>NC_073255.2:59977500-64947500 GCF_029289425.2 Pan paniscus
AAGACAGATACAAAGTAATTCTTTTTAATTTCCATTTTCACTGGAGAGTGTTGAACCCCGTGAGGCATGAGAGCACAGTGTTCCAGAACAATGCTTACTGCTCATTATCACAGGGGTCAAAGGCTAACGTGCAGGGATTGTTGCAGATCGTGGACATGCTGCCTCCTGTGTCCTAGACTGCAATCATCTACCCGTTTTACAGTTGTTGAGCACTCGTGTGCATTAGGGTTCAACTGGGCGTCCTAGGGCTCCCTGGACCCATTTTAGACCTTGAGTTCTTGAGTTCCTCAAAAGAGAAATCACGCATTTATGTTTTCTCTTCTTAGACCATCCAGGAGGTGGCTGGTTATGTCCTCATTGCCCTCAACACAGTGGAGCGGATTCCTTTGGAAAACCTGCAGATCATCAGAGGAAATATGTACTATGAAAATTCCTACGCCTTAGCAGTCTTATCTAACTATGATGCAAATAAAACCGGACTGAAGGAGCTGCCCATGAGAAATTTACAGGGTGAGAGGCTGGGATGCCAAGGCTGGGGGTTTATAAATGCAGAGAGCAGTTCCGATGGCTCCCAGCGAGCTTGTCACTCAATTCCGCCTCGGAGAAGACTTTTATTTTTACCCAGTACACGTGCACTGAGTGCCGGCGGTGTGTAAGATACTGCAGGGGAAGTTACTGAGAAGATGGCAGATACTGGAATGGGAAGATTTAAGCGGGGTACCAGTGTTTACATGGACATGAAAAAATACTGAGAGATAGTAAGAAATCGTAAAGATTCTGAGTAAAAGAGAGTATGACCAAACAAGCTGAGCAGGAATCGTGAATCTATGTGTGTAGGCAGTGAATAAACTGCCAGTCTTATTACCTGGACCTCAAGGATAAAAGACATACAGTAAAAATCAACCCACACTGAGGACAGTTTCGAGAGTCGCGCTGCTACACAGAAAGCCCTGCGTAAGTTAAGGATAGAGAATGAGGTGATCTAGAACTTTGAATTTTTGTGAGCAGGACTCGTGAGGTTCCTGTGAGAGGAAACAATGAAGGATGATAGAAGAGAAGGGAAATTGATTTTAAAAAACTGGAGATAGCAGTGATTGTGCCTCACTGTGCAGTGGGTTTGGGGCCAGGAATGTTAAATTGGTAACTCCATTTAACGCCCACAACCTTTCTTCAAAGTAGGCATTGTACAGATGCCCCTTGACTTATGATGGCATCCTATCTGGCTGGACCCCGCCGAGGGTGAAGGCGTCATTAGGTCGGATTTCAGGGCTAATTGAATGTGTATTGCCTTCACACCATGGCAAAGTCGAAAATCTGTGTTAAATCATGGTAAGCCGGGGACTGGCTGTGCTCTGCCATCTTACAAATAAATAAATGGAAGTCAAGTAACTCCCTTGAGGGCCCCAGCTAGTGAATGGAGAGGCCAGCTATGGCCACCACTCTCTGCCCCAGGGCGCTCAACGCCCCTCCTGTGCCATGCAGTTCTGACAGGGAGGCAGTGCTGGTAGGAAAGGGGTGTGATGAAAGGGGTGCCCAGCAGAGGGAGTCATATCGGGAGTGACAGGAGCCCAACAGGAGTGCAGCGCTGGAACCCAAGCCAGCACCTCCGGTCATGGCTCCTCGGTTCACCGCCTATAAAATTGTGTGGTTCCCCCACACCCCCTGCTGCTCAGAGCAGCCGCGCACATGCTTGTGCTGTGCGTGCCTCCTGTGAGATGGCCTGGTACACCGGTTCCTACAGTGCGCCTCACACGCTGTCTCGGAGGGAGGCAGCCTGTGCGGGTGCCTGGACCTCCGAGCCAGACCCTCTGGGTTCCTGCCCGGCCCCGTCCCTCAGCAGCCAGACGGCTCCGGAGCACATTCTCCAATCCCTCCGTGTCTCTGTTTCCTCATCTTCAAAAATGTGGATGGCATAGCTGCTAAAAAATGGTGACATACTTCCTAGGTGGTGCAGAAAATTAAGTGACTGTAGGAACAGGCCTCAGCAGCTCCTTCCACTTCCTTGGTATGATTGTTTTTTAAACCAAGGCTGGGATTGTATAGATGCAGATTAGTTAATGTGATACCATTAATAGCTAACCTAGTGCCTGCTACAGGGTGAGCCTCCCCTAAGCCACCGGGAAGCGGCTCCTGCAGCCTCCCTCACGTGTGCTGGCCCTCCTCTGGCAGTCACTGCCTGGGGTGTGCTGAAGGCCCAGCTCTGACTCTGCCTCTGTGCTCTCCTCGCCCCGCCCCCTGCTCTCTCTCAGGTCTTTGGTCTGTTGTCCGAGCTGCCACAGCAGCCTGGACATCCCTGTTGGTGTTTCCAGCCCTGTCCTCTCCTGAGTTCCATCCACCTGTGCATGGCTTTCTCATGAGTGTTTTCACGGATGGTTCTGCTGTCATCTCCAACCTGATAAACAAAGCACCACGATTCAGCCCTTATGACCCCAAGCTTCCTTCCTCAGTTCCTTGCTTCTGTGCATCCACTGAAGAAGCCTGTTCCACTGTTTCCCTGCACTGGGTCTCCTGTCTGCAGGAAGCCTTCAGCCCTCACTTCCACACTCCTCTAAGATGTGTGCCTGTGCCCTCCTGGGGAAGCTCATTTTCCTAGCAGCCTCCAGGATCTTCAGGGGTGAATCCCTCCTTTCCCACGTTGGTACTCTGTACACACAACATGCCCATTCCCCACCTGGGGAGCTGGGCATTGCTTCATGAATCAGAGGTCGATTTTTTCTCTATTAAAGTCACAGATGTTCATTGCACCATTGTGAGAATGAATGAAGGTAGTGCTTATAAATCAGCCAGCAAGATACCCAGCCTCACTGTGTCAGGGTCTCCCTGGGCATATGGTGGTTAGAGTGTGTGACATGTCTGTCCCCAAGCCTGTCAGCTCCCAGATCGAAGCCAGTGGATCTCATTCATCCTCGCAGCGCCCACAGCACTTGCACAGGGTTTTGTACACATAAGTCATTCTGTCAATGTTCATGTTTAATGTCATCAGTGGAACACTCCCACTTTGTAAAGACTTGAATGTGTTCATCCCTGACTTTTCCACATCTTCTTAGTTCTTCTTTGGAAACAGCTGTACAGTTTCACCATCCTGTGCATCCCTGGAGTCTACCTGTCTCTGTCATACATTCAGATTCTTCTTGCTTCGTGTCACTCTCATATCCTTTTCTCTAATGAAAAGCTCCGCCTGGGCATGCAAGGTGGAGCCCTGGATGCCAGCCCCTCACCTGGCATCCAGGGCTGTAGCACTCAGGACCTGCCTCCCTGCCCTGCCTACCCCCTACATCATGCGACCATTCCAGTCCAGCCAATCAGCCCCTTGGGACCCAGCTTACCACATGCATATCATTTATGCTGTGACCACTGACTAAACCATTCTCTTCCTTCCTCCCCATATTTCTAAATTTCTAATCATTGCTCAAAGCCCAATTCAGAGAAAACCCTAGCTCCTCCATGGCACCATCACTAACAATTTTATCTGGCCGCCCCCCGGGAAGTTCACTGGGCTAATTGTGGGACTCTTGTTCGCACCATGGCATCTCTTTAGCAGAACATAAATGCGAAGAGCACATGCATCCTTCATGGGAATTTAAAGGAGCTGGAAAGAGTGCTCACCGCAGTTCCATTCTCCCGCAGAAATCCTGCATGGCGCCGTGCGGTTCAGCAACAACCCTGCCCTGTGCAACGTGGAAAGCATCCAGTGGCGGGACATAGTCAGCAGTGACTTTCTCAGCAACATGTCAATGGACTTCCAGAACCACCTGGGCAGCTGTAAGTGTCGCATACACACTATCTCTGCCTCCAGCTCCTATGGGGGAGAGCTCTACAGCACTGGGGCGGGGGAGAGAAGCCATGTTTAGTAAGTCACATTAATCAGAAACCAAAAGTAGTAAGCAAAATATCTGACCACTAGAAGAGCATGTATTTACCACAGACATAGAGATCGTTTTTTTGTGGCGGGTGGCAGCCCAGCTGGTTGGCAGTGCAGGCCACCAGAGGCAGATCCCCTGCAGGGACAGCAGAGCACTTGTGTCCTGAGAAGAGCTGCTGTTCATGGGGCTGGCAGCACCAGGGCCTCTCCTAGCCTGCTCTGCTGACACTGGCCAGACTCCTACATGCTTCTGAGTCTCCAGAGGCTACCCGGCCCTCCTGAAGCACCAGGGCTGAATCCACCTCCAGCTGAGGGCATGAACACTGCCACATGGAGTCGCACACACAGCTGGGCACTGCCATGGAGAGGAAGTCTGTCCATGTTTCCTTGAATACTGGTGGCCTGGTCCCTGTCCCGTTCCCCAGTGAGGCAGCCTGTGGGGAAGCCTGGCAGGGAAACAGGCGCAGGTCAGCGTGGCGCCCTGAGTCAGGCCAGCGCTGATGGGGGACTCTGAGACGCAAGCTCACACTCACCCAGCTCCCCTGGGCTGTGCCCGTTCCTGATCGCCTGGACTTTCTGTTCTTTAGAGTAAGAAGTGATCACCATTTCCTGCTTCTGTGTTTCTCCACAACTGTGCAGTGGATACCTGTCTGTTTTCTGCCCTCAGAACAAAAAAAAAAAAATAGAGCTGACGTGAATCTTCAAAATCATCAACTACAGGGCTTTGGATTTTTGTGTATTTGTTTTATTTTTATTTTATGGATGGACTGTGATGAAATGCCCATAATACAAGATTTTCCATCTTAACCATTGTAAGTTACAATGTCAGTGGCATTATACATCCACATTGGTGTGTGGCCATCACCACCGTCCACACACAGAACTCTTTTATCTTGCAAAGCTGAAACTCTACCCATTAGACAGTAACTCTCTGCTCTCCCTTCCTTCCCAGCCTCTGGCCCTGGCAGGCAACAGTCCACTTGATGTCTCTATGAATTTGACTGCTCTGGGGCTCTCATACAGGTGGAATCATGTAGTATCTGTCCTTTTGTGTCTGGCTTATTTCACCTAGCAAAATGTCCCGAAGGTTTATCCATGCTGTAGCACGTGTTAAGAATGTCCTTCCTCTTCATGGCTGAATAATATTCCATTGTATGTTGACACTACATTTTGTTTGTCCATTCACCTATCTACAGACACTGGGGTTGCTTCCATCTTTTGACTGTTTGAATAATGCTGCTGTGAACATGGGTATTGGGGCTCTTTGTTTTATAGATATATTATTCCACCAGATACCCATCCTGACACCTACTATGTTTGCAAGAAACTGAAAGCTTTATTTTACATTGCAAAATTTCATATTATGAGATCAAGGTTAGCATTTCCTCAGCTGTCTGGTGGACAATGGGGAGGTTAAACTGTGCACATTTTATTTTTTTTTAATGAACCTGGAACGGTTATGGGGCCAGTGTTTGCCATGGATCAGGTCAGGCAGCCCACAATGGCAGGTCTCCATGTTCTGTACAACAACTGTGGGAAAGACCCACAAAGAAAGTGCTGGAAAGGGGAATGATGGATAGGTTCATGCAGTAAAAAGATTCAAATACTACAGGGCATTGAACTATAGGCCAATATAGCATTGCTTTAAGAATAAACAAAAAATAAGACAGTAAGAATAAGCCTAGCAAAATCAAAAGTCTATAAAGAACTGACATTTCAAGCCAATAAGAGAATAATTCCTTATTCAATAAATTGTCTGGAATGACTTAACTATTAGGGGTGAAAATATCCAAGTGAGAGAACTATAAAGGGTTTTTAGAAAGGAATTAGGTATGTTGGGTTAGTCGCATTGGAGAGTGCAAATTCACCATCGACCTGATACCTGAAATTTCCTCCTTACCATCTAGAGGCAAGTTGGGAATGCTGCCAGGCTCCTGTGGTAAAGGAAGCCCCTCTCTTGACTGGTGCTTTATGGCTACACGTTCCTGCTCAGAACGGGTCTCATTTAGTCTTCACCCAAAAAAAAAAAAATCTCATGAGATGATTTAAGTGTTTTATGGACAAGATGTCTAAAACTCAGAAAAATTTCACAGTGTGCCCAGCTTTTATGTTTATGTTGAAGTTGGGCATTAGAAGTTAGAATGAATGGGTTTACTTCAGAGAAAATTAAATCCATCACCCACTCCATGTACTATGAATTCCAAATACATATTAAATACATATAATAAAATATTTAATATATATGTAAGTGCCAGAAGGAAACATAAATATGAATATTTTGTAATATCAAGTTGAAGAAAAGCCAAAATCTGACATCATAAAAGAAAACTTTCATGTAAAATATGTTAATGGCTACCAGGAAAATATTGTGCAATGTCTGATTGCCATGAAGAGGGTTAATATCCTTGCTATATCACTCTCTGAAGTCATCTTTAAAAGACTAAGAAAAAGATGAATCTCTTAATAAAAACCTGGCCCAGAACATGAGCAGCCTCTCTCTCTCACTCTCACTGTCTCTCTTTCTGTCACACACACACACACACACACACACACACACACACACACAAATATGGCCAAGAAATAAAGTAAAATGTTATTTCTAATGTAATAAGTAGGTCAAAATAGAAAAAGAAAGCATCACACCTTCCTTTGCAAAGTATTTGGGTTCCTTTTGCTTTTAAACACCTGGGTCAGCTGGGGTGTCGAGAAACAGAAATTCTCATGTTCTGCTTGTGGGCATATATGTTAATAAAACCAAGCTTGGCAATATGCCTGCAATATGTATCTAAAGCTTCAAAGTATGTATAGCTTTGACCAATCAATATCACATTTCGGAATAAGAGAAAAAGAAATAATAATGAAAGTGAAAATCATAAGAGATGTAGAAACATATTCTTATACAAGAATTCCTTGCAGCCTTATTTATAATAAATTTTGTGAACAAATTATATATCTAAAAATAAGAGATTGGTTGAAAAAATTATGCAGCAGCCATGCTATTGATAATCATGTTAGATAGAAGCATATTTAAAGGCATGGAAAAATTGCCATGTTTTATATGGGTTTTTAAGGTTATAACACAATGTATAGTGGGATTCCAATTCCTGTATATACATAGACTTATATGTCTATATTGATTAACTCTGGATGAGCCTCATGTCTTCTTTTTGCTTTCTTCTATTATCCATATTTTATACGATGTGCCTGCATTTCTTTTTTGTAACAGATGGTCAATACTAGAACCATAAACAGATCTTGTTTGTTTATTGGCAAATGTTTCCCCTGTTAGAAAAAGATGCATTTTTCTTTTAAATATTTTTATTTTATACAATGATTACATGCTTATAATAGAAATTTGAAAATTATATGTGAGTACAGGGTAAAAAGTTGAAAGAATGGGATTGCATACTACAGATCTAGCTGCTTTTAGCATGCCTTGCTTTCTGCGTAGGACCTTGCTTTCTCTAGACCTCTGTTGCAGTCTCTCTGCCTACCTCCTCACAACGTCCATCCCCCGCGGTCACTGTCGTGATGCCAGCCTCCCCGGCCTTCATGTCTCTAAGGAGCACCAGCGCGGCAATTAGCGCCCTTTGCCCTGGTGTTATTCTGGCTTCACAGTCACATGGGAGATCAATCGTCAGCTTTTCTGTTTGAAATCTAAATTCCTCCTGACTGCAGGGGACCTCGGGACCCATGAACACCTCTAGTTTACTATGTCTTCACAGTAAAAGATATCTGCATGACTGGACTCTTTAACAAATTTGGTGGTTAACCTACTCTTTCTATATAGATATAGCACTTCGGCCTTCAGACTTCTCAATACTGATAAAAAGAAAACACGACAGATGACAGGAAAACCTTTGCAGCTATGATTTGTAATCGGCCAATTATAAAAACTGCAAAAATTGACCAGATAGCTAAGGTTTTACACAGTCATGAAAGTGATCTGCACTGTTAACATTTCACCCTCTGTGCACCATTCTGTGCTTCTCTCTGGTTTGGAGTCTAGAAGGTTTTATTTACAGGCTATGACTTAACAATCCCAGAATGGCTGACACATGCAGTCACTCAAGACTGGACACAGCAAGGAAGTAGTGGGTCCATGCCAAAGGCTCAGCCAGACGAGACACTCTAGCTGTGGCAGGAGATGCCAGGGAATGCTCCAAGCCTAAGCAGATTGTAAACAAGGAACCTCAAATTCATGAAAAATTCTTGCATATGTGGCCCATGTCAGTAATTACTCTCTGCCTCAGTTTCCGCAGCTGACATGTAAATAAAAGCAGTTCATGGTTCATCTTTTCTTATTGGGGTCTCAAGTGATTCTACAAACCAGCCAGCCAAACAATCAGAGAATAAGTTGAAAAGATTGTCTTCATTTATTGAACGTGCTTAACTCAGGCCCGGGAAAGGGCATCATCAGTTTCTCATCATTCCTTCCCTTTCACTGAGATATGCATCTATTACTATTACATTTCAGGCCAAAAGTGTGATCCAAGCTGTCCCAATGGGAGCTGCTGGGGTGCAGGAGAGGAGAACTGCCAGAAACGTAAGTCAGTGAACAGCCTCAGACCCATGTGTGACCGCCCCTCTCTTCCTTCACTTGCTTAGGTGATTGGATTTGTTTTCCCTCTGAAGACTCCAAAGAGTTATTTTATTACAGGGCCAGATGTGAACCAGTAGGTGAAGGACAGTCTTGCAAATCTCACCGCATGCAGTTAATCCAGGGTGGGCTATTTTGGGAGCTTCAGCCTATCACAAATAAGTGAACATCAGCAGGGGCTGGGCACGGTGGGTCACGCCTATAATCCCAGCACTTTGGGAGGCCAAGGCGGTCGGATCACGAGGTCAGGAGATCGAGCCATCCTGGTTAACACAGTGAAACCTCGTCTCTACTAAAAATACAAAAAATTAGCCAGGCGTGGTGGCGGGCGCCTGTAGTCCCAGCTACTCGGGAGGCTGAGGCAGGAGAATGGCATGAACCTGGGAGGCAGAGCTTGCAGTGAGCCGAGATTGTGCCACTGCATTCCAACCTGGGCAACAGAGCAAGACTCCGTCTCAAAACAACAACAACAACAACAACAAGTGAACATCAGCAGGTACCCCAGCCCTGTCCTCTGAACACAGCACACTTTCCCAGGAATGGAAGACTTGTCCCTGTTGACAGCAGTCATCAGACTTCTTGTTTCCTCTCCCTCCCTGGCTTTCTTTGGTACCCACCTACACAGAAGCCTGAGCACGGGTTCTCATGGGGACTTTTCCATGTGGACCCTGCTTTACGATGGAGAGGGCCATTCTCCTGGGTATGGTTGTCTGGCTCAGCCTCTCAGTGGCCAAGGAACCTGGGGACATGAGCTCAAAAACGGACACTATGTCCTTAAGCTGAATTGTGGGGGGGCTGTTAGGCCCTTCTAAACACTACTTCCCAGCAGGTATTTTTGTTCTTTGTATGTGCTTTCTGCATTGCCCAAGATGCATCTAATTATTTAGCAGGTCTCAAAGTCTAGACTTGATCTCATGAGTTCTCTTAAGTGATTAAAAATAAATCAGGAGAAAAAAGAGGCAATCAGAAAAGGGCATGGTTTGACTTAGCTTGAATGTGGTTTCGTTGGAAGCAAATGTGTCTTCACTTTTTCATGAAAAAGTCTGCAAGTGCTCTGCGACGTCCCTGGGAAATGATCCTACCCTCACTCTTCAGCTCACGGGGGACCTTTGCTCTTTTTCAGTGACCAAAATCATCTGTGCCCAGCAGTGCTCCGGGCGCTGCCGCGGCAAGTCCCCCAGTGACTGCTGCCACAACCAGTGTGCCGCAGGCTGCACGGGCCCCCGGGAGAGCGACTGCCTGGTAAGATGCCCCTCCAGCAGCCTCCCTGGAGCAGGCTGGGGCTGCACCCGCCCCACCCACACCAGGACAGAAGACTTCCTGTGGGGGAGCTGTCAATTAGCATTTGTAATAACAGACAGGATATTGCCCTCTGCCTGGTGACAAAGTATCTTTAGTATCCTGCCTCCACCACTCACTGAAACCTTGGGAAAATGATGGGACTACCATGCCTCCATTTCCTCACCTGACAATGATGCATAACAAAGTCTCTCCCAGTTGAATGCTTAAATGATGAGATGCCTGTGATGTCCGTCATTAGGACCTGGGCACAGAACAAGCACTAAATACTACATGCAAGTATTTGTCATGAATGTGCCTTGTTGCCAGCAGCACACTCTCTTTATTGTCTGACTTCGGCTATACCTCTAGAGACTTGACACTGTGAGGTCCCTAAGAGACCCATGGAGAGCCACACAGGTCTTGCTGGCTGGGGCTGGGTTAGGGCCTCCTGACACGGATCCCTCGGCTCCTCCACCACTGCTCAGGCACCTCCTGAGCTTCACCCTGCCCTCAAGGGGTCCTGAAGTACTCACTGTCGCCCCATTGCTCCAGAAAGTGCCAGCAGAAGCCTTGCTGCCCCAGCGGGCTCTGAGCAGCACTGGAGGGTACAGGTCAGAAGCGTCTTGGAAGTCCTGGAGACGCCAAGGCTGGTGGATGTGACTCCTGGAGTGGGAGCTGGTGTGACGAAGCCCTTCCTAAGACTAAATCCAGAGCACTCTGTGGTTTCAGAGAAGATTCCTAAATTCCAGAGTTTGGACCCAGACCCAGGAATTGTGACTTGGTTGGCCTGAGCTGTTTCTAATGTGAGCCCCAGGGAGAAGACTGTGAGTGGGGTTGGTCCTAGGAAGAGCCCTCGCTGTATTGGGTCTGGCCCCTTTACACGGCATTGTTCTAGCAAGGCTTTGTGCCATTCAGCAATACATTATAAAATATACCCTCAATTGTACTTTATAAGGGAAGCCCAATGTCCTTTATAAGGGAAATTAAACATAATTTCATTCCATAGTCACCGCTATAATGTGTGAACTCCATCATCTATACATTAGTAAAGAGACGTATTTTTATCATAATCCATAAATTATGATAGGTGGGACAGTGCACCTAAGAAAAAAATGGACTTTTTAGAGAAGGGTCTTTCTGACTCTGCAGAGGGCGCCAGCTGGGTTTTCCCACACTAGTGGAACACTAGGCTGCAAAGACGGTAACTTGGGCTTTCTGACGGGAGTCAACACAGTGCTGCGCTTCCTCCGTGTGTGGCGCTGAGTGTACTTACCTCACTTGCCCAGCGTGTCCTTTCTCCTCCATAGGTGTGCCGCAAATTCCGAGATGAAGCCACATGCAAGGACACCTGCCCCCCACTCATGCTCTACAACCCCACCACGTACCAGATGGATGTGAACCCCGAGGGCAAATACAGCTTTGGTGCCACCTGCGTGAAGAAGTGTCCCCGTGAGTCCTCCTCTGTGGGCCCTCTAACTGGTCAGGCATCCTTGTCCCGCTCTGTCTCCTGCTGAGCCCTGGAGTATCCCATCTTGGAGAGTCTTTGGGTGGATGTGTTTGCCTTGCTTGGGGGAGGCGACCCTGTGCCCGTCCAGGCACACAGGCGAGGGGCTGGCTTGCTACCGAGGAGCGGGCAGGTGGTGGCCATCTCCACCCATGGGGGCTGCTCAGTGCACAGGGCAGATCTGGGTGGCCAGGCCACCTCACAGGAGAAACACCTGCTGCTCAGCCCTCACCACTCATCCAGCAGCCACAGCCGTGGGTATTCAGTTGTCTGCTGGGCACAAAGCCGTGGGCATGCCACTGTTTAGTGCTTGTGCCAAGCAGGTATTTAATACACCGAAATCAGAGAGTCTATCAGAAGACCTGCCTTCTTGAGTGGTTAAAATTCTAGTGAAAGTTATGCCTCTTAGGAGTATTGCAGAGGTTTTGTTTTTGTTTTTATTTTGTTTTGTTTTAATGGTTTGGGTTTGAGTTTTGCTTGTTTGTACTTACATTTGTACTGGTGGCTCCAGGGTTTAGGGAAATTGTGACATAAAATAATTCCTGACAGAGAAAGCAAAACTTTGTCTAATGAAAGAGTTTTAGAAGCCACTCTTGATCTCTAGAAGGGGAGATTAACTGAGAAAAAAAAAATTGAAAGACCAATTATGAGGGGGAGATTTTACCCTGCCAGATTTGTGTACATGAAAAATTTTACACTCTGTATGGAAAAAAAAACACAAAATAATAAGCCATTATAAGGTAAATGACAAACAAAGCTAAAGAAAAATGTGCCACAGTGATGACACAGATATATCTTTGAGATAGGGCTTAACAGAGCTTTAAAATCCATAGGAAAACACTTCGAGCCTGAGATACCAAGAGCAGATGGTTCACAGAAGAATCATCAATGTCCTGTAAATATTTTTGAGGATCTTCTTTGGGAACTTAAAACAGGAACAGGCCAGGCACAGTGGCTCATTGGCTCATGCCTTTAATCCCAGCACTTTGGGAGACTGAAGGGGCTGGATTGCCTGAGGTCAGGAGTTTGGGACCAGCCTGGCCAACAGGGTGAAACCTCGTCTCTACTAAAAATACAAAAATTAGCCGGGCGTGGTGGCGCACGCCTGTAATCACAGCCGCTCAGGAGGCTGAGGCAGGAGAATTGCTTTAACCCAGGAGGCGGAGGTTGCAGTGAGCTGAGATCACACCACTGCACTCCAGCCTGGGTGAACTGGCTGGAGCAAGACTCCATCTCAGACAAACAAAAAAGGAAGACATAGAGCTCCTAAAAATAACACAGAAGTCTGCTATTAATACAAATGAATTACTTTAAAGGTGAGAGCAGGTGGAGGAGAGGGCTGAGGTGCCTGCTGGGACGCAAAACAGCTGGCCCCTCAAGGGACCCAGTGTTTCCTGCCATGATGAAACACCTGTATTGTCCATATTGCGGCCTGGAATGTTATTAAACTCTTGAACGGGATTCCTTTTCTCTTTGCAACTTTTCATTCTTTGTCCTTAAAGTAAATAAAGCCAAAGGAGGATGGAGCCTTTCCATCACCCCTCAAGAGGACCTGGACCGCCTGTGTGAGGCCCGAGCACCTGGTGCCACCGTCATCACCTTCCTTTCATGCTCTCTTCCCCAGGTAATTATGTGGTGACAGATCACGGCTCGTGCGTCCGAGCCTGTGGGGCCGACAGCTATGAGATGGAGGAAGACGGCGTCCGCAAGTGTAAGAAGTGCGAAGGGCCTTGCCGCAAAGGTAGGAAGCCCGCCGGTGTGCGGACGAGGCTTGTTCTCGGCTGCTGAGGCTGGGCTCTCATGCCACCTCCAAAGGAACACATCTTCCTCTTCTCATTAAAAAACAACTATACATATCGTTTCTTTAAAACAGAAGATAAAGCTGTAAAGCCAGGTTAGGCAATGGGAAGGCACTGAAGGTTGTGACGGGGTGGGGGGCTCTGATGAGAACAGTCACAGAGCCAGCCCCGCTCAGCAGCTGCCAGGTGCCCAGCCCTGGGGAGAATCCAGGGAAGGCAGAGCTGGAAGCAGTGCAGCTCCAAGCGGCCCATGGGAAATAATGAGGAGAACGCAAGGTCAGTGTGAGGTGACAGGGATGGCATCTCCTACACCGCCGTAGCCCCAAAGTGTGCTATAGGTCCTGGTGTCCCCCCTTCCCGCCTGCACTCTCCCCAGCCCCTTCAGTGTTTGTTGAGTGAATGAAGGATGATGTGGCAGTGGCGGTTCCGGTGACCGGAATTCCTTCCTGCTTCCCTCTGCCTGTGGATCCCTAGCTATTCTTAATCCAACAAATGTGAACGGAATACACGTCTCTCTTATCTCTGCAGTGTGTAACGGAATAGGTATTGGTGAATTTAAAGACACACTCTCCATAAATGCTACGAATATTAAACACTTCAAAAACTGCACCTCCATCAGTGGCGATCTCCACATCCTGCCGGTGGCATTTAGGGGGTGAGTCACAGGTTCAGTTGCTTGTATAGAGAAAAACAAAATCTGCCTTTTTAACTGGTAGAGATTGGTGATCAATAATCACCCTGTTGTTTGTTTCAGTGACTCCTTCACACATACTCCGCCTCTGGATCCACAGGAACTGGATATTCTGAAAACCGTAAAGGAAATCACAGGTTTGAGCTGAATTATCACATGAATATAAATGGGAAATCAGTGTTTTAGAGAGAGAACGTTTCGACATATTTCCTGTTCCCTTGGAATAAAAACATTTCTTCTGAAATTTTACCGTTAATGGCTGATGTTTTGATATTTTTCAAAAGTGCAGTTTCTCCTGCAGTCAAAAGGGGACACGTTAAGTCCAGGCTTGGGTCATTCACTGCGGTGTAAACACGCTTTCTCCCTCCCGCCCGGCCCCAGCCAGCTGCCTTGGTGGCCCATAACCCCTGCGGGTAGAGGGAGGGAACAGGGGTAGGTGACAGACAGCCTGGGCCTCAGGCTTTTGAAACTGGACGCCAGAGCCTTGTGGGGCCACGGGCAAGCCTCGGGTCTATGACTGCCGCCTGAGCTCCGCTTCCTTCCTCTCTAAAATGGGAAGATTAGACCAAAATAACAAGACTGTTTTAAGGTTGGAATCAAATAAGGAAAATCTGTAAAGCTCCTTCTATGTGATACCAGATCCACAATTGGCAGATAATCGCAGCAGGAGCCTCTTCGGGGTAATCAGATACGCGGCGCAGCAGGGGTCTCAGGGCCACAGCCAGGGGGGCGGCGGGAGACATGCGGAATCGCTGCGGGAGGCGGGAGGCAGCTGTGAACTCTGGCTCGGCCTGCGTCCGCCCTGAGCATGTACACTCAGAGAAGATGATAATGAAAAAGAAAGCAAATCCAATTTTCCCACTTACTGTTCATATAATACAGAGTCCCTGAGAGTCTAGAGTAATGTCTCATACAAAAAAGAAACTCCTACGTGGTGTGTGTCTGAGTCTTTCTTCTGCCTTATAGGGTTTTTGCTGATTCAGGCTTGGCCTGAAAACAGGACGGACCTCCATGCTTTTGAGAACCTAGAAATCATACGCGGCAGGACCAAGCAACAGTAAGTTGACCACAGCCAAAGCCTGGTAGATTACATTTGCCTTTTTAGTTGGAAATTAGGCTTAACAGGAGAGTTGCTAAGATAGGGCACAGAGCTCCTGCATCTCTCGCCGGCATTCCCAAATGCTATCTCACATGAGCAGGCACAGGGAGCAAGACTGCACGACCATTGGCACAGGCTGTCCGCTAAACCACAGACTTCTCAGCGCTCGCCAGTGCTTCTGCTTCCGTGTCCACGGAAGCAGATCCCACATTGCACTTAGTTGTCAAATCTTTTCAGTCCATTTCTAACCTATATTAGCTCCTGTGTCTTTCGTTGTCTTTCATGGCCTTGACACTTATAAAACGTGTGGGTCAGGTACTTTGCAGACTGTCTAACCATGTCTGTTCAGCTGGTGTTTTCTCAGGATGCAATTGAGGTTATGCACATCTTATTACAGGGACCAGAGAGACTTTTTAGCACCACTCTTCAAGAATTTCCGCTTTTTCAGCTTTGACAGTGGAATAGACATGCAGGTGCTCACACACAAGCATCTTTAATATGGTAATGGTAATCATCAGTTTAGTGGTGTGGAGGAGGAGATGGGAATCTCTTAGTGAAACCCGCCTTGGAAGCAGCCTCGTTATGAGAACTGCTGCCCCTACTCGACTCTTAAAGCACTAGATAATACTGTGCAACATTAAAGAGAATAAGAGTGCGTGAAATATGCATTGCCTCCCATAAACTCCCTTGGCTCTGAATCTCTGATACTAAATATGTGGCTACCGTTGCTTCCCAGAAACGCCTTTTTGCTCTGAATTCTCTGGAATGCGTTCTTTGACCAAGATTCTTATAAAAATAAGAGATTTAGAGCAATTTTCTTGGACGGCTGGTATGAGCCAGTTGGCTTAGTTGTAGGGATTTAAACAAGATAAGGGTTACTTACTTTTCACATTTAATGAGAAGTCTGGTGATTCCAGCTCCTACTGAGACAGGGTGGCCACAGGTTCCAGGGCGTGACTCACTGAGGCCCCAGACCTGCCCTGCAAGGAAAACCTGGCTCTGCCCTGGTGTCCTGGCCTCCCTGGGCATATGTGGGGGAGAATTCCTAATGGTATTGGTTACAGGCTCCTATGCGAGACCACTCATCTGTATAGGAGAAAGGAAAAAGATGGGGGAAAGAAGAGCAGCAGGGAGAGGAGAAGCCTCTGGATGATACTCTAACCCCCTGCCATCCAACACCTGAACATCAGTCTCTTCATCCAGTGCTCTCAGCTGGCCCAGCCCCCAGCCTGGGATCAGATGAGAGCTTCCTGCAAATGCAGATCTCTTTCTTGTGGCTCCTTCTCAATTACAGACAGCTCCTCCACAAGGTGCACTCTGGCCTTGTGCTCCCTCCCCAAACCAGCCCAGCCCTCCCAGCCTGCATCATCGTGGTCCTGCAGGGGCTAGAGGTTCTCACACCCATCGTGGTCTGGCAGAGGCTGGTGGTTCTCACACCCATCGTGGTCCGGTGGGGCTAATGGTTCTCACACCCATCGTGGTCCGGCAGGGGCTTAGTGGTTCTTATACCCATCATGGTTCAGGAGGGGCTAGTGGTTCTCACACCCATCGTGGTCTGGCTGGGGCTAGAGTTTTTCACACCCATCATGGTCCTTCAGGGGCTAGTGGTTCTCACACCCATCGTGGTCTGGCTGGGGCTAGAGTTTTTCACACCCATCATGGTCCTTCAGGGGCTAGTGGTTCTCACACCCATCGTGGTCTGGCTGGGGCTAGTGGTTCTCATGTCCACCGCGTGCTTTCCTGCTCCTCCAGGTGGCTGAGGACAACCCCCCTTCGGTCTGAATGGCTTCCATCCAGTCATCTGATATACACATTGGACCACCCAATAGCGTCCTAGTGTCATGTTGGATGGTGAAGAAAATGCCACAGTTCCTGCTTTCAGGGCCTCACAACCTTGGGCATAGCTTTTTGGAGGAAGGCCCCACTTCCCAGGCATCCCTCCCAGACCTATTCAGAGGCCCCTGTTCTTTGCTTCCATGTTGCCCACACTCACTGTGCTCTTCACACCGGCTCAAAATGATCTGCTTATGGGGTTGTGTCACCACCAGATCAAGCGTCCTTGAGAGGAGGAAACATATTTAACCTGCACAGAATTTGGGACAGAGAACCTCTAGTGTTTATTCAATAAATATATGAATGGATAGAGGGACAGGTTGGGTGGTGGATAGATGGATGAACCCACACCTTTGAAGTGTATTTGGCTGTTTGAGAGGTTAGAATATGTTCTCAATTTCCAGGCAAAATGAAAATGGAGAAAATATAATGACATTAAGGCATTTTATTCATCCTCCCCATCTGCCACTGGGTTAAAGATACTAAATAAACAAGGAACTATCTTTTGCCTGGAGGAACTTAAAAAACACCTGCAGTTTTCAAAAGGTGCAGTGTGTGCCTCCCACAGCATGACCTACCATCATTGGAAAGCAGTTTGTAGTCAATCAAAGGTGGTCTGGAAAAACAAAGTTTTCAGGGATACATTGTTTTTATAATTTTTCACCACATGATTTTTCTTCTCTCCAATGTAGTGGTCAGTTTTCTCTTGCGGTTGTCAGCCTGAACATAACATCCTTGGGATTACGCTCCCTCAAGGAGATAAGTGATGGAGATGTGATAATTTCAGGAAACAAAAATTTGTGCTATGCAAATACAATAAACTGGAAAAAACTGTTTGGGACCTCCGGTCAGAAAACGAAAATTATAAGCAACAGAGGTGAAAACAGCTGCAGTAAGTCACCGCTTTCTGTTTTGTTTATGGAGTTGGTTCTAATGGGGCCTTTATTTGTATTTAGAATATTGAAGGGCTATTCCCATTTAAATTACTTTTTTCAGTTCCTTAAGAAGCAAATTAAAATCTTAAGATTCCTAATTGTGAAATTACCATGTGAATTCCATTAAAACTTTTTCCAGATCATTACCATTCAATGGGATGAATTTACCCTGAGGTTTAGGCTACCAATTATTTGTAATTTAAGTAACTAAATTTAGTATTAGTTATATTACCTTTTAGTTGTAGGTCACTCTCTGCTCATTTCAGCCTGTAAAGACTACAGCTACACACATACACACACAGAGGAATGGAATGAGCACTTTACATCAACACTTCCTGTTCTGGCTCTAGAGCCTCAGCTTTTGAAGCTGGTGAGAGCCTGGCCTGTGCTGGGCCTTGGCCACGGGCAGCGTCAGCTTTGAGTCAAGTGCTGGTCTGGCCTCCCTAGCTTTGAGGCCCCTGTCAATTCCCTTAATCTGTTTAGGCTTTGGCTTCCTCATCCATAAAATGGAGCTATGAATGATTCCTACGCCGTAGTGCTTTGAGAGAATTCAGTGAAATTCTGTGTGTAAAACCCTTCCATGGTGCCTAGCACACAGCACACAGCCAATGGCCCAATGGCTCCTATCAGCTGTGGGATTTGTCATCAGAACACCACCAGCTCTGCTCCAGGCTGCCCTGGGTACCATCAAAACACACCCTGTACCCAGCAGCACCTGCCCCTCTGCACTCCTGGCTTCTTCAGCAGGGGCAGTGGCCGTGGGAGCACAGAAAACATGGAGTCCCATCTGGTTTAATTGATGCCATTGCCAAAGGGGAGGACTCACGGCACCCCCTCTCGGGTGCCAGGGTGCCTGGCTCCCACCAGGAGGAAGACCTGTCCTCCACTGTCAGGCACATTTCAGTCTTCCCAGCAGCCAGCACAACTGCTTTGTCCTTCCAGTCACGGTCGGCCTCTGGGAAGCCCAGTCTGTGTCCTCCTCCTTCAGGGGTACCCAGCATGTCAGTGTCACCCCAGGTCATGGAGCACAGGGCCCCTCCCGGGAAGGTGCTGTCTCCTCCGGCCCCTCGGGTCCCTGCTCTGTCACTGACTGCTGTGACCCACTCTGTCTCCGCAGAGGCCACAGGCCAGGTCTGCCATGCCTTGTGCTCCCCCGAGGGCTGCTGGGGCCCGGAGCCCAGGGACTGCGTCTCTTGCCGGAATGTCAGCCGAGGCAGGGAATGCGTGGACAAGTGCAACATTCTGGAGGGGTAGGAGGTTATTTCTTTAATCTCCTTGCTTTGATCAAAAATAAGGCTGCAGGTTGTTGTTATAGCTTTACAGGCATTCTGTTTGATTTTCTCTTCCTTTTATTCTTTGCCCTTGGCTTTTGGAGGTTTGGGGTTTTCTGTGGGGAGACAGGAAGTTGTTTGATTGCTTTATTTTTGGCAAATTTAAGCACAATAGGAAATAAGCAAGTATTATTGCCTAATATAATCCAATAATTTATAGAATCTCTTTTCCTGGAAGTATCTTAAATTTTTCTAAGCTACAAAAAGTTCCTAAGACAAATGAGACAGTCATCAATGGTTCATCTAGCCAACACCGTGGCCATTTGGGCTTTTCTTTGTAGTGCCCGATTCCTGGTGTGTGAAAATAAATTAACACAAATTATATTGCCAAGTTAATATCTGTTTTATGTGCCCCCAGCATGTGTTGAACATCAAACAGTACCAGGGACTTTAAATATACCCACGGACAAAGAAATAATTCATAATGATGCTTGTTGAATTTAGTTGCAATCAATAAAAAGTGCAGTTTGTGAATGCTCTGAGGCTCTTGATATTGATGTAAGGCTTTGAACGACAAATGAGGACAAAACATAAACAGGAAAGTAAAACTGAAGGATAGAGGCCAAGGCCATGTTTTAGAAGATTTAAAGAAAAAGGGAAATTTGGTGAGCACCATAGGAATTACAGATGGCTGTAGGAAATCTTCCTGTTTTACTCTCTGGGCATGGACCACAGCTTGGATCCAGAAATATTTAGGAGCAGGATAAGAGGACCAAGTTCAATTCTATAGGAATCCTTTAGCTGATAGGCTCAGAACAAATCACATAATTGATAGTGCTGCTTCAACTTCAAGTAAGGAATATTGATGCAATCCTTACGGCTACGAATGGACAGTGGTCTCATGTTTTCAGTTTTCAAGTGTTTCTTAAGAGGCAAGGTGATGAAAACGCCCACTTGGGGAGCCCCATGTCCTTTTATTAGTGTAGAGAAACCTGGTGTCCAGCAGCACCTGCTCCCTCTGCAAGCCCAGCCCCCTTCAGCAAGAGCAGTGACCCAGAGAAGAAGCACAGAAGACACAACCCTGTATCACATTTTGTTTAATTGGTGCCATTGACCAAAGGGGAGGATGAAAGGCACGCACTTTTTTGTTGTTTTTTGAGACAGAGTCTCACGCCATCACCCAGGCTGGAGTGCAGTGATGTGATCTCAACTCACTGCAACCTCTGCCCCCTGAGTTCAGGTGATTCTCCTGCCTCAGCCTCCCAAGTAGCTGGAATTACAGGTGTGCACCACCATGTCCAGCTAATTTTTTGTAGTTTTATTAGAGACGGGGTTTCACCATGTTGGCCAGGCTGGTCTCGAACTCCTGACCTCAAGTGATCTGCCCGCCTCGGCCTCCCAAAGTGTTGGGATTATAGGCATAAGCCACTGCGCCTGGCCAAGGCACACACTTTTGAGAATAAACACTCCTTGTTCGCTGCTGGAGGGTAGAACTATGCTTGACTACCCGGCAGAGTCCAGTCTTACTGACAAACAGCCGTACATCTGTTCTGTCTTTTCAATCAAACATCAGCTTCTTGCTTAACATTGACGTGTACATCTTGAGGGATGTCAAAATATTGTAAGCTAAGTTTTTCATACCTGTGTTCCACACTCACCATTTTTAGTAATAACCATCGAGCGAGTTCATTCTCCCTCCTTCCTTTTTCTATCACTTAATCTAAAATTATCATTTTTCCAGCTTAATTTTGATAACCATGAATCTGGTATTAGAGGCAGGGAACACCTCCTCAGGACTATCTTTTCTTTTATCATTTGGCTTGCTTACCCAATATGCAAAAACTATGCTGTAGAAAAAGCAGAAAAGATATCTTGATTATGAATGAAGCTCCTGTGTTTACTCAGAGAGAAGATGACCCAGGATTCAGTTAACAAAATCAGCTGATTATATTACTATATAGTCCTGGAGTCCCAACTCCTTGACCATTACCTCAAGTTATTTGGAATTTTGAAGAGGTGATTTGTGTTCCTGCAACAATGTCTCAGGGGTGGGCTGACGGGTTTCCTCTTCCTCCTCTCAGCGAGCCAAGGGAGTTTGTGGAGAACTCTGAGTGCATACAGTGCCACCCAGAGTGCCTGCCTCAGGCCATGAACATCACCTGCACAGGACGGGTAAGAGCCCCTTGCTGCTATCCACGTCCATTTCATGGGAAGGGCCTTCACAGAAGCCGAACAGTGACGATGGCCCAGGGCATCCTGTGTGGGCAGGACGGCCATCAGAGCCACTTCCCAGAGGAGACGGCAGGCTCTGACAGCACTGTCCGGGCAGGGTGTCGGTGACATTAGCACACACATTAGCCTGCGATGAACATTCACTCTTTCTGCTGACACCCCCAACCTTATCTAAGCTTATCAAATCCTCACATTTAACGGCGGCTGTTTTCACCTGGTTTCCCCCATCCCTGACCTAGTCAACATCGCTTTATCGCTTTCATCAAACATCCTCAAATTCTTAACATTAGTTTGTAATTAATTGAAGAATTTTTAAAGAAGTTGCTAGCAAAACCTTTTAAACTGCACAGCTTTGTATCTATATGTTCAATAACGTATAGATACAATATTCTTTACAATAATCTTGTAAAGAATATGAGTGAGAATTCGGGCCCCTCTCACACCAAATGTCCTGATGTTGTTAATTCTCAATGTTATTATATAGGGAGCTCTGTTTTCTTGTGAGCTTCAACAGCCAGTTCTAAATCTACTAACTGAAAACATTTTTTAGACATTCTCTAAATTGGGCAGAAGATGACAGGACTGTGTTTTGAGGGATAGGCTGCCAGCGTGGCTGCTTACAAAGTAAAGACTTGGTTTATAGGTTTACATGGTGTTGGGTTAAATTTCCGTCATTAAAATAATTGGCGATATTGACATAGTCATCTAATTGTGCTGGCTCTGGGCACACACAGCCTTTGAGTGGACAAAACCGACATGAGAGAACTTAGCCAAGGGGAAAGCCTTTCCCTGCTGGTTTTATTTCTGCTACTTCTGAAGTGTGGGGCACACAACCTGAGCAGTGCTTTTATTTGAGTCCCAATGCTTTTATTTGAGTTTTGCAAGGTTATTCCAAGTTTTGCAAATAGAAGGTAGCGTATGACTCAGTCCTTGATATGCCAACCACTGCACAGAGACTTGCCACCTTCCTGTCACTGGAGAAACACTCACATGGGTTTTCTTAAATTTGCCTCCCTCTGAGCTTCCCTTTAACTTCAAATATAATATGCAAGAAAGACTATCTGACCATAAATACACATTTGGGCCAATCAAGATGGTTTTGCCAAGGAAAGATGCCCACAATGGTTAAGCAGAATGCAATAATGTAGAGAATATCATTTCTTTCATGCTGGTGTATATCATACGCATTCAAAAACAGGGAGAACTTCTAAGCAACTGACAGTGACCATATCAAGCAGGTGCAATCACAGAATAACTAGTTTTCTCCTTTAAGAATTTTTCTATCGGCCGGGCGCGGTGGCTCACGCCTGTAATCCCAGCACTTTGGGAGGCCGAGGCGGGCGGATCACGAGGTCAGGAGATCGAGACCATCCTGGCTAACACTGTGAAACCCCGTCTCTACTAAAAATACAAAAAATTAGCCGGGCGTGGTAGCGGGCGCCTGTAGTCCCAGCTACTCGGGAGGCTGAGGCAGGAGAATGGCGTGAACCCAGGAGGCGGAGCTTGCAGTGAGCCGAGATCGCGCCACTGCACTCCAGCCTGGGCGACAGAGCGAGACTCCGTCTCAAAAAAAAAAAAAAAAAAAAAAGAATTTTTCTATCATTTGGCTTTCCCCACTCACACACACTAAATATTTTAAGTAAAAAGTTACTTCCATTTTGAAAGAGAAAAGAAAGAGACATGCATGAACATATTTCTCCACCTTGGTGCAGGGACCAGACAACTGTATCCAGTGTGCCCACTACATTGACGGCCCCCACTGCATCAAGACCTGCCCGGCAGGAGTCATGGGAGAAAACAACACCCTGGTCTGGAAGTACGCAGATGCCGGCCATGTGTGCCACCTGTGCCATCCAAACTGCACCTACGGGTGAGTGGAAAGTGAAGGAGAACAGAACATTTCCTCTCTTGCAAATTCAGAGATCAAAAATGTCTCCCAAGTTTTCAGGCAGCAAATTGCCGAGGTTTGTATTTGAGTCAGTTACTTAAGGTGTTTTGGTCCCCACAGCCATGCCAGTAGCAACTTGCTTGTGAGCAGGCCTCAGTGCAGTGGGAATGACTCTGCCATGCACCGTGTCTCCAGCCGGGCCTGTGTTGTGCAATGCTGCACATCACAACAGGAGGGTAGGGGGACAAAAGAGCACAGGTCCTGGCAGCTGCCACCTCGGCCTGTCTCCAGGGGCTTTTGCGTTTCGCTCCAGATTTCTGAGGTTAGCATGGGGATTAGCTGTTTTGCAATGAATAAAAGGTAACATTGCCTGGAATGTTGCTTAAAGACACTTTTTTAAAGCTAGTTGATTGTTAAGCTGTTGCTACTTAAATTAAAACTACTTTGGGCCAGACGCAGTGGCTCACGCCTGTAATCCCAGCACTTTGGGAGGCCAAGGCAGGCAGATCACTTGAGGTCAGGAGCTCGAGACCAGCCTGGCCAACATGGTGAAACCCCATCTCTACTAAAAATACACCTGTAGTCCCAGCTACTCAGGAGGCTGAGGCAGGAGAATTGCTTGAACCCAGGAGGCAGAGGTTGCAGTGAGCCAAGATGTCGCCACTGCACTCCAGCCTGAGCACCAAGAGTGAAACTCTGTCGCAAAAAACAAAAACAAAAAAAAACTACTTTGACTGGAATTAGCAGAAGCACTCTGATTGTGTGTATCTTATTTACTGGAATAATAAAGCTGTCAATCAAACTGGATCCCACTCAACAATCAGAAAGAGAAGTTGAGCTGTCATATAGTAGTTCACACTTACTTCTGTTTCTCAAAATCCTCAGCCTTGTTTGGAACTGTTACTCATTCTTTCTCTGAATCCATCTGTATGAGTTGTGTGCCCTTGGGCAAGGGTCTTACCTTCTCTGTGCCTCACTTTCTTTTCTGTAAATTGGGATAATAATGCTGCATAGCTCACAGGATTTTTATGACCATGAGTTAAGATATGTCATATACTTAAAATGGTGCCTGGAAAATGGTGAATACTGAGTCAATGATAGCATCATTGATGGCGGGATGGTGATGAGGAGGTGGAGTCACAATGGTGGTGTTGATGGTGGTGATGGTGGTGAGGAGGTGGGAGTCACAGTGGTGGTGGTGTTGATGGTGGTGAGGAGGTGGGAGTCACAATGGTGGTGGTGATGGTGTTGGTGGTGAGGAGGTGGGAGTCACAATGGTGGTAGTGATGATGGTGTTGATGGTGGTGAGGAGGTGAGAGTCACAATGTTGGTGGTGTTGGTGGTGGTGGTGGTGAGGAGGTGGGAGTCACAATGGTGGCAGTGTTGGTGGTGAGGAGGTGGGAGTCACAATGGTGGCGGTGTTGGTGGTGAGGAGATGGGAGTCACAATGGTGGTGGTGATGATGGTGTTGATGGTGGTGAGGAGGTGGGAGTCACAATGTTGGTGGTGTTGATGGTGATGGTGGTGAGGAGGTGAGAGTCACAATGGTGGTGATGAGGGTGGTGATGGTGGTGAGGAGGTGGGAGTCACAATGTTGGTGGTGTTGATGGTGGTGATGGTGGTGAGGAAGTGGGAGTCACAATGGTGGTGGTGATGAGGGTGGTGATGGTGATGAGGAGGTGGGAGTCACAATGGTGTCAGTGTTGATGGTGGCGATGGTGGTGAGGAGGTGGGAGTCACAATGGTGGTGGTGATGATGGTGTTGATGGTGGTGACAAGGCGGGAGTCACAATGGTGTTGGTGGTGATGGTGGTGAGGAGGTGGGAGTCACAATGATGGTGGTGACGAGGGTGGTGATGGTGATGAGGAAGTGGGAGTCACAATGGTGTCGGTGTTGTTGGTGGTGATGGTGATGAGGAGGTGGGAGTCACAATGGTGGCGGTGATGATGGCGTTGATGGTGGTGAGGAGGTGGGAGTCACAATGTTGGCGGTGTTGATGGTGGTGATGGTGGTGAGGAGGTGGGAGTCACAATGGTGGCAGTGTTGATGGTGGTGATGGTGGTGAGGAGGTGGGAGTCACAGTGGTGGCGGTGTTGATGGTGGTGATGGTGGTGAGGAGGTGGGAGTCACAATGGTGGTGGTGTTGATGGTGGTGGTGGTGGTGAGGAGGTGGGAGTCACAGTGGTGGTGGTGGTGGTGGTGGTGAGGAGGTGAGAGTCACAATGGTGGTGGTGATGATGGTGTTGGTGGTGAGGACGTGGGAGTCACAGTGGTGGTGGTGATGATGGTGGTGATGGTGGTGAGGACGTGGGAGTAACAATAGTGGCAGTGATGGTGATTGAGACATGATGATGATTTGTGAACTTTCTAGGAAAACAATCATATAATCTCCAACAGTGATATCTTAATATCTTTTCCAAAAGTATCAGATCATATTATAAGGGCCAAGTTTCCAGAATAATATCAGACATAATGACAGTGGACATCAGAGCTTGGCATCTAAAGGTAATGGGAATAGCTCTAATGTCTCAGCGTGAAAAACAACATTTGCTATTAGTCTGAGATACTAATTATCTAATTAAGGAAGTACTCACCTATACCTAGTTTTTAACTGTTTTTTAAAATCTGGAATTGATTTTGAATTTTAACAAATATTTCCCTGGGAACAATGTAAGATTCTTCATATTTTCGCCCTTGGGTATACCAACATGCCAGCTCTGTTGGCCACTTTGTGAGCTCGATGAAGCATGGTATAAAAGATGCTTTGCTAGTGTTTCACGTAATCTATTTCTATAAGCAATTTTGGAGCTAAGCCTCTGAAACAGAATTATATTATCTGTATAGAATAAATGTTTTATCTTCCCCCTTTTCTTTCTTCTGGAATAGATGTGCATCAGTATCTCTGCGTCAATATCTCTACGTCAGTATCTCTGTGTCAGTGAGCGTATGTTGCTGGGCTTAGGGGAGGTCCAGAAAGTGATTGGGTTTTGGCATTTTCAATACACTTACTTTGTATAAGAAATAGTTTGCCAAATATAGAAAGAGGGGATTTAGTCAAGATTTAAATTAAAAATGTTAGTGGTCATTTTTCTAATGTCTTTCTATTTTTTCCCAGGTCCTAATAAATCTTCACTGTCTGACTTTAGTCTCCCACTAAAACTGCATTTCCTTTATACAATTTCAATTTCTCCCTTTGCTTCAAATAAAGTCCTAATGCTATTCATTTGACATATGGAATTTTATAAATATTTTCTTTAGTATGTGTGATTACAGTCCTGATTCTGAGCCTTTTTAGATGGGTATATAGTTTGATATAATCTTGTTATTGCCACCTGTGTCTTCTCCCAAAGCCATTAATTATATAGGAATTACACGATAGAAATGGGTTTATTTTTTAAAATACGGCCAAATGTTGATGAGAGTAAGGGAAAATTTTTTTAATTTCTTTCACTGAGTATTTATGATGTGCACAACATTCCTGAATATATTGTCTCTCTCATTTCTCAGATGGGATGTATTGCCTTCTCCATTTCTATTGTTAAAGAAATACTTACAGGGGTTTCTTTAACAACTTGTGAACAGCAGCATCAGAGCCCAGACTACAGCATAAGCAGCTGCTGATTCCAAAAGCCCCACCTTCCAACCGGGAAGGTGCAGCCACCCAGACGAGGGGGAGGGACCCTGGAGGAAGAGCTATTTCTTTTTTTTTTTTTTTTTTTTTTGTCGAGACGGAGTCTTGTTCTGTCACCCTGGCTGGAGTGCAGTGCCGTGATCTCGGCTCACTGCAACCTCCACCTCCCAGGTTCAAGCAATTCTCCTGCTTCAGCCTCCCGAGTAGCTGGGATTACAGACACCTGCCACCACGCCTGGCTAATTTTTGTATTTTTAGTACAGACAGGGTTTCACCATGTTGGCCAGGCTTGTCTTGATCTCCTGACAGGTGATCCACACACCTTGGCCTCCCAAAGTGCTGAGATTACAGGCGTGAGCCACCGCGCCCAGCAGGAGTATCTATTTTTAAATGGAACTGTGTTTTCATAGTACACGGTGAGGAGAAAGTTGCTTTGAAATCTTTATCCTAATAAACCAAATAATATGAAAATTTGCCTATTTTAATTATATGTAACAAAGTTTAGTTACTGCTATAATTGCAAATATGTATAAATTCCTTACCAAAAAAAAAGAATCAAGTGGGAGCCAGAGAATAATTTTTCTGACAGAATTAAATATCATGCTATAGCCTGCTTGAGTTCATACCCAATAGTCATTTCTGCAGAGTTACCGAGGGCCTCATCAGCGTCAGCAGGAGCCCCTCGCCTTCTGACGCTCTCACGTCCTTCTCTCCTGCAGCTCCGTCCTGCCACTGTCCTTGTCCAGCTTCTCTTCAAGGGTCAACTGGTCTACCTTTCCCTACAAGTCTGTCACAGCTTCTTGTTAGCAATCCCTATGGTTGCCCAAAAGCATTTTCAGAGGCTGCATAAGACTTTACATCTTGTAGAAAATTTGCAGTTTCAATCTGCCCTCCCTCTGCCGGGTGTTCCCATTGTATTGCATTCAGCAGGCAGGGAGAGACTGCTATTAGGTCTGTTCCTGAGTGACTGCTTTCTGTCTCAGACTGTTTGGTGTCTGTAGGAGGTAGTGGGGTGGGCAGTAACGAGGTCTCCTGTATATTCCACCCCTACGAAGCCTGTGTGTTTGGTTTATGAACTAAGCTCAAAAGCACCACAGAGGTAAGACTGCACTACATGACACCATGGAAAAGAGGGAGCACCCAGACCCCCAAATTAAGAAGAGCAGTGTAGAGAACAGAGACCTGGAGAGCAGAGATAGAAACTGTTAGGATCAGATTATAGTGTTAAACCAGGGCTCCCCAGGCCTCTCACATATTGAAATGTACTTGTCCATCTTTCTCCAGGCCAGGAAATGAGAGTCTCAGAGCCATGTTATTCTGCCTTTTTAAACTATCATCCTGTAATCAAAGTAATGATGGCAGCGTGTCCCACCAGAGCGGGAGCCCAGCTGCTCAGGAGTCATGCTTAGGATGGATCCCTTCTCTTCTGCCGTCAGAGTTTCAGCTGGGTTGGGGTGGATGCAGCCACCTCCATGCCTGGCCTTCTGCATCTGTGATCATCACGGCCTCCTCCTGCCACTGAGCCTCATGCCTTCACGCGTCTGTTCCCCCCGCTTTCCTTTCTGCCACCCCTGCACGTGGGCCGCCAGGTTCCCAAGAGTATCCTACCCATTTCCTTCCTTCCACTCCCTTTGCCAGTGCCTCTCACCCCAACTAGTAGCTAACCATCACCCCCAGGACTGACCTCTTCCTCCTCACTGCCAGATGATTGTTCAAAGCACAGAATTTGTCAGAAACCTGCAGGGACTCCATGCTGCCAGCCTTCTCCGTAATTAGCATGGCCCCAGTCCATGCTTCTAGCCTTGGTTCCTTCTGCCCCTCTGTTTGAAATTCTAGAGCCAGCTGTGCGACAATTATCTGTGTCAAAAGCCAGATGTGAAAACATCTCAATAACAAACTGGCTGCTTTGTTCAATGCTAGAACAATGCCTGTCACAGAGTAGAAACTCAAAAATATTTGCTGAGTGAATGAACAAATGAATAAATGCATAATAAATAATTAACCACTAATCCAACATCCAGACACATTGTGATTTTAATTATTTAAGAGTAGTTTAGCATATATTGCTTTATGATTTAATTAAAAATCTCCAAGAAATATGCCAAAGAAGTAGAATGAGAAAAATGTATATTTCTCTTTCACTTCCTACAGATGCACTGGGCCAGGTCTTGAAGGCTGTCCAACGAATGGGTAAGTGTTCACAGCTCTGTGTCACATGGACCTCGTCAAGAATGACCACACTGCTGTGGGTGAAGATGATGCTTTCCTGCATTTCTGACTGTCCTCTGTCCTGATCAAGTTTCTATGGCTCTGGGCCAGCCTACCCTCAGCCAGGGTTTCTGCAGAGACTGCCCAGCTGGTTCCACGTGGCTCCGCGTGCCAACTTTGTCCTCAGTGGAGGGAAAGTTGGACACGCAGTGCTGGGGCTGCTCCCTGCTCCGCCGTTGCTCGATGCATGGCCTGCCTCTGAATTCCTTGGTTCCACTGGTTTTGCTGGGTCCTTCTCTGCCTCTAGCTCCTCTTTTTTTCTGTGCACTTGCCCCATTGGTCCCATCACAAGCCTGTGTGTGAGTGGCCTTTCTGTTCAATGACAACCTCCAGCATAGGGGAGTGTTTCTCCTTGCTTTCTTTCCCAGACACACTGCCCAGCAAAGGCAAAAGGGCTTCCTTCAACATCAGCTCTGGCCAGTTTGCCAGAGCAAAGCCCTGAGAAAAGCAAGGTTGAAAAATCTTATTCAAACTCACCAGGAAAGAGTGGTGTTACCCTCGATGGCGTCTAGCCGGGAATCAGGGAATTATACACCGAGCACCTGTTTGCCATTTTGGATGTTTCCAAACATGAACCAAACTTCCAGGCCCCTCTGCCATCTCTGGTAACATTTACAAAGTCCCTTCCTCACCACTGCCCTTCCTTCATTTTGGCATGCTCCTCCGCCCCCGAGTTGACAGCCATAGCTCTCTCTCCTGCCACCAGTGTCACATGATCGAGGAAGAAGGCAACTTCGAAAAGACTGGGTCCCCTTCCACTCCCGTCTCTTCAGTGAGCTGCTAGGACACCCAGCAGAACTTCCCCACTCCACACTGCAATCTCAGGGATCTTAGTCACGGGGGTTTCCACCACGTCTCCACCTGGAAACCAGTCATGGCCATTCCTTCTTACATCTGCTCTTTTCCATCTTTTTCTTCTCCTCCTGTTCACCCACCCTTACTCTTGTGGTGCCCTATGGATATGCGCTCCATAGCAAATGATTCTTTATATCTTACGGTATTCTAGTGAGCTGGCACATGTGGCTTCTGGTTTCCTCTCTCTGGAACTAGACATGACCTCTGTGGGAGGGAGGATTAAATGCACCCTACAGTCTGAGGCTGCATGATGACATCACTCATCACAATGATGCTTTCTATGTCTGAATCCTATTCCTTTATAACCCCTTTCAAGCTCGTTCAGAGAGTATTTCACACAATCCATGTGCTCATCTTAAAAGCCAAGGACCCAGAGGAGTCTCAGCATTGCCAAAAAGTCCCTTCACCCAGCCTGGCCAGAGGCAGTGCCTGGTCCATGTGTATGGGCTATGGCACTTCAATTGCATGGAAATACTCTTGGAATGAACAAAATACCAATCCATGAAAAAGCATTATTGAAGTCTAAGTTATTTTTTGAATCATATTTTGTTAATCAACAAATTGAAAAATACTCATCATATGGAGAGGTCCAGATAAAGCCTCAATTTTAAAAAATGAGGAAAAGTGGGCTGGTAGGGGACTGGGGAGAGCTTGAGAAAGTTGGAAACGTTGCCCTAGAAGCCTGTTTTTTCTCCTTTTAGAAGCTACATAGTATCTCACTTTCCAAGATCATTCTACAAGATGTCAGTGCACTGAAACATGCAGGGGCGTGTTGAGTGCCAAGGCCATGGAATCTGTCAGCAACCTCACCCTTCCTTGTTCCTCCACTTCATTCCAGGCCTAAGATCCCTTCCATCGCCACTGGGATGGTGGGGGCCCTCCTCTTGCTGCTGGTGGTGGCCCTGGGGATCGGCCTCTTCATGCGAAGGCGCCACATCGTTCGGAAGCGCACGCTGCGGAGGCTGCTGCAGGAGAGGGAGGTGAGTGCCAGTCCTGGGTGCGCTCAGGAGCCCTCGCACCCCGACAGGAACAAGGGCCAGCCTCGAGAACGGGCCATTAGCAGTTGTGTGTGTTAGAAACGTAATTGTATTATGATGCAGAAAGAATCTCTGAATGTGCAGTTATACCCAGTTAGTGACATGTTGGTACATCCATCCGAGGAAACGGCTATGTTTCTACGCTGCACCCTTCAATGTCCACAAAGCTGTGTGGCATCTGCTTAGGACCCGGTGCCTGTGTGTGCATAGGAGGGAGGCCAGGAAGCCTGGCTGTTGATCCCATGCTGGCACTGTGGCGAAGGCGAGAGATTCCTGCTTTGGAAAACACCATTGTCCACACAGTGGCTTTGTCCATGATGGACTTCGCCACAGCCCAGTCCTGTGCTGGAAGCCATGTTCTCTGGAAAGAGCAACCCAGCGGCTCATAAGCTTAAGCGCATGTGATGTGCCCCAACCAAACGACCGCCATACACAACTTCCCTACCGGAGTTTTCAATCCAGCTAATAGGCGTGGAAACAGACATAGAAATTGTGTTTGTTGAAAGGTAGCTGTTCAGTTAAAGAACACCAGTATCAGAGCCTGTGTTTCTACCAACTTCTGTCAAGCTCTGTAGAGAAGGCGTACATTTGTCCTTCCAAATGAGCTGGCAAGTGCCGTGTCCTGGCACCCAAGCACATGCCGTGGCTGCTGGTCCCCCTGCTGGGCCATGTCTGGCACTGCTTTCCAGCATGGTGAGGGCTGAGGGGACACTTGTCTCTGTGTTCTTGTCCCCCTCAGCTTGTGGAGCCTCTTACACCCAGTGGAGAAGCTCCCAACCAAGCTCTCTTGAGGATCTTGAAGGAAACTGAATTCAAAAAGATCAAAGTGCTGGGGTCCGGTGCGTTCGGCACGGTGTATAAGGTAAGGTCCCTGGGAGAGGCCTCTGGGCTGGGCCGCAGGGCCCCTCATGGTCTGGTGGGGAGCCCAGAGTCCTTGCAAGCTGTATATTTCCATCATCTACTTTACTCTTTGTTTCACTGAGTGTTTGGGAAACTCCAGTGTTTTTCCCAAGTTATTGAGAGGAAATCTTTTATAACCACAGTAATCAGTGGTCCTGTGAGACCAATTCACAGACCAAAGGCATTTTTATGAAAGGGGCCATTGACCTTGCCATGGGGTGCAGCACAGGGCGGGGGGAGGGCCGCCTCTCACCGCACGGCATCAGAATGCAGCCCAGCTGAAATGGGCTCATCTTCATTTGCTTCTTCTAGATCCTCTTTGCATGAAATCTGATTTCAGTTAGGCCTAGACGCAGCATCATTAAATTCTGGATGAAATGATCCACACGGACTTTATAACAGGCTTTACAAGCTTGAGATTCTTTTATCTAAATAATCAGTGTGATTCCTGGAGCCCAACAGCTGCAGGACTGCGGGGGCATCATAGCCCCCAGCAATATCAGCCTTAGGTGCGGCCCCACAGCCCCAGTGTCCCTCACCTTCGGGGTGCATCGCTGGTAACATCCACCCAGATCACTGGGCAGCATGTGGCACCATCTCACAATTGCCAGTTAACGTCTTCCCTCTCTCTGTGTCATAGGGACTCTGGATCCCAGAAGGTGAGAAAGTTAAAATTCCCGTCGCTATCAAGGAATTAAGAGAAGCAACGTCTCCGAAAGCCAACAAGGAAATCCTCGATGTGAGTTTCTGCTTTGCTGTGTGGGGGTCCATGGCTCTGAACCTCAGGCCCACCTTTTCTCATGTCTGGCAGCTGCTCTGCTCTAGACCCTGCTCATCTCCACATCCTAAATGTTCACTTCCTATGTCTTTCCCTTTCTAGCTCTAGTGGGTATAACTCCCTCCCCTTAGAGACAGCACTGGCCTCTCCCATGCTGGTATCCACCCCAAAAGGCTGGAAACAGGCAATTACTGGCATCTACCCAGCACTAGTTTCTTGACACGCATGATGAGTGAGTGCTCTTGGTGAGCCTGGAGCATGGGTATTGTTTTCGGTATTTTTTGGATGAAGAAATGGACGCATAAAGAAATTGGCTGACCCCTATATGGCTGGGATAGGGTTTGAGCCCCTTGTTATTTCTGACCCTGAAAGTTGCATTCAATTCACTCCACCAAGTTATCTCATCTTTGAAATGGCTTTTTTTAAAGATGCCTAGAATATGATGGCGTGCAGTCTATAAACTGTTGCCCACCTTCTGTACTTTCTCTCAAAATAATTCACATTTTTCTCCAGTGTCTGTTGATTGTTACTTTGTGGAATAAGTTCTTGGAAAATTCCACAAGATTATTGTTATCTTCTTACTACCAATTCTATTGAACTTTCTCCACCTTCTCTGGGCCTTCCCCAGCCAGTGGTGGGAAGATGCTGGCTGGAGTCTGACAGAGCCTCTTCTACACTGGCCTGGGCTTGCTGTGAGTTGGTGGAAACCTTTGCTCTTGTCCCAACACAGAGCAAGTGAAAGAGGAGGTCAAGGGGCTCAGGCAGCGGACTAGGGAAGCAGAATCAAGGAAAAGGAAAAATGGCTGACTTATTACCTCAAAACTCTAGAGAATTTAGTTGATCTTACAGCCAAGAAGGACAAAAGCCAGAGAGTAATATCCTCCGCCTCGTGTCTAACCCACAGAATACATAGCAAGTAAAGAGAACATGGGCCTTTATAAAAATGTCTTAAGATACAATTTTTTAATTGGAGGAAATCTACAGTTTAATTTTCTCTGGGCAGCTTTTCTTCCTTTTATTATAGTAGGGGAAATCCCATGTTGATACACTTCTAAATGAAAGATGATGAATTGATATAATACAATAAAAATCTGTAAAATTGATGATATACTTATCAAGAAAAATTAGCTTTCATTTTAACAGTTTACAAATTGAGTCAAGTCCTAGTAACAAAATGTTAAGTCTATTAACATAACCACAAGAAATACAGGAAGACAGGCAATCTGTGAAGCCTTTCACTTACAATCTCTGGCCCCTCACCTGTGCTGTGTAGGAAAATCTTAATGCACAATTTGCTTCCTTAATTCATTTTTTATTCATTCAACACATTCTAATAAATTATACAAAATCATGTTGAAATGTGAATTTCAGTGGTATTTATAAACGTAGCGTGAGGAGGGTTTGGATGTATTCTAAGACAATAGTTGTGCTTTGGGAAGGAAGCAGTGTTCACTGAAAAGTGCCCCCAGGACCCTTTAATTGGAGGAAATATGCTTCTGTGGAGTTGGAAATGGGGTAGAAGATAGATAAGGTCAAGGCTTAAAAGTTAAGTGCACCCAACATCTGAAGCGTCCATGGGCCTGGCATGGTGGCTTTCGCCTGTAATCCCAGCACTTTGGGAGGCTGAGGCAGGAGGATCCCTTGAGCTTAGGAGTTTGAGACCAGCCTGGGCAACATACTGAGACCCAGTCTCTACAAAAAATAAAAAATTAGCTGGGTGTGGTGTCTCATGCCTGTAGTCCCAGCCACTCAGGAGATGGGAAGATGGCTTGAGTCCAGGAGATCTAGGCGGCAGTGAGCTAAAATCTCGCCACTGCACTCCAGCCTGGGTGACAAAGCAAGGCCCTGCTCAAAAAAATAATTAGATATAAATATTAATATAGATACCTATATATATCTGAATATAGATATCTATATATACTCTGTATATAGTTATGTAGATATATAAATATATGATATATATTTAGAGAGATATATATTTAGAGAGATATATATTTAGAGATTTATATATATTTTATATATATTTAGAGATATATATTTAGATATATAATCTCTCTATATATAAATATATATATAAATATATATATATCTCTAAATATATATATATATCCCTAAATATATTAAATAAATAAAAGAAATAAAAGAAAGCTCAGTTTGGCCTCCTGCTCATCCTGTCTCCCCATTCCCTCTTCCCCCTCCATCATTTTATTTCCTTGCCCCATGTTTCTTCACTGCGGCCATGTCCCCCCTCCTCTCCAATGGTGGATGTCATGTCTGCTGCAGTCAGAGAGCGACAAGCCTGGAGTGTTCCCTGAAGCCTGTGGTTTGTGGTTTGTCCTGCAGCTCAGGCTGCCCAGGCCTCACCAGCAATCCTGGCAGGCAGGGCATCACACTGGGATGGAGAGGGGGAAGCTGGAGAGGCACTTTCTGGTAAAGAAAGCAAAAGCCAGCAGTGCCCAGGCCAATTTCAACAGGCAGTTAAATAGCACCTTAATCCTGTGGCAGGACAGCTCATGGGGCCATGTGTGCTCTTAGAAAGACTCACATGCACGCATGCACGGCAGCAATGACTGCATACTCACGTTCCCCTGCAGACACCAGGCCCCCATGGCCAGCACACACACTGCAGCCCCAGTTCCATGTTGCTAGCAGTGGCTTAGTGAATGAGTAAAGTTCTTAAAATGCAGGGGACACCTGCCCTTCATTCATAAGGCTGGACGTACACCTCTCCTTAAGGAGTTCAAGAGCTAGTGGAATCCCAATTCATACGGTAGAGCCATTCACAGATGAGAGAGACAAGCCAGAAGGAAGGAACCAAAAGTCATGTCAGCAGTTAGGACAAAATAACAGGCTTTCAAGGTCACAAAGCCTCAGGGACACTCCTGCGGTGGGACTGGGCTAGGAGCCATGGGGGCTCCAACTGTGCGCTCTGCCTGCCAGCCTGCGGGCGCTGGGGCTCCACGGAGATTGTTGTGGAATACCAAGCATGCTTGCTGTAGGTCACGGTGCACGTTTACTACTTCCAAGACAAACAGCCGAGAACAAAGCTCACTTTAGCTTCTGCGTACACCGAACGGGACACACGACTGAACAGCGTTCCCATTGTGCCTGCTGGGTGGGGAGGAAGTGATGGCCCAGTGGGTCTATCAGATGTTAGTAGGATGGGGCCTGGCGGGGCTCCAGGCTCTGTGTGGCCGACACCCACGCCCCCCGCTCTGCTCCCCATTCCCAGCCCCAGGTCAGCCCCGTGAGGCCCTGCAGCAGATGGGCTGCTCAGACTGCTCTGGTTTGCAGATTTTTCTTCCCTCTCAAATGAATACAATATGTTTTCAAGTCTCAACCAGATCTTGAGAAAATAGGAAGAGCCAGAGGGTTTCTTTGGTGTTATGGTTGTACAGCTTCCCAGACTCGGGGGGAGAGATGTGATTTGTGCTTTCTGGCAATCCCACGGCCTATTAAATTTTCATAGGCTTTCCAGTTTAAATTTAGGGTAGGCAATGGAAGGGAACGCAAAACAGATTTCTAGGTGTACTGTGTGTGTCTCCCACGTCTAAAGTCTGTTAACTGGAGCACCCAACAGGCCCCACAGGCTGCCTTCACACAGAGGACCTGGGGCGCCTCCGACCCATTGGGGTGAGCAGCGGGCCATGGAGGGAGCCAGGGTCAGGAGACCTGGTTGTGGGCCTGACCTGACCCTGCTCAGGGTGGCCTCAGGTGGGCGGTTCACCTCGTCAGCCTCAGCTTACCCTCTGACTACAGTGACCTCAGACAAAATACGCTTCCTGGCCCTGTCCAGTTCTGACTTTTTATAAACAAGCACTTATCCAAGTTAAAGGGATATTTTCAATATCTACTGAGTCCACAGATATTAAATATCTCCTCTCTTCTTTAAAATTGTGACCTTATCTTTAGAATATAAAAGGAAAATAACACACACTCTCCTTGAAAATAGAGAGCCTAAACACTCTGCAGGAAATATTTAAAGCTATAGTTTTTGTTTGTTTGTCTTGAATGCAAGTGGCCTGGACTTTGACTTGCTTTGAGTCTTTGACCTTCATGACTTCAGTACAGTTCAACCCTGACAGTCTTGAAGTAGGTGTGTGCCTAGATCTGCCCTAGTCCCTGCTGGAATGTTGAAGAAGCAAAGGTCCAGGCCCTCAGAGCACTTGCCACGTACTTGCCAACAGATACGGGGCAGAGACTTGAGTCAACGTAAGAGCAAGTGTGTGCCAGGCGATCCGACACTGCAGAGCGCCAGCTAGACCCTAAGCGTGTGCTAGGAGCTGACCAAGCCGTTCTTTCCTCAAAAACTTGGTGGGGAGGGCATTTTTAAAATCACACAAATATTTAAGTACAGATTATGATGAATGCCTCAAAGCAGTGGCTCTTCAGCTTCATCAAGCTTCAGAATCCAGAGGGTTTGTTCATATGGAAGGCTAGGCCTGTCTCCTGCATTTCACCCTCTTGGCCTGGGGGCGGGACCCAAGAATGTGTGGCTCTAAAAGGTTCCCAGGCAATGCTGAGGCTGCTTTCTGAAGGAAAAACTGCAAGATACCAGGAGAGTTTCATTTAGATTGAAGAGTCGAGGAAGCCTCCTCTGAGAAAGAGTCTGCTAAGGAAGGAGGAGGTGGAAGCGTTCTGGGGACAGAGGTTCTCCCGTGGGTAAGGGCGGAGGGAAGCTCTCCTGGGGAGAAGGTGGGCAGGAGGACCAGAGGCTGGAGGGAGGAGGGCAGTCAGCCTCGGGGCTTCCCAGGAACAGGGAAGGCCAGGGCAGGGTTTAGGGCAAGGAAAGTGTGTGAGCATATTTGTATTTTAGTAAATATTTACAGTTTGCCCTCCATATCTGCAGTTTCATATCCATGAATTCAATCAACCACAATGAAAAACATTGGGGAAAAAAATTGCATCGGTACTGAACATATACGGACTTTTTTTCTTTTCATTATTCCCTAAACAATACAGCATAACAATTATTCACATAGCATTTGCATTGTATTAGGTACTATAGGTAATCAGGAGATGCTGTAAAGTAGATGGGAGGATGTCTGTAGGTTACACACAAATGCTGTGCCATTTTATATCAGGGGCTTGAGCATCCTCACATTTTGATATTTGAGGGAGGTCCTGGACCAATTCCCCAGATACTGAGGGTCCACTGTCTGTATCCCCTCGCCCCACCTTGCCTTTGTCTCCTGTCTCCTATCTCCACCCTGCCTCCCGCCGGCCTGTTGCTCCTGACCTGCCCAGGCACCCTGGAGCAGCGCCCTATCTCAGAGCCTGGCTCAGTGTGTTCACTTCTGCAGAGAAACTAACTTGCCCAAGTCCACACTCAAAACACAGGCATTGCTGAGATGTGAAAAGCAGCTCTGGATGCATTCTGCTACAGTCTGTGTGTTCTTTTCCATATCTGAATAAAAGGTCACCACCGTTTGTATTTTAAAGAGAAAGAGAATTTATGGGTGGAAATTGGGGATTCCCTCATTCTCAGTCAGACAGAAAAGAGGGCCCCATTGTGTGCCTGATTGCAAATAAATTTAGCTTCCTCAGCCCAAGAATAGCAGAAGGGTTAAAATAAAGTCTGTATTTATGGCTCTGTCAAAGGAAGGCCCCTGCCTTGGCAGCCAGCCGGAATTAGCAGGGCAGCAGATGCCTGACTCAGTGCAGCATGGATTTCCCATAGGGAGCCTGGAGGCGCAGCACAGAGAGACCACTTCTCTTTAGAAATGGGTCCCGGGCAGCCAGGCAGCCTTTAGTCACTGTAGATTGAATGCTCTGTCCATTTCAAAACCTGGGACTGGTCTATTGAAAGAGCTTATCCAGCTACTCTTTGCAGAGGTGCTGTGGGCAGGGTCCCCAGCCCAAATGCCCACCCATTTCCCAGAGCACAGTCAGGGCCAAGCCTGGCCTGTGGGGAAGGGAGGCCTTTCTCCCTGCTGGCTCGGTGCTCCCCGGATGCCTTCTCCATCGCTTGTCCTCTGCAGCACCCACAGCCAGCGTTCCTGATGTGCAGGGTCAGTCATTACCCAGGGTGTTCCGGACCCCACACAGATTCCTACAGGCCCTCATGATATTTTAAAACACAGCATCCTTAACCTTGAGGCGGAGGTCTTCATAACAAAGATACTATCAGTTCCCAAACTCAGAGATCAGGTGACTCCGATTCCTCCTTTCTCCAATGTGCTCCTCATGGCCACTGTTGCCTGGGCCTCTCTGTCATGGGGAATCCCCAGATGCACCCAGGAGGGGCCCCCTCCCACTGCATCTGTCACTTCACAGCCCTGCGTAAACGTCCCTGTGCTAGGTCTTTTGCAGGCACAGCTTTTCCTCCATGAGTACGTATTTTGAAACTCAAGATCGCATTCGTGCGTCTTCACCTGGAAGGGGTCCATGTGCCCCTCCTTCTGGCCACCATGGGAAGCCACACTGACGTGCCTCTCCCTCCCTCCAGGAAGCCTACGTGATGGCCAGCGTGGACAACCCCCACGTGTGCCGCCTGCTGGGCATCTGCCTCACCTCCACCGTGCAGCTCATCACGCAGCTCATGCCCTTCGGCTGCCTCCTGGACTATGTCCGGGAACACAAAGACAATATTGGCTCCCAGTACCTGCTCAACTGGTGTGTGCAGATCGCAAAGGTAATCAGGGAGGGGAGATATGGGGAGGGGAGATAAGGAGCCAGGATCCTCACATGCGGTCTGCGCTCCTGGGATAGCAAGAGTTTGCCATGGGGATATGTGTGTGCGTGCATGCAGCACACACACATTCCTTTATTTTGGATTCAGTCAAGTTGATCTTCTTGTGCACAAACCAGTGCCTGTCCCACCTGCATGTGGAAACTCTCATCAATCAGCTACCTTTGAAGAATTTTCTCTTTATTGAGTGCTCAGTATGGTCTGATGTCTCTGTTCTTATTTCTCTGGAATTCTTTGTGAATACTGTGGTGATTTGTAGTGGAGAAGGAATATTGCTTCCCCCAGTCAGGACTTGATAACAAGGTAAGCAAGCCAGGCCAAGGCCAGGAGGACCCAGGTGATAGTGGTGGAGTGGAGCAGGTGCCTTGCAGAAGGCCCAGTGAGGAGGTGCAAGGAGCTGACAGAGGGCGCAGCTGCTGCTGCTATGTGGCTGGGGCCTTGGCTAAGTGTCCCCCTTTCCACAGGCTCGCTCCAGAGCCAGGGCAGGGCTGAGAGAGCAAAGTGGTCAGGTAGCCCTGCCTGGGTGCTGGAGACAGGCACAGAACAACAAGCCAGGTATTTCACAGCTGGTGCGGACCCAGAAAGACTTCTGCTTTTGCCCCAAACCCCTCCCATCTCCATCCCAGTCTTGCATCAGTTATTTGCACTCAACTTGCTAAGTCCTATTTTTTTCTAACAATGGGTATACATTTCATCCCATTGACTTTAAAGGATTTGCAGGCAGGCCCTGTCTCTGACAATACGCCGTTGCCAGTCATCTCTCTCCGACAGCAGGGCAGGGGGTCCAGAGATGTGCCAGGGACCAGAGGGAGGGAGCAGACACCCACCCGGCCTGGGCAGGTCCTCCTCATTGCTTGCATCCCCCTGGTTAGCAGTGGCAGTCAGTCCTGCCGAGTCATTCGTGAGGCGCTCACCCAACTCCAGGCAGATGTAAAAGGTGACCTACAAGAAGACAAACAAAAACATCTGGAGCGCTCTTATGCCAGCATCTGCCCTTGACACCACCAGGCAGGCTCTTGCTGGGAGCCGTGGTGCTTGGGTCAGCTCCTTCCCATGGCAGAGCTCCTGGGACGCATTGTAGAAGCAGGGACCACCTCCCAGGATAACCAGATAGCAGCACACCCTGCACAGCCCCTTTTACTCCAGCATCATCGGGCATTGATTTCTCAGCTGCAGCCACAGGCGGCCCCCAGCACCCCAGGAAGTGGGCAGCGCTCATGCTTCTCTGAGCACAAAAATCACTGAATATTTTTGCCATTCTCATGGTCATAACCCGGGCCACAGAGTAGAACACTCCTATCACTGTTGTTAGACAGTGGTCCCGGGAGAGGGTCTTGTGTGCCTCGGATGCCAGGGCCTCTTTTTATTGGGAGGTGCTTGTTATTTCTGTGTGTGGCTGCATTTGTTTCCCAAGACTGCCACAACAAATCATCACCAACTTGGTAGCTCAACATAGCACAGCTTTATTCCCTCCTGGCTCTGGAGGCCAGGTGTCTAGAAGGCCATGCTCCCACAATGGTTCTGAGGAGGATCCTTCCTGCCTCTCTGGCTTCTGGTGGCCCCAGCATCCCTGGGCTGTGGCTGCACCTCCCCATGTCAACCTCCGTCTTCACATGGCCTTTTCCTGTGTCTCTGCAACCGCAGGCCCTCTCCTTTCTCTTAATAAAGATACCAGTCATTGTGTTTGAAAATTGCTAAGAGAGTCTGTTGTAAATCTTCTTAGCACAAAAAAAAAATGACAGATATGTGAAGTGGTAGATACATTAATTAGTTTGAGTTGATCACTCCGCTATGTGTATAAATGTCAAAACAAACATTGCACTCCATAAATATATATATTAAAAAAGATCCCAGTCATTGCATTTAGGACCCACCCTAAATCCAGGATGATTTCATTTCAAGACTTTTAACTAATTAGATTTGCAAAACCCCATTTCCAAATAAGGTCACATTCTGCAGTTTTGGGTAGACGTGAAATGTGGAGACACTGTGCAACCCACTGTCTTGGGGAGGGGGTGGTCAGCCTGGGGCAGATGTTGCTGGGTGTGGAGCTACATCCACTCATGCCCTGACCTGGAACCCAGACCTGCTTCCCTAGCTCTCCTCCTGGTTATCTGAAGCAGGGAATGGAGAGCACTGCCCTCCTTGCCCAGGCAGTCTCTATCACCTGGTTTTAGTTTCTTCTTAGCACATATTGCCCCAGAATATCTGGTTGGTTTATGGCTTACTTGAGTTTGTGCCTACCTGTCCCAACCGGGAGGTGAGCCCTGGCTATTCCCCAAACCCGGCCCTGCATGTGGGAGCTGCCCTTCCTCCGTTCATCAGAGGGGGCCAACAGTCCACAGCTGTTCTTAATCATCTCCCAGTAACCCCCAGCTCCACAAAGGTGACTCCTCACATGGTGGAGAGGTGGTCGGGCCATCCGTGTGAAATGTGTATGTGACCGTTTTCCTTAAGGGGCACGTAGTCTTGGCAGGTTTCCCCCAATATAGGATGAGCTCAGGACTCCAGTGGACTGTGGATTCAGATCTGGATTCTGGCGCATTCGCCGTGTGAACGTGGGCACGTTGCTGGCCTCTCTGCGCCTGGTCTCCCGACTGTGGAGTGTGTTCTGCCCCTTGTCTTTCTAGGAGGTAGGGAGGGCAGTGAGCCCCTTCGCATCGCCCACCACAGGCCCAGCACATGGCTGATCCCCACTGAGTGTTCTTTTCCTCCTTTGATCCCCTTTGGCTGACCTAGGTTGGAGCATCCACTAAAATATACCCAGAAACATCTTCCTAATCTACATCTGTGCCAACCCTCATTCCCTGGCGCAGCATGACCATCACATGCCCGCCATTGCTCCTGATCTCTGCTGCTCATGACCTGCTCTCCAGCGCTCCTTCTCATGCTCACATTCCAGTTGGCCTGACCTAGATAAGTGGAGGTTTATTTGACCCCAAAAATTAGCCTTCTACAAACGAATATAATAGTGTCCATTACAGAGAATAAACTTAGTGCGGGTCCCATTTAAGCAGAAGTTACTGAAAGCCTGAGTTTAAGTTTCCAGGGCCTGAAAGTTTTCCATGACAGTTTTCTGCATAATGTTACCTACAATTTCAACCTGTTATTTAAAGCCATTCTTGTGTTTGTTGTACTTTGATTAGCTTTATTTTGATTTGAAGTCCTTTTACATTACGGGCAGTTAACGCTTTGTCTCTGTTAGATTTGCTTTTTAGTTCACAAGAGAAACCTCATTCCTCTGTATTTGAATAGTTGCAATGATGGAACAGCTGTCCCTGGAGGGAAATGAAAACAGTGATTCCCCAAATTGTGACGATAGAAATTTGCTCTTGGGTTACTTACAATGTATCTGAGTATTAAAAAATTTTCTTTTTAAACGTTTGAAGTAAAACTACCCAGAAACACTTAGTGGCTGACCAGAAACTAAACTCCTGGCATCCTCAAAATGGGATTTATTGGCTTTTAAATGTCCTGTGTTGATTCACAAAGGCACAAACTATCTAGGGAAGTTTTCTTCTAAATGTTGATGGGAGAGCTGGCCACTGTTATGCAAGTTTCATTGTCCTGACTAAACTGCCAAAGAGATTACATAAAATTATATCAACTAGACAAAAGGAAAAAGAAAAAAAACAGAGGTGTCCTGGGAGGAATCCATATGAGACCAGTAGACCATGAGAGAGACATCCCTTGCCATCTACAAGGAAAATGGAGTTTGTTCTCCATATGCAAAACCATCTCAGGAGCTTGCGGAGACACCACTTGCTTACTAGCCAGAAAGAGCAGGTGCCTCCTAAATTCCCCACACAGGAGCTCACAGTGGCTTTCATGCACTGGGAGTAAGTTAGACTTAAGAAAGCCTATCTACTCTTCCTGGGATTTACAAGCCAGCTAGTAAATCCCAGAATAAATCACACGGCACAGTCATCCAAAGATCCCGTCATCCGTGCCGTTTGGAAAGCCCTGCTCCTGCGCCACCCTCTCCCCGTGGAGCCTCCCATGCCCAGGACTGCAGAGTCCTGCCATTCAGACTGCAACTCATCTCACATTCTTCCAAACTGTTTGGACAACAGAGCTTTCTCATCACCTAATGCAGATTACAGTCTCACAGAATTGAGTGTTCAGGCAGACACTGATGTGGTTCTTTAGTACAGCAAACAATATCAGTTTACAGTCCTGAGGCCAGGCCTGGTGAACAATGCACGGTAGCGGCGGGGCAGGGCTCTCAGAATGAAACTGGCTTACACATGGCACTCTCTGACCACAACGGTATAAGCACCAAACTATACTTAGTTCCATCTATGAGGTAAAATTTAATACAGATGAACATCAAAGAAAACTTCAAAGGCTCCTTTTTTCAAGTACGTGGGCTACTTAATTTGGTCCAAGTCCATTTTAAAAAGCCCTAGGTGCTTTCACGGCTCTGCTACTGACAAGAAGCCCCAGTGCCTGTGAGCTGCTAATGGGAGGGAAAGGAAGATGAGCTGAGTGGGCCGGGCTAACCCGTCCACACCGGGAGACAGGGAAGGAGACTCCAAGCTGGTGGTGCCAGCACATTCCAGGCCACTCAGGCCTATTCCTAGGTGCCAGGTCACGAAAACCACGCTGACAGATCGTGCTGTGTGCGTGTCATAGCACACAAGCAGGACTGTGAGAGAGTGAAAGTGACACTGGGTGGAGCACTGAGGAAGGGCCACAGTGTGTTGGTGGAGATAGGCTGTCATGGAGAAGAGACCCTGGCTTGCTCTACATTGCTTCCAATGCAACTGCAAGGCAGGTCCCGGAGGGCTCCGGCCTTCGTCATCCAGGTCTGCTCCCTCCCCTCATGGCTTTCCCATCCTCAGATGAGGACTCGGCAGAGCCTACCCCTGCTGACTAACTGTGGCCCCAGGGTGGTGACTCAGCCCTGCACCTCCTGATCCCATCTGCACTGGGCCAGAGAGGATGACTTACCCAGCACGTTCACATCACACAGCTTTGTGGATTCCTAGGTCCAAGGACCAGAGATTTCAGTTATGTGAGTTATTTTTTTTATTTGTTCTTGCGTATTCCACAAAGGGTCGCAGCTAAACTTAACCTAATGATCACTTTAGTATATCACTAAAAAGACAAAGCCCACAGTGCTGTTGAAGCACATTCATCATCTTTAGACATTTTGACTAGTTATTTCTTAAGCATTTACCTGCTAGTGTTAAGCATCACATGAAATACATATAGAAGTAAGACAAAATTTCTTATCTCCCCAAGTTTGCCAACAAATACAGAGCAGGAAGGGAAGCAGGTCAGAGCAGGAGGCGCAGCTGTAGTGAGGCCACCATGCAAGGCGCAGGGAGGGTGAGCTCCAAGTTTGAATGGAATGGGTCTGTCAGCCAAGCCCCCTGGCTCTGGAAAGATAGCAGTGAACAAGCCAGATGGCCCCTCACCCTCCAGAGCCGTGAGTCCTGCAGACCAAACAGCGTGACAGGTCCTTTCCCTGTCCAGGAGGCCTCTGTGGGTGAGAGTTGGCTGCGGACAGGGCATGAAGGCACTTGAGGGTGGGGAAGTGACTCTGACTGGGAGATGCTGAGGACAGGGAGGAAGCCACCAGATAAGGGACACTGGGGAGGAGGGGTGGACCCCTCAGGGCCAAGCACATGGAGCCTCATCACAAAGGCAAGATGGTGGCCAAATTCAAGGTCGCTGCAAAAGGAATGAAGAAGAGAGAATAGATTTGGCATTTGGAGGAAATGGTGACAATCATGAGCACCTACCCGGGACTCTCCATGGGTGCTATCTAAGTAAGTGCTGTCTCTACATAAACTCAGTCCACCCTCTGATTAATCCATTCTACATATGGGGAAACAAAGGCATGTGGTGTTTACGTCACTTGCCAAGATCTCAGGATTTGATCCAGGTGGCCTGGTTGCATGGTGCAGCCTCTCAGCCTGCATGGATGCCCCGGCTCAGAGCATGACTCTCAGGACAGGGGTCCCAGCAGCCCTCCCTCCCTGCGCAGCAGGGTGCCCGTGCTGCACCACTTCTGTCTAGGAATAGGACATTCTGACACTTTCCTGCCTCTTCCGAGGTCTAGCACTTACTCTATGCCTGCCTGGGAAGGTGGCAAGCTGGCCTGAGGCACAGACTCTTCCATTTTTTAGGGAGCTCAAGGCCACAGATGCTCTGAGATCTGGAGTCCAGAGACAGGAGCGGAGGCTTCTCCTGGTGACCACTCTGCTTTAAAACTTCATCAGATCTGTAGTTTCAGAGCCCCCCTGAACCCCATCCCTTACCTCTACCAGCTGCAGGTGGGTCTCTGGGGTGGGGCTGCCCTCCCCACCTGCACCCCAAGGGCTAAAAGGTTGAGGGGAGAACACCATCATTTGTACAGGGGGATCCTGGAAGATGAGGCCTGAGAAAGCCCTGCGGGGCCCCTCACCTTCTCCCTAGCTGTGGCCAGGAGTGTCTGACCTTGCCTGCCTCAGGACCAGCCCAAAGTGGAGGTGAGGGGTGAGCCCCAGCCCCCAGGGGAAGGGTGATGGTGGTCTTGGTCTCAGCATGGTTCTGGTAGAGGTGGGTTATTTTGAAGATGATGAACCTTAAGGCTCTTTCTGATCTTGCTTTAAATAAATACTTCTGAACAACAGCAACAACAAAATAGTGTTGATAGGAAAGCCCTCCACTCCACCAGAACCACGCGGCCTTCTCGTCCTCCCCTCCTCCACTTCCTGCCTAAGTCACTGCTCCATGAGCTCTTCCACAGGAGATTTACAAAATAGAACACAAACAATCCAGTTCCCGCCTCTCACTCTGAACTCCTCCCAAGACTCGTGGGGTGCGGCAGCCCCTGGGAACACCCAGCCCTTCAAGGTCAAACACAGCCCCCGCCCCTCGCTCTGGGGTACCCTGCCAGAATAAGCCCCGACAGCCATGTGGAGCAGAGCCTTCTTTTTTGTAAGTGGAAGTTCCAGGCTGGCTTTTCAAATCCCCTTTTAACCTCAGTGCTGTATTTCAAAATTCATTCCAGTTTTCCTGTAGTAATTAACAAAAATAAATATTTTAATTTCAATTAAAGTGAGGGTCTCGGAGAAGAAGCAGGAACTGAGTTTCCTGAGAGGCCCCGCTGAGGCTTTGTTGATATTTCTTCCTGCGACCTCTGCTCGGACCCTGGGAGCTCACAGGCCGTATCGCAGCTCTTATCTTTGGGGACCAGTTAAAGCATAACTGCGCCAGGCACAGAGTTGTCCTTTCAAATGTGCCGGCAGTGGGACGGAGACCCATGCGTCAAGTCTCCTCTAAGTTCACATGGGATTCTCTCCTTGTCCCAAAGCTGTCTCTGACTTAAAACCCTCCAACTGATTACCTGAATTCCAGAATATGTCCTGTGCTCTCTGCCCTTTCCCACGCCTTTGGTGAAGACCGGTGTTCTGAGGAAACAGACACTGTGTGGAAATGGCTCAGGTCCTTTAAAGCCCTGGTGTGAGGAGCGGGGAAGGGCTGGGCCAGAGGTCAGCTGGATTTGTTAGATTGACAGAGTGACGCGGACTTCCCCAGAGGCACGGGACCAAGGTGCGTGCTCACGCTGTCTCATGCTCTCACACATAATGTGTGTGTGTGTGTGTGTGTGTGTGTGTATATATACACATATACATATATATATACACACACATATGCATATATATAAAACCCCAAGCAGCCTCTGGCTTAGCAGGTGCATTTCCCAGCAGGGGAATTAAAGCCATGGTCCCAGTAGTGGTCTTGGGGTCTCAGGGTATTTGGTCTGTGCAGCCACATGCTTCAGCCTCTGGACCCCAGGTCATCTAACGAGGTGGTCGTGTGGGGACTGGGATGGAAAAGGTGTCTGCACGGACGTGTGTGAAAGGGCTGGCACATCGCCAGTGCTCAGCACTGTCAGCTGCTATCACCAATCATTCATTCATTCATTCAGTTGTTCATTCTTCAACAGGCCGTTTTTAAAATGTGCCCAGTATACCAAAATCTCCGCTAAGCATTTAAAGAGGCAGAATGAAAGTTAGCAATGGTGGTGAAACGAAGCTGGGAATGTGCTCTGAGGGCCTCCTTGTGGGCTTAATGAATATGTAGAAACCACGCATTTTAAATAGAGAGGGAGAAAGGGAGAGGTTCCTGGTCCTCTGCATGGGGACTTGTGTGTGGCTCTTTACCGTAGGCCTGTGCCACTCCTGCTCAACAGCTACCACAGAGGACGCCTTCAACAAATGTGAAGAACGAACAAAAGGTACAAATGTGAAGAACAAACAGGGTAGAAAGAAAGGAGAAAGCAAGGGTGAGGGTGAGAAATTAAGGGACAGAGAAGAGAGAAGAGGAGATAGCCTGGGAGTTCACACAGCCGAGAAGGTAGACACTCAGTTGAACCAGCAAGAGGCTGAGCCTAACTCTCCCTTTCGAATGGGCAGGAGTTCATGATATTTAATAAACAGAGGCCTTGCTCTGTAAGAGACAGCGTACCAGGCAGAGAGCAAGTCAACATCCCAGGAGTCAGACGAGGCAGACAGCGGGGGCAGGGAGCTTGCCTCTGAAGGAGACCCAGGCTGCCAGAGTAGCAGGGAGTCTGGGCCAGTCCTCTTTTGGGAAGTGCTTCCTTGGCTTCTGCCCCCCTCTCCTCTCCCTTTCCACCCACCATCCTGACATAATACTTCCTAATTTGGAAGTGTTGTCCGGAGAAGAACCTGCTCATTTCCTCTTAAGTAGGCAAGGAAGCACTAACGTCCAGCAGCATCGGAAACCCGTAGGAGCACTCTCGGCAGTGCAGGGTGAGGGGACAGTCCATGTAGTCATGAGACGTGGGTGTCAGGCAAGCGTCTCTTTTCCAAAAGAGAAAAACATTAAAGGCCTCACAAACGGCGCCCAAAGACTAATTCTGCATAGCATCTTTGCGAGACCCTAGGTTCTTATGATGACTGGTTTTGCCTGAGAAAGAAAAAATTTTAATTTTGCTCTGGCATGCCAATTCAACGAATCATTTTCACGTAATATTCATGCAAAAAAAAAAAAACAATTTGCCAGAAAACTTGGGAATCCATCCACATCTACAGCTTTTTCCTGCAGTCACACTACAGTGGGATCCCTCCATACAGGAGCGGCAGAGTGGAGCAGGCTAGAGATGCCTGTTTGTTTCTGTTTGCTGCACCGCAGCAAGCATTTCTGTCGTGCCCACTCTGTACTAGAAAGTACATGAACATCAGCCATAAAGGGAACTAGAAAGGTGGCCCACCCTCTTGGTGGAGAGAGAAGAGAGTGTGGTAGAAACAATAATAAGAGGTCTGCAGAACTTGACCCCTCCCAGCCTCTCCCACCTGCCAGCCTGGCCCTTGCAGAGAGATGCAGGCTGCCATGCTTATGCCAAAGCCTGGGACAGTTGGGCTCAGCAAGGTAGGCATCCATCAAGCAAGGAGGAGCAGGGGTCAGCAGTGACCCCAGCAGCCAGCAGGGAGAAAGTTGCATGGGACAAGGACACCAGAGGCCGTGGGTCAGGATCAGCCAGGGTCAGGGTAGCATTTCTAGGAATTCACTCTGTTGGGCGCTGTGCTGGCTGCTTCTCACATATTATTTCTTTCTTACTCTCAGAGCAGAGATTTCAATTGCAGCGAGATTGTGGAGGCAGCCAGGGAGGTGGGGAGAGTGGTGTCTTCTAAAAGCATTTTCAGTATCCATGTGGTTTCAGTAATAATAATAATAATAAACCAGTGAAAAGTAAAACAGGACAAAAATCTTCATAGGCAGTGAACCATATCAGAGAGTCCAAGAAAGCACAATGAGAGTGTGGCTTAAAAACCCTGAACGACATTCCTTTGCACCAGCTTGATGAGGAGGGCATGGTCCCCGCCACCCCCCACCCCCACTTTGCAGATAAACCACATGCAGGAAGGTCAGCCTGGCAAGTCCAGTAAGTTCAAGCCCAGGTCTCAGCTGGGCAGCAGAGCCCCTGCTCTTCTTTGTCCTCATATACGAGCACCTCTGGACTTAAAACTTGAGGAACTGGATGGAGAAAAGTTAATGGTCAGCAGCGGGTTACATCTTCTTTCATGCGCCTTTCCATTCTTTGGATCAGTAGTCACTAACGTTCGCCAGCCGTAAGTCCTCGACATGGAGAGGCTCAGAGCCTGGCATGAACATGACCCTGAATTCGGATGCAGAGCTTCTTCCCATGATGATCTGTCCCTCACAGCAGGGTCTTCTCTGTTTCAGGGCATGAACTACTTGGAGGACCGTCGCTTGGTGCACCGCGACCTGGCAGCCAGGAACGTACTGGTGAAAACACCGCAGCATGTCAAGATCACAGATTTTGGGCTGGCCAAACTGCTGGGTGCAGAAGAGAAAGAATATCATGCAGAAGGAGGCAAAGTAAGGAGGTGGCTTTAGGTCAGCCAGCATTTTCCTGACACCAGGGACCAGGCTGCCTTCCCACTAGCTGTATTGTTTAACACATGCAGGGGAGGATGCTCTCCAGACATTCTGGGTGAGCTCGCAGCAGCTGCTGCTGGCAGCTGGGTCCAGCCAGGGTCTCCTGGTAGTGTGAGCCAGAGCTGCTTTGGGAACGGTACTTGCTGGGACAGTGAATGAGGATGTTATCCCCAGGTGATCATTAGCAAAGGTTAGGTTTCAGTCTCTCCCTGCAGGATATATAAGCCCCCTTCAATAGCGCAGTTGGGAAAGGTCACAGCTGCCTTGGTGGTCCACTGCTGTCAAGGACACCTAAGGAACAGGAAAGGCCCCATGCGGACCCGAGCTCCCAGGGCTGTCTGTGGCTCGTGGCTGGGACAGGCAGCAGTGGAGTCCTTCTCTCCCTTCACTGGCTGGGTTTCTCTTAGGGACCCTCACAGCACTAAAGGGTGCGCGTCCCCTGTCAGGCCCTCGAATGCCCTCCCACAGCCAGGCCCCTCTGAGGTTTCACTCTGGCCTGCTTGGCTCCTAGCAGCCACCAACCCCATGATGCTGGGTCCTGAAAACACACGCAGACCTGGATGAGTGAGGCCACTGGGCACAACCAGGGCTCCCAGCTCACCAGAGCAGCCTAGGACACAGAGGGTGCTCAGAAACCTACCAGAGCAGCCCTGAACTCCGTCAGACTGAAATCCCCTGTTGCCGGGAGGAGGCGCCAGGCCTGGGGGACGGGTCGCGGGGTGATCTGGCTCCTCTGTGTGTGTCACTTGTAATTAGGTCCAGAGTGAGTTAACTTTTTCCAACAGAGGGAAACTAATAGTTGTCTCACTGCCTTGTCTCTCACCATCCCAAGGTGCCTATCAAGTGGATGGCATTGGAATCAATTTTACACAGAATCTATACCCACCAGAGTGATGTCTGGAGCTACGGTGAGTCATAATCCTGATGCTAATGAGTTTGTACTGAGGCCAAGCTGGCTTTTATTGTTAGTTAATTTACATTATATCCTCTGACATGCAAGTATTTTCTTTTGAGATAATGACTAATGATAATGTAATCATTGCTGTCTATCTATTGTACTGAGAAAACACGGCAGAGGAAATCGAGTCCAGCTGCCGTCCAAAAGTCACTGGAGATTGCAATGAGCTCGTCTGGCAGGGTTGGGGGTATGGGAGGGAAAGAGCTTAGGAAACGGCTCTCCCTGCAAAGTCCAACCAAACTTTAATGTGAACCAAACCATTAACATTGCCATGAATTTGAAGTGAACCAGAGGGAGGTGGCAGAAGAAGCTTGATGGGGAATAGTTCTGGTAGAGAAATGAGGCTTAAGATGAACTACCCTGGCCCTTATGTGTCAGAGAGAACGGCTTGACAAACACACACTGATGGTGTCTGCAGGGATAAAAGAAGAAAGGGAGATGACCCTTGCTTCTCGCTCTCGGGAGGACCATCTGGTCCGGCCCCGGGGGATTCTCTGTTTCCTCTTCTGAATCCCAGTGTTGCCCAGCACTGGCCTGTACCCATCCTCACGAGGGCCCCTCTCCTCACCTGGCCCTAGGTCCCTGCCCTGTCCTGAGCCTACAAGGGCCTCCCATGTTGAGAAAGTGTTGCAGACACATTGTCTCTGACTGCTGTGCCAGGCATGTTCCACTGAATTACTGCACTTGGTCCTTGAATTTCACCCAGCAACTTACTGAAAGGCTGGAACCCATGAACCTACCCCTTTACTGAGGAAAATCAGTTACCCCAGCCATCTACAGTGACAGGAGCAAGGGAGGAGTCGCCTCACCTCTCTAGAAATGTGTATTTGAGGAGAACACTATTGAAAGGAATTTCCAAGAATAATCTAGTCAGTACTACAAAAACAAAATTATTTGGGATATCGTCCTTTTTTACTTAGTATTTTTTCTTTTTCCTATAGCATTATTAACTTTCTGATTTTCCAAATATATACACATTTTTAAATTTTCTGAGTCTTTATCTCTTCTGTTAAAATGTAAGATTTATGATACAAAGGCAGAGATTTGTGTCCATGAATAAGTGAAGTTTGGTGTGCACCTGTGAGCTGAGCTGCCTCAATTAATGGAACAGATAAGGAAATAAAGGTCTGCTGATGCATTGTTATTTACAGCCATTTTCAGAATGTATCTCCTCTCCACGAGGGAACCCCGGGGTCCTGCCCCAAGCCATTTATTTTGTCCTCACGCAACCCGCCCCTCCCACCCCAAGCACAGCCCGGTCTCCTGCTGGTCTCCCCTCTTCTCACTTGCTCCCCCTCATGTATGCTTCAGACAGAGGCCACATATATTTTTTAACTTTTTTTTTTTTTTTGAGACAGAGTCTTGCCTTGTCACCCAGGCTGGAGTGCAGTGGTGCAGTCTCGGCTCACTGCAACCTCCACCTCCCGGGTTCAAGTGATTCTCCTGCCTCAGCCTCCTGAGTAGCTGGGATTACAGGCGCACACCACCATGCCCAGCTAATTTTTTGTATCTTTAGTTGAGACAGGGTTTCACTATGTTGGCCAGGCTGGTCTCGAACTCCTGACCTCATGATCTGCCCACCTCGGCCTCCCAAAGTGCATATTTTTTAACTTTATCAGACTTTTCATTCTCTGCTCAACATCTTTCTTTGGTCCTCCAGGTATGTTCAGATAAAACCTGAGCACCTGGCCATGACTGATGGGTTGCTGGGCCATCTGGCCCTGGCAACTCTCCTGTCCACCAGGTCCCCCTCCTGTCATGCTCCAGGCATAGCCTGTGTGTGCCAGCGCAATGCCCACACTCCATGCACAAGTGGAAGCCCTCTCAAAGTCAGGGCTTAGTGCCTTGATATGGTCACACCCATTCTCAGGAAGTCCGTTCCCACTGAAAACATTGTGTGTTTTCACATCATTGAGGCTGCCACGGCAGATTATAATCACTGGCCTAGGCAGCCCACTGGAACTACCAGACCATGAGCCTGAATTTTTTGTTTAAAAATCATATCCTGTTTTCTCTACTCTCTAGTCTCTAGTCAAGGCGAATTATTCAATTTAATAAATTAGGGGTCTAGTGTGTTGTACCAAGGAGCTAAAAAGAGAGAACTCGCAACACCTTCCAGCCCATTCTCCACCTAACACTAGCTATACTGGCTCTCCTCTCTCTCGCTGTTTGTTCCAAAACCTAATAACCTGTCTTCCCACTAGAATTCATCATACATGTTTAAAAACCTAGTTAAATAGTAGTTAAACTGACTGCATAGATCTGGAAATGAGACAGTCTTTCTTTTACAAATCCATATAGACTATGTGTTGGGGGCAGGGGATGACACAAGAATCTATTTTCTTGCCCCCAAACCATTGCTTTCCTTCCATTGTTAAGCTTGTGTTCTGTGTATTAATTCAGGTGGTTCCATTTGGGAATGGCCTCTGTTACCCAGAGATGGGAGGTCCATCAGAACTCGGGGTTGTCTGAAAAAACACTGGTTCTAAAATTATCACTGCTTTCACTTGTTTTTAACCATCATAGTTGTTTGATTTTGAAGGAAAAATATGAGGGTTTTTATTCTATGCTTGTTATATCTATATTGTGATTTCGTATTTTTTAGATTTTAGTACCTGACATTTTTTTAACTTTTATTTTAGGTTCAGGGGTACATGTGCAGGTTTGTTATATAGGTAAATTTGTGTCATGGGGGTTTGTTACACAGATTATTTTATCACCCAGGGATTAAGCCTAGTACCCATTAGTTATTTTTCCTGATCCTCTCCCTCCTCCCATCCTCCACCGTCCTATAGACCCCAGTGTGTGTTGTTCCCCTCTAAGTGTCCATGTGTTCTCATCATTTAGCTCCCACTTATAAGTGAGAACATGCGGTATTTGATTTTCTGTTCCTGCATTAGTTTGCTAAGGATGATGGCCTCTAGCTCCATCCATGTTCTTGCAAAGTACATGATCTCATTCTCTTTTGTGGCTGCCTAGTGTTCCATGGTATATATGTACCACATTTTCTTTATCCAGTCTGTCATTGATGGGCATTTAGGTTGATTCCATGTCTTCGCTATTGTGAATAGTGCTGCAGTGAAAATACGCATGCATATGTCTTTATGGTAGAATGATTTATATTCCTTTGAGTAATGGGATTGCTGGGTCAAATGGTAGTTCTGCTTTTAGCTATCTGAGAAATTGCCACACTCTTTTCCACAATAATTGAACTAATTTACCTTCCCACCAACAGCGTAAAAGCATTCCTTTTTCTCCACAACCTCACCAGCATGTGTTGGGATTTTTTTTTTTTTTTTTTTTTTTACTTTTCAATAATAGCCATCTGACTGGTATGAGATGGTATCTCAGTGTGGTTTTGATTTTTATTTCTTTAATGATCAGTGATGTTAAGCTCTTTTTCATATACTTGTTGGCTGCATGTATGTCTTCTTCTGAAAAGTGTCTGCTCATGTCCTTTGGCCACTTTTTAATGGGATTTTTGATTTTTTCTTGTGAATTTGCTTAAGTTCCTTATAGATGCTGGTTATTAGACCCTTCTCAGATTTGTAGCTTGCAAAAATGTTCTCCCATTCTGTGGGTTGTCTTCACTCTGACGATAGTTTCTTTTGCTGTGCAGAAGATCTTCAGTTTAGTTAGATCCCATTTGTCAATTTTTGCTTTTGTTGCAATTGCTTGATGTGTTTTCATCATGAAATCTTAGCCCATTCCTATATCCAGAATGGTATTACCTAGGTTGTCTTCCAGGGTTTTTATAGTTTGGGGTTTTACATTTAAGTCTTTAATCCATGTTGAGTTTATTTTTGTGTATGGTGTAAGGAAGGAGTCCAGTTTCAGTCTTCTTCATGGCTAGCTAGTCATCATTTATTGAGTAGGTAGTCCTTTATTCATTGCTTTTTTTTTTTGTCAACTTTGTCAACGATCACATGGTTGTAGGTGTGCAGCCTTATTTCTGGGCTCTCTATTCTGTTTCATTGGTCTGTACGTCTGTTTCTGTACTAGTACCATGCTGTTTTGATTACTGTATCCCTGTAGTTTAAAGTCAGGTAGCATCATGCTTCCAGCTTTGTTCTTTTCGCTTAGGATTGCCTTGGCAATTCAGGCTCTTTTTTGGTTCCATGTGAATTTTTAAATTGTATTTTCTAGTTCTGTGAAAAATCTCATTGGTAGTGTGATAGGAGTAACATTGAATCTATAAAATACTTTGGGCAGTATAGTCATTTTAATGATATTGATTCTTTCTATCCATGAGCATGGAATGTTTTTCCATTTGTTTGTGTCATCTCTGATTTCTTTAAGCAGTGTTTTGTGGTTCTCATTGTAGAGATCTTTCACTTTCCTGGTTTACTGTATTTCTAGGTATTTTATTCTTTTTGTGGCAATTGTGAATTGAATTGCATTCCTGATTTGGCTCTCAGCTTGACTGTTGTTGGCATATTGGAATGCTAATTATTTTTGTACATTGATTTTGTACAACTGAGTCGTCACTGAAGTTGTTTATCAGCTTAAGGGGTTTTTGGGCCAAGACTATGGGGTTTTCTAGATATAGGATCATGTCATCTGCAAACAGAGATAGCTGTTTTCCTCTCTTCCTGTTTGGATGTCGATTATTTCTTTCTCTCACCTGATTTATCTGGCCAGGACTTCCAATACTATGTTAAATAGGAGTGTTGAGAGAGGGAATCCTTGTCTTGTGTCAATTTTCAAGGGGAATGTTTTCAGCTTTTGCCCATTCAATATGATGTTGTCTGTGGGTTTGCCATAGATGGCTATTATGTTGAGGTTTGTTCCTTAAATACCTAGTTTATTGAGAATTTTAAACATGTTGAATTTTATTGAGAGCCTTTTCTGCATCTATTGAGATGATCATGTGGCTTTTGTCCTTAGTTCTGTTTGTGTGGTGAATCACATTTATTGATTTGCGTATGTTGAACCAATCTTGCATCCCAGGGATGAAGCTGACTTGATTGTGGTGGCTTAAGCTTTTTGATGTGCTGCTGGATTCGATTTGCCAGTATTTTGTTGAGGATTTTTATGTCTATGTTCCTCAGAGATATTGGCCTGAGGTTTTCTTTTTTTGTTGTATCTCTGCCAAGTTTTGGTATCAGGATGACGTTGGCCTCATAGAATCAGTTAAGGAAGAGTCCCTCCTTCTCAATTTTTTTGGAATAGTTTCAGTAGGAATGGTACCAGCTTTTTTTGTACATCTTGTAGAATTTGGCTGTGAATCCATCTAGTCTTGGGCTTTGTTTTTAGTTGGTAGGCTATTTATTACTGATTCAATTTTGGAGCTCATTATTGGTCTGTTCAGGGATTCAGTTTCTTCCTGAGGTTTTTATTTTTATCAAATGGAACTTAAGTTTTTTCATTTCCAATTTTTTTATGATCTAAAAATGTGCAGTTTACAGCCCTGTTCAGAATCTGCATCTTCCTCATTCTGCAGATACAGGTCCCTCAGAGCAGGTGACTGAGTGTGTATCCTGTCTGGAGCATAATACTTATGCTAGTAGAGTTACTGTTGTCTTTATTGTTAATTACCAAAGTTTACCACTTATCAGTCACTTACTACTTGCTGGGCATTGCACTAAGCATTTCAGTTGTATTATCTTGTTGGGTCCTTACAGCAATCCTGTGAAACAGATACTGTTATTACCCCACTTTATAGAGAGGTAGACTGAGGCTTCCAGCACTGAAGCAAATTGCCCAAGACTACAGAAATGTAGGTTTCTAAACATCAAGAAACAGTAACCAGTAATGATGACTAAAGCAAGGGATTGTGATTGTTCATTCATGATCCCACTGCCTTCTTTTCTTGCTTCATCCTCTCAGGGGTGACCGTTTGGGAGTTGATGACCTTTGGATCCAAGCCATATGACGGAATCCCTGCCAGCGAGATCTCCTCCATCCTGGAGAAAGGAGAACGCCTCCCTCAGCCACCCATATGTACCATCGATGTCTACATGATCATGGTCAAGTGTGAGTGACTGGTGGGGCTGTCCACACTGCCTAGCTGAGCCTTGGTGGCTGCTCTTAGCCAAACAGCTGAGGCCTTTGCATCCCTGGAGAAATGTCATCACATTACTTAAGGCAGGCACACAAATCCAGAAACATCTGTAAATATCCCTTCAAGCATTCTTTTAAAGATACTTCTTGACTCATTGGGCAGTATGACCCGACATTTGCCCATGTTTGCAAGCAAACAAATAAAACTAAAGTCTTCTGCAAGTCATTACACCAAAATATTCTATTCGCTGAGTTACTCAATGAAATACCGAGTTGCCCTATATTTTGAAGCCTGTTACCAGAGAGACTGAATGTTTTTAAATGCATGACAGTGAGTAACAACATAAGGCTAATAGAGTCAACATTTCTGCTTTGACTTAAACCTTTTAAACCAGTGGATTTATGTGAAGTCTCTGCAGTGTGGCATTTAAACATTTTAATCTAAATAAGAGTGTGTAATTTGATTGATGCTATTATTCTACCAGATTCACGAGTGCAGTGGGCTCTGGAGGTAGCATTACATGCATGGGATGAGCATTTGCAAAAGAAAGTTGTATAGGGAATATGACAGAGCCAAGTTAATGTAAATATTAATGCCTTTCTGAACTCTAGACCACAGAGTTGATCTTTTTTAACTTCCTTGGTTTGGGCTAAGGAAGCTGTGATCCAGAGAAGCCACGTGATTTGTCTAAGGTCACATAGCAGTCTGGCCTAAAATAGCTTGACATGCTGTGGATGGAAAATAAATGTGATCCCTCAAGAGGCATGAGGATTTCCAGGCAGTAGCCATACCTCCAAATTGTTTAATCTGGATTTAGATTGTTGGGTAGTCACATGCAGCAGCACAGTTAACAGTGTGTCCTCCTGTGGAAGTTGCCAGCACAGCCAGCCCTCTCACTTGCATGCATGCCCACTGGGTATGTGCTGTACTGGAGACGCCGGGGGTAGGGGCCCAGTCCCAACCCCAAATTCTTTAAAGCCTATTTTTCTACGTTGCATCTGGTTTCCTACCTGAAGGAATGCTAAGGGTGGATGTTGAGTGAGGACCTTGGTGCAGGGCACACTGCAGTCAGGATAGTTCACGGAGAGCAATTGCACAGACCCACACTGCTCCATCCCCTCAGGCGTAACACAGGATGCTGACCCCAGGAAGAGTGGGCGTAGAAAAACTAGAGGGCATTATTGTTATTCTGATTCAAATGTACAGTGCTGGCATGGTCTTTAAACAGTAACCAGTACTAGTTGGCCAAGACAGAAAAGTCTACCACAAAGACTTGGTTCTTTCTTCACTTATTTGACTGGAAGTGTCGCATCACCAATGCCTTCTTTAAGCAATGCCATCTTTATCATTTCTTCCAGTGTTCTAATTGCACTGTTTTTTCTCATTCCTTCCCCAGGCTGGATGATAGACGCAGATAGTCGCCCAAAGTTCCGTGAGTTGATCATCGAATTCTCCAAAATGGCCCGAGACCCCCAGCGCTACCTTGTCATTCAGGTACAAATTGCAGTCTGTGCTTCCATTGGGAAGAGTCCCTCTAATGAGCATCTCATGTCACTGTGTTCTGTCACATGCCAGCCTGGCCTCCCTGTGTCCCAGATCGCATTATTAAACCCTCCAGCGCATTAGAGCAAGCCTCAGTAAGGCGCAGGCCACATCGTGAACTAAGCAGCATCCGTGAGTGGGGCCCACCCAACTCCATCTCCCCCTCCCCGTCTGAACTCTCCTCCCGTGCTCATCCTCACTGTCCGGCTAGCCAAAGCCTCAGCTGGGTCTAACAGAGAAGCATGGTCTATTGGGCTTTGGTGTCAGGCAGACGTGGCTTCACACCCCTGACTCTCCACTTCTTCGCATCACCCAGGCAGCCGATCCACCTATCTCCTTCCATAACACAGGAATACCAAAACCAAGCTCACAGGATTGTCTCAAAGATTCAATAAAATATGTTGCAAAATACACTCCCTAGCACCTCACAGCAAGGTGCACACTCGATGAATGCTGCAGCTTCTTCCCTTTCTGTTTCCTCAGAAGCTATTTGCATCTCATGTAGGGGCTTTCAAGCATCAAAGGATGGTTCATGTTTTATTTTAAGGCACCCACATCATGCCATGAGGGGAGGCAGCTATAATTTAGAGAACCAAGGGGGATTTCATTATAACAAAATTGGCAAACACACAGGCACCTGCTGGCAATAGACCCCTGCTCCTATAGCCAAGAAGTGGAATAGCATCTCTATGGGCCATTCTAATAGCCTCAAAATCTCTGCACCAGGGGGATGAAAGAATGCATTTGCCAAGCCCTACAGATTCCAACTTCTACCGTGCCCTGATGGATGAAGAAGACATGGACGACGTGGTGGATGCCGACGAGTACCTCATCCCACAGCAGGGCTTCTTCAGCAGCCCCTCCACGTCACGGACTCCCCTCCTGAGCTCTCTGGTATGAAATCTCTGTCTCTCTCTCTCTCAAGCTGTGTCTACTCATTTGAACAAATTGAATTTTAGGGAAAATAACCATCTAGTGAAACTCACATGGAGATGAAGTCAATTTTAACCAAATGGTAAAATCAAAATCAAAATAAATTAAGTGTATTAATTATTTTGTTGCATTGCGACAACTTGATTGTAAGCCTTTTAGGTCCACTATGGAATGGAATTAAATCAAAACTAAACCTAGTTGCTCTAAAACTAACGATTAAGACAAAAATTAAACACCTTCACGATATACCCTCCATGAGGCACACCACCTGCATTCAGGAAAAGTGGATGAGATGTGGTACAAGCATTCCACAGGCAACTTCTCTGTTTCTTTTTCAGAGTGCAACCAGCAACAATTCCACTATGGCTTGCATTGATAGAAATGGGGTATGTATGAACACCTTATAAGCCAGAATTTACAGCTCTCTGCTGTGGCTCTATTTTACATGGAAAATGCCTTAACCTAAATAATCTTAACCCAGATAATCTTGAGTTTTCTTCCTGTGTGGGTTTTTCCCTGCACGGCTGTCACGCCTCATAGTGCCATTCAAAGCGTGACTCCTGGACCAGTAGTAGCATCGCCTCGTAGCTTGTTAGAAACGCCATTTTTCAGGCCACTGCCCCAGTTTGACCAAATCAGGACCTCTGGAGGTGGCACCCAGTAGTCTATGTTTGAGCCACTTTCCAGGTGATGCTGATGTCTGTTGAAGTGTGAGGCCATGGTCTAGACCGCACTGTGCCATGCAGAAACCACTAGCCACATGTGGCTACTTCAACTTAAATGTTAATAAGTTGAAATGAAATAAAATATAAAATTCAGTTTCTCACACATGTGAAGTGTCCAGTAGCCACACGTGGCTAGTGGTGACCGTATTGAAGAGCACCGCTCATAGCACACCTCCCTCACTGCAGAAAGTTCTGCTGTACAGCACCCAGCACAGCCCTGCTGCCCACCCTGCAGCCTGCAGCCCAGTAGCACCAGCACCCACTAGGGTGCAGACTCTCAGGCCTGCCCAACCTGCTAATCAGAACTGGCATCTCAAGGAGATCTCGGGTGATTTTTGCAAACACTGAAGTTGGGGCAGCCCTGACTGAAGTAACCTTCCCTCATTTCCTCCTGCAGCTGCAAAGCTGTCCCATCAAGGAAGACAGCTTCTTGCAGCGATACAGCTCAGACCCCACAGGCGCCTTGACTGAGGACAGCATAGACGACACCTTCCTCCCAGTGCCTGGTGAGTGGCTTGTCTGGAAACAGTCCTGCTCCTCAGCCTCCTCGACCCACTCAGCAGCAGCCAGTCTCCACCACCCAGTGTCCAAGCCAGGTGCTCCCTCCAGCATCTCCAGAGGGGGAAACAGTGGCAGATTTGCAGACACAGTGAAGGGCGTAAGGAGCAGATAAACACATGACCGAGCCTGCACAAGCTCTTTGTTGTGTCTGGGTTGTTTGCTGTACCTCTGTTTTAAGAATGAATCTGCGAAATTTCTAGCTTATGAAGCAAACCACGGACATACACATCTGTGTGTGTGAGTGTGCATGTGTGTACATCTGTGTATGTGTGTGTGTGTGTGTGTGTGTTTGTGACAGATTTGATCCCTGTTCTCTCTGCTGGCTCTATCTTGACCTGTGAAACATATATTTAACTAATTAAATATTAGTTAATATTAATAAATTTTAAGCTTTATCCAGGTACTCATAACCTGCTAACACACACACACATATATACACACATACACATACACACATATACACACACCACACACATACACAGACACCACACACACACCATACACAGACACATACACGTGCACACACATATACACACACACATACACCTCACATACATACACACCACACACATACATGTATACACACACATAAAACCCCACACACATACACACACAAAAACCCCACACACATACACATATACACACCACACACACCACATGCACACACGTATACACACATATATACACACATACACCACGCATACATACACACCACACATACAGACACACCACACACGTACACACAACACACAACACAGACACACACGTACACACACTACAGACACATATGTACGCACACATACACACACCACACATACATACACACAGACACATATACACTACACACACCATTACATACACACGTACACATACACCACACACACCACACATACACACACCACACACACACACACGCCACACACGCACCACAAAAACCGCACACACATACAAACATATACACACTACACCACACATACACACACCACACACACACACCACACACACACGTACACACACCACACATACACGCACCACACATACACACACGTATACACACCACACACACCACAGAAACACACGTTAACACACCACATACACATATGTATGCGCATATACACACCCACACCCCACACACACGACACATGTATAAAGATTTAGATATATATAAAACATGTTATATATATGTTGATGTAATATCTAATATCTATATATCTAATATGTAGTTTATTAGCTATCTAATATCTATATCATATATATCAAAATCTTTATATATAAAAATATGTAGAAATCTTTATACATATGTTATATGTATATAAAGATTTAGATATATAACATATATGTAAGTTATATATATGTTGGTGTAATAGCTAATATATAGTTTATTGGCTAATATAATATAAACAGATTATCAATATTATAAGCTATTAGAAAAATGCAGGTTAAGGCAGACAATATACCTCTTTACACACCAACTACACACACCAGCTACACACACACATACACACATAGACACACACCATACACATGTACACACACACCACATATACACAAACATACACACACACATACACACCACACACACACCACACATACACATCCACACACCACACATGTACACACACACCACAGACACACACGTACACACACCACATACACATATGTATGCACACATACACACCCACACCACACACACACCACAGACACACATACACACACCACATACCCGCACCACACACAAACTCATACCACACATACATACACAATAGACACATACATACCACACACACCATACATACACACGTATACACACACCACATATACACACACATACACACACACCACACACACCCACATGCACACACCACACACACATACAAACATACACCACACACACACACCACACACACATACAAACATACACCACACACACATACACCACACACACGGCACACATACACACACATATACACACACCAGACACACATAGCACATACACACCACACATACATGTATACATGCATACACATACACACACACACACACACACTCTCCTCAAGGCAGTTTATCCTCTGAGAACTTTAAATTTACAAAAGACACATATGTCCATTACTTTGAGAAGTACAGGAAAGAACCCACTTTCTTTTGCAGCAACAGCAAGAGGGCCCTCCCAAGGCTCCTGCTCCCTGTCATAAGTCTCCTTGTTGAAGACATTCACAGGGTTCAGAACCCGGGGATCCTGCATGGGATGGTGCTTTGCTGATTACTTCACCTCTGATTTCTTTCCACTTTCAGAATACATAAACCAGTCCGTTCCCAAAAGGCCCGCTGGCTCTGTGCAGAATCCTGTCTATCACAATCAGCCTCTGAACCCCACGCCCAGCAGAGACCCACACTACCAGGACCCCCACAGCACTGCAGTGGGCAACCCCGAGTATCTCAACACTGTCCAGCCCACCTGTGTCAACAGCACATTCGACAGCCCTGCCCACTGGGCCCAGAAAGGCAGCCACCAAATTAGCCTGGACAACCCTGACTACCAGCAGGACTTCTTTCCCAAGGAAGCCAAGCCAAATGGCATCTTTAAGGGCTCCACAGCTGAAAATGCAGAATACCTAAGGGTAGCGCCACAAAGCAGTGAATTTATTGGAGCATGACCACGGAGGATAGTATGAGCCCTAAAAATCCAGACTCTTTCGATACCCAGGACCAAGCCACAGCAGGTCCTCCATCCCAACAGCCATGCCCGCATTAGCTCTTAGACCCACAGACTGGTTTTGCAACGTTTACACCGACTAGCCAGGAAGTGCTTCCACCTCGGGCGCATTTTGGGAAGTTGCAGTTGCATTCCTTTGTCTTCAAACTGTGAAGCATTTACAGAAACGCATCCAGCAAGAATATTGTCCCTTTGAGCAGAAATTTATCTTTCAAAGAGGTATATTTGAAAAAAAAAAAGTATATGTGAGGATTTTTATTGATTGGGGATCTTGGAGTTTTTCATTGTCGCTATTGATTTTTACTTCAATGGGCTCTTCCAACAAGGAAGAATCTTGCTGGTAGCACTTGCTACCCTGAGTTCATCCAGGCCCAACTGTGAGCAAGGAGCACAAGCCACAAGTCTTCCAGAGGATGCTTGATTCCAGTGGTTCTGCTTCAAGGCTTCCACTGCAAAACACTAAAGATCCAAGAAGGCCTTCATGGCCCCAGCAGGCCGGATCGGTACTGTATCAAGTCATGGCAGGTACAGTAGGATAAGCCACTCTGTCCCTTCCTGGGCAAAGAAGAAACGGAGGGGATGGAATTCTTCCTTAGACTTACTTTTGTAAAAATGTCCCCACGGTACTTACTCCCCACTGATGGACCAGTGGTTTCCAGTCATGAGCGTTAGACTGACTTGTTTGTCTTCCATTCCATTGTTTTGAAACTCAGTATGCTGCCCCTGTCTTGCTGTCATGAAATCAGCAAGAGAGGATAACACATCAAATAATAACTCGGATTCCAGCCCACATTGGATTCATCAGCATTCAGACCAATAGCCCACAGCTGAGAATGTGGAATACCTAAGGATAGCACCGCTTTTGTTCTCGCAAAAACGTATCTCCTAATTTGAGGCTCAGATGAAATGCATCAGGTCCTTTGGGGCATAGATCAGAAGACTACAAAAATGAAGCTGCTCTGAAATCTCCTTTAGCCATCACCCCAACCCCCAAAAATTAGTTTGTGTTACTTATGGAAGATAGTTTTCTCCTTTTACTTCACTTCAAAAGCTTTTTGCTCAAAGAGTATATGTTCCCTCCAGGTCAGCTGCCCCCAAACCCCCTCCTTACACTTTGTCACACAAAAAGTGTCTCTGCCTTGAGTCATCTATTCAAGCACTTACAGCTCTGGCCACAACAGGGCATTTTACAGGTGTGAATGACAGTAGCATTATGAGTAGTGTGGAATTCAGGTAGTAAATATGAAACTAGGGTTTGAAATTGATAATGCTTTCACAACATTTGCAGATGTTTTAGAAGGAAAAAAGTTCCTTCCTGAAATAATTTCTCTACAATTGGAAGATTGGAAGATTCAGCTAGTTAGGATCCCACCTTTTTTCCTAATCTGTGTGTGCCCTGTAACCTGACTGGTTAACAGCAGTCCTTTGTAAATAGTGTTTTAAACTCTCCCAGTCAATATCCACCCCATCCAATTTATCAAGGAAGAAATGGTTCAGAAAATATTTTCAGCCTACAGTTATGTTCAGTCACACACACATACAAAATGTTCCTTTTGCTGTTAGAGTAATTTTTGACTCCCGGATCAGTCAGAGCCCCTACAGCTTTGTTAAGAAAGTATTTGATTTTTGTCTCAATGAAAATAAAATTATATTCATTTCCACTCTATTATGCTCTCAAATACCCCTAAGCATCTATACTAGCCTGGTATGGGTATGAAAGATACAAAGATAAATAAAACATAGTCCCTGATTCTAAGAAATTCACAATTTAGCAAAGGAAATGGACTCATAGATGCTAACCTTAAAACAACGTGACAAATGCCAGACAGGACCCATCAGCCAGGCACTGTGAGAGCACAGAGCAGGGAGGTTGGGTCCTGCCTGAGGAGACCTGGAAGGGAGGCCTCACAGGAGGATGACCAGGTCTCAGTCAGCGGGGAGGTGGAAAGTGCAGGTGCATCAGGGGCACCCTGACCGAGGAAACAGCTGCCAGAGGCCTCCACTGCTAAAGTCCGCGTAAGGCTGAGGTCAGTCACCCTAAACAACCTGCTCCCTCTAAGCCAGGGGATGAGCTTGGAGCATCCCACAAGTTCCCTAAAAGTTGCAGCCCCCAGGGGGATTTTGAGCTATCATCTCTGCACATGCTTAGTGAGAAGACTACACAACATTTCTAAGAATCTGAGATTTTATATCGTCAGTTAACCACTTTCATTATTCATTCACCTCAGGACATGCAGAAATATTTCAGTCAGAACTGGGAAACAGAAGGACCTACATTCTGCTGTCACTTATGTGTCAAGAAGCAGATGATCGATGAGGCAGGTCAGTTGTAAGTGAGTCACATTGTAGCATTAAATTCTAGTATTTTTGTAGTTTGAAACAGTAACCTAATAAAAGAGCAAAAGCTATTCTAGCTTTCTTCTCCTTCATATTTTAATTTTCCACCATAAACTTTAGTTGCTAAATTCTATTAATTTTAAGATTGTGCTTCCCAAAATAGTTCTCACTTCATCTGTCCAGGGAGGCACAGTTCTGTCTGGTAGAAGCCGCAAAGCCCTTAGCCTCTCCACGGATCTGGCGACTGTGGTGGGCAGGTCAGGAGAGGAGCTGCCCAAAGTCCCATGATTTTCACCTAACAGCCCTGATCGGTCAGTACTCAAAGCTTGGACTCCATCCCTGAAGGTCTTCCTGATTGATAGTCTGGCCTTAATACCCTACAGAAAGCCTGTCCGTTGGCTGTTTCTTCCTCAGTCAGTTCCTGGAAGACCTTACCCCATGACCCCAGCTTCAGATGTGGTCTTTGGAAACAGAGGTCGAAGGAAAGTAAGGAGCTGAGAGCTCACGTTCATAGGTGCCGCCAGCCTTCGTGCATCTTCTTGCATCATCTCTAAGGAGCTCCTCTAATTACACCATGCCCGTCACCCCATGAGGGATCAGAGAAGGGATGAGTCTTCTAAACTCTATATTCGCTGTGAGTCCAGGTTGTAAGGGGGAGCACTGTGGATGCATCCTATTGCACTCCAGCTGATGACACCAAAGCTTAGGTGTTTGCTGAAAGTTCTTGATGTTGTGACTTACCACCCCTGCCTCACAACTGCAGACATAAGGGGACTATGGATTGCTTAGCAGGAAAGGCACTGGTTCTCAAGGGCGGCTGCCCTTGGGGATCTTCTGGTCCCAACCAGAAAGACTGTGGCTTGATTTTCTCAGGTGCAGCCCAGCCGTAGGGCCTTTTCAGAGCACCCCCTGGTTATTGCAACATTCATCAAAGTTTCTAGAACCTCTGGCCTAAAGGAAGGGCCTGGTGGGGTCTACTTGGCACTCGCTGGGGGGCCACCCCCCAGTGCCACTCTCACTAGGCCTCTGATTGCACTTGTGTAGGATGAAGCTGGTGGGTGATGGGAACTCGGCACCTCCCCTCAGGCAGAAGAGAATCATCTGTGGAGCTTCAAAAGAAGGGGCCTGGAGTCTCTGCAGACCAATTCAACCCAAATCTCGGGGGCTCTTTCATGATTCTAATGGGCAACCAGGGTTGAAACCCTTATTTCTAGGGTCTTCAGTTGTACAAGACTGTGGGTCTGTACCAGAGCCCCCGTCAGAGTAGAATAAAAGGCTGGGTAGGGTAGAGATTCCCATGTGCAGTGGAGAGAACAATCTGCAGTCACTGATAAGCCTGAGACTTGGCTCATTTCAAAAACGTCCAATTCATCCTCACCAGCAGTTCAGCTGGAAAGGGGCAAATATCCCCACCTGAGCCTTGAAAACGCCCTGGGACCCTCTGCATTCTCTAAGTGAGTTATAGACACCAGTCTCTTCCCTCCTTTGTGAGTGAGCTGCTATTCCACGTGGGCAACACCTGTTGAAATTGCCCTCAATGTCTACTCTGCATTTCTTTCTTGTGATAAGCACACACTTTTATTGCAACATAATGATCTGCTCACATTTCCTTGCCTGGGGGCTGTAAAACCTTACAGAACAGAAATCCTTGCCTCTTTCACCAGCCACACCTGCCATACCAGGGGTACAGCTTTGTACTATTGAAGACACAGACAGGATTTTTAAATGTAAATCTATTTTTGTAACTTTGTTGCGGGATATAGTTCTCTTTATGTAGCACTGAACTTTGTACAATATATTTTTAGAAACTCATTTTTCTACTAAAACAAACACAGTTTACTTTAGAGAGACTGCAATAGAATCAAAATTTGAAACTGAAATCTTTGTTTAAAAGGGTTAAGTTGAGGCAAGAGGAAAGCCCTTTCTCTCTCTTATAAAAAGGCACAACCTCATTGGGGAGCTAAGCTAGGTCATTGTCATGGTGAAGAAGAGAAGCATCGTTTTTATATTTAGGAAATTTTAAAAGATGATGGAAAGCACATTTAGCTTGGTCTGAGGCAGGCTCTGTTGAGTCTGTTGGGGCAGTGTTAATGGAAAGGGCTCACTGTTGTTACTACTAGAAAAATCCAGCTGCATGCCATACTCTCATCATCTGCCAGTGTAACCCTGTACATGTAAGAAAAGCAATAACATAGCACTTTGTTGGTTTATATATATAATGTGACTTCAATGCAAATTTTATTTTTATATTTACAATTGATATGCATTTACCAATATAAACTAGACATGTCTGGAGAGCCTAATAATGTTCAGCACACTTTGGTTAGTTCACCAACAGTCTTACCGAGCCTGGGCCCAGCCACCCTAGAGAAGTTATTCAGCCCTGGCTGCAGTGACATCACCTGAGGAGCTTTTAAAAGCTTGAAGCCCAGCTACACCTCAGACCGATTAAACGCAAATCTCTGGGGCTGAAACCCAAGCGTTCGTAGTTTTTAAAGCTCCTGAGGTCATTCCAATGTGCGGCCAAAGATGAGAACTACCGGCCTAGGGATTAGCCACAAGGACATGGACTTGGAGGCAAATTCTGCAGGTGTATGTGATTCTCAGGCCTAGAGAACTAAGACACAAAGACCTCCACATCTGTCGCTGAGAGTCAAGAACCTGAACAGAGTTTCCATGAAGGTTCTCCAAGCACTAGAAGGGAGAGTGTCTAAACAATGGTTGAAAAGCAAAGGAAATATAAAACAGACACCTCTTTCCATTTCCTAAGCTTGCTGTCTTTATTAAGGGTGGACTAGTAATAAAATATAATATTCTTGCTGCTTATGCAGCTGACATTGTTGCCCTCCCTAAAGCAACCAAGTAGCCTTTATTTCCCACAGTGAAAGAAAACACTGGCCTATCAGTTACATTACAAAAGGCAGATTTCAAGAGGATTGAGTAAGTAGTTGGATGGCTTTCATAAAAACAAGAATTCAAGAAGAGGATTCATGCTTTAAGAAACATTTGTTATACATTCCTCACAAATTATACCTGGGATAAAAACTGTAGCAGGCAGTGTGTTTTCCTTCCATGTCTCTCTGCACTACCTGCAGTGTGTCCTCTGAGGCTGCAAGTCTGTCCTGTCTGAATTCCCAGCAGAAGCACTAAGAAGATCCACCCTATCACCTAGCAGATAAAACTATGGGGAAAACTTAAATCTGTGCATACATTTCTGGATGCATTTACTTATCTTTAAAAAAAAAAAAGGAATCCTATGACCTGATTTGGCCACAAAAATAATCTTGCTGTACAATACAATCTCTTGGAAATTAAGAGATGCTATGGATTTGATGACTGGTATTAGAGGTGACAATGTAACCGATTAACAACAGACAGCAATAACTTCGTTTTAGAAACATTCAAGCAATAGCTTTATAGCTTCAACATATGGTACGTTTTAACCTTGAAAGTTTTGCAATGATGAAAGCAGTATTTGTACAAATGAAAAGCAGAATTCTCTTTTATATGGTTTATACTGTTGATCAGAAATGTTGATTGTGCATTGAGTATTAAAAAATTAGATGTATATTATTCATTGTTCTTTACTCATGAGTACCTTATAATAATAATAATGTATTCTTTGTTAACAATGCCATGTTGGTACTAGTTATTAATCATATCTAACCAACTGTAGGTGTTCTTTCCTGATAACTTTTTTTAAAATCAATAAATTATGTTTAGAGCAGTTTTAGGTTCACAGCAAAACTAAGCAGAAAGTACAGAGAGCCCCCCTGTCCCTAACCAGCCTCTCCCACCATCACCATCACACCTCAGGAACCAGAGAACTTTTTAATGGAAAAAAAATCCAAGCCAGCTCGGAGGCTTCCTCCTGTGTCTGGGCCAGCCCCTCGGGCTCTCAGATGCATTCCAACTCAAGCTCTTCACATGCCAGAGCCTTCCAGTGCCCTTGAGACCCCTCATTCCAAAGATCTCTTCATAGTTTTTCTCCTTCACAGAGCCAAGAGGGAATTCTCTGATGGAACAGATTTTTCTATGGCAAGCCCAGGTTTTGTTTCTTCAGAGTACCAAAATAATTAGAAGTTTGCCCTGATTCTGCTAAAAATCAGAGGAATTAAGTGGGTCCCAGCATGGGCAAGGGGCCTCCCATTCAGCTGCCCCACTCACCGCCAACCTCTCTTACATGTGGGTGGTCCCACCCTCCACCCAGAACTTTCATGGCAGGAGCTCTCACTGCCGTGTTTAATGTAATGAAGCCACTACCCGCACATCAGGAATAGCCACGGTGTGGCAGGGGAGGGTTCTAGGCAGACCAAGCTCAGACTGCAGTCAGGCTTCCTTACCACAGGAGCATGTTCTGAGAAATGCATCGTTAGGAGATGTCATCACTGTGCGAGCATCACAGAGTGTACTTCACACATCTAGATGGCACAGCCCAGCACAAGCCTAAGTGATACGGTGTAGTCTGTTGTTCCTAGGCTAATGATCTGTACAGCCTGGGACTGTACCGAATACCGCAGGCAACTGCAGTACAATGGTAAGGATCTGTGTATATAAACATAGCTAAATGTTAAAAAGACACAGTGAAAACATGGTATTATAATCATATGGGACCATGTGAACATAGTTTTGTGGCACATTATAGAAAACCCAGGTTCTGTGTCTAAACGCTTGAACAGATAAATGAGTACGGATAGTTTTCTCAGTTCTAGCTGTAAAAGTAGAGTTAGGGGATTTGAACTCAACACCTGAGAAAAAGCAAACCTGTTGATGAAGCAGATGATGCTACCAAAGAGGAGAGAACAGCTTCCCAAAACCCAGCATCAAGGGCCGAGCAGCCAGGAGGCTGGGTGGGGATGCACAGGGCGAGGAAGGCAGGCAGGGTGCCTCCTGCAGGCATCAGAGAGTGGACCAGCACCAGACGCAGCTCCTCTTGCCTGATGGGATGGCCCTGGGGCTCCTGGTGGCTCTGACTTCCGTAAAGCGTCTCCCTCCGGCGCCTTTCCCTCCACCAGCCGGTGGCTGCACAGTGCCCTGCCTTGTTTCTTTCACACAGAAGTGAGGGCAGGAAGCAGGCTGTGCCAGCTCACACCACCCCTAATGCTCGCAGCGCTGACTCTAATTGTTTCCAGGAAGATCGCAGCTTTGCTTTTGTGCTGTTCCTGGTGAATGCCATCCGTTGTCTATGCACAAACATGGGGCTGAGAGTAAACCACATTTCCATGTGGAAGCAGGACTTCAGGATAGCCAGGTCCATGAACAATGAGAAAATCCGGAGCTTCCCAGCATTCTGCTCAAGGCCCAGCATCCCATATTGGAACCCGCCGCACCCGCTGCTCTCTCAGCTCCTGAGCCTCCACACCCTGGCTGCCTGGGAACACCTCAGGCACACGCAGGTTTAATATAATCAAAGCCTTCAATTAGGGGGTTTAGTCCATATGGAGAAAGTCCAGATTCTGCAGATGAGACAAGCATGGGGAGCATTCTGAGGTGCTGGCTTTCTGAGCCTGAAATGTTCCCCCAAGTGGAGGCCACGGCCAGCCATCCCACTGAACAGCCTTCACCTCAGGGCAGACTCAGTGGCACCACTGATTTGTCACTGACCATCACGATTCCAGCTGAAGCTGGGTGCAGATGGGGTTTCAGCTGGAAGAGGTTTTCCCTTTGGGCCAGTAATCCTATAAAAGTCATCATACCTGTCTGGGGAGAGGGGCGATTTCCCTAGAATGGAGAGTCCAACATGCAGGAGGGAGCTGCTTTTCCTGTCGGGCCTTGGGTGCACCCCTCATAGGGCTCAGGTCCCACTGCTCCAGAAAGGACCTTTAAACACTCAGATCGAGAAGCAGCAAGATCACATTTGGTATTTGCCCTAGTCTTAAAAACAATAAACAAAGCATGATAGGGAGCCCATGGGCAGATGTCTGCAATTTATAAATGTGTGCCCTGAAGCACCCTCACCCTTCTGTGCTCATCACCTCTGAGCCCCGGGGACATGCACCCTGGGGAGGCCAGCCCTGCCCTCACTGCCTTCTGTGGCCTCTGCCTTCCATCTTTCTCTCTACATGGATGCAGGGCTAGGAAACCTAGAGACTGGGTTCTAAAAGAAATAGAAACCTCTTTTTTACCCTGCTCCTGAGAGTCAACCCTTCTGAGCTCAAGCAAAGGGCATTCCCGGTCCTCAGCTCCTTGCCCCCACATAGATCTGAAGTGAGCCTGTACCGCCCACCTCTCGGTTCTCAACTGTCGCTTAATCCTGCCCCACAATAGGCCACCCCTGGGCTACAACTTGAGCTTCTAGGTGTGCACACTGAAGGCTCTGAACAGGCTCACAGCCCGGGGACACTCGGCAAGGACTCCCCACATTCCCAGCACCGAGCGAGGCCCAGAAAAGAGAGGGGCAGGCCCCAGATTGGCAGCTTTGTATCCTTTCTGCCCACCCCCAGGGAAAGGGTGTAGCCCATATATGGGGAAGGGGGGCTGGGGAGGCCAGGGGCTCTGCAAGCCAGGGCCCACGTCACTTAGGACTGAAGGCGGCACTACCCAGGCAAATGGCACCTGAAAACCCAACAGGAATCTGGAGGCCCAAAGCCTCCAGGTGCCTAAAAACCCATTCACTTTTCTAAACTGCATAGTCCCTTATTTGAACCAGTAATGTCCTTAAAACCTCCAGTGCAGCTCTATCTCGGAGGGAGTGGAGGTGGGACCTGGGAAAGCCGTCCCTCTCTCACTCCAGATGGCTTGGGGCCACCCCTTACTGACTATTTTCATTCTAAAGAGGTTGCTTCTGTCACCCTTTCAGCTTCTCCAGACCCCTCTCCTTCCATCTTTCTCTCTTGTATAATCTAACCTTTCCTGAACCCAAGCAGAAATGCAGTGACAAACCCACAAGATATTCAGGTGCTGGCACGCTTCTCTCTGCACTTGCACTTTGCCTGGGCTGACTGGCTTCTCAAGGGCAAGTCTAAGGGAACACTGGCCAGTGCCGCATACAGACTTTAGGGGTCAGGGACAAAGAGATGTGATGTGTGATCTACAGCGTTTCTCCTGTAGATCAATGACACAGAAGACGCCGGAAGGGCAGGCCCCATTGCTGAAACGTTTGCCAGGTCCAAATGGTTTTGGAGCACACTTGCAAACTTTCAAAGAACAGCTAATTTTTGTATTAAAGTGTTTCAGAGCACAAAAAGATGGGAAGTTTCTCAGTTTATTCTACAAGGTCCGAATAGCACTAAAAATCAGAGAGATACTAGAAAAAGAAAACTATAGCTTTATTCATGAATGTAGATGTAGAAATCCTAAATGAAATGTAGGAAATGGAATTATTTATTCTAGGAATTAAAAGATAGCTCATTTTGTTTATACACGTGAGGAAAATAACAGGTGAAATGTTAATATTAACTCATGTTCATAAGGCATCAATAACGCCCAATCACATTGCTGTTAAAATCTCTTAGTCACTTGGGAATAGAGGACAACATGTTTAATTGGATTAAAGTATCTGTCAAAAATTAATAAGAAACATCAAACATAAAAGTGAAATACCAAGAACCTAGCACCTTAAATCAGAACAAGACAAGGATAACTATTATCACATCTATTATTCAACACTCCAGAAATCCAGTGTTTTGGGGGACAAGAGAAGACATATTACTTAAATATGATATATTTGCATCATTAGAATATAGTCAGAAAACCAAATCTAGTCAGCAGCCTATTTCTATGAGGTTTTATTAGGACACAGCCATGCCTACTTATTTATGTATTGTCTGTTATGACTGCTTTTATACTACAGTGGCAAGTTGGGTAGTTGGAACTGAGATCCTTTGACCTGCAAAGCCAAAAATATTCCCTGTCTGACTTTTTACAGCAAAAGTTTGCCTCTCCCAAAATAATTAACTGAAAACAAAATTAAACAAGAAAATCAGTAGGGTAAGCACATAGAAATATAATCAGTAGTTTTTCTACATACCATCCATCATTAATTAGACAACATAATGGAAAAGAATTCCATTTAAAATAGCAACTAAAACAACAAAATATCTAGAATTAAACTTAAATGTGTGAGAATAATATGAAAACAAAAACTAAGAATCTTTTCTGAGGCATAAAAGGAGACTCAAAAAGATATATTACATTCATGGACATGAAGACGATGTTATAAAGATACCAATTATCCCTAAATATAACATACATTCAATGCAATTCAAATGAAAATTTCAGTGGTTATTTTGGGGAGTATAAGTTTTAGAATTTGGAATCTAGAATAGAAAATGTACCACAGTAGCCAACAACATTTGGAAAACAATTGAGTAGTGAAGGAATGATATAAAAATATACTATATAAAACTATAATAACTAAATCAGCACAGTAATTAACAGAAACATAGTTTGGAAGCAGATACGTGTGCATAGGAATGTGTCCATGATAAAGAGGACATCTCCAGATGGGGGACATGACAGACTACCCAGCAAATGATTTTGGAGAAAACACCTATACATTTGAAAATTAATTATGGTTCTATTTCACACTCTACCCAAAGACAAATTTCAGATGGACCGAAGATCTAAACATAACAGCCAAAACAAAGCATTGGGTAAAATCTATGTGAATATTTTTGAATCTCAGGAAGAGGAGGTGATCCTAGTGCATAGCACAAAACCCCAAAGGCATAAAGAAAAAGATGGACAAGAAGGAAATCCAATGTTTTTCAGTTTTTAAAGAAAAAATAACTAACCACTGAAGAAAAGCCAATATACACACAGGGAGAAAAACTTTAAGATATATCAACAATTAATACCCTAAAATGTGAAGTATTCCAATGAATTTGTAAAAAAATTAAACACTCTATTTAAACTTTAACAGTGTATCAATGGACAATTTATGGAAAAAATACAAATGGCAAATAGCACTAATAAGTATATAGCCTACCTCACTAACAATGAAAGAAATGCCACTTAAAACAGAATGATAACCTTTCACCCACATTTTGGTGGGAATGTGAATTACTATAAACTTTTTGAAGGGCAAACAAAATTTTACATTTGTGTATCCTCTTGATATGGCAACTTCACTTGTAAAGATAAATTCTGTTAACATATTCAACTATAGAAAGATATACAAATTAGAATGTTCACTAAACCACAGTTTGTAATGGAGAAAAAATGGAAACTTTTAATGTCCATCGAAAGGGAAACTATCCCATAAGTCATGGAACATCATAATATAGAAGTCTGTGCAGTTGATAGAGCAATAAATCTGGCCAGGTGCAGTGGTTCACACCTGTATTCCCAGCACTTTGGGAGGCCGAGGCAGGCAGATCACTTGAGGTCAGGAGTTCAAGACCAGCCTGGTCAACATGGTGAAACCCCATCTCTACTAAAAATACAAAAATTAGCCAGGCGTGGTGGCGGGCACCTGTAATCCCAGCTACTTGGGAGGCTGAGGCAGGAGAATCGCTTGAACCTGGGAGACGGAGGTTGCAGTGAACCGAGATCATGCCATTGTACTCCATCCTGAGCGACAGAGCGAGACTCCATCTCAAAAATAATAATAATAATAAATCCATCTGCAATAGCATGGAGGTATATCTGAGAGAGAGAGAGAGAGTTTTAAAGGAAGCAAAACAAGTTACTGAATAATAGTTTTGTTTTGAAAAAAAGCTTCTATTTGTGTATATGTCTGTGTGTGTGTGTGTGTGTACAATCTGAAACCTCTTGGAAATATTAATGTCAATTAACTAATGGTGGAGACCTCTAGTGAGTAAGGAGTAGAATGTGAAATGATGAAATGACAAAGAGGAAATTTTACTTTTTATTGAATACACTTCTCTTGCTTGAATTTTTATAATGAATATATATTACTTCTGCAATTGTAATAGGAAAAATATTATGTTTCAGTTCATGGCCTTTCCCCTTCCTTCCACTTGCAACAGAACATTTAGCAATTTCTTATTTAATTTTCTCTTCTTCCTAATCTCTCTCCCCCAGAACAAAATCCTTGCTGCACACCTCCCTGTGGGAGGAGCCCTGAGTGGAAGCGATGCAGGCCTAGTGGGCCGAGGTGGTGGGGTGTGTGTTTTCTGTTGGGACCACTTCAGGTGGAATGCCCTGGCTCCTGGGAGACCAGGACGGCCCATGTAGGCACAGGGGTGACATCCCCATTGGTGTTAGAGGGCATCAGCCAGCTGGCACTGCCCTCACAGAGTGCTGTGGGCCCAGTGGCTGACACAGTGGTGTTTACTTCTCACAGTCCTAGAGTGTGGAAGTCTAAGGTCAAGATGCTAGCTGATTGGGCTCCTGGTGAAAGAGAGAGAGAGCACTCTGGTGTCCCTTCTTAAAAGGATGCTAATCCTATCCTGAGGGCCTCACTCTCATGACTTCATCTAACCCTAATCACTTCCCAAAAACTTCATCTCCAAATACCATCACCTTGGGAATTAGGGCTCCAGCATATGAATTTGGGGGGGACACAATTCAGTCCATAACAGAGAGGTGTCTTTATTTTAGGCTGCAAGAGAAAAAGGAATGATAGAGGACTTTAATCAAAGTATATGCACCCAACCGCGTAAGGGACAGCCAAGAATTACCTAGAATGTATGTCTGGGTCCTGTTTCTTTTTTTGAGATGGAGTCTCACTCTCGCCAGGCTGGAGTGCAGTGGCATGATCTCAGCTCACTGCAACCTCCGCCTCCTGGGTTCAAGCGATTCTCCTGCCTCAGCCTCCAGAGTAGCTGGGACTATAGGCACCAGCCACCACACCCAGCTAATTTTTGCTTTTTTAGTTGAGACGGGGTTTCACCATGTTGGTCAGGATGGTCTCGATCTCTTGACCATGTGATTCACCCACTTCGGCCTCCCAAAGTGCTGGGATTACAGGCGTGAGCCCCTGCGCCCAGCTTGAGTCCTGTTTCCTGAAGTGAGATACTGATCCAAGTCTCAGCCATGATGGGTCAACGTTTCAATACAACACATTTTAAATCCTAAGAAACAAATAATATTTTTAAATGTATTGGCTACAGGAACCAGCAACAGAAAGAGTTGCAATGTGCTTTTAAAAGGGAGTTGAAGCAGCAGGGTGTTGGGTGTTCTCAGTCCCACAAGAGAATTTATCCCTGATGCATGCAGGAATCTACTGAAAATAATTAATACCTTGTCTCCTACCCTTCTAGAATTGTGCTAGTTATGCATCATCCTTGGGGGAATAGAGACAACGGTCACCTATTTATTTTTTGTAGGGCTTAGTTCTCTCCTGGGACCTTAGTTGAGAAAGGCCCACTAGCATTCCAGAATAAAAGATGATTTCAAACTTCACTACTACCTTAACCAAAAGAAAGACATATAACAATTTAGTAAAGTTCTAATTGAACAGTGAAAGAATTATAACTAAGGAAATAATAAGTGATTATATATAGAGAGAGGGAGAGTTTTAATATAGACAAGACACTGTCCTGAGTGTACATCTAAGACAGAAATTATTATTTCCACTTTACAGATGAAGAAACATTTAAAGTGCAATATTACACTGCTATTTTGGACACAGTAGCATAGATCTACTACATCAGTGTTTTACCTTCCTAAGAAATTCAATAGGGAAAAGTCAGGTCAACCTTGCTGGGGACCAATGCCTCCATAGCTGGATATTTCCTGGAGATCAGCTACCACACTGCCTGGACACCAACCCCAAACTAAAACCAGTCAGCTCTGGGGTAGACCAGGACCCAGGGCTCCCTGAGAGCGATCAGACCCACACAGTCTTATGCCAGCATGCGCTGAAGACGCTTAGCCCACCGCAGCACACATTTACTGGCCTACTCTGTGCCAAGTCAGGTGTTTAGCACTGCAGAAATACCTAGGCCAGTGCTCCAAAAGAAACCTTTACACCTGCAGATGTGCACACATGCACCTGCACACACACACACACACACGAAATTTGGCGAGGAGCCCTGGGCAGAGATACCCTTACCCTCACCTGACAGAGGAGGATTCTGGCAACTGGTGACCACCAGGCTGAGCTCCTGCAACCTGGTAAACTGTCAAAGTATTGGGTAAAATGTATGTGAATATTTTTGAATCTTAGGAAGGGGAGGTGATCCTAATGCATAACACGAAACTCCAAAGGCATAAAGAGAAAGATTGATAAGAAGACTGTTTGATGTTTTTCAATTTTTAAAGAAAAGAATAATTAACCACAAAAGAAAACAAAGTGGGAGGAGAGGCTGACTCTTTCCATGTTAAAGAACGAATCAAAAACTCAGCATGGGCTCTAAAACAGCATTGTTCATTATAAAAAGTACAGACATAACACAGAAGATAAAGCAGCATACTTCTGTGTCTAGAAAAACATAAAGATCTCCTTAATGAGGTCCTGGAAAAGGTAAAACCGGGGAGGCAGTATAAAGATGCATGCTTGCGGGGAGCCAGCGGGGAGGGACAGATGAATCCGCTGAACACGGGGGATTTTCAGGGCAGGAAATTACTCTGTATGAGCCTGTAATGGTGGATATATTTGTCCAAACCCAGAGTATACAACACCAAGAGAGAATCCTCATGTAAACCGTGGACTTTGGGAGATCATGATAGGTCCATATATTGTAACCAATGAGGCTCTCTGGGGCGGGATATTGATAAGGGGGATACTGTGCATATAGGGGGACAAGGGCTGTATGGGAAATCTCTGTGCCTTCTGCTCAATTTGGCTATGAACCTAAAACCACTCTAAAAATAAAGAATTTTTTTAAAAATCACTTTAAGGGGAAAAGGACACTCATTTTAAACCAATTTTTTTGTACTCCTGGCAGAGTCTGCTAGAGCGCAAGCTTCCCCGCCGTGCCTCCCTTTCTTGCACATGGGACGTCGCACTTCCCTGCCCCAGAGGCAGGTGGGCCACGTGACTCGCTCTGACCCACAGGCTGAAAAGGAAGTGACACAGGAAACTCCCAGGACACTGCAGTGCAGATGCCACCTGTGTCCTAATGACTGCTGGAGCCTGTGTGCAGATGGGAACAGAGAGGGCCCATTTCAGGCTTCTGCCGTGACCCATGGATGTGGCTTAGAGCCTGCGTTTTGAAGGGTTCCTCTTCTGGGCCTGCTCGCTGTCCCTTCACTCTGCTGCTTCCACTACATCTATACTTCTGCACAGGCTCGCATTTTCAGTCCAAAGCAGGGGACTGTTGACTCAAGGGGTTGTCATCTTTCAGCACCCATTCATGATGGCAAATCTTTCTTTCCAAAAATAGCTTTAAACATCTACTTTGTTCCTTTTGAGCATTTTCTACAAAAGTTACCTAGGATATTAGCCAGGTCAACACTACTTGTTCATATCTTGCCACTAGGAAGTTTTCCATCCAGCCAGCCATCCACCCATCCATCCACCCACCCATCCATCCATCCATCCATCCATCCATTTGTTCATTTATCTGTGCATTCTCTTGATGAGTATTACTAAGCACCTACATGCCCGCTACTATGCTAGACACTGGGAATTGAATGGGAACAAAGCCAGCAAAGCCTTGCCCCTACCAGGAAACTGCAGCTTATTTCTATGTCCCTCTCTTTCCTGGACACACAGGACTTTAAAAATGTGAGCCTGAAGTCACCATGGAGTTCCAGAATAGCCATATTGCTTTCTTTAGATGGTTCTGTTTTTCTCAGGGATGTATTTGCTTATTTTAAATACTTCCAAAACTCCTCATTGAGCTTTCCTACAGAAGGTCACACCTCTCTCCTCTTGAAAAGAATTCCACCTTGCCAGGTCTAGCATTATCTAAATAACCCCGACTTCCCCTCGCTCTTTATCACAAACTAAAGCAATGCAGACCTTCTATCATCTTTCACTTGAACCCCTGGGTGAGCCCACCAACCTGTCTTCCTGACTCTGCAAGTGGGTCCCTCACATCCCTCCTCCACACCACCCCTTCCCAGATCTCACCACAGCTCTCACCTCCTTCAACTGCACATTGCCTTGGGGATAAAGCCCAAGCTCCTCAGCCGGACGCCCATTCCACACCTCAGTGTCCTGTCTGTGCCATACGCTAGCATCCTCCTCACCCTATCCAGCTCTTACTCGTCCATCAAGACCCAGCACAGGTGCCATCACCTACAGAAAGCCACCTCTGCACCCCAGGTGGGGCTAAGCCCCGCCTCTCAGAGCCTTCATAGCACCCTTTACTTCTATCCTCACATGACGTGTCAATATTGAATATCCCACTGTGTAGATTTTTTTCGGACTAGAAAAAGGCTCCTTGGAACCACGGACTGTGCCATATTACTCTCTAGTTCTCTGGTGCCTGGATCAGCAACCGGCACATAGTAAGTGCTCCATAAAGGGCTGATGACTGAGCCAGCACAGCCACTGCCTGCACCTTCTGGCACAGCTCCTGCCTGCACCTGTCTTTTACTGAACAGGCAATCCTTCCACTTAGATCCAGAACAGGGCAGCTCCTGTAGCGACTTTCTCCTTGTTTTGTGAAATTAACTTCTCAGTGATCAAAGGGAAGACTTTCAGCAAAATGAAATGACCAGCACAAATCTAATTAAAACCCCTCATCAGGAAAGGGCCCGAATCCTGTCTCCATCTGTTGAGCAGCATCAGGACCACCTCATTTACCCATCAGTACCCTACACCCATCCCCAGTGGCAGGACACCCTCCTCCTGCCACTCTGTATTGTCCTAAATGCTGCAGTCTCGCCTACAGTCTTGGATATGCACATCCATGTAACATAGGCTGTACAAGGATACAGCCTTCTTCTTAACAACTGCAATGTCATAGATGCTACTGGATCTTCTTTTGATGGAGAGGGACACCTACTCCATCATAATTTTGCATCTTGCTGTTTTCCCTCAGCACTGCCTTGGAGACCTCTGTTTACAACATAAAACTCTAGGTTGTTCTTTGTAAATATCACATAGTACTCTACAGTGTGACTATAACTTTTTTTACACAGCTATTTCCCTGTTGATAGACCTTTGGAAGCCTTTCCCCTGTCTCCACTATTATAAGTAATTTTGCAGTGAACATAACTGCATCTCCTGGGTACCTCCAAATGCTCTCTCGGAAACACCACAATGAGGACTCGCTTTGTCCAGGGGTATGGAGATGCTGTACTTTCAATAGATACTTTCAAATTGCTGAATGATATAAGGGGGCCCATTTCTTCACATCCTTGCCAATGCTTAATACTATCAAATTTCATAATTTGTGTCCCTTCAAGGATTTTGCTTTTGGTTTTTGCCTTGTCCTACTGAAAATGGGCATTGTTTCTCATTTTTATATAAAAATATGCTTATATTTACATAGTATAAAATTTAACATGTTGAAATATTTTTTCTTTATTACCCATTGAAATTTCTTCTGTGACCTTTTCCTTTTGGATTTGTCTTGTCTTTTTTTTTCTTTGATATTCCTCCTCTTGTGCTTTTTTTTTGTTCAACTTTTATTTTAAGTTTTGGGGTACATGTGCAGGATGTGCAGGTCTGTTACACAGGTAAACGTGTGCCATGGTGGTTTGCCGCACAGATCATCCCATCACCTAGGTATTAAGCCCCCATGCACTAGCTGTTCTTCCTGATGCTCTCCATCCCCCAACCCCGGACAGGCCCCAGTGGGTGTTGTTCCACCTCACGTGTCCACATGTTCTCATCATTCAGCTCCCACTTATAAATGAGAACATGTGGTGTTTGGTTTTCTATTCCTATGTTAATTTGCTGAGGATAACAGCTTCCAGCTCTATCCATGTCCCTGCAAAAGACATGATCTCGTTCCTTTTTATGGCTGCATAATATTCCATAGTGTATATGTACCATATTTTCTTTATCCAGTCTATCATTGATGGGCATTTAGGTTGATTCCGCGTCTTTGCTATTGTGAATAGTGCTGCAGTGAACATACATGTGCATGTATCTTTATAATAGAATGATCTATATTCCTTTGGGTATATACTCAGTAATGGGATTGCTGGGTCAAATGGTATTTCTGCCTCTAGGTCTTTGAGGAATCACCACACTGTCTTTCTCAATGGTTGAACTAATTTACACTCCCACCAACAGTGTAAAAGCATTTCTTTTTCTCTATATCCTCACCAGCATTTGTTGTTTCTTCAATTTTTAATAATTACCATTCTGACTGGCATGAGATGATATCTCATTGTGGCTTTAATTTGCATTTCTCATTGTGGTTTTGATTTGCATTTCTCGAATGATCAGTGATGTTGATTTTTTTTTTTCGTATGTTTGTTGGCCACATGAATGTCTTCTTTTGGGAAGTGGCTGTTCATGACCTTTGCTGACTTTTTAATGGGGTTGTTTGTTTTTTTTCTTATAAATTTAAGTTCCCTGTACACTGGATATTAGACCTTTGTCAGATGGATAGATTGCAAAAATTTTCTCCCATTCTGTAGGTTGTCTGTTCACTCAGATTATAGTTTCTTTTGCTGTGCAGAAGTTTAATTACATCACATCTTTAGTTTAATTACATCACATTTGTCAATTTTTGCTTTTGTTGTAATTGTTTTTAGTGTCTTTGTCATAAAATCTTTGACCATTCCTATGTCCTGAATGGTATTGCCTAGATTTTCTGCTAAGGACTTTATAGTTTTGAATTTTACATTTAAGTCTTTAATACATCTGGAGTTAACTTTTGTACAAGGTATGAGGAAGGGGTCCAGTTTCAATTTCTGCATATGGCTAATCAGTTCCCACAGCATCACTTACTGAATAGGGAATCCTGTCCCCGTTGCTTGTTTTTGTCAGGTTTGTCAAAGATCAGCTGGTTGTAGGTGTCAGTCTTATTTCTGAATTCTCTATTCTGATCCATTGGTCTAAGTGTCTGCTCTTGTACCAGTGCCATGCTGTTTTGGTTACTGTAGCCTTGTAGTATGGTTTGAAGTTGTGTAGCCTGATGACTCCAGCTTTGTTCTTTTTGTTTGGGATTGTCTTGGCTATTTGGGCTCTTTTTTGGGTCCATATGAATTTTAAAATAGTTTTTTCTAATTCTGTGAAGAATGTCAATGGTAGTTTAATGGGAATAGCATTGAATCTATAAATTACTCTGGACAGTATGGCCATTTTTATGATATTGATTCTTCCTATCCATGAGCATGGAATGTTTTTCCATTTGTTTTTGCCCTCTCTGATCTCTTTGAGCAGTTGTTTGTAGTTCTCCTTGAAGAGGTCCTTCACTTCCCTCATTAGCTGTATTCCTAGGTATTTTATTGCCTTTGAAGCAACTGTGAATGTGAGTTCATTCATGATTTGGCTCTCTGCTTGCCTGTTGTTGGCATATAGGAATGCTAGTGATTTTTGCACATTGATTTTGTATCCTGAGACTTTGCTGAAGTTGCTTATCACCTTAAGAAGCTTTTGGGCTGAGATGAAGGCATTTTTCTAGATATAGGATCACGTTATCTGCAAACAGAGACAGTTTGACTTCCTCTCTTCCTATTTGAATACGCTTTGTTTCTTTCACTTGCCTCATTGCCCTGGCCAGGACTTCTAATACTATCTTGAATAGGAATGGTGAGAGAGGGCATCCTTGTCTTGTGCTGGTTTTCAAGGGGAATGCTTCCAGCTTTTGCCCATTTACGATGATATTGGTTGTGGGTTTGTCATAGATGGCTCTTATTATTTTGAGGTATGTTCCTTCAATACCTAATTTATTAAGAGTTTTTAACATGAAGAGATGTTGAGTTTTATTGAAGTCCCTTTCTGTGTCTACTGAGATAATCATTGATTTTTGTCTTTACTTCTGTTTATATGATGAATTACATTTATTTATTTGCATATGTTGAACCAACCTTGCATACCAGGGATGAAGCCTACTTGATTGTGGCAGACAAGCTTTTTGATGTGCTGCTTGACTCAATTTGCCAGTATTTTGTTGAGGATTTTGTAGGGGTGGGTTGCCCCTCCACACCTGTGGGTGTTTCTCATAAGGTGGAACGAGAGACTTGGAAAAGAAAAAGACACAGAGACAAAGTATAGAGAAAGAAATAAGGGGACCCGGGGAACCAGCGTTCAGCATATGGAGGATCCCGCCAGCCTCTGAGTTCCCTTAGTATTTATTGATCATTCGTGGGTGTTTCTCCGAGAGGGGGATGTGTCAGGGTCACAAGACAATAGTGGGGAGAGGGTCAGCAGACAAACACGTGAACAAAGGTCTTTGCATCATAGACAATGTAAAGGATTAAGTGCTGTGCTTTTAGATATGCATACACATAACATCTCAATACTTTACAGAGCAGTGTTGCTGCCCGCAGGTCCCACCTCCGGCCCTAAGGCGGTTTTTCCCTATCTCAGTAGATGGAGCATACAATCGGGTTTTATACTGAGACATTCCATTGCCCAGGGACAGGCAGGAGACAGATGCCTTCCTCTTGTCTCAACTGCAAGAGGCATTCCTTCCTCTTTTACTAATCCTCCTCAGCACAGACCCTTTACGGGTGTCGGGCTGGGGGATGGTCAGGTCTTTCCCTTCCCACGAGGCCATATTTCAGACTATCACATGGGGAGAAACCTTGGACAATACCTGGCTTTCCTAGGCAGAGGTCCCTGCAGCCTTCTGCAGTTTTTGTGTCACTGGGTACTTGAGATTAGGGAGTGGTGATGACTCTTAAGGAGCATGCTGCCTTCAAGCATCTATTTAACAAAGCACATCTTGCACCGCCCTTAATCCATTTAACTCTGAGTTGATACAGCACATGTTTCAGAGAGCACGGGGTTGGGGGTAAGGTTATAGATTAACAGAATCTCAAGGCAGAAGAATTTTTCTTAGTACAGAACAAAATGGAGTCTCCTATGTCTGCTTCTTTCTACACAGACACAGTAACAATCTGATCTCTCTTGCTTTTCCCCACAGATTTTTGCATCAATGTTCATCAGGGATATTGGCCTGAAATTTTCTTTTTTTGTTGTATCTCTGCAAAGTTTTGGTATCAGGATGATGCTGGCCTCATACAGTGAGTTAGGAAGGAGTCCCTCCTCTTCAATTCTTTGAAATAGTTTCAGTAGAAATGGTACCAGCTCTTTTTTGTATTTCTGGTAGAATTCAGCTGTAAATCTGTCTGGTCCTGGGCTTTTCTTCGTTGTAGGCTATTAATTACTGCCTCAATTTCAGAACTCGTTATTGGTGTATTTAGGGATACAATTTATTCCTGGTTCAGTATTGGGAGGGTAGATGTGTCCAGGAATTTATCCATTTCTTCTAGATTTTCCAGTTTATGTACATAGTAATCTCTGATGGTTGTTTGTATTTCCTTGGTGTCAGTAGTGATATCCCCCATATTATTTCTGATTGTATCTATTTGATTCTTCTCTCTTCTCTTCTTTATTAGTCTAGACAGCAGTCTATCCGTTTTATTAATTTCTTCAAAAAACCAGCTCCAGCCGGGCATGGTGGCTCATGCTGGTAATCCCAGCACTTTCAGAGGCCAAGGCAGGTGGATCACCTGAGGCCAGGAGTTCAAGACCAGCCTGTCTGAGATGGCTAAACTCCATCTCTTCTAAAAATACAAAAAGTAGCCTTGTATGGTGGTGGGCACCTGTAATCCCAGCTACTTGGGAGGCTGAGGCAGGAGAATTGCTTGAACCCAGGAGGGGAGGTTGCAGTTAGCTGAGATCACCTCACTGCACTCCAGCCTGGGTGACAGAGCAAGACTTTGTCTAAAAAAAATAAAAAATAAAATAAAATAAAACACAGCTGCTGGATTTGTTTTTTTTTTTTTTTTTTTTGAAGGTTTTCTCATGTCTCTAGCTCCTTCAGTTCTGCTCTGATCTTGGCTATTTCTTGTCTTTTGCAAGTTTTCAGGTTTGTTTGCTCTTGGTTCTCTAGTTCTTTTAGTTGTGATGTTAGGTTGTTGATTTGAGATCTTTCTAGCTTTTCGATGTGGGCATTTAATGCTATAAATTTCCCTGGTAGCACTGCTTTAGCAGTGTCCCAGAGATTCTGGCACACCATCTCTTTGTTCTCCTTAGTTTCAAAGAACTTCTTGATTTCTGCCTTAATTTCATTATTTACCCAGGAGTCATTCAGGAGCAGGTCGTTAAATTTCCATGTAGTCATGTGGTGTTGAGTGAGTTTCTTAATCTTGAGTTCTAATTTGATTGCACTGTGGTCTGAGAGACTGTTATGATTTCAGTTCTTTTGCTTTTGGTGAGAAATGTTTTACTTCCAATTATGTGGTCAATTTTAGAGTAAGTGCCATGTGGTGATGTGAAGAATGCATTCTCTGTTGTTTTGTGGGGGAAAGTTCTGTAGACATCTATCAGGTCCACTTGATCCAGAGCTGAGTTCAGGTCCTGAATGTCTTTGTTAATTTTCTGTCTCAATGATCTGTCTAATATTGTCAGCAGGGTGTTAAAGTCTCTCATTGTTATTGCGTGAGCCTAAGTCTCTTTGTAGGTCTAAGAACTTGCTTTATGAATCTGGGTGCTCCTGTTTTGGGTGCATATATATTTAGATTAGCTGCTCTTGTTGAATTGAACTCTTTACCATTATGTAATGCCCTTCTTTGTCTTTTTTTGACCTTTGTTGGTTTAAAGTCTGTTTTGTCACAACTAGGATTGCAACCGTGTTTTGTTCTGTTTTCCATGTGATGGTTAAATTTTCCTCCATCCCTTTGTCTTGAGCCTACATGTGCCTTTGTATGTGAGATGGGTCTCTTGAAGACAGCATACCAATGGGTCTTGACTCTATCAAGTTTGCCATTCTGTGTCTTTTAATTGGGGCATTTAGCCCATTTACATTTAAGGTTAACATTGTTATGTGTGAACTTGATCCTGTCATGATGATGCTAGCTGGTTATTTTGCAGACCTTTTTATGTGGTTGCTTCATAGTGTCACTGGTCTGTGTACTTCAGTGTGGTTTTGTAGTGTCTGGTAATGGTTTTTCCTTTCCATATTTAGTGCTCCCTTCAGAAGCTCTTTCAAGGCAGGCCTGGTGGTGACAAATTCCCTCGGCACTTCCTTGTCTGAAAAGGATTGTGTTTCTCCTTTGCTTATGAAGCTTAGTTTGGTCAAATAAGAATCTGGGTCAGAAATCATTTTCTAAAAGGAGGTTTAATATTGGCCCCCAGAATCTCCTCTGGCTTATAGGGTTTCTGCTGAGAGGTCCACTGTTAGTCTGATGGGCTTCCCTTTGTAGGTGACCTGGCCTTTCTCTCTGGCTGCTCTTAATATTTTTTCTTTCATTTCAACCTTGGATAATCTGATGATTGTGTCTTAGGGATGATCTTCTCATGGAGTGTGTTACTGGGGTTCTCTGCTTTTCCTGAATTTGAATGTAGATCTGTCTTGCTAAGTTGCGGAAGTTCTCCTGGATAACCTGAAATATGTTTTCCAACTTGCTTCTGTTCTCCCCATCTCTTTCAAGTACCCCAATCAGTCATAGGTTCAATCTTTTTACATAATCTCATATTTCCCAGAGGTTTTATTCATCCCTTTTCATTCTTTTTTCTCTATTCTTTTCTGCCTGTCTTATTTCAGAAAGACAGTCTTCAAGCTCTGAGATTCTTTCCTCCACTTGGTTTATTCTACTCTTCTATTAATACTTGTGGCTCCATTGTGACATTCTCGTGTTGTGTTTTTCAGCTCCATCAGATCAGTTATTTTGCTCTGAAAACTAGCAATGCTGGTTATCAGTTTCTGTATTGTTTTATTATAATTCTTAGCTTCTTTGTGTTAAGTTAAAACATGCTTTTTTAGCTCAGCAAAGTTTGTTATTACCCACCTTCTGAATCCTACTTCTGTCATTTCAGTCATCTCAGCCTCAGCCCAGTTCTGTGCCCTTCCTGGAGAGGTGTTGCAGTCATTTGGAGAAAAGGGACTCTAACTTTTTGAGTTCTCAGCATTTTTGCGTTGATTGCTTCTCATCGTTGCGGGCATATCTACCTTCAATCTTTGAGGTTGCTGACATTTGAATGGAGTCTTTTTTGTTGTTGATGTTGTTGATGTTTGTTTTTCTTTTAACAGTCAGGCCACTTTTCCACAGGGCTACTGTGGTTTGCTAGGGGTCCACTCCAGACCTAGCTGCCTCAGTCCTTCCTGCACCTGGAGGTATCACCATTGAAGGCTGCAAAACAGCAATTATGACAGCCTGCTCCTTCCTCTTGGAGCTCTGTCTCAGGGGGGCCCTGACCTGATGTTGGCCCAAACAGTCTTGTAGGAGATGTCTGGAGACCCTTCTTGGGGGGGTCTCACCCAGTCAGGAGGAACAGGATCAGGGACCCACTTAAAGAAGCAGTCTGGCTGCCCCTTGGCAGAGCAGGTGCACTGTGCTGAAGGGAACCTCCCTCATGCAGACTGTCTGGACTCTCTAGAACCAGGAGGCTGGAAAAACCAAGAGTTGGCTCAATAGCAGAGACAGAGGCTGCTCCTCCCCCTGGGGGCTCCATCCCACGAAGATCAGAGTTCTGTCCATATAACCCTAGCTAGAGTTGCTGAAATTCCCACAGGGAGGCCCTGCCCAGTAAGGAGGGATGGACCCGGGTCCCACTTAAAGAAGTAGTCTGGCCACAGTCTGGCATAGCAATGTGCTGCATTGTGGGGAGCACCTCTCAGTCTGGACCACTCAGGCTCCCCAGAGCCAGCAGGCTAGAACAGCTGACTCAAACCAGAGAGATGGTGGCCGCCACTCCCGCCTGGGGAACTCAGTCCATCTTAGGCAGTCTCCAGCTTGCTGCCACTAGCTGTCTAGAATGTTAAGCCAGTGGGTCTTAACTTGTGAGGTGCAGCAGAGGGGCCACAGAATGATGCCACTTGGCTCCCTAGATTTAGCCCCCTTCCTAGGGGAATTCTGCCTTGCCAGAATTACCGGGGCTAGAGTATGCAAAACTCCTGGGTCTCCACATGTGCCTGAGTGGCCACTCCACTGAGACTCCACACAGCTCTGTGCTTTAGACCTAAGTCCCCAGTGGAATGGGCTCACGAGGGGATCTCCTGATCTGCAGGTTTGCAAAAATCCATGGGAAAAGCATGGTCTCCCAGACACGGTCGCACAATCACTCACCACCTCCCTTGGCTGGGTTGGGGGCTCCCCTGGCTCTGCCACTCTCAGGAGACCCATACCCCACCCTGTACTTCCTTGCTCTCTGTGGGTTGAGCACTCCATCTCGTCAGTCCCAATCAGTCCCAGTGTAAGAACCTGGATATGTCAGTTGAAGATGGAGAATTCACTCCTTTTATTTATTTTCATTTTTTGAGACTGTCTTGCTCTATTGCCCAGGCTGGAGTGGCGGATCTCAGCTCACTGCAGCCTCTGCTTCCTGGGCTCAAGTGATCCTCTCACCTCAGCCTCCCAAGTATCTGGGACTACAGGCAGTTACCACCTCGTCCAGCTAATTTTTGTAGTTTTTGTAAAGACAGGATCTCCTTATGTTGCCCAGGCTAGTCTTGAACTTCTGAACAATCCTCCCACTTGAACCTCCCAAAGTGCTAGGATTACAGTTCTGAGCCACTGTGCCCAGCCTTCTCTTTTTATTGACTTATAAAAGTTCATTATTTATTCTGGATTTTCATTTTTAATTTTCTGATCACATGGATTACACGTTGTAAATATTATCTTTGGTGAAATGTAATTTTAAATTTTTTACATCAACTTTATTTTTTGATAAATGTGATGCTTTGTACATCTTGCTTTAGAAGGCCCTCATTTTCCCCATAGACATAAATGTTCTCCCATATTCTTGTCTAGCTCCAGGGAACTTGCATTTTTGACTTCATGACTCCAACAGAAGACTGCCTCTGGCTGCCCCCAATGTGGCTGCTTCTCTCATTCCAGGCCCAACCTTCAGTTGGCATTTCCAGGCCCAAGTCCCAGCCCGCCAGGCCTGCCATCCTCATTGCCATCTGCTCACGTCCACCCTTACAATCGCCTATTGCTCCCAGCATCTCAGCGTGTGATGAAAGGTGGATGGAAGCATTCCCAGTGCCCCCACCGCCTTCAGAATGCAGGCACTGACTTTCTGGCTCTGGCGAAGAAAAGCCTCCCACCACCCATGGCGCCTGGAGACCGAGGAGCAACCTGGGTCTTGACGGGTGGGAGATGCATGCAATCCCTGGACAGCTCTAAAAGATGCTTCTCTGGTGCTTCCAGGCAGAGAACTAGCAGCAGCGGGTGGTTGCAAGGGTCTGGAAAATCTTGGTGGGCTCGGTCACAGCCTGCACAATCTTTCCCAGAGAATTGCCACAGTCCTGTTGGAAGAATCAGCCCCACCACCAGGCCTCTCTTCTTCCAGAGCCAGCTCCCTCACCCACCGCAGGCCTGGGAACCTCCTTAGGACTCCCCACTTCTCTGGAGCCTGGGCAGACCTCTTACTACTGCCCTTTTTCCACAGGAGAGAACTCTTTCCTCTGTCCTTGTCTGTCTCTGCTGGGCATCTGACACGTTCACCTGGGCTGCACCTTGAGGAACACTGTGCCTAAGTCCCAGGTCAACAAGGAAGGGAGAAGGTCACTTAGGAATGAATCTGGCACAAATCACAGAAAACAATGTGATTCCAAAACGTTCATGCTTTAAACAAAAAGGGGTTAATTTCCTTACTTAGGATAAGCCCCAAGGGAGTCAGCCCAGGGCAGATGGAAGAGCTCAGCATCGCCCAGAGGCACCGCCCTGACTGTGCCAGCTTTCATCATCGTACCAGCTTGCAAGGTTGCTGCTGCCCCTCAGCTGACAAGTTAGAATTCCAGGCAGGAAGATGAGGGACGAGGAGAGAGAAATGGCGAGTGAACCCAGCCCCGTTGGATCAGAAAACCTAGACGCCGGGTTGTGTATCATCTGCCAGGTCACTGGCCCCAGATAATGAGAGCTGCCCCAGTTTCGTAGGGCAGCCGCGTTCCTCCAACCTGGGTTGAGGAGGTTACCCTCCCGGGATTAAGGGTTTCCACCAATGACCCTAACAGCCGGGGCTACTGTTAGCAGAAAATAAGAGGGAAGAAATGTAGCTGGGCAGACAGTACCCAGTGCACACACAGGAGAAACCCAAGGGAGAACAGGGCCACGGCAGTGGACACACTCTCTAGGGTGGAGGTCGGGGCCCCATCGCAGCCTCCGTCAGGCAAGGTGGGAGATGGAGGCTGGACATGAGCCTGCGCGGTGGGTCAGGGTGCGTTCCCAGGCTTCTGGGGATGCCAGGGATGTCACACTCCCACAGTTCTGTGGAGCAGAACACCAGGGGGCTAATGGGGGCCCAGAGAGCAGAGTCCAACCCATCAGGAAGGCCTTGGGAAACAGGAGCAGGAGGGTGAAGAGAAGGCCTAGAGAGCAGCCTCGGGAGGAAACTCACAGGCACGGGGCAGCCCAGGCAGGGCTCCAGGCGGAGGTAACCAAACCCAGGGTCCGCTGCTCGCTGCTCGAATCCAAACACACGACAGAACTGGTGGGAGGAAAAGAGTGCCAGCAAGCCAAGAAGATGGCCAACTAGCATCCTACAGCACCACCTCGAGTCGCTACAAACTTTAGGCTATTTTATGTTAAGGGCAGGAGACAGACGAGGGGGTTGGGATCAAGAGGTAATGGAGGACCGCAAACACCTGGGAGCCAGCACGGGTCCAAGAAGGAGGAGAATGGCTTTGTCACAGTGCTCTTGGTTACAGTGCTCTTGGTCAGGTCACAGTGCTCTTGGAAATCTTTCACTAAACATAGTTGTTTACATACTTCTCCTTTAGTCCCAAAGCTAGTTTTAAAAACTACATGATTGCTGTTAATTTTCTCTGTACTCTAAAATTATCCTCCCCTACGTGCAGGAATGGGTAAAGACCCCTTAAAAATGGAGTTGTGTTCTTTTGCTGTTTCACTGTGATAGCATTACAGAGGAAAGCCGTGACTTTGTAGACATAGAGGGGCTCCGCATTGCTCCCAGGTGCGCCCCAGGAGTTCTGGGAACAAGATCAGGGCAGGAAGGCCGATTCTAGACCTCACACCCGGCGGGAGCGAGCTCTGCCCTTGCCGGAAGTGACCAGGTTGCGGTTGCGGTTGCGGTTGCAGCTGACCTGCACTAAGGCAGCCCGGCTGCAGAGGGAGAGCCTGGGAAGTGCAGGTAATGCAGTCCTCAGGCCTCCTCCACACCCCATTTCAGTCATGCAGACCCCAAACCCTGCGGGGCTCTGTGCCAAGGGCGTCAGGACTGCGGTGGCTCTAGCGGGAAGGTGGGGAAGAATACCGTCTTTTCTTGACTCACCATGACCCCCAGCCCAGCGTCCTGATTTGGGTTTGATTTTCTCCATTGTACCAGACTTGGGCACTCTCTGGCTTATTTGTGCATCATTGCCTCCACTCCCTGTGGGAGCGCTGCACTCACGGGGGCAGCCTGGGGTGTGGAAAGCCTGAGAGCCCTGCAGACCGCTCGTGCTTCAGGTCCCATGGCCAGGACCTGGAACCCCTTTGCTTTTTCCCTGCCCCCTTCTTCCCACCTAGAATTCTAACGTTTGACTGGAGGTGCAGCAGCCATCTTGCAACTAGGAGGGATGCCAAGCACCTAGTGTGTTAGTTTTGTTACCTGGAGCCTTTCCTTAAGACTCCTTAGTCCTTCCCAGCTTGCTCTGTTTCCACTCTCTTCCCCCTCAGTCTCTCCAGCTCCTCCCTCTAGTAGCACAGAACAGTGAATAATCACAGTGGTCATTCACTGCAGAACAAGAAATAACGAGGTGCCGCGGCACAGAGCCTCATTTATTTTGGAGTTTTCATTCGTAAACAAGATAGAATCGAGTATCCTCTTGCTAGTAAATTATCTGAAATCATTGGCATAACGCATCTTGCTTAATAAAGACTGCAAGGCTGCTACAAAGTCAGAAGTTCTGTCCAGAAGTTGGTTTGGTATCTTCCTTCTTCCCTACTTTTTTAACTCACCCCCGAATTTACAAACAACACCAATTTTCTGTGCCTCTCCTACACAGCATCCCCCCTGCAGCCCTCTAAACATGGCCACTATCCCAAATTGGGTGTCTATCATGTTCTTGCTTTTTAAAAACAGTTTTATCACAAATGAATGCATTTCTAAACAACATGTTTCATTTTGTTTGATTTTTGTTGATTCTTAGTTTAGGTGGTCACCTTTCTCCACGTGAGACTATGCTGGTAAGATTACCCATGTTTTGTCAAAGTACATTGAATTTATTTCCTGGGCTGTAGTTTCGTTTGCATTCAAACAAAAGATGACGAGAATTATAGGCCCCTTCCTCCTGCTTTAGCCTAAGTGGCATTCTGTCCTCCACGGTGAATTTTGCAGATGGCTCACATCATCACAGGCACAGTGTCAGGCCTCACTCAAGGATAGTTTTCTCCGACATCAGGGTAGTTCCCCTGCGAGGGAAGCAAGAACTGCCACAGGTGTGAAGGTTGTTTAGTGAAATGAGAGTGATTTGAATAGGTCATAAAAAGTGTTATTGCTTCTCTCATTTGGAATTGCTCTGCAGAAAACAGAAACGATCATTTTATTTCTCAGGAATGCATTTCATTAGCTCTAAGGTGATATCATCATATCGACATAGCCTGTACTGCTAAGAGAGAGGGTGACCCCACGATTTGCTCAGTGGCCCAACACAGAAGGATCTTGTGATCAATTGCATTTCTCTTGGTCCTGAATGCATGTAACTTCAGCCTCAACTCGCTTTCCATATGGTCTCAATAAACAAAATTCAGCAAAAAAAATGAGTGCCCTAAGCACTGCAGGCACTAAGCATCCTCTGGAGCAAGAGCTGCGAGATCTGGCCTGGTCCTGGGTTTGTGAGCCATTCGCAGTGTGCCCTGGAGTGGCCCTTCCCCTCTGGCCTCAGTTAGCTCATCTGTAAAATGAGGACACTGGACCAGATGGTCTTCACTAATATCCCTTCCAGCTCCACAATTCCAGAATCTTTCAACTTAGAAAGAAACCCAGAGAGTAGAAACGTGACTGGCGAATTCCAGGGTGGGAAAAGCGTTCCAGCCGGTGGCCTGCACTGCATGCATATTCATGGTGCTCGCAGCAGCCAGAGATGCCCCATTGCTTTATTAATCTGCTTCACTGAGCCCAAGTTTGGGTTGGAGGTAGACCAAGACTAACTGGCAGGTGATGGAACTTCAGTTTTCCTTTCTCCCTAACAAAACAACAAGATCCACTGCCTGGTCCAGCCTGCCCACACGCATTTTGCAATAACAAAGACTCTCTGAGGCAGCTTCGAAAGTAGGAGCTATGCAGACTCTCCAGATTCTAAAGTTAGAAGGTGAAAGCAATCGCCTGCACCTGTCCTGGGATTGAGCATGGCCTCATCTCACAGGAGGACAGGAGCACAGCCCCTCCTCCTGATCCGAGGCCGGGGTTGAGCACAGCTTCATCTCACAGGAGAACAGGAGCACAGCCCCTCCTCCTGATCCGAGGCTGGGATTAAGAATGGCTTCATCTCACAGGAGGACAGGAGCACACCGCCTCCTCCTGATCCGAGGAACTCATCCAGGCTCTGCTACTCACTAATGGGTAGGACCTTGGCAAATCCTGCATCCCCTGTACAGTGAGATGTGGGACCAGAGGGTCCCTAAGGCTACCCCATCTCTAACGGATTGAGATCAGACAACCTGTCTATAATAAAAGAAACACGCGCAGATGCCTATTCAGAGAGATATAAATGTATATACAGGAAAAGAACTTGGAATCCAGATGCTGCCTTCCTCCGTGTCTGGGGTATTCATCAAGCATCTGCTCTGTGCTGGACTCAGGATTTGTGTCCTTCAAACACTAGGCCAAGGTTAAGCAGGCAGTAATATTATATAACATATGGAATACACAAATATTCCATTTCACAGATGAGGAAACTGCATCTTAAAGACAGTAGTAACTTTCTTAATAACACGTGTATTAGTCACACAAATACAAAATGTCAATGTTAGGAATTGAACCGGGGCCTGACCCTAAGTACAAGCTACATAAACAATAGATCTTGGATGTTTTTGCATGGTGGAAAACACCACGTGAAGAAACTGCTGAGCTCCTCATGGTGGGGCACTGCCCACAGTCTAGGTGGAGCGTGTGCTCTGGGCTCGCACCTCCCAGCAAGCCGGCTTCTCTCTCAGCATCCCCCATCTAAACACTGTAACTGGGAGGAAAAAGATTGACAAGTGACTCAGTTATGGCTGCACTTCTGTGATGAGCTGCACACAGAGGGTGAAAAGGAGCAGTTCTGCTTACCTTTGAATTTTTCTGAAAAAAGAAGGAGCAGAGATGCATTAAGCCTGTGGAAGCACTTCCTGGCACTGCAAGTTTCCAATTCACCACTGGAGCGATTTTTACACACCTACATGAAATAAAGACCAGACAGTTGGGGTGGCTTCGTCACATAGAAAAATCTGTAACGATTCTGTGGAAATGAGCTTAATAATTTTAAAATAACTCATCTAGAAGGAAATTGGACTTTTTAATATGCAGGCACAGCTTTTTTCTCAGCAATTCAAGGTAAATATTTTATAGAATGCCCACAGTGCTCTAGCCTGTTCCCAAACATTAGAAAAACCATAAACCATAAGGGTCCCCCAATGCCATGCACAGTATTATGTAAAATGTGAGTCTCTTTTATAAGTGGGAAAGAAGCATAAGCTGAAAAGACATACAGCTGTTTGGATTTCAATTTGGGGAACAAAGTGTATCCGCCTCATAGGAAAACTCAGATTCTGGTGAAAAGCAATAACCACATTATGGCAGCAGAACAAGGGGCCAAAAGGGAGAAAAACAAAATGCAGTGGCTGCCTGTGTCTTCTCTCCCTTCCTTCTCCCTCAGTCCACTTGGTCAAGGAGTGGAGAGCAGATGTCATGAGCAGTGCAAGGTTAGAAATAACCAGGTCCATGCACGTTTGTGTCTTTCCACAATATCGGACTTCTACTGATGCTATTTCAGTCAGTAAAGCCAGGAGCTCCATGGAGTTCCCAAGGAGGCATTCTCCTTAGTACACCTTGTTCACTCAGCAGTCAGACCTATGGGCACACAGGCTCAGGCCACTCCACCAGTCAGACAATATTGCAAACCATACTTCATCAATCTATAAATATTACAGGGTCCATATTCTGCAAAAAACAAAGTAACATTTAACAGCAAGAGGAAAATGAGATAGTAAAAAGGGTTAACGAGCCAGTCCAGGGGAAGCGAAGAAGACAAAAAGAGTCCTTTTCTGGGCCAAGTGGTCCATCAGTCTTGGAAGGAAGAGTCTTAGAGGTGGCAGAGCCTTCAGTGGCAGATGCCAAGTTCTCACCATGAGTGACTGCAAGACAATGTCAGTTAAGATGACCATTTGGAGCTGCCAAAGGCTTAGTGTTTGTGCCCTTATCTGGTTGGATGCAGTCTTTATTTTTTGTGTATTCATGTTTTTATTTTATTTATGTTGTTGTTTTATTGTCTATTGTTTTTTATTTATTTAGACAAAACATCTTATCCTTGTTGGCAGAGTGTGAAATATGAAATGGGAGTGTTTTCTAGGCTGGAGTTAGTTATGTCAGGGGTGCTCTATACAGCAGCGGGGAAGAAGCGGATGTCAGGCCAAGTGCCTTCCCAGGACAGCGCTAAGCCACTGGCTTCCAGGGTGGTGCTAGACCAGCCACCTAGGGTTCCAGCTGAGACTGTGGAACAAGGCTGAGCTTTATTAGCAGATTTTCTGGAGTCAGAAGTGTCTCGGCAAGGTGACAGGAGAGCCAGGTGGCTCTGTCCATGGAGATGCAGGGGGTAGGGAGGGGGCCGCAGGTGTTCAGTCTTGCTGGATGGATGCCAGGCTTGCGCTCGTTGTGCTGTGAAGAATTGAGAATCCCACTGTCAACAGATCAATCTGCTCGGCCCTCCTGCTGCAAGCCTGAAACAGGGTAAATCATGAAATGCCAGGCAGAGATGCGTGCTGAAGCCTTTTACAGCAGTACACCTGAGTTCGTGGATGAGGAAGATCCTTTTCTTCCCCCATGAAGGCAAAGAAGAGAGACATGACTTCTGGCAATTTTTGGCCAGTCACCCAGACCCCCTCATTTTCATGTTTTCCTGATTGCTCCTCTTCATCCTTCCTGCCACACCTGCTCAGGCCTTTCTCCTTCTGCCTCTTCTTTTCGGTTTTTCTCTCTTTTAAATATATCTTCACTGGTGTGATCCAGTGAGAACACTGGCCTTGGGCACACAAGGGCTGGAATCCTGACTCAACGCGAGGCAGTCTTGTGATCACAGACAATTGACTTACCCTGCTGCACTGTGGTTTTCTCACATATGAAATGAAGATAATGCCGCCAATGACTGGCGTGACAGACTGCAGGAGATGTGTGCGAGACATTGCTGGCCGCGTCATCACAGGGCTGCCACTTGCACCTCCTCAGTCACTGATGTTACAGCAGCCAGTTCCCCGCTGAAAGCCACCGCCCTGTCCTTTGCTCCCACTGACCACCTGGGATGTCTCTCCCACCTGTCCTTGAGCACGCAGAAGAGAGGTGTGCCTCCTGCTGAAATAACACGTGGTTCAGAGGAACACGGAGTCACTGCAACTGATCACACACTCTTGAAAGCAGAGGTTTCCTGCCTCGTGTTCAGCCAGTCATGTTCCTATCACAGAGACAGGTTGTCTAATGCTGGCCAACCCCACCAGGCACTCTGCCACTGTGAGTCCCAGGAGCAGTTGTAAATGCAAATTTTAGTCATCGCCATGTAGGTTCTTATTTGTGATAGGAAAAGCTGTAAAAGCAGGGGGTTAGCTCTAAGTGGTTGTAAGGAGGGGTCACAGGCACACACCTCGCAGGTTCATAGTGAACACTGAGTGAGAGAGAGTGTGACAAGGCTAGCATGAGGCCTGGTCCCAGTGAGTGCCGGTCAGTAGTGCTCTCCCTTCCCTATTGTCACTACTTCTTTATCCTTGTCCATTCAGACGTCAGTGAGGAATACATAACAAAAAACAAACAAACAAAAAGGGCAAAATCAGAACAAAATGCATGAATCCAATGTTTTCCTCTTCATGTGGATCTACAGTATCTCTCGTCCAACTTACAACTTGGACTCCACGAAGACAGAGACTGCCCTTCTGGCTTGGCAGCTATAGCAGTCAATATATTATCAATGCCCTGTCCAATGTCAGTGCCAAGGAGACTTTAGGAGTGACCCTGAGGGTCCTGCCAGGGAGTGTCTTCTAGACATGCATCTCCATTTTTGTTGAGTCTGTGGAAACAACTTTTGAAACAACTTTTCAGTAGTACATGGGCCAAAATTGTATAATATTATAAATATTGTTGAATGTCCTGAAATGAAAATATTGCACTGTGTTACAAACTCATCCCATTCCAGTCAGAGACCAAATGAAACTGAAGGTAGAGAAAATGCCAAGTGAGGGAGCAGGATCTCTTCCCTCATGGCTCAGCTTTTCCAGGCCGGGTACAGGGAGGGCTTGCGGCAGGCCCAGCCACCATATAGCCCTGTGGCTTCAGAGCCTGATGCCCAGATAGGAGCCAGCTGGTGATAGGCACAGAAGGCCCATCTGCAGCCAGAGGCAGAAACATGGGGCGGAAAGCAGCAGACAAGGGTGAGCTCCACAGGACTTTCTGGCCAAATTCGTAACAATCTGAAGAGCCAAATAAATGATGATGGCAAAAGATTATAAACCAGTGGGTAAACAGGATTCATGAGTCCATAGTGACAAATAAATGAAAGTGAAAGCACTTCCTTCAAGTTGAATGCCAACTAGTAATTACAGAGTAAAGGGTGGAAAGGTCGCATGCTGACCCTCACCCTGATGGGCATGGCCGCCAGGGCCTCCGCAGAAGTCAGGGCCTTGGTGCCCGCTGTTCTGGTGGGCACTGCACTCTTCACAACGCGTGCACCATAGTCAACAATCAGATAGCAACAACAATAGTAAAGAAGGTCAGTCCACTGAAGAATGTTCTTGACAAAGTGCCAAAAATTATTAATTTCATTGTCTTATTTTAAACCATTGTATGGAGGGCTGATGGACTTGTACAAAGCTGTGCATATTTCATGTGTACATCGCAATGAGTCTGGGGACACGCATGCAGCCTAGAAACCATCACCTCCACCAAGGCCATAAACACATCCATCCCCTCCCCAAGTTCCTCCCGCCCCTTTGCTATTGTTACTGTTTTGTTGGGGATTTCTTTGTGACAAGAGCACTTCATGTAAGATCTACACTCTTAGTGAATTTTCAGCACTCAGTACAGAGCTATTAGACACAGACACCTTGCTGTAAATTAGATCTCCAGAATTTATTCAGCCAGCACAGCAGAAACTGTGTGCCTTTGACTATCTCACCCTCACCCAGCCCCAGTAACCACCATTCTGCAATCTGCTTCTATGAGTGTGACCACTTCAGACTGCCTGTAAGATCATACAGAATTTGTCTTTCTGTGCCTGGCTTATTTCACTTAATGTAATGTGCTCCAGGCTCATCTGTGTGGTCACAAACGACAGGATTTTCTTCTCTTGAAGGATGAGTCACATTGTCTCATGTATGTGCACCACATTTTCCTTTTCCACTCTTCCATTGGTGGACATAGGTTGATGCCGTATCTTTGCTGTTGTAAGTAGTGCTGCAGTGACCATGGGAGTGCAGGTGTCTCTGGACACACTGATTCCATTTCCTTTGGGTGTATAGTAGTGGGATTGCTGGATCACATGGCAGTTCTATTTTTAATATTTGGGGAACCTCCATGATGTTTCCACAATGGCTGTACCAAATGTATTTCCACCAACAAAGTAAAGAAGTTCTCTTGTGCTGTATCCTTGCAGCACTTACCTTTGTTGTTTCTGTTTTTTTAATACTAGACATCCTAGCAGGTGTGAGGTGATAGCTCCTTGTGGTTTTGATTTGCATTTCCCTGGTGGTCAGTGATGCTGACCATCTTTTCATATACTCCTTGGCCATTTGTATATCATCTTTGGAGAAACGTATGCATAAAGTACTTCTGCTGAATGCTGAGCCATGACAGTCATCCTAAGGAAAAGCACTTGTGCTAAATTTTTTTCTTTTTTTTTTTTGAGTTGGAGTCTCACTGTGTCACCAGGCTGGAGTGCAGTGGCGCAATCTTGGCTCAGTACAACCTCCACCTCCCGGGTTCAAGCGATTCTCTTGTCTCAGCCTCCCTAGTAGCTGGGTCTATAGGCATGTGCCACCAAGCCAGCTAATTGTTGTATTTTAAGTAGAGACAGGGTTTCACCATGTCGGCTAGGATGGTCTCGATATCTTGACTTCATGATCCACCCACCTTGGCCTCCCAAAGTGCTGGAATTACAGGCGTGAACCACTGCTCCCGGCCGCTAAATTTGATTTACAAGCGAAGCTAGCCAGCTTTTTCATGGAATACCAAATTCACTTAAAGAATGAATGACAGACAAATATGTTATTTACACTTGGATATTAGGCAGACATGTGCTCAGAAATGAACAAACTGGGGCTGTTGCTTTAAAAAAAATAACTCTAGTTGCCAATGAGAAAATTCAAGGTTTTTAATGAACACTAAAATTTTGGAAAACCTGCAGTTCACTAGAAACTCAAGGTACAGAGGCAGCCTCAGGCCAAATTTAGTTTGATTTAACAATTCTCACCCTAGGAGACTCCCAATTTATTAACAAATTAATGTTTTTGAAGAATCTGTCAAGAAGAAAATAAATGTTTTCCTCCAAGCATACTTGTCCAACACAGCAATTCTTAAACTTTTTGATCTCAAGATCCCTGTTCATGTTTTAAAATTATTATGTGAAGGAGTATGAGAGATTCCAGCAAGAGAAAAGGGCATTGTGTCTGGGATTTGTAGCAGCCAGTAGCCGGTATGAGCAGAAATTGGATCTGAAGGCCTGATTCCAGAAAGAAAGAAACTCAGGGCATGGAAGAAACAGCTGTGGATGGTTTCAGAACTTTGCCAAGCAATTCCTCAACATATCTCACTATGCTCCTCTGCTTACTCGGATTGTTCTCCATGACAAGACCCCCAGAATCATTCCTTATCCCATATTTATCTGGACCAAGTGAAAACCTGAGTGCAGAGATCACGGATGAGGTCCTTCCTGTTTGGATTCACTCTGCTCCCGGTGTCTGTCCTTTCGAGTCATCACAAGCCCATCACCCTCTCATAAGGGCTCTGCTTCATCATTCCCCAGCTGCTGCTCTTGTTGGGCTAAGGGATGAAGACTACACAGGCTGTCGAGTTCTCCTCCAGGATACTCACTGCCTCCCAGGTGGTCTACTGTATCAACCCATGAGCATGGTCAGCCCTGAGACACTGTCAGGAAGTGAGAGGCCACCGTAGGAGTGTCACGCTAACAGCCAACCCAGCGGCCCCCATGAAGGCTGACGCTTGGCATCCCTGGAGAATGGGTCACACTTTTACCTCATCGCATAGCCATAGTCTCTGCCTCCACAGCCTTCATTTTCTCACTTTTTCTATCAATGCCCAAGAAAAGAATGTTTTTCCATGCAAAACCCAGCAAAGAAATAAAGAAGTCCCCAAGCCTGTGTGCAGGGTTAAAGGAACCTCATGAGAGTGAAGCACTAGGCTGTGAAGGGGAGAAACCCACTTGGGAAAAGCCTACCACTTCGGGGAACCTGGATGACGGCCCACAAAGCATAGTGCCACAAACAGTGACTCTGAAAGTTCGTGTTCCGTGGTTCCAAGATTTGAAGCAGTGTTACTCCTCAGAGGCCTTTGTTACTAATCCCCACAGTGGGCTTTTTCCACCACAGGTTTTAACCTAGCTTTGAACTATGTTCAAGTCCTATGAGGTTGCAAAGCACCACCCCAATATTCTTATACCTATAATGGGGCACAGAAGCTACTGAAGCATTTGGTAGGGCTGTGGCTGCCTGTGCAGTGGGCTATGTGAAAATCAACTGGAGTCTCCTGGAGAGTGGGCTCTGGAAGTCTCCTCAGTCATCAGCACAGGCTCTTGACCTCTCGTGCACTATATGACCAAAGTCTACGCAGGCTATGTGGGCTATTTGCGATTCAAGTCCAACTATGTGCTGCTTCTAACCTAGGCAGTATTCCAGACTGCAGTCCAGCTGAGCGTGGAATGTGTATCCTGGTGCCCGGATTCCACACCTCACTGCCTTGGTGATTCAGCAGACCCTCATCACTGTGACTGCAATTCATCAGAGAGGGCTTAGCCTGTGATCAGCATTCAGTTTGTAGTTTACAGGAGTTATTTTGCAGTCACTTCTAGAATTTTCCTAATAAGAAGAATATCTAATGCCTATCAGCCAAATGCCAAGAGGAAGGAGTTCAGAGCCCTGCTATGAGTCAGAACCCAGATGGGCCGCACCCAAAGGAGCTGAGCAGTATCACGCCAACAAAGTTCTAACTCTACAACATCAACTACTGCAGTGCTTCGCAAAGTTACTGAATGAAAACGCAGGGTTTTGAGATGGATGTCATATGTTTTGCCATAAGTTGACATGCTTTGCAAGTCTGGATTCTAATGAATCTTTTTTTTTTTTTTTTTTTTTTTTTGAGACGGAGTCTCTCTCTGTTGTCCAGGCTGAAATGCAGTGGCACAATCTCGGCTCATTGCAATCTCTGCCTCCCGGGTTCAAGCGATTCTCCTGCCTCAGCCTCCCAAGTAACTGAGATTACAGGCACGCATCACCACGCCTGGCTAATTTTTGTATTTTTAGTAGAGACAGGGTTTCACCATGTTGGCCAGGATGATCTCAAACTCCTGACCCCAGGTGATCTGCCCACCTCGGCCTCCTAAAGTGTTGAGATTACAGGTGTGAGCCACCACACCCAGCCCTGATTTTAATGAACCTTTTCAAAACCACAAAAAAAAAAACCTCAGTTTTAGATCAGACAGCTATGTGCCCGCCTGAACTAAACTCAGTTGACAGGGCCCATTATCACAATTCAACAACTCATGTTGAAGACCCCGTGAAGAGCAGTAACAACAATTCTAGTTGTGATCACTTGCAAGGGCATGCTAACGGCACAGAAACCAATCATGGGAAAACTCCAGCGCTCCCAGAGTTGACGTTCCCCGCCTGTCAGCACAAATACAAACTGGACCAACCCTGTTGCTTGGCTTCAATACTTGTTTGATCTTACCAGAGTAGGCAACACATGGACATTTTTGTCTCATGAGCCATTTTCCTCTGTTGAACTTATGATTCTCTGAGAACCTGAGAATTACAATAACAGCATTATTTACAAGCTGTGATTTGATAATGTGCCACTTAATGTTTTACATGATTATTTTGCATTTTGTGCTTTGCCGAGCTTTGTTGTTGAAGCTCCATGTCAAGAATAGCACCACACGCCCCTGTGTGCCTGCAAAATGACAGCCTCTGCAATTCCCTGAGGCCCGGGAGGGACAATGAGCCTTCTCCCCACATGACCCTACATGAGGGTTTCAATGCTATGTCAGTGCAATATGTCTACAGGAGGAGGCATACAAGGAATTTCTAGGAGTATTTGTAAGTAAAACAGTAATAGAGGTGAGGACGGTGGGAATAAACACCTAATTTTTAAATGGTAGAGATTGTGCTAAATAAAATGTATTCAAAAAATTACTAAAGACTCCAAAGAGCTTTGGTTATGTGGTTTAAATCTATCAGTACTCACTGAAGTAGAAATTAAAGGTAAGAAACTTTTCAAGTATTTATTAATTCATTTAAAATAACAATAATAAACTACATGTTAACATAAATGAAAAAATTATTTTAAAAAATAATGATTTTCAAATGAAAATTTAGTAAGGGGAGTGGCACATTTATGTTTTCACAAATACCTTTAATCTGTTGTGGTATGCTATCATGATTGAAATATTTGCAGAAAATCTGGAAAAGGGAAGAGTATTCATCTTTTTGGGGTAATTGTGGATATTCTTTTTGATATTACACCAAAACACAAAAATAGTAGTTTATCAAAGGTTCCTTGCAATGTGGAACGTGAAACCATGTCAATTAAGGCTTCTTATTCTGTCACACTCATATCCATTGCAGCTTGAATAGATCTTTTACTCAAGCAGCATTTTGTAGCAAAATGCACTGGTCATTTGGAAAATACTAGATCCTTGAGTTATGAATTTTTTCAAATGTTGTCACATTTCATTATATGATACCGCAAATCACATCTGTTCATGCCACTGCTTATCTCATCAGAGAAGTCATTAGGTATTGGAAAACTGTCAGGCTCATGGGGGCAGACATAAGTTTTCCAAAATCAAATTTATTTCTTTATAAAATATAATCACTGTTTATTTATTAATCAAAGTCAAAATGGGAAATAAAATATTTACCAGATCACTGCACTAATCCCTTTTCTGCTCTGATTCATAATTTAGGATTCCTAGCTATCAGAGATAGCAGGGTGCCAGCTGGGGTCAGGTTTCCTCTCCATCTTAGAAGTTCTGTGCTGAAAAATGTAGTTTCTTTTCATGGTGTGACCTTTTTATGAGTCCTAAGTATAGACTGGCCATTTGTAGTTGAGCTTCTGTATGGGAGCCTTCTGGTATCTTCACATAGCTGTGTTGTGTGTTTGGGGAAAGAGCTCTGCTTTTCCCACATTGAGGAAAACTCACTGCTTCCTAGGACTGGTGCATTACTGTCTTCCAGGAACTTCTCTTCAGAGTTCTCTTGGTTTAGATCCACTATTTCCTGGATCGCACAGCTTTTTAAAATTTGCTATTTGTTTTTGCCAGGTTACAGCCTTGCAGTAGTTTTCAAGAAAGATACAGAGGAGTGAAAGCAGAGGTCTCAAGGCCCTCACTGGCATGGGTGGCTTCCAAGCCCTTGGCCTTAAATTCACATGACTAATATTTTTGTAAAATTTGCAAAAATAAAACCATTCCTTTTCTACACTATCAATAAAAAACAAAATTTTGGGCCGGGCACGGTGGCTCGTGCCTGTAATCCCAGCACTTTAGGAGGCCAAGGCAGGTGGATCACGAGGTCAGGAGTTCAAGACCAGCCTGGCCAACATAGTGAAATCCCATCTCTACTAAAAATACAAAAATTAGCCGGGCCTGGTGGCGGGCGCCTGTAGTCCCAGCTACTCAGGAGGCTGAGGCAGGAGAATCGCTTGAACCCGGGAGGCGGAGGTTGCAGTGAGCTGAGATTGCACCACTGCACTCCAGCCTGGGTGACAGAGCGAGACTCTGTCTCAAAACAAACAAACAAAGAAATAAAAAGAAACAAAATTTTGGTCAACCTTAGTAAAGAAAGGACTGAATATTTCTACTCTATAAAAATATTATGAATTGTCATTATATCAAAAGCAATCAAAGGGTGTGGGAGGAAAATACTGGCTGCCCTTTTTAGTGGAGTGGGGTTGGCACAGTAGGGCAGGTTCTCAGCTGGTCCACACCATCACCATCGCTGCACCCGCCGGCCAAGTGCAGAAGGACTTCTGCACGTCCTTCCCTTGTGGTCTTCTTTGCACTCGCCAGCACCATTCCTAAATGGTCTTTGCATTTTCCTCTTTCATCTGACACACAGATGCCTACGTGTCACTTTTGTTTTCTGAAATTATACAGAATTATCTTTTGCATACACTGTGGTGTTCAAAGCCCCATCTGATTTCTAGTTTTGTGTGATGACATCCACCACCATCATCACCCTTCATGCACCTCATATCCCAATATCTGCTTGGCTCACTATTTCCAGAAACTGTTTCTGCTGCCTGGGATGTCTTTATTGCCATCCATCCCATAGGACTTGGCTCACAACCCAGTCCTTCTCTATAAAGCTTCCATAGACCCAAGCATCCTCCTCCTCCCAACCGAACTAGCCACACGCCTGCTGAACTCTGCTAGTATATCTGTGGTAGCTCCTGCCCTTATATTCACTCATGTGACTCTCTCTCTCTAGGTCATGAGCTTCTGCAGACAACAAACTCTTTACCCTGGGCAGCTAGCACAATGGTTTGTAATTAAATAATATTTATCATTTAACTAGAGAGATTAGCAAGAGATATATATGGTTCTGTGAATAGGACCTCCTTGGGTAGAAAGATCAAGAAGAGCCAGAGAACCAGAACTACGCAGATTTTTTCCTGGGGAAGCTCAATTATATTCTGAGTTTGCTGAGACTTTGCATCTTTGAAATTTAGAAAACTAGAGCAGTAAGAGCCTCTTTCCTCTGGTTTAATCATTAAGAGTGACGCAGAACTGCCTCCTTCAGACCATGACCCGAGTTTCAGGTTAAGTGAGGAGGCTCCGGCAAAGCGATCTCTCCACATTCCTCCAGGAGAGGACTGTGCAGATTGCAAAGGAAGGAGGCATGCCTGGCCATCTGAGAGCTGTGACTACAGCTCCCTCCAGAAGATTTCCAGTGGAGCAGGCCTCATAATGTGGAGGTCGGCATACAGTACAGTCTGTCTCCTCGACCCCAGCTCCCACTCCTGCAGTCAAAGAGCCTGGACCTGGGCTCTGAGCCCTGTACAAGGATGAGAAGCAGAGGCAGCACTTCAGGTTTTTGTCCAGGTTTGATCACGAATGAGTAGAAGGCCCAGTAACTACCTTCCGCCTAAAAAAAGCATTTCATTGGCTCCTCAAAAAGCAGGAATACAGGAGCAACTGACTCTTCTCTCTCTACCAACACCACCCTTTGACTCCCTTCACTTTGTCTCCTTTGCTCCTCACATGTTGCGGTGAAGGGAAATCCTAGGGTCAAATAGTTTGCAGGAGAGCAGGGCCAGTAGACGCAAGGCTCAGTTAAAGACTTGAAGACCTGGAGAGAGAAAATCAGGGGCCCAAATGGGACCTCTGCTGCCAGGATTCCAAACTCCTATTGTCAAAACTGTAAAATATTTTCAGAATCTAGTTATCAATTATTTTATTTTTTCTGTGATAGGAGAAAATCATGGAAGTCAATAAAGTAAGATTTAAAATCGGCCTCAAATTATTTTTTTATGGATGGTAAAAAAATAATGCATGTAGAAAAAAATACAACAGAGAAAACTTGGAAACATTTTTTTAAGTTGAAATAAAAGGTCGAATCATCCATCAGGGGCCCATGTTCTATTTTTTCTTTGCGGCTCAGGCACAGAGCTTCAGCACACAGCCTCCAGGGGGCTGTCCTGAGTCTAACCACAGTATTCCCGGAGAAAGGAGGCAAGGGCTGGGAAGGAGTGTGTCGCTGCTCTTCAGTGCCCTTCTAGGAGCTGGTGTCCACATGTCACTCGTGTCCCATCGGAGTGATTCACACGGCCACACCTCACTGGGAAGTAGAGTCTACTCTGGGTGGTTGTTCACCCAACTAAAAATTCCAAATGCATTATTGTAGAGAGAAGGGAGGGCAGGCATGGGAGAGTGCCAGTAGCCTCCAGCACAGGGTCAAATCCCAAGGACAATCTATGTTAGGCCAGCAGCAAATGAGGATGAAGACGCAAATGGGAGAGACTAAGAGGAACTGTGCAGGGAAGTCAGGGGCTGCAGCAGCCTAGCCAGAGAGGCCCAGACACAGAGATTCTTAGGAGGAAAACGAGGCAGCTGACTCCAGGAGAGAATCCAGGGGAAAAGATATATTTGGAGGGTTTTTAAGTAAAGTTATACCATAGGGTTTGCAGCATAAACGCTCTACACTGAACACCTACAAAATCCCTGATAAAGGTCTCGTGGCTTGTTAACGTGGTTTGGAGTGGACCTGTTTGGGTAAAGATTTGGGGGGACCCATGTCAGGGTGGGCTGAATCCTTGTGCTTAAAACACACCAGAGATTGCATGGTGTATTGCAGCGGGTGATTGGTGATTGGTAGGTGAAAGAAAGATGTGCTCGTTCATCCCTGAGTGGAGAGATCTCTCTGGGCTAGCCACGATGTATGAAAACAGGGCATGAAGAATGTCTCCAGCCCACATGGACTGCATTCTTGCTGGTTGGGAATGTGTCCCCATGTTCTCCACCTTCCTCATGGCCCTCCTGTACTGGTTAAGAAGGAAGGGCCAGGTGCAGTGGCTTGTGCCTGTAATCCCAGATATGCAGGAGGATGGCCTGAGGCCACGAGTTCGAGACCAGCCTGGGACACATAATGAGACTCCATCTCTAAAGGTAGTTTGTGCCTGTAGTTCCAGCTACTCAGGAGGCTGAGGTACACTTGGCAATTGATTACCATTCACCTTGACATCAGTGAAAGTTTTCCTGGAGATTGGTGTGTGGTTGTCTTTTGCTTTACCCTACTGTGCCTTTGCCCATGTTTGTCTTTCCTTGATTCCATGGTTTTCTGTGGAAACTGAGGGAAGCATGAGTTTGTGCCACTGTCTGGTGTCACAGAGGCCTGAGGTCTGAAAAGGTACTCTCGACCTGAGGAGTTGTCGGGTGATGGGGAGAGCATTCTAGGCAGAAACAACAATATGAAAAAATAGAGAGTTAGGAGCCCAAAGCCACAAATCAGAAATCAAGAGCAAAGAGAGCTGGAGAAGGTAGGGTGGAGTAAAAACACGTCTAGAAAGATCTAGGGCTCAGTGAGTCAGCACATCTCCTCTGAGGCGTCAGCTCCAGTCAGCTGAGAACCGCAGCCTAGTGGGGGCCTCCCGCACATTGGAAAGAGTACCTGGATTAGTCAATGAGGTTTGCCTCCAGGGGCTGGTCCTCTTTAGGAAGACCAACAGACACAAGGATACCTCATCACAAGCCTAAGTTAAGGGCATAGAGGGCCTGGGATGCCACTAACAAGTCCAAGGTCTGTCTAAAGGGGCTCATTTCATAACTGAATGCCAAATACATTCAGTGATCTCAGGGTCCCAGGGCCTGCTCTTGACTAAAACTTAAGCTGAAACACCCTCTATTAAAAGCTGGCCAGAGGAGATGGTGGGTTGAATGTGGTTCCTGGGCCATGTTTGCCTCTGGAACACCAGTGCAGAGCAGCAGGGACAGGAAAAGCCCCAGGGACTTGCAGACTGGGAGGAGAGGCTTCCAGCTGCCTCTGAAAGGGAGCTTTGCTCTTTCCGATTTGCTGTTCTTTCTGTGAAAAAGTTTAAGTCCTTCTGGAGCTGGGCTGATGGCATGTGAGTGTCACCATGTGTCATTCTGTAAGTGCTCTCTGCAAATTCCTAGAGATTCTCCCTCATGCCCCAGGGGAAAAGCAATTTTTATTGTCCCACTGTGATCCACGAATCTTATCCCCAGTGTCTATGAATCCTGACTGTTGGACTTCAAACCCTCTGGGCCCTTTCTCAAAGAGCTCCACGGAAAGCAAGCTCCTGATGGCTGCCCTGACACTTCAGGCTTCCTGAAGTGTCTACTCAAAATAGTCCCTAACCTAAGGGCATGACTTTAGTAATGTAAGTTTTAAGCTTCCGCATGTCAAATTCCCCAATCCACCCAAAACAATTTCCTAAGGGCTAGCTTCCTGGGACCCCCACATTCCCCATTTTTCTGCCTAAGCCCACGTCTGGACATGGCTTGGTTCATTGCTCACAAATGCTCCTACCCTCTCTCCCCTCCACCCCCTCACTTGGGCCATGCATCTGTGTCATCTTCCAGCAGCTCCTGGATCTGACATTCATTGGCTGTTTAGGTTACTATTCCCTCCATGCCCATGATGCCATTGTGGTTTGTGCTTCTTCATGTGAAGTTAAAGGAGAAGATATCTAAGAACATAACCTTGAGAGCACTAGCAACCATGGGTGGACTGTGAGGAGAAAGCCAATGAAACATGTTGAGGAGAAATAGGCAGAGAAGCAAGCAGGCAGCTTTGCAGGAGTCAGAGGAGAGGAACATTGTGAGGAGTGCACGATCTGGGTCAAACACCAGAGGGATGGTGTGGAAGACAAGGACTGAAAAATGTCTACTGGATAATTCTACCAAGCGGGGCAGCTGGGCACAACCACAGAGGAACTGACTTAAGGGGAAATTGTGCAGCCAGTAGTCAGGTGGAATCCAGATGTCAGTGGGACCTAGTGGAAGGGGCTTCAATTTTTGAATCGCTCAAGGTTGGCCAGAAGCTGGTTCTGTAATCTTGGACAAATAACAACTTCTCTGAGCCTCAGTTTCTCTTCTATAAAATGGACATAAAACACCTTCCTTGCAGAGTGTGATGGTTAATACTGAGTGTCAACTTGATTGGATTGAAGGATACAAAGTACTGTTCCTGGGTGTGTCTGTGAGGGTGTTGCCAAAGGAGATTAGCATTTCATTTCAGTGGACTGGGAGAGGCAGACCCACCCTCAATTGGGTGGGCACCATCTAATCAGCTGCCAGTGCAGGTGGGATAACAGCAGGCAGACAAACGTGGAAGGACTTGACTGGCTGAGTCTTCCCGCCTCCATCTTTCTTCCGAGCTGGATGCTTCCTGCCCTCAAACACTGGACTCCAAGTTCTTCAGCTTTTGGACTCTTGGGCTTACACCAGTAGTTTGCCAGGTGCTCCCGGGCCTTCAGCCACAGACTGAAGACTGCATTGTTGGCTTCCCTACTTTTGAGGTTTGGGGACTCAGACTGGCTTCCTTGTTCCTTAGCTTGCAGACAGCCTATTGTGGGATTTCACCTTGTGATCGTGTGAGTCAATATTCCTTAATAAACTTCCCTTCATATATAGGTCTATCCTATCAGTGCTGTCCCTCTAGAGAACCCTAACACAGAAGAGTTGTGAAAATGACCGTTGGTCTGCCCTCACCCTTTCCCTCTTGTCCTTTAACCGCATGCGCTCAGTGTTACCTTCCGTGGCACCTGCTCACCGTCATCCCGTGGTGACTCGTGTGGGTAACTTCATCAGAGAAGACCCTGCCTGTCACCTCAGGTACAGCCCACGAAGTAAGGTGGCTGCAAGCGCAGATCCTGCACCTGCCCAAGGTGAAACAAATCAGCTCCCGGAGCCTGAGGTGCAAAGGGCAGGAAGCTCCCTGCGCACCCCTGCGGCCCTGGCGCGGCTCTCTCAGTCCCGCTGCCTCCCACTCCGAGCCCCTGCCGTCTGGGACCCCCTCCACCTCCCGCTCCCGGGCCCTCGGGGCATCCTGTCTCCATTCGCAGCCCAGTGCCCTCCACTCCCACGGCCTCGGGTACAGCTTCCACAGGGAAATCACCCACATCTGTGTCTCTCGCCTCGTTCCCGTTCCTGAGGCCGACGCGTGGCCACTGAGCACACAGATCCAGCACAGCGTCCCTCGCCTTTCCCGCGCCCCGGGCAGAGGATGAGCACCAGGCCAGCCCTGCAGCTCACGCCGGCAGCCCTGGGCTGGCTCCGCACCCGCGCCTCGGGCTTCCACGGTGGACCCAGGAGACACCCTCTCGCCCAGCCCAGCTTCCCTGCGGGACTGAGAGGGAGAAGGGAGGGGTCGGGGAGCGAAGGCGGAGGCAGAGCTGGGCTGAGGGAGGAGGCGGGACGGCGGCACCGGCGGGCTGGAGCAGCGGGATCCCGCGGTGACCGGGCGGATGGAGTGGCCGAGAGCGCCCCCTGCCGGCCGAGGGTCCCCCCTCACACACTCCCGGTGTGGCAGGGAAGGCGGGAGCCCGGTTCCTTGCCGGTGGAGCCGGCGGCTCAGCCGGGCCCCGCACGCACCGGCCCCGCAGGGCCAGGTCCCCGCCTCCAGGCCCACCTTCGGCGCTCGCAAACGTCCGGGTGGCTGTGGCCTGGCCACCATCCAGGCCTCGCCCACCGGCAGTTGCCCGGGTCCACACAGGGACAAGCTCGGTCTCCGCCGCGTCCCGCCTGAGCCTCGCCTGCGCCCAGGGGACTCCACGCTGCACGGGGAGAGGGCCGCTCCGTGTGACAATGCAAGAAGGGCGAGCTCTCTTTTCCACCTGTCTCATCTCAATGTGAACGGCGCCCTGGATAACAGAACTGTTCAGGGACTTCTGAGGAACTCGGCCAACGCTCTTGCCTCCCTACATTTTCCCGAAATCTGCCTTTCAAACAGGCTTCCTCTTGTCACAGACGAACCCATCTCCACGTTAGAGTGCATCGTGGCGTTTCCTATTTTCATAAAAGCCAGCGCCCTGGAATTGTCAGTCTGTTCTTACACTGTGAGTGTAACGGCCCGCTGTTAAATCTCAGCAAACCCTCGCGCGCCAGAGAGGCCAGCGCCAGAGCCCGCGCCCTGGAACGCGGCGGACCGCGGGTGCCCTCTGCGGGTGGCGCGTGGCCTGCGCAGCGATCAGGCCCTCAAGTCCCGAAGCCCCAGCGCCAGCCTCCGAAAAGCCGGCCCGGCAGGAAGGAGCCCAGTTCCTGCCCACTGCCTTCCGACGTCCTGTAAGTGGACCCCGCTGCCCGGGCCTCAGTGGTCTGGTCTGGAATGAAGAGTCTGAGCCAGGTGGTCCCAAGCGCTGCCGGGCTCCCACATTTTCTGACAATGAGGTAATCAGTCACGGGCACTTGCCAAGGTTTGGGCACCAGACTCTTTGACACCTGGTGTAGACTCAGCAAAATCCCATGATCCACTATGCCCTTCAGATCAATGGACTATCACCTACTTCATTCGGACTTTTCGACCTCAGGTGAGACTGGAGAGAAACCTGGGACAGAGGAGACAGCTGGCTGAGATTCCCGTTCCTGCGTCTGAAGGGTATGGAGAGTCCCTAGACAGTGGCACTCACGCCTGCTGCGCCCTGTGCTGCAGGTTGTACGCGATATAAAACATGACACTGACTGCCCGTGAGGATCTTGACAAGTTGTTTTGAAGATGGCATTTTGCTAAGTCCCTGAGGGTCACTGGTCCTCAAAGCGGCATGGCGGCATGGCGTGGCTGGTTCTGCCACATGCCAGCTGTGTGACCTCTGAGACTCCACTTCTTCAGTGCTGAAAATAAAGAAGGAGTTTTACTAAGGACCAAACAAGATAATGAGTGTGAAACTGCTCCACGAACCCCAAAGAATTATGCACATAGATGCGATCATTAAGATGCGAAGCCATCGAGTTACCACCTGGCATGCTTAAACTGTAAAGAGTGGGTCAAAGTAAACTGAATTGGAAAATCCAAAGTTATGCAGAAAAACAATAAAGAGGTCTTACGTAGCAATACCGAACTTATGTCAGGCACTATTTCTCAAAACACAACTCCACTGAGATGCTCCAAGGAAAGAAAGGATTTTGTGGGCAAAAGCTTGATGCCCCTCCAGGGCACTCACAATGCTCGTCAGCACACAGAGCTACAAATAGTTCAGATTTTGCCACCCAATTTGTTGCCAAAAACATTCAATTTCCAGATCTGCTTTGGATTTCAGAATTGCAGATTCAAAACATTGTAAACCCTGGATTAAAACCCATTAAAAGTTTCCTGTCTGAGTTGCTCCTATGTCTCTCGTCTCTTCAGAAGAATTTATCTTTCTCTTTTTGACAATCATTCTTTCATAAGAATTGGTCTTTCAACCTACTTTTAGTTCACCTAGTTGTTGGAAATTTAGTAGAAAAAATAACCTTGCCATTTAGGGTTGATTTAGGTTAAAATGTCTAAGGTATATAAAGTGCTTATCATGTAACAAGGCACACGAGGGTTTATTACGTGTCATACTTCTACCACCTGTGGTGGAAGGGGTTTCTTGTGGCCTCAGGTCATGCAGGAGGGATTCCACCCCACAACTGCTCCAAAAAAAGCACCCATGCCACCACCTCACACCAATATTCTGAACCCCACGATAGTGACCTAACAAGTGTAAATAATAGTGAAAATCACAGGACAGACTAGTTGAACTCAGGACTGACCTAGAACATATGATATGCCAGATGACATGAGAGATGTAGATAGATGACATGAGAAAATGAGATCAATTGTCTAACAGTTGATTCATCCTTCAATGCCAGATTTTTATCTGCCATATAATTCTTACTGATTATATAGGCTGAAAGGCAGAGGAGGGATGATGATTCTATCCAATGAATATGGAGAATGGCTCCAAATTTTAACTCTCTAAAACATCACCATGTGCTGTGTCTTTTCCTACAAATCAGGATCTTTTTTCAACCAGTACATACCTCCTTGACCTGACAACACTTAATATAGGCAAAAAAAAAAAAAAAACTGTTCCCAAGTTGAGTATAATCATATCTGTAATTATATCCATAATCACAAGGATAACCACGGTTCCCAAATTAGGTATAGTCATGTAATAGCAGGCCCAGTTCTGGGCTTTCTATGCCTTTTATCTGTTTGTTGATCCTCATGCCTGTGCCACACTGTCTTGATCACTGTAGCTTTATTGGCTTTCTATAAGTTTTTTGTTTGTTTGTTTGTTTTTGAGACAGAGTTTCGCTCTGTCGCCCGGGCTGGAGTGCAGTGGCGCGATCTCCGCTCACTGCAAGCTCTGCCTCCCAGGTTCACACCATTCTCCTGCCTCAGCCTCCTGAGTAGCTGGGACTACAGGCGCTCGCCACCACGCCTGGCTAATTTTTTGTATTTTTGGTAGAGACGGGGTTTCACCACATTAGCCAGGATGGTCTCGATCTCCTGACCTCGTGATCCACCCTCCTCGGCCTCCCAAAGTGCTGGGATTACAGGTGTGAGCCACCGCGCCCGGCCGGCTTTCTATAAGTTTTGAAAGCTGGCAATGTAAGCCTGCCAACTTTTTTTCCCCTTTTTTCAAGATGGCTTTGCAGATTCTAGGTGCTTTGCATTTCCATATAGATTTTAAAATCATTTTGTCAATTCCTACAAAAAGTCCTGCTGGGCTTTCACGGAATGTATACACCTATTTGGGAAGAATTGCTATCTTAATAATAGTGACTCTTATAAGCCATAAACATGGTATATATTTCCATTTATTTAAGTTTTCTTCAATATTTTCACCACCATTGTGTAGTTTTCAGTATAGAGGTCTTACACATTTTTGTTGATTTACTGCAAAACATTGCATGTTTCTGTTCTTACAGTAAATATAATTTTTAAAATTTCATTTTCTAATTCTGTACTGTTAGCATACTAAATTTACATCGATTTTTGCATATTAACCATATAGACTGCAACTTTTTATTAGCTCTAGTGGTCATTTTGTAGATTCCTTAGAATTTTCTTTTTAAGTTAATCATCTTTTTATTGGGGAAAAAAACTAGCATTTACAATTCGGAATGGAAGTAAACTGTAATTTGTTGAACGGTAATGTTGATGACTGTGCTGAAGCCCACAGCCACAGCTTACTCTGCTGGCTCAAAGTCATGGTTCAGAAGGTTTTAAAAGCAGAGTCCAAAGATGCTCCCTTGGTAAAGGTTTTTTGTTAAAAATGTGTGTGAACAGTGACAGCCATTTCACTCTAGAACAATGCAGACAACGCTAAATCAACATACGTGGGCATGCCACCAGGGTATGTCATCGTCACCATGGGTCACAGCACACAGAAGTACAAGATGACCATCCCGCTAGTGGGGCTACGTCTCAACAGTTTATCCTTCACCCCATTTTTCTGCACATCATCCTAAGATAAACCAATTTTAAATGTTCGTTTTCAGTAAACCAGTTATGACAATTTATACTAAACAAATTGAACCAGAATCCATTTGAATAGGTTTTGGATTTGTTTTCCCCTTTTTTTTTTTTTTTTTAAATACAAATGGCTGACTGCTCTCAGTCATCAGGCTGCATGCATGAAAAACTGGCTGGCCCAAACAGTGTATTAATCATGACTAAATGGAACTTTGAGGAGTCCTTATTATTAAGGTAGTACATGTACTTATATTGTAAAACTGATGTGTAGCTTGGTCTTTAGGGGACAGGACCACCAACAAATACATGCAGATTTTGTGTGTATGGATAGAAGGTACTTTTGACATTCAGTTTTGCTATACAGAAACAGAATGAATCAGTTGGGCATGGTGGCTCACGCCTGTAATCCCAGCATTTTAGGAAGCTGAGGCGGGCATATCACTTGACTCCAGGAGTTTGAGACCAGTCTCACCAACATAGCAAAACCCCGTCTCTACTAAAATACACAAAGATTAGCTGAAAGTAGTGGCTCACGCCTGTAATCCCAGCTAATTGGGAGGCTGAGGTATGAGAATCGCTTGAACTCAGGAAGCAAAGGTTGCAGTAAGCCAAGATTACACCACTGCACTCCAGCCTGGGTGACAGAGCAAGATTCTGTCTTTAAGAAAAAAAAAGAAAGAAAGAAACAGAAACAAAAAATTAGAAACTTTTTTCTTTTTTCTTTTTTCTTTTCGCAAAAGGTAAGTAAAAGATTCCATTTGATTCTTCTAGAACAGGGAAAAGGGGTTGGAAGTAGGTCTTCATTTTGCAGTCATCATCTGTATTAATTCTTCATAATCAACTTGTCTGTCTCCATCAATATCTGCTTCTCTCATCGTTTCATCTACTTCTTCATCTGTTAGTTTTTCTCCTAAGTTTATCATGACATGACGTAGTTCTGCTGCACTGATGTAACCATTGCCACTATCGTCAAAGACTGGAATACGTCACGATTTCTTCTTCACTTTATGTGTCTTTCATTTTTCTAGCCATCATGGTCAAAAATTCGAGGAATTAAATGGTGTCATTGCCATCAGAATCCACTTCATTGATCATGTCCTGCAATTCAGATTCTGCTGGGTTCTGACCCAGTGACCTCATGATGGTTCCAAGTTCCTTTGTTGTGATAGTGCCATTACCATCTTTATAAGACAGGGAGAAAGCTTCCTCAAATTCAGCAATCTGTTCTTTGGTCAGCTGATCAGCCATGGTGCCAGTGAAGGGAGGAAGAGCAGAAGGGGCGAGGGTGCAGCATCGGCACTGGGGACTGCGGGGAGCCTCCTCTGCTGCTGCTGCTGCTGAGGGCATGCTGTGCACTGTGCACTGTGCCACCACCTGTGTCTCCACCTGCTGTGAGTAATGGCACCTCATCCATGACATTCCCAGCACCACTGCACAGGACTTTTTAATATAAGCAATAACAAGTCACGACTACAGACAACTAAAATCCAGGCCGAGCTGTACCCACAAAATTGTGTCTCTCTGTGGAATGTGGACCCTGGAAAAATGACAGAGGGGAAAAACTGAAGATGTTTCATTAAGGCACTAAAACTTTATGTTTACACGGCTAACAGAAATGAATATAATAACACAAAGAAGGTGAACCAGATTATCCATGTTTTTGCCTCGATTGCTATTTCCTTTGATTTGAGGGGAGAGGGATTGATAGAGAGGACTAATCCCATTCCATCTACATTTGGATAAATCATCTACTCCTTAAATAGCATTACTGTAAGTAAAAATATTCAAAAGGTCAGTCAGTCTCCCAAGCAAGATGGTGGAATAGGATTTTCCATAGCCGTGCCTTCTCAGAAACATCCATTTGAACAACTATTCGTGAGTGAAAATACCTTCATAAGAGAAAAGGAATCCAAGGGAGACATTTCAGCACCTGGGTGCAGCAGAGAAATAGAAAAGAGGGCAGGAAGGACAGTTTCAGATGACACACATCACTCCTCCCCCAAGCCCAGGCAGTGCAGCCTGGAAAGAGACCCTCCATGTGGGGAAGGGAGAGTGAAGTGAGCCCCCAATTTTGCTGTGGACCTTAGCAGTAAAACCTGGTGCCTAGTCAGACCCCAAAGTCCAAGGCTCCAGGCTAACTCTGCAAATTCAGGCTCCAGGCCCACCTCAGATTCCAGACTGGCCCCAGCACCAGACCTACTCCCATGGTCCCAGACTTCAGGAATACCCCAGTGATCAGCTCCTCTAGTGCAAGACCCCAAGTCCCCCCCACCATGACCCTAGGCTCCATGTCTTCTCCAACACCAGGTGAGCCCCTCAGTGGGAAGGAAACTTCAGATGTAGCCCTCAGGCTACACACTCCAGTGGACTCAAGATCCAGGCCCTCCCCTGTAAACCCTAACACCAGACCAGTCACTGTAGACTCAGGTTCCAGGACCACCCCCATGGAACTAGGCTCCAGGCTGGCCCCAATGGACCCAGGCTCCAGGACCATGCCTAAGGATGCAGTCTCCTGGCCCATCTCCATGGTTTCAGACACCAGACCTGCCCCCAGGGGCCAGATGCCAGGTTCCCCCAAGTTCACCCTAGCGTGAGGCCAGCCCCCACAGATTCAGGACCAGGTTAATCTCCATGGACACAGACACCAGGTCTCCCAGCACCAAGTCATCCCCTTGCAGACTCATGCTTAATTTCCACTCCAGTACCAGATCTTCTCCTGTGGACCCAGGGTTCCAGCCAGGCCCTGCAGACATGGGTTCCAAGTCTGCTCCTGAAAACCGAGTCAAAAGGCCCACTGTAGTGGACCCTGGCACTAGGCAAGTCCCCTGTAAATCCAAGAAACAGGCTCACCCACCTGATGACCCAAAACCAGGCCAAACTGCCTGAAGACTCCAGCAACAATCCTATCCACAGATCCCCACAAGGTGGCCCATCCAAAATCTCTAGATGTGCTGACTGGTGAATGGTTTTCACTGTCAAAGCCAGGATGTAAAAACTAGAAGAAGTACCTACTTCTTCAAATGCACAGACACCAATGCAAGGCAAATATCACAAGTAATCAGGGAAACATGACACCACCAAAGGAAAAAAATAAAGTAACTGACTCTAAAGATATGGAGATATACTAACTGCCTGACAAAAGTCTCAAAATAATCATGTTAAAGAAGCTGAGTGAGCTATGGAGAACACAAATTAACAACTAAACCAAATCAGGAAAACAGTACATGGACATAATTATAAGTTAAATAAAGAGATAGAAACCATTTTAAAAAACTGAAATTCTAGACCTAAAGAACACAAAGACTGAACTAAAAACAAGTAACAAAATGACAATAATAACTCCATACCTAATCAATAATTATTTTAAAGGTAAATGAATTAAAATCTCTAATTAAAAGATGTGGAATACCGAATGAGTAAAAAAAAAAAAAAAAAAAAAAAAAAAAGATCTAACAATATACTGCCTATAAGAGATTTGGTTTAGCTTTAAAAACACACAGAGGTGAAAAGTAAAAAAATGGAAAAAGATATTACATGCAAAAGGTGACCAAAAGAGAGTAGAGTGGCTATATTTAGATAAAATATATTTTAAGTTCAAAACTGTCATAAGAGACAAAGAAGTTTCTCATATAATGATGAAGTCATCAATTTATTAAGATACTATAACAATTATAAATCTGCACCCAACATTGGACCACCTGAGTATATAAAGCAAATATTAATAGAACTGCAGGAATAAATACCCAGTAATACAATAATAGTAAAAGACTTCAACAACTCACTTTCAACAATGGACAGACCATTCAGACAGAAAATCAATAAGGAAACACTCGACTTGAACAACACCATAGACCAAATAAATCTAACCAACATATACAAGCATTCTATCCAACAACAGCAAAATATACATTTTTTTCAGGTGTACATGTAACATTCTCCAGTAAAGATTGTATGTCAGGCCACAAAACAACACTTAACAAATTTAAGAAGACAGAAATCATATTAAGTATCTTTTCTGACCATAATGGTATGAGAGTAAAAATCAAGAACAAATGGAAAACCAGAAAATTCATTAATAGATGGAAATTAAACACACCCCTGAACAATCAATGGGTCAAATACAAAATTTAAAGGGAAATTAAAAATATTTTGAGACAAAGGAAAATGAAAACACAACATAACCAAAATTTATGGGATGCAGCAAAAAACAGTTCTAAGACAGATGTTTGTAGCAATGAATGTCTACATCAGAAAAGAAAAATCTCAAATAAACAACCTAAGGTTGCATCCCAAGAAACTAGGAAAAGAAGAAAAAACTAAGTCCAAACTTGGCAGAAGGAAAAAATAACAAAGATCAGAACAGAAATTAATGAAATAAAGACTAGAACAACAATATAAAAGATCAATTAAAATAAGAGTTACTTTTTTGAAAACATAAAATTGACAAACCCTTAGATAGGCTAACTAAGAAAAAAGAGAAAAGACTCAAATAAATAAAATTATAAATGAGAAAGGAGACATTATAATGCATACCACAGAAATAAAAAAGATTGTAAGAGACTGCTATTAAAAACTGTACTTCAACAAATTGGATAACTTAGAAGAAATGGACCCACTGCTAGAAATGTAACAGCCTACCAAGACTAAATCATGAAGAAACAGAGAAATCTTAACAGACTAATGATAAGTCAGAAAATTGAATCAGTAATCAAAACCCTTCCATCAAAGAAAAGCCCTAAACCAGATGGCTTCATGGGTGAATTATACCAAACAGTTAAAGAAAAATTAACACCAATCCTTCTCCAACTATTCCAAAAAAACCGAAGAAGACAGAATACATCTAAACTAATTTTACAAGCCCAGCATTACCCCAATACCAAGGCCACCCAAGGACACTATAAGAAAAGAAAATTACAGGCCAATATTCCTGATGAACATAGATGCAAAAACCCTCAACAAAATGCTAGCAAACAGAATTTTATAGTACACACATGTACCACGATCAAGTGAGTTTCACCCCAGGGATGCAAAGATGGTTCAACATACACAAATCAATAAATGTCACACACCACATTAATAAAATAAGGGATAAAAAGCACATGATTATCTCTATAGATACAGAGAAAATATTTGACAAAATTCAGTATGTTTTCTTTTTTTTTTTTTCTTGAAATGGAGTCTTGCTCTGTTAGCCAGGCTAGAGTGCAGTGGCGCAATCTCGGTTCACTGCAACCTCCATCTCCCAGGTTGAAGCGATTCTCTTGCCTCAGCCTCCCTAGTAGCTGGGATTACAGGAATGTGCCACCACACTTGGCTAATTTTTGTATTTTTAGAAGAGACGGGGTTTTACCATGTTGGCCAGGCTGGTCTCGAACTCCTGAACTCAAGTGATCCATCCACCTTGGGATTACAGGTGTGAGCCACCGTGCCTGGCTCAATATCTTTTCATGATAAAAAATGCTCAGCAAATTAGATATAGAAGGAACGCATCTCAATATAATAAAAACCATATATGGCAAACCCACAACTAACATCATACTCAAGGGTGAAAAGCTGAAAGCTTTTTCTCTTAGATCAGGAGCAAACAAGGAAACCCACTCTCACCACTTCTGTTCCATATAGCACTGGATGTCCTAGCCAGAATAATTAGGCTAAATAAATGAATAAATAAAAGGCATTCAAATCAGAAATGAAGGAGTAAAATTTTCTCCATTTGATGTCATGATCTTATATACAGAAAATCCTAAATACTCCACCAAAAAAAATTGTTAGAACTAATAAACAAGTTCAGTAAAGTTACAGGATACAAAATCAACATACAAAATTTAGTAAGGTTTCTAATACCAATCACAAACTGTCTAAAAAGAAAGCAAGAAAAAAAATCCCATTTACAATAGCTACCAAAAAATAAAATACTTAAGAAAAATTTCACCAAGGAAGGAGGTGAAAGAGCTGTACACTAAAGACTATAAAACACTGGTGAGAGAAATGAAAGAAAACACAAATCAGTGGGGAGGTATTTCATGTTCATGAATTGTTAGAATTAGCATTGTCAAAATGTAGTATCCAAGGTGATTTACAATACAATTCCTATCAAAATTCAAATTGCATTTTTCAAAGAAATAGATAATCCTAAAATGTGTGTGGAGCTAAATAAAAGATAATAAAGATGCTAAATAGCGAAAATAACCTTGAGCAAAAATAACAGAGCTAGAAACATATACCTGATTTCAAAATATACTACAAAGCTTTGGAAATCAAAACAACATGGTGGTCACTTAAAAACAGAGATATAGACTAATTGGCCAGGCAAGGTGGCCCACACCTGTAATCCCAGCACTTTGGAAGGCCGAGGCGGGTGGATCGCTTGAGGTCAGGAGTTTGAGACCAGCCTGGCCAACATGGCAAAACCCCGCCTTTACTAAAAATACAAAAATTAGCCAGGCTGTGGCAGGCGCCTGTAATCCCAGCTACCTGGGAGGCTGAGGCAGGAGAATCGCTTGAACCTATTGCAGTTCAACAGGTTGTTGCAGTGAGCAGAGATGCACTCTAGTGACGCACTGCACTCCAGCCTGGGCAACAGAGCAAGACTCCATCTCAAAACAAAAGGAAAAAAAAGAAAGAAATACAGACCAATGGAACAGAGCAGAGAGTCCAGAAGAAAATCCATGCATTCACAGCTGATTGATCTTCAACAAATGTGTCCAGAACACACAATGGGAAAAGAACAGTCTCTTCAATAAATGCTGTTGGGAAAACTGGATGTCCACATGCAGAAGAATGAAATTAGACCCTTATGTCACACAAAATACAAAAATAAACTCAAAATGAATTAAAGTCTTAAATGCAATACTTGAAACTGTAAAAGTCTTAGAAGAAAACACAGGAAAAAGCTTCTTGACATCAGTCTGGGCAATGACTTTTTTGATATGATGGCAAAAGCACAAGCAACAAAAGCAAACATAGACAAATGGGATTGCATCCAACTAAAAAGCTTCCGCATAGCAAAGGAAACAAACAACAGAGCAAAGAGACAACCTGTGAAATGGGAGGAAAATATTTGCAAACCATACAGCTGATAAGGGGTTAACATCCAAAATATACAAGGAACACAAATCAATAGCAAGAAAACACGTAACCTGATCTAAAAACAAGCAAAGGATCTGAACAGACTTTTCTCAAAAGAAGCCATTAGGCGTGTTTACCCATTGGCTCAGAAATCTGCCTTGGACTAGAATAAAAGAACTGCAGGAAAATAATTGAGAAAAATACCGTTTATCTTTACCTACAGATTTTCTCCATGATTTTGTTTTTATGTAAGCAAGTTGTATAACCTTGTGAAAATTACTTGACCTCTGTTGGCTTTTGTTTCTTTATCTGAGAAAGTAAGAAGCTGAAGAAGATGATTCAGAGTCTGAAGGCTGCTTTCCAATCCCAGTTTCCCATGGGTCACACGAGGGTGTGTGCAAGGCCCTTTACCTCCCTGAAGGGACCACTGTCATCATAGCCATGCAGATACTGACAATCTCGAATATTTGAATCAAATGAGATGAATGTAAACATCCTTTAAAAATTGAAAGGCAGTCCAGGTACGGGGGCTCATGCCTGTAATCCCAGCACTTTGGGAGGCTGAAGCAGGCGGATCACTTGAGGTCAGGAGTTCAAGACCAGCCTGGCCAACGTGGCGAAACCCCGTCTCTATTAAAAATATAAAAAATAGCCAGGCATGCTGGTGCACCTGTAGTTACAGCTACTCGGGAGGCTGAGGCATAAGAATCACTTGAACCTGGGAGGCAGAGGTTGCAGTGAGCCAAGATTGCACCACTGCACTCCAGCCTGGGCAACAGAGTGAAACTCTGTCAAAAAAAAAAAAAAAAAAATTGAAAGGCAATGTACAAATGATGTTAGCTTCACCTGACTCTACAAAGTCCCTTCCAGGCAGAATTTCTTCATTCATTCAGGAAGTATTTTGAGTGCCTATGGTGTGCCATGAACTATGCTAGGCCACGTTGCTGTAATCATCAGAACAAACACAACCCTGCCCTCGTAGTGCTTGTGCAGCAGTGGAGGAGAAATACATTAAATAACTGCACAATTATTTTTGTGATCCTCTGACACAGTCACTTTTCTTCGGTGTTCTTCTTTCCTCTAACACCATGTGGCCGCCTTCGCAGCAGTTTTGGAGGACAGAGAGAGAGCCCTCACCTCCCCACCCACCCCAGTGGAAGAGCTTCCTCCTCAGCAGCGGGCAGGAGTCCTTCAGCACTGACGTTGTGTAGAATTTCTAGTCCACGGTGATAATAAAAAGGGCGTGTTGTGAAAGGAAAATATCTTGGGCCCCCAAAATCACTAAGCTAAATGGAAAAGTCAAGCTGGAAATTGCTCAGGGCCAACCTGCCTCCCATTCTATTCAAAGTCACCTTTCCACTCACTGAGATAAATGCATATCTGATTGCCTCCTTTGGAAAGGCTGATCAGAAACTCAAAAGAAGGCAACCATTTGTCTCTAATCTACCTATGACCTGGAAGCCCTCTCCCCGCTTCGAGTTGTCCCACCTTTCCAGACCAAATCAATGTTCATTTTACATATGCTGATTGATGTCTCAAGTCTCCCTAAAATGTATAAAACCAAACTGTGCTCTGACCACCTTAGGCACATGTCGTCAGGACCTCCTGAGGCTGTGTCACAGATGTGTGTCTGCAATCTTGGCAAAATAAACTTTCTAAATTAACTGAGACCTGTCTCAGATTTTGGGGATCCACAATGTGCTTTAGTCAATTTTATTATCGTCCGTAAACTCTCCTGAATTTACTCCAGGATGGATCACGTCCACGTGCACACAGACCTCCCGATCACTCTCTCCAGGCTGGGTCCACAGTTTCTCATCTCCATTAGGACAGTGTCCCTTTGTGTTGGACAAGGTGCCAGTGCTTGAAAATCCTGACTCCACTCCAGTCCTAACCTTCTGATGGAAAATGCTTGTTGCCTCCTGGCTGTCTTTGAAAGGGGCCGTGTCAAATTTAGAAGCCAAAGACTTTCAATTATTGAGAGGCTCACACCCTCTCACCCCATTTAAGTATTTCGGCAGAGGTAGGCCCCTGGCTTCTTATGCCTGTCAAGTAAAATAAGAAGTATTAGTGCTTCTAAAACTAACTAAACTTAGGCAACATGTAGGCTATAACCTCTGTGGTTGACAGACAAATAACCAGCCAAGGATGTCGTATTAGTTTGGTAAGGCCACCGTAACACAGACTGTAACACAGAAAATACCACAGACTGGGCAGCTTAAACAACATAAATTCTTTTTTTTTTTCACAATTCTGGAGGCTGGAAGTTCGAGTCAAGGTGTGGGCAGGTTGGTTTCCTCTGAGACCTGCCAAGATGCTTGTCTTCTCTGTGTCTTCACACAGTCTCTTCTCTATACGTGTCCTTGTTCAAATTTTCTCTTATATGGATGCTGGTCAGGTTGGATTAGGGCCCGCTCTACTGACCTCATAGCTTAATTGCCTAGTTAAAGGCCCCATCTCACAGTACCATCACATTCTGAGGTTCTGGGGGTTAGGACTTTAAACATGAAAAGAGGGGGTGGGTCACAGTTCAGCCTATTACCGTTGTTCATGTCCTGATCCCAGAACCAATGAATTTGTCACCTTCCATGACAAAAGGACTCTGCAGATGCAAGGAAGGGTCTTGAGATGAGCAGATTATCCTGAATTATTCAGGTAGCACAGTGTAATCACAGACTACCTCCAGGAGTCCCTCCAGGAGTCCCTCCAGGAGAGGCAGGAGGGCCAGAGTCAGAGAAGGAGGGGTGATAACAGAGCAGGGGTCGGAGAGGACAGGAGAGAGATGCCAACCGACCTGGAGATATTACACTGCTTGCTTTCAGAGGGAGGGATGGGCCATGAGCCAAGGGATACATGTGACCTCCAGAAAGTGGAAAAGGCAAGGAAATGGATCCTCCTCTGGAGCCTCCAGAAGAAACCAGCCCTGCTGACACCTTGATTTTAGCTCCATGAGACTTCTGACCTCCAGAACTCTAAGGTAATAAGTTTGTGTTGTTTTAAGCCTTATAGCAGCAATAGGAAAAAGTAATACAATCTCCCATTCTGGAAATATTTTGGAAGCTGTGAAAATTAGGGAATAGTCAGAATAATGAGAAACTAAAGAAAAGTTGGAGATCAAGGGAACATACCAAAGGAAATGAGGGAGAGAAGGACAGAAAGAGAAATCAAGAAATGCGAAGGGAGGGACTGATAAGACATTCTGAAAGTGCCTTATTCCCTGTAAAGGATGTATGCTGGCCTGGGGAAGACTATGACATTAGACAATTTAAAATGCAAAGCACATACAATATGATGACATTGGTTGTGGACCCTGAGCCTCTAGGAAAGGAGTCTAGCAATCCATTCAACAAATATTTCCACCATGTCATCTGACTGCACTGATGCGCCAAAGCCCCCTAGCTAGAGCTGCCATGGAAAGACCACATGAGGCCAGAGTCAGCCAGATCTGGAGATGGCCCAGGGTGTGTGTGCCAAGCAGCCACTGACATGGGCAGGACTTAGTTCTAAGACAGTCCAGGTGAATAATTTGGTCATCATCAGGTGGGAGAGACAACAATAGCTACTTTTTAGGGAATGCTTACTATGGCCGAGCACTTCAGAGACTGAGTACACAAATGGACAATGGCCAGAGCATCTATAAGAGTAGAACTCCCACCCACCCCCTGCAGCCACCAGCCCAGGAGGCCAAGCCATCATCTACAGGAACCAGCCCAGCAGGCCAAGCCGTCATCTACAGGAACCAGCCCGGGAGGCCAAGCAGTCAACTACAGGAACCAGCCCAGCAGGCCAAGCCGACATCTACAGGAACCAACCTGACATCTACAGGAACCAACCCAGCAAGCCAAGCCATCATCTACAGGAACCAGCCCAGGAGGCCAGCCTGCTCCATGCCAGGCTTGTAAGAATTCAGATTGCTATCTCTAGAAATAATATGGGAAATTAAACAATACATTCTCTAACAATCAGACCCAAAGGGCCAGGACTTGAATAATAACTGACAGTTTTCCTACTTTTTGTCCCTGCTTCCAATCTAGGACTAACCAGAGAAAGCCCAGTATGTCCCCTAGCCAATCCCATGGGATGCCCACTTCTCACCAGCCGCCTCCGGCTTCCCCAGGCCCACAGCCTCCACCAGGCCTCTGAAGCCTCCCCTTTTCCATGATGAAGGTTCTCCACTCCTCACCTGCCTGTGAGTCTGTCAGGACACAAGTGATGGCCGCGGACCCCCTTGCTATAGCAGCTCTGAATAAACAGCCTTTGTCCTTGCTTGGGTGGTCTTCGTTTATTTCCACCCACTAAGGAAACCACTAAGGAGACACTCACTCAGAGCCACCCCTGTGGTGGTAACTTACATGTTGGGTGACTGGTGGAAGCTAGAGGACCACTCTGGCTCCTGAGCTCTGCTCTTCATCATCTGACACTTGGATCTTGGAGAAGTTTGGTGAAATTGTTCTTCCAAAGCCTACCACAAACCAAGTTTGGAAAAGACCGAGCTAGAGTTTAGAAAACAGAGCTATAATCTGGGAGCCAGAAAAATCAATTGTTGAATGCCAGAACTGAAGGATTAAACTGGGGAAAACCACAGACTGGTCCCACAGACCCCCACAGGGATATTCCTTTCCAGCAATGGATATGCTTCAAAATGTGCCCAGGCTCTCCTGAGAGTTCCTCCGGGGTCTTGTCTCAGGCTGCCCAACACACTCCATGCCTCCATGCCAGCACTAGACCCTCCTGGCCATCAGGACCCCCAAGACCATAGACCCCCCCAGGCTGAGCACACACAACACCACCAGCCTGTCCTTGGGTCTGACAGACTCTGGACCCCACACCTGACCATGAGGCCCTGTCTCAGAGTGCTGTGCAGCTACATGGGGGCTGAGACCCCCGTCCATCCCCCAGGGACCAGTTTCCCACCTTGGGCCTTAACTGCCTCCATGAGGCACCCCCACACCCTACAAAAGATGACATAGGCCTCCCAAACTTCAGAGCCTGGAACAAACACCCCTGGGAGATGAGGGCTTTGTCCTCACTCCTGTCTCGGGGTCACTTCCCTGAGCCCTGCTTCTTGTCCCAGCATTAATGGCATCTTGGGATGATGGCCAATGGGAACTCCCTCTCCCACCACCATCCCCAAAGACCACCACCCCATAGTCTAACGTGGTGACATCTCCCATGGTTCTCTTATTGAACTTGGAACAAACAGCTTTTAAATCAATTTCACAAATACTACTCCTACACTACAGCACCCTCCAGTGAAGGAGAAGGCCACCGGGAGGCCCTGGGTTTCCATCCAAAGAGCAAAAATATTTAAAGCCTACAAACCTCCCCTCAAGCTCCACGAAGCCAAGGACACAACTTTAAGGAAACTAAGCCGTAGCAGCTGCCATCCCCACCTCTCCTGGCCTCTCCTTGCAGGCTTGGGTGGAGCCTGAAGGAGGTGAGGACATGCTGGAGAAAAAGTCACATGGGAAAAAAAAAAACACAGGCAAGACAAGGACGACTTGCCAGAAAGTCAAAAGCATGTTGACAGAAGGCCACCTTGGGGTGGGCCAAAGAGCCACACGATTATGGCCAACAAGCACCTTAGGCAAGAAGAGGCCGGGCGTGGGACACCAGCTCCCCCTGTGTAGCCCCATGTTCGTGACCATGCTGATCAGCCTGCAAAGGCAGTGATGGGGCTGGCAGGAGCGTGCTGCACGAGAGGAAGGCCACAGCTGAACAGAGGCAGCCAGAGCATGCTGGGACCTGGGAATGGGAGGCACATAGTCCAGTTGTCCTGACAGTGGAAGGTTCCTGATGCTCTCTTCTAAGTGTGGGCACTGCAGCCAAGCCTGGACCTCAGATGCACGCCGTGGAGAGGCTGAGGAGCAGGCAAACTTGCACTTGTGTCCACGTGCAGCTTCCTCGTGCAGACCCCAGCACCAGACACAGTGCTGCTAGGCTGACAACCCAGGGCCACAGCCTCCTGCATAACAAGACAGGCCAATCAGGGTGCCCCATGCCTCCAGACCCCACAGAATAGGATCCAAGCAAAAGCAACCAGAACATCCATGAATAGGGGAGAGGACATTCGAGGACAAATTTCTCCTTCCTTACCCAATTGCCAACTGCAGGAATTGTGTGCACCTGGAGCGCTGGAGTTCATCTTTTCCACAACAGGGAAGGTCCAGCCAGCGCAGAGCAGAGCTGAGAGGGTGGGAGGCTGACTCCTGGCAGGCACTGACAGCCTAACCCCACTGCTGCTGAAGAAACTCACTAAACTAGTTCTGAGAGTCAGGAAGGACCCTTTTGTTCCTGACCTGATTGTATTTGGGCTTCTATCATTAGTCCTAGCTAGAACAGAGGGAAATCTGCCAATCTTACTTCTAAAATTAGGACATATATTGAGCACAGCCCCCCGGCTCCCACACCCTTCCCCAGAGTTCATGTGAAACAATGAACCTGGGGGCAGCAGAGAGAGCGTCCTCACGAGGCCTGGCGCTATGCCAGATGGGCTGGGCCACTGGGGCAGGGAGGGGGAGCTGCCGCCTCACATGAGGCACATCAGGTGCCTTGGGCAGCCTCATGGTGCCAAGATAGCCAGAGGAGCAGAAACGCCAGAAACGCCGTTTCCCTCCAGAAGGACTGGAGCCTCAGAATCAGGAACATCAGCCCTTTATCCCAAGCTCCTCACTCCAGACAGCAGGACATGCCTGCTCTGAGGTGCCACCCTCAGAAATCCAGCCATCCAGAAGTACAACCAAATATTGCTGGACAGAGCCTGTTTGGGACTCTATAAGGGGTTTCTTGGGCCCAGATGGAGCTATAGGACTGCTATGGGCTGAGCTGTGTCTCCCAAAACTCCACCTGCTGAAGCCCTAACTCCTCACGTGATTGTATTGGAGACCAGGCCTATCACCAGGTGATTAAGGTTAACCGAGGTCATGAAGGTAAGCCATGACCCAATAGGGCTGGTGTCCTTATAAAAAAGGAGGAGATGTCAGAGCTCTCTCTCTCCCTCTCTACCATGTGAGAACACAGCAAGAAGGCTGCAGTCTGTCTGCCAGGAAGAAAGCCCTCACCAGAACCAAACCCTGCTGGAACCTTGATCTCGGACTACTCCAGCCTCCAGGACTGTGAGAAAATAAATGTCAGTTGTTTAAGCTGCCCAGTCTATCAGGTTTTGTCATGGAAGCCTGAACAGACTGCAGTGAGGACGGCGAGGATCTCTGGGTAAATATCTCCCAGGGTGATTCCCTCCTGGTACTCGGATTTTCTGGACCTGAGAGAACACATCAGTAGCCTGAACTCTATATGCTAAAAGAATAGGGCCTGCTGCGCCTGCCGCTGGCTGCCTGTCAGACACCCCAGCGTCAGACGGGATCGGCATGGAAGGTCAGGTCCCTGCTATGTGACACCTGCAGACCTGTAAGGTGGATCTTACCGCCGGGAGCCCATCTTCCCTCACTGAAGAAGTCAGGACTGCTGGCACCAACCTTGAAGAAAATCAACAGGCAAGGTCCTGGCTCAGGACCCACTTTGACAACTGGGCCATGGTTTGGGGACATCAAGTGGGCAGAGTGAAGAGGGCCTTCCAATTCCAAATGCCCAGGGATGTCAGAGACTGGGCTGCAGCCAGGAACCTTCCTTGGACAGACAGTCAGCAGGGGAGCCGCCCGGGAGAAGTTCACGGAAAGCAGCCTGACCCCACTCGAGCTCCAGGAAGGTGGGGACCGTGTCTGGCTTGGTTCACTGTTTTCCTCCCGCACTTGTGCAGGAGGCTACCCCAGCTGATGGTGCCTTCCCTGAGCAGGGGAAATGCTGGGCCCTTGGACAGGTCCTGGCAGCCTTCCCGCCACTGCCATCACTGCAGTTGGGCTCCAGGCAACAGTGACAGGGATGCTCCATGTGTTCACACACAGAGGACATCTGTCCTGGCCACCCAGTGTGATTTCCCATCCTGTAGCTCTCTTCTGGGTTCTTAGGATGAAGACCAATTCTCACCTCTTCTCGGCGATTTCTTCTCGGGAAAGCCATCTTGTCAGGGAGAGAGGGGCTGAACACCAAATGGAATTCATCAGAGGCTGCTGGTGCTGGCAGCCTCGCTGGCTGTATAGCCATAAATCCCAAGGCCCACCCACCTGCCCAGTGACCCTCCGTATTTCTAGAATCCATTTGCTCTCCCTTCCCCTGAAGATTTTTTTCACAACCGCTCACTGCTCAAACTCCCCACACCCCTCCCTTCTCCTCACTCTCCAACCACGGCATCACTTCTTACTTTGCTGAGTGTGCACATGCAATGATCTTCTAGTGCCACCACCTCTGCAGGATGTTCTGCACCTGGGCCCGGTGAGGCCCTGCCCACTTTGTGGCTGCTGGCGAAAGCCCTCGCTCCTTCCTCAAGCAGTCCCTCCCACTCATGTCAACTCAAGGACTGTGTGCCTATAATTATCTCCTCTCCCTTGGGCATCATCAGTTCCCCCCATCTGCTGACACCACCCCAATTATTACCATAAACACACAACATGTTCTAGTATCTCCCACCTTTCTAGACCATGCCCCCCTGAGCTGCTGCACCCTCCGTGGCAGCTCCCTGCAGGACCCTTTGCCGGCCCTCCCCTCTCTCTCATCCACCACCCACCCCTGATGTGAATAAGAGCCAAATGTTCAGATCACTAAATGTCTATTCCCAGCCCCAACATCTTCCCTGAAATCCAAACTCAAATATCCCAATGCCTACTTAGATGTCTAGTAGATGTCTCAAATTCAGAAAAATCAAAACAACCTCTTACCAAATACCTTAAGCTTGTTCCCTCAGCCAACCCCATTTCAGCAGATTACACCTATATTTTCCCCATTGTCTCAAAGCAAAACCCGAGGAATCTTTATTAACTGCTCTCTTTCCCATACATGCTGAAATTCTTGCTGGAATTCAGCAGCAAGTCACGCTCACTCTTCCTTCATGAATTCCAGATCCACAACCCCTTCCCCTAGCCTGCAGCCGAACAGGCCAGGCGTGCAGCCGCCTCTCTGAGCCCGTGAACACCACAGTTCCCTGAGCAGACAGACGATGAAGGATAAACAGGAGCAAGAACCAGTCCCACCCAGCTGCCTCGCTCAGGATGCAGGTCCACAGAAACTGTAATAACTCGCCCTAAATCATGAGAGTAACTAGAAGACACAGGACTTGAACCTGGGAAGTCTGGCTCTCAACCACTACACTAAAATGCAGGCAAGGGCAGGACATGGAGAGGGTTCAGAACATAGAGGATTCCCCAGCTCATCTGCAAAACTTTTATTCTCCAGATGGAAAGAGTCAGGGGTACCCAAATCCCTTTCCCTTCCCACTGCACAGCCCCATGTCCTCGCAGCCACACACGGTTGCTGGCCATACATGGTTGTGACAAGAAAGGAACACAGGCACGGCCAGAAAAGGAACAAAGGATGCAATGGCTGCTCCTGAAAGAACACCAAGCCCCTCTTCTGGACTGCAGGGTTCCCCTAATGTGGGCCGGCCTATGGCAGAAGAAGCCAAAGAGGACCCTACCTGGCCAGACACAGAGTGCCAAAACTCTACAGTTATAGATTCCCATGTGATCACCGAAACTGCTTTAAGAACCTTTTAAAATACAGATTTCTAGGCCTGATGGAATCAGAGCATCTGGGAATCTCTGCTCTTAGAAGTTTCTCATAGGATTCTATTGGTGCAGAGAGCAGATCTGAGGGAGGTGACTCGGGCCTGGTGGGAGGGCCAGCTTCCAGGATGACCCCCAGGGATTCCCACCATGCCCCTGAGGAGCCCCCTCCACAGTGAGTACACCAGGCCTGTGTACCAGTTGAATCTTGAAAAAATGATCATGTGTGGGTTATGAGGTCAGGTCATAAAAGGACACTGCAGCTTTCCCCTCTGTCTCTCTGGATTGCAAGCTCTGACACACCACGTTGTGGGGAAACTGAGCAACCCTGTGCAGAAGCCCCCATGGTGAGGCACCAAGGCTGCCTGTCAACAGCGAGTATCAACGTGTCAGACACATGCGTGCCCCACCAGGGAGGTGGCTCCCTCAACCCCAGGCAGGCCTTCAGGTGTCTACACTCTTCCCTGACATCTGAATGGCAACTCCAAGTCACAGCCACCCAGCTAAGCCCTCCTGAATTCCTGACCCACAAAATGGGATGAAACAATACATGTTTATTGCAGTTTTAACCTTCTGAGTTTTGCAGTAATTTGTAGTGCAGCGAAAGACAACTGATACACCTGGAATGATCAGAAGACCCTTCCCAAAGGAAACGGGTACTGGGTATGACAAAAAGAGAGGAGGGCATTAGGTAAAAGAATAAGCTGGTTCAGGTATGACATACTTCACTGACGCGAAATAGAGAAGAGTAAATAGATCCCTGTGCCCAAATTTCTATTTCCCCTGTGAGAGTTCCAGTGCCCCTCCAGAGAGGGGGTGCTGGCATCACTGCGCCTGGTGGTGGGGGAGGCTGCCCTTCTACAGCAGGGTGGGCCTGAGCCTCACCCACTCTCTCCGTCATTCTCTAGCTGGGCTGCACATTCAGATCCCTGGAGAGCTTTGAAAAATATTGATTTCAGGGCCACACTCACGAAGATTATGATTTAACTGGTCTGGGTTGTAACCTAGGCATAAGAATTCTGAAAATCTCCCCGGGTGATTCTAATACGCAGCTGCGGCTGAGAACCATGGCTACAGACAAAGAGCTTCACAATCTGACTGTCGCTGAGGCTAAGTGTAAGCCTGGTGAAGGGACACAAAGTTGCAGCCCTTTCTTTCAATGCAGGCAGGCATGCAGGGGTGCAGGGAGCATTCCCACTCAAGTCAGGATATGGTAGAAAGGGCCTTAGCTAAACAAACAGCCAGCGGAGATTGCTGCTTTAGGTATCTATGACCATGTAGCATAAACCATAATAATCATTTGTTATAATTATGTCCCACATGCAGCTCTGGGAACTGGCTAGACCCTGCCATGGGGTTCTTACGTAGACTCTGTAAAGGTCTTTGGTAATTAGGTTTGGATGAGGTCATAAGGGTGAGGCCATCATCATGGGATCAGTGCCCTTATAAAGAGATGCCACAGAGCTTGCTCCCTCTCTCTCTCTCTCTCAGCCATGTGAGAAAAAAGCGAGAAACCACTGTCTGCAAGCCAGGCAGGGCCCACGCCAGAACCTGACCATGCTGGTGTGACTTTCACCCTCCAGAACTTTCTGACTTTCACCCTCCAAAACTGCGAGAAATTTCTACTGTTGAAGCCACTCCATCCTTGGTACTTTTTTCTGGCAGCCCCAGCTAACCAAGTCACAGGGGAGGAGACATAGACCCCCCCAACACTTGATAGAAGGAGTGTAAAAGAATTCTTAGACATGTTTAAAAACCACCTGAACTAAAAAGGACATATAAACTCCACCTCTTGGATACAGAAAGACTCATGCCAGTGAGCCTGAAGCTGTGAAGTTTTCCAGGTATTTAATAGATGGTCAGTGGTAAAATTATTTTGTAATCCATTGAGTTTCTAAAATTATAGCTCCTAGAACTTTTCACACAGAAAGGAGAGATGGAGGTCAACTTGGCAGTCACACCAGCAAAGCAACAGAGTAGATTCTCACTTATTTTTAAAATCCCATAACATAGCACTATGCCTGGCACATGGGAGGTGCTGCGTAAACATGTTATACCCTGACTCACTCAGCTCCCAATGCCTGTTTCCGTGGCAGCCTCAGAAACCCACGGAGAAGACTCTGGACTCCATGACATCTATCCTATGTCTGGTATTGCTCTGCCTGCAGGAAACAGATGACACTGTGTGGGCAAGGTGTTCACCTGGTGACAGAGATGGGAGCTGGGGGCAGAGGCTGAGACTGTCTGGAAGCAGGTATTGGAGTTGACTTCCACTCCGAGGGGACAGTGTGGGTGTCTGTGAGGGGGTTGGCTGTGGCTGAGACACTGGGATTCATTTCAGATGTGGACGACAGGGCTCAGTGGGAATGGAACGCAGCCTAACCTCCAGGGCTGCTCCAGTCCCTCTGTGGCCGGGTCCTGGCCATGTGGTGGGTGTCAGCTACTCACTGAAATACTGATGGGGCACTGCTCCCAGGGTCCCCTCTAGCCAGCCAGAGTCTATAATGCAGGTAGAATGTCCACCAGCCCTTCAGGAGAGATGGGAAGGCAGCATTTGGAGGAGCCCCAGGGAGGGGGTGCCCTGGGACCTCAGGGGTGGTTGAGGAGCTGAAAGGAGGCCACGTTCCCCAGGGCAGCAGTGCACTGAGGAATGGATGAAAGGGCCATCAAGGTGCCCCGGTGCCAGAGGGGTGTTGGCCTGAGGGATTTGCTAACCGGGTGAGGAGTGGAAGGGCTACAGGGATGCTACCTAAGATGGAAGGGGAGGAAGTCCCCAGGACCAGGCTGTCTCCATGCAGACCCTCAAAAGCAAAGAACCAGCCCAAGTGATGACTGCTAACGTTTGTTAAGTGGTTACCATGCACCTGGCAGAAAGTGAGGGCCTTCCACCATCTAGCCGTTGTGGCCCAGCGATGGGAGGTGACTTCCCAGTCATTCATGAAATAATGCGTGGCTTCATCGCCAGCACCTCCAAGGTGGTGCTATCCCCATTCTGCTTCTCAGGAAACTAGGTGTATTTGTTTCCACCGCTGCTCTAACAAACTACCATAAACCCATGGCTTAAAACAGCAGACATGTATTCTATCAGGGTTCTGGAGACCAAGAGCTCCAAATCAAGGCATCAGCAGGGCCATGCCCCCTCTCAAGGTTCCCGGGAAGAATCCTCCCTTGCCTCTTCTGAGATTCCGGTGGCTCCCAGCAATCCCTCGGCTCCTCGGCTTGTGGACGCATCACTCCAGCCCCTCCTGCACACGGGCTTCCCCTCTGTGTGTCTCTGCGTCTCTTTCCGTCATCTTATAAATCACATTTGAAGACCCACCCAAATCCAGGATGAACTCAACTAATTATATCTGCAAAGACCTTATTTCCAAATACAGAAATTTGTCACATTCTGAGGTCCTGGGTGGAGATGGGTTTTGAGAGTCACTATTCACCCTATTACACTGAGTCTTTGAGAGGTTTAAGAAATTACCTAAGTTTCCACAACAAATAAAAAGGTGGCTGAAATGGGGTTTGAACCCCCGGAGTGAAGCTGCCCCTGTAGCCCACAGTGGTGTCAGCAGCCCGAGGGCTGAACAGCTCTAACCTCTTCCCCCGCCGCCCAAGAAACTGCACTACCACCGCCATTTTGAGTCAGAGAGACAGAACCCAGTAGAGAACACAGGGCGGGTCTCAGAGAAGAACGCTGGCTGGGATACAGGGCAGGTCTCAGAGCAGGGCCCAGGCTGGAACACACAGCAGGTCTCCAAGAAGAACCCAGGCTGGAATACAGGGCAGGTCTCAGAGCAGGACCCAGGCTGGAACGCAGGGCAGGTCTCAGAGAAGAACCCAGGCTGGAGCTCGGATCAGGGCCCAGGCTGGAACACAGGGTGGGTCTCAGAGCAGGGCCCAGGCTAGAACACGGGGCAGATCTTGGAGCAGGGCTCAGGCTGGAACATGGGGCAGATCTCAGAGAAGAACCCAGGCTGCGTCTCAGAGCAGGGCCCAGGCTGGAATGCAGGGCAGGTCTCAGAGCAGAGTCCTGGGGACAGCAGCACCAATGGCTCTTCCCAAGTGGGCTGAGTGAGCTGGGAGGGCTCTTTTAACTCTGCAAGCCTCGGGTCCGTCTTGAGACTCGTGGGAGATTCCGTACACCTCCTAGGCATCCCCAAGAAGTGTTTTCCCCAGATACTTGTTTCTTCCTTAACGCTAGATTTGCTGCCACCCTCTAATTAATGTGATCTATCTTTCAAGAAAATTTCTCTTCAGTCTTCTCTCTGGACTCCCCACTTCCTCTCTGGCAGTCCCAAGCCATTCTAAATTAGATTTTCATAATCCTTCCCCAGATGTTTAATTCTCCTAATGAGCATTTTCTAGCTCAGGCCTGCACTGCTGTAGCCTGTAGGGTCCCTGAGGGGTGCCCATGGGGAAGGCGGTGCTCTTCAGGGCTTGGAGTGGGTTTTAATATTTAAATCTTCACAGCAATGCCGACACTAGATGGCAGTGGTTCCTAATTATTGGGGGTTCCAGGCAGGCTTGCCTTCTTCCTGTGCTGCCCAGGGAGGTCAGACCTCCCTGAGACGGGAAGAAGTGGGTCATTCCCACCCCACCAACCCCATCCTGCAGACCCAGACCCAGAAAGCTCAGCCCGGGTGAGGAAGAAAGGAAAGCCCCAAGAGGAAAGATGTGAAGCAATGAACTTGACACGGGGCTGCTGATTTCCTCTCCAAGTGCCTCAGACAGATCCACCCCTGAGAGGCCCTTACAGAATGGTCCTCTACAGGGGAGGCTCAGAAGCTGTAGCCATTGCCTGGCAAGATTTTAGGAGCCTCCCCTGCCTCACCCCCACCCCTTATCCCCCACAGGTAGGAAAGTCCTTGGGAAAGGCAACTCAGCAGTGTTCATCAAAAGCCCTCAAAATGTCATATGATCACTTTATATGTAGGAATTTGTTGTAAGATTAGAAGTGAATAAGTCAACAAGAATATATGTTTGGGAGGCCAAGGCAGGCAGATTGTTTGAGCTCAGGAGTTTGAGACCAGCCTGGACAACATGGCAAAACCCAGTCTCTACAAAAAATACAAAAGTTAGCCAGGTATGGTGGTGCAAGCCTGTAGTCCTAACCACTTGGGGGCTGAGGTGGGAAAATCACTTGAACCCAGAAGGTCGAGGCTGCAGTGAGCTGAGATCACACCACTGCACTCTAGCCTGGGTGACAGAGTGAGAACTTGTCTCAAAAAAAAAAAAGGGAACGAGAAAGAGAAAGAAAAAAGAAAACAGAATATTCATTGTACACTTATTTATAGTAGTGCAAATTTGGAAACTGTGTAAATTATACAACTGTTAAAAGAAAAACTTCAGCCAATTAAACTTAAAAGAGTTTATTTGAGAAATGAACCATTCACAAATTGGGCAGTTCCCAGAATCACAGCAGGCTCAGAGAGACTCCAGGGTTTCCTTGTGGTCAGAAAAAAATTATAGACAAAAAAAGGGAAATGACGTACAAAAATCAGCAGTGAGGTACAGAACAGCTGGATTGGTTACAGGTTGGTGTTTGCCTTATTTGAACACCGTTTGAACACTCAGCAGTGCATGAATGGTTGAAGAATGGCTGCTGGGATTGGCCAGGTCTCAGCTATTGTTACAGGCGCATATTCTTATGTTCGGTTCTCAATCTTGTCTACCTATTAAGTTAGGTTACAGTTCATCCACAAGGACTCAAATATAGAAGTACAGAGTCCTTCTCAGGCCATATTTAATTAACCTTAACAATTCTCCCCTTTTAGTCATTTTCTCAATTTTCAGAGATTGACCAAAATTTTAGTCATTGATGTCATTATCACCAAGGTAAATGTACTATTCAGCCTTGAAGCCCACTGGGGAACAGTAGAACAGTGAGTTTTGCTAAGGTAGGAACAAGGGCTGAGTAGAAGGTAGCTCCTTATGCTGGAACATCCTATAGAGAGAGAAAAACAAAACCTGGTCTGTTCTAGGACCTAAGTGTTTCCTTAAAGTCTTAGTTTGATTATGTCACATTTAGCACAAGCGACTCCATTTTTGTTTGGTTTGGTCTGTTGGAGCCTAGTGCATAAGCTCCAAAACAATGGCTTCTCATGATTTTGTTTAAAAATTTTACTTAGGTTCTCACTTAGGTGAGAGTGTGACTAAAACTTGGGCCTTAGTGCCACTCTGTTACCATCATTTTGGGTTTCTCGCCTCAGCACGTCATTCATAGGTTATGGTGTCCCCATGGTTGCAGATTCCTTTCAGTTCTTGTCATTCCAGTTGAAGACAGACCATTTGACATTCTAGAGATGGCTGCATGTAAACATTTAAAACCTTTGAGGGAATGAAGAGTACCAGGAAGATTACTATTATGGCTATCTGGAGGATAATACTGAGAGTTTGGAGTATGCTCCTTACCCAGGGTCCCCATAAACCAAACCACCTAAAATTAAATAGATCAAAGAATGAGCTAGATAAAGAGTCTACTCGCTTAACTAAGCAGTCTTTTCATTCAACCCCTACAACTGAATCTCTGTAATACCCCATGTTTTCTCCATGGGCCATAAGTGCCAGCAGCTTCACAGATACTGCTATTTAGCCAGTAAGTAATCTAGAGCAATTCTATTGTTTAGCATAACTTTCATAAAAGAATTTAAAATCTGTTGTGTAACCATAGCCTTTACAGTAGAATTTGCTATAGAGCTTATTATGAGGGATACATTTCTAATCATTGCCTCTTTTACTCTAAACCATGAAAAAGGACATAACAAATGATGCCCTTCTAGAAGAGTGAGGCCTCCTAGCAATGTTCTCCTTAACTCATTATATGGGTTAAGAGGAGTGAATCAATGTTTTGTTTCTGATTGATTATGTGGCAACATATGTACCATTAAAGTTTTTCACCTACATTGGGCCTTCATCTTTTATCTATCAAAGTATAAGGTTATCCATGAATAAGGCTGGCTGCAAAATCCTTCACAAATAAAAGTATATTCTGTAAGTGCAAATAACAGACCCCCTTTTCACTTCTATTGTTCATAGAGGTATAAGCAAGGAAAAAAAATATTTGAAGATAAGAGTCTTGATCCGTGATCTTGGGAAAAGCTGTTCACATCAAGGATGGCATCTTCGTCTGGGGAGAAACTTCCCTGGTTAGCTTTACCTTAAGGGTTCTAATGGGTGTACAGTTCCAACAGTGTGGAGAAAGCCTTCTCAGTTGTGAGATTATGAACCCAAGTTTCAAGGACCCAAAGTTTTGTTGCAGTGTGGATGGCAAGGGCAGTCTTTCTCTGATGTTCCCAGAAGATCCAATCATCAGGTTCTAGACTGTGAATGGGTTGCTTGTCCTCAGTGAACCATAAAAAGCTTTCTTTACCTTGTGAAAATACACTGTGCCATAATAAGCTACTGTTGTAACATCAGCCCTCTTGCATGGGAACATATTTATAAAACCAGAAAACATGCATTGAAAATGACAAGTGAATGAAATCCCTTTATAAATGTTTAAATGGCCCATCAAGTAGTCAAATGTACCTAAAGTTTTGATTGTCTTCCCAGGAATATGGTTTTTATATTTGTCAAAATAAACATTTTGACAATGTTTAGTGACAACTAAACATTGGTCATAAACTATTTTAGCAATTTAGAAGTCACCACACCAATATATGTTTAATTTGGATCATTCTATCTTTTCCATAATAAGTCATGGACTACAGAACTTTTTTTTTTTTTTTTTTTTCTTGAGACTGAGTTTCACTCTTGTTGCCCAGGCTGGAGTGCATGGTACGATCTCAGCTCACTGTAACCTCTGCCTCCCGGGTTCAAGTGATTCTCCTGCCTCAGCCTCCCAAGTAGCTAGGATTACGGGTGCCTGCCACCACACCCAGCTCATTATTGTACTTTTAGTAGAGATAGGGTTTCACCATGTTGGCCAGGCTGGTCTTGAACTACTGACCTCAGGTGATCCACCCGCCTTGGCCTCCCAAAGTGGTGGCATTACAGGTGTGAGTCACCGCCCCTGGCCACTTAAAAAATTTTAAAAAGGCATTGATAGAGGGAAGCCTTAGCTTTCCATACAATCTGTCTCTTGTCTTTCCTCTTTTTTTCCTGTAGTTTATTTAACAGGCAAACAAAAATCTGTCATTATCCTTTAATATTACATGAAAATCTCATTCAAGAGAGAAAGCCAAATTTTACCCCTGCATTAGTTTACTATTAATGTCAACCCCAATTTTTAATAAAACCTTATAGACAAATCTATCAATCTTAATCAGTTTGACCATAAGGTGAGATTCTCATACACCTTTTATAACCCTTAACAATTTTTGTTAAAGAATGAGCAGTGCTGTAAGAAAAACCTGTTGTGCTTTTATTCCAATGTTCAACTTACAGAAAATCTTAATAATTCCCCTTGAACTTTAGCCAATGTCCACACAGAATTTCTTTTCACAAAATTAATTTTTCACAAACCGTCCACAACTTGTTCAAATCTTTGACTTTATCTTACATAATTTAAAACAATCCTTAACCCTCTAAACTAGGCAAAAATTTACATTCCCATGCCTTCTTATCGTCTTTTACTTAAAACACATTTTACTTTTCTAACACACCTTGCATGTAAAATTATTTTTGTAGTAGTCTCAATTACATGTGATAATCGTAACTCTTGGCAATTTTTAATTTTGGTGAAAAACCTAGTAAGTTATTTTAATTATGTACTTAGGTATGGAGTGTAGGTATGGTTATTTTAATTATGTACCTAAGTATGGAGCCTAGGGTACTACACAGAAGTGCAGATAAGACTCTTTCCAGCATAGCTAGGGATGTGGCTAACTCCACATGTCCCCAGGCCTTACCCAGCTGTAAAGTAGGCAAGTTGAACAATTTTTATAACTTAAAGCAATTTATAACCTTAAAGCATTTAGTAAACATAATATCTGACCTGCCTAATTTAGATGAAATGCCTTTATTTTACCAATATCTTTAAAGCTGTTTTTATTTCCCAAAGATTACTAAAGTTATATGAACTAAGAGACATTACAGTTTTTATTCTTCTTTCAAAATATTTAAGTGCTTATTTTTCTTTAAACCAATTAATTAGAGCTCCTTTATATAAACGTCACACACACAACACATATATAACTACACACAGAGAAAGACAGAAGATCCAGTAGTTGTATCTCGGCTCACTGCAACCTCTGCCTTCTGGGTTTAAGTGATTCGCCTGTCTCAGCCTCCTGAGTAGCTGGGACTACAGGCACATGCCACCACATTCAGCTAACTTTTTATTTTTAGTAGAAACAGGGTTTCACCATGTTGGCCAGGCTGGTCTCAAACTCCTGACCTCAGGAGATCCTCCTGCCTCAGCCTCCCAAAGTGCCAGGATTACAGGTCCCAGATTAGAAATTTGCTCAAAGAAACTCAGAGAGTTCAAAGCACAAATCCATGGAGCTCCGAAATCCAAGAGAGAATTACTCACAATTACCAGCCACTCCGAGAGATCAGTGGACACAAGTGGGACTGGCAGGCACCTTGCTTGTTCACTCAGCACTCCTGGGGTCATCAAAGCTCTACCTCGAACCCCACTTCTGACACCATCTGTTAAAAGAACTTCTGCCACATTAAATTTAAAGGAGTTTAATTGAGAAATGAATCATTTGCAAATTGGGCAGCCCCCAAAATCACAGCAGATTCAAGAGACTCCAGGGATGCCTGGTGGTCAGAACAAATTTATAGACAAAAAAAAGGGAAGTGGTGTACAGAAATTGGAGGTGAGGTACAGAACAGCCAGATTGGCTACAGGTTGGCATTTGCCTTATTTGAACACAGTTTGAACACTCAGCAGCGTATGAGTGGTTGAAGTATGGCTGCTGGGATTGGCCAAGACTCAGCAATTGTTACAGCCGCATACTCCTAGGTTAGGTTTTCAATCTTGTCTACCTATTAAGTTAGGTTATAGTTTGTCAACAAGGACTTAAATATAGAAGTATGAAGTCCTTCTCAGGCCATATTTAATTCACTTTAACACAATAAAATACTATACAGACATTGAAACTTATCTAGAGGAAGAATATGTGTTTACATGGTAAGGTATCCAATGTATATATACGGTTAAGTCAAAAACCAGCTCCAAAGAGTGTGTATCATACAATCATACTGTGCATAATTTAAAGGAAACAGAATGAGGCAGAGAAAGACAGAAAGAATCAGATGAAGGGATGAAGGAAGGACTGTTAACAGTGATTTGTTCTAGTTTGTGGGATTATGAGTAACCTTTGATTTTTATCATTTATATATATAATAAGATTAAGAAGTCTTATCTTTGTTCATAATAATGAAAAAGATCATCTAACCAAATTAGTATAAAATAATTTTGTGCGTTGGATATATATTAAAGGAAGTAAGCCAAAAATTTAGCTTAGAAATTTAAATTTCCTATAAAGACAGGAGGTGTTTCGAGGAAGTAGAGTTTGCCTTTCTGATATCCACAAATCTCTGTGTTTCTTAATTTGAAATCTTAAGTTATTAGTTCTCTTAAATGTAAGAGAACTTACATTTTATCTATAACACTGACCTACAAGTTCTAAATATCCAGTTTAGGAATTCTTCTACTTTAGATATTCAATTTACCACCTTTTAAAATTGTTAGCAAAACTACTCACAAAAACTCTTGCACAGGCCAGGAGCAGTGGCTCATGCCTGTAACCCCAATACTTTGGGAGGCCAACACCATGGGTGAATCATGAAGTCAGGAGTTTGAGACCAGCCTGGCCAACATGGTGAAACCCTGTCTCTACTAAAGATACAAAATTAGCCAGGCATGGAGGCGCATTCCTGTAATCCTAGCTACTTGGGAGGCTGAGGCAGGAGAATTGCTTGAACCCAGGAGGCGGAGGTTGCAGTGAGTTATCACACCACTGCACTCCAGCCTGGGCAATACAGCAAGACTCCATCTCCAAAAAAAAAAAAAAAAAAAACACTAGCACAAAGATTCCACCCACAACCCCCAGGAAGCAATAGAGATGCTGGGAAACAACTGGAGATGGCTAAGGAGTGACAGATCTTTCCTAGGAGACTAGAGAGCAAACGGTTGGCTGAGAGGCTCTCCGGCTTTGGTGTGCAGCTGCTGCCTTGGCAGACACTTGTTTGAGGTCTTCTCTTTCCTCCCACAGTTCCTGCAAACCACTCCACTCCACCTTAACTCTGGAAGAGTGGGGCATCTTCTCAGGTGATGCCTTGGGCCCCCAAAAAGTTTTCTCTAGTTCCTCCTAGAGATGGCACTCATTAATAAGCCCATTGTGATTTCAGAGTCCTAATAGATTAAAAAAAAAAAAACAACCTTCCTGAATGTTAACTGTTAAGCTAGTTCAGTTAAGTTAGTGGTTGAAATTTAAACACGCTATTGTATGACAGAAGTAGCAGCAGCAAATCAAGCCTTCTCTTCAGGCTGGGTGTGGTGGCTTAAGCCTGTAATCCCAGCACTGTGGGAAGCTGAGGCAGGCAGATCACTTGAGGTCAGGAGTTAGAGACCAGCCTGGCCAACACGGCACCCCGTCTCTACTAAAAATACAAAAATTAGTCAGGGATGGTGGTGCATGCCTGTAATCCCAGCTACTCAGGAGGCTGAGGCAGGAGAATCACTTGAACCCAGGAGGTAGAGGTTGCAGTGAGCCGAGATTGTGCCACTGCACTCCAGCCTGGATGACAAAGTGAGACTCCGTCTCAAAATTTAAAAAAAAAAAAAAAAAAGTCATCTCTTGTGTCAATGGGGAACAAAAATTCTGAGCACCTAAGTGGAGGAGGGTGAGCAGGAGAAGAATATAACAGGGCAGGAGAAAGCTGTAGAAAAGCAGTGCTGAGAATACCAGAAGCAAACTTCTGTGTCAGTCCTGCCTGGAACTCCAGCCAACTTCCATTGTGTGCAGAGGTATTTTTTCAAGGAAACTAAAAACTTGGGACATCAATTCACTATACCAAAAGAAAACCTGTCGACCCTGCTGTGTCGAACTAAATGACAGGTTCTTGTAGTCTGTGACTTATGACGCTGTGTGCTTGTTATCTTACTGTAGCCAACTTTGTCATAGAGGAGCATTCAAACAGCTCCTTGGTTGCATTATCATTAAACTACCAACAGGCAGAAGACTAGTTTCCAACAGAAGGATAAATTTCATTTTATAGCTCGGTAAAAGCTTTTATAAAAATAGTCATTAAGTTATTGTAACAAGAAAATAGTAAAGATATCAAGAAATTTTGTTTTCTAATATCAGTTGTGCCCTGAGTAAAGTATTTAGGGTTTTTAAATCAAGTTTAGCCTAAAGCTGCCTCCTTACGTATTTTAAGTTCAGCCTAAAGGTTTTTCTGTACATCATGAACTATAACAAGCGGAGGTGTCATGAGACACCTCCTTGTGCCAATCATGGAGTTTTGGCCAATCAAATGTAGCCAGCTGTTCAAACCATGTTCAAGTAAGGCAAATGACAAGCTGTTTATGTATCTCACTTCCATTTTCTGTACATCACTTTCCTTTTTCTGTCATAAATCTTCTTCCACCACATGGCTGTGCCAAAGTCTGAGCCTATTCTGGCTCAGGAGGCTGCCCCATTTGTGAATCATTCATTGCTCAATTAAACTCCTTTAAATTTAATTTGGCTGAAGATTTTCTTCTATCAGGGTCTTGATCGTGTGTTTTAATGTATATAGACAGAAGTTACAGAGAATACACAGTGCATAGAATTTCAGTTGTACCTTAGAAACTCTGAGTGCGAAGTAGTTAAAATACAAAACCCCAATCTGCTCACATATTTACTGAGCAGACACTGACAGACAGTGCCACCTTCTATAATTGTACAATTACATGCAGTAACTAACCAGAATGAAAATAGAGCTTGGGAAATGGAGCAGATGGCCACATCATCGCTTACAAGATGCACTTGAAGTGGAGATTATGATCCAGCATCTCACCATTTTCAGGGGAAGCTATTTGAATGGCAGATGCCTCCCAGAGGTCCTGCTATGTCCTCCCACCTGGGGTGAAGCATCCCTGTGAAGTCTACCACGCTCCCACAGAGCTCATGCCACCACCTTCAGCAGGATGCACTGAAAATTGTTTTATAGCTGCTAACTTAAAACAACTGAAGACAGATATTGAGGCTTTTCTACAGTTTATATATTTATTTTCTCAAGTCCAAGGAAAGAATTGGTTCTGCATGAACCAGAATACGTTGAGGATTGTGAAAGGAAACTAAAAACTTGGGACCTCAATTCACTATACCAAAAGAAAAAAAATTCAACTGAAAGCTGAGTCTTGCAAGAAGCTGCCTTTCCTCCTGTTCCTAGCAGAAAGCTACAGATTAAAGGTTAAATATCTCCACAAGTAGCTACTGTATGTTCACATTATCTTATGTAAAGAGCTGATTTACTGAGCATAAGAGGAATACGTGATTGACTATTCCCTACCTGCTCATTTCCTCTTACAAATATGCATTCAATAATGTGACCATCCCCTCTCCCTCTCCCCTCCAGCCCACTTTTTCTCTGTAAATACTGAAGCCCTCAGAATCATCTTTGAAGAAAGGCACAGAGCATAGACTGTTTCTGTGATTTCATGTGTATTTCTTCTGGGCATGTCCTTAACTTTGTCAAAATAAACTTCTAAATTGATTAAGACCTGTCTCAGATACTTTTTGGTTTACAGAATCAGTATGAAACACAGAAGATTACCAGTAAACAACACCAGACAAGCAAAATCTACCCCAAGACTAAGGCATTGCTAAAAACTACCCCAAGAGTAAGGCATTGCTAAATTGTAAAGTAATTCTGCTTGAGTTTACCAACTCCAAAAATCAGGGATTGGTGTAATCACTCAAGTTTCATTTGCATGAAACTTGAATGACCAGTGATTATTAACTTTTTTTTATATGTTTCTTGGCCACATAAATGTCTTGAGAAGTGTCTGTTCATACCCTTCGCCCACTTTTTGATGGGGTTGTTTGTTTTTTTCTTGTAAATTTGTTTAAGTTCATTGTAGATTCTGGATATTAGTCCTTTGTCATATGGACGGATTGCAAAAATTTTCTCCCATTCTATAGGTTACCTGTTCACTCTGATGATAGTTTCTTTTACTGTGCAGAAGCTTTTTAGTTTAATTAAGTTCCATTCATCAATGTTGGCTTTTGTTGCCATTGCTTTTGATGTTTTACTCATGAAGGCTTTGCCCATGCGTATGTCCTGAATGTTATTGCCCAGGCTTTCTTCTCAGGTTTTTATGCTTTTAGATTTTAATGTTTAAGTCTTTAATTTATCTTGAGTTAATTTTTCTATAAGGTGTAAGGAAGGGGCCCAGTTTCAGTTTTCTGCATATGGCTAGCCAGTTTTCTCAACACCATTTATTAAATAGGGAATCCTTTCCCCATTGCTTTTTTTTGTCAGGTTTGTCAAAGATCAGATGGTTGTAGATGTGTGGTGTTATTTCTGAGGCCTCAGTTCTGTTCCATTGGTCTATATATCTATTTTCATACCAGCACCATGCTGTTTTGGCTACTGTAGACTTGTAGTATTGTGTGAATTCAGGTAGCGTGATGCCTCCAGCTTTGTTCCTTTTGCTTAGGATTCTCTTGGCTTTACAGGCTCTTTTTTGGTTCCATACGAAGTTTAAAGTAGTTTTTTCTAATTCGGTGAAGAAAGTCAGCAGTAGCTTGGTGGGGATAGCATTGAATCTATAAATTACTTTGGGGATTATGGCAATTTTCACAATATTGATTCTTCCTATCCATAAGCATGGAATGTTTTTCCATTTGTTTGTGTCCTCTCTTACTTCCTTGAGCAGTGGTTTGTAATTCTCCTTGAAGAGGTACTTCACATCGTTTGTAAGTTTTATTCCTAGGTATTTTATTCCCTTTGTAGCAATTGTGAATGGGAGTTGACTCATGATTTGGCTGTTTGTCTATTATTGGTGTATAGGAATGCTTGTGATTTTTGCACATTGATTTTGTATCCTGAGACTTTGCTAAGTTGCTTATCAGCTTAAGGAGATTTTGGGCTGACACAATGGGGTTTTCTAAAAATATAATCATGTCATCTACCAACAGAGACAATTTGACTTCCTCTCTTCCTATTTGAATACCTTTTATTTCTTTCTCTTATCTGATTGCCCTGGCCAGAACTTCCAATACTATGTTGAATAGGAGTGGTGAGAGAGGGCATCCTTGTCTTCTGCTGGTTTTCAAGGGAACACTTCCCGACTTTGCCCATTCAGTATGATATTGGCTGTGGATTTGTCATAAATAGCTCTTGTTATTTTGAGATATGTTCAATCGATACCTAGTTTATTGAGAGTTTTTAGCATGAAGCGGTGTTGAATTTTATCGAAGGCCTTTTCTGCATCTATTGAGACAATCATGTGGTTTTTATCATTGGTTCTGTTTATGTGATGGATTATGTTGATTAATTTGTGAATGTTGAACCAGCCTTGCATCCCAGAGATGAAGCCGACTTGATCGTGGTGGACAGGCTTTTTGATGTGCTGCGGATTCGGTTTGCCATTATTTTATTGAGGATTTTTGCATCAATGTTCATCAGGGATATTGGCCTGAAATTTTCTTTTTTTGTTGTGTCTCTGCCAGGTTTAGGTATAAGGATGATGCTGGCCTCATAAAATGAGTTAGGGAGGAGTTCCTCTTTTTCTATTGTTCAAAATAATTTCCGAAGGAATGGTACCAGCTCCTCTTTGTGCCTCTGGTAGAATTTGGTTGTGGATCCATCTGGTCCTGGGTTTTTTTTTTGGCTGGTAGGCTATTAATTACTGCCTCAATTTCAGAACTTGTTATTGATCTATTCAGGGATTCGCCTTCTTCCTGGTTTAGTCTTGGAAGGGTATATGTGTCCAGGAATTTATCCATTTCTTCTAGATTGTCTGGTTTATTTGCATAGAGGTGTTTATAGTATTCTCTGGTGGTAGTTTGTATTTCTGTGGGATCAGTGGTGATATCTCCTTTATCATTTTTTATTGTGTCTATTTGATTCTTCTTTCTTTTCTTCTTTATTAGTCTGGCTAGAGGTCTATTTTGTTAATCTTTTCAAAAAACCAGCTCCTGGATTCATTGATTTTTTGAAGGGTTTTTTGTATCTCTATCTCTTTCATTTCTACTCTGATCTTAGTTATTTCTTGTCTTCTGCTAGCTTTTGAATTCTCTTGCTTCTCTAGTTCTTTTAATTGTGATGTTAGGGTGTCAATTTTAGATCTTTCCTGCTTTCTCCTGTGTGCATTTAGTGTTACAAATTTCCCTCTAAACACTGCTGTAGCTGTGTCCCAGAGATTCTGGTATGTTTTATCGTTGTTCTCATTGGTTTCTCATTATTTATTTCTGCCTTAATTTTGTTATTTATCCAGTAGTTATTCAGGAGCAGGTTGTTCAGTTTCCATGTAGTTGTGTAGTTTTGAGTGAGCTGAGTGAGTTTCTTAATCCTGAGTTCTAATTTGATTGCACTGTGGTCTGAGAGACTGTTCGTTATGCTTTCCATTCTTTTGCATTTGCTGAGGAGTGTTTTACTTCCAATTACATGGTCAACTTTAGAGCAAGTGCGATGTGGTGCTGAGAAGAAAGTATATTTTTTTGATTTGGGTGGAGAGTTCTGTAGATGTCTGTTAGGTCTGCTTGGTCCAGAGCTGAGTTCAAGTCCTGAATACCCTCGATAATTTTCTGTCTTGTTGATCTAATATTGACAGTGGGGTGTTAACTTCTCCCACTGTTATTGTGTGGTAGTTTAAGTCTCTTCGTAGGTCTCTAAGAACTTGCTTTATGAATCTGGGTTCTCCTGTATTGGGTGCTTATATATTTAGGATAGTTAGCTCTTCTTGTTGCGTTGATCCATTTACCATTATGTAATGCCCTCCCCTCTGTCTTTTTTTGTCTTTGTTGGCTTAAAGTCTGTTTTATCAGAAACTAGGATTGCAACCCCTGCTTCTTTTTGCTTTCCATTTGCTTGGTAAATATTCCTCCACCCCTTTATTTTAAGCCTATGTGTGTCTTTGCAAGTGAGATGGGTCTCCTGAATACAGCACACCAATGGGTCTTGACTCTTTATCCAATTTGCCAGTCTGTATCTTTTAATTGGGGCATTTATCCCATTTACATTTAAGGTTAGTATTGTTTAGTGTGAATTTGATCCTATCATTATGTTGCTAGCTGGTTATTTTGCCCATTAGTTGATGCAGTTCCTTCATAGCGTCGATGGTCTTTACAATTTGGTATGTTTTTGCAGTGGCTGGTACCAGTTTCACCTTTCCATATTTAGTGCTTCCTTCAGGAGCTCTTGTAAGGCAAGCCTGGTAGTGACAAAATCTCTCAGCATTTGCTTGTCTATAAAGGATTTTATTTCTCCTTCACTTATGAAGCTTAGTTTGGCTGGATATGAAATTCTAATTTGAAAGTTATTTGCTTTAAGAATGTTGAATATTGGTCCCCACTCTGTTCTGGCTTATAGCGTTTCTGCAGAGAGATCCACTGTTAGTCTGATCATCTTTCCTTTGTGGGTAACCTGACCTTTCTCTCTGGCTGCCTTAACATTTTTTCCTTCATTTCAATCTTGGTGAATCTGATGATTATGTGTCTTGGGGCTGTTCTTCTCAAGGAGTATCTTTGTGGTGTTCTCTTGTTTCCTGAATTTGAATGTTGGCCTGTCTTGGTAAATTGGGGAAGTTCTCCTGGATAATATCCTGAAGAGTGTTTTCCAAATTGGTTCCATTCTCCCTGTCACTTTCAGGTACACCAATCAAACATAAGTTTGGTCTTTTCACATAGTCCCATATTTCCAAGGAAATCTTTAGTAAAAGGCGAAAGATTTATACGATCTGAAGAGAAACCAGAGTATAGTCCCATATTTCTTGAAGGCTTTGTTCATTCCTTTTCATTCTTTTTTCTCTAATCTTGTCTTCACACTTCATTTCATTAAGTTGATCTTCAATTTCTGATGTCCTTTTTTCCACCTGATTGATTTGGCTATTGATACTTGCATATGTTTAATGAAGTTCTCGTGCTGTGTTTTTCAGCTCCATCATGTCATTTATGTTCTTCTCTAAACTGGTTATTCTAGTTAGCAATTCCTCTAACCATTTTTCAAGGTTCTTAGCTTCCTTGCATTGAGTTAGAACATGCTCCTTTAGCTCAGAGGAGTTTGTTACTACCCACCTTCTGAAGCCTACTTCTGTCAATTTGTTAAACTCATTCTCCCTCCAGTTTTGTTCCCCTGCTGGTGAGGAGTTGTGATCCTTTGGAGAAGAAGAGGCGTACTGGTTTTTGGAATTTTCAGCCTTTTTGCGCTGATTTTTCCTCATCTTTGTGGATTTATCTCCCTTTGGTTTTTGATGTTGGTGACCTTCAGATGGGGTTTTTGTGTGGATGTCCTTTTTGTTGATGTTGATGCCATTCCTCTCTGTTAGTTTTCCTTCTAACAGTCAGGTCCCTCTGCTGAAGGTCTGCTGGAGTTTGCTGGAGGTCCCCTCCAGACCCTGGGTATCACCAGCGGAGGCTGCAAAACTACTAAGATTGCCACCTGTTCCCTCCTCTGGAAGCTTTGTCCCAGAGGGGCACCCACCAGATGCCAGCCAGAGCTCTCCTGTATGAGGTGTCTGTCAACACCTGCTGGGAGATGTCCCCCAGTCAGGAGGCATGGGGGTCAGGGACACACTTGAGGAGGCAGTCTGTCCCTTAGCAGAGCTTGAGCACTGTGTTGGGAGATCCACTGCTCTCTTCAGAGCCAGCAGGCAGGAACATCTAAGTCTGCTGAAGCTGCACCCACAGCCGCCCCTTCCCCCAGGTGCTCTGTCCCAGGGAGATAGGAGTTTTATCTATAAGCCCCTGACTGGGGCTGCTGCCTTTCTTTCAGAGATGCCCTTCCCAGAGAGGAGGAATCTAAAAAGGCAGCCTGGCTACAGCAGCTTTGCCATGCTGTGGTGGGCTCTGCCCAGTTCAAACTTCCCGGTGGCTTTGTTTACACTATGAGGGGAAAACTGCCCACTCAAGCCTCAGTAATGGCGGACGCCCCTTCCCCCACCAAGCTCTAACATCCCAGGTCGACTTCAGACTGCTGTGCTGGCAATGAGAATTTCAATCCAGTGGATCTTAGCTTTCTGGGCTCCATGGGGGTGGGATCCACTGAGCTAGACCACTTGGCTCCCTGACTTCAGCCCCCTTTCTAGGGGAATAAACAGTTCTGTCTTGCTGATGTTCCAGATACCACTGGGGTATGAAAAAATCTCCTGCAGCTAGCTTGGTGGCTGCCCAAACAGCCGCCCAGTTTTGTGCTTGAAACTCAGGGTCCTGGTTGTGTAGGCACCTGAGGGAATCTCCTGGTCTGTGGGTTGCAGAGACTGTGGGAAAAGCATAGTATCTGGGCCAGAATGCACCATCCCTCACGGCATGGTCCCTCACAGCTTCCCTTTGCTAGAGGAAGGAGTTCCATGACCCCTTGCGCTTCCTGGGTGAGGCGATGCCCCACCCTGCTTCAGTTCACCCTCCATGGGCTGCACCCACTGTCTAACCAGTCAACTAATTAGAGCCCTTTTATATATTTTTAATAGTGAAACATTGTGTATGCAACACATAAATACATAGACATATTGAGCCAGAAGAATAGGGTAGGAGACAGGGAACGTAAGGCCCATTTGTGCTGACTTCCTAAAAGAAAAAACACAGCCGGGCACGGTGGCTCATGCCTGTAATCCCAGCACTTTGGGAGGCCAAGGTGGGCGGATCAGGAGGCCAGGAGATTGAGACCATCCTGGCTAACACAGTGAAACCCCGTCTCTACAAAAAAATACAAAAAATTAGGTGGGCATGGTGGTGGGTGCCTGTAGTCCCAGCTACTCGGGAGGCTGAGGCAGGAGAATCACTTGAACACAGGAGGCGGAGGTTGCGGTGGGATGAGATCGTGCCATTGCACTCCAGCCTGGGCAACAAGAGCGAAACTCCATTTCAAAAAAAAAAAAAAAAAAGAAGGCCAGGCGCGGTGGCTCACGCCTGTAATCCCAGCACTTTGGGAGGCCGAGGTGGGCGGATCACAAGGTCAGGAGATCGAGACCATCCTGGCTAACATGGTGAAACCCTGTCTCTACTAAAAATACAAAAAATTAGCTGGGCGTGGTGGCGGGTGCCTGTAGTCCCAGCTACTCAGGAGGCTGAGGCAGGAGAATGGCGTGAACCTGGGAGGCGGAGCTTGCAGTGAGCCGAGATCACGCCACTGCGCTCCAGCCTGGGCAACAGAGGAGACTCCGTCTCAAAAAAAAAAAGGAAAGAAAAAAAAAGACAAAACACCAAGGCCTGGGGGGCAGGGAATCTAAGGCCCATTCAAGCTGACTTCTCAAAGCTGGATAAAAGGAAAACACCTGGGTCTGTGGGCAGGTAACCTAAGGCCAACTAACACAAACTTCCTACAGCTAAATCAAAAGAGAAAAACCCTGTCTCCCCACCCCAGGTAACAAACGATCAAAGGCTACTCTTGCTACAGCCCTCCCACTTCCGCCACGTCTCAGGGGGAAAAGGAGAGTGCCTTGGGTTGGCTATGGGCCAAGCAGGGGGCCTTCCCTTCATCTGCACAGGGCGCCAATTCACCTCAGCCTTAAATTAGCCACAGACCAAATCCAGATAAGCGGTAGCCAATAAGAACCTCAAATGGGCCGGGTGGCTCATGCCTGTAATCCAGCACTTTGGGATGCCGAGGCAGGCAGATCACGAGATCAAGAGTTTGAGACGAACCCGGCCAATATGGTGAAACCCAGTCTCTACTAAAAGTACAAAAATTAGCCGGGTATGGTGGCAGGTGCCTGTAATCCCAGCTACTCGGGAGGCTGAGGCAGGAGAATCACTTGAACCCGGAAGGCAGAGGCTGCAGTTAGCTGAGATCATTCCACTGCACTCCAGCCTGGGCAAAAGAGCAAAACTCCGGAAAAAAAAAAAAGAAAAAAAAAAAAAAAAACCTCAAATGGGGTACTTAAAGCCCAAAACAATTTGTAACTGGGTCCTTGAGCTTGTTGCTGGGGCCCACTCTCACCCTGTGGAGTGCTTTCTCGCTTTAATAAATTCCTGCTTTCACTGCTGTGTTCCTGCATTTCATTCCTCTGCTACTTTATTTGTGAGTTTTGTTCAATTCTTTGTTCAAAATGCCAAGAACCTGGACAACTTGTAGTCAAGACCCTCCACCGGTAACAGTATTAGGCATAACAGTAGAAGTACATCTTATCGATTCATAAGACCTTCTCTTTTTTTTTTTTTTCCTATCTTAGCCTTGCAAACTCTTGATAACCTGTTTCATTACTCTGGCAGTTGTCAGTTAAATAGCCCTAAGTCTGCATATTGAAGGAAATAATTCTTAGGTGAAAAATCAGCAAAATTTACATCTCAAGGTACAGAGAGAAAAAGTCTGGTGGTGCTAGAGGGAGATTAAAGATGTATGCCAAATCAAACATAAAATTATAGAAATCTATCATAGGATTGTCTAAGGAGACCAATTTATTTAGATAGAGACTACCTATATTTTAACTGGATCTCTGAGCTCTGGGCAGAGCCATCACTGGAATCCTGGGTCTCCAAAAAGGGAGAATTATTATGAGGCTAGACCACATGATGCTTTTACAGTGCACTTAAAAAAAATTTTTTTTTTTTTTTGAGACGAAGTCTCGCTCTGTCGCCCAGGCTGGAGTGTAGTGGCAGGATCTCGGCTCACTGCAAGCTCTGCATCCTGGGTTCATGCTATTCTCCTGCCTCAGCCTCCAGAGTAGCTGGGACTACAGGCGCCCACTACCAAACCCGGCTAATTTTTTTGTATTTTTAGTAGAGACAGGGTTTCACCGTGTTAGCCAGGATGGTCTCGATCTCCTGACCTCATGATCCGCCCGCCTTGGCCTCCCAAAGTGCTGGGATTGCAGGCGTGAGCCACCGTGCCCAGTTACAGTGCACTTAAAAATGTTTTTAAACAAAAACATTTATAAGTGTCTAAACTACACTCTTCCTTAAAAACACACAAGAGTAGTCTCTGTTCCAATAGCTATTTTAGTAAAAAAATCAGGTAACACAATACAAAAGCAAGCAGTTTAAGAGCTGAGATGAACTTGTCTGTTTACACTCTTGGGGTTCCATAAGGAAAAACAGAGGTTTCTCCCCAAAAGGGAGTCTGGCACCTTTTCTGTTTTCTTTAAGGAATCCCAATCTAATCTACTAAAACTATTTTAGGTCTCTCATGCAGCAGAGGGTGCAAGAGAAAGGGGAGACAGCAGAAGTAAATGAAGAAAACAGAATTCATTCAACTAGAAGAAAAAACTTTTGCTGAAAAAAAACAAGGTCCTAGGAGAAAAAAAACAAAAACAAAAACATGAAGGCCTTTTAAGTACAAACACACACACACACACACACACACACACACACACAGGAATCTTGGATGTTAGCTTTTAATTAAGCTGACCTTTAGTCCAGTTAAGCTCCTTTAAAAAAATCTTTTAAAATCTCATTACCATATTTCAGCTAGGACAAATTCCTGCTATTTCAGAAGTACCAAGTATCAAATGAGAAAGGGCTTGATTTGGGAACCAAATCCAGGCTCTTGTGGTGAAAAGAGAAGGCAGAACTTTAGCTATGGAACTGCAGCACGGGGCGACAGCCATTGCTCTTTCCGTTTGGCCTAGCTAGCAAAAAGGTGGCCTCGTTATGTTAATAAAGACCCTTAAGTACTCAAAATAAAAAATCTTTCCTTTTTTGTTTCCCTTTTGCTGGCCATTTTTCTCCCCCCACCTCACCACCTTTTTGTGTGTGTGTATGGGAATTTAGCCACTTGGGAGTCCTCGTTCCCATAATTTGGAACTTCCCTTCAGATTTGATCAAGTCAAATAGAGTTGGTCAAACCCAATGGAAGAAAGACTGAAACAACAAGAACAACAGAAACAATCAACCAACCAAAAAAAAAAAAAAAACCAGTTAAGCAAAACAAATGATCCCACAACTTATACTATTACTGAGCACTCTAACAGTAAGGAGAAATTAAATTTTAGCCAAGACAAACCCCAATTCAGTTACTTACCTAGGGATGGGTCTCAGGCCGAAGACTGCTCTCTACCATCCTAGATGCAGGAAAAAACTTAAACTTGTCTTCCCTGTTGGAAGAGAGCTCAAACTCCATAAAGGAGTCCAGAAGGAGCTTTCCTTCAACATCAAAGCAGGAAAACTTGCCTTCCTTGTGTTAGAAGCAAGTAAAACTCAGAGAAGAGGAAGCTGTACAGCAAAATAAACTTTAGATCTTGACCTAATTTTGGGAGATCAGGAATTCTCTGGAGGGGGTACTTCCAGGCCTCAGCAAATTGTCCTACTCATTCGAACCATAAAGATAACTCAAATTGGTACCAAGAACTGTTGGAACCTTCCTCAAGATTCCTGCTTCGGGAAGGGGCCGCCGCGAGAGACCACTCGACACGGAGATCACAGCAAAGAGACACTATTTATTACTAGCGCGCTAGGGTCCCCAGCACATAAGGCCAGAAGACCCCGAACGGCTGTTACACACTGCTTATAAAGGCAAAAACCACAAACTCACACAGGGGAGGTTACAAATTCAAACAGGGTGAGGTTACAATAAGCCGATTGGGTCACACATTTGAAAAGGTTTAAGGCGCGAGGTTTGGAAGCAACTGATTGGTTCTAATTATGGCCTGAGCCGGCTGTCTTACACTGGTTGGTCAGGGGGCTTACAGGCGGGAGGAGGTATTTCCTGGAAATGTTTTTCTACTTTGGTTCCGGGAATATAGGGGGCACTACCCTGGTCATCTGGTGTTTTTGATAGCCATTGACACACCCTTACTCCCGGCCATCTGGTGTTTTTGTGGCTATGTTTTTCTCATATGTTTTTCTCTTATGGTTTCTCAGAACCGATGGGAGATTTGTCAAAGGTCAGGGGCACCTCCACTCAGAATCCCTCAGTGGTTACCAAAATGTGAACCCCAAATATCTGAGACAGATCTCAGTTAATTTAGAGAGTTTATTTTGCCAAGGTTGAGGATGCGCACCTGTGACACAGCCTCAGGAGGTCCTGACAACATGTGTCCAAGGTGGTTGGGGTACAGCTTGGTTTTATACATTTTAGGGAGACATGAGACATCAATCAATATATGTAAGAAGTTGATTGCTTCCATCTGGAAAGGAAGGACAACTGGAAGCATGGAAGAGGCTTCCAGGTTACAGGTAGGTGAGAGACAAAGCGTAGCATTCTTTTGAGTTTCTGATTAGCCTCTCAAAAGGAAGCAATCAAATATGCATTTACTCAATGAGCAGAGGGTTGACTTTGAATAGAATGAGAGGCAGGTTTGCCCTAAGAAGTTCTCAGCTTGACTTTTCCCTTTAGCTTAGTGATTTTTGGAGTCCCAAGACTTATTTTCCTTTCACACTGTAAATGAGCCAAATGTACAATTAAAAGGCAAAGGTTTTCAGATTGGATGTTTAAAAAGGCAGACACAACTTGTGTGCAGCCTATAAAAAACCTATGCTAAATATAAAGACACAGAGAAAAAGGATGGAAATAGATACAGTAACAGTAATCAAATGAAAGCTGTAGAGGCTCTGTCATTTTAAAAATATTATCTGAGAACTTTCAGGGGAAATATAATGTGAAGAACAAAGAGAGTGACTTCATAATGACAAAAGTGTGAATTCAACAAGAGGAGGGCCCGGCGTCGTGGCTCACGCCTGTAATCCCAGCACTTTGGGAGGCTAAGGCGAGTGGATCACTTGAGGCCAGGAGTTCAAGACCAGCCTGGCCAACATGGCAAAACACCATCTCTACTAAAAATACAAAATTTAGGCAGGCGTTGTGGTGCACGCCTGTAATCTCAGCTACTCAGGTGGCTGAGGCACAATAATCACTTGATCTGGGAGGCAGAGGTTGCAGTGAGCTGAAATCATGCCACTGCACTCCAGCCTGGGCGACAGAGCAAGACTCTGTCTCAAAAAACATAACAAAAACAAAAACAAAAACCAAACAAGGGGACATAACAATCTTAATGTTTATGTTCCTAATTACAGAGTTTCAAATTACATGAAGCAAAAACTGATAACACAGAAAGAATAGGCAAATCAGTAATTATAGTCAGAGATGTCAACACCATTCTCTCAGTAATCAAAAGGACAAATAGATAGTAATCAATAGGAATGCAAAAAACTTGAACAGCATTTTTATCCAATCTGACCTAATTGACATTTATAGACCTCTCCATGCAACAATAGCAAAATATACACTCTTTTGAAGTATACCCAGAATAAATCATATTCTGGGTCGTAAAGCAAGTACTGGTAAATTTTTATAAACCCAAATTCTACCAAATATGTCATTCAACTACAATGGAATTAAACTAGAAATCAACAATATAATAAAGATTAAAACATACATACAAAGAAACAAAAGAAGATTTTTGAAGGTGATGAATATGTTTAGTACCTTGAGCATGGTGATGGTATTATGGGTTTGAACACATATGTTCAAACTCATCAAAATGTTTACATTAAATATGTGCAATTCTTTATATATCTAAACATACTCAATAAAGCTTAAAAATAATAAAATCTCAAATAATGAAAGTTATCTGGATAATCTCCAAATCTCCAAAGTGCTGGGAAGTGAAATAGCACATTTCTTTCTTTCTTTTTTTTTTTTTCAATTTGAGACAGAGTCTTGCTCTGTCGCCCAGCCTGGATTGCAGTGGCATGATCTTGGCTCACTGCAACCTCCACCTCCCAGGTTCAAGCAGTTCTCCTGCCTCAGCCTCCCTAGTAGCTGGGATTACAGGCATGCGCCACCATGCATGGCTAATTTTTGTATTTGTTAGTAGAGACAGGGTTTCACCATGTTGGCCAGGCTGGTCTTGAATTCCTGACCTCAGGTGATCCACCTGCCTTGTTCTCCCAAAGGGCTTGGATTACAGGCCTGAGCCACTGTGCATGGCTAAATAGCCTATGTCTAAATAACACATACGATTAAAGAAGAAATCAAAAGAGAAATTAGAAATCATTCTAAACTAAATGAAAATTTAAAGAAAACACACAAAAATTGTGGGATGCTGTTAAAGTAGCATTGCCCTCTAGGGCAAATTCATAACATTAAACACCTATATTAGAGGAAATCATGGGTCCAACTCGCTTTAAGATCCTAGGGAAAAAAGAGCAAATTAAACCCAAACTAAGCAGAATAAAGAAAATAATAAAAATTAGAGTGGAAATCAATGGAATAGAAAAAAATATAGTTGATGAGATCAAAAACATTTTTTAAAGAACATGAATAAAATCAATAAACCTCTAACCAGACTGATCAGGAGAAAGTAGAGAAGACATAAGTTATCAATATTAGGAATAAGCGATGTATCATCATTACAAATTCAGAGATTAAAAGAAAGTATCATGAGTGTTAATGGAAAAGCCAAACTCTGTAAAATATTTTAAAGAGGGAATTCTCAGCCAACACAAGTGACCACAACCCAGGGAAACACAATCTCAAAGAGTCCTGAAAAAGTGTGTCCACGGAAATTGGATTACAGTTTGGTTTTATACATTTCAAGGAAGCAGGAGTTATAGGCAAAGATACACATCAACTCATGGAAGATACACGTTGGTTCAGCCAAAGATGCAGGATTCAGAGATTCCTTAGTTTGCAATTTATTAAAAAAGTAAGGTTCTGACTAAAACTTGGAGTCAGCAGAAAGCAATGTTTTACATTAAGATAAGGATGCTGTGTAGCAAGACTGACAGCCTGCAGGTGACTTAACCCTGGCGCCACATGGCCTTAGGTCTTATTTTTAATTTGGTGTCTTATTGCCACAAAGAGTGTGTTCTGTCAGTGTTAAGATCTCTACTTTAACACTAATGCTGCTCAGGTGTTGTGCCTAAACTCCAAAAGGGACGGCAGGTAACAAGGTGTGTTCGACTTCCCTTCCCATCAAGGCTGGGAACTCAGTTTTCCAAGGTTTATGTGGAGTCTCCTTTGGCCAACAGGGGGGTCCATGCAGTCAGTGGGGGACTTAGGATTTTATTTTTAATGTACATGAGCAATAGTATAACAATCAATTTGACAATTTATATAAAGTGGACACAGTACTTGAGAGACACAAACTACCAAAGCTTATTCAGTCCAGAAATGGATAGCCTGAAAGCCCTTCCAGGAGAGAATTCTCCAGGGGTGTCTTGCGTTTCTGTATGTCTTGCAAGCAGAGCTTTGTTCTGGATGGTCTTCTTGTGACCTACAAAAGGGTTGGGCTGCTAGCTGCTTGTAGAAAGAAGTTAAAATAATAATGAGGGCCAGGCGCGGTGGCTCACGCCTGTAATCCCAGCATTTGGGGAGGCCAAGGCGGGTGGATCAACTGAGGTTGGGAGTTCGCCACCAGCCTGACCAACATGGAGAAACCCTGTCTCTACTAAAAATACAAAATTAGCTAGGTGTGGTGGTGCATGCCTGTAATCCCAGCTACTCGGGAGGCTGAGGCAGGAGAATTGCTTGAACTCAGGAGGTGGAGGTTGTGGTGAGCTGAGATCGTGCTGTTGCACTCCAGCCTGGGCAACAAGAGCAAAACTCTGTCTCAGAAAATAAAAATAAAATAATAATAATAATAATAATGAGTTGTGGAGGGAATGCAGGGGTTTTTAAAGAAAGGGTTTGGAATGCAGAAGAGGTGAGGGGTAGGGGTGAGAGTTGGTGATTAGGAGGTGCCAGGCAGCAAGACCCACTCCGATCACTCATCTTGAATTATTATTCAATTTGGTGAAGGGGCTGGCATCATCATGGATCCTAACAGTTTATAAATTAATCGCAGTTAATCTTGTATCACTCTTCAGCTGGGAGTGGGTTCCAGCCTTGAAGTAATCTTTTGTTGGAGAGAGAATTCTGGAGGTGTCTAGTCCCTATGAGGATCCCACTCCTGAAGCCTCTAAGGAAATAGATGGCCAGATAGGTGAGCATGGTGTGTGCTTAGCAAACATCTGGGTAAATAAGTGTGCATAAGGCATGGGGGCATAGAATGGAAAAGGATGGGAAGTGGAGGTTATAGCACATTCTGAGGCTGTAGTACAAGATGAACATATACATAGCTTGTCTCAAAGTCATATCTTGAGACAAGGGAGTGGGCGAAGAGAAAAGGGGAAAGAAGAAAGTTTTAAAGTGTGGTTTAAGGCTCAGCTGCTAAGCTGCCCAGTTACATTTTCAAAGATGTTTGTATATGAACAGCTGTGGAAGACACTGATGGTGTCTCACTCTGGAGCACAGAATAGGTTGATTACCTGTCCAGAATGATAATGTTTCCTTTAAGGCAAAGGTCAGATAGGTTTGCTAGCAGCCTGTATAATAAATCAAAAGAAACAAGGAGAGAGTGAGAGAGAGAAAAAAAAAGAAAAAGAAGAAGAAAGAAGAAGGAGGAGGAGGAGCAGGGGAGGGGAAGGAGGAGGAGGGAGGGGAAGGAGGAGGAAAGAAAGAAAGAAGGAAAGGAAAAGAAGAGATTAATAAATAAAAGATTTTAGTTTGCTGAAGTAGGGGTTCCACAGCTGTGATGCAAATCTGGATGCCCTCAACATGAGGGTTCTGACACCTCCTGTGATTTTCAGCTTGGTCTTTCTCACTGCAGGGCCTTCTTAAGGGCATCTGAAGGGAGGTTTACCGAGGCTTTGTAAAGACAAGGCAGACACTCTTTCTTCTGCCTTCCCTTTTCTCCTCTTTTTTCTTTTGTCATTCTCTTTCCTCCTCCTTGTCTGACTGTCCTGTCTTAGTTCTTTTAGCAGCCTTATTGAAATATTTCCATACCACAAAATTCCTCCATCTAAAGGGTTTTACATTTTAAGTCTAGTAGTTTTTAGTATATTCACAGAGTTGTCCAACCATCACCACAATCTAACTTTAGAACATTTTTATTACCTCCAAAGGGAACACTATATGCAGTAGTAGTCAGTCCTCATTCCCACCCCACAAACCCATCCCGGACAGCCACTACTTCACTCTCTGTCTCTACAGACTTGCGTATTCGGAAGATTTTGTGTAACTGGAATTATATAAAAGGTAGTCTTTTGCATCTGTCTTCTGCAACTTAGCATAGTATTTTCAATGTTTATGTTGTAGAATGCATCAGTCTTCATTATTTTTTATTGACAAGTAATACCATATTGTATGGATATTAAACATATTATTCATCTATTCAGCAGTTCCTGGACATTTTCCTTGTTTATACTATTTTGGTATTATGAGTAATGGTGCTGTGAATATTTGCATACGCGCCTTTGTGTGTGCACATGCTTTTCATTTCCCTTGGGTACACACCTACAAGTAGAATTGCTGGGTCATATGGTAACTCCACAGGAACTGCCAGACTGTTGTCCAAAGTGGCTGCCCTATTTTATCAGCAGTTCAGGAAGGTTCCAATTATTCCATATTCTCACCAACATTTGTTATCTATCTTTTTTGATTACAGTCCTAGAGGGTGTGAAATGGTATCTCTTTGTGGTTTTGATTTGCATTTCCCTAATTGACTAATGATATTAAGCATCTTTTCACGTGCTTATTGGCCATTTATATATATCCTTTGAAAAATATCTATTCAAATCCTTGTCCATTTTTAGTTGAGTTACTTGTCTTTTTATTACTGAGTTGTAAAAATTCTTTATGTTGTTTGGATAAAAGTACCTAACCATATGTATAATTTGCAAATATTTCCTCCCTTCCCAAATGGGAGAAAATGCAACAAAAACAAAAATAGACAAATGTGACATAATTAAACTAAAAATCTACACAGCAAAATAAATAATCAACAAAGTAAACAGATAACCTATGGAATGGGAGAAAATATTTGCAAATTACACCTCTAACAAAGGACTATCTCCAGAATCTACAAGGAACTAAAACAACTCAACAAGAAAACAAGTAAACAACCCCATTAAAAACTGGGCAAAGGATGTAAATGCGCATTTCTCAAAAGGGGACATACATGTGGCCAACAATCATGAAAAAATTCTCCACATCACTAACCATCAGAGAAATGCAAATTAAAACCACAATGAGATATGATCTCACACCAGTCAGAGTGGCTACCATTAAAAAGTCAAAAAATAACAGTTGTTGGCATGGATGCAAAGGAAAGGGAATGCTTATACACTGTTGGTGGGAATGCAAATATACACTGTTGGTGGGAATGCAACTACAGCCTCTATGAAAAACAGTATGAAGATTTCTCAAATAGCTAAAAATAGAACTACTGTTTGACCCAGGAATCTCACAACCGGGTATCTACCAAAGGAAAAGAAATCATTACACAAAAAAGATACCTGCACTTCTCTGTTTATCACAGTACCATTCACAATAGCAAAGTCATGGAATCAACCTAAGTATCCATCAATTGTGGACTGGATAAAGAAAATGTGGTACATATATACCATAGAATACTATGTAGCCATGAGAAAGAATGAAGTCATGTCCTTTGCAGCAACATGGATGCAGTTGTAGGCCATCATCCTAAGTGAAATAACTCCAAAACAGAAAATCAAATGCCACATGTTCTCACTTATAAGTGGGAGGTAAACAATAAGTACACATGGACATAAAGATGGAAATAATAGACACTGGGGGAAAATAATAGGCAAAAAGTGGGGAAGGTAGAGAGATGAGGGTTGAAAAATTATCTATTGGGTATAATGTTCACCACTGGGGTGATGGGTACACTGGAAGCTCAAAGTCCCAGCATTACAAAATATACCCATGTAACAAACCTGCACATGTACAAATCTTGAATCTAAAATAAAAATGTTTTTAAATGTCTGAGTGAGAAAGGATTATAAAGGTCCCATAACCCCAAATTCCCCTGATCCCTGACCTGCATTTACCACATCCCAACCAAGTGGTCATCTGACCAGTGCTAGAATGTCTGCAATGACAGAGATACTCTCCACCTGCCAAAACAGACAATTTCATTTTGGGGTCAGTTTGATTTTGGGGCAGGTCTTCCTTGAAGCTCTTGACAAATCATTTCAGTGTCAACCTCTTAGGATCATACAAAAAAGTCTTCCATATGATAGCTAGCCCTCTATAAACTTGATGACATATTTTGTATCCCTCAAACCTTTCCTCCTGAAGGTGAAATGTTCCCTAGTCTCTCAGTAAATTCTCACTTTGGCGTGTTTTTAGTTTCATCACCTGACTCATACTTTTGTGTTCCAGATTATTTTTAGCTTTCTAAACATGTGGCTTCCAAAAATAAATGCACTATTCCAGGTGTGGCTAGCCAGCACAAAGTAAAGTGGAGCTATCGCTCTCTGCCTGCTGACTTCTATACTTGGATTAATGCAGTCTGAGCTCATTTTTTTTTGGCAGGTACCTCACAAACCAATGACTCACATTGAGACAACTTTTTAATAAATGCACTAAAAATCTGTACGTTTATTTAGGAAAAGATGCCACAAAGTGACATATTCCTCATTCTGCATTTGAGCAAGTGGGTCTATGGATCAAGATCAGGACTTTTTCTGCTAACTCCTACCTGTTACTATCTTCATGAACCCTGGTTTTGTCCCATAGCTCAATATAATCTACAAGTGTAACAACCATGTAGATTCTGTCAGTCATATCTCAGAATTGGGGCATGAGGTGTGATGCTTCATTAGAGCACCCTGGAGCAGGCAGGGTCAAAGACGAAGCCAGGACCTGAAATGACTTTTACCAAGAGGGGAGGTGAGGCCCAGAGGATGCAGAGCCAGGAGGAGCAAGTGAGATGCATAACCCAAAGAGCACGACCAATTTATCCATGGATTTGGCCACAGATGGCCCTGGTATTTCTCAAGGAAGACGGTGGAATCCTGTTCTAGGGGGTTGTGAGGGAAGGAACTGAGAATCTGGTGGACAAGAAGCCACAGCTCAGGAGAGCTCTCTTAGGGGCTACAGTTGTTTGAAATGTGGAAAGAAAGGGCTTAGTCTCTGGAAGAGGAGCTAGCGAGAACAAGATGGGAGGCACAGTGGAAACCAGTCCTAGCAAACTGGAACCAGGGAGAGCTCCCTCTGGGCAAGGCCTTGGGATTACAGGCTCGGCACTTTCTGATTGGAGTCCAGGAGCAAGCAGTTGCTTATGAGCTTGCCTGGAGGGGATTGGTCCAGAGGCTGGGAGGACAGGGCAGCGTGGAATCCAGCAGGAGGTAGCTGCAAGGAGTGGAGAAGGCAGAAGCTGGGAAATGAGACTGGGCCTGAGATATACTATCGTTGAAGTCTCCAGTGAAAGTGTGGAAGAGGCCTTCACACACACTATTGAAAGGCCACCACACACCCATCCTCTTCTGTTTGAATTTCCCTTCTATGTACTTTTCTTCATTTTTTCTTTAAACTCTTATTTTCTTGAGAGCAATTTCCCTGTACTGTTTTCCCTGATGTTCCCTGGGCCTTAGACTACCTTTTGAGAAAGACATGCACTTAGACTTTATTGCTCAACACTCATGCCCATTGCATCATTGTCTAACCTGCATTTCCCTCTCATCCAAAGGGGCAATGTGGACAAAACGAAGTAAAAAGATCAAATGCCTTGCAGAATTTCAGTGTCAGTGTTGCTCATTCTACCAATCTTTTGATCTTAAAACTGGGTTCAAAAGGAAATAAGCTACTTTGGAGCCAGGTACAGTGGCTCACTCCTGTAATTCCAGCACTGTGGAAGATTGAGGCAGGCAGAGACTTGAGCCCAGGAGTTCGAGACCAGTGTGGGCAACATGGCAAAACCCCGTCTCTATAAAAAATACAAAAATTAGCTGACTGTGGAGGTGCACACAGGCAGTCCCAGGTACTTGGGAGGCTGAGGCAGGAGAATCACTTGAGCATGGGAGACTGAGGCTTCAGTGATTCATGATTGCACCACTGCACTCCAGCCTGGGTGACAGAGCAAGACCCTGTGTCCGAAAACAAAAAACAAAGAAAGAAACAAAAAGCTGGTTTGCATAGTTTTTCATCAAATCCAATGCCAAATTCTAGCCACTTCTTGCTTTTCTAAGCACAGACAGGCAATTCATTGCTAAACTATTTTACAAACCTCCCAACTATATTATATAAAATCTATCTTCCTCTCTTATCAAGGGAAACATTTGCTCATCTTTGAGCAACTCACATACTCCAAATACCTGTGGTGTTGAAAGCCGTCTGGTCATTAGTATGTTCAGCTGCTCAGTGTCGGAAATTCCTTTGGGTCGGGCCTCTAGAGCAACCAGATAATCTCTCAGTGGCGGTCACAGGCTAGCAAGCCTTGGCCGTATCCAGACCATGCCTATCATGGTCTGGCAACCCTGCCAAAGTAACAAAGCAACTTTTACTTTTATATCTTTCCAAAGTAACAAGACAACTTTGAATTTATTGCCAACATTGAACATTGAGGACCTCATATAAAATCAGGATTCCCAGCTGCTCTTGAAAATTTGGAAGTTGTGACCCTGCTGGGCCCACATTCCCTAGAGTGTTGGGTCTCCTGGGCTCAGCAGCTGCTGCCCCTGAGGAAGGCATGCATCTCTCCTGTGTAAGTTTCCACCTGGCTCACTGGCTTGGTCATATTGGCTTCCTGGCCTCTTTTTGCATGTAGTTTGTGATCCCTGATTGTAGGTTTCATCATTTATCCTGGGCTGTTTCCTCCTGGGAGTTATAATCTTCCTAATCTGAAGCTGAAACTCCCCCAAATGCAAGTTAAACGTGAATTGACAGTAATGGCTAATGCCTAAATAGCACCTACTGTGTACCAGGCCTGAACCACTAACTCATTTCATCTTCACAACAAGCCTATGCTGTGGGTGCTGGTTACTGCACCAGGCCTGAACCACCAGCTCATTTCCTCCTCACAAGCCCATGCGGTGGGCGCTCGTTACCACACTAGGCCTCAATAACCAGCTCATTTCATTACTACACTAGGCCTCAACCACCAGCTCATTTCATTACCACACCAGGCCTCAACCACCAGCTCATTTCATTACCACACCAGGCCTGAGCCGCCAGCTCATTTCATCCTCACAAGCACATGCAGTGGGCGCTCATTAGCCCCGTTTTACAGGTGAGGACACATGCTCAGAGACTTTAGCCCACTTGTCTGGAGCTGACTGCCTCCACACCTTCTGTGTGATTCACACTGACACAACTGGACATTTCCTACCACGAACATGACATTCACTCCGGTTTTCTGCCTTGACCTCTACATTTTTGGCCCCTGCACATCTGGGCCTCAACCTTCCAGACACGGTTCCTCCAGCTCGGTTAGAGTCCCGTGCTCCTCCTCCCATGCCTTTGGTGCCCACACTAAGTCAGGGCTCAGAAGTCACTCCTGTGACTTGGCTGCTCTGCTTTGTGAGCTCAAGAAACCAGGAAGCCTGTTAAACATGCTATCAGGAATGCTGAAGAATTAAAGATTGTCCAATAAAAGTCAGTGTCAAAGTAATGGAAAATGAAGTGTGGATGGGAACCGTTATTTCTCAGGAGTCAGGGAGTATCTAAATTTGCTGTCTGAAGTCAGAGCCATAGAAAATCCCCAGCTGCACTCTGGTAGTTGTGGTTTTAGCACCTTTACTTGTCATTACAAATAAATTTGAAACTGAAGGAAAGTGAAGAAACACCTCTCAGAAGAGCATGATGCCTTCGACCTGGTTTGCTAGGACAGGAACTGGACACAGATTCTGAAAATCTCATTCATTCAAGCTGAATAAAATGTAGACGCAAGGACATTTACATAGTCAGCCATTCCTCAAGGATTTACTGAGTGCCTACTGTGTACCAGAAGTGGTATTCGTTAGGTACCACATGTTTCATTCATTTGCTCATAGTCCTTTGAGGCCCTTCTAGGTGGAAGCCCCACAATAGGCTCTGGGGATACAGCCCCTGCCACTGCAGAGCTGATGTTTTCACATAAGATTCAGACTTCCAACAACCAATTACACTACTGGTTAATCACAATTATAGTGCTGCAACTAGGCGTTCCCAGTCAGTCTGGGAAATGCAGAAAGGCCTCCCTGGTGAGAAGGTCTCTGCACTGAAATCTGCAGGAGCTGGAGGAGCAGAGTGAAGGGAGGTAAGGGAAAGTGAGAGCCTGCCAGGCAAAATGAAGAGGAAGCGCCAAGGACCTACGGAGGGTGGGAGCCAGGGAACCGAAGGAGGCAGTTACCAGCACTCCTGAAGCACAGGCAGCTAGAGAAGAGAGCCACAGGCTGGACAGTGACCTTGGCAGGGGACACACCATGCAAGGCTAGTGAGCCACGTTCAGAATTTTCAGATTTATCTTGAAAGCCCTGGGAAATCATTAGCATTTTAAGCAGAATGGTAATATGGTCAAATTAGCATTTATAAAGGCCCTGTGAAGGAAGGTCAGAGGTGCAGCAAGAATGGACGCAGTGAGTTGGTTACTGGGTGAATTCGCCAGGCAGGCAAGAAGGGGTGTTGTAGAGCGAGGTTTCTCCACAGCCACATCAGTGACATTTGGCATCTCATTGATCTTTGCTGTGAGGGCTGTATTGTGCATGGCAGCATGCTTTGCATCCCTGGCTCTGCCTGCTGAATGCCAATAGCTCCCTCCCCGAGTCATGACACACAAAAATATGTCCACTGGACATTGCCAAATGTCCCTCATTGGGGGAAATCACCTGTAGTTGAGAAGCACCAATTTAAAGTGGGGACAAGGGATGTGAAGAGATATGGACAGATTCACAATGTGTCTTGGAGCTGGAATCAAAAGATATTAGTGACATATTTGAAAAGGGATGGAGGGCATGAGGTCAGGGCTGACTGTAGCTTGAGGTGCTGGGTGGATAACACGGCGACCATTGCTAGAAAATACGAAGGAAGGCAGGATTCAAAGGAAAAGATAATAAGGTCCATCCTAAGTATTTCATTGGAAAGTTGACTCTCCCTCTCCCTCTCCCTCTCCCTCTCCCTACGGTCTCCCTCTCCCCACGGTCTCCCTCTCCCTCTCTTTCCACGGTCTCTCTCTGATGCTGAGCCGAGGCTGGACTGTACTGCTGCCATCTCGGCTCACTGCAACCTCCCTGCCTGATTCTCCTGCCTCAGCCTTCCGAGTGCCTGTGATTGCAGGCGCGCGCCACCACGCCTGACTGGTTTTCGTACTTTTTTGGTGGGGTTTTGCTGTGTTGGCCGGGCTGGTCTCCAGCTCCTAACCACGAGTGATCCGCCAGCCTCGGCCTCCCGAGGTGCCGGGATTGCAGACGGAGTCTGGTTCACTCAGTGCTCAATGGTGCCCAGGCTGGAGTGCAGTGGCGTGATCTTGGCTCGCTACAACCTCCACCTCCCAGCCGCCTGCCTTGGCCTCCCAAAATGCCGGGAGTGCAGCCTCTGCCCGGCCGCCACCCCGTCTGGGAAGTGAGGAGCGTCTGTGCCTGACCACCCATCGTCTGGGACGTGAGGAGCCCCTCTGCCTGGCTGCCCAGTCTGGAAAGTGAGGAGCGTCTCTGCCCGGCCGCCATCCCATCTAGGAAGTGGGGAGCGCCTCTTCCCGGCCGCCATCCCATCTAGGAAGTGAGGAGCGTCTCTGCCCGGCCGCCCATCGTCTGAGATGTGGGGAGCACCTCTGCCCCGCCGCCCCGTCTGGGATGTGAGGAGCGCCTCTGCCCGGCCGCGACCCCGTCTGGGAGGTGAGGAGCGTCTCTGCCCGGCCGCCCTGTCTGAAAAGTGAGGAGCCCCTCTGCCCGGCAACCGCCCCATCTGAGAAGTGAGGAGCCCCTCCGCCCGGCAGCCGCACCGTCTAAGAAGTGAGGAGCCCCTCCACCTGGCAGCCACCCCGTCTGGGAAGTGAGGAGCGTCTCTGCCCGGCAGCCACCCCGTCCGGGAGGGAGGTGGGGGTCAGCCCCCGCCAGGCCAGCCACCCCGTCCGGGAGGGAGGTGGGAGGGTCAGCCCCCCACCCGGCCAGCCGCCCCGTCCAGGAGGGAGGTGGGGGGTCAGCCCCCCGCCCGGCCAGCCGCCCCGTCCGGGAGGGAGGTGGAGGGGTCAGCCCCCCGCCCAGCCAGCCACCCCGTCCGGGAGGGAGGTGGGGGGGTCAGCCCCCCGCCAGGCCAGCCACCCCGTCCGGGAGGGAGGTGGGGGGGTCAGCCCCCCGCCCTGCCAGCCGCCCCATCTGGGAGGTGAGGGGCGCCTCTGCCCAGCCACCCCTACTGAGAAGTGAGGAGCCCCTCTGCCCGGCCAGCCGCCCCGTCCGGGAAGGAGGTGGGGGGGTCAGCCCCCCGCCCGGCCAGCCGCCCCATCCGGGAGGTGAGGGGCGCCTCTGCCCAGCCGCCCCTACTGGGAAGTGAGGAGCCCCTCTGCCCGGACAGCCGCCCCGTCCGGGAGGGAGGTGGGGGGGTCAGCCCCCCGCCCGGCCAGCTGCCCCGTCCGGGAGGTGAGGGGCGCCTCTGCCCGGCCACCCCTACTGGGAGGTGAGGAGCCCCTCTGCCCGGCCACCACCCCGTCTGGGAGGTGTGCCCAGCAGCTCATTGAGAACGGGCCATGATGACAATAGCGGTTTTGTGGAATAGAAGGGGGGGAAAGGTGGGGAAAAGATTGAGAAATCGGATGGTTGCCGTGTCTGTGTAGAAAGAAGTAGACATGGGAGACTTTTCATTTTGTTCTGTACTAAGAAAAATTCTTCTGCCTTGGGATCCTGTTGATCTGTGACCTTACCCCCAACCCTGTGCTCCCTGAAACATGTGCTGTGTCCACTCAGGGTTAAATGGATTAAGGGCGGTGCAAGATGTGCTTTGTTAAACAGATGCTTGAAGGCAGCATGCTCGTTAAGAGTCATCACCACTCCCTAATCTCAAGTACCCAGGGACACAAACACTGCGGAAGGCCGCAGGGTCCTCTGCCTAGGAAAACCGGAGACCTTTGTTCACTTGTTTATCTGCTGACCTTCCCTCCACTATTGTCCTATGACCCTGCCAAATCCCCCTCTGCGAGAAACACCCAAGAATGATCAATAAAAAAAAAAAAAAAAAAAAAAAAAGTTGAAAAAGCTGCCTGTGCCTCATAAGACCTCCAAGAAATACACACACACACAAAAAGCAAGGTAAGGAAGGCCCTAGAGTCTAGGAAGAGACTGGCCAGTGCATTAACCATTGTAGTGTAATGGATTTGATGTTACTTTATGCTCACAAGTTGGACACACACACAGGGACCCAGATCAAATTGGAGGGGAAGGTCAAAGTCAGCTTCCCAAAGGAACTGAAGCTTAGATTGATTTTTAAAGGCTGAGTTAAAATAAACTGGGTAAAAATAAAGAAGGAAAGAGAAAAGCAAATGTAAAATATCTGTGCAGCATGAAGTAGCAAAATATATTCAGAGAATGTAAGAAGCTGAAATGAGGGCCTCAACTAAGCGTGGGAATGCAGATGGTGACATAGCAATGCTGAGGTAGGCTCCCCAGGACCGAGGCCGGCTTGTTGCGGGGAGAGGGGAGGGGCACTCTAGGATGATCTCTGGCGTAAGCAGCAGGTAATGCGGTGCCAGGACATGGCTGAGTTTTACATAAACATTTGTTCAAGCAAATATGGGATCATTCACTGAAACGGAGAATTCAAAGTGAGGTCTAGATTTGGTGGCAAGATACAACTGATTCGAGGTTAGGAAAGGAGAGTTGGAGGAACAGGAGGAAGCGGCCTCTCATCTGCAAACCCTGAGTTCCTGGAACACTTGTTTGTTAGGGAGGGAAGTGTGGCCCAGCCACGATCCTTTGAACATCTTCCTCTTCCATCCTCTGGGTTCTGCATTTCGTGCTGATCTTTAATACATTTCAGATTTTCCAGATACGTCCACACCTCACCCTGGTACACTACTGACTGGAATGTCACTTCCTTCAGGCAGGGGCTTGACATCTCCTTGTGAAACTAGCTAGCCAAGCTCCAGAAATGGGATGGAGGGTCTGGCCCACCCCTTTGTAGCACAGTCCTGGAGATGACAGCAGCCTTCCTGGGTGCGGGGCAAGAAATCTCATCTGCCTGTCTGCAGTGGAGCAGTTTGAGCAGCTCCCCAGCCTGGTGCCACACAACAGCATCATGCCCACGAGGTCTTATTCCAGGTGAGCCTCACATACCATGTTGTCAAAGGTGCCTGCTGGGCCTTCCAGAGGTGCTGCAATTTCTCTCTGTGCCCATTTAGTGCAGGTGTCAGAGCATCTGCAGCTGGATCTAGGTGCCAGTGCTACTCTGAGGCTCCCGGGAACCTCTTAATGTTGTAGACACTGCTCACTGTGTTTCCAGGGACCAAATAAATTGGTAAAATGGCACAAGCTGGCCATGTGTGAAATGGAGAGGGAACGGGTCAATTGGAAAACTTATAAAACTTCTAAGAAGGCCAGGCAAGGTGGCTCATGCCTGTAATCCCAGCACTATGGGAGGCCGAGGCAGGCAGATCACAAAGTCATGAGTTCAAGACTAGCTTGACCAACATGGTGAAACCCCATCTCTTCCAAAAATACAAAAATTAGCCGGGTATGGTGGTGCACTCCTGTAATCCCAGCTATTCAGGAGGCTAAGGCAGGAGAAGTGCTTGAACCCAGGAGGCAGAGGTTGCTGTGAGCCAAGATCGCGCCATTGCACTCCAGCCTAGATGACAGAGCATGATACCATCTCAAAAAAAAAAAAAAAAACTTCTAAGAAGAGGCCCAGCATGGTGGCTCATGCCTGTAATCCCAGCACTTTGGGAGGCAAGAAGTGCAGATCATTTGAGGTCAGGAATTCAAGACCAGCATGGCCAACATGGTGAAACCCCGTTTCTACTGAAAACACAAAAATTAGCCCGTCATGGTGGTGCACACTTGTAATCCCAGCTACTGGGGAGACTGAAGCAGGAGAATCACTTGAGCAGGGAGGCAGAGATTGCAGTGAGCAGAGATCACGCACTGCACTCCAGCCTGGGCCATGGAGTAAGACTCTGTCTCAATTAAAAAAAAAAATTAATAAAAAATATAAAAACTTCTAAGAAGAGGCTGAGGGTAGTGGCTCACGCCTGTAATCCCAGCACTTTGGGAGGCCAAGGCAGGCAGATCACGCAGTCAGGAGATCAAGACCATCCTGGCTAACACGGTGAAACCCCATCTCTACTAAAAATACAAAAAATTAGCCGGGCGTGGTGGTGGGCACCTGTAGTCCCAGCTACTCGGGAGGCTGAGGCAGAAGAACGGCGTGAACCCGGAAGGCGGAGCTTGCAATGAGCCGAGATCGCACCACTGCACTCCAGCCTGGGGTCAGAGCAAGACTCCATCTAAAAAAAAAAAAAATTTCTAAGAAGAAAATGCAACTTCCTCTCTGCCATTACTTAGCAAAAGTGTATCCCATTCCTTTCATCAGCCTGAAAGACCGCACAGCTCACAGGCTGCCTGTCTTGTCTCTTGGTCACAATTTAATTGGAAAGTTGAAAAAGCTGAAAAATTACATAAGAAGTAGGGTGTCAGATAAAATACAGTCCATCCAGTTACGTTTAAATATCAGATAAGCAGCAAATAAGTTTTTAATATAAATATGTTCCAAATATTGCATGCAACCTACTTACACAAAAAACTTACCCACTGTTTATCAGAAATTCAACTGGGTGTCCAGTATTTTTATTTACTAAATCTTGTATAGAACAACCCTCGTATAGAACAGCCTGAAGTTTGACCTTCAGCTTCCTAAAAGGGATATTTTAAATGTGTTTATTCATGTATTTAACAGGTCCTTCCTTGTTCCATGAGGCATTTGAAGTAGCTGAATAAAGTTGCGCTCAATTTTGGCTCATGTATTGACTCAGTTGCCACTTTGGGCTCATTTATTCTGTATCACTGAAGGTGGTCCTCAGACAGTGATGAAGGGCCCTCCTCAGCCAGAAGCAGAGCCCTGGCAGGAAAGCGCAAGACAGCTCCTATTGTCAGGCCCTGGGTACCACGCCACCTCCACCTGAGCGTCCTCCCCCGGCTCACGCCACAGGGTGTCCTCAGGGCATCGCCTTTCCTATCACAGCTGGAGGGGAATTTACGCAAACAGGATGAGGGCAGGGAGGTTTGTCTCACCTTGTAGCTTACCCGCTTGCCCCATTCTTGAATCCTAAGGAAAAAGCCAAGCCCCTTACTTATACACACGCCTCCAGCTCATTCGGATCCCCGATGGCTGTCCAGCTGCTCACAAAGAGCTGTCCTTTGGGAGCCCTGCTGTCCTGCCACATGCATCAAATATAGTGTGGAGACTATGTCCTGAGCCAATGCCAGTTCAACCTGAAGTGGCCCCTGGGACCAAATAAAAAAGGCATCCTTTTTATTTATTTTATTTTATTTATTTTGAGATGTAGTCTCACTCTGTTGCCAGGTTGGAGTGCAGTGACGCAATCTCAGCACACAGCAATCTCCAACTCCTGGATTCAAGCAGTTCTCCTACCCCAGCCTCCTGAGTAGCTGGGATTACAGGTACCCGCCACCACACCCAGCTAATTTTTGTATTTTTAGTAGAGATGGAGTTTCACCATGTTGTCCAGGATGGTCTCGATCTCCTGACCTCGTGATCCGCCCACCTCAGCCTCCCAAAGTGCTGGGATTACAGACATGAGCCACTGCGCCCAGTGAGGGCATCTTTTTTAAAGTGACATCATCACAACAGTAGGGTCAGCGATCACAAAGGCGCTGGAGAAACCAGAAAGCAGTTGAGGGAGCATGGTGCTTTTTGAAATGTGCTCAGGTGCTGAGCTGAGCCAACCACCAGATGACCCTTGCCTCAGCCTTTCAGGCCTCAGAAACTGGCTGGACCCCAGGTAAGAAGTGCCACTGCAACTAAAAGGGAATTTTTTAATATGTTTTTTATATATATGTATATTATATATATACTTGTGCACATTAGTTTTTTATATTGCCACATTTGTTTTTTCTCCTGAATAGAGATATATAACAGATATCAAGATATTCCTAAATAATACAGCATAAACCTCCTAAGAACAAAAATATTCTTCTACATAACCACAGTAAAATTATCATACCAAAGAAGTTTAATATGATTATCTAATTAAGTCCATATTCAGATTACCCTGTTGTCCAAGTAATGTCCTTCATAGCTTTTTTTGTTGCTGTTTATCCAAAAATCTAATCAATTGCACTTAGTTTTTAATGTTCTTTTAGTCTCCTTTAATCCAGAACAGTTCTACAGCTTTGTGTTTGTATTCTATGACATTGACATTTTTCAAAAATTGAGGCCGATTTTTTTGTTGAATGTCCCCCAAGTTAAACTGGATTGTTTTCTCATGATTAGATTTAGGTGCAATATTTTTGACAATCATACTAAGTAGATGATGCTGTGTTTTCAGTGCATCATATCAGGAGGCTCTTGATTTCAATCAGTCCCACTATATATATATATATATATATATATATATATATATATATATACACACACTTTAAGTTCTAGGGTACATGTGCACAACGTGCAGGTTTGTTACACAGGTATACATGTGCCATGTTGGTTTGCTGCACCTATCAACTCATCATTTATATTAGATATTTCTCCTAATGCTATCCCTCCCCCAGGCCCTGAACCCTGCTCTGACAGGCCCTGGTGTGTGATGTTCCCTGCCCTGTGCCCAAGTGATCTCATTGTTCAATTCCTATCTATGAGTGAGAACATGCAGTGTTTGGTTTCTGTCCTTGTGATAGTTTTCTGAGAATGATGGTTTCCAGCTTCATCCATGTCCCTGCAAAGGACATGAACTCATCCTTTTTTATGGCTGCATAGTATTCCATGGTGTATGTGTGCCACATTTTCTTAATCCAGTCTATCATTGATGGACATTTGGGTTGGTGCCACGTCTTTGCTATTGTGAATAGTGCCTCAATAAACATATGTGTGCATGTGTCTTTATAGTAGCATGATTTATAATCCTTTGGGTATATACCCAGTAATGGGATGGCTGGGTCAATGGTAATTCTAGTTCTAGATCCTTGAGGAATCGCCACATTGTCTTCCACAATGGTTGAACTAGTTTACAGTCCCACCAACAGTGTAAAATCATTCCTATTTCTCCACATCCTCTCCAGCACCTGTTGTTTCCTGACTTTTTAATGATCGCCATTCTAACTGGTGTGAGATGGTGTCTCATTGTGGTTCTGATTTGCATTTCTCTGATGACCAGTGATGATGAGCATTTTTTCATGTGTCTGTTGGCTGTATAGATGTCTTCTTTTGAGAAGTGTCTGTTCATATCCTTTGCCCACTTTTTGATGGGTTTCTTTTTCTTGTAAATTTGTTTGAGTTCTTTATAGATTCTGGATATTAGCCCTTTGTCAGATGGGTAGATTGTAAAAATTTTCTCCCATTCTGTAGGTTGCCTGTTCACTCTGCTGGTGGCTTCTTTTGCTGTGCAGAAGCTCTTTAGTTTAATTAGATCCCATTTGTCTATTGTGGCTTTTGTTGCCATTGCTTTGGTGTTTTAGTCATGAAGTCCTTGCCCATGCCTATGCCCTGAATATTATTGCCTAGGTTTTCTTCTAGGGTTTTTATGGTTTTAGGTCTAACATTTAAGTCTTTAATCCATCTTGAATTAATTTTTGTACAAGGTGTAAGGAAGGGATCCAGTTTCAGCTTTCTACGTATGGCCAGCCAGTTTTCCCAGCACCATTTATTAAATAGGGAATCCTTTCCCCATTTCTTGTTTTTGCCAGGTTTGTCAAAGATCAGATGGTTGTAGATGTGTGGCGTTACTTCTGAGGCCTCTGTTCTGTTCCATTGATCTATATCTCTGTTTTGGTACAAGTACCATGCTGTTTTGGTTACTGTAGCCTTGTAGTACAGCTTGAAGTCAGGTAGCATGATGCCTCCACCTTTGTTCTTTTTGCTTAGGATGGACTTGGCAATGCGGGCTCTTTTTTGGTTCCATATGAACTTATAAAGTAGTTTTTTCCCATTCTGTGAAGAAAGTCATTGGTAGCTTGATGGGGATGGCACTGAATCTATAAATTACTTTGGGGAGTATGGCAATTTTCACAATATTGATTCTTCCTATCCATGAGCATGGAATATTCTTCCATTTGTTTGTGTCCTCTTTTATTTCGTTGAGCAGTGGTCTGTAGTTCTCCTTGAAGAGGTCCTTCACATCCCTTGTAAGTTGTATTCCTGGGTATTTTATTCTCTTTGTAGCAATTGTGAATGGGAGTTCACTCATGATTTGGCTCTCTGTCTGTATTGGTGTATAGGAATGCTTGTGATTTTTGCACATTGATTTTGTATCCTGAGACTTTGCTAAAGTCGCTTATCACCTTACGGAGATTTTGGGCTGAGACAATGGGGTTTTCTAAATATACAATCATGTAATCTGCAAACAGGGACAATTTGACTTCCTCATTTCCTATTTGAATACCCTTTATTTCTTTCTCTTGCCTGATTGCCCTGGCCAGAACTTCCAACACTATGTTGAATAGGAGTGGTAAGAGAGGGCATCCTTGTCTTGTGCTGGTTTTTAAAGGGAATGCTTCCAGTTTTTGCCCATTCCGTATGATATTGGCTGTGGGTTTGTCATAAATAGCTCTTATTATTTTGAGATATGTTCCATCAATACCTAGTTTATTGAGAGTTTTTAGCATGAAGCACTGTTGAATTTTATCAAAGGCCTTTTCTGCATCTATTGAGATAATCATGTGGTTTTTGTCATTGGTTCTGTTTATGTGATGGATTACGTTTATTGATTTGCATATGTTGAACCAGCCTTGCATCCCAGGGATGAAGCTGACACTTGATTATGGTGGATAAACTTTTTGATGTGCTGCTGGATTCGGTTTGCTAGTATTTTGTTGAGGATTTTTGCATCAATGTTCATCAGGGATATTGGTCTAAAATTCTCTTTTTTTATTCTGTCTCTGCCAGGCTTTGGTATCAGGATGATGTTGGCCTCATAAAATGAGTTAGGGAGGATTCCCTCTTTTTTTATTGATTGGAATAGTTTCAGAAGGAATGGTACCAGCTCCTCTTTGTACCTCTGGTAGAATTCGGCTGTGAATCTGTCTGGTCCTGGACTTTTTTTGGTTGGTAGGCTATTAATTATTGCCTCAATTTTAGAGCCTGTTATTAGTCTATTCAGAGATTCAACTTCTTCCTGGTTTAGTCTTGGGAAGGTATATGTGTCCAGGAATTTATCCATTTCTTCTAGATTTTTAGTTTATTTGTATAGAGGTGTTTATAGTATTCTCTGATGGTAGTTTGTATTTCTGTGGGATTGGTGGTGATATCCCCTAAAAGGGAAGCTTTTCTCAACTACATTTGGTCTTCCTGGGAGGGGAGAGAGGCAGGGATGTGAAAAGCAGACATGGGCAGGATCATCAGAGCTGCCCCTGAAGAGTCCGTCCCAAAAGCTGGCATCCAGACCCTAGCCAGGCACCCTCCATAGGACGTCCTCTTCAGTCACTCCCTAGAAAAGTCTGAATAGGGGCCGAGCGTGGTGGCTCATGCCTGTAATCCCAGCACTTTGGAAGGCCGAGGCAGGCGGATCACCTGAAGTCGGGAGATCGAGACTAGCCTGACAAACATGGAGAAACCCCGTCTCTACTAAAAATACAAAATTAGCCAGGCATGGTGGCATGTGCCTGTAATCCCAGCTACTTGGGAGGCTGAGGCAGGAGAATCACTTGAACCCGGGAGGCAGATGTTGCAATGAGCCAAGAGTGCACCATTGCACTCCAGCCTAGGCAACAAGAGTGAAACTCTGTCTCAAAAAAAAAAAAAAAAAAAAGAGAGAAAGAAAGAAAAGTCTGAATAGGCATGGAAATTACCTGCTGCCCTGCTGCAGATGGCTCAGGGCTCTTACAGGCCATTATCACATAAATAAAGCACATGACTCGAAGCAGCAATGCATGATAAGTGGGTTAACTATTATCCCTCTTTTTATAATATAGAAACAGAGGTACCAAGGATACTGAAGATCAAGCCAAAGAATAGTAGTAAGATCCCTAACAGTGGCCAGGCGTGGTGGCTCATGCCTGTAATACCAGCATTTTGGGAGGCCAAGGTAGGCAGATCACTTGATGTCAGGAGTTTGAGACCAGCCTGGCTAACATGGTGAAACCCCATCTCTACTAAAAATACAAAAACTAGCTAGGGGTGGTGGCCCACACCTGTAGTCCCAGCTACTCAGGAGGCTGAGGCAGGAGAATCATGTGAACCTTGGAGGTGGAGATTGCAGCGAGCCACAATTCTGCCACTGCACTCCAGCCTGGGTGACACAGCGAGGCTCCGTCTCAAAAAAAAGATCCCTATCAAATGCTTTCCATTTCCCATTTCAAATAAGGATTATTAAAAAGCTTAAACATGCCGGCTGCAGTGGCTCACACCTGTAATCCCAGCACTTTGGGAGGCCAAGACAGGTGGATCACCTGAGGTGAGGAGTTTGGGACTAGCCTGGCCAACATGGTGAAACGTCATCTCTACTAAAAATACAAAAATTACCTGGGTTTGGTGGTGGGCACCTGTAATCCCAGCTACTCGCGAGGCTGAGGCAGGAGGCAGAGGTTGCAGTGAGCCGAGATCGTGCCACTGCACTCCAGCCTGGGTGACAGAGTGAGACTCCATCTCAAAAAAAAAAAAAAAAAAGCTTAAACACAAATAGAGAAAAGAGTATAGTGAGCCCTCACGCACCCATCACTGAACTACAATTAGCAACCCATAGCCAAGCTTATTTCATCACTCATTCTACCCTCTTCCATATTGTCTTAAAGCAAATCCCAACCATTATGTCACTTCGTCCAGAAACGGTTTAGTATGAACTCTGAAAGATTAAGGGCACTTTTGACAAAAAAAAATACAATACCTAGGAATACAGCTAACAAGGGAAGTGAAGGATCTCTTCAAGGAGAACTACAAACCACTGCTCAAAGAAATCAGAGAGGACACAAACAAATGGAAAAACATTCCATGTTCATGGATAGGAAGAATCAATATGGTGAAAATGGCCATACTGCCCAAAGCAATTTATAGATTCAATGCTATCCCCATTAAACTACCATTGACATTCTTCACAGAATTAGAAGAAAACTATTTTAAAATCCATATGGACCTAAAAAAAAGAGCCTGAATAGTGAAGACAATCCTAAGCAAAAAGAACAAAGCTGGAGGCATCACACTACCTGACTTCAAACTATACTACAAGGCTCCAGTAACCAAAACAGCATAGTACTGGTACAAGAACAGACACATAGACCAATGGAACAGAATAGAGAACCCAGAAATAAGACCACATACCTACAACCAGCTGATCTTCAACAAACCTGACAAAAACAAGCAATGGGGAAAGGATTCCCTATTCAGTAAGTGGTGCTGGCAGAATTGGCTAGCCATATGCAGAAAATTGAAACTGGATCCCTTCCTTACACTATATACAAAAATTAACTCAAGATGGATTAAAGACTTACGTGCAAAACCCAAGACTATAAAAATCCTAGAAGAAAATCTAGGCAATACCATTTGGGACATAGGCTCAGGCAAAGATTTCATGACGAAAATGCCAAAAGCAATTAAATGAAAGCAAAAATTGACAAATGGGATCTAATTAAACTAAAGAGCTTCTGCACAGCAAAAGAAACTATCATCAGAGTGAACAGACAACCTACAGAGTGGGAGAAAATTTTTGCAATCTATCCATCTGACAAAGGTCTAATATTCAGAGTCTACAAGGAACTTAAACGTATAAGAAAAAAACAAACAGCTCCATTAAAAAGTGGGCAAAGGACATGAACAGACACTTCTCAAAAGAAGATATTCATGCAGCCAACAAACATAAAAAAAAAGCTGAACATCACTGATAATTCAAGAAATGAAAATCAAAACCACAACGAGATACCATCTCACGCCAGCCAAAATGGCTATTATTAAAAAGCCAAAAAAAAAAAACAACACAGATACTGACAAGGTTGTAGAGAAAAAGGGATGCTTTTACACTCTTGGTGGCGTGTAAATTATTTCAACCTATGTGGAAGACAGTGTGGTGATTCCTCAAAGACCTAGAGACAGAAATACCATTTGACCCAATAATCCCATTACTGGGTATATACCCAAAGAAGTATAAATCATTTTATTATAAAGATATATGTATGTTTATTGCAGCACTATTCACAATAGCAAAGACATGGAATCAACCCAAATACCCATCAATGATAGACTGGATTAAAAAAATGTAGTACATATATACCATGCAATACTATGCAGCCATTAAAAGGAATGAGATCATGTCCTTTGCAGGGATATGACTGGAGCTGGAGGCCATTATCCTCAGCAAACTAATGCAGGAACAGAAAATCAAATACCCCATGTTCTTACTTATAAGTGAGAGCTGAAAGATGAGAACACATGGATACATGGAGGGGAAAAACACACACTGAAGCCTGTTGGAGAGTGGGGGGTGGGAGGAGGGAGAGCATCAGGAAGAATAGCTAATGGATGCCAGGCTTAATACCTAGGCAATGGGATGATCTGTGCAGCAAACCACCATGGCACATGTTTACCTATGTACGAACTTGCACATCCTACACATGTACCTCTGAACTTACAATAAATAAGTAAATAAATTTTTAAAGCATTAAAAAATAAAATAAAATAAAAAGATAAGGGAACTTTTTTACAATGTAGTCATGTTACCAATATCATACCTTAGAAAGAATTAATTTCCTCAGTAGCATCAAATATCCAATCAGTATTTAGGTGACCAATTATCTATAAATGTCATAAATATTTTTAAATTTGTTTGAATTAGGGTCCAAATAAGGTTCACATGTTCAGATTGGTTAATATGTCTATTAAATCTATAAGGTTCCCCTTCATATTGTTTTTCTTTGACATCTACTTATTGAAGAAACCAAGTCTTTCATGGTGTCATGTTCACCTTAGTATGGATTTATCTGATTGAATCACTGAGGTGTCATTTAACATATTTCTCTGTCTTCTGTTATTTTCTGCAAATTGGTAATTGAAGACTTGATCCACCTTTTTGCAAACTTCTTCATAGGTGTTGCTGTGTACTTCCAGGAGGAACATATAATGTAGGACTCTCTCTTCCTCTTTCTATATATATATATATATATGAAGTTATCTACCATTAATATCCAAAGCCTAGCTATCTTAATTCATTACTGGCATTACTGGTCATGAAAAGGTAACATTCTAATCCAGTCTTTCCTTTTTCTTTCTCTGTCACCCAGGCTGGAGTGCAGTGGCATGATCTCGGCTCACTACAAACTCCGCTTCCCAGGTTCAGGCGATTCTCCCACCTCAGCCTCCCAAGTAGCTGGGATTACAGGTACATGTGCCACCACACCCAGCTAATTTTTGTATTTTTAGTAGGGACAGGGTTTTACCATGTTGTCCAGGTTGGTCTCGAACTCCTGACCTCAGGTGACCCACCTACCTCAGCCTCCCAAAGTGTTGGGATCATAGGAGTGAGCCACCGTGCCTGGCCTCATTTTTCATCTATTAGCTGACATACATCCACAAAAAGAAAATGTTATCTTTTGCTGTCTGGGTTGCCCATTGCTGTAGTACACAGAACGAAGTTAAGTTAAAGGTTTGATTCTTTCATTTATGTACCACTTTTTAACGTGCCACTTTTCAAAAAAACGAGTTGATTCACTAGCATTCTCCAATAGTAATTAAGTTTTTTGTTTGTTTGTTTGTTTTTGTTTTTTGAGACAGCATCTTGCGATCTCGGCTCACTGCAACCTCTGCCTCCTGGGTTCAAGCAATTCTCCTGCCTCAGCCTCCCGAGTAGCTGGGATTACAGGCATCCGCCACGATGCTCAGCATTTTTTTTCTTTTTTTTGTATTTTTAGTAGAGATGGGGTTTCACCATGTTGGCCAGCCTGCTATCCAACTTCTGACCTCAGGTGATCCGCCTGCCTCGGCCTCCCAAAGTGCTGGGATTACAGGGGTGAGCCACCGCACCCAGCCAGTTTCTTTTTCAATGTTGTCAAGACCATCAATTTAAACATATTTAATAGATGAAGGAGACATAAAATTAGAAAGATATAGAATACTTAAAACTTAATTAACATTTTCTCCTGTTTCTTGGGACAGAGGAAAAAAACATAATTAACAAGCTTGCATCAATAATTGAAGAAAATACATTTTTAATTGAAAAATAATTCACATACCATAAAATTCATGCTTTTAAAAATGTTTTTTATGTATTCAGAAAGTTGTGCTATCCAATTCCAGAACATTTTGCAACTCCCAAAAGAAACCCATACCCATTAGCAGTCATTCTCTGTTCCCTTCTCATCCCACCCGCACCCTGTCCCTGGCAATCACCGATCTATTAATACTTTCTGTTTCTATGGATTTGCCTAAAAAATACATTCTTTTTAAGTACATTTGTAACATCTGAGAAAATGTAAACTAAGTCTGTTTCTTTAAATGTAAAGGAAATAAAAGCCAGAAAGCAAATTCCAACAACATTCAAAGGATTGATATTATATCATTCACATTATTTGACAAAAATACAAATAAATCTAAAACAAATAACAAATAAAATTATGCCACAAAACAATAAAATAATACCACATTGGAAGATGAACAATACATTTATTTGACTCATGGATTAGAGACCATGGATCATAATGCCGATATCTATACTATGTAAGATATTCCCTCCTTTGTATATCTATTTAAACCTAAATTTTAAAATATTAAATGGCAACTTGAAGGTATTCAAGAGCATTTTAAAATCCTGTTATGGAGTGTGAAAGGAAGAGAGGAAGAAAGGAAGGAGGGCCACTGGTCTAAAGAGTCCTTGAGAAGGCTGCTGGGGCTGGCCATGCTCAAGGAGATGGTGCTTACCTGCGGCCAGGTGGGCAGCAGGGAGAGGTGACACGTGGCAGATCTGGAGTTTCAGAACAATGGCCATGCTGTGAGTCCTGGCACTGTCCATTAGGGTGAAAAGCTTTTCTGCTGGGAGTGAGAGGCCTCATGACTCGGTGCTAGGAGCCCCCTCGGTCATGAGAACACGGGTGCATCCCCAAAACCTCCTTTGCATCAGATCCCTGCAGCAGTGAAGCACATTCCCACTGCTCCTTCCATTTACGTCCACCAATTGATGGTCACTCCACCAGCTGAATGATGGATAAGAATCCCTCTCAAATGTTAAAGGACTTCTAGTCATCCAAATTTCTGATTTCACATCAGCTTGTTAAGATCACACAAAACCTGCATTTCAAGTCGCCCCAGCATTTTCACCCTGTAGTACCTTTGGCAACATCACTGCAATGCTTTCTGTCAGCCAATGTGGATCAAAACTGCCAGCAGAACATACTATTTTCTGCCATGATTGGCAGAAAGCAGGAGCACAGTTATGGAGTAAACAGATTGGCCGGCACTTGGCAAGCTGAGGAAACCACACGTACTTGGCCCTCTCTGGCCCCTGGGACACATCCAACTCTGCTATATTAGTGACTGTGATACTGTACTCTCCAGAATTCCAAAGTATGAGCTATTTCTGAGGGAAACGGGTCAAGCTGACTCAGCCTGTGTACAGTTGCTGAACAGAGCTCCAGTCAAGTGATGCTGCAGGGAAATGCAGCAGGAGCATCCTGGCCTGGTGTTTTGCTAAGGCCGGTGGTCTTGCCAGAGTAGGAGGTACATACAGGGCACTACTGGGGGGCAGTGGCAGGAATTCAGCACCCGCAGCAGGATGCAGACTCTGGCTCCCCACAGTATTGGCAGCAAATTCCAGAGACCCATCATCAGTAGGCATCTAAGGACGCTAAGGCACTCTTTGAGCAATAAGAATAGTTTGTGGGTCCTATACCCACAAACCCAGATCCCTCTCCTCTCACTTTACCAGGAAACAAAATGGAAGGAGGGTGGCCTGGGCTTCCAATAATGATTGGTTTTGTTGCTAAGAAAAGCAATTCATTCCTCTTTCCGTTATTGTCTTTTCTTAGACTGGTGGCCAAGAAACAATAGTCACGTATGAAACTCCAAGTTGTTTGAAATTTTAATGTGAAACAGTAGTTAGTGAGTTTTCCTTCATGCCAAACTGTCCTGCTAAAACAAACGTCAGGTGGCCGTCACCTCAGCCAAGATGTAAGGACTCACAGACGGCCAGCCATGAAGCCATTGGCCAAGGGCCCACAGGACATCTGTTCTGGGTCTGCCACCGAGTGTGAGCCAAGAAAGTCAGATCTGAGAATAAAATATTTCCAAATATTATTTTCCTCTGGACCTGATTTACAAAGCATAACACAAGCTGGGGAAGAGGGAGTTTTTCCAGGATAAACAACCCGGCATAGGGGGAGGTCATGTTATTTTAAACATGGAGCTCATACAGGAGAGTTCCTGGTCCCCAAGATCAGGGAGCATTCGCTGTGATGGTAATTTTCATTATTTTATGCTAACTCTGAAATACGTAGCATTCCAACATCAGTCTAAAGAAAGGCGCTCACTAGAGGAAAGTGAGCCAGCAAGCACCTGTCCTCCACGAACAGAGGCCCTTGACATTTGGCTCCGCCACAGTTAGAGGGAAGGACTCCTCCAAGAAGTCAGCTCCTGCTGTTGCCTTCTCTTCCATTTCTACTCTCCCACGATTTCTCCCCAGGAGAACATACACACAGGCATTGACAAGCAGAGCTATTATGTGACATTGTATGCAGACCTCATGGTAAAATTATTGGCACAGCTTGTATAAATTACAGATGCACATTTTCTTAATCAACCCAGGCTCTATACATTAATTGCATAGATCTTCCAATTCAGGCTCACCTACTTTTTTCTTGAATAAGGTAGCAGTTGTTTCTTAAAATATAATAATAATACATGCTGACTATCAAAAGCTTAAGAAATAAAAAATTCAAATTGACAACAATCCTACCACTAGTGAAACCTACTGTATTATAACACTGAGTATAATACATATGTACATAAATATACACACGCACACATGCACGCTGAAATCTTGGCATTCATGGGGTAAACATTTGCAATTTCAGCTCTTCCTCAGTAACTCCAGTTTGCACCCCTGCAAGGCACAAATCTCAATCTGGTGTGTGGGAGAATATTGCTAAGCTAATGAGCAATCCTGCAGAAGTTCCTACCATGATGCCTAGATCTCTGGATGTCATGGATAATGCACAAGCAGATTTGAATCCAATCCATCTCAATAGATTTATCTGAAAATCCCACCGATAGTGACAGAGACCCGTTCATGCTGAGCATGTAGAGGAAGTGGGTGGAGTTAATAAACAGGCTATCCATAGATGTGAGTGGAAACAAAGGGAAATACATATGGAACACACAAGGAGTAGAAAGGAAAACCAGGGAGGCAGACCAGGGCAACGCTCTCTTCCCTGCCTGAGGGATTTCCTCGCCTCTACTTGCTGCTTTCTGTGCCTTCCACCTCAGTTATCTCTGCTTCTTCCACTTTCAAATGCCTAAAATTGGCCATTTCAGCACCCAAGAATAAATGAATCTTAGTCCAATTTCCCCAAGAAACTGAGTTTCTCAGTCTGAATTTCAACATCACTGGGATATAATCAGATTGGCATGGCTCATCGTTGATTGCCAGGCCAAGGACTGCTAGCCAGGCTTTGGAAGGATGGTCCTGGAGGCCATTATATACCCTGACCTCATCAGCTGGTCCTGTGGCTCTCGAAGAATAGCCTCCCTCAGACAGGACACGGACTGGTTGGTATACAGAGCCTCAGACTGCTCAAATCTGGCACTTTGTCTTTAATGTGACAGGGCAACCTTCTTTCTTTGCCACTATAAAACAGATGCAACTTTATTTCTAGTATTTTCTACCCAAGTTTTCCACTTAGTGTTAACACTCTTAACACATTTTGTAAAAATTTAAATACATTTTAACACATTTTCTTAACACATACTTAACCAACCTCCTTGCTACACTCTTTGCCCACGTTAGAGTTCAATTCAGTACAACATAGCTCATCTTTTCCTCCATACTCTGTACCTATTTGTGTACTAATGGTGGCCCATTCTAAAATCTTTACCAATGGGTGATACAGTTTGGATAGTTGTCCCTTCCAAATCTCATATTGAAATATGATCCCCAATGTTGGAGGTGGGGCCTGGTGGGAGGTGTTTGGGCCATGAGGGCAGATCTCTCATGAATGGCTTGGTATCCTCCCTCCCTATGATAGCAAGTGAGTTTGGGCTCTGTTAGTTCACACGAGAGCTGTTGTTTAAAGGATCCTGTCACCTCTTCCTCTCTCTCTTGCTCCCTCCTCACCATGTGACATACTTACTCCCCATTTGCCTTCTCCCATGACTGGAAGCTACCTGAGGCCTCACCAGAAGCAGATGCTGGTGCCATGCTTCTTCTTTCTTCGTTGTTGCTGTTTTTGTTTTTGTGTTTGTTTTTGATACAGAGTCTCACTCTGTCACCTAGGCTAGGGTGCAGTAGCCTGATCTCAGCTCACTGCAACCTCTCCCTGCCAGGTTTAAGTAATTCTCATGTCTCAGCCTCCCAAGTAGCTGGAATCACAGGCACACACCACCATGCCCGGCTATTTTTGTATTTTTTGCAGGGACTGGGTTTCACCTACGTTGACCAGGCAGGTCTGAAACTCTTTACCTCAAGTAATCCACCTGCCTCAGCCTCCCAAAGCGCTGAGATTACAGGCATGAGCCACCGTGCCTGGCCTTCCATGCTTCTTGTATAACCTGCAGAACCGTGAGCCAAATAAACCTGTTTTCTTATAAATTAGCCAGCCTCAGGTGTTCCTTTATGGCAACACAAAATGGGCTAATACACCGGGTGAGCCCAGTATCTCTGTATGCGCTGCTCTTGGCTTTATTCACATTTCTAATGGTAGAAACGGTAGGATGGCACGGAGTTCAGAAAAGTAAGGATTTATGTTAACCTCTGTATAGATACAGGACATTTTGATACCACTATTTTCCAGCCTGATGAATTTTTGACTCTGTGATTATGAACACAAACATCTTATTGAAAATTATATAACTATTGATAAATTTTACTTCAGAAAACATTTACCAAAGCAAAATCCATTGATCTATTTTCATTGATAATTTATGTAACACATAAAGTGTTTCCATCTCTTTGTTTTCATTTTTATTTCATGGAAAATATTTTATTTGGAATGGATTATTGTGAATAGTACATTTGTTTTTCTTCTGTACATCATATTGAATCTGCTTCAGTGCCTCGTGCAGCCAAAATGGAAGTATCAATTGAGGGCTGTATGAGTCAGGGTCCTGAGAGGACACACATTGCCCACTCAGCTGAGATATTTTCCTTTTTAGCTTAAGAGATTGCTGTTTTGGCTTTTATTATATATTATTCAAAAAACAAACTAAAGTTACACATCATTACTTGAATTTTAGTAGTTTCTGACCTTTGACACTTAAAAGTGGTTGTCTTAGTTCATTTGGGTGGCTATAACAGAACACACAGACTGGATAATCTATAATGAACAGGTATGTATTTGGTTTACAGTTCTGGAGGTCGGGAAGTCCAAGAGCATGCTGCTGGCATTTGTCAAAGGCCTTCCTGCTGTGTCATCCCATGGTGGAAGGCAGAAGGGCCAGAGAGGGTGATGGCAAGCTCAATTCACATCCATCACAAGCCCACTCTGGCAACAGTGAATCCACTCCCTCAATAATAACATTAATCCTTTCATGAAGGCAGGTCCCTCATGGCCTAATCACCTCTAAATGGTCCCACCTCTCAATACTGTTTTATGGAATTGTGTCCAACACTTCAATTTTGGGGGACACACTCAAACTATAGCGATCATGAAAAATCTTTTTTATTATCTCAAATGTCACCAAAATCTCTAGCCTTTTCCTTTATAGTCAATAAAAGTGTAATTAAATACATGAAAAAATCTCCAGTTTTGTTATTTCAAACTCCATTTAAATTTGACTGTTGGCTCAAAATTCAGTGAGCTACCCTTTTATCAAATCACTGTCCTTAGAGAATCCATGGTTAAATTAATACGTCCAGTATTTGTTGTCATTGATAGTAATGGTAAAATTTTGTTTGTGGGAATTTTGGCTAAATTAAGATTCCTACATAAAGAGGCATTCAGAGGTCCAAACATCATTCCACTGCAATTAAGCTAGTTTCTCATTACTTCCTTTCCTGAAATAACATTTTTTTTTCCTAGAGAAGCAGTTAATAAAATTTCTTTTCAATATGCTTCATAGAAATCAGAATGTTTTCCAATAAAAACAGCTTCTCGCTGTTTTTCACTCTGGTCATCTTAGCTCTGCATAGATACATTGAGTTTATTTTAGGTGTCTAAATGAATGTGCTGCATGCTGTAGAGAAGGAATAAATGCCCTATTTTTGAAGACATAATTTCCATTTTTGCTTAGTTGAGAGGCAGCATTGCTGCATGGAGAAGCTCCATTGCTTCTCTATAAGAAAGAAAGATTGCTTGCTTGGTACCAATTTCTAAAGAGAAAGCACAAAGGATCATTGGTTTAGAGCAAGCCCTGTGATATGACAGCTCCCACAGTTTCCCAGAATATCCTTTAGTTTTAAAGCAGGCAAAGGCAGGTAGACAACAGCCAAGCATACAAAGAACAATCATGCTTTGAAGATTTTTTCCTTAATGGCCGAGTTTCTTTCTAGCATAGAAGTGGTGCCATCAATGCAAGCTGATCCACTTGTGAGTGATGTGATCATGCCCTTTAGAAGTCTCTTCAGATGGAACCAAATGCTTTCACTCGGGGTTTACGCCAGTGATTCACAGTCATGTGGGATTTTTGAAGACACTTTTAAATGAAGGGAATGATTACACAGACTGGGCAGAGTTAAGGGACACAGAGGGTATACTGAGGTACCGTGGGAAGCTTTATCATCCCAGGCAATGGTGTTACCAGAGCCTGGGTGAAAGCTAGAGTTCTAGAAGAATCTACGCATAGAGGGTGCATTCCCTGCCAGAACCATGCCAAAGCAGGGAGAAAGAAAAATACATACCCAACTTCCCTCCCCTCCCACTCTCTGACTCCCTATCAGTCAGTGCTTCCCCTTGACCAACCCTTTGGGAAGTCCAAGGGCATGAGAGCAGGAGGGCAATGTCCGCAGGAGGCGGCATCCCAAAGCACAGAGCAGAAAAACAGAGGGTGGAGAGTGGACTGAGAGGTCGGGTGGGGAAGAACAGAGTATCACCAGCACAGGTAGCATCCCCTCTACTCAGATAGCACAGATGACCCAGATCATTCCAGAAGAGTCCATTGGTTTACAGTCTGCTCCTGTCACTCTGGCTCTGAGAAGGTGGGCGTTTCCTCTGCTTTCTCCCGTGCTATGGAGTTTTTGCTCAGGTGGGGCACCTTGACAGCTCTCCCACATCCATTCTCCCCACGTGCACCCTGTGAATGCTCCCCTCTGAGCTCCTGCCCACTGTTCAGGGAAAGAAAAGGCTTGGAAGACTGGCCCTGCTATTTAAGGGTCTACAAATAAAATAAAACTAATCCTTCCAGTTATTTGGGGGATAAACTTTTTTAAAACCTGATCATGAAAAAGTTTATTTCCCACCTGCTGTTGTTTGAATGTATCCCCCAAAAATTTCTGTTTTGAAACTTAATTGCCATTGTAACACGATTAAGAGGTAAGGCCTTTAAGAGATGACTAGGCCATGAAATCTCCACTCTCATGAATGGACTAATGCTGTTATCACAGGAGTGGGCTCCTGACAAAAGGATAAGTTTGGCCCCCGTTTTCTCTCTCTCTCACAGTGGGATGCCCTTATACCATGGCATGACTCTTGCCAGATGCTGGTGCCATTCTCTTGGACTTCTCAGCCTCCAGAAACGTGAGCCAAATACACTCCTGTTCTTTATAAATTATGTAGTTTGTAGTATTCTCTTACATCAACAGAAAACTGAAGACACATTTTAAAAGAAACTGAGTCTTTGTGGAAAACTCTAGAAATTCAGAGTTCACCTTTTGTTGCCAATTTCTACAAAGTCAAGACTTACAGAAAAATCACAATTCTTCCTTCAGTTCTGGAAAATCTCTTTTTTTTTCTTCCCCCCTCCCTCAGTTTCAGAAAATCTCTAACAAAAATTTTTTATGTGCAATTTTAATATTTGCCAGTATCTGGTGTTGATTTTTTCTGCTGGTGACATTTGTAATTTGGATTTAAGACTAATACTTCATATTTATTTATTTATTCAATAATCTGTGAGAAATTGTTCATGGTTTTGCCCAAGAATTCCAGAACTGCAATATTACTAATTATTCGTCTATTTTTTTGCTAGTTTAATTCTTACATATTCTTCTCTTCTAAAAGAACATATTATAACATATGGCAACGTTCTAATTATCTATCCAAAAAGCCCAAGGAGGCACAATGCTTACTTTTTGCTTTTGCTTCACCAAGTCTTTTGTTCCTTCATCAAATATTTAGCTTTTACCATTGTTGTGCAGCTATTATCTGCTTTTATAAAAATGAATATAGATGTATATCCTGACTTTTATTCGTAAACATGTCATCGTAAGCATTTTCCCAAGCTGGGCTATAGTCTGCCGAAATGTGACTTTAGTCATTGTGTCATATTCCTTCTAATGCAAACACTTCATAAGAATTTCCCAATTTTTGGGCCAGGCACAGTGGCTCATGCCTGTAATCCCAATACTTTGGGAGGCCAAGGTGGGCAGATCACCTGAAGTCAGGAGTTCAAGACCGGCCTAGCCAACATGGTGAAACCCCATCTCTACTAAAAATACAAAAATGAGCTGGGTGTGGTGGTGGACGCCTGTAATCCCAGCAACTTGGGAGGCTGAGGCAGGAGAATCGCTTGAACCTGAGAGGCAGAGGTTGCACTGAGCCAAGATGGCACCACTGCACTCCAGCCTGGGCAACAAGAGTGAAACTCAGTCTCAAAAAAAAAAAGTAATTCCCAATTTTTGGACTCTAAGTTATATTTATTTTTCATGTTACTACTAAAACTTGGAAAACATTCTTATTTGTAACTCTTTGCATGTCTAATTTTTCCTCTATAAGTCTTCCTATAAGTACAATCAGTAGATCAAATAACATGAAATTTTAAAGGCTCTTGAGCCGGGCATGGTGGCTTACATCTGTAATCCCAGCACTTTGCGGGGCTGAGGCAGGCGGATCACCTGAGGCCAGGAGTCGGAGATCAGCCTGCCCAACATGGCGAAACTCCGTCTCTACTAAAAATACAAAAAATTAGCTGGGCGTGGTGGCAGGCGCCTGTAATCCCAGCTACTCAGGAGGCTGAGACAGGAGAATCGCTTGAACTGGGAGGCGGAGGTTGCAGTGAGCAGAGGTTGCAGTGAGTCGAGATTGCACCAGTGCACTCCAGCCTGGGCAAAAAGAGTGAAACTCTGTCTCAAAAAAAAGGTTCTTGAATCGTTTTTACAGAAGATTTTCCTCAAGATATAATTACGCTTCTGCTCAAACACAGAAATAAAGGGAGAAAAAATACCCAAAGTTCTACCATAAGATTTGTAGCTTGAAAAATGTTTAGGCCGGGCGCGGTGGCTCAAACCTGTAATCCCAGCACTTTGGGAGGCTGAGGCAGGCGGATCACAAGGTCAGGAGATCGACACCATCCTGGCTAACACGGTGAAACCCCATCTCTACTAAATATACAAAAAATTAGCCAGGCGTGGTGGCGGGCGCCTGTAGTCCCAGGTACTCGGGAGGCTGAGGCAGGAGAATGGCATGAACCCGGGAGGCAGAGCTCGCCGTGAGCCGAGATGGAGCCACTGCACTCCAGCCTGGACGACAAAGCGAGACTCTGCCTCAAAAAAAAAAAAAAAAAAAAAGGAAAAGAAAAATGTTTAAAGCTGATGTACAAAACTGTCACTTAAACCATTAAAAAATTTGTGTAAACATCACATTGAACAACACAATTTTTTTTTTTTTTTTTTTTTACTTTTTAGATTGACACTTTGAACTGCATGTATTTCTTGTGTACAACATGATGTTTTGAAGTATATATACATTGTGGAATAACTAAATCTAGCTAATTGACATATAAAAAAATAAGGGAATCCTGTCATCCAAGACAACATAGATGAACATGGAGGACATTATATTAAGTGAAATAAGCCTGGCACAGAAAGACAAACACTGTATGGTCTCATTCATACGTAGAATCTAAAAAGTTGAACTCACAGAAGTGAAAAATAGAATGATGGATACCAGGGGTTGAGCTGTTGAGGGGGATGGGCGGTTGAGGGAGATGGGCTGGAAAGATGTCAGTCCAAGGATGTAAGGCTTCAGTTAGGAGGAAAAATTTCAAGAGATTTACAGTCATTAAACCAGTTTCAATGTATGAACATGATTAGATCCAGGATTTTTTTTTTTAAAAAAAGCTTTAAATGATATATTTGAGACAATTGGGGAACTTGAATACGGTGTTGTGGTTATACAGAACATAATTCTTAAGACAAGCATGTGAAGTAATATGACTTACACATTGTTAGCAGTTTTTAACATATAATATAGACACATATATGCATATAAACAAACACACTTTGAAATAAAAATAAATCTTGGGACCCCCAAATCACTAAGCTAAAGGGAAAAGTCAAAATGGGAACTGGTTAGGGCAAATCTGCCTCTTATTCTATTCAAAGTCACCCCTCAGCATACTGAGATAAATGCATATCTGCTTCCTTTGGAAAGGCTATTCAGAAACTCGAAAGAATGCAACCATTAGTCTCTTATCTACTTATGTTCTGGAAGCCCCAACCCAGCTTCAAGTTGTCCCACCTTTCCAGACCGAACCAATATCTTACATATATTGACTGATGTCTCATGTCACCTTGAAACATGTAAAACCAAGCTATGGCCTGACCACCTTCGGCATATGCTGTCAGACCTCCTGAGGCTGTGTCACAGGCATGTCCTTAACCTTGGCAAAATAAACTTTATAAATTAACTGAGACCTATCTCAGATATTTTGGGTTAACAATACATACAAATATACATACTTTCTGCTAGTGAAAAGGTGGCAAAATATTAACAGCAGGTGAAGTTAGGTAACTTATTTAGATGTCCGATGCTAGTTAGAGAACATTTATGTTTTGAGCACTACTGGGAAATATAACTAGTCCCACAGCAGCGGGGGCAGAATGTTCAGTCAGCAGTGTCTCACATAAACATGAAGACTTGATGCCCTCAACTTCAATCACAGCCTGTCACACAGCAGGCTCGTGTCCATGCAACTAGCTTCCTATGAGGACTCTGGACTGCAGGATTCAAGTGGGTGTGCCTGGTGGACACAGGTGTCTGTGGTTTGCCTCTGGAGAGCAAGCAGCAGAGGGAGGATTTAGAAGCCTGTGCCGGCCTTCCCTAGCCTTCCTGCACTGGAAGCTGTGCCGCAACCCATTTTAACCAACAATATAACTTTCTCTTGGGTCAGATTCATCTGACCTTCAGCAAGGCATCCAGCTAGGGATGGGACCCCAAAACAAAAGGGCCTATGGGAGCCTTCTCGGGTTCTGGTGTAACGGCAAAGACAAATGTAAAAAAAGAAAACTTGAATTTTCTCCAGTACAAGAAGCAAAAGAGACTCCCCATTTCTTTCTTTAGAGGATTTACTTAATTTTGTAATTTTTTTACTTCAATAGCTTTTGGGGTATAAGTGGTTTTTGGTTATGTGAACCCAGAAAATCTGAGACAAGTCTCAGTTAATTTAGAAAGTTTATTTTGTCAAGGTTGAGGACACGCATGTGACACAGCCTCAGGAAGACCTGATGACATGTGCCCAAGCTGGTTGGGGCACAGCTTAGTTTTGTACATTTTAGGGAGATATGAGACATCAATCAGTACATGTAAGAAGTACACTGGTTCGGTCTGGAAAGGCGGGACATCTTGAAGCAAAGGCAGGAAGACTGGAAGCAGGGAGGGAGCTTCCAGGTCACAGATAGGTGATGCACAAACATTCTTTTGAGTTTCTGATTGGCCTTTCCAAAGGGGGAAATCAGATATGCATCTGTCTCAGTGAGCAGAGGGGTTGACTTTGAGTAGAACGGGAGGCAGGTTTGCCCTAAGTCATTTCCAGCTTGAGTTTTCCTTAGTGATTTTGGGGGACCAAGATATTTTCCTTTCAGTTACATAAATGAATTCTATAGTGGTGAAATCTGAGATTTTAGTGTAAAGGGCAACCAAGTTGTATTCACTGTACCCAATATGTAGTGTTTGATGCCTCATCCCCCACCTTCCTCATTGAGTCTCCAAAGTCCATTGTATCACTGTATTCCTTTGTGTCCTCATAGCTTAGCTTCCACTTGGAAGTGGGAACATATGGTATTTGGTTTTCCATTCCTGAGTTACTTCTCTCAGAATAATGGCCTCCAGCTTAGAGGATTTATTTTAGAAAATGCCTCATCATAAGTTCTTTCTCTCTCCTTTTCAGATAGATTTATGCAAATCTTTCTAAAAGCTAAATAAGCTTCTTGCCAGTTTCACAATCCAGGGATGCTTTTCTCAAGTACCTGGGAGCTATCTCTTTGCAATGCAAACATCAAGGAAGAGAACTCCCTATCCCCAGATTCCAGGGGAGGGTAAGAGTCCAACTTCAGCAGGCACCTGGCTCGACATTTTATTTTCTTTTGGATAAAGGCAATTAGCAAGCCCAAGTGACCACTCCAATTACCAGGTGAATATGAAACAGGAGAGTTTCCTGACCCCCCTCGCAAGACCTGCAGCAGGGGTGTGGCTCATCTGTTAGGCTACCACACCCTCAAATCCCTTTTAGGAGGGGGAGCCCACAGACAGGCAGGTGCAAGAGCCAGGGAGAGTGCTTTTGGGCTCCAGCCCCACGGTAGTGTCTAGGGGTGGGTGCCTGCAACTCCCGAAGTTCCAATGGGCATGTGACAGTGCTACTTTAGCTCTGCCATTCACAGATGGCTTACATGTTAACCAGCTCAGTGCCCTCATGGTACCCGGGTCCTTGTCCGGCATCCAGGAAGAGTCAGGTCACATGGACAAATTGAAGGATGCTAAATGAGGAGGATTTTGTTGCCAGATGGAGGTGTCTCTCAGTGGGATGAATGGGGAACTGGAAAGGGGATGAGGTGGGAAACTGATCTTCCCCTGGAGTTCATCCATCCTGCAACTGATCTCTCCAACCGTCACCAGGTGAACTCCTCTCAACGTTCAGACGCCCCTTCTCTGCAACTCTACCACTCTTCTGTTCCCCTGCTCTTCTGCTTATGGAGCCTGGTGTTTTGGGTTTATATGGATACAGGATAGGAGGGTGTGGTAGGCCAAAAGGCAATATTTGGGCATGAAAACAGGAATGCCTGTTCCCATTTAGGGCTTTGAGTTTCCAGGTTTGAGGATGGGGCCCTTGCTGGGGAACCTCCCTCTTCTACCCAGCATTTCCCTGCCTCCTGTCCATATCAAATGTAGTATGAACTATATGTGACAAACGGTGCTGCCAAGTTCTCTTACTTAAGGACTAGTTATTTTTCTTGAGAACAAGTATGCAATGAGTTGTATCTGCCAGGTTATATACATGGTTGTTTTTTTTCTATCTTTGCAATCTCTTTCATGGATTGCCTGTGATATGTGTCACATGAGCTTAGTGTGTATTCAATGATAAAACTGTTTTCTTTCTCTTCTAAACTTGTGGAGAGGCTTTCTGGGTTAGCAGGAGAATTTGTTTTCAATTCCATTTCCTCAGTACTGGAAATGTCTGTATCTTAAGCTAGGCGGTGGTTACGAGTATGAACGTATGTAAAACTTCTTTAACCTTTGTGTATATCACTCTAGATAAATTCTATGTCAATTTAAAAAGAAAGAAAGAAAAAAGACAAGAAAATGCCAATTCAGCCACTGCCTTTTGCCTTCCCACAGCTGAAGAAGGGACACAGGGTGTGCTGCACAGAAGTCTCTCATTTCCAACTCTGACCACCAGCACCTGAAAACATGGTGCCCTCCACCTCGCTGTCTCCACCCAGAGCGTGTGCCACTGTACCACTTCCTACACAGCAAGGGGTCTGAAGGGATGTAATCTGAGCTTGGCAACTATATCCAATATAAAGAGGATGCAATGAAGGTTGAGAGAACAAATCCAGCTATCTTCTGTGATAATTGTGCATGCCTCGGGCCAAGTCACGTTGTTAGGCAGATTGCTGAGTTGGGTGAGTACTTGCAGCAAAATATCAAACTAGCGGGTGGTGATGGGATATCACCCACTCATTAGAGAGAAGGAACTGCCTTGGCATGAAGAAAAAATTACAAATGATCAAAAAATAAGAGAAAAAAGTTTCACCTTTTCAGGGTAAGAATATGGATAAAGACAGGTAGAATGGGTATTTATTGTCTTCAATTACAAGCAAACTACCAGGGATTAAGGAAATATAAAGATAGTTTCTTCCTCCACTTACAAAACTATCAGTGGGGCCCAACCAGACAAAACTATACAAACTGGCCGGGCTCGGTGACTCACACCTGTAATCTTAGCACTTTGGGAGGCCAAGGCGGGTGGATCATCTGAAGTCATGAGTTCGAGACCAGCCTGGCTAATGAGGCAAAACCCCGTCTCTACTAAAAATACAAAAATTAGCTGGGCGTGGTGGTGCGCGCCTGTAGTCCCAGCTACTCAGGAGGCTGAGGCAGGAGAATCACTTGAACCCAGGAGGTGGAGGTTGCAGTGAGCCTAGATCGCACCACTGCACTCCAGCCTGGGCAAAAGAGAGAGACTCCGACTCAAAAAAAAAAAAAAGTATACAAGCTTAGAAAATACAGTTAGAGCCAACCTGCCAGGCATCCTTGCATACTTCAGACCAGGGATGCTTGTCTGCATGCTTTGTTTGGGTCCATCTCTAGAGTATTCTTCTGTCTGCAGAGATTGGTGTAGGCACCTTGAGATGACAAATCATTGAGCGGGGCTTTTCCATGTGTCCCAGAGTTAGTGACAAAGTCCAAAGCCGTGGACGGAAAGACACTCAGTACCCCCACTACAATTAGAGAAAGATAGCAGCCCCAAAGCCTTGGATTGAAGAAAGAGGCTCAACCACACCCCTCCACCTGCATCACCAGAAGGAGTAGAATGAGGAAGGGTGGGGGTGGGGGGTCACTGAGTTATCCTGTGGTTTTGCCCAGTTTGGTAGTAAGAGACTTCTCTTTTCTCCTTCTATGAAAAAGAAAGAGGTGCTTCTCTCACCCACTAACTCAAGGCCAAGAGAGGAGAGGAGAGCTAGAGGAATCATTTACGGAGACTGTAGGTGCCTGGAAGAAAGACTGGCCTCTCTCTACCTGGATGATCCTTTCTGCAAGCGATAAGTTCACTAGAGGAATCCAGGCCAGCATGATGAGAAGGGCCCGCTGTGGGGTGTGCCCAAGAGCAGGAGGGATTTGCTTCTTCATCTGTCCCAGGTCTTGGAAGCTCTGAGGGCATAAGCCACCGCAGTGTGAAGAGCAGATGCTGGAGGAAGACACAGGGCCAGACAGGGCAAGCCCCACACTGAAGAGATGTTGTAGATGTGGATTGCTGTGTGCCTAAAGGGAGACACAGCAGCCCCTTTTTGAGGGGATTCTCTGTGATAAAGTGTAGGTCAGGGGGAAGCTGAACACTGTCCCTCCCACCAAAACACATACGCCATCTACATATACACAGCATAACAGAGAAGCCACCAACCAGCACCAAACTGAAACAATCCAAGCAAGAGTAGGCCCAGAAGGGGAGGGCAGAGGGTAATAAAGGAACAGATGGTAGCCCTGTTCCTACTCCAGCGATTGCATCAAATATGACTGCAGCAGATTTCCTTCAGGCTTTTCTTTTTAAATAAATTTTTGTTGAAGGGAAACACATACAGAAAGTGCATAAATGGTAAGATCACAGTCCAACGAACCATCACAAAGTGAGCACAGCCCTGCACATAAATGACTGAATGTTACCAAAGCCCCAGACACCCCTCATGCCCCTCCCAGTCACTGCTCCTCTCTGGAAGGTGACCACTATCCTGACTTCTAATAACAAAGATGAGTTTGGACTACTTCGAACCTTGCATGACTGGAATCATATGGTAGGTTCTCTTTTGACTCTCCCTTCTTTCATTCAATGTGACTGTTTTCAGATTCATCTGTGCTGTGTGTAGAGTACTTCATTTATTTTTAGTTGTTTTTTATTTTTATTTTTTAATTTTAATTTTTTTTTGAGATGGAGTCTCGCTCTGTCACCCAGGCTGCAGTGCAGTGGTGCGATCTCAGATCACTGCAACCTCTGTCTCCCGGGTTCAAGCGATTCTCCTGCCTCAGCCTCCCAAGTAGCTGGGACTACAGGCGTGCACCACCACACCCGGCTAATTTTTTGTATTTTTAGTAGAGATGGGGTTTCACCATGTTAGCCAGGATGGTCTCAATCTCCTGACCTGCTGATCCACCCACCTCCGCCTCCCAAAGGGCTGGGGTTACAGCCGTGAGCCACCATGCCTGGCCTATTTATTATTTACACACCATTGCATGGTGTATGCTTTCTATTATCTGCTATAACATATTACTACAACCTTACCTGCTTAAAACAATGGAGATTTATTTTCTCACAGTTCTGGAGGCCAGAAATGCTTAGTCAGTATCACTGGGCCCTAACCAGGGTCCCAGCAGGGCCACAGTTGTCCAGAGGCTTTAAGAGAGAGTCCTCACCTCCAGGAACTTCTGGGAGCTGCCAGCAGCCCTTGTCTTGTGGCCACTCAACCTCTGCTTCCTTGGCCACATTGCCACCTCCTCTTCTGTATTAAATCTCCTTCCGGCTCCCTCTTATAAGGACACGTGATTGCATTTAGGGCATTCAGGGCCCCTCTGGTCGTCTCCTTCTCTCAGGATCTTTGGCTCAATCACAGCTGTAAAGACCCTATGACTGAGATTTAGAGTGAAAGTTTAACAGGCCAAAGAAAAAAAGCTCTCCCTGCTGCAGAGAGAGAGGTCCTGGAGAAATGTGTTGCCACTTCCATGGTGAAATGCAGACTTTATAGATGAGCTTGAGAAGGCGTGTTTAATTTACATAGGGCATGAAAGATTGGTTGAACCAGGTGTGCCATTTGCATAGTCCGTGAAGAAGTTGGCTGCCCCACCCCAATATTTTATTATGCACATGGGTTTTTTAACATGGCTGGTGCCATGTTGCCTGGTTTTTGTTTTGTTTTTTTGAGACACAGTTTCGCTCTTGTTGCCCACGATGAAGTGCAATGGCACGATCTAGGCTCATCGCAACCTCCGCCTCCCGGGTTCAAGCAATTCTCCTGCCTCAGCCTCCTGAGTAGCTGGGGGATTACAGGCAAGTGCCACCACGCCCGGCTAATTTTGTATTTTTAGTAGAGACGGGCTTTCTCCATGTTGGTCAGGCTGGTCTTAAACTCCCAACCTCAGGTGATCTACCCGCCTCGACCTCCCAAAGTGCTGGGATTACAGGCATGAGCCACGGCGCCTGGCTGTTGCCTAGTTTTTGTGGTAACAAACAAAAAAAAGGCGGGGGGGGGGGAATGGAGCCTCCATGTTGAACACACCCAGCCCCCAAGTCTATTGGCAAGCTGCTAGCCTTTATCCATGCAAGCTTTCTGCTTCCGTATCTTAGTGCGCCCAAAATAGGGAAAGGAATATGCTCATTAACGCCCACTGTTTTTACTGGGACTCATTGTATTTATGTGGAGTTTGGTGATTATTCAGGAAGCTCCTCCTCTGTTGTCGAAGTGCTTATTTATGTTTTATAGCCCAATCTTCCAGACTGCTCTTTGTTAGAAAAAAAGTAATTTCTTTAAACTGTGTGTGGTTAAAAAGAAAGTAATTTCTTTTTTTTTTTTTTTTTTTTGAGACGGAGTCTGGCTCTGTCGCCCAGGCTGGAGTGCAGTGGCACAATCTTGGCTCACTGCAAGCTCCGCCTCCCGGGTTCACGCCATTCTCCTGCCTCAGCCTCCCGAGTAACTGGGACTACAGGCGCCCGCCACCACGCCCCGCTGTTTTTTTTTAATTTTAGTAGAGACGGGGTTTCACCGTGTTAGCCAGGTTGGTCTTGATCTCCTCACCTCGTGATCCGCCCGCCTCGGCATCCCAAAGTGCTGGGATTACAGGCGTGAGCCACTGCGCCCAGCCAAAGAAAGTAATTTCTAAGCTGCTTTTTGTTAAAAGGAAAGTTTTTGCCGGGGACTCTTGCACCCTATCAACCTAAATATTTTCTATCTTCTGTATAGGAGTCCAGGGGTCAGCGCAGAGGCGCAGGTGGTGCGACGCCACGGAGTTGGTCCCCATGGCCGTGAGCCAGCCCCAGCGGCACAGCCGCCCTGTCCCCAGCGGCATCTAGGTGATGGCCAAGTCCAGGCCGCTCTCCAGCTGCTTGGCCTGGCACCTCAGCCCGGCCAGCTCCCGGAAGCAACAGGCCACCAAGCGGCCCCGGGCTCCCGTGGCAGTGAGCCCTCTACTCTGCTCTCAAAAACTGATGCCGCCAAGGAGCCCGCCATGCGCAGCCCTGCTCAAAGCCAGGGCCAGCCCCGGGAGCCAAGCCGCCAGGCAGCCTTCCTCCAGGGAGGGTCTGGAGGCTGAGGGGGGGCGGCCTGCGGGTGACCAAGGAGATAGCCATGCAGCGCCACGTGGGGGACCTCGGGCTGCTGGGGAGTCCCCGGCCACACCCGGTTCCCCAGGCCTGGCCTGGCAGGATGGTAGCTGCCTCTAAGAGGGGAAACCCGAGTAAGAAAAGCGGGACCCCAGCCGCAAAGATGGTGCCCAGGAGGAGGACAAGACCAAGGACAAGGGCTGAGGGCAGCCCGGGGAGATGCCTTGGACTGTTGGGCGCCCTGCACCACGCACGGCCTGGAGCTGGCCCGGTAACGCGGCCACAGGAACGTGGTGCGCGACGCCTTCGTCAAGACCGACGGCTTTCTCGCCGACATTAGCTTCAGCTGCAGGCAGTCCTGCTGAACGTGTTCCGCTTGGCACCAACACCATCGTCACCCGCACCGCCTGGAGAGCGGCCTGTGACCTCTTAGGGTATCCACAGCACGGAGGTGGACGAGTCCGCGCTCTCCCCAGCGCCTGGGCCTCCCCTATAAGTGCTCTCTGCGGAGCCTCACGGCCGACCATGTGGGACATCTCACCCAGAGCCGCGTGTACAGCACAGCTCCCGCGGGGGCGCGGCGCCTGCGTGCATCCGGCTATCTGGAAGGTCCGAGAAGACCAAGCGCTGGCGCCCGCCCGCCTCTCCTGCCGCCCTAGGCCTCTTCCAAAACAGCGCCATACATCTCCACGAGGCCACAGCGCCAGGCAGCTCAGAGCAGCGGGATGAGCGGACGCCGAGAACGCGACGCCCAGCAGACCCGCCCAGCCCAGCCCGCGCCCCGCCCTGGCCTCTGGCGCGCGTCCCCGCCCCGCTCTCTGCAGCCCCCAGTCCCGCAGCCCTCGGCCGTCTCCGCCCCTCAGCCCCACGGCCCGAGCCGCCAAGAGACCCTCGCACCCGCCCGCGGCTCCAACCAAGCCCTGACTTCCGCTCCGGGCTGCGGCAGGCGTCTCTGCTTCTCACACGGGGCGCCGGGTGGGCTGGTCTCAGGTTTGAGACAGGTTTTTAAATTCTATATTGTTATTTGTATTGTTTTTAATGTAAACCTGATGAATTGCACGGTACCTTCCCCACTGAGAAGAGCAGGGGCCCAGCGCTGGCTTCCCTCCTGGGGCATAGGGGCGGGACAGAACCGAACAGGAGCCGGGGCCGCGGCCACACGCGGCCTAGCGTAGGTTGGACACGCCTCCCGGGCTCTCGGGGCTGGCCTGCTTGGTGGGAGCCGGCTTCCGCAACCTACCTACCGCCCCCTGCCCTGGACTCCGTTACCTCTGAGAACCAAAGAAGCCCCTCGCCAGCCCCCAGGGCCCACTGGCCTCCAAATGCAGTCTTCCTGCAGGAGCACGCTCCTCATCTGTGGGGTTCTCTGTACCCCTTCCCCCTCACCCCCAGCATGGACAGAATAAATGGTAGTATAAATAAATGCTGGTTAAAAAAAAGAAACCACAAAATAAAAATTATACCAGTTTACACTGCTACTCCATATTCTTGCCAACACTTAGTATTGAAATTCTTTTGAAATTTACCTTTCTGATGGATTTGCAGTGGAATCTCACTGTATAATTTTGATTTGCATTTATCTGAGAATTTATGATGTCGAACAATTTTCATATGGCTGTTTAGCCACTTCAGCATCCTTTTTGGTGAAGAATCACTTCAGGACTCTTCCCCATTTTTTCCACTGTGTTGTTTTTTTCTCTTTAATAGGAGCTCTATACATTCTAGATAAAAGCCTTGGTCAGTATAAGGTGCTGCCAATATCTCCTCCCAGCCTATGGCTCATCTTTACACTCAGAAGTGGTGTCTTTTTTAGTCCATAAACAAGTTGTATTTTTATTCGCCAGCAACAAACAATTACAAACAGCCTCAAAAATTCAAATGGCTGTGAGTAAATCTAATGCAAGATATGCAAAACCACTACACAGAAAGCCACAAAGCAGTATTGAAACAAAACTTAAAAGTCCTAAATAAACATGTAATTGGAAGACTTAGTATTATAAGAATGTCAGTTTTCCCAAAAATGATCTATAGAGTCAAAACAATCCCAATCAGAATCCAAGAAGGGTTTTTTGTTTCCCCATTTTTTTTGGAAACTGACAAGTGGATTTGGACATGTATGTGGAATTGCAAATGACCTAGTATAGCCAAGACAATCTTGAAGGAGAAGAACCAAATTGTGGGAATTTTCCATCCAACTTCAAGACTCAGTTTAAAAGTACAACAATTGAAACAGTATTGGGGTGAGTATAGATAAATGGACCAAAGGAAACAATACAGAACAGAAACAAGACTCCCCTGGGCACACGTACTTGACTTATGACAAAGCTGGCAGTGCAGAATGATGAGTAAAGGCAATAATGCTGGGCCAGTTGAATAGTCAACTGGAGAAAATGAAAATTTTCCCCTCTTCATGCTGTGCACATAAATAATTCCTGGTGGGTTATAGATGTAAATGTGAAAGGTAAAATAATAAAGCTTCCAGATGATAGCATATGAAAATATTTTTATGGCTTTGAGCTAGGCAACAATTCCTCATTATTAAATAGCACTAACCATAATGGGACTACATTAAGATTTGGATTGCTTTTTGGGAGGCCAAGGCGGGCGGATCACCTGAGGTCAGGAGTTCGAGACCAGCCTTGCCAATATGTCGAAACCTCGACTCTACTAAAAATACAAAAATTAGCCGAACATGGTGGTGGGTGCCTGTAATCCCAGCTACTCATGAGGCTGAGGCAGGAGAATCACTTGAACCGGGGAGGCGGAGGTTGCAGTGAGCCAAGATGGCGTCATTGCACTCCAGCCTAAGCAACAAGAGCGAAACTCTGCCTCAGAAAAAAAAAAAAGATTTGGATTGCTTTAATGTCTGAAGGTGGTTAAAAAAAAAGTTACGGGAAATAGGTTGCATGATAATATACTAATAATATCACTAACTATAATTTATTGAGCATTTGTGATATACTGAGCACCCTACTGAGTTTCAAATGTCTTATCTCATTTAGCCATTACTAATATTATTATTTTACAGATGAGGAAGCTGAGGTACAGACTGTTGAAGTAACTTGCCTAAAGTTATTCACACCGCTAGTAAGTGACAGAGCTGCTCTGCAGACCAGGCAGTCTGGCTCCAGAGCCAACACTCTTAATGACTCCACCTGACCCCCATTGGAGGCACTGGATTTCATATAATGAGGGCATTTAACTTATAGACTGATACCAAACCTGAAGAGGGCATGTAGGATGGCTTTTTGAAAACATACCAGGAGCCCCTGGTATGTTTCTCAGTGCTACATATCGCAAGATGCAAAAGATAACAAGAAGTAGTTATGGCTGAAGTTCCTAAGGATAAATATCTCAGGAATCAAGACAAAGTCAAACGAGTAGGCTCAATCTTCGTATCTTTTAATTATGTTCCCAGAGCTTGTCCAAAGGTGTAGGTTGTTATGGTGATGGGAAAAGGTTTTGCAAACTTAACTTATGGGAGTATTTTTTTCAGATTTAAATAATGCCTTGTCATGATGTACAACCTTAGCTAGCCTTGCTCCTCTGTGCTGCCCACTTCAGTGATACGAGAAGGTATTATGTTGGTGTTAGCTGGTAAAATGTCTGAAGAATCTGTGAACCCAAAAAAGCCATGGGTACCCCCTTGGTGGTGGTAACAATAAATGTTATTTATTTATTTTTTTGAGACGGAGTCTCACTTTGTCATCCAGGCTGGAGTGCAGTGGTGCAATCTCGGCTCACTGCAACCTCCACTTCCCAGGTTCAAGCTATTCTTCTGCCTCAGCCTCCCAAGTAGCTGGGATTACAGGTGCCCGCCACCATGCCCAGCTAATTTTTGTATTTTTAGTAGAGACAGGGTTTCGCCATGTTGGCCAGGCTGGTCTCGAACTCCTGACCACAGGTGATCTGCCCGCTTCAGCTTTCCAAAGTATTGGGATTACAGGTGTGAGCCACCGCACCCGGCCACAATAAATTTTACATTAGTGAGATCCATGGTGGCCAACCTATCATTTTTCTTTTGCATGTTACTTTATTAATCTGATCGGTTGTTTCAAGCTATTTCACTATCTTTGATTTTGTTACCCAGGAGGAGGGAAAATCCACAGTTGACAGGACCCAATATAGATGAAGCCAATGTCAGTTAAACCTCAGTTCTTCCTAAAAACTCATTCTGGATATGTAACATTTACTAAAATAATAATAAAAGTCCATAAAGAGAAACTTTTTGCCCAAGCAGATAGAATGTCTGTGATATTCATATTGCCAGGGAAATGACACAACTCTAGAAGAAATTATCATCATATGACTCACCACTACCCTTGCCAGTTCTTTTGCTGACAGATGGAGAGATAAAAGATCTAAAACTGTGTCTATGAGGGATTAGCGTTCTAAAATTGTGGTCACTCATAAGAATGCAATATTAACAGTCATTCGAAAAGACAGCAGCACATCGAGGGTTTTTCTTATGGGATCCCAGCTGGCCCCACCCAGAAGACAGAGCTCAGTGACTCCAGGACTCCATGGGAGTTACTTCCCTCCCTTCATTTTTTCCTTCCCTTCTTTTCAGGCCTTCTTTTCTTTGTCTCCTTTCCCCTCATTCCTTCCTCCCTTCTCTCTTTTATTTCTATTTCTTTTTCTGTTTTGTTTTCTTTCTTTCTATTTCTTTCCTTCCAACAGATGGGATTTTATTTTTATTTTTATAGACTTATGTATAAAATTTCTGTCAAAATATTATCCTAGAAAGGAGTATAAATAATTTTTTTGTCTCATTATATCTAACGGGTTTTCAAGCAAACTAAGAATCTCTAAAATATCCAGGTCAGCAAAGAAACTGTAACTATGTAATTTATTGTGAAGATGCCTTCTCTTCTAACACAAGCTCTACCCAGCAGGAGGGTTTTCCTAAATTTAAATCAGCAGTAAAGCATGTTCTCCTCTTCGCTAGGCAAGTTTTTGCAAACACCCTGTTGCCAAGCTGCCATCTCTGAGCAGGGAGACTTACACAATATCTGCCAATTGACTGCAGCAAGTACTGAGAGCAGTGGAGGAAGAAGGGGCCAGTATGATCGGACAAGGGAAGGGGATCAAAGGGAGAAAAGCACTGAGCACTAAGCTCTGATTTTTTGTCTTGCCCAAATTCCTACCTAAGGGGTCTAGGGAGTCATGCCTTGCAAACCATAAATTCTCATCAGATGGGTTTTATTGGACCCTATATATTGTGACTTACTTTTCAATCTGACTCTGGCATAACATTGTGAGACAAGGAAAAAAAATATTTAACCACAGAAATATATTTCCTTGCCATACCTTAAAATTGCCTTGCAAAATGTCTTGTGGGAAGAATCCACATTCTATACAAAATCCCCTTCCCCCTTTGTTTTTCTTCCTTCCTTTCCAGATCCGGGAGATAATCAACTAAGAGCCAGGCACCCTTTTAAGTTCTATAAAAAACAATTTACAAACCGCTCTCTCTAAAGTTGGCTACCTAAGAGCTTTCTCTGCACAATAAAACTTGGTCTCCACAAACCTTTATCTTTAACCTGAACATTCCTTTCTATCTATCCCACGTCTTCAGACAACTTCAACCAATTGTCAACCAGAAAATGTTTAAATTTACCTATAGCCTGGAAGCCCTCGCTTTTGTCCCACCTTTCTAAACCAAACCAATGTATTTCTTAAATGTATTTGATTGATGTCTCACGCCTTCCTAAAATACATAAAACCAATCTGTACCCCAGCCACCTTGGGCACATGTTCTCAGGACCTCCTGAGGGCTGTGTCATGGGCCATGGTCACTCATACTTGTCTCAGAATAAATCTCTTAAAATATTTTACAGAGTTTGACTCTTTTCATCAATAGCACCTAGGCACAAAGCAGAAATGAATAGAAAAAGAAATGCGTGTAATCCACGCTTCCCTCAGCAACAGCAGCTTTAGATAGACTAATTTGTCTGTGACAAATAATTAGGGCATGACTAATAATTTCCGTATTAACAGGAAATTATTTAGTTCTGAGTCTTCAACTCACATTTTCACTGGAATCCTACAAGTATCAGAGGTGTTTGAACCACAGCGACTCCATCTTGAACAGGGCTGAGTAAAATAAGGCTGAGACCTACTAGGCTGCATTCCCAGGAATTTAGGCATTCCAAGTCACAGGATTAAACAGGAGATCGCCACAAGATACGGGTCACAAAGACCTTGCTTATAAAACAGGTTGTGGTAAAGAAGCCGCCCAAAACCCACCAAAACCAAGAGTGACTTCTGGTCGTTCCTCACTGCTCATTACATGCTAATTATAATGTATTAGCATGCTACAAGACACTGTCTTCAGTGCCATGAAAGTTTACAGATGCCAAGGCAACATCTGGAAGTCACCCTATATGGTCTGAAAAGGTGAGGAGTCCTCAGTTCCAGGAGTTTCCCACCCCTTTCCCGGAAAACTCATGAATAATCCACCCCTCGTTTAGCATATAATCAAGAAATAACCATAAAAATGGCTAGTCAGGCCAGGCCCAGTGGGTCACACCTGTAATCCCAGCATCTTGGGAATCCGAGGCAGGCAGATCACCTGAGGCCAGGAGTTTGAGACCACCCTGGCCAACATGGTAAAACTCTTTCTCTACTAAAAATACAAAATCAGCCAGCTGGGCATGGTGGCACATGCCTGTAGACCCAACTACTCAGGTGGTTGAGGCAGGAGAATCACTTGAACCCAGGAGGCGGCAGTTGCAGTGAGCTGAGATCGCGCCACTGCACTCCAACCTGAGTGACAGAGTGAGACTGTGGATCAAAAAAAAAAAAAAAGGGCCAATCAAAAGCCCTCAGGGCTGCTCTGCCTATGAAGTAGCCATTATTTTATTCTTTTACTTTCTTAATAAGCTTGCTTTCCCATTACTCTATAGACTCGCCTGGAATTCTTTCTTGCAGAGATCCAAGAACCCTCTCTTGGGGTCTGGATTGGGACATTTTTCTGGTCACACAAGCACTTCATGTCCTCCTTTTCCCTTGTAGGGTCCCAGGGGCTGCTAGCCATGGCCTAGCACAGTGCAGCACAGGGAGCACCACACACATCCTCAGCTGTGCTCCCAGGGATGCCTCCTGCACAGTCCGGTGTGAACAGCTGCCCAGAGCCAAGAAGGGCAGTGTTGCTCCACACGGGCAGCTGGCAGCCACGTGGTAGCTATTGAGATCTTCTTGTTTTTCATTATTTACTAAAACAAACAAACACTTATATGTCTAATAATAGGTAAAATAAATTCTTGTAGATCATACAATGGCATATGAAGCCAATAAAATTATGTTATAGAAGAGTATTTAATGACAGAAAAACATTCATGATTTATTGCTAGATAACATGATAAAATTTGAACATAATAGGTAAAAAGACAAAAATGTGTAGTATAAAATAAAATTTCAGGAGCCTCTAAATTTATTTTGCCAAGGAAGGAAGTTAAGCTCTGGAGACAGTAGCATGTTTGCAATTTCGTTTTTAGATTATAGCTTAACCCTCTTCCTCATTGCTCTTTTCCTGTAAATGCCTAGGAGAGACCAGAGACCAGATATTCCCCCTTCCAATCACTGATCTTTGTTATAGATTAACTGTCTTTATTGTCCAGTTCCTAACCCAGACCAATGGCGCCCAAGACCCCATGACAGTTACATCTTCAGGGTGGAATGTTAAATATACCTTTCCCTGAAAGAAACGTACCATCTGGACTAATCATATCATTGTATTTTAACTACACATTAAGTCTTCCATAGAAAGACACTGAAATTCTGTTAAAGCGCCCTAAGCTTTGTCCATGTAAACGATCCCAAACTTCTACACTCTGGAGCACTGACTTCCGTTCTTTGAAATCTGGGCTTCCTGGGTGGCCTGTCCTCAATCTTTGCACTTGAATAAACTTGCTTTAAACTAGAGTCTGACCTTTTTATTATTATTATTATTATTTTAGGTTGATTACAGGCACTGGAACATGACCAAAAGCAGGCAGTAACTAGAGTGGAGTCAGGCCATGAGAATCAGGAACCACAGTGTGTAAGATTTGCCATATGCAGCATTTGGCCTCCAGGTCCTCCCCAGTTCACACGGAGCTCAGTGCAGCTGGAAACCTCAGTCTTACTGGCTTGATGTGTCAGATGACAAAATTTAGACTGGCAGAACAGCTGGAAAGTTATGAAGAAATCCTGGAAAGGAGAAAACCACAGAGGAAAGAAACCCTTACATCTGATTATAAGCTCCGCCTAAATTCTGGGCTGACTTGATAAACTATAGTCAATGAAAAGAGTCAAACTGTGTAAAATATTTGAAGAGATTTATTCTGAGCCAAATATGAGTGACCATGGCCCGTGACACAGCCCTCAGGAGGTCCTGACATCGTGTGCCCAAGGTGGTCGCGGTACAGCTTGGTTTTACATAGTTTTAGGGAGGCATGAGACATCAATCAAATACATTTAAGAAATACATTGGTTTGGTTCTGGCCAGGCGCGGTGACTCACGCCTGTAATCCCAGCACTTTGGGAGGCAGAGGCAGGCAGATCACGAGGTCAGGAGATCAAGATCATCCTGGCTAACACGGTGAAACCCCATCTCTACTGAAAATACAAAAAATTAGCCGGGCGTGGTGGTGGGCATCTGTAGTCCCAGCTATTCGGGAGGCTGAGGCAGGAGAATGGTGTGAACCCAGGAGGCGGAGCTTGCAGTGAACTTAGATTGCGCCACTGCACTCCAGTCTGGGTGACAAAGCAAGACTCCGTCTCAAAAAAAAAAAAAAAAAAAAAATTGTGGGCCAGGCACAGTGGTTCATGCCCATAATCCCAGTGCTTTGGGAGACCGAGGCAGGCAGATCACTTGAGGCCAGGAATTTGAGACCAGCCTGGCCAACATGGTGATACTCTGTCTCTACTAAAAATACAAAAATTGGCTGGGTGCAGTGGCTCATGCCTGTAATCCCAGCACTTTGGGAGGCCGAGGAGGGAAGATCACCTGAGGTCAGGAGTTTGAGACCAGCCTGGCCAGTGAAACCCCGTCTCTACTAAAAATACAACAATTAGCCAGACGTGGTGGCGTACACCTGTAATCTCAGCTACTCGGGAGGCTAAGGCAGGAGAATCGCTTGAACCCGGGAGGTGGAGTTTGAGTGAGCTGAGATTGCGCCACTGCGCTCCAGCCTGGGTGACAGAGCAAGACTCTGTCTCAAAAAAAAAAAAAATTAGCCGGGCATGGTGACACATGCTTGTAATTCCAGCTACTCAGGAGGCTGAAGCAGAATTGCTTGAACCCGGGAGGCAGAGGTTGCAGTGAGCCGAGATTGCGCCACTGTACCTCAGCCTGGGTGACAGAGTGACACTCCATCTAAAAAAAAAAAAAAAAAGGTACAGGATTGTGGAGACCAAGTTCTACAGCACAGAGAAATCTCTCAGATAGAGGATTTCAGAGAGACTGCAGGTTGTAAAATGTTTCTTATTAGACCTAAAAGGGAGCCTGGCTCTTAGTTGATTATCTCCTGGATCTGGAAAGAAAGGAAGGAAAACAAAGGGAAAAGAGGATTCTCTATAGGATGTGGATTTTTCCCACAAGAGACATTGCAGGGCAATTTTAAGGTATGGCAGGGAAATATATTTTGGGGTTAAATGTTTTTTTCTTGTCTCATAATGTTATGCCAGAGTCAGATTAAAAAGTAAGTTACAATATATAGGGTCAAAACCCGTCAGATGAGAATTTATGGTTTGCAGGGCATGACTCCCTAGACCCCTTAGGTAGGAAGTTGGGCAAGATAAAAAATCAGAGCTTAGTCCTCACTACAAAAACACGGGGAAGATCCCCGTGGGGCCAGCAAAAAAGTAACAAATGAAAACTAAAAGAATAGATATTTCATCTACTTCCCACTGCAGGTTGTTAAAGAAAAACTAGAGTTGGACAGTTGTTACAGCAGTAAAGATTTCATTCAGGAACTATTGCAATAGGGGAAAGGAGCCTCAGAATACAACTGGGCTCAAGTCTGAATACAGCAAAGACAAGTGGGAATTTACAGCTGTGAACTAAAAATTAAAATTCTAAGCCCCCCAACCATCTGAATGAACCGCTCTTCTTAGCCAAGGGCATTCCAAAGTTAACCTGAAAATGTAGTTCAGGCCATGATGGGAAGTGGGGGTTTGACGTGCCTGATTACCTTCCTCCCTTTGGAATTCAGGCACAACTGACCAGCATTAACATAAAAACAGAGATCTTAATACTTTTTGTAGCAATAAGATACCAAATTCCAGCCTGACTCTAGTATAGCATCACCTGACCGACAGCAGGCCCTGAAAGAAATCAGAGTATTTTACCCTAAAATGTATTTCTTCGACATATCTTGAAATGGCCCTGCAAAGCTGTCTCTTGTAGGGAAAAAAATCTACATTCTGTAGGGAATCCCCTTCCATTTCCAGGTCTTGGTCCTGATCCAGGAGAGAATTAACAGAGTCTGGCGGCTTTTTTAGTCTGATAAGAAACATTTATAAGCTATTCTCTGAAGCCTGCTACCAGAATCCTTCATCTGCATAATAAGAACCGTGGTCTCCACATCCCTTCTCTTAACCCAGACACTCCAAGTCTTTAGATAAACTGTTTCAACCAATTGCCAATCAGGAAATCTTCTTTGAATCCACCTGTAACCTAGAAGCAACACACTTCTCTACTTTGAGTTGTCCTGCCTTTCCAGATAGAACCAGTGTACATCTTCCATGTATTGACTGATGTCTTATGTCTCCCTAAAATGTATCAAACCAAGTGTTAGCCAAACCACCTTGGCACATACTGTCAGGACCTCCTGAGGCTGTGTCACAGGCATATCCTTAAACTTGGCAGAATAAACTTTTAAATTGATTGAGCCTTGTCTCTGATACCTTTTGGTTTACATAGCCAAGGAGCAGGGTGGAGGTCAGTGGATGGAAAAGTATTAAGAAGAAACATCAGGGGCAAGGGGGTTCTGGTTACAGAGGTCTAACAGGACTCCTACTGAAGGCAGGCCAGGGTGATCAGAGGTCACCGGGAAGTTGGTGGAGAATGAGGAATTTGATCAGCTATTGAAGGTGACAGTAAACTGACTTGAGATTCTTGCTACAACTGGGCTCTTGAGGACAAGGCCTAAGGACGGGTCTTAGTCCAAAAAGAACTCAGAGGAGCCTATCTAGAGTTTGGTCAAAGACAGGATCTCTGTCAAGGAGACACCCAGGTTTGGAATTCTTTTTTATTTTATTAATTTCTTTAGAAGACATGTTTAGGCTGAATGAGGTAATCCCAGCATGCCTGTAATCTCAGCACTTTGGGAGGCCAAGGCAGGTGGATCACCTGAGGTCGGGAGTTTGAGACCAGCCTGACCAATATTGAGAAACCCTGTCTCTACTAAAAATACAAAAATTAGCCGGGCATGATAGTGCATGCCTGTAATCCCAGCTACTCGGGAGACTGAGGCAAGAGAATTCCTTGAACCCAGGAGGCGGAGGTTGCAGTGAGCCAAGATCGCTCCATTGCACTCCAGCCTGGGCAACAAGAGGGAAACTCCATCTTAAAAAAAAGAAAAAAAAGACATGTTTAAAGATTATAACAGTGCATTGTGATGTTTATAACAGGTAGGTGTTAGGTATATGCTAACAATAATGCAATTTACAGGAGGTGTATATTGAGCTATATGCCATTATTTTATATATATATATATATATTTATTTATTTATTTAAGATGGAGTCTTGCTCTGTTGCCCAGGCTGGAGTGCAGTGGCACGACCTTGGCTCACTGCAACCTCCACCTCCTGGGTTAAAGTGATTCTCCTGCCTCAGCCTCCCAAATAGCTGGGATTACAGGCACCTACCACGGCGCCCAGCTAATTTTTGTATTTTTAGTAGAGACAGGGTTTCACCATGTTGCGAGGCTGGTCTCAAACTCCTGACCTTGTGATCTACCCGCCTTGGCCTCCCAAAGTGCTGGGATTACAGGCGTGAGCCACCACGCCCAGCCTATATGCCTTTATTTTATGTGAAGGAGGACAACATTAACTTAAGTAGACCATGTTAAACTAAAGATGCATGCTGTAGGCCGGGCGTGGTGGCTCCTGCCTGTAATCCTAGCACTTTGGGAGGCCAAGGCGGGCAGATCATGAGGTCAGATCAAGACCATCCTGGCTAACACGGTGAAACCCCGTCACTACTAAAAATACAAAAAATTAGCTGGGCATGGTGGCCAGCACCTGTAGTCCCAGCTACTTGGGAGGCTGAGGCAGGAGAATGGCGTGAACCCAGGAGGCGGAGCTTGCAGTAAGCCGAGATTGCGCTACTGCACTCCAGCCTGGGCGACAGAGCCAGACTCCATCTCAAAAAAAAAAAGAAAAGAAAAGAAAAGGAAAAAGATGCATGCTGTGATCCTCAGGCGTTGGTTTTCATCTGATGGTGATTTTTCTCTCCAGGGCAACATTTGGCAAAAAATATCTGAAGACTTTTTTTTTTATTATTGTCACAACTGTTGGGTGGGGGACTTAGTGGGGAGGAATTGTTACCAGCATCTAGAGGGTAAAAGCCAGTAATGCTGCCAACTATCCTACAGGGCACGGCACAGCTCCTCACAGTAAGGAATTATCTAGTCTAAAAGGCCAATGATGCCAAGGTGAGAAACTCTGTCAAAAAATAAGCTAACAAAAAACCCATGGAGGCATAGCTAAAAAGCCTATGGGGGAAATTAAAATGGAATACCAAAAAAAATTCAGTTAACCCAAAAGAAGGCAGAAAAGGAGGAGCAGAATAACAAAAAGCAGATAAGACAAATAAAAACAACAAAATTGTATACCTAAATCCATTTATCTCAATAATTATACTAAACCTAAATGGACTAAACATTCCAATTAAATGGTTGAGAATGGATAAAACAGCAAGGCGTATAAGTGACACACTTTTATTTTTTGATAATTTTCAGTGGTTTATTTCATACAATACATAATAAAGTATAAATTTCTTAGTATGCCATGTTAGATCCTTTATAATCTGCCCACCACTTATTTTCAGTATGTTTACAAAGAAAATGGAAAACAACAGTGTATTTTTTTTTAGAGATGGTGAGATTTCCATCCCAATATAACTGAATTTATTTTTGGTGGCCTTTTTCCAGTAGGAATTCTCTTTGATATTGTGAATCAGCTGAACATCCAAGTGTCAACAGGAGGTTGTGTCGAATTGGTAGAATTATGGATATCTTCTATTTGCTTCCTGTGCCTTTCTATCTTTTTCAAATACTTCTCTATAAACACAGAAACACTTATAGTTAGAAAAAATATAAATAAATAGTAGGCAAGCAAGCAAATGTTTTGACTTGCTGAAGATAATTAAATCCACCTTATTTAAATCACAGCAGTGGCTGCCCACTTGCTGCTTCCCCTCAAAGCATCCTCATCACTGATGGGGGCTCATCAACTCCCACACAGTAAGCGCCTTTGATGCTCCTAATGCCAGGCATCACATAGGAGGGAGGCAAACAGTTACTGAGGGGTTTAGAACCAGCAGGGCTTTGACTGTGACACAGCAACGGGGGTAAACATGCTCTTCTTCCTTCCCCACTGGCATTATTTCTGAAGTTGGGGAAAGCACACACTGGGCTGTGTAGGGCCTAGGACAAATAATGTTTTGAAGGGCGGCTGTTTACATAAACAACTTGAATCACCCCAAGTCATTGTAACAGCACCATTCTTGTGGCTTAATCTCTCTCCGGGCTACTCTCCTGGAAAACCCCACAAGTTCCAGCTACAGATACCCCAGGAAAACTCCAGAGATACAAGTCCTAGAGCTTCTGGGGTATCTGCAGGGCAGGATGTAGAGGGACGGAGAGTTTTCCAAAGGGAAGAAATGGGAACAAACCCTTGTATGTCCCATAGGGCTTGGGGCACCCCATCCAGTTGGCATTGCCAGGCGTGGCCAATCCCAGGGATGGGACAAGAACTTGGACATTGTTGAGGAAGAGCCTAGAGTGACATTATGCCATCCATGTCTGTTTCTCTTTATCCTTCTTTCTTCCTCTGCCCAGCACACTAAGTCTCATGGGGCCAAGTCATAGCACATTTGAAGGAAGCATCTAATGCTCACATCCAAAGCCTTCTTTTCGTCCTCTAATTAGTAAAAAATGTCCTAGTGTGGAGCCCAGGTGTTTTGAGTTTCTCCACCTCACCTAGTATTATACAAGCTAGATCAGCCATTTTTTCTACCTGTATTATTTCATAGGCAACTCATGGCACCCTACGATCTAGGTACTGGTCATCAGTCCCTTAATTTGTGTGTGTGTAACAGCTTTATTAAGATATAACTCACATACCATATAATTCATTTCTTTACAGTGTACAATTCAGTGGCTTTCAGTGTATTCACAGAGTTGTGCAACTATCACCATAATTCATTTTAGATCATTTTCATCACTACAAAAAGAAACCCCATACCTCTTAGCCATCGGTTCCCATCCTCCTCCCATCAGCTCCTGATATTGACTAATTTTTCTGTCTTAATAGATTAGCCTATTCTGGACATTTCATAGAAATGGAATCATGCAATGTGTGATCTTCCATGACTGGCTTCTTTCACTTAACACAATGTTTTCAAGGTTCATCGATGTTATCACATGTATTGATACTGCATTCCCTTTTGTGTGGTAAAATAAACATAACATAAAATTCACCATTTTAAATATTTTATGGTGTACAATTCAGTGGCATTCAGTTTGTTCACAATATTATGCAATCATCACTACTACCTAGTTCCGGAACATTGTGGTCATTCCTAAAGCAAAACCCTGACTTGTTAAGAAGTCACTCCCCATCTCTTCCTCCTCGCAGCCCCTGGTAACTCCTAAGCTGCTTTCTGTCTCTATGAATTTGCTTATTCTGGACATTTCATATAAACAGGATCAGACAATATTTGCCATTTTGTGACTGGCTTCCTGGTCTAGTATGTTTTCAAGATTCATCCATGTCATAGCAAGTATCAATACTTCATTCCTTTTCAGTGTTGAATAATATTCTCTTGTAGAGACATACAGTGCCACATTTTATTTTTCCATTCATCAGTTGAAGAATGTATGTATTGTTTACACTTTTTGGCTGCTATTAGTAATGCTGCTATGAACATTCATGTACAAGTCTTCCCGTAGACTTATGTTTTAATTTCTCTTGGGCATATACCCAGACATGGAGCCTCTACCTTTTATATTCTTCTCCTAGGTGGCTTACTGGGTCTTTATGAGAAGAGAACAATTTAGGACCTACACTCACAGGACAGCTTCTTAGGAAGTTTAAGGAACTCACTGTATCCTTGAAATAACCAGGACAGATCCTCCAAACATGAAAATAAATGGAGAAGCACCAGATGGGGAGGGTAACTGGATCGTGTGTCTCCAACTCCTGTTCCCCAAGATTTACACCCTCTAGGGTTTTCTTAACTTCCATGGCTGCCCCCTGCTGATGGCAGACTGGGCACAGCTCCCTCCCTTTGATGCTCTGACCCCAGATGGGCTCCATTCCTGTGATATGAGTGAGCGCAAACTGAAATTGCTAAAACAAGACTTTAGTAAGGCTTGTATTAGTCTGCATTCATATGCTATAGAGAAATACCTGAGATTGGGTAATTTATGAAGAAAAGAGGTTTAATTGGTTCTCGGTTCCGCAGGTTGTACAGGAAGCATGATGATCTGCTTGGCTTCTGGGGAGGCCCTGGGAAGCTCACAATCATGGCAGAAGGCAAAGGGGGAGCAGGCATGTCATATGGCCAGGGGAGGAGTAAGATAGTGAAGGGGGGGTGGGGTGGTGCACACTTTTGAACAACCAGATCTCATGAAATCACTCACTATCATAAGGACATCACCAATGAAATGCTGCTAAACTGTTCGTGAGAAATCCACTCCCACGATCCAATCACCTTCCACCAGGTCCCACTTCCAACAATGGGGATTACATTTCAATAAGAGAATTGGGCAGGGACGTGGATTCAAACTCTATCAGGCTCCAAAGAAAAATGGGAACAGATCAAGATAGCGCATACATAATAATGTGGTTTAAAATGTACAATGTATTCCCCTTAAACAGGGGTCCTGTCATAATCCCTTTCCAGCCTAGCTGCAGACTTGCCTCCATGAGGCAGGAGCCATCCAAGTGTCCCACCAGACATAACTGGATTCCTCCATGTCTGGACCAAGAGGGTGGGGCTCTGAGTGGGGCAGGAGTCCTCACTCCTGTCTATATGGTCCAGCTGGAAGACGAGTAAGACTGACATCCACTCACTTAAGAGGAATTCTCACCCATTCTTAGAGGGCAGCCTTACCCATAGTTTCAACAATGTCAAAATGCCTCACACTAAGCCCAACATCCCATGAGAGATGGACACATGCCAGACAGGGGGATGGTTTCTGTGCTATTATCTGCTTGGGACACCAGATAGTGAAGTAGCTGGCCAGCACATTCTTTATAAGAGGAGAAGCTGCATCAAATGAAGTCCAGGCTGTGTCAAAAGAAGCCTATTTCTTTGCATGGAGAAGTAAGAAAATAATCACGTAGGTGGGGCGCGGTGGCTCACGCCTGTAATCCCAGCACTTTGGGAGGCCGAGATGGGTGGATCACGAGGTCAGGAGATCGAGATCATCCTGGCTAACACGGTGAAACCCCGTCTCTACCAAAAATACAAAAAAATTAGCTGGGCGTGGTGGTGGGCGCCTGTAGTCCCAGCTACTCAGGAGGTTGAGGCAGGAGAATGGTGTGAACCTGGGAGACGGAGCTTGCGGTGAGCCGAGATCGTGCCACTGCACTCCAGCCTGGGCAACAGAGCGAGACTCCGCCTCAAAAGAAAAGAAAAGAATCATATAGGTAAAGGCAGAAACAGCAACCTGAGACCTGAGGTAGTACCTTATGGCACTTGTTAAGGAAAAATACTTTTGTATGTTTTAGAGAAAAGATCTGACCGCTGCAGCTGCTCTTTGTGCCAGGTAAAGCAGATCCCACTAACCTATGAATACTGTCATGTGAACAGTAGCATAGTAACTCATATTGCACGGGCTCATTGCCTGCAAACCAGTCTCCTCCCAAATCTTAAGAGTTGTCCTGGTATGTGTCTTATGTTCATGAACAGGTCTACTCCCTGAGTGCTGCCACTGCTCTTCAGGGTGCCATCCTGTCTCTGTCATGCTGACAGGCATGATGGCCGCAGCACCAGAACCCTCAGAGTCCCCACACATGTGGTCTGCAGTGAGGTGGGGAAAATGCAGTTATTGGCAGAGCAGTTCCTTCACTCAGCATGACTACCTTCTATTCTGCTACCACCCTTCCACAGGTGGTACTGTGGACAGAGACCCTGTTTTCTATTCTTTCATGATCAGTCAGGTGCGGCCACAATGGGGACACAGGGGAGGCACAGAAAAGTTGACTGTGCTTCCAGGTCCTAGAGAGGCAGTCACTGTGCACCATGAAGGGGCCACCCTGCAAAGGGAGGGGCTCCACCACGTGGAAGGAGAGCAGAGGGAGTGGGGACCTGTGGGCCAATGCTGTCACTGGGGGTCAGGGTGGACACAAGCAAAAAGCAGGCGGGGCTTCATCGGTGTGTTGAGCGTCTCAATATTACAGGAAAACTATTCAATGTCAACTGTTAAAGCACAGGGTCTTAATTTGTTTTCTGTTGCTTATAACATAATACCTGAAACTAGGTAATTTATAAAGAAAGGGAATTTATTTTTTACAGTTTTGGAGTTGGAGAAGTCCAAGGTCAAAGGGCCACACATGGCGAGGGCCTTCTTGTTGATGGGGAGTCTCTGCAGAGTTTCCAGGCAGCACAGAGCACCCCATGGTAAGGGGTTGAGTGTGCCAGCTCAGGTCTCTCTTCTTCATATAGAGCCACAGTCCCACTCCGAGACAACCTGCTAATCCCTTCATCCACGAATGGATTACTGTCACACTGGGGATTAAGTCTCAACATGACTTTTAGAGAGGAAAAACATTCAACACCATTCACAGCACAGGGTAAGGCTGACTTTATTAAGGACCTTAACGGTATGGGGACCACCACGATGGGATTTTGCAGTGTGGGGAGAAAGATTGAGCTTAATTCCCAATACAAGTGGAAATGGATAGCCAAGAAGCAAGGTGGGGGTGACTGGATGGAAAATTACTAAGAGATAACATGAAGGGGAAGGTGGGTACTGACTAATTTTACCTAACAGGCTTGCTGAACACAGGCCAGGTTGATCCAACATCACCTAGGGGATAGTGAGGGATGGGGAATCTGGTCAAATAATGGGGGTGATCACATATTAGGGGGTGGTTCTTCCTAAAGTGACTTAGCAAGGCTCTTTGCTAAAACTGGATTTTATAAGGAAGTGTGCAGATGGGCCTTGGAGGAGATTCAGGAACCTGACTAGTTTGGTAGAACAAAGAATCTCTGTCACTAGGTCACAGTCCGGGAGGGCAGGAAGGGGAACTGTGGCAGGGCCAGCTCACCACACTGGGGCATCTGGTCACCTGGGCGGAGTTGGGGAGAGGGGGGCTCACTGCCTGTTTTCCCTGCTGAGGCTGCAGGGAAGCGTGAAGTTTTGAAATACATAATACAGGCCCCACGTGGTTCTGACCCAGCACCACGCAGTTCTCAGAACCATACATTCTAGCCCTGCAAGCACCTGAGGCTTGGTTCCCGGGCCAGAGGCTGGTATCTGACTCTGGGGTAAAGAGGAGAGCGCGGGCTGTCTGCGGGGCCTCAGGGCTCGGCGATGGCTGAACCCCACAGTGAGAGCCCTCGTGCCCCAGGTTTTCCATCGTCTTCCTCTCACCTTTGGGGCGCTCCAGATAAGAGGTGGCGTTTCTCAGGGAGGCGCCCCCACCTCAGCTCCTCCTGTCTCAGGCCCCACTTGGTGGGGAGCCGCCGCAGGCGGGGAGCCGGGGCTTGCCCCTGCGGGCAGTCACCGCTGCCCTGTGCCCCGAAACCCCCCTCCCCGCCCCCCAGTGACCTCCCACCTCCGGGGTTCCTCTCCGCCTTGCTGCCTGCTTTGGCTTTAGAAGGGAGCTCAAGCTCAGCGGCTTTTGGGGCAGCCAGGTTAGGTGCTGGGGAATGGAAGAGGATGACACTGCCTATTTTGACTCAGATCTTCAAGGATGAGCACACCCTCCCCTGGTAGCAACTTCCGCACCCGCGGCCCTGCCCCGCACCGCACCCGGTGGCCTCCCCGGAGGGCCGTGACCCAAGCACCGCACCCGGCGGCTTCCCCAGGTGCTGCTCTGCCCAGTGCCCCCCCAGATCTCAACGTGGTGCCACAATGCCGCCCTCTCCCACATCGTGTCCTTGGACTCTGTCTTCCTTTGAAAGGTCAGTTGCCAGGGGTCCTCACGACTCCTCGGGTGTGCTTTGGGCCGGCATGTATGTCCTCTTGCCCTTCTCTTACACAGAAGAGTGGGGAGGGTGTCCTAAGAATTTGGCTTGTCCTAAGGAAAATAAAGTTGTAATTTCAAGGCACTGACCAAGGTCTCTGTACTACTCAAGAGCTCAAGAGTGGCCACGGGGGAAGATAGCCCTGGGTGTAAAAGGGCCGCAGAAGGGAATCCCCTGTGCTCTGCATTAAAAAATCCCCAGGGGACAGGAGGCTGAAGAAAGGGAACCTACCACTTCTCCATAAAATAGTGTCAGTGAGCTGTCCAGGAGGGCAGGGGATCTGCCAATAAGAGAGCATTTAGGAAAATATGCCGACTCCTTAGATTGGGTTTCGATTTTTCAGCTTTTGAAAATATTGGTTTTCTTTAGGACAGGTTTCTGTACTTGCCAACAGTTGCCAGTTATCCACCAGCAGACTGCAGGAAGAAGAGACAATCTTCACCTCCCTCCTGGGTAGGGAGAGCTCAGAATTCACTAGGCTTAGCCTAACAAAGCCCGCAGTGGACGTTTCTGCTGTACCTGTCCAAGGCATGATAGTTCCCCAGACTTTGGGGAATATCACCGTGGGTTATTTTGTCTAGTTAAGTCCCTGTGGTGGGATAAGGATGGCTCCTAGAGCATGTCGGCATCAGTAGTTCCTGGAGTGGATTTTCCTACATCGTCTAGGTATGAAAATTTGGTGGGAGAAAAGACCCCAGGAAAGGGGAAAGCAGGAAAGTGGAGCTAAGGGATGCTGCTATAACAGTCATCCTGTTGTATCTGTTCTGTTTCCCTGAACTTTGAAGAGTTATGCTGAGTACCCCCTTTAAAATGATTTTCTTCTACACTGTACCTTCCCATGGTCATGTTCTTGGTGGGGTGTGTTTCACATGTCCAGCCCTGTGGGGTTGGGGGGACACTAGAAGAGGTAGTGGGAAGCCAGACTTTCCCACATCATTCCACTGAGGCCACGGAGGCAGGAGGGACCGAGCCTTCCCTGTGCTCGGCACTGTGTTTTTCTTCATCATGTCACTTTTTACATTAACGTGTATTTTTGCTTGCTTCCAGAAAAGCACCTACATCAGCTATGCTGTAATCCTTGCTTTTCTCACCCAATAACTGGGAATCCCCAGAGAGCCAAAACTATCTTTTTAATCTCTTATTTCTTCATCACCTAGTACCATTTGGTGCTCAATCAACGTTTACTGAGCGGAAGAAAACGGAAATAAGACATTTTCCTCAAGGAGCAGAAATCATTACACGTATTTGGTTGAAACAAATAAAAATAAAGAGAACCAATGAAGACTGAAGTAAACCACATCACGATTACATAAATGTAAAGATCTGGTTGCTTGTGTCCTTTTTATAATACATACTATGATCTTTGCCAATTAACACTGGAGGACTCTTTCTGGTCGATAAAATATTTGGATAATTAAGTATGCTTTCATTTTATGTCCCGGTATCAAAGATGTCCATTTATTCAAAACAAAGGGAGTGAACATAAAACATAAAAAGAAAAAAAAAAGGCCTGTGGCTCCTCCTCCCAGACACCCCCCTCCAACAGTGATGAATAGGAGGGACTGTCTCCCTCCCCCATCCATCGGAGACTAGCCTTGCAGTGTTTTAGACTGTTTTGAAATTCTGTTCTTTAGAAGAGATTTTTTTTTCTTCTTAATATCAAACAAAGAACTGCTGCTATTCCTTTGGGCTGGCGCAGCAGGGGCCGGTGAAATGCAGGCTGACGACGGCGCGCCAGGGGCTGCGCTCGCCCCGGTCGGCGACGCGCACACACCTTGAGTGACAGCGACCTCTTCTCTACAGGTTTTCCCCGCGGGAGCGTGGCCCTAGCGGGCGTTCGGTTTTCTTTGGAAATCGCGGAGGGGGCTGGCCGGGCGCAGCGATCCCCACCCCGGGACTCCAGCCCCGGCCGTGCGCGTCGCCGCGGACGGGCTCTGCGGGCCACGGGGAAGGTGCGAGGAGGCACGAGCAGGCTGTGAGCCGCTGGGCGCTCCCGCGAGCCCGCTCTTCTCCGTCAGGAGCAGGGCAAAGGCGCCAGGAGCAGGGCAGAGGCACCGCGCCCACCGCCTCTGCGGCCGCCTGATGTGCGAGCAGCCCGCGACGAGGCAGTGCACGCTCAGACGCCCCGCTCCTCCCGCCAGCGCGCGGCCTCGCTCCTCCTAGAGGACGCTCTCTGCGCGGGCCCCCGGAGGAGGCGGCGGCGGGGCGAGCTGCAGCGCCGGGACAGGAGGTTTGTCCCCGCCCGCGCGCCGTACCGCGGCGGAGATGGGCGAGACCATGTCAAAGAGGCTGAAGCTCCACCTGGGAGGGGAGGCAGAAATGGAGGAACGGGCGTTCGCCAACCCCTTCCCGGACTACGAGGCCGCCGCCGGGGCGCTGCTCGCCTCCGGAGCGGCCGAAGAGACAGGCTGTGTTCGTCCCCCGGCCACCACGGATGAGCCCGGCCTCCCTTTTCATCAGGACGGGAAGGTGAGTCGGCGGCCTGGCCGCAGGGGCGCCGGAGGGGGAGCGCGGCGGTGGTAGCGTCCACCCTCCGCCAGGCGTGACGTCACAGGCGCGCGCCGGGCTTGGGAGGACGCGGAATGATAGCGCCTGGCACCTGTCTCCGGGCCTTCCCGATGAGCCGCGCTTAGGGTCCGTGGGCTTCAGCTGCATGAGCCACGTTCCAGCAGTTCGGCCCTCCTGGCCCCAACGCGCCTTTGAAATACGCGGACAGTGCGCTTTCCTTCTTGGCCCGAGCGGTGCTTCGCAATGCGGGCTTGTGCACCCGTGAGGCCCGCGGACACCTCCCGCCCCTGCGCGGCGGAGCGCTCCGCCCGCTACCTGCTCCTCAGAAGTGGCCTGGAGGCTGGATTTCCTTGGCCATATCTGGTCCCTGGGCTCCCGCCGACAAAGAAGCATTGTCCGTACTGTCTGTGTGCCCAGGAATGGGAAGCGGGTGTAAGGGGAGGCCAGACTTGACTTTCTTAGTGTCGCGAGGTGGGTCAGAGCGTTACATTGACATAAAACAGATTAACAACAGAAAAACATACATCTCTTGAATATGTTTTACGTGAAAAAGACACAAAGAAATGGCAAAACCCAAATACTTTTATGCTAGGCAGAACCAAGAGCGGCAGCTGTGGGAGAGTAAAGTGTGCGGGGAGGCTAATGGAAGATGGAACTGCTTGAACCACGTCTAGGTAGAAATCTCCGCCTTGCTCGGCTCTGGTGCCGAGTGTTTCTTTGTTCCTGGCGTAGGGAGGCCATCTTTTACAGGAGTGTTCTCTTGTTTCAGGAAGAAAAGGGGGCAGTTTAGAGCACTCTTCTGTTTTTCAAGTGCTTTTAGCTTAAAATAATCCTTATGCCAGAGACATGTTTTTGGGATGGCATACCCTGTCACCCTTCACGGGCTATCTGAACAGAATCTAACGTGGGAGGCAAAAAGTGGGAATAAAACAGAAGATTGAATATCAGCACAACTGTTTTCATGCTTGGTAAAACCGTACCTTTACCAGGTTTTCTTTTTCCACTGAGGTACGTGTTCCAATGTCCACTTCACCTCCTTGGATCTCCATGTATTTCATATTTGGCTAAAAGTAAGAAGGTAATTTTGAAAGAGCCATTGGTCTGAATATGGAATCTAAGGCAAGTGACTTCTGTAAACCTCTCTCTTCTTGAATGTGGTTAAAAACTCGAAACAGGCCGGGCGCGGTGGCTCACGCCAGTAATCCCAGCACTTTGGGAGGCCGAAGCGGGCTGATTGCTTGAGCCCAGCAGTTCGAGACCAGCCTGGCCAACATGGCAAAACACCGTCTCTACAAAAAAAAAAATACAAAAATTAGCCGAGCGTGGTGGTGGACGCCTGTTGTTCAGCTACTCGGGAGGCCGAGGTGTGAGAATCGCTTGAGCCTCGGAGGTCGAGGTTGCAGTGAGTGGAGATTGCGCCATTGCACTCCAGCCTGGGCGACAGAGCTAGACGCAGTCTCAAAAACCAAAAGCAGGCAAACCTGTGGGAACAAGTCCTAACTGATGGGGATGTGTCTGAATTAGATGAAGCATATAAATTGCCTAGCAAACTGCCTGATGTACCTTAAGAAAGGCCTCAATAAATGTTAATCTCTTCCCCTTGATGATTTAAGTTACACGGTTTAGATTCATATTCAATATTGGTTTTTCTCTAGATTTCTTCTATTTTTACATACAAATATGTGTTTCATTTGTGACTTAGTGTTTCATTTTTTAATAACAAAAATAAAAATCTGGCAAGCATTGAAAAAACTGCATCATTCATTCTTATTACCAGTGGCCATCTCAGTACTATCCTTGGAGTAGGTAGGTTACAGCAATGCTTAGTGAAAGATGAATGAAATGAACTCTTGACATGAGAATAATAAAAATAATGTTAGAGACATGGGAAGCAGGTGAGTTTCATTTGCAACCTCACAGGAGATAAACACTAATTCAACTCAAAGTTTTGAAATTGGGTATTTTTCTTTTTAGCCTTTGTATCTGGATAAATGTGATTTTTGACCTCAGCTATATACCTGATTTATGTTGAGAAGAAAATTAGACTACAAGTAACTAATGGGGCTTGTGATATCTCTGCAATGAAATGTAAGTTGGGGTGGGGACCTATGCCAGTGGTTGTGAGTATATGCTAAAGAAAGAAATGGACATCATATTATTCTTGAATATGAAAATGAGAGCACGTTGAAGGGAGAGATGGATAGTGATTTTAAAAGGTGGAAAGATTGCTTCTTGATTATTGGAAAGTCATCAGATAAAATGAATATGAGTTGAACACTGTCCTCCCTATTAATATTTTTTATGATTGACATTAAATTTTTGGTTTTAAAAATCTGTTAAGAATGCAATTTGAGGATATCACACTATGCACTGTTTTTGATAGACATGAAATTTCATGAAAATGAGGGTGTTATGGGTTGAATTGTGTCCCCCACCAGAAAAAAACGTATTGAAGGTTGAAGTCCTAACCCATTGGAACCTCAGAATGTGACATTTGGAAATAAGGTCATGGCAGATGTAATTAGTTAAGATGATGTCATACTGGAATATGATGGGCCCCTAATCCAATATGACGGGTGTTCTTATATGAAGAAAAGAGAAGCAGGTATGATGGCTCATGCCTGTAATACCAGCACTTTGGGAGGTTGAGGCAGGAGGATCACTTGAGGGCAAGGAGTTCAAAACTAGCCTGGGCAACATAGTGAGACCCTGTCTCTTTTTTAAAAAGAACTGTAAAAGAGAAGAAAGAGACATAGGGAGAAAGAAGATGGCCATGTGATGATGGAGGCAGAGATTGGAATTGCCAGCCAACACCAGAAACTAGGAGAGGCAAGGAAGGATTCTCTGTAAGTTTGACAGAGAGCATGGCCCTGTTGATACGTTGATTTTGGGGCTGTAGGCTCCAGAACTATGAGAAAATAAATTTATGTGGTTTTAAGCCACCCAGTTTGTTGAACTTTGTGGTATCCCTAGGGTAACTTGTTAATTTGTAAGTTAAGCATTGAATAATTTTCTCTCCATGATGTTACCGAGTAATGATTACAAAAATCTACCAACACAATAACATTTTATTACTAAGTATTCTTTAAGTCATTCACTCTATCTCATTTTAGTTTGGCTGCCTAGGTGTGTGGTGTGATCAGTCAATAAAATTATCCTCTGATTCTAAAACCACTCAAGTCGGCTTCTCTGAGCCATATTTCCATAAATTGGTATTTATAACATTTTTTACAATATTGGGCCAATATTATGAAAAGCAGTGAACCAGTGTAGTAGCAGTTGTTTTTAATTATGGAAAGCCTGTGACGCAGACACTCTTAGTTACTCATCTAACAGCCATTTCCTCCTTTTTACTTGATTTTGTTGTGGCCGTGGACTTAAGGGGAATTGAGCCCAGCTCTAGGAGCTGAATCATGATTAATGTCTTTGACCAGCAGCAGCAGCAGCTTCAACTGATGTTCAAGTCCAACCAGGAGATGGATACCATGCAGAGTTTAATAGGGAAAGTTTAACTTAAAGAATTGTTATGAACTGTGAGACTGGAGTAACGAGAGATTGTCTCATGAGAAGGAAAGAGAACTCTGAAGAGTATAGGAATAGCAGACAGAAGGAGCAGCCCCACCCCTAGGGCTGAGAGGGCACTCGAGTAAAGGCCCCTGTGATTAGCTCTGTTGCTGTGTAATAATTATCCCAACACTTAGCATCTTTATAAACACTTATGATCTCGTGCAGTATCTGAGAGTCAGGAATCCAGCTGCAGGTTAGCTGGGTGGTTCTGGCTCACGGTCTCTGGAGAAGCTGCACTCAAGCTCTGAACCAGGGCTGCTGTCATTTTGAGGCTTAACTGGGAGAGAGAATCTGCTCCAAGCTCATTCACATGGTGGTTAGTCGGCCTTGCTAGGTGTTTTCTGGAGGCTTCAGTGTCTAACCACATGGGCTGCTCCTTAGGGCTGCCTCATGACATAGTGGCTGTCTTCCGTGAGACTGAGTGATCAAAGAGAAAAGTATGCAAGAGCACCCAAGATGGAAGCTGCAGTCATTGTATTTATTATGTAATCTCAGAAGTGACATACCATCACGCCTGCCATATTGTATTCTATTAGAAGCAAGACAGTAAATCCCGCCCACGCTCAAGTGGAGGGGTTATACAGGAGCATAAATACCATGAACCGTAGAGTCCTCAGCCAGGGCTGAAATCTTGAACTTGTCAGAGAGGTCATGGCCATACCTCACTGGTTGGCAGAGAAATTGCTGTGATACTGCACCATTGCTAGGTGTAGCCTCCAGAACCTTGCAGTGAGTATTACAGTAAGTGACAATATGTAAAGAATATCTTGGGGGCACAAGAGAAGAAAGAAGACATGTTAATTCTGCCCATTCGCATCAGGGAAGGCATTTTAGACTAAAATGATACTTTCATGGTCCTTGAAAGATTAAGTGGGGGTTTTCCAGGCTCAGTTAGGGAACTCCATGAGCAAGGACTTAAGGGATACCACATTATGAGAATATCAAGGAGTACGGCATGACTGGAGAAGAGGGAGCGTGAATGGCACTGGGGGGTATTGAGGCCGAAGACGGTGATTGGAGTTGATGCTGAAGGACTTGATGGATTGGAAGGATTCTTTTAAAATGAAATTTAAAATTGTATATTTAAGGTATACCACATGGTGTTATGTGATACATATAGGTAGTAAAATGGTTTCTATAGAGAGGCAAATTAATATATTCCCAATGTCACATAATTACCCATTGTTTTTTCTGTGGCCAGAGCTGCTGAAATCTATTCACTTAGCGTGAATCCCACATCCAGTGCATTTTTATTACCTGTAGTTTTCATGTTGTGCATTAGAGCTCTAGACTTGTTTGTCCTGCATATCTGCCATTTTGTATCCTCTGACCATTTCCTCTCCTTCCTTCAACCCACTGCCTCCAGTAATAACTGTTTTGTTCTCTATCTCTGTATAGTTTTGGGTTTTGTTTTGTTTTTTTTCGAGACAGGGTCTCACTCTGTTGTAGGCTGGAATGCAGTGGCATGATTGTGGCTCCCTCCCGAGTTCAAATTATCCTCCCACCACAGCTGCCTGAGTAGCTGGGACCACAGGCAGGTACCACCATGCCCAACTAGTTTTTGTATTTTTTGTAGAGACAGGGTTTTACCATGTTGCCCAGGCTGGTCTCAAACTTCTGGGCTCAAGGAATTTTTCCCAGCTCATATGCTGCTGTTTCATTTTAAGAATTGTTTCCTTTGCTGTGCAGAAGCTTTTTAATTTGATATAGTAATATTTGTTTATTTCTGCTTTTGTGCCATGAGTTTTTGGTGTCATACCAAAAAATTATTGCTATGGCCGGTGTCCAGGAGCTTTTCCCCATGTTCTCTTCTAGGAGTTTTATAGTTTCTGGTCAATCCAAAGGACTTTACAACTTTTTCCACAGAAAAAAATCAGGAAAACTTGTCTATAATTTGATACAATCTTAAGCTATTGGAAATGCTTCAGTTTATAATTATTTAATTTTCCATATTTTTGTTTTGAAGCTTTAAAATTTGTTTAACCTCATAATATATCATGGAAGCATAAGGAAATCAGTACTACCCTAATACCCAGAGAAATGTAATTTTTTTCTCTTTATTCAAAATGAACTAAATTGTGTGTGTGTGTGTCAGGTGGAAGGTGGGGGAATATACTCTACAACTTCTCAGAGTGAGGTTTGTGGACCTAAATCATAAGCAGTTCCTCAAAGATTGTTAGAAATGCAGATCCCACTCCAAACCCAAGGAACCACAGTCTGCATTTTAACAAGATCCTCATGCCAGAGTACTCATAAATTTGAGAAGCATTGAGGAAAACTGTTCTACATGTAGCTTTATTAAATTTTCTTTTAATATGAACTTAATTAACCTCCAGCCAGTTTTCAGTTCCTGATGTGGAAAGATATTGACGTGGAAGGGTAATGGTAAGATTATGGAGAGGGAACTAAGAAGATATTATACATGAGCATTTTCCATCTTTTGGAAATAAATTGTAGCATAGAGCAGGTAACAGTTTTAATAGTCTTGTGTTTGACTCCTACTTTTCTGCCATTTATGACTTGTAGACTTTGAGCAAGTTATTTAACCACACACTGAACCTTGGTTTTCTTACCTCATCAACTTGATGTAAATGGTTAAATTGAAAGGCTAACTGAGGTTCTTAATATAACATAGTTGTAATATAACGTATTTGCTAAAGCTTTTAATAATGTAGATGTAATATAACCACCCCCTCCTCACTGGGTTGTTATAATGGCTAATTAGGTTAATACATTTAAAACATTCAGAACGGTGCTGAGTACAGTTAGTACCTAGGTACACATAGTTACTGATACATAGGTGAATAGTAAGAGTTCAGTTAATGATAGCTATTAACATTATTATAGACATAGCTTATTTGTATTAGAGTATAAAATGTGATAATGAAAAATTTGTTTACATTTTATATTTTCAGTGGAATGCAGAAAAAAAGCCTACTTTTTTTGCTCTTTAAAGAAATGCTTATTGTCTCCTTTTTTTCCTAAGGAAAATATGGTTAGATGTACAATATTTATATGGCTATATCCTCAGATTGCCAATAGTTTCCAGATTTCTGAATTCCATACACATACATTCTTCCTCTCATCATCTCTGAAAGGGCATGGAACTCCTGTTGATGGTGGTGAGATGATAAGGAATAACCAAACCACTTGGAAATATGGAGGTTGGGAATTCTACCCACAGTAGAACCTACCAGCTCATGCTGTGCACCTTTGGGCCTCAGCAAGATTGAAAATTGTCATCTATCATAGCCTGGGTCTCCAGATTCGTAAGTTTATGCTTGAAACTTCAAACAGGAGCTCTGAACACTTAATTCATGATTACCAAGGGCTTACTATAATTCATTTCTATTTCTTTTTCCCACTTTACTGCTTTCTGAGAACAGGAATTTTTTCTTGAACATACTTGAGTTATTATTTTTTAATTTTTTAAATACTTATTTATTTATTTATTTATTTATTTGAGACAGGGTCTCATTCTGTTTCCCAGACTGGACCGCACTGGCACAATCATAGCTCACTGCAGCCTTGACCTCCCAGACTCAAGAGATCCTCCCACCTCAGCCTCCCAAGTAGCTGGGACTGCAGGTGTATTCCACCACACCCAGCTAATTTTTAAATTTTTTTTTTGTGGAGATGGGGTCCTGCCATGTTGCCCAGGCTAGTCCTGAATTCCTGGGCCCAAGCAATTCTCCTGTCCTGCCTCAGCTTCCCTAAGTGTTGGGATTACAGGTGCAAGCCATTGCACCCAGGGAGTTATTTTTAAACATCCTCACTGCTTGATACTGAAATAAGAACGCAGTAGGTAGTAAATGTTTGTTGACTGAATAAATCTATGGAAATTAAAAAAATTTTTTTATGAGAGGCATTTTTTGCATTTTATTTAATGATACAATTTTGTATTTTAAAAGCTATTCTGTATCTAGAATGTTACATCTTGGACTCTTAGATGACATTCCAGGCTACTGTAAGTCAAGAACTATGTAATATGCTTTGGGAGTTCTGGGTGAGGAGTGTGCTTTGTAAGGACAACTAGCAGTTGGCTAGGGCCAGACTAGGTTTTGAGCAAATTTTGCTTGAATAGAATTGAATATAACAAACCGAGTTTCTTTTTCAGAAAATATTCCTGTCTTTTATAGATTTTAGTTAGTACCATGCAGCAATTGTTCAATCAAAATGAAACCTAACTTTTCACTGAGAGCTTTCCATAATTAAAGATAATTTGACCACAAAATCCTACTATCTCCATGGGTTCCTTGTCTCTTGAACTGCAATTACATATGTTTTGAGCCCTTGTTTGCAGTTTATTAATACATTGTCACTTAACAGTTTGTCCTTGGTTCTTTATTGCAATTGTAAACTTCCTTGTGGTTATGCCATATATCCCCTACGAAGCATACATAGCAGATGAATTTTTATGATACACATCAAAATTGGATTGAGGTGTGTGTGCTTAGGATATGTAATCTAGAATATTTTCTGTTATATTACTGAGTTTGAAATAAGAAAACAGAAGCAGACCAGATTATGTAAATCTATGACTATTTTTAGCAGAATGAACTATTTTCACACACCTCTGCAAAATAGCATTATCTTGATAGAGTCAGTTTAGGTAAGGACCTGTTTATTGAAAATACCACTAGTGAAGGTAGATGTTTTCACTACCATCTAATTCTTTACTGTCAGAAGATATAGCTTCTCCACCCCTGCCTGCTTTTCCCATGTAGTAATTAGCTTTGAGGTAAGGATTGGGGGACTTTTGTTTTATTCATTTTGTTTGCAAAATGGAACAAAGCAAGCCCACACTCTTGCTAGGTATGTAACATCACATCACATCTTCATGTGTCTAACATTACAAGTGAATTAGCCTAGGAGAGCTGAATTAGGAAATGCACTTCCCTAACCCATACCCCTCAGCAGTAGGGTTTGTTAAAATCTTTCCTAAGAAAATAATTACTTTATGGTATACAGTTTGCAAAGTTTGCACATCATCACATATGTAAAATGTGAGTCAAAAAGCTATTTTTATCATCTTTAAAATGTGGGCAAGTTATTTTCTCTTAGCTTCAGTTTCTGCATGTGTACCATGATGATAATGCTGCTTTAGGATTATCAAGAGGATTAAGTTAGATTAAGTGTCTCAAATACCCCATTTATTAGGAGTGTAGTAGATGATTTTATTAAGCTCTCCTGATGCATTTCAAGTATTATTCATACCTAAATGTTCAATTTATGCATAACTATTCAAAACGTACCTTTTTCTTTTTAGGAGCTATTTATTATGTGCATGTTGAACACTTGTTTTTAGACTTTTCACTCTCCTCTATTTGTAGTTAAGATCATCATAATTTTTTACAAGTTAATTGTCAATCTTTAAGGTTTTCTGTATTTTTATGTATAGCAGTTGTATTTCCTCAAACTAGCACTAAATTTATCATAAAAAATACAGAAGAACACAAGTATTTTAGAAAGAGAATGATTGCATATTCCGTAGTTTTCAGATGGAATGACTTGTTTCCTCAGGAATGCCCATGGCGTTCTCCTAAATGCATTTTAAATACCATCTCTGTCCTTCAGCACAGAATGCCCCCCTGCTTTTCACACAGCGAGCTCCTGTCTTTCTCTGAGACGCCTGTGAGAGGCTTCTTCCTCCAGGGTCTTCCTCAGAGCTGCCCAGGCAGACTCTGTTGCTTGGCCATTCCAAAGCCACTTGAAGGATTAGCTAAGAAAGTTGTATTCTTTTTCTGTTGTTGCCATAAATACCACCAATTTTGCAGTTTAAAGCAGCACCTATTTATTTATCATCTTTAAAATGAAGTCAGAAGTCCAGGTACAGTCTGGCTCTGCTGGCTTCTCTGCTTAGAATTTCATAAGGCCAAAGTCAAAGCATCTTCAAGGCTGCCTTCTCTCCTGGAGGCCCTGAGGGTGAATCTGTTTCCCAGCTCATTGAAGCTGTTGGCCAAATCCAGTTCACTGTGGCTGCAGGAGTGTTCCCCACTTCCCTGCTGGCTGGCCTTAGCTCCTCAATGCCACCTGAGCCCTGCCCATGCTTTCCACATGGTCCTTCCAGCAGCCACAGATCAAGTCACTCTCACACTTCACATCTCTCTGATTTCACCTTCTGCCCTATATTTCTGACTTCAATAGGAGAAGTTTCTCTCCTTTTATGGGCTCATGGGATTAGATGGGCCCCGCTTGGATAATCCAGCATCCTCTCCCTATTTTGTGGTCTGTGACCTGTTTCAGGTTCCAGGACATCTTTGGGGGCCATTCTGCCTACCATAAAGGTTTCTAGTGCTTGTAGTCTGGAGTGGCTGCCTGGGTTTAAACTCCAGTCTGCCCCTTACTGTTGATATCACTTTTGGTAAGTTACTTTACCTCTCTCCTGTGCTTCATAGTTCTCATTTGTAAAATGGGGGTAATAGTTGTAGCTTTACTGTAGAGTTTTTATGATAGTAGTGAAGGGCAGCAACAGTCTTAGACAGAGTCAGTGCATTCCTTTCATGGGGCTCAGGATCCACCAGACTCCACATGGACAGCCCTGCAAAGCAAGCTCCTCAGCTTTTAGCCCATTGAGGAGCAAGCTTTCAGGGCCTTCTAGTCCACACATTGCCCCACTGACGGTACTCCCTCATCAAAGAAAGGGTCTCCTAGGTCCACCAGGAAGCCCCCTGACGGGCTCACAGTGGTCATGGATGCCCTTCCATCCCCTCTCCACCCTTCTGAATGCCCCAGCTACACACTTGCCTGCCTCTGTGAGTGGGCATCTGATAACAATCCCAGTAAACTCCTGAATGCCTTCCACAAGGGTGAAGTAAGATTGTCTTCGGATATCAGTCTACATACATTTATATATTTTCTTGAGTATACCATATTTGATATTGCTAGTCAGGCATTTATTATATGCAATCATAATTATTTTTACGTTTGTCTCATTAGACCAGGAACATTTTGGGGAGTACCCAGTCTTATTCAGCTTTGTGTCCCAATAACAGTGCCTGGCACATGGAAAGCATTATTTGTTTTTCAAAAGAATAACTAATATTATACTCAACATTTGCTAATCATCTACATTTTATTTCTTCCTCACCTATTTCAAAGGTATCTGAAAGTTACAAAAATATATATAGTGCTGGGTATTTTATCATATATGAAGTCGTTAATATGCCAATTATATTATGTTTGCTACGCTTCATGCCAAGATAAAGAAATTTCATCCGTTATCTTCAGTAACAGTTGTTAGAGTGTTGATTATATCATCTAAAATATTTGTAAAATTGTAAAAATTTATAAAATCTACCCTTTATTTTTTCCATATGCAATATGCAATGTAGCTTATGAACATACTGAACCCATACCTTCTCTAAAATCTAGAGTTGAGGCAGAGAGGTACAGAATATGTGTATATGTTCTAGCAAATGACACATTAGGAAATAAATTATTCCCCTCAATTATTCCTGTGATGTCCATGGAAAAAATATCATGAATAAAAAGGAATTTAATTTCTTGAAACGTTTTTCAAGAATATAACTGGTGTAATTTGTATGCTTCAGTATCACCCAGTGTCTGTCTGCCATCTGTTTATCTTTTTCTTCTTCTTTCTGTCTCCTTCCCCTATTCCCCCTTCCCCCTCCTCTTCTGTCTTGTCTTCCCAACCTCCCGTCCCCAGGAAAAAAGCTTTTTTATTTGATTCTAAGATTTATTACCATGAAAACATTGTGAGGAAGAGAAATAAATCTTGCCATAAATGTGCCTTGTGTATCATTTGGAATAATAGATGCAGTGACACCTCACAAGGGGTTTTACAACCAGTGATTAATATCTACTCCAATATATTTCTGCTTTATAATACACTTGGGCATTCTTGTTTGGGAAAATTGCCTACTCACCATGTAGGAAAAGAACATTTTCTTCCCGATTGCAATGTAATTGCTAAAAATCAATCTCAGAATCAAGAGATAAAACCTCCAAAATTATTTAACTGCTCCTGCTGTTTCTGGGCTATGTGGCAGGTAGATATTTCTATTCATATGGTATGACTGAGTGAAGGCTGTAAGTCCTGAACATCCAAAGGTAAAATGTAAATATAGAATCAAGCAAAAAATTTTGCAGTAAGCAGAGAATGCACAGCCCAGGAACTTTAGAAGTAGACAGTCTAGTCAGAGTTTCAAGAGCTTTATCTCTCAATTGTCATAAGACCTCAAGTAAGCCGTGGTTTTCTTACCTAAAAAACTGAATGATTTGACGATTAATTGAAATACGTAAAGCACTTAGTGCCAGATACATAGTAAGTGCTCAGTAATTGTTAGTTATCTTTATAATACCATTATTGCCAGGTGCAGTGGCTCATGCCTATAACCCTAGCACTTTAGGAGGCTGAGGTGGGTGGATCACTTGAGGCCAGGAGTTCAAGACCATTCTGGCCAACATGGGGAAACCCTGTCTCTACTAAAAATACAAAAATTAGCCGGACATGGTGGCGCATGCCTATAATCCTAGCTACCCGGGAGGCTGAGGCATGAGAATCACTTGAACCCAGGAGGTAGGAGGTTGCAGTGAGCTGAGATCACACCACTGCACTCTAGTCTGGGCGACAGAGTGAGACTCAGTCTCAAAAAAAAGGAAAAAGTGTGTGTGCGTATATATATGTATATGTATATATGTATATGTGTATATATATGTATACGTGTGTGTGTGTGTATGTAAATAAAATACCATTATTTAGTGAGACAAACCAGTTAAAATTTCTCCTGGTACAGTAATCTCCATCAAATGTAAATGGAATTACAGCATAATAAATTTTCTTTGTACATGAGAATTTGGTTCCAGTATAAACAAATTAGAATCCTCTTTTATGAGAAATAGGAAAAGGGGAACCATAAAAAGTACCTTATGGCAAAGAGCAGAGAAATGAAAGGTTTTTGCAATTAAATTCTGGCAAATATTAAAGGGAACTGGAGGAAGCAATCACAAGTCTTAAAAATATACTCCAGTAGGCTGGGCACGGTGGCTCACGCCTGTAATCCCAGGACTTTGGGAGGCGGAGGCAGGTGGATCACGAGGTCAGGAGATCGAGACCATCCTGGCTAACACGGTGAAACCCTGTCTCTACTAAAAATACAAAAAATTAGCCAGCCTGGTTGCAGGCACCTGTAGTCCCAGCTACTCGGGAAGCTGAGGCAGGAGAATGGTGTGAAGGCAGGAGAATGGTGTGAAGCCAGGAGGTGGAGCTTGCAGTGAACCAAGATCACGCCACTGCACTCCAGCCTGGGCGACAGAGCGAGACTACATCTCAAAAAACACAAAACAAAACAAAACTCCAGTATCATTTATGAGGAATGAAGGGTTAGTAGCATATGCTTTGGAATTAGGTTACCATGATAGAGCTAAGACGGCATGTGAGTGTGCATTAGGCCTGGAAAACTCAACTTACACGTACTTTAATCAGCAGGCAGAAGGGGAGAAAAATTAGGGAAGTTCTGTCTTTTTTATCATGAAAAATAAGAACCTCCCAGAACCTCCTAGAAGACTTTCATTTAGGTCTCATGGGTCATAACTGTGTCATGTGGCCACCCTTGTGCATAACAGGGCCTGGAAAATCAAGTGTCTCTTCTGGGGCTGGATGCCCTACTATTCTGGATATAATCAGATTTCTGTTAACAAGCAGGAAGGGTGTGGGGACTAGATACGGGCTAGGAACTACCTTATGGGTTCTGCCACTGCAGGTATTAAAGAGGTATCCCCTATTTATTCCTTCTCATGCAAATGATTCTGCATCTCTTTGATTACAGTAGAAACCAAAGGTCAAGACACAGGAGGCCTAAGTTACTAACATGGAGTCAAAAAGTTTTTAAGAAGTTGGATGGAGAACCAGACAGTTACTCTTTTTGGTGCATTCAGTAACAGAAGCAAAGTTAAATACATTTACAAGCACATCACCAAAACGATAGGGAATGGCAAATCCAGAAAGCATTGCTAGTAAGTAAAGATTGTTAAGTGAATGTGTTTGTCCAGTTAACTCATAATATCACCTTTAAGGTGGGTGAAATATTGATACTGTGTTTTTTGGTGTGCCATCTTTATCATTTTATTTAAGTGAGCATAATTATGAAGATTTTCATGAAGCTCTCCTTGGCCTTAGATTTCTAACTCAGCTTTCGCTATAAGGGAAGGTATTTTACCACCATGGTTGAGTAGGAATTATCGTAATTTACTTATTACCTTGAATAACATTTAATGAAAAGATACAATTTTGAAAGCTAATGGTATATTTTAGTCACTTAATAGAATTCGTTGTCTTGCCTACCTATTTTAGTCTTGGGCAACTAATAAATATAATGTCAAAGGGGAAAGTTGTATTCAGTACTTTTAGCAAAAATATATGCTTGTAAATATGCACGTTTAAATCCTCTTTGGCACAATTGGTTGGTCTCAAAATAGATTTGCCCATCTCTGAATGCTTAGCTATTACTTTCAATGACTTAAAAATGTAGACAAGGATGGAGGTTTTATGGTATATAATATGCAGCTGGAGTGCAACAAAAGAAGGTACATATACTGCGTTGTTTTTCTTTTTTTAACTTAAAAGGTGTTTTAGGGGATTTATACTTTAATGATGGGCTAAGACCCTGGTGGAGGACTCCCTGTATAAAACAACTATAAAACTTGTATATAATATAAAAAGCAACTACTCAAAGGCACTGGAGAGACTAAGCAGACTGCAGTGTAATTGGTTTTTTGTATTATGCCCAGATTCTATAGAATATGTTACAGTGCGTGATTGGAGGAGGAGGGAGGTTCTATAGAGTGCGTTACAGTGAGTGATTGGAGGAGGAGGGAGGTTCTGTAGAGTGCATTACAGTGTGTGATTGGAGGAAGAGGGAGGTTCTGTAGAGCGTGTTACAGTGCGTGATTGGAGAAGGAGGGAGGTTCTGTAGAGCGTGTTACAGTGTATGATTGGAGGAGGAGGGAGGTTCTATAGAGTATGTTACAGTGCATGATCAGAGGAGGAGTGAATTTCTTTTTTTTTTTTTGAGATGATGTTTTGCTCTTTTTCGCCCAGGCTGGATTGCAGTGGTGCCATCTCAGCTCACTGCAAGCTCTGCCTCCTGGGTTCAAGCGATTCTCCTGCCTCAGCCTCCCCAGTGGCTGGGATTACACGCGTGCGCCACCACGCCTGGCTAATTTTGTGTTTTTAGTGGAGATGGGGTTTCACCATGTTGGCCAGGCTGGTCCTGAACTCCTGACCTCAGGTGTTCCACCCACCCTGGTTTCCCAAAGTGCTGGGATTACAGGCATGAGCCACCATACCTGGGCGGAGGAGTGAATTTCTGTAGGGTATGTTATAGTGCATTCCCTGTGAAGGAAGTTTCTGTGTCCACATCTTTTATCCTGGAGCTAAGTTTCATTTACATGGTGCACTCAGTGGCGGCAGGGGTTGCCTATGGCAAAATCACATTTTCCGGGAACCAGAAATCTAAGATGGGATAACAGGCTGATAAGATAATGAGGAAAAGGGATGAGCCAGAGGAGGGATCCAAAAATCTTGTCTGTGTACGTATCCAATCAAATTCTGAACAATGCGTGTCTGGAACAGACCCAAAGAAGCTTAGCTAAAGACGAAAGATAGAAATTGAGAGGAGAGCTGCTGCCCCAGAAACAGAATTTGCAATTCAATACAAGCAAGAAAACAGTGTACAAATTAACATTCCAGATGCAGGGCAAAGTTACCTGCTATCTGTAGAACCAGGAACATAGTGTAAGAGAGAAAAATAGGTTTTCCTCTTACCCCTCGGAGTTTTTAGCTGGGACAGACCCCTGTAACAAAAGACAAATTAACAAGAGAAAAACAAATAAGTGTTTTAATGTGTGTATTTCATATATACGTGGGACGTACCCAGGGAATGAGTGTATCTCACAGAGATGGCTTAACAAACCCAGCTTATATCTCATCTTCAGCAAAGAGCAATGCGTTTTTAGAGCAGTGACAAGACAAAGGACAGGGACTTTGAGTGTCTGGGATGCAAATCATAGAATGGCAAACAAATGAGGTTTGTGATGTAGATTTCTCTGGTGCCTTCTCCAGGCTGATGCCTTCCAGAGATTTCTTTGCTGGTTGGGAGGGAAGGAGGGACACCGTTTTTAAGTCCTGCTTTTAGGTAGGTGCGGGAGGGGAGAGAGCTATTCTGGCATCTACTTCTCAGTTCAAATTCATCCTTATGTCAAAAATGAATGATTTTGAGGAGGCATATTCTGCTTTTCTACATAAAAGACACATTTTCAAAAGAAAAGAACATTAACTGGGTCCAATCCTGAAAAGAACCAGATAGTGAAACTAGTATGCAAGGATTTTAAACTGACTGCTATAACCCTCCTCCATGAAATAAAACAAAATATGCTTTCAATTCATGAAAAATGAGGAAATCTCAGTAGGGAAGTAAAAACCATTAAAAAAAGAGTCTCATGGATATTTTAGAACTGATAAATACAATATATGGCATTTAAAAGTTACTGCATGGCCTTAGCAGGGGAGTGGAGAAGACTGTCAGTGTCCTGTGAGTTCTGCTTGCCCGCTGCCCACACAGAGCTGCCTTATCAAGACGGGAATCACAATTTGTATTCACACAAAGCCAGCTGAACTGGAGACCGGAGTTTTTTGCTCAAATCAGTGTCTCTGAAAACTTGGAATGAGGTTTTTAAAGGATAATTTGGTGGGAGGGGACAAGGGAGTGGGAGTGCTGATTGGTCGGATCCTAGATGAAATCTTAGGGGTCACAGTGGGTTCTTCTTGCTGTCTTCTGTTCCTGGGTGGGATCACAGAACTGGTTGAGCCCTGTTACCAGGCTGGATGGCACCAGCTGGTGCATCAGAAGGCAGGGTCTGAAAATACATCTCGAGCACCATTCTTAGGTTTTACAGTAGTGATGTTATCCTGAAGAGCAATTGGGGAGGTTTGGAATCTTGTGGCCTCTGGTTGCATGACTCCTACACCATAATTTCTAATCTTGTGGCTAATTTGTTAGTCTTAAAAGGCATTCTGGTCCCCAGGCAAGAAGGGAGTTTGTTTTGGGAAAGGGCTGTTATCTTTGTTTCAAAGTTAAACCGTAAATTAAATTCCTCTTGGCCAGCATGGTGGCTCACGCCTGTAATCCCAGCACTTTGGGAGGCCAAGGTGGGTGGATCACTTGAGGTCAGGAGTTCCAGACCAGCCTGGCCAACATGGCAAAACCCCGTCTCTACTAAAAATACAAAAAATTAGTGGGACGTGATGGTGATACAGCTCTGATGACTGGAGGAACACCAGGGTCCTTTGTCTCACGCTGATTTAGATAACATGACACAGACATATGTGGAGTGGTTTTAAGGAGCGGAGAGTTTAATAGGCAAGAAGGAAGAAAGAAGCTCCTCCTTACAGAGGCAGAGGGAGGGAGGCTCCAAGCAGAGAGAGAAAACCCCATGTGTGGTGGATGAGGAGGAATGGTCAGTTATATTGGGAGGCTGGAGGAGGCAGTATCTGATTTACATAGGGCCCAGGGGATTGGTTTGACCATGTATGTCATTCACATAGCCCTCAAAGTAATTGGCCCTCCCACCCTAGCCTTTTAATATGCAAATGTGGGCCACTATGATGTCCTGCACAGGTGGAGATATCTGGGGGTGGCCATGTTGGGCAGATCTAGTTTTTAATCCACATTAGCATATCAGTACTTGCTAGCCTAGCCCTTCAAGCCGTTTTTCTGCTAGAAAATAAACATTTCTGGAGCTGCTTTTATTACAAGAAAAAAACAGCTTACCAAAGACCCCTTATCCTATCACCTAAAATAATTTCTGAATAACTCCTGTAATAGGGGCATGCACCTGTAATCCCAGCTACTGGGGAAGCTGAGGCAGGAGAATCGCTTGAACCTGGGAGGCAGAGTGTGCAGTAAGCCCAGATAGTGCCACTGCACTCCATCCTGGGCAAGAGAGTGAGACTTCGTCTCTCTCTCTATATATATGTGTAATAAAATAAATTCCTCTCAAAGTTAATTCAGCCAACACCCAGGAATGAACAAGGACAGCTTGGAGGTTAGAAGCAAGATAGAGTCCCTTAGGTCAGATCTCTTTCACTGTCATGATTTTTTCACTGTTATAATTTTTGCAGGAGTGGTTTCAAGACAGAGGGAAGAGAATTAGTTATTAGTGAACTTGAAAATAGATCAATAGAAATTATCCAGTGTGCAAAACAGAAAAAAAAATGAAGGGAAAAAGAAAGGCAGGGATTTAGGGACCTGTTAAATTACATCAAACCATCCAGCTGTTGGTAATTGGAATCATAGACGGGAAGCAGAGGAAGAGTGGGACAGAAAAAGTATTTGAACAAATAATAGTTGAGAATTTTGCACATTCAATGAAAGATAGAAATTTATAGATGCAGGGCCGGGTGCAGTGGCTCACACCTGTAATCCCAGCACTTTGGGAGGCCGAGGCGGGCGGATCACAAGGTCAGGAGATCGAGACCATCCTGGCTAACACGGTGAAACCCTGTCTCTACTAAATATACAAAAATTAGCCGGATGTGGTGGCGGGCACCTGTAGTCTCAGCTACTTGGGGGGCTGAAGCAGGAGAATGGCGTGAACCTGGGAGGCGGAGCTTGCAGTGAGTCAAGATCACGCCACTGCACTCCAGCCTGGACGACAGAGCGAGACTCCGTCTCTAAAAAAATAATTAATTAAAAAAAAAGAAATTTATAGATGCAGAATGCCCCTCAAAACACCAAGAGGAATAAACACAAAGAAGCCCAAATCAAGACAAAGGTAAAGAGCACATCTTGGTAGGAGCAGAGGAAAACAACACATTATATATAGGGAATTTTACTGACAGCTGATTTTTCGTTAGAAATCATGGAGACAGAGGAGAATGAAATAACATGTAAGTCCTGAAAGAAACTAGTATCCAGAATTCTTTTTTCAGTGAAAATATCCTTCAAGAATGAAGGCAAATTAAGACATTTTAAGATTAAAACACTACCACCATCACCACCACCATGTAAAATAATTTGTTACAGCAGACTGGGCATGATGGCTCATGCTTGTAATCCCAGCACTTTGTGGGGCAGAGGTGGGAGGATTGCTTGAGCCCAGGAGTTTGAGACCAGCCTGGGCAACATAGCAAAACCCTGTCTCTACACAAAATACAAAAATTAGCCAGTTGTGGTGGTGCACACCTGTAGTCCCAGTTACTTGGGACGCTAAGGCAGGAGAATCGCTTGACTCTGTGAGGCAGACGTTGCAGTGAGCCAAGATCATGCCATTGCACTCCAGCCTGGGTGACAGGAGTGAAACCCCGTCTGAAAAAAAAAGCAACAGAGGTGATATCTGATGAAAACTGTCATGGGTGAGTGGCGACTTTCTGGGCTGGTGGTGTGGGGGTGCAAGAATTTACCAAGACAGTTGTTGAGTGCAGAAAGGCAGATTTATTAGAGAAAGAAGGAAAAGATGTTGCAAGGAGGTGACAGGCCAGTGGAAGAGAAGCTGACTGTATCAGGGGACCTGCCCCGATAATCACGTAGGTTCTTTTCTATTTTCCTAAGCGTCGACTGGCTTGAGAAATAAAAGGACAGAGTACAAAAGAAATTTTAAAGCTGGGCATCCGGGGGAGACATCACACATTGGTAGGATCTGTGATGCCCCACAAGCCACAAAAACCAGCAAGTTTTTATTAGGGAGTTTCAAAAGGGGAGGGGGTATATGAATAGGTGTGGGTGACAGACATCAAGTACTTAACAAGGTAATAGAATATCACAAGGCAAGTGGAGGCAGGGCGAAATCACAGGACCACAGGATGGAGGCGAAATTAAAATTGCTAATGAAGTTTCGGGCACCATTGTCATTGATAACATCTTATCAGGAGACAGGGTTTTGAGATCAACCGGTCTGACCAAAGTTTATTAGGTGGGAATTTCCTGTTCCTAATAAGCCTGGGAGCGCTATGGGAGACTGGAGTTTATTTCACCTCTGCAATCTCGACCATAAGAGACAGGTACGCCTTGGGGGGGCCAGTTCAGAGACCTACCCCTAGGTGCGCATTCTCTTTCTCAGGGACATTCCATGCTGAGAAAAAGAATTCAGCGATATTTCTCCCATTTGCTTTTGAAAAAAGAGAAATATGGCTCTGTTCTGCCCGGCTCACTGGCGGTCAGAGTTTAAGGTTATCTCTCTTATTCCCTGAACAATTGCTGTTATCCTGTTCTTTTTTCAGGGTGCCCACATTTCATATTGCTCAAACACACATGCTGTACAATTTATGTAGTTAACGCAATTATTACAGGGTCCAGAGATGATATACATCCTTCTCGGCTGACTGGATTAAGAGATTAAAGCAAAAACAGGCATAGGAAATCACAAGGATATTGATTGGGGAAGTGATAAGTGTCCATGAAATCTTTACAATTTATGTTTAGAGGTTGCAGTAAAGACAGGCATAAGAAATTAGAAAAATATTAATTTGGGGAACTAATAAATGTCCATTAAATCTTCACAATCCACATTCTTCTCTCATGGCTTCAGCCGGTCCCTCTGTTTGGGGTCCCTGACTTCCCGCAACATGACTGTATGGAAACAAAGGCTTGCTGGGATTGGTTTTACAGAATGGTGGTGCGGGGTGTGCTGGAGAGCTTTGTGCAGTACCAGTAATGCCAAGGCTGCTGTGAGCTAAGTTGTAGGTGTCTGGTCGTAAGTTGGGCACAGGAGGGCTACATGTTCTGGACCCTGAAGAAAGACGGACTTTAGCTTATCCGGGTTTTTTTTGCTTCCCACTGCTCCTACCAGCATGACTTCTTTTCCCCAATTAGGACTCCACATTTCCCCCACGACAGAGCAACAGTGACAGATCTTTGGCATGTGGGTGAAGGTATCATCTTCCAGCTGCTTCCTGCTGATTAGGTCATAGAGCTGGCCCTACTAGGATTGTTAGTTGGTTGAGAAGTTACGTGGGTTACTGTTTTGGATTGTGGAATGTAGGATATTGGACCTTGCTGGAGAAAGGGACTTGTTAGAGATGGGGATTATGTTAGGGTGAAACTGGTGTTCAGCTGAATCCCAGGGAAATTCGTAAAGGTAGCAGGCATTATTGGGGAGAGATTGTTATGCAATTTGCAGCATCATTTGAAGGTGAAACTGATGAACTCTAGAAGATAAAAGTTTGGGTTTTTTTAAAGCCAGTTACCAAAAAGGCAAAGAAAAACCTTTTGCAGTGTGACTTTTTTCGGAGGGGTGTCCATTTAGTTAACCTGGAAGTTAAACTTGATGAAAAAGTGTTTGAATTTAATTAGACACAGGAAGAGTGTGTTTAGGGTTAGGAGGTTATGAGTATAGCAGGGGAACACATGACTCATAGGAACAGTGTGAGACGTTTTTGATTACATTGAGAATTTAGATAAATGTCAAGAAAATCCAGGAGTACAGATTTAAGTTATGTTAGAGGAAAACATTGGTTAATGTTGACCTTCAAAAAGAAACGTTTTAGCACTAGGCCACAATAACAGAACTGGAGGAAAAAGTTACAGGAACTGACAAAGACTGCAGAAGAGAGTTACTATCCTAGGCCTCCTCCAGGGGAGAAAAAGCTGAACGCAGTGGGACACAGCAAACTGGGACACAGCAAACGTTGAACTTCTGATATATGCTTCTGAGTTTTTTTTGGTTTTTTTTTTTTTTAGAAACTTTTATAAAATTCTGAGTAAAACTTTTTGCAGTTTTATTAAGAGCAGATTAATACCTTAAGAAAACCTTGTTTTAACATAGAGGATTAATGTTACAAAGACTATCCTAAATAATTTTTTAAAATTATAACCAACTTAATTACATACAAAATTCCTTTTATAAATTCTCCTTCATGAACCTTTTCATGACTTACACAGACCATTTACGACATACTTGGACTTTGACTTGTTCTAAATATCCTTTTTAAAAAACAACCTTACTTTAAGATAATAATTTACCATAGAAGATTTTTTTCTATAAAATTTCTTATTATACCCTTCCTTACTAAAAATACCTCTTTTCCTTTTCTTCTTTAACTTTAAATGAGTTTTCAACGTTTGCATATTAGTTGCACCATAAATAATGAGTCTTAGCACCAGCAACTTGGTAACAACAGATTTAAAGCAGTTAGGAAGAAAGAGGGGAAGAGAGCTTTAGAAAACTCTACATAACTCTACATTGTAGGTTAACCATTTGAGCTCTGAATTTCTCTTGTAGCTTGTCTTATCAGTTTAAAATGTGCACAAAAACGGGCCATAATATGTAACCAGCTGGAGTTTTAAAGAAAATGACAAAATCAGGGGTTAGGATGTTAGAGACTTTTTCTCTTTTAAGGCTCGACCCCTGGATTGAACAGAAAAAGAAGAAAATAGAAGAAAGGAATGGGCCGGGCACTGTGGCTCACATCTGTAATCCCAGCCCTTTGGGAGGTGGAGGCAGATGGATCACTTGAGGCCATGAGTTTGAGACCAGGCTGGCCAACAGGGTAAAACTCTGTCTCTACTAAAAATACAAAAATTAGCCAGGTGTGGTGGTGCATGCCTGTAATCCCAGCTACTTGGGAGGCTGAGGCACGAGAATGGCTTGAACCTGGGAGGCAGAGGCTGCAGTGAGCCAAGATGGTGCCACTGCATTCCAGCCTGGGCAACAGAGAGACTCTGTTAAAGAAAGGAATGCAGAGGAAAGAGTTAAGCTTTACAGGAGGACTTGTGAACCATCCAGCCATTGCAAGGTGCAGGGCCAGTCCCTTTACTACTTTCCTTTATCCTTTATCTCCATCAGTCAGGGAGAGCTTTGACATCTCAGACCTACATGGTATAGGACAAATTTTTCCCATCTCTTCAAGTCACCACTTAAGGTGAGCTGTTTTCAACTGGAGCAGAGAGCCCCTTCAGCTCAAGGCTTTCAGGGGTTGGGATTCTGTCCTGGGAGCCCTTTGGTCCTCAGGCCTCGTTTACAGTGGCTGAGCTTGTGGCAGAGGGCACAAGTCGAGTGGGGCTTTTCCCGTTTATCTCATTGAGGGCCGTTTGCCTTTGAGTGGCCTGACCCTCTCCACTGGTAGCAGTCATTTGGAGGAGTATCCTTAGGGAAACCTGGAGGGGGCTGGGGGCTTTAGAACAGCCAACAGTTGAGCCTGCCTGTGCTTCTTGTTTCTATGTTTTTCTTTTTCTTCCTTTTTCTTTTCTTTGCCCTGTCCTCCTTATGCTGCTTTTGGTTATAAAAGACTAAGGAAGCGAATTTGATGTTTTTCTGCATAGGAGCCATGCTGTGTTACACAAGAAAGTTAGACATTTGTTTTTGAGGATCTGGGGGTTGAATTCATTCCAGTTTTTAAAAAATACAGCCTAGAGGTGAGTCTGCAGGAATAAATGGGGTCTGTCCCACAGTGGGACTGGAACTGCAGTTCGGGGTTGACTGAACTGCAGTTTCTCTTAGGTCATCCTGCCAATGAAGAGGGTTCCGCTTATGTCCACTGAGGGACTCTAAGACTATCAGAATAAATTAACAAAGACCTAACTGTATGTTACACAAGAGATGGACTTTAAATATAAAGAAAAAGGTTGAAAGTGAATGGATGGCCAAGTAAGCAAGCAGTGGGCATCTGAAAACTTAGTGACTGTGTGAAATGTCCCATAAAATAGCTCTTAGGGCGAGCAGGTAAAGAGGGTGTTCGGTTTTGATACTTACGTTAATTAATTTTGTCCAGAGTGTAGCAAAAGGTTTTTGAATCAGGAATTTCTTCCTATTTACCTGACAACAAATAACCAGTGGGCAGTTCCCGGGTCCCAGTTCTTATCTGTGGTACAATGCAGTGCAGGTAGGGTATGATGGCCTTCATCGGCAAAGCCAGTATTGTAGATAAGGAAAGAAGGAAAGTAAATTGTCTGTGCTTTTTTATAAAAGGGGAAAAGGCAGTTGTCTCCCCTTCCCTTTCTGAGAGAGTCTCATTAGCATCATCTTTGTTTAATCTTTTCAGAATGTACATAAATATCTGTATGGAAAAGATGAGCCCATTGTCTTCAGTTTTACAAGTCAGAAATGTCTCCTGGTTCTGGGGCCTCATGCACTTTGAAATGTAAACATGCACATCCAGGATTGAGGAAACTTCTCTGGAGTTCACACGCTGCAAGCCTTAGTTCCTAAGGTTTACTTTTAGTCCAGAATCCCAAATTTCAGTAGAATTTGCCCTCAAAGCCCTAATTGTGCAGAAACCTAAAAGTATTTTCTTTACAATCTCACGGAAGAACATTTCATTATGAAACTGAGTCGGTTTGTCAGGAAGACATACTAGCCATTAATTTGCCTATGCTTAATAACAGAACTTCAAAATATATGAAAGCAAAAAGAGAGAGAGAGTTAAAGGGAGAAATAATTCCATAATCATAATGGGAAACCTCCCAATTAATAGAGCAAGTAGATTTGTAAAAATCAGCAAAGGTGGGCCAGGTGCAGTGGCTCATGCCTATAATCCCAGCACTTTGAGAGGCCGAGGTGGGTGGATCACTTGAGGTCAGGTGTTCAAGACCAGCCTGGCCAACATGGTGAAACCCCAGCTCTACTAAAAATACAAAAATTAGTCGGGTGTGGTGGCGGGTGCTTGTAATCCCAGTTACTCAGGAGGCTGAGGCAGGAGAATCGCTTGAAGCCGGGAGGCAGAGGTTGCAGTGAGCCAAGATCGCACCATTGCACTCCAGCCTGGGTGACGAGCAAAACTCTGTCTCACCCCATCTCTACTAAAAATACAAAAATTAGCTGGGCGTGGTGGCAAGCGCCTGTAGTCCCAGCTACTCGGGAGGCTGAGGCAGAAGAATCTCTTGAACCCAGGAGGTGGAGGTTGCAGTGAACTGAGATCACACCACAGCACTCCAGCCTGAGCGACAGAGCAAAACTGTCTCAAAAAAAAAAAAAAAATCAGCAAAGGTAGGAAAGATCTTAACAACACTGTTAAGCTACATTATTTAAGAATATTGCGTATTTCTCTTTGGAGAGACTGCCAACAATGAATAAGAATACCTATTTTGTTTGCTCTTAGTCTTGGGACTTAATTCTTTTTATATATATATATTTTTTAATCTGGTAAGAAATCCATGGTACTTGTTTTTATTTGCATTTCATTAGTTACTGAGTGATTGAACTTTTTTTGTGTATGCTTATCATTTGTTTTTTCTTTTGTATGAAGATGTTAATAATTTGGGGTCTAGTTATGTATTATGTTTATTGTTGATTTATATCTTATATTCCATGTATTTCCCCTTTGTCATTAACTTTTAAACCATCTTTCTGATGTTCTTGATCTTACAGAAGTTGAAATGTTTATATAGTTAAATCCATCCATTTTTCCTTTTTTTTTAATTCTTTGATTTCTGCAAGTTGTTTGTTGTTTTTTGTGATTCTACTTATGAGTTATAGTCTAAATAGGGTATTATCTCATTAAAAAAAGTAACCTTATAAAAACCAAGATAGACTCCAACCAATGATGCACTGAGATGGTCCAAGGAAAGTAACTTCTGTCTGTTATGTTTGTACAACTTAGACTTTAAAGTATTTATTGCAACATTGTCCCATTCTTGTGAAGTTAAAGTTATCTCTTCTTTTGGATCTCAGATCATTCATAATTTCATAAGACGGATCCAGACCAAAATTAAAGATCTTCTGCAGCAAATGGAAGAAGGGCTGAAGACAGCTGATCCCCATGACTGCTCTGCTTATACTGGCTGGACAGGTGAGGCTGTGGGGTCTAAATCACTGATACATTTTATTCTTAGATTATGAGATGTAAGACTTGACTGAAATTTTCTTCTCTTTTAAAATGGTAAAGATTTGGCCAGGCACGGTGGCTGACGCCTGTAATCCCAGCACATTTGGAGGCTGAGGCAGGTGGATCACCTGAGCTTAGGAATTCGAGACCAGCTTGGCCAACATGGTGAAACCCCGTTTCTACTAAAAATACAAAAATTAGCCAGGTGTGGTGTCGGGCACCTCTAATCCCAGCTACTTGGGAGACTGAGGCAGGAGAATTGCTTGAACCTGGGAAGCGGAGGTTGCAGTGAGCCGAGATTGTGCCACTTCACTCCAGCCTGAGCCACAGAGTGAGACTCCATCTGAAAAAAATAAAATGGTAAAGATTTTATATCTTTTTTTTTCTTTTTTTTTTTTGAGACGGAGTCTCTGTTGCCTGGGTTAGAGTACAGTGTCTGTTGCCTGGGCTAGAGTACAGTGGTGCAATCACAGCTCTCTGCAGCCTTGACCTCCTGGGTTCAAACCATCCTCTTGCCTCAGCCTCCTGTGTAGCTGGGACCACAGGCACATGCCACCACACCTGGCTAATTTTTTTATTTTTTGTAAAGACGGAGTCTCACTGTGTTGCTGAGGTTGGTCTCAAATTCCTGGGCTCAAGCGATCCTCCTGCTTCAGCCTCCCAAAGTGCTGGGATTACAGGCGTGAGCCACTATGCCTGGCTGATTTTATACCTTTTAATTGAGGTCTTGCTCTATGTCTTCAATGATGAGATGATTTGGAATTTTATTTCTAAAGAAATGCTTTCTTCCTGAAGTTTGAACTTTAATATCTAGTGTGTCTTTTTTTTTATAACATTATTTATTTAACCTAATATATAGCTGTCTATGAAAATGTGTAACTATTAAGAGCAAACTTTCCCTAGGGTCAGTTTTAAAGGATTCTTTGCTGCTCTGGTCATTGTGACAGGCTGTGGTGAGTGGTCTCTCTGTTCTGTGATATAAACTAACTACCCTACTGCCTGTACTCATTTGACTCATTTGTGCACATAAATGTTTTTATTTTTATTTTAATGATAACAACCAATAATACACTTCACATCAAAAAATGTAATTGAAAAATTAACTTGCCTTAACTAATCTTTGCATTCTTATTATTTTACCCAGTATTCAGAACATTCTAATAATTATTCGGGGAATATAAAGGATATAAAAGATAACCTTGTTCTCAGGGATTAGACTGAAGTCCAAATTGCTAATGACAATTTATATACAGATTTAGAGTGATTTCTTGCTGAATTCTTGTAGCTTAATTAATAAACAGCATAGGCCAGGTGCGGTGGCTCAAGCCTGTAATCCAAAGCACTTTGGGAGGCCAAAGACGGCAGATCACTTGAGCTCAGGAGTTCAAGACCAGCCTGGGCAACATGGCAAAACCTGTCTCTACTAAAAATATGAAAATTAGCTGGGCATAGTGGCATGGGCCTATAGTCCCAGCTACTGGGAACGCTGAAGCGGGAGAATCAATTGAGCCCAGAGGTGGAGGTTGTAGTGAGCTGAGATCACATCATTACACTCCAGTCTGGGCAACAGGAGTGAGACCCTGTCTCAAAAAGAAAAAAACAAGCAAACCAAAAACCAAAAAAAACAGCATAGACAGAGATATACATGTTAGAGCCACCATGAACCAAACATGGGCCCTTGATAATATTGTATTTGTATTTATATTTACATTCATTTTTGTGAATATTGTATTTATATTTACATTCGTTTTTGTGATGCTTATTATTTGCCTATTATGCATGCAACATTTACATAGTGACATTACATATTTCAAACTTATAAACTTACTTCAAACTTCACACTTATAAACCCAGACAGACATGGAGCCAGTTCACTTACAGGACCAAAGATATCTTATATGTAATAAAATTAGATAATTGTGGCTAACCTGAAGTAAAATACAAAGAATAAGGATATTTTGGAAGGAAAATAACATAGCTATTAGTCTCAACAGGTTTCCCCTAACAAGCCTTTTATTTACAGCTTTTTCGCTTGTTGAGAAAGGGTTTCTAAACCCCTGATCGTTAGGTTCCAAACTGGCTATGCATCACAATTACCAAGAGAGCTTTGTAAGAAACCACAGTTCTCAGCCTCCAGCCCAGAAGAGTTACATTAGGAACTCTAGAGGTGGGTTCCAGAAATCAGTATTGCTTAAAAATCCCTAGCTGTTGCTGTCTTTAGGAATCATCATGGAAGTATTTGGTTTCAGTGATTTAAAATAATAGGGTTTAGGGGTTCAGGTAGATGTATGGAATCCACCTAGATCCATACCTCCCCTAAACTGTGTATACGATATAGGAAGAAGGCTGGGCACAGTGGCTCACACCTGTAATCCCAGCACTTTGGGAGATGGAGGTGGGAGGATGGTTTGAGGCCAGGAGTTTGAGACCAGCCTGGGCAACATAACAAGACCCCATCTCTAAAATTAGCTGGGCACAGTGGTAAACACCTGTAGTCCCAACTACTCAGGAGGCTGAGGCAGGAGGATGGCTCAAGCCCAGGAGGTCAAGGCTGCAGTGAGCCATGATTACACTGCTCCACTCCAGCCTGGGTGACAGAGTGAGACCCTGTCTCAACAAAAGAAGAAGAATGAATGAAGCACCCACAACTTATCCCTTTAGCAAAACTTTGAGACAGAAAACACACAAGTCATGTTGGGTAAAAAACAAGCAGCATCCAGAACAAGTGTGGAGAGCCATGGTGTGCAAGGAGGAAGCCCAGGGTCCAGGCATGGCTGAATCACTCCGACCCCACCCACCCTCCCAGAATCAGCAAATAGCTATTCCAGGCAGAGTGGGCCACAGCCTCAGTGGGAACTTCTGTGGGCACATCTGAGTGCAGAGCGGGCAGGCGGTGCCAGGAGAAGCTGGGAATAAAGGCATGGAAAGTGCACAGGGAATGGGGTTGGGGAGCTGTAGAACAGGCATGGCTTGCGGAGAAGCAGGTTTAGCTTGCAAGGTGGAGCGGCATCCTTGCTGGCCCCCGCTGACAGTGTAGGGAAGGAAGGAAGCAGTAGCAGTGGGCACTCCTGATACAAGGAAGGGTCTGAGAGTCAGGAAATCTGGCCACCAGACTCCCTGTATGTAACATACACTGTTCTTCACTTAGCAAGAGGACACCGTTGGGATAAAAGTTGGGAAAGCTACATTAACCATTTTCCCCTTCCAGGGATTTGTCCTATTAATAGTTGATATAGAAAAATTCAATTTTAAGAAAAAATATAATTATTTTATCCATAATATAAAGAAGAAAAATAAAAATTTCTCAATGGAGGGAGAAAAACGCACCAGGAAAATGTCACTACAAAGTGGAGAAAAATTGGCAGTACTTTCAACATTCATTTTGTAACTTAGTTAAGCAGTGAGTTCACAAAGCGGAGGTAAAGACACTCAGAGCAGAGATGGCTAGACAGTAAGAGCATGTGAAATAAGAATTGACAGACTAAGAAAAGAAATTTAAAGAAAAGATAAAAAATCATTTCAGAAATGAAACCAAAGTGCAAGGAGCCAAAGAAAGAGCTGATCCCACAGAGAGCACCGGGGCAGAGTGTCCTTGTGTCTAGGAAGGGTGTCATAAATGTTTGCTTAATAAATAAGTGACTAAATGAAACTATCAAGGAAAAAAATCAAAGAGAAAGAAAGATAAAGAGAGACTTCAGTTTTCCAGTCTAGCATATAAAGAGTTTACAAGTCACCATTGCATCCTAGCAACTAAAAAGCTGAACAAAGTGAAAACTAAACAGCTCTTCTTAGCTCCATCAGAGAAGTGAGGTCACAGGGGCAAACTGCTCCACCAAAATCTGGCGAAACAGGTGGATGCCGAGAATTACAGTCGTGCATCGCTTCACATCATGGATGAGTTCTGAGAAACGCATCATTGAGCAGTTTCATTGTGCAGATATAGAGGTGCTCACACACACCTAGATTGTGTAGCCAACTACACCCCTGTGCTCTGTGAGATAGCCTGTTGCTCCTAGGCTGCAAAGCTGTACAGCATTACTGCACTGAATACTGTAGCAATTGTAACACAATGGTGTTTTTGTATCTAAACATAGATATAGAAAAGGTACAGTAAAAATATGGTATTATGATTATGATCTTATGGGACTATGCCTATGCAGTTTGTTGTTGACCTAAACTTTAAATATGAATTGTGGGGGCTCAGTGTGGGCAAGCCAGAGAGACTAAAAACTCAATGGGGACCCAGTCATAGGGGGCTCTCACACTTTTGTGAACTTTACCTCTAGGAGCTCCACCAGGTCTTCATGGTGAGTATCAGAGACAACTCCCCTCATGCTTCTCATAGGTTCGGGGGAAGGAACCATACTGAAGTCCATCAGAGCCTTCAGTTCTTGACAAAGCCTGCCCTCTGGAGAAATTGCTTTACCGGAGCCTCTCCTGCAAAGGGTTTATCGCAGCCCCGCCTACCCGGAGCAAGGGAGATGCCTAGCTCCAGCTGGTTCTAGCTTTCAGCATTGGGGAAGGGAGATAATCAGCTGCAGCTTCTGCTGGCCATCCTGGCCAACTGAGGGCGTGGGGATGGGAGGCACTGGTGCAGTTCACAGTCCAAAGGCACAGGCTGGCCAGAAGGTTGAGCCTGCTCACAGGCGCGTGCTCCCCAGCACCTCCCACCACATCCCTAAGGGCCTGTTCATTCCAGCTCCTTTTACCTAGTGCAACGTGTCCACCTGCCAACAAAAAACGACAAAGCATGATGACCTTTTTTTTTTACTTTACCTGTTACCATTTGCTTTAAAATACTGAAGCATTAAGTATATATAACTGTAAGTTTTTAGGTTCATAGGTTAATCAGATCAACATCCTATTTTTAGAGATTTCTGAGTAAATCAGGGAATACTCATTTGTAAGCCTTTATAGTGATTATTATGTTTGAAATTTGTAGGTATTTAACTTTTACTGTTTCCTGTAGCTTATATTTTTTGAATACAGAAAACATACTCTCAGGGAGATGATAAGCAACTCATGCTGAAGAATTTTTTTTTCAGAGCTTCCAAATATTCTACTTTCATATCCGTTTGACTCAACATCTTTAAAGAAATGGATAATGATGAAAGACTTCAAAAAGTGTTAAGGATTAATTTGAAAGAGAAGTTATATACCCTGAATAGAAGAATTGAAGAAAGAAGAAGCTAGATATTTGGAGAAATTTAAAAAGCAAAATGAGGCCGGGTGCAGTGGTTCACGCCTGTTAATCCCAGCACTTTGGGAGGCCAAGGTGGGCGGATCACGAAGTCAGGAGTTCGAGACCAGCCTGACCAACATGGTGAAAACCCGTCTCTACTGAAAATACAAAAAGTAGCCAGGCATGGTGGCACATGCCTGTAATCCCAGCTACTCAGGAGGCTGAGGCAGGAGAATCACTTGAACCCGGGAGGCAGAGGTTGCAGTGAGCCGAGATCGTGCTGCTGCACTACAGCCTGGGCAACAGAGCAAGACTCTGTCTCAAAAAAAAAAAAAAAAAAAAAAAGCAAAATGAAAAATAGTAAAAGTCAGAGTAGGATATTAGACAAAGACTAGAATATTGAAGAACCTCAACTTAAACATGAAAGAAATATTTCATTTGCCCTTTTCACCAGCATGTCATCTCTGTCAATGTTGGTTCCTATAAAAGACTTCAGTAAATACATATTTATACTGATTCTTTTTTTTTTTTTTTTTACTTAGCTGTCATATTGTCTTCTCGAACCCAGATGTAAGGACATGCTTCTTTAAGAAACCATATAGGCCCTTCTTTGGAGAGTCTCAGATTCATTTGAAGACCTGAGTCTGTTCTTTATCCAGAATGGAAAGGTTGGTGGGTGGTGAACCACACACGCCCTTTGTACTGGTCACCTTACTCTGTACTGTGTGGCTGCTCCAGAAATGGCGAGTTCACTCACCAGTTCGTTGGTCAGTTGTAGGGTTGTTCACTAAAGAACATTGAAAAATTGGGAAAAATAGAAAAAAAAATAGGAAGAAGGGAGTATAAAGTTCAGAAAAGCAATCATTTGGGATAACATAGGAGAAATGATTTTACAATAAGTAAAAAGAAGAAGATCCAAGTTAGGATCTACAAGGGAGAATGAATACAACCTTGGAATGAATGAAAATTAACTGAGGATGAGTAGGAAGTGATGTATCTTCTGTTGTCTGTGAATAAGAGGTATTAAATCACTGTGCCAGGACAAGCACCAAGATAACATGTACAAACTTGGTTTCTGTTCTTTCCTCCCTGATTTCTCTGTCTTGGTTTTATTTTGTTTATTCATTTTTAAGAAATATATGAAATGTATTGTTTTGGTGTTACCCGTTTGGAAACATAGATTTATGTAGAGGAAGGTATTTCATGTAATTATAAATAATGTCCTGAAGGTAAAAGGAAAAGATAATAATGCTTTTCTTTTGGGGTGGGAAATTATTCCAGGCATAGCCCTTTTGTACCTGCAGTTGTACCGGGTCACATGTGACCAAACCTACCTGCTCCGATCCCTGGATTATGTAAAAAGAACACTTCGGAATCTGAATGGCCGCAGGGTCACCTTCCTCTGTGGGGATGCTGGCCCCCTGGCTGTTGGAGCTGTGATTTATCACAAACTCAGAAGTGACTGTGAGTCCCAGGAATGCGTCACAAAGTGAGTTTTAGAACTGGAAACATTTTCTCCCAATTCCCAGTGGAAGCTCTTGCTGTAGAAAGATATTCAGAAAGGAAACTATTTTTCCATTCATCCATTGTTGTAAACAGATCACTCCAAAATGTTAATCTTGAGCATAGTGGTGGGATCATATGCCCTCTTTTTATCCAAGCATGTGTGTGCCTTAATTTTGGGAAGAATAAATATATTTCTTTATTTTAACCATGTTTCCTAAGCAATTTTTTGTTTTCTTTAATGCATGAAAATTAGCTTACCTGCTTTAGATTCACCATAATAACTAAACTGATGTTAGGTTCAACCCTTAAGTAACTGATTAGATATGCTAATGATGGAACAATTAGGGAATGTAAGCTTTTATTGCACCTATTGGTTTATGTTCTTCCTTGAAGAAGCAGAAATCACGGTTCATTCCTAGGGTCTGGTAGAGTATCTGGCACGTGCTAGTCAGTTAATGTTTGTTGAAAGATAGGATGATGCTGGGTATAGTGGCATGTGCTTGTAGTTCCATTAACTTGGGAGGCTGAGGCAGGAGGATCACTTGAGCTCAGGAGTTCAAGGCTGCGGTGAGCCATCATCCTGTCACTGCACACCAGCCAGGGCAACAGAGCAAGACCCTGTCTCTAAAGAAAAAGAAAGAAAAAAAAAAAAAAAGACAGAATGACAGTCTAATTCCCAAGCATTGGTGACATTGCAGTCCTTTTTTTTTTTTTCCCGAGATGGAATTTCGCTCTTGTTGCCCAGGCTGGAGTGCAATGGCGTGATCTCAGCTCACTACAACGTCCGCCTCCTGGGTTCAAGGGATTCTCCTGCCTCAGCCTCCAAAGTAGCTGGGATTACAGGCATGTGCCACCACACCCAGCTAGTTTTGCATTTTTAGTAGAGACGGGGTTTCACCATGTTGGTCAGGCTGGTCTTGAACTCCTGACCTCAGGTGATCCACCTACCTCGGCCTCCCAAAGTGCTGGGGTTATAGGCGTGAGCCACCATGCCCGGCCTGCAGTACCATTTTTATTTAAATTTTAAATCACTTTCTTTTACTTCTGGATTTCAAAATAAAATTTTATGGTTTAAAATAGATGTAAAGGTAGAAATTAACAGAAAGATGTTTTGTTTTTAATTTTGACATTCAAAAGGGGACTAGTAAACTGGAGACGTTTTTGTTGTGTTCTGGATTTGGGAGTATTTTTAAAAATAATTGTTTTAAATGTAAAATAAATAATAGGTAATTCCTAAAGCAACAGGGTTAGTGTTTCAGGAAGAAGTACTTTAGACTTCCACTGGGAAAAAATTAATTTTTCTTATTGGTTAGACTTTTGCAGCTCCAGAGATCGGTTGTCTGCCAAGAATCAGACCTTCCTGATGAGCTGCTTTATGGACGGGCAGGTTATCTGTATGCCTTACTGTACCTGAACACAGAGATAGGTCCAGGCACCGTGTGTGAGTCAGCTATTAAAGAGGTACTATGGGGTATGGGCAACTGTGGGCGTCTCTACCATTCAAACCTATTTGCTAGCATTGAGTTGTATTAACAGCTGGACTTTTCTAGGTAGCATTACTTTTTTAAAGCAACTCATCAAAAGTAAGAAATAGTCCCTGCTTTTTTCTAGGAACATTAACAAAAAAATCTGTACTCTCTTTCATCTTGTATTAATTTATCGGTTTTTACTGGAGCTAAACAGCAGCAGCTTCAGAAAGTTAGAATGTTGATTTATCTTTCGTGAGATGTCTCAGCTGGTAAGCATTTCAGGCTGGTATGAGTGGGGACCAGCTTCTTCTGTCTCATTCTGCCTTATCCTAGGGGCATACCCTTATTTGCAGGACCAAGGCTAGTTTAGCCCCTCAGCCTATGAAGGGAAAAGAGGAGGTGGAGGCAACACAGCTTCCTTGTTAGGGACTCAGTCTCCAAGTTGCCCTCTTTACTTCTGCTCCCATCCCAGTGCCAGAACTTCATCAAGTGTCTGTGTTCAGCTGTCTCTAACTAGGGAGCCAGATGCCCAGCTAAAACTTGGAATACTTTCCCAAAAAGGATGAGAGGAGATAGACGTGAGGAAACAGTCATCCCAGACATGATATTCTGTTGATCTAACTGAAATCCTTCATGCCACAGCAGACCTCATATCATTAGCCTTTTATAAATAAAGCCAGTTCCTCCAGCCTTTCCTGATAGGTGTATGTGCTGCTCTTTTGGGAAAAATACTGCAGCTATGAAGCAACTAAGAAATCCAAAACAGTTTTATAAGAAGTTTTTCTAGATTTTTCGTTGACTTTTTATGCAAAGAATTTTTTATTTCTTAGACAGTATCTTTTCCTACTCTGACATTGGCTCCTGATTTCTTTTTGCCTGCATTTATTAATTTATAAAATAAATATAACTATATTAGCTGCTAACTGCTTAAAGACTTTTAGATTAAGGCTTCTGCCTCTCTATATATATATGTCATATATATATATGACATACTGTTAATTAGACTACAACAGGGTACATATGCAGTTTTAGATTTATGCTGTCTTGTTATCTCTGTAGGTAGTCAATGCTATTATTGAATCGGGTAAGACTTTGTCAAGGGAAGAAAGAAAAACGGAGCGCTGCCCGCTGTTGTACCAGTGGCACCGGAAGCAGTACGTTGGAGCAGCCCATGGCATGGCTGGAATTTACTATATGTTAATGCAGGTAGGTAAGAATACTCTTACACACTACAGTATATTTGATCAAACATGAAATGGGAAATGAATCCTGCATATAAACAAAGCAGTCTGGATTGAAATACCCTACTTTGAATCGCTGATGCGTAACCCTGCCACATAAACCACAGGCAGTGGATTTCTAAGAGTCCAGTGAGTTCCTGAGTACATTTGGTATGGAGTCTTAAAGCAGATTAGTTATCTGTTCCCCACACTTTTCTGGGTTTTTGTTTGTTTGTTTGTTGCTTTTTTTTTTTTTTTGAGACAGAGTCTCACTCTGTCGCCCAGGCTGGAGTGCAGTGGCGTGATCTTGGCTCACTGCAACCTCCACCTTCCGGGTTCAAGTGATTCTCCTGCCTCAGCCACCCGAGCAGCTGGGACTACAGGCGCGCACTACCACCTCCAGCTAATTTTTGTATTTTTAGTAGAGACGGGGTTTCACCATATCGGCCAGGCTGGTCTCAAACTCCTGACCTCATGATCCGCCCACATCGGCCTCGCAAAATGCTAGGATTATAGGCATGAGCCACCGTGCCTGGCTTGCCCACCCTTTTCCTCTGTGCTTGTCTTCCTGCTCATTGCAGTAGGAACTCTTAATGGGGAAAAATCTTCAGGGAGCAACAGGGCCTGCAGAACCCAACTGAGGCAGAGACTTTGTCATGTCCTGATAACTTTGCTTGCTGTCAGTTGTCTTCTGTGTTTTTGATGAGTTTATTGCTGTGGTTATGATCTTGTCTCTCAAACATCCCTGACAACTATAGAGTACTGACTCTTCTATCAGGCCAGTAGAGACCCCACAACTAAACATTGCTTCAGGCTGTGCTTGGCTTGAGCATAAGCCTAGGGCTTCAGCCTAGCCTGTGGCCTAAGTTCTCTTCCCTGCCAAGTGCACAGCCGCCTCTGCCACCGCCTCCTCCTCCTTCTTCTCCTCCTCCTCCCTCCTCTACCTTTCTTCCTGCCCACTGTTCTCCTCCTTCTCCTTCTTTCTTCTTCTTTTAAATTTAAGCTTTCTTTATTCTGCAAAACTACAAAACTAGTAAGTCAAAGGATATGGATTAGAATTTAGATATCTTAGACTGGAAAACCTATATATTACTTTTTAAAATTTTACTTCAGATTCTTTTTATATCTAACCTACTGCCTCATGTTCTCACTCACTAAAGGAAACCAGGAAATTCATACCTACACAGGATTAAAACTTTTTCTAGTTATTGTCTTTGTTTATTGTTGTTGAAAGTAAAACATGCATATATGCATATAGTTCATTTTGTGAATTTTCTTTCTTTTTTTTTCCTTTTTTTTTGAGATGGAATCTTGCTTTGTCGCCCAGGCTGGAGTGCAGTGGCGCCATCTCAGCCCACTGCAACCTCCGCCTCCTGGGTTCAAGCCATTCTTCTGCCTTAGCCTCCTGAGTAGCTGGGATTACAGGCATGCACTGCCACACCTGGCTAATTTTTGTATTTTTAGTAGAGATGGAGTTTCGCCATGTTGGCCAGGTTGGTCTCGAACTCCTGACCTCTGGTGATCCACCCACCTCAGCCTCCCAAAGTACTGGGATTACAGGCTTGTGAATTTTCTTCATGATGCAGGTACACGCTTTCAAAGTAACCAGAATTCCATACCTCATTTAAAAATGGCACTGTTATTTTGAACAGTTAGATTTTGTGTATGTGTTAGGGTTCTCCAGAGAAACAACCAATAGGAGATAAATATTATATATGAGATGGGATTTCTTAAAGGAATTGGCTCACGCAACCATGGAGTCCCAGAAGCCCCATCATCTGTCATCTACAGTCCTAAGACCTGGGAATGCCAGGGCTGTAACTCCACTCCGAGTCAGAAGACTGAGACCCAGGGGAGCCAAATCCCAGTCCAAGGGCAGGAGGAGACTGTTGCCCTGGTTGAAGCCGGCAGGCAGGAAGGAACAGATGTTTTCTTTCTCTGCCTTTGGTTCTGTTCAGGCCTTGGAGGGACTGGATGAGGTGCACCCACTTTGGGGAGGGCCATCTGCCTGACTGAGTCCACACCGTTCAATGCTAATCTCAACTGGAAACACCTTTAGAGACACACCCAGACACCATGTTTAATTTGACACATAAAATTATCTATCATAGTGTATTCCGTATTTTCCCGGGAAAATGTTTTAACAGTGGTTCAGGAACTTTTTTTTTTTTTTTTTTTTTTTTTGGGACAGGGTCTCACTCTTGCCCAAGCTAGAGTACAGTGACACAATCTCTGCCTACTGCAAACTCCATCTCCTGGGTTTAAGTGATTCTCCTGCCTCAGCCCCACGAGTGTGCTGGGATTACAGGCGTCCACCACCATGCCTGGCCGGAACTTTTTTTTTTTAATGCTAATTCCCTTAGGGGAACATAGTAATGTGAGAACCATGCCAGTGTCTTTCATGTGTTTAGGCTGATTTTGCTGTATATTATGGACTTCCTTGGGAGGAATACAGATCATAAAATACTCCATTGATCTTCTTTTAAAGTGAGGAACTTGGAACACTATGTAGTAAGTACTTGACTTAGAGATTGAGCCAGGTTTTCTTTCAAGATTCTTAGGCAGTGGCGTGGTAGAGCCTGCTGGGGAGCTGCCCGCATCTCTTCCCTGCTGCACGGTTCGTGGCTGTTGTCAGTGCAGAACGACGGTTCAGAAATGTGGAAAGGAGGGCTTTGTTTCTCATACAGGGTTACAGCCTGCAGCTAATCATACGTAGCCTTGGGCTAGAAGCCAGAAATATTCTGAGGGAGTGGAAAGGGAGCAGGAACATATGCCAAGCCAGGTGGCCGAATGTATGTGTCGGTGAGCTGCAGGAGGAGTGGAGTAGTTGCTAGAGAAGTGTGTGCCTGCAGACTTGGACTTCGTGCTCCTTCTTGAGATCCATGTTCAGAAAATGGTGGCACGAGCGGGATCCAAGGGTAGCATTTTCCACCCTCTGAGTCAAAAGGTGAAGCAGAGGAACAAAACCCCTCCCTGCATGTCCTTCATAGGCTGGCCAGAGCGTCCCTGGTGCCTTCTCAGGAACAAGTGCTGGCTGCTTGGGTTGTTGAAGCCACAGAAGATGGGGGAGCAGTCAGGTGGTTGTCGCTGGCAGTGCAGAGTCGGCTGAAAGATCTGGTTCCCGCTTAGCCCTTAGGGCAGAAAGCCTCATGGGGTCAGCAGGGGACGGGCAGAGCAGGGTGAGCCCCACCTCTTAGCCTGTCATGACTGGGAGCTTAGCTTCAAGGTTGCCTCAGGCTTCCTTGGCCAAGAAAGGGTCTGCTCAGTGAGTTGGGGGCTTAGAATTTGGTTCTTATTTCTCATTGTCTAGTAGTTTAGTCATGTAAAAGTGGTAGTTTCAACTGGAGGGTGTCGTTGGAAGGCTATCAGAACAATATATGCAAAAACTCTTAAAATATCACTTAAAAAGAACTCCACTTTCATGATAGCAGAATAAAAACAGTTCGCCTCTTGAAAATAATCTCAGAACAACCAGAAAAACAACAAAACAGAAACCGAAGTTCTTTGATGAAGCTAGGGGACATCTGGAGCTCCAGCTGCAAACCTGTGAACTGAAGCAGGCAAAAGAATGACAGCTGACCTGCTGGGATGAAAGATGGCGTCAGTGCCCGAGGGGGAGGGTGCCCACGAGAAGCAAGTCAGTTTGTTCTACAGAACCCCAGAACTCAGGAGGGGAAAGTGCCATGTCCCCAGTAGGCATTGCCATACGTGGGCTTGGGGGACTCTCTGGCACAGGAGGCTTCTTTGAGCATGTGCAGTGGTTGGACCTCTGTGAGCACCTGCACCCAGCACAGGGAGGGAACTGCCTATCCTTCAACTCGTGCTGGAGACAAAAGGAGTTAGGTCTGGAAAAACTGACTAGGCTCTTTTCAATTCAGGAAAGCCAGATGTAGAAGAGAGTTGGAGTGAAGCACAGAACTAAAAATAGGGGGCGAGAGTGAGTGTCCATGGTCCAGGGTGAGACTGCCTCTCTGTCACCGCCAGCCTCAGGCACCGTCACCTCTCCCTCACCCCAAGGGGCAGCACCACCTCCACCCCACTCGGGGCTTGAAGTCACATTTCTGAAGAAACAAGTAGCTCAGATAAAAGTTTCATAAGTACAGGTATTTGAAAGCCCCCATTAAAAAGTTAGTCTGCCATCCATGATGGTTAATTTTATGTGTCAACTTGACTGAGCCCTGGTGCCCAGACATGTGGTCAGACATTCTGGATGTTTCTTTGAGGGTGTTTTTGAATGAGATTTACATTTAAGTTGGTGGACTTTGAGTGAAGCCAGCTGCCCCATAGGATGTGAGTGGGCCTTGTCGATCAGTTGAAAGTCTGACTAGAACAAAATGCTGGACCCCCAGGCAAGAGAGGATTCTCCAGCACTCTGCTTTCAGACTCCAGCTGCAGCTCCTTCCTGAGTCTCCAGCTTGCTGGCCACCCCAGGCAGTTTGTGGACTCATGAAGCCTCTGCAGCCAGTTCCTTGGAGTGAATCTCTTTCTCTACTTTTATACATCCCGTTGATCTACTTCTTTGGAGACCCCTGGCAATCCCCCATCCAGCCACTCCACAGTGATTCCCACCGTTCCGCAGCCCTTCCGGTGCACTGAGGACAGCAAGGAGCTGTGCCTTATGCGTGAGCACAGACCAGTAGCCGATGAGCGGACATGGCAGAAAAGCCCCAGCTTGAAAGATGGAGACCTGAACAAGTAGAAATAAAAACAAAGAGAAAGCAGGAAGTGGAAGAAAGCTTCGAATAAATAATAATTCATAATTAATATCCTCAGGGAAATAAGAGAAGCTGTTGCATCCAAGAAACAAACATTTGAGGGAAAAAGAGAGCTCTTGAAAATAAAATATATAATAGCTGAATTTTTAATAAGTTCATGAAAATGGGAAGCAAAGTCACATATCTTAGAAAGCAGGCAGAAATAGACAATGGGGGAGGAAAACGTAAGAAAGAGGATTAATCCAGGAGGTTCAGCATGTGACTAGTGGGAGACCTAGTGAGGGAGAACACACAATAGGAGGGAGGAAAATAACACAAAAATATGCTCTAGAAATGAGGGACATAGGCTGGGCGCAGTGGCTCATGCCTGTAATCCCAGCACTTTGGGAGGCCGAGGCGGGCGGATCACTGAGGTCAGGAGTTTGAGACCAGCCTGGCCAACACAGTGAAACCCCGTCTCTACTAAAAAAATACAAAAAATTACCTGGGCCTCATAGCGGGCACCTGCAATCCCAACTGCTTGGGAGGCTGAGGCAGGAGAATCGCTCGAACCCGGGAGGCAGAGATTGCAGTGAGTCGAGATCACGCCACTGCACTCCAGCCTGGGTAACAGTGTGAGACCCTGTCTCAAAAAAAAAGAAAAAAAAAGAAATGAGGGGCATAGTTGCATATTGGAAAGACCTACCAGGTTCCTACACAATGAGTGCAGACAGACAAATCCACATCATGCCCGTTATTGTGAAAGCTTAAGATAAAGGGATAAAGAGACAATGCTTAAAACATTAGACGGGAAATAGCTGGGTGTAGTGGCATGCGCCTGTAGTCCCAGCTACTCGGGAGGCTGAGGCAGGAGAATTGCTTGAACCCAGGAGGTGGAGGTTGCAGTGAGCCGAGATCGTGCCACTGCACTCCAGCCTGGGCGACAGTGAAACTCTGTCTCAAACAAAAAGAAAAGAAAAAAACAGGTTATGTACAAAGTCCAAAAATGACATTGGACTTTGCAACAGTTTCATTGAAGCTAAAAGATAAATGGAAATGATTTCCAAGTTTTTTTTTGAGACGGAGTCTTGCTCTGTTGCCCAGGCTGGAGTGCAGTGGCACGAACTTGGCTCACTGCAAGCTCTGCCTCCCGGGTTCATGCCATTCTCCTGCCTCAACTCCTGAGTAGCTGGGACTACAGGCACCTGCCACCATGCCCGGCTAATTTGTTTTTTGTATTTTTTAGTAGAGATGGGGTTTCACCGTATTAGCCAGGACGGTCTCGATCTGACCTCATGATCCGCCCGCCTCGGCCTCCCAAAGTGCTGGGATTACAGGCGTGAGCCACCGTGCCCGGCCAACTTCCAAGTTTTGAGTAAAAATGATTTCTAACGTTGCGTTCTGCCCAGAAAGTTACCAATTAAATGTGGAGTAGAGCAAAGACTGTTTAAAACATCCTGTCCCCCAAATTTAATTTCCCTGTACTTCATCTCAGGAAGCTACTGGAGTGTGGTGTCTACCACAACAAGGGAGTACTCTAAGAAGGAGGATCAGATCCAGGGAAGAGGGGCTCCCATACAAGACAGGGGAGCAGAATCCCCAGGAAGTTGACAGGTGCAAGTCCCAGGACAGCAGTGTCACAGAAGACCTGGAAAGCAGCCAATTATGGAGAGTCGCCTCCAGGGAAAACAAAGTCATAGTAGATTTGACCATGTGGAAAATCTTATCGAGAGACTTTTTACAGAGCTGTTGGTGGGTATGAAAAAGCTTAGGTATTGGTTTAAAGAAAACTAAGCAAATAAAACGTGAGAAAGTTACTCCAGGAAAAACTAAAAGGTGTAAAAGAATATCTGTAATTCAGTGTATTTCCTGTTTCAGGAGCAAACAATATTTGCATAGTATAGTCTGTAAAGAACACAGGATTATGGATGGTGACCAGAGTGAAACTAAAAATGGTGACCAGAGTGAAATTCTCTTGGGAAGATCAGAGGAAGGAAAGTGTCCCTCATCTGCCACAAGGGGAAACCTAGAATCAGTAACTCAGGGCACAGCCATGCATTGATTGTTTAGAAATACTGTGGTAATATGAATAAGCAGCTAACAACCACCACAACAAAAAGGAACTCAGTTGTGTCCTAGGAACGACATGATCTGTTGGTCTTTGAGATAAGCTCCTCAACATTTTTTGACATTTTAAAGTGGTTCTGTATTGATTACCTGTAAGAAAGTAACTTTAAAAGTACCATGTAGTCTTTTGGAAATAAACTTCATGACCTATAGTTTTTAAAAAGCTAATATATTCTCTAAGTGTGTATCAGGAAAAACACCTAAAGATTTTCTACTAAGTATAGTTTTATTTCAATGAAATTTAGAAGTATTGATATTCCTTAAATTAGCTTTCCTTCGTTTTTAATAAAATTAACTTTTTGTTGAAGAAATGAGGTTTTTATTTCATTCTGTAGGAGATGTCATGTTGTAAACTTTGGTGCTTATGGAATGATGAGAATTTAAAGCAATGCAATATTTTATTTCAGTTTTGAGAGTACTTTACGTCACCCCTGACATGTGCAATTAAAGCCAAGTGAAAAATCAGTGGCCAGAGGCGGGTTCTCTATCTCAGACTTTAGCAATATGCGGATTTATGTGGTGCTAACATGTCACTTTAAAGACATTGTGTGGTGTTAACATGTCACCCTGAGACGTTCTGTGGTGCTAATATGTCACCCTAAGACGTTTGTGTGGTGCTAACCTGTCACTCTAAAGATGTCGTGTGTTGTGAATGTGTCACCCTAAAGACATTGTGTGGCATTAACATGTCACTCTAAGGATGTCATGTGCTAACGTGTCACCCTAAAGATGTGAGGTGTTAACATGTCACCCTAAGATGTTCTGTGGCGCTGTCATTCTAAGGATGTCATGTGGTGGTGACATGTCACCCTGAGATGTTGTGTGATGTTAACATGTCACTCTGGAGGCATTGTGTGGCATTAACATGTCACCCTAAAGTCATTTTGTGGCATTAACATGTCACCCCAAAGACATTGTGTGGCATTAACATGTCACCCTAAGATGGCATGTGGGCTGGCATGCCACCCTAAGACGCTCACTTAGCCCAGCCTTGCCATCTGACTCTTCTCACCAGGTTTTTTCATGGGAAGCTGTACAGTAACTTGAGACTCTTTGAATGTTTTTATTTAAGTCCTTTTAAAAAAAACAGTGCCTCAAAATTAGCAAATATTTTCCAACTATGTTTTTAGTCTTAGTCCCTGTAGTAAAACTTTAACACACAAACTCAGTAATAAATTCTAGTAGGTAACATTTAATGAGTGCTTTCAGTTCATAAAAGGCAGTATTGCCACAAATTGTTGGATGAAGGGGTGAGGCATGCATTTTTTTCTCCTTTTTTCCTTACAAACACCTTAGGAATTGAGTGCTATGATTATTCTATTTTAGAGATAAAGAAACTGAGGTTAAATAATTTGGCCAAGTAACAAAGCCAGTATATAGATTTGGGAGAAGAGGGGTACCTGGCTTTTTAGGAGGTGTGAGCCCCATGGAAGGAAATCAAGTATTGGTATTTTAACAAAGCAAAGCAACAAAACAAAACCTATCTACTCCTAGGTTCACTTGCCATTTAATCATTTCCTTTACTACTCTCTTAGGAGTGTAGTCCTAATCCACCAAAGAAGAGACAAAATACACTATAACACTAAGATTTCAAACAGTTGAAACAAGTTTTGCCTAAGTCTTAAATAACCAGATAGTTGAATTAATTCTAATTTTATGTGCTTTTTTGTTTTCCAGGTAATTGATGTTTTGTTAGCCATGATACAATGTAAAAGAAATAACTTCAGAAAAAATAATTTGTGTTTTATTTTTGTTTGTTTAAAGCCGGCAGCAAAAGTGGACCAAGAAACCTTGACAGAAATGGTGAAACCCAGTATTGATTATGTGCGCCACAAAAAATTCCGATCTGGGAATTACCCATCATCATTAAGCAATGAAACAGACCGGCTGGTGCACTGGTGCCACGGCGCCCCGGGGGTCATCCACATGCTCATGCAGGCGTACAAGGTCAGTGCTTCCGCCGTCACGGCCGTCCCCTGTGTGGGGAGCCAGGTTTCCCTGTCAGGTTTTGGGTCTTGCTTTGGTAAGGCCATTTGACTGTACACTAAAAACCTTTTAGAATGATTGTTTTTACAAAATAAAGTCTCTGTATTTTACCACTCATCACCACTGTCATTAGTGCTGCAAGTCTGTGTGTGTGTATGTGTGTGATTGTGTGTGTTAACAGGCTTTATATTCATGTGTAAAAGAAAACCTAGATGACAGAGCAGTGGTGAGATGATTTTCATTCTAATGAGTATGGATATCCAGTAAGGTAGTGGACAGGATTATAACCAAAGTGCTTTTTTGTTCATTTTCACATAATTTTATTTTCTTGCTTGAATAAGCCTTTATTGCTGGATTATGATTGTCCAAGAACTTTTGAGTTTAAAATTGTTATGTTATTCTCAAGACATAGTGGTACTCAAATTTGTATACGTCTGGGGTACTATAGGAAAATTGGCTGAACCTTCACTGATTAATTCTAGTAGGCTTTAAATATATTTGGGCATAATATTAAGAGCGCTATTGATTTCTGTCCTGGACTAAGATTTATCATTTAAGATTTATCATTTAAGTTGAAGTGATGCTTCTTTTATAATTTTATTTTGTATTTAACACATCTGTGTTTGTAATAATTGATGTTGGAGATTGTTGCTCATACATCAGAGTATATAGCTGTAACACAATGATTGCTCTGTTCAACACAGTATTTTGGCAAGTTCTCTTTGTTTAGGATAGATAGGTGGAATTAATGGAGTGGAACTCATATTTCTACCCGGAAATAATAAGAACTGATACCTGAGTCAATTTTATTTTTTCTTTACAGCTACTGTAATAAATTACTTAGGAAAATTGTGGGGAATTATCTCTCATGATTTAGGCTAATTTCTCAGAAATTTTTAGTCCTCCTACAACAATACCAAAATATCAAATCATATATAAGATATGATCATTCAAGAAAACAACTCAGAAAGTTACGACATTTGGTCAGTGAAACACAATGAAATGTATTTTTTGAAAATAAGATGCATCTTCCTAACAGTACCCTCACTTTTACATTAAAACATAATTCTGTTCAAATCACTGCCTCCCTTTTTTAGAGTTTTGGAGCAGTTATAACTTCAGTGTCATAGAGGGACATCTGTGATACAAATGTCCAACAATAACGTGTGAGCACAATATTGACTGTACAGACAGGGGCCCTCTGATACTTTTAAAACAAATATATAATTGCTAAAATGTGGAAGCTCCTTTTTGTCAAACTCCTTTTCCCTTCACTTTAAAGAGGCTCAGCCGACACAGCTGGGTGTTCCCGGTGGCTGATCTCTGCTGCCAGGTGTGCTTTTCCACTGTGTTTCAACTGAGCCCTGTGGAGAGCAAGCAGGTGCCAGGAACCAGGCTGTCCTGTGGGGACCCTTCCTCCTGGGCAGTTCCATTTTCATGAGTTCTGCAGACAGTGGCCACCATCTGTTTTCACCACTGCTGGCCACTTGGGAGCAAGCCAGCACGGCTCTGCCACTGACGGGCTGCAGGTGGCTGCGGCCAGCTCCTCCTAGCAGGGCTTCTGCACAGAATACCATTCAGACACCTTGCTTTGCCCTGCTGGTTCCAAAACAAATTTCTCTCCTCCAGAAAGCATAGAGCCAAAGATGTCAAGATCCCATACTTAGTCTTTAAAACTTAATTCTGTCCTCTACATTAAGATTCTTGAACATGAGGAACGAGGAGGAATATCAGAATCTTCTGGGGGTAGGAAGGCATCAGTGGTAATTTGAAAAAGCATATATATTTTATATTTCAGAATAGCTAGAAGAGAAGATTTGAAATGTTCCCAGCATAAATATAAATGTTCAAGGTAATGGACATCCTGAATACATCATTACACATTGTATGCATGTATATCACATGCACCCATAAATATGTACAATTATTATATATCAATGAAAAATTTAAAAAGGAAAAAGCATATGTAATATGGTCTTAGAATTGGGGGTAAAAATACATCTTCTTCATAGTATAAACTACAGAAAATAAGTGTAGACTAAAGCTCTCTGCCAGCGGAGAAACAGACCCTGCGCCGTGGAGTCTGCACATCTGTTTGCGTCTCTGAGCAGAGGGCGAGGTTTGTGTTTGACTAAGGCAGGGGGTTCAGTCGGGGAGGCAAAACTAGGGAAGTACAGCTCTACACTGTTTTCTCTCAAGTTACAGTTAAATTGAGAGGGCCTCCATTTATTAAAGCTGTCTCTTAAAATTAGGTAGGAAATGTTCAAGTTTTATGTAATAACAAGCTCTAACATTTTCTTCTCCTGGCATATGAAGTCCTAAGTTGTTCAGGCATGCTTATGAAGGTGTAAAGTGTTCAAGTACTTGAAAAAATATTATTAATTATCCTTTACAAAGAAAACTGTAAGTTCAGTCCAGACTCACAAAATTTATTTTCCCTCCCTGTAGATGCTCATCATGTGTTAGTATTTAGTAGGGTATATACTCTTCTGTGTAGGAACGTGTATTACTTGTTAATTTAAAGTTATGTGGTATTTTAGATGGCCTTAAAATGTAAAGGTTTGGCCAGACACTGTGGCTCACACCTGTAATCCCAGCACTTTGGGAGGCCAAGGCAGGAGGGTTGCTTGAGCCCAGGAGTTGGAGATCAGCCTGGGCAACATGGCGAAACCATGTCTCTACTAAAAAAAAATACAAAAATTATCTGGGTGTGGTGGCACGCACCTGTAGTCCCAGGTACCTAGGAGGCTGAGGTGGAAGGATGGTTTGAGCCTGGGAGGCGGAGGTTGCAGTGAGCTATGATCATGCCACTGCACTCCAGCCTGGGTGACACAGCAAGACCCTACCTCAAAAAAAAAAAAAAAGAAAAGAAAAGAAAAAGGCAAGGTTTTAACAATATTCTACATTGTATTAGGAATTTTATTAATTGTGAATGATTTTCTAACAAATTACATCTGACAAAAAATCATGGGTAATGGTGGCAAATTCTTCCTTCTATTCACGTTTTGAGTTCTAGGGCATTAGGAATTTGTGTGGGTTTAGCCACTGTAAACAAATACATTTGTTAAATGAGATTGTATTTGGAAAGGTAAATGCAATGTCCAAAAAAAGCATATAATACCCCCACCAGGGTGACACGAGTGCAGTCCTTAGATGCTGAACTGAATCTGGCAGCAGCCACAGCATCACTGCTTGTGCCCACACGCCTGCCCTGGGAAGCCCCAGATAGAACTGCATTGGGAGTGCCCCCTGGTGGCCAACTATTGTATATATGTCAGAAAATGCTTTCATACAAATTCTGTTCCCGAAGCTTGTTTGCAAGTTGGTTATTTGAAACATGGAATGTTTTTCTAGGGGTATCAGAATTACTTGAAAAGTTTTTTTAAGCTATACTTTTTTTCCTCCTTACTCAAGATTCTGATACCTTCCTAATTTTAAGCATCACTTAAATAAATGTACCATAGTTTATCATTGTTTTTCTTTCTTTCTTTCTTTCTTTCTTTTTTTTTTTTTTTTTTTTGAGACACAGTGTCGCTCTGTCCCCCAGGCTGGAGTGTGCAGTGGCGCAGTTTTGGCTCACTACAACCTTTGCCTCCTGGGTTCAGGTGGTTCTCATGTGTTAGCCTCCCAAGTAGCTGGGATTACAGGCACACGTCACCATGCCCGGCTAATTTTTTGTATTTTTAGTAGAGACGGGGTTTCACCATGTTGCCCAGGCTGGTCTTGAACTCCTGACCTTAGGTGATCTGCCTGCCTTGGCCTCCAAAACTGCTGGGATTACGGGCATGAGCCACTGTGTGCGGCCAGTTTATCATTGTTTTTCATCGGTTTCCAGGTTTTGGCTATTAGGAACAAGCTGCTATGAACATTCTTGCACAGGTCTGTCTAGAGACACATGTCTTCATTTCTTTTGGGTTAATATCTAGGAGTAGAATTACTGGATCGGAGGGTAGGTGTATGTTTAGTTTTAGAAATTGCCACTTTTTCCACAAGTTCTGGTTGTTCTGCATCTGCCAACACTTGATGTTGAAAGTCTTTTTAATTTTAATTATTTTGGTGGGTATTTCATTGTGGTTTTATTTGTATCTTCCTGATTGACCAGGGTTGATTAATGTTGCATGTGCTCATGGGCCAATTGTGTATCTTCCTTTGTTGACTGTCTCTTCATATCTTCTTCTTCTTCTTCTTCTTATTTTTTGAGACAGGGTCTTGCACTGTCACCCAGGCTGGAGTGCAGTGGTGGATCTTGGCTCACTGTAGCCTCGACCTTCAGGGCTCAGGTGATCCTCCCACTTCAACCTTCCAAGTAGCTGGGGACTACAGGCACGTGTCACCACACCTGGCTAAATCTTTTTATTTTTGTAGGGGTCTTGTTTTTTGCCCAGGCTGGTTTCGAACTCGTGGACTCAAGCAATCTTCCTGTCTTGGTCTCCCAAAGTGCTGGAATTATAGGTGTGAGCCACTGTGCCCAGCCTGTCTCTTCGTGTGTTTTACCTACATTGTTTTATTTTATTTTATTTTTGGAAGAATTCTTTATATATTCTGGTTAAAGTCCCTCTGTCAGATATATATCGTACAAATAATTTCTCCCTGTCTGTAGTTTGCCTAATCATATTCTTTATGGTATCTTTTGACTAATAGAGTTTTAAATTTTGATAAAATCTATTTTTCAATGTTTTCTTTTTATGATAATTACTGTCTGTGTTTTGTCTAAGAAACCTTATCTACCCTCAGGTTATATAGATAATACTCTCCTTTAATCTTTATTGTTTTAGATTTTACCTTTAGGCCTGTGATTTATCTCAAATTAAGTTTTGTATATTACATGAGGTAACAAACGAGGTGGTTTTTTTTTTTTTTTTTTTTTTTTTTGAGACAGAGTCTCACTCTGTCGCCCAGGCTGGAGTGCAGTGGCACGATCTCTGCTCACTACAAGCTCCGCCTCCCAGGTTCACACCATTGTCCTGCTTCAGCCTCCCGAGTAGCTGGGACTACAGGCGCCTGTCACCACGCCTGGCTAATTTTTTGTATTTTTAGTAGAGATGGGGTTTCACTGTGTTAGCCGGGATGGTCTCTATCTCCTAACCTCATGATCTGCCCACCTCGGCCTCCCAAAGTGCTGGGATTACAGGTGTGAGCCACCGTGCCCAGCCTGAGGTGTTTTTTTTTAACCATAGGGATATCTGATTTTTCCCATACCTTTTGTGGAAAAGACATTTATTTTTCCCATTTGATTGATTTTGGTTCCTCTATCAAAAATCAAATGACCTAATAAGCCTGGGTCTGTTTCTGGACTCTATTCAGTTACTTTGGCCTGTTTACCTACATGATATTACCACGTTGTTTTTCTTATTCTGCATTTATTGTAAGTTTTGAGATCAGGTAACTTAAGACCTCACTTTGTTCTTTTTCAGAATCACTTTGAATATTCCAAGTCCTTTGTATTTTCATAAAAGTTTTAGAGTCCATTTGTCAGCTTCTAAAAATGGAGCCTATTGGAGTTATGAGTCAGAGTGCATTGAATCATTGAATCTCTAGATCCACTTGGGTAGAACTAACTGACATCTTTTTTTTTGAGATGGAGTCTTGCTTGGTCGCCCAGGCTGGAGTAGGTGTGATCTTGGCTTACTGCAACCTCCGCCTCGCAGGTTCAAGCAATTCTCCTGCCTCAGCCTCCTGAGTAGCTGGGATTACAGGTGCCCACCACCATACCCGGCTAGTTTTTGTATTTTTAGTAGAGACGGGGATTTCACCATGTTCGCCAGGCTGGTGTCAAACTCCTGAGCTCAAGTGATCTGCCCACCTTGGCCTCCCAAAATGCTAGGATTACAGGCATGAGCCACTGTGCCTGGCCAGAACTGACATCTTAATAATGTTGAGTCCTTCTGCTCGCAAATGTGGTATATCTCTCCATTTATATTTTCTTTAATTTCTGTCAATAGTGCTTTATAGTTTTTGCTGCACAGGTCTTAACACATCTTCTGTTAAACTTATTCCTAGATATGTTATTTATTTACATTTTCCAATTATGTATTGCCAGTATATAGAAATACAATTGCGTTTTTTTTTTTGGAGACATAGAGTCTCACTCTGTTACCCAGGCTGAAGTGCAGTGGTGTGATCACGGCTCACTGCAGCCTCTACCTCCCCAGGCTCAAGATATCCTCCTGACTTAGCTGAGTAGCTGGGATTACAGGTGTGCACCACCATGCCTGGCTAATTTTTGTATTTTTTTGTAGAGATGGGGTTTCGCCATATTGACCAGGCTGGTCTCAAACTCCCAAGTTCAAGGGATCTACCCACCTCGGCCTCCCAAAGTGCTGGGATTACAGGCTTGAGCCACTGTAACTGGCCACAGCTGCTTTTTGTATATTGACTTTATATTCTGTGCTAAATTCACGTATCAGTTCTGGTAGCTTTTTATACATTACTTAGGATTTTCTGTGTACACATATTGTATCTGTGAGTTTTCTTCTTCCTTTCCAACCTCTGTGCCTTTTATTTCCTTTACCTCTTTTATTACATTGGTTAGGAGCTATAGTATAATATTGAATAGAAGTGGTCAGAGTGGACATCTTTGCTTTATTCACAATCATAGAAAAAAATATTAAATATTTCCCCATCAAATATACTTTTAACTGTTTTTCTTAGATGGCTTTTATCAGATTGAAGAAGTTTCCTTTTATTACTGGTTATCATGAAGGGATGTTGAATTTTGTCATTTTTTTTTCCTGGATTTATTCAAACACTCCTATGGTTTTCCTCTTTTGTTTTATTAATATGGTGATTTTGTATTGATTGGTTTTTAAAAGTTGAGTCAACCTTGCATTCCTAGTATAAACCTCACTTGGGCATGATTTTTATCCTTTTCTTTTTATTAATATTGCTACATTTGGTCTGCTAATATTTTGTTAAAGATTTTTATGTTTCTTAGTACATATTTTCTTTTTCTATAAAATCTTTGTTTTTATTAGGAATCAGGTATCAGGATTATGCTGGTCACGTACATGAGTTGGAAAGTGTTTTCTCTTATTTTCAGAAAGATTTTGTGTACAATTGGTGTTATTACTTGCTTAAATGTTTGTGGGAAAATTTTTTATTATGAATTCAATTTCATTAATAGAATCATTTTGCATCAGTTTTGTTAATTGTGTTTTTCAATATGTTTTCTCATTTTATCTAAGTTGTCAAATTTATTGGCATAATGTTATTCATATCTCTCTTTTTTAATGTTTAGTAAGGTCTGAAGTGATAGTTTCTCTTTTATTCTTTTCCTTTTTTTTTTTTTTTTTTGAGATAGAATCTTGCTGTTTCTCCCAGGCTGGAGTGCAGTGGCACGATCTTGGCTCACTGCAACCTCCGCCTCCCGGGTTCAGGCAATTCTCCTGCTGCAGCCTTCCATGTAGTCGCGATTACAGACACGAGGTACCACGCCTGACTAATTTTTGTGTTTTTAGTAGAGACAGGGTTTCACCATGTAGGCCAGGCTGGTCTCGAACTCCTGACCTCAGGTGATCCGCCTGCTTCGGCCTCCCAAAGTGCTGGGATTACAGGTGTGAGCCACCACTCTGGCCTCTCTTTTATTCTTGATATTAGTAATTTATGTTTTCTCTCTCTCTTTCATCAGTCTAGATAGCAGCTGTATCAAAGTTGTATTGCTCTTTCAAAGAAATAAACATAAATTGTAGCTTTATCTATTTTCTATTTCATTGATTTTTCTTCTTTTCTTTTTAAAACTTCCTTCTATGGTTCTGGGCCCAGTGGCTCACTTCTATAATTCCAGCACTTTTGGAGGCCAAGGTGGAGGATAGCTTGAGGCCACAAGTTCAAGACCAACCTGGGCAACATAGTGAGACCTCATCTCTACAAAAAATCCAAAATTATCTGGGCATGGTGGTGCCACTGCACTCTAGCCTAGGTGACAGAGTCAGACCCTGTCTCAAAAAAAACATAAAAAATAAAAAATAAATAAAATTTCTTTCTATGGACTTTAGATTTACTTTGCTCTTTTCTAACTTTTTAAAGTGGAATCTTAGGTTTTGTACCTTTCTTTTTTTCTAATACAGGCATTTAAAGCTTTACATTTTCCTCTAAGCACTATTTTAGCTCTGTTCCCAAATATTTTATGTCTTGTTTTCATTTTCATTTAGTTTTAGATATTCCCTAATTACCCTTATGATTTCTCTTTTGATTCATGGGTTATTTAGAAGTGGGTTGTGTGTTTTTCAGATATTTGAGAATTGTGTGGATATTTTCATCGATTTCCGATTTAATTCCATTGTTGTTACAGAACATATTATGTACGATTTAACATTTTAAAATTTACTTAGATGTATTTTATGGCCCAGTATTTAGTCTGTCTTGACGAATGTCCCACGTGCGTTTGAATGGTCTAGTTGTCAGGCATAGTGTGCTAGAAATGTCAGTTAGGCCAATGGTTGGATGTATTGTTCAGATCTTCAATTACAGAGGTCAGCGAACTTCCTGTAATGACCCAGATAGTAAATATTTTAGGCTTGTGGTCCATGCAGTTTCTGCAACCACTCAGTTCTATCATTGTAGCACAAAAGCAGCCACAGCCAGTGTGTGAATGAACCATCATGACCACACTCCAGGGAACTTCGTTTACAGATCAGACTGTGTGGGCTTGTAGTGTGCTGACCCTCACAGATTTGCCTTACATATTTGTTTCGGCTGTTTGTTTACTCAGTCATGGGAGGAGGAGTTTTACAGTCTCCCAACTGTTTATTTTCTTCTCTTTAATTTTCTTAGTGTTTGCTTCATGTATTTTGAGGCTCTGTTCTAATACATGTTTATGATGGTTATGTTTTCCTAATGAATTGACTCTTTTATCATCATGGAATGTTCCTTTTATCTCTGGTAATATTCTTTATCTTGAAGTCTACTTTGTCTGATATTAATGCAGCTGCTCCAGCATTTTATAATTACTGTTTGCATGACACATCTTTTTGCTTTCAACCTGTATGGGACTTGTGTTATAGCTAGTCTAATAATCTCAGTGTTTTAGTTGGAATTAGTTCATATATATTTAATGTAATTATTGATGTGGTTGGATTCAGCTCTGCCATTTTAAATTTTTTAAAATTACATTTTGTGTGTTTCCTCCCTCTACTTTTTCTTTCCTGCCTTTTTTTTTTTAGGGAGGTAGAGAGATTAGTTGGAAATTTTTTAGGATTCTCTTTTTTCTGTTGACTCTTTTTTTTTTTTTTTTTTTTGAGATGGAGTGGCGCTTTGTCACCCAGGCTGGAGTGCAGTGGTGCAATCTCAGCTTACTGCAACCTCCGCCTCCTGGGTTCAAGCAATTCTCCTGTCTCAGCCTCCTGAGTAGCTGGGACTACAGGCACGTGCCACCATGCCCAGCTGGCTAATTTTTGTATTTTTAGTAGAGACAGGGTTTCACCGTGTTGGCCAGGCTGGTCTCAAACTCCTGACCTCAGGTAATCTGCCAGCCTCGGCCTCCCTAAGTGCTGGGATTACAGGTGTGAGCGCCACCGTGCCTGGGCCTCTGTTAACTCTTTAACTGTATCTATTTGCATATTTTTTTTACTAATGCTATAGGGGTTGCAATATATATGCTTAGCTTTTCATAATCTCCTTAGAGTTAACACTGAGCCACTTCGCATAAACTGTAAGAAACTCATAGGCAGGTGGTTCTGCTTACTCCAGAGCTTTGCACTCTATCTGCCATATTTGTAAAATCTATGAATGTTGTAAACCACTAATACAATGTTAGAATTTTTGCTTTATTTTTAATTTAAAAAATTGTTTTTGAAGAGACAGGGTCCTCACTATGTTGCCCAGGCTAGTCTCGAACTCCTGGGCTCAAGTGATCCTTCTGCTTCAGCCTCCTAAAGTGCTGGGATTACAGGTGTGAACTACCATAGGGGCTGGCCAGAAATTTTGCTTTAAATAGCCCTGCATATTTTATTTGAATTGATACAAGCAAAAAAGATAGTTTTGATATTTATTTATGTATTTCCCATTTTTAGTGGTCTTTGTTTCTTCCTGAAGATCCTGATTTCTATCTGGTATTATTTCTTTCATCCTGTAGAATTTTACTTAGCATAGGTTTGGTGACAACAAATTGATTTTCATTTGTCTTAAATTTGTTTTTATTTCACCTTTATTCTTAAATACAGTTTTGCTGGGTGTGGAATTCTGGGTTGACTTTTTTTTCTTTTCGGTGCTTTAAAGGCAGTGTTCCGTCGTCGTCCACCTCTGTTCTTTCAAGGTCATTCTTTGCACTATTCTCTTGTATGGAACATGTGCTTTTTCTCTAGAGGCTTTCACAGTTTCCTCTTAATTTTGGGTTTTCAATAGTTTAACTGTTACATGCCTAGATGTATTTGTATTTATCGTGCTTAAGATCCTTTGAACTTGAATTTGTAAATGTGTATCTTTTAGTACACTGGGGTGACTGGCCACTCTTTTCCTACAGGTTCCTGAGGCTTTTGTTTTCCAGATTTCTCGTTCTTCTCTGTAATTCGGATCAGATGATTGCTATTTCCCTGGTTTTGTATTCATTCATGATTTCTTCTGTTATGTCCAGCCTGCTCTTAAACCCACCCAGTGAGTTTTGTAATTTTACCTATTGATGTTTTCTAGGTCCAGAATATCCCTTTGTTTCTGTCTTATTCTCCCTTTCTCTTCTGAGGGTTCACTGATGATGAGTATAGTTCCCTTTTCATCTTTGAAGATATTTCTAATAACTGCCTAAAACCCTTGTCCCTATTTCTGACGTTTGGGTCATCTTGGGATCCATCTGTTTTGTAGCATGGGCGCACAGGCCCAGGTCGGGTGCGGCAGCTGGCCGGGAGTCACAGTCTGCCGTGGTGGAACAGGGACTCTAGCCCTGCCTCTGACTCCAGAGCCCTCGGGTTTTCCTTTGCATTGTGCTGTCTTTCCACACTTTCTGTCCTGTACTGCCCAGGGAAACTTGCCATTTGGGGGAGGTAATGTGGATAAGTACGTGGATTTTGTAGCCCATGTATGATTGCTGTAATACAATGTGGAGAAGATGTATCTGTGATTAAGTCCAGGAGCTTTTTTCTATAGTTCTGAATTCTTGGATGTCTCGCTGTTAGAAGTAGCTGTTTGCTTAGAGCATGAGTGTATGTGGTGGCAGGAGCGGGCATGGTAGGCTGCTGGTGCTGAGAAGCAGCAGTGCAGGCTGCATTGTGGGCATGGCTCTAGCAGCCTCAGCCTCGCAGGCGCAGGGACGGCATAAAGGAACCCTGTTCGGTTTCCCTGTGGACCATCACTCACCCAGGCTCCCACCAGCAGGGGCAGCTCCGGCTCACTTTAGGGCTGGCCTCACTGTGTGATTTCAGAACACAGCCTCTCAAACAATATCTTCTCACCCATTAGCTTTGACCAAATATTTCCTTAGGATGGGAAAACATGTTTTCCTTTACAGTTCATTTTCAGAGGCTTAAGATGCAAGTGACAGGATGAAGTGTGTGTGCCGGCACAATACCGTAGAAAGAGTAATGGTTAATCATAGCCAGGAAATAGCTAGCACTTCCCATGTGCCAGGCACTGTTCCAGGAGCTCCATGGATGTGATCACATTTTAATCTTCATAGCAAGCCACTGAGGTGAAGGAATGTCATCCCTTTATAGTTGAGAAAACTAAGACATAGACTTTCAGTGACTTATCCAAGGTCACACAGTTAAAAGGTGACAGTAGGGACTCAGCTCAGGCTGTCTGACCCCAGAGCCCACATCTTAGCAGCCTTTGTGACTGATAGAGGGTGTCCTGCGTCTGATTCCCTAACAGCCTAACTTTGGGAACATTTAATCTCCCTGGTGATTTGCTGTGCCTCTGTTTCCCGCTGTGCCCTCTGTAGACACTGGTCGCAGTTCTCATGCCCTGCCCCCCAACCTCCGCCTTTTTCCTGAGGCCTCAGAGCCCTTCTCGGCTGAGTATCCAGCTCATCAGTCACAAGTAGAGGGACCTGACCTGCCACCCAAGTAGTGATGACCTTTGTGCCTCTGATTCATTGTCCAAAACCCATTTGCACTGGAATGTGATGAGTTTAGCAGGTAGGGATAACTAAGAACAGACTCTGAGAAAAGGATCAGGAAAACAGTACATGGCATGTGAGGAGAAAGAAGAAAATGTACAAGGGAATCTCAGGAAGTGAAAACCCACAGCTGCTTCTTGCCGTCTCTTGCCTTCACTGAGCCTGCCTGTCTCTGCAGCTGACCATATAAACAACTCAGGGAGGTGGTGCTTGCTCCTGGACCCCAGAAAGCTTTGTGCCAGCTTCCCTGGGATGGGTGAAGATGGATCTTCCTAGCCTGGTGGTGCAGGGTCCTCGGGTCCTGTTGATGTGTACTGATCAGTATATTGGATACTCTTGCCCTGCTAACAGGGCCTCACTCTCTCGATTGCCTTCTACAAGAGCAGAAGTTTTAGAGCTATGGGATGTATGTGCCAAGAAACAAGGAAAACATCTTACCAAAAAGATATGGCAGCTTTAATTTTAATTTTAAAAACTAAATTTTAGCATTACTTTAGTAAAACCGTGAAACAGAAGGAGGACAAGGGGAATAGGCTAATGCAGGGGTCCCCACCCCCAGGCTGTGAATTGGTACTGGTCCGTGGCCTGTTAGGGACTGGGCTGCACAGCAGGAGGTGAGCAGCAGCGAGCAAGCGAAGCTTCAACTGTATTTACAGTCGCTCCCCATCACTTGCATTACTGTCTGAGCTCTGCCACCTGTCAGATCAGCGGCCACGTTAGATTCTCGCAGGAGAGCGAACCGTATCGTGAACTGCTTATGCGAGGGATCTAGGTTGCGCGCTCCTTATGAGAATCTAACTAATGCCTGATGATCTGAGGTGGAACAGTTTCATCCCGAAACCATCCCCCACTCACCTTCCTGGCCATTGAAAAATGGTTCCACAAAACCAGTCGCTGGTGCCAAAAAGGTTGGAGACCGCTGGGCTAATGGATTGAGATTGCGAGATTCTGTGTACCATGTTGCTGGTGTTTGTTTGTTTGTCTGTCTTTCACCCCCAGTGCCATTTCAGTTTTCCTAATATCATGCCATATTCTAACCAGAAAGGGAAAGTATTTTGCCAACTCGTCGTGAAACCGTCTTTTTAACACTGCTTTGTTTTTAATTTGCCCAGGTCTTTAAGGAGGAGAAGTACTTGAAAGAGGCCATGGAGTGTAGCGATGTGATTTGGCAGCGAGGTTTGCTGCGGAAGGGCTACGGGATATGCCATGGGACTGCTGGCAACGGCTATTCCTTCCTGTCCCTTTACCGTCTCACGCAGGATAAGAAGTACCTCTACCGAGCTTGCAAGGTGAGGGTGGCTCTGTTGGAACTGCTTCTGAACAACCCCGAGTGTGCACAGAATCCAGAGTCCAGAAGTACAACTCCTGTTCCTTCTTTTAACCTGTTTCTCCCAGTTCTGTAGCTTCCTCTTTTTCTTCTGGCACAGCCTTATCCGTGGTTTCTCTGGGCCACAGTGTCCCTGTCTATAGAATGGAGAGGACAAATGTCAATGGCTTCTGAAGAATATGTGTCCTGGAGTCACTACGTGATGAGAATTACCACCTGTGCCATTTATTGGCTTTATGAGTTTGGATATGTCTCTTCTTCAAGCCTCAGTTTCCTCATTTGTACAGACAGAAAAAAAATACTACCCACCTCCTAAGGATGTTCCAAGCAGAACTGAGCTAATGTGCAGATTGTTTGTAATCGTCCTGCCAAAACCCTCCACGGCTTCCCATTGACTGCAGATGGAGCCTATGCTCCTCCGCTGGGTTGACAGAGCCCTGTGCACCTTGGCCCCTCTCTGTGTCTCTGCCCGATCTCCTCGCCTTACCCTGCCCTCTAGCCCGCCATAATACAGCCATGTTGCCCTCTCTAAGAACGGAGTGTGTCACTCTTGTTTCCGCTGGACCTGTCGTTAACTGTTCCCTTCAGGAGCACTCTTCCTTCAGCTCCTTGCCATGCTGATCTGAATTGTGACATTCTTGGAGGGATCTTTGAGACCCCCCAAGTGGATGATCACTCAGTTGCTCATTGTATGTTTTGGCTTGTTTCTTGAGTGTGTAGGCTGGTAGAACATAAGCTTCTTGATCTTGTCTGTCTGGGTCACTATTCTACACTAGTACTTGGAGCAGTGCATAGCACCGAGTAGAAACTCAGTAAACATGCACTGGACATGTGAAGATGAATGGCATAGAGCAAGACTCAGTAAATGTTTGCTAGTAGTTTTATTATGTACACATTTCACAAAATGTAGTTGTGTGCACACAGAAAAAAGATTGGAAGAAAATACACTAAAGTGTTTACAGTGACCCCTGTTAGATGGAGGCATTGCGGCTGATATGTTCTTTATACTTTTTGAACATCTATTACTTTCTGAAGACTTCTCAACCCCAGTGGAATGGGCCCTACCTTGTTGGTGCGCTGGAAAATGCACACACATCTGTGGCTCCCCCACTGATGGAAGCATGCAGGAGGCTGTGGAAACAAAGAGGGCAGGGCCCAACTTGGCATGGCAGGTCAGCAAGGGATGTCTCAGCCAAGACCTGAGGGACAGCTCGAAATTAAGCAAAGGGGGATGAGGAAAGATGTGAAAAGGAGAAGAAACTGCTGTTCCAAAGGCCCGGAGGTGTGAGCACCCAGGGCCTGTGTGAACTACACTGTGGCTGGAGCACGGGGGATGGGGCAAAACAGGAGCCAGCGAGCGGGGAGCAGCCAGATTCCGCAGGCCTGGGCCAGCCTTGGTGATGTGATGATGGTAGATGATTATGCAAATATGGGCAATGCGAGAAGACCGCAGGAGGGGTGAGACGCAGCCAGTTTTTTAAAGATGAGGGGTTTTTCAGGTGGGCCAGGCAGGGGTGGCCTGCAGAGGTGGAATGCAGTTCTGATAAGGAGAATAGCTTGGGCAGAGCTGCAGAGCACGAACCAGCTCTGTGTGTTCCTGACTCCGTAAGCACTTCAGCCTTTGGGATGCAAAGGGAAGGAAATGTGTGGCCAAAGGTAAAAGTCAGACAGGTGGGTAGAGGCCAAAGAAAGTTAGTTCTTCCCTGTAGCCAGGAGTTCTCAACCTTGTACCACTGGGAAGCTTTCAAATCATGCCTGGACCTCACTCTAGACCAGTTAAATGAGGAAGCCTCAGCACTAATATTTTTCAAGCTCCCCCAGTAATTTTAATAATCAGCTAGCACTGGATACTGATTTGGAAGATGGGGGCTCATGGAAGGGTTTGGAATCCATATTCAGACTCCTCTTTTGGAAAGATTGCTGTAGTCCCAGTAGGAAGAATGAGGCGGGCTTGGGTTTCCCCAAATAGTGGTTTAGTAATTAATGCAAGAAATGTTGAGTCATAAACCAAAGCATAGGTTGGGATAAAAAAATGAGACATTTAGAAACACCTATGATGTAAAGCCCACAGAATTTAACGCATGTTTTTAAATGTGGAGAAGATGGAAATATCTGAAGGTCTTTCTGTTGTCTGACTCGGAAAACTGGGTAGATGGGCCATCAAACAAGCTAAGAGTGAGCAGATTGGGAGGGGAAAGGCAGAGTGAGTTTCTTTTTACGTGTGCTGAACTTGATACTCCTCATGTTTATTACTTATGATTCTTAGTGTACAAATGACCCTTCAAATTATGTTAGCTTAGGCACAAAAGGGAAGTTTATTAAAACGATATGGAAACACCCATTGAAGAGGTCTAAGAAGAAAGGGTCAAGGAGCTCAGAGGAGAGCACAGGGAGGGCTGAGGGCCAGGGGCTGGGAAGGTGGAGAGGCTGCCAAGCAGCAGCAGCAGCTGTGGAGGGGCTGCGGTGAGAGGCGGCGCCCCAGGCAGGGCTGAAGCTGTTTCCCAGCTGGGGCCAGGGGAGCCAGCAGCTGCTGCTGAGAGCCATTTTAGAGCCAGGGTTTTTTGTTCAGGATAGAGCAGGCATTTCGAGTTGCTTCTGGAATCGTCAGCTGAAGCGGCAGGAGGAAGGTGCCAGGGAGAACAGAGTGTTGTTGAGCCGTTCGGTTTTCACCTCGGACTTCCCAGCAGCTGTAAGGCAGACCCCACTCTACAGCTGAGGCAGCCGCAAGCAGAGCCTTGCTGGGCCTCACCCCTGGAAGAGGGGGTGCAGTAGCCCATGGAGCCCACGCTGAATGCCCTACAGCTGGGGGTCCACTTCCCTGATGCCTGTGAAGACATTGCATTCTCATTTATTGCCTTTTCACCAGGTAGAAACTCCAGTCTTAAAAAGAAATCCCTTTCTTTTCAGTTTGCAGAGTGGTGTCTAGATTACGGAGCACACGGGTGCCGCATTCCTGACAGACCCTATTCGCTCTTTGAAGGTAAGAATGAGAAAAATGCTATAGATTAAATGTTTGGGTGAAATTGGTTCTCCTGCCCTTGTGGACTGGCACTGTTCATATTTGACCTGGCTCAAGTAATACTTCCAAACTGTAAAATAAGTCAGCAAAGTAGCTTATGGCTGAAAATTATGTTGAATCTCTTCACCGTACCTATTGTTTTTTGCTCCTGTGAATGTCTTCCAAGTGTTCTTAGGTTTTTTGTGAGGTGTCTATGCAGACAGAACGTAGAAGGCTTGCTGTTAGCAATGGAAGAAATAGTTTACTCCTCTGCATTTCATCTGTAATGTTGCATATTTAATATTGGTGTATTCATGGGAAGCTTGAGTAATTACTTAAATATATTTAATATCATATAAAGAAGTATGAATAATTAATATTAGCAATTAGAAATATTAGTAAGTAGAAAAAATAGCAAGAGTGAATATTGAAGAAAGTTCTGAAAAGAGGAGCACTGATAGGCAGGCAGTGAAAGCAACAAGGATTCCAGAGTCCACCACGGGCGCAGGGAAGGGAAGACAGGAGCACAAACAGAAGCCCCACAAACAGGCCCGGATATTCGTTAGATTTGTATGTGGGTATGGGCGTGCTTTCTGTTTGCTAACATTTTGGTAAAGGTTTTTGCATCTCTATTCATGAAGGATATTGGCCTACAGTTTTCCTGTCTTGTGCTGTCTTTCTCTGGTTTTGGTATCAGGGTCATACTGACCTAATACACCATGTTGAGAAGTATCTTCTTCTCTTCTGTTTTCTGGGACAGACTGTGTTAATTGGTGGAAGAATTGGTATTAGTGTAACTTAAATGTTTGGTAGAATTCTCCAGTACAAACTTCTAGGTCTGGAGATTTATTTTTCTAGACTTTTAAAATAAATTCAGTTTTTAAAATAGTTGTAGGGCTGTTCAAGTTATCTATTTCATATTGGGTGAGCTGTCATAGTTTGTAATTTTTGGGAAATTGGTTAATTGCGTACATGTGGTGAAATGCAAATATGTAAGCTATTGGTATTCCTTATCATCCTCTGTCTGCATCGTCTGTAGTGGTATGTCCTGTTTTAGTTTTCATACTGGTAATATTTTTAAATCATATTTTAGAAATACAAGCAGAAAACAGAGCATGTGTCACATCTTTTGCAGAAGATGATCTTTTTTAATATTCAGAGAACTCATAAGGAAAAAGTACTTACTAGAATAAAAGTTGTAGTCCTCTATGTCATAAAAATGCAATGCATTTGCATCAGATATAACAGAGTTAATGCCTGAACTCTAAATGGAGTTTATCAACTTGATAATAGCACCTTCAGAGCCCCAGTGGGTCAAAAGCTTTGGATGTACAGCTCCCTAAAGGCGGGAAGTTAATAGGTCACCTCCTTCCCCTGTGCCTCGCCAGTGCCTGGCAGACAGAACTGTGGGGGACACTCACCAAATTCCCGTCAGGGGACGGAGGGATTATTAAGCCGTGTGCCTAGCAATGCAGGCCATTGTGGCAAACTGGCCGGCTGGAGGAGCCACTGGGAGGGCTCACTGGGACCTGGCACCCCTTCTGAAGGAGCTCACTCCTGCTGGAGTGCACCGCCCAGTGGATCCGCTGCCCACACACCTGAGCAGGAAAGCCAGGCTCATCCCCGCAGGGCCTGCTGTAGGGCCTCCTAGGCTTGTTATGGGTCCCTGTTTACTTCTCATGGGCACTCCTAGGTCAGTGGTTTTCTAATTTTTTAAACAAGTTTCTGGAACTTTTCTTTAAAAACTTACAGAGAAGGCTGGGAACACCCCAGATGACCTTCAGTAGGAAAAATGGGTAAACAATCTGTAGTGTACTGTTCAGCAGTAAGAAGGGGCCAACTATGAACAGGCACAGAACGTGAATGAATTGCAGGAACCCTGACGAAGGAGCCAGATACAAGGGCTGTACACTGTGGCCATGCTCATAAGAGTGCCAGAGCAGGCAGAACTAATCCATGGTGGACCAAGACCAGGCTGCTGGTTACCTCTGGGGGGACCACAGGGATGGGAGGGACTGGAGAGGGGCACTTGGAACTTCCTGGGGTGATGGAAATATTCCAGGTCTTAATCGGGTTTTGTTTACACATGTATATGCATTTTACAAACCTCAGAGAAGTACATTTTGGATTTATGTGTTTTATTGTACGTGAATTTTACATCAAAAGAAAAACTGTAAACAAAAACCCTATAAGGGAGGATTGTTCTGATTTGAGTGGGGACAGGAGACCTGGAGGCCTTGGTGGGCTACTAGCACCTTCTCCACCCCACACCCTTCCTAAGCTGCTGTGAGTCTAGTTGAAAACCCACTGCTCAATTACTGCAGTGATTTGGGGTGGGGATTTTGACCAAATTGAGGTTTGTTAAAAATAACATTCTTCAAATATCAAGAAGATATAAAATGCAACTTTGAGCATGTACAGGCTCTGAGGGGAAGCTCCGTGTGTAGGAATATCGTAATTAGCAGCATCCATAACTTCCATAGCGATTCTGTGATGCCACCTTAAAGTTTCAAGATATAAGATTAAAGCCCAGTAACCAGTTTTTTAAATATAAGATAGTGAGGAAAACTGGTGTTATTATATTACCTGCCAGGTGCTAAATATAAGGATATCTTTGGTTTTTAATGAAGTCATCTTTAGAGTCCTCAGCACCTTTCCCACATGCTTGCAGCCCCTGGTAAGGGAAATGATTAAAAGTCACTGTTTTAGACACTACCCTTATGCCATTCCTAAGAGGCTCCTCATTTTACATTGCAGGCATGGCTGGCGCTATTCACTTTCTCTCTGATGTCCTGGGACCAGAGACATCACGGTTTCCAGCATTTGAACTTGACTCTTCGAAGAGGGATTAAAAGGTGCAAAAAGACAACTAAAATACCCATTTGGATCAAAAGCCGCCAGATTGCTTAGTGCCTGACACAGAAACAACTGGGAATCCTGAAAGAGAAGCAGACACCGTCACAGGCCCCTCTGGTTAGACTAGCATGAGTGACCGAAGCCATCCATCAACATTTTCTAACAGCACCCTCATCAATATAAAATATGACTTCTTCACATACAGATTCTCTGTAGTGTTTGCATGTTTCTTGGTGTTTGTTGTCTCCAGGTGTAAGCTGTTTTAAATGGAAGGCCCTTCTATTCCTGAGGGCTCAGAGCTGACCATGCATGAATGTATGGCAGTGTCCACTTTTCTGTATAAAATGTATAAAGTGGGGTTTCTTCCATATTGACAAATGAGGGAACAGGTGGTGTCTATCTTGTATATCAGAAAGATTATCTAGGGTCTATCCTAGTGATAATACATTGTCAGCCTTTTCTGTGGCACCTTCCAGATGAGAATGAGGGAGCGACCACTCCAAGGACGGACAGGACCAGCAGTTCTGCAGGGGCGTGCTGGGGTGGTTTGGGAGTGCACAGCTGAACGCTTCCTGTTTGGATTTTACACTCACCTTCGTGTTTTAAAGAAGCCTCAGGGTGCATTGCAGCTCTGTCAGGGCCCCATTCCCAGCAGAGGCTTCAGGTGCTTTGTGTAGAGTCCAGGGCAGCCGGAGCTTTGTTGGGGAGACTTCTGGACCCAAAGGGAGCTTTCCCAAGAAGCCTTTGATGGCCACACTGTAGGCAGCAGTGACTAAGCACTGGTAGTTCCAGAACATTTACCCAGGTATATGTTACTAAAACAGGCTCCACCTCAGTTTATCAACATTATAAGTTACTGTTCTAAGAAGAGCAAATACAGTTCCAGATGGGTTATTGCAGATTAACAGAAAGACACTCAACTGGACTCATGTCCCTGCAATTAAACTTACTTCAACCTTTTGGAAAGTTATCAAAATCTAAATTTGGAATGAATGCATTTCCTATTTTTTTGTCTACTTTTGGGTGATAAAAAGTACTAGCCCTTATTTATAGATATGAGAAACATAATGTTCTAACCAACAACATTATGGTATTTGTGTGACTTTTATTTGAAAAAATGTGAGCAGTAATTTGGGTTAGCCTACCTTCATTAATTCTATCACATAGATTTCAGTTTTTAGAAGGGTTTCTGTCATCATGGAACAGGTGGTCTGGGACTAGGTACTTCTCGTCTTGTGAGCTAAGGCTTGTGTCATGAAAGACAAGAGGCCTCTCTTAACAGCCCAGTCCTTGTCTGCAGGGGGAGGCCTGAGCATTTCCCAGCCCCAGTGTCCACACCTCTCAGAAAAGAGAAAAAAGAATGTCAGTTTAGGAGAAAAGCTTCCTTTTTACTTGTGTGGTTATGTGTGGGGCTGGCACCCGAAATGTGTGACATTCAGCTTCTAAACGATGCCTGGAGAGTCTGTTTGCTGCAGACACCCTTGCTCCTGAGTCATGATTATTTTCTTTCATGTTTGTTAGATTGATGACTTCTGTGAATAGAAATCATCCTGATCCTATTTTACCTGGCTTCCAGGGCCTGTTGATGGGCTTTGCAGGCAGTCCAGCAGCCCACACCTGCAGGCAGGATGCTGTCGTCAATGAGCTGAGGGTAGCTGCTTTGCTGAAGACCTCACACGATGTCCAATCTCATCCAAATAACATTGTTCCCATCCTCCCCACCCACCACATCAAAACATAACACATCACAGCACTCAGTAGAGGTCCTGCCTCCCCGTTTCTCAAGGGAAGCCAGTAGGCAACACAGCCAGCACGGTGCTCTCCAGGGCAGCCCCTCTCAGACGAGGAGGCAGCGGGTGCAGCCAGGTGTCTGCAGAGCAGCCACAAAGGTGGCCTAGGATGCGGATGTCTCCCCAGGTGAGTCCATCCACACACGTTTGAAAAACACTATTAGTCTTTCTAACACACTGAGGGAAAGATTAAAATCTGTGGAATAAAGGAGGAGATTTTATTTACAGATTTTTTAAAAAGCCACCTGGGTTGACACCTTCCTACTTACCCACTAGATGTCATCAGAGATGCTGTTCCGTGGTTCTGCATTAACCCCTGCCTCATGTCTGTAACATGTGACAGTAATTCCAGCTCAGTCCCTTCAGGCAAAGGAGAAACGGGACTTACTTCACAGGACAGAGGATTGACAGAAGTCAGTTTAAGATAAGTGTTTGAATCAGACTTCAGTACATCTCATTCATTTCTTAGATTTGTGTTCACAATTGTGTTCTCTAAAATGTGTCTAAATTTTAAAAATATGTACATGCATAATGTCATTTTAAAATCTGAAGGAAAGAATTTGATGTCCACAAAAAGTGTTTGAGGTTCTTTGGTTTTGTTAGTAAAAGCCAGTTCTGTGGTGATGACCTATGGAATCGTCATTCGTTTTCATTTCTCCGTGTTTGAGAGTGACATTGGTTAGGAGCAATGGCGACTGTTCCGAAGGTTGGATTCTTCACTTAAAAATGCGGCAGTTGCGGCTGGGCATGGTGGTTCATGCCTGTAATCCCAGCACTTTGGGAGGCCGAGTTGGGCGGATGATGAGACCATACTGGCCAACATGGTGCAACCCCATCTCTACTAAAAATATAAAAATTAGCTGGGCGTGGTGGCGGACACTGTAGTCCCAGCTACTCGGGAGGCTGAGGCAGGAGAATCGCATGAACTGGGGAGGTGGAGGTTGGAGGTTGCACTGAGCTGAGATCACAACACTGCACTCCAGCCTGGTGACAGAAGGAGACTCCATCTCAAAAAAAAAAAAAAAAAAAAGTGGCAGTTGCTCGCCTTATGATGTTCTAGTTGCAGGTTTCTTTTTCTTTCTTTTTTTTTTTTTTTTTTTTTGAGACTGAGTTTCACTCTTGTTTCCCAGGCTGGAGTGCAATGGCGCAATCTTGGCTCACTGCAACCTCCACCTCCCGGGTTCAAGCGATTCTCCTGCCTCAGCCTCCCGAGTACCTGGGATTATAGGCGCGAGCCACCATGCTTGGCTAATTTTGTATTTTTAGTAGAGACGGGGTTTCACCGTATCAGCCAGGTTGGCCTCGAACTCCTGACCTCAGGAGATCCACCCGCCTCAGCCTCCCAAAGTGCTGGTATTACAGGCGTGAGCCACTGCGCCCAGCCCTAGTTGCAGGTTTCTATCTATAAGTACATTCTTTTTGATTCCAACAAGACCTTTGGAACCCTGGGTCAGAAGAGCCACATCTATCAAGCTCCCTCCTTGTGATGGGCCCTTTGTTTTCACAGCAGCACTGGGAAGGGGGACTGTTGTAATTAACACTTTCTCACAGACGAGACAGTGCCGGACTTGCCCAGCATCTCACAGCCCGCGTGTGGGACAGTCGGGTCAGACTCAGGTGCTGCTCATGGTGCTAAGTTGCACCCACTCCCTCTTCCCCTGGGTGCTCGATGCAGAAGGAAAGCCACGGAAACCCAGGAGGGCCCTGCGACATGACCATGAGCACATGGCTAGTGAACAGAAAAGCAGGACAGACCATATAGGGCTGCTTCCTCTGGCCCTGTCATATCTACTCCCCCACAGCCTTCTAGGTGGGTAGGGACCCTACAGCCCTTTGTCGGAATTGAAACTGCTTTTTAACTTACTTAGGCAGTTTTCACATTGGTCCAAGTTTAAAGTCCAGGTTCCCTAAGACATCTTTACAAACCATCTCCACTCCCGCCCAGGCTCTGCGCTGTGACTTCTATGGCCCTACCTTTCATGAGCCTCATAGTCTGGTGAGAGACTGGATGTGTAATGTGGATGGGACCATTGGTGGTCCTCAGGAGGCATGAGCCCACTACGCTGCATGCAGAATTCTGTGTGCATATGATTACTGACCTGGAGAGAGGGTTCCCAGTTTTCATTAGCACTTCAAAGCGGTGTGTGACCCGAAAAAGGTGAAGTGTCAGGCTGGGGGGTAAAGAAGTGTGTGTGGGCCAGCCGGGCTTCAAAGCATGGAGCCGGGGGTGCTGTGGGAGGCGGACATGGCAGCAGGATTGGATCAGGAGGTGCCGTCGCATTTAGGAAGACCCCTCCTGTGGTGGAAGATGATGCTGCCAGCAGGTCCTGACTTTTCCACATCAGTGTCAAAGTCCAGCGTGACCAAGTCCCTGGTGCCTGTCAGCCTCTTCTCTGCTTCCTGGTACACAGCTGTGGGCATAGGAAGTGGTGGTCCAGGCAGCACAGTACGCAGCCCCGAGCGAGCCGGCCAGTGTGCTTCTGGAAGGCTATTCCATCCATTGTCTCCTGTCAGAGGCAGGGCTCCTTTATGATCCTGTTTTACCCAGGCTGCAGCTCCCCAGAGGCTGAGGCTCAGGGGCTCTCAGATGCCTGGGGCTATCCTGAGATCAGTCAGCTTCACAAATCTGACTGTTCCCAGCTCCCTCTCCCGTTTGGAGGTGGGAGGCTCGGTTCTTCTGCTCAGCAAATGCTTACGGAGCATCCACACTGTGCCAGGCATTGTGCTGAGTGCTGTGAGTGGAATGATGAAAAACCACCCTGGCTCCTGTCCTCAGTCAGCATCGCATCAGGCCTGAGGAACCTCTGCAGCACGGCAGAAGCCTTGAGCTGAGCTCAGACTCAGAGGGCCTCCCTCAGAAGGACCCCGGAGTGTTCCTCTGCAGTGAGGTGAGGACAGCTAGCTTCTGGGTGAAGGATGTTGTACGCCTCTTCCAGATAATAGCAGGAGGCGGACCAAAGGAAAGTGGGGGTCAGCTCAGCCTTGCAGTGTGACACCTTGTGGGCATGAAAGTGAAGGTGGTAGTCCCTGTCGTCAAGGAGTATATGGTCTACAAAGAAAGTAATAAATACATATTTACATTTTACAGCCAACCCAGGGTGGTGTGTGTTAAGAGCAGAGACTCTGGAGCCTGGGAGCTTGTGTTCACCTCTGAGCTCACCTGCTCCCTGTGGGAACTTGGTCAAGTTATTTCTTGAGCCTCCATTTCTTCTCTATAAAATCAGGACAATGGTAATATCTACCTTATTTGGTTGGTGGGCGGATTTAAATGACAAATGGGAAAAGCCTCTAGTCCGCGTAAGTGCTCTGATGGGGCAGGTGAAGGTGCCGGTGATTGGCTTTCATGTGAGGAAGCACTCACCTGCCTGCATCGTGGAGGGAAATGCAGATCTGTCCTACTTCAGTCTCATGCCTCATCACAACTCCGTGTCAGTCCTCTGCCTGGCAGCCCTGGGCTTTCAGACAATTGTGCATGAGTGTGTGTGCGTGCGTGTGTGTGCGTGCGTGGGTGTGTGTGCGTGCATGTGCGTGTGTGCATGTGCATGCGTGTGTGTGCATGCATATGTGAATTGGTAACTGCCCCAGGATCCTTCAAGAGGAAAAGATGCTGCAGGAGCAAAGATGTCCTGAACCACAGTTTCAGGCTTATTCAAAATCCAGGAATTCAGGGAGACCAGGGTGTCAGCTGCTTTGGTGTTTTCTTGGGCATCCCAGGGAGCTTTCCCTGGTTCTGTGGCCCCCTCCACCCTCCTCCTTACTGTACAAGAGAAACTTGTGGCTTTCATAGGATCATCCAGCAGATGCGCTGCTGCTCACGTTGATAAAGATATTACCCCACTCTTAAAGTATTGCCCTAGGAGAATAAAATGTGTCCCGAGCAGCATAATCACACATTCATCTGTAAGTGTATAAGTATTCCTAAAGTTCCAAGAACTGACAAGGCCAGCCTTTCAGACCATTCCTAATGGAGGTGGCAGGGAAGTTACCAAACACTGTGCTCAGTTGCTGGAAACTAGGTGTGATCCCCAGGATAAGAGAGGGTGACCTACACACATCCTCTTGGCAAGCCAGAGGTGGCCTGGCTCCCGAGGAGTCCCCACAGAGGCCGCCTCGTAGCTGTAAGGAGGGCTGGGAGCATCTGCAGTACCTGCTCCCTCACAGCAGCTGAGGAACTTATTTTGAGTCCTTGTGTGCCAGAAAGATGTCTTTCATCTGCTCTGACACTGAAATCATAGTTTGACTGCTTAAAGGATTCTCGACTGGTTATCCTACTGATATCTCAAGGCATTGCTCTGCTGTCCTAAACCTTCCATTGCTGCCTGTGGGGATTTCATAGCCATTGGGATTCTTATTTCTTTGTATTTGATCTTGCTTTGTATGATTGTTTTGCAAGTTGTAGGATTTTCATCTGATAATAGGCCTAGTCCTGGTTCTTAATGGGCCCTTCCAATCTGTAAATTCATGTCTTTCAATTCTAGGAAATTTTCTTGAGTTACTTCTTTACTGCCCCCACCCACCCTCTGTCCTTGTCTCTTTTTCTTGAACATCTGTTATTTGGATGTTAAGCCTCTTAATATAATCCCTGATTTTCTTTCTTCTGTTTTACACCCCTTTGTCTTTTTACTTTACTTTCTGAGAGATTTCAACTTTATCTTCCAGTCCTTCTATTGAATGTTTCATTTCGTTTTTCTTTTCTGGAATTTATTTTTTATATCAGTGTATCTTTTATATAGTATCCTGTTTGTATTTTTTTTTTTTGGAGACGGAGTTTCTATCTTGTCACCCAGGCTGGAGTACAGTGGCACGATCTCAGCTCACTGTAACCTCTGCCTCCCAGGTTCAAGTGATTCTCATGCCTCAGCCTCCCAAGTAGCTGGGATTACAGATTACAGGCGCCCCCAACCTCACCCGGCTAATTTTTTGTATTTTTAGTAGAGACAGGGTTTCACTATGTTGGCCAGGCTGATCTTGAACTCAGGTGATTCGTCTGCCTCGGCCCCCCAAAGTGCTAGGATTACAGGTGTGAGCCACCGCGCCTGGCCCTTCTTTGTATTTCTTGGTTTTGGTGTCTTATCTCTCCGAGGATGTTAATTTATCCAACTGGTTAATGTATCCAACTGAGTAAGTGCTTACTCAGCACCAGACATTACGGAGGCACTTGGAATCCATCAGTGAAGAAAACAGGCAAAGACACTCACCTGAATGCGTCTGCAGTCTAGCAGTTGGAGACAGTACACATAAGTGTGTACATTTTCTTATATGTTATAAGGTAATAAATGATACAGAAAAAGGATAAAGCAAGCAGGATCAGGGAGACTGATGGTGGGAGGTACAGAGGAGGCTCTTTGAAATAGAACAGTAACCATGACACCAAAGTCAACACTCGGAGAAAGTGAAGAGGCTGGCAGGTGAATAAGTGTGGACAGGGCGCCTCACAGAGCAGGACAGGCAGAGGCCCCGGGGAAGCACTTCTCACTCGCTGCAGAATCGCAGGCCTTGGAGAAGGCACAGAGGCCTTGAAGGCCATTCTTAGGAGTCTGGCTCTGACCATAGGTGAAACAGAAAGCTCTGGAGGGCTGTGAGCGAAGGAAGGCATTATCTGGCCCACATTGTAAAGGGATCACTGTAGGAGCACAGGCAGGAGCAGAGACCCAGGCAGCGGGTCTGGGAGGGAAACGGCTGTGGCTACGCAGGTGCAGGTGGTGAGCGCAGTCGGAATCTAGACAGATCTTGAGCTGGAGCCAGCAGGACTTCCTGGCAGTCAGGGGCAGAGTAAGACAGTTGTCAGCTATGGCTCAGGCACAGTGGCTGGACATCTGGCAGGGCGCCACAGGCTGAGGCATGCAGGTTGGACTGGGAGGGCCGGGCTGAGATGGAACCCGGTTGTATGCACATTGAGTTCAAGGTGGTTTATTAGAGGCGGGCGAGTCTGGAGTTTGGAGGGAAGTCTGTGATGGAGGCGTCACTTTGGAGTTGTTTGCTTATCGATGTTATTTAAAGGCAGGAGACCTATGAGGTTACCAGGGAAGTGAGGGAGATGAGAGAGGGAAGGGAGCCAGGACACAGCCCTGGGCCACAGCAGCAGAGAAGAGGAGAAGGCGCAGTCACTGAGGTAGGGAGACAAGAGTCTGTTTCCCTGGAAGCCGTGTGTGGAGAAGGGAGGGGTCGCCTGTGTCAGAGGCTTCTGACGCATGAGACAAAAGCCAAGCACTGGTCATTGGAGTCAGTGTGGAGGTCTGCGGTGAACTCCTCGGCAGCACAGGCAGCACTTGACAGGAGTTTCATCGAAAAGGTAGGACAAAGAGAGTCACAGCTGGTGAGCGAAATAGGGTCAAGAAAAACTTTAAGTTCAGAAAAATAACAGGATGTTTGTAATTTGATAGGAATGATAAAATGGGCAGTTGGAAAGAAGGGGTGATATAACACAGGACGCAGTGGAAGTGCTGGAGTGATGTCTCCAAGGAGGCAAGGGCCTGGGGGCTGGTGTCCCGGGACTAGGGATCCGACAGGAGCGCCAACACCGCTGTGGGTGAACAGACACCGGTTGGCACAGGAGCAGTGGGCGCTGCCTCTGAGTGCTTCAGTTCTCAGTGAAGTAGGCGCCAGCTCAGCAGCATCTGCTGCCTGAGGATGGAGGAGGCGGAGGTGCTGGGATTGAAGGCAGAAGAGAAAGTGTGAAAGCACCCAGGAGGAGAATGAATGAGCTGATCTCCAGCTGCATCCTGCCAGAGAGCACCGAGTGGATCTGCCAAACACAGACTGCTGGGCGGGCATCTGATTCAGTAGGTCTGGGTGGGGCTCGAGAATGTGTATTTCTAACAAGTTCCAGGATGACACTAATGCCGCTGGCTGGGGATCCCACACTTCCAGACGACACTGGTCTGGAGGCAGGTTGCGTGGTAGCCTCAGGGGCTCCCGTGGTCACCGCTGGTGAGAGCGGGTGGCAGGTTTGTGCGTTCCTTGCCAGGCATTCAGCTTGCCATTTAGTTTATCCGACCTGCTTTTTCCTGCATGTGGGCTCATCAGCCACCCTCGAGGGTACACATAGTGACAAGCTGCAGAACATTCGTGAGTGGGGACAAAAGCTGAGTGGAAATGCTGGCCGGGGTGGCTCATGTCTGTGAAGCATGATCTGGCTGGACCTTTTAGACGGGCCCTGGCATCAGTTTCTGGGGTTGGCAGCTCCTGCTGAGCAGGCTCCCAGCCACCTGTCCTTCACAGTGGCACTCTGACCTTCACTCTGGGCAAGAGACCATCCGTTTTACTTTTTCTAGCAAAGGGCATCTGGGGGCTGACTGATATCTGGCCTGCCTTTGAGTCAGCCTCCTCACTGCCAGCCAGAGGCATGGGATCTGGGGCCACGCTTCCAGTGACTGACAGCGGCTGGGCTCAGGGCTCACCCATTCCTCCGTCCTCCCACCACCTCACTGTTCAGCTGTTGGTCACCACTTGCTTCCTCTGCTTTTCAGCTTCCCCAATTGAGCGGCTGTCTCCTGCCCTCTTGCCCCAGGCTGTCTGTGGGGTACACCGGCAGGCCTGCCTGGTCTCATGGACCCTGGGAGGGAGCACAAGCGTGTGCCCGGCACAGGCTGTCCCTGGGCCTGCACACAGACGTGCTGCCCCCATAGCCTGCTGGGTTCGAGGACCAGAGACAGGCCAGATGTATTTAAGCCCATGAGGGTTTGCATCTCAGTACTTTTCCTGGGACTCTTCCTGAGCTGTACTGAGTATACGCCGCTGGCACCGTCATCACACATGGAGCAGAACATCCACGCCCCTCACTCCTCCTTGTCCTGTGCCAAAACCATGTTCAGGGATCAGAGAGGGGCACGGAACACACCCGGATGACTCTGCTTTTCTGAAATTTTCTCGCATGGAATTATTTTGCTGATATCTTCATTTTGTGATTCTATCCTATATGGAAAGCCTATATTCAATCTTGTCAAATGGAAAAGTTCACAAATTGGGACCATTTTCTGTTTCTAAGACCCGGTAGCCTCTAGGTTGCTTGCCGGCACAGAGCCGCCCGCTCTGCAGATGGCTGTGTCTCCACAGCCTTCCTGGAAGAACAGCCTCAAGGACATGGCTGGGGAGGAGGGAAGGGGGAGGAAGTGGGAACTGCCATGGCCTGTGGTACAACTACAAAACCAAAAAGCCTTGACCCTCTCTCCGATTTACCTCCCCCAACTTGAAAAGCATGAGGGCGTCACAGACATCATCTGCTGATGCCTGAAACTCCTGTATTCCACACCCAGAGACAAGCGCACAAAGTGCCTGGGCAGGTGAGGGTGTGATTCACTCATCATGGCAAGAGTGGTCTCTGGCATTAGACCCTCTGGGTTCCAATCTGGGCTTTGCCACCTTCAATACTGCCTTATGGGGTTATTGGGAGGATTAAATAATTTGAGTAACGCACTTAGCATGGTACAAATGTTCAATACATGCCACTTTTAGATTAAATTAAGGATTAAGTAATGGACATCAGACAGTTTTCTAGGAAAAAAAGTTAATCATGGAACTGCTTGCTTCTGTAGCTGCGCCCCATCAGAGAGCAGTAGCGCACCCCCACCCTCACCCCCCAGGTCATTGGTTCTTTCTGCCAGACCTGCCCCACTTCCTTGGTTCTTCTGGGAATAGCAGTCCCTCCCTTCAGGGAACTGCTCTTCCCATTCAGATGAAGCAACTTCAGCACACACATGCCTCACACATGGCTGGCTCTTCTGGGGAGATGTGGAATTTAATCTAAAATTAGCACATTTTGAGTCATCAGTAATGTTCCCAGTGGCCTACTCAAGGGATATAGCAACAGGGATTCCTCATTCTCTTTATTGTAAGCTCTGATATGTTTAATGCATTTAATTGCTTGAGTGCATTTCATTTCTAATGTATAATAATAATATCGGCCATTATTGAGCTGGGCACTGTGCAAAGCACTTGATAAGCATCATTGCATTCAATTATCCTGTTTGGCCCTATTATAAGCCTGTACGTAGGCTTCTCAGACACAGTTTATGACATGTGAGGCGGCTGAGGGTGGGTAGAATTGCCCAGGGTCACACAGCTAGAGAGTTGCGGGGCAGAGGTTCCATCAGACCTTAATTTATGAGAGTAGCATCCAGACATTTCAAAGTCAAGGATAAAAAATGGAACTAATCTACATTCTCCGAAGGGTGGAGGAAGACAGGCTATGAGAGTGGACTGGAGAGTGACATCACAGCATCAAGAGCTCTGTGGACAGAGAGCAAAGCAACGCCAGAAGACGTGCTAAAGTCAAAGCATTAAATTGTGTACACAAGCTATATATTCGTGTCTTATAGCCTGTTCAAACAAGTGGGTTGTCAGTGTCTCAACCTGACAAGGATCTCAAGGAATAATAGAATGCAACTGGTACTGCTTTGTACCCCATCAGTTAATGAGTCTAGGCAGTGATCGTTGGTGGCTCTCTGAAGACAAGCAGACGTGCGTACCTTCTAATGGAAATACACACCACTTTTGAAGTAGACCAAAAAAAAAAAAAAAACCTAAATCTGATCAAGGTTCTCTATCTACCAATTTATAAGAAATACAGTGGCAGAGGGCAGAGGACCATGCTGGAAAATACCATGAGGATGGATGCAAGAGGCTAGGCCCAGAGAGTGGGTGAAGCTGCAAGAAAAACGACATGGTTTCTTTGGAAAATAAAAAGCAGGCCGGGTGCGGTGGCTCACGCCTGTAATCCCAGCACTATGGGAGGCCGAGGAGGGTGGATCACGAGGTCAGGAGATCGAGACCATCCTGGCTAACACGGTGAAACCCCGTCTCTACTAAACAAAATACAAAAAATTAGCCAGGCATGGTGGCAGGCGCCTGTAGTCCCAGCTACTCGGGAGGCTGAGGCAGGAGAATGGCGTGAACTCAGGAGGCAGAGCTTGCAGTGAACCTAGATCGTGCCACTGAACTCCAGCCTGGGTGACAGAGCAAGACTCTGTCTCAAAAAAATAAAAATAAATAAACTAAAAAATAAAAAGCAAATGGATTTAAAAATGGACAAAGACGGAAAATTTAGGTTCAAAAAGATATAGAAATCTCATACTGTGAACCTTATTTGGATCAGATACAAACAATTTTTAAAAAACAGATAAATGTGGCCGGGCGCAGTGGCTCATGCCTGTAATCCCAGCACTTTGGGAGGCTGATGCGGGCGGATCACAAGGTCAGAAGATTGAGACCAACCTGGCTAACACGGTGAAACCCCATCTCTACTAAAAATACAAAAAATAAGCCAGGCGTGGTAGCGGGCGCCTGTAGTCCTAGCTACTCAGGAGGCTGAGGCAGGAGAATGGCATGAACGCAGGAGGCAGAGCTTGCAGCCGAGATCATGCCACTGCGCTCCAGCCTGGGCAACAGAGAGAGACTCTGTCTCAAAAAACAAAACAAAACAAAACAAACAAACAGAAAAAAGATAAATGTAAATACTGGTTGGATCTGTAAAGATATGAAGGAATTATTGTCCCTTTTTTTTTTTTTTTTTTTTGAGACAGAGTTTTGCTCTTATCACCCAGGCTGGAGTGCAGTGACACAATCTCAGCTCACTGCAACCTCTGCCTCCTGGGTTCAAGTGATTCTCCTCCCTCAGCCTCCTGAGTAGCTGAGATTATAGGTGCACATCACCACGCTCAGCTAATTTTTGTATTTTTCACAGAGACTGGGTTTCACCATGTTGCCCAGGCTGGTCTCAAACTCCTGACCTCAGGTGATCCACCCGCCTCGGCCTCCCAAAGTGCTGGGATTACATGCATGAGCCACCATGCCTGGCCTATTGTAATTTTTAATTCAGATTGATATGTTGCCTGCTGAAATATTTATAGATGAAATGTTCAGGATTTGCTTCAATATGATGCAGGGAAGGGCCAGAAGGAGTGTAGATCCATAAAACAAGACTGGCCCTTTATCTATTGCTGTGTGATAAATCACCCCAATAAGTGACAGCTGCCGTACCCGGCCGTAACTTCTTTATTTTATAATTTATCTACTGTAGTCTAGAGCTTTGATGATGGTTTGGAGGCTTGTCCCATGTCATCAGCTTAAGTTAGAGATCATCGGACAAGAGTCATGTTGGGTTATAGGCCCACCTTATTCCAGTATGTCCTCACCTTGACTAGTTACATCTGCAATGACCCTATTTCCAAATAAAGTCGCATTCTAAGAGTCCAGGAAGGACATGAATTTTGAGGAGACACTGCCCAACCCAGTACATTCTTCATGTGTGCCTGTTCACATGGCTGCTTGAGTCCCTATGACATGGCAAGGATCCAAGAGAGTCCAAGGCAGAAATTGCAACTCACTTTATCAGAAGTCACACACCATCACCTCTACCGCATTGTATTCAGTGTAGAATTGACTGCACAAGGGCACAAATATCAGGAGGCAGAGAGGATTGAGGGCCACTCTGGAAACTGGATACAGGACTCATATCCCTCCACCTGAAAAATACACTCTGCCCTCCCCAGCTCCCATGCGTTCATCCCATTGTGGCATCAGCCTCTGCTCAGTTGCTGGGGGCACAATGCCTGCCAGCTTCGTAGAAACTCTTTTTTTTTTTTAAATCTAAACAGTTGTCTGAGGCATGACCCCAGAATTTTCTCTTAACAAAACTCTTAACAAGAGATTTTACAAGCTATACCCTTGATTTTCTCTTTATACCATATTTTTCTGACAGTACCTTGGATTTTATTTTTGCCTGGAAGCCATTTCTTAAATTTGGCATTATTTGCCATCTGGAAGGTCTGAGAATTTTCAAACCAGCCTGACTGCTTTATGTTTAATAGCCCTCTCTTTGGCTTCTTTCTCTGACATTTCTTCTTGCTCTTTATGTAAAAAGAGGAGGAGCCAGACAACATCTTTGACCTTCTGCCTGGAAATTTCCTGATAAGTCACGGGGTTTATTAGGTACATTTTCTATTTTCTCTCTTGGAAGATGTATCTTGCATAACAGAACAGAAGAGGGGGTGAAACCATTTTGTCATATCTGCTTTAGCACGTGTGCTCTTTCTTTTGCTCTCTCTCTCACTTTCTCTACACACACACACACACAGACACACACACACAGACATACACACACAGACACACACACACACAGACACACATACCTGCTGCATCATTTGAAAATAAGCTGTAGACATTGGGACCCCTTACTCCTACACACTTCATATGCCTCTTCTAAAAATAATAAACTGCCACATAATCATAATACCAGTATTGCACCTGAGAAAGCTAACAATGATTTTGATAATACTATGTTGCATCCAAGCCATATTCAGTGTTCCCCCAATTGACTTTGAGGTCTGTATTGTTTTTCAATCAGGATCCAGTCTAAATACATCTTTTATGTTTCTTTCATCTCTGTCAACCTAGGACAATCCCCTCAACCTGGTGTTTTTGTTTTGTTTTTAATGGTGCTGACTTTCTCAGGACTCCAGGACTGTTGTATGGAGCTTCTCCTTTATGGGTTTGTCTGCTTCTTTCCCTCTGGTGTCATTTAACCTGTTCTGCCATCTCCCACTTCCTATAAACAGAAAGTTAGGTCTACCCTTTAGAGCTGTGCTGTCCAATATGGTAGCCGCTAGCCACATATGGGTATTTATTAATGAATTTAATTTGATGAGGATTAACTTAAATTTAAGAATTAAGTTCATCGGCCTCACTAGCCTCATTTCAAGTGCCCAGTGTTCACATGTAGCTAGTGGCTATGTATTGGGCAGTGCCCGTGTAGAACATTTCCATCCTCATAGAAAGTTCTATTGGATAACACTGTTGTGGAGGTATCCAGGTGAAACTTTTTTTTTTTTTTTTTTTGAGACGGAGTCTCGCTCTGTCGCCCAGCCTGGAGTGCAGTGGCACGATCTCGGCTCACTGCAAGCTCTGCCTCCTGTGTTCATGCCATTCTCCTGCCTCAGACTCCCAAGTAGCTGGGACTACAGGCGCCCACCACCACGCCCAGATAATTTTTTTGTATTTTTAGTAGAGACGGAGTTTCACCATGTTAGCCAGGATGGTCTCAATCTCCTGACCTCGTGATCCGCCCACCTCGGCCTCCCAAAGTGCTGGGATTACAGGCGTGAGCCACCGCGCCCGGCCGAGGTGATACATTTTTGATATGAGTACTACTTCAGTGATATTGGCACTTCATATTACATCACATGAGAAGTGCTGGCTGGGAAGTCCTGTGTGCCCTGAGGGACTACTGTAAACTGTGCACATGTAACTTAGAGATACCACACCCTTCCCTGCTGTAGACATTCTTCTCTGGTCCTGTCAGCCTGGATGCTACATCCTGTGATGGAAAAAAAATTCTAGGGAAAATAAAATAATTTTAGAGCTGCAAGGGAACTTTGGTATTATTTTATAAACAGCAGAGGAAACCACACCCATAGAGGTTCAAAACTTGCCCAGGGTCACTGATAGCTAATTGGCAGCCAAGGATGATCTTCAACAAACATCTTCTTATCCCTGGCCAGACTCATATATCAGAGTTGAAGTAACTTGTGGCAACTGATATCAGTTGGTACTATTAACAATCATAAAATTATGAGTATTTAACAATGCCAGGCACAGTATCTAGCCATTATAACCATTACTTCACAAGATTCTCACTACCATCTCATAAGGAGGTTAGTCACAAAACAACTGATGAACAGGAATTTATTCTTTCAGATAATAAACCTAGAATTGGCTCACTGCTTCAGAAGTTCAGCAATAAAAGCTGATGTCTCTGTGATTATGTTGGCCTTTCCCTCTTTGTCACAGGATAGTTATTGCAGCTCTAGATATCACATCAGTGATCAAAGCAGGGTGAACGGGCTTGTGGCAATGCCAGCAACCCTTATCCCATTTATGAAAAAAGTGAAATCTTCCCCAGGGGCTCCAGTGTAGAGTTCTATGTGCAATTCATCGACCAAAACTGTGTCACGTGATGCCCCTGCTGCAAGGGAGACTGGACAAATGAAAATGATAGGTGGCTTTTCCAGGTACTATAGAAGAATCAGGCAAGGCGTCAGATTAGGAACAGCATTTGGGTAAACCAAGCAACAGTGGAATTGTTCTATCCTGATTCGGATTGGGGAACTGATGCTCAGTGTGGCACAATACCTCCCTGCGCTTACCCGGCTAGTGAGGGGCACAGCTGGTTTGACTCCCAAGTTCACAGTGAGTAAGGTTTGCTCACTGAAGAAATGTAAGGAGGACTCTGGTGTTGCTTGGGTTCGGGGCTGGTTCAAACACTTAAAGAATAGGTGAGGTCTGTATGTCCTCAAAGGACAGGGGAGAGACTGACCCCAGAGTGATGCCGCCACCTAAATAAGGAACTGAAGGCAATTCAAGAGAAGGGCTGTCTGAATGTTTGTTGGGAAGTGGATACCTAAGAGAACTACTATTTTCTCCATTCAATATATGTTTAATGCCATATTTCATATACATATGCATTTAATGCAGTATGTATGCTATAAATATATGTGTACATATACATATGTATCTCTAGTGCAATATTTCATATAAATTTTGTAAATACAGATTTAATGCTATGTTTCATATTTTCTCCCTAATCCTCTCTTCTCTGTGACAGCTTAATCCTGCCAGCCTTGGTTTTGCCAACCATGGACCCTTTCAAGAAGGTGGTTTGTGTAGGTGGTGAAGAACTCTTGTAATAAAAGAATAGAAAATGGGGCTGATTTTTCTCCCTTCAAATTGGCAATTATATATGAACTAAATCATTATAATTACAACTCACTGTAATTATGGCAAATCACTGTCATTCATTCAAAAACCATTATTCATTATCATTCACTCAAAATCATTATAATCATTATAATGATTTTCCACATATAATTCCCAATAATACACAGTGTTGGCAAAGGCTGGCAGAATTCATAATTCTTCTGAAGGTAATATTTGTCAAAAGCCCTAAAATATGTATATATACTTGGACCCAGCAACTTAAATCCAGTATTTTATTCTGAGGAAATAAATGTGGATGTACATAAAACATAGTGACAAGCATGCTCAGCAAAGAATTATTTATAATAGAGAAAAATTAGCAAGAATGCAAGCAAGAAAACAGATTGGAGAAATGTATCAATATCATAAAGTTCAAAATGAAAACACATGGTAAAATTATAAAAGCAAAGAAATTATAAACACAAAATATGGGATAATAATGGGAGTGCAATGAGAAAGATTCATAGGGACCTCATTTCTATTTCTGAAGTGGGATGGGCGTACAGTGTGTTCATGTTATTGTATTTGGTCTGCATCATCCACAATTATGCCAAGAAACTGTGGGGCACCACAATAAAGGTTGATTTTTCGCTCGAGCCCCGGTCCTGGAAGTTGGCAGGAGATCTCAGCTCCACGCAGTCAGCCAGGGACTCAGGCTCCGTCATCTTGCATAGCCTGGAATCCTCCGCGGGATCCTCCACACCCAGGCTCCAGAAAGGGAAGGGAGAGACCTTGGGGCCTGGCAGCGCTGCAGGACCAGGTCTGGGGGACTCAGGTCTCCCGCATCCTATTCCAGTGCCCAGCGCGGCCCCAGCTCGCTGCCAGGGCGCTGGCAACGGTGGGCCCAGACGAGGGGGAGGCGGCGCCCCTGGCGAGGAGCAGCATTGCCACCGCAGCCACACGCAGGACATGCCCACCCTCTTCAATGACATATTTTATTTAAAAGTGAAAAACAAAATGGGAAGAGAGGGTTAAATAAACTGGAACAGTTTAATCGCACTGAGATGCGATGTAATCCTTAGCAGGGAAGAGGGGACCGTTGAAATACCATGAAAAATATTGGAGTAAAACAGAGACTCCCGTGTGGGTCCCGGGCTGTTGGCTAGGGTGGCAGGCCGCGTGCATTTCCTCTCTCTGCGCCTCTCTCTGCTATGAGCACGAACTATTTTCATAATTAGATAAAAAATAAAGGCATGGGTTTGGTTTCGAATAAAGACCTTGAAGTGCTTGGCAGGTGTCCGCTCCCGGAGCGCCTCGGGTCCCCTGCTCCTGTCGGCGCCCGTGCCTCAGGCGGTCCCGATCCCGCGGCACAGGGGACGGCCGGGGAGGGCCCGCGCTTCTCCCGGGTGGACCGGGACGCCGGCCTTCCGGGCCCGGGAGGCCTCCCATCCCAGTCTCCCGCGGCGCCACTGCGGCCCTGCCTCGTCCGAACCCCTCTCCAGGGACGCGCAGGTCAGGGACACCCGTCCACCTGCGTCTGCCATCGCTTCGGGGCCTGCCGGTGCCCCGTCCTCGTTCAGCTGCAGCGCCAGGCCCAGGCCTGCACTACGCCGGGGTGGGGGGCCGGTCTCGGAGAACGGCGCGGCCAGCGGGCGCAGGACAGAGGGGGAGACGACGCCCCAGCCTTCCCTCCCCAGGCGCAGGGGAACCCTGAAGGCAGCTGAAGGTTGGACGAAAAGCTGCCCCTCCCTGTGACTGGCTGGGGTCACCTGGAAGGAGCCAGCTGAGCTCCAACCAGGTTCCTGCAGAGGCGTTCTGGCCACCGAGCCTGTCCTGGGAGAGGAGAGCAGCGAGCAGCCTGGCCTCCCGAGGAGACAGGAGCCCTCCACCCCCGCACTGTGCCCTCTACCGCCCCTGCCTCGGTAGGTCCTGCCACCCTCCTGCGGCCCCTGCAGCCCCCTCAACACGCCTACTTCTGGGCATCAGGGATGTCACTGGTGCCAGAGGTCCCAGAGACCTTTAAGTACAAACCTGTCACCCTTGAGGGGAGAAACAAACCTGTCACCCTTGAGGCGTAGCACCCAGGTGGTCAGCAGACCTTTGGAAATGCGGTTGGATGAGAAGCCAGGATTTCTGCCCTCTGTCCGCATCTTACATTTCTGTGCACCCACACTGACAAGGATGGTAATAAAGAAAAAGACGAGCAACGATTGCATTTCACCTACTTCCATTTGCTGAGAACATCTCACTCCTTCCAGGGACCCTGAGCTTCCCCTTGGGGGTTGGAGTCACCGACTTGTGGCTGGGGGCACATTTCGGGCAGGAGACCTCAGGCTGATCCTAGTGTTACCTCCCCGACCTGGGGGTGTTCCTGAGGTCCCACCAGTCCTCCGCCTCTTCTCTTGGGTGTCCCCAGCGGCACCTGGATGCCATTTCAGGGCTGACCACCCAGCACTGGAACTTGTTGTGTAACCACCCAGAACCCAGGAGCTGGGCATTTCCCTATGCACTCTGGTTCTGCACTGTCCAGTAAATCACTCACCAGCGCTACCAGCTCTTATAGCCCTTGAAATGTGGCCACTCCAAGTGGAAGTGTGCATGAGTATGTGTTATACAAACTGGATTTTGAATATGGAAAAAAGTAACATTTCTCACTCACATATTTTTATATCATTACATGTTGAAATAATACTTTGATATATTAGGCTGAATATCATTAAAATAATTTTTTTGATTTATTAATCTTTGTAATGAAAATTTAAAGCAATGCACTGGTTCACATCATACCTTTAGTGGACAGCACTGGTAAAGAATATACATCTAAAAGCTTTTCCCCACGTAAGCTTTAAAGTAAGATGCAAAATTCCTTTCTTCTACAAAAACATGAAGGATTGTCATTAGTAAGGGCTGCGCCCAGGCAATTTTCACAGGTACACACTTGTTATCAATCTTCTGTTCCCATGTGCACTGAATACTAGGTCTGTGGCAAATGATATCAGCACTGTTTGTGATTTCTGGAGTCCAGGGAGAAAGACAAAGACAGTGCTCTCCAACATTCCTGTCACTGTTGAAAACAGACCAAGCCACGTTGCTCCTCCTTCATTATACTCTTGAGACCTCACAAGAACAAACGTCTTTTTTTTGTAAAAGTGAAGCCTGGATCTTCAGGGCTGGCATCAGAGGGAGATCTCCTAGGGAGGAGATTCAACAGGACTCAAATCTAATTCCCTTCACCTTCTTCTTGCGGGTAGGGGGTGTCTTGACAATCATCCTTGCACCCACCACACCATTTGTAGGAGGGCACTGGGCCCCTTCCACACAGGCACAGGAGTGGAACGAGATCCTTTCTGGACACTTCCGCACAGCCCATCTGAGACAGGAACATTACAATAAAAAGTTATGGGGTAGGGGCCAAAAGAAGCACCTGAAGTACAGGAATACCTGGGAAATGTTGCAGGTTCAGTTCCAGAACACCATAATTAAGTGAACATTGCAATAAAGTTTGAGTCATACAAATTTTTGGTTGCCCACTACATATAGAAGTTGTTTACATTATACTGTAGTCTATGAAGTGCACAACAGCATTATGTCTAAAAGCCACAATGTACATAGCTTCATTAAAAAATATTTTATTGTGGCCGGATGTAGTGGCTCATGCCTGTAATCCCAGCACTTTGGGAGGCAGAGGTGGGCGGATCACAAGGTCAGGAGTTTGAGACCAGCCTGGCCAATATGGTGAAACCCCCGTCTCTACTAAAAATACAAAAATCAGCTGGGCATGGTGGCGGGTGCCTGTAGTCCCAGCTATTCAGGAGGCTGAGGTAGGAGAATCACTTGAACCCAGGAGGCAGAGATTGCAGTGAGCCAAGATCGTGCCGCTGCACTCCAGCCTGGGCGACAGAGCGAGACTGTCTAAAAACAAACAAAAAAGCTTTATTGCTAAAAATGCTAACGGTTATCTGGGCTTTCAGTGGGTCATAATCTTTTTGCTGGTGGAGGGTGTTTTCCCAGTGTTGACGGCTGCTAACTGATCAGGGTGGTAGTTGCTAAAGGTTGGACTGGCTGTGGCAATTTCTTAAAATAAGACAACAATGAAGTCTGCCGCATTGATTGACTTTCTTTCAGGAAAGATTTCTCTGTAGCATGCGACGCTGTTTGACAGAATTTACCAACAGTAGGACTTCTTTCAAAATTGGAGTTAAACCTCTCAAACCCTGCCACTACTTTACCAACTAAGTTTATGATATATTCTGAATCCTGTGTTGTAATTTCAACAATATTCACAGCATCTTTAGTAGGAGTAGATTCCATTTCAAGAAACCACCTTCTTCACTCATCCATAGGAAGAAATACCTCATCCATTAAAGTTTTACCATGAGATTGTAGCAATTCAGTCACAACTTCAGGTTCCACTTCGAATTATATTTCTCTTGCTATTTCCCCCACATCCACAGTTATTTCCTCCACTGATGTCTTGAACCCCTCCATGAAGGGGTTCAAGTCATCCATAAGGTTGGAATCAACTTCTCCCAAGCTCCTGTTAATGTTGGTATTTTGACTGCCTCCCATGAATCACAAATGTTCTTAACAGCATCTAGAATAGTAAATCCTTTCCAGAAGGTTTTCAATTTACTTTGCCCAGGTCCATGAGAGGAATCACTATCTATGACAGCTATAGCCTTACAAAATGTATGTCATAAACAATAAGACTTGAAAGTCAAAATGACTCCTCGATCCATGGGCTGCAGAATGAATGTGTGTTAGCAGGCATGAAAACAACAATAATCTTCTATGTCTCCATCAGAGCTCCTGGGTGATTAGGTCTTTTGTCAATAAGCAATAATATTTTAAAAGGAATCGTTTTTGCTGAGAAGCAGTGCGCTTAAAATACTAAGCTAACCATGCTGTAAAAAGATGTGTTGTCATCCAAGCTTTGTTGTTCCATTTATAGGATAAAGGCAGAGTAGATTTAGCATAATTCTTAAGGGCCCTAGGATTTTTAGAATGATAAACGAGCACTGGCTTCAACTTAGCTCACCAACTATATTAGCCCCTAACTAGAGGGTTAGTCTGTCCTTTGAAGCTTTAAAGACAAGTGCTGACTTTTCCTCTCAAGCTACAAAGTCCTAGATGGCATCTTCTTCCAGTAGAAGGCTGTTTTGTCTACATGTAAACTCTGTTGTCGAGTGTAGCCACCCTCCTCAGTGGTCTTAGCTAGATCTTCTGGATTACTTGCTGCAGCTTCTACATCAGCACTTTCTGCCGCACCCTGTACTTCCAAGCTATGGAGATGACTTCTTTTCTTAAACCACATAAACCAACCTCTGCTAGCTTCAAACTTTTTTTCTGCAGTTTCCTCACCTCTTTCAGCCTCCATAGAATTGAAGACTATATCAGCATTGTGTGTCACTGGAATAGCGCTTTTAATTTCCTTCAAGAACTTTTCCTTTGCATTCACAAGTTGGCTACCCGGTGCAAGAGGCCTAGCTTTCAGCCTGTTTCAGCTTTTGACATGCCTTCCTTACTAGACTTAATCATTTCTAGCTTTTGATTTAAAATGAGTGACATACAACTCTTCCTTTCACTTGAACACTTATAGGCCATTGTAGGGTTACTAACTAGCCTAATTTCATTATTGTTTGTTGTGTGTCAGGGAAGAGAGTGGGAAAGAGATGAGGGAATGGAGGGTAAGGCAGTCAGAATACACATTTATTGATTAAGTACACCATCTTGTATAGGCAGAGTTATTGGCATCCTATAGTACAACACTAACATCAAATATCACTGATCACAGATCACCATAACAGTTATTTATTAATGAAAAAGTTTGAAATATTGTGTGAATTACCACATGAGACATAGAGATAAAAAGTGAGCACATGCTGTTGGAAAAAAATGGCACTGATAGACTTCCTTGATACAGGGTTGTCACAAACCTTCAATTTGTAAAAAACTCAATACCTACAAAGAGCAATAAAGTGAAGTACAATAAAGTGTGCCTGTAATATGAATGTACAAAATATAGTGGTTTTGGGGATCTTTTTTGGTTATTTTATTATTCATTTTAACTTATTATAAAATATTTTGAACATAAGAAGTAGAGAAAATAGTATACCGAATCCTCATTTATTCATCACCCACATCCAGTCCTTATTTTTAAAATTTTGTTAATAGACATATAACAATTATATGCATTTATGGGGTATATGTCATATTTTGAGACAATTATGCAAGGTGTAATGATCAAACCAGGGTATTTAGGATAGCTCTCACCTCAGTCATTTATCTTTTTCTTGTGCTAGGAACATTAAAAATTTTCTCTTCTAAATGGATAAATTTCTGGACACATACACCCTCTCAAGACTAAACCAGAAAGAGGTCAAATCCCTGAATAGACCTATAACAAGTTCTGAAACTGAGGCAGCAATTAGTAGCCTACCAACCAATAAAAGTCCAGGACCAGAGAGATTCACAGCCGAATTCTACCAGAGGTACAAAGAGGAGCTGGTAACATTCCTTCTGAAACTATTCCAAACAATAGAAAAAGAGGGAATCCTCCCTAACTCATTTTATGAAGCCAGCATCATCCTGATACCAAAACCTGGCAGAGACACAACAAAAAAAGAAAATTTCAGGCCAATATCCCTGATGAACATCAATGCGAAAATTCTTAATAAAATACTGGCAAACCGAATCCAGCAGCACATCAAAAAGCTTATGTACCATGATCAAGTTGGCTTCATCCCTGGGATGCAACGCTGGTTCAACATACACAAATCAATAAACATAATACATTACATAAAGAGAACCAATGACAAAAACCACATGATTATCTCAATAGATGCAGAAAAGGTCTTCGACAAAATTCAATAGCCCTTCATGATAAAAACTCTCAATAAACTAGGTATTGATGGAACATATCTCAAAACAATAAGAGCTATTTATGACAAACCCACAGCCAATATCATACTGAATGGGCAAAAGCTGGAAGCATTTCCCTTGAAAACCAGCACAAGACAAGGATGCCCTCTCTCATCACTCCTATTCAACACAGTATTGGAAGTTCTGGCCAAGGCAATCAGGCAAGAGAAAGAAATAAAGAAATAAAGCGTATTCAATTAGGAAAAAAGGAAGTCAAATTGTCTCTGTTTGCAGACAGCACGATTGTATATTTAGAAAACCCCATTGTCTCAGCCCACAATCTCCTTAAGCTGATAAGCAACTTCAGCAAAGTCTCAGGATATAAAATCAACATGCAAAAATCACAAGCATTCCTATACACCAATACAGACAAACAGAGAGCCATATCATGAGTGAACTCCCATTCACAATTGCTACAAAGAGAATAAAATACCTAGGAATACAACTTACAAGGGAAGTGAAGGATCTCTTCAAGGAGAACTACAAACCACTGCTCAAGGAAACGAGAGAGGACACAAATAGAAAAACATTCCATGCTCATGGATAGGAAGAATAAATATTGTGAAAATCCATACTGCCCAAAGTAATTTATAGATTCAATGCAGTCCCTATCAAGCTACCATTGACTTTCTTCACAGAATTGGAAAAAAACTACTTTCAATTTCATATGGAACCAAAAAAGAGCCCACATAGCCAAGACAATTCTAAGCAAAAAGAACAAAGGTAGAGGCATCATGCTACCTGACTTCAAACTATACTACAAGGCTACAGTAACAAAAACAGCATGGTACTGGTACCAAAACAGATATATAGACAAATGGAACAGAACAGAGACCTCAGAAATAACACCACACATCTACAACCATCTGATCTTTCACAAATCTGACAAAAATAAGCAATGGGGAAAGGATTCCCTATTTAATAAATGGTGTTGGGAAAACTGGCTAGCCATATGCAGAAAGCTGAAACTGGGTCCTTTCCTTACACCTTATACAAAAATTAACTCAAGATGGATTAAATACTTAAACGTAAGACCTAAAACCATAAAAACCCTAGAAGAAAACCTAGGCAATACCATTCAGGACATAGGCATGGGCAAAGACTTCATGACTCAAACTCCAAAAGCAATGGCAACAAAAGCCAAAATAGACAAATGGGATCTAATTAAACTAAAGAGCTTCTGCACAGCAAAAGAAACTATCATCAGAGTGAACAGGCAACCTACAGAATGGGAGAAAATTTTTACAATCTATCCATCTGACAAAGGGCTAATATCCAGAATCTACAAAGAACTTAAACAAATTTATAAGAAAAAAACAACCCCATCAAAAAGTGGGCAAAGGATATGAACAGACACTTCTCAAAAGAAGACATTTATGCAGCCAACAAACATGAAAAAAAGCTCATCATCACTGGTCATTAGAGAAATGCAAATCAAAACCACATTGAGAAACCAACTCGTGCCAGTTAGAATGGTGATCATTAAAAAGTCAGGAAACAACAGATGCTTGAGAGGATGTGGAGAAATAGGAATGCTTTTACACTGTTGGTGGAAGTGTAAATTAGTTCAACCATTGTGGAAGACAGTGTGGTGATTCCGCAAGGATCTAGAACTAGAAATACCATTTGACCCAGCAATCCCATTACTGGGTATATATCCAAAGGATTATAAGTCATTCTACTATAAAGACTCATGCACACCTATGTTTATTGCGGCACTGTTCACAATGGCAAAGACTTGGAATCAACCCAAATGCCCATCAATGGTAGACTGGATAAAGAAAATGTGGCACATATACACCATGTAATACTATGCAGCCATAAAGAAAGGATGAGTTCATGTCCTTTGCAGGCACTTGGATGAAGCTGGAAACCATCATTCTCAGCAAACTAACACAAGAACAGAAAACTGAACACCGCATGTTCTCACTCATAAGTGGGAGTTGAACAATGAAAACACATGGACACAGGGAGGGGAACATCACACACCAGGGCCTGTCGGGGGATGGGGGGCTAGGGGAGGGATGGCATTAGGAGAAACACCTAATGTAGATGATGGGTTGATGGGTGCAGCAAACCACCATGGCACCTGTATACCTATGTAACAAACCTGCACGTTCTGCACATGTACCCCAGAACTTAAAAGTATAATAATATTCTCTTCTAGCTATTATAAAATATATCATTAACTATAGTCACCCTACTGTGCTGTTGAACAATATAAATTATTCCTTCTTTCGAGCTGTAACTTTGTACCCATCAACCAACCTCTCTTCGTGACACCATGTCGCCCCAACCCCTGCAACTTCCCAGCCTCTGGTAATTATCAATCTTCCTTCTACTCGCATGAGATCACCTTTTTTAGCTCCCATATATTGCTGAGAACATGTGATATTTGTTTTCCTGGCTTATTTCACTTAACATAATGACCTCGAGTTCCAATCCATGTTGCTGCAAATGATGGAATTTCATTTTTTAATGTTGCTGCAAATGACGGAATTTCATTTTTTTAACAGCGAAACAGTATTCCATTGTGTAAGTATGTCTCATTTTCTCTCTTCATTCATTCATTGATAGACACTTAGATGATTCCGTATGTTGGCTATTGTGAATAGTGCTTCAGTAAACATGGAGGTCAAGTGTCCCTGTGATACACCGATTTCCTGTCTTTTGGGTAAATACCCAGTAGTGGGGATTTAGTAGTCTGATTTAGTAGTCAGTTTTTTTGAGAAACCTCTATACTGTTTTTCATAATGACTGTAGTGATTTATATATCCACCAACAGTGTGTAAGAGTTCCCTTTTCTCCATATTGTTGCCAGCATTTTTTTTTTTTTGGTCTTTTTAATAATAGTCATTCTAAGTGGGGTAAGGTGATATCTCATTGTGGTTTTGATATGCATTTCCCTGATGGCTAGTGATGTTAAACATTTTTTCATATACTTGGCCATTTGTATGTCTTCTTTTGAGAAATGTCTCTTCATGTCCTTTGCCTACTTTTTAAAAGGGATTTTTTTTTTGCTGTTGAATTCCTTGTATATTCTCAATATTAGTCCCTTGTTGGATAAATAGTTTGCACATATTTTCCTCTGTTCTACAGATTGTCTCTTCACTCTGTTGACTGTTTCCTTTGTTTTGCAGAATCTTTTTAGCTTAATATAGTCCCATTTGTCTAATTTTGTTTTTGAGATCTTAGCCACAAAATTTTTGCCTTGACCTATGTCCTGAAACATTTCCCCTGTGGTTTCTTCCAGTAGTTTCATAATTTCAGGTCTTATATTTATGTCTTTAATCATTTTAATTTTTGTGTATGGTGAGACATTAGGGGTCTAGTTTCATTATTTTGCAGATGAATATTCAGTTTTCTCAGTACCCTTTATCGAAGAGGGTATCCCTTCCCTGATACACATTCTTGGCACCTTTGGTGAAAATCAGTTGGTGGTAAATATATGTATTTATTTCTGGGTTTTCTATTCTGTTCCATTGGTCTGTGTGTCTGTTTATATCAATACTATGGTCTTTGGGTTACCATAGCCCTGTAATGTTTTGAAGTTAAGTAGTGTGATGCTTCCAGCTTTTTCTTTTTTGCTCAGGGTTGCTTTGGCTATTCTGATTCTTTTCTGATTTCATATGAACTTTGGTATTTTTGTTTTCAATTTCTGTGACAAATGACAATAGTATTTTGATAGAGATTGCTTTGAATCAAGTTTACTTTGGGTAAACATTTTAATGATATTAATTCTTCTGATTCATGCATATGGAATGTCTTTCCATTTGTTTATTTCTTTCATTAGTGTTTTGTAGTTTCCCTTGTAGAGACCTTTCACCTTTTTGGTTAGATCTGAGGTATTTTATCTTTTAATTATTGTAAATGGGATTGTCTTCCTGATTTCTTTTTCAGCTTTTTCATCATTGATGCATCAAAATACTACTAATATTATATTCTGATATTTTACTGAATTTATCAGTTGTAACGGTTTTTTTTTGGTAAAGTCTTTAGGTTGTCTATATATAAGATCATGCTATCTACAGAAAGAGACAATTTGACTTACTCTTTTCCAATTTAGATGCTTTTTATTTATTTCTCTTGCCTGATTGCTCTGGCTAGAACTTCTAGTGCTATGTTGAATAAGAGTGGTGAATGTGGGCATCCTGCTCTGGTTCCAGTTTTTAGAAGAAGGTCTTTCAGCTTTTCCCCATTTAGTATGATGTCAGCTGTGAATCTGTCATATATGGCCTTTATTATGTTGAGGTATGTTCCTTGTATGTCTAATTTGTTGAGAGTTTTTTTTTATCATGAAGGGATACTGAATTTATCAAACAATTTTCTGCATTTATTGAGATAATCATAAAGTTTTTTCCTTCATTCCACTGATGTCATCTATCACATTTATTGATTTGCATGTGTTAAACCATCCTTGCATCTTTGGGTAAATCACACTTGACCATAGTATATTACCTTTTTGGTGTACTGTTGAATTCAGCTTGCTAGCATTTTGTTGATGATTTTTATGCCTGTGTTCATCAGGGATATTGGCCTGTAGCTTTCTTTTTTGTTGTGTCCTTCTCTGGTTTTGGTGTCAGGGTTGTGCTGGCCTTGTAGAATGAGTTAGGAAAAATTCCCTCCTCTTCAATTGTTTTTAAACAGTTTGTGAAGAATTGGTGTTAGTTTTTCTCTATAGGTTTGGTAGGGTTCAGCAATAAAGTCATCCACTACTGGGCTTCTCTTTGTTGGGAGACTTATTACTGATTCAATCTCATTACCAGTTATTGGTCTGTTCAGGTTTTCTATTTCTTCCAGGTTCAATCTTGGAAGGTTATATGTGTCCAGGAATTTACCCATTTCCTCTAGGTTTTCCATTTTGTTGGCTATAGTTGTTCATAGTAATCTCCGATGATCCTTTGTGTTTCTGTGGTATCAGTTATAATATCTTCTTTCTCATTTCTGATTTTATTTGACTCTTCTTCCTTTTTTCATGGTTAGTCTAGCTAGGAGGTTTATCAATTTTGTGTATCTTTTTTTTAAAACACGCACTTTTTGTCTCTTGATCCTTTGTATTGTTTTTTAGTCTCTATTTTGTTTTTGTTCTGATATTTACTATACTTTTCCTTCTACTAATTTTGGGTTTGGTTTGTCATTGGTTTTCTAGTTCCTTGAGGTGTATCACTAGGCTGTTTATTTAAAATATTTCTGCTTTTGTGATGTAGGCATTTAGTGCTATATACTTCCCTTTTAGCACTGCTTTTCCATATCCCATAGGTGTGGGTATGTTGCATTTCCATTTTCATTTGTTTAAACATATTTTTAAAAATTTCCTCTCAATTTCTTCATCGACCCAGTGGTCATTCAGGAGCATATTGTTTAATTTCCATGTATTTGTACAGTTTCCAAAGCTCCTGTTATTTCTACTTTTATTCCATTGTAGTTTAAAAAGATGCTTGACTTGATCTTAATTTTAAAATGTGTTGAGATTTATTTTGTGGCCTAACATATGGCCTATCCTGGAGAATGTTCCATGTGCTGATGAGAAGAATGTGTATTCTGCAGCTTTTGGATAAAATAAAATGTTTTGTAAATGTTAAGTCAAATTTGATCTAAAGTCCAGCTTATTTATTTTCTGTTCTTACTAAAATCCAGTTAAAATCCAATGTTTCTATGTTGATTCTTCCGTCTAGGTGATCTGTTAAAAATGCTGAGAGTAGACTGTTGAAGTCCCCAACTATTATTGTATTGAAGTCTATCTCTCCCTATAGATGTAATATTTGCCTTATACAGCTGGGTGCTCGAGTGTGGGGTACATGTATATCAAGCATTGTTATAGGTTGGTGCAAAAGTAATTGCAGTTCTTGCTTTTAATGTCAAAAACTACAATTACTTTTGTACCAATCTAATATATCCCCTTGCTGAATTGATCCATTTGTCATATATAATGACCTGTTTATCTTTTTATAGTTTTTGACTTAAAGTCTGTTTTATCAGATATAACTATAGCTATTCCTGCTCACTTTTGGTTTCCATTTGTGTGAAATGTGTGGAATATCTTTTTCCATCCTTCACTTTCAGTCTGTATGTGTCTTTACAAGTGAAGTGAGTTTCTTGATGGCACCATATAGTTGGGTTATTTTTAAAAATGCATTCAGTGGCACCAACCCAAATGCCCATCAGTCAACGAGTGGATAAAGAAACTGTGTTTTATATATACATATATTATATATGTGTGTTTTATATATATTATATATATGATGGAATACTACTCAGCCATAAAAAGGAATGAACTAATGGCATTTGCAGTGATCTGGATGAGATTGGAGACTTACTATTCTAAGTGAAGTAACTCAGGAATGGAAAACCAAACACCATATGTTCTCACTCATAAGTGGGAGCTAAGCTATGAGGATGAAAGGCATAAGAATGACACAATGGACTTTGGGGACTCACGGGGAAAGGGTGGGAAGGGGGTGAGGGATAAAAGACTACAAATAGGGTGCAGGGTATTCTGCTTGGGTGATGGGTGCATCAAAATCTCACAAATCACCAATAAAGAACTTAATAATGTAACCAAACATCACCTGTTCACCAATAACCTATGGAAATTTAAAAAAAAAAAATGGATTGAGCTAGTCCATTGTTTTTTTTCTTGAGACGGAGTCTCACTCCGTAGCCCAGGCTGGAGTGCGGTGGCACGATCTCGGCTCACTGCCACCTCTGCCTCCTGGGTCCTGGTTCAAGCAATTCTCCTGCCTTAGCCTCCCAAGTAGCTGGGATTACAGGCATGTGCCACCATGCCCAGCTAATTTTTGTATTTTTAGTAGAGACAGGGTTTCACCATGTTGGCCAGGCTGGTCTTGAACTCCTGACCTCGTGATCCACCCACCTCAGCCTCCCAAAGTGCCGGGATTACAGACGTGAGCCACTGCGCCCGGCCCAGCTAGTCTATATCTTTCAAATGGGAAATGTAATCAGTTCCCATTCAAGGTTATTACTGATAGGTGAGGACTTATTCTTGCCATTTTGTTAATTGTTTTCTACTTGTTTTGTGCATCCTTTGTTCATTTCTTCCTCTCTTATTGGTTATCATTGTGGTTTGGTGGTTTTCTGTAGTGGTAACATTTGATTCCTTTCTTTTTCTCATTTGTATCTGCTCCACCAGTGAGTTTCATGTTTTCATGATGCAAATATCAGCCTTTTGCTTTCAGATGTAGAACATGTTAAGCATTTCTTGTAGGGCTGGTATAGTGGTGATGAATGCCCTCAGTTTTTGCTTGGCTGGGAAAACTCAGCCAAGAGTAATTGAAATTACTCTTCAATTTTTGAAGGACAACTTTGCCGAGTATAGTGTTCTTGCATGACAGTTTTCTTTTTCCTTTAGCACTTTTAATGTATTATCACATTCTCTCCTGGCCTGTAAGGTTTCTGCTGAGGAATCTATTAGTCTGATGGCAGTTCCCTTATATGTGATTTGACACTTTTCTCTTATTGATTTTAGAATTCTTTTTTTGTCTGGCTTTCAACAGTTATAAGCTGAAATGTTCCTCAAGTGATAATATACCTTGGGGAAGACTTTTTCGGGTTCAATCTATTTGGGTATCTTTAAGCTTCCTGTATCTGGATGTCTAGATCTCTTCCAAGATGTAGGAAGTTTTCAGCTATTATTTCATTAAATAGGTTCTCTATGCCTTTGCCCATCTCTTTTTCTTCTATAACACCCAATATTCAAATTTCATTTGTGTTGTCTCATAGGCTCTCTCTTTTGTTCTTTGTTCTTCTTTTCTTCTTCTTTTTTTGGGGGGTTGGACTGGGTTATTTCAAAAGACCTGTCTTCAAATTCAGAAATTCTTTCTTCTGCTTGGTCTAGTCTATTGTTGAAACTCTTGATTATATTTTTAACTTCATTCATTGAACCCTTCAGTCCCAGGATTTCTGTTTGGTTCTTTTTTTATGATATCTATCTCTGTTGAATTTCTTACTCAGATCATAAGTTGTTTTTCTGATTTCTCTGCATTATTATTTATTTCTAGTTTTATTCCATTGTAGTCTGAAAAGGTACTTGATATTATCTTAATTTTAAAATTTGTTGAGATTTATTTTGTGGCCAAACATATGGCCTATCCTGGAGAATGTTTCATGTGCTGACAAGAAGAATGTATTCTGCAGTTTTTGTTCTATGTTCTCTTGTATCGCACTGAACTTGTTTAATAACATTACTTAAAATTCTTTTTTGGGCATTTCATGTATTGCTTTTTCATTCAAACCTGTTCCTAGAGAATTATTGTGTTCCTTCAGAGGCATTCTGTTTCCTTGCTTTTTCATGTTTCTTGTATCCTTACACTCATACTTGTGCATCTGGTGTAACTGTCTCTTCTTTCAATTTTATGGATTAGCTTTCATAGGAAAAGACTTTTCCTGATAGATGTATCTATAGTATTGGTTGGGTAGGATGCTTTGGCTTTTATTTTGGGTGGGGGCAGTAGTTTAGTTTCCATATTTCTTCAGCTATAATCAGTGTCAGTGGTATCTGTGAGTTCCTCAGTGGATTGGGCTGTGGTTGTTTGGGGAGGCTGTGGCGAGGCTTTGCTGGGGATGGGGATGCCAGGTGGGGCAGTCTTTGGGCCCCAGTGGTGGTAGTTGTGGGTCAAGCCTGCTGATCTTCCTCTCCCACCCCCGCTCCCCAGCAGTGTGCATGACCTGCTCAGTGGGTGGGGTGGATTGATCCCCAGGACCCTGGATATTGCATGTGGTCACTGATAGGGGATGTGTCAGCCAGGGCGGGCCTGCCCTCAGGCCCCACAATAGTGCACATAGATGCAGGCTACAGCAGGCAGGGCTGGTCAATCCCCAGATGCCTGGACAACATGTGCAAACTCCGGCAGACTGGGCAGGTCTCTTCTCAGACCAGCAGAGGCATGTGCAGATGCTAATGGCAGCAGGTGGAGTGGATTGATCACCAGGCCCCAATGTACATGGCAACTGGCAGGGATGACACTGGGCAGTATAGACCTATCCTCAGCTCTCTCAAGGGTACACGCAGGCACAGGCTGTGGTGGGTTGAACAGGTTGATCCCCAGGCCCTCAGATGGTATGTCTGGGTACCAGCAGCAGTGGCAGAGTAGGGGGCAGGCCTGTCATCAGAACCCACGATGGTGCATGCAGGCACTAGAAGTGGCAGGTGGGATAGGCTGATCCCATGGTCACCTTAACAACATGCATTAGTGTGGGCAGAGGTGGAGGGCAGGTGGCCTACCTGATGGTGCATGCACTTGCCAGCTGTGGTGGGCAGGGCAGGTTGATCCTCAGGTCCCCTTTATGGCATGCTTGGGTGCCGGTGGTGGTGATAGGTGCAGCAGACCTGTTTTCAGTTTCCAGGATGGTGCCTGGAAAACCAGTTTCCAGATCCCTTGAAGGTATGTGCAGGTGCACAGTGGCCCTGCTGCTGGAAGTTGGGGGATGGGGTTGCTGTCAATGGCGTGGCCCAACCCAGGCAGCTCTCAGGCTTTGGGGAGCATGAATTCCAGTTCCCTTTGTTCTGGTGACTGCCTCCCCAGTGCACAGTACCACTGATTCCCTGCAGCATAGAATACTGTATGAGTCAGAGTCCTGGGAATCTGGCTATACTGCTGGGTCCAGCCAGTGTTGTGATGCTGCAGCCTTCTGGATAGATGTCAGTCGGGGGATGTCAGAGGGATGTGGAGATACAGAGGCTGTTGAGTCCCGGGGAAGGATGTAATCTGGTGGAGGCTGGCCTCTCAAAATAATGCCATGCTGCAGGTGTCTTGATCTAGGGGTGTGTGGGGGACCCAGAGTGAAGTTCTTCTCTGGACTAATGGCATTGGAGGACTTGAGGATGCTCCTTAGACTAGTCTCAGGGCCCACAAGGGCTGAGGGGCTCTCCTGTGGCTAGGACTGTAAGAGTCAGTGTGGCAATGTAGACTGCTGAAGATCTCTTGCTTACCTTCTCTCTGCATTGGGGGGTTTCTCCTGGCTCCAAGCTGATTGCAGCTGGGCCAGCTGCTTTGCTTCCCTCTCCTTCCAAGCCTCAGATGTTCCCTGTCACTTCTCTGATGAATTCCATTGTTCTCTTAGAAGCTCCACTTGTTATGTGATTGTTCAGTTTTGGTCCTTCTTTGTGCAGAAGTGCCAGGTGTCTCTAGTCAGCTATCTTGAAACCCTTCTCTCTGGATGTACAAAATACTGTTTACACTTCAAGGTTTGTTCTGGGATGCTCGCAGACCTCATCCCATATAAGTAGTGAGGGAAAAAAGAGGTGGTTGCCTAAGGTTTCTCCTTCTATCTCTGATTGGCTCAACATCCACTGGGCAACACACATCAACCTTTCAAGACAAGGAGAACGGTAGGTGATGTGTGGAGTGGTGATGGTGTATGTGAAAACCCTTGGCTTCCTTTACATGATCGTAGTCTGAAAGATGGAGACTACGTGGAGAATGTCTCAAGAAAATTCCTCCTTTCACACTCCTCTGACGATACCACAGACCGACTCCTCACAGATGAGCAAAAGCTTGGGTGGGAGCTTATTTCTTCTCCCACTGTGCTTCAAATTCTCTTCTCAAGGAATTGTGGAATGAGAGAGAGCAGAGGATTTTTAATATTTGCTGATTATCCACTATGTGCAAGCTTCGTATAAACAATAGGTAGTATAATCTCCATTTTAGAGTTGAGGAAACTGAGACTGGAGATTAAATCATTTGCTGGAAGACACAAAGCCAGTAATTAGTAGACTCAGGACTTGAGCAAGACTGTCCATCTTCAGAGCCCACAGTCTTTCCATGACACCAGCAATGGACAGTTAGGTCCACAGGGACTCTCTCACATCTACTCTGTGCTCTCACTCTTGGCATCCAAAGAGTGTTAGGCACTGAGAATCGCTATGGACTGAATGTCTGTGTCCCCCCAAATGTCATATGTTGAAACTGAATCCCCAATCTGACGGTGTTTGAAGGTGGGCCCTTTGGGAAATGAAGTCATGAGGGGGAGGGAGCCCTCATGAAAGGGATTAGTGGCCCCAGAGAGAGACCCCCTCACCCCTTCTGCCAAGTGACTGTGCAGCAAGAAGACAGCCATCTATGAACCATGAAGCAGACACTCACCAGACACCGAACCTACTGCATTCCTGACCTTGGACTTCCGAACAGCCTCCAGAACTCTAAGAAATAAATTTCCTTTGTTTATAAACCACCCAGCCTATGGTATTTTGTTATAGCAGCCTGAACACATTGTGACAAGAATTCAAACTAGTAAGGATCACTTTAGCTGAGAAATGCTTGGACGATTGGGTAGAAAGGCTGGCGTAGTGCAAGTCAGGAGAAAACTTTAGAGTCAAAATGGAGGGACTCCTCTCCCCTCCTACAGAGTGACAGAAAGGAGAGAAGAGTTCTGCTTTATGACAAAGCATTTTAAATAGCACACAGATCCTCTAGAAAAGGATGCAGAGCCACAATGTGGGCAGAGGCTCGGGGACTGAGGGGGAAACCAGAAGCTGAGTTTCTTTCCTCTAGTGCCAGAGAAATTTTCCAAGATGGGATTGGGATTGTGGTGAATGACCTTGGATTGAGATCCAGGGGCTGTGGGAAAGCCATAGGAGCCCCAGACTATGAACATCTTATTTTTTTTATTTAATTTTTTAAAAAAGAGATGGGATGTCACTATGTTGCCCAGGCTGGTGTCAAACTCTTGGGTTCAAGTGATCCTCCTGCCTCAGCCTCCCCAAGTGCTGAGATTACAAGTGTGAGCCACTGTGCCTGGCCCAACTATAAACATTTTAATTGATAAATTAGAAAATGTTCAAAACACTTAAAATTGGGTAGTGATGCCAACAGCCCACCTCACCCATGCCAGGAGCCTTACCATGTAAAGGAGTGGTCCCAGCCTTTTTGGCACCAGGGACTGGTTTTGTAGAAGACAATTTTTCCACGGACCAGGGGGTGGTGGGGATGATTTCAGAATGAAACTTCCACCTCAGATCATCAGGCATTAGATTCTCATAAGGAGCATACAACCTAGACCTCTCTGCTGCACAGTTCACAATAGGGCTCACATTCCTATGGGAATCTAATGCCACTGCTGATCAGACAGGAGACAGAGCTCAGGTGGTAACGCTCGCTTGCCACTCACCACCTGCTGTACGACCCAGTTCCTAACAGGCCACAGACCAGTACCGGTCTGCAGCCTGAGGGTTGGGAACCCCTGATGTAAAGCACCCCCTTTGTGAGAAAACAAGCTCTGGGCCATTAATTCCTGCAGCCAGCTGCTCTGTGCACATGGGGTGAGGGGCAGGAGGGAGTCAGGCAGGAGACCTCTGGTCCCTGGCACAGCTACTCTCACAACGGCCATCAGTCAATCTCCCTGGTCCCTACCACGGCCCCTCTGCTCTCTGTACCTGCCGGCCTCAATGCGGAGCCTCTCTGAGAAACAGCTCCTCCCTCGCCAGCCACCTTCTGTGTACAGTTCAACTTCTATCTCCTCAGATCTCCTTCCCCATCAGTCAACCCACCTCCCTTCTCCTATTTCGAAAATTACTCAACATTTTTGTTCTTGCACTTTTTGGCCTGTTACAGATTTTTTGAAGTTCAATGACATTTGGGAAGGACAGACAAAAGTCAGCATTCAGTTTGCATCTCAAGTCATGACATTTGCCTTGTAAATGACGTCTGCTTCCATTTTACTGGAGGAAGCTGGCCAGGTGGGGTCTCCTTTCCCATAGGTGGCTGTGATGTCAGGTGAGCTGCTCAGCCTCTTCTGGCTTACTTTCTGTTCACATGACGAGGGTCGTGAATGAGATTAGTATCCATCAAACCTGTTCCTGTAATATAACCCCTTCTATCAGGTAAAACTGATGGCAGGATTCCAGTATATAAAACAAGCTAAACTGCTTTTTTCTTTTTCAGAATACGTACTGAAGTGCTGAAGAGTAACTAAAACATTTTTTAACAGGAGAAAAGGCCCTGGCTGGGGGCAGTGGCTCACGCCTGTAATCCCAGAACTTTGGGAGGCCGAGGCGGGCGGATCACGAGGTCAAGAGATCAAGACCATCCTGGCTAACGTAGTGAAACTCATCTCTACTAAAAATACAAAAATTAGCTGAGTGTGGTGGCATGTGCCTGTAGTCCCAGCTAGTCAGGAGGCTGAGGCAGGAGAATCCCTTGAACCCGGGAGGAGGAGGTGGAAGTGAGCTGAGATTGCACCACTGCACTCCAGCCTGGCGACAGAGCAAGACTTCGTCTCAGAAAAAAAAAAAAAAAGAAAGAAAGAAAAGAGAGGCCCTGAGGAGGAGAAGAGAACATGATGGGGCCTTTGGAGCCCACAGCTCCCCTCTTCCCCTCTAAGTGGCCCATGGTGGCAGTGCTGGCTGCCCCAAGAGAAGGTAGGCAAATTGCAGAGGCACCAAGGAGCTTCCAAGGAAAGGCTGAGGCCTGGCCCTTCCCAGCGGAGGTGCAACGGTCTGGAAACTCATGAGATGGATCAACAGTCATGGTTACTGGTGGCAGACACACCTCGGAGGGACCTGAAGCTTTGTCTGGATGAGCGACTGGATTGCAACTATGGGATGGGCTAGAGGATGGGCCCAGCAGGTGGCCCAGGATGGAACCCCTCTGGAAGTGCCTGGGCGGGGCCGCGTCAGCTGCAGCTGCAGGTAAGCATGCATGGGACCCCACAGGAGTGGCTGTCAATGACACCAATGTGGAGATAGGTCTTTGGCCTAAGGGAGGAGTGAAGCCCCAGAGTACCACGGGACAGGAGGGAAGATAATGTTTTCCTGCAAAAATGGGCAGGTCAGATCTCAGTGTTCGAAGGATTTGACTAGAACTGTGCTTAGGATAAATGAAAAGGGAGAGGCAGGTCACAGTATTTGAGGATAAACTAATTTTTACCTTATTCTGGGATCAAAGTGACTATCAAAGCTTTAAAATACAGTATATAAAGTATCAGAAAAGGTACACTAGTTTTTTCTTTTAAAGTACACTAGTTTTTATAGTATAAATAGTTGTAGAATCTAGGTAGTGGGTTTATGAGTGTTCACGGTAATTTTTTTTCAGCTTTTCTGTATGCTTTAAATGTTTCAGGACAAAATGCCTAGAAGTGGTAAAATAACATTTTATTTTGTAGTCGAGCATTTGAGGAACCCCTGGACAATTGTCGGGAAGCCTTCGGGTTAATGAAGCATGAAAACTATTGGGCCTCTCCTGAGCCCTTTGAGCTCGAAAATCTCTAACTTCCTAGGAGGCTCCTCAGGCTCAGCCCAGGCCTGAAGCTGATGTATTTGAGAAGCTGGTGTTTTAGATGACTGTCATCTAAAACCTCAAAGCCTCAAAAGCTGTTTACATCAGTGGGGTTGCACCTGTACTCTGAGTTAGTTTTATCACAAAAATGGGTCATCTGCAGCTGCCTTTTAAAGGTGAAAACAGATGCAAAATATATTAAAAAAATCAAACAGACTTTCAAAAACCACACACAGTGCCAAGTAGTCAGTGGATTTGTCGGCGCCCTTCCTGAGAACAGCACTTTGATAAAAGGCCCAGCTGCAAGGGTGCAGAATAACAGAGTTGGGAGCACTGCTGCCCTTTCTTTGTTCTGCCTTTCAGGGCAGCTGTCCTCAAATATGGGGTGGGCAGAAGTGGTGTGCTTACTGCCAGCACTGCCTGCTACAAGGAAAAGAACTGTATGGCCTACTAATTTGGGGGAGTGCTGGATTAAACAGCATTAAGATGCTTCTCAGACTGTTCAATATACTTGTGTGCACTGCCAGTCTCCCAGGGATGGACACAATTGTGATTCCCAAATGCTCTACAGACTTTTAGGGGAGGGACCATGCTCTAGGACCCATGCTTTAAGAAGGCAAAAATAAACCAAGCACTGTGGCTCGTGCCTGTAATCCCACGGCTTTGGGAAGTGGGAGGATCGCTTGAGCCTAGAGGTTTGAGGCTGCAGTGAGCTATGATTGAACCACTGCATGCCAGGCTGGGTGACAGAACAAGACCCTGTCTCTAAAAAACAAAAAGGAAGCAAAATAGAAAATGCTTCTTTGCAAACATTATGTCAATTAGTGATACATCTAAAATACATCTTGAGAGGCTGGGGTAGGAGAATTGCTTGAGGCCAGTGGTTTGAGACCAGCCTGGGAAACGCAGTGAGACCCCATCTCTAAAACATAAAATAAAATAAAAAATAAATAATTAAAATGCAGTTTAACTGTAGCAGCTACACCTTTCAGCAGCATCTGTGAGAGAAGTGTTATTTCTGACCAAGCAGAGCTGTGTTTTAAAATGAAGGCTCCCCCACCTGTGAAAAACAGCCCTAGCTCAAGGTTAACTTACAGTATCAACAGTACATTACTTCAGCGATGCTTCTGTCTTCCTACCCACTGGGGACAATTGTCTCCATAGCTTGTATCTTACATTCTCAAATAACATCTAGTTTCTGGTTCCCCTGAGACCAGGTGCATCCTCCACCCACCTCACCCCACTGAACCAAGGATCTGCTGTACACCCTTCCTCATTAGAAACTTCATCTCCACCCTCTTTCCCACTTCCCCAACAAAACAATCAAAGCACATGCCCAAATTTATTTTTATTTTGCACACATAGGAAACAGGATCCTATCAAAAGAGAACAAAAAAGAGAAATGAGCCAATTGTTGCAGAGGAAAAGCATGCACAGATCTGCTTCAAGTTTACTCTGAACCACGGACGCTCCGGGAATTCTACACACCAGGAGCCGTCTCACTCCAGGAAGTGGGCACAACCCACCATCCACACAATGGAAACAAGAATGGCCAGGAAATGTCACCGAAGTGGGACTTCCATATGCAGGATCAGCGTTCACAGTAGCACAATTCTAACCAAGTTCAAGGGAAAACAAAATCTGTCTCACACAAACATGGGAATACAAAATTGTGGAGCCCTAGCCATCACTGTCTCTTAACATAATTTGCTATCAAAAAGACAAATGAAATTTAGTCACAGACCTTTGGGTGCCTATTCAGCTGCACCCGATTCCAGGGGCAGCTTAGTGTGCTTTTTCATTACAAAAAATAAAGGGAGAAACCGACATTAAAAATGCAAAACAAATGACCTGGAGGAAGAGGAGTGTTTGGACCCACGCAGTTGTCTTGGTTGTAAACATTGAACATTGTGCTTTGTTGTCTCATTTAGATGGAGGCCTGCAGCATGGGAGGTACCATGCTGGCAGTCAGCAGTCACACCAGGGTGGTCAGAGACACTGGTGGCAGCATCTGTGCTTGCAACTGCATTCCCAGGGTGTCTGTTTTGTTCCCAAGTGTCTCCCACAAAATTCCCCAGGAGGTTCTCCGATTAAATGTCCTCAGAGTGAAAAGCATGGACACCAAATCACTCCGTATCCACTTCCAGAAGATGTCTTGATGCTCCAGTTCAATGAGTAACAATTTCTCAAGAGGCTCTGATTAGTTCATTAAAAAATAAGCACCCCCACCTCATTCCCCGTGATACAGCACATCTAGTAATCTAGGCGCCTCAGCTAAGCTGCGTAGCTCTTAGCACACAGGACAGGTCAGCATTCACACATCAACACTATATGCGGCAGAACTAGCTCCCCGCTAGCCGTCAACTACTCAGGAGACTACCTGTGAGATCCTGGGGTGAGCTGTGATTCCTATCCAGGAATGTGCATTTCCAACCACTTCTTCTTTATTCTAATTATGACAACATGGTCAGTGCAGTTGAGTCAGTACTTCTCCTGTCTTTTCCCAGCAAGCTCCTCCTCCTTGGAGCCCAGCACACACCCGCTTAGACCCAACACAACCTCAGAGAGAGACGCCTCAGCTGGTCTCTCTCCCTGGAAGAGTCCATGTGACTTCCCAGCCAGATGTGCCCCGTTTTGAAAGCACCCTTCAGAACCCACCACTGGAGCTGCCTGAGGGAAGGAGACCCCCGGGCCTGAGAATGCCCTGGAGAGGCAGTGATGTCCAGGGAAGACACACGCCCAGTCTGATTTCAAAGGGCAGGACGCTCTACATGCACTTCCATAAACACACCAAAAAAACGGGTAACAGTCCTTTCTCCAAATCAGACCAAGAGCTCACAAAATGCAATGTCTCAGTTTGGGGCACGAAGTGATTTCCCATGAATTTAAATAAATTTGCTTAGTGGACGTCAGATCACTGTCAGGCCTCCAAGGCAAGCCTGATTCTAGGCCCCATCCTGCGGTGAGAGCTGCACGCGCTACCCTTCCCTGGCGGTGCAGGAGAAGTCTATCTTTAGGATATGAACAGAGACAGAAACATGACAAGGGGCTTGCTCTCTCCTGAATGTCTCTCCAACAGCTTCTGGAAGAGGAAGGCTGACGAGAGGACAGGCTGGAGCAGATGACCTGCTGGGCTCAGCTCAGTCGACTGCTGCTTCATCGGCTGAGCCGCCCGGCATGGGGCTTCCTATTAATACCCGGGCAGAAGGATGCTTGCCTGGGATGCTCGGCCTGGCCCCTCTACATGCCACCTGCACCTCCAGCACTGCCTTCTTCCTCTCAGTCTCTCTCCTGTAGATCTGGTCACGCCACCGTAAGGACGTCAGCCCTCGGGGACTGTCACCACACTACCATCTGAGAGCACAGACTGCGTCAGAAACAGAAGCAACAGAGGAGACCAAGTGTGAGTTCATATATTGTACTCCATGGAAAGCCTGAAAGAGAGCTGTGCTTGCTGTGAGGATATCAGAGGAACTGCCCTTAGCAGCCCACGAGACCGTTCCTGGAAGTGAACATCAACGAAGACAGAAAGGCCAGGGAAAGGCCCTCTCCTGTCTCTCCTCTTGCACGTGGGCACCCCACTACTTGGCCTTCACTACCTGTTCGTACGGGGGCGGAGGCGTGTTGCAGTAGGCTGGAGGGGGCGGGCAGGCCACACTCCCCTGGGGTGAGTTGGGTGGGACCTGGAAAGCCATTGCCATGGAATTCCCGACAGGGTTCATCCCCGGTCCTCCTGGGTCGGTGTAATAGGGCGGCCCCGGCTGCTGGGCTCCTGAAAGACAGACGAACATAGGTGAGCACAGAAGGGAAAGCCCCATCACACCCCAAGTATGTGCAGGCTGCAGGGCCAGCAGACCACGCCCCGTCATTCACTCAGCGACAGTGTATGAAGGACCCAACATGCCCGGTGAGGGGGCACCTGGGCTGTGGTGACAAGCAACACAATAGGCAGGTCCCTGCCCTCTCGGGGCTTTGATTCTACTGGACTACATTCCACGTTACCAGTTCACACATTAGGGTGGAGGAAACTGGGCCACAGTAAGGTGAGGCCGTCTGCGGTGAACTATCGGAAGAGCTGCAAAGACCACCCAGGCTTCGTGACTCAGCCTGGCATTATCGCAGGAGCTCCACAACCCCTCTGGGCACGCCATTGGCTGGTGACCATTTCTGAAGTAAGGTCTCCATTCTACCTGCCGGGCTAGCATGCCCTCAGGGCGGGAGTTACTCACAGGCAGGGAGGCCATGCACCTGGGCACACATAGCCAGGCTGCAGCTGATCCTGACGCTCCATGGGTCAGGAGCGGAGCCGCAGGCTGACTCCCTAGTGACAAGCTGAGGAGCAGGGCATGGGGGCACCACGGAAGGTGACAGGAGGGTACAGGCTGGACACCCAACCCCAAATCTAGCCCTCTCTCTGAGGTGCTGTTTTCAGTGTGCTTACTGTGATCATGCAGATTAACACTATAGAATTATGCATATGTAAATAAAGAATCAGACAAAACCGTGAAAGTGCTGGGTGTTCCCTGGGTATAGCTGATTTTGTGACACGACTCAGGTGCTTTTGAAATGAGGCTTCCTTTAGCTCAGGGAGACACTCAAGTGTCAAAGAAGCTGCCCCTGTGTGAATATTGTGTAGGGTTTTTTTTCTTTTTTTGCAATTCTCCCCGACACAGTGTGATATAGTTCTGACTCTAGAAACATGCCCATCAAGGTACACAAGATGTCCCAAAGCCCACATAAGTCAGACCATGGGAATCTGCACATGTGCGGAAGGAGAGCATGTAGAACAGAAGCACAGGCCAGGCCTGCACTGTCTCTCACTGAGCGCTCTCAACTGCCAGGAGGGCACTCGGCACAGATGCCACCTGTGTGAGAGGCTGCCTCGCCCTGCACCTGTGCCGTCCCACAGACGCCACCTGAGTGAGATGCCGTGTGGTCCCACAGATGCCACCTGCGCTGCTCTGATGCATCTCACCCGCTGCCTTGGGTGTGTTCTATTTAGAAGTCGACTTACTGCCATTACCATGAGTTTCACAAGGGCAGAGATTATGTTTTATTTAGATCTGGATCCTGCTATATGTTATACAATTAAAAAACCAAGAATTTTTAAAAAGAGGGCATTGCAACAGTCTAAGCAAGACATTATGAAGGCTTCTGAATATTAGAGAAAAAATGGAGAAGAGAGAATGAGGCACTGAGGGTTGTCGGCAATGACTGGCCTGGGATTGACTCGATGGGGAGCGCACAGCGTGGGAGACAAGGGCTGAGAAGAAAAGGCCCTAGGTTCTGGTCTCAATAAGGGCCCCCCAACAGGCAGGGCAATACAGGAGAACAGGGGCTCTGCAAGAATTAGCGCCTTACCAAGGTCACACTACTGCTACAGCAGCACCAGGACAAGGGCGGGGCAGATGAAAAAGTCCCTGCTGGACTGGAGAGGGCGGAGGCAGCTCTGGAGCTGGAGCCTCCTGTGGGAAGGTGGTGGTGGAAACATGGGCATGTCCAGGAGAAGGCTGCAGGAAGGAGCAGCACTGAGGCCAGGAGAGGAGCATGAAGTGTCTAAGGCTGATGAGAAGGACGCATAGGCAATGGGAAGATGCGGCAGGAGGTGGTGCGCCAGGAGCCAGGGCAGCAAGGGGTGGGAGAATTTTCAGGAAGAAGTGATGTTCTCTCCCCAGTGAAGAGAGATCGAAATAAGCACGGCTGTAGCCTTGGGGTTCCCGTGCTCTTTCTCTACAGTTTCACACCATGGTAGACACAGGTCCCTGCTGCAGTAGGGAGAAACAGTCCAGGGTGGGGGTGAAGACTGTAGGAGGGGACGGGTGGCAGTTGGAAGGCACGCAGGGCAAGAGAAGGTGCCTTTGTAAGGATGGAAACGCTTGCGCATATGGGCAGGGGTAGGGACAGACACAGGACAGAGAGAACTTTCAGGGAGAACACAGCTCGGTGAGGGTAAGGGCCTCTGGTAAAGCACTTGGGGCCTACTAGCTGGGAGCTGGTGCACAGGAAGGCACCCGAGACAGTGGGCCGAGTGGGCAGAGCCATGTGGGGTGTGGCCCTGAAAAGCACAGCAAGGGACTTGGCCACCACAGGTTTGGTGGAGCGGTGGGTGAACATGGCCGGCAGCCTCCACTGCCGGGCGAAGCAGGTCGAGGTGATTCATTTGCTGACAGGGATGTGGGAAACGGCAACAGGAGAACTGACCAAAAGCCTCAAGGACGAAGGGAGCAGTGCGTTACAGTCACAGATGGGAGCCAAAATAGTGACAAGGAGCGACAGGCCCACTGGTGCAGGATCCGGTGTGGTGGGGACAATCTGCACAGAGGTGATAGCCAGGAGCAAGGGGACTCCACCACCCCTCCCTTCCCTACACAGGGTGTGCCCTGGGAGGAGCCCTTCAGTTCTGGTTTGTGGTTGATGGTTGGGTTAAAGAAAACACACAAAACATTCTAGGAAGAGGCTGGGGTTGCAGGAGGACTTTCTCCACAAGATGGGGTAGAAAGGGTAAGGAGAGGTGAGTAAAACCATGGCTGCCCCTCACGTCACCAGTGTTCATCAGGCCAGCCTGTGCCGTGTGTGCACGGTGGGGAATGGCATGGGATGGGGATTGGGTGGGAGAACAGAGGCTCTGCCAGAGTGAGTGCCTCACCAAGGTCACGCTACCGCTAGAGCAGCACCAGGACTTGAACCCAGTAGTGAACCAGAAAGTCAGACTCTCCCTATGATGACAGGCGTCTCTTGAAACAGGATGGTGAAGTGGGGGAAGAAGTTCAGGCAAGGGTGGGATGGGAGAGCCACAGGAGACTGGGGGCATCACGGGCCCGTGTGGAGCGCCGTCTAAGAATTAAAGGCCACCACAGCCAGCCTCCCAGCCGGGCTGCACTCACACCCTTGGCATGTCATCTGTCTCTGGACAATGCTGGAGTCATTTTACTCTGAACGTCATCATCTCCTCCTCAGTGGGAGTCTTGGCATGGTTTGAAAGGGAACTCCAGGCTCAGCAAAGACTGGGAGGACACGCTGTGATGTTAACTGACAATCACCCCTTCTCAGTGAGCTGGCCCAGCCCCATGGGTGCCAGGGGGATGGTCAGGCAGCCTGTATTCTTAGCAGGACCTGCCACCTCTCTAGCCCAGCTGACTGGCCAGTGGCGTGTCGGGGGGTTGGGGGAGGGCTGGGCCAATCTTTCCTGGGGATGCAAAAGAGTCCGGCAGGCCGCAGAGGGAGGGGTGGAAATGCAGGGAGAAGGAGAGGCGGCTGACAGAGTATGTGGCCCAGGAGGGACAGAGGCCAGGGGCCCAGGGGCCTGACTCCTGACAGCGTTCCAGTTACACCAGGATCCCCACACCATTTTAGTCAGCCCCTCCCAACCCAGGGCACGTGGGTCTCTGGTCTCACCTCTCCTCCTCTCCAGCCACGCCCTGGCTTCCCTGCTCTGTCCCCTCTGGCCCAGCTGCTCCTGCAGCCATGGGCAGGAGCCTCAACACAGGGCACCAGGGGCAGAGCTCGTTCCTGCCACCCAAGCTGTGGCAGGCTTGGCCCTACATTCCTCCCCACCAATCACTCATGGGACGGTGAGCTCTCCAGAGGGACAGGGCCTGCTATGATGGGCTCCTGCCCACTTCAGAGCCTTGTGTCTCACCGCCTGCCCTATTCTCCATCTCCAGCAGTAACCACACTGCCTGGATCCGGTCTGCCCTCTCTGGGCCCTCACTAGATAACATATCCCAGGCTTTCACCATGCAAACCGTGTCTCCTGGAATGCCTGTGACCACCTCATGCCAGGCACCTCCTAGACTCTGGTCTGGCTAATTGCCATGTATCTTTCAGTCTCAGCTCAGAATCACCAGGCAGCCCCCTCTTGCTGCCTGTCACTGCCTTCCCAGCTGAGCAGGCACCCCTGTCCTCTGGTACCCAGAACAAGGCACGTCCGTGAGTATGCAGCAGTTGCCTAGTATGGTATGATTTTCTGAGCCTTCTGAACACGAGGACAGAGCATCACTCACCCTGGTTCCCTGAGAGCCCAGAACGGCACCTTGCATGTGGCAGACGTTCCATAAATACACGGGAGGAGTGACTGAAGGGGGGACGAGTGGTGACTTGGATCTGGACTTTGGTGCTGCCAGATTGTGCTGGGTGTGCATGGGTTTCCTGAGACACACCTGTTTCTGATATGACAGGAGTGACTGGCTGCCCCACTCAGCAAGCCTGTGCCAAGGCCGTGGCTCCTGTCGAGCGGAGGATCCCAACCCCCTGCTGCAGGTGAGGGAGGTGCGGGAGTGTGGTCTTTGTAGAAGAGAGGCAGCCAGGCTATGTTTGCAATGTGGCCACTCACGCTGCAGAACCAGAAACACCAGCACCTGCATCCAGTCTAATCAGTATCTTTGTGTTCATAGACACAGTGATGGATCCTGCCAGGAACTGGTGGGACGGGATTGAAATATTTGAACATGGAGATGGAGAGGTATTTGGAATATAAAAGAGAACGGATAGAAAATGAATAAACTGTGTACTTGTCAAGAACATGAACCCTTAGGTTAAAAAATTGGTGACCACACTGGAGAGGCTACAGTTGAGGTTAAAGGGCAGCAGGGCCGGATGCTGGAGCCTCATGTGAGTAGCTGAGGGACCCTGGCCAGGTGGAGGCAGCGCGGCCGGGGAAGCAGCACGCAGAGGCTGCGCCCACCCAGACAGCTGCTCAGCTTCTGCTCATTTGGCTACAACTCCTCACAGGACGCTGGCCATGCTTACCATTCAGGCTCCCACAAAGAAGAGCAACCGAGAGAAGGTGGACCCAGTTCTCACAGAGGCAGAGACTCATTTAGGAAAGAGAAAGCAAGGACACTTCATTCTCTGCATGAAGCCTGCGGACAGAAGACCAGCAGGGCCTGGAATGTGCCCACAGACTTCAGAGAGATCACGGCAAAGACATTCCCACAAACCACAGATGATTCTATGGCACATGGCTCTGGAATCAAAAGCACCTAAAAGTCATAACCTCAACTCCTTAATCACAAATAATCACAAAGAGAACAAAAATGTGAGTGTCCCAAATGAAGCCCTGTGACTAAAGAGCAAAATTACAAAATGAGATTATTACCAGGAGCAAATACAGAATGAAGTCAGGAAAAAAAAGCCCAAGGGAGCTGCAGCTTGAAGCAGTGACTCTAGCCAAAAAAGGGGGCTTTGCATGTGCACAGAGAATAAAGAAGATTAAGAAATAAAACAAATAGCAAAAGAAACTACCTTAAATGGTATTCTCTCCCAAGGAGAATGGTTTGCAAACTGAAAGGGAGAGACAAAAAAATGGGTGAGGGAAAATGAAAGACCAAGATAAATGAGAACTGACCGGATGTTGGGGAGAGCATTCAGATTGCCTGCCTCCAACCAAGTACCTCTCAGTGCAGGAAGCATGGAATAGAACCAGGACCTCAGGGTCCCATGACATGCTAAGTGCATTTTCCTCAGATTCATGTATCTCACATACAGCCTGTCATTCTAGCCATCGAGGAATGCTATGAGATACACACTATTTCAATTTTACAGATTCAAAAGCGGAAGTCCAAATAAATTACACAATGTGCTCAAGGGACTCTCCTTCCAGTGGACACTGTTGCATCTGTGAGGACCCAGGCGGACCTCTCTCAGCCAGGAAGGAGAGCTGGAGGGGGAAGAGCTGAGGGGGGCAGCAGGGGCCCATGGAAGGAGCCTGGCCCGAGGATGCTGCTGAGCCATGCAGTTAAACCATGGCCCTTCCTCTGTGTGACTTTCTATCGTAAGAGACAATTCTTTCTTATTTTTGAAGCTGGCTGAATTGAGGTATGTGTTACTTGTAGCCAAAAGCCTTGAACTACCTCTTCCAGAGAACATTTTCTTTTTTTTTTTTTATTATTATACTTTAAGTTTTAGGGTACATGTGCACAATGTGCAGGTTAGTTACATATGTATACGTGTGCCATGCTGGTGTGCTGCACCCATTAACTCGTCATTTAGCGTTAGGTATATCTCCTAATGCTATCCCTCCCCCCTCCCCCCACCCCACAACAGTCCCCAGAATGTGATGTTCCCCTTCCTGTGTCCATGTGTTCCAGAGAACATTTTCACAAACAACAGAGGTGTTGCCAGCTCAGTACTGGCATTTCTGTGTCCTCTGAGCTTTCTAGTTTGGTTTGGTTTGAGGTTGTATCTGTTCATTTTGCTAAACTGTCTCAACTCTTAAAAATATTTCTGAGCTCATTCTCCAGGATTTTTAGGTAAGTACTGATGATAAACTGTTTACAAACAGTAATAGTTTTGTTTCTCCTTCCTGATGGTTGAATATTTTCATTTTAGCCAGAAATTTGAGCAATATTAAATATTATTAAATATCAGTTATGATACTAAGCAATCCAATTTTCATGGGAATTATTTTATAGTTTCACCAAATGTGATGTTAGCAAAGAATCTAAAGTGCATACTCAACAATTATTTATGCAACATCTCCCGTTCAAAAGGCATAGCTGATAACATGGAGCACACAGTGGAAGGCTTGAGCCTGGAACCCAGGAATTTACATTAGGTCTTTATTACATTAATAAAAGGCCTTACATGGCTAGTTTTGAGAGAGTTTTGATAAGGAATATATATCAAATTGTGCTGACAGCCTCTTCAGCACCTACTGAGACAATCATTGCTTTTTGATATAACTTATAATGTTAATTGCGTGCCTAAAATAAAACGATCTTTTGTTAAGAAGATCATGGTTGGTTATGATGGTTTACTATTTTGACACATTGCTTAATTCAGTTTCCTAAATATGATTCGATATAATTTTATTTTGGTGTTTATTCCCAAGTTATACTAACTTTACAACATGAATACGTAGCATTCCTATGATTTGCAGTAATTGATACATTCATTAAAATGAATTGTTTCTTAAAAGTTTCAAAAAAGCCATATGAATTTAAAGACATTCTGGGAGATAATTCTTTGAAAATGTCTTCAAGCTCTTGCTTGCTTTTTGAGTTATTGAAATTTTCAATGTCTTCACGCACTTTGGTATCATAAAGTACTTACGCACTTTGCCATCTTACCAGATTTTCCAATTCATGAATACTTCATTGTGATTTTCAACTCCTTTGAATCTGTAGTGTTTTAATTTATGCTTTTATTTTTGTGTTCTTCTCCTTTATTGATTAGATTTATCAGGAGGGGAACAAGCAATGTGATTTGCTCTATTGCTTTTTATCAACTGCTAACTTAGATTTATAACTATATTTTTCTGATTTTTACAATTAATTTGTATTTCATTTATAATTTCTCCCATCTCTACTTCCCAGGCTTAATTTTACCCACTCTTTATATATTTCTGTGACTTTATTAATTTCTGAGCCTCTTTTGAGGAGAGCTCAGTTCATTTGCTTTTTCATAAACTTTTAACAGAATAAAGCTATGAATCTATTAATACCTCTAAAAATTGGCTGAACATGTACTGCATATGCTGTTGCATTCCTTTCATTGACGCCTATGTCCATTTGTGTGTTCAACAAAGACTGAATTCTCACTGAGTGCCAGCACTGTTCTGGGCACTGAGGATGTAACAATGACAAAAACTGAAAATCTCAGTTCTCACGTTACTTGCAGTTTAGAGAGACAATGAGCAAGGTAAGAAAAATAGGTTAGTTGGTGATAAGTGCTAAAGATGAAAATAAAGCAGGAAAATTGAAAAAAGAAAAGCCAACGGGGAGGGGGAAGGGCAGTGCCATTTTTCCTTGTGTCTGCATGCCTCATGAGGAGGTGAAGGACCTCAAGGAAATGGAACTGTTGGGCAGAAGGGGCAGGCAGCAGGTACTGGAGGAGTGTGCCGTGTACCTGGGCATGTCCATGGAGAAAGAGACTTTTAGGCAGAGGAATGGCTGTCTGGAGGGTCTCAGGACAAGCCACAGGCCAGTGAGTGGCAGCAGGGGAGTGAGCCAGGAGGGGTCACAGGAGAGGCCAGAGCCCGCTGGGCAGCCAGGAGGAGTGCTGAGAGAAGAGAGGGCCTCCTTGGCCTCTCAAAGTGCTTCTGTGGCACAGTGGGCCCATGAGAGTGTTGGGAGCACAAGCCCTGGCTCCTGTTGTGACTCTGGCTGCCTTGCTGGAAGCAAGAGGCAGCAAGAGAACCACCAGGGAGGCTCTCATCAGAGTCTGAATAAAGGGTGGTGGCAGCCAGGGTGGTGTCGAGAGAAAAGGCCAACTGGCCTCAAGGCTCCTGGCTGGAGCCCTGGAAGAACAGAGGTGGGGCCTGGAAAGAGGGTGGAGGAAAGAACCAGCACTGCAGAGTCCTCCACTCCCACCTTTTTGACTTAATACATCATTTATGGGACTAGTCTTTCATTTCCAAGTGGGTGCAGAGCATGCATTTGTTCATTTACAGACATCTACAAACTGCAGGTGTCCTACTGGGAGTAGTAACTACTGCCCCTCAGTGAGTGCTGACTCTCCAGCCCTGTGCTCAGCAGGGGACACGAAGGAAGTACTCTTAGGATCCCAGCTTCAGGGGCTTGAGGCTCAGAGAACTGAGCAACTTTCCCAAAATCGCCACAGAAGCACGAAGTTTGAAACAAAGCCCCTAGTATCCGGAGGTATGCAGCTTCTACTTCTATAAACGTATTCGGACACCTTTGTAGTACAAAATCTAAGCGCTTCTTTCAAATGTTCCATTTATTTTTACATTTTGATCAGATTAATAGCAATGCATTGACACTCCTACAGTTTCCATCACTCTGTCATATTTTTACATTTTTGTTTTACATACTTTGAAAATTAATTTAAGACATGACTATTATATCTTCACCTTTTATAAAAGGTGATTTTTATCAGTATTAAAAGGACTTCCTTTTCATATGCATATATTAGTAAATCTATGGAATATTTCTCAAAGAATACACAAAAAAACTGATAAGCGGGAGGAAGAGAATTGGACTGCAGACTGTATATTTCTTCTTCCACTGTATAACGCTGTACATTTCCTCTTGAGGTACATACATTATCCATTACAAAAAAGAACCTCCTGCTACTGCCTTTTGGGGAAGAGAGGAAGAAGGGAGGTTTTTTTTTTTTTTTTTTGAGACGGAGTCTCGCTCTTTCCCTCAGGCTGGAGTGCAGTGGTGCTATCTAGGCTCACTGCAAGCTCTGCCTCCCGAGTAGCTGGGACTACAGGCACCCACCACCACACCTGGCTAATTTTTTTTTTTGTATTTTTAGTAGAGATGGGGTTTCACCGTGTTAGTCAGGAGGTTAGGGCGGTCTCGATCTCCTGACCTCATGATCCGCCTGCCTCAGCCTCCCAAAGTGCTGGGATTACAGGCGTGAGCCACCGCGTCCGGCCAAGAGGAGGAAGGGAGTTAAAAACATGTGGGTATTAGGCACCCAGCCTTCAGGCCGACCTGTTAGGGTTTACAGAGACCATACACTTGAAACACAGCTGAGATGCATGTGAACATTGCTTTAAGACATTGGGGCCCTAATGTCCCACAAGAAAAGGCACAGACAAACTTAGTGAGCAAGATTAAGTAGAAAATGAAACCCCCACACTAAGTTTTCACTTTTTCTTTCCTAGCTGTATAAATCAGAAGCTGAGTGAAGACAACGGTTTTGCTTGCTGCTGCTGATTTTTTAAAAACAAAAGCAAAAATAACTGTGTTAATAAAGAGAATTCCAGTGCATTACACAGAGCAGATCCTCAAGCATCTGCCAGAAATTAGAGTAAAAGCAGTCATGTTATTCCAAGAGACGAGCACTAACTTTCACTCCGGCTCTGCAGAGTTCACAGGTGCTCACGCTATTCTTAATGCTGAACTTGTATGACTGTGGCCAGCACAGCCCATCCTTCAATGCTTGTGTCTTCATCAAACCTGTAGCGCTTCTCAGTGCAGGGGGCATCCTGCATCACCTATTTCATCATTCACCTTGCTGAAATACAGACCCTGACTCAGCGGCTCTGGGTGGCGCTGGGGTGAGGGAGAGCCTGCATTTCTAACAGGGACCATGCATGTCTTCAGGCTGTAATTTGAGCAGCAGGTGCGAGGCAGTTGATAAGTGTCTATGGATCCTGATAACATGTTATGATTACCATCCCTCATTACAGAGAGGGAATCTGAGTCATGAAGGGTAGGTCCTTCCCTTCACTCAACCCTTCAGTAAGTTCCATGAACTCTGGGCCCAGGAAGGACCCCATCCCTGCTCTGTCCTCACCACCCCAATGCCCCACCCTGGCCAAGTGGGGCAGTGCCTCTTACAGCTCTCTCTCGGGTTCCTTTGCTTAGGTTTATGATTCTCTCCAAAAGCTCTCCTATGCGGCTCTCAAGTCACCTTTGACCCCACCCCTTCTTTGCTAATCCCTCCTGGTGAATTCCTGTTACTTTCCCATGTCATGCTCTTTAGCCTCTCTCATTAAAGCAGAATATACTTGGATATTGATTTTAACACAACATGTTGGTCCTTTTTTCTTTTTTTTTTTTTTTTTTTTTGAGATGGAATTTCGCTCTTGTTGCCTTGGAGGGCAACAGTGTGATCAGATCATTGCAACCTCCGCCTCCTGGGTTCAAGCAATTCTCCTGTCTCAGCCTCCCGAGTAGCTGGGATTACAGGCACATGCCACCATGCTTGGCTAATTTTTGTATTTTTAGTAGAGACAGGGTTTCATCTATCGGTCAGGCTGGTCTCAAACTCCTGACCTCAGGTGATCTGCCTGCCTCAGCCTCCCCAAAGTGCTGGGATTACCGGCGAGAGCCACCGCACCCAGCCATCTTTTTCTTCTTACAGAGGAGTGTTAACACATTCCTCTTCACTGCCATGATATAGACTGTGGATGATCTTCCTCTGCCATGTTTTGTTTTTGTTTCCTTGCTGTTTCTTATCTAGTCTGTTTCCCTGCCCTCCCCCAACTTTTTAACTTTTATTACTATCTTTGACAGTGGTTTAGAATGTGGACATGTTGCTTTAGATTTCAAGAGGAGCTACTGTACAGACATCCCAGGAACTGTCAAACACATCAGACTTGACTTTGTGGAGATTCATGCTCGTGAGCCTCCTTCCACCCCCTCGCCAGTCTTTCTTCACTGAACCGAGAGAAGCACAGGCGCTTTCCTTTATGACCTCATCACGCACCTCTCCAACCTACAGTCGCTGGGGGGTGGGGGTGAGCAGCAGTGCAGGCTGGAGCTGCTGAGGACAGCACCATGTCCTCAGTGGAGTGGTCTCTGTGCCAGCCAGCTGGGTGTGGAGTAAGGAGATTATTCGCACGGGGTGAACTTGGGATGGGTGCCCTTGAGAATTCCATCCAGCCTTGAGATTCTTTTGACATTTTTTCTTTGAAGTAATATAATGAACATGTAGCAAAGCTAATTAACAAAAAAGAGAGAGAAAAGGCATCCCAGAAATAGAATGGAGAGAGAAATAACTACAAAGACAATGGTTACTGTAAAAGACATTTAGAATACTGTGAACAAGTATGCGTTCATACTCCCTCAGAGTCTCCCGAAGCAACCCACCCTACTGACACACCGACTTCTGGCCTCTAGAACTGGGGGAAGACACATTCTTGCTGTTTTAAGCCACCAGTCTGTGTAGTACTTTGTGAGGGCAGCCCCGGGACATGAATCCAGTACGCACCTTCTCCTGCTGTCAACAGCACAAGCCCACGTCAGCCCACAGCATGCAAGACAGTCTCAGCACAACAAAACCAGCACTGCTCCCAGAAACATAATTACCGGAAACATTTTAAAACTGTGCAGGGCTTCTTTTTGTTTGTTTGTTTAGGATTAGCCCTGGGATTCTGTGACCCTATAATTTTTTTCTCCCCTTTTTGCCTAAGTTAGATCAAAGGTAATTAATAACAAATCCCCATGGCCACATGCCCAATTAAGCTCCTGGCTTTGTTTTCAGTAATCATCATCACGTGCACAGGTCTCACCTAAGCAGCCAGCCCACCTCCCCACCCGCCAGCTTCTCCTCCACAGGGAACCAAGGCTGAAAATACTGATACTCAACAAACAGCAGACAGAAAAACACCATTTCACATCCTTTAAAAGTATTTTCCCAAGTCATTAGAAGTCTTCTAAAAAGAAGAGAAAACATGACACAGAACTGAAAGTCGATTTAAAGTTGAGAAGGTAAAAGGCAGATAGAATGGAAATGCATGTCATATTTTTGCTGAATTTCCACAGGCAATCTGAATGTGTATGATAAAAGGGACTTCCAAATTCAGCCTTTCACTTTGGGTGGTGCAGCACCCACGTTTTTCTATGAGAGGAGGTCGGAAGTCACTGTCGCCCTGTCCTCATCCCAGAGCTGCAGGCCAGGGACAGCTGCCTCATCACCCCGGCTGTCCTGTGGCTGCACTGTGCCGCCACACAGGGCCCACACAGGGCGCCCGCACACGGGACGTGCACACAGTACATTCACAGAGCAGTTAGTGACAGACGGCAGGTTGGACGTGTAGGCACAGGGACCTCACGTGGGGCTGCAGACCTCATTGCAACAAGGGACCTCCAGTCTTGTTTGGCCCACATTTTCCCTCATCCGCCCCTCGGAAGGGCCGGAAGCAGCCATTTCAAATATTAATACATTTAGGGAGAAAAGTGCAATGGTAGACTTGGGAGCCAAGGGATCTGAAGGAGGCTCTGCTTCCCAGGGGGAGAGGAATGCAGCCAGCGAGGCGGGCGGGGGGCCTGTTGGACCCAGAGCCCGCGTGAGCAAATGTGAGGGAGACCCCTGGTACGTGCAGTGTGTCTCTCCAGATGCAGGCACCCATGAGTGGACCACGACGGGCCAGGGGCTCAGGCTCCATCTCAGCCCCATCACTGGCGAAGCAGAGGACAGTGGGCAAGGGACTTAAATCTGCTGTAAGTTTCTGTTCCCACTGATCAAAGATCACAGATGCGCAAGCTTTGTTGTGAGTAATGTAACAATAGGAATTGCCTACCAACAGGGCAGGCTGTAAAAAATTCTTCTTGAAATACAGTCTGTGCAGTGTGTTATCTGTCATTATTTATAGTGGCTAAGGACATTAAATGCTTTCACATGGATAAAAAAACAGCTGCCGCTTTTGTATGGCAGAACATTCTAGATGTATCCGCTTTATGCAAACTGGGCTGTGCAAACCATAATAGCAAGGCAGAGGTCACAGGGAGGGGAGGGGCAGCACGGGGGCTGGAAAGAGAAGTGCTGCGTAAGAATAACAGAGACAGAGACAGAATGTCAGATGGACAGAGCTGGAGGACTTTGTGGAAACACATTCCTGCTGGTGAGGAGGCCCGCCATATTGGGAGGCCATCTCAATTCCTGGGCGTCACCAAGTAAGACAGTTCCCACGCCCACACCCCCTCACCCTGACCCTGATCAACCAGTTTCCTTCTGCCATCAGGGATGAACAGGTAAGGAATATTCTGGTAGCCATGAGAATGTATGAATAGATTGGCATTGGTGATTTGTAAACAAAAAAGTATTTCCAGTTAATTTCTTTCAGTAAAACCATAAACTCAAAAATCTCTATCCTGAAGGCAGCTGCCCAGGGCAGCACAGGGCAGGCAATGAGTGTGAGACCCCACAATGCAACAGACCCTTACAAACCCCCCACGGCCACACACCCTGGGTCCATCTGCCCTGCTGTTTCTTCAGGAAAAAACCCAGAATGGAAATGCTGGAGCCCCAGGGGCTGGAGACCGGGGAGAGGTGGCCTGCAAGGCTGTCCCATCATCATCCCCGCACGTCAGAAGCACCGTCGCGTTGGAAAAGAATGACACTCATTCCACCAGTTCTGAAGCCAGATGTCCTCACAACCGAAGCAGCCCTGTTTGTGCTTGGGCTATGACTTGAGGGTAATTAAACTGTCAAAACACCCTCCCTACTATTTCCATTTTCTTGCAGTTGGTGTCATTTAGTCACTGCAGGCTGACAGACTTATTACAGGATTGAGACATGAGAATGAACAGTCAGAAACCTATAAATGAACTCACCACAAATGGCTGCTGGAAAGGAAGAAAACTATCTGTCGATGGGAAAACTCCATCCACTTCAGTCACATTCAAGGAAATCATTTTTAAAGAAAACTTGAATCACATTAACACCACAGATTTCACTGACTGTCCTCCGCAATCTCTCTCTATGTATCTGTGGAATTCCATAGTTGAACTCATGACCATTTTTTAGAGGCAGGGTCAAGCTATGTTGCCCAGGCTGGAGGACAGCGGCTATTCACAGGCTTAATCACAGTACACTACAGTCTTCAGCTCTTGGCCTCAAACCATCCTCTCACTTCAGCATTCTGACTGGCTGGGACTACAGGTGTATGTCACTGGGCCTGGCTAGCCTCATGACCATTTCACAAAAAACATTATCCAATGTTCTCTTCCCTAACTGCACCTTGACGGTCTTGCCGTACCAGCAAATTGTCTTGATCTTGACTATGAACTTCAATGGCCACATAATATTCCACAAAGAAGATGGACCATAATTCAATCATCGTTTTCTTTGGAGCTCCCTTAACCACCCCCTTGCCACATTCAATCACAGGGGCATCACACTCAGCTGAGGCCACCTCCTGCCAGCTAGCCAGCCAGCCCTTCCTTCCCCCAGGCCTACAGTGCTGCCTCAGCCTAGGCTTTTACATTTTCTCCACCGTTCTACAGTTCCTAAAGAGCAGGGAGGATTCTCACCCACACCCTCCACCTGTGTGAACACAGTGGCTGGAGCTAGTTAGCTCATGTTTTCAGAGTGAGTGAATAAATGAATGAAGACAATTTTTTCCTCTCTATCCAGGAAAACATATTGGTGAGACCCTGCCAGCATCCTGATGGGGAAGGATTCGGGGTTGGGCATTTAGGGAGCTCTTTCTGCTGCTGCTGCATCTTGGCTGACACTATATGCACAGATTACACAGAATGAGGAGTGCTTTTCTGCACACCGTTTCATTTTGCAGTTAAGGTGCTGAGGTTTAGAAGGGACCGTGGCCTACCCTGGGTCTCACAGACCTCAGGCCTCTTAACTCCCTGACCAGGGCCTCTTCCTCAAACCACAGCTACTCCACACTCCTCCCACTTTCCAGCCTCTGCACAACCCGGCCAGGCCCTGAGCCCTTCGGCCATCAGCTGCAGCCTTTGGGTCCTGGTTCCTGGGCTGGCCTGGAGCCCCACCTCTGAACCTCAGCCTCCTGCTGACTTTGCCAGCCTCTTTCCACCACGTTCAGAGTTCTGCCTCAACCCACACCAACCCCCAGGACCACAATGCTGCCAATTTCCTCCCCTCCCCGACCAGGAGCCTCTTTGCAATGCACAGATTCTCTGCTTTCCCATGCTCATCAGTGATGCTGGTCCCAGCAGGAGCACCACGCGAGCCCCGCTACACCCCAGAATATGAGCCACTGCCCTCCCCTGCCCCAGTGGGTGAGTCTGGGTCCTCTAAATCCCTCTGCTTTTTCATCTTCATTAACAGGCATCCCACGCCTGAACCCACTTCCCCTCTCAGACCAGCAGAGGAAAAATGGGGCTCTGCCAAAAATTCACTAACACCCATCCTGCTTTGTGCAGATGCCTGCACACCTTGGCACTGCCCGGACAGCCTCGGGCATGACATTTACCCTGTGGACCACATGGGACATTGGGATCCCTCGGCTCCTCTCTCTCCCTGGACTGCCAAACTCTGTGTGGCCCTCCTCTCAGTCCCCACGCTCCCAGGGCCCATGCCGCAGATAGTCTGGGATCTGAGCAGACAGCTGCAGCAGGGTGAAGCCACCCTCAGGGGAGGCAGGTGTCTAGACCAACAGCAGACAGGACCCTGCAGACCCCATTCTTGTGTTCACTATTACTCTGTCTAGGAAACAGCTGAATTCTTCCCAAGCTCAGCACTGTTAACAAATGATCCAGCCCTGGACCTGACAGGGAAATGATGGAAACTGTACACTACCGGGAGCCCTGGGAGCCTGCTTTCATATGACAGTCTGGATATCCTGGGATCAGCCACACCGTTGCAGGCCTGCAAGAAGTATAAAATGAAAAAGGGATGGCAAACCAAGTCTACATTTTGGTCAGAGAAGATGCGCTGGGACCAGCAGCCACTCGCTGTAGAGAGCTGGGGGCTTACTTATTCTTAATCCAAATGGCTCTTCCGTGGGAAGCCTTCCTGGAGTTGTGCACCAGATGGAGTCTCCTACTTACATGGTTTCTTAGCATTCTCAACTTTCTCTCCCTCGCACTCATGATGGTCAGTCACTATAGAGTTGTTTGCGTGAAAGCTCACACGGGTGCTGGAGCCGTGCATGCAGCGGTGACTGAGGGCAGGTGTCCAGGCTGTGCAGTGTTTTGAGCTCCTGCAGGCGCCTCAGCAGGTGTGCAGTAAATATGGGCCAAGACAGCAATTCAGGCAGGTCTGCGCTCCAGGCTGTGACTGTGGTTGTGATGTATCCCGACCCTGGTTTACCAGGCTGCAAACCTGGGAGCTCCCACAGTTCATCCAGCCTGAGGATGAGGGCCGGGCATCTACTTGGTGCCTGAGACCATGAGTCCTGTACACAGCCCCGTGGGGAGCCCAGTGTAAACATGGAGCATTAAAGCTGGTAAAGCCCCTGGCAGGGGACACAGGGAGAAAGTGGAGGATGTGAAGCAGCCAGAGACAACTTCACTATGGGCACAACACAGAGCAGCACCTTGGAGGAAGGCATTTTCCAGGCAGAAGGAGGGCGTGTGCAGGCCTCAGTGCGACGCAGGACTAGAGAGAGGAGGTCGCTCAAACTGGACACAGAGGAGCGGGGATGGGTCTGAGGAAGCTGTGAATGCGTCCTCAGTCCTCAGCTAGGGACTGTGGACTTACACTGTGAGCCAGGTGAGCTGGCAGAGACCCTGCCGCAGAAAAATAGCACGGCCAATGTGCTTCTGTTTTTTGTTTTTTAAGACCCTTCTGATAGCCAAGTGGAAGACAGAGGAGCTGGCGGAGACCAGTGGCCAGCAGGCGCTGCTCCAGGGTGAGATAAGGGATGTGGCAGATCTAATGGCCTGGTTGCTGGGGATTCTCCCAGACAGATGGAGCGGGGTTAGGTGGGGTGTGGGGCTGTGCAGAACAGAGGGATGGGGCCAGAAAGGAGTGCACATAGGGATGCATTCTCCTCTCAAAACCCTGGCATGCCAGGGTTCAAAAGAATTATGCAGCTGCAGGCACAGTCTCAGCACCTCACCTACTCACCACAAGAGCCCCAGTTCACATGAGTGGTAGACTCTGAGCTCGGCCAGGACCACAGACCAGGGACATGTGGCCTTCTGCACTGGGGGCAGTGGGGCCTCCCATGCCAAGTGGAGCAGGGGCTGCTCCTCCCTGTACTAAAACCTCTCTGACTGATCCAGATGAGACCCAGTGAGTGGCGGCTTTCATCTCTCATTTTAACAGAAATTTTGCACTTTACCCTATGATGCAGCACAAATCTGAAACGATTCAAATATTTCCAAATATCAAAGGCTAAAATCCACTTACGGATTCAAAATGGTACTAACCTGACTGTAAGTTTAAGGCACAGCTCTCAGTGAACTGCTGTGGAAAATATATATTTATATTTTTCTGAGCAACATTTTTTAAAATAAAGAAAATTCTTCCTGAAAGGAAAACCCTGTGGAGTATCTGGTGGAAAAAAGCTGTAAAAGAACAAATATGCAAATGACTTTGCATCTTGATAACAGCCTGTTCTCAGGAAAACAGAAGAGAGAAGATAATTTTCTCCTATTACATTCAATCCCTCTACTTCTCTCCTATTTAAAAACCACTTTATTGAGGTCTGATTGACAGGCAAAAAGCTGCGCATGTTTAAGACCTACAACCTGATGAGTTTAAAGACAGGGGCACATCCAGAAAACCATCGCCATGCTCTATTCCATAAACATCTCTATTACCTACAAAAGTTTTCTCTGCTCTTCTTGTTATCTTTGTGTGATAAGAACATATATTAACATAAGACCTACCCTCTTAGCAAAATTTTAATTATACATTACAGTTGTATTAATTGTAGGTCCTACACTGTACAATAGATCTCTAGGACTTATTCATTTTTCTTAACTGAAACTTTGTAAAAGCGAAGGCATCCACTGCTCCTAGAACTGACCACCTATCCACAGTGTGCAATCAATAGACAGTCCCATCCCCAGGCTCCCAGGTGGAAACTGTGGCTGGGAGCATGGCGGCGCAGACACCAGCAACACCCCTCTGCCCAGCCTCACTCTACACCTGGCCAGAAGACCAGCGCTCTGATGAGCCGAGCCAGCCCAGCCCTCCAGGACCCTTGGCTCCCCGCTGTCATCAGAGAGCTCCCTGGCCTATGTCCTAAGGAAGTCCACACCACCCACCACAGTATGTAGGAGTTTTAGATGGCTAAGGCAATGTTTTACAAGAATTAAGAAACAGCTAATTCATTTTGACCCTGGGATGTCACTTTGGGTGTTATGCACTAAACAGACTACATGTGACCTGTACAAGAACGTCTATTGCTATGGTCTTTGTAAGTATTTGGAATACTAGTAACTGCACAATGAATACTTGTTGAATGCATGAATAAAAGACAAAACATGAGAAAACAAAACAAATTATCAGCAATAATAAAATAAGCAAATTACCATTTAGTAACATAATTAGTATCTAGTCCAGAAGCATTAAAAATGGCAGGGGTATTACCGCTCCTACACAGAAATTTATATGTGAAATAATGTTTAAGGAAAAGGGCAGAGAGCAAATAATACGCTTATACAAACTGCATCACATCACGTGCATATGTGGCACACTGATAACTGTAAGAATATGAGGTGACGGGCGTGCGATATACCTTACATTTGTTATCTGCACAAATGCACAATGGAGCTGGTCATCAGAACTAAAAAAATGAATAACACACCTGAGCTCTCTCTTCTGGCAGTACCCTTTCTGCAGCAGTACCCTTTATAAATGTTGGCAGAGGACACACACTGTGGGGAGGAGAGACAAGGACAGGGCTGGCTGACCTGGGCCGGGATTTGGGGGCTGCCTGGTGTAGGACACATTGAAGGCTGGCTCCTCGATCAGCGGCGGGGGGTACATGCGCCTCCGGATGAAGAAGCCGGCTCCGCAGCAGAAAAGCACGCCCATCATCAGAAGGAACCTGAGGAGAGTACAGACGTGAGGGTGGTGCTCCCAGGTGGGGGCCCTGAGGGCTTGGCCCTACAGCTCAAAGGCCTCACGCACTCCTCGGGGGTCCGGGACCAATGACTCCCGAATGCACGAGTCAGAAGGCAAGGGCAGAGCCATGAGGCTCGCACCTCAGACTTGGTCCTCTTGGGCCCATTTTACCCAGGGACATTCCTCTAGTGGATAGCAACAAGTAGATGCTTGACCTGCGGCCTCTGGGACAGCCCCTGGTGAGGCCACCCACCCTGAAAAGCACCGTAAAAGAAAAAGCTCATGCAGTCACTTCCTCGTCCACGGCTCTGACCTCAGCTCGACATTTTAGTTAGAACAGGAGATGCCATCTAAATCCTGTCTGAATGCCATGGCCGATCCAGCCTTGGCCTCGCTGTCTGTCTCTGTTTTCCATTCTTCACTGTCAAAGCACCAAGGCAGAGCACATTTATCCTCCAGACCACGTCTCCATTATCACATCAACACCCAAAGGAAACAGAAGTATCCTTCCTGGAGCACACCTTAATTACAGAGAAACTATGGGAATAGAAATACAATCAATGAAAACAGAATCAAGAGAAATACAATCTATCAATAGAAATAAAATACAAACAATAACAGAAGCAGAGCTGAACTCTTTAAGGGTAGCACCTTTGTCCAACCCATCTGTGAATTCTCATTGACTATCACTTCATCAGCATTCAGTAAATGACTGCAGAATGAACACATGAATGGCTTCCTTCCATTCCTCACTTGCACCATACTTTTTGTTTCTAGAAAAAGAGGAGAGTCACTTTGAGAAGAACTAGTAGTAGACAAAACTGGCAAACTGGCAAACTCTTGCCCATCTCTGAACTGAAATTATGAGGGGACCCACGGAACTGTCCAGAAGCCATGCAGACACCCACACGGTGAGGGCACCTGCTGCCCTGTGACGATGTCAGTGGCACCGGTCCACATATAAAAGAAGTTTAAGAGCGTACGATAAAGCCTTTGAGAATATTAATGTGATGTCAAGGCCTTCAGCCAGTCCAAAAGTATTTACTGGATAACCTTGGAAAGCTGAGCAGGGAGAAAAGCCAGAGGCATGAGACAGGAATGACTCAGGAAAGACTGAAACTGTGGCCTTTGTCATCTGCCGTCTAATTCATTATTCATTCAGCAAGTCATCTTCAGGTGCCTGCTATGCCCTGTCACCACACTGATCACAGCAATGAGTAGACAGGTGAGGGTCCCCCGACCCCGCCAACACTGAGCTTACAGAGGAGGGAGACAGATACCAACCTATACAATTATTTATCTACAACCTGGTAAGTGCTAAAAAAGAAAAATGAGCGATGCAAGAAGAATACTGTGTGTGTGATTGGGTAAAATATACATAAATATAATTTACTATTTTAATCATTTTTAAGTGTATAATTCAGTGCACCAAGATGTTTGAACAAGGGTATCTGTGGTGGTGAGCAAGACTGGGAACACTGCATTTCTTTTAGTGACAGCTGGGCTGGGCTCTGAAGAACGAGAAGAGACAAGCTGAAGGGGAAGAAGGGGCATTCTGGGCAGAAAGAACACAGAGCAGGTACTGGGGCCGGAGAAGCTGGGAGCAGGAGGCCTGGAGGCTCAGTCCCCATGATGGGCGGAGGGAGCGGCCATGGGGAGCCAGGAGACCCAAACCATTCAGGAGTGTGGCGATGTAAGGCTTAATGTGCTCGGCATCAAGAACATTCGCTAAGTTCCCAAAGGGAACAGCTTCCTCTCCTAAAACCGATTTCCCTCAGGTGGGCTCAGTGACAGTCTGACACTCAGCACTGAGTCCTGCTGCTAGTATCTGGGTAGAAATATACAAAGCACAGAGAGGCTGGATGTGTACAGGGTTTACTTTCTCACTGGCCACTTCCAAGAGACCAGGCTCATTGGATTGAAAAATGCAGAAGGCACCTGAGATCTTAGTCTTGTCTAAAAAATAAGCTAAAATGTCGGTTCCACTGCCAACAGTAGTAAGAACATTTTGTCTTTCTACACAAAAGGAAATGACATTGCAGCTCCCACCTTAGACTAATGGTGAGCAAGCATAAGGCGAGGCTGGAATGGAGTTACACGGGATCTACCTCATCCCTTACTGAAATTGTAGTCTGCTGGAGAGCAGGCATAAGGCAAGGCCTGGACAGAGTCACACGGGATCCACTTCATCCCTTACTGAAATCATAGTCTGATAACTTATTCTGTTCATTTATGTTTATTTTAAAAATTTATTTAAAATAATTTTTGGTAGAGACGGAGTCTCACTATGTTGCCGAGTGATCTCAAATTCCTGGCTTCAGTGATCCTCCCACCTTGGCCTCCCAAAGTGCACCATTGTGCTAGGCCAAGAACTTATTTTAAAAGAGAGAAACTAACAAAGGGGCAGGAGAAAGCGCTTCTAAAAACAAGGAAAGAGACGAAGCAGGGTGTTGGCTGGGAGAGAGGAGTAGTAGTAGGAAAGGCAGTTCTTGCAGCTGGGGGTACAGGCTGGCTGTTCCCTAGATGTCCTCTTTGGTTGCTCAACAGGTTTTGGAAGCTTTCAAAGGGATTAAGAGAGGAAGGTTTGTGCCTTTTTTTTAACATTAGAAGTTACCTGGTTACTTTAATTCAATTTGTTTTTTGATTCCTCCCCCCGACCCCCCAGCCCCGAGTGTAGCAGTTCTCAATTCTGCAGTCCCAAGGACTGGTGCAGCTACTGTGCAAGCCCTGCCCAGACCCCACTCAGGACTCCGCATGGGACCCTGCTGTGGACTCACCCGCAGTGCCACCTAGGCTAGTTCTCACTCGGGCCCACTGTGCTTTCTGAGTCCACTCAAGGGTGCCATCGGTCCACCTTCTCTACTCTTGATTCCATCCAGACCTCCTTGGTGAAAAGATCCTCAAGATCTTGGAGTTGGCAGGAACTCTGAAGGCATTCTCCTTCAAAACCTTTGTTTTATGGTCAGGAGACACCTTCAAACGTTGTGGGGCCCAGGCAGCAGAGCAGCCCCTCCCTCCCATCCTGCCGCCACTCCTGTCCACTAAATGCTCATCCTCACCACAGAAGCTTCCCATCACCTTTTAACACATCCACTCTTCTTACACTCCGGCCCTGCAAGGTGCTGTCCCTCTGCCCCAAACGCCATCTCTGACGACCCAGTCAAAATCTTTGTAGCTTTCTCCAACTTTTCTGGCTTCAGAAGTTCTGTGCTCTGGCTTGAAAGTATCCACACCTCATTATCTGCTTAGACATCATCTTCTTCAGGAGTCTGCCTGCCTAAAGCCTCTCCATAAAACCCCAGCACAATGCCTGGTGCATATCAGACCCGATGTTGATTGAGAGAGAAAATGCATGGGGTGAACCCAGGTGCCCTTCGTATTTCGGGTGAGGCACTGTAAGCTCACACCCCCAGGTGCTCCCTGGCTACATCGCCAGCTCGGAACCCTGTGTCGGAATCTCAACATTAATGACTCAGCCCCATCTTCTGGCATCTGGCACTCAGATCTTGCAACAGCCTGACCTTATGCAATGAGACTTGTGGGAGCTTCTCCAAATGGGGCCCACCAAGTCGTCATGTGCTGCCTCGCCAAGGTGTCCTGCCTCTGACAGGTGACCCTAGCCAGCAGCTAGGAAGCACCTGGCTGCCAGTGCAGCTACAGCTTCTGGGCAGCTCCACAGAAGCTGCCAGGCCCTAACAGTTCAGCTGGACTTTCTCAAACTTCTCTTCTTTTTGATCATACAATGCCTGAACGCTGACAAGCTTTTTCATTTTTTACAAGCATTCTCACGCCCTCATCATCATTCATCTAGTGCTTTAGACCAACCCAAAATCCTTACAAGCCCGTTCACAGTTCAGGGTTTCACAGTTCAGGGTTTCACACTCCAGACGGTCTGCCTCCTTCTACTCCAAGGTCCCGGGAGGAGGCTCCGGAGGCAAGGCCTGCCCTGAAGCTGGGCCTTGCCCCTGACACTGGGCCCTCCCCGTTTCTGGTACTGGCCCCCTCAATCTGGAGATGCACACAGAGCCGTTAACCTTTGAACAGTCTTAGGCTACAACAATTATTCTTCTGTTACAGAGTTTTAGGAAATGGCACCTCTGCAGTGTGGGGACCTGACACCAGCTCCCTTGTTAGGGGGGTACACCTAGGTGGGGCTTACCAGGCTGGTCCTAAGGGAGGTCTGGCCAGCAGCTGTAAGGTCAGGTGAGGCCAAGGAGGTGGTGAGGTGATGATGAAAGAAGGCATCACTATTAAAGAACATCCTGGTCACCTAACACGTGGAGTCCCCACTCCCTATAGGCTTCCCTAATCAAACCCTGGGCACAGGTGTTAAGGGAGAAAGATAAAACCGCATAAAAATTCAGGTGGCTGCTGTCACATGCTCAGTAAGATCTTAAAGCCTCAAAAGGTCAGTAAAGTCAAAATCTTAACATCATAAAAAAGCTTGCATCATGCAGAGAGCAAACTCTAAACTTTTTTGAAGTTTACTGAAGGGCATCACCACTGCATGGGAGAAGAAGAGCAGGCGGGTACAAGAAATGCTGCTTTGGTTTATAAATCCTTTCCCACACGTGCTCTGCCACCCTCTCATCTGAAGCAATACCTGTCATCTCCAGAGTCTAACAGATGCTCGGGGCACTCCAGCAGGCGTCCTGAGGCTCCCGCCCACAGGAGGCTCCCCCCATGGAATGCGCTCCCACCCTTCCAGGATGCTGCAGGCATGGAACCAGTTCCTACTCAAGGAGCAGACTTTGGACTGCTCCGTATGCGCCCCAGAGGAGCTGGAGAAGGCACATGGGTGCAGGCTGCCTATCTTGAAAGCGAAGAGTCAGCCAACACAAGATGGAAGGGGAAGAGTCTGGACAATGAAAACTCGATCGCCTGCCAGTCTCAGTTGGGTGATTTTCTGATTCTTCAAGACAATCAGCCTTGGCTCCATTTCAGAAACTGGCCGAGGAGCTGCTGAAGGATGAGGCTGTTGTCCAGCCACCTTACCAGAAGCAGAGCTCTTCTTCCCACTCCAAAATCCGTGAAAACAAAAACAGGCTTCCCACAAACCCCATGCGTGCCACTGCCAGTCATGAAGCCAACCCAAACATACCCATTTTCCTGACCAAGGCTGTCCTTGAGGCCACCACCCAAGTGAAGGTGTCGCATCCAAGGCTGTGACAACACTGACGGGGGGGGGCAGAGCTCTCGGGGTAGGGAACAAGGAGGAGGTGTGACCTACCAGAAGTACCACAGCCTCTGTATGGAGAGGGCCCGCACACAGCACCTGGAGCCACAGCAGTCCTCGTAGGAGCGGCATCTGTGGAGAGAGGCACAGGCTGGTCAGCACTGAATTGGAAGCAGCCACCGGACCAGCCATGCGGCCCAGGCTGGGCTTCAATGTAATCATTCTTGAAGGAAGAAATCAGTAAGAGCAAAAAGGACAGAACTGCCTCCACTGCATTTCACAGAACCAGCAGAGCAGAATGACATCAGCCTGTGGCCCAAAGCAAGGTGCTGAGGTGGGCACAGTCAGTGTGATGCAAAGCCCTACATTTAACAAGCATCCTGTGTGCCAAATCCAATGGATTCCTTCCGGGAGGTGGCACAACCAAAGACAGACATTAAGCCTACCAGGACTGCTGCTGGGAGGAGGCTCCACAGGAGCCCAGCACCCACGTGGTGCTCATCTCTGCTGTCTTCAGTCCCCGACTACGGGGAAAAGATGGAAATACCCCACCACGTCCACTGAGGCTAAAAGCAGAGGCTGTGGAGTTAGATAAATCACAGGTGTGGTCCTGGTCCTGCCACTTAATAGTTGTGGGGACTTCTGGCGAGTCTCAGTTTCTCCATCAGCAAAATGGGTGGAACTGCAGGCGCCCTGCACAGCACTGACTTAAGTTTTAAGGCCTTTCTCACCATATAAAGTGCTGATGGCACTATTACTGCTCACGCTGCCTCCCTCCCCTCATCCCCCAACGTGTCTGAGGTTTCCGGGCCCCTGGAAGGCCACAGCTCTCAGGGGTGTGCTCAGAAGCTGTTCCCAGAGAGCTGCCTGAGCATGGGCCCTTGCGCAGGTCTCAGGTGAGGCACTCGGTGCCCTCGACATCCCTGCCCTGCCCCAACCCCACGTCCTCCTTGAAGAGAGAAGATGCCATGAAAGTGCAAACCCTTCCGTTTTACAGAGAAGTTTTCACTAGAGCGTTTCGAGCCCAAGCGGCAATGGATTGGCAGGGATGTGGGGAGGGCCACTTCTCTACAATATTAAACCATTACCTAATTGTGATCTAGGTTCCTGCCAGTTTTTTTCCTTTACAAAAAAGTACCTGGGAGAAATATACAATTCAGCCTAAGGTCTTGGACACTGAATGTGTAGATTATTGCAGTACAAATAGGCTTGTTTTATGTAGAAGTACGTGTAGAAAACTAGTTAAGATGCAAAGTGAGATAACAGCGGCCTGGAACTCAGCAGACCCAAGCTCCAAAGCTGCTCTTCCCTGGTTGTGCACCCAGTAGGCCCAAAGCTCCTGGAGGTGGTGCTGCCTCTCTGTAAACACCCCGCACCCAACGGCAGCTAAATCCTCTATTGTTTCAAGGACAAACTGGGCTGAGAGACACTCCCTCCCCACTCCACCCCCACGCCATTCCATAGACAATATGGCAGCATTCATGTACAGTCTTCCCCTGGTCCATGAACATGAATCCCTACCCAGTACCCAAAGTGTTGTGATTTCCATGAAATGCTCCCATTGGCTCCCACTGAGAGTTACCTAAATGAGTGCTCAAGAATGCTGCTGGTCCTGGCCGGGTGCAGTGGCTCACACCTGTAATCTCAGCACTTTGGGAGGCCAAGGCGGGTGGACCACTTGAGGTCAGGAGTTCGAGACCAGCCTGGCCAACATGGTGAAACCCTGTCTCTACTAAAAATACAAAAATTAGCTGGGCATAGTGTGTGCACCTGTAGTCCCGGCTACTCAGGGAGCTGAGGCAGAAGAACTGCTTGAACCCAGGAGGCAGAGGTTGCAGTGAGCCAAGATCGTGCCACTTGCACTCCTGACACTCCATGCATCCACCAAGGGGCTACTAGGAGCCTGCTCTGTGCTTTCCTGAGGGTGGAGCAGGGAAAACCCAGAGGAAACCCCTGCTGGGGAGGAGCTTTCTCTCTAGAAGGGGGAGAAAATAGTAAACGAGAAAACATAAACTGTGTTAGACAGTAATAAGTTCTTCTGTGGTGAAAAATGGAGCCGGCACTGGCAGGTTGAGAGCACGAGGCAGCAGGGTGCTCAGGGAGGACGTGTGCAGGAGGTGACGTCTGAACAGAGAGCACGCAGGAATCCAGTCTGCCAATGAGGGAAGCTGACACAGGGTCTCAGTGCTCGGGAGCGGGGAATGCTGGTACCCCTGGTTCCACGGCTGCATGCTGGAGATGAGTGCAGGAGCACAGGGTGTGAGGGGGAGTGAGACACCTGGTCTGGCTGTTTCTGCAGGCCAGCGCCCTGCACAAACAGTACCTTCTGCAATTCTCCGAGGCCTTCCCCTAGAATCTCACTGGTGTCGGTTGATCAATGTGTGTGTGCCTGTGTGTGTGGAAGAGAAGGGAGCAGTCGAGGGAGATGAAGGACTTTTTGCTTTTAGGGTGGATGGAGTTCAGACAATTAACTGTAAACTAAAAGAGGTGGGACCGTTTCCTCTCACGAATGTGCAAAGACAGGCGTCCTCAGCACTCCAGTGAGGTTCATGGTGAGTTTGGGAGTGTGGAAGGCAGAACGCAACCATGGCCCGAAGAATTGCACCCCTCAGAGAACACACCCTGCATAATCCCCTCCTCTTCAGTGGGCAGGACCCTGTGAATACCGGATGGCCACTCCCACAATCACAGAACATTCAACGAGATGGTGTGTTATCTAAGTCTCTGCCCTTGCAGACTGGAGATTCTCCTGCTGGCTTTGAAACAGTATTAATAGCAGCCAAGTGAGAGGGCCATGTAGCCAGGACTGAGTGTGGTCTGCAGGCACCAAAAGCAATCCCAGCAGGACCTCAATCCTACAACCACAAGAAACCGAATTCTGCCAACAACCCAAATCCATTCGGAGGACTCCAAGCTCCAGGTGAGAATGCAGTGCAGCCCACTGCTTAATCTCAGCCTCGTGAGGTGGCCCTGAGCCCAGAACCCAAATGTGCTTTCCCAGACTTGAGATCTACAAAGCTGTGCAGTAATAAGGGTGTGCTGTTTCAGTCTGCTACGTTTATAGTGATTTACTACACAGCCACAGAGTCAAGAAGAACACAGCTTACAGGTTATGAGCACTTCTTACCTTACACCAGGCTAAGTGCTTCACAAATGTCTTGTTAATTTTCAAAACATCCACATACAAGATAAAGTATTATTAGTGCCATGTTTGAAATAAGCTTAGAAGCAAGACATTAGAGATGTTGCACCTCCAGCCCAGGTCACTGTCTGCAGAAGCGAAGAGTGGACTTGGCCAGCATTTCAGGAAAGCATTTTGCACAGATGCTGCCTCTCCAGTAACATGGAGCCTTTCATGACCAAAGGGTCACCTTCTCTATCCCCACTTGATTTTCCTATTCTTCTTTGGCCCTGCTTTTACAACCTGCTGTGGAAATTTCAAAGACCATGGTAACAGAGACAATGTGAAAAAAACAGACCCTTGGGCAAATGACAGGAGGTCCCTGAGACAGGACCCACAGACAGGAACTCAGCAACCACTCTTTAATGGTGCTTGCATGGTTCTTTGTTCAGCTTGGAACTGCATATTGACCAGAAAGATTTCCAGAAAAGCCTGTATCATATGATGTCAGCAATGCGCTACAATTAGCAGGTAACTTAATCATAGAGACAAATAATAAAGTAAGATGCGATATGAGGTGAAAGGACGGCGTCGATTTGTAGTGAATGGCGGATGCCCCCACAACATTAGCTGTTTTCAGCAGACATCCACACACATGCACAAAAATCTATGTGTGCCAGGCTGTGACATAAGGCACACTTCTTCACAGCTGCTGCCAGGGAAGCCCCAAGTTAAAAGTGGACAGGCTCAGTCTTCTGGTGTGTCCAGGACTGGCTCCATTCATCCTCGTGGAAGATTCTGGGTGGCCCTCAGGCTCAGGTCTCCCTGACTGTAAGGTCACTTTCTGCTGTTAACAGTGCTGGGCTAAGGTCTTTCGGTCCTTGTCTTCTGTCTAGGTGGCAATGGCTTTAGTCAAATGGCCCTTGCCATTTTTACGCCTAATTCTACTATATATTGTCCTCAAGTGATCAAATTCTAGAAGATACAACACTCATGAACACCCTCTCAAACTGGACACTCAGCTCACTGCCTAGCCATGAACAGGCTCCTCTGCACGTGCTGATGGTGAGGGAGGGGAATAAGGGGGGTGCGGAACAGAGACGACAGACACCTGCAGCTTAGGGGGAACTGGCCATGATCCTCTGAGCTCCTGCTAGTTCCCTCCCATTGCTCCACCACCCTCTGCCACCATGATGCTCCTGTGTGTCTCTCTCTCGGGTTTTACTCCAGACTGTAACAGCTCTTATATCCGTGCTCTAGCTCTGAGCACAGCCAATGCTTAAGAGGTATTAATACTTGGGTCCCTCCAATGCTGGCAGCCATGCACTTGATATAAAAGAGGAAAGCAGGTATACACTAATAAATTTAGTGACTGAATCATTTTTCATGAGCTGAATTTGCTAAAATGCTTCCCTTTCAGCTTTACACTTGTAAGGAAGCATTTGCTGCCTGGAAACCTAAGCCCTATGGCATTCTATTTCCCATGCTGGAGAGAGCAGACTACCAGCTTTCAGACATATGTAGAGCCCTCGTCCAGAATTAACACACATACACCCCTCAGCCTGAGAACATATCCGTCCTAGAATATTTGGAGTATAATGGATTACAAGTTCCTCTTTGTTGGCAAGATACAACATCTATGTGCTCTAGCTCACTTTTCAGAATCCAAATTTGGAACACCAGCAGCAAATACACGCTGTCGACTGATTATCTCTTTCTTCTCTCAAAACACAGGAACCCTTTATGCTCCTTCCATGAGCTGAAGACTCATTCATCTCTGCATTCTTGCGGCTCATCTGCGGCCCTGGCCCGGCTCCCACTGTGGATGCTGGCAGGCCCCAGCTACTCGAAGGAGCACACAATTACCCAGGTGCTGACACTGTTACCCCTTTTCTGTCTGCTGCTTTCTTCCTTTTGAAGCTGCTGGTAAATTGGGACCCTAAGCACACACACCTGCTGATGTTCCAAAGAGCTGCAATTACAAAGAGATATTCACTGCAACACTGAGCTTAATTAAAGTAGTAAACATTACCAGGCAGTCGAGCACACTGAAGATGCCTGTCATGGATGCATCAAGTCAAATACTCCTACTGCCCTAAGCCTCAGAATGGCAATGCTGCTCCCAAGGACGTCGCAAGACTACACCTTTGCAGAACAGATCAGGATGGAGAAAACAGCAAGGGCTTTTCATCTCGTTCCTCTCTGTGTGCCAGATGTATAAACTGTCAGACTTGCCATAGAAAGGAAGAAACATTACTCTTAACTAAATCCGCTCCACAGCACATCTAATTATAGTCCTGAGACTCTGAAATACACATGATACTTCAAAAGAATGAAAAGATCACATATAGCAGCAGACATGGGCCCCTGCACTTACTGCCTGTTAGCCAAGTATTCCTTATTGTACCCCTGGATACAAATGTAGATTTCTGCTGAGGTCAGAGAATGGGTAGTCCACTCTGAGCAGCTGCTGACAGGTAATTAGGTATATTATAGAGATAAAAGGGTGTCTGCCTTTTATCTCAATGACAGGACCTGCGGTCCCTGGGATTCATCATGTAAAAGGAAATGTATGTCTGAGAGTCTACGGGCCACGATTTAGACAGGTGTCAGAGCAACAAACAAATGCAAACAACAGGTGGTCGCTATGGGAGTTTTTGGAGCCTAAGAAGGAAGGAGGAAAGAGGGTATGGCCACTGGACTCATTTAATTCTTAGCCTTTGGGTTACATAAATCTCACGAGTAGGAAAGGATAACATACTAGGTCAAGGAATGTTCAGTGTTAGTAAAGTCACAAAATCTTTCTATGTAAAAAAGAAAAAAAGCCAAAAGTCAGTTTGTAAACCTTTCCATGTGTCGTTGCTATGGATGGAAAGTGTCTCCCCCAGACCGGTGTGTTGAAAGGCTACCCCGCAATGGGATGGTGTTAAAAGGTGGGGCTTTTGGAAGGTGATCCGGTTACCAAGGTGAAGCCCTCGTGACAGGGTTGGGGTCTTTGTAAGAAGAGCCATGAAGAGGGCTTGCTGCTTGCTCCACTCCCCACCACGTGAGGATGGAACAAGACAGTGCCTACGAACCACGGACAGAGCCCTCAACAGACACCAGAGCTGACGGAACCTTGGTCTTGGACTTCCAGCCTCCAGAGCTGTGAGAAATAAACACACATTGTTTAAGCCCCACAGCCTCTGGTATTGCTGTTACAGCAGCCTGAACTTAAGCACCACTTTAGCAGTAATTGTATTTAAAAGGATTTATAGAAAAATCATCTCTGCATCTGGTGGAGCAGCTAAAGTCTGAGTAAAATATTCAGGGTGCGGGTCTGGAGACAGAGTTGGTGGGGACTGTAACTTTTTTGAGGAGTTCGAGAATCCAATCCTTTCTCCTGCCTGCAGGATTAACCCTCAGCAAACCTTTCTCTTCACTAAGCACCTGCTGGTACAACAGCTCCTTTCTCCCATCCAGTCCCAGTCTCTCAATTTGACAGCTGGTCTGTTCTCCTCAATCACACTGCCCCTGCCAGCTAACCCTGCTTTTCACACTACTCATTATTACCTGCATTCTCCACAGAGCTGAGCCCGCAGCACATACTTGAAGGAGGCTTCCCAAGTTAGAAGCAGGAAGTACATTCAGGCTTATCACTGGCCTTCGAGATTAGCTACCTGTGAGAAATTGGGCTCTCCAGAGAAACTAAACACAGAACCCTATAAAGTTTCAGCAGAAAACTCCAAAGGATACATGAGCCTCTGGGGGAGCAGAGGAAGACTCGGTCCTTAGCCACCCAGTGCCCCAGCAAATCTCCTTGTAAGGACTGCAGAGCTCTGTGCCTCACCTGGATCAAGGAATCCACCCAACCATTCAGTGACTGACCTTCCCCTCCAACCTGCCCAGGCAGATGCTGCCACTCCCTGCAGCAAGGCCCCAGGGCAAGTGCCTTCCATGACCATGGGCACTGTTCCTTGTGCAGAATCCAAGGCAGGCCCCACTACGCTGATTCATGACTCACACAGCCAGTCTTTCTTTCCAATGTCCAAAAGGACTCGCATATTTTCCCAAGCCTTCTCTTCTCCAGGAAATAATGCCTAGCTTGGGCAAAATTATGGTTTCTCTTTATTAGGAAGAATCCCAGTTTACTCTCATTTCCACACTTATTGGAGCTTCAGGCAGGATTAACCTTTTTAACAACTGCGACACAGCCAAATCCTAATAAACCTTCCATCAAAACTTCCAAGTTCTTCTCAGTAAGTTCTGTCTTCTCATGCTGTACGGATGCAGTACAGTCTGGGACCCAAATATAGGACCTTATGCTTATCCATAAAAAGGGTAAACTTATGCAATCTGGCCCATTACTTTTATCCTGTCAAGAGCCTTTGGATCCTCATTCTGTCACTCAAGGCATTCACTATTCCTTCCAGTTTTCTGTCACTGACATGAAGGATATGAGTCAAGTTTTGCTGGGACCCAGGACTGCTGAAGGCCACCCAGGCAACTCTGCTCCTCCTCTCTGTGACAATCACACACATGACTTAGAATGGCCACGTGCAATAATCCACAGTCGGGTCAGGGAGAGACGAGACTGGGGCCTGAAAATGAAGAGGAATCTTTCCATGCCCTGAAGCTGAAATCCAAAACCTGAGACCTTCCCAAAGTCCAGCAGTCTGCCTGCAGAAAGAAAACCAAAGGGAAAGAAAGAAGGTTGCACCACGAAGTGAGTCCTGGCTTAGCTGCAAGGACTCTAGGAGTGCGCAGAAAAGGAGGGTGATGTGGTAAGACGGAAAGGTGAGAGCCCATGAGCTCAGCCCCACTCACAGCCAGATGCTCTCTACTCAGATGGAGCAGATCAGTTTCAGCATCGGGATTAAAAAAATGGGCACGTGCATTTTATGGTAGGTGAATTGTACCTTAATTTAGAAAGAGAGAGGGGGAAGGAAAGAAGGAAAAAAGGAAGGGAGGGAGGGAGGGAGGGAGGGAAGGAACTTGTACATATGATCAACATTGCAAGCCTTCCCTATTTTCATTCAAGTCAATGCTAAAGTATTGATGATTAAGTCAATGGTGAATTCCATTAGAGACATTTCTTCTATGTTGAGATTTTACTAATCATAATTTTATAAATACAGCTATTATAACAGTTACAAATCCACCTAACTGGACTATTTATTACTGATCTCAGCAGAGATGCTATCAAACATCTCTATTAAAACAGGACAGTGTCAGATCACTGATGTCCCATCTCACGGTCCCATAAAAGACCAACCCAATAGGACCTTAGACAGGCAAACCCAAATTAACTTCAATCGAGCACAAAACACCCTTTTAATAATTTCCTGATGCCTTCGAGAGGTCCCCACTGCTCTGGCGACTGTCCTGACAAGCCCACCTCCCATCTCTCACCCAGGTCCTTCTAAAAATCTCAGCCTGGTGGGCTGTTTGTCTCTGGGTACACTGGTGCCCTGGGCATTCCTGCCTCTTCCCTCCTAGACAAGTCATCTGTGATCATCAGGACATTCTCCCACTAACTCTTGCAAGCTCGCTTCCCTTTCAGATGACATCACTGCCTCACACTCATCTCTCCCAATGATAAGTCTATTACGCAAAAATGTATTACTCATCACCATTTTTTGAGATGGAGTTTTGCTCTTGTGGCCCAGGCTGGAGTGCAGTGGCACGATCTTGGCTCACTGCAACCTCCACCTCTTGGGTTCAAGTGATTTTCCTACCTCAGCCTCTCGAGAAGCTGGGATTACAGGTGTGCGCCCCCACGCCCAGCTAATTTTTTATATTTTTGGTAGAGACGGGGTTTCGCCATGTTGGCCAGGCTGGTCTCAAACTCCTGACCTCAGGTGATCCGCCTGTCTAGGCCTCCCAAAGTGCTGGGATTACATGCATGAGCCACTGCACGCAGCCACAAGCTTTTTTTTTGAGATGGAGCTTCGCTCTTGTTGCCCAGGCTGAAGTTCAATGGTGCGATCTTGGTTCACCACAACCTCTGCCTCCCAGGTTCAAGAGATTCTCCTGCCTCAGCCTCCCAAGTAGCTGGGATTACAGGTGTGCGCCACCATGCCTGGCTAATTTTTGTATTTTTAGTAGAGGCGGGGTTTACCCATGTTGGTCAGGCTGGTCTTGAACTCCCAAACTCAGGTGATCTGCTCACCTCAGCTTCTCAAACTGCTGGGATCACAGGCACTTTGAGCCACTGTGCCCGGCCCCACAAGCTTCTTTATAATATTACTTAATACACTTACGCATTTCCAGCCTTAATATGGCATAACCTCCTGGGTCATATCCTGGCTTTGCCTTTAGGAATCCAACCTACCCCAGGAAAGCTCTCTCATTTGAATGAGGCAGCAGAAGTCCCGGCCCATACATGTGGATAAAACTCAAAACCAGGAGGAGGTGGTTCAGGCAGAACTCCAGCAGCCTCAAGAAACACCTGTGAGGAGTGCTGTGGAAAGTAGTGGCTCTCAGCACAGGCTCACGTCAGAACTGTCCAGCAGCTTTAAAAACACCCGTGCCTGCTGGCTGGGACACACTCCTCAGGAGATTTCAGTACACGGCAGGGCTGAGAACCAAGGACCTAAATCTGGAGCCCTCTTGCCTGTGACTCTTTTCTTGGTGCTGGGAAGGAACATGTGGTGGGTGAGCTGGTGGGTGGGGGGTGTTGTTCTGGCTTTTCTGAGCAGGTATATTTTGTTTTAACAGCTTTATTGATATATACTTGATATACAAAGAGCTGTGTACAATCTGATGAGTTTGGTCATATGCAAACACCCAAGATACCACCACAATGAAAGTCTAGGCATAATCTGATTACTTGTAATATTGTACGTCTGCGAGAAAATAACATTTTTAATAGAACTTTCATCTTTCCAAACACAAGATTTTAGACCATTTTATCTGTCTTGCTTTCAAGTCAAAAACTTCACAGACCTGACTATGAACTCATGGTTCTTTCTTTCCTGTCAACCTCAGTTGGTAATCCACATGATGTCAGAATTGTCCTCCTGGCCTGACATGGTTTCCCTGACGGGCAGGGAGGTGCCTGTGTGTTGAGACGTGTGGTCCCATTTTGATGATGTTTCAACTTTTATTTGGTCAACACATCCCATGGCGAAGTCAAACATCTCTGGGTTCTAAGAGGGGGCCATCACTGCTTTGATGAGGCCTGAGCCCGAGACGTTGAGGGTGGGAAGATGGCTGCCCTGTCAATCATTCCTTCAGAGACACAGTTATCACCATAAAATACCTTCTCTGACTTGTATAAACCCAAACTAGTTGCATTCAGGGTGGCATACAGGATTTACCTAGGGAAATTTTACTTGTATTTCTACCATGGGAGAAAGCATTACAAATGCTTACTAAAATCACTAATATTAGCAGACCAAATGGGGTAGAAAGTGCTCATTTCTTTGCCATTTTAACCCTTGAGTAGCTGCTGCCTTGGAGCCCAGATGCATCCAGAGTTAAAGTGAAGAGGTGAGGTAAGATGGGCCAAGCTCTTAAATTACTGCTGAACTTTGGTAACTACGGAGTTTTTTGTTTTGTTTGTTTGTTTTGACACAAGGTCTCACTGTGTCACCCAGGCTGGAGTGCAATGGTGCAATCATAGCTCACTGCAGCCTCAAATTCCTTGGCTTAAGTGATCCCTTCACATCAGCCTCCCAAGTAGCTAAAACTACAGGTGCACACCACCACGCCCAGCTAATTACAAAAAATTTTTCTACAGATGAAGTTTCACTATGTTGCCAGGCTGGTCTCTAACTCCTGGCCATAGTGATCTTCTTGCCTTAGCCCAAAAGTGTTGGGATTACAGGTGTGAGCCACTGCACCTGGCCCAGAGTTTTTGAAACTCCACCTTTGTGTGTTTCTGGGGTACAGGTTTTCCCTCTTTCTTCTTTCAGTAAACTGCTGATCATTTAAAATTAGTTCTATTCAAGCCTATCCTGAAAAACAATCCTCCTAGTTTCTGGTTGACTAAATATAAGGTTAAAAAAATAAATTCTGGCCATATGTCTCTTTCAGAAACACAGTTATTACCAGAAACCACCTTCTCTGGAAGGTGTTTTTCATTTTCCATACTAAAGTGAAAAACACAAGTCTGCCTATGAGCTCAGAAGTCTGCCTATGAGTTCATAGTGAGATCCTGTCTCTATAAAAAAATCTTTAAAATTAGCCAGACGTGGTAGCATATGCCTATAGTCCTAGCGACTCAGAGGCTGAGGTGAGAGGATCGCTTGAGTCAAGGGGTTTGAGGCTGCAGTGAGCTAGTACTGCACCACTGTGTTCCAGCCTGGGTGACAGAGCAAGACCCTGTCTCAAATGTATTATCAATTTTAATTTTATAATAAATTTCCTATCATTGAAATCACACAGGCATGATAAATACTAAAGTAATGAGCTGAGTTTGGCAATGAGATCAGGAAGGGAGATGAGATTCTAGTACCTAAAAAATCTGGAAACCTACACTGAGGTTTACACCTGGCTTACTTTCTCAGCTCTATTTTTACTTGAGTTGGTCTTAGTCCATTCAGGCTGTTATAACAAAATACCACAGCTTGGGTAATTTATAAACAACAGAAATTGATTGCTCATAGTTCTGGAGGCTGGGATGCCCAGGATCAAGGCCCAGCAGATTCAGTATCTAGTCAGGGCTCCCTGCTTCATAAATGATGTCTTGCTGCTGTGTCCTCACAGGGCAAAAGAGGGCAGGGGAGCTCCCTGCAACCTCTTTTGTAATCCCATTCATGAGGACAGAGCCCTCATGACTTAAGTCACTTCCCCAAAGGCCCCACCTCTTAATACTAATACATTGGGTGTTAGGTTCCAACATAGGAATTTTGTAAGGACACACATATTCAGACTATAGCAGCTGGTTAGCTGTTATAAGCAAATGCTCAGAACTCTTAAGTCTACATTCCAGCTCTGGACTACATCCTGCCCTCTTCCACACCTGCTGCAACAGTGAATTCCTCACTGGCTCCATTTCCTGGGTATTCTGCAAGAACTCCAAACTCCACATGCATATATGACATTCTCTGCTCAGTCTTCTACTGAATCTTTCCCGGAACCTATTCTTTTCATGGTCTCTCTCTGTCTTCCCAACCAGAAACCTCTGATTTATTTGACTCCCTTTACCTCTATATCGACTCTTCTGTGAGATGCTTTTCATGCCCATCGCCTGTTCCTCTGCCCTATTTCTACAGGAGTTGGACTCTGTCTTGCCTTTACTACAACCACAACCTCCTCCCCTTTAGACCAGAGGACCGTGTCGTCATACTGTTCCTAGACCAAAATGAGGGTCAGGCTGCTATTTCTTGTGGCCCAATAATGAGATGCAGATGAACTGGGGAGGAAGAGAATTTTTATTTCTGCAACCAGTTACTGGTAGAAGGCCTGGAAATTATGGCCAGACCAACTCAAAATTACAAATTTTTCCAGAGCTTATATACCTTCTAAGCTATATGTCTACCTGTAAGTGTGCATCATCTAAAGACATAAGTGATTAACTTCTTTTACATTATAACTAATGTCTGAGTCCTCAAGGCCTTCTTCTGGAGCCTCAGTAAATTCACTTAATCTAAATGGGTCCAGGTGCTGGGGTGATTACCCTTATCTTGTCTCCTACTAAATCACAAGAGGTTTGGGGAGTTCATTCAGACCCACAATAAATTTGTTTGTGAAGGCCTGGGGAGTTTCTTCAGACACCAAATAAAACTTATTTAATCCTAAATGGGTCATGTTAAGAACTCCTTCATTATTTTGTCATGCTTTAAGGCCCAGGAAAGGCCTAGGCAAAACTCCTGGTGGGCTTTTGTTACATCCCACATCCCAGACTTTATATAAGGGCACTGGCTTTTTTTTTTTTTTTTAGCTTTTAATATTTAACTTAACCACTCAGTCAGTACTGAAACACTTGTTATGGAGGCCTGTGTTGGTGAGACCTGGCCTGCCACAATGCTGCATGCAGGAGGGAGTCTCAGCCCCTCAGACGGCGTTTGAGACTCTTCTTGCTAGGCTTCTCCCTCTTTTTCCCATCTCATCTCCTGCCATCCACCAGGCACCCTGGACTCCAGCCCCATGGTCCCCACTGCACCCTGCACCTTCATGCTCCCATGCCTGCACTCCTCCCAAAGTCTCTGCTCCACGCCGCTTCAAAGATCAGCCCTGTGAGGTCTCTCCCAACACCATCCCCTGCCCTCCCTGATCTGTCCTGCTCCTCCCTTGGCAGGACCCCCATTTCTACAGTTCTCACCATGTGCAATATTGTGGTTAACTGTTAGAGGCCTCTGTCTTCTACACCAGACATGACCTTGAGAGCAACCCCATCTCATTCCTCTATGCATAGTCCAGGTATCCACCTTGGTTTCAGAACCTTGTAAAGGTTTTGACTTAAACAGAAGGGATGTTGCAGCAGAAAGGGAAATCAGCAAAGATGGAAACAATATGAACTCAAAGCATACAAAGGAAACTGATTAAAATGTTAACACAGTGCTGGCGGGGACAGTTTGAAACAGGTGCTCCCAGGCAATGATAGCCTATTATCATGATGACCCTCAGGGAGAGCAGTCGGACAGTATTTAGTAGAATATAAGTATAAGCTTTGATTCAGCAATTCAATTTCTGCAAATACACCCCATGTAATACAGCCAGCATTAAAATATATGAAACATCATACCAAACGGAACTTTTAAAGACTATAAATAGCCTCATGTCTGCTCAAATATGTTCTTGCTACCAAGTGAATTATTAAAAATTTGTTTAGGAGCACAGCTTAAAATTTTAGAATGTGAAAGAAAAATATCTTGAATCCCCAAATCACTAAGCTAAAAGGAAAATTCAAGCTGAAACTCCTCAGGGCAAACCTGCCTCCCATTCCATTCAAAGTCATCCTCTGCTCACTGAGATAGATGCATATTCTGATTGCCTCCTTTGGAAAGGCTTATCAGAAACTCAAAAGAATGCAACCGCTTGTCCCTCACCTACCTGTGACCTGGAAGCCCTCTCCCTGCTTCCAGTTGTCCCTGCCTTTTCGGATGAACCAATGTACTTCTTACATATATTGATGATATCTCATGTCTGCCTAAAATATATAAAACCAAGCAGTGCCCCAACTGCCTTGGGCACGTGTTGTTAGGACTTCCTGGGGTTGTGACACTGGTGCACATCTTCAACCTTAGTAAAATAAACTTTCTAAATTAACTGACACCCGTCTCAGATTTACTGGGTTTACAAGAATTACAGACAAGGAACTGAGAACCTTCAATAGTTAAACAAAACAAAAACTCCTAAATATAGGCACTACCTGTATAAATGAATGATGAGGCATCCCCAGGAAATATTCTGCTACTATCAAAAAGCATGAGGGGCTTTGTATACTGATTTAGAAGCATAGTCACAATGTACAGTTAAAAGGAATCAAGCTCAGCTGGGCGCAGTGGCTCACACCTGTATCGCAGCACTTTGGGAGGCCGAGGCAGGCGGATCACTTGAGTTCAGGAGTTCGAGACCAGCCTGGCCAACATGGTGAAGCCCCATCTCTACTAAAAATACAAAAATTAGCTAGGTGTCGTGGCACGTGCCTGTAATCCCAGCTACCCAGGAGGCTGAGACAGGAGAGTCGCCTGGACCTGGAAGGCGGAGGTTGCAGTGAGCCGAGATCGTGCCACTGCATTCTAGCCTGGGCAAGAGTGAGATTCCGTTTCAAAAAAAAAAGGAAAAGAAAAATAAATCAAGGTCACATTTTAGGGGTCTAAAGTTCTTAAGCAGAAGATCACCAGTGAAAATTTCTCCCTGTTATAGAGAAGGTGTCTTCAACTTACACCAGGAATCTTCATTGATAAATCCAACAAGAACTGAGAGAAAAGAAATTCTGCTCTTGAATATCTGCCCCCTCCAGGCTGCAACCCGAAGGCTGTGCTCCATCTCCTGACGGCAAAATAGTGAGGGTCTGCAGCAGGCGTATGGAGCACTCAGCTAGGGAAGCGCCCCCGCCCCCATTGCCCTCTTCCACGCATCCTGGAAGGCCCCAGTGCTGCAGGAGGAGAGCTCAGCGAAGGAGTCCAGCTGACTTCTGCACAGAGGGGCCTCCCCATCAGGCTCAGAGTCTGTCTGCAGAGCCATAAAGGGCACCTGCTGGTGAGAGGTGACCTTGTGTCCAGGGAGCCTGGGACTGACTCTGGCACCTGCGCCCCTAGCAGGCAGGTAAAGTGGCCCAGCGGTGCTGGCTCTGCCAACCTTGTCTCTGGATCTTGATTTGACACCTGTGAACAGCACTTCATCCACTCACAGCATTAATTATTCACAGCAGAGAAATGAACCCAGAGGCAGCCAACAACACAGGGTAATGTAAGCACTTTAAAAAGAAGCTTCACGCTCCAACAGGAAACTTGGGAATAGGGCCTGAAAGCAGCCTGGTCAAAATCGATAGTGCTGGCAGGAATGGGCTCTGCCTCCTGCTGGATAAGCCCTGGACCCTGGGCTCCTCCAGGACAGGCCCTGCCTCCCTCATCGCTAACTTCCCATCATCCCTACACACTGGCTCCCTCCCACTTGAGTGGTGCTCTGGAAATTACAGGTACTCGGTAAGGCATGACACTGATGATCGTATTCCTTAATTCTGTTTCATGGATCCTATCTTCCCCTTACCCAGCGGTTTGACAACATGCAGCCATCCATTTTTTCCCTTCCATGCTCTCCTTTGAGCTTGGCAGTGTGTGAATTCCCTATCGTCTCAGTGGAGTTGACTTCCGAGAAGCTTCCCCACATTCTTTCCTTCAGTGGTACCTAGATCTGAAGGAAAAACTAAAATAAGTGAGCAAACAGAACACCCAGAACCCAAATGCCCTGCAGCTCTGCCCTATCCATGTGACAGCCAGAGATGTGACCTAGTCATGCAAAAGACCTCTAAAGATGCTGCAGGCCCAGGGAGACTTAGCATCTCCTGGTGTCAGCTGCCAAGTCAGTAAAACTAGATGAGGATGGTCTTAGGGTTTCCCGGCATTCTGAGAATGGAGGTAAGTAAAGAACCACCTTTGGGGCCAAATCTTTTCCTCTTCCCAGCTCTTCAAAGGGCCACAGGGCTATTTTCACTTTTAAATCATTGGTGTCAAGAATACTCAACCATTTCTAACCCACCCTCAATTTTCTGGGGGACAGAGATTCATTTCAATTCACAGTAACAAGAAATTTGCACATCTAAACAGCCAGCTCTCTCTGGGTTATTAAAGTCACATGAAACAGTCATCATCTGAAGTCTGGGTAACTGTCAGAAAGCACCTGATTATGTCTAAGGAGCCACAAGATCTGGTCCAGTGAAGCCAGGCTCCCAGATCCACCCCAGCGCCTGACTGGGAGCGGCGCCCTTTCTCACATCATCATGTCAGTACCAAGACCTGCAGAAGAAAAAAGACTCACTAGCTTGGAAGGAGAGATGAGGTGGTCGCTTTGTACTTGGCAAGCAGGCTGGATCCTTAATGAGCTAAAATCCATCTCCCATTTGTCGCTTGTCTCTGCTACAACACACATGCCTGCTCAGTCATTCATCTTTTATTTTCTAGGCTACAAATTATTCCCAGCAGCCAGCCAGGGTGTTGTGGAATAAGCGAGATGAGACCCTTGAAGGTGATCTAGCACAGGAAACTGGGGCCCAGAGAGGTTGGACATTTGCCCAACATCACACTACAACCTGATGGCATAGCAGGTCTAGAGATGATCTCTTGAACTCCAGCCCGTTAAATATTTTCCATCCCCAAAGAATGCTTTCAGAATCACTCCGTCTCCAACCCTCCTTAGGCCACCATTTGTCTCCGTTACTAAAGGTATACTGAGTGCCTTCTATGGGCCAGGCCCTGAAGGGCACAGAAGGTATAAAAATCAGCAAGACAGGCTCCCAGTCTAGGGAGGAGACACACAGATGTTTTATTTCAGCAACAGTAAGTCCAGTGAAGGAGCATGGTACCCATGCACCAAAGAGGGGTATGGGCCACGGAGAGGGACACTCATCCCCAGCTCTCTGGAGATGACACTGCAGAGTGCTTAGGCAAGCACTCCACAAATGTCAGCCATTGCATTCCCAGGCTGTGTATCTGGCAGACTCTGTGTCTCAGCTAGTCTAGGACAACTTGGGGCCGTCCTCTGCTCTGTCCTGCTGCAAAGGTAGATGCAAAGAAGTGGGCAGTCTCAGCTGTCCTTGTAGTGAGCTGGGGCCGTGCAGTGCTGCTGGAATGGGCTCTGCCTCCTGCTGGATAAGCCCTAGACCCTGTGTGACATACTTGCACCTCTGTCAGCTGTGGAGGAGCCTCCCGAGGTCTCTGTCCACACCCTGGCATACAGGCACGCCCTGTCACCTCCAGCCTGCTGCTGCCTCCCAAGCCACCGCCCTCTCTCTGCTCTTCCACACACCCAAGTCCTCTCAGGGGTGGTGGCTGTAAGCTGGGTGGCCTCTGGGGGGCTGAGGAGTACCTGGGCTGGAAATCTCAATGGAGATGGTGACATTTCTTATAGTCACTGCTCCTGACCCAAGAGGCCTCCCACTACCCACAAAGAGGTGGTGGTGTCCATTCAGGCACCGAGGAAGGCCCAGGTAACCTCTGGCAGATATCAAAGATGGGCTGCGAAAGGCTGCCTCCCACAGCGTCCCCAAGAGCATGACTGGCATCGAGGTGAGTTTGTCCCCTGCGGCAGAGGTCCCCAGGTAAAATCAGCGGACCCATCAGCCACCTCTGGGCACAGAACCCCCGGTCTTCTCCAAGCTCAGTGTTAAAATGTGCCAAAGGAAACTGCAAATATTAGGGAGAATACAGGCATCCCAAATAGTGACTGAGTCCTTACTCTGTATCTCACATGCACAGTAGTATTTATACTGCACAGCAACCCAGTGCAGCAGGCACCACGACCACATCTTTTTTAAGAAAACTGAAGCCGTAGGCTGAATAGCATCTGGAGCTACCTCCTCCCATGCCACTCCACTTCCCCTCTGTGCCACAGGAGCAGCAGGCACAGCCTCTGTGACAGACAGGAGCTCCCTGTCACCTGATGAGGAGGATTCAATGCTCCCTGCAGACACCTGAACATCGGACTGAGTTCCCGCATGTGGACCTGCGTCTAGGCTCTTCTCTGACAAACGCCACCTTAGTCGGCAGCACTTTCTGGACTGACAGGGAAGTGTGCTGTTTGCTGCTTTGGATCCTGCAGGACATGCTCCTCGGTCAGTTCCTACCTTTATCTTCTCATCTCTGGGCTCCAGGAAGCTCACACGGTGGCCCCTGTTTCAGGCCGTGCTGGCAAAGGAGCTGAGGAAGCGAGGCCCAAGCAGAAGCTCGACTCGAGGAGAGAATGCAAGCCAAGGGGCGGGAGCTGCTGAGGCCACACAGCCACTTGCTATTTTTAAATCACATGTTACTAAGAGCAGACACCTAGTAAGCCCTGAACCAAAGCACAGAAAGGCACATTTTAATCAGAGCAGCTTGCAACAGGAAAGGCAGGTAGTGAAGGGAAGTGAAGGGGGAAAGAAACATTACTGGAGGGAACAGGAATGTGTTGCTTTTCTGTTCAGATCCCGAAGGGTCTTTTTCTTCAAAAATAAGAATATCTTGTTTATACATGTAATACACAGTCTTCCAGACCAATAATGGAAAAATATCAAATTAAGGAAATGAAATAAACCTTGAAGCAGGACAGGGTAGAAAGAGAGAGATCATTTAGCACAAAGAAATCAGAACAGGTGAGAGTAATTTTGTATGTCTAGATAGCTACAGTAGAAAACCTACATTTCATTAAAAGAGCTCAGTCTCTGTTAGCTTACTAACTGGCACGCTGGAATGAAACGCAGGGACAGGCAGAGTGGGGAGAAGGCGGCTGCCACCTGGGATTTCCGGTGAGACAAAATGAAATCAGATTATCAAATATAGGAGTAAAATCTCTACAACAAGTTTGCAACCTAGATGTTCCCTCCTCAATGCATTCCGCATGGTGAGTTACACTCACAAAACAGAGGTGTTGTTTGAAATATATTTTCTGCAGGGGAAGGAAAGAAAACAACCTCTAACAAAATAGGACACCACTTTGAGTCAACATATTTGTAAGGAATATCTGTTTTGGAGAATCTTAGCACTTTACCCAGGTGAAATGAAATGTAGAATATACTAGAAATGTACTTTTTAGATGAGATCCATTACATATATATATATATTTTTTTTTTTTTTTTGAGACGGAGTCTCACTGTGTAGCCCAAGCTGGAGTACAGTGGTGTGGCTCACTGCAACCTCTGTCTCTGGGGCTCAAGCGATTCTCGTGCCTCAGCCTCCCAAGTAGCTGGGACTACAGGCTTGTGCTACCATGTCCAGCTAATATATATATATTTTTTTATTTTAGTAGAGACGGGGTTTCACCATGTTGCCCAGGGTGGTCTCGAACTCCTGAGCTCAGGAGATCAGCCCGACTCGGCCTCCCAGAGTGCTGCGATTACCGGCATGAGCAACCGTGCCCGGCCTAATTTAAGTTTTTTTTTAATGTGAGGTTGAAGATGCTTCAGAAATGACTAGTCACTCTCACATGACTATACCACTGCTGCATGAGGCATAGGTACCTTCCCTGTCCTGCACACCACAACGCACCACAACTGACACGTCGTGGGCCCTCCACAGACACCTGTGGATGGAATGAATGAAGTGCAGCCATCACCATCCCCGGGACAGCACCCTGCACACTGGCCATGTGTCCAGAGGCCAGGCCGGCAGCAGTGTGCAATGGCAGCCCGCCAGCCTCTCCTGCATCCCCACCGCCTGAGGCCCCCAGCAGCAGAGCGAGCTGGGCTGGATGTGAGTCTCCTGTACCTGCACTGCCTTCTCCACCAAGGCAGCAGAAACCACAGTGGGCTTCAGAGATCAACAATAACGTACCCCTCAAGCTTAACTCTAGGGCAGCTGTGCCTCCTGCAGGTCAAGCACTTCCAGTAGGGGTGTAGCCACCGTCTCTTGCTTGCAGCAGACCTCTCCTTAAGCAAGATTGGATGGAGTAGAATATAGCTAAGCAATTTCTACTCATTCCCCTTTAAGAAAAATGCTTCATGACCCCAACTTGATGGACAGTGGAGAAGACAGCTTTGGAGAAGACAGTTTTTGAGTATTAAATATCTGGACTGGTGAGGGTATTGGACAAGCCACCCCATGTGTGCTGGCTGGCCCCAAAAAAACAACTTTCTCCTTGGCACCACACTGGGTTCACTGCTGTGTCAGGACACTGTCGTCCCTCGCATGTGCAGGGAAGTGGCACACTGAGTCTGTAGCACTAATCTCATGAGCATATGTAACAGAGAGGTGAGCTGGCCTTGGGTAGGTTATGTTCTTATGGGACTTCTGCACTGGTCGTGTGCAAGCCCTGTGCCTCAAACCTGGCAGGTCAGAATTCGCAGTCACATCTTACAGAGGAAGCAGCTGACAATGTCACAGAGCTGGTAAACAACAGAGTGGAGGGATGGGAAGGCTGGTGCTAGGCAGAGGTGGGGACCGCACATGCAGGGAAAGTGCTTCATGCTACTGCACGGGTCACTTTAAAACGGTTAATTCTGTTCTTTGAATTTCACCTCAATTAAATAAAAAAGTAACAGAGCAAATATGTGAACTCTGCACGAACATGATTGCAAACATCAGGTGCTACACACTGTGCCAGGCAGCAGGGTTATGGAATGCACAGGCGACGGCCCCATACTGAAGCACTCGCCGCGTGGTGATTTGCTGGTGTTGTCAGCATTCTCTCACAGCCAAAACAGCAGGGGAGGAACAAACTTTTATGGGGACAGGGAACTGAGTCAGAAGAGGCTGAGAGAACTGGGGAATGATCAAAGGTCCCCTACATGGGTTGGCGCTGCTGACTGCATGGTGAGAACTGCAAGGAAATGCATCCACTCAACATCAAGGATGGCCGCTGTGTGCCAGGCACTATCCTATGCCTTGTTGGGAAGCCAAGTATTTATAACTTGTTGCCCTCATGAGATTCACAATAAAGAAGGAAGATAAAGCCAGACGCTCTCTTGAAAGTCTACTGTTAAAAGGGCATTGTTCCTGATGGTTTTAAGCAAAAAAGTGACATGGAAATTTACAAAGACGTGAGAACTGGACAGGAGAAGAGGCTGAAAGGAGACTAGCTAGAAAGTTTCGGCAATGGTTCAGAGGGACATTCGCAGATGTGGATTCGGGTGAGGACACTGGGAACAGAGGGGAGAAACAGAAAGACCAGAGGCAGAACAGAGAAGACTAGTGGGTGGGGCTGGGGTTTCCTGGCATCATGAGATCAGAAGACCTTAATTTACGTACAGGGCACAGGACAATGCCGGGGCCTGGAGTAAGTACTCAATAACTGTTACCTGCTGGTACTCTCACGCTGAACTTCGTGTTCTCATGGTGACTTCACTTTTCCATTTTTCTGGACAGTGCACCTAGGGAGCTCTGGATCCTTCTCCCCACCATTGGAAGAGAAAAGCACGAAAGGAAACTGGGCCACAGGACTGAGTGACAAAAGCAGGGCTTGTCTTTTGTATCCCCTGTCTCCAGTTCAATGCAATGCAAAACACTTTCAAAATATGCAGGGAACAAGTGAATGGATAAAGAACAAATGAACAAGTCAATACAAGAACAGCAATGACCTCTGATGCCCAAGCTCTGACAAAGCTGATCTATAAAACAATTGGAGAAATAGGGTTTTAAGGAAGAGCACACAGGAGGAGGCGAAAGGTCCACATTTGCGCAAAAAGCTAAACAAGGAAATAGGCGTACTGATGAAAATTCATTATGCTGAGAAGAACCAAAATATTTTCTCTTCCTGTTATCCCACAACCACTTCTCTTCAACCTGACAACTCTGTAATTAGAGCCCAAGTCCTTATGCTGCTGTTTTATTTTCCAAGTGGGGTCTGTCTTTCTGCAGCTGCAGAGGCTTCCTTCCAGGGCCCCCACGCCATGGGGCACACTGACTCCTGCTTGTCAGTATGAAACCAAGATGACGAACATGGCCAGCTTCCGCGTGCTTTACCCGCACTCACAGATACACAGCCCTTCCCTCCTACACTGGGCTCCTCAAGAATGACAGGTAAGAGGCTGGGCGAAGTGACTCACACCTCTAATCCCAGCACTTTGGGAGGCCAAGGCAGGCAGATTGCTTGAGGATAGGAGTTCGAGACCAGCCTGGCCAACATGGTGAAACCCCATATCTACTAGAAATAGAAAAATTAGCTGGGCGTGGTGGCACACGCCTGTAATCTCAGCTACTAGGGAGGTTGAGGCACGAGAATTGCTTGAACTCAGGAGGCAGGGACTGCAGTGAGCCGAGATTGCACCACTGCACTCCAGCCTGGTGACACAGCAGGACTCCACCTCAAATAATAATAATAATGACAGGTAAGAAAAATGTACGTTCTGGAAGATTAAAAAAATAACGCTTTTTCCTATTATTATATATCTCCTATCCAATTACCCTATATGCTAGAATATATAGTGTTTCTGCTAGACTACAATATATATGCCTGAGGAATCTCAGGTTTTACAAAATTCAATACTAAAAATAATAGAGCTTTCGGGAAAATTTGGTTAGGGCATTCGACTCAATACCTAAGGAACTTCAAAACAGAATCAAAAACAGTGACTGATAACCTGGAGAGTTAATGTGGTCACTGAGGCAGGTGGCTCCACAGGGCTGGTGGCTACCACAGCAGATATTACAAACACACGAAAACGACAGGAAGAAAATGCAGCAATGCCCTCATTACAGAAAGACTGGCAGACACTGAGGGGGCACTGGAAGGATTATAACCCATTCTGAGCCAAGAGCCATGAGAGGCTGTGACAGCAGCTCTCTGGCGAGGAGGCCTCAGAGACAGGCGATCATTGTGATTTCCTACACATACGCACAGACACACACACACTGTCACAGTGGCTCCGCTGAGGACTGTTTCTTGTCCTGCTCAAGCTCATAAGTCTGCTCCTATGATCCTTGCTCTCTTTGCCTAGGAAAATGTGTATAAGCCAACATAACATTTGCCTTCCACAGACATCTCGCCCCCTTTAAACCCTCACATGTGAGCTCACCTGCATCACAGAACAGGGCACAGAATTTCAGGCTGTCCTCAGCGTAACTGGTCTGAGTGGGCCAGATACCACGGTGAGGTCACCTGCTCATCCCCCAGTGAGGCAAGCCTGGCACCGCAGCAGAGGCTGGGCCACGCCGGGCTTTCCCCATCCCACACCCAGAACTTTAGCAAGACAATTCCCAGAGAAAGGTATGGCCACAGAATGAAACCACAGAAAGGTGCAAATACTTACATATAATAGGTTGGATAGAGTCCTTCGAAATACCAGCAATGCTTTTTGGCTTCTGTGCACTGCAAATAGAAGCAAGAAAAAGTTTGTCAGTACTCAGGAATCTGCATGTTGTTGAGAAGCTCTCACAAAGGCAGAAAGAAGGATGAGAAGACACAGCTTAACCCATGAAAAGCTGGGATATCAGGGCAGACAATGCATTACAGGGAGAGCCGTCCCCTTTCTCATGACTTTCTATTTCTTTAAAACATCTATTTTTCTATTTTTTCATAGCCTTTCATATCTCTATATACACTGAGTGTCAGCATTTTATTAAAAAGGTAAATTAAAGACAATCCACTGTTTAAAATGTACTTGGTATGATACTTCAGATTACACAAGAATGCTAGAAATAAAGCACTGCAAAGATTGCCACTGCCCCCCAATTTCTGTTTTAGAGAGACATCTCCAATAGATTTAGCATTTCTAGAGCTGTATATCTCAGAATATGCTAAAGCCGCATTCCGACCTACGTCTGCAAGATGCTGCGAGTCACGGTTCACTCGTTGCCCTCTCACGTGCAGGAAGAGAAAGAAGGAACAAGGAAAGACAATGGGAGCCTCTCCTGGGCTTTCCAGGTAAGTCCAGCTCCTAACATCCCGGAGGCAGGGCCCAGCCCCACAGGGCAGGGCAGGGCAGGGCAGGGTGGGTGAGTGCACACAGGCATCGGAGCAGGGGCCAGATGCCACCTGGAGGCTCTCACAAACCTCCAGCAAGTGAGGCAGGCCAGCATCCCCACTGCTCAGGGAGCTCTCTCTGCAGAGATGCTCTTCCTATCTGAACAAGGTTTTTCTAAAATTATTCCATTCGTGCCGTCATTTTTGTTTTACATTCACAACTTCCTACCTCCATGATCTAGTTTATTGGCCCCCATGTGTAAATAAAACCTTCAAAACATTATGGTGCAAAGCTCCCAGCAGCAGGAACACTGGCAAAGGGACGGCAAACAAAGCTTTCTTTGGGTGAGGCAGGGCCGTCCTGCCCAAAGCCCCTCCTCCGGTGGGAGGGTGGCTGGATCAGCTCCCTCCTAGCCTGTCCGCAGCCCCAGCAGGTGTACAGCAATGCCCTCCTGCCACGATTGCCCTGCAGCTGGAATGGAGTTAGAGACAGGCCCCACATCTACAGTGGCATGCCATGGGAGAGGTGAGTGCCAACGCCACGCCAGCGACATTCGATGGGTTATGAAAATGACATGAACCCCTGGATTTTGGAGAATGTGCTTTAAGACACTCAGAAGCATACTCAGGCAGCCTGGAGTGACCTAGTTTTATTAACGGAAAATGAGTTTTATTTAGACTAGGTTAGCTCCTGTCCAGTTTAAGAAATGAAGCTCAGACAGCTGACGAAATCAATTTATTTTGGCACAGAAGAGCAATTTCAGGTCTCTGCCCCAAATTATAATTCATTTCACTAGAGTCTTCTGTGATAAACAGAGAAACCAGGTCTGCCTTCCATGTGTCACTTTAAACAGGTCTCCCTTATTCTCCATCACCGCCACCGACAGCCAAACATTCCTGGAACCTGACACTTAAGTTCCACACAATCAAGAGGTGAGGCCAGGGAACATCAGAACACAAGCCTGAAGCTCCCCACCTGCCTGGGGCCTGGCTGCTCCAGGGCTGCTCCGCAGAGACAGGCCACAGCCACGCAGCGAGAGCCAGGTGCATGGGCTGGCACTGGAAATAAGGACAGGCTCTGGCCTCCATAGCGCCCTTTTCTGCAATTCCTCTTGGTCTAAAGCATTCCCAGATCCAAAGCAGCCACTTGATACTCTGGCAGCACATCTCCATCACTAATGCATTGCATTTCAGAAAGGACTTTTTCTTCCAATCAGACAAAATAATGCCACACTTCTGAATGAACATTGTCTCTGGGATACAGGTATATGAGGAATACCACTTCACAAATTAAGGCACCAGGGCCCTTGGTGGGTGTCTTCTTCTGGGTCACACACCTTCTTTGTGGTGGCAAAACAGAGAGCCCCCAGCACAGTGTCTTCTGGACTCACGAGAGCTCCCCTGAGGAACCCACTCTGCCCACCTCCAGCAAGAACAAAGGCCTCTGAAAACTGGTGTGAGATGATCCCCAAGATACAGCGTTAGTGAAAAAGCATAGGCAAAAACAAAAACATACGTCCAGTATGCCATCCTTGATGCAAAAGGAAACATGTACATTTGGCCTGCTTTACACAAAAAGAATCACAGTTTGCACACATCAAAACATCACATGTATCCCATAAATATGTACAATTATTACATACCAGTACTTTTTTTTTTTTTTTTCAAAAAAAAAAATCACAGGAAGGACAGAGTATGTGAAAGTTGATCATAAGAACTGGGTCATTCTTGTCATACCCAACTAACAGAGTCGAGGCCAGAGGGGCAAAGCACTCAGGTCATTCTCAGCAAGCCTGGCTGCTGAAACTGCCTGCCCTGACTCTCAGACTAGCTTACCCAGCCCCATCACACACCAGTGAGAGCTTGCACACCAATGAGAGCTTGCCAGCTCCCCAAAACTTTACTTAGTGCCAATGAACAACTCTCTTTCAAAACAATCCCTTACATTTCTCCTTTTTATAAAACTTCCAAACTTCTCTTTGTTCTTCACACATACTGAAGACCACCCAGTACATGGCCCAGACTGCAATGCTCACTTCCTAAACAAAATGTTTTAAATTTAGAGATTTGTCTCTGTAAAAGCTAATGAAAATGCTTACCTGTGGAGGGTGGGTGGGGTGAAGTGGAAAAGACAGGGACAAGAGCGAAATTCTTCTGAGTATATCTTTTTATGTAGTTTGACTTTTGAAATGTTTTTTCAGATAATAAAGTAGAAAGTATTTTTTAAAACCACTTCTCAGACTGAAAAGATTATAAAAGACTATCATGACATGATCACACATGTCCCCTTTAGGCCAGGGGCAACTAAGCAGGGTAGATGCCTGTGAGATCAGTGCTCACAGCAGACTCACACAGACACTCACTCTTCTGGGAGCCCTTCCTGGGGCCCTCCCAGGTGAAGGGCACCATTTCCATCCTACTCTTCCTCCCGCATTTGTCTGGCATATTCCCTAACTTCAGAGCTGCCTACTTGTTAGTTACCCTTGCTCAGTTACTTGCTAATAACCTTTTATCATTTCTCACTAAGCTACCCAAATGAATCATATTTTGAAAAATTTAACCCGTTTGTTCCTTTACAAAAACTATTCTTAAGAAAATATTAAGGCTACATTTCTTGAAACAGAAAGCACCTTTAAACAGAGTTACCTTGCATTAAAATGTAGTTCCATTTTGTTGCTGCTGAAATTAGTGTGTTTGAAATTTGCTAATATCCTGGAAACTGCTTCACTGTTTTTGGTAGCTGGACTTTTGTAGCAGCTTTCTCCTGAGGAATGCCAACATCGTAATACTACACACATATACTAACTCACTACAGTTAATGCATGGCATGATTCCATTTGACAGCCAGATAATATGAAGAATGCAAAGTCACAGGTCTCATTATTCAACTGAAAAACGCCAAAATGAGGACACAGAAGTCCTGATAATTGTTGTTGTTGAGGCTTTCCTTCAATAAATGCTTGCTAACTGAACACCAGGTGTCAGAGTCAGCTTGCCCAATTGAGGAGGACGCAGCCTCGTGATGGGAATGGAGACCAGGAGGTGGAGAGGCACACGCCTGCCCGAGGAGCCCAGGGTTGAGAGCCGGGTGCTGCCAAGTCGAAGTCTGATGAGAAAGGCAGTCTCTGCCTACCAAGTCCAAGCTCCAAATCCAGCACCAGCACCAGGACTCAGGACAAAGCCAGACAGCTAGAGCTGTGGTCAAAGGGGAGTTTGCCAGGGACAAATAAGAGGGATCTTCAGAGTACTCCCAATCACCAGCAGGCACGCAGATATGGCCTCACAAGCAAGCGGGAGGAGGCAGAAAGAAGGCCCCGTGCTGGGTCACGTGGAAGCACCAGAGTCGACGGGCAAAGGGGAACCCACAGGTAAAGGAGGAGCCAAAGAACCAGAGCTCTGGGTTCTGACCCTGACTGCAACCTGCCAGCCACACCGCCACCCAGTCTGGGTCTCACTCTCCTCGTTTGTAAGAGTACGGACTCTCGGCCGGGCGCGGTGGCTCAAGCCTGTAATCCCAGCACTTTGGGAGGCCGAGGTGGGTGGATCACGAGTCAGGAGATCGAGACTATCCTGCCTAACACAGCGAAACCCGTCTGTACTAAAAGTACAAAAAAATTAGCCGGGCGTGGTGGTGGGCGCCTGTAGTCCCAGCTACTCGGGAGACTGAGGCAGGAGAATGGCGTGAACTCGGGAGGCGGAGCTTGCAGTGAGCCGAGATTGCGCCACTGAACTCCAGCCTGGGCGACAGAGCGAGACTCCGTCTCCAAAAAAAAAAAAAAAGAGTACAGACTCTCTTCCCTGCTTTATGAAGAAACTGAGATTGCATCAAAATGCCTGGCCAGACTAGGGCATCGTTTCCTGATCCCACACCAGCTAGCACCTCTGTCCCTAATTGTGTGTTCTCTGGAATAAACAACTTCCAAGGTTCATCTTACGTGGTACTCGATCATCTAGGCAGAAGCAATGCTACCAAACCTCTCGAGAACAAAGGTTCTAAATATGTAATGCCTTACATGTGTACAGTATTTAGTTTTCCAAAATCTCCCTAAAAGGAACAAACCTCTCTAAAAAAAAAAAAAAAAAAAAAAAAACCTTAAAATGTATGGAAACTAAGGGGGAAAAAAGTGAATTTCCAGGTTTTATGCCCACTCTGAAAAGTCAGTCTACCCACATTTTGCGAAGATACTACCACCATGATTTCTTAAGGATCAACCATCTCTGGAAACAGAAATTATGTGTGTGAGGAGAGGTCAACTGCTTTCTGTTACCTAGCAGGCATCCTCAGTTTTCAGGATGTTGTCCTGGGCTCTGGGAAAACAGCAGCCCTGCATGAGCACCTGTGGGATATTCCCTCCGTGTGCAGAGCAGAGACAATATGCAGAGCCACATGCTTCTTGAAGAGCTCATGAAAACAGTAACATACAACTTACAAACTATGAACATGGCAGAGGGTGTGGGCTCACGAGGAAACCTTCAGGAGCAACTCCCTTGAGGGGATCAACAGTTCACACTGGAGAGGACTGAAAGATGTCTCTGCTCAAGGAGGACTCTGGACGCCCGTGGTTCAAGGACTAGGGTATCTATAGATGTAGTTAAGCCATCCCAAATATAGTTATCCCTATTTAGGCAGGATCTAAATAAGCCCCAGAGAATAAACCCTTGCTGATCTCCACTAGTAATCCTCATAGTGACATAAATTACTCCTCCATGTGCGCTGAGTGAGGAAGGACGCAGGACAACACTGATGTTGAGTGCTTCTCCCTTTTCTATCCCAGGCTAAAACAGAGCCGCACCACAGGCAGGCACAGCTGACTTGGCAGGAACTGAAGCTCGTGACTCTGGGACATGAGGGAGTGGACAGCAGGGTCAAGGATCCAAAACAACATGGATTTTACCTAAATTCCACCTGTTCTGCTTTTCTTAAGTTCAGGGGATAAGGTGAGATCTTTAGATAAATAGCAGACAAACTTGCAAACAGCAGCTCACTGACAGGACTTGTCTCACTGACCTCTGGAAAGTAAGGATCCTTATGTTACTTATCACGGCAACGGCTTTGGCCAACAGTCTGTCCCGGGCCAGAAGTCCAGGGTTTGCTTCAGGATGGTGAGACGGCCCCAAAGAAGATCAGCCCAAGGACTCCATCTTTTTCAAAAGGGAGGGGCCCCCTGCTGTGCCTCACACTGCTTCTGCATTCATCAAAAGCAGAACTTGACACACAGGCAATGAGACCCCAGCTGCTTTCAGCTTGAGCCCAATTAGAGTGGGCTCGTTACACTCCGCACAGGCTGAGAACAAAGGGAGCCTCACGGGTGCTGGCAGGCTTGATGCTCAGGACCAGGGACAGAAGCAGAGGGCAGGGGGTAGCCTGCTCCATGCAGAGAGAAAATCTATGCAGGGAATGACAGGCAATTATCTCAAGGTCTCTGAATTTCAATTAATAAATAGGACCGACCATGCTTTAAATTCCTGTACTGGAATTTCAATCAGTTCTCTAAATGCTAATTACTTAATCCCCAGGTTTATGGACATTTTGTTTCTCAGGAATGTCTTATCTCCAAGAAACCTTGATTTTTTTAGAGATGAGAGTATGAGGCTTCTCACAAGCACCATTTCTTAGAGGGAAGAAAGCAGATAAACCCTTAAGAAAATAACAGAAATAAAAGATACCCCTGTCTTATAGAAGAAACCACACCTGAAATTCATACACAGCCAGCAAATAACGATCAGAGATGAGATCCGGGGATGCAGGCTGTAAACCTTAAACGAATCCCAACCACAGATCCTCAGGGAAATTCTGTCAACTCTCCTAGACTCTGAACAGCTGGTCTGCTTTACCTGCTTTCGTGTTCAACAGAAGGACAGGGGAGGAGACCTCCTCATGGACCCTCATTCCAGTAGGTAAAAAGCCTCAGCCCCAGCAGGTGACAATTAATCAGTAACCAAACTTAAAAGGTAGAAGCAGAGGAAACTACCCAAATAGGGCTGATATCTTTATCAATAAAGACTTACATGATTCAATGAGAAAAAGAAAAATTCCAACAGGAAAAATAAAGTGATAGATATGAGAATTTTTCAAAGAAACACAAAAGGCCAATAAACCTATTTTAAGAGACAATATTCATTAATAACCAAATATAAATTACAATAGTACGGTTTTTAACCCATCAAATTAGTAATAAAAAAATCCCAGAGTACCCTTTGCAGACAAGAGCATAAGGGAAAAAAAAATCACATAATTGTTGGGAAAATAAAATGCCTCAAGAAGACAATTTTTCAATATATATAAAAAATCTTTAAAATGTACGTAATTTCAGCAAGTTTAAACAATTGAGAACAAATGTTATTTAAAAAACTAGAAATAACCAACATTTTCAAAATGGGTTTTGCTAACAAAATTATAAGACATCCAAAAGATGTATTTGTAGGTATTTACTATCAGAATGTAGACAAACATAATGAGGAATATTTTGCTAAGAAAAAAAGGTCAATAAAATAGTACATCTAGAATTGTATTTTTTGTTATACATTATAGGAAACAGAAAATAATATGGAAAGCCATGTACCGAAATACTGACAACTAATTATGTTTCAGTTGGTACTAGAGATGATTGTTTTCCACTATACATTTTGTTAGTCTCCAAGTTTCCTGTATGGAACCTGTACATTTTATTTTTAAATCTCTATTCAATTTTACTTTAAAATGCAGACCACTTAGTACCCAAAAAAGAAGTGAAAACTGGATATGAAAAGATATTTAAATCAGCCTGGTCAACATGGTAAAACCCCATCTGTACTAAAAATACAAAAATTAGCTGGGCGTGGTGGCGCATGCCTGTAATCCCAGCTACTCGGGAGGCTGAGGCAGGAAAAATCACTTGAACCCGGGAGGCGGAGGTTGCAGTGAGCTGAGATCGCACTACTGCACTCCGGCCTGGGCAACAGAGCAAGCTCTGTCTCAAAAAAAAAAAAAAGAAAAATATTTAAAATAAGAAAATATAACTGTTAACAAGAAAGAACATTCTCCAGCTAGGAATGAAATAAAAATAATAAAGTTTGTGAAATAATATACAAGGCTAGAAAGGGTGTACTCAAACAAATACAGAGTCAGCAATTAAAGCTGTATTCATAGAAAGTTTATCATGGAAAATGTTTATTTCATAGTTAATTTAAAACACATTATATATATTTAATTTCAACAATGTAAAAATAAACATATTCATAGGAGAAAGAATGTAACAGCATAAGCCTAAATTCACAGTGTTATATTTGGATGGTGTGATTTCTTTTTAAAATATCTCCCTACTGAAGCCTTCAATTCTGATGATAGAGGCTGTTGTGGCAAGAGACAAGGGACACATAAGAGTCCTCAATGGGCCGGGCACAGTGGCTCATGCCTGTAATCCCAGCACTTTGGGAGGCCAAGGCTGGCGGATTACAAGGTCAGGAGATGGAGACCATCCTGACTAACACAGTGAAACCCCACCTCTACTAAAAATGGGTGTGGTGGCGCTCGCCTGTAGTCTCAGCTACTTGGGAGGCTGAGGCAGGAGAATTGCTTGAACCTGGGAGGCGGAGGTTGCAGTGAGCTGAGATGGCGCCACTGCACTCCATCCTGGGTGACAGAGCAAGATTCCGTCTCAAAAAAAAAAAAAAAAAAAAAAAAAAGAGTCCTCAATGAGTGCAAAGGACTGGATTCGCTGCAAGACCCAACACACATGTGCACCCAGGAGCTCCTACTCATGCCCGCTGAACAAAAGCGTTCTGAAAACTATGCTATCTTTTAAAACATAATTATCAATATAAATCACAATTCATGATACTTGAAGGATCAGGTGATCCAAGTTCTAGCTCAATTTACTTAGGTTTAGTTTATACACTATAAAATCACCCATTTTCAAGATATAGTTTGATGAGTTTTAGGAAATGTATACAGCTGTGCCTCCAACACCCCAATCCAGCTTCAGAACCTTTCCTTCACTTCAGAGAGTTCCCTCATGTTGTTCTGCAGTCAATTCCAACTCCTACCCCAGCGCCCCAAGCAATACTGATCTGCTTTCTATCTTTATCCATAGTCTTGCCTTTGCTATAAGGTTCAATTAAAGAAAATCATACAACTTACAGTCTCTCATGTCTGGATTGTATGTTGCTGCATATATCAGCAATTCATTCCTTTCTAGTGTTGAACAATATTCCATTCTATGAAGACACCACATTTTGTTAATCCATTCACCAGCCCATGGACATCTGGGTTGATACTGCATTTTGGCTGTTATCAATAATGCTGCCATATCCATTTGCACACAGGTCCTTGCATGGACAGATATCTTAATTTCTTGGGTACATACCAAGAAAAGTGGAATGGGTACGTACATTCCACTCCAAGACCTGGAGTGGAACTTCCAGGTCACACAGTAACTCCTTACCTAACTTGTTGAGAGACTGTCAAACTATTTTCCAAGGCAGCTGCACTACTTTACATTCCCATCAACAACGTAAGAGGGCTCCAGTCTCTCCACATCATCACTACCACTTATTATCTGTTTTTTGATATTAGCCATCTAGTACTGTACTGGTATCTCATCGTGATTTTAATTGGAATTTCCCTAATGACCAATGATGTAAGACTCTTTTCATTCCAGCTCAATCAGAAGGCAAAAAACAGTAGCTGCCATACATGGAATGCCTGTGATCCACTAGGTGCTTTTCATGTGAAATCTCACTTAACATTGTAACAACTCTGAGAGTTAGGTGGTTTACAAAAGAGCAAACTAAGGTCTCGAAGAGGTGAATTGACTTGCAAAGGTGACAAAGGAGCAAGCTGAAAGTCGGCATTTGACTTCAGGTCTGTTGGTTTCCAAAGTCTGTGTGCTTTCTGTGGCAGTGTCTACAAGCTGAAGTTTTCTGTGTCATCATAATCCACGACCCATCCTTTGGAATGTCTGTCACATCGTGTGCATGGAACAGGAATGAGATTTATTGTAGGCATTATTTTGCTGTATAGAAGAAAACTAAAATGACTGAATCCACATGAAAGACCCGATCTCCATGCCCCCAAAATAACCTTTTATGAGTTATTAGGAATTCTACCTTTCAGCATTCCTCAACTCTCAACACTGTCAATTACTGCATCTCCAGGAGCAGAAATCAAACACAAGTGTGCCCAGCAGCTTTGCTAAGGAAACTGTCTCTGCAATCAGCATGGCCAGCCCACCAGGAACAAACCACAAGAGAAAGGAAAGGAGCAAAGTCAAGGAGCCCAAAGCCCACCAGGGTGCAAACCATGAAGCATCCTTTCACTCTCAGAAATCACTTTTTAGATGCCAAAAATACTCAGAGGTGCCATTTTAGGCACAGAACTATATAAAATGAATATAAGGCCTGCAGCCAAAAGGGTTCATGTGACAAATTTTCCAAATGCCACAAAACATCATTCATTCAAAAAACTCATGAGTGGGAGACTTCATTAGAATAGCCTGAAAGCAGCAATAACAGATAGAAATATCAGTGCTACTGTTATCTGCTGGCAATAAATGAATATGATAAACCTTTGTTATCGGCTCAGTTCCAACAAAAGCAATGAACAGGACCAAACCTTTGAATGCTCTCCTTAAAGGCCTAATCCAGAATTTTTTTTTTTTTTTTGAGAGGGAGTCTCGCTGTGTCGCCCATGCTGGAGTGCAGTGGTGCGATCTTGGCTCACTGCAACCTCTGCCTCCTGGGTTCAAGCGATTCTCTTGCCCCAGCCTCCCAAGTAGCTGGGATTACAGGCACGCGCCACCACACCCAACTAATTTTTTTGTATTTTTAGTAGAAATGGGGTTGCACCCTGTTGGCCAGGCTGGTCTCAAACCCCTGACCTCAGGGGATCCGCCCACCTCGGCCTCCCAAAGTGCTAGGATTACAGGCATGAGCCATCGCGCCCAGAAAAAGTCATCTTTTTTTGATGTAATTGCAGAGTGCAAGAGTAACATTATGAAAAAAAAGTCAACAGATGAGCTCTGCCACCTCCTAGTCTATGATTTGGGCACCCGGCTTTGATGATCTCATACATGTCTGAGAAGAGTAACAGGCTTGTTGTTTCCAACTACTATGCCCCCAAAATGAAATAACTGAGATATGTACCAAAAGACTACTCTCCTCCAGTTGGGCCTAAATCTTGGCCAGCAGATCCAAAACTCAACCACCACACTTAAGAGAAAATATCAACTTCTTACCTTTTGCAGACAGAAATGCCCAGAAAGATTAATAAGTGGAGCAGCTTCAAGAGCAAAATGCCAAAAAATGCATAAGGATTTTTGCATTCAGGTTGTGTACTACCCTACCTATTTGACTTCTATTTTAGAAGAAAAGTGTGTTGGATTCTCTGATGACATATATTTCTGTAAGTCTAGATTCTAACTGTAAAGAGCACAAGAAATTGAAAAGCTGAGATGTGACTAAAGTCTGACTAAAGGCTGAATAAATGATGGTGCCACCCACATTTAAAGACAATGTGACTTACTAGAATAAACACACACAGCACCTGCCGCATGCCTGCTTCTGTGCCTGAACAGTGACCCAACCATGGTCAGGTCACCGAAGGTCTCTAAGCTTTGGTTCTTTGTCTACAGACTGGAGAGAGGTATTTCTGTCTTGCCTTGAGGTTTACATGAAACAGTGTATGCGAACCACCTGGCGCATGCCCACTATTCTAGGAGCCTCCTGCTAAGTCGTTACATTGTGTGCTGTGTCGGTTTATTCTTGAGAATCATGGTCAAGTAAAGCTCAACCTAAAGATGCAGTTAACATTCTCTACAACCTACTTTTGTGTCTCTATGGAGAGTGAGAATATGGAACCTGTGATCCAAAATGAATCAGAAAAACAAACAAACAAACAAAAAACAGAAGTTTAGAAACTACACTAGTTACAACCACCAGCTTGGAAATGATACCCTGGTGTGGAAAAATACAGCTCAAAGCAATCTGAGGGAGGCTCCTCCCCTTTCCATGGAAGTTTTCATGGCTTCTGGCACACCCTGTCAGCATTCTCTTCCCAGGAAGGTACTGGGAAGCACTGCCACGTGTACTCCTCTCATTCCTTTTCACTACTACCAAATTTCACACCCCCTCAATTCTAGTAATATGCATTTTCATTAAATCTGGTAATATTTAACCTGGAGTCAAAAAGCAATTTCTTGTGCTTAGAAGACTTTCTATTTCTTGTCATGAATTGATTTGTTATAAATGTTAAGGGACTAAGCTGTTACAGCAAATTTGGGGAGAAAGAGAGTCAGTTCCACGTGCTGCCCCAAAGCAGCATCTGTGTATTAGAAAATCTTCAGGGAGTCTCTGGCGGTGTGGAGGCCTAAGCTAAAACCAGGAGGAATGAGAACATATGTGCCAGGAAGGTGATTTTGATGCCAGTTCTGTCTCTCTCCTGAACCCAATCAACTCAATCATTTCTGTTTAACACAAACTCACATGAGTGCCTCCTAAAAGCTGGTTCAGTCAGCTGCCTCCAGGTCAGACCAGTGAGGATGGAGGCCGGTCACTCAGTGTTGTCTGTGGGTGCATGCAAGGGGCAGTGTGGTGCTCTTGAAAGGCAGTGCCCAAGGACAGCAGCAGAAATGCCCCTGCCTTCCCCACTCAGGAAGGGCATCACTGTCCACCCACAAGCAGCTTCCAGAGCCATGACTTATAAATATTTCTTCTCTCATTTAGATTTCCCTGTGCCAAGAAAAAAAACAAAAACAAAAAAACACCTGCCTGCTCTGAGTCAGCCTCAGAGATGACCGTGGTTGACTGTGCTGTCTGCCATCTGCTTTTAACCACGAAAGAGGAAGCAGCTATGTGGGACACCACATCAGGGAACCTTCCGGACCTAGGGTCTCACTGCCTGGAAACTCCCCTGAGCCTCAGCTTCTTCAGATGGAAGGGACTCTGCTAACTCAAAGAACCCCTCATACTACCCACCAAAGGAAAGTCCCCATCAGGGAGACTAGCAAGGGAGGCTGAATGTAGAACGGCACTCAGGTTAATCCTAAATCCCTACCTGGCTTTCCCTCCTCAGTCATCAACATAGTGATGGGGTGAACTTCGATGATGTTGTCTGGGGACTGACCTTCATATCCTCTGATCCTCCCAGTCTTTTCTTCTTACCTTTTCTCCTACCCAGTGTGTGGTAGGTGGGTAGGGAGGTAGATGAGTGAAAACACCCACAGGAAGGAGGATGGCAAAACTCAGATCCAAAAGCAACAACTCTGCCTCAGTGTTGTAAATAAGCAACAGCTTTTCCACCCAAAACAACTCATTTGTGCAAGGTCACCAGCAAACTGTACAGCTGTCTCCCAGTCCTGTCAGCTATAATTTCTAATAGCTGTCACTGTGTCCTGGCTTGTTAAAATCCATGAAGGAAATCATTTCATGTAGCTTTTTTTTTTTTTTTACGAGATGGAGAGAGAAAAGAATGGTAGCAGAGTAAAACAGCAAGTGCAAGCAGATGACAGAAATTTCTACAGACACTTAATAGACAGACATTCCTTAGGCCTAGTTCAAATATCTAAATTCCATCTGGGGACTTGGCTGTCAAAAGATAATCATCTCTTGCTTCATTTCTCATATAATTTCCTAAACCCTTGGGTCTCAGCTAGTGCAAGGTCCTGTCATGGTCACCTGTGGCTTGGGCCAATTCTCACTTCCCCTGAAGGGCAGCTGCATGTAGGGAGCGGGGGCTGCCCAAAGTTTCACTCTGACTGGAGGTAAACTTAACATCATTTCTGCATTAGTCATTTAGAGCCCTGGGCTCAGTACTTTCCCCCAACTGGGTTTCTGCTTTTGAGCTCGCTCTGCAATTTCCCCAATTCTGACTCAATTCTCTCTGAGCCCAGGGAGCTGTCAACAGCCACTCCTCCCCACCCATTTCTCCAGCTGTAGCCCTCTTGCAGGTGTCCTGCCCACAAAAGAACACCAGCATACAACGCCATGCAGGGCCCACTCTGAGCTGGGGACCTTCTGCCAGTTGCCACCTGGGATCTCTGCCAGGTGCCCAGAAGAACCTCACACCAGACATCTCTACAGCTGAGCGCTGCTCCCACCCAGTGCTCTGGACTTTGGGGAAAGTACCACCACCCACTAGCTCACCCCAGCCACATGACGTCCCCAGTGCCTCCTGTCTTCCCACTCCATCCACGTGGTCAAGCCTTGTCTCTTCCCAGGACATTCCTGCCACACCACAAAGGAGGCCAGCGTTGCTGGCATCAAAAGCCAGGGGGTGAGCTTGCTGATGGGAGAAGAGGAGAACAGGAAGACACAGTTGAAGAGTGGTAGAGCCTGCAGCACCTGCCCCAAGACCACTGCCACATCCAAGCTTGGCCGCATGGCCTCTAGTGCCAGGGCCTGGCTGGGGGACTCCTGACACTGCACCTGCCCCTAAACCTCTCAGCAGCCTTGACAAAGCTCAGGGGGCTACGCAGGGCTCTGTCATAGAGAATAGGAAAGGAGGGCACACAGCACACCAACTCCTGCTAGAAAATCTCCAGGGGCTCCCCATTCACTGTGGGTTTCTCTTTGCTTCCCCTTGAGGTCACAATTTTCTTTCTTCTGAATGCAATTTTATCTTCAGTGGGCTTCATTACACAAACAAGCAAAAAGAGTGGGGCTGACTGATCAGGGCAAAGCTCAGTGAGCTCAGAGGGCACTGGGGCAGGCTCCCCCTGGAAACCCTGCTGCCTCACTGAGGGTGAAGTACAGACCCCAGGGAGTGTCCTTCTGGCCTGGCCGCCCCCACATGCCATTGGCTCTTCCTGTATCTGCCGCTCCTCCCAGTCCCCCGCCCCGCAGCCATTTCCATCCGTGCACCTCTAGAGAACCCTAGGTCTATTCACTTCCATCTGGAAAACACTTCTTCAGAGTTTCCACCAACGGAGCCTCAGCCTCAGTGTCACTTGGATGAAAATTTTCGAGACTTCCAGAAGGTGAGTTGTTAGTTTTCCCCTTGGGGCTCTGATTAAATTTAACGCTCAGCACTTCAGCTTACAAGGAATCTTCCCTTCCGTGAACTTATTTGGTCCTAATGAGACCATGGGAAGGAGCGGGCTGCCCTCAACCAGCAGACATGCTCAGCACTGTGTCTGCCATCCCAGGATGCAGTTGGGGCACTGTCCCTCTGTGCAGAGGCTGGGCAGGCAGACGTCAACTTACCGCAGGTCTGAGACTATCTCCAAAGACAGTGTTCTTTCCCTGATGACGACCGACTCTTTCCTACACCTGACCCACACTCTGTGCCAAGCAAGGATCATGCACTCAGGGCCCTGGCTCCTCCTGCAGGGTTGGGTCTTCAGGAGCTCCTGAGGAGTAAGGGCCCTGCCTCGGCCACCCTGTTGGCCCCAGTGTCTGACCCAGGCCAAGCGTTCAGGAAACCTTTGGTGGAAATGCTCATATATCCACTTCCTCCTCTGCCTGCTCAAAAGTTGTACTTGGATTTGACTATACACCCTGAAGTATGGAGACTGGCCCTGACTGCCAGGCTACATAGGCTGATTAAAACTCAAGCAAGGCCAGGTGTGGTGGCTCACGCCTGTAATCCCAGCACTTCGGGAGGCCAAGGCAGGCAGATCACCTGAGGTCAGGAGTCTAAGACCAACCTGGCCAACATGGTGAAACCCCGTCTCTACTAAAAATACAAAAATTAGCCGGGTGTGGTGGCGGGCGCCTGTAGTCCCAGCTACTCGGGAGGTTGAAGCAGGGGAATTGCTTGAACCCTGGAGGCAGAGGTTGCAGTGAGCCGAGATTGCACCACTGCTCTGCAGACTGGGTGAGAGTGACACTCTGTCTCAAACAAAAAAACAAACTCAGGCAAGATTTACCACCATGAGGATAGAGAACTTAGGAGCACAATATGCTGATGGGGACAAAGAGAACTTCATTGTGTCTCTCAAAACATTTTCCAAGAGGAAGACGGGAGAGAATAAGGGCAGAGCACATGGCACGTGGCAGGACTGAACAATGACACTGATATAAAAACAACTCGTGTTCACACCAAGGAGCACTGGCCCAGGCACGGAGCGTGACCACAGGGGCAGCATGCTGATCCTGGCTCAGGCAGCGCATCTGCCACACGGAAGGGCGCACGGTACCCAGTCTGGTTGAGGTAGGCACCCAGCCTCACTCAACAGGGCATTCAATGTAAGTGCCCACAAATGCAAGAGACAGTGAACAGAATGGCAGCCAGACCGCATGAAACGCAGAGCTCTTGAGGCACCACCAGGGGAAGGTGGGGCCTGCCTGGCCACAAAACCTGAGACTTCAAGTCATGTCTGAGAGGCTGAGAGGATTAAGGAAGGGGCTTTGGGGAGGCGCCGGACATTTTCTGACGAGAAACGCAATGCAGATGGTGAGTCCAAGATCTCTCGGCCTGACCTGTCTAATTCCCTGACCCTGGACTGTGCCTGCGTGGAAGGCTCTGCCCCTCCGTCCCGGCAGCACTGACCCTGCCCTGTCCCAACCAGGCCTGCATTCACTTCCTTCGGCTGAACACACATATTTTGTACCCTGAACACCCACAGCATGCAGCAACATCTGGGAAGCCAAGCAGGAATCTCACTGACGTCTCTCACACACCTCAGCTGGCACTCTGCCCCCACCGCTGGCTCTGGAGCAAGCAGAGGCCGACAAGTCAGACCACTGATTTCATGTTCCAGCCTTCTGGAGGTAACACATAACTGCCCACCATGCTCTTCTTTCCCAGAACTGAAGCCCAAACTCTGGGCCAGGCTTCACAGCAAACTGAACCACCAGCCGAGCAAGCACCTGAGCGTGTGAGCCCGTCCTTCGCGTTCTGTTAGGCGGAAGGATGCAGGCAGCGCACCTCCTCGCCAGCCAGTCGCCCACGGTCCTGTCACTGCTGGGTCACACGCAGCCCTCCAATACGGAGCACACATAAATAAAGCTCTGGCGCCCGCAGACCCTGCAGTATCCTCCTCTGTTGAGTGGTGAGAACATCTACCATGGAGGACGCTACAAGGTTTCAAGAAGCCAGCGCTTGTGACAGTGTGAAAAGCAGGTCCGGCCCCCAGGCCCAGGCCACCAAGGAACATGCACTTCCCACAGCCCCCAGTTCCCCTCCAACTTCCACTACTTCAAACCCATGAAACGGGGAACTGCCCACAAAAGTTCATTCTCCCCCAAACCACTTACTAAGTGCCAAGTGGCCCCACCAGGCAGAGATGGAGGCCAGCGTGAATCTGGGCTGTCTCCTGCCCACCTGCCATTCCTCTCCACCAGCCAGTAAGGAGGCCCCAGGAGCCCCCATTCGGCTCACACACCCAGATCCAAACACTGCCTCCAGCCTGGCCCGACCACACTAAGCTGCCCTCTGCCTCTCCCAATTTAGGGCTTCGAGACACCTCTTTCACCAGCTGAACTGGTGGAAAACTTTTCCTGCTGATCCCCTCTAGAGACCGCTCTCATTGCAGAAGTGTTTCTGGAACACGAAGTATTGCAAAGTCAGTCTATTTTGCTACAAACCACTCTGAGTAGCGATTTGCAAACACCATCCCTTATGCAGTCCGCACTTAGGAACTCTCTTCTCCAACTGAGCTACACTCTCTGGTCCTTCTCTAGGTCCAGGTAAAGATGTAGCCAGTCCTTCCAGTCTGCAAAGCATTATGAAGCTGCAAAGAATATATCCAACATCTTATTCAGACTTATTCTTGAAATGAACAATGTTTCGTTCTTTGCTAACTTGATGCTCAAATACCCTCTCAAAATCTAAACACAAGCCCTTCCTGCCAGGCTACACAAACCACACAAAAAGAACAACCCTATGGTCCAAAGACTGAGGATTCCACAGTCCAACTGAGGATCACTGTAAACTGCTTTACATGGTTTAATGACAAACATAATAATCCATCTATACAAACCTGCAAGAGCACAGAAGACAGATACCCAAGAGTTTCCCTGAGCATTGTGTGTAATGACAAAAACAGCTACAAACTACTTAGCTGTTCATCAAGAGAGGGCGGATTAAAATGAGTCATGGCCATTCCTATAAAGGAACGCTTTGTAACTCTAAGGGGAATGCTGTGGGTTTGAGCTGCTGATGAGGAAACATCTCCAGGCAACATTTCTTAAAAAAAAAAAAAAAGGAGAAACAAGATGCAGAACACTGTCTATAATATGATCCCATCTGTGTACTTTTAACCAAATATTTGGGTATACAATCTTAAAAAAAAAAAAGCACAAGAAACTTATCAGAGAGGTATGCTTCTTTCTCTGTAGAGGGTCTAGGGTTGAGAAGGTATTGGGGAGGGAAAGGTTTCATTCCTTTTCGTTTCATTCCTTTAAAAAAAAAGGGGGGGGAGGGGCGGGGTGCCGGGTGTGATGGCTCACGCCTGTAATCCCAGCACTTTGGGAGGCCGAGGCAAGCGGATCACCTGAGGTCAGGAGTTCAAGACCAGCCTGGCCAACATGGTGAAACCCCCTCCCTCCACTAAAAATACAAAAATTAGCCAGGCATGGTGGCACACGTCTGTAATCCCAGCTACTCGGGAGGCTGAGGCAGGAGAATCGCTTGAACCCGGGAGGCGGAGGTTGCAATGAGCTAAGATCACACCATTGCACTCCAGCCTGGGCGACATGAGCGAAACTTGATCCCCCCAACAATAACAAAAAAAGTACGTGTACTTATTGTATTTAAAAATTTAAAACCATCAAATCAATTATCTATGAGAAAAAGGAACAAGATCAACACATGAAATCCCCAAATGATTTAAGAATTCCATTCCAGTTGGTACTCACCCCTTTACCCCAAAGATTCAACCAAACTGAATTCAGCTTCTCCCCATTCCTCTCTCCCTGCCTGTCCTTAAAACAAAACTAATGAGCTGTTAAAGAGCCACATGTGAGGCTGAAAGGGAAGGAAACAAAGCATGTGAATAATTCACAACCGGATCATCAGCCCCGCTGTGAGCTCAACAGCCCCTGACACAGATGGAGTTGAGTCCCTCTGGAGGTGGCATGCTGAAGGGAGACTGCCTTCCTGCGTGGACCTGGGACAGAGGTGGCCACAGGCAGGCTCAGTAAGTGGTTGCTGAACCAACTATATGGACAGGAACCAGGACTCAATGGAGAAACATGTTATATATACACACGTACACGCATATTTGTCATACACACAACATAACAAACGGGCGCATAACATGAGCGCTGCACACACACACACACACACACACACACAGCCTCCCAAATAAGGAAACAGCAGGAACACTCATGAATTAAGACAGAAAACCCCAACTTAGGGATGGTTTAAAATTTAGGGCTCATTTTCTCACGGAAATGATGGTATAAATGTTGGCGAACTTCCCTGGCTAGGTAACACATGTCTGTTTAGCTCATAAAATAAATGAACTCCCAGCCAGGCACAGTGGCTCACGCCTGTAATCCCAGCACTTTGGGAGGCCGAGGAGGGTGGATCACGAGGTCAAGAGATTGAGACCATCCTGGCCAACACAGTGAAACCCTGTCTCTGCTAAAAATACAAAAATTAGCTGGGCATGGTGGTGCGTGCCTGTAGTCCCAGCTACCCGGGAGACTGAGGCAGGAGAATCGCTTTAACCCTGGAGATGGATGTTGCAGTGAGCCGAGATCGCGCTACTGCACTCCAGCCTGGCGACAGAGTGAGACTCTGTCTCATAAATAAATAAATAAATAAATAAATAAATAAATAAATAAATAAATAAAAATAAATGAACTCCCATTCCGTCCTTGTGTTTGATTGCCCCAGGCTGTCTGCTGAGGAGACCCCACGTGCCCTCAGGGAGGCTGCCTGTTTAGACCTCTGGCTGTCACCAACATTGCTGTGCTTCTGTTCTCAGCAGCTTCAAGGGCTGACCTCCACCTGGTGCCCAGCCGAGTAAACACGTGGAGCATAAGTTCCATGTGTATGGACTCAGGGCTCCTCCAGACACCACGGGCGCTGCCCTCACAGAGCACTCACCTGCAGGCTGCTTCCCCTAAGTGTCAGGTCTTCACCTCTGCTGCGGCCTCAACGCAGGGAATTTACTATTGAATTCGCCGCCAAGACAACACTGAGACAGAGTCGATGCCACCATTTTACGGCGTAGTTTATTTTTATGTCTGGCTTAGATCTCAAAAAGGGTCTGAGAAGGCTTACATAAATACCATTTTAAAATACAAGGAAAAAAACACCACCAAAAGCAAAAGTAATGAGAAAAAAATACATAAAGTGGACTACATTGAAACTTAAAATTCTTGGGCTGCAAACAATACCATAAAGTAAAACGACAACCCGCAGAAACGGGAAAAAAATACTTGCCCATTATCTAGCTGATAAGGAACGTATTTAAAGTCTTACCGCTCAATATCAAAAACAGAAGCCATTAAAAATGGGCAAAGGAGTGACTGCTAGTGGGTACAGGGTTTCTTTGTGAGGTGATGAAAATATTCTTGATTGTGGCAATACTTGCATAACTGTGAATATATGAAAAACTTCAGAATTGTACACTTTACGTGGATGAATTATATGATATTTAAATTCTATCTTAATAAACATGTTATTTTTTAAACGGGCAAAGGATTTGGATACACATTTCTCCAAGGAAGATAATGCAAACAGCCAATAAACTAATGAAAAGAAGCTCAACAACATTAGTCATTAGGGAATTACAAGTAAAAATCACTGTGAAATACCACTTCACACCCACTAATATGACTATAATAAAAAAGACAGACAATAACAAGTATTGGTGAAAATGTGGAACATTTGACCCCTCATACATTGCTGTTGGGAACAGAATGGTGCAGCAGCTTTGAAAATCAGTCTAGCAGTTCCTCAAAAGGCTAAACAGTCATCACATAACCTAGCAATTCCACTTGTAGATATTTATCCAAGAGAAATGAAAACATATGCCCACAAAGACCTGTACACAAATGTTCACAGCAGCATTATTCACAATAGCCAAAAAGTGGAGACAATCCAAATGTCCATCAACTGCTGAATGGATAACCAAATGTGGTGTATCCGGTTATTTAGCAATGAAAATGAAGTACTGATTCATGCTATAACACAAGAGAAGCCCGTCCTAAGGGACCACATGTTACATGATTCCATTTATATGACATGTCCAGAAAGAGTAAATTTACAGAGACAGAGAGTAGATTAATGGTTGCTCAGGGCTTGGGTAGGGTGGGCCAGAATCAGGAGTGACTGCTAAAGGTACAAGGTTTCTTCTAGGAGGAACAAAATATTCCAAAATTGGATTGTGATGATGGATGAAAAACCCTGTGACTGTATCAAAAATTAAATCATACAATATAGATGGGCGAGATGATGGCATGTGAATGACATCTCAACAAAGCTGTTTAAAAACATAAGACAAATCCAGCATGTATTTTTTTTAACAAATTTTATGGATTCCTAATAGTTGTACATATTTATGGGCTACACATGACATTTTGATACAAGCATACAATGTGTAATGATCAAATCAGAGTAACAGAAATATCTACCACCTCAAATATTTATCACTTCCTGTGTTGAGAACATTCCAAATTTTCTCTTCCAGCTATTTTGAAATATACAATTAATTTTTGTTAACTACAGTTGCTCTACTGTGCTACCGAACACCACATCTTATTCCTTCTAACTGTATTTTCATGCCCATCAATTAACCCATCTCCATCCCCGTCTCCCCACTACCCTTTCCAGCCTCTGGTAACCACTCTTCTTTTCATTACCTTCATGAGATCAAATATTTTAGCTTCCACATATGATTAAGAACAGGCAGGCTGGCATGGTGGCTCATGCCTGTGATCCCAGCACTTTGGGAGGCCGAGGCGGGCAGATCACTTGAGGTCAGGAGTTCAAGACCAGCCTGGCCAACATGGTGAAGGCCCGTCTCTACTAAAAATACAAAGTTAGCCGGTCGTGGTGGTGCATGCCTACAATCCCAGCTACTTGGGAAGCTTTAGGCAGGAGAATCACTTGAACCCTAGAGGCAGAGGTTGCAGTGAACCGAGATCGTGCCATTGCACTCCAGCCTGGGAGACAGAGCGAGACTCCATCTCCAAGAAAAAAAAAAAAAATACAGAACAGGCAATATTTGTTTTTCTGTGCCTGGCTTATTTCACTTAATGTTCTCCATATTGATCCACATTACTGCAACTAGCAGGATTTCATTCTTCTTTTTTGTTTTTTTATTTTTATTTTTATTTTTTTGGAGACGAGTCTCGCTCTGTTGTCCAGGCTGGAGTGCAGTGGCGTGATCTTGGCTCACTGCAAGCTCCACCTCCCAGGTTCACACCATTCTCCTGCTTCAGCCTCTCGAGTAGCTGGGACTACAGGCACCTGCCACCACGCCCGGCTAATTTTTTGTGTTTTTAGTAGAGACAGGGTTTCACCGTGTTAGCCAGGATGGTCTCGATCTCCTGACCTCGTGATCCGCCCACCTCAGCCTCCCAAAGTGCTGGGATTACAGGCATGAGCCACCGCGCCCAGCCTAGGATTTCATTCTTTATTATGGCTTTATAATATTCCATTGTGTATATAAAACCACATTTTCCTTATCCATGTGTCCACTGATGGGCACTTAGGTGGATTCCTTATCTTGGCTATTAACAGTGCTGTAACAAACATGGGAGTACAAATAGCTCTTCAATATGCTCATGTCCTTCCTTGGAGAAATGTGTGTCCAAATCCTTTGTCCATTTAAAATACCTGGCAATGAGATTGCTAGATCATAAGGTAGTTCCATATTCTTAGTTTTCTGAAGAGCCTCCATACTGCTCTCCATAGTACTAACTTACATTCCCACCACTAGTGTTTGAGAGGTCCCCTTTCGCCATATCCTCACCATTTATTTTCAGTCTTTTTGATAATAGCCATTTTAACTGAGATGAGGTGATATCTCATGGTTTTGATTTGCATTTCCCTAATGATTAGCGGTGTTGAGTATTTTTTCATATACCTGTTGGCCATTTACATGGTTTGTTTTTTTTTTTGAGAAATGTCTATTCAAATAATTTGCCCATTTTTAAATCAGATTATTTGGTTTTTGGCTACTGAGTTGTTTGAGCTCTTTATATATTCTGGTTATTAATCCCATGTCAGATGAATAGCCTACAAATATTTTCTCTCATTCTGTGGGTTGTCTTTTCACTTTGTTGATTGTTTTCTTTGCTGTGCAGAAACTTTTTAGCTTGATGTAATCGTATTTGTCAATTTTTGCTTTGGTTGCCTGTGCTTTTGAGGCTTTACTCAAGAAATCTTTGCCCAAAACAATGTCCTGAAGCATTTCCCCAAAGTTTTATTTTAGCATAATACTTTCATAGTTCCAGGTCTTACATTTAAGTCTTTGATTTTGAGTTGATTTTTGTACATGGCGAGAGATAGAAGTCTACTTTCATTCTTCTTCATATGGATATACAGTTTTCCCAGCACCATTTATTGAAGAGACAATGTCCTTTGCCCAATGGATGTTCTCAGCCCCTTTGTCAAAAATCAACTGGCTGTAAATGTGTGGCCCAGCATGCTTCTGTGTTAATCTGTAAAACACATTCTTAAAAGATTTTAGCTGACCAAAAGCGACACAAGAAGAAGAAAATATGATGAAATTGGAACAAAATAAATGCACACAATGGCATGGTTTTCATGGTTTAGGGCAGCAGGGCTGGTGGGGGAAGCAGATGGCCCCACACTTAGCTCCAGGCTCCTGAGGGCCAAGGCAGAACGGGGAACACTGTTAGTCACAACATCATGGTGTCCATCGGATGAAAAAAACTTGCGAGAAAAGATAGTGTTTCTTGAAAAGAAAACAGTCTTTCTGATACTGGAATGTGCTGAAAACTTCTTTTTGGGTCTTCCCAAAAAGAACACAGCTCCAACTGGTGTGGAAGAGTGGGGGTTTCAGGGAGGACCTCACCAGAGGGGAAACTGAAACTGACGAATGTAATCTAACATTTAACTCTGGAGAGTGTTGTCGAAGGCTTCCGCAGAGTTGGTGGAGAGCAGAGTTGGTGGAGACCGTGGAACTCAAGCAAACATCTGAAATAAACTAAGCTAATGAAACCATGAGGCCATTTTGAACTCAAGGAAAATTAAAAAAGTTGTCCAATAAAAGCGCAATTTTAGTGTTCTACATGGCTCAACAGTCAGCAAAACGTAGTCAAAATAATGATGATACTAAATGTGGATTTAACCAGATATTTTAAATACATTTTACTTTTGTGTAATCGGTACTGATATAAACATATATACTGAGAGGATAGAGGAAGAGAGATTAAATAATGTCTAGCACTGTTAAATCAAGAGCTAGAAGGTATGTGTATTATTTTAAAATGTGGAGGCAAATAGTAAAAGAACCAGCTAAATAAGAGTTGAAAGTAGTTCTTCTGAGAAGCAGACCACAACGGTGGGGCATGGGGAAGATTGTGTTAAGCTCTGACATTATTAAACTTTCCATTTATATACATATATTACTTTATTTAAAAATGAAATAAACTTGTTAAATACAGGAAAAGTCACCTATGGTCAATGTTCCCTGTGATCACTATTTCTTTAAAGGGGCACAGGCGAGACCACGCTAGGAGAAGAAAACTCTTTCATCAGGAGGGGCATCCCACTGGGTCACTGAAGCCCCCAGTGCTGTGAGGTCCAAGAACGTGCTGCTCTCCCCTGGGAGGCCTGTCTTGATGTCAAGATCCCACCAGCCCCAGACAAAGCAGCACACAACTGACCCGTGGCAGGAGGGAGGCACTCAGAGGCGCAGCCAGGAGGGAAGAAGCCTGCTCTCCCCATCCTCTTTCTGGCCCAGTATGCATGGCTGAATTCACCTTAGGATAAACACAGGTATGACTACACTCCAGTATGACTAGAAAAATAACACAGGCGTGACTGCAGTTAGAATCACAGCTTGCGGGCCACACTGGTTACACATCCACCGGGACTCAAGAGGTATCCACTGAGCTGAACACTGCCTGCTCGTGCTCTGTGCCTAAGGCTCCCTGTCTGGCAAGCCCCATGGAAGCTCACAGATCTGTCATTTGTGGAGAGCTGCAGCTCTTGTGTTTAAAAAGGAATGATTTGGCTGGGTGCAGTGACTCACACCAGCACTCTGGGAGGCTGAGATAGGCGGATCCCTTGAGCCCAGGAGTTTGAGACCAGCCCGGGCCACACAGCAAGACCCCAACTCTACAAAAAAAAATACAAAAATTAGCATGGTGGCACATGCCTGTAATACCAGCTATTCAGGAAGCTGAGGTGGGAGGACCACCTGAGCCTGAGAGGTCAAGGTTGCGATGAGCCGTGATTGCACCACTGCACTCCAGTCTGGGTGACAGAATGAGACCCTGTCTCAATTTAAAAAAATAAAATAAAGAAAAGAAAAAGTGAAAAAAAGGAAGGATTTACTGAGCCCAGCTGTTCAATCAGCTCACAGATACTCACTAAGCACTCCACAGCTCTGGCCTGTGCTAGAAGCCAAGGACTCAGTCATGAGGAGGGCACAGGTGGTGCCATCTCCTGAGTTACAAGACAGTCGAGGGAGATGTAGACAGGATCTGACCCCATGAATGAAGATATAATTCCCAGGTAGCTCACTAAGTTGAGAATAGTTGTACAAAGAGAACACTTAAGGGAAAGGCAGAATTATACACTCTATGGACCGTGAGGTGGTAGGATGCAAGAAGTTTTGGCAAAACTGAAATGAGCCTAAATCAATACGCCATGATGAACTGAATCTCCCAACAGAAAAAGGGACATTAATGGAAAAACTGGAGAGATCCAAATAAAGCAATTTTAATTAATAGCAATATACCAGTGTTGGTTTCCTTTTTAGGCAAATGCAGCATGGCAATGTAAGTTATTAAATTAGTGGAAACTGGGTTATACAGCAACTCTGTATTTGCTTTGCAAATGTGCTTTGCAAATTTTCTATAAATCTAAACTTACTCCAAAATTAAGTTGATTTTAAAAATATACAAATATATTGTGCTCCCCCGCCAAGAAATGAGTGATACCAGCACCACCACCACCACCCCTGAATTAAGGCCCCAGCTTTGAAGCACAGAGCCCAAAGGGAGGGGCGATGGAGCGGAGGCCAGCAGGCCAAGAGCTCAGGCCATGCAGAGCCTGGGAGGCTAAGCCACGGGATCAGGTCTGCATCCTAAAACCAACAGGAAGCACCTCCACAAATGGGAGCTACAGGCCTTGTCCCCAGTGTCCCTGAACATGGAGAAGGACAGCCTTCATTTCACTGATGAGCGAGCCAGAGCAGAGATGACTCAGCAACACAGCTCTCTCGACCCACATTCTGCCAACCGCCCAGACTGGCAGAAGGCCATGCAATTTGTACTCCCTCTGACCTGGATTTTAGCAGCCCCAGGTCAGCTGTTAAGACTTGGGAGAAGCCGACAGAGCTGTAGGAGGGAGTGGTGGGTTGGGTCTTGATTCCACTGTTCTCACCTAATGCCAGCTAACATCCAGATCCAACCCTGTCCCACCTCTGAGGCTGGGGACGGGGGACAAAGGGGCTCCAGGGGTTCCACAGATAACAGGACTCCAACAGGACTGAGGCTACCTTCCCCCTGGGGCTACATGCATTCATGTAGAAATGAATAGGAAGAGTGGCAGGCAAGGTGGGCTCCAAGGCTTTCTAAGGTTGATGCCATACACACACCAAGGCTGGGAGTGAAATTTGGGCTAATTAACAGTGACATGTAAGTACAGGAATCTTTAATTTAAACGTAAGCCTCTGCATACCAATAAACCTTGCCAACTTTTTGGGAGTTACAGAATCTCATGTAAATTTGAGAAACAACAGGAATACACCTTTACAGAGAGCTCTGGAGCACGGAACTAAGTATGCCCATCATGCAACCCTTTACTTGACTAACAAACCAGTTGAGTTGGGAATGATCGTCTCCTACTAGCTACCAATAGACATGTTTTGTTTGGCCCATGATAGCTTTGAGATAAAGAAACTTTACACAAAATCTAGATATTCAATTTTTCCTGAAAAATCCAAAGACTCATTAACAATCAGCTAGACCTGAGTGGTGCCTGGTTCCCTCTTCCCCGCCATATCTTTCACATGGCGAGATCTTTTCCATTTTACCACACTTCCCATCACTCCCTAGTAGATGTGGCTGGGCAGGCTGTGCCCTGAGCCTGCAGGCATGTGCATTTACTACCCTGTGCACAGAGAATGTCTCTTCTTCCAACTTCTCTTAAAAGCACACCAGCAGTTTCAGTCACCTGTTTGATTCCCCTCCAAGGGCTTTCTAAAAATTTCCACCAAAATACCCCGACAGTCACCTAAGACCGTGACCGCAGATTCTGGGAATGGGAGCCAGGTGAATGGAGATGTGGTCTTAAATGACACTCAGTGGGATGCAAAATTTGTTTGACATCCCAAGCTTTACCTTAGAAGTTCACGCCCTTGCATTCTATTTCGTTTACACATGTTGTATTCTACTCCATTATATATTTGCATTAAATTTCACACATAATGTTTTCAATTATCAATTAAAAGGTTGCCTTTAACCCCCAACCCCTAAACATGTCAAGTAAAATGGAGGCTCCAGGAAGATCTGCCAGGTTTATGCTGCCTGTGTCTTCCCCTCCTCCCAGCACACCGCAATGACTAATTTGAGAAGAGCAGTGGCTGACCGCCTGGTCCTCAGAGGCTCCGCCCTCTGCCCCTCCGGACTCGGGGATACCCCGGGGGATCCCTGGCTTACCTTCCTGTTTTCTCACATTAGAGCTGGGACGCGTATCTGTCCTCACTTACAGGGACCTGCGTTCGTTCCATGAGAGGCAAAGCTGCTCCTTACTTAGCATTCAGATGAGTCCCACACTCCCAAACACACTGTCTGCTCTATGCAGGCCATCCAGCAAGATGCATGGGTGTGGGTGAACACGCCTGCTACTGGGGAGTACAAAGCTCTCTTTCATGCACACTTTCTAAGGGACTCTAACCATCTTTACTTTTACTAGCCTTGTGCTTGGGTTTACCACATTCCTCTTGGCCCAGGACTACATTCAGAAATCTGGGAAATATAGTCCATAATCACCAGCACTCTTGCTCTGTAGATTATAAGTAGACGAAAGATGAAAGAAAACTGGCAAGCAACTGGGTTCTATAACAGGCATTGCAGGATCATGAGATCCCAGCATTTCCCAAACCCAACAAAATCCACCCTGGGGGGGATGTTGTTTTATCATCATTTATATCTAGGAAGAGCCCAGGGTGACCACAGTGAGACTGGCCATCTGGAGGCACGGGGCCTGAGGGCAGACCCACCTATGAGGCATGGAAGTTGGGAGATTTAAACACAGGGGAAAAACAGGTAGGGGCGTGTCTAGCAGTGAAAACACCACTCCAAGAGGCTTGCCAACAGACAATGGGCAGTCCAGGCAGCTAGAGACCAGGTACTCCAAATGCGCCTAAATTACCTAAAGGTTCGACAGGGGAGATAGGACCAGTTAATCATAAACCACTCCAAAACACTGAAAGCATCCAAGGGCCATTTACATAGACGGTCATTGGGCAAAAAGATGAACAAGGGGTCTAAGCTTCCCAATAATCTGCCCTTCTCTCAGGGCAAGTGGCCCTCACGATCAGGCATACAGACTCCCTTGGACTAGGCAGACTGATGGCACATGCACGGGCCCATGGCTTAATTTCTCCTAAGACCCCCAAATCCGTAGCCAGTCTGGAGTCTGGACAAAAGCTGAAGAACCAAGTGAACCTGAAACACTGCTTCTGCGACTGAGACTGAACCAGACCTCAATCTTCCACAGAGACCTTTTCCCTTTCTCCACTGTCAAAAAAAGGCTCTGCTCCACATTCAGCCATCTGCTGCAGGTGGCCGGCAGGAGCAGGACACACTGGCGGACACTCTGCAGTGCGACCAGCCGTGTACCTTGGGCCCTGGGCAGTTACCCTGGGAACAGAAACAAGCGGAGGAAGCACCTGCAATGAGCAGAAGCTCATCTAAGCTCATCTACATCCTTTCCCCAAACAGTACGTTCTAGGCACACATCCACTTAGACAAAGAACACCTCCTTCTTTCCATACAAGAGAGTATGCACACATTCTACAAGAGATCCCCCTTTACAAAAATCTCACATATTAAAATGCCATTGCTCCCCTCCTCCATGAGCGGTGCTCTCAAATCTTGCTTGGAAAAAGACTTTTTCCCACCCCCATCCCCACCATGGTCACTGCAGAGACTGCCTACCCGGACCAGGAAAACCAACAGTCCCTGGTCATCCACTTCATGAGCCAGGCCTCTCCTCAGCATGATAGCCTGAGTGCCACCACAGCCCGGGCCAAGGGGACTGCACAGCCGTGCACAGGCGCTACTCCCCAGAACAAGGGAGGGTCCTGGAAATGCCAGCGCCTGGGAGAGGGAACAGCATTTCCTTCACTGCATCAGTCCAAGGACTCCTGGCAGAATCCACTTCCTGGAATAGCAATAAAGCCGCCATAAAAGCCGAAGGTGCGACACCAGCCCAACAGCAGCCACTAGGTGCCGCAGTCCGGCAGGTGCCACCCTCTGGAGAGAAAATCTGCCAACACAGATTGTAAACAAACGTACATAAGTGTACATAAATAAGGGCGAAGATCCAAACCTTGTAACACAGGCAACACTTATTTTTGCCCTAAGAAACAATGATAGAATATTTAACTCCATGGTCTCGTACACTGCTGGAGGGAATATAAATTTGGTTTGAAAAAAGCTTTCTGAAAGTTTGCAGTCTGGAAATATATATCAGATGTCTTTAAATCTGTCAGTAAGCTCCGGTCTAGGCATTCCATTTCTAGAAATCCATCCTTTAAAAAAGTCCAAAATGTACAAAGATGTTCATTTCAGCATTCTTACAATATATAAAAACGGGAACAAATTAAATACTCAATGTCAGGAGCACTCGCGAGTCCACCATTAGCCCTATCGCGAAGTATTATACAGCCGCTAACAGGCTGATGGGTAATTTTTAACGGAATGGAAATGCTCGTGACAGAAGGATGCACTATTGAGTATATGTTAACGACCAGTGTATGAAAATTGCGCAGAAAATGGCTGGAAGGAAAACATGACCTATTTTCGTGTCTGTATATTTTTCTACTTTCCAATTATTCCACAATTAGAATGCATTAGGCTTATTTTCATAACAAAGCAATTAAATTTTAGAGTCAGAGGCTACACTGGCTTGAAGGAATCAGGGCAGGCTTCCTGGAGAAGGCTGTATCTAAAATGAGAACTAAGAGAGACACACAGGACAGCCCGAGAAGAGGGAAGGGCATGGTGACAGGCGAAGGGGCACATGACAGCATGAAGACACTGAGTGCTCCGGTTGGGTTGGCAAATTATCTCCCTGTTATGCAGAGAAAACAACAAACCATGAGCCCTACCATCCTGCAGACACAACTTCCCTCATCAGCCATAGCATTCTTCCAGACTTCTCTATAGCAAGGCACTCCAGGCTGTCGCTACCAAGAAGACAAGCAAGGCTTCATGTGAAATAAACCTATTTGCCATGCTTGCTGCTGTTTCATCACTCCTAGAGTCAATGGAAGTTTTCACTGACATCAAAGCAATGTCCTGGAATGTTAGGGCGTGGAGCACCAGAACCCCACGTGCACACCGTACACCTGTGCTGGCAAATACGTCCAGCAGGGCTGAAACAGCACAAAATGCTTTCCCTTCAAAATCGGGTTCTGAGTGCTCCCCAAAGCATGCCTCGAAAGTCAATTCTCCCATCAGACGCAAAGAATTAAATGCACAAACACTTGGTGTTCCTTTCCCTCAGGAAATCTGTCAATAAGCTCTGGTCTAGTTATTCCATTTCTAGAAATGGAATAGGTCACCTTGTTTTTCCCCCTTCCCTTAGGAAAAAGGGAAAGAAACTCCAAGTGGGGAAGGGTTCAACACGGTCAGGGCTGAGGTGGAGGAAGAGGGCCTCTCTTTCGTCTTACACGCAGTGGGAGGGAAAGCAGAAAAAATCTGAAGGAGGAAATTATCAAATACAAAATACATGTTGAAGGCTGGGCGGGGTGGCTCACGCCTGTAATCCCAGCACTTTGGGAGGCCCAGGAGCGTGGATCACTTGAGGTCAGCAGTTTGAGACCAGCCTGGCCAACATGGTGAATCCCTGTCTCTACTAAAAATACAAAAATTAGCCACGCATGGTGGCGCGTGCCTATAGTTGCAGCTACTTGGGGGTCTGAGGCATGAGAATCGCTTGAACCTAGGAGGCAGAGGTTGCAGTGACCCTGCAGCCTGGGCAACAAGAGTGAGACTGTGTCCAAAAAAAAAAAAAAAGGTGTTGACAAGGTGTGGAGGTGGAGGGAAAGCCCTGGGAGCCAGGTTAGCCAGGTCAGGGACCAGTGACCCTGTGGAAAAGGAAGCAGTGGACCTACAAGGGTCGAGGTCTGTGCCTCTGCTAGTTATTAACATGCACTGCATGGGCAAGGCAGTCCACTGAGGGACTGGGTAAGATGGACAAATATAAGCACCTTTTGGATTTAGAAATAGCAATGACAGAAAGAAGGTAATTTAGCTGATTTTAAAACCTCCGTACAAAATGCCTCTCCTCCCAAGAAGCTCAGACTATCGCAAAATGCTGTTCTCTTCATAGGAATGGGGTGGGAAATAGTTTCCCATTTCTGTCTTAAATCAAATGGCTGCCTCTATCAGAAAGCAGATGACACATATTAAGGATGCCAGCTACCCCTTATTAGACACCCATTATTTTTCAGACCTACACACTCACACAGGATGGATCTCCATGCTTACACATGCCCAGCAACACAAGCATGATTTTCCCAGGGTGACAAATGAAGTCTAGGAAAACGCTAAGTGATTGATGCCTCAAAAGAAAGTGCTGGAACCAGGTCTGTGTGGCTCCAAAGTTGCCCTTTTCCTACCATATGACACCGCCTTCCAACAATGGGGGGCACTCAGGTCCTGGAGCCCCAGCCCCTCCGAACGCAGGAGTCTGGTCGCCAGGTTGCCGGCACACGGAGTTCACGCAGAGAGGCAGCAAGTGGAGCCTGTTCTCCTAGGAAACCTCCCATGGGCTGAGTCACTCAGCCATGCTCAACCCAGAAAGGTGACGGAGCACTATGGCAACACAACAGGATTTCCTCCTAGACTAAACTCCTGAAACCCGAAGAAAAAATTATACGTGCTGCTAGCTGCAAATTGCTGACAAATGCTAAGGCGCTGTAGGAAAAGACATGCAACCGAAATCTGTCTGCTGCACCATTCCAATCAAAGTCAGGTGGGAGCTTTTTGTCTGAGTTTCAGTGTTATTGCTACAGCAAAAACGACAAATGCTTGACAATATAATTATGACTGTCAATCTTCCTAAAATAAACTTGGAAACATTCAAAGAGTAACAGTATAGGCAGACAAGTTAATTATATCTCATAATCTCATTTCCAATATATGTGTTGCCCTAGCAGGAGGCATTGTTGGAAAGGAGCTGCAGTTCGTCTGTTATACAGGCTATTTTTATATTTTAGATTCATATTTTAGTTCCAACACCTAACAGGATTTTATTGGGGATAAATTTTCATTTCTACTTTTGCAGTACTTGAGAGGAGTCACCAGTAAAAACCTCTTTAAGGGGACTGCTTCCCAGAGTGAGGAAAATAAAAAGACTAGCCTGGGGAGCAACGGACTGTTTTCCCATGATGCAGACCCAAAGGTCACTAGGCTTGGCTGTAAACTCCAATTCATTTACCATAAAATAAATATTATTTAGATGATAGATCTAGGCCTAACATTTCTGGTTTTCATTTAAATATATCCCTTAACAAAACCAATGATACAAATTAGGGGTCAAAAGTAAATACTTTTCTCAACCCTTCCAGAAGCCCCCACTCCCTGACCTCAATCCCTGCAACCCCACCCCACCCCTACCACACAAACACCACGACTGCTTCTTTCCATCACATCCCAGATAAAGAGCTCCGTCCTCAAGACCTGGTTCCCCTGATATCTCTGTGCTCCCTTCCCTTGCACTCTACACACACACAGACACTCACCCTCTTCCTAGGCCTAGCAACGAGGCATCATTTCCTTTCAGATTGCAGCCGCACAGCAGGGCTGCTCCCAAGTCTCTCCTGTTCAGCCGCACAGGCTTGCACTGCACAACTCAGGGGACAACATTTACAAAGACCATGCTGAGGAAGGCATGTCCTGGAAGGATCCATCGTGGCAACCGTAGCTGCTACCTGCCCTGCTCAAGACTTACGATATTAGACCTCTTTACTTACCATCCTTCATGGTTGCCAAAATGCAAAAGCTTATCCAAAATTGTGATTACTGGTAAAGAAGAGAGACAGAGAGGTATGCCAGTAAGAGTTTTATCTCTTATTGAGAGATAGTCCCTAAAACTTTCCAAGTGGCTGGTCAATCCTAAAATGAAACAAGGTTACACATGTGTGATGCCTGCTGCCTCCTTATCTAATACAGCACCTGGTTCAGGGCAAGGGCTGTGGAGTTGCCAAGGTCAGGAGAGGGCAGGTCTATCTCGTTCCATCCAGGATCTCACAGGGCACTGAAGAGCACTGGGAACTAACTTGAGGGTGGCTGGAATTTTTCCCATAGGCCAATAGGGTACCATTAGTGGATTTCAAGAAGAAAAGTAACAGATCAGACAAAGGTTTCAAAAGCTCACATGGGCAGAATGGAGAAGAAACATCCCAAGGACTGTACACGAGGAAAATGGCCTGGACTGAGTCAGGAATAGAGAAAACGGGGCCTGGGAGAGGCACATTCTAGAAACTTTGAGTAAAAAATTGCAGAACTTGGGTTGCCGAGGATGTAGGGATGGTGGGGTTTCTGGAGCACTGTCCTGGATGGGAGGCAGTGCCGTGGACTGACACAGAACCAATGGGCGGAGCTTTGGGGAAAGGGTGAGCTCTGCTTCAGATACACTGTCTGAGGCCTCTGGGCCACCCTGGAGGAGGTCTCTGTTAGACAACTGGGTCGATAGGGGCTGGAGCTCAGCAGGGAATTCTTGGACCAGAAATATAGATTTTGGAGACATTCACATAAACAACTGTCATTGAAGATTTAGATGTAGATGAGATTCCCCAGGATTTTTCGCAGAATGAGGAGAGGAGGAAGACCTCACCCAAGCGCAGGAGACATCAGCATCTGAGGCTGAGATGAGGGTCTGGGAATGGAGAAGGAAAGCTTCCGAGGTGGCTGCTTTTTGCCGCATCTCACGAAGGATAAAATCAGGTGAAAGGTGCTGTTTACAAATTAAACCACTACAATGAATCATGCCTCTAGGCCACAAGAAAAATCCATCAGAAACTTAAGTTACATAGAGAAATATACTTTTTAAAAAGGAACCAGTCTTAAAATAAATTTCCAATCTGCCTGTAGAACTTGGAGAAGTAGTGGAGGGAAAGGAGAGATGGAAGCAAAGCATAGGACAGGGACCAAAGCCTGAAGGGGGAAGCGACAGGAGAGGGAGGGTGCTCTGCATGGACAGCTTGCCCTCCCGACCACCCCCCAGCTCAATCGCTGGCCCCAGGGAAGCAGACTGCATGACAATCGCTCACTTTCAGCACTACCATTTCCGCACATGTGAAAGCTGGAAAGAACAACTACTGCCTCTTTTCACTGCACAGATGACCTTTGCTAAATCCCTTAACTTCTCAACCTCACTTTGTGCATCTGTAAAATGAGCGGCAACATGTAGCTTCCAGGGCTACCATGAGGGACACAGTGGGGGTAACCACTAGGACACTGCCCAGCACCTTTTAGGTGCCAGATAAGATCCAGCTCTTAGTGGTCATGCCATTTGGGTCCAGGGTATTGTTCTAAGCAGCCCTTCTCCTTTTCCTAAGTATCAAGAGCTCCTCAGGGATGGGCTCCTCTTCATTTCGCTAGTGCATACCTCATTATTATTGAAAAAGGTAGTAGTCATCAATTACCACTGACACAGCAGGAGGCTCTGCTGGGAACATAATTCTTTATGAGAATTTTGAAACAATAAACTAAATTTTGCTCACATAGTTCCTGCTTACAAAAACCTTTCGGGGACTGCAGTATCATAGAGACTGCTTATGCTGGACTCCCTTCAGTGAGCTCTGCTGATGAACACAGCACAAAGCAAATAAATATAAACGAATGAATAACCCCAATAGCCATCAGCAAAACTCACTTGTTTTCTTTTCCATGTGTTCTAAGATGTTTCCCCATAGATTTCCCCTCTCTAATAACCTGTATATGATAATGAGAACATGGGTGTGTGCTGGAAGCCCCTCTGCTGCTTACCTATGAGGAGCCCCAAGCACTCAATGTATGAAACAGAAAGCTGCTGCACTCACCTAGTGTCCCTAAGGGCAGCCTCTGCTCTCTCCCAGCCACCTGCTGAGCTTCCTCTGAGACCTTCTGAGCCCAGCCTGCCACAAAGGACTGGGCGAGTGCAGGCTACCTAGCAAGGCAGGTGGAGGTGGGAGAGGCAGGGGTTCAGCCCAGCAGGACAATGACCCTGACTCATTCCACCAGGTCTCAAGGCCACAGTGAGCCTTGCCAGTTCCTTCCTAAGCCATCCTCCAGTTCGCAAACCTGTTCATCCGCTTCTGGATTCCATAAGCCAAAATTCTCATCTTCCAAATTTCCACATTCTATTTAGAATAAAGACACATTACTTAGGATAACATGATGGAGTTTCTCAGTCTCTTAATAACCAAAATGCATAACGTGAACCAGCAACAGGAACTCCCTCCAGGACAGGCCATGATGGAATCTCAAAGAGGAAAATGCTATGATTATATAAACTTCACACATTGGGGCTTTAAGAACATACTCTGAAGTCTGTGAAAACAAATAAACCTAAAAGCTGTTGGAACCCCCCCTCCAAACACTTCAAGCTTTGAGAGAAATGTGACTGTGATCTGAGTCACATATGGTTACAATTTATGTTTCTCAGATTATAGATAACTCATTTTCTCCTTTTTCTTGCTCTGTACATTGACTAAAGGGAAACCATGTTAGGGTCAAAAGCCTCCCGCCCTCTGAATTAATGACCCTTGTTGTAGATTAACTCCCCCTTCATTGCCCTGCTTCGCTTAGACCAGGTGAAAGAAAACCCAGGACTATTACACCCTCTGTTAAGAAAATGTTAAATATCCCCTCCCCAAAAAGAAACATCACCTATAGCCAATCAAATTGCTATAACATACACACCAACCTTGTATGAATAATGTTGTAATCCTGCTAAAAACTCCACTGTCTCAGCCCACATAAATGAAGCCTTCACTTCCTACTTCGGAAAACTGACTCCATTTCTTCGGAGTTGGTGTTTCTGGGTGGCCTACCTCACACTTTGTACTTATTTAAATGCTCTTTAAATCATATTCTGACCCCTTTCATTATTTTAGGTTGGCAAGTCAATCTGCTGAGGTTTGAATGCTAGGTCCAACTGCAGAAAATCTTGAGAAAGCCCCAGTCTCCTGAGCCACAGTCCACTCATCTGCAAAATGGACAGGAGGGCAGCACGGAGCCTGGGGCAGGGGTGGGAAGGCTGCACAGATGAAACGCCATGTGCTTACTTAAAACAATGCTGCCACACAACAAGCACCTGCTAAGTGCTGGTTATCACATTGCCACCATCATCTGGAGAAATAAAATAAGGTTGGAAAGTTTAAAAAAAATACTCAAACATAAGATGTTTCAAAAAAAAAAAAAGGACTTAAAAAAAAACCATATGCTAGCAAGAAGGCTCCTATGTCTGTTTATATTTCAATTGCTGGCTTGACTTCCAATCTGAAAATTCCAATTCTTCAGGACCCATCTAACACCAACCCCACCCAAAATGAGTGCCCCATTAGAAAATATTGGAATATTGTGGGGATGGGAAAAGGAAGGGGCCAAGTAACACTGCCCAGCCACAACAGAACAAAACACATACATAAGAAAGACATGCTGGATGCTGACTGATTTGCATTTTGTAAGGAGCTGCTGCAACCTACACACAACCACAAGGGCAGGACCGTCCGCAGAGAATGGCAGAATGGAAGGTGGAGCAAATGCGAGGGTGTGTAGAGCCTCTGAACAACCCAGGCCCGGGGCCTCCAACAGGAGGACTCCTAACCATGCCAGATAATGAACTTCCTCCAAGTCTGCACTACTTGAATTGGGTTTCCTATCACTGAGGGCCACAGACGTTCTAATCAATATGTGGTTTAGTAAGTACTCTGCGGGGCATTGTAAGTACAGACAGACAAGAAAACCCTTCAACAGAGGGTGGAATAGCGTTGCGTGGGGTTGGGAGGAGGGGAAATTAGGTATTTGTCAAAAAGTACAAAGTTTCAGTTATGCAAATCAGTGAGTCCTAGAGGGCTGCTGTGCCACAGAGGTCCTGCAGTTAACACTACTCTACTGTGTACTTAGAAATCTGCTAAGGGGTAGACCCTATGACACACAATAATAATAATAATAATAATAACCAGACAGCAGGAGGAAACTTTTAGAGGCTTATGGCATAAATTGTGGAGGTGGTTTTACGGGTGCATGCTTATCTCCAAACTCATCAAGCTGTATACGTTAATTATGTGCAGCTTGTTGTATGTCAAAAAAAATTAAATACAAAAGAATGAATTTTAAGAAAAAGAATATCCTTCATATTTTTAATATGTTCTTTAAACTTCCATCAGACAACTAAATGAAAACTCATACAAATAATGTGTTTCTCACCTGCTAACCTGTTCAGGTGTGCACACCTGCAGGGGTGACAGATGATGCTTTAATCGGGGAGAGGACCCTGCCACCCCAGAGACACCCTGCTAATGCCAATTCCAATCATCTCTGCTCAGCCTCCAGAGAGCCCAGGCATCCCTGTCCAGAGGCTACTGTGCTGTGTCAGGTGCTGTAAAGTCTCTTCACCTCCCAGATCCACCCACCCATCCATCCATGTCCCACCCCAGGCTCCTTGCAGACAAAGACCCAAAAGACAGAGTAAAAACTTCAGACTACATACAGCCTCAAACACAGCATGGCTACAGGGTGAACACCAAATCCTGGCATCATTATCATTAGTAAAGCTGACTGACAAAGAGCTATTTTAGTGTTCTGAGCCCTCTTCAGCAATAATAATGCAGAGTTGCTAAAAACCAAAGAAGAAAGCAAAGGAAAGGTCAGTGTTCAAGGTTAGCGACAAGATAGCCTCACTGAAAAGTTTAATACCATCCTGCATTTCCTTCTGAAGACCTAATTATATTAATTTTATTTGTGCCCAAAGCCTTGCAAACAACTTGAGCTATATATAAGTCACTAAGTATCCAGAGGACAGTAACGGTTTTTTAGTCTGCTCCCTCATCATCAGAGGGAGCCTCTGATGGCTTCAATGGGAGCCTGAGCCATCCATCAAAACAAGAACCATACACACAACTGAATTCAGATAAACAGGGTGGAGTTTAAAAAGGTACTGATTCTAGTGATGACAATCATCACTAAATAAATCCACTTCCACTCTTGGCAGCTTCTCTGAATACATCACTAGGTCATGCTGACACTCAGAAAGGGACCAGAGACTCCTAATTAGGATGCCTACCCTTCCCATCTTATGGAGGAAGGTGAGCACTGCCCATTAGCAAGCCCCTGAGAGCAGCCGCTGCCCCCAGAGCTGACCGTGCCATTGGGCCGACCAACAGGCCACCACAGTGGAAGGACTCTAATGCCTGGCTCAGCTGACCAGGGCCCAGATGTCGTGATTTTGAAGTCCAGCTCCTTTTCTGCCAGGAAGTGATAAAAGCATCAATTGTATCGAGTAACCTGTGATCTCAATTTGTCCAAGGCTCTCATTATGAGAGAAAGCCTTCTCCCTATCTGCGATTTAACTTCTCATGCAATTCAGAAAGTCAGAGATGAATCTCAGCTTCCACTGGGGTGACTAGCTATTAATAAAACCAACACATATTTTTCCTGAGTCATTCCACCAAGAACTCAAAGCATAAAACAGACCTACAACCTATGTTAATGACTCCATCCCAACCCAGGGCACATGCAGTGGAACCGGCAAGTTCTCACTCACTCCACTGCCCATGTCAGCCCCACAGAAGAACCTCAGAACGTGGCAATGGAGTATAAAAACCTTTACTGGCCAGGCGCAGTGTCTCAGGCCTGTAATCCCAGCACCACACGAGGCCGTGGCGGGCGATCACCTGAGGTCAGGAGTTCCAGACCAGCCTGGCCAACATGGTGAAACCCCGTCTCCACTAAAAATACAAAAATTAGCTGGGGATGGTGGCGCACACCTGTAGTCCCCGCTACTTGGGAGGCTGAGGCAGGAGAATCGCTTGAACCTGGGAGGCAGAGGTTGTAGTGAGCCAAGATCATGCCACTGCACTCCGGCCTGGGGAAAAGAGTGAGACTCTGTCTCAAACAACAAACGAAAACAAAAAAACCTTTACAACAGTGATTTCACTAAAATATCCATTTTAAGCAATATTTTTTTCAACCTTGTGGCAAGCAAAGTAATGCCACCTCCTGCCCACAAAGATGTCATCGTCCTAATCCACAGAACCGGGAATGTCACCTTAGGTGGCAAAAGGGGCTTTGCAGACGTGATTAAGTTAAGGATCTTACAATGAGGAGATTATGCTGGGTAATTCAGGTGGGCCCAATGTAATCTCAAGGGTCTTTACAGTGACAGAGAGAGAGAAGCATGGGAGAAATTAGAAGACACAGAATCGCTGGCTTTGAAGGGGAGGAAGGGACCACCAGCCAAGAAACACAGGCAGTCCCTAGATGCTGGGACAGGCCAGGAAATGAATCCTCCCTGGAGCCTCCAGAAGAAACAAGGTCCTGCTGACATTCTTGAATTGAGCCCACTGAGAGCCATTTAGGACTTCTGACCTCCAGAGAGGAAAGATAATAAATCTGGATTGGTTTAAGCCACCAAGTTTGTAGTCACCTGTTATAGCAACAACAGGTAATGAACACAGAGGTCACAGCAAGTTCTTCTCTAGTAGGCCGGCAGCCTCACTCTCCCTTCTCTGCACCTGTCCCATACCCTCACCTCACTCCCATGTCAACCTCTACTTTTTTACCAATATGCCTTGTTCATTTTCCAATCCATCAACCATCTTCTAATTTTACACACTCAAGAAATGACCCTAACATAGCCATCATAACAATAATTCCCCAAAATCCTCTCACTCATGATGCACTGCCATCCCGCGTCAATCCCCAGTCTGGCAGCCACCTTTCTACCTCCCTGCTTCCATGCTGCTAGGGGGCCAGTCAGGGCAGCTGGCTGTATCCAAGACTGCCCGAAATGCTCACTCTGCACCCCGACCATGGATGCTCTGAGATGCACATGCACAGCTTCCCAGGACCCTCACCACAACCGCTGTGCGACCTTCACCATGACCTGGAGGCCCAGGTCCTTCCCAGCTTATCTCTGTGGCTTACTTCAACGCAAAGTTCCTGACATCCCACCCGGGTCACCAACCTTTCCCCACTGAACTTCAACTCTATGTGCACCTTCCCTCTTGATGACCTCCTTCCTCATCTCCTTCCTCACATCCCCACTCCCCTTCCGAAGCCTAACCTCTACACCCAAGCTCCCAAGCCCATCCCCCTCACTGTGCCAAACCCTTCTGGAACAGACAGGTCCTCCAGGAGCTTAAGGTCTAAAGAATTTACAGACCAGGCCGGGCACGGTGGCTCATACCTGTAGTCCCAGCTCTCTGGGAGGCCAAGGCGGGCAGATCACAAGGTTAGGAGTTCAAGACCAGCCTGGCCAATATGGTGAAACCCCGTCTCTACTAAAAATACAAAAATTAAGCGGGCGTGCTGGTGGGCACCTATATGTCCAGCTACTCGGGAGGCCGAGGCAGGAGAGGGGGAGGCGGAGGTTGCAGTGAGCCAAGATCACGCCACTGCACTCCAGCCTGGGTGACAGAGCAAAACTCTGTCTGGAAAAAAAAAAAAAAAGAAGAAGAAGAATTCACAGACTGCTCCCCCCTTCCAAAAAAAAAAAACAAACAAACAAGCAATTACAGTATCTGAGCTCAGAGCACGTGGGAGTAGCTTGCCTAGGGAGTAGCTTGCCCAAGTCGGGGACTTAACTCATACCTAAGTGGACAATGAGAGTAGCCTTCCATGACACCACCTGAGGGTCTTCAAGTATGGTGGGAGTTGAAACGGCAGTCAAAGGAATGGGAAAACAGGAAGTGAAAGTATGGTGCCTTCAGGACCCACAGTAGTCGGTTCAGTCTGCTGTACTGGATGAAGACTTCTGATCCTCATCTATGCATCAGAAGCAATGTGCATCTGTTAAAAAATAAAGATGACTAGGCTCCAGGTGCAGGTAATTGTTCGAAACTCCCTACCTCATTCTAATGTACAGCCAAAGCTGAGAATGGCAAGGAGGTCTCTGTAGATACTGAAAGCTTTCCAAGGGCGCTCCTCCATACTGCTAAAGGACTCGAATTCCAAACCTTCAACCTCCATGGGTCTGCTTTCCTAAAGCTGACTGCCTGAGACACAGGCCCTGGTCCGGATGCTGGTCAAGTGACAGTGCTAATTCCCCGTTTACAGTCACCCTTCTCTCCCTTTACAAAGAAAGGCACACCTCCCTCCCATTTCTAGTCTTACTGGGATGCGCTGGTCCAGAACTAAAAACTCTCTCAAGTACCAATCTAAGGCCACTGAAAATACTGGTAGTGACACTGTTAAAGAGAAATTGTTCTGACACTTGTCAAAAATGGTAAGGCTTTATTCAAGACTATTGCAATAGGGGTCAATCTATCACAACAGCAAGACAGACTGACCTCAACTCCAAATACAACCAAAATCAGTGTGAATTCACAGCCAAGGAGCAGAGTGAGGGGGTCAACGGATACAAAATTGCTAAGAGGAGAGGCATGATGGGTAGAAGTAAGGAGGAATTCTTGCTGAAGACAGCCTAAGGTGATCAGATATTAAGCGTGAGGGGATGACTTGGCAGGACTCTTGCTGAAACTGAGCTCCACTGAGGACAGACACAGAGGGCAAGGTGGAGGCCTAGTGAGAAGAGGGCTCAGAGGATCCCAACCAAAGTTTGGTGAAGGGGAGAGTTTTTGTCAACGCACGCCTTGCATCTCAACTGGTTTCAAATTCTTTGCTTTCAATTAAATTGAAAGATGACCTAATTGTAGATTACTATGCGGTCTGGGCACATCACTCGGAAGTTCAACATGAAACTTTTTCCATTTCCATCAGTTATACATGCCCTAACTTGAAATATCCTCGTCCATCTCACTCAGAAATTTATTTCCAGTAAATTTTACTGTTTATGTTTAATAATATTCAATTGGTAATACATGTATAGTGTCAATCAAATGTGCAATAAAAATGATAAATCAATTAGTCTTTTTAAATTTTTTGGAGGTATATCTGAGGAAATGTTTTAAAAATTAATTTTGATACAGATTTTGTTACAAAAAACGACAGATCAAAACTAGACTTTCAAGCATAAATATATTTTATTAGAAGAAAATTCTATAAAGTAGAAATTCAAAAAAGGAATGCTATATTTGCAACCATTAGAGAAGATTATTTGCGTTTTTTAAAAAAATCAGTATCAAATTGCTAATGGTATTTAGATTCCACTGAATACATTAAAAGAGTGATATTATAGTTTAATTTTTAACAATGTTTACAATACATGAGAAATCAAATCTATTGTAACCATTTAAAATCTATGATAAACAAGATCACACAGGTTGAGTATCCTTTACCTGAGATGCTCGGGACCAGAAGTGTTTTTGGATTTTGCATCTCTTTGGATTTTGGAACATTTGCATATACACAGTGAAGTATCTTGGGGATGGGACCCAAGTCTAAAGATGAAATTCATTTATGTTCATATCTAACACATATAGCCTGAAGGTAATTTTATACAATATTTTTAATAATTGTGTGCATGAAACAATGTTTTGGCTGTGATCTGTCACACAAGGTCAGGTGTGAAATTTTCCACCTGTAACATCACACTGGCGCTCAAAAAGTTTCAGATTTTGCAACACTTAGGATTTTGGATTTTCAGATTAGGGTTGCTTAACCTGTATGTTCCACTTAAAATTATGTGAGAGGGTATATAGCTTTTGAAAATTCCCTAAAAGAGTATAAGAGCCAAAATTTTGACAACCTTTGAGCTAGAGAAAGCTGCTCAATTTGGGAGGAAAGAAATAAGAAGGAAAGAAAGGAGAATTCCTGAAGAAATTCTAAGGAGGAAAAACAGTGTTTGGAATTTATCTTGAGGGCAGCAGAGAAGAACAGAGGTTGCAGAGATTTAATCTAAGGGAACCCCACGTTGTTTTACACAGCTGCCCTTAGGCTATAGGAACCTGGCTTCACAGCTTCACTCACCGCAGGCCTGGCTGCTTTTCTCTCCAACTAAAGGGAAGGAGGAGGAACTAGGAACTAGGAGCTTCTTCAATAATAATCTCATCAACACACTCTTTCTTTCTCTCTCTCTCTCTCTCTCGCTCTCTCTCGCTCTCCTCTTCTCCCCACTCCCCATAAGGGTTTAGGATCTGTCCCCACCCTCTCCATAATGCCATGTTTTGGCCCTTGATGACACTCGGATCACAAAACACCAAGAGAATGAGGCCAACTAAAGAGCTAAAGAGTTTCACTCATCTTTCCTCTCAGTATTAAAAGTCAAGCTGTCACCTGAGTAGCTGCTCAACCATCCTAGCAAAAGAGATGGCTATGGACCCTTTTTTTGTCTTACCTAGGGCAGAAATTAAGAGCCAACTATGATCATAATCACAATCTTGCTTCCCCTTGCTATGGACGCTTATGACAAAGTTTCTTCTTAATCTAGTCACAGATAATAACAAGCAAGCCCACTTTTTAATCGACAGGATAAGGAAACCCTCCCTCCTGTCCGCAGGTGTGCAGCCACCTGGGCACAGGAAACTTGCTTGGGAATGACTGACAATATAAATACTCTGTTAATCCACCCTGGGCCACAAGTTCCAGACCAAGTAGGGAATCTTCCAAAGGGCCCCCAGCAACACTGAGGGATTTCTCTTTACAGGTGTACGTCAGTGGGAGCTTAGGTTTACTCAAAGACTCCCAGGCAACTCAGAAGGAGTTGAGATTCTGTAATACATGGTCATGGCACCATCCAAATGTGACTCCTAACGACCACCAGATATGCCCTATGCTTGAAGCAAGCAACTGATCGATTTCAAACCTGATTTACAGGATAATATCTCTTTGTTCTGGTCTGAGGACATTGTTCTCTTGTTGACAGTTTTGAAGTATATAGCTGTACTTCCTGAAATTTTATATATATATGTATTAGTCACTGCCTCCCTGTCTTCATTGACCATTTGATTCTTTAACCCTGACAAGGGAAGGTCACTGTTTGCCAATTATCGAATCCGATGGCCTTCTGCAAGGCCTCTTCTCTACTGTTCTATGGTATCTGAATGCAGATCACCTTCACGTTTAGACACCCTCCTCCCGCATTCTAGACTCTCATTTGTTGGATCTCTTTTCACCAAGGACAGATCATCAAACACTTCAAAACCAGCATTTAAAATTAAACTCTGACTTTTTAAAATTAAGGATATCCTTACTCTCCAAGTCAAAATCTCAGTCATTCAACTCCACCCAGAATCTCCGTAATTGACTCTGCTCTATTCAACATGTGTGTTAATCAGTTGGATAAAACCAACAGGAGTATAATCAAATCGGTCCATGGTACAAAACAATATGGGACACTGGATTTTAAAAAATAGTGTTCAGACAGATGTTGATAGGCTTAAGTAGATGAGATGAATGATTAATGTGAAATTGGAAACAATGTAAAGTCCTCAATTTAGGTTTTTAAAAAATAATAAGCAGCTCTACAACTATTGTGAGGTGTGGTGGGTTAGCAGCAGCACATGTTAAAAAGATTTCGGTCTCACTGCAAACTCAGGGTGAATCTCCTGGCTGCAGGGGTGGAGGTGGGAGGACGCACTAGTATAATTTTATCTGCTTAATGACAAGGGCCAAAGGTTTTGATGCTGCCAGTCAGACCACACCCACAGAACAGAGCTTCCTATTGTTCAATAAGTGCCAGTGGGGAGGACCTGGAGGGGAACCAAAGGTTTCAGCACAAACCACAAGAAACACTGGATTCACCCCAGCCCACTTAACACTGGCAGCTCCAAAACCAATCTCCGATCCCAAGATCACAGGAGAGTGCAACCCAAATACCACACACAGATAGCAAACAGGCCCTGCAGACCTCACAAAGGTGCAGCAGCTCATGAAGCCAATGAAAGTGACAAAAGATCTGGCAGTCAAGCCATTTAATATGAACCAAAAGGTGGCCAAAGGAGAATGATATGAATAAAAAGGACAAAGAGAAGCTGGAGGTGGGGGTGGTGGGAGTTTCCAGACCAGTGCAACTAATTCTGGGGAAAAAACTTTCACTATGATCATGCCACTGAAGTCCAACATCAAGTGAAGACTGTCTTATGTGCATTATAGAATTTTGTCAGGAAAATTACACTGTCCCCCCAAAATGGACTCATCATTCTAAAATGAGTACTCAGAGCCTGACCAATATGGTGAAACCCCGTCTCTACTAAAGAAAAAAAAATACAAAAATTAGCTGGGCTGTGGTAGCATGTACCTGTAATCCCAGCTACTCAGGAGGCTGAGGCAGGAGAATGACTTGAACCCAAAAGGAAGAGGTTGCAGTGAGCCGAGATCATGCCACTGCACTCCAGCCTAGGCGACAGAGGGAGACCATATCTCTAAATAAATAAATAGATTTAAAATAAAATAAAATGGGTACTCAGGATGAAATTAACTTTTATGTTTACAATTTGATATTTGTTTTTCCAAAATAAAGTCCCAACCAAACTTTTTTTCCACTTTGACTAGGAAATGTTGATCCCTGATTCACATGGATTAATGGCTAAGTGGCCTTTTTCTAGGACCAATTATTTTCAGATATTGAGGACATCCTCATCACCATCCAGTCCAAAATTTTCAAACTGCAGCTATGAGGATGGTGAGATGATTTAAAACCATGTTTTGAAACAACAGAAGGTGAGGCCTGGAAAAGAACACACACACAAAATGGGACCACACAGCTGTGTTAGAAGACTGAGGGCCTGTCATTGTGATATTTCTGAAAAGCCCATGAGTGCAGACCTAGGACCAGGCTGAAAATACTGTCATTTCCCCTCAATATTACAGAAAACTTTAACAACTGAAGTTGCCCCAAAAGTTGATACTTTGTCTTAAGGCACAGTGGGTTTCCATCACTAGAGGTGCTCTGCTGCCCTCCAGCCCCTGATCAACTGCCTCTTCTTTTCCCACTGCCCATCTACTCAGCTCCTGCCCACAGGGCTCTTACCACTGACCGCTTTACTCATTCAAGTCTCCATCGAGTCCCTGCTCTGTGCCAGGCATGGTTCCAGCAACTAAGGATATGTCAATCAATAAATCAGAGCAAAACCTTTGCCCCTAAATTGCTTACATGGTAGAAAGTAAATTCTGTCATATTTTAAAGATAGTTATGGGAAAAGGAGGATACTGGTCAGAGTAAGGTAGACTAGGGAAAGAACTGAGAAGAAATTTTAAATAGGGTGGTCAAGACAGACCTCACTGAGAAGGTGAAATCTGAGAAGCTTCATCAACAGGACATGATAGAGTGAGTTCTAGGAAATGTCCTTGCCCTGCAGAGCTAATCAAGTGAGCACTAGCCTAATCCTATCCTTGCCATGTATTTCTAAGTCATTTACCCTCCGTTAGCCTTTATAGCTGTGCCCAAAGTAAAAGAAAGCAAAAACCAAGGAAAGCCCCAGGTCTGGGCCCAACGCCCACAGGCCTCCTCAGACACCTGGACCCAGGCTTTCCCCACTTCAGAGCAGAGCTCTTGCCAGCCGGTTCATTTATTGCTGCCACTTCTCACCCATGACCACCTGGCCTCCCGTGGAGTTTCCAGAGACAGCAAACTCCCTGCAGGATTCTTTTTCATTCAAATTGCATGTTGCCTGGTTTCTAAAAACTCTTAAGAGTGGGTGGGCTGAAAGGTTTATTTCAGGAAATTGGCAGCCAGGGACTGCCACATTTGTTGGAATTCCAGGGCACAAAAGACATTTGGCAAGAGACAAAAAACACTCTTAAACATAACTCGGTTCTAATTTCCAGACTCCCAGGCATCAAAATACACAGAACTTCAGAAAAATACTCAGTGATCTTATTATTTTTCCCTAGTTCAAAGATAATGTCCACTTTGCAACCCTCTCTAAGAGACAACTATTCCTTTTTTTTTTTTTTTTTGAGACAGAGTCTCACTCTGTTGCTCAGGCTGGAGTGCAGTAGCACAATCTCCGCTCACTGCAAGCTCCGCCTCCCGGGTTCACGCCATTCTCCTGCCTCAGCTTCCCGAGTAGCTGGGACTACAGGCGCCCGCCACCACGCCCAGCTAATTTTTTGTATTTTTAGTAGAGATGGGCTTTCACCGTGTTAGCCAGGATGGTCTCGATCTCCTGACCTCATGATCCACCCGCCTCGCCCAAAGTGCCGGGATTACAGGCATGAGCCACCGCACCCAGCCTGACAACCGTTCCTTTTTCTAGTCCAAGAAGATCTGTTCTTTTGCCCAACAGCATTGAAGCACAAAGCAACGTGGCTTAAGCTTTTCCAGCTCTTAGTTCCTGGGAAAGATCAGAAAGATAATGAGTAGTCCCTTAACTAAAATAAGTCTATCTCCTTGGAAGCAGAGGCACTGGTATTGGTGAGTTTTACACTAAATAGCATACTATACATTTCTGGGCTCACTTCAGTAAGAACAGAGCCCTTCAAACAAATACTAAGTAGATTTCAAAAGTGTAACCAACCAAACCTCTAGAAAGAGAATGCAGTGACAATATCTAGAAAACAATGCACACAACAAAAAGCCCCAGGGAGGTGCATGTGCTTAGGGCCTCATTACTCTCGGGATTCAACTGAAGTGTAGTCAGTTTTAAAACCTTTTTTTTTTCTTTTTAGTTTCTAAGGAGTTACTGTGTGAAGGCCACTGAGAATAACTTCAGCAGGGCTACTAGGAGACAGCTTAGTACTTTCACTCTTCCTGTAAGGATTGTTTGCAGGACCTCACTTCAGCCAGCTGGCGGAACAGAAGCATAGAACCTTAGCATTTTATGAACCAAAAAGGCCTCTGAGGTTCCCTACTCTTAGTCACCCTTAGAATCTGCCACATTCGTGGCCTGGGTCCCTGGATCATAACCAGCTGGCACAGAGCAACAGGGGAGAGGGAGATAAAATCAGGGCCCTCACTGGCTGTGCATGTAATTCACAGGAAACTCTGAGTTAATAGAAAAGAAAGGTCAGTCCAGTAATGAGCTTCCAAGAAGCCTCCCTAGGAGAGGGATGGTGCTGTCAGCTGCTGCCGGTTCCTCCCTGAAGCCCTACCTGGGCTTCAGGAGGGGAACACAACCAGGGTTTCTCAGGAGAGTCCTGGTGATGCCCACTGTCCAGGCACAGCTCTTAACAACATCCTATTTCACTCTTCAAAGTGCCACCGTTTGTAGGCTAAATCACATGGTCTTTCTAAGGAAGGGTGACTGAGTTTCTAAGGGGAATACACTTTCCAGGGCCACCACTGCCCTCGCGATGTAGAGCATGCAAATTCCTAACATGTTTCTGTGTGCGCAGACGGCAGAGGAAGCAGAGCATCGAGGTGGGGTACACACTGGAACCAGACTGCCTGGGTTAGCATCTTAAGCCCTCACACTTAAAAGCAGTGTTAAGTGTTCACTTCCCATTTGAAACAAAAATGAAGATAAAAGTAATTGCTAGCAGGATTAATGAGATAACGTGTAACATTTATAGAACAGTGCCTGGCAGTTACCCTGGAGCACTCTATGAATGTTTAGTAAGCAAACATAAATATGCAGTTCTATGTCTAACAGGTAAGTAAATTTCTACAAAGGGATGGTGAGGCAGGGGAGGAAAGCGCTTCTCAAAACAGTCTTTGGATTGCCCTTCCTACTCAAGGCCCTCTCACTAACACAGAAACCCCTGTGCATGTGAGATTCTGGATGGTGCTAGATAGGGCCAGGGTGCTGGGGGTGGGAACAGAGTCACCACTGCCACAAGGCCACCCCTTAATTTCAGGTGGTTTATGATCAACCACGTGGCAAATTTATACACTGAAACCAGCTCAGGCAGAACAAAGGAACAAAGGCAAATTTCCCAGGTTGCAGCCGGCAGTCAGAAGCCAGAAGCCACCAAATAGCTCCCTGGGTTGCTCTTATGCACTCAACCTGAAGAGAGCCATTTGCCATGGCACATGCTCCACACCTGCGACTGCACATCCATGTATGTGATTCAGGACTTCAGAAGCATCACAGGTATTCATCAGAGCACCCCACCGGAGATGAAAAAATCTCAAATATAAATCTCATACATAAAATTTCATGTGATAAATGATGAAGAAATCTCCTTAACTCCTCAGAGAGACACCTCTCCAGCACAAAGTGGTGGTACTTAGGATAATCATCATGTCAAAGTGGGTGACATCACACTGTCCCCTCTGAAACAATCATCTAATATTTGACTGTGAAAGTATCATCTTAGGCATTTAGGTTTCAGTTTTACATCACACTTCTGCCTTTAAGGTCGTTTCAACTTTGCAGACATGATCTGAACTCCTATTAAGAGGATACATTCCTATGCAACGAAACAGCTATTTTGGAAAGAATGGAGTCACTGAGGCCGTCTAGGCTACATATAGGGCACAGAACCACTCAGACAGAAGGCTTGGGAGACATGGGTGGCACAAACTAGAATGAAAGAAACGCTAAATAATTTCATCAAGTGCCGATTTAAAAAGATTGCAGGGCCAGGCGCGGTGGCTCACCTTGTAATCCTAGCACTTTGGGAGGCCGAGGCGGGCGGATCACCTGAGGTCAGGAGTTCGAGACCAGCCTGACCAACATGACGAAACCCCGTCTCTACTAAAAATACAAAAATTAGCCGGGCATAGTGGTGGACGCCTGTAGTCCCCGCTACTGGGGAGGCTGAAGCAGGAGAATAGCTTGAACCCAGGAGGCGGAGATTGCAGTGAGCCAAGATCGCGCCACAGCACTCAAGCCTGGGCCACAGAACGAGACTCCATCTCAAAACTACAGAAATAAATAAATAAAAAATAAAGATTGCAAGTATAGGTACACACATTAAGGTACACGCACATCTGTTTTCATGCGATTAGTGGTCTCTGATTCACTTCTTTGTTCTCTATGGTGAGTCACTCAGAGAATGTGATTCCTAAGGTTCTAAAATTCTGAATAAATGGAAAGAATGCAAGCAGAGGCACTCCACAAAAACATTAAATACCAAGCTAGGGGGATATTTCCGAACAGAAACAGGAAGTCTCGGCTATGGCGGAGCCTGGAGCAAGGAGAAATTTGTCCACCAGCCTTCCTTTCAGGAAACACTTTTCCTCCAACATTTTGTAATAATTACTTTTTAATAAAGGGCAAAGACAAACTAGTAATTTCCAGCACCAATCACTAACTATTAAGGAAGACAGTTTCACAACTTCCTAAAACAGAGGCATGGGACTCATTACCTATTTATTTTGACTTCATTAATTTAACGCAAATTTCCTTCAGAATAATGAAACTAAGGAGAAAGTTGAACAAGCCCTGATTCAGACTGGACACCCCAGAATTCCTCTAGTTCGCATTTTAAGGAACCTGCTTTAGTGAGAAGTATGTGGCCCCATCCGAGGATGCAATTTCACAGCCAGGAGCAGCCGCGGTCCCCGCCAGGGCTGCGGTCACGGGCGCTCGCACCCGGAAGCCGCTCAACAAGTTCCCCGCCGGCTTCGGCTCCGCACCCCCACCCAGCCAGGCTCTCCGCAGAATTTCCTCCCCGCACCTAAAGGCTGCACGTCATTTTCACACGCGGGAACGCCACCTCCCGCTGCTCACCTCCACAACTCCCGGCACTCCCGCGACACTTCCCCACAGTCCCCTCCGCCCGCTCTCCTCACCCCGGCTCGGCACCCATCCTTTCCTAACCCCAAACTGCCCGGCGCCCCGGGCTCTCCGCGCCTGCGCCGCGCCCGAGGACCACCCCCGCCCAACCCCGGGTCCATCCGATCCTCGGCCCTCTGCGGCGGGGAGAGGGGGCGGACGGTGCACAAAGGTCACCCCGAGCTAACGGAGGCGGTCGGCGCGGGAAACGCGCTCACCCGCAGGGTGGGGGCGGGGTGCGAAAACCGAAGGAACGACGGAAGGCGCGGACCGGGGCGGGAGCCTCCCCGTCACCAGGGTCCCGCACCTCCCAGCTCCGGAAGGCGCGCAGGGCTGTGGCTCCCCGTCGCTCCACCGTCTGCGCTCCCAGGCAAGGTCCTCTGAGGCGCCTCGGAACTGCGCGCCCCCAGCCGCCAGCATGGTGGGCGCCGCGCCTCCGGCAGCACCCGGTCCCCGGCCCCTACCTCCAAGAGCAGCCCGAGCAGCAGCGCCGCCACCTTCGCAGGCTGGCGCCTCATGGCTCCTCGCGTCCTCTCCAGCGCGCCCGGACGCCGGGTCGCAGGCGCGCTTCGCGACTCGGCCCCCGCGCGGGGCGGGCGGGCAGACTGCAGCCGGGAGCCGTCCCGCCGACCGCTGGGGGGCCCGGCTGGGAGCGGGCGGGAGCCGGGGCGCGCCGCGCAGCCCTGGCTGCGCTCCGCCCCCGGCCGCCGCGCGCTCCCGACACGCCCGGCCGGGCGCGCGCCTGCGGGCTCCCGGAACCCGAGGCCCGGCCTGGGGCGCGGCTGCTGGGCGCTAGGCCGGCGACGCTGAGGTGCGCGCGCCCCGGGCGGGAGGAGGGGCTGCACCGCCTGGCAAATGGGAGGGGGACTGGCAGGCTCTCCCTTCCCAAGGGAGGTCGTCCTGTCGCCCTTGACTAAACCCAGGAAGGCTTTTAAAAGAAGCAGAGTCTCCGCGGGGGGAAGCTTGTTCCCTGAAATGTGGCCGCAGACGAACCCACTGCTCAGTCTGGCATCCCGAAGCCGCTCCGCTCCTGGCTCTCCCCGCTGTTCCTGCGCGCAGCGGGGGCAGTGCCCCCACACCCACGCGTGATGGGAAGGCCGGCCTGGGGGTGGGAAGGCCCACCGAAATAGATGGTCCCCACACCTCATTGCTTCCTTGGATGTGGCTATTTTTTATGCCAGTGTCCTCCTGCGCTGACCCTACTTGAACTTGACCGCAACCGGCCCCGCCTTGCAGGCCACCCTCCCGCAGCAGAAAACTGTGCGGAGCTCGCGCTGTCCTCGCCTCCGCTGACCCCACCTCCATGTCCTCACAGACACTATTTTTTCACAACACAGCTCAGATCCCACCTTCTTCATGAGGTTATTCAACAAACACTATTAAACTTGTAAGATGTACCAGATCCTGAGTTGGAGGCTGAGAGGAGGACAAGAAAACTGCTCCCGTAGCCTAGAGGGAGGGAGAGTCGCTTAAACCACCTGATGCAGAATGCTGAGTGCGGAGACCGGGAGGTGGGTGCATCACAGAGGGTCATAAAGGACATGAGCTGCGCAGTACAGGAGGTGGAAGGAGGGGGTCACACGAACAGATGTCACCCGAGGCAAGTCCCCAACTCTTTCCCAGCTTTCAAAGCCTCATTTGATTAATATAGAGCATGCACCACCTGACTATACCTGTCAGAGCCAGAACTTACAAGTAAGACAGAAACAATGCCTATGGCCTTCAGTCATGCTAAGGCACCTATCTGACAAGCCTGCCAAACGCCATTGAACTCTAGTAGTTTTACTATTTACAATGAGGACATTTTACAACTCTTTTTAATGGAAAAGTTAACTTGTAGAAAACTAAGCTGAAAGCTTATTGTGTGTTAGCAAGACAAATGTTTTTCCAGTGGGGATAGAAGTGATCTCGTCCTGTAAAAATGCAAATGGGCCAGGCAGGGTGGCTCATGCCTATCATCCCAGCAGTCTGGGAAGCTGAGGTGTGAGAATTGCTTGAGCCCAGGAGTTCACCAACCCCAGCCTGGGCAACATAGCAAGAACCTGTCTCCATTAAAACGTGTGTGTGTGTGTGTGTGTGTGTGTGTGTGTGTGTGTGTGTGTATAAGACAAATGACCCCTGCTTAAGGTGAGAATCATAACCAGCTTCCTATCTGATTGAGCCACTTCATTCCCAGCGTTTCCTTTCTCTTTTCTCCCCGCTTTTGACTGTGTGTGTAGGTCACTTGCCTGCATTCTCCTTTGAAGCACCTTTGTCATCCCACTGTTTCCATCATTAATGGGTTAAAATGGAACTTTGACATGTGTCCACGATGTATTCGTGTGCAAATTGTGGTTCTGTTGCATTGTGAGCAACCTACTAGTGTCTGACATAACCTCCCTCCTGCATCTCTCTCTGCCTAGAAGATTGTTTTGCTGAGCTCGACTTCCTGTAATTTGTGCAAATTTTTTTCCAAGTATAAAATTAGAACTGTGACTCTGCTTTCACCTCAGTCTGATACCTCTCCTGTGTGCTCTCTGTTTGGTCCTGAATGATGTGGTGGTTGCTTGGCATGGTTGGAGGATGGGGTGTAGGCTAACCAGCCAGGCTGTTTCCTTGAGCACAAATTATAAGGGCATCAGATACCACTGAAAAAGTTACAAGATAAAGCTGCATTCACTAGAACAACTGTTAAAGTGTGACTTGGGGTTAGAAGAAAGTTCTTGATGAGTTGTTTGGGGCAGGACTGGACATGTCCTGGTCTGCTCAGCTGCCCCTGAGGAGTAAGGACCCAGAGCCTGGGGCATGTGTGTTGCCAAAGGAAACAAATAAGAGAGAGACTGGGCTTGACCTGTAGCTTCCCTGCAAAACTGTGGAGTCTACATGAATGATGAACATGTATTTTATTTATTCAATAAATATTTATCTGCATCTGTTTTGGGCCAGGCACTATTCTGGACATTTCGGATACAGCCCTGAGTAAAATAGACAAAGCAGTGGCATAAAAGGCAGAGTGGCTGCTGTCATGCAGATTTCAATCTAGTGAGGGGTAACAGAGAATAGAATAAATAAATAAATATGTATATAAGTGCCAGAAAGAAAAATAAATTGAGTGAAACATTTGGAAGGTAAGACTGAGTGTAATTAAAAATACAAGGGTCGGCCGGACACAGTGGCTCATGCCTGTAATCCCAGTACTTTGGGAGGCCGAGGTGGGCAGATCACCTGAGGTCGGGAGTTCAAGACCAGCCTGACCAACATGGAGAAACCCTGTCTCTACTAAAAATACAAAATTAGCCGGGCGTGGTAGTGCATGTCTGTAATTCCAGCTACTCGGGAGGCTGAGGCAGGAGAATCATTTGAACCCGGGAGGCAGAAGTTTTGGTGAGCCGAGATCGCACCATTGCACTCCAGCCTGGGCAACAAGAGCTAAACTCCGTCTCAAAAAAAAAAAAAAAATAGGAGGGCCAGGCCAGGCCCCTATGGCAAATTGCCAGGAGCAGAGACCCAAAGGTAGGAAAGGGGACAAAACAAGACTATTAATCAAAGCTTTGAGGCAGGAAAAACGGGCCTGAGGAATTTCCTGACAGGATCGGTGAGGCTGGAGCTCTGTACTCCCTTACCAGGGGTAGAACCTGAATTCAAAGAAGAAATGGACGCTCAGATTTGTAGTCCATTATAAGGATCTTGGATTTAGTTCTGAAAGAAATGGGATATCATGTGAGGATTTTGAGCTGAAAAGTAATGTAATCTGGCTTAAGCCTTCAAAGCATCAGCCCTAGTGCTGTGTAGAAAACAGACTAGGGCAGGGTTGGGAAGGGTGGAGGGAAGGGTAGAGGCTGGAAGAGCAGTGAGGAGATGGATGTGATGTTGATACCAGTGGGCTAGGGGAGGTCCCCCAAATGCCAAGGGGACCTTGACCTCAGCCGGTGTCCAGCCTCTTGACACCATCGCAAGGAGGAATTCAAGGATGAGTCGAAAATAGTGAAAGTATGATTTATTGCAAAGCAAAAAGCACTCAAGAAAGCGATTGCTGGCATACTCAAGAGAGAGTTGTGCAAATGGAGTTTGGGGCTGCTACTACCTTTATGGGTTTCTTTAATCAAGAGGTGGAATATTCATGAAAATTTCTGGGAAAAGGTGGAGAGTTCTTGGAACTGTGATGCAACCCATTTGTACACCAAATGTGGGTGTTCTTGGAACTGTTATGGCACTGGTAAGTGTGTGATTTAGTATGTTAATGAGTGTATAATGAAGTCCTAGGTGAAACCTGGGTCAAACCCAGTGCTATGTTGGATCCAGTCAGTCTTAGCCAGCTTGGTCCACACCTTCGTTTTTCGAGGTCTTAACAGCCCACAGCCTCTAGTCATGTGAAACTGCTCCCTGGAATTTTTTATTCTCCTGTGATCACCCTGTTTTATTCTTGTGTCAATGTGGTCCTTGTGCCAACAAAAAAGAGTCAACCTTTGTAAAATATTTGAAGAGATTTATTCTGAGGTAAATATGAGTGGCCAAAGTCCAAGTCACAGTCTCAAGAGGTTCTGAGAACATGTGCCTAAGGTAGTTGGGTTGCAACTTGATTTTATACATTTTAGGAGGACAGAAGTTACAGGCAGACATCAATCAATACACGTAAGGTGTACATTGGTTTGGTCTGGAAAGGCAGGAAAACTTGAACTGGGGATTAGGGGGCCTTCCAGGACATAGATATTTTCAAAGATTTTCTGTTTGCCAATTGGTTGAAGAAGTTAAATTATTATCTAAAGACCTGGAAACAACAGAAAGTCGTGTCTGGGTTAAGATGAAGCTTGTCCCACCTCCTGTCCCATCATTGCCTGAACTAGTTTTTTAGGTTTCCTTTGGGATTCCCTTGGCTGAGAGGAGGGATCCATTCAGTTAGTTGGAGTCTTAGAATTTTATTTTTGGTTTACACTCACACTCCCTGGTGTCTGCATTCAGCACTCTGTATCATAGTTGTTTAAGTGGCTATTTCTCCATTTAGATTCCAGGCAAGGGATGAGGTGACTTGTTGTGTTAAATCAAGTTTAGCCTAAAGTTCATACATGTTTAAGTTCAACCTAAAGATTTTTCTGTTCATGGTGAACTATAACAAGTGGAGGTGGAAACAAACCATAGCCTACACTTGTGCCAATCAACAAGTTTTGGCCAATCAAATGTAGCCAAGTGTTCAAACTGTGTTCAAATAAGGCAAACGCTGAGTTGCAACCAATCCAGCAGTTTCTGTGCCTCACTTCTGTTTTCTGTAGATGACTTTCCTTTTTCTATCCATAAATCTTCCACCATGTGGCTGCGCTGGAGTCTCTGGGCCTACCCTGGCTCAGAAGGCCGCCTGATTCATGAATTGTTCATTGCTCAATTAAAGTCATTTAAATTTAATTTGACTTCAGTTTTTGTTTTTGTTTTATTTATTATTATCATACTTTAAGTTCTAGGGTACATATACACAATGTGCAGGTTTGTTACATATGTATACATGTGCCACGTTGGTGTGCTGTGCCCATTAAATCGTCATTTACATTAGATATATCTCCTAATGCTATCCCTCCCCGCTCCCCCCACCCCACGACAGGCCCCAATGTGTGATGTTCCCCACCCTGTGTCCAAGTGTTCTCATTGTTCAATTTCCACCTGTGAGTGAGAACATTTGGTTTTCTGTCCTTGCGATAGTTTGCTGAGAATGATGGTTTCCAGCTTCATCCATGTCCCTACAAAGGACATGAACTCATCCTTTTTTATGGCTGCATAGTATTCCATGGTATATATGTGCCACATTTTCTTAATCCAGTCTATCATTGATGGACATTTGGGTTGGTTGCAAGTCTTTGCTATTGTGAATAGTGCTGCAGTAAACATACGTGTGCATGTGTCTTTATAGCAGCATGATTTATAATCCTTTGGGTATATGCCCAGTAATGGGATGGCTGGGTGAAATGGTTTTTCTAGTTCTAGATCCTTGAGGAATCGCCACACTGTCTTCCACAATGGTTTAACTAGTTTACACTCCCACCAACAGTGTAAAAGTGTTCCTATTTCTCCACATCCTCTCAAGCACCTGTTGTTTCCTGACTTTTTAATGATCGCCATTCTAACTGGTGTGAGATGGTATCTCATTGTGGTTCTGATTTGCATTTCTCTGATGGCCAGTGATGACGAGCATTTTTTCATGTGTCTGTTGACTGCATAAATGTCTTCTTTTGAGAAGTGCCTGTTCATATCCTTTGCCCACTTTTTGATGGGGTTGTTTGATTTTTTCTTGTAAATTTGTTTAAGTCCTTTGTAGATTCTGGATATTAGCCCTTTGTCAGATGGGTAGATTGTAAAAATTCTCTCCCATTCTGTAGGTTGACTGTTCACCCTGATGGTAGTTTCTTTTGCTGTGCAGAAGCTCTTTCGTTTAATTAGATCCCATTTGTCAATTTCGGCTTTTGTTGCCATTGTTTTTGGTGTTTTAGTCATTAAGTCCTTGCCCATGCCTGTGGCCTGAATGGTATTGCTTAGCTTTTCTTCTAGGGTTTTTATGGTTTTAGGTCTTACGTTTAAGTCTTTAATCCATCTTGAATTAATTTTTGTATAAGGTGTAAGGAAGGGATCCAGTTTCAGCTTTCTACATATGGCTAGCCAGTTTTCCCAGCACCATTTATTAAATAGGGAATCCTTTCCCCATTTCTTGTTTTTGTCAGGTTTGTCAAAGATCAGATGGTTGTAGATGTGTGGTATTATTTCCGAGGGCTCTGTTCTGTTCCATTGGTCTATATCTCTGTTTTGGTACTAGTATCAAGCTGTTTTGATTACTGTAGCCTTGTAGTATAGTTTGAAGTCAGGTAGCGTGATGCCTCCAGCTTTGTTCTTTTGGCTTAAGATTGTCTTGGCAATGTGGGCTCTTTTTTGGTTCCATATGAACTTTAAAGTAGTTTTTTCCAATTCTGTGAAGAGTCATTGGTAGCTTGACGGGGATGTCATTGAACCTATAAATTACCTTGGGTAGTATGGCCATTTTCACGATATTGATTCTTCCTATCCATGAGCATGGAATGTTCTTCCATTTGTTTGTATCCTCTTTTATTTCATTGAGCAGTGGTTTGTAGTTCTCCTTGAAGAGGTCCTTCACATCCCTTGTAAATTGGATTCCTAGGTATTTTATTCTCTGAAGCAATTGTGAATGGGAGTTCACTCATGATTTGGCTCTCTGTTTGTCTGTTATTGGTGTATAGGAATGCTTGTTATTTTTGCACATTGATTGTATCCTGAGACTTTGCTGAAGTTGCTTATCAACTTAAGGAGATTTTGGGCTGAGACGATGGGGTTTTCTAAATACACAATCATGTCATCTGCAAACAGGGACAATTTGACTTCTTCTTTTCCTAATTGAATACCCTTTATTCCTTTCTCTTGCCTGATTGCCCTGGCCAGAACTTCCAATACTATGTTGAATAGGAGTGGTGAGAGAGGGCATCCCTGTCTTGTGCCAGTTTTCAAAGGGAATGCTTCCAGTTTTTGTCCATTCAGTATGATATTGGCTGTGGGTTTGTCATAAATAGCGCTTATTATTTTGAGATACGTCCCATCAATACCTAGTTTATTGAGAGTTTTTAGCATGAAGGGCTGTTGAATTTTGTCAAAGGCCTTTTCTGCATCTATTGAGATAATCATGTGGTTTTTGTCTTTGGTTCTGTTTATATGATGGATTACGTTTATTGATTTGTGTATGTTGAACCAGCCTTGCATCCCAGGGATGAAGCCAACTTGACTGTGGTGGATAAGCTTTTTGATGTGCTGCTGGATTCTGTTTGCCAGTATTTTATTGAGGATTTTTGCATCGATGTTCATCAGGGATATTGGTCTAAAATTCTCTTTTTCTGTTGTGTCTCTGCCAGGCTTTGGTATCAGGATGATGCTGGCCTCATAAAATGAATTAGGGAGGATTCCCTCTTTTTCTATTGATTGGAATAGTTTCAGAGGGAATGGTACCAGCTCCTCCTTGTACCTCTGGTAGAATTCGGTTGTGAATCCATCTGGTCCTGGACTTTTTTTGGTTGGTAGGCTATTAATTATGCCTCAATTTCAGAATCTGTTATTGGTCTATTCAGGGATTCAACTTCTTCTTGGGTTTAGTCTTGGGAGGGTGTATGTGTCCAGGAATTTATCCATTTATTCTAGATTTTCTAGTTTATTTGCATAGAGGTGTTTATAGTATTCTCTGATGGTAGTTTGTATTTCTGTGGGATCGGTGGTGATATTGCCTTTATCATTTTTTATCGCATATATTTGATTCTTCTCTCTTTTCTTCTTTGTTAGTCTTGCTAGTGGTCTATCAATTTTGTTGATCTTTTAAAAAAACCAGCTCTTGGATTCATTGATTTTTTGAAGGGTTTTCTGTGTCTCTATCTCCTTCAGTTCTGCTCTGATCTTAGTTATTTCTTGCCTTCTGCTAGCTTTTGAATGTGTTTCCTCTTGCTTCTCTAGTTCTTTTAATTGTGATGTTAGGGTGTCAATTTTAGATCTTTCCTGCTTTCTTTTTTGGCAGTTAGTGCTATAAATTTCCCTCTACACAGTTTAAATGTGTCTCAGAGATTCTGGTATGTTGTATCTTTTTTCTCATTGGTTTCAAATAACATCTTTATTTCTGCCTTCATTTCATTATGTACCCAGTAGTCATTCAGGAGCAGGTTGTTCAGTTTCCATGTAGTTGAGCGGTTTTGAGTGAGTTTCTTAATCCTGAGTTCTAGTTTGATTGTACTGTGGTCTGAGAGACAGTTTGTTATAATTTCTGTTCTTTTACATTTGCTGAGGAGTGCTTTACTTCCAACTATGTGGTCAATTTTGGAATAAGTGTGATGTGGTGCTGAGAAGAATGTATATTCTGTTGATTTGGGGTGCAGAGTTCTGTAGATGTCTATTAGGTCTGCTTGGTGCAGAGCTGAGTTCAATTCCTGGATATCCTTTTTAACTTTCTGTCTTGTTGATCTGTCTAATGGTGACAGTGGGGTGTTAAAGTCTCCCATTATTATTGTGTGGGAATCTAAGTCTCTTTGTAGGTCTCTAAGGACTTGCTTTATGAATCTGGGTTCTCCTGTATTGGGTGCATATATATTTAGGATAGTTAGCTCTTCTTGTTGAATTGATCCCTTTACCATTATGTAATGGCCTTCTTTGTCTCTTTTGATCTTTGTTGGTTTAAAGTATGTTTTAAACCATACTTTAAACCTAGGATGCCTAGGATGGCAACCCCTGCTTTTTTTTGTTTTCCATTTGCTTGGTAGATCTTCCTCCATCCCTTTATTTTGAGCCTATGTGTGTCTCTGCATGTGAGATGGGTCTCCTGAATACAGAACACTGATGGGTCTTGACTCTTTATCCAATTTGCCAGTCTGTGTGTTTTAATTGGAGCATTTAGCCCATATACATTTAAAGTTAATATTGTTATGTGTGAATTCGATCCTGTCATTATGATGTTAGCTGGTTATTTTGCTCATTAGTTGATGCAGTTTCTTCCTAGCACTGATGGTCTTTATAATTTGGCATGTTTTTGCAGTGGCTGGTACCGGTTGTTCCTTTCTATGTTTAGTGCTTCCTTCAGGAGCTCTTGTAAGGCGGGCCTGGTAGTGACAAAATCTCTCAGCATTTGTTTGTCTGTAAAGGATTTTATTTCTCCTTCACTTTTGAAACTTAGTTTGGCTGGATATGAAATTCTGGGTTGAAAATTCTTTTCTTTAAGAATGTTGAATATTGGCCCCCACTCTCTTCTGGCTTAGAGGGTTTCTGCAGAGAGATCCTCTGTTAGTCTGATGGGCTTTCCTTTGTGGGTAACCTGACCTTTCTCTCTGGCTGCCCTTAATATTTTTTCCTTCATTTCAACTTTGGTGAATCTGACAATTATGTGTCTTGAGGTTGCTCTTCTCAAGGAGTATCTCTGTGGTGTTCTCTGTATTTCCTGAATTTGAAGATTGGCCTGCCTCGCTAGGTTGGGGAAATTCTTCTGGATAATATCCTGCAGAGTGTTTTCCAACTTGGTTCCATTCTCCCCATCACCTTCAGGTACACCAATCAGACATAAATTTGGTCTTTTCACATAGTCCCATATTTCTTGGAGGCTTTATTCGTTTCTTTTTACTCTCTCTTCTCTAAACTTCTCTTCTCATTTCATTCATTTGATCTTCAATCACTGATACCCTTTCTTCCAGTTGATCAAATCAGCTACTGAAGCTTGTGCATGCGTCACATAGTTCTCGTGCCATGGTTTTCAGCTCCATCAGGTCATTTAAGGACTTCTCTACACTGTTTATTCTAATTAGCCATTCGTCTAATCTTTTTTCAAGGTTTTGAGCTTCTTTGCGATCAGTTCGAACATCGTCCTTTAGCTTGGAGAAGTTTGTTATTACTGATCACCTGAAGCCTTCTTCTCGCAACTCGTTTAAGTCATTCTCCGTCCAGCTTTGTTCCGTTGCTGGCGAGGAGCTGCATTCCTTTGGAGGAGGAGAGGCTCTCTGATTTTTAGAATTTTCAGCTTTTCTGCTCTGGTTTCTCCCCATCTTTGTGGTTTTATCTACTTTGGTCTTTGGTGATGGTGACGTACAGATGGGGTTTTGTGTGGATGTCCTTTCTGTTTGTTAGTTTTCCTTCTAACAGTCGGGACCCTCAGCTGCAGGTCTGTTGCAGTTTGCTGGAGTTCTACTCCAGACCCTGTTTGCCTGGGTATCACCAGCAGAGGCTGCAGAACAGTAAATATTGCAGAATGGCAAATGTTGCTGACTGATCCTTCCTCTGGAAGCTTTGTCTCTGAGGGACACCTGGCTGTATGAGGTGTCAGTCGGCCCCTACTGGGAGGTATCTCCCAGTTAGGCTACTCGGGGGTCAGGGACCCATTTGAGGAGGCAGTCTGTCCATTCTCAGATCTCAAACTCCATGCTGGGAGAACCACTACTCTCTTCAAAGCTGTCAGACAGGGACGTTTAAGTCTGCAGAAGTTTCTGCTGCCTTTCGTTCAGCTATGCCCTGCCCCCAGAGGTGAAGTCTACAGAGGCAGGCAGGCCTCCTTGAGCTGCGGTGTGCTCCACCCAGTTCGAGCTTCCCGGACGCTTTATTTACCTACTCAAGCCTCAGCAATGGTGGATGCCCCTCCTGCAGCCTCACTGCCACCTTGCAGTTCGATCTCAGACTGCTGTGCTAGTAGTGAGCGAGGCTCTGTGGGTGTGGGACCCTCTGAGCCAGGCGCAGTATATAATCTCTTGGTGTGCCGTTTGCTAAGGCCTTTGGAAAAGCACAATATTAGGGTGGGAGTGACCCAATTTTCCAGGTACCATCTGTCTTGGCTTCCCTTTGCTTGGAAAGGGAAATCCCTGACCCCTTGTGCTTCCTGGGTGAGACAATGCCCCACTCTGTTCCACTCCATGGGCTGCACCCACTGTCTGACAAGCCCCAGTGAGATGAACCTGGTACCTCAGTTGGAAATGCAGAAATCACCTGTCTTCTGCATCGCTCACTCTGGGAGCTGCAGACTGGAGCTGTTCCTATTTGGCCATCTTCGACTTCAGTTTTTTAAATATCACTTGTAATAGGTGACAATCAAAATGAGTGACTGAGGCAAAAGTCTTAATCATCAAGGTTTATTCAGCTCTAGCCTTAGGGCATATCTGGGAAAAGCATGAGCCATAGACACATCTGTGGCTGTTTTTCCAAAAAGGTATTCAGGAGGTTTTATAGTTACACATTTCCTTAAAGTGGGAACGGTGTGTCGGGAGAAAGGCAGCTAGGTGGTAAGGTGAATGTATGGTTACATTCCTGTGAGACATTAGTTGGTGCCCAATAACTCAACATTACATAAGATAAGGTGAACTCATGAAGAGAAAAAGAGAGTAAAGGAAGAGATGGTTATGCAGATGTCTCTGAGTAGATGGAGGAACTACTGATCTCATCTTAACTTTGTTCTGCACCTGGGAAGATAAGCTTATAATCAACATGATCACTGTGGAATCCAACAGACTTTAGTTTTAGGAGGTAGACTTAGACTGCATACCTAACAGTTGTTACAATTGGCACATTCTTGTTAGTGGAAGACAGGCAAATGGTTTGCTCATGAATGGTTTGTAGGGGCAGCCCTGTGCAGGCACCTCACCTTTCCGTGAGGACCTGGCTGATGCATAAAGCTAGTCACACCTATTCCTTTGGAAGGGGGTGTTGCATGACTCAGCTTCCAGGCTTGACCTTCCCTTTCTCATAAGAAGTTTGGGGGTCCTGATTTTTTTTTTCCTTTATATGGTAGTAGAAGTGGAGAGAAGTAGTTAGATTCTGGCTGTATCTCAAGACTGATTCTGATGATGAGTATGGGAAGCTGACACATGGCTGTTTTGATTTTTTTTCTTTAATTACTAAAATCTTGAGTGAGATATCCAGCAAAATGCACCTGAAGGATGTTGCCCAAAGTGTTCACAGGAATCAGATTTCAGGAATCCTGCCAGGTATATTGCAAGAAAGGCCTGACCCATTCAGATCAACAAAGTTACAAGCTTAGAAGAGCTTGTAAAAATAAGTAATAGCTGGGCACAGTGGTTCATGTCTGTAATCCCAGCACTTTGGGAGGCTGAGGTGGGTGGATCACTTCAGCTCAGGAGTTTGAGAGCAGCCTTGGACCACAGGACAAAACCCCATCTGTAATTTTTCCTTTTTTTTTTTTTGAGACGGAATTTTGCTCTTGTTGCTTAGGCCCCAGGCTGGAGTGCAATGGCACGGCTTCTGCTCCCTGCAACCTCCGCCTCCCAGGTTCAAGCAATTCTCCTGCCTCAGCCTCCCAAGTAACTAGGATTACAGGTGCATGCCACCATGACCAGCTAATTTTTTGTGTTTCTAGTAGAGACAGGGTTTTCCCATGTTGGCCAGGCTGTTCTCGAACTCCTGACCTCAGGTGATCCACCCGCCTCGGCCTCCCAAAGTGTTTGGATTACAGGCATGAACCACCGCACATGGCCCATCTCTACTTTAAAAAATATCTGTCTTTCTCTCTCTCTCTCTCACTCTCTCTCTCTCTCTCTCTCTATATATATATATATATATATTTTTTTTTTTTTTCTGAAATGGAGTTTCACTCAGTCACCTGGCTGGAGTGCAGCGGCACGATTTCTGCTCACTGCAGCCTCTGCCTCCTGGGTTCAAGCAATTCTCCTGCCTCAGCCTCCTGAGTAGCTGGGATTACAGGCAACCACCACCACGTCCAGCTAATTTTTTGTATTTTTAGTAGAGATGGGGTTTCACCATGTTGGCCAGGCTGGTGTCAAACTCCTGACCTTGGGCAATCCACCCACCTCAGCCTCCCAAAGTGCTGGGATTAAAGGCGTGAGCCACTGCACCTGGCCTAAAAAATTTTTTAAATAAGTAATGGCTGTCTGGACAGGATTTGTGAGGATCATCATCTTAAATAACGTTTTAAAAGTGTGTGTGTGTGTGTGTGTTTGTGTGTGTGTGTGTATGGAGGCTGGGGTGGGGGATGGGACAGTGGAGGGAACCAGCCAGGCATTATTTCCGATTTCAAGAGATGCAGAAAGAAGCCTCAGAGCTTCCCTTATCTGATTAAAAGCAGCAACTGCTGAGAAATGAGGCTGCCATAAATTCTCTTTTGGCAGGTCTACTCCCAGAAAGAAAAGCAAGAATACACCTGTTATAAATCCCCTCTCTGGTATAGTTTCATGGCCATGAAGAAGAGGGAAAGAACACTGCACTTGCAGAAACATATATCATTATGAAATTTTGTATCTTCTTTTTGTTCCCCTAAAAATCCACTTATTCTTCTTCCCTTAAGAAATCTATTTGCGGCCAGGTCTGGTGGCTCACACCTATAATCCCAGCAATTTGGGAGGCCGAGGTGGGCAGGTCATTTGAGGTCAGGAGTTCAAGGCCAGCCTGGCCAACATGATGAAACCCCTTCTCTACTAAAAAATACAAAAATTAGCCGGGCGTGGTGGCACGTGCCTGTAATACCAGGTACTTTGGAGGCTGAGGCAGGAGAATCACTTGAACCCAGGAGGTGAAGGTTGCAGTGGGCCGAGATCACACCACTGCAACTCCAGCCTGGGCGACAAAGCAAGACTCCATCTCAAAAAAAAAAAAAAAAGAAAGAAAGAAACCTATTTGCTCCTGTCTTAGAATAAATTTCTTCCCCCTCCCTTTCCTCCACTCGTTAGGTATGCTGTATAAGCCTCAAACTTTATACAATTAGAGAGCTGAATTCTTACATTAACTTGTCTTTTGTCATTTTAATCTACAGCCCCCCCCCCCCCACAGAATGAACCTAAAAGGATAGAGAAAAATATTTTCTTTCCTGATAAATCTGGTGTAAGAATTGTTGAATGAAGAAATACAACGATTGAGTGAGGCATGGGGAGGTTCTGAGATAATGATTTAGTTAATGATGCTTCTAAGATATGAATAATTGAAACAGTGGTGGTAGCTTTGACACTCCATTGCAAGTCTAGCCAAGCCAATTAAAAAACAAGAGTCTTAAATTTTTCTTCCACTAAATTTAAACAAATCACAGCTCTACTTAATGCTTTTAATGTTATTTTTTATTAAGACAACATAATTTATTAAATACTAGTGGCAAGGGAGGGAATTTTCAGTAGTAGGTCACATACTATAAGAACCCTTTGAATATGATAGAACCATTCAGCAACTCAGGAAAATAGATACTATTATGACTTTTTCACACATTAGTCACTACTATTCAGAGCAAGAAGTAACCTTCCCAAACCTGTCAACTAGCAGGAAATGAAGCTCCAAAGCCCATCCATCCTTCTTACACAGATAGAAAAGTTCCCTTGAGAGCAGTAAGCTGGGAAAGCTTTCCACACTCATGAAGTCCTCTATAAATTCACTGTAATACTGATGGTTTTTCAATCAGAAAAAACCAAACATCTAGATTTGTTAATGCTTCACTTTGCTTCATCATTTGGGTAGGTTTTACATCTCTTCCATTCAACACACTGGAAAGGACAATCAAAATCTGCCATGCCCTTCACCCCGAGAAAGTCTCCACCCAGACCCTGGAGCCTGAAAGTTCTTGGGATTTTCTTGTCTCATCATTCACGTGGCTGTGACAATATTCTACACTCCTGTGATGCCCTGTAGCCCTACCCAGACTCCAGCGTTTTTACTTCCATTTCTCCCACCCTGGAGCCCCCACAGTGAGTGCTCTAAGACCCATTTATAAATGCCTCTTTCTTCAAGGGTCCATCTGAACCTCAGGGTCCTCTAGGATACCCAGGACCTCGAGGGTTAAGGTAACTGACCTCCTGGCTGGGGATAAAGGACTGTGTTCAGGGGAGCAAGATGGGGTCTCAAGAGTTTGGTCTTTTTAACCCACCTCCATCCCCTCACCACTCTACCTCTGTTCACCTCTAAGTCCAGGGTAGAGATGGAATTCGGAGTCTGAAGGGCCATGAGGGTGCAAAGGTGAGCACCGTGCCCCCAGCTTCCCAGCACCTCACTCCTGCCTGCCCCATGCTACCCTCTAGCTCCTGAGCCCACCCTTCCAGCCATGTTCTCAGAATCCTACATTAGAACCCCCAGCCCTCTCTCATCTGTGGGGTCCTCTCACCTCCGTCTTTCTCAAGGGAGAACGACTGTCTTGGATTCAAAGGTGACATGTGTGAAGGATATCAGGTTGAGTGGAGACCTCACACTGGCCCCTACTCCATGTCCTAATGATGCACTCTGGAGCCCCCAAGCACCAGTTCATTCCCTGGAGGCCCTGGGCTCCCCAGTGCTGTGCATCCTTGGGGGCCTGATCCCTGCAGGACTGTAACCCCATGGTCTGCAACACGCTGGCCATGGATGACGACACTATTCATACCCTTCGGCGTTCCCTGTCCCGCAATAGCTCCTGGGATCTACCAGCCCCACTCAGCCTCTCTGGTGACTGCTTCTCCTCTGGGCTCAGACCTCATCCCCAGACCCCAACGCTCACCTCTCCCATCCTCTCCCTCCCTGACTGTGCTTCCTCCACAGGGAACATCAGGTGGTGATGGCCTCCATGATCCCCCAGAGAAAGGGTGTGACTTGAGTGTCTTCTTCCTCTGTGCTCCCCAGGGAGCAGCACCATCAGAGTGCTCCCAGGGTGCCAAAGGGACACACTGGACCAACTGGAGACCCTGGACCCCCTGGATTCACAGGTGGGGAGGTGATAGGAGAGGGATCTGTGCCTGGGCACTCTAGGGATGAGGGCACATGAGATCAGGGTGGGTGTGGGGGTGCCTGCAGCTACTGTCAGCCAGTCAATTAAAGATGGCTATGCATTCATTATGCTCCTCTCTCCGTATATGGCACCTCCTAGCTGCCGATGGATTGAGGTGGGTATAGAAGAAGTCAAGGAAAAGCCCCTGTCATGAAGAGTTGGATGGAGACAGGCACAGAGTGGCCGCAGGTCCAAGCAGAGTGAACATGCGTCCAAACTGGCAGCGGCAGCCCCTAGAAGGGAGACACCAACAGCACCGAGACCTGTGGTCTCCAGAGCTGACATCTCCTGCACTTGCCACGTGCAGGCGCTGTGCGGGACCTCCTCTCCATCCTGTGAGGTGGGTGTGGACAGTGCTATTTTGCAGATGAGGCTTTGCAGAGGCACAAGCAAGCCAAGTCATCACAGGGTCATCAAATGGCAGGGCAGGAGCTGAGCCACAGCGGTTGAGCTGCAGAATCACTGCTCCCAACCCCCTGCTCCACAGCTGCCTGGGCTGGATGAGCCCTGGAGCAGCAGGAGGAAGGGGCATACAGGGGAGCTGGGTGCTGCACCGCATGGGCAAAGGGCCGGAGACCTGTGGGGAAACTAGTCCCGGTGAAGCAAGAGTGGGTGCTGGGGCAGATGGAGCTGAGGGTGGCAGGTGGGCAGCAACTGGATCACAGCGACCTTGAAGGACTTGATGGAGTTGCAGGCACAGGGATGTCAGATCCCAGCACTAGAGTTGGAGAAAATTCACTCTTAGGAAGAAGGAGACTGGGTGTGCTGGCTCCTTCCTCACCCCAGGGAGGAAGCTGAGTTCCCCTGCCCAGCACCTGCCCCATTCTCCTGACTCTGTCCACCTCTGTCTCTAGGGTCTCCCTGAACTCAGGGTCCCAATGGATTTCCTGACCCCAAAGGGCCCCTGGTAAGTTGTCACCCGAGCTCTGACCCACCCCTGGTTCTCTGAGTCCTTCCCTGCCTCCTTCCAGCCGAGAGTTCACCTGACATCTGGACTCCTTCCAGGGCACCCTGGGAATGACAAGCTGCCGGGACACTCGGGCCAGAGAGGAAAGGTGGTGAGGGATACCCCTGGCCACCAATTCTCAGGAGGCCCCTCAAATGCCAAAGATGTCTGGGAGGCCCACAGAGACATTTTCTGAGCAGAACAGAGCCTGCCCTAACGCTGTCCACACCCACGGGCCGAGGCTTGATGTGACCTTCTTCCTCTTCTGGAGCCCAGGCGTCTACCCTACAGCACCCACTGCACTCCCCCCTTTTCCTCTCAGGGTTTCCAAGGGGAGAGCAGCCCCCGTGGCCCCCCATATGTGGTGGGACCTCAGCTAGGTCTGTTCCCAGGAGAGAACGGCTCCCAGACCCTGGAGTTAAGTCTGTCTGTCTCTCTTCTCTCAGTCACACACCCCTGCCTCTGGCTCGCATGTCTGGAACAGGTAGCTGGGGACTTGAGGGGGCTCAGAAATCTCTCTTTTTAATTTGGCAGCACGGATGGCTGTCGCTCCTCCCCTCTCCTTTTCTTTTAGGGTGACCATGGGGTTCAAGGGAAGGATGTTCCTGGTCTGAGGGGCTTCCCAGGAGAGAGAGGCCTCCTAGGCACTGCTGTGAGTGTGACTCCCAGAGCCCTGCCTGGACCAAGGACCAAGTGACCTGACCCGCTCCCTGACCTTGACCCTGCTCCATGCCACTCCCCACTCCCATCTCTCTGAACCTATCTCCTCTCGCCAGCCCTCACCCTTCTCTTTTCTGTGAAGCTCCACCTTCCCCAAATCTCTGCTTCAGAGTGTGGACCCAGCTTGAAGAGGAATGAGGTCCAGCTGGCCCCCTTACCCTGCAGGGAGCCTGGGGTTCCTGGGGAGTGGGAGGAGGGAACTAGGAAAGGGGGTGTTGAGGCAGGGTGGAGGTGGCATCCAGATCTACGCAGGTGCTGTGGGACTGGGCAGAGGGAATCTAGAGTCAGCCAGAATGCAGCTGATTTGGGGCTCTTCTCCTGGGAATTGTGCTCTGAGGGCCCTGGTATGAGTGGGCTTGGGTCTTCCTTCCTGGGGATCTCACTCATCTCAACTTTCAGGGTTCCCCCCTAGGGAGTGAGGTGCAGCAGGATCAAGGGACCCATTGCCCCCCGCCAGGGTGCCCAGGCCCTCAGGAACCCCCTGGATCAGCAGGAGAGACAGGTGTCCCAGTGAGAGTGGGGACCTTCGGGAGTGGTTCTTGGGGAGGGGTCTGTGGGCTGAGGGGTGATGGGCTATGAAAGCTTTCCTGTGGGTGTTTGAGGGTGAGGGTCACCTCCAGGCCATGACTCCTCCTTCCTGCCCCACAGGGTGAAAAGGGCCCCATTTGTCTGCCTGGCTGTGATAGGGTGCAGAGTCCTGTGTGACTTCCTGGTCCTGCTGGGCCTCCAGGTGTGGCTGGAGAAGATGGAGACCAAGAGAAGAACCCCAGAGAACCCGACCAATCTTCTCTCCACATGAGAGGGCTGAGGTGGGCTTGACCCCTGAGCTCTATCATTTCCTCCCTCTGGTATCTCCTGTACCTTCTCCTCCAGGGTGAGGTGGGGGACCCCAGGAAGAAGGGCATCAAAGTGTCCATGACCTTGACGCCCTGGCCTTTAACCTCATTCCCTCCTGGTCCCTCCCTGCCTTGGTGTTTCTGACTCTCCTCTCTCCCCCAGGGCCCTCCTGGACTCCCTGGACTCACTGGTCCATGGAACAGCCTGTAGCAGTGGTGAGTGAACCCTCGGCCCCCACGCAAGGCCCTGGCAGCCTCTGCTCTGCCTTCAACTCCCCTTTGCCCCTGAGGCTGGGTTTGGGAGTGGGGTCTCTGGGCCTGGTACGCAGCTCTGTATGGGGTTCATGAATAGAGAATGCCTGACCCATGACCCATGTCTATGTCCTTGTCCCTGCTTCCCTCCTTCCCCAGGGAGCAGATTGGGAGCCCAGAGCTCAGGGACCCCAGGGACACTTTGGAGCCAGAGCGTGGGGAGCCAAAGGCAATAAAGGTGCAACAGGATTCATGAAACTATAGGTGAGATGCGGCTGGGGACAGGCTGAGAGGCAGGGTCAGGATGGGGTGATGTGTGTCCCAGACCCTGCCAGCAACATGCTTTAAGGAGTGGGTTGGTGGGGGCAGAAGCCTGGGGGCCGTGTGGGGTCTGAGTGGAGGGGCTGTGGGACCCATCAGTCTAGGGCTGTGCTTTGGGTGGGTGGTCACCTGGGCCCATGCTTTCTGCACCTGCATAGCGTGTGCCAGGCCCCTCTGGGGAGAAGGGAGAAACAGGAGATGTGGGTCCTATGGTGAATGTGACCCCTACTGACCCCAGACCCCAAATGGTCACCCCTGCCTGGCCAGCCCCCACCCCACTGCTGCCTCCCTGGCCTGACTGCTCTTCCTCCCTGCACACTCCTTCATCGTGCCATTTCACTTCCCTTCCACACCTCTAGTGTATCTGTTCCCCCCCCCAGGGACTACCTGGACCCAGTGGCACTGATGTGAGGCATCCCAGCCCCTGCCGCTTCAGAGCAATGAGTCTGATCCTCTGCGTCCCTTTCCTCAGATCATAAACTCTTCACCCCTGAGAAGCCCCTTCCCCTGGGAGGCCCCCACTGTCCCACTGCCATAACCTTGGGATGCTCATCTGGGCCTCTGCCCCTGCAATAACCCCACCTCCTGAAGCGATGTCACCTATTTCTCTTCCTCTTTCAGGGTCCACAAGGTCCCCTGGGAGGTGTTGGGGACCTGGGTCCCCCTGGAGAGAAGGTAATTGGGAAAGGGATGAAGGGACCAGTCTTGTGGATGAGGAATGACAGTTGGATTTCTGCCCATTTTTTGTTGAGGAGACAAAAGAGAATAAAATGTGAGAAATACCAGGATTTTGTGAGGGGGCAATGAGGTTTTTGACCCCAATCTCTTTGCTGCTGGAGCCAGGAGAGTCAGGATCTCCAGGAATCCAGGGTGAGCCGGGTGTCAGGTGAGTGACAGCTCCAGGGCCCTGCTTCAGAATTCCCTTCACCCTCCCTCAGCTGCACCCCCCTCTTTTCCTGTGACTTCCTTGAGTTGGAGCTCCTCTGTGGCCAGGAGTCTCTGCTCCCAACCATCCTCGGAGTGAGGCTTTCCACCCTGTCCTTGAACGGAAGGGGACCAGGGGACTCCCCTTATAGGCTAGACTTTCTATGTGTATCCCATTGTCCTCAAGGGCAGTAGGGAGTGACTAAAGGTGTCTTGGAAGCAGGGGCTGCATCCCTGTTCTTCAAGACCCTCTGTGCCCTCCAGTTGTTCTGCAGGGTACACATGGGGAGTGTGGTGGGAAAGGAGAGTCAGGGCAGCCAAGTTTCTGGGAATATGGGTATTTGTGAGTGAGGATCTTGGACTGTGGGGAGCCTGGGAATGGAGGGATGCCTGGGAGGGAGGCTCTGGGAATGGGGTATCCTGGCAGGATGCATGGGATCTGGAGTCCAGAGAGAAAGTGAGAGATACCCTGTGGCTAATACCATAAGGCATTAGACAGCATGAAGTGCTCGAGGTGGGGATAGGGGTGCAGAGACCTTCTTCCTAGGGAGGTGCCAACAGATGAGCCTGTAGGGAGGAAGAGGGTCTCATATGCCTGTGGGAGTCTGTGTTGGGTGGGCTTATGGGGCTGTGACCCTGACTCTTGTTCTCCCTCTGGATTAGGGTCTTGGTTTTCCTGGAGACCCTGGCCCCCCAGGAGAAGGTGGCTCATGTGAGTCTTACTGACAGAGGGGAAGGGATGAAGAGGTTGGGGCTTCTGTGGGACGCCTCTGTGCAACTGATGGGCTTAGATGTTGGGAAGCTGGAGATATGGCAGGGCAAGCAGAGGAATGCAAGGTTTAGCAGTTTTAGGGGTGATGCCAGCCGGGTCTGGCCTTGCTTCATCCCTGCAGGACCAGGACAGTGTTAAGGGTGACTATGGCAAGGATGGTGAGCCAGTACAGCCCATGAGTGACCAATGTCCCTGCCACCCCCACTGAGCTCCAGCCTTCAGCCCCTTACCCCTCTTTTCTGTGCCTCCTGAGGGGTCCCTTGGCTGGAGGCCAACACTCACCCACCCCAATTCCTCTCATTCTGTGGATCCTCTGGTCCCACTGGGGAGAATGGACTACCTGGACCACATGGAAAGCAGGTAAGTGAGGTAGAAGACCCTGGGACCTTGGGAGGTAGTCCCTGGGAAATGTGGGTAGAGGCTGGTGGTGACAGGTGGCACTGACAGGGAGATGCCTGGTGTCTGTGCTGTCCCTGGATGTGGTGTGTTGCATGAGCACATGGGTTTATGAGTGTGTTGTGTCTCGGGCATGTTGCTCCTGGGTTTTTGTGTGCATATTCTCACCAGGGCTGGTTACATGTACTGGCCAATCAGAATGGACACTGGAGGAGGGGGCTGGCCGGCTTCTCTGCTGGGTCAGGAGTTAACCTGGGCCACTGGGTGGGGTGTGGTTAAGGGGTTCTTCCCCAAGCATCCATGCTCCTCAGCATTTTCACAACGGACACAGCTCCATTTGTTCTGAACTCACACTCTGCTTCTGTGCCTGTGTGTGCAGTGTGTGCATGCAGTGTGTGCGTGCAGGGTGTGCATGTGTGTGTGTGTGGAGTATGTGTGCATGTGTAGCACGGGAAGGGGAAGAGTGGAGCCTGGCTGTTCAGGACCTCATGTTTTCTCCCTTCCTGTCCCATCTGCAGGGTCAGCTAAGAATAGTCATGACTCAAGGGTCATTTAGGACACAGGAAGATACCGGATGAAGAAACTCTCCCCAAGTCCTAAACTCATTCACAAATTAGAATACATAGGTCCAGCCCAGGCACAGTGGCTGAAGCCTGGAATCCTCCCCCTTCCTGCTTCGGGAGACCAAGGCAAGAGGATCTCTCGAAGTGTGAGTTGGAGGCCAGCTTGGGCGACACAACCAGGAAAAGCAAGTGGCCACCAGGTGGCGCCCGAGAGCTGAGCCCGAGTTCCCTGGGAGGAATCTGCACCCAGCCCTGGGATGGCACAGGGATGCCTCACGGGACACCTGGCCTCATCCTGGTAGCCCCTTGCTTGCATTTCCCGGCCCTGGGGTGTCCTCCCCGACTGCACATGCATGTAGAGACCATTCCTCCTTCTCCAAAGAGGGATTTGGAACAATTCTCACATGACCTGACGAGGGACAGCGGCTGTGCTCAGGGTCCCTCTTTTGTCCTCAGAGCATGACCAGGCCTGTGGCTCTTGCTCATTGCCCAAGAGCATGGGAGGTTGCCCGTGGCAAGGCCCCGGAGGACCCTGCTGTGCTGCCTGGGACCAGGAGGCCCGGCTGCCTTCTCCCAGCACCTCTCCCAGCTAGGGTACTGTGCAGGAAATGGGTGCAGAGGCCATCGTGGTGGCTGCTCCTGGGGTCCCAGCGGCTCTAGCTGAGGCAGGAGGAGCCAGGGAGCCCAGGAGGCTGAGGCCCCTGTCCTACTGCTCTGGTTGTGCTGCAGTCTCTGTCACCACCACCAACTGCAGTGAGGTGAGCCACTGGGCTGCAGGCTCTAGCCTCCAGCCTGCGACAGATCCCTCCTCTTTCTGACTCCTCCTGTAGCAGGGCACGGAGAAGCTCTTGCTCATCGCCGCCTCCTACCACTCCGAACATGCTGCAGTCTCGTTGACCACGCTGCAGTCTTGGTGGCCACCACCAACTGCAGGGAGCCTGGCCGGGTGCCGCAAGTTGCAGCCTCCACCTCCTCCTCTAAGTCGGGCATGGAGCAGCAGCGGGAGCAGTCGCAGAAGAGGCTGGAATGGTGGAATGCACCCTCAGTATTCATTATATATAGAGGTTTCGGCAATGAGGTCCTGGACTTTGTGTTCTGATTGGATGGGGGAAACCTCTAGGCTTTATCTTCATGCCCTGATTGGTTATCCTAAGAGTTGCTCTCATCCAATCTTCTTTATAAGTGGTCATCTTTGTAAGTTCATGCCCATTGGGAGTTACTGAAGTTGTGAATGATTACATTTAAACTTATCCTGTAATTTTAGTCTGATTTATTAATTCCACCTATCTCCTTAAGCAAATTATTCTCTATAGTGATGACCCAAGCAAATTCCTGTCCCAAGATGGTATCAAGATGATACCCCAAGTTCCTCTCCAGAATGGTATCTGGAAATATGTGGAGGGAAATATTTTTTCTAGGCCTGTATTAAATATGGCACTAAAGCTTAGTGGCTTAAAACAATACACTGTTATTATCTCACAGCTTCTGTGAATAAGTAGTTCAGGAGAGTGTAGCTGGGTGATTCTTGCCAAGAGTCTCATAAGGTTGCAGTCAATCTGTTGGTGAGAATTGTAGTTACTTGAAGACTTGGCTGGAGTTGAAGAATTTATATCAAAGATGGCTTACTTATGGCAATTGGATGGAAGCCCCAGTTTCAGAATGGCTGCTGGCAATAGGTCTTTTTACTTGCCACATGGACCTCTCCATAGGCTGATTGAATGTCCTCCCAATGTGTCATCTGGCTTTCTCCAGTGCAAAAGATCAAAGAAGAGAGTATGAAGGAACCTGTAATGCTCTTTATAATTTTGTCACAGACTGTCACTTCTGCCATACTCTATTGTTTAGAAGTTAGTCATTAAGTCCAGCCCACACTCAAAAGAACGAGAATTAACCTCCACCTTTGGAAGAGAGGCTAGTCAAAGCACTTGTGGATATGTTTTGAAACCACAAAGGGGTATGGCTGCCAGTCTCCAAGATGGCCCCCAGTGATTCTCATCAGCTCTAATGAGGATGAGCAACAGGATAGGCAACTTCACCCAATCCCTGCCAGTTGTAGCCAGGCAGGCCATACCTGCTAGAGCTTCCAGCCCCGTGGTACCACTTCTGACTGAACTCTGCCAACAAGCACAGTCTCTTGTTCTCCTAGGAAACACCTTAATGGCATGGTGAGTGACTCCACCCACTGCCACTGCTCACAGCCAGCAGCCCACACCTGCTAGAGTTTCCAGCCCAGCAGTCCTGCTTTTATATGAACTCTGCAGGTGGGGGCAACTCCATGTTCCCCTGGGAAGCAGCTGTACAGCAGATTAGGTGACTCCACTCATCCCTGCAACTCCTAGCCAAGCAGTTCTTGCTGGCTTGGGTGGTGCCCAAGCAGTGGGGGAGTCCTCACTCTTGCATCTCTAACAGAAGTGAGATGCCCAAGTTCACAGGTCAGTGGAGGAGTGGGTTGTGCCTCCCTCTGTACAGCCATTCCAGAAAGGATATGACCTGTTTGCCAACTGTGGCCCCTGCATGAGGAAGCCCCATGGACGAGAACACCTAATAAAAGAAATACAGGCATGGAGTCAGTGATCAGAGGGGGCTCTTCCAAGGCTCAGGGGTGGACAAGGTGAGGGGGTCATCTCTACCCCACCCCCTAAAGAGCACTATGCTAACTTGAGGAAAACACAAAAGAGCTGTGCAGCTGAGAAAAGCCTATCTGCCTGTCTGCTGGCTAACACTTTTAAGTGCCACCTACTGGATCACAGCAGAAAATACAACACAAAAATATTTTGCCAGTACACAGCACCTGTGAAAACTAAGGCAAAGATTAAGCAACAAATAAACATTCTGTACATACTCGTGACCCTCTGAAAACACCCTAAAAAGAAGCCAACTGACTGTACTCAACTTACATCACAGTTAAAGGAACACTAACCCTTACACATGAAAAAGAATCGATGCAAAAACTCTGGCAACTCAAAAAGCCAGTGTGCCCCCTTACCTACAAACAAATACACTAGTCCCCCAGAAATGGTTCTTAGCCAGATTGAGATGACTGAAATGATGGAAATAAAATTCAAGATCTGGATGGCAAGGAGGATCAATGGGATCAAAGAGAAAGTTGAATCCAAGGAACCCAGTAAAACAATCCAGGAGCTGAAAGATTAAACAGCCATTTTAAGAAAGAACCAGCTGGGTGTGATGGCTCACGCCTGTAATCCCAGCACTGTGGGAGGCCGAGGCGAGTGGATTACTTGAGGTTAGGAGTTTGAGACCAGCCTGGCCAACATGATGAAACCCCGTCTCTACTAAAATACAAAAATTAGCTGAGCATGGTGGCACACATCTGTAATCTCAGCTACTTGGGAGGCTGAGGCAGGAGAATCACTTGAACCCGGGAGGTGGAGGTTGCAGTAAGCTGAAGTTTGTATCACTGCACTCCAGCCTGGGAAACAGAGCAAGACTGTATCTCACAAAAAAAAAAAAAAAATAAGATTCACTTCAAGAATTCTACAATAAAATTAGAAGCATCAGTGGCAGAATAGATCAAACTGAAGAAAGAATTTCAGAGCTTGAGGTCTAGCTCTTCAAATCAACTCAGTCAGACAAAATTTTTTTTTTTTTTTTTTTTTTTGAGACGGAGTCTTGCTCTGTTGCACAGGCTGGAGTGCAGTGGCACGATCTCGGCTCACTGCAAGCTCTGCCTCCCGGGTTCCCACCATTCTCCTGTCTCAGCCTCCGGAGTAGCTGGGACTACAGGTGCCCGCCACCACACCCAGCAAATTTGTTGTATTTTTAGTAGAGACGGAGTTTGACCATGTAAGCTATGATAGTCTCCATCTCCCGACCTCGTGATCCGCCTGCCTTGGCCTCCGAAAGTCCTGGGATTACAGGCGTGATGGCTCACGCCCAGCATTTTTTTTTTTTTTTTTTTTTTGAGACAAAGTCTCGCTCTGTTGCCCAGGCTGGAGTGTAATGGCACAATCTTGGCTCACTGCAACCTCCCCCTCCCAGGTTCAAGCAATTATCCTGCCTCAGCCTCCTGAGTGGCTGGGATTATAGGCACCCACCACCATGCCCAGCTAATTGTTGTAATTTTAGTAGAGATGAGGTTTCACCATCTTGGTTCGGCTGGTCTCAAACTCCTGACCTCAGATGATCCACCCACTTCAGCCTCCCAAAGTACTGGGATTACAGGAGTGAGCCACCATGCCCAGCCCCACAAAAATTTTTTAAAAAGAATTAAAAAGTGAATAAAATCTTTTGAGAAATATAGGATTATGTAAAAAGACCAAACCTACATTTCATTGGCATTCCCAAAAGAGAAGTAACTTGGAGAATATATTTGAAGACATAGTCCATGAAAAATTTCCCAAACTTGATAGAGAGGGGAACATACAAATTCAAAAAATACAGACAACCCTACAGATACTACACAAGATGACCATCCCCAAGGCACATAGTCATCAGATTCACCAAAGTCAAAGTAAAAGAAAAACATCTTAAAGGCAGCTAGACAGAAAGGTCAGGTCATCTGTAAAGGGAACCCCATCAGGCTAGCAGTAGACGTTGCAACAGAAACTTTACAAGACAGAGGAGAATCAATGTTTATTTTCAGCATTCTTAAAGAAAATAATTTCCAAGCAAGAATATTGTGTCCCACCAAACTAAGCTTCATAAGTGAAGGAGAAATAAAATACTTCTCAGATAAGCAAGTACTTAAAGGAGTGCTAAACATGAAAACAAAGAACTGAAACATGCTCCTTCAAAAACACACTCAAGGACATAGCCTACAGAGAATGTAAAGCCACCACACAACTAAGTCTACAAAATAAACAGCCAACAACATAATGACAAGATCAAAATCTCATATATCAATACTAACCCAGAATGTGAATGGTCTAAATGCTCAACTTAAAAGGGATAGCATGTCAAGTTGGACAAAAAGACAAGTCCCGACAGTCTGCTGTCTTCAAGACACCCATTTCTCATGTAAAGATACTCACAGGTTCAAAATAAAAGTATAGAGTAGATCTACCAAGCAAACAGAAAACAAAAAAGAGCAGGAGTCATTATTTTTATAGCAGATAAAACAAATTTTAAACCAACAACAATCAGGAAGGATAAAGAAGAGCAGTACATTATGATAAAAGGTTTAATTCAACAAGAAGACCTGACCATTCTAAACATATACGTACCCAATATAGGAGCACCCAGATTCATAAAACAAATTTTTCTTGACTTACAAAAAGACTTAGACAGTCACACAATAATAGTGGGGGACCTTAACACCCCACTGGCAGTGTTAGATCATCAAGGCTGAAAACTAACAAAGAAAATCTGGGCTTAAACTCGACATGTGACCAATTGAACCTAATAGATATCTACAGAGTACTCCATCTAACAACCATAGAATATACATATGTTTCATTCATACTATTCTAAGATTGACTACATGCCATCCTGGCTAACATGGTGAAACCCTGTCTCTACTAAAAATACAAAAAATTAGCCAGGTGCAGTGGCACGTGCCTGTAGTCCCAGCTACTCAGGAGGCTATGGCAGGAGAATCGTTTGAACCCGGGAGACGGAGGCTGCAGTGAGCCAAGATCACTCTACTGCACTCCAGCCTGGGTGACAGAGTGAGAATCTATCTTTAAAAAATTATATGGCTAAATGCCTTTAACAAGAGGTTATAAAGATCTGACATGAATGACCTAACGGTGCAACTGGAGGAAATAGATAAAATGAAAAATCCAACCCAGAGCTGGTAGAATAAAACAAAGGACTAAAATCAGAGAAGAACGGAAGGAAATTTTGACCCAAAAGTCCATACAAAAGATAAATGAAACCAAGAGTTGGTTCATCAAAAGAATAAATAAGATCGATGGTTGTTAGCAAGATTAAGGAAGAAAAAAATGAGATAATCCAAATAAGCACAATAAGAAATGACAAAGACGACATTATTACCGATCCCACAGAAATACAAAAGATTCTCAGAGACTATTATGAACACCTTTATGCACACAAATTAGGAAATCTAGAGGAAACCGATAAGTTCCTAGAAACACACAACCTCCCAAGATTCTTTCAGGAAGAAAGTGAAAACTTGGATAGACCAATAACAAGTTTGGAAATTGAATCGGCAATAAAAATCCTACCAACCAAAAAGAGCTCTGGACCAGGTGGATTCACATCTGAATTCTTTTTTTTTTTTTTTTTTGAGACGGATTTTCGCTCTTGTCGGCCGGGCTGGAGTGCAATGGCGTGATCTCGATTCACTGCAACTTCCGCCTCCTGGGTTCAAGTGATTCTCCTGCATCAGCCTCCCAAGTACCTGGGATTACAGGCATGTGCCACTACGCCCGGCTAATTATTTTTGTATTTTCAGTGGAGATGGGGTTTCACTATGTTGGTCAGGCTGGTCTTCAACTCCTGACCTCAAGTGATCCACCTGCCTCGGCCTCCCAAAGTGCTCACAGGCGTCAGCCACTGCACCCGGCCCCACACATCCGAATTCTACCAGATGTACAAAGAAGAACTGATACCAATTCTATTGAAACTTTTCCAGAAAATCGAGGAGGAGGGGCTTCTCCTTAACTCATTCTAAGAAGCCAGCATCATCCTGATACAAAAATCTGGCAGAGACACAATGAAAATGAAAAACCTCAGGCCAATATCCTTGATAAACATAGATGCAAAAATCCTCAACAAAATAGTAGCAAACCAAATCCAGCAGCACATCAAAAAGTTAAACCACAATGATCAAGCATACTTTATTTCTAGGATACAAGGTTGGTTCAAAATATGCAAATCAACAAATGTGATTCATCACTAAGCAGAACTAAAGACAAAAACCATAAGGTCATCTCAATAGATGCAGAAAAAAGCCTTTGGTAAAATCCAACATCCCTTCATGATAAAAACTCTCAACATATTATGCTGAGAGTTCAACATATAATATTGAAGGAATATACCTCAAAATTATAAGAGCCATCTATGACAAACCCACAACCAACATCATACCGAATGGGCAAAAGCTGGAATCATTCCCTTTGAGAACTGGAACAAGACAAGGATTCCCACTCTCACCACTCCTATTCAACATAGTATTGGAAGTCCTGGTCAGATAAATCAGGCAAGAGAAAGAAAGAAAATGCATATGAACAGGAAAAGAAGGAGTCCAAACTCTCTCTTTGCCAATGTTATTCTACACCAAGAAAACCCTAAAGACTCTGCCAAAAGGCTCCTGGAAATGATAAACAAATTCAGTAAAGTTTCAGGGTACAAAATCAATGTACAAAAATCAATAGCATTTTTATACATCAATAACATTCTACCTGAGAACCAAATCAAGAACACAATCCCATTTACAATAGCCACAAAGGAAATGAAATACCTATGAATTCATCTAACCAAGGAAGTGAAAGATCTCTACAAGGAGAACTACAAAGCACTGCTGAAAGAAATCAGAGACTATACAAATAAATAAATGGAAAAATGTTCCATGCTCATGGATTAGAATGATCAATATAGTTAAAATGGCCATACTGCCCAAAGCAATTTACAAGTTCAATGCAATTCTTATTAAAATACCAACATCATTTTTCACAGAATAAGAAAAACCTATTCTAAAATTCATTTGGAACCAAAAACAGAGCCCAAATAGCCAAAGCAATTATAAGAAAAAAGAAAAAAAAGCCGTAGGCATCATATTGCTTGACTTCAAACTCTACTACAGTATACAGCTACCATAATCAAAACAGCATGATACTGGTACAAAAACAGACAATGGAACAGAATGGAAAACCCAGAAATCAACCTGCACACCTACAACCATCTGACAAAATCAACACAAATAAGCAGCAGGGAAAGGAGTCTCTATTCAAAGAATGGTGGTGGAATATCTGCCTAGGCATATGCAGAAAAATAAAACTGGACCCCTACCTCTCACCATACTCAAAAATGAACTCAAGATGGATTAAAGATTTAAATCTAAGATTACAAACTATAAAAATCCTAGAAGAAAACCTAGGACCTCTACCTCTACCTACCTCTATGTCTACCTCTACCTCTCTACCTCTCTACCTCTCTACCTCTCTACCCCTCTACCTCTACCTCTACCTCTACCTCTCCTCACGGTCTCCCTCTCCCTCTCTTTCCACGGTCTCCCTCTGATGCCGAGCCAAAGCTGGACTGTGCTGCTGCCATCTCGGCTCACTGCAACCTCCCTGCCTGACTCTCTGCCTCAGCCTGCCGAGTGCCTGCAATTGCAGGCGCACACCGCCACGCCTGACTGTTTTTCGTATTTTTTTGGTGGAGACGGGGTTTCGTTGTGTTGGCCGGGCTGGTCTCCAGCTCCTAACCGCGAGTGATCCGCCAGCCTCGGCCTCCCGAGGTGCTGGGATTGCAGACGGAGTCTCATTCACTCAGTGCTCAATGGTGCCCAGGCTGGGGTGCAGTGGCGTGATCTCAGCTCCCTGCGGCCTCCACCTCCTGGCCGCCTGCCTTGGCCTCCCGGAGTGCCGGGATTGCAGCCTCTGCCCGGCCGCCACCCCGTCTGGGAAGTGAGGAGCATCTCTGCCTGGCCGCCCATCGTCTGGGATGTGAGGAGCCCCTCTGCCTGGCTGCCCAGTCTGGAAAGTGAGGAGTGTCTCTGCCCCGCCGCCATCCTGTCTAGGAAGAAGTGAGGAGCGCCTCTTCCCGGCCGCCATCCCATCTAGGAAGTGAGGAGCGTCTCTGCCCAGCCGCCCATCGTCTGAGATGTGGGGAGTGCCTCTGCTCCGCCACCCCATCTGGGATGTGAGGAGCGCCTCTGCCCGGCAGCGACCCCATCTGGGAGGTGAGGAGCGTCTCTGCCCGGCCGCCCCATCTGAGAAGTGAGGAGCCCCTCCGCCCAGCAGCCACCCTGTCTGAGAAATGAGGAGCCCCTCCGCCCGGCAGCCACCCCGTCTGAGAAGTGAGGAGCGCCTCCGCCCGGCAGCCGCCCCATCTGGGAAGTGAGGAGCATCTCCGCGCGGCAGCCGCCCCGTCCGGGAGGGAGGTGGGGGGGTCAGCCCCCCGCCCGGCCAGCCGTCCGGTCCAGGAGGGAGGTTGGAGGGGTCAGCCCCCCGCCCGGCAGCCGCCCTGTCTGGGAAGTGAGGAGCATCTCCGCCCGGCAGCCGCCCCATCTGGGAGGGAGGTGGGGGGTCAGCCCCCCGCCCGGCCAGCCGCCCCATCCAGGAGGGAGGTGGGGGGTCAGCCCCCCGCCCCGCCAGCCGCCCCGTCCGGGAGGTGAGGGGCGCCTCTGCCTGGCCGCCCCTACTGGGAGGTGAGGAGCCCCTCTGCCCGGCCACCACCCCGTCTGGGAGGTGTACCCAGCAGCTCATTGAGAACGGGCCATGATGACAATGGCGGTTTTGTGGAATGGAAGTGGGGGAAAGGTGGGGAAGAGATTGAGAAATCGGATGGTTGCTGTGTCTGTGTAGAAAGAGGTAGACATGGGAGACTTTTCATTTTGTTCTGTACTAAGAAAAATTCTTCTGCCTTGGGATCCTGTTGATCTATGACCTTACCCCCAACCCTGTGCTCTCTGAAACATGTGCTGTGTCCACTCAGGGTTAAATGGATTAAGGGCGGTGCAAGATGTGCTTTGTTAAACAGATGCTTGAAGGCAGCAGGCTCATTAAGAGTCATCACCACTCCCTAATCTCAAGTACCCGGGGACACAAACACTGCGGAAGGCCGCAGGGTCCTCTGCCTAGGAAAACCAGAGACCTTTGTTCACTCGTTTATCTGCTGACCTTCCCTCCACTATTGTCCTATGACCCTGCCAAATCCCCCTCTGCGAGAAACACCCAAGAATGATCAATTAAAAAAAAAAAAAAAAGACTATAAAGCTATGTTGCACTTTTGCAACTATAGACATATATATGATACTTCTGAGAATTTGTATTTAAGCCAAACAAAATAAAACAAAACACCATGATCTCTTAAAAAATAAAAAAATAAAAGAATAAAATGTTGGTGAAAAAAAAAAAAACCTAGGAAATACCCTTCTAGACATGGGCTTTGGCAAATGATTTATGCTAAGTCCCCCAGAGCAATTACGACAAAACCAAAAATTGATAATTGGGGCCTAATTAAACTAAAGAGATTTTGCACAGCAAAAGAAATTACCAACAGAGTAAACAGACAGCCTACAAAATGGGAGAAAATACTTGCAAACTATGCATCTAAGGTCTAATATCCAGAATTTACAAGGAACTTAAATCAATGAGAAAAAAAAAACCAATTAAGGAATGAGCAAAGGACATGAACACTTTTCAAAAGGAGACATACACATGGCCAAAACAAATGTAAAAACGTGCTCAACATTACTAATCATCAGAGACATACAAATCAAAACCAAGATGAGGTACTATCTCACACCAGTTAGAATGGCAATTATTTAAAAAGTCAAAAAATAACAGCTGTCGGTAAGGCTGCAGAGAAAAGAGAATGCTAATCTACTTTTGGTGGAAATGCAAGCTAGTTCAGCCACTGTGCAAAGCTGTTTGGAGATTTCCCAAATACCTTAAAACAGAACCACCATTCAAAGCTGCAATCCCACTACTGGGTATATACCCAAAGGAAAATAATTCATTCTATCATCAAGACAAATGCACCTGTATGTTCATTGCAGCACTACTCACAATAGCAAGGACATAGAAACAACCTAAGTGTCCATCAACAGTGGACCTGATAAAGGATATGTGGTACATATACACCATGGAATACTACACAGCCATAAAAAGGAATGGAATCATGCATGTCCTTTGCAGCAACATGGATGGAGCTGGCGGCCATTATCCTAAGTGACCTAACAGAAGAACAGAAAACCAAATAACACATGTTCTCACTTACAGGTGGGAACTAAACACTGAAGACAAATGATTGTAAAGGTGGTAACAAATGATCGTAAAGGTGGTAACAATAGACACTAGGGATCACTAGATGAGGGAAGGAGGGAGGGAAGCATGTGCTGAAGAACCACCTGTTGGGTACTGAGCTTATGACCTGGGAGATGGGATCATTGGGACCTCAAACTTCAGTGTCACATAATCTACCCATGCAACAAACCTGCACATGTACCCTTTAATCTACAATAAAAGTTGAAATTAAAAAAGGACTTAATATCTGAAATAAAAGGCAAAAAACTAAAAAAAAGTAATAAAACCAGCTTTCGTAAACAGAATTTGAAAATAGACATGTCTCCTGAAAGTTTCATCTGACTCTATGAATTGAGTTCACATTCAAATGTCTGAGACACCAACTAAGTGAAGTAGCAAGGTGAAGTGCATAGAGAGGGCGACCTCTTTTCTGGAGGCCAGCGTTTCTCATCTCCAGCTGATTGTCAATATATAGAAATGGAAATTCAGTATTGTCTGATCATGAAATTTTTCATAAAATGTTGGAAATTTTAATTTTTATCTGAAAGCTTCCAAGGACTAAGTGATGACAATTACTTGAAAATGTTTCAAAACCCTCTCTAAAACTTGCTGTACTTCAACCAGATGTCTATTATCTTGCTGTATCCAATCTCAGCTCTAAAGGTTTGCCTTATACTTTATGAATTCCACCTTCGCCTTTCATATCTACTCACATTGTGTTCTCAAAAGCATATTACTGGAATAAAATTACATGCTTGTATCAGAATGTTATATTGACATTCATCTCCAAACACAAATAACCTAGGAAGACAGTTTGCCAATGAGATGTTTTTTGAGACTGACATTTTTTTTTTTCGGAGACGTAGTCTTGCTCTGTCACCCAGACTGGATGGAGTGCAGTGGTGCGAACTTGGCTCACTGAGACCTCTGCCTCCTGGATTCTTCTGCCTCAGCCTCCTGAGTAGCTGGGACTACAGGCACGTGCCACCATGCCTGGCTAATTTTTGTATTTTTAGTAGAGATGGGGTTTCACCATATTGGTCAGGCTGGTCTTGACCGCCTGACCTCATGATTCACCCGCCTCGCCCTCCCAAAGTGCTGGGATTACAGGCATGAGCCACCGTGCCCGGCTGAGATTGACTTGTATGCTCAGAAGTCCATTTGCTTTTAAAAACTTGACATTCAGTATACTTAAATATCTAGGGTTTTTTGTACTTTTTGTGTGTGTGTGAGACAGGGCCTTGCTTGGTCACCCAGGCTGAGTGCAGTGGCTCAACCATGTTTCACTGCAGCCTTGACCTCCCTGGCCCAAGTGATCCTCTCACCTCAGACTCCCAAATAGCTGGGACTACAGATATGCACCATCATGCCAAGCTAAATTTTAAAATTATTTCCCTTTCAATTCAAGGGGGGATGGGGTATGTTTTAGAGACACGGTCTTGTTACGTTGCACAGGCTGGTTATGAACTCCTGAGGTCAAGTAATTCTCCCACCTCGGCCTCCGAAAGTACTGGAATTATAGGCATGAGTCACCCTGCCTGGCCTTCCTTGTACTTCTAAATTTAGTTTTAAAAATTCATATTCTATTTTTGTTTTTCAATAAAAGACTTTAAGGGGACTTTACTATGTGATCTCAGTTTAAAACTTAATTAAACTCTAATATTTTATATTGGATTTATAATATATTTGACTTCCTTTTAAAATACGGTTTTGCAATTGTCTAATATAACAAATATTCCCAAGTAGATAAGCATTTTTATAAATTGAGTAAATTAAGCTTATAGATATGATAAATTTAAGTTCTTACATATTATAATATTAAATATAAATGTCATAATCTTTCAGCTTAAAATTCTAAATCTTTATCAGCTACTAAAATTTCAGTTTTAAATTTGGATTATAGTACTAATACATTAATATATATGAAATACTGACATATAGTTACAATGTTAGGTCAAAATATAGATTTTTTTTAACAAAAATTATTAATTCCATGATTCAGATTTTCTTAAACACTTATGTGCCTAATACTAAATCTTGAGGTTAAAAAGATACTTCACGATGAAAGATATTATTATGTTAGCTAAACAATTGTTTGTAACCTGGGCTGGCTGAGATTTTTATATACAACCAGAGCTATAGACCATGGTACTTACTGCAGTGCTGTCTGAGATCTCAAAAGAATACCAAGCCCTATTAATTATTCAGAATATAGAGGTGATATCCTACTTCTTAGGGCATGTATACTTCACATTCCCTAGTTCAAATCACTACTATTGCTGTGCTGGAGCTGGTCTATTCACGTTCATAAGAAGTGATTGTTAAAATTTCAGGAATTGTGCAAGCCAATTGTTAAATCTGGCCATTATATAATTATATAAACCTACAATTAAATAAATTGTATTAAAAACAAAAAAATAAGTTGGAGATACAGACATGAACAAAACATATGCACATAAACAAAGCAATTCCTGTCCTTTCATTTCAGAGGGGATGGGATATGTTGGGCTCAAATCTGAGCCAAGATTTCTGAACCATTACCATCTCTGCTATAGAGTGACTGGTCCATGGTGGCCCTGGACTGGTTACTATGGGGTATGTATGGTTCTTCCTGTGTCCTTAAAAGGACAAGTGAGAGCTTCTGGAACCCCAGTACACCACACACAAGACACAGGAATGGGAAACTCTCTTTAGGCTCATGAGGTTGAACACTTTCTACTGCTGCTGGTCCATCATTATTCCACACTATTGCAGAAATGGCTGCATCTAGAATTTTCTTAGCTTTTTGTGCCCTTCATATTCAAGAAAAATTATTCAGACACTGTTAAAAATGGTAAGGGAGATTTATTCAAAACTATTGTAAGAGGGGTCATGACTTAGCAATAAAGAAGAGAAATTGAGCTCAACTCCAAATACAATAAAGACAGGAGTTGGAAGTTACAGCCAACAAGCACAATGAAGGCATCAGTGGATGCAAAATTACTAAAAGGAGAGGGCAGAGGGATTCTTGCTAAAGGCAGGCTAAGGATTTAGACATCAAGGGTGAGAAGTGAAGAACTTGATCAGATATCAAGGGTGAAGGATTCTCACTAAACTGAATTGGCAGGATTCTTATTAAAGACAGACCAAAGTAGAGGCTTAGTCAAGAAGGCTCAGAGGAGCCTAACTAAAATTTGGTCAAGGAGGAAATCTTTGTCACTCGTGCACCCAAGAAAGACAGCCATTAGCCCTGGAGTTCTTGAACTCTCCCATTCTCATCAGGATGTTTCTAGAATCTTTAACAACCACAATAGAAGAGGATAAATGAGAACCCTGGTGCCTAACCTCTTAGCTCTCATTCTGACCTCTTTATAACCCCTTATTCTAGAAAACATGGGATTCATTTTCTTCTTTCATGTCATAACTTCTTTTACTATGGGGCAGCAAGCCGTCATAATGGATGAGGGATTTTTTGTTTCATTATAGAAGAAACTCTCTTTCTGATATCACTTAATATCTGTGAGTTGTGGGAACGATTTGGAACTAATAATTTCTGAAGTAAAAAATACATTACTTTAAAATCACCCAAAATTATTCTGAATACATATGCATTATGTCTTTAATGCCCACAGTAATGATAATATTATTTTGACTAAGGAAACCACAGCTGGAAGAAGTTAAATATCTATCTGGCTTCTGCTTCAAACATAGTTTTTTCTCTTTAGTATAATATTTTAGAGAATCATTGACACAGTTCCCATTGACTTCAGTATATTGACTAAAAGGCCTTAGCATGTTCATTCTGTAGAAATGTATTTGTAGAAATTTGAAGCTGAAAGTGGTAGCAGTTTCATTTATGGAAAGGCTAGATGGAATGGGAAGGACTTTTGCTAATACTTCAGTGGCAAGATAACTTTCTGAGATATTAATTTGGATTTTTTTCCCTCGATGTCATGAGGATTGAAACCAACATAATTCTGTGTCTTTATGTTAAACAATTCTGAGATTAGGCATACTTTCCTGGCTTAAACAATACTGAAAACAAGTAAAAGTAACTTAGCTATTTGCTCTAGGAATCACTGCTTTCAGAAATAATATTGTAAACCGACTAAAACAGCTTACCTACCACCCCAAACAGCTTATTTATAAGACTAATTTCATGACCCTGGCTTTGCTGTACCAATACATTTCAGTCTTGAAATACCCATCACAAAATCACGCAACTCAGACCCTAAAACACTATGAATAAATGTCTTCTCCTGGCTTTCCACTCCTCATAATAGGTTAAGGTGGAGTTCTCTCTTACAGCATTAAGTTGAATAAACTTAGTTCTGGTGACCTTTGGGGGCAGTCAACAGTCCAAAGCTGTTAACATACTAGAAAGGGAACAAAGTGTTTATTTTCTGAGTCTGACTCCCTTTACTCTGGGGGTTATAGTTGACCTTTATGTTTATGTAGAATAAAACATGTTTCCAAGAACTGGTAGATACCGTTCCCCTAGCCTTGCACACATTTTTCTTCAGGAATCTAAGCTCTCAGTGGTGAGGGAGACAGGAAATGAATTTGGGGAGAGCAACTGGAGGAATTTGGAAGAAAAGTGGAGTGGGCTAGACTTAAGCTCATTCTCCTGCAGCATCTAATACTGACACTGACATGAGATGTTGAGCAATAGGCCCTAGGGCCTTCAGTCTGAGAAAATATCTTTGTACCCTTGGCTGGGAGGGAGCAGAGGCACCCCATTCCTGGATAATTTTTCAATAGCTATCATAAGGAAAATGTCCTGCCCTAATTTTGGAAATTCACTCCAGGGTGTGGGGAGGGCTGTCCCAGGGCAAAAAAGATTTTATTTCCCATGAACATGCAAAGAGGAGATTCACAGCTAGATTGAATTTTCTCTCTACTCCTAATGGAAAGTCTTTTCTCTATGCCAGGACAGGAGAGTCTGTTTCACTTTGCTAGTAAATATTTCCTTGCCTCTGTCTTTCTGTAAGAAACTTGATTCTCCTTAGATGAATCCACTTGGCAACCATTAGAACTTCTCTCGTCCTCAGTTTCCTCCAAGACTCTGTGGATGAAGAATTAGGAAATAGCTTATGTGGGTGGTTCTGGCTTGGCATCTCTCATGAAGTTTCTTCTTCTGATAAACAGATATATAAAAGATGTTTTAAGAGAATGCAAGTAGTTCAGGTGATTCAGAATAGTGTTATTTTAGTGAACAGAAATTTTCAGCACTCTATGCAATGTATTCTTTTTTTTTTCTTTTTTTGAGACGGAGTCTCACTCTGTCGCCCAGGCTGGAGTGCAGTGGTGTGATCTTGGCTCACTACAAGCGCCACCTCCTAGGTTCATGCCATTCTCCTGCCTCATCCTCCCGAGTAGCTGGGACCACAGGCGCCTGCCACCACGCCCAGCTAATTTTTTGTATTTTTAGTAGAGACGTGGTTTCGCCATGTTAGCCAGGATGGTCTCAATCTCTTGACCTCATGATCCACCCGCCTCAGCCTCCCAAAGTGCTAGGATTACAGGCATGAGCCACGGCACCCGGCCCATGCAATGTATTCTCTTGACACATGTATAAAAAAGGTTTCTGATGCAGATGCACCCCAAAATTAGGGCTTAGCCTGGGAAAGTCCTTGGCTTTGCTCAGGAAAGAATTCAAGAGCACACTAACAACGAAAGAAAGCAAATGTATTAGAGCAATAGTGTACAGCAAAGTGACCCCTCATAGGCAGAGCAGCCCAGAGCAGCAGCCACAGCCACAGCCCCCATGGGCTGCCAGCTAGCTACATTTATACCCACTCTTAATTAGATGCTAATTAAGGGGTGGGTTATTCGGAATTTTTTAGAAAAGGGACAGGGAGTACCCAGAGCCATATAGAGTAAGTTCTGGGTTGTTGCCTATGCTAATGAGGGGTGAGGGCAATGAGTGGTCACTTTTGTCACCAGGCACCGGTTTTCTCTCTGTCTCTCTTTTCTTCTCTTTTTTTTTTTTTTACTGCATCCTGTTTTAATCAGTAGGGTCATTACCAGTGCTCAGAAAACAAGTCCTGTTGATCTACCTCATTTGTAAGAATATAAGTTGTCCAGTAATTCAGAACAATGATGTTCACTGTTCTTAACTCAATCTTGTAAACAGTTATGACACATGTATAAAAGATATGTCTAACAGTGTTAGTTGCATATAAGATTCAATGGTTATTTTGGTGAATGGAAGTGTGCACCACTCTCCATCTAATACATTCTATTGTATAGCACTTATATTTTATTTTTGAAACATATTTTCATTGTATATATTTAAAGTGGACAATATGTTTTGATATACGTATACACAGTGAAATGATTACGGCAGTCAAGTCTATTAACATATCCATGATTTCACGTAGTTACCATTTTTTGTGGTTAAGAGCACATATAATCTACTCTCTTCAAGAATTTCCATTAAACAATATTAACTGTAGTCCTCATGCTGTATTTTACATCTGTAGATTTATTCATCCCACATAACTGTTACTTTATACCTTTTAACTTAATCTCCCCATTTCCCTTTCCCTGCCTCTGATAATCACAGTACTACACTCTGCTTCTGTGTATTCAACTTTTATTATTATTTTTTTAGATTCCACATACAAGAGAGGTTACGTAGTGTTTTTCTTTCTGTGCCTAGCTTATTTCACTCAGTATAATGTCCTTTAGGTTTATCCGTGTTGTCAAAAATGGCTGGATCTCCTTTTCTAAGGCTGAATAATATTCAATTTTGTATATAGATATACACACAACCTCTGCAATTTTTCATCTATTTATTTATTGGCAATTAGATTATTTACATATCTGGGCTATTATGAATAATTCTGAAATGAACATCGGAGTGCATATCTCTCTACAAGGTGTTGATTTCATTTCCTCTGGGTATATACCCAGAAGAGGGATTGCTGGGTCATATGGTAGTTTAATTTTTTTCAGCAATCTTTGTATTGTTTTCCGTAATGGCTACACCAATTTACATTCTCATTAACAGTGCAAAAGGGTTTTTGTTTCTCTATACCCTTGCCAATTTGTTATCTATTGACTTTTTGATAATAGGCTTTGCATTTGCCTGATGATTAATGATGTTGAACACATTTTCATATACCTGTTGGCCACTTTTGATGTCTTCTTTTGGGAAATATTTGTTTATTCAGGTACTTTGCCTATTTTTTAATTGGGTTTTTGTTTTTTTCTTTTTGCTATTGATTTTCTTAAATATTTTGGATAGTAACCTGTTATCAGATATGTGGTTCACAAATATTTTCTCCTAATCTGTAGATTGCCTTTTCATTTTATCGATTATTTCCTTTGCTCTGTAGAAGCTTTTTGGTGTGATGTAGTCATATTTGTTTGTTCTTGCTTTCATTGCCTGTCCTATCAGAAAAATCATTGCCAAGGCCAATATGTATCAGCTTCTTTCCTATGTTTTCTCCTAGGTGTTTTACAGATTCAAGTCTTACGTTTAGGCCTTTAATCTGTTTTGAGTTGACTTTTGTCTTGGTGTAAGATAAGGGTCCAATTTCATCCTTTTGCATGTGGATATCCAGTTTTCCCAACACTAGATATGAAAGAGACTAAACTTGCCCCATTGTGTCTTCTTGGTGCCTTTGTCTAAGACACTTCTATGACAGTTGTTTCTCAGACGGGTACTTGTTTACGTGATTCACAACAGTGAATGGAAATGTTCACCACTCATCACGCCATCTAACACACTGTGTTAAGACACATGTAAAAACTGTTCTAATAGTACCAGTTGCAACTATAACTGAAAATACTATTATTTTAGTAAATGGAAGGGTGCACTACTCTTAACTTCATCTAAAACGCTCTTAAAACAATGTATTGAAGCTATTTCTAAGAATGTAAGTTGGAGAGGTGATTGAGAACAGTGTTATTTCAGTCACTGGGTGTGTTCAACACTCTTAACACCATATAATAAAAGATGTTTCTAAAAAGTCCTAGTTGAGTGTATCTTTCAGAACAGTGTTATTTCAGTAAATGGAGTGTTTACCCACAATTCTAATACACTCTGTTAAGATCCATGTATGAAATATGTTTGTAAGAGTGACTTTTGCAAGCTCAATTCACAACAGTATTTCAGTAAATGGAAGTGTTCAATATTTTTAATTCAATATTTATTACATTTAATTAATCAACTTGTATAAAAAACTTTCTTTATATTATTTATTTATTTTTCATAGAGACCGGGTCTCACTAAATTGCCCAGCTGGTCTCGAACTCCTGGGCTCAAGCGATCCTCCCACATCAGCCTCCCAAGTGCTGGAATTACAGGAGTGAGCCACCATCCCTGGCCGAAAAAAGTTTCTAGGAATGGTAGCTGTGCATGTGATTCAAAACAATCTTATTTCAGTGAATGAAAGTTTTCAGCCCTCTTAACTTCACTTAATGCACTCTGAGAAGATACCTACAAAAGATGTTTTTTAGGACGGAAGTTGAACATGTGATTCAGAACATCATTATTTCAGTGAACAGAGTTTAGCCCTTCAATGGCCAACACTCTGTTAATGCACATATATAAAAGGTGTTTCTAGGAGTGCTGGTTGTTTCCATGATTCAGACAGGTTTTTTTTTCTTATTATTTCATCATTTTTAACTCCATTTGTATACTTTGTTCAAACATAAGAATAAATGATATTCTCAGAATGCAAGTTGCACAGTTGATTCAGAATAGTGTGATTTCAGTGAATGGAGCAGTTCACCACTCGTAACACCATTTATAAAATCTCTCAGGTCACATGTATAAAGACGTTTCCAAGAGTTCATGCATGTGACTCAAAAAAGTATTATTTCAGTTAATAGAAGTTCTTCATTCTTAACTTCACCTAATATGTGTATACTCCTTTAAGACAAGTGTGTAAAAATGTTTCTACAATTGATAGTTGTGCTTGCTACTCCAATCAGTATTTCAGTTAATGGAAGCGCTCACCACTTTTATGCCCATGTAATACACTTTCATACAGCACATATAAAGATCTTTATAGGAGTGCTAGCTTCATATGTGCTCCAGTATTATTTCAATGAAAGTGTTCACTGCTCAACTCCATTTAATACACTGTAGTGAGACACATGTACAAAATATGTTTGTAAAGGAGCTATTTGTGTGGTGTTTGAGAATTGTTATTACCACTCTTAACTTCATTTTTTATACCTTGCCAAAACACATGTATACAAGATGTTTCTATAATTGTTAATTGGATGCATGAATCAGAACAATTTTGAGTGAATGAAAGTGTTCACCACTCTTAACTCCATCTGAAATTCCCCATTAAGACACATGTATGAAAGATGTTTCTAAGATTGCTAATTTATGCATGATAGATGAAAGTGTCATTTCAGTGAATGGTTTAGTTTGCTGCTCATCTCTTTCTAATACATCCTGGCAGACACATGTATAAAGGCATTTCTGGGAGTACTCATTATGTGCATGGTTCAGAACAGTATCAATCCAATGAATGAACATATTCAACTCTGTTGACTCCATCTAACACACTGTATTAAGATTCACGTGTAAAAGCTATTTGTAAGAGTACTACTTGTGTAAATGATTAAGAACAATGTTAATTCAATGGATAGATGTTTTCATCACTCAACTGTATTTAATACACTCCGTGAAGACATGAGATGTTTCTAAGAATTCTATTTTATATATTATTTAGGACAATGTTATTTTGTGTGAATGGAAGTTCTCTCCACTTTTATGTCATCTAATATACTCTGCTAGGCACATGTGCAAAATACATTTCTAAGACTGCTAGTTGCATGACTGATTCAGGACACTGTTATTTTAGGGAATGAAATACTCATCAATTCTGTATAAATGTGCTCTGTTAAGGCATATCCACAAACTATATTTCTAAGAATGCGAGTTGCACAAGTGATTCAGCACACTTTGATTTCAATGTATTCACCACTCTTAAATCTTAAAATTTATTATATATGTTAAATCACATACATGAAAAGTACTCTCATGAGTTCCAGTTGCACATGTGATTCTGAAAGTGTTATTTCAATGAATGTGTTAATCACTCTTAACTCCATGTAAAATACTTAGTAACACTCATATGTAAAGGACTTTACTAGGAGTGTTGCATGTATGATTGAGAACAGCGTTGCTTCAGTGAATGGGAATATTTACCATTTTTATATCGTAATATGCTCTTATGACAAATGTATAAAATATATCTCTAAGAGTGTTAGTTGTATTCAATTCAGAATATTTTTATTTTATGGAAGTGTTCACTTTTATGTCTATCTAATACTCTTTTAAGATAAGTATACAAAAGATGTTTTTAAGTTTCTAGCTGTGTAGTGATTCAGAACAACATGGTCACTGAAAACAAGCGCTCAACACTCAAAACTCAATCTATTACATTCCATTATGACACGTGTGAACTTTCTTCTAGGAGTGCTGGTTGTGCACGTGATTAAGAACTGTGTAATTTCAGCTTAAATATGTGTTTGAGGCACTTAACACCACTGTGGTATGACACATGTACAAAATAAGTTTCTAACACAAGTCCTTGCCTGCATGACTCAAAATTTTTTTCATTGATTAGAAGTGTTCACCATTCTTAAGTTCATTTAATACATTCTTTTAAGACACACTTACCAGAACTGTTTCTAAGGGTATGAATTATATGCTTGATTTACAACAGTTTTATTTCAGTAAATAGAAGTGTTCATCACTCAAATTCCATCTAGTAGACTTAAAACACATATATTAAACACGTGTCTAATTTGGTAAGTTGTGCAAGTAATTCAGAATGTGTGAATTCAGGGAAGGGGTATGTTAACTACTCTTAGCTATTGTAATACATTCTGTTAGGACACATGTATCAAAGATGTTTCTAAGAGTGCTGGTGTGCAGCTTATCTAGAAAAGTTGTATTTATTTATTGACTTATTTTTTTCTTTTTAGCATCAGGTTGGTGAAAATATTTTTTTAATTGACAGATAAATGCTTAATTTTAATTGACATATATTTATTTTTAATTGACAGATAAAAATATTTATGTTTTTATTTTTTAGTTTTTTTGAGACGGACTCTTGCTCTGTCGCCCAGGCTGGAGTGCAGTGGCGCGATCTCAGCTCACTGCAAGCTCCGCCTCCCAGGTTCACGCCATTCTCCTGCCTCAGCCTCCTGAGTGGCTGGGACTACAGGTGCCCGCCACCACACCCAACTAATTTTGTTTGTATTTTTAGTAGAGATGGGGTTTCACCGTGTTCGCCAGGATGGTCTCAATCTCCTGACCTTGTGATCTGCCCGCCTCGGCCTCCCAAAGTGCTGGGATTACAGGCGTGAGCCACTGTGCCCGGCCAAAAATATTTATTTTTAACTGACAATTTTTAATTGACAGATGACATTGTATGTTTTTATCATGTACAGTATTGTTTTGGAGTACACACATATTGTGAAATGGGTATATCTAGCTTATGATTATTATGAATTTTGAGAAAGAGTGTAGCTCTGTTGCCCAGGCTGGAGTGCAATGGCCTGATCTTGGCTCACTGCAACCTCCGCCTCCTGGATTCAAGCATTTCTTGTGCCTCAGCCTCCTGAGTAGCTGGGATTACAGGCATGCACCACTATGCCCAGCTAATTTTGGTATTTTTAGTGGAGACGGGTTTCATCATGTTGGCCAGGCTGGTCTCAAACTCCTGACCTCAGGTGATTCGCCTGCCTCAGCCTCCCAAAGTGCTGGGATTACAGGCGTGAGCCACTGTGCCCACCCAAATCCAGCTAATTAAATGCATCAACTAACATAGTTATTATTTTTGTGGTAAGAACATGTAACAGTAGCTCTCTTCACATTTTTTCAAGAATATAATATATTGGCTGGGCAGGGCAACTCATGCCTGTAATCCTTGCACTTTGGGAGGCCAAGGCAGGATATCCCTTGAGGCCAGGAGTTCAAGGGCAACCTAGACTCCATCTCTACAAAAAAAATTTTTAAAAATTATTTGGGCATGGTGGCACATACCTGTAATCCCAGCAACTCGTGAGGCTGTGGTGGGAGGATCACTTGAGCCCAGGAGGTTGAGGCTTCAGTGAGCTGTAATTGAGCCACTGCACTCCAGCCTGGGTGACAGAGGGAGAACCTGTCTCAAAAAAACAAATGAAAGAATACAATATATCGTTATTGTATTAACTGTAGTTAATCATTAACTAAACTGTATCACCTTGCTGTACAGTAGGTCTCTTGAAATTTATTCATTTTATCTAATTGTAATTGTATATCTTTTTACCAACATCCCCCTATCCTCTCTTCCCCACTGAACACTCCAGCTTCTAGTAACTACCATTCTACTCTCTACTTTTATGAGATCAACTTTTTTAGATTCCACATGTAAGTGATATAATGTGGTATTCGTTTTTCTGTGCCTGGCTTATACCATTTAACATAACGTTCTCTAGGTTTATCCATGTTGTCAAAATGGAAGGGTTTCATTATTTTTTGTAACTAAATGGTATTACATTATGCACATAGACTGCATTTTGAAAATTTGTTCCTCCATTTATTGACACTTGGGTTGATTCCATATCTTTGCCCTTGTGAACAGTGCTGCAATAAATATGGGAATGCAGGTGTCTCTTTGACACGTCGATTTAATTTCCTTTTGATATAGACCTAGTAGTGGGATGGCTGAATCATATGGTAGTTCTATTTTTAATTAAATAATTATTTATAATTCACATAAAAATTATACGTATTTATGGAGTACAATGTGACGTTTCAGTGCATGAATACATTGTATAATGATCAAATCAGGGTAGTTAGTATATCCATCACTTTCAACAATTATCACTTCTTTTTGGTGATAACATTTGAAATAATCCTTTCATGAAATATACACTAAAATGTTTTTAGTCATCCTACTGTGAAATAGAACACCAGAACTTATTATTCCTGTCTAACCTTTTGCCAGTTGACTAACCTGTTCTAGTCCTTCCTCCATCCTTCCAAGGATCTAGTAACCACTATTCTACTCTATACTTTTATGAAATCAACTTATTTCTATTCCTTATATAAGTGTGATCATATGGTGTTTGTCTTTTTGTGCCTGGATTGTTTCACTTAAGATAATGGCCCCCTGTTCCACCTATGTTGCTGCAAAAGACATGATTTCATTCTTTCTTATGGCTGTATAGTATACCATTGTATAAATATACCACATTTTATTTATTGATTTATCTTGTTCATGAACACTTAGGCTGATTCCCTATATTTGCTATTGTGAATAGTGTGATAAATACACAAGTACAGGTTTTTGATACCTGTACTTGTACACTTAGGTTGACTTCATATCTTTGCCATAAATTTATCGCAACACTATTCACAATAGCAAAGATAAGGAATCAACATAACCTCTATCGAAAAGGTACCTGTACTTGTATATTTTTGATACAAGTACAGGTCTTAAAAAATACCTGAAAAAATACCTGTACAAATAAAAAATCTTTTTGATTTTTTTAAATTAAGAGGTGGATACCTAGTAGTAGGATTGCTATAGTACATGGTAATTTTATTTTCATTTCTTTGAGAAATTGCCATACTGTTTTTCATAGAAGTTGTACTAATTTACATTCCCATCAAAAGTATGTAAGAATTCCTTTTTCTCTGCATTCTCACAAACACCTGTTATTTTTTCTCTTTTAATAGTAGCCATTCTGACAAGGGTAAGATGATATCTCATTGGGGTTTTAATTCACATTTCTCTGATAATTAGTGATGTTGATAATTTTTTCACACGAAGAACATAAAACAGAACTACCATCTGACCCAGCAATCCCATAACTGGGTATACACTCTAAGGAAATAAAATTATTCTACCAAAAAGACACCTGTACTCGTGTGTTTATTGCAGCAGTATTCACAATAGTGAAGACATGGAATCAATCTAGGTGCTCAACAATGGTGGACTGGATAAAGAAAATGTGATATAAATATATTCTGGAATATTATGCAGCCAGAAAAAATAAAATCATATTGATATGGTTTGGCTTTGTGTCCCCACCCAAATCTCATCTTGAATTGTAATCCCATAATCCCCACATGTCACAGGAGGGACCCAGTGGGAGGTAACTGAATCATGGGGGCAGTTTTTCTCCATGCTGTTCTCATGACAGTGAGTGAGTTCTCATGAGATCTGATAGTTTTATAAGGGGCTTTCCCCTTCACTTGGCACTCATTCTCTCTACAGCCACCCCATGAAGAGGTGCCTTCTGCCATTATTGTAAGTTTCCTGAGGCCTCACCAGCCATTAAAAACTATGAGTCAATTAAACCTCTTTTCTTTACAAATTACTCAATCTCAGGTATTTCTTCATAGCAGCATGAAAATGGTCTAATATAGTAAACTGACACCACAGAGAGTGTGGTGCTGCAGTAAAGATACCTGAAAATGTGGAAGCGACTTTGGAACTGGGTAACAGGCAGAAGTTGGAAGAGTTTGGAGGGCTCAGAAAAAGACAGGAAAATGTGGGAAAGTTTGGAACTTCCTAGAGAATTGGAGGGGTCAGAAGACAGGAAGATGTGGGAAAGTTTGGAACTTCCTAGAGACTTGTTGAATGGCTTTGACAAAAGTGTGGATAGTGATATGGACAATGAAGTCCAGGCTGAGGTGGTCTCAGATGGAGATGAGGAACTTGTTGGGAACTGGAGTAAAGGTGACTCTGTGACTGGTGGCATTTTGTCCCTGCCCTAGAGATCTGTGGGACTTTGAACTTGAGAGAGATAATTTAGGGTGTCTAGTGGAAGAAATTTCTAAGGGGCAAAGCATTCAAGAGAAAGCAGAGCATAAAAGTTTGGAAAATTTGCAGCCTGACAATGCCATAGAAAAGAAAGCCCCATTTTCTGGGGAGAAATTCAAACCAGCTGCAGAAATTTGCATAGTAATGAGGATTTAAATATTAATCACCAAGATAATGAGGAAGATTGTCTCCAGGGCATCTCAGAAACCTTCACAGCAGACCCTCCCATCACAGGCCTGGAGGCCTAGGAGGGAAAAATGGTTTTGTAGGGACCTAGGGCCCCCCTGCTCCATGCAGCCTTGGGACATGGGGCTCTGCATCCCAGCTGCTTCAGCTCTAGCCATGGCTAAAAGGGGCCAAAGTACAGCTCAGCCCATTGCTTCAGAGGGTGCGAGCCCCAAAGCCTTCACAGCTTCTATGTGGTGTTTGTCCTGTGGGTGCAAAGACGACAAGAATTGAGGTTGGGGAACCTCCACCTAGATTTCAGAGGATGTATGGAAATTCCTGGATGTTCACACAAAAGCCTGCTGCAGGGGCAGAGTCTTCACGGAGAACCTCTGTTAGGGCAGTGAAGAAGGTAAGTGTGGGGCTGGTAGCCCCATCAGAGTCCCCAATGGAGCACTGCCTGGTGAAGGTGTGAGAACAGGGCCACCATCCTCCAGACCCCAGAATGGTAGATACATTGTCCGCTTGCACCATATGCCTGGAAAAGCCACAGGCACTCAACATCAGCCCATGAAAGCAGCCAAGAGAGAGGCTGTAAACTGCAAAGCCCTGGGAGTGGAGCTGCCAAGGCTGTGGGAGCCCACCTCATGCATCGGCATGACATGGATGTGAGACATGGAGTCAAAGGAGATTATTTTGGAATTTTAAGCTTTGACTGCCCTATTGGATTTTGGGTTTGCATAGGTCCTGTAGCCCCTTTATTTTGGCCACTTTCTCTTATTTGGAACAGGTGTATGTACCCAATGCCTGTACCTCCATTTTATCTAGGATGTAACTAACTTGCTTTTAATTTTACAGGCTCATAGGTGGAAGGGACTTGCCTTGTCTCAGATGAGACTTTGGACTTGCTTTTTTGGGTTAATGCTGAAATGAGCTTAGACTTTGGGGTACTGTTGGAAAGGGCATGATTGTGTTTTGAAATGTGAGGACATGAGATTTGGGAGGGGCCAGGAGAAGAATGATATGGTTTTTTGTGTCCCCACCCAAATCTCAACTTGAGCTGTAATCCCATAATCCCCACATGTCATGGGAGGGACCCAGTGGGAAGTAATTAAATCATGAGGGCAGTTTCCCTCCATGCTGTTCTTGTGAAACTGAGTTCTCACAAAATCTGATTGTTTTATAAGGGGCTTCCCTCTTAGCTTGGCACTCATTCTCTCTCCTGCCACCCCGTGAAGAGGCGCCTCTGCCATAATTGTAAGTTTCCTGAGTCCTCCCCAGCCATTTGGAACTGTGAGTCAATTAAATCTCTTCTCTTTATAAATTACCCAGTCTCAGGTATTTCTTCATAGCAGCGTGAAAACTGACTAATGCTCATGTCTTGTGCAGTAAGATGGATACAGCTGGAGCCGTTATCCGAACTAATCCAGGAACAGAAAATCAAATACCACATATCCTCTCTTATACATGGAAGCTAAACATTGGGTACATATGGACAAGATGGGAATAATAGACACTGAGGGGTTACTTGGTTGGGGGCAAAGGCTAAAAATCTACCTACTGGATACTATGCTCACTACCTGGGTGATGGGATCATTCATGCTCTAAACCTCAGCATCACACCATGTAACAAACATGTTACCCATGTAACAAACTTGCACATGTACCTCCAACTCTAAAATGAGATGAAATTATAAAATAAATTGTAGACACATTTGAAACCAGATTCTAAGACTGTTACTCTTAAGCTTATTTGTTAGTGTTAATTCTGTGATTTTAAGTTGTTACTATTGAGAAAAGAAAAAGAATAGCTCAGAACAGTCTGAGCTATGCAAAATTTACTAGGCCCAGAGAGACATGAGTATGGGGCTTCAGTTCTACCCCTAACACCCATGCCCAGGGACAACTGTTTAAAGTCATTTTTGTTCCTTACTGGCTGACCCACCCATTATACTCATGTTTCCGAAATTTTTGATACAAAGAACAATGTACAGCCAATCAATAAATTATGTTATGTTTGGTAAACAATTTGCATGGTGGCTTATACCTGTAATCCCAGCACTTTGGGAGGCCGAGATGGGCGGATCATGTGGTCAGGAGTTCGAGATCAGCCTTGCCAATATGGTGAAACCCCGTCTCTATTAATAATACAAAAATTAGCCAGGTGTGGTGGTGTGTGCCTGCAGTCCCAGGTACTTGGGAGGCTGAAGCAGAAGAATCACCTGAACCTGGGAGGCGGAGGTTACAGTGAGCCGAGATCACACCACTGCACTCCAGCCTGGGCGACAGAGAGAGGCTCTGTTTCAAAAATAAATAAATAATAAATAAAAATAAATTTAAAAATTTGGGAGCTGCCTCTTCTTTTTTCCTCAAAAATTCCCTTGTAGCTATTGCTAATTGGAGTGTGTAATTTATATCATACAAATTATGATTTGAATTTGAAATCATTCAATCAACTTTGAATCTATACTCCAGGGTAGCTATCCTTAAGCTTTGTGCTTGAATAAACTCTCTTGAAAAAGCAACTTGAATAAAATAAACGTTCCTGATTATTTTAGGTTAACACTTTGGTAACCACAAAAGGGTCCAAAGTGAACTTCCAGAGATTCCTCCATTTCACCAGCAATCAAGACCTTGGTACCAGCACAAACACATTTTGATTCACCCTGCCTTGCTGAGCCTCCACTGGTCTCTTTTAAGGAGTCTCTTCTTGGAGTGTGAGCTTCTCTGATTTTTGGGTTGGGATCCAGACTTTATTCAAATCCATTTCCACACTTGATGGGGCTGAAATTGAAGATCTATTTTAAGGCTTTAAGGTAGAAGTTTTGTTTATTATTGTCTAGAGATTCTCTGGACTGAAGATTTGTAATTTTCACTTTTCTCTGAGGTTAAGGTTTTGTTTGCCTTACTTGTTAGAGCTTGCAATCTTTTGTTTAAAATTTGGCCAAGGAGAAAACACATTTTTTCCAAAGGAGAAAGTGAAATCTTTGTAACTTAACCAAAAACAAACATGCAAACAAGAACAAAAGCAAACAAACAAACAAAACAAAACCCAAAAAGTAATCTTTAAAACTGGCCAGATTCTGAAACTCAGTTTGTTACTAGTGGAAGGTGTCCAAGTTATTGGCAGCGAATCCATACAGGTCTGCAGCAATTCAATTCTTGCCTCCTCAAAAGAAAGAATTCAACTGAGGGGCATAAGGCAGAAGAGACTGAGGTGAGTTTCAGAGGAGTGGAAGTTTATTTAAAAAGGCTTTTAGAACAGGAAAGGAAAGAAGGAACACTTGAAAGAGACCCAAGCGGGTGACTTGAAGAACAAGTGCTGTGTTTATCCTTGATCCTACAACTTTATAGGCTCACCTCTTTCCTGTGATTCTTCCCTTAAGGTAGGCTGCCACATGCAGTGCCCTCCTTACCCTTGGGAATTGAGCATGCGCAGTGTGTTTACGAAGTTGTACGCATGCTCATCTGAGGACTTCATCCCTTTTCTGGTGGAGCTTCCCCAGAAGGTCATATTGTCTTCACCATTTTGTCTCTTAATGCACATGCCTAGGAAGTTGCTTCTCCCTGGCATCTGTATTCAATTAATACTTTAAAGTTAACAGCTGTGGATCATCAAGAGATTGACTCTCCCTGGCACCATCTGCTGAGTTATCATTTTCAGAGAGGCAGGGTGATGATTGTTGAACCATAACATGACATTTCCACTGGGTAGGGGGAAAAGAGCCTTCTCCTGCCCCACTCATGCCTGCCTAACTATCTGTAACAAGTTCAACTGAGAAATGAAAACTTTCTTCTTGAGTGACCAAAATTCCTCCCACTAGGCTTTTTTGGTCATTCAAAAGGAAAATCAAAATTACAGGGAAATGTATTTCTAAAGGAGTGATTCACCTTTAAAAACTCCAGCTGGATTCACAGACAATGGTGGCTCTTCATGTATATATTTAGAAAAAACTCTCCTGCATAACTCATGGAGAACCCAAGTTACAATCGCCAGAATAGGGTACCTTTGAAATGCCTAAACTGATTTGTTGGTATGTTCAGTTAGAAAAAGCTGGCTAAGCCCCGTCCGGGAGGTGAGGGGCGCTTCTGCCCGGCCGCCCCTACTGGGAAGTGAGGAGCTCCTCTGCCCGGCCACCACCCCATCTGGGAGGTGTGCTCAACAGCTCATTGAGAACGGGCCATGAAGACAATGGCGGTTTTGTGGAATAGAAAGGGGGGAAAGGTGGGGAAAGGATTGAGAAATCGGATGGTTGCCGTGTCTGTGTAGAGGGAGGTAGACATGGGAGACTTTTCATTTTGTTCTGTACTAAGAAAAATTCTTCTGCCTTGGGATCCTGTTGATCTGTGACCTTACCCCCAACCCTGTGCTCTCTGAAACATGTGCTGTGTCCACTCAGGGTTGAATGGATTAAGGGCGGTGCAAGATGTGCTTTGTTAAACAGATGCTTGAAGGCAGCATGTTCGTTAAGAGTCATCACCACTCCCTAATCTCAAGTACCCAGGGACACAAACACTGCGGAAGGCCGCAGGGTCCTCTGCCTAGGAAAACCAGAGAACTTTGTTCACTTGTTTATCTGCTGACCTTCCCTCCACTATTGTCCTGTGACCCTGCCAAATCCCCCTCTGCGAGAAACACCCAAGAATGATCAATAAAAAAAAAAAATAAAAACAAAACAAAACAAAAAAAAAAAGAAAAAGCTGGCTAAAATAAAACAGAATAACCAAGAGAGCTATTTTCAATGTACTTAGAAGCTTCTAACAAGAAGGTTCTAAAAAAGTAATTTTTTTTGCAAAAGGATAACAAAAGATTATTAATATCATTTTGTCAGTTGCTTTTTTCAGCATAAACTTCAGAGGGTAAGGGGATGCATCTCTTGGCTGCTACAGCTTGGTACTATGAGCAGGATGCCAAAGCTGCTCTGCTTGAATTCATAGTGAATAAAACCCAGAACCTGACAAGCCAGCAGAAAGGGTAAGAATTTCTCAGCAGTCAGGTTCCCAGTCTCTCTGTGGAATCCAATAGAATGGACAAGGAAAAATCATTGTTCATCTCTTTTTCCTTGCAAAATTCCTATTAATATGAAAAAAGGACTTGTGTGACTCATCTTGGATGTAGTGACTCTGGTGTACTTTCTTGGTGAGAATAGGGTATTAAGTTGCTATTGGACTAAATACACCATTGGAAATTCTAATATCAGTGACCGAGAAATGGATCCTTTAAACTAGAATGACTCCTAAATTAGGACAAGATTTTAGACATCTCATTCTAAACAATCACCTTGTTTGTATTTAAGGAAGATCAAAGTAAAAGAAAGACATAATAGTGTCATGGCTAGCCTTAGAAATTCTCTTGACAAAATTAAAGAGCAAAAATCTAATCTAAAAAAGTCCTTTAAAAGCTCAAACTGCCTGCTTTGGATCCCTGTTGAGTTTACACACCACCCTGTGGTACAGCGGCAAAGATGCTGTGCTTTTACGACTTCAGCCGGGGTTCGATTCCTGGTCAGCGGATCAATGCCACTTGTCTTATATTATTTGTATGACTCTTTACCCTTTGGGGGCTGAACACAGGAAATCTGCGACAGGTCTCAGTTAATGTAGAAAGTTTATTTTGCCAAGGTTGAAGATGTGCCCGTGACACAGTCTGAGGAAGTCCTGACAACATGTGCCCAAGGTGGTGGGGACACAGCTTGTGGCTTTCTTTTTTTTCTTTGAGATGGAGTCTCACTCTGTCACCCACGCCGGAGTACAGTGGTGTGGTCTGGGCTAACTGCAACCTCCTCCCGGGTTCAAGCAATTCTCCTGCCTCAGCCTCCCAAGTAGCTGAGATTACAGACTTGTGCCACCAAGCCCAGCTAATTTTTGTATTTTTAGGTGAAACCCTGTTTCTACTAACACAGGCTGGTCTTAAACTCCTGACCTCAAGTGATCTGACTGCCTCAACCTCCCAAAGTGTTGGGATTACAGGTGTAAGCCACTGTGCCCAGCCACATCTTGCTTCTTTATACATTTTAAGGAGACATGAGGTGTTAATCAATATATGTAAGAAGTACATTATTTGTGTCCAGAAAGTGGGGGACAACTCAAAGCAAGCCCCCCACCCCAGAGGCTTCCAGGTCACAGGTAGGTGAGAGACAAATGGTTGCATTCTTTTGAGTTTCTGATATGTCTATCCAAAGGAGCCCAACAGAATATGCATCTTTATTGTCTCCATAAGTCAAGTTTGATTCCTTAAAGGAAAGCACATCATTTCAGTGAAGGCCTTGGTAAAATAACCAGTTTCTCCAATTGTGTCCTGTTACAAATGAAAACAGATTCTTACTGCACTTATGCAAATAACTGTATTGCCGTAAGTTAAAAATACTCACAAATCATTTCCAATTTCTGGAGAAATCAGGTAGACAGAAAGAAATATGCTTCAAATTTTGTTCATAGGAGGATACTGAATTGTTAAAAGATGTCAATAGCTCAAAAGACAAGTTTTAAGACACTGAAAAACAAAACAAAGGGTCAGCAAATATTTTAAGCAAAAAGTCAAGATTAGTTCAGTCCATGCAGTTAATTCCTGTTCTGCTTGATACTCATGAACGTTTTAGCATTCCATGAGTCCTGAAAGTTTTTCCTCTATTCTGACGTCACATTCTCCAAGGTTATCAGAAACTTGCATTCAAGAGTACCTGTTAAAATTTTATCGTTGATTACAAAACCATCTTCTAAAGAGGACCAAAACAAGACAATTGTTCACAGATGACAAAAGTTTTAGGGCAGCCATAGTCAAAGACACAATTGATGAGGAAATTTGTTACCTCTGTGGCACACAATAATTTTAACATAACAATTATTATAATTACTGATAATGTACACTAAGATATCAGAATTATGAGTTCCCCATAATTTTGGAACAGATACCAATAACATATTTATACAAATAAAGCCCAAAGAAAACCCAACACCATTTCATATTTGACAATGCTTCCTGTATAATTTTTGTACCAAATAAGCCAAACTATGTTATTTTTTGGAATTTAGGGAACCTAATATCTTAAATGATTAATTAGGTCAGAAAAAGACATAATTTATAAGTTGATGTTGGAAATTTTGTCAAATATCAAAGGTTTTAAACACTTGATATCACAAAACAAGACAACAGGTCTTTGTAAAATAAGTCATTTATTTAACCAAAGTGATAACTCAAGGATTTTTTTTTAAAAAGGTGAAAACCTTTATTCTTTGAGAGAGGAGACTTAATTTTCCAAACAAGCCCTAATAATAACAATCCAGTTAAATTTGTTTTTCAAAATTTTGTGAACAATCTATAAAATTTTAATCTTGGCTGGGCACGATGGCTTACGCCTGTAATCCCAGCACTTTGGGAGGCCAAGGCAGGCGGATCACGAGGTCGGGAGATTGAGACCATCCTGGCTAATATAGTGAAACCTCGTCTCTACTAAGAATACAAAAAATTAACCAGATGTGGTCATGGGTTCCTGTAGTCCCAGCTACTCGGGAGGCTGAGGCAGGAGAATGGCATGAACTCGGGAGGCAGAGCTTGCAGTGAGCCAAGATCGCACCACTGCACTCCAGCCTCGGTGACAGAGCGGGACTCCATCTCAAAAAAAAAAAGAAATCTAATCTTGACCATAAGACACAGCTTCCATAAGAATTTTTTTTTTTTTTTTTTGAGACAGAGCCTCACTCTGTCGCGCAGGCTGGAGTGCAGTGGTGCAATCTTGGCTCACTGCAACCTCCGCCTCTCACGTTCAAGCGATTCTCCTGCCTCAGCCTCCTGAGTAGCTGGGATTATAGAAGCATGCCACTACGCCTGGCTAATTTTTGTATTTCTAGTAGAGACGGATTTTCACCATGTTGGTCAGGCTGGTCTCAAACTCCTGACCTCGTGATCCACCCGCCTTGGCCTCCCAAAGTGCCGGGATTACAGTCATGAGCCACCATGCCCAGCCCCATAAGACTTTTATAACCTTTATTTAGGAGTTGGTTAGTGCTTCAGAAAAACCTTGTTAATCCCACACAGGGGCCCATATGCTGGTCTTGTATCAGTGTGCCTTTGAAATCAATAATTAATTTATAGAGAAACTGAACTTATTTTATCTTTTAAAATTGACCCTTACAATCTTACATGCCCGCCTCTTCTGCAATAGTCCCTGGGCCTTGAGGAGTTGAACAGCTTTAATTTCTTACCCTGTGTCTCAAGAATGCAGTTTATTTTGATTGGCATCTTCTATAGGGCCTGAAGATGAGGCTTTGATTGGTGTCAATGTTTAAGATTTAGTAGGACTTGATGTCCCTTTTAGACCTAGGAATCAAAGCCCTGCAACTTAATGTCACAAGGACTTTAAAAGCACATACAATACATGGATGTAATAACCTTTATTAAAAAAAATTTTTCTCTCTTTTTCTAAGCAAACCAAAACTTAAATATGACAATTTGATCATACCAAAGCTTTTTTTTTTTCTTTCTTTCTTTTTGTTTTTTCGAGACAGAGTATCACTCTGTTGCCCATGCTGGAGTGCAGTGGCTCGATCTTGGCTCACTGCAAGCTCTGCCTCCTGGGTTCACACCCTTCTCCTGCCTCAGCCTCCCGAATAGCTGGGACTACAGGCGCCTACCACCATGCCTGGCTAATTTTGTTTTTGTGTTTTTAGCAGAGACGGGGTTTCCCCGTGTTAGCCAGGATGGTCTCGATCTCCTGACCTCGTGATCCGCCTGCCTCAGCCTCCCAAAGTGCTGGGATTACAGGCGTGAGCCACCGCGCCCAGCCCCAAAGTTTTTTTTTTTTTTAGTATAAATCCTCTTACTGTGACTTGCACCAACTATTCATGACATGCTTGGACTTTCTGGTTTGTCCTGAACATTCCTCCTTCTTAAACAAGTGGTCATTTTATTTTAGGACTAAATTTACCATACAAGATTGTTTTTCATATAAAATTATTTCTCTTAAAGCTTTCTTACCACAAAATACTTCTTTATTTTTATAACTTTCTATACATTTCTTTTTTTTCTGGTTCCTTTTGTTTTATACATAACCTTTAAATGAGCTTTGAATTAGACAAAACTTGTTCACATTTTTTAAAAAGGATGCACTTTTTTTTTTGAAGAATGTTTTCCTACAGTATATATTTATTGGGAAATACCCAAATAATGAATATCTATTAATTAATTCAATATAGCTTTATATTCCAAATTATGACTGGTTTGGCTATAAGTATTTATCACATTACATTTACATAATTATTTAATTTTAATTGTTTATGTAGATTATTTATGAAAACTGTGATAGTCATGATTCAAAGTTATGAAACCACCATTGCAAAATTATAACTGAGACAGTGAAAAAAGATTTGACCTAACTGACTCCATCTTGCTCTTAACCTTCAAGCTGTCCTTGTTCATTCCTGGGCATCAGCTGAACTAACTTTGGGAGGAACTTAGTATATAGCTTTCAAACAAAGATGGTAGCAGTCCTTTCCCAAAACACACCTCCTTATTGCCTGTGGACTAGACTGCCTAAAGCCACAAGATTAGAAGTTACAGTAATCTTACTAAATTTAAGATGCAGCTATTTTCATTAAACCCATATTGATGTCTTATTTATTAAAAATTACACAAGCAATCAAGATCATCCTGGCTAACATGGTGAAACCCCGTCTCTATTAAAAATACAAAAAATTAGCCGGGTGTGGTGGCGGGCACTTGTAGTCCCAGCTACTTGGGAGGCTGAGGCAGGAGAATTGCTTGAACCCAGGAGGCAGAGGTTGCAGTGAGCCAAGATCGCACCACTGCACTCCAGCCTGAGCAACAGAGTGAGACTCTATCTCAAAAAAAAAAAAAAAAAAAGAAATTACACAAGCAAAGATCATTCTCTTTTGGGCCAGGTTTATAGTTTTGTAACCCCTATGCCACATTTTGACACCTTATAGTATTTCGCTGGGATAAGTATGAAATTGCTTGATTAATAAATGCAAATAAAAATGTATGCTGGCAATTCTTAGGACACTTCTAATATTACTTTACCAATAATTTTACAGCTAGCTTATTTATTAAAGATTTTAATTAAGTTACATGAACTTGAAAAAGCATTTTCTTTTTTAGTATCTAAGTGCTTTTATTTTTTGTAAGCCAATTAGAGCTCTTTTATATATTTTTAGTAGTGAAACATTGTGTACACAACACATAAATACATACGTTAGGCATGTTAATGTTATTATAGATTCATAAAAACCATTTTTTCCTATGTTAGACTTTTAGATTCTTGATAACCTGTTTTACAACCCTGGGCAATTTTCAGCTAAACAGCCTTAAATTTGCATATTAAAGGAAGCAACTCAGGTGAAAGTCAAATAGCAACATTTACATTATAAAATACAAACAGAAAAAGGTTGGATTATAGAAATTATAAAGTCCTTTAAAATACACACGCGCGCACGCACACACACACACACACACACACACACACACACACACACAAAGATCCTATAGCTTTTACTTCAGAACTTTTAGCCATGAAATAAATACAAATTTACTGGCTTGCAAAAAAAAACTTGTTGGATCTAAACAGAGGTTTTTATCTTAATAGAAAAATAACAGCAGATTTAGAGCGGCAGAAAAGAAGAAATAGAAAACAGGGGGACTTAGGAACGCTCTAGTTTGCAGGCTGACTTTAGGGCTATTTTTCCTTAATGTAAATGTGCACAAAGACCATATTATTTCCATAAAGTTTGGCAAACAGAGGTGCCATTAAATCTACAGAGTGCTCAAAAGGAAGTCATTCTCCTTGTTTTCTCCTCACTCTTGTTTCTTACTTTTTTTTCTTAAAAGGAGGAACTGAGCTGTGGTCTAGGGTTTTTGTGTGGTGGATTCATATGTGCTGCTTGTGGGCAGCAGTCTACAGTGTGTCACCACTGAGCCATTTCCACCCTTTTCTGTGCCTCAGTTTCTCTCTCCAAAGGTCTGTGACCTCAGAGAGCGCTCAAAATGCCAGGTGATCAGCCCTTGTATGTGTTTCCTGGATAAGCCATTTTTAAAATTAAGTTTTTTGGGGGATTGCCCTGCAGGGTCACTGCATGTCATGGGGGATCAACCCCTCAGACACTCCCATGAGGCCCAGGGGTGCCTTTTGGCTGGGAGGGGCAAAATGCCCTTTCTCTTCACAGCTGAGAAAACTCAGTTTCATTAATATATGAAAACAACAATTCAGTTCCTCATGCAAATGCACACAGAAAAACCAAATTAAGATTAAATTTGGGAGAAAAAGCAACAGAGAGGACCCTTTAGAATGCATCTCAGAACTAGAATTAGGATCCTTAAACAACAACTTCAGAGGGGAACAAACAACAAAGAAACCCAACAATTGATCACTGAGCGCTCTAATGGTAAGGAGAAATTCAGACCAGCTGGTTGTTAATCTTAACTTTGGCCAAGACAAACCCCAATTCACTTACTCACCTAGGGATGGATCTCAGGCTGAAGACTGCTCTCTACCATCCCAGAAGCAGAAAAAAACAAAACAAAACAAAACTCATCTTCCCTGTTGGAAGTGAGCTCAAACTCCATAAAGGAGTTACCTGCCTTTCATCATTATGGAAGCAGGAAAAACTTGCCTTCCTTATGTTGGAAGCAAGTAAAACTCCAAGAAAAATAGGAGTTGTACAGCAAAATAAACTTTAGATCTTGACCAAATTTTGGGAGATCAGGACTTCTCTGGAGGGGGTGCTCTCAGACTTCAGCAAATTGTCCTTTTGGTGTGAGCCATAATGTTAGCTCATGCTGGTACCAAGCACCGATAGGAGATTTGTCAAAAGTCAGGGGTATCTCCATTCACAATTCCCCCATGGTTACCAAAATGTGAACCCTGAAAATCTGAGACACGTCTCAGTTAATTTAGAAAGTTTATTTTGCTAAGGTTGAGGATAAGCCCATGACATAGTCTCAGGAGGTCTTGACAACATGTGCCCAAGGTGGTCAGGGCAAAGCTTGGTTTTAAACATTTTAGGGAGACATGGGACATCAATCAATACATGTAAGAAGTATTAGTTCCCTCCAGAAAGGCAGAGAGAGTTCAAAGCAAGGACCCCCCCAACCCTGGGGGCTTCCAGGTCACAGGTAGGTGAGAAACAAATGGTTGCATTCTTTCGGGTTTCTGATAAGTCTTTCCAAAGGAGCTAATCAGAATATGCATCTATCTCTGTGAGTAGAGGGATGACTTTGAATAGAATGGGAGGCAGATTATCCTGAAGAGTTCCCAGTTTGAAGGGGACCAAGATATTTTCCTTTCACAGGGGTACCCATTTGTTGATTCTCTTTTCTTCCTTGGACATCCTGTGATTTCCTCTCTTTCCATCTATGGGGCACACCAGGCTTTTGGTCTTCAGGTATAAGCACTCAGCTGGGAAGCTGAGATCCTAGAAAACACAGCTGGAAAGAAATACAGGTCACACTGCATTTGTAGCTAGTGAGACTTTTCTTTCTTCTAGCTGCCTCTGGTTTGATTGTGGATGTTGAGAGGATTGCTTTTCACCTCTTTGGAGATTTCTAGTTCATCCTTGCTTCGCTAAGTCACAACATCAGGTAAGGTTTATTGCTTTTGATGAGTTACTAGAAAAGTTACCTTTAAAAAAAAAAAGCTGATTATAGTGTTTATAAAAGATAATTTCACAAGTAAAGTAGGCTAGCTGCTTTTTCAGAGTCAAATATGCTGAGTCCAGGCATAGGGCATGCTTTTGTTGCCTTACTCATTAAGGGGATCCACCCTGAAGTCAACGATCAATCAAGAAACAGGTTAAGTTGAAAAGACCACATCTCTAACTATATTGGTCTCCAAAATATGACTGTCTGGAGTTTACCTAGTTATTTTGAAACTCTTTGTAAGGAAAATTTACATCTATAAAGAAAATTTCTATTTGTAAAGGCATCTTTCTCCTGCATTTAAACCACTAGAAACTTTTAAGATAGGAAAGACATTTGCTTAATGTTTACATAGCAAACCTTACCTATGTTTAAGATACTTTCCCTGTCAATCTTTATTTTGACAGAGCCTTTACGTATGTTCTTCTTGTCTCACAAATAATGCTGCTTAGATTTAGGTTGTGTGCCTTTGGGATGTAAATTTTTACTTAAGGAACCATCCTTTTAGAAGTGCAAATTTAGGACTGCCTAGCTAAGAATTGTTTAGGGCTTGACAGTTTAAAGTGGGGAGAGAAATCATTTGAAAACTGGAAAATGAGAAACCTAATAAAGCTATAAAATCTCCTGTCTGTGAGTCTGTATGTCTGTATGTGTCATGTTTATGTTATATCACTAAAATATATGAAAGAACTCTAATTAATTGGCTTAAAGAAAAAGTAAGTGCTTAAATATCTTTTTTTTTTTTTTTTGAGACAGAGTCTCGCTCTGTCGCCCAGGCTGGAGTGCAGTGGCGTGATCTCAGCTCACTGCAAGCTCCACCTCCCGGGTTGACGCCATTCTCCTGCCTCAGCCTCCCGAGTAGCTGGGACTTACAGGTGCCCGCCACAACACCCGGCTAATTTTTTGTATTTTTAGTAGAGACGGGGTTTCACCGTGTTAGCCACGATGGTCTCGATCTTCTGACCTTGTGATCCACCCACCTTGGCCTCCCAAAGTGCTGGGATTACAGGCGTGAGCCACTGCTCCTGGCCTAAATTAAATATCTCATCAGAAAAATAAAAAGTAACTCAAATGCCTCTTAGTATACATGACTTGAGTACGTTTTTGGTAAGTAAGATGTTTTGTTTCCTAGAGTCAATTTTTTTTTTCTTTTGGGCAATTTATAGCTCACGAAAATTGAGTAAAGCATACTTTTGTGAGCAAAATTGAAACATTTATATTCCTCTTTACCTGGATTTTCCAGAATTTGGAAACTAAATATTTTTAGTTTATAACAATAGTTATTTGCATTAAGTTTATCAATAGTATGTTTTCTTTTATAAGAGGACACATCGGAGACACTGATAATTTTACCAAAGCTTGGACTGGAAAGGCATATTTTCAAGATACGACAGATTGCTTTAAGGAGTTGAGGTTGGTTTCATAAAAGGGCCCTTGGAAAGACTGGCCCAATACTTTGTCTGTACAGTTCCCTTACAAAGTTTGTGACCTTATGGTAAGTAAAAATGTCACCTTCTGACAGGTCCATGAACCTCAAAATACTTTGGGACATTGAGAAGAGTTTACCCAATTCATACAGGCATTGCAGGCACAGTCTGACGGTGAATCCTTGGCTTGGCCTTCTAGCCCCAAGAGGCTTTTAAAAGTCTAATCTGGGCCAGGCACGGTGGCTCACGCCTATAATCACAGCACTCCGGGAGGCCGAGGCGGGCAGATCACCTGAAGTCAAAAGTTCAAGACCAGCCTTGCCATAGTGAAACCCCATCTCTACTAAAAATACAAAAAAATTAGCTGGGCGTGGTGGTGCGTGCCTGTAATCCTAACTACTCAGGAGGCTGAGGCAGGAGAATCGCTTGAACCCGGGAGGCGGAGGTTGCAGTGAGTCGAGATCACGCCATTGCCTTCCAGCCTGGGCAACAAGAGCAAAACTCCATAGGAAAAAAAAAAAAAAGTCTAATCTGATATTCCTTATGAAAAAGTACCAGCAAAGCCAACTTAAGAGAGCCTTTATGGTGGATCACTATTCTTGCTGTACTTCATGCAAATAATCAGACCAAGTATAATAAGACTATAAAACTTACATTACAAATAACTTGGTACTACTAAGATTTATCTTTGGTAGAAATGGAGAACTTGGGAGAGCAAAATTATGTTTCAGAAGAAAATTGTAGAACACTTGTTTTGAGATTCTAGCCCTAATCATTATTTTTGTAGAGATGGGGTCTCACTATGTTGCTAGGGCTGGTTATGAACTCCTGGCTTCAAGCAATCCTCTCACCTTGGCCTCTCAATGTAGTGGGGTTATAGGCATGAACCACCACACCAAGCCTGCCACTTCTTTTTTTTTTTCTTTTTCTTTTTTTTTTGGAGACAGAGTCTCACTGTGTCACCAGGCTGGAGTGCAGTGGTGCAATCTCGGCTCACTGCAACCTCAGCCTCCCAGGTTCAAGCGATTCTCCTGCCTCAGTCTCACAAGTAGCTGGGACTATAGGCATGCGCCACCATGCCCAGCTAATTTTTGTATTTTTAGTAGAGATGGGGTTTCACCATGTTGGCTAGGATGGTCTCGATCTCTTGACTTCACGATCCGCCTACCTCGCCTCCCAAAGTGCTGGGACTACATGTGTGAGTCACCGCGCCCGGCCGCCTGCCACTTCTTAAAAAAAACCCACTTGTAAGGACTGTTAATCAGAATGTATATTCAGGGCAACTTGAATCTATGCTCCTGGGTGGCCATCTTTAATCTTTTTTTTTGAGACAGGGTCTTACTCTGTCACACAGGCTGGAGTGCAGTGGCATGACCTGCCTCCCAGGCTTAAGTGATCCTCCCACCTCAGTCTTCCAAGTATCTCTGGCCACAGGCCTGAGCCACTATGCCAGGATAATTATTGTATTTTTTGTTGAGATAGGGTCTTGCTATGTTGCCCAGGTTGGTCTTGAACTCCTGAGCTCAGGAAATCCACCCACCTTGGCCTCTCAAAGTGCTGGGATTTATGGGCATGAGCTACCATGCTTGGCTGATCCTTAATCTTTATACTTGAATAAGTTCTCTTTTAACTAGACTCTGAACTTTTTGATTATTTTAGTTTGACACTATACTCTGATGTATGTAATAAAATGTTTAAAGTTATTTGTTTGAAAGATGTTTTTTACTATGTAAGGCTTCACTGTAAGTGGTATTATACTAGTGAATACATGTATGTATATAGTAAAGATTTTATAGACACATTTAATAAATCTAACAATATTACTTATTAGCTGTATTGTTAACAGTGTTAATTCACTCATTGTAAGTGGTTACCAAGTTATAACATCTGTAGTGACATCTAAAACACTTCTTTCAAAAATATTTTGTAGCATGTGGCTTACAGGCTTTGTAACCATCATTTTCAGCAAACTAACACAAAAACAGAAAACCAAACACTGTATGCTGTCACTCGTAAGTGAGAGTTGAATAATGAGAACACATGTACACAGGGAGGGGAACACCACACACTGGGGCCTGTCAGGGGGTGGGGGCCAAGGCAAGGGATAGCATTAGGAGAAATACCTAATGTAGATGACAGGTTGATGGGTGCAGCAAACCACCACGGCACCTGTATACCTATGTAACAAACCTGCACGTGTATACCTATGTAACAAACCTGCACGTTCTGCACATGTATCCCAGAACTTAAAGTATAATAATAAAAAAAGAGTGTTACTTCAATGAATCAATGTAATATATGAAGTGTGACTACATCTATGTTTATAAGATAATTTTAAGAATGTTACTTATAAGTTGCATTAATAGTATTAATTCAGTCAATAAAAGTGTTTACCAAGGTCTAAAGTATGTATGTGTTTAAACATACTTCCTTAAAAACTTTTTCTTATATATGTTACATGCTTTTTTGTGAAGAGGGTTATGTTAGTTAACACATATGTATGTAATGAAGTGTTTGTAGATACATTTAAAATATGATTCTAATAATTTTCCTAAAAACTGATGTTAACAATGTGAATTCAGTGAGTGTAAGTGGCAAGTAAACCATAATGTATGTAATAAAGTGTTTAAAGATACTCGTTTAAAATATTTTTAAAAACCATCTGCCTGCCTCGACTTCCCAAAGTGCTGGGATTATAGGCGTGAGCCACCACGCCCAGCCCATTTCTTTTTAAGAGTATTCACTGTTGCATATATAAATGCTACTGATTTTTATATGTTGATTTTGTATCCCTATCTTTACTGAATTCATTTATCAGTTCTAACCCATTTTTTGGTAGAATATGTAGGGCTTTCTAAATACAAGATCATGTTGTTTGAGAACAAGGATAATTTGACTTCTTGCTCTCCAATTTAGATGCCCTTTATTTCTTTTTCTTTTGCTTGACTATTAGAAGTCTGGATAGGACTTCTAATATTATACTGAATAAAAGTGGTAAAAGTGGGCCTCCTTGTTTTGTTCCAAAGCTTAGAGAAAACAGTTTCAATTTTTCTCATTTGCAGTTAGATGTGGGTTTGTCATATTTAGTTTTTATTTCATTGAAGTACATTTCTTCTCTACACAGTTTGTTGAATGTTTTACTATAAAGTTGGATTTTAATTATACTATATTTACTATATACTATATTTATTTTACTATGAAGTTGAATGCTTTTTAACCATTGATTGAAATAATAATATGGTTTTTGTTTTGGTTCTGTTAATGTGATATATGAGATTTTATTGATTCATATATGTTGAATCATGCTTGCATCCCTGGGATGAATCCCATGTAATCATGGTGAATGATCTTTTCAATATGGATTGAGTGAGGATTTTCTAGTATTTTTTTGAGCACATTTTTGTCTATGCTCATTGAAGATACTGTCCTGCCTGTAGTTTGTTGTTGTTATATCCTTATCTGGGTTTAGTATCAGGCAAATGCTATCTCATAGAATGTGTTTGGAAGTATTCTCTTCTTTTTAATTTATTTTATATATATATTTTGAGACAGAGTCTCGCTCTGTCACCCAGGCTGGAGTGCAGTGGCACGATCTCAGCTCACTGCAAGCTCTGCCTCCTGGGTTCAAGCCATTCTTCTGCCTCAACCTCCTGAGTAGCTGGTACTACAGGCACCTGCCACCACTCCCAGCTAATTTTTTGTATTTTTTTTTAGTAGAGACGGGGTTTCACCATGTTAGCCAGTATGGTCTCGATCTCCTGACCTCGTGATCCGCCCGCCTCAGCCTCCCAAAGTGCTGGGATTACAGGTGTGAGCCACTGCCCCTGGCATCTTTTTAATTTTTTAAAGAATTTGAATAGAATTGGTATCAGTTCCTTTTTAAGCATTTGGTAGAATTCATCACTGAAGCCAAATCCTTGCCTTTTTGTTGATGGGGGACTTTTTATTATGCCTTAAATCTCATTACTCTTACTGTTTTTTTCATATTTTCTATTTCTTCATGGATCAATCTTGGTAGGTTGTTTGTGTCCAGGAATTTATGCACTTCTTCCAGGTTTTCCAATTTGTGGGTATACAGTTGTTCATAATAGTTTCTAATAATTATTTGCATTTTTGTGGTATCAGTTGTTATGTCTCCTTTTTCATTTCTGATTTTATTTCTTTGGGTCTTCTATCTTTTTTTAGTCTAGCTAAAGATTTGTCTATTTTGTTTATCTGTTCAAATCCTCAACTTTTTGTTTCATTGGTCATTTGTATAACTTCTTAGTCTCAGTTTTACTGATTTTTCCTCTTATCTTTATTATTTCTTTCCTTCTACTAAATTTGGATTTAGTTTTTGCTTTTCTAGTTACTTTAGTATATTGTTACATTGTTTACATAAAACCTTTCTTTTTTTTTAAATGTAGGCACTTATGGCTATAAACTTCCCTCTTATCACTGCTTTTGTTGTATTCTTCAGTTTTTTTGTATATTGTGTTTCTATTTTTGTTTCCAAAAATTTTTTAATTTCTTTACTGAACCACTGAATATTCAGAAGCATGTTTTTAATTTCCATGTGTTTGTGTAGTTTCCAAGGTTCCTCTTGTTATTGTTGTCAAGTTCTTTTCTCTTGTGGTTAAAAAAAAACTTGATATAATTTTGACTTTTTTTTGCATTTGTTGAGGATTATTTTGTATCCTATTATATAGGCCTGGAGAATGTTTCACATGCTGATGAGAATTATATGTACTCTGAAGCAATTGAGTGACATGTTCTGTAAATGTCAGTTAGGCTCATTTGGTCAAGTGTGTAGCTTAACTCCAATTTTGTGGTTGTTGCTGATTTTCTGTCAGAATAATCTGTTCCTTCCTCAAGAGTGTTGAAGTACCCTACCATTGATATATTGCAGTTTTTCTCTCTGTTTAGATCTATTAATGTTTGCTTTATGTACTTGTTTTGAATATATATTTATAACTGTTATATCTTCTTGGTAAATTGATACCCTTTTTTTGACAGGGAAAAACTTTTTTAAATTACAAACTCAATTCATTTGGTGTATTTCAAAGGTGCAATACTTTTCTTCATTTATCAGTGAAAGAAGTTAGAAATTAACTTCCCCCAAAAATCAGCAAATGGCAAACAAATGTCCTTGAAAGTCACAATCACATATAGTTTGGTCTTAGAAAAGAGGCGGGACAAGACAGGCTCCACCCACTTTCATGAGTTTCATCAAATACTGGATCTACTCCAGGGTGGAGAGAACGGGCAACTTTCAAAAAGGAGTATGTTATTAAATGAGGCATTTACTATACTCCTTCCTAAGAGCACCAGATGGGGAATATGTTTTCTAAACTAGATCTAGAAAGTGGAAGGTGGAATCAATCCATCCTCCTCCCCTTAAGGGCTATCCACTGGTTAATTAATTAAAAAAAAACAAGACTAAAAAACCCCACATACAGTCCTTGAAAAAAAGAGGAGGAAAAAAACCCCCAAACACTAAGATGTCCCAGATTACTCTCCATAGTGGAACCAGGGAGCAGCTTCAACAATTCCAATTAGTCTGTATGTCTTGCTTTTAAACCAACAAAAAATTTTTTTCAAACTACAAAACAAAAACTAGTACTAATCACTTTTCTGACAATACACAATTACTCAAAATTAACTAGTACTCGGAGGGGGAAGGGGGCATACTAGATGGCACCTTAATACCTATGGGCCTTGTCTCACACGAGTGCATGTGGGTAGGTGCAGGGCATTTGTCATTATTGCAAAAAAAAATTTTAATTTTTAATCTTTAGTTTGATTTAAACATTGCTTTTAGTATGATGCCAACACCAGCTGTGCAGAAAGGGTTCTGGAGAGATGTTCATAGCAGCACACACCTGCAGCTCTTCTTTCTGGAGGCTCCAGGGCAGCCAATATTGCTTCGTCGAATACATTCTTTAGGCCTTTCTGCGTGAGTGCAGAACACTCCACATATCTGACAGCCCTCAGGTCACGGACCAGCTTTTCAGCAGTCTCTGGAGTGATAGGCTTCTGTTTGCTCTTGGCAAGTTTCTCAGTAGAGGGGTCATCTCTGAGATCAGTTTGGGTCCCAGCAAGCAAGAGAGGAGTCTTTGAACAGTGGCGAATTATCTCAGGCACCCACTTTTCTTTCACATTTTCAAATGAAGATGGAGAGACCACTGAAAAACAGACTAGACATACATCTGTTTGTGGATAACTCAGTAGTAGTAATCTGTCATAATCCTCTTGCCCTGCAGTATCAAAAAGCCCAAGAGTATATGGTTCTCCACCAATCATAACTGTGACTGCATAGTACAGTCAGCATATGTTCTGATGGAAATTTGTTTGTTGTGTAGGATATCAGGAGACTTGTTTTACCAATAGCACCATCGCCCACAACACCACACTTAATTGTCTGCATTGCTGAAATAGTTTTGTATCCACCTTAAATATTTCAAATCTGATGTTGACCTCAGCTTCTCCACTGGGGTGTTCGAAATTGACCCCTTTATCATCATATAGTGACCTTCTTTATCTGTTTACATTTTACTTGTGGTCTATTTTATATGATATAAATATTGCTACTCCTGCTCTTTTTTGGTTTCCATTCGCATGGAATTTTTTCTCATCCTTTCATTTTCAGTTTATACATGTCTTTATTGATGAAATCGGTTCGTTGTAGGTAGTGTATATATGAATCTCATTTCTTTCTTCATTCATCCACTCAATGTCTTTCAATTGAAAAAATGAGTTCATTCTTTTGATAAATAAGTACTGATAAATAAGTACTATTGTCGTTTTGTGATTTGTATCTTCGTTGTTTTGTAACTCCTCTCTTTCTTTCTCACTGTCTCTTCTTTGTGGTTAATTTTCTATGGTACTGTGTTTTAATTTGTTGCTTTTTTATTTTCAGTGTATTTGTTAGAAAATTTTGCTCTGTGATTATGAAGATTACAAAAATATCTTAAAGTGATGACTTTGATCACAAAGAAAATAATATAAACTAAGAAAGCTCTACACTTCATCTTCCCCCCATTTTGAATTTCATTGTGTCACTTTATGTATCTTTGTATTTCTTCTCTCTTAACAGGTTTCTGTAGATACTTTTGTTTTTCATAGATTTGTCTTTTAGTCATCATACTAAAGTGATAAGTGGACTGCATACTACAGTTACAAAATTTTGAGTTTGTCTGTTGGCTTATTTTTACCAATGAGTTTTATAACTTTAGATGTTTTCTTTTTTGCACATTTGCGTTTTTCTATTTTCAGACTGAAGAAATTTCTTTGGCATTTCTTGTGAGATGGGTCTGATGAGATGCATTCTCTTAACTTTTGTTTGTCTGAGAAACACTATCTCCCCTTCATGTTTGAAGGATAGCTTTGCTGGTTACAGTATTCACAGTTCACAATTTTAGTCTTTCAGCCCTTTACATGTACTCCTACTTTCTCCTGGGTTGGACAGTTGCCATTTAGAAGTCTGCTGCCAGTCAGATTGGAGCTCCTTTATATTATTCACTTATTTTCCCTTGCTGTTTTTAGTATTTTATTTGTCTTAGGCCTTTGAGGGTTTTATTATCCTATGCCCTAGGGTAATCTTACTTGGCTTTACTCTGTCTGGTGATCTCTGACCTTCTTATACTTGGAGGTTTATATCTTTCTCAAGTTTTGGAAAGTTTTCTGTTATTATTTCTTTGAATAGACTTTCTTTTTTTCCCTTTTTCTTTTCTGAGAAGGAGTCTCACTCTGTCACCCAGGCTGGAATGCAGTGGCATGATAGCTCACTGCAACCTCTGACTCCCAAATTCAAGCAATTATTTTGCCTCAGCCTCCCAGGTATCTGGGATTACAGCTGCATACCACCACACCCCGCGAATTTTTGTATTTTTAGTAGAGACAAGGTTTCACCATGTTGGTCAGGCTGGTCTGGAACTCCTGACCTTCAGTGATCCACCTGTCTCAGCCTCCCAAAGTGCTGGGATTACAGGCATGAGCCACTGCACCCTGCCTCTTTGAATAAACTTTCTATTCCTTGCTTTTGCTCAGCTTCCTCTTGAACACCAGTAATTCTTAGATTTACTATTTCAATGTGATTGTCTATATCTTATAGGCATGCTTTATTACTTTTCATTCTTTTATCTCATCTGTGTATTTTCCATTAGCCTGTCTTTAAGCTCACTGATCTCTTTCTCTGCTTGATGCATCTGCCACTGAGAGCCTCTCATGAATTTTTGTTCAGCAGATATACTTCTTAGTTTTAGGATTTCCGTTTGATGTTTTTAAAAAATCATTTCAATCTTTTTCCTTAAATTTATCTGATAAATTTCTTAATTGCTTTTCTGTATTATTTTGTATATCACTGAATTTCCTTAAAAACACTACTTTGGGGCTGGGTGCAGTGGCTCACGCCTGTAATCCCAGCACTTTGGGAGGCTGAGGCGGGCAGATCACAAGGTCAGGAGTTCGAGACCAGCCTTGCTAACATGGTGAAACCCCGTCTCTACTAAAAAAATACAAAAGTTAGCAGGGTATGGTGGTGGGCACCTGTAATCCCAGCTACTCGGGAGGCTGAGGGAGGAGAATCACTTGAACCTGGGAGGCAGAGATTGCAGTGAGCCGAGATCGTGCCATTGCACTCCAGTCTGGGTGACAAGAGCAAGACTCTGTCTCAAAAAAAAAAATACTATTTTGGATTCTTGATCAGAGAGTCCACCTATCACTGTTTAGTTAGTGTTGGCCAGTGGCTTCTTGCTTTGTACACTCGGGAAGATTATAGTTTTTTTGTTTGCTGTTTTTTCTTATGAATGTACATCTACGTCTCTGCATTAAAGGATTAGTTATTCATTCGAATCTTCTCTATCTGGCTTGTTTTATTTTCTATTGGGTGTGTTAGAGATTGTTTGCAATTTACCTTGAATATCCTTTTTGCTATGTCACTACCTCCTTTTTGGCACTAGATGGCACCTTAATCCCAGGTTTGCCTCAGCTCTAGCAACCATTCAGAGCACTTCTTGTGCCAGATGAGGGAAGTCCTAAAGGGAATACCAGGGAAGCTTGGCAAGGCTAGCTAGGGATTTGTGGTCTGAGAACCTATGAAATAGCTCCTACAGCATGGTGTTACTGAACAGCCACTGTGATTTGGCATCTCCTTTGGCTAAATAACTAAATTTCCCAGGCTGGGGATACTAGTTGCAACCTAATCTCTTTGTTTCTGGTGTCCTCAGGAGTTTTTCTCCCTTAAGGCACTGGCTATACTTCTTGTGGGTGTCTTCTGCCTGGAATCCCAAGATGATGGGAAAGCTGGTTGTCTTCCTTAATCTTCTTCTTCTTCATCTTTTTTTTTTTTTTTTTGGTCTAGTAAGATTTAATAGTGAAAAATTATCTGCACACTTGGTGTCTGGCAGATTTGTGCTAGGATGTCAGGAATATAAAAGTCTTACTCTTTTATGTCTGCATGGATTTTTTCACTTCTCCATTATTTCAGTAACTATCTTATTCACATATTTGAGTTCTGTGATATTGCTGATGATAATCTTGGTGCTGTGCATTTGTTTAAGATTTCCTGTGGGTCAGGAAGTGGAAACCAGCTTGCTTCTACTCAGCCTTTTTGGTGATGTCACTGCCCTTATGAATTTTGAAAGCTTTACTGTGAAGGGTGTTAAATGAGTAACATGTAGTAAGGTATTTGTAGACACATACTTAAAAGATATTTCTAAGATGTTGCTGGAAAAATGAATTTGTAAATGTATTAATTTAGTGATTTCAAGTGTTTACCCAATTGCAAATATATAATAAAATGTTTAAATATGTTTATTTAAAGAAGTTCCTTACTATACCTCTTAAAATCTTTGTTGTGAAGAGTGTTCTTCTAGTAAGTGGATATGTGTGTGAGGTTGTAGACACTTACATTAAAGATAATTCTAATAATGTTATTTATTAGATGAGTTGGTTACTATGTTAACTCATTGAGTGCAAGTGCTTACCACATTATAAAGTATGCAATAATGTGTTTAAACGTGTTTTAAAAGATGCTTTTGTTATTCATTTTAAGAGCTTTGTAATGAAGAGTGTTATTTCAGTGAGTGGATGTAATACTATGTAGGGAATAGTTAGTAGACACATGCCTAAAAGATGATCTAAGTATGTCATTGATAAAATGAGTTGGTGACTATGTTAATTCAGTGAATGCAAGTATTATCAAACTGGAATGTATGTAATAGAGTGTTTAAACATGGTTCTTTAAAGATTTTTCTTACCACACATTTTATTTTATTTATATATATATATTTTGAGATGGAGTCTCACTCTGCCACCCAGGCAGGAGTGCAATGGTGCAATCTTGGCTCACTTCAACTTCCTCTGCCCCCCAGGTTCAAGTGATTCTCCTGCCTCAGCCTCCCGAGTAGCCGGGACTACAGGTGGATGCCATCAGGCTCGGCTAATTTTCTTTGTACTTTTAGTAGAGACAGGGTTTCACCATATTGGCCAGGCTAGTCTCGAACTTCTGACCTCAGGTGATCTTCCCGCCTCAGCCTCCCCAAGTGCTGGGATTACAGGCGTGAGCCACCGCGCCCAGCCTCTTTCCATGCATTTTAAAAGCTTTGTTCTGAAAATTGTTACATCAGTGAGTGAATGTGGCTCACTGTAAAGTGTTTATAAGCACATGCTTAAAAGATGATTCTAAAAATGTTACTGATGAGTTGATAATAGTGTTAATTCAGTGAATGTAAGTATTAATTAAATGCAAGTGTTTGCCAAATTATAAAGTATGTAATGAAGTCCTTAAACATGCTTATTTATAGATTTTTAAAATTATGCACTTAAAAATCTTTCTTGTTAAGTGTGTTATGTTAGAGAGTACGTCTAATATTTCACTACATACACCTCACTAGGTTTGCAGGCACATGTTAAGAAGATAAAACTGATAATGTCACTTAAAATATATGTTGTTAACTGGATTAATTCCGGGAATTTAAGTGTTTAATAAGCTATCATACATGTGTGAAGTGTTTAAGCATTTTTTTTTTTTTTTTAGACAGAGTCTCACTCTGTCACCCAGGCTGGAGTGGTGTGCGATCTCGGCTAGCTGCAGCCTCTGCCTTCTGGGTTCAAGCAATTCTCCTGTCTCAGCCTCCTATAGCTGGGACTATAGGTGCCCGCCACCACACCTCGCTAATTTTTGTATTTTCAGTACAGATGGGGTTTCACCATGTTGGCCAGGCTGGTCTCAAATTTCTGACCTCAGGTGATCTGCCCCACCTCGGTCTCCCAAAATGTTGGGATTACAAGCATGAGCCACCCTACCATGGCCAACCAAGCATATTTTTTAAAAGATGTTTCTTTCCATTGCATTTTGGGTAAGAAACATTCTATGGCAAAAAGCTTTTATTTTAATGAGTGGATCTAACGTATGTAATGTATGTAGTGAAGTGTTTATATGATGAAAGATAAATCTAAGAATGCTACTTAAAAGATGTGTTGTTAACTGTATTAATTCAGTAAATTTAAGTGTTTACCAAGCTGTATAGTATACAATAATGTGTTTAAATGTGCTTCTTTAAAGATATTTGTTACCAGAGAGGGTAATGTCAGCAAGTTGTTAGAATAGAAACTGTCTCACTCTACTTACTTCCACAGAAATTCAACTAACAATTTTCCACAGTTTAGAGTATCTTTGTAAATATCCCAGAACTTGAGAATGAATCTGAGACATCTTCTTGAACTACAGACCGAGAGAAGCCATACATAAAGCATAAGAGGAATGATTTCACTTTGACCAAGTTGCTCTTCTCCCAAAACTGCACAGTGCCACACACAGTGTTTTCCAGTAACCATGTTATTTTTTCAGAGGGAGAAAAAAATTGGAGGTGAATATTTAGCTTTCCTATTATTCTGGGGCCATTCACAGGAGATACCATCTTGTCTCACCTCATGGGACATATTGGAGGGTATTAGAGGAGCTGGTCCTACCCTAGCCTACGTGTTTTTCCAGCCCAGTACCATTTTATCTCACCAATACTCACACTGACCCCAGGACATCCTGAAGGCTCAGATCTAGCCTTTCTTCCTCTTTGCAAAAAGACCTTTCTCTACCCAGACATACAGGGACACCATTTTATACACCCACCTTAGGTGTTCTAAGGAAAAGCGCTTATCCTGATTGACATATCTGTGAAAAGTAAACAACTTTCCCAGTGGAAGGTGACAGAATTTGGGCTGCTCTGATTAAAATTCTCTGGCTTAGTGCTTGCTACAGGTGTAGGGTCAGATAGAAATTGCAGGGAAAGATTACTGTTGCCGTTTTGGTTCCCTCCCCTGCCAGTAGGTGAAAAGCTAGCCCTATGGCCTGTAGTATAAATATAAGCGCATCTGTGTGTGTTTGGTGTGTGTGTTTGCATTATGTTTATTACATGCACATTTATACAAACATGTATTTATATATTTATGTATGCATAAATGTATATTTTTATGTTATTACATATAAGATCTATATTTTATTATTTATAATATATATGAATTTCTTCCTGCTTGCATGCAAAGGCACCACCACAAACTGGCAGACAGTGCTACAATGTCGTATGTATAAATATTTATATTTTAATTTCTATTTATTTATATGTTGATGATATATTTGTAAGTGTTTCCTATTTCATTTAAAATGTATGCATTTATATGTGTGTAGATATTAATTTCCAGTTATGGTTTTACTTGTGCCCTGTATGCTTAAACATTCCAGACTGATCAATTGTGCTACATTGTTTCCTGAGACTACAGATTCCAACACGCCAAGACCCGGCTGAGCGGGAAGATGCGGCTATACATTGGACTTTACGTGTCAGGGCCATCTCTTCCCTTGGCATTTGGGAAAAGTTCACTTCTCCTATAGGAGGGAGCAGAGAAACTTGGCTGACTGTTTCAGGGTAAATGAAGGAACCAAATGTCTACGGAACCTGGTAATATTAGGCAGTCTTCCATTCAAGTCCTATTTGGACACTGTCTCTCTGAAATTTTAAGAACAGAAAAGCTCTCAGAACCTTCCTGCCACCATGTTCGCACCTCACTGCTCCAGCCTCTGGGGCACATTCTATCCTTTCGGCCTGCGACTAGCAGCAAAAAAAATTACATATTTTCTTGCTCCATACACACCTTGAGGTGAGCAAAAAAATTAAATTTTAACCATGAAGGAAATTGTGCACATCCAAGCCAGTCACTGTGGCAACCAGATCGGTGCCAAGTTCTGGGAGGTGATCAGTGATGAACATGGCATCAACCCACCGGCACCTACCACAGGGACAATGCCCTGCAGCTGGACCGCATCTCCGTGTACTACAATGAAGCCACAGGTGGCAAATATGTTCCTCATGCCATCCTGGTGGATCTAGAACCTGGGACCATGGACTCTGTTCACTCAGGTCCTTTTGGCCAGATCTTTAGACCAGACAACTTTGCTTCTGATCAGTATGGGGCAGGCAACAACTGGGCCAAAGGCCACTACACAGAGGGGGCTGAGCTGGTTTATTCGGTCCTGGATTTGGTATGGAAGGAGGCGGAGAGCTGTGACTGCCTTCAGGGCTTCCAGCTGACCCACTCACTTGACTGGGACACAGGCTCTGGAATCGGCACTCTCCTTATGAGCAAGATCCAAGAAGAGTACCCTGATTGCTTCATGAATACCTTCAGTGTGGTACCTTCACACAAGGTATCTGACACCGTGGTTGAGCCGTACAATGCCACCCTCTCCGTCCATCAGTTGGTAGAGAACACTGATGAGACCTATTACATTGACAATGAGGCCCTCTAGGATATCTGCTTCCGCAATCTGAAGCTGACCACACCAACCTACTGGGATCTGAACTACCTCATCTTAGCCACCATGAGTGGTATCACCACCTGCCTCCACTTCCTGGCCAGCTCAGTGCTGACCTCTGCAAGTTGGCAGTCAACATGGTTCCCTTCCCATATCTCCATTTCTTTGTGCCTGGCTTTGCCCCTTTCACCAGCCGTGGAAGCCAGTAGTATCAAGCTCTCACCATGCCCCAACTTACCCAGCGGGTCTTCGAAGCCAAAAACCTGATGGCTGCTTGTGACCCCCGCCACGGCCAATACCTCACCACGGCTGCTGTCTCCAGTGGTCGGATGTCCATGAAGGAGGTCAATGAGCAGATGCTCAAAGTGCAGAACAAGAACAGCAGCTACTTTGTGGAATGGATCCCCAACAACATCAAGACAGCTGTCTGTGACATCCACCTCATGGCCTCAAGATGGCTGTCACCTTCATCGGAAACAGCACTGGCATCCAGTAGCTCTTCAAGCGCATCTCAGAGCAGTTCACTGCCATGTTCTACCAGAAGGCCTTCCTCCACTGCTACACAGGCGAGGGCATGGACGAGATGGAGTTCACTGAGGCTGAGAGCAACATGAACAACTTCGTCTCTGAGGATCAGCAGTACCAGGATGCTACCACAGAAGAGGAAGAGGATTTCAGTAAGGAGGCTGAAGAGGAGGCCTAAGGCAGAGCCCCCCATCACCTCAGGCTTCTCACTTGCCCTCAGCTGTCTTACTCAACTGCCCCTTTCCTCACCCTCAGAATTTGTGTTTGCTGCCTCTTTTTTTTTTTTCTGGGGGGTCCAGAATGGTGCCTAGCACATAGTAAGTGCTCAATAAACACTTATTTGTTGAAAAAAAAAGAACAGAAAAGATGCAGAAGTTTTTTGGCTTGCATGGCCATACACTTCTCAGAATACCCTTGGTGACCCAAAGGTTGGCTGGACACTGACCAGTGCTTCTGGACCAGGGCTACATGCCTGGCTTAGAAACTCCAGGCCCTCCGTAGCTTTCTGGCTCGTGCATGCGCAGTTCTTATCTGCCATCAGGGACTCATCTCACCTACTCTGGTTTGAGCACAGGCATCATTCATTCACCTGGGGTGGCAGGGTCCAACAGTCTGCCTCTAACCTAGTTTTCTTTTTCTAACACCTACTTTGGCATCCAGAAGTGTTTGTCAAGCCAGACATCTGTATTTCATGCTTCTCAAACTTGTGGAGGAGGCCTCAGATACCTGGCTTTTCCGGTGTCTCCAATTCAGAGATTCTTTGGTACTGCCCTGTAGGGTTCTCTAGAATCAGCTGGAAACAGCCAGAATAGAATTACTCAAGACTGTGTAGCCTTTGGCTTCTGGGGCCATTTTCCTGGCTCCGAAAAGCTCTCAGTGTCTCGCATTGCAGTTCAACCCTGGCCTGGTGTTGCTCTGGCCTGATACCGTCTTAGCCCAGCACATCCCCAGGTCTCGACCTAGCCTTTCCAACTCTCTGTGAAAAGCTTTTCCTTCACAGAGTGAAGTGTCATACTGGGACACCATTGTATGCACCCACCTCAGGTGTTCCAAAGAAGGGCCCCTATCCTGATCAAGAGGTTGTCTAGAAGTGGACAGTTTTCCCACTGTTGGGTGATGCTGCTTGGGCTGGATCTGGTTTAAGCCTCTGGCCTGGTGTTTGCCATTAGTGTAGGGTCACATGAAACCTGCATGGAAAGACTTCTGTGGCCTTTTCAGCTTCTTTTATTGAGACAATCTTATGGCATCTAGTTTAGATGTAAGTGCATCTGTGTGCATTTCAGTGTGTTTGTGTATTTCTCTGCACTATGTGTATTTTATACATATATTTTATATACACATATACATTTATTATATATACATCTGTCATTATAGGTAATATCTATGTTTATTTTTAAATATATATTTATGAAAAAATATGTTTTTATTTCTTTTGTATGCAGAAATACCACCACCAACTGGCAGACAACTCTACAACACTGTATGTATAAATACCTCTTTTAATTTTATTCATTTATGTGTTGATGTGTATATTCATATATGGTACCTATTTCTTCATACACAAAAATATAGGCATTTATGTGTGTGTATATATATTTATTTGTCATTTTATCTTTGCTTGTGTGCCATGTATGGGTGAAACACTTTAGACTGACCGATTATGCTATACCGTTTCTTGAGGTCAGTGACTTCAAAACACTGAGATCTCACTGAGTGTTGTTTTCTCAGTCGTGTAAAAGATGCAGCTGTTTATTTGACTTCAGGTGTGAAGGCCATTTTTCATCCTTTGCCATGTGAGAGAAATCCTCCTCCTGCCCTAGGAGAGCAGAGAGAATTGACCGGCTGTTTCATGTCAAATAGGAAAGCCAAAAGCCTATGGGACGTGGTAGTTCTTTTATTTCAAGTCCTATTTGGTCACTACCTCTCTGAGCTTCTAAGAACAAGAGAGATGGGGTATTTTTTGGCTTACTTGGCCATACACTTCGTAGCCTAGCCTTAGTGATCCCATGGCTAGATAGAAAGCTAACTTTGCTTTTGGCCCAAGACCACATGCATGGTCTAGGGCCTCAGAGCTTTCCTTAGGTTCCTGAATTACACACAAGCACAATTCACATCACCATGATGGACCTACTTTACTCCACAAACTGGGCCCTATATTGGGGACAAGCATCATTCATTCATCTGGTGTGGCAGGGTCCAAGAATCTGCCTCCCCTTCACTACTGATGTTTACTGTTTGTCATTCTCCATCCACTGTACCCACCCCCCACTCCTTAATGGCAGCTATCAATTTCCAACTGCCCATGCTGAATTTGGAGAGAGCCCAGTCTCTCTTCCCCATTGCAAGACTCACATAGAGTGATCCCTTACCTATCAAAATGGCTCTGAATAAAGTCTTCCTTGCCACATTTTAAAAAGGGTCATAGAATCATTTTTTAACACATGGTAAACTTTATGGGATTTTTTGTCTTTGTTATTTTTTTAAACCACAGGAAAAACTCTGTGAAATTCTTAAAGAAGTCACAATGATAGAGACAGAAAGAAAAAAAATGGTTGCCACAGAGTGGGTGGGGGCAAGGTGGAGAGTTGGAAGAATGGGGCATTGTTATTCAATGCTTACAATTTTTTGGTTTCACAAGATGAAAAGAGGAATGCAGATGGTGGTTATGGTTGCGTAACATTGTAATTGAAGACAGTGCATTTTATGTGTATTTTACCACAATTTTATAAAATTAAAAATAAATAATTACTAACACTAGTACATAAAAATACATAAACCAAGATACTTCTTGCAGCAATAGGTGTATGACAAAATAACTGGCAACCCTAAAAATGTTTAAAAACAGAATAATAAGTGAATATACTCTGGTGCATCTATACTAACGTAGAACAAAAGTACTGGGGCCTTAGAAGTCACAGAACTTTCTTAGAATAAAGTAAGCTTTCTCATGGAGAAAGGGTGTATATCCCCAAATGACCAAAGCAGAGGTTCTCCCACCATCACCCCTTCCCTGTCCCCCTCTCAGGCCAGAGTCATGGGGGAAAGACCCATAAGGAAGAGGTATGTGAGAAGGTACTTCCAGAACAAGTCTCATCTCTTCCCCACATAACCTTGCCACTGTGACCATTTGCCCAAAATACCAAATTATGCTTCTCCTCTGAAAGATTTTCTGTGGAATGGTGCCTAGCTCACCAAGTAAGAGAAAACTCCTAGCCTAGGCTCCCAAATTGATTTGCTTCAGCAAATCTGTTCAAATGCACCCCATTTTGTTGCTTTATTCAAATGCAGAAAACTCTCATCTTGTCAGAGCTGATGACATGTATAGTCTAGGGCTTAAAAACTTCATTTCACAATCCCTCCAATAGGCTGAGGCTTTCACACTGCAGAGAACAGGAGAGGAGTGTGTGCATAAGAAACTCCATCTGTCTGGGGCAAAATATCACTCCCCTACTTTTCCTAACTCAGGAAACGCCACTAAGCCCTTTGAGAACCATTACTGTGGAGGTTAACATCTTACTCTACGTCCTCCTGAGGTGGCTCAGTGAAAGGGGGATACTAAATTGACTTTCGTGGTGTCAAACACAGGAATGGAGTGATAGAGACCTAGCCCTAGCAGGGTTTAGTTTTGAACCATACACCCTTGGTTTTAGGTTTAACATACTCCCTACTGCAACACTCTGTTCTGGGTGCATGTTTTTATCATTCATCTTGAGGATTCATGATGTATTCTCACTCTCCCATGCACTTCCCATGGGTAGTCCTCAGCTGCATTTCACTCATGCATGGCAGTAGCCTGCTGGAGTGATTTCATATGCCTCTTCACCACCAGAAAGAGGCAGATGGACAAACATGAACAAACCCAATAGAAGGCACCCTGGAATGACGAGTTGTTTTGGCAAAATAAGTGGTGAAGGGATAGACAGGCTGTCAAATTGTGACAAATTATGGCAAATTGTGACTCCAGATTGTGATCCACGCTTAATTCTTAAGAAATCAGAATACAGTGAGAGGGGCCAAGATGGCTGACTAGAAACAGCTGCAGTTGGAGGCTCCCAGGAAGAACGAAAACAGCAAGTGAATCCTGCACCAGCAACTGAGGTATCCAGGTTGTCTCATTGGGACTGACTAGGCGGCTGGCATGACACATGGAGAGTGAGAAAAAGCAAGGTGGTGCAACGGTGCACCTGGGAGCCACATGAGGCAAGGGGATCTTCCACACACGGCCAAGGGAGACGGTTAGTGATCATGATACCCTGCCCGGGAAACCACACTTTTTCCACAGATCTGTGTAACCTGTGGATCAGGAGATCCCTCCTGTGAGCCCACGTCACAGGAGTCAACTCAAAAAGCCAGAATGCCTCTTCTCCTCCAAATGATTGCAACACCTCTCCAACAAGGGCACAGAACTGGGTAGAGGTTGAGATGGATGAATTGACATAAGTAAGCTTCCGAAAGTGGTTAATAATGAACTTCACTGAGCTACAAGAGCCATGTTCTAACCTAATGCAAAAATGCTAAGAACCATGATAAAACATTACAGGAGCTGCTAACCAGAATAACCAGTTTGGAGAGGAACGTAAATAACCTGATGGAGCTGAAAAACACAACATGAGAACTTCACAACGCAACCACAAGTATCAATAATGGAATAGAATAGACCAAGCAGAGGAAAGAATTTGAGAGCTTGAAGACTATCTTGCTGAAATAGGACAGGCAGACAAGATTGGAGAAAAAAGAATGTTAAGGAACAAACAAGACCTCTGAGAACTATGGGATTATGTAAAAAGACCAAACCTACCACTGATTGGAATACCTGAAAGAGACAGGGAGAATGGAACCAAGTTGTAAAACATACTTCAGGATATCATCCAGGAGAATTGCCCCAACCTAGCAAGTGAGGCCAACATTCAAATTCAGGAAATCCAGAGAACCCCAGTAAGATACTCCATGAGAAGATCAACCCCAAAACACATAATCGTCAGATTCTCCAAGGTTGAAATAAAAGAAAAAAATGTTAAGAGCAGCCAGAGAGAAAGGCCAGGTCAACTACAAAGGGAAGCCCATCAGACTAACAGCAGATCTCTCAGCAGAAACCTACAAGCCAGAAGGGATTGGGGTCTGGCCAGGCGCGATTGCTCAAGCCTGTAATCCCAGCACTTTGGGAGGCTGAGGCAGGCAGATCACAAGGTCAGGAGATCGAGACCATCCCGGCCAACATGGTGAAACCCTATCTCTACTAGAATACAAAAAATTAACTGGGCGTGGTGGTGCATGCCTGTAGTCCCAGCTACTTGGGAGGCTGAGGCAGGAGAATCGCTTGAACCCAGGAGGCGGAGGTTGCAGTGAGCTGAGATCGCGCCACTGCACTCCAGCCTGGCAACAGAGCAAGACTCCATCTCCAAAAAAAAAAAAAAAAAGATTGGGGGCCAATATTCAACATTCTTAAAGAAAAAATCTCCAACCCAGAATTTCATGTCTGGCCAAACTAAGCTTCATAAGTGAAAGATAAATAAAATCTTTTTCATACAAGCAAATGCTGAGGGAATTTGTCACCACTAGGTTTGCCTTGCAAGAGCTCCTGAAGGAAGCACTAAGTATGGAAAGGAAAAACCAGTAGCAGCCACTGTAAAAACACACTGAAGCACAAGGACCAATGACACTATGAAGCAATAACACCAACAAGTCTGCAAAATTACCAGCTAGCATCATGATGACAGAATCAAATTCACACATAACAATATTAACTTTAAATGTAAATGGGCTAAATGCCCCAATTAAAAGACACAGAATGGCAACCCAGATGAAGTGTCAAGACCCATCAGTGTGCTGTATTCAAGAGATAGATCTCATGCAAAGACACACATAGGCTCAAAATAAAGAAATGGAGAAAAATTTACAAAGTGAATAAAAAACAGAGAAAAGCAGAGGTTGCAATCCTAGTTTCTCATGTAACAGATTTTAAACCAACAAGATCAAAAAAAGACAAAGCAGGGCATTACGTAATGGTTAAAGGATCAATTCAACAAGAGGAGGTAACTATCCTAAATACATATGTACCCAATACAGGAGAATCCATATTCATATTAGAGGCCTACAAGGAGACTTAGACTCTCACACAATAATAGTGGGAGACTTTAATACCTCAATGTCAGTATTAGACAGATCATCAAGACAAAATTAACAAGAATATTCAGGACTTTAACTCAGCTCTGGAACAAGTGAACCTGATAGGTATTGACAGAACTCTCCACCCAAGAGCAATAGAATATATATTCTTCTCAGCACCACATGGCACTTATTGTGAAATTGGTAATATAATTGAAACTAAAACACTCCTTAGCAAATTCAAAAGAACTGAAATCATAACAAACGGTCTCTCAGACTGCAGCACAATCAAATTAGAACTCACATAAGAAACCCACTCAAAATCACATAACTACATATAAATCAAACAACCTGCTCCTGAACGACTCCAGGGTAAATAATGAAATTAAGGCAGAAATCAAGAAGTTCTTTGAAACCAGTGAGAACAAAGAGACAGTATACCAGAATCTCTGGGACAGAGCTAAAACAGTGTTAAGAGGGAAATTTATAGAACTAAATGCCCACCATTAGAAAGGTAGAAATATCTCAAATTGACACCCTAGCATCACAATTAAAAGAACTAGAGAACCAAGAGCAAACAAACCTCAAAGCTAGCAGAAGACAAGAAATAACCAAGATCAGAGCAGAACTGAAAAGAGACAGGGAAACAAAAAATCCTTTTAAAAAGTATTGAATCCAGGAGCTGGTGTTTTGAAAAAATTAATAAAATAGACCACTAGCTTGATTAATAAAGAAGAAAAGAGAGAAGAATCAAATAAGCACAATAAAAAAGATAAAGGGGATGTCACCACTGAGCCAACAGGAAAACAAGCAACCGTCAGAGAATACTATAAACACATCTATGCAAATAAACTAGAAAATTTAGAAGAAATGGATAAATTCCTGGAGACATACACTGTCCCAAGACTAAACCAGGAAGAAATAAAATTCCTGAATAGAATTTTATTCTATTCAGAACAAAAACTTGTCCTGTTCAGAACAACAACAAGTTCTGAAATTGAGGCGGAAATAAGTAGCCTACCAACAAAAAGAAGCCCAGAACCAAATGGATTAACAGCTGAATTCTACCAGAGGCACAAAAAAGAGCTGGTACCATTTCTATGGAAACTATTCTAAAAAATTGAAAAGGAGGGACTCCTCCCTAACTCATTCTATGAGGCAGTATCATCCTGATATCAAAACTTGGCAGAGATACAACAACAACAAAAACTTCAGGCAAATACCCTGATAAACAGCAATGCCAAAATCCTCAATAAAATACTGGCAAACCGAATCCAGCAGCACATCAAAAAGCTTATCCACCACAAACAAGTCAGCTTCATCCCTGGGATGCAAGGCTGGTTTAACATATGCAAATGAATAAATGTAAACATAATTCATTACATAAACAGAACTAAAGACAAAAACCACATTATTATCTCAATAGATACAGAAAAGACCTTTAATAAAATTCAACATTTATGTTAAAAACTCTCAATAAACTAGGTATTGATGGAGCATACCTCAAAATAATAAGAGCCATTTATTATAAACCCACAGCCAATATCATACAGAATGGGCAAAAGCTGAAAGCATTCCCCCTTGAACACCAGCACAAGAAAAGGATGCCCTCTCTCACCATTCCTATTCAATATAGTATTGGAAGTTCTGATCAGGGCAATAGAAAGCAATGAATGCAAAAGAAAGACACAAATGGTATTCCAATAGGAAGAGAAGAAGTCAAACTGTCTCTGTCTGCAGATGACATAATCCCATATCTAGAAAATGTCATTGTCTCAGTCCAAAAACTTCGTAAGCTGAAAAGCAACTTCAGCAAAGTCTCAGGATACAAAATCAATGTGCAAATATCACAAGCATTCGTATTCACCAACAATAGAGAAGCAGAGAGCCAGATCACGAATGAACTCCCATTCACAATTTCTAAAAAGAGAATAAAATACCTAGGAATACAACTAACAAGGGAAGTAAAGGACCTCTTCAAGGAGAATTACAAACCACTGCTCAAGGAAATCAAAGAGGACACAAACAAATTGAAAAATATTTCATGCTTATGGATAGGAAGAATCAATATCCTGAACATGACCATACTGAGCAAAGTAATTTATAGATTCAATGCTATTCCCATTAAACTACCATTGTCATTCTTCACAGAATTGGAAGAAACCACTTTAAAATTCATATGGAACCAAAGAAAAAAAAAGCCAATATAGCCAAGATGATCCTAATAAAAAAAACAAAAACAAAAACAAAACAAAACAAAACAAGCAAACAAACAAACAAGCTGTAGGCATCACGCTACCTGACTTCAAACTATACTACCAGGCTACAGTAACCAAAACAGCATGGTACTAGTACAAAAATGGACACATAGACCAATGGAACAGAATAGAGAACTCAGAAATAAGACTGCACATCTACAACCATCTGATCTTCCACAAACCTGATTAAAAACCAGCAATGGGAAAAGGATTCCCTATTTCATAAATTGTGCTGGGAAAACTGGCTAGCCATATGCAGAAAATTGAAACTGGACCCCATTCCTTACACCTTATAGAAAAATTAACTCAAGATGGATTAAAGACTTAAATGTAAAACCCCAAACTATAAAAACCCTAGAAGAAAGCTAGGCAATACCATTCAGGACATAGACATGGGCAAAGATTTCATGATGAAAACATCAAAAGCAATTGCAACAAAAACAAAAATAGACAAACGGGATCTAATTAAACTAAAAGACTTCTGCACAGGAAAAGAAAACTATCATCAATGTGAAGAGACAACCTATAGAATGGGAGAAAATTTTTGCAATCTATCCATCCGACAAAGGTCTAATATCCAGCATCCACAAGGAACATAAACAAATTGACAAACAAATAACCTCATTAAAAAGTGGGCAAAGGAAATGAACAGACATTTTTCAAAAGAAGACATTTATGCAGCCAACAAACATATAAAAAAAAGCTCAACATCACTGATCATTAGAAAAGCACAGATCAAAAACCACAATGAGATAGCATCTCAAGCCAGTCAGAATGGTGAGTATTAAAAAGTCAATAAACAACAAATGCTGGTGAGGCTGTGGAGAAATAAGAACACTTTTACACTGTTGGTTGGAATGTAAATTAGTTCAACCGTTGTGAAAGACAATGTGGCAATTCCTCAAAGACCCAGAACCAGAAATATCATTTGACCCAGCAATCCCATTAATGGGTACCCAAAGGAATATAAATTATTCTATTATAAAGATACATGCACGTGGCTGGGCGCAGTGGCTCACACCTGTAGTCCCAGCACTTTGGGAGGCCGAGGCGGGCGGATCACCAGGTCAGGAGATTGAGACCATCCTGGCTAACATGGTGAAACCCCGTCTCTACTAAAAATACAAAAAAATTAGCCGAGCGTGGTGGCAGGCGCCTGTAGTCCCAGCTACTTGGGAGGCTGAGGCAGGAGAATGGTGTGAACCCGGAAGGCAGAGCTTGCAGTGAGCCCAGATCACGCCACTGCACTCCAGCCTGGGTGACAGAGTGAGACTCTGTCTCAAAAAAAGAAAAAGAAAAAAAGATACATACACGTGTATGTTCACTGCAGCACTATTCACAATAGCAATGACATAGAATCAATCTAAGTGCCCATCAATGATTAAGTGGTAAAGAAAATATACACCATGCAATACTATGCAGCCATTAAAAGGAGTGAGATCATGTCCTTCGCAGGGACATGGATAGAGCTAGAAGTCATTATCCTCAGCAAACTGACACAGGAACAGATAAACAAACACCGCATGTTCTCACTTACAAGCACGTTCTCACCTATAAGTGGGAGCTGAACAGTAAGAACACATGGACACAGGGAGGAGAACACTATACACTGGGGCCTATCAGGGGAGCAGGGGGAGGGAGAGCATCAAAATCAATAGCTAATTCATGTGAAACTTAATACCTAGGTGATAAGCTGATAGGTGTATGTAGCAAACCAACCATGGCACACATTTACCTACATAACAAACCTGCGTGTCTGGCACATGTATCCTGAAATTTAAAATAAAGTAAAATTTTAAAAAAGACAGGAAAAAATCAGAATATAAGAATGAATGTGACAATATTGTGAATGTACTTAATGCCATAAAGTTGTAGAGTAAAAAATGCTTCTGAAGATGGCCAAATAGGAAGACACCTCCCAACAGGGGTCGACAGACCCCAACAGAGCTCCGGCTGGTATCTGCTGGGTGCTCCTCTGGGATGAAGCTTCCAGAGGAAGGAACAGGCAGCAATCTTTGCTGCTCTGCAGCCTCCACTGGTGATACCCAGGCAAACAGGGTCTGGAGTGGACCTCCAGCAAACTCCAGCAGACCTGCAGCAGAGAGGGCTGACTGTTAGAAGGAAAACTAACAAACAGAAAGAAATAGCATCAACATCAACAAAAAGGACATCTATGCAAAAACCCCATTCAAAGGTCTCTGACATCAAAGACCAAAGGTAGATAAATCCATGAAGATGAGGAAAAACCAGTGCAAAAAGGCTGACAATTCCAAAAACTGGAACGCCTCTTCTCCTCCAAAGGATCACAACTCCTGACCAGCAAAGGAACAAAACTGGACAGAGAATGAGTTTGATGAATTGACAGAAGTAGGCTTCAGAAGGTGGGTAATAACACACTCCTTTGAGCTAAAGGAGCATGTTCTAACCCAATGCAAGGAAGCTAAGAACCTTGAAAAAAGGTTAGAGGAATTGCTAATTAGAATAACCAGTTTAGAGAAGAACATAAATGACCTGATGGAGCTGAATAACACAGCACAAGAACTTCGTGAAGCATACACAAGTAACAATAGCCAAATTGATCAAGTGGAAGAAAGGAGATCAGAGTTAGAAGATCAACTTAATGAAATAAAGTGTGAAGACAAGATTAGAGAAAAAAGAATGAAAAGGAATGAACAAAAGCCTCCAAGAAATATGGGACTATGTAAAAAGACCAAACCTAAGTTTGACTGGTGTACCTGAAAGTGATGGGGAGAATGGAACCAAGTTGGAAATCACGCTTCAGGATATTATCCAGGAGAACTTCCCCAACCTAACAGGACAAGCCAACATTCAAATCCAGGTAATACAGAGAACACTGCAAAGGTACTCCTCAAGAAGAGCAACCCCAAGACACATAATTATCAGATTCATCAAGGTTGAAATGAAGGAAAAAATGTTAAGGGCAGCCAGAGAGAAATGTCGGGTTACCCACAAAGGGAAGCCCATCAGACTAACAGCGGATCTCTCTGAAGAAACCCTCTAAGCCAGAAGAAAGTGGGGGCCAATATTCAACATTCTTAAAGAAAAGAATTTTCAACCCAGAATTTTATATCCAGCCAAACTAAGCTTCATAAATGAGAAGAAATAAAATCCTTTGCAGACAAGCAAATGCTGAGAGATTTTGTCACCACCAGGCCTGCCTTATGAGAGCTCCTGAAGGAAGCACTAAATATGGAAAGGAAAAACTGGTACCAGCCACTGCAAAAACAAACCAAATTGTAAAGATCATGGACACTGTGAAGAAACTGCATCAACTAACAGGCAAAATAACCAGCTAGCATCATAATGACAGGATCAAATTCACACATAACAATATTAACCTTAAATGTAAATGGACTAAATGCCCCAATTAAAAGACACAGACTGGCAAATTGGGTAAAGAGCCAAGACCCATTGGTATGCTGTATTCAGGAGACCCATCTCACGTGCAAAGACACACATATGCTCAAAATAAAGGGATGGAGGAATATTTACCAAGCAAATGGAAAGCAAAAAAAAAAAAAAAAAAAAAAAGGCAGAGGTTCCAATCCCAGTCTCTGATAAAACAGACTTTAAACTAACAAAGATCAAAAAAGACAAAGAAGGCCATTGCATAATGGTAAAGGGATCAATGCAACAAGAAGAGCTAACTATACTAAATATATATGCACCCAATACAGGAGCACCCAGATTCATAAAGCAAGTTCTTAGAGACCTACAAAGAGACTTAGACTCCCACACAATAATAGTGGGAGACTTTAACACCCCACTGTCAATATTAGACAGATTAGTGAGACAGAAAACTAGCAAGGATATTCAGGACTTAAACTCAGCTCTGGACCAAGTGTACCTAATAGACATCTACAGAACTCTCCACCCCAAATCAATAGAATATATTCTTCTCAGCACCACACTGCACTTATTCTAAAATTGACCACATAATTGGAAGTAAAATGTTGTAAATACAATAGTAATTAAGGATGCACTTGTAAGAAAATCACAAAACTTAACTTAAAAAAACAGAAATTAATCTTTTTCAGTAATATAGGTTAATGCAATTCATAAAAATATTATCTTGGATTCCTTTAAATAATGAACATTGCATGTGATTAAATTTTGGATACTATTCATTCTCATTTTTGAGGTAGAAAACTTGAGATGGTGCGGGAAAACTTTAAAGGTGTTATTAACCCCAAACAAACTAAAATCAACTACAAAGTAAGCATCCCAAAGTATAACTTTAGCCGTTAGGCAATAACGTTCCATTTCTAAAATGTAACTTAAATGGAGCTTTTAACACAAATTAAAATGTGTCAGTTCAGTTACAATTATTGAATAAAGTTAGATGGGTATCTATGGAAAATGATAGTTCCATGGACTTAAATATAACTGTAAAATTTCTGTTTCTGGCCAGGTGCTGTGGCTCACGCCTGTAATGCCAGCACTTTGGGAGGCCAAGGCGGGCGGATCATGAGGTCAGGAGTTCGAGACCATCCTGACTAATAGGTTGAAACTCTGTCTCTTCTAAAAATACAAAAAAAAATTAGCCAGCCATGGTGGTGGGCACCTGTAATCCCAGCTACTCAGGAGGCTGAGGCAGGAGAATCGCTTGAACCCTAGAGGCAGACGTTGCAGTGAGCCGAGATCGCGCCACTGCACTCCAGCCTAGGCGACAGAGCAAGATTTCGTCTCAAAAAAAAGAAAAAAAGAAAAAAAAATTTGTTTCCTCTTTCTATTAACACAGATAATTATGACCTCTCCTTCGACGCATAAGACAAACAGCTGTCCAAATAAAATGCAAGAATTATATCAGAAATTTGAAAGCCAAAGGATAAAAGATAATATAACTGACCTTCAACAAACAGTTCTCTATGTTGTGAGCTTGAGGCAGAGATTCTTAAGTTTTCTCTTGGAATATGGCTTTTGTTGAGACCTAAACTATCATTAAGATTTCTGGCACACGGTGATTCTAAGACTGGCCTTCTATTATGAGGAGTGAATAAAGATCTGGTCTGCTTTTTCTCCACAGGAAGTAGGGTGCTGACGTCTGCTAGCATGTCGTTAGTTCTGTGAAGATTGTAAAAGACAAATGCTTAGTATTTCATTTTTTTCCTAAATGACTTGCAGCATTTTAAAAGTTGCCGTAAGAGTAAGTGGAATACACCATAAGTCATGTTTTAACTCCAAAAATGTGTTAGAGCATGCCTACTGTATGCAATTATAGTTTTTAAATTGTTCTGAAGAAGTACGTGTATTTCTAGGGGGATTTATAGCAAACAAGTAAGTCAAAATAGGGAGGGGAGGGAAAAGGCTTTCAATAATGTATGGCTTAACAGGTAACACTTCCTGCTTTCTGGAATGGCTCTACTTATGAGATTCTTAGGGATGCCATTAAAAATACTTGCATTTAAAGGGTAACTATGTGACGTGATGAATATGTTCATTTTCTTGACTGTAATAACCATTTCACTGTGCATATAAACATATCAAAACATCATGTTGTACTCCTTAAATATATACAATAAAAAAAGTTTAAAAAGCTAGAAATACTTGTATTTAGTAAACCAGTGAAAAGATTTTAGAAAACTATCCCTCAAAGACATTCCTGAAAAATCATTTTCACCAGCCTTTTACATTTAACCCATTGTCTGGGGAAAATTAAGTGTTTGCCACTGAGGAATTATTCAGAGTTTATTACTCCGTTTTCATGCTGTATGAAGAAATACCCAAGACTGGGTAATTTATAAAGAAAAGAAGTTTAATTGACTCACAGTTCTGCATGGCTCGGGAGGCCTCAGGAAACTTAAACAGTCATGGTGGAAGGCACTGATTCACAGGGCAGTAGGAGAGAGAAGTGCCGAGCAAAGTGGGAAAAGCCCCTTACAAAACCATCAGATCTCAGGGGAATTCACTCACTATCAGGAGAACAGCTGGGGCTGGGGGAACCACTCTCATGATTCAGTTACCTCCCACTGGGTCCTTCCCATGACATATGGGGATTACAGGAACTATAGAGATTTTGGTGGGGACACAGCCAAACCATATCACAGAGCAACAACTCCCGGGGGAGAATGAGATAGCTGAGATCAAAGACAACTAAAGCAGCTCCAAAGGCAATTAGCGCCTAACATTGTGGCCCAGGCATCAGAGGTGGGGCCTGCCCTTTCTGTCTTCCACACACCCCCTCAGGCTGACCAAGGTGTTATTTTTCACCACTTTGTGGATTATACTTCCCTTCAACCTAATGTTGAAGTATGCCTTTATGTGGAGTGGAAAAACTATACAGGATTTGTTGTCTCAAGGCACCCTCTAATGATAATATCCAAGATAGATCACAATCAAGGAAAGTAAATTTACTGAGTGCCAGAATGTGCCCACAATAGTGGTACTTGACTCTTGCTTTGTCATCTTCCAGAAAATAATTACATTTGTTGATATTTCTATTTAGGGGAATGATGACTAACAATTTTATGATAGTATCACTGTCTAAATTATAAAGACAAAAAATACTTAGCTGAAAACCTAATAGATCAGGTTAACTACATGAGAATATGAAGGAAAAAATGCCACATAAAACTTCAAAACAGGGGAGACACACGAACTGTCCCGGACTAACATTTTAAAGGTAAATTCATTTACTAACATCACTTTTGTAAATTGTCGAATCTAGTTAGCTTTGACTTCCCAGGAATCTCAGAAACCTGTCTCACTAAAAATTATGTTTTGAAGGCAAATTAATGAGCTTAATTTATTTTCAGTGATTCTGTGTCTTGATTTACTTATTTAGTTCACCTGACAGGGATCCTCTAACTTTTTTTTTTTTTTTTTTTTTTGAGATGGAGTCTGGCACTGTTGCCCAAGCTGGACTGCAGTGGCGTGATCTCAGCTCACAGCAACCTCTGCCTCCCGGCTTCAAGCAGTTCTCCTGCCTCAACCCCCCAAGTAGCTGGGATTACAGGGGCCCGCCACCACGCCCCACTAATTTTTTGTATTTTTAGTAGAGACGGGGTTTCACTACGTTGGCCTGACTGGTCTCAAACGTCATGATCCACCTGCCTCGGCCTCCCAAAGTGCTGGGACTACAGGCGTGAGCCACAGCGCCTGGCTGGATCCTCTAATTTATAATTCCTCCAGATAGAGCTGCTTATAGTTTACCAATTCACTGTTATTAAAGTCTGCTTGTGAAGTTTTCATTTTGGAGAGTTTGGCTTCCAGTTCTTTAATTCTGAGTTTCATCTGACTTTTTAGTGAAGTAATATTGTCTTCTCTTAACTGCTCTAACTCTTCTTGAGATGCTGCTCATGTCTAAAATGAGCATTTAAAAGAGACGTTTTAATAGTAATTATCACTTGAATAATTATTGTGTATTTGTTTCATTTAGTTTTCAGTCAGTGGTTCAGAGAGTGATTTTAGGTATTTTTTAAAAAGAAGCTGAAATTTAATATATTTATCATGAGTATCAACTGAATTCACAACTTAATCTGAATTGTAAAAAAACTGAGTCATTCTTCTGGTAGTACTCATGTAATGTGATACTCCAAAGCATAATAGAATCAATTTTAAATTTTAAAATTTGAACAATATAACTTAAGAACAATCCAAGAATATGGTTTAATTTGTAAATCACAAACGTTTTATTTCTCTCTTCATCTTGTTTTATGCCAATTGGTCTTAGTAATCAAAGGATTCTCTAATAAGAATCATTATTATGGAGGATCAACTTAGTTATAATAATCATGGGAACTAAAATATTTAAAGGAAGAAACAGCTACTACCATCCTTCTAGAAATCTACCAAACAAATTGCTATAAAGTAGGGAAAACACATACAATGTCTATATCCAAAATATAATTTGCAGTGAAATGAATGAAAGCACATTACAGGTAAATACAACAACCTGCAAGAAGAGATTGACTTAATTTTTCTACAATCTCCTGTCTTGCTCTTTCTTTCATCTCTCATTTATATTGTTCAGCTTCACCATGTTCTAACGTATTTCTTTCCATATAACTTTTGAGGTTTAATACTACCTGTGCTAAGTGCCTATTGTTCTTCTGTAGTGTTACACATTTCTTCTGTATTGTTTTCATATTTCTTCTGCATTGTTTTCATATTCTGTATTGTCTTCATTATTTCTTCTATATTGTTTAATGTCTGTTGAAGAACTTCATTCTCTGCAGCCAGATGTAGACATTTTGAAGATGTGGTTTCCCATGCTTCTGTAAGATCAACCTGCATGAGTAAAATAAAATAGTTGGGTAATGAAGGAGGAAGGCCAAGAATGGTCTAACATGAAACCAATAACAACTTTTGAAAGAAATTCAGCTGCAATAAAATGTTATATATACTGTAGTAGATTCATAATATTTGGACCCTTGAGTTATTCACAAAATCAAAAAGAAAGTTAAAACCACTAGGAGTCACAAAAATATATTCTTTACTATCATCATTTGTGCCATACAACATTTACTTGTTTATTTTTCTATTATAATGCCTCTATGCCACCCCTTACTACAAAGACTCACTCATTCCCCTACATTGTCATTCCCCATAATTTCTAAAGAGGTTTCAGGGAAAACATATTGAATTATTTAGGTCTCAGTCAGTACATGGCTCCCAAAATAAAACTTTGAAAATAAGACTCTAATTTGTAAATCTTGTAAATGTGGATTCCAATGCTATAAGCCTTGGGCTTTGTCAAACTTTAAAACTCTGAACAGCAAAGAAAACAATCAACAGAGTAAAAAGGCAACCTAAAAAATGGGAGAAAATGTTTGCAAACCTCATATATGATAAGGGATTAATATCTAGAATATATAAAGAACTCCTAAAACTCAACGACCACAAAATAATCCAATTTTAAAATGAGCAAAGGGATTGAATGAATATTTCTCCAAAGAAGATATACAAATGGCCAACAAGCATATGAAAAGATGCTCCACATCACTAAACAGCAGAGAAATGCAAATCAAAAACCACAATGCAGGCCAGGCATGGTGGCTCACGCCTGCAATCCCAGCACTTTGGGAGGCTGAGGTGGGCGGATCACCTGAGGTCAGGAGTTCAAGACCAGCCTGGCCAACATGGCAAAACCCTGTCTCTACTAAAAATACAAAAATTAGCCAGGCATGGTGGCATATGCCTGTAATCCCAGCTACTCGGGGGGGCTGAGGTAAAACCCTGTCTCTACTAAAAATATAAAAATTAGCCAGGCATGGTGGCATATGCCTGTAGTCCCAGCTACTCGGGGGACTGAGGCAGGAGAATTGCTTGAACCTAGGAGGCAGAGGTTGCAGTGAGCTAAGATCACGCCATTGCACTCCTGCCTGGGTGACAAAAGTGAAACTCTGTCTCAAAAAAAAAAAAAGAAAGAAAGAAAAAGAAAACCGCAATGCAATATTACCTCACACACACTTGTTAGAATGGCCACTATCAAAAAACTGGAAAATAAAAAGTGATGGAGAGGATATGGAGAAATTGGAATCTTTGTGCACTTTGATGGGAATGCAAAATGTACTTGCTCTAGAAAATGGTCTGTAGGCTCCTCAAAAAAATTAAAAATAGAAGTACTGTATGATCTAGCAATCCTATCTCTTGGTGTATACCCAAAAGAACTGAAAACAGAATCAGGCCGGACGCAGTGGCTCATGCCTGTAATCCAAGGTTGAAGCTTGAGCCCAAGAGTTCAAGACCAGCCTAGGCAACCTGGTGAAACACCATCTTTACAAAAACACAAAAATTAGCCATGTGTGGTGGTGCACAGGTACTGTAGTCCCAGGTACTCGGGAGGTTGAAGTGAGAGGATCACCTGAGCTCAGGAAGTCAAGGCTGCAGTAAGCTGTGATCATGCCATTGCACTCGACCCTGGGCAACAGAACAAAAGACTCTGTCTAAGCCAGGCGCGGTGGCTCACGCCTGTAATCCCAACACTTTGGGAGGCTGAGGCGGGTGGATCACCTGAGGTCGGGAGTTAGAAACCAGCCTGACCAACACGGAGAAACCCTGTCTCTACTAAAAATACAAAAATCAGCTGGGCATAGTGCTGGGTGCCTGTAATCCCAGCTACTCAGGAGGCTGAGGCAGGAGAATCACTTGAACCTGGGAGGCGGAGGTTGCGCACTACTGTACTCCAGCCCAGGCACTAAGAGCGAAACTCTGTCTCAAAAAACAAAACAAAACAAAAAAACCACTCTGTCTAAAGTAAAACAAAAACAAAACAACAACAACTCAGATATTTGCACACACATGTTCAACTCAGCACGATTTACAATAGCCAAAAGCTAGAAGCAATCTAAATGTCCATAGACAAATAAATGGATAAAAAATATGTGGTATACACACACAATGAAATATTATTCTGCCTTAAAAAGGAAGGAAATCCTATCACATGCTACAATATGGATGAACCTTGAGGACATTACGTAAAGTGAAATAAGCCAGTCACAGAAAGACAAATACTGCATGATTCCACGAATTATATGAGGTATCCAAAGTAGTTAAACTCATAGAAACAGAAAGTGGAATGTTGTTATCAGCGGACAAGGAAGAGGGAAAAATGCAGAGAAGTTGTTCAGTGGGCATAAAGTTTCAATTTTGCAAGATGGAAAAATTCTAGAGATATATTGCCCAACAGTGTGAATATAGCTAACACTATTATACAGTTCAAAGTGGTTACAATGGTAAATTTGATGGTTTTTTTAAAGTAATAACAGTGGGTGTGTGCAAAGGTGTGTACAGAACACAGCAAAACACAAGGGATAGTACCTCTGTGGTTGGGTAGGGAATGCTGCTGTCACACCTGAGCTTGAATGACAGAGACAGAGAGGGCAGCTAGGGGCTACCTGACAGGAACTGGGCCCTTTAGTTTAGGGCCACAATCCATGGTGACCCTACAGACAGGAAGCCAGAGGAATACATACCTTCACCTCACTCTCTTCCCTCGCTTTGAACATCTGATGCCTGATAGGGTTTGGATCTGTGTCCATGCCAAATCTCATGTTGAAATGTAATCCCCAGTGTTGGAGGTAGGGCCTGGTGGGAGGGCTTAGCACCATCCCCTTGGTGATGAATGAGTTCACAGATCTGCTTGTTTAAAAGTGTGTGGCACCTCCCACCCTCTCTCTCTTGCTCCTGCTCTTGCCATGTGAGATGTCTGCTCCCCTTTTCCCTTCCACCATGACTATAAATCTCCTGAGGTCCTCACCAGAAGCTGACGACAGCATGCAATGCTTCCTGTACAGCCTGCAGAACTCTGAGCCAATTAAACCTCTTTTCTTATAAATTACCCAGCCTTGGGTATTTCTTTCCAGTGATGCAGGAATGGCTTATCACAATGTCCCAATGGCTGAATCCAACCAAAGCCAGAAGACAAAGGGTCATTAATGCAACCCATACTATGCACATGTAGTCCATACATGTCAGCCTCCCAGAGCAAGAAGCAAATGGAACAGGTGAAGGGTGGACCTAGAAAGGCAAATGGAAACCACCTAGCACATCCAACACCCTCCTTTCCTCTCCACCAGCTTGTTTTTGTCCCCTTCCATCACTGCCCCAGGGGAGTGATGGGAAAGTTGTCTGTAGCACCCTCTGATGATGCTCTTTAAAATTATTAACCCAAGGACCACTAAGACAAGAGACATCATAGTCAACACACTAAACTGCCTACACAAAAGCTCACATTATATTGGCAACACATTACTTGAGATAAATAACTATCCTCATGGCTATATTCTTTTTTTTTTTTTTTGAGATGGCGTCTCACTGTCACCAAGGCTGGAGTGCAGTGGCACGATCTTGGCTCACTGCAACCTCTGCCTCTCATGTTCAAGCAATTCTCCTGCCTCAGCCTCCCTAGAAGCTGGGATTACAGGCACACGCTACCACGCCCAGCTAATTTTTGTATTTTTAGTAAAGATTCGGTTTCACCATGTTGGCCAGGCTGGTCTTGAACTCCTGACCTCAGGTGATCCACCTGCCTTGGCCTCCCAAAGTGCTGGGATTAGAAGCATGAGCCACCGCGCCCAGCCCCCCATGGCTATATACATATATATATATATATATATATATATTTTTTTTTTTTTTTTGAGATGGAATCTCGCTCTGTCGCCCAGGCTGGAGTGCAGTGGTGCAATCTCGGTTCACTGCAACCTCCACCTCCCTGGTTCAAGCAATTCTCCTGTCTCAGCCTCCTGAGTAGCTGGGATTACAGGTGCATGCCACCACACCCAGCTAATTTTTGTAATTTTAGTAGAGATGGGTTTCACCATGTTGGTCAGGCTGACTTGAACTCCTGACCTCATGATCCACCTACCTCGGCCTCCCAAAGTGCCGGGATCACAGGCATGAGCCACCGTGCCTGGCCCCCATGGCTATATTCTTAAGGCAGAATGGGGCTTCTAAATGTAGGTTTAAATCTGCAATAAGAACGAGCTTTTAAAAGGACAAATGACAGGCTGGGCATGGTGGCTCAAGTGGTAATCCCAGCACTTTGGGAGGCCCAGGCAGGTGGATCACTTGAGCTCAGGAGTTCGAGACCAGCCTGGGCAACATGGCAAAACCTTGTCTCCACCAAAAATACAAAAATTAGCCAGGTGTGGTAGCACACACCTGTGATCCTAGCTACTCGGGTGGCTGAGGCATGAGAATTGCTTGAACCCAGGAGGCAGAGGTTGCAGTGAGCACCACTGCACTCCAGCCTGGGAAACAGAGTGAGACCCTGTCTCAAAAAGAAAGAAATAAAAAAAAAGACTGCCATATTTTGAGAACCCATAACAGAAGGGAGGCAAAGTAAGGAAGAACAAGTCCACTGGGCACGGGAACTACCCTTTGGGGGCCTCAAAGTTGGTCCTGTCTCACTTGGGCCAACTCAGATGGCTGACTCACGGGCACCTGCTTGACGTTTGGACTGTGGTCCTGCCACCACCCTTCACGAATGGGACTGAAACTCACCTCCCCACTGGCCGCCTAGCTCCCAGCTGAGACTCATCCCCTCTGCTGGCTGAGTTTCACCACTGAGACTGATCTTACTGCAGACTTGAAAGCAGGGAGGCAGAGTTTGGCTTTTCTGCCTCCCAACTCCCCCTGCACACATTCACTCCCAAAGGGGACTCTGGGCTTTCTGGACCCTTTGCCTAAGACTATTTCCCTCAAACAGCCATCTCTACTAGTAGCTAATGAGACATGCCAGGGAGAAAAGAAAAGCAGTTAATGAACCGGCAAACTACCCAGACGGGAAAGTGTGAGAACGCTGCAGAGGAGGAAGGTTAGAGGAGGTGAGGGAGGAGAGAGGGAGCAAGAGGGAACAGAGAAGAAATGAGAGAGAACGCCTCCATTCATAGCTCCTCAGAGAATCAGACCCTGAAACATGAGCTGTTGGCTTGGATGGGCTTTGACCCATTAAAACATCATTAAATGAAAAACTTTGCAAAGCAAAGCAAAATCCATTGCTGTTATGGATTTTTGTTTTTAAGCAACTGCACAAGTTAAAATGTCAGATCCCTATAGGTGATTCCCATTTTTCACAGGGCTTAGCCCAGTAAAATACCATACAGCCAAATTAAATTGTTAATATAAATGTGTAATTGCTGGCAATGACCCACAAATGAAAATTCAAGGCCCCGCTAAGAAGTCTTCACCAGGGGTGCTTGGCCAGCTGCCAATGGCCTCAGGAGACTGCAGTGAGAAGTAGCTAGGATCTTCCCCTAGTTAGCAGAAACGCACAGGGCTAATGCACAGTAGCAGCCTCCGTTTCAGCACTCCCCTTCTCCATAAAAAGAGCTGCGATGTGGAGTCACACTCTAAACAACTCCTAAGTTAGCATGTCCTGACCTGGCCAGTCGCTCTGACACCACTGCCCCTGTCAGGCCCCCCTGACTCCATCCTGGCTGCTGCCCAGCCCACTGGCTCTTCCCTGAGGACCAGTCCTGCTGAAAGGGTGAGCCTGGGCCCCCACTTAGGACCATGTGACTTAACACCCAATAGGGTGGACACCTGCCCCAAGCAGGACCCATCAGATTATTTCCTGGAAACCTAGAAGTGAGAAAGTCCAGTTTGTCGGCGTTGGTGCTGGATCCCAGAGGTCATGTGTGCAGCATGGGGAGCTTATTGGAGCACTCTTTTTCTAGTGGGAGAGAATGAAGCCCCATTTGCAACCCCTTGGGGAGAGGCAGAAAGTCACCTCAGTCCATGATTCTGGACCCTCACAAGGAATTGGAGATCCTTCCAATAAATTCCCACTCCTTTCTGCTTAAGTCTGCAGGACGGGCTTGTGTTCACCCCAACCCTGACTTGAGGGCAGGGACTTTTGTCAGCTTTATCCTCTGCTGTATCCCAGTACCTGGAATGTTAGAAGCTGGATGAATCCCTGTGTAAAATGAAGCCCCAATGAGGCTGATCTCTAGAATTTCTACTTACACTATCAGTCCGTCCACTGAGCACCTCAATCCCCTTACTCCTCTGAACAAAAACCTTCCCTTCACAAGATTCTGGACAGAAGCATATATTCAGGGCAACTTGAATCCATGGGATGAAAAAACAAAAATACCAAAGTCCACAACACCTAGCTCAGCCACCCAGGCCTCCCAAGGACTGGTTCTCCCACACCCTTCCAGTGCCAGGTCCCCTGCCTCCTGACCCAAATATTGGAGCCTCTCACTGTTCCTTGAGCATGCACTACTCAGGCCCAGACTCTGGTCCACCCCATCCACTCTCTTAAACACACTCCCCGCTTCAAGGAATGAAATCCCATCCATGCTCAAGGCCCAACTCAAGCATCAGCTCCTCCTCAAAGCCTTTCATATGGCTTCAGCAAGAAGAAATCCTTCCCTCCCTGGAACGGGTAGAGGTATCTGTGCATAATACTCACAAGGCACTCACTGCATGCTGGCTGCTTTGTGTGAGGCATGAGAGCTCCCCAGTCCAGAATCTGAAGGTCAGTTATATTAGCTGGGTGGCCACTGTCCTCTCACCTTTCTGGGCCTGTCGCCCCACCCTCCCACCCCTCACTCCTACTGCTTTTTCTCCATAGTCCTCACCAACTTCTACTTTACCATATAACTTAAGAGTACGCCTGTCCTCTCACTAGTATGTAAGCTCCATGAGGGCAGAGATTTCTGTTTTATTCACTGTTAATCCTTGGCACCTGCAAGAGTTGGTACTCAGTAAATACCTGTTGGATGAATAAATGAATTCCAGCCTGGCCAAGGTGGCGAAACCCCATTTCAACTAAACATACAAAAATTAGCCAGGTGTGGTGTTGCACACCTGTAATCCCAGCTACTCAGGGGGCTGAGGCACAAGAATTGCTTGAACCCAGGAAGCAGAGGCTGCAGTGATGTGAGACTGCATCACTGCACACCAGCCTGGGCAACAAAGTGAGACGCTGTCTCAAAAAAAAAAAAAAAAGAATGAATAAATGAATGAATATACAAAATGAAGTTGACCCCTGTTATTGAGTTCATGATTCTTTTATTTAGTTAGGTAGTTTTTGAGACGGAGTTTAGCTCTCGTTGCCCAGGCTGTAGTGCAATGGCGCGATCTCGACTCACAGCAACCTCCACCTCCCAGGTTCAAGCGATTCTCCTGCCTCAGCCTCCCGAGTAGCTGGGATTACAGGCATGCGCCACCACACCCGGCTAATTTTTTGTATTTTTAGTAGAGACGGGGTTTCTCCATGTTGGTCAGGCTGGTCTCCAACTCCCTCAGGTGATCTGCCCGCCTTGGCCTCCCAAAGTGCTGGGATTACAGGCATGAGCCACGGTGCCTGGCCGAGTCTGTGATTCTTTTAGAGCAGTGGTCCCCAACCTTTTTGGCCCCAAGGACCAGTTTCATGAAAGGAATTCACTTTTTCCGTGACCGGGGTGGGGGGATGGTTTTGGGATTATTCAGATACATTAAATTTATTGTGCACTTTATTTCCATTATTATTACACCGTAATATATAATGAAATAATTATACAACTCACCATAACGTAGAATCAGTGGGAGCCCTGAGCTTGTTTTCCTGCAACTAGGTGGTCCCATCTAGGGGTGATGGGAGACAGTGACAGATCATCACGCATTAGATTCTCATAAGGAGCACATAACCTAGATCCCTCCCATGTGCAGTACACAATAGGGTTCATGTGCCTATGAGAATCTAATGCCCCTGCTGATCTGACGGGAGGCCGAGCTCAAGCAGTGATGTGAGCAACGCGGAGACACTGTAAATACAGATGAAGCTTTGCTTGCTCACCTGCTGCTCACCTCCGGCTGTGCAGCCCGGTTCCTAACAGGCCACAGACCACAACAGGTCCATGGCTCAGGGGTTAGGGACCCCTGTTTTATTTATTTATTTACTATTTATTTTTGTAAATTGATATCCCATTTCAGTACCCCTGTTTTAGAGCAATGGTTGTCAAAGTGCGGTCCTCAGACCAGTAGCATCAGCTGGGAACTTGTCAGAAAAGCAAATTCCTAGGCCCTATCCCAGAGCTACTGAATCGGAAACTGTATAACAAGCTCTCTACGTGATTCAGAAGTATATGTAGTTTAAACACTGCTGTGCTAGAGCATCTAGAACTCTGTATACCCAAAAATGTATGTGGTAGGCACATAATAATATTTATCAAAAGACAAGCCTGGACCTTGGGGTCTGCAGACTCACCCCTGAGCTCCTCCCCAGTGAATTTTCATCATCCTTGGGTCTTATCCCTGCCATCCCAGGATTCCATCCTAACCTCCCCCACACACAGACACAAAAACATATAGTTAAACCTTCTCTGTGTTTTCATAGCTACTTACCTTTCTTCTATCATATACATGGGTGGACTACAGACCATAGATTGTGGCCATGAACTACCTGGGTTCAAATCTCCACTCAACCACTTAGTAGTTATGTTCCTTGGGCAAATCATTTGAACTTTCTGAGCCTCAGTTTCTTCATTTGTAATGAGGTACCTACCTCACTGTCTTGTGAAGTTAAACAAATTATTCTAAGATTAAATGAGTTAACATATGTGAAGGCACATGGTAAGAACTGTGTGTGAACTCTATGAGAGACAGAGTGTGTGCTACTGTCTTACTGTACTTATCACACTATGTTGTAATAGCCTAGGCTGTAAGTGGTAGGGATGGGGAAGAAGCATACTAGACTAGGACTAGTCTCTGTCTTGAGGGATAGACGCTGAAAAATGTTTGATGAAGGGATGGTAGATCCTCCATGCTCTTTCAACTGCCCTACAGTGCCTCACAGTGGCTGCCAGCCCTAGAGATGTTCTAGATAGTAGGACAACTTGTTCTACTGGAATTAATTACCATCGGCTCAAGCAAGAAATTCTTCCCTATGAAAGAAGCACATGAAAGAAGATACACAAATGGTCAATACGCACATGATGCTCAACATCGTTAGCCATTAGAGAAATGCAGATCAAAACCACAATGAGATATCATTTCACACCCACTAAATGGTTATAATCAAAGACACAGGCCAGGCGTGGTGGCGCACACCTGTAATCCCAGCACTTTGGGAGGCCGAGGTGGGCAGATCACCTGAGGTCAGGAGTTTGAGACCAGCCTGGCCAACATGGTGAAACCTCGTCTCTACTAAAAATACAAAAATTAGCCAGGCGTGGTGGCAGGCACCTATAATCCCAGCTACTCAGGAGGCTGAGGTAAGAGAATTGCTTGAACCCGGGAGGCAGGGAGGTTGCAGTGAGCTGTGATCGCACCATTGCACTCCAGCCTGGGTGACAAGAGCAAAATTCCGTCTCAAAAAAAAAAAAAAAAAAAAAGACAAGTACAAGTGTTGTTGAGACCGTGGAGAACTATGAACCTTCATACACTGCTGGTGGGAATGTAAAATGGTGCAGCCATTGTGGGGAAACAGGTTGGCTATTCTTCAAAACGTTTATAACATAGGTGCCATAGGACGCAGCAATTCCAACTCCTAGGTATATATCCAAAAAAAGGAAAAGGTACATCCACAGAAAACCTTGCACATGAACGTTCATAACATCATTCATGATAGCCAAAAAGTATAAGCAATCCAAATGTCCATCAACTGATGAATGGACACAATGGAATATTACATATACAGCCACAAAAAGGAATGAAGTACTGATATACCTTACACCATAAATGAACCATGAAAGAAGCCAATTATACAAAGCACCTCAAATTATGATTCCATTTATACAAAATGTCCAGAAGAGGCAAATCCATAGAGACATAAAGTGGATTCGTGGCTGAAAGGGACTGGAGGGCAGTCTAACTGGGGTTGGGGAGTGACTGATAATGGGTCCAGCGTTTCCTTTTTGGGGGGGATGAAAATGTTCTGGAAATAGCTAGTTGTGATGTTTGCACTACTCTGTGAATATACTAAAAAACACTGAATTGTACATACCAAATGGGCAAATTGTATGGCATTATATCTCAATAAAGCTGTTTTTTTTGTTTCGTTTTTGTTTGTTTTTTTTTTTTTTTTGGTTTTGTTTTGTTTTTTGAGACGGAGTCTCCCTGTCACCCAGGTTGAAGTGCAGTGGCACGATCTCGGCTCACTGCAGGCTCCGCCTCCCAGGTTCAGGCCATTCTCCTGTCTCAACCTCCCGCGTAGCTGGGACTACAGGCGCCCGCCACCTCGCCCGGCTAATTTTTTGTATTTTTAGTAGAGACGGGGTTTCACCGTGTTAGCCAGGATGGTCTCGATCTCCTGACCTCGTGATCCGCCCGCCTCGGCCTCCCAAAGTGCTGGGATTACAGGCGTGAGCCACCGCGCCCGGCCTGTTGTTTTTTTTTTTTAAAGTAACTAAAATAGTAGTAAGAATGACCATTTCTAAGCGCTTGCTAGTGCCATATACTATGCTGAACAGCTTTTGTATATTCATTGTCTGGAACTTCAAAAAAGTCAAGAGTCTACAAAATATTCATAATGACCCTAGGCCTTGGGGCACATAGCAGCGGCTCAACAAATAGCTCTCTCTGCCTGATCTAGTGATTCGCGAAGGGAAGTGCTGGCACAGACCAGGGTTTGTAACAAAATCCTTGGCGAGGAGTAGCCTGGTGCTGGACGAAGAGAGGCCTGTTAACCCCGAACCTAAACTGGAGGGAAACTGGAGAGCGGTGCTGTGATCCTGAGGCAGAGCTGAGAGAAGGAGTTCTGGGCCTGATATAGGGCCTGGTGTAAAGCAGAGTGACGGTCCTGGACTACCTCCTGCGCACGAGAGGTGTTGTGTTGTGTTTTGTTTTGTGATGGGATCTCTCTCTGTCTCCCAGGCTGCAGTGCAGTGGCACGATCATAGCTCACAGCAGCCCCAAACTCCTGGGCTCAAGCGATCCTCCCGCCTCAGCCTCTCAAAGTGCTGGGACTACAGGCGTGAGCCACCACGCCCAGCCCCAAGAGAGGTTTTTGTATGGCAGGAAAGGAAGGGCAGTGGTAGTTGCGCGCACAGACTCTGGAGTTGGATTAAACAATCTGACTCCATTGTTTAAACACGTTTCTTAGCCGCAGTTGCTTGTTACCTTACTGATAAAATGAGGGTAGTGATAGTACCTACCTCACAAGACTGCTGTACAATTAAATGAGTTCACTACAATATGGAAAGTACTTAGAACTACACCCACACATTGTTAACAGCTCACTGTATGTTTGGGGCTGCTAGCCTCTTCATCATTGTTCTGTGTGAGAAGCACCATCTGACTACATTCCCAAGGGAGCGGAGGGAAGGAACAGGAAAGGGAGAAGAGAGGCAGGCACGAACATCAGTTGTGCAACGTGGCCCCCACTTACACTGATTGTTTTACACTGATTTTGCGTGTGTCCATGCGCTGGGAGGAAAGGGAGGACGTGGTCTGCCCCAACCCCGCTGCTCAAGGTCCTCCAAGGGTCCAGTCCCCGGCCGGCAGCCTAGGGCACGTGAGGGCCGGGAGGCTCACCCGCGGCGGAGGGTCTGGGGTCCGAGAAGATCTGGGCAGCGGAAGAAGGGAGGAGCGCGGCTGCACCGGGGCTAGGGGAGGTTCGGCAGGAGGGAAGGGCCTGTCCAGAGAGAGGGACGCGCATCCGCTGAGGCCGCGCCGGGCGCCAAGGGCGCGGTACCTGGAGTCGAACTTCTGGCCGTCGGGGAACATCCCCACGTAGTGGTAGCGCACGAAGTCGCCGCTGCGCACGGTGCGCGGGCACTCGTCGGGCACGAAGCGCCGCTCGATCTGCAGCTCCGCGTCGGAGCCCAGGCCCGCCACGGGCGCTGCCTGCCCGGTCACCCAGAGCAGCAGCAGGAGCAGCGGTGGCGGCGGGGGCCTCCAGCCCCGGAACGCCATCGGGGCAGCGAGAAGAGTGGCGCGGACGCAGCGCGGCGCTCGGGCGGCACGGGTCGGCCTGGGCATGTGGCTGCGTTTGCAAACGTGGACCGGTCTCCTGGCCCTACCCGGGCTGCAGTCGCCACCCCCACTCCCCGGCCGCCAGCCCTCCCGGCCGCAGCTCCAGGGGAGGAGCCCAGCCTGGCCGCGCGCCGAGGGCGGGCCTGCTGCGCCCTGCCCCGCCCGGCATTGGGAATGTGCGTGCCGCAGCGGGGAGGGGGGCTGGGAACTCCAGTGGGGACCAAGTCTGGGCCTAGAGAGGGCGTGTCCCCGAGCGAGACACTGTGATCTCCGGACAAGGCTTTGGCCCAAAGTCGGAAGAGAAAAGCGCGTACTGCCCATGCCCACCCGCTGGTCTCCGCCCGTCCCTGGAGACACCGGGTTTGGTGCGGTGAGGGACTCCTACGTGGCCGTGGATCCAATTTCCCCTTGCTGCTTTGGAGAGGGAGGGAAAATTAGATTTTAATTTTTTAAGCTTAGTTACAAGGGTATGGTCTACCTTGAAGGAGACCGAAACCATCCTTCAGGACTTTTTTTTTTTCTTTTTTTTTTTAATACTACTTAAAGGAAAAGGGAGGCCGGGCGCCGTGGCTCACGCCTGTAATCCCAACGCTTTGGGAGGCCAAGGCAGGCGGATCACGAGGTCAGGAGATGGAGACCATCCTGGCCAACATGATGAAACCCCGTCTCTACTGAAAATACAAAAAAATTAGCCAGGCGTGGTGGCGCGTGCCTGTAGTCCCAGCTACTCGGGAGGCTGAGGTAGGAGAATCGCTTGAACCCGGGAGGCGGAGGTTGCAGCGAGCCGAGATCGCGCCACTGCACACCAGCCCTGGCGACAGTACGAGACTGTCTCCAAAAAAAGAAAAGGGAGACATGTATTGCGAGAGGCTCCCGTGACACTTGTCTAGGCAAAAGTTTTAAGGCACCGTGAGGGTCCTCCAAGCCATCAGTGGCCGCACTGTGAGCTGATACTTGCAGACATCCTACAAGCTCCCATATACGAGCCTATGCCAGGGAGGACTTCATCATAGAGACCCAGAAGCCACAGGAATCCATTAGAGTAATCAGATGCACTTGGAATTGGAATTGGGTGTTATAATTTATTAAAATTTTGGAATAATGAAAGCAAATCACCAACTCTTTCTCAACTCGTTTTGGAAGCAAACACAATTCTGATACCAAAACCTGGCAAAGAGAGCAACAAAAAAGAAAAATAAAACTGAAAAAACAGGGCACGATCTAATTTATAAATATAAATGCAAAAATGCTGAATAAAACGTAATAAAATCGGATTCAACCACATATTAGGCCAGGCGCAGTGGCTCACACCTGTAACCCTAGCACTTTGGGAGGCCGAGGTGGTTGGATCACCTGAAGTCAGGAGTTCAAGACCAGCCTGTCCAACATGGTAAAACCCTGGCTCTACTAAAAATACAAAAATTAGCAGGGTGTGGTGGCACGGCCTGTAGTCCCAGCTACTTGGGAGGCTGAGGCAGAAAAATTGCTGGAACCTGGGAGTCGAAGGTTGCAGTGAGCCGAGATTGTGCCACTAAATTGCACCACTGCACTCCAGCCCAGGCGACAGAGTGAGACTCCGCCTCAAAAAAATAAATTAATTAAAAATTAAAAAAAACAGTATGTTAAAGGAAAAATATACCATTACATGGGCTACCTAGGTGAGCTTCTGCAAATTAACAAAATGTCAGTGTTCTCTGTAAGATGAAGATAAAACAATAATTATAAGATTACTATAATCTTAGGTTTCAGGGATCGAATGAGAAACTACATGAATAACAAGAAAAATGTTCATTGTTCATCTTAGAGCTTATTCTAGAAATAGAACACCTATTAATAAAATTATAGGACAGAAGAAGGGAAAAAAAAGCTCTAAGATCATGTGGCCATAGACTCAAAATGGCATGAGATAAATTTCAACATCTACCTCTGATTTTAAAAGCAAACGGAGGGCCTGGTGGCTCACTTCTGTAATCCTGGCACTTTAGAAGGCCGAGGCAGGAGGATCACTTGAGCCCAGGAGTTTGAGACCAGCCTGGGCAACATGGCAAAACCCCACCTCTACAAAAAAATACAAAAATTACTCACCCCTGTAATCCCAGCACTTTGGGAGGCCAAGGGGGGGCAGATTGCTTGATCTCAGGAGTTTGAGACCAGCCTGGGCAACCTGGTGAAACCCCGTCTCTACTAAAAGTACAAAAATTAGCCAGGTGTGGTGTTGCATGCCTATAATCCCAGCTACTCCGGTGGCTGAGGCAGGAGAATCGCTTGAACCCCAGAGGCAGAGGTTGCACTGAGCCAAGATCGCACAATTGCACTCCAGCCTGGGTGACAGAGCAAAACTCTATCTCAAAAAAAAAAGAAAAAACTTTCTGATTGTAGTCTATTAAGTCTATTAATGGCACTGACCACCAAAAAGTACTTTTGCATGTCATCTTTGTGTTGTCAAACAATACCTTGATTTTGAAGTATATAATCATTGATAATAAAAATTGTTATACATTTTATTGGCATGAATTCAGACATTCAGTTCATTCACTACACATATACTTTGGTCCAGTCTTTGCTTCACTTATGTCTCCGTGGCTTCAGGCAAGTCAGGTAACTTCTTACTTCCACCCTTGACTGTAAAACAGATGATACTTATCTTGCCTACTGACCTCTTACGGCAATTTGGGGAAATATCTTGGTGCTGAATTAGTTTCTAGGCTCAGACGCTAAACATACAATACATATTAATTGGTAAAGACTTGGGATTTGAAACTTGATCTTTTGAACTAGATGCCAAGAAGTCCAATCTTCATGACAACTCTGTATAAGGTCATAGGTATAATCACTACTTTACAGAAAAAATAAACTCCAGCCTGGGCAACTGAGTGATACCCTGTCTCAAAAAGAAAAACAAAAACCAAACAAAAATTAGCCAGATGTGGTGGTGTGTGCCTGTAGTCCCAGCTATTTGGGAAGCTGATGTTGGAGGATCGCTTGAGCCCTGGATGTTGAGGCTGCAGTGAGCCATGATTGCACCACTGCATAATTGGCCTGGGTGACAGACAGAGACCTTGTCTCAAAAAAAAAAAAAAAAAAAAAAAAAAAAAAAAAAAGGTAGAGCAGGGCGGCCTGCACCTGTAGTCCCCCGTTCAGCTACTTCGGAGGCTGAGGTGGGAAGATCATCTTCAACCTAGAAGATGGAGGCTGCAATGAATTGTGATCACACCACTGCACTCCAGCCTAGGTGACAGAGTGAAAGCCTGTCTAAAAATATATATAAAATAAAATAAAAATGAATGTCTGCTCGTGGTGGCAGGATCTAGGAGCCTGTAGTCCTAACTACTTGAGAGCCTGAGGTGGGAGGATCTCTTGAGCCCAGAAGTTCAAGTCTAGCCTGGGCAACATACTACGACTCTGTCTCAAAAAAGAAAAAAAAAAAATCTTGCTATTAAAAAATGTCACAAATTTTTTAAAGACAAATGATGAATTAAAAAAATACTTGGCCAGGCACTGTAGCTCACACCTGTAATCCCAACACTTTGGGAGGCCAAAGCGGGCGGATCGCGAGGACAGGAGATCGAGACCATCCTGGCTAACACGGTGAAACCCCATCTCTACTAAAAATACAAAAATTAGCTGGGCGTGGTAGCGGGCACCTGTAGTCCCAGCTACTCAGGAGGCTGAGGCAGGAGAATGGCGTGAACCCGGGAGGGGGAGCTTGCAGTGAGTTGAGATCGCACCACTGCACTCCAGCCTGGCGACAGAGCAAGACTCCATCTCAAAAAAAAAAAAAAAAAAAAAAATACTTACGGCCAGGCATGGTGGCTCACACCTGTAATCCCAGCACTTTGGGAGGCTGAGGCGGGTGGATCATGAGGTCAGGAGTTCAAGACCAGCCTGGCCAAGATGGTGAAACCCCGTCTCTACTAAAAATACAAAAATTAGCTGGGCGTGGTGGCAGGCACCTGTAATCCCAGCTACTCGGGAGGCTGAGGCAGGAGAATCACTTGAACCCCAGGGACGGAGGTTGGAGTGAGCCCAGATCATACCACTGCACTCCAGCCTGGGCGACAGAGTGAGACTCTGTCTCAAAACAAACAAACAAAAAAACCCTTACAACTATATGACAAAACAAATGTGTAAGCATAAGTGAACACCCCATCTGTGTTGGCCTGAAATTCTTTGAGGCTCCTCCCATTTAGAAGTGGAGTTTATGATTATCCTGTTGAATCTGGATAGGCCCACAGCTGTGCTGACCAATAGAATACAGTCTAACTGATGGGCCGTGACTTCTGGGCTAGATTATAAAAGGCCATGTTGTTTCCACCTGGTTCACTGGAACACTTGCCCCTTAAGTCCTGATCCCTGTAAGAAGTCCCACTACCTAGAGGCCTCCATGCTGGGGAGGTCACAGGCAGACTCTGTGATTGACATTCACACCTGAGCCCATACCTCAGCCATCCCAGCATAGGCAGCAAAAATGTGAGTAAAGCAGCCCCTGGATTAGCCATCTGCCATATGTTCAAGTCAGCCCAGCCATTTAAGCAGTAAAAATCACGTAGCAGACAAAGCCATGACTGCTATATCCTGCCAAAATTCCTGACCCACAGAATTTGTAAGCATATTAGATTGTTGTTTTTAAGCTCTGGGGTGGTATATTATGCAGCAGTACAACAAAACTGAAGTCAGAATACATAGGCGAAGACTTCAGAAAAGAGGAAATACAAATAAATATATTCACCCTCACTAGTAATCAAGAAAATAAAATATGCTGGGTGTGGTGGCTCACACCTGTAATCCCAGAACTTTGAAAGGCTGAGGCAGGTGGATCACCAGAGGTCAGTAGTTCGAGACCAGCCTGGCCAACATGGTGAAACCCTGTCTCTACTAAAAATACAAAAATTAGCTAGGTGTGGTAGCACACGCCTGTAATCCCAGCTGCTGGGGAGGCTGAGGCAGGAGAATCACTTGAACCTGGGAGATGGAGGCGAGAGTGAGTCCAGATCACACCACTGCACTCAAGCCTGGGTGACAGAGCAAGACTCTGTCTCAAAAATAAAAAAGAAAAGAAAATAGAGAGTGTACTTTCACTTGGACCAAAGGCTGCACCTCCCGAATCTATAGATTGTTTCTCAGAAAATAGAAGGTCTCAATTTTCCTCAAAAAAAGAAAAGAAAATTAAGACAATGAAGTACATTGTTACAGCATTTAAAGAGATGCATGATTTTGTTTTGTTTTGTTGTTGTTTTGGTTTAGTTTGTTTTTTGTTTGTTTTTTATTTTGAGACGGAGTCTCGCCCTGTCACCCTGGCTGGAGTGCAGTGGCGTGATCTCGGCTCACTGTGAGCTCCACCTCCCGGGTTTACGCCATTCTCCTGCCACAGCCTCCCGAGTAGCTGGGACTACAGGAGCCCGCCACCACGCCCGGCTAATTTTTTTGTGTGTTTAGTAGAGACGGGGTTTCACCGTGTTAGCCAGGATGGTCTCGATCTCCTGACCTCGTGATCCACCCGCCTCGGCCTCCCAAAGTGCTGGGATTACAGGCGTGAGCCACTGCGCCCGGCCAAGTTTTTTGATACCAAGTAACAGAACTCCAAATTTCACATAGGGAATTAAAAAAAAATCATTTGAGGAATACCAGAGGTTTTCACTCAATTGAGGGTTGTATCCAATTCAAAGAAGTGGCCGGGTTTCCCCTGCTAGGAGGAGTTCAGGAATCACTAGAACCAATATGGCTGTTTGCTGACATGCTCTGTCTCCATTTCTTGTTTCTGCAGGTTTGTATATGGGCTTTGTTCTAAAATGCAAGTTGTCTTCTGCCACATATCAAAAAACAACGCCCTTGACATCTCTTAACTTGAACATCTGGCAGCTCCATTATCAGAAAGAAACTAGGTCTTTCCCAGCATCAGTGTTTTACATCACTGGCTTGGGACTGCAGCCCTGCCCACCAATCAGCTATGAGCAGACCAGTGCTTTGTAGTGCAGACTTAACTACCAGAGCCCACCCCTGTGGTTTGGAAATCATTCCCCAGAAGGGGAAACCACAAAGAGTTAAGAGTAACTTGTAGAAGAATTTGACCATATGTAACAAAAGCTCTATGAATGGGTATAAGCTTGACCCAGCAATAGCATTTCTACCAATTTACCCCAAGGAAGTAATTAAGAATACATGCAGAGACTCAGCTGTAAGAATATGCTTTACAGTATCATTAATAATGGAGAGAAATAATCCAATATGAAACTTTCAATTAATTATCATACATCTACACAGCCATAAAAGTAGTGTTATAAAAATATGCTTATTGATATTGGAAACTGTTTATTTTTAAAAACCATATTAAAAAACGGTCAGCCGGGCGCGGTGGCTCACGCCTGTAATCCCAGCACTTTGGGAGGCCGAGGCGGGCGGATCACGAGGTCAGGAGATCGAAACCATCCTGGCTAACACGGTGAAACCCCATCTCTACTAAAAATACAAAAAATTAGCCGGGCGTGGTAGCAGGTGCCTGTAGTCCCAGCTACTCGGGAGGCTGAGGCAGGAGAATGGCGTGAACCCGGGAGGCGGAGCTTGCAGTGAGCCGAGATCGCACCATTGCACTCCAGCCTGGGTGACAGAGCAAGACTCCGTCTCAAAACAAAAACAAAGGCCGGGAGCGGTGGCTCATGCCTGTAATCCCAGCACTTTGGAAGGCTGAGGCGGGCGGATCACGAGGTCAGGAGATCGAGACCATCCTGGCTAACAGGGTGAAACCCCGTCTCTACTAAAAATACAAAAATTTAGCCTGGCACGGTAGCCGGCACCTGTAGTCCCAGCTACTCGGGAGGCTGAGGCAGGAGAATGACGTGAACCGGTGAACCCAGCTAATTTTTTGTATTTTTAGTAGAGACGGGGTTTCACTGTGTTAGCCAGGATGGTTTTGATCTCCTGAACTCGTGATCCACCCGCCTCGGCCTCCCAAAGTGCTGGGATTACAGGCGCCAGCCGGCCAATAAACTGTCTTTAAACAGAAACACACATAAAACAAGATTATGTATTGATCAGTTGAGGGAATATTGTGACCAAAGCCTTGCAGAAACCTAACCCAGAATTTCTCCTAAAAGCAATGGTTCAGTGTTTGCTAGTTCAGTATTTGCTGGGACTTTATAACAAAATTACTACATATAATGAGAACCGACAGTATGGGGCCGGGCGCAGCGGCTCACACCTGTAATCCCAGCACTTTGGGAGGCTGAAGCAGGTGGATCTCCTGAGATCAGGAGTTAAAGACCAGCCTGGCCAACATGGCGAAACCCCTTCTCTACTAAAAATACAAAAATTAGACGGCTGTGGTGGCACACACCTGCAGTCTCAGCTACTTGGGAGGCTGAGGCAGAAGAATTGCTAGAACCTGAGAGGCGAGGTTACCGTGAGCTAAGATCCCGCCACTGCACTCCAGCCTGAGCAACAGAGCTAGACTCCATCTCAAAAAAACAAACAAACAAACAAACAAAAAAAAACCTGACACTATCCTGACACTATCTAGGAATGGAATTTCTGGATCATATGAAACCCCACTGGTAGCTCTATCCTCGCCCACCGCTGCCGCCTCCTTCTGCCGCTCCTGGTGCTGCTTGTGTGCTCATTTGGTGCGGACCTGGTACCTCTTTTGTGAAGTGGCAGCTGAGGAGACTTCGGCGCTCGCCATGGCCGACAAAAAGCCCAACGAAGGAGTCAAGTAGGAGAACAACGATCATATTAATTTGAAGGTGGCGGGGCAGGATGGTGCTGTGGTGCAGTTTAAGATTAAGAGGCATACACCACTTAGTAAACTAATGAAAGCCTATTGTAAACAACAGGGATTGTCAATGAGGCAGATCAGATTCCGATTCGACGGGCAACCAATCAAGGAAACAGGCACACCTGCACAGTTGGAAATGGAGGATGAAGATACAATTGATGTGTTCCAACAGCAGACGGAGGTGTCTACTGAAAAGGGAACCTGCTTCTTTACTCCAGAACTGTTTTTTAAAGACCAAGATTACATTCTCAATTAGAAAACTGCAATTTGGTTCCACCACATCCTGACTACTACCATATAGTTTTCTCTGTTCTTTCATTTCCCCCTTCCCCATTCCTTTATTGTACATAGCTGGTATATGTGCACAAGCATATTGCATTTTTTTTTAACTAAACAGCCAATGGTATGTTTTGATTGACATCAAGTGGAGACGGGATGGGGAAAAGTACTGATTCTGTGAAAATACCCCCTTTCTCCATTAGTGGCATGCTCATTCAGCTCTTTATATTCCAGTAAGTTATTTTGCTCTCACTGTTTCAACAACAACAACAAAAAACACAAAAATCCTTGCATACCTTGTTCAATTGCAGAATTTTAATGTTTTTCACTTATCATTGTAAAACCAAGGACAATTTTATAACTTTTTTGTACGTAGCTGTTACATGTAGGGCAATCTGTCTTTAAGTAGGGACAAATTACTCTAAAACAAAAAAAGAAACCTAGATAGTTTTCCCTTCAAGTCAAGCATCTCGTTGTTTAAATAAACTTCTTGTTTAAAAAAAAAAAAGAAAGAAAGAAAGAAAAGAAACTCCACTGCTAACTTTCTGAGGAACTGCCAAAACTTCACTTTATAGTTTTGTAGGTTGCAAAAAAATAATCTGATGTCCAAGATCACCAGAGGAACAACACCTGTTCCCCCCTCCTATCCAATGGTCTCTCTCCTGAGTGCACTGACTTACTTGCAGAGGAGGAATAAACACAAAAGAAGAAGAAAAAAGCAAGTCAAAGGACATAAATATGGCTCCCTGTGACTTCTCTTATGGAGGTGTGCCCTACTTCACAGTCTTTTATACACAGACAGAAGATAGTCACCATTTTGGACTTTCTCTTTGTTCTGCTTTTTTGGTTTTTTTACTTTTTCTTACTTTCTTACTTCTTTGTACTGACTCATATTTCTCCACATTACAAATGTAATAAATTAACTAGATGCAACCAGAAACAGACTAAACAAGGCTGAAAGCAAATTAATGGCATGGAAGGAAGTATGATCTGAAGCCAGGTGTGGTGGCTTAGGCCTGTAATCCCTGAGTAATCTTAAAAAAAAAAAAAAAAAAAGAAAAAAGAAAAGAAAAAAAGAAAAGTAAGTTTGTGATCTGAGATACCAAAATAGACACCACTTTATCGACTAAGTTGCACTCAAAGCTTCAGGAAATGAAGTTACCTACGGGCAGAGGGTTCAGGGCCTGGCTGGCATGGCAAATGTCTAAATTCCTTTGGCTAAACTCCCTAACAATAGGAGCTATCAATTCTGATTTACAACCCAGACCACTACAACTCTGATTGGACAGAGGACGGGCCTCACAAACATTCTTTTCTGATAAGCTACTGCAGGCTTTTGGCCAGTTTCAGCAGCTTATAGAGGATTTGCACAAACTGTCTGTGTATCCTGTAGTTCACTTTTTGTTGTAAAGAGCCAAATTCCATCTCGTTTTAATGCTAAAACTCAGTTTCAAAGTAAATGTGGGATGTGTGTGACATATGTGTTTACCCAATTCCCTTATAAATATGTATAGCATTTCCCTCAAAGCTGCTGAATATGATATGGTTTGGTGATATGCTTTGGCTGTGTCCCCACCCAAATCTCATCTTGAATTGTAGTTCCCATAATCCTGACGTGTGGTGGGAGGGACCTGGTGGGAGGTAATTGAATCATGAGGGTTGTTATCTCCATGCTGTTCTGCTGATAGTGAGTTCTCACCAGATCTGATGGTTTTATAAGGGGCTTTCCCCTCATTGCTCAGCACTTCTCCTTGCTGCCGCCATGTGAAGAAGGACGTGTTTGCTTCCCCTTCTCCCATGATTGTAAGTTTCCTGAGGCCTCCCTAGCCCTGTGGAACTGTGAGCCAATTAAACTTCTTTCCTTTATAAATTGCCCAGTCTCGGGTATTTCTTCATAGCAGCATGAGAATAGACTAATACAATATGTATGATACTGGCCTTATGAGACTTAAAACTCTCAAGCTATCCTTCTTCTCTTCTAAGAGAGTGCACCTTCCAGCCACATCAGAGCCATAAGCCAAAAAAGAAAAAGAATTCTAAGCAATAATAATAAAGAGGTGAGCAAAAGGGAGTAGTGGGAGAGAGGGTAACAGTGATGAAGTCCTCACAGACCCTCTTGGAATTGGATATCTGCAGCAGTCTATCAAAGAGAAAGTTTTACCATATACCAGGATATCAATGGATGCTTTAAAAGTGGAAATATGTGGTTAAAACTGAAAGAAACCAAAATATTCTTCTGTAATATACTAGGGATTGTAGAGCTGAAGAAGATTAAAGGGCAGGGGACACTCTACCCTTCCCTCCGCTTGCCTGATGGCAGGACGGCAATTTACAAAGACAAAAGGTCTTCCTGCCTCCTCTCTGCCTTTCCCACCTAAAGATAGGATTTGCAGGGTTTGCTTATAAGCTCATAGACAAAAGCGCCAGAGACTTTTCTCTTCCCATAGATTAACCTCCCGACATTTTCCCACCTTTTGGAAACCTGAAGATGCTCTCTTGTCACTATAGGATTTATGAGTCTTTGTTAAAATACTATTTAAGCAAGGCCCCTAAGCCACTGCCTTGAGAAAGAAATCCACTTGAACTGAGAAGCCTTTCCTGTATGATGGGTACAGCAATGACTCAATAAACTTTTTTTTTTTTTTGACATGGAGTCTTGCTCTGTTGCCCAGTCTGGAGTGCAGAGGCACGATCTTGGCTCACTGCAACCTCTGCCTCCCAGGTCCAAGCGATTCTCCTGCCTCAGCCTCTGGAGTAGCTGGGATTACAGGCGCCTGCCACCACACCTGGCTACTTTCTGTATTTTTAGTAGAGATGGGGTTTCACCATGTTGTCCAGTCTGGTCTCAAACTCCTGACCTCAGGTGATTCACCCGTCTCAGCCTCCCAAATTGCTAGGATTACAGGCATGAGCCACAGTGCCCAGCCAAACTTCTGCTGACTTTTATTTTTAGGAGGCTATTTCACCTAAGAACCTATGAGGGAAAGAAAATAAAATATATTTTCTCCCCTAGAAAACACAGAATCACTCTTAGAGTTGTGTGTGTGTGGCTGTCTGTGTGTGTATGTGTGTGTGTTGTGAAATATGCCCATTTAGTAGTTTTTATAACCATAATCATTTTTCTTCATGTTAAATGACTCTTTTGGGAATTAATATCTCTAGTAGTAAAAAAAACTTCTTTAATTTCACAAATATGTCATTTTCTGTGAACTTTAAGTAAAATAAAATTTAGTAATTTCTATTTTAAGAAGCGTGTGTGAATACTCTCCCTTTCATCTCTGTATTACTCTAGCTACCTATCTATGTCTTTAAAAAATAAATAAATAAAAATAAAAAATAAAAAACAGGGTCTCACACTGTTGTTCAGGCTGGAGTGCAGTGGTGCGATCATGGCTCACTGCAGCTGTGACTTCCCGGGCTCAAGTGATCCTCCCACCTCAGCATCCCAAGTAGCTGGGACTACAGGTGCGTGCCACCATGCTCAGCTAATTTTTGCATTTTTTGTAGAGATGGTGTCTCATTATGTTACCCAGGCTGGTCTTGAACTCCTGGGCTCAAGCGATCCTGAAACCTTGGCCTCCCAGAATGCTGGGATTATAGGCATGAGCCACCACTAGGTCTACTTTAAAAGAAATGCTTAACGGAGTTTTTCAAGTAAAAATGAAAGAAAGCAGCTGGGTATGGTGGCTCATGCCTGTAATCCCAGCATTTTGGGAGGCTGAGGAGGGTGGATCACTTGAGGTCAGGAGGTCAAGACCAGCCAGGCCAACATGGCAAAAACCCACGCCTTCTAAAAATACAAAAAATTAGCCAGGTGTGGTGGCGGGTGCCTGTAATCCCAACTACTCAGGGGGCTGAGGCAGGAGAATCAATTAAACCATGAGGCGGAGGTTGCAGTGAGCCGAGATCACACCACTGCCCTCCAGCCTGGGTGACAGAGCAACACTCTGTCTCAAAAAGGAAAAAAAAAAAGAATGCTAATTAATCACATGAAAGCATAAGAAAATATATAATATTCAGCAGTAAATGTGCATATACTTGGGAGGCTGAGGCCGGAGAATTGCTTGAACCCAGGAAGTGGAGGTTTCAGCGAGCTGAGATCGCACCACTGCACTCCAGCCTGCCAAACTGCATCTCAAAAAAAAAAAAACCAAAAAACTTGAGGCCTGGCCTCGTGCTCCCCTCCCATCCCCCATTCCGTGGGTCCAAGCTGCCTTGGCTGAGGAGGGAGCTGAGGAGGTGTGAGCCCCTGCCAGGAACCCCCTGCCCAGACCATGTACTTGGCCCACAGGCCCCTGATGTCTGCGTCCAGCGAGGCGTCCGGTGGCGTCAGCCTGTTTGTGTGGAGGAACGTGGAACCTTGCTCTGTGGCTGTGTTCTCCTGGTACTCTGTCCCCTTCCTGACCCCTCCCTGCAGCCGCGTGAGGCCCAGCAACCTGCCAGTCACTCAGTGGCCTCCAACCAGAGCAAACAACCTGCCAAGTTGGCAGCTGTTGCTCAGAGTGTCCACCAGGTGGGACGGGGAGTGCTGACCCTGGGCAGCCCCCTGGAGCCACCTGCCCTGAAAGCCCAGGGCCCGGAACCCCACACACTTTGGGGGTGGTGGAACCTAATAAAAGCCCACCTCCTACCATGGAGGAGGAGCCCTGGGCCCCTCAGGGGAGTCCCTGCTGGACAGTGAGACAGAGAATGACCACAATGTTGCTTTCCTCTCTGTCATGTCTCCTGACACCCAGTTGCCTCTACCACTCAGATGATGTCAGGCCCAGTCCCTCAGTGCACTGCGCAAGGAACAGGACTCATCTTCTGAGAAGGATGGACGCAGCCCCAACAAATGGGACAAGGACCACATCCGGTGGCCCATGAGTGGCGTTCATGATCTTCAGCAAGCGGCACCAGGCCCTGGCAGGGCACACCGGGGTCACCGCAACCAGGATAACTGGACCGTCAGCCAGATCCTGAGCAAGCGGTGGTACACCCTGGGGCCCAATGAGACGCAGAAGTACCAGACCTGGCCTTCCAGGTGAAGGTGGCCCACTTGCAACAAGGACCGAAAGAAGTCCAGCTCAGAGGCCAAGCCCACAAGCCAGGGGCTAGCAGGAGTGTACAAGGGCTCGTGGGAGCAGAGCATACCAGAGACGGGCACTGTCACTGCCCCTGGGGTGTCCTCTGAACTCCTGTCAGTTGCAGCCCAGACACTCCTGAGCTCGGATACCAAGGAGCAGCTTCTGTGGGGGCAGAACGGCTGCACAGTCAGGGAACCTGGCTCAGCCTGGCCCAAGCCTTCTCCCACAGGGGGGTACACAGCCTGGACGGCAGGGAAATAGACCGTCAGGCACTACAGGAACTGACACAGGTGGTGTCTGGCACTGCATCATACTCTGGCCCAAAGCCTTCTACTCAGTATGGAGCTCCAGGCCACTTTGCAGCCCCTGGTGAGGGAGGTGACCAGTGGGCAGCCCTGCTGCTGCCCACCTGAGCTGCTGATTCCAAGCACATGGCCAGTGAGGACACAGCGAGTGACAAGGAGCCCATGGTCATCCATGGGGGGGGTGGTGACGATGTCATTGCTGATGACGGCTTTAGCACCACTGACACTGATCTCAAGTTCAAGGAGTGGGTGACCGACTAAGAGTGGGGACGACTCTGGGGAGGAGCCAGAGGGCAACAAGGGCTTTGGTGGGAAGGTATCTGCACCTGTCATTCCTTCCTCCTTTACTCCTGCCGCCCCTTGCTGGATCCTGAGCCCCCAGGGTCCCCCGATCCACCTGCAGTTTTTGGCAAAGTCTATGGTCCCACCCCATCCTCCTCCTACACATTCCCATGCTTCCTCCTCAACCTTGGCACCCACCTCCTTACCGGGCCCAGGAGCCTTCAAAGCCCAGGAATCTGGTCAGGGCAGCAGAGCGGGCCCCCTATGGCCCCTACCCCTGGGGATGGGGGCCCAGGGACGCCTTCCAAGGCGACCTGTTTCCTCCCAACGGATCCTGCCACCTTCTGGTGCAAGAGACCTGAAAGTGTGGGCGACCTGGAGCTACCAGGCCCCTCAGTCATCACGGTCCCTCCCAACACTAAGGCTTTCCTAGGCAAGAGCTGGGCTGAGCCACCCGGGGGGCAGAGCCTGAAGAGGAGAAACTGACTGGGCTTTGGGGGTCGGGGCAGAGGGAATCCCACGGACATGGATCCCGCACTGGAGGACCCCACCACGCTCAAATGCAAGATGAGAAGATGCTCCAGCTGCAGCCCAAAGCCCAACACCCCCAAGTGTGCCATGTGTGATGGGGACAGCTTCCCCTTTGCCTGTACAGGTGGGAGAAGCCGAGGACGGGCTCAGGGAACCGGAGACCGAGAAGGCGGTGTCCTCTTCACTGCACGTGCCCTGGACCAGTGCCGGCCCTGATCATGCAGCTCTTCCAGGCCCACTGCTTCTTCCTGTCCACTAGGCCACAGCTGCCATCCAGGCCCACTATGCACACATCCTCCCCTCCAAGGTTTGTTCTGCCCCTGCCCTGACTCCCAGCCCTGTGGGGGTCCTGACCCACCTCACCTGGCTCAGACTCTGCCTCTGCCCGAGTCACGTGAGGCTGAGAGTAGGGGCAGGGGCAGCAGTGGTGCCAGTTGGGGGGCGGTCCAGTGGGAGGAGCCTCAGCCTCGCGCGCTGCTCCGTGGGACTGATGACTGCATGATCTTCTGGGCACCTCACGGATCTTCAACTGCAGGTGAAACAGATGCTGGCGGTGGGTGCAGGGCCGCTGGGAGCCGCTGCATGGGTCCCAGAGGCTGGACTGGGGCAGGGGCCAACTGAAGCTGCTGGGGCAGCATGAGCAGGATGTTCTGCACACAAACCTTGGAGAAAATGTGTGCATAGCGGGTCCACTGCTGCTGCTCCTGCCCTGACTCCCAGCCCTGTCTGACCCCACCTCACCCTGCTCAGGCTCTGGCGCAACCCTGGCTGCCCTGCCACTGCCTCTGCCCCAGAGTTGGGACCTTGACAGCCCGGCTGGAAGGGGACACCCCAGCCCTGCCTCAACACCTGGGGGTCTCCATAACTACCACAGGCAGGTGGGCGACCCCAAAGAAGATCCCAGGACTCACAGTACCCCCTGAGAACATGGACAGTATGCGGGGGCAGCAATGGAGGGCAGGATGGTTATCTTCTCCTGGGTAAAGCCATTTAATCCTTTCAGTTTGGGACGGAATAAGGCCTGCCTCTTTTTTCTTTTGAGACGGAGTCTTCCTCTGTCGCCCAGGCTGGAGTGCAGCGGTGCGATCTTGGCTCACTGCAACCTATTCCTGCCGGGTTCACGCCATTCTCCTGCCTCAGCCTTCCAGGTAGCTGGGATTACAGGTGCACGCTACCACGTCCGGCTAATTTTTGTATTTTTAGTACAGACGGGGCTTCATCATCTTGGCCAGGCTGATTTCGATCTCCTGACATCGTGATCCACCTGCCTCCACCTCCCAAAGTGCTGGGATTACAGGCGTGAGCCACCACACCTGGCCAAGGCCTGCTCCTCTTATATATACCCCCTAGCCCTGCAGCTGTGCCGGGGGAAAGCTGGGCAGTTTCCCTCCTCCGAGCCCCTGTACATACCATGAAGTGTGGGACCTTCAGAGCTTTTCACTTTTCGGAAAATAGCTCCTGCTGGGGCTACAAGATGGAGTGTGAAGAGGGCCTTGGGCCACAGGGAGGCGCCTGTGGACTAGGGGAAGTTCATGCACCCCTTCTTTCCCCAGAGGGGCTGGACTCAGGTGAGTATGGGGGCAGGGGCTCCTGCACTTCGACACAGGCAGCGGGAGGGTTTTCTCCCCATTCCCTCTGCACTCCCAACTTGAGCTGTACTTTTTAAGAAAGTGATTCACCCTGCCTTTGCCCCCTTCCCCAGAACAGAACACGATGATCATGGGCGGTATTTTTCATTGTGCCAAAAAGTTGCCATGACTGTCATTAAACCTGTTTAACACCAAATAATAAGGAAAATAAAATAAAAAATTCAGGCTTGGTGCAGAAACTCACTCCAAATAAATTACCTTCAAAAATATTTATATAATGGTAGAAATATTCCAACATTCCATATTTTGGGATTTATACACAAAAGATAAACAAATTAGAGGCCAAGAGGCTGCCGGAAGGGAAAAACGGGGCCTGGAAAGCCCGTTGTGAGGAATGAGCTGGGCCTAAAGAGGCCACTGGCAGGCAGGAGCTGGGCCTGCCAAAGCGGCCAAAAGGCAGGAGCTTTGGACTGGGGAGGCCGCAGTGAGGCGAGAGCTAGCTGGGCGTGGAGAGTCCACTGTGAGGCCGAGGCTGGGCCCGTGCAGGCCTTCGAGAGGCAGGAAGCCGGGCCTGCAAAGGCCGACTGGAGGTCAAGTTCTGGGCCTGAAGAGGCCACCAAAAGTCAAAAGCGGGGCCTGGGAAGGCCGCTGAGAGCCATGAGCTGGGCTGGGCCGAAAGAGGCCACTGGGAGGCAGGAGAAGCTGGGCCTGGAGAGGCTGACTCGAGGAAGTTTTGCACCTGGAGAGGCCGCTGAGAGGACGGAGCTGGGCCCGGGGAGGCCAACTTGCAGCTCTTCCAGGCCCACTTCCAGGCCGACGTGAGGATGACTTAGGCCTGCAGAGGCCGCAGGGAGGCTGGAGCTGGGCCTGGAGAGGCCGACTTCAGGACAATTTAGGCCTGCAGAGGCCGCCGGGAGGCCCAAGCTGGGCCTAGAGGAGCCCACCGACCGGAGGCCGTTTGGGGCCTGGAGCTGCCGTCGGAGGGCAGGAGCTGAGCCTGGCGAGGCCACCGTGAGGCCTGACCTGGGCCTGGGGAGCTTGGCTTCAGGAAGTTGTGGGCCTACCAGGGCCACTGGGAGCTGGGCGGGAGCTGAGTCCAAAGACGTTGTTGGGAGGCCGGAGTCGGGCATGGAGACGCAGCCGGGAGGAAGAGCTGGGCCCGGAGAGGACGCCGGGAGGCTGCAAGTGGGTCTGGAGAGGCCGACTTGAGGAGGCCTGGCCTCTGCCTCCCGCATGGCGGCCTCTGCAGGCCCAGCTGTTCCTCCTGGCTGCATCTCCCGGCCCACCTCCTGCCTCTCAGCAAGCAAGCTCTTTTAGCTCAGCTCCTGCCGGCGTTTGTAGACCCTGAAGTTTCTGCGGCCAAGCTCTTCAGGCCCACATCCTGCCTCCCAGTGGCCTGTACAGTCCCAGCTCTGGCAGCAGAAGAGCGTCTGCAGGCCCCGCTGTTGCCTCCCAGGGGCGTCTCCAGGCCTAGCTCTCGCCCCACCGCGGCCTCCCGGGGCCAAGTCCCTGCCTGCTCCCAGCAGCCTGCGTGCGGCCCTGCTCCTCCCTCATGGTGGCCTGTTGAGGCAGGGGCTCACGCTGACCTCTCTCAGCGTGGGAGGGGCCGGTGTGAGGCAAAGGGCTCACACCGACCTCTGTCAGCGTGGGAGGGGCCAGTGTGAGGCAAGGGGCTCATGCGGACCTCTCTCAGCGTGGGAGGGGCCGGTGTGAGACAAGGGCTCACGATGACCTCTGTCAGCGTGGGAGGGGCCGGTGTGAAGCAAGGGGCTCACGCTGACCTCTCTCGGCGTGGGAGGGGCCGGTGTGAGGCAAGGGGCTCACGCCGACCTCTGTCAGCGTGGGAGGGGCCGGTGTGAGGCAAGGGGCTCATGCCGTCCTCTCTCAGCGTGGGAGGGGCCGGTGTGAGGCAGGGACTCATGCCTCTGGGCAGGGTGCCAGAGGCATGAGTTGGGCATCAACAGGCCACCGTGAGGGAGGAGCTGGGCCGCACGCGGGCTGCCGGGAGGCAGGCAGGGACTTGGCCCCGGGAGGCCGCCGTGGGGGCGAGAGATGGGCCTGGAGAGGCCCCTGGGAGGCAAGAGCGGGACCTGCAGAGGCTGTTCTACAGCCAGAGCTGGGCCTGTACAGGCCACCGAGAGGCAGTAGGTGGGCCCGAAGAGCTTGGCTCGAGAAAGTTCGGGGCCTACAAAGGCGGCTGGGAGCTGGGCAGGAGTTGAGCCAAAAGAGCTTGCTTACTTGCTGGGAGGCAGGGCCGGGAGACGCCGACTTCAGGACGACTTGGGCCTGCAGAGGTCGCCGGGAGGCCCAAGCTGGGCGTGGAGGAGCCCACCCACCGGAGACCATTTGGGGCCTGGAGACGCCATCGGAGGGCAGGAGCTGATCCTGGAGAGGCCACCGTGAGGCCTGACCTGGGCCTGGGGAGCTTGGCTTGAGGAAGCTCTGGGCCAACCAAGGCCGCCACGAGATGGGCAGGCGCTGAGTCCAAAGAGGTTTTTGGGAGGCAGCAGTCAGGCATGGAGACGCAGCCGGGAGGAAGAGCTGGGCCTGGAGAATACGCCGGGAGGCTGCAAGTGGGTCTGGAGAGGCCGACTGGAGGAAGTCCAGAGCCTGGAGAGGATGCAAAGCAGCAAATGCTAGGCCTGGAGAGGCTGCCCTGAGGCACGGGCTTGGCCTACAGAGGCCACTGGGAGGCAGGAGCTGGGCTCGCAGAGGCTCCCGAGAGCGGGGAGCATTGCCCCAGGAGGCCACGGTGAGAAAGGGGTGGGCCTGGAGAGCCCACTGTGAGGTAGAGGCCGGGCCTGTAGAGGCTGCCGACAGGCAGGGGCTGGGCCCGTTGGGGCCACGAGAGGCATGAGCTGGGCCTCAACAGGCCAGTGTGAAGCAGGAGCTGACACTTGGGCAGGTTGCAAGAGGCATGAGTTGGGCAAAAAGAGGCCACCGTGAGGGAGGAGCTGGGCCTGTACAAGTTGCCGAAAGGCAGGAGCAGCTTTGAACTGGAGAGGCAGCAGACAGGGAAGAGCTGGGCGTGGAGAGTCTGCTGTGAGGCAGAGGCTGGGCCTGTACATGCCCTCGGGAAGCAGGAGGCTGGGCCTGGAGAGGCCGACTTGAGGAAGTTTTGCTCCTGGAGAGGCCACTTAGAGGCAAGAGCTGGGTGTGAAGAGGCTGACTTGAGGTCGATTTTGGCCTGCAGAAGCCACCGGTAGCTAGGAGTTGGCCCTGGAGAGGCTGACTTGAGGACAGTTTTGGCCTGTAGAGGCCACTGGGAGGGAGAGCTTGGTCTGGAGAGGCCAACTGGAGTAAGTTCAGGGCTTGGAGAGGATGCACAAAAGGAAACGCTCAGCCTGGAAAGTGTGCTGTGAGGCATTAGCTTGGCCTACACAGCACTTGGAGGCAGGAGCTGGGCCTGCAGAGGGTGACTTCAGGATGATTTTGGCCTGCAGAAGCCTTTGGGAGGAAGAGCTTGGCCTGGACCGGCTGACTGGAGGAAGTTTTGGGACTGGAGTATGCGTCAAAAAGCAAAAGTTAGGCTAGGAAAGGCCACTTCGCGGCATGATCTTGGCCTACAAAGGCAATTGCGAGGCAGGAGCTGGGCCTGTAGAAGCTGCCAAAAGGCAGGAGCTTGGCCTTAGGAGGCTATGCTCAGGCAAGTGGTGGGCCTGGAGGGTCTACTGTGTGGTAAGAGTCTGGGCCTGTGTAGGCCGACATGAGGCAGGAGCTGAGTTAGGAGAGGCCAACTTTTGGAGAATTTGGGCCTGCAGAGCCTGCCAGGAGGCAAGAGCTGTGCCTGGAGAGTCCGTCTTTTAGCATGAGCTGGGCCTAAAGAGACCACTGTGAGGCAGCAGCTGCCTGGGAGGCAGGCAGATTCGTGGCCTGGGGAGGCCACCGTGAGGCAAATGCTCAGTTTTCAGAGGATGCCGTGAGGCAGGGAGAAACTTGGCTTTCAGTGGCCGCAGTGAGGGAATAGTTTGATTGCTGAGGCTGCCGGGAGGCCGAAGGTGGGCCTGGAAAGCTTTACTTTAAGAACTCTGTGGCCTACAGAGGCTGCCAAGCAGCTCAGCAGGAGTTGGGCCAAAGGAGGTTGTTGTGAGGCAGGAGACGGGCCTGTAGACGCACTGGGAGGATGAGCTCGTCCTGGAGATGCCAAGTTAAGGACATTCTGGGCCTGGACAGGCTGCAAAAGGCAAAAGCTGTGCCTGGAAAAGTCGCCGTGGGGCATGAGCTTGGCCTAAAGAGGCCATTGCAAGGCAGGAGCTGGGCCCGTAGAGGCTGCCGAAAGGCAGGAGCTTCACCTGAGGATGCCACAGTGAGACATCATCTGGGTCTGGAGGGTCCACTGTGGGGCAGAGGCTGGCCTGTAGAGTCTGACAGTAGACAGAAGTTGGGCAAAAGGCTGATTTGAGGAAGTTTTGGGCTTCAAGAGTCAGCCAGGAGGCAGGCACTAGGCCTGGAAATGGCCCGACAGTCATGAGTTGGGCCTAAATGGGCCACTGTGAGGGAGGAGCTGTGCCTGTTGAGGCTGCTGGCAGGTAGGCAGAAACTTGGCCTGGGGCAGCCGCCATGAGGCAAGAGCTGGGCCTGGAGAAGCCCCTGGGAGGCAAGAGCAGGGCCTGCAGAGGCTGTTCTCAAGTCAAAGCTGGGCCTGTTCATGCCACCGGGAAGCAGAAGGCGGGCCTGGAGAGTTTGACTTGAGGAAGTTTTGGGCCTACATTGGCCGCTGTGAGCTGGACAGGAACTGGGCCAAAAAAGGCTGTTGTGAGGCAGCAGTTGTGCCTGTAGACTCAGCCCAGAGGAAGAGCTGGGCCTGGAGAAGCCCCCATGAGGCAGAGGTTGGGCCTGTAGATGCTGACAGGAGGCAGGAGCTGGGCCTGGAGAGGTCAACTTGAGGAGATTTTGGGCCTTCATAGGCCACCAGGAGGCAGCAGTTGGGACTAGAGAGGCTGACTTGAGGAAGTTTTGGGCCTGGAGATGACGTCCTGGGACAGGAACTGGGCCTGGAGAGGCCAGCGTGAGGCAAGAGCTGGATGCAGACAGGCCAGTGTGAGGCAAGACCTGGGCCTGTCTAGGCTGCTGGGAGACAGGCAGGAATCTGGCCAGGGAAGGTTGCCATGAGACAAAAGTTGGGCCTGGAAAGGCCCTTGTGAGGCATGAGCTTGGCCTAAAGAGGCCACTGGGTGGCAGGAGCTGGGTGTGTAGAAGCTGCTGAAAGGTTGGGAGCTTGGCTTGGGTGGTCCACAGTGAGGCAGATGCTGGGCCTGAAGAATCTGCTGTGAGACAGATGTTGGGACTGTAGAGGCTGACGGGAGGCAGAGGCTGGGCCTGGAGAGGCTGCCAAGATGCAGGAGAGCTGGGCCTGGAGAGGTCGACTTGAGAAAGTTCAGGGCCTGGAGAGAAGGCTGGGAGGCAGGAGCTGGGTCTAAAGAGGCCATTGTAACGGTGGAGCTGTGCCTGTGGAGGCTGTTGTGAGGCAGTAGCCTCATCTGTGGAGACTGCCGTGAGGTAGGGTATGGGCCTAAATAGGCCATTGTGAGTCATGAGCTTGGTCTGTCGAGGCTGACTGGAGAAAGTTCTGGGCCTGGAGAGGCTGCCGGGAGGTAGGAGCTGGGCCAAAAGATTTAAGCACATTACATTTATTAGGCACTTTATTTCCATTATTACACTGTAATATATAATAAAATAATTATAGAACTCACCATAATGTAGAATCAGTGGGTGTGTTAAGCTTGTTTTCCTGCAACTGGATGGTCCCACCTGAGCGTGATGGGAGAAAGTGACAGATCAATAGGTATTAGATTCTCATAAGGACAGCACAACCTAGATCCCTCACATGCACGGTTCACAACAGGGTGCGTTCTCCTATGAGAATCTAATGCTGCTGCTGATCTGAGAAGGTGGAGCTCAGGCGGGAATGTGAGCAAAGGGGAGTGGCTGTAAATACAGACAAAGCTTCCCTCACTCCCTCACTTGACACCACTCACCTCCTGCTGTGTGGCTCCTTACGGCTCCATGGCTCAGGGGTTGGGGACCCCTGCTCAAGTGCATCCAAAACGACCCTTCCCACACCAGTCTTCACAGTGGTCAAGTGCAGCAACCACTTAGCTCCCAAGGCATGTGCCTCAGCTGGCATTTCGTCACAATCAACAGTAAGTGGTAGCTTGAGTCACTGTGAGGTCACTTCCTGGAAATCACCAGCATCCCATTTCCCACTGGCAAAGAGCTCAGCACTGCCCCCTGGGAAACCAAACCTATGCCCAAATCCCATCTGTGTGGGTTTATCTCCTGGGACCCTTCCTAACATATTAGTCAGAGTCCAATCAGGAAGCATAAACCGCTCAAAAGTTTAAAGTGGTAAAATTTAATACAGAGAATTATTCATTATAACAGGTGAACAGCATAATGAGAGATTGGCTAGCACAAAGTAAAGAGAACTCTAGAGAATATAGGACTAGCCCAGGCCAGGCATGGTGGCTCATGCCTGAAATTCCAGCAATTTGAGAAGCTAATGCAGAGGACTGCTTAAGGCCAGGAGCTAGAGACCGGTCTGGGCAACACAGTGAGACCCTGTCTCTATCCAAAAAAAGAAAAAAATTAGCTGGGAGTGGTGGTGCACACTTGTAGTCCCAGCTACTCGGAATGCTGAAGTTTGAGCCTGGGAGGTCAAGGCTGCAGTGAGGCAGGATTATGCCACTACAGTCCAGCCTGGTGACAGAGCAAGACCCTGTCTCAAAGAACAAAACAACAACAACCATTTACAGACAGAAAAGAAATAGAGCTAATAAGCTAAGGGAAGATGTTGAAATGTGACAAGTAAAGTAATATGAGGTCTTTTATCTATTTAAAATAATCAAACAAAAAATGACTTACTAAATTATAATACCCTGTGCTGGCAAAGGTGCAGTGAAATGGGCACTTTCTTATACTATGAGGGGTGTTTAAATTGTGTATAAGCCTTCCAGGGTAAAGCTTGTCAATTTTTTAAAATAATAGAGACAGGGTCTCACCATACTGCCATACTGCCTCCTCCAACTCTTGGCCTCAAGCAATCCTCCTGTCTTAGCCTCCCAAAGTGCTAAGATTATAGCTGGGAGGCACCCAAAACCTTGTCCATTTACATCAAGGGTAAGGAGAATGTCCATTCACCATGACTCACAGTAATCTTACTTCTGGGGAGACAATTCAATCTCAACAAAAGGTCATCTGTACAAACACAGTAAAAATCTGGGGAGTAACTGAAGACAGAGTTGGTAAGTGAAATAAGAAACAGTTATAAGAAAAATTAAACTATGGTATCAATAGGCACCTGGTAAAAGGTCAGTTGATGTTAGCTGCTACTTTTTTGTTGTTCTGAGACAGGGTCTCACTCTGTCACTGAGGCTGGAGTGCAGAGGCCTGATCATGACTCACTGCAGTCTCAGCCTCCCTGGGCTCAAGTGATCCTCCCAGCTCAGCCTCCCAAGTAGCTGGGACTACAGGAACATGCCACCACACACATGAATTAGCCTAGGCTAATTCATGTATTTTTCTGTAGGGATGGTGACTCCCTTTGTTTCCAAGGCCTATCACAAACTCTTGGCCTCAAGCCATCCTCCTGCCTCAGCCTCCCAAAGTGTTGCGATTACCAGTGTGAGCCACCACACCTGGCCAGCTGCTACTTTTATCAATATTATTATTATTCCACTCAATTAAAAATTATTATTTTCAAGGCTATGCAACAGTATGTATCCTACAGCGTAATTGTAAAAACATATACAGTCGTTCCCTCAGTATACAGAATTAGTTCCAGCCCCCCATCTCTGCATATACCAAAATCCATGCTTACTCACGTTTCGCTGTCACCCCTCTGGAATCCACGTATAGGGAAATTCCAAATATTAGTTGGGCATAGTGGCAAGCACCTATAGTCTCAGCCACGTGGGAGGTTGAGATGGGAGGATCGCTTCAGCCTGGAAGGTTGAGGCTGCAGTCAGCTGTGATAGCACTACTACACTCCAGCCTTGGACAAGAGAGGGAGACCCTGTCTTAGAAAAAAAAAAAAAAACAAAATAAAACAGGTTAGAAATTGTAATGAGGTCTGTTGGGCAAAATTCCATATAAGCAAAGTATAAATTAATAAAGCAAATGGTAATAAATTAGTACGATTGACTTTCTGGAGTTTCTGACAATAAAAGTAAGGAAAATGCAAAACACAAAGACAGAGAGTAAAAAGAGAAATTAGGAAAGCATTCTACATGTTTAATAGGAAGACACGGGCCATGTTCGTGCAGCGGCAGTATGTCATGATATGACATACCTTGGAGAGAAGTTAACAGATGAGGAAGTTGATAAAAATGATCAGAGAAGCAAAATACTGGTAGCGACACTCAAGTAAACCACGAAATTTCCATAACTTATGTCAGCAAAGTGGGAATATTGTACAGTGTGTGTTGAAGTTCCTATACAACATTGTTTATCTGCCTTTTGTTTGTTTGTAAGGAATGTATATACTAAAAGTTCTTCTTGCTGTCAAAAGAGTGTGTGAATAAGTCATTGTAACTTATTCTTCTGTTTTTCTTTTATCTTCCTGCCATCATCCCACAGCCTTACTTTAGAAATTTTTTTTTTAGAAAATTGAACAAGTGCTCCTTGTGGTGGCACATACCTCTAGGATGGGAGGCAGGGGTGGAAGGGTCACTTGAGGCCATGAGTTTGACACCAGCCTGGCCAACAAAGTAAGACCCCATGTCTATAAAACAATTTAAAAATTAGCCAAGTATCGTCATGTATACCTACAGTCCCAGCTACTCAGGAGGCTCAGGTAGGAGGATCCTTAGCCCAGGAGTTCAAGGCTGCAGTGAGCTGTGATAGCACTACTGTACTCAAGCCTGGGTGACAGAGTGAGACCCCATCTCCTAAAATAAAACACAAAGGAAGAAAATAGTTCAAGTAGCAAGTTGTATGTGGCTTACTCTGAATATTTCTAAACTAGAAATTCTCAATCTTTTGGGGTCTAACGTCCCTTTACATTTTTTAACTTTATTGAAGATCTCTAGGACTATTTCTTTCTGTAAATAATTATATTAAAACTAGAAAATAAGACAAAAATTTTTAAATATTATTCATCACATATTAAAGCCATTACATGTTGATATAATACAAGATTTTAAAAATATTTAATATTCATTACATATTAGTGATAAAACCATTACATGTTGATATAATACTTTTTTTTTTCTTTGAGACAAAGTCTTGTTCTTTTGCCCAGGCTGGAGTGAAGTGGCGCAATCTCAGCTCATTGCAACCTCCGTCCCGCAGGTTCAAGCGATTCTCCAACCTCAGCCTCCCAGGTAGCTGGGATTACAGGCGCCCACTACCATGTCCGGCTAATTATTGTATTTTCTTAGAATTCAAGACCAGAGAAAGCTGGTCTTGAATTCTTGACCTCAGGTGACCCACCCGCCTGGGTCTCCCTAAGTGCTGGGATTACAGGTGTGAGCCACCATGCCCACCCCGATTAATATATGTTTTAAAACACTGATTAGTCAGGCAACGACACCGGGCAGGGGTCTCCTCATTCCCAGAGACGCAAACCCCACTGCACGGCTGAGGGGTTGCAAGGGCTGCAGAGCCAAAAGACTCTGACTTGAGATGTCATTATTTTACTTGTATTTTTATTTGTATTGTGAGGCAGGTCCTGCTCTGCCACCCAGACTGGAGTACAGCTGTGCACTTACAGCTCACTGCAGCCTCGACTTCCTGGGCTCAAGCCATCTTCCTGCCTCAGCTCCCCAGCAGCTGGTAGTACAGTTGAGTGCCACCATGCCTGGTTATTTTTTTAATTTTTTTGTAGAGTGAGGGGTCTTGCTATGTTGCCCAAGCTGGCCTCAAACTCCTGACCTCAAGAGATCTGCCCACTTCAGCCTCTTGAGTAGCTGAAACTACAAATACACATCACCATGCCTAGCTACGTTTATTTCATTTTGAAAAATATTTTTGTAAAGAGCAGATCTTGCTGTGTTGTCCAGGCTGGTCTTGAACACCTGCCCTTAAAAGATACTCCCACCTCTGCTTATCAAACAGCTGGGACTACAGGCATGAGCCACTGCAATGAGCCTGAAGAGATTTCTTTAATCTAGCATCCCATACTTGGTAGGATTGGGAAAGGCAGTAGTGTTTTTTAAAATTACTTAATAATTTCAGTAACAATCAAACTCAACCTTGACCCCTGCCTTCTCTCACACCCCATATCCAGTCTGTCAGGAAATCCTGTTGACTGTCTTCGACATGTACTAAAGATCCCCACCCAGTAACTCCCTGGCCTCCTCCCCTACTTCTCCCCTCTGACCATCTCTCAACACCACCATGGCCCTGGTCAGGACAACCATCATCTCCTGCCTGGATGTTGCCAAAGCTTGGCCCCCATGCTTCTACCCACATCTTCCCACAGTCTTTCTCAACTCAGCAGCCAGAGAACACTTTTAAAATGGGAGACAGATCATGTCGCCTCTCTGCTCAGAACCTTCCCGCAGTTCCCATCTGAGTCAGAGTAAAAGCCAAAGCCCCAGCAATAACCTCCCAGGGCTTATGTGATCTGTACTGATCCCCACCCAGCAACTCCCTGGCCCCCTCCCCTAATTCTCTCCCTCTCTCCGTCTGCTCCATGGGCCTCCTTCCAGAGCCTCAGACACACCTCAGACACTTTATTCTATTGTTTCTGCCTACGAGCCTCTTCCCTCAGCACCTTGGCCAGCTCCTTCCCCTCCTTCAAGTCTTTACTCAATTTTCACTTAGGAGGCCACCCCTGACCATTCTATTTAACACTGCCATCTGTCCCCATGCCCACCATGCTCATTTCTTCTTTCTTTACTTTCTTCTTTCTTTTTTTCAAGATCTCACTGTCACCAAGGCTGGAGTGCAGTGGTGCAATCACAGCTCACTGCAACCTCAAATTTCCAGGCTCAAGCGATCCTCCCACCTCAGTCTCCTGAGTAGCTGGGACTCCAGGTTCACGCCATCATGCCTGGCTAAATTTTTTAGTATTTTATTTTATTTTATTTTGAGACAGAGTTTCACTCTTCTTGCCCAGGATGTAGTGTAATGGTGCGATCCCGGCTCACTGCAAACTCCACCTCCCAGATTCAAGTGATTCTCCTGCCTCAGCCTTCCAAGTAGCTGGGATTACAGGTGCATGCCACCACGCCCAGCTAATTTCTGTATTTTTAGTAGAGCCGGGGTTTCGCAATGTTGGCCAGGCTGGTCTCGAACTCCTGACCTCAGGTAATCTGCCCGCTTCAGCCTCCCAAAGTGCTGGAATTACAGGCGTGAGCCACCATGCCTGGCCAGTTTTTTCATTTTTTGTAGAGACAAGGTCTTACTATGTTGCCCAGACTGGTCTTAAACTCCTGGCCTCAAGTGATCCTCCTGCCTAAATTCCTAAAGTGCTGGGATTACCGGCATGAGCCATCATGACTGGCTTCATGTTCATTTCTTCTTGCTGCTGCAACATAGTTTGCAGTTTCCTACATTTAGTGGCTTAAAACACCACAAATCTACCATCTTACAGTTCTAGGGGCCAGAAATCCAAACTAGGTCCATTAAGCTAAAGTCAAGGTGTCAGCAGGGCTGCATTCCTTCTGGAGACTCTAAAGTGTTCCCTTGGCTTTTCTAGCTTCTAGAAGCCACCCCCATTCCTTGGATCATGGCCCCTGACTCCATCTTCAAAGCCAGAAGTGAAGCATCTTCAAATCTCCCTCTCTTACCTCTGCTTTCATCACCACATCTCCTGCTCCAATTCTGAATCTCCTACTCTCTTTCTTTTATAAAGACCCTTGTGACTGCTGAGCATGGGGGCTCCCACTCAGAAGCCCAACACTTTGGGAGGTCAAGGCAGGAGGAACACTTGAGGCCCGAAGTTTGAAACTAGCATGAACAACATAGTGAGACCCCCACCTCCAGAAAAAAATAAAAATAAATATTAGCCCAACATGGTGGTATGCGCCTGTAGTCCCAGCTACTTGAGAGGCTGAGGTGAGACAATCGATTTAGCCCAGGAGTTTGAGATCAGCCTGGACAACATAACTAAATCTCATCTCTACAAGGATGAGGTGGGAGGATCACTTGAGCCCAGGAATTTGTGGCCAGCCTGGGCAACAAAAGAAGACCCCATCTGGCCAACATGGTGAAACTCCGACTCTACAAAAATGAGCTGGGCATGGATGACATGCATGTGTAGTCCTAGCTACTTGGGAGGTTGAGATGGGAGGATCGCTTGATCTCAGAAGGCCAAAGCTATAGTGAGCTGTGATACCATCACTGCACTCCAGCCTGGATGACACAGGGAGATTCTGTCTCAAAAAAAAGAAAAGAAATATATATTTCATCTCTGTCCCTGGTTCCTGGCACAGAGCTTCTAAAGCTCTTACAAAGACCTCAGTGATAGATGTGACAGGAACATCTTTTGTTTTAATATTTTGTTGTTGAGATGACTGGGTGACTGCAAGCTCCTAGATTTCTTCAGGAGGAGGGCTGATTGCCAATGGAAGCAACCACATGATTAGACGCTTGGAACTTTCAGCCTCATGCACTGAACTCCAGGAGGAAGAGGGGCTGGAGACTGCCTTAATCACCAACAGCCAAAGATTTTATCAATCAGGCTTGCATAATAAAGCCTCCATAAACACCCTGAACAGGGTTTGCAGAGCTTCTGGGGTTGCTGAACACAGGAGATGCTGGGAGGGTGGCATGTTCAACAGAGGGCATGGGAGCTCTGTGCCCCTCCTAACTTACCTTGCCCTGGGCATCTTTCTTTTTTTTTGAGATAGGGTCTGGCTCTTTAGTCCAAGCTAGAGTGGAGTGGCACAATCTCAGCTCACTGTAACCTAAGCCTCCCCAGTCCCCAGCTCAAGGTGTCCTCTCACCTCAGCATCCCTAGTAGTTGAAACTCTAGGTGCACACCACCACACCCGGTTATTATTATTTTTTTATTTTTTGTAGAGACAGGTTTTCACCATGTTGCCCAGGCTGGTCTCAAACTCCTCAGTTTAAGCGATGCTCCCACCTCGGCCTCCCAAAGTTCTGAGATTACAGGCGTGAGCCACTGCATCCAGCATGTACGTCTCTTTCATTGGCTGTTTCTGAAATGTATCTTTTGAAATGAACTGGCCAGATGCAGTGGCTCACATCTGTAATCCTAGCACTTTAAGAGGCAGAAGTGGAAGGATCATTTGAGACCAGGAATTTGTGGCCAGCCTGGGCAACAAAACAAGACCCCATCTAAACAAAAAATAAATTAGCCAGATGTGGTGGTGCAGGCATGTAGTCTCAGCTACTAGGGAGGATGAGGTGGGAGAACCACTGGAGCCCAGGCAGTCAAGCCTGCAGTGAGCTATGACTGCACCATTGCACACCGGCCTGGGCAAAAAAATAAGACCCTCTCTCTCAGAAAAAAAGAAAATAAACTTTTTCTGAGTTCTGTAAACTGTTCTAGCAAATAATTAAACCCAAGAATGGAGTTATGGGAACCCCCGATTTGTAACAGGTTGGTCAAAAGTACAGGTGACAACCTAGGACTTGCCACTGGCATCTGAAGTGAGGATGGTCTCGTGGGACTGAGCCCCTAACTTGTGGGGTCTGTGCTAACTCCAGGCAGTGTCAGAATAAAATCATGGGATACCCAGTTAATATCCAGAGCACTGGAGAATTTGGTGTAGAAACTCCATACATACATTCAGTCGGAAGTGTGTGAGCAGAGACAGACACGGGCTTTTCTTTCACCTGTCTACCTGCTTAACTGCATAGGAGAGGCAATACGTGGTGCTCATGAACAAAGCAAGCATTAAAGTCAGACCAGACCCAACATTCGACTCAGTCTTAATATCCAGGTGAGCTTGGGCACATCACTCATTATTGCTAAGTCTTCATCACTTCATTCGTAAAATGGGGATAACTGTGGCACCTACCTGTGATTCTGTGAGAATTAACGAAATATTATGCTTGGTGTTATTGTGATCATTATACCTATTCCAAACTATTTGACAAGGACAGTGATGGATGACAACATCAAAAAATTAGAAACTGTAGTGAGATCTCTCAGGAAAAATTCCATACAAGCAAATTACTGTCTCCACAAAGCATTCCTGCCACACTTAATTCACCATTCCCTGAACAAGATGTGCCATCTTCATTGTCCAGGTCTGTGCAGTGCTGGTTTCCCCGCCTGCACAGCTCACTCCATCCCATTCCAGCCCATTCCCCATCCCTCCACCTCCCCCTTCCCTCCCCACTCTCATACAACTCTTCCTCATCTTTCAGGACTTAGCTTCAATGTCACCTTAACTGGAAACTTCTTTCAGCCTCCAAAAGAGCTTCCCATTGCATTTGATGCATGCACTATTATTTGATCATTTTTGAGTTATAGTCCAAGTCTTTTTGTACCTGAATAACATGTTACCCAGTCAGTCTCTTTTCCTGGATTCAGAAGTCTTTCATGGTAGATCCAGCTGGAGGTGACAAATACATTCTTTTGAAATAAAGGGATGACACAAACAGACATAAGTTCTTAAACGTCTTAAATGGTATGTGAAAATTAAACAAAATTCAAAGACTTGTGGGAACACTTGGAAAGTTACTGGGAATGTCATAAAGGGTTAATTTGTATTTTATTTTTTGAGACATTATTTTTATTTGATTTTTTAATTTTCTGTCACCTAGGCTGGAGTGCAGTGGTGCAATCAGGGCGCACTGCAGCCTCGACCACCTGGGCTCAAGTAATCTCACTTAATTTTTATTTGGTTTAAGAAACAGTCTTGGTTGAGGGTGGTGGCTTATGCCTGCAATCTCAGCACTTTGGGAGGCTGAGAGAGGTATATTACTTGAGGCCAGGAGTTTGAGATCAGTCTGGGCAATATATTAAGACCTTGTCTCTACCAAAAAACAGAGTGAATGTGTGGAAGACAATTTTTCCACAGACTGGGAGTGGAGGGAATAATTTCAGGATGATTCAAGTGCATTACAAATATTGTGCACTTTATTTCCATTACTATTATGTTGTAATATATAATGAAGTAATTCTACAACTCACTATAATGTAGAATCAGTGGGATCTCTGAGCTTGTTTTCCTGCAACTAGACTGTCCATCTGGGGTGATGAGAGACAGTGACAGAACATCAGGCATCAGATTCTCGTAAGGAGCGCACAACCTAGATCCCTCGCATGCACACTTCACGACAGGGTTCGTGCTCCTATGAGAATCTAATGCTGCTGCTGATCTGACAGGATGTGGAGCTCAGGTGGTCATGCAAGCGATGGGAGGGGCTAGAAATACAGATGAAGTTTCCCTTCACTCGCCTGCTGCTCACCTCTGGCTCTGTGGCCCTGTGGTTGGAGACTGCTGCTCAAGTGCATTCGAAAGGATCCATCCCATGCCATTCTTCAGTCATCTTTACTGCTACAGTGGTCAACTGTAGCACCCCTAAGCTTGCAGGGCATATGCTTCACCTGGTATTTCTTTTTTTTTTTTTGAGACGGAGTCTCACTCTGTTGCCCAGGCTGGAGGGCAGTGACAGGATCTCGGCTCGCTGCAAGCTCCACCTCCCAGGCTCCCACCTTTCTCCTGCCTCAGCCTCCCAAGTAGCTGGGACTATAGGTGCCCGCCACCATGCCCAGCTAATTTTGTGTATTTTTAGTAGAGACGGGGTTTCACCGAGCCAGGATGGTCTCGATCTTCTGACCTAGTGATCCGCCCGCCTTGGCCTCCCAAAGTGCTGGGATTACAGGCTGCCGCACCCGGCCTTCACCTGGTATTTCATCACAATCAACAGTAAGTGGTAGCTTGAGTCATTGTGAGGTCACTTCCTGGAAATCACCAGCATCCCATATCCCATTAGCAAGGAGCTCAGCACTGCTCCTTGGATAACCAAACCTATTCCCAAATCCCATCTGTGTGGGTCTCTCTCCTGGTACCCTTCCTACCATCAATTCTGTATTTGTAGGAGTCCAATCAGGAGACAGAAACCACTCAAAAGTTTAAACTAGAATGAGCAAGGTGGCTCACACCTGTAATCCCAGCACTTTGGGAGGCCAAGGTGGGTGAATTGCTTTGAGCTCAGGAGTTTGAGACCAGTCTGGGAAACATGGCGAAACCCCATCTCTACAAAAAACACAGAAATTAGCTTGGTGTGGCGGCACTTACCTGTAATCCCAGCTACTCGGGAGGCTAAGTCAGAAGAATTGCTTGAGCCTGGCAGGTGGAGGCTGCAGTGAGCAGAGGTTGTGCCACTGTACTCCAGCCTAAGTGACAGCGTGAGACCTGGTATCAAAAAGAAAAAATATATATATATGTAAATTTAATATAGAAAGTATTAATTTTGGCCAGGCACCATGGCTCATGCCTGTAATCCCAGCACCTTGGGAGGCCAAGGCAGGCGGATCACCTGAGGTCAGGAATTCAAGACCAGCCTGACCAACATGGAGAAACCCCATCTCTACTAAAAATACAAAATTAGCTGGGCATGGTGGCACATGCCTGTAATCCCAGCTACTCGGGAGGCTGAGGCAGGAGAATTGCTTGAACCTGGAAGGCGGAGGTTGCGGTGAGCCAAGATAGCGCCACTGCACTCCAGCCTGGGCAATCCAGCCTGGGCAACAAAAGTGAAACTCCATCTCAAAAAAAAAAAAGTATTAATTTTAGCAGAGGATCAGCATAACGAGGGACACACTAGCACAAAGTAAAGACAACTCTAGAGAATACAGAACTAGCAGAGGCCAGGCACTCTGGCTCATGCCTGTAATCCCAGCAATTTGGGAAGCCTAGGCAGGAGGATCACTTGAGGCCAGGAGTTGGAGACCTGTCAGCGCAACACAGTGAGACTGTATGTCTACCAAAAAAAAGAAAAATATTAGCCAGGCGTGGTGGTGGTGCACACCTGTAATTCCAGCTACTTGGGAGTCTGGGGTGGGAGGATCCCTTGAGGCTGGGAAGTCTACACTACAGTGAGCCAAGATCATGCCACTGCACTCCAGCCTGGGCGACAGAGTGAGACCCTGTCTTAGAAAGAAAAAGAAAAGAAAGTGTTAATCCCCCTAAGGGAATCTCTTCTCCTGCCCTCTCTGGAACCTCACTTGTCAGTTCTTCCTCCCACTTTCCTGTATCTTTAACCTATCCCCTACTTTTAGCGCCTTCCCACCATCATTTAAATTACTCAAACTTCTTCTGTTTTAAAAACCTCTCCCTCAACTCAGTGAGAGGTCTCCTGCACACCCACTGAGCCATCTGCTCCCCCTGGTGCCTTCTCTACAGAAGCCTGAGCCATGTCTCTAATGCATGAATCTCATCATGTTACTCCCCCATTTACATCGCTTCTCCTTGCCTCGGGGATTAAGTCCAAACTCCTTAACAGCCCCCGCTCTGCCCTGCCTTGCAACGCAGCCTCACTGCTTGCCCCTCTCCATTTCACCTGCTATGGAGTCCAACTGAGCCTCATCTGCCCCCTGAATGCACACTCTATCTCCTCTGGGAGTCTCTGAAGTGGGTGATATCCTGTGCTTATAATACGCTTCCCCTTAAACCTCTACTCTCTTCCTGGCTAGCTTCGGCTCCTCTGTCACTTGTCCGCGTTGGCATCACCTCCTCATGGAAGACTTCCTTGACTCCCCAGATTCTCAGGAGCATGGCAGGTGAGGTGCTCCTCCCATGAATGGATGGAGATTACAGAGTGTGTGTTATTCATGCTTAATTCACCAGTGCTTAGCTCAGTACCTGGCACAAGTTACTGTGGTGGACAAAGTAATAACCCCCCACCCTGCCAACTAATTGCTCATGTCCTATGTTACACAGCACAATTACATAGGAAGGGGGAATTAAGAGTGCAGATAAAATTAATGTTGCTCATCAGCTGACCTTAAAACAAGATTATCCTGGAGTATCTAGGAGAGCCCATGTAATTACAAGCATTCTTTAAAAGTGGAAGAGGGAGGTAGAAGGTTAAGAACCAGAGACAGTGGGCACAATGACTCATGCCTGTAATACCAATACTTTGGGAGGCCAAGGCAGGAAAATCCCTTGAGTGCAGGAGTTCAAGGTCAGCCATGGCAACATAGTGTGGCCCCATCTCTACAAAAAAAGAAAAACAAAATTCACTGAGTGTCATGGTGCTTACCAGCTACTGGGAAGGCTGACGTGGTAGGATTGCTTGAGCCTGGGAGTTTGAGGCTACAGTGAGCCATGATTGGACCACTGAACTCCATCCTGAGTGACAGGGCAAGGTCCTGTTTCTAAAGAAAAAAAGGACATTGGAATCAGGGTCCCCTCCATCCTAAGGTGGCTACAAGGCATCTCTCTCTGCAAATGAGTAAACATCATCCTCCAACTCCTCACAGAGTGGAGCAGCAGGAAAACTCCCTCACCTCATTTCTGTGCTGCTTGGGAGGCCTGGACAGCCCAATAACCAGCTCCTTGCTGATGAAGCAATCGGGAAATGGCTTGAGTTGAGCTAAGGAGAATTTGGATCATTCTTCTGGTTCTCAATAGGCAGGGTAGGGGCCAGGCATGGTGGCTCATACGTGTAATCCTTGCATTTTTGGAAGCCAAGGTGAGAGGATCACTTGAGGCCAGGAGCTCAAGACCAGCCTGGGCAACATAGCGAGACCCAGGTGGCATGCACCTGTGGTCCCCACTACTTGGTAGAATGAGGTGGGAGGGTTGATCACTTGATCCCAGGAGTTTCAGGCTGCAGTGAGCCATAATCACACCACTGCACTCTAGCCTGGGTGACAGAGCCAGACCATGTCTCAAAAAGTAAAAAAATAAAATAAATAAATAAATAAAATACAGAGAGAGACTATAGGCAGCCACCACCACATCTGGCTAATTTTTAAATATTCTGTAGAGACGAGGTCTTGCTAGGTTGCCCAGGCTGGTCTAAAACTCCTGGCATCAGGCCAGGCGTGGTGGCTCATGCCTGCAATCCCAGCACTTTGGGAGGCCAAGGCAGGCAAATCACCCGAGGTCAGGAGTTCCAGACTAGCCTGGCCAACGTGGCGAAACCCCATCTCTACTAAAAATACAAAAATTGGCCAGGCAGTAGTGGCATGGGCCTGTAATCCCAGGTACTCGGGAGGTTGAGGCAGGAGAACCACTTGAACCTGGGAGGCGGAGGTTGCAGTGAGCCAAGATCGCGTCACTGCATGCATTCCACCCAGGGTGACAAAGTGAGACTGCCTCAAAACAAACAAACAACAAACAAACAAAGAAACAAAAAAACTCCTGGCATCAAAAGATCTTCCTATCTCACCCTCCCACCCTCCCAATGCCCTGGGATTATATTTTTTGTTTACTATAATTGAAGACACTTGTTCTTATACTGCTTTAAGATATAAAGAAAAAAAAAAACAGATAATAACAAATGTTGGTGAAGGCCGGGCACAGTGGCTTAGCCTGTAATTCCAGAACTTTGGGAGGCTGAGGTGGGCAGATCACTTGAGGCCAGGAGTAAGAGACCAGCCTGGGCAACATGGTAAAACCCCATCACTACAAAAAAAATATAAAAATTAGCCAGGCATGGTGGCATGCACCTGTAATTATCAGCTACTCAGGAGGCTCAGATGAGAAAATCACTTGTGCCTGGGAGGTCAAGGCTCCAGTGAACTGTGATGGCGTCACTGTGCTGCAGCCTGAGAGACAGAGCAAGCCCCTGCCTAGAAAAAAAAAAAAAAAAGTCAGCGAAGATGTGGAAGAATTGGAACCCACATACATTACTGGTGGGAACATAAAATCGTGTAACCACGCTTTTCTTGTCATTTTAATTGGATTTTTTTTAATCAATACAGGGTCTTGCTATCTTGCCCAGGCTGATCTTGAACTTGTGGGCTCAAGCCATCCTCCCAACTGAGCCTCCTGAGTAGCTGGGACTACAGGTGTGAGCCATCACACCCAACTGGTGTAGCTATTTTAGAAGACAAACTGGCAGTTTCTCAAAAGGCTAAACATACAGTCATCATATAATGCAACAATTTCACTCCTAGGCATATATCCCAGAGAAATAGAAATATATGTCCACACAAAAACTTATACAGCAATCTTCATAGCAGCATTATTCATAATAGCCAATACGTGGAAACAACCCAAATGTCCATCAACTGATGAACAGATAAACAAAATGCAGTGTGTCTCTACCATGGAATATTATTCAGCCACAGAAGAAATGAAATACTGATACACACTATGACATAAAGGAACTTTGAAAACATTGTGCTAAGAGGGAAAAAAAAGCCACAAAAGATCACATATTGTACAATTCTACTTGTCCAGATTAGGAAATTCTATAGTGACAAAAAATGAATCAATGGTTGCCTAAGGCTGGGGGGCCAAGGCAGGTAGGGGGGGAGTAGGAGGTAGTGGCTAAGAGGTGCGGATTTCTCTATAGGGTAATGAAAGGTTCTAAAACTGACTGTGGTGATCGATGCACAGCTCTATGAATATTCTAAAACCTACTGAATTGCAGATTTCAATAAATAAATCAATTGAAGGGTATGTGAATCATATTTTAATAAAGCTATTATTTAAAATAATTAGTGGCTGGGCACAGATGCCTGCCTGTAATCCCAGCACTTTGGGAGGCTGAGGCAGGAGGATCACTTGAGGTCAGGAGTTTGAGCCTAGTCTGAGCAACCTAGCAAGATCCCATCTCTATGATAAAAAATAAAAAAATTAGCTGGGCATGGTGGCACACGTCCATAGTCCCAACTACTTGGGAGACTGAGGATTGCTTAAGCCCAGGAGTTTGAGGCTACAGTGAACCATGATCATGTCACTGTACTGCAGCCTGGGTGACAGAGCAAGACCCTGTCTCTAAAAAGGAAAGAAAATACAAGTTTTTAATCACTTTGTGAGTGTAGCCAAGTTTGAGGAGAAATAGACAAGAGTAAAAGAGCACTGAATAACGAGAGTAAGTGGCTGGTTAGGCCCAGTTGCTAGCTAAGTGGCTTCTGAAACATTCATTAGTAAAGTTACAGCTCTGGGACAGTCATGCAGTCAAAGAATGAATGCTAAATTCATTACAAATGCTGATGGTCTTTCTTTACATGCCTTCTAGTGAAAAATTCCTAAGTGCCTAAATAGCAAGTCTGCAATGATAGCAGCTGTTTACTAACGACTACAAAAAAGAAATGGAGGCCGGGCATGGTGGCTCATGCCTGTAATCCCTGCACTTTGGGAGGCTGAGGTGGGCAGATCACCTGAGGTCAGGAGTTTGAGACCAGCCTGGCCAACACGGTGAAACCCTATCTCTACTAAAAATACAAAAATTAGATGGGTGTGGTGGCGGGCGCCTGTAATCCCAGCTACTCAGGAGGCTGAGGCAGGAGAATTGCTTGAACCCAGAAGGCAGAGGTTGCAGTGAGCCAAAATCACGCCATTGCACCAGCCTGGGCGACAAAAGCAAGACACCATCTTTAAAAAATAAAAATAAAAAAGGCATCTTCTTCAAGAATGACATAGTGTTTCATGATAAGCCCTAATTTTGCATTTGTTCAAGTATTGATTTGATTTAGCAAATATGACACCAATCTTGGATAAAGTGTGAACAACACAATTTCATTTTCTCCTTAATCAAAACTGATTAGGTAGTCTAATACCTATTCTGATCTTATTAAAAACTGATAAGATAAAAAAATTAGGGAATGATGGAGCCAGTAAGATGTTACAACCTGTTCTAAGGAGAATTCCAAAACCCACACATATTTCAGACCATTAAGCATGATGAAATATATCTGATTACTATATTTAAAAATAAACTGATTATATAGCCAACACCAATTGGGCAGGGGTCTCCTCATCCACAGCCACACAATCCTGATCATGCAGCTATGTGGTTGCAAGGCCTGCATAGCCTAGAAGGGACTGGTCTGACCTGAGATTTCACTTCATTCATATTTGTATTTTGAGACAGGGTCCTGCTCTGTCACCCAGGCTGGAGTGCAGTGGTATAATCATAGCTCACTGCAGCCTTGACCAGCTGGGCTCAAGAGATCATCCTGCCTCAGCTGTACCAGTACCTGGGAATACAGGCAAGCACCACCATATCAGGCTTTTTTTTTTTTTAATTTTTGTAGACAGAGAAGTCTTACTATGTTGTCCAAGATGGTCTCAAACTCCTAGCCTCAAGAGATCTGCCCACCTCAGCCTCCTGAGTAACTGGGGCCATAGGTACACACCACCATGCCCGGCTATATTTATTTCATTTTATTAAATGTCTTTCTTTTATTTTTGTAGAGGGAGGTCTTACTATGTTGCAAGGCTGTTCTCGAACTCATGGCCTTGAAACATACTCCCATCTCTGCCTCTCAAACTGTTGCAACTATAGGTGGGAGCCACTGCACCTGTGCAGCCTGACTTGAGATTTCTTTAATCTAGCATTCTTTACTTGGTAGGATTGGGAAACGCAGTAGTGTTTTCAAAAATTACTTAATAATTCAATTAGAACCAAACTCAACCTTGACTCCTGCCGTCTCTCACAGCTTACATCCAGTCTGTCAGGAAATCCTATTGACTGACTTCATCTCCCGCCTGGATGTTGCCAAATCTCAGCCCCGCTGCTTCTATCCAAATCTTCCCACAGTCTTTCTCAACTCAGCAGCCAGGGGGTGCTTTTAAATCAGGAGAAAGATCACTTTGCTTCTCTGCTCAGAACCCACCCCCAACACCCCCGCCCACGGTTCCCATTTCAGTCAGAGTAAAAGCCAAAGCCCCAGCAATAGCCTCCAGGGCTTACATGATCTGTACTGATACCAGCCCAGCAACTCCCTGGCCTCCTCGCCTGCTTCACTACCTCTATCTCTTTGCTCCTCTGGCCTCCTTCCAGAGCCTCAGACACACCAGGGAGTTTCCTAACACCTTTATCCTGTTGACTCAGCCTACAGTGCTCTTCCCTCAGCACCTTGGCCAGCTCCATCACCTGCTTCAAACTTTTGCTCAATTTTCACTTATAAGGCCAACCCTGACCACTCTACCTAACATTGCCATCTGTCCCCATTCCCACCATGCTCCTTCCTTCCTTCCTTCCTTTCTGAGACAGGGTCTTGCTCTATTGCCCAGGCTGAAGTACAGTGGTGCAATCACAGCTCACAGCAACCTCAACGCCCTAGGCTTAAACAATCCTCCTGTCTCAGCCTCCCTAGGAGCTGAGACTACAGGTGCACGCCAAAACACCTAGCTAATTTTTTTTTTTTTTTTTTTTAAGACAGAGTCTTACTCTGTCGCCTAGGCTGGAGTGCAATGGCGTGATCTTGGCTCACTGCAACCTCTGCCTCCCGGATTCAAGTGATTCTCTGCCTCAGCCTCCCAAGTAGCCAGGATTACAGGCACGCACCACCACACCGGGCTTATTTTTGTATTTTTAGTAGAGATGGGGTTTCACCATCTTTGCCAAGCTGGTCTTGAACTCCTGACCTCATGATCCACCCCCCTCGGCCTCCCAAAGTGCTGGGATTACAGGCATGAACCACCACGCCCCGCCTTTTCTTTAAAATTTGTGTAGACATGAGGTCTCACTATGTTGCCCAGACTGGTCTTAAGCTCCTGGGCTTGAGCAATCTTCCCACCTCAGCTCCCCAAAGTGCTGGGATTACAGGCGTGAGCAACTGCCCCTGGCTTCATGTTCATTTCTTCTTGCTGCTGCAACAAACTACCCTACATTTAGTGGCTTAAAACACCAGAAATCTACCGTCTTACAGTTCTGGGGCCCAGAAACCCAGTTAGGTCTAGTAAGGCTAAAGTCAAGGTGTCAGAGGGGCTGCATTCCTTTTGGAGGCTCTAGAGAGAATGTGCTCCCTTGCCTTTTCCAGTTTCTAGAAGCCACCCCCATTCCTTGACTCACCTTGAAGATGGCCCCTGACTCCATCTTCGAAGTCAGAAGTGCAGCATCTTCAAATCTTCCTCTCTGACCTCTTCTTCCATCACCACATCTCCTTCTCTAATTCTGACTCTCCTACCTCCTTTCTCTTATAAAGATCCTTGTGATTGGTGGGCATGGGGGCTCCCATCTATAATCCCAACATTTTGGGAGGCCAAAGAGGAAGGAATGCTTGAGGCCAAGAGTTCAAGATCAGCCTTGGCATCATAGCAAGACCCTGCCTTTACAAAATTAAAATTAAAATCAGCTGGGCATGGTGATGCACACCTGTAGTCCCAGCTACTGGAGAGGTTAATGTGGGAGGATTGCTTTAGCTTAGGAGGTCAAGGCTACAGTGAGCTACGATCACATCACTGCACTCCAGCCTGGGTAAGAGAGTGAGACTCTGTCTCAAATATAAGAAAAGAAATATATATTTGGTATTTGCCCCTGGTTCCTGGCACAAAGCTTCTAAAGCTCTTATAAAGTCCTTAGTGATAGAGGTAATAGGAGCACCTTCTGTTTTAATATTTGGTCTTAGTCCCAGGTTCCTGACACAAGGGCCTCTAAGTTCTTTCAGATCTGCAGCATGGTAAGAAAGCATGTGGGATGCTGTTGAGATGCCTGGGTGGCTGGAAGTTCCTAGACTGCTTCAGAAGGGCTGGTTGCCAGAGGAACAAACCACATTTTTTTTTAAACGGAGTTTGGCTCTTGTAGCCCAGGCTGGAGTGCAATGGGACAATCTCGGCTCACTAAAACCTCCGCCTCCCACGTTCAAGCTATTCTCCTGCCTCGGCCTCCTGAGTAGCTGGGATTACAGGCATGTGCTATCATGCCCAGCTAATTTTTGTATTTTTAGTAGAGACGGGGTTTCATCATGTTGGTCAGGCTGGTCTTGAACTCCTGACATCAGGTGATCTGCCCACCTCGGCCTCCCAAAGTGTTGGGATTACAGGCGTAAGCCACCGTGCCCAACCCCAACCACATTTTTTGAGGCTTGGAACTTTCAGCCTTACTGGCTGAACTCCAGGAGGCAAAAGGGGCTGGAGATTGACTTAACCACCAATGGCTAATGATTTTATCAATCATGCCTCCATAAAAATCCTAAACAACAGGGTTTGGAGAGCTTCCATGTTGCTGAACACAAGGAGGTGCTGGGAGGGTAGCGTGCCCAACAGAGGGCATGGAAGCTCTGTGCCCCTCCCCACTTACCTTGTCCTGTGCATCTCTTTCATTGGCTGTTCCTGAGATGCAGCCTTTACACTGAGCCAGTAATAGAAAATAAACTGGCCAGATGTGGTGGCTCATGCCTGTAATCCCAGCACTTTTGGAGGCAGAGGTGGGGGAATCACTTGAGCCCAGGAATTTGAGACCAGCCTGGGCAATGTAACGAGACCCCATCTACACAAAAAGTTTAAAAAATTAGCCAGATATGGTGGTGGGAAACTTGTAATTCCAGCTACTTGACAGGCTGAAGCAGGAAAATCACTTGAGCCCTGGAGGTTGAGGCTTCAATGAGCTATGATTGCACCAGTGCACTCCAGCCTGGGCAACAGAACAAGACCCTGTCTCTTAAAAAAAAACCTGTTTTTCTAAGTTCTGTGAGTTGTTCTAGCAAATAATCAAACCCAAGAAGAGGGTCATGGGAACCCCTGATTTCTAACTGGTTGGTCAAAATACAGGTGACAACCTAGGACTTGCAACTGGCATCTAAAGTGAGGGTGGTCTCGTGGGACTGAGCCCCTAATCTGTGGGGTCTGCACTAACTCCAGGTAGTGTCAGGATGGAACTGTGGGATACGCAGTTGGTATCTAGAGAGTTGGAGAACTGGTGTAGAAACTCCGCACATATATTTGGTCAGAAGTGTGTGAGTAGAGAGAATGGGTTCTTCTCTCACCTGTCTACCTGCTTAACTGCATAGGAGAGGCAATACGTGGTGCTCATGAACAAAGCAAGCATTAAAGTCAGACCAGACCCAACATTTGACTCAGTCTTAATATCCAGGTGAGCTTGGGCAAATCACTTATTGTCCACAAGTCTTCATCATTTTGTGCATAAAACGGAGATAACTGTGGCACCTATCTGTGATTTTGTGAGAACTAATGAAATACTATGATTGGTGTTATTGTGATCATTATACCTATTCTAAACTATTTGACAAGGACAGGGATGCATGATAACATCAACAGATTAGAAACTGTAATGAGGTCTCTTGGGCAAAATTCCATACAAGCAAATTACTGTCTCTCCAATGCATTCCTGCCACACTTAATTCACCATTCCCTGAACAAAATGTGCCATCTTCATTGTCCAGGTCTTTACAGTGCTAGTTTCCCTGCCTGGGCAGCTCACTACATCCCATCCCAGCCCATTCCCCATCCCTCCACCTCCCCCTTCCCTCCCCACTCTCATGCAACTCTTCCTCATCTTTCAGGACCCGGTTTCAATGTTACCTTAACTGGAAGCTTCTCTCACCCTCCAGAAGAGCTTCCCATTGCACTTCATGCATGTGCTGTTATTTGACCATTTTTGTGTTATAGTCCAAGTCTTTTTGTACCTGAATAAGATGTTGCCCAGTCAGTCTCTCTGCCTGGACTCTGAAGTCTTTCATGGTAGATTTAGTTGAAAGTGACAAAAAGACATTCTTTAAAAAAAAAAAAAAGAAAAAAAAAAAGAGGGATGACACAGACAGACATCAGTACTTAAAAGTTTTAAATGGTATGTGAAAAGCAAACAAAATTCAAGGGCTTCTAGGAAAAATGTAGGAGGGAAGGTGTCACTGGGAAATATGATAAAGGGTAATTTTTATTTTATTTTATTTTATTTTTTGAGAAAGGGTCTTGCTCTATTGCCTAGGCTGTACGGCAGTAGTGCAATCAGAGCTCACTGCAGCCTCAACCTCCTGGGCTCGAGCAATCTTCCCACCTGATTTTTATTTTATTTAAGAAACACAGTCTTACTCTGTGACCAAAGCTGGAGCACAGTGGTGTGATCACAGCTTACTGCAGCCTCAACCTCCTAGGCTCAAGTGATTCTCCAGTCTCAGCCTCCCCAGGAGCTGGGACTACAGGTGTCCACCACAATGTCCAGCTCATTTTTTTTTTTTTAATTTTTAGTAGAGACAAAGTGTCGTTATGTTGACCAGGCTGATGGTAGTCTCCTACCCTCAAGCAGTTCTCCCACCTGAGCCTTCCAAAGTGCTGGGATTACAGGTGTGAGCTGCCACATCTGGCTCAGGGGGTTAATTTTTAATTATATAAAGAGCTCAAAGCAAATAGTAGAAGAAGCCTAAATGCCTACAGCAGCTGACTGGTAAACTGTGATACATCCATATAATAAAATATTATGCAACCATGAAAAGGATTAAGAAAGATCAAGAGGTATTGGCATAGATGTCCATGAAATATGAAAATGTGAAGTGATGTCCAATTAGCCTGTATCTTGAAAAATATGGCACATTTTCTCAATAGCAATTATTTCCTGAGATAAGATTATGGATCTAAAGAGTAAAGGAAAATTTTCACTTCTTTCTTAAAAATATTTACTATTTTTATAATTTAAAGAGATTAAATAAATAGATCATCAAATTAGTAAAAGACACATTAACTCTATAAATAAATGGAAAAGTCACAGACAGCCCAGGCAGAGTGGCTCACACTTATAATACCAGCACTTTGGGAGAGGGTGGGGGAGGATTGCTTGAGGGCAGGAGTTCCAGACCAGCCTGGAAAACATAGCAAGACATCGTCTGTACTTAAAAAAAAAAAAAAAATAGCCAGGCACGGTGGCATGTGCCTATAGTCCCAGCTACTGAGGTGGAAGGATCACCTGAGCCCAGGCGGTCAAGACTGTGGTAAGTTGAGACTGTGCTTGTGCCACTACACTCAAGCCTGGAAGACAGAGCGAGACTTAGTCTCAAAAAAAAAAAGACAATAAAGAAATAAAGCTAACAAGCTAACATAAGAAAAGATACTAAAATGTGACAAATAGGATGGGCACGGTGGCTCACATCTGTAATCCCAGCACTTTGGGAGGCCGAGGTGGGTGGATCATGAGTTCAGGAGTTCAAGACCAGCCTGACGAACATGGTGAAACCCTGTCTCTACTAAAAATGCAGAAATTAGCCAGGCATGGTGGCGTGTGCCTGTAATCCCAGCTACTCAGGAGGCTGAGGCAGGAGAATCGCTTGAACCTGGGAGGCGGAGGCTGCAGTGAGCCAAGGTCACGCCACTGCACTCCAGCCTGGTAAGAGAGCAAGACTCTGTCTCAAAAAAAAAAAAAAAAAAAAAGTGACAAATGAAAATAAAGTAATATGAGGTCTTTTATTTATTAAAAATAATCAAACAGAAAATAACTTGTTAAATTATAATACCCTGTGCTGGCAAAGGTGCAGTGAAATGGGCGTTTTCTTATACTATTAGTGATGTTTAAATTGTAAATAAACCTTCCAGGGTAAAGCTTGGCAATTTTTAAAAAATAATACAGACAGTGACTCACTATACTGCCTCCTCCAACTCCTGGCCTCAAGCAGTCCTCCCACCTCAACCTCCAAAAGTGCTGGGATTATAGGTCGACAGCCACCATGCCTGAAAGCTTGGCAACTTACATCAAGCATAATAAGAATGCTCATGCCCTGTGACTCACAGTAATCTCACTTCTGGAAATATCATCTTTGGATATAATTCAACCTAAACAAAAGGTCATATGCACAAACACAGTGAAAATCTCGGAGTATTTTTTTCTTTTTTTAAAAAAATATGGAATGCTTCACAAATTTGCATGTCATTCTTGCACAGAGGCCATGCCAATCTCTCTATTGTTCCAACTTTAGTATATGAGCTACCGAAGCAAGCATGAGTAATTTAAGATAAAGTGGTTAAGTGAAATAAGGAAGAGTTATGGGGAATTTAAAAATCTATGGTATTTATAGGGATCTCATTAACAGCTCAGTAAATATTAGCTGCTACTTTTATTATTTTTATGGTAATTCCACTCAATTAAAAATTGTCGCTAAAAATTACCATTGTCATGGAACATAATGTATCCTACAGTATAACTGTAGAAACAGACACAATTTGTCCCTTGGTATATGGGGGGATTGGTTCCAGCTCCTCCATTTCTATGTATACCAAAATCCACACATACTCAAGTTTTCCAGTCAGTCCTGTGGTATTGAGATAGATAGATAGATAGATAGATAGATAGATAGATAGATAGATAGATAGATAGATAGATGATAGATAGATAGATAGATAGATAGATAGATAGATAGATAGAATGAGAAAATTAGCGAGGTGTGGTGACAAGCACCTGTAGTCCCAGCTACTTGTGAGGCTGAGTCAGGAGGATTGCTTGAGCCTACAGTGAGCCATAATTGCACCACTGCACTCCAGTCTGGGCAACAGAGTGAGACAGAAGGTTGACTGTTTAATAGAATTTTTCTGTTGACTTGAAGATATGGTCAGGACTGTGGTATTCTTCATAAGATAACTATCTAATCCAATTAATGCTGGAATTGGGAACAGAAAATGTTTTGGTGACTATTTATTCCTTCACTTGCTGTTACATAAACTATTGCCAGTGGGTACTTAACAACCAAGAATGTCATCTCTGAGCTACTCACAATGAAAGGTGATGTCTGGGACCCAGGTGTGTTGAGGTCCCCATGTCTTGGCTATGGGTGCTGAGTGGGACTTACTTATCCAACCATTTTCTATATTCCGGCACTGGGAAACTTGGGTTTATCCATCTTGATAAAAGGTCATTTAAATTCCACTTGGCAAGAACCACAAATGGAAGAAAGGTCACGAAATCACAGGCTAGCCCTTGTTCTCAAGGGAATCTTCAGCTTAGGTGGTTCTGTAAAAGAGGAATCATATTGTTGAAAAATCATCGCAGGTCAGCTGAGGTGGCCCATACCTATAATCCCAGCCCATTGGGAGACTAAGGCAGGAGGATCCCATGAGGCCAGGAGTTCAAGACCAGCCTAGGCAACACAGTGAAACCTCATCTCTACAAAAAATTAGAAAATGAGCTGGGTGCGGTGGCACATTCCTATAGTCCCAGCTACTCTGCAGGCTCAAGTGGGAGGATGAAAGTGGAAGCTGCAGAAGTGGAAGCTGCAGTGAGCTCTGATCTCACCACTGCACTCCAGCCTGGGTGACAGAGACCCTGTCTCAACATACACATACATACATACACACACACACACACACACACACACACACACACCCATGCACGCACGCAGACACATGCAGACACACACACACACCCTCATCTCAATCTGTCCAGCCTTGACTAAAGAAAAGGATCTGCTGGTTACAGAAGAGGTATGCTCTTTTGTAGGACAGGGAGGGACCAGCAAACTTGTTCACAGTCTTTTCCTCATCCTCTGCTTAGTTTTCCAAGAACCCTCACAGTGGAAACAGAGTCCCTGGGAAAAGGACCTAAATCTTTATATTACCAGGGGAGAAATATGCCTCCTTTGTCAATTAATAAATAGAATACCTGCCTTAAAATCGAGGGAGTTCTGCTAGAATGAATCACTCCCTATGACCCCGACCTATGCAGGGAACATGAAAAACTGGAGTTTGGCCAGGCGCAGTGGCTCACACCTGTAATCCCAGCACTTTGGGAGGCCGAGGCGGTGGACCATCTGAGGTCAGGAGTTCGAGACCAGCCTGGGCCAACATGGTGAAACCCCATCTCTACTAAAAATACAAAAATTAGCTGGGTGTGGTGGTGGACGTGTGTAATCCCAGCTACTCAGGAGGCTGAGGCAGGAAAATCAGTTGAACTCGGGAGGTGGAGGTTGCAGTGAGCCGAGATCGGACCACTGCGCTCCAGCATAGGTGACAGAGCGAGACTCTGTCTTAAAAAAAAAAAAAAAAAAACCAAAACTGGAGTTTGGGGGCCTATAATATTGTAGGCCACATTCCAGATTGTACAGATCTTACCAAAGTACGGCCTTTCCACAAAGCACTGCCAAACACCAGCTGGCTGTCTCCATGGGGCAACACCATATCTCTGGCTCTTGTTTCCCCAGGAGATGCTCTATTCCAGCCTTCCCTTACCTTTTGTATCCCACACATTTCCTAGCATAAGGCCTCAAAACATAGCAGGCTGCCAAGTCACTGCTGATCTACTGCATATCTGACTTCAGATTCCAGCAGGGCACTTTGTGTTTGAGAAATTAAAGAGAAGAGAATGGATCCAGACTGACGCTGGCCAACTTAGCGGTCCAAAGATATAAGCTGCTCAAACTGACTACAGTGCCTCTGATTTTCTGAGTCTGCCCTGCTCCTAGGGCTCTTTGGATGAAATTAATTTCTCCTTGTTGAAGAAATGGTTTGCTCGAATATAAGAAATTTGGCCAGGCACAGTGGCTCACGCCTCTAATCCCAGCACTTTGCGGGGGCCGAGGCGGATGGATAACGAGGTCAGGAGTTCAAGACTAGCCTGGCCAACATGGAGAAACCCCGTCTCTACTAAAAATACAAACATTAGCCGGGTATGGTGGCACGGGCCTGGAGTCCCAGCTACTCAGGAGGCTGAGGCAGGAGAATCGCTTGAACCCAGGAGGTGGAGGTTGCAGTGAGCTGAGACTGTGCCATTGTACTCCAGCCCGGGTGACAGAGCAAAACTCCATCTCAAAAAAAAAAAAAAAAAAGAAAAGAAAAGAGAATATAAAAAATTTAAAGAAGAAAAAAATGTTTAAATAAAATTTTCTCCTAAAGAGCACTCAAAAGCACACTCCCATCAATGCTGGATCTATTTATCTCTCTCTTGCTTTTTTTTTCTGAGATAGGGTCTCTCACTTTATCACCCAGGCTGGAGTATAGTGGCAAGATCATGGCTCACTGAGGCTTTCAATTCCTGGACTCACGCTATCCTCTCACTTCAGCCTCCTGAGTAGCTGGGATTGTAGGTGCATGCCACCATGCCTGGCTAATTTTTTAATTTTTTGTAGAGAGGGGGTTCTCACTATGTGGCCCAGGCTGGTCTTGAACTCCTGGGTCAAACTAATCCTCCCGCCTTGGCCTCCCAAAGTGCTGGGATATAGGCTTTAGCCACTGTGCCCAGTCTATTTATCTTTCTATAACTCATATATTAAATCTTCCTCCTTAAATTGCCTCCTACCCACCCATCTGCAGGGATAGCAAACACAGGTATCAGCGGGTCAGGCAACCTACGTGAGGGAAAGAGGCTGGAGTAATGTGGGAGACCGGGGGAAACTGTAGCAAACTGCAAGGTATTCACTTCAACAGTTCTTCAACACTGTGATAGTCAAACCAAACACAGAAACAGGAAGCCCAGTTCAGTCACCAGCAGCCAACGTGGGATATTTCATCTACATGCTACAAGGCAAACTGCTTAGGATGAATGACCTGGTCTCCACCAACCTACTCTTGGGGTCCAGCCGCTCCTGCCCAAGTCCCTACACTCTACTGACATGACCCACATTCACAGTACTCTCCTGACACCTTTTCTTGTTCACTTTTTTTTTTCCCCAACAAATTTTCTCTTTTTTTTTTTTTTTTTTTTTTTTTACTTTTTTTGAGACAGAGTCCCCCTCTGTCACACAGGCTGAAGTACAGTGGGGTGATTATGGCTCACTGCAGCTTCCATCTTCTGGGCTCAAGTCATCTTCCCACCTCAGTCTCCCAAGTAGCTGGGATTACAGGCATGTACTACCACACCTGGTTAAGTATATTATTTTTCTTTTTTCTTTCTTTCTTTTTTTTGTTGTTGAGACAAAGTCTCACCCTGTCACCCATGCTGGAGTGCAGTGGGGTGATCTCGGCTTACTGCAACCTCCGACTCCCAGGTTCAAGCAATTCTCCTGCCTCAGCCTTCCAGGTAGCTAGGATTACAGGTGTATGCCACCATGCCTGGCTAATTTTTGTATTTTTAGTAGAGACAGGGTTTCACCATGTTGGCCAGGCCGGTCTTGAGCTCCTGACCTCAGGTGATCCACCCACATCGGCCTCCCAAACTGCTGGGATCACAGGCACGAGCCACTGCACCCAACCAGTTTATTATTTTTTCTAGGGACAGGGTCTCACTATGTTGCCCAGGTTGGTCTTCAACTCCTGGGCATAAGCAATCCCCTAGCCCCCTCCTTCCAAAGTGCTGGAATTACAGGCTTGAGCCAACACATCAGGCTCTAACAAATATTTCTTGAGCACCTACTACATACCAGGCACTATATTAGGTGCCCAGGAAACAGCAGTGAACATGGTATAAGAGTTTCTGCCCTCACAGAGCTTATAGGGTAGCAGGAAATTGATATAGTTTGAATGTCTGTCTCCTCCAATTCTCATATTGAAATTAAATCCCTAATGTTGGAGGTGGTGCCTGGCGGGAAGTGTGTGGGTCATGGGGGCGGATCCCTCATGAATGGCTTAGTGTCCGCCCCATGGTAATGAGTGAGTTCTCTCTCTACTAGTTCATGTGAGAGCTGACTGTTTAAAGAGCCTGGCACCTCCTCCCCTCTCCCTTGCTCCGTCTTCTCACCAAGTGACGTGCTGGCTCCTCCTTCACCTTCTACCATGAGTGGAAACCTCCTGAGGTCTTCACCAGCAGACGCTGGCACTATGCTTTTTTTTTTCTGAGACAGGGTCTCACTCTGACACTCAGGTTAGAGAGCAGTGGTGTAATTATGGCTCACTGCAACCCTGACCTCCTGGGCTAAAGAGATCTTTTTACCTTAGCCTCCCAAGTAGCTGGGACCATAGGCATGCATCAGTGCACCATCATGCCTGGCTGATTTTTTTTTATTTTTAGTAGAGACAATGTCTCACCATGTTTCCCAGGCTGGTTTCAAACTTCTGGGCTCAAGCAATCCTCCTGCCTCAGCGTCCCAAAGTGCTGGGATTACAGGTGTGGGCCACTGTGCCCAGCCTGGCACCATGCTACTTGTATAGTCTGCACAACTGTGAGCCAAATAAACTGTTTTTCTTTATAAAGTACCCAGCCTCAGGTGTTTCCTTATAGCAATGCAAAATGGACTAATCTAGGAATCGTATGCCAGCACTTACCAGACTGTGATGAGCACATGACAGAAGTACAGAGTGGGACTGAAACGTTCCCCAGGGGCTTCTTGTTGCATCAGAGAGAGTGGGGTGAGACATCTCGGCTGAGGCTAAAGATGAGTAAAGATGAGAGTGAAAGAGTGATGATGGGGGTAAGGAGAGGGTTTCCTGAAGAAGGACCAGTAAAGTCCCCCAAGAAAACTGTGAGGTCACTTACTAGAAATCACCAGCATCCCATTTCCCATTGGCAAGGAGCTCAGCACAGTCCCTTGGATAACCAAACCTATGCCCAAATCCCATCTGTGTGAGTCTATCTGCCGGGACCCTTCTTAGCATATTAGAGTCCAATCAGGAGACAAAAACCACTCAAAAGTTTAAAGTGGTAAAATTTAATACAGAGAATTATTCATTATAACAGGGCAACAGCATAATAAGAAATTGGCTACCAAAAAGTAAAAAGAACTCTAGAGAACATAGGACTATCAGAGGCCAGGCATGGTGGCTCATGCTTATAATTCCAGTAATATGAAAAGCCAAGGCAGGAGGACTGCTTCAGGCCAGGAGTTTGAGACCAGCCTGGGAAACACAGTGAGACCCTGTCTCTACCAAAGAAAAAAAAAATAGCCATGTGTGGTGGTGCACACCTGTAGTCCTAGCTACCTGGGAGGCTGAGGTGGGAGTGTTGCTTGAGCCAGGGAGGTCATGGCTGCAGTGGGCTACGATTTCATCACTATGCTTTAGCCTGGGCAACAGAGGGAGACCCTGTCTCAAAAAAAAAAAAAAAAAAAAAAGTATAGGACCAGCTGATACAATGAACGGTAACTGCCCCTACTGTCCCTACGATGAGATGGAGTAACCAAGGAAGGGAGTCCTCACTAGGGCTGAGATCCAGTCATCCTTGGGAGAGGGCACAGTCATGGGGAATTCAATGGCAGAATTGCTGCATTACCACATGGTGGAACATGCTAGCAATCTGCCGTCTGGAATTTGCTGAAAATCCGCCTTCTATGGTGCTACATTAAGCTATTAATGAACAGCTGTCTCACTACAAAACCACCCACGCAGGTGCAGAGAAACTGCTGGTCACTGGGTGCTGCTGAGCACCGTGCAGGGCAGGAGCCCAGTGCTGGACAAGCTCAGTGGCTGTGGAGATTGACACACTACAATCAGAAAGAACAGCCTCTTACAAAGTCCCTCTAGCACAATGTACTGACAACATTTAATAATGCAGCAGCTGATAGAGGAAGCATATAAGGAACCCACGTCTATGTTTGCAGAGCAGGCAGTGAAGGGTGAATTTGGAACTGATGGGCAGTCATTGGATGGACAGCTGGTACATGACACATTTCAATCTACCAAGGAAAAAAGGAAGAGAGAAAAGAGATAGAGGACCAAGCATGGTGGTTCACTCCTATAATCCCAGCAGTTTGGGAGGCCAAGGCAGGTGGATCACTTGGGTCCAGGAGTTCGAAATCCAGCCTGAGTAACATAGTGAAACCCTGACTCTACTAAAAATAAAAAAATTAGCTGAGTGTGGTGGCTTGTGACTGTAGTCCCAACTGCTCAAGAGGCTGAGGTAAAAGGATCCCAAGTGTCTGAGAGTTCAAGGCTGCAGTGAGCCATGATCACACTACTGCACTCCTGCCTGGGCGACACAGCAAGATCCTGTCTCAAAAAAAGAAATGCTGGTGAAAATGTGAAGAAATTGGAACCCACAAACATTATTGGTGGGAACAAAAAAAATGGTTTAACCACTTTGTTTGGGTGTTTCTTTCTTGTCATTTTAATTTGATTTTTTAAAAAATCGAGATAGGATCTCACTATCTTGCCCAGGCTGGTCTCTTTTAACTTGCAGGCTCAAGTGATCCTCCCACCTCAGCCTCTCATGTAGCTGGGATTACAGGTGTGAGTCACTACACCTGACTGGTGTAACCACTTTGGAAAACAGTTTCTCAAAAGGCTAAATGTACAGTATCATAGAATGCAACAATTTCTCTCCTAGGTATATAACCCAGAGAAATAAAAATATATGTCCACACAAAAACTTCTAAATGAATCTTCACAGCAGCATTATTCACAGTGGCCAATACATGGAAACAACCCAAATGTTCATCAACTGATGAATAAACAAAATGTGGTGTGTCTCTACCATGGAATATTATTCAGCCATAGAAGGAATGCAATAGTGACACATGCTATGACAGGAAGGAACTCTGAAAACACTGTGCTAAGAGGGAAAAAAAAGCCAGCCACAAACAATCACATATTGCACAACCTTATTTATATAAAAGGTCCAAGCCGGGTATGGTGGCTCACACCTGTAATCCCACTTTGGGAGGCCAAGGCAGGCAGATCATGAGGTCCGGAGTTTGAGACCAGCCTGACCAACATGGTGAAAGCCTGTCTCTACTAAAAATACAATGATTAGCCAGGTGTGGTGGCAGGCGCCCATAATCCCAGCTACTCAGAAGACTGAGGCAGAATTGCTTGAACCCAGGAGGCAGAGATTGCAGTGGGCTGAGATTGTACCATTGCACTCCAGCCTAGATGACAGAGCAAGACTCTGTCTCAAAAAAAAGAAGAAAAAAAAGGTCCAGATTAGGCAAATCTATAGTGACAGAAAATAGATCAGTGGTTGCCTATGGGAACACAGGGGGATGAGGGGAGTAGAAATGGCTAAGAAGTGTGGATTTCTCTACAGGGTAATGAAAACTTCTAAAATGGATTGTGATGATAGATGCACAGCTCCGTGAATATTATAAAAACCACTGAATTGCATACTTTGATAAATGAATTTATGGTATGCGAACCATATTTCAATAAAGTTGTTATTTAAAAAAAGGAAATAGGGGGCCAGGCACAGGTGGCTCATACCTGCCTATAATCCCAGCAATTTGGGAGGCTGAGGCAGGAGGATCACTTGAGGCTAGGAGTTTGAGACCATCCTGGGAAACACAGCACTATCCCATCTCTACAACAAAAAATAAAAAATTAAGCTTTGCATGGTGGTGTACGTCCGTAGTCCCAGCTAATTGGGAGGCTGAAGTGGGAGTATTGCATGAGCCCAGGAGTTTGAAGCTACAGCGAGCCATGATCACACCACTGCACTACAGCCTGAGTGACAGAGCAAGACCCTGTCTCTAAAAAGGAAAGAAAAGAAATGCAAGTTTTTATCACTCTGTGAGGGTAAACAAGTTTGAGGGGAAACAGAAGAACAAAAGAGCACTGAATGGTGAGAGTGGGAGGCTGGTTAGGCTCATTGCTAGCTAAGAGACTTCCGAAAAATTCATGAGTAAAATCACAGCTCTGGGGGTCAGTCAGGCAGTCAAATGATGAATGTTAAATCCATTACAAATGCCCATCGTCTTTCTTTACATTCCTTCTAGTAAAAAATTCCTAACTGCCTAAATAGCAAGTGTTCTGAAATGATATCAGCTGTTTATTAAAGAAGTAACATCTCAAATTTTAAAAATCATGAGTCAAATATTATTTTCCTCCTCCCATTTTACAGGTGTGCAACGTAAACAACAGAGAATTTAAGTAATTTTCCTAAGTGGCAGAGCACAGATTTAAATCCTATCACTTTGGCCTCAGAGTTTGTGCTTTATTTTATTTTATTATTTTAAAATTCATCTTTTTTAAAACCAAGAGGCTTATGCAAAATTCTGCTAGGATTCAAAAAAAGCCTCTTGCTTTTCCTGACCATGGGTGCAGGCAGGGCTCATGCTGCATTTTCTTTACTTATAATTGGATGGAGACATGATGACAGGAGCTCTCTTGGTCATCGTGCATCAGAAAGGAGAGTGAACAGAAGCACAGGGAAGCCAGTCTTACCCATGTTTGAGCAACTGAACCAATGTCAGCCTCAGCCTACCTGCACAATTACTTTTATGTGAGAAAAACAGGCACCTCCCTATTTGGAAAATCACAGCTAGCTACAGTAGCAAACAATCCTCAAGTTATTCCTGGTAACATTATTCCTACAGCCCCAATCCTTTTAACTCATTACATTAGCTCTACATTTCTCTATTGTTCCTAACATCTAGTTCATAACCAAGAGCTTATGTTATTAAATAAGCTTTGAGTTAACAGGATTAATGAAGAGTTTAAAGATACCAAAAAAATCTCATAGAAGTACATGCTGAATGTGCCAACTGACTACTATGAACTAATTTACTTTTGAGAAACATGCTATTTCTTATATGCTACTGACAGTGCCTGTAAAAATGGTGCACTTTAACTGGCTGTTTTATTTTCTCCACAATCTTAATATCTAATATCCACAGACTGAGATCAGAGCACCAGCATATGCAATGTCACTTTATACTAGAGTTAGAAGGCGAGACAAAGAGTAGAAATCAGACTCACTTTGCTAGCTGCTCTCCTCTGTCCAGAATATTTTAAAGGAGACTGTATTCCCCCAGGGCTCGCTGACCTGGCACTCTCTCCTTGCGGAGGCTCACACCACTGTCTTGTGCAGCTCTCAGTGCTTTTGCAGAATGTGTCACCATGCTATAAAACACCTTCTCCTCCACCTCTCAACCTAAGCATGTGTCACTTGGCTTCAGGACAGCTTGTCTTCTCACTGTCCTGCCTTTCCTTCTGAACGTCTTGGTCTTTGTGGTGGTCTCTCATCTCACTATCCTGGTGAAGCTTTGGGGTCATTACTTCTTCAGTTGCTTCCCTCGCCAATGTATCAACTGAAGACAGTATGGACGAGTTGCTTTAGAGTACAACTACTGTGACCCTAGAACCAGCTGGTCCCAGGACTTCTTCTGACTCTAAAGTTTTCGAGACACCAGATATAGTTGGAATAAAATATGCTCCCTAGAATGAGATTGTCATCATTACCTGGACTTTTTAATCTGCACTTTTGCTCATGCTATTCCTTCTATCAGGAGTAGCTTTGTCTCTCCCTGGTGACATTATCCTCTTCCAGCAAGGCCTAATTTAAGTGTAATTTACTTCATAAAGTTCCTGTCACCTTGGAATTAACCTCCCTTCTACATAGTGTCATTGTTCACCTTGTTCAAATCTTTATAAATTCAGGCTCAGGTCTATGTGGTCACGGAGTGTGTCTTTTTACCAAAAGGAACACCTTGGCCAGGCACAGTGGCTCATGCCTGTAATCCCAGCACTTTGGGAGGCCGAGGCAGATGGATCACCTGAGGTCAGGAGTTCGAGACCAGCCTGACCAACATGGAGAAACCCTGTCTCTACTAAAAATACAAAATTAGCTGGGTGTGGTGGTGGGCACCTGTAATCCCAGCTAGTCGGGAGGCTGAGGCAAAAGAATCGCTTGAACACAGGAGGCAGAGGTTGCCGTGAGCCAAGATAGCGCCACTGTACTCCAGCCTAGACAACAAGAGTGAAACTCTGTCTCAAAAAAAAAAAAAAAAAAAAAAAAGGAACACCTCATGCACTTTACAAGGAGCTCCTTCAGGAAAGGATGGCACCTCGTGTAGAGGAGAGATCTCTGATTAATTAATTAAAGACATTCAGCAATTAAATTAATTAAAGACATTCAGAAATTTAGCTTTATCACAGGCAGCTGTTCACACGTAAAACTAATTTGGTTACCTTCATCTGTATACACATGTAGCTAGTGAATTGACATAACTATTAAACTGGAGAATCAACAGAAACATGCCAAGGACTGGCCCTTACCTTCCACAGTGACCTCAATTTCAGGAACCTTTCCATTACTCTCAGGGCTTCATGGTCTTTTTGGGGACTGCAAAGCTGAAAAATAAGCACAGAATTACTTTAGTATATTGTAGGAAAAAATACAGAAGGAGATGCTTTATAAGAGCAGAGTATTAAAATTTATTCAGTTTGGCTCTTTTCAAAGGAACCTGCAGAATTAAACTTGTAGTGTAATCCTCCACAGGAGGCTCAACAAAGCCATGGAAACATGAATGAAGTGGGATTGCAAATGTGACATTTCCAATACAATTTTTTTTTTAAAAAAAGGAAAAAGAGGTCCATTAAATAAAACACCTTAAAAAGCCAAGAAACTAACTGCAAGTTCCACAAAGAGAGTGGCCCATGATTCTGTGTGATTTAAGGAATGCTGAGAAAGGATGTCTTAATGCAGTGAAATGTAATAGGAAGTACAGGTAATCTCTTACCTTTAGTGTTTATTTTATTAGTCATTCCAGGAGGCGAGTAGGAAATAACTAGTTCAGGTCTAGAAAGAAAACCAAGAAATGTTACGGTAGCCAGTACAATGGTGGTCTCACAGCTAGTAAAACAGTCGTGATGTGACCAGTGTTTTTCCCTAAAGGCGTTCGCAAAATCATCCTGTAATGTAACAATAATTTCTATCATTGTGGACAAAAACCCTGACTTTTCCTTCCCATGACTGGCAAGTAATTATATGAAGAGTAAATTACTTCTTTCATGAAAAAGAAAATTAACACTAGTATACTTTCTTCAGCCACTAAAATTCTACAGAAATGTAGATATAATAAGAAACTCAACCATCCCATCAGGGCAGGTGCAGGGTCTCATGCCTGTAATCCCAGCACTTTTGGAGGCTGAGGTGGGTGGGTCACCCGAGGTCAGGAGTTCGAGACCAGCCTGACCAACTTGGTGAAACCCTGTCTCTACTAGAAACAGAAAAATCAGCTGTCTCTACTAAAAACACAAAAATTAGCCAGGCATGGTGGTGCATGCCTGTAATCCCAGCTACTTGGGAGGCTGAGGCAAGAGAATCGCTTGAACCCAGGAGGCAAAGTTTGCAATGAGTCGAGATTACGCCATTGCATTCCAGCCTGGGCAATAAGAGTGAAACTCTGTCTCAAAAAAACAAAAAAGAAAAGAAACTCAATCATCAATATTTAGTCGCTCACAAGATTGACCCAGGAATAACAGAGCAGCTAAAACCCAGCAAATTAGACTTCATTCAAGTACTTAGGTGTACTGTGAGCCACCACGGTGCCTCTCAACACCATGGAGGCCGTGGTCACTATTCTTGCACTGACGAAGACAGCTGAGTACAGGATGGGGGACTGCAGGGGCAATGGAGAGTGCCAGGACTGCAGCTCAGAGCCAGGCTTTTCCATCAAGGGCTTACAGCCACGCCTGTCACCTCTAGCTAGAAAAACATTTTAGTAGAAATATCATTTTATTGTTTTAATTCCAGAAATGACTACAGTGGCAAATAGAACTTACTTTTTTAATATTGTTGTTGTTGTTGTTGAGGCAGAGTCTCACTCTGTCGCCCAGGCTAGAGTACAGTGCTGTGATCTTGGCTCACTGCAGCCTCTGCCTCCCAGCTTCAAGCGATTCTCCTGCTTCAGGCTCCCAAGTAGCTGGGATTACAGGCACCAGCCACCATACCTGGCTAATTTTTAACATTTTTAGTAGAGATGTTGGTCAGGCTGGTCTTGAACTCCTGACCTCAGGTGATTCACCTGCCTTGGCCTCCCAAAGTGCTGGGATTACAGGCGTGAGCCACCATACCTGGCCTGGAACTTACTTTTTAACAACAAACTTGGTTTTATTACTCCACAGATGATCCTTTCAAGTCATGGAATTCCAAACCAGGTAGGGCTTGGAAAGGGAATTCTGTCTGGCAAGCCTTCTACATACAGGAACTCGGGGTTTGATTCAAACACAGAATATGGTACTTTTACTGCCTCTGAGTCCAAGAGCTTGAGCTGAAAGTGCAAGAGAACATAATTTGTAGAAGATAAAATTTGACACAGACATTCTTTTATTTGTATCTGCATTCTCAAGTACATTATGAACAAGTTCCCTACAATCAAGCAATATTCACTTCATATTGAAGGCATTTTGCTTAGGATATTGGGCAAATCTGAAGAACAAGCCTAAAAGATAAGTACTTTCAGGAGGAATATTTTAACACTTTTCTTTTTTTTTTTTTTTTCTTTGAGATGGAGTCTTGCTCTCTTGCCCAGGCTAGAGTGCAGTGGTGTGATCTCAGCTCACTGTAATCTCCACCTCCCGGGTTCAAGTGATTCTCTTGCCTCAGCCTCCCAAGTAGCTGGGACTACAGTTACACGTCACCACACCCAGCTAATTTTTTGTATTTTTAGTAGAGATGAGGTTTCACCATGTTAGCCAAGATGGTCTCAATCTCCTGACCTCAAGTGATCCATCTGCCTCAGCCTCCCAAAGTGCTGGGATTACAGGCATGAGCCATCGTGCCCGGCCCATTTTAACACTTTCAATTAAAAGGAGAGTTATGTTATCAGTCAAAATGACCTCTGTGTTCTAAGCAGAGATGACCGAAGGCCATTCCGTACAGCAGTGGCCCCTAGCAGCCTTTGCATTCTCATCAAGAGGCAGGGTAGCTGTTCAAAGACAGGTGGTGTCTATGACGCGACTAAGCAGTACTCAGTAAGTTCAAGTCATCAGACACAGAGTAGTCAGGATTCCTCATAAGGGACAGGAAACGTCAGCATCAGGTATTGAGATAATGGACAGGAATGCCCGGGAATGCTGCAAGTGCTCCCCACTCCTTACTTCCTTCTCCATGACAGATACACCCAATCAACTGAAACACACTTTCTTGCTAAACCTCCTCAGAATCGTTCAAGACAGCATTCCAGGAAACTGCTGTCAACAAATATAAGTATTTTGCACACGTGTGTTAGCCAGATTAGAAGTACAGACGGTGGAATGACACTTATCCCAATGCCTCCCTTCTGCTCCCATTCTGACACATGAGAAAGCTGAATCCAAGAGAAATGAAGTTGTCTGCTTGGTTTCAATAGCAAGTGTAGTAGTAGAAATAAACCAAAGCCCGGTTTCTGGGACCTTCCTTTTTTAGGTCCTGAACTTCTATAATTCATTCAGACATGACCCTTCATTGATATGTTATTAAAGACATACTGTAGGGAAAGGACTATGAGTCCCTTCATGTCTATATCAAAAAGCAAGACTCTTGTCTCCAAAAAATAAAAAATACAAAAATGTTTCAATTAAAAAAGTGTGATGGCTTTTGGCAATGTTTAAATAAAAAATAAGAGTATCACTTTCAAATAAGCTGACACTTTCTGAACATGTAATAACCAGGGTCACAGAATCACAGAGGCCAGTGAGAAGATTAAAAAGTACCCCTGTGAGCCCCAGTGACACATACACCACCAGGAAAATTTCCTGTTCCTGTCGCTCCAACGAATCCACAGCAACATAATGTCGGCAAGTGGCACGACCTGCCTCCCCTACCTCCAGGCAGCCACAGGGAAAGTGGAGAGCAAAGGGACCATTCCCTGTGTCACTGATAAGTGAGGCTCAATGGGAAACATGAGGCATGAGCGGCATCCAAAGGTAGGTGACAAGTTCAGTGTCTCCCCTTTGTCTTCCTGCTTCATGTATTATCTGCATCTTCTGCTCTTTTCATGATAAGGAAGGAGGCAGCAATAGCGTGTCTACTGTGGAAATGTGGGACTACTCATCGGGCATCCTGGAACTTAATGTAGAAGTTTATACAGCCCTGGGAAGCTTTCAGAACCTGGTCTCCTAAGGCTCCTGGTTTCCTAAGGCTCTTGAACAGGCAGTAGACTGTGAACCCCCAGGAGTTCACACAGGTTTTCTAGGGTCTTCACACTGCTAACCGCAGTCATGGCAACTCCTTCATTTCCTTTTTAAACAATTGTTTTCCCAATTATCCCTTTAAAATTGGGCAGTTTAGGCTGGGCATGGTGGCTCACACCTATAATCCCAGCACTTTGGGAGGCTGAGGCGGGCAGATCACTTGAGGTCAGGAGTTTGAGACCAGCCTGGCTGACAATGTAAAACCCCATCTCTACTAAAAAATACAATAATTAGCTGGGTGTGGTGGTGGATACCTGTAATCCCAGCTGCTTGGGAAGTTGAGGCATGAGAATCCCTTGAACCCAGGAGGCAGAGGTTGCAGTGAGCGGAGACTGTGCCACTGTACTCCAGCTTGGGCAATAGAGCAAAACTCAATCTTAAAAAAAAAAAAAAATGGGTAGTTTAGAGCCTCTGATATAGCGAGTGTGCACAATGATTCGTGGTGATGAGCTATTAAACATCATTAACTACGTTATGGTGGTTTTTTAAAATCGTGATTGGCTAGGCGAGGTGGCTCATGTCTGCAATCCCAGCACTTTGGGAGGCGGAGGCGGACGGATCACCTGAGGTTGAGAGTTAGAGACCAGTCTGACCAACACGGAGAAACACTGTCTCTAGAAAAAATACAAAATTAGCTGGGTGTGGTGGCGCATGCTTGTAATCCCAGCTACTCAGGAGGCTGAGGCAGGAGAATCACTTGAATCCAGGAGGTGGAGGTTGCGGTGAGCCAAGATTGTGCCATTGCACTCCAGCCTAAGCAACAAGAGTGAAACTCTGTCTTAAAAAAAAAAAAGAAAAAGAAAAAAAAGAAAAATCAATACCCAGCAGACGGTGAGACATCCATAATGTGACCAGGTGCCAAGGAATGTCCATAAGGATGGAACTGCAGTCAAGTCTCCTGAATTTCCTTCCTTGGGCCCCTTCCCTGGGCCCACCCCCTACCCATATAACCACATCCTCACTTTTCTCCCCTAAACACAAATCAAGGGACACTCAAGGCAAGCATAGTACTCACTTCTTAACCAATCCATCCCCTCTTCCAAACCCAACACATGGAGAGAACTTATGTTAGCCTTGTAAATAAAGAAATACTTACCATCCCACAGTTATTTTTCCAGTCTGCCTTTTTTTAACCACTCACTTGGCAGAAACTTATTCTCCTGGCCAGTAGCTATTTGTAAAACTGGTCTGCCTCCCTATTTTCACACCAAAGATACTAATTCTTTAGTAGAAAGGGGAGTATTCTAAATCAGACAATTAGCAGATCACCTAGAATTTCCACCCCCTCCACAGAGACACACAAACAAGAGAATTAACCCAATTTGTTGTCTATAATAAATAGGATGTTCTACTCACCACTGAGCCCCAGAGGTTGTTACTAGATGACTAATCCCTAGCAGTAATGGCTACAATGGCCCAGTTCCCTATATTATTACTGTGTGCAGAAATCTGAAAGGCGCTCTTCTCCCACCCCCATCTTCCCTTACATACTTTTGCACATCAATCCATTAAGAATCTGAAGTGTAATTTATCTTATTCACTATTATCCTGTTAAATTGTTCTACAGCTGCCGTGGGAGTAATTGCAGTGATCAGTGATTCAGACTTCTTGAGCAAAGGGCCTTAAGTAGGTTTCATTATTAAAACTTCCAAAGGTTTTATTATTGAAATAAACCTGAGAGAGAGCAGTATGCCTCCATAGGGCAGTCATACTAATGATTCTTAAGTTACGAAGGGATGTCAGACTCATCATCAATGTTGCACTTGTGAGTATGACTAACTGGGAATTTATCAACGAATAAAACCAACTGGCATTCTAAGAATGAAGAATAATAATCTCATTTTAAGTAGCATATGCAGTGCTGTGCAACCCTTTAAAAAGCTGCCTTTGGCTGGGCGCAGTGGCTCATGTCTGTAATCCCAGCACTTTGGGAGCCTGAGGCAGGCAGATCACCTGAGGTCAGCAAATAGAGACCATCCTGACTAACACGGTGAAACTCCGTTTCTACTAAAAATACAAAAAATTAGCCAGGTGTGATGGCACATGACCGTAATCCCAGCTACTCGGGAGGCCGAGGCAGGAGAATCACTTGAACCCAGGAGGCGGAGGTTGCAGTGAGCCGAGATCATGCCATTGCACTCCAGCCTGGGCAACAAAAGCGAAACTCCATCTAAAAAAACAAAAACAAAAACAAAAAAACCTGCCTTTGGCCAGGCACAGTGGCTCAGGCCTGTAATTCCAGCATTTTGGGAGGCCGAGGCAGGTGGATCATATTTACCTCCTAAATATCTCTCAAAACCTCGCTTCCCCTTCATATTCACTGGCACCTCCTATTCAGCATCTCATCACTCATTCAACAATATTTAATGAGTATGAAGCATAGCTAGGTGTTTTTAAACAGAATAAAAACAGTGTGATCTTTGTTTTCTGGTGGCTCAACATCTAGTTATTTCTTTATTCTTTTTTTTCCAAGACAGAGTCTTGTTCTGTCACCCAGGCTGCAGTACAGTGGCACGATCTCGGCTCACTGCAACTTCCGCCTCCTGGATTCAAGCAATTCTTCTACCTCAGCCTCCCAAGGAACTGGGAATACAGGTGTGCACCACCACGCCCAGCTAATTTTTCTATTTTTAGTAGAGATGGGATTTCATCATGTTGGCCAGGCTGGTCTCCATCTCCTGACCTCGTGATCCACCCACCTCAGCCTCCCAAAGTGCTAGGATTGCAGGCGTGAGCCACCGCGCCCAGCAAACATCTAGTTATTTCTTATCTGAACTATTCAGGTATACTCTTGTCTCTTACCATTCATTCACAGAGTAGTACCCAGTCTGAGAATGGTAAGAGACAAAAGTATACCTGGGTACACCATGCCAATAGTACCCAGAGTGTCTCCTCCTCAAAACTTAGATTTTATTCAGGGGTCAGTAAACTTTTTCTATAAAAACCAGACAGTAAATATTTTAGGCTTCTGGGCCATATGTTCTCTGTTGAAACTACTCAACTCTGCTCTTGTAACATTAAAAACAGCCATGGACAATATGTAAACCCATGGGTGAGACTGTGTTCCAATATGGTTTATTCATAAAAAAAGGCATCAGGCCAGATTTGACCCATGGGACACAGTTTGCCAACCCCTGATTTAATTGCAATGCTCCTTGCTCCATTGGAATTATCCAGATTCCTTTCCATAGCCTAGAAGGTGCTCCATCCTCATCTGAGTATTACTTGCTTCTCCAGGATCCACTATGCTCCAGCCACCCTGACCATCTTTATGGTGCTTAAACACCGTGCCAAGTCCATTCACATCTCAGGTCCCTGCACTTGATGTTCTACCCATCACAACCACTCTTGCCCAGTGAGCTGCCTCAGCTCAAATGTCACCTCCTCAGAGAGGTCTTCACTGCCCACCCCAACAGGTCAGTGTCCATCCCAACACCCAAACTTTCTAACTCCCAAAGCTCTATTTATTTTCTTCAAATTACTTGTCACCGTCTGAAAACATATCATTTGTTGCATGTACATAGTCTGCTTCTCCACCACCACACCACCACTAGAACGGAAGCTCCCCGAGAACAGAGACTGTCTTACTCATTCTCCCCTTAGTTCCCAGCACCTAGATCTGTGCCTGGCACTTGGCAGGGGCTCAAAAAATGTCTGTTATCGGCTGGGCGCAGTGGTTCATGCCTGTAATCCCAGCACTTTGGGAAGCTGAGGTAGGCAGATCACCTGAGGTCAGGGGTTCAAGACCAACCTGGCCAACATGGTAAAACCCCATCTCTACTTAAAAAATACAAAAATTAGCCGGGCGTGGTGGTACACACCTGTATTCCCAGCTACTCGGGAGGTTGAGGAAGGAGAATCACTTGAATCCGGGAGGCAGAGGTTGCGGTGAGCCAAGATCACACCATTGCACTCCAGCATGGGCAACAAGAGTAAAACTCCATCTAAAAGAAAAAAAGAAAGGAAGGAAGGAAAGAAATGAAAGGAAAGGAAAGGAAAGGAAAGGAAAGGAAAGGAAAGGAAAAAGAATATGAACAGCTGGCGAGATCAAGACTTCTGGCCCAAAGGGCCTGTAGCTGGTCTGACCATTCATCAAAAAATCTGAATTTAAATGGAGACACACTGGACTGTCACATGCAATAAAAGAACTGAAACAGCAAATGGTCTTGATTTGGGTTTCCTTCCACCCTACACGGCTCCAGCAAATGGAGGAGTGAGCGTGCCTGCGGTGCTCCTGACACATCTAGGGTAGTTCCTATTCACAGTGGTCAACCTTTGGGATTTTCCACACCTCACAGGGTCATCGTCCATCTAGGCTAACCTAGAACGTCCAGATAAAAGCTCCTGTTTAGAGACTGGAGAGAAAATTGTCAAACCTGAAAGCCCATGAACTGTCTCAGCCAGGGGAGAACACACGTAGGAAAGACTAAAGAGTGATGTCAGAAGCCTAATTTCAGATTGACCTGTACAGCTTTACAATTGTGAGTAATTAACTTACTTTTGCTAGGCTCTGTTATTCTCACATCAATAATGAGAAAGCGAACTGAATAGTCTCTCAAATCCCTTTCAATTTTAACATCCTCTGACTTTATGATTAAAGAGTGATACTAATAAGGCTAAAACTGTGGCTTAACCCCAATAGGAGCCTGCTGGGATTATGCTACACAAAACTATTCCACACAGACAGAGCCATTCTGACCACGTCCCTCCCTACACCAGCTAACATATAGATATGCACCACTGGTATGAGAAGTCCCTCCTACAGAGGACATTGACTGATTCAATAATAGGCTGATTTAGTCATTCAACCAACAAATATTTACTGAGCACTTTCTAGGTATTTAGGGATACAACAGAACAAAACAGACAAAATCCCTTTCCTTATGGAGCTTACGTTTTAGTGAAGAAGAGTGGGGGAGTCAGACATCAAATAGGAAATGAGTTGAGGATATATTTTACGCAGAGCACCCTGGAGGCACTTTTGATAAGGTGATTTTTGAGCCTCAATCCAAAGCAGTGAGACAGTGAGCCATGCAGACACTAGGGGAAGAATGTTCCAGGCAGAGGGAACAGCAAGGCCCAGAGACAGGACAGGGTCAAGCATGCCTGGCATGTTAAAGGAAACGCCATGAGCTCAGTGTTTATACAGAGGAGTAAGAGCAGGAGAATAGCAGGAAGCACAGTGAGACAGGTAGTAGGGGGCAAGATCATGTAGAAAACAGAAAGCCACTGGAGAGTTTGAACAGAGGGGTAAACATGATCTAAATTCCACTGAAAAAGGACTGTTCTAGCTGTTGTACTGACAGTAGACAGGCTGGGTGCGGTGGCTCACACCTATAATCCCAATGCTTTGGGAGGCCGAGGCAGGCGGATCACTTGAGGCCAGGAGTTCAAGACCAGTCTGGCCAACATGGCGAAACCCTGTCTCTACTAAAAATGCAAAAAAATTAGCCGGGAATGGTGATTCGTGCCTGTAATCCCAGCTACTAGGGAGGCTGAGGCAGGAGAATCGCTTGAACCTGGGAGGCGGAGGTTACAATGAGCAGAGATCACACCATTGTACTCCAGCCTTGGCGAGAGAGCAAGACTCTGTCTCAAAAAAGAAAAAAAAAAAATAATAGACCGAAGGAGGCAAGCATGGAAACAAGAAAACCAGTTAGGAGACTACTGAGATAAATCAGGTGAGAGATGATGGCAGATGGGTCCAGGGTGGCAGCAGTGAGGAATGAAGAGGGACAGACTCCGGGATATATTCTGAAGTTGAATCAACAGGACACTGGAGGACAGGATGAGCTTGGAAAATCTTGGGACTACTGCAGAATTGAATGAAGCTAAATGGCACTAAATTCCAACATCCACTGTGAAATCCTGGGATCAGGGATTTGTTCATTTCTGTCACCTAGTGTCCCACCCAGTACTTGGCACATAATGAACATATAAAAAGTCCTCTTGAATAAATGTGGAACTGAATATATTACAAAGCCAAAAAACCTGCAGTTTGATAAGTCATTAGGAGACCAAAAAGCATCTGGTACTAGACATATTTTACTAACAGAGTCTTGCCCTGTCGCCCAGGCTGGCAATGGCATGATGTCAGCTCACTGCAACCTCCGCCTCCCAGGCTCAAGCAATTCTCATTCCTCAGCCTCCCCAGTAGCTGGGACTACAGGCACTCACCACTATGCCCAGCTAATTTTTTTGTTTTGTTTTGTTTTTTTGTATTTTAGTAGAGACGGGGTTTCACCATGTTGCCGAGGGTGGTCTCAAACTCCTGAGCTCAGGCAATCCACCCACCTTGGCCTCCCAAAGTGCTAGGATTACAGGTGTGAGCCACTGAGCTCAGCCTAAATCTATTCCTTTTTATAAAAAATTTCCCTTACTATGGCCGGACACGGTAGCTCACGCCTGTAATCCCAGCACTTTGGGAGGCCGAAGCAGGCATATAGTGAGGTCAGGAGATCGAGATCATCCTGGCTAACACGGTGAAACCCCGTCTCTACTAAAAATAAAAAAATAAAAATAAAAATTTCCCTTTATAACTCATTTCACAGTAGTAACCAATGAAGCTGACAAACAACTTCACATTATACAGGTGAGATGTGAACAACTTAGCCATCTCCCTGAGAGGCCAGATGTAGTCACCAAACCTCAGCAACTCCCATCTAAAATACAGGGATAAGTGTTACACAAGTAGTAAGCCCATGTTCTTATAAATAGTAAATCATGGGCCGGGCACGGTGGCTCACGCCTGTAATCCCAGCACTTTGGGAGGCTGAGGTGGGTGGATCACGAGGTCAAGAGTTCAAGACCAGCCTGGCCAACATGGTGAAACCCCATCTCTACTAAAAATACAAAAATTAGCCAGGTGTGGTGGTGGGTGCCTGTAATCCCAGCTACTCAGGAGGCTGAGGCAGAGAAATGCTGGAACCCGGGAGGTGGAGGTTGCAGTAAGCCAAGATTGTGCCACTGCACTCCAGCCAGGGCAACAGAGGGAGACTCCATCTCAAAATAAAATAAAATAAAATAAAATAAATATTAAAATAAAGACATAAAGGATGTCACTTACATGGACACGTGTTCAGGGCTTGTGTGGAGGAGTTGTGGATGAGGACGAAAGTCGACTTGGAGACAATGGAGTCCGACTGGAGTTACTGGATGAGGAAAGGAGAGAAAGAGAGAGAAAAGGAAAAGGGTAAGGGAAGTGGAAGATTGCCTCAGTGTGAAGGTCATCTCTGATTGCTGACAAAGGCAGTGGAAAATGTTGGAGAAGGTCTGAAAATACTGCTAAAGGTTGGTGGTTTCAGAAAATCTTGTAACATTTCCTTTACTTTAAAACTTAGCATCTCAAGGGTTTTTAGTATGAGTTTTTTTTTTTGTTTTTTTTTTTGTTTTGCCCCATGGATTTCAGAGTAGTTGAACCATTCAGCCACAGAAAATAACTCCAGTATCAACCACATTTGAATATTACCAATAAAGACATGGGACTCTCTTCCTCTGAGGTCGAGCGCGTCTATTCACTTGCTGCTCAGCCTCCTCTTCTGCCCACCCTCACCTCCTTTTCTGGCATCTGCTCCTCCCAGGGAGGACTTCACACCCTCCTCACAGAGCCAGGTGCCACCTCCCACTCTTCGAGGCTCCATCACGTGCCTGGCTCCACCACCTTCTCGCGTGTGACATCTACCTTTCACCAAGCTGAGGACACAGCACACCCATGGTGTGTTTAAGGAGACAGTTCTGATGGCCACAAAATTCTTTTGTTATGTGGTCTGTGATTTGAATTGCCCTGTCCAAAGACTAATGCATGGTTCATGGTCAGGCCAAGTAAGGTTATGTTGGAATGAGAAACCACCAAGCACCTTTAATTCCTTCCAAGATCTTTTAGGAGTGGGACAAAGTCAAGTGCTGTTAGTGATGGCAAGAGAGGAGACTCTCTCTGCTGCACTCTGGTGATGATGGCAGGTCCAGCACTGCTACAGCACCAATCCTTGCAGTGTCTTCTATGGCGCTTGCACATTCTTTATATAATACAGGCTTTGCAGTCTCAGTTTCTGCAATCACTGTCACAACTGCCCCTAACAAAAGCAGTGACTGTATTCCTCACAACCTTGAATTTAAGCTTTGTCTTGAGAAATGAAGGTTTCTACAGGTTTCTTCATGTTCACATTAATCCAAATTGAAGATTTACCTCCAGGAATATTTTTCTTTCTCTATTACTTCCCTTAGCAAAAAATGTGTAACTTCCAATCTTCAATTCTTCACCAATGCTTTGATTCTTTGGCTAAATCAAAAGCATGCTGAGGGCCAGGCACAGTGGTTAACACCTGTAATCTCAGCACTTCGGGAAGCTAAGGCAGGCTGATCACAAGGTCAGGAGTTCAAGACCAGCCGGGCCAACATGGTGAAACCCCATCTCTTCTAAAAACACAAAAATTAGCCAGCATGGTGGTGTGCACCTGTAATTCCAGGTACTGGGAGGCTGAGGCAGGAGAACTGCTTGAACCCAGGAGGTGAAGGTTACAGTGAGCAAAAATCATGCCACTGCACTCCAGCCTGGGCAACAAAGCAAGACTCTGTCTCAAAAAAAAAAGAAAGAAAGAAAGAAAAAACATGCTTAACCTATGAGTTAAGCACTGAGTTTTGTCTTCTCCACTGCAGGACTCCTGGACAAGGATTATTTTCTTACCCTACTACAGAATTTCTCAACCACTTTCCATGCCATAATCCACACAAAATCTATTTGGCACACTGACTGACCTTCACTAATTGCCCCAAGGTACTGTGAGAGCTGAAGGAGCAGTATTTTAGGACACACCCATTAACCCAACTTGAGAACATTTATTCACTGTAGTATTAATGAGAATGATTAACTGCACAAATTTGTAAACACCTAATATGCACACATAATTCATACTTGATTCCCAACACTTATTTCCTGACAATACAAAACTTCATACTAAATGGCTAGTTATTGGTTCTTGGCAACTTAAGTTCCTAAGGTGGTAGATAATCTACAAATGTGGTCACTTACTCTGACAGTGCAAAATGGCAAACAAAAAGATGGGAAAGAAAGAAAGCTCTAATAAAGAGCTCTAACAAAGAAAACAGGCTGGGCACGGTGGTTCACACCTGTAATCCTAAGACTTTGGGAGGCCGAGGTGGGCAGATCACCTGAGGTCAGGGGTCCGAGATCAGCCCGGCTAACATGGCGAAACCCTGCCTCTACTAAAAATACAAAAATTAGTTAGGCATGGTGGCACAGGCCTGTAATCCCAGGTACTTGGGAGGCTGAGGCAGGAGAATTGCTTGAACCCAGGAGGCGGAGGTTGCGGTGAGCCAAGATCGCACCATTGTACTCCAGCCTGGGAAACAAGAGCAAAACTTCGTCTCAAAAAAAGAAGAAAAAAAAAAAAAGAACAGAACATTATTTGTTCAATGGGGACTTCTTAGATCCTTCCTATTAGGCTGTGATATTCGTGTGCAGGCCAGAGTTACAGTATTTGCCATTTTAGGAACAGGGCTCATATGAATAAACATTAAGGTCCAAATGCGGACAGTAACTGCTATCCCTGAACAGTTGTGTGGCTACTTGAAACTGAAATATGCTGTGAGTATGAAAGACACATCAATTCTCAACAAAAAGAACATATGCAAATGAAGTAAAGAATGTGAAATACTTCATTGTGTATTTATTTATAATGATTTCAGGTTGAACTCGAAAACGTAAAATTATGTATATGGGTTGCATTTGCAGCACACATTGTATTTCTCTTGGATACCACTGGCCAAAGTTCAAAGCTTAATGCCGGGTGCGGTGACTCACATCTATAATCCCAGCACTTTGGGAGGCTCAGGCAGAAGGATCACCTGAGCCTAGGAGTTTGACACCAGCCTGGCCAAAATGGTGAAACCTTGTCTCTACACAAAATACAAAACTTAGCCAGGCATGGTGGCGCACACCTGTAATCCCAGCTACTCAGGAGGCTGAGGAAGGAGAATTGCTTGAGCCTGGTTGCAGTGAGCTGAGATCACACCACTGCACTCCAGCCTGGGTGACAGAGTGAGACTCTGTATCAAAAAAAGGAAGAAAGAAAAAAAGCTTCAGTTATCACTACACTGCATATGTGCATATTGATAAATCAAGGAGTGCCTGTATTGAGCTTCTGCAAAAGATTTTTTAGGGAGGTGAAGGAAGGAGCAGTTCCATCATTTTAAAAGATTAATTTTTAAAAGCTTCAAGATTAATCTGTGCTTTTAAAAAGGATTTCACAACTATTTTACCCGTTGTATTTGTTCTTGGCTGAGTAACTACAGTTGTATTGTGCATAAGAAGTTCTGGACCATAAGTACATAGTTGATAATAATATTATAATAAAGCATTTAGAAGAAATTTACAGGCCTTTCTCACACAGCTGTGCACTGCTAATTATTATTATTATTATTATTATTTGAGACAGAGTCTCGTCCTGTTGTCCAGGCTGGAGTACAGTGGTGCGATCTTGACTCACTGCAACTTCCGCCTCCCATGTTCAAGCAATTATCCTGCCTCAGCCTCCCAAGTAGCTGAAACCACAAGTGCGCGCCACCACACCTGGCTAATTTTTGTATTTTTAGTAGACACGGGGTTTTGCAATGTTGGCAACGCTGGTCTCGAACTCCTGACCTCAGGTGACCACCCGCCTCAGCCTCCCAAAGTGCTGGGATTACAAGTGTAAGCCACTGTGCCTGGCCAATTTTTAAACATAATCCATTCTGCCTTCATTTTATAGTGAAAATAATCATTTTGGTGATTTGAATTTTGAAAATAGCAATTTTCAGACATTCAGGTGAGACCAGCTGGATGTCTCCAAAGTCATCTTTTTTTAAGATAAATATACAAAAGTCAGTTTTCCCCCAAACCAGCTCAATTCTGTTTCTGAATCTTAGATGAACTGTCTCACAGAAGAGCCAGAAGCAGCTTGCTGTATCATCTTAAACCTTTCCTCTCCATATATAACTCAGTCCCAATGAATATACACAGATGTACAACCTCAATCAGTAAGCAAGACTCAACCCACTTCAACATTCCTTTCATGAGTAGAGAGGCCTTCTGTTCCTACCCCCAACACTCAAACTACCCATGTATTACCCTTCAAAATTAAGCCAGAATAACCTTTCTAAAGGGCAGATCCAAATTATTTTAAGAGGGAACTGCTATGAGACCATTTAATGACTGCCACTGCTTTTGTAGGATCTAAGGCCTTCCTCCATTTGGCCACCCAAGTCTATCTATGCAATCCCACCATGCCCACATGGCACTCCTCGCTCCACACAGAATGGGTGAGGTATGTGAATATGTGGGCATATTTGACATCTCCCTGACTTTACTCATATTTGGAACACATTCCCTCCCTTCTGGATGCACAAATGACTGATCTGGGATCTGGGTATGCCATCCTTGCCTTCTCCCCTAAAAATGCTCAATAACTCTTCATTGCATTTTTCATAATATTAAGCTTCCCAAGGACAGGGTTCTTGCTAGACCCAATTTTGCACATCTGATACTTATACTAAATACATGTTTGTTCAATAAGTGAATCTGAATGTTAATTGTAAATATAAGGAAGTCATAATGAGAGGGGAACAAAAGGCCCTTCCTCATCGAATTAATCTCTCCTTAGGGAAGACACTGAATTTGTTTCTGCAGATTATCATCTTACCTTTTAATAAGAAATTTAATTCAATTGCCCACTTGAATGATGTTTTCCAGCCTTGGGATTCCATACCACGAGGGACTTCTGAAAAGAATGTTTTCTGGTAGTCCTTCCACATACAGATCATTCGCATGGCCTTCAAATTTTTGGTACAGTAGAGCCTTGGCTTCAGTGCTCCCCAAGGCTTCAGCTGAACAAAACCAAAGCAATTCAGGAGACTATGCTTGTGTTGAAATCAGATTTTAGTACAATCCAAAGCAAGGTGCAGGTCAATTTTTTTAAATTGCAAAAACTCTAGAAACATATTTACTAACTATTGAAGCAGGCTTAAAGCAAAGGCAAGTATAAATGACCCATTATTAGACAGATCAATGAGATAGAAAATTAACAAGGGTATTAAGGACTTGAAGTCAGTTCTGGACCAAGCGTACTTAAGAGACATCTACAGAATTCTCCACCCCAAATCCACAGAATATACATTCTTCTCAGCACCGCATCACACTTATTCTAAAATTGACCACATAATTAGAAGTAAAACACTCCTCAGCAAATGCAAAAGAACGGAAATAATAACAAACAGGCTCTCATTGCATAGTGCAATTAAATTAGAACTCAAAATTAAGAAACTCACTCAAAACCGCACAAACTACATGGAAACTGAACAACCTGCTCCTGAATGAGAACTGGGTAAATAACGAAATTAAGGCAGAAATAAAGATGTCCTTTGAAACCAGTAAGAACAAAGACACAACATATCAGAATCTCTGGGACACGTTTAAAGCAGTGTTTAGAGGGAAATTTATAGCACTAAATGACTAATGCACTAAATGTCCACAAGAGAAAGCAGGAATAATCTAAAATATAACATTTATGCAGCTAACAAACATGAAAAAAAGCTCATCACTGGTCATTAGAGAAATGCAAATCAAAAACAATGAGATACCATCTCACGTCAGTTAAAATAGCAAACAATAAAAAGTCAGGAAACAACAGATGCTGGAGAGGATGTGGAGAAATAGGAACGCTTTTATACTTTTGGTGGGAGTGTAAATTAGTTCAATCATTGTGGAAGACAGTGTAATGATTCCTCAAGGATCTAGAACCAGAAATAACATTTGACCCAGCAATCCCATTACTGGGTATATACCCAAAGAATTATAAATCATTCTACCATAAAGACACATGCACATGTATGTTTATTGCGGCACTATTCACATTAGCAAAAGCTTGGAACCAACCTAAATGCCCAACAATCACAGACTGGATAAAGAAAATGTGGCACATATACACTATGAAATACTATGCAGACATAAAAAAGGATGAGTTCATGTCCTTTATAGGAACATGGATGAAGCTGGAAACCATCATTCTCAGCAAACTAACACAAGAACAGAAAACCAAAAACTGCATGTTCTCACTCATAAGTGGGAGTTGAACAATGAGAACACATGGACACGGAGGGGAACATCACACACCAGGGCCTGTCGGGGAATGCGGGGTTAGGGGAGGGACAGCATTAGGAGAAATACCTAATGTAGATGATGGGCTGATGGGTGCAGCAAACCACCATGGCACGTGTAACAAACCTGCACGTTCTGAACATGTACCCCAGAACTTAAAGTACAATAAAAAATAATAACCAAATCCTGCCCCCAATCCAAGGCCACAAATAATTTAATTAAAGCCTATAAAATAGGACACACAGAAAAGTCACTCTGTTTCCTTGACTCCACAACTTGTATGTGTGGCTTATAATGCATTTACTTTATTATCAGTCTCAATAAACTCTGGGGGAGAAAGCCGGGGGTAACACACCTAATCCTTTCATGAAATGTCTAACATGGCCGCGAGTGTGTGGCATCTTTTCTCAAGCCCCCATGCCTGAGTGCCATTTGCTGATGGCCCTTCCCCATGATTGAGGAAGCTGGGTCACTGGTTGAACACTAAGTACAAGACAGCATGAGAATCATGCTTGCAGCTGCAGTTAGCTGGAGGGCTGGTAGAAGGCACTGCTCCATGATTGTATATACCGAGTTCTGCCATCTTAATGATATCTGTGTATGTTTTCTATCTTTGAAGATACTTGCATTTTTACATATCAGAATCCCAAGGCTGAGAAATAAAAATGTTAAAAATTTAAAAAAAATAATAAAAATAAATGACCCATCATTACCAACCAGATTTTGGCAGATTTAAGTGTCCTGATCCTAAGACAATCTTAATAACTCTAAGATCTTAAAAGATTAAACTTTGTTTTTCAATATTCTTAGGAAGAAGAGAAAAAAACTATAGACAATAAAGAACACAACCTGAATACTATTTGTTTTTTGTTGTTGTTGTTTTGTTTTGTTTTTTTCCAAGACGGAGTCTCGCTCTGTCACCCAGGCTGGAGTGCAGTGGCATGATCTTGGTTCATTGCAAGCTCCGCCTCCTGGGTTCAAGTGATTCTCCTGCCTCAGCCTCCTGAGTAGCTAAGATTACAGGTGCCCGCCACCACGCCTGGCTAATTTTTGAACTTTTCAGTAGAGACGGGGTTTTACCATGTTGGCCAGGCTGGTCTCAAACTCCTGACCTCAAGCGATCTGCTCACCTTGACCTCCCAAAGTGCTGGGATTACAGGTGTGAGCCACCACAGCTGGCCTGCAAATACTATTTGCAAATACTATTTGGAAGCAGCCTTTTGCCACTAACTGCTTGTGAAATTAACAACCCTCCTCCACTGGCTGCTGCAAACAGGCACATTTCAGGCTGAATTTTCATCCACACTGCAACCACGAGATCAATGTTCTTTACCCCTTCAACCTCACGAGTATGCTATTTTAAAAGAAATAACTTTCCACAAAGAATTCATGAAATGGGAAATAAAAATAGTAAGCAGAGGCCAGTTTAGATTAAGAGGCATAACAACCAAAGTTAGCACATGAAGATTGTTTGGACCCAGATTTAAAGCAAAATTTTTCAGATAATGAGGAAATGAGATACTGTTCAGGTAAGAGTAAGGAAACTTGGCCAGGCACGGTGGCTCACGCCTGTAATCACAGCACTTGGGGAGGACGAGGTGGGCAGATTACCTGAGGTCAGGAGTTTGAGACCAGCCTGGTCAACATGGTGAAACCCTGTCTCTACTAAAAATACAAAAATTAGCCGGGCATGGTGGCATGCACCTGTAATCCCAGCTACCCAGGAGGCTGAGTTAGGAGAATTGCTGGAGCCCGGGGGGCAGGGGCTGCTGTGAGCTGAGACTGCACTCCAGCCTAGGGTGACACAGCAAGACTTTGTCTCAAAAAAAAAAAAAGAGTGAGGAAACTCAACTAAGGGTTACAGATGAGCTGACACCAAAAAATCATTGTAATTTTGTCAGATGTGATGAGATAGTAGCTGTATAAGAAAATGTTAATGCTGTTCAGGGATGCACACTGAACAGATAAAATGATGTGATGACTGATTTGCTTTACAATATTCCTGCAAAGGGAGGTAAAGGAATAGAAGAACAAAATGTAGGACAATCTTAATGATCACAGAAATTGAGGAATGGGTATTTTAGTGTTCACTGTACTATTTTCTCTACTTTTGAATAGGTATGAAAACTGTAATTTAAAAATGTAAAAAAAGGGCCAGGAGCGATGGCTCATGCCTGTAATCCCAACACTTTGGGAGGCTGAGGCAGGTGGATCACTTGGGTCAGGAGTTCAAGACCAGCCTGGCCAACATGGTGAAAGCCTATCTCTACCAAAAAAAAATCAGCTGGGTGTTGTGGCAGGCACCTGTAGTCCCAGCTACTCAGAAGGCTGAGGCAAGAGAATTGCTTGAACCTGGGAGGCAGAGGCTGCAGTGAGCCAAGATCGTGACACTGCACTCCAGCCTGGGCGACAGAGTGAGAATCCACCAAAAAAAAAAAAAGTAAAAATGAATTGACTAATCCCTGCTCTGAAGCCACATCCAAACAAAACTCTAAAAAGAAAGATTCAAGCAATTTATATCGTGCTATTTATATATAGATCTCCCTTGCACCTCTGTATGTAACATTTAAATATTTTGCAACCTGATAGTTGGGAGTGGCTCAAAGCTGGGCATGGTGGCATGTGCCTGTAGCCCCAGCTAATTAGGAGACTGAGGCAGGAGGATAACTTGGGCCCAGGAGTTCTAGTCCATCCCAGACAACATAAGACCCTGTTTCTTTGTTTCTTTTCTTTTCTTTTTCTTTTTTTCTTTGTTTTTTTTTTTGAGATGGAGTTTCACTCTTGTTGTCCAGGCTGGAGTGCAATGGTGCAATCTCGGCTCACTGCAACCTCCGCCTCCTGGGTTCAAGTGATTCTCCTGCCTCAGCCTCCCAAGTAGTTGGGATTACAGGCGCACGCCACCACGCCCAGCTAATTGAGTATTTTTAGTAGAGATGCGGTTTCTCCATGTTGGTCAGGCTGGTCTCGAACCCCCCACTTCAGGTGATCCACCCGCCTCAGCCTCCCAAAATGCTGGGATTACAGGTGTGAGCCACCGCATCCAGTGGACCCTGTTTCTTTAAAAAGAAAAGTCGGGGAGCTGTCAGGGAGCTCATTGATGAATTATTTTGGTGATATCAACAATTGCTATCAAAACACAACTATAAAATTCAAAATTATAGGCCGGGCACGGTGGCTCACACCTGTAATCCCAGCACTTTGGGAGGCCGAGGCAGGCGGATCACGAGGTCGGGAGATCGAGACCATCTTGGCTAACATGGTGAAACCCCGTCTCTACTAAAAATACAAAAAAAAATTCGCCGGGCATGTGGTGGGCACCTGTAGTCCCAGCTACTTGGGAGGCTGCGGCAGGAGAATGGCATGAACCCAGGAGGCGGAACTTGCAGTGAGCCGAGATCGCACCACTGCACTCCAGCCTGGGTGACAGAGCGAGACTCCGTCTCAAAAAAAAAAACAAAACAAAAAAACAAAATCCAAAATTATATCTATTGCCAGATCTTTTTCCTTACTTCCAGACTTATTTATCCAACTGTCTCCTTCACCTCCACACCTCAACTTAAATGTCAACTTGAAATTAATTAATAATTTAATTATTTATTACTAATTAATCTTTGTTCTTAGATTGGCTTTCCTCTAACATCTCAAGATTTGTCTTAAATTCTTACTTCATGATATTAGCACCAAATCTGAAGGGTTCTAGTACAGGAACTCTCTGAGATCGGAAACACATGTATTTTTGAGAAACCACACAAAATGAAATAATTATCATAGCTGTAAAAAGAAATATGCCCATAAACAAATAATAGTAAAGGATTAGAGGTTTTCAGTCACACTAGAGAGTGATGTTAAATAAAATTATTCTGTTAATTCAACAAGGAAATATATAAACCTAATTCTAACAAAGTTTTTATAAAATAAAAACCAGTTGGAGTTGAGAGTGAAAAGTGGAAGTTTAGAAAGAGGCGAGGCCAACTACAGAACGTGCTCATCACACATCATCAAGGCTGCCCCAATCACACCCCCTGCCTCCCCATTCCCCTTATTCCACTTAATTCTCTCCCAGACCTTATACCTTCTTACAGAGTAAACATCTCCTACTTACTACACGTTTCCCCACCAGATTGAATGCTCCAGAATGCACGGGGCAGGCCACTGTCTTCTGCACTGCCCAGCTCCCCCCACCCAGCACCTGACTCACAGGTGCCAAATGACTGCAGGATTATGAGGTTGGAAGTAGTGAATATTTCCTGAATACTTGCAGTGGTTCCCAGCAATGACAAATCTAAGATTTCCTCTCTCCCTTTCAGGAATCTTAGAGAAAGCAGCAATACTGTCAGAGGTGTTTGAACGAGAACAACTCGATCTTAAATAGAAGCTGGGTAAAATGAGGCTGAGACCTACTGAGCTGCGTTCCTAGATGGTTAAGGCATTCTAAGTCACAGGGTGAGAGAGGAGATCAGCACAAGATACAGGTCATAAAGACCTTGTTGATAAAATGGGTTGCAGTAAAGAATTCAGCCAAAACCCACCGAAACCAAGATGGTGACATGAGTGACCTCTGGTTGTCCTCAATGCTACACTCCCACCAACGCCATGACAGTTTACAAATGCCATGGCAACATCAGGAAGTTACCCTATATGGTCTAAAAAGGGGAACCATAAAAATAATCCACTCCTGGCCAGGTGCAGTGGCTCACACCTGTAATTTCAGCATTCTGGGATGCCAAGGTAGGTGGATCACCTGAGGTCGGGAGTTTGAGACCAGCCTGGCAACGTGGTAAAACCCCGTCTCTACTAAAAATACAAAAACAAATTAGTTGGGTGTGGTGGTATGCACCTGTGATTCCAGCTACAAGGGAGGCTGAGGCAGGAGAATTGCTTGAACCCAGGAGGCGGAGGTTGCAGTGAGCCAAGATCACACCACTGCACTCCGGCCTGGACTCCATCTCAAAAAAAAAAAAAAAAAAAGTAAGAGAGGCTGGGTGTGGTGGCTCACAACTGTAATCCCAGCACATGGGAGGCTGAGGTGGGTGGATCACCTGAGGTCAGGAATTCGAGACCAGCTTGGCCCACAAGGTGAAACTACATCTCTACTAAAAATACAAAAATTAGCTGGGCATGGTGGCAGGTGCCAGTAATCCCGGCTACTTGGGAGACTGAGGCAGGAGAATCGCTTGAATCTGGGAGGCGGAGGTTGCAGTGACCCGAGACTGCGCCACTGCACCCGCCTGGGTAACATGAGCGAAACTCCGTCTCAAAAACAAAACAGTAAGAAAAAACTGGAGCTGAGTCCTGCTCATTATATTTACTTTCCTAAAATAAAACAACATTATAAAAAACATTACTCAGTAATATACTTGAGTTGAAAGGGGAAAAAAGAGACTTACCAAATTTTTTTGCAGAAAAGCTGATCCACCATCTTTCTTCATTTAGTGATTCTGGCATACCATTCTTCCTTTACTGTCAAAATCACAGGAATACAAGTTTTCTCAATTTAATGGGTTTAATAGCTTGGGTTATTAAATATTATTATTATAAAATAGGCGGTATTATTTTTTCTTTTCCTGTGAGTAAAATTATTTCTAAGATCCAGAATGCATTTACTACTGAAACAATGCTGACACACACTGCACAAAAAAGGAAGAACCAGACATTCATTAAAGCTGGGAAAAAGCAGAACTCACTGTGCTCAAGAACCACTAGCAGGCCGGGTGCAGTGGCTCACACCTGTAATCCCAGCACTTTGGGAGGCTGAGGCGGGCAGATCACCTGAGGTTGGGAGTTCAAGAACAGCCTGGCCAACATGGTGACACCCCAGCTCTACTACAAATACAAAAATCAGGCAGGTGTGGTGGCAGGTGCCTGTAATCCCAGCTACTTGGGAGCCTGAGGCAGGAAGAAGTGCTTGAATCTGGGAGGTGGAGGGTGCAATGAATTGAGATCACACCACTGCACTCCAGCATGGGCAACAAAGCAAAACTCCATCTCAAACAAACAAACAAACAGCTAGCCACTTAACAGATGCCTCAATAAATCAGAGTCTAATCTTCTTAAAAAAAAAAAAAAAAGACATAAGAGATATACAGTTGCAAGTTAGAATGCTAAAGAACATAAACATAGAACAACTTAATGTACATATAAATTCAATATATATCCAATCATTGTGACTGACACAGTAAAATATTAAAATACTATTTTCAAAATGTATACAAGCTTAATGTTCTATTTATTCAAACTATTTATTTAAAATACAAATCATCAACATAATTTGCCACTAAAATCTCATGCAGTCCCTTCACAGGACACATGATCCACTGGGAGTTAATAAATTAGCAGCTGGCAGGCAGTGACACACAGCAAAAATGAAAACCAAGAGGTGAAACAGTTTTGAAATAAAGAAGGTTTTAAAGCTAAGAGAAATTATTGAATTACTAAGTCATTAGCACTAATTTTGAGCCAACTAATTAATATGAGATGATACAACGTCCTATGCTTTGGTAAATTCAAACTATGTTTAAACACTGTCTGTAATGTGACTTTCAAAATGCTCCTGGCTTTACAAAGATGAGATTATAATGTAGTAATACATGCTAAAGCATTTCCCCCTGCAGAACATGTTCTAACTTTCATCAGTCACATTGAGAGTCCAGAAGATGAAGGAAAAGGTCATGGATTTCGCTGAGAACTTACCAGAGCTGAACTCCCTCACTTTCCGTTCCCCAGCATTGGCAGGTTCCAGGACTGGTGGCTGTGGTGGCTCGTTGGTCTTTGTTCTCTTAGAAGGTGGAGAATAATCATCATCTTGAAAAAGAAAATGGTGATTATTGAAGGAACCATCTTAGAGTTACAGCCACCTGCGGGTCAACAACATTCAAAAGCTGAACGGGGCTTTAAAGCTATTTTGAGTATTAATAATTATTTCTGTATTGTGATCTTCAGCATACTTTTTTCTAGTTTCATTTGAAATTTTATTCTTTTGGGATGTGCTCAAGTGAATACTGCTTTTTCCTGTCTTGCTTCATTATTTTTTAGTTTGCTTCATTTGAGTCATCATTATAAATCTCCCCTTCTCCTCAAATAACTTTCAAATTGATGCCAAGAACTATATTCTATTTTCAGGCTGTTGAGAAAAAACTTTCAATGAAGACAGCCACCTAAAGCTATACAAATATAGAAGAAAGGGGATAAAATAAAGCTTAGATTGGAAACAAATTTAAGATTATACAAAATTCAAGCATACATAAACAAGGGAAGCTGGATAATTATATGTTCAAATACTTTTAACATGTGCAAAATGTGTAGACTTAAAGAAATAGGGCTGGCCAGGCGTGGTGGCTCACGCCTATAATTCCAACACTTTGGGAGGCCAAGGCAGGCGGAGCACTTGAGGTCAGGAATTCAAGACCAGCCTGGCCAACATGGTGAAACCCCATCTCTACTAAAAATACAAATATTAGGCTGGGCGCGGTGGCTTATGCCTGTGATCCCAGCACTTTGGGAGGCCAAGAAGGGTAGATCACCTGAGGTCGGGAGTTTGAGACCAGCCTGACCAAAATAGAGAAACCCCATCTCTACTAAAAATACAACATTAGCCAGGCATGGTGGTGCATGCCTGTAATCCCAGCTACTCGGGAGGCTGAGGCAGGAGAATTGCTTGAACCCGAAAGGCAAAGGTTGTGGTGAGCCGAGATCGCACCATTGTTGCCCAGCCTGGGCAACAAGAGTGACACTCTGTCTCAAAAAAAAAAAGAAAACAAAAATTAGCCAGGAGTGCTGGCACATGTAATCCCAGCTACTCGGGAGGCTGAGGCAGGAGAATCGCTTGAACCAGGGAGGCAGAAGTTGCGGTTAGCCGAGATCAACACCACTGCACTCAAGCCTGGGTAACAGAGCAAGACCTTGTCGAAAGAAAAAGAAAAAGAAAAGGAAAGAAAGGAAAGAAAAGAAATAGGGCTACATTATTTATGAAACAGATACTGTTGACTCAGTCACTAGAAAGTCTGTGTATAAATGAGCAGTGAGATATTCAAGAACAGCACACACACACTACTCAGGACAGCTATTGTGAGAGTTCCATGCTCATTTCCTTGTGGATACACCAGCAACTCACTCTGCTATGATCCTGCAATACATCTCATGTTAGCATTAGAGACATCTGGGCCAGGCGCGATGGCTCACACCTGTAATCCCAACACTTTGAGAGGCCGAGGCAGGCACATCACCTGAGGTCAGGAGTTCCAGGCCAGACCGGCCAACATGGTGAAACGCCGTCTCTACCAAAAATACAAAAATTAGCCAAGCGTGGTGGCGCGTGCCTGTAATCCCAGCTACTCAGGAGCCAGAGGCAGGAGAATTGCTTGAACCCAGGAGGTAGAGGTTGCAGTGAGCCGAGATCGTGCCACTGCACTCCAGCCTGGGCAACACAGCAAGGATCCATCTCAAAAAAACAAAAAAGAAAAAAGAAAGAAAGAAAGAAAAAAGAATTAGAGACATCTGGATCAAATCAGCTGCCACTGTCATCTTCCAGTCCTGCAAAGAGTCAGATAACGTCCTATTAAGATTGCTGCTCACACATCATCTATAAAATACTGAAAATATCATTTTAAGAAATCTTTTTTTAATTTTGAGAGGGAGTTTCGCTCTTGTTGCCCAGGCTGGAGTGCAATGGCCTGATCTGGGCTCACCGCAACCTCCACCTCCTGGGTTCAAGCGATTCTCCTGCCTCAGCCTCCCGAGTAGCTAGGATTACAGGCATGCACCACCACACTTCATTAATTTTGTATTTTTAGTAGAGACAGGGTTTCTCCATGTTGGTCAGGCTGGTCTTGAACTCCCAACTTCAGGTGATCCACCCACCTCAGCCTCCCAAAGTGCTGGGATTACAGGCGTGAGCCACCGCGCCTGGCCAAGAAATCCTTCTTTAAAGAAAAGGCCAGGCTCGGTGGTTCACGACTATAATTTCAGCACTTTGGGAGGCCAAGGTGGGTGGATCACTTGAGGTCAGTAGTTTGAGACCAGCCTGGGCAACATGATGTAACCCCATCTCTACTAAAAATAAAAAAACAAACAAAAAAAATTAGCCGGGTGTAGTGGTGGGCACCTGTAATCCCAGCTTCTCAGGAGGCTGAGGCAGGAGAATCGCTTAAACCTGGGAGGCGGAGGTTGCAGTGAGTGGAGATCATGCCACTGCACTCCAGCCTGGGCAACAACAGCAAGACTCCATCTCAAAAAACACAAAAACAAAAACAGACTCCATCTCAAAAAAAAATCAAAAACAAAACAAAAAACAAATGTGGTATGGAAATGAAAATACTGTGTTAAAGACAGTTTCATGCAAAATAAAAGACCACTCAAATACAATAAGCTGTCTTTTTAGATGGGTATAATTGTTATTCTTATTTAACAGCTAAAGAAACAGGCTCAGAGAATGTTATTTGATTGGACTGTGTTGCATCTCTGAACAGTGCAGCTGAGATCAGACTTCATGTGTAACTCCACTACCCTACCAGGATGCCTCTCATAAAGGTAAGAAATGTAAATTTGGCCTAATATACAAAGTTGCCAGGGCAGCACTGGGTCAGTTCTACATATAGTACTTCTACGTTCATCAACGGAAACTTTAAGGGAAGGTGAAAACGCTTCTAGAAGGCGACTGGACACCAACGCCTTTGGGCTCTTCTTCTAAGGCCAATAGTGACCTAAATTATTGACTGACTGCTTCAATCAAGTGGACAAAAAGGTACCAAGGCCGCCAACATCAGACAAATTCACTTGAGGGCCTATCTATGTGCTTTGAAAGACAAACCTGCTGTTGTGAAGGACACTGTATTTCAGAAAAACATAATCATATTAACAACTAGTAACAATGTAAAATGCTGATGTGTTGAATGCTACTTTAGAAAAACGTGTTAAAATCTACGAAAAAAATTTATGATACAAAACTACGTTATCAATCATCTAGCTAGCTAACTATCTACAGACATGGTTTCATTCTGTTGCTCAGGATGGAAAGCAGTGGGATGATCATAGCTCACTGCAGCCTTGAGCTCCTGGCCTCAAGTGATCCTCCTGCCTCCTAAGTAGCTGGGGCCACAGGTGGACACAGTGACACCTGGGTTTTTTCTTTTGTAGAGACAGGGTTTCACTACATTGCCCAGGCTGGTGTCAAACTTTGGAGTCTCGCTGTGTCACCCAGGCTGGGGTGCAGTGGTGGGATCTCGGTTCACTGCAACCTCTGCCTCCTGGGTTCAAGCGATTCTCCTGTATCAGCCTCCCAAGTGGCTGGGACTACAGGCATGTGCCACCACACCCGGCTAATTTTTGTATTTTTTGTAGAGACTGGGTTTCACCATGTTGGCCAGGCTGGTCTCAAACTCCTGACCTCATGTGATCCACCCGCCTCGGCCTCCCAAAGTGCTGGGATTACAGTCATGAGCCGATGAACACTTTCTTATGCTATTAAATGGCCTAACCCAGGCGGGTCGTGGTGGCTCACGCCTGTAATCCCGAAAACTCGGATGGCCAAGGTAAGAAGATCACTTGAACCTAGGAATTCGAAACTGGCCTGGGCAACATAGCGAGACTCCCATCCCTACAAAAGATACAAAAATTAGGCCAGGCGCACACCACGCTCGGCTAGTTTTTGTATCTTTTGTAGAGACGGGGTTGCGTCATGTTGCCTAGGCCGGTCTCGAACTCCTGAACCCAAGCCATCCATCCTCCCGCCTCGGCCTCCCAAAGTGCTGGGATTACAGGGCCCAGCCAGCCTCATGTTTTCTTTAAGCACTCCCTCCCTGTTGCACACTTGGTTAGTTTTCTTTTTAATTTTTTAGACAGGGTTTACCTCAGTCTCGCAGGCTGGAGTGCTGTGGTGGGATCACAGCTCATTGGAGCCTTGAACCTTGGGGTTCAAGTAGCTGGGGGGCTGAGGTAGGACTACAGAGATGGGGTCCCGCCATGTTGCCAGGCTGCTCTTGGCCTGAAGGGCTTCTCCCGCTGGCCGCGCCCGGACATAGTTTTCTATTTTTGACCGACATAAACACTGTGCTGAGTCGGCGTTTGTCAACACACAGGACCTGGCGGGGAGGTCGCGGTTACCAGGCTCCACTCTAAGTAGAAGACTGCCCAGCTCCAAGCACTGTACCTCCCCGGTGACGTCGCCGAACGCCCGCTCTGTGACGATACTGAAGGCCCACCTTCATGACGCCGCCGAAGGCCCGCCCCTGTGACGCCGCCGGAGGCGCGCCCTTGTGACGTCGCAGAGGCCCGCCCCTCACGCGGAGCCAATCGGAACTCGAGGCGGGGCTGTTGGGTCTTCCGGGAGCGCGCATGCGCGGGGGGCCACAGGCTCCCTGGCTGGCGACAGCTAAAGTGGCTGTTGGGTGTCCGCAGGCTTCTGCCTGGCCGCCGCCGCCTATAAGCTACCAGGAGGAGCTTTACGACTTCCCGGCCTGCGGGAAGTGGCGGGCACGATCGCAAGGTAGCGCAGAAGCTTCTCAATGGCCAGCGCCAGCTGCAGCCCCTGCGGCGCACTCGCCTCACCTGAGCCTGGGTACGTGCGCCCCACAACACCTTCCCCAGCCAGGGCCCGGGGACCCCGGGAGCGTCCCCCGCCACCTGGCGCCGGTCATCCTGGGCAGGGTGGGACCCCACTGAGGCCGCCACGCATTAGGGAGCTGCACTCCCGAGTTTGACGGCCAGTTGTAATAGCATTAAGTCTTTGAAATTTTGTAGCGGGGTAGAAGGGGCTAGGAAAGGAAGAAAACATCTTTTTAAAAATATAAGCGATCGGCCGGGCGCGGTGGCTCACGCCTGTAATCCCAACACTTTGGGAGGCCGAGGCAGGTGGATCACGAGGTCAGGAGTTCAAGACCAGCCTGGCCAGCATGGTGAAACCCTGTCTCTACTAAAAATACAAAAATTAACCGGGCGTGGTGGCGGGCGCCTGTAATCCCAGCAACTCGGGAGGCTGAGGCAGAGAACTGTTTGAACCCAGAAGGCGGAGGTTGCAGTGAGCCGAGATCGCGTCACTGCACTCCAGCCTGGGCGACAGAGCGAGACTCCGTCTGAACAAACAAATATGTGTATGTATATAAGTGATCGAACCCGGGAGGTTGAGTTTACAGTAAGCCGAGATTGCGCCACTGCACTCCAGCCTGTGTGACAGAGTGAGACAATGTCTCTAAAAAATTATATGCAAGTGAGAGCTTTTTTTCCAGCGCTCATGCTCAGACTGAAGAAAGTAATTGGGCCGGGGCGTTAGCTCATGTCCATAATCCCAGCACTTTGGGAGGCCGAGGCAGGCGGATCGCTTGAGCTCGGGAGTTCCAGACTAGCTTGGGCAACATGGTGAAACCCTGTCTCTATAAAAATACAGAAAATTAGTTGGGCATGGTGGCATGCGCTTGTAGTCCCCGCTACTTGAGCGGCTGAAGCCGAAGGATCGACCTCCTGGGCTCAGGCAATCCATTTCAGCCTCCCAAATTGCTGGGATTACAGGAATGAGCCATCGTGCCTGGCCTTACACTATATTTTAATGCTTTTTTTGAAAATGGAAACTTTTACAGGCAATTCACTTTCTTCAAACTAATGATAAGGAAATGATGCTGTTCTGTTCTGTTTTGTTTTTTGGTTTTGTCTGTTTCTTTTTTTTTCTTTATCGAGACAGGGTCTTGCTCTGTTGCCCAGGCTGGAGTGAGGCGGTGAAATCATGGCTCACTGCAGCCTTGACCTCCGGGCTCAAGGAATCGTTCCCGGTCAGCCTCCCCAGTAGCTAGGACTACAGGTGCATACTACCATGCTTGGCTAATTCTTTTTTTGAAATGGAGTCTCACTCTGTCTCCCAGGCTGGAGTGCAGTGGTGCAATCTCAGCTCACTGCAGGCTGGTCTCAAACTCTGACTTCAGATGGTCCACCCACCTCAGCATCCCAAAGTGCTGGGATTACAGGTGTGATCCACCACGCCCAATGATTTTGCTCATTTTAGATACTACAACTTTTTAGTTTAATTTTTTTTTTCCTGAGATAGAATCTCACTTTGTCGCCAGGCTGGAGTGCAGTGGCGTGATCTCAGCTCACTGCAGCCTCCACCTCCTGGGTTCAAGCGATTCTCCTGCCTCAGTCTCCCGAGTAGCTGAGACTACAGGTGCTTGCCACCACGCCCAGGAGTTCAAGACTGAGCCCAGGAGTTCAAGCCTGCAGTGAGCCATGATCGTGCCACTGCACTCCAGCCTGGGCAACAAGCAAGACCCTGTCTCCACAAATAAGTAAATAAACATCCTATCTGTACCAGGGTACAGGCAGGCGCTATTATTCCCACTTTTCATCCTCAACTCTGAGTTGAGTCATACATCAACTCTGATGACCTTTGTTTCCACTCCCCTTAAGCCATTCACAGGAACAGCTACTTTACATAGAAAAGTCAATCTTGGAGGGTTGAGTAATTTGCCCAATCACTGTAAAAGGTAGAGCTTCAATTATCACCCAGGCCCATCTGTTGCTGGTATTCCCTCTCCACCCCTCCGTGTGGCTTCCCTTTATTTATTTATTTTAATTTTTTTTGAGATGGAGTTGCACTTTTGTTGCCCAGGCTGGAGTGCAATGGCATGATCTCGGCTCACTGCAACCTCCACCTCCCAGGTTCAAGCAATTCTTCTGCCTCAGGCTCCCAAGTAGCTGGGATTACAGGTGCCTGCCACCAAGCCCAGCTAATTTTTTGTACTTTTAGTAGAGATGGGGTTTCACCATGTTGACCAGGCTGGTCTTGGACTCCTGACCTCAGGTGACCCACCCTCCTCAGCCTCCCAAAGTGCTGAGATTACAGGCGTGAGTCATGGTGCCTGGCCTGGCTTTCCTTTAATAAATCACGACTCAATTTGATGTGGATGCTCTGTTCATTCCCAGAATATAATGAATGGATTATATATATATTTTTTCTTTTTGAGACAGAGTCTTGCTTTGTCTCGCAGGCTGGAGTGCAGTGGCGCGATCTCAGCTCATTGCAGCCTCTGCCTCCCAGGTTCCAGCAATTCTCCTGCCTCAGTCTCCTGGGTAGCTGGGATTACGGGCACTCACCACCACGCCCAGCTAATTTTTTTTTTTTTTTTTTTTTTTTTTTTAGTAGATTTCACCGTGTCGTCCAGGCTGGTCTCAAACTCCTGACCTCAGGTGATCTGCCCGACTTGGCCTCGCAAAGTGCTGGGATTATAGGCATGACCCACCGCCCCCAGCCTCAACATCAAATAGATTTAAAAGTTGGTAACAGCCAGGCGCAGTGGCTCACACCTGTAATCCCAGCACTTTGGGAGGCCGAGGTGGGCAGATCACCTGAGGTCAGGAGTTCAAGACCAGCCTGGCCAACATGGTGAAACCCCGTCTCTAATAAAAATAAAAAATAAAAAAAACAATTAGCTGGGTATGGTGGCACGTGCCTGTAATCCCAGCTACGCAGGAGGCTGAGGCACGAGAATCACTAGAACCTAGGAGGTGGAGGTTGCAGTAAGCCAAGTTCGTGCCACTACCCTCCAGCCTGGGCAACAGAGTAAGACTCCATCTAAAAAAAAAAAAAAATGAAGAAGAAGAAATTAGTGTAGTGTGGGAAGTGAAAAAAAAAAAAAAGAAAAGGAAAAGAAAAATGATTGAATTCATGAATACACTCTTATGTGGCCTGCACCGACTTTGACACAAATTAGATTGGCTTAGTAGGCAAGGGTGGGATCTTTTCATAATTTTATTTGATGTCTAAAATACATTTATCTTTTTTTCTTATAGGAGGAAAATTCTTCCAAGGATGATCTCCCACTCAGAGCTGAGGAAGCTTTTCTACTCAGCAGATGCTGTGTGTTTTGATGTTGACAGCACGGTCATCAGTGAAGAAGGAATCGGTGAGCTAGCCAAAATCTGTGGTGTAGAGGACGCGGTGTCAGAAATGTAGGGATAGCATTTATTCACCTTATGAAATGATGAAGAATTTCTTTTTTTTTTTTTTGAGACAGAGTCTCACTCTATTGCCCAGACTGGAGTGCAGTGGCACAATCTTGGCTCACTGCAACCTCCACCTCCCAGGTTCAAGCAATTATCCTGCCTCAGCCTCCTGAGTAGCTGGGATTACAGGTGTGTGCAACCACATCCGGCTAATTTTTTTATTTTTAGTAGAGATGGAGTTTCACCATGTTGGTCAGGCTGGTCTCAAACTCCTGACCTCGTGATCCACCCGCCTCAGCCTCCCAAAGTGCTGGGATTACAGGCATGAGCCACCATGCCCGGCCATGAAATGATAAAGAATTTCTAAAGAGTGGCTGTTTTGGATGAAGTGCTGGACCCTGGCTATGGAACATGAGCACTAGGCTTTTTCTTTCACCCCTTAGAGTTGAATTTGATATATTCATTCATTTATATAAATATTTATGGCAAAAAAATATGGATAAGACATGTTCTTAGCTTGATTAGGGGAATGATGACCATCACTAACCAAAGAAGATGGCCTAGGGGGCAGGGCTCAAGTGTCCAGTGGCTTTGTGTCATGGTTGAAAGTGTGGCCTTAGTGGTTCCCTGGAAAGGTTCAGAGTCTCTTGGTGGATCCTGGGTCAGAGCCCCTCTCTCCCTCCCTCCCTCCTGCCCTCCCACCTCCTGCCCTGCAGCTGGGCACCACCCTCTGCAGCCCCAGTCCCCCAGTCATGCACCATGTCATTTTCTTTTTTTTTTTTTTCAGGACGGAGTCTCGCTCTGTCACCAGGCTGGAGTGCAATGGTGCAATCTCGGCTCACTGCAACCTCCGCCTCCTGGGTTCAAGCAATTCTCCTGCCTCCACCTCCTGAGTAGCTGAAACTATAGGCACGCACCACCACACCCGGCTTATTTTTGTATTTTTAGTAGAGATGGTGTTTCACCATGTTGGCCAGCCTGGTCTTGAACTCCTGACCTCGTGATCTGCCCACCTCGGCCTCCCAAAGTGCTGGGATTACAGGCATGAGCCACCACACCTGGCCACCATTTTATTTTCAACTCCCTTTCATGGAAGAACGTTTAGCCTTTGGTCTCTTTCTTGATTTATGACAGCTTGCGGCTTTCAAGAAAACTACCTATGAATAGGCTGTGTAACTTTTATTTATTTATTTTTTTTTTTGAGATGAAGTCTCTGTCTTCTAGGCTGGGGTGCAGTGGCATGATCTCGGCTCACTGCAACCTCCCCCTCCCAGGTTCCAGCAATTCTCCTGCCTCAGCTTCCCAAGTAGCTGGGATTACAGGCACGCACCACCACACCTGGCTAATTTTTGCATTTTTTTTTATTAGAGATGGGGTTTTGTCATGTTGGCCAGGCTGGTCTCGAACTCCTGGCTTCAGATGAGCTGCCCACCTCAGCTTCCCAAAGTTTTGGCATTATAGGCATGAGTCACTGCACCCAGCTTGTTAATGTTATTTTCAAGCACACCTTCAAAAGTTTATTCCAAGGCCTTGCTCTCATAGCAGCAAAGCCTGTCTGTTGCATAGTGGGGCTCTTGTTAGCATCTTCCTTTTGGTGGATGTTGTGTAGACCCGGGGCAGTAAGGCATGTTAACCTCGAGGACATTGGACCTGGCTGGCCTGACTGTTGGGTCTCCCTCCTAGGACATGGCGAGCCATGGGTGGGGCAGTGTCTTTCAAAGTTGCTCTCACGGAGCACTTAGCCCCAATCCAGCCCTCCAGGGAGCAGGTGCAGAGACTCATAGCAGAGGACCCCCCACACCTGACCCCCAGCATAAGTAAGAGGAGCTGCTGCTCCAGGTGTATTTCAGCACCAGTGTTGGGGGGCATGTCCTCCTGAGAGCATCTAACGATTGCTTTAGAGAGCCCTCTGGGTGGTTTATTTATTTTCATTTTTATTTTTTAATTTTATTATTTTAAAAATATTTATTTATTTATTTATTTATTTATTTATTTATTTATTGAGGCAGAGTCTCGCTCTGTTGCCCAGACTGGAGTGCAATGCTACGATCTTGGCTCACTGCAACTTCTGCCTCCCGGGTTCAAGTGATTCTCCTGCCTCAGCCTCCTGAGTAGTTGGGATTTCAGGCACCCACCATGCCAGGCTAGTTTTTGTATTTTTAGTAGAGACAGGATTTCACCATGTTGGTTAGGCTGGTCTCGAACTCCAGACCTCAGGTGGTCTGCCCGCCTCAGACTCCCAAAGTGCTGGGATCACAGGCGTGAGCCACTGCGCCCGGCAAAATTTTATTTATTTTTTTTTTTTTTGAGACAAAGTCTCACTCTGTCGCCCAGGCTGGAGTGCAGTGGTGCAATCTCCACTCACTGCAACTTTTGCCTCCCAGGTTCACACGATTCTCCTGCCTCAGCCTCAGGAGTAGCTGGGATTACAGGCGCCTGCCACCACACCTGGCTAATTTTTGTATTTTTAGTAGAGATGGGTTTCGCCATGTTGGCCAGGCTGGTCTCGAACTCTTCATCTCAAGTGATCCACCTGCCTCGGCCTCCCAACATGCTGAGATTACAGGTGTGAGTCACCGCACCTGGCCTATTATTATTTTTTTTAGATTCAGAGTCTCATTCTGTTGCCCAGGTTGGAGTACAGTGGTATAATCATGGCCCACTGCAGCCTCGAACTCCTGGGGTCAAGTAGCCCTCCCACCTTAGCCTCCTTAGTAGTAGGGACTGCAGGTGCATGCCACCATGCCCAGCTAATTAAAGAATTTTTTTTTTTTTTCTGAAAGTCTTGCTTTGTCACCCAGGCTGGAGTGCAGTGGCATGAACACAGCTCGCTGCAGCATCAATCTTCTGGGCTCAAGGGATCCTCCTGCCTCTGCTTCCAAAGTAGCTGGGACTACAGACATAGGCCACCATGCCATTTTTTTTTTTTTTTTTTTTTTTGAGACGGAGTCTTGCTCTGTTGCCCAGGCTGGAGTGCAGTGGCGCCATCTTGGCTCACTGCAAGCTCCACCTCCTGGGTTCACGCCATTCTCTTCCCTCAGCCTCCCGAGTAGCTGGGACTACAGGCGCCTGCCACCACAGCTGACTAATTTTTTGTATTTTTAGTAGAGACGGGGTTTCACCATGTTAGCCAGGATGGTCTCAATCTCCTGACCTTGTGATCCACCTGCCTTAGCCTCTCAAAGTGCTGGGATTACAGGCGTGAGTCACCGCGCACGGCCCGCCGTGCCTAATTTAAAAAAAAAAATTTTTTTTATAGACACAGCATCTCACTACGTTGCCCAGGCTGGTCTTGAACTTGTGGGCTTAAGTGACCAATTTTCACAACTCAGCCTCCCAAAGTGTTGGAATTATAGGTTTGAGCCACTATACCCAGCCTTTAAGAATCTTCTTGTAGAGATGGAATCTTGCTGTGTTGCCCAGGCTGTTCTCAAGCTCCTGGCCTCAAGTGATTTTCTACCTTGGCCTCCCAAAGTGCTGGAATTAAAGGCATGGGCTGTGTGGTTCTTTTGGCACTTACACGTGGTCTTGTCTGGCCGGTTGTCTGGTCCTGTCTGTTTCTGCCTTTCCTCTTTCTCCAGGGAAAACCTAAGCTTTCCTTGTTTGTCCTCATCTTGTGTTTTTCTGGGTCCATGGGCAGAGTAGAGTTCTAGAACGGTTTCCTAAAGCAGCCAAGCCCTACCCATTGATTTCTAAGTACATTTAGAAAAACACATATAAGGCTGGGCATGGTGGCTCACGCCTGTAGTCCCAGCACTTTGGGAGGCCAAAGTGGATGGATCACCAGGTCAGGAGTTCGAGACCAGCCTAACCAACATGATGAAACCTTGTCTCTACTAAAAATACAAAAATTAAGCCGGGCACGGTAGCTCACGTCTGTAATCCCAGCACTTTGGGAGGCCAAGATGGGTGGTATCACCTGAGGTCAGGAGTTCGAGACCAGCCTGGCCAACATGGTGAAACCCAGTCTCTACTAAAAATACAAAAAAAGTAGCTGGGCGTGGTGATAGGCACCTGTAATCCCAGCTACCCAGGAGGCTGAGGGAGGAAAATCACTGGAACCCGGGAGGCAGAGGTTGCTGTGAGCCGAGATCATGCCAGTGCACTCCAGCTAGGGCAACAGAGCAAGATTCCATCTCAAAAAAAAAAAAAAATCAGCCGGGCATTGTGGCACCGGCCTGTAATACTCAGGAGGCTGAGGCAGGAGAATCGCTTGAATCCGGGAGGTGGAGGTTGCAGTGAGCCAAGATCGCAGCCTTGCACTCCAGCCTGGGTGACAAGAGTGAAACTCTGTCTCAAAAAATAAAGAGAAAAACATATAGAAAACATTAACATCCCAGGCAGTATACCTTGTCAAACATACCTCAGGCAAATGCATTCAGGAGAAGAAAATACATCTTATTTCCCTCTTCATGTTTCGTTTTTTTTTTTTTTCTTTTGTATTACTCAGTGTTGGGTATTTTGTATTTTATTTTGCAGGGAGCTGGTAAGTCGCCTACAGGAGCGAAATGTTCAGGTTTTCCTAATATCTGGTGGCTTTAGGAGTATTGTAGAGCATGTTGCTTCAAAGCTCAATATCCCAGCAACCAATGTATTTGCCAGTAGGCTGAAATTCTACTTTAATGGTAAGATGTTAACGGTAACATGTTCCCTTTCTTAGCAGTTCCATTATTCGGTATTCTGGGTAATGTCTTTTGGAATGCAACTTGAACAGTCACATCAGAGTTAAATATTGAGATGAATGGTTCTCTTAATTGATGTCTTTTGCCCTTTGGTACACTTTGCTCAGCAAAACAGACTTAGATCATCACCTGTCTTAGCTTTATTATCTATAACATCACCTGTCTGTACATAAATGTCTGCACTTCATGAAACATTAATTCCTACATAGCCCCTATGACTTACTTTGCTATGTGTTGTATTTCAATTTTATGGGAGCTTCTATGCATTTGAAGCAATTTAGACTCAAGAAGGAGACTTTTGGCTGGGCACGGTGGCTCACGCCTGTAATCCCAGCACTTTGGGAGCCTGAGGCAGGAGGATCACTTGAGGTCAGGAGTTCGAGACCACCCTGGCCAACGTGGTGAAGCCCCAACTCTGCTAAAAAAAAAAAAAAAAAAAAAAATAGGAAAATTAGCTGGGCATGGTGGCACATGCCTGTAGTCCCAGCTACTTGGGAGGCTGAGGCAGGAGAATCACTTGAAGCTGGGAGGCGGAGGTTGCAGTGCGCCGAGATCGCGCCACTGCACTTACAGCCTGGGTGACAGAGCGATACTCTGTCTTTAAAAAAAAAAGACAGAGACTTTAGAAGGGAGACTTTTGTTAACAGATTACTGAACTACAGCTGCCCTTGGGGAAGCCTCCTATCCCCTCTCTGGTCCATAGCGGTGCCACAGCTGTTATATTATCTCAGATCTCTAGTTATATCAAGGAGTGACCGAGAGTGATATTCTTTTTTTTTTTTTTTTTTTTTTGAGACAGGGTCTCACTCTGTTGCTCCTGCTGGAGTGCAGTGCCTCCTCGATCTCGGCTCACTGCAACCTCTGCCGCCTGGGTTCAAGTGATTCTCCTGCCTCAGCCTCCCAAGTAGCTGGGATTACAGGTGCCCATCACCACGCCTGGCTAATTTTTGTACAGTGCCCAACCGTACTTTTGTTTTAGACAGCTGATTTGTCCTATAATCCCAGCACTTTGGGAGGCTGAGGTAGGAAGATCGCTTGAGCACAGGAGTTTGAGACCAGCCTGGGCAACATAGTAAGACCCCATCTCTACAAAATAAATAAATAAAATAAAATAAAAACAGCTGATTTAGAACTATATAAGATTTAAAACAGGAGTTAAACAAAAACAACTCTCATTACAAGATAAAAACAAAATAATAAAAACAAATTCAATCTTGTTATGTCAACTGACTTTGTGCAAACCCAAGAAAAGTTATGAATAAGGAACTAAAAACCTTTTAAAACTTTTAACAATGCCTTATCCCTGTAGCATGGGCACCACCTTTTAGCCTAGGTGTGTGCTCAATAAGAGTTGATTTCATTTCCCCAAATAATACCATCAACAACTCATAACCGAGATTTTAACATCATTTTATACTTTATATACTAGTTCCTCATATGTTACCTCATTTAATCCTCATAACAGCCCTGTGAAGTCAAATATTATGTTTGGTTTTGGTTTTTTTAGAAAGAGTCTCACTCTGTCACCCAGGCTGGAGTTCAGTTGTGTGATCGTAGCTTATCACAGCCCTGAACTTCTGGGCTCAAACGATCCTCCCACCTCAGCCTCCTGGGTAGCTGGGATTACAGGTATGTGCCACTGCATCCCACACCACCACAGCATTTTATTCCTCTGAACTAACGTCATTTTCTGAGACTAGCAGAGGTTTTATTTACTTTTTTATTTTTATTTTTTTTTGAGACGGAGTCTCGCTCTGTCACCCAGGCTGGAGTGCAGTGGCGTGATCTTGGCTCACTGCACCCTCCGCTTCCCAGGTTCAAGCGATTCTTCTGCCTCCGCCTCTCAAGTAGCTAGGACTACAAGTGCACGCCACCACGCCTGGCATGGTATTTTTGTATTTTTAGTAGAGACGGGGTTTCACCATATTGGCCAGGCTGGTCTCGAACTCCTGACCTTGTGATCTGCCCGCCGTGGCCTCCCAAAGTGCTGGGATTACAGGCATGAGCCACCATGCCCAGCCCTGGTTTTATTTATTTTTTGAGACGGAGTCTCGCTCTGTCACCCAGGCTGGAGTGCAGTGGCGCGGTCTCAGCTCACTGCAGCCTCGACCTCCCGGACTCAAGCGATGTTCCCATCTCAGCCTCCTGAGTAGCTGGTGAAAAGAGCTGGGCACATTCCTCAGCCCCGGGCTCAAAACAAACAAGCCCAGTACAAACACATCCTATCCTCCTATCCTACCACATCTCACCATATATCTCTTAAACTTCCCCCGGGCTCAAAACAAACAAGCCCAGTACAAACACCACCAGGAAAGTCTCCGATAAGAGGACAGATGAGGGGACAGCTGTTCAAAGTTTTACTGAAAGAGCGGGAACCAAAAGAATTCCTTTGTTCCCCTGTAACTTTCAGGCTATAAAAAAAGCAAACACTTGCATTGTTCAGGGCCCTCTTGTATGCGGTGGAATGGAAGGACCAGGTTCGAACTTGTAGTAAAGATCCTTGCCGCTTGGCTTTGACTCTGGACTCTGGTGGTCTTCTTTGAAGAACAAACGGTCTAGGCATAACATCTGGGGGCTCGTCCGGGATTCCCCAAGCCCACCAGACCCCTGGTCAATGGATCTGCTAGGATCGATCTACTGATAGGTGAGCTGGCTCGTCTCCGTTTGTCTGTTTGTGTCTGTTCTGAATCTGAATCTGTGACTCGCGAGGTCTGAAACTGGAGCTGGCACAGTCCTGGCGGACGCGCTATAGGACAGCCAGTGGAGACCAGTAGGAGACGTCCCCTGGCTCTCATCTGATCTATATTGCGATCTGAGCTGCCCCGGTTTGGCGGGCAGCAGCCGTATCTGAGCTGCCCGGTTGATCGGGCAGCATCTGTCTCTGATCTGAGCTGCCCCGGTTTGGCAGGCAGCAGCCGTATCTGAGCTGCCCGGTTGATCGGGCAGCATCTGTCTCTGATCTGAGCTGCCCCGGTTTGGCAGGCAGCAGCCGTATCTGAGCTGCCCGGTTGGGCGGGCAGCATCTGTCTCTGATCTGAGCAGCCCCGGTTTGGCGGGCAGCAGCCGTATCTGAGCTGCCCGGTTGGGCGGGCAGCAGCTGTCTCTGATCTGAGCTGCCCCGGTTTGGCGGGCAGCATCTGTCTCTGATCTGAGCTGCCCCGGTTTGGCGGGCAGCAGCCGTATCTGAGCTGCCCAGTTAGGCGGGCAGCAGCTGTCTCTGATCTGAGCTGCCCCGGTTTGGCGGGCAGCATCTGTCTCTGATATGAGCTGCCCCGGTTTGGCAGGCAGCAGCCGTATCTGAGCTGCCCGGTTAGGTGGGCAGCAGCTGTCTCTAATCTAGGCTGCCCCAGCGCGACCGCGATCCAGGCAGCTAACTCTGACCCGGGCTTCCGGTGCGCGCTTGCGATCTGAACTGCCCCGGTTTGGCGGGCAGCAGCTGTCTCTAATCTAGGCTGCCCCAGCGCGACCGCGATCCAGGCAGCTAACTCTGACCCGGGCTTCCGGTGCGCGCTTGCGATCTGAACTGCCCCGGTTTGGCGGGCAGCAGCTGTCTCTAATCTAGGCTGCCCCAGCGCGACCGCGATCCAGGCAGCTAACTCTGACCCGGGCTTCCGGTGCGCGCTTGCGATCTGAACTGCCCCGGTTTGGCGGGCAGCAGCTGTCTCTAGGCTGCCCCAGCGCGACCGCGATCCAGGCAGCTAACTCTGACCCAGGCTTCCGATGCGCGCTTGCGATCTGAACTGCCCCAGTTTGGCAGGCAGCAGCTGTCTCTAATCTAGGCTGCCCCAGCGCGACCGCGATCCAGGCAGCTAACTCTGACCCGGGCTTCCGGTGCGCGCTTGCGATCTGAACTGCCCCAGTTTGGCGGGCAGCAGCTGCCTCTGACCAAGGCTGCCAAAGTGCGCCTGCGATTAGATATCATTAATAAGTCAGATCAGATTTCCTTTACAAGGATTCAAACCCACATTCCTTTACAGGAAAAGACTACAAATTATTACAGGATAGGTAATACCCAGAGCACTCCTCTATCTCTCCTTACGAGTAATTTCAAAGAAGTTAGAGCAAGGGGCCATGATCTTGGTATAGAAATCAGGAAAAGAAAGCTAATTACTCTGTGTCGCTCCGAATGGCCTGCCTTTGATGTGGGGTGGCCGCCCGAAAGGACCTTCCGACTTGCTGTCATCACTAAGGTAAAGTCCAAGATTTTCCTACCTAGGCGTGCAGGCCACTTAGATCATATCCCATATATCCTCATATGGCAGGACCTTGTTGAGAACCCGCCTCCTTAGCTGTCCCCTTTCCAATTGGCCTCTGAACCCTGTAAGGCACTAGTTGCTCGACCACTAAAATCCAAGCAACCAACTGCCCCCCCCATCCTGTTTTACCTGACAGCGGGGCCCCACTGTTCACAGAACCCCCTCCGTACCCCTCCGGGCCCCAGGCCCCAGCCCCCCTGGCTGAGCTGCGGGAAGGAGCAGGCGGACGGGAGGCGGCCAGCACACACGGGCCCGCTGAAAAGGAAAGTAACTTTGAAAGGCTGGTGGGGAGGACGCGAAGGCGCACTTCGCGGACTAGCCCCCCTCAGCCGCCTGACTCCACGGTGGCTTTACCCCTTCGGGAAATAGGACCCCCGGATGACACAGGAATCCCCAGGCTCCAGTACTGGCCATTCTCCACCAGTGATCTGTATAACTGGAAAACTCAGAGTGCTCGGTTTTCAGACAACCCCAAAGATTTACTGGCTTTACTAGATAGTGTCATGTTCACCCACCAGCCCACTTGGGATGATTGTCAGCAGCTCCTCCGAATTTTGTTCACCACGGAAGAGCAAGAAAGAATACAGATAGAAGCTAGAAAGCTAGTCCCGGGAGACGACGGTCAACCGACTGCCAACCCCGACCTCATAAACGCAACCTTTCCTCTGACCAGGCCAGCGTAGGACTACAACACGGCAGAAGGTAGGGGACGGCTACACCTTTATCGCCAGACTCTAATGGCGGGTCTCCGGGCAGCTGCTCGCAAGCCCACTAATTTGGCTAAAGTATATTCTATTCTGCAAGGAAAGACAGAGAGCCCAGCTACGTACTTAGAAAGATTAATGGAAGCTTTTAGACAGTACACCCCCATAGATCCAGAGGCTCCAGGAAGTCAGGCAGCTGTTGTAATGTCTTTCGTAAATCAGGCAGCCCCAGATATTAAGAGAAAACTCCAGAAATTAGAAGACTTAGAAAGAAAGCGGATTCAAGACCTCCTTCAGATAGCCCAGCAGGTTTACAATAACAGAGATACTCCAGAGGAAAAGCAATTTAAGGCCACTGAAAAAAATGACCAAGGTCCTGGCAGCAGTGGTACAGAAAAAGCATCTACAGCCAGAGTACACCCAACCTAGGCGGCCCCCCCGGCATGATAATCTGAGCAAAGACCAATGTGCCTATTGTAAAAGGGCTGGCCACTAGGTAAGAGACTGCCCCAAAAAGAAACCACGAGGACAAGGACCCGGACCCCCTAAGTCTACACCCGTACTAGTCACTCAAGACGAAGACTAAAGAAGACGAGGTTCGGACCCCCTCCCCAAACCTAGAGTAACTTTGCAAGTGGAGGGGTCCCCAGTCCAGTTCTTGGTCGATATGGGAGCACAGCACTCGGTCTTAGTTAAAACTAATAGGAAATTATCCTCCAAATCCTCGTAGGTACAAGAGGCCACAGGAGTTAAGAAATACCCATAGACAACACAAAGAACAGTAAACCTCGGAGCCAAGAATGTAACCCATTCTTTCCTAGTCATCCCTGAAAGCCCCTGTCCCCTACTGAGGAGAGACCTGCTAACTAAAATAGGAGCACAGATCCATTTCCTCCCTGAGAGGCCCGTCGTGACCAACCCCCACAATAGAACCGTGTCCATCCTGACTAAAAACCTAGAAGATAAGTACCGGCTCCACCAGGAGAAAGCGGCCCCTGACCAAGACATAGCACCTTGGCTCCAGCAGTATCCAGAAGCGTAGGCGGAAACGGGGGGCTTAAGTCTAGCAAAACACCGTCCTGCCTTATTTATTGAACTTAAGCCTAGGACAGACCCTGTGCAGGTATGCCAATACCCGATGCCCCTAGAAGCCAAGAGAAGGATTGCCCCGCATATCCGCCGGCTCCTTGACCAAGAGGTCCTACGCCCATGTCACTCACCCTGGAATACTCCATTGTTGTCGGTACGAAAACCTAATAGTGAAGAATACAGACCTGTACAAGACTTAAAAGAAATCAACAAGAAAGTTGTAGACATACATCCAACTGTACCTAACCCGTATACCCTCCTAAGTACCTTAAACCCTAAACATCAATGGTACACTGTTTTAGATTTAAAAGATGCTTTCTTTAGTTTGCCTTTAGCCCCTCAGAGCCAAAAGCTCTTCGCCTTCGAGTAGAATGACCCTGATAAAGGCATAAGTGGCCAACTGACATGGACCAGGCGCCGCAAGGATTCAAAAACTCTCCTACCCTGCTTAAAAGAAGGCAGCGCTGGCTAACAGATGCCCGGAAACAAACTGTTCTGCAGATCCCCAGGCCACAATCCACCCGACAAATGAGAGAGTTCCTAAGGTCGGCAAGATTTTGCCGACTATGGATACCTAGGTTCGCAGAACTAGCTAAACCCTTGTATCAGGCAACACGGGGGCAACAGCCATTTAATTGGACAGACGAAGCCGAGTTGGCCTTCCAACAGATTAAAACCGCCCTACTCTCCGCGCCTGCACTAGGACTACCTGATGTTACCAAGCCCTTCCACTTATACGTGGATGAAAATAAAGGTGTCGCCAAGGCGGTAATAACTCAGAACTTAGGCCCCTGGCGGAGGCCAGTTGCCTACCTGTCAAAGAAGTTAGACCCAGTAGCTGCCGGGTGGCCCCCTTGTCTCCGAATGATTGCGGCCACGGCTCTGATGGTGCAAGATGCTGATAAACTTGTCATAGGGCAAGAATTGCGGGTCGTTACTCCACATGCCATCGAAGGTGTACTCAAACAGCCACCTAATCGATGGATGAGTAACGCCCGGCTCACCCACTACCAAGGACTACTACTAAATCCTCTCAGGATAATTTTCCTGCCCCCAACGACCTTAAACCCTGCCTCGCTGCTGCCCAACCCGGACCTGGACGCCCCACTCCATGACTGCACCGAGATACTAGCTCAGGTGCACGGAGTTCGAGAAGACCTGCAAGACCACCCACTTCCTGACGCTGACCTCGTCTAGTTCACTGATAAGAGCAGCTTCATGCATCAAGGCCAGAGGTACGCTGGGGCGGCAGTAACTTCAGAGACTGAGGTAATCTGGGCGGAACCCCTGCCCCCGGGGACATCGGCCCAGAAGGCCGAACTGATAGCGCTCACCCAAGCTCTTACCTTAAGGGCGGGGAAAAAGCTGACAGTATATACAGACAGCCGATATGCTTTTGCAACAGCGCATATACATGAGGCCATTTACAAGGAGCGAAGGTTACTGACGGCTGAAGGAAAAAAGATAAAAAACAAGAGATCCTAGCCCTGCTAACAGCCCTATGGAGGCCAGAAAAATTAGCCATTGTACATTGCCCAAGGCATCAGAAACTAACTACTCCAACTGCTCAAGGCAACTTTCTGGCAGACCAGACTGCAAGAAATATGGCGAAGGCTCCCAGCCAACTCCTTGCACTCCAGCTCCCTGACCCGGGCCCCCAGGACTTGCCATATTTCCCTGAATATTCAGAACAAGATCTCCAGTGGATTGACAAACTTCCCCTGAAACAAATCCAGAATAAGTGGTGGACTGATACTAATGACCAAACCATCCTACCAGAAAAATTAAGACAACAGGTGTTAGAACACATCCACCGAACCACCCACCTGGGGGCCCGGCGGATGATAGACCTGATCAGATGCTCCAAGCTCAATATCAGACATATAGCTGAGACGGCCAGCAGTATTGTGACAAGTTGCAAAGTCTGCCAGCTTAACAACGCATACCCCCAATCTCAAGCTGCAGCAGGAACAAGGCTCAGAGGAACCAGGCCCAGTATCTACTAAGAAGTAGATTTTACTGAAATAAAGCCAAGAAAGTACAGGTACCGGTACTTACTTGTCTTTGTAGATACTTTTTCAAGGTGGACTGAAGCATTCCCAACCAAAAGAGAAACTGCTCAGGTCGTAGCAAAGAAAATTCTGGAAGATATCCTTCCCAAGTATGGCTTCCCCATCCAGATAAGGTCAAATAGGCCCGCTTTCGTCGCTAAAGTAAGTCAAGACTTGGCTTCCATCCTTAAGGCAAATTAGAAACTACATTGCGCTTACAGGCCCCAGAGTTCAGGACAGGTAGAAAAGATGAATCGGACCTTAAAAGAGACCTTAACTAAATTGACTATAGAGACTGGCGCTAATTAGGTAGTCCTTCTTCCCTATGCTCTGTTCCAGGCCCATAATACCCCTTACAAACTAGGCCTCACCCCTTACGAAATCATGTATGGCAGACCTCCACCCCTGGTTCCTAGCTTAAAAGATGACCTGCTTAAGTCTGAAACAGAAAATGTCTCTGAATTCTTATTTTCCTTACAAGCCTTACAGAAAATTCACCAAGAAATCTGGCCCAAGCTGAGAGAGCTATATGAGACCAGTCCCCCACCGACACCCCATCCGTACCAGCCAGGAGACTGAGTCCTGGTTAAGCGACACCGACAAGAGACCTTAGAGCCCAGGTGGAAAGGACCACTCCAAGTACTCCTGACCACACCCACCGCCCTGAAAGTAGAAGGCATTGCGTCGTGGATCCACTACACCCACGTCAAGCCAGTGGACCCAACCTCCGACCTTCTAAGGCCAATCATGGCGGCGGTGGCTGAAGCACCGGACACGTGGACTGTGGACAGAGCTAAGAACAACCCCTTAAAACTCACCCTGCGCCGGCAGCATAACTCACTGCAAACATGCAGTTAAGTAGTCTAACTCTAACATTAGTCGCCCTAGTGGCCGCTGAGGAAAACATAAAGCCAGCTCCTAATCCCTTTGTCTGGAGATTCTGGCTTTATGAAAACCAAACCCACCCTAGGCAACCTCCTAAGCACGGGAAATTAGTGGCCAGTGCAGATTGCCCCTCCTCAAGGTGCAATAGCCCAATTTTACTAAATTTTACCAATTTCCCAGTAGCCAAACCAGTGGCACCAATAATATGCTTCGAGTATGATCAGACTGAATACAATTGTAAGCACTATTGGTGGCACCAAAGTGCCGGCTGCCCTTATAACTATTGTAACATCCATAAATACCAATGGTAAGGTGGAGAAGAACAGATAGATCCCAGATGGCCCTTCCATCGCAGATGAGATAGAGACCTTTCATATACATGGATAGTTAAAGACCCCTGGAACTCCCGCTGGACCACGCCTCAACACAGGGCTGTATACTACTCCTCCGCCTCCACATGGCCTAGCAGTCACCTCTATCTGTGGCGGGGTCTAGTGCAGGTACGGCCCCTGGTCCATGGAAATATCCAGTGACAAGAAAACCACCTGACACAAGATTTACGTCCTTTTTCCTGGTTAAAATTATTGCAAGAAAGATTAGAACTTGCCAACCTTACAGGACTTCACAGCCTGTCTGGCTGCTTTCTATGTGCCACTCTAAGGCGTCCACCGCTAACCGCTGTCCCCCTGCCATGAAGATCATCCACCTCTGCCCAAGCTAACAACCACCAAAACCTCTCATATGCCCCTATCCCTAACGTGCCACTATACCTAAACCCCAGTCAAGAGAAGTTTCCCTAGTGTTTCTCAGGAACTAATTCCAGCCTCTGCAACATCACTGCAACGCCCCCTAACATCACCTTAAAGGCTCCGTCAGGCATATTCTTCTGGTGTAATAGAACATTATCTAAAAACCTATCAAGCCCCTCTGTTACCAACCTACTGTGTCTTCCTGTCACATTAGTTCCCCGGTTAACTCTACTTACTGCCGGTGAGTTCCTAAAGTATACCAGTAACTGGACTAGTGCTGTTATTCACCCAGACCCTAGACCAAGACCTGCACGAGCCATATTTCTCCCCCTCATTGCAGGAATCTCCCTCACCGCATCCTTCATGGCGGCCAGACTGGCTGGGGGAGCCCTAGGTCACACCCTTATAGAAAGTAACAAGCTGTACCAACAATTTGCCGTTGCTATAGAAGAGTCAGCTGAGTCCCTTGCCTCCCTCCAGCGGCAGCTCACGTCCCTAGCACAGGTAACCTTGCAGAACCGGAGGGCCTTAGACCTACTCACTGCTGAAAAAGGAGGAATGTGTATGTTTCTAAAAGAAGACTGTTGTTTCTACATAAATGAATCAGGACTCATAGAAGACCGAGTCCAACAGTTATGCAAGTTAAGCACAGAAGTAAGAACACGGCAGTTTGCTTCAGCTGCAGACCAATAGTGGAACTCATCTATGTTTTCTCTGTTAGCCCCCTTCCTTGGACCCCTGCTGAGTCTACTATTTCTGCTTACCGTAGGACCTTGTGTTGTTAACAGAATTTTGTGGTTCGTTAAAGAAAAGTTTAACACTGTACAACTCATAGTCCTCAGAGCCCAATACCAACCTGTAAACGCTGAAACAGAATCAGACTTATAAGACCCAAGATTGGCTCTAAAAAATACCTGAAAAGAAAGGGGGGGAATGAAAAGAGCCGGGCACATTCCTCAGCCCCGGGCTCAAAACAAACAAGCCCAGTACAAACACATCCCATCCTCCCATCCCACCACATATCACCATATATCTCTTAAACTTCCCCCGGGCTCAAAACAAACAAGCCCAGTACAAACACCACCAGGAAAGTCTCCGATAAGAGGACAGATGAGGGGACAGCCGTTCAAAGTTTTACTGAAAGAGCGGGAACCAAAAGAATTCCTTTGTTCCCCTGTAACTTTCAGGCTATAAAAAAGCAAACACTCGCATTGTTCAGGGCCCTCTTGTATGCGGTGGAATGGAAGGACCAGGTTCGAACTTGTAGTAAAGATCCTTGCCGCTTGGCTTTGACTCTGGACTCTGGTGGTCTTCTTTGAAGAACAAACGGTCTAGGCACATGCCACCACAACTATCTAATTTTGTTTATTTTTTGTAGAGATGAGGTCTCACTATGTTGCCCAGGCTAATTTTGAACTCCTGGCTCAAGTGATCCTCCTACCTTTGCCTGCCAGAGTGCTGGGATTATAGGTGTGAGCCAACATGCCCAGCTGGGGATTTTATTTCTAAGCATTTTAAAATCAATGCAGGAAACAAATGCTATATAGCAGGTGTCGTAATATCAAATGTGTCCATTTCACATAGGGCTTAGCCTTTATCATGTTATTCTAACATAAGAAAAACTACGCCAAAAATATAGTGTAGCCAGGTGCAGTGGCTCACACCTGTAATCCCAGCACTTTGAGAGGCTAAGGCGGGCGGATCACCTGAGGCCAGGAGTTTGAGACCTGCCTGGGCAACATGGTGAAACCTCATATCTACAAAAAATACAAAAAAATTAGCTGGAAGTGGTGATGGGTGCCTGTCATTGCAGCTACTTAGGAGGCTGAGGCATGAGAATCAGTCAAACCCAGGAGGTGGAGGTTGCAGTGAGCCAAGATCACGTCACTGTATTCCAGCCTGGGTAACAGAACAAGACTGCATCTCAAAACATATATGAAGTTTTTACCACCTAGTTTCCTGAGATCTAAAAATAGGGATTGTCTAAAAAATAAAAATAAAAAAATGATAGTCTTTATGAATGATGAATGAAAAAGAGTTAAAAGGAACCTTTTTGGCTGGATGCGAAGGTGACTCTTGCCTGTAATCCCAGCACTTTGGGAGGCAGAGACAGGAGGATCACCTGTGGTCAGGAGTTTGAGACCAGCCTGGCCAAAAAGGTTTGAGAACCTTTTTGGCTGGATGCGAAGGTGACTCTTGCCTGTAATCCCAGCACTTTGGGAGGCAGAGACAGGCAGATCACCTATGGTCAGGAGTTTGAGACCAAACTGGAGTTTGAGATCAGCCCCGTCTCTACTGAAAATACAAAAATTATCCGGGTGTGGTAGCGGGCGCCTGTAATCCCAGCTACTTGGGAGGCTGAGGCAGGAGAATCACTTGAACCCAGGAGGCAGGAGGTTGCAGTGAGCCGAGATCACGCCACTGCACTCCAGCCTGGGCATGATGGAGCAAGACTCCATCTCAAAAAAGAAAAAGGTTCTAGCCAGGCTGGTCTCAAACTCCCAACCTCAGGTAATCTGCCTGCCTTGGCCTCCCAAAGTGCTGGGATTACAGGCATGAGCCACCGTGGCCAGCTTTTGAATCTTTTCTTTTTTTGACAGAGTCTCACTCTGTCACCCAGGCTGGAGTGCAATGGTGCGATCTCAGCTCACTGCAACCTCCGCCTCCCAGGTTCAAGCAATTCTCTTGCCTCAGCCTCCCAAGTAGCTGGGATTACAGGTGCCTGCCACCACGCCCAGCTAATTTTTTGTATTTTTAGTAGAGATGGGGTTTTGCCATGTTGGCCAGGCTGGTCTCGAACTCCTGACCTCAGGTGATCCACCCACCTCAGCCTCCCAAAGTGCTAGGATTACAGGCATGAGCCACCACACTGGCTGCTTTTGAATTGTTAGCTTAGATAATTTATAACCAGTGTTGGGGTTGGCTAAGCAATGAACATTGGCCTAGCTTAATGAGAAATACATAAAAGTAAAATGAAGAGTTTTCTCAGAGCTCCCAATCTCATTTTCAAGAAATGACAAAATCAGCCAGGAGTGGTGGCTCACACCTGTGATCCCAGCACTTTCGGAGGCCGAGGTGGGAGGATTGCTTAAGCACAGAGGTTCAAGACCAGCTGAGCAACGTGGCAAAACTCTGTCTCTAAAAAATTATTCAGGGATTGTGGTGTGCACCTGTCATCCTGGCTACTCAGGAGGCTAAGGCAGGATGATCACCTGAGCCCAGAAGTTCAAGGCTGCAGTGAGCCATGACTGTACCACTGCACTCCAGCCTGGGTGACAGGGTGAGACCCTGTCTCATAAAACCAAAAAGGAATGACAAGATTGGTTGGGTGCAGTGGGACATACCTGTAATCCCAGCACTTTGGAAGCTGAGGCAGGAGGAGTTTGAGAGCAGCCTGGCAACATAGCAAGACCCTACAAAAAATTTAAAAAGTAGCCAGGTGAGGTGGGGCACACTTGTAGTCTCAGCTACTCGAGAGGCTGAGGCACGAGAATCACTTGAACCCAGGAGGCAGAGGTTGCAGTGAGCTGAGATTGTGCCACTGCACTCCAGCCTGGGTGACAGAGCGAGACTGTCTTTTTTTTTCTTTCTTTTTTTTTTTTTTTGTCTCGCTCTGATGGAGTCTCGCTCTGTCACCCAGACTGGAGTGCAGTGGGGCAATCTGTGTTCACTGCAAGCTCTGCCTCCTGGGTTCACGCCATTCTCCTGCCTCAGCCTCCCGAGTAGCTGGGACTACAGACGCCCGCCACCACGCCCGGCTAATTTTTTGTATTTTTAGTAGAGACGGGGTTTCACCATGTTAGTCAGGATGGTCTCAATCTCCTGACCTTGTGATCCACCCGCCTTGGCCTCCCAAAGTGCTGGGATTACATGCGTGAGCCACCGCACCTGGCCAAGACTGTCTTAAAAAAAAAAAAAAGTGAAAGGAAAAGACAAGTAACAGAATTTTGTACTTTCAAATGAGTATATGCAGTATTGTGTCTATATCCTGCCAGAAAAAAGGAAATACTATTTTGAAAAATCATGCACAAAAGGAGGGTATCAGTTAGTACAACTAATGAAATAATAATAACTATAAACAATTTTTATTTATTTATTTTTTTCTTGAGACAGGGTCTTACTCTGTCACCCGGGCTAGAGGGCAGTGGCACAATCACAGCTCACTGCAACCTCGAACTCCCAGGCTCAAATGATACTTCTGCCTCAGCGTCCTGAGTAGCTAGGACTATAGGCATGAGCCACTACCCCCAGATAATTTTTAATTTTTTTTATAGAGATGGGGTCTCACTATATTGCCCATGCTGGTCTCAAACTCTGGCCTCAAGCCATCCTCCCTCCTCAGCCTCCCAACGTGCTGGGATTAGAGGAATAAGCTACTGCGCATGGCCTATAAACAATTTTAACTATGAAAAAGTAGAGTGTTTCAATCAATCACATGAATCAATCAATCAAGAAAAAAAAAAGGTGTAGACTGGGGGCAGTGGCTCACACCTGTAATCCCAGCACTTTGGGAGGCCGAGGTGGGCAGATCACCTGAGCTCAGGAGTTCAGACCAGTCTAGTCAACATAGCGAAACCCCATCTCTACAAAAAACTACAAGAATTAGCTGGGTATGGTGGCATATGCCTGTAGTCCCAGCTACTTGGGAGGCTGAGGTGGGAGGATGGCTTGAGACTAGGAGGTGGAGGTTGCAGTGAGCCGAGATTGCACCACTGCACTCCAGCCTGGGTGACAGAGCCAGACCCTGTCTCAAAAAAAAAAACAAAAAAAACGTAGAGCACTGCCAACAGTTCTCCCTCATCCCAGAATAGAAAATCCCCCACCATTTCTTATGCACACACTGCGACTCTTGGCCTCCCAGGCAGGGCGGTGCCTGTTCTGGACCAGATCCCAGGTCCAAGGGGATTTCCTCTACACCACAGACTTCTCTTTGATCTTCCCTTCTTTGAAATTACAGGGCAGGGATGCGATTTCCATCCAGGTAGTTTTGTTTGTTTGTTTGTTTGTTGCGGTTTCGCTCTGTTGCCCAGGCTGGAGTGCAGTGACGCGATCTATACTCACTGCAACCTCCACCTCCCAGGTTCAAGTGATTCTCCTGCCTCAGCCTCCCGAGTAGCTGGGACTACAAGTGCATGCCACCGCACTCGGCTAATTTTTTTTGTATTTTTAGTAGAGACAGGGTTTCACCACGTTAACCAGGATGGTCTCGATCTCCTAACCTCGTGATCTGCCCGCCTCGGCCTCCCAAAGTGCTGGAATTACAGGCATCAGCCACCGTGCCCAGCCTAATTTTTGTATTTTTAGTAGATACAGGGTTTCACCATGTTGCCCAGGCTAGTCTTGAACTCCTGCGCTCAGGTGATTTGCCCACCTCGGCCTCCCAAAGTACTGGGATTACAGGCATGAGCCACCATGCCTGGCCTGCCATATAGTTTATTTATTATTTATTTTATTTTTTGAGACAGAGTCTCACTCTCTCACCCAGGCTGGAGTGCAGTGGCGTAATCACTGTTCACTGCAACCTCCACCTCCCGGTACAAGCAGTTCTGCTGCCTCAGCCTCCTGAGTAGCTGGGATTACAGGCACCTGCCACCACGCCCAGCTATTTTTTGTATTTTTAGTAGAGACAGGGTTTCACCATGTTGGCCAGGCTGGTCTCGATCTCTTGACCTCAGATGATCCTCCCGCCTCAGCCTCCCAAAGTACTGGGAATACAGGTGTGAGCCACCATGCTCAGCTCCTGCCATCTAGTTTAGAACTCAGACATTTACCTACTGATGTGATTTTTATTTTTGTCGGCATTTGTCTTGGTTATAAGAGGGCAGGGACCACATCTTACTCTCCAGAAGCCTCGACATTGTCCAGCTGAATGGGTCCCCAGCAGTGGTGCACGTACTGATGCAGGAGAGTGCAGTGAGGGATAGGAGGAAGCCAGGAGGCGAAGACAGGAGGAGGTAAGGAGGAAGGTGCTGTGTACTCAGCAAAGGCACCCTGGGGGAGGCCAGGCTTACCTCTCTTTGCAGGAATAGTTTATGTTTGAAACACTTGGCTGGGTGCAGTGGCTCACGCCTGTAATCCCAGCACTTTGGGAGCCCGAGGCGGGCGAATCACCTGAGGTCAGGAGTTTGAGACCAGCCTGGCCAACATGGTGAAACCCCATCTCTACTAAAAATACAAAAATTAGCCAGGTGTGGTGGCAGGCACCTGTAATCCCAGCTACTCGGGAGGCTGAGGCAGGAGAATCACTTGAACCCAGGAGGCGGAGGTTGCAGTGGGCAGAGATCACGCCATTGCACTGCAGCCTGGGCAACAGAGTGAGACTCCGTCTCAAAAAAAAAAAAAAAGTTTGAAACACTTACTGCTCTCTATTGCTCCTGCAACCTTTGTTTTCTGATTTTCTAAAAATCATTTCTCCGCCGGGTGCTGTGGCTCATACCTATAATCCCAGCACCTTGGGAGGCCGAAGTGGGCAAATCACCAGAGGTCAGGAGTTCAAGACCAGCCTGGCCCAACATAGTGAAACCCCATCTCTACTAAAAACACAAAAATTAGCCAGGCGTGATGGCAGGTGCCTGTAATCCCAGCTACTTGGGAGGCTGAGGCAGGAGAACCACTTGAACCCGGGAGGCGGAGGTTGCAGAGAGCAGAGATCACACCACTGCACTCCTGCCTGGGCAACAGAGCCTCCAAAAAAATAAATAAAAATAAAAATCATTTATCTCTCTTTTCTTACTTCTTAGGATGCTTTCATTGGATTTGGAGGAAATGTGATCAGGCAACAAGTCAAGGATAACGCCAAATGGTGTATCACTGATTTTGTAGAGCTGCTGGGAGAACCGGAAGAATAACATCCATTGTCATATGGCTCCAAACAACTTCAGATGAATTTTTACAAGTTACACAGATTGATACTGTTTGCTTACAATTGCCTATTACAACTTGATATAGAAAGTTGGTACAGATGATCTGCACTGTCAAGTAAACTACAGTTAGGACTCCTCAAAGATTGGTTTGTTTGTTTGTTTTTAACTGTAGTTCCAGTATTATATGATGACTATTGATTTCCTAGATAGTTTTGTAATCTGAATTCTTTATGTATATTCCTAGCTATATTTCATACAAAGTGTTTTAAGAGTGGAGAGTCAATTAAACACCTTTACTCTTAGGAATATAGATTCGGCAGCCTTCAATGAATATTGGTTTTTTTCCCTTTGGTATGTCAATAAAAGTTTATCCATGTGTCAGAACAGATTTGTGGAATTTGCAGTTCTGCCTCTTGGATATTGGAATATCCAATATTTCAGGTACTGTGTTGAAGCATAAACATCCCCCAGGCAAGAAACAGGCTTAAGACTTTGCTTAGTGCTGGGCACAATGTCCTCACCCCATGAGCCCACTCCCACTTCCTAAAGCCCTGGGACCTGGAAAGTCCTTTTTTTACCTCTTGGGATTTGTCATATATGAAATGTTACAGAGATTTTTTTTTTTTTTTGGCCTCCAATATAACAATAGAGTCTTAAACAAAAGTACTGATTGAAAAATGGATATTTGGGCTCACGCCTGTAATCTCAGCACTCTGGGAGGACAAGGTAAGAGGATCAACTTGAGGCCTGGAGTTTGAGACCAGCCTGGGCAACACAGCAAGACCCTGTCTCTACAAAAAATAAAAACATTAGCTGGATGTGGTGGCACCCACCTGTAGTCCCAGCTACTTGGTGGGCTGAGATGGGAGGATCCCTTGAACTCAGGAATTCAAGGCTGCAGTGAGCTGTGACTCCGCCATTGTACTCCAGCCTGGGTGACAGAGTGAGACCCTGTCTCTTAAAAAGAAAAAAGGATATTTGAAAATCACATAAAGTAAAAGAAATAAAAACAAGTTTAACTAATCACAAAGGCCAGCATTTTCCCCTAAATGAATTAAATATTAATAACTCCTAACAGCCTATATAAACACATTTCTTTTTTATAAATGACTTGGAAATACTTGAAAGCCAGGTTTGTGTTTGTTTTGAGCAGAGCCAAGCAAGGGAAATTTCAGAACACGCTTTGAATGTGTGAGATTCTATACCCTCCCTGGAGGTATGGGGGAGGGGAAAGCCACGGGGTTAGGAAGTGGATACTGTTGGATAATTCAGTAGAAAAAGCCATAAGGTTTTTAATATTGAGAATTAGTTGAAAAACTTACTTAACCAAATTTGGCTATATAATTAAATAAATAATTATTCAGCCACATAAGCAAATCAAATTAATCAAATTTCCTTCCAAATCAGTTTCTGAAGGAGAGACATGAAATAGGTTTGGCACCATTTAAATGAGATTCCAAACAATGAGGCCGTTGTTCCCAACTGTGAATGCCTCCTGGCCGCTCTCCTAGAAACCGTTTTGTGGTGTTTGCACTTTTCAGTAGTGCCAAGCTCTGGGCAGGACCAGGCATGCCAGGACCTTGAAAAGTGCTGCAAACGGCATCAGCCTCTATGCCGCCCGGTGTGCATGGCAGGAGCAGGCCATTGGTGGGCGGGTGGGAGGACCGATCCCCCACTGGTTTTCACTGTCTGACCGTCACAGCTGCTACTGCCCCACTAGTTCTTGCCCGCGGCACAGATAGAGCCCATTTCTCAAGACAGGAATTGCAATAGAGAGCTTAATTCGTGCAGAACCGGCCAAACAGGAGGCCAGAGCTTTATTCTTACATCAATCTCCCCAAAAATTCGGAGGCTAGACTTCTTCAAGGATACTTTGGCAGGCCAGGGGATTCGCTTCTGGGTGGAGCCACAGAATTGGCCATGGGGTGGGGTCGGGTGGGGGCGGGGGCGGGGTTAGTTAGGTACAGGTGGAGCCACTGATGGTCAGAAACACAAAAACCTGGGCCAGGCACGGTGGCTCACGCCTGTAATCCCAGCATTTGGGAGGCCAAGATGGGCAGATCACTTGAAGTCAGGAGTTGGAGACCCACCTGGCCAACATGATGAAACCCCATCTCTACTAAAAATACAAAATGTGGTGGGGCACGCCTGTCATCCCAGCTACTCGGGTGGCTGAGGCAGGAGAATTGCTTGAATCCAGGAGGCAGAGGTTGCAGTGAGCAGAGATTGTGCCACTGCACTCCAGCCTGGGTGACAGAGTGAAACTGTCTCAAAACAAAACAAAAAAAGAAAAGAAAAAAGAAATGCAAAAACCTGAAAAGACATCTCAAAAGGCCAATCTTAGGTTCTACAGTCGTGATGTAACCTGCAGGAGTAACGGGGATTTGCAAATCTTGTGCCTGCCCTCTAGAATAATAACTAGAAACTGTGTTTATGTGTACACCTTGGCGGAATTTAGGCTTCTCTCATCCTCCCAGCCTGGTGGTCTCTCATTAGCTTTATGAAGGTGGTTGAGTTTTGGGGAAGGGCTATTATTATTTTATTTATTATTTATTTATTTATTTATTTATTGAGATGGAGTCTGGCTCTGTCACCCAGGCTGGAGTGCAGTGGCACGATCTTGGCTCACTGCAACCTCCACCTCCTGGGTTCAAGTGATTCTCCTGCCTCAGCCTCCTGAGTAGCTAGGATTACAGGCGCACGCCACCACGCCCGGCTATTTCTTTTTCTTTTTTTTTTTTTTTTTGTATTTTTAGTAGAGATGGGGTTTCACCATGTTAGGCTGGTCTCAAACTCCTGACCTTGTGATCCTCCCGCCTCAGCCTCCCAAAGTGCTGGGATTACAGGTGCCCGCTGCCACGCCTGGCTAATTTTTGTATTTTTTGTAGAGACTGGGTTTCACTATGTTGCCCAGGCTGGTCTCGAACTCCTGACCTCAGGTGATCCTCCTGCCTCGTCCTCCCAAAGTGCTGAGATTACAGGTGTGAGCCACAGTGCGTGGCCAGCTCACTCACTCTTGACACTGTTTCCAGTTCTATTCCCCGACCCCCCAGTTCCTCAGTGTGGTGGATCCAGAAGTCTGCTTTACACAACTGCTCCCTGTGGCCACCTTCCCATGGGACAGTTCTATGCAGCCTGTTCAGCTGGCCCTACTGACCCTCGCACCCCACACAGACTACGCAGATATGCTGCAGTGCATTCAGTCACTGCAAGACCTCCTGCAACTCGTGACTGCTTGCTTTATATTTTGTTTGTTTTTTTGAGACAGGGTCTCACTCTGTTGCCCAGGCTGGGGTGCAGTGGTGCGATCTCAGCATACTACAACCTCGATCTCCCAGGCTCAAGCGATTCTCCTGCCTCAGCCTCCTAAGTAGCTGGGACTACAGGTGCCCACCACCACGCCCAGCTAATTTTTGTATTTTTAGTGGAGACGGGTTTCACCATGCTGGCCAGGCTGGTTTCAAGCTCCTGACCTCAGGTGATCCACCCACCTCAGCCTCCCAAAGTGCTGGAATTTCGGGCATGAGCCACAACGGGCATGTGTCACAACAGGCTGGCTAATTTTTGTATTTTTAGTAGACACAAGGTTTTGCCATATTATCAAGCTGGTCTCGAACTCCCGACCTCAGTTGATCCACCCACGTTGGCCTCCTAAAGTGCTGGGATTTCAGGTGTTAGCCACCTGTAAAAAGTTGATTTTTTTTTTTTTTTTTTTTTTTTTGAGAGGGAGTCTCACTCTGTCACCCAGGCTGGAGTGCAGTGCAGTGGCGCAATCTTGGCTCACTGCAACCTCCACTCCCGGGATTCAAGCGATTCTCCTGCCTCAGCCTCCCAAGTAGCTGGGATTACAGGCACCTGCCACCGCACCCGGCCAGTTTAACTTTTTAATAAATAAAACTGAAAAAATGTTTGATCTATTTAGGGGGTACAGGTACAGGATTTCTATGTGCACATGTTGTGGAGTGCTGAGGTCTTGGCTTTGAGTGTAGCCATGATTCAAATAGTGAACATTGTACTCAATAGGAAAATTTTCACCCCTCACCCTCTTCCCATCCTCCCATCTTTTGGAGTCTCCAATATCTGTTGTTCCCCATGTCTACCTATTGTTTAACTCCTATGCATGAGAACATTCAGTATTTGACTTTGTTTCTGAATTATTTCACTGAGGATAATGGCCTCCAGTTCTATCCACAGTGCTGCAAAAGATATGATTTCATTCTATTTGTGGCTGAGTCATGTTCCATGGTGTACATGTACCACATTTTCTTTATCCAGTCATCTGCTGATGGACACTTAGGTTGATTCCATATCTTTGCTACCATGAATAGTGCTGTGATACACATATGAGTACAGGTACTTTTTTTTTTTTTTAACTTTTTGAGATGGAGTTTCGCTCTTGTTGCCCAGGCCAGAGATCTGTTGTACAACATAGTGACCATGTTAATAACAATATTTTATATATTTTTTTTTTGAAAAGGAGTCTCGCTCTGTTGCCCAGCTGGAGTGCAATGGCGCAATCTCAGCTCACTGCAACCTCCACCTCCCAGGTTCAAGTGGTTCTCCTGTCTCAGCCTCCCAAGTAGCTGGGACTACAGGTGCACGCCTCCACACCCGGCTAATTTTTGTAATTTCTGTAGAGATGGGGTTTCATCATATTGGTCAGGCGAGTTTCATCATATTGGTCAGGCTGGTCTTGAACTCCTGACCTCAGGTGATCTGCCTGCCTCAGCCCCACAAAGTGCTGGGATTACAGGTAAGTACAGGTACTTTTTGATATATAGATTTCTTTCCCTTTGGGTAGGTACCTAGTAGTGAGATTGCTGGTTGAACAGCAGTTCTATTTTTAGTTCTTTGATAAATCTCCATACTGTTTTCTGTAAGGGTTGTAATAATTTACATTCCCACCAACAGTGTATAAGCATTCCCTTTTCTCTGCATCATCACCAATATCTGTTGTTTTCTGACTTTTAATTTTATACTTATTTTTATAGAGATGGGGTCTCATGTTGTCCAGGCTGGTCTCAAACTCCTGACCTCAAGTGATCTGCCCACCTCGGTCTCCCAAAGTGTGGGATTACAGGCACAAACCACCACACCTGACTGTTTTCTGACTTTTTACTAAATAGCATGTGCTGGGTGCAGTGGCTCATGCCTGTAATCCCAGCACTTTGGGAGGCCAAGGCGGGAGGATAACTTGAGATCAGGAGTTTGAGACCAGCCTGGCCAACATGGTGAAACCCCACCTCCACTAAAAGTACAAAAATTAGCTGGGCGTGGTGGCAGGTGCCTGTAATCCCAGCTACTCGGGAGGCTGAGGCAGGAGAATCTCTTGAATCTGGGAGGTGGAAGTTGCAGTGAGTCGAGATTGAATTACTGCTCTCCAGCCTGGGTGACAGAGCAAGACTCCCTCATAATAACAATAGTAGTAGTAATAATAATAATAATGGCATGTGTCCTTCTTCAGCATGACCTTAACATTGCTCCCATGGTGAGGTCGGGTCTGTGCTCCTCCCCCTTGAATTCAAGAAGGTCTGTGACTGGCAGAAGTGATTCAAGCTAGGTCATAAAAGGTGACACCATTTCTCCGTGGTCTTCCCAGGATGCTTGCTCTTTGAACTCAGCCACCATGCTGTGAGGAAGCCCAGATCACAAGGAGAGGCCACATTTTGATGTTCCAGTCAACAGTCCCAGCACAGGTTTCAGATGACAGCCAACATCAGTTGCCGGACATGAGACTGAAGAAGGCTTTGTGAAGACTCCAGCCCCAGCCACTGCAACAGCATGAGAGACCCCAAGTGAAAATCACCTGCCTGAACCCATCAACTCCCAGAACCATGAAAATAAAAAAATTTTTTTTTCCAGATGGAGTTTCACTCTTGTTGCCCAGGCTGGAGTGCAATGGCATAATCTCAGCTCACTGCAACCTCCACCTCCCAGGTTCAAGCGATTCTCCCGCCTCAGCCCCCCGAATAGCTGCGATTACAGGTGTGTGCCACCACACCCGGCTAATTTTGTATTTTTAATAGAGACGGGGTTTCTCCATGTTGGTCAGGCTGGTCTCGAACTCCTAACCTCAGGTGATCTGCCCGCCGTGGCCTCCCAAATTGCTGGGATTACAGGTGTGAGCCACTGTGCCCCACAAGATTGTTATTTTAAGCACCTAAAGTTTTGGGGTTATATATTACACAGTAAGAGTAAGTTAAATATCCTCCTTTCCTTCTAGCTTTTCAAATCTCTTACTCACCCAAACCTAGTCTCTCTCTGAACACCTGCTCTGCTTTAATCAATGTTTTCCCCATAGACCCAGCAAGAGGTAGGTTGTGTTATCTTCCTACTCTTCATGGCTGCTGAGAGACCATTTCTTCTTCTTCTTTTCTTCTTTCTTCTTCTTCTTTCCTTCTTTCTGCCTCCTCCTCCTTCTTCTCCTTCTTTTTCTACCTCTTCTTCTTCCTCCTCCTTCTTCTTCCTCTTCCTCCTCCTCCTCTTCCTCCTCAACAGGGTCTCACCTCCTGAGGCTCAAGTGATTCTCCCATCTCAGCCTCCTGAGTAGCTGAGACCACAGGCACATGTCACCGTACCCGATTGGTTTCTTTTCATTTTTTGTAGAGATGGGGTCTCACTATGTCACTCAGGCCAGCCTCAACCTCCTGGGCTCAAGTGATCCTCCTGCCTTGGCCTCCCAAAGTGTTGGGATTACAGGTATGAAGAACTGTGCCCAGCCTCATTTTTCATCTTCTTTAGCTAACCTAACTGTCTCTGTGTTCTCCAGCATTCTATTCCCTTGAATACTCAATCTCCTGTGTGGCTGCTGCAAGTCCTGGGATCTTTTTAGGATTCCCTCTCTAAGGGCCATTTATTTATTTATTTATTTATTTATTTATCTATTTATTTATTTATTTATTTGAGACAGAGTCTCGCTCTGTCGCCCAGGCTAGAGTGCAGTGGCGTGATCTCGGCTCATTGCAAGCTCTGCCTCCCGGGTTCATGCCATTCTGCCTCAGCCTCCCGAGTAGCTGGGAATACAGGCGCCCACCACCACGCCCGGCTAATTTTTTGTATTTTTAGTAGAGACAGGGTTTCACTGTGTTAGCCAGGATGGTCTCAATCTCCTGACCTCTCCCACCCGCCTCGGCCCCCCAAAGTGCTGGGATTACAAGCAGAAGCCACCGCGCCCGGCCGGGCCATTCATAAAGTGGTGCGTTAATTTGCCCACAGTCCGCAGTCCACATTGCAGCCTTGCCTGGATCTCCCTACATACCACATTCATCCTTATCTCGCATATATTTCCTTCACTATGCTAGGACAAGAACACTTTTGACCTAATCAATGCACATGTTCTCAGTTCAAAGTAAAACACATAATAAATAACCCCCTCCATGATGCTCACCTCCTGGTGAGTCTCTGTGTTAAAAGCAATTGTCTTCAAATCTAACTCCTGTGAATGTTTATACTTCTGTTTATTCTCAAACTCCTTAATTAGAGACTTCCCAGTATCTTGCAATTCCTCAACAAGTCGTAGGGAGCCCAGGAATAAATTATTCAAAAATAATTAGCAATAGGCTTTACCTTGTTTTATCATTTAGTTGGTGATCTTTTCCAATTTAATTAGTCTTGCTGATATAGAAAACATTTTTAGAAGAGGCCTGTTTGGGTTAAGAACAAGGCTCTTTCTAGCTGTTCTACAGAAGGAGGAGGAGGAGGAGGAGGAAGGAGAAGGAGAAGAAAGAAAAAGAAAAAGAAACAAGGCCCATTTTAGGAAACTTTTAGCCATGAGTAGAACACAGCCAAGGAAAACTCTGTTTTACATAAGAAATATATTTTGACTAGGCGCGGTGGCTCCTGCCTGTAATCCTAGCACTTTGGGAGGACAAGGCAGGCAGATCACCTGAGGTCAGGAGTTTGAGACCAGCCTGGCCAACATGGTAAAACCCTGTCTCTACTAAAAATACAAAAAAAATTAGTTGGGCGTGGTGGCGGACGCCTGCCGTCCCAGCTACTTGGGAGGCTGAGGCAGGAGGCAGGAGAGTGGCGTGAACCCGGGAGGCGGAGCTTGCAGTGAGCTGAGATCGCGCCACTGCACTACAGCCTGGGCGACAGAGCGAGACTCCGTCTCAAAAAAAAAAAAAAAAGAAAAAAGAAAAAAAGAAAAATGCAATACTGGATCAGATTAAATTCTTCCAGAAGCTGGCCGGGTGTGGTGGCTCACACCTCTAATCCCAGAACTTTGGGAGGCCAAGGGGGGGTGGATCACCTGAGTTCAGGAGTTCAAGACCGGCCTGGCCAGCATGGTGAAACCCTGTCTCTACTATAAATACAAAAATTAACTGGGCATGTTGGCGGGCACCTGTAATCTCAGCTACTCAGGAGGCTGAGGCCAGTAAATTGCTTGAACCAGGGAGGCGCATGTTGCAGTAAGCTGAGATCACGCCACTGCATTCCAGCCTGGGCGACAGAGAGAGACCCTATCTCAAGAAAAGCAAAACATATACAAAAATTTTTTAAATACAGATTTTTGGGCTTTGTTTCATAGGTGATTCCCACCAGCAGAGAGACCTAAGAATGTGTATTTTTATCAAGCCCTCTAGTGACCTTTATGATCAGGCAAACTCAGGTAATAACATTGATTGAAGGGTTGGTGAGTGCTTATTTTCCAGGTTAAAATGATACTGGACATAGAGCAGCAGTTCTCAAATTTTAATGTGCTTAAGAATCACCAGGAAAGTTGTTAAAAATTAGATATCCAGAGATTTAGACATCCAGAGATTTAGATTCAGAGCTCTGGGAGACACTCAAAAATTTGCATTTTTAACCAGTTTCTTCTCTCTAGGGTAAGTCATTCAGAGGCACTTGTCTTCATCCATTCTGTGCTGCTATAACAGGTAATTTATAATGAACAGAAATTTATTTGGTTCAGGGTTCTGGAGGTTGATGAAGTCCAAGTAGAGGGGCTACATCTGCTGAGGGCCTTCTTGCTGTGGCGGACAATGGCAGAAAGTATATCATGAGAGAGAGCAGAAAGGGGACCGAGCTCATCCTTCATAAGGAACCCACTCACATCATAATGAACCCCACTCCCACAATAATGGCATTCATCCATTCCTGAAGGCAGAGTCTTCATGACCCAATCACCTCTTAAAGGTCCTACCTGTCAACATTGTTGCATTGGGGATTAGGTTTCCAACACGTGAACTTTGGGGGATACATTCAAGCAATAGCATTCTGCCCCTGACCACACAAATTCATGTACTGCTCACATGCAAAATACATTCATTCTATCCCAATAGCTCCAAAAGTCTTAACTTGTTTCAGGAGGACCACCTCAAAAGTTTAAAGTTCAGAGTCTCATCTAAATCAGATATGGGTGAGAACCAGGGCACAGTTCATCCTGAGGCAAATTTTCCTCCAGCTGTGAGCATGTGAAATTAAAAAAAAAAAAAAAGTGATGTGCTTCCAAAATACAATGGTAGGACAGATATAAGGTAGACGTTTTCTTTTCTTTTCTTTTCTTTGTTTTTTTGAGATGGAGTTTGCTCTTGTTGCCCAGGCTGGAGTGCAATGGCGCGATCTTGGCTCACTGCAACCTCCACCTCCCAGGTTCAAGTGATTCTCCTGCCTCAACCTCCTGAGTAGCTGGGATTACAGGCATGAGCCACCGTGCCCAGCAGACATTTTCATTTCAAAAAGGAGAAATAGGCCCAAAGAAGTAACAGGCCCAAAGTAAGTCCAAACCCAACACGGCAGACAAATTAAATCTTAAGACTCCAGAATAATCTTTTATTTCCTGCACTGCTACCTGGATACATCGGGAGGGTTGAGTCCCCAAAGCCTAGAGCAGCCCTGCCCCTCTAGAGCTAGCACTATAGGGCTACTATACTGCTGTGGCCACTGGGCTCAGTTCACGCAGCAGCTCTCATGGGTTGAAGTATCATGCCTTCAGCTCTCCCAGGCTGGAGTTGCACATTATTCACTCTGTAGGTCAGCCAGGTGCAGTGGCTCACACCTGTAATCCCAGCACTTTGGGAGGCCGAGGCAGACAGATCACCTGAGGTCAGGAGTTTGAGACCAGCCTGGCCAACATGGTGAAACCCCATCTCTACTAAAAATACAAAAATTAGCTGGGCATGGTGGCGCACACCTGTAATCCCAGCTACTCGGGAGGCTGAGGCAGGAGAATTGCTTGAACCCAGGAGGTGGAGGTTGCAGTGAGCCAAGATTGTGCCACTTCATTCCAGCCTGGATGACAGAGCAAGACTCTATCTCAAAAAACAAGCAAACAAACAAAAAACTCTACAGTTCTTGGATCTCAGAGGTGGCCCCACTCTCACAGCTCCATTAGGCGTTGCCCTGGTCGGGGCTCTCTGCAGTAGCTCCACCTCTGTGACAAACTTCTGCCTGGGGCTCCCGACTGCTCAATACATGTTTTGAAATCTAGGTGGAGGCCACCATAGCCCCACAGCTTATACTCTGCACATATGCTGAGTTAGCACCATGTGGATGCCACCATGGTTTATAATCCTTTATCTTCTGGAGTGGTGGCTGGACCCACTTAGGCCATTGAAGTTCGTTGTATTCGTCCATTCTCACACTGCTAATAAAGACATACCTGAGACTAGGTAATCTATAAAGGAAAGAGGTTTAATAGACACTTTGTTCAGCATGGCTGGGGAGGCCTCACAGTCGTGACGGAAGGCAAAGGAAGGCTGAAGGCACATCTTACATGGCAGCAGGCAAGAAAGCGTGTACAGAGGAACTGACCTTTTATAAAACCATCAGATGTCATGAGACTTATTCACTACAGCATGGGAAACACCTGCTCCCATGATTCAATTACCTCCTACTGGGTCCCTGCCACAACACCTGGGGATTATGGGAGCTAAAATTCAAAATGAGATTTGGGTGGGGACACAGCCAAACCGTATCACTGATCTTTCCCCAGGTTCCCCCATATAAGTCAGTGGATGCAGATGGATACTTGTGACAAAGGGCACCATTGAAGTCCAGACACTAAATATGCTGAAGTCCCAGCTCCTGCCCTGCCAGGATACCCTGTCCCACCTGCCAGGACCTCCCCTCAACCACCTCCCTGTTCAGGTCAGGAGATGCCCATATATTCAAGAGAGAGTTTTCATAATTTTCTTTTCTTTTCTTTTCTTTTTTTAGACAGAGTCTTGCTCTGTTGCCCAGCCTGGAGTGTAGTTGCATGATCTCAGCTCACTGCAACCTCCATCTCACGGGTTCAAGCGATTCTCATGCCTGAGCCTCCTCAGTAGCTGGGATTACAGGCACACACCACCATGCCCAGTTCATTTTTTGTATTTTTAGTAAAGGCAGGGTTTTGCCATGTTCTCCAGGCTGGTCTCGAACTCCTGACCTCGAGTGATCTGCCCCCCTTGGCCTCCCAAAGTGCTGGGATTACAGGCATGAGCAGCCCAGCCAGTTTTCATAATTTTCTTTACTTCCACTGTGGTGGGAGAACTGGCTTCAGAGAAAGCCATCCTGGACAGGTGAGGTGGCCCCACCAGGAACAGGTTTCAATCAGGTGTTTTGGAGGCAGTGATGCCTGTGCACCCTGGTGAGAAGGAGCGTGGCATGAACATCAGGAACCAGACTTCACCCTGGAGAAGGAGAGGCCACAGGTGGGGCTGAAGGAGCAGTTCTCACAAGCAATCCTGTGGGCACTGGGGCCACACCACGCACCTTTGTGCACAAGTGTCAATGTGGCTCAGAGTGGGGTGGAGGACTCAGGGTATTAAAAGCATCAAGGAATCCAGGGGAGAGCCACCGCACCCAACTTTACTTTCACCCGCAGGCTGATGCAGCCTGAGGAAATGTTACTCCACAACGACCTCAATTCTACACACAGAACCTGTTCGCCAGGCCCTTGCCACAGGCTGTCATCTCAAAATGGGGGCCGTCAAGGCTTGTTAGAATACCTGGGACTGAGAGGAAAATTATATATATATATATTTTGTTTGTTTGTTTGTTTTAGATGGAGTCTTGCTCTGTAGCCCAGGCTGGAGTGCAGTGGCGTGATCTCGGCTCACTGCAAGCTCTGCCTTCCGGGTTCACGCCATTCTCCTGTCTCAGCCTCCCGAGTAGCTACAGGTGCCCGCCACTATGCTCGGCTAATTTTTTTATATTTTTAGTAGAGACGGGGTTTCACCGTGTTAGCCAGGATGGTCTTGCTCTCCTGACCTTGTGATCTGCCCGTCTCGGCCTCCCAAAGTGCTGGGATTACAGGTATGTGCCACCAGGCCTGGCTAATTTTTGTATTTTTAGTAGAGACAGGGTTTCACCATGTTGGCTAGGCTGGTCTCGAACTCCTGATCTCAGGTAATCCTCCCGCCTCGGCCTCCCAAAGTGCTAAGATTACAGGCGTGAGCCACTGCGCCCAGCCTAATTTGAACATTTTAAAATCTTGTTTTAATTTTGAAATAAAATCTCAAGTTGGTTTTTAAAAAGCTCTGTCTGAGTTGTGATGACTCACATTTGTAATTTCAGTACTTTGGGAGGCTGATGTGGGAGGAACCCCCAGGAGTTCAAGACCAGCCTGGGCAACATAGGGATACCCAGTATCTCTATAATAATAATAATAATAATAATAATAATAATAATACAAAAATTAACCAGGTCTGGTGGTGGGCATCTGTGATCCCAGCTACTTGGGAGGCTGAGGCAGAAGGATCACTTGAGCCTGGGAGGTCAGGGTTGCAGTGAGCTGAGACTGCACAACTGCACTCCAGCCTGGGCAACAGAGTGAGACCCTGACTCAAAAAAAAAAAAAAATAGTGCTTAGTGCCACATGCCAGGAACCACGATGACAACAAGTCAGAAGGGTGTTAAGTCAGGGCCCACCAAGAGCTGGCGGGGAGTCTGACTGCGGGGACCCTGCCCTTTTCCAGAAGGTGAAGGTGCAGAGAAGCTCGAAAGGATCACGACTTCTCACCCTGGCCCTGGACCCACTCACATCAGCAGCTCTCAGCATAGCCAACTGGACAGCTCGCACCAATAAATTAAACCTTATTTCTTGCCGTCACAGTGGCTCATGCCTGCAATCCCAGCACTTTGGGAGGACGAAGTGAGAAGATCACTTGAGTCCAGAAGTTCAAGACCAGCCTAGGCAACATAGTGAGACCCTGCCTCTAAAGAAAATTAAGTGGGAGCTGTGGCATGTGCCTGTGATCCCAGTTACTCGGGAGGCTGAGGCAGGAGGATCTCTTGAGCTCAGGCGGTTGAGGCTGCAGTGAACTACCGCACAGCGGCACTCCAGCCTGGAGAACAAAGCAAGACCTTGTCTCATAACAAAATAAAGAAGCAAGCCAGCAGGTCTAATCCAGACTTAAGAGGAGGGTATCAGCCAGGCAGATATCCTCCCAAGCTACTTGGGAGACTGACACATGAGAATCACTTGAACCTGGGAGGTGGAGGTGGCAGTGAGCTGAGATCACGTCACTGCACTCCAGCCTGGGCGACAGAGCAAGACTCCGCCTCAAAAAAAAAAGAAAGAAAGAAAGAAAAGAAAAGGCCCTTCAAACTGAGTCATCTGCACGATGCCTGAATTCCTGCTATAGCCCCGGCTGATTGGCTTTTCGTTCTACGTCTGCATAGTAACATGGTTAGAAAAGATATCCTAGTTATGTTGCAATGAAAAATGTCTACCTGTAACACTCACTATTTCTTGCAGGCACCTATAACCTGTGGAAAGGGTGAAAAGCTCAGAGGATTCTATTGTCTATTTTATTTTATTTATTTTTGAGGCAGGGTCTTGCTCTGTCATCCCAGTTGGAGTGCAGTGGCACGATCATAGCTCACTGCAGCCTCAAACTCTTGGGCTCAAACAGTTCTGCCTTAGCCTCCCAAGTAGCTAGGACTACAGATTTGCACCACCACACCCGGCTATTTGTTTGTTTGTTTGGTAGATATGGGGGTCTCACTATGTTAGCCAGTCTGGTCTCAAACTCTTGGACTAGAGTGATCCTCCCACCTTGGCCTCCCAAACAGATGATGGGATTACAGGCCTGAGCCACCATGCCTGGCCATCTACTCTAAATGTTAGTTAACTGCTTTGATGGGCTGGGCGCGGTGGTTCATGCCTGTAATCCCAGCACTTTGGGAGGCTTGAGTCGAGCGGATCACGAGGTCAGGAGTTTGAGACCAGCCTGGTTACCATAGTGACACCCCATCTCCACTAAAAATACAAAAAACTAGCTGGGTATGGTGGTGGGTGCCTGTAATTCCAGCTACTTGGGAGGCTGAGGCAGGAGAATCGCTCAAACCCGGAGGTTGCAGTAAGCCGGGATCGCACCACTGCACTCCAACCCGGGCAACAGTGAGAGACTCCGTCTCAAAAAAAAAAAAAAAAAAAAAAAACCCCAAAAACTGCTCTGATGAAAGCTAAAGAGTAAACTGTAAATAAAAATTAGGCCTAATTTTTTGTTTGTTTTTTGTTTTTGTTTTTGAGACCAAGTCTCACTCTGTCGCCCAGGCCGGAGTGCAGTGGCGTGATCTCGGCTCATTGCAGCCTCTGCCTTTCAGGTTTAAGTGATTCTCATACCTCAGCCTCCCAAGTAGCTGGGATTACAGATGCCTGCCACCATGCCCGGCTAATTTTTGTATTTTTAGTAGAGACAGGCTTTCACCATGTTGGCCAGGCTGGTCTCGAGCTCCCGACCTCAAACAATCCACCCACCTCGGCCTCCTAAAGTGCTGGGATTATAGGTGTGAGCCACCATGCCCAGCCAAGATTAGGTCTAATTTTTAAAGTCACCTGGAGCATAGAAAATGTTTCTGCAATTATTAATCTACTTTTTTTTTTTTTTTTGAGACAGGGTCTCACTCTGTCACCCAAGCTGGAGTGCAGTGGTATGATCATGGGTCACTAAAGCCTCACCCTCTTGGGCTCAAGCAAGATCTTCCTGCCTCAGCCTTCCAAGAGCTGGGATTACATGTATGCACCACCACGCCCAGCTAATTTTTAGTTCTTGTAGAGACAGGGGTCTCACTATGTTGCCCAGACTGGTTCTGAACTCTTGGGCTTGAGAGATCCTCCCACCTTGGCTTCCCCAAATGCTGGGATTACAGGCATGAGCCACCACACCTGGCCTCACATATTTTGACGTCTAAAACAGCAAAGATATTTTTAAGGAGCTGAACAAACCAGTAATTTTTAAAGAAAAAAGTAGTGGGAGCGTCTAGTACAACCAAAACCAGGCATCAAAGTCAGCAGTTAAACATTCCAGGCTGGGCACAGTGGCTCATGCCTGTAATCTCAACACTTTGGGAGGCCCAGGTGGGAGGATTGCTTGAGCCCTGGAAAGCGGAGGTTGCAGTAAGCCATGATCAAGCCTCTGTATTCCAGCCTGGAAGACACAGTGAAGCCCTGTCTCAAAAATAAATGAACCAATAAATAAATCCAGAACCAGTGCTCACTTCGGCAGCACATATACTAAAATTGGCATGACATAGAGAAGATGAGCATGGTACCTGGGAAAGTATGACACACAAATTCATTAAGCATTTCATATTTTTAAAAAACATTTCGGAACCAAGAAAATAAATGAATCAAAAGAAAGGGAAGACCCTGGTGATCCCTTTGATATTAGAAAAAATCAGCCAGGCGTGGTGGCTCATGCCTGTAATCCCAGCAATTTGGGAGGCCGAAGCGGACGGATCACTTTAGGTCAGGAGTTCAAGACCAGCCTGGCCAACATGGTGAAACTCCGTATCTACTAAAAGTACAAAAATTAGGCTGGGTGTGGTGGCTCACACCTGTAATCCCAGCACTTTGGGAGGCCAAGGAGGGTGGATCACCTGAGGTGAGGAGTCCAAGACCAGCCTGGCCAACATGGCACCACTGCACTCCAGCCTGGGCAACAGAGTGAGACTCTGCCTTGAAAATAATAATAATAATAAAAATAATCAATTGCAGATAGACCATAGACCTAAATGTGAGAAGGTAAAAACAATAATCTTTTAGAATTGCTCTGTTCATGTATGGCTATTGAGCACTTGAGATGTGCTATTAAGTGTAAAATTTGCACTGGATTTTAAGCACTTAGTAGGAAAAAAAACTAAAAATATCTCAATTTTAACATTAAAATTTTGAAATAATAATTTGGATATACTGAATTAAACACTACTAAAATTAGTTTTATCTGATTATTTTTGTTCTTTTAATGTGGATACTAGATCATTTTAAATTGCATATGTGGCTTACTTCCTATTTCTATTGGACAGCACTAACGTAGAAGGTAATAAGAGATATATACCTTCAGGACGTCAAATTAGGAAAAGGTGTGTTAAATTGTATTTCAAAAGCATGAATCAGGCCAGGCGTGGTGGCTCACACCTATAATCCCAGCACTTTGAGAGGCTGAGGCAGGCAGATCACCTGAGGTTGGGAGTTCGAGATCACCCTGACCAACATAGTGAAACCCTGTCTATACTAAAAATACAAAATTATTTGGGCATGGTGGCGCATGCCTGTAATCCCAGCTATTCAGAAGGCCGAGGCAGGAGAATCGCTTGAACCCAGGAGACAGAGGTTGCGGTGAGCTGAGATCCCAGCCTGGGCAACAAGAGTGAAACTCCATCTCAAAAAAAAAAAAAAAAATCCATGAATCATAAAGGAAAAGACTAATATATTAATATTTGACCACACTGAAATTTTGCTGTCAAAAAGACGTAATTGAAAGACTAAAAAGCCACAGACAGGAAAATACATTTGTAGCGCCTACAAGTCTCAAAGCACTTATGCCAATAATATATAAACTCCAGCCAACTGATAAAGAAAAGACAACCCAATAGAAACATAGGAAAACATCCGGAAAAGATGCTTCACAAAAGAGAATCATTAAATGACCAGTAAACATAAAAAAGTGTTCAGCCTCATTAATAAATCAGAAAATGCACATTAAAACCATAATGAGATACCACTACAAACCCACCAGAATTACTATAATTAAAAGAGCCGACAAGCCTGTGGAGCAACAAAGATATATATTTATTCTTGTTTTTAGATGTCTCTCTCTATATATAAATGTGCACCCAGAGACATCTAAAAACAATGGTCATGACAGTATTATTTGTAACAGCCCAGGTTGAAACAACCCAGTGTCCATTAGCAGTTGAAGGACTAAATAAATGGTGGTATATCACAGAAGGGCACAGTACATAGTAATGAAAAAAAAGAAACCACAGCTATATATAATAGCATAAATGAATTTCACGAGCATAATGTTGAGCAAAAGAAGCCAAACACAAAAGCATGCAAACTGCATAATTCCATTTATATAAGGTAAAAACAAAAACAAACCCAGCTAAGGTGATCTACAGTTTTAGAAGTCAGGATGGGGGTTCCCTTGAGGAGGAAAGAGAAGACAATGTTGGCCGGGCACAGTGGCTCACACCTGTAATCCCAGCACTTTGGGAGGCCGAGGCGGGTGGATTACAAGGTCAGGAGATCGAGACCAGCCTGGCTAACACAGTGAAACCCTGTCTCTACTAAAAATGCAAAAAATTAGCTGGGAGTGGTGGCGGGCACCTGTAGTCCCAGCTACTCAGGAGGCTGAGGCAGGAGAATGGCATGAACCCAGGAGGCACAGCTTGCAGTGAGCCGAGATCGCCACTGCTCTCCAGCCTGGGTGACAGAGCAAGAATCCATCTCAAAAAAAAAAAAAAAAAAAAAGAGAAGACAATGTTTGGGAAGGGGTATGGGGGGATTCTGGGGTGCTGTTAATGTTGTATTTCATGACTTGTGTGTTAAAAATGTGTATTTTGGGCTGGGCGCGGTGGCTCACACCTGTAACCCCAGCACTTTGGGAGGCCAAGGCAGGTAGATCACCTGAGGTTAGGAGTTCAAAACCAGCCTGGCCAACATGGTGAAACCCTGTCTCTACTAAAAATACAAAAAATTAGCTGGGCATGGTGGCAGTGCCTGTAATCCCAGCTACTTGGGAGGCTGAGGCAGGAAAATCGCTTGAACCCAAGGGTGGGAGGTTGCAGTGAACCGAGATCACACCACTGCACTCTAACCTGGGCAACAAGAGCGAAACTCTGTCTCAAAAAAAGTGTATTTTGTGATGAATTTGTATGATCTATATATTTTTGAGGAAAGCGCCTTCCTGTGATGCACAATAAAAAGGTTTTGTTTTTATTTTGTATTATTTCAAAATATTTTTAAAATTTAATATCTAAATATACTATTTTAGATATTCAAAATTTCTGATGATGGCTTCACTTTTGCATCATAACATCTTTGCAATTAAATCAATTAATGTGATTAAATCAATCCATTTTTGTAGTTGGGTCGGTTCTGTGATAGCGTCATTGTGTGCCCCGACAGTCTTTAAGAGTGCCAATAAGTATATATATGTGTAATTTTTAAAAACAATTTTATAATTTCAACTTTTATTTTAGATTCAGAGAGTACATGTGCAGGTTTGTTACGTGAGTATTTCGCATGATGCTGAGGTTGGGGGTATGAACGATCCCATCACCCAGATAGTGAGCATGGTACCCAATAGGTGGCTTTTCTGCCCTTGCCTTCCCCCTCTCTTCCCTCTACCCCCTCTAGTAGCACCCTGTGTCTGCTGCCCCATCTTTATGTCCATATGTACCCAAAGTATGTCCATATGTCCCACTTGTAAGTAAGAACATGCAGCATTTGGTTTTCTGTTTCTATGTTAATTCTCTTAGGATCAGGGCCTCTGGTTGCATCCATGTTGCTGCAAAAGACATGATCTCATTCTTTTTTATGGCTGTGTAGTATTTTACAGTGTATATGTACCACATTTTCTTTATCCAGTCCACCACTGATGGGCATATAAGTTGACTTCATGTCTTTACCATTGTGAATAGTGCTGCGATAAACATACAAGTGCATGTGCCTTTTTGGTAGAATGATTTATTTTCTTTTGGGTCTATACCAAGTAATGAGATTGCTGGGTAAATGGTAGTCCTGGGCAGACTGTTTGAGGCCAGGAGTTTGTGACCAGCCTGGGCAACATGGCAAAACCCCATCTCTACGAAAAATACAAAGAAATTAGCTGGGCATAGTGGCACATGCCTGTAGCCCCAGCTACTTGGGAGGCTGAGATGGGAGAATCACTTGAACCCAAGAGACGGAGGTTTCAGTGAGCTGAGATCACACCACTGCACTCCAGCCTGGGTGACAGAGCAGGACTCTGTCTCAAAAAACAAAAAAAAGACAATGTGAGAATCTTAAAAGCTCAGAGAGAAGAGTAACTCTCACAGACAAGGGATCCGGTTAACATTAGCAGCTGATTTCTCAGCAGAAAACTTGGAAGGCCAGTAGATAGTGGATTATATATTTAAAATAATGAAGAAACATGTCAATTGAGAAGTCTATAGCTGGAAAACCTGTCCTTCAAAAATGAGGGAGAAATTAAGACATTTCCAGCTTTTTTTTAAAAGCTGAGAAATCCATTTATCTCTAAATTTGCCATACAAGAAGTGTTAAAGTCCTTCAGGTTGAAATAAATGAACTCTAGGCAGTAATTATATAAGTAAATAAGCAAGTTATATGAATATATAAAGCCCTCTGGTAAAGGTAAATACATAAACAAACATAAAAACAGTATTATTGTAATTTTGGTTTGTAACTCTGCTTTTTATTTTCTACAGGATTTAAAAGACAAATGCATAAAATGTAATTATAAATCTGTTAGGTGGTGTACAATGAATAAAGATACAATTTGTTACATCAATAACCTAAAAAGAGTAGACCTATATAGCAGTAGAATTTTGGTATGTGATTGAAGTTAAGTTGAAATAAATTCAAATCAGAATGTTATAACTCCAGGATGTATATGTAATTTTCATAGTAACCAAAAACGAAATCTACATAGAATATACACAAAAGGAAATGAGAATAGAAACAAAACTTGTCACTACAAAAAAAAATCAACTAAAATAAAAGAAGTAAATAATTGAGAAAATGACTGGCAAAAATCAGTAACTCTGATGTATTAAAACTTTCCATGCTACATAAATCTGGAAACTCTATTTCACATGAAACTGGAGCTGAAAGAGACAAATATTTACTTATAAAGTTAAAAGTTATATGGAAAACCAACACTAATTTTTTTTAGAAAAAATTATGGAAAATAAAAATATGCCTTATAGTATCATATAATATCATGTTTTATAAGCTCTTGGAAAATAGAAAATAAAATGCTCTGTTAGCATGAATCCTTCTGTGCCCTCAAAAACCCTATGGATTATACCATTATTACCTAAAAAGTCTATTCTCAAATGCAGCACAATGATAATTTTTATAAGGTAGATGTTATTTTTAAATATGGAATAATATTGGTGATTTCAGTTTCAATTTTAATAACATTGGATTAAGATGAAAGAATGAGAAGATAAAGGTCCCTCAGCAATATAACTCACAAACATGTTCAGAAGCAGTAAGAAGTTACATTAATTATCTTTTGAAAGTCAATAATCTACATTTTTAATGTATGCATATGGCATAGCTAATGTTCTATCGCTGGGTCCATTTATTCAATGAATAATTGCTGCTATGCGTCAGACATTTTTCTAGGCCTAGGAATGGATACATAAGTGAACAAAGCAAAGATTCTGGTTCTTGTAGAGTTTCCATTAAAAGATCATTTAGTAAAATTTTCCTTCCCCCAAATTATAAAATCTGTAAGATGATTTAACAATATGTATAAAAGACATTGTGGGCCGGGCACAGTGGCTTATACCAGGTGTGGTGACTCAGCGCTCTGTCACCCAGGCTGGAGTGCAGTGGCGCAATCTCTGCTCACTACAACCTCTGCCTCCTGGGTACAAGCGATTCTCCTGCCTCAGCTTTCCGAGTAGCAGGGACTACAGGTGCACAACACCACACCCGGCTAAATTTTGTATTATTAGTAGAGATGGGGTTTCGTCATGTTGGCCGGGCTGTTCTCAAACTCCTGACCGCAAGTGATCCGCCCACCTCGGCCTCCCAAAGTGCTGGGATTACAGGTGTGAGCCACCACACCTGGCCTTATTTTCTACAACTTTGATAACTTTGGCATATACCCCAAATCTGTAACACATAATATTATCATTCAAATGCAACTCTTTCTCTAGCTTTTGAATTCTTTATTCTAATATCAGTTTTAAGTCTGACACAAAAGCATGGGAGTTCTTATCAAATTCCAACCTTTTATCATAAAAACTGTCAAGAAATTATCAGTAGTAGAATTTAAAAAGGAAAATAGGCCTATTAATTAGATTTGTATAACTTAACATTTTATGCCTATGAGTCCCCAACAAAGCCTCCAGCTTCTATTTGGATATAAAAGTTAAAAGTCACTACTGGATCCAAAAGCAGGACTATGGTAAATAAATTTCTCCACCTAACCAGCTCCTTTTACATGATGCTATGTGTTTCTTTTGTTTTTTCATTTTGGCAAATATTGATTGAAAGTCATCTTTGTGTTAGTGTACGTCCTAAGTGCCAAGATACAGAATCTGAAAAGATGGACACAGGATCTGCCTTCTGGGAGTTCATACCTTTTTTTTTTTTTTTTTGAGGCGGAGTTTTGCTCTTGTCACCCAGGCTGGAGTACAATGGTGAGATCTTGGCTCACTGCAACCTCCACCTCCGGGGTTCAAGTGATTCTCCTGCCTCAGCCTCCCAAGTGGCTGGGATTACAGGTACCGGCCACCAAACCCAGCTAATTTTTGTATTTTTAGTAGAGGCAGGGTTTCATCATTTTGGTCAGGCTGGTTTTGAACTCCTGACCTCAGGTGGTCCACCCGCCTCAGCCTCCCAAAGTGCTGTGATTACAGGCATGAGCCACCACACCCCGCTAGGAGTTCACACTTTAGTTGGGGAAAATATACAATAAGCAAGCCAATTTTTAAAATGAGAACTTCAGAGTTAAATGCTACAAAGACAATCTCACAGGAAGTTGCGATGTAGAATGATAGGGCTCTCAGAATAGTAAGAGAAACTATTATTTCTTACGATGTTTGTCTTTCTTTGTATCGGTGCTCAGCTGAGTCTGCAGTGCTTCGGAGGCAGCTTTCATTTTATAAAAATCTATGATTTCTCCTTCCAGTTGTTTCTTCTCTTCCTCGAGCTTCCTTATCTCCTCTTGTTGAATCATTTTAAGATGCTCGAACTTGTCCTGCAGCTGTGAAACCAATGTGCAGTTGTGACACCAAAGCACAGTGTGGCTGAACACCAAAAGAATATGCTTTTTTCTAAATATCAAACAAACCCAAATCATCACAGTAGAGCATGATCTTAATAACAACCTCAAAAACTCAGGAGTAAACACTGAGATATGGAATTTTTCTTTTCTTTCTTTTCTCCTTTTTTGAGATGGAGTCTCACTCTGCTGCCCAGGCTGGAGTGCAGTGGCGCGATCTCAGCTCACTGCAACCTCCATCTCCTGGTTCGAGTGATTCTCCTGCCTTAGCCTCCCAAGAAGCTGGGACTACAGGCATGCACCACCATGCCCAGCTAATTTTTGTATTTTTAGTAGAGACGGGGTTTCACCATGTTGGCCAGGCTGGTCTTGAACTCCTAACCTCAGGTGATCCTCCCGCTTTGGCCTCCCAAAGACTTTTTTTTTTTTAATATAGAAGCAAGGTCTCACTATGTTGCCCAGGCTGGTCTCAAACTCCTGAGCTCAAGTGATCCTCCCACCTCAGCTTCCCAAAGTGCTGGGACTGACTGGATGCAGTGGCTTATGCTTGTAAACTCAGCACTCTGGGAGGCCAAGGCGGAAGGATCGCTTGAGTCCAGGAGTTCAAGACCAGCCTGGGCAATGTAACACAATAGTAAACTTCAACAGGAGAGAGCATCTGTAAAATTGAATACAGATCATCTGAAATTATCCAGTGAGAGGACAAAGAAAAAAAGAATAAAAAAGAGAAAAGAAGGCCGGGCGTGGTGGCTCACACCTGTAATCCCAGCACTTTGGTAGGCCGAGGCAGGCAGATCACAAGGTCAGGAGTTCAAGACCAGCCTGGCCAACATAGTGAAACCCCGTCTCTACTAAAAATACAAAAAGTAGCTGGGTGTGGTGGCACATGCCTGTAGTCCAAGCTATTTGGGAGGCTGAGGCAGGAGAATCACTTGAACCCAGGAGGCGGAGGTTGCAGTGAGCCGAGACCATGCCATTGCACTCTAGCCTGGGCAACAGAGAGACTCCATCTCAAAAAAAGAAAAAAAAAGAGAGAGAGAAAAGAAAGCCAATGAGACACCATTAGGCAAACCACTGTCAGGTTATGGGAGTCTGAGAAGGAAAGTAGAGAAAGGAGAAGAAAGCTTATATAAAGAAAGAATGGCTGAAAACTCTCTAAATCATGGGAAAGATTTAGACATCCAAATCCATGAAGCTTAAAGATTCCTAAAGAGGTTCAAACCAAATAGATACTCGCCAAGTCACAATATAATCAAATAGTCAAAAGTCAAAGATTTTTTAAAATGTTGAAGAGGCAAGAGAAAAGTGGCATGACATAGACAAGAGAATCTTCATTAGACTATCAGCAGATTTCTCAGAAGGAACTTTGCAAGTCAGGAGAGAATCAAATAATACATTCAAAGTGCTGAAAGAAAAAACTGCCAGCAACTAATACTATGTCTGACAAAGCTAACCTTCAGAAAGAAAGGAGAAATAACATGTTTCCTCGACAAAACAAAGCTGAGGGAATTCAGGACCACTAGGTGTACCTTAAAAGAAATGCTTAAGGGAGTTTTTCAAGTAAAAATGAAAGAATGCAGCTGGGCATGGTGGCTCATGCCTGTAATCCCAGCATTTTGGGAGGCCGAGGTGGGTGGATCACCTGAGGTCAGGAGGTCAAGACCAGCCTGGCCAACATGGCGAAACCCTATCTCTACTAAAAATACAAAAAATTAGCCAGGTGTGGTGGCAGCTGCTGAGATTGCACCACTGCACTCCAGCCTGGGTGACAAGAGCCAAACTGCATCTCAAACAACAACAACAAAAAAAAACTTGAGGCCTGGCCTCCTACTCCCCTCCCAACCCCTTCTCCAGGCCCAAGCCACCTTGGCTGAGGAGGGGGCTGAAGAAGTGTGAGCCCCTGCCAGGAACCCCTGCCCAGACCATGTACTCGGCCCACAGGCCCCTGATGCTTGCATCCAGCAAGGCCTCCCGTGGCCTCGGCATGTTCAGGTAGAGGAACGTGGAACCTCGCTCTTTGGCTGTGTTCCCCTGGTACTCTGTCTCCTTCCTGACCCCTCCCTGCAGCCACGCAAGGCCCAGCAACCTGCCAGACACTCAGTGGCCTCCAACTAGACAAAAGAACCTGCTGAGTTGGCAGCTGTTGCTCATGAGCGTCCACCAGGTGGGACAGGGAGTGCTGACCCTGGGCGGCCCCCTGAAGCCACCTGCCCTGAAAGCCCAGGGCCCAGAACCCCACACACTTTGGGGGTGGTGGAACCTGGTAAGGGCCCACCTTCCACCATGGAGGAGGAGCCCTGGGCCCCTCAGGGGAGCCCCTGCTGGACAGTGAGACAGAGAATGACCACGATGATGCTTTCCTCTCCGTCATGTCTCCTGACACCCAGTTGCGTCTACCACCCAAATGATGTCAGGCCCAGTCTCTCAGTGCCCTGCCCAAGGAACAGAACTCATCTTCTGAGAAGGATGGACGCAGCCCCAACAAATGGGACAAGGACCACATCCGGCGGCCCGTGAGTGGCAGTCATGATCTTCAGCAAGCGGCACCAGGCTCTGGCAGGGCCCACCAGTGTCACCCCAACCAGGACAACTGGACCATCAGCCAGATCCTGGGCGAGTGGTGGTACACTCTGGGGCCCAATGAGAGGCAGAAGTACCATGACCTGACCTCCCAGGTGAAGGTGGCCCACTTGCAACAAGGACCGAAAGAAGTCCAGGCCCGGAGACTCACACCTGTAATCCCAGCACTTTGGGAGACTGGGGCGGGCGGATCACCTGAGGTCAGAAGTTGGCCTGGCCACATGGTGAAATCCCGTCTCTACTAAAAATACAAAAATTAGCCGGGAGTGGTGTTGGGCGACAAATCACAAAGGAAGACAGAAAGAGAGGAACAAAGAAACTACAAAACAGTCAGAAAACAATTAATAAAATGATAATAGTAAGTCCTTACCTATAAAAATTACTTTAAAAGTAAATAGATTAAGCCCACTAATCACAAGACACAAAGTAGCAGAATGAATAAAGAAACAATTCTCAATAATATGTGGCTTACAAGAGACTCACTTTTGCTTTAAGGACACACTTAGACTAAAAGTGAAGGAATAGAAAAACATGGCTGGGCGCGGTGGCTCATGCCTGTAATCCCAGCACTTTGGGAGGCCAAGGCAAACGGATCACTTGAGGTCAGGAGTTCAAGACCAGTCTGGCCAACATGGTGAAACCCCATCTCTACTAAAAATAGAAAAAAAAAAAAATTAGCCACGCCTGGTAGTGGGCACCTGTAGTCCCAGCTACTCAGGAGGCTGAGGCAGGAGAATCTCTTGAGTCCAGGAGGTAGAGGTTGCAGTGAGCCGAGATCGTGCCACTGTACTCCAGCCTAGGTGACAGAGCAAGACTCTTGTCTCAAAAAAAAAAAAAAAAAAAGGAAAAAGAAAAAGATATTCCACGCAAATTATAGGCAAAAGAGGACAGGGCTGGTATACTTATTGCAGACAATTAGACTTTTGGTCAACTGTTGTCATAAGAGACAAGATCACTATATAATAATAAAGAAATCAATTTATAAAGAGGTTATAACAATCATCAAATATATGACAACATTGGAGCACCTAATATATAAAGCAAATATTAACACAAATGAAGGAAGAAACTTACAGCAATATGAGAACAGTAGGGGACTACTGTATCCCACTTTCAGCACCAGATAGTCCATCCAAACAGAAAGTAAGTAGGGAAAGAGTAGATGTGAATAACTATAGACCCAATAGACCAAATAGGCATAGATAGATTATTTCACTGAACAGTAGAAGAATACATTCTTCTCAAGGGCACAGGAACATTCTCCAACATAGATCATATATTGGGCCACAAAATGACTCTTAACAAATTTTAAAAGTTTGAAATCATATTATGTATCTTTTTATCATAATAGTATAATATTAGAAATCAATAACAGAAAGATTTTATTATTGAAGCACTATTCATAATAGCCAAAATTTGGAAGCAACCTAACTGTCCACAACAGATGAGTGGATGAAAAAAAATGTCACATATACACAGTGGACTACTATTCAGCCATAAAAAAGAATGAGATCCTGTCACTTGCAACAACATGGATGGAACTGGAGGACCTCACGTTAAGTGAAATAAGCCAGGCACAGAATGATAAACTTCACACGTTCTCACTTACTTGTGGGAGCTAAAAATTAAAATAATTGAACTCAGTCGGGCGCAGTAGCTCACACCTGTAATCCCAGCACTTCAGGAGGCTGAGGCAGGTGGATCACCTGAGGTCAGGAGTTTGAGACCAGCCTGGCCAACATGGTAAAACTCCATCTCTACTAAAAATACAAAAATTAGCTGGGTGTGGTGGCGCATGCCTGTAATCCCAACCACTTGGGAGGCTGAGGCAGGAGAATCGCTTGAACCCAGGAGGCAGAGGTTGCAGTGAGCTGAGATCCCACAGCCGCACACCAGCCTGGGTGACAGAGCGAGACTTTGTCTCAAAAAAAAAAAAAAATTAAACTCATGGAGATAGAGAATGAAATGATGATTACCAGAGGCTGGGAAGGGTGGTAGGGGTGGGGGGAAGTGAGGACATTTATTGGTACAAAAATATAGTTAGAAAGAATAAATAAGACGCAGTATTTGATAGCACAACAGGGTCACTATACACAATAATAATTTAATTGTACCTTTTAAAATAACTGAGTATCACTGGATTTCTTGTAACACAAAGGACAAATGCTTGAAGGGATAGATATCCCATTTACCTTGATGTGATTATTACACATTGTGTGCCTATATCAAAATATCTATCGTACCCCATAAATATGTATACCTACTAGGTACCCATAGAAATTAAAAATTAAAAAATATACATCTCTTGACACAAATGAAGATAAAAAACAACATATCAATAGTTATGGGATACAGCAAAAGCAGTTTAAGAGTGAAGTTTATTGCAATAAATGCCCATATTAAGAAAAAATAGATCAAATAATGTAATTTCACACCTCAAAAGAAAAAGAAAAACAAACCAAGCGCAAAGTCAGTAAAAGCAAGAAAATAGTAAAAATCACAGCAGAAATAAATAAGATATAGACTAGAGAAACAATAGAAGAAAATCAATGAACTAAGTCTGTTTTTTAAAAAGATAAATAAATGAACAACCCTTAGAAAAACTAAAAAAAAGAGAGAAAACTCAAACAAATAAAATCAGAAATGAAAGGTGACACATAACCACTGACACCAAAGAAATACAAATGATCATGAGACTACTATGAAAAATTATAAGCCAACAAAATTTGATAACCTAAAAAAGAAATTGGATATCCTTGGTTAATAAATTCTTATAACCACACGATCTACGAAGATTGGATCATGAAGAAACTGAAAATCTGAAAAGACTACTAATACGTAAGGAGATTTAATCAGTAACAAAAAATGCTACCAAAGAAAAGGCCATACTAGGTGACTTTACTGGGGAAGGCTACAAAACATTTAAAATGGAAATAATAGGCCAGGTGCAGTGGCTCATGCCTGCAATCCCAGCAGTTTAGGAGGCTGAGGTGGGCAGATCACTTGAACTCAGGAGTTCGAGACCAGCCTGGGCAGCATAGTGAGACCCCATCTCTACTAAAAGTACAAAAAAATAGCCAGGCATGGTGGTACATGCCTGCGGTCCCAGCTACTCGAGAAGCTGAGGTGGGAGGATCACTTGAGCCTGGGAGGTGGAAGTTGCAATGAGCTGAGATTGCGCCACTTCACTCCAGCCTGGGTGACACAGCGAGATCTTGTCTTAAATAGATAAATAAAATGGAAAAATACAAAAATACTTCCCAAAGTCTTCCAAAGAATGGAAGAGGAGAGTATGCTTTCTTTTTTTTTTTTTTTCTATGAGACGGAGTCTCACTCTGTCTCCAAGGCTGGAGTGCAGTGCAGTGGTGCGATCTCAGCTCACTGCAACCTTCACCTCCTGGGTTCAAGCGATTCTCCTGACTCAGCCTCCTGAGTAGCCAGGATTACAGCTGCACACCACCACGCCCAGCTAATTTTTGTATTTTTAGTAGAGATGGGGTTTCGCCAAGTTGGCCAGGCTGGTCTTGAACTCCTGACCTGAGGTGATCTGCCTGCCTCGGCCTCCCAAAGTGCTGGGATTACAGGCATGAGCCACCTCGCCTGGCCAGGAGAATACACTTCTAAATGCATTCGAAGAAGACATTATTACTCTGATACTACAGTCAGAAGAGGACACTATGAGAAAAAAAATTATAGGCCAACATTTGTGATGAGCCGACTAGGAAATCCTCAACAAAATACTAGCAAACTGAATTAGATCGCACATTAAATATCAGATGGCCAAGTGGAATTTATTCTTGGAATGCAAGGATGATTCAAATACACAAATCAATAAATGTGACCACATGCAGAAAAACAAAATTAGATCTTTATCTCAAAACATATGTAAATCTCAACTCAAAATGGATGAAAGACTTAACCGCTATAAGATCTAAAGCTGTACAACTACTTTAAAAAATTAGGGATAAGTTCCTTAACTTGGGTCTGAACAATGATTTTTTGGATACAAACTCCAAAGCATAGACAACATAGGCAAAAATGGACAAATAAAATTATATCAAACTAAAAAGCTCCTGCACAGCCAAAAAAAAAATCAACAGACTAAATAAACAAACTATGAAATGTGAGAAAATATTTGCAAACTGTATATCTGATAAGGGGTTAATGCCCCAAATATACAAGAACTCAAATAATTCAATAGTATGAAAACAACCTCATTCCGAAAATGGGCAATGAAACTGAACTTTTTTTTTTTTTTTGAGATGGAGTCTCACTCTGCTGCCCAGGCTAGAGTGCAGTGGTGCAATCTGGGCTCACTGTAACCTCTACCTCCCGGGTCCAAGTGATTCTCCTACCTCAGCCTCCCGATTAGCTGGGACTACAGGCGTGTGTCACCACATCTGGCTAATTTTTGAATTTTTAATAGAGACGAGGTTTCACCATGTTGGTCAGGCTGGTCTTTTAACTCCTCACCTCAAATGATCCGCCCACCTCCACCTCCCAAAATGCTGGGATTATAGGCGAGAGCCACTGCACCCGGCTGAACCTGAACATTTTTTAAAAGAAGACATAAAAGGCAAATAGGGATATGAAAAAAATATTCAACCTCATTAATCATCAGAGAAATGCCAATTTAAACCACAATTAGATGGCACCTCATATCTGTTAGAAAAACAGAAAGATAAGTGTTTACAAGAATGATTTTATAGAAAGATAAGTATTTACAAAAAAAAGATAAGTGTTTATAAGAATAATTTTATAAGACAATGATAAAAAAGTAAATCAGTACAGCTATTATGAAAAATATGGGTATTCATTAAGCAACTGAAAACAGAATAACCATATGGTTCAGCAACCCCACTAATAGTTACATGTTCAAAGGAAATAAAATCAGTATGTCAAAGAGATATCTACACTTTCATGTTTATTGCAGCATTAATTGACAATAATCAAGACATGTAATCAACCCTAAGAGAACACATAGTTGAGATATGGAAAAGAAACTAATCTCCAGAGAGAAAGAAAAAAGAAGCAGACGTACAGGAATAAGGTTCATAACTAAGGGAAGTGAGGTGGGAGAGAAAGAGAAAATTTAAATGGTTGCTTCGGTTTCTGGTCACTTCCTAGTTTTGGTTTAAGTCTTCATGAGGCCAGGCGCAGTGGCTCACGTCTGTAATCCCAGCACTTTGGGAGGCCTAGGCAGGCGGATCACGAGGTCAGGAGATCGAGATCATCCTGGCTAACACGGTGAAACCCCATCTCTACTAAAAATACAAAAAAAAAAAAAAATTAGCTGGGCACGGTGGTGAGCGCCTGTAGACTCAGCTACTCGGGAGGCTGGGGCAGGAGAATGGCGTGAATCCGGGAGGCAGAGCTTGCGGTGAGCCCAGATCCCGCCACTGCACTCCAGCCTGGGTAACAGAGCGAGACTCTGTCTTAAAAAAAAAAAAAAAAAAAAAGTCTTCATGAGATCCAGCTATGTCTCTTGTCCTTAGATGTCATGACGTACTCTTGTATACATCCAAACTTTTTCCTTTATACCTAAGCTAATGGTTTTGTTTTTTTTTTTTTTTTGAGACGGAGTCTCACTCTCGCCCAGGCTGGAGTGCAGTGGCACCATCTCGGCTCACTGCAACCTCCGCCTACTGGGTTCAAGCGATTCTCCTACCTCAGCCTCCCGAGTAGCTGGAATTATAGGCATGCAGCACCATGCCCAGCTAATTTTTATATTTTTAGTTGAGACAGGGTTTCACCACGTTGGCCAGGCTGGTCTTGAACTCCTGACCTTAGGGGATCCGCCCGCCTCCATCTCCCAAAGTGCTGGGATTATAGGTGTGAGCCACCGCACCTGGCCAGAATTTTTATTACTTATAATTCAACTGTCTTTGAATGAGACATCTGGCCTATAGCACCTAATTACTATTTTGTTCTTATGAAAAAGGAAGTTTATGTTCCAATTTACCTAATTAAACTAAATGTTCTTAAACTAAAGCCACCTACACTTGAGAGAAAGAAATTATGGTTTCAAAAATATGTCTTCACCAAAAACGTATTTGTGGCAAATAATTAAAACGATATTAATAGCTTTTTTTCCATTTTATTAGAAATGGCATGGAATAACATAATTTACATAATTTACCAACTTAAAATTTTCTCATTAATCAAGGCCAGCATTAGTCAACATTTGCTTATTTATAAAAGTGAAGACAATTTTCTAGTGCATTAATAGCATTAGACTACAAGACTCTTCTCAGAGTAAATAGCTTGGGTTTGTCACAAATTAAACTTTATGCATGAAAATTTAAATTATAAATAAAACAAATAATTTTTATAAAATTATCTTAAGGGTTATTTAAATAGGAAAATTAAGTTCTCTAGAAAAAACACTACAGACTATAATTTTGTAAAGGCTACATTCAAGTCTACATGGTAAAAAGCTACTTTTTGAAAAATAGCAAGTATCCTCCAAAAACATCAAGTAAACTCTTGAGATTAAAACCCCCAAATTAATATGGCACCTAAAAATTAATACAAATTATATCAAACTGTCAGTACTAACCTCTTTTTCAGCTTCTTTAAATGTTGCTTCTTTCTCCTTGACTCGCTGCATAAATCTCTGTTTCAACTCTTCTTCTTCCCTCTGACATTGATCATAGAACTCTTGTCTTTTGGCTTCAAAGATTTCTTGAAAACTAAAGAGAAATGTTTTCTTAGTCTTATATTAAAATGAGGTAGGAGAATCGCTTGAACCCAGGAGGCGGAGGTTGCAGAGAATCAAAATTGTGCCACTGCACGTCAGCCTGGGAGACAGAGTAAGACTCCATCATAAAAAAATAAAATAAAATGAAAAATTTAAAAATGCTAGTATAAACATGTAAAAAATATATATTGTATGTTACATCCTATATAAGGAAATTTACCAACATTCTCTCATGTTTAGCAGCACAAAATGGAAATTTCCATATCATAAGATGTAAAAACCAAGGCACAATACTTAAGATCAGAGTATATAGACAGTATATGTAAAGAATACTAGAATTTTCCAACACTTATATGAGTGAATTCTTATCCCCACCACTTTCCAGGATATCATACATTTTCATATTTTTTGACAATAACATTCAGGGAAACCTCTAATGTATGAAACGATTTTCAAAAATCATCTAAAATAAAGCAAAAAGTCTTTCAAAATATCATCATTCATTTAAGATAGTTAAATTTTGGGTGTCTACAAAGAACAATGAATGATATAACTAGATTATATACACGACAGTGCCGTGTTTTTGCAACACAAGTCCTATTCTTCTTTTTTTTTTGAGACAGAGTCTCTCTTCGTCGCCCAGACTGGAGTGCAGTGGCACGATCTCAGCTCACTGCAACCTCTGCTGCCCAGGTTCAAGCGATTCTCCTGCCTCAGCCTCCCGAGTAACTGGGATTACGGGCACCCGCCACCACGCCCGGCTAATTTTTTTTGTATTTTTAGTAGGGATGGAGCTTTACCATGTTGGCCAGGCTGATCTTAAACTCCTGACCTCAGGTAATCTGCCTGTCTCGGTTTCCCAAAGTGCTGGGATTACAGGCAGGAGCCACTGCACCCACTCTATTCTTCTTCAAGTTGGAGCAAACACCTGCTCTCAAACTTTTCTCATTTAACTTCCAGGATGCTGCACTACTGCTTTACAGCTGGTTCCTCCATCAAACTCTTCTTAATGTCTTTTGTCAAACTTTGCTAATATTTTTCCATCTTTTTCTTTATCCTTTCTTTTTTTTTTTTTTTTAAGATGGAGTCTTGCTCAGTCCGCCACGCTGGAAGTGCAGTGAGGTGATCTCGGCTCACTGCAACCTCCGCCTCCAGGGTTCAAGCGATTCTCCTGCCTCAGCCTCCCAAGGTGCTGGGATACAGGCATGTGCCACCATGCCCGGCTACTTTTTGTATTTTTAGTAGACACAGGGTTTTACCACGTTGGCCAGGCTGCTCTCAAATACCTGACCTCAGATGATCCGCCTGCCTCAGCCTCCCAAAGTGCTGGGATTACAGGCATGAGCCACAGCGCCCGGCCTATCCTTTCTTTCATATAATACAGATACATTTCATATAAATACAAGAAATGGAACAAAATACTGGGTTTTTTCTTCAATATACATTTCAGCATATATACATATTGAATACACATATTTCAGCATAAAAATGAGATCTCGCATTATATTGTTCCTACTATCTCTACCTTCATCAAAAGATCATAAAAACACCTAACATTCAGGTGTTTTCTTTATGATGGCTCAAGATGGGAGAAGTATAATTATTCTCATATCCAAATTATCATACCTTGTGTTTGTAGGGACTCCTAAATTATCCATTTGGTTGTGCTAGCAATATTTTTACTCACCTAACTGGCTGGTTGTTTGGGCCCACATCTGTAAAGCCCATTTTCTGCAGTTTTTGGTACCTATAACATTCATAGTGCTGAGTGTGGGTTTTTTCTTTTAGATTTTCCATATTGGTACAAAGAAGCATATCTCGGAGCTTAACGAAGTCACAGTGATTTTCATTTTCCACTAGTAAAAAAATAATAATGAATCAACAACATTCAATATCAATCCCTGACAATCAGTAAGTGTTCATGAATGAATACATGAATAAAAAACACATTTAAAATAACACACAACTGAACAATTTGATTAATAGCTATAATTCTTTTAAGCATGTAAGTGTGGTTGTACTATACATACCAACCATAGGCAGAGATTATTTATAGGTTAGCAAATTTATACCTGAAGAATAAGCAGGAAATAGTGAAATAATATTTTATGTGCATATATGCCATAGGTTTTTATTAACAATTGTGTAGTATGTTATAAACTACCTCTGGGTATTTTGGAGTGCTAACAGAATATGTAATATAACATCACTAGTGTAAATAATTTTATCAGAGTAAATTCTGCTAGCAAAAAGGCCTTACAATTGAAAATACTTTAGTTACATAATTCCATTTATATATCATATTTAGGAGACACCGTTAGTCAATATTCAAAATCAATCAACAAATTCACATAGCTGTTTTAATGATACATACAGACTGACAGTGAAGACACGGAAAGATATTTCATGCAATTAGAAACTAAAAGAGAAGGCACGGAAAGCTATACTCCTATCACAGAAGATAGACTTTAAGTCAAAAACTGTAAAATGATATAAAGAAGGTCATCATATCATGATGAAGAGGTCAGTTCATTAAAAAAATAACAATTGTAAATATATATGCACCCAATATCACAACTTCTAAATATATAAGGCAAATATTAGTAGACCTGAGGGGGAGATAGACTGTATTACAATAATAGTAAGGGACTTAGATACCCTACTTTCAGCAATGGATAGATTATCCAGACAGAATATCAGTAAGAAAATATCAGATTTAAACTATACTTTAGACCAAATAGACCTAATGGACATATGTGGAATATTTCATCCAACAGCAAAGTAATACACATTTTTCTCAAACAAACACAAGACATTCTTCAGGACAGATCATATGTTAGGCCACAAAATAAGTCTTAACATATTTTAAAAGACTGAAATAAAAATGTGAGTGCACATGTCTTTTGACAGATCAATTTCATCCCACTAGGGTACATACCCAGTAGTGGTACTGCTGGATCATACAGTAATACTATTTTTAGTTTTTGAGGAACCTTCATATTATTTCCCAAAATGGCTGTACCAACTTAAATTCCCACCAATGATGTTTAAGAATTCCCTTTTTTCTTGGGAATATATATACACTGCTGGTGGGAATATAAATTAGTTCAGCCATTGTGAAAAGTAGTTTGATAATTTCTTTTTTTCTTTTTTTGAGACAGTTTCGCTTTTGTCACCCAGGCTGGAGTGCAGCAGTGCGATCTCAGCTCACTGCAACCTCCGCCTCCTGGGTTCAAGTGATTCTCCAACCTCAGCCTCTCAAGTAGCTGGGATTACAGAAGTCCACCACCAGGCCCAGCTAATTTTTGTATTTTTAGTAAAGATGGAGTTTCACCATGTTGACCAAGATGGTTTCGAACTCCTGACCTCAGGTGATCCACTCTCCTCAGCCTCCCAAAGTGCTGGGATTACAGGCATGAGCCACCACGCTCGGCCTGACAATTTCTTAAAGAAGTTAAAACAGAACTACCATTTGACCCAGTAATCCCATTACCAGGTTTATATCCAAAGGAATATATATTGTTCTATCATAAAGACACAGGCACGTGTATGTTCATTGCAGCACTATTCACAATAACAAAGACATAGAATCAATCTAAATGCCCATCAATGGTAGACTGGATAGAGAAAATGAACATATACACTATGGAATACTACACAGCCATAAAAAAAAGAACAAGATCGTGTCCTCTGCAGCAACATGAATGGAGCTGAAGCCATTATCCTAAGTGATGTAATGCAGGAACAGAAAACCAAATACCACATACTCTCATTTATAAGTAGGAGATAAATATTGAGAACACATGGACACAAAGGGGAGAACAACAGACACTGGGGCCTCCTTGAGGGTGGAGGGTGGGAGGAGAGTGAGGACAGAAAAGCTACTATGCTTACTTTTTTTTTTTGGTTAGTATATGTGCTGCTAAAGTGAGCAATTTTTTTTTTGAGATGGAATCTCGCTCTGTTGCTGAGGCTGGAATGCAATGGCACGATCTCGGCTCACTGCAACCTGCGCCTCCTGGGTTCAAGTGATTCTCCTGCTTCAGCCTCTTAAGTAGCTGGGATTACAGGAGCGCGCCACCACACCTGGCTAATTTTTGTACTTTTTAGTAGAGACGGGGTTTCGCCATGTTGGTCAGGCTAGTCTTGAACTCCTGAACTCAGGTGATCCACGCGCCTCAGCCTGCCAAAGTGCTGGGATTACAGACTCAAGCCACTGCTCCAGCCAGTACTATGCTTATTATCTCTGTGATGAAATAATCTTTTACACCAAACCCCCATGACATGCAATTTATCTATATAACAAATTTGCACATGTACCCTTGAACCTAAAATAAAAATTAAAAAAAAAAAAAAAAGAATTCTCTCTTCTCCATATGCTTGCCAGCACTTGTAATGGTTTGTCTTTTTTTTTTTTTTTTTTGAGACAGAGTCTCACTCTGTTGCCCAGGCTGGAGTGCAGTGGCGCAATCTCGGCTCACTGCAAGCTCTGCCTCCTGGGTTCACGCCATTCTCCTGCCCCAGCCTCCCAAGTAGCTGGGACTACAGGCGCCCGTCACTACGCCAGGCTAATTTTGTGTATTTTTAGTAGAGACAGGGTTTCACCGCGTTAGCCAGGATGGTCTCCATCTCCTGACCTCGTGATCCACCTGCCTCAGCCTCCCAAAGTGCTGGGATTACAGGTGTGAGCCACCGCGCCCGGCCTGTCTTTTTGATAATAGTCATTCTAAAAGACATGAAGTGATACTTCATCATGTGTTTAATTCGCATTTTCCTGATGTTTAGAGATGCTATTTTTTTCATATTTCTTTGGCCATTTGTATTTCTTCTTTTGAGAAATGCCTGTTCAGATCATTTGCCCATTTTTCCTTGTGTTATTTGTTTTCTTGCTATTGAGTTGTCAGAGTAATATCAAAAATATTATATATTTTGGACATTTGCCCCTTATCAGATGTATAAGTTGCAAATATTTTTTCCAATCTCTAGGTTGTATCTTTATGCTATTAAATTGTTTCTTTTGGTTTTGTTGCTGGTGTTTTTGAAGTTCTTTTTTTTTTTTTTTTTTTTTTGAGGCAGAGTCTCGCTCTGTCACCCAGGCTGGAGTTCAATGGCACGATCTTGGCTCACTGCAACCTCTGCCTCCCGGGTTTAAGCAATTCTCCTGCCTCAGCCTCCCTCCCGAGTAGCTGGGATTACTGGCACCCACCAACATGCCCAGCTAATTTTTGTATTTTTAGTAGAGACAGGGTTTCACCATGTTGGTCAGGCTGGTCTGAAACTCCTGACCTCAGGTGATCCACCCGCCTCAGCCTCCCAAAGTGCTGGGATTACAGGTGTGAGTCACTGCACCCTGCCAGCTTTTGTTATAAATCCGCTCTCCTGTGGCAGGAGTGCACAGGCCAGGGATCATGAAGACCCTCGAGTCAAACCTGGGTGTCAGGCCTGGAGTTGGCTTCACTATGGACACATCCAATAAGCCCAAAACTAGGGTAACAGTGATAGCACAGCTTGACCTTTCCCTTCTGCCTTTTCCTTGTACAGACTGAGTTCTGTTCTTGGATGCAGGACATCTTTTGACTGTTGCAATTTGAAGATTCTTATGTTTATTTTCTTATTCCTCTTCCACTATCATTTCATCTGCTTGTATCACCTTTCGTGTTTCAGCAGATGTCAGGGGTGTTTGAATAGCTCCCGCGGTGATATCCAGGTCAGCTGTTGCTGCCTCTTCCAAGCCCTGTTTGTTTCCTCCAAGGGAGAAGTAGTTGAGCCATTCATCTTTGCGCAGTGCCTTGGGGAGCCGCAGGATCTGGATGTTGTAGAGTTTATCCACCTCCTTGAAGAGGTTCTGCCTGTCAGACTCAATTGGCTTGATTCGTATTTCCACTTTGCAGTCGAAGTCTTTAAGAAAGGAGGCGAGCTTCCACCTCCCTAAGGAGTTGGTCTTGGCCACCCAACTACTGCCCTTTCTAGGAGCCATGGTGTTGAGTGGAGGCTGTAGGGAGCGATGGAGATGGGGAAGGAAGGCAAACTCTTCTCCAATTTTAAATCAAGTTTTACAGTTCTTTTTTTTTGAGATGGAGTCTTGCTCTGTTGCCCAGGCTGGAGTGTAGTGGTGTGATTTCAGCTCACTGCAACCTCCGCCTCCCAGGTTCAAGTGATTCTCCTGCCTCAGCCTCCCAGGTAGCTGAGACTATAGGCATGCACCACCACGCCTGGCTTTTCTGTTTTTTTAGTAGAGAAGGGGTTTCACCATGTTGGCCAGGCTGGTCTTGAACTCCTGACTTCAGGTGATCTGCCCGCCTCAGCCTCCTAAAGCGCTGGGATTACAGGTGTGAGCCACCGCACCCAGCATTTTTTTTTTTTTTTTTTTGAGACAGAGTCTCGCTCTGTCACTCAGGCTGGAGTGCAGTGGTGCAATCTCGGCTCACTGCCACCTCCGCCTCCCAGGTTCGATTCTCCTGCCTCAGCCTCCTGAGAAGCTGGGATTACAGGCGCCCGCCACCACACATGGCTAAGTTTTTGCATTTTTAGTAGAAATGGGGTTTTGCCATGTGGGCCACGCTGGTCTCAAGCTCCTGGCCTCAAGTGATCCACCCGCCTCAGCCTCCCAAAGTGCTGGGATTACAGGCATGAGCCACCATGTCTGGCCAAGTTTTACAGTTCTTAGTGTGCAGGTATTTTACTTCCTTGTTTAGATTTATTCCTAAGCATTTTATTTTTCAGCATTATTCACAATAGCTAAGATATGGAAGCAATCTAATCTAAATGCCCATGAACAAGATACACAATAAAATACTATAGAGCTTTTAAAAAGAATGAAATCCTGTCATGTGTAAAACCTGAATGAAACTGTAGGACATTATGCTAAGAGAAATAAACCAGGCACAGAAGGACAAATACTGCATAATCTCACTTATATGTGGTAACTAAAAATGTCAATCTCACAGAAATAGAGAGTAGACAGGTGGTGACTGGAGGAAAGTGGGGAGACTGAGGGATGAGGAAATGGAAAATATTGATCAAATGGTACAAAGTTTTAGTTAGACTGGAGGAATAAGCTTCAGTGATCTATGGCACTGTATGGTGACTACAGTTAATAATAAGCTACTGTATATTTCAAAATTGCTAAAATGGGGAGTGGGGTGGAGCAAGGTAGCTGAATAGAACCCCTCATCAGTCATCTCCCTATATAAACACCAAATTGAACAACTATCCATGCAAGAAAACACCTTCATAAGGATTAAAAATCAGGTGAGCAATCATAGTACCTGATTTTAATATTATATCAAGAAAAGAGGCACTGACGATTATAGTAAAGAGAGTCTTGCATAGCCTATGCCATCTGACATTCATCCCCCAGCAGCACCATACTAAACAGAGAGAGAATCTGTGTGTTTTGGGGAGGGAGAGTGAAGTGATTGTGGGACTTTGCATTGGAACTCAGTGACTGCCCTGTCACAGTGCTACACAACATAGGGCAGAATTCTGCTAGTGCCCAAGACGGGAGCCTTTTTTTTTTTTTTTTTAGATGGAGTCTCGCTCTTTCACGCAGGCTGGAGTGCAGTGGCACAATCTCGGCTCACTGCAACCTCCACTTCGCAGGCTCAAGTGATTCTCCGGCCTCAGCCTCCCAAGTAGCTGGGACTACAGCTGCACACCACTATGCCCAGCTAATTTTTGTATTTTTAGTAGAGACAGGGTTTCACCATATTGGTCAGGCTGGTCTTGAACTCCTGACCTCAGGTGATCCACCCGCCTTGGCCTCCTAAAGTGCTGGGACTACAGGTGTGAGCCACCACTCCTGGCCAAAGGGAGCATTTAACCTAGCTCCCACTAAAGAGGAATACCCCATGCCAGAGATAGATAGGAACTTAAGTTCCAGCTACCTCCACCACTAGTTAATTAAAGTGCCCTGGGGTCCTGAATAAATTTGAAAGGCAATCAGGCCACAAGGTCTGCAGTCCTTGGGCAAGTCCAGTTACTGAGCTTGCTCAGAGCCAGTGGAATAGGAATGCGTGTGACCCAGCAAGACACCAGTTTTGGTGGCCAAGGAGTGCTTGTATCACACCTCCCCCAACTCCAGGCAGTGCAGCCCGAAAAGAGACTCCTTCCACTTGTGGGAAAGAAAAGGAAGATTAGAAGAGAACTTTAACTTACAACTTGAGTAGCAGCTCAGCCACAGTAAAACACACCACTAAGCTCATTCCTGAAGCCCCCAATTCCAGGCCCTACTTCCTGGACATTTCTAGACCCACTCTGGGACAGAAGGGAACTTGCTGCACTGAAGAGATGGACCCAGCCCAGCAGGACTCACCACCTGCTGACTAAAGAGCCCTTGGGCCTTAAACATCAGTAGTAGCAAGGCAGTAGTTGCCATGGGCCTTGGGCAGGACCCAGTAATTTGCTGGTTTCATATGTGACCCAGCACAGTACCAGCTGTGATGGCCACAGGAGTGACGATGTCACCCTTCCCTCAACTCCAAGCAACCTAGCACAGACAGAGAGACTCCTCCTGTTTGAGAAAGTGAGAAAAGAGTTTGAGAGATTCTGCCTCATAATCCAGGGAATTCTCCCAGATATTATCCAAGACCACTGAGGCAGTACGAGTCTGCTGGCGTCACAGTGTTACTGGGCTTGGGGTACCACCTAATACATTCCCTTTGAATACTTAGAAAACCTTCTCAAGAAGAATAGGCACAATTGAGCCCAGACTACAAAGATTACAATAAATATCTAACTCTTCAATGCCCAGACATAGATGAACATTGACAAGCATCAAGACCATCCCAGAAAACATGACCTCACCAAATGAACCAAATGAGGCACTAATGACAAATCCCAATCACATATCTCAGGACAGATATATGTAACCTTTCAGAGATCTCAAAATAGCTGTTTTAAAAGAGCTCAATGAAATTCAAGATAACACAGAGAAGAAATTCAGAATTCTATTAGCATTATTATATGCCAACAGTGAACAATCTGAAAAAGAAAAACTAATCCAATTTATGACAGCTATAAAATAAAATACCTAGAAATAAACATAACCAAAGAAATGAAAAATCTCTACAATGAAAACTATAAAATACTGATGAAAGAAATTGAAAAGAATGCAAAACAATGGAAACACAGTTCATGTTCATGGATTGGAAGAATCAATAATATTGTTAAAATGTTCATACTACTCAAAGCAATCTAAAGATTCAATGCGATCCCTATCAAAATACCAATGACATTCTTCATAGAAAAAGAAAAAGCAAATCTAAGATGTATATGGAACCATAAAAATACTTAAAGCAATTCTGGGCAAAAATAACACTGGAGGAATTGCATTACCTGACTTCGAATTATACTACAAAGCTATAGTAAGTGAAACAGCATGGTACCGGCATAAAAACAGACACAAAGACCAATGGAACAGAATAGCGAACCCAGAAATAAATCCACACAGCCACAGAGAACTCATTTTCAACAAAGGTGCCAAGCACATACATTGGGGAAAGGATAAGCGCTTCAATAAACGGTGTTGGGAAAACTGGATATCCATTTGCAGAAGAAAGAAACTAGACTTTTATCTCTCAACACATATAAAAATCAAATCAAAATGGATTAAAGACTTAAATCTAAGACCTCAAATTATGAAACGACTACAAAAAACATTGGGGAAGCTCTTTAGGACATTTAGTGAGTAATACCCCACAAGCACAGGCAACCAAAGCAAAAATAGACAAATGGGATCACCTCAAGTTAAAAAGCTTCTGCAAAACAAATGAAACAACAAAGTGAAGAAACAATATACACAATGAGAAAATATTTGCAAACTATTTATCTGACAAAAGATTAATAGCCAGAATATATTTAAGAAGCTCAAACAACTCAATAGGAAAAAATCTAATAATTTAATTTAAAGTGGGCGAAAGATCCGAATAGACATTTCTCCAAAGAAGACATACAAATGTCTTCTTTTGTCTTATTGATAATAACTGTTTTAACATGTGTGAAGTAACTGCTCATTGTGGGTTTTTTTAAATGCCAAACAAGCAAATGAAAAGGTGCTCAATATCACTGATTACCAGAGAAAGGCAAATAAAAACTACAATGAGATATAATCTCACCCCAGTTAAAAAAGCTTTTATCCAAAAGACAGGCAATAACAAATGCTGGTGAGGATGTGGAGAAAAAGGAATCCTTGTACACTGTTGATAGGAATGTCAATCAGTACAGTATCTATGGAAAACAGTATGGAGTTTCCTCAAAAAACTAAAAATAGAACTACCATATGATCCAGCAATCCCACTAGTAGGTGTATACCCAGAAGAAAGGAAAGTAGTATATCAAAGAGATAGCTCCACTCCCATGTTTGTTACAGCACTATTCACAATAGTCAAGATTTGGAAGCAACCTAAGTATCCATCATCAGAGGAATGAATAAAGTAAATGTGGTACATATACATGATGGAGTACTATTCAGCCATAAAAAATAATGAGATCCTGTCATTTGCAACAACATGGATGGAACTGAGGACATTCTGTTAAGTGAAATAAGCAAGACACAGGAAGACAAACTTCATATATTCTCACTCATTTGTGGAGCTAAAAATTAAAACAATTGAACCCATGGGGATAAAGAGTGGAATGTTGATTACCAGAAGCTAGGAAAGGATTGGGGAGGGAGAGAAGTGGGGATGGTTGATGGGTACGAATATATAGTTACATAGAATGAATAAGATCTAGTATTTGATAGCACAAAAGGGTGACTACAGTCAACAATAATTTATTGTACATTTTAGAATAACTAAAAGAGTATAGTTGGATTGTTTGTGACACAAAGAAAGGATAAATGCTTGAGTTGATGGGTACTCTATCCTGATGTGATTACTACACACTGAATGCCAGTATCAAATATCTCATGTGCCCTATAAATATACACACCTAGGTATCCACAAAAATTAAAAATTAAAAAACACAGGCCCAGTGTGGTGGCTCATGCCTGTAATCCTAGCATTTTGGGAGGATGAGGCAGGCAGATCACCTGAGGTCAGGAGTTTGAGACTAGCCTGACCAACAAGCCAAAACCCTGTCTCTACTAAAAATACAAAAAAAAAAAAATTACCCAGGCATGGTGGCGCGTGCCTGTAATCCCAGCTACTGAGGAAGGAGAATTGCTTGAACCCAGGAGGCAAAGGTTGCAGTGAGCCAAGATCACACCATTGCACTCCAGCCTGGGCAACAAGAGCTAAACTCCATCTCAAAAAAAAAATTAAAAACACAATAAGCTGTAACTTCACCCATGCTAAAATGGCTATTATCAATAAGACAAACAAGTGCTGGTAAGGATGTGGAAAAAAGGGAACCCTTGTACACTGTTGGTGGCAATGTAAATTAGGATAACCATTATGAAAAACGGTATGGAGTTTCTTCAAAAAATTAAAAATAAAACAACTACCATATGATCCAGCCATCTCACTACTGGATACATTACCTCCCAAAAATGAAGTCAGTATGTCAGAGAGATACTTACACTACCATTATTCACAAGAACCAAGATATGGAAGCAACCTAAGTGTCCATGAATAGATGCATGAAGAAAAAAAGTGTGGCATATATACGCAATGGAATTCAGCCTTAAAAATCAGGAAATTCTATCATTTGCAGCAACATGGATGGAACTGGATGACTTTACACTAAGTGAATACGCCAAACACAGAAAGACAAATGGTAAATGATCTCACTAATAGATCAAATTTTTAAAAGTTAAACTTGTAGAAACAGAGAGTAGAATGGTGGTTACGTGAGTTAGGTAGAGGGTATGTAAGAGAGATGTTGGTCAAAGGATACAAAATTTTAGTTAGATAAGAACAAGTTAAAGAGATCTATTGTACAACATAGTGACCATGTTAATAACAATATTTTATATTCTTTTTTTTTTTTAAAGGAGTCTCGCTCTGTTGCCCAGCTGGAGTGCAGTGGCGTGATCTCAGCTCACTGCAAGCTCCACCTCCCGGGTTCACATCATTCTCCTGCCTCAGCCTCCCAAGTAGCTGGGACTACAGGTGCCCACCACCATGCCTGGCTAATTCTTTTGTATTTTTAGTAGAGATTGGGTTTCACTGTGTTAGCCAGGCTGGTCTCAATCTCCTGACCTCATGATCCGCCCGGTTCAGCCTCCCAAAGTGCTGGGATTACAGGCGTGAGCCACTGCGCCCGGCCAATATTTTATATTCTTGAAAATTGCTAAGATAGATGTTAAGTTTTCATCACAAAAATAATTGAGATAACACATATGTTAATTATATCAATTTAGCCATCCCACAATGTATATGTATTTCAAAACATCATGTTGTACATAAGTATATACAATTTTATTTGTCAATTAAGATTAATTAATGAAAAATAATTTGTATGGCTTTCTCCTGTGTTTATCATGTCCAGAAGATTGACCACAATATATGGTTTATTGTGATTAATACTGTGACCAAATTTTATATATCAACATGTAGTATAGATATATATTTTATAACATATACTAATATGTAATACAACATAATAAATATTAAAACATTAAGTTTTAAGTATGCTTAACAAATTTTAAAATTTCTAATATGTCAATTTTTTAACAACATCATTTGAGGCTGGGCACGGTGGCTCATGCCTGTAATCCCAGCACTTTGGGAGGCCGAGGCAGGTGGATCACCTGAGGTCAGGAGTTCAAGATCAGCCTCACTAATATGGTGAAACCCCATCTCTACTAAAAATACAAAAATTAGCCGGGTGTGGTGGCGAGCGCATGTAATCCCAGCTACTCGGAAGGCTTAGGCAGGAGAATAGCTGGAACCTGGGAGGCAGAGGTTGCAGTGAGCCAAGATCATGCCACTGCACTCCAGCCTGGGCAACACGAGTGAAACTCTGTCTCAAAAAAAAAAAAAAAAATCAAAAATCATTTGGAAACCAGTACAAGTAGAAATCTTCCATTCCCCAATAATTATATGAACCACAAGTACATAAACCAGACAATAAATTACTGCTTACTACACTATTCTAACTCGTTATGATGCTAAATAATAATATAAATGTCAAAGGTATAATCTCTAGCCAAAGGTAAATTGTACTTTCTTGTTTTAAAAAGTTTATAACTCTTTTTTCTAGTGACCAGTTTAAAATGGTTTCTACATTAGGTAGTAATGAGTTTATGTAACATGTCTACACACCAGTATTTTTGCTTCCATTTTGTTGAAAGTGCTTTCCAGCACTCTCAGTGTCATGATTTATACAGAGATAATATGTACATGGCACATTGGGAGCGTTGGGATAGACAAAGAGGTTCTTCCCAGCCTCTGTAGATTTTGGCTTAAAGCAGCGTTCAGCAAACTTCTATGAGAATGAATCATAGTCAAAGTAAGCATTAGTTTAAATAAAACAGAGTTTGTGTTCCCCATTAGTAACTGTTAACTTACAGATTAGCAAGAGTTACCAATATTAGTTCAAGTTAAAATGTTATTTTGAGACTATGAGTGATACACATATATTTAACTTAATCATTCCAAAGCCTGCCCTCTGTCATTTTTACCTTGCAAAACTCCCCAAGGGTAGTGACGGCCTCTGACCATCCTTTTTCCAACTTTCACTTCATCTGTACTCCCTACCACAGCAAAGGGTAACAGCCCCTAGAAAACAAGAATGACATGAATTGAAATCTCTAGCACCATTAGAGCTTACTCTATTACTCTCATTCCTGTTATAAAAATGACAGGCCAGCGCGGTGGCTCACGCCTGTAATCCCAGCACTTTGGGAGGCCGAGGTGGGCGGATCATGAGGTCAGGAGATCGAGACCATCCTGGCTATCATGGCGGAACCCCATCTCTACTAAATATACAAAAAATTAGCCGGGCATGGTGGCAGGCGCCTGTAGTCCCAGCTACTCGGGAGGCTGAGGCAGGAGAATGGCGTGAACCCGGGAGGTGGAGCTTGCAGTGAGCCGAGATCATACCACTGCACCCCAGCCTGGGCAACAGAGCAAGACTCTGCCACACACACACAAAAATAACAGAGATGATGATACTGTAATAAATTTAATTAGACAGGGATCTACCCCGCATCTCATTTTAAGACTTGACAGTATGCACTAATTGGTTTCTGTCAGCATAAGTCTCAGGCTGTGCACACAATTGGAAACTGTCTACTGAGCAGAGCCTAAAGCAAGGTATTCTGCTGTGGGAAACACATAGAAAAAAGATTTTCAGTAGGCATCATTTTTCTCACACTATGTTTACCCTGAACCATCTTTACCCTGAATGTTGAAGAAATAACATGCAAATAACTTTTAACTCTGGTATAAAAGTTAAAAGACGGCCGGGCGCGGTGGCTCACGCCTGTAATCCCAGCACTTTGGGAGGCCGAGGCGGGCGGATCACGAGGTCAGGAGATCGAGACCATCCTGGCTAACACGGTGAGACCCCGTCTCTACTAACAATACAAAAAATTAGCCGGGCGTGGTAGCGGGCGCCTGTAGTCCCAGCTACTCGGGAGGCTGAGGCAGGAGAATGGCGTGAACCCGGGAGGCGGAGCTTGCAGTGAGCCGAGATCGCGCCACTGCACTCCAGCCTGGGCGACAGAGCGAGACTCCGTCTCAAAAAAAAAAAAAAAAAAAAAAGTTAAAAGACAAAAATATTAAAAACTACTACAACTATTATAATAATTAATGGATACACAATATAAAATACATTAATAAGCAATACTGTATATGTCTCAATAAATTATGTTTGTTTTTTTGAGACAGAGCCTGGCTCTGTCACCCAGGCTGTAGTGCAGTGGCATGATTTTGGCTCACTGCAACCTCCACCTTCCAGGTTCAAGCAATTCTCCTGCCTCAGCTCCCGAGTAGCTGGGATTACAGGCGCCTGCCACCATGCCTGGCTAATTTTTGTATTGTTTAGTAGAGACGGAGTTTCACCATGTTGGCCAGGCTGGTCTTGAACTCCTGACCTCAGGTGTTCCGTCCACCTCAGCCTCCCAAAGTGCTGCGATTACAGGCGTGAGCCACCACGCCCATCCCAAATAATTTTTTACATTTTACATTACTTAGCATTTCAATTCAGAAATCTATTAGTGTTTGAGGTATCTTAAAATAAAGGAGGTGTAAATTATAAGAAAAGAGAAATGGAAGACGTGGAATTAACAGTTATCAGTTACAGTTACCTGTTACATTCTAGACTCTGTGTTTCAGATCCTTCACAAAGATTTTGGTACTTACACCTCAGAAAAAAAGCCTTAATAGAAGTGTCATTGATCTCATAGCATAGATAACAGTCTCAGGGAAGATGAGTGAATTGTGCAGGATCTTTTGGCTTTTAAGTAGAGAAGCTAGGATGGAAATCTAAATCTATATACTTTCAAAATGTATCATCTTTCGGCTGGGCATGGTGGCTCATGCCTATAATCCCAGCACTTTGGGAGGCCGAGGTGGGCGGATCACCTGAGGTCAGGAGTTCGAGACCAGCCTTGCCAACATGGTAAAACCCCGTCTCTACTAAAAATACAGAAATTAGCAGGGCATGGTGGCAGGCACATGTAATCCCAGCTACTTGGGAGGCTGAGGCAGGAGAATTGCTTGAATCCAGGAGGTGGAGGTTGCAGTGAGCTGAGATCGCGCCATTACATCTCAGTCTGAGAAACAAGAGTGAGACTCCGTCTCAAAAGAAAAAAAGAAAAGAAAATTATCATCTTTCAAATTTAAGCTAATATTTTAGGTATTTACTAGCCTAAAATATTTACACAGATAAAGAGTTTCATCATCTTTATTACTGCCCTGATTCCAGAACCAGAGACAACACAGCATTTACATCCAACCCCCATCTACCTGTTTTTGAGGCTAAGTCCTTGGCAAGTCTATTTGAGAGTTGGAGGCTCCCTTTTACCACTCAAGACCTACTTGTGAAATAGGGGCCCTGCCTTGGATGCAGCAAACAGAGAAGATGGGGGCCCTGACCATCCTTGCCTGGTTCATGAGGCAGTGGCTCATTGTGTGGGGAAGTAATCCAAAGAACCTCAGACTGCTGCTCCTCCTCACTGAGCTCTCAGTTACCAGTGGGTGCCTGAAGCTTCAGGGCAGGGTGGGTAACCTGCCATTGTTTCCACCCACAATTCCAGAACCCTGCCTCAGAGATTTTGCCTTGGAGGAGAAACAGGCCATGAAATGGAGAAAACCCATTCAAAAAATTATATGTAATCCCAAGGGACCTGAATAGCCAAAAAAATATTGAAAAGAAAGACCAAAGTTAGAGGTCTCACACTTCTAGAATTCAAAACATATTACAAAGCTACAGTAATCAAAACAGTTTGGAAGTAGCATAAAGACAGACATGTAGACCAATGGAATCAAATACAGAGTCCAGAGTTAATCCCTCCTTACCTATTCTTCTGTTGATGGATATTTGGGTTGCTTCCATCTCTCAGCTACTGTGGATAATAATGCAATTTATATGGCTTTACAAATATCTAAGTAAGACCCTGCTTTCAATTCTTTCAGAGAAAGAGGATTGTTAGATCATATGGTAATTTTATTTTCAACTTTGGAGAAACCACCTGTATTAGTCTGTTTTAACGCTACTGATAAAAGATATACCCAAGACTGGGAAGAAAAAGAGGCTTAATTGGACTTAAAGTTCCACATGGCAGGGGAGGCCTTAGAAGCATGGTGGGAAGTGAAAGCCACTTCCTACATGGCAGCGGCAAGAGAAAATTAGGAAGAAGCAAAAGCAGAAACCCCTGATAAACCTATCAGATCTCGTGAGACTTATTCACTATCACAAGAATAGCACAGGAAAGACCAGCCCCCATAATTCAATTACCTTCCCCTGGGTCCCTCCCGAAACATGTGGGAATTCTGGGAGATATGATTCAAGTTGAGATTTGGGTGGAGACACAGCCAAACCATATAACCACCATACTGTTTTTCATAGTGGTTCTAGATGAGAAAAAGATAAAACTCTATTGAAAAAATCAGGAACTATCTAAATAAATGGAGAGACATTCTATGTACATGGATAGAAAGACTCAATATTGTCAAGATGTCAATGTTCCATAACTTAACCTATGTATTCACCACAACCCCAATCAAAATTTCACCAAATTATTTTGTGAATAATAACAAATTAACTCCAAAATTTATATGAAAAGGCAAAAGAACTAGAATAGCCAATGCAATATTGAAGAAGAACAAAGTTGGAAGACATACTATTCAACCTCAGGATTCACTGCAAAGCCATAGTAATCAAAACAGCATGGCATGGGCAAAATAATAGACAAACATCAATAGAGCAGAGCAGAGAGCCCAGAAATATGCCTACACAAATAAAGTTAACTAATATTTGACAAAGAAGCAATGGGAATTCAATGGAGACAAGATATTCTTTTCAATAAACGGTGCTGGAACTGAATACTCACATGTAAAAATAAGAATCTACAAACAGACCTTACATATTTCACAAAATTAACTCAAATTGGATCATAGGCCTAAACGTAAAGCATAAAACAATAAAATTCCTAGAAGATAATGTAGAGTCCTAATTAGAGAAAGGGAGTCAGGCTGGTGGGAGCAGGGGAAAGCAAAAAAAAAAAAAAAGGCAGATAAGCTACAAGTCTGCCTTTCTTCACCATCCAGAACACACGGCCCTCCTGCACAAATAACTCACAATCTTCCTGTGCCTAGCTATCAGCAGACCCTCAGCTGATACAAAAAATTGCAAGTTAGCTCACTGCCACTGATAGTGGCAGGAGGCGGACAAATGCCTAGGCAGATAGGGGCAAGTCCCCAGGGAAACCCCACTTCCAACCCAAGGATAGTTTAAAGCCTGAAAGCCAAGCTACAAGTCAAATCCATGGACTGGATTGAGAACCTGTCTTCCTGCTTGGTGCACTTTCCTCTGGATGCTCTCCACCCTTCACCTGTTTTACATATACCTACACTTCCTAATTGTTTTTTTCACATTGTTGTGCCCACCTTTGGGTGGTGCCTTTGTTTTAACCTTTTTGCGTACTCACAAACCAATCAGCATGCACTCGCCTATTCTGAGCCCATAAAAGCCCTGGGCTTAGCCACACAAGGAGAGAAACAGCCCCCAGGTCCCCTCTCCACTGAGAGCTATTCCATCACTCAATAAAATTCTTCTCTGTCTTCCTCATCCTTCAATTGTCAGGGTATCCTCATTCTTCTTGGTTGTGGGACAAGAGCTCATGAACTGCTGATCTCAGGTAGAAGCTTTAACACGGGCAGGCTGGGGCATGCTGGCCCAGCTGCAGGCTGAGCCACTGTGCAAGCCAGAATGGGCCAAATGGATGGGGAGCCTCCTGTGTGGCAGGTAGCGTGCCCAAGCAAGGCCCAGATGGGGGTGTCACTGGCTGGAGGTCCCTGGCTGGCAAAATGACTGAGAGGAATCCTGCATCACAACCTTGGCATTATCAGCACTACACAAAGCCCTCTTCAGCATACAGCCTAAGAACTAGCCTATAAAATCTGCAGCAATCCTTTGTTTGTTTGCAGTCAGCTTCTTTCTTGCAAGCTGCCCGTTGCTTCCCTAGCAATGTATTTTCCTACTTTCTGTAATAAATCTACCTTCCTTACCTACAGCAAGGCAAATTGTTTTTTTTTGTTTTTTTTTTTTTTTGAGAGAGAGAGAGTCTCACTCTGTCACCCAGGCTGGAGTGCAGTGGTGCAATCCTGGCTCACTGCAACCTCTGCCTCAACAAGGTAAATTCTTTTATGCCTGCACCACCAGGCCAGATAGTCATCACTCCCTTGCAACAGATAACATAAAAGGAAATGCAGGTGACTTTGGATTTAGCAATGACTTCATCGATATAACACTGAAAACATCATCGATGAATGGAAAGAATCAATGAGTTGAACTTCATTAAAACTAAAACTTCTGCTAGCAAAAGACACTGTTAAAGATAACAAGATAAGCCACGGACTGAGAGAAAATCTTTGCAAAACACACACTTGATAAAGGACTGATGTCCAAAATATACAAAGAACTCTTAAAACCCAACAAGAAAATGAACAATTCAATTAAAAATGGGCACAAGATCCAAATAGCCACCTCAACAAAAAGATATTCAGATAACAAATTAGCATGTAAAAAAGATGATCAACATCATACATCCTCAAGGAATTGCAAATTAAAAGAAAAATACATGGTACTACACATTTATTAAATTTCCACCCACTGAATCTAAAATAAAACTCAGTAATTTTTTTTAGGCCAAGCACAGTGGCTCACATCTGTAATCCCAGCACTTCGGAAGGCTGAGGTGGGCGGATCACCTGAGGTCAGGAGTTCAAGACCAGCCTGGCCAACATGGTGAAACCCCATCTCTACTAAAAATACAAAAAAAAAAAAAAATAGCCAGGCGTGGTGGTGCATGCCTGTAATCCCAGATACTTGGGAGGCTGAGGCAGGAGAATTGCTTGAACCCAGGAGGTGGAGGTTGCAGTGAGCCAAGATCATGCCACTGCACTCCAGCCTGGGTGACAAGAATGAGACTCCATCTCAAAAAAACAAACAAACAATTTTTTTTTTAATTTCCAAAATCCCAAACACTGACAACACCAAATCCTGGCAAAGATACAGAGCAGCAGGAACTATCACTCATTGCCAGTGGGAATGCAAAATGGCAGTAACCACATTGTAAGACTGGTAGTTTCTTTCGAAACTAAACGTACTTTTACCATATGATCAAGAAGTGCACTCATCAGTATTTATCCAAATAAGTTGAAAACTTGCGTCCATACAAAAGCCTGCACACAAATGTTTATAGCAACTTTACTCACAATTGCTAAAACTTGAAAGCATCCAAGATGTCCTTTAATCAGTGAGTGGATAAACAAACTGTGGCGTACCTAAACATGAAATATTATTCAATAATGAGAAATCAGCTATCAAGCCACAAAAAAAGACACAGAGAAACCTTAAATACATATTTCTAAGTGGATGAAGCCAATCCAAAAGTTCTACATGAACTATAATTCCAACTATGTGATATTCCCAAAATAAAAAATTACAGAGAGTAAAAAGATCAATAGTTGCCAAGGGTAAAGGAAAAGAGGGAGACAGAAATGAACAGGTCAAGTACAGGTGATATTTAGGGCAGTGAAACTATGGTGAATGTTACTGCAGTATGGGATAGAGGTCATTAGACATTTGTTGAAACCCATACAATGTTCAACACAAACAATGAAGACTGTTGTCAGATACGAACTTTAGTTTATAACTTACCAATATTGCCTCATCAAGTGTAACAAATGCACCACACTTAATGCAGGATGTTAATAATAGAAGAAAATCAAGGGAGGGCATTAAGATCTCTCTGTTCTTTCCGCTCAATTTTTCTACAACCATAAAACTACTAAAAAAACATAAAAGTATTTTACATTTAAAAAGAAGGACGGGGCTGGGCGTGGTGACTCACACCTGTAATCCCAGCACTTTGGGAGGCCAAGGCGGTTGGATCATTTGAGGTCAGGGGTTTGAGACCAGCTTGGCCACCGTAGTGAGACCCCCACCTCTACTAAAAATACAAAAATTGGCCGGGCATGGTGGCTCACTCCTGTAATCCCAGCACTTTGGGAGGCCGAGGCGGGTGGATCACGAGATCAGGAGATCGAGACCATCCTGGCTAACACAGTGAAGCCCCATCTCTACTCAAAATACAAAAAGTTAGCTGGGCGTGGTGGCGGGCGCCTGTAGTCCCAGCTACTCAGGAGGCTGAGGCAGGAGAATGGCGTGAACCTGGGAGGCGGAGCTTGCAGTGAGCCGAGATCGAGCCACTGCACTCCAGCCTGGGCGACAGAGCAAGACTCCGTCTCAAAAAAGAAAAAAAAATTAGCCAGGTGTGGTGGTGGGGGCCTGTAATCCCAGCTACTCAGGAAGCTGAGGCAGGAGAATCGCTGGAACCCTGGAGGCAGAGGTTGCAGTGAGCCGAGATCATGCCACTGCACTCCAGCCTGGGCAACAGAGTGAGACTCCATCTCTAAAAAAAAAAAAAAAAGAAGAAGGATGGAGGTTGGGGTGAAATAAAATTATAAGGAGATTCCAATAAAGGCTAAATTGTAGTCCAACTAGTTTGCAAGAGAGAAACAAATAATAAGAAAGCTGGGAGGAGGCATCCTGGGGTTGCAACAAATGTCAAACACTGTCCTCAGAAATCATTCCCTAAAAGGAGACATATTTGATAGAATTCATTTATAGAACAATATATTTAACAGGGCAGTGCTGCAAACAATTGAGCAATCAGCTAGCAATTAGTGGAGCTTATCAGCTGGGTATGATCATGTGAAAAGAGAGAGTGCAACCAAAACCACTGTCATTCAGTGCAGCTATGGGCCTGCCTAAAACTTCACCTTAATGAAGAGCAACATCAGAGGCTTAACATTGTAGGAGGAGAAATAGACTTTACTCAAACAATTCTGCCAGTTACTGAACAAATAAATAACAATAACAAGCTCTAGGGGAGGAGATAGAACTCCTATCCCAAGTTGTTACAATGTATTATCTAAAATACCCCATTTGTAACAAAATATTACATGGAATGTATAAAATAAAATATACCCCTAAAAAAGAAATAAAGTGGTCGACAGAAACTGGCTGTGAGACTGTTCAGATGTTGGATTTATCAAAAAAAAAAAAAATGTATTTCCAATAGCCATTATAATTATGTCCATAGATCTAAGAGAAACCAAGATTAAATAATTAAAGGAGAGTGACATCAGCAAGATAAGAGAATAGGAGATCCCAGTTCTTATCCCCTGAGAAAATGCTAATTTGGCAAGCATCTATGGACAAAAGTGCCATTGTGGGAGCTTTGGGGTCCAGATAGGAGATTATGATATTCTAGTACATCTGAAGACCAAGGAAAGCCACTTTAAGAAGGCAGGCTCACACCTTAATAGCAAATAGACTAAACGCAGACTCAGCTGCAGACCTATAAGCACCCATATTTCTCTGTGGACTTGGCTCCAACCCCACAAGACCGAAGCACTGAAGCTCCCTGCCCAAAGTCCTTCCATGAGCTTCACCCACATACAGACTGACTGCAGAACCCACAGAAGACCAGGACCCGATCCATCCCACATGACCATGGTCCCTAAAGTAGTTACGCCAGTTGGGAGCCTAACATGAGAATGTCTTTACCTAATAAAACGAGTCTGTAAAGACGAGAAGACAAGACTGCTCCTTTAAATAAGCAAAGACCAGTGCAAGACTATGAAGATTATGAAGAATCAGTCAAACATAACCCCACAAAAAAAAAAAGAAAAAAGAAATCCCTAATATAGAGCCATTAAGTGGCCCTAAAATAATGAAGATCCATGTGCTACTTGAAAAAAATTCAAAATAATTGTGTTTGTTTGTCTGTTTTGACAGTCTCGCTCTCTCGCCCAGGCTGGAATACAGTGGTGTGATCTCAGTTCACTGCAACCTCCACTTCCCAGGTTCAAGTGATTCTCCTGCCTCAGCCTTCAAAGTAGCTGGGATTACAGGCATGCACCACCACACCCAGCTAGTTTTTGTATTTTTAGTAGAGACAGGGCTTCACCATGTTGGCCAGGCTAGCCTCAAACTCCTGACCTCAGGTGATCCACCCACTTCAGCCTCCCAAAGTGCTGGGATTACAGGCGTGAGCCACTGCACCCAGCAAAAATTCAAAATAATTGTCTAAAAAAAAAGCTAAATAAGCTTCAAGGAAACACAGATAAACGACAAAATGAAATTGGGAAAACAATACATGAACAAAATTAGAAGTTCAATAAAGAAATAAAAAACACAAAAATTCTGGCTCTAAAAAGTAAAATAATTGCACTGAGAATTTTCGTGTACAGCTTCAATGCAAGACTCAGTCAAGCAGAAGAAAGAATGAGTGAACTCTAAGACAAATTATTTGAAATTATCATTAGATGAACAAAATCAAAAAGGATGGAAAAAGTGAAGAGAGCCTGTGGAACTTATGGAAAATCGTCAAGCAAACCAATGTATGCATTATAGAAATCTCAGAAGAAGAAAAGAGAGAAAGAGATAGAAATAGTATTTAGAGAAACAATGGCTGAAAACTTTTCACATCTAGGTAGAGAAATTAACATCCACATTCATGAAGCCCAAATATTCAAAACCCAAATAGGTAAACACCAAGACAAATTATAATTAAATTGTCAAATGTCAAAGACAGAATTTGGGGATTCAGAGGTTTTTTTTAATGATTGTCTCTCCTTTAAGTATTCATATCCCTCTGTGAATGAGTAATAAATATGCATTTGAGAAATAAAATTGTATATATTTCAGGTGTACAGCTTGATGTTTTGATATGTATACACATTGTGAAAAATTGCCACAATTAAGTTATTTATCATATTTATTAAAATGTCACAATTGGCGGGGTGCAGTGGCTCACACCTGTAATCCCAGCACTTTGGGAGGCCAAGGCAGGCAGATCACAAGGTCAGGAGATCGAGACCATCCTGGCTAACATGGTGAAACCCCGTCTGTACTAAAAATACAAAAAATTAGCTGGGCATGGTGGCGGGCACCTGTAGTGCCAGCTACTCGGGAGACTGAGGCAGGAGAATGGCGTGAACCCAGGAGGCGGAGGTTGCAGTGAGCTGAGATCGTGCCACTGCACTCCAGCCTGGCGACAGAGTGAGACTCCGTCTCAAAAACAAAAAATGTCACAATTATTTATGATATTTATTACCTCAAATAATTATTATTTTCTTTGCTTTTTGGGGGGTGAGAACATGTAGATCTACTCTTTTACCAAATTTCAAGTATACAATGTTGTATATTGTTAACTATATTCACATTGCCATACATTAGATTTTCAGAACTTACTGATTTTGCAAACTGAATCTTTGCATACCCTGACCTATATCACAAAGAGAATTTTGAAAGCAGCAAGAGAAAAAGATCTTGTCCCATATATGGGAGGCTGCGTAAGACTATCAATGGATTTCTCAACAGAATCTTGCAGATCAAGAAACAGAGGGATGATTCAATGTACTGGAAGAAAGAGAAAGACCAAAAGGAATACTTTACCCCAGAAAAGCTGTCCTTTAAGAATAAAGGATGGGCTGGGCCAGGTGGCTCACACCTGTAATCCCAGCACTTTGGGAGGCTGAGGCAGGCAGATCACCTGAGGTCAGGAGTTCAAGACCAGCCTGGCCAACATGGCAAAACCCCGTCTCTACTAAAAATACAAAAATTAGCCAATGTGATATAGGGTGCCTGTAATCCCAGCTACTCAGCAGGCTGAGGCAGGAGAATTGCTTGAACCCAGGAGGTAGAGGTTGCAGTGAGCCGAGGCCATGCCATTGTACTCCAGCCTGGGCAACAAGAGCAAAACACTGTCCTGGAAAAAAAAAAAAAAAGAATAAAGAACAATGCTGCCCTCTGATCTTTTCAGCTGTGGCCTGGCACCCTTCTGAGAGCCCGGCTCCCAGATACTTGCAATCTGCCCTGGCACTGCTGTCATTTTAGCATTCTGCAGTTGCCTGAGCACTCTTCCTGCCCCTGCCTAAGTTTTCTGCCAGCTGTGTGGGGGCCAGCCTGCCCCTCTCTATCACAGCCAGCACCTGAACCCTGGGTACCTGAGGACACATATGGCAGCCTGTTTCTGATCCAGTCCCTCCAGTACTTATGCATGCCATCCAGAGCACCATATAGGGATCTGAGAATCAAGAAAATGGCTAGCCCAGTACACCATTGGCACCTGGTCGCTCTCTCTGGAGACTAAGGCTGTGCTGACCCAGCTAGCCAACACTGCAACAGCTGAAATCCACCCTCATGTGCTGAAAGGTGAAGCTGCTTCCCCTTTGTACACAAAGGAGCAGCATTCCTGCATGAGAGAACAGGCAAGCCACAGGGCTGTCTGTATTGGGCTGAGGGAAGAGGTCCTACCCTGAGGTTGCTCCTATGAAGAGCCACAAGACAGGCATTTTCAATGGCTCTTGGCTATGTTATGACCTAGAGATAGATGACTGGGTCTGTATGAACTGAGAGTCATGAACTCTGGGACAGGGGTAGGATAGGGAAACAGATCATGTTCCTACCTACACAGGAGGTAGAGCTGGTACAGCTCTTCCCTCCCTACAGAGACCTGTGAGCATTTCACCAGGAGCTGCACCAGCCACCCTCTAAAGGCTACTGTTCACATTCATCATTGAGATGTTGGTGTGTAAGCTTTGTGGTCCAGCTCTGCCCAGCTGTGTCTTCCCCTCTGGGCTGAACAGGCAACTCAGAGTCTAGGCATTACATAGACCAGTCTATCACCTGAAACAACAGACAGGAAATCACAGTAAACAAAGATCAAACACACACCATCTGCTTCTGCCATAGCTGGCTCTTACTCATAAGTGCCACTTACTGGCATGGAGGTTAAACTACACAAATCAATAAAAAGTCTACTGACAGAAGGGCACAGGGCTAAAGAAACAAAGCCAAAGCCCCCTACCCAATATATGCTGTAGTTACACCCACAAGGAGGAAAAACCCCATCTAAATTAAAGTAAATTCAAAAATAAGAAGTGACAACTTTCCCAGATGAGAAGAAACCATCATAAGAAGTTTGGCATCATGAAGAAAAAAAAAAAGCAGAATGTTTTGACACTACCAAAGGACACACTAGCTCTCTCGCAATGGATCCTAACCAAAATGAAAATTCTGAAATGAAAGATAATGAATTCAAAATATGGATTATAAGGAAGTTCAATGAGCTCCAAGACAAAGCTGAAAATCAACACAAAGATACCAGAACAATGCAGAATGTGAATGAAGTACAGATATCTTAAAATAAAAACAATGGAATTTCTGGAAATGAAAAACACACTGAAGGGTTGGGTTACAGATGAAAGCTTTTTTTTTTTTTTTTTTTTTTTCTTTTTGAGACAGAGTCTCGCTCTGTCGCCCAGGCTGCAGTGCAGTGGCGCGATCTCGGCTCACTGCAAGCTCCGCCTCCCGGGTTCACGCCATTCTCCTGCCTCAGCCTCCTGAGTAGCTGGGACTACAGGCACCCACTACTACACCCGGCTAATTTTTTGTATTTTTAGTAGAGGTGGGGTTTCACCGTGTTAGCCAGGATGGTCTCGATCTCCTGACCTCGTGATCTGCCCATCTCGGCCTCCCAAAGTGCTGGGATTACAGGCATGAGCCACCGCACCCGGCCAGATGAAAGCTTTAACAATAGGCTAGACTAAGCAGAAGACAGACAGAAAATAGGATCCCAGTGCCTTTTGGCTTGTAAACTTTCTTCTGAGAAGTCGGCTGTTAGTCTAATGTGATTTCCTTTATAGGTGATTTGAAAATTGTCTCTTGCTTCTTTCAGAGTATTTTCCTTCAAGTTGCCTTTGGATAGTCTGGTGAAGTTCATCTTGCAAAGTATTTTCAGGTATTTTCCAAGCTTCTCGTATCTGGATGTGCACCTCTCTAGCAAGGCCAAGACAATTTTTCTGATTATTCCCTCAAATATGTTTCCAATCTTTTTACCTTTTCCTCTTCTCTCTCAGAAATGCCTACAACTCATAAGTTTGGTTGCTTTACATAATTTCCGATTTATTGAACTCTTATTTATTTAAATTTACTTTTTTTTTTTGTCTGTGTTAGTTCAAAAAACCTGTTTTGTTTTTTGAAAAGATAGGAAAATTGATATGGTGCTAGGCCGGACACGGTGGCTCACGCCTATAATCCTAGCACTTTGGGAGGCCAAGACAGGTGGATCGCCTGAGCTCAGGAGTTCCAGATCAGCCTGGGCAAGATGGTGAAACCCCGTATCTACTAAAATACAAAAAATTAGCTGTGCATGGTGGCAGGTGCTTGTAATCTCAGTTACTCAGGAGGCTGAGGCATGAGAATTGCTTGAACCTGGGAGGCAGAGGTTGCAGTGAGCCAAGATCGTGCCACTGAACCCCAGCCTGAACAACAAAGCAAAACTCTGTCTCAAAAAAAAAAAAAGAAAGAAAGAAAATTGATATGGTGATAGCTAGATTAACCAAGAAAAAAGAGAAAAGATTCAAGTAAGCACAAGCACAATCAGAAGTGATAAAAGTGACATTACAACTGATACCACAGAAAACAAAAGATCATCAGAGACTAATATGAATATCTCTATGCATACAAACTAGAAAACCTAGATAAAATGGTTAAATTCATCCCTCCCTGCTCGGATGTGGCTGGAGCTGGAGGCGCAGAGGGCCAGAGATGCTGCAGACCTTCGACCCAGAGCAGCTTGGAGGCAGTGAATAACAGCTCTTCAAGTCTGCAACAAAAAATGGCCTCTTCCAGAGAATTGTTTGAACCTGGGAGGCAGAGGTTGCAGTGAGCCGAGATAGCGCCACTGCGCTCCAGCCTGGGCGACAGAACGAGACTCCATCTCAAAAAAAAAAAAAAAAAAAAAAAAGCCTCTTCATAGCTTAAATTACAAAAGTAAACTAAAAGACTTACATGCTTTTGGCCAGGCGCGGTGGCTCACGCCTGTAATCCCAGCACTTTGGGAGGCCGAGGCGGGCGAATCACGAGGTCAGGAGATCGAGACTATCCTGGCTAACACGGTGAAACCCCGTCTCTACTGAAAATACAAAAAATTAGCCGGGCGTGGTGGCGGGCGCCTGTAGTCCCAGCTACTCAGGAGGCTGAGGCAGGAGAATGGCGTGAACCCGGGAGGCGGAGCTTGCAGTGAGCAGAGATCGCGCCACTGCACTCCAGCCTGGGCGACAGAGCGAGACTCTGTCTCAAAAAAAAAAAAAAAAAAAAGGACTTACATGTTTTTTTCTTTACTCCAACTCATTCCTTACATGTAGGCTCAATCTTTTCAGTATTTGCTTTACCGGTTCAGCAAAAGCCAGGAAATACAACTTTGTGGTAATCAGAATGTTATCCAACTGTATATTGTTTGTTTTTTGTTTTTTTTTTTGAGACGGAGTCTCGCTCTGTGGACCAGGCTGGAGTGCAGTGGCGCGATCTCGGCTCACTGCAAGCTCCGCCTCCTGGGTTCACGCTATTCTCCTGCCTCAACCTCCCGAGTTGCTGGGACTGGAGGCGCCTGCCACCACACCTGGCTAATTTTTTGTATTTTTAGTACAGAAGGGGTTTCATGGTGTTGGCCAGGATAGTCTCGATTTCCTGACCTCATGATCTGCCTGCCTTGGCCTCCCAAAGTGTTGAGATTACAGGGGTGAGCCACTACGCCCAGCCCCAACTGTATATTGTTTACCTTATTGTAAATATTGGTGAACAGTGGTCAATAATAGTTTTATATTCCTTTAAAAAAAAAAAAAGAAAATGGGTAAATACCTGGAAACATACAACCTCCTAAGACTAAACCAGGAAAAAATAGATATCCTAAATAGACCAATAACAAGTAATGAAATTGACTCACTAATAAAATAATTTCAAACAAATAAAAACAAGAACAGATAGGTTTACAGCCAAATTTTGCCAGAAGTATAATGAAGAGCTGGTACCAATCTTACTGAAACTATTCCAAAAATTTATGGAATTTTTGGATTGGAAGAATCAACATCATTACAAAGACCACACTAACTAAAGCAATGTACAAATTAAACGCAATTCCTATCAAATTACCAATATCATTTTTTCACAGAATTAGAAAAAACGATCCTAAATACCATATGGAACCAAAAAAGCATTCAAATAGCCAAAGTACTTCTAAGCAAAAAGAACTAAGTCAGAGGCATCATGTGTCTGACTTCAAATTATACTATAATGCTATACTAAAAAAAACAGTATGGCATTGGTACAAAAACAGACAGATTAATGGAATGGAATAGAGAGTCCATTGCTAGGAAGGATACAGCTTAAAAAGGGAGAAAAAAATTGTGAAAGAAAAGAGAATAAAGAACCAATAATAAAATCACATGCCTACAACCAAGTGATGTTTGACAAAGTTGGCAAAAATAAACAGTGGGGAAAGGGCATTCTATTCAATAAATGGTGCTGGGAAAATTGGCTACCCATAGGCAAAAGAATGAAACTGAATTCCCATTTCTCATCATATACAAACTTTAACTCAAGATGTATTAATGACTTAAATGAAAGACCAGAAGCTATAAAAATCCTAGCAGAAAATTTAGGAAAAACTCTTCTAGATATTGGCCTAGGAAAATAATTCATAACTTAGACCTGAAAAGCAAATGCAACAAAACCAAATATACACAAATGGGACTTAAACTAAAGAGCACAGCAAAAGAAATAATCAACAGAGTAAACAGACAACCTACACAATAAGAACAAAATACTTGCAAACTTTGCATCTGACAAAGAACTAATATCCAGAATCTAAAAAGAACACAAACAACTCAACAACAACAAAGAATAAACAACCTCATTAAAAAAGACCGCAAAGGATATGAACAGACATTTCTCAAAAGAAGACATACAAGTGGCCACCAAACATATGAAAAATTGCTCAACATCACCAATCATCAGAGAAATGCAAATTAAAACCACAATAAAGGCAGGGCGCAGTGGCTCACACCTGTAATCCCAGCACTTTGGGAGGCCAAGGCAGGTGGATCACCTGAGGTCAGGAGTTCAAGACCAGCCTGACCAATATGGTTAAACCCCATCTCTACCAAAAATACAAAAATTAGCTGGGCATGGTGGCAGGCACCTGTAATCCCAGCTACTCGGAGGCTGAGGCAGGGGAATCTCTTGAACCCAGGAGGCAGAGGTTGCAGTGAGATGAGATCATACCACTGAACTCCAGCCTGAGTGACAGGGCGAGACTCTGTCTCAAACACACACACACACACACATACACACACACACAAAGATATAAACACAACAGATGTTGGTGTGGATGCAGAGAATAATGAATGCTTATTCGCTGTTGGTGGGTCCATAACAACCTCTATGAAAAACAGCATAGAGATTTCTCGAAACACTAAAAATAGAGCTACCATTCGACCCAGTGATTATACTACTAGGCATCTGAAAGAAAAGAAATAATTATATAAAAAAGTCACTTTCACTCACGTGTATTACATTCCTACTCATAATAGTAAAGTCATGGAATTAACCTAAATGTCCATTAATAGTGGACTGGATTTATTTTAATATGGTATATATACACCATGGAATACTATGCAGCCATAAAAATGAAATCATGCTCTGTGCAGTAACATGGATGGAGCTGGGGGCCATTATCCTAAGTGAAATAACTCAGAAACAGAAAATCAAATACCACATGTTCTCATAAGCAGGAGCTAAACAATGAGTACACAAGGACATAAAGATGGAAACAATAGATAGTGAGACTCCAAAAGGGAGAGATTGGGAGGAGGCCAATGGTCAAAAAATTATCTATTGGTAGTGAGATGTGATCACGCCACCGCACACCAGCCAGGGCAACAGAGCGAGATCATGTCTCAAAAAAAAATGATCTGTTGGGTACAATATTTACTATTTCAGGATAGTTACACTAGAAGCCAAACCTCACCATTATGCAATATATCTATTTGACAAATATGCACTTATACCCTCTGAATCTAAAATAAAAAAAGAAGGAAGTTTATAGTAGTAAACACCTACATCTTTTTTTAAAAAAAGATCTCGCCTGTGTGGTGGCTCACAACTGTAATCCCAGCACTTTGTGAGGCCGAGGCAGGCAGATTGCCCAAGGTCAGGAGTTCGAGAAAGCCTGGCTAACATGGTGAAACCCCATCCCACTAAAAATACAAAAAAATTAGCCGGATGTGGTGGCGCGCGCCTGTAGTCCCAGCTACTTGGGAGGCTGACGGAGAAGAATCACTTGAACCTGGGAGGCAGAGGTTGCAGTGAGCTGAGATTGCGCCACTGCACTCCAGCCTGGGCAACAGATGGAGACTCCGTCTCAAAAAAAAAAGATCTCAAATAAACAACCTAACTTTACACACACACAAACACACACACACACAAATAGCAGAAGGAAAGAAATAACAAAGATTAGAGCATAAATAAATGAAATAGAGAATAAAAAAAGTTTTAATCGGCCAGGCACAGTGGCTCACACCTGTAATCCCAGCAGATCTCTTGAGGCCAGGAGTTTGAGACCAGCCTGGCCAACATGGTGAAACCCTGTCTGTACGAAAAACACAAAAATTAGCCAAGTGTGGTGGCATGCTCCTCTAATCCCAGCTACTTGGGAGGCTGAGGCAGGAGAATCGCTTGAAGCCGGGAGATAGAGCTTACAGTGAGCCGAGATTGTGCCACTGCACTCCAGCTTGGGCAACAGAGTGAGACTCTGTCTCAAAAAAGAAAACAAAACAAAAAATTAATCAATGAAGGTAAGAGTTGATTTGGGGAAAAAAAACTCAAAATCAAAGCCCTTACTTAGACTAAGAACAAAAAGAGAGAATATGTTAATAAAATAAGAAATGAAAGAGAAGACATTACAACTTATTACAGAAGTTTATTTCTTACAGAAATAAACAGAATTATAAGGGACTATTATGAACAATTATACACCAACCAATTTGACAACTTAGAAGAAATGGTAAAATTACTAGAAACATATAAACTACCAAGATGGAATGAAGAATAAATAGAGAGCTTAAAGAGACCAATAACAAATAGAGAAACTAAAGAAGTAATTTTTCAAAACTCCAAAATATAGCCTAGGACCAGATTACTTCATGGGTAAATTCTACCAAACTTTCAAAGAAAATTTAATATAAAACATCCTCAAATTCTTTGAAAAAATAGAAAAAAGAGGTAACACCTTCAGAGTCATTTTATGAGGCAGCATCCCCTTGATATCAAAGCAAGAAAACACACTTTCAAGAAGAAAATTATAGGCCAATATCCTTGAGGAACATGGTGTATGAATTAAATCTAAATAAATCTGTTTACAAAGAATCGATTCTCAGCAGAAGCTTTTCAAAACTAAAAAAATTAAAAATTCTCACACTGGATTCTGGATAAACACTCATTTCTAGCCTCTTTGTCAGATATGTTACTGAAACTTACACTAACTGAGGAGTTCGCTTGAGCAGCAGTTTCTTCATCTGTTGGGAGCTGATATATCTGGATGCCATTGCTAATCAATTCACTCATTATCTTACTCTTAAACGTCTGTAAATCATTTTTAGAAATTGTGTCTGCTTTGGCAATCAGTGGTATAATATTCACCTATTAAGAAAGAAGACAAACAAAATCTCATCATTGTTCACCCACAGTTTTTTTGTTTTTTGTTTTTTGTTTTGAGACGGAGTCTCGCTTTGTCGCTCAGGCTGGAGTGCAGTGGCGCGATCTCGGCTCACTGCAAGCTCCGCCTCCCGGCTTCACGCCACTCTCCTGCCTCAGCCTCCCGAGTAGCTGGGACCACAGGCACCCGCCACCACGCCCGGCTAATTTCTTTTTGTGTTTTTAGTAAAGACGGGGTTTCACCGTGTTAGCCAGGATGGTCTCAATCTCCTGACCTCGTGATCCGCCTGCCCCGGCCTCCCAAAGTGCTGGGATTACAGGCGTGAGCCACTGCGCCCGGCCATCCTGTAGTTTTTATAGTAAAGCCTTCACAATCTCTGACAACAAATTGCATAACTAGGTAATCACTGGCTGTCATGCTTTTCTTAAAAATTATTTTCCAAAATTATCAATACTTTTGAAGATTCATCTTTTATCCAAATTCAGGTTTAGAAGTCTCAACCTTGTTTCTCTTCTAAAAATCCCTTATACCTCTACACATATGGAGTTAGTAAAATGTAAATAGTAGGACAATGTAAATTATTTTATTTATTTATTTATTTATTTTTGAGACGGAGTCTCGCTCTGTTGCCCAGGCTCTGGAGTGCAGTAGCACGATCTCGGCTCACTGCAAGCTCCGCCTCCCAGGTTCACGCCATTCTCCTGCCTCAGCCTCCCGAGTAGCTGGGACTACAGGCGCCCGCCACCACGCCCGGCTACTTTCTGGTATTTTTAGTAGAGACGGGGTTTCACCATGTTAGCCAGGATATTCTCGATCTCCTGACCTCGTGATCCGCTCGCCTCAGCCTCCCAAAGTGCTGGGATTACAGGCCTGAGCCACCGTGCCTGGTCTATTTAATTTATTTTCAATTTTATTTCTTATTAAGCTGAGTGATAAAAGACAAATTGAAAGAACTTTCCTCAAAATTGTGGAAGGGATTTTGTCTTTCTACTTTTTACATCACTTCTTCCATCAATCAATCTTAATTAATGTCCCATTTTCACTCTCTTGCCCCACCTAGATGTGTTTGCAGATAGATTTGCTATTGTTTTTCAAAGACCACCTAAAAAGAATATAGATATTTTTGATTACCATATTCTTTCTTTTTTTGAGGCGGAATCTTGCTCTGTCGCCCAGGCTGGAGTGCAATGGCACAATCTAGGCTCACGGCAACGTCTGCCTCCCGGGTTCAAGCAAGTCTCCTGCTTCAGCCTCCTGAGTAGCTGGGATTACAGGCGCCCGCCACCATACCCGGCTGATTTATGCATTTTTAGTAGAGACAGGGTTTCACCATGTTGGCCAGGCTAGTCTCGAACTCCTGACCTCAGGATACAACCACCTCAGCTTCCCAAAGTGTTGGGATTACAGGCATGAGCCCCCACACCTGGCCCGGTTACCATATTCTAAAGGCCGTGTGTGTATGTATGTGTGTGCGTGTGTGTGTGTGTGTGTGTATAAGAACACCTTGCAAACAAATATGTTCATTTTTCTTTTGTAAAAAGACATAATTTCCACATTGAAAGTTAAACATTTGCATATTTGAGGTTGAATTTTTACCCACAAAGTTTTTTCCTAGTGCTTCAATATGAGCACTCCTGCCTTTTGCATTTGCACTTAAATAACTAAACTTTTTAGGAAATAACAATATACAAAATTATATAATATTTTATTACTGTTAAAATATCTTATTAAATTATAACTCCACAAAATCAATATCTGTAATATAGTAGAAATACATAAATATAAATTTTAGGCAGACTGCTTTTGTTTTAGATTGCTCAAAACACATTTTTAAAAAAATCCATGGACAGGCCGGGCGCAGTGGCTCACGCCTGTAATCCCAGCACTTTGGGAGGCCAAGACTGGCAGATCACCTGGGGCCAGGAGTTCAAGACCAGCCTGCCCAACATGGACAAACCCCGTCTCTACTAAAAATGCAAAATTAGCCAGGCGTGGTGGCTCATGCCTGTAATCCCAGCTACTTAGGAGGCTGAGGCAGGAGAATCGCTTGAACCCAGGAGGCAGAGGTTGCAGTGAGCCGAGATTGCGCCATTGCACTCCAGCCTGGGCAACAAGAGCGAAACTCCGTCTCAACAACAACAACAACAACAAAAAGAGTGTATATTCCTGACTATTGAATGTACTACTAATTAAGAACTTGAAGCAGCTCTTAATTTAACTAGAAATCTAATTTATTTCAACTACTTAATGACATCTGAGATTAAGTACAAAGTCTCTTTTCAGTTTGAACAATATATAGTAAAAGTTGAGACTCCTTGGATAAAAGGAACCCAACTTAGAACTTTTTCTCTCTTCAACTAAATAAAGATGTCTTCAACTAATTTAAGTTGAAGACAGGATGTTTTGTTAGGGCTGAGTGCAGAAAAGAATCTGATAATATGACAATTTCCTTTATATGTATATTGCCCTTCTATATTTAAAAAAGAAAATATACTTTTAACCTTTTTTTTTTTTGAGAGAGAGAGAGAGAGGGTCTTGATCTGTGGCCCTGTCTGCAGTGCGGTGGCATGATCACAGCTCACTGCAGCCTCAACCTCCCGGGCTGAAGCAATCCTCCCACCTCAGCCTCCTGAGTAGCTGGAACTACAGGCACATGCTGCCATGCCTGGCTATTTTTTTGTATTTTTTGTAGAGACAGGGTCTCACTATGTTGTTCTAGCTGGTCTCAAACTTCCAGGCTCAGGCAATCCTCCCTCCTCAGCCTCCCAAAGTGCTGGGATTACAGGCGTGAGCCACCATATCTGGCCCTTCTAAATTTTTTATGAAAAATAATTTTAGACTTATGGAAGAGTTGCATGAATATTACAGAGAAAGAAATTGAGGCATCATAATTTTCCCAAAGCCACACAGTGAGCAAGTAACAGGGTCAGGTTTGTGAAAGCAGGCAGCTTGAACCCACTACCCATGCTTTTTTATTTATTTATTTATTTGGAGACAGAGTTTCACTCTTGTTGCCCAGGCTGGAGTGCAATGGCGTGATCTCGGCTCACCGCAACCTCTGCCTGCGGGTTCAAGCAATTATCCTGCCTCAGCCTCCCGAGTAGCTGGGATTACAGGCATGTGCCACCATGCCCAGCTAATTTTGTATTTTTTAGTAGAGACAGGGTTTCACCATGTTGGTCAGGCTGTTCTCAAACTCCTGACCTCAGGTGATCCACCTGTCTCGGCCTCCCAAAGTGCTGGGATTACAGGGTGAGCCCTGGCTCCCAGCCCTCCCCATGCTTTTAATCACAGAAAGCGCTAGACATTTTTCCCAAGGTCACAGACACCTAGCAAGTGATAAAGCAAATATTCAAAAGCTGCTTCCACTGACATGTCCTGTGACCTTTACGTATTCAAAAATTAAAATTCCTTCTGTATGGATAAATCTACAACATTGCATGTTCTGAGCTTCATAAACATTCAACGGACTGATTTTCTGTACAATAAAACCGAACTACAAAAAACTGCTGAATAATTAGAAAAATTAATCAAATGAACAGAGTCTCATATCGATTTTGAGATTTTACTGAAGCCATGGGGCTTAAGCAGCCTATTGAAAGGAAGTCCTCATGTGTCCCAGGTTTTTGCTGGAAAGAATTATGCTTTTCTTAGCTGTTTCTATATAACAAGCAGTAGCTGCCTGCAGGCTCTTGTATTCTGAATCCTGTCTGATATGATCTGTAACCAGGATCACAAAAGCTTTCTGTTTCACACCATCAGTGGTACTAGTCAAACATCAGTGGGATTATTTCACAGTATCATATAGTAAATTTTATTTTAAAAATACAGGCATCCCCCATTTTCCACAGTTTCTCTTTGTTCCTTTTCTTTCCTTCTTTTTTACTTCCTTCCCTCCTTCTTTCTTTTCTTCCTTCCCTCCCTCCCTCCCTCCCCCCTCCCTTCCTCCCTCCCTTCCTTCCTTTCTTTCTCTCTTTCTCTCTTTCGCTCTCTTTTCTTTCAACGGGGACTTGCTCTGTTGCCCAGGCTGGAATTGCAGTGACATGATCTTGGCTCACAGCAGCCTGGAACTCCTGGGCTCAAGCAATCCCACAGGTGCACACCACCATGCCTGGCTAATTTTTCTATTTTTTTGTAGAGATGGGGTCTCACTACATTGCCCAGGCTGGTCTTGAGCTCCTGAGCTCAAGCGATGCTCCTGCGTTAGCCTCCCAAAGTGCTGAGATTACAGGCATGAGCCACAGAGCCCAGCCCAGTTTCACTTTCCACAATTTCCCATAATCAACAGCAGTCCAAGTATATTAAATGAAAAATTCTAGAAATACGCAATATACAAGTTTTAAATTGCATGCAATTCTAAATACTGTGATGAAATGTCATGTTGACCCACTCCTTCTCACCCTGGATATGAATTATCTCACTATTCACCTCATTTTATCTCAACACATAGGCATTGTATTATCTCGCATCATCATAAGAAGAGTGAGTACAGTATAATAAGATATTATGAGGCCAGGCGTGGTGGCTCACACTTGTAATCCCAGCACTTTGGGAGGCTGAGGCAGGCAGATCATCTGAGGTTAGGAGTTTGAGAACAGCCTGGCCAACATGGGGAAACCCCATCTGTACTAAAAGTACAAAAAATTAGCCGGGCGTGGTAGCGGGCACCTGTGATCCCAGCTACTCGGGAGGCTGAGGCAGGAGAATCACTTGAATCCGAGAGGCAGAGGTTGCAGTGAGCCGAGATTGTGCCACTGCACTCCAGCCTGGGCAACAAGAGCAAAACTCTGTCTCAGACAAAAAAAAAAAAAAAGATATTTTGAGAGACACAGGTAACTTTCACATAACTTTTAGTACAGTGTATTGTTATAATTGTTCTATTTTATTATTAGTTACTATTGTTAGCTTCAGTCTGCATCTAAGAAACTAACAATAATAACTAATAATAAAAGAGAACTGCATCTCATTTATAAATAAAACTTTATGATAGGTATGTATGCATAGAAAAAAACAGTATATATCAGGCTCTGTACCATGCATGCTTTCAGGCATCCACTGGGGATCTTGTAACTTACTCCCAAGGGTGCTACTCTATAGGCAAATGGCCATGATCTGGGAGGTAAGTCAAGGTTGAAATCTATCAAATGTGAATTGTCTCCCCCAGCAACCAAAAAATTTGTATGTTGAAGCCTCAACCCCCCAGTACCTCAGAATGTGACCTCAACTGAGATAAAGCCTTCAAAGAAGTGATTAAAAAGTGAGACTGGGTCAGGTGCGATGGCTCACGCCTGAAATCCCAGCACTTTGGGAGGCCAAGGTGGGCAGATCACCTGAGATTAGGAGTTTGAGACCAGCCTGGCCAACATGGTGAAACCTCGTCTCTACTAAAAATACAAAAATTAGCTGGGTGTAGTGGTGCATGCCTGTAATCCCAGCTACCCAGGAGGCTGAGGCAGGAGAATCCCTTGAACCTGGGAGACGGAGGTTGCAGTGAGCCAAGATCACACCACGGCACTCCAGCCTGGGCATTAAAAAAAAAAAAGTGAGACTGTTACAGTGGGGCCCAACCTAAACTGACTGGCACCCTTATAAGAAGATAAAATGTGAGGTCGGGCACAGTGACTCACGCCTGTAATCCCAACACTTTGGGAGGCCGAGGTGGGTGGATCACCTGAGGTCAGGAGTTCAAGACCAGCCTGGCCAACATGGTGAAACTCATCTCTACTAAAAATACAAAAAATTAGCCGGGTGTGGTGGTGGGCGCCTGTAATCCCAGCTACTCAGGAGGCTAAGATAGGAGAACTGCTTGAACCCAGGAGGCAGAGGCTACAGTGAGCTGAGATTGCACCACTGTACTCCAGCCTGGGCAACAAAAGCGAAACTCCGTCTTGGAAAAAAAAGACAAAATGTGGACACCCAGGAGACACCAGGAAAAACACCATGTGAGAACACAGAGATAAGGTGGTCATCTGCCAGACAAGGACAGAGATTTCAGAAGAAAGCACATCTTCTGACACCTTGATCTTGGACTTCTGTCCTCTAAGACTGTAGGAAAATACATTTTCATTGTTTAAACCACCCAGTCTATGGCATTTTGCTATCCCAGCCCTAACACACTGATGCAAATGCCTTAAATATTAACAGAAAAAGATAATTAGGATATATACATATATTACAAAATGACAGGTACAGTCGTTCACCACATAATGGCATTTCAGTAAATGATGGGCCACACATATGATGTTGTTCCCATAATATTATAATACTGTACCTTTGCTTTTTGTGGTTGTTATTATTTATTTATTATTTATTTATTTATTTACTGACTCTTGCTCTGTCGCCCAGGCTGGAGTGCAGTGGCGCAATCTCGGCTCACTGCAACCTCCGCCTCCCTGGTTCAAGCGATTCTCCTGCCTCAGTCTCATGAGTAGCTGGGATTACAGGCACCTGCTACAACGCCCAGCTAATTTTCTGTATTTTTAGTAGAGACAGGGTTTCATGATGTTGGCCAGGCTGGTCTCGAACTCCTGACCTCAGGTGATCCGCCCACCTCAGCCTCCCAAAGTGCTGGGATTACAGGCGTGAGCCTCCGCGCCTGGCTAGAGATCTATTTATTTAATTTCTGGATTCAGGGGATATATGTGCAGGTTTGTTACTTACATATATTGAATATTAGTGAGGTTTTGGTCTCTCGTGTGCCCATCACCCAAATAGTGAGCATTGTACCCAATAGGTAATTTTTCAAATCTCAACCTCCTCCCACCCTTCCCCTTTATAAAGGGCCCAGCGTCTATTATTTGTCTAATACTGAAACTTTTTTTATGTTTAGATACACAGACAAGGCTGGGCGCAGTGGTTCGCGCTTTGGGAGGCTGAGGCGGGCAGATCACTTGAGGTCAGGAGTTCAAGACCAGCCTGGCCAACATGGCAAGACTCCATCTCTATTAAAAATACAAAAATTAGGCCGAGCACAGTGGCTCACGCCTGTAATCTCAGCATTTTGAGAGGCTGAGGTGGGTGGATCACCCGAGGTTGGGAGTTCGAGACCAGCTTGACCAACATGGGGAAACCCCGTCTCTACTAAAAATACAAAATTAGCCAGGCATGGTGGCACATGCCTGTAATCTCATCTACTCAGAAGGCTGAGGCAGGAGAATCGCTTGAACCCAGGAGGTGGAGGTTGCAGTGAGCCCAGATCACGCCATTGTACTCTGGCCTGGGCAACAAGAATGAAACTCAGCCAAAAAAAAAAAAATTAGCCGGGCATGGTGGCACAGGCCTGTCAGGCCTATAGTCCCAGCTACTTGGGAGGCTGAGGCCAGAGAATCACTTGAACCTGGGAGGCGGAGGTTGCAGTGAGCCGAGATTGTGCCACTGCACTCCAGCCTGGGAGACAGTAAGACTCCATCTCAAAATAAAATAAAATAAAATAAAATAAAATAAAATAAAATAAAATAAAATAGATACACAGATACTTACCATTGTGTTATAATTCTACAGTATTCCGTACAGTACCATGCTGTCCAGGTTTGTAGCCTAGGAGCAATAGGCCATACCATAAAAGGCTATAGCCTAGATGTGTAGTAGGCTATATCACGTAGGTATGTGTAGATACACTCTAAGATGTTTGCATAATGATGAAATCACCTAAAGATATGTAACTACACTTGCATGCAAGTGCCTTCAAGATGTATTATTATCTCAAAATTAATATTACATCATGAAAGGTTGAGACCAGGAACAATGGCTCACGCCTGTAATCCCAACAACTCTGGGAGGGCAAGGTGGGTGGATCACTTGAGCCAGAAGTTCAAGTTCAGCCTGGGCAACATAGTGACACCCTGTCTCTACAAAAAATACAAAAATTAGGCAATCTTGGTAGCACACTCCTGTCCCAGTTGCTCGGATGGCTAAGGTGGGAAGATTGCTTGAGCCCAGGAGGTTGAGGCTGCAGTGAGCTATGATGACGCCACTGCACTCTAGCCTGGGTGACAGAGCAAGACCCTGCCTCAAATACAAAAAAAAAAAAAAGAAAAAGAAGGCTGGGCACGGTGGCTCACACCTGTAATCCCAGCACTCTGGGAGGCCAAGGCGGGAGGATCACGAGGTCAGGAGATCGAGACCATCCTGGCTAACATGGTGAAACCCCATCTCTACTAAAAATACAAAAAAATTAGCCGGGCGTGGTGGCAGGTGCCTGTAGTCCCAGCTACTCCGGAGGCTGAAGCTGGAGAATGGCGTGAACTTGGGAGGCGGAGCTTGCGGTGAGATCGCACCACTGCACTCCAGCCTGGGTGACAGAAGGAGACTCCGTCTCAAAAAAAAAAAGATGGTAGATTTACCAAACATACCTTACTGTCAAGATTCTTCATTGTTAATAGATCAAGAGACTTCAGGGAATGTCCTGTAGGTGAAATGAAGTAAAGACACACGTGGACGCGAGAATCATGGTACTCAAACAAGGAACGTTTAATCTTCAGTTCTTCTTGAAGATAGGCCTCAAATTGGGCATCTATGTAGTCAACTATTGGTTGGTAGCTAAAAAAAAATTTATACATTTAGCATAACAGATTAATAAAATCTAAAGCCTGCTTTTTGACCACTTAATGAGTAGTTAACATGTATGTAAGCAGTTTGCTATAGTGATGAAGAAAAAGTTCATAACATGTCCATACAAAGATATTAATTCTAAACCAATAATAAGGCTCATGCTTTACTCTATGGTTATGTAAAATGTAAACATAGAGGAAAGCTGGGTGCATCTGACAGGGGACTAGTATCCAGAATATACAAAGAATGCAAGCAACTAAACAACAACAAGAAGAAGAACAAATAATCCCATTAAAAAGTGGGCAAAGGACATGAATAGACATTTTTCAGAACACCAAAACACAAAGCAAAACCACAATGAGATATCATCTTATCTCAGTCGGAATGGCTATTGTTAAAAAGATAAAAAATGGCCGGGCGCGGTGGCTCACGCCTGTAATCACAGCACTTTGGGAGGCCAAGGTGGGTGGATCACGAGGTCAGGAGTTCAAGACCATCCTGGCTAACACGGTGAAACCCTGTCTCTGCTAAAAATACAAAAATTATCTGGGTGTGGTGGCAGGCGCCTGTAGTCCCAGGTACTCAGGAGGCTGAGGTAGGAGAATAGCATGAACCCAGGAGACAAAGCTTACAGTGAGCCGAGATCGTGCCACTGCGCTCTAGCCTGGGCAACAGAGCAAGACTCCGTCTCAAAAAAAAGACAAAAAATAACAGGCCAAGTAGAGTGGCTCATGTCTATAATCCCAGCACTTTGGAAGGCCAAGGTAGAAGGATCACTTGAGGCCAGGAGTTTGACACCAGCCTGGGCAACATAGCAAGACCCCATCTATACAAACAATTTTTAAAATTAGCCAGGCATGGTGGCATGTCCTGTAGTCCCAGTTACTCAAGAGGCTGAGGTGGAAGGATTCACTTGAGCCTGGGAGGTCGAAGCTGCAGTGAGCCAAGCTTGTGCCACTGCACTCCAGCCTGGGTGATGGAATGAAAAACTGTCTCAAAAAATAATAATAAAAATAATTAAATAACATAATTTGGCAAGGGTACACAGAAATGGGAACCCTTAGACACTGTTGGTGGGAATGTAAATTAGTACAACATCTACGGAAAATTTGTACAAATAAAGTTAAATAAAGAAATAAGGAAATAAGCTAAAACTAATAGAAGCTATATTTAAAATTTTTTGCTATAACTGGTTAAATAAAAATCTTGTAAGAAAGTCAATTATATACAAAAGTATTAATCTTATAAGAAAAGAACATTACTTAGGAAAATATTAAAATCTGGAAGAAAAGGTATTACTTACACAAATTAGTCTATGGCAAAGGAAGTCAAATTCCTTGAAATAAGAAAACCTTTTTTAATTTAAATAAGAAAACACTCACCTGGCTTCTTTGTCTATTTGATCACCATACCCTACTGTCTCCACAACAGTCAATTTCAACTGAACATTGCTTTCCTGAAGTTCATATGTCTGAATTTGAAGTCCAACATTTGAGTAAAAATGTGAGGATTTGTTATCTTTCAAGTTAGTATTAAACAATGTGTCTATCAGTGTCGATTTTCCAATTCCAGTTTCCCCTGTAATAGACATAGAGTCAATGTCATAGGGGCATAAAGGGGCTAAGAAAAAGCAACACTTTGAATTCCTACAGTGGTTTTTAAAATCTTAGAAAGTTGAACTCATAGAAGTAGAGAGTAGAATTCTGGCTACCAGAGGCTATGGGGGAGCAGGAGAAAGGAAAGGTGGAGTAGTTGGTCAAAGGGTACAAAGTTTCTTTTTTTTTTTTTTTACTTTTATTTTAGGTTCGGAGTACACGTGCAGGTTTGTTATATCAGTAAACTCATGACATGAGGGATTGTTGTACAGATTATTTCATCACCCAGGTACTAAGCATGGTAACCAATAGTTATTTTATCTGATCCTCTCCCTCCTCCAAACCTCCACCCTCAAGTAGACACCAGTGTCTGTTATCCCCCTTTTTGTGTCCATGTGTTCTCATCATTTAGCTCCCACTTACAAGTGAGAACATGGCACATGTTCTCAGCCATAAAAAAGAAGGAGATCATGTCCTTTGCAGGAACATGGATGGAGCTGGAGGCCATCATCCTTAGCAAACCATCAGAGCTCATTGTAGCACTATTCACAGTAGCAAAGACATGGAATCAACCTAAATGTTCATCAATGGTATACTGGATAAAGAAAATATGGTACATATACACCATGGAATACTACACAGCCATGAAAAAGAATGAGATCATGTCCTTTGCAGGAACATGGATGGAGCTAGAGGCCATCATCCTTAGCAAACAGTTTCAAACAGGAGTAGAAATAAGTTTTGAGATCTATTGCACAGCAGAGTGACTATAGTCAATGTATTGTATATTTCAAAATAATCAAGAGAGTTAATTTCAAATGTCTTATCATAAAAAAATGATAAGTAAACCGGGCAATAGATACATTAATTCACTTGATTGAATCATTCCAAATTGTAAACATATAGCAAAACCTCACATTGTATCCATACATGTAAATAACTATGATTTTTCAATTAAAAATAATATTAATTTTAAAAATAAATAAAGGGTCTCAAATACTTCAAAGCCTGGGATGGCCTTGAAAGTATACATGCTAGGCCGGGCGCAGTGGCTCACGCCTGTAATCCCAGCACTCTGGGAGGCTGAGGCGGGCGGATCACGAGGTCAGGAGATCGAGACCATCCTGGCTAACATGGTGAAACCCCGTCTGTACTAAAAATACAAAAAATTAGCCGGGCGTATTGGCGGGCGCCTGTAGTCCCAGTTACTTGGGAGGCTGAGGCAGGAGAATGGCATGAACCTGGGAGGCGGAGCTTGCAGTGAACCGAGATTGCGCCACTGCACTCCAGCCTGGGCAACAGAGCGAGACTCCGTCTCAAAAAAAAAAAAAAAAAAAAAAAATATATATATATATATATATACATGCTAGCCCTGATTCTCTCAGTCATTAACATAATGGAGAAAGAAAGTATATACTAAGCTACATCAGACTTTTAAGAGCACAGGAATGTGTCAATTTTTAACAATCACTACAGGTCGAGTGTGGTGTCTCATGCCTGTAATCCCAGCACTTTGGGAAGCTGAGGTGGGCAGATTGCTTGAGCCCAGGTGGCTGAGGCTACAGTGAGCCACAATCACACCATTGCACTCCAGCCTGGGCAACAAAGTGAGAACCTGTCTCAAAAATAAAAGGATTACATAATATGGCTAAGATGAGAATCACTGTAAACATGAAGATATATTTGAATTAATAGCATCAATGTTACACTGCTTAAGATAAGTTGAAATGAACATTGGGAAAAATGAAGGAATAATTCAAATGAGGTATTTGACACTTACCCACACAGAGAATATTAAAAGTGAATCCTTGTCGGATAGATCTGCTCACCAACTGATTGGGCAAACATTCAAAACCAAAATGTCCGATCGTAGTTAAACAACGAATATTATTTTCTTTTTGCTTAAATAAAACAAAAATTTAGAGTTTTGTGTTAGAATAAAAAATGAAGTCATTTGAAAGGAAAATGATTATAGTACATCAAATAAATTAGAATTGATTATCATTTGCTTATCATACTTCAGACAAGATGCAAATATATTAAGTAAATTTGTGAAAATAGAAGTCTGTGTTCAAACACATAGATTTGGCTATTATTTTTATAAATAAAGTGAATCTATCTCTCAGCACACTCAAAGAGGCTCTGTTTCTAAATTTTAAAAGAGACGGGACAGGCACGGTGGCTCATGCCTGTAATCCCAGCACTTTGGGAGGCTGAGGCGGGCGGATCATGAGGTCAGGAGTTCGAGACCAGCCTGGCCAACATTGTGAAACTCCATCTCTACTAAAAATACAAAATTAGCCGGGCATGCTTGTACTAAAAATACAAAATTGGTGGTGCAAGCTTGTAATCCCAGCTACTCAGGAGGCTGAGGCAGGAGAATCACTTGAACCCGGGAGGGGGAGGTTGCACACCACTGCACTCCAGCCTGGGTGACAGAGTGAAACTCTGTCTCAAAAAATTAATTAATTAATTAATTAAATAGGGAATTAAGGAAATACTACAAGAAACTCTAATGTATTACTGTAACATAATAAATTATTTCTTCCATAAGAAAAAAGAAAAAAACTTTAACATCCTTTCATTCTGCTGCAGCGTATTAATATATTGAGAAAATCCCACACATGTTAATCCAGATGCTTCTCAACTTATGATGAGGCTATGTCCCAAGAAACCCCTCCTAAATTGAACATATTGTAAGTCAAAACTGCATTTAACACACATAACAAAACTGAACATTATAGCTCAGCTTTGCCTGCCTTAAACATGCTCAGAACACTTACATTAGCCTACAGTTGGGCAAAATCAACTAACACAAAGCTTATGTTATAATAAAGTATTAAATATCTCATGCAATTTATCAAATAAAGTGAAAAACAGCACTATTATAGAGTCAACAATTTAAGTTGAATGATTGTAAGCTGGAGATCCTCTACATATGTGAGGAAACCAAAATCAATTTGAAATTTTTTAAAAATCAAATGATGTATACTTCAAATTTGTTATATACCCTCTGAGGACTTGTGTTATATCAAAGAAATCTACTACTAATAACACATTCTAGAAAATTAGAAATCCATCAGTATTACACACAAAGTTACCAACTGATCATTTTTAAAAGGTTAAAAGATCATTCATTTTTTATTTCTAAGCACTTCTATTTTAAAAATGGGAATTATACAACCCCCTGCACAACTATAAACACATTAAATACCACTTTGCAATGACAGCTCAGCATACTTCACAGTTCTTAACACTATTTTATGAGGAATACAAAATACCTTTTTATCTAAATTAACCCGCTTTAAAAATGTTTTAGTATATGTGAGAATAAAGGAATTATAAATCAGTAGGAAAGATTTTAAGGTAGAAGCATCAACAATCAGCTCAGTAGATGTTGTCTACATTTATTTTGTACCTTTATAAAACAAGAACATGCTAATCGGCCTGGGAGGCAGAGGTTGCAGTAAGCTGAGATCTCGACTCACTGCAACCTCCATCACCCGGGCTCCAGCAATTTTCCAGCCTCAGCCTCTAGAAAAGCTGGGACTACATGCATGCGCCACCATGTCCAGCCAATTTTTGTATTTTTTGTAGAGAAGGGGTTTCACCATGTTGGCCAGGCTGGTCTCGAACTCCTGACCTCAGGTGATGCGCCTGCCTCGGCCTTCCAAAGTGCTGGGATTACAGGTGTGATCCACTGCACCTGGCTAATTTTTGTATTTTTGATAGAGACGGGGTCGCACCATGTTGCTCGGGCTGGTCTTGAATTCCTGAGCTCAAACAATCCTCCTGCCTTAGCCTCCAAAGGGCTGGGATTACAAGTGTGAGTCACTGAGCCCGATCTACTAACAGAGATTTTTTTTTTTTTTTTTTTGAGACGGAGTCTCGCTCTGTCGCCCAGGCTGCAGTGCAGTGGCACGATGGCTCACTGCAAGCTCCGCCTCCCGGGTTCATGCCATTCTCCTGCCTCAGCCTCCCGCGTAGCTGGGACTACAGGCACCCACCACTACGCCCGGCTAATTTTTTGTATTTTTAGTAGAGATGGGGTTTCACCGTGTTAGCCAGGATGGTCTCGATCTCCTGACCTCGTGATCCGCCCGCCTCAGCCTCCCAAAGTGCTGGGATTACAGGCGTGAGCCACCGCGCCCGGCCTACTAATAGAGATATTAAAACAGCTATTATAAATGTGCAGAGACATAAAGGAAAGTGTGCATACACAATGAGTAAAAAGACAAAAATCCCAGGAGAAAAACAAAAATTATAAAATTAAGATGAAAGCAGAAAGCATGGCCAGGCATGTTGGCTCACGCCTGAAATCCCAGCAGTTTGAGAGGCTGAGGCAGAAGGATCACTTGAGGTTAGGAGTTCGAGACCAGCCTGGCCAACATAGTGAAACCCTGTCTCTACTAAATATACAAAAATGAGCCCGGCATGGTGGCAGGAGCCTGTAATCCCAGCTACTCAGGAGGCTGAGGCAGGCGAATCCCTTGAGCCAGGGAGGCAGAGGTTGCAGTGAACTGTAATCGGACCACTGCATTCCAGCCTGGGCAACAGAGGGAGACTACATCTCAAAAATAAATAAATAAAAGCAGAAAGCAAAGAAATAGGAAATAGGTCTTAGAAAAAATTAAATAAGCAAAAATTTGCTGCTTTGAAAAGATTGATAAGATTGATAAACACCTAGCTGGACTAATAAAAACACCCAAAACAGCCAGGCATGGTGGCTCACGCCTGTAATCCCAGCACTTTGGGAGGCTGAGGCAGGGAGATCACCTGAGGTCAGGAGTTCGAGACCAGCCTGACCAACATGGAAAAATGCCGTCTCTACTAAAAATACAAAAATTAGCCGGGCATGGTGGCACACGCCTGTAATACCAGCTACTCAGGAGGCTGAGGTAGGAGAATCACTTGAACCTGGGAGGCAGAGGTTGCGGTGAGCCAAGATCGCACCACTGCACTCCAGCCTGGGCAACAGAGCAAGACTCCATCTCAAAAAAACAAAAAACAAACAAACAAAAAACACCCAAAACACAAATTGCTCATAGCAGAAGTGGGAGAACATTACTACAGACCACACAGATAACAAAATTAGACTACTGTGAACACATTGATGAACACATTTTGCCAATGATTTTGACATAACTCTTTTGCCAACAAACTTGAAAATAAATAAATTTCATTGGAAAAAAAACAAATTATAAAAATGACACAATGGGAAATAGGAAATCTAAATAGTCATATATCTATTGAAGAAATTATAGCCAAAAACCTTTCCACAAAGAAATCTTCAGGCCCTGCTGGTTTCACTATTGAATTCTATCAACAAGCAGTTAAAAGAAAAATTCACACAAACTCTCTACAAAACAGAAGAGGGGGCAATTTTTTCCAATGTATTTTATGAAACCAGATATAATGGCAATATAAACACCTGACAGGCCAGGGGCGGTGGCTCATGCCTGTATCCTAGCACTCTGTGAGGTCGAGGCGGGTTGGATCACCTGAGGTCAGGAGTTCGAGACCAGCCTGACCAACATGGTGAAACTCCATCTCTACTAAACACAAAAAATTAGCCGGGCATGGTGGCACGTGCCTGTAATCCCAGCTACCTGGGAGGCTAAGGCAGGAGAATCCCTTGAACCCAGGAGGCAGAGGTTGCAGTGAGCTGAGATTACACCATGCACTCCAGCCTGGGTGACAGAGTGAGACTCCATCTCAAAAAAACAAACAAATGAACAAAAAACACCTGGCAAAGACATCACAAAAAGAGAAAATTATACATTAATTTCTGTCATGTGCATAGCTGCAAAAATTCTTTTTTACTACTATAATTTTAATTGTACAACTAGTAAGTGTGCAAATAAATTTTTCTTAACAACTGAAATATTGAAATGAAAGATAATATTCCATTTGACTGTTCCCCACATCCTATCTCCTTCCTCTTTTCCCTATTTTTATGATTTTTATGATTCTAGACATTAAAAAATACTTTTATACACACAAATATAGAGGTATTAAATTTTAAAAACACATACATGGCCAGGTACAGTGGCTCACGCCTGTAATCCCAGCACTTTGGGAGGCTGAGGTGGGCAGATCACCAGAGGTCAGGAGTTCAAGACCAGCCTGGCCAGCGTGGTGAAACCCAGTCTCTACTAAAAATACAAAAAAAAAAAATTAGCCAGTCATGGTGGCGGAGGCCTGTAACCCCAGCTACTCAGGAGGCTAAGACAGGAGAATTGATTGAACCTGGGAGGCAGAGGTTGCAGTAAGCCGAGATCGCGCCATTGCACGCCAGCCTGGGCCACCAGAGTGAAACTCTTGTCTCACAAAAAAAAAGCAAACATTCTGCAACTTGCTTTTTTCTACTAAAATTCTATACATGTTAATCAGCTAGCTTTATTGAGGAATAATATATATGTAATAAAATTCACCAACTTTATGTGCACAATTTGATAAATTTTAACAAATGTGTATAGTAATGTAATCACCATCATGATCACCATATAGAACATTTCTGACATCCCTAAAACTTTCCCTATTAGCCCCTATTCAGTCAATTTGTAACCCTCATCCCTTAGCCCTGGCAACCTCTCATCTGTTTTCAGTTGCTATAGTTTTACTTTTTCTAGAATTTCATTTAGAAGAAATCATACCGCATGGAGTTTTTTTTTTTTTATCTTAACAAAACATTACCAAATCAATTCACTTGTATATAAAAAAGATTATAGATTAAAACAATTGGCATTTATTGTAGAAATGCAAGGTTAGTTCAGCACTCAAAAATCAATAAATGATAAACTATAAAATACTGATGCAAGAAATTGAAAAGGACACAAAAAAATGAAAAGATATTCCATGTTTATGGACGGAAAGAATCAATATCGTTAAAATGTTCATACCACTGAAAGCAATCTACATATTTAACTCAATCCCTATCAAAATACCAATGACATTCTCCACAGAAATAGAAAAAATACACCGGGCGCGGTGGCTCACGCCTGTAATCCCAGCACTTTGGGAGGCCGAGGTGGGTGGATCATGAGGTCAGGAGATCGAGACCAACCTGGCTAACACGGTGAAACCCTGTCTCTACTAAAAATACGAAAAAAAGGCTGGGCGCAGTGGCTCACGCCTGTAATCCCAGCACTTTGGGAGGCCGAGGCGGGCGGATCATGAGGTCAGGAGATCGAGACCATCCTGGCTAACACAGTGAAACCCCGTCTCTACTAAAAATACAAAAAATTAGCCGGGTGTGGTGGTGGGTGCCTGTAGTCCCAGCTACTCGGGAGGCTGAGGCAGGAGAATGACGTGAAGCTGAGAGGCAGAGGTTGCAGTGAGCCGAGATTGCGCCACTGCACTCCAGCCTGAGCAACAGAGCGAGACTCTGTCTAAAAAAAAAAAGAAGAAGAAGAAAAGAAAAAAGAAATAGAAAAAATAATCCTAAAATTTACACGTACCCACAAAAGACACAGAATACTCAAAGCAATGCTGAGTATTCTGGGTACACTGAAGGAATCACATTACTTGACTTCAAATTATAATCAGAACTACAATAACCAAAACAGCATGGTACTGGCATGAAAACAGACATATAGACCAATGGAACAGAATACAGAACTGAGAAATAAATTCAGACATGTACAGTGAACTCATTTTTGACGAAGGTGCTAATAGCATACAGTGGGGAAAGAAGAGTCTCTTTCTTCTTTCTGTGCTGGGAAAATTGGATATCCATATGTAAAAGAATGAAAACAGACTCCTATCTCTTATCATATATAAAAATCAAATAAAAATGAATTAAAGACATAAATCTAAGCTGTGAAACTATGAACCTACTAAAAGAAAAGATTGGGGAAACTTTCCAGGTCATTGACCTGGGCAAATATTTCTTGGATAATGCCCCACAAGCACAGGAAACCAAAGCAAAAATGGACAAATGGGATCATATGAAATTAAAAAGCTTCTACACAGCAAAGAAAGTGATCAACAAAGTGAGGAGACAACCCACTGAATGGGAGAAAATGTTTGCAAACTATCCCCCTGATAAGGATTAATAACCAGAATATGTAAGAAGCTCAAATAACTCAATAGGAAAAAATCTAATAATCCAATTTAAAAACTGGCAAGTGACTGGAATACACTTGTCTCAAAAGAAGACATACAAATGGCAAACAGGTATATAAAAAGGTGCTCAACATCATTGACCATCAGAGAAATTCCAATCAAACCTACAATGATATATTATCTCACCTGAGTTAAAGTGGTTTTTACCCAAAAGACTGGCAATAACAAATGCTGGCGAAAATGTGGAAAAAAAGAGAACCCTCTTACACTGTTGGTGGGAATGTGAATTAGTATGGAGAACGTATGGAGGTACCTCAAAAAACTAAAAATAGAACTACCTATGATCCAGCAATCCCACTGCTAGGTATATACCCAAAAGAAAGAAATTAGTACATTGAAGAGATATCTACACTCCCATGCTTATTGCAGCACTATTCACACTAGGCAAGATTTGGAAGCAACCTAAGTGTCCATCAACAGATGAATGGACCGAGAAAATGTGGTACATATACACAATGGAATACTATTCAATCATCAAAAAGAATGAGATCTTGTTATTTCCAACAACATGGATGGAACCTAACGTTATGTTAAGTGAAATAAGCAAGTCATGGAAAGACAAACTTCACATGTTCTCACTTACTTGTGGGAGCTAAAAATTAAAACAATTGAACTCACAGAGATAGAGAGTGGAAGGATGGTTACCAGAGGCTAAGAAGGGTAGTGGGGGTGGTGAGGGGGTGGTTAATGGGTACAAGGATATAGTTAGATAGAATGAATAGGGCCCAGTATTTGGTAGCACAACAGGGCGACTATAGTCAACAATAAATTGTACATTTTAGAAGAATGAAGGGTACAATTGAAATGTTTCTAACACAAAGAAATGAAAAATACTTAAGGTAGTGGATACTCCATTTATCCTGATATGATTATTACACATTGTGTGCCTATAACAAAATATCTCATGTGCCCCATAAATATATAGACCTGCTATGTACCCATAAAAATTAAAAAGTAAGGGCTGAGCATGGTGGCTCAAGCCTGTAATCCCAGAATTTTGGGAGGCTGAGGCTAGAAGATCTCGTGAGCTCAGGAGTTCGAGACCAATCTGGGCAACATAGTGAAACCCTGTCTCTACTGAAAATAAAAACTAAAAAAATAGCTGGGTGTGGTGGTACATGCTCGTCGTCCCAGCTACTCTGGAGGCTGAGGCGGGAGAATCACTTAAGCCCAGGAGTTAGAGTTTGCAGTGAGCTATGATTGTGCCACTGCGCTGCAGCCTGGGCAACCGAGTAAAACCCTGTCTCAAAAAAAAAAAAACAAATTTAAAAATCAATAAACATATTTCACCATATTAATAGTATAAAGTAAAATCACCATATGACTGACTCAATAAGTGAAAAATATTATATTTGATGAATTGAATTGAAGACCCATTTGTGATTTTTAAAGTCTATTAGTAAAATAAGAATTAAAGAGAACTTCATCAATCTGATAAAAACTGTATTAGAAAAAAATTTAAATCTAACATCATACTTAATAGTAAACATCTGAGTGCTTTCTTCACAAGATTGAAAATAAAGCAGAGATGTCAGCTGTTGCCATTTTTATACATTGTACTGGAGGTTCTTTTTTTTTTTTTGAGACGGAGTCTCGCTCTGTCGCCCACGTTGGAGTGCAGTAGCGCGATCTCGGCTCACTGCAAGCTCCGCCTCCCGGGTTCACGCTATTCTCCTGCCTCAGCCTCCTGAACAGCTGGGACCATAGGCACCCGCCACCACGCCCGGCTAATTTTTTGTATTTTTATTAGAGATGGGTTTCACCATGTTAGCCAGGATGGTCTCAATCTCCTGACCTTGTGATCCGCCCGCCTCGGCCTCCCAAAGTGCTGGGATTACAGGCGCGAGCCACCACACCCGGCCTGTACTGGAGGTTCTTACCAGTCAATAAGGCAAACAAAAAGCATAAATATTTAAAAGAGTTTGTCATTTTATATTGAAAAAAGGTAGAAAATATACAAGAATCTACAGAGCATCTACCAGAACTACTAAGAGAACATATAAAAATTACAAGATACAAAGTCAATATACAAAAATCAGTTATATTGATTTCTAGCTTCTGCTCAGAGATGTGGAGAGCAGAAAAAAGACATCACTACTAATACTACAGGAATAAAATAATGAACTAAGGCAAGATCACAACTTTTTTTTTTTTTTTTTTTTTTTTTGAGACGGAGTCTCGCTCTTTCGCCCAGGCCGGAGTGCAGTGGCACTATCTCGGCTCACTGCAAGCTCTGCCTCCCAGGTTCACGCCATTCTCCTGCCTCAGCCTCCCAAGTAGCTGGGACTACAGGCGCCCGCCACCGTGCCCAGCTAATTTTTTGTATTTTTAGTAGAGATGGGGTTTCACCGTGTTAGCCAGGATGGTCTCGAGCTCCTGACCTCATGATCCACCCGCTTCGGCCTCCCAAAGTGCTGGGATTACAGGCGTGAGCCACCGCGCCCAGCCAGATCACAACTTTTTAAAAACTCATCCTAGTACTGATGTTTCAGGTCAACCAATTGTTCCAGAATCGAAGGAGAGACAGAAACCCACAGGAAAAGACAAGATGGGAGCATCAACTTTTCTAGGCAAGAAAGATGCAGACATCAGTGAGAAGAGTTCTAAAGCAAGGAGCAAATTGCTAGAACATGCCTTGCCTGACAAGTAAAAAGTATGAGCCATAAACAGGAATCATCTGTAGGTGCTTTTTTCTTTTCTTTTCTTTTCTTTTTGAGACAGAGTCTCGCTCTATTGACCAGGCTGGAGTGCAGCGGTGCTATCTCAGCTCACTGCAACTTCCGCCTCCCTGGTTCAAGCAATTCTCCTGACTCAACGTCCTGAGTAGCTGGGGTTATAGCCGTGCCACCATGCCCAGCTAATTTTTGTATTTTTAGTAGAGACGGAGTTTCACTCTGTTGGCCAGGTTGGTCTTGAACGCCTCACCTCGTGATCCACCCGCCTCACCCTCCCAAAGTGCTGGGATTACAGGCGTGAACTGCCACACCCAGGCCTGTAGCTGCTTTTTTTTATTTGCTTTCTGGTTTGGTTTTTATTTGTCCTTATTTGGAAATCTGTCATTCTAAGTAGAGAATACAAGGTATATTAATTATATTTTTTAATTTATTAAGGTTTGATTTAATGTATGTATTTAATTTTTATTTGTAATTTCAACTTTTAGATTCAGAGAGTACATGTGCAGGTTTGTTATGAGGAAATACTGAATGTGCTGAGTTGGGGGTGTGAATGATCCCATCACCCAGGTACTGAGCATAGTACTCAATAGGTAGATTTTCTGCCCTCACCCCCTTCCTCCCTCACCCTCTAGTAGTCCTCAGTGTCCATTGTTGCCATCTATGGCATGAGTCTCATACTCATATGTCTATGAGTACCCAATGTTTACCCCCACTTATGAATGAGAACATATGGTATTTGGTTTTCTGTTCATGTATTAATTCACTTAGGATAATGGCCTCCAGCAGCACCCATGTTGCTGCAAAGGACACATTTCAATTTTTATAGCTGCATAGTATTCCATGGTGTATATGTACCACTTTTTTGGTTTTTTTGAGATGGAATCTTGCTCTGTCGCCCAGGCTGGAGTGCAGTGGTGTGATCTCAGCTCACTGCAATCTCCGCCTCCCAGGTTCAAGCGATTCTCCTGCCTCAGCCTCCCGAATAGCTGGGATCACAGGTGCCCACCACCACACCTGGCTAATTTTTTGTATTTTTAGTAGAGACAAGCTTTCACCATGTTGGCCAGCCTGGTCTCAAACTCCTGACCTCAGGTGATCCGCCTGTCTCGGCCTCCAGAAGTGCTGGGGTTACAGGCATGAGCCACCGCGCTTAGCCATGTACCACATTTTTAAATCCAATCTGCCATTGATGGACACCTAGGTTGATTCCATGTCTCAGCTATTGTGAATAGCGCTGAGATGAAAACAAGTGCAGGCCAGGTGCGGTGGCTCACACCCATAATCCCAACACTTCAGGAGGCTGAGGCAGGCAGATCACTTGAGGTCAGGAGTTTGAGAGCAGCTTGGCCAACATGGTGAAACCCCATCCCTACTAAAAATACAAACATTAGCTGGGCGTGGTGCATGCCTGTAATCTCAGCTACTCAGGAGGCTGAGGCACGAGAATCGGTTGAACCCGGGAAGTGGAGGTTGCAGTAAGCCAAGATTGTGCCACTGCACTCCCGCCTGGGTGACAGAGCGAGACTCTATCTCAAATTTTAAAAAAATAAAACAGGATGGGCGTGGTGGCTTACACCTGTAATCCCAGCACTTTGAGAGGCTGAGGCAGGCGGATCACCTGAGGTCGGGAGTTTGAGACCAGCCTGACCAACATGGTGAAACCCCGTCTCTAATAAAAATACAAAATTAGCCAGGTGTGGTGGCGCATGCCTGTAATCCCAGCTACTCAGGAGGCTGAGGCAGGAGAATCACTTGAACCCAGGAGGCAGTGGCTGCAGTGAGCCAAGATTGAGCCATTGCACTCCAGCCTGGGCAACAAGAGCAAAACTCTGTCTCGAAAAGAAAAGAAAAGGAAAAAAGAGAAGAGAAGAGAAAGAAGAGAAGAGAAGAGAGAAAAGGAAAGGAAGGGAAGGGGAGGGGAGAGGAAGGGAGGGGAGGGGAGGGAAGGGAAGGGAAAGGAAAGGAAAGGAAAGGAAGAGAGGAGGGGAGGGGAGCATGTGTCTTTTTTGTAGAACAAAAAATAACCTGTAGCTCCTTGAAAACTTTTTCTCCTTGAACTCAACTAGACATTCAGTGAAAGACTGATAGGACTCTGAAAAAAAAATATCTCTCTCAAGTTACAGAACTGGGACATGCAACAGCAGCAATGCTGGCAAGAAGCTCCACTCAGAACTTTCTCCTCTACAGAAAAAAAAGCCTTCATCTATGGGTGAAGAGCCAGGAAGCACTCTCTTAGGGCGCTGGTGAAAGCACATTGCTGCTGAAAGTAGGGAACACAAAGAAAACTTGAAGCCCTAGAAGATGTGCAGAAATTCACAATGGATTCAGAACCATGTCAGAAGAAAAGAAAGAGAAGGTCAAATCTCTGGGGCCCAGAGGCAGAGTGTTTGCCTAAGACTGGCAATCAAATAAAAACGTATTCTCACGTACCTTCATCACCAGGCTAACTGCTGTCAAGATACATATTCTTTGCAAGAGATATTGCAAGAGACATACTCTTTCTGAGGCATAGCACAAAAGGAAGACTTAAGGTTGAGGGTGAAATCATCATCAGAAAAACATCCTCTGGCAAACCAACCCCACCCTCAACACAAGGTATCACCAGAGGCATTCAAAGCCCATAGGGTAGGCCAGGCGCAGTGGCTCATGCCTGTAATCCCAGCACTTTGGGAGGCAGAGGCGAGCAGATCACCTGAGGTTGAGAGTTTGAGACCAGTCTGACCAACATGGAGAAACTCCCTCTCCACTAAAATTACAAAATTAGCCGGGCGTGGTGGCGCATGCCTATAATCCCAGCTACTCAGGAGGCTGAGGCAGGAGAATCGCTTGAACTCAGGAGGCAGAGGTTGCAATGAGCAGAGATTGTGCCACTGCACTCCAGCCTGGGCAACAAGAGTGAAACTCTATCCCCCCCGCAAAAAAGCCCATAGGGTAGTAAGAATCACACTATAGCAACATCAAATCTCAAGCCCAGCTTTACTCAGAGAAACACAAACCTCTGTACTAAAGGCCTGGTAAAAGAAAAGGCATGTCAGTTTCAGACATAAAATCTACTTATCTCAGTTTCTATGGTTCTACATAAGATGTCCAGTTTTCAGCCTCCAAAATTAGCCGGGCATGGTGGTGGGCTCCTATAATCCCAGCTACTTGGGAGGCTGAGGCAGGAGAATTGCTTGAACCTGGGAGGTGGAGGTTGCAGTGAGCAGAGATAGCGCCATTGCCCTCCAGCCTGGGCAACAAGAGCGAAACTCCGTCTCAAATTAAAAAAAAGTATTGTCAAGACCAATGTCAAGGACATTTTCCCCTATGTTATCTTCTCAGAGTTTTATGATTTCAGGTCTTACTTTTAGGTCTTTTATCTATTTTGAGTTGGTTTTTTGGTATAGTATAAGATAATGGTCCAATATCATTCTTTTGCATATAGAAATTCAGTTTTCCTGGAACCATTTAGTGAAGAGATGATTTTTTTCCTCATTATGTCCTCTTGGTGCCCTTTTCAAAAATTAGCTAACCATGAATGTTTGGATTTATTTCTGGGAGCTCTATTGTGTTTCACTGGTCTATGTTTCTGTTTCTATGATGGTACCATACTATACTGATTACTATAGCTTTGTAATATAATTTTAAATCAGGATGTGTGATGCTCTGTGTTCATTGCAGTATTTTTTTAACAGCTAAGATATGGAAACTTAAGTTCTATTATGATCCTAGTCACTCTTTTTTCAATCCCTCCCTTCACTTCTTTTATCCCTCTCTCCCTTCCTCCCTCTCTTTCTCTCATTCTTTGTTTCCACTATAAATGGAACTACTGTATGATCTAGCAATCCCACTACTGGGTATATACCCAAAGGAAAAAAAATCAGTATATAGAAGAGATCTCTGCATCCCTGTGTTTATTGAACCAGTATTCACCAGAGCAAAAATATGGAATCAACCTAAGTGTCCATCAACAGACATATGGATTAAAAAGTTGTATATATACACATTTAAATACTATTTGGGGCCAGACATGATGGCTCACGCCTGTAATCCCAGCACTTTGGGAGGCTGAGGCGGGTGGATCACCAGAGGTCAGGAGTTTGAAACCAACCTGGCCAATATGTTGAAACCCCATCTCTACTAAAAATACAAAATTATCCAGGCATGGTGGCACATGCCTGTAATCCCAGCTACTTGGGAGGCTGCGGCCGGCAGGAGAATCAATTGAACCTGGGAGGCAGAGGTTGCAGTGAGCTGAGATCATGCCATTGCACTCCAGCCTGGGCAACAAGAGTGAAACTCCATCTCAAAAAAAAAAAAAAAAAATACAATTTGGCCACACACAAAAATGAAAACCTGTCATTTGCATTAACATGGATGGAACTAGAGGTCATTATGTTAAGTGAAGTAAGTCAGACACAGAAAGACAAATATGTCACTCATATGCATCAGCCTAAAAAGTTGACCTCATAGAGGTAGAGTAGAATGATAGCTACCAGAGGCTGGGAAGGGTGTGTGAGTAGTGGGGGGATGAACAGAGGTTGGCTGGTGGGTTCAAACATTCAGTTAGGCAGAAGAAATAAGTTCTAATGTTCTATAGCAGAGTAGGGAGACTATAGTTTATAACAATGTATTGTATATTTCAAAACAGCTAAAAGAGGGGATTTGAAATGTTCCCAAAACATAGAAATAATAAATATTCGAGGTAATAGATACATGAAGCACCCTGACTTGATTATTATGTATTCTATGCATATAACAAAATATCACATGTACCCCATCAATATGTATTAATATTACATATCATTTAAATTTTTTAAAAAACAGAGGGGTCCTTGGAGAGGTAATTAGGTCATATGGCTCCACCCACATGAATAGGACTAGTGCTTTTATAACAGAAGCTTGAGGGACACTGTTTGCTTCTCCTGCCATGTGAGGACACAGCTAGAAGCCATTTTTGAAGCAGAGAGTAAGCCCCCACCTGACACCAAACCTGCTGGTGCTTTGATCTTGGACTTCCCATCCTCTAGAACTGTGAACAATGCATTTCTATTGTTTATAAATTACCAAGTCTGAGGTATTTTGTTATAGCTGCCCAAACAGACTAAGGCACTTGCTAAAGATTTGTTGCTAGCATTTGCATATCAGCATTTGCATAATATTTGGCTAATTGGCTTTTGGGATCCCTTCTAATCCTAAAATTTTATGTTTTAGAGTCATGTGAACAAAGGAGTATTAACCATGATTTGTTAAACAAGACAGCCCAAAGATAAAATGGAATGAGCATAGGCCAATGTTTCAGTCCCTGAGAAATTCCTCTGATGGTTATTCATGAAAAGCAATGACAGGCCAGGCACAGTGGCTCATGCCTATAATCCCAATACTTTGGGAGACTGAGGCGGGTAGATCACCTGAGGTCAGGAGTTCGAGACCAGCCTGGCCCACATGGTGAAACCCTGTTTCTACTAAAAAAAAATCCAAAAGTTAGCCGGGCATGAAGGCAGGTGTCTGTAATCCCAGCTACTTGGGAGGCTGAGGCGGGAGAATCACTTGAACCCAGGAGGCAGAGGTTGCAGTGAGCTGAGATCACGCCACTGCACTCCAGCCTGAGCAACAGAGCCAGACTCAGTCTCAAAAAAAAAAAAAAAAAAAAAACTTGCTCTAACCTCATACTCAGTAAAGCAATCAGCAAGCAGCCATCCAACCATTTGCTAAAATAACTTCATTAAAAAATTATTTATTGTCAGTGCATACATTCTGCAAATATATCCATCAAAACAGCACTGTTCTTCTCATTTATTGGGCGATTCAGAAGTTTTACTTTGAATTTCTTTGGTGTTAAATAGAAATAGTCTGTTGCACTGCTAACAAGGTCATTGGACTCAAAAAACATGTAACAATTATCTAAATCACCATTGATACTTAAAACTCCAATTAGTATAAAAGCTAATTCATGCCCAAACATAACAAACAAGACTTTATCATCTATGCCTACATCAGTTTTCCAAGTCAATATTTTTAAGCTATATAATCTTATTGAAGTACAAAATGCAGAGTTATATTTGAAAGATATACTTAACTGTATCTCCATCAGCAGGTATTTGTGTGGGCATAGGCATTGTTCTTTCTGCCATGCTACACTAAAAGAGCTGGAAATTAAAAAAATAAACATTTTTTAAAATTTCTTACAAAGGCTATATTCTTACTATATAATTTAGATCAATTAGGGGGCATAATATGGGTATTTTCGCAAGCTTTAGTTTTTAGTTCACACTATTCATCTGTTTTAAACTGTGGCTGTCTTGCTAGATGGGCTTCTACATGATGAATAATAGGTAATATTCAACTTATAATGTAGAGTAATACATTTAACCATAAGCACACAAAAAGCATCTTAAAGTTAAACTCCCTTTGGAAATCAAGAGGATAAGAGCATTCTTCTTCTTTAAATGACTCCATGGTCGTAAGAAAGGAAAGTAGAAAATTTTGCTTTAAAAAATGGTTAAAAAAAAACGAAACAAGACACTCACAAGTACTTAACTTTCCAGAGTAGCATACCAGAGGAGGCTTGGGCATTTGAATTTACCCATTGAAAAAGAATTGTGAAAGCAGACCTTAGAAAACCTAAACAAGTCCTTTAGACACTGAACTAAAATAATGATAATTCTCATTTATGAAGCATCTATTATACACCTAGCATTGTGCTAAGGGTTTATGTGCTTTATTTACCTTTGTTAGTCCTCATAGTAGATCTGAGATGTATGTATTTTCATTGCCATATGCCAGGTGAAAAAATTCAGACTCAGAAAGATTAAATAACTTACTTTCCCAGGGATTCAGCTGTGCAGCAGACACAGGTCCGAACTGATTCCAAGCTGGTGTCCTTTCTACTGTCCCCAGTTGTGGACCAAATAAATATTCACTGTGTTTGTAACAGTTGGGAACAGGGAGGAGAGGTACAAGAGAGCGTGCTGTGCTCATCTCCAAGCAGAACTGCCTGAGAAGGCCATGCTACCCTACTTTTGAACACAGCACAGAGATAGTAAGAATATGAGACATGTTTCAAAAGGAAATATTATATATTTGTAAAGCAAGTATTTGAAATATTTGAGAAGCAAACAGAATCAAAGAATGGTTCTGTGCCATAATCTCTTCACTTGCTCTATCCTGAGGATTATTGCACTTTAGTATACAAATGTATATCATTTTCCCTAAAATTAAGCAATGTTTTCTGATATAGATAGAGTTCTGTTTTGTGGTGTGGTTTAATCTAGACCAGTATGTATGAAGGTTTTTAAAATTTATTTATTTATCAGAAACTTAGTGGTGGACATTGCAGTAATTTCGAGGCTTTTTTTTTTTTTGCTCCACCTCCCGGGTTCACACCATTCTCCTGCCTCAGCCTCCCTAGTAGCTGGGACTACAGGCGCCCGCCACCACGCCCAGCTAATTTTTTGTATTTTTAGTAAAGATGAGGTTTCACCGTGTTAGCCAGGATGGTCTCAATCTCCTGACCTTGTGATCCACCTGCCTCAGCCTCCCAAAGTGCTGGGATTACAGGTGTGAGCCACCACACCTGGCCAGTAATTTCTAGCCTTTAATGGAAATCAGCAACAAACATTGTTGATTTAAGTCAACAATGTTTGGCCAGGCACAGTGGCTAACACCTATAATCCCAGCACTTTGGGAGGCCGAGGCAGGCAGATCACTTGAGGCCAAGAGTTTCAGACCAGACTGGCCAACACGGCAAAATCCGGTCTCTACTAAAAATACAAAACTTAGCTGGGCATAGCAGTGCAGGCCTGTAATCCCAGCAACTCAGGAGGCTGAGGCACGAGAATTGCTTGAACCCAGAAGGTGGAGGTTGCAGTGAGCCAAGATCCCGCCACTGCATTCCAGCCTGGGAGACAGAACAAGACTGACTCAAAAAATAAATAACAATGTTTATTTAAATCAACAATAAATATTGTTTTTGAAATACTGTAGTAATTTGAAGTAAACTACTACAAATTCAAGAGTCTCTATCTCTGTATAATGACTGAATTTTTGGCAAATCTGCCAAAAATTATTTGAGAACTAGAGATGCAACTTATCTTGTATTTAAAAGCCTAATTAAGGGTCTTAAACAAAGAGGGGTTTATTTCTTTCACATAAGTCTAGAGCAGAAGTTTTTCAAAGTATGATCACTGGACCCTGAGGATTCCTGAGACTCTTTTGCGGGGGGCCTATGGGTTCAATTTTTTTCTAATAATACTAGGGTTTTTTGTTTTTGTTTTGAGATAGGGTCTCACTCTGTCACCAAGGCTGGAGCGCAATGGCGCAGTCGCAACTCACTGTAGCCTCAACCTCCCAAACTCAAGCGATCCTCCACACCTCAGCCTCCCAAATAGCTGGGATTACAGGCACCTGCCATCATGCCCTGCTAATTTTTGTACTTTTTTGTAGAGACAGGGTTTTGCCATGTTGCCCAGGCTGATCTTGAACTCCTGAACTCAAGCAATTCTTCTGCCTGGCCTCCCAAAGTCCTGGGATTACAGGTGTGAGTAGTATGGCCACTGCACTTAGCCAATAGTAGGGTTTAATTTGCCTTTCTACTGTGTTGATGTTTACACTGATGGTTCAAAAGCAATGGTGGTTAAAACTACTGCTACCTTCGGCCGGGCACGGTGGCTCACACCTGTAATCCTAACACTTTGGGAGGCCAAGGTGGGTGTATCACCTGAGGTCAGGAGTTCGAGACCAGCCTGGCCAACATGGCAAAACGCTGTCTCTACTAAAAATACAAAAAATGGCTTGGCGTAGTCGCTGGCGCCTGTAATCCCATCTACTCGGGAGGTTGAGGCAGGAGAATTGCTTGAGCCCAGGAGGCAGAGGTTGCAGTGAGCAGAGATCATGCCACTGCGCTCCAGCCTGAGCAACAAGAGCAAGACGCCATCTCAAAACAAAACAAAACAAAACACAAAAAACTGCTACCTTCACCAAAAAAAGCCTCCAAATTGTATTATTAGTTATTGAACTATTCACCTCACATATTCACAACAACAAAAACCAATGAATACACGTAAAGCATTTATACTGTATAGAAGTATGATGGTTGCCTTGAGGAAAACAAGTTCTGTGATTGATTGAGTTTTGAGAAATAGGAACTCCTTTTTTTACGGAACGTTATTAATTTCAAGTGCAAGTGACAAACACTGATGATTTAAGCTTGGGGATTTCTTTTTTTTTGAGACTGAGTCTCACTCTGTCACCCAGGTTGGAGTGCAGTGGAGCGATCTCGGCTCACTGCAAGCTCCGCCTCCTGGGTTCACGGCATTCTCCTGCCTCAGCCTCCGGAGTAGCTGGGACTACAGGCGCCCACCACCACGTCCAGCTAATTTTTTTTGTATTTTTAGTAGAGACGGGGTTTCACCGTGTTAGCCAGGATGGTCTCCATCTCCTGACCTCGTGATCCACCCGCCTCGGCCTCCCAAAGTGCTGGGATTACAGGCGTGAGCCACCGCGCCGGGCCAAGCTTGGGGATTTCTAAGACAGATTCTTGAAAATGAATGAAGCATGGTTTGTAACATCAAGAAAAATAACTAAGCCAGGCGAGGTGGCTCGTGCAATGCCAGCACTTGGGAATCTGAAGCAGGAGAACTGCTTGAGCCCAGAAGTCTGAAACTAGCCTGGTCAGCATAGTGAGACCCAGTCTCTACAAAAGAAAAATTTAAAAATTAGTCAGGCATGGTGGTGCGTGCCTGTAGTCCCAGCTACTCCGGAGACTGAGACAGAAAGATTGCTGGAGCGCCAGAGTTTGAGGCTGCAGTGAGCTATGATCATGCCATTGCACTCCAGCCAGGGCAACAGAGTGAGATCCTGTCTAAAGAAACAAACAAACAAAAAATAATGAATGAAAAGATTAGAAAACTAACTGAAAATGTACTTTTTAAACGATAAAATTTACACTTTTGTAAATTTTGTAATATGAGCTTTACAGCTAAAATTAGAGTTTTTGGAGAAATTCTATCAACCATCATGATCTTGATAGCTTCCCAACATTTAAAAACTTTTCTAAAAACATTGGTAGAGATATTAACAATACAAATGTTTGATTTTTTTTTTTTTTTTTTTGAGACAGAGTCTCACTCTGTCGCCCAGACTGGAGTGCAGTGGCACAATCTCGGCTCACTGCAACCTCTGCCTCCTGGGTCCAAGTGATTCTCCTGCCTCAGCCTCCCAAGTAGCTGGGACTACAGGCGCGTGCCACTGTACTTGGCTAATTTTTTGTATTTTTAGTAGAGATGGGGTTTCACCATGTTAGCCAGGATGGTCTTGATCTCCTGACCTTGTGATTGGCCCGCCTCGGCCTCCCGAAGTGCTAGGATTACAGGCATGAGCCACTGCGCCTGACCAACAGATGTTTTTCAAATGACCAATGCCTGACATTACAAAGATACACATGAGTTTACGATCCATTTGAAGAGTCAGACAGACCAGATTTTTTTAAATTTTATTATACATTGACAAATTATCATTGTATATAGTTATGGGTACAAAGTGATGTCATAAATTTTTAGTACAATATGAAATAACTAATCAAATTGACATACTCATAACCTGAAATATTTAGTTTTTTTGTGGTGAGAACATTTGAAATTTACCGTCTTAGTAATTTTGAAATGGACAGTGCACAAGTATTTCATTTTTTATTTTTTTATTTTTTTGAGACAGAGTTTCACTCTTGTTGCCCAGGCTGGAGTGCAATGGTGCTATCTCGGCTCACTGCAACCTCTGCCTCCCGGGTTCAAGCGATTCTCCTTCCTCAGCCTCCTGAGTAGCGGAGATTACAGGCATGCACCACCATGTCCTGCTAATTTTTTGTATTTTTAGTAGAAATGGGGTTTCACCATGTTAAGCAGGCTGGTCTCGAACTCCTGACCTCAGGTGATCCGCCCACCTCAGCCTCCCAAAGTGCTGGGATTACAGGCGTAAGCCACCACACCCGGCCAACAGTGCACAATTATTAAGTATATTCACCAACCTGTGCAATAGCTCTCAAAAAATCCAAATCTTCCCAAACTAAAACTTTATATCCATAAAACAATAACTATCCTTTCTCCCCTATTTCTGGGACTCACAATTGTACTTTCTGTGTCTATGAATTTGACTACTTTAGGTACCTCATACAAATGGGATTCTGTAACATTTGTCCCTTTGTGACTGAATTATTTCACTTAGCATAATGTCTTCAAGGTTCATCTCTGTTTTAACATGTGTCAGAATTTCCTTCCTTTTTAGGGCTAAATGATATTCCATTGTACATACATACCATATATTGCTTATCCATTCATTTATCAGTGGACATTTCGGTTGCTTCCACCTGTTGGCTATTGTGAATAATGCTGCTGTGAATATAAATGTGCAAATATCTTTTCTGGACCCTGCTTTCTATTCTTTTGGGCATACACCCTGAGGTGGACTTGTTGAATCGTATGGTAATTCTATGCTTAATGCTGTTGTTGTTGTTGCTGTTGTTTGAGACTAAGCCTCACTCTGTCACCCAGGCTGGAGTATAATGGCGTGATCTCGGCTCATTGCAACCTCTGCCTCCCGGGTTCAAGCGATTCTCCTGCCTCAGCCTCCCGAGTAGCTGGGCTTACAGGCGCACGCCACTGTGCCTGGCTACTTTTTGTCTTTTTAGTAGAGACAGGGTTTTGCCATGTTGGCCAGGCTGTTCTCAAACTCCTGATCTCAGGTGATCCACCTGCCTCAGCCTCCCAAAGTGCTCAGATTACAGGCGTGAGCCACTGTGCCCAGCATCTATGTTTAATTTTTAAAGAAAACCCAAACACAGCAGCCACACCATTTTACATTCCCAGCAACATGCACAGGGTGCGAACTTCTCCATGCCTTCACCAGCACTTGTTACTGTGGTTTTGGATAGCAGCTCTCCTAATGGGTGTGTGTACCTAAAAGTATCTGAGACAGGTCTCAATCAATTTAGAAAGTTTAGGCCGGGTGCGGTGGCTCACGCCTGTAATTCCAGCACTTTGGGAGGCCAAGGTGGGTGGATTGCCTGAGGTCAGGATTTGAGACCAGCCTGGCTAACATGGTGAAACCCCGTCTACTAAAAATACAAAAATTAGCCGGGCATGGTGGCAGGCACCTATAGGCTGAGGCAGGAGAATTGCTGGAACCCAGGAGGTGGAGGTTGCAGCGAGCCAAGATCATGCCCACTGCACTCCAGCCTGGGTGACAGAGCGAGACTCCATCTCCAAAAAAAGAGAAAAAGAAAGTTTATTTTGCCAAGGTTAAGGACACTCCTGTGACACAGCATCAGGAGGTCCCAATGACATGTGCCCAAAGTGGTCAGGGGTACAGTTTGCTTTTACACATCAGGGAGACATAATATACATCAATCAATATGTGTAAAATTTACATTGGTTTGATCTGGAAGGGTGAGACAACTTGAAGTAGTGGGGGGAGGGGAGGTTCAAGGTCATAAGTAGATTTTTAAATGTTGTGATTGGCATTTGGTTGAAAGAATTGTTATCAATAGAAAGGAATGTCTGGGTAACAATAAAGGGTTCTGGAAACCAATGTTTTATTATGCAGATGAAGCCTCCAAGTAGCAGGATTCAGGGAGAACAGATTGTAAATGTTTCTTATCAGACTTAAAGTCTGTTGATGTTAATGCTGGTCAGTTTTGTAAATACACCAATCAGCACTCTGTATCTAGCTCAAGGTTTGTAAACACACCAATCAGCACCCTGTGTCTAGCTCAGGGTTTGTGAATGCACCAATTGACACTCTGTATCTAGCTACTCTGGTGGGGCCTTGGAGAACATTTATGTCTAGCTCAGGGATTGTAAATACACCAATCGGCACTCTGTATCTAGCTCAAGGTTTGTAAACACACCAATCAGCACCCTGTGTCTAGCTCAAGGTTTGTGAATGCACCAATGGACACTCTGTATCTAGCTACTCTGGTGGGGACGTGGAGAACCTTTGTGTCTAGCTCAGGGATTGTAAACGTACCAATCAGCGCCCTGTCAAAACAGACCACTCAGCTCTACCAATCAGCAGGACGTGGGTGGGCCCAGATAAGAGAATAAAAGCAGTCTGCCTGAGCCAGCAGTGGCAACCCAGCTCAGGTCCCCTTCCACACTGTGGAAGTATTTGTTCTTTTGCTCTTTGCAATAAATCTTGCTACTGCTCACTCTTTGGGTCCACACTTATGAGCTGTAACACTCACCACAAAGGTCTGCAGCTTCACTCCTGAAGCCAGCGAGACCACGAGCCCACCAGGAGGAACGAACAACTCCAGAAGCGCTGCCTTAAGAGCTGTAACACTCACCGCGAAGGTCTGCAGCTTCACTCCTGAGCCAGGGAGATCACGAACCCACCAGAAGGAAGAAACTCCGAACATATCCGAACATCAGAAGGAACAAACTCCAGACACGCCACCTTAAGAGCTGTAACACTCACCGCGAGGGTCCACGGCTTCATTCTTGAAGTCAGTGAGACCAAGAACCCACCAATTCCAGACACAATTTTATTTATTTATTTATTTTTTTTTTTAGATGGAGTCTCACTCTGTCACCTAGGCTGGAGTGTAGTGGTGCAATCTTGGCTCACTGCAACCTCCGCCTCTCAGGTTCAAATGATTCTCCTGCTTCAGCCTCCCAAGTAGCTGGGACTACAGGCACGTACCACCACACCCAACTAATTGTTGTGTTTTCTTAGTAGAGATGGAGTTTCACCATGTTGGCCAGGGTGGTCTTGAACTCCTGACCTCAGGTGATCCACCCACCTTGGCCTCCTAAAGTGCTGGGATTACAGGCGTGAGCCACCATGCCCAGCCAATTTTTGTATTTTTAGTAAAGATGGGGTTTCACCATGTTGGCCAGGCTGGTCTCAAACTCCTGGCCTCAAGTGATCGCCCTGAGTGCTAGGATTCCAGGTGTGAGCCACTGCACTTGGCCCCTATAAAAGTTTGGAAAAAAGGAGAAAAATTTCAGGACCTGGCGCTGGTGAAAAATTCTTAGACTTGACAACAAAGACAATACATAAAAGAAAAAACTGGTAAATTAAATATCATCAAAATTTAAAAATAAAAAATATTTGCACTGTGAAAATTCTGTGTAAAGGATAAAAAGACAGGCTACAGACTAGGGGAAAATATTTTCATACCACACATTTAACACTGAACTTGAATCTAGAATACATAAATAACTTTTTTAAAACTCAAAAGCAGCCTGGGATTTGAGGTTGCAGTGAGCTAGGATTGAGCCATTGCACTCCAGTCTTGGCAACAGAGCAAGACCCTGTCTCTAAAAAATTACAGAGCTGCTGGGAGAACTGGCTAACCATATACAGAAAATTGAAATTGGACGTCTTCCTTACATCATACACAAAAATCAATGCAAGATAGACTACAGACTTAAATGTGCAACTCAAAGCTAAAAAAACCCTAGAAGAAAACCTAGGCAACACCATTCAGGACATGGGCACAGGCAAAGATTTCACAACAAAGAGGACAGAACAATTGCAACAAAAGCAAAAATTGACAAATGGGATCTAATTAAAGAGCTTCTGCACAGCAAAAGAAACAATCAACAGAGTAAACAGACAACCTACAGAATGGAAGAAAATTTTTGCAATCCATCCATCTGATAAATGTCTGATATCCACCGTCTATAAGGAACTTAAACGATTGTACAAGAAAAAAACAACGCCATTAAAAAGTGGTCAAAGGACATGAACAGACACTTGTCAAAAGAAGACATACATGCACCCAACAAACATACGAAAAAAAAGCTCAAGATCACTGATCGTTAGAGAAATGCAAATCAAAACCACAATGAGATACCGTCTCACACCAGTCAGAATAGTGATTATTAAAAAGTCAAAAAACAACAGATGCTAGTGAGGTTGTGGAGAAAAAGGAACACTTTTACACTGTTGGTGGGAGAGTAAATTAGTTCAGCCATTGTGGAAGACAGTGTAGCGATTCCTCAAAGACCCAGAGGCAGAAATACCATTTGACTCAGCAATCCCATTACTGGGTGTATACCCAGAGGAATATAAATGATTCTATTATAAAGATTCATGTACTTGTATGATCACTGCAGCACTATTCACAATAACAAAGACATGGAATTAGCCTCAATGCCCATCAATAATAGATTGGATAAAGAAAATCTGGTATAGATATACCATGGAATACTATGCAGCCATAAAAAGGAACAAGAAAGATCATGTCCTTTGCAGGGACATGGATGGAGCTGGAAGCCATTATCTTCATCAAACTAATGCAGTAACAGAAAACCAAATACCTCATGGACACATGGTGGGGAACAACACACACCGGGGCCTGTCGGAGGGTAGGAGGTAGGAGGAGGGAAAGCATCAGGAAGAAAAACTAAATGGATGCTGGGCTGAATACCTAGGTAATGGGATGATCTGCGCAGCAAACCACTGTAGCACACATTTACCTATGTAACAAACCTGCACATCCTGCACATGTACTTAAAATAAAAGTTGGAAGTAGAAAAAAAATTACAGAGCTAATCATGAATGCAAATGGCTTTGGGAGGGCTTACGTGTCCACTTAAAAACCTGCGGCAACACCACAAAGCCAAAAATGGATAATTACCACACAGAAAGAATTGCTGGAGAGATGGACATATCTGAGATGTCTGGGGATGGCGAGGAACAAAGAAGGGCAGAAGCTATCAGTATCAGCCACAGAGTGGGTGTCATCATGGTCCCCAGTGGCCTGTTCTGCAGAGGACACCAGCATTGCCACTTAAGTAACTAAAAGCCATTGCCACCGCATACCTCCTGGAGAGAAAGCTGCTACTGTGCCCGCTAGAAAGCCACTGTTGTACCACCCCGGCTGGAGCCACCAATCCCCACAACCCTAAGCATCCCCATACTAGAGTCAAAGCCGCCCCACGTGTGTCCACACTCCAGTCCCAAGCTCTGTGGCTGCACCGTGCATACCTACATTCCAGGCACCAAAACCACCACCACAGCTGATTAACCCCACCCCAGGTCATGAAAGTGTGGTCATTCTGCACATCTGTGCTCCAGATTTCAGTTCCACCACTGCTCCATGAGTGCCCACGTCTCAGACATCAGAACCACCTCCACAGTGAGCTAGCCTGCACTGAGGACCCTGGACTCATTGTCATTCCATGCAGGCCTGTTTTATTTTTTGGTTTTATTTATTTATTTTTTTTTCTGAGACGGAGTCTCGCTCTGTCGCCCAGCTGGAGTGCAGTGGTGTGATCTCAGCTCACTGCAAGCTCCGCCTCGCCGGTTCACGCCATTCTCCTGCCTCAGCCTCCGGAGTAGCTGGGACTACAGGCGCCCGCCACCACGCCTGGCTAATTTTTTGTATTTTCAGTAGAGACAGGGTTTCACCGTGTTAGCCAGGATGGTCTCGATCTCCTGACCTCGTGATCCGCCCACCTCGGCCTCCCAAAGTGCTGGGATTACAGGCGTAAGCCACCGCGCCCGGTCTATTTTTTTGTTTTTGTTTGTTTGTTTTTTGAGACAGAGTCTCACTCTGTCACCCAGGCTAGAGTGCAGTGGTGCAATCTTGGCTCACCACAACCTCCACCTCCCGGGTTCAAGAGATTCTTGTGCCTCAGGCCAGGCATCTTGGGCACTGATGCCACTGCCATTATTACATATAGGTATAAGTTAACCGCAGCCATTTTTAGTCTCTTGTAGTCTACCAGTAGCTTTTTGTCTTACCCTAATGATTCCCTGAAAGCACTTGCCATCACCTACAGGCTATGGCATTTCATCTTAAAAAAAGAAGCACTACAGGCTGGGCGCCATGGCCCATGCCTGTAACCTTAGCAGTTTGGGAGGCCGAAGTGGGATGCATCACCTGAGGCCAGGAGTTTGAGACCAACCTGGCCAACATGGTGAAACCCTGTCTCTACTAAAAATACAAAAATTAGCCAGGCGGGGTGGCATAGCCTGTAATTCCAGCTACTTGGGAGGCTGAGACAGGAGAATTGCTTGAGCCCAGGAGGCAGAGGTTGAAGTGAGCCGAGATTGTGCCATTGCACTTCAGCCTGGGTGACAGAGCAAGACTCCATCTCAAAAAAAAAAAAAAAAAAAAAAAGCAGCAGCGCTATCTCAGATCTCAACTGAAAAGGATTGCACCAGGTACTTTGGGGTACCAGCTTCTGATGGCATCACTTAAATTTGAGACTCTACCAGTAAACGGAGTCACAAATTCCAGAATTCTAGTTAAGAAGCGGATGAGTCCTGGAGACTACTAAATTCAAGATAGAGCATAACAAGAATTAATTACACAGAAATGAGTGAGCTGATGAGTAATGACTTTGTTATTTGGACTCTTGCTGATGTTCCAATGTTCTACTTTTTGCATATATAAGAAACCTCTTTTTTCTCTTAAGATATCTATAACATAAAAATTTAATAGTCTATGCTTTTGTAAACGGAAGTGAAACGTTTATATATATGTCTTATTTTCCCTGCCTGGCTCCTCCAGAATTTGAAAACCCTTATGTTGGGGTGATCAGACCCAACACCAGGTCATGGGGCCGATGAAGTCCAGCAGAGTCAAAGGAATGAGAAAAAGACAGTTTGAGAGAGTAAGTGGGACCAGGGGGCCCTCAGGAGTGTGAAGGATGAGAAGGCCCTGAGCCCTGGAAGCCCACGCTATTTGTTGGTGCTCAAACAAACAGGTAGTGAGGATGTGGGGGTTGAAAGGAAACAGTGTATCAAGTGAATGATACATATGGCTGCTTGAGATAATGGGAGTGCTAGAAGCAAGGAGCCAGCAAGTCTAGCAGACTTGCAAGCCCTGCCTCAGCTTTTCTCCCAACACCCTTATTTTCTTATTTTCATGGCCTTATAATTATTTGCATAGGTTCAATAAGAATCTATACTCATTGTTACCAGAGTGTAATTGGAACTTCAGTTATTCCTAAATTTGACTTTATGGAGCCAATGCTTACTAGCCCGGTTTCTGGGTTATAGAATTCAGAGCTGGGCAGACAGAATAATGCCCATCACCCCCAAAGATGATCACATCTAAATCCCTAGAACCTGTAAGTATCTTATCTTACGGGTCAAAAGACAGTTTGCAGATATGATTAAGGTTAAAGATCTTGAGCTGGGGAGATTATGATTAAGGTTAAAGATCTTGACTTGGGTAGCCTACACGGATGCCATTGTTAGCAGATCCAGGCAAGCCAATTCTTGGCCCACAGGTGGCTTGCTTCAGCACAGGCAGTGGCAGTGGTGGGCCAAGCAGATGGGCAGGTTATCGGGCCCCTGAGCAGCATGCATGATGTTGGCAGTGGCAATAGAGGGGGCAAGCCAACCCTTGAGCTCCCTGGCAGCAATCTCTGGTGTTAGCTGCAGTGACGATGGGGTGGACGGGCCACTCCCTAGGCCCCCAGGTGGCATGTGAGGGTGAGTGCCCGCAATGGGAGTGGTGGCAGGGTAGGCAGGTCTGTCTTCAGTCCCCTGATAGGAATGCACAGATGCCAGAGGGGGTAGGCATGGCAAGGCAATCCCCAGACCCTTGGAAAGTGCATTTGGCACTGGGGCGATGGCATCAGCTGTGGCATGCCCTTCCTCAGCGCCCCCCCCATGGTGCCCATGGGTGCAGGCTGTGTTGCATGGGGCGGTGTGATCCCCGGGCCCTGGGATTGCATGCTCCTGCACCATCAGCAGGCCAGCTGGGTCTTTTGTCAGACCTACTGATGGTGTGCACGTGTGCCCAGGGCAACAGATGGGTGAGCAAACCCTACGTGATCCCCAAGGTGGTCTCCAGGTGGTGTGCTTGGGTGGCAACAGCTGCAGTAACGGTGGGCAAATAAAGCCTATCTTCTGAGCCTGGGATGGCATCTGTACCTGCTGGTCCCCAGGCTGTATGCTGTATGCTCTATGCAGTATGCAGCAGTTCTGTTGCAGGGGATCGGGGAGCAGGGTTGCTGTCAGTGGCGGCAGTCCTAGGCAGGTAACTCGGAGCACGTGCTTTAGCTGCCTGTGTCCCAAAGGCAGCCTCCCCCATTCCCTGAAGTATATAAGACACTGTGTGGGCTACAGTGCTGGGGACCTGGCCGCAGGGTTGGGTCCAGCTGGTGTTACATCACTGCAGCCGTCCAGGAGGACATGAGGGGGATGTCAGTGGAGCTCCAGGAATGTGGAGACGCAGGAGTTTTTGGGCCCCAGGGCAGGATGCAGTCCGGCAGGTGCTTGCTCTCAAAATGGTGTCCTTGGAGGATAGACGCAGTGGCCCACGCCTATAATCCCAGCACTTTGGGAGGCCAAGGCGGGTGGATCACTTGAGGTCAGGAGTTCGAGACCAGCCTGTCCAACATGGTGAAACTCTGTCTCTACTAAAAAAAAATACAAAATTATCCAGGCATGGTGGCAGGAGCCTGTAATCCCAGCTACTCAAGAGGCTAAGGCAGGAGAATCGCTTAAACCGAGTAGGTGGAGATTAGAGTGAGCCAAGATTGCACCACTGCACTTCAAGCCTAGGTGACAGAGTGAGACTCTGTCTCAAAAAAACAAAAAAATACTGCTCAGTAGTTTTGGGTTTTTTTGGGGGAGCGTTGGGGGGTTTGAGACAAGTCTTACTGAGATTATAGGCACAGGCCACCATGCCCAGCTAATTTTTGTATTTTTAGTAGCAACAGGGTCTCATCATGTTGGCCAGGGCTGGTTTCAAACTCCTGGGCTAAGGCAATCCTCCCACCTTGGCCTCCCATAGTGCTGAAATTACAGGCATGAGCCACCACATCTGGCCTCTGTTTAGTACTTTTAATTAACATGCAATTACTGTATAACCCAGAAATTACATTCCTAGCTATTTAATGTAAATAAAAACATATGTCTACAAAAAGACTTATATAAGAATGTTAATAGCACCTTTATCAAAATAGCCTAAAACTATAAACAACATGTCCAAGAAGAGGGTGATAAACAATCTGTAGTGTATTTATTCAAAGAATACTAGTCAGCAATGGAGAAGGAGTTACTTATATATGAAACAAAGTGGATGAATCTCAAAGTCAAGATACTGAGTAGAAAAAGCCAGACACAAAATTGTCTGTACTATTTGATTTCATTCATGTGAAACTTCAGAAAAGGCAAAGCTATTCCACAGCAAGAGGAATTTGAACACCATTTGCCATTAAGATGAGAAGGCTGACTTGAAAGGGGCCTGAAGAAACTTTCTGGATTTAAATGCTGGTAAAAGCTCATTAAATGTTGATTTTAAAAATAATGTCACACAAAGATAAAGCAAAAGTTGCCTAACAAATTACTTCTCAGAAACCCAACAGTGCTTTTTGTAATCGGTTTCTTTTTTTTTTTTTTCTTTTTTTTTTGAGATGGAGTTTCACTCTTTTTGCCCAGGCTGGAGTGCAGTGGCACAATCTTGGCTCACTGCAACCTCCACCTCCTGGGTTCAAGCAATTCTCCTGCCTTAACCTCTCAGGTTTTTCTTTCACATTTTCAAATGAAGATGGAGAGACCACTGAAAAACAGACTAGAAATACATCTGTCTGTGGATAACTCAGTAGTAGTAATCTGTCATAATCCTCCTGCCCTGCAGTATCAAAAAGCCCAAGAGTACATGGTTCTCCACCAATCATAACTGTGACTGCATAATTGTCAAAAACAGTTGGTACATATTCCGATGGAAATTTGTTTGTTGTGTAGGATATCTGGAGACATGTTTTACCAACAGCACCATCGCCCACAACAACACACTAATTGTCTGCATTGCTGAAATAGTTTTGTATCCACTTTAAATATTTCAAATCTGATGTTGACCTCAGCTTCTCCACGAGGGCATTGGCAGCACTCCCTAATTTTAAAGCTTTCTACAAAGCTACAGTAATCAAAACTATGTGGCAGTGGCATATCAAAGGACAATATCAAGAAGGTGAAAAGGCAACTTACAGAATGGGTGAAAATATTTTCAAATCGTATATGCAATAAAGGTATGATATCCAAAATGTATAAATAACTCCTACAACTCAACAGCAAAAAGGAAAAATAACTAAAATGGATGAAGGACTTGAACAGACATTTTTCCAAAGAAAATATACAAACGGGAAATAAGATGCAAAGATATTCAATATTATTAGGAAACTCAAGTCAAAACCACAACTTTGTACTTACTAGGATGGCTACTGAAAAACCAAAAACAGAATGTAAGTTGTGGCAAGGTGGTGAAACTGGAACACATACATTGCTGGTGGGGGTTGCGGCTGCTCTGAAAAACAGTGTGGCCATTCCTCAAAAGGCAAACAGGCCGGTTGCAGTGGTTCAAACCTGTCATCCCAGCATTTTGGGAAGCTGAGGTGAAAAAGTTAATTTTATTAAAGATTGTCCCCATTTTAAATAACACACAAAGTTTCAAAGTAAGAAACTAAACTCGTTATGGTTCATCTAGATATTAGTTTTTATAAAAATCATTTTAATTTTTCTATTACAGTCCTGGAGCAGAACAATTCTTCCCTGAATACGAGAACCCAGAAAGGTACATTTTTATTTTCAACGTTCTGATATTAGTACAATTTGGACCCAAAAGTAATATGGTTATTCTGAACTTTTCACAGCATAAATAACAAAATCATTGTACAGAACGTGTGTTTATTTTTTATGTGTGTAATCTTGCTTGCTGGGACCCAAACTGATCTCAAGAGATGATCCCTCTACTATTGAGAAACTTTCCAAGAACAAACAGAAGCCTATCACTCCAGAGACTGCTGAAAAGCTGGCCCATGACCTGAAGGTTGTCAGGTATGTGGAGTGTTCTGCACTCACACAGAAAGGCCTAAAGAATGTATTTGACGAAGCAACATTGGCTGCGCTGGAGCCTCCAGAATCGAAGAAGAGCCACAGGTGTGTGCTGCTATGAACATCTCTCCAGAGCCCTTTCTGCACAGCTGGTGTCAGCATCATACTAAAAGCAATGTTTAAATCAAACTAAAGATTAAAAATTAAAATTCATTTTTGCAATAATGACAAATGCCCTGCACCTACCCGCATGCACTCATGTGAGACAGGCCCATAGGTACGGCCCCCCTTCCCGCTCCCAGGACTAGTTAATTTTGAGTAATAGTGTATTGTCAGAAAAGTGATTAGTACTAGTTTTTGTTTTGTTTCAAAATTTTTTGTTGTTGTTGTTTAAAAGCAAGGCATGGGCCGGGCGCAGTGGCTCACACCTGTAATCCCAGCAGTTTGGGAGGCTGAGGCGGGCAGATCATGAAGTCAGGAGATTGAGACCATTCTGGCTAACATGGTGAAACCCCGTCTCTGCTAAAAATACAAAAAATTAGCTGGGCTTGGTGGCAGGCGCCTATAGTCCCAGCTACTCGGGAGACTGAGGCAGGAGAATCACTTGAACCCTGGAGGTGGAGGTTGCAGTGAGCCGAGATTTCACCATTGCATTCCAGCCTAGGTGACAGAGCAAGACTGTTTCAAATTTAAAAAAACAGCAAGGCATGCTTGTGGATGACTCTGTAACAAACTAATTGCAATTGTTGAAGCTGCTCCCTGGTTCCACTCTGGAGAGTAATCTGGCACATCTTAGTGTTGTTGGTTTTTTTCTCCTCTTTTGGGGGGAGTGTGTGTGGGGTTTGTTTCTCAGTCTTGTTTTTTTAATTCATTAACCAGTGGATAGCCCTTAAAGGAAGGAGAACAGAATGATTCCACATTCCACTTCCTAGATCTAGTTGAGAAAACATGTTCCCCATCTGGCGCTCCTAGGAAGGAGTATAGTAAATGCCTCATTTAATAACATACTCCTTTTTGAAAGTTGCCTTTTCTTTCCACCCTGGAGTAGATCCAGTATTTGATGAAACTCATGAAAGTGGGTGGAGCCTGTCTTGCCCCTCCTCTTTTCTAGGACGCACTGTATGTGACTGACTTTCAAGGACATTTGTTTGCCACTTGCTGATTTTTTGGGGAAGTTAATTTCTAACTTTTTTCACTAATAAATGAAGAAAAGTATTGCACCCTTGAAATACACCGAATGAATTGAGTTTGTAATTAAAAATTTTTTTCCTGTCAGTCATTGTCTTATATGCTTAGCATAGATTTGCAACTCAGTAGTATATGGTGTTCCTAGAACGCAGCTGAAGAACTGGTATGTAGAGGAAATATGAGGGGTGGGTGGTGCTAGAAGACAGACATCTGTGGAATGATTCACATCCTCTCAGGTTAGGAGGATGGAGGCCTGCTTCATTAAGAAGCTGGGCGTAGGGTGGGGGTGGGGAGAACACTTAACAACATGGGGGCCAGTCAGGGGAATCCTCTTATTTCTGTTTTGCATATGAGGAACCCTAGAGCAGCCAGATGAGGCTCTCTAGTTTAATAAAAATCATGGAAAGCCTCTTTTTTTTTTTTTGACACGGAGTCTTGCACTGTCGCCCAGGCTGGAGTGCAGTGGCACAATCTCAGCTCACTGCAACCTCTGCCAGCTGGGTTCACGCTATTCTCTTGCCTCAACCTCCCGAGTAGCTGGGACTACAGGTGCCCACCACCACGCCCGGCTAATTTTTTGTATTTTTAGTAGAGATGGGGTTTCACCGTGTTAACCAGGATGGTCTCGATCTCCTGACCTCGTGATCCGCCTGCGTCGGCCTCCCAAAGTGCTGGGATTACAGGTGTGAGCCACCGCGCCTGGCTTTTTTTTTTTTTTTTTTTTTTGAGACAGAGTTTCGCTCTTGTTGCCCAGGCTGGAGTGCAGTGGTGTGATGTCACCTCACCGCAACCTCTGCCTCCTGGGTTCAAGCAATCCTCCTGCCTCAGCCTCCCGAGTAGCTGGGATTACAGGCATGCACCACCACGCCCGACTAATTTTGTATTTTTACTAGAGACGGGGTTTCTCCACGTTGGTCAGGATGGTCTCAAACTCCTGACCTCAGGTGATCCACCCACCTCGGCCTCCCAGAAGTGCTGGGATTACAGGCATGAGCCACCGCGCCCAGCCGGAAAGAGTCTTATGAAGACTCTCCATAAGTGTTAATAGGGATTTTAGCAGCTTATTTTGGTTGCAGTTTCTAATTTTTAAAAATGTTGAAGTAATCTTTTCCACCTTCCCAATCCTAATTCTTGTAGATTCATTATTGTTGAACCAATGCTTTCTCATGTCTCAATTCTTTGTGTATGCATTCTTTTCAGATGTATTAAACAAACAAAAACCCTTCAAAAAAAAAAAGCAAGCTTTGAAATGGGAAGTGTGATTCCTCTGACTTTGTAATTCTTTACAAGCTTTTGGCTATTTGGAGCCCTTTATAATTATTCCATATGGATGTAGGCATTGTCTTATTTATTCCTGCCTAAAAGGCTATTGGGATATTGATTGGAATTATGTTGAATCTATAGATCACTTTGAGTAATCTTGACATGTTAACAATACTGAGTCTTCCGACCCATGACATGATGTCTTTGTTTATTTAGTCCTTCTTTAATTTATTTTAGCCACGTTGTGTTCTTTTTAGTGTATAAGCCATTCACCTCAGATTTATCCTATGTATTTTATTTTATTTGTTTATTTTTATTTATTTATTTATTTATTTTTGAGACGGAGTCTCACTCTGTCACCTAGGCTGGAGTGCAGTGGCGCGATCCTGGCTCACTGCAACCTCTGCCTCCGAGGTTCAAGCGATTCTCCTGCCTCACTCTCTGAAGTAGCTGGGACTACAAGCACGCACCACCACGCCCGGCTAATTTTTGTATTTTTAGTGGACACGGGGTTTCACCATGTTGACCAGGCTGGTCTTGAACTCCTGACATCAGGTGATCTGCCCGCTTCAGCCTCCTGAAGTCCTGGGATTACAGGGGTGAGCCACCGCTCCCAGCCTGTATTTTACTTTTTAGATGCTATGGTAAATGGAATTACTTTCTTAACTTTTTTGTTTATTTATTTCAATTGTATGGAAACATAATAGATTTTTGTGCATATATTAATCTTGCATCCTGCAACTTTGCTGAATTCATTTATTAGCTCTAGTAGCCTTTTTCATGGATTCTTTTGGACTTGCTATATATTTGGGATATGTGTTCTCATCTGCAAATAAATATAGTTTGACTACTTCCTCTCCAATGTTGATACTTTTCATTTTTTTAAATTGTCTAATTGTTCTTGTTGGAAGTTCTAGTAGAATATTGAATAGCAGTAGTAAAACAGGGCATTAAAAACCTTCCAACAAAGTCAAGTCCATGAAAAAATGGCTTCACTGGTGAATTCTACCAAACGTTTCAAAAAGAATTAACAGCAATCCTTCTCCCACTCTCCAAAAGGGAAAGAGGAAAAAACAACTCCTAACTCATTCTGTGAGGCCAGTATTATCCAAATATTAAAGCCAAATAAAAACATCATAAGAGGCAAGGCATGGTGGCTCACACCTGTAATCCCAGCACTTTGAGAGGCTGAGGTGGAAGGATTGCTTGAGCCCGGGAGTTTGACCAGTCTGGGCAACACAGTGAGACTGCATCTCTACAAAAAATAAAAAATTAGCTCGGTGTGGTGATATATGCCTGTAGACCCAGCTACTCAGGAGGCTGAGGTGGGAGAATAGCTTGAGCCCAGGAGGTTGAGGCTTCAGTGAGCCGTGATCGTGCCATTGCGCTGCAGCCTGGGTGACAGAGCAAGACCCTGTCCTCTGCTACCAAAAAAATAGTGTTTTGTTTTTAATTGTTTTAATGTTTTAATTGTATATATTTGCAAATTTTTCAGTTTTCTTATGCTTATTGATATCTGGCATCACTCCATTGTGATCACAAAAGATGCTTTGTATAATTCAGTATTTTTTAAATGTATTAAGGTGTGTTTTATGACCCAACATACGGTCTATTCTGAAGAATGTCACCCTTTCCCCCAAATGTTTTTTTGTTTGTTTAGTTGTTGTTGTTGTTGTTTTGAGAGACTGAGTCTCACTCTGTCGCCCAGGCTGAAGTACAGTGGTGCAGTCTCAGCTCACTGCAACCTCCGCCTCCTGGGTTTAAATGATTCTCCTGCCTCAGCCTCCCGAGTAGCTCGGATTACAGGCGCATGCCGCCACGCTAATTTTTGTAATGTTTTAGTAGAAACAGGGTTTCTCCATGTTGGCCAGGCTGGTCTTGAACTCCTGACCTCGTGATCCACCCGCCTCGGCCTCCCAAAGTGCTGGGATTACAGGCGTGAGCCACTGCGTCCAACCTTTTATTTTTTTGAGACAAGAGTCTCATCTCACTCTGTTGCCTAGGCTGGAGTGTAGTGGCTCGATCTTGGCTCACTGCAACCTCCTCCTCCCAGGTTCAAGCGATTCTTTTGGCTCAGCCTTCTGAGTAGCTGGGATAACAGGCACGCGTCACCACGCCCAGCTACTTTTTGTATTTTTGTGGAGATAGGGTTTCACTATATGTTGGCCAGGCTGGTCTTGAACTCATGACTTCAGGTGATCCGCTCACCTCAGCCTCCCAAAGTGTTGGGATTACAGGTGTGAGCCACTGAACCCAGCTTCAATACCTATTTGGCAGTGGCCAGGCCAGAACCTGTCACTCCCAAGCCCAAGAATGCTCACTGACTCTTCCCTGTGAAGCAGCAAACCCTGGCTCTTGGATGTGGTGCTCTGGGTCTGACACCTCAGCTCTCTTGTGATGCCCCTGTCACTCACCCTCCCAGGATCACCTGCTGTGATCTTTGGTCACTTGCAAGGTCCTATATGGTAAGTTTACCTCTCCCTCTATCCCCCAAACAGAACACTCACCTTTGCTTGCTGAAATCCCAGTCAAATAGAGCACAGGCATAGATTGGAAGTCCTTCTTTCCAGGAAACCTTTCCTAACTCTTGTTAATTCATACTTAGTCTTCTTTCTTTTTTTTTTTTTTTTTTCTTTTTTTGGAGACAGGGTCTCACTCTGACACCCAGGCTGGAGTGCAATGATGCGATCTCAGCTCACTGCACCCTCTGCCTTCCAGGTTCAAGCGATTCTCCCACCTCAGCCTCCCAAGTAGCTGGGATTACAGGCATGTGCCGCCACGCCCTACTTTTTTATTTTTAGTAGAATTGGGGTTTCGCCACGTTGGCCAGGCTGGTCTCAACTCCTGACCTCAGGTGATCCACCCGCCTCGGCCTCCAAAAGTGCTGGGATTACAGGTGTGAGCCACCATGCCCAGCCCGGTCTTCCTTCTTCCTGCTGTAATGAAACTTGATTTATGCTGATGCACCACCCTCAAGGCCCACAGAGCTGCACCTCGGTGTGTGTATGCTGCACGATGTGGAAAAGGCAGGGGCCCACGAGAGAATGGTCACCCTTTACACACCACACACACACATTGACTGATACATAAATACAAACAGCACACCACTGATGATGCACATTCCCCCAATGCACCACACAACCATACACCCCCCCACACACTCACACGCTTAGTACACATGCTCCTCTCCACACAGACCATACACACCATCAGTCACACATTCCACCCCGCCACACACACAAACACATGCATGTGCACATGCACACACTTACCACAGAGGACACATACCATACAGCGACTCACACCACCCGACGTGCACACGAAAACAGACAAATCACACATCACTGTGGGCATGGGTTGCCTCAATACACTACACAGTCACACTAACCATCCCTCAAATACAGACAGATACACACACGGAGAGCAGATGTTTGTCACACACAGACCACTAGTGACACACACAAACACACCCACCCTGCTGAGGGCAGATGCCCCAACACACTCACACACACGCATACAGAGTGGGCTCTGGGCACTTCCTCAGCCTTGGCCTCTCCAAACCCACAAAGGTTGTCTTTGCATCCTATGTCCTCCAACCCAGGTTCTGGCCCAGGCAGGGCTCTTCAGGCCACTTTAGCCTGTCTCACCTCCAAAACCCAAATTCTGGCCTGAGCCATGTCCCACTAAGCTCAGGCAACTGGATTGGGCTGCACTCACAAAGTCAGTCTAGGAACTAAATTTCCAGATGGTAGTCTGTTTTGCTGAGTAAGATATTCATGGTTGCCAGAACTAAAACTTTTCCTCACAATAGATAGTGATGCCCTCCTTCTCCACCCTCCTCCCTAGCAATGAGCAGCAGCTCATCGAAAGAGAAGCTAAGCGGCCGGGCATGGTGGCTTACGCCTATAATCCCAGCACTTTAAGAGCCCAAGGCAGGAGGATCATTTGAGGCTAGGAGTTTGAGACCAGCCTGGGCAACATAGCAAGGCTCCATCTCTACAAAAAATTTTAAAATTAACCAGGTGTGGTGCATGCCTCCAGCTACTCAGGAAAATGAGGAGGGAGGATTGTTTGAGCCAAGGAAGTCAAGGCGGCAGTGAGCTATGATGACACCACTGCACTTCAGCCTGGGCGACAGAGGTAGATCCTGTCTCAAAAAAAAACTGTCATTTTTTTCTGGGAGACTGAACAGTTTCTGGTCACACACCACATGAGTCCTAAGATGAGGTACAAGGGGAGCCAAGAACCACCTTCCAACATATCCCACAATGAGTCTCCCCCTCCATGTCACTTATCCTGGTGGATCTTTGGCAAGGAATAAGAACAATGAACTTCAAGTTACTTGAGTGAGCAAAACCCCATGGAAGTTAAAATATAATTCACTTTGTCTTTCATTAAAAAGTATGTCAATTTGGGTATGTGTGTGTGTGCGTGTGTGTGTGTGACTTTTTTGAAGATGGAGTTTTCTCTTGTTGCCCAGGCTAGAGTGCAGTAGCGCAATCTCGGCTCACTGCGACATCTGCCTCCTGGGTTCAAGCAACTCTTGTGCCTCAGCAGCCTCCTGAGTAGCTGGGATTACAGGCACCCACCACCATGCCAAGGTAATTTTTGTATTTTTAGTAGAGATGAGGTTTCACCATGTTGGCCAGGCTGGTCTTGAACTCCTGAGCTCAAGCAATTTGCCCGCCTTAGCCTCCCAAAGTGCTAGGATTACAGGTGTGGGTCACCACACCTGGTCAGGCAAGAATATTTTTAAAGAAGTTAAGAAAACCCTAATTTAGTATTAGGTTGGTACAAAAGTAATTGTGGTTTTTGCCATTACTTTTAATGCCAAAAACTACAGTTGCTTTTACATCAACCTTATATAACCTTATCTTAGTTGGTTTGCAGAAATTTGCAGTGGCTATATTTTTCGATCTATAGCTCTGGTAGTTCTGGTAGCATTTTTGGACCTCTATGCAAATGCAAAGCACATTTCTATATTTCAATATCCCTGTAACTGTGCAGTTGAGGAGTTCCCACCTAACCTTCAATTGGAAGTGATTAATCTGCCATATAATGACATGCTAAAATGCAAATTTCAAGAGAATATAACGGAACTCTATTCTTCCAAGCAATGAATATGCTCAAGTTAAATCATATGTTCATGGATGGTATCAGTGTTTGGCAGTACGTATCTATCTTAAAAACATTTTCAAAGATGAAATATGTAAAATCTCATTATAACTGGTATAAACAGATGAACACAATTTTGATGCTGAAGAACACTAACTCTGGGGCCTAGCACAGTGCTGATGCCTGTAATCCCAGCACCTTGGGGGGCCTGAGGAGTAAGAATCCCTTGAGCCCAGGAGTTCAAGACCAGCCTGGACAACATAGTGAGATCCCCATCTCTACAAAAAAGTTTTAAAAATTAGCAGGGCGCAGTGGCTCAGGGCTGCTGTAATCCTCGCTACTGGGGAGGCTGAGGCGGGAGGATGCTTGAGCCCAGGAGTTTGAAGCTGCACTGAGCCATGATGGCACCATTGCCCTCCAGCCTGGGTGACAGAACAAGGCCCTGTCTGAAAAACAAAATAAAACAAAAAAACTAACTAACTCCAAACTCCAATTAAGCAAAATGTTACGCCTAAAAAAATTCCATTCTTTGGCCAGGCGCGATGGCTCAAGCCTGTAAACCCAGCACTTTGGGAGGCCGAGGCAGGAGGATCACGAGGTCAGGAGATCAAGACCATCCTGGCTAACACGGTGAAACCCCATCTCAACTAAAAATAAAAATAAAAAAAAAGTTAGCTGGGCGTGGTGGTGGGCGCCTGTAGTCCCAGGTACTTGGGAGGCTGAGGCAGGAGAATGGCATGAACCCGGGAGGCGGAGCTTGCAGTGAGCGGCGATCTCACCACTGCACTCCAGCCTGGGCCACAGAGCAAGACTCCATCTCAAAAATAAATAAATAAATAAATAAAATAAAATTCCATTCTTCGCATCAGTAGCATATACTATATAATGATATAATGATATCATTATTGTATTTTTTTTTGAGATGGAGTCTTACTCTGCTGCCCAGGCTGGAGTGCAATGATGTGATCTCTGCTCACTGCAACCTCCCCGTCCCGAATTTAAGCGATTCTCCTGCCTCAGCCTCCGGAATAGCTGGGATTACAGGCGCCCGTCACCACGCCCAGCTAATATTTGTACGTTTATTAGAGACGGGGGTTTCACCATGTTGGCCAGGCTGGTCTCGAACTCCTGACCTCAGGTGATCCACCAGCCTCAAGCTCCCAAAGTGCTGGGATTACACGCGTGAGCCACCGCGCCCGGCCAATAACACCATCATCATTATATTTTGAGTTTCATCAATATGAAATTGATGGGAAGGAGGGGTGGTTCCAGGACTGAAAGGAAGGCTTGTGTCGTCACCATGGAGACGGACAGTCCAACGCTTCTAATTGGCAGGGACGAAGGGACGGGTCCTCGGCCCGTCCCCCTCGGCCCTCTAGGACCGGAAAATTCTGGGAAGGCTCGAGGCCGCGGTCCCCGGGGTCCGCATAGCCCCGATGAAAAACAGACCCGGGAAAGCTGGTGGGAGTCAGGAGCCCCGGCGATGAGGGTTGCGATGAAGGAAGCAGGCTCGGAGCGCCGCCAGCGCATGCGTATTGGGGATCTGAGGCCAGCGTCTTGCGCCGCCATTGCGGGGAGGCTGTCCTCAGAGCAGGCCTGGGGCGCCGGTGGCTGGACCGGCCCCAGGAGCCCAGTCACCGGGCGTCATTGGCTCAGGCTGCGGGGCCCTCGGCACCTTCTCCCGCCCGGGTCCACCGCGGCGGCGGCGGCGGCGTCAGGGGGCGGAGCCTGCGGAGCGCCCTTTGTCTGCGGAGGTGAGTGCGCGCCGGGAGGAGGCGGAGGCGGGAGGCGGCGGCGGGAGGCGGCAGGCGGCAGGCGGCGGGAGGGGCGGCCGCTGTCCCCGCTGTCCCCATTCCTGTCACCCGCCCCGTGTCCCTTTCAGATTTTTGGTCTTTTATAGGAAGGTCTTACCCGTTCCAATATTATAAACACATTGTCTTCTACTATCTGGGAATGACTCTGAGGCTGAAGAAAAATTTGCAGTTTATTTTTGGGCAAGCGTCCATAGGTGTCATTTTGGGGGAAAGTTTTTCCTCATCTCAGGATTATGCAAACGTTCGGCTTTATTTTCTTATAATACGTTTAAAGAATTTTAAAAATATTTTCTTTTTCTCCTTTTTATCTGTATTTCATTGAGTATGATATTTGTGGTAAAGGGTTAGGTAGAGATTACCTTTTTCTCTCATTGCCTTGCCGTTATCCGTTGAGTCACTTTTCCACAGAATTGCAGTGACACTTTTATTACATTTTGCAGGCGTGTGTATGCTCAGATGTGTTTCTGTTTATTTATGTTTTTGTTTTGAGACAGGATCTCACTTTATCACCCAGGCTGCAGTGCAGTGGCACCATCATGGCACACTGCAGCCTCAAACGCCTGGGCTCAAGAGCTCCTCCTTCCTCAGCCTCCTCAGTAGCTGGGACCACAGGTGTGCACCACCACGCGCGGCTTTTTGTTGTTGTTGTTGTTGTTAGCGACCAGGTCTCACCATGTTTCCCAGGGTGGTCTCTGAGCGCAAGTGATCCTCCCGGCTTGGCCTCTCAAAGTGCTGGGATTACAGGCATGAGCCACGGCGTTCGGCCAGCTGTTTCTAGATTCTGCCACTGCCCTGACAGTTTCTGCACTGAATATATATACGTACATACATGCGTACATACATACATAGATTTTTTCATTTAAAATGTTTAGGCCGGTTGCGGTCCTGTAATCGCAGCACTTTGGGAGGCAGAGGCAGGAGGATCACTTGAGCTCATGAGTTCGAGACCAGCCTGGGAAACATGGCAAGACCCTGTTGCTACAAAAAAAAACTAGAAAAATTAACCGGACTTGGTGGTGTGTGCATGTAGTCCCCAGCTACTCAGGAGGCTGAGGTGGGAAGATGGCTTTGGCCCAGGAGATGAAGGTTGCAGTGAGCCAGTCACTGCACTCCAGCCTGGGCGACAGAATCAGACCTTGTCTCAAAAAATAAAATAAATGTTTTAAGCAAATCCCCCTTAATTATGTCCTTTCATATGATTTTTTTTTTTTTTTGAGTTGGAGTTTCGCTCCTGTTGCCCAGGCTGGAGTGCAATGGTGTGATCTCCGCTCACCGCAACCTCTGCCTCCTGGGTTCAAATGATTCTCCTGTCTCAGCTTCCCAATTAGCTGGGATTACAGGCACATGCCACCACACCTGGCTCATTTTTGTATTTTTAGTAGAGACGGAGTTTCAGCATATTGGTCAGGCTGGTCTCAAACTCCTGACCTCAGGTGATCTGCCCACCTCGGCCTCCCAAGTGCTGGGATTACAGGCGTGAGCCACTGCGCCCGGCCTGATCTATTTCTTTTAACTTAAATTGTGAGGCATTTAAAAGATACAGAAAAGTTAAAAAATAATAATAATTTTTTAAAAGGCAGGTTGGAACACTTAGTAGGTTGTAGCAATTAGTACGTTCTAAATAGATAGTTATTCAGTGATGAATGTTGGTGGAAAGTCACTCTGTTGCTGAAAACTCGCGGCTCCCTGCCGCCATCAGGAAAATGTTCTAGTTCCTTAGTGATGCCCTCAAAGCCCTTTATGATCTTGATATTGCATCTGGCTTTGCCTTACACCCATGCACTTTTTTTTTTACCCCAAAAAAAGCAGTTTAATTTGAGTGCAGATTTGTATGTGAATTTCATTAGAAAAGAGGACTATATAAATCTTATGAGTTATAGTTCTTGTAACATGTTGGTGTCATTTTCAACTGATTGGAAATGTCAGCTGTGAAGACCATGCTTTTAATTTTACCTTAGAGTATGCATCTTTGGTGACTGTCATAGCCTGCTCAGTCTGCTATACAATACTGCAGACTGAGTGCAAACAACAGAAATGTGGTATCTCACAGTTCTAGAGGTGGGAAGTTCAAAATCAAAGTGCCTGCCCTGTTGGTTTCCAGTGAACCTCTCTTCCTGGCTTGCAGAAGGGACTGGCATCTCTCTGTGTCCTCTTCTGCTGGCCTTTGCACTGGGTGCATGCACTCCTGGTGCCTCTTCTTCTTATGAGGACACTACTGCTATTGGATTAAGACCCCACCGTTATGACCTTATTTAACTTTAATTACAGGCCCGGTGCAGTGGCTCATGCCTGTAATCCCAGCACTTTGGAAGGCCGAGGCAGGTGGATCACCTGAGGTCGGGAGTTCAAGACCAACTTGGCCAACATGGTGAAACCCCATCTCTACTAAAAATACAAAAATTAGCTGGGTGTGGTGGTGGGTGCCTGTAATCCCAGCAACTTGGGAAGCTGAGGCAGGAGAATTGCTTGAACCCGGGAGGCAGAGGTTTCCGTGAGCCGAGATCACACCATTGCACTCCAGTCTGGGCAAGAGAGCGAGACTCTGTCTCCAAAAAAAAAAAAAAAAAATGACAACCTTTAAGGCCCTATTTCCAAATAAAGTCACATTGGGGGTTAGGACTTCAACATACTAATTTGTGGGTGTGGAATATAATTTAGTCCGTAACAGTTACAACATCAAAATGAGTTGAAAATTCTAATCTGCTGTAAGATTAAAATTGCCTCAATTAAATCATTATTACAAGAAAAAATGTATCCCTTAAGAGAATTCTAAATAAAGATATAAGAAGAATTATCCTGGTATCACAGATACACAGAAGAATCAAATATTAAGGAGAGGCTGGACGTGGTGGCTTATGCCTGTAATCCCAGCACTTTGGGAGGCCGAGGTGGATGGATCATCTGAGGTCAGGAGTTTGAGACCAGCCTGGGCAACATGGTGAAACCCCATCTCCTAAAAATGCAAATATTAGCTGGGCATTGTGGCATGTGCCTGAGGCAGGAGGATTGTGCTTGAACCCGGGAGGTGGAGGTTGCAGTGAGCCTGGATTGTGCCACGGCACTCTAGCCTGGACGACAGAGTGAAACTCTGTCTCAAAAGAAAAAAAAATTAAGGAGTGTGCCTACTCCCACACATGCTTGGAACAATTCCTAGCATAGATTAAGGTTTTAAACTATTAAGTTTTGAATGAACACTAAATGAAAAAGTTACTATTTGATTAGTTCATCAGCAAATAAATGTGGACAATTAGAAGTTTATATACAGGAACTAAGAAATAATTCAGTTTCAACATTCTAATATAAATATGAACGAAATTAAAGCTCAGTCTAAATACCTTTCCAAAGTCACATGGTTATTTAATAGAAGAATTGTGTCTACATTTACGCCTGCAAAATGTAATTTTTATTTCACCCACACTAGTTCATGATATATAATGGTTTGCAGGAACAAAAGTATAATGTGACTTGCAAGGCAAAGTATGAAAATAGAAATCAGGGGAGAAAAGATTAAGAGAAATGATGTCCACTTATTTAATAGAAAAAAAATTAAATCATAGAAAGAAATTGTGTCTAGACCAGCCTGGGAAACATGGTGAGACCTGGTCGCTAACAACAACAACAACAACAAAAAGCCGCGCGTGGTGATGCGCACCTGTGGTCCCAGCTACTGGGGAGGCTGAGGACGGAGGAGCTCTTGAGCCCAGGCGTTTGAGGCTGCAGTGTGCCATGATGGTGCCACTGCACTGCAGCCTGGGTGATAAAGTGAGATCCTGTCTCAAAACAAAAACATAAATAAACAGAAACACATCTGAGTATATAAACGCCTGCAAAATGTAATTTTTATTTCACCCACACTAGTTCATGATATATAATGGTTTGCAGGAACAAAAGTATAATGTGACTTGCAAGGCAAAGTATGAAAATAGAAATCAGGAGAGAAAAAAGATTAAGAGAAATGATGTCCACTTATTTAATAGAAAAAAAATTAAATCATAGAAAAAAAGTAAATCTCAACTAAGATGGACTGTCATCTATGAATCTAAAGTGGGAAGTAGTAAACCCTTGTTTATAAAAATCACAAGTGGCTGGGTGCAATGGCTCATGCCTGTAATCTCAGCACTTTGGAAGGCTGAGGTGGATGGATCACGAGGTCAAGAGATCGAGACCATCCTGGCCAACACAGTGAAACCCCGTCTCTACTAAAAATACAAAAAATTAGCCGGGCGTTGTGTCGCGTGACTGTAGTCCAGCTACTCGGGAGGCTGGGGCAGGAGAATCGCTTGAATCTGGGAGGTGGAGGTTGCAGTGAGCCGAGATCACGCAACTGAACTCCAGCCTGGGTGACAGAGCGAGGCTCTGTATCAAAAAAAAAAAAAAAAAAAAAAAAAAAATGCATAGAGAGCAATGCACGCCAAGGAATTCTTCCAAGGAGGGAAGTAGAGTGAAAGAGGAGTTGAGGCCAGGTGCAGTCACTCATGCCTGTAATCCCAGCACTTTGGGTGAGACGGACAGATCACCTGAGGTCGGGAGTTCAAGACCAGCCTGACTGACATGGAGAAACCCCGTCTTTACTAAAAATACAAAATCAGTCAGGCGTGGTGGTGCATGCCTGTAATCCCAGCTACTTGGGAAGCTGAGGCAGGAGAATCGCTTGAACCCGAGAGGCGGAGGTTGCGGTGAGCTGAGATTGCGCCCTTGCACTCCAGCCTGGGCAACAGGAGCGAAACTCTGTCTCAAAAAAAAAAAAAAAAAGAGTTGAAGGGCCCTCACATTTTACTCCATATATTCCCATGTTTTTCCCTTGTGAGCTTATGTAAGAATGTGTGGAACTTAAGTTAAAAAAATAATGTGTTTAACTTATATAAGGAATAAAAGAACAAAACCCTCACACACACTTAGGACCTCTACAGAAAGGAAAAAACAAATTTTACCATGCAGACCTTTTACAAATTAGCTCCTTTTAGAAAGCAGCAAAAATAAAAGACAAATGGTGGAATGGAGACTATATGTGTGTGTGTGTTTGACAAGGGAGTTGCTGGTTACTGTCTATGTTCTTGGGTCCCCAAGACTACCCTCTGGTTCAGTGATTTGCTAGAACTCCTAGAATTCAGCAAATACTGTGTTGCATTTATGGTAGAGTGTTAGAGTGAAAGGATGCAAATTAAAAGTCAGCAACATGCCAAGCATGGTGGCTCATGCCTGTAATCCCAGCACGTTGGGAGACCAAAGTGGATGGATCACCTGAGGTCAGGAGATCAAGACCAGCCTGGCCCACATGGTGAAACCCCATCTCTACTAAAAATACAAAAATTAGCTGGCCGTGGTGGCAGGTGCCTGTAATCCCAGCTACTTGGGAGGCTGAGGCACGAGAATTGCTTGAACCCGGGAGTTGCAGTGAGCCGAGATTCCGCTACTGCACTCCAGCCTGGGCGACAGAGTGAGACTCCGTCTCAAAAAAGAAAAATATCAGCAACAGAAAAAAAGCACATAGAGCAAGCTCCAAGGTCCAGGAGAGACCAGGTGCAGGCTTCCCATTGTCCTCTCTCTCTGTGGAATTTTACAGATAACATTTAAATCTCCCAGGAAAAGGTTGGGCGCTCATGCCTGTAATCCCAGCACTTTGGGAGGCCGAGGCGGGTGGATCGCTTGAGGTCAGGAGTTCGAGACCAGCCTGACCAAACATGGAGAAACCCCGTCTCTACTAAAAATACGAAATTAGCCAAGCGTGGTGGCGCATGCCTGTAATCCCAGCTACTTGGGAGGCTGAGGCAGAAGAATCACTTGAACCCAGGAGGCATGGGTTGCGGTGAGCCGAGATCATGCCATTGCACTCCAGCCTGGGCAACAAAAGCGAAACTGTGTCTCAAAAAAATAAAAATAAAAATAAAAAAGGCCGGGCATGGTGGCTCACGCCTGTAATCCCAGCACTTTGAGAGGCCAAGGCAGGCGGATCACGAGGTCAGGAGATCGAGACCATCCTGGCTAACACAGTGAAACCCCGTCTCTATTAAAACTACAAAAAAATTAGCCAGGCCTGGTGGCGGGCGCCTGTAGTCCCAGCTACTCGGGAGGCTGAGGCCAGAGAATGGCGTGAACCCGGGAGGCGGAGCTTGCAGTGAGCCGAGATCGCGCCACTGCACTCCAGCCTGGGCGACAGAGTGAGACTCCAGCTCATAAAAAAAAAAAATAAAAAAAAAAAATCCCAGGAACAACGTGTGAGAGATTTGTGTTCGTGCCATACAGAACCAGGGAAGCTCACTCAAGCTTGGTGTTCAGGGTTTTAATTGGGGACTGGTGTAGGGGTGATCCCTTTTCTCCCTATCATAAGGGTCATGACAGAAAACCCTATAACAAAACACAGGTTAACAAGAGAAAAGCATAACAAGTTTATTTGGTAATAGTTTTATAACTTCCCCTTTGCCCTCTGAAGGTTTGCTGAAAAGCACTGACCAAAAAAAAAAAAAAAACGAAGCAGAATAGGCTGGGCGCGGTGGCTCACGCCTGTAATCCCAGCACTTTAGGAGACCAAGGCGATTGGATCACATGAGGTCGGGAGTTTGAGACCAGCCTGACCAACATAGAGAAACCCCGTCTCTACTGAAGATACAAAATTAGCCGGGCGTGGTGGCGGGAGCCTATAATCCCAGCTACTCGGGAGGCTGAGGCAGGAGAATTACTTGAACCTGGGAGGTGAGGTTGCAGTGAACCAAGATCATGCCATTGCACTCCATTCTGGGCAACAAGAGTGAAATTGTTTGGAAAAAAAAAAAAGCGGAGTAATAGGAGACAAGGCATACAAATTTACCCAGGCTGGAGTGCAGTGGTGTGATCTCTGCTCACTGCAAACTCCGTCTCCCAGGTTCACGCCATTCTCCTGCCTCAGCCTCCCGAGTAGCTGGGACTACAGGCGGCCGCCACCACGCCCGGCTAATTTTTTTGTAGTTTTAGTAGAGACGGGGTTTCACCATGTTAGCCAGGATGGTCTTGATCTCCTGACTTCATGATCTGCCCGCCTCAGCCTTCCAAAGTGCTGGGATTACAGGCGTGAGCTACCGCGCCCGGACTAATTTGATCATAGTTTTATGTGACATGGGAGCCTTCAGACTGAAGACCCAAAGATACAGGGAAACATAAACATACAGTTTATGCTTAGGTATGGACATCCATGTATAAATATGATTGGACAAAAAGGGTATGATCTCATGCTCATAGATTGAATGGGGAAATGCAGCCAGGCCTGGGTGTTCAGATTCTCCTTGTTCTCTTTGGGAAGTATTCCTTCCTACCCAGTGTGGGGTAAGACCACTCTAGAATGAGGATCTTATGACCTACAATGAAACAAGGTAGGTCATATAATGTATTTATGGCCAGTTATTATACAGAAGGCAGGGAATTAGGGTAATATTTTTAGGTTTTATGACTGGCTTTGGAGAAAAAGCATTCCTGTTTTTTGTTGTTTTGTTTTTGTTTGTTTTGAGACTGAGTTTTGCTGGTTGCCAAGGCTGGAGTACAGTGTCACGATCTTGGCTCACTGCAACCTCCGCCTCCCGGGTTCAAGCCATTCTTGTGCCTCAGCCTCCCAAGTAGCTGGGATTACAGGCACCCGCCACCATACCCGGCTAATTTTTATATTTTTAGTAGAGACAGCATTTCACCATGTTGGCCAGGCTGGTCTCAAACTCCTGACCTCAAATGATCTGCCCACCTTGGCTTCCCAAATTGCTGGGATTACAGGCATGAGCCACCACACCTGGCCAAGGGTTGTTGTTTCTATGACCTGCCTCGGGGAAGGGGTATTCTAGTTTCTAAGCCTACTCTAAGGGGAGAATGAGGGGTGAGAGAAAGAAGGGCAGGAGAAGGCCAGAGAGAAACTTGTGCTTTTGAGGCCTTTAATTTGCAGTATCATTTTCTGAGCCCCAACACCAGTCATGTAGGCTTGGCTGACCACCCTTGTGGCTGACCTTCACTCTCCAGCCCTTTCAGAGGAGGAGCTACCACATGGCCTGCAGTTCTCAACATAACAGGGTCCCTTTGTTAGCATTAACATCTGAACATGTCCCATGGCCTCAGGCAAACAAAGACACTCTTAACTGGCAGGATATTCCAGGGGTTTAGAGGTTGTCTCCCAAGGGGGCAGGCCAGGGTACCTTTCCTTGAAATGTTCAGGGTTTGGATCATCCAGTTCTGCTGAGTTAATCCCTTTACTTTATACTACCTTCTGTCTAAAGACCTCTTGCAAATCAAGAAATCACTATTGTCAAGAAAAAGACAATAGTGGAAAAATGGACAGATGACACGAAAGGGTAATTTATTTAAAAAATAAAGCTAAAAATATAAATACTTCTGTCCCATATATCTAAGAAGTGCATGTTAAAGCAGTGATTAAATATGTTTATGTATTTCAAAAGAACAAAGCCTGACATTGGTTAATGGTCTCATGTATTGGTGATTAATATATAAATTGATACAACCTTCCTGGACAGTGTTTTGCCTTTTCTTTGACCCTGCAATTACACTTTTCCTAAGGAACTAATCAGGCAAAATCATTCAAAAACTGTATGTCTAACAGTGTTTGCTGTTGTCTATAAAAGCAAGCAAGCAAGCAAGAAAGAAAACAACCTAAAGGTCTATTAATAATGAAATAAGTTTTGGTTATTGCATGCAAAGGAATATATTATGAATCTATTAAGAAAATGAATGTTTTTGACTTTTGTTTTCTGTCATGAAGTGAGATCTACAATATTGTCAATTAAAATGTAGATTTCTGAAAAGAAAACTATACATTTAATAATATGTGCATGTGTATGCCTGTGTGTGTATACATGGAAAAAGCCTGAAAGGATAAATCCCAAAAATAAGGTAACTAGTTATCTCCAGGTGATATTATAAGTGATTTTCATTTTTTATATATTTACTAAAATTTGTGTTTTAATATTTGCCAAAAAGTAAAATGAGGGTATTTCCATGGTAGAGAGGGGTATAGGAAAGATCACTCTGGCTGCAGTATGAAGAAAAGGTTAGACTAAAGTCAAGGAGATAAGTTAGAAGGGAAGGGCAGTAATCAAAGTGAGAGCTGATGGTGGCTGAACCAATGTACTAGACATGAAGATGAAGACCAGAAACATTCATGAGATACGGAAGGGAATACGTATACCAGAATGTGACATTGATTAGATAGAGAGCCTAAGGGAGAACGAGGGAGCTCAGGATGCCATTCGGGTTTCAGGCTTGGTGTTGCTATTCATTGAGATGGGGAATATGATAGAAGAGTTAGAATTAAGATATATCTATCTACTGCTTATTATATGCTGTTATATTCTGTTATATTCTTTTTTTTTTTTTTTTTTTGAGACAGAGTTTCACTCTTATTGCCCAGGCTGGAGTGCAATGGCATGATCTCGGCTCACTGAAACCTCCATCTCCTGGTTTCAAGCGATTCTCCTGCCTCAGCCTCCCAAGTAGCTGGGATTACAGGCATGCGCCACCATGCCTGGCTAATTTTGTATTTTTAGTAGAGGCGGAGTTTCTCCATGTGGGTCAGGCTGGTCTCGAACTCCCGACCTCAGGCAATCTGCCCACCTTGGCCTCCCAAAGTGCTGGGATTACAGGTGTGAGCCACTGCGCCTGGCTTGTGCTGTTATATTCTAAATATTTACAAATTTTCACTTTTCCTTAATCCTCACAACAAACCCACGGGTAGATACTATTATTATTCCTAGTTTTATAGATGAGGAAGTAGAAGCCTGGAAAGGTTGAGTCATTTACCCAACCAGACTCATACAGCTAAAGTCATGGAGCTGGGGATCAAACCCATATGGTTTGGCTGTGGAGTCACCATTCTGACCTACCTTACTGTATGGAAAATTAATGGCAAGAGACTTGAGAGAGAATGAGTTTTGGATATGTTAGGCTTGAGAAATATGAGGGACACCTACCTGGGGGTGTCCAGGAGGGTGGTTACATTTGTATGTTTTTCTGTAGCTCAGAAAGGATGAGCAGTGAAACCAAGACAATGAAAGAAGCCACCTGAGAATAAATACAATAAAAAATAGAGGAGAGTGAATATAAACACTAATAAATTGGACCTAACTACATTACAAAGGAAGGATGTAACCACATTGAAAGAGGTGAGGAAGAAAATAACTAACCTTAAATAACTTTAGGAAACAGTATCTTAACTGGGTACTGTAAGGCTAAAGATGAAAAGAATTCTACATAAATGCTGTAATCAAGTCAGTAATTGTGTTTCTCGCAAGGGTATGAGTTAGCAACTCTATTATAAAGCTGTGTTATATGTATGTCACAATTGAACAAATAAGTAGATAATAAGAGCCACCAATTTTTTACTGTTGAAGAAGGAAGTTACCAGTAAGGAAAAAGGGAAGACTAAAATGAACCTTGTGGTATTAGATTGGAGTCAGATATCAGTATGAACTCATGATATTTAATATATATGTGTGTGTGTGTGTGTGTGTATATATACACATAAACACACACATAATTGATGTGTGTATATACATGGTTAGTTTGTGTGTATATATATATAAATATTATATATTTCCTAGCTATGTCTGCTAAGAGGGCCTAGAAGCAATGATACCCTAGTAGCAATAAGCATACCTAGCACCCAAATCTTTGTTTCTAAATCCTGTTCTCCAGTAAAAGGAACCAGGGCACTTTGGAGAAACGGTTGATTCCAGGGCTGGGCAGGAAAAATGCTAGAGAGCCTGAAACATCTTATATTGCCAAGAAGTGAGAAAGTGCTTAAGAAAGGAGAAAGCCTGGTTGAAATAACACAGGAGTCTCGTAATGGCCAAAGCTGAAACAATTTGTGCAATAAAATAAATAAGAAAAGTATTTGACTTTTAACTCATAGAATAAAATAAGTATCCATGAGTCTCTATAGATAGAAGCAAATAATCAAATGAATGAATAGGGGATAAGAAGCAGTTTTTCCTTACGGAAAAATTCCAATACTAAATTAGTAAGAGGGAAATAGAAGAACACCATTAGGCAAACACCACGTTAATAATTGTTGCAGATGAGATGAGATACACTGATGATGCTAAAATTAATGGGTTTGAGAAGCAAGATATGTACATAGTCTTTTTTCTTTCTTTTTTTTTTCTTTTTTTGAGACAGGGTCTCACTCTTTCACCTAGGGTGGAGTGCAGTGGCGTGATCATGGCTCGCTGGAGTGCAGTGGCATGATCACAGCTCACTGCAGCCTCGACCTTCCAGGCTCAAGCAACCCTCTCACCTCAGCCTCCCGAATAGCTGGGACTACAGGCACTCGCCACCACACCCAGCTAATTTTTTCTTTTTTTTTCATAGTGAAGGTCTCACTATGTTGCCTAGGTTGGTCTCAAACTCCTGGGCTCAAGCCATCCTCCCACCTCCACCTCCCAAAGTGTTAGGATTACAAGCATGAGCCACTGCGTCCGTCTGTCCTGTAGGTAGCCTTAAAGTATCTTCCCCCAGGATATTTATTAGCAACAAAAGGAAAGATAGTAACTTTTACCATAGAGCAACCTGGTAGACACCACCTTGACCAAGTGATAATGGTAAATATTACCGTCAATGAAACATATTGCCATTAATGAGACGTATTGCCATTAATGAGACATATTGACATCGTGAACATATTGACATCATAAACATAGTAGACATATTGACATTGTATAGAGTAGATCTTCATGTCCAGTTCCTGCCGCAGAGCTCCTAAAACCCTCATCATTTTCTGAGTGATAGGGATGATAGAAGCATCTTTTGCTATTCATAACCAATGAGATGACTGGTGACTCCAAGTTCCTACATAGCTTCAGGATGGAGGCTAGTGGCTAAAGGAACCTACCATGTAATTAGAGGGTTGAACTTTAAACCCCAACCCCAAACCCCACCCCACCTCTGAGGAGAAGAGAGGGGTTGAAGATAGAGTTAATCACCAATGGACAATCAACTCAAAATGGATTAAGGACTTAAACAGAAGACCTGAAGCTATAAAACTCAGAAAGGAAAATGCTCCATGACGTTTGTCTAGACAAAAATTTCTTGGATATGACCACAAATGCAAAAGTAAACAAATAGGGTTGCGTCAATCTAAAAAGCTTTTACACGGCAAAGGAAACAATAAATGAAGAGAAAAACCAAGGATTAGGAGAAAATGTTTGCAAACGATACATCTGATATGGGACTGTATTAGTCTGTTCTCACTGCTAATGAAGAACTACCTGAGACTGAGTAATTTATGAAGAAAAGAGGTTTAATTGACTCACGATTCCACAGGCTGTACGGGAAGCATGACTGGGAGCCCTCAGGAAACTTACAAGCATGGCAGAAGGCCAAGGGGAAGCAAGGACCTTCTTCATATGGCAGGAGGAGAGAGTGCAAAGTGCCACATGCTTTTAAGCCATCAGATCTCGTGAGAATTCACTCATTATTGTGAGAACAGCAAGAGGGAAATCCACCCTGTGATCCAATCACCTTCCAATTCAACATGAGATTTGGGTGGGGACACAAATCCAAACCATATCAGGGACTAATATCCAAAATATATAAGGAACTCAGTAGCGAGAAAACAAGCAACCCAATTTTAAGATGGACAAATGTCCTGAATAGACATTCTCATTCACAAAAAATTAAATTCAAAATTTCCCATTTACCTCTAAAAAAAAAGACAACATACAAATGGCCATCAGAGATAATGAAAAAATGCTTATCACTGATCTTGATGGAAATGCAGATTAAAACCACAATAAGAGAGCACTCACCCCTGTTAGAATGGCTTATTATCAAAAAGACAAAAGATAACAAGTATTGGTGAGAGTGTGGAGAAAAGGGAACGCTTATGCACTGTTTGTGGGAATGTAAATTAATACAGCCATCACAGCAAACTATAGGAGTTCCTCAGAAAACAAAAAATCGGCCGGGCGCGGTGGCTCATGCCTGTAATCCCAGCACTTTGGGAGGCCGAGGCGGGCAGATCACAAGGTCAGGAGATGGAGGCCATCCTGGCTAACACGGTGAAACCCCGTCTCTACTAAAACTACAAAAAATTAGCTGGGCGTGGTGGCGGGCACCTGTAGTCCCAGCTACTTGGGAGGCTGAGGCAGGAGAATGGCGTGAACCCGGGAGGTGGAGCTTGCAGTGAGCCGAGATCGTGCCACTGCACTCCATCCAGCCTAGGTGACAGAGCGAGATTCCATCTCAAAAAAAAAAAAAAAAAATCAGGCCAGGCACGGTGGTTTATGCCTGTAATCCCAGCACTTTGGGAGGCCGAGGGGGGGGTTGATCACAAGGTCAGGAGTTCAAGACCAGCCTGGCCAAGATGGCGAGACCCCATCTCTACTAAAAATACAAAAAAAATTGCCGGGTGTGGTGGCAGGCACCTGTAATCCCAGCTACTCAGGAGGCTGAGATGGAGAAATGCTTGAACCCAGGAGGCAGAGGTTGCAGTGAGCTGAGATGGCGCCACTGCACTCCAGTCTGGGCAACACAGCAAGACTCCATCTCAAAAAAATAAAAAATAAAAAAATCGAACTACCATATGATCCAGCAGTCCCACTTCTGAGTATATATTCTTTTTTTGTTTGTTTGTTTTGAGACAGAGTCTCATTCCATCAGCCAGGCTGGAGTGCAGTGGCACGATCTCAGCTCACTGCAACCTCTGTCTCCCAGGTTCAAGTGATTCTTGTGCCTCAGCCTCTCGAGCAGCTGGAATTGCAGACATGCCCCACACCACACCCGGCCAATTTTTGTATGTATAGTAGAGACAGGGCTTCACCATGTTGGCCAGGCTGGTCTTGAACTCCTGATCTCAGATGATCCACCCACCTCAGCCTCCCAAAGTGCTGGGATTACAGGTGTGAGCCACCACACCAGGACCTGAGTATATATTCAAAGGAGTTGAAATGGGTATGCCAAAGCGATATCTTTACTCCTATGTTTATTGTAACATTATTCACTATAGTCAAGATATGGAAGTGACCTAGATGTCCATTGGATGAATGGATTTAAAAAATGTGGTGGCCGGGCGTGGTGGCTCACCCCTGTAATCGCAGCACTTTTTGGGAGGCCGAGGCAGGAGGATCACGAGGTCAGGAGTTTGAGATCAGCCTGACCAACATGGTGAAACCCTGTCTCTACTAAAAATACAGAAATTAGCCAGGCATGGCGGCACGTGTCTGTAATCCCATTTACTCAGAAGGCTGAGGCAGGAGAAGTGCTTGAACCCAGGAGGTGGAAGTTGCAGTGAGCCGAGATTGCACCACTGCACTCCAGCCTGGGCAACAGAGCGAGACTCCGTTTCAAAAAAAAAAAAAATGTGGTATATATACACAATGGAATACTATTCAGCCTTCAAAAAGAGGGAAATTATATTATTCGTGACAACATAGATGAACCTGGAGGACATTGTATTAAGTGAAATAAGCCAAGCACAGAAAAACAGAAACTCTATGATCTCACTTAAAACGTGGACTCTAAAAATGTTGAACTTGTAGAGAGTAGAATGGTTGTTACTAGAATCTGGGGCTGTGTGGGAGGGGGCTAGAGAGATGTTGACCAAAGGGTACAAAGTTTTAGTGAGACAGGAGGGATAAGCTTTAGTGATCTATTACACAGAATGATGACTAAAATAATAAAATAACAATGCATTGTTTTCTTTCTGTCTCTCTGTCTCTTTCTTTTTTTCTTTTAGAGATGGGGTTTCAACATGTTGCCCAGGCTGGTCTCGAACTCCTGACCTCAAGTGATCCACCCACCTTGGCCTCCCAAAGTGCTGGGATTACAGGCATGAGCCACTGCGTCTTACTGATAATGCATTGTATATTTCAAAATTACTGAAAGAGTAGATTTTAAATGTTTTCACCACAAATAATTTAAAAGTATGTGAGGTGACAGATATGATAATTGGCTATTCCACAATGTGTATTAGTCTGTTTTCACGCTGCTGATAAAGACATACCCAAGACTGGGCAATTTACAAAAGAAAGAGGTTTAATGGATTTACAGTTCCGAGTGGCTGGGGAGGACTCACAATCATGGTGGAAGGCAAGGAGGAGCAAGTCACATCTTACATGGATGGCAGCAGGTAGTGAGAGAGAGAGAGAGAGAGCTTATGCAGAGAAACTCTAGCTTATAAAGCCATCAGTTCTCATGAGACTTGTTCACTATCATGAGAACAGCATGGAAAAGACCTGCCCCCCATGATTCAGTTACCTCCCACTGGGTCCCTCCCACAACCTGTGAGAATTCAAGATGAGGTATGGGGTGGAGACACAGCCAAACCACATCAACTATGTAAATATATATTAATGCATCACATTGTACTCTATAAATATATACAATTATTTGTCAATTAGAAATTTAAAAAAATTTTTAAGTTACCAATGTCTAATAGTTTAACCAATCTTGACTATATAATGCAACCTCCATAGAAACACTAAAAAAAGGAGTCTGGAGAACTTCCAGATTGGTGAACACATACAGGTGCTGGAGGTTGCCATGCCCAGAGAGGGCATGGAAGCTCTGCACCCACCAACCCTCCACCCGTTGCCCAATTTACCTCTTACATTTGGCTGTTCCTGAGTTAAGTGAACACAAAGGATTTAACCTTCATTAAACAGATCACGTGTTATGATTTCACTGCAGCCATAGTGCCGCTTATTAACTCTACAGAGCAAACCTTTGTATCACTTACTAACATGACATGTAGTTTGCTGTATCAACTTATATGACAGTTACAAATGTCAATATGACTGAGCACAGTGGCTCACGCCTGTAATCCCAACACTTTGGGAGGCCAAGGCAGGCAGATCACCTGAGGTAAGGAGTTCGAGACCAGCCAGTCAACATGGCAAAACCTCGTCTCTACTAAAAATACAAAAATTAGCCAGGCTTGGTGACGTGTGCCTATAATCCCAGCTGCTCAGGAGGCTGAGGCAGGAAAATCACTCAAACCTGGGAGGCAGAGGTTGCAGTGAGCTGAGGTTGCGCCACTGCACTCCAGCCTGGGTGACAGAGTGAGACTCTATCTCCAAAAAATAAAAATAAAGTAAGAATGTCAATATATAAGAAGGAATAGAAAACTGATAGGATTTTGCTCTTTTGCTAAAATACATTATATTGTATCTTTGAGATTGTACTAGTACAAAGTGTAATAAAACTAGATGTTTATTAAACCATTTAAATCATTGGTAAGTATACAAGAGCACTGAAGCATTTAATAGACAAAGTAATGTTAATCTATTGGTTACTTGCTCCTGCATTGTCATGCTGTTATAATTTACTTCATCACCTTGCTATTTGATACATAGTGTGAATTTCTCTTGTCATCTTAACTATTGTAAAGACGAATTTTCATCTTACTACACAATCAAAATGGCGTTGATGGTAATGAACTCCAGAGCCTGGGCCTGAACAGGGAGGTGGTCTCTCAGGCTTGATGCTCAGGCCTATATCTCTCAATGTTTGCCCTATCTCTTAAATATATGTAATGTCATAAAATGCTTTTGAATCTTTTTAAAAAGTGTCAAGCTCATGAAAGACAGCCTAAGAAACTATTACAGATTGGAGGAAACTAAGGAAAAATAAAACTGAATGCAGTGTGTATCCTAGATCAGAGAAAGAACATTAGTGGAGAAAGAACATTAGTGAAATGTGAATAATTTGAGCTAATAATATTGTACCAGTAGCCGGATATGGTGGTGGGTGCCTGTAATCCCAGCTACTTGGAAGGCTGAGGCAGGAGAATCTCTTGAACCGGGGAGATAAAGGTTACAGTGAGCCGAGACCTCACCATTGCACTCCAGCCTGGAAAACAAGAGCAAAACTCCGTCTCAAAAAAAAAAAAAAAAAAAAAAAGAGTGTTAATTTCTTGGTTTTGAGCATTGTACTGTGGTTTTGTAAACTGTTAACATTAGGACAAGTGGAGTGAGTGGTATACAGGAGCTCCACTATTTTGCAACTTTCCTGTAAGTCTAAAATGGGTTTAAAATTAAAAATTTTTTAAAACTTAAAAGCAAACACCAAAATCCTTTCATTTACAAATTTAGCAAATATTTATTAAGTGCCTTCTATGTACCAGGCACTGGACATTGAAAATATTAATAGAATAGTTAACCAGATAGACCAGGTTCCTACCATCATGGAGATTAACATAACACAATGGTGAGGTATGAAGATGGGTTACTAGACAAATAATTACAGTGATTTAAAAATAAAAATGCTGCCCATGGCTGGGTGTGGTGGCTCACACCTGTAATCCTAGCACTTTGGGAGGACAAGGCGGGAAGATCACTTGAGGTCAGGAGTTCAAGACCAGACTGACCAATATGGTGAAACCCCATCTCTGCTAAAAATACAAAAATTAGCCAGGTGTGGCACACTCCTGTAATCCCAGCCACTCGGGAGGCTGAGGCAGGAGAATCGCTTGAACCTAGGAGGCAGAGATTGCAGTCAGCCGAGATCGTGCCCCTGCACTCCAGCCTGGGCAACAGAGCCAGACTGTGTCTTAAAAAAAAAAAAAAACTACCTGGAAAAGGAAGATGTAAATGAGCAACCTCACCTGGTCTGTGATGTCAAAATCTTCCCTGAGACCTGAAAAAGGAGTAGATGTCATGGGGGTGGATGGAGGGCACATGGCACGTTTCAGCACCTAACAGCAGGTCCGTGTGAATGAAGCCTCTGGAGCAAACAGGAGAGTGACTGCAGAGAGCAGAAAGCAGTCAGTCGTAGGATTCTTTATGGCTTTCTACTCCAACCTAAGAGTGGCAGGATGCCCTGAATAATTTTAAGTGTGGGACTGATATGATCAGGTTTTTGTCTTTTTAAGATCCCTGTAAGTCAACTACAGAGGAAAAAGAGTAGATCTTGGGAAAACCTAAGAAGCAGCAACACGTAGAAGGCAGGCAAAGGAAAAAGAGACTAGATCACAGCTCCCTGAGAGAGACGGTGGAAGTAAAGCAAGAGTCACCAGTCACCAGTCACCAGTATCAGATACTGTCTTGGAAGAAGTAATGAGGTCAGGCCAGGCCTGATGGCTCACACCTGTAATCCCAGCACCAGGCCGAGGCGGGTGGATCACTTGAGCTAAGGAGTTTGAAACCAGCCTCGGCAACATGGTGAAACCTCACTTCTACTAAAAATACAAAAATTAGCCAGGCATGGTAGTGTACACCTGTAATTCCCAGCTACTTGGGAGGCTGAAGTGGGAGGACAGCTTGGGTCCAGGAGGCAGAGGTTGCAGTGAGCTAAGATCACACCACTGCACCCTAGCCAGGACAACAGAGCCAGACTGTATCTTAAAAAAAGAAAAAAAAAAAAAAAAGTAATGAGGTCCATTGCATGAACAACAACATGAAGGTTTTTGGTGGTCATAACCAGAGCAGTTTCAGCAGAGTACTGAGGGCAGAACAAAAGCCAGACTATAGAGAACTGAGAAATGGGCGATGAGGAAGTAGAGAAAGTATTGACAATTTTTTGAAGAGTTGTGGCCTTGAAAAAAAGAGAGGATGGTAGTTGCAAAAGGGGTGTGTGGCCAGTGAGAGTTTTTAATGTTGGAGAGACATTAAATTATTATTATTTTGAGACGGTCTCACTCTGTCACCCAGGCTGGAGTGCAGTGGCTTGATCTCTGCTCACTGCAATCTCCACCCCCTCGGCTCAAGCATTTCTTGTGCCTCAGCCTCCCAAGTAGCTGGGATTACAGGCATGCACTACCACACCCGGCTAATTTTTGTACTTTTAGTAGGGACGGGGTTTCACCATGTTGATCAGGCTGGTCTCGAACTCCTGACCTCAATGATCCGCCCACCTCATCCTCCCAAAGTGCTGGATTACAGGTGTGAGCCACCACGCCCAGCCTAATTTCTTTCCTTTTAAGCCACTCTTCTCTTCACTTTCTTCCCTATCCAGTCTAGATCCCACTGTCTAGTGTTTTCTAAGGTAAGAAAGATTTCAGAAGGGGCGTGGCCTCCGAAGTGGGTGACTGAAGTAGAAAGATAGTGAAAAACATTGAGGTTGAAGAAGTCAAGGAAATGAAAGGTTCCAGTAGTTGTTCTGAACTCTGGCTCGAATCAAAATCACTTGTGGGGCATTTAAAAAATATGTAGATGGCAGATTTTCACCTCTCAGATTCTGACCTAGGAGCTCTCTGGTGGAACCTGGATGTCTATGTATTTACATCTGTGTATTTTTAAATCACTACATTAGACTCATTACTACACTAGTGTGTCTAATGCACAGCTCAGACAGAACCACTACACAGGCAGTGAGCTTCACTGGTATTCCTTAGGCATGGATTTTGGTATCCATGGGGGTTCTGGAACCAGTGTAACAGACATAAAATACTAATTTAGCACACTTTGGGAAAACTACAATTAGGTAATCTCTGGAGCCCTCTTCAGTTTGTACTGAAAAGAAAAATGGATCAGTCTGAGCTGTTCTGCACCCTGGGTGCAGAACATCGCCCCACTGCACCCATTGCAGGGCGCACATGTTTAGAGTCATTTTGTTCCAGACTGACCCATTATCTTCACGTTCCTGGAATTTATGATACAAAGAATAATGTATAGCCAATCAATACCTTATGTGATTTTGATGTAGATTTTTGGTAAACAGCTCAGGAACTGCTCCTTATTTTCCTTTAAAAACCCACTTATGGCTGGGCGCGGTGGCTCATGCCTGTAATCCCAGCACTTTGGGAGACCGAGACGGGCGCATCACCACGTCAGGAGTTCGAGACCATCCTGGCCAACATGATGAAACCCCGTCTCTACTAAAAATACAAAAATTAGCTAGGCGTGGTGGTGCACGCCTGTAGTCCCAGCTATTTGGGAGGCTGAGGCAGAAAAATCACTTGAACCTGGGAGGCAGAGGTTTCAGTGAGCTGAGATCTCACCACTGCATTCCAGCCCAGGCGACAGTGTGAGACTCTGTCTCAAAAAAAAAAAAAAAATCCACTTATAACTGCTGTTAATCAGAGTGTATTTTCATGGCAACTTGAATCTATGCTCCCAAGTTGCAGTCCTCAAGCTTGGCCCAAATAAGCTCTCCACTTAGATTAACTTTGCCTCAACTTCTTCCTTTTAGGTCAACATACCTGGCCTAAGGAGGCAGGATTGAGTGACTCTCACTCACCACTGGTGTTTCTCTTTGAAAGTGGCGCTTGGCACCAGCATGAACTCCCCGTCCTCAGCAGTCCCACCAGGTGTTTTGGGTAAGTTCTCCTGAATTCAGACCTCCCATTATTTGGGTGAAGGTGTAGACATTATTTGGGCTGTTTTTCAAACCTTCCCTTTTCCTTAAGAGTGAGGGCTTCAATCGGAGATTCAGGTCAAGGTATCTGCAGAGAACTGCCTTTTTTTTTCTGCCTCTGTCACAGCGGAAAGTTCAGGTCAAGGTTTTTCTGCTTCTGCCTCAGGACGGGAGGTTAGGGTAAGGGATTGGCAGTGTGGCACCTATGGTCTCATTTTATACAACATGCTTTTAAGATTGCAGCTGTGTTTTATTTTTGGGAATTGGGGCTTGGTTTTTCATTTGTGACCATCACCAGCTGGGTTTGTGTATGACACTTACGGGGCGTCCTCTCGTAAATATCTAGGAAAGTGGACCCACCTAACACATGGTGGTCGTAAGCAGCAGTAGCCAAAATGGGATCCTTTGAAATGTAAAGTATTCATTTGCATACACAATTAAGGGGGGAAAGCTGGTTTTAGAACCAGACAACCTGAAGAGGAGACCTACTTGAGGTTTGTCCTGGCTGAAATCTGATAAGAAATTTGGAAAGACTTTTTATGTTACAGCTCTGTGGTCAGAAATCAGCTTAATTAAAAGCCTATATTTAGGTTATAATGTTTTCTGGAGCAAGGAAGGCCTCTCCACTTTTTTCTCTTTTAGATCCTGTTTCTGGGAATTTTTTTAGCCAGCTGAAGTCCCTTTTTAAATGTGTTCCTTCCCTGTTTGCTTCCTATGTTGGCATTTTTGCTGAGAAAAATGTAAAACTTCATTGGCCTTTTTGAAAGCTTTTGTAGAAGGAGCACTGTGGACGCATTGCATAGCCTGGTATTGTGGTGTTTCCTTCTTTTGGGGGACTGGGGAATAAATATAAAAGTGAGATTTTTGATTTTTAAATATCTAGGTGCACTGCCTTCCAGTTGTGCCTGCCTTTCACGTATTTAAATATTAGGCCCTGGAAACTGCAGATACTTTCTTTGTCCTGTATTCATTAAAGGGTTCATCCTGAAGTTAGTTCGTTCATGTTTCTGCAGAAGACATGATTTCATTCTTTTTTGTGGCTGCATGGTATTCCACGTGCAGGTTTGTTACATAGACATGTCGCGTAGCAATGTGTTCTGGGTTTCTGATGTATACATCACTCTAATAGTGAACATTGCACCTAGTAGGTAATCTTTCAACCCTAACCCCTGTCCCACCCTCCCTCCTTTTGGAGTCTCCAGTGTCTGTTGTTCCCCTCTGTATGTCTACATGCACCCATTGTTTAGCTCCCACTTACAAGTGGGAATGTGAAGTCTTTGATTTTCAGTTTCTGAGTTATTTCACTTAGGATAACAGCCTCCAACTCCATCCATGTTACTGCAAAAGGCATGATTTCATTCTTTTTTATGGCTGCCTAGTATTCCATGTTGTATATATGTTACATTTTCTTTATCGAATCATCCGTTGATGGACACTGAGGTTGATTCCATGACTTTGCTGTTGTGAATGGTGCTGTGATAAACATACAAGTGCAGGTGTCTTTTTTTATATAATAATTTATTTATCTCTGGATAGGTACCCAGTAGTGGGATTGCTGGGTCGAAAGGTAATTCTATTTTTAGTTCTTTGAGAAATTTCTATGCTGTTTTTCATTGAGGTTGTACTAATACTAATTTACATTCCCACCAGCAGTGTATACATGTTTCCACTTCTCTCCATCCTCACCAACATCCGTTGTTGTTTTTTTGTTTTTTTTGTTTTTTTTTTGAGATGGAGTCTTGCCATGTCGCCCAGGCTGGAGTGCAGTGGTGTGATCTTGGCTCAGTGCAACCTCCGTCTCCCAGGCTTAAGCGATTCTCCTGCCTCAGCCTTCTGAATAGCTGGGATTACAGGCATGCGCCGCCGTACCCGGCTAATTTTTGTATTTTTAGTAGAGACGGGGTTTCACCATGTTGGTCAGGCTGGTCTCGAACTCCTGACCACATGATCCGCCTGCCTTGGCCTCCCAAAGTGCTAGGATTACAGGCGTGAGCCACTGCGCCTGGCCAACATCCATTGTTTTTTGACTTTTTAATCATAGCCATTCTGATTGGTGTGAGATGGTATCTCCTTGTGGTTTGAATTTGCATTTCACTGTTGATGAATGATGTTAAGCATTGTTTCATATGTTCGTTGGCTGCTCGTATGTCCTACTTTTTGATGGGGTTGTTTTTTTTTTTCTTGTTGAGTTCCTTGTAGATTCTAGATATTAGTCCTTTGTCAGATGCATGGTTTGCAAATATTTTCTCCTGTTGTCTGTTTACTGTGTTGAAAATTTCTTTTGCAGTGCAGAAGCTTCTTAAGTCCCAGTTCTTTATCTTTGCTTTTGTTGCATTTGCTTTTGAGGTCTTAGTCGTAAATTCTTTGCCTGGGCCAATGTCCAGAAGAGTTTTTCCTAGGTTTTCTTCCAGGTTTCTTATAGTTTCAGGTCTTATGCTTAGGTCTTAATGTAATACATCTTGAGTTAATTTTTGTAGACGGTTAAAGATATAGGGGTCCTGGCCGGGCGCGGTGGCTCATGCCTGTAATCCTAGCACTTTGGGAGGATGAGGTGAGGTCAGGAGATCGAGACCATCCTGGCCAACATGGTGAAACCCTGTCTCTACTAAAAAATACAAAAAATTAGCTGGGCGTGGTGGCACGTGCCTGTAATCCCAGCTACTCAGGAGGCTGAGGCAGGAGAAATCGCTTGAAACAGGGAGTCGGAGGTTGCAGTGAGCCGAGATCATGCCACTGCACTCCAGCCTGGTCAACAGAGCAAGACTGAAAAGAGCCGGGCACATTCCTCAGCCCCGGGCTCAAAACAAACAAGCCCAGTACAAACACATCCCATCCTCCCATCCCACCACATATTGCCATATATCTCTCAAACTTCCTGAGCCCAGTACAAACACCACCAGGAAAGTCTTCGATAAGGAGACAGCCGTTCAAAGTTTTACTGAAAGAGCGGGAACCAAAAGAATTCCTTTGTTCCCCTGTAACTTTCAGGCTATAAAAGCAAACACTCGCATTGTTCAGGGCCCTCTTGTATGCTGTGGAATGGAAGGACCAGGTTCGAACTTGTAGTAAAGATCCTTGCCACTTGGCTTTGACTCTGGACTCTGGTGGTCTTCTTTAAGGAACTAACGGTCTAGGCATAACATCTGGGGGCTTGTCCGGGATTCCCCAAGCCCACCAGACCCCTGGTCAACGGATCTGCTAGGATCGATCTACTGATAGGTGAGCTGGCTCGTCTCCGTTTGTCTGTTTGTGTCTGTTCTGAATCTGAATCTGTGACTCGCGAGGTCTGAAACTGGAGCTGGCACAGTCCTGGCGGACGCGCTATAGGACGGCCAGCGGAGACCGGTAGGAGACGTCCCCTGGCTCTCATCTGATCTAAATTGCAATCTGAACTGCCCCGGTTTGGCGGGCAGCAGCTATCTCTGATCTGGGCTGCCCCAGCGCGATCGCGATCCAGGCAGCTAACTCTGACCCGGGCTTCCGGTGCGCGCTTGCAATCTGAACTGCCCCGGTTTGGCGGGCAGCAGCTATCTCTGATCTGGGCTGCCCCAGCGCGCTCGCGATCCAGGCAGCTAACTCTGACCCGGGCTTCCGGTGCGCGCTTGCAATCTGAACTGCCCCAGTTTGGCGGGCAGCAGCTATCTCTGATCTGGGCTGCCCCAGCGCGATTGCGATCCAGGCAGCTAACTCTGACCCGGGCTTCCGGTGCGCGCTTGCAATCTGAACTGCCCCGGTTTGGCGGGCAGCAGCTATCTCTGATCTGGGCTGCCCCAGCGTGCTCGCGATCCAGGCAGCTAACTCTGACCCGGGCTTCCGGTGTGCGCTTGCAATGTGAACTGCCCCAGTTTGGCGGGCAGCAGCTATCTCTGATCTGGGCTGCCCCAGCGCGCTTGCGATCCAGGCAGCTAACTCTGACCCGGGCTTCCGGTGCGTGCTTGCAATCTGAACTGCCCCGGTTTGGCGGGCAGCAGCTATCTCTGATCTAGGCTGCCCCAGCGCGCTCGCGATCCAGGCAGCTAACTCTGACCCGGGCTTCCGGTGCGCGCTTGCAATCTGAACTGCCCCAGTTTGGTGGGCAGCAGCTATCTCTGATCTGGGCTGCCCCAGCGCGATCGCGATCCAGGCAGCTAACTCTGACCCGGGCTTCCGGTGCGCGCTTGCTATCTGAACTGCCCCGGTTTGGCGGGCAGCAGCTATCTCTGATCTGGGCTGCCCCAGCACGCTCGCGATCCAGGTAGCTAACTCTGACCCGGGCTTCCGGTGCGCGCTTGCAATCTGAACTGCCCCAGTTTGGCGGGCAGCAGCTATCTCTGATCTGGGCTGCCCCAGTGCGCTCGCGATCCAGGCAGCTAACTCTGACCAGGGCTGCCAAAGTGCGCCTGCGATTAGATATCATTAATGAGTCAGATCAGATTTCCTTTACGGGGATTCTAACCCACATTCCTTTACAGGAAGAGACTACAAATTATTACAGGATAGGTAATACCCAGAGCACTCCTCTATCTCTCCTTACGAATAATTTCAAAGAAGTTAGAGCAAGGGGCCATGATCTTGGTATAGAAATCAAGAAAGGAAAGCTAATTACTCTGTGTCGCTCCGAATGGCCTGCCTTTGATGTAGGGTGGCCACCCGAAAGGACCTTCCGACTTGCTGTCATCACTAAGGTAAAGTCCAAGATTTTCCTACCTAGGCGTGCAGGCCACTTAGATCAAATCCCATATATCCTCATATGGCAGGACCTTGTTGAGAACCCGCCTCCTTGGCTGTCCCCTTTCCAATTAGCCTCTGAACCCTGTAAGGCACTGGTTGCTCGACCACTAAAATCCAAGCAACCAACTGCCCCCCCCCATCCTGTTCTACCTGACAGCGGGGACCCACTGTTCACAGAACCCCCTCCGTACCCCTCCGGGCCCCAGGCCCCAGCCCCCCTGGCTGAGCTGCGGGAAGGAGAAGGCGGACAGGAGGCGGCCGGCACACACAGGCCCGCTGAAAAGGAAAGTAACATTGAAAGGCCGGCGGGGCAGACGCGAAGGCGCACTTCACGGACTAGCCCCCCTCAGCCGCCTGACTCCACGGTGGCTTTACCCCTTCGGGAAATAAGACCCCCAGATGACACAGGAATCCCCAGGCTCCAGTACTGGCCATTCTCCACCAGTGATCTGTAAAACTGGAAGACTCAGAGTGCTCGGTTTTCAGACAACCCCAAAGATTTACTGGCTTTACTGGATAGTGTCATGTTCACCCACCAGCCCACTTAGGATGATTGTCAGCAGCTCCTCCGAATCTTGTTCACCACGGAAGAGCGAGAGAGAATACAGATAGAAGCTAGAAAGCTGGTCCCGGGGGACGACGGTCAACCGACTGCCAACCCCGACCTCATAAACGCAACCTTTCCTCTGACCAGGCCGGCGTAGGACTACAACACGGCAGAAGGTAGAGGACGGCTACACCTTTATCGCCAGACTCTAATGGCAGGTCTCCGGGCAGCTGCTCGCAAGCCCACTAATTTGGCTAAAGTATATTCTATTCTGCAAGGAAAGACAGAGAGCCCAGCTACCTACTTAGAAAGATTAATGGAAGCTTTTAGACAGTACACCCCCATAGATCCAGAGGCTCCAAGAAGTCAGGCAGCTATTGTAATGTCTTTCGTAATCAGGCAGCCCCAGATATTAAGAGAAAACTCCAGAAATTAGAAGACTTGGAAGGAAAGCGGATTCAGGACCTCCTTCAGATAGCACAGCAGGTTTACAATAACAGAGATACTCCAGAGGAAAAGCAATTTAAGGCCACTAAAAAAAAATGACCAAGGTCCTGGCAGCAGTAGTACAGAAAGAGCATCTACAGCCAGAGGTAACATATCTAAGGTACCTGCTTAAAGGAAGGCAGCGCTGGCTAACAGACGCCCGGAAACAAACTGTTCTGCAGATCCCCAGGCCACAATCCACCCGACAAGTGAGAGAATTCCTGAGGTTGGCAGGATTTTGCAGACTATGGATACCTAGGTTCGCAGAACTGGCTAAACCCTTGTATCAGGCAATACGGGGGCAACAGCCATTTAATTGGACAGACGAAGCCGAGTTGGCCTTCCAACAGATTAAAACCGCCCTACTCTCCGCGCCTGCACTAGGACTACCTAATGTTACCAAGCCCTTCCACTTATACGTGGATGAGAATAAAGGTGTCGCCAAGGCAGTAATAACTCAGAACTTAGGCCCCTGGCGGAGGCCAGTTGCCTGTCAAAGAAGTTAGACCCAGTAGCTGCCAGGTGGCCCCCTTGTCTCCGAATGATTGCGGCCACGGCTCTGATGGTGCAAGATGCTGATAAACTTGTCATAGGGCAAGAATTGCGGGTCGTTACTCCACATGCCATCGAAGGTGTACTCAAACAGCCACCTAATCGATGGATGAGTAACGCCCGGCTCACCCACTACAAAGGACTACTACTAAATCCTCTCAGGATAATTTTCCTGCCCCCAACGACCTTAAACCCTGCCTCGCTGCTGCCCAACCCGGACCTGGACGCCCCACTCCATGACTGCACCAAGATACTAGCTCAGGTGCACGGAGTTCGAGAAGACCTGCAGGACCGCCCACTTCCTGACGCCGACCTCGTCTAGTTCACTGATGAGAGCAGCTTCATGCATCAAGGCCAGAAGTACGCTGGAGCGGCAGTAACTTCAGAGACTGAGGTAATCTGGGCGGAACCCCTGCCCCCGGGGACATCGGCCCAGGAGGCCGAACTGATAGCGCTCACCCAAGCTCTTACCTTAAAGGCGGGGAAAAAGCTGACAGTATATACAGACAGCCGATATGCTTTTGCAACGGCGCATATACGTAAGGCCATTTACAAGGAACGAAGGTTACTGACGGCTGAAGGAAAAAAGATAAAAAACAAGCAAAAGATCCTAGCCCTGCTAACAGCCCTATGGAGGCCAGAAAAATTAGCCTTTGTACATTGCCCAGGGCATCAGAAACTAACTACTCCAACTGCTCAAGGCAACTTTCTGGCAGACCAAACTGCAAGGAATGTGGCGAAGGCTCCCAGCCAACTCCTTGCACTCCAGCTCCCTGACCCGGGCCCCCAGGACTTGCCATATTTCCCTGAATATTCAGAACAAGATCTCCAGTGGATTGACAAACTTCCCCTGAAACAAATCCAGAATGGGTGGTGGACTGATACTAATGACCAAACCATCCTACCAGAAAAATTAGGACAACAGGTGTTAGAACACATCCACTGAACCACCCACCTGGAGGCCCGGTGGATGATAGACCTGATCAGACGCTCCAAGCTCAAAATCAGACATATAGCTGAGACAGCCAGCAATATCGTGACAAGTTGCAAAGTCTGCCAGCTTAACAACGCATACCCCCAATCTCAAGCTGCAACAGGAACAAGGCTCAGAGGAACCAGGCCTGGTATCTACTAGGAAGTAGATTTTACTGAAATAAAGCCAGGAAAGTACAGGTACCGGTACTTACTTGTCTTTGTAGATACTTTTTCAAGGTGGACTGAAGCATTCCCAACCAAAAAAGAAACTGCTCAAGTCGTAGCAAAGAAAATTCTGGAAGATATCCTTCCCAGGTATGGCTTCCCCGTCCAGATAAGGTCAGATAATAGGCCCGCTTTCGTCGCTAAGGTAAGTCAGGATTTGGCTTCCATCCTTAAGGCAAATTAGAAACTACATTGCGCTTACAGGCCCCAGAGTTCAGGACAGGTAGAAAGGATGAATCGGACCTTAAAAGAGACCTTAACTAAATTGACTATAAAGACTGGCGCTAATTAGGTAGTCCTTCTCCCCTATGCTCTGTTCCAGGCCCGTAATACCCCTTACAAACTAGGCCTTACCCCTTACGAAATCATGTATGGCAGACCTCCACCCCTAGTTCCTAGCTTAAAAGATGATCTGCTTAAGTCTGAAACAGAAAATGTCTCTGAATTCTTATTTTCTCTACAAGCCTTACAGAAAATTCACCAAGAAATCTGGCCCAAGCTGAAAGAGCTATATGAGACCAGTCCCCCACCGACACCCCATCCGTACCAGCCAGGAGACTAGGTCCTGGTTAAGCAACACCGACAAAAGACCCTAGAGCCCAGGTGGAAAGGACCACTCCAAGTACTCCTGACCACACCCACCGCCCTGAAGGTAGAAGGCATTGCGTCGTGGATCCACTACACCCACGTCAAGCCAGTGGACCCAACCTCCGACCTTCTAGGGCCAATCACGGCGGCGGCTGAAGCACCGGACACGTGGACTGTGGACAGAGCTAAGAACAACCCCTTAAAACTCACCCTGCGCCGGCAGCATAGCTCACTGCAAACATGCAGTTAGGTAGTCTAACTCTAACATTAGTCGCCCTAGTGGCCGCTGAGGAAAACATAAAGCCAGCTCCTAATCCTTTTGTCTGGAGATTCTGGCTTTATGAAAACCAAACCCACCCTAGGCAACCTCATAAGCCCAAGAAATTAGTGGCCAGTGCAGATTGCCCCTCCTCAAAGTGCAATAGCCCAATTTTACTAAATTTTACCGATTTCCCAGTAGCCAAACCAGTGGCACCAATAATATGCTTCGAGTATGATCAGACTAAATACAATTGTAAGCACTATTAGTGGCACCAAAGTGCCGGCTGCCCTTATAACTATTGTAACATCCATAAATACCAATGGTGAGGTGAAAAAGAACAGATAGATCCCAGATGGCCCTTTCATCGCAGACGAGATAGAGACCTTTCATATACATAGATAGTTAGAGACCCCTGGAACTCCCGCTGGACCACGCCTCAACACAAGGCTATATACTACTCCTCCGCCTCCACATGGCCTAGCAGTCACCTCTATCTGTGGCAGGGTCTAGTGCAGGTACGGCCCCTGGTCCATGGAAATATCCAGCGACAAGAAAACCGCCTGACACAAGATTTACATCCTTTTTCCTGGTTAAAATTATTGCAAGAAAGATTAGAACTTGCTAACCTTACCGGACTTCACAGCCTGTCTGGCTGCTTTCTGTGTGCCACTCTAAGGCATCCACCGCTAACCGCTGTCCCCCTGCCATAAAGATCCTCCACCTCTGCCCAAGCTAACAACCACCGAAACCTCTCATATGCCCCTATCCCTAACGTGCCACTATACCTAAACCCCAGTCAAGAAAAGTTTCCCTACTGTTTCTCAAGAACTAATTCCAGCCTCTGCAGCATCACTGCAACGCCCCCTAATATCACCTTAAAGGCTCCGTCAGGCATATTCTTCTGGTGTAATGGAACATTATCTAAAAACCTATCAAGCCCCTCTGTTACCAACCTACTGTGTCTTCCTGTCACATTAGTTCCCCGGTTAACTCTACTTACTGCCGGCGAGTTCCTAAAGTATACCGGTAACTAGACTAGTGCTGTTATTCACCCAGACCCTAGACCGAGACCTGCACGAGCCATATTTCTCCCCCTCATTGCAGGAATCTCCCTCACCGCATCCTTCATGGCGGCCGGACTGGCTGGGGGAGCCCTAGGTCACACCCTCATAGAAAGTAACAAGCTGTACCAACAATTTGCCGTTGCTATAGAGGAGTCAGCTGAGTCCCTTGCCTCCCTCCAGCGGCAGCTCACGTCCCTAGCACAGGTAACCTTGCAGAACCGGAGGGCCTTAGACCTACTCACTGCTGAAAAAGGAAGTACGTGTATGTTTCTAAAAGAAGACTGTTGTTTCTACATAAATGAATCAGGGCTTGTGGAAGACCAGGTCCAACAGTTACGCAAGTTAAGCACAGAAGTAAGAACACGGCAGTTTGCTTCAGCTGCAGACCAATGGTGGAACTCATCTATGTTTTCTCTGTTAGCCCCCTTCCTTGGACCCCTGCTGAGTCTACTATTTCTGCTTACCGTAGGACCTTGTGTTGTTAACAGAATTTTGCGGTTCGTTAAAGAAAAGTTTGACACTGTACAACTCATAGTCCTCAGAGCCCAATACCAACCTATAAACGCTGAAACAGAATCAGACTTATAAGACCCAAGATTGGCTCTAAAAATACCTGAAAAGAAAGGGGGGGAATGAAAAGAGCCAGGCACATTCCTCAGCCCCGGGCTCAAAACAAACAAGCCCAGTACAAACACATCCCATCCTCCCATCCCACCACATATCGCCATATATCTCTCAAACTTCCTGAGCCCAGTACAAACACCACCAGGAAAGTCTCCGATAAGGAGACAGCCGTTCAAAGTTTTACTGAAAGAGCAAGAACCAAAAGAATTCCTTTGTTCCCCTGTAACTTTCAGGCTATAAAAAGCAAACACTCGCATTGTTCAGGGCCCTCTTGTATGCTGTGGAATGGAAGGACCAGGTTCGAACTTGTAGTAAAGATCCTTGCCGCTTGGCTTTGACTCTGGACTCTAGTAGTCTTCTTTAAGGAACTAACGGTCTAGGCATAACAGACTCCGTCAAAAAAAAAAAAAAAAAGATAGGGGTCCGGTATCATTCTTCTACATGTTGGCTATCCAAGTTTTCCTTCACCATTTATTGAATAGGATGTCCTTTCCCCATGTATATTTTTGTTAACTTCGTCAAAGACCAGTTGATTGTAGGTAAGTGGCTTTACTTATGGATTAGCTATTCTGTTCCATTGATCTATGTGTCTGTTTTTGTACCAGTACCATGCTACTTTGTTTCCTGTAGCCTTTTAGTATAATTTGAAGTCACATAATGTGATGCCTCCAGCTTTGTTCTTTTTGCTTAGGATTGCTTTGATTATTCAGGCTCTTTTTTGGTTCCCTAGGAATTTTAGGATTGTTGTTTCTAATTCTGTGAAAAATGACATTGGTAATTTGATAGGAATTGTGCTGAATCTGTAGATTGCTTTGAACAGTATGGCCATTTTAATGATATTGATTCTTCAAATCCATGAGCATAGGATGTTTTTTCATTTGTTTGTGTCATCTGCCATTTCTTTCATCAGTGTTTTATAATTCTCCTTATAGAGATCTTTCACATCTTTGGTTAAATGTATTCCTAGGTAATTTTGTGTGGCTATTGTAAATGAGATTGCCGTTTGTAAATGGGAATGCTATTGTAAATGGGATTTGCCTTGGTTTGGTTCTCAGCTTGAACGTTAAAAGTATATTGAAATATTACTGACTCTTTTATATTAATTTTTTTCTTATTTTTGAATATATGTATGTGTGTATATATATGTGTGTGTGTATATATACGTTTATGTGTGTGTGTATGTGTATATATATGTGTATTTTTTTAAGCAGAGACAGGGTGTCATCATGTTACCCAAGCTGGTCTTGAACTCTCAGGCTCAAGCTATCCTCCCACCTCAGCCTCCCAAAATGCTGGGATTATAGGCATGAGCCACTGTACACTAATTCGTATCTTGAAACTTTTACTGAAGTCATTTATCAAATCTTTGGGGTTTTCTAGGTATAAGATCATGTCATCAGCAAACAGAGATCATTTGACTTACTGTTTTCCAGTGTGAATATCCTTTATTTCTTTCTCTTGCCTGATTGCTGTGGCCAGGACTTCTGGTACTATGTTGAATAGTAGTGGTGAGAGTGTGCATCCTTGTCTTGTTCTAGTTCTTAGGGGAATGCTTTCAACTTTTCCCCATTCGATATGATGTTGGCTGTGGGTTTGTCATATATGGCTTTTATTATTTTGAGGTATATTCCTTTGATGCCTGGTTTGTTGAGGGTTTTTTGGTTTTGTTTTTGTTTTTTAAGACAGGGTCTTACTCTGTCGCCCAGGCTTCAGTGCAGTGGTGTGATCTTGGCTCACTGCAACCTCTGCCTCCCAGGCTGAAGCGATCCTCCCACCTCAGCCTCCCAAGTAGTTGGGACTACAGGCACAAGCCACCACACCCAGCTAATTTTTGTATTTTTTGTAGAGACAGGGCCTCATCATGTTGCCCTAGCTGGTCTCAAACTCTTGGCCTCACGTGATCTGCCTGCCTCGGCCTCCCAAAGTGCTGGGATTACAGGCATGAGCCACCGTGCCTGGCTCCACTGCGCCCCAGCTTCTACCCGTGGGTTCTGTGGCAGGTTCCAGCACTCTTCCCTCAGCCTTCCCCTCCAGCCACGGTCATTCTCACCTGTAACCTTGGTTCTTTCTGCAGACAACTGGCTCTGCCATCTCTAGTTGCCCATCTTGGGGAAAAACCCGTCTGCTTCTCCTGACTGTGGGGCTTCTTCCAAGCTTATGCTTAGGGAATGAAGAACCTATTTCTTAAAGTGTTTTTAAATCACTCCTGAAAGGTCTGACTGTTAATGAAGGAGTTTTGAAATGTTAGATTCCTGCCATGCTTGGAATGGCTGCCTTATCTCACAGGACCATTTCACTGGAACTGCAGTTTTCTCTTTTAAAAAATTGCTCCTCAGAATGGCTTCTTTCTTTATTTCCATCACTCACATTTTAAAATAGATTTCTCAGGTCAACCTTTGTGAACAGAAAAAGATATATTCCTTCATGATTATTAGCAAATAATAATACAATCTTACTCTGTTGTTGAAACATGTGTTTTTCCATCTTTCTAAAGAAAACAGTCACTGTTTCTTGAGGCAGAGAGCATGTGTTCTCTGTTCTGGAAAAGGTAAGAAAAGGACTGAGGCTGAATTTGTTGTTATTGACACATGTACACCTCTGCCTTTTGTAATGTGTGAATCTGAGAAATTCTAAAAGTGCTTTTTGATTCAAGAATGCCACACCTTACTGTGCTCTGTCTGTGTGAAGAATAGTTTGTATGTCTCCTTACAGACTCTGTAAGCCCCTAGGTGGCTGAGACTGCTGGATTTCTTCTGCTGACCCTGGTGCATCTCATTACAGGTCTTCAACCTAAAATTCTATCTTACAAGATCCTTGCCAGGATGCAGATTTGAATACCATAGTGAAGTCTGTACATGAAGAAATGATGCTTTTAGGGAGGAAAAAAAAAGGTAATAACAACCTTCAAGAGCCCCTACATCTCAACTCGGCATAAACAAGGCAAGATTCTGAGAGTGGCCGCCCCTGGAAGCAGAAATTATTCTTGTGGCTATCCATTGGCTCCTGAGGCTCTAATCAGAGATGGGGCACCTTTAGTACCAGGGGAGTGGCTGTTGCCCATAAGGTACTGGACATCAACTTTCAAGAGCAGCCCCAGCTCCTGAAGCTGCTGGTCCTGGTGCATCTCCTGACTTTCATGTAGAAGATAGCAGAGCTTTGGCAACATTACAACATAAGAACTGCAGAGAGGTGTAATCCCAGTGGAAGACTGAATCGAGAGACTCAAAAAGGAAGGTAAACACTTGGAAAAATGAGAATAGTGACATCTCCTTTGCATATTAGAAGGATCACCTTAGGGGAGAGGAGAGGCAGATCTCTGGAGTATTCACTTTGGGGTGAATTCATTCCTTGTGGGGATAAAGAGTAAGAATGGACCCTCACCCATGTGCTCTCCATCGCCTCATCCCAGTAGTTCTCATCTACACTTAAAGTCACTTGGAGACTTTACAATTTAAAATGCTGTTGCTCAGACCCACCCCAGATCAATTAAATCCAAATCTCTGAGTGTAGGGGCTGAACACTGGCTTCTTTTTAAATTGCCATCAGTATTTAGCCAGGGCTGAAAGCCCCTGAGCTCCCCTATGCCGCAACAAGGGGAGTTGCACCCCTGAAGACAGACAGTTCTGCATTGAATTCCCGAACGTCATAGAGGAGTAGAGACGTCACAACCTTTAGGCTTATGTCTTAGAGGGCTTCTCAGTACTGTCTGCCATACCTACACAAAGCAGAATCTCCAGGATTTAAATTTAGCCTTCGTGTCATATATTAACAAGATGCTTCTCTTTTTCCTAGTTATGCCTTCTCAGAATGCTGTTTTTTTCTCAGGAGGGGAACATGGAGGAGAAAGAAATGAATGATGGCTCACAGATGGTGAGATCTCAGGTAAGTTCAGTTTTCCTCTCCTCTGAAATGCCAGTGTTCTCAGAATGTGGGCACTTTTACTTTTTCATTTCTCAGAAGTGCTGAGTCACAAAAATCCAGAGCCCAGGAGATTCATGTGACAGATGATGTACTCTCCACAGCATGTTTTCCATTCACCTATATAGCTCTTTCTAGCTCTTCCCTCCTTCCAGCACTTTCACCAGACTCAATTTCGTGGATTCCTGCCTGTGCTAGACGCTGTGAAGAAAACAAAACAATGGACTGTCTTTTAATCGTCCTTAAATAGCTCATTAAAATTTAAACAATGCTTGCATTCTCTGTGTAAACACAGTGACTGATGCCCAGGCCGCTAGGACTGCTTGGAGCTAATGGGATTAATAAGAATGCCTGAGGGTAACATCTATCACAAATTAATGTTTCCCAAGCATCTGTTGTATCTCTTCCAAAACCTGTTTAAATCTGTTTTGATTCCTTTTTTTTTTTTTTTTTTTTGAGACAAAGTCTCGCTCTGTTGCCCAGGCTGGAGTGCAGTGGCACGATCTCGGTTCACTGCAACCTCCGCCTCCTGGGTTCAAGTGATTCTCCTGCCTCAGCCTCCCGAGTAGCTGAGACTACAGGTGCCCACCACCACGCCCGGCCAATTTTTTGTATTTTTAGTAGAGATGAGCTTTCACTGAATTAGCCAGGATGGTCTCAATCTTCTGTCCTCGTGATGCACCCACCTCAGCCTCCCAAAGTGCTGGGATTACAGGTGTGAGCCACCACGCCCGGCCTAAGTCTGTTATGATTCTATAATCTGATTCGGTATTATGTAAACTGGTGAGTATGAATGCATCAAGAGTTGTTTCTATGAAAACTAGTCGAATGCTTTGGAAGGAGTTGATAAATGCTGTCACTTTTTAAAAATTGCTATCAAATTAGGTGTTAGCAATACTACCTCACTGAAGAAAAATCATAAAACTCTCAGGATTCCTCCACAAATATTTGCCACGTGTCAGTTGCTTGTGTAACTGACTTGTGAAACTGCTTCATGAAACAGAAACTGTTGCATTATAGGTATGAGCACCCATTCTTTAAAATCACTCATAGAAAAGGCTTAGCTGGCTGAGTGCAGGGGCTCATGCCTGTAATCCCAGCACTTTGGGAGGCTGAGGCGGGCAGATCACAAGGTCAGGAGTTCCAAGACCAGCTTGACTAATATGGTGAAACCCTGTCTCTACTAAAAATACAAAAATTAGCCAGGCGTGGTGGCAGGTTCCTGTAGTCCCAGCTACTCGGGAGGCTAAGGCAGGAGAACCACTTGAACCTGGTAGGCAGAGGTTGCAGTAAGCCGAGATCGTGCCACTGCACTCCAGCCTGGGCAACAGAGCGAGACTCCATCTCAAAAAAAAGAAAAAAAAGAGGCTTAGCTTTATTTCCAAAGATGAGAAAATGAATGCACATTTATATATTTTAAATTAAAATAAAATATTTAAGATCTCTTTTATGGATCGCTAGTTTAGCCATCTTTTTTGCTTAACACATCAGATACGGGTCTCAATTGCTTCAGATAGGATTTCTATCATTCCAATTATATGTGATAATCATTATCCTTATGTAGCCAATAAACTCATTGAAGGGGATTTTTTTGGTTTGTTTTTTGTTTTTTGTAGAGACAAGGTTTCACTATGTTGCCCAAGCTGTTCTCAAACTCCTGGGCTCAAGCCATCCTCCCACCTCTCCCTGCCGAAGTGCTGGGATTGCAGGTGTGAGCCACCACACGCAGCGTGGGGGGCTTGTTAAAATCCACATCACACAACTAATATTCAGAAATGCATAATGTTGGATGCTGCTGTGAATGCAAAAGACAACAAATACAACAGGTGCTGGGAGAAGGGAAAAGTCTGATTGAGACTAGGGATGAGGGAAGACTTCATGAAAAAGGCAGAGTTTGAATTTGTGCTGATACCAGCAGGTAGGGTTTGGAGATTAGAGAAAACGGGGGACCATTGCAGACAGGAAATAAAACTTGAGCAAGAGCAGGGACAATAAGGAGACTGTCAGCTAGAGCTGAGCTTTTATTTGGTGTATATTAGTGCTTTGGGATCTTTGGGTTTCAAGGGATAGATTCATTTGGTTTATTTTATTTTATTTTTTTTGAGACAGAGACTTACTGTGTCACCCAGGCTGGAGTGCAGTGGCACAGTCTCGGCTCACTGCAACCTCCGCCTCCCGGGTTCAAGTGATTCTCCTGCCTCAGCCTCCCAAGTAGCTGGGACTACAGGCATGCGCCACCACACCCAGCTAATTTTTGTATTTTTAGTAGAGACGGGGTTTCACCATGTTGGCCAGGCTAGTCCGCCCCCATCGGCCTCCCAAAGTATTGGGATTATAGACGTGAGCCGCTGCACCTGGCCCATTTGGTTTATTCTTAATTAACTGTAAGACTCCCCAAAGACAGGAATAGAAAGACATCTAGAACTAAGCGGCATGTCTGCTTTTCCACATTCTAGCCCAAGGAGTTAGTTTTAATTTTCTGGAACCATTTATTATGTTTAGAAGGAAGATGATTCATTCACTCAATAAATATTTTTTGAGTAGCTAGTATGTGACAAGATTTTTTTCTTTTCCTTTTTTCTTCTTACGGTCTACTGGTCATTTCATATGTGACAAAAATTATGCTTTTTATCAGCTAGACATCACTGAGAAAAATAGACATGACCCCAAACCCAAGGAGCTTATTGAAAGACATTTAGCAACTATACTAATAAATTGCAAAAGAGATGTTTTTTAAACAAAATGAAAACAGGGTGCTATGAATACACATTAGGGAATCAGGGAGAAACTGTGGGGAAGTGAAATTTAAGATGAGAAAGAAAAGATAAGTAGAACCTACGAAAAGTAAGTGGAAAAGAGCATTTTGGACATGTGCTAAAAATCATCTGCAAAAATCACGGGTATATTTGAGAAATTAAGAGAAGACCACTGTGGTTGGTGTGGAAGGAGGGAGAGAATGACTTGAAGTGAGCTTGGAGAAGTGAGCAGGTCTTAAATACACAAAGCCTGTGGCCATGAAAACAGGTCTGACTTTTACTCTGAGTGCAGTGGAAAGCCTTTGGGGGAATTTAAGCAGAAAGATAACATAATAAGTAATCCATTTCTACATTAAAAATCATCCTGGTGCTATATACTCACTGAATTTGTGAGAGGCAGAGGTTGAAAGGAGAAAAACCAGTTAAGCTACTGTAGCATTCTCAGTGATAGAAAATAGCATAAAACTAGTCATTGGAGGAAAGGAGGGAGATTTGAGTGCTTTCCTTTGGAAACAGCAGAGATTAGCTAAGGGGTAAAAGCAAAGGAAGAAAAAAGATGACTTCAAAGAGTGGAACCCAGGAAATGGCACTATTGGTAATGGTAAATCAGATCATGTCATTCCTCTGCTCAAAGCGCATGGCTCCCATTTCACTCAGAGTAAAACCCAAAGTCCTTAAGATGGCCTAAACAGTCCTATAGAATCTGGCCTGTTACCTGTCGAATTTCATCATTTACTTTTCTTCCCCTTATTCCATTCTAGCCATCCTGGCCTCATTCTTCTTCCTTAAACATGGCCCTGGGGCCTTTGCACTGTTAACCTGTCAAGCTTCTTTCTCAAATGTCACCTCTCCAGTGCCATCTTTCCTGACCACGCTATTTAAATTTGTAACTGCCCCACACCCATATTCTTGAACCCTTACACTACTTTACTTTTATCTTCTGACATACTATATAATTTACCCAGTTATGCTGTTTGTTGTCTACTTTCTTTTCTAGAATATAAGCTTCATAAAGGCAGGGAGTTTTTGTCTCTTTTATTCACTGGTACATCCCAAGCACCATGCCTGGCATATATATAGGAAGCACTGAATAACCATTCATTAAACACATGGGGAATTTAGCATATGATAAAGGTAACATCTCAAACCAGTGATAAAAAGCTGCTTTGTTCAATAATTGATGTTGGGATTTCTGGGAAACCATCTGGAAAAAGATAAAGTTGGATCTGTACCTCATACTTTACATCAGAATAGTCTTCAAATGGATCAAATATTTAAATATGAAAAATGAAACCACAAAAAGTTATGCAAGAAAAAAATGGGAGAATTCCTTTATAACTTTCACCAAAGAAAAACTTTCTAATCACAGTGATTGATGGGTTCAACTCATTAAAAACACCAAAAGCGGCCGGGCGCAGTGGCTCACACCTGTAATCCCAGCACTTTGGGAGGCCTAGGCGGGCAGATCACGAGGTCAGGAGATTGAGACCATCCTGGCTAACACGGTGAAACCCCGTCTCTACTAAAAATATAAAAAATTAGCCAGGCATAGTGGCGGGCGCCTGTAGTCCCAGCTTCTTGGGAGGCTGAGGCAGGAGAATGGCGTGAACCCGGGAGGCGGAGCTTGCAGTGAGCCGAGATTGCGCCACTGCACTCCAGCCTGGGCGACAGAGCAAGACTGCCTCAAAAAAAAAAAAAAACCACCAAAAGCATCTGCATGGAAAAAAAAAACAACAAACTATAAGCAAAGTAAAAAGACATGTCAAGTTGAAAAAAATATTTTGTCACTCGAATTACAGTGGTCTCATCTTTCTAATATATAAAATACTTCTCTAAATCAGCAAGAGATTAGGAGTCCAACAGAAAAAGGTACAAAAGGCCAGGGACAGTGGCTCATGCATGTAATCCCAGCACTTTGGGAGGCTGAGGCGGGCTGATCACTTGAGGTCAGGAGTTTGAGACAAGTGTGACCAACATGGTGAAACTTCATCTCTACCAAAAATACAAAAATTAGCTGGGGGACTAGTGGTGGTGTGCACCTGTAGTCCCAGCTACACAGTAGGCTGAGGTCAGAGGATCACTTGAGCCCAGAAGGTGAAGATTGCAGTAAGCCATGTTTGCACCACTGCACTCCAGCCTGGGTGACAGAGTGAGACCCTGTCTCAAAAAAAAAAAAAAAAAAAAATTTTAAAAAGACAGTTCACAGCAAATAAAGTTCAAATGGATCTTAAACACAGGAAAAGTGTTCATCTGTACTGCAAACAAGAGGAAATTTGTATTAAAACTAGAGAAAGCTGGATATTTTATCACCAAGCTTGATATTTGCCATGAGTTTGATATTTTCCACAAGTATAACATATTCTGTTGGCAAAGCTGTGGGGAAACACTCTTACACTGCTGGTGTGAATGTGACAGATTGCATTTTCAGAAAAATGGCCAAAATACCTCCCATCCCAAATGCTTTCTTTGCAAGTGACTTTGACACTCATCCCATTATAGATGTGGAGATCTGTGTGCTCTCCATTGGATCTCGGCAAGGCTGTGACTGGAGGATGCAAAGCTTTGTGACTTTCAAGGCAGATCATAAATGGCAGTAAGACTTCTACCTCATTCTGTTGGGATGCTTACTCTAAACCTGACCACCTTGTCAGGAGGAAACCCAGACAGCCCATGGAGAAGCCCATGTGGAGAGGAGCCAAGGCCCACAGCCCTAGCCGAGCTCCCAGCTGAAAGCCAGCACCAATTTGCCAGCCTTGTGAGTAAGCCATCTTGAAAGTGAATCCTCCAATCCCCAGTCAAACCTTCCCACCTAGTCCTGCCCAAATTGCAGATTTATGAGCAAAGTAAATGATACTTGCTATTTTAATCCCCCAAGTTTTGGGATGGTTTGTTATGCAGCAAGATAATTGTTAGGGATTTTAGTACCTGAAAGTGGAGTGTTGCAAAAACAGAAACCTAAACCACAGGGCACTCACTTTGGAACTGAGCACTGGGGATGAGATAGAAAACGAGTGAAATAATAAAGGGCCTTAAGGCGAGTTAATGGAAAACTAAAGGGCCTTTGTCAAAACTCAAAGGATAGTAAGGAGAATGTTATTAGAAGCTGGAGGATAGAGGACCCTCGAAGAAGAAATGTTGGATAACATTGTTACCTTCAGTAACAAGGAAAATAGAGGCCAGGCATGGTGGCTAACACCTGTAATCCCAGCACTTCGGGAGGCCAAGGCCTCACTCGAGGTCAGGAGTTTGAGACTAGCCTGGCCAACACGGTGAAACCTCGTCTCTACTAAAAATACAAAAATTAGCCAGGGCATGGTGGTTTGCGCCCGTAATCCCAGGTACTCAAGAGGCTGAGACAGGAGAATCGCCTGAACCCGGGAGGCGGAGGTTGCAGTGAGCCCAGATTGCACCACTGCACTCCAGCCTGGGTGACAGAGAGAAATTCTGCCTCAAAAGAAAGAAAAAAAAAAAAAAGGAAAATAGAGAATATACTTAATGAACTCAACGATCTACTAAAGAGATTCTCAAGTAGAAGATTGAAAGTGCCAACTGGCAGTTTCTGGCTGCCTAAAGTAAAATGTGAGGGAAAAAGATAAACTAACTGAAGAACTGTTAAATATAAGTGAACAATGAATTCCTGAGTTTGAAAAGAAAACTTTCTCATTCACATCTGTCCAAGCAGCAAATGATAACCAAATTCAGAAAAGGATTCACACCAAAGATCTAACCCAGGGTGGACTATAATATGCTGTGTAACAACTTCAGAAGGATCCAGGGCAATGCCTCAGAGGACCTGTCCTCTCTTAAACGCAAGGTTTCTAAGAATGGTTAAGGTGACGTGCCACTGCAGTCTCACAGGGAACCCAAAGGAGAGAATGGCTGATCTCAAAGAGATTTATGGGTGTGGCATTTGTATTGTAGTGTAGCTGGATTATAAATTGGTAAACACTCCAGTTTTTTTGTTTGTTTGTTTGTTTGTTTTTGAGATGAAGTCTTGCTCTGTTGCCTAGGCTAGAGTGCAGTGGCACGATCTTGGCTCACTGCAACCTCCACCTCCCGGGTTCAAGCAATTCTCCTGCCCCAGCCTCCTGAGTAGCTGGGACTACAGGCATGTGCCACCACACCTGGCTAATTTTTTTTAATTTTTTACACTTTTTATTGAAGTAAAGTAACATACAAAAATACACATACTATAAATGTTAAAAGCTCAATTATCACCAAATGAATTCATTCGTGCAGTCTCCATCCAGATCAAGAAACAGAACATTACCAGTATCCCAGAAGATCCTTCTGTGTGTTCTCTCCTACTCCCTACCTCAAGTGTATTTTTTTTTTTAATTATACTTCAAGTTCTGGGGTATGTGTACAGAACGTGCAAGTTTGTTACAAGGGTATACATACTATGAACAGCACTCATGTAAAACAGCAACCTTAATTGATAAATGTTGTGTGTTCTGACTGCTCCACCATCTGGCTGTTCCTCCCTCTCCCTCTCCCCCGGCTTCCCTATTTGCTGAGACACAGCAATATTGAAATTAGGCCAAGTAATAACCCTACAATGGCCCCTGAGCATTCAAGTGAAAGGAAGAGTCACATTCTTCACTAAAAGGAACCAGGGATTTTTTGCCACTCATGGATGAGCAAAGAAAGTGGTTTCTTGAGATGGAATCTACTCCTGGTGAAGATGCTTTGAAACTGGTTAAGATTAATGAGAAGAGCATGTCAAATGCATTTGAAATAGGCCAAAAGCTTGGCCTCTTGGGCCAAACAGCCAAGTCCTGTGTACAAGGGAAAAGCTATTGAAGAAAATTAAAATTGCTACTCCAGTGAACACATGAATGATAAGAAAGCAAAACAGCTGTGTTGCAGATATGGAGAAAGTTTTAATGGATTGGATAGAAGATCAAACCAGCCACAACATTCCCTTAAGCCAAAGCCTAATCCAGAGCAAGGCCCTACCTCTCTTCAATTCTCTGAAGGCTGAAAGAGGTGAGGAAGCTGCAGAAGAAAAGTTGGAAGCTATAAGAGGTTTAAGGAAAGAAGCTGTCTCGATAACATAAAAGTGCTAAGTGAAGCAGCAAGTGCTGATATAGTAGCTGCGGCAAGTTATCCAGAAGACCTAGCTAGGATCACTGATGAAGGTGACTGTACTAAACACATTTTCAGTGCAGATGAAACAGCCTTATATTGGAAGAAGATGCCATCTAGGACTTTATTTATTTATTTATTTATTTTTATTTATTAGTAGAGATGGGGTTTCACCATGTTGGCCAGGCTGGTCTCGAGCTCCTGACCTCAAGTGATCCTCCTGCCTGTGCCTCCCAAAGTGCTGGGATTACAGGCGTGAGCCACCATGCCCAACCCAATCTAGGACTTTAATAGCTAGAAGGAGAAGTCAACTCATGGCTTCAGAAGACAGGCTGACTTCTTTTGTTAAGGGATAATGCACCTGGTGACTTTAAGCTGGAGTCAATGTTCATATTATTCTAGAAATCCTAGGTTCCTTAAGAATTATGCTAAGTCTACTTTGCCTGTGCGCTAGAAATGGATCAACAAAGCCTGCATGACAGCATACCTGTTTACGCATGGTTTACTGAATATTTTAAACCCACTGTTAAGAACCACTGCTCAGGAAAAAAAAAAAATCCCTTTAAAAATTACTGCTCATTGACAATGCACCTGGTTACCCAGGAGCTCTGATGGAGATGTACAAGAAGACTAATGCTGTTTTCATGCCCACTAACACAACAACCATTCTGCAGCCCACGGATCAAGGAGTAATTTTGACTTTCAAGTCTTATTATTTAAGACATGCATTTCATAAGGCTCTAGCTGCCGTAGATAGTGATTCCTCTGATGGATCTGGCCAATGTAAATTGAAAGCCTCCTGGAAAAAAATCACCATTCCGATGCCATTAAGAACATTTGTGGTTCGGGAGAGGAGGTCAAATATCAACATTAACAAGAGTTTGGAAGAAGTTGATTCCAACCCTCATGAATGACTGAGGCTTTCAGGATTTCTGTGGAGGAACAAACTGCAGGCATGGTGGAAATAGCAAGAGAACTAGAATTAGAAGTGCAGCCTGAAGATGTGGTGGAATTGCTGCTTAAGGATGAGGAAAAAAAGTGGTTTCTTGAGATGGAATCAGTTCCTGGTGAAGATGCTTTGAATAATGTGGAAATGACAACAGCGGATTTAGAATATTCCATAAACTTATTAGATAAAGCAGCAGCAGGATTTGAAAAGACTGACTCCAATTTTGAAAGAAGTTCTACTGTGGTAAAAATGCTATAAAACAGCATCACATGCTACAGAGAACTCTTCCGTAAAATGAAGATTCAGTGCAGCAAACTTTATTGCTGTCTTTTGTTTGTTTGTTTGTTTGAAACAGAGTCTCGCTGTGTCGCCCAGGCTGAAGTGCAGTGGTGCAGTCTTGGCTTGTTACAACCTCCATCTCCCGGGTTCAAGCAATTCTTCTGCCTCAGGCTCCCGAGTAGCTGGGATTACAGGCACGTGCCACCATGCCTGGCTATTTTTTTGTATTTTCAGTAGAGATGGGGTTTCACCATGTTGGCCAGGCTGGTCTCAAACTCCTGATCTTAAGTGATCCACCCACCTCGGCCTCCCAAAGTGTTGGGATTATAGGCATGAGCCACCACGCCCGGCCTTATTGCTGTCTTATATTAAGAAGTTGCCTTGGCCGGGCACAGTGGCTTACGCCTGTAATCCCAGCACTTTGGGAGGCTGAGGCGGGCAGATCATAAGGTCAAGAGATTGAGACCATCCTGGTCAACCAACATGGTGAAACCCTGTCTCCACCAAAAATATATAGCTGGGCGTAGTGGTGCACACCTGTAGTCCCAGCTACTCGGGAGGCTGAGGCAGGACAATTGCTTGAACCTGGGAAGGGGAGGTTGCAGTGAGCCAAGATTGCGGCACTGCACTCCAGCCTGGGCAACAGAGTGAGACTCTGTCTCAAAAAAAAAAAAAAAGAAGTTGCCACAGCCACCCCAACCTTCAGCAACCACCTCCCTGATCAGTCAGCAGCCATCAGCATCAAGGCAAGACCCTCCACTAGCAAAAAGATTACAACTTGCTGAAGGCTCAGATGATCATTACCATTTTTTAGCAATTGAATGTTTTAAATTAAGGTATGCACATTATTTATTTAGATGTAATGCCATTACACACTTAATAGACCAAATATAGAGTAAATTTAACTTTTATAGGCACTGGGAAACCAACAAATTCACGTGACTCACTTTATTGCAATATTATTGTGGTATCTGAACTGAACCCACAATATCTCTGAGGTGTCCTTGTAGTTTTTTAATCATTTGGATGAAATGAGAGTCATTTTTCCCGTGCAGCAAACTGTAAACACTTAAACGCAGAAATTATTTCATGTATGTTTTTGTCTTGAAAGATGATAGAAAGGTACTAATTTTTTTAAAAGAAAAGTTTGACCTGAACGACTCAGAGTCCTGAAGACTATCAGCACAATGGCTTAGATAACCTGGTGCTACACTTTCACTCCCTCCCTTGAGGGTCCCTGTAAGAACCGTTTTTGCCTGAGCAGGGATGTGCTTGATGTTTCAGGAATCACTGACGTTTCAGGATGTGGCCGTGGACTTCACCAGAGAGGAGTGGGACCAGCTGTACCCTGCCCAAAAGAACCTCTATCGAGACGTGATGCTGGAGAACTACAGGAATCTAGTTGCACTGGGTGAGGATGGCATCCCTGTGAAACTGGAAGCCGTTCACGTGGGTTTATTTCCTGAACTAGTGGAAGCCTGCAAAGTTTTTGTGAATATAGTTTGGGCTGGGATAGAAGAATGCTAATCAGTTTTGGAGTCAAAGACCTTTGTTTTCTGCTCTTTCTCCTCCAATGGAATGTCTTGATTGAGTTTGAGATGGGTGGCTTTATTTTGCTGCCTCTGAAGTCTCCCCTCCAGAGGCTCTAAAGATTGAAAAGGTTGGGAATGTGTCTGAGAATTTTGTTCCCAGTACAAACTCCTAAGATATATGTTACTCCTATGAATAGGGTATCAGCTTTGTAAGCCAGAGGTAATCGCGCAGTTGGAGCTAGAGGAAGAATGGGTGATAGAAAGAGACAGCCTGCTGGATACTCATCCAGGTAAGTGCACACTCTTGGGCACTGCTACTTAATGAGGGAAAACAGCCACTTCTGAACCACTCAGTGGAGTGTTCCAAAAATCTCCCTCTGGGATTTAAGGAATACTAAGCCTTTTGAAAAAAATCAGTTCATATTTTATATTTTTCTGAATTTGAAATGGCTGTCTTATTTTTTCTCATTGAACAGATAATATACACTTATATTGTTTTAAAAATGCACACAAACCAAAGGTTATTTTGAAGGTATCCATTTAAACACCCATAAATATCTTGATATTACAGATATCCACACAGCACTTTCTTTGTATTTTTTATTTACACATCCCTTATCAGTATTCTTTAAATCTTTCTTTTCCATGAGAGGTGATCCGAGAAGAAATTTTTTAAAAAGCTTTCTTTTCCATATCAAAAATCTTCTGCCATTTTAATCTATTTTTCATCTTTTCTTTTTCCTTTTATCATCAAACTCTTGACACTTGTATACAACCCACAGCCTAATTTCTAATTCTCTTGCTCTCCTTTGTGATATGACCCCGATTCCTACCTCTACTACTAACATTGTTTTCTTGGAGATTACCACTAATTTCCTTCCAGTCAAATCCAGTGGCTACAAAGCCAGTTAGGATTGTGTTGACTTTCCCTTCTTGAAATGTTCTTCCACCCTGGCTTGTGATGCACACGATTCTTGTCTCTTCCAGCCTCTCTCTGTATCTCCCTCTGCCCCTTTCCTGCATTTTCTTTCTCCTTATTCTCCTAAAAATATGTATCCCTATGGACTGGCTGTTCCACTCTGCAGTAAAGTGCTTTTAAGTAGTCCTTCTGTATCATTTTCTCATTTCTCCATTTCTAGTCCCAGTATTTCACCCACATTCTCCTGTCAGAATTGAGATTATGGCTGGGCATGGTGGCTTACGCCTGTAATCCTAGCACTTTAGGAGGCCGAGGCAGATGGATCACCTGAGGTCAGGAGTACGAGACCAGCCTGGCCAACATGGTGAAACCCAGTCTCTACTAAAAATACAAAAAATTAGCCAGGCATGCTGGCACTCGCCTGTAGGCCCAGCTACTTGGGAGGCTGAGGCAAGAGAATTGCTTAAACCTGGGAGCGGAGGTTGCAGTGAGCCAAGATCGCGCCACTGCACTCCAGCCTGGGTAACAGAGCGAGACTCCATCTCAAAAATAAAAAAAAATTTAGATTATATTTTTGTTTATTAGTGTCATGCTGTCATTTTACTTAAATATTTCAAAACCTGGATCTGTTGGCTTTATACTCTCTTCTTTAAAGCATTCCCTTAAATATGGGATTTCTTGACCAAAAAAAAAAAAATCCCAACCACCTTAGTTTCCTATTTCTGGCATACCACCTACGATGTTCTGCTTGGCTGTTTTAACAAGGAGTGGACTGCTGACTGTACACCAGATGCTGAGTTAGGTAGTTTCTACTCTGGTCCATGACACCAGGTGAACCTACCCCATCTCTGTGAGTTCCCACTCTGGCTCTTTGCTCTGGTACCTGGCTTCATCGTTTGGACTTGGTTTTCTGTCATTCAAACTCTTCGCCTTTTTCAAGTTGACTTTGACTTGGCTATCCTTCTTGCTTTTAATGCTCTAAGTGATCTTAGGTAGAAAACCTTGTTCCTGGCCGGGCACAGTGGCTCACGCCGGTAATCTCAACACTTTGGGAGGCCAAGGCGGGCAGATCACGAGGTCAAGAGAGCGAGACCATCCTGGCCAACATAGTGAAACCCCATCTCTACTAAAAATACAAAAATTAGCCAGGCGTGGTGACGTGCGCCTGTAGTCCTAGCTACCTGGGAGGCTGAAGCAAGATAATCGCTTGAACCTGGGAGGCAGAGGTTGCAGTGAGCCGAGATTGCACCACTGCACTCCAGCCTGGCAACAGAGCAAGACTCCATCTCAAAAAAGAAAAGAAAAGAAAAGAAAACCTTGTTCCTGTTTTAGCCTCACTGAGATCTCTTAGCCTCACTGAACCAGAATTTTCACCTAACCAGTGCTCACATTGCATGAATAGAGTTGGTAATTAAGACATTTTGTCAAGAAGCCCGGGCACCTTCCCTGACAATGCTGGGACGTATTTCTACAGCCTTCCACATCCCCAAACCTGGGGAGTAGGAAACTAAAGGAACAAATTAGAGAACTCCCTTTTCAGGTAAATTTCCAGGGCAGGGACCTACAGCAGAGAGCAGAGCTATTCCTTCCCCCAGGCACATATGCTGCCATCTGTAGGACCCACACTATCTCCTATTGTGTCCCTCTACACAGACCCCCAACTCGAAAAAATAACTGCTAATTTAGGAAAACTTCCAGATTTTGGCCGGGCTCAGTGGCTCATGGCTGTAATCCCAGCACTTTGGGAGGCCGAGGCGGACGATCACTTGAGATCAGGAGTTCAAGCCTGGCCAACATGGTGAAACCCCATCTCTACTAAAAATACAAAAATTAGCCAGGCATGGTGGCGGATGCCTGGAATCCCAGCTACTCGGGAGGCGGAGGCAGGAAAATCGTTTGAATCTGGGATGCAGAGGTTGCAGTGAGCCAAGATTGTGCCACTGCACTCCAGCCTGGGCAACAGAGCGAGACTCTGTCTCCAAAAAAATAAAAAGAAAAGTTCCAAATTTCATTGTGCATCTGTATGTGGATGCCCAAGGCTCTTGGTTCACATATAAGCTTGAGCAAGTGGTTTTTTTCACATCTCTTATCAGGGACAGGCAGCCTAACCGTCTTCCCTAAGGTGACTGCTTGCATTTCTTCAATATCCTGTGAGACAGAATCAGGGGTTCCCCTGAGAGGATGTAGTAAAACATTTCTGTTTGTCAGGAGGCTAAGAGAATGATAGAGCTTATGCAGTCTAATTCTGCACGCCCGCTAGGGTACTGCATGCCTCATTGTTATTGACATTTGCTGGTCCTTATTTATCTAAAATCTTTCTTAAGCTAAGCTGAGACCTGGAAAATACCCAGTAGATTTAGCAGCAAGAAGATTGGCAATTATATTATTGAGAGAAGTGACAGGGGGGTGATTAGAAGAACAGTCAGTTTGTACATTGTTGCATGAACAATGGGGAGGTTTAAAATGAAAAAATTAGAGCTAGCAAGTGTGTAATATTCTTATAAGCAGCTAGACTGAGGGCCGGGTACAGTGGCTCATGGCTCATGCCTATAATCCCAGCACTTTGGGAAGCCAAAGCAGATGGATCACGAGGTCAGGAGTTTGAGACCAGCCTGGGGTTCACCAACATGGTGAAACTCCATCTCTACTAAAAATACAAAACTTAGCCAGGCATGGTGGTGGGCGCTTGTAATCACAGCTACGTGGCAGGCTGAGGCTGGAGAATCACTTGAACCTGGGAGGTAGAGGTTGCAGTGAGCCAAGACTGCACCACTGCACTCCAGCCTGGGTGACAGAGTTAGACTCCATCTCAAACAAAAAAAAAGAAGCAGCAGCTAGCTAGAGTGAGGAGTGGGAAGGGGAAATAATAAAGAGGATATTAGCAGCCAGAATAAAAGGTAGTGTCAAAACAGGATTGTTCTAGGCCAGGCTCAGTGGCTCACGCCTAGCACTTTCGGAGACTGTGGAAGGATCCCTTGAGCCCGGGAGTTCAAGACCAGCCTGGGCAACATAGTGAGACCCCCATCTCTACAAAAAAATTAAAAGCCGGATGTGGAGGTATGAGCCTGTAGTTTCTGCTACTTGGGAGGCTGAGCTGGGAGGATCACTTGAGCCTAGGTGGTCGAGGCTGCAGTGAGTTACGATGGCACCACTGCACTCCAGCCTGGGCAATAGAGCGAGACCTTGTCTGAAAAAAGCAAAAGAATTGTTCTAAGCAGGAACGATTTTACTTGTTTATAATGCTGAAGGGAAGGAACCAGTAGAGAGGACAAGTAAAAAAATAGATACAGCTGGGTGCTCACGCCTGTAATCCCAGCACTTTGGGAGGCCGAGATGGACGGATCACTTGAGGTCAGGAGTTCAGGACCAGCCTGGCCAACATGGTAAAACCCCGTCTCTACTACAAATACAAAAATTAGCTGGGCTTGGTGGCGTGCACCTGTAATCCCAGCTACTCGGGAAGCTGAGGCATGAGAATCGCTTGAACCCCGGAGACGGAGGTTGCAGTGAGCCAAGATTGCACCACTGCACTCTAGCCTGGGTGACAGAGCAAGACTCTGTCTCAAAAAAAAAAAAAAAAAAAAGCCACAAGAGATGGAGCAAGGTTCTAGAAGAGATGGGAGTGGGATTAGAGGGAAGGACATTAGGGTGACTGTATATGTCAGTAAATATGTCAGTGGAAGATTTGGGGGAGTTCACACATCATGACTTCTGTTTTCTTGGCAAATTAGGAAGCAGTTTCCTTTGTTGAGTGTAAGGGAATTGGGAAGGCAGGTAGAGGACTCATGGTACATTTGCTGAAGCTTACAAGAGTCAGTGGAAGCTGACCAAAGATGAGCAGAGGCAGCACTGAGCAGTGATGAGGGCCCCCGTGAGACTCTGCCCCATAGAGCTGTGGTTTCTAATTTGCATGAGTATGCTCTTCCTCCTGTTATATTTAACGCTGGAAAGGGTTTATAGGACAGGGGTTGAGGGTGTTAGATTTTAGGGACTAAAGGAGGAAAACTGTGTGAAACTGTATGAGAGTTAATTCAAGTGATTTGGCAAGTCTAGGAAGTGACAGGAAGTAGAATGAAGCCTGAAGAGGACTTAAAACTAAAAGACCAAGGGAGAGTCAAAGAAATGGAGATGTAGAAGAGGTCAGAAAGAGACAGAATGTGAGTAAGGCAGGAGAGTGTTACAATGAGTTGGAGATTTCTTAACGTGGAGCAGGCAAGGTCCAGAATATGAATGTATTGCCATGTAAGTAGACTGTTGAAGGTGGAACAAAGGTGAAGGCACAAACAACTACCAGTTGGATTACAAGATGGAAGAGAAGCACCCATGTAATAGCAACTGAACTGAAAAAAATAAAACACCTAGGAATAAACTTCAACAAGAGATATGCAATACCTTCATAGGAGAAACTTTAAACACTTCCGACAGACACAAAAATAAACCTGAATAAATAGACATGCCAAGATGGCAATGTCCCTACTATACATGTAATACAATTCCATAAAAAGTGCCTGCAGGCCGGGTGCCAGGGCTCACACCTGTAATCCCAGCACTGTGGGAGACTGAGGCAGGTGGATTACTTGAGTCCAGGAGTTTGAGACCAGCCTGGGCAACAGGTTGAGAGCCCATTTCTACCAAAAAAAAAAAAAAAAAAAAAATAGCCAGGTGTGGTAACACACGCCTGTAGTCCCAGCCACTCAAAAGGCTGAAGCAGGAGGATCGATTGAGCCCTGGATGTCGAGGCTGCAGTGAGCTATGATTGCACCACTGCACACCAGCCTGGGCTACAATGTGAGTCCATCTCAAAAATAAAAAACGTGCCTACAAGAGTTTGAGGGGAAAGCTAGGTAAGCTTATCTAAAGTTCATATGGAAAATCCAAAGCACAAAAATTATCAAGAAAATTCTGAAAAGGAAAATCGATGAGGGAGATTATTCCTACTAGATATTTAAAATATACAGTAAAATTTCATTAATGAAGTCAGACCAACTGAACAGAATAGACAAGTCAGAAGTAAACCCAAATACATGTGGGCATTTAATATAAAGGCATTATTTTAAATAATGGCATCATTTCAAATTAGGAGGTGAAAAGTGGGCATTGTAGTAAAGTGTTGAGACAACTGGTGCTTTTGAAATGTGCACCTCTTCATATATGGTAGATAGCCATCTGGAGAGAGACAAAATTGGATCTATAGCTTACCCCTTGAGCCAAGATAAACTCCAGAGGAAACAGATTTTACACGTAAAACATCAAACTATAAGAGATCTGGAAGAGGCTGGGTGCAGTGGCGCACACCTGTAGTCCCAGCTACTCAGGAGGCTGAGGCATGAGAACCGCTTGAGCCTGGAAGGTGGAGGTTGCAGTGAACTGAGACTGTGCCACTGCACTCCAGCCTCGGTGACAGAGCAAGACTAAAAAAAAAAAAAAAAAACTGGAGAGAGAGACGTGGAAGAAAACATGGGAGACATCTTTTATAACCTTGAAATGGGGGAGTTTTTTCTGACTATAATTTAAAATCCAGAAGCCATTAAAGAGGAGATTCATATATTCAATACACACAAATCCAAAAATTCTGCATGGTATAAAATAATAATTCTGCTTGATGTAAAATAAGTGAAAAGATAACAATGGAGGAAAATATTTTCAACTTAGGTCAAAAGGTCTTTTTTTTTTGAAATAGAGTCTTGCTCTGTTGCCCAGGCTGGAGTGCAGTGACACGATCTCCACTCACTGCAACCTCTGCCTTCCAGGTTATGAACAGTTCTTAAAGGAATCCAGATACATTTAACATATGAAAAAATGTTCAATCTCAGTCATAATAAGAGAAATACAAATTAAAGCTACACAAATTATATTTTCTTGCCTACCATATTAGCAAAAGTTGAAAAGTTTGGCAGTATACACCGCTGGGTCCATGAGGAGGAAAGCATTTTCATACATTACTGGGATCAGGTGAACTGGAAGTCAGCACAAAGATGTCCTAGACCAGTCATGGGGCTTCCTTTCCACATACCTTGTTTGGTGTTGTAGGCTCTTTGGATGAAAAATAATGTAGTCTAGAGTAACATGTTTTTGTAAATAAAGTTTTATGGGAACACAACCACACTCATTCTTTTACATAAGAGGCGGGAGGATTGCTTGAGCTCAGGAGTTCAGGACCATCTTGGGCAACATGAAGAAACCCATAGCCACAAAACACAAAAATTAGCTGAGCGTGGTGGTGCACACCTGTAGTCCCAGCTATTCGGGAGGCTGAGTGTTGAGCCAAGAGGATCACTTGAGCCTAGGAGGTGGAGGTTGCAGTAAGCCGAGATCGTGCCACTCGCCTCCAACCTGGGCGACAGAGACTGTCTCAAAAATAAAACAACCAAAAAAACCATTGTCTGTGGATTCTTTCACCCTGCAACAGCAGAGCTGAGTGCGACAGAGACCATATGGCCCACAAAACTTAAAATATTTACTATCTGGCCCTTTACAGAAAAAAAACTTGTCAACCTTGCCAAAGCAATAGTTGTAAATTATTGTTAACCACCACTTTCATTAAAAAATGCATTTTTCTTGCCATCCATAAGATCTATATAATCTATAAAATTGAAATTGAGGCCTGGCGCAGTGGTGCATGCTTGTAATCCCAGCACTTGGGAGACGAGGTGGGTGGATCACGTGAGGTCAGGAGTTCGAAACCAGCCTGACCAACCTGATGAAACCCTGTCTCTACTAAAGATACAAAAATTAGCCAGGCATGGTGGCGGACGCCTGTAATCCCAGCTACTCAGGAGGCTGAGGCAGGAGAATCTCTTGAACCTGGGAGTTGGAGGTTGCGGTGAGCCGAGATCACGTCATTGCTCTCCAGACTGGGCAACAAGAGCAAAACTGTCTCAAAAAAAAAAAAATTGAAACAGAAGTGTTACCCAACAATATTTATCGTTATCACTGTGTCTGATGAACTCTGACATTTTCTGTCTTTTTTTAGCATATTCTGTTTGTTTCTAATTTGAATTAACTACTGAATTAAAGTCATAACCCACTATAAATTGACACATTTTTAAATTAATAAGAGAACCAAAAATATGATGATGCTTTACATGTAGAAAGGATTAATATTTTTTCAAAAAAATTGTTTTCCCCCTTCCCTTTCTCCCTAATTCTCTCCCTCCTTTCCCTCTCTCCTCTCCCTCCTTCTTTCCCTCTCTCCTCTCCCTCCTTCTTTCCCTCTCTCCTCTCCCTCCTTCTTTCCCTCTCTCCTCTCCCTCCTTCTTTCCCTCTCTCCCTTCTTTCTTACTTCCTTGTTTCCTTCCTTCCTGTTTCCTAAACAATGTAGTTCAAAAGGCATGGATGGGCCTGAGCAGGGGAAACATCTGCTTGGCAAGGCATGCCCTGGTGCGGAGGCCCTGCAAGATGTTCTTCAGGTTGCCCAGTGGCATCACAGCATGCTCATACTAAGCTAGAGCTTAGGCAATGAATGCCTTGAACTCCAGACTCCTGTGTAGTAGGAGCCTAGAGGACCATACCTCCCTGTGGGTTCAGGAACCAGGTCCACAGGCTGCAGATTCAGTGCTAAGAGACGTGAGAGGCAGTCTGTAGAGCTCCAGCCAATCATTTCAAACACTCTGGAGTCAAAGTCCACGTGCAACAGAAGCCTTTTGGCTGAAAAGAAAGTGTTCCAGTTGACAGTTTGGTTGAAATAATACATCGGTTTAAAATTAATCTTCTCAATCAGGTATAACTGTAATCACATATACTTTTAATTTTTCCACGTGTAATTTAATCTTAGACCATAGTCATTTGTATATATTTTGTACATCTATTGATCTATTTTCCATAACTTTTTGACTTGGACTTTTTTTTTTCTCTTAAAAATTTGTGGCCAGGCGTGGTGGCTTACGCCTGTAATTCCAGCTCTTTGGGAAGCCAAGGCGGAAGGATCACTTGAGCCCAGGAATTTGAGACCAGCCTAGGCAATGTAGGGAGACTTCGTCTCTACCAAAAAAAAAAAAAGGCAGGGTATCATGGCACGTGCCTGTGGTCCCACCTACTCTGGAGGCTGAGGCAAAAGGATCACTTGAGCCCAGGAGGTCAAAGCTGATGTGAGCTATGATCACACCACTGCACTCCAGCCTAGGTGACAAAGCAAGACCCTGTCTCAAAAAAAAAAAAAAAAAAAAAATCTAATATATGTTTGGCCAACTAACTACTCTTGCTGTGCTATTTCTAATAAGAAGCTACAACCTAAATGTGAGTTGGTTAAAAATACTTTGGTACTGACTGGGCGCGGTGGCTCACACCTACAATCCCAGCACTTTGGGAGGTTGAGGAGGGCGAATCACAAGGTCAGGAGTTCGAGACCAGCCTGACTAACATGGTGAAACCCCATCTCTATTAAAAATACAAAAAATTAGCTGGGCGTGGTGCCAGGCACCTGTGATTCCAGCTACTTGGGAGGCTGAGGCAGGAGAATCATTTAAACTCAGGAGGCAGAGGTTGCAATGAGCCGAGATCACACCACTGCACTCCAGCCTGGGTGAAAAAGCGAGACCCTGCCTCAAAAATAATAATAATAATAATTTCATACATAAGGTCTTAAGGCCTACTTTTACTCCTGTAATTTTTGTTTGTTTGTTTGTTTGTGACGGAGTTTCACTCTTGTTGCCCAGGCTGGAGTGCAATGGCACAATCTCGACTCTGCAACCTCCACCTCCTGAGTTCGAGTGATTCTCCTGCCTCAGCCTCCCGAGTAGCTGGGATTATAGGCATGTGCCACCACGCCTGGCTAATTTTTTGTATTTTTAGTAGAGACGGGGTTTCACTATGTTGGCCAGGCTGATCTCGAACTCCTGACCTCAGGTGATCCACCCAACTCGGCCTCCCAAAGTGCTTGGGATTACAGGTGTGAGCTACTGTGCCTGGCCTCCTCCTATAATTTTATGCTTGAATTTACTTATTTGAATGTACTGTATTAAATGAGTAGGAATAGCTTGTTGGCCATGCATAAACTAATTTTTGTTTTGTTTTGTTTTTGTCGTTGTTGTTTGCGAGACAGGGTCTGGCTCTTGTCACCCAGGCTGAAGTGCAGTGGCACAATCTCAGCTCACGGCAACCTCTGCCTCCCAGGCCCAAGCAATTCTCCCACCTCATCCTCTCCAGTAACTGGGACTGTAGGTGCGCACCATCACACCCAGATAATTTTTGCATCTTTTTGTAGAGACAGGGTTTTGCCATGTTGCCCAGGCTGGTCTTGAGCTCCTGGGCTCAAGCATTTGCCCACCTTGGCCTCCCAAAGTGCTAGGATTATAGGCAAGAGCCACCATACCAAGCCTAATTTTTTGTTAAGGATAATTTAAAAGGGTTGGGGCTACCAGATTTTGTGTGGGTGAACATGATGAAATCAGTGACTTAGGAAGAATAATTTAGTTTTATTATGATGAATAATAAAATGGGAGGAGAGATTGTTGGCAAGGAGACTAGTTAGGATCTCCTTAAAACAGAGGCTCTTAAACTTTTTTTGAATCTTGGACCCCTTTGAAAATCTAATGAAAGTTATGGTTCTCGCTCCAGAAAAATATATATATGTACTTGCGCACAAAACTTCGTGTTCAATTTTAGCAGGTCTACAGATCCCCAGTACCACCAAAATATTCACAAAAGAAATAAAACAGCCCATAAATATATGGGGAAATGCTCAAGCTAAACATAATGAAATAAATAAAAATTAAAATGGATGAGGTACCATTTTTCACCCATCAAATTGGCAAAATCAAAACGTTATCACATCTTGTATGGGGAATGGTGTGGGTGAAATGAGTTACATTTCACACTGTTAGGTGCATTTGGTAGAGCCTTATGTGTGTTTGGTCTCCCAGGCTTAGGTACAGTGGCACAATCATGGCTGACTGCAGCCCCAGCCTCCCTGGGCTCAGGTGGTCCTCTCACCTCAGCCTCCCTAATAGCTAGGATGGCAAGCACATGCCACCACACCTGGCTGTGTTTTTTGTATTTTTTATAGACAGGATTTCGCTTTGTTGTCCAGGTTGATCTTGAACTCCTGGGCTCAAGCAGTCTGCCTGCCTTGGCCTCCCAAAATGCTAAGATTACAGGTGTGAGCCACTGTGCCCAGCCATGGTAGAGCCTTTTAAGAGAACAATTTGACAGAATTTATCGAAATGTGTAGTGTGCAAACCCTATGATCTGGCATTGCCTTTTTTTTTTTTTTTTTTCCTGAGACGGAGTCTTGCTCTGTTGCCTAGACTGGAGTGCAGTGGCACGATCTTGGCTCACTGCAACCTCCGCCTCCTGGGTTCAAGTGATTCTCCTGCCTCAGCCTCCTGAGTAGCTGGGATTACAGACATGCACCACCACGCCCAGCTAATCTTTGTATTTTTTTAGTAGAGATGGGGTTTCACCGTGTTGGCCAGGCTGGTCTTGAACTCCTGACCTCGCAATCCGCCCACCTTGACCTCCCAAAGTGCTGGGATTACAGGTGTGAGCCACCGTGCCTGGACTGGCATTGCATATTGTCTGTCATATTGAAATACTAGCTTAGGTCCATAAGATGTTTGTATAAGGATGTTCATTGCATTATTGTATGAAATAGCAAAGAAAATTGGAAACCTAAAATTTAACAGCAGGAGAAAAGATTTTTTAAAAGTAGGATATGCCCTTTAAAAAGAATGAAGTAGACCTATATATATATATACTCATTTAGAAAGAATATTGTTAAGTAATGAAATTACATGGGCAATACATACATTATCCTGTTTTGGTTTATAAATAAATTAAAACTATGTATGTATAAATACATACACATAGTTACTCATATATACATGTGTGTTAGAAGGGACTCTTCCTCCCTGAGAGTTGACAGATGATACCTGCATATCAAAGTAGGTGTAGGAACCCTCACCCACATCTCCATGAGCATAGGAAATGGTCTCATGAACCTCATCCCTTGGCCAGCCAGAGCAAGGCTATAAGAAAGATATGACGGCCAGGCGCGGTGGCTCACGCCTGTAATCCCAGCACTTTGGGAGGCCGAGGCAGGCGGATCATGAGGTCAGGAGATCGAGACCATCCTGGCTAACACGGTGAAACCCCGTCTCTACTAAAAATACAAAAAAAATTAGCCGAATGTGGTGGCGGGCACCTATAGTCCCAGCTACTCAGGAGGCGGCTGAGGCAGGAGAATGGCGTGAACCTGGGAGGCAGCGCTTGCAATGAGCCGAGATCACGCCACGGCACTCCAGCCTGGGCAACAGAGCGAGACTCTGTCTCAAGAAAAAAAAAGAAAGATCTGAGAGAGGCCAGGCATGATGGCTCACACTTGTAATCCCAGCACTTTTGGAGGCGGAGGCAGGTGGATCATTTGAGGTCAAGAGTTCAAGACCAACTTGGCCAACATGGTGAAACCCCCGTCTCTACTAAAAATATAAAACTTAGCCAGGCATGATAGTGTGCACCTGTAGTCCCAGCTACTCGGGAGGCTGAGGTGGGAGAATCACTTGAACCCAGGAGGCGGAGGTTGCAGTGAGCTGAGCTGAGATTACACCACTGCACTCCAGCCTGGGCAACAGAATGAGACTCTGTCTCAAAAAAAAAAAAAAAAAAAAAAAAAAATCTGAGAGGGACTTCCGTGAGGAGATTGGGTAAAGAGCAGAAAACCATGTTGTGAGGTCCTAACCCCCTTTTGAGGGAAGAGGTAGAAGGATGCATATTAAGGGTTGAGCCAAGGTGGAATGGTCAGAATTCTCCCCACCCAGTTTCCCATGACAGTTCCTGGCAGAATTAGTGATGATACTGCCTTTTACCATCAAGTGTCCCAATTAAGACAATAATTATCTGGTTACCCAACTTCAAGGGGACCACTCTGGCACCTGTAATATCTGTTCCCTGTGGTTGGAAGGTGAAGACTGATGTGGACCTCATGTCTAAGAATGCTGAAGCTGACCCACTCAGAAAGTCCAAGACCAGGAAGAGATGACTTAAATGGCCTTTGTGGGTCAGCCAGGAGAAGCTGCTGAATTGGGATGAGTCTGCACTGCCCCGCTTTGTTGGGGCAAGGTATCATCAGTGTTTCCTGTGGGTCAGCCAGCATGGTCTTGGATCTTGTCAAGTAGGATGCGTGCCGAAAGTAGAGATATATCTATCTAGATTATGGAAATGACAAGGGGTGAGGGGGAGGTGTCTAGCAAGAGCCTCCCAAAAGTGGTAAAAGTTCTCCAGAATGAAGCCATTTTATCCATCTGCTAAGCTGAGTGAAGCCACTCCACCATACAAAAACGAGCCTTTCTCTCCTCCCTCCACGCAGTCCCTAATCCCTAACTCTTGTTAGAAACTAAACTGCAGTGAGTGGGCTGGGTGCAGTGGCTCATGCTTGTAATCCCAGCACTTGGGGAGGCCAAGGCGGGCGGATTGCCTGAGCTCGGGAATTTGAGACCAGCCTGACCAACATAGCAAAACCCTGTCTCTACTAAAAATACAAAAGATTAACCAGGTGTAGTGGTGCATGCCTGTGGTCCCAGCTGCTCAGGAGTCTGAGGCACAAGAATCGCTTGAACCCAGAAGACAGAGGTTGCAGGGAGCCAAGAGCACGCCGCTGCACTCCAGCCTGGCCACAGAGCAAGACTCTGTCTCCAGATAAAATTAAAATTAAAATTAAAAAAAACTACAGTGAGTGAGTGAGGGCAGGGGTGAGCAGGGAAGTAGTTAAGCGGGGAAAGAAGCAAGAGAGTAGAGGCAGAGAGACTCATTGGGAGAGGGTAGAGTCGGGGAGCAGCTCAGGCAGGGAGAAAGATAGAACATGACCCTTTCTGTAACCCATGCAGGGGAAGGGAAAGGAATTACTTTGGGGTTCTGACTATTACCCAGGACTGAGCATTTTAATTATTGAGTAGATACTGTGTTTGTGACAATGTAACAGTAGGAACATCTGTTACCTAAGAATTAAGGGGAGGCTGGCAGCAGTGGCTCACACCTGTAATCCCAGCACTTTGGGAAGCCAAGGCAGGAGGATTGCTTCAGGCCAAGAGTTCCAGACCAGCCTGGGAAACATAGTGAGACCCCATCTCTAAAAAAAAAAAAATCAAAATATTAGTCAGGCATGGTGGCACACACCTGTAGTCCTAGCTACTTGGGAAGCTGAGGTGGGAGGATTGCTTGAGCCCAGGAGGTGGCTGCAGGGAGCTATGATCATGCCACTACACTCCAGCCTGGGTGACAGAGTGAGGCACTTTCTCAAAAAATAAGAATTAAGAGGCCAGGCACGGTGGCTCATGCCTGTAATCTCAGCACTTTGGGAGGCTGAGGCAATCAGATCATCTGAGGTCAGGAGTTTGAGATCAGCCTGGCCAACATGGTGAAACCCTGTCTCTACTAAAAATACAAAAATTAGCTGGGTGTGATGGTACATACCTGTAATCCCAGCTCCTCGGGAGGCTGAAGCAGGAGAGTTGCTTGAACCCGGGAGGTGGAGGTTGCGGTGAGCCAAGATCACACCACTGCACTCCAGCCTGGGTGATAGAGTGATAGAGCGAGACTCCATCTCAAAAAAAAAAAAAAAAAGAGGAAAGCCATGGGACCTGTTCAAGTCTTCATCTAGAAGCAGAGGAAGAATACCTCCACTAAGTAAAGTTTAAAGAAGTTGTGGGAGACTAAAATGAAATTTAAAAATCATAATCCATAAGTCATGCCTGTCCAAAATATGTTTTTCATATATACCTGTGTGTACATAGGGAAAATCTGACAAGACAGGCTCTAAACTATTAACAAGGATTTCCTTTAATGTGTGGGATTCTTTCTTTACACATTCTCACATTATTTGAATACGTTTCTATCAGCAAGTATTAGTTTTATCATTTTAAACAAAAGATAAAAATAGGAAGAAATACTTTTTAAATGAACAAGTAGCTGGCATTACAATCAAGTCATTGGCATATGAGATTTATAAAGGCCTGGCCTTAGACCAGCCTTCTCTAATTAATCATTCCCCTGTCTCCCACCACTGATCAGAGACTTTTCCCTGATATATCTTATTCTCCTGTCCATCTGCTTTCAAGCATGGATACTCCTGGATGATCTCTTCTTTCTATGATTACTGCACATGTTTAAAAATTTCCCCCTGCTCCTTGCTTCTTGTGACTTCTCATAATCTTTCCCTTTGTGACGTGGCCACATTGGAAAACTTTCAGTGCCGTGTATGCCTTGTACACATTACTGTCAGTTTTATTTGGTAATTTGCTGTGCAACAATTTCTTTTTCAAATCATAGATAACATGAGAATATTGGAAAGTATTTATATGTTCTGAATTTCTTTTAGACGGAGAAAACAGACCCGAAATAAAAAAGTCAACCACAAGCCAGAATATTTCTGATGAAAATCAAACCCATGAGATGATAATGGAGAGACTCGCAGGAGACAGCTTCTGGTACTCCATCCTAGGAGGACTCTGGGATTTTGATTACCATCCAGAGTTTAACCAAGAAAACCACAAGAGATATTTAGGACAAGTAACTTTGACCCACAAAAAGATCACACAGGAGAGAAGCCTTGAGTGTAATAAATTTGCAGAAAACTGTAATCTGAACTCAAACCTTATGCAGCAGAGAATTCCTTCCATTAAAATACCCCTGAATTCTGACACACAGGGAAACAGCATCAAACATAATTCAGACTTGATTTACTATCAGGGAAATTATGTAAGAGAGACTCCCTATGAATATAGTGAGTGTGGAAAAATCTTCAATCAACATATTCTTCTTACTGATCATATTCATACTGCAGAGAAACCCAGTGAGTGTGGGAAGGCCTTCAGCCACACCTCATCTCTTACCCAGCCTCAGATGGTGCTTACAGGAGAGAAGCCCTATAAGTGTGATGAATGTGGAAAAAGATTCAGCCAGAGGATACATCTCATTCAACATCAGAGAATTCACACAGGAGAAAAGCCTTTTATATGCAATGGATGTGGGAAAGCCTTCCGTCAGCATTCATCCTTTACTCAACATCTGAGGATTCATACTGGAGAAAAGCCCTATAAATGTAATCAATGTGGTAAAGCTTTTAGCCGCATCACATCCCTTACTGAACATCATAGACTTCATACCGGAGAGAAACCTTACGAATGTGGTTTCTGTGGCAAAGCCTTCAGTCAGAGGACACATCTGAATCAACATGAAAGAACTCATACAGGAGAGAAACCCTATAAATGTAATGAATGCGGGAAAGCCTTTAGCCAGAGCGCACACCTTAATCAACATAGGAAAATCCATACTCGGGAGAAATTATGTGAATATAAATGTGAGCAAACTGTTCGCCACAGTCCTTCACTTAGCAGCACATAACTCATGGTGGGGGAAATCAGATAAATATATAAATGTAGGAGATTTTTTGGTCAGACCTTTTTATCCCATTCAATATCAAATTATTCATAGTGGAGAGAAAGCTTATACATAAATTTTTGTTTTGTTTTATTTTTGAGACTGAGTCTCACTCTGTCACCCAGGCTGAAGTGCAGTGGTGCAGTCTTGGCTCACTGCAACCTCTGCCTCCTGGGTTCAAGCAATTCTTCTGCCTCAGCCTCCTGAGTAGCTGGGACCACAGGTACGCACCACCACGCCCAGCTAATTTTTTGTATTTTTAGTAGAGAAGGGGTTTCACCATGTTGGCCAGGCTGGTCTCGAACTCCTAACCTCAGGTGATCCACCCACCTCGGCCTCCCAAAGTGCTAGGATTACAGGTGTGGGCCACTGCACCTGGCCATAAACTTTCAATGCGTAGAAACCAAATTAATTTAGACCTTAAACTAGCAGCATATTACATTCCCAGGAGGGGTTATAAAAAGAAAAAATAATTTATTTTACAAATGAGATTATATTTGGAGTCATGTTCCAAATCTGATATAAAACTTTTTTAAAAATCAGAAATCCTTATCCAGGCATGGTGGTGCACACCTGCAATCCCAGCTACTCTGGAGACTGAGGCATGAGAATGACTTGAACATGGGAGGTGGAGGTTGCTGTGAGCTGAGATCATGCCACTGTACTCCAGCCTGGGCAACAGAGCAAGACTCTGTGTCAAAAAAAAAAAAAAAAAAGAAAGCCTATAGGCAACAACTTGTAATTACTCACCTGTAAGTTTTATGGTATAAAACTTTTTTTTTTTTTTTTGAGGCAGAGTCTCGCTCTGCCACCCAGGCTGGAGTGCAATGGCGCGATCTCGGCTCACAGCAACCTCCACCTCCCGGGTTCCAGCGATTCTTCTGCTTCAGCCTCCCGAGTAGCCGGGACTACAGGTGCGTACCACCACGCCTGGCTAACTTTTTTTTTGTATTTTTTAGTAGAGACAGGGTTTCACCATATTGACCAGGCTGGTCTCGAACTCCTGACCTTGTGATCTGCCCACCTCGGCCTCCCAAAGTGCTGGGATTATAGGCGTGAGCGACTGCACCTGGCAGGTTATGGTATAAAACTTTTAAATCAGAAATTTTGATTAATTAAAGACAATGCTGGCTGGGGGCGGTGGTTCACGCCTATAATCCCAGCACTTTGGGAGGCCGAGGTGGGGTGATCATCTGAGGTCAGGAGTTTGAGACCAGCCTGGCCAACATGGTAAAACCCCATCTCTACTAAAAATACAAAAATTAGCTGGGTATGGTGGTGCACGCCTGTAGTCCCAGCAGCTTGGGAGGCTGAGGCAGAAGAATTGCTTGAACCCAGTAGGTGGAGGTTGCAGTGAGCCAAGATCACGCCACTGTACTCCAGCCTGGGCGACAGAGTGAGACTGTCTCAAAAAAAAAAAAATAAGTAAAATTTAAAAATAAAGGCGATGCTGTAGTGCAGCCAGTCACATTAACTTGAAATAAACATAAAAGAGTAATATTTCACGAACATCAGTTATTTGTATGCTTTCTTTACAGTTTTTACCATATCTAGTATTTACTTAATATTCTTTATAAAGGGATGCAAGATTTTTAGCCTTCTCCTAGGAAATACTATTTAGCATATAAAATAAGTTATATGCTAGTTTTATATGCTAATTAAATTTATTCTACTCTTCATCAAAATAGATACATAACCTTGAAATTAAAAATATTCATTGATGTCCCCCCAAAAATCTTGTGTGCTGTTGTTTGAGAAACAGTGTGATAGTTTGTGGCAATATCCTGTGATGATTCTTTTTGCAATCTTGACATTATTTTCATCAAATGAATCCTAGGATCACTTTGAGAAGAGCCTTGAAGAAGACTTGAGGGTCCTATTGATGAACTTTGAAATATTGATTCAGAGAAGTCTGCTTTTCTATTTTGTTTTAGCTTTAAATTTCCCCGTGGCAAGTCTAGATTTTTTTTCAGTTAAAATTATTTCTGCTGTATTTGTAGAACAGAAGTTTTGGGTTTTTGTAAAATAATGACCAGAGACTAAGAATTCCCATGCCACCCCGTATCACTGTGGAAGATGGAGAAGTGAGGAACTGTACCTGCGGGTGAGCCCTGGTGCCATGTTGAGGGTGGGAATCAGGAGAGCTGCAGTGGCTTATATAAACACCTGACGAAGTAGTCTAATTGGCTTAATCATTTATTTTATTTATTGAAATATATATCTGGGCTGGGTGCGGTGGCTCACATCTGTAATCCCAGCACTTTGGGAGGGCAAGGCAGGTGGATCACTTGAGGTTAGGAGTTCAAGACCAGCCTGGCCAATATGGTAAAACTGCGTCTCTACTAAAAATACAAAAATTAGCTGGGCATGATGGTGTGCACCTGTAACCCCAGCTACTCAGGAGGCTGAGGCAGAAGAATTGCTTGAACCTGGGAGGCGGAGGTTGCAGTGAGCCGAGACTGCACCACTGCACTCCAGCCTGGGCAATAGAGCGAGAAAAAAAAAAAAAGAAAGAAAGAAAAAAGAAATATATATCTGTAACACTTTTTTCCAAAAAGAATTTATATTAGTTTGTTTGCATTGCTATAAAGGAATACCTGAAACTGGGTAGTTTATAAAGAAAAGAAGCTTTATTTGGCTCACAGTTCTGCAGGCTGTGCAGGAAATACGGTGCTGGTGTCTGCTTCTGTTGATGGCCTCAGAACGCTTCCAATTATGGCGGAAGGTCAATGGGAGCCAGCATATTACATGACAATAGAGGGGTCAAGAGAGATGGGGGAGGTTGCAACCTCTTAAACACTCAGCTCTCACATGAACTACCAGAGTGAGAACTTGAAGGGGTGGCCTTCCCCTCCACACCTGTGAGTATTTCTAGTCAGGTGAGATGAGAGACTGAGAAAGGAAAGAAGACACAGAGACAAAGTATAGAGAAACAACAGTGGGTCCAGGGGACCGGCGCTCAGCATACCAAGGACCTGCACCGGCACCGGTCTCTGAGTTCCCTCAGTTTTTATTGATTATTATCTTCATTATTGCAGCAAAAAGGAATGTAGGAGGGCATGGTGATAATAAGGAGAAAAACGTGAGCAATAGAATCTACATCATAATTAAGTTCAAGGGAAGGTACTATGACTGGATGTGCACGTAAGCCAGATTTATGTTTCTCTCCACCCAAACATCTCAGTGGTGTAAAGAATAACAAGGCAGCATTGCTGCAAACATGTCTCGCCTCCCACCATCGGGCGGCTTTTCTCCTATCTCAGAATTGAACAAATGTACAATCCGGTTTTATACCGAGACATTCAGTTCCCAGGGGCAGGCAGGAGACAGTGGCCTTCCTCTATCTCAGCTGCAAGAGGCTTTCCTCTTTTACTAATCCACCTCAGCACAGACCCTTTACGGGTGTCGGGCTGGGGGACGGTCAGGTCTTTCTCATCCCACGAGGCCGTATTTCAGACTATCACATGGGGAGAAACCTTGGACAATACCCCGCTTTCAAGGGCAGAAGTCCCTGTGGCTTTCTGCAGTGCATTGTACCCCTGGTTTATTGAGACTAGAGAACGGCGATGACTTTTACCAAGTATACTGCTTGTAAACATTTTGTTAACAAGGCACGTCCTGCACAGCCCTAGATCCCTTAAACCTTGATTTCATACAACACGTTTTTGTGAGCTCCAGATTGGATCAAAGTGGTTGGGTCAAAGTGGCTGGGGCAAAGCTACAAATTAACAACATCTCAGCAAAGCAATTATTCAAAGTACAGGTCTTTTTCAAAATGGAGTCTCTTATGTCTTCCCTTTCTACATAGACACAGTAACAGTCTGATCTCTCTTTCTTTTCCCTACAAGAACTCATTCAATAACACAGGAGGACACCAAGCCATTCATGAGGGATCCACCCCCATGGCCCAAACACCTCCCACCAGGCCCAACCTCCAACATTGGGGATCACATTTCAACCTGAGATGGGAAGAGACAAATATCCAAAGTATAATATATCAGAATTTAAGGTGATTTCATTTGATTTTTATGATTGCTGCCTTGTTTGACAGAAGTCACATTTGATGTTTTTTTCTGTTTTTTGTTTGTTTGTTTGTTTGAGACAGAGTCTCGCTCTGTCACCCAGGCTGAGGTGCAGTGGCTTGATCTTGGTTCACTGCAACCTCCGCCTCCCAGGTCCAAGCAATTCTCCTGTCTCAGTCTCCTGAGTATCTGGGATTACAGGTGCGTGCCACCACGCCTGGCTAATTTTTGTATTTATAATAGAGACAGTGTTTCACTCTATTGGTCAGGCTGGTCTCGAACACCTAACCTCAGGTGATCCACCCGCCTCAGCCTCCCAAAGAGTTGAGATTACAGGCGTGAGCCACCGTGCCCGGCCCCACATTTGATGTTTTAAAGCATTCAAAATGTAAACGGTCATAAACCATGAATAGCTGCAAGCATAGGGACACTTCAGTTTCTTGGTTTTCAGGTTTCCTCTGTCTTCTCAGGCATGGCTGAAGAAAACATAAGGTTAAGGTAGGAGTGCAGCCCACTTGCTTTCTCATCTTTCTTCTAACTTGAGCCTGGCTCAAGACTTCCCTGATTTATTCTCCCCGAGAAAGGACTAGATTTTGTAGGCCCTGAGTCAAAGCTGAAATGATTTAAGGACTTTAAAAAACAAAAACACTAACCCCCCCCCCAAAAAAACTCATTTCATCGTAGAAATTAAACTTTTCAAAAGCATTTTTGTCCCATGCAACAGTAGGTATGAAATAGTTAATAAAACCTTGAGTTACTGTAATCAGGGAGGATTTCTAATAGTATTTTGTCCAAACGTGTGCAGTGGCGATGCATTTTCAGGGCAAATCAATTCTGGAAGCATCCTCACCCAAAAAAAGCCACATTTAACATTCATTTGCCATAATGAGGCAGGATATAGGGCACTCAGATTTCAGGAGGGGAGAGAGTGAGCGAAGGTGACGTCTCAGACAGCAGAGGTATGTACTTTTTTGTTTGTTTGTTTTTTGAGACGGAGTCTCGCACTGTCGCCTGAGCTGGAATGCAATGGCACTATCTTGGCTCATTGCAATCTCCGCCTCCTGGGTTCAAGCTATTCCCCTGCCTCAGCCTCCTGATTAGCTGGGATTACAGGCGCCTGTCACCACGCCCGGCTAATTTTTTGTATTTTTAGTAGAGGGGGGGGTTTCACTATGTTGGCCAGGCTGGTCTCAAACTCCTGACCTCATGATCTGCCTGCCCTCGGCCTCCCAAAGTGCTGGGATTATAGGCGTGAGCCACCGCACCCAGCCAAGTATGTACTTTTTAAAAGTAATTGTTAATTACACTTGGTAAAATCTTTGATCAAAGCTTAATTTTGTGGCTGGGCGCAGTGGCTCATGCCTGTAATCCCAGCACTTTGGGAGGCTGAGGCGGGCAGATCATGATGAGGTGAGGAGTTCGAGACCAGCCTTGCCAATATGGTGAAACTCCGTCTCTACTAAAAATACAAAAATTAGCCGGGCATGGTGGTGCGCACCTGTAGTCCCAGCTACTCGGGAGGCTGAGGCAGAAGAACTGCTTGATCCCGGGAGGCAGAGGTTGCAGTGAGCCGAGATTGTGCCACTGCACTCTAGCTTGGGTGACAGAGTGAGACTCCGTCTCAAAAAAAAAAAAAAAACTTAACTTTTGCAACCAGGAAAAAAAAGTATTTTGCAAAGAGTTCTAAAGGCTCCAGCACAAGGCAGTGTATCTGTATCACAGCACAGGTGAAAAACAAGAACAAGATGGAATTCTCAGAAGAGGATGAGCAGAACTTGGATATCCCAGAAAAAAGGTGTCTGGACTGAACCCGACCACAGTTGGCCAAGGACTTTCACCAATTCTTCATACATAGGAATGGTACATTAGAATCCTATTATATATTCCTTAGGGTCACAAATGATTCTGTTTATGTTAATTGTACAGTAAAATTGGTGCGGATTCATTCTCATGTTGTCCTTTGTTCTCTTCAAAATGTTCCAAGTTAAGGAGTGAAGCCTAAATATGTTCATTACATCAAAATACTGGTACCCCCAGTGTACGGGAGCCAGAGGTGTACACATTCCAGTACTTATTTGTTATGACTTGTTTCTATCTAGGAGAGCAATATATTACCCTTTCACATGTATTAGTTTCTTTGGTCCATCCAACCAGGTGTTGTTGTCCTTCTATAAGAAGAAATACTTAAGCTACACATAGTAGTAGATGACTTATTATTCAGGGTTTCTCTGACTGAAATGTCACTATAACATCAGTCATTTGACTCCTAATCCAGTAGATACAAACAGTGCCTGGAACAGTCTATTATAACACTCTGAAAACATTTGGTAAATATATGAATTTTAATAAAAGGAAAGATTGCTGCTCAACACCAAAATCTGTGTGACTATTTCTCATAACCTCAAAGTATTAGTAAAGAATCGTCCTGTTCATTGGTTCTTTTATGTCCAAAGAGCTTGTTAGCATGGAGAAAAATACTGATATGATTTGGCTTTGTGTCCCCACCCAAATATCATCTCAAATTGTAATCCCCATGTGTCAAGGGAGAAACCTAATGGGAAGTGATTGAATCATGGGGGCATTTCCCCCATGCTGTTCTTGTGATAGTGAGTGAGTTCTCATGAGATCTGATGGTTTTATAAGGGACTTCTCCCGCTTCGCTCACTCACACTCTGTCTTGCCTGCCGCCATGTAAGACATGCCTGCTTCCCCTTTTGCCATGATTGTAAGTTTCCCCAGGCCTCCCCAGCCGTGTGTAACTGTGAGTCAAACCTCTTTCCTTTATAAATTACTCAATCTTGGGTATTTATAGCAGTGAGAAAACAGACTAATACAAATACTCATTAGAATTTGTATTTTGATTAATGTTCAGTGTATTTTTTTTTAGACGGAGTCTCACTCTGTCGCCCAGGCTGGAGTGCAGTGGCACGATCTCGGCTCACTGCAACTTCCGCCTCCCAGGTTCAAGCAATTCTCTTGCCTCAGCCTCCTGAGTAGCTGGGACTACAGGCACCCACCACCACGCCTGGCTAATTTTTTGTATTTTTAATAGAGACAGGGTTTCACCATGTTAGCCAGGATGGTCTCGATCTCCTGACCTTTGGATCTGCCCATCTCAGCCTCCCAAAGTGCTGGGATTACAGGCATGAGGTACGACACCTAACTCTGTGTATTTATTTAAGAAAACAATTGACGTTCTTTTAACAGTCAGCATTCCTCTACTTATTTGGACATTTGCAACTAATAAATAAAAAATTAAGAATTTCTAAAATTAGATATGCCTACTCTTTTAAACATTAACTTCAGATGTAAACAGATCTTAATGTTTCATTATATCCAAACCTAAACTGTCAGATTCTATTAAATGCTTTAAACACTTCAAGAAACAGAAAAGATACACCCAGATGTCACAATCATTATACCAAAACCAGTTAAAAAATGTTAACTGCGTGGATTTAATTTTTTTCTTATCCTTATTTGAACACTTTTCCAATTGGAACAGGGTTCCAATTATCCATATGTTTCTAGGTTTATGTTATTATTTTTTTTGACAGAGTCTCACTCTGTCGCCCAGGCTGGAGTGCAATGGCACAATCTCAGCTCACTGCAACCTCTACCTCCCAGGTTCAAGCAATTCTCTTGCCTCAGCCTCCCAAGGAGCTGGGATTACAGGTGCCCACTACCACGCCCAGCTACTTTTGTGTATTTTTAGTAGAGACGGGGTTTCGCCATGTTGGCCAGGCTGGTCTCGAACTCCTGACCTCAGGTGATCCACCTGCCTTGGCCTCCCAAAGTGCTGGGATTTCAGGCCTGAGCCACTGCGCCCGACCTTTTTTTTTTTTTTTTTTTTTTTTGAGACAGAGTCTTGCTCTGTTGTCCAGGCTGGAGTGCAGTGGCGTGATCTCAGCTCACTGCAATCTCCGCCTCCTGGATTCAAGCAATTCTCCTGCCTCAGTCTCCCTAGTAGCTGGGATTACAGGCACGCACCACCATGCCCGGCTATTTTTTTTTTTTTTTTGTATTTTTAATAGAGATGAGGTTTCACCATATTGGCCAGGCTGGTCTCCAACTCCCGACCTTGTGATCCGCCTGCCAATCTTACCAGACCCAAAATAATAATACTGTCTCAAACTAAATTGTAGCATATGCATTAGCAATGCCTCATCCTTGGTCACGTCATCCATAAGACCTTGCATCGATGAAATAACTCTTATTTGGTCTTTTATAACAAAATATCACTTGTAATGTTGTGGGACATTTTAAGACCTTTTGTATAAACTTTAAATTTTTGAGACTTGAACTTTCCCAAAAGTATCTAGCCATTGTCTGGTCATTTTTATGACAGGACATAATGATCTTTTTAGCTAGCATTATTCCAAAGCCTTTATATTCCTTATTTGTATAATTAAAAGGCCATCCAGCTCCTTCTTCGTGAAGAGTGCAGTTTTTGTAGTCAGCTTTTCATTGTAGAACATTTGGCTGCTTAATCATTTTGAAACACACTGTTGAATCCTGCTTCTCCTTGGTTATTATTGTATGTAATCATTAGAGCCAATTAACTGTTAGACCGTCTTTCTACTTTGTTGAAGTAACTATTTTAACTGTTAGACCATCTTTCTACTTTGTTGAAGTAACTTTTTCCAAGATTACTTGGCTTGCCTAGCACCCCAGTGTTTATTATTTCTTGATTAAACAGGAACAAATCTATATACACATACATATATATGTGTGTGTGTACATATGCTCGTACCTAGTAAGAAAAAATATATATTTTTTTAGGTCAATAATGAATAAGGCTGGGTGCAGTGGCTCACGCCTGTAATCCCAGCACTTTGGGAGGTCAGGGCTGGTGGATCATTTGAGGTCGGGAGTTCAAGAGCAGCCTGGCCAACAAGATGAAACTCTGTCTCTACTAACAATACAAAAATTAGCCGGGTATGGTGACGAGTGCCTGTGATCCCAGCTACTCGGGAGGCTGAGGGAGGAGAATCACTTGAACCCAGGATGCAGAGGTTGCAGTGAGCGAAGATCACCCCACTGCACTCCAGCCTCAGTGACAGAGTGAGACTCTGTCTCAAAAAAAAAAAAAAAAAAAAAAAAGACTATTGTACATTCACATAGTAAAGTTCTGTGCAACTGAAAAGAAAGATCAGCATGTTCAGTACACTCCAGAAGCTGATTTGGAGCAATTCTTCCAGGATATGTTAAGTGAAAAGGGCAAATACAAAGCAGTCTACATAGAATGTTACTTTTGTAAGAGAATATATACAATCTTTGCAAAAAGAAATATAAGCAGGCCAAACCAGAAATTAATAAATTAGTTACCTATGGGAAACAAGAACAAGATCAAAAAGATTGGGAATGGAATGAAATTTCTCTGCTTGTATCTTTTTAAAGTTTTAGTCCTTCCTTCTCCCCTCCCCTCCCCTTCCCTTCCCCCTCCCTTCCCGTCCCTTTTTTTTTTTTTTTTTTTTGAGACAGAGTCTCACTCCCTCACCCAGGCTGGAGTGCACTGGCACCATCTCCGCTCACTGCAACCTCCACCTTCCAGGTTCAAGCGATTCTCCTGCCTTAGCCTCCTGAGTAGGTGGGATTACAGGCGTGTGTCACTATGCCCAGCTAATTTTTGTATTTTTAGTAGGGATGGAGTTTCACCATGTTGCCACAGGCTGATCTCGAACTCCAGGCCTCAGGTGATCCGCATGCCTTGGCCTCCCAAAGGGCTGGGATTATAGGCGTGAGCCACTGCGCCCAGCCTTAAAGTTTTAATTTTTGAACCATTTTAATGATTTACACATTCAAAAAATAAGAGTAAAAGGATATGGTTTTTCCTATCCTCGAATACAAAATTGTATACAAACATATAAAAATGAAGGCCAGGCACGGTGGCTCACGCCTGTAATCCCAACACTTTGGGAGGCCGAGGCGGGCGGATCATTAGGTCACAAGATGGAGACCATCCTGGCTAACGCGGTGAAACTCCATCTCTACTAAAAATACAAAAAAAAATTAGCCGGGCGTGGTGGCGGGTGCCTGTAGTCCCAGCTACCCGGGATGCTGAGGCAGGAGAATGGCGTAAACCCAGGAGGCAGAGCTTGCAGTGAGCCGAGATTGTGAGCGAGACTCCGTCTGAAAAAAAAAAAAAAAATCTAATTGTATAGAATATTGTTATAACCACACAGAAGAAAAAAAAAGAATCCCAAGAAATGTTGAACACAGTGCTGTCATTGTACACTCTAAGGACAAAAAGAACCACAAAAAATAATCTCACGCATCACTTAGAAAGTTTGTTTTTAGTCGGGATATTTTTAGTACAACTCCAAAAGCATATAGTGTATACTATAGGATTTAGCATTAATCATTGATGTTGTCGGGGTAGGGACCAGAGTTCTAACTGTGGAAGAAAGGAGATAAAAATACGGAACTGGTGAAGCAAAAGAAGAAACCCACTGGTGGCTCATGCCTGTAATCCCAGCACTTTGGGAGGCCGAGACGGGCGGATCACGAGGTCAGGAAATCGAGACCATCCTGGCTTACACGGTGAAACCCCGTCTCCACTAAAAAAAATACAAAAAATTAGCCGGCCTGGTGGCAGGCGCCTGTAGTCCCAGCTACTCGGAAGGCTGAGGCAGGAGAATGGCGTGAACCCGGGAGGCGGAGCTTGCAGTGAGCCGAGATCGCGCCAGTGCACTCCAGCCTGGGCGACAGAGACAGCCTCCGTCCCAAAAAAGAAAGAAAGAAAGAAACCCACTGGTGTTTAAAGGTAGGTGTGTGTGTGTGCGTGTGTGTGTGTTTCAATGTATCGATAGCTACATCTGCTGAAATAGCCTACAGGCAGGAAAATCCCAGTAGCAAGTTGCTCACCTAGCACTCAGAGCTTTGTTGCTAAGTACCACTCCCCACTGATATTTTTCGTTTGAAAAACTTCTGATACAATAACTGGTCAGGGAAAGTATAGGTAAATCTGGACCAGCCAGGCACAGTGGCTCCTGCCTGTAATCCCAGAACTTTGGGAGTCCGAAGTAGGTGGATCACTTGAGGCCAAGAGTTCAAGAACAGCCTGGCCAACATGGTGAAATCCCGTCTCTACTAAAAATAAAAAAAAATTAGCTGGACGTGGTGCCAGATGCCTGTAGTCCCAGCTACTCAGGAGGCTGAGGCAGGAGAATCCCTTAAACCCAGGAGGCAGAGGTTGCAGTGAGTCAAGATCATGCCACTGCACTCCAGCCTGGGCAACAAGAGTGAGACCCTGTCTCAAACAACAACAACAACAACAACAAAAACACTTTTAGGCCGGGCACGGTGGCTCACGCCTGTAATTCCAACACTTTGAAAGGCCAAAGTGGTTGGATCACTTAAGGCCAGGAGTTCGAGACCAGCCTGGCCAACATGTGAAACCCTGTCTCTACTAAAAATACAAAAATTAGCTGGGCATGGTGGTGCACGCCTGTAATCCCAGCTACTTGGGAGGTTGAGGCAGAAGAATCGCCTGAACCCGGGAGGCAGAGGTTGCAGTGAGCAGAGATCGCGCCACTGCACACCAGCCTGGGCGACAGAGCGAGACTCCGTCTCAAAAAAAAAAAAAAAGAAAGAAAGAAAACAAAAGAATGAAAGAAAAGTCCGAAACCTCCTGCGCCACTGTCCACTAGCTGCGCGCGTTAGGAAACCAGAGGTCAGCGCCCCCCGCCCCGCCACCGCCGCGGGTCCCTTTAAGGGAGAGTGGGCGGGGTCCTGCCTTTAACTCCGCCCACGGCTAAGGAGATGCACGGCCTACGAGAGGGGTAGTGTGGGACTGAGCCAATGCGTACGGCGTGACGCCATCCCGCTGCGACCGGCGCTCCCCGGGGCAGGTGGCTGCATAGTCTTGGCGGAGGTGAGTCTCGCGGTGGAGGTGAGGGCGGGCTCCGGGGTGTTGCTGCCGGGGGAGGATTTGCTGGGGACCCGAGGCACCCTCGCGTGAGAGCCCTGAGAGCGAATCGCTTCGTCTGACCTCGGGGTTGTCCGGGGCGAGGGCACGAATCACCCCAACCTTTCCGAAGCCTGGTGGAATGGCTTATGAACTGATCTCAAAAGCAGCCCAAGTCATCCGTCGCTGGGCCGGGGAGGGGGACACCGCGGCGGCCCCGCCGAGTGCTACCTGGGCACTGAGCCTGTGGGGAGAGGCGACCCAGCGGGGTGGAGAGAGATAAGGGACCAGTAACGTCCAGCGTTTGTCCGTGGTATTGAGCGTTCTGTGGGTCAAATTCTCAAAGCACTCCTGCGAAATAGGCCTGCCCATTTTGCAGAAGGGGAACGTGAGGCTTGGCGAAGTTAAAGTTACCGCTTTGTAAGCGCTGTAAAGATGAGAGGTTGGGTAGTGGGGAACGTGTAAGCATCTCTGAAATGGTGATTCAAGCCGGGCGCGGTGGCTCACGCCTCTTAATCCCAGCACTTTGGGAGGCTGAGGCGGGCGGATCACCTGAGGTCAGGAGTTCGAGACCAGTCTGGCCAACATGGTGAAACTCCGTCTTTACTAAAAATACAAAAATTAGCCCGGCGTGGTGGCGCGGGCCTGTAGTCCTGGCTACTCGGGAGGCTGAGGGAGAAGAATCGCTTGAACCCGGGAGGCGGAGGTTGCAGTGAGCCGAGATCGCGCCACTTCACTCCAGCCTGGGCGAAAGAACTAAACTCCATCTCAAGAAAAATAAATATGGCCGGGCGCGGTGGCTCACGCCTGTAATCCTAGCACTCTGGGAGGCCGAGGCGGGCGGATCACGAGGTCAGGAGATCAAGACCAGCCTGGCTAACACGGTGAAACTCCATCTCTACTAAAAATACAAAAAAATTAGCCGGGCGTTGTGGCAGACGCCTGTAGTCCCAGCTGCTCGGGAGGCTGAGGCAGGAGAATGGTGTGAACCCAGGAGGCGGCGTTTGCAGTGAGCCAAGATCGCACCACCGCACTCCAGCCTGGGCGACAGATAGACTACATCTAAAAAAAAAAAAAAAACCAAAACTGTTTCTGGGTGGAGAGGGGAACGAAAAAGAAAAAAACTGTTTCTGGACTAACTTGGACAGTTCTTGTGACAAAATTCATGTGGCATCATAACCACCAGAATATGAGACTTTGGAATTTGCTTTTCAGGTGACCAAAGCCACGTAATGTCCGTAGTTCGCTCATCCGTCCATGCCAAATGGATTGTGGGGAAGGTGATTGGGACAAAAATGCAAAAGACTGCTAAAGTGAGAGTGACCAGGCTTGTTCTGGATCCCTATTTATTAAAGGTGAGAAACATTCTTGTTTCCGGGTGGCTTTGGTAAATCACCACCATGTCCTGGGTCCTGAGCAAAAAAACATTTCTCTCTCAGTAAAGATGTCTTGTCTCTCATCTGCTTTGAGCCAGGCATTCTGCTGGTCTGTAGGTATAACACGGTTTACACATTCCAAGAAAACAGAGTTAATGTCAATCCACTCTAACTGCTGTAGTCATTCTGTATGCAAAGTACTGGCCGGATGAGGTGGCTCACACCTGTAATCCCAGCACTTTGGGAGGCTGAGGAGGTTGGATCACCTGAGATCAGGAGTTCGAGACCAGCCTGGCCAACGTGGTGAAACCCTGTCTCTACTAAAAATACAAAAATTAGCTGGGCATAGTGGTGCGCACCTGTAATCCTAGCTACTCTGGAGGCTGAGGCAGGAGAATCTCTTGAAGCCGGGAGGCGGAGGTTGCAATGAGCCACAATTGTACCATTGCACTCCATCCTGGACAAGAGCAAAACTCTGCCTACCATGCACAATTCACAATAGGGTTTGTGCTCCTATGGGAATCTAATGCCGCTGCTGATCTGACAGGAGGTGGAGCGCAGGCGGTAATACTCATGCTGGCTCAACGCCACTCACCTGCTGTGCGGCCCTGTTCCTAACAGACCACTGAATGGTATCAGTCTGCTGCCCTGGGGGTTGGGGATCCCTGCTTGAACCCAAAGACAGGCTTGGAAACACGGGTAGGGATGAAGACTGGAGGTAAGGGAATGGGCAAAGAGGCTGCTGCAAAAGTCTAGGATGGAAATAAGGACCTGAACTAAAGTTGATGTAGTGGGGATGGAGTGGAAAAAATATTTCAGGAAGGACAGAGTCATTGATTTGTTTGCTGTGCCCAGGGGACGGATAGGTGCCAAGGATGGTTTCACATCCAAAGTTCAGCACACAGGTGGGTACCAATGCTGGTCATTATCAAGGATTAGAAACACAGGAGCAAGCTGAAGAGTGACTGCATGATCCTTGACCTTTGGGAGACCTTAGTTTGAATACTGACTCTTGTTTACCAGCTACACACATGGCTTAACCTCCCTGAACTTTTCTCATATGTACCTGCTGCAACAGGGTTGTTATAAAGAATAGGTGATTCTAGGCTGGGCGCGGTGGCTCATGCCTGTAATCCCAGCACTTTGGGAGGCCGAGGCAGGTGGATCACCTGACGTCAGGAGTTCAGGACCAGCCTGGCCAACATGGTGAAACCCCATCTCTACTAAAAAAACATACAAAAAATTAGCCGGGCATGGTGGCAGGCACCTGTAATTCCAGCTACTTGGGAGGCTGAGGCAGGAGAATCTCATGAATCTGGGAGGCGGAGGTTGCAGTGAGCTGAGATCGTGCCATTGCACTCCAGCCTGGGCAACAGAGCGAGAATCCATCTCACTGGATTGTCTCACTATATCACTCAGGCTCTAATTTTTGTACTAGAAGCCTCCTTAAGTATCTTATCTTTTCCTAAGTCCTGGCTTGTTTTCCATACATTACTTTTTCATATTACATATTGCATTACCAGGTCACAGATGGGAACTACTGATTTGCTTCTCTCCCTCTCTCAACAGTATTTTAATAAGCGGAAAACCTACTTTGCTCACGATGCCCTTCAGCAGTGCACAGTTGGGGATATTGTGCTTCTCAGAGCTTTACCTGTTCCACGAGCAAAGCATGTGAAACATGAACTGGCTGAGATCGTTTTCAAAGTTGGAAAAGTCATAGATCCAGTGACAGGAAAGCCCTGTGCTGGAACTACCTACCTGGAGAGTCCGTTGAGTTCGGAAACCACCCAGCTAAGCAAAAATCTGGAAGAACTCAATATCTCTTCAGCACAGTGAAGCGGGAGTGGAAGAAGGATCTAAAGGGAAAAACTGACATGTTTATGTTATGGAAAAAGAAATTTTTCTAAGTTTCATCACAAACTGTGTCCAGTTTCTCTGTGGTGTTCATGAAATAGCTAAAAGCAAATGAAGTAAAGGGCATACTATGGTTTTTCACAAAGGTTTATGGTCGTGTTTCAAATTTTCATCATTTCAGTGAACATACTTCCACGTTACATTAAGTGTGCCTAGCAGTCTGTTGCATTTTGTAAGCTCACTGATTTTTGTTTTGTTTTGTTTTGTTTTTTGTTTTGAGATGGAATCTCACTCTGTCACCCAGGCTGGAGTGCAGTGGTGCAATCTTGGCTCACTGCAAGCTCCGCCTCCCGGGTTCACGCCATTCTCCTGCCTCAGCCTCCCGAGTAGCTGGGACTACAGGCGCCTGCCACCATGCCCAGCTAATTTTTTTTTTTTTTTGGTATTTTTAGTAGAGACGGGGTTTCACCGTGTTAGCCAGGATGGTCTTGATCTCCTGACCTCGTGATCTGCCTGCCTTGGCCTCTCAGAGTGCTGGGATTACAGGCGTGAGCCACTGTGCTTAGCAAGCTCACTGTTTTAGAAGGTTTTATTTTTGTCTTTTGAGACAGGGTCTTGCTTTGTTGCCGGGGCTGGAGTGCAGTGGTATGATCTTGGCTCACTGCAGCCTTGACCTCCCTGGCTCCAGCATCTTTCCACCCCAGCCTTCTGAGTAGCTGGGAACACAGGAGCATACCACTACACTTGGCTGATTTTTTGTAAATTTTGTAGAGACAGGGTCTCCCTGTGTTGCCCAGGTTGGTCTCGGACTCCTGGGAGCAATCTGCCCATCTTGGCCTAACAAAGTGCTGTGATTACAGGCCTGAGCCACTGTGCCCAGCCGGTTTCCTTTTTTTCATTCAAAGGAATTTTGAATTTATCTTAGAACCTTTATTTTGAAGGAAGAAAGTCTTTTTTTTTTTTGAGCTGGAGTTTCACTCTTGTTGCCCAGGCTGGAGTGCAATGGCATGATCTCAGCCCACCACAACCTCCGCCTCCCAGGTTCAAGTGATTCTGCTTCAGCCTCCTGAGTAGCTAGGATTACAGGCATGTGCCACCACACCCAGCTAATTTTGTATTTTTAGTAGGGATGGGGTTTCTCCATGTTTGTCAGGCTAGTCTTGAACTCCGGACCTCAGGTGATCCGCCCGCCTGGGCCTCTCAAAGTGCTTGGATTACAGGCATGAGCCACTGCATGTAATGACCAGCCACTGGTCAGAATTCTTTCAATCAAGCTGTGTTAAGAATATTGATGTGTGGAAAATAAAATTTTACAATTCTGTGTCACTTTTCTTACATCCTAGGCTAGATTAAATAGGTGTAAGTTCCTAAAATCTGACACATTAAGTTGTAGGACTTCTCCCACATGCATTTGAGATGGAGAGTGAGTTTTGTTGCTATTCATTAATATACCACGATAATTTAGATTTTGACTTAAGGAAGCATTGAGCAGTATATTTCCGTTTTCTGGCCCCTAGAAAGAGAATAGGGGACTTTTTTTTTGAGATCGAATCTCCCTCTGTTGCCCAGGTTGGAGTGCAGTGGCACAATCTTGGCTCACTGCAGCCTCTGCCTCCTGGGTTCAAGCAATTCTGCCTCAGCCTCCTCGAGTAGCTGGGGCTACAGGAGTGTACCACCACGCCCAGCTAATTTTTTTTTGTATTTTTAGTAGAGACGAGATTTCACCATGTTGGCCAGGCTGGTCTCGAACGCTTGATCTCAGGTGATTTGCCCACCTCAGCCTCCCAAAGTGCTGGGATTACAGGCGTGAGCCACTGCGACTGGCCAAAAGGGGAATATTTCAATCTTAGCTGATACATGTTTGTTTGTTTGTTTGTTTGTTTTGAGATGGAGTCTCGCTCTGTTGCCCAGGCTGGAGCACAATGGTGTGATCTCAGCTCACTGCAACCTCTGCCTCCTGGGTTCAAGCAATTCTCCTGGCTCCCAAGTAGCTGGGATTACAGCTGCCTGCCACCATGTCCAGCTAATTTTTTTAAATTTTATTATTATTTTTTGTATTTTTAGTAGAGACAGAGTTTCACCATGTTGGACAGCCTGGTCTTGAACTCCTGACCTCAGGTGATCCCATCCGCCTCAGCCTGACAAAGTGCTGGGATTACAGCGTTGAGCCACCGCGCCCAGCCTTGATACATGTATTGTGTAAGCACAGGGTTTCCAGGATGATCACAGGCCTTGCCGGCCTCAGGGATCAATCTAGCTGGGGACGTATGCACAGGTGCCTCCATGGCAAACAGGATATGGGTGAGGGTGAATTGAAGGTCACTTCTCAGGAGAGATGAGATGGTGCTAGAAGTAAGCATTGAAGCAAGAGTCTCCAGGACAGTAGATGATGGGGTGGAAAGGGCATTTGAGGCAGAGGAAAGGGAATGTAAAATCCACAAAGTGAATGAAAGTATAACCAGGGCTTCTGGAAGCAGATGAGGATTGCTGCAACATTTTCAGCAGTGGTGGAACTCAGAAATAGGTGAAAGTAACTATAAGTGATAGTGGCTGAACGTTTTAAAGAGTGATACAATTGCATTTGCATTTTAATAAAAGTGATTGCGTGATTGTAGAGAACAGACTGGAAGCGGACATGTTAGATAGAGGTGGGGAGACCACAGTTCAAAGACTGGTCCTAAGACCCAAACTGAGTTGTGCAGGGAAGGACTGAGTAACAGCAGTGAGGGACTGAATAACAGGTTCTAAGGTAGAACTGGTGCCAGGGTAGGTGAAGGAAACGGAAGCATCTTAGACTGTCCAGGTCTCTGGCAGGTGGGGCTGTGGGACTGCTTAGCCTGGAAGGGTACATGAAAGTATCAGGCATCTCCCACAAAAAAGAATGAGTTCGGCTGGGTGCAGTGGCTCATGCCTGTAGTCCCAGCACTTTGGGAGGCCAAGGCGAGCAGATCATAAGGTCAGGAGTTCGAGACCAGCCTGACCAACATGGTGAAATCCCGTCTCTACTAAAAATACAAAAATTAGCCGGGCGTGATGGCAGGTGCCTGTAATCCCAGCTACTCTGGAGGCTGAGGCAGGAGAATCGCTTGAACCTGGGAGGCGAAGGTTGCAGTGAGCATTGCACTCCAGCCTGGGCAACAAGAGTGAAACTCCGTCTCAAAAAAATAAATAAATAAAAAATAAGGCCAGGCGTGGTGGCTCACGCCTGTAATCCCAGCACTTTGGGAGGCCGAGGTGGGTAGATGATGAGGTCAGGAGATGGAGACCATCCTGGCTAACACGGTGAAACCCCGTCTCTACTAAAAATACAAAAAAAAAAAAAAATTAGCCTGGTGTGGTGGCGGGCGCCTGTAGTCCCAGCTACTCAGGAGGCTGAGGCAGGAGAATGGCGTGAACCTGGGAGGCGGAGCTTGAAGTGAGTGGAGATTGTGCAACTGCACTCCAGCCTGGGCGACAGAGTGAGACTCCGTCTCAAAAAAAAAAAAAAAAAAAGAATGAGTTCATGTCCTTTGCAGGGACATGGATGAAGCTGGCCATAACTCTCAGCAAACTAACACAGGAACAGAAAACCAAACACCACATATTCTCATAAGTGGGAGTTGAACAATGAGAACACATGGACACAGGGAGGGGAACATCACACACGTGGACACAGGGAGGGAACCATCATATGTGCCATAAGATTTGCAAGAAATCAAAAAGCATTTAAATATCCACATGGAAGTGAGGCAAGACTGATATCGTAGAAAAGTCAAATCAGCTGGGTGCGGTGGCTCACGCCTGTAATCCCAGCACTTTGGGAGGCCGAGGTGGGCAGATCACAAGGTCAGGAGTTCGAGACCAGCCTGGCCAAAATGGTGAAACCCCGTCTCTACTAAAAATACAAAAATTAGCCGGGTATGAGGGCGCGCGCCTGTAATCCCAGCTACTCAGGAGATTAAGGCAGGAGAATCGCTTGAACCTGGGAAGCGGAGGTTGCAGTGAGCCAAGATCACCCCACTGCACTCCAGCCTGGGCAACAGAGCGAGACTCTGTCTCAAAAAAAAAAAGAAAAGAAAAGTCAAATCAGTGATAGTAAGAATACACTTCAGAAGTTCTCTAAGAATGTAGAGGAAAAGGATAAAGAAATGAAAGTAACGAGAATGATAGTTCTGTGAGACTCAATTTTAAAACTCCAATATAAATACAATACATTTTTCAGAATAGAATAGAACAAAAACAACAAACTAATGAAAAAAAGAAATAGAAAACATTTTTTCTTGACCTTTAGAAAAATCATGTTCTATAAAAAGAGATCCTCACATAGACATATCCTGGCAAAATATGTATTGAAATGCTGGAAAACTTCAAACCATTCCAGGATCTGAGAAAAGTACTTAGAACTGAATGAAAATCAGACTGACCCTGGCTTTTTCTCTGTGATAGAAAGTTCAAGAAAACACCAGAATACCATCTACACAGTTGAGGGGAAGGGTTAGAAACCCAAGGAGTAACCAGAGATTTTGAAAACACACTTGTGTAGTCTGATATCTGTGAAAATAATGTGCTTGGCTGTTTTTGCTTTGAGAGTACATATCACTAATAAGCAGCTTAAAAAAAGATCACCTTAGTCCAACCATTGTGGAAGATAGTGTGGCGATTCCTCAAGAATCTAGAACCAGAAATACCATTTGATCCAGCAATCCCATTACTGGGTATGTACTCAAAGGATTATAAATCATTCTACTATAAATACACATGCACACATATGTTTATTGCAGCGCTACTTACAATAGCAAAGACCTGGAACCAACCCAAATGCCCATCAATGATAGACTGGATAAAGAAAATGTGACACATATACACCATGGAATACTATGCAGCCATTAAAAAGAATGAGTTCATGTCCTTTACAGGGACATGGATGAAGCTGGAAACCATCATTCTCAGCAAACTAACAGGAACAGAAAACCAAACACTGCATGTTCTCACTCAAGTGGGAGTTGAACAATGAGAACACATCGACACAGGGCGAGGAACATCACACACCGGGGCCTGTCGGGGCAAGGGAAGGGAGACCATTAGGACAAATACCTAATGCATACGGGGCTTAAAACATAGATGATGGGTTGATAGGTGCAGCAAACCACCATGGCACATGTATACCTATGTAACAAACCTGCATGTTCTACACATGTATCCCAGAACTTAAAATTAAAAAAAAAATTAAAAATAAAGCATCAGACATCTCCAAGTGGTGCTCCTAGCATATGGTGACACATGTGTCACCAGCTCTGGGATGGAGTCCAAGCCGTCTCTAAAATATTTTAAAGGTTTAAATATTTAAACATTTATAAATAAGCATCATTTATAAATATGTTAAAATATAAATGATGCTTAAGTACCAATGAAGTATTAAAGTATAAATATAAAATTAAAAGCATGTGAAAATATAAATAGTACCTAAGTACCATCAAAGGATTAAAATATAAATGATGATGGCCAGGCATGGTGGCTCACGCCTGTAATCCCAGCACTTTGGGAGGCTGAGGCAGACGGATCATGAGATCAGGAGTTGGAGACCAGCCTGACCAACACGGTGAAACCCCATTTCTACTAAAAATATAAAAGTTAGCCGGGGCGTGGTGGTGCACGCATGTAATCCCAGCTACTCAGGAGACTGAGGCAGATTCTCAAGGAGAATCACTTGAACCTGGGAGGCGGAGGTTGCAGTCAGCCAAGATCGTGCCACTGCACTCCAGTCTGGGTGACAGAGTGAGACTCCATCTCAAAAAAATAAAAAATAAAAAAAAATATAAATGATGTATAAGTACCATTGAAGTATTAAAATATGAATGATACCTAAGTACCATTGAAGCATTAAAATATAAGTGATACCTAAGTATCATGCAAGTATTAAAATAGAAATGATACTTAAGTACCATCGAAGTATTAAAATATAAATTATACCTAAGTACCACTGAAATGTTAACATATAAATGATACTTGTTTATATTTTAACACATACTTTTTCCTGAGAGTCTTTGTATAAAACTTATGCTCCAGGAAGACTTGCTATGTTTATTCTATGGCTTCAAATATCTGAAGCCACACAGCTGTGAAATCGGAGTACCCTCTTTTTCCCCAGTAAAAAGTCCTGAGTGAATGGAACTCCACAACAAAATGATAGTGGAGAAAAGCAATGCAGGCTAAGCAGGCTAATACTAAACACAAAAGCAAGGTCAGCAAAGAAGTGTCTAGCTACAGTTTATATTTCAGAATAAATTTAAAAGCAGGTGTCTCATGAAACAGAGCTGAGAAATTGGGGGCATTTGTGACAGTCACAGGAGCTCATCCACCCTTAAAGAGGCCTGGCCTCCTGCTCTGTAGGGCTGGGCCAAGTCCTTGATACCCTGGAGAGAGCTCACTTCTACCTCTCTTTGGAGTGTGAGAAACACACTCACCCATTCAAACCCAAAGAATGGACTTAGAGGCATGAAGAACAGTGAAAGTGAGACTTTTTTTTTTTTTTGAGACTCCGTCTTGATCTGTCACTGAGGCTGGAGTGCAGCAGTGCGATCTCAGCTCATTGCTGAGCTGAGATCACCTCCCAGGTGAATCTCCACCTCCCAGGTTCAAGTGATTTTCCTGCCTCAGCCTCCCGAGTAGCTAGGATTACAGGCATGCGCCACCACACCTGGCTAATTTTTGTATTTTTAGTAGAGATGGGGTTTCACCATGTTGGCCAGGCTGGTCTTGAACTCCTGACCTCAGGTGATCCACCCACCTCAGCCCCCAAAAATGCTGGGATTATAGGCATGAGCCACCGCACCTGGACAAAAGTAAGACTTTTTAATAATGGTTTTGCCAGATCGGATGTGTGATGGGCAGGCACACCCAGTGCAGTTTCAACAATTTATCCCCTAGAGCACAGGTCCCCCCACCTTCCTCACAGGCTGAGTAATATGGGGTTGCAGTCTTCCTGGACATCACCTAAGTTCCATTATCCCCTTATTAGGTTACATCTTGTCCTCTTCCCTACTTGAAGTTTCGATTTCCCAATGGCTAAGCTTTCTTTCCTTTTATGGATTAGACACCCCTGCCACTTTTCTCCCTCCCCTCTGACTTCTGTGAGTTTTATCACTCTTCCCAGATGTCTGTACCATGCATCTTGTCACATCCACAAGGGAACTGCCCAGACTTGTCTGTTTTCTGAAAATGGACCACTTAAAAAGTACTTGTTACAGGGCTCTCCACAGCTTTACTAAGCATACACTAGTTGAGGCCAGGAGGTCTTCAGCCACACAGCCTCTGGCCTCCTATCCTTGTGTCCCTTGGCCTCCATCCCACTGGCCTCCAAGGGACAGGTGCCTTTCCCTGCTCTGGGGCAAAGCCCTCCTCCATCCACAGGGTCCACCTCTGTCCTCCCTGGTGGCTCCTTGCCATATTAACGTGTTCAAATTCTACCCCAGTCAGAAAACTGCACCCCTTGAGCCCTGATGCTCCCTTGGCCCCCAAGATTACCAGCTTCAGGGAACCTCCCAGTTTTTGTCCACCTTATGACCTCCAAGCAACCCAGTCCTGAGGGCACTTTCCTCTCTGCCTCTGCAGCCCCACACTGGCCTGGAAATGCTCCCTTTGGTGGCCAGAGCCCCTACTTCTCCCAAGTTCTCCCCCACCCCCAGGGTCCAGCTTCCTTCCTCCTGCCCTCACCGTGGTTGCAGTTTTCATGGTTATATTTGTGGCTTTTTTCTTTCTCTTTTTTTTTTTTTGAGATGGAGTCTCACTCTGTTGCCCAGGCTGGAGTGCAGAGGCACAATCTCGGCTCACTGCACCCTCCACCTCCCAGGTTCAAGCGATTCTCCCACTTCAGCCTCTCGAGTAGCTGGGATTACAGGCACCCGACAACATGCCTGCCTAATTTTTGTATTTTTGTAGAGATGGGATTTCACCATATTGGCCAGGCTGGTCTCGGACTCCTGACCTCAGGTGATCCGCCTGCCTCGGCCACCCGAAGTGCTGGGATTACAGACTTGAGCCACCGTGCCTGGCTACATTTGTGGCTTTTTAAAAAATCTTCCTGGAGGACACATTTTTCCCTCTATAGCGCCAGCCACCCAGATCCACGCCTTTGCTTAAGTTATTTCCTCAGACAGGGATGCCCTCCCTTCTTCCCCTGGGACTGATATGTCCTGCCAGCTCCTTGGAGAACTTTCTCCCCATCTATCCTCTAATTCACAGCCACCCCCGGTTACATGCTCTCTTTCCGTGCCTCTTTCGTGTCTCATGAACCTGTCCATTTTGACACTTAACACACTCGGTTCAATCATCATTGTACATTCTGTCCCCACTAGACCCAGACGGCCTTGAGGGTAAGGTACCAAGGACTCTCCATGGCCAGTGCCCACCGGTGCTGAAATGAATGGGAACGATGCAGTCCCAAGACCTCAAGAGAACCTTCCCAGTCCTTTCTCCTTAATTTTTTTTTTTGTGTGTGTGTATGGTGTTTTTTAATTTTTTCCTCACTTGCTTTCTTTTCTTTTCCTTTCTCTCTTTCTTTCTTTCTCCTGCCTCCCTCCCTTCCTTTCTTTCTCCTTCCTTCCCTCCTTTCTTTCCCCTGCCTCCCTCCCTTCCTCTTTTCTTTCTCCTTCCTTCCTTCCTTTCCCTCCCTTTCTTTCTCTCTCTTTCCCTCTTTCTTTCTTTCGCGACAGGACGTCGTGTGTTTGCCCAGGCTGGAGTACAGTGGCACGATCATAGTTCACTACAGCCTCCACCTCCTGAACTCAAGCGATCCTTCTGCCTCAGTCTCCAGTGTAGCTAGCACCACAGACGTGCTCCTCCATGCCCGGCTAATTTAAAAATGTTTTTGCACAGTGAGGGCTCGCTATGTTGCCCACGTTGGTCTCGAACTCCTGGCCTCAAGATATCTCCGGCCTCAGCCTCCCAAAGTGCTGGGATGACAGGCGTGAGCTATTGCGTCCGGCCCCAGAATGCACTTGTTAAAGCGTTGTGGGGCTTTTTGAAATGACAATATATTCATATACTACAAAATTTAAAAGACATTGGCGGGGTGGAGTGGGGGTAAACCCACTGCCACTGCCCCGCCCCAGGCCCTGGATTCCCCTAGGCACAGTGTTACTCTTTCCTTGTGGAGTTTTCCCTGATCATTGAAGTTATGCCCTTGTCCCTTCTGCACCCGCGCTTCTGGGCACCGAGCTCCTCCCGCTGAAGTGATCGGCTTGCACTGACTGCGCTTGAGCTTCGCGCTTTCCCGCAGCGGCCGGGCCTTGGCGCCTGGACGCCCCGCCGACCCCGCGGCCGCGCGCCCTGCTCCCCCTGGCGGCCGCGCCCCGCACTGCAGTGGCCGCGTTGAGGCCCGGCCGGGGGAGGGGTCGCGCGGCGGCGGCGTCAGCGGCGGCGCCCGGGCGGTGGGAGCCGAGGCGCCGAGCAAGATGGCGGCGCGAGTGCTGCGCGCCCGCGGAGCGGCCTGGTCCGGCGGCCTCCTGCAGCGGGCGGCCCCCTGCAGCCTCCTGCCCAGGCTCCGGTGAGCAGCGCCGCCCTTTCCGGGAGGTGCCGGGGAGGGGCCGCCGCGAGGCGGAGGGCGCGGGTTTCCCGGCGCCGGTCTCCGCCCCGGCCCTGTCCCCAGCGCGGGTGGCTGCCCGGCCTCGGGGCAGTGGGGCCGGAGCTGGGGTGGGGCCGGAGCTGGGGCGGGGTCGGGGCGTCCTCGGGCTCAAGGTCACGGCGGGGAGGGGCCGCCCTGCGGCTCCACCCTCGCCCGGGAAGGCCCCCGAGGCTCGGCCCGGAGGCCACATCCTCCCCGCGGCGCTGGCCCGGCCTGCAGGGCCCTGACCGGCGCGACCCGTGGCCAGGGACAGGGACAGCGCGCGCCTGAGGCCGCAGGCCCCGGACGCCGTCTGCTGGGTCCTCGCCGGAGGCTGTTCCAAGCCTGAGTGGCTGCGTCTGCCGAGGACGTTGGTGACCCTGGTCTCTGAGGTGCCGTGAGTAGGGAATAAAAGAGTAAAGCATTGTCCCGGGCCAGCTCTCCGCGGAGGGTAGGGGAAGTTAGAGCTTGGAGGAGGTCAAATCACTTAACGTCTTGGAGTTGAAATTTAAAGCCGGCCGTGGATCTAAAAGTACTTAGAGTTATCAGCACTAAGTTCAGGCGTGGGGCTCTTGTTTAAACTTTTTTTTTTTTTTTTCTTACTTCAGTGGATTGGACGTTTGGTTGTCCAAATTCATCACCTTGATATTTGCATGTGCTGTTTTCCACATTCAAACAGCAAAGCCTATCCTGACTTACCCAGAGTTGCTTTCTCGTATTCATTGCTTTGGGTAGTTTAAATTACCTAAGGAACTGTGTGTTAAACTCGCCATGGGCCAGGGAGGTTTCAGTAACATGGTTTATTATTATTGTTGTTGTTTATTTATATTTTTGAGACGGAGTTTTGCTCTCGTCCCGGCTGAAGTGCAACGGCACGATCTTGTCTCACTGCAACCTCCGCCTCCCGGGTTCAAGTAATTCTCCTGCCTCATCCTCCCAAGTAGCTGGGATTACAGGCATGCACCACCACACCCAGCTCATTTTTGTATTTTTAGTAGAGACGGGGTTTCACCATGTTGGTCAGGCTGATCTCGAACTCCTGACCTCAGGTGATCCACCTGCCGCGGCCTCCCAAAGTGCAGGGATTACAGTCGTGAGTCACCAGGCGCGGCCTGATCTTTTTAAAAAGATGAGTCTGACTTGGGAGAGGGGGCAGAATTAAGGGTGGTGGCCAGTTGAGTGGACGCTGGCACTGAGAGTTGAGAGTTTGCTGAGAGCTCTTCTGCCAAAATGTGAGTGCCTACCACGTGCCAGGCACTGTTGACTGTTGAGAGACATCAGTGAATAAGGCGTCCAAGGCCATCCGGAGCTTAGCAGTAATTCAGGAGGGCTGGGGAAGAAGAATTCAGAGCAGTTTAGGACCTGGTAAAGTTTGTGAAGGCTGTGTGCTATTCAAGTGGAAAAGCAAATAGACAGTTGGCAGTATGACTCCTCAAAGGAGGTGTCTGGGCTACAGGTAACATTTAGGAGTTGTCAGTATATAGGAATGCTAAATGTTAATAGACACATGGATTTCATTATACTGTTTCGTATTTGATTTACGTTTTTCATAATAAAGCCTGGACGCAGTGACTCACACTTGTAATCCCTGCACTTTGGAAGGTTGCAGCAGGAGGATTGCTTGAGCCCAGGAGTTTGAGACCAGCCTGGGCAACATAGTGGAACTCTGTCCCTAATAATAAATAAGTACATAAATAAAAATTTGTATAATGAAACTTTTTTTAAACCATAGGAAGCCGGGTGCAGTGGCTCAGGCTGTAATCCCAGCACTTTGGGAGGCCGAGCTGGGCTGATCGCTTGAGCTCAGGAGTTCGAGACCATCCCAGGCAACATGACAAAACACATCTCTACAAAAAATACAAAAATTAGCCCGGCATGGTGGCACACGCCTGTAGTCCCAGCTACTTGATAGGCTGAGGTGGGAGTATGGCTTGAACCTGGGAGGTGGAGGTTGCAGTGAGCCGAGATCATGCCACGGCGTTCCAGCCTAGGTGACAGAGCCAGACCTTGTCTCCAAAATAAAACAAACAAAAAAATATAGGAATGTGTGAGATTGCTTGAGGCGAGAGTGTGGAGAGAGAAGGGGCTGCAAAGCAAGCCCTGGGATGTGCAGCGTATATAGGCTGAATGTAGGAGGGGGAGCTGGCAAGCTCATTGTTATGTGGCAGTGGCCAGGAGGAGGGAGGGAGTGCCATCCGCTGCGAAAGTGTTAGGTAAAATGACAGAAGAAAACAGGATTTGCTGAATCAGTTTCAGCAAGGGAGAAGGGCGTCCTCCCGGGAGCCTCATCCCTGCCTGTACATTAGCCAGCGTATTTCACTTAGTGCTGCTCAGCAGCAAGCTTGGAATTCCCAGCCGCTTCCTGGACATTGCATAAGTGTCTCACAGGTGCTCAAAACACTGCTGTACCCAGGATTTAACTCCTCTTCCTTCTACGAAGCCTGCTTTTCTTTGGTTCTTCTTCTCCAGTCATGAAACATTTTCCATGTGGTGGCCCAGGCCAGACACCAGATGGTCTTCCCCAAGCCCATCCCTCTTTTTGCCGCCATCTATCATTTACCAAATCTGTCAGTTCTGCCTCTAGTATGTCTTGAATCCACCCTCTCCATCTTCACTGCCCTAGCTCAACCCTCAGCAATACTCGTCTGGATTCCTACGAAGAGTGTGGGCTCGAACCTGTTAGTGAAGGGGATGACTAAAGAATTTTTTTTTTTCCTTGGAGATAGTCTTGCCCTGTTGCCCAGGCTGGAGTTTAATGGCATGACCACGGCTCACTGCAGCCTTGACCTTCCGGACTTAAGGGATCTTCCCACCTCAGCCTCCCAAGTAGCTGGGACTACAGGCCCACACCACCATGCCCAGCTATTATTTATTTATTTATTTGAGACAGAGTGTCACTCTGTTGCCCAGGCTGGAGTTCAGTGGCGTGATTTCGGCTCCCTGCAACCTCCACCTCCTGGGTTCAAGCAGTTCTCCTGTCTCAGCTACCTGAGCAGCTGGGACTTACAGGCGTGCACCACCACGCCTGCATAATTTTTGTATTTTTAGTAGAGATGGGGTTTCTCCATGTTGCCCAGGCTGGTCTCAAACTCCTGGCCTCAAGTGATCCTCCCACCACGGCCTCCCAAAGTGCTGGCATTACAGGGATGAATCACCACACCCAGCTGCTAATTTTTAATTTTTTTGTAGAGAGGGGGGTCTTGCTATGTTCCCCAGGCTAGTCTCAAACTCCTGGCCTCAAGCAGTCCTCCCACCCTCCACCTCCCAAAGTGCTAGGATTATAGGTGTGAGCCATTGTGCCCAGCCACACGTCTAAAGAATTCTAAGCGGACATTTTCCTAGTAGAAAGATCTCTATGACACAAACCTTGACTGGTTCCTAATCCCTCCTCCCTGTCTGCCCCCATTCCCCTACCCACAAGAGCAATGAAAGACATTTTGGGGAGAACTGGGGATATTTTAATAGGGAGTGGATATTAGATATGATGGAATAATTGTTTTTCTCAGATGTGATGATAGCATTGTAGTTCTGTCATTGTGTTTTGGAGATACATGCTGAAGGATTTACGGGAGAAGTATCATTATGTCCAAACTCTACTTTCTTTTCTTTTTTTTTTCCTGAGACAGAGTCTCGCTCTGTCACCCAGGCCGGAGTGCAGTGGGGTGATCTCAGCTCGCTGCAACCTCTGCCTCCCGGGTTCAAGTGATTCTCCTGTCTCAGCCTCCCGATTAGCTGGGACTACAGGCGTGCGCCACCACAACCAGCTAATTTTTTTGTATTTTTAATAGAGATGGGGTTTCACCATTTGGCCAGGATGGTCTCGATCTCCTGACCTCGTGATCTGCCCGCCTTGGCCTGCTTTGGTCTCCCAAAGTGGTGGGATTATAGGTGTGAGCCACTGCCCCCAGCCCAAAACTCTACTTTCAAATGGTTCAGTAGAAATTAAAAAGCAAATATAGGGCCGGGTGTGGTGGTTCACACCTGTAATCCTAGCACTGTAGGAGGCCAAGGCTGACGGATCACATGAGGCCAGAAGCTCAAGACCAGCGTGGACAACATGATGAAACCCTGTCTCTACTAAAACTACAACATTTAGCAGGGTAACTACAACATTTAGCAGGGTGTGGTGGTGCAGGGCTGTAGTCCCAGCTATACAGGTGGCTGAAGCAAGGTAATTGCTCGAGCGCAGGAGGTGGAGGCTGAAGTGAGCCGAGATCGCGCCACTGCCCTTCAGCTGACATGAGAGAACAAGGCCCTGTCTGAAAAAAAAAAAGAAAAAAAAAATTAAAAAGCAAATATATAGAGAGAAAAACTTTTAATGGTAAAATGTTCATTTTTAAAATCTAGATGCAGGGCAGAAAAGTCTTGTCATGTTTAAACTCCTCTGGGTTTGAAGTTTCTGGAAATGAAAGGTGTGGGAACAGGTCTCTGGAGCAGCAGTGTGGAAGACGGGTACTGGGGCTGGATGGAGTGTGGTGGTGGGGAGGGGAGTCAGGGAGCTGCTGCTTTAAGGCAGGAGTCTTCTTGGCATGGGTCTGTCAACCTCTTCTCTCCCCCGGGCCTGTGCTTCCAAATTCTGGTGCTGTTTGCACACTTGTGGCTTTGGCCATCACTGGTTCTGCTTAGAATCTCCCTTCCATGGGTATCTACCTGACCATCTGCTCCTCTTCTTTCCAGTCTTCCACTCAACAGGTACTTCGTTAGAGCTGGCCCCCAGGCTGCCCTTACCCATGCCACAACAGCTACCTACTTCCTTGTGTCATCATTGAAGAGCTTGTCTGTTTGAGTTGTGATCGTGTTTGTCTGTTTGCCCTCACCAGCAAACTGAGCTCCCGTGAAGTCAGGGCCAGGTTCATCTGTGCATTGTCAGTGGCTGACAGGTGTAGTGCACAGTCTGTAAATAACAGTGATCATATTGCCGGGCGCGGTGGCTCACGCCTGTAATCCCAGAACTTTGGGAGGCCAAGGTGGGCGAATCACGAGGTCAGGAGATCGAGACCATCCTGGCTAACATGGTGAAACCCTGTCTCTACTAAAAATACAAAAAATTAGCCGGGCGTGGTGGTGGGCGCCTGTAGTCCCAGCTACTCAGGAGGCTGAGGCAGGAGAATGGCGTGAACCCGGGAGGCGGAACTTGCAGTGAGCCGAGATCCCACCACTGCACTCCAGCCTGGGCGACAGAGCGAGACTCCGTCTCAAAAAAAAAAAAAAAAAAATGATCATATGAATGAAGCGCAGTGTGCTCCTGCTGCCTCATCCTGTGGTCTCAGCGTTAAGTCCTTTCCCTTCTTCGGTTTCCTCTTCCCCGCCTGATCAGCACCCACGAGCTTCTTCTGAATGCACTCCTTTCTCTTCATCCCCACTGCCATCTTAACCCCAGATCATCTAGTGAGTATTTATTGAGTGCCTTCTGCATACCTGGTGCTGCTGGGCATGGCAGCCAGGGTGCCCAGGAAGCATGTTCCTGGCCTTCGTTGCTGCAGCCATATATCACGCTCCTGCCAGGCTGCTTTTGACACTTAGATTTTTTTTTTTTTTTTTTGAAACGGAGTCTTGCACTCTCGCCCAGGCTGGAGAGCAGTGGCGTGATCTTGGCTCACTGCAACGTCCGCCTCCCAGGTTCAAGTGATTCTCCTGCCTCAGCCTCCCGAGTAGCTGGGACTACAGGCGTCCACCACCACACCTGGCCATTTTTTTGGTATTTTTTAGTAGAGACAGGGTTTGGCCATGTTGCCCAGGCTGGTCTTGAATTCCTGACCCCAGATGATCCGCCCACCTCAGCCTCTCAAAGTGCTGGGATTACAGGCATGAGGCACTGCGCTCGTCCGACACTTATATTTTTTTTGAAAACTTGACAGCATCTCACCCTACACAGGATAAAGTCGCCCTCGCCTCGCCCTCACGGTCCTCCCACATGCTCTTCTGCCTTGCTAAACAGCTTGCCATTCCAGACATATGCCATTCAGTGTCATGACTCCATGTCCCTGTACATGTTGTTCCCATTGACTGGAATTAGCACCTGCCTTCTCCACCTGTCTTGCTTGCCCTCCAAAACAGAGCCAGAATGCCCCTACTGGAGTCCCTCCTGCGCCTCCCAGGCCAAGCTGATGGTGGGTTCACTTGAGCTCTTGCAGTGTATGTCTAAGTTTACAGCATCTGTGGCCACTCTGGCTGTTTACTGATAGGTTTTTCCTGTGAGACTGAATAGGCTTGGCATCTGGTTTATCTTTGTATCCATAGAGCCCGGCATAGAATGCTGACTGGATTTCAAGTCTAGTGTTTTGTATAGTGCACCCTTCCTTATCCTCTGGAAAGTGCCCCCTACCATCTTGGCGATTGTCACTGTCAGTTAAGAACCCAGGCCCAAGCCAGATCTTATCATTTGGGCAGCCGTTGGCATAGCTGCGACTCGAATGACTAGATGGGTTGGGCATGTTAGGCAGCTTTGGTCACCTGACACTCAAAGATTTCAGTTTGACGGTTGGGGGTAGTACTGGCCGGTTGGGGGTAGTACTGGCCGGCTTGTTTTTCATTTGTCAAGACGATTGCTGCCCAAGTTCACAAGCAAATGCCACTCAGGTTCTTTTGTGTGTGCTGTGTTGATTTAGTCTCACCCCCTGCTCTGCATTTTTCGATTACTAGCATTGTCACATCCCTTACCTCATTGTACCCACCCAAAGGGGAATCCCTTTGGTATTATTATTTGTTTGTTTGTTTTAGAGGTGGTCTTGCTCTGTTGCCCAGGCTGGAGTACAATGCATGATCATAGCTCACTACAGCATTGAACTTGTGGGCTCAAGTGATCCTCCTGCCTCAGGTTCCTGGGTAGCTAGGACCATAAGCACGAGCCACCATGCCCAGCTACTCTTTTTATTTTTTTTTGTAGAGACAGGGTCTTCCTATGCTGCCCAGGCTGACTTTGGTGTTTCTGAGATATGAAATAAATGCTCAGTTGGGGTGATTTTTATTTCAAAGGCATCCTTTATTAGTGAAAATATTATCTGTCTATAAATATACATAATATACGTTTGCCTCTGTATTTCTGGAAGGATATACATAAAACTATTAGTAGTCATTGCTTTAGTATTTCTTATTTTAAGTGAAACTCCCTAGTCAGTATTTTTAGACACTTTTTATTATATCCCTTTCTTAATTGCTCATAATTGTTATTCCTAAGCTTTTACAATTTATTTAACAAAAAAAATTGTAGACACAATTTCTGTTTAATGAACTTAAAATCTAAAATAAACACAGAAATTGGCTGGGCACAGTGGCTCACACCTATAATTCCAGCACTTTGGGAGGCCGAGGCAGGCGGATCACCTGAGGTCAGGGGTTCAAGACCAGCCTGGCCAACATGGTGAAAACCCACCTCTACTAAAAATACAAAAATTAGATGGGTGTGGTGGTGGGCACCGCTAGTCTCAACTGCTTAGGAGGCTGAGGCAGGAGAATCACTTGAACCCAGGAGGCGGAGGTTGCAGTGAGCTGAGATTGTGCCATTATTGCCCTCCAGCCTGGGCAACAGAGCAAGACTCTGTCTCAAAAAAAAAAAGAACATACAGAAATTACATAGTCCCATAAACAAATCTTAAAACTTTCTACTTTGTGTATCACTAATTTTATATGGTTGCCTTAAAGTAATGGGTAAGTTTCTTTTTTCTTTTTCTTTTTTTTTTTTTTGAGACAGAGTTTCACTCTTGTTGCCCAGGCTGGAGTGTAGTGGCGTGATCTCGGCCCACTACACCCTGCACCTCCCGGGTTCAAGCGATTCTCCCTCAGCCTCCTGAGTAGCTGGGATTACAGGCATGCGCCACCATGCCTGGCTAATTTTATATTTTTAGTAGAGACGGGGTTTCTCCATGTTGGTCAGTCTGGTCTCCCGACCTCAGGTGATCCACCCGCCTCCTTGGCCTCCCAAAGTGCTGGGATTACAGGCATGAGCCACTGTGCCCAGCCCATGATATTATTAAACAGATATCCCTAAATGTAGTGTATGTAAAACACTTCAAACTAATTGACAAAATGTGCTTTCATTTTTATTGGAATATGGCTGGGTGTGGTGGTTCACGCCTATAATCCCAGGACTTTGGGAAGCTGAGGCAGGCAGATCACTTGAGCTCAGAAATTCAAGACCAACCTGGGCAGCATGGTGAAACCCTGTCTCTACAAAAAAATACAAAAATTAGTTGGATGTGGTGCTGGGCACCTGTAGTCCCAGCTACTTGGGAGGGGTTGAGACAGGAGGATAGCTTGAACCCGGGAGGTCGAGGCTACAGTGAGCCAAGATCACGCCACTGCACTCCAGCCTGAGTGACAAAGTGAGACCCTGTCTCAAAGAAAAAAAAAATACAGAAGAGAAAAGCACAATATAGACATTATATGGAGAAAGCTGTGTGTCTTTCCCCTCTATCCCTTTAAACCATTTTCTCAGGGAAACCACCATTAATGCTTTCTTAATTTTTAGGAATTTTTATATATAGTAAACACAAATTGGAAGCATCTTCAACTTACATCTGCAAATGCCACTTAATACTATATGTTTTTATCTTACTCACTTTCAAGAAAAATTGCATTTACTGGTATTATTATTTTGCTTGTTTAAAGTGAGTTTGCTTCTTTTTAATCTTTGAAGGATGTGAAAACGTGCTTTTATATTTCTTTATAATTATTTATAGAGCACATTTTATTTTTAATTTATTTTATTTTATTTTATTATTATTACTTTTTTTGAGATTGAGTCTTGCTGTGTAGCCCAGGCTGGAGTGCAGTGGCACGACTTGGCTCACTGCAATCTCCACCTCCTGGGTTCAAGCGATTCTCCTACCTCAGCCTCCTGAGTAGCTGGGATCACAGGCATGTGCCACCACACTCAGCTATTTTTTTTTTTTGTAGTGTTAGTAGAGACAAGATTTCACCTTGTTGGCCAGGCTGGTCTTGAACTCCTGACCTCAGGTGATCCACCTGCCTCGGCCTCCCAGAGAGCTGGGATTTAGAAGCGTGAGCCACCACTCCCGGCCAATATATTTGTATTTTTTGTATTTGTAAGTTCACATCATTCAAAAATCTTTATATCTGGTTTCTACCTATTTGAGACAATATCCTATGAATTGGTTTTTAAATTAAAAGAACATCATATTGGGGAGAAGATTGCTCTGTAATGTTTGTTCAAGAAAGCAGCAAACTAGGCTGAGCGCGGCAGCTCACGCTTGCAATCTCAGCACTCTGGGAGGCTGAGGCTGGCGGATCACTTAAGGCCAGGAATTCGAGACCAACCTGGCCAATATGATGAAACCCTGTCCCTACTAAAAATACAAAGATTAGCCAGATGTGGTGGCATGCACCTGTAGTTCCAGATAGTCAGGAGGCTGAGGTGGGAGAATTGCTGGAACCTGGGAGGCAGAGGTTGCAGTGAGCCGAGATTGCACTACTGCACTCCAACAAGTGCAATGAGACCCTGCCTCAAAAATAAATAAATAAAGCAGCAAACTGATTTTTTAAGCAAAAAAAAAAAGAAAAGAAAAGAAAAGAAAAAGGCTGCCAGTATCATGTGAAATTTAGAGCCCTACTTCTAAAATACCGTTGCTGCGTAAGAATAGGAATTTCTATTATTGTAGTATGAAATCCGTGTGTTCATTTCATGAAGTACTGGGGAATTTGCTCTCATGAGAGTTTTTCTTGTCCCTTGTTTAAATTCCTGGTCCCCCTTTTTAATACCTGGAGTTGCTCTCTCTTTTCCTCTTAATGTTTACCTGGTGGTATCTGGGTGCTTAAGCAAGTCTGCCAAGCAGATTAGAAATACTATTGTAGAAGGCTGGGCGCAGTGGCTCACGCCTGTAATCCCAGCACTTCGGGAGGCCGAGGCAGGCGGATCATGAGGTCAGGAGATCGAGACCATCCTGGCTAACACGGTGAAACCCCATCTCTACTAAAAATACAAAAAATTAGCTGGGCGTGGCAGCGGGCGCCTGTAGTCTCAGCTACTCAGGAGGATGAGGCAGGAGAAAGGCGTGAACCTGGGAGGCGGAGCTTGCAGTGAGCCAAGATCATGCCGCTGTACTCCAGCCTGGGCGACAGAGCGAGACTCTGTCTTAAAAAAAAAAAAAAAAAAAGAAATACTGTTGTAGAAAATCATCTAGTGTTTCTAAAGAGATCCCCAAGAAGAGGTTCACACTGGCCCATCAGCATCTGGACTTTTATGTCCAGAAGCACTAAGATTCTGGACATTTATGCTGGCCCTTTGGAATCCCAGTACATTACTGATCTAGGAAAAGGCAGAAAAGATCTATGTGTAGGTCAGTTAGAGAGCAAAAGTAGCTGGGCATGGTGGCTCATGCTCGAAATCTCAACACTTCAGGAGGCCAAGGCAGGAGGATCGCTTGAGGCCAGGAGTTCAAGGCCAGCCTGGGCAACCTGGCAAAACCCATTCTCTATAGAAAATACAAAAATTAACCAGGCATGGTGGTGTGCATATGTTGTCCCAGCTAATCTGGAGGCTGAGGTGGGGGAATCGTTTGAGCTCTGGGGGTCAAGGCTGCAGTGAGCCGTGATCACACCAGTGCACTCCAGCCTGGGCAACAGAGTAAGACCCTGTCTCAAAAATAAAAAGAGAACAAAAGTATAAAGGGTATGCTGTGATAGACCTGGCCAGAAGTAAGATCACCAATTATAAAAGGGATTGTGCAGAAAGAAGGGGCAGGAATTCAGAAGGCTACCCTTCTGTATGATTCCATACATACGATGTTCTAGAAAAGGCAAAACTGAGGGACAAGGAACACAGCAGTGGTTGCTAGAGATGGGGAGAGGGGTTGATTATAAAAGGATTAACTTCAAGGGGTGAAGAAACTGTTGTGATGCTGGTTACATTACTTCAGGCATTTGTCAAAACTCAGTACTGTCTGCCAAAAAAGTACATTTTATTGTACATAGATGTGAAAAACCAAGAAGATGAGGGAAACGCTGTTTGTCATTTGATCATGGTTACATAAAGTTCAGAAGAGGGCTGAGCGCAGTGGCTCACACCTATAATCCCAGCACTTTGGGAGGCCGAGGTGGGCAGATCACTTGAGGTCAGGGGTTGAAGACCAGCCTGGCTAACATGGCAAAACCCTGTTTCTACTAAAAATACAAAAATTAGCCGTGCACGGTGGCACACCATGTAGTCCCAGCTACTCAGGAGGCTGAGGCGGGAGAATCGCTTGAACCTGGGAGGTGGAGGTTGCAGTCAGCTGAAATGGTGCCACTGCACTCCAGCCTGGCAACAGAGCGAGATTCTCTCAAAAAAAGTGTGTGTGTGTGTGTGTGTGTGTGTGTGTGTGTGTGTGTAGAAATTGTTCAGATAGTTCAGAAGGTTATACAATGAAAAGAAAAAACCTTTACTCCCACCCCAGGCCCAGTCATGTTCCCCAGATGTCATCACCCTTTAACAGCTCACTCTGTATGTGTATGTATAGTGCTGTTCTGTGCTGGCTTTTTTACAGAATTTATCTTGGAGATGTCAGCACATCAGTGCACATAAATCTACCTCATTCTTTTTATCGAGTGCATATTTTCTGACGGGGAGTATTTCCTAATTTATGTGGCCAGTCTGCATTAATGGCTATTCAAATGGCCTATGCCAGGAGATAACTGGAAACAAGACAGCAATGAATATTTGTATGCATTCAACTTTGTGCACCTGTCTAAATATAGCTGGCCGTAGGACATAACCACAAGTGTCATTATTGGGCTGAAGTCATACACAGTTTCCATTTTGATATGGATGATGCCACACTGCCCTCTTGGGAGGTCAACAAATTTGCATTCCTATTAGCTGGCATATGGGAGTTCAACATGCACATAGATATTTGTGAAGTAGGGCCAATTGCAGTGGTTTACACCTATAATCCCAGCACTTTGAGAGGCTGAAGTGGGAGCATTGCTTGAGGCCAGGAGTTTGAGAACAACTTGGGCAACATAGCAAGACCCCATCTCTACAAAAAATTTTAAAAAATTAACCATGCAAGATGACATATGCCTCTAGTCGCAGCTTCTCAGGAGGCTGAGGTGGGACGGACGATCACTTGAGCCCAGGAATTTGAGGCTACAGTGAACTACAGTGAGCTATTGCACCACCACACACCAGCCTGGGTGACAGGGCAAGACCCAGTCTTAAAAAAAGAAAGAAATCCATGAGTAAAGTATAGTTTGTGACTTGAGTCAAATTTATCCTCACTTTCTGAAAGCATTCACAATAGAAATTTAATTATAAGATGAAAATTAGCAATGTGTTAATAAAGTTGGTATTCTGAGGTTTGTGGGGGCAGTTAAAAAATTTTTGATTTTTAAAGTTAATTTTTACAAATCTTGATTTTTTTTTTGGCCAGGCTCGGTAGCTCCTGCCTGTAATCCTAGCACTTTGGGAGGCTGAGGCAGGTGGATTGCCTGAGCTCAGGAGTTCATGACCAGCCTGGGCAACACAGTGAAACCCCATCTCTACTAAAATACAAAAAATTAGCTGGGCGTGGTGGTGTGTGTCTGTAATCCCAGTTACCCTAGAGGGTGAGGCAGGAGAATCGCTTGAACCTGGGAGGCGGAGGTTGCAGTGAGCCCAGATCGTGCCACTGCACTCCAGCTTGGGCGATAGAGCGAGACTCCATCTAAAAAAAAAAAAATTTTTGATTTTTAATTTACTTGAGGGGTAAATTTTTTTTAAAGAAAGAATGTATTTCATTTTCCTTGTATTTTTAAAATATTTTTATTGTGGTAAAACATATATACATAAAATTTGCCATTTAAACCATCTTAAGTGCATAATTCAGTGGCATTACTTATATTCACAATGTTGTACAATCATCACCACTATCTGTTTCCAAATCAAATAATATTTTTTAAATTGTGGCAAAATGTACGTAATGTAAAATTCACCATTTTAACCATTTTAAGCATACAGTTCAGTGGCATTGAGTAGATTCACATTTTGGGGAAACATCACTACCATTCATCTTGAGAATTTCTTCATCTTCCCAAACTGAAACTCCTTACCCCAACCTCCCCTTTCCTCACCTCCTGGCAACCTCCGTTCTGCTTTCTGTCTCTGTGGGTTTATCTACTCTAGGTATCCATGTGTATTTTTTCTGTGTCAAAAATTGCTTTGAAAAACACATAGTGCAAATTGCAAAGATAAATGTGGGCTCTCTTATAGGAGTGCCACACATTTTACATTTTTCTTTGCTTCTGCTTCTTGGAGTGCATGCTGTTGTCATGGAAAGCAGGTATTCTGTGGTAGCCCAGGTTCTGGAACGGTGCCTAGAATAGCTGCTCACTGTGTTTGCCAGGTGAACTGATGGATATATGAAAACAGTATACTGCGTGACAACACCTTTGTTATTCCATAGGACATGGACATCTTCCAGCAACAGATCTCGAGAAGACAGCTGGCTAAAATCCTTATTTGTCCGGAAAGTTGATCCAAGAAAAGATGCCCACTCCAATCTCCTAGCCAAAAAGGAAACAAGCAATCTATACAAATTACAGTGTGAGTGACAGGTTTGCTATCTTCATAGTTGACTTTTTTTCCCCTTTGTTCCTAAGTTTATCGTTGAATTTTCTTTTGTTTCAGTTCACAATGTTAAACCGGAATGCCTAGAAGCATACAACAAAATTTGGTGTGTATACCAAACTATCCTTTACTTGGGGAAAAATAATGACTTTATTTGTTAGTTAATTCCACTAACACTTGATAGCATAGAGAGAGATCTTTCATCCCTCTCTTTTGAAGCTGAACATTCAGAGGCTCTTAAACTGAGCTTCGTGTGGGATTGCGGAAGGCGTTTTGATTTTAAGCACTCACACAGCTAAATCATCATATAGGCTATCAGACTTTAGAATGTTACCAGACTCTTGTGTTTGGAGGAACTTTGCCAGGCTGTCTAGTCCATCTACTTATCCAGTGCTGGAGTCCTTTCCACAGACCTTCCTGACTGCCTGTCCTGAAGTAAGTTCCATCTCGGGACAGCTCTGAGTGTTAGGAATAAGAATTCACATCTCTGAGTCCTTCATTGATTCCCCTAAGTAAAACTGCCCTGTGAGAGTCCTGTATGTATTCGAACATAGCTGCCATTTCTTCCCAACTCCTCTGTTCTCCAGGATCCAAGTCCCTTCCGCTGATTCTCCTATGATTTGAGATCTAAACCTGCTTACAGAATTTGTAAACTTTAAGACGAAAGGGGAGAACTAAGCTTACCAGCTTTCAAGTTAACAGAAATAGTATTTTAATGACCCATGGTGAGCAAATGTGAAGAAAAAGGTTTTTAGTTTAGTTCTGTTTTGTTTTTACCTTTAATATCTACTACGTTCTTAAGAAAGCAAACAATTTTGTCCCTATAATCAGCATACTTTTTAGAAGAAAAACCTTTTGTTTTTTATTGTTTTGTTTTTGAAGATAGCTTATGAAATGTAACAATAGCATTGAATTTCTTGCTCATTCCAGCACATTTCTCTTTATTAAAAAATGCCCTTAAAACAAAGCAGATGTTTATTTCTAAGTCTTTTCTCATGAAAATGGAATTTTTCCCTATGCCGATGTTGTCCTGGATTACCTTTTTTGTCCTGTCTTATCACTTCGTCTCCTGTCTCGGGTTTCTGGCTGTCTGTTCCTATTTCTATTTGATGTTGTGCTCTCACTTCACACCCAGCATGTAGAATCACCTTGCTCTTCCAACTTCCCTGTCTGTGCCACTCACCTTGTTTTACTCAGCCCGTTCCTTAGTTCTCTGTGGTGAATCTGTCACCTAAGCCGTGCATTCTTCATCGGACATGTATTTTGGTTCTCGTTTCCTTCTCCATCTCCCTCTCCAAGCCTCTCGAGCCCCATTCCCAAGTAGCTTTTTTTCTGACTACCTTTCTGGGCTCCAAGCTATACCTGTGTCTCCTTCCTGCCCTGCAGTACATTACCCCAAAGTTTGTCAGATTGATCTGCTTGAGTTCTGTTTTCTTTTTTCATCACGTTTTTTCTTTTCTCTGAAACTTTCAGCAGCTCCCTGTTTCCAGAACATAAAGACTTAACTCCTGCCTGGTTTTTAGGGGTCCCAATAATGGGATTCTGCCCAACCCATCCAGTTCTGGGTACAAGTACTGCCTGCCTTACAATCTCCATTCAGGTAAGGCCAGGGCTCCTAAGAGCAGGTTTGGGGTCCCCAGCAAAGAGGAGTGGCTACAAATCCATGCGTGACTTTGTGTTGGTGAAAAACCTAGGCCCCGTTGCCAGGCCCCTTTCTGGACCCCACCTGAATCATGTGTACTGGGCTTCCTCCTGGGCACTGCCTCCAATGCAGGGTTGTCTATTCCTGCTCATGTCATGCGACGAAAAGGAAATGTTGGACATACATTTCCCTAGCAGAATCCCTCTTTCCCTGTCCTCGATTTTCATTGATCCCATGTTATTTCTGAACATTCATGAGTCACGCATCAGATACATTTAATATCAGATCCTAATTTAAAAAGTAAATGCTACTCTTCCAAAAGTACACATGATGTGGTCACTATACTGGGTCATAAAGATGTATGGGTTTTCAGTTAGTTAGACTTAGACCGTTTTGGAACTTTTCTCTGTTAACCATTTATATATCCCTGGTCGTATGGAGCTCCAGTGGTGCAGTCGGTTAGCACATGGTACTTACATACCCTTGGTCCTGTAGCCCCAGCATGTGGTGGTGATCACTAGTTAAAATATCAGAGTCAGCAAATAGTGTGAACAGGTTCCATTTCTTGCCCTTGATCCCCTTTTGCATCCATTGTTGAATCTGTATGATACTTTTTCATCATAATTTTTCTATTCAAAAAGTGTGCAGGTTTTAGCTTTTCTCTTGGTGTAAAACAGTTACACTCTTCCCTTTGCCTTTCCCTGTACATTAGAATCTATACCATAGGAAAGCTTCCATGGAACCAAGCTCCACTCTGACACCCCTGTTAAATTCATACACTGCCGTGACCTGTCATGGCTTTGTCCCTGTCCCTGCACAATGCGCGGGAATGAATTGGTTGGTGTGTTCGGTGCGAGACTACGTGACACCCCTCCCATCCCCTTGGCCCATTGAATTGAGTAGAACATAATTTATGCTTCGCATTGTATCTTTAATTTTTATTCTTCTGCCATGTTGATGCCCTTGGGGACTATTGGAGGTTGGAGTCGCTTCCAGACTATGTTGTGTTCCAGCTGTCTTCTTGCTCCTTCCTGAACGCCAGCTTGTTCTCTGCTCCTGTTACCTCTGCCTGCTGGTACTGCTTGTGTTGTCTGCCTCTGTCTTGAACATTACTTTCCTCCCTTTCCATCTCCCTTATTTCTTCCGTGTTCTTTTCTACTATTCCCCGTCTCTCATTCTTCCTGTCTTTGGAACCAACAGAATGTTTTTTGGTGATGTCGTTTTTTTTCCCCTCAAATGGAAAATAGTAGACCCATAGCTCCCAAAATCCTGGGACCTTTGGTTTTTCTTTATCATCTTTATACTGATTGAACAACTCTTCTAGATAGTTGGGGTATCAGAAACCTAAGCTTCTGATCAGCAGGGTGTTGGAATACAACATAATTCAGCTAAAAGGTTAATTCCACATGCCGTTTTATCATGATGTTCTAAGGTCAGTTGTTAGAACACAGAGTAGGTGGTCTTTTTCCTGTTACTGATCAGGTGCTGTCCACCTGGTCAAATTTTGCTGGTTGTTTAATTAGTGTTGCTGTTTCTTCTCTTTAAGTCAAGAGGTGTTGCCAAAGATTCACGAAGATAAACACTACCCTTGTACTTTGGTGGGGACTTGGAACACGTGGTATGGCGAGCAGGACCAAGCTGGTAGGAAGCGAAGTCTTTGGAATAAACACTTCTTCCTTAAGCCTTATGTAACACTTAAGTAATTTTCTAATTTAATGCTTGTTCTTATCATCAAAGCTTTCCAAGTCTCAGTCTAATTTTATGATTAAAGTAGTTTCTTCAACAATTCATTGCGAAAATGGTTTTAAAATTGTTTTTAATGTTTGAATCTATTATTGAACCATTATGATGTAACTCATAGGCCAAAACATGGGGCATTACAGTTTTTTTGTTTTTTGAGACAGAGTCTTGCTCTGTTGCCCAGGCTGGAGTGCAGTGATGAGTATCTAGGCTCACTGCGACCTCTGCCTCCCGGGTTTAAGCGATTCTTCTGGTTTAGCCTCCCAAGTAGCTGGAAATACAGGTGCCCACCACCACACCCAGGTAATTTTTGTATTTTTAGTAGAGACGGGGTTTCACCATGTTGGCCAGGCTGGTCTGGAACTCCTGACCTCAAGTGATCCGCCTGTCTCAGCCTCCCAAAGTGCTGGGATTACAGGCATGAGCCACCACACAACCAGCCTACAGTTTTGTGCTGTGTTAACGTTATACCTATCTAGAACATTTTCAAGTAGTAGTATCATGAAATTCTAAATGTATACTGTCTTTTAAAATGCATTTCAGTCCACCTCTGGAGGTATGAAGGAGGCTATCCAGCCCTCACAGAAGTCATGAATAAACTCAGAGAAAATAAGGTAATGATATTGAAAAATGTTTACTTAGACTAGTGATATATAGATGTTAGTACAGAATTAAATGACTTTTCTGTCTTCAGTTTTTGTTAATAAACTTCATTTTTTGTAACAGAAATTTTATTGTTTGGACTCCTGAAGTTGTATTTAAACATAAACAGTTGTAATACTATTCAAACAACAATTCTGACCGGGTGCGGTGGCTCACGCCTGTAATCCCAGCACTTTGGGAGGCCAAGGCAGGCGGATCACGAGGTCAGGAGATCGAGACCATTCTGGCTTACACAGTGAAACCCCGTCTCTACTAAAAAAAATACAAAAAAATTAGCCGGGCTTGGTGGCAGGCACCTGTAGTCCCAGCTACTTGGGAGGCTGAAGCAGGAGAATGGCGTGAACCCGGGAGGTGGAGCTTGCAGTGAGCTGAGATTGCGCCACTGTACTCCAGCCTGGGCGACAGAGCAAGACTCTGTCTCAAAAAAAAAAAAAAAAAAAATTCTTATTGTTCTTATTATAAAAGTCAATTATGCTTTGAAACTGATAAGGTGGTACTTTGAAACCGGTGACTGGGCTGGGTGCGGTAACTCATGCTTGTAATCCCAGCACTTTGGGAGGCCAAGGCAGGCATATCAGTTGAGGCCAGGAGTTTGAGACCAGCCTGGCCAACATGGCAAAACCTCATCTCTACTAAAAATACAAAAATTAGCCGAGCATGGTGGTGCACAACTGTAATCCCAGCCACTCGGGAGGCTGAGGCACGAGAATTGCTTGAACCCAGAAGGCAGAGGTTGCAGTGTGCCGAAACTACACCGCTGCACTACAGCCTGGGCAGCAGAGTGAGACTCTGCCTCAAAAAAACAACACAAAAAAACCCCCAAAAGACTGGTGACTGGTGTATCAGTCAGCATGGCAGGCACAATTAGCTCTGGATGACCTAAAACTGTGTAATTCAGGAACTGTTTGTCACACACATAGAGTTTATCTTGGGCTGACTTTGCTTTCCACCCTCCCTTCACTAGCAGGTGCTTGTCAATAGGGAGAAATTTAAAAGCCACACATCATTAAGAAAGAAATTCTTTTGTATAGATTCCCAGACAAATATAAATAGGTTTTGAATTATCTGCTCTTTTGTAGTCTGCATGCTACTTCTATTGATGTGCCATCAAACACTGTTAGAAGAATCTAAAAATATAGCAAATTAAATTTGTTTGCATTGCCACCTAAATAATTAGGATGCCCAAGTAATTTGTCATCTAAACCTGGACACTTTTGAGAATGAAAAGGAATGCTGTTAATGATTATGCAAGCTCAACAGATGTAAACTGGGACTGTCTCAGGCCAACTGGGACCTGTTGATTACCCTATTATAGTATTCTGTAGGAACATCAATGTTACTGAAATGGGCTTAATGTAAGTATCAGAAGATTTCATGAGCACATTTTTTTCACTCAAAGGAATTTTTGGAATTTCGTAAGGCAAGAAGTGACATGCTTCTCTCCAGGAAGAATCAGCTCCTGTTGGAGTTCAGTTTCTGGAATGAGCCTGTGCCAAGATCCGGACCTAATATATATGAACTCAGGTCTTACCAACTCCGAGTAAGTACAGAAATATAAGTTATTCCTTTTACTCCTCTGTGAAAAAGCACAAGCATTTTGTAAGGCTGACAACAGAACTTGTGTGTACATTCTGTGATGTGTGTCTAGCATTATATATATATATATATATGTATATATATATATTTTTTTAAGACTGGGTCTCACACTGTCACCAAGGCTAAGCTCTTTTGCTTTTTATGGCCTTACACATAAAGCTTATTATTTGATATTTTTCTAAATAACATATTTGTTTTTAAGAAGAAAGACCTAAAGTGCAGGATAAGGTACAATATGTAACATCTGTTGTGGTTAAAGGAGAGCAGCTAATAAACACTGTGACTGTTGAACAAATTATATAACATGATAAGAGTAAAAGGCAATAATATCTTATAACACTTTCTAGAAATTTTCCTACTGAGGACTAGAAAGAAAGCCCCACATAGCAGCATTATTAAAGTGGCTAATGCCTGTAATCCCAGCACTTTGGGAGGCCAAGGTTGGAGGATTGCTTGAGCCAGGAAGTTTGAGACCAGCCTGAACAACATAGTGAGACCCTGTCTCTATTAAATTAAAAAGTAAAGTTTTGGCTGGGTGTGGTGGCTCATGCCTGTAATCCCAGCTTTTTGGGAAGTCAAGGCAGGTGGGTGACCTGAGGTCAGGAGTTTGAGACCAGCTTGGCCAACATGGTGAAACCCCATCTCTTACTAAAAATATAAAAAATTAGCCAGGCATGGTGGCGGGCGCCGGTAATCCCAGCTACTCAGGAGGCTGAGGCAGGAGAATTGCTTGAACCCAGGAGGCGGAGGTTGCAGGAGCTGAGATTGAGCCACTGCACTCCAGCCTGGGCGACGGAGCAAGAGTCTGTCTCAAAAAAAAAAAAAAAAAGGTTTTTTGAAGTTAGTTTTGTCACTTAATGTTTTTTCTACTGCTGTTTGCTATTTCTGTATTTTTTTTTTTCACAGAAGAACTAACAAACCAAATCTAAATCTGTTTTCAGCCAGGAACCATGATTGAATGGGGCAATTACTGGTGAGTATATTACTGAATGGTGATTTTTTAAGTCTTGTGAATAGATTAGTTTAGGCCATAGTGTTAATTCTAGGGAAAAAAATCTGAGGATAGTACCGTGACTTAACACTACACTAATGTTTCGTTTGATGTTTTTATTATGAGATTTTTCAAACATACAAAACTAGAGAGAATAATGGGGCTCCCCTTCCACATCCATCTCTTAGCTTCAATAATTAACACATGGCCAATCTTGTTTAGGCCTAACTCCTTCAACCCAGATTGTTTGGAATTAAATCCCAGACAGCATTCTATTTCATTCATAAATATTTCAGTACTATATATATTTCTAAAAGATAAGCACCTTTTTTTTAAAAGCAAAACCAATATTGCATAAGGTTAGTTTACATACTTCTTGGATATCATCTTTTCTGAAACGTTACTTTTGTCATATATACGCACCATGTCAATAATAGTTTCTTCTTTTTTTCCTTGCTAGTTTGAGTAGAAAAATAACAATTTTTCCACAAGTTGATATGTAGATTCAGCAGAATCCCTATCAAACTCCCAGCAGGCTTTAGAAGTGCAAAAGACTAGCCAGGTGCACTGTGGCTCATGCCTGTAATCCCAGCACTTTGGGAAGCCAAGGCAGGAGAATCACTCAAGTCCAGGAGTTCAAGACCAGCCTGGGCAACATAGTAAGACCTCCAACCTCTACCAAAATAAATAAATAAATAAAACTAGCCAGGTGTGATGCCACATGCCTGAGGTCCCAGGTATTTGGGAGGCTGAGTAAGAGAATTGCTTAAGCCCAGAAGATGGAGTTTGCAGTGAGCCAAGATTGCACCACTGCACTCCAGCCTGGGCAACAGAGTGAGACCCTGTCTCAAAAAAAAAAAAAAAGTCCGGGCATGTTGGCTCACACCTGTAATCTCAGCACATTGGGAGGCTGAGGTGGGCAGATCACCTGAAGTTAGGAGTTCGAGACCAGCCTCGCTAACATGGCAAAACCCCATCTCTACTAAAAATATAAAGATTAGCCGAGCGTGGCGGTGCACTCCTGTAATCCCAGCTACTTGGGAGGCTGAGGCAGGAGAATTGCTTGAACCCAGGAGGCAGAGGTTGCGGTGAGCTGAGATCGCACCACTGTGCTCTAGCCTAGGTGACAGAGTGAGACTCCTTTTCAAAAAAATAAAATAAAAATAAAAATAAAGACTGGGCATGATGACTCATGCCTGTAATTCCAGCACTTTGGGGAGGCTGAAGGAGGAGGATTGCTTCAGCCCAGACGTTTGAGACTTTGAGACCAGCCTGGGCAACATGACGAAACCCCGACTCTACAAAAAAATACAAAAATTAACCGGGCATGGTGGCACACACTTGTAATCCCAGCTCCTCGGGAGGCTGAGGTGGGAGGATCACCTGAGCCTTAAAGGTGGAGGCTGCAGTGAGCCATGATTGTGCTACTATTCAGCCTGGGAGAGAATAAGACCCTGTCTCAAAAAAATAAAAAATTAGGGCGGGGATGGTGGCTCACACCTGTAATCCCAGCACTTTGGGAGGCCAAGGTGGGAAGATCACTTGAGGTCAGGAGATTGAGACCAGCCTGACCAACTTGGTGAAACCCTGTCTCTACTAAAAATACAAAAATTAGCCACGTATGGCGGTGTGCACCTGTAGTTCCAGCTACTCAGGAGGCTGAGGCAGGAGAATCACTTGAACCTGGGAGACAGAGGTTGTAGTGAGCCAAGATCACCCCATTACACCATAGCCTGGGTGACAGCAGACTGTTTCAAAACAAAACAAAAAAATGCCTTACTTTCAGTGATACTAAAAAAAAAAAAAATTTAATTAAAAAGACAAGTCATATACTGGAATAAAATATTTGCAAATCATATGTCTGATAAGCAAATTGAATTCAGAATAGATAAATAATTCTTACAACTCAATAATAAGAATACAGATAACTCAATTAAAAAATGGGTAAAGAATTTGAAAAGACAGCAGCTGGGTGTGGTGGCTCACACCCGTAATCCTAGCACTTTGGGAGGCCAAGGCAGGAGGATCGCTTGATGCTAGGAGTTGGTGACCAGCCTGGGCAACATGGTGAAACCCTGTCTCTATAAAAAACAAAACAAAACAAAAAAACTTGCCAGGCGTGGTGGTGGCACATGCCTGTAGTCTCAGCTATTCAGGAGGCTGAGATGGGAGGATTGCTTGAGCCTGGGGAGGTGGAGACTGCAGTGAGCCATGATCATGCCACTGCACTCCCAGTGAGACCCTGTCTCACAAAAATAAAAAATAAATTGAAAATGGAATTAGTGTGATTCAGCAGTCCCACTTCTGGGTATATATCCAACAGAATTCAAAGCAGATCTCAAAAAGATTTGCATACCCATGTTTATCATAGCTTTATTTGCAGTAGCCAAGAGGTAGAAACAACCCACATATCCATCAATAGATAAATGGATAAAGAAATTGTGGGCTGGGTGCGGTGGCTCACACCTGTAATCCCAGCACTTTGGGAGGCCAAGGCAGGCTGGTCACCCGAGCTCAGGAGTTTGAGACCAGCCTGGCCAACATGGCAAAACCCCGTCTCTACTAAAAATACAAAAATTAGCTGGGCGTGGTAGCGTGCACCTGTAGCCCCAGCTACTCAGCAGGCTGAGGCAGGAGAATCACTTGAACCCGGGAGGTGGAGGTTGCAGTGAGCTGAGATCGCGCCACTGCACTCCAGCCTGGCAACAGAGCGAGACTTCATCCCCCGCCTCCAAAAAAGAAGGAAGTCTTGTCTTATACTGCAATATGGTGAACCTTGAGGAGGATGTAATGCTAAGTGAAATAAGAGGACAAATAGTGTATCATTCTCCTTATGTGAAGTATCCAGTGTTGCCAAAATCATAGAAACAGAAAGTGGAAAGGTGGTTGCCGGGAGCTGGGCAGAGAGGGAATACGGAATTGGTGTTTATTGAGTTTAGAGTTTCAGTTTTACAAAATGAAAATGTTTTTGGAGATCTGTGGCATAACAGTGTAAATATACTGGACACTGCATAAAAATGGGTAAGATGGTAAATTCAATAAAAAATACGTTTAAAAAATGTTTAGGCCAGGTGCAGTGGCTCACAGCTACTTTGGGAGGCTAAGGTGGGCAGATCACCTGAGATCAGGAGTTTGAGACCAGCCTGGGCAACATGGTGAAACCCCATCTCTGCAAAAAATACAAAAATTAACCAGGTGTGGTAGCACATGCCTGTAATCTCAGCTGCTTGGGAGGCTGAGGCACGAGAATCACTTGAACCTGGAAGGCAGAGGTTGCAGTGAGCTGAGATTGTGCCACTGCACTTCAGCCTGGGCTACAGACCCTGTATCAAAAAAAAAAATTTTTTTTTAAATAAATTTTAAAACTTTTTAATGGGCAAAGGATTTGAATAGGATTTCACCAAAGAAAATACATGAATGCCCATAAGCTTATGGAAAGGGACTCAACCTTCTTAGTCATTATGGAAATGCAAAGTGAAACTATAATGGGATACCAGTTCCTGCGCACTGGGACAGCTGTAACTTAAAAGAGGTAGATAATAACGTGTTAGTGAGGTGAGGAGAAAGTGGACCCTTCTGATATTGCTGATGGGAATGTAAAATGGTGCAGCCACTTTGGAAATAGTCTAGTAGTCCCTCAGAAATTACATGTGGGCTTGGACGCAGTGGTTCACGCCTGTAATCCCAGCACTTAACGAGGCTGAGGGCACGGATCACCTGAGGTCAAGAATTCGAGACCGACCTGGCCAACGTGACAAGACCCCATCTGTGCTAAAAATAAATACCAAAAACGTAGCCGGGCATGTTGGTGTGCACCTGTAATCCCAGCTACTCAGGAGGCTGAGGCAGGAGAATCGCTTGAACCCAGGAGGTAGAGGTTGCAGTGAGCCAAGGTCACGCCTCTGCACTCCAGCCTGGGTGACAGAGCAAGACTCCATCTCAAAAAAAAGAAAAGAAAAATTACATACGACCCAGCAATTTCATTCCTGGGTGTCTACCCAAAAGATACCATCCATATAAACACTTATACATATGTGTATAAGTGTTTCTTATACAAGAATCTTTCCTCTTTGGATCATCAAAGGCTAAATAATGCAAGTTAGAAAGCAAACATCCATGTAAACACTTAAGTGACCATAGCAGCATGTTTTATAATAGCCAACAAGTAGAAACAACCTAAATGCCCATCAGCAGAGGGTGGGATTAGCCAGAGGGCCAGTTTACTAGCCCTGCTTTAAATGATAAAGCTGTCCATGTCCTCCCAGGAGCTACCTTAAATTCAAAACACAAGAAACACAAGAAGCATGCTGATTACAATTGTAACAAAATACCAGCTTTCACCATTATGATTTAATACCGTTTTTAGAAATCCTGACTATTATAATATGAGAAAAGACAGAGACATACAAAGCCTCAATAGGCCGGGTGCTATGGCTCACGCCTCTAATTCCAACACTTCGGGCGGCTGAGGTGGGAGGATCCCCTGAGCCCAGGAGTTCAAGACCAGCCTTGGCAACATGGTGAAACCTCATCTCTACAAAAAATACTAAATTAGCCAGGTGCAGTGGTGCACTTGCCTGTAGTCCCAGCTACTCTGGAGGCTGAGCAGGAAGATCACTTGAGCCCTCGCTGTTGAGGCTGCAGCAAGCCATAATCATGCCATTCCACTCCAGCCTGGGCAACAGAGCAAGATCCTGTCTCGAAAAAGCCTCAATAATTAAGAGGGATGCAAGAATAAATTATTGACCATTGGTTAGCTGAAGTCAGTGCCTAGGACAGGAAATGGAAAGAAACACACTAGTGACATTTAGGGTTCTGTGATGGTGAGATTGTTGGTGTTTTCTTTTTACCAGTCTCCATACTTACTTCATTATGGGATTTCTTTGGAAGCTAAAAATACTGCCTGGGCATGGTGGCTCACGCCTGTAATCCCAGCACTTTGGGAGGCTGAGGCAGACAGATCACTTGAGGTCAGGAGTTTGACACCAGCCTGGCCAACATGGTGAAACCCTGTCTACTAAAAATACAAAAAAAAAAAAAAAAAAAAATTTAGCTGGGTGTGGTGGCGAGCACCTGTAGTCCCAGCTACTCAGGAGATGGAGGCTGCAGTGAGCCAAAATGGCACTACTGCACTCCAGCCTGGGCGACAGAGTGAGACTCCATCTCAGAATATATATATAATTTTGAAACATTGGGATAGTTTCCTAAAATAATCTGAAGCATACATCTATATCTAATTCAACAAAAGATTTATAGCTTTTTTTTTCTTTGAAACTTAACATATTTCTGTACCTTAATTTTTGTTTCTTTTCTTTTTTTTTTTTTTTTGAGACGGAGTCTTGCTCTGTCACCCAGGCTGGAGTGCAGTGGTGCGAACTCGGCTCACTGCAAGCTCCGCCTCCCAGGTTCACGCCATTCTCCTGCCTCAGCCTCCCGAGTAGCTGGGACTACAGGCACCAGCCATCACACCCGGCTAATTTTTTGTGTGTTTTTTAGTAGAGACGGGGTTTCACTGTGTTAGCCAGGATGGCCTCGATCTCCTGACCTCATGATCCGCCCGCCTTGGCCTCCCAAAGTGCTGGGATTACAGGCATGAGCCACCGTGCCTAGCCTGTTTTTCGTTTTTAGGGGGAGATGTGTGTGTTTATTTCTTTGAAGTAATTATGTTAACTCTTACTTTTCTTTGGCAACTTGCTATTTCTGTTTCCTAAGCTGGCATTTCATAACTATTTACCCACAAAGGGGGAGGCCACATGGTGCTGAGAAAAAGCTCTGGGTTTGAGTTACTTGACAGCTCTCACCCTGAAAAGAGAACTTGTACCTTTTTGCCTTTTTTTTTTTACTTCAACTTATATCTTTTCTTTTTTCTTTTTCTTTTTTTTTTTTTTTTTGAGACGGAGTCTTGCTCTGTTGCCCAGGCTGGAGTGCAGTGGCGCAGTCTCGGCTCACTCCAATCTCTGCCTCCTGGGTTCAAGCGATTAGCCTGCCTCAGCCTCCCAAGTAGTTGGGATTACAGGCGTGCACCACCACACCTGGCTAATATGTTTTGTATTTTTAGTAGAGACAGAGTTTCGCCATGTTGGCCAGGCTGATCTCGAACTTCTGACTTCAAGTGATCTGCCTGCCTCAGCATCCCAAAGTGCTGGGATTACAGGTGTGAGCCACCGCGCTCGGCCCCAGTTTTTCTCTTTTTTCGGTTATGAAATTTCCTGCTGTGCATGAAATAATTTCTAAGATCCCTTCTGTCTCCAACAAATAGTTCTGTGATATTTATTTCTAATGAACCTTTCCTCCTTAGATCATCAAAGGCTAAATAATGCAAGTTAGAATTTCTTTTCATTTGAAAACTAAGAAATACATATTTGGTTGTATGCTACTATTATATACAATTTTTGTTCTTTTGTTTTTAGACTATTGTTGTTAATCATGTAGCTACTCACGGAATAGGATTACTCACTAGTTCAATTTTTGCACATTACTGATCAAGACTTGCTCGCCGTGGAATCCACAGGGACATACTGGGGTTATTCAGTTATTTAAAAAATTATTTGACCAGGTGCGGTGGCTCACACCTGTAATCCCAGCACATTGGAAGGCCAAGATGGGCAGATCACCTGAGGTCAGAAGTTCGAGACCAGCCTGACCAACATGGAGAAACCCTGTCTATACTAAAAATAACAAAAATTAGCCAAGTGTGGTGGTGCATGCCTATAATCCCAGCTACTCGGAAGGCTGAGGCAAGAGAATTACTTGAACCCATGAGGCAGAGGTTGCGGCAAGCCAAGATCGCACCATTGTACTCCGCTGTGGGCAACAAGAGTGAAACTCTGTCTCAAAAAAAAATATATATATATATATTATTTATAAAGCCAGTTTAGCATTCAATTTATATTTTGGCACATAGGTAACTAAGATGGTGACCACCTCGTCTGTACAGGCTTCTGATTGTTACCAGGCTAAGGCAAGTATGTTTTCTTTGCCTACCATAACTAAATTACAAAAATTCAGAATGAAATGAATAATCTGGAATATTTATCACTATCAATGAAAGCCAGGTTTTTTTCTTCTGAATAGAGTTAGAATGCACATTGAAGTGATTTGCTTAATTTCAATAATCAGATTTATAATTTCTGTGAAGATATTGATCACTTAATTCTCAATGTAAAGATTAAAGATGTCATCTTATTTGTGGATAATCCATGGGGGCAATAGCAAGAAGTCCCTTTTTCACCATAAAGGAACCCAAGCGCTTGGGTAAGGTTCCCATCATGGCACTGAGCCCATGGTGGATTAGAGCAGAGGTGTAGAGTGATTTTAAGGAGACTGGATTGCTTGAGCCCAGGAGTTCGAGACCAGCCCAAGCAACATAGCAAGGCCCCATCTCAACAACAACAAAAACATAATAAAAAATAAAAAATTGGCTGTGCTTAGTGGTGCAAGCCTGTAGTTCCAGCTACTCAGGAGGCCGGGGCAGGAGGCTCCCTCGAGCCCAAGAGTTCCAGACTGCAGTCAGCTAAGATCATGCCACTGTACTCCAGCCTGGGTGACAGAGTGAGTCTCTGTCTTAAAAAAGGAGACTGGCTTAGTCACTCACAGGAAATCATTCTTACTTGGATTTTTTTCCCCCTTTTGAGATGTTATCATTCAGTATATATGAGGTTTGCCTCCAGGAAGAGAATGCTCAGCCAAGCCAACTCAAGCATCTTGTGCCTTGAGAGTGACATCTTTCACTGTCATTGTTAGTAGGTTGCTATCCTTGTTTATATGCTGCCAGCTCTTTTGAATGAATTAGAGTGAATCTGTCTTCCCAAGTCTTGTCACCTGTGGGACCCTGATATGACTGAGACTTCAGGCCAGAGCCTGGGCAGTGTGGTATGGATTTACTGGGTAACGCATGGTGTGTCATCTCCTGATAGACCTTAACCATGCGTCTTCTGGTGACCTCCCTATGTCATTTGAAGCCCCTTCCTTTTCACCTTTGATTCTAGAAGACTGCTTTTGAAAAAATGGGCACATTTTAAAACATTTTTAGGAATTCAGATGCATCACTAAATATTTTTTTTTAAGTGGTGCAAGTATGAAAGGAAAGGGCTCTGAGCCAGGCGCAGTGGCTCACACCTGTAATCCCAGCACTTAGGGAGGCTGGGGTGGACAGATCACTTGAGGTCAGGAGTTCAAGACCAGCCTGGCCAATGTGGTGAAATCCCATCTCTACTAAAAATACAAAAATTAGCCGGGCGTGGTGGTGCACACCTGTAATCCCAGCTACACAGGAAGCTGAGGCAGGAGAATAGCTTAAACCTGGGAGGCAGAGGTTGCAGTGAGCCGAGATCCCGCCACTGCACTCCTGGGTGGCAGAGTAAGACTCCGTCTGAAAAAAAAAAGGGCGGTAGGCTGGCCTGGTGGCTCATGCCTGTAATCCCAGCAGTTTGGGAGGCCGAAGCAGGGCAGATCGAGACCAGCCTGGCCAACATGGCGAAACCTCATGCCTACCAAAAATACAAAAAATTAGCCAGACGTGGTGGTGGGCGCCTGTAATCCCAGCTACTCGGGAAGTTGAGGCAGGAAAATCGCTTGAACCCAGAAGGTGGAGGTTGCAGTGAGCCAAGATCATACCATTGCATTCCAGCCTGGGCAACAGCGAGACTCCAGCTAAAAAAAAAAAAAAAAAAAAAAAAAAGCCGAGCGTGATGTCATGTGCCCATAACCCCAGCTACTCAGGAGGCTGAGACACGAGAATAACTTGAACCCAGGAGATGGAGATTGCAGTAAGCTGAGATCACGCCGCTGCACTCCAGCCTGGGAGACAGAGGAAGACTGTTTCAAAAAAAATTAAAGAGCTGATACCTTTTGCAGTGGGAAATTCTTAAAGTTTTAAGCCAAGTGCCTATTTTTAACTGATCATAGTGTGATGTCCACAGAGGCACAATGTATATTAGTACTTTCTTCCATATTTGGTACATAATGAATGCCTTTGGTACTCATTTTCTGAATGGTTTGCTCTAGTAGGAAAGAAAAAAAAAAAAAGCAAGAGGCAGCTTTGCCTGCACTACCGAGGCTGTACCACCAGAAAGCTTCATTCCCATGGTTCCTCCGTATGGCATCCAAGAAGTTGCAGAGTCCCTTGTGTAGTTCAGAGAGCAGGGGTGTATCTCAGGATTTCAGAGTCATCAGCTGCTTTGAAGGTGTGCTTCCTTCACCTGTGTTTTAACACCCTGCCCCAGGGGTGGTCCCTGTCTCCCTTGGGTACAGTGCCCTGTGGCACCTTGGGTGCTCTAGTTCCAGGTTTGCCTCGCTTCTCCCCTGAGGGTGTTCTGGAGAAGCAGTGCTTTTTAAATTGACGGGTCCCATCCTCTGCCAGTTCTAGACTTTATTTCAAGAATCACCAGTGCAACTATATATACGTCTTCAGGTTGCTGTTATTTTTAATAATTATTAAATACTGTACATTTTCTCACAAAAATTAGTATAGCTACAGAAAAGTATGCTTACATTTCATATACATTAAAATGACTTTTAGACCAGGTGTGGTGGCTCACGCCTATAATCCCAGCACTTTGGGAGGCTGAGGCGGGCGGATTACTTGAGGTCAGGAGTTTGAGACAAGCCTGGCCAACATAGGGAAATCTTGTCTCTACTAAAAATACAAAAATTAGCCGAGCATGGTGGCGGGTGCCTGTAATCTCAGCTACTCAGGAGGTTGAGGCAGGAGGATGGCTCGAACCCAGGAGGTGGAGGTTGCAGTGAACTGAGATTGTTTCACTGCACTCCAGCCTGGGTGACAGAATGAGACTCCGTCTCAAATAATAATAAAGTAAATAAAATAACTTTTGATTTGCCTTAGATAACTTGATACCAGTTTGATAAACCATTAGTCTTCATTTTAAACAGCCTGCCCTGAGTATGGTGAAGGTTTAGTCTACCGATTCTCGTTAGCGTATCTAATTCAGTGTCTTAAACAAATATCATCTCATTCTTACAGGGCTCGTGCAATCCGCTTCAGACAGGATGGTAATGAAGCCGTCGGGGGATTCTTCTCTCAGATTGGGCAGCTTTACATGGTGCACCATCTTTGGGGTATCTGTTTTTCCCTTTTTGAGTTACTGGGATTTAAGAGTTCATTACTAAGTTGTACTGGGAAGTAGAGCACATCTTGAGTCAGTAACCTTAACCACTACAGCAAATCCAGACGTCACAGAGGGACAGTCTGTATGGGGCTGTCTGGAACTAGGGAGGTCAACAGTGAAAGTCCATAGATTGATGGCATTAGTGAGCTGAAAGTGAGTAGGGATGATGGGGAAAGGAATAAGGGGTAAAGCAAGCAGCCATGGAAGAAGGAGGCCAGGGAAGTCAGAGTGCCTTCCACAGAGTGGTCCCAGCCTTTCTTTGTAGACTGACTGCTTGCTTCCTCGACAGAGGCAGGCCTGCATTTTACCCAGAGCAGCAGCTTCCTGCCTTTGTAGACGTGGTTCCACTGTCTCAGGACATTGACCCCCTCACCATCTCCATCCCCACACACTTTTGTTTGGCACCATCTTTGGTATTTTTCCAGGCCTGCCCCAGATGTCACCTTTCCCCACTAGTGAACATCGTCACTCCTCCTGAGCCCCCAGAGCCTTGTGTGGTGCTGGTTATTACCGTTGCGGCTGTATATGGTGTGCAACCCTCCCAGGCATGTGAATAAGCACAGGTGCTAGAAGGGCCGGATTGGATGGAGGAAGGTTCCATCCCTTTGGCTGTTGGGCAGAGGTCAAGCCAGGTGCATGCTCCATTCACATCAGCACCTGTAGCTGCCCGGAGAGGGCCTCCCAGATGCAGGATCCTGGAATGGCAAACAGGCAGGCACCAGAGTGTGAATGGCGGAGCTCTCATAGAGGCTGTGGGGAATGCAGGACAGACCTCTTGTCTCTGCCCTGTGGGGAGGACTCAAGGCTTCACAGAGCAACAGCAAGTTGAAGAGGATTGCTTGAGGCCAGGAGTTTGAGGCTGCAGTGAGCTATGACTGTGCCACTGCACTCCAGTCTGGGCAAATAGAGCAAGACCCTGTCTCAAAAAAAAATGTAATTAACAAGATATTGGCTGGGCACAGTGGTTCACGCCTATAATCCCAGCACTTTGGGAGGCCGAGGCAGGTGGATCATCTGAGGTCAGGAGTTAAGAGACCAGCCTGACCAACATGGTGAAACCTCATCTGTACTAAAAATACAGAAAATTAGGCATGGAGGCGCATGCCTGTAATCCCAGGTACACAAGATGCTGAGGCAGAAGAATCGATTGAACTCAAGAGGCGGAGGTTGCAGTGAGCCGAGATCGCGCCACTGCATTCCAACTTGGGCAACAGAGCAAGACTCCGTCTCAAAAAAAAAAAAAGAAACCAAGGCATCTGGATGAGATACCTGTGAATTGTACCATGACACAGGTGATCCCCCTCCACCTGAAGCGCCTTTCTTCCTATTCCTACGTCTGTGATGTCCTTTTCAACTTCAACACCCACCTGGTCAGCTTGCACCTTTCTCACAGCTCTCCCATTGCTTGCCCTGCTCCCCTATACACCGTGTCCTCGTATGGGCCACGGCACTCTCCACAACTGACCTCGCCTGCCTCATATCCTGGGGCTTCACCGCTGAAACACACTCCCTGCCCAGATCAGTGTAGTGCGAGATAAATGTTGAGTAAAATTGATCTGACATTGCTCATCTGTGGTCTCACAGTTTCTGGTCATGAATTTAACATGTTATTGGAGAATTTCACTTGGTTTATAAAGGTATATCTTAGATTCACTAGATTGTAAAGCTTAAGAGGGAATTGTGGCTGGATGTGGTGGCTCACGCCTCGATTCCCAGCAGTTTTGGAGGCTGAGTTGGGAGGATCACTTGAGTCCAGGTGTTTGAGACCAGCTCGGGCAACATAGTGAGACCCCATCTCAAACAAACAAACAAATAATTTTTTTAACTTAAGAATGGGCCAGGCGTGGTGGCTCACCCCTGTAATTCTAGCACTTTGGGAGACTGAGGCGTTTTGATGATTTGAGCCCAGGAGTTTGACATCTGACTGGGCACAAAAAAATACAAAAATTAGCCAATGTGGTAGCACATTCCTGTAGTCCCAGCTATTCAGCAGGCTGAGGTGGGAGGATCACTTGAGCCTAGGAGGTCAAGGCCGCGGTGAAACATCATCGTGCCATTGCGCTCCAGCCTGGTTGACAGAGTGACCTTGTCTCAGAAAAAAAAAAAAAAAAAAAAAGACTGAAAGTTTGCTTTTCCCACATGGCCTAATATAATTTTGCTCAGAATTTCCCCAGCCCAGTATATTACACACCTGAAGTAGTCCCTGAGAAAACTAGATGTCCAGGTGAAGCAAGACTTTAACGGATGTATGGGTGGAATGCAGTGTATGTGTTTTAAGTCTTACTTCTCTGTGTGGTTATTTTTAAGCTTACAGGGATCTTCAGACCAGGGAAGACATACGGAATGCAGCATGGCACAAACATGGCTGGGAGGAATTGGTATATTACACAGGTAATCTCTTAACAGCCATGAAATATGCTTTTTGTCTTACTGTTTCAATCATGTTCTTTCACCCTGACACTAATAGGTGGCTTTCGTAATAGTATGTTGCTAGGATAGTGAGTTATCAGGTTGTGGGGGGAAGGGAGATGGTCAATTTTTCTCTAATACTTACATGACTTTTTTTCAATAAAGTAGAATATCCATGCTTTCAAATAGGTATATCATCTGTTACAGTTTTCAGACCCTTGGATGTTGTAAATTTTACATCATTACCTTTTTTTGTAGATTTCTATATTCTCTAAAAACTTATTACACAAATAAAATTTTTTTCTAAGCTTTCCTTTTCCATCAGAATTGTTAGTATCCCAAATCAGAACTTAATACATCAATTATAGAGTGATTTTGAAATTAGATAAATTAAACTTCCTGTATGTACAGTATGTATCTGGGTACATAATACATGCATGTGCACATACATAAGTATATTATGAACCCCTGTTTGCTTGATTTTTAAAAGAAAACAGTTGGCTGAATGTAACCCAGTGGCATTGGTAGAGGTAATCAGTACCAGCCATGTTGCATGGCAAGTATATTTCAGGCCGGGCGCAGTGGCTCACGCCTGTAATCCCAGCACTTTGGGAGGCTGAGGTGGGCAGATCACCTGAGGTCGGGAGTTCGAGACCAGCCTGACGAACATGATGAAACCTGTCTCCATTTGAGAGGCTGAGGCAGGAGAATCGCTTGAACCTGGGAGGTGGAGATTGTGCCACTGCACTCCAGCCTGGGTGACAGAGCAAGAATCCGTCTCAAAAAAAAAAAAAAAAAAGCGTATCTCAGCCCCTATACTACCACGAAAATGAAAGAGTAATTTGTCCTAGAAAGTAGGCGTTACCTTGTCTTTCAGTTCAAGAGATTATATAACATATAATTACATGTTATAATTATATAATTGTGTTTGATTTTGCTGCTTATGCGAACGTTTGAGAAATCACCATTTCTCCTCACAGTATGGACTTTCCCTACCTCCCACAAATAAAACAAATATCCAGGTAGGATCTGTTTTTTTTTTTTTTTGAGACGGAGTCTTGTTCTGTCGCCAGGCTGGAGTGCAGTGACGCGATCTCGGCTCACTGCAACCTCCGCCTCCCGGTTTCAAGCGATTCTCCCGCCTCAGCCTCCTGAGTAGCTGGGATTACAGGCAGGCGCCACCACACCCAGCTAAGTTTTGTATTTTTACTAGAGACAGGGTTTCACCCTGTTGGCCAGGATGGTCTCGATTTCCTGATCTCGTGATCCACCTGCCTCAGCCTCCCAAAGTGCTGGGATTACAGGTGATCTGTTGCAAAGTGCTGGGATTACAGGTGATCTGTGCCCAGCTGATCTGTTGTAATTTTAATAGCATCTTGTAGGATGGCAGCTGATACAGGGTCCACTTGTATATTTCTGCCCTTGAGGTTAGTCCTGTATATTATGATATTCTCTTGTTTTCAAGCAGCACATCTGTGAACATTCTCGGCAATCTGTCTGTTAGTGTCATTTACCATAATGTGTTTAGAAAGTAACAAGTGCAGTAACCCTGATCCTGTTTTCAGTTCCACTTATTCAGGAAATGGAATCCAGAATCATGATCCCACTGAAGACTTCGCCCCTTCAGTAAAGCTGTAGAGTTTCTATGTGCCTACATACATTTCTGTGACAAGTATTTGTCATAAATTAATTTTAATTGTGTATCAAGTGAAAAAGAAACACTGAGGTTTTAAGCTGCTGTATATAGCTTGTGAGAAACCTCTTTTCTTTAAAATTTACATAATCACAAGAAAGGAATTACAGTTGGACTGATTGTGACAGTGCCCTGTCGTCCTCTTTGAAACACCCCCGTGTTGTCCAGTATACCTTATAACACTTAGCCACTTCTCCCCACCCTCCAGAAGGGGTCCACATTGAATTCTGAATCATCTTGAAAATAAGATTCCAACCACAAAAAAAAATTAGCCATTTCTTTAACTAAAAAAAAAACAAAAAACAAATCTGTTTTATAATCACAGATTTTTAGACAAATTTCTTGTATCAGGAAGAAATACAAATTTTGTCATGTTTCTCAAGCAGTTTTTCTGAGTAGTTTCTGAGGAGGAACAAATTACAAGTGTACCCAATAACTGAAAATGTTTTAACTCACTCTCATTTGTAAGCAGTCCACATAGTAGACAATGGGTTTTCCAAGCTGGGCAAGGTACATTTAATCAGTAAATCAGTTTCGCATCATGTATTGTGATGTTTCAATGTGAGACACAAAAACAATGGCTTGAAACTTGTGTATCATATGTGATTTTGAAATGAACACCTTGAATAGCACTAATTTTTATTTGTGGTATTTTTCTATAACAAAACAAGTAGCTCTAGGAAAAGAGGTTTTATTTTGTAAACGATCATTTGTGACCTCAGACACTCTCTGGCTAATATTTTAATAAGCTCACAGCAGATAATTCTGAGATCATGGATGAGGGGTGGTGCATGTTGAGATTTAAATTGGCATAAAGCTGCATACTTTTTGTCTAGCTGTTTGATTTCATTTTTTAATATAGTATGCCAATTTTGTGACTGTTACCATGTGAAAGTCCTGTTGAAATGAACAATTGTCTGCCCCACAATCAAGAATGTATGTGTAAAGTGTGAATAAATCTCATATCAAATGTCAAACTTTTACATGTGAATGATTTTCTCAAAGAACATAGAAAAGTCAATAAAATCCTCTTAATTTTCACATATCACGTTTGGATTTTCTTTTTTAATTTGTTCTGAGATTGACAAACATTGCTGTGAATGACCCTGTCACTCTTGCAAAATAGCTTGTCACAAAGGATTGAAGGAAGTGAGGAAGTCAGCTGGCTTCTGGGGAAAATCCCTCCATAGGAACAAATTACGAGGCCCTGGGCAAGGTCATGCCTGGTATGTGCTGAGGGCAGCAGAAGCCAGTGGCAGAAGCAGACATGAGGGAGAGTGTGGTGGGACATGAGCTCAGAGGTCACAGGGCTGGATCCCTTGAGTGTTGGAGGCCATTAGAAAGACCCTAGTGGCCGGGCCCAATGGCTCACACCAGTAATTCCAACACTTTGGGAGGCCGAGGCCAGAGGCTCCCTTGAACGCAGGAGTTTGAGACCAGCCTGGGCAACATGAATGAAACCTCATCTCTACAAAAAATCGAAAAATTAGTTGGGCATGGTAGCATGTGCCTGTAGTCCCAGCTACTCAGGAGGCTGAGGCAGGAGGATTGCTTGAGCCCAGGAGGTCGAGGCTGTAATGAGCTGTGATTGCACCACTGCACTACAGCCTGGGCAACAGAGCTAGATCCTGTCTCAAAAATAATAATAAGGCTGGGCACAGTGGCTCACACCTGTAATCCCAGCACTTTGGGAGGCCGAGGCAGGAGGATCACCTGAGGTCAGGAGTTCGAGATGAACCTGGCCAACATGGTGAAACCCTGTCTCTACTAAAAACACAGAAATTAGCTGGGCATGGGGGTGGGCACCTGTAATCCCAGCTACTCGGGAGGCTGAGGCAGGAGAATCTCTTGAACCCAGGAGGTGGAGGTTGCAGTGAGCTGAGATCGCACCACTGCACTCCAGCCTGGGTGACAGCGAGAGCCCGTCTCAAAAAAAGTAAGACTAGAGGAGCTCACCAAGGGAGTGACTGTAGTCAGAGGAGAGGATCAAGATGAGGAGGAACCTGCAAAAGAGACTAAGAAACCACCAGGGAACTCAGCAGACACTCAAGCAAGTGAGGCGTCATGAGAGCCAAGTGAAGAAAGTCCATCAGAGATCACCTCTGTCAAATGCTGCCAAGTGGCTGGGCCAGATGTGGTCCCCAAACTGTTCATAGTTGGGTGCAGTGGCTCACACCTGTAATCCCAGCACTCTGGGAGGCCGAGGCGGGCGGGTCACCTGAGGTCAGGAGTTCGAGACCAGCCTGGCCAACATGGTGAAACCCCATCTCTACAAATAATACAAAAATTAGCTTGGCATGGAGGCATACGCCTGTAATCCCAGCTATTGGGGAAGCTGAGGCAAGACAATCACTTGAACTTGGGAGGCGGAGGTTGCATTCCAGCCTTGGTGACAGAGCAAGACACCATCTAGGAAAAAAAAAAAATTCATGAATTTAGCAACATGATGGTCACTAGTGACCTTTGATAAGGGCATTCTATTCTTGAACTATTTTATGAAATTATCACTTTATTTTAGCAATTCCTGCTCAGTTTGACAAGTCATTTTACTGAATTTCTATAGCACAATGAATCATTATTTTGTCCCACTATTAATTTTCTTTTTTCTTTTTTGAGACAGGGTCTGGCTCTGTCGCCAGGCTGGAGTGCAGTGGCACGATCTTGGGTCACTGCAGTCTCCACCTCCCAGGCTAAAGCCATTCTCCCACCTCAGCTTCCCGAATAGCTGGGACCACAGGTGTGCACCACCATGCTCAGATAATTTCTGTATTTTTTTGTAGAGACAGGGTTTTGTCATGTTGCCCAGGCTGGTCTCGAACTCCTGGGCTCAAGTTACCCACCTGGGCCTTCCGAAGTGCTGGGATTACAGGTGTGAGCCACTGTCCTCGGCCACACTATTACTTTTCATTGGCAGTATTCAAAACTTCCAAACTCATTTTCCATTTATTGGTTATAAGTCTGAGGAATATTATAAAAGCCAACTCATTTTTCGTTATCACACGTGAGGTTTTTAAGTCTGTTTCAAAAAGCAAGTGTGCCATATTATCAGCATCCCTACCACCTTCTTTGTTCTTTGGAGACAGTGTCACTCTGTCGCCCAGGCTAGAGTGCAGTGGTGCGACCACAGCTCACTGTAACCCTAAACTCCTGGGCTCAAGCAATCCTACCACCTCAGTCTCCCAAAGAGCTAGGACTACAGGTGTGCCACTATGCCTGGCTTTTTAAAATTATTACTGTTATTTTGTAGAGATGGCGTCTTACCATATTGCCCAGGCTAGTCTCAAATTCCTCGGTTCAAGCAATCCTCCCACCTCAGCCTCCCAAAGCACTGAGACTGCAAGCGTGAGACACCGCACCCAGCCCTTACCACTTGTTAAAAGCCTTTTTAGAACCACTTTGCTTTCCTCCAAACTAGCCCTTGATAGAACCGTCTTTTATTTTCACAACTGCCTGTGAAAGACCCTTTTTGCAGTTCCCCATCATAATTTTGCTTTAGTTTGGGATCTTTAGGATGGAGGGCATCCCTCCAGTGATTAGGAGACACCCAAGATGGAAATAAAGATTTTATTACTTACAGGTCCTGGGGGTAAACACCATGCCTGGAGGTCACACACATGGAGTCAGGGAGCACAGACGGGGAGAAAAAGAGACGCATGGGCCAGTGCCTTTAGTGGGGTACAGAGCATTGCTCAAACAGATTTCCCTATGAGGAGTTTTAATTAGTAGATTTAAAGCAAGCATGGTTGGGCACAGTGGTTGACACCTATAATCCCAGCTCTTCTGGAAGGCCAACTCAGGAGGATCTCTTGAGACCAGAAGTTCCAGACCAGCCTGGGCAACATAGCAAGATCCCGTCTCTACAAAAAAAAAAAAAAAAAAAAAAAAAATCAAAAAATTTGCCAGTGCGGTGGTACACACCTGTGGCCCCAGCTACTCAGGAGACTAAGGTGGGAGGATCGTTTGAGCCCAGGAGGTGGAGGCTGTGTCACAATCTGTGGTTAGTGAGGCCTAGGAGAGTGCGTGCCCCCAGCCTGGCCTCTTAACCCTTGGGATGGGAGCCACATCAAAAATGTGTTAATATAGGCCAGGTGCAGTGGCTCACACCTGTAATCCCAGAACTTTGGGAGGCCAAGGAGGGCGGATCACCTGAGGTCAGGAAGTCGAGACCAGCCAGGCCAACAAAGCAAAACCCTGTCTCTACTGAAAATACAAAAATTAGGTGTGGTGACATGCACCTGTAACCCTAGCCACTTGGGATTCTGAGGCAAGAGAATCGCTTGAACCTGGGAGGTAGAGGTTGCAGTTAGCCGAGATCATGCCACTACACTCCAGCCTGGGGGACAGAGTGCGATTTCATCTCAAAAAAAAAAAAAGAGGAAAATTTTTAACTCAATGTCCCTAGGCAGTAGCCTCCCTCTGGGACAGCCCATACCACAAGATAATCAGTTACTTTCCTGCCCTTTTAGTGTTCTATAAGTAAAATCTTTAGAATGGCTTGTATTTCTAGGTGACTAAAACAATATATATATATATATATTTTTTTTCTTCTTTTTCTTTGGACGTTTACCTGACAAGCTTCCGCTGATATCAAGTAGTTGTTTTGTTTTGTTTTTGAGACAGTCTTGCTTTGTCACTCAGGCTGGAGTGCAATGGCGTGACCTCAGCTCACTGCAGCCTCGACCTCCTAGGCTCAAGTGACCCTCCCACCTCAGCCTCTTGAGTAGCTGAGACTACAGTGCATGCACCATGCCTGGCTAATTTTTAAATTTTCTGTAGACACAGGATTTCATTATGTTGCCCAAGCTGGTCTCCAACTCCTGGGCTCAAGCAATCCTCCTGCCTGGGCCTCCCAAAGTGTTGAGATTACAGGCATTAGCCACTGCGCTTGGCCGCCCATTGCTTTAATGTAGGGCCTTTAAGATGGACAGCACCCCTCCAGTGATTAGGAGAGGCCCAAGATGGAAATAGTTTATCACTTGGCCAGGCACAGTGGCTGATGCCTGTCCCAGCATTTTGGGAGGCCGAGGCAGGAGAATCTCTTGAGTACAGGAGTTGGAGACCAGCCTGGGCAATTTCTGTAGACCCTGTGTCTACAAAAAATTTAAAAATTAGCCAGGTGTGATGGTACCTGTGTGATGGTACCCAGCTACCTGTGAGGCTGAGGCAAGAGGATCACTTGAGCCTGGAACGTCAAGGCTGCAATGGGCTGTGTTCGTGTCACTGTACATCAGCCTGGGTGACAAAGTGAGAGCCTGTCAAAAAAACCAAACCAACCAACCAAACAAACAAACAGTTTATCACTTAAAGATCCTAGGGATACACAACACTCCTGGAGGTCATACACAGGAGGTCAGAAAGAGACTTGGGGGCCAGTGCCTTTAGTGGGGTCCTGGGTGTCTCCCAAGCAGGTTTCACGTGGGGATTTTAATTGGTGGGTTTAAAGCAAGCAAGTGGCCAGGCGAGGTGACTCACGCCGGCAATCCCAGCACTTTGGGAGGCTGAGGCAGATGGATCACCTGAGGTCAGGAGTTTGAAACCAGCCTGGCCAGCATGGTGAAACCCCTGTCTCCACTAAAAATACAAAAATTAGCTGGGCGTGGTGGTGGGCGCCTGTAGTCCCAGCTACTTGGGAGGCTGAGGTAGGAAGATCACTTGAGCCTGGGAGATTGAGGCTGCAGTAAGCTGAGATTGCACCACTGCACCCCAGCCTGGTTAACAGAGACACACCCTGTCTCAAAAAACAAACAAAAAATAAAGCAAGCAGTCACGAGTTCCAGGAGGTCTTGCAGTGACTGAATGGTGGTCACTGCAGCATATCTGCACAGTCCGTGTCGGTGTGAGGGTCAGTGGGGCCTGCTGAACAGGCTGCATGTAACTGTCCCACGGGAAGGTGGCCACCAGGGGGCAGTTGTGTAAGGCAGACTTCTGGATCCACCACATTGAGGGACTGTGGGGGTCAGGGAGTAAAACTGGAAACAGTGTCAAGAGTGACTGAGTTGGCCCGGCGCTGTGGCGGCTCACGCCTGTAATCTCAGCACTTTGGGAGGCTGAGGCAGGTGGATCACCTGAGATCAGGAGTTCGAGACCAGCCCAGCCAATATAGTGAAACCCCATCTCTACTAAAAATACAAAAATTAGCCGGCATGGTGGTACATGCCTGTAATCCCAGCTACTCGGGAGGCTGAGGCAGGAGAATTGCTTGAACCTGGGAGGAGGAGGTTGCAGTGAGCCGAGATCACAGCACTGCACTCCAGCCTGGGCAACAGAGCGACACCTTGTCTCAAAAAAAAGAATGACTGAGCCCTGCTTCTGGTAGTAGAAAGTCCAACTTAAATTTCAAAAGGTTGCTGATGCAATATAAAATTATAAGAATTCACTACAAATTTTTATTTTTTTTTTTATTTTTTGAGACAGGGTGTCACTCTGTCACCCAGGCTGGAGTGCAGTGGCAGGATCTTGGCTCACTGCAACCTCCACCTCCCAGGTTCAAGCAATTCTCCTGTCTCAGCCTCCCAAGTAGCTGGGATTACAGGTGTGTGCCAAGCACAGCTAATTTTTGTATTTTTAGTAGAGATGGGGTTTCACCATGTTGGGCAGGCTGGTCTTGAACTCCAGGCCTCATGTGATCTGCTTGCCTTGGCCTCCCAAAGTGCTGGGATTATAGACTTGAGCCCACCATCACGGCCTACAAATGTATTTCTTTTTTCTTTTTTTTTTTTTTTGAGGTGAAGTCTCGCTCTGTTGCCCAGGCTGGAGTGAAGTGGCGTGATAGCTCACCACAACTTCCGCCTCCCAGGTTCAAGCGATTCTCCTGCCTCAGCCTCCGGAGTAGCTGGGACTGGAGGAGTGCACCACCACGTCTGGCTAATTTTTGTATTTTTAGTAGAAACGAGGTTTCACTATGTTGGCCAGGCTGGTCTTGCACTCCTGACTTCGTGATCTGCCCACCTCGGCCTCCCAAAGTGCTGGGGTTACAGGCATGAGCCACCGCACCCTGCTCTATAAATGTATTTCTTATTAAATTTATACTTTCAGTTTATTTCTGGGGCATCATAGATGGTCAATAATAAGATGAATCAACAAAAAGAAAGGAGGGAAGAAGTAAAAGGAGAGAGGGAGAGAGAAGAGAATGAAGGAGAAAAAAAAGTATAGAGACTGTCAGTTTTGGGGTTTTGTTTTTGTTTTTCTGTGGAGACAGGGTCTCACTCTGTCGCCCAGGCTGGAGTGCAGTGGTGTAATTATGGCTCACTGCAGCCTCATCCTCCTGGGCTCAAGCCATCCTCCTGCCTCAGCCTCCTGAGTAGCTGGGACGGCAGGCATGAGCCACAACATCTGTCTATTTTTTGTGTTTTTTGTAGAGATGAGTCTTGCTACATTGTAAAGCTGATCTTGAGTTCCTGAGCCTAACATAATGAGACCCCTATCTCTACAAAAAAATTTTAAAAATAGATGAAAACCACTTGAAGTTTTTGCAAAACAGGCCTTCCATCTCAGGGAGTAAAATTTCTCCGTTGTATTCATATGTCAGCACTTATGACCACAGTGTTAAGTATTCACTTGGGGTGGATAATCCTGGCCTGCTAAATTGTTAACTCTCTAGGAATGCTTACAAGATAAAGAATGGTGTGGAAATCATTGCCTCGGGTTCCAGCTCTGAATGTAATCTCACAGCTGTCATGAACTCTGGTAGGGTATTTCCCAGCTGTTAAAGAGGACAGCAGGGCCGGGCGCGGTGGCTCACACCTGTAATCCCAGCACTTTGGGAGGCTGAGGTGGGCGGATCTCTTGAGGCCAAGAGTTTGAGACCAGCCTGGGCAACATAGCAAAACCCAGTCTCTACAAAAAATACAAAAATTAGCTAGGCATGGTGCCTGTAATCCCAGCTATTTGGGAGGCTGAGGCAAGAGAATCACTTGAACCTGGGAGGCAGAGGTTGCAGAGCTCAGATCGTACCACTGTACTCCAGCCCCTAGTGACAGAGCGAGACATCATCTCAAAAAAAAAAAAAAAAAAAAAAAAGGACAGCAGTTTCTATACTGCTGACCTTAGGACTGTGAGAATCACATGAGGAGACATGAAAACACCTTGCAAAATGTGAAAATAAGCACTGTGACTCATGGTTAGCTTTTCTGAAGCTGCTCATAAAGATTCTGAGGGTCGTAGGGTCAAAAGCCATCAGGTTCGTGTTACCGCTTCCTGAGGCCAATCTCTGAAATCTGCCGTTCTCTTGTGGCCTTGCCCTTGGGAGCAGCAGCCCCAGTGGGCCTCCCTGGGTGCCATGGAGACAGACACACTTGTCTCCAGTAGAAGAGAGAGAAATGGAAGAATCATTAAACCAGAAGTTAGGCCTGCATGCAGTGGCTCACACTTACAATCCCAACACTTTTGAAGGCTGAGAACAGAGGATCGTTTGAGGCCAGGAGTTCAAGACCAGCCTGGACAACACAGCAAGACCCCCATCTCCACAAAAAATTTAAATATTAGCCAGGTGTGGTGGTGTGTACCTGTGCTCCCAGTTAGGAGGTCAAAGCAGGAGGTCCGCTTGAGCCCAGGAGTTCCAGGCTGCAATGAGCTATAATCTTACCACTGTACTCCTGCCTGACCGACAGAGCGAGACCCTGTCTCAACAAAAAAATAAAAATAAAAAATAAGCAGCAGTTAAACCAGGAGAGAATGGAGTGGGTGGGGGCATAAAGTCATTTTTTTTAAAGCATATAAAAGCTTTAAAGGACTTTTATTGTTTCAACTTAATACCCTGAAAAATTTCTGCTCTTGGCTTCATGATCCCAATTCTTAGCTCTTTCTGTTTACGTAAGCGGTGTTCATAATCAGAATGAACAGTGGCGTCACACGGACAATCAGCCATGCCTTTCTGAGTCCATCCTAGTGTAGGCATGTGCGTAACTCCTGGGAGAGCTGTTCCGTAGCTGTTTCCAGTGAGTCCAGAATTCAAAACGTATGAAAGGCAGTTCTTGCATCATTTTAAACTCACTCCTCTAACACAACAAAGCAGGGATTGTCTGAGACGGCAGCTTTTGGGCAGTTTGCTGAGAGCTGGGCAGCCTGTGGGACCAGCCCCTCTTATAAAGGGTCCCATGCGGCCATCAGTATTTCTCGGAGGATCAGATCCCTCTGAGCCAAATTCATGTCCATCTTATGTTCAGGCCACAGCCCCATGGATGGGCTCTGAAACCACCTTTGCATGCTTGTGAAAGATGGACCAGCAAAGAAAAATGAGAACCCAGGAGGCGGAGGTTGCAGTGAGCCGAGATCGTGCCACTGCACTTCAGCCTGGATGACAGAGCGAGACTCTGTCTCAAAAAACAACAACAACAACAACAACAAAAACAAAACCCCCAGACACACACACACAAATGAAACCACATTTGCAAAAACTCTAACAAGTGAGATGTAATTTAACCACCCCCCAATCTTGCCTTTAGCCTTCAAACTGCCCTTAATCATAGCTGGGCTTGGACGAAGCAAAACTGGGAGACATTTAGTTTATAGCTTAAATGATAATAGCTTGGCCGGGTGTGGTGTCTCACACTTGTAATCCCAGCACTTTGGGAGGCCGAGGCGGGAGGATCACGAGGTCAGGAGTTCGAGACCAGCTTGACCAACATGGTGAAACTCCGTCTCTACTAAAAATACAGAAAAAAATTAGCTGGGCGTGGTGGCACATGCCTGTAATCCCAGCTACTCAGGAGGCTGTGGCAGGAGAATCACTTGAACCCAGGAGGCGGAGGTTGCAGTGAGGCAAGATTGCGCCACTGCACTCCACCCTGGGTGACAGAGCGAGACTCGTCTCAAAAAAAAAGAAAAAAAAGATAACAGCCCTTCCCCAAAACTCAACTACCTTCATAAAGCTAATGAGAGACCACCAGGCAAGGAGGATGAGAGAAGCCTAAATTCTGCCAAGGTGTACACATCAACACCATTTCCAGTTATTATTCCAGAGGGCAGGAACAAGATTTGCAATTCCCCGTTACTCCTGCGGGTTACATCACCACTGTAGAACCTAAGATTGGCCTTTTGAGATGTCTTTTCAGATTTTCGCATTTCTTTTTTTCTTTTTTTTTGAGACAGAGTTTCACTCTGTCGCCCGGGCTGGAGTGCAGTGGTGTGATCTCTCCGCTCACTGCAGCCTCTGCCCCCTGGAGTTTTTCAAGTGATTCTCCTGCCTCAGCCACCCAAGTACCTGGGATAACAGGTGTGCTCCACCACGCCCCACTAATTTTTGTATTTTTAGTAGAGATGGAGTTTCACCGTGTTGGCCAGGCTGGTCTTCAACTCCTGATCTCAAGTGATCTGCTCGCCTCGGCCTCTCAAAGTGCTGGGATTACAGGCGTGAGCCACCGTGCCTGGCCCAGGTTTTTGCATTTCTGACCATCAGTAGCTCCACCTGGATCCGATGACCTCCCCACCCCTGCCGCCCCACCACCTCACCCCACCCCACCCCATGGCCCCAGCCAGAAGCGAATCCCCTGGCCTGCCAAAGTATCCTTGAAAAAGTCTAGCCTCCGAATTTTTGGGGTGATTGATGTAAGAATAAAACTCCGGCCTCCTGTTCGACCGGTTCTGCATGAATTTGTCTCTATTGCAATTCCCCTGTATTGAGAAATGGGCTCTCTCTGGGCCGCAGGCAAGAAGAACCCGTGTGGCAATAGCAGCTGTGACGGTCAGACAGTGAAAACCAGTGGGTGATCGGTCCTCCCACCCGTCCACCCATGGCCTGCTCCTGCCATGCACACCAGGCAGTGCAGAGGCTGATGCCGTTTGCAGCACTTTTCAAGGTCCTGGCATGCCTGGTCCTGCCCAGAGCTTGGCACTACTGAAAAGTGCAAACACCACAAAACAGTTTCTAGGAGAGCAGCCAGGAGGTATTCACAGTTGGGAACAACGGCCTCATTGTTTGGAATCTCATTTAAATGGTGCCAAACTTATTTCATGTCTCTCCTTCAGAAACTGATTTGGAGGAAATTTGATTCATCTGATTTGCTTATGTGGCTGAATAATTATTTAATTATTTGGCCAAATTTGGTTAAATGATAAATTTTTTAACTAATTCTCAATGTTAACCTCGTAGCTTTCCCTCCCCCCATTTTTCCTCCAGGGAGGGTATAGCATCTCACACATTCAAAGCATGTTCTGAAATTTCCCTTGCTTGGCTCTGCTCAAAACAAACATAAACCTGGCTTTCGAGTATTTCCAAGTCATTTATAAAAAAGAAATTGTTTATATAGGCTGTTAGGAGTTATTAATATTTAATTCATTTAGGGGAAAATGCTGGCCTTTGTGATTAGTAAAACTTGTTTTTATTTCTTTTACTTTATGTGATTTTCGAATATCTTTTTTTTTTTTTTTTTTTTTTTTTTAAGAGACGGGGTCTCACTGTCACCCAGGCTGGAGTACAATGGCAGAGTCACAGCTCACTGCAGCCTTGAACTACTGAGTTCAAGGGATCCTCCCATCTCAGCCCACCAAGTAGCTGGGACTACAGGTGCGTGCCGCCACATCCAGCTAATGTTTTTGTTTTTTGTAGAGACAGGGTCTTGCTCTGTTGTCCAGGCTGGTCTCGAATTCCTGTCCTCAAGTGATCCTCTTACCTTGTCCTCCCACAGTGCTGAGATTACAGGCCTGAGCCCAAATATCCATTTTTAATCAGTACTTTTGTTTAAGACTCTATTGTTATATTGGAGGAAAACAAAAAACAAAAAACTTTTGTAACATTTCATATATGACAAATCCCAAGAAGTAAAAAAAAGGACTTTCCAGGTCCCAGGGCTTCAGGAAGTGGGAGTGGGCTCATGGGGTGAGGACATTGTGCCCAGCACTAAGCAAAGTCTTAAGCCTGTTTCTTGCCTGGGGGCTATTTATGCTTCAACACGGTACCTGAAATATTGGGTATTCCAATATGCAAGAGGCAGAACTGAAAATTCCACAAATCCGTTCTGACATATGGATAAACTTTTATTGACATACCAAAGAGAAACCAATATTCACTGAAGGCTGCCGAATCCGTATTTCTAAGAGTAAAGGTGTTTAATTGACTCTCCACACTTAAAGCACTTTGTATGAAATATAGCTACGAATATACATAAAGAATTCAGATTACAAAACTCTCCAGGACATTGGCTGGGCGCGGTGGCCCAAGCCTGTAATCCCAGCACTTTGGGAGGCTGAGGCAGGCGGATCACAAAGTCAGGAGATCAAGACCATCCTGGCTAACACGGTCAAACCCCGTCTCTACTAAAAATACAAAAAATTAGCCGGGTGTGGTGGCGGGCGCCTGTAGTCCCAGCTACTCGGGAGGCTGAGGCAGGAGAATGGCGTGAACCTGGGAGGCAGAGCTTGCAGTGAGCCGAGACCGCGCCACTGCACTCCAGCCTGGGCAACAGAGCAAGATTCTGTCTCAAAAAAAAAAAAAAAAAAAAAAAAAACCTCTCCAGGAAATCAATAGTCATCATATAATACTGGAACTACAGTTAAAAAAAAAAAAAAAAGCAATCTTCTAGGATTCCTAACTGTAGTTTAAAGTACAGATCATTTGTACCAACTTTCTATAGCAAGTTGTAATAGGCAATTGTAAGCAAACAGTATCAATCTGTATAACTTGTAAAAATTCATCTGAAGTTGTTTGGAGCTGTACGACAATGGATGTTATTCTTCCAGTTCTCCCAGCAGCTCTACAAAATCAGTGATATACCATTTGGCGTTATCCTTGACTTGTTGCCTGATCACATTTCCTCCAAATCCAATGAAAGCATCCTAAGAAGGAAGAAAAGAGAGAGAAATGATTTTTATTTTTATTTATTTATTTATTTTTTGGAGTCTCGCTCTGTCACCCAGGCTGGAGTGCAGTGACACAATCTCCACTCACTGCAACCTCTGCCTCCTGGGTTCAAGTGATTCTCATGCCTCAGCCTCCTGAGTAGCTGTGACTCCAGGTGTGCCCCACCTCGCCTGGCTACTTTTTTTTATTTTTTGTAGGGTCTTGCTATGTTGCCAGGCTGCTCTCAACCTCCTCCTGCCTCAGCTTCCAAAGTGCTGGGATTACAGGTATGCTCCACTGCACCCATCTAATTTTGTCATTCCTTTTTTGTTTCCTGAGACAGAGTCTCACCCTGTCACCCAGGCTGGAGTGCAGTGGCACCGTCATGGCTCACTGCAGCCTTGAACTTCTGGGCTCAAGTGATCATCCTGCCTCAGCCTCCTGAGTAGCCGGGATGACAGGTGCACACCACAATCCCTGAATAATTTTTTAGAGACAGAGTTTTGCCACGTTGCTCAGCTGGTCTTGAACCTCTGTGCTTAAGCAATCCTCCCGCCTCAGCCTCCCAAAGTGCTGGGATCACAGGTGTGAGCCACCGCTCCTGGCTGATTTTGTCATTTCTTGAAAATGAGATTGGGAGCTCCCTGAGAAATCTCTTCATTTTACTTTTATGTATTCCTCATTAAACTAGTAGCCCAATGTTCACTACTTAGACAACCCCAACACTGGTTATAAATTATCTAAGCTAACAGTAAAAAGACTCAAAGGCGGCTGGGTGTGGTAGCTCATGCCTGTAATCCAGCACTTTAGGAGGCTGAGGTGGGTGGATCACCTGAGGTCAGGAGTTTGACACTAGCCTGGCCAACATGGTGAAACCCTGTCTCTAATTTTTTTGTATTTTTGTAGAGACGGGGTTTCACCGTGTTGCCCAGGCCGGTCTCAAACTCCTGGCCTCAGGTGATCCACCTGCCTCAGCCTCCCAAAATGCTGGGATTACAGGCGTGAGCCACTGCGCCTGGCCACACTATATTTTTGGTGTAGTTTTTCTTACGTTAGAATGACATGGCAAAGGCAAAGCCCTATGTGAAATGGACACATTTGATATTTATGACACTTGCTATATAGCATTTGATTATATATATACACACATATACTATATATGTATATATATACACACATATATGTATATGTGTATGTATAATTTATATACACACATATATATACATATGTGTGTATATATTTATATACACACACATATATATACATATATGTGTATGTGTATACACACACACACACACACACACATATATATATATATATATATAGCATTGATTTTAAAATGCTTAGAAATAAAATCCCTGGCCGGGCATGTTGGCTCACACCTGTAATCCCAGCACTCTGGCAGGCCAAGGCAGGAAGATCACTTAAGCCAGGAGTTCAAGATTAGCCTGGGCAACATAGTGAGACCTCATCTCTACAAAACATAAACAAAATTAGATAGGTGTGGTGGCACGTGCCTGCAGTCCCAGCTACTCAGGAGGCTGAGATGGGAAGATCGCTTGGTCTGGGACGTTGAGGCTGCAATGAGCTGAGATTGCACCACTGCACTCCGGCCTGGGTGACAGAGCAAGAACCTGTCTCAAAAAATAAATAAAACCTCTGCTAGTCTCAGAAAATGACATTAATTCAGAGGAATAAAACGCTGTTGTGGTGTGGGATGCAGTGGCACACACCTGTAATCCCAGCTACCAAGGAGGCTGAGGCGGGAGGATCATTTGAGCCCAGAAGTTCAGGGCTGTGATAAGCTATGATCGCAACACTGCACTCCAGCCTGGGCAACATAGCAAGACCCTGTCTCCAAAAAATAAAAATAAATAAGTAAATAAAAACAAAATGCTCTGATATGTTACAGGTAAATCATATAATCTCTGCAAGCCTCAGTTCCCCTATCAGTAAGAAGAACACAACATTTGGCCAGGCATGGTGGTTCATACCTGTGATACCAGCACTTTGGGAGGCCAAAGCAGGGGAGATCGCTTGAGCTCAGGAATTTGAGACCAGCCTGGGAAATATAGCATAACTCTGCCTCTACCAAAAACACAAAATCTTAGCTGGGTGTGGTGGAATGCGTCTGTGGTCCCAGCTACTTGGGAGGCTAAGGTGGGAGAATCACTTGAGCCCAGAGGGCGGAGGTTGCAGTGAGCTGAGAGCACACCACTGCACTCCAGCCTGGGTGACAGAGTGAGACTCTATCTAAGAAAAACAAAACAAAACATAATATTTGACTTCACAGGGCTGTTATGAAGATTAAATGAGGTAATGTATGAGGAGCTAGTATATAAAGCATAAAATGACGTTAAAATCTTGGTTATGAGTTGTTGATGGTATTATTTGGGGAAATGAAATCAACTTATTGAGCACACACCTAGGCTAAAAGGTGGTGCCCATCCTATGGGGATAAGGCATTGTTAAAAGTTTTAAAAGGTTTTTAGTTCCTTATTCACAACTTTTCTTGGGTTTGCACAAAGTTGACAAAACAAGATGGAATGTGTTTTTATTACTTCATTTTTATCTTGTAATGAGAGTTGTTTTTGTTTAACTCCTGTTTTAAATCTTATGTAGTTCGAAATCAGCTGTTTTTATTTTATTTTATTTATTTATTTTGTAGAGATGGGGTCTCACTATGTTGACCAGGCTGGTCTCAAACTCCTGTGCTCAAGCCATCTTCCTGCCTCGACCTCCCAAAGTGTTGGGAATATAGGATGCATCAGCTGTCTAAAACAAAAGCACGGCCGGGCACGGTGGCTCATGCCTGTAATCCCAGCACTTTGGGAGGCCGAAGCAGGCAGATCACCTGAGGTCAGGAGTTCGAGACCAGCCTGGCCAACGTGGTGAAACATCGTCTCTACTAAAAATACAAAACTTAGCTGGCATGGTGGCGTGTGCCTGTAATCCCAGCTACTTGGGAGGCTGAGACACAAGAATGGTTTGAACCCAGGAGGCGGATATTGCAGTAAGCTGAGCTCACGCCACTGCACTCCAACCTGGGCAACAAGAGCGAAACTCCATCTCAAAAAAAATAAAGAAATAATAAATAAATAAATAAAACAAAAGTACAACCTGAAAAAAAATTAGCACCCTTAATACATACAGCAGGAGGACAGGCTTCCATATCTGTGGCACCATCTCCAATCATGATTATTTTCTTAAAACGAAATTTTTCCTTTAAAAGTTTAATCACTTTTCCTTTTCCACCAGATTCAGCTGTTGGCTGCATCTCATCAAAACCTGCATATTCACCTTAAAAGAGAAATAAAAATAGGGTTAAAGACCCAGAGAAGTATCTGACCAATGCCAGCTTTCTGCATAGATGTTATCTTCACTTAAATGTCACTGAGAAGGCTAAAAATGGCCGTCGGTAAAGTCAGACAGCCTGGAGCTCCACACCTGTTCCTGGGAATAAACAAGCTTTGCTTTGCTTTTATTTCCTTTTATGATTATGATTATGATTATAGAAATGGGGTCTTGGTATGTTGCCCAGGTTGGTCTGGAACTCCTAGGCTCATGTGATCCTCCTGCCTCAGCCTCCCAAAGTGCTGGGATTACAGGTGTGAGCCATCACACCTAGCCAACCTTTGCTTTTAAATTATAACTATCAATTGTAGAGATGGCTCTATTAGGTCATAAATAAATTAGGTGAATTTTGTTGTATCCTTTAAGCTTCCAGTAATTCTCAAACCTTGTTGAGGTGGCAGAACACCATAAAATAGTAGTATCAAATTAATTAATTAATTAATTTATTTTTGAGACAGTGTCTCACTCTGTTGCCCAGGCTGGAGTGCAATGGTGTGATCTCGGCTCACTGCAATATCCGCCTCCCAGGTTCAAACCATTCTCGTGTCTCAGCCTCCCAAGTAGCTGGGATTACAGGCGCATGCCACCACACCAGCTAAGTTTTGTATTTTTAGTAGAGATGGGGTTTTGCCACATTGGCCAGGCTGGTCTCAAACTCCTGACCGCAGGTGATCAGACTTGCCTCGGCCTCCCAAAGTTCTGGGATTACAGGCGTGAGCCACCACACCCAGCCTTAATATATTAAATTTAAAATGTTAATATATTATGTCACCCAAGAGGAAATTCCAGCTTATTTTTTATCAATTATTTCTATTTTTACAGTAATTACCACACTCATTCTTGACTTCTTTTTTCAATGATCTCTATCTCTAGATCATTCAAGAATGTTCTGTTAACATACAGTGGCTCACGCCTGTAATCCCAACACTTTGGGAGGCCAAGGCAGGTGGATCATCTCAGGTCAGGAGTTTGAGACCAGTGTGACCAACATGGTGAAACCCCGACTCTACTAAAAAAAAAATACAAAAATTAGCCAGGTGTGGTGGTGGGCACCTGTAATCCCAGCTACTTGGGAGGCTGAGGCAGGAGAATCGCTTGCACCCAGGAGGCAGAGGTTGCAGTGAGCCGAGATGGAGCCACTGCACTTCAGCCAGAGCAACAGAGTGAGACCCTGTCTCAAAAAAAAAAAAAAAAAAAAAAAAAATCACTATCAGTCACTCCTTGATGTAACTGGCGATCTGAGATAATATAACAGCTGTGGCACCGCTATGGACCAGAGAGGGGACAGGAGGCTTCCCCAAGGGCTGTAGTTCAGTAATCCATTAACAAAAGTCTCCCTTCTAAAGTCTCTGTCTTGTTTTTTTTTTAAAGACAGGGTCTCACTCTGTCACCCAGGCTGGAAGTGCAGTGGCGAGATCTCAGCTCACTGCAGCCTCCGCCTCCCAGCTTCAAGTGATTCTCCTCCCTCAGCCTCCCAAGTAGCTGGGACTATAGGCATGTGCCACCATGCCCAGCTAATTTTTGTATTTTTTTTTTTTTTAGCAGAGTTGGGGTTTCACCATGTTGGCCAGGCTGGTCTTGAACTCCTGACCTCAAGTGATCCTCCCGCCTCAGGCTCCCAAAGTTCTGGGATTACAGGCGTGAGCCACCGTGCCCAGCCAAAAGTCTCCTTCTTGAGTCTAAATTGCTTCAAATGCATAGAAGCTCCCATAAAGCTGAAATATAACATATAGCAAAGTAAGTCATAGGGGGCTTCGTAGGAGTTAATGTTTCACAAAATGCAGACATTTATGTACAGACAGGTGATGTTATAGATACCAAAGCTAGGACAGGTGATGACCTAAGTCTATTTTGCTGAGCAAAGGGTACCAAAGGGCAAAAGACATCAATTAAGAGAACCATTCATCTCAATATTTAACTCGGATGTGACTGTTCAAGTTGCATTCCAAAAGACATTACCCAGAATACTGAACAATGGAACTGCTAAGAAAGGGAACATGTTACTGTTAACATCTTACCGTTAAAGTAGAATTTCAGCCTATTGGCAAATACATTGGTTGCTGGGATATTGAGCTTTGAAGCAACATGCTCTACAATACTCCTAAAGCCACCAGATATTAGGAAAACCTGAACATTTCGCTCCTGTAGGCGACTTACCAGCTCCCTGCAAAATAAAATACAAAATACCCAACACTGAGTAATACAAAAGAAAAAAAAAAAAAAAACGAAACATGAAGAGGGAAATAAGATATATTTTCTTCTCCTGAATGCATTTGCCTGAGGTATGTTTGACAAGGTATACTGCCTGGGGTGTTAATGTTTTATATATGTTTTTCTTTTTCTTTTTTTTTTGAGATGGAGTCTCGCTCTGTCGCCCAGGCTGGAGTGCAGTGGTGCAATCTCGGCTCACTGCAACCTCTGCCTCCAGGGTTCCAGCGATTCTCCTCCCTCAGCCTCACAGGTAGCTGGGATTACAGGCACCTGCCACCACATCCAGTTACTTTTTTTTTTTTTTTTTTTGAGATGGAGTCTCGCTCTGTCTCTGTCATCAGGCTGGAGTGCAGTGGTGCGATCTCAGCTCACTGCAACCTCCTCCTACAGGGTTCAAGCGATTCTCTTGTGTCAGCCTCCCGAGTAGCTGGGACAACAGATGCGCACCACCACGCCCAGCTAACTTTTGTATTTTTAGTAGACATGGGGTTTCACCATGTTGGCCAGGCTGGTCTTGAACTCCTGACCTCAGGTGATCTGCCCGCCTTGGCCTCCCAAAGTGCTGGGATTACATGCATGAGCCACCATGCCCAGCCTTATATATGTTTTTCTAAATGCACTTAGAAATCAATGGGTAGGGGCTGGGCGTGGTGGCTCACGCCTGTAATCCCAGCATTTTGGGAGGCCGAGGCGGGTGGATCACGAGGTCAGGCATTCGAGACCAGCCTGACCAAAATAGTGAAACTCCATCTCTACTAAAAATACAAAAATTAGCTGGGCATGTTGGCACATGCCTGTAATCCCAGCTACCTGGGAGGCTGAGGCAGGAGAATTGCTTCAACCTGGGAGGTGGAGGTTGCAGTGAGCCGAGACTGCACCACTGCACACCAGCTTGGCAACAGTGCGAGACTCTGTCTCAAAAAAACAAAAAACAAAACAAAAAAAAACAATGGGTAGGGTTTGTCTACTTTAGGAAACCGTTCCAGAACTCTACTCTGCCCATGGACCCAGAAAAACACAAAATGAGGACAAACAAGGAAAGCTTAGGTTTTCTCTGGAGAAAGAGGAAAGGCAGAAACCGACAGGACCAGACAACTGGCCAGACAAGACCACGTGTAAGTGCCAAAAGCACCACACAGGCCACGCCTTTAAATCCAGCAGTTTGGGAGGCCAAGGTAGAAAATCACTTGAGGCCAGGAGCTTGAGAACAGCCTGGGCAACATAGCAAGACCCCCATCTCTACAAAAAATATTTTAAAGGCTGGGTATAGTGGCTCAAACCTATAATTCCAACACTTTGGGAGGCTGAGGTGGGAAAATTGATCATTTGAGCCCACAAGTTCAAGACCAGCCTGGGCAACATAGTGAGACCCTGTGTCTATAGAAAATTAAAAAAAAAAAAAATTAGGCATGGTGGCCTACGTCTGTAGTCCCAGCTGCTTAGGAAGCTGAGGCAGGAGGATCCCTTGAGCCCAGAAGCTGATGCTGCAGTGAGCTCTATTCATGCCACTGCACTCCAGCCTGGGTGACAAAGTGAGACCCTGTCTCTCAAAAAAAAATTTTTTTTTTAAATTAGCTGGGCATGGTGGCATGCACCTGTAGTCCCCACTATTAAGGAGGCTAAGGAGGGAGGGCCACTTGACCCCAGGAGTTCAACGCTGTAGTAAGCCATGATTATACCACTGTACTCCAACATGGGCAACAGAATGAGACGCTGACTCTAAAAAAAAAAATAATAGGCCGGGTGCAGTGGCTCACAGCTATAATCCCAGCACTTTGGGAGGCCCAGGCAGGCAGATCATTTGAGGTCAAGAGTTCAAGACCGGTGTGGTCAACATGGCGAAACCCATCTCTACTAAAAATACAAAAATTACCTAGGTGTGCTGGTGGGCACCTGTAATCCCAGCTACTCGGGAGGCTGAGGCAGGAGAATTGCATGAACTTGGGAGGCAGAAGCTGCAGTGAGCTGACATTTCACCACTGCACTCCAGCCTGAGTGACAGAGTGAGACTTCATCTCGAAAAAATACAATTTAAAAAAATAATTAAAAAATTAAAAAATGAAAATGAAAATAAATAAACCACCCAGAGGGCGCTCTAAAGGAATAGTTAGATGCTCTTGGGAGGATGTGCCCCCCAACACTGGTGCTGAAATACACCTGGAGCCGGGGCTCCTCTTACCTTATGCCGGGGGTCAGGTGTGGGGGTTGCTCTGCTATGAGTCTCTGCACCTGCTCCCTGGAGGGCTGGATGAGGGCTAAGCGCTCTGTGAGAGCAGCTTTGAAAGGCACTGCCCCGCCCATGGCTCGCCGTGTCCTAGGAGGGAGACCCAACAGTCAGGCCAGCCAGGTCCGATGTCCTCGAGGTTAACATGCCTTACTGCCCCAGGTCTGCACAACATCCACCAAAAGGAGGAAGCTACCAAGAGCCCCAGTGTGCAACAGACAGGCTTTGCTACTAGGAGAGCAAGGCCTTGGAATAAACTTTTGAAGGATTGCTTGAAGATAACATTAACAGGCTGGGTGCAGTGACTCATGCCCATAATCCCAAACACTTTGGGAAGCTGAGGTGGGCAGATCACCTGAAGCCAGGAGTCTGAGACCAGCCTGGTCAACATGACAAAACCCCATCTTTACTAAAAAAATGCAAAAATTAGCCAGGTGTGGTGGTGCACGCCTGTAATCCCAGCTACTTAGGAGGCTGAGGCAGGAGAATTGCTGGAACCCGGGAGGCAGAGGTTGCAGTGAGCCAAGATCTCACCACTGCACCCCAGCCTGGATGACAGAGTTAAGATTCCATCTAAAAAAAAAAAAGGCACACAGCCTATCCATAGGTATTTTTCTTGCAAGCTGTGAGCTGTCATAAATCAAGAAAGAGACCAAAGGTTAAACATTCTTCCATGAAAGGCAGTTGAAAATGAAATAGTGTCCGGGTGCAGCAGCTCATGCCTGTAATCCCAGCACTTTGGTAGCCCAAGGTGGGCGGATCACGAGGTCAGGAGTTCGAGACTACCCTGGCCAACATGGTGAAACCCCATCTCTACTAAAAATACAAAAATTAGCCGAGCGTGGTGGCATGCGCCTGTAATCCCAGCTACTCAAAAGGCTGAGGCAGGAGAATTGCTTGAATCTGGGAGGCAGAGGTTGCAGTGAGCCGAGATTGGGTCACTGCACTCCAGCCTGGGTGACAAAATGAGACTCCGTCTCGAAAAAAAAAAAAAGAAAATGACATGGTGCATGACTGGGGGACTGGGACTGCAGAGGGAGGTCCCCAGCTGCAGGGCGGGAGGGCAGGAGGGAGAGAGGGGATCTGACCCAGGATCCACCAAGAGACTCTGAACCTTTCCAGGGAACCACTAAGGCCACACTTTCAACCATGACACAAAGCCACTGGACACTTGGACCTCGCCCCCCAGGCCATCTTCTTTAGTTAGTGACGGTTGTCATTCCCCGATCAAGCTAAGAACATGTCTTATCCATGTTTGTTTGCCATAAATATTTATATAAATGAATGAATATGTCAAATTCAGCTCTAAGTAATGAAAGAAAAAGCCTAGTGCTCATGTTCCATAGCCAGGGTCTAGCACTTCATCCAAAACAGTCACTCTTTAGAAAGTCTTTATCATTTCATAAAGTGAATAAATGCTATCCCTACATTTCTGACACTGCATCCTCAACGCCACAGATTTTGGCTAGCTCATCGATTCCTTCTTCTCTGATGACCGTGCTGTCAACATCAAAACACACAGCATCTGCTGAGTAGAAAAGCTTCCTCAGCTCTGAGTGGGAGACCATCGCTGGAAGAATTTTCCTCCTACAAGAAAAAAGATAAATGTATTTAAAAGATAAATGTATTTAAAGACACCAAATAAAATTATGAAAAGATCCCACCTTGCCTACTAAGCCAATCTAATTTGTGTCAAAGTCAGTGCAGGCCACATAAGAGTGTTCTCACAGATTCATTTTTTTTTCCTTTTCTTTTTGTTTACTTCCCACACTACACCAGTTTCTTCTTTCTTTCTTTCTTTTTTTTTTTTTAGGTGGAGTCTTACTCTGTTGCCCAGGCTGGAGGGCAGTGGTACGATCTTGGCTTACTGCAACCTCCACCTCTCAGGTTCAAGTGATTCTCCTGCCTCAGCCTCCTGAGTAGCTCAAATACCTGTGCCTCCTTGAAGCCTTCTTTCTTTTCTTTTAGATATACATATAGTTGTTTTTTTTTTTTCTACCTAATTGTAGTGAGGAAGCAAGCATTAAAGCGGAGGTGTGAGGCCGGGCGCGGTGGCTCAGGCCTGTAATCCCAGGACTTTGGGAGGCTGAGGCGGGCGGATCACGAGGTCAGGAGATCCGAGATCATCCTGGCTAACACAGTGAAACCCTGTCTCTACTAAAAATATAAAAAAATTAGCTGGGCGTGGTGGCAGGCGCCTGTAGTCCCAGCCACTCGGGAGGCTGAGGCAGGAGAATGGCGTGAACCTGGGAGGTGGAGCTTGCGGTGAGCCGAGATCGCGCCACTGCACTCCAGCCTGGGCGACAGAGCGAGACTCCGTCTCAAAAAAAAAAAAAAAAAGCAGAGGTGTGCATGAGGCTCTGTGGGAACACAGGAAAAATGTTTAGCCTTATCTATGAAACAGGGCTTCAGACTGGGCACAGTGGCTCATCCCTGTAATCCCAGCACTTTGGGAGGCTAAGGCAGGAGGAGGATTGCTTGAGGCCAGGAGTTCAAGACCAGCGTGGGCAACATAGAGAGACCAAGTCTCTACTAAAAATAATAATACAAAAAATTAGCTGAGCATAGTGGTGCAAGCCTGAAATCCCAGCTACTTGGGAGACTGAAGCAGGAGAATTACTTGAACCCAGGAGGTACAGCTGCAGTGAGCTGAGATCGTGCCACTGCACTCCAGCCTGGGCAACAGAGCAAGACCCTGACTCTAACTAAAAGAAAAAAAAAAGAAGGCTTCAAGGAGGCACAAGTATTTGAGCTGAATCTGACAGGTAAGTGGCCCTCTGAGTGGGTTGTCAAAGGGCAGGGCATCGATTTGGCATGTGCTGGGAGGAGAGGGAGCGGGGGTGGAGACAAGGAGGGAGGCTTGTGATGGCAGAGCGAGGAGTGTGAGCAAAGACAAGGAGAAGGAAGCAGATGACCTGCTGGAAGCTACCCCATGGCTTGGCCCAGGGGCCTGGCTGTGCATCAGGAATTCAGACTAAGCAGGTCCTAGGGCCAGGCTAAGGAGTTTAGACTTTAACTTCCAGATACTGGGAAAGGCTTTAAGCCTCGGAAAAAAGGTCAGAGCTAAATATGAGGGCTAAACATACACAATGTCGCCAGTGTACAGGGGCTAGTTGAAGACATGGTCTGATTAAAGTCCAGGAAGAGGCTGGGCGCGGTGGCTCACGCCTGTAATCCCAGCACTCTGGGAGGCTGAGGCGGGAGCATCACTTAAAGCCAGGAGTTCAAGACCATCCTGGCCAACATGGCAAAACCCCATCTCTACTAAAAAACTAAAAATTAGCCGGGCAGGATGGCGTGCACCTGTAGTCCCAGCTACTCAGAAGGCTGAGGCAGGAGACTCTCTTGAACCTGGGAGGCGGAGATTGCAGTGAGCCAAGATCACGCCACTGCACTCCAGCATGGGGCCACAGAATGAGACCCTGTCTCAAGAAAAGAAAAAATCATAAAAATAAAGTCCAGGGAGAATAGAGAGAGGGAGAAGAAAAGAGTGCTAAGGACAGAGCCTGCAGGACCACCACCTTTACGTCCTGACTTGAGCCTGGGAAGGAGAAGGAAAATGGTGAAGGTACAGGAAGAAACTCTGGAAGCCACACTGCTACAGAAGCTGCAGAGGACAGAGAGTCAAAACAAATTTTTTTTTTTTTAGACAAGTTCTCACTCTGTCACCCATGCTGGAGTGCAGTGGTACAATCATGGCTCACTGCAGCCTCCAAATCCAGGGCTCAAGTGATCCTCCTGCCTCAGTCTCCCAAGTAGCTGGGACTACAGGTGCGCACCACTATGCTTGGCTAATTTTTAAATTTTTTTTTGAAGAGATGGGGGTCTTGCTATGTTGCCCAGACTGGTCTTCAACTCCTGGACTCAAGCAATCCTCCCACCTAGGTCTCCCGAATTGCTGGGATTACAGGCATGAGCCCCCATGCCTGGCCTTTATTTTTTAGAAAATCTTTGGACTAGAATTAGGATGAAAGGGACCCTCAAGATTGCCTAGACCAGCCTCCTATCAGAGACTAATATGTCATATACAAGGCTACACAGATGATGTAAGTAATCTATATTTAGAATAGACTGCAGTTAAAAACAGACTCAAAGCAGTTGAACAACCCACTGCTCAACTGATTTCCAACCAATGCAGTTGGCAGAATAAGGCCATTTTAAGTTGACCTGGAAAAAAAAATATTTTAAGTCAGGGGTCAGCAAACTATAGCTTGTAGGCCAAATCCACCCTGCCACCTGGTTTGGTATGGCTCACAAGTAAGAATGATTTTTACATTTATTTTATTTTACTTTACTTTTTTTTGTTGTTTTTTTTGTTTGAGACAGAGTCTGGCTCTGTCGCCCAGGCTGGAGTGCAGTGGCGCGATCTCCGCTCACTGCAAGCTCCGCCTCCCGGGTTCACGCCATTCTCCTGCCTCAGCCTCTCTAAGTAGCTGGGACTACAGGTGCCTGCCACCACGCCCGGCTAATTTTTTGTATTTTTAGTAGAGACGGGGTTTCACCGTGGTCTCGATCTCCTGACCTCGTGATCTGCCCGCCTCGGCCTCTCAAAGTGCTGGGATTACAAGCATGAGCCACCGCGCCCGGCCTACTTTACTTTTTTTGAGACAGGATCTCATTCTGTCACCTAGGCTGGAGTGCAGTGGTGCCATCATAGCTCACTGCAGCCTCAAACTCCTGGGCTCAAGTGAACCTTCCATCATGGCCTCTTGAGTAGCTGGGACTACAGGTGTGAGCCACCACGACTGGCTGATTTTTACATTTTAAACAGTTGAAAAAAAAAATCAAAAGAAGAATAATATTTTTTGACATGTAAAAACTAATGAAATTCAAATTTCAGGCTGGCTGCAGTGGCTCACACCTGTAATTCTAGCACTTTGGGAGGCTGAGGTGGGAGGATTACTTGAAGCCAGGAGTTCAACACCTATCTGGGCAACATACCAAGACCTCATCTCTACAAAAGTATTTTTAAAATTAGCCAGGTGTAGTGGCACACACCTATAGACCTAGCTACTCAGGAGGGTGAGGCAGAAGGATTGCTTGAGCACAGGAGTTTGAGGCTGCAGTGAGCTACAACCATGACACTGCACTGCAGCCTGGGTGACAGAGTGAGACCCTGTCTCAAAAGTAATAATAATAAATAAAAATGAAATTCAAATTTCAGTGTCTATTAATAAATCTTTTTTTTTTTTTTTTGAGAAGGAGTCTCGCTCTGTCACCCAGGCTGGAGTGCAGTGGCACAATCTTGACTCACTGCAACCTCTGCCTCCCAGGTTTAAGTGATTCTCCTGCCTCAGCCTCCCAAGTAGCTGGGATTATAGGTGCATGCCACCACGCCCAGCTAATTTTTGCATTTTTAGTAGAGATGGGGTTTCACCATGTTGGCCTGTCTGGTCTCGAACTCCTGACCTCAAATGATCCTCCTGCCTCGGCCTCCCAAAGAGCTGAGATTACAGGTGTGAGCCACCGTGCCCTACCAGAGCCACAGTACCCAGCCATTAACATAATGTCTTTATTACATAATTTATGCCCTTCACGATCTGGCTCCTATGCCTGTGGATTTTACCAACCTCAGTCCGCACAAATACACATACACACACATTTTTACACACACACATTATTCACATGCACATGCACACACATACACACACACACATTTTTTTTTATTTTGAGTTAGGGCCTCACTCTGTCACCCAGGCTGGAGTGCAGTGGTGCAATCTCAGCTCACTGCAACCTCTGCCTCCCTGGCTCAGCCTCCTGAGCAGTTGGGACTACAGGCAGGCATGATATCTGGCTAATTTTTTGTATTTTTAGTAGAGATGGTGTTTTACCATGTTGCCCAGGGTGGTCTCAAACTTTTGGGCTAAAATGATCCATGCGACTCAGCCTCCCAAAGTGCTGGAACTACAGGCGTGAGCAACCGCGCCTGGTGACACACACAATTTATGGCTCAAGGAATACTAAGGACTTTTTTTTTTTTTTTTTTTTTGAGACGGAGTCTTGCTCTGTCACCCAGGCTGGAGTGTAGTGCAGTGGTGCAATCTCGACTCACTGCAACCTCCCCATCCCGGGTTCAAGCAATTCTCCTCCCTCAGCGTTCTGAGTAGTTGAGACTATAGGCACGTGCCACCACATCCAGCTAATTTTTGTATTTTGAGTAGAGACGAGGTTTCACCATGTTGCCCAGGCTGGTCTCGAATTCCTGACCTCAGGCAATCCACCTGCCTTGGCCTCCCAAAAGTGCTGGGATTATAGGCATGAGCCACCGCACCCGGCCTATGTCATGTGTTTTTTTATTCCTCTACACCATTTCAAATGCTGCTCCTCTGCCTGGAATCACCATATCCCCCATGTCATGAAGAAAGTCCTACTTCTTCACCGTGCAGATCAAGTGGCCTCCCTTATACTATATTATTTCCTCCCCATCAACCCAGAAAATCAGTCAATCACTCCAGTTGAATTATCTTCTATCTCTGCACCCAGCACCCAATAGGTGTTAGTTAAATGTTTCATGAATTAAATATTTTATGAATTAAATAGAGTTGAACCTAAGCAGTTATTAAGAACTCAACAAGGGGCCGGCTGCAGTGGCTCACACTTGTAATCTCAGCACTTTGGGAGGCTGAAGCAGGAGGATCATTTGAGGTCAGGAGTTCGAGACCCGCCTGGCCAACATGGTGAAACCCCATCTCTACTAAAAATACAAAAATTAGCCAGGCATGGTGGCAGGCACCTGTAATCCCAGCTACTTGGGACGGAGAGGTGGGAGAACCGCTTGAATCTGGGAGGTGGAGACATGGAGATTGCAGTAAGCCGAGATTGCACCACTGCACTGCAGCCTGGGTGACAGAGCAAGACTCCATCTCAAAAAAAAAAAAAAAAAAAAAAAAAGAACTCAACAAGGGCCAGCATGGTGGCTGATGCCTGTTCCCAGGACTTTGGGCAGCCAAGACAGGTGGATTGCTTAAGGCTAGGAGTTTGAGACCAGCCTGGCCAACATGGTGAAACCCTGTCTCTATTAAAAAAAAAAAGATAAAAAATAAAAAGAAACCAGTCATTTGGCTTTGGTCCAGCAGAAATCAAGCTAATTCATACTACATGCCCAGGCAGGCTCACTGTAAAGACCTTGAAGTCAGCAGGTCTATCAGCAGAGCAGCAGCACTTACTGTAGTGCAAGTCCACTAAGAATGGAGAATGAACCACAGGTGAGTGAAGAGGAAGCCAGAAACAGACAAATGGTGTAAGAGGAGCTAAAATGAGATAAGTGGGATAAGCTAAAGAACTTTTTAAGAAGGTACATGAGAAGGCCGGGCGCGGTGGCTCATGCCTGTAATCCCAGCACTTTGGGAGGCTGAAGCGGGTGGATCACCTGAGGTCGGGAGTTCGAGACCAGCGTGACCAACATGGTGAAACCCCGTCTCTACTAAAAATACAAAATTAGCTGGGCATGGTGCCACATGCCTGTCATCCCAGCTACTCAGGAGGCTGAGGCAAGAGAATCGCTTGAACCCGGGAGGCAGAAGTTGCGGCGAGCCGAGATTGCGCTATTGCACTCCAGCCTGGGCAACAAGAGCGAAACTCTGTCTCAAAAACAAAACAAAAAAAAAGAAGATGCATGAGGCAACATAACATAACTAAGAATGGGCAATGCTCCTGAGAATGACTGATGGGCACCAGAATCTCAAAGCCAGTCCCCAGGGACCCTGACACAAGACCCAAAGAGGAATGCATAATGCATGGGTGCCATCTTCAAGAGGTTTCCAGTCTTGTCGAAATGATTGGACAAATAATTACTGGCCATGTTTGAAAAACCAGTTACTTTGGCTGGGAGCGGTGGCTCACACCTGTAATCCCAGCACTTTGGGAGGCCAAGGCAGGCGAATCACAAGGTCAGGAGTTCCAGACCACCCTGGCCAAAAGTACAAAAATTAGTCAGGTGCCTGTAATCCCCGCTACTCAGGATGCTGAGGCAGGAGAATTGCTTGAACGCGGGAGGTGGAGGTTGCAGTGAGCCGAGATCCCACCACTGCACTCCAGCCTGGACGACAAGAGCAAGACTCCATCTCAAAAAAAAAAAAAAAAAAAAAAAAGGCAAACCAGGTACTTGAACCTCTTTCCAACCACTGACACTAGCAATAGTTTCAATGAGATTGGCCGAGTGCAGTGGCTCACACTTGTAATAATCCCAGCACTTTGGGAGGCTAAGACAGCAGGATCACTTGAGCCCAGGAGTTTGAGATCAGTTCTTGAGAACACAGTAAGATTCTTTCTCTAAAAAAAAAAAAAAAAAAAAAAAAAAAAGTGGGGCATGGTGGTGCATGCCTGTGGTCCCAGATAGTCAAGAGCCTGTGGTGGGAGGATGGCTTGAGTCCAGGAGTTCAAGGGTGCAGTGAGGCCACAGCACTCCAGCCTGGGTGACAGAGTGAGACCCTGTCTCAAAAAAAAAAAGCAAGACCATCAGCCTTGAGTTTGAAAGGAAAGGTACATTTCCTCCACTAAAAGTGAGAACTGATTTACACATCCCCAGCTGAACATTAGGCCTGACTTACAGCTCAGAATTGTTGACACCTGCCTCCTGGGTTGTAATGTGGTCCCAAGGAGAAAACAGAATATTTTTGGCTTTTTTAGAGACAAGGTCTCACTCTGTTGCCCACACTGGAGTGCCAATGGTATAATCATAGCTCACTGTGGCCTCAACCTCCTAGGTGAAGTGATCCTCCTGCCTCAGCCTCCTGAGTAGCAGAGACCACAGGCACGCACCACCACACCCAGCTAAGTTACTATTATTATTATTTTTGTAGAGATGAGGTCTCACTATGTTACCCAGGCTGGTCTTGAATTCCTGGCCTCAAATGATCCTCCCATCTCAGCCTCCCAAAGTGCTGGGATTATAAGTGTAAGCCACCGTGCTGGCCAAAACAGAATGTTAGAGACTCACTTTACATTGAATTTACTTGGAAGGCTGATTCTTTTTCCACACCCTCCCTAGGAGACTGAGCTGGATTTTAGGACCTTAACTCTGCCCATGAAATGGTCAGGCCAGGGGAGATGGCCTTCACCCATTGGGTTACAGGAGTATCAACTCCCTCCCTGCTTGATTGGGCAGCAGAGCAAACTCGGCCACAGCTCCTTTTAGCTCTTCCCATCCTGCTCTGCAAAATGGTGTACCTCCCTGTACACTTTTGATTTCCTCCTTCTTAATTTTTATTTTTACTTTTTTTGAGATGGGGTCTCACTCTGTCGCCCAGGATGGAGTGCAGTGATGTGATCTTGGCTCACTGCAACCTCCGCCTCCCGGGTTCAAGCGATTCTCCTGCCTCCTGAGTAGCTGGAATTACAGGCGCCTGCCACCACGCCTGGCTAATTCTTCTGTATTTTTAGTAGAGATGGGGTTTCACCATATTGGCCAGGCTGGTCTCAAACTCCTGACCTCAAGTGATTCACCTGCCTCGGCCTCCCAAAGTGCTGGGATGACAGGTGTGAGCCACCAAGCCTGGCCAATTTCCTCCTCTTTTCATTGTCTCCACCAGGAGTGACTCACAATCTATGCGTATTTAAAATTCTCGTGGCTATAGGGGAAAAAAGTCTGCTGAGTAAGGTCAGTTGCTTCAAAGTAAATTGTGTACATTAGAATTCCACACACAGAAAAATCATTGCCAGAGAATGGACTCTGGATTCTTCGTATTTGGCTCTAACAGGGAGGGAGAGGGCAGGGCCAGGGTAGAAGACATGCCGGTGGGAAGGTCTATTCTCAGATTCTCAGACACAGCAGCTCCCAGGTCCCATCCAGACCACTGCCTTCTGCAGCTCAGAACAGAACTTCTGCCTGGCTGGCCCCAGCTAGTTCATCTCTTGGCAAGCAAAGGACCAACTGATTAAAAAAAAAAAAAAAAAAAAAAGCCACTGCTGACAAGGCCTTCTCATCCCTAGTTCCAAAGTACAAAAGCAAGCTTTCCTGCAGGGCCAGCCTTCGGAGGTCTGATTTTGGATAAGAGGAAAAATCTCCTTGCCCAAAGAAATGCTTTCCCAACTTCTCAATCTCTGTATCTTTCAAGAGGCTTCTAAGATCACCTTACTTCCTTCACCTTGTTAGGACTTACCTCTTATCTTCACCTGTGTAAGAAAAAATAAAAGCCTGTACAGAGTTGTGAAGGTCACGCATAGTTGCGAGAACCAAGCTTATTTGCTTTGGTAGTAGGGATAAATTTGTTCAGGTCCCCGGGCATTGAAAGAGTACAAAGTATAGCCGGGCGTGGTGGCACGTGTGTGTAGTTCCAGCTACTGGGGAGGCTGAGGCAGGAGAATTGCTTGGACCTGGGAGGCAGAGGTTGCAGTGAGCCGAGATTGTGCCACACTGCAGTCTAACCTGGGCGACAGAGCGAGACTCCATCTCAAAAAAAAAAAAAAGGAAAAAAAAAAGAGTACACAGTAGATTCTGAAAAGGTTCTGAATCAGAGGAGAGTCAAAGAGGTTCCCTGTAACAAGGGCTGGGATCCCCAGCACATGCACTTACACTATATTTTATTTTATCTTTTGTTTAGAGATGGAGTCCTGCTCTGTCACTCAGGCTGGAGTGCAGTGGTATGATTTTGGCTCACTGCAATCTCTGCTTCCCGGGTTCAAGTGATTCTCATGCCTCAGCCTCCCGAATAGCTGGGATCAGAAGTGTGTGCCACCACACCCAGGTAATTTTTGTATTTTTAGTGGAGATGGGGTTTCACCATGTTGGACAGGCTAGTCTTGAACTCCTGACCTCAGGAGTTCTGCTCACCTCGGCCTCCCAAAGTGCTGGGAGCTCACCTCGGCCTCCCAAAGTGTGAGCCACCATGCCCGGCCTAAAAAAAAAAGCCAGCACAGCCATAAAAAAGAATGAAAACATGTCCTTTGCTGCAACACAGATGCAGCTGGAGGCCGTTATCCTAAGTGAATTAGCGCAGGAACAGAAAACCAAATACCACATGTTCTCACTTATAAGTGGGAGCTAAACTGGGTACATGAGGATACAAAGACGGGAAAAACACACAGTGATGGCCAGGTGCGGTGGCTCACACCTGTAATCCCAGCACTTTGGGAGGCCAAGGCGGGCAACTCACTTGAGATCAAGAGTTCAAGACCAGCCTGGCCAACATGGTGAAATGCTGTCCCTATTAAATATACAAAAATTAGCCAGGCATGGTGGTGGGCACCTGTAATCCCAGCTACTCAGGAGGCTGAGGCAGGAGAATCACTTGAACCTTGGAGGTGGAGGTTGCAGTGAGCCGAGATCACACCATTGTACTCCAGCCTGGGTGACAGAGCGAGACTCTGTGAAAACAAAAAACAACAACAACAAAAAACTGAGGACTACAAGAAGGCAGGGGAAGGAGGGCAAGGACTGAGAAACCACCTACTGGGTACTGCACTCAAACCCTGGGTGATGGGATCAATTGTACCCCAAACTTCAGCATCATGTGATATACCCATGTAACAAACCTGCACATGTACTCCTTAAAGCTAAAATAAAAGTTGAAATGATATGTAATATAACCAGCTATTCTGGGAAGCTGAGATCTTCTGCATGCCACATAGTTGACATCAATTTTTAAAATTCAGGTGAGGAGTAAACTGCTGGCCGGGTGCAGTGGCTCACGCCTGTAATCCCAGTACTTTGGGAGGCCGAGGTGGATGGATGACCTGAGGTCAGGAGTTCGAGACCAGCCTGGCTAACATGGCAAAACCCTGTCTCTACTAAACATACAAAAATTAGCCAGGTATGGTGGCCCACACCTGTAATCCCAACTACTCAGGAGGCTGAGACAGGAGATATCACTTGAACCCAGGAGGTGGAGGTTGCAGTAAGCCAAGATTGCGCCACTGCACTCCAGCCTAGGCGACAAAGCAAGACTCTGTCTCAAAAAAGAGTAAACTGCTAGCAGATAGACAAACGTGTAACAGTTCAATGCATTAAAAACATTACAATGACAGCAAAAAACCAAAACAAAACCAAGAAAAGGCAAATCAGACTCACGTTTCTCAAGTGCTAGATTTCTAGGAGACGACACTCTTCTGTTCCTTCCCTAGATAAAAACGCAGCACAAAGTTCTGTCTACAGATTTCCTCAAGAAAGACCTGTGGATTCTGCAAGAGCAAGAGCCTAGAAAGAGAGAATGAGGAAATGAACATCGAAGTCCACACACAAAACAGGAAAGAGGGAGACTGGCTTCACTCTCTCTCCTGGCGGGACTGGCACAAAAATGGGTCAGAGGCAAAATTTCCTAAGACTGCTTCCTCTGGGAAATGCTTTACTCCTACCCCCCTTCAAGTACTGTAGAGTCAACATACTCTTCTATGGCTTCAATTCTGCAAGGTTCAGGTCTGATAGGAAATCATGTACCCCTGATTAGCAGGGTGCAAAGACAAGGGAAAGGGAAAGAGAATCTCTTAGGAGAACTAAATGCAGAGACAAGGAAGCAGACTTGGGCGGGCATGATGGCTCACACCTGTAATCCCAGCACTTTGGGAGGCTAAGGCGGGCGGATCACGAGGTCAGGAGATCAGGACCATCCTGGCTAACATGGCGAAACCACGTCTCTACCAAAAATACAAAAAAAATTTAGCCAGGCGTGCTACTGGGCACCTGTAGTCCCAGCTACTCGGGAGGCTGAGGCAGGAGAATGGCATGAACCCAGGAGGCAGAGCTTGCAGTGAGCTGAGATCGTGCTACTGCACTTCAGCCTGGGTGACAGAGCGAGACTCCGTCTCAAAAAAAAAAAAAAAAGGCCGGGCATGGGGACTCACACCTGTAATCCCAGCACTTCAGGAGGCCGAGGAGGGAGGACTGCTTGAGCCCAGGAGTTCAAGATAAGCCTGGGCAACATAGTGAAATGCCATCTCCACAAAAAATAAAATAAATGAGCCAGGCATGGTGGTGCGTATTTGTAGTCCCAGCTACTTGGGAGGCTGAGGCAGGAGTTTGGGCTCAGGAGTTTGAGATTCCAATGAGCTATGATTGCACCGCTGCACTCTAGCCTGGGTGACCAAGTGAGACCCTGTCTCTTAAAAAAAAAAAAAGAAAAGAAGGAAGGAAAGGAGGGTAGGTATCAGGCATATATTAAATCATTTGAAAATTTTAAAAGTCCTGACTACTTTGTTTCACCGACATGAAAGTGACAGGGCTATATGGTCATGATATTGAAAACCTACCCGGCACGGTAATACAGAAATCTTGGATTTTATTATTTTCCTCCCTGACCCTCATTCCAATATCAGTCATCAAATATTTAAAAAGTAATAATATGCAAATCATACATAAAGAAAATATAGTGACCAGGTACAGTGGTCATGCCTGTAATCCCAGTACTTTGGGAGGCAGAGGTGGAGGCGGGTGGATCGCTTGAGGCCAGGAGTTTGAGACCAGCCTGGCTAACATGGTGAAACCCTGTCTCTACTAAAAATAAAAAAATTTAAAAATTAGTTAGGCATGATGGTGGGCACCCAGATACTCAGGAGGCTGAGGCAGGAGAATCCCTTGAACCCTGTAGGCGGAGGTTGAAGTGAGCCGAGATCACACCACTGCACTCCAGCCTGGGCGACAGAACGAGACTCTGTCTGAAAATAAATAAATAAATAAATAAAAATAAAAAAAGAAAAGAAAATATAATAAATATATTTAATGAATGAAAGCATGATTTATTTAATTCCCAACTTAGGGCAGTATCGTTATAACAATGTATCTGGTAAGTACTTATTTAAAAATTCTAATTCTAATGGGAAAGAAGACAAAGTCGGACACTTCAACTCTGAGTTTGGGGATTGTTCCAATCTTGCACTAAGGGTGCTCCTGTGTAGGATTGCATCATTCATTCATGCTGTTTGGCAACAGGCAGCTGCTGTAAGATTAGACAAGTGAAGCTACCCAAAAAATAAATCAATGAAAAGAAAGCCTGGAGATTTTAGGAAATGATCTGCCTACGCGATTAAGAAGAAATGTAGACTCAGAGAGGAAGCCTGGAAGAGGAAAAGGAAAGTCGGCAAAATCTGAAAGTTGGGCGCAGGGAAGGCACAAGCCGGGACTTACCCTGTGTCCTGGGCCTCCGGGGCTCCTGCGGCTGCAACCTTCCGGCTGCAGGGGGCCAGCGCCGGCTCCGACGCTCGGGCGAGCAGTTCCCAGGGAGGTGAGCTGTGCAGACCCAGGGCCTCCACCGAACGCTCTCTTGAGATCTGCTGATAAGCGGGGTGGCTTCTGATGAGTTCTGCAAGTGCTTCTGTAAACTGGAGACACCAGATCTCTCTGCTCTGCAAAGCCGGGCTGGGAGGACGATTTGGCCCCGCCCCAGGGGAGGGGCTCCCTGAACCAGCCCCCTCCTCCTCCGGGGGCTCAGCCCCTGCAGTCTGAGAGGTGCACGGTGCCTGTGGCACCTCCGCTTTGCAGAGGAAAAGAGCTCCCGGACCTTCAGAAACTGCTCCGCGCTGCCGCCACCACCACTTAGGATAAGGATAGGTGAGGGAAGCAAGGCACTGCTGCACTGATTTAGCAATTAGTGAAATCTCCGTCGGGGGGCCTCTTTTGAAATCCACGTTTGGCATTATACGCTTGCAGCAGTGTAGGTCCCAAAAGAACTTCAAAGACTACTTATATATATATATATATTTTTTTTTTTGAGACGGAGTCTCGCTCTGTCGCCTGGGCTGGAGTGCAGTGGCACGATCTCGGCTCACTGCAAGCTCCGCCTCCTGGATTCACGGTATTCTCCTGCCTCAGCCACCCAAGTAGCCGGGACTACAGGCGCCCGCCACCACGCCTGGCTAATTTTTTGTATTTTTTAATAGAGACGGGGTTTCACCGTGTTAGCCAGGATGGTCTCGATTTCCTGACCTCGTGATCCGCCTGCCTTGGCCTCCCAAAGTGCTGGGATTACAGGCGTGAGCCACCACGCCCGGCCAAGACTACTTATATTCTTAATTAAAATGCAACCATGAGTAACAAAATGAGAGTCTTTGCACCTTACTTTTATTTTTAATTTTTATTTATGTTTTTAAATAGAGATGGGGGGGTCCTCACTGTGTTTCCCAGGCTGGGCTCAAACACCTGGGCTCAAGCGATCCTTCCTCCTTGGCCTCCCAAAGTGTTGGGATTACAGATGTGAGATACCGCGCCCGGCCTATTTCTTTTTAAAAATCTTCTGGCCAGGCGCGGTGGCTCAAGCATGTAATCCCAGCACTTTGGGAGGCTGAGGCAAGCGGATCACCTGAGGTCAGGAGTTCGAGACCAGCCTGGCCAACATGGCAAAACTCCATCTCCAGCAAAAATACAAAAATTAGCGGGGCATGGTGGTGCATGCCTGTAGTCCCGGCTACTTGGTAGGCTGAGGCAGGAGAATTGCTTGAACCCGGGTGGGGGGAGGAGGTTGCAGTGAACCAAGATCGTGCCACTGCACTACAGCCTGAGCAACAGAGTGAAACTCCGTTTTAAAAAAAAATTATTCCATGTGTCACTTGCCCAGCTCCTTGTATGTTAACTACAACAAATAAGGGGTGTTTTCCCCAAACATTTACCACTGGAGTTAGCTGGCTGGAGCTGGGCATTGAGATCCACTCAAAAACACAACCTGAAACCTCAAAGGCTGACAGTCTGCACTCCAGGCTCACTCTAAGATGCTCACCCACGCAGAGGATGCAATCCCTGGGGCAGGACACTTGGTCACAGCATCTCTACCCTTAGCTACAGGACCCTCCCCACCAAAACACAATTTTTTTTTCCCCCGAGACTGAGTCTCACTCTGTTGCCCAGGCTGGAGTGCAGTGGTGCTATCTCAGCTCATTGCAACCTCCGCCTCCTGGGTTCAAGCGATTCTCCTGCCTCAACCTCCCCAGTAGCTGGGATTACAAGCGCACACTACCGTGCCCAGCTAATATTTTTGTATTTTTAGTAGAGATGGGGTTTCACCATGTTGGCCAGGCTGGTCTCAAACTCCTGACCTCAAATGATCTGCCCACCTCGGCCTCCCAAAGTGCTGGGATTACAGGCATGAGCCACCACGCCCAGCCTGCAGTAGTTTTTTAAAAAGCATAATAGGCCGGGCACCTTGGCTCACGCCTGTAATCTCAGCACTTTGGGAGGCCGAGGTGGGTGTATCATCTGAGGCCAGGAGTTCAAGACTAGCCTGGCCAACAAGTTGAAACCCCATCTCTACTACAAATATAAACATTAGCCTGGCATGGTGGTGCATGGATAATCCCAGCTACTCGGGAGGCTGAGGCAGAAGAATCGTTTGAACCTGGGAGGCAGAGGTTGCAGTGAGCCGAGATCATGCCACTGCACTCCAGCCTGGGCAACAGAGCGAGAATCCATCTCAAAAAAAACCACAAATAAACAAATAAAAAGCATAATAAAAGAAACAAAATGTTAAACACCAAATGTTTGTATCTAAGTGTAAGTGGTAACAGAATTTATTTTGAGGTGAAAAGAAACTCAAGTAAGTAAATGTGGAAGGCTAGAAGAGTTAACTTATGCTATTATTTGTATTTCATAAATGTTTAATATTAAGTATTCTTTAAAATATTAAATATTCTTAAAAATTTCAGATAAAATATTTATATTTACTAAAATCTGGCTGGGTGTGGTGGTGCATGCCTATAGTCCCAGCTACTTGGGAGGCTGAGGTGGGAGGATCATTTGAGCCCAGGATTTCGAGGTTACAGTGAGCCGTGATCATGCCACTGTACTCCAGTCTGGGTAACAGAGCAAGCCCTTGTCTCTGAAAAATTAATTAATTAATTAATTAAAATCTGCCACCTCTTCATGGTCCTGGAATCCACCTCACATTCACACCTATATTGATACTTGTGAGCATGAGATGGCTGTATTGTAGACATTGTTTTGCTAGAGCACATCACATTAAAAATATATATATAGTTGCCTAGAAGACACTAATGAGTGGTCACATACAAGTGTAACAACCAGGAGGTAATCTTGCCAGACAAGGCAAAACTGTGAAACAGATTAAAATATGCTTCATCAGGCCGGGCACAGTGGCTCATGCCTGTAATCCCAGCATTTAGGGAGGCTGAGGCGGGAGGATCACTTGAGGTCAGGAGTTCGAGACCAGCCTGGCCAACATGGCGAAACCCCATCTCAACTAAAAATACAAAAAGTAGCCAGGCCTGATGGCAGGCGCCTGTAATCTCAGCTACTGAGGAGGCTGAAGCAGGAGAATCACTTGAACCCGGGAGGCAGAGGTTGCAGTGAACCGAGATTACACCACTGCACTCCAGCCTGTGTGACAAAGCCAGACTCTGTCTCAAAAAAAAAAAAAAAAGCTTCATTGCTGTTCTTAGTGGAATGATAGGACATGTGAACCAAATACAATACAGCATAATGAAGACAAAGGCATAATTACTGGAATAATAGCACATAAGAACCAAATACAATACAGCATAATGAAGGTGTAATAAAAATATTAGCAAATTATTTTGCAAAGTTTTAATCACAATTGGTTAGTCAAAAGTAATACAGGTCATACTACTGTTCCGGAAAGGTTTTCTTTCCTTTTTTTTTTTTTTTTTTCTTTTGAGGCAGGGTCTCACTGTAACCCAGGCTGGAGTGCAGTGGCACGATCATAGCTCACTGAAGCTTCGAACTCCTGGGCTCAAGCAATCTTCCTGCCTCAGCCTTCCGAGTAGGTTGGACCACAGGTGTGTGCCACCACACCAGGCTGGTTTTTATGTTTAGTAGAGTCTGGGTCTCATTGGTCTCCAACTCCTGGGCTCAAGCCCAAGTGTGATCCACTTTACCCAGCTCTGAAAGGTTTTCTATAGATCACATTTTTGTAAGCTAACAAATTTTTTTTTTTTTGAGATGGAGTCTTGCTCTCTCACCCAGGCTGGAGTGCAGTAGCGTGATCTTGGCTCTCTGCAACCTCTGCCTCCTGGGTTCAAGTGATTCTCCTGCCTCAGCCTCCCAAGTAGGTGGGATTACAAGCATGCACCACCATGCCCGGCTAATTTTTGTATTTTTAGTACAGACGGGGTTTCACCATGTTGGATAGGCTGGTCTTGAACCCCTGGCCTCAGGTGATCCACTCGCCTTGGCCTCCCAAAGTGCTGGGATTACAAGAGTGAGCCACCGTGCCCAGCCACAAATTTTCTCATGGCTAATTATGTTAGAATCATATACTCTTTTTATAAGTCATTCAGTGCTAATAGCCTTCTAAAGTATAGTAAATTGGAACAAGCCCTCCGGAAAACAACATGGTGTTATTCGGTAACATTGAACACATGCGGCCAGGTGCGGTGGCTCACACCTGTAATCCCAGCACTTTGGGAGGCCGAGGAGGGCAGATCACAAAGTCAGGAGATGGAAACCATCCTGGCTAACACGGTGAAACCCCGTCTCTACTAAAAATACAAAAAATACCAAAAAAAAAAAAAAAAAAAAATTAGCCGGGCGTAGTGGTGGGCGCCTACAGTCCCAGCTACTTGGGAGGCTGAGGGAGGAGAATGGCATGAACCCAAGAGGCGGAGCTTGCAGTGAGCGGAGATCGCGCCACTGCACTCCAGCCTGGGCGATAAAGCGAGACTCCGTCTAAAAAACAAACAGACAAAAAACACTGAACACGTGCAATTTCTATGACCCAGCAATCCCACCTGAGGAAGACACTCAGGAGAAACTTGCATGAGTAAGCTGGGTGTGGTGCCTCATGCTTCTAATCCTAGCACTTTGGGAGGCCTAGGTGGTAGGATCGCTTGAGCCCAGGAGTTCAAGACCACCCTGGGCAACATATTAAGACCTAATCTGTACAAAAAATAAACAAAATTAGCTGGACATGCACACACCTCGAGGCACACACCTCGAATCCCAGGTACTTGGGAGGCTGAGGTGGGAGGATGGCTTGAGCCTGGGAGGTTGAGGCTGTGCTAAGATCACGCCACTGCACTCCAGCCTGGGTGACAGAGTGAGACTCCGCCCCCCAAAAAAAAGAAAAAAATGAGGCTGGGTGCAGTGGCTCACACCTGTAATCACAGCACTTTGAGAGGCTGAGGCGGGCAGATCACCTGAGGTCAGGAGTTCAAGACCAGACTGACCAACATGGAGAAACCCCGTCTCCACTAAAAATACAAAATTAGCTGGGTGTAGTGGTGCATACCTGTAATCCTAGTTACTCAGGAGGCCAAGGCAAGATAATCGCTTGAACCCGGGAGGCGGAACCCGGGAGGCGGAGACCTGTGATCATGCCATTGCATACCCGCCTGGGCAACAAGAACAAAACTCTGTCTCAAAAAAAAAAGACACATATATAAGAATTCTCACAGCAGTACTGTGAACATTCTCAGTTACTGTGATGCTCCAATAGCCACTGGAAACTTTAAAAAGAGACTATCATTTAATGTCATAAATGATAATTTACAACATAAAATTCAGGACAGTAGTTACTTCTGAAAGTAAGAAAGGAAATGAGATTGAGAAAAGGTATGTAGTTAATCAATGATATTATAACAATTTTCCTTTAAGTAGGATGGTAGGTATATGGATGCTTTTTATATCTGTGTGTATAAAATATTTGCTAACAATTGTAATATTTCTTATCAATATGTTAAATACCAATACATTGCTGGCCGGGCACGGTGGCTCACACCTGTAATCCCAGCACTTTGGGAGGCCAAGGCAGGCAGATCACGATGTCAGGAGATTGAGACCATCCTGGACAACTTGGTGAAAGCCCATCTCTACTAAAATACAAAAAATTAGCTGGGCATGGTAGTACGTGCCTGTAGTCCCACCTACTTGGGAGGCTGAAGCAGGGGAATCGCTTGAACCCAGGAAGTGGAGGTTGCAGTAAGCCGAGATTGCACCACTGCACTCCACCCTGGTGACAGAGAAAGACTCTGTCTCAAAAAAAAAAAAAAAAAAATTAAAAAAAAACAACCAATATATGGCTGGGCGCAGTAGCTCACGCCTGTAATCCCAGCACTTTGGGAGGCCGAGGTGGGCGGATCACGAGGTCAGGAGATCGAGACCATCCTCGCTAACATGGTGAAACCCCGTATCTACTAAAAATACAAAAAAATTAGCTGGGCGTGGTGGTGGGCGCCTGTAGTCCCAGCTACTTGGGAGGCTGAGGCAGGAGAATGGCGTGAACCTGGGAGGCAGAGCTTGCAGTGAGCTGAGATTGTGCCACTGCACTCCAGCCTGGGTGACAGAGCAAGACTCCATCAAAAAAAAAAAAAAAAAAAAAACCAATACATTAAAATAATATAAATGTCTTGAAAGAACACAGTGAACACAGTTTGAAATGTGATTTAATATAAACATTGGCATTCAAAATAAGTCATGCCATGGAAATATGCCCATGATATGTTCACATGAATAAAGGAAGTTGCAGAACGTATATATCGTTTGAGCCATTTTTGAACAAAGAAATCTCTATGTGTGTCTATATCCAGGTATGATATATGGTTATATATCTATGTCTATATATCTATATAAAAAAGGAAACATTATTCATTTATTTACTTATTTATTTTTATTTTTTTGGGACAGGGTCTGGCTCTGTCTCTGTCCAGGCTGGAGTTCCGTGGTGTAATCTCAACACACTACAATCTCTGCCTTCTGGGTTCAAGCGATGGGATTTTCGTGTGAGCTATTTTTAATCTTATAATGGAAAAAGTGGGAGAAATTTATATTACTAAGCGATATGATTATAGCATAAGAACTGTGGCAATATTTGACTGAATTGTCCCCTTCCTCCTCCTAGAAATTATGCAAAGTGATAGGGAGATATGGTGGCGAGGGGGGGAATGAGGCAGAAATCCCATATTCAACAAAACTAGAAGACAAAAAGTCACTGGAAACTCCAAGACCTGCACAAGGGCTACCAAAGTTACATGGGAAGAGGCACATGCAGATCCCAGAAAACACCAGCAAAAACAGACTCTCTGAAGATGAGCTGTTCATGCCACAGTGCAAAAATGTGTTGTTTGAAACAAGCAGAGCAGAGCAGGGATACAAAGAACTGAGGGCAAGCCTCAATCAAGCAGAAAGGGAGTGGAAACCCTTGTAACCCAAGGGGTAAAGGGCATCTCTCCTGGCCTGAACATCTTATGGGCAGAGTTAAGGTCCCAACACCCAGCTCACCCTCCTAGGAAGGGCATGGGAAAACAATCAGCCTTCCAAGTAAATTCAGTGTGTGTCTCCAACATTCTGTTTTGGCCAGCACAGAAGCTCACGCCTGTAATCCAAACACTTTGGGAGGCCAAGGCGAGAGGATTGCTTGAGCCCAGGAATGCAAGACCAGCTTGATTATCATAGCAAGACTCTATCTCTCTCTTTTTTTTTTTTTTTTTTTTTTTTTGAGACAGAATCTCGCTCTGTGGCCCAGGCTGGAGTGCAGTGGCACAATCTCAGCTCACTGCAACCTCTGCCTCCCAGGTTCAAGCGATTCTTCTGCCTCAGCCTCCCAAATAGCTGGGACCACAGGTGCCTGCCACCATGCCCAGCTAATTTTTGTATTTTTAGTAGAGATGGGGTTTCACCATGTTGGCCAGGATGGTCTCGATCTCTTGACCTTGTGATCTGCCTGCCTAGGCCTCCCGAAGTGCTGGGATTACAGGCATGAGCCACCTAGTCTGGCCTGGAGACAAGGTCTTTAAAGAGGTGATTATGTTAAAATGAGGTGTTCAGAGTGAGCCCTAATCTAATGTGACCGGTGTCCTTGTAAGAAGAGAAAATTTGGACATGGAGAGACATCAGAAACGTGTGAGTGCGCCGGGCACGGTGGCTCACACTTGTAATCCCAGCACTTTGGGAGGCCGAGGTGGGCAGATCACTTGAGGCCAGGAGTTCAAGACCAGCTGGGGCAACATGGCAAAACCCTGTCTCTAATAAAAATACAAAAATTAGCCCGGTGTGGTAGTGCATGCCTGCAATCCCAGCTATTCGTGAGGCTGAGGCAGGAGAACTGCTTGAACTGGGAGGCAGAGGTTGCAGTCAGCTGAGACTGTGCCACTGGCACTCCAGCCTGGGCAACAGAGCGAGACTCTGTCTCAAAAAAAAAAAGATCTGGGCCGGGCGCAGTGGCTCATGCCTGTAATCCCAGCACTTTGGGTGGCCGAGGCTGGTGGATCACCTGAGGTCAGGAGTTCGAGACCAGCCTGGCCAACAGGGTGAAACCTCGTCTCTACTAAAACAACAAAAATTAGCAGGGTGTGGTGTCGTGCACCTGTAATCCCAGCTACTTGGGAGGCTGAAGCAGGAGAATCGCTTGAATCCGGGAGGCGGAGGTTTACAGTGAGCCAAGATCCCTGCACTCCAGCCTGGGCGACAGAGCGAGATTCTGTCTCAAAAAAAAAAAAAATCCGTCTGAAAAAAAACTTAATGAATTATTTCCAAGAAGGACAAACAAAAATACAAATATAGAGATTCATGGAAAAGATGACAAAATAAGGCAAGACAAAACTGACAAAATCCAGGAAAGAAGCAGAAGGGAGCCGGGCACAGTGACTCACACCTGTAATCTCAGCAATCTGGGAGGCCAAAGCAGAAGGACTGCTTGAGGCCAGGAGTTCAAGACCAGCACAGGCAACAAACTGAAGCACTGTCTCTACAAAACATCAAAAAATTATCCAGGTGTGGTGACGAGTGCTTGTGGTCCCAGCTACACAGGAGGCTGAGGCAGGAGGAAAGCTTGAGCCCAGGAGGTTGAGGCTGCAGTGAGACATGTTCGTGCCACTGCACTCCAGCTTGGGCAACAGAGTGGGACCCTGTCTCAGAAGGAAAAAAAAAAAAAGGATGTAGAAGGAAAACACATAACTATCACACTGGGCATGGTGGCACATGCCTATAATGCCAACTACTCAGGAGGCTGAGGCAGGAGGATCACTTGAGCCTAGGCGTTCAGATCCAACCTAGGAAACATATTGAGACACCATCTCCAAAAAACAGGTAAAATAACCATCACAGAAGTGAATATGAAGCTAAAAAGAGGAAAAATAAAAGTGGACACTATGAAAAATATATTAACCAATATGGATGATAAAAATGAGAAAAGCAAATAATATAAACAAAAGGAATTAAATGAAATTAGAGAAAAAATGATAGTTGGCGGGGTGCAGTGGCTCACGCTTGTAATCCCAGCACTTTGGGAGGCCAAGGTTGGTGGATCACCTGAGGTCGGGAGTTCAAGACCAGCCTGGCCAACATGGTGAAACCTGTCTCTACTAAAAATACAAAAATTAGAATTTGCGAGGCGAGGTGGTGCACACCTGTAATCCCAGCTAGGAGGCTGCGGCATGAAAATTGCTTGAACTTGGGAAGGGGAGGTTGCAGTGAGCTGAGATGGCACCATTGCACTCCAGCCTGGGCGATAGAGTGAGACTCTATCTCAAAAAAAAAAAGACAGCTGTAGAGGACAGACCAAAGAGAGCCAACATGCACAATTGAAATTTTCAACGAAGATAACCCAAACATTAGAACAAATAAGTATTTAACTGGGTGTGGTGACTTGAACCTGTAGTCCCAGCTACTAGGTAGGCTGAGGTAGGAGGATCACATGAGGCCAGGAGTTCAAGGCTAGCCTCAGCAACAGAGTAAGACCCCATATCTCTAAAAATAAATAAATAAATATTTAAAGATATAGAGGCTGGGCGTGGTGGCTCATGCCTGTAATCCTAGCACTTTGGGAGGCCAAAGTAGGAGGATCACTGGAGGTCAGGAGTTCGAGACCAGCCTGGGCAACATGAGACCCCCCCCCCCCGCCCACCCCAACCCCTGTCTCTAAAATAAAACAAAAAAAATTCACTGGGCGTGGTGGCGCACACCTGTTGGGAGGCTAAGGTGGGAGGATAGCTTGAGCCCCAGGGTGGAAGCTGCAGTGAGCTGTGATCATGCCACTGCACTCCAGCCTGAGCAACAGAGCAAGACCCTGTCTCAAAAAAACAAATGAATAAAGTTATGAGCCAGCGATTTTTTTGTTTTAAAACAAGCCAAGCCATCATTCACACACAAAGGCTACAAACGATAGTTTTGAACATACAGGAATTCTGGGGATATTTTTCCCATGAGAATATTTTTCTTTTTTTTGAGATGGAGTTTCATCTTGTTGCCCAGGCTGAAGTGCAACGGCGCGATCTTGGTGCACCGCAACTTTCGCCTCGTAGGTTCAAGTGATTCTCCTGCCTCAGCCTCCCATGTAGCTGGGAATACACGCCTGGCTAATTTTGTATTTTTAGTAGAGACGGGGTTTCTCCATGTTGGTAAGGCTGGTCTTGAACTCCTGACCTCAGGTGGTCTGTCCACCTTGGCCTCACAAAGTGCTGGGATTACAGGCATGAGCCACTGTGCCTGGCCTTGCATGGGAATATTTTTCTTGAGGACACTGCTAATGAATAAACATTACTCACCAATGGATAGCAAAGGGAACTTCAGCAAAGGGACAAGCAAGAGCATTGAGTGTACATCATTGCAAAACTAAGACTAAATAAACCCAGGTTTGGGGGCGAAAAAACAGAATGTAAATGTTACCTACTCTGACAATATAGAAATGATGCAATAGAACAATTAGGAGGACAAAGATTATGGAATAAATGAAGTAGGGTGAGTTTTTGCAGGCTGTTTCATCTATAATAACCGAGAGTTAAAAGATTATTTAAATCACATTTAATTAACAGTGTAAGAATAATATTAAGAAAAACAACATTGCTGGCTGAAATCAGATAATAGGTCAATCATGGTGGCTGACACCTGTAATCCCAGCACTTTGGGAGGCTGAGGCAGGAGGATCACTTGAGGCTAGCTACTTGGGAGGCTGAGGTGGGAGGATCACTTGAGCCCAGGAGTTAAAAGCTGCAGTGAGCTAATGATTGTGCCGCTGCACTTTATTTAGCCTGGGTGACACAGTGAGACTGGAAAAAAAAAGGGCCAGGTGTGGTGGCTCATGCTTGTAATCCAGGCAGGCAGATCACTTGAGGTTAGGAGTTTGAGACCAGCCTGACCAACATGGAGAAACCCCATCTCTACTAAAAATACAAAATTAGCTGGGCATGCTGGTACATGCCTGTAATCCCAGCTACTCTGGAGGCTGAGGCAGGACAATCGCTTGAACTCGGGAGGTGGAGATTGCAGTGAGCTGAGATCGTGCCATTGCACTCCAGCCTGGGCAACAAGAGTGAAACTCTGCCTCAAAAAAAAAAAAAAAAAAAAAAATAGAATTCTTGAATCCATACTGATACAAATTCATTCATTCAGTCAGTCTTTCATGGAGGAGAAGGGAAAGTTCTTCCTTACAGCAGAATTTCAACCAATAAATGTATAATGAATGATGAAAGCAGAAAATTGGCCAGGTGCAGTGGCTCACTCCTGTAATCCTAGCAATTTGGTAGGCCAAAGTGGGAGGATCACTTGAGGCCAGGAGTTCAAGACCAGCCTGAGCAACATAGCTTTTCAGAGAACTTGTCTCTGAAAAAAAATTAGCCAGGCACGATGGTGGATCACTTGAGCCCAGAAGGTCGAGGCTGCAGTAAGCAGTGATTGCGCCACTGCACTCCAGCCTGGGCACCAGAGTGAGACTCTATCTCTTAAAAATATATAAAAGAAAAAATTAATAGAAAATTACCACTTGCAAACGGTTAGGTCTGAGATTTGACTTTACCCTACTTACAAACTAATACGTTAGCCTCTTGCTTGTTTTATGGATGTGGCCTAAGAAAGAAGACTCCTGGCCAGGCGCGGTGGCTCCAGGCCTGTAATCCCAGGACTTTGGGAGGCCGAGGCAGGTGGATCATGAGGTCAGGATATCGAGACCATCCTGGCCAACATGGTGAAACCCCGCCTCTACTAAAAATACATAAATTAGCTGGGTGTGGTGGTGCATGCCTGTAGTCCCAGCTACTCAGGAGGTTGAGGCAAGGAGAATCGCTTAAACCCAGGAAGCAGAAGCTGCAGTGAGCCGAGATCATGCCACTGCACTCCAGCCTGGGTGACAGAGCAAGACTTTGTCTCAGAAAAAAAAACAAAAAAAAAAAAACAAAGAAACAAGTCTCCTGTGTCAGAGACAAAGAACTTTATTGCTTACAGCACAGCAAGCAGTGTGGGCAGTAGGATATTTGCATCAGTTCCCCTTTCCCTCCAACTTCCATGGGGTAACACAATGTGGCCCAGATGGATGCCTCAAAGATGATGGGTTTGGATCACAGCTAAGGAACACTCAGCTCGGGGAATCTATTGCTTTTGTTGTTGTTGTTTTATTGCTTTTTATTATTTATTTATTTTTTATTTTTTAGAGATAGAGTTTCACTCGTTGCCCAGGCTGGAGTGCAATGGCGCTATTTTGGCCCACCACAACCTCTGCTTCCTGGGTTCAAGCTATTCTCCTGCCTCAGCCTCCTGAGTAGCTGGGATTACAGGAATGCACCATCACGCCTGGCTAATTGTGTATTTTTTTAGTAGAGACGGGGTTTCTCCATGTTGGTCAGGCTGGTCTCGAACTCCTGACCTCAGGTGATCTGCCCACCTCGGTGTTTTATTGTTTTATTTTTGTAGAGATGGGGTCTCACCATGTTGTCTAGGCTGGTCTTGAACTCCTGGCCTCAAAGGATCCTCCCACCTTGGCCTTCCAAAGTGCTGGGATGGCTTTGCACGGTGGCTTACACCTGTAATCCCAGGACTTTGGGAGGCCGAGGGGGCAAATCACCTGAAGTCAAGGGTTCGAGACCAGCCTGGCCAACATGGTGAAGCCCTGTCTCTACAAACATACACAAATTAGCTGGGCATGGTGGCGGGAGCCTGTAGTCCCAGCTACTCAAGAGGTTGAGGCAGGAGAATCACTTGAACCCAGAAGGTGGAGGTTGCAGTGAGCCGGTATTGCACCACTACACTCCAGCCTGGGCAACAGAGTGAGAGTGAGCAGAGTGAGACTCCACCTCAAAAAAAAAAAAAAAAAAAAAGGGCTAGGATTATAGACATCAGCCACTACACCCAGCTGAAATCTATTGTTTTCATACCAAGTAGTGAGCGGGCAAGCCTGCTCTTTGTCCAGGAAGAAACATTAACTTGTCTCTGAAGATTAGCAGCTGTATAAACAACCCTGAGAAAAGCCCCAGATAAAGAGCATTCTTGGGCCTTGCATTCTTGGCACACACAGCAAGACATGTAAGCACACAACAGATCCATGGAGGACTTTCAATACAAAGATCACAGTAATAATTGTTTCAGGCAAAAATTATTGATGGGCTGGGTACAGTGGCTCATGCCTGTAACCCCAGCACTTTGGGAGGCTGAGGCAGGAGGACTGCTTGAGCCCAGAAGTTTGAAACTCACCCAGACAACATAGCATGACCTTCTCTCTACAAAAAAAAAAAAAAAAGTTTTAAATTAGCCAGCAATAGTGGTGCACGTCTGTAGTCTCAGCTACTCAGGAGGCTGAGATAGGAAGCTGAGCCCAGGAGGTTCAGGCTGCAGTAAGCTGTGTGGTTGAGCTACTGCACTCCAGCCTGGGCGACAGGGTGAGACCCCGTCTCAAAAAAAAAAAAAAGAAAAAATAGATGCTTAAATTAGTAGGCATTGTTATGATGAAAAACAGAACAGTCACATATTTTCCCATAAGATGCTTATTAAATGCTTATTAAATACAAAGAAAAACTACTAACTTTAAAGTAGAGCAATCTGGCAAATATTAACCAAGTGAACAAAGTTAACATCACCAGGAATGGGAAAAACTGACATCATGTGACTCTTCCTATGATGCCTTGAAAAGGACACGTTAATTTCTCTGGTGTTCTTGCCAAAAATGAATAACCTGCTTTTTTTTTTTTTTTTTTTTGATAAGAGTCTCGCTCTGTCACCCAGGCTGGAGTGCAGTGGCGTGATCTTGACTCACTGCAATCTCCGCCTCCTGGGTTCAAGTGATTCTCCTGCCTCAGCCTACTGAGTAACTGGGATTACAGGCGTGCACCACCACGCCCAGCTAATTTTTTGTATTTTTAGTAGAGACGGTGTTGCGCCATGTTGGCCAGGATGGTCTCAATCTCTTGACCTCACGATCCGCCCGCCTTGGCCTCCCAAAGTGCTGGGATTACAGGTGTGAGCCACTGTGCCCGGCCATAATCTGCATTTAAACATAAGGAAACATCAGGCCAGGCGTGGTGGCTCATGCCTGTAATCCCGGCACTTTGGGAGGCTAAGGCAGGCAGATCACCTGAGGTCAGGAGTTCAAAACCAGCCTGGCTAACATGGTGAAACCCCATTTCCACTAAAAGTACAAAAATTAGCCCGGCATGGTGGTGGGTGCCTGTAATCCCAGCTACTCTGGAGGCTGAGGCAGGAGAATCACTTGAACCCGAGGAGGCGGAGGCTGCATTGAGCAGAGATCATGCCACTGCACTCCAGCCTGGGCAAAAGAGCAACACTCTGTCTTTAAAAAATTTGAAAAAAAAAAAAATCATAAGGAAACATCAAATAACCCTAAAGTAAGGGACAGTCTGTAAAATAACTGGCCAGTATTCAAAAAAATGCCAAGATCATTAAAGACTGAAAAATTGCAGAACTGTTCCAGACTGAAGAACATGACAACTAAATGTGAAATGTAATTTTGGATAAATAGAATCCTGGGCCAGAGATAGAAGATTCATGACATAATTAGCAAAATTTGAATGAAATCTATAGATTGGATCCTGCATCAATGTAATTTCTTATTCCTGGGTTAAATGTGATGTTTACACTGGGGGATCTGTGGGTAGAGTATGGGAATTCTTCTTACTGTTTTTTACAAATTCCTTCCATTTTTGAGACAAGGTCTCACTCTGTCGCCGAGACTGGGAGTGCAGTGCTGTGATTCTGGCTCACTGCAACCTCCGCCTCCTGGGTTCAAGCAATTCCACCTCAGCCACACAAGTAGCTGGGATTACAGGCGTGTGCCACCACACCTGGCTTTTTTTTTTTTTTTTTTGCTTTAAGTTCAGGGATATATGTGCAGAATGAGCAGTTTTGTTAGATAGGTATACATATCCCATGGTGGTTTGCTGCACCCTTCCACCCATCCTCTAGGGTTTTTTTGGTGGTTGTTTTTTTCTTTGAGACAGAGTCTCACTGTGTCGCCCAGGCTGGAGTGCAGTGGCTCCATCTCGGCTCACTGCAAGCTCCGCCTCTTGGATTCATGCCATTCTCTCACCTCAGCCTCCCCAGTAGTTGGAACTACAGGCACCCGCCACCATGCCCAGCTAATTTTTTTTTTTTTTGTATTTTTAGTAGAGATGAGGTTTCACCGTGTTAGCCAGGATAGTGTCGATCTCCTGACCTTGTGATCTGCCCGCCTCGGCCTCCCAAAGTGCTGGGATTACAGGCGTAAGCCACTGCGTCCAGCCCCCATCCTCTAAGTTTTAAACCCCGCTTGCATTAGGTATTTGTCTTAATGCTCTCCCTCCCCTTGCTCCCACCCCCTGACAGGTCCCGTGTGTGATGTTCCCCTCCCTGTACGGACCCATGGGAAATGTTTCAAAAGTGAGAACTTCTTATACATGTTATTTAAAATGTTTTTTCCCCTTATCAAGAACACCTATTTATGTATTTAATATGCTTCCATCAGATGTCGCCTGGGAGACAAGTCTCGCTGTTGTTGCCCAGGCTGGAGTGCAGTAATGCAGTCTCCGCTCACTGCAATCTCCAACTTCCAGGTTTAAGTGATTCTCCCGCCTCAGCCTCCTGAGGAACTGGGATTACAGGCAGCCGCCACCATGCCCAGCTAATTTTTGTATTTTTAGTAGAGACGGGTTTCACTATGTTGGCCAGGCTGGTCTCGAACTCCTGACCTCAGGTGATCCACCCGCTTCAGCCTCCCAAAGTGCTGGGATTACAGGTGTGAATCACTGTACCTGGCCTTTATTATTATTATTATTATTTTTGAGGAATCTCGCTCTGTTGCCCAGGCTGGAGTGCAGTGACACGATCTCAGCTCACTGCAACCTCTGCTTCCTGAGTTCAAGCAATTCTCATGCCTCAGCCTCCCAAGTAGCTTGCATCACAGATGCACACCACCAGGCCAGGCTAATGTATTTTTACAGAGACGGGGTTTCACCATGTTGGCCAGGATGGTCTTGAACTCCTGACCTCAAGTGATCCGCCCACCTCAGCTTCCCAAAGTACTGGGATTACAAGCGTGCGCCACCATGCTTGGCCTCCTCATAACATTTTTAACAGCAGTTATAATAAATCCGCATGCACACCATGTAATGCCTATGGAACTAATAACTAGTCTTCTATCGTGCAGTGCTACTAGTCACATATATAGATGTTTTTGTGATTCTCAAATACACAAACCCACCTAAGAGCATCATATACCCAGATATTCACTGCAGTCTGAATAGCAGATTGCAAACAACTTAAACATCAGTCAGTAGGTGACCGGTTAGTTGTGTCATTCTTTTTGAGAAAGGGTCAGCTCCGTAGCCCAGGCTGAAGTGCAGTGGCAAGATCATAGCTGACTGCAACCTCCGCCTCCCAGATTCCAGCAATCCTCCCACCTCAGCCTCCCAAGTAGCTGGGATCACAGACGTGCACCACCACGCCCGGCTAATTTTTGTATTTGTTGTATAGATGGAGTCTCACTATGTTACCCAGACTGGTCTTGAACTCCCGGGCACAAGTGATGCCCCTGCCTCATCCTCCCAAAGTGCTGGGATTACAGGCGTGAGCCACGCAGCCCTGGCCCCTAGTTGAGTCATTCTTACAAAGAACATCACGCAGCTGTTACCGAGGACTTCCCATTAGTCTTGATATGGCACAATCTCCAAGACAATTAAAGTATAACACACCCTGCAGTGTGTATTATGAATTGCCATTTGTGTGGGGAAATGATTATATTCATATGTAAGTTTATAAATTCAGAAAGCATTCCGAAAATTCATAGAGTACCCAGCGGTAACTTTGCTTGTCTCTAGTGTTGAACTAGAAGTGGGAGGAAGATTTAATTTTCACTACATGCCCTTTGGTGCCTTTTGAATTCAGAACAATTTCCGTTATTTATTAAAAATAAAATACGGCCGGGCGCGGTGGCTCACGCCTGTAATCCCAACACTTTGGAAGGCCGAGGCGGGAGGATCACTTGAACTCAGGAGCATCACTTGAGCTCAAGAGTTTGAGACCACCCTGGGCAACATAGTGAGACCCTGTGTTTACAAAAAGAAAATAAATAAAGTAAAATACCACGTGTTACTGAATCCTTGGTATTTGGCGGGACACTGGATACTGGAAACAATTGTGGAGCTCTTTGGAAATTTACCTTAAAAGGGAGTCCGCTCAAAGGCAGGAATGACTCTACAAGGGTGAATTTTCAAATCTGCCATAGGGGCCTCGGGCCTCAGCAGCATCCAGAGCCCTACGGACGGGCAGGTTCTTACGTCTCAACTCCCATCGCACCAGTCCTGCAGCTTTCTAAAGGTATCCAGCACTTTCTACCTTGCATTCTATCTTCATCTTCGCTAGGCCTCACAGCACCGCATGATCCCGGGGGAGGGTGCTTATCAGACTCGCGTGTGGCCCCACGGCACCTAGGGCACCGTCGAGCACACGGTCCGGGAAGCTCCAATGAAACGGAACAAACCGCGAGATTAGGGGCGGTAGGAGGCCCACCCTACGCCTGCCCCCGCGGAGCACAAGCCCCGCCTGCGTCCCGAGCTCCCGGGTCCGCAAAGCTGGGCCCCACAGAGCTCCAACGCCGGAACCAAGGAGCACGGAATGCCGGGAACAAGCTCCTCCCGTGCGCGATGACGACGAGGCCGCGGCGCGAAGGGTGGGACCGCAGGAGCCGTGCAGCCGCGGACCAATGAGCGGGCGCCGGACGACCTGTGGCCCAATGGCGGCGGCGCGCGGGCACGCTGGGGGCCGGCCAGACGGGCCGACTTTTCCAGAAGACCCGGATAGTTCCTCCCGGCCACGCCGCGCCGGCTCTGGGCACTCAGCATCGTTTCCTTTTCCTCCGCTGGAGCAGCTATGGCGGCGGTGAAGACCCTGAACCCCAAGGCCGAGGTGGCCCGAGCGCAGGCGGCGCTGGCGGTCAACATCAGCGCGGCGCGGGGTCTGCAGGACGTGCTAAGGACCAACCTGGGGCCCAAGGGCACCATGAAGATGTAAGGCGGGGCTGAACCGGAGGGCCGGGCGGGCACCGCGCGCCGCCGCGCACCTGGCGGGCCCGGGACCGCGGACTGGAGCCCGCCGCCTCGGGGCTGCGCAGCCGTCCTTCTCCGCGTCCTCCGGGGTCGGTCCTGTGTCCCTGCTAAGCCCCACCGTCCCGGCCATTTCTTCCCGCATCGATGCAGTCTCCGCGGAGAACAAAGCGGCTCTAGAGCGCGGCGTTCCCCGCCCTCTGGGGCTTCCAGGCACCCTGAGGACTCGGCACAATCTCTGTGGGGACGGGGTGGGCACTGCACCTGTCCTCCATCCTGCTGGAGATAACTAGCCCCACATCCCTAGCTCCCTAAAATCTGGGAAAAGCCCGTTTTCTAATGGGACTTTTAGTTATCGTTGAAAAAGTCATAGTCTGGTTCATTTCTGTCCTTTAAACAGGCTCGTTTCTGGCGCTGGAGACATCAAACTTACTAAAGACGGCAATGTGCTGCTTCACGAAATGGTGAGAGGTGCTCTGGGCTAGGTCAGAAAGGTCTTGATTTTCCGTAGAATGTTTTCTTTGTAGAAAGATTTGCAGTGTCCATTTTCAAGGTAGGAGAACATTCAGAAGTGGCGTGTAATCAGTAATAGTCCGGAGTGCCTGGAGTCTGACAGCCCTGCCTTTGAATCCCTGCTTTTTTGCCATTCACAGTCCGGGCTAAAGGGCTGTAATTGTATATTAAAGTTAATTATTTTAAAACTTGAAAAATTAAGAGAGGTTGATACAATCACATGGGCAAAATGCATGAGGATGATTTTTCTTTTCTTTTTTTTTTTTTATTAGACGAAGTCTCGCTCTGTCGACCAGCCTGGAGTCCGGTGGCACAATCTCAACTCACTGCAACCTCTCCCTCCCGGGTTCAAGCGATTCTTCTGTCTCCGTCTCCCAAGTAGCTAGGATTACAGGCTCGCGCCACTACGCCCAGTTGATTTTTGTATTTTTAGTAGAGACAGGATTTCACCGTGTTGGCCAGGCTGGTCTTGAACGCCTGACTTCAGGCGATCCCCCTGCATCAGCCTCCCAAAGTGCTGGGATTACCAGGCCCGTGCCCAGCTGGGTTTTCTCTTTTTAAAACAGCAGTTTCTCTGTTAGGTCTCATCTCTATCTCCGACTGGAGGGGAGATAAATCTGTCTCTTTGCAAGTCTTAGGGATGGAGAATATTAGATTATTGAGGGGAGTATGCTTTTTACTCATGCTTAAATTCCCAAAACTTAGCAGTTCAAATCCAAGAAAAGGAAATTATTTCCTGCTGATTTGAGTTCAGAATAATATGTAGGGTTTTGCTAGTGGTATACCATGCCATCAACATCCAGAGGAAATATCTTTAGTAAGGACTTGCTAACCTAGGAGGTGTAGTTTTTGTTTTTAGTGGGCTCAGTGGTGTCCCGTGTTTGAAAAGTGGAGCCACAGTTAAACTTGACTTCAGAATTGTTTGGGGGCTAGGTGTGGTGGCTTATGCTTGTAATCCCAGCACTTTGGAAGGCCAAGGTAGGTGGATCATTTGAGGCCAGGCGTTCACGACCAGCCCTGGCCAACATAGTTAAAACTCCGACTCAACTAAAAATACAAAAATTAGCTGGGTGTGGTCCTGCACGCCTGTAGTCCCAGCTGCTTCAGAGGCTGAGGCAGGAGAATCGATCGCTTAAACCTGGGAGACTGAGGTTTCAGTGAGCCAAGATTGTGCCACTGCATTCCAGTGTAGGAGACAGAGTGAGGCTATCTCCAAAACAAAACAAAAAATTATTTGGGTTTTAGTGTGTGAGAAATACAGCGTAGGTAGAGAGAAGCACATTGAACATTTACAATTTAAGAAATAATTATAAAATGGACACACACAACCACCACTGTAGCTAATAAATTGTTGCTACCACCTCAGAAGTCTCGTCCCATTGGAACCTCTCTCCAATCTCCAGAAGTCTGTTTTTCAGTTTTCTTTGAAAAAATTACAAACCTACAAAAATAATTATAATGTGTGTGCCCTTTAGGAGATACCTGGCTTATTCTCACTAGAGCTCTACACTTGCCATAAAGAGGCAAGGATGTACAATTATGTGGTATTGTTAACTGGTAGCTCTGTCATCTTGAGTAAACTTCTATTGAGCCTCAAGCTTCCTCATCTGTAAAGTAGAGATAACCTGGGAAATAAATTACACATGAAGACGTTTCAATCATTATAATTGCATGTGCATGATAGTTAATCAAAGTAATTTGTAGCCAAACATTTGGGTAGCTTTTTCAAGTAGATAGCACTCAAAGAGGCCCTTCCTGCATTTTGTTTGTGGTATATTTAGACTGCTTCATATTGTTTTAAGTGATTCATTCTTTTTCTACTTTCAGCAAATTCAACACCCAACAGCTTCCTTAATAGCAAAGGTAGCAACAGCCCAGGATGATATAACTGGTGATGGTACGACTTCTAATGTCCTAATCATTGGAGAGCTGCTGAAACAGGCGGATCTCTACATTTCTGAAGTATGCACAACTCTTGTTTCTGTAATTTTTTTTTGTATATAGGAAGTGTCTGATATTTATACAAATTGATGTGCTGTTAATAGTAGCTGAGGTCATACAGTAGAATTAGGGGGCTTAAATCTGGGTCTTTATCCTGGTCTAAAACAAATTGTGACCTTGGACAGGTTATAGAACCTTTCTTGGCCTGAAAATAATTTTGTAATCAAGTTGCATTGCCTATGTGATTTGCATCTGTCTTTAGTGTAGATTAATAATTGAGATCTAAAAATGGAATGTTTAGGACTAGGCATATTTGTTAGGAAAAAGGCAACCAAAAGCTTATATTTGGATAAATTCCACTTTTTTAGCCCTGACTAGTTCCAAGGTTAAAGCAAACCTCAGTGAATATGAATGTATTGTCAGAATTTCCTGGAGAAAGAGAGCAGACATCTTTATTTTTATTAGTAAATGATGTGAGTTAGTTTGAGATTACCTATAGAAAAGATAGAATAGTCCAGGCGCAGTGGCTCACGCCCATAATCCCAACACTTTGAGAGGCCGAGGTGGTCGGATCACCTGAGGTTGGGAGTTCGAGACCAGTCTGACCAACATGGAGAAACCCCATGTCTACTAAAAATACAAAAATTAGCCGGGCGTGGTGGTGCATGCCTGTAATCCCAGCTACTTGGGAGGCTGAGGCAGGAGAATTGCTTGAACCCAGGAGGCGGAGGTTGTGGTGAGTCGAGATTGTGCCGTTGTACTCCAGCCTGGGTAACAAGTGCGAAACTCCATCTCAAAAAAAAAAGAAAATAAAGATAGGATAATGCTACCATCTGTGAGTTGTTGGGACACAGTGTTGGTTTTGAAATGATTCAGAGTGGTTTGCACAGTGAACACCCAAGTGTGCTTTATAGTTCCCTTGGCTTTGACCCTGTGCTAGAGCATTCATTACCTGTTCATCTGCTCTGCATTGAAAGGAATATTTGTCCTTTTAAATGTATTCAGAAAGCCAGCACATTATATTACCTCGTGTTCAAAGGTATGATGATCCAGAACACTCCTTCAATAATTACCTGAACTTTATCATGAACTATGGTTGCACCTAATTGAAGATGCAAGTGTTAATGTGTGTTTATTTTAGGGCCTTCATCCCAGAATAATCACTGAAGGATTTGAAGCTGCAAAGGAAAAGGCCCTTCAGTTTTTGGAAGAAGTCAAAGTAAGCAGAGAGATGGACAGGGAAACACTTATAGATGTGGCCAGAACATCTCTTCGTACTAAAGTTCATGCTGAACTTGCAGATGTCTTAACAGAGGTATGTATTAAATTTTGTCTGTGTCTGGTGTAGTACACCTATATAGAAAATCTCTGATAGTAGAAACATGAATATGATTACCAATTTCAATTACAAGGTGCTGTGTAGGTTCATTTTTGTGGCAATGATACCTAATCTGTGTCTCTAAAAATGAGGAAATTAAAATAATAGTATACCTAACCAGGTTATAAAAGTAAAATTGAAGCTTTCTTTAAAAGGTTTATAAAGTGGAGATTTTTTTATTAGAAAGCTTCCAGTTACCAGTATTTTTAATAAAACAAGAGGAATGTTAATGTTAATTAATGTTTGGGAATTACAGATGGAGATTTCAGAAATGTAAATGACTTCAGCTGTTGCCTTTTACATATAATGTATTCTATTTGCTCATAGAAAAAGACTTAAATCAGTGTCGAATTGTAAAATGAAACTGTCTACTTTAGCCTTCTGAAAAGCAACATGTTTCTGCTGCAAATTGAATTTACTTAACGGTTATGCTTCTCCAATTGCAGGCTGTAGTGGACTCCATTTTGGCCATTAAAAAGCAAGATGAACCTATTGATCTCTTCATGATTGAGATCATGGAGATGAAACATAAATCTGAAACTGATACAAGGTAGGTGGTAGAAGACTGTGAAATACTAATGGGCATGGAGGCTCACACCTGTAATCCCAGCACTTTGGGAGGCTGTGGTGGGCAAATCACCTCAGGTCAGGAGTTCCAGACCAGCCTGGCCAACATGGGGAAACCCCGTCTCTATTAAAATTACAAAAATTAGCCAGGCGTGCCGGGCATGGCTGTAATCCCAGCTACTCGGGAGGCTGAGGCAGCAGAATAGCTTGAACCTGGGAGGCGGAGGTTGCAGTGAGCTGAGACCACACCATTGCACTCCAGCCTGGGTGACAAGAGCGAAACTCCGTCCCATTAAAAAAAAAAACAAAAACAAAAAATAAACTGTGTTTAGAAATTTAGGGGTGCTTTGTACAATATAGAGAGTTGGCTTTTTTTTTTTTTTTGAGATGGAGTCTTGCTCTGTCGCCCAGCCTGGAGTGTACAGTGGCGTGATCTCGGCTTACTGCAAGCTCTGCCTCCCGGGTTCACACTATTCTCCTGCCTCAGCCTCCCGAGTAGCTGGGACTACAGGCGCCCGCCACCATGCCCGGATAATTTTTGTATTTTTAGTAGAGACGGGATTTCACCATGTTAACCAGGATGATCTCGATCTCCTGACCTCGTGATCCGCCCACCTCGGCCTCCCAAAGTGCTGGGATTACAGGCGTGAGATGGCAATTTTAAAAATATCTTTGGATATAAAATGTTATATATTTACCTGAAGATATAAGTTGGATAAACTGCTAGGAGAATATTGTTTTTAGTAATATTTTCTCCTGAAGTAAGGTGAATGTTATGTTTATGGTTAGAATGATTCTGAAAAGTGAACAACATCAGTCATTTGGCATTTATTGAATTGCTAGGTACAAAGCATAATGAGAAGTAGTAGAGGAATTTAAAAAAATATTTTTTTCAAAGAGTTAGTTAGAAAACATGTTTGTTTTCCCTTTGGGGTGTGTGTGTCTGTGTGGAGAATGGAGTCTCCCTATGTTGCCCAGGCTGGTTTTAAATTCTTGGGATTAAGGTGTCCTCTCACTTGTGCCTCCGTAAGTGCTGGGGTTACAGGTGCTTGGTAGAAAACATGTTTTTAAAGGACGTCATCACAGTTTGACAGCCTACCAGTGAGACTATCTCTGCAGACTTTTCTGTACAGCGTAGGATCTTCAGGTAATTTAAGAAATAGGCCGGGCGCGGTGGCTCATGCCTGTAATCCCAGCACTTTGGGAGGCCAAGGCGGGCGGATCACGAGATCAGGAGATCGAAACCATCCTGGCTAACACGGTGAAACCCCGTCTCTACTAAAAATACAAAAGAATTAGCTGGGCATGGTTGTGGGTGCCTGCAGTCCCAGCTGCTTGAGAGGCTGAGGTAGGAGAATGGTGTGAACCCAGGAGGTGGAGCTTGCGGTGAGCCAAGATGGCACCACTACACTCCATCCTGGGCAACAGAGCAAGACTTCATCTCAAAAAAGAAAAATGTGACTGCGTGAAATATCAATACCTTCTCATTTCAGTGTTTAATATATTAAACACCCATCTGAAAATCAATAACCATAATTTTGTGTGTGTTTAAACAGCTTAATCAGAGGGCTTGTTTTGGACCACGGAGCGCGGCATCCTGATATGAAGAAAAGGGTGGAGGATGCATACATCCTCACTTGTAACGTGTCATTAGAGTATGAAAAAACGTAAGTTTATAGCCCCTTAACAGTGAAATGGAGAAGCTTCGTATTTTAGGCGAGTTACTTTTTTGTGAAACTTTGTTTCCCACCGTAAGGACAATAATGCTCAAATTGGTTTGGGGGAGCTATAGGAAACAGTCTCTGAAGATGCATAAGGGGCAGGATTGGAGCTCAGTGAACTGTTAAATCTTAGGACTAATCCAGTTTCAGAAGCTACTTTCTTAATGTTTCCCTGCTTTCTGTAACTTTTTTTTTTCTTAATAGAGAAGTGAATTCTGGCTTTTTTTACAAGAGTGCAGAAGAGAGAGAAAAACTCGTGAAAGCTGAAAGAAAATTCATTGAAGATAGAGTTAAAAAAATAATAGAACTGAAAAGGAAAGTCTGTGGCGATTCAGATAAAGGATTTGTTGTTATTAATCAAAAGGTGAGAATGAAAACTCAATGTATAAACTAAATAGTATGTATCCTTTTTACTTTTAAGGTGAAAGATGTTGAAATTAATTTTTATTTTTGTTATAGGGAATTGACCCCTTTTCCTTAGATGCTCTTTCAAAAGAAGGCATAGTCGCTCTGCGCAGAGCTAAAAGGAGAAATATGGAGAGGTATCCGAGTAATTTGACTTTTACTCATTTTGCAAGTGAATTGGGATTATTTCTTTTTCCTTATACTTTATTTTTGGGTTTTTCAACTGTATAGTTAATTGGCATTAACTATATTCACATTGTGCACCCCGTCAGCACTGTCCATCTCTAGGACGTTTTTCATCATCACAAACTGAAACTGTATACCCATTAAATAGTTACTCCCCATTTCTCCCTCCCCCTTGCCCCTTGTAAACATTATTTTACTTTTTGTTTCTGAATTCAGTATACTTTTTTCCAAAGAGCTCCCCACGATAAAAAGCTTTTTTAAAAAATTTTTTATTTTATTATTATTTTTTGAGACAATCTTGCTCTTTTGTGCAGTGGCATGATCTTGGTTCATTGCGACTACCACTTCCTGGGTTCATAGGATTCTCAGCCTCCCGAGTAGTTGGGATTATGGGTGTCTGCCACCATGCCCACTGAATTGCTTTGTGTTTTTTTAGTAGAGATGGGGTTTTGCCATGTTAGCTAGGCTGGTCTCAAACTCCTGGCCTCAAGTGATCCACCCACCTCAACCTCCCAAAGTGTTGGGATTACAGGTGTGAGCCACCATGCCTGGCTAATAAAGAGCTCTTGTCCACCTTTTAGATTTCATTTGCTAACTTGGGGAGAGTGGTTTAAATGGAGGGTTAAGAGAAAAGACTAGATTTTAGCTGGTTGATGGCAAATGGAAAGGCTTAAAGTACATTTTAAAATTTAATTTTGTGTGTAATTCTGAAAAATTCCTTCCTAAAAATTACTGGTCTTATCTTTGAAATTCACTGGTAACATTGCTTATCCATCTCCCTTAAAATGCTATTTCAGGCTGACTCTTGCTTGTGGTGGGGTAGCCCTGAATTCTTTTGACGACCTAAGTCCTGACTGCTTGGGACATGCAGGACTTGTATATGAGTATACATTGGTAAGTGTATTTTTTTCTTAAAGGTAATAGAACCTTTTAGCTCGTGAATTATTTTTGTTTGTTTGTTTGAGGTGGGGTCTCACTCCTGCCCGGGCTGGAGTGCAGTGGTGTGATCACAGTTCACTGCAGCCTCATCTTCCTGGGTTCAAGTGATCCTCCCGCCTCAGGCTTCTGAGCAGGTGGGACCACAGACGTGTGTGCTACCATGACTGGCTAATTTTTTTTTTTGGTAATTTTTGTAGAAACAGGTTCATAAGTGTGTTGCCCAGGCTGGTCTTAAACTCCTGGGCTCAGGCTGTCCTTCACCCTCAGCCTCCCAAAGTGCTGAGATTACAGGCATGAGCCACCGTGCCTGGTTCATGAAGTCTTTAGCAGAAAAATTAATTGAAATTCAGGATCACATTTTTGTTTATATACATTTTGAAGGTTTATATGTAGTAATGGGAAGCCATTGATGGGGAAAATCACATTTCTTTTATGTGATTTTTCAAAAGGAGATAATTTGCTTTAATGTGATCAAGTTTGTTCCTTATTAATATGCTACTTGTCATTCTCTGTAAGTCCCTCTTCTCTCTTCACTCTGCACAAATCCTGTTTTTGAAAATCATATTTTTTCTACACATAGGGAGAAGAGAAGTTTACCTTTATTGAGAAATGTAACAACCCTCGTTCTGTCACATTATTGATCAAAGGACCAAATAAGCACACACTCACTCAGATCAAAGATGCAGTGAGGGATGGCTTGAGGGCTGTCAAAAATGCTATTGATGATGGTAAGATCCTCACTGTATTTCAATTCTTTTATATTGTTTTGCTGGTCTGAAAGGCATGGCCAAATACTGTGTTTTTATCAGTAGTTTACACAGCCAGACACCATGCAAAAGCAGTCTTCCCTTTAGAATGACTGATGGTATGCTAAGGTTTTTCATAGCATATCATTATTAAAGGTGAATACAAATAAATGAACTAATACTGATCTGTTGAAAGCTGCCAGTGGCTAGTGAAGCCATTCTGGTTGAACCATTCTCCTATTTGGTATGTTAGTCACTTGTATTTTGTCATAGTAAATTTGTAAGAAATTAATGGCTTTCATATGTATATTTTATTTGTTATTCATAATTAGTTCTGCAGTTTTCTTAGCATTTTTCCTTTTCCCCCATCCAACAGGCTGTGTGGTTCCAGGTGCTGGTGCCGTGGAAGTGGCAATGGCAGAAGCCCTGATTAAACATAAGCCCAGTGTAAAGGGCAGGGCACAGCTTGGAGTCCAAGCATTTGCTGATGCATTGCTCATTATTCCCAAGGTGTGCATGCTTTTAACAGTCAATCTTCCAAAAGATTCAGCTGATCAAACCTTTCTGATAATGTAGGATTTATTCATAAAGTGGATTTTGGATAAGCAAGTTTGATCAGTTTTCTTTCTGACTCTAGAACAGGTATTCCTCATCATCCAGATATATTTGGTTTCTCTGGGAGGCCTGAATAGCTGACATTGCAGATGGCAAGAGATAACCTGTAGTTTAATATTTGCAGTATTAGGGGTTATACTTGAGTACAAACTTGCTTTTTGCTTTTGTTTTAAACTGATATCATTGTTTTCTATTATATACCAGTTTTGATGTATAATTTATGACTGGTGTATTGCTGCTGGGTTTGGGGTAGTTGAGAGAGTTGATCAGTAACTTGTGTCTGGTATTCTCTGAAGGGAACATAAATGTTCTGTCTTTATGCAATGAGATTTTTTTTTTTTTTTGAGACAGAGTTTTGTTCTTGTTTCCCAGGCTGGAGTGCAATGGTGCGATCTCAGCTCACTGCAGCCTCAGCCTCTCGAGTAGCTGGGATTACAGGCACCTGCCACCACACCCGGCGAGGTTTTTTTTTATTTTTAGTAGAGATGGAGTTTCACCATGTTGGCCAGGCTGGTCTCGAACTCCTGACCTCAGGTGATCCACCTTCCACGGCCTCCCAAAGTCCTGGGATTACAGGCGTGAGCCACTGCACCAGGCCGAGATTTTCTTTTTCTTTTTCTTTTCTTTTTTTTTTTTTACTATCAGTTATTAGTTCCTGTTTTCTCAAGAATTAAATTTGTTTACTTTAGGTTCTTGCTCAGAACTCTGGTTTTGACCTTCAGGAAACATTAGTTAAAATTCAAGCAGAACATTCAGAATCAGGTCAGCTTGTGGGTGTGGACCTGAACACAGGTAAGAGAATGCAACTGTTGTAGAGGGAAAACTAGATGTAATACGTGTGAGTTGAAGCCAGGAAAGATTAAAAATGTTTTGCTTTGCAATTTGACACCAGTGCTGTTAGGGAACTCTGGGTTCTAAAATGGGATAAAATAGGATATTAATAAAAAATGGAATGACTAGGTATAATTAAGGGACGAGTAGACATGAGTAATTTGGGGATACAATTTTGGAGATGTTGAGTGGTGGTAGATGGTTCAGATTAATGTTGAAGGATTTTCATATTGCATTTGCCTTACTCAGTTTTTAATCAAGTACTATGATAAGAAAATAGATGTGGTGATTATATTCATGGGTGAAAACCAGCTAAAGATAGCAATTAATGCCAGAAAAGGGGATCTAGAAATCTAGTGAAATGGTGACAGCCCTGATCTTAGGTTCCTGTAACAAAACAACACAAATTAAGTACAAAGTAGGAGATAACAGGTACCTCCATGCAGTATGTGCAAGACCTATTGTTGTCAACATTAATAGAAAAGGTTTCTAGAATGAGGGAAATGATCAGTCCATTTTAGTCAGATTATAGTTGAAGTGCTATACTTCAGTATGAGTAAACAGAAATGTATCCAGAAGAAGAGAGGGGTGTTCAGGACTTCTAAGTATAAGTCAGACATTCATCAAATATTGTGGACGGGGGTCATGGTTTAGAGTAGAAAATTGGGCTAACAGAGAAGCTTTGAATTCTCATAGTTAATACTGGAGGAAATGAGTCATCAGTGATAAGCAAAGCTGCACACAATATTGTTGGTTCTTACTGACTGAACTTATTTTAAGATTTGGTTGCCTTTTAGGTGAGCCAATGGTAGCAGCAGAAGTAGGTGTATGGGATAACTATTGTGTAAAGAAACAGCTTCTTCACTCCTGGTAAGTTTGGGAAAATGAAAACTAAACTGTTAGAGAATCATACTTTTTTCATTTGGTGTTCTCTGTTTAGTTGCTCCTTTCCCCCATGAATAATGTGATCAGCTGGAAGTATGGAAACTGAACTAGCCCTCTGATGTGTAGAGGGGAAGGGGGAAATTTAATTGGATGTAATGTGTGCAGCTTGGTTGGAAGTGGGAAGTTGAGTCGAATTAGGGCTCCTAATCATCTGAGCCATCTTATTTTTGTCCCCCTTTCAGCACTGTGATTGCCACCAACATTCTCTTGGTTGATGAGATCATGCGAGCTGGAATGTCTTCTCTGAAAGGTTGAATTGAAGCTTCCTCTGTATCTGAATCTTGAAGACTGCAAAGTGATCCTGAGGAATACAGCTGTGGAATTTTTGTCCAAGCTTCAAATAATTTTGAAAGAAATTTTCCCATATGAAAAAAGGAGAGAACACTGGCATCTGTTGAAATTTGGAAGTTCTGAAATTATAGTATTTTTAAAAATTGCACTGAAGTGTATACACATAAAGCAGGTCTTTTATCCAGTGAACAGGATGTTTTGCTTTAGCAGCAGTGACATAAAATTCCATGTTAGATAAGCATATGTTACTTACCTTGTTATTAAATATTTCTTGAAAAGCAAATTTTAATGGTTTAATTTTATGTGGACGTATGTTAAATTATCCAACTACCCTATTGTTAAGCATTTGGTTTTAAAATTTTTATGCTAATATAAATGCTCAAGTAATTTAAAATATTGAAAGCATCCCTGTTGGTATAAATTTCTGAGTAAATGCATTGGATCAGTTGGACTTCGAACGCCTTTGAAATGGCTTTGCTAAAATGCTCCCGCCACAAAGTTGTAGGAAATGGGAAGAGGAGTCAACTAGAGGCAAGGGAGTTGAGAGAGCTGCAACTGTAAAGGGCAAAAACAGGCAGAGGTAAAAAGATGATGGAAGGTGTGGTGACTAAGGGCCACGGTTATTGGGTGAAATTTGAGATTGTAGGCCAACTGTATTTTCAAGCTTCTGAACTTAGGCAAAATATTCATCCCAAAGTCTCTAGCGTCATATTTTTCTCACCCAAATTACTACGTTTCCACGAGATTATTTATATATAGTTGGTCTATCTCTGCAGTCCTTGAAGGTGAAGTTGTGTGTTACTAGGCTGTGTTTTGGGATGTCAGCAGTGGCCTGAAGTGAGTTGTGCAATAAATGTTAAGTTGAAACCTTTCTGTTCTTGCGATGGTATGACGCACAAAAGCAATCTTAAGGGGAATGAAAACTGTCCAAAGGTTCAGAAAAGTAGTGAAGGGGCCTCTGGAACGGCTGGGACCCTCAACGTGGTTTTCCTTAATTCCCTGGGCGGTCCTGAAGGTGGTGTGGCCAGTCCTCCGTCTCGCTCCGTCAGTTTCCCCCTGCTGAACTGTTGGGTTCGGGGCGGGTGGTGGAGCAGCCTGCGCATGTGCATAGGGGTCGACTGCCGCTGCGGTGCATGAGGACGCATGCGCAGCGGGGCCGTGGGTGTACGCGGCGCAGCGCGGCAGCCCTGATGGCCCGGCATGGGTTACCGCTGCTGCCCCTGCTGTCGCTCCTGGTCGGCGCGTGGCTCAAGCTAGGTCAGTGAACCGGCCGTCCATCCTGGGGGCGCTGGGAAGGGGATGGGGCGCTCCGCCCTGACGGAAGAGAGCCCTAGGCCCTTCTGCCGGCTTCCGGGATGCGGCTGCAGCGGCGGGCTGGGGAGGTAGCTCTCGGTGCGCGTGGCGCTTCACCGCCTTATACTTTTCAACTTCTTGCTGTGGAATCTTTCAAACCTAAAAAAGGGAAAGAGAGGCCGGGCGCGGTGGCTCGAGCCTGTAATCCCAGCAGTTTGGGAGGCCGAGGCGGGTGGATCACTTGAGGTCAGGAGTTGGAGACCAGCCTGGCCAACGTGAAACCCTGTCTCTACAAAAATACAAAAACAAAAAAACACAACTATCCGGGCGTGGCGGCGGGTGCTTGTAATCCCAGCTACTCGGGAGGCTGAGACAGGAGACTTGCTTGAACCCAGGAGGCGGAGGTTGCAGTGAGCCGAGATCGTGCCATTGCATTCCAGCCTGGGCGACAGATCGATACTTTATCTCAAAAAAAAAAAAAAAAAAAAAGACCGGACGCGGTGGCTCACGCCTGTAATCCCAGCACTTTGGGAGGCCGAGGCGGGCGGATCACGAGGTCAGGAGATCGAGACCATCCTGGCTAACACAGTGAAACCCCGTCTCTACTAAAAATACAAAAAATTAGCCGGGCGTGATGGCGGGCGCTTGTAGTCCCAGCTACTAGGGAGGCTGAAGCAGGAGAATGGCGTGAACCCCGGGGGGTGGAGCCTGCAGTGAGCGGAGATAGCGCCACTGCACTCCAGCCTGGGCGACAGCGAGACTCCGTCTCAAAAAAAAAAAAAAAAAAAAAAAAGGAAAGAGGAGAATATAACGAGGAACGACCCCCGCCCCCACGTACTCCTCGGCCAGCTTAAATAGCTGCCAGTTTGTGGCCAGTCCTGCTCCTGCGGAATCGCACACTCCCCCTCTCCTGGAGCCATTTGGAAGTGGGTCCAGACATTATCCCATTTTATTCTAGGGATTTATTAAGCTTGAATAGTCAAACCGTTTCTCACCTAAAAAATTGACAGTGCTTCTTAATAATATATTCAGTCTGTTCAGATTCATCTATTATCTCATAAATGGTTTTTAACGTTTGCTGGCTGAATTAGGGACAAAATCTCATACATTGCAATTGTATGTTATTTCTTAATTCCGATTCAATCTGAGATTTCCCTACTTACTCCTTTTATTTATTTATTTATTTATTTTTGGTGGGGCGGGGGGCAAGGTCTCGACGTGTTGCCCAGGCTGGAGTGAATGGTTCCATCATAGCTGACTGCAGCCTCAAGCAATCCCTGCCTCAGTTTCCCAAAGTGCTGGGATTACAGGCGTAAGCCACCACGCCAGGATGATCCGTTTTTTCCCTTTGCAATATATTTGTGAAAGAAACTGAAAATGGGCCAGGTGAGGTGGCTCACGCTTGAAATCCCAGCACTTTAAGAGCCTGAGGCGGGCAGATCACGAGGTCAGGAGTTCGAGCAGCCTGCCCAACATGGTGAAACCCCGTCTCTACTAAAAATACAAAAAAATTAGCCGGGCGTGGTGGCGGGCGCCTGTAGTCCCAGCTATTCAGGAGGCTGAGGCGGGAGAATCGCTTGAACCCAGGAGGCGGAGGTTGCAGTTTTCCGAGATCGGGCCACTGCACTCTGACCGGGGCAACAGAGCAAGGCTCCGCCTCACAAAAAAAAAAAAAAAAAAAAAAAAAAAAAATCAAAGACAAAACAAAACAAAAAAAACGAAAAACTGAACATGGATGAAATCACTGTGAGTGTGTCAGAATAAGAGATCCAAAGATAGGATCTTGAGGAACATCAAAAGACAAGGACTCTGCCTTGAAAGAAGTTGTAGTGCTTAGACATCCTTTCTTGGAAAGACACTGTGAAGTGGTGCATCAGCTGAAGCAGTATGGCTTATTGGAAACAGCACCGTAAAGAGACCTAAATCTAGTCCTGTCTCCTGCTAACCAGCTCTTTAAGTCATATTTCTTTTTTGGGTCTTGGTTTGCTCCTGTGGAATAAGGAGGTTGAAGCAAAGACCCTTTTTTATTTTTTATTTATTTATTTATTTTGAGACAGAGTCTTGCTGTGTCCCTCCAGGCTGGAGTGCAGTGGCGCGATCTTGGTTCACTGCAACCTCCGCCCCCCCAGGTTCAAGTGATTCTCCTGCCTCAGCTTCCGGAGTAGTTGGGATTACAGGTGTACACCATCATACCTGGCTTATTTTTGGTTTTGTTTGTTTCTTTGAGACGGAGTCTCGCTCCTGTCGCCCAGGCTGGAGTGCAGTGGCGTGATCTCGGCTCACCGCAGCCTCTGCCTCCCGGGTGCAAGCGATTCTCCTGCCTCAGCCTCCTGAGAGCTGGGATTCCAGGCACCTGACACCACGCCTGGCTGATTTTTGTATTTTTAGTAGAGACGGGGTTTCGCCATGTTGGCCAGACTGGTCTCCAACTCCTGACCTCAGGTAATCTACCCGCCTCGGCCTTCCAAAGTGCTGGGATTCCAGGTGTGAGCCATCGCACCTGGCCGGTCCTTTTTAATTCTATGATTTTCTGAGGCATTCATACAAGTCTAAAGGTGCTCATTCAACTATTTGGCAATAATTATGCACTTATGGCAGAGGCCAGGGATATACTGTCAAACATATATGTATTATATGCTTCTCTTCTGGCTCATATAATGGTGAGAATCACTAAGAACTGATAAGAGTTCAGTAAGTGGAGAGGAAAAGGCAGAGAAACAGCATGAGCAGAAGGATGGAAAGAAAGTGCTAGATGTATTTTAGGATAGAGTGTCTAAATTCACCTAGCTGGGACAAGGGCTTGTGTAGAAGAAGAAAAGGACTTGTGTAGAGGAAGAAAGAGGTAAGTGCAAATATACCATGTGTTCAACATTTCACCCATGCTATCTTATTGTTATTATTATCTTTTTATTTTTTATTTTTTGAGACAGGGTCTCACTCTGTCACCCAGGCTGGAGTGCAGTGACACAATGATAGCTCACTACAACCTTGAACTCCTGGGCTCAAGCAATCCTCCTGCCTTAGCCTCTGCACCCTGTCTCTGAGCCATTGCTCCTGGTTCCATGTTATTTTAATTGATACAGCTGCTACCTAAGAGATAGTGAGATATTATCCCTATTTTTCATACTTATTTTTTTCTTTTATTAATAAGCTATGGTCGTCCATAGATATCCCCATTTTTCAGATGAAGAAATTGAATCTCAGCTGGGCGTGCTGGCTCACACCTATAATCCCAGCACTTTGGGAGGCTGAGGTGGAAGGATCATTTGAGCTTAAGAGTTTGAGACCAGCCTGGGCGACATAACAAAACCCCATCTCTACAAAAAATACAAAAATTAGCCAGGTGTGGTGGTGCACACTTGTGGTCCCAGCTACTCAGGAGGCTGAGGTGGGAGGATTGCTTGAGCTGACGGGGGCAGAGGTTGCAGTGAACCCAGAGTGCACCACTGCACTCCAGTCTGGGTGACACAGCGAGATCCTGTCACGAAAAAAAAAAAAAAAAAAAAAAAAGACAAGAAATTGAATCTCAGATTAAGTAATTTGCCTAAGGTTTCCCAGCAAATTAAGTGGCAGAACAAGAATGTGAAGCCAAACAAACAAAACGCAAAAGGAATTTTCTTTTTTTCTTTCTTTCTTTTTTTTTTTTTTGAGACAGAGTCTCGCTCTGTTGCCCAGGTGGAGTGCAGCGGCACAATCTCGGCTCACTGCAAGCTCCGCCTCCCGGGTTTACACCATTCTCCTGCCTCAGCCTCCCAAGTAGCTGGGACTACAGGCGCCTGCCACCACGCCCGGCTAATTTTTTTTTTTGTATTTTTAGTAGAGAAGGGGTTTCACCGTGTTAGCCAGGATGGTCTTGATCTGACCTCGTCATCCACCCGCCTCGGCCTCTCAAAGTGCTGGGATTACAGGTGTGAGCCACCGTGCCCAGCCCAAAAGGAATTTAAAGCCAGATTTTTAAGCCTCCACATTTTTTGTTGTGTTTTGTTATACCATCATGAGTATTGCATATGATCCAAATATTACCACTTGTTTTATATATATGCATGTATTACTGGTAACTCTCTTTTTTCTTTGCAGGAAATGGACAGGCTACTAGCATGGTCCAACTGCAGGGTGGGAGATTCCTGATGGGAACAAATTCTCCAGACAGCAGAGATGGTGAAGGGCCTGTGCGGGAGGCGACAGTGAAACCCTTTGCCATCGACATATTTCCTGTCACCAACAAAGATTTCAGGTACATCAGGTATTCTTCCAGGAGGAATGAAGACTCTCTCTAATCTCATTCTTTTTTCTTTCCTTTTTTTTTTTTTTGTTTTTTGAGACTGACTCCCTCTGTCACCCAGGTGCTGGAGTGCAGTGGCGCAATCTCACTCACTGCAACCTCCACCTCCCGGGTTCAAGCAATTCGCCTGCCGAGCAGCTGGAATTACAGGTGTTCACCACCACGCCCGGCTAATTTTTTTTTTTTTGTATTTTTTTGGTAGAGACGGGGTTTCTCCATGTTGGCCAGGCTGGGCTCGAACTCCTGACCTCAACTATCTGCCCACCTCAGCCTCCCAAAGTGCTGGGATTACAGGCATGAGCCACTGCACCTGGCCTCATTCTTAATATCTAAAGGAAAACTAACTTGTTCACTGTCACGTGTCATCTTTGCAGTGTACTATGGGATATGTTATTCAGATGGAGAACCTGAAATCCAAAGAGGTTTGACTGACTCAGTTAGTGGATGAGCTTGGCCTGGAACTCAAATCCCTGGGCTCTTGAGCCAGTGCATTTTCCATTACACTGGGCATAGCACTGAGAAATATAAGCAAACGCCAGTCACTCAACAGAAACCTCTTCTACATGGGGAAGGGATTGGGAGAAGGGACATCATAGTAGAGTCCTTTAAATTCCCCTTATAGGCCAGGTGTGCTGGCCCACACCTGCAATGTGAGCACTTTGGGAGGCCGAGGTGGGAGGATTGCTTGAGCTCAGGAGTCTGAGACCAGGCTGGTAACATAGGGAGACCCTATCTCTGCTAAAATAAATAAATAAGTAAATAAGTATATAAATATACATACACACACATATATATATAAATATATATATATAACAATCCATCTTACCCTGACAATCTGCCCCCTGAAACTTACTAAACCATACCAAAGTATATGAAAATTCATTTTATTATTATTATTGTTATTGTTATTATTTTTTTGAGACAGGGTCTGGCTCTGTCACCCAGGCTGAAGTTCAGTGGTATGATCTCAGCTCGCTGCAGCCTCTGCGTCCCAGGCTCAAACCATCACCTGGGACTACAGGTGCACACTATCACACCCGGCTTATTTTGTTTTGTATTTTTGGTAGAGACAGGGTTTTGCCCTGTTGCCCAGGCTGGTCTCGAACTCCTGGGCTCAAGTGATCCTTCTGCCGTGGCCTCCCAAAATGCTGGGATTATAGGTGTGACCCACCATGCCTGGCCTTGAAAATCCATTTTATTTATTTGTATTTATTTATTTATTTAGAGACACAGTTTTCCTCTTGTTGCCTAGGCTGGAGTGCAATGGTGCGATCTCAGCTCACCACAACCTCCACCTCCTGGGTTCAAGCAATTCTCCTACCTCAGCCTCCTGAGTAGCTGGGATTACAGGCATGCACCACCACGCCCAGCTATTTTTTGTATTTTTAGTAGAGACAGGGTTTCTCCATGTTGGTCAGGCTGGTCTTGAACTCTTGACCTCAGGTGATCCACCTGCCTTGGCCTCCTGAAGTGTTGGGATTACAGCTGTGAGCCACCACGCCCGGCCAAAAATCCATTTTAAAAGCCCAATTTTTCACTTCTATTTGGTTCAGTGTTTTTCACCTCTTAAATGGAGTTAATAACAATAACACCTCTTATATCTGTCTCTGATGGTTGTTGTGAGATTAGATATGTGATGAAGGGCTGGATGCAGTGGCTCACGTCTGTAATCCCAACAATTTGGGAGGCTGAGGTGGGAGGATCACTTGAGCCCAGGAGTTCGAGACCATCCTGGGCAACACAGACCCCATCTCTACTAAAAATTAAAAAAAAAAAAATTAGCCCTTCATGGTAGCACACACTTGTAGTCTCAGCTAGTAGGGAGGTTGAGGCAGGAGGATCACTTGAGTGTGGAAGGTTGAGGCTGTAGTGAGCCATGATTGCACCACTGCACTCCAGCCTGGGCAACAGAGAGACATCCTTTCTCAAAAAAAAGAAAAAAAAAAAAAGATGTGCTGGAGACCTTTCAGAAAAGAGACACATTCCCCACCCTTAAATCTCCTGCTCAGTGGCTTTATTCATGATCTCCAAAAACAGGAGATAACTTACATGATCTTCAGCTGGTAAGTGTATGAACAAAATATGGTATGTCCATACAATAAGATACTACTCATCGATAAAAAGGGACAGACTACTAATGGCAACAACATGGATGAATCTCAGAAGCCTTTTGCTAAGTGAAGGAAACCTCCGCCAGATCCAGAAGACTACATACTGTATGATTCAAGTTATATGGTGTTCTGGGAAAGGCAAAACTATAGGGACAAAAAAACCTGGTCCGTGGTTGGTGAGTTGCAGGGAAATTTTTTTGGAGGTGACCGATGGAACTATTCTGTATCTTGATTATTGTAGTGACTATATGCTTTGTCAAACTCACAGAACTGCTGAGCACAGTGGCTCATGCCTGTAATCCCAACACTTTGGGAGCCCGAGGTGTGTGGATCACTTGAGCTCAGAATTTTTAGACCAGCCTGGGCAACATAGTGAGACCCCATCTCCGCAAAATTAGCTAGGCATGGTGGCATGCACCTGTAGTCACAGCTACTTGGGAGGCTGAGGAGGGAAAATTGCTTGGGCCCAGGAGGTCAAGGCTGCAGTGAGCTGTGATTATGCCACTGCACTGCAGTCTGGGTGACAGAGTGAGACCCAGTCTCAAAATATAAATAATTAAAATAAATCGGGAGGCTGAGGCACGAGAATCGCTTGAACCCAGGAGGTCGATGCTACAGTGAGCCATGATTGTGCCACTGCACTCCAGCCTGGGTGACAGAGTGAGACCTGGTCTCAAAAAAATAAATGATTGGTTGGGCGCGGTGGCTCACACCTGTAATCCCAGCACTTTGGGAGGCTGAGGCAGGCAGATCACAAGGTCAGGAGTTCGAGACCAACCTGACCAACATGGTGAAACCCCATCACTACTAAAAATACAAAAATTAGCCAGGTGTGCTGGCATACACCTGTAATCCCAGCTACTCAGGAGGCTGAGGCAGGAGTATCGCTTGAACCCAGGAGGTAGAGGTTGCAGTGAGCTGAGATCACGCCACTGCACTCAAGCCTGGGCCATAGAGTGAGACTCCGTCTAAAAATAAATAAATAAATAATTAATTAATTAAATAAAAAATAATTTGGGCACAGTGGCTCATGCCTGCAATCCCAGCACTTTGGGAGGCCGAGGCGGGCAGATCATGAGGTCAGGAGTTTGAGACCAGCCTGGCCAACATGGTGAAACCCGTCTCTACTAAAAAGACAAAAACTAGCGGGCATGGTGGTGTGCACCTGTAATCCCAGCTACTGGGGAAGCTGAGGCAAGAGAATCGCTTGAACCCAGGAGGTGGAGGTTGCAGTGAGCTGAGATTGCACCACTGCACTCCAGCCTGGGCAACAGTCTTTTTGAGACAGAGCAAGACTCTGTCTCAAAAAAAAATATTGGCCAGGTGTTGTGCCTCACATCTGTAATCCCAACACTTTGGGAGGCCACTTTGGGTGGATCACCTGAAGTTAGGAGTTCGAGACCAGCCTGGCTAACATTGCGAAACCCTATCTTTACAAAAAATACAAAAATTAGCTGGGCGTGGTGGTATGCGTCTGTAATCCCAGCTACTTAAGAGACTGAGGCTAGAGAATCACTTGAACCTGGGAGGTGGAGGTTGCAGTGAGCTGAGATTGTGCCACTGCACTCCAGCCTGGGCAACAGAGTGAGACTTTGTCTCAAAAAAATAAATAAATAGGACAGGTGTGGTGGCTCACGCCTGTAATCTCAGCCCTTTGGGAGGCCGAGGCAGGTGGATCACTAGGTCAGGAGTTCGAGACCAGCCTGGCCAACATGGTGAAACCCTGTCACTACTAAAAATACAAAAATTACCTGGGCGTGGTGGCAGACGCCTGTAATCCCAGCTACTTGGGAGGCTGAGGCAGGAGAATGGCGTGAAACTGGGAGGCGGAGCTTGCAGTGAGCCGAGATCACACCATTGCACTCCAGCCTGGGCGACAGAGTGAGACTCCATCTCTAAATAAATACACAAATAAACAAACAAATAAAATAAAAAATTAATTAACCTCACAGAACTAAACACTGAAGAGAGTGAATTTTACTGTATGTGAATTCGTTGTATTCTAATTTAAAAGAAAATCACTCAGGCTTCAGGTTAATTCCTTGGCAATCATGAACACTCTGTGGTGTATAACTTACAGGACAGGGATATCTGAAGTTTCCTGGAGCAGGAGAAGATGGGGTGGGCACAGAACCTCACCAGCTGAACCAGCTGAACTATGTCTTTACAGGGATTTTGTCAGGGAGAAAAAGTATCGGACAGAAGCTGAGATATTTGGATGGAGCTTTGTCTTTGAGGACTTTGTCTCTGATGAGCTGAGAAACAAAGCCACCCAGCCAATGAAGGTGAGAGAACCTGGTCTTGCAGCTGAGGGGATAGGAGTGGGACCTGGACAGGGAATCCTGTGGGACATGGGTTACCTGGGACACAGTGGAGAATCAGACCTGAGAGGTGGAGGCAGAGGGGAAGCAAGAGAAACTCACCATGGAGCGTCAGATCAGTACACACTCCCAGGAAGTTAACCCTGAACCCAAGTTAGCTCTTGCCTAAATGTCCAAGTCAGGATAGGGTCCAAGGAACTTGAATCAAGAGATCACCTTGGTGGGCCAAGCATGGTGGCTCATGCGTATAATCCCAGCACTTTGAGAGGCTGAGGTGAGTGGATCACCTGAGGTCAGGAGTTCAAGACCAACATGGCGAAACCCCGTCTATACTAAAAATACAAAAATTAGACAGGCATGGTGGCACGCTCCTGTAATCCGAGCTACTCAGGAGGCTGAGGCATGAGAATCGCTTGAACCTGGGAGGCAGAGGTTGCAGGAGCCGAGATGGCGCCACTGCACTCCAGCCTGGGTGACAGAGTGAGACTGTGTCTCAAAAGAAAAAAAAAAAAAAGAGAGATCACCTTGGCAAGCCAACCTCTAATAAGGGTGGTAAGATGGGCTGTATAAAGATTCCAGTCTCAGCTGGGCGCAGCAGCTCACGCCTGTAACCCCAGCACTTTGGGAGGCCGAGGTGGGACAATTGCTTGAGCCCAAGAATTCAAGACCAGCCTGGGCAACATAGATCCCATATCTACAAAAAAAAGAAAAAAAAAATTAGCTGGGCATGGTCATGCACACCTGTCGTCCCAGCTACTCAGGAGGTTGAGGTGGGAGGATTACCTGAGTCCAGGAGGTTGAGACTGCAGTGAGCTCTGATGGTGCCACTGCACTCTAGCCTGAGTGACAGAGCAAGATCTTGTCTCAAAAAAAAAAAAAAAAAAAAAAAAAAATTCAGCCACAACCTCACTTAGACCACCTGAGTCTCAGCCTGACGTCTCTGTTCTGCGTCCTGTGGCTCAGTCGGGGAGGTGCCTTTGCTGGGCCGGAGCATCTTGCAGTCGGTCTCCTTCTTCTTCGCAGTCTGTACTCTGGTGGCTTCCAGTGGAAAGGGCATTTTGGAGGCAGGTAAGGGCTGATTCCACTACCTCATTTTCTACCCCTGCTTGACTCTTATTCTCCAGGCCCAGCCTCCTCTCTACCCCTCGTACATCCAGGAACACTGAGTTTCAAAGGAGGATAGGGGAATATCAGGGAAAGCGCTCAGCAGGCCTGTTTCACCTGCCCGAATCCTGTTTCCTGTTACCCATCCATTTCTCCCTTCAGCCTCCTGTAGTCTCTTTTTTCTGACTCCGACCACTCGTCGCTCACCCGGCTCTCTTCCAGCTCTCTTGCTCCATCTAGTGGTAAAAGCGAACGCGGGCGCCCTAAACCTAGCCTGCCTCCGACTTAATGCGCTCCCGGAAGCCTGTCTCACTTAATCCTGGCTGTCAGCCTGCAGGTCCTGGCTCTGGCATCCGAGAGAGACTGGAGCACCCAGTGTTACACGTGAGCTGGAATGACGCCCGTGCCTACTGTGCTTGGCGGGGAAAACGACTGCCCACGGAGGAAGAGTGGGAGTTTGCCGCCCGAGGGGGCTTGAAGGGTATCCAGATGATAAGGCGATTTTCCTTTATTCTTCTCCCCATCCTGCCCAGCATGAGGGGCTTTAAAGGGTGGAAAGGGGCTGGGCACGGTGGCTCATGCCTGTAATCCCAACACTTTGGGAGGCTGGGGCAGGAGGATCGCTTGAGGCCAGGAGTAAAAGACTAGCCTGGGCAATATAGGGAGACCCTGTCTCTCCGAAAAATACAAAAATGAGCTGGGCCTGGTGGCATGTGCCTGTAGTCCCAGCTACTCAGGAGGCTGAGGTGGGAAGATCCTTTGAGCCTAGGAGTTCAAAGCTGCAGCGAGCTATGATCGCACCACTGCTGTCTGGCCTGAGTGACAGAACAAGACCCTGTCTCAAAAGAAAAAGCGGGGGGGATGGGGCAGGAAGGGTCTGTGTTCCCTAGAGCAGTGCTTCTTAAGCTATCTGTGGTGGAGGACCAGTGTTTGTTTTTTTTTTAATTTCTAGTCCATCTCAGACTGATATAAAATACCATAAAAATTAATAACTGGAAAATTGAAAGAACAGACATAAAATATTTTATTGGAAATTCCACAGACATGTTACATTTCAATAAATATAACTAGAGCAACATAGCATAAGGAAAAAGAATTACCAAGACTACACACTTCTGCCTCTGGGGTACAGGGATTAATGTTAAGAATCACTGTTTGCGGCCGGGCGCAGTGGCTCATGCCTGTAATCAAAGCACTTTGGGAGGCCGAGGTGGGTGGATCACGAGGTCAGGAGGTTGAGACCATCCTGGCTAACACAGTGAAACCCCGTCTCTACTAAAAATACAAAAAAAAATTAGCTGGGCTTGGTGGCGGGCGCCTGTAGTCCCAGCTACTTGGGAGGCTGAGGCAGGAGAATGGCGTGAACCTGGCAGGTGGAGGTTGCAGTGAGCCGAGATCACGCCACTGCACTCCAGCCTGGGCGACAGAGTGAGACTCCGTCTCAAAAAAAAAAAAAAAAAGAATCACTGTTTGCTCCTAACTCGGGCATTTGTCATTCTGCAATCCTAATTACACAAAAAGTTAGGACAGCAAAAAGCAACTCCGCACATTAAACCCCTCTACACAATCTTTCAGTGAACACCAGGTACATCAGTGATCAAAGTTTTTTGTTTTTTGTTTTTTGTTTTGAGACAGTCTAGCTCTGTCGCCCAAGGCTGGAGTACAGTGGCACGATCTCAGCTCCCTGCAACCTCCGCCTCCCGGGTTCAAGGGATTCTCCTGCCTCAGCCTCCCTAGTACCTGGGATTACAGGCACCTGCCACCATGCCTGGCTATTTTTTTTTTTTTTTTTTGAGACAGTGTCGCTGTGTCGCCCAGGCTGGAGTATGGTGGTGCGATCTCGGCTCACTGCAAGCTCCGCCTCCCGGGTTCACGCCATTCTCCTGCCTCAGCCTCCCAAGTAGCTGGGACTACAGGCGCCCGCCACCTCGCCCGGCTAATTTTTTGTATTTTTAGTAGAGACGGGGTTTCACCGTGTTAGCCAGGATGATCTCGATCTCCTGACCTCCTTGGCCTCCCAAAGTGCTGGGATTACAGGCGTGAGCCACCACGCCCTGCATAATTTTTGTATTTTTAGTAGAGACAGGATTTCACTGTGTTGGCCAGGCTGGTCTCGAACTCCTGACCTCGTGATCCATCTGCCTCGGTCTCCCAAAGTGCTGGGATTACAAGTGTGAGCTACCGCGACCAGCCAGTGATCGAAGTTTTTAATATGACCTGTGAGGTTGCCTCTGGCTCATTCATTTATGCAATCTAAGTCCAATTTCAAGTTTCTTGATTTCTGTACTTTTCTCAACATGAACTGATAACAGATGCTTTATAAACTGGCTCAGGTCCCAGAACCATGCTTAGGATTACATTGCCCTGGAGCACATGAGGAGGCCAGGGCCCTCTAATGCAGTTCAGCAAGTGGAGAGGATGGGCATGGGAAATAAAAGCAGGTCATTCACTCTTTTTTCTCATCACCCTCTAACTTCCTTTTGATTCCCTCACTCTTTCTGTGTTCTTTTTCCCTTCCCTAATTCTTCACCTCCCCCTCCTCTGCTGCCTCCTTGCTCTCCTCGCAGGTCAAGTTTACCCATGGGGGAACTGGTTCCAGCCAAACCGCACCAACCTGTGGCAGGTAAGACCTACGTTCCTCCTTTCACCAAGCATTGACAGAGACCTGCTGGAGGCTGGGCACTGTGTTGTTAGGCCGCTGCATCCAGAAGGCTTGGGTTCTAATGCAACTGATGACTCATAAGCTGGTAAAGCAAAAGACAATGGGTCATAAGTGCTTTTTTTTTTTTTTTTTTTTTTGAGACAGAGTCTCTCTCTGTTGCCCACGCTGGAGTGCAGTGGTGCGATCTTGGCTCACTGCAACCTCCGCCTCCCAGGTTCAAGCGATTCTCCTGCCCCAGTCTCCCAAGTAGTTGGGATTACAGGTGCCTGCCACCATGTCCGGCTAATTTTTTTGTATTTTTAGTAGAGATGGGGTTTTGCCATGTTGGCCAGGCTGGTCTCAAACTCCTGACCTCAGGTGATCCACCCGCCTTGGCCTCCTAAAGTGCTGGGATTACAGGCATGAGCCACCGTGCCCAGCCAGCGTAAGTACTTTCTATTAAAGAGTTGTAGGGCTGGGTGCAGTGGCTCACGCCTGTAATCCCAGCACTTTGGGAGGCCGAGGCGGGTGGATCACCTGAGGTCAGGAGTTCAAGACCAGCCTGGCCAATATGGTGAAACCCTGCTTCTACAAAAAATAAAAGATTAGCTGGGCATGGTGGCATGCACCTGTGATCCCAGCTGCTTGGGCCTTGGGCAGGAGAATCACTTGAACCCAGGAGGCGGAGGTTGCAGTGAGCTACCACTGTACTCTAGCCTTGGCGACAGAACGAGACCCTGCCTCAAAAAAAAAAAAAGTGAATAAAAAATAAAACTAAAATAAGCAAATAAAAAAGCACTGTCCTGAGAACGCCAGCAGGAATAGGCTGCAGTGCTCAGGCATGAGACACGGGGGCAGGATGCAGAGGATCCTGTCTTCTTGAGGCACTGTGGCATGTGGGGTTCCAGGCAGAGGGCAGGATGTTGCTGAGAGTGGAGAAGTCAGGTGTGGGCTGGGCTTGACCTGGAGCCCTGTGGGTACAGGGGAAACACTCTTCCTAATCCAGCAGCGGGGGTCACCCTGGGGATGTGAGGTGATGGGTTTGGGAACTCTAGATAGGAATCTAGGTCACCGCCCCGTGCCCTTCCCCTTCCCCAGATGCGACAGCAAGACGACCTTGGTTTTCCTCTGGATAGGCAAGAGGACCTGCTTTGGGACAGGTGGTAAATCCTTTACCCTTCCTTTCTCCCATCAGGGAAAGTTCCCCAAGGGAGACAAAGCTGAGGATGGCTTCCATGGAGTCTCCCCAGTGAATGCTTTCCCCGCCCAGAACAACTACGGTAAGAGCTGTCTTGGGCTTGCGGCTGTGCCCATGAACTGGCTGTTGGGACCATCGTGTCTGAGAGAGGAGGCAGAGGGAAGCACCTCCCTTCTGCCATTTGGCCCCCAGGACCTCAGAGGGTAGGCGGGGTGGTCGGCGGGTCCCAGCCTGGCCTGACCCGCCGGTGGGGCTGCAGGGCTCTATGACCTCCTGGGGAACGTGTGGGAGTGGACAGCATCACCGTACCAGGCTGCTGAGCAGGACATGCGCGTCCTCCGGGGGGCATCCTGGATCGACACAGCTGATGGCTCTGCCAATCACCGGGCCCGGGTCACCACCAGGTAAGGGGCTTGGTCCCAGGCAACATGGGGCCTTGTAGCTGGGGGCTGAGGTCTGAATCCCGGTCCCAGAGTGTCCCCACCTTCACACCACCAACCGTCTGTGTGTAATGAGCTGGTCCCAGCACCTCCCTGAGCCTGTGCCCAGTTGTGGGTACAAAAAAGAAAGCCAGCAGCACTTGCTATGAAAAGCAAAGGGACCCAGGACACCTTGTGACTCTCCTGCCAGCTCTTGGTACCCAGGGAGACTGTGTATGGCATCTTAATTATGGGGTTTCTCCTCTTGTCCTTACCACTAGGTGGGCAAAGGGAGGGAAGTAGAATGACCACACCAGTAGGTCATTACTGGTGGTCATGGACTTACTGACTCTTCAAACTGGTGGGCACACGAAAAATCTTTTTTTTTTTTGAGACAGAGTCTTGCTCTGTTGTCCAGGCTGGAGTGCAGTGGCACAGTCTCAGCTCACTACAGCCTCAAACTGCCAGGCTCTAGCGATTCTTCCACCTCAGCTCCTCAAGTATCTGGGACTACAGGTGCGGCTAATTTTTGTAGAGATGAGTTTTTGCCATGCTGCCTAGGTTTGTCTCATACTCCTGGACTCAGGCAATCAGCCTGCCTTGGCCTCCCAGAATGCTAGGATTACAGGCTTGAGCCACTGCACCCGGCCGTGATATTCTCATTGCTTGTGAGAACAGCATTCTACTGAGCTGTTGTCAACTGCTAACATAGAAGTTAGTCACTGTCTTTTCTGCTCTCCAGTGCTGTCTCTTGGGGCCACTGTCCCTCCCCCTACTCTTGCAAGACTCCTTTTGTCCCAAAGCCCCTTCTTGCCCCCTTTCTCCCAGGACTGGCACAGGCTCAGGACCTGTCCTCACACCAGGCTTCTTTCCAGACCATGCTCTCCCCAGCCCTCATGCTCCCTGATCATGGCCGGCCCTGCGGATGAGGCAGGGAAGATGGGTAAGCCCCAGGCCTTTTTCTCAGGACGTGTCTGTCCTCTCTCCCCTTCTCTGCTGGCAGGATGGGCAACACTCCAGATTCAGCCTCAGACAACCTCGGTTTCCGCTGTGCTGCAGATGCAGGCCGGCCGCCAGGGGAGCTGTAAGCAGCCGGGTGGTGACAAGGAGAAAAGCCTTCTAGGGTCACTGTCATTCCCTGGCCATGTTGCAAACAGCACAATTCCAAGCTCGAGAGCTTCAGCCTCAGGAAAGAACTTCCCCTTCCCTGTCTCCCATCCCTCTGTGGCAGGCGCCTCTCACCAGGGCAGGAGAGGACTCAGCCTCCTGTGTTTTGGAGAAGGGGCCCAATGTGTGTTGACGATGACTGGGGACCAGGTGTTTCTGTTAGAGGCCAAGTATTATTGACACAGGATTGCAAACACACAAACAATTGGAACAGAACACTCTGAAAGGCCATTTGTTAAGCATTTTAAAATCTATTCTCTCCCCCTTTCTCCCTGGATGATTCAGGAAGCTGACATTGTTTCCTCAAGGCAGAATTTTCCTGGTTCTGTTTTCTCAGCCAGTTGCTGTGGAAGGAGAATGCTTTCTTCGTGGCCTCATCTGTGGTTTCGTGTCCCTCTGAAGGAAACTAGTTTCCACTGTGTAACAGGCAGACATGTAACTATTTAAAGCACAGTTCAGTCCTAAAAGGGTCTGGGAGAACCAGATGATGTACTAGGTGAAGCATTGCATTGTGGGAATCACAAAGCAAATAGTACTCCAGAAAGACAAATATCAGAAGCTTCCTATTCTTTTTTTTTTTTTTTTTTTTGAGACAGGGTCTTTCTCTGTTGCCCAGGCTAGAGTGCAGTGGTGATCACGGCTCACTCTAGCCTTGAACTCCTGGGCCCAAGCAATTCTCCCACCTCAGCCTCCTGAGTAGCTGGGACTACAAGTGTGCACCACCATGCCTGGCTAATTTTTTGAATTTTTATAGTGATGGGATCTCACTCTGTTGCCCAGGGTGGTCTCGAACTCCTGGCCTCAAGCGATCCTCCCACCTCGACCTCCCAAAGTGCTGGGATTACAGGTGTGAGCCACCTCGCCTGGGCCCCCTTCTCCATATGCCTCCAAAAACATGTCCCTGGAGAGTAGCCTGCTCCCACACTGTCACTGGATGTCATGGGGCCAATAAAATCTCCTGCAATTGTGTATCTCAGACATTTGTGTGTCTTTGATCCTCACCCTGTGACCCTAAGGGAAGAAAGCCTGAGTGTCAGTAACTCTGGGCCTCCCCTAAAGAGAAATGGAGATGGTGGCTCATCTAGGAAGTAGAGGAGCAGGGGGTTCCTGGTTCTCAGGCCACGTGTGATCTCTGCCCACCCAGGGCCTGCCCCAGCCTGCAGGTATTGCTGTGTGGTGGGAACACCCACTTCCCTTGTGCACAGCCTTTGAGAGGGGATCGTGGCCTCAGCTCCAGGGGTTCCTGGCCAGGGCCAAGTGCTCCTTCTGCAGAGGCCTGCACGCATCTCACCCCTTTGACTTGTATTTCCATGGCTTCCCCTCCCCACCTGCCCCCTAGCCCTCCCTGACTGGCCAGCCCCTCAGTAGTCCTCCTCGGCCAGGGAGAGGAGCACGGCCTTGGGTGTGTTCTCGAAAAGGGCTGCCCGGTTCTGCTGCTGCCCCTTCTTCACCCAGTGGCCATAGATTCGGAAAGCGTAGGCGTCGATGAGCCGGCGCAGAGGCCGGAGGGCATAGGGGTCTCGGATGACGATCTCCCGGGTCACAGGCTTCACCCGGCGGTACTGGTAGTAGATCCGCACTGAAGCCAGCACGGTCAGAGCGATCACCTGCAGGGCCAGGCGGAGAAGCTGGGCTGCAGCCCCCGCCCTGCCAGGCCCTGCCCCTCCAGCACAGGGACGCTCTGGGCTCGTTTGCCACGAAGCCTTGGGTGGCTTCTGCGGGGCCTTCCTAGTGTCCCCCACTTCCCACTGGGATTGGCCAGCATCCTCAGGGACCGAGCCAGTGGGCTGACACCTGCCGTCTTTGAAGCCATCACAGGGCAGCTGGGAGGGGAGGGATGGGTACTCTGGAAATTCACGGGGTGTAAGGACTCCTGGGAGAGGAGGGGGCTTAGAGGTTTGCACTTAGGGAGCTGGCGGGCCTGGATCAGGACGCTTAGTACCTTGAACTTCCCCCGGGGGCTGAAGTGCCGCACTTCCTCCACCACGTACTGCTGGAAGAAGGGGTGTGCCAAGGCCTCTTCCGCTGTGTAGCGGTTCTGGGGTTGCACCACCAGGAATCGGGAGACCTGTGAGGAGGAGAGGGGAACCGAGAATGTCAAGGCAGGTCCCCTCCAGCATGTCAGGAGAGGCGGGGCCTCCCCGGGCAGGGGCGCCTGGCATCGCGGCCCTGAGCCCAGGAGCCAGTTGGCCTGGCCTCTCACCAGGTCCTTCACGGTGTCCGAGTAATCATCCCACTCAGGCGAGCCAAACTGGTAGTTGCCGCTCATGATCATCCTCAGCATCAGCATCTGCTTCCGGTGCCAGAAGGGCGGGGAGCCGGCCAGCAGCGTGTACATGATGACGCCAGTGCTCCACCTGGACATGCGAGGGCCCAGGGCCACTTACCCAGCGCCAGGGGCACCGGCCCAGCCCTGCCTACTTCCTCTCTTGCCCAGCCTAGCTGGGTGCTCCTCCTTTCCCGGCGCACTCACATGTCCACCTCTTTCCCGTAGCCCGGGTGGTCCTCATTCATGGAGCACTCGATAATCTCAGGGGCCAGGTAACTGGGGGTCCCGCAGACCTCTGCAGGAACAGTCATCATCAGGGCAGGTCAGCAGGGCACTCAGAAGAGGAAGTCCAGGCTGGCCGCAGTGGCTCATTTCTATAATCCTAGCACTTTGGGAGGCCGAGGCAGGCGGCTCATCTGAGGCCAGGAGTTCGAGACCAGCCTGGCCAACATGGCGAAACTCCATCTCTACTAAAAATACAAAAATTAGCTGGGCGTGGTGGCATGTGCCTATAGTCCCAGCTACTCAGGAGGCTGAGACAGGAGAATCGCTTGAACCTGGGAGGTGGAGGTTGCAGTGAGCTGAGATCGCCCCACTTCACTCCAGCCTGGTGACAGAGTGAGACTCTGTCTCAAAAAAAAAAAAAGAAAAAGAGGAAGTCCAAAGAGACAATGGAGATGATGGAACAGAAATGGCGCTCGGGCTGGGACTCCCCCAACATCCACCAACTTCAGGGCCCAGGGCAGGGCGGGATACTGCCCACAGGGCCACCACCTCATGGCCCATTGCTTCCCTGGTCACTTCTAGCCATCCTGGCCTGGAACAAGGGTAATGGGAACCTGGGAGAGGACTTACCTGAAGAAATGCCTAGCCCTGCTGGGCATGGTGGCTCACGCCTGTAATCACAGCACTTTGGGAGGCCGAGGCGGGCGGATCATAAGGTCAGGAGTTCGAGACCAGCCTGACCAACATGGTGAAACCCTGTCTCTACTAAAAATACAAAAATTAGCCGAGCGTTGTGGCGCGTGCCTGCAATCCCAGCTACTCAGGAGGTTGAGGCAGGAGAATCACTTGAACTCGGGAGGTGGAAGTTGCAGTGAGCCGAGATCGTGTCACTGCACTCCAGCCTGGGCGACAGAGTGAGACTCCATCTCAAAAAAAAAAAAAAGAAAGAAAAAGAAAAAAAAATCCCTAGCCCTTGAAATGGTGGAATTTTTATTCCAGGGAACAATTAAGTTAGGGGAGAAACCCAGACCATCTCTATTCTGCAGACGGTTGATTGAGCACCCGAGGCCTGGACGTGGGCCAAGGCCATGTTACCAGACCTCGCAGCCTCTCTCCCGGCTCCAGCTGGCAGGAAAAGCCAAAGTCTGTGAGCTTGATGTTCATGTTGTCATCCAAGAGAATGTTCTCGGGCTTCAGGTCCCGGTGCACGATGTTGAGTTTGTGCAAGGTGCAGATCACCTCCAGCAGAGCTCGCATGATCTTTCTAGGGTGGGGCACACACTTGTTACTCTTCCTCTGCTCAGGGTCAGGTAACAGGCAGGGAGACACAGCTCACATTTCAGCCACACTGCAAGGGAGCAGCACACACGCCCAGCCCAGACATGTGCACGCCCTGACTCCCCTGAGACCCCAGTGCCTGTGGCCCTAAGCCACGTGGGAGGGAGTGGAGAGAAGGGCAAAGGGACCCTCACCTGGTTTCCTTCTCACTCAAGGTGACCTTCTCAGTGAGGTAGTCAAAGAGCTCCCCTCTCTTCATCCTGTGGAAACAGAGGGTTGATAGCTGGATCGGTCCCAAGACCACCACTGCCCTTACCCTGCTCCCAGAGAGCTGCCTTCCGCCCTGATACCTCTAGAAGCTAAGTGGGCCACTCTCCGTGGAGAACCACAGTCTGGGGAGAGGAGCCGGGGAAGTGAGGAGAGAAGTGTTCTGGAAGAACTGGGAGAAAAGCAGAGGAGGCTGGAGAGGTGGCCCACATCAGGGGCTCAGGCTCTCATCAACCCTCCGAGGAATAGAGATGGCCTAGGTTTCTCCCCTGACTGAATTTTTCCCCTGGAAAAATTTTTCCCACCATTTCATGAGGTAGGCATTTCTTCAGCTAAGTCCCCTCCCCAGGTTCCCATTACCCTAGTTCCAGGCCAGGATGGCTAGAAGTGACCAGGGAAGCAATGGGCCCCGAGCTGGTGGCCCTGTGAGCAGTACCTTGCCCTGCCCTGGGCCCTGAAGTTGGTGGACTTGGGAGAGTCCCAGCCCAAGCACCATTTCTGTTCCATCTCTATTGTATCAGTGTCTTCCCATCTGTGGAAGTGACAGTGTGGACTGGGATGTATCGGAGCCTAAATGATGGCTGGAGGCTGAAAGAGGGGACTATTAACCACTGGCCCAGGACCCCAGACCCAGATCAGAAGGACGTGAGTATCCCAATTTTTTTTTTTTTTTTTTTTTTGAGATGGAGTTTTTGCTCGTCACCCAGGCTGGAGTGCAATGATGCAATCTCGGCTCACTGCAACCTCTGCCTCCCAGGTTCAAGCAATTCTCCTACCTCAGCCTCCCGAGTAGCTGGGATTACAGGTGCCCACTACCACACCCAGCTAATTTTTGTATTTTTAGTAGAGACAGCGTTTCATCATGTTGCCCAGGCTGGTCTTCAACTCCTGACCTCAGGTGATCACCCGTCTCAGCCTCCCAAAGTGTTGGGATTACAGGCGTGAGCCACCACGCCTGGCCGAGTATCCCGATTTTTTCCCAGGAAACAAATGGGAAGAATCGGCTGTGCAAGAGTTGCAGGAGCAAAGTTTGCCAATTACGGGATTAAGAATTGAGGTTCAATCTTCTTACCTCCTGGGATGATCTAGAAAGGACTCTGCTAGAACAATCTAGTTATACCCTGGAGGGCTCCTCAGGGCAGCATTAAAAATAGCTTCCCCCAGCAACTTCTTCAAAGGTTAAAGACATTTGAGCTGTCCCCAAGGGCTATACAGGACAGTGCCACAGAGCAGTCGAGACAGCTGCAGCTGGTGAGTCTGGAGGGGTCCGAGAAAGTCTTCCTCTGTTGCCCAGGCTGGAGTGCAGTGGCACGATCTCAGCTAACTGCAACCTCTGCTTCCTGGGTTCATGCCATTCTTGTGCCTCATCCTCCTGAGTGACTGGGATTACAGATATCTGTCACCATGCTGGGCTAACTTTTGTATTTTTTGTAGAGATGGGGTTTCGCCATGTTGCCCAGGCTGGTCTTGAACTCCAGGCTTCATCTGATCCGCCTGCCTCAGCCTCCCAAAGTACTGGGATTACAGGGGTGAACCACCATGCCCGGCCTTAATTTTATATTTTTTTGTAGAGATGGGGTCTCACTTTGTTGCCCAGGCTGGTCTCAAACTCCTGGCCTCAAGCAATCCTCCCACCACAGCCTCCCAAAGTGTTGAGATTACAGGTGTGAGGCACTGTGCCTGGCCCATGATAAGTCTGGAATTTGCATTTCACAGAGCACTTTGTATTGTTCACATTTGATGCTTAGCAATAAGGGGCTCATCTTACTAATCCTATTGATGCCAAAGCAGGGGCATGATGATGGTGGTGATGATGATGATGATATTGATCTTTGGACCACACCCCAGATGCAACCTCTACCACCTGCCTCTCTCCTCGATACTGCTGGCCTCCCTTTTTCCAATCCCGCCTCATTACAGTCATCCCTAGATAGTCAGTGAGATCTTTTCAAAAGGAAGTCAGCCTGGGCGCAGTGGCTCACGCCTGTAATCCCAGCACTTTGGGAGGCCGAGGCGAGTGGATCACTTGAGGTCAGGAGTTCGAGACCAGACTGGCCAACATGGCAAAACCCTGTCTCTACTAAAACAGTACACACATAAAAAATTTGCTGGGCATGGTGGTGGGTGCCTGTAATCCCAGCTACTTGGGAGGCTGAGGCAGGAGAATCAGTTGAACCCAGGAGACGGAGGTTGCAGTGAGCCGAGATCGCACCACTATACTCCAGCCTGGGCGACAATAGCAAAACACTGTCTCAAAAAAAAAAAAAAAAGTAAATCAGATCATGTCACCCTCCCAGTCTTGACCCTCCAAACTCCTTACCATGGCTAAAATGCCTGCAGGACCTGGTCTTTGGTGCTGACTGACCTTACATCCTGCCACCCTCTGCTGGGTCACTTCCTGGACATGCTTTCCTGACCACTCGGTCTGAGGAAGCCCCTGTCTCTTGCTAACCCCTTGTTCTACTTTATATATGTCTACAGTCATCCCTCTTTATCTGCATAGGATATGTTCCAAGACCCCCAGTGGATGCCTGAAACCATGGATAGCACTGAAGCCTATACTTACTATGTTTTTCCTATATGTACATACCTAAGATGAAGTTTATAAGTTAGGCACAGTCAGAGACTAACAACCAGTAATAAAACAGAACAATTATATCACTATACTGTGCCAGGCACGGTGGCTTATGCCTGTAATCCCAGCACTTTGGGAGGCCGAGGTGGGAGAATCACGTGAGGCCAAGAGTTTTGGGGTTTTTTTGTTTTGTTTTGTTTTTGTTTTTGAGATGGAGTTTCGCTCTCGTAGCCCAGGCTGGAGTTCAATGGCGTGATCTCGGCTCACTTCAACCTCCGCCTCCTGGGTTCAAGCGATTCTCCTGCCTCGGCCTCCTGTGTAGCTGGGGCCTCAGCCTCCCAAACTGCTGGGATTACGGTTGTGAGCCACTGCGCCTGCCTGTAGCTAATAATTATTAGTATTCACACTATGCCAGTCACTGTGCTATTATCACTCCCATAATACTGATGAGAAAACCAAGATTTAAAGAAATGATCCAGCCCACAAGTGGTGAACCCAGGTTTCCAAACCCGGCAGCCTGACCCCAGGGTCTGATCTGTCTAAACACCGTGATTGTATTTGGCATCCTCAGCGCAGGAGCTGGCTGTGGTCTCCAGGCAGCCCTGGGGTTGGGGAGGGGACAACAGTCGGAGGTTCTCTCAGGTGTGGCTTGCTCCAGTGCTGGGTACTTACAGGTCAAACACCAAGAAGAAGAAAGTGTTGGTCTCATAAGTGTCCTTCAGCTGTACTGAAATGGAAATGGCTAGCTTGTCTCAAGTAGCAGGGGAGCCCAGGCAGGGGCAGCCGGGGCACGGGGCTCAGGGACCGAGGCTGCTGTGGGCTAACTTCAAAAGCTGACAGGGGAATCAGGAGGGTGCTCAAAGACGTCAACCTGGGATGTGGGCAGGCCCAGGGACTTTATTATTATTATTATTATTATTATTATTATTATTATTATTAGAGACAGGATCTCACTGTCTCACCCAGGCTGGAGTGTAATAGTGCAATCATAACTCACTGCAGCCTCAAACTACTGGGCTTGAGTGATGCTCTTGCTTCAGCCTCCCGAGTGGCTGGGATTACAGGCATGCACCAGCACGCCTGGCTAATTCAGCCCAGGGACATCAAACCCCCATTCCCCTGCCTGCATCCATCCCTGCCTGGGACCCCTTCTATCAGAGCAGTGAGGGTGGAGCTGGGAGCCTTGAGCCTGGGTGGTTCTAGCTGGCTGTGCGGTGGGGCCACACTCCCTGGCTTGGGCTGTCAGGGCAGAATCACAGGGGGGCACCCCGCCGTGTGGCTTGGGGCCATCACTCACTGATGTTGGGGTGCCCCGAGACCTTGCGCAGGATGTCCACCTCCTTCAGCGTGGCTTCTCGCAGCTCCCGCACCTCCTCCGGGCTGAAGCTGCCTCCACCGGTGACGTCGATGACCTTCACGGCGTACTCCTGGCTCGTGGGCTTGTGGATGCATCGCCTGACCACACTGCTAACGCCCCTGGGAGTGCAGAGGACAGATGGCCTTGGGGGGCCCCTCACCCCATGGGGGGTCCCAGATTAGAGGCTGCAGCAGAGATGTCCTGCCCTTGACAGAGATTTACACTTTCCCCCAACTTCCTCTGAGCTTTTGGAAATGGTGGATGAATAAATACAGGCACAGACAGGTGATTTGCCCAGAACTGGTGAGTAACAAGCCTGCTCTCAGGCCTTGTGACTCTTTTTTTTTTTCCTTTTTGAGCCGTTCAGTGCTTTTTTTTTTTTTTTTTTTTTTTTTTTGAGACGGAGTCTCGCTCTATTGCCAGGCTGGAGTGCAGTGGCACAATCTTGGCTCACTGCAACCTCCACCTCCCAGGTTCAAGCAATTCTCTTGCCTCAGCCTCCTGAGTAGCTGGGACTACAGGTGCCTGCCACCACACAGAGCTCATTTTTGTATTTTTACTGGAGATGGGGTTTCAACATGTTGGCCAGGCTGGTCTCAAACTCCTGATCTCAGGTGATCCTCCTGCCTCGGCCTCCCTGCTATTGCAGGAAGTGCTGCTATTGCAGGCATGAGCCACTGTGCCTGGCCCCCCCTTTTAAAAAAAAAATAGAGATGGTTAGCCAGACCTGGTGGCACATACCTGTTGTCCCAGCTACTAGGGAGGCTGAGGTGGGAGGATCACTTGAGCCTAGGAGGCAGAGATCGTAGTGAGTCAAGATCATGCCACTGTACTCCAACCTGGATGACAGGGCAAGACCCTATCTTAAAAAAAAAAAAAAAAAAGATACAGGGTCTTGCTATGTTGCCCAGGCTGATCTTGAACTCTTGGCCTCAAGCAATCCTCCCACCTCAGCCTCCCAAAGTGCTGGGATTACAGGTGTGAGCCATTGCGCCTGCCCCTGGGAACTTTTTGCTGGGAGAGGTTTCTCTTATCTGTCCTGGCTTCAGGAGGGCAGGACCCCAAACAAAGGGTTTCTCCAAGTGAACAGCACTTTGGGGATGAAAGTGGCGTTAGTACTTGGGGTGGAGCAGAGCTGGCTGTAGCCCACAGGGTCTGCTGGAGCCTAGGACAGCACTTCGTGGGGAAAGCTTGGGCTTTACCTGCCCAGGATCTCTTTGGGCTCATAATTCTCATAGAAGTCCTGTGCAGAATGAGAGTCCGGCAGTGCCTCGTCCCGGGTCATGCTCAGATCTTCAGTGAGGGAACTCTGGGTGGCTCTGAGAGGGGAAAAGAAAGAAGCTGTCAGCCTTCCTGACCCAGGGGCTGTTCTCCTTGGGGTCTGGAACTGTTTCTCACTCATCGTTACATCTCCTGGCTCTACACTGGCCTATAGTGAATGTTCCAAATAAATGTTTGTGAATTGAGGCTGGTCGTGGTGGCTCACACCTATAATCCCAGACTTTGGGAGGCTGAGGCAGACAGATCACTTGGGCCAGGATTTCGAGACCAGCCTGGCCAACATGGTGAAACCTCATCTCTGCTATACAAAAATTAGCCGGGTGTGGTGGCACACGCTTGTAGTCTTAGCTACTTGGGAGGCTGAGGCAGGAGAATCGCTTGAACCCAGGAGGCAGAGGTTGCAGTGAGCCGAGATCGCATCACTGCCCTCCAGCCTGGGCGACACAGCCAGACTCCGGCTCAAAAAAAAAAAAAATCTTCTTTGTAGAGATGGGGTCATGCTCTGTTACCCAGGCTAGAGTGCAGTGGTACGATTATAGCTCACTGCCGCCTCAACCACCTGGGCTCAAGTGATCCTCACACCCTAGCCTCCTGAGTAGCTGGGACTAAAGTATCCCCCAGGCTGGAGTGCAGTGGCACAATCTTGGCTCTCAGCTCACTGCACCCTCCACCTCCCAGGTTCAAGCGATTCTCCTGCCTCAGCCTCCCAAGTAGCTGGAATTACAAGCACCTACCACCACGCCTGGCTAATTGTTGTATTTTTATTAGAGACAGGGTTTCGCCATGTTGGCCAGGCTGGTCTCGAACTCCTGACTTCAGGTGATCCTCCCACCTTGGTCTCCCAAAGTGCTGGGATTAAAGGCGTGAAACACCACGCCCGGCCCTAATATTTAAGTTTTTTGTAGAGACGGGGTCTCCCTATGTTGCCCAAGTTAGTCTCAAACTCCTGGCCTCAAGCAATCTTTCCGCCTCAGCCTCCCAAAGAGATGGGATTATAGGCATGAACTACCACTGGACCTGGCCACAATTTCCTTTTAAATAGGCCACTCCTGTAGCCTCTCCTTATCTCCCCTTGTTGTGACTGTGTTCCCTGAAAACACACCCCCTTCTAGGACAGGCTTCCTGCACTCCATCCCACTGCTCCTTCCTCATGTTTTTTTGTTTGTTTGTTTTTGTTTTTGGTGTTTTTTGTGGAGACGGAGTCTCAGTCTGTCACCCAGGCTGAAGTGCAGTGGTGTGGTCTTGGTTCACTGCAACCTCCACCTCCAAGGTTCAAGCAATTCTCCTGCCTCAGCCTCCAGAGTAGCTGAGATTACAGACACGCACCACCATGCCTGGCTAATTTTTGTATTTTTAGTAGAGATGGAGTTTCACCATGTTGGCCGGGATGGTCTCAAACTCCTGACCGCAAATGATCCACACACCTTGGCCTCCCAAAGTGCTGGGATTACAGGCATGAGCCACCGCACCTGGCCCTTCCTCATGTATTCTATCCATAACTGGGACTTTCATAATCACTCACTCATTCATTACATCTCCATTCTGCAGACACTGAACACCCACTCTTTGCCAACCACCATGCTGGGTGCTCTGAGGGATGGAGAGCTGGGTGGGTCCATCCTGGTCCCTGCCTCTGGTGTCACTTGTCAGTGTATGCTGTCACCTCCCCCACTAGATTATCATCTCTAGGATGTCCTAGCCATCTCTGCCCCCCATACCCAGTGCAGGTGTCCGGCAGGGGCTATACCTTGAATGTGAGTCAAGGGTTGGGCAGGTACCCCTTTGGCTCAGGGTCCTGCCGGAAGAATGCCCCATGTCCTACTTAACAATGGCCAGTGAGCCCTGAGTGGTCCTGCTGCAGGATAGAGGCAGTACAGAGCCAGGACACTCAGGCCTGTACACAGAGGCGCTGAGCTACCCCGCCTTGTGTCAGGAACATGGAGGCTCCTACCAGGGAACTCAACTCCTGCTTCAGATGTAGGATTTAGGCCTGGCGTGATGGCTCACACCTGTCATCCCAGCACTTTGGGAGGCTGAGGTGGGCAGATCACTTGAGGTCAGGAGTTCGAGACCAGCCTGGGCTACATGGCGAAACCCCATCTCTGCAAAAAATACAAAAATTAGCCAGGCATGATGGCTCTCGGGCCTGTGGTCCCAGCTACTTGGGAGGCTGAGGCAGGAGGATCACTTGAACCCAGGAGGTGGAGTTGCAGTGAGCTGAGAGCGCACCAGTACACTCCAGCCTAGGTGACGGAGTGAGTGAGACTCTGTCTCAAAAAATAAGACAAAACAGGCTGGGCGCAGTGGCTCATGCCTGTAATCCCAGCACTTTGGGAGGCCGAGGCAGGAGGATCATGAGGTCAGGAGATCGAGACCATCCTGGCTAACACGGTGAAACCCTGTTTCTACTAAAAAATACAAAAAATTAGCTGGGCGTGGTGGCAGGCACCTGTAGTCCCAGCTACTCAGGAGGCTGAGGCAGGAGAATGGTGTGAACCCGGGAGGTGGAGCTTGCAGTGAGCTGAGATCATGCCACTGCACTCCAGCCTGGGCAACAGAGTGAGACTCCATCTCAAAAAAAAAAAAAAAAAGACAAAACAAAACAAAATCAGATGCAGGATTTGAGGAATGCAGAAAACCAACAGGGAAAAGGGCAGATAGAAAATAGGCCCAACCTGCCACTCAGCAGTGCCAAAGCTGCCTCCAACCCCCTTTCCCCTACTGCTTCTGGGCCTAAGAAGGCCTGGTCTCACAAAGGAGCCAATTTGCTGACCAGCCAACAGCAGCTCTGGCTGCCTCCGGAATTGGGCAGGCTGTTCCAGGAATCCTGGTGGCCCCACTACTGGGTGCCTGGTTACCAGAAGAAGGTTTAGAATAACAAGTCCCCTCTGCTGGTGCCAGGCCCCTGGGCTGCTCACACACAGGCCTTCTCTGCCTGCCCCATCAGCAACTCGGCGGAGCCTGGGACTGTCTGCTTCCCATAAAAACAAGCCCATTTGCTGGTAAGTCCTAAGTCCTCACAATGGGCACCTTTGCCTCATCACCTCCCAAAGCTGGGTAGCGCTAGCTCTCTCCTCTCCCCCAGCCCTCCATGAGCAGAAAGTACACTTGGACCCCCATATGAGATGCCAGCCTAGGTGCAAGCCTCCAGTCCTTGGCACAGCCAGCTTGGCCAACTTGTGGCTGCACTCACCTTTCCTGGGGGGCTGAGGAGGCGGTTATCTTGCCCCAGCCCCAGCTCTGACTGGGGCCAACTTTGTGCCTCTGTCTACTGCCCCACCCACCCCTCACACCTTTCCCAAGACCCCTGTGGACAGGGTCACCACATGGGAGTAGGTGGCCCAGTCCTTTTTTTAGACAGAATCTCACTCTGTCACCCAGGCTGGAGTGCAGTGGTGAGATCTCAGCTCACTGCAACTTCTGCTTTCCGGGCTCAAGCGATTCTCTTGCCTCAGCCTCCTGAGTAGCTAGGACTACAGGCACGAGCCACCATACCCAGATAATTTTTGTATTTTTAGTAGATATGGGGTTTCACCATGTTGGCCAGGCTGGTCTTGAACTCCTGACCTCAAGTGGCCCTCCCACCTTGGCCTCCCAAAGTGCTGGGATTATAGGCGTGAGCCATCGCGCCTGCCTGGCCTGGTACTTTTTGGCACATAACTTCCCTCCCCTGAACTCTGAGAGTCCAAAAACCAGATCAGCCGCGGGGACCTCTTTTCTGTAGAAAATTCCCGCAGATGGAGGTTTCAAGGGTCAATGCTGCCACTCTCCCTGGTCCATCCGCCTTCAGAAAAGAGACATGGATGGAATGGATGTGGGGGTTTCTATCTTCTCCACCCCCAGTCCTCCCTGCTCCCTGCCTATCACCTGGCTTTTGTCCATCACTGGGCTAGCTACTCACGGTTAAGTGCTTGCAGGCTCTCGAAGGAGCTTGACAAGAATCCCAAAGCCCCCGGGGAGAGGGGACCACAGAGGGCTGAAGCCGTGTCCCGAGCAGACACTTGGAAGATATCATCTGCTGTTGTTTTGGGTTTTGCTATTTGATGACCGGAGGCTAACGTGCCAAAAATAAATCACAACTGCAAACCCGGGAGGCAGGCCAAGGCTCCGCAGGGACAGGGCATGGAGCCGAGTCTCCGGGCGGGAGGTGGGGGGACCTCTGGTGGAGGGTGAGGGAAGCTTGGGGGCCTGAGACCAGGCCAGACAGGATGTAATAGTGATCAGTCTCCCCTCTGGAGCTCCCTTGGCCTCCAGGCCCAGAGAACGTAAATCCAGCCTTGTGCGGAGGGCACTTGCTTCTCTGGGAGCAATTTTGATTTCCACCTATGCTGAGAGCACTGCCCTGGAGGCTTTCTCAATGCATGACTGCAGCAGCTGACTGCCCGGGCTGTCGCAGGGACAGTGTGCATGATCACCCTACATAATGCAGACCTGTACAGGTTAGGGAGGCCGGTTGCAGTGTCTCACACCCAGCGCTTTGGGAGACTGAGGCAGGGGGATTGTTTAAGTCCAAGAGTTTGACAGCAGCCTGGGCAACAAAGTGAGACCCTGGCTCTACAAAAAAATTAAAAAATTAGCCAGGTGTAGTGGCACGCACCTGTGGTCCCAGCTACTCAAGAGGCTTAGTGGGGAGGATCACTTGAGCCTGGGAGGTCAAGGCTTCAGTGAGCTATGATCATGCCACTGCACTCCAGCCTGAGCAACAGAGACTCAGTCTGAATCAATCAATCAATCAATCAATCAATAAGGGACCTTCCCCTGCAGGAATCCACCTCTGATCTACCCTCCATAATTTCATCTAAAAAGCCTTCCTTTAAGGCCAGGCACGGTGGCTCATGCCTGTAATCCCAGCACTTTGGGAGGCCAAGGCGGGTGGATCACCTGAAGTCAGGAGTTCGAGACTAGCCTGGACAACATGATGAAACCCTATCTCTACCAAGAATACAAAAATTAGCCAGCTGTGGTAGTGCGCACCTGTAATCCCAGCTACTCAGGAGGCTGAGACAGGAGAATCACTTAAACCTGGAAAGCGGAAGTTGCAGTGAGCCGAAGTCATGCCACTGCACTCCAGCCAGGGTGACAAAGGGAGACCCTGTCTCAAAACAAAAAACCTTCCTTTAATCTTACATCAGATGTGTGGGTTTTTAAAATTATTTATGTGTTTTATTTATTTTATTTTATTGAGACGGAGTCTTGCTCTGTTGCCTGGGCTGGAGGGCAGTGGCATGATCTCGGCTCACTGCAACCTCTGCCTCCCATGTTCAAGCGGTTCTCCTGCCTCAGCCTCCCAAGTAGCTGGGATTACAGGTGCCCACCACCACACCGAGCAATTTTTGTATTTTTAGTACAGATGGGGTTTCGTTCGCCATGTTGGCCAGGCTGGTCTCGAATTCCTGACCTCAGGTGATCTGCCCGCCTTGGCCTCCCAAATTGCTGAGACTACAGGCGTGAGCCACCACACCCGGCCTATTTTATTTTTTTGAGATGGAGTCTCGCTCTGTTGCCCAGGCTGGAGTGCAGTGGTGTGATCTTGGCACACTGCAACCTCTGCCTCTGGGGTTCAAGCGATTCTCCTGCCTCAGCCTCCCGAGTAGCTGGGATTATAGGCGCAAGCCACCATGCCCGGCTAATTTTTGTATTTCTTTCTTTCTTTTTTTTTTTGAAACAGAGTTTTGCTCTTGTTGCCCAGGCTGGAGTGCAATGGCGTGATCTTGGCTCACTGCAACATCCGCCTCCCGGGTTCAAGCAATTCTCATGCCTCAGCCTCCCAAGTAGCTGGGATTACAGGCATGTGCCACCACACCCGGCTAATTTTGTATTTTTAGTAGAGACGGGGTTTCTCCATGTTGGTCAGGCTGGTCTCGAACTCTTGACCTCAGGTGATCCGCCTGCCTCGATCTCCCAAAGTGCTGGGATTACAGGCGTGAGCCACCGTGCCTGGCCCTTTTTTTTGGGGGATGGAGTCTCACTCTTGTTGCCCAGGCTGGAGTGCAATGGCGCAGTCTCGGCTCACTGCAACCTCCGCCTCCCAGGTTCAAGCAATTCTCCTGCCTCAGCCTCCTGAGTACCTGGGATTACAGATGCTTGCCACCACACCTGGCTAATTTTTGTATTTCTAGTAAAGACAGGATTTCACCATGTTGACCAGGCTGGTCTCAAACTCCTGACCTCAGATGATCCACTCGCCTTGGCCTCCCAAAGTGTTGGGATTACAGGCGTGAGCCACCATGCCTGGCCTTTTATTTTTATTATTTTATTTTATTTATTTTATTTATTTATTTATTTATTTTTATGAGACAGAGTCTTGCTCTGTCACCCAGGCTGGAGTGCAGTGGCACGGTCTCGGTTCACTGCAACCTCCGCCTCCCAGGTTCAAATGATTCTCCTGCTTTAGCCTCCTGAGTAGCTGGGATTACAGGCACGCACCACCACGCCAGGCTAATTTTTGTATTTTTAGTAGAGACGGGGTTTCACCATTTTGGCCAGGCTGGTCTCGAATTCCTGACTTCGTGATCCGCCTGCCTCAGCCTCCCAAAGTGCTGGGATTACAGGCGTGAGCCACCACACCTGGCCTATTTTATTTTTTTGAGATGGAGTCTTGATCTGTTGCCCAGGCTGGACTGCAGTGGTGCCATCTCGGCTCACTGCAACCTCCGCCTCTGGGGTTCAAGTGATTCTCCTGCCTCAGCCTCCCAAGTAGCTGGGATTACAGGCGCAAGCCACCATGCCCGGTTAATTTTTGTATTTTTTTTTTTTTTTTTTTTGAGATGGAGTCTCACTCTTGTCGCCCAGGCTGGAGTGCAACGGGGCGATCTTGGCTCACTGCAGCCTCTGCCTCCCGGGTTCAAGCGATTCTCCTGCCTCAGCCTCCGGAGTAGCTGGGATTACAGGCGCAAGCCACCAGGCCCGGCTAATTTTTGTATTTCTTTTTTTTTTTTTTTTTTGAGATGGAGTCTCACTCTTGTCGCCCAGGCTGGAGTGCAACGGTGTGATCTTGGCTCACTGCAACCTCTGCCTCCCGGGTTCAAGCGATTCTCCTGCCTCAGCCTCTTGAGTACCTGGGATTATAGATGCCTGCCACCATGCCCGGCTAATTTTTGTATTTGTAGTAGAGACAGGGTTTCACCATATTGAACAGGCTGGTCTTGAACTCCTGACCTCAGGTGATCTGCTCACCTCAGCCTCCCAAAGTGCTGGGATTACAGGCGTGAGCCACCATGCCTGGCCTTTTACTTTTATTATTTTATTTATTTATTTATTTATTTATTTATTGAAACAGAGTCTCACTCTGTCACTCAGGCTGGAGTGCAGTGGCGCAATCTCGGCTCACTGCAACCTCTGCCTCCCGGGTTCAAGCAATTCTCCTGCCTCAGCCACCTGAGTAGCTGGGACTATAGGCACGTGCCACCAAGCACAGCTGATTTTTGTTTTTAGTAGAGACGAGGTTTCACCATATTGGTCAGGCTGGTCTCGAACCCCTGACCTCATGATCCGCCTGCCTTGGCCTCCCAAAGTGCTCGGATTACAGTTGTGAGCCACCACCCCCAGCCCTATTTTTATTTTTTTAAAGAACCTTTCTTACCCATTTCATTTTCAGCCTGCAGTTTCTATTGTGAGGAGTTTCATATGCCAGGAAAAACATGTGGTCTCTCGGTGCATGCGACTTCCTGCCAGGGTCCTCATCAGTATGAGTCTACCTTACAGGGAGTTGACAAAACTGGCAGCACTGTGCAGCATGCAGGCACACAGTGGACACTTAGTTTTCATTGTTCCCTCTCATTCTAAAATTACCTTTTTCCAAACTCCTAATATTCCAAATTGATGGCAGGGGGTGAACGTAGGGGAGACAGTGCTTTACGCATGATCTGAGCCCACAAATATGTTTTTAATTTTTTTTTTTTTTTTTTTTGAGATGGAGTCTCCCTCTGTTGCCAGGGTGGAGTGCAGTGGTGAGATCTTGTCTCACTGCAACCTCCGCCTCCCAAGTTCAAGTGATTCCCCTGCCTCAGCCTCCCGAGTAGTTGGCACTACAGGCGCGTGCCATGGCACCTGGCTGTTTTTAATTTTGTATGTATTTTTAATTTTTAAAATAGAGATGGGAGCTGCGTGCGGTGGCTCACATCTGCAATCCCAGCACTTCGGGAGGCTGAGGTGGGCGGATCACCTGAGGTCAGGAGTTCGAGGCCAGCCTGGCCAACATGGTGAAACCCCATCTCTACTAAAAATACAAAAATTAGGCTGGGCGTGGTGGCTCACGCCTGTAATCCCAGCACTTCGGGAGGCCGAGGCAGGTGGATCACGAGGTCAGGATATCGAGACCATCCTGGCTAACACGGTGAAACCCGGCTCTACTGAAAATACAAAAAGTAGCCAGGCATGGTGGTGGATGCCTGTAGTCCCAGCTACTCAGGAGGCTGAGTCAGGAGAATGGCGTGAACCCGGGAGGTGAAGCTTGCAGTGAGCCGAGATTGCGCCACTGCACTCCAGCCTGGGCAATAGAGCGAGACTCCGTCTCAAGAAACAAACAAACAAACAAACAAACAAAACAAAAATTAGTCCGGCGTGGTGGTGGGTGCCTGTAGTCCCAGGTACTCTGGACGTTGAAGCAGGAGAATTGCTTGAACCCGGGAGGCAGAGGTTGCAGTGAGCCGAGATCGTGCCACTGCACTCCAGCCTGGGTGACAGAGCGAGACTCTGCCTCAAAAAAAAAAAAATAAAATAAAATAAATAAAATAACAAGAGATAGGGGTCTCACGATGTTGCCTAGACTGGTCTCAAAGTTCTGGGCTTAAGCAATCCTCCTGTTTTGGTCCTCCCAAAGTGCTGGGATTACAGGTGTGAGAAACCACACTTGACCACAGATACCTAATTGATACACATTTTACAAAGCACTTCATACAGTTTCACTTGGACAACAAAACCCTGGTATTAAGCCAATTTTAGAGAGACTGTGACTTGGTCAAGGTTGCCAAGTAGGTGAGTCAGAGAGCCTAGATTAACCCCGGATGTTGTGGGCGCCAGCAGTTCCTTATAATGCTGACCATCTGGCTGGGTGCGGTGGCTCACATCTGTAATCCCAGAATTTTGGGAGGCTGAGGTGGGCGGATCATGAGGTCAGGAGATTGAGACCATCCTGTCCAACATGGTGAAACCGTCCCTACTAAAAATACAAAAATTAACTGGGCACAGTGGCACATGCCTGTAATTCCAATTACTCAGGAGGCTGAGGCAGGTGAATTGTTTGAACCCGGGAGGCACTGCAGTGAGCCGAGATCGCACCACTGAACTCCAGCCTGGCGACAGAGCTAGACTCGGTCTCAATAATAATAATAATAATAATAACAATAATAATAATAATGCTAGACTCTGTCCCAAAAATAAACAAAAAATAATAATAATGCTGACCATCTATTTCTTTCACTTTGGGGAAATTTTTTGTTGAATTGTTTACATACAAAAGAGCTGAAAAATTCTTCAGGGAATGAGTGCTAAGCATAAAAGTCTCCAACTTACTGAAATGCAACACATTGAAACACAAATTCTGCAAGGTTTTAAATAGCTGGAACTCTTTAACTTACTGTTTTCTCTTTTTTTTTTTGCTTTTTGTACAGGGTCTTGCTCTGTTGCCCAGGCTGCAGTGCAGTGGCACAAACATGGCTCACTACAGCCTTGACCTCTTGGACTCAAGAGATCCTCTCGCCTCAGGCTCCTGAATAGCTGAGACCAAAAGTGGGCAACACCATGGCCAGCAATTGTTTTTTCTTTTTTTTTGAGACGGAGTTTCACTCTTGTAGCCCAGGCTGGAGTGCAATGCCACAATCTTGGCTCACTGTAACCTCTGCCTCCCGGGTTCAAGCGATTCTCCTGCCTCAGCCTCCTGAGTAGCTAGGATTACAGAAGTACGTCACCACACCTGGCTAATTTATTTTTATTTTTAGTAGAGATGGGGTTTCACCATGTTAGCCAGGCTGGTCTTGAACTCCTGACCTCAGGTTATCTGCCCACCTTGGCCTCCCAAAGTGCTGGGATCACAGGCATGAGGCGCTGTGCCAGGTCTAATTTGCTTTTTTTTTTTTTTTTTTTTTGAGAGGAGTCTCACTCTGTCACCCAGGCTGGAGTGCAGTAGCACGATCCTGGCTCACTGCATCCAGGGTTCAAGCAATTCTCCTTGCCTCAGCCTGAGTAGCTGAGACTACAAGTGTGTGCCACCAGTCCTGGCTAATTTTTTTTTTTTTTTTTTTTTTTTTTTTTGAGAGAGTCCTGCTCTGTTGCCCAGGCTGGAGTGCAGTGGCACAATCTCGTCTCACTGCAACCTCTGCTTCCCAGGTTCAATCAATTCCCCTGCCTCAGCCTCCCAAGTAGCTGGGATTACAGGCACCCACCACCATGCCTTGCTAATTTTTGTTTTAGTAGAGATGAGATTTCACCATGTTAGCTAGGCTGGTCTCAAACTCCTGAACTCAGGTGATCCGCCCTCCTCAGCCTCCCAACGTGCTCGGATTACAGGCATGAGCCACCGTGCCCTGCCTAATTTACCATTAAAAACCTATTTTCTCCCTCACATTTCTAAGCTACAGATTTGACTCTTGCTGGTTTCTAAGGTATCTTCAGGTGATTGGTTCCAAGGCTCCTATGGATAACAAAAATCCACGGATGCTCACATCCCTTACATAAAATGCCACATTATTTGCATATAACCTATGCATTTCCTGCTGTATACTTTAAATCATCTCTAGATTACTTATAATACCTAGTATAATGTAAACAGGATGTAAAGTTGTTACACTGTATTGTTTAGGGAATGACAAGGAAAATAGTTTACATGTTTCCTACAGAAATGACCATGAATTTTTCCAAAAAATTATTTTGAGACAGGGTCTCACTCTGGGCTGGAGTTCAGTGGTGTGATCATAGATCACTGCAACCTTGAACTGGGCTTCTGCGATCCCCCCACCTTGGCCTCCCTAGTGGCTGGGACTACAGGTGCATGCTACTGCACCTGGCTGATTTATTTTTTGTAGGGATCTCACTTTATTGCACAGACTTCAAATATTCTCAATCCTCGATTGGCTGAATCCATGGACACCAAACTCAGGGAATTGGAGCGCCAACTGGACAATCAATGAATGCATCACAAAATCCTTTCTGACTTTAGGGCAAAAGGCCAGTGCACCTAGAGGATTATTCCACACCTTTCTCCTTGTAGCAATGACTCCTACCAGAGAGTAGGCCTGGCCAGTCACGCTTATATTTCGTCATTTTTCTTTGATTCAATTTATTTGAATCACCACTACACCTGGACACGAGGGACATCTGAGCATTAACACTACAGACTCACAGAGGTCCCGAGCCTCCAGGAAAATTAGCAAAAGTGTCTTCTATAAACCCAGGAGGGAGTATGCCGGGGAACTGGCCAGGAGTGAACTGTGCTGAGACCCTCTTTCTGAAAGGGAGCCTCTTTCAGGAACTGAATGTTTAGGCACTCCAGGAACACAGCTGATAGGAGGCGAGACAGCAACTGGCTAATTCCCTCAATCACCAGCATTTCACTCACCTGGCAGTGATGCAGGGCTCTGAAACTCAGAAAAAAAATCAGAAAACAGAACCTACGGAGGCCAGGTGTGGTGGCTCATGCCTACAATCCCAGCACTTTGGGATGCCGAGGCTGGGGGATCACCTGAGGTCAGGAGTTCTATACCAGCCTGATCAACATAGTGAAACCATCTCTGCTGCTCACTTTAAAAAAAAAAAAGACCTGCTGATCCTTTTGTAGTTAAGTGTGATGACAGGGTTTTCACACTCATGAAGTGTGCCTCCCTCAAAACTGGTTGCATTGACACATTACCCATCTGACATGAAAAAAGTGGCCTACTCCAAATTGAATTCCATCCCCTTGAAGTTCTTCCCTAGCACGGAGTGGGGGATGGCAGTTAGCCTGAGTGTTTTAGGAAGAGGAGGCTACAACACCTTAAACAGAGGAAAAGCACCTTCAGGGGAACTGCATATATTAAGAATGGTTTTTTATCTTCAATCAGGGGCGTCCAAGGGAGAGAATACAGTCATGGGTTTAGTTAGTTTATGGTTAGGCCAGTAAAACCCCTTCCTCATTGCTCTTTTCCACTTATCACTAGAGACAAACTATGACTCCAGGCTGCTAAAAGCCTAAAGCAAAAGAAAACAGAACAAAAGGTGGGTTGCACAAGCTTGCTTGGAAACAGTAGAGGAATAGTGATATGCAGTGCTGACCTAGCCACAGGGAACCCACCCCAAATAGACCTATTCCTGTTTCCTTTATCATTCAACTGATTAAAACAATGTATTTTTTTTTGTTGTTTTTTTGAGACAGAGTCTTGCTCTGTCAGTGAGTGCAGTGGCATGGTCTCAGTGCACTGCAACCTCCACCTCCTGGGTTCAAGCGATTCTCCCGCCTCAGTCTCCCAAGTAGCTGGGATTACAGGCACATGCCAGCACACACAGCTTTAAACAGTATTTTAAGCAGAGTTTCCTGCTACAGCTCAGCTTACATAACTCCAGACCCACAGCACCTAGAACCTTTGAATTGAGCAGCATGTTATGTTTGCAAGTGAGCTACTCCTTATATAACCCCTCAGGGAGCTGTCAGATCTGGGAGGATGCTAATTTCATAACCAGAGACTATAGACTAAATGAACCATACCTTAGAAGAAAATTACTTTATTCTAATTAACTCACAAAGAATAAAATCATAACATAACAGCTAGTTTAAGGAGGCCACACAAACATTTGCCCAGTCCCAGATTCTACAGAGTAGGGACACCCCCACTTCCATTTCAATTCTGAAGCAAGGAAGCTAGGAATGACAGGAGAGGTTTAACTGATGGTTATACTTTATACCCTCACTATCAATTCTATTTTTATACTAAATTAACTTAGTTATGAGAGCTGATTTTCCATCTCTCCAGGTTGAACTTCTTCATTAGGCCAATCCTGCAAACAGAAAATATTAAGTTAGAAGAATGCTAGCTTCATATACTCAATAAAACAGAAGCCTTCCAAATTATGAAAGCAGCAACAAAAGGCCAAGGCTATGGGTTTTGTTTTTGTTTTGTTTTTTTTTTTTTTTTTGGATAAAAAATAGAGATGAGGTCTTGCTATGTTGCCCAGGCTGGTCTCGAACTCCTGGACTCAAGCAATCCTCCCACCTTGGCCTTCCAGACTGCTGGGTTCCAGGAAGGTTATGGTTTTGCTTGTAAGCTACTGAAGGCATCCTACAACTAACAAGACACCCTAAATCTTTGGAGTTCCCCTGAGGAACTTAATTGACTCCTTTCACTCAATGAGGTACAGATACCAGGTATCAGTCTTTTTGTCTATTCCTGGATTTTGGTGAAAACAGAATCTAATCTTATATTCGCAGCCTTAAGGTTAGAAGGTCACTTACATCCAGTAATCACAGTAAGATCTGGCATACTGATTTATACCTTCTTTTTTTTTTTTCTTTTAAATTTGAGACAGAGTCTCCCACTGTTGCCCAGGCTGGAATGCAGTGGCGGGATCTTGGCTCACTGCAACCTCCGCCTCCCGGGTTCAAGCAATTCTCCTGCCTCAGCCTCCTGAGTAGCTGGGATTACAGGTGCCTGCCACCACACCCAGCTAATTTTTTGTATTTTTAGTACAGATGGGGTTTTGCCATGTTGGCCAGGCTGGCCTCAAACTCCTGACATCAGGTGATCCACCCGTCTTGGCCTCCCAAAGTGCTGGGATTACAAGCGTGAGCCACTGTGCTTGGCCTATACCTTCTAAAGGAAGAAAATTCAGAAAATTACTCATAAAAATGACTAGAAACCTCTGGCCCAGTTGTTAGGAGTTAATTCTAGAGAAATTTCAATAAAGTCTTCTCTAATTTATTAAACACAGATTCCCCTAAGTTCTACAGGATCCAGGAATTCCACTGTGAATTAAGCAGATGTAAATTGGACAAATTACCTACCGTTTGCAAGTCGGCACTGTTTCAGCACCTCATTGAAACCCTCACAGAGCTTGATGTCACCCTGGTTCTGGGCACACTCCAGAAACTGTTTGATCTCATAGAGGCAAGGCTGCTGCTGCTGTGCTGGCTGGGTTCCCTGAGGCTCCTGCAAAGGCAAAACATTCAACATTGCTGAGAAAGAAAATCATACTTATGCCTAGACAATGAAGAGTATCCATCCTCTTTGAGGTTAATGGAAAATGGAACTAGCACCAGATGCTAATTAAAGTTCCCATCTATTAACATGGAAAGTGAAAACATTTAAATCTTCATTTACTTAAAAAATATTTTAGGCCAAACATGGTGGCTCACGCCTGTAATTCCAACACTTTGGGAAGCCGAGAAGGGTGAATCACTTGAGGTCAGGCATTTGAGACCAGCCTGGCCAATATGGTGAAACCCCGTCCCTACTAAAAATACAAAAATTAGCCGGGCGTGGTAGCAGGCACCTGTAATCCCAGCTACTCGGGAGGCTGAGGCAGGAGAATCGCTTGAACCTGGGCGGTGGAGCCTGGATAACAGAGCGAGACTCTACCTCCAAAAAAGAAGAATTTAAATAAATATTTTTAGTAAAGACAGGGTTGCGCTACGTTGCCCAGCCTGGTCTCAAACTTCTGGGTTCAAGCAATCCCCTCACTTCAACCTCCCAATGTGCTGGGATTATAGGCATGAGCCTCCGTGCCCAGCCAAAAGTGAAAATATTTAAAAGCTGAAAGCCAACAGTTTTAACAAAATTCCAATTACAACCAGAAAGATTCCTAAATAAAGATGCAAATAAAGTGGAATTATTATCTTGTTATCAAGACTAAATGGTTTACTGAAGCTTCAGGGAGGAAAAATGGTACTATTATAGAAAAATGGATGGAGCAGTTTCAAGCACACCGGAAATACAAGAGTATACACACCTATGCTCATTAGACTAGAAAGCCCACACACATCAGAAAGATGGGTAATGGCAAACATCACGTAAAAGAACACACAGTTATGCGAGATTTTTGATTTGTTAACTAAGATCAAGACAGGATTAGTAGGAAGTGTCACTGGGATGAAATATTCAAAGGGAAAAGTGGTTGTTTTACAGTGAGTCAAGTGGACTGTTGTAAGTCTCCTCCTTGGGAAGAAACACAATTTGTACAGTACTTGTTGGTGCTGGCCTAAGGCAATAACTCAACGGCCAAATGTGGCTTTAAAACCCATTGTCTATTAACAGCACAGTGGGTTCTAAAATCAAAGACAATTCCTACACTTAAGGAACTTACAAACGTCTGGCTTTTCTCATAAAATCCACCCATGGAAGGGAAATGCTGCCTAAATTCCCACCTGGTAAGTGATGTCAGGCCTCGCAGGCTCAGCATTACTTCCTCCACTGAAGCCCCCAGTAATGGCGTGACCCAGTGTGTGCCCCACAGCAGAGCCCACAGCCACGCCAGCTGCAGTGGTTGCCATCTGGGCCATCAGACCTGGCTGCCGGGGCGCAGCAGCAGAAGAGCCAACTGCAGATGGGGGTGCCGCTGCTGGTGGCTGAGCGACTGGTGCTGGCCTGGGTGCAGCTCTCATCTGAGGGGCCCGGCTGTGAAAGAAAAGAAAAAAACATCAAGTTCCCAATTCCAACCAGTTTTGGAAATTGTCAACTTAAAATAACTTACATATTAAAATGGACCTCAAGATTTTCATTTCAAATTATTTACATCATTTTCTCTCTTCAATTTTTTTTTTTTGAGATGGAGCTTCGCTCTTGTTGCCCAGGCTGGAGTGCAATGGCGCAATCTCAGCTCATTGCAACCTCCACCTCCCAGACTCAAGCGATTCTCTTGCCTCAGCCTTCCGAGTAGCTGGGATTACAGGCACCCGCGACCACCTCCGGCTAATTTTTTGTATTTTTAGTAGAGACGAGGTTTCACTATGGTGACCATGGCTGGTCTCAAGCTCCTGACCTCAGGTGATCCACCCGCCTCGGACTCCCAAAGTGCTGGGATTACAGGTGTGAACCACCGGCACGGCCTAATTTTTTTTTTTTTTTTGAGACAGGGCCTCACTCTGATGCCCAGACTGGAGTGCAGTGTCACGATCCAATCTCACTGCAACCTCTGCCTCCTGGGTTCAACCGATTCTTCTGCCTCCGCTTCCCAAGTAGCTGGGATTACAGGCGCGCACCACCACACCTGGCTAATTTTTGTATTTCTAGTAGAGACGGAGTTTCACCATGTTGGCCAGGCTGGTCTCGAACTCCTGACCTCAAGTGATCCACCCGCCTCGACCTCCCAAAGTGTTGGGATTACAGGCATGAGCCACCACGCCCGGCCACTTTAATCTTTTCTTATAATAGTAATAGCCTAGGACATACTAGTTTTTTCTGCTTCTTTGCAACCATTTCCATGTATTCGCATAGCCCACAGTATCTTTAAAGACATATCCAACACGTCATAAGAAATACAGACTACTAAAAGTTAGAAAGATTCTTACAGGATTCATTCATTCAAGTATTAGGTAACTACAAGGCGCTGGTAATGTAACTGTGAACAAGAGACAAAAATCTCTGCATTCATGGAGTTTACATTTTATTGACGGATCAAATAATTAACATAGGCTGCGGAGTGGTGGCTCTTGCCTGTAATCCCAGTGATTAGGGAAGTGGAGGCGAAAGGATCATTTGAGGCCAGGACTTTGAGACCAGCCAGGGCCACATAATGAGACCCTGTCTCTGCTAAAATATAAAATAGAATAAAGTCGCCAGGTGTGGTGCACAGGTGGCGCATGCCTGTAGTCCCAGTTACTCTGGAGGCTTACGTGGTAGAATAGCTTGAGCCCAGGAAGTCAAGGCTGCAGTTAGCCATGATTACGTCACTGCACTACAGCCTGAGTTAGACTCTGACTCAAAATATAAATAAATAAACATTCTAATTAAGACCTAAAGATGGTCAACTGGGGAAATAATCTAGTCCAATTCCTTCATTTTACACATTACAAAACAAGACTGGCCAAAGTGACTCGTCTGAACTATTACACCAAAAGCAACTTCAACTATTCCTCATCTGTTCAACGTTCAGATGCTTTCAACAATTTCGAGACCCCTTCTCAAATAACAAAAGACTAATTATGTCCTGCACGTATTTAAAAATCTTCATATGTATCACGCTCCCTCTGACCATTTCCGGATTATTTCCTTGGGTGCTCTTTTCCCCGAAATCAAGCTAGGTCAAAATTTATGCCTTCCTACCACCTGGCCATAACGTTATGCCTTTCCCGTTGTTTGGATAGGAAGCTTTTTCCGTAAGTGAATTCCCTCCCCACACTCCCCTAACATAGGCTTTACGTTCAATCTCCCCCGACCTGGCAGAGGCGAGCCCACGCCGCAGCCGACCTTGGTTCGCCCCCGCCCGCGGCCTCCCTCTGCGTCATTGCCCCAGTAAAGTCCGGACGGCCGCGCTTTGGTCTCAAACCCTGCGATGGTCTCACCTGGCCGGAGGGGCCATGCGGGAGGTGCGGCTTCGGCTTCCACGCGGCATCCTAGATACGCGACGGCTAGGCCTCCGGACGTGTGACAACCACTGAAAATCTAAGCGACTTCTGAGGAGACCGGAAGACGGGAGGCGGGGCTGGCCTCAACGCGCAACCAACCAGCACACAGGCAGAGAACTTCCGTTCTCCGACGTCTCCGCAGGCCTGAAGGTCATTGGAAGAGCAGGACGTCACGGGGACGCCTCGTCCTTCGCGGTCAACGCCCTGAACTTGGCGCCAGGATCTTTAAAACCCGGAAGTTCCTGTGGTTCATCCGCGAAACTTGTCCTCTGGTCCTCGCATCAGAGCACTTAGCATTTTGCTTCCCTAGGGCAGCTGGACTGTCGCTCCGTCCTTCAAACATCTGTATTAAATCCAACCTTAAGAGTGACTCACATCTCTGGCTGGATTGCCAGGGGACCTTGGGCAGATTTCTTAGCCTTTCTGAGCATTCAGTTATAAGGGCAAATATTTTTGGAGGCACAGTGTGGACGCGTAGTATGAACTGAATGAAAGAAATCGGTTTCGTCAAAAATAAACAGAGTTGAATTAGTTGTATTTGGTATTTCTCTTTCTTGTCTGTGGATCCAGTCAGCAAAAGTTAAATTCAGGCAGCAATAATGTTTTACATTTATGTATTACTATATATTTTCAGCTCCTTTTCATATGTATTATAGAATTTGTGTCCAGAATTGGGACAGTAACCATACACTGGTAAATTCAACAAAAATTTACTGTCTAGCTGGGTTCTGGAGATACTGCACCAAATCAGATAAGATTCTACCTTCACGAAGTTAAGTTTCAAGGAGGGGAGACACAAACGCCTGCGTAAATCAGATGGTGGTGACATGAAAAGAGAGGAAGGAGACTGGAAATTAGAGGTTAGGCGGGGGGGGGGGGTCATTTGAACGGAGCCCTTGAAGAGGTGGGGAAGCAAGCTATGTGTTTATGAAGATAAGAACATTACAGGAAGAGAGAACAGCAATTGCAAAGGCCCCAAGGATCTGTGCTTTAGTGATACTTGGTGTGAAATGCTTTCTTTTTTCTTTTTCTTTTTTTTTGAGACGGAGTCTGGCTCTGTCGCCCAGGCTGGAGTGCAGTGGCGCGTTCTCAGCTCACTGCAGCCTCCGCCTCCCGGATTCAAGCGATTCTCCTGCCTCAGCCTTCCGAGTAGTTGGGATTACAGGCGCACGTCAACCCGCCTGGCTAATTTTTTATTTTAGTAGAAACAGGGTTTCGCCATGTTGGTCAGGCTGGTCTTGAGCTCTTGACCTCAGGTGATCCATCTACCTCGGCCTGCAAGTGCTGGGATTACAGGCATAAGCCACCAGGCCCAGCCTGAAATGCTTTCAACAGTTACATTAAACATCGCTAAGATAAGGGGAAATTTGGCTAGTGGCATTTCATAAGGGGCTCATGGGAAAGTCCCTTGCGGTTGGAGTGAGGTTTATTGACGAGAGGAAGCAGACATGGAACCATTTCTGCTTGATGTCAATCAGAAATTTCTCCCTTCCATCAGAGGAAGTAGAGTTTAAAACAGCCTTCCTGTGTCCCAGCAACAGCAGAATGTACTTGGAACTAAAGGGTGAATAATGTGGGAGCTAAGCTATGAGGATGCAAAGGCAAAAGAATGATATTAATGGGCTCTGGGGATTTGGAGGGATGTGCTAGGGGGGTAAGGGATAAAAGACTACACTGTTGAGTACGGTGTACACTGCTCGGGTGATGGGTGCATCAAAACCTCAGAAATCACCACTAAAGAACTTTTCCATGTAACCAAACACCACCTGTTCCCCCAAAAGTAATGAAATAAAAAGATTTCAAACAATAAAAAGGGTGAATTATACAAAAATCTTTTGTAAAAAACAAAGCTTTATTTTTACATAACTTCTTAAAAGAATGAATGCTTTACAAATAATAAGACTTTTTACTTGCTTTTAGATAATTCAAAAGCAGAGATGAAGAAAAGCAGTCTTATAAAGGATACATTCTGGCACAAGAAGGGTTTAGAGTGAGGAGAACTTTGGACAGTTCAAGACAGAAAGGAATCCAGATCAGAACAGGCACCATTTTACTCAAACGTGGCTAAGTCATTCATTCCTAAATTGAAAGACTATTAGATGTTCACACAAAGTTATTTTGTGTTGGTAAGGGATTGGAGAAAACCTAAATTCCTGCCAATAGAATATTGGTTAAAAAAATAATGGCAGGCTGGGCGCGGTGGCTCACGCCTGTAATCCCAGCACTTTGGGAGGCCGAGGTGGGCGGATCACAAGGTCAGCAGATCGAGACCATCCTGGCTAACATGGTGAAACCCTGTCTCTAGTAAAAATACAAAAATTAGCCGGGCGAGGTGGCACGTGCCTGTAGTCCCAGCTACTCGGGAGGCTGAGGCAGGAGAATGGCGTGCTCCCAGGAGGCGGAGGTTGCAGTGAGCCAAGATTGCACCACTGCATTCCAGCCTGGGCAACACAGCAAGACTCCGTCTCAAAAAAAAAAAAAAAAAAAAGACACATTCACATAATATGCAACTATAAAAAAAGAATGAGGAATCTTCTCTGCATATTGATGTGAAATGATTTCCAAAATAAACTACAAGTGATAAAAAATGGAAGGGGTAGAATTGAGTACAGTGTGCTATTATTTGTGTAAAACAGAAAAGACCATATTGGATATGCATAAAATATCTGAATTTGATAACACTGGTTGCCTTCAGGCAGTGGGACTGGGTTGGGGTGGGGGCAGTCAGTAGCTTTTGGATTTTGAAGCAGTTAATGTATTCTATCCAAAAAACAAATTAAGAAAAAGTTAATTAAAACAAAGAACAAAAAACTCAGAATGGAAAATACCAGAATTCTGCTATATACCATTTATAGTTTGCTGGGACAGATGTGTGAAGTTCACTGTTTTTTTGAGACAGAGTTTCGCTCTTGTTGCCCAGGCGCAATCTTGGCTCGCTGCAACCTCCGCCTCACAGGTTGAAGCAATTCTCCTGCCTCAGCCTCGCAAGTAGCTGGGATTACAGGTGTGCACCACCATACCTGACTAATTTTGTATTTTTAGTAGAGATGGGGTTTCACCATGTTGGTTAGGCTGGTCTCAAACTCCTGACCTCAAGTGATCCACCCGCCTCGGCCTCCCAAAGTGCTAGAATTACAAGTGTGAGCCACTGTGCCTGGCTAGTTCACTCTTTAGTAAAATTTCTATAGCAACTTCTCATCCCATAGTGATTTCAGTCACTCTCAACAAATTTACTTACAGTTATTAATATCCGAACTTTTGCAGGTTTTATCATAGATATGACATTGGCTGAATGGACTCTTGAATATTGTAGTAAACATTCTGCTCAAATTAGGTAACAGGTGTTTGAAGTTTTAAAATTATGCAAACTGTATTCCAGAAATTTTACTTCTCGGAATTTAAGAAACAGTCAAGATTGTACAGATAAATGTGTCGTAGGGATGTTTATTTAACAGAATGTGTAAAACAGGAAAAACTTGTAAACAACCTAAGTGTTCTATAATAGAATTTGTTAAATAAGTTATGATACATACATATGATGAAATGTATGCAGCCATTAAAAAATATTATGAGGGGCTGGGCATGGTGGATCAAACCTGTAATCCCAGCACTTTGGGGAGCTGAGGTGGGTGGATCACTTGAGGTCAGGGGTTTGAGACTAGCCTGGCCAACATGGTGAAACCCCGTCTCTACTAAAAATACAAAAAATTATCTGGGTGTGGGTGGCTCATGCTTGTAATCCCAGCTACTTGGGAGGCTGAGACAGGAGAATTGCTTGAACCCGGGAGGCGGAGGTTGCAGTGAGTAGAGATTGCACCACTGCACTCCAGCCTGGGCGACAAGAAGGAAACTCCGTCTCAAGAAAAAAAAAAGTTAGGAAAGAATATTTGACATGAAAGGTATTTTTACAATACATACAATACATTGTGTGAAAGAGAAGATTACACAATAGTACACAGTGTGTTTATAGTTTGAGAAAGTAAATATATATTTTGAATATTGGAATTATATATACCCAACTAGTAATGTCATATCCATTGAGTCATGGAATTATAAGTGACTTTTTTTTTTTGCTTGTCCCTATTTTCCAGTTTTTCTACAGTGACCATACTTGCCATAATTAAACATAGCATGGTAGTTTAAAATATGTCCACAAATTCTTTGATATTCTCTTCAAAAGATGGAGCCCAGTCCCTATCCCCTTGAGTGGGGGCTGGGTTACCTGATTCCCTTCTGACAGATAGGAAAAAGCAAAAGTGATGGTTTGCAACTTTGAAAACTACATCATAAAAGGTACTGTGGCTTCCTCCTTGTTCACTCTTTGATTACTGACTTGGGAAAGCCAGCTGTCACACCATGACACTTAAGCAGCCTGTAGAGAGGCTCATGTGACAGGAAGTGAGGCCTCAGGTCAGCAGTCACCTTAAGTGAGCCACCTTGGAAACAGGCTTTAGGTGACTGCAGTCTCAGTCGACAGCTTGACTGCAATGTCATGAGACACCCTGAGCCCAAATGACCCAGCTATGTCACTCCTGAATTCCTGACCCACAGAAATGGAGATCTAAGTTTTTTTTATATTTATTTATTTTTGAGACAGTCTCTCACTCTGTCACCCAGGCTGGAGTGCAGTGGTGTGATCTTGGCTTACTACAACCTCTGCCCCCCGGGGCTCAAGTGATTCTCCTGCGTCAGCCTCCTGAGTAGCTGGGACCACAGGTGCGCACCACCATGCTTGGCTAATTTTTGCATTTTCTGTAGAGATGGAGTCTCATGATGTCGCCCAGGCTGGTCTTGAACTTCTGGACTTGTGATCTGCCCACCTCGGCCTCCCAAAGTGTTGGGATTACAGGCATGAGCCACTGTGCCCGGCCCTAAGTATTTATTTTAAGCCACTAGGTTTGGAGTAATTTGTTACATAGCAGTAGATAAGTAATACACATATTTCCTACAGTGACCACATTTACAATTTAAATTTAATTAAAAAGGCCAGGTGTAGTGGCTCATGCCTGTAAACCCAGCACTTTGGGAGGCTGAGTCTGGAAGATCGCTTGAGCCCAGGAGTTTGAGACCAGTCTGGGCAACATGGCAAAACCCCTGCTCTACAAAATACAAAAAAAATTAGCCGGGTGTGGTGGTGTGTACCTGTGGTCTCAGATACTTGGGAGACTATGGTGGGAGAATCACTTGAGTCCAGGAAGTTGAGGCTGCAGTGAGCTGTGACTGTGCAACGGTACTCTAGCCTGTGGGACAGTGAGACTCTGTCTCAAAAGAAAATTTTTTTTGGCCAGGGGTGGTGGCTCATGCCTGTAATCCCAGCACTTTGGGAGGCCAAGGCGGGCGGATCACAAGGTCAAGAGATCGAGACTATCCTTGCCAACATAGTGAAACCCCATCTCTGCTAAAAATACAAAAATTACCTGGGTGTGGTGGCATGCACCTGTAGTCCCAGCTACTTGAGAGGCTGAGGCAGGATAATCACTTGAACCCGGTAGGCAGAGGTTGCAGTGAGCCGAGATCACGCCACTGCACTCCAGCTCAACAACATTTTTTTTTTAAATTAAAAAGTTCTACTAGCTAAATGAGCAAAATCACCAGGTGCAGTTGATCACACCTGTCATCTCAGCACTTTGGGATATTGAGGTGGGAAGAACATCTGACGTCAGGAGTTTGAGACCAGCCTGCTGTGAGCAGAGATTGCACCACTGCACTCCAGCCTGGGAGACAGAGACCCCATCTCAAAAAAACAAACAAACAAAAAAAAAACCATAAAAAACCAACAAATGCATTTGAAAAGAACAGCATCAGCCAGGCACAGTGGCTCACGCCTGTAATCCCATCACTTTGGGAGGCCGAGGGTAGAGGATAGCTGAGCCCAGGAGTTTGAGACCAGCCTCAGCAACATGGTGAAAACCTGTCTCTACAAAAAATACAAAAATTAGCCAAGTGTGGTAGCATGCACTTGCAGTCCCAGCTACTTGGCAAGCTGAGGGGGAAGGATTGCTTGAGCCTGGGAGGTCAAGGCTGAAGTGAGCCATGATTGCACCACCACACTCCAGCCTGGGCAACAGAGCAAGACCCTGTCTCAAAAAAGAAACAAACAAACAAACAAAAAACATGTAAAAACAAAACAAAACAGAACAGCATCATTTCCTTATCATTAGTTTGAAGGAAGTGAATTGCCTGTAAAAGTTTCCATTTTCAAAAAAAGCATTAAAATATAGTGTGAGGCCGGGCATGATGGCTCATTCCTGTAATCCCAGCGCTTTGGGAAGCTGAAATGGATTGTCTGGGCCCAAGAGGTTGAGGCTGGTGTTTGTGCCACTGCACACCAGAAGCCTGGGCAACAGAGCTTGCCCCTGTCTCAAAAGAACAAAACATGGTTTACCACAACCAACAGGAAAATTCTGGATACAACTACATATGAAATATTTACTGCTGTGCTCAACAAGGTAGTATAGAGGCCAAAGGCAAAAGTCCTGGGGTCAGGCCACCTGGTCTGCTATCTAATTAGCTGTGTCATCTTTGGAAAGGTACTTGAACTCTCTGTGCCTTAGAATCCCTTTTCTAAAATGTGGGCTGGGCGCAGTGGCTCATGCCTGTAATCCCAGCACTTTGGGAGGCTGAGGCGGGTAGATCATCTGAGGTCAGGTGTTCGAGACCAGCCTGGCCAACAAGGTGAAACCTGGTCTTTATGAAAAATACAAAAATTAGCCAGGCATGGTTGTGGGCACTTTTAATCCCAGCTAGTTGGGAGGCTGAGTCTGGAGAATTGCTTGAACCCAGGAAGCAGAGGTTGCAGTGAGCTGAGATCATGCCACTGTACTCCAGCTTGGACGACAGAGCAAGACACTGTCTCAAAAAAAAAAAAAAATGTGGATAGCAGAATCTACCTCGAAAAATTGTTGTAGGATCAATAGTGTGGAGAACCTACCAACTATAAAAAAAAGTTTCAGGACCCCATATAAATTTATCACACCAAGGGGGAAGTTACACCCTGATTGAGCCACATAGCATGTTCGTAACTTCTGGTTCTTAAATTATAATTTATTCTTTCCTTATTATTTTCATTCTGTAAATGACTCATTATGAGAGACCAGAGACTAGACCTCCTCTCCTTCCAATCACTCATCTTTGTTAAGAGATTAACTGCCTCCTTTATTGTTCTGTACCTAACTCACACCAGATGGCACAGAAGACTCTATGACTTACATCTTCAGTGTGGAAGGTTAAACACACCTTTCCCGGAAAAAAGACCACCTCATCTGGGCACAGTCACTCATGCCTGTAATCCTAGTACTTTGAGAGACCGAGGTGAGTGGATTGCTTAAGCCCAGCAGTTTGAGACCACCTGGGCAATGTGGCAAAACCCTGTCTCTACAAAAAATACAAAAATTAGTTGGGTGTGTTGGTGTGTGCCTGTAGTCCCAGCTACTAGGGATGCTAAGGTGGGAGGATAGCTTGAGCCTGAGAGGTTGAGGCTGTAGTGAGCTGCAATTGTGCCCCTGCACTCCAGCCTGGGTGACAGAGTGAAAGAAAGACCACCTGGACTAAACGGAGAGGTGCTTTAATTCTGCTAAGCTTCTCTAAACTTTGTCTGTGTAAGTGATCCCAAACTTCCAAGCCTTGGAACACTGACTTCCACTCTTTGGTATCTGTGGTTCCCAGGTGGCCCTCCTAAAACTCTATGCATGAATAAACTCCCTTTAGATTCTGACCCTTTCGATTATTTGAGGTTGGCACGCTGTGCAATATACATTATAATATGCAAATATTAACCTTCAGAGTAGTCTATCACATTTAGGTAGAAATCCTTTTTTTTTTTTTTTTTTGAGATGTAGTCTTGCTCTGTCGCCCAGGCTGTAGCACAGTGGCATGATCTCGGCTCACTGCAACCTTGGCCTCCAAGGTTCAAGCAATTCTCCTGACTCAGGCTCCCGAGTAGCTGGGATACAGGCACCCACCATCATGTCCGGCTAATTTTTGTATTTTTAGTAGAGATGGGGTTTTGCCATGTTTGCCAAGTTGGTCTCAAACTCCTGACCTCAGGTGATCTGCCCGCCTTGGCCTCCCAAAGTGCTGGGATTACAGGAGTGAGCTACAGTGCCCGGCCGACATTTAGGTAGAAATCTTACACATATTCCTATCTTTGGTCTCTCTCCGCTTATCTTTGTGACCTTTTCTTTACAGATAAGAACAAATCATTTGTGGACTTGAAAAGAGTTACCATAGTAACTGAAAAAAAACCCGGGAGAGTTAAAATGCCATTCTTGCTGCTCTCTTTTAATTAATAAACTCTAAAAAGGCTAATCCACTTGGGCACTACTTAATTAACAATCAATTAGTAAGGAAAAGATATCGAAGCAGTAAACTTAAGTGACAGCGAAAAGTTCTGTTGACCAAACATGGATTCTCTCCTCCTCAGAACCAAGTTACAGTTGGAGTTACAGTAAATACTTCGAACAGGTCCTTCAGTATCCTGTAGGAAATACAGACAAAAACGCAGGTCAGTTACTTTTTTTGTTTTTCTTTTTTTGACACAGGGTCTCACTCTGTCGCCTAGGCTGGAGTGAAGTGGGGCGATCATGGCTCACTGCAGCCTAGACCTCCTGGATTCAAGCGATCCTGCCGCCTCAGCCACGCAAGTAGCGGGGACTACAAGCACGCGCCACCACGCCCAGCTTATTTTTTGTATTTTTGTAGCGACGTGGTTTCACCACGTTGACCAGGCTAGTCTGGAACTCCTGAGCTAAAGTGATACGTCTGCCTGGGCCTCCCAAAGTGCTGGAATTACAGGTCTGAGCCACCGGGCCCAGCCCAATTACTTTCTTCAGTCTGAGCATGAGCGCCGGACGAAAAGCTCTTACCTGCATCTATTTTTTTTAGAGACAGGGTCTCCCTCTGTCACCCAGGCTGGAGAGCAGTGGCGCAATCTCGGCTCGGCTCACTGTAACCTCAACCTCCCGGGCTCGAGCGCATATATATATATATATATATATTTGTGTGTGTGTGTGTGTGTGTGACGGAGTCTCGCTCTGTCGCCAGGCTGGAGTGCAGTGGCACGATCTCGGCTAACTGCAACCTCCACCTCCCGGGTTCAAGCCATTCCCCTGCTTCAGCCTCCCAAGTAGCTGGGACTACAGGCGCGCACCACAGTGCCTGGCTAATTTTTTTAAATATATATATATATATTTTAGTAGAGACGGGGTTTCACCATGTTGGCCAGGATGGTTTCGATCTCCTGACCTTGTGATCCGCCCGCCTCGGCCTCCCAAAGTGCCGGGATTACAGGCGTGAGCCACTGCACCCAGGCATCAATCGCTTATATTTTTAAAAAGATGTTTTCTTCGTTTCCTAGCCCCTTCTACCCACCTATGAAGTTCCACAGGCTTTAATGCTATTGCTATGGCCGTAAGAGGCCAAGCTGGCGGGTGCGGTTGCCTAGTACGGTTCCCTCAGAGGCAGCCGACTCTGCCCAGGGCGAGCAGCGCCACGCGGTGGGGGGACGCTCCTAGGGTCCCCGGGGCACTGGTTGGGGGAGGTGTTGGGCGCACGTACCCAGGCTCAGGTGAGGCGAGTGCGCAGCCTGGGTTGCAGCTGGCGCTGGCGGCGCTTGCGCTGGCCATTGAGGAGCTTCTGCGCGACCTTGCGCTCGTGCCCGCCAGGTGCAGCCCAGTTGGTGCGCAGCGCCTGCTCGCGCCGAGTCCGGCCCTTGCTGCGCCCGGCCCCGCAGGCCGGGAAGTCGCGCAGGTAGTAGTAGTCCAGGCAGTCGTAAAGCTCCTCCTCGTAGCTTATGGGTGGCGGCGGCCGGGCCAGACCCTGCAGACGTGGAAGCGCCCGCTCTGCGGCCGCTTCCATCCTGCCCAGGCCTGTGGCCACCGGCGGCCACCTGCCCGCGTCTGGGCGCTCCTGGAAGACCCAGCAGCCCCGCCTCGAGTTCCGATGGGCTCCGCGTGAAGGTGGGGGTGCCTTCGGCGACGCCACAGAGGCGGACCTTCGACGACGTCACAGTGGCGGTACAGTGCCTGGAGCAGGGCTGTCTTCTCCTTGGAGTGCAGCCTGGTAACCGGGACCTCCCCGCCAGGTCCTGTTGTTGCTGGAGAAGGGTAGCTGACAAACTCCAACTCAGCACAGTGTTTATGTTGGTCAAAAATAGGAAACTATGTTCAGGCGCGGCGGAGGTGGGAGGATCCCTTCAGGCCAGGCAGTCAAGAGCAGCCTGGGCAACATGGCGCGACCCCATCTCTGAAGTCCCACCTCAGCTTCCCAGCTACTTGAACTCCAAGGTTCATGGCTCCAATGAGCTATGTTCCCACTACATCACCCCAGCCTGCGAGACTGAGGTAAACTCTGTCTAAAAAAATAAAAAAGAAAACTATCCAAGTGTGCAATAGGGAGGGACTGCTTAAAGAAAACATGAGGCTGACTGGGCCCTGTAATCCCAGCATTTTGGGAGGCCGAGGCGGGAGGATGGATGGCTTGGGCAACATGACGAAACCCCGTCCCTACAAAAGATACAAAAATTAGCCGGGCGCGGTGCACCCCTGGCCTAATTTTTGTATTTTTTGTAGAGATGGGGGTCTCGCTATGTTGCCCAGGCCGGTTTCGTCCTGGGTTCAAGTGATCTTCTCACCTTGGCCTTTAGAGTTGTTGGGATTACAGCTGTAAGCCACCACACCCTTCCTGGGTTAGGCTATTTAATAACATAAGAAAGTGTGGTGACTCCGCCTCACCTTGGGAGGCCAAGGCGGGTGGATCATCTGAGGTCAGGAGTTTGAGACCATCCTGGCCCATGTGGTGAAACCTGGTCTCTACAAAAAACGCAAAAATTAGCTGTGTGTGGTGGCACATGCCTGTAATCCCAGCTACTCAGAAAGCTGAGACGGGAGAATTGCTTGAACCTGGGAGGTGGAGGTTGCAGTGAGCCGAGGTCGCACCACTGCATCCCAGCCTGGGCGACAGATTGAGACTCCAGAGTTTGAGACCAGCCTGGGCAATGTAGTGAAACCTTGTTTCTACAAAACAGACAAAAAAAGCCAGGTGTACCTGTGTCCACCTGTGGCCCCAGCTACTTAGGAGGCTGAGGCAGGGGGATCACTTGGGGCCAGCAACTCAAGGCTGCAGTGAGCTATGATCATCCCACTGCTCTCCATCCTGAGCAATAGAATGAGACCATGTCTCTAGATAGCTAGCTAGATAATTGATACATAGTTTTCTGTCGGAAATTTTTTTCCTAGATTTGAACCTGTTTTTCTAAAGTAGCATTCAACACATCAGCATTTTACAGTGTTATTAGTTGTTAATATGATTGTTTTTCTGAAATACTGTATCCTTTACAAAAGCAGTTTTGTCTTTCAAAGCACATAGATAGGTCCTTAAGTGAATTTGTCTGATGTTGGTGACCTTGGTACCATTTTCTCCAGTTGATTGGAAAAGTCAGTCAATAATTTCAGGTCACTGTTGGCCTTAAAGAAGAGCCCAAAGGTAGTAAGCAAGGGTGCTGGTGTCCAGTCGCCTTCTAGAAGCATTTTCACCTTCCCTTAATGTTTCTCTTTATGAATATAGAAGTACTGTATGTAGAATTGACCCAGTGCTGCCCTGGCAACTTTGTAGATTAGGCCAGATTTACATTTTTTACCTTTATGAGAGGCACCCTGGTAGGCTAGTGGAGTTACACATGAAGTCTGATCTCAGCTGCACTGTCCAGAGATGCAACACAGTCCAATCAAATAACATTCTCTGAGCCTGTTTCTTTAGCTGTTAAATAAGAATAATAATTATACCCATCTAAAAAGACAGCTTATTGTATTTGAGTGGTCTTTTATTTTCTATGAAACTGTCTTTAACACAGCAATTATTTTCATTGCCATACCACATTTGTGTTGTGTTTTGTTTTTGTTTGAGATGGAGTCTGTTTTTTTTTTTTTTTTTTTTTTTTTTGAGATGGAGTCTTGCTGTTGTTGCCCAGGCTGGAGTGCAGTGGCATGATCTCGGCTTACTGCAACCTCCACCTCTTAGGTTCAAGTGATTCTCCTGCCTCAGCCTCCTGAGAAGCTGGGATTATAGGTGCCCACCACCACACCTGGATACTTATTTTTATTTTTTAGTAGAGATGGGGTTTCATCATGTTGCCCATGCCGGTCTCAAACTTCTGACCTCAAGTGATCCACCTGCCCTGACCTCCCAAAGTGCTAGGATTGAGGCACTGAGCCCAGCCTCTTTTTACATAAGAATTTCTTGGTTGGGCGTGGTGGCTCACACCTGTAATCCCAGCACTTTGGGAGGCCGAGGTGGGAGGATCACCTGAGGTCAGGAAGCATTTATTATGTATTTATATGCCCGATATTATGTGAAGCACTTTACTATCTTATCAAATCTTCAGGATAGATCTTCAGTTCTCATGACTACAAGAGGATACTAAGGCTCAGACAGGAGAAGAGACGTGGCCAGCCTGTGTCCCCAGAGTCTATGATCTTACCACTAGGTTACAGTGCTTCTGGGGAGCACATGTTGTGAGGTTTTTGCTTTAAAATGAACCAATAAAAAACAAAGGCAAAAAAGGCATAAGCTATTAAAAAGTGGGAGAAACACTAAGAGAACCTTAAGCACATAACTAAAAATATTATGGAAAAGTTATTGAATTCATTAGCAAATTTACTCTAATTCTAGATTTTCATTGAGGGATATATTACTCATGATGAAGAAAAAAATGTTCATTTCAAGTATATTAACATAAATACCATCAATATGGTTTATCATGTTTAAATGTTCACTCAAAGCAATTCAGTTAAAATTCTGCATATCATACAATATTATAGCTTGCTAGTAGATTGCAAAGTAAATAGTCATCCAAATAAAAACACCAAAGCACATGATGTTTTTCACTGGTTGTTGCTATTTTTAGGTGAGAATTTGATATATACCAACAGATAGATAATAACATATTGCTAATTTCTTTCATCATCATATAAAGGTGGGTTCAGGATAGAATGGCATAAGGGCAAAGAAGAATTTGAAATCTAACATCAACTCAGTGATGCATCAAGATAAAAGTAGAGGTTGGGCGCGGTGGCTCACACCTGTAATCCCAGCACTTTGGGAGGCCAAGTCAGGTGTATCATGAGGTCAGGAGTTCGAGACCAGCCTGGCCAACATAGTGAAACTCCGTCTCTACTAAAAACTACAAAAAAAATTAGCGGGGGCGTTGTGGTGGGCACCTGTAATCCCAGTTACTCAGGAGGCTGAGGCAGGAGAGTGGGTTGAACCCGGGAGGCAGAAGTTGCAGTGAGCCAAGATCGCACCATTGCACTGCAGCCTGGGCAACAGTGCGAGACTGTCCCCCCAAAAAAAAAAAAAAAAGATAAAAGTAGAGACAATAGGGGCATCTTGGTGAATACCAAATTTAACAAAGCAGATTAAGAGAAACAGTATTAAAAAATTCAGTTAAATCTCTAAGATCCAGGGCTTTGCAATAAATATGTAAGTAAATCTCCAATATCCATGCTGAAAGTTTAAAAGAAATGATAATGATAATTAAAGAAGTACAACTTTTCCTTAGCTTTGCAGTAATCTAGAAACAAAGAATGTTTCTAATATTTAGACACAACAAAGAACCTTACAAGGAGAAACCTGTAAGTATGGCAGGATTCACCAGCAGCCCTGGGCTTGTCCACAGTACCCCATGATGAACAGTAACTCCATTGTGTAAATGCTCATGAACAAAGGATTACAGGACTTTTCCAGGTTAGACATACCATATTTTCTTTCAGACAATTCTTCAACTTGTTTACATAGATCAGCGATACGATTATTCCATTTCTCTGAAAATTGAGCAAAAGTTGATTCTCAATAATATGTCCCTATGTCAGAGCAGCACTAACATATAATAACTTATTTTCAACATTTTACATCCTCACAGTCCATATCATTTCACTGCTTTTGAAATTTTTTTCCCCCTTTTTTGGTGGTTCTTAGAATTAGTTTAATGGGAGACTATAAGTGAAGTTTTAAAGTTTAGTACCTCTTTTTAGCCTTTTAATTTCTGAAAAGCAGGAGGGCAGAAAAGATGAATCAAAAACAACAGGGAGGCCACAATGAGGAGGTCTCCAGGGGTCTGTTAGCAAACTTCCTAAAACATGTCTCAGCTGTGTGGAAATAAGACTTTACAGCAGCTGGGTGTGACAGTTCAGGCCTGTAATCCTAGCACTTTGGGAGCAGAGGTGGGCGGATCGCTTTGAGCTCAGGGCAACATAGCAGAAACCCCCCTCCCCACCTCCACCCCTGCCCCCATCTCTACCAAAAATATGAAACTAAGCCAGGTGTTGTGGCAGGTGCCTGTAGTCCCAGCTACTCAGGAGGCTGAGGCAGGAGAATCGCTTGAGCCCAGAAGGTGAACATTGCAGTGAGCCGAGACCACGCCCCACTGCCGGCCTGGGTGACAGAGTAAGACTCCATCTCAAAAAAGAAAGAAGGAAAAAAAAGGTTAAGAGGGACCCCAGACCTTAAAAATACAAGTTTAAGAGGGACCCTGGCTGAGCATGGTGGCTCATGCCTGGGATATGGGAGGCTGAGGTGGGTGGATCATGAGGTCAAAAGATCTAGACCATCCTGGTCAACATGGTGAAACCCTGTCTCTACTAAAAATGTATACAAAAAATTAGCCAGGTGTGGTGGCACACACCTGTAGTCCTAGCTATTCAGGAGGCTGGGGCAGGAGAATGGCGTGACCCCGGGAGGCGGAGGTGACAGTGAGCCAAGATCGCGCCACCACACTCCAGCCTGGCGACAGAGCAAGACTCCCTCTCAAAAAAAAAAAAAAAAAAAGAGGGACCCCAAAGCAAAAAATCCCAACACTTTGTCTCCCAATCCCAATCACTGAAACACCAGGAAAGTGTAATAGTTTTGCAGCCTAGCTGTAGTAGACTGATAGTGACCCCCCCAAAATGCTCATATCCCAATCCCAGGGATCGGTGAACATGACCGTATATGGCAAAAGGAGCTTTGCAGATATAATGAAGTTAAGGATTTTTGGCCAGGAGGATTATCCCAGCTTGTCCCTGCGGGGTTGATGTACTCACCAGGATCCTTAGAAGAGCAGGTGATGGAGAGGGTGGGAGGTGTAGTGATGGAAGCAGGAAACATGAGTCATTGAAAAAGGGCAGGAAAAGCTGATGAGTGAAGGCCGCCCCCAGGACCAGGAAATGGATTCTCCTGGAGAGCCTTGCAAGGCATCAAACCTGCTCCCACCTTCACTCAGTGGGACTGACTAGAATTCTGGCCTTCAGAACTCTAAGGGAATACATCTGTGTAATTTTAAGCCACTAAGTGTGTGGTAATTTGTTGCAGCAGCAACTAGAAGCTAGTATTGTAGTAAAGCCTCAAAACCCACCTGAAGGGGCCGGCAGGTGGCGGCTCATGCCTGTAATCCCAGCACTTTCTGAGGCCAAGGTGGGCAGATCACTTGAGGTCAGGAGTTTCAGACCAGCCTGGCCAACATGGTGAAATCCCGTCTCTACAAAGAGTACAAAAATTAGCCAGGCATGGTGGCACATGCCTGTAATCTCAGCTGCTCAGGAGGCTGAGACATGGTAATTGCTTGAACCCAGGGGGGTGAAGGTTGCAGTGAGCCAAGATTGCACCACTGCACTCCAGCCTGGGCAACAGAGCGAGACTCTGTCTCAAAAACAAAAAAACAAAACAAAACAAAACAAAAAAACAACCCACCTGAAGAAGATTTCCAGTTCTGTCAGCCGTCTCCCACCCAACCCCCAGAAGCAGGCATTCCTTTGCTGTGGGCCATGGACAGGCAGAAGGAAGCACCTCCTCATGGCAGAGGCCTACCCAGGAGAAACCCAAGGGAAGGTACTGCCGGGCCATCCCCTCTGACAAGGCCATTTTCTTTACACAGTTTCACTCTGTCTCCCAGGCTGGAGGGCAGTGGCAAGATCTCAGCTCACTTCAACCTCTGCCTCCCCAGTTCAAGCGATTCTCCTGCCTCAGCCTCCCGAGTAGCTGGGATTACAGGAGCATAGCATGCCTAGCTAATTCTTGTATTTTTAGGAGAGACGAATTTTCACCATGTTGCTCAGGCTGGACTCGAACACCTGGCCTCAAGTGATCCATGTGTCTCAGCCTCCCAAAGTGCTGGGATTACAGGAGTGAGCCACTACACCCAGCACTTGCCAAGACCTTTGATGGCAGGCCTTTTCCAGGCGATCAGTCCTTGTCTGGTCTGGTTCTGCCCCACTTTCCCTCTCACCAAGTTGGAATCCCTAGCTACTTTTCAGTAGAAGAGAGTGTGTACTCCAATCCCAGCTTGGTATGGGTCAGACCTGCATTTAACTCATGGAACCTGGCTGCTCCCCAGGCCCTGAAGAAAAAAAGGGTCTCTCTGTGGGTATGATACAGGATGGGCCTGTCCCAAGGACTCTGTGAGAGGGAAGCCCAATGTCCCACCGGGTTGGCAGGGCTGGGGAAGGGAAAGTGTTATGATAGCCCTAAGACTAGAAAGAGGCAGCAGAGGGAGCAGGACAGCACTCACATGGAACTCATGCCACTGCCTGAGTGAGGGGAGGGAGGAGTGCACGCCAGTGACGTTGGGGCAGAGAGGCGCGGTTCCAGGGCGGCTTTCCCCCTCACTTCCTGCCATGTTACTCTGATCCCCTCCAGGTGAGCCTGGCCACTTTGGGCCCAGGGTTGCCACTGGGGCCTATATCAAAATGCAGACCCCCATGGCCATGGCCCCAGGAGTAGGGCAGAATAGGGAGGAGTTCTGGACAGAGGAGAGGCAGGGGCAGGAGGGAGTAGGCCTCAAACTCCAGGAGGGGGCCCTTCCCATGGGTTCTGCTTTCTGGCCTCTCTTCCCTTACTCCTGGGGTGATCAACTGGGGAAGAACTGAGGTAAGGTTTCTCACCCTCAGGTCCAGGGGTACGATTACTGGGCCTTTAGGAAGGTGTGAGCCCCCTGAAACAATGTAAGGTTTTGTGTGGAGAGCGTGCACATGCATTTCTTGGAAAACGGTCCACAGCTCTTACTCTCAGCAGTCTCCACACTCAAAAAAGTTTAGAACTCTTGCTACAGAGCTGTGGGAGAAGCTAGATGAGGGGCCTGCCAAGGGCATTCTGGGGACTTCCTGGCCACTCCTGAGCCCACTGTCCCGTAGGCAGGCAGCACTGCTTGGTATTTGCAGAGCTGAGGAGATGGGGCATGCAGGGACAGTGAAATTGCCCTGAGATGACCCACACTCCTCAGCTGGGAAGTGAGGGGTGTGTCTCCTGCAGCATCCTCCATCCCTAGAGCCATGGGGCCAGGAGAACTGGCCCTTGCAGCAAGTGAAAAGCCTATTATTCACTCCCTCCCTGGCCATGTAGACAGTGAACCAAGGGCACTCATATCAAGTAAATGCCTTGGTCTCTGTGACCAAGGTGACCGACCAGTAGGCATTCCCAGGTGCAGTGAAGGTCCTTACATCAAAATATGCACCTGGTCACCTGAGGAAAGAGACAGGACTGTCTGAGGGGATGGGGCTGAGCTGGGTGTGGAGTGGTCCTTGTGGGTCTTGGTGAGTGGGAGGGGGAGCAGCATGAGCCCAGGCTGAACAACCAGGAGAACAACTAGGAGATAGCCTGGAAAAAGTGCTGGACCCACAAGCATTCAAAGCTGGCCAGAGAGGGAGGTGGAATAGGCTGAGAAGTCCCAAGTTCTGAAGATTGGCCCCGGAGGGCAGAAACCAGGTAAGGTGGGAAGTTACTTGCACCCTGGGGACCAGGAGCATCCTTAGCCCAGAGCAGGTGCCAAGATTTCTGGCTCTGGGTGTGACCTCAGTCTGGAGAAAAGCCCCAACCTCCACCGAGACCACCTGCCCCCCAGACTACTTCAGATGCTGAGCCCAAGCTAGGGGCAGGAAGCTAGACTGATGCCTAAGGTAATCCCAACAAAGTCTCTGGTTCCCCCCAGCTATAGGGCCAAAGGGGAATTATAGACCAATTATAGACCCCCCAGGTGCTGGCTCTCAAACTAACACTGAGCCCTCAGTGCCCACAGGAAGATACAATCAGCGCACTTTCCAGATGGGGAAACAAGCTCAAAGAAGTGCAAGAGCCTTGTCCAATGCCCCAGACCAGGACTCCAGGCCCAGAGTGTTTTTGTTTTTTGTTTTTTTGAGACAGAGTCTCACTCTGTCACCCAGGCTGGAGTGCAGTGACGTCATCTCGGCTCACTGCAAACTTTACCTCTCGGATTCAAGCGATTCTCCTGCCTCAGCCTCCTGAATAGCTGGGACTACAGGCGCCTGCCACCACACTCAGCTAATTTTTGTATTTTTACTGGAGATAGGGTTTCCCTGTGTTGGCCAGGCTGGTCTCGAACTCCTGACCTCAGGTGATCTGCCCGCCTCGGCCTCCCAAAGTGCTGGGATTACAGGCATGAGCCATCGTGCCCGGCAGGCCAAGAGTGTTTTTTGTCACTGTGTCCAGAGTGCAGCAGCTGCTCTGATGTACCCACCTGAGCCTGGCAACATTCTCCAACTTTGGAAGCCCAGGAGCACGGCCCATGTCCACAGATGCACCTGGCATGAGGTGTGCCCAGAGGGACAGAAGCAGATGAGTTTTGCCTCCTTCACTGGATTGTGAGAGCCTTGAAGGAGACAAGGATCTGCTTGGGAAAGCCCTTGAGACATCACACAAGGCTAGCAGTGAACAGTGAGCAACCTGGGGCAGTTTCCCTCTGGATGGATCCGTAGAGCCTGAATGGGACCTGGCTCAGACAGAGCTCAGTTCTCCAGGTCACTGAGGCATGGAGAGGTCACAGCTACCAAGTGTAGGAGTCTGGATTCAAAGCCAACAGCGTGACTCCAAAGTTCCTGCCCTAGCTCCTGGACCACCCACCTCTCGGGAGTCATCCTTGCAGGCTCATCAGATGCCCAGGCCAGCAGCACAGCCGGCCAGGGCCAGGGAAACTTGGGGAGCCTCAGAGTACCCCCAGGTATTGACTATGACAGTAAAATATTAAAATACTATTTTCAAAATGTATACAAGCTTAATATATTTATTCAAAATATGAATCATCAACATAATTTGCCACTAATATCTCATTCAGTCCCTTCACAGAACACATAATCCACTGGGAGATAAGAGTTTAGCAGCTGGCAGGCAGTGATGCACAGCAAAAACAAAAACCAAGAGGTGAAATAGTTCTGAAATAAACAAGGTTTTAAAGCTAAGAGAAATTATTGAATTACTAAGTCATTACCACTAATTTTGAGCCAACTAACTAATTAATATGAGATGATACAACATCCTATGCTTTGGTAAATAGAAACCATGTTTAAACAATGTATGTAATGTGACTTTCAAAATGCTCCTGGCTTTACAAACATGTGATTAAAATGTAGTAATACATGCTAAAGCGTTTCCCCCTGCAGAGCATGTTGTAAGTTTAATCAGTCACATTGAGAGTCCGGAAGATGAAGGAAAAGTTCGTGGATTTCGCTGAGAACTTACCAGAGTTGAACTCCCTCACTTTCAGTTCCCCAGCATTGGCGGGTTCCGGGACTGGTGGCTGTGGTGGCTCGTTGGTCTTTGTCTCTTAGAAGGTGGAGAATAATCATCATCTTGAAAAAGAAAAAATGGTCATTACTAAAGGAACCATCTTAGGTTACAGCCACCTCCGGGTGAATTCCCAACATTCAAAAGCTGAGCAGGGCTTTAAAGCTATTTTGAGTATTAATAATTCTTTCTGTATTGTGAACTTCAGTATACTTTTTCTAGTTACATTTGAAATGTTATTCTTTTGGGATGTGCTCAAGTGAATACTGCTTTTTCCTCGTTTTGCTTCATTATTTTTTAGTTTGCTTCATTTGAATCATCATTATAAATCTCCCTTTCTCCTCAAATAACTTTCAAGTTGATGCCAAGAACTATATTCTATTTTAAGCCTTTTCAGAAAAAGCTTTAACAAAGACAGTCACCTAAAGTTATACAAATGTAGAAGAAAGGGGATAAAATAAAGCTTAGATTGGAAAAAATATTTAAGCTTATACAAAATTCAAGCATACATAAACAAGGGAAGCTGGATAAGTGTATGTACAAATACTTTTAACAAGTGCAAAATATATAGGTTTAAAGAAATAGGGCTGCCTGGGTGTGGTGGCTCACGCCTGTAATTCCAACACTTGGAAAGGCCGAGGCAGGCGGATCACTTAAGGTTAGAAATTCGAGCCAGCCTGGCCAGCATGGTAAAACCCCATCTCTACTAAAAGTACAAAAATTAGGCTGGGTGCGGTGGCTAGTGCCTGTGATCCTAGCACTTTGGGAGGCCAAGGCGAGTGGAACACCTGAGGTCGGGGGTTTGAGACCAGCCTGACTAACATGGAGAAACCCCCGTCTCTACTAAAAATACAAAATTAGCCAGGAGTGGTGGTGCATGCCTGTAATCCCAGCTACTCAACAGGCTAAGGCAGGATAATCGCTTGAACCCAGGAGGCAGAGGTTGTGGTGAGCCGAGATTGTGTCATTGCACTCCAGCCTGGGCAACAAGAGCAAAACTCCATCTCAAAAAATAAACAAAAAAACCCACAAAAAAACAAAAACCAAAATTAGCCAGGCATGGTGGCACCTGTAATCCCAGCTACTCGGGAAGCTGAGGCAGAAGAATCACTTGAATGCGGGAGGCAGAAGTTGCGTGAGCCAAGATCGCACCACTGCACTCCAGCCTGGGTAACAGAGCAAGACCCTGTCTCAAAAAAAAAAAAAAAAAAGAAAGAAAGAAAGAAAGAAAGAAATAAGGCTACATTATTTATGAAACAGATACTGTTGACTCAGTCACCAGAAAGCCTGTGTATAAATCAGCAGTGAGATATTCAAGAACAGCACACACACACTACTCAGGACAGCTGTCGTGAGAGTTCCATGCTCATTTCTTTGTGGATACACCAGCAAGTCACTCTGCTATGATTCTCCAATACACATCATGTTAGAATTAGAGACATCTGGGCCAGGTGCAAGGCCGAGGCAGGCAGATCATCTGAGGTCAGAGGTTTGAAACCATCCTGGCCAACATGGTGAAACTCTGTCTCTACTAAAAATACAAAAATTAGCTGAGTGTGGTGGTATGCACCTGTAATCCCAGCTATTCGGGTGGCTGAGGCAGGAGAATTGCTTGAACCCAGGAGGTGGAGGTTGCAGTGAGCTGAGATAGTGAGATAGCGCCACTGCACTCCAGCGTGGGCAACAGAGCCAGGCTCTGTCTCCAAAACAAAACAAAACAAAACAAAAAAAGAATTAGAGACATCTGGATCGAATCAGCTGCCACTGTCATCTTCTAGTCCCCTAAAGTGTCAGGTAACATCCTATTAAGATTGCTACTCACACATCATCTATAAAATACGGAAAATATCATTTTAAGAAATCTTTTTTTTTTTTTTTTTTTCTGAGATGGAGTTTCATTCTTATTGCCCAGCCTGGAGTGCAATGCTGTGATCTCACCTCATCACAACCTCCACCTCCCAGGTTCAAGCGATTCTGCCTCAGCCTCCTGAGTAGCTGGGATGACAGGCAGGCATCACCACGCCCAGCTAATTTTGTATTTTTAATAGAGACAGGTTTCTCCATGTTGGTCAGGCTGGTCTCGAACTCCCAACCTCAGGTGATCCTCCCACCTTGGCCTCCCAAAGTTCTGCCAGAGAGGAGGGGCAGGAACAATAGTGATGCACCCGGCAGAAGAGGTAATATTTTCCAAACATAAACATTAGCGTAACCTTATTGGACTTGTAAGAATATATATATATATATTTTAGTAACAGAAGCAGAAGATTCTCCTGAACTGCATCATTTCAGCTAGCATTTATTTACTCAAGATTAAAATAATACAACAACTATAAAAAGTCAAGAGGTGGGCAGGCACGGTGGGTCACACCTGTAACCCCAACAGTTTGGGAGGCCGAGGTGGGTAGATCACCTGAGGTCAGGAGTTCGAGACCAGCCAGTCCAACATGGTGAAACCCCATCTGCACTAAAAATACAAAAATACAGTGACATTCACAGTGGGAAATTTTCATACTGGCTGGAAGCATCCACCAAAATTAAATGTATGGATTATGTGGGTTTCATTTTTCAGACTATTCCTGTTCCCCACTGACACAAATAATTGGAAATTGGCTATAGTAGCTCTTTGAGAAGATTACAGAAACACAGTGAATGCTTTGTGCAGCTGGATGAGTTGGGAATGTGGATCTTCTGATTTTTTTATTATTTTTTATTTTTTATGTTTTTGAGATGTGTTCTCACTGTGTCACCCAGGTTGGAGTGCAGTGGCATAATCTCTGCTCACTGCAACCTCCACCTTCTGGGTTCAAGTGATTCTCCTGTCTCAGCCTCCCAAGTAGCTGGAATTACAGGCACGTGCCACCACACCTGGCTAATTTTTGTATTTTTAGTAGAGTTTAGTAGGGTTTAGTAGAGTTTAGTAGGGTTTCGCCATGTTGGCCAGGCTGGTCTCAAACTCCTGGCCTCAGGTGATCCACCCACTTTGGCCTCCCAATGTGCTGGGATTACAGGTGTGAGCCATCACACCTGGCCCAGGTCTTCTAATTTTTGTATGTGTGTGCACTAATAAAAGTTTTTCATGCAGAGCTTTCAATTAATTGATATATATTTACTGGGAACCTTCTATATTCAGTTAGGGAATTTGAAGTAGACCACAGACCCTGATCTCTAGGGAAGCAGGGTCTACCTGTGAGAGCTTATACAGCAATACAATGTCAGTAGCCATTCAATACAATGGTTTAAGCCAAGAAGAAACTAATATTTATTTTAGGGTTATAGAGTATACAGTGCCTGATTGGAAGAGACATGAGAAATTGACAAATGGCTTGAACAAACTATAGATGAAGTAGGAAAATGGGTTGGTGGGATCTGGGAGGGCTTTAAGAGAAAAATTTTTCACAGCCTGGAAAGCAGGTGGGTAGCACCAGGGGGTGGAGGAGTGAGGGGCATGGGGGTGAGGGACTGGGGTAAGAAAAGCATTCCTGAGTAGAACCTCAAAAGCAAAACCTCAGAATGGAGAAAGTAGAAGACAACTTTTTTTTCTTTGTCGACCAGGCTGGAGTACAGTGGCACGATCTTGGCTCACTGCAATCTCCACCTCCCAAGTTCAAACGATTCTTCTGCCTCAACCTTCTGAGTAGCTGGGACTACAGGCATGTGCCACCACGCCTGGCTAATTTTTCTTGTATTTTTAGCAGAGATGGGTTTTCACTGTGTTAGCCAGGATGGTCTCAAACTCCTGACCTGTGATCCGCCTGCCTCGGCCTCCCAAAGTGCTGGGATTACAGGCATGAGCCACCATGCCCATCCAGAAGACACTTTTTTATGTATAAGTTTGTTTCTGGATTTTTAGTTTCTTGAAATATTTACTTATTGACTCTAAATGGACTTATTATATTGGTAGATCTGCAAGAGAGTACTATTATTTTAAAAAATACAGGAAAAAGGCAACTTTTTAAAATCAGACCAGAGTGGCTGCAATGGAATGTTCTGGAAGGTGGGCAGTTGGCGGCAGGATTGAGTAAATTACTTTGAACCAGACCGTGGTAGACCCGGTAACTAGGTCAAATAACAAAATGTTTTTCTAGGGCGAGATGTTGTTTTCACGAAAACGTATTGCTACATGTTTTGTTCATGCCCAAGTGTGCTGTCTGTGAAAAAATAAATTGCTTATTTATTTTTTGAATATGCATATGTTAACAAAATTCCGAAAGACACAAAAAGGTATGTAGCCCCAGTTAAGTCTCCTGCTCACCCCTGCCCCCTGGCAAGCCAGTCCTTTATTCTAAGACAATGTAGCAGGTTTTGTCAGGAGTTCTTGTTGCATGCTATTTGCCAACATCCAAGGTTTCTGGGCTTAGAAAGAGCCAGTGTAATCTGCATCATTTCAAGTTGTGCTCAGTTTTCAAATTCTAGTCCTCAACTGCAGCCCAAAGCCAGCACTGTCAAGTGAACACTGGTTGCAAGAATTGTCAACATTGCCCACGCGACATTTCTTTATTTATTTTGAGATGGAGTTTCACTCTTGTTGCCCAGGCTGGAGTGCAATGGCACAATCTCGGCTCATTGCAACCTCCACCTCCCTGGTTCAAGCGATTCTCCTGCCTCAGCCTCCCAAGTAGCTGGGATTACAGGTGCCCACCAAACGCCTGGCCAATTTTTGTATTTTCAGTAGATACAGGGTTTCACCATGTTGACCAGGCTGGTCTTGAACTCCTGACCTCAGCTGTTTCTCCCACCTCAGCCTCCCGAAGTTCTGGGATTACAGGTATGAGCCACTGCTCCCGGCCAATGCAGCATTTAGTATATAAGTGCATGAGCTTCTTTTGGGCTTTTGGGTTCTAAGGCACAGAACATAGTCAAATCATCTCAGGCCCAAAAAGGAGCTGTTGTCTTGTAAAGCAATCTCACAGAATCCGAGGAAAGGACTAGAAATAGAAGCAGCCTCTGGGGAACTGTGTCTTGGCATCACAAACTGAAGCCTGTCTTCTCTTTCTCTTTCTGATTGTGTGCTGTGGGTTTGTGCAATTCATCTCTTTGTGCTGATTAGCCCTTTTAGTTGTTGTTGAAAATTGTCCTCTTCCCTAAATCGATATGACCTTTCAGCTCTAGTGCTCACCACCCCTGTTGGCAAAAACTTCTATGCCTTTTAGCTCAAATTCTTGTGAGAATTGGATTGTACCAGTTTGTCTCCCTGAGCTGGGCCACACACAAGCAATGGCTCACACTGGCTGGCTTTGGTCACATGTCCCTCCCTGGTCCCCTGAGCTGTTATTTGAGCAGGATCAAGGGAAGGTCAAATGGCAGGTTAGAGGTCCCTTTCAGGCAGTTCAGAATTATCCTTTTGACCTTATCCAGTTTCCACTGCTGTGTGTAACCTCCTTAAGGACAAAGACCCTGAGGGTGTCTAGCTTGGCACTGAACACATAGTTTGATGTGCAGTAAATATTTGTTAGTTTTATTGATTTTCGCCCCCCTCTTGGAAGACACTATCCTTCAGAAAGGACTGAAAAGTCTGCATTTTAGATATTTATTCAACTGCCATTAAAGGAGTGTGGTGAAGCAGATAGGACTCAAAAATCAGTTACTGCCAGGAGGTAATGATTTGGAGCTGTGTGTTTCTCTTTTGAACGGGATCAATAGATTATTTTCATTAGAAACCCAAGGCCAAAAAAAAAAAAAAAAATGGCACTGAGGCAGAGCAGCTATAGCCTGGGATACATCCTTTAGATAGAATTTTACTATGTCTACTCAGGCTCCTGAAAGTGTGACAGAGTAATAAACTCTTTTTTTTTTTTTTTTGAGACAGAGTCTTACACTGTCACCCAGGCTGGAGTGCAATGGCATGATCTTGGCTCACTGTAACCTCTGCCTCCTGGGTTCAAGTGATTCTCCTGCCTCAGCCTCGCAAGTAGCTGCGATTACAGGTGCCCGCCACCATACCCAGCTAATTTTTTGTATTTTTAGTAGAGACTGGGTTTCACTATGTTGGCCAGGCTGGTCTCGAACTTCTGACCTCGTGATCCACCCGTCCTGGCCTCCCAAAGTGCTGGGATTACAGGCGTGAGCCACTGTGCCCAGCCTGAGGGATAAACTGTTAATTGGAATATCTTGGAGGGTGGACAGCCCTAGTGAGTGAAAATGTGAAATTATGACAAGCATTTAGCCAAGTACAAGGCCTACTTTAATGACTAGATAAGAATCTTTGAAAAGAGCAGAATGTTTACATGCAAATGATGCTGATAATGTGAATGTTAAGTATCCAGAGTTAATTTTCTTAAGTAGATTCACTTTTCCCCTTCCGATTTTGTTAGAATTGATCATTTGGTTTGCAAACATGTTTCTAGAATCGCTACTAATTTCAGAAGAGCTGATTCTGGATGTGTATTTTATTGGCTTACAAAAACTTACCTTTCACTTGTGAATTTATAATTGCCAAAAATTGGGTTAAATTCAAATTGTTTTCTTGGGGAAAATGTTAGACAAGGGATGAATGAAGCACTTATGTTATGCTAAGGTAAATGTATGTGCATCATTTACATTTGGTACATAATCAAGAAGTATTATCTGGCCGGGTATGGTGGCTCATGCCTGCAATTCCAGCACTTTGGGAGGCCAAGGTGCAAGGTGCTTGAGGCTAGGAGTTGGAGACCAGCCTGGGCAACATAGTAAGACCTTGTCTCTACAACACATTAAAAAAAAAATAGCCAGGTGTGGTGGCACACACTTGTAGTCCCAACCACTCAGGAGGCAGAGGCTGGGGGACCACTTGAGCCCAGGAGATCGAGGCTGCAGTGAGCTATGATGACAGGGTTTCATCATACTGACCAGGCTGGTCTTGAACTCCTGACCTCAGGCTATTTGTCCACCTTGGCCTCCCAAAGTGCTGGGATTACAGGCGTGAGCCATTGCAATTCAGTCTGGATGATAGAGCAAGACCCCAGTCTAAAAAAAAAAAAAAAAGAAAAAGTGTCATTTGTCAGGAAGCACTAGGAAATGGGATTTTGGAAATCAAAGTCCTGACATGGAGCAAAGGTGACCAGAATAATCTCTCAGCCTGACTTTACCTTATCAGGAATTGGAGAGTGTCTATCCCTTTGACCCCAAGCAGGCCTTGTGACTACTTTAATAAAGAGGGCACAGAAAAAATGACTCTGGGTCAGATCAGGCATAGCTCTTTGCTGGCCTGGCAGCTTCCAGTTCCTGCCTCTTGGGAACCATCTGCCTTAGAAGTGTGTTCACCATTAGGTCTCTGTGTAGTAAAAAGTCCAATTCATGTGGAGAGGCCTGGAAGATGTGGCACCTGTAGAATGATGGAGGCCAGGGAGTACCGAGGCACCACACATGAGGGTGAGGAAGCCGTCTTGGAAGTGGATCCTCTAGTCCTCGCCGGCCCAGCTTGTGACATGGAGAGCAGAGATGCACCATCAGCTGAGACTTTCTGACCCACAACATCAAGAGCAGCTTAACTGATGGTTTTAACTGTTGAGGTCATAAGTCACTTGTTTCTTCTGGGCCTCTATTGATTCATCAGAAAAAGGACAATGGTACCTTTTTCTCTGTTTCATAGGGTTGGTGTCAGATTTATCATAAGGTCATACTGAGATAATATGTGAAAGTTGTTTTATAGGTTAAGAATGCTAAGAAATGGAGCACAGTGGGTAGGCTTAAAACATGTGACTTAGCCAAGCATGGTGGTACGCCCCTGTAGCCTCAACTACTTGGGAGGCTGGGGCAAGAGGATCACTTGTGTTGAGGGGTTGGAGATTGCAGTGAGCTATGATTGCACCACTGTACTCCAGCCTGGGTGATGGAATGAGACCCTGACTCAAAACCAAACCAAACCAAACCAAAACAAAATATTTTGATTAAAAAAATTTTTTTTTGAGATGGAGTCTCGCTCTGTTGCCCAGCCTGGAGTGCGGTGGCACAATCTAAGCTCACTGCAAACTTCACCTCCTGGGTTCAAGTGATTCTCCTGTTTCAGCCTCCCATGTAGCTGGGACTACAGGCATATGTCACCATGCCCAGCTAATTTTTGTATTTTTAGTAGAGACGAGGTTTCACCATGTTGGCCAGGCTGGTCTTGAACTCCTGACCTCAGGTGATCCACATGCCTTGGCCTCCCAAAGTGCTGGGATGGGAGGTGTGAGCAACTGCATCCGGCAAATTTTTTTTTTTTTTTCAATGTGATGTGTCCCAGTGTGCACGGTGAATGTGACAGATGCTGGTTGTTCTTATGATCACAGCTCTTGAAGACCCTGGTATTATCTATCTTTGGTCCTCAGGTTCCCTTGCTGACTCCTATCTTTCTTTTTTTTAAAAAAAATTTTTTTTTAGAGACAGGGTTTCCCTCTGTCACCAAATCTGGAGTTTAGTGATACAATGATAGCTCAGTGCAGCCCCGACCTCCTAGACTCAAGTGATCCTTCTGTCTTAACCTCCTAGGTAGCTAGGACTACTGATGTGAACACCACCACTCCTGGGTAATTAAAAAACATTTTTAGAGGTGGGGTCTCACTATTGCCCAGGCTTTTCTTGAACTACTGACCTCAAGTGGTTCTCCTGCCTCAGACTCCTGAGTAGCTGGGACTCCAGGTGTGTACCACCACACCTGGCTAATTAAAAAAATTTTTAGGGATGGAGTCTTACTATATTGCCCAGATTGGTCTCAAACTCCTGGCCTCAAACTGCTCTTTTGCCTCTGCCTCCCAAGTAGTTGGGACTACAGGTGTGCACCACCACACCTGGCTAATTAAAAAACTTTTTTTTTTTTTTTTTAGGATAGTGTCTTATTGTATTTTCCAGTTTGGTCTTAAACCTCTGGCCTCAAGTGATTCTCCTGCCTCAGCCTCCCAATTGGGACTACAGGTGTGAGCCACCACACCCAGTTAGCTTCTATTCTCTAAGCCAGTTACGTGTCATATGTCAGAGGACCCCAGGGAAGGGTAGAGGAGATCCTGATTCTAGAATTCTGTTTTATGATTCTTGTGCTATTGACATACTGGCCACTCCAAAACACAAGGCCCAAGGAAATTTCACAATTTCCTTGAGGAGTCCATTTGCATAAGTGTCTATCCATGCAAACTTGTTGAAAGTGGGGTAGAGTATGCAAGAAACTGTTGATGTTATTGCTAATTGGAAGGCAAAACAGTCAATTTTGAATGCATCTCCTTCTAGAGGAATCTAAATCAAAGTGCTTATCTTTTGTGAACCCCAAATGCATCTGTGAGTGCTAAGATATCCCCCTTGTGAGTGTGTGGGAGTGAGAATGGATAGATGGCTTAATAACTGGAAACACAATTGCTTTCTTGTCTTTTCTTTTCTTTTCTTTTTTTTTTTGAGACAAAGTCTCACTCTTTCACCCAGGCTGGAGTGCAGTGGCATGATCTTGGCTCACTGCAACCTCCACCTCTGAGGTTCAAGCAATTCTCTTGCCTCAGCACCAGAGTAGTTGGGATTACAGGCCTGCACCATCATGGCTGGCTAATTTTTGTATTTTTAGTAGAGATGGGGTTTCACCATGTTGGCCAGCCTGGTCTTGAACTCCTGACCTCAAATGATCTGCCCACCTTGGCCTCTCAAAGTGCTGGGATTACAAGCTTGAGCCACCATGCCCAGCTAGGATTGCTTTCTTAGAGACCATCTGTGAGAACCAGAGATGTGGATCTACTCAAAATGTAGTAGGGGAAACCAATGGTGAAACCTCAGTAAGACAGAGTATAGTCATCAGGTCCAAAAAACTATTAATAGAAACAGGCTTGAAATCAAAGACTAAGACAGAGCTCTGGTCAGTAAATGTGTCTGGATCAGAGAAGACTCAGGATGTTACCAAATTGAACTGGGGTCCCCTTACCCAGTGCAGTAAAGCCAAACATCCACACTGAGGTTTTGCAGCAGGAGAAAGGAGGGCATTTATTTGCAGGGCACCAAGCAAGGAGAATTGGGCAGCTCACACTTAAGACCTGACCTCCCTGATGGCTTGTAAGCAAGGATTTTTAAAGGCAGGGGTAAATTTCAGGAAAGTAGAAGTTGCAGGCAAAATTTTAAACCAATACATGAAGGTTATACATTGATTTGGCCCAAAAAGGCAGGATATTTTGAAGTGGAGAGGCTTGCAGGCCAGAGGTGGATTCAAAGACTCTGATTTGTGATTGGTTAAGGAAGTGAAGCTTTGTGTAAAAACTTGGGGTCAAGCAGAAAGGAACGTTAAGGCCTGGCCTGTGGTTGTGACTTCCTCCAGGCCCTGCAGGAAGAAATTTAGAACAAATAATTGCAGCAAAAATTCAGTCCTCAGCTCCCCCTTATCTGAGATCTATATACCAGCAGATCTGTTTGGTGGGGCCTGGGTTTCTTCTTGCTTACCAGGTTGCTCACTTACTTCTCAGGGCTAGCTAGGTGCCTGGAATTTCCTTAAAGGAACTCAAGATTTTCCTTTATTTCCATCCTTGGGGGGCCCAGCAGGCTTCTAAGAAGGTTCCCTTCTCCTTCTCAGGGATGAATGTGGTAAACATCTCTCAAGAAGCCTGTCTGCAGTGTGTGCTTTCTCACTGTAGGGTGGCCAACTGTTTTTTGTTTTGTTTTGTTTTTTTGAGACAGGGTCCCACTCTGTCACCCAGGCTGGAGTGCAGTGGTTCCATATTAGCTCACTGCAACCTCCGCCTCCCAGGTTCAAGCAATTCTCTGGCCTCAGCCTCCAGAGTAGTTGGGGTTACAGGTGTGCACCACCATACCCAGCTAATTTTTCATATTTTTAGTAGAGATGCGGTTTCACCATGTTGGCCAGGCTGGTCTCAAACTCCTGACCTCAAGTGATCCACAGGCCTCGGCCTCCCAAGGTCCTGGGATTACAGGCATGAGCCACCGTGCCTGGCCTGGCCAACTGTTTTGTTTTGCCTGGGACATCCCTGCTTTTAGCACTGAAAAACCCATCTCCTGGGAAATCCCTCAGTCCTGGGCAAACTGGGATGGTTGATCACCCTTGATACCTGACTTTTTGCCTTGATTTAAAGGGTCAGAGATGGGGCAGAAAGTACTTAGACAGACACACCCTATATCAGAAAGGAGGCTGCTTTAGCCTCCCAGCACAGTGTATACTCCTTGTAGGGCCCATATATAATAGAACAAGGAGTTGATTGGCATGTATTCTGCTTTGTGACATTGCTAGTGGTGGTGAAGAAGGGTTCAGCGCAACCAAACCATGCAGAGTTGTTTCAGCTACTTTCACACCTCCCTGGGTCGGGGGTTGTATATGACCCTGCTCATGCCTTTCCTGGTAAACCACTAGTACCCTTGCTAATAGCAGCCTCTGAATGTGGGCCATTGTGACAGGTCCTCCTACAGGAGACAGGAGTCTAACTTTGGAGAGTCCTAGCGGCAGAGAGCACAAGCTGTGTGCTAGTGGGAAAGTGACCACAGATGTGATCCAGTGTTTCATCTGCAGACTCTAAATATTTACTGACCTCAAAAGCAAATCCAACAAAAACAAAACTTGACAACTGGGACCTAATTAAACTAAAAAGCTTCTGCACAGCACAAGAAACTATCAACAGCGTAAACAGACAGCTGACAGAATGGGAGACAATATTTGCAAACTATGCATCTGACAAAGGACTGATATTCAGATTCTATATGGAACTTAAACAAATCAACAAGAAAAAACCCCCAGATAACCCCATTAAAAAGGGGGCAAAGGACATAAACAGACACTTTTTGAAAGAAGACATACAAGTGGCTAACAAACGTGAAAAAATGCTCAACATCATCAATCATTAGAGAAATGCAAATCAAAACCACTATGAGATACCACAGCACACCAGTAAGAATGGCTATTAATAAAAAGTCAAAAAACTCCACCAGATAATGGCAAGGTTGTGTAGGAAAAAAAAAAATCCGCTTATACTCTGTTGGTGGGAATGTAAATTAGTTCAGCCCCTGTGGAAAGCAGTTTGGAGATTAATCAAAGGACTAAAAGTAGAAGTACCTTTTTTTGACCCAGCAATTCCATGACTGGGTATATGCCCAAAGGAAAATAAATTATTCTACCAAAAGACACCTGCACCTGTATATTCTTCACAGCCATATTCACGATAGCAAAGACCTAGAACCAGCATAGGTGCTCATCGACAGTGGACTGAATAAAGAAAATGTGATACATGTAAACCATAGAATACAGCCACAAAAAAGCATGAAATCATGTCTGTTGTAGCAACATGGATACAGCTGAAGGCCATTACCCTAAAGGAATTAATGCAGAAACAGAAAACTGAATGCTGCCTGTTCTCATTTATAAGTGGGAGCTATTCACTGGGTACACATGGACACAAAGATGGAATAATGGACGCTGGAGACTCCAAAAGAAGGGAGGGAGAGAGAGGAGAAGGGATTGCAAAACTACCTATTGGGTACTATATTCACTCTTTGGGTGACTGGGTCAACAGAAACCCAAACTTCAGCATCATGTAATATTCCCATGGAAGAAACCTGCACATGTACCCCCCAAATCTATAATAAAATAAAATAAATGTTTACTGATATTATATTAAGTCAGGTTCTCAAATGTTAGCATACACCAGAATCCCCTGGAGAGCTTGTTGAAACACAGATTCTTGGGCCCCATCTCCAGAGTTTCTGATTCAATAGAATTGGGAAAGGGTCTGAGAATCTGCATTTCTAACCAGTTCCACATTGATGCCAATGCTGCTAGTCCAGAGACCAAGTTTGAAAACCACTAGATTAGGTGCTAGGAACTCTGACATCTCAGGAAAAGCCCAGCAAGGGGGGAAATCATTGCTGTTTTACAGAAAGAATGTATGTCGAGCAAAAGGGACAAAATGGTTTGCCAAAGTGGCCACCACTAAGTGACAGAGCTGGGGATTTAAATTCCTCTTTTCTGACTGCAACTCCAGGCTCTCTGTCTCCATCTGGCTTCCTTCCCATTTGAAGGAGAAGCATGCCAGGAATGGTTGTGCTCTTAACTTCCAAAGAAGTCCACATATTCCAGATCTCTACATTGATTTAATCCATTCTTCTCATAGTCTACACTGAACTCCAGGTAGTGAATAAGAAATCAAATTCAAGATTGAGGAGCTTTATCCCTATTGTAAAACATGCAACTTGTCCACTTTCTGAACTTGGTTTCCTTGACTCTATTTAACACCTCATCCTGTCTCCAATCTGATACCGTTATTTGAATGCAAATTATAGGTCTTTGGGAAAGGTCAGTGTAGACACATTCTAATTCCTAACAGAGGCTGCCCATGCAGTTTGGAAATCAGTATTTTGTAGAACTCTCTTCGTGCTCTAATGAAGACAGTGTCATGGAGATGAAGGCTTTTAGAATCCTGGTATCATGTTACCTGGATTTGAGAACGCTCAATTGGGAAGTACAATTTCACTGACTTTTGGAGTGAAATGTCCTGGGGCTGGACAGGGCATTAGTAATTAGAATTCATTACTCTTTTTCATAAAGTAGAATTCTCGTATTTTTTCTTAGGTAGCTTTTTGTTAAATGAGATTGTACAAGACAGAGCCTTGTAAACTGCACAGCCTCAAAGTATTATTATGACATTAATAATTGCATATGAATACATTCTGGAATCATTGACCTTAAAAGACATGGGAAGATGTATTATTACCTATTGCAAAGAGTTGTTCCTGGAGAGACTCATGAGTCAGATGAGCTAATGAGATGCACTAGTCCATTCTCGCACTGCTGTGAAGAACTACCTGAGACTGGGTAACTGATAAAGAAAAGAGGTTTAATTGGCTCATGGTTCCACAGGCTGTACAGGAAGAATAACTGGGGAGGCCTCAGGAAACTTACAATCATAATGAAAGGTGAAGAGGAAGCAGGCATATCTTTCACATGGCCAGAGCAGGAGGAAGAAAGTGAAGGAGGAGGTGCTACCCACTTTTTTTTTTTTTTTTTTGAGATGGAGTCTCGCTGTTTTGCCCAGGCCAGAGTGCAGTGGTGCTATCTCGGCTCACTGCAAGCTCCGCCTCCTGGGTTCACGCCATTCTCCTGCCTCAGCCTCTGGAGTAGCTGGGACTACAGGCACCCACCACCACGCCCGGCTAATTTTTTGTATTTTTAGTAGAGATGGGGTTTCACCATCTTAGCCAGGATGGTCTCGATCTCCTGACCTTGTGATCCACCCACCTCAGCCTCCCAAAGTCCTGGCTACAGCCTTTTAAACAACCAGATCTTGTGAGAACTCACCATCACAAGAACAGCACTCACTATCACAAGAACAGCAAGCAGGAAATCCACCCACATGATCCAATCCCCTCCCACAAGGCCCCTTCTTTAACATTGAGGATTACAATTTGACATGAGATTTGGGCAGGGACACAGATTCAAACCACATCGGATGCTGATAAGCCAGTGTCATGTGCTTGTAAAAAAAAAAAGTGATGGTAAACAGGAAAAAGAATAGATGTGCTAAGAAAAAAGGCATCTTCTACCAACTGCATTTAATTTTTTTTTTTTGAGACAGTCTCTCTCGGTTACTGAGGCTGGAGTGCAGTGGCACAATCTCGGCTCACTGCAGCCTCCGCCTCCTGGGTTCAAGTGATTCTCATGTCTCAGCCTCTGGAACAGCTGGGATTACAGGTGCACACCACCATGTCCGGCTAATTTTTGTATTTTTAGTAGAGACGGGGTTTCACCATGTTGGCCAGGCTGGTCTCAAATTCCTGACCTCAAATGATCCCCCCACCTCCACCTCCCAAAATGCTGGGATTACATGGTGAGCCACTGCGCCTGGCCCATTTAATTTTTTTGATGGAATATCTGTACTGTTGGAATGTGGAACTACGGAATATACATAGAGTCTACCAAGGCATTTGATATTTTCTAAGTTTGAAATTTGGGTTGTATGGCATTACAACCACATGGATTCAAAATAGATTAAACATCTGGACTAAAAAGATATTGATGGTTAATTAATGTCAGGCCAGAGTGGAAGTTCAGGGGGATGAGATTCAGGGCTCCACTCAGAGCCACATCTGATGTCTTGGAATCAGTGACTTAGATGTTCTAGAAAGGGTAGCCATAGTCATCATGCTGGATGACACACTGGAGAGTGAAATCCATCTCATGAGGTCAGAGTGGTGAGCTAAGCATAAAAATGTGGAATTTAATTGAAATCAATATGGAATCATACATTTGCACCTTAAGTCGCTCAGTTACAGCCTGAGAGAGACCTAGTTTAGCAAGTGTGAAACATTGAAAGTTTTATTTTTTATTTTTATTTTTTTTGAGACAGAGTCTTGCTCTGTTGCCCAGGCTGGAGTGCAGTGGTGCAATCTTAGCTTACTGCAACCTCCACCTCCCAGGTTCAAGCGATTCTCCTGCCTCAGCCTCCTGAGTAGCTGGGACGATAGGTGTGCACCACCATGCCCAGCTAATTTTTGTATTTTTAGTAGAGACAGGGTTTCACCATGTTGGCCAGGCCAGTCTCGAACTCTTGACCTCAGGTGATCCGCCTGCTTCGGCCTCCCAAATTCCTGGGATTACAGGTATGAGCCACCATGCCTGGCCTCATTGAAAGGTTTTAGTTGACTACAAGCTCAGTATGCATCCATGTAAAGAGTAGTTGGCCAAAAATAGAAGGAAAGAAAAAAAGCCCAATACAGCAATTTTAGTTTGGATTAATAGAGGCAAATGGCCTGGAATGAGCAAGGCAACAGGTGCACTCTGCCCACCTTGCAGACCCAGATAACTCCTGGAATACTGTGCTTAATTCTGGGCTGGACCCACCAACCTGGGACACATATCAGGAAGAGAGTGCCTGCAGGACCCTTGTTTGGAGTGTTCTGTAATCTCAGCCTCGAGCCTAGGCTTCCACATTATGAGAAAAAGGCATTCATTCATTCATTCATTCATTCAGCACTTATTCTCTCAAAAGCACTGGAATGTGTTCAAAGGTGGATCTACTTTGAAGCTGATGAAACTGAAGCTTCAAACTCCTTTCTTGCCTCAATTTTTCTTCCAAGGTGTTGGATAAGCCTCAGCAATGTGTTTGCATTCTCATATGTTTTTCCTAAATTCATAAACCTAATACATTATAACTGTCATTGTTACCGAATCAAACTTGGGTTCCCCCATCCAACACAGCAGAGCCAAACACTGACATGGGGATTTTCAGTGAGAGAAAGCGAAGTGGTTATTGCAGGGTGCCAAGCAAGGAGAAGCAGGTAACTCATGCATAAGACCTGAACTCTCTGATGGCTTGCAAGGAGGGGTTTTTAAAGATGGGAAAGCAGAGGTTACAGGCAAAACCATAAATCAATGCATGGAGGCTCTACGTTGGTTTGACCTAAAAAGATGGGACATCTAAAAATGGGGGCATGGGGGCACAGGTAATAGGTGGTTTCTGATTTCAAAGGTTTTCTGATTTGAAATTGGTTCAGGAGGCAAAGCTTTGTTTAAAAATTAAGGTTCAGTAGAAAACAATGTTAGCTCTGGCCTGTGAGCATGGCTTCCTCCAGGTCCTGCAGGAAGAAATTTAAAACAACGGGGGTCAGGGTTCAGGCCTCAGCTTCCCCTCATCTGAGGTCTCTGTGTCAGTGCATCCATTTGTTGAGGGTCTGGGTTTCTGAAAAGCAACTTGGGGTCATATGTTAAGATGTTATCTTTAGTTTCTATAGGTGACCAAACATCTCTTCACTGTAACTTCCTTGGATATCATTTTAAGCCACTATTACCTTCTTGTTTATCAAGTTGCTCATTTACATCTCAGAGCTGGCTAGGTGCCTAGAATTTCTCTTGAAGGAACTCAAGATTTTCCTTTGGCAGGGGGCTGGGCATGGTGGCTCATACCCATAATCCCAGCACTTTGGGAGGCCGAGGAAGGGGGATCACTTGAGGTCAGGAGTTAGAGACCAGCCTGGCCAACATGGTGAAACTCTGTCTCTACTGAAAATACAAAAATTAGCCAGTGTGTTGGTGCTTACCTGTAATCCCAGCTACTGAGGAGGCTGAGGCAGGAGAATCACCTGAACCCAGGAGGCAGAGGTTACAGTGAGCCACGATCGTGCTACTACACTCCAGCCTGGGTGACAGAGCAAGGCTCTGTCTCAAAAAAAAAAAAAAAAAAAAAAAAGATAACATGAAGGATACAGCACCACTGAAAGAACAATCTATGACGTATTGGTAAATGAGGGTCATTGTAAAATTGTGATTTATAATAAGACATATATATTACATTCCCCCATCTCCTTGCACATGGCTCCTAAAAGGCTTTGTAATCTCCAAAGTGATTTTTTTTTTTTTGAAACCGAGTTTTGCTCTTGTTGCTGAGGCTGGAGTGCAGCAGTGCCATGTTGGTTCATTGCAACCTCTGTCTCCCGGGTTCAAGTGATTCTCCTGCCTGGGATTACAGGTGCTTGCCACCACACCTGGCTAATCTTTTGTATTTTTAGTAGAGATGGAGTTTCACCATGTTGGCCAGGCTGGTCTTGAACTCCTGACCTCAGATGATCCACCTGCCTCAGCCTCCCAAAATGCTGGGATTACAGGCATGAGCCACCGCGCCCAGCTGCAGTGTGTCTTTTTGTAGGCTAATATGATGACTGGTGGCTGCTGGCTCCTGCACAGCCTCAGGATGGGGCTGGTTGCCAGGGGAAACAACCACGTGTTTAGAAGGTTGGAACTTTCAGCCCAACCCTCGACCTCCAGACAGGGGAGAGGGGTTGAAGGTTGAGTTGATCATTGGTGGCCAATGATGTAATCAATCATGCCTATGTCATGAAGCCTCCATGAAAACCTTAAAGGACAGGGTTCAGGGGCCTTCTGGATAGCGGGACACGTTGGGGTTCCTGGAGGGTGGTGAGCCTGGAGAGAGTGCAGAAGCTCCCCTCCCCTTCCCACATGCCTGGCCTCATGCCCATCTCCCCTCTGGCTGTTTATCTCTATCCTCTGTAATATCCTTTGCAATAAATAGGTGAACATAAACATTTCCCTGAGTTATATGAGCTGTTCTGGCAAATTAATCGAACTCAAGGGGGGATTGTGAGAATCCCTGATTGATAGTTGGTCAGAAGCACAAATCACAACCTAGGGCTTGTGATTGGCATCTGAAGTAGGGGGCAGTTTTTGGACTGAGTCTTTAACCTGTGGGATCTGATGCTATCTCCAGATAGATAGTATCAGAACTGAATTGAATTGAATTATAGGACCTCCAGTTGGTGTCTGCTGGAGAATTGCTTGGTTGGTGTGTGGGGGAAACACCCCCCTCCATATCCTACACATCTGATGTCAGAAGTGTTGTGTTGAGTGATGTGTGATTTTCTTTTTTTCCTATCTCTCAGAGTCATCAAGACAAAGAGTATTTGAGATTTGTCCTTGTGCAAGAAATGTCTCCAAATCTTACAGTTATCAAATAAATTAACTTTATAAACATAATATCACTATTAACAAGTTATAATGCTCAAATAAACATTTGCAAACCCTCAATAATACGAACCTAGTTTTAGTCAGCCATGCTTGCTATCAAAAATGATATTACAAGTTTAAAAATCATTTCAAAAGGCAATCAAGATTTATGTGGCCAAAAAATTGGAGGTTAAAAATGTATTACAAAGGGGTGTCAGGTAGTTAAGAAATAAACATATCTGTTCTTTTCCTGGTTTTGTTATATTTGTCTATTTTTAAAATTTGTAATTGGTAGTGTGCTCTTCCTTCATTCTAAACAAATAATCACTTTGTACTGAATCTGGTGTTTATAATTTTAGATTATTTTTCTTAAAGAAGGCTTTTCAAATTGTATAAGCTACAGGATCCACAAAACCTACATCCACCCTGGCTGAGTTTTAGAGAAATTTAAATACAGATGTGGCCAGTGACTGGTGAAGGAGTTTATTGTTGGGAACAAGCCCTCCAAAATCTGGCCATAAACTGGCCCCAAAACTGGCCATAAACAAAATCTCTGCAGCACTGTGACATGTTCATGATGGCCATAAAGCCCACACTGGAAGGTTGTGGGTTTACTGGAATGAGGGCAAGGAGCACCTGGCCTGCCCAGGGCAGAAAGCCACTTAAAGGCATTCTTAAGCCACAAACAATAGCATGAGTGATCTGTGCTTTAAGGATATGCTCCTGCTGCAGTTAACTGGCCCAACCTATTCCTTTAATTCAGCCCATCCCTTGGTTTCCCATAAGGGATAATTTTAGTTAATCAAATATTTATAGGCTTTCGGCTCTGAAGGCTGTGAGACCCCTGATTTCCCACTTCACACCTCAATATTTCTGTGTGTGTGTCTTTAATTCCTCTAGCACTGCTGGGTTAGGGTGTGTGTCTTTAATTCCTCCAGCGCCGCTGGGTTAGGGTCTCCCTGACTGAGCTGGCACCCAACGTGGGGCTCGAATCCAGGTTGAAGGGTCGCCAGAGTGACAGTTGGAGAATGTGGAAATAGCTGGAGGACACCCGAGTACTCTTAAAGCAATCCCCATGGTGAGTAAGAAGGGGAGCTCAGAAGTGTCAGGGTAACAATGGGACAAGTGTGGGGTCTGGTTCATTCCGTGTTGGAACTTTTTCACACTGATAATGAGGAGGAAGGAGAGTATAGTGAAGTAACAGAAGAGGTTACAGAACATGTTTATTTACCAGCTAAAGCTAAAGCAGCAAAGGAAGGAGAGGTTCATCCCTACCCTTTTGCACCCCCTCATTATTATTTTGAAGATAAAAACCCTCAAGATCTTTCTTTTCTGGAGGACACTGGGGGAAAAGTAGTTGCCCCGGTGACTGTTCAAGCAGCACCTTAAGCGAGCACTCTCAGTTCTATTCAGGCAGGAATTCAGCAAGCTAGATGAGAGCGTGATTTAGAGGCTTGGCAGTTCCCTGTTAGAATACACCCCCCAGATCAACAGGGAAATAGTATAGCTACATTTGAGCCATTTCCTTTTAAATTACTCAAAGAATTTAAATGAGCTATAAATCAGTATGGACCAGGTTCTCCTTTTGCAATGGGACTGTTAAGGAATGTTGCTGTTTCTAGTCGGATGATTCCTACTGACTGGGACACTCTTACTTGAGCTCGTCTAACTCCTGCTCAGTTCTTACAATTTAAAACTTGGTGGGCAGATGAAGCTTCCATTCAGGCTGCTCACAATGCCCAGGCCCACCCTCAAATTAATATAACTGCAGACCAACTTTTGGGGGTTGGGGCCGGGCTGGTTTAGATGCACAGCTGCTGATGCAGGATGATGCCTTAGAACAGCTTAGAGGAGTGTGCGTTAGAGCTTGGGAAAAAATCACTTCAGGTGGGGAACAATACCATTCCTTTAGTGCTATAAAACAGGGACCAAGAGAACTATACATTGATTTTATAGCTCTGTTACAGGAGTCTCTTAAACAGATAATTGCAGATTCGGCTGCTCAGGATATAGTGTTGCAGTTATTAGCTTTCGACAATGCTAATCCTGATTGCCAGGCTGCTCTGCAATGTATCAGAGGGAAAGCACATTTAGTTGATTATATCAAGGCCTGTGATGGTATTGGATGTAATCTGCATAAAGCTACTCTGCTAGCACAGGCAATGGCAGGACTGAGAGTGGATAAAGGAAATACTCCATTTCCTGGAGCTTGTTTTAACTGTGGGAAGCATGGTCATACTAAAAAAGAATGTAGAAAAAAATCAGTGAGTCAGGCCACCAGATAGGGGAAAAAGGAAAACTGCTGATCCTGAAATATGTCCAAATGTAAAAAAGGAAAACATTGGGCTAATCAATGTCACTCTAAGTTTGATAAAGAAGGGAAACTGATTTCGGGAAATGTCATGAGGGGCCCGTCCTGGGCCCCATTCTAAACCAGGGCATTTCCAGCTCAGGCCATTCCCTCACCCCTGTACAATGTCTGTCCCCCGCCACAGCCGGTAGTGCCACAGTAGATTTATGCTGCACGAAAGTTGTGAGCCTTCTGCCTGGGGAACCCCTGCAAAAGGTCCCACCAGGAGTCTCTGGACCCTTGCCAGCAGAGACAATAGGATTACTTTTAGGAAGGTCTAGTTTAAATTTAAAAGGCATACAAATACATACAGGAGTCATTGATTCAGATTATAATGGGGAAATTCAAATTGTTGTATCTACTTCTGTTCCCTGGAAAGCAGAGCCAGGAGAGTGTATGGCACAGCTCCTGATTGTGCCATATGTGGGAATGGGAAAAAGTGAAATTAAATGAACAGGAGGATTTGGAAGCACAAATAAACAAGGCAAAGCAGCTTATTGGGTAAATCAAATTACTGATAAATGTCCTACCTGTGAAATAACTATACAGGGAAATAAATTTAAAGGTATGGTAGATAGAGGAGCAGACCTTTCAATCATTTCTTTACAGCACTGGCCGTCTGTGTGGCCAAATCAACCCACTCAATTTAACATGGTTGGAGTTGGTAAAGCCCCTGAAGTATATCAAAGTAGTTATATTTTGCATTGTGAAGGGCCCGATGGATAACATGTGACTATTCAACCAATTATAACTTATGTACCTATACATTTATGGGGAAGAGATTTATTACAACAATGGGGAGCACAAGTTCTAATTCCAGAACAATTATATAGCCCTCAAAGTAAACATACAATGCATGAAATGGGATATGTCCCTGGTATGGGACTAGAAAAAAATTTGCAAGGTTTGAAAGAACCGCTTCAAGCAGAAAAACAAAGTTCCCGCCAAAGATTAGGAAATAATTTTTGATGGCAGCCATTGTTAAGCCTCCAGAACCTATACCTTTAAAATAGTTAACAGATAAGCCAATTTGGATAGAACATTGGCTGCTAAGTAAAGAGAAACTGGAGGCTTTAGAGGAATTATTTACTGAACAATTAGAAAATGGGCACATAGCTCCAACATTTTCCCCTTGGAATTCTCCAGTTTTCATAATTAAGAAAAAATCACATAAATGGAGAACGTTAACTGACTTAAGAGCCATCAATTCAGTTATATGACCTATGGGAGCATTACAGCCAGGATTGCCTTCTCCTGCTATAATTCCAAAAAATTGGCCTTTAATAGTCATAGATTTAGAAGACTGTTTCTTTACTATCCCTTTAGCTGAGCAAGACTGTGAATGGTTTGCATTTACAATTCCTGCAGTAAACAACTTGCAGCCTGCTAAGCATTTTCATTGTTTCACAGATGGGTCTAGTAATGGTAAATCTTCTTATTCTGGCTCGAAAAGTAAAGTTTTCCAGATGTCCTGTACTTCAGCTCAAAAAGCGGAGCTTGTAGTAGTAATTGAGGTATTGACTGCTTTTGATATGTCTATTAATGTGATTTCTGATTCTTCATATGTGGTTCATTCCACACAGTTAATTGAAAATGCTCAGTTACAATTTCATACAGATAAACAACTAATAACTTTATTTACCCAATTGCAAACAGCAGTTAGAAGTAGAATGCACCCTTTTTACATCACTCACATTAGGGCTCATACACCTCTTCCAGGACCTTTGGCTGAAGGGAATCAAATGGCCGATCGCCTAGTTGCTAATGCAGTATCTAATGCTAGACACTTTCACAATTTAACCCATGTTAATGCCTGTGGTCTCAAACGCAGATACAGCATTACCTGGAAAGAAGCTAAAGCTATTATCCAGCAATGCCCAACTTGACAAATGGTATATTCCTCATCTTTTACAGGAGGAGTTAATCCTAGAGGATTGGAACCTAACTCTCTTTGGCAAATGGATGTCACACATGTTCCCTCATTTGGGAGACTAGCTTATGTACATGTATGTGTGGACACCTTTTCTCACTTTGTCTGGGCTACATGACAAACAGGAGAGTCTTCTGCCTGTGTTAAACATCATCTTTTACAGTGTTTTGTGGTGATCAGCATTCCAGCTTCTATTAAAACAGATAATGCCCCAGGCTATACTAGGCAAGCTCTAGCTACATTTTTCTCTATGTGGAATATTAAACACATTACTGGTATCCCATACAATTCTCAAGGACAAGCCATAGTGGAAAGAATGAATCTTTCCCTAAAACAGCAGTTGCAAAAGCAGAAAGGGGGAGACAGAGAATATGGAACCCCGCAGATGCAACTGAATTTAGCATTATTAACTAAAGTTTTTGAGCCTGCCCAAAAGACCAAATGTTATCAGAAGCTGAACAGCATCTACAGAAACCAGCTGCAAAGACAGAAGCAGAACAACTGATTTGGTGGAGAGATCCAATAACAAAAAGTTGGGAAATAGGTAAAATAATAATTTGGGTTAGAGGTTATGCTTGTGTTTCTCCAGGCCAAAATCAACAGCCGATTTGGATACCATCAAGACACCTGAAACCTTATCATGAGCCAGATTCTGGGAGGATCCCAAGGACCCCTCAGTTGCAGCCATGGTGAGACTGACACTGAGGAGGACCCCAACTGTCACAAGCAACACCTGTTGAACACAGCCACCCACCTGGGGACAGATCAAGAAGCTGTCACAGATGGCAGAAGAAAACGTGAGGAAAGCGGGACAACCAGTCACAATGGGTAATTTAATGGAAGCTATGATAGCGGTTATCACCACTGCCATGAGTATTCCTTCAATAAGGGCTGACACAGAGAACAATTATACTTATGGACATATTTATCAATCTTGGCTGGTAATAATGCCTGGATATAATCACTCTATGACATAGTTACACATGCTTTCTGATCTCAGTATTTACCATAATAAATCTGCTCCTATAATTGAGGCATACTACCCTCAAAAACCTATTTGTAAACAAAATTGAACCTGGCCAGAAATAATGAACATAGTTGTTTGGGAAGATTGCATTGGAGAACAGGCAGAGGTGCTGCACAATGATTACTATGGAATCATTATTAGTTGGTCCCCTAAGGGGATGTTTAGTTTGAATTACACCTCTCAGTCTGCGTGCCATGGCCACTCTATGTTTAGCTGGTCTGAACAAAATGGTCAGATGGTAGAAATGATAAGAAGTACGGCAAGAGTTCCTATTATCTGGAACCATGGCGGTATAGTGGCACCTCAACCTCAAATGATATGGCCCACTGTAGGAGCTAAACATTAAGGATTTGTGGAAACTATTAATAGCTCTTAATAAGATCAAAATTTGGGAAAGAGTAAAAAAGCACCTAGAAGTACACTCTACAAAGTTGTTTTTGGATATAGCAAAATTAAAAGAACAAATATTTAAAGCATCCCAGGCACACCTGACCTTAATGCCAAGAACTGGAGTGCTTAAAGGAGCTGCAGACAGATTAGCAGCTAGTAACCCATTAAAATGGATAAAAACACTTGGAAGCTGTGTGATTTCAATGATGATTGTGCTTTTAATCTGTGTTGTTTGTCTTTGTATAGTCTGCAGATGTGGATCCTGACTTCTGTGAGAAGTAGCTCACCAGGACAAAGCTGCCTTTGCTTTTATCAATTTGCAAATCAAAGAAGGGGGACATGTTGGGAACAAGCCCCCCCCCCCAAATCTGGCCATAAACTGGCCCCAAAACTGGCCATAAACAAAATCTCTGCAGCACTGTGACATGTTCAAGATGGCCATAAAGCCCATGCTGGAAGGTTATGGGTTTACCGGAATGACAGCAAGGAACCCCTGGCCTGCCCAGGGTGGAAAACCACTTAAAGGCATTCTTAAGCTGCAAACAATAGCATGAGCAATCTGTGCCTTAAGGACATGCTCTGCTGCAGTTAACTAGCCCAACCTATTCCTTTAATTTGGCCCATCCCTTCGTTTCCCATAAGGGATACTTTTAGTTAATCGAATATCTATAGAAACAATGCTAATGACTGGCTTGCTGTTAATAAATACGTGGGTAAATCTCTGTTTGGGGCTCTCAGCTCTGAAGGCTGTGAGATCCCTGATTTCCCACTATACACCTCAATATTTCTGTGTGTGTGTCTTTAATTCCTCTAGTGCCACTGGGTTAGGGTCTCCCCGTCTGAGCTGGTCTCGGCAGTTTATCATATAGGAGGAGAGATGAGACAAATTCATCCAAGAAGAATGCCTGGCAGGATGTGACAAGTCTCAAGAGAAATGTTAATGATTTTGGGGGTTCAGGGGTCTCTGGGGACACCTTCACCAACATCTCAGCTCTCCATGCCAGCCTTTTTTTTTTTTCTTCTAGAGACAGGGTCTTGCTCTGTCACCCAGGCTGGAGCGAAGTGGTGCAATCATAGCTCACTGTAACCTGAGCTCAAGCAATCCTCTCACCTCAGCCTCCTGAGTAGATGGGATGACAGGTGCACACCACCACACCGGGCTAATTTTTATATTTTTTGTAGAGAAAGGATCTTGCTATGTTGCCCAGGCTGATCTCAAACTCCTGGCTTCAAGCCCTCTTCCTGCCTTGGCCTCTCAAAGTGCTGGGATTACAGGCATGAGCCACTGCACCTGGACCCTTCTTTTTTAAAAAAATTTTAGATTCGGGGGTACATCTGCATGTTTATTACATGGGTATATTGCATAATGGTAAGCATTAGGCTTCTAGTAAACGTATCACTTAAATATTGAACATTGTACCCAATAGGTAGTTTTTCAACCTCTCCCTCCCTGGCCACTTTGGGAATCATCAGTGTCTATTATTTTCCATCTTTCTGTCCATGTATACCAAATGTTCACCTCCCACTTATAAGTGAGAACAGCTTTCTGCTTCTGAGTTAGTTCACTTAGGATAATGGCCTCCAGCTCCATCCATGTTCCTGCAAAGGACATGGTTTCATTCATTTTTTTGCCAGCCAGACCTTCTTGCATTCTCAATACTCTTCCTAAAAGGAAGCCTCCTTAAAAAAAATCACCCTTCCATGTATAAACTACATGCTCAAAATGACACATCCATGTCTCTCTTATGCTGTTTTCCTGGGCTGTAATGTCCTTCCCCCAAAGGAATGTCCTGAGTCCACAGCAGTGTTACAGACAGGCAGTGGATTCCAGGCTTGAGACCCGGGCTCCCTTCCTCACCAGCTACATGACCTTGGTTAGCTCATTTGACCTTTCCTCACTTCTAAAGTAGGGACTGAAATACCAACCAATGCCAACCTCAAGCACTATAGAAAGACACTAAATGGGTTCATGCATGTAAAATACTTGTCAACTTTAAAGCTCTGAACAAATGTTACATGTTATTACTACCAATCCTTCAATGCCCAATTCAAATGCTACCACCTTTACAGTCTCCCCCAGCCCCCACCCCATCAATCATCCCTTCTTCTGTGCATAATACTTGCTTCTCTGCTGTATTATTATTGTAAAGTCATTTGCTTATTTATTCATTCATTCTTTTATTTTATAAATAGAAGACACTTGCTTTCTCTCTCCCTGCATTTATAAACTGTCTGGGCAGAGACTGTCTTGTTCTTATTTGTGTCCTCGAGAGCGTGCAGCTCATTATCTTGCACCCTCTAAGGGCTCAGTAATGGCTGTTTTTCAGGGGTGACATATGAGCTGTGCCTTCGAGGTTGGGAGGATTTAGATTAGGTGTGGATGGGTATTCCCGGGAGATAAGGTACAAGTCCTGCTTCCTTCTAGGTGGTAATTCCATCATGGCTGGACATTAGAATCATCTTGGGGAGCTTTAAAAGACATGGGGGTGGTTGACAGGGTGCGGTGGCTCATGCCTGTAATCCCAGCACTTTGGGAGGTCAAAGCGGGTGGATCACAAGTTCAGGAGATCGAGACCATCCTGGCTAACACGGTGAAACCCCGTCTCTACTAAAAATACAAAAAAAAAAAAAAAAAAAAAAAAGCTGGGCGTGGTTGCATGTACCTATAGTCCCAGCTAGTCGGGAGGCTGAGGCAGGAGAATGGCATGAACCCAGGAGATGGAGCTTGCAGTGAGCCGAGATCACACCACTGTACTCCAGCCTGGGCAACAGAGTGAGACTCCCTCTCAAAAAATAAAAATAAAAAAGACATGGGGGCCAGGTGAGGCGGCTCATGCCTGTAATTCCAGTGTTTTTGGAGGCTGAGGCAAGATCACTTAAACCTAGGAGTTTGAGACCAACCTGGATAACATAGCAAGACTCTGTCTCTACAAAAAAACTTCTGAAAATTAGCCAGGTATGGTGGTACACACCTGTAGTCCCAGCTATGGAGGAGGCTAACGTACGAGGATCACTTGAGCCCAGGGGCTGAAGGCTGCAGTGAGCTATGCTTGTACCGCTGCACTCCAGACTAGTTAAGAGAGCCAGACCTTGTCTCAAAGAAAAAAAAAAAAAAAAGAGAGACAAGGGGCTGCTTGAGCCCTGACCCCAGAAATTCTACTTTAACTGTCCTGGAATGATACCTAGCATTGAATTGTGGGTTTTTTTTTTTTTTTGTGGTTGTTTGTAAAGACAGGGTCTTGTTATATTGCTCCGGCTAGTCTTGAACACCTGGCCTCAAGCAATCCTCCTGCCTTGGCCTCCCAAAGCACTGGGATTATTAGCAAAAGCCAACATGCCCAGCCCATTGAATTCTTTTTAAACCACCCGTTCCCTCCAGTGATTCTAATGTACACCTGGGTTTGCAGCCACAGCTGAAAGACAATTTTATTAATTGGTGACTGACACTCACACACCTAGCAATTGTCTTTAGTTCACTGGCCCATCATGGGGATGACTCTGGGGATAACAAATCCTACTTAATTTCCTCATGCCTGAATCTTGGGTGGCCGACCTACCCCTTCCCCTCACTCAGCTGTGCCTGGTAAGTGGTCTTTGATAGTCATTTGTGTTTTTGGTGACCTGCAAAGGCCAGGTCAGACATGCCACCAATAGCTTTCTAGTTTATTGATCTAACAGTCTATTATTTCATTGAAGGAAGCGGTGGGCGGGCCAGGGAGACACGGCTGTGCCAGGACTGCACATTCTCCTGTTTGTGACCTTTCTAGAACCTCTCCCTCTGCTCCATGGATTGAAAAACAAAAAGGGGCCAGGTGTGGTGGCTCACACCTGAAATCCCAGCACTTTGGGAGGCTGAGGTGGGTGGACCACCTGAGGTCAGGAGTTTGAGACCAGCCTGGCCAACATGGTCAAACCCCGTTTCTACTAAAAATACACAAATTAGCCAGGCGTGGTGGTGGGTGCTTGTAATCCCAGCTACTTGGGAGACTGAGGCAGGAGAATCACTTGAACCCAGGAGGTGGAGGTTGCAGCGAGGGAAGATCTCACCACTTCACTCCAGCCTGGACAAAAGAGCAAAACTCAATTTAAAAAAAAAAAAGAAAGAGAAAAAAAGGACAGATCCATTCACCAAAAGGACAGATCCATTCATCAAAGAGCTAAAGAAACCTTCAGAGAGTCTCCCCCATTTCTCACTTTTCCATTTCGTCTCACTGTTTCTAGAGCTCTAATCGAATTTTTACACTTCATTTATTTGTTTTTAGTTTGCTCATTCTTGTGTTTTCTTTCCTTCCTCCTCTTGAACAGCTTCCCCTCCAGGTTGAGCACCTGTGATTATGCCTCCCATGGAGACGTGCAGAGCGACATTTAATAACAGGGGCACTTTCCTGACAGCTGTTTTGATAATGGTGGCAAGGAAGGTTCTTCTTTCATGGGTGCACTTGGCAGAGAAAGCCTCGCCTGGTATCACAGTCTGAGATGTTCCGGGATCCACCTGTAATTATACCTTCTCAACCTCACCTATCTACCTCCTTTTCAGAGGAGAACTATACTGAGTGACACTTACCTCCCAAGCAGAGGAGGTGCTGATTTTTCAAGCAGATCAAGGCAGATTTGGGGTTGGGAAATTAGTATTTCATTCTTCATCTGCCCTGCAGGTCACTACCACAGAAAAACTGCTGGCTGGATTTGGAAAGATCATCCCCACAGTGGGTAACAACAATACCACCGCCTTGACCTTGATGGGGGGCTTGTTTCCAAAAGAAATTATGCCTCCATTACAGGCCATTTTAGACCATTAGTGATGTGTTTACATTTCCACAAGAATGTTTACCTTTCCCTGCAGGGAAGGAGGTCAGTTCATTCACGAGTTAGTAACTGTGATCAAAGCTCTCTGCTTTAGCTCAAGGAACCAACCCTTAGGTTTGGGAGTTGAATTTTGACTCACTAATTGGCTCTGCAGGTGCCTTTGTTTTTTATTTCCACTCCCTAAGTGCCCTTGTCAGTCTCTGGCTGGCCTCCCTGGGTGCTAGAGAATTCAAAACAAGAAAAAGAGCAAAACTTTGGGGAGCAGGAAACTGAAGGTTACTCTCAAGATCCTTTTGTCAGCTGGATAAGTCACTTGATTTCTCTGTGCCTCCATTTTGGGATCATGTTGGTACCTACCTACTAGGTTCATGGGAAGGTTGGGTGAGTTAAGGCATAGACACCCTCAGCAAATGCAAGGCAGAGCACCCCTGCTCATTAAAAGGGAGCTTCTGTTATTTCAATGCTCTTTCTTCCATCATTACAAGAGGGGACCAAAGTCCTGTCTGGATGGTCCCCCCTACCCCTGCCTACCTCAGGAGGGAATCCATAAAAAAAAAATACAAAGAAGCATTCTGAAATCTTCAGTACCTGGGAAAATCAATAGTTGGAGGACCCCCTTGATGCTTTTTTTAATTTTAATTTTTTTTTTGAGATGGAGTCTTGCTCCGTCACTCAGGCTGTAGTGCAGTGGCACAATCTCCAGCTCACTGCAACCTCAGCCTCCTGGGTTCAAGTAATTCTCCTGTTTCAGCCTCCTGAGTAGCTGGGATTACAGGTGTGTGCCACCATGCCTGGCTATCTTTTGTATTTTTAGTAGAGACAGGGTTTCGCCATGTTGGCCAGGCTGGTCTTGAACTCCTGACCTCAGGTGATTCACCTGCCTCAGCCTCCCAAAGTGCTTGGATTACAGGTATGAGCCACCGTGCCCACCCCTCTTGATGCTTTTTAATCCCAACTACAGCAAAAATCTTCCTAAGGTTTTTTTTTTTTTTTTGAGACTGGGTCTTGCTCTGTCACTCAGGCTGAAGTGCAGTGGTGTGACCATAGCTCACTGAAGCCTCCAACTCCTGATATCAAGTGATCCTCCTGCTTCAGCCTTCCAAGTAGCTAGGACCACAGGCATGCGCCACTGCACCCACCTAATTATTATTACTTTTTTTTTTTGTAGAGACATGGTTTCACTATATTGGCAGACATGAGGTTTATTCACCATGTTATCTTGGCCGGCTGACACCACCTTGTTAGTTACCTCATTTATGAATGGCGGTGATTATATCTGCCTTATATGGCAGTCATGGGGATTGGGTAAAGTAATCTACATTTGTGGTTTCCAAACATACTCAGGCTGCCAGGAGAGATGAAGAGTTGAAAGGAGCTTGGCAGGAAAAAAGAAGCACCTCCCTTCCCTGGCTGCCACCTGCCACTCCATCACATTACTCCAAATACATCTGGTTTGCATTATTAGTCTTCTTTGCGAGACTTTGTTTACAGAGAATGTTCTATAGCAGAAAAATAGTTTGAAAACTACTAACCAGACTGATGGTCTTTAATGACCTGGGAAGAGCAAAACTAATGTATTATGATCAATTCTTCCATACATTCATCAAATATGAATTGTACCTGGAGCTGTTCTAAGTACTAAAGATTATAGCCATGCAGCTCGGTGCAGTGGCTCATGCCTACAATCTCATCACTTTAGGAGGCCAAGGCAGGAGGATCACTTGAGCCCAGGAGTTTGAGGCTACCGGGAGCTATGACTGCACCACTGCGCTCCAGCCCTAGTGACAAAGCAAGACACTGTCTTCAAAAAATAAAATAAATAGATATAGCAGTGAGCACAATTATGGGGAAGACAGATAGTCAACACACTAATAAATATATAACATGTCAAGTGCTATGAAGAAACATAAAGTGAAGTCAAAGGAATGGATGATTGATGGTGTTACTTAGCAGGGTGATTAGGAAAAAAACTTTGCTGATGAAATGGTATTTGAACACAAGCGAGGGAAAGAGGGGCTGAACCATGCAGACATCTGGTGGAAGAACATTCCAGCAAGCATAGGGAACAGAAGGAGGGCAGAGAGGGAGAAAAGAGAAGATGCATGGGCAAGATCTCATGAGACCTTGCTAGCACGGATTTCTTTCTGAATGCACTTTTTGTTCTTTAATGAGGCCAATGAGATGAGGAACTGCTAGAGGGTTTGGAACAGAGGAAGTACATGATCTCCTTTGCATTTTAGATGGATCATTCTGAATGCTGCAAGGAGACTAGACTCCATGGAGTCAAGAGTGTAAATAGGAAAGTCATTTAGGAGGTGAGGATAGAGAAGTAGAGGAGGAGGTGGTGAGCAGGGCACAGATTCAGGAAGAACTCAGAAATCAGAGCTGTAGCATTTGTTGAAGGGTTGAATATGATGTAAGAGAGAAGAGTCTAGGGTGGCTCTCAAGTTCTGGGTTAGACAACTGGTAGAATGGGGTTGCTGAGATAAGAAGATGGGAGGTGTACATTTGGAGGAATTTTGGTGGGAAAAGAAGAATCAAGAATTCTGTTTTGGTACCTTTAAATGTGAGATGCCTCTTTGACTTAGACAGAGAGATAACCGGACAGTTGGAAATGCAAGCTTGGGGTTATGGAAGAGACTGAGTTAGAGCTCAACCCATAGGCTTGTCTCAGTCTATTTTGTGTTGCTATAAAGGAGTATCTGAGGCTTGGTAATTCATAAAGAAAAGAGGTTTCTTTGGCTCACTGTTCTACAGACTGTACAAGAAGTATGGCACTGGCTGGGTGTGGTGGCTCACTCTTGTAATCCCAGCACTTTGGGAGGCTGAGGCAGGTGGATCACCTGAGGTCAGGAGTTCAAGACCAGCCTGGCCAACATGGCAAAACCCTGTCTCTACTAAAAAATACCAAAATTAGCCAGGTGTGGTGGTGCATGCCTGTAGTCTAAGCTACTTGGGAGGATCACTTGAACCCACGAGGAGGAAGTTGCAGTGAGCCAAGAGCATGCCACTGTACTCCTGGGTGACAGAGTAAGACTCCATCTCAAAAAAAAAAGCATAGCAGCAACATCTGCTTGGCTTCTGGTGAGGCCTTTTGTGCTGTATCAGTATATAACTGAGAAGGTCAAAGGGAAGACAGACCAAACCCAAGGGGGTACTAGCTTTAAAACAACACACTCTCTCAGGAATGAATCATTACCCCCAAGAACCAACCCAGTCTCACAAGAGCAAGAACTCACTACGGCAAGAACAGCACCAAGCCACTCATGAAAGGTCCGCCCCATAAGCCAAACACTTCCCTCTAGGCTTCACCTCCCAATACCACCAACTGTGGAATTAAATTTCAACATGAGATTTGGTGGCGACACGCAATCCATATCCAAACCATAGCAGGACTTACCATGCATGAAGGCTCCTGAGTACAGGGAGCCTGGGGAAGCCTCTAGAAATGGGGACAAATGGAAAAGAGGTCTGCTAACATCACTTATCAAGGACCACTTTTTTTTTTTTTTTTTTTGAGATGGAGTCTCACCCTGACACCTAGGCTGGAGTGCAGTGGCGTGATCTCAGCTCACTCCAACCTCCTCCTCCTGGGTTCAAGTGATTATCATGTCTCAACCACCCCAGTAGCTGGGACTACAGGCACCCGCCACCATGCCTGGCTAATTTTTTGTATTTTTAGTAGAGATGAGGTTTCACCATGTTAGTCAGGATGGTCTCGATCTCCTGACCTCGTGATCCTCCTGCCTCGGCCTCCCAAAGTGCTGGGGTTACAAGCGTGAGCCACCGTGCCCAGCTAATTTTTGTAATTTTTGTAGAGACGGGGTCTCGCCATGTTGCCCAGGCTGGTCTTGATCTCCTGGGCTCAAGAGATCCACCCTCCTTAGCCTCCCAAAGTGTTGGGATTACAGGCATGAGCCACCACACCTGGCCTAGAAAACTTATTCTTGATAGGCAACATCTAACCTCTATGATCCAGGAATGCAAAGCCAAAAGGGAAGAGGCTGAGATGAAAACACAACAAAATAAGAAGGAAACTAAACAAGATAAGAAAAACTTGCTGAGAAATTTAAAATATCATTGGGTAAAGAGAGTGACCACTTCATTAACTATTATATTTCCAAGGCCTAACATATCATCTATAGGGTACCAACCTGTATTCCAAAAATTGCTTAGGCAAAGCACAGAAAGGTCATCACTTCATATCCTAAATATTGGAATATGCTGGGATCTGTGTAAAAATAGTCCTCTATTAGTAGGTTAACATATCTTGATTTTTCTGGTAATCTGATCATCTAATTACAAGCTATTAGGATTGGATGTAGTTGGGGAAAATAGGAACAGCTACAAAACAGAATAAAGTTCATTAGATCAGGGGTCCTCAAGCCCTGGGCCAAGGGCCGGTACCAGTCTGTGACCTGTTAGGAACTGGGTCAAAGAGCAGGAGGTGAGCAGCAGGCCAGTGAGCATGACCGCCTGAGCTCCACCTCCTGTCAGATTAACAATAGCATTAGATTCTCATTGGAGCATTGATATGGGAGGGGGGTAGGGAAGTGCTGGGTGGAGAGGAGTGGGGTCCCTGGCAAGGGCTCCACCCTCAGACCTGTGCCCACAGACCTATGTGAGGACAGGCATTCCTGTTTTAGCACCCAAATGTTGCATTTTCCAAAACCATTCTGGCCCACTACACCCCCCATCCTGTGCCTATAAAAACCCTGAGACCCCAGCAGGCACACACACAAGCAGCTGGACATCAAGAGGAACACACTGGCAGAAAAACGCACTGACAGATGCTGGCAGGCCATTGATGATGGAACGACACGGACACCAAGGGGAAGTCGGCAGAGGTCAGAGGAGAGCCCGGCCACTAAGCAGCCCGACTCTAGGAGAAGAGCACCTTCCCACTCTATCCCCCTTCTGGCTCCCCATCCATCTGCTGAGAGCTACTTCCCACCATTCAATAAAGCCTTGCCCCCATCCTCCAAGCCCACTTGTGATCCAATTTTTCAGTACACTAGGGCAAGAACCCGAGATACAGAAAGCCCTCTGTCTTTGCGATAAGGCAGAGAATGTAATTGAGCTAATTAACACAAGCTGCCTGAGGATGGCTAAGCTGAAAGAGCACGTGGTAACAGATGCCCACTGGGGCTTTGGGAGCTGTAAACACTAACCCCTAGACTTGCCCGTCTGCACACTCCCCCTAGGGGTTTGAGCAGCAGGGCACTGAAATAGTGAGCCACACCCCCATTGCATGCCCTGCGAGGTAGATAAGGAAAAACTTTTCCCATTTCAGCGTGAACCCTATTGTAAACTGTGCACGTGAGGGATCTAGGTTGTGCACTCCTTATGAGAATCTAACTAATGCCTGATGATCTGAGGTGGAACAGTTTCATCCCACTACATCCCCCCACCCCAACCCCCATCCGTGGAAAAATTGCCTTCCATGAAACCAGCCCCTGGTGCCAAAAATGTTGGGGACCGCTGCATAAAATCCTATAGAGATAATTCTGTCACTGGCCCTTGTTAGGGTTATGCCCTGAAAAGCTAATAAGTTAATGGCATTTCTCCAAAATTAGAGAATCATAGCCATTTAAAACCATTGGGGTCAGTACCTCTTTTGGTTTGGACATATACTTACATGCCTTCCTCTTGTTCAAGATAACTCCCTGCACTATCAGTACCTTTCCATCATGTTGGTTAAAGGATATAATCGAACCCGACCACCGCTGGTCTTCGCTGGACACCATGAACCACACTGTCCAAACCTTCTTCTCTCCTGTCAACAGCGGCCAGCCCCTCAACTATGAGATGCTCAAGGAGGAGCATGAGGTGGCTGTGCCAGGGGTGCCCCACAACCCTGCTCCCCCGACGTGATCCACATCTGCAGCGAGACCTCCGTGCCCAACCATGTTGTCTGGTCCCTGTTCAACACCCTCTTCATGAACCCCTGCTGCCTGGGCTTCATAGCATTCACCTACTCCATGAAGTCTAGGGACAGGAAGATGGTTGGCGACCTGACCGGGGCCCAGGCCTATGCCTCCACCGCCAAGTGCCTGAACATCTGGGCCCTGACTTTGGGCATCCTCATGACCATTCTGCTCATCGTCATCCCAGTGTTGATCATCCAAGCCCATTGATAGATCAGGAGGCATCACTGAGGCCAGGAGCTCTGCCCATGACCTGTATCCCATGTACTCCACCTTCCACTCCTTGCCCTGCCCCGGAGCCAAGTCCTGTATCAGCCCTTTATACTCACACACTTTTCTACAATGGCATTCAATAAAGTGTATATGTTTCTGGTGCTGCTGCGAAAAAAAAAATGGATATAATCATTTAACAATACTTCATCCTGTTCAAAGTGTTCTCACATCCATCATGTCATCAGAGCCTCACAGCAGTCCTGAAAGGAAATAGATCAGGTGTCTGCCTGTGTCCATGCTGGAGAAGTCAGTGCAGAAAGAAAGAAAAAGATGACTGTGGCTTCCCAAGGCAGCAGGGGAAAGGATGGTAGATTCGTGCCTCTCATCATAAACCTTTGCTCCCTTTTGAGCCACTATGAAACTTCAGAACACAGTGCCCAAATCTAACACCTGAGTCATGGAAACCTTAGTCTACAAACACATCCAGGACTTCCTCACAAGAGACTGGCTGAGAAACTGCTCAAATGACAGTTTGCAAAGATCCTTAAAAACAAATCAACAAGGCCGGGTGCAACAGCTCACGCCTGTAATCTCAGCACTTTGGGAGGCCGAGGTGGGCAGATCACCTGAGTTCAGGAGTTCGAGACCAGCCTGGCCAACATGGTGAAACCTCATCTCTACTAAAAATACAAAAAAATTAGTCGGGCGTAGTGGCACATGCCTGTAATCCAAGCTACTCAGGAGGCTGAGGCAGGAGAATCACTTGAACCTGGGAGGTGGAGGTTGCAGTGAGCCAAGATCACACCACTGCACTCCAGCCTGGGCAACAAGAACGAGACTCCATCTCAAACAAAAACCAAAAACAAATCAACAAAAACACAGTCAATCTCAGGTACTGTGGGGAAGGGAGGTATAGGAGGGGTATGGAAGGGTGGTTCTAGATTGTTGATGTGTTGCATTTCTTGAGCTGAATGTTGGCACGTGGATGTGCTCAAATTGTGACAGTTCATTGAGCTATGTCCTTAAAATTGTGCACGCTTCTGTGTCAAGGTTGTGCTTCTGTAAAAATAGAGATTTTTAGAGGCACAGACACCTTACTAATTCCATGCTCACCTTTGCCTCTGTTTTTGTCTCTCGGTTTTTGCATTCTTCTTCTCTCCTTTCCCAGGGTGAATCACCCCACTTGTTAAAATTGTACTACAGCAAATGTTAGTAAATTATGTGCCTTGTGGTGGTGATGAAGTCAAATCAAACACATTTGTCACTGGAGAGATGGCCTCCAGCTGTTTCTCTGGGAAATATAATTGAATACTAATGGAATAAACACTAGAAGTTGCCAGTTTTATTTTTACTATAGGTGCAGGCTAAAATATGAGAGAGTGAATTTCACTGAGTTTAAAATACAAACAGAATTTTAAAAATACACAATAGTTCTTCCAAAGAATTTAACATGGGTGATTTCAAAATCAATTCCTCTTACTCCATCCATAAAGAAACACAGAGGATGCTCTTATTTACATAGTACAACTGGGTCTTTATTTTAAGCCCAAACTTACTATGTTCACTACTTATATATGAACTTACTCCTGCATTTCATATTGCATTTGCTTAATTTGCACTTTCCAAAAATACTTGTTATATTGCTTACCTTTGAGCCACACTCACTGCCAAATAGAAGTTTTAAAGATTTCAACAAAAATGAACTGGGCACAGTGGCTCATGCCCGTAATCCCAGTGCTTTTGGAGGCTGAGGCAGGAGGATCACTTGAGGTCAGGAGTTTGAGACCAATCTGGGCAACATAGTGAGAGCTCGTCTCTACCAAAAAAGATTTGTTTTAATTATCTGAGCCACCTCACACTTGTAGTCCCAGTTACTCAGAAGGCTGAAGTAGGAGGATCACTTGAGCCTAGGAGTTTAAGGTTACTGTGAGCTATGATTGAGCCACTGCACTCCAGCCTAGTTGACAGAATAAGACCTTGTCTCAAAAAATATACCTATATTGGACAAAAGTGATAATGAGTTTTGAAAATATTTAAGTGACTCAAAAAGTGGATTTATGATTTAGAAGAAAATGACATTGCAAATAGAAGTAAAATGTTTGTGTAAAATTTAACACATTTTAAACATGTCTGATGACATCCTATAATACTTCTGGAACATCCTGCATGCTCTCCAAATTGAACCACAAACTTAGGTCCCATTTTGAGGATGCCTGTCATCCTAGAGAGGTGAGATACAGCAAACACAGACCCAATAAAGACACCAAGGCATTAGTGCAGTTCATTGTTATCAAGCATCTTTTGACTTTTGGTTTACCTAGTTGCAAAGGTGCGAGGTCGAGCTTCCACAATCCCTTCTTTGGACAAAGCCACTAACACAGAGAGCAGTTAAGCAACACATCCAAGCTTCCAAGACTGAAATCCAGGTTCCCAGGACTGTTTCATGACTGTCCATGAAGATAGTTAGAAATCACAAGGTCGGTCGGGTGCCATGGTTCATGCCTGTAATCCCAGCACTTTGGGAGGCTGAAGCGGGTGGATCACGTGAGTCCAGGAGTTGGAGACCAGCCTGGCCAACATGGCTAAACCCCGTCTCTACTAAAAATACAAAAATTAGCTGCATGTGGTGTCACACATCTGTAATCCCAGCTACGTGGGAGGCTGAGGCACAAGAATCACTTGAACTTGGGAGGTGAAGGTTGCAATGAGCTGAGATCATGCCACTGCACTCCAGCTTGGGAGACAGAGTGAGACTCTGCCTCAACAACAACAACAACAACAACAACAACAACAACAACAACAACAAAAAAGAGGCGGGGCATGGTGGCTTACGCCTGTAATCTCAGCACTTTGGGAGGCCGAGGGGGGCAGATCACAAGGTCAGGAGTTGGAGACCAGCCTGGCCAACATGGCGAAACCCCGTCTTTACTAAAAATACAAAAACCAGCTGGGTATGGTGTCACACACCTATAATCCCAGCTACTTGGGAAGCTGAGGCACGAGAATTGCTTGAACCTGGGAGGCAAAGGTTGCAGTGAGCCGAGATCATGCCACTGCACTCCAGCCTGGGATACAGAGTGAGACTCTGTCTCAAAAATAAAAAAATTAAAAAATAAAAAAAGAAAAAGAAAAGAAAAGAAATCACACAGGTCAAGCATTCATGAATCACAGTGGTAGTGCAACAGGAGGCAAAATATGCTTGTATTGGGGATGCTGTCATAGACATGCACTGAATGTTGGAGGTGCAGCTGACCAAGACCCAGGACCAAACCCATCAATGATGGTAGCAGTCGTCAGAAGGAGATGCAATGGAGTAAGCAATAGGCAGTCTACATTGGGGGACAGTCAGTATTTGCAAAGCATGACACTAGGCTATTATTATCAGAGGTCTTGCAGAAAGGCAGAGCCTTGGATCAAGAAAGTCCATTGTGATGCAGGCAATAGGGTCTAACTTCCAGGAGAGCTACAAGTGTTCTGGACGAGGCTGAGTACTGGGCTCAGGAGACCTTGCAGGGTTCCGAGACCACCCACAGTCAGAAATCAAACAGATTCCATTACAGGTATGTATTAAGGTGTTCACTTTTTTAAAATTTAATTTAATTTAATTTAACTTTTTGAGACAGAGTTTTGCTCTTGTCGCCCAGGCTGGAGTGCAATGGTGCGATCTCGGCTCACTGCAACCTCTGCCCTGCGGATTCAAGTGATTCTCCTGCCTCAGCCTCCCGAGTAGATGGGATTACAGGCTAATTTTTATATATTTTTTATAAAGATGGGGTTTCACTATGTTGGCCAGGCTGGTCTAATTTTTGTATTTTTGTATTTTTAGTAGAGACGGGGTTTCACTATGTTGTCCAGGCTGGTCTTGAACTCCTGACCTCAGGTGATCCGCCTGCCTTGGCCTCCCAAAGTGCTGGGATTACAGGTGTGAACCACCACGCCTGGCAAGGTGTTCACTTTTCTAACCTCTCCCTTATATATGTGTGTGTGTATATATGTGCGTGTGTGTGTGTATATATATACACACATATACACATATGTGTATGTGTATATACACACACATACACATATGTGTATATACACATATGTGTATATATACACACATACACATATGTGTATATACACATATGTGTATATATACACACATACACATATGTGTATATATATACATATACACACATATGTGTATATATACACATATACACACATATGTGTATATATACACATATACACACATATGTGTATATATACACATATACACACATATGTGTATATATACACATATACACACATATGTGTATATATACATATATACACATATACACATATATGTGTACATATATACACATATACACATATATGTGTACATATATACACATATACACATATATGTGTACATATATACACATATACACATATATGTGTACATATATACACATATACACATATATGTGTACATATATACACATATACACATATATGTGTACATATATACACATATACACATATGTGTATATATAAATATATACACATATATACACATATGTGTGTATATAAATATATATACACATATATACACATGTGTATATATGTATATATGTATAGACATATATATGTATGTATATGTGTATATATACATATATGTATATATGTGTATGTATAGACATATATATGTATATATGTATAGACATATATATGTATATATGTATAGACATATATATGTATATATATAAATGTATACACATATGTGTATATATAAACATACATATATATGCACACATATATGTATATATGTGTGTATATATGTATATATGTGTATGTACATGCACATATATACTGAGCATGGTGGCATACATACACACACATACACACACACACACACACACACACATATTCGAGTCAGGGTCTCTGTCACCCAAGCTCTGGCGTGCAGTGGTGCAATCACAGCTCAGCTCACTGTAGCCTTGACCTCCCAGGCTCAGACGATTCTCCCACCTCAGCTTCCCACGTAGCTGGGATTACGGATATGTGCCACCACACCTGGCTAATTTTTAATTTTTTTGTAGAGACAGGGATTCGCCACATTGCCCAGGCTGGTCTTGAACTCCTGAGCTCAAGCAATACTCCCGCCTCAGCTCTCAAAGTGCTGGGATCACAAGCGTGAGCCACTGTGCCCAGTCCTCTCTCCCATATAGTTTTGCATTTAACCTATCACATCCCCCTGCTGAGAAAGGCTTGTCCAAACAAGTCAACACCAGGAAGGGAGAGAGAGAGGAGACAAGTAATCAGTTCTTTACCCCACCACCTCTCCTGGATGACTACTTGCCTCTTTCTCTCTGGTTAACATAAGCCTGTTCACTGAGTCACAATTTTCAGAAAAATTCAATCTCCTTGAATTAGAACCAGAGAAACACATTGTTCATCAATATTTTTTGCTCCACCAAATCAGCCTTACCTTCCCCCTTCAACCATCTTTCCATCCAAAGTTATTTTAAAATACACACAAACGGGAAAAAGCAGCCCAGCATGCATGCTAATTACACTGTGTTCATTTCTCCTCAAGCACAGCCTACTAACAGAATCATGTTTCACATTTGTTTCACTCTCTGTTCTATTCTGTAATGCAGTTGTTAGACTCTTGCTTGGCAGACACAGCAGAACCAACAGGATTACATACTTCACATCTGGAAATACTCCACAATCATTATAGACCAAAATCTGTGCTGGGTTTCTTCCCTCCTATGCCAACCAGGTAAAACAAGAAAGAGAGAAGGATACATTTGCTCACCCAGAGAAGCCCCATCAGAGAAACTGCCAGGATCATGGAAATCAGATGTTCTCAGGGCCGGTGACTTATTCTGGATGTGAAACCTACATGTGGCAAGTAAGCAAAGAGAACACTTGGAAAGGCTTAGGTGATAGGCTTTTAATGCTGTCAAGGGAACCATTCAAATCCTCCAATTCGTGAGTACTATGCCAGCACATTTTTTTCTTCAAAAACTGGAGCACAACTCCAGACCCTAAATGAGGTAGAGTCATAGAGAGACTAACCAACCAATACTCAAATTCGAAGAAGTCAGCTGGGCTTACTGGGGTCGTCGTTCTCACCACAGGTCTCACATAGGGCAGGTTTCTGATTCCCGCCTCTGCACAGATTTGTGCAATGCAAGGAGTTATGGGGCCACTTGATAATGAAACCCACAAAAGCGAAATTGTCACAAGGAAGAACTTAGCATCGTGGTGCTCAACCTTTGACGTGCATCAGAATGGCTCTTTGAATGTCCGGGTGCAAACCTATCCAGTTGGAATCTTTGAGGATGGGATCCAGGTGTGCCTAATTGTAAATGACGGCAGGCATGAGTTGGCTGTGCCCCCTCCTCTTTTCAGAACAATGGTTTTTCAGAAAATATTGATATGCAGTTTCATTTATTTTTACATCTCACTCTACCATCTGTGATGAGTGATTTCTTTTTTGGACAGGACTTCATCACAGAAATATTCCATAGGAGGCCATCTCACTGTAGATTAAAATGGAGTGAAAAATGCAAGTGTCATATCTCCATGCCGAATCCATTAGCTCTTATTTCCAGCCCTTTCTCACCTCATCTCAACTCCAGTTGACTCACAGCCAATATAGAAAAGGCAATAGCTTTATGAAATCTAGTGTCCACATCTCAGGATTCAAATGCATAGAATATTCCCTACCAAAAAGGAGCCAAGATTGTACAATCCTTATAAAATATGTGCACGTGGACCCAAGCCAGATGCAAATCATGACCTGGCCCTTTTTGGCGAGCTGGCTGAGGTGCAGGGAAAATAGCCAAAGCCCGATAGTTCAAAGACCCAAAGCCATTTCTGTTTTCACCACTTAACAGCTTTAGGGCTCTGGGCAAAGCAACCTCCTCTGAAAGCCTCAGCACCTTCAACTTGAAACAGGGTTGTAATAAAAGTATATAGTTTTCCATATAAAGACAAGGTCCTGCTATGTTGCCCAGGCTGGTCTCAAACTCCTGGCCTTAAGTTAATATTCATGCACTCATCTTCCCTCCCTATCTTCACCTTATAATCTGCTCCATCCTCAGACTAGAAGCCTCACCAGGAGCACTGGAAGAACTTGTGGATGAGACAGAGCTTCACCCTTGGTTGGTGCTGCTTTGCTCTTAACTGTTCCTTGACCCAGTTTTGTGACATTACTTCTGCTCTCTATGGCAAGCCTTGCTGGCTCTGACTGTGGCTATTTGATCCCCCTCCTGACAATCTCAGATCTGAACTGGTGCAGGAAGGAGAATTAACTCCCTCCAGGCCTCGCTCTGACATTCAGCCTCAGTTTCCCATCACCTAGGTGCCTCTGCCCCCACTTCTAGGAGCATATTCTGATACCTAGGCTTGCACCTTGTTCACCCAAACCAGGATCTACCCGGAGTCTCACCTTTTCATTTGTTTTCTGTTTTAGTCCAGCTCCTAGTCACCCATTTAGCACTCTAATTCTCATCTCGGACTGAAGCGCTAACCGTCAATCCCAACCCAGTCAGTGAGCCTGTTGCCTATGGAAGCCTTTTTCATTTATTTACTTTTTGTTTGTTTTGTTTTTTAGAGGCACAGTCCTGCTCTGTCACTCAGGCTAGAGTGCAGCACAGCACTCAGGCTAGGTATGATCATAGCTCACTGCAGAGTCCACCTCCTGGGCTCAAGCGAGCCTCCCACCTGAGTCTCCTGAGTAACTGAGAACACAGGCATGTGCCATTGTGCCCAACTAATGTTTTTTATTTTTTGAAGAGACAGGATCTTGCCATGTTGCCCAGACTGGTCTCAAATTCCTGGCCTCAAGTGATCTTCCTGCCTTGGCTTCCCAAAGTGCTGGGATTACAGGCATGAGCCACCATACCCAGTCCCAGAGAGGCCTTCTTAATGCCAAGAGTCTGCAGGAATATCCAGCTAGATACACCCCACCCCCTTCCCAGGTGCTCTATTTCTGTGCACTGCCCACCTGCCAATCTTGTACAAGCAGCAACTAGAGATTGCCTTACTTTTTTTCTATCTGCTGCTGCAGTACCTGCAGCTAGGCTGATGGCCCCAGACTCTGGCTCACCCCTGGAGGCGGGCTTGGTGCGAAGACCCAACCCCCTTCCAGCCTGGCTCACCCTTCCTGTCCCTGGTCAACGAAGTCCCATTCCTTACTCTGAGCCTTGCCCTCACAACCTGTTGCCTCCACCCTAATTTTAAAAAATGCACACCCCACCTTGACTTAGAGTACCACCTCATCTGGGGCCATCCGTATGCCAGGAGCACTGAACCCTGCCGACCACTCCCTCTTTGAACAGTTTATTATACCCTTGGTGACTGTATTCTTTGCTTTTGTTGCTATAACAAGTTACCACAAACTTAGTGGTTTAAAGGATACAACTGTATTATCTTTATTTATAAAGAAAGGGTGATAATGTGAGCTATGGGGAATGGCTGTAAATACAGATGAAGCTTTGCTTGCTCACTGGCCCAGTTCCTAACAGGCTACATACTGGTACCTTCCTTCCTTTCCTTCCTTTCATCCATTCATCCATCCTTCATTTCTTTTTTTTTTTTTTTTTGGAGATGGAGTCTTGCTCTGTCACCCAGGCTAGAGTGCAGTGGCATGATCTCGCTCACTGCAACCTCCGCCTCCCAGTAGACTGCAAGACCAGTGTTCCCAGGGGGTGGTGAGCCCCAAAACAAAGTAAAAAAATAGCGCATGTCAGAGCCTCAACAAGGGGACCTCTGGACATGGTTTTGTCCCTCCTGGGTGCAATGAGCAAAAAGAGACAAGTTCATTCTTGCAGGAGAAATCAACATGGACAAGCAGAGGAAATAAACACGTATTAATTTTTTACTAATCTTCCTTTTCTGATATGTAAATAGTCCCATTTTCCCACATCTTACTTTCCTAGTACCTTCTCCATGAAAGAAAAAAAAATTACTTAAACATAACACAGGGAAGAAAATTACAGAGGATAAGAATGTAAATGGCTATCCCTTACTGAGAACTTATCGGGAATTTTGTAGAGCACAGTAAGTGAAATATTAAATATCCCATTTAGTCCCCACGAAGAGCCAGTGAAGTATTTTAAAAATCAAACGAAGAAAGTATGGCCTTGGAGGTTAAGTAACTCACCATGTTCATACCATTGTAAAAGAGGCTGAGCCCAGACTTGAACCAAAGTCTGCCTGACAATGATGTCCGTGCATCTTGAGATAAGACAGAAGGCAGATGTTCAAGAATAAAGAGCATGAAAAAGCAAACAGGCAATAGCTTCTCTTCTTCCATAAGGCAACACTCACACTTTCTGGTGTCTTTTAATTTTTTTTTTTTTTTTGAGATGGAGTCTCTCTCTGTTACCCAGGTTGGAGCACAGTGGCTCGAACTTGGCTCGATCTTGGCTCACTGCAACCTCCACCTCCTGGGTTCAAATGATTCTCCTGCCTCAGCCTCCCCAGTAGCTGGGATTATAGGCTCGCACTACCATGCCCAGATAATTTTTTTTTCTGGACACAGTCTCGCTCTGTCATCCAGGCTGGAGTGCAGTGGTGCAATCTCAGCTCACTGCAACCTCCACCTCCCGGGTTGAAGCAATTCTCCTGCCTCAGCCTCCCAATTAGCTGGGATTACAGATGAGCATCACCACACCCAGCTAATTTTTTTTTTCGTATTTTTAGTAGAGATAGGGTTTCACCATGTTGGCCAGGCTGGTCTCAAACTCCTGACCTCGTGATCCACCGGCCTCACCCTCCCAAAGTGCTGGGATTACAGACGTGAGCCACCGCACCTAGCATATTTTTGCAGTCACCCTGTTGTGCTGTCAAATACTAGGTCTTACTCATTCTATCTAACTATATTTTTATACCCATTAACCAACCCACATACCCCCACTACCCTTCCCTTCCCAGCTTATAACCATCCTTCTACTCTCTAGCTCCATGAGTTCAATTGTTTTATTTTGTTTTGAGATGGAGTGGCATAAGCCACTGTGCCCAGCCAAGTCCAGTTATTGAATAATATTTTATTAAGAGCATACCATGACCAGGGCAGTGTCAGGCACTAGAGATACCATGATGAACAGGACAGGCATGCTCTCTACTCCAATAGCTTAAAATCCATTAATCATTCCATTTCATTGGGGACGCTGGCAATGTAGAAAGTGCTCAGGAGAAGCCAGATGGGAACAAGGTCAATAAACCATATGATGAGCTTAGCAAAAAAATACTGGTAATTTCTGCCACTGGGTGATGGGTATGGGCGGAAGGGGTCATATTAGAATTCTTTCTATTTTGAGGTGTTTTGGAAACTTCCATAAGTCATGTGGAGTTGGCATGCTGAAATGAAGTAAGCATGATGAGTGTTGCCCGAAAGGATACCCCATAAATTTTTAGCACTTTCCAAACCAATGTGGTCACAACCAATGCTAACAGGCGTGGTGTGAAGTAGGCAGGGTAGGTAATAACTATGCTTATTTTATGAATGAGGAAAAGACTAGATTCGACTCATAGAGGCTTGGAGTTAGAAGGGACTTAAGCCTGCTGTCAGTTTTCCATCCTAATGTTTAACTTGACAATGATCCCACCCAGCACAACACATTACATCAAAAGTTATAGGAAGGGCCAGGCGCAGTGGCTCACACGCCTGTAATTTCAACACTTTGGGAGGCCTAGGCAGCCAAGCGTGGTGGGTGGTGGGGGGGACGATGAGGACGGGGGTGGGGGAGCGGGGAGGAGGTTGGTGGAGCGGAGGGGGACGTGGGTGGGCGGGGTGGGCAGGGGCGGTAGCTGGGGCGGGGTGGTGAGCCCGCGCCTTTGAGGGGCTGGGAAGGCCAGCGTGTTGGGGGAGGCGCCTGGGCCTCTGGGACTGGGCCTGGCTGCGTCAAGGTGGGGCTGACATGAAGTCCCCTTCATCTGTCCGGGGTGGCCCGTCCTTCTGGGAGAGGATCCCTCACAAGATGACTTCCCAGGTCGCGCTCCGAGGCGGCTCTTTGCGGACCCCACAGAGATGCCTTCTGGGCTCCTGGGGCCAGCGGGGAGGGGCAGGTGAGGCCCAGTGCTAGATGAGGCCCAGGGCTGGGTGAGGCCAGGCCCTTCTAGGAATGTTGGTGCTCCTAGCACCCAGAGGTTTCCAGGGGAGTGGCCCGAGTACGTCCCCGCCTAAATCTGGAGCCGTCCCTCCGGCTGCGCAGTGGAGCGCCGACGTGACGGCTGCAGGGAGCCAGGGCGGCCACGCACCGTCTGCAGTCAGGAAGTCCCAGGCGGCGTGCAAGGCGGTTGCGGCGTGCGGGCCGCCGGCCTGCGGAGTGCGCGGGTTGGGCTGGGGGCTGTCCTTGGAGCGCCGGGTGGCCCTGGGTCCCGCACACCCACTTGCTGGCGGGGGGGTGGCGCAGACATAGGCCACCCCGAGGGTGGTCCCCCCGAGGGCGCTCCTCACGGGTCCAGGCTAGCTCGGACCTGGCAGTGGGGGAGTGGCGCAGAGCTGCGTGGAAAGGCGCGGGGCGCCTGCGTGGCGAAGGAACTCAGCTGCCTGACACGCCCGCAAGTACCACGGACCTGCTCCGGCCTCGGCCTCTGCGGGCCAAACGCGGAGCGAGGCGTGAACGCCGGGCGGGGGCGTGGCGTCCGGTGGGGATGTGTCAGCCGGGGGCGGGGGGCGGGGGGCGGGGGGCGGGCGGGGGGGCGTCCTCTCCTGGGGGCGTGGCTCTGTGCTCCTGTGAAGGCCAGAGGCACTCTCTGGGCTGGGCGGAAGCGCGACTGACCGTGGCCTTGGGCAGGCGGTGGCTGCAACGAGGAGGAGCTGGGGTTGCAGGAGCCCGGACGGAAGCGCCGAGGGGCCGGGGTCGCCAAGGGCTGCTGCGGCCCTTCCCGGAGCCCAGTGCTGGGCACGCGAGGCGCTGGCTCAGGCGCACCCAGTGGCCGCAGCTGCAGCGGGAGGAGCGCGGCGGCGCGGGGTCCTCGGAGACAGCGTTTGTCCGAGAAGCCTTCCTGGGGCGGTGGGTGGGAAGTGGGGGCCGGAGCTGCAGCGGGAGGCGTCCTGTCTCCTCAGGTCGGCACCATGCCCCTGCAGCCCTGAGCGGGGCCCTGCTGGGCTGCCTCTGCCTGGCATTGCTTTTTCCTGGGCGGTGCGGACAAGCGCCTGCGTGATAACCATGAGTGGAAAAAACTATGGTCCAGCACTGGCCTGAGACAGTATGCGAGACAGTTGAAAACGACTGTAGAGACCCTCCGGATTACTGGACAATACATGGGACTATGGCCCGATAAAAGTGAAGGATGTAATGGATCGTGGCACTTTAATTTAGAAGAGATTAAGGATCTTTTGCCGGAAATGAAGGCATAGTGGCCTGATGTAATTCACTCGTTTCCCAATCGTAGCCACTTCTGGAAGCATGAGTGGGAGAAGCATGGGACCTCTGCCGCCCTGGTGGACGCACTCAACTCCCAGAAGAAGTACTTTAGCAGAAGCCGGGAACTCTACAGGGAGCTGGACAGCAACAGTGTGCTCCTAAAACTGCGGCTAAAACCATCCGTCAATTACTACCAAGTTGCAGATTTTAAAGATGCCCTTGTCAGAGTGTATGGAGTGATACCCAAAATCCAGTGCCTTCCGCGAAGCCAGGATGGGGAAGTACAGACAATTGGTCAGACAGAACTTTGCCTCACTGAGCAAGGCCAGTAGCTGCAAAACTGCACCGAGCAGTGCAGGTTTGGGGGGTGGGGGGGTAGTGGCGGGAAAGCAGCCGTCCCCCAAGTAGGAAGTTTGGCTGGCGGATGGGGCTGCCAAGAGCCGGGGTCTGAGGGTATGTGAAGATGGCCCAGTCTTTTATCTCCCACCTAAAAAAAAACAAGCATTGATGCCCAAGTTTGGGAAATATTCTGTTTTAAAAAGCAAGAGAAATTCACTTTCTGCAGCTTTCTAAAAATAACAAAACAAAACAAACACAAAAAAACTGCAATTACTTTTGCACCAATCTAACAGTATATCTATAGATATGTCAGCTATATTATATATAGCATATAATGTGTATATAACATATACCGTGTATATCATGTATATTATATATAATGTATATATACTATATAGTATATGTAATGTATATAATATAATATGTAATGTATATAATATGCACATATATAATGTATATGTAATGTGTATATATTTATATATGAGAGGAGATTTATCATGGGAATTGGCTCACAGGATTATGGAGCCTGAGAAGTTCCACCATACGCCACGTGCAACCTGGAGACCCAGGAAAGCCCCTGGTGTAATTCAGTCTAAGTCTGAAGACCTGAGAATCAGGGGAGCTGATGATGTTAACTCCAGGTTTAAATCTGAAGGCCTGAGAACTGGGGATGCTGCTGATGTAATAGGACTTACATCCTATTCAAAGGCCCAAGAACCCAGAGCTCTGATGTCTGAGAGCAGAAGATGGATGTCTCAGCTCAAGAAGAAAGTTAATTTGCCCTTTCTCTACCTTTTTGTACTGTTTGGGCCCTCAATGGAATGGATGGTGTCCTCCCACATTGGTGAGGGCCAGTCTTCTTTACTCAGTCTACTGATTCAAATGCTAATCTCTTCCAGAAACATCTTCACAGATGCACCTGGAAATAATGTTTTACCAGCCATCTGGGCATCCCTTAGCCCAGTCAAGTTGACACATAAAAGTAATCATCACATTGGTATATGAAGAGGATTAAGTCACTCAGTTTTGAATAGGTTTGTGAGTGCTGAACTTTCTTTGTCAAGGCTGATTCGAGTTCATAATGATCTGCTCACTGTGTCCCTGGAGAAGAAGTAACAGGGGAAATGATGCTCATGGATTGTCATGGTCGTTACTAGAGACTAGGTATTTCTTGTATTCTTTATAGGGGTGTGATACAGTGATTGAGGGCATCTCCTGTGGAGTTAGACAGTCTGACATTACTGTTCCAGCTCTATCATTTGCTTTCTCTGTGACTGTGGGTCAATTTCTCAACATTCTAAAGTCCTGCTTGCCTCATCTAAAACATATTAATATTTTACTTGAGAATTGCTGTAAAGTTCTGACAAGATAATGCATGTAACTAGCAAATAGTGAATGTCTGGTCAATAGTATTATCTTAAAGTAGAGACATCTTAGAGACATAAAATTATATACACAAGTGCACACATACGTGTAATTACATACACATATACACACACATAATTACATACACATATATATGTACACATTTTTACATTAATGACATGGTGTTTCATAGCCTGTTTTTACTCAATACTATACCATGAATAACTTCCCAGAAAAATGTGTAGCTTTCTACCACTGTTTAAAGAACTGATAGTATGGATTTACCCATTGTATGGATTTACCGTAGTTTAATTCGTCACAACTGATGGACATTTAGGTTGTTAGACAACTCTGCCTTTTAGCAAGACACAGAGATACAACATAACTAAGACTTCAGTTACCTTGATTCATCCACAGCCCTAACTCATCTTATGTTTCTTTCCATTTCCAGCCTCCGACTCATCTCTTTGCCTTCTGAATTCTCACTCATTCCTTGCTCTGGTGGTAATCTCCCTTCCTCGTGATGTTATTCCTGTAGCAAACACAAGACCCTCCCTGGCATTGACCCACCCAAGACCCTGGTTTCCCATGGTTCTAGGTCCAGCCAGCATGAGTCCACATGGCCAGCATTTCTATTGGGTTTACCCGAACTTACAGAAAGGAACTGACTGTTAGGAAAGCCACCAGCATTGTTGTAATGGTGGAATCATTCTACATCTCTGAATAAAATGCTACAGAACCTTTAGGGCTAGCAGCCATCTCAGAGGACTTCTGATGCAATCTTTCTCCTATGGACTACCCCAAAGAGAATAACCCTAAACCCAGATGTGATGATAAAAGGCGAAAAGTGATGTTTTACAAGGCAGAAAAAGAGGTAGTGGAATTTAGAATAGGGGAAACAGACTTGTCTCTGATTCAGAACCTAGGGCTGCAAAAGCCTTAATTGTTACAGAAAATGGTAATAAAAGGATTTCTTTTCTATGAAAATATACCTTACCAAGAGGCTGAACTAGAAGTCTTCCAACCTGTCTTCTAGTGATCCCGAATTATCAGAGTTTATGTCTTCTATGAAAGGGGACTGGTAATATCAGATTCATAGCGTTACAAAGATTACCTAAAATAATGTACAAGACATTAATAATAATGTCTTTGTAAGAGAGACATTACTACTACTGTTATAAATATTCTTAAGAACTATAACCTCAAAGTAGCTTCCAGTATGTTTTACATTTTGCAGGGGCTCAATATATTAAATCAATAGGCTAAACAACGTAAAAGCAGCAAGTTATTAAGGAAATTACCTAATTCAAAAATTTTTTTCCCTTAGACTACATGACAATTCTAAAATTCCAGTTCTATGATTCATAATGGCCAAAAGGTGGAAACAACCCGAATGTTCATCAGCTGAAGAATGGATACATGAAATGTGGTCAATTCATGCAATGGAATAGTATTCAGCAACGAAAAGGAATGAAGCACTGGTACATGCTACAACATGAATGACTCATAAAAACACTATGCTGAGTGAAAGAAGCCAATCAGAAAAGACCACGTGCTGTATGACTCCATTCATATTATGTTCATAACAAGGAAATCTATTGAGAAAGTAAATTAGTGGTTACTTAGAGCTGGGAAGGATGTGGGAATAGAAAGGTGATAGTGAAAGGGCATGGGGTTTTATAGGTGATGAAATAGTTCTAAAATTGTGGCTATGGTCGCACAGATCTGTGAACATACTAAACACCATTGAAATGTACAACTTCAATGGATGAATTGTATGGTATGTGAATTATATATAAATAAAGCTATTAAAAAATGATTCCCAAGTCAAAGACCCAATTCAGCCAGTTACAAAGTTAAGGCAGAGAGACAACTATTTTAGTTCACACCCTAAAAAATAAATGGGAGGGAACACCACTCCTGAGGAAAAGTCAACTGCAAAGTAAACAGGGCTCCCAGGGCTATTCCAGCCCTGTGTAAGCCAACGGGGTATTAGGCAGCAAGACCACCCATAAAGCCAACTCAGGGTCACCCAACTCCATTTATCAGTGACCTGGGACACAAGCCCATTACTGCCTCACTTGCTCTCCATCTCTGACATGTTCTGGCTCTGCCACAGTGCATGGCTCTGACTCTTACTGCATTCGGAAACTGAATGTCTCTGACCAGGTCAGCCAGTGGGTTCCTAGGAGGTGCTGTCTCTGAAGGGATGTTGAAATGATATGGGAAGGCTGAGGCAGGAGAAAGTGGCAGGAAAGAGTGTTTTGTGTGCCATCTGTGTGATCCAGGTTTCTTGTTGCTTTTGCTCTAGTTTCTTGGGTCAGTGAGGGAAAAATCACGTTTCTCACTTTCTTTTACAATGCCTGGGTTTCTCTCTTTGTGAAATGAGGTCTATGGAGCCCACAGATTACTGTTCCCTCTTCAGGCCTATTTGTCTTAAAGTTAATGGAAATTTCTCTGAGATCTTTATGATACCACAGGCATTTTAGAGGAAAACATAAAAAGGAGATATCAGAGCGTGCTGCCTGATGCTTTTCCATTACATTTCTTTTTTTTTCTCTTTTTGAGACAGTCTTGCTCTGTCACCAGGCTGGAGTGCAGTGGCACCATCTCGGCTCACTGCAGCCTCTGTGTCCTGGGTTCAAGCGATTATCCTGCCTCAGCCTCCCGAGTAGCTGGAACTACAGGTGGGTGCCACCACGCCCAGCTAACTTTTGTATTTTTTTAGTAGAGATGGAGTTTCACCACATTGGCCAGGATGGTCTCAATCTCTTGACCTTATGATCCGCTCACCTTGGCCTCCCAAAGTGATGGGATTGCCTCCATTACATTTCTTAATAACAACATTAATGCTCCAAAATCCTCTATAATTATATGACGATACTGTTCATTCATTTTTTATTTGCATTTGGACAGGGATTAGAGCACAAATTTGCACACACATTTGATTTTGGCTCTTTAAGATTTGGAATTCAAATTTTCCAAACCCAATTTAATATTAATAGAATGCAACCACTTTGTACTTTGTATGTTTCAGAGGGTTTCACAAACATGATTACATGAGATAATGTAGGCAGAATGAGTGCTTGGGTCCAGAATCAGGACTTTTGGGCACTAGTTCTGGCTCTCCCTGCACCCAGAGGGTGGGACATTGGAAGATCCACTTACTCTTCCTGGACCTCAGTTTTCCAGTTTCTAAAATAAAGGGGATCTGGATGGGCATGGTGGCTCATGCCTGTAATCTCAGCACTTTGGGAGGCAGAGGCAGTCAGATCACTTGAGGTCAGGAATTTGAGACCAGTCTGCCCAACATGGTGAAACCCTGTCTCTACTAAATATACAAAAATTAACTTGGCGTGGTGACCCATGCCTGTAATCCCAGTTTCTTGGGAGGCTGAGGCAGGAGGATCATTTGAACCTGGGAGGTGGAGGTTGCAGTGAGCTGAGATCCTTGACTGCACTTCAGTCTGGGAGAGAGAGCAAAACTCCACCTCAAAAATAAATAAATAATGTAAATAAAATAAAGGGGATTGACTTGATGGTCACAGAAATTCCTTTCACATCAGATATTTTATGTCTCTGTGTTTATAACCAATGGTCATGTTGATTTAGCACAGGGAATGAGATAATTAGCCTCAAAGAAAACAAATAAGCAACCATTTGTGAGTAATGAAATCTTTCTATTTAATGAAGACTTTAATTTTACAAGTTTCCCTCATAAGTCAGAACAGAGCTTTGAGTTTTACTATCATCATTCTGTACTTTCATAAGATTAGAATTTCATTCTGCTTGTATGTTTTGCTTATGATGAAAATAAACTGCTCCTAGTTCACATAGGGTTCCTTGCTAGGGCCCAGGTCACAGCCTTGCTTTATTTAGAGCAGTGGTTCTTCAACTTATCGTGTATAACAGAATTACGTGAAGGGCTTGTTCAAACAGATTGCTGAGCCTTATTCCCGAGTTTCTAATTCAGCAGGTTGGGGTGGAGCCTGAAAATTTGCATTTCTAATAAGTACGCAAGTGATGCTAAGGCTCTGACCTGAAGACCACACGTTGAGAACTGTTGAGTTGGGGGTGTGTTGGCTTGCTTTGTTTTGCCTCTGTTGCCAGAGAAAATCTGAGTCTTCTGAAATAAGTAGAGAAGAGGAATTAGCTTATGTTGGCCACTTCCTCCTCTCCTTGTAATTTTCTCTGATTAATTTCTAGTATGATCTCGGGCTCCCTGAGCTGGTTATAGAATTTGAACCACAGGGGCTGAGGCTGGGATGGATGGGCCATCTTACTCAAAATAGCCAGGAAGAGAAGGAGCCGCAAGAGTCACAGTAATGAATTTGGGAGTTGTATTTTTTACAACCATGAAAAGCAATGGTGACAAGGGGAGAAGGCAGGAAAAATCTGCATAGTAGTATGTACTGGTGATGAAAGTTTCTAATGTTGTGGCAGACTTGTTCACCCAGATGAGTGTTCTTTTCTTTTTCCTGAACACACAGCTAGACTTCTCTCAAAGCTGAATATAGTTATGATTTAATTATTTCCAATGAAATGTGAGTTGAAGTGATTTGTGCTCATCCTAGGCCAAGACTTTTAAGAGGAGATTTTGTCTCCTTGTTCTCTTTCCTATCCTCCATCTTCTGGATGGAGACTCAAGGAGCCTGAGTCCTTAAATCACTGCATGGAGGAGAGCTGCTTCTCTTTCAGCAGCTCTTGAACTCTTACACAAGCTAGAAATATATATCTGCTGTATTTGAGCCATTATAAACTTTTAGGTCTAATTTTTACTGCATACAAATGCTAACAGTAAGTCTATATTCCATTCTTTTTTTTTTTTTTTTTGAGATGGAGTCTCACTCTATCACCCAGGCTGGAGTCTCACTCTGTCACCCAGGCTGGAGTGCAGTGGCATGATCTCTGCTTACTGCAACTTCCACCTGCCGGGTTCAAGCAATTCTCCCAACTCAGCCTCCCAAGTAGCTGGGATTACAAGTGTGCATCACCATGCCTGGATAATTTTTGTATTTTTAGTAGAGATGGTGTTTTGCCATGTTGGCCAGGCTAGTCTCAAACTCCTGGCCTCAAGCGATCCACCTGCCTCAGCCTCCCAAAGTGCTGGGATTACAGGCGTGAGTCACTGCACCAGGTCTCCATTATTTCTTAAAGGTAGAGGACCAAGCTGTGGGGATGGGAGAAAACAGAAAATTAGGACTAGATCAATGCATCTAAGATCGTTAAGAATGAGCTGGGATCATTTAGGCACTCACAAGCCCCGTAAGGGCTAGGACGTCCCCTTCTCTGATCTAAACCTAGGTAAAGATTACCTAAGATAATGTCAAGGGGCTTTGGATGGGAGAGTCTCCTTACTACTACTGTTATAATTATTCTTAAAACTATAACCTCAAAGTAGCTTCGAATATATTTTGCATTTTGCAGGGGATCAATATATTAAATCTACAGGCTAAACAATGTAAAAGTAGCCACTGATTAAGGGAATCTCATTCAGGTCATTCTGATACAAAGAAAAGGGGACATCCTGGCACTTATGGGGCTTGTGAGTAAAGCTCAAAGAAGTTCACATGAAATCTCTTGAGAAGCCCCCAATATAGGTATGCTTTCCTATTTTCAGGATGAGAACATTAAAGGATAATTCACATAGGCTAGGTGGAAAAAATGCTGAAGAATAAGAAAAGGGCAGAAGTTCTTGGTGTACTAAGTAGAAAAATGTAGTTCCGAAAATATTTACTGAAGGAACAAAGACGACCTTTTAGAAAACTGTTTGGTGACCACAACAGTTGCAGGAATACTGCCTTGATCAAAGAGGAAGCAAAATCATAAGAAGGAAATGGACGAGGTGAAGGGTTTAACAGGATGAGATTCAGATTTAACAAGCAGAGACAAACAAGAAGAAAGAGAAATTAACAGAAGAAATCAAGGAAGCTGATATACAGTATTAAAATAAAAAAAACACAATGACATGGAAGACAAACTTGAGAAGCTCTCAGAGTTCAGGAGAAAAAAACTAATAGATAAAAGCCAGAAGAATTAGACAGATATGGAGAAAACTTCAGAATGATAGAGATTTCTGAGGAAAGAAACAGGACAAATGGAACAAAATAAAAAATGTATGTTTAAGGAATCTATATGATCTGAAACACATCTGAATTTAAAGATTGAAATGGTTTGTTATATTACAGGTAAAACTCAAACACAAACACACACACACACTCTCACTCATATTTTAGCAATAAAAAAAAATTCCAAGAATTAAAATAAGCCACACAGGCCCAGTGTGGTGGCTTATGCCTGTAATCCCAGTGCTTTGGGAGGCTGAGAGGCAGGAGGGTAGCTTGAGCCCAGGAGGTGGAGACCAGCCTGGGTAACATGGTGAGACCCCCATCATCTCTACAAAAAATGAAAAAATTAACCAGGCATGGTGGCGCATGCCTAGTATTCCCAGCTACTCAGGAGGCAGAGGCAGAGGAACACTTAAGCCCAGGATTTTGCAAACATCTAGAAATATCTAGGCAGGAAAATAATCGGTTTCACCACAGGACAACAAAATATCAGGTTGGCTTCAGACTTCTACTCCTTAATATGAAATGCTGAAAGGGATGGAATAATGTTCCCCAAGTTTTACAGAAAAGTGTTTAGATCCATGGATTTTTTTTTTTTTTTGAGAAGGAGTCTTGTTCTGTCTCCCAGGCTGGAGTGCAGTGGCGAGATCTCGGCTTACTGCAAGCTCCTTCTCCTGGGTTCATGCCATTCTCCTGCCTCAGCCTCCCAAGTAGCTGGGACTACAGGCGCCTACCACCACACCTGGCTAATTTTTTGTAGTTTTAGTAGAGACGGGGTTTCACCGTGTTAGCCAGGATGGTCTCGATCTCCTGACCTTGTGATCCACCCGCCTCGGCCTCCCAAAGTGCTGGGATTAGAGGCATGAGCCACCACGTCCGGCCAGATCCATGGATTTTAAACTGGCCTGAATTTGTATTTGTGGTTGAAGATAGAAGCAAAATATTATAGAACATGTAAGGATCTAGGAAATTTACCAATGACTTGCTTTTTGTGGGAAAAAAATTGTTTTGGAAGACATTGTCTAATTGACCTAGAGCTACATCAATATTATGAACTCATAAAAATCAGTGCTCTGACACTCTTTGTATAAAAAATGATCCCTAGTCAGACGCAGTGGCTCATTCCTGTAATTTTAGAGCTTTGGGAGGCTGAAGTGAAAGGACTGCTTGAGGCCAGGAGTTGGAGGCCAGCTGGGGAAACACAGCAAGACCCCTGTCCCTCCAAAATAACAATAAAAATTAGCCCAGCATGATGGTGTGTGCCTGTAGTGCCAGCTACTTGGGGGGCTGAGGTAGGAGGATTGCTACAGCCTTTGAGGCTGTAGTGAGCTATGATTGCACTACTGCACTCCAGCCTGGGCAACGCAGTGAGACCCTGTCTCAAGAAACATGATTCTGGAGCTTCTGCCTCATCCTCCATCCAGGCTGCTGACCTAGGGGCCCATCTCAGCTCTGCAGAAGGCCCACTGATATAGTTTGGCTCTGTGTCTCCACCCAAATCTCACCTTGAATTGTAATAATCCCCATGGGTCAAGGGCAACACCAGGTGGAGTTAACTGAATCTTGGAGGCTGTTTTCCTGATGCTTCAGCATCCATTCTCTCTCCTGCCACCCTGTGAAGAGGTGCCTTCCGACATGATTGTAAGTTTCATTTTTATATACAAAGCATGTCAGAGCACTGACTTTTACGAGTTCATAATATTGATTTAGCTCTAGGTCAATTAGACAATGTCTTCCAAAACCATTTTTTTTTTCCCACAAAGAGCAAGTAGTTGGTAAGTTTCCTAGGTCCTTACACGTTCTATAATATTTTGCTTCTACCCTCAACATAAATAAAAACTTAGCCAAGTTTAAAATCCGTGGATCTAAACATCTTAGGCCTCCCCAGCCACGCAGAACTGTGAGTCAATTAAACCTCTTTTCTTTATAAATTACCCAGTCTCAGGTATGTCTTTATAGCACCATGAGAACAAACTAATACACCCACTTTGCTCTGTCATACCCCTGGGCAGCCCATTTGGCTCTGTACTGCATATCCTTGCTACCCAGGAACCCAGGACAGCTCAGGAGAGCCAAATCTCGGGGTGTTTCCCTATCTGATACTCTGCAACCAGATTCATGTGACTGCACCCCAAGATGGTGCTGGGGAAACATGAGAGGCAAGACTCAGAAGTAGAGTCATAGATGAGAAATGTAGGCTGAGTGTCTCCTTTGCACTCTGTAATACCTTCATTTATCCATATATCTGCCTCCTGTAGCACCTTCATTTATCCGTATGGCTGCCCTTCTCAGGCTGGAGAGAGGAAAATTGGCACATCTATATTAGAGGGCGAGATTTTCCCTTTCCTCTTTCTAGCGATGTCTCTTAAATAAAAATCTGCAATCTAAATGACAAAAATAGTTGGCTTGGGTTGTGTTAGGGTAGGGGAGATTATGAGATTTAGACAAACATTTCTTCGGAACATACTTCAGATTGCAAGATATTGTCTGATGCAGAATCCCATTATTGAATTTCAGAAGCTGAATTTTACTTCAGTTTTCCTATGCTTTCTTTTGATAATAAACTCCCTTCAGACTGATAGAGTTTATTACAGGCTGATTAGGGCTGACTAGGATGAGGGAAGTTTACAGAGAAAAGCAACATGTTACTGTGTTACCTTTAGATTAGAGGACCCTAATATTTATATATTTTATCTAACATGTATGTTATATGTAAATATACAAAATTTAACAAGTTATGTATAATGATTATTTCTAGTATATAGTAATAGTAGTATACTGTTTTTTCTTTATATTAGCCAGAAATGTTATTTTTCTAAGTTCACTATAATGCATACGCATTGCTTCTATAATAAAAGCAAACTAAGTATTGCTTACAAATGTTGTAAAAGCAAGAAGTTTAGGAACTTACAATTGCCAAAGCAGATAATACATAACAAAATTCAAAATGGCAATAATGGCCAGGCGTGGTGGCTCACGCCTGTAATCCCAGTACTTTCAGAGGCCAAAGTGGGAGGATCACTTCAACTGAGGAGTTTGAGACCAGCCTCAGCAACATGGGGAAATCCCATCTCTACAAAAAATACAAAAATTAGCCAGGTGTAGTGGTGCGCAGCTATAGTCCCAGCTACTGGGAAGGCTGAGGTGGGAGGACCACTTGAGCCCAGGAGGCCAAGGCTGGAGTGAGCCGAGATCATGCCCCTGCACTCCAGCCAGGGCAATGGAGGCAGACCCTGTCTCAAAAACAAACAAACAAAAGGGCAGTAATAACTTGTAGGACGGAATTGTGAGACATAATATATTAACAAATTTATATAAATAAGAGTCAAAATATAATTTTCTTTTAAAAACCCATATGTTGGGAAGCCAAGGGGAGCAGATTGCCTGAGCTCAGGAGTTCAAGACCACCCTGGGCAACATGGCAAAACCCCATCTCTACTGAAATACAAAAAAAAAAAAAAAATTTAGCTGGACATGGTGGTGCATGCCTGTAGTCCCAGCTGCTTGGGAGGCTGAGGTAGGAGAATCGTTTGAACCTGGGAGGCAGAGGTTGCAGTGAGTGGAGATTTCGCCATTGCACTCCAGCCTGGGAGACAGCGAGACTCCATCTCAAAAACAAAACAAAATAAACAAACAAAAAACAAAAACCCATATGTGTTTTTAACTTTTAAATAGTCAGAATGTTCAGATGGAAAAATCCACTCACTTGTTCATATGTTGCTATGACTGGTCAGGGGACTTATACAAACATGTTAAATAATACACGTGGCATACTTGATGTAAATGGTCATTGTTTTGCCCATAGGTACAGTCTTTCTTTAAGTTGACCTCATTGTCTGTTTCTTTCTTCTTCTTACTGAGGGCTAATTCTGGAAGGAAAAAGCTAGAATTCTGTTCCAAAGCCTGGCTTTTATCACTGTTTTTCTTTCTCTTCAAAGGAGAAGAATGGAAGGACGTTACAAAACAAGAACCATAGCTTGTTGGAGAAGATGAATTACCAAGTGAGGAATCAAATCAGGGCCACCGATGGTGCCGTAAATCATAAGAGTGGGCTGTCAAGGGAAAACCCATAGGAGATTTAGGACTTGGCACCACCTATCCATCTCATCCAGGATGCATTTAGTGGACTCATGTGCTCAAGTGATATTTGGGGGCACGGATCTCTTGGGGCTCTTATCAAAAGCTTCTGTGATTAATTAGAAAGGAATCCATCCCCATGCCTTTCTCTGGAGCTGTGTGAATACTGTGAGGTGCTAGAAATGAATGTCTACATTTGTGTCATTTCAACTCCATCCCAAACGTTTGGAGTAAGAGCCGGCTGTCTGTGTACTTCTCCATCTTTCTCTTGGAACTAACAGTTAAGCAGTACATCAACAGTGCCGTTCCTAAAAAATTCTGGATTATGAAAATAGGAATGACATTTCATGTCGGGGAGAGTGCCAAGGTGTCATTGACTAATAATCCCACCTCACTAAATTCCTGTATGGAAAGACCAGATCACCAAGCTGGTTCTTTCTTCCTGTTTTCAAGGATTACCGCCTGAGCACTGGTGCTTAGGAAAAAACAGGCTCCACATGTTTTAGGATGGAATTTTCTAGAATCGCCTGGTTTTCTCTCGGGCACTTTCACCATCTTGGTTTGGTATCTCTGTTCAATTGAAGCTGGCTTTCCGCTGGCAGCTCTTGTTTGGTCCTCTCCTGATTTCAGGACGTTCTGTTAACTCTCTTCTTCAGCCAATTCCCAAGTGTCATCCATCAACAGTTTGAACTCAGACAGGCATGTGAAGCTAGCACCCAGCAAAGTGGTTTGGAAAGTGATGATGTTAGGCAGAGTGTGGGTAACTTTCAAACCAAACCAGCTGAATTCAGTCAAGCAACCAAGCAGTTTGTAACTGGTTGGTTGTGATCCAACTGTAGGAAGAGTTGATATCTTTCAAAGCCATCTGTGTATATAGACACAGCGTTACTTTCCATAAGCTGACATCCTTATCATCATTCCTCTTAATCAACACATTAATACTTCTTACCCTTTAGGTTTTTTTCATGCTTGATGGTATATTTCATTAGGGAACTGATTTATTCAAGACACAATATTCCTCTGGTAAACCTGATTTCATCTATAAAAGAGGTTCTTTGAGCAAGATAGAATTTTACAAGCACAAGCAATTTCAGTTGCAATGTCCTTCTAAGTCTGGGAACCGGAAATATAATTTGCAGTGAGCTCCATCTTCTTCAATTTGTCCTCCTTTTCTTCCTCCTCTCTCTTTCATTTTCCTTCAGGCTCTCAGCACATCACATTGTTAATCTAGATTCCAGAGGCTAAGCATTGCTAGGAATGGGGAAAGAACATGAATCACCTCTTTCCCTCCTTTTTCTGCTCCGATTTTAAATATGTGAATCATAACTCTAGGAAAATATGCTGGGCAAAAAAAGGAAATATGTAGGGAAAGAGGGGGGAAACACACACGTGGTCCAATTTCCAGCCAGCTTCTGCAAGGCAGCCAACAGACAGGCTAAGAATCTAAGACAATGTCTGACAGGTTGCTATTTTGAGCTTGCTTTCCTCAAAAATATTTTTGGGCCCAAAATATTGCAGCACCTACCTGCCATGTGAAATTGTAAGAGAAGACTCAGAGAAGGCAAAAAAGAGTGTCTAGTCACTCTTTTTCTAGTAAAAGGATGACTTCTGATCTTGTCAATCTATTTTGCAGCTCATAAAAGTTGTTGATTTAAATAATCTATGACAAGACTCCATGGGTTCAGTTTGCAGAGAACAATTTGCTAGCTGGATTTTTCACTAGATTCAATTGAAATTTTTCGTGGTTTTTTTTTTTTTTTTTGTAGAGACAGGGTCTTGCTATGTTGCCCAGGCTGGTCTCAAACTCCTCAAGCAATCCTCATGTCTCAGCCTCTAAAAGTGCTGAGATTATAGTGTGAACCACTGCACCCGGACACTATGTTCAATTTTAGTGACTTGTCACAGTGGACATTAATGTCTTACTTTTATTTCTCTGCTTACGACTTGCCTGGGCCCTTTATGTTCTTGAATCCCTCAACAGAGCTGTCCTCTGTTTGCTTTAATGCAACAGTCCCCAACCCTTTTGGCACCAGGGACCAGTTTCACGGAAAACAATTTTTCCGTAGACAGTGGGGGTGAAGGGGATGGTTTCGGGATGATTCAAGTGCATTACATAGACTGTGCACTTTATTTCTATTATTATTACATTGTAATATATAATGAAATAATTCTACAACTTGCCATAATGTAGAATCAGTGGGAACCCTGAGCTCATTTTCCTGCAACTAGATGGTCCCATCTGGGGGTGATGGGAGACAGTGACAGATAATCAGGCATTAGATTCTCGTAAGGAGCGTGCAATCTAGATCCCTCACATGCACATCACAACACGGTTCCCGCTCCTGTGAGAATCTAATGCTGCCACTGATGTGACAGGAGGTGGAGCTCAGGTGGGAATGTGAGTGATGGGGGTCAGCTGTATGGTACAGGTGAAGTTTCGCTCAGCTGCCTGTGGCTCACCTTCTGCTGTGAAGCCCGGTTCCTAACAGGCCATAGACCAGTACCAGTACTGGTGCCAGTCTGTGGCCCAAGGGTTGGGGACCCCTGCTCTTATGGGCTTGCTTCCTAGGTCATAACCTGGTCAGAGAAGACAGTTGTACTTCTGGCTTTCTACCTCCCAGAATGCTGGGAACCCACACCTTCTACACTCCTTTCTTCCCCTTGGCAGGTCCCAGGTGGTTCAAGCTTTGACACTTCTTGATAGTCATTGACGTTTTCTTGAGTTGTCCACAGTGTAGCTGCCTGGGTCATAGACCACTGACCTTGACTTCATTCATTGCTCAAGGAGTGCTACAACTCCTCTGTTAGACTCTCCGAATAGAGGCCCTGGTCTTTTTGCTTCCTTGTAACTCCCACTCTCCTAGAACAAATTCCATCAGGGCTGCTAGAAAAAGGCTCACAGAGCCACCATCTCCCTCTTGGAGGGCCAGGTCTTGCTGCTCCTGCAAGGTAAGAAGCTCTGGGGTATGTGGGAACACCTTATTCCCAGTTAAAGAGACAGAATACACTTTGGGAGGCTGAGGCAGGCGGATCAGGAGGTCAGGAGATCGAGACCATCCTGGCTAACATGGTGAAATCTCGTCTCTACTAAAAATACAAAAAAATTAGCCGGCATGGTGGCAGGTGTCTATAGTCCCAGCTACTCAGGAGGCTGAGGCAGGAGAATCACTTGAACCTGGGAGGTGGAGTTTGCAGTGAGCCGAGATCACACCACTGAACTCCAACGTGGGTGACAGAGCGAGACTCCGTCAAAAAAAAAAAAAAAAAAAAGAAGAGACAGAATAAGGAATGTAAAGGTGTGGGGTCCCAGCATTCTGGGAGGTAGAAAGCCAGAGGTATAACTGTCTTCTCTGACCAGGCTGTGGGCCAGGAAGCAAGTCCATTAGAGCATATGGGTCCTAAGAACACAAAGGGCCCAGGCAAGTCATAAGCAGAGAAATACAAGTAAGAAATAAGTGTCCACTCTGGCAAGTCACTAAAATTGAACACAGTGGCCAGATGCAGTGGCTCATGCATATAATCCCAGTGCATTGGAAGACCAAGCTAATAGAATCGCTTGACCTTGTTTCTACCAAAAAGAGAGAAAAAAAACTAAAATTGAATGTAGTGATAAGTCCAGCTAACAAATTGTTTCCTGAAGACACAGCCCACAAAGTCTATTTTTTTTTTTTTGAAATGGAGTCTCACTCTGTCACCCAGGCTGGAATGCAGTGGCACGATCTTGGCTCACTGCAACCTCCACCTCTCGGGTTCAAGCGAGTCTTCTGCCTCAGCCTACTGAATAGCTGGGATTACAGGCACACCTCACCACACCTGGCTAATTTTTGTATTTTTAGTAGAGATGGAGTTTCACTATGTTGGCCAGGCTGGTCTTGAACTCCTGACCTCAAGTGATCCACCCTCCTTGGCTTCCCAAAGTGCTGGGATTACAGACGTGAGCCACTGTGCCCATCCACAAAGTCTTTTAATAGATTATTTAAATCAACAACTTCTATAAGCTACAAAATAGATTGACAAAATCAGAAGCCATCCTTTTTCCAGTCACTCTTTCTTGCCTTCTCTGTCTTCTGTGTAGACAGCATTCCTCTGAATAGATGTTCTTGTCTCTTTAACTAGCAATGGGGTGTTTTCATCTACAGCAGAGCTTCTTACCTTGCAGGAGCAGCAAGACCTGGACCTCCAAGAGGGAGATGGTGGCTCTGTAAGCCATTTTCTAGTGGCTCCAGTGGAATTTGTTCCAAGAGAGTGGGAGTTACAAGGATGCAAAAGGACCAAGGCCACTATTCGGAGAGTCTAACAAAGGAGTTTAGCACTCTTGGAGGAAAGAAGGAAGTCGGTGATCCACGACCCAGGGCAGCTGCACTGTGGACAATGCAAGAAAACCTCAGTGGTTATCAGAGGAATGCTGGCTACTGCACAGCCACTAGAAAGATGTTGAGACAGGGTACCAGGCAGCCCAGGAGGGCCATTGCTTAGAGCTGCTTACAATGAGTCTGCAGCTCCCAATGACTTACTGTATGATTTGCCTGGATCTGAGAAACTGTTCTCCAGAGGCTGATGAAGGTCCAGGGCAATGCTTTATACTCCTGCATAGCATCTGTTTTCCATTTCTGTTCCCTATAAATTGCATTGTTTGGCCACTTGCCTGCACTTGCCTCTCCCTGCCCCTTCCCCTTCCTTTCTCTCCTCTAGATACCTTTTCTCTTAGGAAGAACAGGATCATTTCTCTCCCAAACAGGTCTTCCCACAGAGGAAAATGCTGAACAATACCAAATGTGGCCTTTGGTTTGTGGCTGCACCTGGCAACTAGTCAGAGAATTGCCTCTGGACTTTCTTCCCATTTTGCGGACACAGCCTCAGTTCGTGCATATTCAGTAGGGCTTGAAATTGTCTGTATGACAGTGGTTCCAATGTTAAGGGCAATGTGGGCAGCTTCTCATGTTACTTCTGGAGAATCACTTTCCAGGTTCTTCTCTCTTTCCCTCTCCATCCTCCCCCAATTCCCCTTTATCTTCACTTCTAATTGCAAAAATGGAGGAGGAAAGTAAGGTGAAAGTGGAGATCCTAAAATAGGTCAGGCCATCATGCAGGTTCTAAAATAAACGTCATCAATGCCAAGTCACTGAACCACATAGCCCAAGCTGACAGTGCCTCATTACCTGCTGTTCTGACGGGATTTTAAAGTCACAGCAAGCATCAGTGTCAAGGACTTACAAAAGAGCCTCCAAAACAAAAACAAAAACAAAAACAGGGAAGGCAATTTTGGGATGAGCAGGGAAGATGGGATAAGGGAAATGAAGAAAGACCCTGCCATACTAGGATCGAAGCGCAAACCAGAATGTGCTCTTTTGTAATCCACGTTGCTATTTTTGGTTATCAATGGGCTTGTGGCGGGTGGAAAGGGGGAGGAATAAATCCATCCTTGCTCCAGTGCAGGTTTGAACTTTGTGAGGATGGAATGGTAAGCACACAACATAGGGTTTTGTGCGTCGGCACAACTTTGTGTTAAGTTGTTCTCAGAGGGTATCTTGTAAGGGAATGTGAAAATGAATTACTGTGTTTGTTCTGGAGGCTGGATTGCAACTACTGAGATGTGATAGAAAAACTGGTCTTAACACTGCCCAGTAAAACAGTATTTCCCCCTACACTTATGTATGGCACCTATGGTCCATTTAGTCCCACATACACAAAGTAATCTCTTTGGTAGTCAAACTCCCATGAGCCATCCAGAGTACACAGCAGGAAGAACTCTGTTGTCTAGCAACCAATGGAACATTACAACACTAGATAAATTGAATCAATATTGCTCTAAATATTGAACCCTTAGATGATGCAAAAACCCTCAAAGCCATGTCCATAACTCCTCTGCTCTTTCCTCTCCTAGACTTAGCAGCCGAGGAGAACCAGCTGGTGTTTTGACAATCTGTGGAGACCCATGGGGAGGGAGGACTGGGGGAGAGCATGCCGAGTTCCACGGGGGAACCCGGCAGTAGTCATTCCAGAAAGGAGATATGAAAGCTGAATCCCTAGGAATCTGGAGCCTCCTGTCCACCTTCGCAGCACTGGGTGGCCTGGAAGTGAAGTCATCGTCCTGAGTTCCTGACCTGCTGGTGTCTGGTCAGGAATCACTGAAGTTGAGGAGGTCAAGGTCACCAACAATGGTTTTTATAAAGAACACTTGAGTTGCTGGGTGCAGTGGCTCATGCCTGTAATCCCAACAGTTTGGGAGGCTGAGGTGGGAGGATCATTTGAGCCCAGGAGATTGAGATCAACCTGGGCAATATAGTAAGACCCCCATCTCGAAAAAAATAAAAATTAGCCAGGTGCAGTGGTGAACACCTGTAGTTCAAGCTACTCAGGAGGTTCATTTCTACCAAGGTGCAAGGGGCTGGTTAAAATAAAAGAGGCTTTAAGGGAAAGGAAGTTCCAATATGTCAATCTGAGGGTTGTGAGCAGACAGAGAAGGTGCAGTTCACCACTGGGGCTTGGTGAGGAGACAGGAGGATCACTTGAGCCCAGGAGTTGGAGGCTGCAGTAAGCTGTGATTGCACCACTGCACTCCGTTATTCTCCTGACACTTTGTCCTCCATCATATTATCACTCACGCTTGGATTAGGCTGTGGAAATGGGGACTTGCAACATTGGAGGGAAAACCTTAAAACTGTCAAGGATAATTTATCCGTAGCTCACCAGGAAGGCCCCCAGGAAGATAAACTGTCCACAGGGGTCCCTTGTGGCACATTCTTTTTTCCCTGCTGTTTTCTACCTTCAGGGTTTTTTTCCTGCCCATCAACTGTCTTATTCTTCCAATCTCCATGGGGTGCATCTCCATTTTCCTTTTGAGAAATCTATTAGGTTGGTGCAAAACTAATTGTGGTTTTTGTCATTAGAAGTAATGCCATTTGGCTGGGTGTGGTGGCTCATGCCTGTAATCCCAGCACTTTAGGAGTCAGATGTGGGCAGATCACTTGAGGTCAGGAGTTCGAGATCAGCCTGGCCAATATGGCAAAACCCTGTCTTTACTAAAAATACAACAATTAGCCAGGAATGGTGGTGTGCACCTGTAATCCCAGCTACTCAGGAGGCTGAGGCAGTAGAAACGCTTGAACCCAGGAGGTGGAGGTTGCAGTGAGCCAAGATTGCGCCATTGCACTCCAGCCTGGGTGACAGAACGAGCCTCTGTCTCAAAAAAAAAAAAAAAAAAAAAGTAATGCCATTAAAAGTAATGGCAAAAACTGCAATTAGTTTTGCACCAAACTAATATCTCCCTATCCTCAGGGAAATCTCTGAATCTTAAGATCCATTACTACTTTCCTCTATCCTACCCCAGAGGTGCATTGATCCAACAGCAGCTCATTAAATTCATGATAACACCTAGTTCAGGGAAACTACTGCTTCTGCTATCCCAAGGCAGAAAAACCACAGATGCCCCACGTGGGTCTCAGGCAAGTTCATGCCACATCCCTTCTCTAAGTTCTCTGTGCAGGTCTATTTCTGGACAGGTGTCTAAGTCCACTATGCTCATTTTCCCTCATTATCACCATCATCATGGCTGTTTGTCACTCTGCTCCTACACATCAGGCACTGTAAAATATATTCTTCCACTGCTTCCACTGCACATTAGACATCATCAGCCCCGTTTTGCAGAGGAGCAAATGAAAGCATAGAGAGAGCATACAATTTGTCCAAGGACACCCAGCTAATATGTGGGAGCTGTGATTTGAATCAAGTTCTTCCATCTGAAGTCAAGGCTGTTCTGGAGTTTCAGTTTTGTGGAGGCTAGAGAGGAGATGGCTTATAAGCAAATGCTCTAGGAGTATAAGAAGGACACAGCAGGTGACTGGCAGAATCTTGCCTTCACTTGGAAAATCAGGAGACCTGGATTTTAGTCAAAGTTTTATTGAACTCCCAATTTTTCTTTTCATCATCTACAAAATGCCCAAATTCCTATCTAAGGGATCTGGGGAGTCATGCCCTACAAACCATAAATTCTCATCAGATTGGTTTTACTTAACACTATATATCATAACTTGCCTTCCAATATGACTCTGTCATAACATTATGTGATAAAGAAGAAAATCAAAATATTTTACCCCCAAACATGTTTCTTTTGCATATTTTGAAATGGCCCTGCAAAGCTGTCCTTTGTGGGGGAAAATTTACATCTGTAAAGACTCTCTAACATAGCTAGATCTTTTTCTTCTAGGCCCTCCCAATCCTGAAGAGATTAACTACTGGGGGAACCAGCCCCCAATATTTCAACATAGATTCTTTTCTACTTTCCCTAAGTGTCAGCCAGTCTGAGAAATAAAGAGAAAGAGTACAAAGAGAGAAATTTTAAAGCTGGGCCTCCCAGGGTGTCATCACATATTGGTAGGACTGTGATGGTGACCTCAAGCTGCAAAACCAGCAAGTTTTTATTAGGGATTTTGAAAGGGGAGGAGGTGTACAAACACGGAATAGGTCACAAGGATCACATGCTTCAACGGGCCATAAAGATCACAAGGTAAAGGCAAAATTAGAATTACTGATGAGGGTCTGTGTCCCGCTGTGCATGCACTGTCTTGATAAACATCTTAACAGGAAATAGGGTTCGAGAGCAGAGAACCAGTCTGACTAGAATTCACCAGGCTGGTATTTCCCAATCCTAGCAAGCCTGAGGGCACTGCAGGAGACCAGGGCATATTTCAATCCTTATCTCAACCGCATAAGACAGACACTCCCACAGCGGCCGTTCATAGACCTACCCCCAGGAATGCATTCCTTCCCCAGGGCTATTCCTTGCTGGGAAAAGAATTCAGCAATATTTCTCCTACATACTTTCTGCAAGAAGAAAAATATGGCTGTATTCTGCCTGACCCCGCAACAATTAACTAAGAATCTAGCACCTTTTAAAGATCTGAATAGGAAGCACTTGTCATCTATTGTCTCTAAGGGCAGCCACTATGAGAGTTTAAAAGAACCTTGGTCTCCACAATCTTTTATCTCACCCTGAACATTTCCTTTCTATTGATTCCAGGTCTTTAGACAAGCTCAACCCATTGTCATCCAAAAAATGTTTAAATTTGCCTATAGCCTGGAAGTCCCCCTCCCCTCATCCCCCTGCCCTGTCCCCTCTCCCTCTTCCTCCTCCCCCTTTCCCTTCCCCTCTCCCCTACTTTGAGTTGTCCCACCTTTTTGAACAAAACCAATGTATTTCTGAAATGTATTTGATTGATGTTTCACGCCTCCTTAAAATGTGTAAAACCAAGCTGTGCCCTGACCACCCTGAGCACTTGGAGAGCTTTGTCACGGGCCATGGTCATCATGTTTGGCTCAGAATAAATCTGTTCAAATATTTTACAGACTTTGACTCTTCAACAACACTTTTTAGCAACACAAATGGATGAAGAAGATAAGACTTGAATTCAATCTGGAGTCTGCAGCCTGGCTAAGCTGACTCACAGCCTGGAGCAGGCATGTCCCACGAACTCCACAGACCTGGGAGCTAGCAAAAGAAATGCTTGCTGCAGTGAGACAGAATGTTTTGGGGAAGTTTATTATGCAGCAATAGCTGATTGATATATTATTTTTATATGGGGCAAAGTGGGTCATATCATATGGAGAGAAAGATGGGGTGGTGGAAAAAAAGAAAGGTTATTAGGTTACCAGGGAGGAGAGGAAACTGTTGTCTATCATAGGTCCTTCAGGAAGGACCTTGTAGCAAGAGTTTCTCTGAACTTTCCAGATCTATCATTGTGCCAGACAAGCCACAAGGCTAAAATTTTTTTTTTAAGGCAAAAATTCAATGGTGGCCTGTGCAGAGCTGAAAGGGCAAAACTGGAAGGAAGTAACAGAATAACCTTTTACAACAGGCAAAATTGATGGCTGATTCAACAGCCCCAGAGGCTTGTGTAGCTCAGCAACTTACAGCAGCCATTCTTCTTGTTCATTTTGGTGAAGTTATTCGTGCGAAGAGTAAGGGTCCCCACTCTGCCCAGGTGCAGGAGGAGATTCAGAAAATTTAAAGAAATATGGGCATAATTTAATTCAACCTTGATGCTGATAGAAAGTTCCAGAGACATGGCCATAACATACCAACCAGTTTTATGCCCATCTTTGGAAATGGTAACAAGATGCTTTTAACCATCGTGGTGGTATATTTCTTGCATAGAAATAATTTTTTAAATGGAATACTTAAAAAAAAGCATTTGATACCAGTAAGGTTTTTCCAGAGGGCGTTGAAAAGAATTGGACTAAGCTTAGAAAAATGAGTTATCTGTTACCCAGAAAAAGCAGGTAGATCACTGCTGACAGAGCAATTTAATTTTAGCCCACATGTTTCAACACAAATTTAAACCTCCCATGCAATTAGCTAAAATAACTGAAATAGGCAAGTGCCCAAAGTACAGTAATTTATTATTCAAATTAAGCAGAATTTATAAACTCATTGGCAGTTACTTGTTTGACTTGACTTTTCTTTCTGTGAGGCTAAGCCTTTCTGTTGGAAGGGACCACCTAGATCAGAGTGATGTCCACCTGTACCAACTACAGAGGTACTTAGCTTCTGAATGAACACTTGGCTCTTAGTGTGTTATTAAAGGAAAATTCAACTGGAATTGTTGGTTATATTTCTCTGTCTTATCTTCCAGGAATCTTTGTTTGTTTGTTTTTTAAGAGACAGGGTCTGGCTTTGTTGCCCAGGCTGGAGTACTGTGGCACGATCATAGCCCACTGCAGCTTTGAATTCCTGGACTCCCACCTCAGCCTCCCGAAAAGCTGAGACCACAGGCATGTGCCACTACACCTGTCTAATTTTTAATTTTTTTTTTTGTAAGGAAGAAGTCTTGCTGTATTGCCTAGGCTGATCTTGAACTCCTGGGCTAAAGCGATCCTCCTGCCTTGGCCTCCTAAAGTGTTAGGATTACAGGTGGGAGCCACCCTGCCTAGACTTATCTTCCAAGAATCTTGGAGGGCAAGCATTGAGTTTTGAACCACTCTATTTTCTTCTTTGCCTCGTTGTGCAAAGCATGGTGTCTTGAACTTTGGAGTTCTGTAAATACATTTTTATTATCATGGCAGACCCATTTGGTTGGCCAACCCAGACATCATTTGTGTTTCCTCTTCTACCTAGCCATCTTCAGACTAGGCACACGTGACTCCATTCTGGCCAATGCATTGTAAACTGAAGCCTCTAGGTGGGGTTTTGGGAAATATGCATATTTTTAAATTGGTATGCCACATTAGCTGTTTTGTACCTTTCTCTTCTTGCATGCACACGTGAGGCTCAGAAGGGCAGTAACCATCCTGTGACCCTGAAGCAATAGGCGCGTGGATGAAGGTCCACACCCTAAAGATGGCAGAGCAAAATGATGTGAAGAGCTTGTGTTGGAACTGGCTTTTACCAGCTTACAAGAATTGACCAATAACTTTTCAAAAATTTTGCATGTCTCTTGATTAGCACAGCCATGATTAAAAATTGCCTTATATAAACTTACAATGAAGTAAGTTATATTAAAACAAAGATAATAGTGAAAACTTTTTTTTTTTTTACCATGTTACTACTATCTAATGCTTGTGAGGTTATTTATGTGTGTAATATTTATGGTGGAAATATCTTATACTGCAATGCAATTGAGTGTTTCTTCCCAATTCTGCACTTAGATGTGTCACATTGATAGCTGGAAATCAAACCATGGTGGAAGTACGTGCACTATGGAAATTGACAAACACTATGGAAATTGACAAAACATAAGTACGGTCCCTTCAGAATGGTTGTTAAACATTTACCAGCTCACCACTGCTGGCTTCCTGGTGGATCACTGATTCGACATCTCAGCCTCAGACTACCCTCTCCTAGAATTCTTATTGGATAGACAAATACGCCCCAATGTTTTAAAGTCAATATTAGTCAAGGTTTCTTATGTTATTGCAACAAAAATTATGTCTAACGTGTATAACTATTAAGTCATTTATCGCACCATACCAAACACAGCTGGAAAATATTCAATATCAAACCACGAATGAGCAGAAGAAGAAAGAAATCCTACTTGGAACTGAAGTCAGGCAGTTGGAATTTGCAGAAGGAAATCCTGGCAGCCTGTGGTGTTTGAGGCATTACATAAACATCTGATACTTGACTCAGTAACTATCAGCACTTGGTGTCAGCATATAAATGTAGGGTTGGAAAACTAGACAAATTGATTTTCCATTCCTCTCATTCTAGTTTCTTCCTTTTTTTTTTATTATACTTTAAGTTTTAGGGTACATGTGCACAACGTGCAGGTTAGTTACATATGCATACATGTGCCATGTTGGTGTGTTGCACCCAGTAACTCGTCATTTAACATTAGGTATATCTCCAAATGCTATCCTTCCCCCCACCCCCCAACCCCACAACAGGCCCCGGTGTGTGATGTTCCCCTTCCTGTGTCCATGTGTTCTCATTGTTCAGTTCCCACCTATGAGTGAGAACATGCGGTGTTTGGTTTTTTGTCCTTGCGATAGTTTGCTGAGAATTATGGTTTCCAGCTTCATCCATGTCCCTACAAAGGACATGAACTCATCCTTTTTTATGGCTGCATAGTATTCCAAGGTGTATATGTGTCACATTTTCTTAATCCAGTCTATCCTTGTTGGACATTTGGGTTGGTTCCAAGTCTTTGCTATTGTGAATAGTGCTGCAATAAACATACGTGTGCATGTGTCTTTATAGGAGCATGATTTATAATCCTTTGGGTATATACCCAGTAATGGGGTTGCTGGGTCAAATGGTATTTCTAGTTGTAGATCCCTGAGGAATCGCCACACTGACTTCCACAATGGTTGAACTAGTTTACAGTCCCACCAACAGTGTAAAACTGTTCTTCTTTCTCCACATCCTCTCCAGCACCTGTTGTTTCCTGACTTTTGAATGATCGCCATTCTAACTGGTGTGAGATGGTATCTCACTGTGGTTTTGATTTGCATTTCTCTGATGGCCAGTGATGATGAGCATTTTTTCATGTGTCTTTTGGCTGCATAAATGTCTTCTTTTGAGAAGTGTCTGTTCATATCCTTCACTCACTTTTTGATGGGGTTGTTTTTCTCTTGTAAATTTGTTTGAGTTCATTGTAGATTCTGGATGTTAGCCCTTTGTCAGATGAGTAGATTGCAAAAATTTTCTCCCCTTCTGTAGGTTGCCTGTTCACTCTGATGGTAGTTTCTTTTGCTGTGCAGAAGCTCTTTAGTTTAATTAGATCCCATTTGTCAATTTTGGCTTTTGTTGCCATTGCTTTTGGTGTTTTAGACGTGAAGTCTTTGCCCATGCGTATGTCCTGAATGGTATTGCCTAGGTTTTCTTCTAGGGTTTTTGTGGTTTTAGGTCTAACATTTAAGTCTTTAGTCCATCTTGAATTAATTTTTGTATAAGGTGTAAGGAAGGGATCCAGTTTCAGCTGTCTACGTATGGCTAGCCAGTTTTCCCAGCACCATTTATTAAATAGGGAATCCTTTCCCCATTGCTTGTTTTTGTCAGGTTTGTCAAAGATCAGATGGTTATAGATATGCGGCATTATTTCTGAGGGCTCTGTTCTGTTCCATTGGTCTATATCTCTGTTTTGGTACCAGTACCATGCTGTTTTGGTTACTGTAGCCTTGTAGTATAGTTTGAAGTCAGGTAGCGTGATGCCTCCAGCTTTGTTCTTTTGTCTTAGGATTGACTTGGCAATGTGGGCTCTTTTTTGGTTCCATATGAACTTTAAAGTAGTTTTTTCCAATTCTGTGAAGAAAGTCATTGTTAGCTTGATGGGGATTGCATTGAATCTATAAATTACCTTGGGCATTCCTCTCATTCTAGTTTCTTCCTTTCATTGATGCTGTAGTCACGGATCTTATTACTAGCATAACAGTCAGTAATATAAATATGTTATTTCTCTGGTTAAAGAATAATTCTTTTCAAAGCTGTATAATGTGATAAACTGACCCTGACTGATGACCATAAAAATAATTTACCCTTTTCTCCAAAGCTGTCAAAAAATTCTCAAGCTCTATAACCTATAAGCTGTCTAACCTTAAGCCACTGTTATATATTTTTCACATTTTATGAGTTAAAATAGACCTGAGAGTTAAGAAGAGGAATCATTGGTACATCTACTTCCCAGCCTGGAATATTAAGGGTCAGAGAGGTTAACTTATCTGTTCAAGGTGAAAAAAATAGAAAGTGGGGCTCGATTACAATTAATTCTATCTCTTCATTACTTTTTCTCTTTCTCAGAATCACATTTCTGTATTCCAGTATAAATATTGAGTTTGAACGCATGAAAATTATTTTTCTGGTATTTAAACAGGGTGGTTGGATTTTGTTTTCCTTTCTGGCCTGAGGCTGTTAAGAAGAGCCAGAGATCAAGAATTTGAGTCTTTGAATGCAAAATAAAAAGCATTGCCAATGGAACTAGGTTTGTTACTGGGGATTCTTGGTGGGGAATAATATGTTCTGGCAAAAAATGAGGAGGTCTATTTTCTCCTTCTCCTCTTATATAGTCTCCTTTTAGTTTCATACCTTTACCTTCTTACTCTTTTTTTTTTTTTTTTAAGATACAGTGTCTTGCTCTGTAGCCCCAGCTAGAGTGCTGTGGTGCAATCATAGCTTACTGCAGCCTTGAACCCCTGGGCTCACATCTGTAATTCCAACACTTTGGTAGGCCAAGGAGGGAGGATTGCTTGATCCTGGGAGTTCAAGACCACCCTGGGCAACATACTGAAGCCCTGTCTCTACAAAAAATTTAAAAATTAGCCAGGCCTGGTGGCATGTGCCTGTAGTCCCAGCTAGTCAGGAGGCTGAGGTGGGAGGATCACTTGAGCCTGGGAGGTCCAGGCTGCAGAGAGCTATGATCATGCCACTGCACTCCAGCCTGAGTGACAGAGAAAGACTCTGTCTCAAAAAAAAAAATACAATCTGGAAGAGGAAGAATAGTTACTGGGGCATTTGAAGTTCAGTAACAGAGAAAATCTCAGTGGGCTGAAGATAATGTAAAAACACCCCAAGTTCTAGTGTGTTCTTCTCCATCTCTATTCTGTCCACAGATTATCAACTGGCTCAAGTGATCTTCCCACCTTGAGCTTCTGAGTAGCTGGGATGACAATTGTGCACCGCCATGCCTGGCTAATTTTTAAATTTTTTGTAGAGACAGGGTCTTGCTATATTTCCTGGGTTGGTCTCAAACTCCTGGAGTCAAGCAATCCTTCTGCATTGGCCTCCCACACATTTATTAATCTTTTATTGAATAAATGTTTGCTGAGCACCTACTATGTGCCAGGCAGTCTTTTAGGTTCTGGAGAATGCATGGTGGGAACAAAATGCCCCTGGTCTCATAGATTAGGTGTGATGGGGAGGTGGAGCAAGAAAGACAATTAACGAGTTAACAGAGAGGCACCATGGAGAAAACGGAACAAGGTAATGTGTTGCAGTGTGGCTATAGGTGGGATGGGGTAATGTGATCAGGTCCTAAGAGGCAGCAAGAAGGAGGTATCTGAGTGGTGTCTTAGTTAGTGTAAGCTGCTATCACAAAGTACCATAGACTAGGTGGCTTATAAACAACAAAAATTTATTTCTCATAGTTCTGAAGGCTCAAAGTCTGATCTCAGTGTTCCAGCATGGTTGGGTTCTGGTGAGGGCCCTCTTCTGGGTTGTAGGTCACCAACTTCTCATATCCTCACACGAGCTGGAGAGCTCTCTGGGGTCTGGTGTTTTTTTTTGTTTGTTTTGTTTTTTTTTTGAGACGGAGTCTTGCTGTGTCAGCCAGGCTGGAGTGCAGTAGTACAATCTTGGCTCACTGCAACCTCCACCTCCCAGGTTCAAGTGATCCTCCCGCCTCAGCTTCCCAAGTAGCTGGGATTACAAGCATGCACCACCACAGCCAGTTAATTTTTGTATTTTTGGTAGAGATGGGATTTCGACATGTTGGCCAGGCTGGTCTCAAACTCCTGACCTCAAGTGATCCACCCGCCTCAGCCTCCCAAAGTTCTGAGATTACAGTCATGAGCCACTGAACCCAGCCTGGGGTCTCTTTCATAAGGACACTCATCCCATTCATGAGGACTTTTCTCTCATGACCTAAATTACCTTCCAAAGGCCCCACTTCCTAATATCATCACACTTGGGGTTAGGATTTCAACACACAGATTTGGGGGTGGGGGGCAGAGACATTCAGTCCATTGCAAGTGGGATCGGAATCACAGTTGATGGTCTTGCAAAGATTGGAGATAGGGCCCTAGGGCAGAAAGAATAGCAAGTGCCGAGCCCCTGAGGAACGAAAGAGCTTGGCATATTCATACAAAAGAAGGCAACCCTGTGTGGCTGGATAGTAGCCATCAATGGCAGGAAATGGAATTGTAGGACTATTTGGGACTAGTTCACACAGAAATTTGAAGCGATGGTGAGGACTTACTTTGTGTTTTATCCTAATTACAATGGAAAACATTGCATATGTTTAGGCTCTAGAGGAGCACCGTGAACCAATGTGCAGTCACAAAAGAATAGAGGTGCCAGGGATATAGTAAGGAGGATCTTCTAGACTGCAAGAAATATTGATGGTTTGACTAAGAGTAGTGTGGATGGAGGAAAGTTTATGAATGAAACCTATTTTTTAAATAGAGTCACAGGTGATAGTGATGGACTTGATGCAAGGAGAAGATGTGTAGAGAAAATAGAAGAATCAATGGTGATGCTTTGGTTTTTGGCTTGAACAACTGGAGTGGCATTTACTAAGCTGAGGAGACTGGAAGAGGAAAAAATTTCTCCCCTTTGTAGGAAAAGCACCCACAGTTCTGTTTCAAATATGTTAAGGAATCCTTCTAGAAATCTCATTATACATGACAAACAGTCTGCTGGATATAAGAGTTTGGAACCCAGGAAAAAGGTCAAGGCTTGAGCTAAAAATTTGCGGCTATATAAATAATCTTTAAAGCCAGTAGATAATCTGTGGACAGAGTAGAGATGGAGAAGAACACACTAGAACTTGGAGTGTTTCATTACATTATCTTCAACCCACTGATATTTCCTCTCTTACTCAAATGCCCCAGTAACGGTGCTTCCTCTTCCAGATCCTTTTTTTTTTTTTGAGACAGGGTCTCACTCTGTCACCCAGGCTGGAGTGCAGTCACCTGATTATAGATCACTGCAGTCTCTGCCTCCTGGGATGGTGTGTTCCTCCCACCTCAGCCTCCTGAGTAGCTGGGGGGACTACAGGCACATGCCATCACACCCGGCTAACTTTTAAACTTTTAAAATTTTTGTAGAGATAGGATCTTGCTATGTTGCTCAGGCTGGTCTCCAACTCCTGGGCTCAAGCCATCCTCCCACCTTGGCCTCCTAAAGTGCTGGGATTACAGATGTGAGCCCCCACACCCAGCCTCCAGATCCTTCTAATGGGCATTCCCTAAGTTACTGCCATCAGCTCCCATTTCCACCCCTCAACAAGTTCCGTGATTCCTGGACAATCTCATGTATTTATGTAGATTCATCTGATCTATACTGGTGACTTTCCAAGTCTGTGATCCTGTCCTTATTGCTCACCCAACCTTAATTGTTTCAAATCCACTCAATTCAAACCAATATAAGTCAAGAAGCATTTGTTGGACAATGTCCACATATCAGGCAGGTTGGTCGGTCATCGCTGACTATATAGGATGGTACCACTTTAGTAACTCTAACCCTCAGCCTTGGGGGCATAGAAGCTTGATTTTCTCAGCATATTAAGTGGAGCAATTTCTCAGGGTGCAAATTAACCCAGCTCACAAAAATCTCATGTATATAAATCAAAATGTCAATTCATTAATTTACGATGAGAAATTCAACTTACAAGAGGAGGAGACATTTGCATTTGCCTGATCTGCACATTTTCTCCATCTAGGAAAACTACATAGAGAGCCAAATCATCAGAAGGTTGCATGGATTACGAGAGATCGGAGCAAGGGGCCTTGGTGGCAGATTTGAATGTTTAATATCATCAGGCAGGGATAGTTGGATGCATCTATGTCTGCAGAGAAATCAAACAAATCATGTGTTCCTATGCACTTCTAGGATACCAAAAGAGTGCTTAGATGGGCTTCGCCAAAATACATTTCTCCCATACTCCCTTTTCTATGTTCTGTGATCACATTTCCCTTTGGTCTAATACATTCTTTCTCTGGATAAGTTAATACAATAAAATCAGTTAACTCCCACTAGGTCTTATTTTTACCTAGGAACCAGTTCATCCCAGTAAGGGTAATGTACATATTTCCGATTTCATTCTTTATGTGTAGAATAATTCACTTAGCTATTAGAAAGTAGATTCATTTTCTTCATTTCAAATTCTGTAGCCTCAAATATCTAGAATAATGTTCTTCAAATAAATATCTTATGAAATGTTTATCAAATGAATGACTGAATGACTGGATTTACTTTTGTCTCCATGCAGCTTGAATGATTAAATAGAAAAAAGCAGATTTTATTTAACATATTTGGTTGACTCTAACAAAAAACAAATGGTGGACAAAAGAATATTTTCTAGTCTACTTGCCCAAGACCCAAGGTTCTACCAATATCACACTGTTCAGAGCAGTTTCATGTCAAGATGGAGTCCAGCAGGACAGAGTCATGGCTTCATTCCATACACAAGTCCACAAAGTATAGCTTTTGACCTCACTGTCTTATTTTGATTTAACTTTAACTCTTCCGAAGCTGAATGGCAGAAATCACTTTTAGTTTGTTATCTACTTTACATTTCCCTTCAATACCAATATTCTATTTTCCTCATATTAACAAAGCAATGGAATGCACGAATTAAGAATGTCTGAATGAATGACCAAGATTCAGATTCTACATTATGGTGAGGATCAGGTGAGATCCATGTCACACCTAGTGGGTGGTTCTGTAATTTAATGCTTTTCTGAGGCTATGACCGAATACTTCCACTATAAGAATTTATCCTGAGAAAATAAAGAAGCAGTTAAAGATTTATATCTGAAGATTTTCCTTATAGCATTATATTATAACAGTTCAAAACAAACACAAAACTAGAAAACATTTAACAGGGATTGGTTAACACGGGGCATTACACAGTAGTGTATTATGCAGCCATGAAAATCATGCTTTCAGAGAATGTTTAAGGACATGGGAAAATGCTTGCTGTGCACATAGTTATTTTTGTTCACCAATATTCTTTCCTTTTGTTCTGATTGCTGTGATGGGAGCTCTCCTATCTTCTACATGGCACTAACACTCACATAACTAGAACTTATACATTTTATTTTATTTTACTATTACCTTTTTTTAGTGCCAAGACATTTACAGAAAGTTTTCAAAATTTTCAAAAATGTTACAAGAAGCGTGCAAACACAGTGAAACTAGTGGCAAATGAGACATTGAAAACTAACATCTGGATAAGTCTTAGAACCTATATATATAATATATACATATAATATATATAAAATAGATATTATATATAAAATATATATTATATAACAGATATTATATATAAAATATATATTATATTTAATAGATATTATATATAAAATATATATTATATTTAATAGATATTATATATAAAATATATTTTATATATAATAGATATTATATATAAAATATATATTATATATAATAGATATTATATATAAAATAGATATTATATATAATAGATATTATATATAATATAGATATTATATATAATAGATATTATATATAAAATAGATATTATATATAATAGATATTATATATAATATAGATATTATATATAATAGATATTATATATAAAATAGATATTATATATAATAGATATTATATATAAAATAGATATTATATATAATAGATATTATATATAAAATATATATTATATATAATAGATATTATATATAAAATATATATTATATATAATAGATATTATATATAAAATATATATTACATATATAAAATATATATTATATATAATATATAAAATATATATTATATATAATATACAATATATAATATATATTATATATAAAAATATGTTATATGTAAAAATATATAATATATATTATATGTAAAAATATATAATATATAATATATAATATATAAAAAATATATTATAGATAATATATATTATATATAAAAAAATAATATATATTATCTATAAAAATAGATAATATATAGAATATATATTATATATTATATATATTATATATAATATATTATATATTATATATATTATATAATATATTATATATTATATATATTATATAATATATTATATATTATATATAAAATATATAATATATTATATAATATATATAAATTATATAAAATATATAAAATATATATAATATATATAATATATAAAATATATAATATATGAAATATATATTATATATATTAAATATATATAATATATAATATATTTAATATATATTATATATTAAATATATTTAATATATATAAAATATATATAATATATATAATATATTTTATATATGATATATAATATATAATATATATTATATATATTTTATATATTATATATATTATATATTATATATAATATATATAATATATAATATATATTTTATATATTAGATATAATATATATTATATATATTTTAGATATAATATATTATATATTTTATATATTTTATATATTTTATATATTATATATAATATATATAAAATATATATTATATATGATATATGATATATATTATATGTGATATATAATATATTATATTATATATTATATATTATATATGATATATAATATATTATATATAATATATTATATATCATATATAATATATATCATATATTATATAATATATTATATATCACATATTATATATCATATATCATATATAATATATATAATATATTGTATATAATATATATAATATATGATATATGATATATTATATATATTATATATGATATATGATATATTATATATGATATATGTATTTTATATATAATATATATAGTTTATTTATTTATTTATTTATTTTTTATTTTTTGAGACAGAATCTCGCTCTGTCGCCCAGGCTAGAGTGCAGTGGCGCGATGTCGGCTCTCTGCAAGCTCCGCCTCCCGGTTCACGCCATTCTCTTGCCTCAGCCTCCCGAGTAGCTGGGACTACAGGCGCCTGCCACCGCTCCCGGCTAATTTTTTGTATTTTTAGTAGAGACGGGGTTTCACCGTGTTAGCCAGGATGGTCTTGATCTCCCGACTTCGTGATCCGCCCACCTCGGCTTCCCAAAGTGCTGGGATTACAGGCGTGAGACCCCGCGCCCGGCCTAGAACCTCTACATGTTAAAATTTAATGTGTGTAGTCTCACAAACCCCAAAGGCCCATGCATCTTATTCCTGCAGACTTCTCTCTCTGCTGCTACCAATAGGATAGGAGAACAAAAAAAGAATTAAGCAATGGCCAATCAGTGACTATTCTGGGCCAAGACTTCTTACAGGAGCCCATGGCTGTGCTAGATGACGGGACCAGGGGCTGGACTTCATTCAATATCACAAAGCAGGTGGAATTTAGCAAGGTATTTAAGCTGGATTTTGAAACTTAGGACTGAGGGTAAGAGGGTCAGGCATCACTCTGTAAGTCTTCTTTGAAGCATGTGAAGAAAATCAATCAGGTTCATCAAAAGAGAGAAAGTCGCATGTCGTATTTCTCTTCTGCTACTCATGTCTCGGCATCAGCACCCCTGGAGGTGTGAGACAGGGCAGTAGGAATCCTTTACACACATGGTAGCAGCAACAGCAGCAATGGACAGTGTCACTAACACTGATTCCATCAGAAGATTGGAACATTGGTGGTAGTGCCCCCAGTTCCTGGCAGGGGAGGAGCTTTCCCTTCTCAGCCCATTAAGTTTGGAGGCAGAGACTACTCTTATTGACTCCAGAAAAGGGGGTGTGCCAAAGGCCTGGCCAATCAGAGAGCCATATCATCTGGGACATGGGATTGGCTCAGAGATGAGCAGGTGATTGCTTCAAAGCCAATGATATGAGACTTCTGCTAGAACTTGATTTGAAGTTTTCTTCAAATCTTCATGACTTCTAGCCATGAAGTCATGAAGAAAAGGCTGGAACAGCTCACTGCCATTTTGCCACCAGGAAGAAAAAGCCAAAGTGAGCTAGAAACCACACAGCAACAGAGCTGAGGTGGAGAAAGCCCAGCCCTTAGTGGCATAGTTTGAATCTCTGAATTCCACTACGTCTAATTATTTGTTTCTCCCTAAATTTTTAGTAGTGTGAACCAACACATCTCTGAAGTGCCTTAACCTTTCTGCTTAAGGAACTTTGAATATATTTTCTGTCACAACCAAGAGATTCCTAACTGAATGCTAACTTAGAACTTTGGGGTTTGTGCAGCTTCACAAACCCCAAAGGTCCAAGTATCTTATTCCTACTGCTGCTACTAATAGGATACAAGAACAAAGATAATAAAGGCCAATCGATGACTATTCTGAGCCAAAACTCCTCACAGGAGCTCATGGCTGTGCTAGATGGGCTTCTTATGATGACTAGTTGATGAAAATAGTAGGAGCAAGTAATAAACTGCAAATAATGTATATAGGTGTGTAAGAAAATCTACCAACATGTCAACAGTGATTATCTCTGAATTATGAAGTTGTGAAGTTTTTTTCTTCAAATACATTCTAGAATATTTCAAATTTTCCAGAAAGATCACATATTAATTTTTTTTTTGACAGAGTCTTGCTCTTTTGCCCAGGCTGGAGTGCAGTGGTGTGATGTGGGCTCACTGCAACCTCTGCCTCCCGGGTTCAAGCGATTCTCCTGCCTCGGCCTGCCGAGTAACTGGGACTACAGGCACGTGCCACCATGCCTGGCTAATTTTTGTATTTTTAGTAGAGATGGGGTTTCACCACGTTGGCCAGGCTAGTCTCGAACTCCTGGCCTCAAGAGATCCATCTGCTTCGGCCTCCCAAAGTGCTGGGATTACAGGCGTGAGTCACCGCACCTGGCCCACATATTAATTTTAAATAACAATGCAAAGGAGATTAAAGAGCTCTTGGTTTTCCTTCTTCAGTGACGCAAGCAAAAGCCCATATGGCCTTTTCCACAACATCAGGAGACATTTCACAGATTCCCCTGACAATTTCAGATGGAGACCAGTGAGCTCAAGTTACAGGTTAATCTTGTGTTTAGTTAGATAATGGAAGAGGAAACTTGGCCATCGAGTAGCTTAAAGACTAGCATTCGAGGCTGGGCACGGTGGCTCATGCCTGTAATCCCAGCACTTTGGGAGGCTGAGGCAGGTGGATTACCTGACGTTGGGAGTTGAAGACCAGCCTGACCAACATGGAGAAACTAAAAATACAAAAAATTAGCCGGGCATGGTGGCACATGCCTGTTATCCCAGCTACTCGGGAGGCTGAGGCAGGAGAATCGCTTGAACCTGGGAGGCAGAGGTTGTGGTGAACAGAGATCACACCATTGCACTCCAGCTTGGGCAACAAGAGCAAAGCTCTGTCTGAAAAAAAAAAAAAAAAAGACTAACATTCAAATTCCTGACTTTGTGTCTGCGAAACAGAGAACTGGTCAGCTGACTGACTCTTTGCTAATCCCTAAGAGAGAAACTGAGATGGTTGCCCACAGGTGGTGATTCCTGAGAGGCTGGGGCAGAAAGTGACGGGCATCCTGACAGCAGAAAACTGAAGGACCTTCATGAAACCATCCTCCACATCACAAAGGTCTCCCATGTCTTTTGTGGTTGGCTGGCTTACTTTACACCAGACTTCACAAAGTCCAGAGGAGAGGAGAGGGAAGGGGAGAGGACAGGAGAAGGGAGGGGAGGGGAGGAGAGGAGGGGAGGCAGGGAGAGGTGAGGGGAGCAGGAAGGAAGCACAGGAGAAGGCCCCTCAGGGAGACAGGGCTGGTGCTGATGAAAGTGCCACCTCCTTCTTCCCCCTGAAGTATCAGTGGAAGAAGCCACCGTCCCTGGTAGGTAACGAAGTGAATTAAGAGCCCGAGTTTTTAAAAGGGCCTGCAAAAGTTTACAGTAGGGACTATGATCACATTTATAGGTCTCCACCAGAAGGAAGTTAAAGAAATCTGCCTGGACACACAAAATAATCACCTGCCATCTTTATGTGGTCGGGAGGGAATTGACGACCCCGGAGATCCATATCCCGCCAGCTGCTCTCACACAGGCTGGGGCCACAGGGAGGAAACGTTCTCTTCATCCTTCAAGTGCCTGTTTTCCCTACACCCCTTTTGCCCACCAGAATGAATTGCCCCTTGTGGACTAACCCCCCACATTTTAAGCACATTTCTAGTTATCAGAACACAGAGACTCTCAGGCTTATTGTAGTTATGCCTTTGTGAGTCTATCCTCCATCTCCTTGAAGACATTGATATAGTTTGACTGTGTTTCCACCTAAATCTTATCTTAAATTGTAGCTTCCATAATTCCCATGTGTTGTGGGAGGGAGCCGGTGGGAGATAATTAAATCATGGGGGCAGTTTCCCCCATACTGTTCTCGTGGTATTGAATAAGTCTCCCGAGATCTGATTTTATAAGGGGAAATCCCTTTCACTTGGTCCTCATTCCCTCTTGTCTGCCGCCAGGTAAGACACGCCTTTTGCCTTCCGCCTTCCGCCATGCTTGTGAGGCCTCCCCAGCCATGTGAAACTGTGAGTACATTACACCTCTTTTTCTTTATAAATTACCCAGTCTCAGAGATGTCTTTATTAGCAGTGTGAAAACAGACTAATACACACATCTTCATCTAATCATTCTTTTGAAGTTTCTCCTTCTTCCCCCCACTCCTGTCCCATACTTCAATACCTGCAGAGTGTATGTTCTTAATAAATGTATATTCAATTTTGAATTCTTATAGCTGGCTCTTTGCAGCATATCGTCCCAACCAAAGAAATGAATTGGCCAATTGCCTCTCCCTGTGTTCCCCAGAGGATCAGAGAAGGCTGAGCTTCCTGAACTCAGTAGTGAAGGGGTCTTGAGCCTTGAGCCCTCTGGAGCCCACTCTTCTAGAACCCTGAGGTCTCATGCTGCTGAAGCCTTGGGAATGTGTACTCCAAGCACTGTCTCTTTCTTTACAGGATTTTCCCAAATTAAAATGCCCAATAGGTAAACAAAACCTCAGACTTTTACTTTAGGCCCTGCTGGAAGGACCCAGTTGGAGAAAGGAGTGAATAATGTAAAGATTAAGGGCCTTGGGGGTCAGATAGCCATGGCCTTGACATCCATACAAAATCAGGCAAGTAACCCAGCCCATAGGAGCCTCAGTTTCCCTATGCATAAATGGGGAGAATACTACCTTTTTCAGAAGGTAGTTGTAAACCTTTAGTAGAATGACATATGTTTAATCCCAGGCACTGAAGAGAAACTCAACAAATGTTAGTTTTTTCCCACTTTTTCACATTTTTTAAATTTTCCTAGAATTTTCTACATTTCCCTGGAATTTTCTCAACTGGGGCATGATGGGTAATGATGAGTTTACTAAGAGCTCAGTCCCTAAAAGTGTATTGGTTGCTTCTAGGAAGGTAAAGTGTTTAAGTCAGGAAGCTTATGGTGGTATCTCTGCTGGGCATTTCAATGACCTGGGAGGCAGCCAGGACACAGCCCTGGCAGGCAGCGAATTCTGTGAACCTTAAGTCAACAATGCAGAGGTTGCCCCAGCCCTGCATGGTAGGGAGAACCAGTTCTTTGCACAAAGGCATCACAGTTTCCGACATGAACTTAGCAGCCATTTCCACAGCCACAAGGAAAGACAAATTCCTCTCTCCACTCCCCGGTCCTCACAGGGAAAGGTTTGTGTCCATCCAGTGAGGATGTTGGCAAACCCAATGATGAAGGCCTGACCAGCAAAAGTCTTATAATTAGTTACTCAATGCTTCAGAATAAGCTTGCTTTCTCTCAGCAAATCCAGAAGAAGACAATTCTGGAGCTATGAATGATCCCCCTGAGATATCAGCCCTCCAGAAAGGAAGCAGAAGCAGTCCAGGCAGCTTAACTTCAGCCACAGTGGGACAGGAGGTGACATTTACAATGTTGGTTCACAGTCCAGAAGGCCAGTGGATCTGGGAGGGTCTCCCAGTGCCTGGACAAAGGGAGTGAGTGTTGGGATTTCCAGAGGCATCCTTGGACTCTAAGCAGTAGCTCCAGAGGCTGTGTGGGCTAAGGACAAGGAGCCCATGGGAAAGAGCAGATGCTAGGGTAATGGAATACATGGTATTTGGAGCCTAGAAGTCAAAGCACACTTAAGTGAGACCCAAATTGATGTCTTATCCATTTCTGTTTTTAAAAAAATTTTTATTTCCATATGTTATTGGGGAAGAGGTGGTATTCGGTTACATGAGTAAGTTTTTCAGTGATGATCTGTGAGATTTTGGTGCACCCTTCACCCAAGCAGTATATGCTGCACCCAATTTGTAGTCTTTTATCCCTCACCCCCTTCCCACTCTTCCCCTTGGAGTCCCCAAAGTCCACTGTGTCATTCTTATGCCTTTGCATCCTCATAGCTTAGCACCCACTTATGAGTGAGAACATACGATGTTTGGTTTTCCATTCTTGAGTTACTTCACTGAGAATAATAGTCTCCAATCTCATCCAGGTTGCTGTGAATGCCATTAATTTTTACTGCTGAGTAGTATTCCATCATATATATATATATTCCATCATATATATATAACAGTTTCTCTATCTACTTGAAATGCCCATCAATCATCCATTTCTTTTTAAATGGGTTTAAAAAGGATCTGTCTTAGATCAGCATTGGCCTGTAATGGTCAGAGGAAGGAAAGAGCAGCTACTCTCCTTGTCTTCATCAGCATAACCTTCTTCTGTGATCCCACCTGCTCAACAGATACACTTTCCTCCATTCATTCAGCAAGCAATCATCAAACATGTGGGCTGAGCCAGGCCACATGTTAGGGTGGTTGTTCCCAAACTCAGGGTTCATGGATTTTGCCAGGCTGTCAGCAAAAGAAAACAGTTTTGGAAACTTAAAAATACCAATTTCTGGGCTTCTCCATAAGCCTAGGTGAATTCCAAATAATCCATATTTTTAAAAAATTTCTCATTTGAATGTCACCATATTAGGAGTACAAGAAAGAATGACCAGCGGCCAGGCATGGTGGCTCACGCCTGTTACCCCAGTGCTTTGGGAGGCCAAGGCAGGAGGATCACTTGAGGCCAGGAGTTTGAGACTAACTTGGATAACATAGTGAGACCCTGTCTCTAAAAAAATTTTTTTTATATTAGCTGGATATGGTGGTAATCCCAGTTGCTTGGGAGGCTGAGAGTGGAAGGATCCCTTGAGCCCAGGAGAGCCAGGCTGCAGTGAGCTATGATCACATCATTGCACTCCAGCTGGGGCAACAGAGTGAGACCCTGTCTCTATTGAAAAAAAAAAAAAAGAAAAAGAAAGAATGACCAGAACTCTGACTTTAACTCACAGGAAAGCAAGTAATTAGAATACGAGGTAAGGGCTGTGATTAAAGCATATACAACATGCTATGGACGCCACAGAGAAGGATTGCTAGACCTTCTCTGGAGGTGTAAGCAATCATTTCCAAAGAAGTGATATTTGAGCTGGGTATTGAATAATGGGAGCACATTTTCCAGGTGGTCAAGAAGGTAAAGGATATTTCAAGGCAGAGGGAATAGTGTGGGCACCAGGGAAGGCTGTGTGTCTGAGAAGTTGTGGTGGTTTAGTGGTGTTGGGTTGAAACATGGATCTCATCTTGGGAGAGTAGGTAGTGAGAGCTGAGGCCAGGGAGGTCAGGGCTGGATCACAAAGTGTATTGCATGCAAGGTGAGCTGGCAGCTTGGATTCTATTCTCTGGGCCACTGGGTACCACTGATGTGTATGAGGAAAGGGAGTAACAAAGTCAGATGTACCCTTTATTTATTTGAGACAGGGTCTTACTCCATCCCCCAGGCTGGAGTGCAGTGGTGTGATTATAGCTCACTGCAGCCTTAAACTCCTGGGCTTAAGAGATCCTCCTGCTTCAGCTTCCCCCTTGGTTTGGAAGGGATCAAATAGACAGAAAAAGGTGGGTTGGGGGGTTCTTATAATCACCTGGGCTAGAAAGGACATAGGTCCAAGCTTGGTTAAGGCTACCACAGTGGGGACGGAGCAGTGGAGATAGCTTGCAGAGATGTTAATACCTCTGTGATTTTCCTAAATATGTGTCAGGTACTCACGTTTCTGACCAGACAGCCACCCCTCCACAGTCTCCAGTCTCCGTATGGCAGGGCATGACCTCCAATGGGCCACAATTGCTAAATTAAGTATCATGAACTACTGTCATCATTAATGCAAACACACAAGACAGCTTTAGAAATCCTGGCAATGCTTTCTGGCAAATGTAATGAAAAACTTAAATAATTATTCCATGTAAATAGATTTCATATGAGCTCTTCTTTTGGTAGGAAGGAAGGGAGAAAAGGTGGGAGAATTCTGTGATTTATGGCTTTGAGTGGTACAATGAATTAGGCCAGGCATCCCACTATGAGTCTGAGCCTGCCTTGGCCTGCATTATGAGGTTGTTAGATCATTTTGAGCAGCGTGGCTCAGGTGACCTAATGCAGGCGTGAGAGATAAAGGTCATTAAAATCTGCCACACTGTAGGAACTCTCTAAAAAGAGACGCAAAGGCTGACTTCGCAGAGTAGCGGCATTTCTCTTTGGGATACAAGGTATTCTATCACTTAGGGAAAACTGAAAACCAAAGTGATAATGATGGGAAATAAATTGATGGCCTCAAAAGGAAGGGTTGCAGAAGGAGGAGGGAGATAGGGGAGCTACCTACAACCCGTGGCAAGGGCTCCTCCTGTAAGAGAAATAATGAATGAGTTAATATCAAGTAGGAAATATTGACTCATGTGCATGAGATTCAAAATTACAATATCTGAATCTGCACTGCCAATGTAGTCCAGTGGAGACAACAACTGGGAGTTAGAGGCTGAGCTATTAATCCTAGTTTAAGACACTTGAGCCTGCTTCTTTACTTCTGCTAAGCCTTTGTTTCCTAGTATGCAAAATGAATACCTATTCCAATAGGTAATTTTGCGTGTCAAGTGTGATTATATATTGAGAAGCTGTGGGTGTATGTATTCCCATGTATTTGCTCACAGGAAATTGTGAGCTTAACCTGGAAGACAGAGGAAGGCAAGTTCTTACCTGTCTGCTGGAGAATACCAAGAGCCCTGAACAGAAGGGCTGAAACCTAGCCTGGACTATTCTTTGAAGCCCTATACCTGGTGAAATTAAGGTATTTAATGCTCTATGCTCTGAGAAATAGACTAATATAATAAAGCTTTCTGATGTTTTTCAGGGGGAACCCAAGGGTAAGATCTTAAATTTGAAGCGATGTATTCCACGGCAAACCAGCTTGGGGTGAGAAGGGCAGATTAGAGTGGGACATCATAGACTTTATCTGTGCCTCAGAGAACTATGTCCTGGATGTTGGGTGGAGGAGATGCCTTCCTGGGCATTGCCGATGTTGGGGGAGAGGCTGACTCTTACAAGCTGGCTAAGATCCACCAAACCAAGGTGGCTGACTCTTGCAACCTGGTGTCATTCTAGGACCTTCGGAATGAGGGTTCTACTCTTCAGGGGCCAAGACTGTGCATCTGAGAACAGCTACAGCTAGTCTATAGAAGGAAGTTGTCCACATTGTCATACTCTTTTGTTAATTTCAAGCCTTTCTTGAAGTCCGTCAAGCACTATAGTCTGGCTGCCTGGCTTCCATTGTGGGGAAGAATGGTGGAAAAGCTATGGCCACACCTGCGGTGATTCAGGGAACAGCAGTAGCTTATGAGAAACAGTAGAGAGGCAGCTGCCACCCTCTTGAGTGTATCACCTGAACTCCCCATAGCAGACTGAATTTTCCAAAGATAGTCACAACAATCTCTCCCCTCCCACAGCTTCTGACATGTGACCTTGACAACCCTTTCATCTAATGATGTGCTCCATGTCCCCTATCCTGGAGCCTAGGAAGAGCTTTGCAATTGCCTCTGTCAGAGATGTCTGAACCAGAGCAACTCCATCTTGAGTAGGAGCTGGGTAAAATGAGGCTGAGACCTACTGGGCTGCATTCCCAGATGGTTAAGGCACTCTAAGTCACAGGATGAAATAGGAGGTCGGTTCAAGATACAGGTCATAAAGACCTTGCTGATAAAACAGTTTGCAGTAAAGAAGCTGGGCTAAGACCCACCAAAACCAAGATGGCAATGAGAACGACCTGTGGTCATCCTCGTTGCTACACTCCCATCAGTGCCATGATAGTTTACAAATGCCATGGCAATGTCAGGAGGTTACCCTGGTCTAAAAAGGGGATGCATGAAAAATCCAACCTTTGCTTAGCATTTCATCAAGAAATAACCATAAAAATGGGTAACCAGCAGCCCTCAGGTCTCCTCTGTCTATGGAGTAGCCATTCTTTCTTTTTTTCTTTTCTAAGACAGAGTTTTGCTTTTGTCTCCCAGGCTGGAGTACAATGGCACAACCTCGGCTCACTGCCACCTCCGCCTCCCAGGTTCAAGCGATTCTCCTGCCTCAGCCTCCCGAGTAGCTGGGATTACAGGCCCCTGCACCACACCCAGCTAATTTTTTTGCATTTTTAGTAGAGATGGGGTTTCACCATGTTGGCTAGGCTGGTCTCGAACTCCTGACCTCAGATGATCCACCTGTCTCAGCCTCCCAAAATGATGGGATTACAAGCGTCAGCCACTGCGCATGGCCGCTATTTTTTAAATTTTACTCTCTTAATAAACTTGTTTTTGCTTTGCACCATGGACTCGCCCTGAATTCTTTCTTGCACGAGATCCAAGAACCCTCACTTGGGGTCTTGGGATTGGGATTGGCAACTGTTTCCTGTAACACTTCCACCAATAGAGGATGGTGGAAATGATGCCATATGATTTCTCAAGTGGGTCATTAAAATGTCCTGCACTTCTGCTTTGTTCTCTTGACATATTGGCTCCTGGAATGCAGCCAACATGCAATGAGAAAACCCAGGCCATGTGGGGAGGCCACATGGTGATGTCACAGCCAGCAGATTCATCTGAGGTCCTAGTCAGTATCAACATCCAGATTTCTTCAAATGGTTTCACCCTCCAGCTGTCATGTCACTCACAGCCTTTGAGGCTTTCTAGCTGAGGCCCCAGACATTGTAGCGCAGAGACTAGCTGTTCTCCAGTGTCCTTCTCAAATTTCAGACCTACAGAATCCATGAGCATAATGAAACGGCCGTTTTATGTCACTAAGTTTTGGATTGGATCATTATGCCAATCCAAATAGCTGGAACACTGTTCATGCTTACTTTCCAGGTGAGGCTCTCTAGAAACCTCAACTCAGAAACATCACTCTTTTTTGAGACAATGTCTTGTCTTGCTCTGTCACCCAGGCTGGAGTGCAGTGGCACCATCATAGCTCACTGCAGCCTTTAATTCCTGGGCTCAAGCAATCCTCCTCCCTCAGCCTCTCAAATAGCTGCATCTACAGGCGAGCACCACCATCATGCTTGGTTAATTTTTTTTATTTTTTATTTTTGTGTAAGACAGGGTCTCACTATGTTGCCCAGTCTTGTCTTGAGCTCCTGGCCTCGAGTCTCCCACCTTGGTCTCCCAAAGTGCTGGCATTACTGGCATGAACAACTGCACCTGGCCCAGGGCTATTCGTCTTATCAAAGATTTACTGCCTCAAAGAGGAAGGAAACAACTTTATATGGAAAGATATTTTAAAAAATACATAGCAATCCATTTTACTTGAAATAAGACTGTTTTTACCAGGATCCAGTACTACACTGAACTATAAACCAGAACTAACCACATTAATTTACTGAACCCAGGCAGAACCAGTTCCAAGTATCACTTTTATTTTTAGTGAATCATAAACCAAATCAAAGTTGTTTAAAACATTATGAATATAAGTATTCCATTAAAATTACAACCAAACCAATGTGTCTTGTAAAATAATTTTTGCCATATTACAAATTATTATACTATAAATATTTTGCTGTTCTCTAAAATGAATCTGAAAAAAAACCTCATAAATAAATAGTCATTTGTTCAAGCCCTTTGGGGTACATACTAATTCATTCCAAATTGATTGGTAAGATGGTAAGAAATACATTATTTATATGAACTGAGGGAGGACATGTCACTTCACACACCAGTCCCCAATAAGCCCTAAGCTCTTTTTCTATCAAAGGAGCTATACAAATTCTTGTTATATGTCACATGATATATTAGAAAGAGTCAGGATTTTAGAGTCTCGTAGACTGGGATGATTGTCACAACCCATTTACTCTGAGATCTCAGAAAATTTATAAGACTTCTCTTGGTTCACTTTGTCAGTAGTAAAATGGAAAAGAAAATATGCCAACTTCATAGCATTTGTTTGTGTGTGCATGGCTGTGGGTATATGTGTTTGAGAGAGAGAGAAAGAGGGAGGGAGAGAGAGAGAGAAAGAGTGACAGAGAGAAAGAGAGGAAGGAGGAGGAGGGAGAGAGATACAGGGAGGAAGAGAGGAAGAAAGGGAGAGAAGGAGGGAAGAATGGAGGAAAAGAGAGAAAGAGAGAGCACTTGTTGCAGAGATGGCTAGTTTTGCACTAAAACATGCACTTTCCTTTATGTAATATACAGTTGTTTCTGGGTGGCATCTAACCAGGTGATGCATTTGCTGGTTCTCATTTTGTATCCAGGTGAGGCTGGAACTACGCTCACCACATGGACAGGCGTGATCTCTGTACATATGAGCCAACACAGTTACATGACTGGATGCCTCCTCCACATCATGTTCTCTTGCCTGCTAACTGGGAGAAAACTGAAGAAGACTCCAGGATCCTGGGAGATAGAGGTGGAGCCCACAGATGGAATAAAACCAAGTCCTGGATTCACTGTATGGAAGAAATATACGCATTAACCAGGAACATCTACAGTAGATAATTAGAGGAGAGTGATGATCCACGGAGATTAGGGGGGTTTATTTGTTATATCAGCTAGTGTTACCCTATTACAGAGATAGAGGAAATAATGTATATAAAATAAGCCCAGTGTCTCACAGATAACCACGTTCAATAAATGTTTTTGTTTGTCCCTTTGAATGAATGGAGGATATCTACCTATCTTCTACCTATTCAGAATCTCACATGAGGCAGCACATTTAGCACACTTGTTTAGTTATAATCTTCCATGCTTATCTTTGTGAGTCTGTTTGAAAAGCTGGATAAACAGCAATGAGTGACTACATTTGCTTATATAAAGCACATGTCTCCTTTTAAATTTCATGTTAGTATTGGTATTTGTGCTGCATATTTAGCATCACCAAAAAAGGAGAATGGGGTTATGAAAAAGACTTAAATGCTCCCATAGAAAAACTCATATCCAGCCCAGGCAACATAGTGAGACTCGAAGGTAATTAGATCGCTTGAGCCCAGGAGTTTGAGACCAGCCTCAGCAACACGGCAAGACCCCTTCTGTCTCTACAAAAAATACAAACATTAGCCAGGCATGGTGGCCAGCATGCCTCTAGTCCCAGCTACTCAGGAGGCTGATGTGGGAGGATCCCTTGAGCCTAGGAGTTGGGGGCTGCAGTGAGCTATGTTGGAACTACTGCACTCTAGTCTGGGCAACAGAGTAAGATGCCATTTCAGAAAACAAATTTAAAAAACTCATGTCTGGTGGTTTATTAAAAAACCAACAGACATCTCAAGACTTCTCTGTTCCTAATCATGAAGTGGTAACATTTGATATAGAAGAGAATGGCCATTAGGCAATATAATAACCTCTCGTGTTTCTATTAATTAAAATTCTATTCATTAAACAAAATATTTCATGTAAAAATATTTCATTTTAGGCTGGGCACTGTGGCTCATGCCTGTTATCCCAGCAATTTGGGAAGCCGAGGTGGGAGGATCACTTGAGGTCAGGAGTTCGAGACCAGCCTGGGCAACTGGTGAAACCCCGTCTCTACTTAAAATACAAAAATTAGCAGGGTGTGGTGGCACATGACTATAATTCCAGCTACTTGAGAGGCTGAGGCAGGAGGATCACTTGAGCCTGAGAGGTTGAGGCTGCAGTGAGCTGAGATCATACCATTGCACTCCAGCCTAGGTGACACAGCAAGACTCTGTCTTCCAAAAAAAAAAAAGTCCTAATAGTAACTTCATTTGCTTTCTTTTTTTGAAATCTAGTGATTCAGGACTGTGAGATGTGACATAATACCTAGGGGACTAGCAAAATTTTTAATTTTCTGTTATATCTCCATTTTATATCACCCTTGTGTGTGATTAGATAAATTACTTTCAAACATTCTGATTTTATACAATTAATTTTTTTCTTGTCAATAAAATCTAAGGAAGCCACCCAGCTGTCTGAAAATAAGCTATTATACCTGAGTGTTAAAATGCTTTAATTTGTGATGACAATCTGCCTTGAAGAATGTTGCTCCTCCTTCCCCTTTAGCTCATATTTTGTTGAACCAAACTTTGCTTGAAAATGGATTCTTCAGTGTTCTCTGTTTGGCTACAGGAGAAAAGTGTATTTGTGAAATGCTCAAGTAGAAAGCTATTCTGCAAAAGTTGAAGCTGAGTCTTTGTTTTGTACATAATCTATTGCTTAGTTTTGTGATGAATTTCGCATGAAGGTGGGATCCAGGGAAGGGGTGGGCTGGAGTACTGTGTGAGTGGTCAGTGTTGGTTTGGGCTCATGGCCCATAAAACTAGGAGGGCAGTTTCTAAAGGTGGCAGCACAAAGTGAAAAAGATAAAATCCTTTTTTTTTTTTTTTTTTTTTTTTTAGGATCTCATTCTGTCACTCAGGATGGAGTACAGTGGTATGATTCTAGCTTACTGCATCCCCCAACTCCTGGGCTCAAGCGATCCTTCAACTCCAGCCTCTTGAGTAGCGGAGACTACAGGCATGTACCGCCCTTCTCAGATAATTTTTATGTTTTTTAGAGATGAGATCTCACTATGTTGCCCAGACTAGTCTCAAACTCCTGGCCTCAAGTGATCCTCCTGTTTTGGCCTCCCAAAGCATTGGAATTACAGGTGTGAACCACCTCTCCCAGTCAAAACTCACTTTTAAAGAATAGTGTCTTAAGCTTCAGGGCTTAAAGCCCAAAACTTTATTGGGGAGTGCAATCCCAGGGTAGCAGGAGTCAGCCCAAAAGGAGGGAGAGCAAATATAAGGAAATGTGTTGCTAACTTTTCACAACTTCAGTGGTGATGGTATCTCAGTTTCTCGGGTTGTCTTCAGAGAGATCACGTTGCCAAGAGGGAAAAGGATGAAAGAATTGATCTGTTGACATCTGTCTTCCATTGTTAAAAGTTTGCCCAGCATTTTGAGGCTAAGTGCTAAGTGGGTTCTGAGGCATCTTGCACCTCAACAGCAATGTGGGAGCCCCAGAACGGTGGAGGGAGAGGTACAGGGCACAGGAATGAAGAAAGATGCTCTTTGGCCATGCCCGCTTGTGACACGGGGACCAGTATTAGCTGCCACAGTGGTGCTAGGTCTGTAGAGGCAGTCATACCTTGCAACAGAGACTTCCAGGACCACGAGAACTTCAAGTCATGCCTAGGGCTGCCTCAGCCAAGAAATAAGGCAATGCAGTGAATCCAGGGCCAATAGCAAGTCTGCAGGGATTGGGGTTTTCAATGAAAGCTTCTGTAATGGTACATTAAAATTAAATTTTGCTGAGGCATATACTAAATGGTGAGATGTGAGACCACTCCAATGCAAGATATAAACTCAGGTCCCTTGTCCTTCCAAGCCTTGCCTTTTCCATAGTTCCCCACTGGTTGTTATAGAGTGCAATACTGGCTTCAACAGTCACCATCATGGCAGAAGAAGGTGGGTCATCTACAAGCCACATTTCAAGTTTCCAGTGGATTGGGCATGGAAGTTTAATTGCATTTACTGCAGAAGCAAGTGATGATGATAAGTTTGTGGTAAATGTGGACTGGGTGGGGGTCACAGGGTGGGGTTGGGTATGAAAAGATCATGGCTGTATTGCATTCCTGTCCTTCTTTTTTATCCACTGCTCATGAGTGCCAGGCATAATAGGATTAAGTAGCATCCTAGAGGTACCCTTGGATATTGGGGCATAGCTCTTTGCTTCTGTGTGTGCTGGAACCCTCTTGGGAGCTTGGTCTCCTGTGCCTACCTTCTCCCTCTTCACTACAAGGCTACATGTTCATTTTCAGTTCCGACAGTCCAAAACCACCTGCTCTTCACTTTTCCCAGGTTTCCGAGGCAAAAAGCAGCAGCTTTTTGAGGGGAATGAGGTGGGAATCGAGGGTTCCCCCATCAGCGCCCTGGGAGACATTAAAGGGGAAATTTAGCCTAAGTAATGGTTGAAACCTGTAGCTCAGAGAACTACAAAACTACAGCCTGGGACACTTTGAACATCTGCTCTAGAAAGATTTTGTGGACTTTTTAGATTCACTTTGGGTTTTCATGGGAAAACTCAGGGAATGGAAGATGTTAATTTCTTATTTGGGTCACTTAACATCTCATTGCCTCTTCGTGTTTTTAACGTAAAACTCAACTTTCCCAAAGTGTTGGTTTGAAGTTCCTTAAACATCGATGACTTACTCTGCTGTTTTGGGGAACTTACACTGTTTATGAAGTCATATGACTGATTCTATTTATGTTTGAAGTATCTGGTTAAGCAGTTTTCCCTGAATCTCCAAGCAGTTATCAGATTTGGTAGCTGAAGATCTTAGCTTTATAGGATATGAATAACTCTACTGTAGGGGATGAATAGGGATAAAAGAAAAAATCTTACAAAACCAAAAGTCTACTTATTTGGGGGCATTTCTGTGAGTTTGTTCTTTGTTATGGATAAGGTACAGATTCAATCTGTTCAGTTATTTCAGGAGCATTCAAGTCTCCTATTTCTTCTTGAGTAAGCTGGATAAACTTTTTCCCCCCAAGACAATGTCCATTTCTTCTTCTAGGGTGTTTCTAGGGTGTTTCTGATTTTCTTACTATGTACATCATCTCTCGTTATCTTTATTTAATCTGTTCTTTTGTAAAGTTCGTTTTAATTAAAAATATTTTTTAAGAGACAAGGTCTCACTGTGTCTCCCAGGCTGGAGTGCAGTGGTGCAATCATGGCTCACTGCAGACTTGAACTCTGGGCTCAAGCTATCCTCTTGCCTCAGCCTCCTGAGTAGCTGGGACTACAGGCTTGTGCCATCATACCTAGCTAATTTTTAAAATTTTTGTTGAGGGTCGGGTGCAGTGGCTTATGACTGTAATCCCAGCATTTTAGGAGGCTGAGGCGGGCAGATCACTTGAGGTCAGGAGTTTGAGACCAGCCTGGCCAACATGGTGAAATCCAGTCTCTATCAAAAATACGAAACTTAGCTGGGCATGGTGGCACACCCCTGTAATCCCAGCTATTTGGGAGGCTGAGGCAGGAAAATTGCTTGAACTTGGGAGGTGGAGGTTGCAGTGAGCCGAGATCGCACCACTGCACTCCTGCCTGGGTGAGAGAATGAGACTCCATCTCAAAAAGAAAATTTGTTTTGGTAGAGACGGGGTTTTGCTATGTTGCCCAGGCTGGTCTTGAACTCCCGGCCTCAAGTGATTCTCCCACTTTGGTCTCCCAAAAAGTTGGAATTAAAGGTGTGAGCCACTGCACCCAACCTGTTCTCTTCAAGTTATGCCTTTTAAAATCATGGTATTATGCCTTTTCTCCCTTTTTCTTAAATGCTGTCAATGGAATATTTGTTTATTTATTTTTATTACATCTACGTCTGGTGTAAAAAATGCTTTGATATGCATGTACATAGTGAAATGATTATTATGGACAAATTAAGATATTCATCATCCCACATAGTTAGCTATTTTTCATGGTGAAAGTACCTAAAATCTACTTTCTTAGCAAATTTTCAGTATACGGTGCAATACTATTAACTATAGTCCCGATGTTGTGTATCAGTTCTCTAGACTTATTCATTCTATATAAATGTAACTTTGCACACTTTGACTTCCATCTCCCCATCTACCCACTCCCCTGCCCCTGGTAACCACTGTTCTATTCTCTATTTCTAGATATTCAAGAGTTTTGTTTTTTTTCTTTTAGATTTCAAATATAAGTGAAATCATGCAGCATTTTTCTTTCTGTGTCTTTCCCAAGAAGTTATTTTTCGCTTTGACAATTCTTTCTGTTGCATCTTTATTTTAGAATTCATTCCTTTCATCTTCTATCTTTATTACTTTCTTCCTGCTACTTTCCTCAAGTTTATTCTGTGTTCTGTCACTAACTTCTTACAGTAGATGATTTGGCCATTAATTTTTACTCTTTATATTTTTGATATAAGCAGTTAGGATTATAAATTTCCCTATGAGCATTGCTTTAGTGTATACTAACACTTTTTTTTTAACTGAAAACTAGCTTTATTTTAAAATTAAGTGCATAGCACTCATCTAATTCCATTCCAAGGTCTAAAGTGTAGACTTTAGCACCATACTTGCTATTTGCAATTCATGTCATAACACCAATACATTTTGGTTTGCAGTCTGTACTTGAGTAGTGTTTATTTAATGGACTTTGGTAAAATCCTTCATACATATTAATCTCTTCACAGTACACATTTAATGATGGTCCAATAATCTACAAAAAAAGCCTACTTCAAAGACTAATCAATAAATTAAACAAAACAACACCCACACAATGCTCCCCCACCCCGAAAGCTAGCAGTTGTGAGTTCCATTTATATTGAAACCTAATGTTTTAAAAATAGTTCTGGTTCTTCAACCACCCCATCCCACCCCGGGTATGCAGCAATAGTAATTATTTTATTCTACTCTCCCAAAAGTTTATTAATCCAGTGTTCTTTGGCTTTTTAAAATATAAATTGGGAAAGTGTTATTAATAAGCTTTTTTGAAAAGATATTATTCTAAAACAAGAATAGCACATAAACCAATCAATAAAAGTATTTGACAAGACATGAAGTTGCCACAGGCGCTGCCTGTTGTTTCAAGTCAGGATCTCCATCCCAATATCTCACATTCATACCATTTCTGAGGTAGTTAAAATACGGAAAATTGGACTCCAGGTTGCTGAGTTCTGAATGTGAATGTGAAAGATATATTCTATTTTGAGCCTACTTCCCCAAACAATTCAAGTTTTCTTGAGGTAAGAACTACCAAAATCCAATTAGCAGGCTTCTTTAAAAAGGAAAAGTGATGGTACTTTCAAAAAACAATTTTCATGCTTAAAAATTTCCATGAGTGAGTGTTCTTACCTGAGTGCTTTTTCATTTTATCTACCAGACTAATAAATCCACATTATGCCCTATGTACTCTAAAAGTTATTTTCTTTTTAAGGAAAGCATATTTTTCTAAGCATTCATGCTGGCAGAAGCTACCCACCCACATTCATCCCCGGAAGCCATCTGGATCACTCCATCACTGTGTTGAGCCCCTTCCCTTCCTAACAAAGGCCACTGGCTTGATTACTGAGACTCCTGCTGCATACCCACATCTTTATAGTAAGTTTGTCTTCAATGCATATTGTGACAGTCACATATCTGCCATGCAGATTCCCTTCTATTCAAGTGCTATCTTAAAAAAAAAACACACATAAAAAGACACAGCTTACTAATTTTTAAACCAGAAAGCTTCCCTCCAACAAATCTTTCTTCCCCCACAGAAACGAGCACAATGTATACACTTTATCAGTTATTACAATGACTTTTTAACCTTTTAAGGTTATTCCTCCAAAATGCTTTACCCCCAAACTGCCCTTGCTGTAATGACAATTATTGCTGTTCGCAGTTAATACCAGTACAGTGAAATGTCCCAGGGCAGTTGCAGGGTCAATCCAATGAAAGTAGCTACTGAAATTTAGTCTGTACCTTTGCCTGCTTAGACGGACTAGCTGGCTTCAAAGGTTGCTTAAAAAACCTGTCTTCCACATAACAAAGTGCTGCTCTAGCACAACCCGAGAACTTCCCTGGCCACGGTCCCCTCCAAAATAAACCTACTTTATTCTAGCACCAACCTCTTACAGTTATGCGTTCCCTTGAAATAACTTTTTAAGAATGTCGATTCTGAGTATAAATCACGGATTGCACTGAGAAAGGCAAAACCTACATATGTATTATGAAACACAGGAACTACCACTTCATTCTGAGCTATAATATTATGTTCTTATTTGAAAACACACCCTAGCAAGAGTATTTTAATCTATGTTATAAAGGTAGTTCACACTATAACATTTCCAAGGCTTGTTGCATTACAGTTAAGTGTTTCCAAGTAGTACAAATTCCCTGAGTTAAACGTGTTTTAATTCTAAAAATTTGAGGTTGATCACTTAGGGAAAAAAGAAAAATTATGACCGTGATTTTAAAAATAAGAGATCTACTCCACCATTAATTTTAGTATATAAATCCAGATACCTATACTATTTATGAGAGGAAGTTATATAGAATCATCTAAAAAAATTTTTTTACTGCACAGATTGGTATAGCATAACAATTCATGAGTTTAAACTTAGTTCTAAAATCATGTGTAGAACAAAAACATTTGCAGAATAAAAAACCTTTTCAAAAATTAATACTGTAACTTTCCTTCATAAAAGACTGTTTGGCAAGTCCAGAGATAAGGTAAACATTTAGTCTTTTACTTAGAAGCCGACATTAGGCCCAGATGCTGCCACAGGTCAAATCTCAAAATGGCAAATTGGAGTCTGTCCAAATTTTCTGTTGTATTGAATATTTTCGCAATATTTGGACCATCAGCCAGGACTTGAACATTTTTGTCATACAGGGATTTGTTGTAACAGAATTTGACACACTGTTAATTTGCTTAGTCCTCCCAGGATTCATGGTGCATTAAAAGGGATATTCAGTCTTCCTGGAGCTGGTACCTGAAGAGTTCTGATGTCACTTAGATCCCCTTCCTTTTGAACAGAAGTTTACAAAACGCTCACCCATAGTCACAAAGCAGTCTGGGTCAGTTATCAGCTTCACACATAATCACCTTTCAAAACACGAAGTAATACAAGGGTAATGTTTATTTATCTGATAACTCCGGTTATAAGAAACACTCAGACAGGGCTTAACTTCTACTGGTATTGCCAGTGACATTCCAATACTAGTCTGCATGTGCCCAAGGCCCTGAACACTAGCTTGGAAGCCAGCAGGACATGTCTGTAGTGTGTAAGATGAAGTGTGTGTGGTCGATACAATATGCTGACAGCTTGGTTGTTCTGACTAGGATGGCGATACTGCAGTGAGGTCTGAGGTGTCTGATGGAGATATTGAGGTTGCTGAAAATGAACTAGCCGTGAGGGCTGGGAGGCTTTCTGGAACACACTTAGTTGTGCTGACTGAGGTCCTGCTTGCCCTCTCCGTTTGTTTGCTTCTTTCACATCATTATCGTGAGCGATCAATAGCTGTTCAATACACTGCACTAAGAAATCCCAAGAGTAAGCAGTAAGACGATGCAGTCTTGTAGGCCACGTTGGAGAAAGACGAAGTATAATCCTCGCAGAAGCCACATACGCAGCAGCTACTAAAGGTGCATACTTTAGAAAGGCGTAATCTTACAAAGATACTTCCAGGAAGTAATCTGCATATTTGGCCATTTAGAATTTAGTCTTTTCCAAGCAAATCATTGGCCAGCCGTCATGAAGATCTGTTTTGTGTTCTGCTTCAGAGAGATAATACTCAATGAAATGGGCGGCTGTTGGAAGGCAGGGGTTCCACTGAAAGCTTTCTAATAATAATAGTTCCATATGTAGCAAATTTTGTTTTGTTAATACTAGATTCATATTAGTCATACAACCCAGGCTGTTGAGCTGCTCCAGCTTAGACACACTTTCTTCTTTTTCTTCAAATTTACTTGCTAGAAGCAGGCAGGAAAGCGCAACTCAATGCAGCTGCTGGATAGAGATGTCATAGCGGTCCGTGAACAGGTCCAGTAAACTAGACAGCAAGATGGCGGGCAGAAGGGCAAAGGCATGGAAGCAATTGCTCACAGTGGCAAATCAAGTCAGCAAAATACCGTCTGAGACTTAATTGAGGGGACTGGCCTTTATAGGAGGGCAACTTCAGCTCCCTGTAGCGAAGTGCTTGGTGAATGTCGGCGGCCAGCTGTCTCGCCACCACTGCCCCTCCAACTCCATGGGACCCGGCGGCGCGCCCAGCCCGACGCTGTAACTTGAGTCCAGAACCGCGGCCCTCACAGCCCCAGCCCCTCCGGCGTGCTGGGGACGCCAGCCCCGCTCACGCTGCAGACAGTCTGCTGCTAAGCGCGGGTCTCAGCTCTGGCCTAGCGACTGGACGCTCGCGCTGCCGGTTGTTAAAGGACCGGCAGGCAGCTCCCAGTGCATACTAACATTTTTAATGTATAAGATTTTATTACGGTTCAGTCTCAAGTAATGAAACATTCCCATGTTAATTTCTTCCTTGACCCACGAATTGAAAAGTGTGTGATTTTCAGAATAAAAAGATCTTTATAAAGTATGTTTTTGAAATGTCTAAATGCATGAGTTTTAGTTACCTTTTTATTGCTGATTTCTAATTAAATTTTGGTGAATGTGGTCTATTAGATGCCAGTACTACGAAAAATTTAAAGAACTTTCTGACTCACAGTGCAGTCAGTTTTTATAAATGTTTCGTGTGTGGTTGAGAGGAATATGATTCCCCTAATTGTTTGGTGCAGGGACACGCATACGCATATTCATTAGGTCAAGCTTGTTAACTGTGTATTTCAACCCATCCGTAATTTACTGCTTGCTTTATTTATTCCTAGGAAAGGTGTGTTTTCCTATTCCACTCTGTTGATGGATTTGACAATTTCTCATGTAGTTCTGTAATTTTTCTTATAAATGAGGTTGGGCTACTAATAATGAACTAATTATTACTAATAAAATGATCTTCCTGGCGAAGCAAACCTTTGATCATGATAGCAATCCTCTTTACTCACAATAATATTTGCTTGCTTTAAAGTTTATTTTCTCTGATATCAGTAAACTATGTGACTTTTTTTGTCTTTTAAACTCTCATTTGTATACTAGTGTATATATATATGTGTGTGTATGTATGTATTTATAAACTCAATCTGACATTCTCTATTAACTGGTAGATATTAGTACTCCATTACATTTACCGATATATTTAATCTTTCTGGCATTATAGTTTCTTTATTATTATTATTATTTAAGTTCTGAGATACATGTGCACAACGTGCAGGTTTGTTACATAGGTATACATGTGCCATGGTGGTTTGCTGCACCCATCAAGCCGTCATCTACATCAGGTATTTCTCCTAATGCTATCCCTCCCCTAGCCCCCCAATCCCCCACAGGCCCCAGTGTGTGATGTTCCCCTCCCTGTGTCCATGTGTTCTCATTGTTCAACTCCCACTTATGAGTGAGAACATGTGGTGTTGGTTTTCTGTTCCTGTGTTAGTTTGCTGAGAATGATGGCTTCCAGCTTCATCCATGTCCCTGCAAAGGACATGAACTTATTCTTTTTTATAGCTGCATAGTATTCCATGCTGTATATGTGCCACATTTTCTTTATCCAGTCTATCGTTGATGGGCATTTGGGTTGGTTTCAAGTCTTTGCTATTGTGAATAGTGCTGCAATAAACATACGTGTGCATGTGTCTTTATAGCAGAATGATTTATAATTCTTTGGGTATATACCCAGTAATGGGATTGCTGGGTCAAACGGTATTTCTGATTCTGTAGATCCTTGAGGAATTACCACACTGTCTTCCACAATGGTTGAACTAACTTTCTTTTCTAAAGGTAAGCAGTTTTTAAAATGTTTTTTTCTTGCTGATGATGTCAGAGCTATGAATTTTTATTATGAAGGGGCCAGGTGTGGCGGCACATGCTTGTAATCCCAACACTGTGGCTGGCCAAGGCAGGAGAATCCCTTGGGGCTGGGAGTTCAAAACCAGCCTGGGCAACATAGCAAGACCTCGTTTATATAAAAAAAAAAATAAGAAAATTAGCCGGGCATAGTGGTAAGCACTTGTGGTCCAGCTTCTCAGGAGGCAAAGGCAGGAAGATCATTTGAGCCCAGGAGTTTGAGGTTGCAGTGAGCTATGATTGTGCCACTGCACTCCAGCCTGGGCAACAGAGCAAGACCCAGTCTCTTAAAAAGACAGAGAGAGAGAGAGAGAAAGAGAAAAAACAAAAACAAAGCCCCAACTGTCTAATAAAATTTAATTCTGCTGCAATTTTATACCCCAGTATGTTGTTCCTTTTTTTTTTTTTTTTTTTTTTGGAGACTGAGTTTTGCTCCGTCACCCAGGCTGGACTGCAGTGGTGTGATCTCAACTCACTGCAACCTCCGCCACCCGGGTTCAAGCGATTCTCCTGCTTCAGTCTCCTGAATTGCTGGGATTACAGGCACGCATCACCACCCCCAGATAATTTTTCTATTTTTAGTGGAGTCAGGGTTTCACCATGTTGGCCAGGCTGGTCTCGAACTCCTGACCTTAGGTGATTGCCCCGCCTCGTCCTCCCAAAGTGCTGAGATTACAGGTGTGAGCAACCGCATCCAACATGTTGCTCCTTTTGTAGGAACACACAACACTTTTTCATGGAAAAAATGCAACAAGTTTTAAAGATGGAATTATTTTACCTCATTATTTTATCTTGTTTTGTTTAATGACTAGCATTGCAAATAAAATAGCATTTTTTTTTTTTAACCATTGTAAATACAGACAATCCTTGCTTTGTGTGCTAGTGGGGATCATCAAATGCCCAATGACTGTGCAAGCCAGAACCATGCAAAACAATCTTAAGAATCAATGGGGGTTGGCCCCGTGGCTCATGCCTGTAATCCCAGCACTTTGAGAGACTGAGAGGGGAGAATCACTTGAGGTCAGGAGTTCAAGACCAGCCTGGCCAACATAGCAAAACCCCATCTCTACTAAAAATACAAAAAACTTAGCCAGGGGTGGTGGCGTGTGACTGTAGTCCCAGCTATTTGGGAGGCTGAGCCAGGAGAATTGCTTCAACCCGGGAAGTGGAGGTTGCAGTGAGCTGAGACTGCCTTACTACACTCTAGCCTGGGGGACAGAGCAAGATTCCATCTCAAAAAAAAAAAAAAAATCAGTGGGAAAAATTATGATTGTTTCATGAACTTTAAAAGTCAGAACTTTAAAAACTTACTGTCAATTATAAATGTATAGAAAAATTTAAAAATAAGAAAATATTTCATACACTGAAATTTTAAGTAATTGAAATATTGGGAACTAAAATCTTTCTTTGTGAAATACGTATCAAGAGTAGTTTTAGCAGTGCTTGCCTTCTCCTGTTTGTACAACTATGTGAACAACAGAGTGAACACTTTGGTGAACTGTCATACTGCTGAGTAAGATTGAATCAGCTTCCAATGTTCTATTCTTTGTGCTTTCAATCTTGGGAAATATCTCTGAGAGTTCCTTTAATGCAAAGTTGTTTACCACTGGGGCCACTTCCTCTGGGACACCTTAATTCTTTTTTTAAATCCTTCATTTCTGTTGATAAGTTTGCCTTCACTAATTCTCTGATTGGGTGTCTAAGGTATCAGCCGCAGTACCAATATTTCCACGGTCAGCTGTTACTTTTATAACTCCATTTATGTCACCATCAAATTTCATTCCCAGTATTATCACTTTTTGTTTCTTTGCTGCACTTTGATCTTTGCTGGCCAACTCCCACTTATCCATTTTTATAAAATGTCACATGGATTTAACACTGGGATTAGATAGGGAGGCAACACGCCTACACACTTTGCTGTGTGTGAACTGAATAATAGATGTGCAGTGACGGGCTTTGCAACAAGTGACAGAATCGTTCACTGATCATGTGATTTGTAGATGGATAATCTAGCACTAAAGCTTGCAGTTAACACATTTCCTCATAGTTAACATACCATGGTAACAAGCTACAGTCTGTGTAATACTTGTGTGAATGGAAAATAAATCGTGGGACCCCAAAATCATTAAGCTAAGGGAAAAGTCAAACTGGGAACTGCTTAGGGGAAACCTGCCTCCCATTCTATTCAAAGTAACCCCTCTGCTCACTAAGATAAATGCATATCTGATTGCTTTCTTTGGAAAGACTAATCAGAAGCTCAAAAGAACGCAACCATTTTACTCTTATCTACCCATGACCTGGAAGCCCCCTCCCCACTTTGAGTTGTCCCGCCTCTCTGGACCGAACCAATGTTCATCATACATATATTGATTGATGTCTCTCTGTCTCCCTAAAATGTTCAAAACCAAGCTGTGCCTCTGACCACCTTGCGCACATGTCATAGGACCTCCTGAGGCTGTCACAGATGCATCCTCCCTTAAAAAAAAAAAAGAGAGAGAGAGATGCAGCAAAGGGTGCCCTTTCCTACACAGGGGCCTCTATTGCCCAGGCTGGAGTGTACTGGCATGATTGTGATCATAGTTCACTGCAACCTCAAACTCCTGGGCTCAGGTGATCCTCCTTCCTTGGCCTCCTGAGTAGCTGAGACTACAGATGCACACCACCACACCTAGCTAATTTTTTTTTTTTAATGAGACAGGGTCTCAGTATATTTCCCAAGCTGGTGTTAAACTCCTGGCCTGAAGCAATCCTCCTATCTCAGCCTCCCAAAGTGCTGGAATTATAGGCATGAGCCACCGTGCCTGCCTTCTCCAGGATATTTATCTCTCTCTCTTTTTTTTTTTTTTTTTTTTTGAGATGGAGTCTCTCTTGTCTCCAGGACTGGAGTGCAATGACCCAATCTCAGCTCACTGCAACCTCTGCCTGCCAGGTTCAAGTGATTCTCCTGCCTCAGCCTCCTGAGTAGCTGGGATTACAGGCACCTGCCACGACACCTGGCTAATTTTTTGTATTTTTTAGTAGAGACAGGTTTCACCATGTTGTCCAGGCTAGTCTTGAACTCCCGACCTCAGGTGATCCACCCGCCTCAGTCTCCCAAAGTGCTGGGATTACAGGCGTGAGCCACCGTGCCTGGCCCCTGGTATATTTTTCGACAACACTTTTCTGCCTTTGAAAGGGGCTGAATGCACAGCTTCTCTCTGAAAAGCCAAGATGTAAAGGCAGTATGACAAGTGGAAATCCAATCTCCACAACTCACTGGGTAATCAGAGATGAGTTCTTGGTCTTGCTGGGCTGTTTCTCTGCCCCTAAATTGGGGGCCAGGAGAACTCCCTTGCTCAAGGCCCTACTTTGGGCTGCCGTGAGAATCCCGTGTGGCTACACAGGCAAAGGGCCATCAATGCGGCCCTCTGGTTTTCCTCAGGAAGTCTCCTTGAGGCAGATTCCACAGCTTCCAGGGCTGCGTGTGGTGGCTCATGCCTATAATCCCAGCACTTTGGGAGGCCAAGGCAGGTGGGTCACCTGAGGTTAGCAGTATGAGACCAGCCTGGCCAACATGGCGAAATCTCATCTCTACTAAAAATACAAAAAATTAGCCGGGCATGGTGGCACGTGCCTGTAATCCCAGCTACTCAGGAGGCTGAGGCAGGAGAATCGCTTGAACTCGAGAGGCAGAGTTTGCAGTGAGCCAAGATCATGCCACTGCACTCCAGCCTGGGCAACAAGAGTGACACTCTGTCTCCAAAATAAATAAATAAATAAAATTTTTAAAAAACCACAAAAATTAGTCAGGCGTGGTCACATGCCTGTAGTCTCAGCCACTCGGAAGGCTGAGGCAGGAGAATCACCTGAACTAGGGAGGTGGAGGTTGCAGTGAGCAGAGATTGTGCCACTGCACTCCAGCCTGGGCAACAGAGAGAGACTCTGTCTGATTGTTTAAAAAAAAAAAAAAATTCCGCAGCCTTTAAATGTCAATTTGTTGTGCTCCTGACAGCCCTGGAAGCCCTCCCAGGATGGGTTGAGGGCCCACACCCCACCCCTCAACTGAGCCAGCACCCACAGGCCATGGGGCCAGCCGCCATTGCTCCTGCCAGCTCAGGCTAAAGCCAGCAGAGACAAGCTCTTCACAGCCCTCACTCCCTCCTCTCTGTGGGGACAGACAGGGCCTGTGAAAGACTCCAATCACTGCAGCTTCCAGTGATCCTACGATCCTTTCTGTTATACCCAACCTCTAAAGGAGAGCTGAGAAATACAACATATGCATTCTCTCATCCCCAGTTCCCCTACCCTGGGATGGGGTGCTAAGGGGAAGCCAGGCCCCTCAGATGTCCAGCTGGGATCAAACTGGCAGAGCCCATCAACAGATGAGTGGACAAAGAAAAATGTGGTGTGTATATATTATGGAATACTACCCAGCCATAAAAGAAAAAAAAATGAGGCCAGGTGTGGTGGCTCACACCTGTAATCCCAGCACTTTGGGAGGCCGAGATGGTGGATCACTTGAGGTCAGGAGTTTGAGACCAGCCTGACCAACATGAAACCCCATCTCTACTAAAACTATAAAAATTAGCCAGGCATGGTGGCAGACGCCTGTAGTCCCAGCTAATAGGGAGGCTGAGGTGGGAGAATCACTTGAACCCAGGAGACGAAGGTTGCAGTAAGCCAATATCATACCACTGCACTCCAGCCTGGATGACAGAGCAAGATTTCATCTCTAAAAAATGAATGAATGAATGAATGAATGAAATAGGGGCAGGGTGAGGTGGTTCATGCCTGAAGTCCCAACACTTTGGGAGGCCAAGACAGGAGGATTGCTTGAGGCCAGGAGTTTGACACCAGCCTGGGCAGCACAGTGAGACCCCCATCTCTACGAAAAATTTAAAAATTAGCTGGCTGTGGTGGTGCACATCTGTAGTCTTGGGACTACTTGGGAGGATGAGGTGGGAGGATCACTTGAACCTGGGAGGTCAAGGCTGCAGTGAGTTGTATACTGCTGCCCTCCAGCCTGGGTGACAGAGAAAGACCCTGTCTCTAAAAAAAAAAAAAAAAAAAAAAAAAAAGAAAGAAAGACTGATGTCTTTTGCAGCAACTTGGATGAAACTGGAGGCCATTGTCCTTAGTGAAGTAACTCAGGAACAGAAAACCAAATACTGCATATTCTCACCAATAAGTAGGAGTTAAGCTATGGGTACACAAAGACACACAGAGTGGGGACATTGGAGACTCAGAAGGGGGATGATGTTAGGGGGTGACGGATGAAAAACTACTTATTGGATACAAAGTAAACTACTCAGGTGACAGATGCTGTAAAATCCTAGACTTCACCACCATACAATTCTTCCATGTGTCTCCAAAAACCACTTGAACCCCTCAAGCTATTGAAATGAAAAAACTTAAAAATAAATTTTTGCGGCTGGGTGCGGTGGCTTACGCCTGTAATCCCAGCACTTTGGGAGGCCGAGGCGGGCGGATCACGAGGTCAGGAGATCAAGACCATCCTGGCTAACACGGTGAAACCCTGTCTCTACTAAAAATACAAAAAATTAGCCAGGCGTGGCGGGCGCCTGTATTCCCAGCTACTTGGGAGGCTGAGGCAGGAGAATGGTGTGAACTCGGGAGGCAGAACTTGGCAGTGAGCTGAGATGGCGCCACTGCACTCCAGCCTGGGGGACAGAGCGAGACTCCGTCTCAAAATAAATAAATAAATAAATAAATTAATTAATTAATTTTTGCCTGGGCACAGTGGCTCACGCCTGTAATCCTAACAGTTTGGGAGGCTGAGGCAGGTGGATCACCTGGGGTCAGGAGTTTGAGACCAGCCTGGCCAACATGGCAAAACCCCATCTCTACTAAAAATACAAAACTTAGCCAGGCATGGTGGCATGCACCTGCAATTTCAGGTACTATGGAGGCTGAGGCAGGAGAATTGCTGGGAGGTGGAGGCTGCAGTGAGCCAAGATTGTGCCACTGCACTCCAGTGTGGGTGACAGAGTGAGACTCCATCTCAAAAATAAATAAATTAAAAAAAAATTTTTTTTGAGACAGTCTTGCTCTGTTTCCCAAGTTGAAGGGCAGCGGTGCTATCACAACTCACTGTAGCCTCAAGCTCCTGGGTTCAAGTGATCCATCACACCCGGCTACATCACACCCGGCTAATTTTTGTAATTTTTGCAGGGGTGGGTTTTTTTTTTTTTTTTTTTTTTTTTTTTGGAGACGGAGTCTTGCTCTGTCGCCCAGGCTGGAGTGCAGTGGCGCAACCTGGGATGAGGTCTTATTATGTTGCCTAAGCTGGTCTTGAACTCCAGGCTCAAGTGACCCTCCTGCCTCGGCCTCCCAGCTAGCTGGGATTACAGGCACACACCACCATACCTGGCTAATTTTTTACTTGTTGTAGAGATGGGGTGTCACTATATTGCCCAGGCTGGTCTCAAACTCCTGGCCTCAAGCAATCCTCCCACCTTGGTCTCCCAAAGAGTAGGGATTACAGGCATGAGCCACTGCACCCAGCCAAAAAGTTTTTTAAAAAAGAAAAACTAGTGGCCGGGCACAGTGGCTCACGCCTGTAATCCCAGCACTTTGGGAGGCCGAGGCAGGTGGATCTCCTAAGGTCAGGAGTTCGAGACCAGCCTGGCCAACCTGGTGAAACCCCGTCTCTACTAAAAATACAAAAATTAGCGAGTGTGGTGGTGCTTGCCTGTAATCCCAGCTACTCATAGGAGGCTGAGGCAGGAGAATCGTTTGAACTTGGGAGGCAGTGGTTTCAGTGAGCCGAGATTGTGTCACACCACGAGAGTGTGCCCACTTTAGCCTGGGCGTCAGAGTGAGACTCTGTCTCATAAATAAAGAGAAAAAATAAATTGGCAGAGCCATACAGAGTGTAAGAAACTAATCAGATCTATTCAGCTAGAAAAGCAATTTTGCACAACTGTGTCCATTTTCCCCCCAAGGAGTTTTACACCTTTATGCAAATGGGGAGGTTGTGGGAAATTGGAATTTAATGTTAATTTGCATTTCTGACCATGGAAGGGTAGGTGAAATGTGCCTTCTTTTCTATAGCATAGATAAGACAGTGGCACTCTGAGAGGCTCAAATGGAAGCTTCCTCTCCCAAAAGCCATCCCCAGCATACCTGTAAAACAAAAGTGGCGCATCTCAGAAGGACCTTGGTGGTGTCGTTGGAATGTTGATCAACAAGAATGATACCTGCAAGGTGTAACTGCGCTTTGCATTCCCTGAAGTACAGTAGGTGCCCCATAAACATCTGATGGCTGGATGAATTAATAAGTAAATGAGCTCTTTATTTAAAGGTCCCACCCCAAACCAGCATCCCTCAATCAGTCCTGCCATAACCATCTAGGTGAGGGGGGTTGTTGATGGAAAAAGGTAAGAAAGAAATTTGCAAACTCCCCTGTTGGCTTCACAATAATTCATGCTCATCTGCATCTAATAAAATATGGAAGCAATTTTACAGAACATTTTGTGCTTTATCGATTCATTTAACTCTTTCCTCCAGGGGGCAAGTTGTATATCCTCATCCAGATATGTGGGAAGTTCCGTGAATACATCTGCAAATATCTTAAGATGAGATGCTCCTCTCCCTGCTGGGAACCTGACTCTAGTGAAGGAAAGCTTGAAAGTGAACACCAACCGGGCTTATCCTGGCCTCCTCTCTACCCATGGTTTCGTGCCCCTGTGTCTGTCCCACTGCCAACGTGACCTGAAATTGCTAGAGGAGGTGAGTGCTGAAGTCAGTATCATCAGAGCCAAGGACATTGTCCTCTAGAGCCAAGTTCACCCCTTTACTTGGCAGGGCTTCTAAGAGATGAGCTGCTGTCCATCCCATCAGTCCTCTACACCAGACCACCAGGAAGGACAGACGCTCAGGTGCCACAGCCGCTGCCACCGTCCCCCAAGATACCACGAACAGTCCCTTCACTGTTTCCAGCTGTGTCTGCCTCTGTGAGCTGCCCCCAAACTCCTTCCAGATTTAAGAACTGATGAATAAAAATGAGCAACACCTGCCCCGAGCTGCCTATTGCTCTGTTCATGTCCTGATTTTCTGAGTCAACAATTTTCCAGTTTTTTAAATTAAACTTTTCATTTTCAGATGATTATAGATTCACATGTGGTTGTAAGAAATAATACAGAGAGCTCATGAACTTCCTTCCCTGGTTCCCCTGCAGTGGTAGCATCTTGCAAAACTATAGTACAATATTGGGTCATCTTTTTGTTTGTTTGTTTGTTTTGTTTTGTTTTGAGACAGAGTCTCTCCCTGTCTGGAGGCTGGAGTGCAGTGGCATGATCTCAGCTCACTGCAACCTCCACCTCCCAGGTTCAAGCAGTTCTCCTGCCCCAGCCTCCCAGGGAGCTGGGATTACAGGTGTCTGCCACCATACCCACCTAATGTTTTTGTATTTTTAGTAGAGACAGGGTTTCACCATGTTGGCCAGGCTGGTTTCAAACTCCTGACCTCAGGTGATCTGCCCGCCTTGGCCTCCCAAAATGCTAGGATTACAGGCGTGAGTCACCGTGCCTGGCCCATTTTTTTTTTCTTTTTTTTTTTTTGGTAGAGGGCCTCACTCTGTTGCCCAGGCTGGAGTGGAGTGGCACAATCATAGCTCACTGCAGCCTCCACCTCCTGGGCTCAAGCAATCCTCCCCAGCTTCAGCCTTCCAGGTAGCTGGGACTACAGGTGTGCACCACTATGCTCGGCTAATTTTTTAAAATTTTTTGCAGAGATGGGGTCTTGCTATGTTGCCCAGGCTGGTCTCAAACTCCTGGCCTCAAGTGATCCTCCCACCTTGGCTTCCCAAAATGTTGGGATTACAGTCATGAGCCACCACGCCTGGCTGGTCAGCAATTTTTTAAAATGTAATATCCCATCCTTATAATATTTGGTAGGAAGCTTATTTTCACCAAACTGAGATTCTTGACCCCACCTGCCCACTTCAAAATCTGCTTGACTTGTTTACCCTATATTTCCCATCTGGATAAATGGCACTCATTGCCCAAGTCCCAGCCCACATGCAGGAGTGATTCCTCTCTCTTCCGTGCATTCTCCCACCCAAATCCCAAATATCAGCCAGTCTTACGGATCCTAGCCAAAAAGTCCTGAATTCACCCACTTCTCACATCCTCTTCCACGATGACCCTGAAGTTGCCCACGGGCCCTGCCCTTCAGCAGAACTCCCTATGTAACTTTTGGGACCCAGTGAAAAACGAACACAGGGAGCCCCCTGTACAAAAATAATAAAGAATTTCAAGCCAGGTATGGTGGCCTCAACCCAGGAGTTCAAGACCAGCCTGGGCAACATAGCAAGACCCCATCTCTAAAAAAAAATTATTTTACTTAACTGGGCATGGTGGCCGCACCTGTAGTCCCAGCTACTCAGGAGGCTGAGGCAGGAGGATTGCTTGAGCCCAGGACCTTGAGGCTGCAGTGAGCTGTGATCACACCACTGTAGTCCAGCCTGGGGAACAGAGAAAGAGACCCTGTCTCTAAAAAAATTAAAAGAATTCAATATGGCGGCAGCCAAACATTAATCCGGTCCAGGGATTAATGCTTCTAAGCCCAGGACTCTGGATTGCACAGGTCCACACACGTGAACTGGCCCTGTCCTTCAAGACCACCAGGAACACACTGACAGCTGAACAAAGTGGGCTTACTGATGCGATGCAAGAAGAGCACACAGATCATGGAAAACCCTAGGGCATCTCAGTAAGGATGTATTTAGGGTTCATACTGGTGTCGTGTATTTTGGAAATAGCTCAAGGAAGCAAGGCTTTACTCTGGATTGCATGCTGTTAAGAACCAGGTCATTCCACAATTGAGCATCTTTTTTTTTTCTTTTTTTTTTAAATTTAATTTTATTTTACATTCCGGGATACAATGTGCAGAACGTGCAGGTTTGTTACATAGGTAAACGTGTGCCATGGTGGTTTGCTGCACCTATGAAACCATAGGTATTAAGCCCCGCATGCATTAGCTGTCTATCCTGGTGCTCTCCCTCCCCTGCCCCTCTAACAAGCCCCAGTGTGTGTTGTTCCCCTCCCTGTGTCCATGTGTTCTCATTGTTCAGCTCCCACTTATAAGTGAGAAATGCGGTGTTTGGTTTTCTGTTCCTTGCTGAGGATAATGGCTTCTAGCTCCATCCATCTCCCTACAAAGGACATGATCTCATTCCCTTTTATGGCTGTGTAGTATTCTGTGGTGCATATGTACCACATTTTCTTTATCCAGTCTATCATTCATGAGCATTTGGGTTGATTCCATGTCTTTGCTATTCTGAATAGTGCTGCAGTGAACATACGTGTGCATGTATCTTTATAATAGAATGATTTCTGTTTCTTTGGGAATATACCCAGTAATGGGATGGCTGGGTCAAATGGTATTTCTGGTTCTAGGTCTTTGAGGAATCGCCACACTGTCTTCCACAATGGTTGAACTAATTTACACTCCCACTAACAGTGTAAAAGCATTCTTATTTCTCCACAGCCTCACCAGCATCAATTGTTCTTGACTTTTTAATAATTGCCATCCTGATTGGCCTGAGATGGTATCCACAATTGAGTATCTTGATAATTCTTTTTTTTGAGTCTGAGTCTTGCTGTGTTGCCCAGGCTGGAGTGCAGTGGCACAACTATAGCTCTCTGCAGTCTCAACCTCCTGGGCTCAAGTGATCCTCCTGCCTCAGCTTCTCTAAATGTGTTTCTCCTCCTCTGTGCCCTGTCCCAAAGAGCCACCCATCATTCTTTACCTAAGTTATTCAAATCCCTGACTCCTCCTTCTCCTTCATCACCCCCACTGTCTGTGGCAAAGTCCTGTATATTTCCAGACATCTGTTCCCCATGTTCCACTCCTTTTTTTTTTTTGAGACAGATTCTCGCTCTTTCACCATGCTGGAGTGCTGTGGCATGATTTTGGCTCACTGCAACCTTTGACTCCCTGGTTCAAGAAATTTTCCTGCCTCAGCCTCCCAAGTAGCTGGGATTACAGGCACGTGTCACCAAGCCCAGCTAATTTTTGTATTTTTAGTAGAGACAGGGTTTCACCATGTTGGTCAGGATGGTCTCGATCTCCTGACCTCATGATCTGACCGCCATGGTCTCCCAAAGTGCTGGGATTACAGGAGTGAGCCACTGTGCCTGACTTCCATTTTTCACAAATGTTACCCTACCTCAGGTCAGCCTCATTTCTTGCCTGAATCATTGAAATTGTTTGTCATTTGTTTTCCCTCCTGACAATTTTGCTAGCTAATATAATACTGAGAGCTTTCTAAGAATAAGGCCCACTCCATGGCCTCAAAAAACTTGCCCTTCTCTCTGCTGGGAGGGAAGAACACATGAGCAAATAATTACAATCCTATCCCATGAGAGGCTTACAATGAGAGAGGAGAGAAGCATAGTTACTATGGGAGCAGGGAGGAAGACTAGCCATTCCTACCACCAACCCATCCCTCAAGAACCATGCAGGTGAGGCCAGGCACGGTGGCTCACACCTGTAATCCCAGCACTTTGGGAGGCCAAGGCAGGCAGAACAAGAGGTCGGCAGTTTGAGACCAGCCTGGCCAACATGGTGAAACCCCATCTCTACTAAAAATACAAAAATAAGGCCAGGTGCGGTGGCTCATGCCTGTAATCCCAGCACTTTGGGAGGCCAAGGCAGGTAGATCACAAGGTCAGGAGATGGAGACCATCCTGGCTTACACAGTGATACCCCATCTCTACTGAAAAAAAAAAAAAAACTTAGCCGAGAGTGGAGGCACATGCCTGTAATCCCAGCTACTCAGGAGGCTGAGGTAAGAGAATCATTTGAACCCAGGAGGTGGAGGTTGCAGTGAGCCGAGATTGCGCCACTGCACTCCAGCCGGGGTGACAGAGTGGGACTCCATCTCAGCAACAACAACAAAAGATTAACCAGATATGGTGGCGTCTTCCTGTAGTCCCAGCTATGCGGGAGGCTGAGGCATGAGAATCGCTGGAACCCGGGAGTCGGAGGCTGCAGTGAGCCGAAATCGCACCACTGTACTCCAGCCTGGGGGACAGAGCGAGACTCTGTCTCAAAAAAAAAAAAGAAAAAAGAAAGAGGCCAGGCACAGTGGCTCACGCCTATAATCCCAGCACTTTGGGAGGCCGAGGAGGGCAGATTATGAGGTCAGGAGATCGAGACCACCCTGGCAAACACGGTGAAACCCCCATCTCTACTAAAAATCCAAAAAAAATTAGCCAGGCGTGGTGGCGGGCGCCTGTAGTCCCTGCTACTCGGGAGGCTGAGGCAGGAGAATGGGGTGAACCTGGGAGGTGGAGGCTTCAGTGAGCCACAGTCGTGCCACTGCACTCCAGCCTGGGGGACAGGGCAAGACTCTGTATCAAAAAAAAAAAAAAAAAAAAAGAAAAAGAAAATTGACTTAGTCTTTCATCATCTTTTTTAATTCTGGTTCAGTCCTTATATTGCAATCATTGGAGTTTGACATTTGTCATCTGTCACCTTGGTCAGCTAATACCCAAAAACTGTGAGTATGTCTTGGTGAACACAAGAAGAAAATTCTTCAACTTTGAGTTCCAGTTATTCTTACAGTTCCTTTTTTTTTTTTGAGACAGAGTCTGTTGCTCTGTTGCCCAGGCTGGAGTGCAGTGGCATGATCTCAGCTCACTGCAACCTCCGCCTCCTAGGTTCAAGCAATTCTCCTGCCTCAGCCTCCTGAGTAGCTGGGATTACAGTTGCCTGCCATCATGCTCAGCTCATTTTGTGTTTTTAGTAGAGATGGGGTTTCACCATGTTGGCCAGGATGGTCTCAATCTCTTGACCTTGTGATCTGCTAGCCTCAGCCTCCCAAAGTGTTGGGGTTACTGGCGTAAGCCACCACGCCCAACCCATAGTTCATTCTTTAAAACCTTCTATTTTTGTGTTTTGTAACATATACAACATATTAGTACTTGGTTACATGTAAATAATTTCTAAATAAAAATATACATATTTTGAAGTGTATGTGCTTTTTAAAATTTAATTTAATTTTCAGTTGATGGCCTGCAACAACAAAAAGCTTCAAAGGCCAATAACCTACCTCCTGTGTCAATCAGTTCTCCAGAGAAAGAGAACTGATAGGATTTATTTATCTCTTCTCTGTCTCCTAGGGATAAGTGTTATGAGAGAGAGAGAAAGAGAGTTGAAGAAATTGGCTTATATGATTGTAGGGACTGGTAAGTCCAAAATGTATAAGGGCAGGCTGGAAACTGGTGCAGAATTAGTCTGTCACAGTCTTGAGGTAGAGTTTGTTCTTCTCCAGAAAACCTCAGAGATGGAGTTTCACTCTTGTTGCCCAGGCTGGAGTACAATGACACAATCTTAGCTCACTGCAACCTCCGCCTCCCTGGTTCAAGCGATTCTTTTGCCTCAGCCTCCCAAGTAGGTGGGAGTACAGGTACCCGCCACCACGCCCAGCTAATTTTTATATTTTTAGTAGAGATGGTGTTGTGCCATGTTGACCAGGTTGGTCTTGAACTCCTGACCTCAGGTGATCTGCCTGCTTTGGCCTCCCAAAGTGCTGGGATTATAGGTGTGAGCCAGTGTGCCTGGCCTTCAGTTTTACTCTGCAGGCCTTCAACTGAAAGAAGAATCCGTAGGTGGGAAGAGGAATCCACCCATATCACAGACTTTACTTAAGTCCACTTCACTTAAGTCTACTTTAAAGTCTATGGATTGTTCAGCTGTGGTGGCTCACACCTGTAATCCCAGCACTTTGGGAGACCAAGGCAGGTGGATCACCTGAGGCCAGGAGTTCGAGACCAGCCTGACCAACATGTTGAGACCCTGCCTCTACTACAAATGTAATAATTAGCCAGACACTGTGGCATATGCCTGTATTCCCAACTACTCGGGAGGCTGAGGCAGGAGAATCGCTTGAACCTGGGAGGCGGAGGTTGCAGTGAGCTGAGATCATGCCACTGCACTCCAGCCTAGGTGACAGAGCAAGACTCCATCTCAAAAATAAAAATAAAAAGTAGTCAACAGATCGTAGCTGTTAATCACATCCACAAGACACCTTCACAGAAACACCTAGATTAGTGTTTGATTCCATAAGTGGGTTCCACAGCCTAACCAGGTTGACACATAAAACTCACCACCACCCTACCCTGTTGCCAGGTTCCCTAAATTGGTATCCCAACACTAGTCTCCCCCGGTTCTGAGCACCTTCCATGTCATTTCCAGGCTCAGCTTACTAAAGGAAATCTCTGGCCAGGTCTCTCGTCTGCTTAACTTCCACCACCCCCAGATGAAGACCAAGTCTTTAGACTGACATCTGCTGCTCTTTAGACTGTGGTCCTAGCTCCCCCTACCCCTTTCCCCTGGCTTTCTGTCAACATAAACATCGCATTCATGCTCACTCTTCCTCCCTGCAGCTCTCCACCCTATCACACCCCCACACCTGGGCTTTTCTGTAACTGCCCTGTATTAGGCCATTCTCGCTTTGCTATAAAGAAATACCTGAGACTGGGTAATTTATAAAGAAGAGAGGTTTAATTGGCTCCTGGTTCTGCAGGAGGTATAGGAAGCACGGCAGGATCTGCTTTTGGGAAGATCTGAGGGAACTTTCAATAATGGCGGGAAGCAAAGGGAATGCAGTCACTTCACATGGCTGGAGAAGGAGCAAGAGCGGAGAGGAGGGTGGGGGCGGTGCTACACACTTTTAAACCACCAGATTTTGACATAACTCACTATCATGAGACCAGCACCAAGTGAATAGTGTTAAACCGTTCATGAGAAATCCACCCCCATGACTCAATCACCTCCCACCATGCTCCACATCCAACATGGGGAATTACAATTGAACATGAGATTTGGGTGGGAACACACATCCAAACCACATTACGGCCCATAAAAACATGCCATTCCCATCAGTTGGTACATCTTCTGGCTTTGCCCATCAAATTCCTACACTCTTCAATCAATATGTCCACTCTCCAACCTTATCTTACTCTGAAATGTGCTTCCACTATATTTCTGGGGCTCAGTTAATGTATTACTTCCCCTGGCATAAGCTGGAAATTGCAAATGCAAATTAAATAGACCACAGAGTGTGGGAAGATATTCCCAATGCCTAAAACAGTCAAGGGAATAATTTCTAGAATATACAAAGAAATCCTCCAAACCAACAACAAAAAAAAGGACAGGAAAAAAAAAAATAGAAAAATAGGCCAAAGATATTTCAAGGCAATTCACAGAAGAAGGAGCTCTGGTAGGCAAAAAAGACTATAGATAAATACATAAATGAAAAGTAGAACAGCATTGAGATGCTGACTTATAATGACCCAGTTGGCAAAAATTAGAAAGACAGATAATACCAAATATTGTACAGCAGGTGGCTGACTTCATGTCTTTCTCTGTCTTTACCTATCACTCTATTGATTTTTGGAGTCATCGAATTCTTTAGCTCAGCTTTGTCTCTAAAACTTATACATGCAAATCCAACCCATTTTAGACATCTGTGCTTCAAAGATCCATTGGTTTGTTAAATACAACATGTCCCAAACTGAACCTGCGCTATGCTTCTCTAAACGTGTTTCTCCTCCTCTGTGCTCTGTCCCAAAGAGCCACCCATCATTCTTTACCTGAGTCATTCAAATCCCTGACTCCTCCTTCTCCTTCACCCCACCATCCGTGACAAAGTTCTATATATCTTCCAGCTAAAGTGTAGCAGACATTTGTTGCCCACGTTCCTTTTTTTTTTTTTTTGAAACAGAGTCTTGCTAGTGCTGTGGCGTGATTTCGGCTCACTGCAACCTTCGACTCCCTGGTTCAAGCAATTCTCCTGCCTCAGCCTCCCAAGTAGCTGGGATTACAGGCACGTGCCACCAAGCCCAGCTAATTTTTGTATTTTTAATAGAGACAAGGATTCACCATGTTGGCCAGGATGGTCTCGATCTCCTGACCTCATGATCCTCCCACCATGGCCTCCCAAAGTGCTGGGCGTAAGCCACTGCGCCTGCCCTCCATGTTTTACAAATGATACCCTGGCTCAGGCCAGCCTCATTTCTTGCCAGAATTACTGAAATTATTTGTCATTTGTTTTCCCTCCTGACAGTCTTGCTAGCTAATATAATACTGAGAGATTTCTAAGAGTAAGGCCCACTCCATGACCTCAAAAAACTTGCCCTTCTCTCTGGTGGGAGGGAAGGACACGTGAGCCAATAATTACAATCCTATTCCATGACAGGCTTGCAATGAGAGAGGGGAGAAGCGTAGTTACTATGGGAGAAAGGAGGAAGACTAGCCATTCCTACCACCAACCCATCCCTCAAAAACCATGCAGGTGAGGCTAGGCACAGTGGCTCATGCCTGTAATCCCAGCACTTTGGGAGGCCGAGGTAGGTGGTTCACGAGGTCAGGTGTTTAGGACCAGCCTGGCCAACATGGTGAAACCCTGTCTCTACTAAAAATACAAAAAATTAGCCAGGTGTGTTGGCGCACACCTGTAGTCCCAGCTACCCAGGAGGCTGAGGCAGAAGAAATGCTTGAACCTGGGAGGAGGAGGTTGCAGTGAGCCAAAATTGTGCCACTGTACTCCACCCTGGGTGACAGAATTAGACTCCATCTCAAAAACTAAACAAAGAAACAAAACCATACAGGTATCTTCCTAAAACGCGGTTCTGACCAAATGCCCCAGTCTTAAAACTGTCCAAAGGCTGCTTTTAGGATGAAGCCCTTAACACAATGTAAGCCATGCATGGGCCATCTTTGCCTACTTGTATAACTCTTACAAATTCTTGGGCAATGATAAATGACTCAATACTCCACACACACACAAATCATCCTTTCTATTCCCCTTTGATGGATGAACCTTTAGGACTTGCTTTAAATTGAATGTTAATTTGGTTGGTGAAAAAAAAAAACAAGTTCCATGCCAGGCGCAGTGGCTTATGCCTGTAATCCCAGCACTTTGGGAGGCCGAGGCGGGTGGATCACGAGGTCAGGAGATCGAGACCATCCTGGCTAACACGGTGAAACCCCGTCTCTACTAAAAATACACAAAAATTAGCCGGGCATGGTGGCAGGTGCCTGTAATCCCACCTACTAGGGAGGCTGAGGCAGGAGAAAGGCGTGAACCCAGGAGGCAGAGCTTGCAGTGAGCCAAGATCGTGCCACTGCACTCCAGCCTGGGCGACAGAGCCAGACTCCGTCTCAAAAAAAGAAAAAAAACAAATTCCAGTTCGGAAGAAGTTGCATTTAAAATATTCACAGTTGACTGCTGTCACGTCCTTGATCAAGGAGGTAAGTAATAATGCAACAGACATTACTGTCATTAAATGCCAGCAGTGTGCAATGCAGTATGCTAAATGTTGTGGGGGAGGCAAAGAGGATGTAGCCAGACTCAACCATTTGCTCTCTCCTGTTCTCCCCAGCTCCACATCAACAAGCTGTCTCTAGTCAGACTTGAAGCTCTCTGTCCTTCCATCCCTCCACACTGAACTCCTGCCTCTCCCACGCAGCAGGCATCCTTCCTATTCTATGTTATTGCTGCTCATGTACACAGCCAATCCCTGCCCACATTCAGAGTCTGATCTCCTTTATTGTAGGGGTGCTCTCTGATTAAACTTTGTATGGTGTTGGCACAGTCTACTATTGAATAAATTCACTGAATTAATGATTATTGGGAAATAATTCTTTTTTTTTTGAGACGTTGTCTTGCTCTGTTGCCCAGGCTGGAGTGCAATGGTGCAATTTCAGCTCACCACAACCTCTCCCGGGTTCAAGCGATTCTGCTGCCTCAGCCTCCCGAATAGCTGGTATTCCAGGCGCCCACCACCATTCCAGGCTAATTTTTGTATTTTCAGTAGAGACGAGGTTTCACCCTATTGGCCAGGCTCGTCTTGAACTCCTGACCTCAAGTGATCCACCTGCCTCAGCCTCCCAAAGCGCTGGGATTACAGGCATGAGCCACTATGCCCGACCAATAATTTTTGTTTTCGAGGAGCTCACAATTGTCTACTGACTATGATATTAAGAGCAAATTTTCCAGCAAAGATGTCAGAGCCTTCTGGAACTAGGCACTGCCTTACCTGGTCAGCTGGCCTGACTCATTCATTCATTTAAACAATGTTCGTTGAGATGAATATTAAAAACACATATTGAGAACCTACCCCATTCTAGGTCTAGCTCTAAGATGCTCAGGATAAAATAATAAGAAAAAGGTTGGATGTGGCCCTTGCCCAACTAGCATGTATAGGAGAAGGATGAAACCAACCCTAAATAAATGAACAATAATTACAAATTGCGAAAACTCTATGAGATAAACAAATGGTGTTTTAAGAGAGAGCTTAGTGGGAGGTGCTCAGCTATTCCCCTGGCTGAAATATTCATTGAACTGTCTCTGACAATCTGAACCCCAGATCTCTTTAAACCCATAGCTCACTTCTGGGAAGTCTTCCCTGATTACTGCAAGCCCTGCCTGAGTCCTAAAACATTTATTATGTGTTCACCAAATATGTACAACTCTTCCAGCCAGGAAAGCTGCATGGAGCCTGTGACACATTTTTATCTGGTACATGAGCTACATAGGTGACGTCACTGTGGCCACCAGGCCTCTTTCAGTCATCCATCATGCAGGCCCTTCCACGTGTATGGAACCAGGCTCATGGGCAAAACAGTGCAATTTCTGGGATCTTTATGCATACTCATTTAGCGACGGAGAGAAAACTCACATACAACGCAGCCACCCCAAAGGCACAATCACAGTAAGTTGATTGCAAAGTTCTATATCCATCGCTCTAACTTATCCTTTCTTGACTCTGGCTTGACTTATCCTCCTTGGAGGTAGCCATAAATAATCTTTCTTCCCTTTCCTGCCATCTCTACCTCATGCTGAAGAGTTTACTCATGGTTCACTCATTTGTAATAGTTCAGTCATTTTTGTTGATGTTTGGGATGGATCGCTCAGTTCCCAAAAGCCTAACAGACTCTCCACCTGGAATTATACCTCTTGGGTGGGTCTCTTTGGCAAAGCAATGGGCAGTTTTATATGAAGACCATTACACTAGGCAATCATGAATAAAGAGTTGAGAGGTGAGGGTGGAGGGGTCTGGAGGACACTAGTGTTTGAGATATTATAGATCACAGTTTATTGCTAATTTTAAGCATTCCTGTAAGATAAAATGATCATTCCTATTTTTAAAAGGTGAGGAAAATTCAGACACAGGAAGGTAAAAGAAGTTGGCTAAAAGCTAACTCTTGTAGGACAGAGTCATATGTTTAAGCAAGTGATTTTGAAAGTGTAGGAGGCAGGGTAAAGTGGAGGTTTGCATCGAGCTATGGTTCTCTAATGCGAGTGTGCATCAGAATCATGGGAAAGGCTCCTTAAAGCGCAGGTTGCTGAGTCCTGGCCCCAGAGTTTCTGGTTAAGTGGGTCCATGATGGAGCCAAGTAATTTGCATTTCTAACAAATGTTAAGGTACAAAAAGCTTACTATAATAATAACAACAACAAGTGGTATTTCTCCAGCCTCTATTACAGTGATACTGGCCTAATATGTGCCCAGATGATGCTATTGCTTCTGGTCCAGGGACCACAATTTGAGAAGCACTGTCATAAAATATGGTGTGAGCCCGGAGGAGAGATAAATGACCAATGCTTCAGGGCAGCCAAGGGATGGCTTCATAGGGAAAGTGGCATCTGGGTTGGGCATTGAAGATCACATAGGAATTCTCCAACTCACTTTCCCATCTGCCGTTTGTTGGTCATAGAGGAAAGGACTGAACACATGCTATGTTTGGACCCACAGGTACAAGTCAAGTTCAAATGTGGTGAATGTTCAGTGAGTGTGTATAAATACTGGAAGCTCAGCAGAGCTTGTACTGACAGGGAAGAGGCTGGCAGGTGAGCCTGGTGCCAGATGGAAAGGCATGCGAAAGAGTTCAAATTTCATCCTTTGGGTACCAGGCTTTTAGTCAGAAGAGTAATGCAATTCTCTTTGCTTAATTGGATTCTAATTGTTCATTCATTAAAAATAAGATGGTATTAATCACTCACTACACCAAGGAATGCTAAGGTATAAAAACTCACTATACAAATAATACCAATAACAGTAAGTGGTATTTCTCTGGCTCTCACCACAGTGATACTAGCCTTGCATGTATGATATGATTTACTCCCTACAGCAATCCTTTGTAGCAGATGCTACTGTTATCCCATTTTAGAGATGAGGAAACTGAGGTTTAGGGAGGCAAGGGCACAGTGCTTGAAAGTAGCTGAATAGCAGTCAGACACGGTGGCTCACACCTGTAATCCCAGCACTTCAAGAGGCCGAGAAGAGAGGATCACTTGAGGCCAGGAGTTCCAGACCAGCCTGGCAAACATCTCTATAAAAAATAAATATTTACAAAATTAGCTGGGCCTGGTGTCACGCGCCTATGTACCAGCTGCTCAGAGGCTGAGGCAGGAGGATTGCTTGAGCCCAGGAGTTTGAGGCTGCAGTGAGCTATGATCACGCCACTGCACACACTTCAGCCTGGGCAACACAGTGAGACCCTGTCTCCAAAAATGAAGAAAGTAGCTTATAGCAATTTTGGGTTAAGTTTAAAGGGTCATTTTTGCATCGTAAACTTTGCTTTCCTTTATGACATCCTTGAGTTCAAGGACTGTATCTCTACCTTCCCTTTCACCCAAACTTATTGCCTCTAATATGAAACCACCCCTGCTGTGCTTGGTAAAAGTAGCCTAGGCTCTCCCAGCAATGCCCTTTCCCTTGCAGGTATCCTGACCTCTACACAAAGGCATGAGGCAAACAGGAGCTACTGCTTGTTACTGGAGGATCTGTGGTCTTCATAGTGCAGGAATATCATCCCGAGGGGACAGTAGGATCTATCACTGTCAAACCCAAGGCCCTATTTTTTTTTTTTTAATTCTTGCAAACTCAGGACTTTTCAGATCTTTAGGGCTGATCAGAGATAGGGCACTACAATAGACAGCTTAAATTGTAGCAAGTGGGGAGAAGAGGCAAAGAAAGGTACCACACATAAAATAAAATACACTGACTTTTTGGGAAGAAAACACATAATTCTTGGTACGCCCAGCACAACAAAAGTTCTTAGAGAACAGAGAAGATCTTTGTCAGAAATTGTGTCTCATTTAGCAACATTGTTTTACTTCTGTTCCTTTCAGAATGAAATTGATTCATGTTGCTTTTGTTTCAGGTTGCCTTTTATTTTTTACCTTCCTGGGTAATTTATCTTCCATTAGCAGGCAAGCACTTTCTCCTTTCACCTGTCTTCACAAACCAGGACTTTCTTCTGCAACGTGTTTATGCTCAGCTCTCACAGTCCAATTTAATTATATCTATCTATCTATCTATCTATCTATCTATCTATCTATCTATCTATATACCATTTTGCCAAGTGGTGATTCAGATAACATGGACAATATTGATGTGAAATGGGTTAAAAATATTTTAATGATTCCCTTCCTTGGAAGTGGTGTGTTTGTGTGTGCATTGCATTACAAAAAACACCATCATTTATTCACTCAGGAAGTATTTTTGCATTTTTTTCTAACTTAATTGTGCTGCTGAGGACATGAAGTATTTACTAGGAAGCAGTTCACTGGGCATAGCTCTAAATGAAAGGCAACACAAAAAGTAGTTAATTACGGTGCAAATGTTGAAGAGCAAAACTGCATGATAAGAGATACCCCAAGGGCAACTTTAGAGGCTCTGTTCACCGCATTGGGAGAAAGAAGGAGAGGATTCATGATGGAAATTCATATTCATTTTGACTTTTATCAGACAAAAGACAGAGACTGAAGTAACACGAATATCTTCTTGGAGGCCCTGTGTCTGCCAGATAATAACTTCATTTCATTGTCTGTGTGGCGCTTCAAGCAGCCATAGTAGCGAGTTGCAGTGGCTCATACCAGTAATCCCAGCACTTTGGGAGGCCAAGTTGGGAGGATCACATGACGCCAGCAGTTTGAGACCAGCCTGGCCAACATAGCAAAACCCATCTCTACAAAAGATTAAAAAAAAAATTAGCCAGGTGTGGTGGTGCATGCCTGTAGCCCCAGCTACTCAGGAGGCTAAGGCAGGAGGATCCCTGGAGCCCCAAAGTTTCAGGCTGTGGTAAGCCATGATCACACCATTATGCTTCAGCCTGTGTGACAGAATAAAACCCTGTCTCAAAAAAAAAAAAAAAAAAAAAAAAGCAGACTGATTAAGGGACCTAAGTTTACAGCAATTGAGCACCTAAATGTACAATTGAGCAGCTTTCAGAAAGCTGTATAGCTCAAGGACCGGTCCAGTGGCTCAGGCATGTAATCCCAGTACTTTAGGAGGCCAAGTCAGGCAGATCACCTGAGGTCAGGAGTTCGAGACCAGCCTGGCCAACATTGTGAAACCTTGTCTCCACTAAAAATACAAAAATTAGCTGGGCATTGTGGTGGGCACCTGTAACCCTAGCTACTTGGAAGGTGGAGGCAGGAGAATCACTTGAACCCAGGAGGCGGAAGTTGCAGTGAGTCAAGATCGTGCCATTGCACTTCAGCCTGGGTGACAGAATGAGACTCCATCTCAAAAAAAAAAAAAAAAAAAGAAAAAAGAAAAAAGAGAGTCCTTTCAGCATTGAATGCTTTTGGTTCTAAGTCGTTTGACCACATATACAAGGGTTTATTTCTGGACTTGATTCTATTCCATTGGTCTGTGTGTCTGTTTTTAAGCCCTATCAGTTCATTTTCAGCACTAGAAGGTTAGTTCCATGAGGGCAGGTGACTTGCCTGGCTTTCCACAGCCCCGCCCCTGGCACAGAGGGGCTCACTGAATTTCCAGTAGCTGACTAGCTTTGATAGTTTCTAGCTTTCCCTTGCACAGCCCAGATGGACTTCCCTGCATGCCTCCAGCTTGTCCTGTGTTGGGCATACCACCTCCCCTGGGCAGTCTGCCATGCTCTTTTTCCTTAGACTTCAGAGGGGTCCTGCCTTCCCTCTCTCCAAACTCAGCTCAGGGTCTGCTGGATTATTTGACCTAGCCCCGTCCTCCTTCTGTTCATAAGTGGTGCTTGTGCATCCGGCATTTACCATTTGCTCACCCTTCTTCCAGGCATCCTTGCACCTATGTTCCTCAGACCTGTGTCCACCAGACTCTCATGGACCCCCACCTGCTTTCTGGGATTTTCCTACTTCACTTGAGTCCTGGCATCTTGAGTCCTGGCATATGGAAAGCTTAGCCTCAGGCTCTGTTCCAGCCTTGTTTAAGTCACATCAAAAGGCGATCCTGTTTTTTTGTTTTTGATTTTGTTTCCAGTCTCATAAATAAGGCCTCTGTAATGGCAGGGAGGAAATCCAGAGGGCAGGAACACAGCATTACATCATCACATTACGTACAGGGATGCATTTTCAAGGCCAGCAAACTCAATTAGCTTGTTGGTAATAGCAGTTCCAGCACCAGGACGCATACAGCAGAGTTCATCATGCTGAAGGACACAAAAAACAGATAACAGTGTGGTCCACCATGCAGACCTGCCAGCAAACTAGCCCAGAGAGACAGTTCCAAATGTGATTTCCTTTCAATAATCTTGGGCTGCTGTAATCTTGAGAAATAGAATGCTCTTTGTTAGCTTCATCCTCGTTATTTCTTTCCTCACACATCTTTGAGCAACTTTTCTTTTCTTCTGCAAATTTCCAGCTATTGCACTGGACCCTTGTTGACTCCAATAGAGATGGCCCCATGTCCCAGAAGCCAAAGAGGAGACCTGGAGCCAGTGAAGGTGACATAATGTCATTGGCAGGAGGCAGACAAATTCCTAGGCAGCCAGAGGCAGGTCCCTGCTGAAATCAGACCTTCAAGCCAAAGACAGCTCGATGCCTGAAAACCTAGCTACTACAGCCCAGGACTGGAGTGAGAACTTCCTTGATATCTTTTTAGCCAATCAAATGATGCTTTTTCCAGGCCCACCCATGGATCAATCAGCATGCACTCCCCCATTCTGAGCCCATAAAAACCCCAGACTCAGCCCCACAATGGGACTACCTGTCTTGGGGAAGGGGCTACTCACTTCGGGTTCCCCTCTCATGTTGAGAGCTGTTATGTTGCTCAGTATAACTCTTCTCCACCTTGCTTACTCTCTGGTTGTCCACATAACCTTATTCTTGGTCACGGGACAAGAACCCACAGCCTGCTAAATGACAAGAGTGAAAAGGGCTGTAACAAGTTCCTGGCTGGCTCGCCAAGAAGCAGGTGGTGACACGCTCTCATTTGCTGGACTACAATGGAAGAGCGGTAAACCTTCTGGGGGCCCAGGTCTTGGGATTTCCTGATCCAGAGCTGTGACAAGCTGTAACATGCACTTAGGCCTCTGTGGTTGCTGGTGTCTCTGAATTTTCGGGCACCAACATGTTCCCCTCATCCAGATGCCAGTGCCCAAGGTGGAAACCACTTGAGGCACATCTGGTCCAGCCACAGCCTTGTACAGAGCTTGTGCCTGTGCTGGTGCCTGGAGCTGCCCACCTCACCTTAGCAGCCAGTGCACTTGGCTGTGCACCATGGCTGTGCCTCATGCTTGCTCACTCACACACCCCTCGCCACTCTGCACCTGGCTCGCTCACAGTGGGTGTGGGATCTGGGCCGGTATCGAGAGCCGAGCACAGCCAGCTCAGCACAGCCTGCCGAGCTGAGTGGGCAGAGCCAACAAAGCAGTCATGAGCAAAACTCGGGCAGAGGTGCTGCCAGCCACAGAGGTTTCCAGCTGGTGAAGCAGCACCCAAAGAATCCTGTGTCAATAGGATTTATTGAGGACTTATAAATGGGGCAGTCCAGGAGTGGCAGGCTGGACAGGAGACTCCCTACCTTTTTAAAAAATGCACACCAGTTATAACATTTTTTCACTTAGCAACCCCCACCTAGCAACCTCCATGTAACCCAAAACAAAGGGCAGCCCCTGTAGAGCCTGCATTTCAAGGGGATGGGACAGGGCTTCTGATGTCCTTCACAGATAAGGAGTGGATCTTCAGGTTGGCCACTTCTGGATTCCTTAGCTTGAAACTTTGAACACACATTTCCTTAGACCATGGTGTTATTTTCAGGGTTAAGTTGCTTAAGTTATTGCTCTCAAATGTGTCTTCCATACACTAGCATTGAGACCTAGAGAGGTTTGAACATTTATCTACATACATTTAGCAAGTGGCCTCATCTCAGTCACTGTTTAGTCATTGTTCAGTGTATCAGATCATCAGCTGAGCTAATGTTTTGGGTAAATTAGAGCAGGCAGAAAATCCTCATTCAGAATCAATGGGGAAGAAGGACAGTCAGGATTACTAAGAAGTCAAAATAACATGCTATTTTAACCACAGTGTCCTGAGAGCAGAGAATGTTTTCGTTCAACAGTTCTTAGTTTTTATTTATTTATTTATTTTTTGAGACAGAGTCTAGCTCTGTCACACAGGCTGGAGTGCAATGGTGCGATCTTGGCTCGCTGCAACCTCCACCTCCCGAGTTCAAGTGATTCTCCTGCCTCAGCCTCCCAAGTACCTGGGATTACAGGCACATGCCACCAGGCCCGGCTAATTTTTGTATTTTTAGTAGAGACGGGGTTTCACCATGTTGGTCAGGCTGGTCTCAAACTCCTGACCTTGTGATCCGCCCGCCTCGGCCTCCCAAAGTGCTGGGATTACAGGCATGAGCCACTGTGCCTGGTCAGTTCAACAGTTCTTAGAATTTAACTTGTCCAACCTTGTAATTTTACAGATGAGAAAACCAAGAGCCATAGAAAGTTAAATTATGTCTGCCAGGTGGCCATGGCTCGTTAGCATACGTGCAGAATGACTATAAATAAGCCACAGTCCACTTACAGAAAAGCTGGTCTTGCAGAGTCTCTTCAGAGCATGCTTTATCGCCCAGAGATGGGGCGGATTTCAAAGCAGCACATAGTGGGCCTTCAGGTTGTTATGTTGATAGGGTATTTGCTTTTGTCTGTAAACTAAAAAGCCCTGCAGAATCTCAGTTAGCTTTCTATTTTCAATAAGGAGTTCCTTGTTCATAGTGCTAAGAGAAGTGATAGTTACGCTGCTAAACATGAAACTGTCAAATCAGAGGCATTCAAATTATTTTGCAGGAAGGTATGTGAACCTGAAAATGTGAGACTTTCTCAGTTAATTGAGAAAGTTGATTTTGCCAGGGTTGAGGGTGCGCACTGTGACACAGCCTCAGGAGGTCCTGACGACATGTGCCCAAGGTAGTCGGGGCACAGCTTGGTTTTATACATTTTAGGGAGACATGAGACATCAGTCAATATGTGTAAGATGTACATTGGTTCAGTCCAGAAAGGTGGGACAACCAGAGGCAAAGGCCAGGCAACTCGAGGTGGGGAGAGGCTTTCGGGTCATAGTTAGGTAAGAGACAAACGGTTGGATTTTTTTGAGTCTCTGATGAGCCTCTTCAAATGAGGCAATCAGATATGCATCTATCTCAGTGAGCAGAGGGGTGACTTTGAATAGAATAGGAGGCAGGTTTGCCTTAAGCAGTTCCCAGCTTGACTTTTCCCTTTAGCTTAGTGATTTGGGGCCCCCAGATTTATTTTCCTCTCACAGTTACATCATACTTCTCTCAAAGCAACCTCTGTTTCCCAGTCCTCTTTAGCCCTAGATGCATTTTTCGTCTCCTCCCTGTTTTGGAACAAGAAGAGGAATCCTGTGTACAGAGGCCCTTATATCTTGGATACCAACAATCCCTGCTTCTATGCAGAACGCACTTAAAAAGCATGTGGATTCTGGCAAGTGTTCTAAATGGCTCATTAATCATGCACTTTCTTAAGAAGGATTCTAAAGAGTTCAAATTTGCTGGGGAGCATTCTCCGTCTCCCCTCAGGTGGACTAGCAAGTACAGAGTCTTCAGTTCTTTCATCTATTTATAGCTCAGAGAAGCCACCCGGATAGGGATGATGGGGAGGTGTGATTCCTAAGGAGAAATCACTCAAATTCATGAAGATTCTCCCTCTGCCTTTATAATGTAGGCACATCGTTAAATGCACTTTGTTGAAGCTATGCTAAAGTGTTGGACATTTCACTGGATAAACAAAACAATAAAAACAGTCAAGATGGTTTTCTAGTTATGAGACTCTGAATACTCTACTTGAATTTAGCAGGGTTTAGGTATATGTGGATGTTGTTGCTTCCTTCCTCCTCCCTCACTTCCTTCCTCATTTTCTCTGTCTGTATCTTTGTAATGAGGCCATGCATGTTACTGGGAAATATAGTAGATTTGGAGGCAGGCTTGGGTTCCCATCCAAGGTCCATCACTCACAATTGAGTGACCCCCACACACATTATGTGACTGTTCTGGCTCTTAGTAATTGAAGGATAACAATAAAGTAGAGAAAAATTGTATAAGATTATATATAAATGGATAAGATTATATATAAATTGTATAAGATTATATATAAATGGATAGATGGATGATGAATGGATGGATCAATGGATAAATGGATGTATAACTAGATGGATGGATGAATAGATGGATGAATGGATAAATAGACGGATGGATGGATAAATGGATGGATGAATGGATGGATAGATGAATGAATGAATGAATAGATAGATGGATGAATGGATAGATAGCTAGATGGATAGTTGGATGGATGGATGGATAGGTAGATAGATGATAGATGAATAGAATCCACAGGACAGTGTATAATAGATCACAGACTTTTTTCATTCTTTTTTTGTTTTTTTCTTTTTTAGTGATGAAGTCTCACTCTGTCACCCAAGCTGGAGTGCACTGGTGTGATCATAGTCACCCAAGCTGGAGTGCACTGGTGTGATCATAGCTCATTGCAGCCTGGAACTCTTGGGCTCAAGCAGGTATTTGTCATCATACTTAGATTTTTTAAAAAAATTCTGTAGAGATAGGGTCTTGCTATGCTGCCCAGGCTGGTCTCAAACTTCTGGCCTCCAACGATCCTCTTACTTTGGTCTCTCAAAGTGCTAGGATTACAGACATGAGCTACTATTCTTTATTCAATAAAAATCTTTTTCATCTAGCACATTCTTTGGCCTTCCCACTTGTACATGCTAGGGATATAATACTGAATAAAACTGGCAAACCCCTGCAGTTGTAGAACTGATATTCTAGTGAAGGAGCCAAATATATAGAATGCAACACCTGCCATAGAAGGAAATAAGGCAGGGAAGAAGGGCAAGAAGTGTGGCTGGGGAAGAGGTGTTTCAGATTGTAAATGGATCATCAGGGAAGAACCTGATGGCAGAGGATGGCGTTTGAATACAGACCTTGAGTGGTGCTGGAGGCTGCAGCAGATGTCCAGGGAAGAAGTATCACTATTGAAGTAGGCCCTGCCAGAGGCCTAGTACAATACACAGTGATAATTTATGTGTAACGAGAAGCCGTTCTGCCTTCTTGTGAATGGGATGAAGTTACAAAGCAGTCACAGTTCTTTTTACCAATCCTTTTCCTATTTTTCTTCCTCAGATGTTGGAACACAGGGAATGAGTTGACCAGTGACCCAGCTGCTGCACTCAGAAATCTACCAACCACCATGTTTCCATGGAGGCCAAGCTTTCCCCACTGCTCCCAGGGAGTGATTGAGCGTGGCAGGATTCTCAGGCAAGCCCACTCCTGGGAAATGCACCACTCCTGTCACGGGCGCCCCATCAGCTTTGCAGAAACTTTTGCAGAACCTTGTTCAAAGTCTTTCCCTTCTCCACTGGTGCTAGACTTGCACTGAGGTCTGATGACTGTCCTGGACTTTGCTGGCTCCCTTCCCATTTTGTGTTGCAGAATTTTCCCTAATAAATCACTTGCACTCTTATTAGAGTTTTCTTTAATAAATCCAGACTTGGCATCTGCTTGGAATACCAGGACTGACACAGGCACCATTGAGGAACTTTAGGTGTCCAGCTAACAGCCAGCACTAACTGTTGGACTTTTGAGTGAGGCCAGCTTGGACCTTCTTGTGCAATTGATAACCCCATAAATTACAGCCATGTAAGATATTGAAGCCCTTGTGAACTATTGGTAGGAATGTAACATGGTACAGCCATTATGGAAAACAGTGTGGTGGTTCCTCGAAACATTAAAAATACAATTGGCCAGGCATGGTGGCTCATGCCTGTAATCCCAGCATTTTGAGAGGCCAAGGAGGGTGGATCACCTGAGGTCAGGAGTTCAAGACCAGCCTGGCAAACATGGTGAAACCCTGTCTCTACGCAAAATAGAAAAATTAGCTGGGTGTGGTGATGGATGCCTGTAATTACAGCTACTCAGGGGGGGCTGGGGCAGGAGAATTGCTTGAACCCGGGAGATGGAGGTTGCAGTGAGCTGAGCTGAGATCATGCCACTGCACTCCAGCCTGGGCCACAGAGAGAGACTCCATCTCAAATTAAAAAAAAATTACCATATGATGCAGCAATTCTACTTCTGGTTATATACCCAAAAGAATTGAAAGCAGGGACTCAGAGATCCTTGTGCAGCCACGTTCAGAGCAGAATTATTTACAATGGCTAATACATGGAAACAACCCAAGTGTCCATTGCACATGAATTAATAAACACAATGTTGTATAGACATACAATGAAATATCATTCAGCTTTAAAAATAAGGAAAATTCTGACACATGCTATATAACCTGGATGAAACTTAAGGAGAACATGCCAAGTGAAATAAGCCATTCCTAAAAAGGCAAATACTGTATAATTCCATTTATATGAGGTACTTAGAGTAGTCACAATCATATAGACAGAAAGTTGATGGGTAGTTTCCAGGGACAGGGGAGACAGGAAAATGGGGAATTATTGTTTAATGTATATAAAATTTAAGTTTCTAAAGATGAAAAGAATTATGGAAGTGGGTGGTGATAAAGGTTGTACATTATAAGTGTATTTAATAGTACCAAAATGTACACTTAAGAACTGGTGAGTTAGTCTGTTTTGCCATGCTGTAAAGGAATACCTGAGGCTGGTAACTTATAAAGAAAAGAGGCTCACACCTGTAATCCCAGTGCTTTGGGAGGCTGAGGCTGGAGGATTGCTTGAGCTCATGAGTTCGAGACCAGCCTGGGCAACATGGTGAAACCCTGTCTCTATAAAAAATACAAAAATTAGCCAGGTGTGGTGGTGCACGCCTGTAGTCCCAGCTACTTGGGAGGCTGAGGTGGGAGGATGGCTTGAACCTGGGAGTTTGAAGCTGCAGTGAGCTATGATCATACCACTGCAGCACTCTACCCTGGGTGATAGAGCCAGGACTTGTCTCCAAAAAAAAAAAAAAAAAAAAAAAGAGGTTTATTTGGCTCACAATTCTGCAGCCTGTACATTCATGACACTAGCATCTTGCTAGGCTTCTGGTGAGGCCTCAGGAAACTTACTTGTGGTAGAAGGTGAAACGAGAACAGGCAGGCACATCACATGGAGAGAGAGGGAGAGAGAGGAGAGGAGAGAGACAGAGAGAGAGAGAGAGAAGGAGGTGCCAGCTCCTTGAAACACCTAGCTGTTGTGTGAACTAACAGAATGAGAACATTCTCATCATCATGGGGAGGGCACCAGGCCATTTACAAGGGATCCACCCCTATGACCCAATCACCTCATGCCAGACCTCACCTCCAACAATGGGGATCACATTTCACCATGAGATTTGGAGGAGACATATATCCAAACCGTATCAGATGGTAAATTTTATGTTGTATTTTAGCACAATTTAAAAAAAAGAAAAAAAATATAGCCAGATGAAAGAGCCCAGGAAAAATCAGCAAAGTAAACTTGCACTGAATGCACAGAATTGTAATTGGTTTAAAGCACTAATGTTTGGGTGGCTTGTTACGTAGCAAAGGCTAGGGACACAACACCAGAGGAAGACTTAGAGGAACCAGGAACAAAGGAATAAACTAGCAGCTGAGGCAGGAGATTCCTTGAACCCAGGAGGCAGAAGTTGCAGTGAACTGAGAGGGCACTCCAGTCTGGGAGACAGAGGGACACTCAGTCAAAAAAAAAAAGAACTCATGGTTCTGCAGGCTGGCTCAGGTATAAAAGGAAAATATGACCAACCCAGCACATGCTGAGGATCCCTGCCTGGGTCCTGAACTGAGCAAGCATTCCGGGGCCAAACTGTCTTTCCACAACCTACTCCTGTCAACCTGATTGTTTAGTAGAGTGTCATCCTATGCCTGCGTTCACACTTTGATTTAGGCCTCAGTATGTCCCACCACTGGATTCTGTTCCTGCCTCTAACTGGGCCCTTTAATGTCTACCCATTCCTGCCTTACCAATGTATATTCAGACTTGGGCTTTTTAATTAAATATTTGGCTGGGCACAGTGGCTCACACTTGTAATCACAACACTTTGGGAGACTGAGGCAGGAGGATTGCCTGAGGCCAGGAGTTTGAGACCAGCTGGGGCAACATAGTAAGATCCCCAGGTCTACAAAAAATAAAAATACTAGCTGGGTGTGGTGGTGCATGCCTGTATTCCCAGCTACTTGGGAGGGTGAGGCTGGAGGATGGCTTGAGTCCAGGAATTCCAGGCTGCAGTGAGCCAGCAGTGAGCCATGCAGCCTAGAACTCCTGGGATCAAACCATCCTCCAGCCTCAGTCTCCCAAGTAGCACTTGTACCACTGTGCACCAGCCTGGGCAACAGAGCAAGACCCTGTCTCAAAAAATAACATAAAATAAAAATATTAAATATTCACCCTCCTGCATCATCTTTTGCTGTTCCCTGCTGATCTCCTAAATCTGACCTGGCTCACCACCTCCTCTTTCTGGTCCTGGGTTTCACCTTCTTACTCCACCCATGTCAGGTGCCCCGGCAAACCTGGCATCAAGAAATTGGTATGACAGCTGAACCTTGGGGCTGGAACCCAGCCTTGGTGGTCTTTCATTGTTTCCTTCTCAACATTGCACTCCCTTCTGCCACCTGAAGGCTGTCTTCTTCTTCCTCTTCCTCTTCTTCCTCCTCTTCTTCTTCTTTTTTTTTTTGAGATGAAGTTTTTGCTCTGTTGCCCAGGCTGGAATGTAATGGCATGATCTCAGCTCACTGCAACCTCCCCACCTCCTGGGTTCAAGCAATTCTTATGCCTCAGCCTCCTAAGTAGCTGGGATTACAGGTGCCTGCCACCATGCCCACCTAATTTTTTTTGTATTTTTAGTAGAGACGAGGTTTCACCATGTTGGCCAGGCTGATCTTGAACTCTTGACCTTAGGTGATCCACCCACCTCTGCCTCCCACAGTGCTAGGATTACTGACATGAGCCACCTCGCCCGGCCCTGAAGGCTCTCTTCTAAGGCCCTCCTGAATCCCCCACTGTTTGTCCCTGTGTTCTCACAGCTAACCTGCTTTCCAGAACATCAAGATGTCACTTACTGAGAATTTCAGCTTCTGCCAGCCAGTGTCAGGCAGCCTGATGCAATCACCTCTCTCCGCCTGACCCTACAGAAGGGCAGCATTTCCGACGCCAGTGGCTGTTGCAGGAAGTCAGGGACCCCAAATGGAGGGACCGGCTGAAGCCATGGTGGAAGAACATAAATTGTGAAGATTTCACAGACATTTATTAGTTCCCCAAATTAGCACTTTTGTAATTTCTTATGCCTGTCTTCACTGTAATCTCTAAACATAAATTGTGAAGATTTCATGGACACTTATCACTTCCCCAATCAATACCCTTGTGATTTCCTATGCCTGTCTTTACTTTAATCTCTTAATCCTGTCATCTCGTAAGCTGAGGAGGATGTATGTCGCCTCAGGACCCTGTGATGATTGCGTTAACTGCACAAATTGTAGAGCATGTGTGTTTGAACAATATGAAATCTGGGCACCTTGAAAAAAGAACAGGATAACAGCAATGTTCAGGGAATAAGAGAGATAACCTTAAAATCTGACCGCTGGTGAGCCAGGCGGAACAGAGCCATATTTCTCTTCTTTCAAAAGCAAATGGGAGAAATAGCGCTGAATTCTTTTTCTCAGCAAGGAACATCGCTGAGAAAGAGAATGTGCCCCTGAGGGTAGGCCTCTAAAATGGCCCCTTTGGGTGTGGCCGTCTTCTATGGTCGAAACTGTAGGGATGAAATAAGCCCTGGTCTCCCGTAGCACTCCCAGGCTTATTAGGATGAGGAAATTCCTGCCTAACAAATTTTGGTCAGACCGGTTGCTCTCAAACCCTGTCTCCTGATAAGATGTTATCAATGACAATGGTGCCTGAAACTTCATTAGCAATTTTAATTTCGCCCTGATCCTGTGGTCCTGTGATCTTGCCCTGCCTCCATTTGCCTTGTGATATTCTATCACCTTGTGAAGCACATGATTTCTGTGACCCACACCCTATTCGTACACTCCCTCCCCTTTGAAAATCACTAATAAAAACTTGCTGGTTTTGCGGCTTGTGGGGCATCATGGAACCTACTGACATGTGATGTCTCCCCCGGATGCCCAGCTTTAAAATTTCTCTCTTTTGTACTCTGTCCCTTTATTTCTCAAACAGGCCAACGCTTAGGGAAAATAGAAAAGAACCTATGTGAAATATCGGGGGGTGAATTTTGCCCGATATCTGGCTGAATTTCCCCCGATAAGTGGCTGCTTCCTCCAAAGGGTTACTCAGGACTTTCCTGGCAAGGGCGGATGATTATGCCTGCCACAAAACTTATTAACTTGTGAATCCTTTTTTTTTTTTTGAGACAGAGACTCACTCTGTGGCCCAGGCTGGAGTGCAGTGGCACAATCTTGGCTCACTGCAAGCTCCACCTCCCAGGTTCACACCATTCTCCTGCCTCAGCCTCCCGAGTAGCTGGGACTACAGGCGTGAGCCACCGCACCCAGCCTAACTTGTGAATCCTTGGTGGAGGGCTTGCACCTGAAACTGTTTTCAAGTAGCAAGAATGCACTTGATTCATGGAGAGAGACATTTTTTATTTGAGAAAAAAAAGATAAATCCCTTATCTGAACTCTAGTAAATGAAAAAATCCATACTATTAAATAGCATATTTTTACATATTATATATATATTTTATTTATTATATATATATTTATATATAACTAGTATATTTATATATATAACTAGTATATTTATATATATAACTAGTATATTTATATATATAACTAGTATATTTATATATAAATAGTATATTTATATATATAACTAGTATATTTATATATAAATAGTATATTTATATATATAACTAGTATATTTATATATAAATGTATATTTATATATAAATAGTATATTTATATATAAATGTATATTTATATATAAATAGTATATTTATATATAAATGTATATTTATATATAAATGTATATTTATATATAAATAGTATATTTATATATAAATGTATATTTATATATAAATGTATATTTATATATAAATGTATATTTATATATATAACTAGTATATTTATATATAAATGTATATTTATATATAAATGTATATTTATATATAAATGTATATTTATATATAAATAGTATGTTTATATATAAATATAGTATATTTATATATAAATAGTATATTTATATATAAATAGTATGTTTATATATAAATAGTATATCTATATATAAATAGTATATCTATATATAAATAGTATATCTGTATATAAATAGTATATTTATATATAAATAGTATGTTTATATATAAATAGTATTTTTATATATATAAATAGTATATTTATATATAAATAGTATATTTATATATAAATAGTATATTTATATATATAAATAGTATATTTATATATATAAATAGTATATTTATATATAAATAGTATATTTATATATATAAATAGTATATTTATATATATAAATAGTATATTTATATATATAAATAGTATATTTATACATAAATAGTATATTTATATATAAATAGTATATTTATATATATAAATAGTATATTTATATATAAATGTATATTTATATATAAATAGTATATTTATATATAAATAGTATATTTATATATAAATAGTAGATTTATATATAAATAGTATATTTATATATAAATAGTATATTTATATATAAATAGTATATTTATATATAAATAGTATATTTATATATAAATAGTATATTTATATATAAATAGTATATTTATAAATAGTATATTTATATATAAATAGTATATTTATAAATAGTATATTTATATATAAATAGTATATTTATATATAAATAGTATATTTTTTATAAATAGTACATTTTTATATAAATAGCATATTTTTTATATAAATAGCATATTTATAATATTTATATATAAATAGCATATTTATATATAAATAATATATTTATATATAAATAGCATATTTATATATAAATAGCATATTTATATATATAAATAGCATATTTATATATAAATAGCATATTTATATATAAATAGCATATTTATATATACTATTAAATAGATTAAAAACTAGCTTTTAGAGGACTAATGATACTTTCAAATCATGGTGAAACAAAGGCATACAGAGGGCAATGTCACCAATATAAGATACTCTTTTTTTTTTTTTTGAAACAGAGTCCTGCTCTGTCATTCAGGCTTGGTCCGATGATAGCTCACTGCAGCCTCCAACTCCTGAGCTCAAGCAATCCTCCTGTATTAGCCTCCTGAGTAGCTGGGATTACAGGTGCACACCACCATGCCTGGCTAATTTTTGAATTTTTTGTAGCGATGGGATTTTGCCATGTTGGCTAGGCTGGTCTCCAACTCCTGACTACAAGTGATCTGCCCATCTTGGCCTCCCAAAGTGCTGGGATTACAGGCATGAAGCACTGTGCCCAGCCCATAACACTTTTTGATCCTAAAAATCCTAAAAACCCTATAGGCACAAGCCACCAAGCCTAGCTAACTTTTTGTTTGTTTGTTTGATAGTAGAGATGGGTTTTCACTATGTTGGCCAGGCTGGTCTCGAACTTCTGACCTTAAGTGATCCACCTACCTCGGCCTCCCAAAGTGCTGAGACTACATGCGTGAGCCACTGCACCTGGCCCCTAGAGATTCTAAGTAACAGGAAAGCTATTACTGCTTGCCTTGATGCATATCACTATATCACTTTTTTTTTTTTTTTTTTTTTGAGGCAGAGCTTCACTCTGTCGCCCAAGCTGGAGTGCAGTGGTGCAATCTCGGCTCACTGCAACCTCCACCTCCTGTGTTTAAGCGATTCTTCTTCCTCAGCCTCCTGAGTGGCTGGGTTTACAGGCGCGGACAACTATGTCCAGCTAATTTTTGTATTTTTTGTTTGCCATGTTGGCCAGGCTGGTCTCAAATTCCAGACCTCGAGTGATCCGCCTGCCTTGGCCTCTAAAGTGCTGGGATTACAGGCATGAGCCACCGTGCCCGGCCAAACTTGCCTAGTGCTCTTTAATGAAGGTCTGTTATCTGTCAGAAGTTTTATGCTGTGACTGCTGCTTCAGCAGTGCGGTGGGGGCAGGAGGCGTTTGAATTCTCCATGAGCAGCCACTAACATGGGAATTCATACATCATTGTAGGTGAGCTAGACAACCACATGTGTAATGCAAAATATACATGTTCTAGATTGTGCTATGTATCCTGGATGTTTCAGGACAGTCTCATCGTCAATTACATTTTCTTTCTTTCTTTTCTTTCTCTTCCTTTTCTTTTCTTTTCTTCCTTCCTTTGTTCCTTCCTTTCCTCCTCCTCTTTCTTCTTCTTTTCCTCTTCTCCTCCCCTTCCTTCCTTCCCTTCCTCCCTTCCTTCCCCTCTTTCTTTCTCCCTCTGTCTCTGTCTCTCTCTCTTCCTCTCTCTCTTTTTCTCTCTTTCTTCCCTTCTTTGCAACAAGGGTCTTACTGTCTCTCAGGCTGGAGAGCAGTAGTATGATCATAGCTCACTGGAGCCTTGAACTCCTGGGCTCAAGCAATCCTCCTGCCTCAGCCTCCCAAGTAGCTGGGACCAGAGGCCTGCACCACATGCATGGCTTGTTTTTATTTTTTAATTTTGTATAGAGATGAGGGGTATCATTATGTTACCCCAGCTGGTCTCAAACTTCCGACCTCAAATGATTCCTCTGCCTTGGGATTCCAAAGTGTAGGGTTTATAGGCATGAGCCACTGCACTCAACCTACATTTTCTTATATACTGCTACTATGTTAGAAATTCTGTATTTCTGAAAAAAATGACTTAGTCAATCTGGTCTACAAGCTAACAAGTGAACAAGCTGAGATTTTCCAAAAAAAGAGTGTAATGGTGCCTCCTATCCTCTGTAGATGTGAATGATGAAAGGGACCATGTATGTTTTTTATTTACATGTACAGCAAATTTGACTTTTTTTCATGTAATTTTGTATAAAAGATAATTAATTTAATAGATAACATAAAAAGAATTTTTTTTTTAAGATGGAGTCTCGCTCTGTTGCCCAGGCTGGAGTACAGTGGTATGATTTTAGCTGACTGCAACCTCTGTCTCCCGGGCTCAAGGAAATCTCCTGTCTCAGCCTCCTGAGTAGCTGGGACTACAGGCAACCATCAACATGCCCAGTTAATGTTTGTATTTTTACCAGAGACGGGGTTTTCACCACATTGGTCAGGCTGGTCTCGATCTCCTGACTTCAGGTGATCCGCTCACCTCGGCCTCCCAAAGTGCTGGGATTACAGGCGTGAGCCACCGCGTCCAGGCAAAAAGAAATTTTATGTTTACATCTAAGACTTTGGAATAATTTAAGAATGCTTTTGACTACATGTAACATGAAATCAGACTAATGGTAGCCAAAGCAAGAAAGCCATGACAATTTTCATGTACCAAAAAGTTGTAGGTAGATTCTTCCAGGGCGGGTTCATCAGCTCAGTGGCATCAGGGTGCTGGCCTTTCTTCCTTCCTTTCCTCCCTCCCTCCCTCTGTCCCTTCCTTGCTTCTTTGCTTCCTTCCTTCCTCCCTCCCTTCCTCCCTGCTTTCTTTCTCTCTCTCATTTTTTCTTCCTTCCTCCTTCCTTCCTTCCTTCCCTCCTTCCTTCCTTCCTTCTTCCTCCCTCCCTCTTTCTTTCCCTCCCTCCTTCCCTCCTCCCCTCCTTCCTTCCTCCTCTCCTCCCCTCCTCCTCTCCTTCCCTCCTCCTCTCCTTCCCTCCTCCTCTCCTTCCTTCCTCCCCTCCTCCGCTCATCCCCTTCTCCCCTCTTCCCCTCCTCCCTTCCTCCCTTCCTCCTTTCCTCCCTTCCTCCCTTCTTTCCTTCCTTGGTCTTGCTCTACTGCCCAGGCTACAGTGCATTGGTACAATCATAGCTCATTGCAGACTTGTATTCTTGGGCTCAAGCGATCCTCCTGCCTTAGCCTCCAGAACAACCAGGACTTCTCTGCTTTCTCTTGGCTTTTCCTCACAGTCACAAGACAGTTGCTGCAGCTCCAGGCATCAACATCACACACAGGAATCTTAAATTGAAAGAAAGTATCAAAAGCAAAACTAAATTTTCTTCAGCAGGTTCCTTTTACACACTTCTTCCTTATAAGACAGAGAAGGAAACATTTTCAAGTTTTCCTTTCTGACTTCATTTGGTAGATCCGTGTCACATGTCCATGTGACAAGGGAAAGTTAGAAAGTTAGAATCTAGCTGTATTTTCACATTGCTATAAAGAACTACCTGAGACTGGGTAATTTATAAAGGAAAGAGTTTTAATTGACTCACAGTTCTGCATGGCTGGGGATGCCTCAGGAAACTTAACAATCATGGTGGAAAGTGAAGGGGAAGCAAGGCACATCTTACACGGTGGCAGGAGAAAGAGAGAGTGAAAGGGGAAGTGCCACTTTTAAACCATCAGATCTTGTGAGAACTCACTCACTGTCACAAGACCAGGATGGGGGAAACCACCTCCATGATCCAATCACCTCCCATCAGATCCCTCCTTCTACACATGGGGATTACAATTCAAGATGAGATTTGGGTGGAGACACAGAGCTAAATAATATCACTAGCAAAGAGAAATTCCATATATACATGTTGATTGTGTCAAGCTGCTATCAAAAGGACTCCAACGTAAAGTAACCTAAATAATCTAGAGTTTTCCTTATTAAATACACACAAATGTTTTCTTCTTCTTTTTTTTTTTTTGAGATGGAGTTTCGCTCTTGTTGCTTAGGCTGGAGTGCAATGGCGTGATTTTGGCTCACTGAAACCTCCGCCTCCTGGGTTCAAGCAATTCTCCTGCCTTACCCTCCTGAGTAGCTGGGATTACAGGATCCTGCCACCATGCCCAGCTAATTTTTTGTATTTTTAGTAGAGACGGGGTTTCACCTATGTTGGCCAGACTGGTCTTGAACTCTTGACCTCAGGTGATTTCAACCTAGTGAGATGGCTCATGCCTATAATCTCAGTACTTTGGGAGGCCAAAGTGGGTGGATCACCTGAGGTCAGGAGTTTGAGACCAGCCTGACCAACATGGTGAAACCCCATCTCTACTAAAAACACAAAAAATTAGCCAGGCATGGTGATAGACACCTGTAATTCCAGCTACTTGGGAGGCTGAGGCAGGACAATTGCTTGAATCTGGGAGGCAGAGGTTGCAGTGAGCTGAGATCGCACCAGTGCACTCCAGCCTGGGCAACAAGAGCGAAACTCCATCTCATAAATAAATAAATAAATAAATAAATAAATAAATAAATAAAGTAGAAGTTTCCAGGTGTGCATTCAGGGTAACTGGAAGCTTTACTCCATGTAGTAGCTCAGGAATTCAGGCTGATGGCTTCAAAAGTTACTGAGTGTCACCTTTCCTGCCAGTGGGAAGATGGAAAGTATGGAAGTTTAAACCCCCGAATTTCCTTTTCAGTAAATGAGGCAGAAATTGCACATATTACTTTATTTCCAGTTCCACCAGCAGGTCACCCTAGTCAAACAGGGCTGGAAAATGCAGTCCCAAGTTGGACACAGGTTTGCTACAACTATAGCAATAGATGTGTAGAACAGAGTTCAGTTGCAGCTTGCATCTCTACCACACCATGACTGGCATAGACAAATTATGATTCATACCACATTGTGGGTGAGGGACATTCCTTCTTGAGATCAAAGGATGAGATCCTACTACCTGCACTCAACATGGAGATTTCATTAGGTAAAAAAGTGAGGATTGGCTATAGGTGAGGTAGTTAATAGTGTCGACTGTAGAGTTTCATATAAATAAACTGACAGTTGGGAAAACATAAATTTAGGCATTATGTCTCTGCTTCGGGTTTTTTTTTTTTTTTTTTTTGAAACGGAGTCTCGCTCTGTCCCCCAGGCTGGAGTGCAGTGGCGCGATCTCGGCTCACTGCAAGCTCTGCCACCCGGGTTCACGCCATTCTCTTGCCTCAGCCTCTAGAGTAGCTGGGACTACAGGTGCCTGCCACCACACCCGGCTAATTTTTTTCTATTTTTAGTAGAGACAGGGTTTCACGGTGTTAATCAGGATGGTCTCGATCTCCTGACCCGGTGATCCGCCCACCTCGGCCTCCCAAAATGCTGGGATTACAGGCGTGAGCCACCGCGCCCGGCCTCTGCTTTGGTTTTATTACTGTGTCTGACATGTTTAATTCTATGTGAGTCTTCAGGACCAGACTCTGTCCTCTGAGGACAAGAACTTTGTTGGTGACATCCCTTTGCCCTCCACCTCTCCCTGTGGCTCCATGCTTGAAACGCTGGAGGTGTTCCATGTTTGCTAATGGCCAGAACGTACAAGGTTGAGGTTTCCTGACCATAGCCCTGGGCTCTGTATCTACCCACACCAAGGAAAACAAGGAGTTGGAGATCAGGATGCTCCATGGTTTTAACCATTGAGCCAACTTAGACCAATGGTTAAGGACAGAAACGGAGTGATAATAAAGTGAGCACACGTGGCTATAGTCATTGCAACATTGAGTTGGTATCAACATCCTCGACCTCTGTGTTGTGGGTCAATTCTATGCCTATTATTGAAATTTTCTCTTCTTCCCACTCTCCTGTGGTGTATACACTTGGTACTTGCTTTGTATAACTCAGTCATGTTGTCAGAATAACTAGCTGTGTATATATCACCTCTCTTTCCTTGAGAATTTAGGATCCTCAACATCAAGGGACATTTATTAATCTTATTTTGTTCCAGCATCTTTTATAATGCCTAGGAGGAAGGGTTTTTTTTTTTAATGTTGAGAAAACTAAATGAAAAAATAGTTTGCTTATGTTGACTTAATACGTCTTTCAAAACTCCTGACATGATTGGCCAATTATATAAATATTACTCACCATGACTTCTGGGCAATAAGCAACACTGTTGAATTTATAGATTAAACACATATTTATTGAGCATCTATTATGCACAATAAAGTCATTTACTACACAGCAGGGAGTAGTTCAAATGCAACGTGACTCCACGCAGCGAAGGCATTATCTAACACTCCTAATTATAGGAATATGGACCCTTTTTCTATTTAAAGTTGAATTTAGGGATTAGTGAGATGTTATGGGGATTTCTACGAAATAGTCAGCTTTCTATAATTAGCCATATCCAAGTAGATGGTGAATGATCACCTGAACAGAATATTACTCAAGGGAGGTAAAGTCAGTTTCTGGAAAAGCCTCTTCCAAAACAAAGTTTCCATAATTATAAGGGGCAAAGGGTCATTCTTTGGCTACATTCTATAGGAACTAAACTTACACTACCTTGTTCAACCATTGGTAAAGACTTTGACCATTCCTAATGAGTTGAAATACCAACATAATTTTTTTTTTTTTTTGAGACAGAGTCTCACTCTGTCACCCAGGCTGGAGTGTGCAGTGGCATGATCTCGGCTCACTGCAAACTCCCCCTCCTGGGTTCAAGTAATTCTTGTGCCTCAGCCTCCTGAGTAGCTGAGATTACAGGCATGTGCCACCATGCCTGGCTAATTTTTGTATTTTTTGGTAGAGATGGGTTTCACCACATTGGCTGGGATGGTCTCGAACTCCTGACCTCAAGAGATCCACCTACCTTGGCCTCCCAAAGTGCTGGGATTACTGACATGAGCCACTGCGCCCAGCCAATACCAGGATAATGTGATAATAGTAATGTGTTGTTTAGGGCCTAAGAATGTTCTAATTTTGTCCAATGCCCTAATCACTCACTAGTGATACAGAAGTTAAGAAGAAATTATTTAGGCAGATAGTGAGGGTACAGGAGTCCTTGATAATGCTTTCCTTTTTAATGAAAAGCAGCATCAAATTTTTTTTTTTTTTTCTTGAGACAGAGTCTCACTCTGTCACCCAGGCTGGAGTGCAATGGCGCGATCTCAACTCACTGCAACCTCCACCTCCCAGGTTCAAGCGATTCTCCTGCCTCAGCCTCCCAAGTAGCTGGGATTACAGACACCCAGCACCACACCTGGCTAATTTTTTTGTATTCTTAGTAGAGATGAGGTTTCACCATGTTAGCCAGGATGGTCTTGATCTCCTGACCTTGTGATCCGCCACCTTGGTCTCCCACAGTGCTGGGATTACAGGCATGAGCCACCATGCCCGGTCTCCTCTGCCTATAAAACCTCTGCTCCTAAGCTCCTTGTGTGTGTCCATGTCCTAAATTTCTTGGTGCAAGATGACGAACCGCAGGTATTTACTCCAGACAACAACGCCACTTCAATGGTGAGTTTCAGAAGGAGATGTCCTCACTTTAGGGGCATAGACAAAAAATATATTAAAAAAAAAAAAAAAGAAAAAAGAAAAAGAAGAAAAAAAGGAAGAAGAAATAAAAAAGCAACATGACTAAGAATAGCTGGGCCTGGGTCCCAGACCCCAATTCAGAGCTCAGATAAGCTCTACTGGACAACAAGTTAAAACATTTTTCCTAAATTCTTAGGTATTAGCTTCTTCACATTAGAGCCCAATTTCCTATACCTGTCAGTCCCAGTGGAGAATCAGAGGACATACTCATTAAGATTGTCAGTGCTGGCTAAGTGCAGAGGCTCATGCCTGTAATGCCAGCACTTTGGGAGGCCAAGGTGGGCGGATCACGAGGTCAGGAGATCAAGACCAGCTTGGCCAACATAGTGAAACCCCATCTCTACTAAAAATACAAAAATTAGCCAGGTGTGGTGGCGCAGGTCTATAGTGCCAGCTACTTGGGAGGCTGAGGCAGGAGAATTGCTTGAACCTGGGAAGCGGAGGCTACAGTGAGCTGAGATCATGCCACTGCACTCCAGCCTGGGCGACAAAGCGGGACTCTGTCTCAAAAAAAAAAAAAAAAAGATTGTCAGTGCTGGCCGGGTGCAGTGGCTCATACCTGTAGTCCAAACACTTTGGGAGGCCGAGGCAGGTGGCTTACCTGAGGTCAGAAGTTCAAGATCAGCCTGGCCAACATAGTGAAACCCCGTCTCTACTAAAAATATAAAAATTAGGCCGGGCGCAGTGGCTCACGCCTGTAATCCCAGCACCTTGGGAAGCCGAGGCGGGCGGATCATGAAGTCAGGAGATCAAGACCATCTTGGCCAACGTGGTGAAACCCCATCTATACTAAAATAATAAAAAAATTAGCTGGGCATGGTGGCGCATGCCTGTAATCCCAGCTACTTGGGAGGCTGAGGCAGGAGAATCACTTGAACTCGGGAGTTGGAGGTTGCAGTGAGCCAAGATGCGCCACTGTACTTCAGCCTGGGCAACAGAGTGAGACTCCATCTCAAAAATAATAATAATAATAATAAAAATAATAATGAGATTTTCAGAGGCTGAAAGCTAGAAACACAACTTAGGGTTGGCAACAGGCAGACACTTAATCAAGTTGTAAAATGCATTCTAATGCAAAAGGAGAAGAATTGGTGGACAGCTGACAGGGATGCTGTGCCGTGGCTGGGCTCTGGAAGGCCCTGCTGGGCACCTTTAACAGGCTGCAGCCAAGAAACAAGAGATGGACCACATAAAGCAGCTTTCTTCTTCAGCAAACGTGGCTGGTCAGTGGGTTGCAATGCAATTCCCCGAGATTCTTCCCCTGCTCTGGATGTGGAAGGGTATAAAGGGTTATGAAATAGTGTCCCTCTAGCCTGAGCTCATGGGCCAAGCCTGATGATATGGAATGTAGTAGATAAAAATGCAAACTTCTTCACTTTAGTTCTAAAAACAATTGCATAAATATCAAACAGGGAACTCAGCTTTGACTCATTGGTTTTGACTGGCTCAACAAAGGGTTTTTATTCTGATGTTTAGTTGTACAGAGACCTGCCTTATTGTCCGTGGGCCAGACAAGTTCAGATTTAAATGCTATATTTAAAAGGAACACGGCAGCCTACATATTGTTTAGAGGACATTAATAAATGGTATAGGAAATTGAACTGGCAAGTGACTAGTTTTTTTAATCTTTAATATTCCAGGATTTCAAGTTTGTAAAAATATAGCTTAAAGGGATGTGGGGCCTGGCATAGTGGCTCATACCTGTAATCCCAGTGTTCTGGGGGGCTAAGGTGGGAAGATCACTTGAGCCCAGGAGTTCAAGACCAGCCTGGGCAACATAGCAAGACCTCATCGCTACAAAAATTTTTTTAAAATTAGCTAGGCCTGGGGGTGTGCACCTGTATCCCAGCTACTCAGGAGGCTGAAGCAGGAGGATCACTTGACCCCAGGGGTTGGAGGCTGCAGTGAGTTATGATCATGCCACTGCACCCCAGCCTGGGCAACAGAGCAAGATCCTGTCTGTAAAAAATAAATAAATAAAATAAATAGAAATAAAAAATAAAGGGGCTTGGGGTTGTTGAATTCCTACTATATTCTAAGTACTATGGTATATGATGCTGTGGCTATGTTCTCCAGTTTGATCATTCTGGTCATTGTTCCCATTTCACAGATGAGGAAACCAGGGCTTTGAAAGGCTAGGCAGTTTTCCTACTCACCCAGCTAATGAACAGCATACCTTCTTTCTGTTCAATTCAATTCCACAACATCAAGCATGTCACATTCTGTGATTCTAAGATTCTTTGCTTTAATGGTCCTATAAATGAATCTTTTTTTTTTTTCAAGATGGAGTATCGCTCTGTCACCCAGGCTGGAGTGCAGTGGCGTTATCTCATCTCACAGCAACCTCTGCCTCCCGGGTTCAAGTAATTCTCCTGCCTCAGCCTCCCAAGTAGCTGGAATTACAGGCATACACCACCATGCCCAGCTAAATTTTTTGATTTTTTGGTAGAGATGGGGTTTCGCCACATTGGCCAAAGTGGTCTTGATCTCCTGACCTCAGGTGATCTACCCACCTTAGCCACCCAAAGTGCTGAGATTACAGGTGTGAGCCACCATGCCTAGCCCCTATGAATGATTCTAACGTTGCAGTGTTCAGAGACTGTGCAGAATGGCTGTGCAGGAATAGAAAGGTTGCAAAGGGGGACAGAAAGTATGAGCTGGTAGAAGGAACAGAAAAATTACAAAAGTGGTCATTCATTGGGTCCCCTGCCCCCCAAATAAAACATTCCTGTTTATTTCTTTCTTTCTTTTCTCTCTCTCTTTTTTTTTTTGAGACAGTCTTGTTCTGTCACCCAGGCTGGAGTACAGTGACACGATTTTGACTCACTGCAACTTCTGCCTCCCAGGTTGCAGTGATTCTCTTGCCTCAGCCTCCTGAATAGCTGGAATTACTGGCATGCACCACCACTTCCAGCTAATTTTTGTGTTTTTAGTAGAGACAGGGTTTCACCATGTTGGCCAGGCTGCTCTCAAACTCCTGACCTCAGGCTATCCACCCACCTGGGCCTCCCAAAGTGCTGGGAGTACAGGCGTGAGCCACTGCACCTGGCTATTTATCTGCATTTCTGCCAGGCAGCCATGTGACCTGAGAAGAGCTCCCTTGTGAGACAGGATTTTTCTCATTTCCTGGCTCCTAATCTAATAGAAATGTCTAAACTAGTTGGCTGGCTCTGCCTGAAGTGGGTGGAGGGGGGACGAAAAGGTAGAATCAATCACTCCATTTGAAACTGCATCTGCTGAAAAGATGTCATGAAGAGGCGGGTAATTCTGTTTCCTCAAGCACTTCTCCTAGGAACCGCTGGCCCGTTTTTTGTTTCTTGGCTGCAACCTGTTAAAGATGCCCAGCAGGGCCTTCCAGAGCCCGGCCAGGGCACTGAGTCCCTGCCAGCTGTCTGTGGATTCTTCTCCTTTTACATTAGAATGCGTTTTACAACTTGATTAAGTGCCTGCCTGTTGCCAACCCTAGGCTGAGTTTCCAGGTTGCAGCCTCTGAAAGTCTCCTTATTAAAGGCATTTACAAAATAATATCCTAGTGGAGAGCTGCCAGGAGTTATCTGAGACTCCACTTATTCCCATGGAACAGTCAATGTAAGTTTTCCCCAGTTAGAATTCATTTGGCTGGAAGACAGAGTCCTTGATACACACTTGTAAAAGTAATTTAATATTTGTGGGGTTTTTAAAACTTTTTATTAAATTTTTTTTATTTGTACAGATTCATGGAGTACAAGTGTGATTTTGTTACCTGCATAGATTGCATAGTACGGTCAGAGCTTTTTGGGTATCCATCACTCAAATAACATACATTGTATCCATTAAGTAATCTCTCATTATCCGCCCTCCCTCTCACCCTCTCACCCTTCTTAGTCTCTATGTTCTATCATTACACACTCTACGTCCATGTTTACATATTTATAATTAAAGGAACTGCAATTGTGATTCAGCTGTGACATGTGTGGCAGAGACCTTACCATGTCCTAACTACAAATGAAAGCTGCAGAATCTATCAGTTCTTGGTCATTTGCAGTGCTAGATCTCAGGAGGCAGATGAGTTCTGCAATGAGCTCACACTTCCTTGGATGTTTAAGATCATTGCATAGGATGAGCATGGTGGCTCACACCTGTAAGGCCAACACTTTGAGAGGCTGAGGTGGTTGGATCACTTGAGGTCAGGAGTTCGAGATCAGCCTGGCTGATATGGTGAAACCCTGTATCTACTAACAACACAAAAATTAGCTAGGCGTGGTGGCACATGCCTGTAGTCCCAGCTACTCAGGAGACTGAGGCACAAGAATCACTTGAGCCCCGGAGATGGTGGTTGCAGTGAGCTGAGATAGCGCCACTGCACTTGGCCTAGGCAACAGAGCGAGACTCCATCTCAAGAACAAACAAACAAACAAAAAGATCATCCTATAAAATGATATGTCTGAGGCTTGAAAGAGGTAATAAGATTTCATTAACATCCTGATATTTAGTCTTTCTCCAGTTTCCTAGTTAATAGTGCCAATAAAGGCCAGGCGCGGTGGCTCATGCCTGTAATCCCAGCACTTTGGGAGGCTGAGGCAGGCGGATCACCAGAGGTCAGGAGTTCAAGACCAGCCTGGCCAACACAGCAAAACTTCGTCTCTACTAAAAGTACAAAAATTAGCCAGGTGTGGTTGGGGGCGCCTGTAATCCCAGCTATTCAGGAGGCTGAGGCAGGAAAAATTGCTTGAACCCGGGAGGTGGAGGTTGCAGTAAGCCAAGATCGCGCCACTGCACTCCAGCCTGAGTGACAAGAGTGAGACTTTGTCTCAAAAAAAAAAAAAAAAAATTGCCAGTAAAATGAAGTGTTAAATAACATTTTTGCTTAAATAGATGCCACCCTGTTGCTCAAAGTTTTGGCAGAGATCACAAAGGCCAAGACAGGTATGAAATGTGTCAAGGACACAAACATCCTTAACTAAGGGCCTAGACCATGCTCAGGACATGCTAAGAGAGGCCAAACCGCTTCAGCCAGCATTGGTCCTGTGACAGGCTGCTTATATAGGAATGGATTAAGAAGGGTATAGAGGATTTCTCTGGAGAGACTTGTTAGTATACTATATATCCGCTCCCTATGGGAGCCTCAGGGCAAAAGAGGGGGCTGGAAGAAAGCCATCTGGGGGTATTCTGTGTGGCTCTGGGGTTGGAACATCATAGGGAACTGGGCATCTGACTCGCTTGTGACTGAGCTGCAGAAAAGGGCTTGCAGTCTCACACCTGGCTGTCACTCAGAGAAGGAACTGTACCAGAATGGCCTGTATGTCTAGAGTGGGCAGGGCAAAGTATAGTGAGGTGTCTATGTGCCACATATGGGCCTGCTAAAGGGACTCTTCCATCAGGGACAAGATGACACCAACAGAGGGTGAACTTCAGGACAGGAGCTGAGCAGAGAGCTAAAAGCAGCGAGGGGAAGAGGCATTGCCCACTTCAAGGGAAGTTCAGGTGAGGGATTCCTGATGACAGGGAGGGGATGACCAAATAACCCTCCAGAGTCCCCCATGAGGAACACACACCCAGAAGGTCCAATGGGAAATCCAAAGGCATTAGTCAAGTGCACCTCTCCTCTCCCCTCTCATCCTTTCCAACTCTGCAGGGACCCAAAGTACCGTCAGGGAGTGACGGAATGAAGCAGAGGGAAGGAGGCCACCATCATCCACTGCCCCCTCCCCACTGCAGGTTTCCTAGCCACAAAAAGGCTGAGCTAGGAGACTGAAGACATTTTAAGAGAATGATAGCTTAGGCTTTGATACAACACTAAACTGGGTTATTTTAAAACACCTAGAAAAATACATGATTTATAATATCTTTTGTTAAAACCTGAAAATAACTTGGGGGACATTTTTTTACCCATGAATGACCTTAAAAGCTGAAGGACCTGGCTGGGCGCGGTGGCTCACACCTGTAATCCCAGCACTTTGGGAGGCTGAGGCGGGTGGATCACGAGGCCAGGAGATCGAGACTATCCTGACTAACATGGTGAAACCCCGTCTCTACTAAAAATACAAAAAATTAGCCAGGCATGGTGGCAGGCGACTGTAGTCCCAGCTAGTCGGGAGGCTGAGGCAGGATAATGGTGTGAACCCAGGAGGCGGAGCTTGCAGTGAGCCGAGATCGCGCCACTGCACTCCAGTCTGGGCGACAGAGTGAGAGTCCATCTAAAAAAAAAAAAAAAATGCTGAAGGACCTAACTGAAATTTCATGTAGCATTAGTGGAGATGAAAAAACCAGGGGAGTGGACAAAAGTTAAAGTACAGTGACAGAATCATGTTACTGTTTGTCTACACCCAAGTCTAGTTTAATTACTTAACCATTGTCTAGAGTCTTCCTAAAAGACAGAAGACTCTGGAACCAAAACAACAACAAAATAAAAATACGTGCATTAAAAAATAAAATTAAATTAAAAAATTAAAAAATACATACATTATCAATCAAAAACTACAGTAGTCATATGATTGGGACATATAATATACAGTTTTTTTGGGCGGGGGTTGTTTTGGTTTGTTTTGAGATGGAGTTTCACTCTTTTTGCCCAGGCTGGAGTGCAGTGGGGCAATCTCGGCTCATTGCAACCTCCACCTCCCGGGTTCAAGCGATTCTCCTGCCTCAGCCTCCCGAGTAGCTGTGATTACAGGCACCTGCCACCTTGCCTGGCTAATTTTTTGTATTTTTAGTAGAGACTGGGTTTCAGCATGTTGGCCAGGCTGGTCTTGAACTCCTGACCTCAGGTGATGCACCCACCTTGGCCTCCCAAAGTGCTGGGATTACAGGTGTGAGCCACTGCACCCGGCCTGAGTTTTTATATATGGGAAAAACTGTTAGCACAAACTGTCATGCCTCCCTCCTGCTGCCTAAAAACATTCTCATGAGTCACTGAAGGGATAAAATATTCTAACACTTAGGCCATCTTAGTCTCAATCTCACAATGTCCCTGTTGTACTCTTATAATGCTACATAACACTGGAAATGTTCTGTTCAGAGTGTTACATTAAATACCCTGTCATTGACTTCTTTAAGAAATATAATACAGTTTTATAGCTAGTGAAAGCATTGGTGTGCAGAAAAACATACTGTAGCCATATATTTTCTTTCTCATACCCTCAAATTTCTGGAGAAACATAGTCTGCCTATTTAATAAGGAATGCAGAATTCTCCATTTGGTTGAAATAAGCCACTTTTTCATGCCAAGAGATTTTATAATTCCTGAGTGTCATGTACAAATGGCAGAGCTACTCCCACAGCTCCCCTGCCAAGCCCTCTCCTGTAGTAGATGAGACGTATCATTCCTTTTCTTACCTTGCATATAGGGTTGGCCACTGACAACTTATAATAGCTCCAGCTGACGTGGGTTTCTCATATCTGGCCAGACATTTGTCCCTCTTTTCCTTTTTATATGTAGTGGTCTTAAGACATGTGTCCAAATTTGTTGACGTTTCTACCCATCAAGTCTAATTCTCCTCCCCTGGAACATGAGCTGATCTTAAGGAATCACTTCTCAAAAATACAAAATGGCAGAAGTGATGCATGACATTCAGAACTAAATCATAAAAGACAATACAGCATCAGCTTGGAATCATTTGTAACCCTTGCTTTCAGAACCCAGCCACCATGCTGGATCTCAGGCCATACAGAAAAAACTCATGTCAGTGATCCTGCCAAAGCATGGCTCAGACCCCAACTCACAACCAGCATCACCCATCAGGCATGGGAGTAAGGAAGCCTCAGCTACGGTTTGACTACAACTCCATGCAGACCCTGAGTGAAAACCGCCCAGCTGAACCCAGCAACATGAGAGATTATGAAACATAATCACTGCTGTTTCATGCCACAAAGTGTATGGTGGTTTGTGATACAGCTGCAGGAAATCATCACACTATCAAGATGCACTATTAAAGATACTTTAAGCATGTTTGTACTCTTTGAACACTGTTTCTGTTCTGGTCATACATCCTATGATATAGAACCCAAAATGTGGAAAACATTGTTTCATAGAGATTTTTAACAGTAAAATATTGGAAAAAAAAGTTTCTCTATATTTGGACTACAAACCCATTCCAAAGCCATATAATGAGCTATGATGATGCCATTAAAATATATGTATATGCTCTCAGATTTCTGGTCTGGACAAATGATATATTCATAGCTTTCTGTTCCTCCCCATTAAATACAACTGTAAACTCTGAAAATAATGTAACAGGCAACCAAAGAAAAACTCTGAAAGGTGGTAAGAGGAAAGCAAACTGATTTAGGATCCCAGCACTGAAGGTAAATCACAGTAGCAGGGTGTCTTATGTCCCCCAACCCAATACAAGGCAACTTAGACCTGCATTTCCCAACCTCCAACCAAACAACAGATGGCAGCCCAGGTAGACTGATTCTTCCCTGGGATTGAACTGAAGTCCTACGGGCCACACCAGGTGAGGATGGTATGACTGCAGAGGGGCTGATCAAGTGACCTACTAATAAATGGCCAAGGAAAGAACTGACTTTTCCCTTGGGCTAGAGACTCCCCTTCCCCATTGAAAGATATTGGGACAGAGAGGTGGCACTGGAAGGGACCCTTCATAATAAACAGCCCAGCTCAGGAAGCCTCTTTGCCTTCTGGACATGAGACTGTCCTTCACCACCTAGAGACGTTGGGGGACTGTGGGGAACCAGAAGGAGGAATCTAACCACAAGAAGTGCCTCTGGTCCGGGAAGCATTCTTGGACCCTCATGAGAAGGGGACATGCTACCAATGCAGTACTCAGCCAGGGAAGCTTCTTTATGCCCAAGGCCTGAGACTCCTCTACCAAGAGACACTGAGTAGTCCATCCTGAGGAAGCCCTTTTCATCTCCTCAGGCAACACTAGCAAGAACAAAAGAGGGATCCCAGCAGCCCCAGATAAAACAAAAAGAATAAAATAACACTGCAAAAGCTCTAAAACTCAAACTGTCATTGGAACCACAGCCCACAAAAGTAAGCCAGGACCCACGTCTAAACCTAAATAAGGTAAATAAGGTGATATCCTGCTAAAATGAAAGATTAAAACAAGACCCCAGAGTCTTCCGGTATAATAGACAAACTGGCTAATATATTACAGAAAATCACTCATTACATTAAGAATCATTTAAAAAATGCAATTTGAATGAGAAAATACAATCAACTGATAACAATAGTGATGTGAATCCAATGTTGGAATTATCTGATAAGGATTCTATAGCTGTTGTCATAGAAATGCTTCAGTTACCAGTGACAACTTTTCTTGAAACAAATAAAGAAATATAAATTCTCAGCAAAGAAATGGAAGTTATGAAAAGGAATCTGTATTAGTTCATTTTCATACTGCTATAAAGAAATGCCTGAGACTGGGTAATTTATAAAGGAAAGAGGTTGAATGGACTCACAGTTCCACATGGCTCTGGTGGGGGGCTTCACAATCATGGTGGAAGGCAAGGAGGAGAAAGGCATGTCTTACATGGCAGCAGGCAAGAGAGATCGTGCAGGGGAATTGCCCTTTATAAAATCATGAGCTCTTGTGAGACTTATTTACTATCACAAGAACAGCATGGGAAAAACCTGCCCCCATGATTCAATTTCTTCCCACTGGGTCCCTCCCGTGACACATGGGGATTATGGGAGCTACAATTCAAGATGAGATTTAAGTGGGGACACAGCAAAACTATATCAGAATCAAATGGTAATTATAGAACTTAAAAATACAACAGAAAATAATTTGCTCAGTGGGCTCAATAGAGGAGTTGGTAAACCATGTAAGGTTGGATAAAGCATAGAATCATTGGGTTTAAGGATAAGTGAATGAAATTTGTTCAGTTTGAATAATATACAGAAAATAGATTGAAAAAAAGTGAAAAGAGCCAGGGCCTCAGAGACCTGTGGAACACTAACACAAGATTTGTGACTCATACCATCAGAGTCTTAGAAAGAGAGGGAAAACACAGGAAGACTAAAGAAGCATTTGCAAAAACAATGAATAAAAACTTTCAAAATCTGGCACAAAGAAAAACTTACAGATTCATGGAAATGAGAAAACCCCAAACAGCATAAATACACACATAGAAAAAATCATGCCAAGACACGTCATAATTAATCTCTGCAAACTAAAGACAAAATATCTTGAAAAAAGCCTGATAGAAACAACACATTACCTATAAGGGAATGCCAACTATAATAACTGAATTTCACATCAGAACCCCTGGAGGCCAGAAAAAAGTGGCAGAATATTTTTTGAGTGCTGAAAGAAAAGAAGTAACAGTCAAAAATTCTATATCCAGCAAAAGTATCCTTTGGCAAGGAAGGAGAAACAACATTCTCATAGTAAAGAAAACTTTTAAAAATAGTCCCTGACTTAAAGAACTGGTTAAAGAAGTTCTTCATACAAAAGAAAATGATAAAAGAAGAAATCTTAGAGCATCAGGATGGAAAAAAGAACAATGGAAAGAGCAAATCTGGGTACATACAATAGACTATTGTTTTCCTCATGAGTTTTGTAAGTCATATTTGATGACTGCAACAAAAATTATGAAAACATCTGATACTCAGGACTGACATGTTAAAAGGTAGAGAAGGTAAAGGGACCCAACTGGAAATGAGATTTTCATCCTTCACTCAAAGTAGTGAAATTCTGGTACCCTTAGACGATGATAAGTCACATTATATATATTTTAATTTCCATAGCAACCACTAAAAATACTATACACAGCTGAGTGCAGTGGCTCACACCTGTAATCCCAGCACTTTGGGAGGCCGAGGTGAGTGGAACATGAGGTCAGGAGATGGAGATCACCCTGGCCAACATGGTGAAACCCCGTCTCTACTGTAAATACAAAAATTAGCTGGATGTGGTGGTGTGTGCCTATAATCCCAGCTACTCGGGAGGCTGAGGCAGGAGAATCGCTTGAACCAGGGAGTTGGAGGTTGCAGTGAGCTGAGCTTGCACCACTACACTCCAGCCTGGTGAGAGTGAGACTCCATCAAAACAAACAAACAAAAACACTATACAAAGAAATACAGTCAAAAACATTATAAATTAACTGAGATGGTATATTTAAAAAACATTCAAGTGGTCCTCAGGAGAGCAAGACACGAAAAGAAAAACAGAGGGGACAATCAGGAAAAAAAGATATATTTAAGCACTAATGAGTCAATAATTACTTTCACTGAAAGTGGTCTTAATATATCATCAACAAAAATGTAGACATTGGTAGGGTAGATAAAAACATTATGACACAACTATATGATGTTTACAAGAAACTCACATCAAATCCAGACATAGGTAGGTCAAAAGTAAAATGATGGAAAATATACACCAGGAATACTATAATAAAAGAAAATCAAGGGTGGCTATAATAATATCTGTTAAAGTAGACTCATAGCAAAGGAAATTACTACAAAGAGAGACATACCATTATTATATATGATAAACACATCAATTCTCCAGAAAGACCTACTGATCCCAAATGTGTATGGACCAAAGAACAGAGCATCAAAATCCATGAAGCAAAAATCAATAGAGCGGTAAGGATAACTAGACAAATCCACAATCAGGGTTCAAGAATTTAACAGTTCTCTCCCAACTACTAATATAACTACTAGGTAGAAACTGGTGAAGATACACAAGATTGGAATCATATAATCAACCAACAGGTTCTAATTGACATACATAGAACACAGCAAACAACAGTAAAATAATACGCTATTTTTTCCCCAGTGCCCATGGAACATATTCTAAGATAGACTATATCCTGAACCACAAAATACACTTCAACAAATTTTTAAAAATTGAAATTATATACAGTGTGTGCTCTGGTCATGGATTCAAACTAGAAACCAATAAGACAAAAACAACAAAACTAAACTGGAAAAATTAAACGACACACTCCTATATAGTCCACTGGCCAAATAGGAAGCTTCAAAACAAGTAAAAATGCATACAAGCAAACAAGAATAAAACATAACAAAATACTGGGATGTAGCTAAAGACATTATGAGACGAAACTTTGTAACACTAAATGCTTATATAAGGAAAAAGGAAAGATCTCAATAAGTAATCTAAGTTCCTATGCCTCAGGAAATCAAAAATATAAAAATAAATCTGGCGGCCGGGTGCAGTGGCTCACGTCTGTAATCCCAGCACGTTGGGAGGCCGAGGCGGGCGGATCACGAGGTCAGGAGATCGAGACCATCCTGGCTAATACGGTGAAACCCCGTCTCTACTAAAAATACAAAAAATTAGCCGGGTGCGGTGGCGGGCGCCTGCAGTCCCAGCTACTCAGGAGGCTGAGGAAGGAGAATGGCGTGAACATGGGAGGCGGAGCTTGCAGTGAGCCGAGATAGCGCCACTGCAGTCTGGCCTGGGCGGAAGAGCGAGAGTCCGTCTCAAAATCAATCAATCAATCAATCAATCAATCAATCTGGCTGGGAGCGGTGGCTCACGCCTGTAATCCCAGCACTTTGGGAGGCTGAGGTGGGCGGATCATGAGGTCAAGAGATCGAGACCATCCTGGCCAACATGCTGAAGCCCCGTCTCTACTAAAAAAAAAATACAAAAAATTAGTTGGGCGTGCTGGCGTGCACCTGTAGTCCCAGCTACTCGGGAGGCTGAGGCAGGAGAATTGCTTGAACCCGGGAGGCAGAGGTTGCAGTGAGCCGAGATCATGCCACTGCACTCCAGCTTGGGCAACAGAGTGAGACTCCGTCTCAAAAAAAAAATTTTTTTTTAAATAAATCTAAACCAAGCATAAGGAAGGAAATAATAAAAATTACACCAGGAATTAAATTAAGGAAAGAAAAACAATAGAGAAAAATCAATGAAATAAGAAGCTGGTTCTTCAAAATAGTACACTTGATAAACCTTTAGAAAACTGACAAAAATAGATGACACAAATCATCAATATCAAAAATATAACACCTACATATAGGATATATTAATATATTCTGGGATATTGCTGCAGATTCTGTAGCCATTAAAACATTAAGAGAATACCAAAAATCACAACTTAGGAGAAATGGACCAATTCCTCAAAGCCACATACTGCCAAAACTCAACAAAAATGAAGTGGATCACCTGATCTGCCCCAAAATGATTCAAAAATTGAATTTGTAACTTAAAAGCCTCCCCAAATTAAACTACAATGAGATATTTCTACACACCTAGCAAAATAACCAAAACAAAAAATAGTAAGAACCCTAAATGCTAGTGAGGATATGCAGAAACTGAATCGCTCAGTCACTGTTGGTAGAAATGTAAAATGGCACAGTCACTCTGTAAAACAGTTTGGCAGTTTCTTATAAAGTTAAATACACAATGTTACACAATCCAGAAATTGTGTACTTGGTCATTTATCTCAGAGAAATGGGAAACTTATGTTCACTTAAAATTCTGAAAACAGTAGCTTTATTAGTAGCAGTCTAAAATTGGAAAAAGCCCAGTGTATTTCACCTGGTGAATGATTAAACAAACTGTGGTACATGCATACCATGGGTACTATGCAGCAATAAAAAGAGAATAAATTATTGATTTTTTAAATAAAAATACTTGGATGAATCTCCAGGGAATTTATCCTAAGTGAAAAAAGCCAGCCCCGAAGTGTTACATATTGCTATATGATTTTATTTATAGAATATTTTTGAAATAACAAAATTTTAGAAAAAACAAGATTACCAAAGGTTAGGGGTGGGAGCGAAAAGGAAGGTGGGTGCAGTTATGAAAGACTGACATGAGATGTCCTCCTGGCAATGGTGTTGTTCAATATCTTGATGGTGGTGGATAAAGAAAGCTTCAGATACGATATCTTTGTTATAAAATTAAATGTACATGCACACGGACACAAATGAGTTATACATAAAATTGGGGAAACCTGAAAAAGATCAATTGATTATATCAATGTCATCCTGTGTGTAATATTGTACTGTAGTTTTTCAAGATGTCACCATTGGGAAAACTGAATATAGAGTGCTCTAATTTTTCTTAGAACTGCATGTGAATCTGTAATTATATCAACAAAGGTTTTTTTTTGTTTGTTTGTTTTTGAGACAGAGTCTCGCTCTGTCACCCAGGCTGGAGTGCAGTGGCACAGTCTCAGCTCACTGCAGCCTCTGCCTCCCCGGTTCCAGTGATTCTCCTGCCTCAGCCTCCCAGGTAGCTAGGGTTACAGGCACACACCAACCACCATGCCCAGCTAATTTTGCTATTTTTAGTAAAGACAGGGTTTCACCATGTTGGCCAGGCTGGTCTCGAGCTCCTGACCTCAGGTGATCTGCCTGCCTCGGCCTCCCAAACTGCTAGGATTACAGGCGTAAGTAAAAAAAAAAAAAACATTTTTTGGGCGCCGGCGCCCGCCCGCGCGGCACAGACGCGGGGAGCGCGCTTCGCGCTGACACAGCGGCGACGATGGCGGCGTTAGCCGGCGCTCGAGCTGTTTCCCATCCTGGGGCGCCGACCCCGCCCGCTTGCTTGCTTGCTTGCCTGCCTGCCTGCCTGGCGCCATGCAAGAGAAGGTGCCAGGGGACGCGGAGCGACGAGAGGCGCGCGGTCCCGGACAGCTCCGTCTCTGGCGTTGGCGCTGCAGCCGTGACGGAGGACTACGGCGACGACTAGGGCTGCTCTCCCAGCTCTCTGCGTGCCGAGCCGCTGCGCTCTGCCGTCTGACCATCTGGAGTGCGGGCTGGGAGGCGGGATGCAGTGATAGGGAAGATGTTTATAAATTCTTCTGTGGGATCAGAGGGCACGCCAATTGTAACCAGAAAACTCCAAGTATGGCAGCAAGGATGGATGAACAGGCTGTATTAGGGCCAAAATCAAATGCTGATTCAGACTTTAGACAAAGGGCCCTGGCCTATTTTGAGCGGTTAAAGATTTCCCCAGATGCCTGGCAGGTGTGTGCAGAGAGGCTCTAGCCCAGAGGACATATAGTGATGAACATGTAAAGTTTTTCTGCTTTCAAGTGCTGGAACATTAAGTTAAATACAAATACTCAGAACTAACCACTGTTCAACAACAACTAATTAGGGAGACGCTCATATCATGGCTGCAAGCTCAGATGCTGAATCCCCAACCAGAGAAGACCTTTATACGAAATAAAGCCGCCCAAGTCTTCGCCTTGCTTTTTGTTACAGAATATCTCACTAAGTGGCCCAAGTATTTTTGTTTACATTCTCTCAGTAGTGGACCTAAATCCAAGGGGAGTAGATGTGTGCCTGCGAATCCTCATGGCTATCGATTCAGAGTTGGTGGATCGTGATGTGGTGCATACGTCAGAGGAGGCTCGTAGGAATACTCTCATTAAAGATACCATGAGGGAACAGTGCATTCCAAATCTGGTGGAATGATGGTACCAAATATTACAAAATTATCAGTATACTAATTCTGAAGTGACCGTCAGTGCTTTGAAGTAGTTGGGGCTTACGTCTCTTGGATAGACTTACCCCTTATAGCCAATGATAGGTTTATAAGTGTGCTGCTAGGTCATATGTCAATAGAAGTTCTACGGGAAGAAGCATGTGACTGTTTATTTGAAGTTGTAAATAAAGGAATGGACCCTGTTGATAAAATGAAACTAGTAGAATCTTTGTGCCAAGTATTACAGTCTGCTGGGTCTTTCAGCATTGACCAGGAAGAAGATGTTGACTTCCTGGCCGGATTTTCTAAGCTGGTAAATGGAAAGGGACAGTCATTGATTGATAGTTGGAGTAAATTAATTAAGAATGGGGATATTAAGAATGCTCAAGAGGCACTACAAGCTATTGAAACGAAAGTGGCACTGATGTTGCAGCTACTAATTCATGAGAATGATGATATTTCTCCTAATATTATAGGATTTTGTTATTATTATCTTCATATTTGGAAACAGCTTACAGTGCTCTCGGATCAGCAAAAAGCTAATGTAGAGGCAATCATGTTGGCCGTTATGAAAAAATTGACTTACGATGAAGAATATAACTTCGAAAATGAGGGTGAAGATGAAGCCATGTTTGTAGAATATAGAAAACAACTGAAGTTACTGTTGGACAGGCTTGCTCAAGTTTCACCAGAGTTACTGGTGGCCTCTGTTCACAGCGTTTTTAGTTCTACACTGCAGGATTGGCAGACTACATGGTTTATGGAAGTTGAAGTAGCAATAAGATTGCTGGATATGGCCGGGCGCGGTGGCTCATGCCTGTAATCCCAGCACTTTGGGAGGCCGAGGCAGGCGGATCACGAGGTCAGGAGATGGAGACCATCCTGGCTAACACGGTGAAACTCTGTCTCTACTAAAAAAAATACAAAAAAATTAGCCGGGCGTGGTAGCGAGTGCCTGTAGTCCCAGCTACTCGGTAGACTGAGGCAGAAGAATGGCGTGAACCCGGGAGGTGGAGCTTGCAGTGAGCCGAGATCGCGCCACTGCACTCAGACAGAGCGAGACTCCATCTCAAAAAAAAAAAAAAAAAAAAAAAAAGATTGCTGTATATGTTGGCAGAAGCTCTTCTAGTATCTCACGGTGTTCCATTCGCAGGTGATGTTTCAAAAGCCAGTGCTTTGCAGGATATGAGAATTCTGGTAACATCAAGAGTCAGTTCCTATCAGCATACATCTGTGACATTGGAGTTCTTCAAAAATGTTGTTAGATATGAAAAGTTTTTCACAGTTGAACCTCAGCACATTCCACGTGTACTAATGGCTTTCTTAGATCACAGAAGTCTGCGGCATTCCAGTGCAAAAGTTTGGAGCAGGATGACTTACCTGTTTTCTAGATTTGTCAAATCTCTCAATAAGCAAATGAATCCTCTCACTGAGGACATTTTGAATAGAATACAAGATTTATTAGAGCTTTCTCCACCTGAGAATGGCCACCAGTCCTTACTGGGCAGCGATGATCAACTTTTTATTTATGAGACAGCTGGAGTGCTGACTGTTAATAGTGAATACCTGGCAGAAAGGAAACAAGCCTTGGTGAGGAATCTGTTGACTCCACTAATGGAGAAGTTTAAAATTCTGTTGGAATAGTTGATGCTGGCACAAGATGAAGATAGGCAAGCCTCTCTAGCAGACTGTCTCAACCACGCTGTTGGATTTGCAAGTCCAACCAGTAAAGCTTTCAGCAACAAGCAGACTGTAAAACAATGTGGCTGTTCTGAAGTTTGTCTGGACTGTTTACAGACATTCTTGCCAGCCCTCAGTTGTCCCTTACAAAAGGATTATTCTCAGAAGTGGAGTCCGTACTTTCCTTCATCGAATGGTTATTTGCCTGGGGGAAGAAGTTTTTCCGTTCATCCCAACTGCTTCAGAACGTATGCTCAAAGATTGTGAAGCAGAAGACCTCCGGGAGTTCATTCTTCTTATCAACCAGATTACGGCCAAATTCAAGAGACAGGTATCTCCGTTTTTACAACAGATGTTCATGCCCCTGCTTCATGCAATTTTTGAAGTGCTGCTCCGGCCAGCGGAAGAAAATGACTAGTCTGCTGCTTTAGAGAAGCAGATGTTGTGGAGGAGTTACTTTGCTTTCCTGCAAACAGTCACAGGCAGTGGGATGAGTGAAGTTATAGCAAATCAGGGTGCACAAAATGTAGAGTGCTGGTTACTGTTACCCAAGGAGCAGTTGAATATCCAGATCCAATTGCACAGAAAACATGTTTTATCATCCTCTCAAAGTTGGTAGAACTCTGGAGAGGTAAAGATGGACCAGTGGGATTTGCTGATTTTGTTTATAAGCACATTGTCCCCTCATGTTTCCTAGCACCTTTAAAACAAACCTTTGACCTGGCAGATGCACAAACAGTATTGGCTTTATCTGAGTGTGCAGTGACACTGAAAACAATTCATCTCAAATGGGGCCCAGAATGTGTTCAGTATCTTCAACAAGAATACCTGCCCTCCTTGCAAGTAGCTCCAGAAATAATTCAGGAGTTTTATCAAGCGCTTCAGCAGCCTGATGCTAAAGTTTTTAAAAATTACTTAAAGGTGTTCTTCCAGAGAGCAAAGCCCTATTGACTGGATTTCCCTGTGCCTACTTCATGATCAGGAATTCCAGTTAATTTATAAAGAAGCGATTTGTGTGTGCCATTCACACTGGTCTTTTTCACATTGTTTTGAGCTTATTGCAGTATATGTTTTGGGATTTTTATGTGAAATGTGTGTAATTTTCCTAATACAGGTATGTAACAACAAAAGATGTTGCCTGCATGCCGGTCCAAATTGTTCTGTATAAAGATGCTCTTAAAAGACACGGAGTTATCCTAGAACCTTAATTCTTTTTTATTTGAAGTTTTAAGTCAAGTCCTTTATAAAGACTATAGCAGTAGAAAACAGTACACTTTTTAAAAAATTGCTGAATATAAAATGTTTGAAAATTTTCTTTATGTGTGAAGACACATAAAGTATGGGGGGAATACAACAATCAAAACTAACTTTTTGTAGATAGCCATTTCATTTCTTTAAACTGTTTCAATGCCAATATGTATTCTACAAAAGAGAATGGTTTTAGGCTCCAATGTTATACTTTTTAAAATATATATATATATAAATAAATTTTACATAGTGAAATCTAAAAAAAACAAAAACTAAAACAAAAAACAAAACTTTTTTTTTTTTTTGAGAGGGAGTCTCATTCTGTCGCCCAGGCTGGAGTGCAATGGTGCCATCTTGGCTCACTGCAACCTCCACCTCCTGGGTTCAAGTGATTCTCCTGACTCAGCCTCCCAAGTAGCTGGGACTACAGGCGCGTGCCACCACGCCCGGATGATTTTTTGTATTTTCAGTAGAGACGGGGTTTCACCATATTAGCCAGGCTGGTCTGGACCTCCTGACCTCACAATCCACCCAACGTGCTTTGGGAGCACGTTGGCCTCCCAAAGTGCTGGGATTACAGGCGTGAGCCACCGCACTTGGCCAAAAAAACTCAACTAAACATTATGTTTATAAAGTGGTTGTGATAGTATGAGATAAATTGTTTGTTAAATAGCCGTAAGCTTAAAAAGCTAAAATATTCATGAAATTTACCTACAGCATTATTATACTTACATTAAACGGATTCAAATAAAACAAAATAAAAAGGGTATAAAATGTAAAATTAGGCAGGGCACAGTGGCTCACTCCTGTAATCCCAGCACTTTGGGAGGCTGAGGCAGGTGGATCACCTGAGGTCAAGAGTTCAAGACTACCTTGGCCAACATGCTGAAACCCTGTCTCTACTAAAAATACAAAAAATTAGCTGGGCATGGTGGCAGGCGCCTATAATCCCAGCTACTTGGGAGGCTGAGGCAGCAGAACCGCTTGAACCCAGGAGGCGGACGTTGTTGCAGTGAGCCGAGATTGTGCCATTGCACTCCAGCCTAGGCAACAAGAGCGAAACTCCATCTCAAACAACAACAACAACAACAACAACAACAAACATAAAATTAAAGGAATAGGCCGGGCGCGGTGGCTCAAGCCTGTAATCCCAGCACTTTGGGAGGCTGAGGCAGGTGGATCACGAGGTCAGGAGTTCCAGACCAGCCTGGCCAAGATGGTGAAACCCTGTATCTACTAAAAATACAAAAAATTGCCGGGTACAGTGGCAGGTGACTGTAATCCCAGCCACTCCAGAGGCTGAGGCAGGAGAATAGCTTGAACCCCGGGGGCAGAGGTTGCAGTGAGCTGAGATCGGGCCACTGCACTCCAGCCTGGGCAACAGAGCGAGACTCCATCTCCAAAAAAAAAAAAAAAAATTAAAGAAGAATGGAAAAGTCAAAAGGAGGTAAAATACACTATGTTAAAACTTTTATTTTTATAATGAGCATAATTATAATAGGAACTTTATAACTTTATAATAATAACTTTCATAATAGGAAAAACTCAATTTGATTAAAATATATACTTTTATTCATTCTTATCCTTTCTGGGTTCCTGGAACTTGTAGCATTATCAGAATCACCTACTTTTCTCTTGCTTAAGGCTGCTTATATGGCTTCCTTGTAGATTTCTTCCCCATTCCTCTGTTAATGTACTTTGGGCTTGTCTTGAAATTATCCATCTGTGAAGACACAGAATTTCAGATTCGCTTGCTTACGCACAGACATCGCCACAGGAGGGAGGGTTCTCTATGGAGATGCTGAAAGCAAGTGGAGATGCTAGAGGAGTTTGGAGAAGATTGTTTTTTACATGGACAGTTTTGGGTGCAATTAAGTTGTACTCAAAACCAGATAGACTAGAAAATATTGGGGAGGTAAATGTGGTTCCATCCTTCATACAAAGAATAGTGTTTCATGTCTGGATAAAAGAAAACCATCAGTGAATTGCAAAATCATTAGAGGCAGAAGGCACCTGAGAGGCAGGTCACCATGTGGAACAATTCCAGGTGGCTCCATTCACATTTAGCCTATGTATGTGGTGGCTCCTGGGATTGGGCAATATGCACCTTATACAACTGTATGCAGGGATTCTGCTGAACCCAGCCATTACCACACTTGCCCTTCCTCACACACAGATTTAGGATCCTTTTACAGAGGAGGAAAGTAAGGCCTAGAGGAGGAAAGCAAGTTGTTCAAAGCCACACAGCTAACCGCAGAACCAGACTAACATCCAGATTCTTGAATTTCAGAACAATATTCTTTCCTCTCTACAATGATGACTGGAAAGGATATTGTCACTCAAAACAGCCACCTCCACCACAGCAACAAGTTCATTCTTAAAAGTATTTGTTTCAGATACACATGACGTAGGCTAAACCAGGGCTGTTTTTATAGCATCCCAAATTCTAAATTGAGTGAAAATTCTAACCACACTTTTCTCACATATGAATTGACAACAATAATAATACCTACCTCTTAGGGTTCTTCTGGAGACAGATGAATTAATATTTGTAGAACACTTAGAAAGTACTATATGACAGGTGTTCTCATATAGAAACCTGGTATTGGATATTATTGTTATTATTTCTATTAGCATGTATTTCTCCCCCATTGATATGTGGGTTCTTCAAAGACCACATATGTTTTATCTGTGGTTCCATAGGACCTGGCATGGCTTTGAAGAGTGATGTATTAATGTTTTTTGATGATGGTTGGATGGATGAATGGATGCATGGATGAATAGATGAATGAATGGATGGATGGTTGAATGGATGGATAGATGGACAGATGAATGGAGAGACAGATGGATAAAGGAGTATGAACGAATGAAGGAGGATGGATGAATGGATGACTGGTGGATGGATGGTTGAAGGAGGATGGATGAATGGATGGATGGTGGATGGATGAAGGAGGATGGATGAATGGATGAGTGGTGGATGGATGGTGGATAGATGAATGGATGGATAGTGGATGGATGGATGGTGAATGGATGGATGAAGGAGGATGGATGAATGGATGGATGGTGGATGGATGAAGGAGGATGGATGAATGGATGCATGGTGGATGAATGATTGAATTCAAGCTCTTGGGAGTAACACCAGGGAATGAGTATTTCACTGGATTTTTTTCATGAAGAACAAAGATATGACACCACTCACAAGTGACACGTGAATGCTTTAGTTTCATTGAATTCTAGAACTGTCAGGGCCTTTGATGATTCATCTTACCCAACTTTTGGCTCAATGCAGGAAATCACATGACCAGCAGGCTGAACACACAGCTCTAGTTTAACTTTTTTTTTTTTTTTTTTTTGAGACGGAGTCTAGCTCTGTCGCCCAGGCTGGAGTGCGGTGGCGCGATCTCGGCTCACTGCAACCTCCGCCTCCCGGGTTCACGCCATTCTCCTGCTTCAGGCTCTCCGGGTAGCTGGGACTACAGGTGCCTGCCACCACACCCGGCTAATTTTTTTGTATTTTTAGTAGAGACGGGGTTTCACCGTGGTCTCGATCTCCTGAACTCGTGATCCGCGCACCTCAGCCTCCCAAAGTGCTGGGATTACAAGCGTGAGCCACCGCGCCAGGCCACACAGCTCTAGTTTAAAACTGTGGCAAAGTGACAGCTCATTCCCTAAGAGGCAGACAGTCCTGTGACTATACCAGTGTAATGATTAGCAAGTTCTTCTTAGGTCAATTCTTTTCTTTTTTTCTCTTTTTTTTTGACGGAGTCTAGCTCTGTCACCCAGGCTGGAGTGCAGTGGCTCGATCTCTGCTCACTGCAAGCTCCGCCTCCCAGGTTCACGCCATTCTCCTGCCTCAGCCTCCTGAGTAGCTGGGATTACAGGCGCCCACCACCACACCCGGCTAATTTTTTGTATTTTTTAGTAGAGACGGGGTTTCACCGTGTTAGTCACTATGGTCTCGATCTCCTGAGCTCGTCATCCACCCACCTCGGCCTCCCAAAGTGCTGGGATTACACGCGTGAGCCACTGCGCCCGGCCCTCTTCTTAGGTCCATTCTATTCTTTCAACTTACCTGCACCTCCTGGTGACATTAAGAATTAGTCTAATTTCCCCCCACCAGGTTTTTTGTTCACTTGTTCAGCAAATATTTAGTGAGCATACAATGATTAAAGAGTAAACATGGTTCCTGCTGTCTTGGAGATTATTTTGGTGTGGAAGAGACAGAAGAGAAAATAATTAGCTGAAGAGATAAGGACACACTATGGAAAGTGCTAGAGAGGAAATGCACAGGGGGAGCTGTTTTGACCAGGGCACCCCTGAATCTTAACCCCACAATATGCCTAAACAACTAATCTCAGGAAGAAGGCTATATTAGAATCAATTCTTTATTCCTAAGATACCAATATCATCAGGATCCATGTTATCATGTCTTTCTTCTCTGTTTACTTTTGCCACTAGAAGAATCCAAGACATCCATGTCAATATCAGCAGCAGACTCTCATCTCTCTTTTTTTGGAGATGGAATCTTGCTCTCTGGCGCAGGCTGGAGTGCAATGGTGTGATCTCAGCTCACTGCAACCTGTGCCTCCAGGGTTCAAGCAATTCTCCTGCCTCAGCCTCCCAAGTAGCTGGGATTATAGGTGCATGCCATCAAGACTGGCTAATTTTTTGTATTTTTAGTAGAGACAGGGTTTCACCGTGTTAACAAGGATGGTCTCAATCTCCTGACCTTGTGATCCACCCACCTCGGCCTCCCAAAGTGCTGGGATTACAGGCATGAGCCACCACACTCGGCCTCTCATCTCTTTATGTGATGCAAACCCCTACGTACCCCTGACCTTCCAAATCCTTCCACTGTTTTCTCTGAAACAGTGTGGCATCAGCCAAAACCCCTTCATGTTAAAGCTGTGCCCCAGTGTTTTTCTTAGCCTCTTGGTCTTACTAAATTTAAGCCATCGCCTGAGAGATGCCTGTGCAACCCTATCAAACAGCAATGCTTTCTCCCCACCCAACATCCTACCCAATTACTATTACTATTATTATTATTATTATTATTATTTTGAGACAGAGTCTTGCTCCATCGCCCAGGCTGGAATGGAGCAGCGCGATCTCAGCTCACTGCAGCCTCTGCCTCCCAGGTCCCAGTGATTCTCCTGCCTCAGCCTCTGGATAGCTGGGATTATAGGCACATGCCACTACGCCCAGTTAATTTTTGTATTTTTAGTAGAGACGTGGTTTCACCATGTTGGCCAGGCTGATCTTGAACTCCTGACCTCAAGTGATCTGCCCACTTCGGCCTCTCAAAGTGCTGGGATTACAGGCGTGAGCCACTGCGCCCGGCTGTACCCAATCATGATCACTGCTTCTAGGCTACTCCTTTTAACCTCTCCATAAAGTCTCCATCTTTTGGGGAGCTTATTCTATAATACCACACCCTTGTTGTGACCATCTACAGCTCTGCAGGCTTCCCTCCTTCTTCATTCTTGGAAGAGTTTAGTTTCTGGATTGACACCTTCCTCTCCACCAATATTCCCATTGCGTTTTTTGGTTATTTCTGCAACTATGCAAATGATCCTTCTAATCATCTGACCTTACAGTTCCTTGGGTTTCTCATCTCTGATGGTTGCTTTTGACCCACCTGTGCAACTCGCAGCCTCAGGCATAGCCAAGATGCCATTGTCACTCACTGTAATTCTCCAAAATCTGGGTCCGACCACCACATCCCACCTTTTTGCCCCATTCCTTCTAAGACCAGCCCTCCAAGAGTCCTTCTACTCCACCCAGAAATCCAACCCACTGATCCTCACACACAGACCACTCTCCTTGTGTTCTCTGGCTCATCTTCAGAGACACTCTCTTGCTTGCACTCTCAACTTTCAGGCTCACGTGTTCCACCTTTTTGCTCTCCTTCCCTTTGTCACAATTGTCCAGCAAAACACCAGCCCTGGTGAAAATCCAGCTCTGCATACTCCACTCTTGCCCCTGAAAAGCTGAATATAGAAAGAGTAAACAAAACCAATCTTGCTAGTTGGTCTCATTTTTTAAATTAATGACCACAAAAGTGAGTCCTCAACCCTGCTTAGCAATCCCATAACAATTCGCTAGTCATCCCACTCCTCCATGAGCTGGAGAAACTATTTCTTCTTGTATTTTCTCAAACCTCTGATTCCCTGCTCTCTCCCTCTTCACACTAATCTGGTGGTTCTCTAGCTTGAGCACACGTCATCATCACCTGGAAGGCTCATTCTTTTTGTATTTTTAGTAGACTGGGGGTTTCACCATGTTGGCTAGGCTGGTCTCCAACTCCTGTCCTCAGGTGATCCTCCCGCCCCAGCCTCCCAAAGTGCTGGGATTACAGGCGTGAGCCATGGCGCCTGGCCTTGGAAGGCTCATTCAAATGCCAATTGCTGGACCCCATCTCCAGGTTGTGGTTGGGTATACCTGGGGTGGGGCCCAGGAATTTGTATTTCTAACAAATTCTCAGGTGATGCTGTTGCTGCTGGTCTGAGGACCACACTTTGAGAACACTGTACTAACCTAACCTCACATTTCATTGGGGAATTAGAAACAAACTGAAAAGGACCACTTCATCTTCCTACTACCAAGTGTACTCATCATCTTTATCCACCCACCTTCTCCCTTATTACAATGGTGGTGGATCTCTGCTCCAACTCACGGCCAATCTTCCAGTGCATTTGTCTTACCCCTTCTTGTCTATAAGATAAGAACTGTGCTTTTGCAATTGCCCTTTTGTTTTTTTCTCCTAAACATGCTGGAATATATCCTCTTTGGGGAAACTCCTCACTTGATCTCACATATTTATTTAGCTGCCAACTAATTTCTCTGCTTTTCCTTTAGAGCAAAATCCTCAATAACTTTCTGTGTACCTCCAGTTAGTCTCCATATTAGTCTCTCTTGGACTCACCGTGCGGACTTTCTTCTCCACAACTGGAGCGAAACTTCTATTGTCAAGGTCAACAGTGGCTACACATTGCTAAATGTAATAGAATTCTCAGTTCTCATCTTATTTAACAATGTTTGATGTAGCTGATCCCTCTCTCTTTCTTAACTTTTCTCCCTTGGATTCCAGAATACCGCTTTCTCAGTTCTCCCCCTCCTACCTAATTCGGAGGCTACTCCTTCTTAGACTTTTTGTTACATTCTTGTAGTCTTCCTGATTTTCTTTCTTTTTTTTTTTTTTTTGAGATAGGGTCTTGGTCTGTTGTCCAAGCTAGAATGACGTGGCACAATCTTGGCTTACTGCAGCCTCGACCTCCTAGGCTCAAGCGTCCCAAGTAGCTGGGACTACAGACGTGCACCACTGCACCAGGCTAATTTTTATATTTTTTGTAGAGATGGGGTTTGCCATCTTGTCCAGGCTGGTCTCAAACTCCTGAGCCCAAGTGATACACCCACCTCAGCCTCCCAAAGTGCTAGGATTACAGGTGTGAGCCACCTTGCCTGGCCTCTTCAGATTTTTCAACACCATAGTGCCCAGGGCTCAGTCCCCACCTGCCTTCTCTCTTTTATATACATTTCCACACAGGAGATCTCATACACCCTAAGGCTTTCAATGTCATATATGCATTGATGGATTCTAAATTAATACCCAACCTCTCCCCTAAACTCCAAGTACTTAATGTTACCACTTATATTAACAGGTTTTTTTTTTTTTTGAGACAAAGTCTCACTCTCTCGCCCAAGCTGGAATACAGTGACGTGATCTCGGCTCACTGCAACCTCCACCTCCCAGATTCAAGCGATTCTCCTGCCTCAGCCTCCCAAGTATCTGGGACTATAGGTGCACACCACCACGCCCTGCTAATTTTTGCATTTTTTTTGACTCTTCACTGCTTCTTTATTATGATGCACCCACAGTACAGAACCTCTCACACATCCATGAAAGGGGAAGGTTACATTTCTTTTTGGGGAGCACCTTCATTTTTGTTTCTGTTACAACTTTGAAGAAAGCAAATCATTGCCAAAGGAAAACATTTTAAATTCCAAGTGTTTAAGACTCAGCTTGCATTTTGTTGTGTTTGAAAAGAAAGTAGCATGTTTTAGCCAGAGGTGGAAGATTGTTTTGTGGCATTTTAAGTTTGATGTGGATCAGAAGTCTTCACTGTCTGGTTGAACCAGTCTATAATTTTCTTTTTTTTCTTTTTCTTTTATTTTTTGAAACGGAGTCTTGCTCTGTCACCCAGGCTGGAGTGCAGTGGCGCGATCTCGGCTCACTACAAGCTCCACCTCCCAGGTTCAGGCCATTCTCCTGCCTCAGCCTCCCGACTAGCTGGGACTACAGGTGCCCACCACCACGCCTAGCTAATTTTTTTTTTTTTGTATTTTCAGTAGAGACAGGGTTTCACTGTGTTAGGATGGTCTCGATCTCCTGACCTCGTTATCCGCCCGCCTCGGCCTCCCAAAGTGCTGGGATTACAGGCGTGAGCCACTGCACCCGGCCGAACCAGTCTATAATTTTCATATGCGACTTTTCGTATCAAAAATGTTTCATTTTTACTGTACTCACAAAGATGCTGTTTAAAAAAACACACACAGCTAAATTTAAAACTGATCATGAACCACAGCATTACTAACAGGGAAAGTGAACTTTTGCTGCCCTCTCCTGCTAAAACAATGAAATACTAAAATACCAAAAGATTTATGAAGCTAAAGCGAAGTCCTCAAACCAAAAGCAACAGTATAATAACCAAAAGTATAATATTCTCATTATACTTCAATCAAAAATCAGACAACAACCAGAAAACGCATTGGTAATATTTATATTTGAAAGTTCCCCATTTATACATGAGGTTTGGATTACAACTTATTTACAATAAGTGATTTCAAAAAAAGTAAAGAAAGAGGAAGGGAAGAGGGAGGGAGGAAAAGAGAGGCTCAGAGAAAGAGAAAAAAGAGAAAGGTGGGAGAAGAAAGGAGGGAGGGACGGAAGGAAAGGAAACCTATATTCATAGACATCATAATATAGGATATTTATTTCCAAGAGAGATACTACTGCTGCTATCATGCACAAGAAGCACTACAAATTCACATTCCGCTAGAACACAATTTGCTCAACTTTCTCTCAAGATGCACGATCCTTTTAGATTTTCAAAATTAAATATAGAGGAATATAAAATGCAATGCCAATATGCCTACTACAAAAAATCCTTTGTGGCTCATTCCTTAACTCCACTCAGAGAAGCAGCTGAGCCAGAGTACAAAAATAAAAATATTGATGTGCAAATAAAACATCAGTGATCATGTCTGGTGCCACCCTTTTGTTGCAGGTGACTGTCACCTTATGATAACATTGGTAATAGCATCAAAAGAGAATCTCTTCATTTCCTGGGCAGGTCAGTGCATCCAATTAAAAGGAAAAAAGGAAAACAAGGAAAAAAACCCCAAACCCCAAAAAACTCTAAACACTTAAAAATTCCAATAACATCCATACATCACTTTCCCATCCCACCCTCATCCCCACAAAAAAATAAAAATGCTTTTAAAGCTCTAAATATAATATTTTTGTTTCTTTCCACAGTGTGATTGAGCCTAAGGCTATACATTTAAGTATAGCAGGTGCAATTACAAGCAAGTCCTGGCTCTGCATCCTGGACTATCCCACACATAGGAGGTACAAAATAAATTAAACCCTTTCATTTAGGCAAACAAGCCCAAGATCTACATAACCCTGCTTGTGAGTATCCAGCGGCATTGAGGGTATTATTTATTTCTTATTTTTTCTTTTCTTTTATAAAGAACAGTCAAATATTAGGGAGAGCAACATATAATAAAATTTAAAAGGACAAAAACTCAACACTGAAGGAAAACAACTGGGGATACTTGCACAATGAAAAAAAGGGACGCATGCTTGATTCCAAGTATGAGATGGGGGAATTCACTCACATAGCTGTTCTAGGCCCACAGCCTAAGGCCTCAGCATCATTCTAAACCACAGGGTTGTGTATATTTTTCTCTTCCAAAGACACTTTTAATCATATCCCTGAAACCAATATGGTAAGGATAAGGTTGGAGTCATCATCACTTACTAACTACAATATTTGCTATTTAAAAAATATATTTATCTATAGTTCTGGAAATTATGAAGCAAACAAAATATAACACAAAGTTTCATTTGTCACAATTAACTCAAGTTGCAGCAACAGCAGAATTGTGGGAAGGGACAGGGACAGAGGGCTGCTGCAAATGCAGCAAGTATGTCCTGAAATATGTCACACAGTGCAACAGTCAGATTACCTCAGTTACTCTCCGTCACCGCACACAACATGACTAATGTCACATTGTCACTTTCCATTAAAAAAGAAAAAGACAGCGTTTCTTCTCAGAAGTTGCCCTACGAATTTTAGACATATAGCTTTAATTGATACTTTAAATATGTCTAAAATTTGGCTTTATTCTTCTCAGTTTGGAATGATCAACATACAAAATTGACATCAAGGAGGAGAGCTGTAAGTTTTCACCTTTACTCTTGAAGACAGGGTAAGGTGCAAAAAAGGATCCTGGCCTTTCTCGTTTCAAATGACTGCATTTCATTCCAATGGGCAGAGATTCTTCATAAACCTGTGATTTTAATATCTTCTACCTAAAAAGATGAATTAATGGCAAACAAAAGTTTATATCATCAAAAATAAATATAACGCAGAGTTGAAACTAAAGGGCTAAATGATGAGGGCTAAAAAAGAGATTTGTAACAAATTTATTTTTATCACTTTGTTCCAGCATTTTTAAAGTCAGTTGTTTTGTCTTTGGCAGCCTCTACCAACTTTACAGTGAATCCCCATCAATGTTCTTTTTTTAAAAAAAAAAAACTATTAATTCCATTAAACCATGTTGTGTCTGGTGTTGCATATGACTTTTTTTTTACTGCAGGTTTTTTTTTTAATTAACAATGCCAGTTTTGTTTTTGTTTTTTTACAAAGTTACTGAGATAACAATATCCATAATTAGCTGACTCTTACATACACACTGTGACCTGATAATCCTGAAAAACTTCATGGAGGAGAAAGGTCAGCAGCTTTTTTTCCTTTTTCTTGAAAACAATAAAACTGCATATTCTACTTTATATTTAAATGTAAGGAAGAAAATATACAAGCCCGTATTTATATTGTATTTCTATTAAGAGCAACAATAGTTCATATGTTCATGTTTGCTACTATCACAATTCAATGCATGAACACAGAATCAGCTCTATAGCACGAATACTGCTGGAAGCGATGGTTTAGGATTACCAACTCACTGCTGCCATGTCCATAACAAGCAAAATCATCCTGGAAATAAACCCCCAAACATATATCTTTCAGTACATAATAATGCAACTGCATTAGGTAAGTACATACTGTACACAAGTTTTATCAGCAGTTTACCTACCCAAGATGTAAGATTCTTCATTTAAATACAAAGCAAAGAGTCAATAAGATATATATATATACACACACATATATACGTATATATAATACAGCCCTAGATTTTGTTTTTTGTTTTTTTCTTAAACAATTTGATCACGATGCACCTTTGATATAAAACCATTTTTAAACTTTATTATTAATACTCAAGACATTAGGAATTTCCAGATTTTTTTCAGTAGCCTTTGTAGAACCACTTTTGGTAACCAATACAGTAGTTAGGAATATGCATCCAATTCAGAATGCATAGTAATACTTATCCTGAATCCTTTCCGGCTGAAAAGAGGGCTGGTGCTGTGATGAGATATAGAATGAGAATCTACAAAAAACACTGTAACATGTTTGTCTTTTCCCAGAGGCTACATCCTCTTTTGCTGGAATACTTTATAAATATATATTAAAAAGTAAGGCAACAACTCCAAACAGTCCAAGCCGTTTGCTCAACTCTTTTCCCAATTAGATTTATTTGCAATCCCGGCGATCAATTTCATGGTTGTATTGTTTAGTGTTTGTCTTTCTTATTTCAAATGGTCCAAAAGGATGTTTTTCTTGCATTTCTAAAACATCTGTGGTATGTGTGTTCAATGATATATGCAACTAATACTGGTCAGGTAGTGAAGCCTGTGATGTCCCAGTGCCTGTTTTCAAAGGAATCAAGACATTGATTTGGATTCACCATAAACTGATGCATGAATCCAAAATTCCCTTCCTTACTATGTTTATCACCTCTTCTCTTTTAACTCCTAGTTTTAAAACTAAAGGAGTACCAGGACTACCTGGTTACTAGAAAGATGTTCATCCCAGTAAACAGAACTTTTATCAGTTCTGTCATGACCCCATTCCACATGGACATTCAACTCAGGAAGATGTGCAAAAGAAAAGATGTCAAATTACAGTCAAGTTATCCAGAGGAGGATGTTACACAAACTTATAAGGAAATGAGTCTTTTTTTCTTCCTTTACTATAAATACATTTAACAGCTTAGCAGAAAGACAAGCTAAATTTAAGATTGTTCACATTTGAAAATTGTATCATACTCTCTGCTAGTGATAAATAAGGAACTCCCGATAATGGAATTTTAACATAGCAATTTCATCAACAGAACTTTGAAGACTGATTTTTTTCAAAAAGAGGGTTAGAACAATGATTATGCTTGCAAAGTCCTGAGAAGTCCATCTGCTGTCCAAACTTTGGACTGAAGTCCTTATTTTTTTTCCTTTACTTAGAGACAGGTATATACAGTGCTGTTGTAATAATGAAACAAATGTGAAATCTACTGTAAAGCTGCACAATACGGAAAACTGTTGCTCCATCTTCTACTACATAAATGTGTGACTCCACAGGTTAGTAATGTTGTTGTCATTGTTTTTGTTAAGTTGGAATTATTCCATCACATCTAAGACCTCTCTTTAACTCCAGATCCTCCAATTTTTTCCAAATTCTTCACACTCCTTTTCTTTCTTTTTCTCATGCTGACAATCTGACTTGTGTGTGGCTGTCACCTCGTTAAACATGGTGCTGTTCATTTCTATAAATGCCTTCAACACGTTGTACACCAACGCCACAACAGCCGGATTCCAATGTTCTTTTGAAATCATATAAAGGCTGGAAAACTTGATGGGAAGGATGACGTTACAGTTTTCTTCTATCAAACTCATGATGTATTCATTATTCCAATAATAGAGTGCTCTTTCTGCCACCTGAAAATGGGGGCTAGATACACACTTGGCGATTTGTTTAAACAAAGGTTCTTGGATTTTAACAAATTGTGAAGCTTCAATCACATCCAATATTTCTTCCAGTTCCCCAAGGAACGTGACCTCTTTTTGACTACATGTTTTAGGCCAAAATTTCATTAACCCCGTAATACTGGTTCTGTGAGTGAAGGATCTTTCTCCAGAAACTGTACTGTACAATATGCCAGCTGTGCATGGAAAAGTGATAAGCTCCTGACAGTGTGTAAGGGGATCAATACCTTCACCAGAAAATGTGTTCTGCTTTAAGAGGTAAAGCAAAGCCATTGATAATACTTCCTAATGTTTCCAGCAGTTCAGCTACACCATTGAATCGTTCTGTTTCATAAACAAACCTTAGAAAAATATTGTCAATCTGTTTTTGGATAAATGCTCTAAGACCGAGAAACTTGCCATAAATTCTGTGAAAGACTGTTTTAAAGTAGTCCCGTTCCCGAGGGTCTTCGCTGTCAAATAGCTCCAGAAGTGTGATCATCAGGCAATTTTCCAAGCAATCTCCATATTAATCCTCCTGATGAGGTAATTTTGTCCCCCTTTTACAGAAGAGGAAACTGCGGCACATAAGGGTTAAGTGATGTGCCCATGGTCTCACAGCTAATAGGTGGTAAAGCTAGAATTTGAACCCCAGCAGTTGAGGCCAAAAGTCCATGATCTCAACCACTGCACTATGCTACCTACTGATATTCCAAACACCAGTTTCGTATTTTTAATAGAGATGGGTTTCACTATGTTAGCCAGGCTGGTCTCGAACTCCTGACCTCATGATCCGCCTGCCTCGGTCTCCCAAAGCACTGGGATTACAGGGGTGAGCCACTGCACCCGGCCCATTAACAGGTATCTTATGCCAAAAATAAATTCTTGATTTCTTTCCCCAAACTGAACTCCTGCCCTAGTCTATCTTATCTTTAATGGCACCTCCAGCCTCAAAGTTGCTCAGACCAACCTTGGAGATGCTCTGAATTCTTCTGTCTCACTCTGTAGAACAAATGCATCAGCAAATCCCACCTATTATTACATGTGAAATGTATCCAGAATCCAACAATATCTCCCCATCCCATCTCAAGCAACCATCCTAGACCAAGCCATCAGCATCTTTTTTTTTTTTTTTTTTGAGACAGAGTCTCACTCTGTCACCAGGCTGGAGTGCAGTGGCACTATCTCGGCTCACTGCAACCTCTGCCTCCTGGGTTCAAGTGATTCTCTGGCCTCAGCTTCCCAAGTAGCTGGGACTACAGGCGCGTGCCACCACGCCCAGCTGATTTTTGTATTTTTAGCAGAGATGGGGTTTCACCATGTTGGCTGGGTTGTTCTCGATCTCTTGACCTCATAATCTACCTGCCTCAGCCTCCCAAAGTGCTGGGGTTATAGCTGTGAGCCACCGCACCCGGCCTAGCACCTCTTTTAATTGGTCTTCCTGCTTTTACTCCTGTCTTCCCATAGTCTATCCCTCATTGCATGATCTGGTCCCATCTATTCTCTAACTGCATCTGTCACTGCTGTCCTACTCTCTCACTCTGATCCAGCTGCACTCATATCTTAATTGTTCCTGGGACAAGCCAAGCATTCATCCACCTCGAGGTCTTTGAAATGCACCCCTCTATCTGAAATGCTGTCAAGTTTCAGGTGATCACTTCCACTTTCATGGTTCTCACCTTACGGCTTCCTTGCCAAGCTTGTCCAACCCTCCTTATTTTGTTGTTGTCGTTCTGTTTTGTTTTGTTTTAGGCTTTTGGCAGCCTGAAGCCATGATTTTTAGTTTCTGTCTCTAGTGATAAGTGGAAAAAAGGGATAAGGAAGGGGCTTTAGTGACCCCACCAGAAACAGAAACTAAGAACCCATAACTGTATTCTCTCCCTTGGACACCCTTGCTTCCTTCTGCTGTAGTTGAGATAAGACAATTAATGGCAGACAGAATGCTGGGGCTCTCCTCCAGATATGGAAAGGTGCCAAAGACTGATGTTTCTGTCTCCCCAAAATTCATAGGTAGAAACCGAATCCCCAAGGGGATAGTATTTGGAGGCAGGGCCTTTGGGAACTGATTAGGTCATGAAGGTGGAGCTGTAGTGAGTGGGATAAGTGCCTTTATCAAAAATGCTTGAGGGGGCCAGGTGTGGTGGTTCATGCCTGTAATCCCAGAACTTTGAGAGGCCGAGACGGGCAGATCACTTGAGGTCAGGAGTTTGAGACCAGCCTGGCCAACATGGTGAAACCATGTCTCTACTAAAAATACAAAAATTAGCCAGGTGTAATGGTGCTTGCCTGTAATCCCAGCTACTCAGGAGTCTGAGGCAGGAGAATTGCTTGAACCAAGGAGGTGGAGGTTGCAGTGAGCCAAGATTGTGGCATTGCACTCCAGCCTGGGTGACAAGAGCAAGACTCTATCTCAAAAAACAATAAAAAAGAAAAAAAGAAAAATGCTTGAAGGGATGAATACCCCGTTCTCCATGATGTAATTATTACAATTGCATGCCTGAATCAAAACATCTCATGTACCCCATAAATATATATACCTACTATGTACCTACAAAAATTAAAAATAAAAAGAAATTTTTAATAAAATGCGAAGTATCCCCTCATTCCTTCTGCCATGTGAGTACATAGCAAAAATACAGTTATCTATTAATATAAATCAGGAATGGGCTCTCACTAGACACCAGATCTCACCTTCCCACTTACATTAACAGGTATCTTATGCCAAAAGTAAATTCTTGATTTCTTTCCCCAAACTTGACTCCTTCCCTAGTCTACCCTATCTCCAATGGCATCACCAGCCTCAAAGATCTCAGCACCACCAGATCTCACTCTTACCATATACTTTAACAGCTATGCCAAAAAGAAATTCTTGATTTCTTTTGAATAAGTCAGAAGAGAGGCCAGGCACCTTGATCTTGGACTTCAAGCTTCCAACACTGTAAGAAATAAATTTCCCTTGTTTGTAAACCACCCGGTCTATGATACTTTGGTATAACAGTCAAATGGAATAAAACAGGGGTGACTGTGGAAGGCAACCCTGGTGGGGAGTCTGCCATCATGAGAATGAGGGCCATAACACTATCCATTGAGGCATGTGGGGCCTAGAATACTATATAAGTCTATTTTGTCACGAAGAGTTTTGAGATATAGTCCCTATGTGGTCCATAAACTTAACAGAACTTTTTTTTTTTTTTTTTTTCGAGATAGAGTCTCACTCTGTTGCCAGGCTGGAGTGCAGTGGTGCAATCTCAGCTCACTGCAATCTCTGCCTTCCCAGTTCAAGTGATTCTCCTGCCTCAGCCTCCCAAGTAGGTGGGATTACAGGCACGCACCACCATGCCTGGCTGATTTTCGTGTTTTTTTTTTTTTTTTTTTTTTTTTTAGTAGAGACAAGGTTTCATCATTTTGGCTAGGATGATCTCGATCTCATGACCTCGTGATCTGCCCGCCTCAGCCTCCCAAAGGGCTGGGATTACAGGCATGAGCTATTGCACCCAGCCCAGAAGTTTTTTATTTTTTTATTTTATTATTATTATACTTTAAGTTTTAAGGTACATGTGCACAACCTGCAGCTTTGTTACATATGTATACATGTGCCATGTTGGTGTGCTGCACCCATTTACTCATCATTTAACATTAGGTATATCTCCAAATGCTATCCCTCCCCCCTTCCCCCTACACCACAACAGACCCCGGTGTGTGATGTTCCCCTTCCTGTGTCCATGTGTTCTCATTGTTCAGTTCCCACCTATGAGTGAGAACATGCGGTGTTTGGTTTTTTGTCCTTGCGATAGTTTGCTGAGAATTATGGTTTCCAGCTTCATCCATGTCCCTACAAAGGACATGAACTCATCCTTTTTTATGGCTGCATAGTATTCCATGGTGTATATGTGTCACATTTTCTTAATCCAGTCTATCATTGTTGGACATTTGGGTTGGTTCCAAGTCTTTGCTATTGTGAATAGTGCCGCAATAAACATACATGTGCATGTGTCTTTATAGCAGCATGATTTATAATCCTTTGGGTATATACCCAGTAATGGGATGGCTGGGTCAAATGGTATTTCTAGTTCTAGATCCCTGAGGAATCACCACACTGACTTCCACAATGGTTGAACTAGTTTACAGTCCCACCAACAGTGTAAAAGTGTTCCTCTTTCTCCACATCCTCTCCAGCACCTGTTGTTTCCTGACTTTTGAATGATCGCCATTCTAACTGGTGTGAGATGGTATCTTACTGTGGTCTTGATTTGCATTTCTCTGATGGCCAGTGATGATGAGCATTTTTTCATGTGTCTTTTGGCTGCATAAATGTCTTCTTTTGAGAAGTGTCTGTTCATATCCTTCACTCACTTTTTGATGGGGTTGTTTGTTTTTCTCTTGTAAATTTGTTTGAGTTCATTGTAGATTCTGGATATCAACCCATTGTCAGATGAGTAGATTGCAAAAATTTTCTCCCCTTCTGTAGGTTGCCTCTTCACTCTGATGGTAGTTTCTTTTGCTGTGCAGAAGCTCTTTAGTTTAATTAGATCCCATTTGTCAATTTTGGCTTTTGTTGCCATTGCTTTTGGTGTTTTAGTCATGAAGTCCTTGCCCATGCCTATGTCCTGAATGGTATTGCCTAGGTTTTCTTCTAGGGTTTTTATGGTTTTAGGTCTAACATGTAAGTCTTTAATCCATCTTGAATTAATTTGTGTATAAAGTGTAAGGAAGGGATCCAGTTTCAGTTTTCTATATATGGCTAGCCAGTTTTCCCAGCACCATTTATTAAGTAGGGAATCCTTTCCCCATTTCTTGTTTTTGTCAGGTTTGTCAAAGATCAGACAGTTGTAGATATGTGGCATTATTTCTGAGGGCTCTGTTCTGTTCCATTGGTCTATATCTCTGTTTTGGTACCAGTACCATGCTGTTTTGCTTACTGTGGCCTTGTAGTATAGTTTGAAATCAGGTAGCATGATGCCTCCAGCTTTGTTCTTTTGGCTTAGGATTGACTTGGCGATGCGGGTTCTTTTTTGGTTCCATATGAACTTTCAAGTAGTTTTTTCCAATTCTGTGAAGAAAGTCATTGTTAGCTTGATGGGGATGGCATTGAATCTATAAATTACCTTGGGAAGTATGGCCATTTTCACGATATTGATTCTTCCTACCCATGAGCATGGAATGTTCTTCCATTTGTTTGTATCCTCTTTTATTTCCTTGAGCAGTGGTTTGTAGTTCTCCTTGAAGAGCTCCTTCACATCCCTCATAAGTTGGATTCCTAGGTATTTTATTCTCTTTGAAGCAATTGTGAATGGGAGTTCACTCATGATTTGGCTCTCTGTTTGTCTGTTATTGGTGTATAAGAATTCTTGTGATTTTTGCTCATTGATTTTGTATCCTGAGACTTTGCTGAAGTTGCTTATCAGCTTAAGGAGATTTTGGGCTGAGATGCTGGGGTTTTCTAGATACACAATCATGTCATCTGCAAACAGGGACAATTTGACTTCCTCTTTTCCTAATTGAATACCCTTTATTTCCTTCTCCTGCCTGACTGCCCTGGCCAGAACTTCCAACACTATGTTGAATAGGAGTGGTGAGAGAGGGCATCCCTGTCTTGTGCCAGTTTTCAAAGGGAATGCTTCCAGTTTTTGCCCATTCAGTATGATATTGGCTGTGGGTTTGTCATGGATAGCTCTTATTATTTTGAGATATGTCCCATCAATTTATTGAGAGTTTTTAGCATGAAGGTTGTTGAATTTTGTCAAAGGCCTTTTCTGCATCTATTGAGATAATCATGTGGTTTTTGTCTTTGGTTCTGTTTATATGCTGGATTACGTTTATTGATTTGCGTATGTTGAACCAGCCTTGCATCCCAGGGATGAAGCCCACTTGATCATGGTGGATAAGCTTTTTGATGTGCTGCTGGATTCGGTTTGCCAGTATTTTATTGAGGATTTTTGCATCAATGTTCATCAAGGATATTGGTCTAAAATTCTCTTATTTGGTTGTGTCTCTGCCAGGCTTTGGTATCAGGATGATGCTGGCCTCATAAAATGAGTTAAGGAGGATTCCCTCTTTTTCTATTGATTGGAATAGTTTCAGAAGGAATGGTACCAGCTCCTCCTTGTACCTCTGGTAGAATTCAGCTGTGAATCCATCTGGCCCTGGACTTTTTTTGGTTGGTAAGCTATTAATTATTACCTCAATTTCAGAGCCTGTTATTGGTCTATTCAGAGATTCAACTTCTTCCTGGTTTAGTCTTGGGAGGGTGTATGTATCGAGGAATTTATCCATTTCTTCTAGATTTTCTAGTTTATTTGTGTAGAGGTGTTTATAGTATTCTCTGATGGTAGTTTGTGTTTCTGTGGGATCAGTGGTGATATCCCCTTTATCATTTTTTATTGCATCTATTTGATTCTTCTCTCTTTTCTTCTTTATTAGTCTTGCTAGTGGTCTATGAATTTTGTTGATCTTTTCAAAAAACCAGCTCCTGGATTCATTGATTTTTTGAAGGGTTTTTTGTGTCTCTATTTCCTTCAGTTCTGCTCTGATCTTAGTTATTTCTTGCCTTCTGCTAGCTTTTGAATGTGTTTGCTCTTGCTTCTCTAGTTCTTTTAATTGTGATGTTAAGGTGTCAATTTTAGATCTTTCCTGCTTTCTCTTGTGGGCATTTAGTGCTATAAATTTCCCTCTACACACTGCTTTGAATGTGTCCCAGAGATTCTGGTATGTTGTGTCTTTGTTCTCATTGGTTTCAAAGAACATCTTTATTTCTGCCTTCATTTCTTTATGTAGTCAGTAGTCATTTAGGAGCAGGTTGTTCAGTTTCCATGTAGTTGAGCGGTTTTGAGTGAGTTTCTTAATCTTGAGTTCTAGTTTGATTGCACTGTGGTCTGAGAGACAATTTGTTATAACTTCTGTTCTTTTACATTTGCTGAGGAGTGCTTTACTTCCAACTATGTGGTCAATTTTGGAATAGGTGTGGTGTGGTGCTGAAAAGAATGTATATTCTCTTGATTTGGGCTGGAGAGTTCTGTAGATGTCTATTAGGTCCACTTGGTGCAGAGTTGAGTTCAATTCCTGGATATCCTTGTTAACTTTCTGTCTCGTTGATTTGTCTAATGTTGACAGTGGGGTGTTAAATCTCCCATTATTATTGTGTGGGAGTCTAAGTCTCTTTGTAGGTCACTGAGGACTTGCTTTATGAATCTGGGTGCTCCTGTAGTGGGTGCATACATATTTAGAATAGTTAGCTCTTCTTGTTGAATTGATCCCTTTACCATTATGTAATGGCTTTCTTTGTCTCTTTTGATCTTTGTTGGTTTAAAATCTGTTTTATCAGAGACTAGGATTGCAACCCTTGCCTTTTTTTGTTTTCCATTTGCTTGGTAGATCTTCCTCCGTCCCTTTATTTTGAGCCTATGTGTGTCTCTGCACTTGAGATGGGTTTCCTGAATACAGCACACTGATGGGTCTTGACTCTTTATCCAATTTACCAGTCTGTGTCTTTTAATTGGAGCATTTAGCCCATTTACATTTAAAGTTAATATTGTTATGTGTGAATTTGATCCTGTCATTATGATGTTAGCTGGTTATTTTGCTCATTAGTTGATGCAGTTTCTTCCTAGCCTCAATGGTCTTTATAATTTGGCATGTTTTTGCAGTGACTGGTACCAGTTGTTCCTTTCCATGTTTAGTGCTTCCTTCAGGAGCTCTTTTAGGGCAGGCCTGGTGGTGACAAAATCTCTCAGCATTTGCTTGTCTGTAAAGGATTTTATTTCTCCTTCACTTATGAAGCTTAGTTTGACTGGATATGAAATTCTGGGTTGAAAATTCTTTTCTTTAAGAATGTTGAATATTGGCCCCCACTCTCTTCTGGCTTGAAGAGTTTCTGCCGAGAGATCACCTGTTAGTCTGATGGGCTTCCCTTTGTGGGTAACCCGACCTTTCTCTCTGGCTGCCCTTAACATTTTTTCCTTCATTTCAACTTTGGTGAATCTGACAATTATGTGTCTTTGAGTTGCTCTTCTCTAGGAGTATCTTTGTGGCGTTCTCTGTATTTCCTGAATCTGAATGTTGGCCTGCCTTGCTAGATTGGGGAAGTTCTCATGGATAATATCCTGTGGAGTGTTTTCCAACTTGGTTCCATTCTCCGCATCACTTTCAGGTACACCAATCAGACGTAGAATTGGTCTTTTCACATAGTCCCATATTTCTTGGAGGCTTTGTTCGTTTCTTTTTATTCTTTTTTCTCTAAACTTCTCTTCTTGCTTAATTTCATTCATTTGATCTTCCATCACTGCTACCCTTTCTTCCAGTTGATCAAATCGGCTACTGAGGTTTGTGCATTTGTCACGTAGTTCTCGTGCCATGGTTTTCAGCTCCATCAGGTCCTTTAAGAACTTCTCTGCATTAGTTATTCTAGTTAGCCATTCGTCTAATTTTTTTTCAAGGTTTTAAACTTCTTTGCCATGGGTTCGAACTTCCTCCTTTAGCTCAGCGTAGTTTGATCATCTGAAGACTTCTTCTCTCAACTCATCAAAGTCATTCTCCGTCCAGCTTTGTTGCATTGCTGGTGAGGAGCTGCATTCCTTTGGAGGAGGAGAGGCGCTCTGATTTTTAGAGTTTCCAGTTTTTCTGCTCTGTTTTTCCCCATCTTTGTGGTTTTATCTACCTTTGGTCTTTGATGATGGTGACGTACAGATGGGGTGTTGGTGTGGATGTCCTTTCTGTTTGTTAGTTTTCCTTCTAACAGTCAGGACCCTCCACTGCAGCTCTGTTTGAGTTTGCTGGAGGTCCACTCCAGACCCTGTTTGCCTGGGTATCAGCAGTGGTGGCTGCAGAACAGCGGATATTGGTGAACCACAAATGCTGCTGCCTGATCGTTCCTCTGGAAGTTTTGTCTCAGAGGAGTTTCTAGGCATGTGAGGTGTCAGTCTGCCCCTACTAGGGGTGCCTCCCAGTTAGGCTACTTGGGGGTCAGGGACCCACTTGAGGAGGCAGTCTGCCCATTCTCAGATCTCAAGCTACGTGCTGGGAGAACCACTACTCTCTTTAAAGCTGTCAGACAGGTACATTTAAGTCTTCAGAGGTTACTGCTGCCTTTTGTTTGTCTGTGCCCTGCCCCCAGAGGTGGAGCCTACAGAGGCAGGCAGGCCTCCTTGAGCTGTGGTGGGCTCCACCCAGTTCGAGATTCCCGGCCGCTTTGTTTACCTACTCAAGCCTCAGCAATGGCGGGCACCCCTCCCCAAGCCTTGCTGCCGCCTTGCAGTTTGATCTCAGACTGCTGTGCTAGCAATGAGCGAGACTCTGTGGGCATAGGACCAGATGCGGGATATAATCTCCTGGTGTGCTGTTTGTTAAGCCCATTGGAAAAGCGCAGTATTAGGGTGGGAGTGACCCTATTTTCCAGGTGCCGTCTGTCACCGCTTTCTTTGAGTAGGAAAGGGAATTCCCTGACTCCTTGAGCTTCCCTGGTGAAGCGATACCTCACCCTGCTTCAGCTCACACATGTTGCGCTGCACCCACTGTCCTGCACCCACTGTCCGGCACTCCCCAGTGAGGTAAACCTGGTACCTCAGTTGGAAATGCAGAAATCGCCCGTCTTGTGCGTCACTCATGCTGGGAACTGTAGACTGGAGCTGTTCCTATTTGGCCTTCTTGGCTCCTCCCCCGCTCCAGAAGTTTTTTTAAATTTATTTTACTCTAAGTTCTGGGATACATGTGTGGAACATGCAGGTGTGTTACATAGGTATACGTGTGCCATGGTGGTTTGCTGCACCTATCAACCCATCATCTAGGTTTTAAGCCCTGCATGCATTAGGTATTTGTCCTAATGCTCTCCCTCGCCTTGCCTCCCACCCCCCAACAGGCCCTGATGAATGATGTTCCTCTCCCTGTGTCCATGTGTTCTCATTGTTCAACTCCCACTTATGAGTAAGAACATGCAGTGTTTGGTTTTCTGAGTTCATGTCCTTTACAGGGACATGGATGAAGCTGGAAGCCATCATTCTCAGCAAACTTATCAGAACTTTTTATCTCCTACATCCTAGTTGCTGATATTTCTTGAGCTCTGAATCCCAAGCTGAAGAATCATTTCTTATGTTTATTCTTTGTTATAGTTATTTGTGCACAAAACTTATTTAACATTTTGGACTGTAAGCATCTCAAAGCTTAGATTTTATAGCTTTATCATCTCTTCTATTTCTACCACAGAACAAGCTGCAGAGTAGGTCCAGGCTACTAGTTAACATTTAGGGAGCACTTCTTATGTGCTAATGTGCAAGTGGTTTGCAAACATGGTTGTGCTAATTTCCCTCCCTGTATGCATTTTCCTTTGCAGTATGAATCTACAGTGTTTTCCTCAAGTAATGGAGTCAGTTTCCCCAACCATGGCATCTAGGCTGGCCTTGTGGCTTAGTCTGACCAAGAGCATGTGACAGACATTATGCCTAGACCTCAAGAATCCTTGCATATTTATTTTCTTTTTCTTTTCTTTCTTTTTTTTTTTTTTCAAGATGGAGTTAAGCTCTTCTTGCCCAGGTTGGAGTGTGGTCGTGCTATCTCAGTTCACTGCAAACTCTGCCTCCCAGGTTCAAGAAATTCTCCTGCCTCAGCCTCCCCAGTAGCTGAGATTACAGGTGCCCACCACCCTGCCTGGCTAATTTTTTATATTTTTAGTAGAGACGGGGTTTCACCATGTTGGCCAGGCTGGTCTCGAACTCCTGATCTCAGGTGATCCACCTGCCTCGGCCTCCCAAAGTGCTGGGATTACAGGCATGAGCCACCACGCCTAGCCCTGAAACCTAGCATATTTCTACACAGTTTCCTGGAGCCCTGTCCGGTCTCCATTTTAGCAAGCCCGAACTAGCCTGCTGGAGGATGAAAGCAACATGGAGCCTAGTCATGTCCTCCCAGCTGAGGTCATCTTAGATTAACCAAACCAGCTGGCCCAGCAGCTGACTTCAGACACATAAGCAAGCCTAGCTGAGCCTCATCCAAATTATAAACCAACAAAAGGCAAATAAATAGTTGTTTTAAGTCAGGAGTTGGCAAACTACGGCCTGTGGACCAAATCTGGTCTGTCTCCTGTTTTGTGAATATTATTTTGTTGGAACACAGCCTCACTCCTTCCTTTATGTATTATCTATAGCTGCTTTCATATGATAACAGAGTTGAATAGTTGCAACAAACACCGTATGGCCTGCAAAGCTTAAAATATTGCCTCTCTCTCTCTTCACAAAAAAAACTTGCAAACCTTGCTTTAAGTCACTAAGTGTGGGAGTGGCTTGTAATATCCATGAACTAAACCATACACCTCAAATTATTATCTGTTTTATTATTATTATTATTATTTTGAGATGGATCTCACTCTGTCTCCTAGGCTGGAGTGCTGTGGAGTGATCTCAGCTCACCACAACCTCCACCTCCCGGGTTCAAGCAATTCTCCTGCCTCTGCCTCTCAAGTAGCTGAGATTATAGGCACATGCCACCATGCCCAGCTAATTTTTATGTATTCAGTATGGATAGGGCTTCGCCATGTTGGCAAGGCTGGTCTGGAACTCCTAACCTCAGATGATCCACCCACCTCGGCCTCCCAAAATGCTGGGATTACAGGCGTGAGCCACCGCACCTACCCTATTATCTGTTTTAATCATCAATTTAACTCACTGAGGGTTGATCATGCCCATTTTACAGATAGAAAACTGAGGCATAGTGAAGGCAAAAAATTTTTATACAGTGGGATCAGGCGAAAACCCAAATACCCTGCTTATAGTCTTATGACATTGGTATTAATGCTGTGTTAAATAATGTTTAGTAGATGAGTACCTGTCTGAGTGAATATAGAGCTGAATAACCACTCAGGTCAGGTCAGTTCTTATGAGGAAGGAACATGGATAGTAACAATCCTTGAGTCAGTGGTGTGTACTTCTGGACACAAGCCCCCCAAAATCTGGCCGTAAACTGGCCCCAAAATTGGCCATAAACAAAATCTCTGCAGCACTGTGACATGTTCATGATGGCCATAATGCCCATGCTGGAAGGTTGTGGGTTTACCGGAATGAGGGCAAGGAACACCTGGCCCATCAGGGCAGAAAGCCGCTTAAAGGTGTTCTTAAACCACAAACAATAGCATGAGTGATTTGTGCCTTAAGAGCATGTTCCTCTGCAGATAACTAGCCAGACCTACCCCTTTATTTCAGCCCATCCCTTTGTTTCTCATAAGGGATACTTTTAGTTAATCGAATATCTATAGAAACAATGCTAATGACTGGCTTGCTGTTCATAAATACGTGGGTAAATCTCTGTTCGGGGCTCCCAGCTCTGAAGGCTGTGAGACCCCTGGTTTCCCACTTTACACCTCTATATTTCTGTGTGTGTGTCTTTAATTCCTCTAGTGCCGCTGGATTAGGGTCTCCCCGACTGAGCTGGTCTTGGCAAGTGGCGTCCATCATGGGGGCTCGAATCCAGGTTGAAGGGTCACCAGAGCAATGGTTGGAGAATGTGGAACTAGCTGGAGGACCCCCGAGTACTCTTAAAGCAATCCTTGTGGTGAGTAAGAAGGGGAGCTCGGAAGCATCAGGGTAACAATGGGACAAGTGCGGGGTCTGGTTCGTTCCATGTTGGAACTTTTTCACACTGATGATGAGGAGGAAGGAGACTATAATGAAGTAACAGAAGAGGTTACAGAGCAGGTTTATTTGCCATCTAAAGCTAAAGCGGCAAAGGAGGGAGAGGTTCATCTCTACCCTTCTGCACCACCTCATTATTATTTTGAAGAAAAAGACCCTCCAGATCTTTCTTTTCCGGAGGACACTGGGCGAAAATAGTTGCCCCAGTGACTGTTTGAGCAGCGCGTTGAGCGAGCACTCTCAGTTTTATTCAGGCAGGAATTCAGCAAGCTAGATGAGAGTGATTTAGAGGCTTGGCAGTTCCCTGTTAGAATACACCCCCCAGATCAACAGGGAAATATTATAGCTACATTTGAGCCTTTTCCTTTTAAATTTGAGAAAGCACATTTAGTTGATTATATCAAGGCCTGTGATGGTATCGGAGGTAATCTGCATAAAGCTACTTCGTTGGCACAGGCAATGGCAGGACTGAGAGTGGATGAAGGAAATACTCCATTTCCTGGAGCTTGTTTTAACTGTGGGAAGCATGGTCATACTAAAAAAGAATGTAGAAAAAATCAGCAAGTCAGGCCACCAGATAGGGGTAAAAAGAAAACTGCTGAGCCAGAAATATGTCCAAAATGTAAAAAAGGAAAACACTGAGCTAATCAATGCCACTCTAAGTTTGATAAAGATGGGAACCCCATTTCGAGAAATGCCATGAGGGGCCTGTCGTGGGCCCCATTCCAAACCAAGGCATTTCTGGCTCAGGCCGTTCCCTCACCCCTGTACATTGTCTGTCCCCTGCCACAGCCAGTAGTGCCACAGTAGATTTATGCTGCACAAAAGCTGTGAGCCTTCTGCCTGGGGAATCCCCACAAAAGGTCCCAACAGGAGCCTGTGGACCCTTGCCAGCAGGGACAATAGGATTACTTCTAGGAAGGTCTAGTTTAAATTTAAAAGGGGTACAAATACATACAGGAGTCATTGATTCAGATTACAATGGGGAAATTCAAATTGTTGTACCTAGTTCTGTTCCCTGGAAAGCAGAGCCAGGAGAGCGCATAGCACAGCTCCTGATTGTGCCGTATGTAGGAATGGGAAAAAGTGAAATTAAACGAACAGGAGGATTTGGAAGCACAAATAAACAAGGCAAAGCAGCTTATTGGGTGAATCGAATTACTGATAAACATCCTACCTGTGAAATAACTATTCAAGGAAAGAAATTTAAAGGTTTGGTGGATACAGGAGCGGACCTTTCAATCATTTCTCTACAGCACTGGCCGTCCACGTGGCCAATTCAACCCACTCAATTTAACATAGTTGGAGTTGGTAAAGCCCCTGAAGTATATCAAAGTAGTTATATTTTGCATTGTGAAGGGCCCGATGGACAACCTGGGACTATTCAACCAATTATAACTTCTGTACCTATAAATTTATAGGGAAGAGATTTATTATAACAATGGAGCGCACAAGTTCTAATTCCAGAACAATTATATAGCCCTCAAAGTCAACATATAATGCATGAAATGGGGTATGTCCCTGGTATGGGACTAGAAAAAAATTTCTAAGGTTAGAAAAAACCGCTTCAAGTGAAAAGACAAAGTTCCCGCCAAAGATTAGGATATGATTTTTGATGGTGGCCATTGTTAAGCCTCCAGAACCTATATCTTTAAAATGGTTAACAGATAAACCAATTTGGATAGAACAATGGCCACTAAGTAAAGAGAAACTGGAGGCTTTAGAGGAATTAGTTACTGAACAATTAGAAAATGGGCACGTAACTCCAACATTTTCCCCTTGGAATTCTCCAGTTTTCATAATTAAGAAAAAATCAGGTAAATGGAGAATGTTAACTGACTTAAGAGCCATCAATTCAGTTATACAACCTATGGGAGCATTACAGCCAGGATTACCTTCTGCTATAATTCCAAAAATTGGCCTTTAATAGTCATAGATTTAAAAGACTGTTTATTTACTATCCCTTTAGCTGAGTAAGACTGTGAACGGTTTGCATTTACAATTCCTGCAGTAAATAACCTGCAGCCTACTAAGCATTATCACTGGAAAGTATTGCCACGAGGCATGTCAAACAGTCCAACAATTTGCCAGACATATGTAGGGCAAGCAATTGAACCTACTCATAAAAAATTTTCAGTGTTACATTATTCATTATATGGATGATATATTTTGTGTTGTCCCCACTCGAGAAATACTACTCCAATGTTATGATCACTTGCAAAATTCTATTTCTCATGCTGGTTTAATTGCAGCTCCTGACAAAATTCAGACTACTACTCCTTACTCCTACTTGAGGACCTTAGTAAATGACACTACCATTGTGCCACAGAAAGTAACCATATGTAGGGATCAATTGAAAACATTAAATGACTTTCAAAAATTACTAGGGGACATTAATTGGATATGATCTGCTCTAGGCATTCCTACCTATGCCATGAGTAATCTGTTTTCTATCCTTAGAGGAAATCCTAGTCTCACTAGCCCTCAGCAATTAACAAAGGAGGCTGAGGCAGAGTTACAACTAATTGAGAAGCAAGTCCATAAAGCTCAGATAAATGGAATAGATCCAGAGAAGGCTCTAGATTTGCTAATTTTTTCAACTCAGCATTCACCTACTGGTGTTATTGTCCAAGAACAGGACTTAGTAGAGTGGCTTTTTCTTCCATATACTAATTCATGGACTCTAACTCCTTATTTAGATAAAATCGCTACTATGATAGGGATTGGGAGAACTCGGATTGTTAAATTACATGGATATGATCCTGGAAAAATTATTGTCCCTCTCATGAAGGCACAAATACAGCAAGCTTTTATAAGTAGTCTTATTTGGCAAACCCATTTAGCTGACTTTCTGGGTATTCTTGATAATCATTTTCCTAAAATGAAACTGTTTCAGTTTTTGAAATTAGCTAATTGGATTCTCCCTAAAATAACTAAATTTAAACCAATTGAAGGTGCTAAGAATGTTTTTACAGATGGGTCTAGTAATGGTAAAGCTTCTTATTCTGGAACAAAAACTAAAGTTTTCCAGATGCCCTATACTTCAGCTCAGAAAGCGGAGCTTGTAGCTGTAATTGAGGTATTGACTGCTTTTAATATGCCTATTAATGTGATTTCTGATTCTTCATATGTGGTTCATTCCACACAGTTAATTAAAAATGCTCAGTTACAATGTCAAACAGATGAATAACTGATGACAAAAACAAAAAAGGGGGAGAAACAGGGATTACAGGACAGCCCATACACAACTGAATCTAGCATTATTAACTTTAAATTTTTTGAGCCTGCCGAAAGGTCAGATGTTACCAGCAGCTGAACAGCATCTACAGAAACCAGCTGCAAAGACAGAAGCAGAACAACTGATTTGGTGGAGAGATCTGATAACAAAAAGTTGGGAAATAGGTAAAATAATAACTTGGGGTACAGGCTATGCTTGTGTTTCTCCAGGCCAGAACCAGCAGCCGATTTGGAGACCATCAAGACACCTGAAACCTTATCATGAACCAGATGCCAAGGAAGAGATTCTGGAAGGATCCTGAGGACCCCCCTGGTTGCATCCATGTTAAGGCTGATGCTGAGGAGGACCCCAACTGTCACGAGCAACACCCATCAAACACAGCCACCCACCTGGGGACAGACCAAGAAGCTGCCACAGATGGCAGAAGAAAACCTGAAGAAAGCAGGACAACCAGTCACAATGAGTAATTTAATGGTAGCTATGATAGCAGTTATCACCACTGCTGTGAGTATTCCTTCAATAAGGGCTGACACAGGGAACAATTATACTTATTGGGCATATTTATCAATCTTGGCTGGCAATAATGCCTGGATGTAATCACTCTATGATGCAGTTACACATGCTTTCTGATCTCAGTATTTACCATAACAAATCTGCTCCTATAATTGAGGCATATCGCCCTCAAAAACCTATTTATAAACAGAACTGGACCTGGCCAGAAAAAATGAACGTACTTGTTTAGGAAGATTGCATTGGAGAACAGGCAGAGATGCTGCACAATGATTCCTATGGAATCATTATTAATTGATCCCCTAAGGGGATGTTTAGCTTAAATTGCACCTCTCAGTCCATGTGCCACAGCCACACTATGTTCAGCTGATCTGAACAAAATGATCAGATGGTAGATATAATAAGAAGTATGGCAAGAGTTCCTATTATCTGGAACCGTGGCAGTATAGTGGCACCTCAACCTCAAATGATATGGCCCACTGTAGGAGCTAAACATTAAGGATTTGTGGAAACTATTAATAGCTCTTAATAAGATCAAAATTTGAGAAAGAATAAAAAAGCATCTAGAAAGACACTCTATGAATTTGTTTTTGGATATTGCAAAATTAAAAGAACAAATATTTAAAGCATCCCAGGCACACCTGACCTTAATGCCAGGAACTGGAGTGCTTAAAGGAGCTGCAGACAGATTAGCAGCTAGTAACCCATTAAAATGGATAAAAACACTTGGAAGCTCTGTGATTTCAATGATGATTGTGCTTTTAATCTGTGTTGTTTGTCTTTGTATAGTCTGCAGATGTGGATCCTGACTCCTGAGAGAAGTAGCTCACCATGACAAAGCTGCCTTTGCTTTTATTGATTTGCAAATCAAAGAATGGGGACATATTGGGAGCAGGCCCCCCAAAATCTGGCCATAAACTGGCCCCAAAACTGGCCATAAACAAAATCTCTGCAGCACTGTGACATGCTCATGATGGCCATAACGCCCATGCTGGAAGGTTGTGGGTTTACCGGAATGAAGGCAAGGAACACCTGGCCTGCCCAGGACAGAAAACCACTTAAAGGCATTCTTAAACCATAAACAATAGCATGAGTGATCTGTGCCTTAAGGGCATGTTCCTGCTGCAGATAACTAGCCAGACCCATCCCTTTATTTCGGGCCATCCCTTCATTTCCCATAAGGGATACTTTTAGTTAATTGAATATCTATAGAAACAATGCTAATGACTGGTTTGCTGTTAATAAATACGTGGGTAAATCTCTGTTCGGGGCTCTCAGCTCTGAAGGCTGTGAGACCCCTGATTTCCCACTTTACACCTCTATATTTCTGTGTGTGTGTCTTTAATTCCTCTAGCACCACTCAGTTAGGGTCTCCCTGACTGAGCTGGTCTCGGCACTTCTCTTTGCCTTGAAAGCAAGTACAGCGGACCTTCCTGGCATCAGAAAAAGGCCTCCAGAAAAAGAGACACAGGTACTAGCAATTGCAAATTATCCAGAGCCCTTCTAAGTTGTAAGATCTGAAGGAAATGTCTGCCATCTATATTCTCAGCCACACTTAGTTTCTTAATCTGCAAGATGGAGTTAATAATAGTACTTACTTTATGACGCTGTTGCAGAAATTCATTGAGTTGCTACATGCCAAACACTGAGAACCCAGCTGGGCATATAATAAGCATTCTATTGCATGGCATTATTGCCATCATTTTTACTTCTATTACTGCTACTGCTTGTAACTGCTTGTGCTTTTTTGATATGAAAGTCCACCATCAGGGAGCACTGTAGTGGAAAATGTATTAGGCCAGGCATAGCCTTTAGTTCTCTGGTCTTGGGTCCTTCATCTGTGATATTCAGTTAACAATACCTAGCCAGTAGGGGTGTTAAAGATTAAATAAATGTGAGAATGTGCCTGTTGCTTAATCTTCCTCAAAGGGTTATGGACTCTCAGAGCCAGAAGAAGGTCCTCTCTCCTTTGCTCCTTGTATGCTGGGATCCGCCACATCAACGGCAACAGGTGGGCCTCCAGAATTTGCTCCAGGGTGTTTGGAAGTCCTGACACCCTCCTGATCTTCTCTGTAACATGCACACTTTGGCCTGTGTCAGTTTGCTGGAACCACATCAAGCCGGCCCTCTTCCTGGGACAAAATTCTTTCTTTTTCTCCTTTTCTTTCTTTCTTTCTCTCTCTTTCTTTCTTTCTTTCTTTCTTTCTTTCTTTCTCTTTCTTTCTTTCTTTTTTCTTTCTTTCTTTTTCTCTCTCTTTCTTTCTCTTTCTTTCATTTTTCTTTCTTCCTCTTCCTTCCTTTCCTTCTTTCCTTCCCTTCCTTCCTTCCTTCCCTTCCTTCCCTTCCATCCTTCCTTCTTTCTTTCTTTTTTTTTTGAGACGGAGTCTCGCTCTGTCGCCCAGGCTGGAGTGCAGTGGCGCGATCTCGGCTCACTGCAAGCTCCGCCTCCTGGGTTCACGCCATTCTCCTGCCTCAGCCTCCCGAGTAGCTGGGACTACAGGCGCCCGCTACCACGCCCGGCTAATTTTTTGTATTTTTAGTAGAGACGGGGTTTCACCGTATTAGCCAGGATGGTCTCGATCTCCTGACCTCGTGATCCGCCCGCCTCGGCCTCCCAAAGTGCTGGGATTACAGGCGTGAGCCACCGCGCCCGGCCCCATCCTTCCTTCTTTCTTTCCTTCCTTCTTTCCTTCCTTCCTTCCTTCCTTCCTTCCTTCCTTCCTTCCTTCCTTCCTCTCACTCCAGTGTCCAGGCTGAAGTGCAGTGCACTGAACATGGCTCACTGCAGCCTTCACCTCTTCAGCTCAAGCGATCCTCCAACCTCAGCCTCCCAGTAGCTGGGACTACAGATGCATGCCACCATGCCCAGCTAATTTGTGTATTTTTTGTAGTAACAGGATTTCACCACATTGCCTAGTCCGGTCTCAAACTCCTGGCCTAAAGTGAGCCTTACACCTTGGCCTCCCAAAGTGCTGGGATTACAGGCATGAGCCACCGCACCTGCCCAGGAACAGAATATTGACCGCCATTTTAAAAGAATTCAAGAAGTTTGCTTGAATTCATGATCAAGCAGCTCACCAGCTGGGAATAATATAATGCCAATTCTTAGAGTAATGGCTAAATAAATCAGGATATAGCCATAAAACAGAATACTATGTAGAAAGCGAGGATGAAGTATTTCTTTATTTCTTCTTAAGGAAATACTTCTAAGCATAACATTGAGAAAGAATGAGGTATTCCTTTATTTCCTATTAAAGAAAGAACTCTAATCATAACTTTGAGTGATAAAAGCAGGTCGTATGCTATAATAACATTTAAATAATGCACACAAAATATAGCATATTTTAATTATATAGGAATGTTTATATGCATTCCATATTGCGACAGTTAATTTTAAATACCGCATGGCTAGGCCATGGCCGAATAGTATCTTAGATGTTTTTGTAAAGGTATTATTTAGGTAAGATTAACATTTAGATCAGTGTACTTTGAATAAAACAGATTACTCTCCATAGCGGGATGGGCCTCACTTAATCAGTTGAAGGCCTTAAAAGAAATAAGGCTGACCTCCCCCAAGGAAGAAGGAATTACGCCTCCAGGCTTTCTTTGGACTCAGGGTGCAACATCACTTCTTCCCTGGGTCTCCACACTGATGGCTGGAGTTACCCTGTCTGCATATTTTGGACTTGCCAGCTTCCACAATTGTGTGACCCAATTCCTTACAATAAATCTCTCTTCTCTCTCTCTTTCTGTCTCTCTCTCTCTCTATATATATATATTATATATATATATACACATAAATATATATAGATTATACACTTATGTATATATACATAAACCTATGCATACATACCTATTCCTTACCAATTCCTTACAATAAATCTCTATTCTCTCTCTTTCATTCTCTCTCTCTCTCTATATATATATGCATACACATGTATAGATATATACGTGTATATATATACATAAATATATGTATACATAGATATGTATGTGTATGTAGATATGTGTATATAGATATGTATTTGCACATATGTATATGCACACGTATCTATGCATACCTACATATATTTATGTACACACATGCATGTGTATGTACACATATATGTATGTGTACATATATGTATATATGCATATATACACAGATGCATGTATACATGTGTACATATACATGCATATACACATGTATACATGTGTACATCATATATACACACATATACATATATATGTGTATATATATGCACACACACATATATATATATACACACACACACATGCAAATGCTCACTCATGCACCTGCTCATACACACACACTTCTGGAATTGAGTAGGGAAGGAAGGACAGTAGGGACAGGGACATTTTAGACTTATCTGAATTGTTTTCATTTTTTAACAAAGAAAACTTATGCAAGCATTAATTTTGCAATTAAAAGGCATTCAAACATTTTGCTGCAGGCACTGACCAATATCCCCTGTGAAATATCACTAATGTCATGTTACTTACCCCTGTTAATGTTACAAAATTACACTATTTCTGTTTTCTGCTTTCCTAGTTTCCTGTTGCACCGTTTTTGATCTCTGCATGGTTCCACTGTCATCTAGCTTTTTGAAAAACTCATTTTGTTTGCTCTCCTTCCACGTCCTGGCTTCCTGTCCTGGCCATCCAATCATATCCACCGCAAACAGGCCTTGTTTCTCTTTGTCACTGCAGGCCAGCTCTGAACCGTCTATTTTCTTCCACTGACATAGAAAGATGAGATGCGTCAGCGCCCTCGCAAACATGAAAGCCTAGCCAGTGAAGTGCTGAGTGCTGGAAGCTTTGCCTGGGCATGAACATGTAGAGAAACTGGAGATTCTGTATCAGATGAAGTGACTCAAAGGGACAGAATGGCCATCTTTGGACAGTTTAAGAGCTTTCATAAGGAAGAGGAATCAGAACTCACTTCATGTGGTGCATGGTGCCGAATCAACAAGATAAGTGTTCCCAGGAAGCAGATTTCAGCCCATCTCAGCTCACTTCAACCTCTGCCTCCCAGGTTCAAGTGATTCTCCCACCTCAGCCTCCCGAGTAGCTGGGATTACAGGCATGTGCCACCATACCCAGCTAATTTTTGTATTTTTAGTAGAAATGGGGTTTCACCATATTGCCCAGGCTGATCTTAAACTCCTGAGCTCAAGGGATCCACCCACCTCGGCCTCCCAAAGTGCTGGGATTACAGGCTTGAGCCACAGCGCCTGACCTATATGCGTATTTTATGTCCAAAGAAAAAAGGACTATAAATAAATATGAGAGTCTTGTTATGTGTGCTGAAGTGTTTAGGGGTCAAATGTACTAATGCCGCAATTCATTTTGAAATGCCTCCAAATAGGATGGTTTGAGGGATGGATAGTTGAATAGATTTTATGATAAACTGAGCATAATGAAATGATAATTGTAGACTTCAGAGGTGGGTATGGATGTTCACTGCAAAATTCTTTCAACTTTTCATTAAGTTTGAACATTTCTTATAAGTGTTAATTCATTTTTTAGAGACAGGGTCTTGCTCTGTTTCCCGGGCTGGAGTGCAGTGATGTGATCCTAGCTCACTGCAGCCTCGAACTCCTGGGCTCAAGGGACGCTCCCTTCTCAGCCTCCCAAGAAGCTGAAACTACAAGTGCACTCCACTGCATTTGGCTAATTACCCAGGCTGGTCTCAAACTCTTGTCCTCAAGTGATCCTCCCACCTCGGCCTCCCAAAGTGTTAGGATTACAGGTGTAAGCCCCACACCCCAAACGTTTTTATAATAAAACACTGAAGGGAAATTCTGATGCTGAGACCCTGGACTTACATCTGTTAATGAGATCTTTCCTCAATTAAATATGCTGCCATTGGAAACTGGTACATTTCTTCGTCAAGGGCAACAGTTTGTCAAGGGCAACATACACATATTCCTGGGAGAAGTGACACTGTGGGAGATTGTTGAGCTTTTTTACCCCTGAAAATGAACTTATCGGGGAATACGTTCATGATCTCTCCACAGGTTCTAATAATGAGGGGAGACCTGGGTTCTGCACCTGGCCTTGTTGTCGTGGTTACTGTTGCTTTCAGGCGATGGCACCTGTTCTCCAGGTGTGTCTGGACTTGTACTTGCTTTAGCCATATATGGCCACCAGTGGGCGCAGTTACCCCACAGTTGCCTGGAGCATCCACACTCTTCAAACTCACAGCTTGAAATGTCACCTGCAGCCGTCTGAGGTCATCCACGGTTATTTTCTTTTTCTTTTCTTTCCTTCCTTCCTTCTTTCTTTCTTTCCTTCTTTCTTTCTCCCTTCTTTTCTTCTCCTTTCTTTTTTCTTCCTTTTTCTTTTTCATTCTTTTTCTTTCTTTCTTCTCTCTCTTTCTTCTTTCTTTCTTCTCTCTCTCTCTCTCTCTCTCACTCCCTTCCTTCCTTCTTTCCGTCTTTCCTTCTATCCTTCCTTCCTTCTCCCCTCCTCTCCCCTCCCCTCTTCTCCCCTTCCCGACAGAGTTTCGCTCTTGTTGCCCAGGCTGGAGTGCTGTGGCGCGCTCTCGGCTCACTGCAACCACTGCCTCCTGGGTTTAAGTGATTCTCCTGCCTCAGTCTCCCAGGTAGCTGGGATTACAGGTGCCCGCCATCATGCCCAGCTAATTTTTGTATTTTTAGTAGAGACGGGGCTTCCCCATGTTGGCCAGGCTAGTCTTGAACTCCTGACCTCAGGTGATCCACCCTCCTTGGCCTCCCAAAGTGCTGGGATGACAGGTGTAAGCCACTGCGGCTGGACATCCACGGCTGTTTTCGTCATGCCTCACCTTCCCCTGTTGGTTCAGTGACCTTCAAAGGACAGAGACTCTGTGCCATGGGCCCTTTCCCCGGATCTGTGCATTGCCTAATATGACTGGACCCTCCTTCTCACCCCTCATCCTGCCCCAGCTCCTCTGATGACATCATCGGCTCTGGAGCCGCCACTCAGCCTCTTGCAAGAGGGTCCCCTCCCTCCGACCCCACTGGCCCCTCAGGACCCCAATTCCGCTGGCACCGTCTGGTGCAGGGAGTCTTTTTTTTCTCCTATACCCCACGTACTGCAGAATCTAAAGTAGGGTCTGTATCCTCCATGCTTCCTGTGGTTGCGTCCAAGACATTTCTCTTCCAAAGGCAGCAGAGTCACCTGCTGTCCCTCTCGGTGACTGCTGTCTGCTGGTCTTCCGCTTACACCTCCTCATCCACTGAGGACTTGGGCTCTCAGTTGACAGTGTTCTCCATCATTCTTGTCATCTCGTTAGAGGGGTTGCTGCCTGGCAACCCGTCTACATTCCCCAGGAGGTTTGCAACAGTGATTTCATACAAGACGTTGGTGTTGTCACCCACGTGGACATGCCAGGCTACTCCCTGAGGGCGTCATCACCCACGTGGACAGGCCAGGCTACTCCCTGAGGGTGACGTCACCCACGTGGACAGGCCAGGCTACTCCCTGTCTCTCTAGGCACCAGGACTGCTGCAGCTCCAGTGACCTTTTCGAGTGTGCCTCTCAGCCACCTCTCCCTGCCTGCGGTCACACCTGGGACCCTCCATCACCCAGAAAGCAGACTTCAGACAGTTCCCCACTGACCTCTCCTCTCTCGTTCCAGAACTCTCCATTTGGCCTCATCACCTCACTGTCACTCTCTCTGTGTCCACTGCCTTCCTTAATCATCGTTCATAATTAAAATCAACTCCTGCAGGGCAAGGTGGTTCACGCCTGTAATCCCAGCACTTTGGGAGGCCGAAGTGGACGGATCACTTGAGGTCAGGAGTTTGAGATCAGCCTGGCCAACATGGCGAAACACCCATCTCTACTGAAAATACAAAAATTAGCCAGGTGTGGCGGTGGGCACCTGTAATCCCAGCTATTGGGGAGGCTGAGGCAGGAGAATCACTTGAATCTGGGAGGTAGAGGTTGTAGTGAGCTGAGATCACACCACTGCACTCCAGCCTGGGTGACAGAGGGAGACTCCGTCTCAAAAAAAAAAAAAAATCAACTCCTTTGTCTCTCTCTCTCCTGACATGGTTCCCCTCAACAAGGGTGACATGAACGGGCTAGATGTCTTGCGTCTGCACCTGGACAGCCAAGCATCACTGGGAAAGCACACACTCAGCTGAACTTTTACTTTATTTATTCATCTATTTATTCATTTGTTTATTTATTTTAGAGACAGCTTCTCACTCTGTCACACAGGCTGGAGTGCAGTGGTGTGATCAGAGCTCGCTGGAGCCTCCACCTCCTGGGCTCAAGCGATCCTCCCACCTCAGCCTCCCTGGGAGCTGGGATCATAGACGTGCACCACACCATGCCCAGCTGACTTTCTAATTTTCTGTAGAGATGAGGTCTCATCATGTTGCCCAGGCTGCTGTTGAGCCCCTGGCCTCAAGCAATCCTCCTCACCTCAACCCCTCAATGTGCCGGGATTACAGGTGTGAGCCACCATGTCTGGCTGTACTGCCCAGGCTGGAGTGCAGTGGAGCGATCTCGGCTCACTGCAATCTCTGCCTCCTGGTATCAAGCGATTCTCCCACCTCAGCCTTCTGAGTAGCTGGGATTACAGGTGCCCACAACCATGCCTGGCCAGCTTTTCTATTTTAAGTAGAGATGGGGTTTCACCATGTTGGTCAGGCTGGTCTCAAATTCCTGGCCTCAGGTGATCCACCTACCTCGGCCTCCCAAAGTGCTGGGATTACAGGAGTAAGCCACTGAGCTCGGCCTGGCCAGACTTTCACTTTAAATTCACAGATTTCAAGTGGGCTGCCTGGCAACCCCTTTACATTCCCCCAGGAGGTTTGCAACAGTGATTTCATACTTCCTCTCTCTCTCCTCAAACCTCCTGTGCTTCCTTCCCTCCCTCTCTTCTGCTCAGCTGATGCTCACTTCTCTAACGTTATTAGAAGCCATCAGAGTGAATATTCTTTTTTTTTTTTCCTCTTTTTTGAGACAAAGTCTTGCTCTGTCGCCCAGGCTGGAGTGCAGTGGTGCAATCTCCCTCCAAGCTCCGCCTCCTGGGTTCACGCCATTCTCCTGCCTCAGCCTCCCTAGTAGCTGGAACTACAGGCGCCCGCCACCACGCCCGGCTAATTTTTTGTATTTTTAGTAGAGACGGGGTTTCACTGTGTTAGCCAGTATGGTCTCCATCTCCTGACCTCGTGATCCGCCCACCTTGGCCTCCCAAAGTGCTGGGATTACAGGCATGGACCGCGCCCGGCCCAGAGTGAATATTCTTATCTTCCCACCACCCACCGACTGTGTCTCTGTTCCTTCCACTGTCACTGTGTAATAATTGCCCTTCTGGGGCTGGGCATGGTGGCTCATGCCTGTAATCCCAGCAGTTTGGGCGGCTGAGGTGGGAGGACTGCTTGAGGCCAAGGGCTTGAGACCAGCCTGGGCAACATAGTGAGACTCTATCTCTACAAAAAGTTTAAAAATTAGCAAGGGTCTGGGTGCGGTGGCTCCCGCCTGTAATCCTAGCACTTTGAGAGGCTGATGCAGGCGGATCACCTGAGGTCAGGAGTTCAAGACCAGCCTGGCCAACATGGTGAATCCCTGTCTCTACAAAAATACAAAAAGTAGCAGGGCCTGGTGGCATGTGTCTGTAATTCCAGCTACTTGGGAGGCTGAGGCAAAAGGATCACTTGAACTCGGGAGGCAGAGGTTGCAGTGGACCAAGATCGTGCCATTGCACTCCAGCGTGGGTGACAGAGCAAGACTGCATCTCAAAAAATTAAAAAAAATAAAAATAAAAGTTAGCAAGCCATGGTGGTGTGCACCTGTGGTCCCAGCTACTCAGGAGGAGCTGGGAGGATCGCTTGAGCCCAGGAGTTCAAGGCTGCAGTGAGCTGTGATTGGGTCACTGCACACCAGCCTGGGCGATGGAGTGAGACCTTCTCTCTTAAAAAAAAAAAAAAAAAAGAATTATCCTTTTGATTGATGAAGCCGCGGACCACCCTGAGCTGTGCTTCCTATTCCGCGGACCACCCTGAGCTGTGCTTCCTATTCCTTCTGGCTTTCCCAAGCTTTTCTTGTCCACCGGAAGCTTTCACTAGAAGGTAGAGGACTGGCTCTGTAGTTGGGAACTACAGTTGGGAACATTCAAGAATATTCTATTAACATATTTACATTTTTTAAATATTTGGTTTTAAGAATATCAGCCCCCTTGGCCGGGCACAGTGGCTCACGCCTGTAATCCCAGCACTTTGGGAGACTGCGGTGGGCGGATCACCTGAGGTCAGGAGTTCAACGCCAGCCTGACGAACATGGTGAAACCCTGAATCTACTTAAAAAATACAAAAATTAGCCAGGTGTGGTGGTGGGTGCCTGTAATCCCAGCTACTCGAGAGGTTGAGGCAGGAGAATTGCTTGAACCCGGGTGGCAGAGGTTGCAGTGAGCCCAGAGCAAGCCACTGCACTCCAGCCACAGATGCTATCTCCAAAAAAAAAAAAAAAGAATATTACTATCAGTCACTCCTTGATATAACTGGAGATCTGAGATAACATAACAGCTGTGGCACCGCTATGGACCAGAGAGGGGACAGGAGGCTTCCCCAAGGGCAGCTGTAGTTCAGTAATCCGTTAACAAAAGTCTCCCTTCTAAAGTCTCCACCATTTTTTTTTTTTTTAAGACAAAGTCTCACTCTGTCACCCAGGCTGGAAATGCAGTGGCGAGATCTCAGCTCACTACAGCCTCTGCCTCCCAGCTTCAAGTGATTCTCCTGCTTCAGCCTCCCAAGTAGCTGGGACTAAAGGCATGTGCCACCATGCCCAGCTGATTTTTGTATTTTTGTATATATATATATATATATATATATATATATATATATTTTTTTTTTTTTTTGCAGAGTTGGGGTTTCACCATGTTGGCCAGGCTGGTCTCAAACTCCTGACCTCAGGTGATCCTCCCGCCTCGGCCTCCCAAAGTCCTGGGATTACAGGTGTGAGCCACCGTGCCCGGCCTAATTTTTGTATTTTTAATAGAGACGGGGTTTCACCATGTTGGTCAGGCTGATCTTGGACTCCTGACCTCAAGATCCACCCATCTCGGCCTCCCAAAGTGCTGGGATTGCAAGCATGAGCCACCACGCCAGGCCTTATATGTGTTTTTCTAAATGCACTTAGAAATCAATGGGTAGGGCTTGGCTGCTTTAGGAAACCGTTCCAGAACTCTACTCTGCCCATAGACCCAGAAAAACACAAATGAGGACAAATAAGGAAAGCTTAGGTTTTCCCTGGAGAAACAGGAAAGGTAGAAACAGACAGGACCAGACAACCGGCCAGACAAGACCACGTGTAAGTGCCAAAAGAACCACACAGGCCACGCCTTTAATTCCAGCACTTTGGGAGGTCAAGGTAGAAAATCACTTGAGGCCAGGAGCTTGAGGACAGTTTGAGAACAGCTTGGGCAATATAGCAAGACCCCATCTCTACAAAAAAATTTTTAAAGTCTGGGTATAGTGGCTCATACCTATAATGCCAACACTTTGGGAGGCTGAGGTGGAAAATTGATCACTTGAGCCCACAAGTTCAAGATCAGCCTGAGCAACATAGTGAGACTCTGTGTCTATAAATTTGTTTTTTAATTAGGCATAGTGGCCTACATCTGTAGTCCCAGCTACTTAGGAAGCTGAGGCAGGAGGATCCCTTGAACCCAGGTTGATGCTGCAGTGAGCTGTGTTCATGCCACTGCACTCCAGCTTGGGTGACAAAGCGAGACCCTGTCTCTCAAGACAAAAATGTTTTTTTAATTAGCTGGGCATGGTGGCATGCCAAGAGCAGAAATTTGTCAGGGTATTAAGTTGAAACAATAACAGTCCTTTAAAGCTTTTATATGCTTAAAAAAATCACCTTATGCCCCCACCCACTCCATTCTCTCCTGGTTTAACTGCTGCTTATGTTTTATTTTTATTTTTTTGTTGAGACAGGGTCTCGCTCTGTCGCCCGGGCAGGAGTGCAGTGGCACGATGATAGCTCAATGCAGCCTGGAACTCCTGAGCTCAAGCAGACCATCTATTTCTGGTCAAAAAAAGAAAAAAAAAATCATCTGTTTCTGGTCAGAAGTCAGGTAGCTCAGTCCTTCATGAAGAGGAATGCCTTGCATGAGCTAGATTACTCAAAGGGTCCCAGTATAAAAGATACCCCCTCCCACCTCTTAGAAACCTTCAAATGCTAGAAAGAATGTTCCAAAAGGCCGGCTGTGACTAGGAGCTGAATAGAGGCTGCTCCCTCTGAAAAATAACATCATGTCAAGCTGGGCAAATCTGAGAGCTATGAACCTTCCTAAATGTCAAAATTGCTAAGGTATTTTTAAAACTCAGAGACTTATATTAACAACTGAGAAGAGAAAGCGGTGGAAAACATGAAGAAATCACACTTTTGTTAGGTGTTGAATTACTGGAGACGTATGTGTGTCATGAATTGCGTCTCCCAAATTTATATGTTAAAGTCCTAACCTCCAGGACCTTAGAATGTGACTATATTTAGAGATAGGGTCTTTAAAGAAGTTAAGTTAGAATGAGGTCATTGGGGTGGGCCCCAACCCAATCTGACTGGTGTCCTTATAAGAAGGGGAGATGGGGCCATGCATGGTGGCTCATGCCTGTAATCCCAGCAATTTGAGAGGCCAAGGCAGGCAGATCACCTGAGGTCGGGAGTTCGAGACCAGCCTGACTAACATGGAGAAACCCCGTCTCTACTAAAAATACAAAATTAGCCGGGTGTCCTGGCGCATGCCTGTAATCCCAGCTACTCGGGAGGCTGAGGCAGGAGAATCGCTTGAACCCGGGAGGTGGAGATCATGCCATTGCACTCCAGCCTGGGCAACAAGAGTGAAACTCCATCTCAAAAAAAAAAAGTCAGCTAGCTCATGTCTTTTTATTTTTATTTTTGACACAGGGTCTTGTTCTGTTGATCAGTTTGGAGGGCAGTGGTACAATCATAGTTTACTGCAGCCTTGACCTCCTGGGTTCAAGGGATTCTCCCATCTCAGCCTCCAGAGTAGCTGGGTCCACAGGCATGCACCACCATGCCTGGCTAATTTTTATATTTTTTGTAGAGATGGGGTCTCTTCATGTTTCCTAGGCTGGTCTCCAGCTCCTGGCCTCAAACAATCCTCCTGCCTCAGCCTCCCAAAGTGCTGGGATTACAGGCATGAGCCACCACGCCCAGCCTCTTTTTATAATGTACTGAAACACTCTTTCAAAGTACTGGTGAGTGCACAATACAATTTTCCTTTAGGTTCAGTTTTTCTATCCCAGAACTTGCTGAATCTGAATCCCAGCCTTGTGCATTCCTGTACTCTGTTTCTGCCATTCACTCTGAGTGTGGGATGCAGAAACAGCTTTTTAGATACTGGTGCTTAATTAACTCCCAAAGGCATGAAGAAAAAGGTCTTTGGGCCAGGCGCAGTGGCTCACACCTGTAATCCCAGCACTTTGGGAGGCTGAGGCAGGTGGATCACTTGAGGTCAAAAGTTCGAGACCAACCTGGCCAACATGGCAAAACTTCGTCTCTACTAAAAATACAAGAATTAGCCTGGCATGATGGTGGGTGCCTGTAATCCCAGCTATTTGGGAGGCTGAGGCAGGAGAATCTCTGGAACCCAGGAGGCGGAGGTTGCAGTGAGCAGAGATCACACCACTGCAATACAGCCTGGGCGACAGAGTGAGACTGTCTCAAAAAAAAAAAAAAGAAAGAAAGAAAAAAGAAAAAGGTATTTGCACATTTCTGATCACAGAGGCCCTGAAGATGGGTCTGCTGGCCTTTTACTCTTCTCAGAAACCTGCTTGGTGTTTGGGAGGAGGGTTGAGAAGGGGGCAAGAGCTGACCTTCCTCGCTCTGCAACTGCACGCGGGGGTGGCTGTTCTGTGTTCAGTGACGCGCTAGACTCCAGACCTGTGAGCCCTCACGTGTTTTCCTCCCTTTCTCTGGCCAGGCGCCGGTTGGCCCACATGCCCTTAGCTTTCAGAGCATCCAGCTCTGCCAACTTTGCAGGAAGGTCTGGGGGTAGGGGGTTCGGGGAAGAATCTTTATTGGGGCCATACACACTGCAGCCTCATAGGATGGGTGGGGCAGGAGCCAGGGCCCAGTTGACCCTGATGAAAAGCTTAATAGAGATACGTAGCCCAGCTCTGGCCGGGCACAGTGGCTCTCATGCCTGTAATCCCAGCACTTTGGGAGGCTGAGGCGGGTGGATCACTTGAGCCCAGAAATACTAGACTAGCCTAGGCAACATGACAAGACACCCCTCTTTATTTTATTATTTTTTATTTATTTACTTTTTTGAGACAAAGTTTCGCTCTTGTTTCGCAGACTGGAGTGCAACCGCACGATCTCGGCTCACTGCAACTGCCTCCTGAATTCAAGCGATTCTCCTGCCGCAGCCTCCTGAGTAGCTGGGATTATAGGCATGCGGCACCATGCCCAGCTAATTTTTGTATTTTTAGTAGAAATGGGGTTTCACCATGTTGTCCAGGCTGGTCTGGAACTCCTGACCTTAGGTGATTCACCCGCCTCGGCCCCCCAAAGTGCTGAGATTACCGGCGTAAGCCAGGGTGCCTGGCCAATGCCCCTCTTTATAAAAAAATATATAAAATTTGCAGGGTGTGGTGGCTCTTGCTTGTAATCCCAGCACTTTGGAGGCTGAGGTGGGCGGATCACAAGATCAGGAGACCAAGAGCATCCTGGCTAACATGGTGAAACCCCATCTCTACTAAAAATACAAAAAATTAGTAGTCCCGGCTACTCGGGAGGCTGAGGCAGGAGAATGGTGTGAATCCGGGAGGCGGAGCTTGCAGTGAGTCGAGATTGCGCCACTGCACTCCAACCTGTGCAACCGAGCGAGACTCCGTCTCAAACAAAACAAAATACAGAAAAAAAATTATAAAATTAGCCGGGTGTGATGGTGCATGCCTGTAGTCCCAGCTACCGAGGAGGCTGGGGTGGAGAATTTCTTGAGCCTGGGAGGTTGAGGTTGCAGTGAATTGTGATCGTGCCACTGCACTCCAGCCTGGGGAACAGAGCAAGATGAAAGAAAGAAAGAAACAAAGGGGGGGGGGTGTGGGAGGGAGGGAGGAAGGAAGGAAAGAAGGAAGGAAGGGAGGGAGGGAGGGAGGCAGGGGAGAAAAAAGAGAGAGAGGGAAAGAAAGAAAGAAAGAGAGAAAGCAATTATTATAATATGATGGTCAAAGTGTTCTTATTCAGTTAGCCTCTCACCAGAGCTTAGCGGAGGGGTCTTCAACTCTAGACTACAAGTTAAGGCAAAGTTTTCAGAATTGAGTTTTTTTCTGTTTTTGTTTTTTTGTTTGTTTTTGAGACAGGATCTCGCTGTGTTCCCGAGGCTGGAGCGCAGTGTTGCAATCATAGATCACTGCAGCCTGGAACTCCTGGGCTCATATGATCCTCCCATCTCAGCCTCCCAAGTACCTGGGATTACAGTAGAGATGCACCACCATGCCCAGCTAATTTTTAAATTTTTTTGTAGAGACAGGGTCTTGCTATTTGCCCAGGCTGGTCTCAAACTGTTGGGCTCAAGCAATCCTTTCTCATTGGCCTCCCACAATGTTGAGATTACAGGTGCGAGCCACCATGCCCACCCAGAGTGATCTTTTTCTTTTTGAGATGGAGTTTCACTCTTGTCATCCAGGTTGGAGTGCAGTGGTGCATTGGTGCAGTGACATGATCTCGGCTCACTGCAACCTCCACCTCCTGGGTTCAAGTGATTCTCGGGATTACAGGTGTGAGCCACCGTGCCTAGAGTCCATATTTTGGAATATTTTCGATCTGTGGTTGGCTGAATCCATGGATGGGGAACCTGCAGTTATAAGGGTCAACTGTACTGGCCTCGTCAGTCTGGAAGTGCCCCTTCTTCTGTTTTCTGGATATTACGTGTAATTGGTGTTGCTATTTCTTTAACTATGAGTGGACTTCTCCAGTGAAACTATCTGGGTCTGGAGATACCTTTTTCAAGAGTGGGAGGAAAGAGTTAACACAACAGGTCTGATTCACTCATTTCTCACTTATTTCTGTAGCCAAAGCATGGCCATTGGTCAAACTCTGAAAACCAAACTCCTGGAATATTCACATAGCTACCGGGTCAGATGTTATTCTCCACGTCCAAAACAGTGAGCCCAGATGAACCAGGCTGTCAGCAGGTTTAAAGTAAACATACAGATTCATGATGCTTGGCCAGGCACAGTGGCTCACACCTGTAATCCCAGAATTTGGCGAGGCCAAGGCAGGCGGAATCGCTTGAGGTCAGGAGTTCAAGATCAGCCTGGCCAGCATGGCAAAAACCTGTCTCTACTGAAAATACAAAAAATTAGCAGGACGTGGTGGTGAGTGCCTGTAATCTCAGCTACTTGGGAGGCTGAGGCAGGAGGATCATGTGAACCCAGGAGACAGAGGTCGCAGTGAGCCAAGATCACACCACTGCACTCCAGCCTGGGTGACAGAATGAGACTCTGTCTCAAAAAAAAAAAAAAGCCACAGTGAGCTATGATCATGCCACTGCACTCCAGCCTAGGCAACATAGTAAGACCCCATTTTTGAAAAAAAAAAAAAAAAAAAAAGAATAAAAGATTCATGATGCCCAACCTGGTGGTTTAGGGCTGTGTTTGGTCACATGGCAGGAATGTCACCCAGGCTGGAGTGCAATGGTGTGATCTCAGCTCACTGCAACCTCCGCCTCCTGGGTTCAAGTGATCCTCCCGCTTCAGCCTCCCAAGTAGCTGGGATTGCAGGTGTGTGCCACCATAGCCGGCTAATTTTTTTACATTTTTAGTAGAGATGGGGTTTTACCATGTTGGCCAGGCTGCTCTTGACCTCCTGACCGCAGGTGATCCGCCCCCGTCAGCCTCCCAAAGTGCTAGGATTACAGCCATGAGCCATGGAGTCTTGCTCTTGTCTCCTAGGCTGGAGTGCAGTGGCATGACCTAGGCTCACTGCAACCTCCGCCTCCCGGGTTCATGCGATTCTCCTGCCTCAGCCTCCAGAGTAGCTGGGATTACAGGTGCCTGCCAACATGCCCAGCTAATATTTTTGTATTTTTAGTAGAGACGGGGTTTCACCATGTTGCCTAGGCTTGTCTTGAACTCCTGACCTCAGGTGATCCGCCCGCCTTGGACTCCCAAAGTGCTGGGATGACAGGCATGAGCCACCACACCCAGCCTTTTTTTTTTTTTTAAATAAAGACGAGATCTCACCATGCTGCCCAGGCTGGTCTCAAACTCCTGGACTCAAGCAATTCTCCCATCTCGGCCTCCCAAAGTGCTGGGATTACAGGGGTGAGCCACTGTGCCTGGCCTAACCACACAAATTTTGACTCCAGAACTCAAGTGGGATTTCCTGGGCAAGGACATCTCACACAAGTCCTTGCAGTTTGCTCCTGGAAAAGATAAGTCTGTGCTGTCCCTGCAGAGGATAAGTATGCATTTGACCTTCCAGCCTTCATCTATTAATATCCTTTTTCCTGCTGTCTTTGTATTGTATCCTCCACTGTAATAAACCTTCACCTAGAGTATAACTTGATCTAGAGTCACATGGGTCCTTCCAGGGAATCACCAATCTAGTTGTATGCCACCACGAAGACAAGAAATTATTTTATTAAAACTATGAATTCAAGGACAGGCATGGTGCCTCACGCCTGTAATCCTAACACTTTGGGAGGTTGAGGTGGGTGGATCGCATGAGGTCGGGAGTTCGAGACCAGCCTGGCCAACATAGTAAAACTCTGTCTCTTCTGAAAATACAAAAAATTAGCTGGGTGTGGTGGTGGGCACCTGTAGTCCCAGCTACTTGGGAGGCTGAGGCAAAAGAATTGCTTGAACCCAGGAGGCAAAGTTGCAGTGAGCCAAGATTGTGCCACTACACTCCAGCCTGGGTGACAGACTGAGTGAGACACCATCTCAAAAAAAAAAAAAAAAAAAAAAAAGATTCAGCTGGGCCTAGTGGCTCATGCCTGTAATCTTAACACTTTGGGAGGCTGAGGCAGGTGGATTGCTTGAGCCCCAGTAGTTGAAGACCAGCCTGGGCAACTTGGCAAAACCCCGTCTCTACAAAAAATAAAAAACTAGCTGTGGGTGTTTGAATAAGAACTTTGTCTTGTACAGACGTATTTTGAAAGAAGAATCAAGTTGAAATCTTAGGAAAAAAAATGAGTGGTAGATAGAGCTCCCTCTCCCCTCTCCCCTCTCCCCTCTCCCCTCCCCCCCTCCCCTCTCCCCTCTCCCCTCTCCCCTCTCCCCTCTCCCCTCTCCCCTCTCCCCTCTCCCCTCTTTCCACGGTCTCCCTCTGATGCCGAGCCGAAGCTGGACGGTACTGCTGCCATCTCAGCTCACTGCAACCTCCCTGCCCGATTCTCCTGCCTCAGCCTGCCGAGTGCCTGTGATTGCAGGCGCGCGCCGCCACGCCTGACTGGTTTTCGTATTTTTTTGGTGGAGACGGGGTTTCGATGTGTCGGCTGGGCTGGTCTCCAGCTCCTAACCGCGAGTGATCCGCCAGCCTCAGCCTCCCGAGGTGCCGGGATTGCAGACGGAGTCTCGTTAACTCAGTGCTCAATGGCGCCCAGGCTGGAGTGCAGTGGCGTGATCTCGGCTCGCTACAACCACCTCCCAGCCGCCTGCCTTGGCCTCCCTAAGTGCCGAGATTGCAGCCTCTGCCTGGCAGCCACCCCGTCTGGGAAGTGAGGAGCGTCTCCGCCTGACCGCCCATCGTCTGGGATGTGAGGAGCCCCTCTGCCTGGCTGCCCAGTCTGGAAAGTGAGGAGCGTCTCTGCCCGGCCGCCATCCCATCTAGGAAGTGAGGAGCGCCTCTTCCCGGCCGCCATCACATCTGGGAAGTGAGGAGCGTCTCTGCCCGGCCGCCCATCGTCTGAGATGTGGGGAGCACCTCTGCCCTGCCGCCCCGTCCGGGATGTGAGGAGCGTCTCTGCCCGGCCGCCCTGTCTGAGAAGTGAGGAGACCCTCTGCCTGGCAACCGCCCCGTCTGAGAAGTGAGGAGCCCCTCCGCCCGGCAGCCACCCCGTCTGAGAAGTGAGGAGCGTCCTCCCTCCTCGTCCGGGAGGGAGGTGGGGGGGTCAGCCCCCCGCCCGGCCAGCCGCCCCGTCCAGGAGGCGAGGGGTGCCTCTGCCCGGCCACCCCTACTGGGAAGTGAGGAGCCCCTCTGCCCGGCCAGCCGCCCCGTCCGGGAGGGAGGTGGGGGGGTCAGCCCCCCGCCCAGCCAGCCGCCCCATCCGGGAGGGAGGTGGGGGGGTCAGCCCCCCGCCCAGCCAGCTGCCCCGTCCAGGAGGGAGGTGGGGGGGGTCAGCCCCCCGCCTGGCCAGCCGCCCCATCCGGGAGGAGGTGGGGGGATCAGCCCCCCGCCCGGCCAGCCGCCCTGTCCAGGAGGTGGGGGGCGCCTCTGCCCGGCCGCCCCTACTGGGAAGTGAGGAGCCCCTCTGCCCGGCCAGCCGCTCTGTCTGGGAGGGAGGTGGGGGGTCAGCCCCCCGCCCGGCCAGCCGCCCCGTCCGGGAGGGAGATGCGGGGGTTAGCCCCCCGCCTGGCCAGCCGCCCCGTCCGGGAGGTGAGGGGCGCCTCTGCCCGGCCGCCCCTACTGGGAAGTGAGGAGCCCCTCTGCCCGGCCAGCCGCTCTGTCTGGGAGGGAGGTGGGGGGGGTCAGCCCCCCACCCGGCCAGCCGCCCCGTCCGGGAGGGAGGTGGGGGGTCAGCCCCCCGCCCGGCCAGCCGCCCCGTCCGGGAGGGAGGTGGGGGTGTCAGCCTCCCGCCCGGCCAGCCGCCCCGTCCGGGAGGGAGGTGGGGGGGGTCAGCCCCCCACCCGGCCAGCCGCCCCGTCCGGGAGGGAGGTGGGGGGATCAGCCCCCCGCCCGGCCAGCCGCCCTGTCTGGGAGGTGAGGGGCGCCTCTGCCCGGCTGCCCCTACCGGGAAGTGAGGAGCCCCTCTGTCCGGCCAGCCGCCCCGTCTGGGAGGGAGGTGGGGGGGTCAGCCCCCTGCCCGGCCAGCCGCCCCGTCCGGGAGGTGAGGGGCGCTTCTGCCCGGCTGCCCCTACTGGGAAGTGAGGAACTCCTCTGCCCGGCCACCACCCCATCTGGGAGGTGTACTCAACAGCTCATTGAGAACGGGCCATGAAGACAATGGCGGTTTTGTGGAATAGAAAGGGGGGAAAGGTGGGGAAAAGACTGAGAAATCGGATGGTTGCCGTGTCTGTGTAGAAAGAGGTAGACATGGGAGACTTTTCATTTTGTTCTGTACTAAGAAAAATTCTTCTGCCTTGGGATCCTGTTGATCTGTGACCTTACCCCCAACCCTGTGCTCTCTGAAACATATGCTGTATCCACTCAGGGTTGAATGGATTAAGGGCGGTGCAAGATGTGCTTTGTTAAACAGATGCTTGAAGGCAGCATGTTCGTTAAGAGTCATCACCACTCCCTAATCTCAAGTACCCAGGGACACAAACACTGCGGAAGGCCGCAGGGTCCTCTGCCTAGGAAAACCAGAGAACTTTGTTCACTTGTTTATCTGCTGACCTTCCCTCCACTATTGTCCTGTGACCCTGCCAAATCCCCCTCTGCGAGAAACACCCAAGAATGATCAATAAAAAAGAAAAAAAAAAAAAAAAAAACTAGCTGTGTGTGGTGGCGGGCGCCCATAGTCCTAACTACTCGGAGGCTGAGGTGGGAGGATCACCTGAGCCCAGGAAGTCAAGGCTGCCGTGAGCCGTGATTGTGCCACTGCACTCCAGTATGGGTGACAGAGTGAGATGCAGTGTCACAATAAAATAAAATAAAAATAAAAAACCATGAATTCAATTTTTAAAATTGTTACAAGATTTTAAAAATTATGTTTCATATTGAGTGTTTTTTGGTAGTTTGTAGTTTTCAAGGAATTGGTCCATTTCATCCAACTTGTTGGATTTATATGGGTAGAGTTGCTTAGTATTCCCTTATTATCCTTTTGTTAGTTTTTTTTTGTTTTGTTTTGTTTTTTGAGACGGAGTCTAACTCTGTCACCCAGGCTAGAGTGCAATGGCACAATCTTAGTTCATTGCAACCTCTGCCTCCCTGGTTCAAGTGATTCTAGTGCCTTGGCCTCCCAAGTACCTGGGATTACAGGCGCCCACCACCACGCCTGGCTAATTTTTCTTTTTTTTTTTCTTTTGAGACAGAGTCTTGCTCTGTCGCCCAGGCTGGAGTGCAGTGACCTGATCTCAGCTCACTGCAACCTCCACCTCCTGGGTTCAAGTGATTCTCCTGCCTCAGCCTCCTGAGTAGCTGGGACTACAGGCACCCACAACCATGCCCAGCTAATTTTTTGTATTTTTAGTAGAGACAAGGTTTCACCGTGTTAGCCAGGATGGTCTCGATCTCCTGACCTTGTGATCTGCCCACCTCGGCCTCCCAAAGTGCTGGGAATACAGGCATGAGCCACCATGCCTGGCCTAATTTTTGTATTTTTAGTAGAGACGGGGGTTTCACCATGTTGCCCAGGCTGGTCTTGAACCCCTTACCTCAGGTGATCCACCTGCCTCCGCCTCCCAAAGTGCTGGGATTACAGGCATCAGCCACTACACCCGGCCTTGTTTTGTTGTTTTGTTTTGTTTTGAGGTTTTGAGACGGAGTTTCGCTCTTGTTGCCCAGGCTGGAGTGCCCTGGCACGATCTCGGCTCACTGCAACCTCCTTGTCCCAGGTTCAAGCGAATATGGAACGCAACACAAATTTGCACGTCATCTTTGTGCAGGGGCCATGCTGATCTTCTCTGTATCTTTCCAATTTTTAGTATACGTGCTACCAAAGCGTGCACAATTTTTGTATTTTTTATAGAGATACGGTCTTGCCATGTCACCCAGGCTGGTCGCAAACTCCTGAATTGAAGTGATTCGACCACCTCGGGCCTCCCAGAGTGCTGGGATTACAGGCATGAGCCACAACACCTAGCCTCAAATGGAAATTTTAAAACAAAAATACAATAACAAAAATTTAAAACTCACTAGATGGACTCAACAATATGAAGGTGAGGAAGAGTCAGTAGACAAACATGGATTGATAGAAAGCACTCAAACTGGCCGGTCAAGGTGGCTCACGCCTGCAATCCCAGCACTTTGGGAGGCTGAGGTGGTGGATCATTTGAGGTCAGAGTTCGAGACCAGCCTGGCCAACACGGCAAAGCCCTGTCTCTACTAAAAATACAAAATTAGCCAGGCATGGTGGCACACGCCTGTAATCCCAGCTACTCAGGAGGCTGAGGCGGGAAATTGCTTCAACCTGGGAGGCAGAGGTTGCAGTGAGCTGAGATCATGCCATGGCACTCCAGCCTGGGCAACAAGAGCAAAACTCCATCACAAAAAAAAAAAAAAAAAAAAAGTGCTGAAACTGAGGCCAGGCGTGGTGGCTCATGTCTGTAATCCCAGCACTTTGGGAGGCCAAGGTGGGTGGATCACCTGAGGTCATGAGTTTGAGAGCAGCCTGGCCAGCATGGTGGAACCCTGTCTCTACTAAAAATACAAAAATTAGCCAGGCTTGGTGTTGACTGCCTGTAATTCCAGCTACTCAGGAGGCTGAGGCAGGAGAATCACTTGAACCTGGGAGGCGGAGGTTGCAGTGGAGCCGGGATCGTGTCACTGCACAACAGCTGAAATGACAGAGCAAGATTGCATCTCAGAAAAAAAAAAAAGAAAAAAAAAGATCAATGGGATTACTTGGTGTGTTTCTGTTTCTTTTAGGGAAATTTATCAGAAGAAAGAGAAAGGATATTTCAGTTTTCTCTGAAAAGCTGATTTTGAAAAGAGCCCTATATCTGACACATAATTTCCCCATGATTCTCCAGAATTCTAAAAAGGGAAGCACATTGTTAATGTTAAAAGTTTTTTCCTAGGGCTATTTTTGGACTGGACAGAAAAGCAGAATAGTTTGTGTTTTGTGTGGACTTCAGAGTGCATTGAAGGCTGTAAAATAACCAATCTTGTTAGACATCTGTATCCAAAGTCACAGCATTCCAAGCATAGTATAACCCTTGTATATTACTAAAGACTACCCCATTGTTATGTTTTTGCCTTTTTTTTTTATACACTGGCTTTACTGAGACATAATTTACGGACAATAAGTTCTACATATTTGAAATATCAAGTAGGTGACTTTTATCAAAGGTATAAAACATTTTCACCTCCTTCACTCCCCTTTACAGTCAATCTCCCTTTCACTCCCCACTCCAGGCAACCACTCATCTGATGGCTCTCTCTATAGGTCAACTTTGCCTGTTCTAGAATTTCATGTAATTAAAATCACGCAGTATGTGCCCTTTTGTGTTTAACACGTCTCACTGAGCACAATGTGAGATTCACTCACGCTGCATGCATCAGTAGGTTCCTTTTTATAGTTGAGTAGAGGTTTTGGTCTGAACATACCAGTTTATTTATTCTCCTCTTGATTGACAAAAGGGTTGTTTAGGATTTTTTGGCTAAGTAAATCTCTTTTGAATGTTATTGGACTAGAATTTTTTTAAAAATTTTATTATTATTATACTTTAAGTTTTACAACGTGCAGATTTGTTACATATGTATACATGTGCCATGTTCGTGTGCTGCACCCATTAACTCGAGATGGAGTTTTGCTCTTGTTGCCCAGGCTGGAGTGCAGTGGCGTGATCTTGTCTCACTGCAACCTCCACCTTCCAGTTTCAAGCTATTCTCCTGCCTCAGCCTCTCGAGTAGCTAGGATTACAGGCACCCGCCACCACGCCCAGCTAATTTTTGTATTTTTAGTAGAGACGAGGTTTCATCATGTTGGCCAGGCTGGTCTCAAACTCCTGACCTCAGGTGATCCGCCTGCCTCGGCCTCCCAAAGTGCTGGGATTATAGGCGTGAGCCACTGCACCTGGCCATGTTTTTGCTTTTATGAGATATTCATTGGAATTAGAATTTGTTTGATGCCGCTTCAGGATATCAGTAATTATTAAAAGAAAATGTGACTTTTTAACAAAGCAGTCCAGGAATACATTGTAGAGAAAAAAGATGACTGCTTAAAATATGGCTATGGTTAAAATGTTGTCTATATTAAGGAACCTTCGTGAGATCCCCAACATCATTGTGAGCACAATCTTTTGTGATTATGTTACATGATTTTCATCTTTTTTCAATTTAAGTGCTTGGCCATAAAGACACAACTGACCACACTTAACCCCTCTTGAAGACATTTTTAAATCTCTAAATAAACACTAACTCCAACATATCTATCTTGTTTTTACCACAAGCATTTTGAAAAAGCAGAGTAGGCCAGGTGCAGTGGCTCATGCCTGTAATCCCAGCACTTTGGGGGGCCAAGGTGGGTGGATCAGCTCAGGTCAGGAGTTCGAGACCAGCATGGACAACATGGTGAAACCCCGACTCTATTAAAAATACAAAAATTAGCTGGGCATGGTGGCAGGTGCCTATAATCCCAGCTACTCAGGAGGCTGAGGCAGGAGAATCACTTGAACAATCTGGGAGGCAGAGTTTGCAGTGAGCCAAGATCTCACCATTGCACTCCAGCCTGGGTGACAGAGCAAGACTCTGTCTCAAAATAAAAATTAAACAAAAAAAAGAAAGGAAAAGAAAAATCTGATGAATGGGGAAAATCTATATGTATTCTTAGAAAAAAATGCTTTCCAGGGCTGGGTGCGGTGGCTCACGCCTGTAATCCCAGCACTTTGGGAGGCTGAAGTAGGTGGATAACCTGAGTTCAGGAGTTCAAGACCAAACTGACCAACATGGAGAAATCCTGTCTCTACTAAAAATACAAAATTAGCCGGGCATGGTGGCACATGCCTGTAATCCCAGCTACTAGGGAAGGCTGAGGCAAGAGAATCACTTGAACCTGGGAGGTGGATGTTGTGGTGAACCAAGATTGCACCATTGCACTCCAGCCTAGGCAAAAAGAGTGAAACTCCATCTCAAAAGAAAAAGAAAAAGTGCTTTTCAAATTTTTGCATTTCTGACAACTGGATGTCCCCACCTGCCAACCAGTCCTGTGGCCCCCACTCAGGAACTGACTCAGCCCAAGAGGACAGCTTTAATTCTCTGTGATTTCATCTCCTGCACCCAACCAATCAGCAGGCCCCCTATCCTAGCCCCTTGCCCACAACGCTATCTTGGAAAAATCCCTCATCTCCAAGATGTTAGCAAGATTGATGTGAGTAATAACTCCATCTCCCATGTGGCATAGCTGGCTTCGCATCAATGAAACTCTTTAATGCCATGGTCTTCAGTGGATTTTGTTTGTGTGGTAGTCAGGAAGAACCCCTTGGGCCATTACAAACATGGGGATATTGTAGAGGACCATTTTAGAGACCACATCCTATTGAGTGCCATGAATACAGAAAAAATCGTGATTCCATTTACATGTTTTAGAAGTGAGAGAAACTCCAAATATGATATGGTCAAGTTGTGCAACAGAATTCAGAATTTATTCAATATTACAGTGTTTATATCACAGAGAACATCTTTGTCATTTATACAGGGAATTTTCCCTGGGGCTCACATGCTATTGAACACTGTAACGTTTATTTTGGAGAGAATCTGTGGAGATGGGGGAGGCATCGTCAACATTCCAATGCAGCATCAGCTAATTCACATGCAACAAAGAGTCTATCAATGCAGAAATGTGCAAGAACTTTTGGAAAAGTATAGCTCATTCAACATCAGAGAATTCACAATGGAGGAAAATCGTATGTGTGTAATGGACGTAAAAATGCTTGGGATGGTGCCCAGAGCTAATCAGATATCTGGGATTTTGTAGCAGAGAGGGGCCTTGTGAGTATAATGGATGAGGAAGAACCTTCAATCAGAGTTCCATACTTAGACAATATCAGCTAATTCAGGTGGGACTTAAAATGGTCATACGTAATGAAGACGGAAAACTCGGGGAAGCATGGGGAATACGGAATGTGAGATCATCCACACTGGAGAGAAGTCTTAGGAGTACAATGAGTGTGGAAAATCACTTGGGGACAAGCTTAGCTTTCTCATCATTGGAGAATTCACACAAAAAAAGGAATGAGCTTGGACGGATCATGGGAGAACTTCCAGGCACCAATCAGGCTAATTCATCCCGGAGAAAAACCCTGATGATAAAGAAGGGGAAAAAGTCTAACAGTTTTTTTCCTTATTGGATTTCAGAGAATCCTCAGTGACATATAGGGAAACTTGCTGGAGGAATTCAGGGTTTATTAAGATTCACATTAAAGCATTAATCCCATTAAAGTAGGAGTTTAAACTTTTTTGCTTCTTTCACCCCAATCAAAGTTTTCATTCCTTATGTCTCTGTTGAGGGAATGAAGCAACAGGCAAAAATCAGTGGTGCACTGGCTTTGCCTTTCAAAACATCACACAATATGTGGGGTGCAGAAGGACAGCATTGAGAGGTGCTGGATTTGGTACCAGAATCTGGCAGTTGCAAATTCTAATATCATCACAACACACTCATAGGTGGGCCCCATATATCTGATGAACTTCCAGGGCCACATCTCTACAAATGCTGAAGATTATGTGGAGATGGGAAAATGCGGCTGGGGGTGCTTTTTCTCCAGGTCTGAGTAAAATGAAATAGTGGGTATTTCTAAGATACATTAGGAGGATGCCAGTTTCTCTTTGTTTCATATTTTCAAAAACAGAGATTTAAAGAGGACGGGCTAGAGCTCTTACGTTCAGCTTCTTATCCCATAAGGGAAGAATCAGGCATATTTCTTGTGTTGAAGCAACACACACACACACACACACACACACACACACACACACACACACACACACACACAGTTGTTTGGCAAAAGTCAGACCAGAAGAAAGCTTCTCTCCTACCAACCTCATTCCTTGGCCTTGAACCAGCATTCTAAGTCTTCCAATACATCCTTGTCTCTCCCTACAGTAACTCTCCCATTGAGTTCTGTTTTTGTTAGTTTTTTGAGAAGGATTCTTGCTCTGTAGCTAGGCTGGAGTGCAGTGGCACAATCTCGGCTCACTACAACTTCTGCCTCCCAGGTTCAAGAGATTCTCCTGCCCCAGCCTCCCAAGTAGCTGGGACTACAGGCATGTGCCAACACGCCAGGCTAATTTTTGTATTTTTAGTAGAGACAGGGTTTCAGTATGTTGGTCAGGCTGGTCTCGAACTCCTGACCTTGTGATCCACCCACCTCGGCCTCCCAAAGTGCTGGTATTACAGGCGTGAGCCATCATGCCCGGCCCATTGAGTTCTTAATAGAAGTGAGTTAGGTTTTGTAGATTTTTGGCTTCTAGCTTTGCTTAGAGAAGCCAGAAAGAGGCGCAGTGGCTCACACCTAGAATCCCAGCACTTTGGGAGGCCAAGACAGGCAGATCACGAGGTCAGGAGTTCAACACCAGCCTGGCCAACATGGTGAAACCCCATCTCTACTAAAAATACAAAAATTAGCCAGGTGTGGTGGCATACGCCTGTAATCCCACCTACTGGGGAGGCTGAGGAAGGAGAATCGCTTGAACCTGGGATGCGCAGGTTGCAGTGAGCCACGATCGCACCACTGCACTCCAGCCTGGGAGACAGAGTGAGACTCCATCCCAAGAAAAAAAAAAAAGAGAGAAGCCAGAAAGAAAATGTAGGAAAAAAGAGGAGAGGCAGGGGAGATGAGGAATGAACAAAGTTGCAGAGGGTGGGGGGGGGGGGGGGGGGGGCGGTGGCTATGCACATAGAGAATGGCAACTGAGGACACCTTATTCCTGAGAACTAAGGTGGCACTAAGGTTGATGGCTAGAGAGTAACTGAAAGGCCTAGTTCCCGCTAGGCCAGTTTAGTTCCAGTTGCCATCAACTTTTTCCAGTTAGTTCCCTTGCTCACACTCAAAATCTCAGGCATTAAAGCCCCACTGAGTTATCACAATTCATCGAGTCCTGTTTTAGAAGATGTCTAAGGCCGGGCAAGGTAGCTGACACCTGTAATCCTAGCACTTTGGGAGGCCAAGGTGGGTGGATCACGAGGTCAGGAGATGGAGACCATCCTGGCCAACATGGTGAAACCCTGTCTCTACTAAGAATACAAAAAAAAAAAAAAGTTAGCTGGGCATGGTGGCACTTGCCTGTAATCTCAGCTACTTGGGACCCTGAGGCAAGAGGATTGCTTGAACCAGGGAGTCAGAGGTTGCAATGAGCCGAGATCGCACCACTGCACTCCAGTCTGGCAACAGAGCAACTCAGTCTCAAAATAAAAAAAGAAGATGTCTGGAACTTGCATGAATATCTCTTTCTTTCCTTGTCTGTGTCCCCTAGGCCTTGGGGTTAGGACTCTGAGCTGGGATTCCTCTGTAGGCTAAGACCAATCCTGATTCTTATTCCCTCCATATGAGCAATAATTTGATTTCTAATGTCTAAACTTAGGTTGATTTTCCATTGGGAGTTACAGCAACAGTCACGGGGTTCTGAGAAGGGGTGAGGGATGCTTTAGGCTGCAGGTAGCAGAAATCTGCCTAGAAAATAAAGACACATGACTTACAAATCAGTAAGACTGGAAGTGGGGGTTCCAGGATAGATATGGTGGCTCAACGCTGTCATGGAGGACATAGGCTCTGCCATCCTCAGTATGTGGGCTTTTCCCCTTGGTCTTGTTGCCTTGTGGTCTCAAGATGGTCCCAGCCATCTCCCCATATGTTTTTGTTTTGTTGTTGTTGTTGTTGAGACAGAGTCTCTCCTTATCACCCAGGCTGGAGTGCAGTGGCATGATCTCGGCTCACTGTAACCTCCGCTTACAGGTTCAAGCGATTCTCCTGCCTCATCCTCCGAAGTAGCTGGGATTACAGGCATGTGCCACGACATCCAGCTAATTTTGCATATTTAATAGAGACCAGGTTTCACTGTGTTAGCCAGGCTGGTCTCAAACTCCCAACCTCAGGTGATCCACCCACCTCGGCCTCCCAAAGTGCTGGGATTACAGGCATGAGCCACCGTGCCTGGCCCTCTCATTCTCTTTAGAATGGCCTTTGCTACCCCCATGGGGATGCCTAGCTTCTCCAATAGCCTTCACCGGTCTTTCTTCCTCCTCTCTTTATTCCTCCTCTTTCTCTCCTTCTCTCTCTCTCTTTCTCTCAGGGTCTTGCTCTGTCACCCAGGCTGGAGTGCAGTGGTATCACAGCTCACTGCCACCTCGAACTCCTGGGCTCAAGCAATCCTCCTACCTCAGCCTCCTGAGTTGCTGGGATTACAGGCATGCTCCACTACACCTGGCTAATTTTTAAATATTATTGTTTGCAGAGACAGGGTCTTGCTATGTTGCCCAGGCTGGTCCAGAACTCCTGGACTCAAGTGATCCTCCTGCTGTGGCCTCCCTAAGTGCTGGGATTACAGGTATGAGCCACCATGTCCAGCTGGGTTATTATAATGTCAATCTCCACCACCTCCACCTGTTTTTGTAATTTCTTATCCAATTTGGCCAGGGGATCATCAGAGGAGGGATTTGAGAGGGTATTCTTTTTTTTTTTCTTTGAGATCGAGTCTCACTCTGTTGCTCAAGCTGGAGTGCAGTGGCACAATCTCGGCTCAGTGCAACCTCTGCCTTCCGGGTTCAAGTGATTCTCCTGCCTCAGCCTCCCGAGTAGCTGGAATTACAGGTGCGCACCAGCATGCCTGGCTAATTTTTGTGTTTTTAGTAGAGACAGGGTTTCACCATGTTGCCCAGGCTGGTCTCAAACTCCTGGGCTCAAGCAATCTGTCCACCTTGGCCTCCCAAAGTGCTGGGATTACAGGCATGAGCCACCGCGCCTGGCTGAGGATATTCTGGAGGCTCACTGTAAATGGCATTCCAGCTATACAATTCCAGGACTTGAGCAATGAAGCCAGCAACCGGCTGTCTCCTGTGGCCTGTAGAGAACTGGGTAAATACACGAGCCTCTGGTAAGCAGACGGAGAGGCAGCTGGCCAGGGAACTCCCTTTCCTTCTCTCCTGAATGCTCAATGACCTGCTGACAAGTTCGGCAAGTCAAAGTTCAGCAGTGTGGAAGACTTGGCTTTCTAGGAAATGCAGTTCTCACAGGCAGCGCCAACACTAAGAACTAGTTCTTACTATCTGTATCAAGATACCAAAAATTTTAACTTACTAGGTTTTTTTGTTTTTTTGTATGAAGTCTTGCTCTGTCACCCAGGCTGGAGTGCAGTGGTGTGATCTTGGCTCACCGCAACCTCCACCTCCCAGGTTCAAGCAGTTCTTCTGCCGCAGCTTCCCAAGTAGTGGGGATAACAGGTGTGTGCTACCACACCCAGCTAATTTATGTATTTTCAGTAGAGTTGGGGTTTTACCATGTTGGCCAGGCTAGTGTCCAACTCCTGACCTCAGGTGATCTGCCTGCCTCGGCCTCCCAAAGTGCTTGGATTACAGGTGTGAGCCACCGTGCCTGGCTAGTAACTTTTAAAGTTAGAAGAGAGCTCCAAGGCTATATAAAACTCTGGATTTGGCTGGGCGCAGTGGGTCACGCCTGTAATCCCAGCACTTTGGGAGGCCGAGGCAGGTGGATCATGAGGTAAGGAGTCTGAGACCAGCCTGGTCAACCTGGTGAAACCCTGTCTCCACTAAAAATACAAAAATTAGCCGGGCATGGTGGCACTCACCTGTAATCCTAGCTTACTCGAGAGGCTGAGTCAGGAGAATTGCTTGAATCTAGGAGGCAGAGGTTGCAGTGAGCTGAGATCACGCCACTGCACTCCAGCCTGGGCAACACAGCAAGACTCCATCTCACAAAACAAAAACAAAAAAAACTCTGGACTTGTACACAAATTTGTTCCCTTTCAGGGGAGATTGACATTTCACCACCAACAAAAGGTGAGAGGCCTTTTCTGTCCTGTGTCCTTGACACCCAGAACTTAGCCATATACCAATGGGATGATGTCCTCCCCAGGGGCAGGAGCAGACCCAGGTGGGACATTTCAGCGCAGTCCTTAAGGTCTGTTCTCCTCGCTACCTCCAAGAACTCCTTGGCTGCCTGGGAACCAGAGTGCAACATTCATTCAACAGATACTGAGTGCATACCTACTACAAGCCAGATGCTAAGCTGGGCACTGTGGACACAGAGACAGGCCTAAGGCATAGCCTTGCTTTCAGAGAGCCCCAAGTTCACATCGAGGGTGGTCCCTGAGCTGGTCATACTTAACTAGGACTGTGAATGCACAGCTCTGCAGCAATGGTGACTTCTTTTTTTTTTTTTTTTGAGAGCAGTCTTTCTCTGTTACCCAGGCTGGAGTGCAGTAGAATGCTCTCAGCTCACTGCAATCTCCACCTCCCGGGTTCAAGCGATTCTAGTGCCTCAGTCTCCTGAGTAGCTGGGATTACAGGTGTGCACCACCATGCCTGGCTATTTTTTTGTATTTTTAATGGAGATGGGGTTTCACCATGTTGGCCAGGCTGGTCTTGAACTCCTGACCTCAGGTGATCTGCCCAACTTGGCCTCCCAAAGTGCTGGGATTGCAGGTGTAAGCTACCACTGCACCTGGCCAACAACACTGACTTCTTGCTTGTTCCTTGCCTTTCCATCCCCAAAATCGTTCCCAGGGCCTAGTGTAATGCAGGGCAACTAGCAACACCTCTCAGGCAGAGCTGAAGCTGTGGAGACCAAGCATCAACCACCTTGGCTAATGCGGCTGGCCTGCCTGGGGCTGGAGGTTGGGAGGGGAGGAAGAGGTGGCAGTAAGTATAAGATCACCTTCCTCCCTGTGTGACCTTCAAGGGGCAACCACCCTGAAGAAGGCGGGCTACATCTTCAATGGAAGGTAAATGACCTGAACCACAAACCCATCTGCCTAGATGACATCATCACAGTTATAAGCAGTCTGCCTGTCCACACAGTCCGCCAAGCCACCCTGAGTGTCTCAGGGTTCAAAGGATTATTGGACCATCCAGAGGACAAGGGGTGGCCCCTCTTCAAAGATCTCTCAGTCTGCTTGGGAAGAAAAAGTCATCAAAAGATAATGAAGGGCTAAGTGTGGCATGAGTGTTAAACGGGTTTCACAGGCAGTGCATTCTCATGAAGGGAAGTAGGGGAGCAGGGCTCCAGGCTCACAGCATCCCAGGAAGGCTTCAGGGAACAGGTGGGCTTTGGGCCAGGCTTAAAGGATGGGCAGAATGCGGAGTGGCAGGGGTGGGCACCCCACTGCATTCCAGGGGGTGCTGACCATCAGCAATGACATGGCACTCAGAATAGAGTTTGGGCTAAGCACGGTGGCTCATGCCAGTAATCCCAGTGCTTTGGGAGGCTGAGATGGGAGGACTGCTAGAGCCCAGGAGTTCGAGACCAGCTGGGACAACACAGTGAGACCTCATCTCTATAAAAAATTTAAAAATTAGCCAGGTATGCTGGTGTGTGCCTGTAGTCCCAGCTACTCAGAAAGCTGAGGTGGGAGGATCACTTGAGCCCAGGAGGTCAAGGCTGCAGTAAGCTATAATCATGCCACTGCATTCCAGCCTAGAAATGCAGAGCAAGACCCCACCTCTTCAAAAAAAAAAAAAAAAAAAAAAAAAAAAAAAAAAAAAGGTACCACTTTGGGGAAATTGCAGACTCTAAGCCTAAACTCTACTGGCCTGATACACACGGCAAAACACTTGGTCAGGATTTGCAGTAGAATATCAAAGAACTCACAGGGCAGAGGAAAGCTTCAAATATTATGAATGAGAGAAAATTTCCATTCATCTCATAATTCATACTAGAGAGACTCCCAGTGAATGGCACCAGTGGAGGAAAATCCTCAGACGGAGGCGAGCTGTTATTGGAGATGCGAAAATCACAGGGGAGGACAAAGCATAGAAGCGCGTGGAACCATGTCACAGCCTGCACCTGAAAGCATCACACGGGAGAGAACCTGCATCCTCAATGAATGGCGTTCCAAAAAAGCGCAACCGCATCAAGCATCAGACAAGCCATTCTGAGCTCAGTCTTTGCAATGTAATGAATTGGGGGTGGTAATCATTTTAGAAGAAATCAGCCCTTACTCATCAGCCAATGGCTCCAACTGGAGAGAGGGCAGGTGCTCGTCATGGATGATGAAGCTCTCGGGATGCTCCAATCACATATAACAAAGGAGGCTGCAGAAGGGGCCTGAGGAGGGCTGTCGGGGGGCCTAAGGGTACATGTGACATAAAACGTTCACAAGAGGAAAACATTTCAGATGAAAGGGGAAAACTTAGAAAGTGATTTCGGGCTGGGCACAGTGGCTTGCACCTGTAATCCCAGCACTTTGGGAGGCTGACGTGGGGCAGGGGGAGGGGAATCACTTGAGGCCAGGAGTTCAAGACAAACCTTAGCAACATAGCAAGACTCCATCTCTACCAAAAATAAAAAATAATAAAAAAATTTTAAAAGCTTTTTTTGGAACTTGTCCTCTTAGAACCAGGAATGGCTGTGGGGAACGCAGATACCCTTCACAGGAGTTTGCTCAGAGGACACAATTGTGCACGTGTGATCCTTGGGGCGACTTGCAGGGATGCCCTTATGCCATGCACAAGAATCCAGCCCAGCAGTTCTCAAAGTTTCCTTTTCCCACAGAGCTATACATTTTCTTTATCTTCCCTCCTCCTTCCTCTTTGTCCTTTGGTAAAGTCCAATGTCAATTTTTCTGTTCCTTGTCGTTGCCTTGGGAGGGTGTCCTGGCACCTGTGTGTTCACATGTGCTCTGCCTGGCCTATCAAGAGGCTGGTGGCAGGCCAGACACAGTGGCTCACCCCTGTAATCCCAGCACTTTGGGGGGCCAAGGCGGGCAGATTGCCTGAGGTCAGGAGATCAAGACCAGCCTGCCCAACATAGTGAAACCCCATCTCTACTAAAAATACAAAAATTAGCTGGGCATGGTGGTGCACGCCTGTAATCCCAGCTATTAAGGAGGCTGAGGCAGGAGAATCACTTGAACCAGGGAGTTGGAGGTTGCAGTGAACTGGGATTGCACCACTGCACTCCAGCCTGGTGACGGAGTGAGGCTCCGTCTCAAAAAACAAAACAAAAAAACCCAGACATGGTGGTGGGTGCCTGTAATCCCAGCTACTTGGGAGGCTGAGGCAGGAGAATCACTTGAACCCAGGAGGCAGAAGCGGAGGTTGCAGTGAGCCGATTCTGGCCTGGGTGACATTCTGCATTCTGGCCTGGGTGACAGAGTAACTCTGGCTCACAAAAAAAAAAAAAAAAAAAAAAAGGAGGCTGGTGGCCACTGGGGAACATGCCCCAGGGGATACTGTGATGGCTGCTTCATTCATTCCTTCATTCTTTTCATATCTTTGGAGCATCTATTCCGTGCCTGGCACTACTCTTTGTCAGGGGATAGAGGAAAGGGCAACCTTGGGGAGGACAGAGGTGGGTCAGGAAGTAGCGGCTGCTACTTGAGATTACAGGAGTGTGTGTGTGTCCCAAGGCTCCAGAGGTGAGGGAGCTTAGGCAGGGGCACTGGGAAAGAGGGAGGAAGACCCTGATCTAATGACTGCCTACCATGTGTTAGGCTGGCGAGCAATGTGTCACAGCAACCCTGCAAGCTTGGTCCCGTTTTCTCACTTTGCAAATGGAGAAAATAAGGTACGTGCACAGCTAGTAAGTGGTAGAGCCAGTTCTGAGGCTGGGTCGGCCTTCCTCCAGATCCCATTTCCTTTATTTATTTATTTTTATTTTTATTTTTTTCTAAGACAGAGTCTTGCTCTGTCACTCAGGTTAGAGTGCAGTGGCACTATCTCGGCTCACTGCAACCTCCACCTTCTGGGTTCAAGCGATTCTCCTGCCTCAGCCTCCCGAGTAGCTGGGATTACAGGTGCGGGCCACCACACCTGGCTAATTTTTGTATTTTTAGTAGAGACAGGGTTTCACCATGTTGGTCAGGCTGGTCTTGAACTCCTGACCTCGTGGTCTGCCCACTTCGGCCCCCCAGGGTGCTGGGATTACGTAGGCCTGAGCCACTGCACCTCTTTCTGGCTTCTCTAAGCAAAACTAGAGGTTTCACCATGTTAGCCAGGCTGATCTCAAACTCTCAACCTCAGGTGATCTGCCTGCTTCGGCCTCCCAAAGTGTTGGGATTACAGGCATGAGCCACCACACTCGGCAAATGGGATGGCGTGCTGCATGGGGTGGGAATCCCCATACGTTTTACCAGCACAGCTAAGTCACCCGCCCGCTATGCCCGGCTAATTTTTGTATTTTTAGTAGAGATGGGGTTTCACCATGTTAGCCAGGCTGGTCTCAAACCCCTGACCTGAGGTGATCCACCCGCCTTGGCCTCCCAAAGTGCTGGAATTACAGATGTGAGCCACCATGCCTGGCCTCTTTTTTTTATTTTTTAGAGACAGGGTACACCTGTCACCCAGGCTGTAGTGCACCGGCGTGATCATGGCCTACTGCAGCCTCAAGCTTCTGGGCTCAAGCTATCATCCTGCCTCAGCCTCCCGAGCAGCTGGGATTACAGGCATGCACCACCACACCTGGCTAATCTTTGTTTTTTCTAGAGATGGGGGTCTTACTATGTTGCCCAGGCTGGCCTCAAACAATCCTCTTGCCTTGGCCTCCCAAAGTGCTGGGATTACAGGTGTGAACCACTGCACCCAGCCCAAATCCCATTTCTTTCCACCATCACAAGGAACAGAACTAGTCCTTCAGCAGCACTGTTCCTTGGGATGTGTCTGCAGAGGCTTGGGAGACAATGAGAGGCACCTGGTGAACAGGTAGGGAAGGGGATGGAAGGAAGTGCACTGGCTTTTGCAGACCCCTCTCAGGGAACAGGGAAGAATACACTCATTCATTCCTTCATTCACACATTTAGTCAATTTCTTTTAGAGACAGGATCTCATTCTGCCAGCCTGGCTGGAGTGCAGTGGCACAATCATTGCTCACTGCACCCTTGAGCTCCTGGATTCAAGCGACTATCCCACCTTGGCCTCCTGAGTAGCTGGGACTACAGGTGCACGCCACCACACTTGGCCAAGCTTTTAATATTTTGAAGAGATGGGGTCTCAGTATGCTGCCCAGGCTGGTCTCAAACTTTTGGTTTCAAGTGATCCTCCCACCTTGGCCTCCCAAATTGCTGAGATTACAGGTAAGAGCCACTGTACCTGGCCATATTTAGGAAAATCCTTACTGAGCCCTGTGGTGTGCAAAGCACGGTATCGAGGTGCTGGGCATATGTGTGCATGAGGCTGACACGTGCTCACCCTCATGGAGGACATGATGGAGTTGGACATCAACAGGCCACCATGAGGGAGGAGCTGGGCCGCACGCGGGCTGCCGGGAGGCAGGCAGGGACTTGGCCCCGGGAGGCCACCGTGGGGGCGAGAGCTGGGTCTGGAGACGCCCTTGGGAGGCAAGAGCGGGACCTGCAGAGGCTGTTCTACAGCCAGAGCTGGGCCTGTACAGGCCACCGAGAGGCAGTAGGTGGGCCCGAAGAGCTTGGCTCGAGAAAGTTCGGGGCCTACAAAGGCGGCTGGGAGCTGGGCAGGAGTTGAGCCAAAAGAGCTTGCTTACTTGCTGGGAGGCAGGGCCGGGAGACGCCGACTTCAGGACGACTTGGGCCTGCAGAGGTCGCCGGGAGGCCCAAGCTGGGCGTGGAGGAGCCCACCGACCAGAGACCATTTCAGGTCTGGAGACGCCATCGGAGGGCAGGAGCTGATCCTGGAGAGGCCACCATGAGACCTGAGCTGGGCCTGGGGAGCTTGGCTTGAGGAAGCTCTGGTCCGACCAAGGCCGCCAGGAGATGGGCAGGCGCTGAGTCCAAAGAAGTTGTTGGGAGGCAGCAGTCGGGCCTGGAGACGCAGCCGGGAGGAAGAGCTGGGCCCGGAGAGGACGCCGGGAGGCTGCAAGTGGGTCTGGAGAGGCCGACTGGAGGAGGTTCTGGGCCCGGAGAGGCCGCCGGAAGGGAAAAACTGGGCCTGGAAAGGCCATTGTCAGGAATGAGCCCCATGGGCCTAAAGAGGCCACTGGCAGGTGGGAGCTGGGCCTGCCGAAGTGGCCGAGAGGCAGGAGTTTTGGACTCGGGAGGCTGCAGTGAGGCGAGAGCTAGCTGGGCGTGGAGAGTCCGCTGTGAGGCCGAGGGTGGGACTGTGCAGGCCTTCGGGAGGCAGGAGGCCGGGAAGGCCGCCGGGAGGCATGAGCTGGGCTGGGCCGAAAGAGGCCACTGGGAGGCAGGAGGAGCTGGGCCTGGAGAGACGGACTCGAGGAACTTTTGCACCCGGAGCGGCCGCCGAGAGGCCGGAGCTGGGCCTGGGGAGGCCGACTTGAGGACGACTTGGGCCTGCAGAGGGCGCCGGGAGGCAGGAGCTGGCCCTGGACAGGCCGACTTGACGACAGTCTGGGCCTGCAGAGGCCACCGGGAGGAAGAGCTGGGCCTGGAGAGGCCGACTGGAGGAAGTCCAGAGCCTGGAGAGGATGCAAAGCAGCAAACGCTAGGCCTGGAAAGGCTGCCCTGAGGCACGGGCTTGGCCTACAGAGGCCACTGGGAGGCAGGAGCTAGGCCCGCAGAGGCTCCCGAGAGCGGGGAGCATTGCCCCAGGAGGCCACGGTGAGAAAGGGGTGGGCCTGGAGAGCCCACTGTGAGGTAGAGGCCGGGCCTGTAGAGGCCGCCGACAGGCAGGGGCTGGGCCCGTTGAGGCCACGAGAGGCATGAGCTGGGCCTCAACAGGCCAGTGTGAGGCAGGAGCTGACACTTGGGCAGGTTGCAAGAGGCATGAGTTGGGCGAAAAGAGGCCACCGTGAGGGAGGAGCTGGGCCTGTTCAAGTTGCCGAAAGGCAGGAGCAGCTTTGGACTGGAGAGGCAGCAGACAGGGAAGAGCTGGGCGTGGAGAGTCTGCTGTGAGGCAGAGGCTGGGCCTGTACATGCCCTCGGGAAGCAGGAGGCTGGGCCTGGAGAGGCCGACTTGAGGAAGTTTTGCTCCTGGAGAGGCCACTTAGAGGCAAGAGCTGGGTGTGAAGAGGCTGACTTGAGGTTGATTTTGGCCTGCAGAAGCCACCGGTAGCTAGGAGTTGGCCCCGGAGACGCTGACTTGAGGACAGTTTTGGCCTGTAGAGGCCACTGGGAGGGAGAGCTTGGTCTGGAGAGGCCAACTGGAGTAAGTTCAGGGCTTGGAGAGGATGCACAAAAGGAAACGCTCAGCCTGGAAAGTGTGCTGTGAGGCATTAGCTTGGCCTACACAGCACTTGGAGGCAGGAGCTGGGCCTGCAGAGGGTGACTTCAGGATGATTTTGGCCTGCAGAAGCCTTTGGGAGGAAGAGCTTGGCCTGGACCGGCTGACTGGAGGAAGTTTTGGGACTGGAGTATGCGTCAAAAAGCAAAAGTTAGGCTAGGAAAGGCCACTTCGCGGCATGATCTTGGCCTACAAAGGCAATTGCGAGGCAGGAGCTGGGCCTGTAGAGGCTGCTGAAAGGCAGGAGCTTGGCCTTAGGAGGCTGTGCTCAGGCAAGTGGTGGGCCTGGAGGGTCTACTGTGTAGTAAGAGTCTGGGCCTGTGTAGGCCGACATGAGGCAGGAGCTGAGTTAGGAGAGGCCAACTTTTGGAGAATTTGGGCCTGCAGAGCCTGCCAGGAGGCAAGAGCTGTGCCTGGAGAGTCCGTCTTTTAGCATGAGCTGGGCCTAAAGAGACCACTGTGAGGCAGCAGCTGCCTGGGAGGCAGGCAGATACGTGGCCTGGGGAGGCCACCGTGAGGCAAATGCTCAGTTTTCGGAGGATGCCGTGAGGCAGGGAGAAACTTGGCTTTCAGTGGCCGCAGTGAGGGAATAGTTTGATTGCTGAGGCTGCCGGGAGGCCGAAGGTGGGCCTGGAAAGCTTTACTTTAAGAACTCTGTGGCCTACAGAGGCTGCCAAGCAGCTCAGCAGGAGTTGGGCCAAAGGAGGTTGTTGTGAGGCAGGAGACGGGCCTGTAGACGCACTGGGAGGATGAGCTTGTCCTGGCGATGCCGAGTTAAGCATATTCTGGGCCTGGACAGGCTGCAAAAGGCAAAAGCTGTGCCTGGAAAAGTCGCCGTGGGGCATGAGCTTGGCCTAAAGAGGCCATTGCAAGGCAGGAGCTGGGCCCGTAGAGGCTGCCGAAAGGCAGGAGCTTCGCCTGAGGATGCCACAGTGGGACACCATCTGGGTCTGGAGGGTCCACTGTGGGGCAGAGGCTGGCCTGTAGAGTCCGACAGTAGACAGAAGTTGGGCAAAAGGCTGATTTGAGGAAGTTTTGGGCTTCAAGAGTCAGCCAGGAGGCAGGCAGTAGGCCTGGAAATGGCCCGACAGTCATGAGTTGGGCCTAAATGGGCCACTGTGAGGGAGGAGCTGTGCCTGTTGAGGCTGCTGGCAGGCAGGCAGAAACTTGGCCTGGGGCAGCTGCCATGAGGCAAGAGCTGGGCCTGGAGAAGCCCCTGGGAGGCAAGAGCAGGGCCTGCAGAGGCTGTTCTCAAGTCAAAGCTGGGCCTGTTCATGCCACCGGAAAGCAGAAGGCGGGCCTGGAGAGTTTGACTTGAGGAAGTTTTGGGCCTACATTGGCCGCTGTGAGCTGGACAGGAACTGGGCCAAAAAAGGCTGTTGTGAGGCAGCAGTTGTGCCTGTAGACTCAGCCCAGAGGAAGAGCTGGGCCTGGAGAAGCCCCCATGAGGCAGAGGTTGGGCCTGTAGATGCTGACAGGAGGCAGGAGCTGGGCCTGGAGAGGTCAACTTGAGGAGATTTTGGGCCTTCATAGGCCACCAGGAGGCAGCAGTTGGGACTAGAGAGGCTGACTTGAGGAAGTTTTGGGCCTGGAGATGACGTCCTGAGACAGGAGCTGGGCCTGGAGAGGCCACCGTGAGGCAAGAGCTGGATGCAGACAGGCCAGTGTGAGGCAAGACCTGGGCCTGTCTAGGCTGCTGGGAGACAGGCAGGAATCTGGCCAGGGAAGGTTGCCATGAGACAAAAGTTGGGCCTGGAAAGGCCCTTGTGAGGCATGAGCTTGGCCTAAAGAGGCCACTGAGTGGCAGGAGCTGGGTGTGTAGAAGCTGCTGAAAGGTTGGGAGCTTGGCTTGGGTGGTCCACAGTGAGGCAGATGCTGGGCCTGAAGAATCTGCTGTGAGGCAGATGTTGGGACTGTAGAGGCTGACGGGAGGCAGAGGCTGGGCCTGGAGAGGCTGCCAAGATGCAGGAGCTGGGCCTGGAGAGGCTGCCAAGAAGCATGAGCTGGGCCTGGTGAGGTCGACTTGAGAAAGTTCAGGGCCTGGAGAGAAGGCTGGGAGGCAGGAGCTGGGTCTAAAGAGGCCATTGTAATGGCGGAGCTGTGCCTGTGGAGGCTGTTGTGAGGCAGTAGCCTCATCTGCGGAGACTGCCGTGAGGTAGGGTATGGGCCTAAATAGGCCATTGTGAGTCATGAGCTTGGTCTGTGGAGGCTGACTGGAGAAAGTTCTGGGCCTGGAGAGGCTGCCGGGAGGTAGGAGCTGGGCCAAAAGATTTAAGCACATTACATTTATTAGGCACTTTATTTCCATTATTACACTGTAATATATAATAAAATAATTATAGAACTCACCATAATGTAGTATCAGTGGGCGTGTTAAGCTTGTTTTCCTGCAACTGGATGGTCCCACCTGAGCGTGATGGGAGAAAGTGACAGATCAATAGGTATTAGATTCTCATAAGGACAGCACAACCTAGATCCCTCACATGCACGGTTCACAACAGGGTGCGTTCTCCTATGAGAATCTAATGCTGCTGCTGATCTGAGAAGGTGGAGCTCAGGCGGGAATGTGAGCAAAGGGGAGTGGCTGTAAATACAGATGAAGCTTCCCTCACTCCCTCACTCGACACCACTCACCTCCTGCTGTGTGGCTCCTTACCGCTCCATGGCTCAGGGGTTGGGGACCCCTGCTCAAGTGCATCCAAAACGACCCTTCCCACACCAGTCTTCACAGTGGTCAAGTGCAGCAACCACTTAGCTCCCAAGGCATGTGCCTCAGCTGGCATTTCGTCACAATCAACAGTAAGTGGTAGCTTGAGTCATTGTGAGGTCACTTCCTGGAAATCACCAGCATCCCATTTCCCACTGGCAAAGAGCTCAGCACTGCCCCCTAGGAAACCAAACCTACGCCCAAATCTCATCTGTGTGGGTTTATCTCCTGGGACCCTTCCTAACATATTAGTCAGAGTCCAATCAGGAAGCATAAACCGCTCAAAAGTTTAAAGTGGTAAAATTTAATACAGAGAATTATTCATTATAACAGGTGAACAGCATAATGAGAGATTGGCTAGCACAAAGTAAAGAGAACTCTAGAGAATATAGGACTAGCCCAGGCCAGGCATGGTGGCTCATGCCTGAAATTCCAGCAATTTGAGAAGCTAATGCAGGAGGATTGCTTAAGGCCAGGAGCTAGAGACCGGTCTGGGCAACACAGTGAGACCCTGTCTCTATCCAAAAAAAGAAAAAAATTAGCTGGGAGTGGTGGTGCACACTTGTAGTCCCAGCTACTCGGAATGCTGAAGTTTGAGCCTGGGAGGTCAAGGCTGTAGTGAGGCAGGATTATGCCACTACAGTCCAGCCTGGTGACAGAGCAAGACCCTGTCTCAAAGAACAAAACAACAACAACCATTTACAGACAGAAAAGAAATAGAGCTAATAAGCTAAGGGAAGATGTTGAAATGTGACAAGTAAAGTAATATGAGGTCTTTTATCTATTTAAAATAATCAAACAAAAAATGACTTACTAAATTATAATACCCTGTGCTGGCAAAGGTGCAGTGAAATGGGCACTTTCTTATACTATGAGGGGTGTTTAAATTGTGTATAAGCCTTCCAGGGTAAAGCTTGTCAATTTTTTAAAATAATAGAGACAGGGTCTCACCATACTGCCATACTGCCTCCTCCAACTCTTGGCCTCAAGCAATCCTCCTGTCTTAGCCTCCCAAAGTGCTAAGATTATAGCTGGGAGGCACCCAAAACCTTGTCCATTTACATCAAGGGTAAGGAGAATGTCCATTCACCATGACTCACAGTAATCTTACTTCTGGGGAGACAATTCAATCTCAAAAAAAGGTCATCTGTACAAACACAGTAAAAATCTGGGGAGTAACTGAAGACAGAGCTGGTAAGTGAAATAAGAAACAGTTATAAGAAATTAAACTATGGTATCAATAGGCACCTGGTAAAAGGTCAGTTGATGTTAGCTGCTACTTTTTTATTGTTCTGAGACAGGGTCTCACTCTGTCACTGAGGCTGGAGTGCAGAGGCCTGATCATGACTCACTGCAGTCTCAGCCTCCCTGGGCTCAAGTGATCCTCCCAGCTCAGCCTCCCAAGTAGCTGGGACTACAGGAACATGCCACCACACTAGGCTAATTCATGTATTTTTCTGTAGGGATGGTGACTCCCTTTGTTTCCAAGGCCTATCGCAAACTCTTGGCCTCAAGCCAACCTCCTGTCTCAGCCTCCCAAAGTGTTGCGATTACCAGTGTGAGCCACCACACCTGGCCAGCTGCTACTTTTATCATTATTATTATTATTCCACTCAATTAAAAATTATTATTTTCAAGGCTATGCAACAGTTATGTATCCTACAGCGTAATTGTAAAAACATATACCGTCGTCCCTCAGTATACAGAATTAGTTCCAGCCCCCCATCTCTGCATATACCAAAATCCATGCTTACTCACGTTTCGCTGTCACCCCTCTGGAATCCACGTATAGGAAAATTCCAAATATTAGTTGGGCATAGTGGCAAGCACCTGTAGTCTCAGCCACGTGGGAGGTTGAGATGGGAGGATCGCTTCAGCCTGGAAGGTTGAGGCTGCAGTCAGCTGTGATAGCACTACTACACTCCAGCCTTGGACAAGAGAGGGAGACCCTGTCTCAGAAAAAAAAAAAAAAAACAAAATAAAACAGGTTAGAAATTGTAATGAGGTCTGTTGGGCAAAATTCCATATAAGCAAAGTATAAATTAATAAAGCAAATGGTGATAAATTAGTACGATTGACTTTCTGGAGTTTCTGACAATAAAAGTAAGGAAAATGCAAAACACAAAGACAGAGAGTAAAAAGAGAAATTAGGAAAGCATTCTACATGTTTAATAGGAAGACACTGGCCATGTTCGTGCAGCGGCAGTATGTCATGATATGACATACCTTGGAGAGAAGTTAACAGATGAGGAAGTTGATAAAAATGATCAGAGAAGTAAAATACTGGTAGCGACACTCAAGTAAACCACGAAATTTCCATAACTTATGTCAGCAAAGTGGGAATATTGTACAGTGTGTGTTGAAGTTCCTATACAACATTGTTTATCTGCCTTTTGTTTGTTTGTAAGGAATGTATATACTAAAAGTTCTTCTTGCTGTCAAAAGAATATGTGTGAATAAGTCATTTTAACTTATGCTTCTGTTTTTCTTTTATCTTCCTGCCATCATCCCCACAGCCTTACTTTAGAAATTTTTTTTTTTAGAAAATTGAACAAGTGCTCCTTGTGGTGGCACATACCTCTAGGATGGGAGGCAGGGGTGGAAGGGTCACTTGAGGCCATGAGTTTGACACCAGCCTGGCCAACAAAGCCAGACCCTATGTCTACAAAACAATTTAAAAATTAGCCAAGTATCGTCATGTATACCTACAGTCCCAGCTACTCAGGAGGCTCAGGTAGGAGGATCCTTAGCCCAGGAGTTCAAGGCTGCAGTGAGCTGTGATAGCACTACTGTACTCAAGCCTGGGCGACAGGGTGAGACCCCATCTCCTAAAATAAAAAACAAAGAAAAAAAATAGTTCAAGTAGCAAGTTGTATGTGGCTTACTCTGAATATTTCTAAACTAGAAATTCTCAATCTTTTGGGGTCTAACATCCCTTTACATTTTTTAACTTTATTGAAGATCTCTAAGACTATTTCTTTCTGTAAATAATTATATTAAAACTAGAAAATAAGACAAAAATTTTTAAATATTATTCATCACATATTAAAGCCATTACATGTTGATATAATACAAGATTTTAAAAATATTTAATATTCATCACATATTAATAATAAAACCATTACATGTTGATATAATACTTTTGTTTTTTTCTTTGAGACAAAGTCTTGTTCTTTTGCCCAGGCTGGAGTGAAGTGGCGCAATCTCAGCTCATTGCAACCTCCGCCCTGCAGGTTCAAGCGATTCTCCTACCTCAGCCTCCCAAGTAGCTGGGATTACAGGCGCCCACTACCATGTCCGGCTAATTATTGTATTTTCTTAGTAGAGAAGGAGTTTTCTTAGTAGAGAAGGCTGGTCTTGAACTCTTGACCTCAGGTGATCCACCCGCCTGGGTCTCCCTAAGTGCTGGGATTATAGGTGTGAGCCACCACGCCCACCCCGATTAATATATGTTTTAAAACACTGATTAGACAGGCAACGACACCGGGCAGGGGTCTCCTCATTCCCAGCGACACAAACCCCACTGCACGGCTGAGGGGTTGCAAGGGCTGCAGAGCCAAAAGGCTCTGACTTGAGATGTCATTATTTTACTTGTATTTTTATTTGTATTGTGAGACAGGTCCTGCTCTGTCACCCAGACTGGAGTGCAGCTGTGCACTTACAGCTCACTGCAGCCTCGACCTCCTGGGCTCAAGCCATCTTCCTGCCTCAGCTCCCCAGTAGCTGGTAGTACAGTTGAGTGCCACCATGCCTGGTTATTTTTTTAATTTTTTTGTAGAGTGAGGGGTCTTGCTATGTTGCCCAAGCTGGCCTCAAACTCCTGACCTCAAGAGATCTGCCCACTTCAGCCTCCTGAGTAGCTGAAACTACAAGTACACATCACCATGCCTAGCTACATTTATTTCATTTTGAAAAATATTTTTGTAAAGAGCAGATCTTGCTGTGTTGTCCAGGCTGGTCTTGAACACCTGCCCTTAAAAGATACTTACCCACCTCTGCTTACCAAACAGCTGGGACTACAGGCATGAGCCACTGCAATGAGCCTGAAGAGATTTCTTTAATCTAGCATCCCATACTTGGTAGGATTGGGAAAGGCAGTAGTGTTTTTTAAAATTACTTAATAATTTCAGTAACAATCAAACTCATCCTTGACCCCTGCCTTCTCACACCCCATATCCAGTCTGTCAGGAAATCCTGTTGACTGTCTTCGACATGTACTAAAGATCCCCACCCAGTAACTCCCTGGCCTCCTCCCCTACTTCTCCCCTCTGACCATCTCTCAACACCACCACGACCCTGGTCAGGACCACCATCATCTCCCGCCTGGATGCTGCCAAAGCTTGGCCTCCATGCTTCTACCCACATCTTCCCACAGTCTTTCTCAACTCAGCAGCCAGAGAATGCTTTTAAATTGGGAGACAGATCATGTCGCCTCTCTGCTCAGAACCTTCCCGCAGTTCCCATCTGAGTCAGAGTAAAAGCCAAAGCCCCAGGAATAACCTCCCAGGGCTTATGTGATCTGTACTGATCCCCACCCAGCAACTCCCTGGCCCCCTCCCCTAATTCTCTCCCTCTCTCCGTCTGCTCCATGGGCCTCCTTCCAGAGCCTCAGACACACCTCAGACACTTTATTCTATTGTTTCTGCCTACAATCCTCTTCCCTCAGCACCTTGGCCAACTCCTTCCCCTCCTTCAAGTCTTTACTCAATTTTCACTTAGGAGGCCACCCCTGACCATTCTATTTAACATTGCCATCTGTCCCCATGCCCACCATGCTCATTTCTTCTTTCTTTACTTTCTTCTTTCTTTTTTTCAAGATCTCACTGTCACCAAGGCTGGAGTGCAGTGGCGCAATCACAGCTCACTGCAACCTCAAATTTCCAGGCTCAAGCGATCCTCCCACCTCAGCCTCCTGAGTAGCTGGGACTCCAGGTTCATGCCATCATGCCTGGCTAAATTTTTTAGTATTTTATTTTATTTTATTTTGAGACAGAGTTTCACTCTTCTTGCCCAGGCTGTAGTGTAATGGTGCAATCCCAGCTCACTGCAACCTCCACCTCCCAGATTCAAGTGATTCTCCTGCCTCATCCTTCCAAGTAGCTGGGATTACAGGTGCGTGCCACCATGCCCAGCTAATTTTTCTATTTTTAGTAGAGCCGGGGTTTTGCAATGTTGGCCAGGCTGGTCTCGAACACCTGACCTCAGGTAATCTGCCCACTTCGGCCTCCCAAAGTGCTGGAATTACAGGCGTGAGCCACCATGCCTGGCCAATTTTTTCATTTTTTGTAGAGACAAGGTCTTACTATGTTGCCCAGACTGGTCTTGAACTCCTGGCCTCAAGTGATCCTCCTGCCTAAATTCCTAAAGTGCTGGGATTACCGGCATGAGCCATCATGCCTGGCTTCATGTTCATTTCTTCTTGCTGCTGCAACATAGTTTGCAGTTTCCTACATTTAGTGGCTTAAAACACCACAAATCTACCATCTTACAGTTCTAGGGGCCAGAAGCCCAAACTAGGTCTATTAAGGCTAAAGTCAAGGTGTCAGCAGGGCTGCATTCCTTCTAGAGACTCTAAAGTGTTCCCTTGGCTTTTCTAGCTTCTAGAAGCCACCCCCATTCCTTGGATCATGGCCCCTGACTCCATCTTCAAAGCCAGAAGTGAAGCATCTTCAAATCTCCCTCTCTTACCTCTGCTTTCATCACCACATCTCCTGCTCCAATTCTGAATCTCCTACTCTCTTTCTTTTATAAAGACCCTTGTAATTGCTGGGCATGGGGGCTCCCACCCAGAATCCCAACACTTTGGGAGGTCAAGGCAGGAGGACCACTTGAGGCCTGAAGTTTGAAACTAGCATGAACAACATAGTGAGACCCCCGCCTCTAGAAAAAAATAAAAATAAATATTAGCCCAACATGGTGGTATGCGCCTGTAGTCCCAGCTACTTGAGAGGCTGAGGTGAGACAATCGATTTAGCCCAGGAGTTTGAGATCAGCCTGGATGACATAACTAAATCTCATCTCTACAAGGATGAGGTGGGATGATCACTTGAGCCCAGGAATTTGTGGCCAGCCTGGGCAACAAAAGAAGACCCCATCTGGCCAACATGGCCAACCTGGCCACCATGGTGAAACTCCGACTCTACAAAAATGAGCTGGGCATGGGTGACATGCATGTGTAGTCCTAGCTACTTGGGAGGTTGAGATGGGAGGATCGCTTGATCTCAGAAGGCCAAAGCTATAGTGAGCTATGATCACATCACTGCACTCCAGCCTGGATGACACAGGGAGATTCTGTCTCAAAAAAAAGAAAAGAAATATATATTTCATCTCTGTCCCTGGTTCCTGGCACAGAGCTTCTAAAGCTCTTACAAAGACCTCAGTGATAGATGTGACAGGAACATCTTTTGTTTTAATATTTGGTCTTGGTCCCAGGTTTCTAACACAAGAGCCTCTAAGAATTTTGGAATCTCCAGCATGGTAAGAATGCATTTGGGGATGTTGTTGAGATGACTGGGTGACTGCAAGCTCCTAGATTTCTTCAGAAGGAGGGCTGATTGCCAATGGAAGCAACCACATGATTAGATGCTTGGAACTTTCAGCCTCATGCACTGAACTCCAGGAGGAAGAGGGGCTGGAGACTGCCTTAATCACCAATGGCCAAAGATTTTATCAATCATGCTTGCATAATAAAGCCCCCATAAACACCCTGAACAGGGTTTGCGGAGCTTCTGGGGTTGCTGAACACAGAAGATGCTGGGAGGGTGGCATGTTCAACAGAGGGCATGGGAGCTCTGTGCCCCTCCTAACTTACCTTGCCCTGGGCATCTTTCTTTTTTTTGAGATAGGGTCTGGCTCTTTTGTCCAAGCTAGAGTGGAGTGGCACAATCTCAGCTCATTGTAACCTAAGCCTCCCCAGTCCCCAGCTCAAGGTGTCCTCTCACCTCAGCATCCCTAGTAGTTGGAACTTCAGGTGCACACCACCACACCCGGTTATTATTATTTTTTTGTTTTTTGTAGAGACAGGTTTTCACCATGTTGCCCAGGCTGGTCTCAAACTCCTCAGTTTAAGCAATGCTCCCACCTTGGCCTCCCAAAGTTCTGAGATTACAGGCGTGAGCCACTGCATCCAGCATGTACGTCCCTTTCATTGGCTGTTTCTGAAATGTATCCTTTGCAATGAACCAGCAATAGGAGATGAACTGGCCAGATGCGGTGGCTGACATCTGTAATCCTAGCACTTTAAGAGGCAGAGGTGGGAGGATCACTTGAGACCAGGAATTTGTGGCCAGCCTGGGCAACACAACAAGACCCCATCTATACAAAAAATAAATTAGCCAGATGTGGTGGTGCAGGCATGTAGTCTCAGCTACTAGGGAGGATGAGGTGGGAGAACCACTGGAGCCCAGGCAGTCAAGCCTGCAGTGAGCTATGACTGCACCATTGCACACCAGCCTGGGCAAAAAAATAAGACCCTCTCTCTCAGAAAAAAAGAAAATAAACTGTTCTTCTGAGTTCTGTAAACTGTTCTAGCAAATAATTAAACCCAAGAATGGAGTTATGGGAACCCCCGATTTGTAACAGGTTGGTCAAAAGTACACGTGACAACCTAGGACTTGCCATTGGCATCTGAAGTGAGGATGGTCTCGTGGGACTGAGCCCCTAACTTGTGGGGTCTGTGCTAACTCCAGGCAGTGTCAGAATAAAATCATGGGATACCCAGTTAATATCCAGAGCACTGGAGAATTTGGTGTAGAAACTCCATACATACATTCAGTCGGAAGTGTGTGAGCAGAGACAGACACGGGCTTTTCTTTCACCTGTCTACCTGCTTAACTGCATAGGAGCGGCAATACGTGGTGCTCATGAACAAAGCAAGCATTAAAGTCAGACCAGACATTCGACTCAGTCTTAATATCCAGGTGAGCTTGGGCAAATCACTCATTATTGCTAAGTCTTCATCACTTCATTCGTAAAATGGGGATAACTGTGGCACCTACCTGTGATTCTGTGAGAATTAACGAAATATTATGCTTGGTGTTATTGTGATCATTATACCTATTCCAAATTATTTGACAAGGACAGTGATGGATGACAACATCAAAAAATTAGAAACTGTAGTGAGATCTCTCAGGCAAAATTCCATACAAGCAAATTACTGTCTCCACAAAGCATTCCTGCCACACCTAATTCACCATTCCCTGAACAAAATGTGCCCTCTTCATTGTCCAGGTCTGTGCAGTGCTGGTTTCCCTGCCTGCACAGCTCACTCCAGCCCATTCCAGCCCATTCCCCATCCCTCCACCTCCCCCTTCCCTCCCCACTCTCATACAACTCTTCCTCATCTTTCAGGACTTAGCTTCAATGTCACCTTAACTGGAAACTTCTCTCAGCCTCCAAAAGAGCTTCCCATTGCATTTGATGCATGCACTATTATTTGATCATTTTTGAGTTATAGTCCAAGTCTTTTTGTACCTGAATAACATGTTACCCAGTCAGTCTCTTTTCCTGGATTCAGAAGTCTTTCATGGTAGATCCAGCTGGAAGTGACAAATACATTCTTTTGAAATAAAGGGATGACACAAACAGACATAAGTTCTTAAACGTCTTAAATGGTATGTGAAAATTAAACAAAATTCAAAGACTTGTGGGAATACTTAGAAGGAAAGTTACTGGGAATGTCATAAAGGGTTAATTTGTATTTTATTTTTTGAGACATTATTTTTATTTGATTTTTTATTTTCTGTCACCTAGGCTGGAGTGCAGTGGTGCAATCAGGTCTCACTGCAGCCTCGACCACCTGGGCTCAAGTAATCTCACTTAATTTTTATTTGGTTTAAGAAACAGTCTTGGTTGAGGGTGGTGGCTTATGCCTGTAATCTCAGCACTTTGGGAGGCTGAAAGAGGTATATTACTTGAGGCCAGGAGTTTGAGATCAGTCTGGGCAATATATTAAGACCTTGTCTCTACCAAAAAACAGAGTGAATGTGTGGAAGACAATTTTTCCACAGACTGGGAGTGGAGGGAATAATTTCAGGATGATTCAATTGCATTACAAATATTGTGCACTTTATTTCCATTATTATTACATTGTAATATATAATGAAGTAATTCTACAACTCACTATAATGTAGAATCAGTGGGATCTCTGAGCTTGTTTTCCTGCAACTAGACTGTCCATCTGGGGTGATGGGAGACAGTGACAGAACATCAGGCATCAGATTCTCGTAAGGAGCGCACAACCTAGATGCCTCGCATGCACACTTCACGACAGGGTTCGTGCTCCTATGAGAATCTAATGCTGCTGCTGATCTGACAGGATGTGGAGCTCAGGTGGTCATGCAAGCGATGGGAGGGGCTAGAAATACAGATGAAGTTTCCCTTCACTCGCCTGCTGCTCACCTCTGGCTCTGTGGCCCTGTGGTTGGGAGACTGCTGCTCAAGTGCATTCGAAAGGATCCATCCCATGCCATTCTTCAGTCATCTTTACTGCTGCAGTGGTCAACTGCAGCACCCCTAAGCTTGCAGGGCATATGCTTCACCTGGTATTTCTTTTTTTTTTTTTTTTGAGACGGAGTCTCACTCTGTCGCCCAGGCTGGAGTGCAGTGGCACGATCTCGGCTCACTGCAAGCTCCGCCTCCCAGGTTCCCGCCATTCTCCTGCCTCAGCCTCCCAAGTAGCTGGGACTATAGGTGCCTGCCACCACGCCCGGCTAATTTTTTGTATTTTTAGTAGAGACGGGGTTTCACCGTGTTAGCCAGGATGGTCTTGATCTTCTGACCTCATGATCCGCCCACCTTGGCCTCCCAAAGTGCTGGGATTACAGGGGTGAGCTGCTGCACCCGGCCTTCACCTGGTGTTTCATCACAATCAACAGTAAGTGGTAGCTTGAGTCATTGTGAGGTCACTTCCTGGAAATCACCAGCATCCCATATCCCACTGGCAAGGAGCTCAGCACTGCTCCTTGGATAACCAAACTTATTCCCAAATCCCATCTGTGTGGGTCTATCTCCTGGTACCCTTCCTACCATCAATTCTGTATTTGTAGGAGTCCAATCAGGAGACAGAAACCACTCAAAAGTTTAAACTAGAATGAGCAAGGTGGCTCACACCTATAATCCCAGCACTTTGGGAGGCCAAGGTGGGTGAATTGCTTTGAGTTCAGGAGTTTGAGACCAGTCTGGGAAACATGGCGAAACCCCATCTCTACAAAAAAACACAAAAATTAGCTCGGTGTGGTGGCACTTACCGGTAATCCCAGCTACTCGGGAGGCTAAGTCAGGAGAATTGCTTGAGCCTGGCAGGTGGAGGCTGCAGTGAGCAGAGATTGTGCCACTGTACTCCAGCCTGAGTGACAGCGTGAGACCTGGTATCAAAAAGAAAAAAAAAAATATATATATATGTAAATTTAATATAGAAAGTATTAATTTTGGCCAGGCACCATGGCTCATGCCTGTAATCCCAGCACTTTGGGAGGCCAAGGCAGGCGGATCACCTGAGGTCAGAAGTTCAAGACCAGCCTGACCAACATGGAGAAACCCCATCTCTAATAAAAATACAAAATTAGCTTGGCATGGTGGCACATGCCTGTAATCCGAGCTACTCGGGAGGCTGAGGCAGGAGAATCGCTTGAACCCGGCAGGCGGAGGTTGCGGTGAGCCAAGATAGCGCCACTGCACTCCAGCTTGGGCAATCCAGCCTGGGAAACAAGAGTGAAACTCCATCTCAAAAAAAAAAGTATTAATTTTAGCAGAGGATCAGCATAACGAGGGACACACTAGCACAAAGTAAAGACAACTCTAGAGAATACAGAACTAGCAGAGGCCAGGCACTGTGGCTCATGCCTGTAATCCCAGCAATTTGGGAAGCCTAGGCAGGAGGATCACTTGAGGCCAGGAGTTGGAGACCTGTCAGCGCAACATAGTGAGACTATATGTCTACCAAAAAAAAGAAAAATATTAGCCAGGCGTGGTGGTGCACACCTGTAATTCCAGCTACTTGGGAGTCTGGGGTGGGAGGATCCCTTGAGGCTGGGAAGTCTACACTATAGTGAGCCAAGATCATGCCACTGCACTCCAGCCTGGGCGACAGAGTGAGACCCTGTCTTAGAAAGAAAAAGAAAAGAAAGTGTTAATCCCTCTAAGGGAATCTCCTCTTCTCCTTCCCTCTCTGGAACCTCACTTGTCAGTTCTTCCTCCCACTTTCCTGTATCTTTAACCTATCCCCCACTTTTAGCGCCTTCCTACCATCATTTAAATTACTCAAACTTCTTCTGTTTTAAAAACCTCTCCCTCAACTCAGTGAGAGGTCTCCTGCACACCCACTGAGCCATCTGCTCCCCCTGGTGACTTCTCTACAGAAGCCTGAGCCATGTCTCTAATCCATGAATCTCATCATGTTACTCCCCCATTTACATCACTTCTCCTTGCCTCGGGGATTAAGTCCAAACTCCTTAACAGCCCCCGCTCTGCCCTGCCTTGCAAGGCAGCCTCACTGCTTGCCCCTCTCCATTTCACCTGCTATGGAGTCCAACTGAGCCTCATCTGCCCCCTGAATGCACACTCTTTCTCCTCTGGGAGTCTCTGAAGTGGGTGATATCCTCTGCTTATAATATGCTTCCCCTTAAACCTCTACTCTCTTCCTGGCTAGCTTCGGCTCCTCTGTCACTTGTCCGCTTTGGCATCACCTCCTCATGGAAGACTTCCTTGACTCCCCAGATTCTCAGGAGCATGGCAGGTGAGGTGCTCCTCCCATGAATGGATGGAGATTACAGAGTGTGTGTTATTCATGCTTAATTCACCAGTGCTTAGCTCAGTACCTGGCACAAGTTACTGTGGTGGCCAAAGTAATAACCCCCCACCCTGCCAACTAATTGCTCATGTCCTCTGTTACACAGCACAATTACATAGGAAGGGGGAATTAAGAGTGCAGATAAAATTAATGTTGCTCATCAGCTGACCTTAAAACAAGATTATCCTGGAGTATCTAGGAGAGCCCATGTAATTACAAGCATTCTTTAAAAGTGGAAGAGGGAGGCAGAAAGTTAAGAACCAGAGACAGTGGGCACAATGACTCATGCCTGTAATACCAATACTTTGGGAGGCCAAGGCAGGAAAATCCCTTGAGTGCAGGAGTTCAAGGTCAGCCATGGCAACATACTGTGGCCCCATCTCTACAAAAAAATAAAAACAAGATTCACTGAGTGTCATGGTGCTTACCAGCTACTGGGAAGGCTGACATGGTAGGATTGCTTGAGCCTGGGAGTTTGAGGCTACAATGAGCCATGATTGGACAACTGAACTCCATCCTGAGTGACAGGGAAACGTCCTGTTCCTAAAGAAAAAAAGGACATTGGAATCAGGGTCCCCTCCATCCTAAGGTGGCTACAAGGCATCTCTCTCTGCAAATGAGTAAACATCATCCTCCAACTCCTCACAGAGTGAAGCAGCAGGAAAACTCCCTCACCTCATTTCTGTGCTACTTGGGAGGCCTGGACACCCAATAACCAGCACCTTGCTGATGAAACAATTAGGAAATGGCTCGAGTTGAGCTAAGGAGAATTTGGATCCTTCTTTTGGTTCTCAATAGGCAGGGTAGGGGCCAGGCATGGTGGCTCATACCTGTAATCCTTGCACTGTGGGGGGCCAAGGTGAGAGGACTGCTTGAGGCCAGGAGCTCAAGACCAGCCTGGGCAACATAGCAAGACCTGGATAGCATACACCTGTGGTCCCTACTACTTGGTAGGATGAGGTAGAAGGATTGATCACTTGATCCCAGGAGTTTCAGGTGGCAGTGAGCCATGATCACACCACTGCACTTCAGCCTGGGTGACAGAGCCAGACCATGTCTCAAAAAGTAAAAAAAAAAAAAAAAAAAAAGAGAGATAGAGGGAGAGAGACTATAGGCAGGTACCCCCATATTTGGCTAATTTTTAAATATTCTGTAGAGACAAGGTCTTGCTAGGTTGCCCAGGCTGGTCTAAAACTCCTGGCATCAGGCTGGGCATGGTGGCTCATGCTTGTTATCCCAGCACTTTGGGAGGCTGAGGCAGGCAAATCACCTGAAGTCAGGAGTTCAAGACCAGCCTGGCCAACATGGTGAAACTCTGACTCTACTAAAAATATAAAAATAAGCCGGGCAGTAGTGGCATGTACCTGTAGTCTAAGCTACTCAGGAGGCTGAGGCAGAGGTTGCAGTGGGCCAAGATCGCACCACTGCACTCCACCCTGGGCAACAGAGTGAGACTCTGTCTTAAAAACAAAACAAAACACAACAAAACAAAAAACAAAAAAACTCCTGGCATGAAGACATCTTCCTGTCTTAGCTTCCCAATGCCCTGGGATTATATTGTTTCCTATAATTGAAGACACTCGTTCTTATACTGCTTTAAGGTATAAAGAAAAAAAAACCATATTGACAAATGTTGGTGAAGGCCGGGCATGGTGGCTCAGCCTGTAATTCCAGAACTTTGGGAGGCTGAAGTGGGCAGATCACTTGAGGCCAGGAGTATGAGACCAGCCTGGGCAACATGGTAAAATCCCATCTATAACAATTAGCCAAGCATGGTGGCATACACCTGTAATTTTCAGCTACTCAGGAGGCTGAGATGAGAGAATCACTTGTGCCTGGGAGGTCAAGGCTGCAATGAACTGTGATGGCATCACTGTGCTGCAGCCTGAGAGACAGAGCAAGCCCCTATCTAGAAAAAAAAAAAATGTCAGTGAAGATGTGGAGGAGTTGGAACTCACATACATTACTGATGGGAACATTAAATCGTGTAACCACTTTGGGTAGTTCTGTTCTTGTCATTTTAATTGGATTTTTTTTTTTTTAAATCAAGACAGGGTTTCACTATCTTGCCCAGGCTGGTCTTGAATTCATGGGCTCAATTCCTCCCAACTGAGCCTCCTGACTAGCTGGGATTATAGGTGTGAGCCATTGCACCCAACTGGTGTAGCCACTTTAGAAAACAGTGTGGCAGTTTCTCAAAAGGCTAAATGTACAGTCATCATATAATGCAACAATTTCACTCCTAGGCATATATCCCAGAGAAATAAAAATATATGTCCACACAGAAACTTGTACAACAGTCTTCATAGCAGCATTATTCATAATGGCCAATACATGGAAACAACCCAAATGTCCACCAACTGTTGAACAGATAAACAAAACACAGTGTGTCTCTGCCACGGAATATTGCCATAGAAGGAATGAAATATTGATACACACTATGACATAAAGGAACTTTGAAAACACTGTGCTAAGAGGGAAAAAAAGCCACAAAAGATCACATATTGTACAATTCTATTTGTCCAGATTAGGCAAATATATAGTGACGAAAAATCAATCAATGGCTGCCTAAGGCTGGGGGCCAAGGCAGGTTGGGGGAGTAGGAGGTAGTGGCTAAGGGGTATGGATATGGATTTCTCTACAGGGTAATGAAGGGTTCTAAAACTGACTGTGGTGATTGATGCACAGCTCTGTGAATATTCTAAAACCTACTGAATTGCAGATTTCAATAAATAAAGTGAATGGTATGTGAATCATATTTTAATAAAGCTATTATTTAAAATAATAATAATGGGGGGCTGGGCACAGGTGGTCATGCCTGCCTGTAATCCCAGCACTTTGGGAGGCTGAGGCAGGAGGATCACTTGAAGTCAGGAGTTTTGAGCCCAGTCTGAGCAACCTGGCAAGATCCTGTCTCTATGATAAAAAATGAAAAAATTAGCTGGACATGGTGGCACACGTCTGTAGTCCCAGCTACTTGGGAGACTGAAGTGGGAGAACTGCTTGAGCTCAGGAGTTTGAGGCTCAGTGAACCATGATCGTGTCACTGTACTGCAGCCTGAGCAACAGAGCAAGACCCTGTCTCTGAAAAGGAAAGAAAACAAATGCAAGTTTTTACCACTTTGTGAGTGTAGCCAAGTTGGAGGAGAAATAGACAAGAATAAAAGAGCACTGAATAACGAGGGTGAGTGGCTAATTAGGCTCAGTTGCTAGCTAAGTGGCTTCTAAAAAATTCATTAGTAAAGTTATAGCTCTGGGGACAGTCATGTAGTCAAAGAATGAATGCTAAATTCATTACAAAGGCCCGTGGTCTTTCTTTACATGCCTTCTAGTGAAAAATTCCTAAGTGCCTAAATAGCAAGTCTGCAACGATAGCAGCTGTTTATTAAAGACTACAAAAAAGAAATGGAGGCCTGGAGTGGTGGCTCATGTCTGTAATCCCTGCACTTTGGGAGGCTGAGGCAGGCAGATCACTTGAGTTCAGGAGTTCGAGATGAGCCTGGCCAACATGGTGAAACCCCATCTCTACTAAAAATACAAAAATCATCTGGGTGGCGGGCACCTGTAATCCCAGCTACTCGGGAGGCTGAGGCAGGAGAATTGCTTGAACCCAGAAGGCAAGGGTTGCAGTGAGCCAAAATCGCACCACTGCACTCCAGCCAGGGTGACAAGAGCAAGACTCTATCTTAAAAAAAAAAAAAAAAAAAAAAGGCATCTTCTTAAAGAATGACATAGTGTTTCATGATAAAGAAGCTCTAATTTTGCATTTGTTCAAGTATTGATTAGATTTAGCCAATATGACACCAATCTTGGATAAAGTGCAAACAACACAATTTCATTTTCTCATTAAAAACTGATTAGGTAGTCTAATATCAATTCTGACCTTACTAAAAACTGATCAGATTAAAAAAATTATGGAATGATGGAGCCAATAAGATGTTACAACCTGTTCCAAGGGGAATTCCAAAACCCACACATATTTGAGACCATCAAATATGATGAAATATATTTGATTACTATATTGAAAAATAAACTGATTATATAGCCAATAACAATTGGCAGGGGTCTCCTCATCCACAGCCACACAAACCCGATCACGCAGCTATGTGGTTGCAAGGCCTACATAGCCTAGAAGGGACTGGTCTGACTTGAGAATTCATTTCATTTGTATTTGTATTTTGAGACAGGGTCCCACTCTGTCACCCAGGATGGACTGCAGTGGTATAATCATAGCTCACTGCAGCCTTGACCAACTGGGCTCAAGAGATGCTCCTGCCTCAGCCGCCCCAATGCCTGGGAATACAGGCAAGTACCACCATGTCAGGCTTTTTTTTTTTCTTTCAATTTTTGTATAGAGAGAAGTCTTGATATGTTGCCCAAGCTGGCCTCAAACTCCTAGAATCAAGAGATCTGCCCATCTCAGCCTCCTGAGTAACTGGGGCCACAGATACACACCATCATGCCTGGCTATATTTATTTTATTAAATTTATTTCTTTTATTTTTGTAGAGCGGTCTTGCTATGTTGCCCAGGCTGCTCTCAAACTCATGGCCTTAAAACATACTCCCATCTCTGCCTCTCAAACTGTTGGAACTATAGGTGTGAGCCACTGCACCTGGCCTGACTTGAGATTTCTTTTATCTAGCATCCTTTACTTGGTAGGATTGGGAAAGGCAGTAGTGTTTTTTAAAATTACTTAATCATTCAATTAGAATCAAACTCAACCTTGACCCCTGCCTTCTCTCACAGCTTTGGGTAATGTCAGGAAATCCTACTGACTGACTTCAATATCTATCCAGGCTCTGACCATCTCTCACCACCACCGTGCACCCAGTCAGGATCACTATCCTCTCCCACCGGGATGTTGCCACAGCTTGGCCCCCATGCTTCTACCCAAATCTTCCCATAGTCTTCTCAACTTGGCAGCCAGGGTGTGCTTTTAAATCAGGAGACAGATCATATCGCCTCTCGGCTCAGAAGCCCTCGGTGGTTCCAATTTTAGTCAGAGTAAAAGCCAAAGCCCCAGCAACAGTGTCCCAGGGCTTACATGATCTGTACCGATCCCAGCCCAGCAACTCCCTGGCCTCCTCACCGACTTCGCTCCCTCTATCTCTTTGCTCCACTGGCCTCCTTCCAGAGCCTCAGACACACCAGGGAATTTCCTCCTAATGCCTTTATCCTGTTGACTCAGCCTACAATGCTTTTCCCTCAGCACTTTGGCCAGCTCCATCACCTGCTTCAAACTTTTGCTCAATATTCACTTATGAGGCCAACCCTGACCACTCTACTTAACATTGCCATCTGTCCCCATTCCCATCATGCTCATTTCTTTCTTTCTTTTTGAAACAAGGTCTTGCTCTATTGCCCAGGCTGGAGTACAGTGGTGCAATCATAGCTCACAGCAACTTCAACCTCCCAGGCTTAAACAATTCTCCCACCTCAGCTTCCCTAGGAACTGAGACTACAGCTGCATGCCACAACACCTGGCTAATTTTTTTTTTTTTTTTTTGAGACGGAGTCTCAGTCGCCCAGGCTGAAGTGCAACAGCACGATCTCAGCTCACTGCAATGTCTGCCTTTCAGGTTCAAGTGATTCTCTGCCTCACCCTCCCGAGTAGCTGGGATTACACCCACCACCACACCTGGCTAATTTTTGTATTTTTAGTAGAGATGGGGTTTCACCATCTTGACCAGGCTGGTCTTGAACTTCTGACCTCGTGATCCACCTGCCTCCGCCTCCCAAAGTGCTGGGATTACAAATGTGAGCCACCGCGCCCGGCCTTTTTAAAAAAATTCTTTTAGACATGAGGTCTCATTATGTTGCCCAGGCTGGCCTTAAGCTCCTGGGCTCAAGCAATCCTCCTACCTCAGCCTCCTAAAGTCCTGGGATTACTGGCATGAGCAACTGTTAACATGAAGCCCTGGCTTCATGTTCATTTTTTACTTGCTGCTACAACAAACTACCCTACATTTAGTGGCTTGAAACACCATAAATCTACCACCTTACAGTTCTAGGGGCCAGAAGCCTAACTAGGTCTATTAAGGCTAAAGTCAAGGTGTCAGAGGGGCTGCATTCCTTCTGGAAACTCTAGAGAGAATGAGCTCCTTTGCCTTTTCCAGCTTCTAGAAGCCACCCCCATTCCTTGACTCACCTTGAAGATGGCCCCTGACTCCATATTCGAGGCCAGAAGTGCAGCATCTTCAAATCTCCCTCTCTGACCTCTTCTTCCTTCACCACATCTCCTTCTCTAATTCTGACTCTCTTACCTCCTTGTTTCTCTTATAAAGATCCTTGTGATTGGTGGGCATGGGGGCTCCCATCTGTAATCCCAACACTTTGGGAGGCCAAAGACGAAGGATTGCTTGAGGCCAAGAGTTAGAGATCAGCCTGGGGAACATAGGAAGGCCCTGCCTTTACAAAATTAAAATTTAAATCAGCTGGACATGGTGATGCAAGCCTGTAGTTCCAGCTACTGGAGAGGCTAAGGTGGGAGGATCACTTTAGCCTAGGAGGTCAAGGCTGCAGTGAGCTATGATCACATCACGGCACTCCAGCCTTGGTGGCAGAGTGAGACTCTGTCTCAAATATAAGAAAAGAAATACACATTTGGTCTCTGCCCCTGGTTCCTGGCATAGAGCTTCTAAAGCTCTTATGAAGTCCTTAGTGACAAAGGTAATACGAGCACTTTCTGTTTTAATATTTAGTCTTAGTCCCAGGTTCCTGACACAAGGGCCTCTAAGGTCTTTCAGATCTGTAGCATGGTAAGAATGCAAGTGGGATGCTGTTGAGCTGACAGGGTGGCTGCAAGCTCCTAGACTGCTTCAGGAGGAAGGCTGGCTGCCAGAGGAACCAACCACATTTTTTTAAAATGGAGTTTGGCTCTTGTAGCCCAAGCTGGAGTGCAATGGCACAATCTCAGCTCACTGCAACCTCCGCCTCCCATGTTCAAGCAATTCTCCTGCTTCCGCCTCCTGAGTAGCTGGAATTATAGGGATGCACCACAATGTCCAGCTAATTTTTGTTATTTTTAGTAGAGACGGGGTTTCACCATGTTGGTCAGGCTGGTCTCAAACTCCTGACCTCAAGTGATCCACATGCCTCGGCCTCCCAAAGTGCTAGGATTACAGGCATGAGCCACCACGCCCGGCCCCAACCACATTTTTTGAGGCTTGGAACTTTCAGCCTCACCTGCTGAACTCCAGGAGGCAAAAGGTACTGGAGATTGACTTAACTACCAATGGCCAATCAATCATGCCTCCATAAAAACCCAAATAACAGGGTTTGGAGAACCCTTGTGTTGCTGAACACAAGGAGGTGCTGGGAGGGTAGTGTGCCCAACAGAGGGCATGGAAGCTCTGTGCCCCTCCCCACTTACCTCGTCCTGTGCATCTCTTTCATTGGCTGTTCCTGAGATGGAGCCTTTACATTGAGCCAGTAATAGAAAGTAAGCTGGCCAGATGCGGTGGCTCATGCCTGTAATCCCAGCACTTTGGGAGGCAGAGGTGGGCGGAATCACTTGAGCCTAGGAATTTGAGACCATCCTGGGCAACATAAGAAGACCCCATCTATACAAAAATTAAAAGAAATTAGCCAGATGTGGTGGTGGGAACCCTGTAATTCCAGCTACTTGAGAGGCTGAAGCAGGAGAATCACTTGAGCCCTGGAGGCTGAGGCTTCAATGAGCTATGACTGCACCACTGCACACCAGCCTGGACAACAGAGTGAGGCCCTGTCTCTTAAAAGAAAAGAAAAAAACCTGTTTTTCTAAGTTCTGTGAGTTGTTCTAGTAAATAATTAAACTCAAGAAGAGGGTCATGGGAAACCCTGATTTCTAACTGGTTGGTCAAAATACAAGTGACAACCTAGGACTTCCAATTGGCATCTGAAGTGAGGGTGGTCTTGTGGGACTGAGCCCCTAATCTGCAGGGTCTGCACTAACTCCAGGTATTGTCAGAATGGAATTGTGGGATATGCAGTTGGTATCCAGACAGTTGGAGAATTGGTGTAGAAACTCCACACGCATATTTGGTCAGTAGTGTGTGAGTAGAGAGAAACATGAGTTCTTCTCTCACCTGTCTACCTGCTTAACTGCATAGGAAAGGCAATGTATGGTGCTCATGAACAAGGCAAGCATTAAAGTCAGACCAGACCTAACATGTGACTCAGTCTTAATACCCAGGTGAGGTTGGGCAAATCGCTCATTAACCCCAAGTCTTCATCATTTTGTGCATATAATGGGGATAACTGTGGCCCCCACCTGTTTTTGTGAGAATCAATGAAATAATATGCTTGATGTTATCGTGATCATCATACTATTTGACAAGGGCAGTGATGCATGATAACATCAAAAAATTAGAAACTGTAATGAGGTCTCTTGGGCAAAATTCCATACAAGCAAATGACCGTCTCTCCAAAGCATTCCTGCCACACTTAATTCACCATTCCCTGAACAAAATGTGCCATTTTCATTGTTCGGGTCTGTACAGTGCTGGTTTCCCTGCCCGGGCAGCTCACTCCATCCCATCCCAGCCCATTGCCCATCCCTCCACCTCCTCTTTCCCTCCCCACTCTCATACAACTCTTCCTCATCTTTCAGGACCTGGTTTCAATGTCACTTTAACTGGAAGCTTCTCTCACTCTCCAGAAGAGCTTCCACTGCACTTGATGCATGCAGTATTATTTGATCATTTTTGAGTTATAGTCCAAGTCTTTTTGTACCTGAATAACATGTTGCCCAGTCAGTCTCTCTTCCTGGATTCAGAAATCTTTCATGGTAGATCGAGCCGGAAGTGACAAAAAGACATTCTTTAAAAGAAAAAAAAAAAAAGAGGGATGACACAGACAGACGTCAGTACTTGAAAGTTTTAAATGGTATGTGAAAAACAAACAAAATTCAAGGGCTTCTAGGAGAAACGTAGGAGGGAAGGTGCTACTGGGAAATATGATGGAAGGTTAATTTTTATTTTATTTTATTTTTAGAGAAAGGGTCTTGCTCTATCGCCTAGGCTGGACTGCAGTGGTGCAATCACAGTTAACTGCAGCCTCAACCTCCAGGGCTCGAGCAATATTCCCATCTAATGTTTATTTTATTTAAGAAACACAGTCTTGCTCTTACCAAAGCTAAAGTGCAGTAGTATGATCATAGCTTACTGCAGCCTCAACCTTCTAGGCTCAAGTGATCCTTCAGTCTTAGCCTCCCCAGTAGCTGGGACTACAGGTGTGCACTGCAATGTGTAGCTCTTTTTATTTTTTAATTTTTAGTAGAGACGAAGTGTCGCTATGTTGACCAGGCTGGTGGTGATCTCCTACACTCAGGCAGTTCTCCCACCTCAGCCTTCCAAAGTGCTGGGATTACAGGTGTGAGCTGCCACACCTGGCTGAGGGGGTTAATTTTTAATTATAAAGAGCTCAAAGCAAATATTAGAAGGAGCCTAAATGCCTACAGCAGCTGACTGGTAAATTGTGATACATCCATATAATCAAATATTATGTAACCATGAAAAGGATTAACATAGATCAATAGGTATTGGCACAAATGTCCACGAAATATGAAAATGTGAAGTGATGTTCAATCAGCCTGTATGTATCTTGAAGGATATGGCCCGTTTTCTCAATAGCAATTATTTCCTGAGATAAGATTATGGGTCTAAAGAGTGAAGGAAATTTTTCACTTCTTTATTTAAAAGTATTTACTATTTTTATAATTTAATAAAAGACTAAACAGATCATTGAATTAGCACAAATTAAGTCTATAAATAAATGGAAAAGACACGGACAGCCCAGGCATGGTGGCTCACGCTTATAATACCAGTACTTTGGGACGGGGCGTTGGGGGGATTGCTTGAGGCCAGGAGTTCCAGACCAGCCTAAGAAACAAAGCAAGACCTCGTCTCTACTAAAAATTAAAAAAATATTGGCCAGGCATGGTGGCATATGCCTATAGTCCCAACTACTGAGGTGGAAGGATCACCTGAGCCCAGGAGGTCAAGGCTGCAGTGAGTTGAGACTGTGCCACTACACTCAAGCCTGGGAGACAGAGCGAGACTTCATCTCAAAAAAAAAAAAAAAAAAAAAAAAAAAAGACAATAAAGAAATAAAGCTAATAAGCTAACATAACGAAAGATAAAACATGACAAATAGGCTGGGCGCATGGCTCACGCTTGTAATCCAGCACTTTGGGAGGCTGAGGTGGGTAGATCACAAGGTCAAGGAGTTCAAGACCAGCCTGATCAACATGGTGAAACCCCGTCTGTACTAAAAATACAAAAATTAGCATGCTGCTATAAAGACACATGCACATGTATGTTTACTGTGGCACTATTCACAATAGCAAAGACTTGGAACCAACCCAAATGTCCAACAATGATAGACTGGATTAAGAAAATGTGGCACATATACACCATGGAATACTATGCAGCCATAAAAAATGATGAGTTCAGGTCCTTTGTAGGGACATGGATGAAGCTGGAAACCATCATTCTCAGCAAACTATTGCAAGGACAAAAAACCAAACACTTCATGTTCTCACTCATAGGTGGGAATTGAACAATGAGAACACATGGACACAGGAAGGAGAACATCACACACCGGGGACTGTTGTGGGGTGGGGGAAGGGGGAGGGATACCATTAGGAGATATACCTAATGCTAAATGACAAGTTAATGGGTGCAGCACACCAACATGGCACACATATACATATGTTAACAAACCTGCACATTGTGCACATGTACCCTAAAACTTAAAGTATAAAAAAAAAAATTAGCTGGGCGTGGTGCTGTGTGCCTGTAATCCCAGCTACTCAGGAGGCTGAGGCAGAAGAATCACTTGAACCTGGGAGGTAGAGGTTGCAGTAAGCTGAGATCACACCACTGCGCTCCAGCCTAGGTGACACAGCGAGACTGTCTCTCAAAAAGGAAAAAAAAAAAGTGACAAAGTAATATGAGGTCTTTTATTTATCACACAGAAAATAACTTGTTAAATTATAATACCTGTGCCAGCGAAGGTGCAGTGAAATGGCCATTTTCTTGTAGTATTAGTGGTGTTTAAATTGTATACAAGCCTTCCAGGATAAAGCTTGGAAATTTTTTTAAAATAATACAGACAGTGACTGATTATACTGCCTCCTCCACCTCCTGGCCTCAAGCAATCCTCCCACCTCAGCCTCCCAAAGTGCTGGAATTACAGGCTGACAGCCACCATGCCTGAAAGCTCGGCAATTTACATCAAGGGTAGTAAGAATGCTCATACCCTGCGACTCACAGTAATCTCACTTCTGAAAATATCATCTTTGGATATAATTCAACCTAAACAAAAGGTCATATGCACAAATGCAGTGAAAATCTGGGAGTAATTTTTTTCTCTTTTTAAAAAAAATATGGAATGCTTCACAAATTTGCATGTCATTCTTTCAGAGAGGCCATGCCAATCTCTCTATTGTTCCAACTTAAGTATGTGTGCTACTGGAGCAAGCATGAGTAATTTAAGATAGAGTGGTTAAGTGAAATAAGGAAGAGTTACGGAGAATTTAAAAATCTATGGTATTTATAGGCACCTAGTAACAGCTCAGTAAATGTTAGCTGCTACTATTGTTATTTTTATGGTAATTTCACTAAATTAAAAATTGTTTTTAAAAGCTACCATTGTCATGGAATGTAATGTATCCTACAGTATAATTGTAAAAATAGATACAATTTGTCCCTTGGTATATGGGGGGATTAATTCCAGCTCCCCCATTTCTGTGTATACCAAAATCCATGCATACTCAAGTTTTTGAAGTCAGTCCTGTGGAATCCACATGTAAAAAAAAATGCGAAAATTAGTGAGGTGTGGTGACGAGTACCTGTAGTCCCAGCTACTTGTGAGGCTGAGGAAGGAGGACTGCTTGAGCCCAGGAGGTTGAGGCTGCAGTGAGCCATAACTGCACCACTGCAGTCCAGTCTGGGGAACAGAGTGAGACAGAAGGTTGACTTTTTAATCAAATTTTTCTGTTCACTTGAAGATATGGTCAGGACTGTGGCATACGAAAATTCTTCATAAAATAACTGTCTAATCCAATTAATGCTAGAATTAGGGACAGAAAATGTTTTGGTGACTATTTATTCCTTCACTTGCTGTTATATAAACTATTGCCAGTGGGCACTTACCAACCAGAAGTGTCATCTCAGAGCTACTCACAATGAAAGGTGATCTCTGGGGCTCAGATGTGTTGAGGTCCCCATGCCTGGGCTATGGGTGCTGAGTGGGACTTACTTGTCTATCCATTTTATATATTCCAGCACTGGGAAACTAGGGTTTATCCATCTTGATAAGATGTCATTTAAATTCCACTTGGCAAGAACCACAAATGGAAGAAAGGCCATGAAACCACAGTACAGTACTTGTTCTCAAGGGAATCTTCAGCTTAGGTGACTCTGTAAAAGAGAAATTACACTGTTGAAAAATCATCGCAGGTCAGTTGAGGTGGCTCATACCTATAATCCCAGCCCACTGGGAGACTAAGGCAGGAGGATCCCCTGAGGCCAGGAGTTCCAGACCAGCCTGGGCAACACAGTGAAACCTCAAAAAATCTCTACAAAAAATTAGAAAATGAGCTGGGTGTGGTAACACATTCCTATAGTCCCAGCTACTCTGGGGTCTGCAATAGGAGGATCGCTTGAGCCCAGGAAGTGGAAGCTGCAGTGAGCTCTGATCTCACCACTGCACTCCAGCCTGGGTGACAGAGTGAGACCCTGTCTCAACATACACACACCCACACACACCCTCATCTCAGTCTGTCCAGCCTTGACTAATCAAAAGGGTCTTCTGGTTACAGAAGAGGTATGCTCTTTTGTAGGACAGGGAGAGACCAGCAAGCTTGTTCACAGACTTTTCCTCATCCTTTGCTTAGTTTTCCAAGAACCCTCATAGTGGAAACAGTCCCTGGGAAAACGACCTAAATCTTTAGGTTACCAGAAGAGAAATATGCCTCCTTTGTCAATTAATAAATGGAACACTTGCCTTAAAATCCGGGGAGTTCTGCTAGAATGAATCACTCCCTAAGACCCTGACCTATGCAGGGAACATGAAAAACTGGAGTTTAACTGGACACAGTGGATCATGCCTGTAATCCCAGCACTTTGGGAGGGCGAGGCAGGTGGATCACCTGAGGTCAAACCTGGCCAACATGGTGAAACCCCGTCTCTACTAAAAATACAAAAATTAGCTGGGCGTGGTGGTGGACGCCTGTAATCCCAGCTACTTGGGAGGCTGAGGCAGGAAAATTGCTTGAATCTGGAAGGCAGAGATTGCAGTTACTTCTAGAAGAATTTCCATTAGCCGTTTGAAATCCTTCAACATTCATTAAGGCCAAAGAGTTTTCACCTAATTTAATCTGATGGGTATGTGACCAGAGTCTTTCTAGGGAATAGAGACTCCCAAACTGTTCAGCTGTGAAGTGAGGAGAGAATTTATTACTCAAAATCAAAGGGAAATGAAAAGAGGCCAATCTAGAATGTCATTATTCTTTTTTCGGGGGGAATGGATTCCAGAGTCATTTTGTGACCTTTACATGACCTCCTTATTAGCATCTAAAAGCTTCCAGTATAGGATGCAGCCAGCTAGGTTCTCTTCTAATGTAATAAAATCTGCTTCAGCAAAGCTTATGCAGAGCCATCTCCAGACTCCAGAAATAATAAGCTATAAATTACTGGATCTCCCATTTGATATAATGAAGTATAAGCACAGTCCTGAATGACTCCTCTACATACTACTCTGGGTGGCTTGAAGTGAATTTGATACAAGAACTGGAGCGAGCGCAAAGCAGAGCTAGATCTAGGATTAACGCTCTTGGGCCCAGCTCCTCACTACTCACCGATGAGTCCAGTTCCAGAACCCAAGTAGAGGGTGGGGAAACAAGGCTCCTGGCATTTCCCAATGTCTGCATCTCTTTCACATTTCTTGTCTCCTTGCAAAGAAACTAAACAGGCTCAACTGAAATAACTAAATGATTAAACCCTATGCAGAGAATCTCCAAAGATTCACAAAATATCATTGAAGACTGTTACACAGACAACCATGAGGATGACTTGATGTACCAGTGATCTACAATATTTGGGATCATTCCAAATTCCCATCAAGGATCTGCCTATATCAACACGGGAGCCAAGGACCAACCACTCAAATGGGCCCTGCTGCCAAGCCTTTTTTTTTTTTTTTTTTTTTTTTTAACAATGCCATCTCTTCATATTGCTCTGTTTAACAAAACTGCAGCCTGTCACCCATCCTTAAATCCCTTGGCCAATGGCACAGAGCCAGAGTATGCTACTCCCTAGCAGGAAATCAACAGGATGACCTACTAAACACCATTCAGAAGATGCTAAGACCCATGAATTGCAACAGGAAAGAGAATTAGTCAGGCAGGTACATGCTGTGCCAAAAATGCACTACAACCCCCACCCAATTCTGCCTAATCCTAGCTGGGCTGACACCAACCTGATGAGACAGGCCTATAAGATCTCAAACTAAAACAGAAACTCTTGAACTGGGTTCTTGCGAACCCAGGAAGCAGCAGTAAACCATTGAAGAACAGGTAAGTTCTTGAGGTGAAGGAGAGTTCCAGATAAATGGAATGCTGGTAGAACACAGGGCTCAAAGGAGCAAAAGTTAACCTAAGCCTAGGTAGAACCTTGTTTACTAGAGTATTAGGCATGGGTTGTGGCAACTATTCTAACCAAAGAGGCTCCACTGAGGGCGGGTTGGCAATCCAAGGTATAGCATGCATAGGGCTGGTGAAATTCAGGGTGACTGAAACAAAAGCTTCAGAACCAGGAAGACCACATTTGGGGGTAGAGCACAAAACTCTGAAGAGATGAATCTTTGTAAGAGTGAGGCAAACTATATAGCAGTTTTAGGAGATCTGTTGGTGCCCAGCAAGAGCTCCAAACAGGCTATATGCAGGGATGCAGGCTGTAGTTTCAGGAGAGGAGGTTCACAAAAGTCATTCAGTCCAAGATCCCAAACTGCGTTCTCTACTAAAAGGAATCAAGGCCCCCTAGAGAAATGGCTGACTCCATGTATGGTACAGTATATTAATCCTGGAACATCTTTTTTGCCAGAAAGCAAGGAAGCCATCAAAGTCCAACAGGATCACATCAAAAAGACGTAAGAGTCAACTTGAAGAGATAATTATTAACCTAGATGAGACAATGTAAGCATCCAAAACAATAAAGACTGCAATGGCCTGAAATACATCAAATGCAAACAATAATCTATGAGTTCATAATGGCATTCAGGAAAAAAAAACTATTGGTCACTAGAGTGAAGGTTAGTAGGTCACTAACTTATTACTCTGAAAAGTGACTTAAAATGAGAGGTAAGGTGGAGAATTAGCTATTTATTCAGTTTTTCCTGTACAAACATAAATTTTTAGGGAGATTGAAGCAGATGAAACAAATCTGGAAAAATGGAGATAACTGCTTAATCTGCGGGTTGGGTACATGAAGGTTCATCATATTTCTTTTGTGTATATTTGAACCCCCTACAAAAAAAAAAAAGCACAAGACAGAATGTGAGCCAAGCAGCTTAGGGTTTAGGCAAGGCTTCTGCCTACAAGAGACACTAGGATATGAGGGGTAGTTTTAGCCCTGATGGGCTGAGCCAACTGGAGGTATATAAGGAGGTGCTAAATTGCAGAGGTATCATGTTGCCCAGCACTTGATCAAATCCTAGATCCTAGGTCTGCTTGGTAGTATGCTTCCTAGATGGTGGATCTGAGGCTACCTACAGAACTTCCTTTGCAGTCATAATTCGCTCAGAAACTACAAAAGTGCTTGCTCTTGAAAATGGAGCCTGTCTTTGTCCATTTCATGCTGCTATAAAAGAATGCTGCAGACTGCATAATTTACAAGAAAGAAAAAAGGAAGGAGGGAAGGAGGAAAGGAAGGGAATGAATGGAAGGAAGGGAAGGAAAGGAAGGAAGGAAGGGAAGGAAGGGAAAGAGGTAAAGAGGGAAGGAGGAAGGGAGGGAAGGAGGAAGGGAGGGAAGGAGGTAGGGAGAGAGAGAGGGAGGGAGGGGAAGGGAAGGGAGGAGCAGGGAAAGGAGGAAGAAAAGGAAAGGAAAGAAAAGAAAAGGTAAGGAACAAATTTTATTTCTTACAGTTCTGGATGTTAGGAAGTCCAAGGTTGAGAGGCCTGCATCTGGTAGGGATCTTCTTGCTGTGTAGAGGAAGACTATCTTCCTCTACACATCATCTCACGACAGAAGGCAGGACAAGAGAGTGCAAGAAAGCAAGAGGGCAAAAGGGGCTGAACTCTCTTTTATAATAAGCCCACTCTGTGATTACTAATCTATTACCACAATAACAACATTAACTCATTCATGAGGGCTCTCTTATTAGGCCTCACATCCCAACTGTTGCATTGAGGACTGAGTTTCCAGCACATAAACTTTGGGGGACACATTTAAACCATAGCAGAGCACTTACGTTAATTCAACCAAGAGGAGCTGGGAAAATCAAAGGCATGAGAAAGACAACAAATGCTGGCAGAGAAATATGTGCAGGTTAAGGAAAAAAGTCACAATGAATCCTGTAGTGCAGGCTACTTCATCAAAAGCACCTAAAAAAGATCTCATTAACTCCCCCAACTCACCTCCACCCACGTCTAAAGGGCCACACACAGCACTACCAAAGGCAGTACAATGAGAACAGCATTCTCCTCAACAGACGAGCTGTGAGTACCCAGACACCCGACCTCAACAGCTCCAGAACAGCCCTAAAACAGCTCCTCCCTAACCACCACTCAAGTCACCAGCTGGGAAAATATTCAGAAAACCCAAATCCTGACACACCACTATGAAACAACTTAAACAGCAAATAACAACCCATTTAAACAGCAATGTCAGCGGCTGGGAAAAAAAGGAACAATGAGTAGAGGAAAAGCAGACCTCTTGGGGTCCAATAAGACCCAGTCTCTCAGCTTCAGCACTTTCAAATGCAGAATCCATACACCTCTGGGGCCTGTGGAGCTCCACGAGGCATGTTGTCCTCAAAGATAAATGAGCAGGCAAGCTGGCTAGAAAACCACTAAGGGTATTATTCTTTAAAGAATCTTTATAGGGTCAAAGAGGAATGGGTCTTACAGGCGTTGTGTATTCCCCACAGATTCTGAGGATGATGTCAGTATCCCTTTCCAGATGTGTTTAACACTTTGTGATCGCTTGTATTCCTGCCACTGAGTGCCAGTGCTTTGCTAATTTGAACTGATTCCAACTCACGCTGACCCTGGCTCCCTGGATCTGGTTACCATTAGCCAAGACTGTCATCCATACTGTACCCTTTTAAAGAGTCCTAAAAACAACTCTTCACCTACTCTTCCAAGACAAGTAAAAACGTCTACCAAAGAAATGGGGAAAAAAGATTGAGAGAGAGAAAACAATTAACATACTAACAAGACAGTAGAAAGAGAAGCGGGAGGAGAAACTAGGAAAATCATATGTGGGCTCACACCTATTTCCAAAGCTGGACTAACATCCTTTTGCTTGTGTCTGAATAAGGCATAAATTTTAAGCTGCTAATGAAAAAAAAGAAAAAGAGAAAGAAGCAGGCCCAGGCCGGGCGTGGTGGCTCATGCCTGTAATCCTAGCACTTTGGGAGGTCGAGGCGGGTGGATCACCCAAGGTCAGGAGTTCGAGACAAGCCTAGTCAACATGGTGAAACACCATCTCTACTAAAAATACAAAAAATTAGCTGGGCATGGTGGCGCATGCCTGTAAATCCAGCTACTCGGGAGGCTGAGCAGGAGAATAGCTTGAACCCGGAAGGCAGAGAGAATGTGATGACCTGAGATCACGCCATTGCCCTCAAGCCAGGGCAATGACAGCAAAATTCAGTCAAAAAAAAAAAAAAAACACACACAAAATAACTCAGACTTCATTAAATACAACCCTAGTGGCAAATGACTATTGGTCAACAGTTAAAAAAAGATGGATTACTCAGAACAGAGATTAAGAGTCCAATAAGAATCCAAGAATCTTACCTTTAAATAACAAAATAAATCCTTTCCTTTGAAAGTAATATCCTCTTAAGGCCAGGAATTCCATTAGTAGACAGCCTTCTTAAAAAAAAAATTCCTGGCCGGGCATGGGTTCACACTTGTAATCCCAGTACTTTGGGAGGGTGAGGCAGGAGGATCACCTGAGGTCAGGAGTTCGAGACCAGCCTGGCCAACATGGTGAAACCCCATCTCCACTAAAAATACAAAAATTAGCCTGATGTGGTGGTGGGCACCTATAATCCCAGCAACCTGGGAGGCTAAGGCAGGAGAATCGCTTGAACCCAGGAGGCAGAGGTTGCAGTGAGCCAAGGTTGTGCCATTGCACTCCAGCCTGGGCGACAAGAGTAAAAACTCTGTCTCAAAAAAAAAAAAAAAAACTCCTTTGGGAAGAGCTTCTACGTAAAAATCTTCAACATGAGACTGGAAAAAAGGGTATGGGACCATCCCTGGACCTTTGGCTTTTACAGCTGGAGCTATAAGAACAAAAAGGGATATCATTTAACCACAATATATAGAAAAGAATAATTATTGGTCTTTAACTTTTACACTTTGATCTTTAATTCTGTTATTGTAATTGAGTGCAAAGAAAAATAGTACGAGTGAAGTAGAACACCAAAAATGCTAATATTCTGTTTATCAAAGTCTGTAGTGAAATATCCCATTAAATCCAAGTGCAGTGACTCACACCCATAATCCCAGCACTTTGGGAGGCTGAGGCAGGTGAATCTCCTGAGGTCAGGAGTTCGAGGCCAGCCTGGTCAACATGGTGAAACCCCAATCTACTACAAATACAAAAATTAGGCAGGCGTGGTGGCAGGGGCCTGTAATCCCAGCTACTTAGGAGGCTGAGGCAGGGAGAATTGCTTGAACCCAGGAGGTAAGCTTGCCATGAGCTGAGATCACACCTGCACTCCAGTGTGGGCGACAGAACAAAACTCCATCTTACCAAAAAAAAAAAAAAAAAAAAAAAAAGAACAGCTAGTAGGTGACATTTGCTATGGGGAGACTAGGAGTGATATGATCTTGTTGCAATCCTTCCATTTTAGTAAATCTAAACAGTGTGAATCCATTCTGTTTCGTCCCCACTCCACTCCAGAGCCAAAACAAGATAATCAATTATGTTTATATTTCTTTAAAAACATATCTAACTAAATCATCTAATTAAAAGACAATATGCATGGCTCCATACTCTAAAAGAAAACTTATGTCCTGCGTATCATGGACATTTGATGAATACTTGTTCAGTTGACTGGTGTAGACTTCAATAATAACCTGTTCGATGCATTATGCCAGATAAATCTTGCATCTCAAAAGTAGGACAAATATTGTTCTTTCAGTTTTGTCTACCCAAAATGCAATATTTACATGTATTTATAATGGGTTAATAAAAAGAAAATGAGTTTATTGTTCTAGAGAGTATGAGAATTTGAAAACATGAATTCTCCTGTCCTGGCACATAATTAACACTTAGAGGTATATTATTTCATGTGGAGGGTACCATTAAAAGAATTCAATGTTAAGCCTTAAATAATTATTTCACATAATCTTCTAATCTGACTTAAGACTGAAGACCTATCTCCTGAAGCTGTTTCATCAAGTTGTAAATTTTCACCTGTTGAATTCACAAGTTCATGTCTGAAAGGTGAGAATACTTAATATTCACTAGGCAATATTCACCAAATAATATCTACTAGTACATATTTAACATTTCATCACCAAGGGTGGTTGTGCTAAGAAAAGACAGGCTGGGCACGGTGGCTGACACCTTTAATCCCAGCACTTTGGAAGGCCGAGGCAGGCAGATTACCAGGTCAGGAGTTCGAGGCCAGCCTGGCCAACATGGTGAAAGCCTGTCTCTACCAAAAATAGAAAAATTAGCCAGGCATGGTGGCAGGCACCTGTAATCCCAGCTACTCAGGAGGCTGAGGCAGGAGAATTGCCTAAATCCAGGAGGTGGAGGTTGCAGAAACCACAATCACGCCACTGCATTCCAGCCTGGGCGAAAGAGCAAGATTCTGTCTCAATCAATCAATCAATCAATCAACCAATCAATCAATAAAAATATAAGGAGAAAGCATTTACTGTGTATTTATATGCCCAGTATTACATGAAGCACTTTACTATCTTATCAAATCTTCGGGATAGATCTTCAGTTCTCCTGACCACAAAAGAGGACACTAAAGTTCAGACATGAGAAGAGACATGGCCAACTTGTGTCCCCAGGGCCTACGGTCTTACCACTAGGTTTCCAGTTATCACATGTTGTGAGATTTTTGCTTTAAAATAAACCAAAAAGAACCAAAGGCGAAAAAGGCATAAGCTATTAAAAAGTGGGAGAAACACTAAGAGACCCTTAAGCACATAACTAAAAATATTATGGAAATGTTATTGAATTCATTAGCAAATTTAATTCTAGATTTTCACTGAGGAGTAGGTTATATTACTCATGATGAAGAAAAAATGTTCAATATGGTTTATCATGCTTAAACGTTCACTTAAAGCAATTCAGTTAAAATTCTGCAAATCATACAATTTTATAGTTTGCTAGTAGGTTACAAGTAAATAGTCATCCAAATAAAAACAGTAAAACACATGATGTTTTCCACTGGTTGTTGCTCTTTTTAGGTGAGCATTTGATATATACCAATAGACAAAGGATAATAACAAATTGCTAATTTCTTTCATCATTATATAAAGGTGGCTTAAGGACAGAATAGTATAAGGGCAATGACGAATTTGAAATCTAACGTCAACTCAGTAATGCATCAAGATAAAAGTAGAGACGACAGGGGCACCTTGGTGTACTGAATATTTATTTATTTATTTATTTATTTATTTTGAGATGGAGTTTTGCTCTTTTTGCCCAAGCTAGAGTGCAATGGTGCAATCTCGGCTCACTGCAACCTCTGCCTCCCAAGTTCAAGTGATTCTCCTGCCTCAGCCTCCCGAGTAACTGGGATTACAGACATGCGCCACCATGCCCGTCTAATTTTGTATTTTTAGTAGAGATGGGGTTTCTCCATGTTGGTCAGGCTGGTCTCGAACCCCCAACCTAGATATCTGCCTGCCTCGGCCTCCCAAAGTGCTGGGATTACAGGCATGAGCCACTGCACCCAGCGTATTTTAAGTATTTTTATCTTCCACTTTTTAATTTATCTGGGTCCAACGAATTCCAAATTTAACAAAGCAGACTAAGAGAAACAATTCATTAAAAAAAATAATATTTGGCCAGGCACAGTGGCTCACGCCTGTAATCCCAGCACTTTTGGAGGCCAAGGCGGGTGGATCAGGAGGTCAGGAGTTCAAGACCAGCCTGGCCAAGATCGTGATACCCTGTCTCTACTGAAAATATAAAAATCAGCCAGGCGTGGTGGCTGGCGCCTGTAATTCCAGCTGCTCAGGACCCGGGAGGCTGAGGTTGCGGTGAGCCGAGATCGTGCCACTGCACTCCAGCCTGGGCAACAGAGCAAGGCTCTGTCTCAAAAAAAAAAAAAAAAAAAAATTCTTAAGGGAGTTACAAACACAAAAATGAAGGAAAGAATAGCTGCTATCACAAAACCAGATTTAAGTCCATAGCCCACAGATCCTACACAGCAATTACACAATGGAGAACACAGAGCAACCAGCTAACAATATCGCCACAGGATCAAAATCTCATATACCAGTGTTAATCTCAAATTAAATGGTCTAAATGCTCCACTCAGAAGTCAGGGTGGTTAAGTTGAATACAAAAACGAAAACCAACCACTGCTTGTCTTCAAAACCCATCTCACATGTAATACCATGCAAAGGCTCAGTGTAAAGGAATGAAGAAGGATCCATCATGCAAATAAAATGGAAGAGTAAAGGTTGCCATTCTTTTCTTCTTTCTTTCTTTTTTTTGAGATGCAGTCTTGCTCTGTCGCCCAGGCTGGAGTGCAGCGGTGTGATCTCGGCTCACTGTAAGCTCTGCCTCCGGGTTCAAGTGATTCTCCTGCCTCAGCCTCCCAAGTAGCTACTTTTTGTATTTTTAGTAGAGACAGGCTTTCACCGTGTTAGCCAGGATGGTCTCAATCTCCCGACCTCACGATCCGCCCACCTCGGCCTCCCAAAGTGCTGGGATTACAGGCGTGAGCCACCAAGCCCAGCCGCTATTCTTATATCAGATAAAACAGACTTTAAATCAACAACAGTAAAAAAAGACAAAGACGAGCATTACGTAATGATAAAAGACTCAATTCAACAGGAAGACTTCATTATCTTAAATATATACACACCCAACATTGGAGCACTCAGATTCATAAAACAGTACTTCTAGACCTATGAAAAAGTTTAGACAGCCACATAATAATAGGCGAATTCAATACCTCGCTGACAGCATTAGACAAACCACTGAGACAAAACCTACAAAGAAATTCTGGACTTAAATTTGACTCTTGATCAATCAGGCCTAATAGACATCTATAGAATACTCTATCCCAAAATCATAGAACATACTTTCTTCTCATGTGCACATGGAACATACTCTAAGGTCAACCACATGCTTGGCCATAAGCAAGTCTCCATAAATTTAAAAATAAAATAAAATCATACCAAGCACACTCTTGGATTACACTGCAATAAAAACATATCAATACTGAGATATCTCAAAACTACAGAATTACATGGAAGTTAAAAAATGTGCTCCTGAATGACTTTTGGGTAAACGATGAAATTAAATCAGAAACAAAAAATCTTCAAAATAAATAAAAACAGAGACACAACATATCAAAACCTCTGGGATATTGCAAAAGCAGTGTTAAGAGGAAAGTTTACAGTGTTAAGTGCACATGCCAATAAGTTAGAATGATCTGAAATTAACAATCTGACATTACGCTTGGAGGAACCAAAAAACAAGAAAATAACCCCAAAGCTAGTAGAGGAAAAGAATTAACTAAAATCAGAGCAGAAATGAATGACACTGAAACCCCAAAACCCACACAAAGGATAAACAAAAATTGATTCCTTGAAAGAATAAAAAAGATTGATAGACTTCTAATTGGATTAACCAAAAGTGAGAATATTTAAATAAGCACCATCAGATATGACACAGATGACATTACAACCGATCCAACAGAAATAAAATAGATCCTCAGAGACTATTATGAACACCTCCATGCACACAAATTAGAATTTCTACAGGAAAACAGATAAATTCCTGGAAACACAAAAATTTTCAAGACTGAACCAGGAAGAAACTGAAATCATGAACAGACCAGTAACAAGTTCTGAAATTGAAGCAATAATAAAAAACCTACTAACCAAAATAAGGCCTGGACCAGATGGATTCACAGCTGACTCAGAACCAAAGCTGTTCTCAATCCTACGGAAACTCTTCCAAAATATTGACGAGGAGGGACCCCTCCCTAATTCAGGAGTTGGAGACCACCTGGACAACATGGCAAAACCCTGTCTCTACAAAAAAAATACAAAAATTAGCTAGGCGTGCTGGCATACACATGTTGTCCCAGCTACTTGGGGGACTGAGGCAGGAGGATCACTTGAGCCCAAGAGGTTGAGGCTGCAGTGAGTTGTGTTTGCACCACTGCACTCTAGCCTGAGAAACAAAGTAAGACCCTGTCTCAAAAAACAAAACAAAACACAAAGCTAAAATTGACAAATGGAACTTAATTAAAGAGCTTCTGTACATCAAAAGAAACTATTAACAGAATAAAAAGACAACCTACAGAATGGGAGATTTTTGCAAAGTATGCCTCTGACAAAGGACTAATATCCAGCATCTATAAGGAACAAACAAATTTATAAGAAAAAAACAACCCCATAAAACAGTGGGCCAAGGACATGAACAGATATTCCTCAAAAGAAGACATACATGCATCTAGTAAGCACATTTTAGAAAAAGATTCCTATCATTAATCATTAGAGAAATGCAAATCAAAACCATGAGAGACTAACCCACACCAGTTGGAATGGCAATTAGTCAAAAATATTTAGTAACAGATGCTGGTGAGGTTGTACAGAAAAGGGAACACTTATACACTGCTGGTGGGAATGTAAATTAGTTCAGCCACTGTGAAAAGACGTTTGGTGATTTCCCAAACAACTTAAAACTGAACTACCATTCTACCCAGAAATCCCAATATTGGGTATATACCCAAAGGAATATAAATCATTCTACCCAAAAGACACATGCACTTGTATGTTTATCGCCACACTATTCACAATAGCAAAGACATGGAGTCAACCAGGAGCCCATCAAAGGTGGATTGGACAAAGGAAACATGGTACATTCACACCATGTTACACTATATAGCCATAAAAAGAACAAAATCATGTACTTCGCAGCAACATGGATTTAGCTGGAAGCCATTATCCTACACAAACTAATGCAGGAACAGAAAACCAAATACTACATGTTCTCACTTAGAACTGGGAGCCAACCACTGGGTACACATGGACAAAAAGATGAGAACAGCAGACACTGAAGACTACAAGAAGGGGAAGGATGGGAGGCGAACCAGTGTCAAAAATGACCTATTGAGTAGTAAATACTCACTACCTGGGTGACAGGGTCAATCATACCCCAAACCTCAGCATTATGCAATATACCTTTGTAAAAACATCTGCACATGTACCCCCTGAATCTAAAATAAAAGAAAGAAAAAGAATAAACAAAATGCTTTTTAAAACTTGCCAAAGAAGCCGGGCGCAGTGGCACACTTCTGTAATCCCAGCACTTTGGGAGGGGGGGCGGGCGGATCACGAGGTCAGGACATTGAGGCCATCCTGGCTAACACGGTGAAACCCTGTCTCTATTAAAAATACAAAAAAGTTAGCCAGGAGTGGTGGCGGGCGCCTGTAGTCCCAACTACTCGGGAGGCTGAGGCAGGAGAATGGCGTGAACCCGGGAGGTGGAGCTTGCAGTGAGCGGAGATCGCGCCACTGCACTCCAGCCTAGGCAACACAGAGAGGCTCCATTTCCAAAACAAAACAAACAAAAAAAAACTTGCCAAAAAATAGAAAAACAATCCTAAAATTCACATGGAAGCAAAAAAACAAACAAACAAACAAAAAAACCCAGACTAGTCCGCCTACTCATGAGGAAAAAGAGCAAAGCTGGAGGCATCACTTCTACCTGACTTCAAAATACATTAAGAGGGGCCGGGTGCGGTGGCTCACACCTGTAATCCCAGTACTGTGGGAGGCCAAGGCGGGCAGATCACGAGGTCAGGAGATCGAGGCCATCTTGGCTAACATGGTGAAACGCTGTCTCTATTAAAATACAAAAAAATTAGCCGGGCGTGGTGGCGGGCGCCCGTAGTCCCAGCTACTGGGGAGTCTGAGGCAGGAGAATGGCGTGAACCCGGGAGGCGGAGCTTGCACTCAGTGAGCAGAGATCGCGCCACTGCACTCCAGCCTGGGTGACAGAACGAGACTCCCTCTCAACAACAACAACAATAACAAAAAATTACAAGGTACAGTGACTAAAACATGGATTGTTATAAAAACAGATACACAGACCAATGGAACAGAATAGAGAACCCAGAAATAAATCTACATATTTACAGGCACATGATTCTTGACAAAGGTGTCAAAGGTGTCAACAACATAACATTGGCAAAGAACACTCTCTTCAACAAATTGGGCTGGGGAAACTGGTTATCAGTAGGATGAAGAATGAAAGCAGATCCTTATCTTTCACCATAAAATCAACTCAAAATCCATTAAAGACTTAAACATAAGACCCCAAATTATGAAACTACTAGAAGAAAATATAGGGAAAATACTTCAAGACTTTGGTCTAGGCAATGATTTTATGGCTAAGACATCAAAAAAAAAAAAACAGGTAAAAAATAAAAAGAAAGATCAAAAATAGATAAATGAGACTATATATATTAAAAGTTTCATTACAGCAAGGAAAACAACCAAATGGAGTGAAGAAAATCCATAGAATGAGAGAAAATACTTGCAAGCTGTTCACCTGACAAAGGTCTAAATCCAGAACACATGGGAAAGCAAACACCTTAACAGTGAAAAAGTTAGTAGTCCAACTAATAAGTAGGTAAAGGCTCTGAGTAGATTATTTCTCAAAGGAAGACATACAAATGGCCAATATATGAAAAAGTACTCAATATCATCTCACCACAGTTAGAATGGCTACTATCAGGAAGACAAAAAGTAAAAAATGCTGGTGAGGTTGGGGAGAAAAAGGGAACTCTTATGCACTGGTGTAGGAAATAGCAAATTACTATAACCGTTATGAAAAACAGTGTGGAAGCTTCTGTAAAAACTAAAAATAGAACTGTGGTGTGATCCAGCAATCCTACTATTGAGTATTTATCCAAAAGAAAGAAAATCAATGTATCAAAGGACACCAGCACCCCCATTCACAATAACTAAGATGTGGAATTAACCTTAATGTTTATCAACAGATGATTGTGGTTGATGAATAAAGAAAATAGGGCATACATACACAGTGGAATACTATTTAGCCAAAAAATAAATTCATGTCATTTGCAACAACATGAATGAGCCTGGAGGACATTATGTTAAGTGAAATAAGGCATGAAACCGTAAGTACTGCATGTTCTCACTCATGGGAACTAAAGTAAAAAATTTGAGGTCATGGAAGTAGAGAGTAGAACTGTGGGTATTACAGGGTGGGAAAGGTAGGGGGAGTGGAGGATGGGGAGAGGTTGGTTAATGGATACAAAATTACAGCTACATAGGAGGAATTAACTCTAGTGTTCCGTGGCATTGTAGGGTCACTATGATTATGATTTATAGTGTATTTTTAAAAAGGTAGAGGAGAGGATTTTCAATGTTCAAAGCACAAAGAAATAGTAAATGTTTGAGGTGATGGCTTTGCTAATAGCCTGATTTGACCATTATACACTGGCTACATTTATCAAAATATCACTGTGAATCCCATAAATATGTACAATTATACATGTCCACAAAAATAAAAAGGAAATTGGGTATGATGTAATACACCTGTAGTCCCAGCTATTCACGAGGCTGAGGCAGGAGGACCCCTTGAGCCCAAGAGTACAAGGTCAGCGTGGGCAATGTAGTGAGTGGGACACTATCAATCAAAAATAAATAAATAAATAAACAAACAAACAATTCATCCTATAAATAGACTATGGGCCACACTTAGTGACTTCCTTCTAATGAATAGAATGTGGTACAAGTGATACCGTGTGGCCTCCAACATTAGGTTAGAAGAGGCTCTCTACCTCAGACTGCTTGCCCTTAGAACCGAGCCCCCATGTTGTGAGGAAGCTCAGGTCACAAAAAGCACACAGGAGTTCCAGTGCAAGTATTTGGGCTGCCTGCCCCAACAAAAGTTCCAATCAACAGCGACTGTCAACAACCAGACATATCAGTGACCAGACCTTCAGATGATTCCAGTCCCCTAACATTTGACTGACTGCAAGTGAAGCGGAGGGGAGCAGAGAAGGTTGTCCTGGACAAGGATTTTCCAAACCACAGATTGGTGAACTAAATACATGTTGCTGTTAAGCCACTCACCTTTGGGTAGCTTGTTAGGGAAAAATAAACAGGAAAATGGACTTAAACAAAAAGACAGTAAGAAATATAATAGCTTACACAGTAGTAATTAGTCTCCTTTAAAGTAGGATCTACTAAATGTTGAGGTTAATTTATTAATGACAAACAATGCTAATGAGAAGCAGCAGACAACCAGGAGACAGACGTATGAACTATTGAGGAGGATGTTTAGAAAAAGTTCCCTTCAGTTACAAATTCTCATAACTAAGCAAATGAGGCTCTTTAGCATTTGCCCCTCAAGTTATGGGATAAGGAAGATGAGGAAGGAAGGATATATAATTTGAAGTATGAAAGTTGAAAAAAAACAGAAGTATTTGACATAACCCAAATTAGACATTTTACCTGATTTCAATGAACTGAAATTCTAAAAGTGATAAGCAGCTGAGTAATTATTAATCAATCTAGTATTTGATCTTCATTTTCATTTCCTCAATGAGAAAATAAAGAGAATACTAGGGAATCAGTTTTAACCTTCTCTGTAGTAAAACAAATGTAGTGTCCTTTACATGTTAAAAAATTAAATACAATTTCCCTTCAAGCTGAGAAGGTAAGACCATCTCATCTTTACATTGTACCAAAATGCTGCTCCATATCATACAAATTGGCTCTGAAATTTTGAAATTCATATAACTAATTTGACTATTTGTCTCTGATAAATACCTGGACATCACCTGATTTTTAGGTGCTGCATTCCTGAAAATTTTTATTTGAATGGGTTGAACTACTAATTTGATTATGTACTGAGCTATAAAGCATAGCTAGGCACCTCTGTTAAGTAAAAGCAGTTAAATACAGAAAACTGTAATTTCTGAGGATGTAGGATCTGTGCCAAGAAAAGGATCAGCTCCAGTGTTATACAAAGAACCAGGCACCAGGTCAACAGAGGATCTATTTGTGAGCTGTAAGATGATGAATTAGCTCAATTTCCAAAGAGGAAAGCAACAGCCCAGACTTAATCTTCTCCTTCCTACATGGCAAAAATCTACACAATTCTATGACTTATTATGAGTTAGTAAATATAATGCAGTAAATAGTAGACTGAGTCAGCAGATCCTCTAACCAATATCTGATGAAAATCGGAGTGAAGAGGTAGGGACTGAGTGAGAGAAAAACGGTTTGAACGGAGAAAAAGAAATGAATACGCTCTGTCTTTGTAAGCCTGACTTCCCATTGTGTCACAGGAGTCAGCAAGGTATTAATATAAGCTGGCCACATGTTCCTTCAGGAAGCAAACAGTGAAATTAAAAGCATCCTACTACTTGAATTTCTATTCTTACTTAGGACAATTGGGAATAATAAGCAACATGACTGAAAAATAATTATCCTAAAATTAGATTCAGTACTGGCATGATGATAGACATAGATCAACATATTAGAATTGAGAATCCCAAAATAAACCCACATATTTATGGTCAATTGATTTTCAACAAGGGTAAAAAAACAACAACTGAGACTATTAATTTGTTAAAAAGAATAGCCTTTTCAACAAATGGTAATGGGGCAACTGGATATCCACATGCAAAAGAATAAAGATGGACTCCTAACATACGCCACATCTAAAATTAACTCAAAATAGAACTGCTAACTATAAGAGCTAAAACTATAAAATTCTTTTATCAAAATTTGAAATGTCTGCACTTGAAAAGACATCATCAAGAAAGTAAAAATAAAAGCCACTGAGTGAAATAAAATATTTGAAAATCATATCTGTTAAGGGTCTTACACCTAAGATCTATAAAAAACTTAAAATTCAGAAAAAAAAGGGAAGGTGATTTTAAAATGGGCATAGCATTTAAATAGACATTTTCCCAAAGATACACAAGTGGCTCATAAGCACATAAAAAGATGCTTAACATCATTACTCATTAGGGAAACGCAAATCAAAACAAAAATGAGGTATCGCTTTACGGGGCACGGTGCCTCACGCCTGCAATCCCAGCACTTTGGGAGGCCAAGGCGGGTGGATCACGAGGTCAGGAGATCAAGACCACCCTGGCTAACACGGTGAAACCCCGTCTCTATAAAGATACAAAAAATTAGTCGGGCATGGTGGTGGGTGCCTGTAACCCCAGCTACCTGGGAGGCTGAGGCAGGAGAATGGCTTGAACCTGGTGCAGGGAAGTTGCAGTGAGCCGAGATTGTGCCACTGCACTCCAGCCTGGGCGACAGAGCGAGACTCCATCTCAAAAAAAAAAAAAAAAAAAAAAAATGAGGTATCACTTCACACCACTAGGATGGAATCTTCAATCAAAAATGTGAAAGATGTTGGGAAGATACAGAGAAATTAGAATCCCCATACAATTCTGACGGAAATGTAAAATGGTGTAGCCACTTTGGAAAACAGACTGGCAGCTCCTCAAATTCCACTTGTAAGTATACACCAGCAATTCCACTTCTAAGTATACACCCATGAGAAATGAAAACATATGCAAACACAAAAACTTGTACATAAAACTTCATAGCAGTATGATTAATAGCCAAAACATGGAAACAACCCAAAGGTCCATAACTGATGAATGGGTAAATAAAATGACTGGTATATCCACAGAGTGGAATGTTACTCAGCAATTAGAGGAAGTTGAGTACTGATACATGTTACAATGTGGATGAGCCTTAAAAATGTTATGCTAAGTGAAAGAAGCCAATCACAAAAGACCACCACATGTTTTGTGATTCAATTGATATGAAATGTCCAGAATGGGCAACTCTATAGAAACAAAGTAGGCTGGTGGTTCCCTAGAGCTGAGGAAGGGCAAACTGGTGGATGATGGCTAAATGATGCAGGGTTTCTTTTCAGGGTCGTGAAGATGTTCTCAAATTGATGTTGCTGATGACTACACAACTCCATGAATATACTAAGAGACTTGTACATTTTCAATGGGTGAACTGTATGTTATGCAAATTATATATCAACACAGTTGCTTTAAAAAATCCAGTGGCAGGATCTAGATACATTTCTTAATTCTCTACTTTGGATGTATATACTCTACAGGATCTGAGTATTTCCATGCTTTTACAATATACTTAAAATGAAATGAAAATGAAGGAAATGCCTAACATTTCAAGTACTTTGTAAATTAATCTAAAACATTTGCATTTTGGAGAAGAGTTTAATGGCCTTTCCATACAAGTTATCCCGAAATTCATGCAATAAACAGACACACATTCTATACCCATTCATGAAAGTAAAGACAAGAAATAAGACACTTCTTTGGAACACTATATTAAACATTATCCTCTGATTTAATCTGGCTTGCCTTACCATGACAGTAGAGAAATAGCTAAAAAATAATGGTTTGCAGAAACAACTCTCTCAACTGCTGTGAGGAATGAGGTATAATTCCCAACTTTCATAAAGGTAAATATTATTTTTAAAATGTATATACTTATGAGAAAAACATGACAGAATGAAAGTCAGAGGTTAAGAAATAACTGCATGATAAAGATAATAAAATTAATTATAATAAAAATAAAAAACTATCCAATGCAATTAGTATCCTAAAACATTAGATATTATTCCACTACCTATAGATTAACCATTGACATGTTATGTTTCATATATACTTGACTTCCGATTTTACCTAATTCCTTCTTTGAATCTTGGGTCTCTTCTAAATTAATATGACAATGTGGTGTAGCCTCTAGGTAAGGCTCTGACATAGGTTGTATTTTTAGGGTATCAGCCAGTTCTTGTTGAAGTTGTCTCATAACTACCTGTTCAGATATTTTTGTTACTGATTTTACATGTTACCTTATTAGTAAATCATGGTAATAAGATTTAACATGTACTTTGAAAAATAGCACCACATACATGAATTTACCTTCTTTTCCTATGTGTATACATGCTTGTTTATTACTGAATTCAGTTAAGGACACAGAAGGTATTATTTTCCTGCCAAGTCAGTATTCCGCTTACATTCAGTTCACTATTCACTCACCCCTGATACATTTGCAATGCTTAACTTCCTACTTAAGTCACAAAAACAAATCCATATGTGGGTGGGACTGGTGGTAGAAAATGCAACATTGTAAAATGTTTTTCCTCTTTTTTATTAGAAGCTCAAAGAAACCCCACCACTCCTGACATCCTCAATTGCCTGCTCAGATCCTTCCAATAGATTTCTATCTCAGAATACAAGTAAAATTCCAATTGCCTTCCAGGCCCTAGGTAACCACCCGGCCTTCACCTCCCTCCCTGACCTCAGCTCCTACAAATCTCTTTCCTACTCACTGCTTTCTCACTGTATGTGAATCCTACCACCTCCCATTAGATTGAAAATGGGGACGTAATGTCAAACAAAGCAATTGCAGATAGCCACAATTATCTTTGTGTGGGACAAAGTCATATCCAAATGATAGCCACTGAGCCTTGAAATAAAAATTACGGGCAAATTATTTTTAAGAACATTCAAAGTATAAATATCAGTGGTAAGATTAATCAAATATGGTTTTGCTGGAAATTCACATCTGTCCCAAATTATGATTTAATAAAAAGTAAATGCTTTTAAATAATTGAGATGTCATAACAATACTGTGATATTGAAATAGTCTCAGATTAAAGTCAAATTGATACAAATAAAAATAAAATTATACAAACGTAAATACATAAAAAGCCCCTGAAGGAAAAGTATTATGAGATACAACAGTATACTTCAGTTCACCTGGGAAATCTTGAATTAACAGTCAAAGTAACCCACCTAATCGAATCTTAATTTCAAAAGACTTATTTCAGATATAAGGCATTTCTGTTTATCTGCTTCATCATGGTCTTAAAATGTGGCCACATACAAATATTAAAATTATTATGTCTACATCATAAATATTAGTCTATATCTACTAACAACTTGTAACTTAACCTCTTAAAATTTCAAAGGTGATATAATTTCTTTACTCAAAGTAAAGTGTACTTCAGGTCTTTCTTTTGCTGGTATGTTTCTAGGCTAACACAGCAAATACACTTTTATTCTAAGTATATTTGTACATACTTTTTTATTTTTTTGAGACGGAGTTTAGCTTTTGTTGCCCAAGCTGGAGTGTAATGGCGCGATCTCGGCTCAATGCAACCTCCGCCTCCCGGGTTCAAGCGATTCTCCTGCCTCAGCCTCCTGAGTAGCTGGGATTACAGGTACCCGCCACTGTGCCCGGCTGATTTTGTATTTTTAGTTGAGATGGGGTTTCTCCATGTTGGTCAGGCTGGTCTCGAACTCCCGACCTCAGGTGATCCACCCGCCTTGGCCTCCCAAAGTGCTGGGATTACAGGCATGAGCCACCGTGCCCAGCCTATTCTACATACTTTTATATTCAACTATATATAACATTTAGCATAACCAAATATTACTTTAAACTTTCTTTGAGTTTGAAAAATATCTTTCTTGGTACTTACTTTTTTTTCTTTCTCTTTTTCACATTGATATATTCTTTCTTTCAAATTATTACATACATTGATTAAGTCTTTGTTTTTCTCTTCTAGCAGAAGACTCTGCATTTCACTCCCAGCTAGATTTTTTTACAACGGCATGGATTTGGTCTTGGATAGTACTGATTGTCTTTTCTTGATTGTCAGCTTTCTTGTGGGCATCATCGAGTTGCTGTCGAAGCAACCTATTTTCACTTTGTAGTTGAGCACATCTGTCCTCTATAGATTCCTGCTTCTTCAGCGAATTTATTTACTTTGCTTTGTTCATTTTTATACATTCGTTCAATTTCTTTCTTTTGACACTGTGTTTGGCCAAGGTCTCTTTGGAAACATTCTAAAACTGACGTCTTTTCTCTGAGTGTTTCTCTTGCATGATGAAACTTAATTTTTAGGCTGTTAATTTTACTGTCAGCATTAGAGAGTTTTTTCAGAAAGAATCTAACTGTTATCTTTTAGGTTAGACATATCAGAATTCATTTTCTCCTGTAAATGAACCCATTCATGTCCTGTTCTCTGGAAAGCAAGTTCTAGGTTTTCTTATGCTGTCTGACTTTGATCACAATCATGTACGGCAGCAGCCAGCCTGCATCGATATGACTGAATTTCCATTTCCAGTCTTTCCATGTTGTGTTTTACATTCTCAAGTTGAGAACTGAGTTTTATTCTCAGCTGTCAAAATGCTAAGCTGTCCACTGTACTGAAATACTATTTTTGTTGATGTTTCCTCATTCAGTTTTATCATATTTTGAAGGTTGTCATTCTTTTATTTCACACTTTCAACATCCTTCAAATATCTCTTTTCTTTCAGCTGGTTCTGATGTTTTATTCTGTCTAGTTCCAGTCTTAGCATGGCAATTTCTTCCTGCAACATACTATTTTTATGCAACAGGTCTTCTTCTTTCTTATGGCTTTGAGAAATCTAAGTAAACAAAGGAAACTTAGCACTCAATAGAATATCATGGTTTCTTCTGAAATTAAAGAATAACCTGTATATTTGTACAATGAAAGGATTCCCATAAGTGGATATTTAACTGAAAAAAATGTTAAATCAAAATTTCAAACCTCAGAGTGTAAATTCCCAAAAGTTAAAAAAATCTATTTAAAGACAATGAATCAATAAAAGTAAAAAATAAACCACTAGAGGATTTTTAAGACTCTCAGAATTGACAAAGCCTTTCTCTGAATTACAAAAAACCCAGCGGCATAAAATATGAGATTGATACATTTGACTACATTTTTAAAATTTAAAAATTTTAAAATCTGATATCTAACCTATACACCACCCCATTGTAAGACTCTTAGTTCTGCATTTATTTGGACTGAAGAAATTTCTCAAAGTTCTCTAAGTTCCTTTTTCCTGATAATGTTCTATAGATATTCTACTTTTCTAACAATTTTATTGTAAGTTATAAAGATTACACTTATTCATAAATGTTAAATCTAAGCATTGTACATTTCTACATTTTACACTTCTACATCTAAGCATTGCACTTTTACATACATTACTGAACTCATTTAAGGTCGCAATTCTGAAGAGGAGAGACTGAAATATATGCAAGATGCAGGATTTTCCCCAGGTCTTCTGATTCTACTTCTAGTCCTCCTCCATCAAATTGCAGTTACTTCTGTGGTGTAAATATATAAATACAAAAGAAGCCTCTTATTTAAAAATACCAATGGTAAAATTTATGGAGATCTTCTTAAAAAATCATGAGATTTTTTGCTATTGTAATAACTTTTATTTCCTCTTTATAATGTTTGAAACAGTAATAAGTGTAAAATAGGGGGAAATACACTGAACTATTTTTCCAAAAAACAAAACACTTACCAATAAATTATCACTAAATGTATATTATTCTACGTCATTGTTTTCAAAGCCCTTTGCATTGGAATTAGATACTACTTGGAGAAAACTTTTAAGTTCTTCAAAAGTAAGAAGAATGACATCCACAATATGGCCTCTAAACTGGCTATACATTTCCTCCTTATCTATCAGTGAAAATAATAAACTGACTTCTCCATTAATATTTTGAGAAGATAAAACAATGTCCAAAAACTAGAACGTCTGTTGTTAGTACCAAAAATTTTGAGATTATGGAAAGATCATCAATTCTTATAAAAAATATCAAATGCTTCTTCTTTGGATTGAGGCCATTGTGAATGTCACTACTTCACTGCTGCAGACTAATGGAGCTGAATTAAGAATATGGCTTTATCCTACACACACACACACAAGTGTATATTCTATATATAGATACACAAACACATAGGATATGTGTGTGTGTGTGTGTGTATATATATATATATATATATATATAATTTAAAAATCCTTTATATTTTCCAAGGTACATAGAGTTGGTTTTTCAAATATATACACATACAAAAACATATTTGACAATGACTAAAGAAAATACCTCAGAATTCATTTTCTTTTGAGCCCCTTCGACCTCCTTTTGCTTACTGGTCAGAATCTCATCTTGTAATATTCTGGCATTCTGCTCTTCAGAAAGTTGCTTGTGGGTATCGCTTTGCTTCTGCACAACCTAGACATACATTACATTTTTGGTCTAATAGCATTGAAAAAGAAAATCTAAAAGAACAGAACCTTTTCTGTAAAACTGTTAAAAAAAAAAGTAGCCTATTAAAACACAAGGACTTTTATCCCTCAGGAATTACTCAAACTTTAATTGCATACATGACAGCTAAATTTCTCAAAGAGGAAAAACAGTTCTTACCTACAGAAAAATACAGTATTGTGTAATAAAATTTCTTTCAAAACATTTAACTAGCTTTGTTATAGTCTCAAAGCTATAGAGCCTGTATTTTAACATAAAAAATACACAAATATTTATGTGATTAAACTCAATTTATCCTCCATTCCTTCATTCAGAAAACATAAGAGATAGTTTGAGCATCTAAGACTGAAAATCACAGGCAGAGATGCCAAGGTTTACAATAAATAGCTATAAATGTCATACTTTCTTTTTAAGATTAAATAAGTCTTGGTTTGTTTTGAAACTAAATTATATACATTACATCAAAGGAATATTATAAGTAATACTGATGAAATATAAAGTTAGAAATATAAAGTTTTCACCAAAAATTAATTTACCTGATCCAAATTCTTTCCTAATGTCCTCAATTCTGTGACCAGTGATTTCAGAGTCTGTTTGAGTTGTTGTTTCAACTTCTTTCCCACATTCCTTTTCTTTTCTTTTTAACTGTTCACTGTCTTTTTTAGGCAATATATCAGCATTTCTTCCCTTTTCTTCTTCTTTTAAGGTCATTCTACAGTAAAACATATTAAAATTTGTTTTGTTAGAAAATAAAAAGTTTATTTTGTTATCTGGCTCTTCCTACGCAGTGTTTATTATTCAAATAAAATTTCTATGTTCTTGACTATTTTTCCTTTCTAGTTCTCATGTTTTTAATTTCTCACTTCAGTCTCTTCCAAGGGATAAATACACTTGAAAGGTAGTGAAGAAAAAACATCCTGCTAATTGGTGAGATTCTGTTATTAGGAATTCTGATAAATGTTATGGATAAGAATATTGGAAATTATTTAGTATAGTTACACGTTGCAAATTACTTCTTTTTGGCAGGGCGCCGTGGCTCACGCCTGTAATCTCAGCACTTTGGGAGGCTGAGGTGGGCGGATCACAGGGTCAGGAGATTGGGACCATCCTGGCTAACACGGTGAAACCTCATCTCTACTAAAAATACAAAAAAAAATTAGCTGGGTGTGGTGGAGGGTGCCTGTGATCCCAGCTACTCAGCAGGCTGAGGCAGGAGAATGGCATGAACCTGGGAGGCGGAGCTTGCAGTGAGCTGAGATGGCACCAATGCACTCCAGCCTGGACGACAGAGCGAGACTCCCTCTCAAAAAAAAAAAAAAAAAAGAAAAGAAAAAGAAAATTACCTATTTTTCACACAGTCATAATAACTCAGTTAGGACAGATCATTTCAAATTAACTAATTAAAAAGAACATACTACTTATAAACAACTTTGTAAATTCACTAGAAATAAATTTTAATTTTCATGAAATACTGCAGGTATCCCTAAAATGATTTACAGTGCAGTGCAAGATGGCTCCATCGGGCCGGGCGCGGTGGCTCAAGCCTGTAATCCCAGCACTTTGGGAAGCCAAGGCAGGTAGATCACCCAAGGTCAGGAGTTCGAGACCAGCCTGACCAACAAGGTGAAACCCCATCATTACTAAAAATAAAAAAATTAGCCGGGGCTGGTGGCAGGCATCTGTAGTCACAGTTACTTGGGAGGCTGAGACAGGTGAATTGCTTGAACCTGGGAGGTGGAGGTTGCAGTGAGCCGAGATCAGGCTGCTGCACTCAGGCAGCCTGGGTGACTGAGTGAGACTCCGTCTCAAAAAAAAAAAAAAAAAGATGGCACCAACGGATGTCAGTCACACAATATTTATCTGCAGATTACTATAATCCAATACAAGGCAATGGGGTCTAATATCTGTTAACCCAGCTGTCCCCGGTCTTTTTGGCACCAGGGACTGATTTTGTGGAAGACAATTTTTCCATGGACCTGGGGGAGAGGGGGCTGGTTTAGGGATGATTCAAGCACATTACATTTATTGTGCACTTTATTTATATTATTATTACATTGTAACATATAATGAAATAATTAATTATATAACTCACATGATGTAGAATCAGTGAAAGTCCTGAGCTTGTTTTCCTTCAACTAGACAGCTCCATCTGGGGGTGATGGGAGACAGGGACATATCATCAGGCATTAGATTCTCATAAGGAGAGCACAACCTAGATCTCCAATGTGTGCAGCTTACAGTAGGATTTGGTTCACACTCCTATGAGAATCTAATGGTGCTGCTGACCTAACAGGAGGCAGAGGTCAGGTGGTAATGTAAGTGATGGGGGGCGGCTGTAAATACAGATGAAGCTTTGCTTGCTCACTTGCCGCTCACCTCCTGCTGTGTGGCCTGGTTCCTAATAGGCCATGGACTGGTACTGGTCCGTGGCCTAGGGGTTGGGGACCCTTGTGTTAACCAATACTTTTTATGTTTATTTTTTGGTAACACTTTCCACTTATCTTCTTGATTCTTATGTATTTTATAAACAATTTTAAAATTCCTTTTGTGACAAGATAGGATCTAATATTTAAACAATAAAGAATAACATGTGTTTTTTTTTTGTTGTTGTTGTTTTTGAGACTGAGTCTCCCTCTGTCGCCCAGGCTGGAGTGCAGTGGCGCGATCTCGGCTCACTGCAAGCTCCGCCTCCTGGGTTCATGCCATTCTCCTGCCTCAGCCTCCTGAGTAGCTGGGACCACAGGCACCTGCCACCATGCCTGGCTAATTTTTTATATTTTTAGTAGAGACGGGGTTTCACCGTGTTAGCCAGGATGGTCTCAATCTCCTGACCTCGTGATCCGCCCACCTTGGCCTCCCAAAGTGCTGGGATTACAGGCGTGAGCCACCGCGCCCAGCCAACATGTGTTTTCAACATAGAACTTTGAATTAATTGTATCTGTATAGGAGAGAGAGATGTGAAATAAACTAATCATTACTCACTTTCCGTTTTAGTTTTTATTTCATGTATATTAATAAAACTGGGAAGTCCCAGCTAGGCATGGCGGCTCACGCCTATAATCCCAGCACTTTGGGAGGCCAAGTCGGGTAGATCACAAGGTCAGGAGATCGAGACCATCCTGGCTAACACAGTGAAACCCCATCTCTACTAAAAAAGAAATACAAAAAATTAGCCAGGCGTGGTGGCACGCAGCTGTGTCCCCAGCTGCCAGGGAGGCTAAGGCAGGAGAATCGCTTGAACCCAGAAGGCGGAGGTTGCAGCGAGCTGCGATCACGCCACTGCACTCCAGTCTGGGTGACACAGTGAGGCTCCATCTCAAAAATAATAATAATAAAAAAAAAATAAAAAATAAAACTTGGAAATCCTAGGCAGAGCAATTGGGCAAGAGAAATAAAGGAATTCCAAATTGGAAAGGAGAAAGTTAAGCTATCTCTGCCAATGACACGATCTTATACCTAGAAAGCCCTAAAGATGCCTACAAAACACTCCTAGATTTGATAAATGAATGCAGTGAAGTCTGAGGTTACAAAATCAATGAATCCAAATCAGTAGCACCCATATACACCAACTATGACCAAGCTGAGAGTCAAATCAAGAACCCAATCCCTTTTACAATGGCTGCAAAAATGTAAAATACCTAGAAATATACTTAATGAAGGAGATGAATGATCTATATAAGGATAACTAGAAAACACTGCTGAAGGAAATCACAGATGACACGAAGGGAAATACATCCTATGATCATGGACTGCAAGAATTGATATTGTGAAAATGACCCTAATGCCCAAAGGAGCCTACAGATTCAAGGCATTTCCCATCATAATACCGATGTCACTCTTTACAGAATTAGAAAAAAAAAATGCTGAAATTCATGTAAAACCACAAAAGAGCCTGAACAGCAAAAGACATACTAAGCAAAACAACAACAACAACAACGAAAAGTCTGGAGGCATCAAATTACCTGACTTCAAATTATACTATAAGGCCACAGTAACAAAAACAGCATGGTACTAGTATAAGAGTAGATACATACATCAATGGAACAGAATAGACAACCCACAAATAAAGCCATTTACAACCAAATATTCTTTGACAAAGTATACAAAAACATGAACTGGAGAAAGGACACCTTATTCAATAAATGGTGCTGGGAAAATAGGATAGCCACATGTAGAAGAATGAAACTAGATCCCTATCTCTCACCATATATAAAATAAAAATTAATTCAAGATGGACTAAAGGCCTAAATCTGATACCTGAAAACATTGGCCTAAGCAAAAGATTTACGATGAAGAATCTAAAAGCAAATGTGACAAATAATTTAACTAATTAATAATTAAACTGAAAAGTTTCTGCACAGCAAAAGAAATAATCATCTGAGTAAACTAACAACCTATAGAATGGGGGGAAATATTGGCAAATCACGAATTAGATAAAGGACTAATATCTAGAATCTACAAGAAACTCAAACAAATAAGCAGGAAAATACAAATAATTCCATTAAAAAGTGGGCAAATGACATGAATAGACATTTCTCAAAAGAAGATGTACAAATGGTCAACAAACATATAAAAATATGGTCAATATCACTAATCATCAGGGAAATGCAAAATAAAACAACAATGATATATCACCTCACTGCAGCTAGAATGGCCATTATTAAAAATCAGAAACAATAGATGTTGGTGTGGATGTGGTGAAAAGAGAACACTTATACAGTGGTGGTGAGAATGCAAATTAGTACAACCTCTATGGAAAACAGTATGGAGATTTCTCAAAGAACTAAAAGTAGATCCTACTATTCAATTCAGCATTCCCACTTCTGGGTATCTACTCAAAGGAAAAGAAACCATTATGTCAAAAAAACACCTGCATGCATATGTTTATTGCAGGACAATTCACAATATGCAAAGATGTGGAATCAACCTGTGTGCATTAGCTGATGAGTGGAATATATATACATATATATATCACAGAATATTACTCAGCCACAAAAAAGAATGAAAGAATGTCTTTTGCAGCAACTTGATGGAGCTGGAGGCCATTATTCTAAGTGAAGTAACTCAGGAACGGAACAACAAATACCACGTGTTCTCACTTACAAGTGGGAGCTATGCTACGCGTATGTGAAAGCTGACAGAGTGGTATAATGACATTGGAGGCTCAGAAGGGAGAAAAGCGTAAGGGCATTGAGAGACAAAAACTACCTATTGGGCTACAATGTACTATTTGGGTGATGGGTACACTAAAATCCCAGACTTCACCACTACACAATTCAACCATGTAACCAAAAACCACTTGTACTCCTAAAGGTATTGAAATAAAAAAAATTAAAGAGAGAGTAAAAAGAAGAATAAAACTGTATAACGTTTTTAAAAAGTATTCTGGGTTGAGACAAGTGGCCATTTTATGCTCTGTTGGTTGAACTGTAAAATAATACAAACATTCTTGAGGACAATTTAGAAATATTAATCCAAGGCCTTTTATAAAAAAGTTCTTATATTTTAACCAAAATATTCTGTATTGAAGACTTGATTCAAAGTAAATAATTAGAAATGTAGAAAGTGACTTAGATAAAAGACATTCTGGGCTGTATATCATGGCTCACGCCTGTAATCCCAATGTTTTGGGAGGCCAAAGCAGGAGGATTATTTGAAGCCATGACTTAGAGATCATCCTGGACAAGACAGTGAGACCTTGTCTCAATGAAAAACTTAAAAAGTTAGTAGGGCATGGGGGCATGTGCCTGTAGTGCCAGCTACTTAGGAGGTTGAGGCAGGATCCCTTGAAGTTGCAGTGAGCTATGATCACACTACTGCACTCCAGCCTCAGCGACAGAGCAAAACCCTGTGTCTAAAAATAGTAAGAATAAAAGATGTTCCTCACAGCATTAATTCTAACACAAAATAATTTCAAACCCCAAATTCAATTTGTTAAATATTGAGGTTCCCATATGGTAGACTTCCATACAGCCATTAAAATCACGATTTAAAATATACAATTATTAGAAGAATTCACAGTGAAAAATTTGTTACCTTATTTCCAAGAATTTCATATTCCACAAGTGCAAGACATTTTCTCCCCATTAAGCCCCAGAGAGTCAGCAATTGCAAAAATTCTTACATATCTTTAGTATAGACAGTTAAAATATTTATTTAAAACTCAAATGTCATACCTCAAACTGTAGCGTTCTTGTTCCCATTGACCTTTTTCATGCTCTAACTGTAATTGTGTTTCTTTTGCTTCACATAGCTCCTTTTGTAGTACACCAACCATATTTTCCATTTGTTTAATATTTACTGTAAGTTGTTCACAATGATTATTCTTAAGTTCTAATAAGTGTTCCCATGAAAGAACTGGATCTTGCATTTTCGATAGGCTAACAGAATCTACATGAGGGAGAAAACAAGGTGGAAATAAAATATGAGTACTTTTTGCATATAAAGGACTGTGCATTTTAAGTCACCCATCCATACACCTAACAAATATGGACTAAGTTCCTAACATGTGGTCTGCTGAGCTTTGCAGATACAACAGACAATACTTCTGCTCTTGCTCAGCTTTCAGTGTAGTGAAGAACAAAGACAATAAAAGTGAAAATTACAAATTCAGATAGATACTGGAAGAAAACAGTTCTATGGTACATACAATCTGATGTATACTGGGCTCAGGGAAGATTTCCTTGATGAAAAGACGGCTACACTGAGAAATAAAGGATGAGAAGGAAGCAGTTAAGTAAAGGGGGTAGAAGAGCATTCTAGCCAGTCTGTGGTAAGTGCTGAAGCTCTCCTGCAATCTGCTTCTGGCCATGATGGAGAAACAGGTACTGATTTACCTTCTTGTCTGAAACAATCAAAAACAAAAAAGACAAAATATATTATACAATGATTTTCAAGAAAGTGGAATTCAGGTACACTTTGGAAGGCCGAGGCAGGCGGATCACCTGAGGTCAGGAGTTCGAGACTACCCTGGCCAACATGCTGAAACCCCATATCTACTAAAAATACAAAAATTAGCTGGGTGTAGTGGTGCAAACCCATAGTCCCAGTTGCTCGGGAGGCTGAGGCAGAAGGATCACTTGAACCCAGGAGGTGAAGGTTGTAGTGAGCCGAGATCGTGCCGCTGCACTCCAGCCTGGGCAACAGAGCAAGACTCTCCAGAAAAAAAGAAAGTGACTTCAGGTAACAAAGATAATGATCCCTGTAAGAGAAAACAAATGAAGTAAGCCTTACAAACAACCCAGCTCCCTGACTTGACAAAGTTTCCATGCCATGACACAGGGAGAAAAAAACTGAGGTAGAGTCCACCAGATTCTCTGAGTTGGAATGATGAAGCACAAAAAACCAATAGCAGAGTGATGAACAGTACATGTGTGCTAGGAAACTACCTGAGACCAGGGGGAAAAAATCTTTAAAAAATTAGAAACAGTGAAAAATAGTGCCTGTTGCTCACAATGTGTAAGGAAGAGTGTCCATTCCTATGAGCAATACTGGAAAAACTCGGGCTTCACAGGGCAATGAACAGAGTTATTAGAAACACCTTGCCTCAGAAGTGGAAAATTAGACCAAACCATAAAGCAAGACCACAAATACCAAGCTGTGTATAAGTAACTCAACTGTGTCCCAAAATAAATCTCAAGCAGAGACATGGGAGATATTTTCTGAAAGCAAACTGTATGTGTAGAGATTCAAATTAAAATGTCAGAAATGAAAACTATACTGGATGGAAATGAATACAGACTAGACATCACAAAAGAGAAGATTCATAAATTTGAGACCTCAGAGAACTACAAGAAAACTTTAAGCAGTAATATACAGGTCCCCAAAGAGAAAGGGAGAGAGACAGACAAAATATAGAGAGCAGATGACCAGAAATTTTCTAAACTTCACGAAAACTATAATCCCACAAATCCAGGAAGGATCTGGCTGGGAAAGAGGAAATGAAATTATACTATTCTAATTTTCTTATGCCATATACGATATGGTATAATACTGCCTGAAGGTGGACTGTGATAAGATAAAATCATATAGTACAAATTGTAATGAAATCACAAAGATAGCAAAAACAGACTTATAGCTAATAAGCCAAAAGAGAGAGATAAAACAATCATAAAATTACATGACTGGCCAGGTGCGGTGGCTCACGCCTGTAATCCCAGCACTTCGGGAGGCCAAGTGGGGGCAGATCACCTGAGGTCAGGCGTTCGAGACCAGCCTGGCCAATGTGGTGAAAACCCATCTCTACTAAAAATACAAAAAATTAGCCAGGTGTGGTGACAGGCGTCTGTAATTCCAGCTACTTGGGAGGCTGAGGCAGGAGAATCGCTTGAACCCAGGAGGCCGAGGTTGCAGTGAACAGAGATCATGCTGTTGCACTGCAGCCTGGGTGGCAGAGTGAGACTGCATCTCAAAAAAAAAAAAAAAAAAAAAACATGGCTAATTGAAAAGAAAGCAGAAAAAGAAGAAAAGAAAACAAAGAACAGCTGGGACTAATGGAAATCAAACTGTATGATAACAGATAAACTTAACTATATCAGTAATCACATTATAAATGAAACCAGCCTAATAACCTAAATTAAAAGGCAGATTGTCAAACTGTATAAAAAAGCAAGATCCTACTCCCTGCTACCTATAAGAAATACTTTAAATGTAGGCCAGGTGCAGTGGCTCACGCCTGTAATCCCAGCACTTTGGGAGGCTGAGGCAGACGGATCACGAGGTCAGGAGATTGAAATCATCCTGACTAACACAGTGAAACCCTGTCTCTACTGAAAATACAAAAAATTAGCTGGGCGTGGTGGCAGGTGCCTGTAGTCCCAGCTACTCAGGAGGCTGAGGCAGGAGAATGGCGTGAACCCAGGAGGCAGAGCTTCCAATGAGCCAAGATCCCGCCACTGCACTCAAGCCTGGGTGACAGAGTGAGACTCCATCTCAAAAAAAAAAAAAAAAAATACTTTAAATGTAAAGATGCAAATTAGTTAAAAGGATGGAAAAATATATACCATGCTAACAGTTAACAAATAAAGCCTAGCAGAAATGGTTATATTAATACCAAAGTAGATTTCAGAGCAAAAAATATTACTAGCTATCAACAAAATTATTTCATAATGATAAATGGTTCAATTAATCAAGAGCACATAATCCCAAATGTTTATGTACCTAGTAACATAACAGCTTCAAAATACATGAGGCAAAAACTGATAGAAGAAATTGACAAATTCACAGGTATAGTCTGAGATTTCAATATCGCTTACTCAATACATGACAGAACAAGGAGGCAGAAAATCAGTAAGACTAGAGTAGACTTGAAGAGCACTATGCTTCTCAAGGACCCATGGAACACTTAGCAAAACAGATCATATTCTAGGCCATACAGTAAATCTTCATAAAAGAATTAAGTCAAAAGGATTTAAGTCATACAAAGTATGGTCCCTGACCACAGAGCAATCAAATTAGAAATCAGTAATAAATAAACCCGAGTAAGTCTAGGCCATAAGGACTGCAACTACTAGGCAAGTCCTGGCGCTGTGCTGGGCTCAGAGCCAGTAAATATGGGATCATGTGACCTATTGAGACACCAGCTAAGGGAGTACTTGTGCTACCCCTCCCCTAACCCCAGACAGTGCAGCCTACCACTCTGAAAGAGACTACTTACTTCCACTTGAGAATAGAGAGAAAAAGAGAACTTTGTCTTGCAACATGGATACGAGCTCAGCCACGGTAGGATAGGGCATTGGGCAGAGTCGTGAGGTCCCCATTCCAGGTCCTGGATCCTGTATGACATTTCTAGACACAACCAGGGCCAGAAGAAATCCCACTCCCTTGAATGGAAAGACCCAGTCCTGGCAGGATTCACCACCTGGTGACTAAAGACCTCTTGGGCCCTGAATAATTAGTAGCAGTAGGCCGAGCGCAGTGGCTCACGCCTGTAATCCCAGCACTTTGGGAGGCCAAGGCGGGCGGATCACGAGGTCAGGAGATCGAGACCATCCTGGCTCACACGGTGAAACACCGTCTCTACTAAAAATACAAAAAATTAGCCAGGCGCGGTGGCGGGCGCCTGTAGTCCCAGCTACTTGGGAGGCTGAGGCAGGAGAATGGCGTGAATCCAGGAGGCGGAGCTTGCAGTGAGCCGAGATAGCACCACTGCACTCCAGCCTGGGCGAAAGAGCGAGACTCCGTCTCAAAAAAAAAAAAAAAAAAATTAGTAGCAGTAACCATTAGTACATGCCATGGGTCTTGGAAGAGATGCTGAGATGAGCTGGCTCAAGTGTGACCCAGCACACTCCCAGCTAGGGTGGCTACTAGCAGAGATTCCTGCTTCAGAAAGGCAGAGGAAGGGTTAAAAGGACTTGGTCTCGCAGCTTAGGTACCAGTTCAACCACAGTGGGGTAAAGCACCTAGCAGGCTCTTGGGGTCTCGTCAGTGGCATTTCTGGACCTGCCCTAGGTAAAGAGGAGCCCACACTCTGAAGGGTGAGTTCCAGGCCCAGCAGCATTCACCACAAGCTGACTGAGGAGCCCTTGGGCTTTACATGAACATTGGTGGTAGCCTGATAGTATTCCCGTGGGCCCGTGAGTGCTGAACACGAGAGACTCTTCTGCCTGTGGAAAGGGGAGGGAAGAGTAGGAAGGACATTGTCTTGTGGTTTGGATGCCAGCTCAGCCACAGTAGAATACAGCACCAAGTAGATTTCTAATGTTTCCAACTCTAGGCCTTGGTTCCCAGAAGGCATCTCTGGACTAAATCGGGACCTAGGGGAACTTGCTCCTCTGAAGTGAAGGACACAAGCTTGGCTGGCTTCACCACCTGTGGACTGTATGACCCTAGGGACTTGAATAAACATAGGCAGTAGCCAGGTAGTGGTTACAGCAGTTCTTGGGTGAGACCCAGTGCTGTGCTGGCTTTAGGTCTGACCCAGCATAGTCCCAGTGGTAGGGGTCCTAGGGGTCCTTGTGTTACCCATCCAATAGCTCCAGGAAGCTCAGCACAGAGAGAGAGAGAGACTCCATTTGTTTGGAAAAATAATGGAAGACAACAAGAGTCTGTGCTTGATGATCCAGAGCATCCTTCCAGATCTTATTCAAGACTACCATGCCTCTATGAGTCTGCCAAAAATACAGTGTTACTAGGCTTGGAGTGCCCAACCATGCAGATATACCTGCAGTGACCAAAAGCAGATCACAACACCCCAGTCCTTTCAAATACTTGGAAAATCTTCCTAAGGAAGATGGGTATAAGCAAGCATAAACTGAGAAGACTACAATAAATACCCATTCTTTTCAATGTCCAGACACAAATGAACATCCACAAGACTGTCCACAAAAACATGACTTCACCAAATGAACTAAATAAAGCATGAGAGATCAATCCCAGATAAACAGAGCTATGTGACCTTTCAGATAATTCAAAACAGCTGTTTTGAGGAAACTCAAAGAAATTCAAGATAACACACACACAAAGAATTCAGAATTCTATCAGATAAATTTCAGAAAGAAATTGAAATAGTAAGAATCAGGGAGAAAATCTGGATTTGAAAAATGCAATTGACATACAGAAGAATACTTCAGTCTCTTAATAGGAGAATTGATTAAGCAGAAGGAAGAATTAGTAAGCTTGAAGACAGGCCATTTGAAAATACAGTCAGAGAAGACAAGAAAACAAAAAAGGAAATTAAGCACACCTACAAGATCTAGAAAGCAGCCTCAAAAGGGCAAATCTAAGAGTTATTAACCTTAAAGAAGAGGCAGAGACAAGGATGGGGTAGAAAGTTTATTCAGGCTGGGTGCGGTGGCTCACGCCTGTAATCCCAGCACTTTGGGAGGCTGAGGCGGGCGGATCACGAGGTCAGGAGATCGAAACTATCCTGGCTAACACGGTGAAACCCCACCTCTAATAAAAATACAAAAAATTAGCTGGGCACGGTAGCAGGCACCTGTAGTCCCAGCTACTCGGGAGGCTGAGGCAGGAGAATGGCGTGAACCCGGGAGGTGGAGCTTGCAGTGAGCTGAGATAGCGCCACTGCAGTCCAGGCCTCGGTGAAAGAGTGAGACTCCGTTCCCCCCCCCGACCAAAAAAAAAAGTTTATTCAAAGGGATAATACCAGATAATGCCCCAAACCTAGAAAAATATATCAGTATCCAACCTCAAGGCATTTAATAATCACACACGCAAAGGTCAAAGATAAAGAAAAGATCCTAAAAGCAGCAAGAGAAAAGAAACAACATACAATGGAGCTCTAATATGTCTGGCAGCAGACTTTTCAGTGGAAACCCTACAGGCCACGAGAGCGGCACAGCATATTCAAAGTGCTGAAGGGGGCTGGGCGCGGTGACTCACACCTGTAATCCCAGCACTTTGGGAGGCCGAGGTGGACGGATCACAAGGTCAAGAGATGGAGACCATCCTAGCCAACATGGTGAAACTCCGTCTCTACTAAAAATACAAAAACTAGCTGGGTGTGGTGGTGTGTGCCTGTAGTCCCAGCTACTCGGGAGGCTGAGGCAGGAGAATTGCTTAAACCTGGGAGGCAGAGGCTGCAGTGAGCTGAGATTGTTCCATCGCACTCCTGCCCGATGACAGAGCGACTCCATCGAGAAAGAGAAGAAAGAAAAGACAAAAGATGATAGGATGAACTGACCAAAAATAATAACGATAACTTTTCAAGACATAGTACAATCAGATATAATAGAAACAAAAAGTTAAGAAGCAGAAGAATAAAGTTAAAATGTAGAGACTTCATTACTTTTCTTTTTGCTTGTTTATGCAATCAGTGTTGTCAACAGTTTAAAATAATGGGTTATAAGATATTGTTTGCAAGCCTCATGGTAACCTTATATGTGAAAACATACAATAGATATGCAAAAAATAAAAAGCAAGAAATTAAAACATACCACTGGAGAAATCACCTTCACTAAAAGGAAGACAGGAAGGAGGGAATTAAGGAAGAAAGACCGCAAACCAGAAAACAAACAAAATGCAGGAACAAGTCCTTACTTATCAATAACTTTGACTATAAATGGACTAAACTCTCCAATCAAAAGACATAGAGTAACTGAACTGAAAAAGAAAAAAAAGGCCCAATTGTTGCCTACAAATAACACACTTCACCTGTAAAGACACACACAGTTTGAGAATTAAGGGATGGAAAAAAGCATTCTGTGCAAATGGAAACCAAAAATGGGCTGAAGTAGCTATACTTGTATCAGACAAAATAGATTTCAAGACAGAATTGGCTGGGTGCAGGTGCTCACACGTGTAATCCCAGCACTTTGGGAGGCTAAGGCGGGCAAATCACTTGAGGTCAGGAGTTCAAGACCAGCCTAGCCAACATGGTGAAACTTCCTCTGTCAGCAAACAAAAATTGGCTGGGCGTGTAGTCCCAAGCTACTCGGGAGGCTGCAAAAGGAGAATCGCTTGAACCCAGGAGGCAGATGTTGCAGTGAGCTGAGATTGTGCCACTGCACTCCAGCCTGGGGAACAGAGCGAGACTCTGCCTTAAAAAAAAAAAAAAAAAAGAAACTAACTTCAACAGTGGGTCAATGAAGAAATTAAGAAGGAAATTTTAAACTTTCTTGAAACAAATGATAATGGAAACACAACATATCAAAGAAATGAGATACAGTGAGAGCAGTACTAACAGGCAAGTTTATACCCATGAGCTTCTACGTCAAAAAAGTAGAAAAACTTCAAATAAATAACATAATGCTGTACCTTAAAGAACTAAAAAGTGGCTGGGCACGGTGGCTCATGCCTGTAATCCCAGCACTTTGGGAAGCTGAGGTGGGTGGATCACCTGAGGTCAGGAGTTCAAGACCAGCCTGGGCAACATGGTGAAACCCTGTCTCTACAAAAAATGCAAAAATTAGCTGGGTGTAGTGGTGTGTGCCTCTAATCCCAGCTGTTCGGGAGGTTGAGGCAGGAGAATTGCTTGAGGTGGAGCCAAGATTGCGCCAATGCCTGGGTGACAGAGCAAGACTCCATCTAAAAAAAAAAACTGAAAAGCAAGAGCACACCAGACACAGAGTTAGTAGAAGAAAAGAAATAACAACAGTCAGAGCAGCAATAAATGAAATTGAAATAAAGAAAATACAAAAAGTCAATAAAACAAAAGTTGGTTTCTGGATAATATAAAGAAAATTGAAAAATGTTTAGCCAGGGTAAATAAGAAAAAGAGAAAATCCAAATGAATAAAATGAAAGATGAAAAAGGACGCATTATAACTGATACCACAGAAATTCAAAGAATCATTAGAGGTTACTATGAGCAACTATAGTCCAATAAAGCTGGGAAATCTAGAAGAAATGAACAAATTCCTAGATACATATAACCTACCAAGATTGAACCATGAAGAAATCCAAAACCTGAATAGACCAATAACAAATGATGAGATGGAAGCTGTAATAAAAAGTCTCCCAGCAAAGGAAAGTCTGGGACCCCACAGCTTCACTGCTGAATTTTGCCAGCCATTTAAAGAAGAATTTGTACCAATCCTTCTCAAACTATTCTGAAAAACAGAGGAGGAGGGAATACTTCCAAACTCGTTCTACAAGGCCCATCTTACCCTGATACCAAAAGTAGACAAAAGCACAACAAAAAAAAGACAATTACAGGCCAATATCCCTGATGAACATTGATGCTAAACTCCTCCACAAAATACTAGCAAACCAAATGCAAAATTAGATTTAAAAGATCACTCATCGTGACCAAGTGGGACTTATCCCTGGGACTCAAGGATGGTTCAATACATGCAAATCAATGTGTAATCATTATCAGCTGAATGAAGGACAAGAACCATATGATCATTTAAATTGATGCTGAAAAAAACATTCGATGGAATTTAACATTACTGCATGATACAAACCCTCAAAAAACTGGAGATAGAAAGAATATACCTCAGCACAATAAGAGCTGTATGTGACAAACCCACAGCTAGTATCATACTGAATGAGGAAACACTGAAAGCCTTTCCTCTAAGATCTGGAACACGACAAGGATGCCCACTTTCACTACTGTTATTCAGCATAGTACTGGAAGTTTTAGCTAGAGCAATCAGATAAGAGAAAGAAATAAAGGGCATCCAAATTGGAAAAGAAGTCAAATTATCCTCGTTTGCTGATGATATAATCTGATATTTGGAAAAATCCTAACGACTCCACCAAAAATCTATTAGGACTGACAAACAAATTCAGTAAAATTGCAGGATACAAAATCAACCTACAAATATCTGTAGCATTTCTATATGCCAACAGCACACAATCTGAAAAATCAAGAAAGTAATCCCAGTTACAACAGTTTCAAATAAAATAAAATACCCAGAAATTAACCAAGTGAAAGACCTCTACAATGAAAATATAAAACACTGATACAAGCAGACTGGGCGTGGTGGCTCATGCCTGTAATCCCAGCACCTTGGGAGGCCGAGGTGTGCAGATCACAAGGTCAGGAGATCAAGACCATCCTAGTCAACATGGTGAAACCCCGTCTCTACTAAACATACAAAAAAATTAGCTGGGTGTGGTGGCATGTGCCTGTAATCCCAGCTACTCGGCAGGCTGAGGCAGGAGAATCCGCCTTGAACCTGGCAGGCGGAGATTGCAGTGAACCGAGATTATGCCACTGCACTCCAGCCTGGCAATAGAGACTCCGTCTCAAAAAAAAAAAAAAAAAAAAAGAAGAAAAAACATTGATACAAGCAATTGAAGAGGGCACACACAAAAAATGGAGATTTCATGTTTACATACTGGAAGAATCAGTATCATTAAAATGTATATATTACACCCAAAACTATGGATTCAATGCAGTCCCTATCAAAATACCAATGATATTCTTCATAGAAATAGAAAATATAGGCTGGGCATGGTGGCTAACGCCTGTAATCTCAGCACTTTGGGAGGCTGAGGTGGGTGGATCACCTGAGGTTGGGAGCTCGAGACCAGCCTGACCAACATGGAGAAACCCAGTCTCTACTAAAAATACAAAATTAGCCGAGTGTGGTGGCTCATGCCTGTAATCCCAGCTATTTGGGAGGCTGAGGCGGGAGAATCACTTGAACCCGGGAGGCAGAGGTTGCACTGAGCCGAGATCGTGCCATTGCACTCCAGCCTGGGCAACAAGAGTGAAACTACATCTCAAAAAAGAAAAGAAAAGAAACAGAAAATATAATCCTAAAATGTATATGGAACCACAAAAAACTCAGAATAGCTAAAGATTTCCTAAGCAAAATAACTGGAGGAATCACATTACCTGACCTCAAATTATACTACAGAGCTATGGTAACCAAAACAGCATGGTACTGGCATAAAAACAGGCATATAGACGAGTGAAGCAGAATAGAGAACCCAGAAACAAATCCATGCACTTACAGTAAACTCATTTTCAACAAAGGTGTCAACAATATATACTGGAGAAAGGACAGCCTCTTCAATAAGTGGTGCTAAGAAAACTGGACATCCACATGCAGAAGAATGAAACTAGATCCCTGTTTCTTGCCGTATTCAACAATCAAATAAAAATGGGTTAAAGACTTAAATCTAAGTCTTCAAACTATAAACCTACTACATGAAAAACTTGCAGAAACTCTCTAGGACACCGCACTGGGCAAAGATTTCTTGAGCAATCAATACCCAATAAGCAGGGGCAACCAAAGTAAAAATGGACAAATGAGATCACATCAAGTTAAAAAGCTTCTGCACAGCAAAAAAGTGAAAAGACAATCCACAGAATGGGAAAAGTCTTTGCAAACTATCCATCTGATAAGGGATTAATAACCAGAATATATAAGGAGCTCAAACAACTCTATAGGGAAATCTAACAATCCAATTAAAAAATGGGCCAAAAATCTGAATGGCTATTTCTCCAAAGAAGACGTACAAATAGCAAACACGTATATAAAAAGGTGCTCAATCAATATCATTGATCATAAGAGAAATGCAAATCAAAACTACAATGAGATATCATCTCACCCCAGTTAAAATAGCTTTTATCCAAAAGACAGGCAATAACAAATGCTGACATGCAAGTGAAGAAGAGGGAACCCCTGTACACTGTTAGTGGGAATGTAAATTAGTAAAACCACTATGAAGAACAGTTTGCAGCTTCTTCAAAGAACTAAAAATAGAGCTACCATATGATCCAGCAATCCCACTGCTAGATATATACCACCCCCCAAAAAAGGAAATTATTATATCAAAGAGATATCTGCACTCTCATGTTTATTACAGCACTATTCATAATAGCAAAGATTTGGAAGCAACCTATGTGTCCATCAAGAAACAAACGGATAAACAGGATGTGGCAAGCATACACAATGGGGTACTATTTAGTTATGAGAAAGAATGAGATCCTGTAATTTCCAGCAGCATAGATGGAACTGGAGGTCATCATGTTCAGTGAAATAAGGCAGGTACAGAAAGACAAACATCATATGTTCTCACTTATTTGTGGGAGCTAAAAATTAAAACAATTGAACTTATGAACATAGAGAGTAAAATGATAGTTACTAGAGACTGGGAAGGGTACTGTGAGTGTGTGTCAGGGGAGTGAGGATAGGTAATGGATACAAAAAATAGAAAAAATAGGATCTAATATTTGATAGTGTAACAGGGTGAGTATAATCAATAATTATTTAGTTGTACATTTAAAAATAAAGAGTGTAAGTGGATTGTTTGTAACACAAAGGATAAATCTTTGTGGTCATAGATACCACATTTACCCTGATGTGATTATTACACAAACTATGCCCATATCAAAATATGTCATATATTCCATAAATATATATATATATATACACCTACTATGTAACTATAAAAATTTAAAAAAAGAAAACTGGTGTCAATTTACAAGACTGGACACTAATAACACTGCAAAAAGTGTTGGGTTTTTTTTTTTGGACATGCCTACATCTCAACCAAAGATTAAAATGTATACAAAGCATCAGGGTAGCATGACCCAATCAATAAAAGAAAACAAACATCCAGAAATCAAACCCAAAGAAACCAAGATATGGCTGGGTGCTGTGGGTGGTTCATGCCTGTAAGCCCAACACTTTGGGAGGTCAAGTCAGGCACATCCCTTGAATCCTGGGAATTTGAGACCAGCCTGGGCAAAATAGCAAAATCCTGTCTCCACTAAAAATACAAAAAATTGGCTAGGCATGGTGGGGCATGCCTGTAGTCTCAGCTACTCAGGAGGCTGTGGTAGGAGAAACAGCTGAGACTGGGAAGTTGAGGCTACAGTGAGCCGTGATCATGCCACTGAACTCCAGCCTGGGTGATAGCAGTGAGACCCTGTCTCAAAAAAAAAAAAATGTATAAATTGCCTGAAAAAATTTAAAGTAACCATCTTAATGGCACTTGATGAGTAAATCACAACATAGACAATAAAATAAAATCAGGAAAATGAAATGATCAACAAAGATAGAAACTATAAGGCAAACAAATTGTAGAGCTGCAGAATACAAAAATGATTGAGAAATTATCAAACTTAAGGAAGGAAAAAGACCTTAAAACTTAAAGAACTCAACAAACTCCAACTAGAATTAAACACAGAGAAACCCACTATGAGAAACATCATAAGCCAAGTTTCAAAAGCCACAAAGAGAGAATCTTGAAAGAAGCAAGAGAAAGGTGATAAATTATCTGTAAGAGTGCTTCAGTAAGATTACCCGTAGATTTCTGAACAGAATCCTCACAGGTTAGAAAAGAGTTGGATAATATAATCAAAGAGCTGAAAGAAGAAAAACTTCCAAGCAAGAATACTATAACCAGCAATACCGTCCTCCAAATGAGGGAAAAATACAGATTTTTCTAAGGCTAACAGAGATTAAAAAGTATATCACTAATAGACTTGCCCTACAAGAAATGCTAAAGGGAGTCTCTTCCATTGAAAATGAAATGATGCTACAAAACAACACAAAATCAGATAAAAATAGGTGACTCTCAGGAAAGATAGGCACATATACAAAAATAAAATTTTGTAGGATAATAATACTGCAGAAAACACTTTTAATTATGCTCTAAAAGTTGTACGTCAAAAGCATAAAAATAGAAATAAACATCTGTTAATGTAAATATAAAATAGAAAGTTGTAATTAGTGACAATAATAACAAAGTTGAGGGTAGAAAATAATGAGAAAAACTATTTGTATACAACTGAAGTTAAGTTAAGATGTTATCAGCTTAAGATGCACTGCTATAACATTAAGAAGTTTAATATAGCCGGGCGCGGTGACTCATGCCTGTAATCCCAGCACTTTGGGAGGCCGAGGTGGGCAGATGGCCTGAGGCTGGGAGTTCGAGACCAGCCTGACCAACATGAAGAAAGCCATCTCTACTAAAAATACAAAATTAGCCGGGCATGGTTGTGCATGCCTGTAACCCCACCTACTGGGGAGGCTGAGGCAGGAGAATCGCCTGAACCTGGGAGGCAGAGGGTGCGGTGAGCCAAGATCACACCATTGCCCTCCAGCCTGGGCAACAAGAGCAAAACTCTGTCTCAAAAAAAAAAGAAAAAAAGGTTTAAGATAACCCCCATGGCAACCATGAATAAAATACTCAGATATAAAATAAGAAAGGAGTCAAAGCATGTCACTACAAAGATGAACAAGATGCAAAGACAGAAGAGGGACAAACTGGGTACAAAAATTAAATAAAAGAAGTAAGAAAATGGCAACAGTAAGGCCTTCCCTTTCAGGAAATTATTTAAATATTCATGGACTAAACTTTCCTATCAAAGGACATATATTAAATAGAGATTAAAAAATAAAAACTCGAGGAAACTATATCCTGTCTCTAAGACAAACACGTTAGATCCAATACCAAAAATAGACAAACTGGCAGGACGGAAGACATTACATGCAAATATGAATGAAACAAGAGCAGGAGAGGTCACAATTATATTAGGCAAAATACCTTGCAAGTAAAAAATTACTATTTTTTTCACTTTAGCACGCTCTACTGGATATTTAATATACTTTTTTTGTATTCATTATAAAGTACTCTTCAATAGTGAAACAGAGGTTAGTATGTTTTTAATCAGGAAATACAAGTACAAGTCTCTAATTTATATTATATTTAGATGGTCTGATTCACTCAAATCCTGAGTGGCAGGCTGCCAGATGCCTGGAACCTCTTAACAGTAAAAGTGGCATCAGAAATATATAGTAATGTTCTTACCAAAATTAATAAATGCTTAGATATAAGAACGACTACTTAAAACTTCTAAGTCACAAAACACCGTGCTAAAGGTTTTTAGCAACCTCTTCTTTACAGAACATAATTACTTCTCTTATGTGGGGGTAATTTGTGAATAGGCCAAAATTTCATAGGAAGGTGGGACATGGACCTTCCCCCTCCTCATTAGAAGTCATTTCGTCAGGACTTATGGTGGCCATATGGTGTTTCAAATGCTAACAGGAAACAAATGAGTCAACTTATGCACATGAAAAGCAAACTATGAATAACGAATAAGGAAGGGGGGAAACAGTTCAATAAGTTCAGATACAACTTGATACTGTCACAGGCTGTCACAGACCTCAGTATCTTCTTTATGGCCTAAGGAAACTGAGCCACCAACAGGAAAAAAGGTCACCTCAAAGAGAATGCTGTGAGATTCTTAAGTTGCTAGACTCCTTTCCATCTTCTTCTCCTCAGGTCGATACTGCCGTCAAATTCTACACAATTCAACATCCATCTTCACATAACAATTAGTGTGACCCAAATTCATCCAAGATGTTAAAAGAAGGGAAGACAATCTACTAGGATTAGCCATAACTGTCCACAGTTGCAGGATGGAAAAGATATGACATGCAAATATGAACCAAACGAGAGCAGGAGAGACCACAATTATATTAGGCAAAATACCTTTTAAGTAAAAAATTACTATTTGTAGTAAAATATACCTTACGTCAAAACTGTCAGAAGAGACAAAGAACATTAAATAATAATAAAAGGTTTCATTCACTGGGAACCTATGAAACATACAGACGTACATAGGTAAACAAATAAAAATCAGGGTTCCCTCATATATAAAGCAAACACTGACAGAATTTAAGAAATAGACAGTAATATAATAATAGCAGGATACTTCAATACTCTACTTTCAGTAATGAATAACAAAGCAAAACCAAATATAAACAAGGGAACAAAGGACTTGAAAGCACTATAAAACAATTACACCTAATAGACACATAGAAAGCATTACACTCAACAAAAGTAGAACTCACAATCTTTTTTTTTTTTTTTTTTGAGACAGAGTTTCGCTCTGGTTGCCCAGGCTGGAGTGCAATGGCGTGATCTCGGCTCACTGCAACCTCCGCCTCCCAGGTTCAAGCGATTCTCCTGCCTCAGCCTCCAGAGCAGCTGGGATTACAGACGCGCGCCACCACCCCCGGCTAATTTTGTATTTTTAGTAGAGACGGGGTTTCTCCTTGTTGGTCAGGCTGGTCTCGAACTCCCGACCTCAGGTGATCCGCCCGCCTCGGCCTCCCAAACTGCTGAGTTTACAGGCGTGAGCCACCGCGCCCATCCCAGTTTATTTTTTCCACAGGAAAAAGGAGGGACTGAGGACCCCACGGACCACAGCTCCTCCCACCCAGGAACGCGGCACCCCGAGGCGGGATTCCCCACTGAAGATCCCCAGGAGGTCACCGCACAACCTGAGGAAATGCATGGTTGCGGGCGTGGAGCTGCCCCAGGAGGGCTAGAGCCAAGCCGAAGTCACCGAGCAGGCACGGGTAGAGATGGGATGCCCAGGCTCCCGGCTGCCGCCCAGCCCCACCCTGCGCCGAAGGAGACTGAGAGCCGAGCTGCGCCGGCGGCGACTCAAATCCTGGTCCCTGCAGCGGACCGCGAGAAGGCCCGGGTCCCCCCAGAGCTGGTTCCAACCACAGGTCTACCCCTCAGGACAGTCTTTCCGCACACTCACCGGTTCTTGTCTTCTGTGGTGTCCCGACATCTTCCCAATGGACCTTCCAGTACCTGCAGGTCCCAGGGCCATGGAGGCAATGGCGGAGTCACTTGGAGCCTCGCGGAGAAAACCGGACAGAGCAATGGACACCGAACACGCAACGGACACACAACGCGGGTCCGGAAACAAACACGCAGCCAGGTGGTGGAAGGCCGCCCCTTCCTCCGAGGCTGGCACCTGATTGGACAGTTCCACACAAGCGCCTCTGATTGGCTAGGGATCCTGACCCCGCCCTGCAGGGCCCTGATTGACAGAAGCTGTGTTCCTGCCTGGGACAGGCGGCCCGAAGGACGTGTGTTTGGCTGGCTCAGCCCTTTGCTTCAGGGCTTCCTTGCGGTGCTGGCACGTGGCCCCTCCAGGGGAACATCTGCATTTAAGCAGAACTTGGTTGTGCCTTTCCAGTGTTCCACTGTTAGCCTCCTGCACTTCCTGAGTTCTTTCTGACCTTTGGATTTTTGAGGCGGCAGCCTGAGCTTTCACAAGAGAGGCAGTCCTTTAAGGCAGCCATTTCCAATAGAAAGAAAAAAAATGTGAGCCATGCGTGTCATTTAAATTTTTCTAGTAGCTGCTTAAAGGAAAAGGAAACAGGCTGGACATGGTGGCTCACGCCTGTAATCCTAGCATTTGGGAGGCTGAGGCAGGTGGATCACCTGAGGTCAGGAGTTCGAGACTAGCCTGACCAACATGGCAAAACCCGGTCTCCACTAAAAATACAAAAAGTAGCCCAGCGTGGTGGCAGGCGCCTGTAATCCCAGCTACTCGGGAGGCTGAGGCAGGAGAATCGCTTGAACCCAGGAGGTGGAGGTTGCAGTGAGCCAACATCCCACCATTGCACTCCAGCCTGGGCAACAAAGCGAGAATCCATCTAAATAAAAAAAAAAACAAAAAGGTGAAATTGACTGCAATAATTGATTTTACTCAATAGATCCAAAATATTATTTTGATTTGTGATCTACATAAAATTATTATTATTATTATTATTATTCATTTTAAAAATAGAGACAGAGTCTCTCTCTGTCGCCCAGGCTGTAGCACAGTGAGGTGAGCATAGCTCACTGCAACCTGGGACTCCTGGGTTCAAGTGATCCTCCCTCTCCAGCCTCTCGAGTAGCTGGGACTACAGGTGGGCACCACCATGCCCGGCTAATATTTTTATGTTTGTAGAGACGTGTCACCGTCTTGCCCAGGCTGGTGTCCAACTCCTGCTTCAAGGGAAGCTCTGGCCTTGGCCTCCTAAAGTGCTGGGATTGCAGGCGTGAGCCACTGAAGGAGGCCTCTGGTAGGAAATCTTAGAAACTCACTCTATATTTTAAACTTCCAGCACATCTCACTTAAGACCAGCCACATTCCAGGTGCCCTACATGGTCAGCGGCTGCCACATTGAAGTGGAGCTCTGGGAGCATTGGCTCCCCTGACTTCAGGCGAAGTGAAGGCCTGAACTCTCTCCTTTTCTGCCATGGGCAAAGGAACACCCCCTTCCTACCAGCATCTCCCCTTAGGCTGATAGGTGGGAGAGGTGGTGCCCTGAAAGAGAGCAGGGGGCTCACAAGCAGAAAGTGTCCACAGGTAAACAACTGTTACCCACCTGCTGCTTGAGGGTGGGGTGGGGCATCCTCCTTCTAGAAACCAGACAGCAAAAAAAGAATGATGAGGCCTCAGGAGGATGAAACCCCATGTCTTCAGATGTGTCCACAGCACTGACCTCCAGGGTTTAGATGTGGAGGGAATAGATTAAAGACAAATTTCTTTCTTTCTTTCTTCTCCCTCCCTTCCCCTCCCCTCCCCTCCCCTTCCCTCCCCTTCTCTTCCCTTCCCCTTGTTTTTTGGAGGCAGGTCTCAATCTGTCACCCAGGCTGGAGTGCCCTGGCACAATCATGGCTCACTGCAGCCTCAACCTCCCAGGTTCAAACGATCCTCCCATCTCAGCCTCTCAAGTAGCTGGGACCACAGGTGCATACCACCGCATAAATAAGTGATATAGAAAATCAGTACATGTAAGGTGCTGTTTGTCAGGGAACTTGTAATCAACCTGTTCTTGAATCCTGGCATCCCACCTGTAATGAGGGTATGTATTAGTTAACTATCCCTACATTTAAAAAAAAACAAAAAACAAAAAACACCCCAAGGCTGGGCATGGTGTTCACACCTGTAATCCCAGCACTTTAGGAGGCTAAGGCTGGTGGATCACCTGAGGTCAGGAGTTCGAGACCAGCCTGGCCAACATGGTGAAACCTTGTCTCTACTAAAAATGCAAAAAAACAAAATTAGCTGGGCGTGGGGGCGGGTGCCTGTAATCCTGGCTACTTGGGAAGCTGAGGCAGGATAATCTCTTGAACCCAGGAGGTGGAGGTTTCAGTGAGCGGAGACGACGACATTGCACTCAAGCCTGGGCAACAAGAATGAAACTCCGTCTCGAAAAAAACTAAATAATAATAAAAAAAACCCAAGCCTGGGCGCGGTGGCTCATGCCCGTAACGCCAGCACTCTGGGAGGCCGAGGCGGATCACAAGATCAGGAGATCGAGACCATCCTGGCTAACACGGTGAAACCCCGTGTCTACTAAAAATACAAAAAATTAGCCAGACATGGTGGCACACACCTGTAGCCCCAGATAACCAGGAGGCTGAGGCAGGAGAATTGCTTGAACCCGGGAGATGGAGATTGCAGTGAGCCGAGATCATGCCACTGCACTCCAGCCTGGGCAACAGAGCAAGACTCCATCTCAAAAAAAAACCAACCAAATTTGTTTTAGTTTATATTTCAGCTGCTAAGCCATTTAGGCTGAATTCAGCTGGGCCATTCTTCTGGTTTCATCTGGGATCTTTCAGGCATATGTAGTCAGCTGCTGGTTGACGAGGCAGCTCTCTTTCTGAGAGTGAGCTGGCTGTCAATGGGGACACCTTGATTCTACTCCTTCCCTTGGTATCTCATCCTCCATTGTGGGCCTCTTCTCATGGTAATGGCAGGATTCCAAAAGAAAAGGCAGAAGTATTTAAAATCTTTTCAGCCTAGGCCCAAAGGTGGTACATTGTCATATTCACAGCTTTCTATTGGCCAGAACAAATAAGGATGGACAGATTTAAGTTTTGAGAAAAACACTTTACCTATTGATGGGAGTAGCTGAAAAGGCACATTCCAAAGGGCATAGATATAGCGAAGGATGAATAATAGCTGTCATTTTTGCGATCAGTATCACTTTGCCTTTTCTTGTAGACAACGTTTATATACATGTTCCAAGTCAAGAGACTTGTCCAAAACTGCACAACTACTAAACTGCTGGGCTGGGACTTAGGATCACCCTCACCTAATTTCAAAGCTCATGCACCTCCATAGGCCATGCTACTTATGCAGCATCCCCGGGCTCTCAAGGTTCTAGATAGTGAGTCTTCTGAAAAAGAAGCGGGATTCCATTGAGATTCTCATGCATCTAGTACCCTTCACTCCTGGGAATAATCCCCTCCAGAAAATACTTCTGAAGACCCTTGAAAGGACTTGAAATAATCTGGGGAAAAGGCTGAGTTTAGGAAATCAAGGCTCAATATTATATTTTTCATTTCTCACCATAGGAGAAATTTATTTATTTATTTATTTATTTATTATTTATTTATTTATTTATTTATTTATGTATTCTTATACTTTAAGTTCTAGGGTACATGTTCACAACGTGCAGTTTTGTTACATAGGTATATGTGTGCCATGTTGGTTTGCAGCACCCATCAACTTATCATTTACATTAGGTATTTCTCCTAATGCCATCCTTACCCCAGCACCCCACCCACTGGCAGGCCCTGGTGTGTGATGTTCCCTGCCCTGTGTCCAAGTGTTCTTGTTGTTCAGTTCCCACCTATGAGTGAGAACATGCGGTGTTGGGTTTTCTGTCCTTGTGATATTTTGCTGAGAATGATGGTATCCAGCTTCATCCATATCCCTGCAAAGGACACGAACTCATCGTTTTTTATGGCTGCATAGTATTCCATGGTGTATATGTGCCACATTTCCTTAATCCATATCATTGATGGACATTTGGGTTGGTTCCAAGTCTTTGCTACTGTGAATACTACCACAATAAACATACGTGTTCATGTGTCTTTATAGTAGCATGATTTATAATCCTTTGGGTATATACCCAGTAATGGGATCGCTGGATCAAATGGTATATCTAGTTCTAGATCCTTGAGGAATCGCCACACTGTCTTCCACAATGGTTGAACTAATTTACACTCCCACTAACAGTGTAAAAGCATTCTTATTGCTCCACATCCTCTCCAGCATCTGTTGTTTCCTGGCTTTTTAATGATCGCCATTCTAACTGGCGTGAGATGGTATCTCATTGTGGTTTTGATTTGCATTTCTCTGATGACCAGCGATGATGAGCATTTGTTCATGTGTCTGTTGGCTGCATAAATATCTTCTTTTGAGAGGTGTCTTTTCATATCCTTTGCCCACTTTTTAAGTTCTTAAGGTTGTTTTTTTTCTTGTAAATTTGTTTAAGTTCTTTGTAGATTCTGGATATTAGCCCTTTGTCAGATGGGTAGATTGCAAAAATTTTCTCCCATTCTGTAGCTTGCCTGTTCACTCTGATGGTAGTTTCTTCTGCTGTGCAGAAGCTCTTTAGTTTGCTTAGATCCCATTTGTCTATTTTGGCTTTTGTTGCCATTGCTTTTGGTGTTTTAGTCATGAAGTCCTTGCACATGCCTATGTCCTGAATGGTATTACCTAGGTTTTATTCTAGGATTTTTATGGTTTTAGGTCTAACATTTAAGTCTTTAATCCATCTTGAATTAATTTTTGTATAAGGTGTAAGGAAGGGATCCAGTTTCAGCTTTCTACATATGGCTAGCCAGTTTTCCCAGCACAATTTATTAAATAGAGAATCATTTCCCCATTTCTTGTTTTTGTCAGGTTTGTCAAAGATCAGATAGTTGTAGATGTGTGTTGTTATTTCTGAGACTTCTGTTCTGTTCTATTAGTCTACATATCTGTTTTGGTACCAGTACCATGTTGTTTTGGTTACTGTAGCCTTGTAGTATAGTTTGGAGTTGGGTAGCGTGATGCCTCCAGCTTTGTTCTTTTTGCTTATGATCATCTTGGTAATGCGAGCTCTTTTTTGGTTCCATATGAACTTTCAAGTAGTTTTTTCCAATTCTGTGAAGAAAGTCATTGGTAGCTTGATGGGGATGGCATTGAATCTATAAATTACCTTGGGCAGTATGGCCATTTTCACAATATTGATTCTTCCTACCCATGAGCATGGAATGTTCTTCCATTTCTTTGTGTCTTCTTTTATTTCACTGGGCAGTGGTTTGTAGTTCTCCTTGAAGAGGTCCTTCACATCCCTTGTAAGTTGGATTCCTAGGTATTTTATTCCCTTTGTAGCAATTGTGAATGGGACTTCACTCATGATTTAGCTCTCTGTTCGTCTGTTATTGGTGTACAGGAATGCTTGTGATTTTTGCACGTTGATTTTGTATCCTAAGACTTTGCTGAAGTTGCTTAAATCAGTTTAAGGAAATTTTGGGCTGAGACGATGGGGTTTTCTAAATATACAATCATGTCATCTGCAAACAGGCACAATTTGACTTCCTCTTTCACCACCATAGGAAAAATTTAAAAGCATGTATAATGCACTCTATGTGTCTGCAAATTCTTGTCATCCCTTTGTGGTATCTGTAGGCTATTTACGACTTTCAACACAGACTAAATCAAAATACCGTGCGTGAAACAATCTGTTACTCTGAAAACAAGTGACATAAAAATAGAGCTGCCAAGAGGACATTTTCCCTTGCTGCAATTTAGCCCAGACAACTGCTGAGTACATCTTCAAGTCATCTTTTTTTTTTTTTTTTTTTTTTGAGGTGGAGTCTCACTCTGTTACCCAGGCTGGAGCCCAGTGGTACAATTTTGGCTCACTGCAACCTCTGCCTCCCGGGTTCAAGTGATTCTCCTGCCTCGGCCTCCAGAGTAGCTGGGATTACAGGTACGCACCACCACACCCAACTAATTTTTGTAGTTTTAGTAAAGACAGGGTTTCACAATGTTGGCCAGGCTGGTCTTGAACTCCTGACCGCAGGTGATCCCAAAGTGCAGGGATTACAGGCATGAGCCACAGTGCCTGGCCCATCTTTTGATTTTAACAGGGCAGAACTGTTTTCCAAAAGCCAAAACTCAGGAGCATCCATGGGGGCAAATACCAGCAGTCCACATGGAAAACACATATATTTAATTCATCCTTCACACCGAACCAATGAACATTACCCTTGGTTTAACATCAGAATTGCCAGAGGGTGATAGGTGGGCCAAAAATCTCCCAAGGCCAAGTTGCAAAAGACCAGTAAATCAGAATCTCTGAGTGAGTCCCAGGCAACAATTTTTTTTCTTTTTTCTTTTTCTTTTCTTTGTGTGTGTGTGCGTGTGTGTGTGTGTGTGTGTGTTCCCCAGGCTGGAGTGCAATGGTGTGATCAAGGCTCATTGCAACCTCTGCATCCTGGGTTCAAGCGATTCTCCTGCCTCAGCCTCCCGAGTAGCTGGGATTACAGGTGCCTGCCACCACCAGGCAACAGTGTTTTTAAAATTCTCCAGATGATTACAGTATGCAACCAAGTCCCCAAAACATTGCCTTACACCAACATCTTCTGGTGAACTAGTTGTAAATGTTTTCTCAAATTAATGCAAAAATGTTGACTGTTGGAATTTGGTTTTCCAGCCATACCTGCATTACCTACTTAGTACCTTGGTTGGAATTGACTTCTACTACTTGTTTTGTTTTGGATTCAACCAAGTTCCACAAGTGCCCTACTGTATGCACAGGGCACTGTACTAGATTCCCTAACCTTGGTGAGCATCATTATTGGAGAGGACTTTGCTGGGGAGAAATGCATCCCCCAAAATCAACACCATACCACTTACCAAATGCAGGCAAAAATGGAAAGACCCAGGAGGTCACTTGAATGTTAGAACATTAATAGATACTTGAAAATATTAAAATCCATCTCATGGTTACCTGAGCAAATGTGTTCCACTTTAAAACAAAACAAATGAATAAACAAAATGCTGCCATTATTCTGAGGTACTGAGTTAGGGTTTTTATGCAAATATGTAATATTTAAAAATTTTATTGGTGGGGCAGATGTGGTGGCTGATGCCTGTAATCTCAGCACATTGGGAGACTGAAATGGGTGGGTTTCTGGAGCCCAGGAGTGGAAAACCAGCCTGAGCAACATGGCGAAACCCTCTCTCTACAAAAAATACAAAAAAGTGGGATGTGGTGGCACGTGTGCCTGTAGTCCCAGCCACTCAGAAAGCTGAGGTGGGAGGATCCAGTGAGCCCAGGAGGTGAAGGCTGCAGAGAGCTGAAATGTTGCCACTGCACTCCAGCCTGGGCAACAGAGTGAGATTCTGTCTCAAAAAAATATTTATTGATGTATAACATGCATACAGAAATGTGTGCACAAAGCATTCATGTAAAGCTCAATGAATTATTACAAAGCGAATATAGTTTTATAACCAAGAAATAGAACCACCCTCATGTATGTCCCCAACAATCATTTTCTTTCTCCTTCCCTTCTGCAACAAACATCACCCATATCTTAGACATTAGTATTGTAGATGGATTTTGTCTTTTTATACAATTGTTTTACTACAGAACATTTTATTTATTTATTTATTTATTTTTGAGAATGAGTTTCGCTCTGTCACCCAGGCTGGAGTGCAGTGGCACTATCTTGGTTCACTGCAACATCTGCCCCCTGGGTTCCAGTGATTCCCCTGCCTCAGCCTCCTGAGTAGTTGGGACTATATGTGCCCACCACCATGCTCGGCTAATATTTGTATTTTTAGTAGAGATGGGGTTTCACCATGTTGGCCAGACTGGTCTCGAACTCCTGACCTCAAGCAATCTGCCTGCCTCAGCCTCCCAATGTCCTGGGATTACAGGCATGAGCAACCACATCTCACCCAACTTTACAGTTTTAAGAAATAAATACACCCCCCATGTAATCTTCACCTACTTTAAGAATAGAATGTTTTTGGCCCAGTGCGGTGGCTCATGCCTATAATTCCAGCACTTTGGGGGGCTGAGATGGGTAGATCACCTGAGGTCAGGAGTTCCAGACCAGTCTGGCCAACATGGCAAAATGCCATCTCTGCTAAAAATACAAAAATTAGCCAGGTGTGGTGGCAAGTGCCTGAAATCCCAGCTGCTTGGGAGGCTGAACCAGGAGAATCGCTTGAACTCGGGAGGCAGAGGTTGCAGTGAGCTGAGATCGCACCATTGCACTTCAACGTGGGTGACAGAGTGAGACTCCGTCTCCAAAATAAATAAATAAATAAATTAAAAAGAATAGAAGGTTAATGTTTTCATCATCCTCAGAAATTCCCTTTTGTTTTTTCCTAGGCAATTTTTTTTTTCTCCCAAGAGGCTATCTCTGCTCTGATTTTTTTTTCAACATATGTTACTTTTGCCTGGAATCATACAGCTGCATTATTTTATGTCCAGCCTGTCTCATTTTGCAGGGTTAGGAGAGTCATCCCGGGTCCATGCTTCAGTAGTTTGTTCCTTTGTACTGCTGAATAGTATCCTGTTGTATAAATGCCCAGCAATTCATTCATCCATGTGGTTTTCTACTTTGGGCTATTATGACTAAAATGTCTATGAACAACCTTATGTAATTTCTAATATTTAATTTCTTTATTAGCATTTAAGTGACACCTCTTTGCATTTTTTAGCAGTTGCTCCAGGGATTGCAATATGCACTTTTTTTCTTTTGAGATGGAGTCTCACTCTGTCACCCAGGGTGGAGTGCAGTGGCACAATCTCGGCTCACTGCAAGCTCCACCTCCCGGGTTCATGCCATTCTCCTACTTCACCCTCCCAAGTAGCTGGGACTACAGGTGCCTGCCACCATGCCCAAATGATTTTTTGTATTTTTAGCAGAGACAGGGTTTCACTGTGTTAGCCAGGATGGCTTTGATCTCCTGACCTTGTGATCCGCTGCCCACCTTGGCCCCCCAAAGTGCTGGGATTACAGGTGTGAGCCACTGCACCCGGCTGCAATATGCACTTTTAACATACCACAATCTATGTAGAGTTAATACTGTGCAATTTTAATCAATGTACATTATAAAAACCTTGCTATGAAACAATTTTATTAAACTCTATTTATCGTGCTACCATTATAAATTTAACATCTTCATGATTTAAATTCCATGTTACGATGTTATAATTTTTGCTTTAAATAGTCACAGGTTGGCTGAGCAAGGTGGCTCATGCCTGTAATCCCAGCACTTTGGGAGGCCAAGGCGGGCAGATCACTTAAGGTCGGGAGTTTGAGACCAGCCTGGCCAATATGGTGAAACCCTGTCTCTACTAAAAATACAAAAAAATAGCCGAGTATCATGGCGCATGCCTGTAATCCCAGCTACTCGGGAAACTGAGGTGAGAGAATCGCTTGAACCTGGGAGGCAGAGGTTGCAGTGAGCTGAGATCATGCCACTGCACTTTAGCCTGGGTGACCGAGTGAGACTCTGTGTCCAGAAAAACAACAACAAGAAAAGTCATAAGTCTTTTCACAAAATTAAAAGAAAAATTAAATATCTGCCAGATATTTGGAGGCAGATACTTTGGAACTGTACATATGCACACAGTTCCTATAACTCTTTAGTCACCATTTTTGAATTGTTCAGTGAATCTTGCTTACGATAATTACTACTGTGGTGTTCTAGTGGTAATTTTATATCTGAATTATCTACCTATATTGATTAGTATTTTGGAATTCTAAATACTAATTTAGGATAAATTTAAACTTCCTTCCTTCCTTCCATCCTTTATTCTTTCCTTCTTTATTTACCTAATCTTTTTCTATCAATATGGACTCATGGATATTTATTTTATTCTGTGAGTTGGAGTTCAATGCTATCATGATTTCATTGTTCACATTGTTCCAGCTTGGGCCATTGGGAGGTCTGCCAAGTTATCTTGTTTTGACATCTCTCTTTTATGAAAAGCACTTTTCAGCTTTCTGGCTCTACAAGAAACTCTACTCAACTTTTATTTTCCATTTTCAGCCCTAGAATTATCCATTTTTACAAGCTTTGTTTCCTTTTATTAAAGAATTATATTAGAAATCAAGATCTAGAGAGCTAGGTGTGCTCATAGACACTGGGATATAACTGCTTTTGGGCCTCTCAGCAGACGGACTTTGAAACTGTGCATATAAATATAAACTCAAATATGCCCACATCTATCTATCTATCAAAAGATCTATCTATCCATCCATCCATCCATCCACCCATCCATTCATCCATCCTGAATGTATGGACATGGCTTCATTCTGACATTTCCAACTCCAGTCCAGAACCGCTAGTTTATTCTAACATGATTCCTTTGTTTATGTGTAATTGTTTTATGACTATACTGAGAAATGGGCACTAATTATCTACAAAATATATTCTAACATATAAAGTAGTTTCAGAATTACTAACCCATATTCTTGCAGGAAACAAATTTACCAACTAGATTCCAGTGTTTGTATACAAACTTGAGTCTTAACAGCATTCAATCAAAACACTGCTTTCCAAAGTTACTTAGGTCAAGACTCTTTATCTCCACCCTTTTAAGGGTGGCTGTACTACAAATGTATACATTTGTAGTACAGTTAGACTCATTTATCTACTTGTATATTTTGAGATGGAGTCTTGCTGTGTCCCCCATGCTGGAGTGCAATGGTGTGATCTCGGCTCACTGCAGTCTCAGCCTCCCGGGTTCAAGTGTTTCTCCTGCCTCAAGCTCCTGAGTAGCTGGGATTACAGGCACTCACCACCACACCAGGCTAATTTTTATAGCTTTAGTAGATATAGGGTTTCATCATGTTGGCCAGGCTGGTCTTGAACTCCTGACCTCAGGTGATCTGCCCGGCTTGGCCGCCCAAAGCACTGGGATTACAGGCATGAGCCATCGCACCCAGCCTCTGAGTTGTATGCTTTATAATAAACTGGTAAACTTAAGTAAAATGTTTCCCTGAGTACTCTGAGAAGTTCTGTCAAATTATTGGACATGAGGGCTTATGGGAGCCCCTGATTTATAGACAGTTGCTCAGTGTAGATGGGCCCCAGAGATTGTGACTGGCATGGGCAGTGGGGGGCAGTTGGTGGGACCGAGCCCTGAACTTGTGAGATCTGTGCTAACTCTGGGTGGTGACAGAATTGAATTGTTGGAGAACTAGTTTGTGTTGGAGAATTGGTTTGTATTCAGCAAGCTACACACATTTGCTGTCAGAAGTGTTGCCAGATAAAAGACATCACAGGATGGGTGTGGTGCCTCACACTTGTAATCCCAGCACTTTGGGAGGCAAAGACAAGTGGATGGCTTGAGCTCAGGAGTCTTAGACCAGCCTGGGCAACACGGGAAACCCCATTTTTATTAAAAATAGAGTGGCTGTGGTCCCAGCTACTCTGGAGGCTGAGGTGGGAGGATTGCTTGAGTCTGGGAAGCAGAGGTTGCAGGGAGTCCAGATTGCACCACTACATTCCAGCCTGGGTGACAGAGGGAGACCTTGTTTCAAAAAAAAAAAAAAAAAAAAGGGAAGAAAGACATCACAGGTGAGAACCTTCAACTGACTCCAGGTGAGTTTGGCTAGTGGTGAGAATCAGGTTTCTCTCCCTCACCACTTAGAAATGAACCACCCTGGGCTCCATCTCCAAGGTCAGAGTGGTTACTAAGCTTGGGCCTGTGTTTAATCTAGAGTATGGGGTTCCTTATGAACTGTGGATGAAACAGGCTGTTTCCCTTTTTGTTTTGTTTTCTTTTTCTTTTTCTTTTTTTTTGAGACAGAGTCTTGAATTCTTGCCCAGGCTGGAGTGCAGTGAGGTGATCTCTGCTCGCTGCAAGCTCTCTCCCGGATTCAGGCAATTCTCCTGCCTCAGCCTCCCGAGTAGCTGGGATTACAGGTGCCCGCGACCACACCTGGCTGATTTTTGTATTTTTAGTAGAGATGGGGTTTCACCATGTTGGCCAGGCTAGTTTCAAACTCCTGACCGCAGGTGATCCACCTGCCTTGGCCTTCCAAAGTGTTGGGATTACAGGCATGAGTAACACGCCTGGCTTTGTTTTCTTTATAAAAATCTTGCTGCAATGTAATTCCAGTTTGCCCAAGTATTTAAGAATTTTATTTCTTAATTTAAGTATAAGAGTTTTATTTTCCTGGTTGAAAATCTAGCCAGTCACAGTGCCTCACACCTGCAATCCCGCACTTTGGGAGGCTGAGGAAGGTGGATCACGAGGTCAGGAGTTCAAGACAAGCCTGGCCAACATGGTGAAACTCCATCTCTACTAAAGATACAAAAAATTAGCCGGGCATGGTGGCAGGCACCTGTAATCCCAGCTACTTGGGAGGCTGAGGCAGGAGAATTGCTTGAACCTGGGAGGCGGAGGTTAATTTCTAGCCACTTTTTACATCAGTCAGTCCAGATTCCACAGAGCAAGCAGCTTCAAGAAATGGTTACAAAGCTCAAGGGGGGAAGTGAGACATAACTGCTGCCTAGTTCCTGTGCCTGTGTGGACCTAATAACTTAGAGGTAGTTTACATTCCTCAGATTAAAAAATTTCTGCCAGGTGCAGTGGCTCATGCCTGTAATCCCAGAACTTTGGGAGGCCGAGGCAAGTGGATTGCTTGAGCCCAGGAGTTCACGGCAAACTTGGACAATGTATCAAAACCCTGTCTCTACTAAAAATACAAAAATTAGCTATATGTGGTAGTGCATGCCTGTAGTCCCAGCTACTCAGGATGCTGAGGCAGGAAGATCGCTTGAACCCAGGAGGTCAAGACTGCAGTAAGCTGTGATGGTGCCACATAAAGATGGGAACAGCAGACACTGGAGACCCCTGGGCTGGGGGAGGGAGTGGGCCAAGGGTTGAAAACCTACCTGTTGGGTATATGCTCACTGCTTGGCTGATGGGATCAATCCTACCCTAAACCTCGACATCATGCAATACACCCATGTAACAAACCTGCACATGTAACCCTTGAACCTACAAGTTGAAGTTTTAATAAAATCTAATATTTCCTCTTTATGGATGCCCAGTCATAGTTGAACACTGTAGGTATCTAGAAGGATTCCATAGTGAACTATGTTTATTCAAGACTTTTTAGGTTAATGTGTTTTTAAAGTTTTATTTTGCAATTTTATATGTCAATATCTCATGGTTTAGGATAGGCTACCTCATTTTAGTTTTTTGTTTTGTTTTGTTTTGTTTTTTTTGAGACAGAGTCTTGCTCTGTCGCCCAGGCTGGAGTGCAGTGGTGTGACCTCGGTTCACTGCAAGCTCCGTCTCCCGGGTTCAGGCCATTCTCCTTCCTCAGCCTCCCGAGTAGCTGGGACTATGGGTGCTCGCCACCAAGCCTGGCTAATTTTTTTGTATTTTCAGTAGAGATGGGGTTTCACCATGCTAGCCAGGATGGTCTCGATCTCCTGACCTCATGATCTGCCCGCCTTGGCCTCCCAAAGTGCTGGGATTACAGGCATGAGCCACCACGCCCGGCCAGGATAGGTTACCTCATTTTAGTTAATTGTGTTTTGTTTTGATTTATATATTAATAGTTCTGCATGGCAATATTCAACGTCATACATTTCAAGCCAGTGTACAGCGAAAGTCAAATATGAATCAGTCATACGTCTATTGCCACTATAATTATCTTCGTGTTTGTTTGCCTGTATAAATATTACCCACATTTTAAAAATAATTTGTATATAACTGTTATTTTGATTGGTGATAGGTGGTTATTTTCTCATGTGTCGGTGAGTAGTCATGGAAATTGTCTTAATTTCTACACCTGTTTATTGTTGAATATGTATTATCTTGGAGTGAGAGAAACATTTTGTGATTTGGAGGTATGTTTTGAAAAGCTTCCTAACTCTATTGATTGTATGTTTATTTTTGTGAAAAATACACACCAAAATGTACAATCTTAAATACTTCAAATTATGTAGTTCAGTTTATATTACATATATTGACACTGTTAGCAACATATATGTAGAATGTTTTCTATTTTTATGTTATTTCATTGAGAGAGAGTCTCACTCTGTCACCCAGGCTGGAGTACACTGGTGGAATCGTGGCTCACCCCAGTCTCCCAGGTTCAAGCAATTCTCCTGGCTCAGCCTCCTGAGTAGCTGGGATTACAGGTATGTGCCACCATGCCTGGCTAATTTTTGTAGTTTTAGTAGAGATGGGATTTTACCATGTTGGTTAGGCTGGTCTTGAACTCCCAACCTCATGTGATCTGCCTGCCTTGGCCTCCCAAAATGCTGGGATTACAGGCGTGAGCCACCGTGCCCAGCCTAGAATGTTAGTATCTTGTGAAACTAATACACAATCCATGTGAATCCTATTTCCCATTGCCTGGCCCTTTCCAAACATTATTCTATTTTCTCTTTTTAATAGTGTATCTACTTTAGATATCCCATATAAGTGGATTCATATAGTATTTGTCTTTTTTCAGCTGGCTTATTAAATTTAACATAATGTCATCAAGATTTATGTTTATGGTAGATGTTAGAAGACTTCTCGTTTGCTTTTAAAGCTGAGTTGTATTCCATTATTTTTATATTCCAAATTATATTTATCCATTCATTTGGTGAGGGAAGTTTGGGTTGCTTTTACCTATTGGCTTTTGTGAATAATGCCACAATAAATGGTGTTAATAACTCATTTGGCCATACATATGAGAGTTTTTATCTGTGCTGTATTCTGTTTTGTTGGTGTAGGGTTTTCTTTTACGCCAGTACCAAAGTGCTTTGATTACCCTACCTTTGTTTTGTATTTTGAAATCATTAAGCACGATGTCTCCAACATTGTTTTCTTTTTTTAAATAGTCAGGCTCTTTGTGGTTTCTTGATATTTCATATGATTTGGGAGTTGTTTTCCTATTTTTGGAAAAGATAAATTTGGAATTTGAAAGGGATTGTATTGAATGTGTAGATAGATCACTTTGGTCCAGTATGGCCATCTTCACAGTATTAAGTCTTCCAACCTTTGAACAAGAGCATGCTTAAGTGTGTATTGTTTAATTTTCATATTTTGTGGGTTTTTTTGGCTTTCCTTCTGTTAGTGATTTGTAGTTTCATTCAATTTGGCCAAAAATAATAGCATGTAATATTCAAGTTTAAAAAATGGATTAAGACTTGTTTTGTAAGATAAGAGGTGTATCCAGGAGAATTTTCTTATGAGCTATTGAAAAGATTGTGGATTCTGCTGTTGTGTGGTGTGTTCTGTATATGTCTTTTAGGTTTAATTGTTTTACATTGCTTTCAAGTCCTTTGTTCCCTTATTAATATTCTGTCATGCTTTATTATTCATTACTGAAAGTATTGAAGTACTCTCCCACTGTTATATTACTTCATTTCTGTTAATGCTTGCTTTATATATTTGGGAACCCTGATAGGAGATACAAATAGGTTCCCAGTGAATGAACCATTTTATATTAATATAATGTCCTTGTTTGTCTCTTGTGAGTTTTGACTTAAACTATGTTTTATAAAATATGACAGCTTTTTACTTAATATAATTAGTTCTCCACCTCTCATTTGGTTAACATTTGCACAGAATGTCTTTTTCCATCCTGCCACTTTCAGTCTATTTTCACCGTTAGATCTTAGGTGAGTCTCTTGGAGACATGACATAGGTAGATTTTGTTTTCTAAATTAAAAACAATTCCTTTATTTAATGTATTTCTTTTGATTGGGAAGTTTAGTCCATGAATATTTTAATACTTTTCTGAAAGAAAATGACTGGCACTTACCATTTTATTGTTTTAGTTAAGTCTTATAGCTATTTTGTCCCTATTTACTTTGTATTCCTTTATGTCTTGTTGATATTTGTAATGATTCATGCTTTGCTTTTTTATTTTCTGTTGCGTATCTGCATTTTCTTTATGGTTACCATTTAAATTACATAAAATCTCTTAAAGTTACAACTGTATATTTTAAACTGGTAACAACTTGCACTCAGTTGCATACAAAAATCCTTGCTCATTACATCTGCCCTCAAATTATAATGTCACTGAGTATATCAAATATTAATGGGTTTTAATTTTCATGATGTCTTTCAAATTTTAAAGCACAATTGTTTTCTGCCTAATTATTATAATACTACTAAGTTTTATTTTTGTGTATATGCATATCTTTCCCAGAGAGTCGTGTATTTTTTTTTTTTTTTTTGAGATGGAGTCTAGCTCTCTCACCCAGGCTGGAGTGCAGTGGTGTGATCTTGACTCACTGCAAGCTCTGCCTCCCGGGTTCACGCCATTCTCTTGCCTCAGCCTCCCGAGTAGCTGGGACTACAAGCACCTGCCACCATGTCCAGCTAATTTTTTGTATTTTTAGTAGAGACAGGGTTTCACCGCATTAGCCAGGATGGTCTCAATCTCCTGACCTCGCAATCCACCTGCCTTGGCCTCCCAAAGTGTTGAGATTACAGGCATGAGCCACCGTGCCCTGACAAATTGTGTATTTTTGTATGATTTGGTTTGTTTTCTGTCATTTTAAATTTTCAATGGGAAAGACTTCTTTTTGCATTTCTTGTAGGACAGTTATACTGGTGATGTACATTCTCAGCATTTAGTTACTTGGAAAATATTTATTTTTTCAAATTTTGTAGGACAGTTTTGTTAAAAGTTTTGTTTCCTTTAGCGCTTGGACTGTATAACCAAAGACCCCTCTTGTTGGCGGGGTTTTCATTCAAAAATTCACTGGTAATCTTGCAGGAGCATGCATATAGATGATACATCTCTTTTGTCTTTCTGCATTCAAGATTATCTTCTTTTCTGTGACTTTCAAAACTTTGCTTATATTGTGTCTTGTTATGGGTCTCTTTATCTGAGTTGAAGTTTGTTGAGCTTCAGTTTTTAGTATGTTTTTTCTTATACTGGATAATTTCTCAGTCATTTTTTTATGCTTCTGCTCTACAATTTGTTTCTTTTTGTCATTGTGTTGATATTCTTATTTTCCTGATTAAACTAAGTTTTCTGTGTTTCTATGTTACACGTTGAGAATAATTGAGGTGGTTATTTTGATTTTTAAGGCAATTTATACATCATCATTTCTTTAGGGTTGATTTCTGCATACTTGTTTCTTTGATTGGGCCATGTTAGTCTGATATTTGTATATTTTGTAACATTTGGTTGAGATATGGGCATTTAAAAAAAGTAACCTGTCACAGTCTGTATAAAGTGGCTTTCTTCCCTGCAGTGTGTGACACCAATTTACCAGGCTAGATATTGAGAATTTCTCAAACCTGTTCTTAAGATGTCTCTTCCCTAGATTTTTGTGTTGTCTTTATTGAGTTATGTGGTTTTGCCCAAGTTTCTGCTTTACAGCTTGTAATTAGTTGGTACACCTGCTGTTTCTCTGTGGTCCTACAGTCTCTCTGCTGCTATAACAATCATTTATTTACCTTTTGTCTCGCAGACACTAACCTGTCATTCAAAGAGTAGCACCATTTCTTTCAGCACTCTTTGTCATGGTAGACAGAAACCAGTCTTTGGAAAGATCCCTCAAAGCCAGAATTATGGACACATGTGCCACTATTTTTTTTTCACTTTTGAGAGAGAAGCCAGGAGTTGAGAGTTTTCACTTAAAGGCATTATTTTGTATTGAGGAGGAAGTATGGCTGTGGTGGGTAAATGTAACAAATGCTCCTTTTTCTTCTATGTGGCTGTTGGCATCGTTTTCATCTGTGGCACTGCAATCTCTTAACTGCTTTTTAGAACTCTTACAAAGGCACTGTGGTCAATATATTTTTGTTAAGTTTACAAGTCTATTAAGGAATTTGGGCTTGTGGTATTATGCTATCTTATTGTGCTTGGTATAATTTTATATTTTGTATCTGTAGGGTATACTCACATGAGTCTAATAAGTGGTATAATTTATTTTTATTTTTTTTAGCTGTGTCCTCTCATTTTACTCCAGATCTTTTGCCTGAGCAAAGCATAAAACATTTATTCCCAAAAGTGATACTGAGAAGATATGAAAGCTATGACACTGAAAATTTAAACTTAAGACTGGAAAAGTGTGGGTGAGTGTAAGGAACACACACAAAAAAATTATAATGGACTTAACCAGTGTTTATCAACTACCTTAGCAAAATCTTTCAGTGTGATGAATGTGGCAAAGCTTTTGACCGGTGCTTAATCCTTACTCAACATAAGATAATTCATGCAGGAAAGAAACCATACAAATGTAAGGAATGTGGCAAAGCCGTTAACTGGTTCTCAAACCTTATTCAAAATAAGAGAATTCATAGTGTAGACAAACCCTACAAATGTCAAGAATGTGACAAAGCCTTGAACCAGTGCTCACACCTTATTGGACATGAGAGAATTCATACTGGAGAGAAATCTTACAAATGTGAAGAATGTGGCAAAGCCTTCAACCAGGGCTTACATCTCACTGGACACAAGAGAACTCATACTGGAAGGAAACCCTACACATGTGAAGAATGTGGCAAAACTTTTAACTGGTTGTCATACTTTTCTCAACATAAGAGAATTCATACTGGAGAGAAACACTACAATTATTAAAAATGTGGAAAAGCTTTAATGCATGGCTGAATTCTTACTAAAAATAAGAGAATTCATACTGGAGAGAAATGCTACAAATGTGAAGAATGTGGCAAAACCTTTAACCAGAGCTCACATCTTATTGGACACAAGAGAATTCATATGGGAAGGAAATCCTACAATTGTGAAAAATGTGGAAAAGCTTTTACGCATGGCTCAATCCTTACTAAAAATAAGAGAATTCATACTGGAGAGAAATGCTACAAATGTGAAGAATGTGGAAAACCTTTAACCAGAGCTCACACCTTATTGGACGTAAGAGAATTCATACTGAAAGGAAATCCTACACGTGAAGAATGTGGCAAAACTTTTAACTGGTTCTCATACTTTTCTCAACATAAGAGAATTCATACTGGAGAGAAACCCTACAATTGTGAAGAATGTGGAAAAGCTTTTATGCATGGCTCAATCCTGACTAAAAATAGGAGAATTCATACTGGAGAGAAATGCTACAAATGTGAAGAATGTGGCAAAACCTTTAACCAGAGCTCACGTCTTATTGGACACAAGAGAATTCATACTGGAGAGCAATGCTACAAATGTGAAAAATGTGGCAAAGCCTTTAACTGCTTCTCAAACCTTACTAAATATAAGAGAATTCATACTGGAGAGAAATACTAGAAATGTGAAGAATGTGGTAAGTATTTGATCAATGGTCAATCCTTACTGAATATAAGATAATTCACATGATAGAGAGCCCCTATAATTGTAAGGAACGTAGCAAAGGTTTTATTTTGTGCTCAACTTTTACTATAAGTGAATTCATTCTGGAGAGAAATTTTACCAAAGTAAAGGATGTGGCAAAACCATTAATGAATGTTGACATCACAATCTACATCAGTGATTTCATACTAAATAAAATTGGTATAAATGTAATGACTGTTGAAGGGTCTTTCACAAAATATAACCCTTAAAGTGCACAGGATTATTTTACCGAACAAAAACATTACAAATATAAAGAAAGGCACAATACCTTACTTATACCACAGATTTTATTGTACACTGGAAAATGTATACTGAAGGGAAACTCTCCAGGAGTTCCTCAAACTTTATACTGGGGAGAAACCCTATGGATGTAATTAATTGGAAAAACTTTTGTTCCATACATATACCTTAGAAAACACTGGAGAGTTTCTACCAGAATATATTATACAGATTTAGATAATGTGAAAATGTAAATTAGAAATCAAGCCAAAGAAATATCATAGATTGACAGTAGAAAGCACTAAGGCAGTAACAGTTTAAGACATTACTCTAAATCCATGTTGATTATAGAGAATAATTTAAAATAGGTTGCTTACTTGTACCTAAGTTTAAATGGAGAAGGAGATTAATCTTTTTTGGACAGTTATAATTACATTCAAATTATACTTTTTGGAATTGAAATAATTTTAGTTATTTTGAAAAGCAAATATTTATGTAAATTAAACACAAATTTCTTGATGTTATATCTTAATTTCTAGTTCTTATGTGAAAGCATGTGGTTTCTGCATCAGACCTCTGAGACATGTTTCACTATTAGGTAGGCACCATTAACACACTTTTCCATGGAACACTAAGGACATTTAAATGTAAGACACATAAAGAAAATCTAAGTGGAGAGGCCTTTTATAACAGTGTTGTAAGTGATTCATGCAGCAGGTGTTAAGGGTAATATTATTTTGCATTGTAGTAGAAAAGAAGCATTTTGAATCTTAGAAGTAATTTGTTTTACCAGTTACACGTTAAAATAATGAAATGCGTGGAGTTTAAAATACTTTTTGAGACAATGTTTGAACTTAATTTATTTTAATGGAATAAAATTGTTTTTTATGTGTTAAGACTGTTTTCAGAGGCATAGACAGGCTCAGAGAGCTGCAGTAATATCCTTAGTACCCACCTAGTAGCCTGCAGAGTCAACACTGTGTCTTGGAGGAGACAGATACCTACTAAATAGCTGGCCCAGGAACTGTGGATTGGTGGTGAAGTCCTGGTAGGAGCCCAGGAAGGTGGTAAAGGAGAAGATGGCTCAACTTGGAAGTCTGGTACAAGAGGCTCATGCAGCTTCTCCCTTGTACATGGCTGGGAGTATCTGCATAATTCCCATCTCAAGGTTTAAGGTAAAGTTTTATTTATTTATTTATTTTGAGATGGAGTCTCGCTCTGTCGCCCAGGCTGGAGTGCAGTGGCGTGCTCTCAGCTCACTGCAAGCTCTGCCTCCGAGGTTCACGCCATTGTCCTGCCTCAGCCTCCTGAGTAGCTGGTACTACAGGTGCCCGCCACCACACCTGGCTAATTGTTTTGTATTTTTAGTAGAGACGGGGTTTCACTGTGTTAGCCAGGATGGTCTTGATCTCCTGACCTCATGATACGCCCGCCTCAGCCTCCCAAAGTGCTGGGTTTACAGGCGTGAGCCACTGCACCCAGCCAGAGTAGACTTATTTTTTTATGGAGGGGAACAAGAAGAGACATATGGTCAATGACAGCACTGTGAACCACTGGCAGGTTGGGGGCTGGGGCTTATACTAGGAAGCTCCCATTCTTCAGAGACTTGTGCATGTGGAGTACACAGGTGTCCATGGTGAAGGTTCAAGGCTTCCAAAGTTTTATATGGGCCAGGTGCAGTGGCTCATGCCTGTAATCCCAGCACTTTGGTAGGCCGAGGTGGCTGGATCACCTGAGGTCAGGAGATCAAGATCAGCCTGGCCAACATGGTGAAACCTTGTCTCTACTATTAATACAAAAAATTAGCCAGGTGAGGCGGCAGGTTTGGTGGCAGGTGCCTGTAATCCCAGCTACTCAGGAGGCTGAGGCAGGATAATTGCTTGAACCCAGGAGGTGGAGGTTGCAGTGAACCAAGATCATACCATTGCACTCCAGTGAACCAAGATCATACCATTGCACTCCAGCCTAGGTGACAAGAGTGAAACTTCGTCTGAAAAACAAACAACGACAAGAAAGTTTTATGTGGAGGTGGAGAATAATTAAGCCATTAACACCTTCAAGGCATCTTCACGATACTTTGTCATCTGTAGAGCAACAGCACCCATCTACATTAATAGCCTGTATGAAGAGAATTATCCCAGTGAGTCCTCAAAAAATGTCCTTCTTGTAAAGTTGGGAAAACACAGGCTTTGTAATGTCAAATGTCTGCTGAACAGCACATGGATCAGAACTGAGAACCGTAAACAGCAAGGGCTGCAAGAAATTTCCTTCAAGCTGTTGGAGGCTCTATCTGCTCCTCACATGGATGGAAAGGACCTCAAGGAGCCTCATTTTCTATTTTAGAGACAGTGCACAGGGCAAGACAGCCTAGGAATACTTTTTTGACTTTAAGCAACACAATTTTTTAACATTAAAAAGAACCTTGCCAAACAGATACAATTACAGACGTGACAAGGGGGCAAATGCTGGGAGAGTCCAGGAGGGGAGAAAGCCCACTTAAAGGGCCAAGAATCTGAGCAGATGACTCAGGGAAAACACATTTGTATTAAGCAATTGAAGGATGACTTGAAAATTTCAGTCAGAAAACTGGAAATCAACATGAATCAACATGATTTTATTTGCCACATGGATACCAGATTGGCAAAACATTAAAAGAAAGTTAACATCCAGGAGAATCTGGATTCAGGGAAGCAGCTACATTCAGAAATTGCTGGTGGCAATGTACCTTCCTAAGCCCTTTTGGAAAGTGATCGGTCTATAGCTATTAAAATTTTACACATGCATATCCTTCCACCGAGTAATCTCCTGGGGAGTTTGTCATCTACAAGGGAATAATATATCCAATGGGCTGAGTGGTGTCCCCTCCCCAAAGTTCATGTTCTAACACTCAGTGCCTCAGAATGTGACTGTATTTGGACATATGGTCTCCAAAGAGGTTACAGGTTTTGAGTTCATTAGAGTGGACCCAAATCCAATATGACTGGAGTCCTTATTAGAAGAGGCGTTAAGGATGCAGAGATAGAAGTTCAGCCATCTACAAGCCAAGGAGAGAGTTCTCAGAGAAACCATTCCAGCTAATAGCTTGTCGTTGGATTTCTAGCCTCCAGAATTGTAGAAAACTAAGTTTCTGCTGTTAAAGTCCTTCAGTCTGCAGTGGTGTGTATGGATGCTCTAGCAGATGGTTATAGACTATTAGGGCACACATAGGATGTTTCCTGAGAAGTGGCTGAAATGGAAATAGAAGACGATCATGTTCAGGCTCCACCTGCATTGCAAGGCTGAACTGCTGAGGAAAATGGCCTCCTTTATGGAATATTATGAAGACATGTGAGGTTGCAGATCCAGCCCTGATGGGGCTACAGGAACGAATTCTGTGGGATAGCCCATACATAGAGTAGCCTAAACATCCACCCTCCCCTTTTCAGCACCCCTTTTTGTGTAAAAACCTCCCTAGTTAAAGTGTGGGCTTTTAAATCTTAAAGGTCTGGCAGGGCAGTGTAGTTGCCTGCTATAGGAAATACCTTGGGTGGGTGTTTAAAACAATATAAATAGGCTGGGCACTGTGGCTAATGCCTGTAATCCTAGCACTTTGGGAGGCTGAGGCAGGTGGATCACCTGAGGTCAGGAGTTCAAGACCAGCCTGACTAACATGGTGAAACCCCGTCTCTACTAAAAATGCAAAAATTAGCCAGGCATGGTGGCACGTGCCTGAAATCTCAGCTACCTGGGAGGCTGAGGCAGTAGAATCACTGGAACCTGGGAGACGTAGGTTGCACTGAGCCAAGATCAGGCCGCAGCACTCCAGCCTGGGTGACAGACTAAGACTCTGTCTCAAAAAAAAAAAAAAAGCCAATATAAATAGTAGCAACATGCAAAGATACTCATGGCCTAGTGTAAACAATACAAAACTATTTTTCTCCTCTTTCTACAACTATGTGAGCAAGAACTTAGCACCAAACCAAGTTTCTGTTGGTGATGAATGGAGGTCCAATTCTTTTGGGAGGGGACTGTGGGTCACTTAGATGTCAAAGCCCTTTGACAGGGGCAATGGAGTCTCCATATTTGAGTCTGGGTCCTGGGCCTGCCCTGATCTTCTTGGATTCCTGTCTGAGGTGGTCCCTCTGTTCCTACTGTCACCCCAGACCAGTGCTGGCCATGGTTGGTGGCGTGGTGCTCCTGCCCTTTGTCCAAGGAGATGGGGTGGTTGAACCTATTACTCATTTCTACTTATCTGCATGAAGCTCTGCAAGGAGAGTGCCCAGAAGCTGGGCCAAGAGGCATCAGTGACCTGCCTGGCTATCTCTGCAGTGGGGAAAGTCCAATTAGAAATTCTGTTCTCCAGATCAGGTACCTGTGAGCATCTGCATAGACTCCCAGCCAGAGAGAAAACCAGATTACAGTGTGAAGTCTTGGGGTTAACATCTGAGTAGACAAACTTTTTCTCCAACACTCAACTTCTTATCCTGTCAGCCATGACTTGGGATATGATCCTGGCAGACCTATCAGGCTCCAAACACCTTACCACCTGCTCCTGTCCAGGGAAGGCACCCTCAACTCTTATTCCCCCAACACATGGTGATGGGCAGGGATGTGGGGTTGCCCAGATGGGATCACAGGTGAGGCCTGGCCTGGATGGGTCTGCCCTGAGCTTCCCTGTGTTACCTATGTGTGTCCCCTGCCAAGTGACCCGAGGATTTGTGGATGAGAGCTGAGCCAACGTCTGCATCATTGGAAGATGCCCTCACTTCAAGCCTTCCACAGATGAGAGCCTCAGGAAGTCAAGATATAGCAATAGAACATCTTGCTCTTGAGCATCTCCATGAAATTAGCTTGATACAGGGCTGTGTCTAGAATAAGGGTTTCTGGTTACCAGAGTTTTAAGTTCTGGAGGGTCTGACACCAAGAAAGTGAGGTTACTTGAAGGTTCCATAACCTGGGCCCCTTCTTTCAGTGTGAGCTGCCCACAGGCCCTGCTGGGGTCCTGACTGCTCACCCTCCTTCCCCGTGTCAACTTCTAGAACTGCCTTAATTGCACATGACATAATCCTTTATAGCAAAATGTGTAAGACTTTCACTCAAATACCATTAGAATTAATAAGTTGATCAGTGTCACAAGATACAAGATACACATACAAAATTTTACTTAAAGCAACCAACAATAAAAATAAAATGTATAAATTTGATTTATAATGCTTCAAAAATATTTAGAAAAAGTAATAGAAGTGCAAAAATTTTACACTTATTATTATTATTTTTTTGAGACAAGGTCTTGCTCTGTCACCCAGGCTGTAGTGCAGTGGTGTGATCACAGCTCACTGCAGCCTCGACCTCCTGGGCTCAATTGATCCACCTGCTTCAGCCTCCTCAATAGCTGGGACTACAGGTGTGTGCCACCATGCCTGACTAATTTTTGTATTTCTTGTAGAGACTGGGTTTCTCCATGTTTCCTAGGCTGTTCTCCAACTGGGCTCAAGCAATCTGCCTGCTTCTGCCTACTAAAGTGTTGGGATTATAGGTGGGAGCCACCATGCCTGGCCTACACTTAATTTTTTTTTTTAATGCTGAAAGAAATCAAGATCTGAAATAATTTAAAGGTGTCTAATTTTCAAGAATAAAAATGCTTAATATTTCCAAGATAACAATATCCCACAAATGGACTGAGAAATTCAAAATAATCCCTTCAAATTCACAGCTATTTTTTGTTGTTGTTTAAAATGACAACTCTCCCCACACCAAAACTGATATAGATATGCACAGGAAACCAAAAGCATGAAACAATCTTGAAGAACAATTGACTTCCACTTCCCAATACAAATTCTTACTGCAGGCTGGGTGCAGTGGCTCACACCTGTAATTCCAGCATTTTGGGAGGCCGAGGGGGGCGGATCACTTAAGGTCAGGTTCAAGACCAACCTGGCCAACATGGTGAAACCCTGTCTGTACTGAAAAAAACAAAAAGCAAAAAACAAAATTAGCCAGGCATGGTGGCAGGCGCCTGTAACCCCTGCTACTTGGGAGGCTGAGGCAGGAGAATTGCTTGAACCCGGGAAGTGGAGGTTGCAGTGAGCTGAGATCACACCAATGCACTCTAGCCTGGGCGATAGAGTGGGACTCCATCTAAAAAAAATTCTTACAGCAAAGAATAATATCTATTACCCCGCTTCCTCCCCATTTTTTTCTCTGTCCAGACTTAGAACTACGGGGTAATTTGACCACTCTGTGATACGGCCAGCTGCAGGTTTTTCCCTGCAGGCTTAAACCCAAGCCAGGGTCTCAAACATTCCCAGGCACTGATAAAAATGTTTAGGATGTTGTCCACAGCATTGATGGAAATTAGCCCTGGCCCTAAGCCAAATTTCTTAACCTTTATATAAGCTCCATAACCAGATCCACTCATTGCAGACATACCGGGGTAGAACATCTGTGTTTTGACCCTTGCAAGGATACACTGCCGTCCCCTCTTTGTGTCTGTTCCTTTAATGCATGCTTTGAACAGACCACTCTGGGCTTCGAGGCTTCTTTCTTTGGAATTCCATCTGCCCCATTTCAGGATGGTTTGGGGCAGTCCCTTGTGGAAACTCCCCTGCTGTCACTTTTAGGGCAACTCCAGCCACTGATTCAGCCTGAGGAAAGAACTGGTGTAGTCGGCATTACTCTAAAGAATGTGCTGGGAGGCCGGGTGCAGGGGCTTACACCTGTAATCCCAGCCCTTTGGGAGGCCAAGGTGGGTGGATCACGAGGTCAGGAGTTCAAGAGCAGCCTGGCCAACCTGGTGAAACCTGGAGTCTACTAAAAATACAAAAATTAGCCAGGCATGGTGGCGGGTGCCTGTAATCTCAGCTACTTGGGAGGCTGTGACAGGAGAATCACTTGAACCTTGGAGGTGGAGGTTGCAGTGAGCCCAGATCGTGTCACTGCACTCCAGCCTGGGCGACAGAGCAAGACTCTGTCTCAAAAAAAAAAAAAAAAAAAAAAGAGAGAATGGCCTAGAGAAAACAGGACCCTGCTGGGGAGATCTCAGGATGACTGCAAGCGCCTATGTGAGGCTCTGTCACCCACTGCCTGATGCCTGCAGGCTGCCCTGTGAGTGCCAAGATGCTGTGAAAGCTCCAGCAGGCTAGAGGAGGCTGATGGGGGGGGGCTGAAATTTCCAAGGATCCTGGAGCTCATCGGGCAGAGAGGTGTTAGGCTGGCCTCTGCCATGGCAGTCCACCAGGGAACAAAGGCTCTGCTGGGAACCAAGAGCAAAGTCCCCAAGTTAGAGGAGGAGGAATGCACCTAGAGGAAGGCCTGCTGCTGCCCACTCTGTCAGTTACCCTTGTGGAGGTTAAATGGAAGAAAGGCTCTGTGGAGAGGTGCCAGGGGAGTCTGCAGCCTCAGGCCTGCTTCTGAGGGTGGCTTTGGATGGTAGTGGCAGCAGGTGCTCTGGGTCCCATTTTCTTTGGCAGGCAGAGAAAAAAAGAGGAAAGAGAAGCTGCCCCGCCTGCCCCACAGTCATCTCAAGCTCACTGGGGCTCTAGGTGATCTGTGGTGGTAGCTGGACCATGCTAGGTCTTGAGGGGCAGGGCTGAGGGGTGCTGCAGCAGTGGCTGTTTTCGTGTAGACAGCAGGCCTGGCTGATACTTGGACCTGTACAGGACAGGAGTGGAATTTTTGGGGCTGGGAATGGAGTGTGGGTGCCAGTGTGAGGAGCAGGCTGGTACCACCACCTCTTCCCTCTCCCAAGAGTGGAGCTAGCACCACAGCCCCTACCATGACAGGAAGGCCAATATTTCTTTCAATGTTTGGCCATTGAAGGGCACCAGAGGCCCCATGTGGCTAGAATGAGTCACCGGTCCCTTCAGAGCAAGCAACAAGTTTTGGCTCTGAGGGGTCTACATCTTCCCAATCCTCCAGTACATGCTGGGATAAACACTCTCCTGGGAACTGTCCTTGAGACAACCTTAGACAAGTTCTGTCTCTAGGTGGGGGTCTCAAAACCCATGCTTTGAGGGGAAGCCAAATGGAAGCCAGTGACATTATCCCGCACAAGAGGACTGGTGTGTATCAAACAATGTCGCTTCCCAGGAGGGCACAGGGCATCGTAGTTTTTTTTTTTTTTTTTTTTTTACAGAGTCTCGCTCTGTCACCCAGACTGTAGTGTAGTGGCACAATCTTGGCTCACTGCAACCTCTGCTTCTCAGGTTCAAGAGATTATCTTGCCTCAGACTCCTGAGTAGCTGGGATTACAGTCAAGCACCATGACGTTGGGTAATTTTTGTATTTTTAGTAGAGATGGGGTTTCACCATATTGACCAGGCTGGTCTAGACTTCCTGACCTCAAGTGATCCACCCACCTCAGCTTCCCAAAGCACTGGGATTACAGGCATAAGCCACCGTCCCTGACCTGAGATCATGGCTTATCTTCAGGACTTGGAGAGGATGGGGATTGCATGTCTGCACAGAGCCCATAAAACAGCTTTGTGTGGTTGGTGCCAAAGCCTGATGGCACCTGGAGTATGACAGTTGATTCTTGGGATATTATGACAGTTGATCATTGATTATTGGGAACTGAATAAGGTGACTCTGGCGATGCATGCTGTTGTCCCCCAAATGGCTCAAATCCTGGAGAAACTAAATACTTGCTCAGGTCCATGGCATACTGTCCTGCATTTGGCAAATGCTTTTGGCAGCATACCCTTAGACCCTAAGTCCCAGGACCATTTTGCCTTCAACTGAGAGGACTAACAATGTGCCTTTTGGTGGCTCCTAGAGAAATTTACACAGCCCAACTATCTGACATGGTTTAGAGTGATGTGAGACATTTTGGAGCGATGTGCCCGACATTCTCTGGGAAAACCATATGGATAATGTTATTCTAATCTCTACAGATTGAAGTCTTTTGCAGAAACCTCCCCAGAAACTCCTAGAGTATTTACAATCCAGAGGATGGGCCAGTCATGCACAGAAAGTCCAGGGACCAGGCGGCACCATAACATTACTGGGCATGGTCAGGTTAAGTAAGACCAAGGTTTTGCCAACAGCTGTGACCATCAAAATCCAGACATACCCACAGGCCTCTGTATAGTTTGGATCTGTGTCCCTGCCTGAATCTCAAATCTAACTGTAATCTGCAGAGGTGAGGCCTGGTGGGAGGTGATTGGATCATGGAGGTGGTCCCTCATGAATGGCTTAGCACCATCCCCTCTGCGCTGTTCTTGTGATAGCGAGAGCTCTCACAAGATCTAGTTGTTTAAAAGTGTGTAGGCCGGGTGCGGTGGCTCACGCATGTAATCTCAGCACTTTGGGAGGCCGAGGCAGGCAGATAACGAGGTCAGGAGATCGAGACAATCCTGGCTAACATGGTGAAACCCCATCTCTACTAAAAATACAAAAATTAGCTGGGCGTCGTGGCACGTACCTGTAGTCCCAGCTACTTGGGAGACCAAGTCAGGAGAATCACTTGAACCCGGGAGGTGAAAGTTGCAGTGAGCCGAGATCGCACCATTGCACTCCAGCCTGGGCAACAGAGTGAGACTCCATTTCAAAAAAAAAGTATGTAGCATCTCTCTCCTCTCTCTCTTGTTCCTGTTCCAGTCATGTAAGATGTGCCTGCCTGCTTCCTCTTCCCCTTCCACCATGATTTTAAGCTCCCTAAGGCCAGCAGTGTGAGAATGGACTAATATACCTTGTTTTATGAAACGGCTGTATCTGCAAAGGGATCCCCAACACAGAAGGAGGCAGGAAACCAAAGAATGAGACAGACAAATCCAGTTTGTCAGTAAAGGGTAATTTATTGGGGGGAATTTGTGGACAGAAGCATGGTCTTGAGTGGTAGCAAGACAGGCAGTTCCCCAGGCTGTTACCGCCAAGATTTAGGGCTTACTTAGTATAGGAAAAGGGTAAATATGCACTACAGGAATGTGCAGGACATTTAAGGTCAGCCTTCCAGAAAGAGAATGAGGTGCTCATCGTAGCCTGTAGTTTGTATGATGACATATAGGTTGCTTTGACCTAAGGAGAAGATTTACAGTAAGTATGTGCTCTTACACAAGAAACAGTAGATCAAGTAGAAATCTTAAAGGCATTCCCAGAAATGGGGTTAATCCAAAGTCAACATGGTGGATTCGCATCCAAGATGGAGCTGCTTTAGCCTCCACAGAGCTCCTTCCCCAGACCCATGGAGCCCTTAGGGTTTAGAGGACCAGCGTAGAAATTCTCATCCAGGCAGTTTCTTCCTTTTGGTTCTCAAAAGGGAACTGAATGTACACATCTGCTTATTATTCTCAAATAATTTCTTCTTTCACCTTATTATTTCTCAAATCTTTCCTTCTTTTCCCTCTCCACAGAAAAAGTTCCAGAAAATTTAAAAATCTTTTCAGAAAAGATAGTACACTGAGCAAGATTTGCACATCAAGAAAAAGTAGAGACAGGAGATGAGAGTCAAGTGTTTTGGGGGGTAGAGAAAAAGACTAGGCTGGAAGGGGTACTGGGCCACTTGTGCGGGTGTGTACACCTGTGTGTGTGTGTGTGGTGTGTGCGTGTGTGTGGTGTGTAACATTTCTACTTGAAAAACTCCAGCCCTCTCTAGCCTGGATTAATAGAAAGATGTGTGTTTGCCCATGGACAGGTGGGGTGCTTGGGGGCAGGAGACCCTGGAATGGGATGCGGTGATGGCAGCTGGGCTGTTGGGCAGGCAGGATGAGCTGCAGAAGGAGCAGGGCTCTGGTTCCCATGCTTGTCCATCCTGCTGGCATGGAGCCACCTCCAGGCTGTGGGGTGGGTGTGGTAGGTGGGGCTTCCTTCCTTCCCCAAACTAGCCCAGCAATTCCCCAGGAAGCCAGACCTCTGCTACCCTTCTTTCTGCACCTCTACAGGGAGAGTCATCCTGTCTGCACCAAGGATGGGAAAAGCAGAGGAATCCCACAGGCCAGGTGGGTCGCAATGGGTAAACGGGGGGTGAACATATATGTGTTTCTGTGGCTCCCCACTCTGTCATTTGCAGACACTGCTAATCAGGCAGTCACAGAATTCTCACCCCAGTGCCCAGTGAGCACCACCAAAAGCTCCAGATGGTTTATAAGTATCTGGAGACTCTTGCATTCCCTGTGGATCCTTCCTGACCAGATCTTAGAATCTTCCCTGGAAATGAGGAAGTGGCATGTCACCACCCAGTACCTTAGGAAGACCCTGCCCTGTCAGTCAGAGATGGCATCTTGGGTGACCACTCCCTGAGTGGAGGAAGAGAGGATCCTGTGCAGGGAGCTTCCTTGGTGGATCATGGGGTAAGTGATGCCTTTGGTCTGGCATAAAGCCTGGTGTGTGGAGCAGAGATTCGAGTGGGGCTGGGACAAGCAGGTGCTGCTCAACCAGGCCTCCAAATACACCTTGTCCCCCTCCCACCATAGCTGAGCCTGGATGGGAATGTGGACACCTTATAGACTCCAGAGGATGGGACCCTGGTCAGTGGTGGTCCTGGGGTGTGGGGTGAAGGCAGCTGGGACAGGGCCTCCAGGTGTGGGAGGAGCCAGCCTCTCCTGTGAGGCCCTGGGCAAGTCTCTGCCCTCTTTGGGCCTCTGTTTCCTCATCTGGCAAATGTACAAATCATGAGCCTGTTGTGCAGGCCTCACAGGGTCATGATGGGGTTCGGGGAGGATGGGAATTTGAGGGTGCTTGTGTCTGGCTCTTCTCATGAAGGATGATGGTGACAGCAATGCTGAGAGCCACATGAAACCGAGTCCTCAGGAGGCCCTGTGAGGATGGTGTGGTTCCCATCACACTTCCCTGACAAGAGGGAATTATGATCTTCAGACTCAGGAGAAATATGGGGTTTGTTTCAAGTCCATGGAGCTCCACAGTTCTTTTGAGAGGTGAGAGCCTAGGAGGTTGACCTAGCGGATTGACAGAGGGTGGGCAGAGACTCTGTCTTGTGGTCACTTTCAGACAGCCTGTGGCCACGGGTCCCTGGTCAGCAGCAGGCCCTGTTGAATGGGAGCCCTGGGCAGGCACTGTGAGGGAGGCCTGAGGTGTTGCTCCTGGAACCTCACAGCTGTTGCTCTGTCCTACAGCTACAACCTGTCCTGCTGCTGAGCCCCATCCCAGTAGGCCAGCCACGCCCTCAAGGCCAAGAAGACCAAGCCATGAAGAATCTCAGGCCCACTGAATGCCCGGGTGGCAGGGGCAGAGTGCCTCAGGGCTCAGGGAAGTTTGGGCTGAGTGTGTGCTCTGGGAGCCAGACAGCTAGCTGCACAGGGCTCCCAGCTCCACCATGACCAGCCCTGTAACTGGGGCAGGGGACTCACTCCTGTGGTACTTGAGCATCACTGTCATATATTTAATGTGTCTGTCCAATCCTTTTCTCTTTTTATCTCTCTTCCTCTATAATCACCATGTACTACTGATCTGTTAGTGATTGTGTTCAAATGAATAAACATATGTTAAATAGTGTGTATTGTACTTCCTCATGATTTCTTCACTATAGTGTATGACTCCACTCATACCAGGTACTTAGAATAGTCAAGTTTACAGAAACACAAAGTAGAAGAGTGGTTCCCGGGGCTACAGGAAGGTAGGTGAGTGTTTAATGGGTACAGAGTTTTAGTTTTGCAAGATGAAAAACACCCCCTATAAATGTGGAGGATGCTCGTAAAACCGTGTGAATGTGCTTAATTCCTTTGACCTGCACTCTTAAAAATTGTTAAAATGAAAAAAAAATTGTTGACCAGGTGCAGTGGCTCACGCCTGTAATCCCAGCACTTAGGGAGGCGGAGGTGGGCAGATCACCTGAGGTCAGGAGTTCAAGACCAGCCTGGCCAACATGGTGAAGCCCCGTCTCTAGTAAGGATACAAAAATTAGCCAGCTATGGTGGTGCATATCTCTAATCCCAGCTACTCGGGAGGCTGAGGCAGAAGAATTGCTTGAACCTAGGAGGTGAAGGTTGCAGTGAACCAACATTGCACCACTGCACTCCAGCCTGAGAAACAGAGCAAGACTCTGTCTCAAAAAAAGAAACAGAAATCCCAGCAACAACAACAAAAAACAGACTATAGCTATCTGCAATGGCATGAATGAATATCACAAATATAATGTATAAAAGTAAGTAGATATAAAAATATACGTACTATATAATTTTTTACAAAATCCAATAAGCAGAAAAAACTGAGGTCCTGGTTTTCAGTAATACTGGAGTAGCTTGTTGAATTAACACAGATTATAATGAAGACACCTGAATAATATCTTTTATATATATATATATTTTTAATGAAGTCTCACTCTGTCACACAGGCAGGAGTGCAGTGGTGTGATCTCAGCTCACTGCAACCTCTGCCTCCTGGGTTCAAGCGATTCTCCTGCCTCTGCCTCCCAAGTAGCTGGGACTACAGGCACACGCCACCATGCCTGGCTAATTTTTGTATTTTTAGTAGAGATGGGGTTTCACCATGTAGGCCAGTCTGGTCTTGAACTCCTGACCTCATGATCCGCCCACCTCAGCCTCCCAAAGTGCTGGGATTACAGGTGTGAGCCACCGTGCCCTGCCTATATTATATATTGTTATAGAAACACATCTGTATGATACAAATATGACCTATGTGTGAGTAAGAACTGAATGAGGATTTCAGCTGTGCCCACTGTAGGGGAGATAGGTATTGAAGTTTGAATCCAGCCCAATTAAAACGGTTTGTAAACAGTAACATCGCTCTTCAAAGCTAAACAACGGAATTGAGAGTCTCTATAATGATTCTTTACAGTTTTAGTACACAACTTTAAAATTCATGAGACGTGTGAGGAAACATGAAAATGAGATCCATACACAATTTAAAAAGCAGGCAGTAGAAGTGATCCTAAGATATTCAAGGTGTTCTAATTCAGGATGTTTAAAGGCAGCTATTGTAAATCTGTTCATGGGGGTAAAGGAAAATATTTTAAGAGATGTGGAACCTAAGCAAAGAATTGGAAATTATGAAACAATAGGAAGATAAGGAAATTAAAAGAAATACTTTTGAGCTTATTCAAAGATTAGAAACAGAAGACAGAGCAATAGAAATTGCCCATTCTGAATAAAAGAGAGAAAAAGCTTAAAGAAAATGAAGAGTCTTAGAGACCTGTAGAATGATTGAGTCCAAGTTGGAAAGGGGACAGAAAAATTAAATGAGGTACAAAGTAAATCACCAACTAATAGCTAAAAACGTCCAAAAATTGGTCAAACCTCCCAGTTTTTATACCCAACATGTCAACAAACCCCTCCAAAAAATATAAATAAAACCATACCAAGACCATATTGTGATTTAGGAGACTGGCAAGGCAGAGCTTTCTATTGACTTGCTGTGGTTTCTAATTTTAACTACTTAGAAGAGTGAAAAATAGGTTCTCCTTAGAGTTTCTTTTTTTTTCTTGGAGAAAAAAAAGTATTAAAGGCAGATGAGTTTCCAGCTTCCTCTTAAATTTCCAGTGTCTTACTTTGGAAATTATTTGAATTTGTTTCTTCCAAATCCTGCAGTAATACTGATGCTCCAGAAAGGCATCCCATGGAGATTCTGCTCTTGTGCATCCATCCTGCACGGAGCTGAAGCTGTGCCTCCTCTAGTTTCATTAGCGTTTAGTCGTGGGGTACTTCGAGTTAATCTGGAAAACTAAATGTTAAAATGGATTCAGGCCGGGCGCGGTAGCTCACGCCTGTAATCCCAGCACTTTGGGAGGCCGAGGTGGGCGGAACACTTGAGGTCAGGAGTTCGAGACCAGACTGGCAAAAATGGCAAAATCCCATCTGTACTAAAAATACAAAAATTAGCCAGGTGTGGTGGCAGGTGCCTGTAATTTCAGCTACTGGGAAGGGTGAGGCCGGAGAATCTCTTGAACACGGGAGGCGGAGGTTGCAGTGAGCCTGGATTCAGTCACCGCACTACAACCTGGGCTACAGAGCGAGACTCCATCTCAAAAAACGAAAAAGAAAAATGGATTCAAAGAATTATCACTGTTAAGTTCCACCAGCAAATTACTAAACGTGGTTCCAAAGGAATATTTAAAAAGGGAAATTAAGTGTTACCAAGAAAGCCCTATTTACAGCAGAAACACAGACACTGTTCGTGACCTCACTACACAAACTTCCTTCATGTGTTGGGAGGGACCAAGGGGCTCTCTGGTCCTGCACCTGCGTTAATTACTTCCAGGAGGTCCACGCTAGGACCCCAAGGCCTGGGAACCAGCCTGGGTCAGGGGCAGAGAAGTGGGGAACGTGGCTCCAAGGGGCACTCCTGAGGTGCAGAGGAGGATTTGTGACAGCCCAGAGGATAGAGGAAATGGTGGCTTTGAAAAGGCAAGCGCCGGTTTATCAGGAACCATGTATCTCCATTTCTGGCAGTGAACTGACGGTTTCAGACACTCATGAGAAAGCGTCCGACGTGGAATGCCCAGAAGTCGGAGAACTGTCAGACATCTGGCCGTTAGCCACATTCCTACGCAGGGGCTACACTACGCATGTCCGAAGGGGCGTGTCAGGGGTGGGGCGAGGAGGAGGTACCGTTCCGATGGAGAGACGGTGCCGAGGGAAGGGGCGGGGCGAGGAGAAGGGGCAGAGCCGAGGGAAGAGGCGGGGCGAGTCCAGCTCCAGGAGGAGGAGCGTTACTATGGGAACCTTGACAGGTTTGTGAGCAGCTCCCTGTCCCCTGCTGCTCCGTGAGGAATCAAACTTCTGGCACTGACGAAGCATGAAGCCAGCATCTTAGGGGGAGGTAGTGACATAATTACAAGATACGATCAGCCACCCTGGTCCCGCTGTCGCCTGGCAGGCAGGAGAGGTTTGGGAACAACCAGGCTCTCCTTGGCATGGCAGAACTGCTCTGGACACAGGGAGGTGTGGATTGGTGGGCGGGAGCTAAGCCTGGCATACTGGGAGTTGTCGTCTTTGATTAGCTTCCAGTTTTTTCATCACTGGGCGACTGGATTACAATCCCAGCCAGCATTAACAGGAGGCGGCGCGCAGTCCTGAAGGCGAAGTCCGGTTGTGCCGGCCTTGCTGTGCATGCTGGGAGCTGTATGTAGTCTCTTCACCGCTCCCGCCCTTTCAAGAGCTTCGGGACTACAATCCTAGCATGCCCCAGGCTCGGGAGCCTGGTGAAGTTCTCGGGGGGAGGAGCGAAGCGGCGCGCGCCTGGCCAGACACGCTGGAAACGGTAGCTCTTAACGGTTTTCCGCCCGTTGGTGGCAAGGCGGCTGGACTGGAATCCCAGCAGGCGACATGCGAGGAGGAGGGCAGCCCAGGAGGGTTGGGCAGGGCAGTGTGGACCTCGCCGCTTCCACAGCGATGCTGGCTACTGATCGCAGGCACCTCCTTGCCATGGGAAGTGAGTCGGGAGGGGGACAGGAGGGGCAGGTCCAGGCTGGGCAGTGAGGAGGGCATGACGCCGCGAAGTGCACCTCGCCCCTGTCCAACTCGGACGGGTGTGGTCCTCACCCCACTTCCCGCTGCTCGGCTGGGTTCCCTCTCCCACCTGCACCCGGGGTCTTTCCTGGGCATCGCGCCTCCTCCAGCCCAGGGAGCCGCCTGCTTTCCTAAGCTGCTGTGGGAACTGGCCTGAGGTCCAGGCGCTGTCCATTGTGCCGCTGCCCTCTTTTCTCTCCAGCTAGAGCGCAGTGCAGCCACTATGGGGAGAAATCCGCCGCCTGGCCCGCCAGTGCACAAGTTCAAAGCTTCGCAGGGGGTGACATGGCCTGTGGCTTCGTGAAAATGTCACCCTCACCAGCACCTTTTTCACGGATGTTGAGGCGGCAGAGAAGGTCATTATTGGTTTACGCAGGAGATGCTAAAATCCGAGGAGAAAATTTCACTTCCCAGGCGTGTGTCTCTGGTGCGCCATTTTTCACCAACCCATTTGGTGGAAAGTCCACCAAATGGCTACCTAAAGATAAAGACGGTTTAGGCATTTTCATTGGCACGTCATTGGCCTCATCTCAACTGAGGCCTGACTGGGCAGTGTCTCAAAGACACAGATGGCAACCTGATATTCAAGAACAGATAGTGCTCCAGCTTTGTGGGAGCGACTTTCAAGGTGTGGACCACTTGGGGAGTCTTTGAAATTCCTTAGGCTTCACATCTTTGCTGTGAATAGAAAGCTGATCACCCCCGGCACTCACGGCAGTACCTTTACTCTCTCGGGCTGATCTGTTGACTTTTTCTGTCTAGACAATGGAAACTTCCGGAAGCACTTCTAGTTTCGTGTACCTTCCTAATAATTGATGTCCCTAAATTCCATATGTCCTCAGGGACAGTTGCTTTGATTCTGGAATGGCGCCAGCTTTTATGCTTTTATGTCTAATCCGTAAAAACCAAGGTGTTAATCTACATGAAAATAAGACCTTGTTCATATAGCACATTCCAACAGGCTTCATTTGTGATTCCTGAGTGAGGGTTACTATAAATAAAAACCCCTAAAAACCCTGGGCATGGATATTGACACTGTTATTGTACTTTGTGAATAATTTACTCCTTCAGGATCAGTTACACATGGGCTCATCAGCACCTTTGTAAATAAAGGAACAAGAACCATGCGGCATCTATGGACGTGGCAAGATGAAGTATAGGGAGACCACAGCACATCAGCTCTTCCCTTGTTTTCAGTAGAATCTGTGGGGTCAAGTACCTGCATTCCTCCCCCATCCCTCAATATTCTCATTCTACTCCTGAGTGTTCCCTCATTAGGTGGGAGTTTCTAAATACACTTGTCTGCAAGTGTTGGTGGGGCTGTTGTAACGTGAGGGCATCCATCATCCGTCACCTTAAAGGTGAAGGGAGAGGATTTTGTGATTTGTGTTCAAGAGGCACTGCTGTTGGGTGTGTGGCTGCAAAAACACGTGATCTCAGCTGTCCCCAGCAGCTGCCTCACAAGATTGGTCCTGATGCAGCCACAGCTGCTGTTCACACAGCCAGGAGCTCCTTGCAGTTTGGTGTATTCTGCTGAGATTTGTGGCTCTGACCCTCCTCTGCTCACTCCGTTCCTGGTAGTATCTGCTCAGCTGCCTGGTTTGTTCCAGTGTTTCCTGGGAGCCTGTTGTGTAACTGCATTTCAGAGGATCTTTGGGGATTCCACCCTCACTACACCAGTCACTCTACACTGGCCATGCACTTAGCTTCTTGGGGCCCTGTATGTGTCCTCTTCAGTGGAGCTGTGAAGAGTTCTAGTTGGGGATAGATCTCATTCTCACGTGCTCAGGCTGCTTAGAAAGCTGATCATCTCCTCTTTGGACACATGAACATTATTTCTTTTGTGTATTTTGAGGTCTGATGCTGTTTTTTCTTTTGTTTTGTTTTGTTTTTGTTTGTTTGTTTGAGACAGAGTCTCGCTCTGTCGCCCAGGCTAGGGTGCAGTGGTGCAATCTCGGCTCACTGCAAGCTCCGCCTCCCAGGTTCACGCCATCCTCCTGCCTCAGCATCCCGAGTAGCTGGGACTACAGGCGCCCTCCACCACGCCCAGCTAATTTTTTGTATTTTTAGTAGAGACGGGGTTTCACCGTGTTAGCCAGGATGGTCTCGATCTCTTGACCTCATTATCCTCCCACCTCGGCCTCCCAAAGTGCTGGGATTACAGGCGTGAGCCACCGCACCCGGCCTGTTTGTTTTTAAATAAAGTGGATTCTTGCATTAACAGTCACTTTTAGATATCTTTGTGAATTTAACTCTGGCATCAACTTCCTGATGTTGGCATGCGATCCCCATTTTATAAGTGAGGAAACTGACACTCAGAGAGGTAGAGTAGCTTTATTTACTTCACACAAGCTTTTCATGAATTTCAAGTCTCAACCTAGAAGTCTTCCTCTAAGGTATAATTATGGCATATTCCAGTTTGTGTTTCTCTGCCAGCATCCCGAAGGGGTCCACATCTCATTAGGACTCCATTTTCTTCTTAATGACAGGAAACTTGCAGAAACAGGCCTTTGGTTGGGGAGAGCACTTGCTGGCACTTGGCCTTCCCTGTCCTCTGCCTTCCTCCTGTCAGAGCGTAGATTTGATTTGAGGTGATTTGAGGGAGCTGGAGCAGCGGTAGATCCTGACCAGCACTCACCTGGAACGCTTGTTGATATGTAAAGATAACACCCACTCTCTTTTTGAGGTGTGATTTTTTTTGTTCTAATTATTCCTCTGGGCCTTCTCTTCCAGGTTTGTGCTATGTACTAACATGCAATACAAATACTGATGAAAACAAAACTATTGCCCTCCTACCAAATGGTAACAATGCTTATATTTTTCCTCTTTTTCTAATTATAAAATAAATGCATGCTATTTTAAGAATGTCAGATCATAAAGATATTTATGTAGTGAAAGCCTCCCATGTCTTCCTCTTCCTTCCAAACTCACTCCCTTCTTAGAAGAAATTATTATAGCTTGGTTTTTATTCTTCTGGATGTTTTCTATAAATTTATAAATACGTATAAAGTTGGCCGGGTGCAGTGGCTCAGGCCGGTAATCCCAACACTTTGGGAGGCTGAGTGGGGAGGATCCCTTGAGCTCAGGAGTTTGAGGCTGCAGTGAGCTGTGATCACGCCACTGCACTCCCATCTGGGTGACAGAGTGAGACCCTGCCTCCAGAAAAAAAAAAAAAAGAGATAAATACATGTACAGTTTTTGAACACAGATTATATTATACTATATTGTTTTTATTTTGCTGTTTCACAAGCAATGTATCACTTACATTATTCCAAATAAGTGCATGAGATTCTAACTCTCTATTTCTAATGTATTCCAAAGAATGGGTATACAATATTTGTTTCACTGCTTATTTTTTGATAGAAATTTACATTGTTTCTAGTTTCATCTTTGTTAAAAAATGCAGCAATAAGATTCTTGTACATAATTTATTACACTGATAATTAACTGTTCAGTTTATCTTGCCTTCTTTTAGTCAGAGAATATGTCATGAGTTTAATATTTATTCTATGATTTGTTTCATAGGGAAATTAATGTTATGACTGGATAAATTCGAGGTTGTCTATCTCCATTTTCTGATGGAAAAGCGTGGAGTTCAGAAGCATTGCTCACTCCTTCAGTTTCTAACAAGTCAGTAATCTCATAGCAATTTAAATTTAAATGTTTGAATTACCTCTCCTTCCCTGGTTCAGAGTAAGTATGTTGTTTTTCTGTTTGTAAAACTTCTGACTCTGGGTTTTTTCAGTTGGGCTTTAGAGAGGACAACTCCCATATTGCTGTTATATCTATTTCTCTTCAGCATCTGGCTGCATGTGATAAAGATTATAGAATTAGATCTGGGACCAAAAATTCAAAGTAATTTTTTGGGACCAAAAATTCAAAGTAATCAACTCAAGATAGGAGTCTACAACTTTAATTCTTAATAAAAGATTTCCTTTGATTTCCCCAAATCTTTATGATTCCTAGAAGAAATTCACCCATGGGTGAAGCATGTGGCTCTGTTGAATAATGTTTTGTTGGGGATTTCCACATCGAGTTTCATGAGGCATACTATTTTACAGGGTTTTTTTTTGTTTTTTGTGTTTTTTTTGGTACTTCCTTTCTCTGATTCTATTGGAGAGTAATACTAGCTTCCTAAAATATATTGGGAAATGTTCCCTCTTCTACTTTTGGACAATATTAAACTCATAATGACAAGTTTTCTTGTGAAAATGTTCTGAAAAAAATGTAGGGTGGGCCAGTCATGGTGGCTCACACCTGTAATTCCAGCACTTTGGGAGGCCGAGGCAGGCGGATCATGAGGTCAGGAGTTCGTGACCAGCCTGACTGACATAGTGAAACCCTGTCTCTACTAAAAATACAAAAATTAGCCGGGGATGGTGGTGCGTGCCTGTAATCCCAGCTACTCAGGAGGCTGAGGCAGGAGAATCACTTGAACCCAGGAGGCAGAGGTTGCAGTGAGCCGAGATTGCGCCACTGCACCATAGCCTGGGTGACATAGCAAGACTCCGTCTCAAAAAAAAAAAAAAAAAAAAAAAGGTGTAGAGTGCCCTTTTCCCTTTTGTACTGGGTAATATTATTTATCTTGATTGGTATTTACCCATATACCTGCCAATGGTTCAATAAGCCCCCGTCTTCTACTCGCCAATCTTACCCCTACTTCAGCCACTCCTCCCTACTTTCTGGCACTCAGCCATATGTTTTTCTCTCCTCACATTCTCAGCCCTGTCTCCTTAACATGTGGACTTCCATGCTCTTCCTATATCCTCCCACCCTGCACTGCCAGTAGGCTCTGCAGGCTCTAAGCTGGGGCAGCAACGCAGTCCCCTCTCTTGGTTTCAGCCTCCAGACCTCAGTTCTGTGCTCCTTGCAGATGCTTCTAGTGTTTGGAGACATCTGGTTCATGTGGTTGGTCTGGCTTCCTGTGTGTTTGGTGCCAGAGGGAGTCTGTTTCTTGCTCTTCCACCATACAGAGAGGGCAAAGCTCTGAATTGATTTTGAAATCAATTCTTGGTTATCTCTTTTGGACTGAAATAAACTGACTATTAATTTGTGATGACATAAATATTGTAGCTTAGTTTGTGGTAGTTATAATTTCATTTCTATTTATTGTTTTACAGGCCATGCCGCCATGCGCTGCTAATGTTTTATTGTTTGGCAGAGGCATGGTCTCACTCTGTGGCCCAGGCTAGTTTCCAATTCCTAGGTTCATGCAGTTCTCCCAAAGCCCTGGGATTATAGGCATGAGCCACTGTGCTTGGCCAATAGTTAAAATTTTAGATTATTATGTACAGTACTGTGATTAGCCATATTTAACTTATTCACAGACAAGGCTTTAATAAAAATTACTTCAGGTTACTATATTTTTCTTTAATTTTTTTCAAGTTAGTTTTCTTTATTTTTCTCTAATCTTTTTGTTCTAGCCTCAGTCACCTTTACCCTGAGTTTCCATCCTGGTCAGCAGAGGCAGCTCCATGGATGATGGCCTGTGGCTCTGTGTACTTGGAGCTCTTACCAAGTAAGACTTTGTGACCAAGAGGCCTCTTTTCAGGACAAATCATCTGCATGTAAAACAAAGAGCCTTTCCAGGCCAGGAGTACTTTGCCAAAATCTTTTTGCTTTTGAGGTTTTTTTTTTGTTGATTTTTTGTTGTTGTGGTTGTTGTTGTTGTTGTTGTTGTTTTTTGAGACAGGGTCTCACTCTGTTGCCCAGGCTGGAGTGCAGTGGGGTGATCTTGGCTCACTGCAACCTCTGCCTGCAGGGTTCAAATGACTCTCTTGCCTCAGCCTCTCAAGTAGCTGGGTTTACAGGTTCACACCACCATGCCCCAATAATTTTTGTATGGGGTTTTGCCATGTTGGGGTTTGCCATGTTGGCCAGGCTGGTCTTGAACTCCTGACCTCAGGTGATCTGCCTGCCTTGGCCTCCCAAAGTGCTGGGATTAAGGGCATTAGCCACTGTGCCCGGTGAGTTTTTGAGTCTTTATCCATCATTGGACACAATAAATATCCAGACACACAGATGTTTCCCAACATGTCTATGCGTTTAGAGATTGGACATTTCTTTTTCTAGTGATCCTGGTTCTTGACCTTCTCACTTAAGGTTTTGTCATCTCCCAGCAGCAGACACAAGGTCTCCTTAAGCCCTGTGAGTGTAGAGGGAGGGTCTTTGAAAATCATCAAGTATACACTGTATTTCAATGTGCGTTCACGTTTCTCTGTCTCTTCCAGGCCAGGTCTTGGAGAGACCAGGAAGCCAAGAGTTTCCTCCAAGAATGGAGATTCCTTGGGAGCGATGTTTGCCTTGAGTAAAGAAAGATGAATCACATGTGGTCAAAGGCAGTTGTCCAGGGTCTCAAGAAAAGAGCCAGAAAGAGGAGCTGGGGCTGCTGGGATTGTGGGGGTCCTCTCTCCCACCTAAAAAGCTACTACTGCCTGCCGACCCTCTCAAGAGGAGACCTCTCTGGGCTCCAGCACCTAAAACAGACAAAACTGGGAGGATGGTTCTCTCTTCTGTGTCACACATGTCCTAGAGAAAACCTGTGTATCTGAATGACCAAAGAAAATGATGAGAAAAAATGCAAAATCTGTGCCAGGTCATTCAGTGTCTGGCTGGGGCTGTGTGGTGCACATGCATTCTAAGACTGAAGGGTGCTGAGCCTGCAGAAAATGTCTGTCAGACCTGCCTCTCACACCTGGAGTATGACTGCCCATCCAGGTTCATGATGCAGAACTGTCTTTAAAAGGCCACTGCAGATATGGAGAGAGGGATTTCTAACCCTAATAGAATATGACCAGCTGTCCCGCTGGGGAAAGCCGCATGCACCAGTGACATGCTGCCTAAACTGGCCCAGACCACACTCTACTGCCTAAGGAATAAGCCCCACATTTGCTCTTTATGGGTAAAGGGAGAGGGTGAGAGAGGAGAGGAGTGTCTGCACAGACATGAGAAGCCTGCAGATCCAGATGACCCCCTTGCTGATCAGAATATTAAAAATCGATATGCGGAAACAATGACCCCATAGCAGATAAGCTTCTAGAGCAGGCTTCAACCATGCTTCATCTGGACCCACTGGAAGAGAAGTCTGCCCGCCGTCTATGTTGATGGTCTGGGGGATACCATTTCTGAGACAGATTTAAGAAATGATCTTTACCTGTTGGCGAGATCCGGATGGTCACTGTTGTGCAGAGAGAGCAGTGTGCTCTCATCAGCTTTCCACAGGGCAGGCTATGGAAATGGCCACTGAGAAGTCCTTTTGTAAATTGATTGTCCATGGCTGCAGACTCACCGTCAAATGGGGGAAGATTCCAAGCCCTCAAGGAAAAGGAGAAAGAGAAGCACAGAACGGCAGACTCTGGGATCCTGCCAGAGCCTATTTCAGGGCCGCCAGGAGGTCCTCCTCCTGCTGCAGCTCTGGTCCCCAACTTGGAGCCTCCTTCGAAGGAGTGAGACTACCTTTCTGACTTTTTCTGACCATAGACACCTTTTCTGACTATTTCTGTCCTTTGGACCTGCCGAGGACAGCAGCCCCAGGGACCCGGGCTCCTGGGCCCATTCTTCACCAGCTTCTACTTGATCGTGCAATTTGAAGTCGTTCTTGTGCAGTGGAAACAGGGCCCTAGGACAACCCGATAGATCAATGGTCTCTGGCCTGTGCCCCACTGATGGTTGGATGGTGGCCACTCAGGGTGCTGGAGTCCAGCCATCGCTGCTTCCTTGAGTTGAAGAGGTTGGAGGCTGGTCCACTTGCTCCTGTCCTGCCCTCAGCGATGTGGATGGTTGCTCTTTGAGCCCGGTAACATCACTGGCTTGGCCCTGCCAGGCATGCCCTGCCTTGTGGGGGCCCTGTGTACCCACACACTGCTTTAAGGGGCTTGCCCTTCCCTGGGCCAAATTCTAGTTTTGGCCAGTGCCCCAGGAAGCTCAGTCCCCTCTTTTGTTATCTTGGCTATTTCTCTGGCACCCATGGCTCCCGTGGGTCCCTTTTCTCCCAGGGCTTGGGCTGAGCTTGGCATCTGTAGGTCTAGGATGTTTGCCCTGTGAGGGAGGCTCTGTCACGCAAGTGGGCAGGCATGGGGACATGTGACAGGCTGCTGGCTGGCTGGGGCTCTGCAGATGCCACAATCCCCCTCCCCTCCAGCAGCCTCTGAGTCCAGCTTCCGCATTGACACTGATTTCACCCAGCTCAGGAGCTGTCTGGGGTTGTCTGGGTGCTGTCTTGACTCCTTTAAGGCTGTGTTGCTCAGTGGCCCCTGAGAAAGGTCAGATCCAGGTGCCACCATGGAAGGGGAGTGTCTACGGCCCTACTGCTGGGTTTTCAGTGGGCTGGGCAAGGCCTGGTTGTTGGGGCCCTGAGGGGGTTCAGGGCCAGGGCCTGTCCTATTGTCCTGGGGGTGTCCAGGGAAGATGTAGAAAGAACAGGGGTTTGGAATCCCTGCTCAAAGCTGCATTGTGGACACCATGAGCCCCGGATGTCCAGGTCCATGCGGAGTTTGGGAGAGAATTCCAACACAGAAATCGCCAAAAATCCCATGGTCTATCCTGAGATAGGAACAGGCTTGCCACATCTTGAGCCGCTGGGCCCCCAGAGAGTGGCCTGTTGCCCTGGGCTCTGTGGAATTCTTCCTGTGCTGCTGGGACTTGGCCTCAGGTCAGCTTCTGGGCTTCTGGAGCTGGGCTAGTGGACCAGGGAGGGCCAACCCGTCCCCCTTGGGGAGGGCCTCCATGCTGAGGGATGCCCGTAGAGGCCTGGGTGCCAGAGACCCTCTCTCCAGGACCAGGGCCTTCCTAGGGATCTTTGAATGTTTAGCTGAATGGAAAGCAAACTTGGTCCACTTCTCCCCCAAGCCCATCTGACCTTTGTACGGCTGGGCCCCAGGTATCTGGGTCCTTGGAGTTTTGGGGTCTCTAGTAACCCACCTGGTCTGACACTGAGGAAACACCTACAGGCTGCTGATCCCACAGTGAGGGGTGTGTGCCACCTGGGGTATGGGTGCTCGTGAGTGAGGGTCCCTGCTGATCCCACAGTGAGGGGTGTTTCCTGCCTGGGGTATGGGAACTTGTGAGTGGGGACCCCTGCTGCACTCTGTCCCTGTTGGTGCTCGCAGCTATGGGTGTGGGCTGGCACAGACAGGACCGAGCCCTCCAGGGGCTTCCAGGGTTCTTGTAGGGCAGGAGGGGAAGGGTGTGGTGGGGGGCTTGGAGGGGTCTTGCCCTCATCCCCTGCCCTGTTACTGGGGTGAGTCCAGCACCTGCCCTGGGGCCCAGCTGGCCTGTTTTTAGAAGCTTCTTAGAGAAGGAAGAGGAGAAGGAGAAGGAAGGCCTGGGGAGCAGGGATGGAGGGTCCTGGGCACTCCCCACCATTTACTGTCTTAGATGGTGACTCAGGAGGGGACCTGGTGCTGGAGACCACCTTGGGGTCAGTGGTCATAGTGCATCTTTCTGAGCTCAGCCATGGAGGCCTCAAAGTGCTTCACAACCACATCATCGTCCATAGCCCAGGTATGGGACAGTGCATCTTAGGAAAGCTCCCACAGGACAAACAGGAGAGCTTCAGGAGAGGGTCTAGGTTTGGGGCTGGGCATCAGGCCAGGAGGGGTCTCCTGGGAGGGGTCTGTGACTTCACCTTATTTCCGCCATGGGCACCTCACACTAGGCAGTGCTGGGTCCTTTCTAGATACCCCTGGGGTCCAACTCTGCACAGGAGGCCACTAATGGGGGAAGGTCCAGTCAGGGAAGAGCTTGCCACACTCCTGCCTTTCATCTGAGTTGTGTCAGGGGTGGGTTCGGTTTCCAGGAGGACTCATGGTGCCCTGTCCAGTCCACCAGGCCTGGCTTGGTTTGGCCGTCCCTCTGGGTTAAAGCAGAGGGTCCTGTGGGCAGTGTGAGCACTGCCTTCGGGCCAGGTTTGGTGTGCTTGTGTGCTTCCCCAGCACCCTTGGGCACATGGGGACAGGGTTCTGTGCACTTTCAATGCCGCATGTGCCCTGGCTATGAGCATGCGCTTGCCCTGCAGAAGGCAGATGTACCAGAGCCTGAGGATGAGCTTGTGATGAGCTTGAAGTAGGGGTTTGTGGGAACAGCAGGCATGGGAGGACCTGGCCCTTCACGGTGGAGGACTGGTGGCCTGAGCAGGGCCTACTGGGGCCTCAGTCTGTGGTGCTGGGGGCCCCCTCTGCATGGGATGAGACCTCCCCCAGGAGGCTGGATCAGATAAGGTCCTGCAGCTCCTTATGGGGGTGTTCTCATCTCCATCAAATGTGACCCCTGAAAGAGGGGGCTCCCTGAGTGCTCTCCCAAGATGAGTCCTGGCCCAGTCTGCCCAGGATGCTGGCCCTGAGTCCCAGCCCCAGCCGTGTGATGCCCCCTCTCAGGCAGGGCATGGTTTGTGTGCCCTGCAGGGATCTGCCTCTGCCTCCTGTGCAGAGGAGGGGAGCTGGGTCCTTCTGGAGGAGACAGACTCCTGGGCAGGGTCCCTGGACTGGGTCTCCTGTGCACACTTGTCCCATCAAGCAAGCACTGTAGGAGTCAGTTTAAGGTGGCAATCTGGGTGCACAACATTTGCTTGTCTTCAAGGAAGGAGCAGAGGTGTTCAGAATCCCCTGGACTGCCCTGAAAACCTCACTCTTCCAGGCCCCTCTGCAGACCCTTCCCAAGGCCAGATCTCTAGGCAGTAGGCTGGGCTGTCACCCTCTTCTCTGAGACCCTACCCCTGTCCTGAGACCTCCCCTCTGCCCCTCAGATGACCCATCCCTCCGGATTGCCCGCCTCCCCTGGCACCCTCCATGCCCCACACGCCTTACTTGATGCTGCAGCGCTCTCTGAACATGGCATGGCTTGTGAAGGTTTGGCTCACATCTAGGTCATTCTGGTGCATGTTCAGAGGACATCTTGGCCTGCTCCATTTTCTATAGAGCAGGGCCAAGCCTCAGAACAGACACAAGAGTCACTGTCAAAACTGCTGTCATAAAACAGACATTCTGGAAGGGAAGGAGTCTTTTTCTGCAGATACTTCATTTCCAAAGCCAGGAAAGTCATCAGCACACAGCTCACCTGTGTTGCCCATGCCACTGTCTGCCCAGGATGTGTGACTGACCCCTTCTGCCCCTTTGGGGTTGACTTTCCCTCCATCTGGGTAGCTGGGCTTCTGACACAGTCTGGCCTATGCATCCTGCTCTAGCTGGGAGTGGAAGGGCCAGACCTGGTGTTTCCCTGGGTTCTTGGCCTTTGTCTTCTCGACATTCAGTAGGAGTGACCGTGCTGGGCCCCAGACCTCTGTGAGCATTCCTTTTTAGACACAATGAGACATTTGTGGACAGAAGATGCTCTGGTGAGACAGACCTCAGGGTGACTCTAAGGGGGATCTGAGCCTAAGGATTCTGGAAGTTTCCAGTCTTTGGCTCCACAGTTCCTCAGGAGAGGTTCAGTCTGCCCAGGACTGGGCCTCCCTTTTCACGAAGAGTGGGCAAGAGCTCAGGTTGTGAACTCTGATCTGGATTTATTCCTTCCTATGGGATGTCCAGAAGGTGTTCCTGTTCCTGGCTTAGAAGCAGACCATGCCAAGGCATCAGATTCCTCCCAGCAAGGTGATGCTTGCAGGGATGGGCAGGAGGGCTAGGGACCAGGCCTGTTGTCCTTTCAGTGAGGAAAGTGTGTCCTGCCCTGTCTGAGAGGCAGGCAGCACCAGGAGGGAAAAATGGGCTCCTGTCCTAAACCCTGAAGAGCAGTCATGGGGGACCCTCACTCACAGCTGTGCCTTCTTGCTGTTCCTAGATTTATTCCAGTTAAGCATTTATAGGCATTTATCTGTGTGTCTGATGCCCTGACGTTTTTGCTGTAGGTAAGAAGTGATGGAGTGAGTTGAGCTGCCAGGCTTCCTGGAGTGATTCTTGGATGCTGGGTCTTGTGGTTAGGGGCCCTGATGGGACTGAACTGGAAGGAACCAGAATAGGACAGAACCAAGCCCCTGATTAGTGGGCACTGGTGGCCTGGCCTCATGACCATAGGACACACTGTTCCCAGGGCACAGACACCCTGGGCTTTGGTTGGGTCTTGGCCTCCAGGTAGGGCCATGTTGGGCAGCGGGCAGCAACTCCTGAGACACTACTGTGATTCTTGGTGGTGGCTGTGGTAAAAAACCTGCAGGGCTAGAGTTTGGGGTGAGATTCAGCAGTAACTGTGGCCTCTCCTAGTGACAGTATGTCACTCCCACTCCCAGCACGCATGCCCACAGGCCACGGCCTCCACATCACAAACGCCCCACCAAGTTGCCCATCTATGGAGCAGCTCCCATACGGCAGGGTCAGGCTCTTACCTCCACCTCCAGGGCACAGACAGGGGGAGCTCTGTCTCACTGTAAGGCAATGAGGAGAGTTGAGGGCCCAGACCAGGCTAGGGGCCATCCCCTTTCCCGAGCAGGCCTCAGGGAAGGACCAGCCCCATCCCCATCTGACCCAGGTCTTAGCCCAGGAGCCTGCATAGGGAAGAAAGGACAGACAGGGCCTCGTTACTGGCTGACACTCAGGAGGGGCTGGGGCAAGAGAGCAGAGGGAGCGCAGGGCCAGGCAGGGGCTGCTGAGGATCCATGGGGGCTCAGGGTGCACAAGGGGGCTGCCCTTCCTGGGCTGCAGGCAGCATCCCCTATGGGAGCTGAGAAGGTCCAATCCTGAGATGGGACAGTGCTGCCCAGGGGTGTGTGGCTGGGCCCTGACAACAGTCTCCCCAAAAGTGACCACATCACCAGGCTCAGTTCCAGGAAGGCTGAGAAGTGCCCAGTACACTGAGGATGCACCTGGAGCCCATCCTGTCTAATAGATTCTGACCATCCTGCATCCACTTGCCTCTCCTGCATATTCGCCACCACCCCTTCCCTTTTCATTTCTCCATCGTGTCTGACCCAGGGGCTGTGACCCTCTCTCCAGCCACAGTGGCCTTTCTTTTACCTTTGTCCTGTAAGAGCCCCTGAGCAAGACTCCTCTGATCCATCCACATGCCTGCCTTATTGCTTACTAACTGGGCTGCTGTGCGCTGCTGCGGTGGCACCAGAGGTAATGAGGGTGACTGAGGACTCCACAGGTGGCCAGTTTGGCCCTCTACCCAATTGCTAGCCTCAGGAGGTTCTCAGGGCTGTCAGCCAGGAGCCCTGGCTTGGGGCACCTGGCTGTCCTCCTCCCTCTATTCTTTTCTGACAGCCTCGCCCACTTGTCCTCTGTCCATGGTGCTGACCAAGCCAGCAGGGAGCAGGTCCCCAGAGGGTGGGGCTGAGTTTTGGGGACTGACCGAGGCTCCTCTGCTGAGGGGTCCCAGGTGACTCGCTTCCCCTGGTTCTGTGTCATCTGCTGTCCTCTTCAGCACGATTCACCCCACCCCAGGCCGGCTCCATGCAGATGCATCCCCGAGTCACCAGTCTCAGGGTCCTCTGTTGTAGGATGCAGATTACTGTACCTGCTGTACACATTCATATTTATTGTGTGAAATAAATTATAAAAGCTAAAGTAAATGAGGACTTTGATTTGCATTTTCCTGATGAATACTGATGTTGAATACTTGTTAGCCATTTTTATATGTTTTTTAAAAGATAAATGTCTATTCAGGTTCTTTGTTTTTAAATCAGGTTATTAGATTTTGGTGAATTTTCTCTCTTTATTCAGTTGCATGGGTTTCTTATGTATTTTGATATTAACCCCTTATGAGATATATTGTTAGCAAATATTTTCTCCTAGCTCATAAGCTGCTTTTTAATTTCATTGATTGATTTCTCCTATGCAGAAGCTTTAGGGTTAGATGTACTCCTACTTATATTTTTGGTTTTTGTTTCTTGTGATTTTAGTGTCGTATTTAATAAATTATCTGAACCAATGTCAAGGAGCTTTTGCCCTATGTTTTCTTCTAGTTTTACAGTTTCTGGTTAAATAACAATGGGATATCACCTCCCATCTCTTAGGATGGCTGTTATAAAAAGTCCAAGAGATAATAAATGTTGGTGATGGTGTGGAGAGAAGGGAACGTTTGTACACTGCTGCTTAGAATGTAAGTTAGTACAGACATTATGGAAAACACTATGAAGGTTCCTGAAAATCTAAAAATAGAACTATTGTATGGGTCAGCCATCCCTCTTATAAATTATATATCAACAGAAAATGAAATCAGCATCTTGTAGAGATATCTGCATTCCCCTCTTCCCCATGCCCCACCGCAGTATTGTTCCTAACAGCCAAGCCATGGGATCAAGTTACTGTGTATTGATGGATAAGTGGAGAAAAAAACTGTGGAGGAGGTGTTTGTGTGTGTGTGTGTATAATATATAATAATGTAACATATTTCAGCTTTTAAAAAGGAGAAGATACTGCCATTTGTGATAACATAAATGAACGTGGAGGATATTAAGCTAAGTGAAATAGCTTAGGGAGAGAGAAAAATACTGCATAATTTCTGTTACATATGAAACTTTTAAAAAGTTTAAATACATAGAGACACTATAGAATGATGACTGGGGGGAGAAGAGACACAAGTCAATGTTCAGTTACATAAAATAAATGAAACTGGAGTACTAAAGTACAGTTTAAAGGTTATAGTTACTATTTTTATATGATATACTAGTGATTTTTGAATAGGGTAAACTTTAGGTGTTTTGACACCAAAAGAAAACTACATGAGTTCATGCATGTGTTAAATTGCTTTACTGTAGTAATCATTTACATGTATATGTATATATGAATATAATTATGGGCTCATTAAATTTAAATATTATAAATAGGTAACAAAGAATAAAGTTAATTGGAAAACTGTGTCATTAGACTTGATTTTGCCTAAATGACAAACTGAAGGTACCTCCTAAGTATTAATATTTGTACATCACATAAATTTCATATATTGGAAATATGTTTACAGAAAAGGAATTATAAATTTTAATACACACAAAATGATGCAGTAAATGCAAAATGGTGGAAAGAGATGAAAATCTGATTAATCAGAGTGGTTAATTCTTAGATATAATTAATGATGTGTTAGGTATAATTTCAAGACATATACATGTAGATTTAATACCAAAGAGTTCACTGTGTACACAGAGATTAATTAAATGAAAAATTGATACATTTACAATGATATTAATCGATTTTAAAATGATCACAGAAATCAACTGTCTGGTATAGAAAAAATAAAGTGTTAAGTAATTATTAGAAAGTTTGAAACTAAAAAAAAAAAAAAAGCAAGGGGCGATGACTTATGCCTGTAATCCCAGCAATTTGGGAGGCCGAGGCAGGCGGATCATGAGGTCGGAAGATCGAGACCATCCTGGCCAACATAGTGAAACCCGGTCTCTACTAAAAATACAAAAATTAGCTGGGCATGGTGGTGCGTGCCTGTAGTCTTAGATACTCGGGAGGCTGAGGCAGGAGAATTGCTTGAACCTGGGAGGCAGAGGTTGCAGTGAGCCAAGATTGTACCACTGCACTCCAGCCTGGCGACAGAGCTAGACTTTGTCTCAAAAAAAAAATAATAAATAAATAAATAAATAAAGTTCGAAACTTTATTAGAAAGTTAATCAAGTGGAAAAGTGATCAGCATTTTGGAGCACTAAACACAGGATGGACAAAATTTTCTAATACCAAGAAAATCATTTAATATTGCAAGGTTTTAAATCTAAATTAGTGTCTTTAACTTCACAAAGGCAGAAATCCTATAAGCAATGTTTCTTGAACACTGTAAAATGACAATAAAAATTAAAGTAACAAGTAACATGTAGCCACATGCAAATTTACTTTCAGATTGTTGTATTTTTTTTTTTATTTTAGGTGAATTTTTATTTCAATAGGTTTTTGGGGAAGAGGTTGTGTTTGGTTACAGGGATAAGTTTTTTAGTGGTGATTTCTGAGATGTTGGTGCACCCATCACCCAAGCAGTGTACAGTGTACTCAATGCATAGTCTTTTATCCCTAAGATTGTTTTAAATGACATCTAGATTAAACTGAACATTCAAACTGAGATTACTTTTACAGCACTAGAGAAATGCTAAGGAGGAAGCTTCATGACTGAAACCAAAAGACCTGAATTTATATATTTAACTCTACTAACTAACATTCTTTATTTTATAAAAGAACAGCAATTCTGCCCACGTGCAGGAGTTATGCATTAAAGTGGAGCATGATCACTTCAGACATTTGTCCGAAACATAAAAATTCTTCCAAGTATTAAGAAAATATTTATACTTCACAGATAATGTTAGTGTATAATACATGGGCATTGAATAAGAAAAATTAAAATTTCTCATGTGGTACTGTTCTACACAAAATATTTATGTAAAAATTTTTACTCATAACACGTGTGTACATTTGATGTTTTAGTACAGAATAACATATTCTCAAAGGTCATTTAATGTAGTAACTTAAAAATCTTTAAATTTTACAAGAATTCTAAAACTTCCCAGCAGAATGGATAGAAAAATATGGGAACTTCCCACGACTAGAAGTGAATCAGGAGGCAAATTAACAGTCATGAAAGTGAGAAGTTAGAGCCGCCTTCAGAGACAGCTCTGATTGCAGGGCTGATTACACAGACCTTAAGCCTGTGAGGATCGTCCACTCTGCCCCTTGGAATAACACAGAAAATTGCTAACCAGGGCCATCCCAAATGTGAGACTGCAAGGTAAGAACGAAATTGTAAATTATGAAGCACACAAAATAAGCTACCCAAAAAAGGGAAAGAAGAAATTATACATCACATAAACTTCATAGATTGGAAACATATTTAAAATAATTCAGTAACACAAATGGGGAAAGAGAATATCAAAATAATTTTGAAAACACATGAAGTTCTAAAGCGGGCCCTGGGGGCTGTGGCTCATGCCTGTACTCCCAAGCACTTTGCGGCGGCCAAGGCAAGAAGATCACTTGAGGCCAGGAGTTTGAGACCAGCTTGGGCAACAAAGCAAAAGCTGTCTCTACAATAAATAGATATAAAAAAAATAAGCCAGGCACAGTGGTGTGTGCCTGTAGTGTCAGGTACTGGGGAGGTGGAGGTGAGAGTATCTTTTGAGACCAGGAATTTGAGGTTGCAGTGAGCTATGACCAGTACTGAACTCAAGCCTGGATGACAGAGAGATTCTGTCTCAAACACACACACACACACACACACACACACACACACACACACACACACACACAAAACAGGCATGTTTTGCAAAGACTCAAATAGAAATTGAACAACTGAAACTTAAATAAATTTAATATACAATGTATGGTTTAATTATTAAACCAAGTTAATAACAACAGGATTAGTGAACTAGAATACTGAGATGAATAAATAAAAGAACTACAGAAAAACAAAATGATCACAATACAAATATGATTGTACATGTACAAAGAATAAAATGAGATGAAATCAAACACATTGGTTTCACTAGCTTACATACAAATAACAAATCACACTAATAACAAATATTTATACATTTCTGAAACTGAATATCAGATAGGAACCCTTGAATGCAGAAGTGTATTGTGATTAAAAGTGACCACCAACAAAAAATACTCAACAGAAATAAAAGTCAAACTGCATAACACCAAAGAAAAGAAAAAAATATTTAAAACCATGAGAGAGAAAAGCAGGGAGAATCAATGAAGGTGAGAGCAAAGTCTCCACAGCCTGTGTTCAGCCAGAAAACAGAGAAATAAGTAAGAGTGCTGTGAGGTTACTGTTCAACCAATAATTAGATACTTCATTAACATATTTTGAATAAGTGAGGATGCACTAAATGATTTCCAAAGGCAAAAAAATGAGGAATCTTATTACCAACATGAGCTTATTAAGAATACACTTCAAAAAGAAAAAAATTTAAAATGAAGTTCAAGGAATCAAAATGAAATGCAAGAAACTGCAAACATATTGGGCTATCAAATCATGGTGGACAATGAACTAAAGGATCCCTCAAGTCTTTGGCAGCATCAGTTTTCAAATGATTAACATAAAATAACAGTGTTAAACTCTATATAATGTAATGAAATAAAATATCAAATTTTCTGATACTTCAATAATTTAACTGGTGTTAGAATATCTTTTTCAGATAATTATTTTCAAAGAAAAAATATGTGACACTTCTGTCTCATCATTTGCAGAATATCAATTATCCTTTTTTCAGACCTTATTAGCACCAAAGGGTTCACAGTGGCATAGGCACTGGTCACACACCTCTGGACACCCAGGATGACTGGGTCATAGGTTGATATCGGGATCAAGTAGGATGAGAGACTCAAATCCATCCAGTACGTGACCATGAAGAAACTCACCAACAGCAAGATGGTCTTGGCGGCCCTTTTTTTCTGGAGAGACTCTTGGGGAGATTTTTTTTTTTTTACTTGCTCAATCTCTTTATTTAGTGGCACACATAGAATGAATGAATCAGCTGTTAGTTGTGGCATACTTAGTAAGTCTGATCTTGCCTATAGAAATAAGATCTTAATACTTCATTCTCAGAACACTTTAAAACCCAAGCCACAGTTTTTCTTTCAAGGATGTGGAAAGCATTCCTCATTCAAATCTGATTAATGGTTTTATAATGTATGTACCTCATTTTTACTAGTCATTATCTTCATGCCGGATTCTAATGTTCTTTTTGATGGTGGTGTGTTCAATGATAGAAACTTACAGAGAGAAAATTCCTTCCTTCTCAATTTATAAACAAACATTTTAAAAGCAACATTTTTGACGTAGTAGGAAGACATTTATATGACATATGCAGCTACTGCCTTATATTGGCAAAAATAACAAAAGAAAAAATTGTTATTTAATCTTTAAATAATGAGTCTCTATTTGCTACAAATCTATAAATATTTTAAATATATTTCCTTCTACTGCAATAAAAATTAAGACAACCCTCTGTTTAACAGCTTTTGAAGATGTTAATTTTATAAGGAAATAAAAAAGATTGACTTGCCTCCCGAATATCCAGTGATAAACTGAACCCTAATTTCCCTACCTCAAGAACGTAAAAATGATGTAAAGTGGACCAAAGTATGTAACAATATTAACAATATTAAAAATGATTTTTCATATGGTCTTTCACTAAAGTAATCAATGTAAAAAGAATGTAAAAATGTGTTTTTGCTTGAAGATTTAGTGAATGTCCAAGGAATCACAATTTTTTAGCTTTTACATCCAGGGTACTATACTATGTGAAAATACTATAGTGCCTCATATAAAAAAGCACAGTGATAAAATTTCACATGTAAAATAGCCTAAATAACAATAATAATTACATTCTCCACAATCGTTTATTATCTAAAACTTCAAAGCCCTCCATGTTTTTCAGTGCTTTGAGTGAGCAATCAAAACAATCGTGTTTATTCAGGTTTAAAACTTAATTTCTCCTCTTGAAATCTGGAGGCATAGATGGAAGAGACACTTAAGGTCATCTTGTCCAACTTCTTAAGCCCACGTATGTGGAAACAGTCTACAACGTTTCATTATATCGTCATTGATGCACCTTCTTCACCAGTGGCATCATGGGAAATATGAAGGTCTTCAGGCATCTCAGCCAGACTAATTCGAGGTGCTCTTCATCATCATCGCTTTCCACAGGGATGGTTGACTCTCTGTAAATGTTGACATTTTTTCTAATTGCCTCATCTTTTTCAAGATCTTCAAGAAAATCTTGGTATTGCCTTTCATCATCTGTATCCATGTTCTCTCTCTCGCAAACTCCTTCAATTTCCAGTTTCTACATCACTGATGTTTGGTCCAGTCTTAGTCCTTCTTGATTCATACCACATCTGGAACTCTATCTGAGTTCATTTTATTGACATGCTCATCATTTAAATTACAGCTGGCCAAATCAAACCCTAACACCAGCTCTCCAGGATTTAGAAGATGTCCCAAATGAGTACGACAAAAATACTGTTTATCTGTATTCATTTCAGATGTCTTCTGTACCCAGACTTCCCTGAGGGTATGCTTTTTTACATCATTCCAGCATCTGCACCACATTTTATGTCTCGGACTATGCTGCACTCCATCACAATAAACTCCTCTAGCTGTTTGGTGTGACATAAACTATTGAAAGGGTGACTCCAGAAAGTACTCCCATCAATATCTGCAACTTGTAGGATGTTTGGATCAGTGAGGTGAATGGCACTGGTTACTCGAATACACACACAAATCTGGTTCATATTTCCCAGGCTTTGTACCAGTTTTGGAGACAGACAACTTTATCCTTGCATATTGGAACAAGTGTGTGTGTGTGTGTATGTGTGTGTGTGTCTGTAGACATACACAAACGTGTAAAGTAGACTCAGAATTGCTAGTCCATACCCTTTTGGGAAGCAAATTGTTCAACTAGAATACAGTGTTTTTGTATAGTTCTTGAGTTTTACAGTATCCAATTAAAGTACTGTTTTCCAAAATTGCTTAGGTCAGGACCTTCCATTCTCACACATAGAATGGGATATAGTTTATCTTAAAAAAAAAAAAAAGGCTGGGCATGGTGGCTCATACCTGTAATCCCAGCACTTTGGGAGGCCGAGGCAGGCAGATCACGAGGTCAGGAGTTCAAGACCAGCCTGGCCAATTTAGTGAAACCCCATCTCTACTGAAAATACAAAAATTAGCCAGGTGTGGTGGCGGGTGTCTGTAGTCCCAGTTACTCGGGAATCTGAGGCAGGAGAACCGCTTGAACCCAGGAAGCAGAGAAAGAAGTGAGCCGAAATTGTACCACTGCACTCTAGCCTAGGCGACAGAGGGAGAGTCTGTCTAAAAAAAACCAAAAAAACAAAAAAACAAAAAAAACACCAAAAAATTTAACGCATGCTACAACATGCATTAACCTTAAGGACATTATGTCAAGTAAAATAAACCAGTCACAAAACAACAAATTCTAAGTAGTTCAGCTTTTATGAGGTACCTGGCATAGGTAAATGCATGAAGACAGAAAGTACAATAGTGGTTGCCAAGGACGGGGGGAAGGGAAAATGGAGATTGTTGTTTAATGGGTACAGAGTTACACTTTTCCAAGATAAAAAATGTTCTGGAGGTGGATGGTTATGATGATTGTACAGTAATGTGAATACATTTATTACTTCTAAAATGTACACTTAAAATAGATACAATGGTAAATTTTATAGTATGTGTGTTTCACCACTATTTTAAAAAGGGAAGTTGTCAGCTTTAGTATAATAATAGGCAAATACTATAAACCAAAAAATAGAAAGTAATTAATTATCATTGTGTAAGAATACACACAGTTCTTAAATAATATTTTAAAAAATATATTACTAACTGATAGATGATTGATTCAAACACAAATAACATGAGAAAAACAAACTTAAGCATGAGAATTTTATGTGCTACTTGGGAAGGCTTCTATAAGTATAAAATAAAACATCAAAGTAATTTAGGATAAGATTAATACATTTCAATGTTATTTTTTCTAAAAGTTTAAACAGCAACAAAGTGAAAATTAATTAGAGACTATATAATGAATTACAGTGTATTCTGTAAGCAGATAATTTATTTTAATAAAAACTCCAACAAAACAAAACTAACAAAAGTGGGCAAATTATTTTAAACACAAACAAATATTGCCTAAAAATAAAAGTTCTCAAACCTATTCATAATTTGAGAAAGGTGATTGGATGTGAGATGAGAAATCTACTTAAATAATTTTACCCAATACATAGGCAGTAAAAATTAATTTTTTGAGGCAGGTTCTTGCTCTGTCACCCAGGCTGAAGTGCGGTGGCATGATCTCAGCTCACTGAAACCTCAGCCTCCCAAGTTCAAGTGATTCTTGTGCCTAAGCTTCCCAAATAGCTGCAACTACTGGTGTGCACCACCACATCAGGCTAATTTTTGCATTTTCTTTTCCATAGAGATGGGTTTTGCCATGTTGGCCAGGCTGGTCTTGAACTCCTGGCCTCAAGTGATCTGCCAACCTCAGCCTCCCAAAGGGCTGAGATTACAGGCATAAGCTGCTGCACTCTGCATAAAGATTAAATATTTCTGAAGGCATCCATTGAAAGAAAATGTCAAAGTTGGTAAAATAGGGGAGAACAAAAAGTGGTCCCAAGGAGCCAATGCTACAACCCACAGCTTTCCCTGAAATGGCAAAACAAATCTAGCCCCCTGGGTGAGATTTTGCTAATCAAGGAAATTACCATAAGGAGGCTCACCTGGATGTGAAAAGCAGTGTCCAGAAAAATGAAGCCTCTCTCATAGGCCTGGATTTGACCTCATACCTCTAACCTCCAGTGCAACCACCATCATCTTTTCCACATCTCCCCCATGAAGTCCCCACAGCAACAGGAGGAATTCTAGTCAATTATCTCTTCTGAAAGGCCCTGTCTTTGAATTGTCTCTTCTCTTAGACTCTCAATGGTTCATGCAGCTATTTTCTTTTCTTTTCCTTTTTTTTTTTTTTTTTTTTGAGACAGGGCCTCACTCTGTTGCCCAGGCTGGAGTGCAGTGGTGTGATCTTGGCTCACTGCAGCCTCCACGTCCCAGGTTCAAGCGATTCTCCTGCCTCAGCCTCTCCAGTAGCTGGGATTACAGGTGTGTGCCACACGCCTGGCTAATTTTTTGTATTTTTAGTAGAAATGGGGTTTCACTATGCTGGCCAGGCTGGTCTTGAACTTCTTAACTCAGGTGATCCGCCTGTCTCAGCCTCCCAAAATGCTGGGATTACAGGCATGAGCCACCACACCCGGCCCATTCAGTTATTTTCACACACAGCAGACATCCATTGTCTGAGACACTAAAGTTTAGATTCCAATCCAGGTTGCACACTTATGCTCTGAGTGTATAGTGAACTGATTGCTATGGAGCAGGAACAGTCCTCAGGCTTCTAAGGTGAAACCACAGGAGAACTCCAACACACACGACCCCACTTTCACATTTGGATAACCAACACCAAAGCCTACTTAAAACCATTCAGACACCTGTGTCTCTGACTGCATCTTCTGTGGGCCAATATCCTTGCTGGAGAAGACACACAATATGCACCCAGATATTGGTTCTCCAAGTCATTTACCTGAATAAGCAGCATTGGAAACACCTGAGAACTTGTAAAAAAAAAAAAATGAAAGAATATTCTTGAGCCACGGACAAGAACTGCAGAGCAAGACATGAAGGAGAGGCCCAGTAATCTGTGATATTTCAAACCCTCCAAGTGATCCAGATGCACACTAAATTGAACAACTTCTGCAGGAATGAAGTAATAGCTCATCCCTGAGTTAACAAATTATACAAGGAATATACCACAGGCATGTGGCAATTTTGGAGTTTTGACTCAACACTCAAAAAAATATAAATAAAAATCAATTCGATTGAAGATATAGCCTTCATTGACTTTTCACTCTTTTCTGTCTCACTTCTCTCCCTGTCCTCTTTGTACTTCCTGGGATCACCTCCCAAATCAACCTCTTGCACTTATTAAGTATCACAATTTTCTAATGGAAACCAAATGATAATTTATTCACTATTTTATCAAATACAATAGAAAATTCATATGACAACTGAGTAGCAGATGGTATATTTGATAACATTTTTATTATTGTAATGTGCTTGATAAGTTTTATTATAAGGCCATAAATAACAATCAAACAAGTAAACAGATTTTCTATTTTTTTTATTATTATACTTTAAGTTTTAGGATACATGTGCACAACGTGCAGGTTAGTTACATATGTATACATGTGCCACGTTGGTGTGCTGCACCCATTAACTCATCATTTAACATTAGGAATATCTCCTAATGCTATCCCTCCCCACTCCCCCCAGCCCACAACAGGCCCCAGTGTGTGATGTTCCCCTTCCTGTGTCCATGTGTTCTCATTGTTCAATTCCCACCTATGAGTGAGAACATGCAGTGTTTGGTTTTTTGTCCTTGCGATAGTTTGCTGAGAATGATGGTTTCCAGCTTCATCCATGTCCCTACAAAGGACATGAACTCATCTTTTTTTATGGCTGCATAGTATTCCATGGTGTATATGTGCCACATTTTCTTAATCCAGTCTATCATTGTTGGACATTTGGGTTGGTTCCAAGTCTTTGCTACTGTGAATAGTGCCGCAATAAACATACGTGTGCATGTGTCTTTATAGCAGCATGATATATAATCTTTTGGGTATATACCCAGTAATGGGATGGCTGGGTCAAATAGTATTTCTAGTTCTAGATCCTTGAGGAATCGCCACACTGTCTTCCACAATGGTTGAACTAGTTTACAGTCCCACCAACAGTGTAAAAGTGTTCCTATTTCTCCACATCTTCTCCAGCACCTGTTGTTTCCTGACTTTTTAATGATCGCCATTCTAACTGGTGTGAGATGGTATCGCTTTGTGGTTTTGATTTGCATTTCTCTGATGGCCAGTGGTGATGAGCATTTTTTCATGTGTCTTTTGGCTGCATAAATGTCTTCTTTTGAGAAGTGTCTGTTCACATCCTTCACCCACTTTGTGATGGGGTTGTTTGTTTTTTTCTTGTAAATTTGTTTGAGTTCATTGTAGATTCTGGATATTAGCCCTTTGTCAGATGAGTAGATTGCAAAAATTTTCTCCCCTTCTGTAGGTTGCCTCTTCACTCTGATGGTAGTTTCTTCTGCTGTGCAGCAGCTCTTTAGTTTAATTAGATCCCATTTGTCAATTTTGGCTTTTGTTGCCATTGCTTTTGGTGTTTTAGACATGAAGTCTTTGCCCATGCCTATGTCCTGAATGGTATTGCCTAGGTTTTATTCTAGGGTTTTTATGGTTTTAGGCCTAACATTTAAGTCTTTAATCCATCTTGAATTAATTTTTGTATAAGGTGTAAGGAAGGGATTCAGTTTCAGCTTTCTACATATGGCTAGCCAGTTTCCCCAGCCCCATTTATTAAATAGGGAATCCTTTCCCCATTTCTTGTTTTTGTCAGGTTTGTCAAAGATCAGATGGTTGTAGATGTGTGGTATTATTTCTGAGGGCTCTGTTCTGTTCCATTGGTCTATATCTCTGTTTTGGTACCAGTACCATGTTGTTTTGGTTAATGTAGCCTTGTAGTATAGTTTGAATTCGGGTAGCGTGATGCCTCCAGATTTGTTCTTTTGTCTTAGGATTGTCTTGGCAACGTGGGCCCTGTTTTGGTTCTATATGAACTTTAAAGTAGTTTTTTCCAATTCTGTGAAGAAAGTCATTCGTAGCTTGATGGGGATGGCATTGAATCTATAAATTACCTTGGGCAGTACGGCCATTTTCACGATATTGATTCTTCCTACCCATGAGCATGGAATGTTCTTCCATTTGTTTGTATCCTCTTTTATTTCATTGAGCAGTGGTTTGTAGCTCTCCTTGAAGAGGTCCTTCATGTCCCTTGTAAGTTGGATTCCTAGGTATTTTATTCTCTTTGAAGCAATTGTGAATGGGAGTTCACTCATTATTTGGCTCTCTGTTTGTCTGTTATTGGTGTATAAGAATGCTTGTGATTTTTGCACATTGATTTTGTATCCTGAGACTTTGCTGAAGTTGCCTATCAGCTTAAGGAGATTTTGGGCTGAGATGATGGGGTTTTCTAGATATACAATCATGTCATCTGTAAACAGGGACAATTTGACTTCATCTTTTCCTAATTGAATATCCTTTATTTCCTTCTCCTGCCTGATTGCCCTGGCCAGAATTTCCAACACTATGTTGAATAGGAGTGGTGAGAGAGGGCATCCCTGTCTTGTGCCAGTTTTCAAAGGGAGTGCTTCCAGTTTTTGCCCATTCAGTATGATATTGGCTGTGGGTTTGTCATAGATAGCTCTCATTATTTTGAGATATGTCCCATCAATACCTAATTTATTGAGAGTTTTTAGCATGAAGGTTGTTGAATTTTGTCAAAGGATTTTTCTGCATCTATTGAGACAATTATATGGTTTTTTTCATTGGTTCTGTTTATATGCTGGATTACATTTATTGATTTGTGTATGTTGAACCAGCCTTGCATCCCAGGGATGAAGCCAACTTGACTGTGGTGGATAAGCTTTTTGATGTGCTGCTGGATTCGGTTTGCCAGTATTTTAATGAAGATTTTTGCATCGATGTTCATCAGGGATATTGGTCTAAAATTCTCTTTTTTCGTTGTGTCTCTGCCAGGCTTTGGTATCAGGATGATCCTGGCCTCATAAAATGAGTTAGGGAGGATTCCCTCTTTTTCTATTGATTGGAATAGTTTCAGAAGGAATGGTACCAGCTCCTCCTTGTACCTCTGGTAGAATTCAGCTGTGAATCCATCTGATCCTGGACTTTTTTTGGTTGGTAAGCTATTAATTATTGCCTCAATTTCAGAGCCTGTTATTGGCCTATTCAGAGATTTAACTTATTCCTGGTTTAGTCTTGGGAGGGTGTGTGTGTCCAGGAATTTATTCATTTCTTGTAGATTTTCTAGTTTATTTGCGTAGAGGTGTTTATAGTAGTCTCTGATGGTAGTTTGTATTTCTGTGGGATCAGTGGTGATATCCCCTTTATTTGATTCTTCTCTCTTTTCTTCTTTATTAGTATTGCTAGTGGTCTATCAGTTTTATTGATCTTTCCATAAAACCAGCTCCTGGATTCATTGATTTTTTGAAGAGTTTTTTGTGTCTCTGTCTCCTTCAGTTGTGCTCTGATCTTAGTTATTTCTTGCCTTCTGCTAGCTTTTGAATGTGTTTGCTCTTGCTTCTCTAGTTCTTTTAATTGTGATGTTAGGGTGTCAGTTTTAGATCTTTCCTGCTTTCTCTTGTGGGCATTTAGTGCTATAAATTTTCCTCTACACACTGCTTTAAATGTGTCCCAGAGATTCTGGTGTGTTGTGTCTTTGTTCTTATTGGTTTCAAAGAACATCTTTATTTCTGCCTTCATTTCGTTATGTATCCAGTAGTCATTCAGGAGCAGGTTGTTCAGCTTCCATGTAGTTGAGCGGTTTTGAGTGAGTTTCTTAATCTGGGTTCTAGTTTGATTGCACTGTGGTCTGAGAGACAGTTTGTTATAATTTCTGTTCTTTTACATTTGCTGAGGAGTGCTTTACTTCCAACTATGTGGTCAATTTTGGAATAAGTGCGGTGTGGTGCTGAGAAGAATGTATATTCTGTTGATTTGGGGTGGAGAGTTCTGTAGATGTCTATTAGGTCCGCTTGGTGCAGAGCTGAGTTCAATTCCTGGATATCCTTGTTAACTTTCTGTCTCACGATCTGTGTAATGTTGATAGTTGGGTGTAAAGTCTCCCATTATTATTGTGTGGGAGTCTAAGTCTTTTTGTAGATCTCTAAGGATTTGCTTCATTAATCTGGGTGCTCCTGTATTGGGTGCATATATATTTAGAATAGTTAGCCCTTCTTGTTGAATTGATCCCTTTACCATTATGTAATGGCCTTCTTTGTCTCTTTTGATCTTTGTTGGTTTAAAATCTGTTTTATCAGAGACTAGGATTGCAACCCCTGCCTTTTTTTGTTTTCCATTTGCTTGGTAGATCTTCCTCCATTCCTTTATTTTGAGCCTATGTATGTCTCTGCACATGAGATGGGTCTCCTGAATACAGCACACTGATGGGTCTTGACTCTTTATCCAATTTGCCAGTCTGTGTCTTTTAATTGGAGCATTTAGCCCATTTACATTTCAGGTTAATATTGTTATGTGTGAATTTGATCCTGTCATTATGATGTTAGCTGGTTATTTTGCTCGTTAGTTGATGCAGTTTCTTCCCAGCCTCGATGGTCTTTACAATTTGGCATGTTTTTGCAGTGGCTGGTACTGGTTGTTCCTTTCCATGTTTAGTGCTTCCTTCAGGAGCTCTTTTAGGGCAGGCCTGGTGGTGACAAAATCTCTCAGCATTTGCCTGTCTATAAAGGATTTTATTTCTCCTTCACTTATGAAGCTTAATTTGGCTGGATATGAAATTCTGGGTTGAAAATTCTTTTCTATAAGAATGTTGAATATTGGCTCCCACTCTCTTCTGGCTTGTAGAGTTTCTGCTGAGAGATCAGCTGTTAGTCTGATGGGCTTCCCTTTGTGGGTAACCCGACCTTTCCCTCTGGCTGCCCTTAACATTTTTTCCTTCATTTCAACTTTGGTGAATCTCACAATTATGTGTCTTGGAGTTGCTCTTCTCGAGGAGTATCTTTGTGACATTCTCTGTATTTTCTGAATTTGAATGTTGGCCTGCCTTTCTAGATTGGGGAAGTTCTCCTGGATAATATCCTGCAGAGTGTTTTCCAACTTTGTTCCATTCTCCCCGTCACTTTCAGGTACACCAATCAGACGTAGATTTGGTCTTTTCACATAGTCCCATATTTCTTGGAGGCTTTGTTCATTTCTTTTTACTCTTTTTTCTCTAAACTTCTCTTCTCGCTTCATTTCATTCATTTGATCTTCAATCACTGCTACCCTTTCTTCCAGTTGTTCAAATCGGTTACTGAAGCTTGTGCATTCATCACGTAGTTCTCGTGCCATGGTTTTCAGCTCCATCAGATCATTTAAGGACTTCTCTACGTTGGTTATTCTAGTTAGCCATTTGTCTAATCTTTTTTCAAGGTTTTTAGCTTCTTTGTGTTGGGTTCGAACTTCCTCCTTTCGCTCGGAGAAGTTTGATCGTCTGAAGCCTTCTTCTCTCAAACCATCAAAGTGATTCTCCATCCACCTTTGTTCCATTGCTGGCGAGGAGCTGTGTTCCTTTGGAGGGGGAGAGGTGCTCTGATTTTTAAATTTTTCAGCTTTTCTGCTCTGTTTTCTCCCATCTTTGTGGTTTAATCTACCTTTGGTCTCTGATGATGGTGACGTACAGATGGGGTTTTGGTGTGTGTGTCCTTTCTGTTTGTTAGTTTTCCTTCTAACAGTCAGGACCCTCAGCTGCAGGTCTGTTGGAGTTTGCTGGAGGTCCACTCCAGACCCTATTTGCCTGGGTATCAGCAGTGGAGGCTGCAGAACAGCGAATATTGCTGAACAGCAAATGTTGCTGCCTGATCGTTCCTCTGGAAGCTTTATCTCAGAGGGGTACCCGGCCGTGTGAGGTATCAGTCTGCCCCTACTTGGGGGTGCCTCCCAATTAGGCTACTTAGGGGTCAGGGACCCACTTGAGGAGGCAGTCTGTCCATTCTCAGATCTCAAACTCCGTGCTGGGAGAACCACTACTCTCTTCAAAGCTGTCAGACAGGGACATTTAAGTCTGCAGAGGTTTCTGCTGCATTTTGTTCAGCTATGCCCTGCCCCCAGACGTGGAGTCTACAGAGGCAGGCAGGCCTCCTCGAGCTGTGTTGGGCTCCACCCAGTTCGAGCTTCCCGGCTGCTTTGTGTACCTACTCAAGCCTTAGCAGCGGTGGGCTCCCCTCCCCTAGCCTCGCTGCCACCTTGTAGTTCGGTCTCAGCCTGCTGTGCTAGCAATGAGTGAGGCTCCGTCGGGGTGGGACCCTCTGAGCCATGCAAGGGATATAATTTCCTGGTGTGCCGTTTGCTAAGACTGTTGGAAAAGTGCAGTATTAGGGTGGTAGTGACCCGATTTTCCAGGTGCCATCTGTCACCCCTTCCCTTGGCTAGGAAAGGGAATTCCCTGACCCCTTGCACTTCCCAGGTGAGGTGATGCCTCGCCCTGCTTCGGCTCACACTTGGTGGGCTGCATCCACTGTCCTGCTCGCCCTGTCCGATGAGCCCCAGTGAGATGAACCTGGTACCTCAGTTGGAAATGCAGAAATCACCCATCTTCTGTGTCACTCATGTGGGGAGCTGTAGACTGGAGCTGTTCCTATTCAGCCATCTTGGAACCACCCCTTGGCTAATTATTTTTTATTTGTTGTAGAGATGGGATCTTGCTGTGTTGCCCAAGCTCATCTTGGACTCAAGCAAGCCTCCCACCTTGGCCTCCCAAAGTGCCCGGATTATAGTCATGAACCACGGTGCCCAGCCCAGAGACACAGTGCCCAGCTTGGCAGAGCGTGTGATGGAGCCAAGGACAGGGCTGTCAACTGGCTCCACAGCAGGGTCAGTGGGAGAAGAAGGAAAGGAAGCTGTTCTTGGGGGCTTCCCCATACTATTGACTCCAGGTATGCTTGGCATCAATGGAGGACATGGGGCTGAGACACTGGGTCCAAAGTTTGCGATCATGCCAGGATCCCAGAGCAGCAGAACTATGGTTGCTGATGGGTGTCATGACACTCAACAAGAGTGTCAACCTTTATCTGGGAGTTTTGGAGGCCATTGGTCATGAAAAGCTAGGAAGGCTGAGGTGGGAAAGGAAGTAGAGGTTGGTAGTCCCTCAGATCTTACTCTTACCCAGCTCTGTTTCTTCTGTCAAAAGGCCTTTCCTCCTCATCTTCATGGCACCCACTCTAGGAGCTAGGTCCACTGCTTCATAGTCTGATTGTCACCCTATGCATTCTCTGCCTCATGTTAATTCCCTGGAGAGGCAGTTCTGGGAAATCATTAAGAACCCGATTTAAATATCCCAGCTCTGTGACTTCGTGTATGTGACTTCATCTCCCTGTGCCTCAGTTTCTTCATCTGTGAAATTGAGATAATAATAATAATAAAATATACTTCACAGGATTGCTGTGAGAATTAAATAATGATACAGTAAAGCCCTTAAAATAATGCTTGGTATATAGTGTCATATATGTGTTTGCTGCTGAAGCTACTTCTGCTACCATTACATAACTCTTCCTGCTCCTCCTCTTCCTCCTCCATACAGTCCAATCCCTTCAAGCCTCCCTGCAGCCTCCAGATGCAAGCACTCCCCAGTCTTCTGATGTTTAACCCACAAGTCCCATCTCTCCTCCATTCCAATGGTCACCACCTCATTTGTAGTCCTCAATGCCTCTAGCCAAACAATGGCCTTCAGATTGTCCTCCTTTCCTGCAATTAAGTTCCCTTTTGAGCCATTTTCCAATCTGCCTCTGAGAGAGTTATTTTTAGAAAAATGCAGATCAGATCATGTCATTTTGTCTTATTTTTAGTAACTACATTGCCCGTAGAATAAAGGTCAAACTTAATCTGACACCAAGCCATCTTCTGAACTCTCTGTGTACCTTTTGCTCTAAATATATCCAAATTCTTGCTCTTTTCCAAACCTATCCATATTTTTCCTTCTGCCTAGAAGCAATGAATATTTCCTTCCCTCCCTCCCCCTTCCTCCTTCCCTCCCTCTGTCCCTTCCTTCCTTCCCTCCTTCCTTCCCTCCTTCCTTCCTTTCCTCCTTCCTTCCTTCCTTCTCTCCTTTCCTTCCTTCCTTCTCTCTCTCCCTTCTTTCCCTTTCTTCTTCCTTCCTTCTCTCTCTCCCTTCTTTCCCTTTCTTCTTCCTTCCTTCCTTTCTTCCTTCTCTCTCCCTTCTTTCTTCCTCCTTCCCTCCTTCCCTCCCTCCATCCTTCCCTCCCTCCCTCCTTCCCTCACTCCTTCCCTCTCCCTTCTTTCTTCCTCCTTCCCTCTTTCCCTCCCTCCCTCCTTTCCTCCCTCCCTCCTTCCCTCACTCCTTCCCCTCCTTCACTCACTCCTTCCCCTCCTTCCCTCACTCCTTCCCCTCCCTCCCTCCCTTCCTTCCTTCTTTCCTTCTTCCCTGTCAACTGCACTTTTATTCAAGAATTAAAACCCAGATGGAGAGAGAGAAGTCTTCCCCAGTTCCCTCAGTGCATATATGCACAGTAGATGGTAATCCTTGAAGACAAGGACAGAATCTTATTCATGCTACTCACACATGGGTACAAATGAAACAAGTGAGTAGAAAATCATGTTCTGCCACATAAGGGTGGTGTCTTAGTCCATTTTGTGTTGCCATAACAGAATACTTGAGACTGGGTAATTTATAAAGAAAAGAGGTTTATTTAGCTCCTAGTTCTGCAGGCTGGTAAGTTCAAGGCATGGCCCTGGCTTCTGGCATGGGATTCTGTGCTGAATCACAACATGGCAGAGAAGGTCAAAGGGAAAGCAGACATGTGCAAGGGGATAAAATGCAAAGGGCATCCTGGCTTTATACCCACCTGCACTTGAGGGAACTAACCCAGTCTTGCCAGAGTGAGAAGTCACTACCAGGAGAACGTACAAAGCCATTCAAGAGGAGCCCACCCCCAGGAAACAAACACCTCCCACTAGGCCCCACCCCCCAACACTGCCACATTGGGGATCAAATTTCAACAAGAGTTTTGGTGGGGACAAACTTAAACTGTGGCAGATGTCATGTCTGAAAGTGAGTTATGGGAAGTAAGGTAGCTTCAGTAATTTATGACAGAGAGGGAAACTTTTCAGGTAATGCTAAATAAGGATGTTTCCTCTTTCTGTCCAAAATGTCAGGTACCTTGCAATAGCCAGAGAGAAAGCATTCCAAACGACAGCAGTGGGTACAGAGGAGTGGAACTCTCTAGGTTTCTGCTTTGTCGGAAGTGTGCACTTTCAAGTCAGGAATACCTGGAGCAAGAGATTCAGGAAAACAGAAGCAGACAAACTCCAGCTCAAATCATTGGGTGCTGAACTGTGAGCAGCTAGGGATAGAGATCCTGGAATTATTGGAGGGGAGGATGTCAGCCTTGATCCAAAGAAATGGCCAAGTGCACTTGAATTTGCGTTGGATGTGAAATATTGTGGAACCAGAAAACAAGAGCAAAGCTGGTGGATTAAAGGTGAAAGGGCCTATGCAAGGCAGAGCTGAACTACTCCAAGCTACCATGAACTACTCCAAGCTACCATGACCAGAACTATGTTCTGGTCACTATTGCTGCTGAACAAGTCATCCCTAACCTCAACAGATTCTCATGAATTTGCAATTTTCTGCATGAATCTGCAACTGGACAGGGTTCCTTGGGAAGGCTGGTCTTTGCTCTTTGTGGCATTAGCTGGGAGCTGGAGAATCTACTTTAGGACAGCTCTCTCATATGATTGGCAAGTTGGTTCTGGAAGTGAGCTGGGAGCTCAGGGTGGGATGAGGGCCAGGGGTCTTGGTTTTCCTCCCTCTCGGCCTCTCCACAAGCTGCTCAGGCTTCCTTACAACATGGTGGCTTAGTTCTGAGAGTGAGCTCACAAAAGAAGCAGGTGAAGCAGAGTGCTAGCCAGTGTTGAACAATTGGCTTCCTGGGGTAGAAAAAGCCCTAATTTGCAGTGTTTGCTAATTTCCAGGGAGTAAATAATCCCAACATGGCTAATTTCAAACTACTGAACATAGAATTGGGAAGAGATGTATACAATTAGCTTTCAAGAGCTGGTATAATCTCCAGCACCTCACTGGGTGGAAACTGCCCTAGCCTTGGAGGTCACATAGTGTCACTTGTACTGTAGTCCACAGACATGTCCAAATGCAAGAGAAAGGAAGTTAGACCTCTATATCTTGATGGAAAGAGTATCGAAGTACCATTGTAAGAAGAACTGTGGGATGGGAGATATTTTTGCTACAATTTAGAAAGCACAGTAGGCTGCAGAATGGAGATGTTAATGCCTAGAGAAGCCAGGTAGAGAATGAAAATTGGTAGGGAGGTCAGGTGTCAAGTGATGAGAACAATTGACATGTGCCCTCCGTGCCCTGGGAGAAGTAGGCGGGGAGGGCTGGGTGTGGTGGCTCCTGCCTGTAATCCCAGCACTTTGGAAGGCTGAGGTGGGCGGATGACTTGAGGCCAGGGGTTCGAGACCAGCCTGGCCAAGATGGTGAAATTCTGTCTCTACTAAAAATCCAAAAAAATTAGCTGGGCTTGGTGGTGCATGCCTGTAGTCCCAGTTACTTGGGAGGCTGAGGCAGGAGAATCACTTGAACCCAGGAGGTGGAGGTTGCGGTGAGTTGAGTTCACACCATTGTACTCCAGCCTGGGTGACAGAGTGAAACCTTGTCTCAAGAAAAAAAAAAAAAGGTAGGCAGGGAGCAGGTGCTGGTGAACTGGAGACTACCACGTTGGGTGAGCCAAACACTCAAACACTTCTATGGATAGAGCCAGCCCTCAGGCAAGTTGTTGGCAACATTTGACACAGTCCCAACTCAGAGGAGACTAGAGGAAATAAATTAGTTGTTATATGTTTAAACTTATAAACATATGTAATATGTTTAAAATATAAAGCATATTAACTTGGCAGCCTGGATTTAAAAAAACAAATGGCTGAGTGCAGTGGCTCATGCCTGTAATCCCAGTACTTTGGGAGCCTGAAGAGGGAAGATCACTTGAGACTGTTGACCAGTCTGGGCAACATAGTATGATCCCATCTCTACAAAAAATAAAAATAAAAATAAAAATAAATTAGCTGGATGTGGTGGCACATGCCTGTAGTCCCAGCTACTGGGGAGGCTGAAGTGGGAGGATCACTTTGAGCCCAGTAGTTCAAGATTGTACTGAGCTATGGTAGAGTCACTGCACTCCAGCCTGGGTGACAGAGTGAGAACCCAACTCTAAAAACAGAAACAAAAACAAAACAAGCCCTGCCTTTTAGTTATTTTTAAAAGTCATCAGAAATGAGTAGACCCAAGTGCCATTTGCATTCAAGGCTCTGATAGATAGTTTCCCTATGGAATGCTGCTTAAATCAGTCCCATTTCATTTTGAGCATATCTAATATTTCCAAGGCACAGTGTTTGTTTTGTATGTATGTATAACATGTACACATCTTCTATCAGTACACACATACATATATACATATATATGTATAATTGGCACATGGAGTCTTGCTCTGTTGCCCAGGCTGGAGTACAGTGGCATGATCTTGGCTCACTGCAACTTCCGCCTCCTGGGTTCAAGCGATTCTTGTGCCTCTGTCTCCCGAGTAGCTGGGATTACAGGTGTGTGCCACCATGCCCGGCTAATGTTTGTATTTTTAGTAGAGAGTTTCACCATATTGTCCAGGCTGTTCTCAAACTCCTGACCTCAGGTGATTTGCCTGCCTTGGCCTCCCAAAGTGCTGGAATTACATGTGTGAGCCACTGCACCCAGCCTCTTGTACTATTTTCCACATGCATCTTTGCTGCAGAGCCCAGAATGAAGAAATGGCAGCACAGTTGGCTGATTTAGCTGAGGGTTACACATAGCTGGTCACCTAAGGGGTCAGAGTGCTGTTATGAGTTGGAATTCAGGGTGGGGTCCTACAAATCCACTCTGTCCTTTGCCACCGCACTGGGCAATGCCTCCTGTGACTCACGGTCAAGCTGCATTACTTGCAGCCTGATTAGCTGTGATTAGCCAGTCCCCAGATCCTTCGAACCCTGGTTTTCCTTTCTTCCTGCTAAGATGACTTTTTTGGCAATGTTTGCCCCTGCCAGAGAGGAGGCGCAGGAACAACAGTGACATTCACAGTGGGAAATTTTCATACTGGCTGGAAGCATCCACTAAAATTAAATGTACGGATTATTTGTGGGTTTCATTTTTCAGACTATTTGTGTTCCCCAGTGACACAAGTAATTGGAAATTGACTATAGTAGCTCTTTGAGAAGATTATGGAAACACGGTGAACAACATATGCAGCTGGGTGAATTGGGAACGTGGGTCTTCTGATTTTTTTATTTTTATTTTTTATGTTTTTGAGATGGGATCTCACTCTGTCACCCAGGTTGGAGTGCAGTGGCGTGATCTCGGCTCACTGCAACCTCCACCTTCTGGGTTCAAGCGATTCTCCTGTCTCAGCCTCCCAAGTAGCTGGGATTACAGACACCTGCCACCATACCTAGCTAATTTTTGTATTTTTAGTAGAGACAGGGGTTTCACCATGTTGGCTGGTCTCCAACTCCTGGCCTCAGGTGATTTACACACATCGACCTCCCAATGTGCTGGGATTACAGGCCTGAGCCATCACGCCCAGCCCAGATCTTCTGATTTTTTATGTGTGTGCGCTAATAAAAGTTTTTAGCATATAGTTTTCAATTAATTCATATTTACTGGGAATCTTCTATATTCAGTTAGGGAATTTGAAGTAGGCCATAGTCCCTGATCTCTAGGGAAGCAGGGTCTACCTGTGACAGGTTATACAGCAATACAATGTCAGTAGCCACTCAATACAATGGTTTAAGCCAAGAAAAAACTAATATTTATTTTAGGGTTATAGAGTGTACAGTGCCTGATTGGAAGAGACATGAGAAATTGACAAATGGCCTGAACAAACTATAGATGAGGTAGAAAAATGGGTTGGTCGGATCTGGGAGGGCTTCAAGAGGAAAATTCTTCACAGCCTGAAGAGCAGGTGGTAGCACCAGGGGGTGGAGGAGTGAGACGCATGGGGGCGAGGGATTGGGGTGAGAAGAGCATTCCTGAGTAGAACCTCAAAAGCAAAACCTCAGAATGAAGAAAGTAGAAGACAGTTTTTTTTTTCCTTTGTTGCCTGGGCTGGAGTGCAGTGGTGTGATCTCGGCTCACTGCAACCTCCACCTCCCAGGTTCAAGCGATTCTCCTGCCTAAGCCTCCTGAGTAGCTGGGACTACAGGCACATGCCACCACGACTGGCTAATTTTTTTGCATTTTTAGTAGAGATGGAGTTTCACTGTGTTAGCCAGGATGGTCTCGAACTCCTGACCTCGTGATCCACTTGCCTTGGCCTCCCAAAGTGCTGGGATTACAGGTGTGAGCCACCGTGCCCGTCCAGAAGACAATTTTTTTATGTATAAGTTTGTTTTGGATTTTTAGTTTCTTGAAATATTTACTTATTGACTCTAAATGGACTTATTATATTGGTAGATCTGCAAGAGAGTACTATTATTTTTAAATACAGGAAAAAGGCAACTTTTTTTATCAGACCAGAGTGGCTGGAATGGAATGTTCTGGAAGGTGGGCAGCTGGCAGCAGGATTGAGTAAATTCCTTTGAACCAGACCGTGGTAGACCCAGTAACCAGGTCAAATAACAAAATGTTTTTCTAGGGCGAGATGTTGTTTTCATGAAAACGTAGCATTGCTGCATGTTTTGTTCATGCCTAAGTGTTCTGTCTGTGAAAAAATAAATTGCTTATTTTTTGAATACGCATATGTTAACAAAATTCCAAAAGACACAAAAAGGTATGTAGCCCCAATTAAGTCTCCTGCTCACCCCTGCCCCCTGGCAAGCCAGTTCTTTATTCTAAGACAATTTAGCAGTTTTTGTTAGGAGTTTTTGTTATATGCTATTTGCCAACAACTAAAAGGTCTCTGGGCTTAGAAAGAGCCAGTATTATCTGCATCATTTCGAGTTGTGCTCAGTTTTAAAATTCTAGTCCTCAACTGCAGCCCAAAGCCAGCACTGTGCCAAGTGAACACTGGTTGCAAGAATTGTCAACACTGCCCATGTGACATTTATTTATTTATTTTGAGATAGAGTTTCACTCTTGTTGTCCAGGCTGGAGTGCAATGGCGCAATCTAGGCTCACTGCAACCTCCACCTACTTGGTTCAAGTGACTCTCCTGCCTCAACCTCCCAAGTAGCTGGGATTACAGGTGCCTGCCACCACGCCTGGCTAGTGTTTGTATTTTTAGTAGATACAGGGTTTTGTCAGGTTGACCAGCTGGTCTCGAACTCCTGGCCTCAGGTGATTCACCCATGTTGGCCTCCCAAAGTGCTGAGATTACAGGTATGAGCCACCGCGCCCGGCCAATGCAGCATTTAGTACATAAGTGCATGAGATTCTTTTGGGCTTTTGGGTTCTAAGGCACAGAACATAGTCAAATCATCTCAGGCCCAAAAAGGAGCTGTTGCCTTGTAAAGAGATCTCACAGAATCCGAGGAAAGAAATCAAAATAGAAGCAGTCTCTGGGGAATGTGTCTGGGCATGACAAACTGAAGCCTGTCTTCTCTTTCTCTTTCTGATTGTGTGCTGTGGGTTTGTGCAATTCATCTCTTTGTGCTGATTAGCCCTCTTTTTTGTTGTTGAAAATAGTTTGCCCTCTTCCCTAAATCGATATGACCTTTCAGCTCTAGTGCTCACCACCCCTGTTGGCAAAAACTTCTATGCCTTTTAGCTCAAATTCTGGTGAGAATTGGATTGTACCAGTTTGTCTCCCTGAGCCGGGCCACACACAAGCAATGGCTTACACTGGCTGGCTTTGGTCGCATGTCCCTCCCTGGTCCCCTGAGCTGTTATTTGAGCAGGAGCAAGGGAAGGTCAAATGGCAGGTTAGAGGTCCCTTTCAGGCAGTTCAGAATTATTCTTTTGACCTTATCTTGTTTCCACTGCTGTGTGTAACCTCCTTAAGGACAAAGACCCTGAGGGTGTCTAGCTTGGCACTGAACACATAGTTTGATGTGCAGTAAATATTTGTTAGTTTTATTGATTTTTGCCCCCCTCTTGGAAAACACTATCCTTCAGAAAGGACTGAAAAGTCCGCATTTTAGATATTTATTCAACTGCCATTAAAGGACTGTGGTGAAGCAGATAGGACTCAAAAATCAGTTACTGCCAGGAGGTAATGATTTGGAGCTGTGTGTTCCTCTTTTGAACAGGATCAATAGATTATTTTCATTAGAAACACAAGGCAAAAAAATAATAATCACACAGAGGCAGAGCAGCTATAGCCTGGGATATTTCCTTTAGACAGAATTTAACTATATGTCTACTCAGCGTCCTGAAAGTGTGACAGAGTAATAAACTCTTTTTTTTGAGACAGAATCTCGCACTGTCACCCGGGCTGGAGTGCAATGGCGTGATCTCAGCTCACTGCAACCTCTGCCTGCTGGGTTCAAGCAATTCTCCTGCCTCAGCATCCCAAGTAGCTGGGATTACAGGCACCCGCCACCACATCTGGCTAATTTTTTGTATTTTTAGTAGAGAGGGGGGTTTCACTATGTTGGCCAGGCTGGTCTCGAACTCCTGACCTTGTGATCCACCCACCTCGGCCTCCCAAAGTGCTAGGATTTCAGGCATGAGCCACCGTGCCCAGCCCGAGTAATAAACTCTTAATTGGAATATCTTGGAGGTGGCCAGCCCTAGTGAGTGAAAATTGTGAAATTATGACAAGCATTTAGCCAAGTACAAGGCCTACTTTAATGACTAGATAAGAATCTTTGATAAGAGTAGAATGTTTACATGCAAATGATGCTGATAATGTGATTGTCAAGTATCCAGAGTTAATTTTCTTTCGTGTTTTTTTTTTTTTTTTTTTTTTTTTGAGACAGAGTCTCGCTCTGTCTCCCAGGCTGGAGTGCAGGGGCGCAATCTCGGCTCACTGCAAGCTCCGCTTCCTGAGTTCACACCATTCTCCTGCCTCAGCCTCCTGAGCAGCTGGGATTACAGGCACCTGCCACCACGCCTGGCTAATTTTTTGTATTTTTAGTAGAGACGGGGTTTCACCATGTTAGCCAGGATGGTCTCAATCTCTAACCTCGTGATCCACCTACCTTGGCCTCCCAAAGTGCTGGGATTATAGGTGTGAGCCACCACGCCCGGCCAGTTAATTTTCTTAGGTAGGTTCAACATCCCTCTTCCGATTTTGTTAGAATTGATCATTTCATTTGCAAACATATTTCTAAAATCGCTACTAATTTCAGAAGAGCTGATTCTGGATGTGTCTTTTATTGGCTTACAAAAATTTACCATCTACTTGTGAATATATAATTGCCAAAAATTGGGTTAAATTTGAATTGTTTTCTTGGGGAAAATCTTAGACAAGGGATGACTGAAGCACTTATGTTCTGCTAAGGTAAATATATGTGCATCATTTACATTTGGTACATAAACAAGAAGTGTTATCTGGCCAGGTGTGGTGGCTCATGCCTGCAATTCCAGCAGTTTGGGAGGCCAAGGTGGAAGGATTGCTTGAGGCCAAGAGTTGGAGACCAGCTGGGCAACATAGCAAGACCTCGTCTCTACAACACAAAAAAACTAGCCAGGTGTGGTGGCACACACCTGTAGTCCCAACTACTCAGGGGGCAGAGGCTGGAGGACCACTTGAGCCCAGGAGATCGAGGCTGTAGTGAACTATGATGACAGGTTTCGCCATGTTGACCAGGCTGGTCTCAAACTCCTGACCCCAGGTGATTCGCCCACCTCAGCCTCCCAAAGTGCTGGGATTATAGGCGTGAGCCACCGCAATTCAGTCTGGATGACAGAGCAAGACCCCAGTATTTAAAAAAAAAAAGTCATTTGTCGGGAAGCACTAGAAAATGGGATTTTGGAAATCAAAGTCTGAAAATGGAACAAAGGTAACCAGAATAATCTCTCAGCCTGACTTTACCTTATCAGGAAGTGGAGAGTGTCCATCCCTTTGACCCAAGCAGGCCTTGTGACTACTTTAATAAAGAGGGCACAGAAAAAATGACTCTGGGTCAGTTCAGACATAGCTTTTTGCTGGCCTAGCAGCTTCCAGTTCCTGCCTCTTGGGAACCATCTGCCTTAGAAGTGTGTTCACCATTAGGTCTCTGTGTAGTAAAAAGTCCAAGCCACGTGGAGAGGCCTGGAAGATGTGGCACCTGTAGAGTGATGGAGGCCAAGGAGTACTAAGGCACCATACATGAGGGTGAGGAAGCCCTCTTGGAAGCGGGTCCTCCAGTCCTCTCCTGCCCAGCTTGTGACATGGAGAGCAGAGATGCACCATCAGCCGAGACTTTCTGACCTACAACATCAACAGCAGCTTAAATAGCGGTTTTAACTGTTAGGGTCATAAGTCACTTTTTTCTTCTGGGCCTCTATTGGTTCATCAGAAAAAGGACAATGGTACCTTTTTCTCTGTTTCATAGGGTTGGTGTCAGATTTATCATGAGGTCATGCTGAGATAACAAGTGTGAAAGCTGTTTTGTAGGTTAAGAATGCTAAGAAATGGAGCACAGTGGGTAGGCTCAAAACATGTGACTTAGCCACATGTGGTGGTACGCCCCTGTAGCCTCAACTACTTGGGAGGCTGGGGCAAGAGGATCACTTGTGTTGAGGGGTTGGAGATGGCAGTGAACTATGATTGCACCACTGTACTCCAGCCTGGGTGACAGAATGAGACTCTGTCTCAAAACCAAACCAAACCAAACCAAACCAAAACAAAATATTTTTATTAAAAAATAAATTGTTTTTTCAGATGGAGCCTCGCTCTGTTGCCCAGGCTGGAGTGCAGTGGCACGATCTAAGCTCACTGCAAACTTCAACTCCTGGGTTCAAGCAATTTTCCTGTTTCAGCTTCCCGTGTAGTTGGGACTACAGGCACATGCCACCATGTCCAGCTAATTTTTGTATTTTTAGTAGAGACAAGGTTTCACCATGTCGGCCAGGCTGGTTTTGAACTCCTGACCTCAGGTGATCCGCGTGCCTCAGCCTCCCAAAGTGCTGGGATTGCAGGTATGAGCAACTGCGTCCGGCAAAATTTTTTTTTAAATGTGATGTGTCCCAGTGTGTACGTGGAATGTGACAGATGCTGATTCTTCTTATGATCACAGCTCTTGAAGACCCTGGTATCATCTATCATTGGTCCTCAGGTTCCCTTACTGACTCCTATTCTATGTTTATCTTTTTTCAAAAAAATATTTCTTTTAGAGACAGGGTTTCCTTCTGTAACTCTGTCTGGAGTTTAGTGGTACAATCATAGCTCAGTGCAGCCCTGACCTCCTAGACTCAAGTGATCCTCCCCTTCTTAGCCTCCTAGGTAGCTAGGACTACAGATGTGAACACCACCACCCCTGGGTAATTAAAAAAAATGTTTAGAGGTGGGGTCTCACTATTGCCCAGGCTGGTCTCGAACTACTGACCTCAAATGGTTCTCCTGCCTCAGCGTCCTGAGTAGCTGGGACTCTAGGTGTGTACCACCACACCTGGCTAATTAAAAAAATTTTTAGGGATGGAGTCTTACTATATTGCCCAGGTTGGTCTCAAACTCCTGGCCTCAAACTGTTCTTTTGATTCTGCCTCCCAAGTAGTTGGGACTACAGGTGTGCACCACCACACCTGGCTAATTAAAAAAATTTTTTTAAGAGATGAGGTCTTATGGTCTTAAGCTCCTGGCCTCAAGTGAGTCTCCTGCCTCAGCCTCCCAAGTAGCTGGGACTACAGGTGTGAGCCACCACACCAGTTAGCTTCTATTCTTTAGCCCAGTTACCTGTCATATGTCAGAGGCCCCCAGGGAAGGGTAGAGGAGATCCTGATTCTACAATTCTGTTTTATGATTCTTGTGCTATTGACATGCTGGCCACTCCAAAACACAAGGCTCAAGGAAATTGTGAAAGTGTTAATACCCTTGTTCTTCCTAGGGTGATTCCTTTTTTTTTTTTTTTTTTTTTTTTTTTTTGAGACGGAGTCTCACTCTGTCGCCCAGGCTGCAGTGCAGTGGTGCGATCTCGGCTCACTGCAAGCTCCGCCTCCCGGGTTCATGCCATTCTCCTGCCTCAGCCTTCCGAGTAGCTGGGACTACAGGCACCTGCCACCATACCTGGCTAATTTTTTATTATTTTTTTTTTTAGCAGAGACGGGGTTTCACCGTGTTAGCCAGGATGGTCTCAATCTCCTGACCTGGTGATCCACCCGCCTCGGCCTCCCAAAGTGCTGGGAATACAGGCATGAGCCACCGTAACCGGCTGGGTGATTCCTCTTATTTTAATCTAGACTTGATTTTTGACTGAATACTTTTCCACATTTATTGCATCTGTAGATTTTTTTTCTGTATGAACTCTCTGATGTTTCCTAGATGTACATTTTAGACAAAATTTTTTCATGTTTATTACATTTGTAGGGGTTCTCTCCTATACAAATTCTCTGCTAAGATGTGAGAAAACATTAATGGTTTTACTACCAACTATTCATTTTACCAACATTTGTAAAGTGTTTCTCCAGTGCAAATACTGTAGTGTTCTCTAAGGTATATGGACAAAGTTCTTTCCAAATTTCTTACATGTATAAGGTTTCTATCCAGTATTAATTCTCTGATGTTGGGTAAGTTGTGAACACCAGTTAAAGGTTCTGCCTCATTTTTTACACTTGCAGCATGTCTCTCTAGCATAAATCTTGTGTGTGTGTGGTAAGGTTTGAGCCCACATTAAAAATTTGCCACATTCTTTACATTTTTAGGGTTTCTCTCCAGTATTAATTTTCTGATGTTGAGTAAGACACAAGCATCAGTTAAATGCTTTGTCACACTTATTACGTTTGTAGAATTTCTCTTCATGTATGGATTCTCTGGTGTTATGTAAAGTTTGAGTAACAGTGAAAGGCTTTGGCATATGTTTTACGTTTCAACCGTTTCTCTCCAATAAGAATTATCTTATGTCTATTTATATTTGATGACTGACTGAATATTTTCCCACATATTTTGCATCTGTATGTGATTTTTTCCAACATGACTTCTCTGCTGTTGAGTAAGTTTTGAGGACTGGCTCAAAGTTTCACCACATTAATTGCATTTGTAAGGCCTCTGTTGAATATGTATACTCTGATGGATAATAATGTTTCCACATTGGCAAAAGACTTTCCCACATCTCTCACATTGGTAATGATTCCCTGGAAAGTTAGTACTTTAATGTTTACTAGAATTTGACCTTGGTTAAAGATTTTCCAAGTTTCATTACAATTGTTATGTTTCCAAAATTGATGTTAATATTTACTTTAAAAAATATGGTTCTGGTCGGGTGTGGTGGCTCATGCCTGTAATCCCAGCAGTCTGAGAGGCCGAGGCAGGTGGATCATGAAGTCAGGAGTTCAAGACCAGCCTGGCCAAGATGGTGAAACCCCATCTCTACTAAAAATACAAAAATTAGCCAGGTGTGGTGGTGGGTGCCTGTAATCCCAGCTACTCGGGAGGCTAAGGCAGAGAATTGCTTGAACCCGGGAGGCGGAGGTTGCCGTGAGCTGAGATCGCACCACTGCACTCCAGCCTGAGCGACAGAGCAAGACTCCATCTCAAAAAACAAAACAAAAGAAAACAAAAAATTATTATATATATGGTTTTGTAGAAGTAGCTAATATAAACCGAGTTTTTTCTGAGATGCTCTATATTCCTAATTTTCTTTGGCAGTTAAATTTTTGTTATTGTAATTGTTGCACATTGGTTATCTATATTATAACCTTAGGATGCTAATTTCTTCCCTTCCCCGGAATGGGCTATGTCATCACTCAGGGCTTTGTCCTTCACATGCTCCCTCTCTTTGCAACTGATGTCACAAAGTTCTGCTGACATACTCTGTGACACAACTGTTTGGAACTTACCTTATGGCCCCATTCTGAGCTGCTAGCTCCCATCTCCCCACCCAGGAAGCAGCTCCTATGGCCGATCCCCAAGTGCAGGGGTCTCTGGGCTTCTGTCTTCCCTGATAAGCCCACACATGGGAGACAGAGAGCTCAGGGTGGGGCTTGGGCTTCTTTCAGAATGAGTCTGTGCCATAGGGCTGCACCTCAGCCTTAAGGACATGCTCAAAATGCCCATCTCTATACGTTGAATCAAGGAACTCTGGGGCAGACTGACTGACTGAAGTGAGGGTCATGCTTGTAAGTCTTGAAGACTTTTCATCAAACTTTCTGTTAAAATCTAAGATCAAAAGCAACTACTATCCAAAATATCAGGGTTTGCTGCCAATGAACGGAATGACTTGGAGGAAGAACAACTCATTACTGCTGGGCCTGAGGAACAGGCTGGAAGGGAGCTGACTTCACCAGGGACTTTCCACAGGTGACCCTGGTTCTGCAGTGATAGAAGCTCCTATACCCTAAGCTGTAAAATTATTCAGAAAGATCAAGGATAATGTGTCTACATTTTACCTTGAAACTGGCTGACAATTTACTTCTGGGGATTATTTATTTTCTCTCTTCTCTAATGAATTTATAACTTTTATATCTTTTTTTTTCTTTTCTGAAAATCACAGTATTTTTAAAAGACAGTTGCAGGAAAGAACCATGACTTTCTATCAGAGTGCTTGTTACAATTCCACTCTTCTAGTTTGTGAAAATGTGCCACTTGCCAATGTTTTTTGTTGCGTTTTTTTTGTTTTGTTTTTTGGATGGAGTCTCCCTCTGTCGCCCGAGCTAGAGTGCAGTGGTGCCACCTCGGCTCACTGCAACGTCCACCTCCCAAATTCAAGTGATTCTCCTGCCTAAGCCTCCCCAGTAGCTGGGATTACAGGTGCCCACTGCCATGCCCAGCTAATTTTTGTACTTTTAGTAGAGACGGGGTTTCACCACGTTGGCCAGGCTGGTCTCGCTCTCCTGACCTCAAGTGATCCACCTGTCTCAGCCTCCCACCGATGTTCAGTTCTTATCCTTTCTCTTTCTCAGTTCTTGTCCTTCTTCTTGTAAGTTTTTTGAACATGCCAGTGAAAAAGCAGTTCAGCCATTTGGTGAAAGAAATTTCCATTTACCAACATAGGAAGAGTTCATATTCACAGACTCCAAACATAGATAGAGTCGGCCCTCCTCATTCACGGTTTCTGCAATCCTGGATTCAAAAGATGTAAATCAAAAATATTTCTTATAAAGCATCTCTACTAAACATGTACAAACTTTTTTCTTTATGTTATTTCTTAAACAATAAAGCATAACAATTTAGGTATTACAAGTAATCTAGAGATTATTTAAAGTATGCAGGAGAATATGCATTGGTTATATGTAAATACTATGCCACTTTATAAAAGGAACTTATGCATCCATGCATTTTGGTATCCAAGAAGAATCCTGGAATAAATGCCCTAGGAAGAGCAAAGGAATATGGTAAAATGTGTACAATGTTCATAATAATCTAGCTGTTCACTACAACAGATTGATAAAATGAATAATGGACTCAGACTTCCCTTGGCCTGTATGGCTTGGCTGGCAGCCTCTGAGATGCAGCCCTTTTCTACCAAGATGTGCATTAAGGCTACCATGTACAGTTGAGAGTCAGATGGCTCTTCACCAAAAACAGATCACATACTAATTTTAACACATTCCAGCCTCCTAAGAGTGTCCTGTTGAGAAGCATGCCATCTTGATGCAGGAGAGAATTCGTTAGCAAGCTATGGCAAACATCTGATTCCATGTACTTCCTATGTACCTACAATTGCATATAATGAGAAATTAGATAATTTATCAAAAATGGCCTTTACTTTTAAAAATGTTTCTTATTAATTTTGGTTGAAGAAGAGAGAAGACACAATGTTAATGCCAGAAGTGAAAGAGGAGTTATCATTACTGATCCTAGGAATGATTAAATAAAAATAAGGAAATACTATGAACCACTAGTAAAGTATACCAAACATTTAAGGAAGAAATTGTCCCAATTATCTACAGTCTCTTCAGAAAACAGATGCAGAGTGAATACTTTCAAACTCATTCTCTGAGGCTGTCAGTACCATAATACCAAATCTAGACAAAGGTATTACAAGAAGAAGAAGAAAACAGAACAATATCTCACATGAACAAAGATGTAAAAACCCTCAATAAAATAGGAAACCAAAGCTAAAAATGTATAAAAAGAATTATATAACACAACCCAGTGAGATTCATTACAGGCAAACAAGGTGGGTACAACATTTGAAAATAAATTAGGCTGGGTGTGGTGGCTCATACTTGCAACCCCAGTCTATTAGAAGGCCAAGGCAGGAAAATCACTTGAGGAAAGAAGTTCAAGACAAGCCTGGGCAACATAGCAAGATTCTGTTTATATTTACAAAAGAAAAGAAATTAATTAGTTCATCATATTAATATGTTAAAGAAAAATTATATGACTTTATTTGTACATGCAGAAAAATCATTTGACAAAATCAAAACCTATTCATCAGAAAAACTCTCTGAAAACTAGAAATAGAGGGAAGCTTCTTTTATTTAACAAAGAATATCTACAAAAACCCTGCATCTATGCTCATACTAAATGTTGAAACATTAGCTGCCTTCCTGCTAAGATCAGGAGCAAGGCAAATATGTTTCCTGTCACCATTTTTATATAACATCATACTATAAGGCCTAGTTAATGCAATAAGACAAGAAAAGAAAAGGTACATAGATTGGAAAAGAAAAAATAAAACTGCCTTTTTTCACAGATGATATAATTGCCTATGCAGAAATCCCAAAGGATCACAAAACAAAACTCTTAGAATAACCAACTATAATCAGCAATTATAGCAACTTTGCAGAATGCAAGATTAATATAAAACCATCAGTTGCTTTTCTACATATTAGTAATATAATTAGAATTTTTAATTAACACAATGGCATTTACACTAGCACCAATAACAATAAAACACTTAGTTACAAATCTAACAAAATTAATGTAACATCTATATGAAGAAAACTGTGTTTTAAAATGTCAAAGATCTAAATAACTAGAGTGATAATCCACAATCAAGAACAGAAAGATTAAACCTTGTTAAAATATCAGTATTTCCCAACTTCATCAGCATATTCAATGCAATCCCAATCAAAATTACACAAAGTTAGTTTGTGTATATTGACACACTGACTATAGAGTTTAAATGGAAAGGCAAAGGACCAAGAATAGTCAAGAAAATATTTAAAAGAACAGTTAAAGGAATGACACTATCCAACTTTAAGAACTACTGTAAAGCTACAGTAATGAAAGCAATGTGATAATGGTCAAAGAGTAGAGAAACAGATCAATGGGAAAAAAAGAGAAAGCTCAGAATTTGACCCACACTAATATAGTCAGCTTATCTTTGAGGAAAGAGCAAAGGCAATTTGATTGAGAAAAAATGATTTTTCAACAAGCAGTCCTGGAAAAACTGGACATCCACATACATGATGGAAAAAATGGGGAAAAAAATCCCCAAACCCAGACTTTACAACTTTTACAAAGATTACTCAAAATGGATCACAGACCTATATAAAATGAAGAACTACAACACTCCTGGAAGATAACATAGAGCAGAATCTCAATTACCTTGGGTTTGCCTCCTTTAATACAACACTAAAAACATAATTGATGAAAGAAAAAAACTGCTAAGTTGGACTATATTAAAAATAACATTTCTTCACTACAAAAGACACTGTTAAAAGAATCAAAAGACAAGTCACAGAATGGGAGAAACGATTTGCAAAACACATAACTAATAAAAGACTGGTATCCAAAATATGCAAAAAGAAAAAAATACTCTTAAAACTCAAGAATAAGAAATTAACAACCCAATATAAAATAGCAAAAGGTCTAAAAATATACCTTTCTAAAGAACATATAAGCATGGCAAATAAGCATGCAAAAAGATGCTCAGCACCATATACCATTAGGGCATTAAAATTTAAAATAGCAATGACATACTGCCACACACATATTGGTATAGCTAAAATCCCAAACACTCACTACACTAAATGCTGGTGATGATGTAGAGTAACAGGAGCTCTCATTTATTGCTGGTGAATATGCAAAGTGCTGTGACCAGTTTGGAAGACAGTTTGCCAGTTTCTTACAGAGCTAAATATAAACTTACATACAATCCAGCAATCATACTTACTGGCCTTCATTCAAAAGAGGTGAAAATTTGCATCTACACAAAAATCCATAAATGAATATAGAGCAGCTTCATATGTAATTGCCAAAACATGCAACAGACTAAGATCCCTTTCAATAGGCGAATGAATAAACTAACTCTGGCGCAACCATACAACAGAACATCATTCACTGATAAAGAAATGAGCGTCCAGCCTTGAAAAGACATGAAGAACCTTAAATGCACATGGCTAAGTAAAAGAAGCTAGTCTGAAAAGGCTACATACTATATGATTCCAACCATTTGACATTCTGTGCAAGGCAAAACCATGCAGAGAGAAAAAAGATCTGTGGTTACCAGAAGTTTGAGAGGAAGAAGGGAGTGGCGAATAGGTGGAGGACAGCGAATATTTTAAGACAATAAAACTATTCTTTATAATGCAGTGATGGTGAATACGTGTTATGTCATTATGCTTTTGTCAAAATCCACAGAATGGAAAACAGAAGACATGAATCCTAATGCAAACTATGAATTTTAGTTAATAGTACTTTTCTTTTTTAAAATTTATTTCCATAGGTGATTGGAAAACAGGTGGTGTTTGGAGATGTACGTTTTTAGTGGTGACTTGTGAGATTTTGGTGCACCCATCACCCAAGCTGTATACACTGCATCCACTTTGTAGTCTTTTATTCCTCACCCACTTCCCACCCAATAATAACTTCTCTATATTAGTTCATTAACAGTAAACAAATGCACAACACTGATGCGAGATGTTAATAATAGAGGAGAAGCTGGGTAGGGGGAGAGAATACATGGAAACTCTGTACTTGCCACTCAATGTTTATGTAATTTTAATACTTATCTAAAAAACAAAATATATTAAGTATCCCAATGAGGACTATCAAATGTAGAACAGAATTAAAAATTATACTATGTTTACATAATTGAATATAGTATCATGTAGCAATTAAAATAAATAAATTCAGATGTTAAATGTCATCTCCATTACGGTAATCACAAAGAAAAGCTACAGAATATACACAAAGAAAAATAAAGGTTAAAATGTTTCACTAAAAGAAACCAAACAAACACAAAAGAAGAAAGTAATGTAGAAAATATCAAGTAAAAAGCTGTAAGGTATACCAAACACAAATAGCAAAGTGGTAGAAGTCAACAGAAAAGAAAAAGAAAAAGAAAAGCAGTGGCTCATGTCTGTAATCCCTGCACTTTGGGAGGCTGAGGCAGGTGGATCACCTGAGGTCAGGAGTTCAAGACAAGCCTGGCCAACATGGTGAAACCCCATCTCTACTAAAAATACAAAAATTAGCCAGGCGTGGTGGCAGGCACCTGTAATCTCAGCTACTCGGGAGGTTGAAGCAGGAGAATTGCTTGAACCCGGGAGGTGGAGGTTGAAGTGAGCCAAGATCACGACACTGCACTCCAGCCTGGGTAACAGACCGAGACTCTGTCAAATAAAAAAATTAAAAAAAAAGAGAGAGAGATCAGTTTTAATCCCATTCCATGATGCCAGCACTACCCTATACCAAAGCCAGACAAAGATATTACAGAAAACTACAGATTATTTGTTCCTAAAGAAACGCTGATGCAAAACTCCTCAGCAAAATTATAGCAAACAAAATTCAGCAGCATATTAGAAAGATTATACACTAGGACCAAGTGGGGTTTATTCTTGGAATGCAAGCCTGTTTTGGCATATGAATGTTTTTAACATACAAAAATTGGTCAACACATACACATTAAAAAAAGAAAGGAAAAAATGATCACCTCCTGGATACAGAAAAAAAGGATTTTGTAAAATTCAAAATTTTTTCATGGTGAAAACACCCAACAAATTAGGATAAAAAAAAAACACTATCATCGTGAAATCCACATATTAAAAACCAACAGCAAACAATGTCCTTTAGGGTAAAAGACCTAATGCAATTAAACAAGAAAATGAAATAAATAAATGTTATAGAGATTGAGATTAATAAAAAAAGACAGAAAGCTTTTCCTCTAAGCTCAGGAACAAGGCAAATGTGCCTTCTTTTGCCATTTCTATTCTCCATAGTATTACAAGTTCTAGTTAGAGCAATTAAGAATTAAAAAGAAATAAACCGCATCCAAATTGGAATGGTAGAGGTAAAATTAACCCTGCTTACTGATAATATAATTTTATGTGGAAAACTCTAGAGATTTAACGCATTCACACAAAACATATTACAACTAATAAATTCAGCAGAGTAGCAGCATACAAAATCGACATACAAAAATCGCTTGTGTTTCTACACAGTAATAATGAATAATCTGAAAAGGAAACTAAGCAAACAATCCCACTTACAATAGCATCCAAAAGAATAAAATCCTTAGGAAGTAACCAAGAAGGTAAAAATCCCAAAGACTCTTTTGCAGTAATAGAGAAATCCTGCCTAAATTTCATATGGAATCTCAAGGGACCCTGAATAGTCAAAACAATCTTGAAAAAGAAGAGCACTGTTAGAAAATTCATAGTTACTCATTTCAAAACCTACTACAGAGTTCCAAAATAGTGTGGTACTGGCATAGAGACACACATATGGACAAACAGAATAGCAAACAGCTTATAAATAACCCCTCATTTATATGGTCAAATGATATTTGATGGGGATGTAAAGATCATTGAATGGGAAAGGACTGTCTTTACAACAATTGGTGCTGGGGAAGTTGGATATCCATACATGCAAAATTATGCATTTGGTTCTTTACCCTACACCATAAACAAATAAAAATGGATCAAAGACCTAAATGTAAGAGCTTAAACTACAAAATTTTTGAAGAAAATACAGGTAGAAAACATCTTGACATTGTGTTTGGCAATGATTTCTAGGATAGGACACCCAAAGCACAAGCAACAAGAGAAAAATAAAGACAAATTGGACTTTATGAAAATAAAATAAAACTTTTACACATTAAAGGATATTATCAACAATATTACAAAGCAATGCACAGCATGGGAAAATATTTGCACATCATACATCTGATAAGAGATTAATATCTGGAACATATAAAGAACTGCTATAACTAAACAACAAAAAAAAACTACCTCATTCAAAAATGGGCAAAGGACTTGAACAGACATTTCTTAAAGATGGTGTAAAATGGCCAAAAAGCATATGAAAATATACTCGAGAGAACTAATTATTAGCAAAACGCAAATCAAGCCTACAATGAGCTATCCCTTCACATCCATTAGGATAGCCACTATCAAAAAATAGAAAATAACAGTGTTGATGAGGATGTGGAGTGATTAGAAACCTAGTAAGCTATTGGTGGGCATGTACAATGTCGCACCTGCCATGAAAATCACCAAGCGCAGTGGCTTACATCTGTAATCCCAGCACTTTGGGAGACCGAGGTGGGTGGATCACGAGTTCAGGAGTTTGAGACCAGCCTGGCCAACATGGTGAAACCCCGTCTCTAATAAAAATACAAAAAAATTAGCCAGGCGTGGTGGTGCACACCTGTAATCCCAGCTACTCAGGAGGCTGAGGCAGAAGAATCACTTGAACCCAGGAGGCGGAGGTTGCAGTGAGCTGAGATCACACCACTGCACTCCAGCCTGAGCAACAGAGCAAGACTCCATCTCAGAAAAACAAACAAACAAACAAACAAATACAATTACACTTATAATTACCTTATAATCCAGCAATCTTGCCTCTGGGATATACTCAAAAAGATATGAAAGCAGGCACACAAAGAGATATACATACACCTAGGTTCCTAGCAGCATTATTCACAATAGCCAAAAGGTGAAACAACCAAAGCTTCCCTTGAATCATCAACATCAATAAATACATAGGTAAACAAAATGTGTTTTTACATGCAGTGGAATATTATTCACTTAGCAAAAGTAAGAAAATTCTGATACATGCTACAACATAGATAAACCTTAAGTACAATATTGTGCTAAGTACAATAAACCAGTCACAAAATGACAAACACTGTATGATTCCACTCACGTGAGGTATTTAGGGTAATTAAATTCATAGAAACACAAAGTAGAAGAGTGGTTCCTATGGGCTAGAGGGAGGGTAACTGGGAGCTGTTGCTTAATCAGCACAGAGACTCAGTTTTGCAAGATAAAAAATGTTCCCTATAGATGGGGACGGTGGTTGCAAAACAATGTGAATGTATTTAATTCCTGCACACTTCACACTTAAAAATGGTTAAAGTCGTTAATTTTATGTATATTTTACCACAGTGTAAACAATGCTTTTTAAAGTGTACAAATTATAGCAATCTGCAACAGCAAAGATGAATATCACAAACATAATGACATGTAAAAGAAAGTAGGTGTAAAAGTATCCATACTATATTATTTCATTTATATAAAATCCAGTAAGCAAACAAAACTAAGGTTCTGGCTTCCAGTAATACTGGAGTATTGTTGAACTAACACTCTCACATGTAACTGTGATAAAATCTGCATAATATATTATATACAGTTACATAGAATCACACATCTATATAAAATACATATATGTGCATAAGAACTGAATGAGGATTTCAGCTGTGCCCACTGCAGGAGAGACAGGTATTGCAGTTTGAATCCAGCCAAATTAACCCCTTCTTCAAATAATAACAATGCTCTTCAAAAGAATACAGCAGAATTTAGAGTCTCTATAACTACCAGAAACTCATAGAACACATTAAAATTCATGAAATGTGTGAAGAAAGATGAAAATGTAATGTATACACAAGATAAAAAGCAACATGATGTAATCAGATCAGCAGACAAGGATTTAAAATCAGCTCTTATGAGTATGTTCATGAGAGTAAAGGAAAATATTCTCATAATGAATTAACTGATGTGGAACCTCAGCAGAGAAATGAAAATTATAAGAAGAACCAAATAGAAAAATAATGAAATGGAAAACACGCACACACATACACACGCACACACACCCTTGAGCTTATCCACAGAGTAGAAACAGAAGACAGCAATAGAAATCATCCAACATGAAACAGGTTTGAAGAAAATGAACAGAGCCTTTAGAGACTTGTGGAGTGACTGAGTCTGAGAAGAAGAGGAAGACACAGAAAAATTAAATATGGTACAAAAGTAAAGAAACTACTAATAGCAGAAAACTTACAAGATGTGGTCAAAAACCCCAATTTTTATATCCAAAAGGTGAACATACCCCAAAAAGAAAATACACCTAAAACCATACCCAGGACATGTTGTGATTTAGGAAACTGCCAGGGCAGCATTTTCAGGTAACTTGCTATGATTTCTCATTTGTAATATTTATAATAACGGAAAATATGTTCTCCTTAAAGTTTTCTTCTGAAGAAAGTCTGATAGTTCAGGCGTAGATGACTTTCCAGTCTAGTTTTCGAGGTTTAATTTCTCACCTTGAAAATCAATTAAATGTGTTTCTTCAAAATCTTGCAGTAAAATTGATGCTCCAGAAAGATGTCCACGGAGATTCTGCTCTTGTGCATCCGCCCTGCACAGATCTGAGGCTGTGCCTATGACAGCTTCAGGAGCATCTAGCCGTGGAGTACTTAAGAGTTAATCTGAAAAACTAAAAGGAAAAATGAATTAAGGGAATTACCACGGTTAAGTTCCACCAGCAAATTATTAAAAGTGGTCCAAAGGGATACTTAAAAAGGATTAATAAAAGAGTTTTCTCATTTGTAGAATCCTAGCCCATGACTTAATGTTGAGGTTTGCTTTGTCTTTTGGATGGCCTAACCTACATTAACATGTACGCAGAACATTTTTCATGACCTCACCACACAAACTTCCCTCATGTGTTGGGAGGGACCAAGGGGCCCTCTGGTCCTGCACCTGCATTAATTACGGCCGGGAGGTCCACACTAGGACCCGAAGGCCTGGGAACCAGCCTGGGTGGGGGCAGAGAAGTGGTGGATGTTGCTCCCAGAGCGACTTAGGGGCTCCCTTCCTGGTGGCTGTTTCCTGACTGGATGCAGCAGGGTCAGGCCTTTTCCCTGTGACATTTTCTTCTTTTTATTACAGCGGCAGGAGCGTCCCTGTGAGGGTCGTGACCCAGGTGTGGGCCATGCAGCCAACCCGAGGTCCAAGGGGCGTCCTGGGGAGCATAGGTTGATTTGTGACAGCTTGGAGAGATAGAGCTAAATTTAGGTGACCTTGAAATAGAAGTGTCAGGTTACCAGGGACTAGGTGTTTTCACGTCAGGCAGTGAACTGATCGTTTCAGACACTCAGGAGGGAGCATCCCACACGGGATCGAAAGATGCCAGAGAACTGCCAGGCCCGTGGGCCTTAAGTCCCAGCCATAGGGAAGGGCTGCACTGAGGACGTCCGAAGGGGCATGGAAACGGATGGGCGAGAAGGCGCAGGGCCGAGGGCAGAGGCAGGAAGGGAAAGTAGGGGTGCGCCAAGTTCCGGGAGGACAAGCGTTACTATGGCAACCCTACTGAATAGACTGAATAGAGGCGACCACTTGCTGGTCTGCGGGAAATCGAGCTTTCAAAACAAGTCCTGAAGCAGGAATGCTGGGGAACGAGATGTCACAATTACCAGGTGAGACCAGCGGCCCTGCTCAAGCTGTCTCCTGACAGGCAGCAAAGGTTTGGAAACAGCCAAGCTCCCCCACCCACCGCCAAACTACACGGGACGCCTGGAGGGACGCGGAGGAGGAGGGACCTCTGCTCGATGTATCTGTATCTGAGAGCTGTAGTCTCTTATTCGCTCGCAGCTGTAATCTCTTACTTGCTCACAGGGCTGCCTGACTACAATCCCAGCATAAACCAGGATTGGAGGCGGTGCGTGTCCCAGGAGAGAGGGCCAGCGCGGTGCGCGCCTCGCCAGGCATGCTGGGAGAAGTAGTCTCCTAGCCACTTCCGGCCGTTGGTCACAGGTTGCCGGACTACAATCCCAAGCATGCATTGGGATTGGGGATTGCGGATGGAGTTGGTACCTTCAGGGAGGGGCAGTGCGGTGCGCTCCTCACCAGGCATACTGGGAGTAGCAGTGTTTTTGCTTTTTGTTTTTTTTTTCTTTTCTTTTTTTCTTTTTTTTTGAGATGGAGTTTTGCTCTTGTCGCCCAGGCTGTAGTGTAATGGCGCGATCTCGGCTCACTGCAACCTCTGCCTACCGGCTTCAAGCGATTCTCTCACCTCAGCCTCCCGAGTAGCTGGGATTACAACTGCCCGCCACCACGCCCGGCTAAGTTTTGTATTTTTAGTACAGACGGGGTTTCACCATGTTGGCCAGGTTAGTCTCGAACTCTTGACCTAAGGACCTCTCAAAGTGGTAGGATTACAGGCGTGAGCCACCGCGCTCGGCGGGGTGTAGTAGTTTCTTAACCGCTTCTGGCTGTTGGTCTCGGGGCTACCGGACTAGAATCCTAGCATGTGCCTGGTGGTGCGCAGCCCCGGAGAGTGAGGGGCAGGGTCGTGTGCACCGCTCCGCTTCCAAAGCCATGCTGGACACTGATTCTGCGCCAACCCTGGCTGAGGGGAGCGAGTCCGCAGAGGGACTTGAGGGGCAGGTCTGGGCTGGGCAGTGAGAAGGGTGGCTGCGAAGTGCACCTCGCCTTTGCCCAAATCGGGCAGGTCTCATCCTCACCCCACCTCCTGCTCCTCAGCTCGGTTTCCTCTCCCACCTGCACCCGGGGTCTTTCCAGAGCATCGCGCCTCCTTCAGCCCAGGGAGCCGCCTGCTTTCCTAAGCTGCTGTGGGAACTGGCCTGAGGTCCAGACGCTGTCCATTGTGCTGCTGCCCTCTGCCCTCTCCAACCGGAGCGCAGTTCAGCCGCTCTTGGGAGTATCTGCTGCCTGGCCCGCCGGCGCACGACTTCGGAGCTTTGCTGGGGTGGGCATGGGCTGTGGCTTCCTGGAAAGGTCACCCTCACCAGCACCTTTTCCGTGGATGTGAACGTTGAGGCATGAGCGGGGTGGCGGGGGTGGGCCGGGGGCCATTATTTGTTTACCCAGGAGATGCAAGAGCAGAGGAGTAACCCTGATTCCCAGGCATGTGTCCTGAGCCAGGGACAGACTGGCCAGACCCTGAGACCCTGGGGCCACCAGAGAGCAGCCTACTCCCCTGGGTTCTGTGCCTAGGTTCTGCCCTGGGTTCTGGGTGAGGGTGGGGGATGACCCACCGGCTGGTGGTCCTGAGAGGGCCAGCCCATCCCCCTTGGAGAGGGTCTTTGTGCTGATGGATGCCCGCAGAGTCCTGGGCACCAGGGACACTTGCTCCAGGCAAGGGGCCTTCCTGGGGAACGCCATAGATTTGGCTGAAAGGGAAGCAGACTTGGTCAGCTTTTCCACCCAGCCCATCTGGTTCTTGCAAGGCTGAACCCCAGTGTGAGCGCTACCCTCAGGACAGTCGGGATCTGTCCCGCATGTTCCCCACAGCTCCCTCAGGCACATGGGGCAAGGTTCTGTGCACCTTGAATACCATGTATGTCCTGGCTGTGAGCATATGCTCATCCTCCAGAAGACAGATGTCCCAGAGCCTCAGGATAAGCCCGAAGGGGGTCTGTGGGGACAGCAGACACGAAAGGACCTGGCCCTTCAAGGCTGGAAGCCAGTGTCCTACTGGGAGCTCAGTCTGTAGTGCCAGGGACCCCTCTGCATAGAGTGAGACCCCCACACACACATGAGGCTGGATTAGACAAGATCCTTCAGCTCCTCATAGGGTTGGACTCATCTCAGCAGAATATGGCCTCTGGAAGAAGGGGTGCCCTAAGAATTTGGGGCTTTCCTGGGCTCTTGCAAGATAAGTCGTGGCCCAGTCTGCCCACAATCCTGGCCCTGAGCCTCAGCCTCTGCCATGGGACACCACCTCTCAGGCAGGGCATGGTTGGTGTGTTCTGCAGGGACCTGCCTGTGCCTCCTGCTGGAAGGAGCTGAGTTTTTCTGCGGGAGCCAGAACCTTGGGCCAGGGAAGCCAGGCAGTGTCAGGCAGCAGGATCCCTGGCCTGGGGTCTCCCTCTGCATCCTTGTCCCATCAGTCAAGCACTGTGAGCAGTGCTTTAAGGTAGAAATCTGGGTGCAGTGTCTTCTTGTCCTCATGGAAGGAGCAGAGGTGTTCAGAGCCCCCTGGGCTCTCCTGAAAAACTCCCTATTTCAGGCCTCACTGCAGACCCTTCCCAAAGTTAGAACTCCAGGAAATGTCCTGGGCTGTCACCCTCTTCTTTAAGACCCCTACCTTTGCCCTGATGTCTCCCCATTGCCCCTCAGATGCCTCCATCCTTCTAGATTCCCCACTTCCTCTAGGACCCTCTGTTCCCCAAAGGCCTTACTTGATGCTGTAGCACTCCCAGAATATGAAATGGCTTCTCAAAATGTGGTTCATGTCCGGGTCAGTCTAGTTCATTTTCACCGAGGACATCTTTCTCTGCAAGATTTTCTTTTTCATTTTCTGAAGGGCAGGACCAAGAGAAGGAACCAGCTTTGGAACAGACACAAGACTCACTGCCACAAACAGCAATGTGTAACAGTCGGTGCTGGTGGAAAGAAAAGAGGCTTTTTCTCTGCAGAAAATCTTTTTTCTTTTGCTTGTATCTGAAACCAGGGAAGGTCACCAGAGTTCAGTTCACCTGTGGTGACCATGTTACTCTCTGTGCCCAGGATGTGCTGCTGGCCCCCTAACCCTCAGCCTCCAGGTGGTGTCCTTGTGGTCAGTGGGCAGTGACCCCTGAGCCACTATCATGAATCTTGGTGGTGGCTTTGGTAAAACGACTGCAGGACAGGGTTTGGGGCCATTCAGCAGGAATTGTGGCCGCTTCCATTGAGGGCATGTCGCCCCCACTCACCACCATTCATGCCCACAGGCCACACACACTGCATCACTGACCACCCATCAGGTCACCCATGGATGGACCAGCCTTCCATGCAGCAGGGACAGGCTCTTACCTTTGCCTCTAGGGCACTGAGAGGTGCAGCTCTGTCTCACTGGAAGGCAGTGAGGAGAGCTGAGGACCTGCACCAGGCTGGGGGCCGTCCTCCTTCCCAAGCAGGCCCCAGGGGAGGACCAGCTCCACCTCCAGCCACCCCAGGTCTCAGCCTCCCTGTTGGCTGATACACAGAAAAGGCTGGGAAACGGGAGCAGAGGAAGCACAGAGCTGGGCATATGCTGCTTGAGATTCATGGGACTTCCGGCTACACAGTGGAGCTGCCCCTCCTGGGCTGGAGGCAGCATCCTCTTTGGGAACTGAGAAACTCCAATCTTGAGATGGGCCAGTGCTGGCCAGGGGTGTGTGCCTGGACAGAAATGATGACATTGCCAGGCTGTGGTGCGAGGATCTTGGCCTGAAAACTGCTCCGTGCACTGAGGATGCATCTGGAGCCTGTCCTGCCTGATGGCCCCACAGCCCTTGCAGGGTCTGACCATATAGCGTCCACCTGCCTCTCACTGAACACCAGCCACTGACTCTTCCTGCTTCCTCACTTTCCCAGCCTGTCTAACCCAAAGACCAGGACTGTCTTTTCAGCCACTCTGGCTCTTCTTTTATCCTTACGCTGTGAAAACCTCTAAGCAAGAACACCCAGATCCACATACCTGCCTTGTCCACTCTTTAACTGGGCTGCTCAGCACTGCTTGGGGGCACCAGGGGCCATGAGGGTGACTGAGGGTTTCACAGGCACCTGGGATGGTCCTGTACCCAGTCCCCAGCCTCAGGTGGTGCTTGGGGCTTTCAGTCAGCAGCCTCCTCCCTTTCACTGCAGCAGCCCTGGCACAGGGCACCTGGCTGTCTTCCCATTTTTCTCTGACTCAGCCTCGCCCATCTGTCCTCTGATCATGGTGTTGACCAAGTCAGCAGGGAGCTGAGTCTCCAGAGGGTGCTTTGGGGACTGACCGAAGCCTCTCTGCTGAGGGGTCCCAGGTGAGTCGCTGCCCCGATCCCACCCCATTTACTGTCGTCTCCAGATCCATCCACTCCACCCCAGGCTGGCTCCATCCAGATGCATCCCAAAGTCATCAGTTCCTTTGGGTCACCCCACCCCAACTTTCGCAATGACCTCTGCAGGCACAGACTCCATACTGGGTTTTTCCCACCAGATTTCAGATCCCCTCTCAGCATGAGACACTTGGTCAGGTTACCTTAGCAGCAAGCTCTGCTGCCTCTTTGCTTTCTCTCTGAGATGCCCATGCCAGGGCCCTGACCATCTTCTCCTCCCAGGGCCACAGCTTTTCCTGCCCCTGTACTCTTGTACCCTTCCCTGTGGGGTGGCAGAGCTGGTCTCCTTTAGCCCTCAGAGACCTGCTGGACAAGTGTCCACAGGCCATGCCAAGCATCCCCTCACCCTGTGGCCACACCCTGCAAATTTCCAGGGCTGGCTCCAAGGAACAGGGCTGGACCCTCAGGCTGGCCCCCTCCTCCTTTGTTGACTTAGAGACTGCACTGCTGAGAACCCAGGGGTTTGGTCTAGCCATATCTCTATTCCCACCAGTTCTCTGGGTTCCCACAATGGGCCACTCAACACTGGCCTAACACTGACACCATGGGCTGGACCTGCAGGGCATCTGGGGGAGGAGTGCTGATACTGGGAAAGGGGTGGGTCATAGCCATGGAGACATGGGCTTCCTCAGAGAGACCCTTCTAATAACAAAACCTATCCCCGAGTTGAGATTGCTGGGTTGGGGGCGTGGGAGGCAGAAGACACACTGAAGAATTTGGAGCTGATGACTTTCCAGATCAAAAATCTTCCTGCCCCATGTCCACTGGCATCCTGGCCTGGCCAACCTCCGCCTCCTGGGTTCAAGTGATTCTCCTGCCTCAGCCTCCTGAGTAGCTGAGATTACAGGCGCCCTCCACCATGCCCAGCTAATTTTTGTATTTTTAGTAGAGACGAGGTTTCAACATGTTGGCCAGGCTGGTCTTGAACTCCTGACCTCAGGTGATCCACCCTCCTTGGCCTCCCAAATCTAGTAAATGTCACATAATTTATAAGGCAATATAAGAGAATATTTCTTATATTAACTGACTGTCAAAAGCAACTGTGTAATACTGTTTGTATCTTCATGGCTATCAGATATATAAATTTAATGTATTTGCCAATAACAGCACAGAGGTGAGTGCAGGAAAAGTACCTCAGCACTCACACTGCCACACTGCTCACACTGTCCACAGGACCTTCTGCTTTAGCCCAGAGGGAGGGTCAAACCAAGCCAGGCCTGGTGGGCTGGACAGGGAACCACGAGTCCTCTTGGAAACTGAACCCACCCCTGACACAACTCAGATTAAAGACAGGAGTGTGGTGAGCTCTTCCCTGCCTGGGCCTCCCCGATCCGTGGCCTCCTGTGCAGAACTGGACCCCAGGGGTGTCCAGAAAGGACCCAGCACTGCCCAGTGCAAGGTGCCCAGGACAGAAACAGACCCCTCCAAGGAGACCCCTCCTGGCCTGATGCCCAGCCCCAAACCTAGACCCTCTCCTGAAGGGAGACATGAGAAACATATTTATCAGAAACTGGAATAAAAACATACACTAAAAGCCCAGGAAGCTTTTGTGAATTCCTAGCATCTCTACACCACACTGATTAGTGACGGTTTATTCCTGCAGTACACCTGTCTATAACAGTGAATAAAGTGCTTGGGGTTTTTTTTGTCTGCAAATTCTTAACTCTCATAAAACGATTATAAGGCATATAAAACAGGAAAATGTGGCTGAATAGAAACAAAATAAGCCTTCAGAAAACAAGCTCAAAGACAAACAGATTTATGTCTCGCTTTATGAATAATTTAAAACAACTGTGTAGTCCCAGGTACTTGGAAGGCTGAGGTGGAAGGATCACTTGGGACCAAGAATTCAATGCTGCAATTACCTGTGATCTTGCTGCTGCACTTTATCCTAGATGACAGAAAGACATTCTGTCTCAAAAATAAAAAAGAGAATACTGTACCCACCAAAGCTAGCCTTCAAACACAAAAAATAAAGACTTTCCCAGGCAAATGAAAGCTGAAGGAATTTCTTGACACCAGATATGTCTTACAGAAAATGCTAAGGACAATTCTTTAATCTAAAAGGAATGGACACTGACATGTAAGAAAGAAACACCTAAAGTTATAAAACTCACAGGTAGAAGTATTAATAGGAATACAGAAAAACTCTGAATAATACCATAATTGTGGTAGGTAAACTGCTTATATTATAAATATGGACATAATACAAAAGTTCTAGCCACAAGAATTATGACAATTGGTTGAGAGATAGGTAATATAAGAAGATGTAATTTAAAATATCAAAAAGTAAGAGTGTCGGGGATGGTGTTAAAGTGTAGAGTGTTTTATATTACTTTTATTTGTAATTAAAGTTAAGTTGTTATTAGTTTAGAACATGTTATAACCATAGAAGTTTTTGTTAAGCAGTCATTATGTTTCTGCAAAACAAAAATCTATAATAGATACATTAAAAGACATAGGATAAAATCATAACACGCTACTAGAGAAAATCACTTAACCACAAAGGAAGACAGTAAGAGAGGAAGAAAGAAAAAAAGATTTACAAAACAACCAGAAAAGAAGTAACAAAATGGTAGTAGAAAACAATTACCTATAAATAATAACCTTGAATGTAAATGGATTACACTATTCAAGTAAACAAATGAAGCATGGCTGAATGGATTTTAAAAAGACCAAATATATGCTGTCTACAAAAATGTCAATCTACAAAAACCCATAGACTTAAAGTAAAGTGATGGAAAAGGGTATACCATGAAGTGAAAACCCAGAAAGAGCAAGAGTTATATTAGATAAAATTGACTAAATCAGAATGGTAAAATGCCATTATAAAATAATAAAGAGGTCAATACTACAAGAGTTTGTAACAATTGTAAATAAATATGTACTAAACACGGAGGCATCAAAGTATCTAAATAAATATTAATAGGCTTACAGGGAGAAATTAACTATAATACAATAATAATAGGAAATGTCAACACAAAAATAGAGTTAAACTGCACTCTATGCCAAATGTACCTAAGGGACATTTACTGAGCATTTCCTCCAGCATCAGCAAAATATAAAATTTTCTGGCAGGACATGGGATATTCTTTAGGATAGACCATGTGTTAAGTCACAATAAAGGTCTTAATAAATTTATAAAGATTGAAATTTTATTAACTATATTTTCTGACCAAAATGTAAGAAAACTAAAAATGAATAACAGAAGGGGTGGTGAAATCTACACAAATTTATAGAAATTAAATGACATGCTCTAGAACAATGAGTAGGTAAGTGAAAAAATTGAAAAGTGGTAAGTTTCTTGAGACAGATGAAAATGAAAATAACACATATCAAAAAAATTCGAGATACAGCAAAAGCAATTATAAAAGAAAAGCTTATAACAATAAACACCTACATGAAAAAGAAGAGATATTTCAAATAAACAACCTAATATTACATCTCAAAGAACCAGCAAAACAAGAAGAAACAAATGTTGAAAAGTAGAAGGGAAGAAATAACAAAAATCAAAGTAAAAATAAATTAAAAAGAGAATTAAAAATAGAAAATATGAATGATGAGGTTGGTTTTTTGAAATAATAAACTCAACACTTCCTAGTAGACTAAGAAAGTAACAGAGAAGAGTCAAATAAATAAAAGTAGAAATAAAAAGGGAGAAATCACAACTGCTACCACAGACATAGAAAGGATCACGAGACTATTAAGATCAACTGTATGTCAATAAAATGAAAAACTGGGAAAAAAATAGATAAATCTGTGGAAACATGCAACCTACCAAGATTAAATCATGAAAAAATAGCAAATATAAAAAGACAAATAATTAGTAACAAAGTCAAACTGGAAATACTCTCCTCTCAAAGAAAAGCCCAGGGACTAAAGGCTTTACTGTTAAAGTCTGAAAATATTTAAAGAAGAATTAATACCAATACTTCTCAAATCTCTACAAAATATGAAAGAGGAGGAAATTACTGCAAACTCATTCTACAAGGCCAGTATTACCATGATATCAAAATCACAACGAAAAGTAAAACGACGGACCAATATCGCTCATGAACACAGATGCAAAAATACTTGAAAAAATGTCAGGAATTTGAACTCAACAACATTTTAAAAAGATTATTTACCATGAGCAAGAGGAGTTTATCCCAAAGATGCAAAAATGGTTCAATATAGTCATATCAATAAACAAGATTCATCACAACATAATCAAAGTCAAAAACTGTATAGTCATTTCAACATATCCAAAAACATGTATTCAGTAAAATTTAGCATCATTCATAAAGAGTTCTGTAGATAAAAACTCTCTACAATTTAGATATTGGGGGAACATACCTCCACAAAATAAAAAGCCACATATGAAAAACCAATAGCTAACATCATACTAAATGGGGGAAAATTAAAAGCCCTTCCCCAAGATATGTAACAAAGCAAGTAAGCCCACTTCTACCATTTTTTTCCAAGATAGTACTGGAAGTCCCAGCCAGAGCAACTATGCAAGAGAAAGAAAAAAGGGACATCTAAATTGGTAAAAAGAAAGTGAAGTTGTTTTTGTTCACTGATGACATGATTATGTATATAGAAAATCTTGATTCCATTAAGAAACTATTAGAACTAATACATTAACTTAGTAAAGTGGCACGATACAAAATCAACATACAAAATAAGTATCATTTCTATATGTCAATAACAAAGTATCTGAAAAAGAAATTAAGAAAGAAATCATATAATTGCTAAAGAATAAAATAAAGTATCTATGAATAAATGTAACCAAGGAGGTGTAAGAGATCTACAATAATTATTAGGTTGGTGCAAAAGTAATTGCAGTTTTTGCCATTAACAGTAATGTAAACAGTAATATAAAACACTGGTGATAAAATTAAAGACACCAAAAAAGGATATTCTGCCTTCATATTTGAAGAATAATAAATATGTTTGCACTTTCCAAAATGATCTACATATTTATGACAATTTTCATCAAAATGTCTATGAAATTCTTCACAGAAATAGAAAAAAATAATAAAATTCAAATGAAACAAAAAAATACCAAAAATAGCCAAAGTAATCTTGAGAGAAAGAACACACACAAAGCTGGACATATTGCATCACATGACTTCAAGACATACTACAAATCTATGGTAACAAAAACAACATGGTACTGGCAATAACAACAGACACTTAGACCAGTGGGACAGATTAGAGAACCCAGAGATAAATCCACACTAAAAAGACAGATGATTTTTTGACAAAGGTGACAAGAACACACATTGGAGAAAAATAGTCTCTTCAATAAATCATGTTGAAAAAAACCGTATATCTACATGCAGGCTAACAAAACCAGATCCTTATTTCTTACTATATTCAAAAATTCACTTAAATGCATTAAGAACTTAAGTATAGAACCCAAAACTATAATACTACTTGAAGAAAACATGGGGAATTCTCTACGACATTGATCTTTAAATGGAGTTTTTGCATAGGACCTCAGAGCATAGGCAACACAAGAAAATACAAGTAAATAGAGTATATCAAACTAAAAAGGTGCAAAGCAAACAAAACAATCAACATAGTGAAGAGACAAGTTACAGAATGGGAACAAACATTTGCAAACTATACAAATATCCTGAGTATATAAAGGATTCAAACAACTAACCAGCAAGCAAACAAACAACAAAACAAATAATCCAATTTAAAAATGACAAAATACCTTAATAGGCAGTTTTCCAAAAAAAAAGTGTACAAATGACTGGCAGGTTTATAACAAAATGCTCAACATTACTAACTATAAGGGAAATGAAAATTGAAGCTACGAGATACCATCCCACCCTAGTAACAAGGCTAGTATCAAGAAGAGAAAATATAACAAATACATATGAGGATGTAGTGAGAGGAAAACTCTTTGACACTGTTGGTGGGGATGTAGCTTAGTATAATCACTATAAAAGATAGTATGGTGAGTTCTCAAAAAGTTAAAAATAGAGCTAACATATGGTTCATTATTGACTACTGGTACACAGCCAAAGTAATTAAAATTGGTATGTCAAAAAGATATTTGCACTATGATGTTTATTTCAGCTCTATTCACGGTAGCCAAGAGATGAAATCAAAACGTGTTCATCAGTAAATAAATAGATAAAGAAAATGTGGTATATATACACAATGGAATACTATTTGACTACGGAAAGGAACAAAATACTGTCATTTTTGGCAATATGTGTGAACCTAGATAATATAATGTTCAATGAAATAAACCATAGACTGAAAGACAAATATTGCATGAGCTCACTAATAAGTGGAATATAGGAAAGCTGATCTTGTGGAAGTTAAGCATAGACTGGTGGCTACCAGAGTCTGGGGAAGGGTCTGGGAAGAAAAAGATTAAGGGGGGTCATTCACTGGGTGCAAAGTTACAGTTAGATAGAAGAAATAAGACAGAAGAAATAAGTTCTGGTGTTCTATTACACAGTTGGGTGACTAACAATTATGGTATAACAACAACATATATTTTACAATAGCTAGAAAACAGTAACTTGAAAGTTATCACTATAAAGAAATGATAATGGCTTGAGATGATGAACATGCTAATTATCCTAATTTTATTATAACACAACATACATATGTTTTCAAACATTACACTATACCCTATAAATATTTGAAATTAGGGGCCAGGCATGGTGCCTCACGCCTGTAATCCCAGCACTTTGGGAGGCCGAGGCGAGCGGATCACGAGGTCAGAAGATCGAGACCATCCTGGTGAACACCGTGAAATCCCGTCTCTACTAAAAATACAAAAAAATTAGCCGGGCGTGGTGGCGGGTGCCTGTAGTCCCAGCTACTCTGGAGGCTGTGGCAGGAGAACGGCAGGAACCCCGGGGGCGGAGCTTGCAGTGACCGGAGATCCGGCCACTGCACTCCAGCCTGGGCGATAGAGTGAGGCTCCATTTAAAAAAAAAAAGAGAGAGAAATTAGGGCCTGGCATGGTGGCTCACGCATGTAATCTCAGCACTTTGAGAGGCCAAGGCGGGCAGATCACGAGGTCAGGAGATCGAGACCATCCTGGCCAACATGGTGAAACCCTGTCTCTACTAAAAAAACAAAAATTAGCTGGGCATAGTTGCACGTGCCTGTAGTCCCAGCTACTCCGGAGGCTGAGGCAGGAGAATCGCTTGAACCCACGAGGCAGAGGTTGCAGTGAGCCAGGATAACACCACTGCACTCCAGCCTGGAGACAGAGCAAGACTCCGTCTCAAGAAAAAAAAAAAAGAAATTATGTGTCAGTTATAGGATAACTCACTAACTTAAATAAGTAAGTTTACCAATGCAAAAAATTCCAAGTTCCTGAAGCTGTGTTCTCTGTGTCTCTTGTAGAATAGCTTTTCCACTTTATCAGAATGTTTTCAACTTGGCCTTTCCCTTTATTTTCTGCTTGTCCAGAGATTGAAGATCAAATAGACATCAGAAATTAGGGTCTTTCTAGGTTTTTCTGAGCCAGCACCTGGCCCTAATCCTGTACATTGCCTGCTAGATTGTCTTAACTATCTGGACAATTCTCAAAGATTTTATTCCCAAAGCATTGACTCTCCATTCTTTCCTGTTAGGCATTTCAGTATGATTACTTTTTGTCCCAAAGAAATTCCTTTGCCCAAGGTTATTGATTTGAAATCCTTTTTTTCATGAAGAAACTGACTGCTATAAATTTTCTGTATTTTGCATGCTTTGTTGTGTTGAGTAAACATTTTTATTCATGTGAAATATTTTCCAATTCTTAAGTTTTTATTTGACACATTGGCTATTTAGAATTTCATTGCTTAATTTTCACGTAACTGTCACTTACCGAAATTTCCTAATGTCATTAATTTTTAATTTTATTCTGTTGCAGTCAGAGAAAATTCTTTGCATTTACACAATTCTTTTAATTTTATTGTGTATTTAATCACCTAGAGTATAGTTTATTCTGAAGAACATTCCATGTGCACTTATTAAAAATGCCTAGCCTATTCCTGTTAGGTGGAACAGACAGTACCTGTCTGCTAGAGCTCAGTGGTTTTGTTTTCTTCAAGTCTATTTACTCTTTTACCTCTTGACTGTTTTTTAATTCATTATTGAGAGTGAAGTATTTAAATCTCTGTTATTTTTCGATTATCTCTTGCTTGCTTTATTTTTGTCAGTCTTTGCCTCATGTATTTTCTTTCTCTTTTCTTATTTGCATATTGGTTTACGGTTGTTACATCTTCCTAAGAAATTGACTTTTTTGGTCAATATTGAATGTCTCACTTTACACCTAAGCGTGTGTTTTTCTTTTGGTTTGTGTTAAATTCTCTCTCTTTTTTTTTTTTGAGATGAAGTTTCACTCTTATTGCCCAGGCTGGAGTGCAATGGTGCAATCTCGGCTCACTGCTATCTTTGCCTCCCCGATTCAAGCAGTTCTCCTGCCTCAGCTTCCCAAGTAGCTGGGATTAAAAGTATGCACCACCACCCCCAGCTAATTTTGTATTTTTAGTAGAGACGGGGTTTCTCCATGTTAGTCAGGCTGGTCTCGAACTCCTGACCTCAGGTGATCTGCCCGCCTTGGCCTCCCAAAGTGCTGGGATTACAGGCATGAGCCACCACACCCGGCCTAAATTCTTTTTTAATTGTGTAATTGCAACTACAACTTTATTATAGCTGCTCTTTGCAAGCTTCTATTCTTTCACTTCTACACAATTTGTTTATTCGGATCCAAGGCAATTGTGCTGCAGACAGCATATATTTGTATCATATTTTTATATTCTGTCTAATAATCTCAGTTTTTCTTATTTGATAATCTTATTATATTTAGTATTATTTATATAGTTGGATTTATTTTTTTATGTATTTTTTTCTACATATCATGTGTATTTTATTTTTTTTCTATTTTGCCTTCTTTTGCATTAAGAAAGCATTTTTATGTAATATTGCAATTTTAAAAATAATTTTTAATATATATTTGGAGCTATCTCTTGTTCTTTGAGGGCTTCTGATATACATCTTCATCAGAATCTGTTTTACATTTATAATAACAATACTGATAAGTTACACAAATGTTAGTTCTATGTATTTCTATTTCTGCTTCTTATTTTGTGACATAAATTTTACACTTATATCTATATATACTATAAACAATATTTTACACTTATTTTATATAATTTTATTTTTAAAAATAAGATGAGAAAAGAAAAAAGAGCAAAGATATAGCTACAAATCGATTGATATTAACCTTTTTATTTCCCATTTCTGAATTTTCTCAGTTGTTCCAGAATATTCAGCTAATTTTTATTGCAAAACATGTTATCATTCACCTGTTTTGTTCAGTTATTGGTGAGTATATTACACGTATTTGTAATTGGTCCAACAATATATTTTTATTTATATTGTTATGCATTCATTTTTTTAAATAATATAAGAAATGACCGGGCGCGGTGGCTCACGCCTGTAATCCCAGTACTTTGGGAGGCTGAGGCAGGCGGATCACCTGAGGTCAGTAGTTCAAGACCAGCCTAACCAACATGGAGAAACCCCGTCTGTACTAAAAAAAATACAAAATTAGCTGGGCATGGTGGCACATGCCTGTAATTCCAGCTACTTGGGAGGCTGAAGCAGGAGAATCGCTTGAACCTGGGAGGCAGAAATTGCGGTGAGCGGAGATCATGCCATTACACTCCAGCCTGGGCAACAAGAGCGAAATTCCATCTCAAAAACAAACAAACAAACAAAAACATAAAAATAAAAACAAGATGAGAAAAAAAAGAGCAAAGATATAGCTACAAATCGTTTGATATCAACCTTTTTATTTCCCATTTCTGAATTTTCTCAGTTGTTCCAGAATATTCAGCTAATTTTTACTGCAAAACATGTTATCACTCACCTGTTTGTTCCATTATTGGTGAGTATATTACACGTATTTGTACTTGGTCCAACAATAAATTTGTATTTATATTGTTATGCATTCATTTTTTAAAATAATATAAGAAATTTAAAAATGTATGCATGATGTCTTTTATAATGACATGATTATCTTTGCTGGTGCTCTTGTCATTTCATGTAGATTCAAATTATTCTCTTTGGTTATTTGATTCCTTCCCTCCTTCCTTCCTTCCCTCCCTCCCTCTGTCCCTCCTTCCCTCTCCTCCCCTCCCCCCCGCTAGATCTCCCTCCCTCCCTCCCTCCCTCCCTGCCTCCCTCCTTCTTTCCTTCCTTCCCTCTTTCGTTCTCCCTCCTTCCCTTCCCTTCCCTTCCCTTCTCCTTCCTTCCTTCCTTCCTCCCTCCCTCCCTCCCTCCCTCCCTCCCTCCCTCCCTCCCTCTCTCTCTCTCTCTCTCTCTCTTTCTTTCTTTCTTTCTTTCTTTCTTTCTTTCCTTTTTTCTTTTGAAACGGAGTCTCCGTCTGTCGCCCGGGCTGGAGTGCAGTGGCACAATCTCAGCTCACTGCAATCTCCACTTCCCGGATTCAAGCGATTCTCCTGCCTCCCCCTCCTGAGTAGCCGGGACTACAGGCGCCCGCCACCGCACCCAGCTAATTTTTGTATTTTTGTCTAGTTGAAATCAACTCAGTTTTTGTTTACCTGGAAAGGCCTTATGTTGCCTTTATTTTTTATTGATAGCTTTCCCATTTAGATAATTACTTCTTGACAGTTTTTCTTCGATGAGTAAACACAAAGATTTAAATGGAGTTGAAAGACTTAGAAAGGGCAACTAAACTGTGGTCTAGAAAATGGAAATGAAATTGTTTTTAAATTGAATTGAAAATAAAATTATATTTATGGCAGCTGATGATATGTTGGACTGGGATGCAGACAACAGAAAGAATTAAACTATGGACAACAGAAATCTGTGAGTTGTTTGGTTTTGACTTAGGCCAAATGAAGGGCATGCTTTTTAGAGAATTAAAGATGTTTCATGAGAGCACAGCCATGCTTAAACTAAAGAGGCTGAGTGCCTGCACTGTGCTAAGATCCACAGATTTATTGAAATAGAAGTCACTATTTTAACATACAACAATTTAACATACACTATTAGACTAAGAAAGCAAGTAGGTAGTGATAATTATGATTAATGTTAACTTTAGTTTTAATAGAATCATATTTGATGGGTGTCACAGAAGCCAAAAAAAAATGGCCTTTGCTATAAAATGTGTGCTCTACTACTGAGTGTGTAAACCACTCCTGTGAGTGGAAGCCACAAAGAAACCTGAGGGCCAGGGTGGTAGAATAACCCTTTGATACTTCATATCTAAAAAAAAAATCTCTTGGCCTGGACAGTTTGTATCCAAACACTCATTGCTTGAAATAGATGTGCATTTCTATACTCTATGAATGTACCTGGACAAAGCAGTGAGAGGTATAAAGCAGCCTACATTTTGCTCCCATGTCTAGTGCCCTGACTCAGAACTGTGTCCTCAGGAAAATGGAGCACTTTGCCCATTTAGGTCTGATAGAGGTGGCATTTTTCTGATTCTCACAAAGGTGATTTTTGGTCTACTTCTAACCGTGAAAATCAGAGATTAGTAGGGAACATTAGTGAGGGCAACCATGAATTACTTGAACCAGTATTAATGCAGTGGAAAATCTGACATTGTGTTTCACTAGTTTTGAAGGTTGGGTAATTGGGAGATCACTGTTTCGTTTATAAGAACAGACACCGTACAACCCACTTGGCTGAATATACCTGGGGAAGTAAGCTTACACATGGAAAAGTTGGAGCACAGCTGTTTCTAATGTATTTTCTAGGAATCAAAAAGTTTCATTTTCCCTTGGTGGTTCCCTTTCTTAAAATCACAAAACCAGAGCTTGTACTATCTTCATATTTGACATGAAAATTATAGGCCTTGAGGGGATGGGCTGATGGCATTGCTGCCTTATAACCACATATTGTGAGCCTCATCTTACAAACATGGACTCACTCCAAAGACTCAGCTGGGTGACTGACTGTCAGCATTATTAACAGTGAAAGCTCAAGACTCAGGTGAGTGGTGGGATGAGGCAGAACTTTCTCAATGAAGAGCTAGGATCATTGTCTTTTCCTAATTTCAGTCATGTCTCAGTGAATCATATCTAAGTACAATAGGTGATTCCAAATGAAAAAAGCAACTTTATGAATACTGAGGCCATAGTATATCAATCTTATACTTTGACAATTTTTTAATATTGTATTTGAATTGTAATTGTATTTTGTTATTATACTAGCTTTTTCTCAGTTTAACTTACTGTATATACCTAGGTAAAATTTTATATTTTGAAACACAAGAAACCTGAACTAATTCATAAGAATTTAGTCATACTTCTTTGTTCTTTTAAATTTGAAAACACTTAAATATATTATAATGTTTAGAGTCATCTCAAAGCTTGATTACTACTTAATATTTTACATTAATTAGCTTTCAGTGAATGACCATAAAATTATTTTTTTTTATTGTGGTGTGGTTATTGCACATACAGGATTTGGTTCTGGTTACCATGAAACTGTAAACAAATATCTCCTTTTGTCTTTTATCACATTTTGTAGAGTTAATCACTACATTACACATTTAAAAGCTTGTAATACTAAGCATAATTACAAATTTGTAAAACAAATTCAGCTTTAGTGTATTATATTTTATTAATATAAATAGCTAATATAATGTTATTTTATTAATAAGCTAAAACTTATAAAATGTTCTGTAAGTTTGGGTAACATTTTAAATAATGAGAGAATAATAAATTTCGAAATTTGAAGAAAATAGCATCTCCTTATTATAAAAATTTGTCCAAGTTTTGCATTCTTACAGTTTTTCTGTAAGTTTCAAATTTACAATTTACATGTTAAAAATGCATTCATGAGTGTGGCCAGTAAATTTTAATTTTGCTGTTAAAATACATGTTAATTTTGTCTAACTTTATTAGGAAATAATGTTTTCTAGTTCTGCGATTTTTAACATATAAAAGAAAGGAGTAAGGAGAAGTCAGAAAAGAAAAAGATAATAATAATGGTTGTCTAATTGTGGCTCAAAGGGCATGAAGCCCTCAAGAAAATATAATAGCACAAAATCACTATGTCTCTGAACATTAGGAAAAAATAGCATTTCTAAGTGCTTCAAATATCTGCATTTTATGTATTTAGGGAGGAAGGACCTCAACTGCTCATAGTAAGTGTACATGATGAATAGAAGATGCGGTTTTCCAAATTGCAATTTTCAGCTTGGAAATATTCCTCCAATTTCAATATTTGACACATTTGGTAACACTCTTATCTATACTGTGATGCACAGTGGCATGATTGTACAAGACCTTTCAAATTAAAAAAAAAAATGAGCATTACACTTAGCTGATATCTCCTCAGTTGAAATAATCAGAAAGAAACACTCTTCCAAAAGGATTTTAGGCTTTTTCCAAATTGGTAGTGTAGAATTTGTGATCAAGACCCTCCAGTATTTTTCTATTGCCTACATTTAAAGTAATAACTTTCCTACTTATTTTTTCCTTCGAGCTAGCTGGGAATTAAATGTCTTAAAATTATAAACACCCGTGTCAGCAAGCATTGTGCTTCTAGCTGCAGTCTACACTAATTTCAACTTCCAAAGAGTGGCAGATGCATTACAATCATTCAATGCATCTGATACTTACCATATTTATTATTTTAGTCTTTGTGTATTTTATAAAACTTCTTTTAACAGGCCTAATCTTGGTGGAAACATTTTTTCTTTTCTAAATTTGCCGGCTGTATTTTTCAGTTTGCCATTTATTGCCACTTAACAACAAACCCCTTCTCCCTGGCACCTAAATTTTTTAGGTCCAACAAGGCTGCTCAATGAATGTTGTGAAATGTATGATAAAAATGACATTTTTTATTAGTATAATAAAAACATTTTAGATTTATATAGATTATATTTTAAAACTACACAAGGGACAGTGCAAACATCACTATTCAAATAATATTATTAATAAAATAACAATACTAAACAACTATATTTTATAATAAAGATGAGGAAGTTATTTTATCAAACTTCTTTTTCTACAAATAACATATCCATCATATGCAAAACAGCTTTTGGATTCCTGTTAAGTGGCTTTTTCCTTTTATATACCCTTTATCTTTGGTTCAGATGTCTGATCTAAGCTTCTGTTTTTTATGATCAGATTTTCATTCCTGGTCAGTATAATGGTGTGTTATTCCCCTATTATATATTATTATTTTTACACTTTGTGACTTAAGAATATTGAAATACACTAAAGTGAAAGGCAGTATAATGAGAATAAACTTGAGCTGCATTATGTGTTTACGGAGAGTGCTCAGGAGCTTCACCCTCAGCCCCAGCAGCCTTAGGTTGTCACTTCTAATGCCGAGAGCTAAGCTGTACATTTAGATTTTGAAATTTTTAATGGGTCACATGGAACAAAATTTTTCTTTGCACTCTGAACAACCTAAAAGTAGCATCTATGAATTTTTACCCTATTTTGTTTCACCTACTTTGGCATCATATTAATGCAAATTCCATAATTCTTCTATGGTGTAGTTGCCAGACTTATGAAATAACAATATAGAGTACAGCTGAATTTAATATTTGAATTAAAAATGACTTCTGCAGTATGTTAAAGGCAATTAACAATTGTTTAGCTCTGGCAGGTGAGAAAAATTTTTGAAGATATAATCAATTCAATCATACTCTATCTGTGTCCTCTAATTTATGACAACCAAGATTGTGAGAACCAAGATTGCTGATCTCGTCTGGGATCAGTATCAATGCTCTCAAGAGCCTCAGTGGGAAGATGCACCATCTGATCAAGCAGAAGATTATTCTGTTTCAGTGTGTTTAGGTTATTTACAGAGTAAGTAGAATGAATTAGAGAGCATAAGCTGGATGTTTTTTAGGGTGAAAAAATAAAGTATTAAAATTCTTATCTATGTTATTTAATCTATTTCTCCTATATCTTATTTTGGTGTGTGGTTCATAATATGTGGGTTATATTAATAAAACTATACAGATATATAGTTCATAACTCATTATACATATATTATTGTCTCATGTTCAAATATATTTTTCTAGTACTAAAATGTGATCCTTAAAATTTGGATACCATTAAGCCTTTAATTTAAAATTACTTCATTTTTTTTTTCCTGATGTTAACCTGACAGGAGAACTGAACTGCGCTGATGGTGTAGATGTGTGCTGGTGGAAATCTTTCATTGTTTCTAAGATAAATGCATTTACTTATTAATGTTTTGTAGAAAGAGTAATAACCATTTAATCAACTAGATGTTTCCTTTATAAAATCAAACATATCTGGTGGTTTTAGAGCAACTTTTTCTCAGTCACTAATTTTTTATTATTAACTAAGGATTCTCAATGTCAATATTTTTGCATCATCTCATATATTTTTATTTGTGGAATTGTATAATGATAAGTGACCTGGAATCAGACACACTTTCATTTAAAACAAATCCGAGTGAATTTAATGGTGTTTCACTTTTTTAATGTCATGAAGCTAAATTGTTCTTAGCCCTGGATTAAAGTAAAATGATAAATGACTTCTGAATCTTGGCCAAGTAACATGAAATGGTGACTGCAAAATTGTTCCACAAAATTTTACAAGGTGTTATATTATTGAAGTTATCCCAAGAAAACTTGAGCAGAATTGTCTTTCTCATTGACGACTGAGTATTTTGATCTTATTGAAGATCTTATTGAAGTATTTTTTATCTTATTGAATACTAAGTCTAACCGAAGACTTAGTATTCTTATTGAATACTCAGACTAAGACTTAAGTATTTTTCTAGGCATGGTAGAGTATCTCTGTATTAAGTGAAATCTCAGGAAGAAGACCAACATGTGACATTCCGATGCAACTTTATGGTGAAACAAAGTAATTAAAAGTAGTGGCCAGGCTCGGTGGCTGCTCCATGGCCCACGCCTGTCATCCTAGCATTTTAGGAGGTCAGAAGTTTGAGACCAGCCTGGTCAACATGGTGAAATCTTCTCTACTAAAATACAAAAATTAGCTGGTGTAGTGGTGAGCGCCACTTGGGAGGCTAAGGCAGGAGAATCACTTGAACCCAGGAGGTAGAGTTTGCAGTGAGGAGAGATCATGCCACTGCACTCCAGCCTGGGTGACAGAGTAAGACTGTCTCAAAAAAAAAAAAAGGGTGTGTTTATTTTGTTGGTACCTGAGAGGAAAATATTAAAAAATGTGTTCTGAGAAAAGAGAGATCACATAATAAATCTCTGGGATGTGAACTAAACTGAGATAGCCAGAACCATTTCTATATTATATGTAGTAAATTAGGGTTTGATTAAGCAGAATAATGTCCCCCAGTCCCTATAAGGATATTGACATTTGAATTCCAAGATATCACATTACACATTACAATTCATGACAAAGAGAATATAAGGGTGCAGACAGGATGAAAATTGCTATTATGCTGATGAAATATCATGTATTTATCATGGTGAGTCCAGTAAAATCACAAGGGTCAAAAATCATGGAAGAGTGATGACGAATAAATTGTATCAAATGATAGATCATGAGAAAGACTCAAATGAATGTATTTTTAATTGTTGTAGTGAGTCTTTTCACATTAACATACATTTAATTCAATTCAACTGTACAAATACTATTCATTTTATATGCCCAATTGAAGTGCTAAATATTAAATGAGAGAACATAGAATAAGGATATGATTATTCAGATGAATGCCAAGGTACATGAGGAACATAGATAGTATGCATCTTAGACAGGCAAAATTGAAAATGTATTTATTATATATAGAGATTCATAATCATTATATATGTATACATTTATTTGGTTTAGAAAATAGTACAGGAGACACATTATCAAGAATTTATATAAGATGGGGTTAATCAAGAAGATGAGAGTAAAATAAAAATAATGATAATGGTAATCATTTTGAACGCTGACAAAAGAACATTGATGACACAGATCTATTTTTTTCAGGTCTTCAAAACGTTTCTTCTATGTCATTAGGATGAACACACATTTCACATGTTATCTTTCAAAAAGGCCTTTTATTTTCAAGCTGGCATTGGAATCTCAGCCAACATCTTTCTTCTTCTCTGGCACATTTTCACATTCTTTAAGGATCACAAGCCTAAAAACCATGACCCGATCATCTGTCACTTGGCCTTTGCCCACATAGTGATGCTAGTCATTGCAGCAGAGTTATTGTCTCCAGACGTGTTTGAATCACTGAAATTTCAGAGTGACTTCAGATGTAAGACTGTGTTCTACACATACAAGGTAATGAGGGTCCTCTCTATCTGCAACACCTCTCTCCTGAGCATGCTTCAGGCCATCACCATTAGCCCCAGCACCTCCTGGTTGGTGAGATTTAAACATAAAATCACAAAATACAATATCCTGGGTTTACTCTTTTTTTGGTCCCTCAATTTGTCTTTCAACAGTGACATGATAAGTTACATTGTAGGTTTTTCCAGTGTGACCCAGATAATCCTGAATGTCAATAAATACTGCTCACTTTCCCCAATAAATGTCATCATCAGAAGGCTGTTTGTTACTCTGTCGTTATCCAGAGATGTCTTCCTTGTAGGAATCATGCTACTCTCAAGTGCCTACATGGTGATTCTCTTGTCCAGGCATCAGAGGCACTCCCAGCACCTTCACAGCATTAGCTTTTTATTAAGAACCTCCCCAGAGAAAAGGGCCACCAAGACCATCTTGCTGCTGGTGAGTTTCTTTCTGGTTATGTACTCATTGGACTTAATTGTCTCATCCTCCACAATGTTGTTATGGGTATTCAGTCCTGTCATCTACAGTGTCCACAAGTTTATGGTCAATGCCTATGCCACTGTCAGTCCTATGGTGCTAATCAGATCTGATAAAAGAATCATCAGTATTCTGCCAAAGGTTCATTGGAAGTGCCATCCATTTTTAACAAGTTGGTGGTATTTATTTTGTCATCATCAATTAAATTATTCAAAAACAAAATTTGCTATCTGATTTAAATAAAACATGTGGAATTGCACTTTTGTAATATCTAATTTTTGGTTTTTTTGAGATGGAGTCTCACTCTGTCATCCAGGCTAGAGTGCAGTGGTGTGATCTCGGCTCCTTATGGCCTCCGCCTCCCGGGTTCAAGCAATTCTCCTGCTTCAACCTCTCGAGTAGCTGGGACTACAGGCATGTGCCACCATGCTCAGCTTTTCTTTCCTTTTTTTTTTTTTTTGGTATTTTTAGTAAAGACAGGGTTTCGCCATGTTTGCTAGGCTGTTCTTGAACGCCTGACCTCAAGTGATCAGCCCACCTCGGCCTCCCAAACTGCTGGAATTACAGGTGTGAACCACTATGCCCAGCCTATCTCAATATTTTTAAAATTTCCTGGTGCTAAGAACTACATGGTGTCCTCAGTTTGGTGTCCTCAGTTCAGTTTCCCCCATGATTTAATATTCCCCAAGCATGTCTCTCACTTCTTAATTTTACCTTTATACAGGAAACACTAATTTTTCTTTCTTTTTTTTTTTTTTTGAGATGGAGTTTCACTCTTGTTGCCCAGTCAGGAGTACAAAGGTGTGACTTCTGCTCACTGCAACCTCCGCCTCCCGAGTTCAAGTGATTCACCTGCCTCAGCCTCCTAAGTAGCTGGGATTACAGCTTCCTGCCACCACACCTGGCTAATTTTTGTATTTTTAGTAGAGATGGGGTTTCACCATGTTGGCCAGGCTGGTCTCGAACTCCTGACCTCAGGTGATCTGCCCACCTCAGCCTCCCAAAGTGTTGGGATTACAGGCGTGAGCTACCATGCCCAGCCCATATATGTTGTTTTCAATGGCAGGATTTCATTATTTATGTAGATAAGTAGCATTTCATTTGGGTTTCTATGCCATGTTTTCTTTATCTGTTTGTCCCTCGATGGACACTATGATTATTCCATATCTTGGCTATTGTCATTAGTGCTGTGATAAATATGGGAGTGAAGATATCTCTTTAACATACTGGTTTTATTTCCTTTGTATATACTCCCAGTAGTGGAATTGCTGGTTCATACAGTAGTTTTATTTTTAGTTTGGGAAACCTCTACTTTTTTACGTAATGGCTGTATTAATCTGCATTCAAACCAACAGTGCATGAGGGTTTCCTTTTCTCCACGTATTACCAACACTTGTTATCTTTTGTCTTTTTTATAATGACCACGCTAATTTAACAACTCTATTACTTTAATTTACATTTCCCTGATGTCTAGTGATATTGAGCATTTTTTCATACACCTGTCGACTATATATATATCTTGTTTTGAGAAATATCTATTCAGGTTTTTGCTCATCTTAAAACTGGGTGATTATGATTATTATTTCTGCTGTTGAGTTATTTGAGCCCTTTACATATTTTGGATATTAACCCCTTGTCGTTTGCACATGTTTTCTCCCATTCTGTAGTTTGTCTTTTTTCTTTTCTTCTCTTTTTTTTTTTTTTTGAGACAGAGTCTCGTTCTTGTTGCCCATGCTGGAGTGCAGTGGCACGATCTCAGCTCACTGCAACCTCTGCCTCCCGGGCGGGCTCAAGCGATTCTCCCGCCTCGGCCTCCGGAGTAGCTGGGATTACAGGCGCCTGCCACCATGTCCAGCTAATTTTTTGTATTTTTAGTAGAGACGGGGTTTCACCATGGTGGCCAGACTGGTCACGAACTCCTGACCTCAAGTAGTCTGCCCGCCTTGGACTCCCAAAGTGCTGGGATTACAGGCGTGAGCCACCACGCCTGGCCTGTAGTTTGTCTTTTCACTCTGTTGATGGTTTTCTATGCCATGTAGAAACTTTTATTAATATTTTATTAACTTTTTTTCTGTTTTCTGGTTTTGTACAAAGGTGAGACATTTTGCTCTCACTGCTTTTATGAGCTTTTTTTTTCATGTTGGTGTTATGAAGTTTGACCTTTTTAAAATTAAGGTTTATTTTATTTAAAATTGACATATAATTGTACACATTTATAGATACAGTGTGATATTTCAGTGTATTTATTCATTGTATAATGATATAACTAGAATAATTAACATATCCATTGTTTTCAACATTTGTTATTTCTCTGTGCTGATAACACACAAAATTCTCTCTTCTAGCTAACTTAACCCATGTAATAATATATTATTATTAGTTATAGTCAAGCTACTGTGTAATATAACACAAAAATTTATTTATTTATTTATTTTTGAGACAGAGTCTCGCCTTGTTACTGAGGCTGGAGTGCAGTTGTGCAATCTCGACTCACGGCAACCTCCGCCTCCTGGGTTCAAGCAATTCTTGTCTCGCAGCCTTCCGTGTAGCTGGGATTACAGGCATTTACCACTATGACCAGCTAATTTTTGTATTTTTAGTAGAGATGGGGTTTCACCATGTTGGCCAGGCTGGTCTCGAACTCCTGGCCTCAAGTGATCCACCTGCCTCAGCCTCCCAAAGTGCTAGGATTATAGGTGTGAGCCACCTCGCCCAGCCTATTCTTTCTGTTAAATGGTAAGTGCATTCATTGGCAAACCTGTTCTCATCCCTTCCTCTCCACATCATTTCCAGCCTCTGGTAACCACCATTTTACTCTGCTTCCATGAGATCAGCTTTAAATTTTACATAAAAATGATATCATGTGATGTTTGTCTTTCTATGATTGGCATATTTTAATTAACATAATGTCCTCCAGGTACATCCATGTTGCTGCAAATGACAGGTTATTATCCTGTTTTAGCAAAAACAGTATGGAGATTCTTCTAAAACTTAAAAATAGAACTACCCTATGATTCAGCAGTTTCAATACTGGCAATTTCAATCAATGTATTTCAAAAGGAAATAAAATCAGTATGTCAAAGAGGCTGTTTATTGCAGCACTAATCATGCTAGCCAAACTATTACTACACTTAAGATTTTTTCATCTCTTTTTGACACATTACACTTGTAAACTTTTAAAGGATTTAAAGATTTTCAGTTTTAGAAACTATTTAATCACCAATTCTTTAAATATTTTTTGTTTATATAGTCTAGTAAAGGAATTAGATGTTCATTTCTTCTCAATCCAATCTTCATATATGAATAATTTCATTCTCTATTAACTTGCCTTCTGTAAAATATGTAACTATATCAATTTTGCTTAGTATTTGATTTTATTGGCCTCTCGTCAGCTCAGTGTATTTTAATATGTAACCCATATGTTGTACATTACACTGTTTCACCACATTTGTAATAGCTTACTTTCAATTTGCTTTTTTTTTTCAGATATGACTTGAGAAGCTTATCGTTTTTTTTCTTTGCCCATTACTTTGGCTGTTTTTTCATTGTATTGACAAATATTTAAACATAAGCTAAATATCTGATGTTTATGTACCATATAATTTCTTTTGACCCTTCATCTTGGTGGTTTATCTAATTGTGTGCAACATAATGCATAACTTAGTTTTCACATATGGAAGATATCATACTTGGAATGTCACCAGTCTGTGTATTTCTTCGCTGATTCCATTTGCCTTGTTGGAAGTTGAACAACCTGCATGAATCTGACGTTCTTGTGATTAGTCCTGTCTGAATAGAGCACGTGCTTCTTAGGTTGACTACTCCACTGGGATTATTCCCTTCATTTACTTCTGGTCCTGGGAATTTATATTTTTCTTCAACTATATTTAGCATAATATGGATTGTTTTAACTTCTTGACAATTTTAATTGTCTGTATTAAATGTTTAAAATATATATATTATTTTCCTGAAAAGCATAAATAGCAACAGTTGCATACATTAGTAAAAGGTGGCATAGTCTATGACATAAAACATCATCTCGTGTGAAATCTCAAGTCTCTTGATGTAGAAGACCTCCTTCCCAATACATCATATTGTAGTAATTTGTGAAGTGTGATTACTTTTTACTATTATGTATGTATTGTATATGTATTATGCACAAATTTCAGAAACACTCCAATGAATATATAGCCAGAATTACTGTTTTATATCATAGAAAGCTAATATGGGTTATTTACCTTAATTCAGATTTTTTTTCTACAATTACTATTATTTCTCACAGCACTTCCCTGATATAAAAAACGTAGTTGGATTTAGATTTTTTATTTAATCCAGAAGATGTTGAAAAAGGTTTTAAGTGGAGTTTACCCATGGCTAGATAGTACTTGTTAATTACCTTTAACTTTTTTTTACATTTATTGAGGTATAATTGACAAACTAAAAGTATATATATTTAGGGTGTAGAATATGATGTTTTGAGACATGTTTATATATATTTTAATTACCTCGGTTAAGCTAGTTAACATATTTATCACTTTACATAGTTACTTTGTGTGTCTGTGTGTGAGTGGATATGAGTGGTAAGATTACTTGAGATTTGATTTTGAAAAAATTTTAAGTATACAGTATTATTAACTATAGTCACCAGTCTGTATGTTGCATTCTCAGCATTTATTTATTTTATAGCTGTATGTATCTTTAGACTGATACCTTGTCATTTCCTCCCACATCCTAGCCTATAGTAACCATTATTCTTGTTTCTATGAGTTTGAGTTTTTAAAGATTTCACATAAATGTGAAATCATGCAGTACTTGTCTTTCTGTATCTGACTTATTTCACTTAACATAATGTCTTCATGGTTCATCAATGTTGTTGAAAAAGGCGGAATTTTCATCTTTATTAAAGATAAATTACATATATTAGTTTCTTCATATATTCATCTATGCTAAGTAGTAACCTCTGTAATTTATCAAATTATCTTTTCCATATTATTCAAATACAATATTGTTTTGCATTTATTATTATTAAAATTAATTTCCTGTCTTTAAAAAATTTTTATGAAATTTATGGGGCCAATTCAATCTGCCCTCTTGATAAAAGCCAAAGTTACATGTCAGTTTTACTAATTTGGATTTGATTGAGATTTTTATTGCCTCAAATAATAAGTATAAGCATTAAGGATAAAAATACAGTTATGTTCTTCATCTTACAACAAAGCAATCTTTGGGTTATTTATTGGACAAAAGACTTATTCTATATTATTATTTCTATTTTTATGTTACTTACCTAAACGTTTATTACACATAGAATGCCACAAAATAGGAATAAATTGGTAGTCACAAATTATGAAAGTAAAATTAAGAAACAAGATATGCTTCCCAGAGAATGTCTGTAACAAAAATAAATGAAGTATGTTTTAGGTGATGCATATTCTAATTCCCCTGATTTGATTATTACATATTATATGCTTGTATCAGACTATCACATGTATTACACAAAGATATACAACTATTATGTATCTGTAACAATTAAAAATAAAAAAGAAAGTAGATATGAATATATGTATATATAATCATGTAACAAGTAAAGTATTAATTAAAAATATTTCCACAAAGAAAAGTTTACAGCCTGATATCTTATGTGTCAAATTCAATGAACATTTAATAAATAATATGAATTGTTTAAAAAACTTTCAAAAACTGAAATTTATACTTTCTAACTCACAACACTAGAGTTATTATACAACAAAATATATGACAAAAATGAAAAAAATTCTCCAGATTGAAAAATAACAAAACTGTCTTTTTTTGCAGATGATATAATTTTCTATATAAAAATATATAAGGGGTTCAATAAAATATCCCTAAAACTATAAAGTTAATTAATGTCACAAAACGAAAGATCAGAAAACAAAATTAAGTTGCAGTTATAGATGAAATAAATCAATGAAAATGAAATAAAGAAAAAATGATTTATAATAGCAATAAACAGAAATATTAACAAAGTTTTAAAAAGAAGTACAAATGTATTACACTCGATTTCTTAATTCAGAAAAATCATAGAACTGAATATATTAACATACATTAAATAATCAATTACCAATTTTAAGATTGTAATATCTCACAGATCTACAGATTCAATAAAATCTCTTCAAATTTTTAACTAGTTCTAGTGGAAATTGACAAGTTCTTCCAAAAAACAAATATAGATAAGCTGGGCTTGGCGGCTTTGGGAGGCTGAGGTTGGAGGACTGCTTGAGGCCTGTAGTTGAAAAAGAGCCTGGGCAACATAGGAAGGTACTGTGTCTACAATGATAAAAAAATAAAATTAGCTGGATATGGTAGTGCATGCGTATAGTCCCACCTACTTGGGAGGCTGAGGTGGTGGAATTGCTTGAGCACAGGAGTTTGAGGTAACAGTGAGCTTTGATTGATCCACCTCACTCCAGCCTGAGTGGCAGAGTGAGACCCTGTCTCTAAAAAATGATTTTAAAAAACAATATAAATGTGCACAGAATACCAAATACACAAAAGTCTTTAAAAACAATTTATACTTTTTGATATAAATTCTTATTATCAAAGATAGATTCACATAATTAATAGAATATATTTGAAGATCCAGCTGGGCGCGGTGGCTCATGTCTGAAATCCCAGCACTCTCGGAGGCCGAGGCAGGTGGATCACTGGGGTCAGGAGTTCAAGACCAGCCTGGCCAACATAGTGAAATGCCATCTCTACTACAAATACAAAAAAATTAGCCAGGTGTGGTGGCATATGTTTGTAATCCCAGCTACTCGGAAGGCTGAGGCAGGAGAATCGCTTGAACCCGGGAGTCAGAGGTTGCAGTGAACCGCAATTGCACCATTGCACTCCAGCCTGGGCAACAGAGCGATCGTATCAAAAAAAAAAAAAATGACCATCTAAAAAAAAAAATCCATTAAAAAACACATTGATTTATGGCAAATTAATATTCACAAAAGTTCCAAAAAATTTAAATGTGGAAGAAACATCTTTTCTGGGAATTTTTCTAAGAACATTGGCTATAAACATTTAAAATAAAAAGTTAGACCCCTATCTCAAATCAAACATACAGAAGTACTTAATGTAAGCTGTAAGGCTAAATGTAAGAGCTAAAATGACAAATTTCTCACAAGAAACATAGAAGTAAATTTTTATAATCTTGTATTAATTTCTTTTGTTTGTTTTTTACATTTAGGTTTGTTTTATTTAATGTTAATTCCATACTGTGTTTCAGTAAGAACGATACAGATTCTGTGTCTGTGGCTCCAGTCAGATATCCAGTAGTACAAATTAGCTTCCAGTTATATATACTGAACAAAAGAGATTGAGCTAGCAGAGGGGAGGAGTGAAGTAAAAGTAGGCAAGAATGAGCAGCCACGATTGTTGAACTGTTACCAGCACCATGCTTTCTAGTAATATTTCAGCAGAGTTTGAAACACTTTTTACAGCAAAACCATTACAACTCCTCCCTCCGCAAACAACGTTTAACCATCTCAAGCTAACACCCAATTACTTTGAAACATTTGGTATAAAATACGGTTCAAACAATTAGAAAAACTGAAAAATGATACCACTTAATGCCTCTATAGTGTGATTAACATCTCCCTTAGATGCTTGCATCACCTAGAAGTCTAATGGCTTTCAAACGTAATTTCCATTTCTAATGGTAATCTTGCCACATCTGGCACGGAGACAATACAGTAATGCTGAAAAAGCCTCTGCGGTCCTGTTAGTGTCTTAAAGAACCTAAAAGCTGGGACCAGTAAAATCCACAGAAATTCACTTCTTGACTTTAAGAACTTTTGAAAACCGTTAAAAACAAACAAAACACACACACACACACACACACACACAAATCCCACAAAAAACAACAACAGGGTAGGAACCTAAATTCTGAGGCCAAATGTAAAAGTCAGATTTGGTGGTTCTTAGTGACAATGGGGACTTTCCAAGGGGTGGGTGGGATGGGGAAGAGTGGGGGGGTCAGGGATGATTTCTCTTGTTGGCTTTTATGTCTCACTGATTTTCATCTTCCACGTCCTGCAGCGCTTCTTTATTCTGTTCTTCACCATCACCCTGCATGCCTGAAGTCCATAGTGTCATTATAGCTTCCTTCACTCAGCGTATCCAGTTCTGCAATTGCATCATCAAAAGCTGCTTTTGCCAACCTGCAGGCACGGTCAGGGGACTTAAGAATTTCATAGTAGAGCACTTTGGGAGGCTGAGGCGGGTGGATCACGAGGTCAGGAGATCGAGACCATCCTGGCTAACACGGTGAAACCCCGTCTCTACTAAAAATACAAAAAATTAGCCGGGAGCGGTGGTGGGCGCCAGTAGTCCCAGCTACTCGGGAGGCTGAGGCAAGAGAATGGCGTGAACCCGGGAGGCGGAGCTTGCAGTGAGCCGAGATAGTGCCACTGCACTCCAGCCTGGGTGAAAGAGCAAGACTCCTTCTCAAAACAAAACAAAACACACACACAAACAAACAAACAAACAGAAAAACAAAGAATTTCGTAGTAGAATAAGGAAAAATTGAGAGCAAGACTTAAGCGAATAGGATGCGCAGGTGGAAGTTCTGTCATAGCAATATCACTAGCAGCTTTATAACCCACTAGGCTGTTCTCCACAGCCTCCTTCCTGTCATTTCCTGTGGCAAATTCTGCCAGATACCTGTGGTAGTCCCTTTTCATTTTATAATAGAAAACCTTGGACTCGCCAGTGTTAGCTGCTGGAATGAGGTTTTGTCCAGTACATACAGAAAGTGACAACAGATTAAATTTAGCTCAGTCTCAACCATTTGCTGATATTCCCAAATCATTTTTAGCTTGTCTTCTCCCTTGTTTTCTTCTTTCTGTTCAATGCTGATTATTCTCCAGAAGGCTCTTCTAGCTTCAATCACATTGTTATATGAAACAGATAGGAGGTTTTTTTCTTCAACTGTCAGCTCCACATCCATCCCTGCTACTTTCTTCATTGACTACACTCTTTCTTGGAAGATACTGCAGGTTCACTTCCAAAGCACGTTGTATTGCTCAGCCTGCTGGCCTGCTTTGCCTGGTAGCAGATCCTCTTTTTTTTTTTTTTTTTTTTGGAGACGGAGTCTCGCCCTGTCGCCCAGGCTGGAGTGCAGTGGCGCCGGCTCACTGCAAGCCCTGCCTCCCAGGTACACGCCATTCTCCTGCCTCAGCCTCCCGAGCAGTTGGGACTACAGGCACCCGCCACCGCTCCCGGCTAATTTTTTGTATTTTTAGTAGAGACGGGGTTTCACCGTGTTAGCCAGGATGGTCTCCTGACCTCGTGATCCGCCCGTTTTGGCCTCCCAAAGTGGTGGGATTACAGGCATGAGCCACCGCGCCCAGCCACCAGATCCTCTTGATCACCCATAGTGGCAGAGGCTCCCACAGGGTCTGTGCGACGGACGGAAGCAGATAGTGTCTCTGACTCTCTCAGCCTCTGGTTCCATGTCCGGGCAGCAAAAATGGTGGCACCTCAATCCGGGACTTCCACCTGAGCACGCGGACAACTGCTCAGCTCTATGGCAACCGCTCCCTGGCAACTAAGGATTTCTTAAATAATACCACAAAAAAGCATAATCAAGAAGAAACTGATAAACTTCATCAAATTGAGAAACATTTTTTTCAAACACCAAGAAGAATATATAATCTAAGCTGCATAATGAGAGAAAATATTTCAAATTATATATCTTCTTAGGCTCTAGTATCCGGAATATAAACAAAACCAAAACAAAACTCTTATATGTCAAATAAAAGGACAAATTACCAATTAAAAATGGTCAAGGGACTTGAATATATGTTTTACCAAAGAAGATAGGCAAATTGCTAATATGAACATAAAAATATGCTCAATATAATTTCCTACTAGGAAAATAAAAATCAAATGACAATGAGATAACAATGAACACACTATATTGGCTACGACAAAGAGAAAATAACAAGTGTCAGCAAATCTGGAAAGTATGGAATTTCTATGCATTGCAGCTGGAAAGGTAAAATAATGTAGTCATTTTGTAAAACAATTTGGCAGTTCTTCAAAATTTTAAACACAGAATTGCCACATGGCCCAGAAATTTTTCTCCACATATGTATGCAAAGGAAATGAAAACCTAAGTCACACAAAGACTTGCATGTGAATGTTCACAGCAGCAATGTTTATAAGAGCCAAAGGGGAATACCATCCAAATGTCCACCAGCTAGTGAAAAAATATGTGTCACATTTATGCAATAAAATCCTCAGCATTCAAAGGGAATTAAGCAATAATCCATGCTACATTGGAAATAAACCTCAAAAATAGTAAACTAAGTGAAACAAACTAGGTTTCAAAAAGATTATGTAATGTATAATTCCATATATAAAAAGAGTCCATAAAAAGCTCATTGATAGAAAATAAATTAATAGATGTCTAAGGCCTGGGTGATGGTGGAGAGTGAATGAAAACAAGATAGATTTTACTCTGAGATGATGAACATATTTTAAAGTTAGTTGTGATTATTAGTATGTAACTCTGTTAAAATATTAAAAACAGGCTGGGTGCGGTGGCTCATGCCTGTAATCCCAGCACTTTGGGAGGCTGAGGCGGGTGGATCATTTGAGACCAAGATTTTTAGACCAGCCTGACCAACATGATGAGACTTCCATCTATACTAAAAGTACAAAAAAATTAGGCTGACGTAGTAACGCATGCCTGTAGTCCCAGCTACTCGGGAGGTTGAGGCAGGAGAATTGCTTGAACCCAGGAGGCAGAAGTTACAGTGAGCCAAGATCCCACCACTGCACTCCAGACTGGGCAACAGAGCAAGACTCTGTCTTAAATAAATAAATAAATAAATACATTGATATTGTACAATTACAATGTCATTGTGTTATATAAATTATATCCCATTAAAGCCTATCAAAAATAAACATGCCAAAAGTATTAAAATAGTTTCTGACTTTAAGAAATCCAAGTAACAGACTTTTAACACCAAAGTTATTTCTGCTGATTTAATAAATATTAAAGAAAGAAGAAGATACTTTAAATATCACAAAAGGACACAAGTGCAACCAAAAACATTATAGAGGTCACGTAAGCAAAAAGAAAACAGTTTGTAAGGAGTAATTATGAACAGGAACCATCTGGTTTTACTAGACTAGAAAAGTGAAGTCATTCACAGAAGACTACTGTAACTCACAGATGGTTAGAAACAAGTTATGTCATCGTAGAATTAAAACAATTCATTTTAAAAATTAAAAATTAATTAAAATTTTAAATTAAAAAATCATTAAAATTAATTAATTAAAAATATTCAGAGACGCAATCTAATATAAAGTTGGTTGATGGCACCCGTCTCTACAGTTAGAGTAGCCTATTGCTAATGCAAAAGCTGCACATTCGTCACTTCTTCAAAACCAATCTCAATACCCAAATCTGATACTAATCTCTAAATTTATTACTACAATTTATGAGAAGATATCTGCCTATTTTTTAAATTATGTAACATGGCTAATGTTCAGTGTTTGAAGGTTTTTATTAAAAATAACTTAAATTTTTTATTTACAACTCATTATGGAAATTAAAAATGTAAACAAAGATATGGAAATTATACAAAAATTCATGAGTACCCATCACAAGGCTCCAGCCATTATTTTGTCTTTCATTTTCAATTATTAACTCCATATTTTGGTAAAATGTTAAAGGAAATATAAAAATCTGTATTGTTAAATTTGTAGAAATTTTGTAGCTGTAACAATGAAAATATTATTATGATTCCTCATAATTTTTTCTTTTTTGAGACAGAGTTGCCCAGGCTGGAGTGCAGTGGCATGATCTCTGCTCACTGCAACCTCCGTCTCCCAGGTTCAAGGGATTCTCCTGCCTCAGCCTCCCAAGTAGCTGGGATTACAGGTGTGTGCCACCATGCCCGGCTAATTTTTTGTATTTTTAGTAGAGATGGGGTTTCACCGTGTTAGTCAGGATGGTTTCTAACTCCTGACCTCATAATCTGCCTGCCTTGGCCTCCCAAAGTGCTGGAGTTACAAGCGTGAGCCACTGCACCTGGCCAAAAATATTTTAAAATATATATTTGTGTGTATATTTATGGGATACATGAGATGTCGATACAGACATGCAATATATAATTATATCATGGGGAATGAAGTATCCATCCTCTCAAGCATTTATTCTTTGTGTTACAAATAATCCAATTATACTCTTAGATATAATAAAATGTACAATTAAATTATTATTGACTATAGTCACTTTGTTGTGTTATCAAATACTAGGTCTTTTTCATTTGTTCTAACTACTTTTTGTATTCATTAACCATCCCCGCTTCTTCCCAACCCCCACCACCACCCTCCCCAGCCTGTAGTAACCATCCTTCTACTCTATTTCCATGAGTTTAATTTTTAGCTTCCACAAATAATTGAGAACATGTAATGTTTGCATTTCTTTCCTGGCTTATTTCACTTATCATAATGATCTGCAGCTCATGTTGTTGCAAATTACTGGATCTCATTCTTCTTTATGGTTATGTAGTATTCCATGGTGTATGTACCACATTATCTGGTGTTCTATGTACCCCTTTATCTGGTCTTCTGTTGATGCACATTTAGGTTGATTCCATGATATTGCTGTTGTGAATAATGGTGCAATGAATATGTGTATACATGTGTCTTTATGATAAAATAATTTATATTTCTTTGGTTATGTACCCAATAATGAAATTGCTCAGTCAAATGGTGCTTCTGTTTGTAGTTCTTTGAGAAATCACCACAGTGCTTTCCACAATGTCTGGACTAATTTACATTCCCATCAGCAGTGTACAAGCATTCCACTTCCACCACAACCTTTGCAGCATCTGTTACCTTTTTGTTTTTTTGAGACCGAATTTCACTCTTGTTGCCCAGGCTGGAGTGCAATGACACAATCTTGGCTCACCGCATCCTCTGCCTCCCAGGTTCAAGCAATTCTCCTGCCTCAGCCTCCTGAGTAACCGAAATTACAGGTGCCCGCCACCATGCCTGGCTAATTTTGTATTTTTAGTAGAGACGGGGTTTCACCATGCTGGCCAGGCTGGTCTTGAAATCCCGACCTCAGGTGATCTGCCCACCTCAGCCTCCCAAAGTGCTGAGATTACAGGCATAAGCCACCACACCAGCTCTTTTTTTTTTTTTTTTTTTTTGAGACGAAGTCTCACTCTGTTGCCATGCTGGAGTGTCAGGCTGGAGTGCAACCAGTGGCACGATCTCGGTGGCTCACTGCAACCTCCGCCTCCAGAGTTCAAGTGATTCTCCTGCCTCAGCCTCCCTAGTAGCTGGGACTACAGGTGTGCACCACCACACCCAGCTGATTTTTGTATTTTTAGTAGAGATGGGGTTTCACCATGTTGGCCAGGATGATCTCAATCTCCTGACCTTATGATCTACCCGCCTCGGCCTCCCAAAGTGTTGGGATTACAGGTGTGAACCACCATGCCTGGCAGCAGCATCTGTTACCTTTGAACTTTTTAATAATAACCTTTATAACTGGTGTGAGATAGTATCTCATCCACTATCTAATATTTTAAATAATGTGCAAAAAAGGAAACAAAATCAGATTATTCAGTAACAACTGTAACAAAAATTATAGCACATCTGTACAACTTGACATCAAATAATTGTTACATTGCAGGGTAGTTGTGAAAACATACATGTAGATAAAATATTTAAAAAAGAAAAGGGGCTCAAGATGGTAAACTAGTGACATTGGATGCCAATTCTCCTTAGAAAGAACAATAAATATTGTGAACTGGTAATTTTACCTCAAACAGAATATCAAGGAAAGAACACTAGAACCTAACTGAGAACTCACGGAGAAAACCTGAGGAACCGAAGGAAAAGGAAGCAAGAGGCCAACTCAGCAGAGAGCTGCTAGGAACCTGGAGGGACTCAGCATTGCTGAGGATGGGTATGTGGGAAAGGTTTCCGCAGCCTACATTTCTCCTGTGGACTGCCAGAGTCTGAACTGTGGGAGAGCTCCTTTGTTCTCATAAACCTTGACACTAGCATGGTTGTTGATTTCAAGAACTCTTGAGAGCATAGCACCAGACTGGGGACTTACACTGTGCTACTCACATTCCACCAAGATGCAAGTGGTTGTGTCAGGATGCCACTGGGAAAATGCAGGTATCAGGGGACTGACTCCAGCCCTGTGAACTTCAGTTCCCCTATCTCTGCATCTCAGGAGCTGCCGCTGACATTGGCCAGTGCCAGCTTGGAGGGCTGCAGTGGCACAGAGCTGGCTGGACCCAGGAATGACGCAGTTCCCCAGAAGTTTGGCCCTTACAGAGTGCTGCTCCTGGGAAAGAGGAGAGTTCAGTGAACCGAGAAGGCAAAACTAGGACAAAAATGAAAGCATTGTACTTTCAGAGTCCAAGAGCTGCCTGCTTGGGGACTGTGAAAAGTAATTTTGCTCCAACAGGTGCGAAAACTGTCTTCAGCTCTGCAAATAAAGAGTGAAATGCCCTCCCACCAGCTGCACAACCTCTGTGCAGCGGCTCAGGCACAGAGAATGAGACCCCTCTTCCCCCTTCGCACACCACTGCAGGCACAGTCTCTACTACTGCCACAGGAAGTTGGGGCAGGTGAGCATCTTGAGCTGTGAGTGGTGACTGCAACCCGACTGGCAGCATGGCCTTCAAGCCTAGGCTTAAAAAAAAAGTCAAAGGTCTGGGCACGGTGGCTTATGTCTGTAATCCCAGCACTTTGGGAGGCCGAGGCGGGTGGATCACGAGGTCAGGAGATCGAGACCAGCCTGACCAACATGGTGAAACACGTCTCTACTAAAAATACAAAAACCAGCTGGGCGTGGTGGCGGGCACCTGTAATCCCAGCTACTCGGGAAGCTGAGGCAGGAGAATCGCTTGAACCCGGGAGGCAGAGGTTGCAGTGAACCGAGATTGTGCCACTGCACTCCAGCCTGGGCGACAGAGCATGACTCCATCTCAAAAAAAAAAAAAAAGTCAAGGTCATTCAATGCTGAAGATCTGTGGTCTTCACTGAGAACCAACAGAGCTTGTGTTAAGATAGTTGGGCATAGAGGACTCTGTGTGCTCTGCCTTTCTCTAGCTGAGTAGTAATGAAAATGGGTTTAGAGGGAAAACACCAGAATTAACAGGGGACTTAAAAAAAGCTAACTAAGGCTGGGTGCAGTGGCTCATGCCTGTAATCCCAGCACTTTGGGAGGCTGAGGCGGGCAGAGTTCGAGACCAGCCTGGCCAATATGGTGAAACTCCGTCTCTACTAAAAATACAAATATTTCCTGACCTCGTGATCCGCCCGCCTACGCCCCGTCTCTACTAAAAATACAAAAAAAATTAGCTGGGCGTGGTGGCGGGCGCCTGCAGTCCCAGCTCCTCGGGAGGCTGAGGCAGGAGAATGGCGTGAACCCGGGAGGCGGAGCTTGCAGCGAGCCGACATGGCGCCACTGCACTCCAGCCTGGGCCACAGAGCGAGACTCCGTCTCAGACAAAAAAAAAAAAAAAAAAAAAAAAAATATATATATATATATGTATATACATGTATGTATATATACACACACACATATATATGTATATATACACACACACATATATATATGTATGTATATATATACACACACACACACACACACACACAAATATTAGACGGGCGTAGTGGCGGGCACCTGTAATCCCAGTTACTCAGGAGGCTAAGGCAGGAGAATCACTTGAACCCTGGAGGCGAAGGTTGCAGTGAACCGAAATCGCACCACTGCACTCCAGTCTGCACGTCACAGCAAGACTCCGTCTCAAAAAAAAAAAAAAAAGCTAACTAATGAGCTCCCTTTTTCTTACAGTGAGTGAGATCTGGAATACCAAATAATTAATATGCACATGAAAGCTTGAAAGGCAATGCTTATCTAAGTGGCTCTCACCCTAAACTTCCATTTAAGAGCGTCTGGCCAGTTTGAAGAAATGCCATCCCCTGTGCCCTCGCCACTGCTTCTACCTATTGTTCTGGGTGGAATCGTTCATGTTGTTCTAATTAATTGCCCCATGTGATTCCAAGGTGAGGCCAGGGTAAAGCACACAGGCTCCCAAATCCTTTCAGGAGAGTTGAGTTAAGCTTTTTCCCTGAAGGGAGATCACAGAGGCTGCTCTGCTTGCGTTTGGTAGGGAGCAGGTCAGTTTAGCCCATATTCCCATTGCTGTAACAGAAACCACTGGAGTCTGTGGCAAGGGAGAGTACCACAGGGCAGAAAAATGAGTAAGTCACAGTTTCATCTTTATTTAGCAGGTCATTGTTTCTGAATTCTACAACAAAGGCCAGAAGGAGAGAACATTTTCTGCACTTTAAGGTCCTTCTGCCTGTGGGTGTGGTGGTACCAGGTAAAAAGTTTGTCCTGATGCCTTCAAGGACACATTCTCAAGATGAAGGTGAGATTTGTTCAGTTAATCTCTCCTGAGAAGGAATCAGAGAAAAGAGAAAAAATGGGTGATTCTCAGATAAGTGTCCCAGGTCAAAAAATGTTTCCACTTTTTCTTCTAGGATGTCATGTACCTAGAATTGCAATCATTTCCATTTCTACTTCTGATGTTCCTGCCTAACAAGATTATTTGAACTACTTTTTTCCTTTTCTTCTCATGACAGTGAAAGGACCTCTTTTAAATAATTCTCCCCTCTATACCAGAGCCTTATCTTCATTCTCTCCATCCAGGCTTCTTACATATCACAAATAATTCTTACCTTGAATTTATACTCTGAAATATTGACAGTATTCCCTGTGTTGACAGATCAGTCTGGGCAGGTGGGGATATAAAACATTCTTTTGGGGGATGGTGCTGGGTCCTCAGATATCAGTGAGTGAGAAAAGTCCACTGTTTATGTTCCATCTGGATGCTCCATCAGCTCTATGAAGAACATAACTTTTAAATGAACACTTAAAAAGGATGGAATTAATTGCCTAGGATAATTTGGAAGATAGGAAAAGGGATTAATTTTTACAAATGTGCCTTCTAGGATGCTCAAGAGAGAGCATTTAAATACACTATTAGAAATTACAAAACATGGGAAACATATATGGCTTGAACTTTACATAAAACTGATGTTTTTAATGATTAGATTCAGATTATGGTGTATGTTTTTTGGCCAGTAATCTTGCAGAAGTCATGTTGAATCCTCCCGTATGTATCAGCACCTGATACCAATTTGTCCCATTAATTTTATTCACTTGGTTAAGGTGCTCTCTGAAGGATTCCTCCACCATAAAGTTACTTTTTCTTTGAACTCTGTCATTAGCAGGTATCTTGGAGAGACTTTCTGATTAATGTGCATAAACAATCACATTTAATCTAGAAGTGTCCCTTTCTTATTAGTTTCTCTTTGTTTATATCTTGCTTCAGAAAATGAAGCTTGTCATCATTGTTTACTGGTCTTATACACTGGGATAAAACCCAGGTTCTGTCACTTACTAGATGTTTTACAAAATATTTTTCTTAGCTAGAATCATTGGCATCATTGATGAGTTGTTAGCAATGCAGAAACTCAAGTCTCATCCCAGGTCTCTTGAATTAGAATATACATTTTAACAAAATTTCCAGTTTATTGATGTACACATTAACATATGAGCAGTACCTTCTAACTTAATGTGACTTCTCCATATGGGAACTATATACAACTTACTCTGTATAATGTAAATATAGCACTCAAAATTGTATATGCTTGTGTTTATGCCATGAATTGTATGCTGTATCATTCAGAAAACTATAGTACCTACACTGGTTTTGTGGATCTTATTTCATTCTCTTTCCTCAGAATGAGGGAATACATTAGAGAATCATTCTGTATTAAACAGTATCTTATTGGATAATTCAAGTCTGTCATGTAAAACAGAGCCAACTCTCTTAACTCTCAAACACCTAGAGTCAAATTAAGAATTCTGCCTATGGCCACTTGCTAAATATGTGTGTGTGTTTGTTTGTTTAGAAACTGCTAACATTGAAGGATGTGGCCATAGAATTATCTTAGAAGGAGTGGGAATGTCTGAATCCTGCTCAGTGGAATTTGTATAGGGATGTGATGTTAGAAAACTACAGAAACCTGGTTTCCCTAGGTGAGAATAATTTTTCCCCAGAATTCCTAATACACCCTAAGGTTTCTATTTTCTCCCTTAGTAGAACGGTTTTGGGAGTTTTTGGTCTGCTTAAATTATTTTTAGGTCAGTAATTTTTTTTTTTTTTTTTTTTGAGACGGAGTCTCGCTGTGACGTGCAGACTGGAGTGCAGTGGCGCGATCTCGGCTCACTGCAAGCTCCGCCTCCCGGGTTCACTCCATTCTCTTGATTCAGCCTCCCGAGTAGCTGGGACTACAGGCGCCCGCCACTACGCCTGGCTAATTTTTTGTATTTTTAGTAGAGACGGGGTTTCACCGTGTTAGCCAGGATCGTCTCGATCTTCTGACCTCGTGATCCGCCCGCGTAGCCCTCCCAAAGTGCTGGGATTACAGGCGTGAGCCATCGCGCCCGGCCTAGATCAGTACTTTTAAGGAAAACTTGAAGGTTTTTTGGAATAAAAGAAGTCTTCAAGATATGTTATCTTAACAGAAACCTTCCCCTTTCTTGAGCTAATCTGTATCCTTCACTCTAGATTAGTAGAAATCTAGAAATACAGTGGCATAAAATATTGTTGCCCAAATATTGAAATCCAATATTCATCACCAATTTTAAATTCAATAGTGTTGGATAGTAGAGCTGTGGACCCAGAAATGTAAAATATATTTTAAATATTCTAAAGGTTCTGTCAGAAAACACTATTTTGAAATTAATTTTCTAGAATCTTTCATAATATTCTCTCCTCTCTACTGAACATAGTACTAGGTTGGTAATTGGAGAATCCCAGCAAGTCATGTTACTTTTTCTAACAAAACAGGTCTTGCTGTCTCTAACCCTCATCTGATCTGCTGCCTTAAGCAAATAAAAGAGCCCTGGAATGTGAGGAGACATGAGACAGTAGTCAAATACTAAGATAGGTAAGCATGAATAAAGCAGATAACACAGACCAGAGGTACAAAGGTCAAAAAGAATGCCAGACCTTTAAATGTGATATGGGACACTGCTTCAATGGAAATGTTTCCTAAAAAGCCCTTTTCCCTCTTGCTCTCAAATAGGAGCATCTTCTGTCCCATACCCTTAAATTCTCTAAGGACTCTACTTCCCATTCTGTGATTTTCCTTTGAGATTACCATGAGAGCCAGAGTCTCCTTTATGGCTTATAAGGTACTGGATGATATGCCTGTTCTTCCATTGCTTTGGGGGGATACAAGAATATCTTTATTTTTAAGGAACTGCATATTAGATCATTTTTAAAGTTTTCTTTTTCCATCATGTCTGAAACGTGTGAGAGCAGTGCTGATATTAAGATTTGTTTCAGGAATCTTAGAAACATCAATGACAAAGTTGCTTGTTATTTCTCTATTTTTTCTTTCTGATTTTTGCAATCCTAACAGATTTGAAGTGATCGCTCATCACTGTTTTCATTTGCAACTGCCTGATGGTAGGTGATATTGAGCATTCTTTCATATACCTATTTGTATATATTTGTTGACAAAATATTTTGTCAGTCTTCTGTCTATTTTTCAGTTGGATTATCATCATTATTATTATATTTGCCTTTGCTTTGAATTTCTTATATATTTTGAATATTAAACGTATTGTATATATGGTTTGCTCTTGTGAGTATGAAACAATAAACATGCAAATGTATCTATCATTTTAATATAATAAATTCTTTTTGGGGGTAGATCCCCAGTGATGAGATTTCTGAATCAAATCCTTAGTTATTTGAAAAATTTCCATTTTTTTATAGAAGTTGCATTAATTTATATGTTTCTGCTGGCAGTGTATAGAGTGTTCCCCTTTCTCCACATCTTTGCCAATGTTTATTATTTTTTTTCTTTTTAATAGTAGCCACTATGGCTAATGTAATATCTCATTGTGGTATTACTTTGTTTCTCTGCTAATTAGTGATATTGAGCACTTTTAAAATATGCATGTTGGCTGTGTATGTCTTTTTTGAAAAATGCCTAGTTATTTGCCCATTTTTTAATGCAATTCTGTTTTTATTACTATGATGATTTGAGTCATTTGTAAATTCTGAATATTAGTTCCATGTTGGCACATAGTTTGCAAATATGTTCTTTTATTCTGTAGGTTGCCTGTTTAACCTGTTGAATTTTTTTTTTTGCTGTGCCAAATTTTTTAGTTTGAGTCCCATTTTTCTATTTTCCTGTACTTTTTTTATTGCATGTTTGAGGCTTTAGTCATGAATACTTTGCATAAACCAATGCCCAGAAGAGTTTTTCTTTTATCTTCTTTTAGTACTTTTACAGCTTCGGGTCTTACTTTAATTCTTTAATTCATCTTGAGTTGATTTTTGTATATGGTGAGTGATAGGGGTCTGTTTTTATTCTTCTGTATATGGTAATCCAATTTTCTCAGCACTATTTATTAAACAGGGTATTCTTCCTCTGGTGTATGTTCTGATCAGTTTAGTCAAATATCAGTTGACTGAAGATATGTGACTATACTGGGTTTTCTATTCTGTTTGCTTAATCTACATGTCTGTGTCTATACCAGTACCATGCTGCTTTGGTTACTATTGTGTTGCAGTATAATTTGAAGTCAGGTAAGTGATGCCTCCAGCTTTGTTCTTTTTGCTTAGGATTGTTTTGCCTCTTTGGGCCCCTTTCTTATAAATTTTATGGTAGTTTTTATCTAATTCTGTAAAAAATAATGCAGATATTTTGATAGAGATTGCAGTAAATCTGTAGATTGCTTTGGGCAGTATGGTTATTTTACCAATATTAATTCTTTCGATCCATGAGCATGAGATATTTTCCTTTTTGTGGCATTTACATTTTGTCTAATCAATGTTTTGTAATTTACCTGTAGAGATCTCTCATATGTTCCTATGTATTTTATTGTTTTTTTGTAGCTATTGTAAATGAGATTGGCTTCTTGATTTGGTTCTCAGTTGGATCATTGTTTGCGTATAGAAACACAGTGATCTTTTTTATTACTGTTGTATCCATTGTAATGTCTATTCTTTTATTTCTGATTTTGTTTATTTAGATCTCTCTTATTTTTGCAGTTAGTCTAGCTAGCAATTTATCAATTTTGTCTTTTTGAAGAACTAACTCTTTATTCTGTTGATCATTTGTATTGTTTTTGGTCTTTATTTCATTTGATTCTGTTCTTTGTTATTTTTTTCTTCTTCTAACTTGGAATTTGGTTTGTTATTAATTTTCTAGTTTCTTGAAGTGTGATGTTAGGTCCTTAATATGTAAGCTTTCTACTTTTTTGATGCAGGCATTTAGTGCTATAAACTGCTGTCTTTTAGTACTATTTTTGCGGTGTCTCACAGGTTTTATTGTATTGTGTTTCTATTTCCAATTTGTTCCTACAAATTTTTACTTTTCATCTTAATTTTTTACTTGAGACGGGGTCTCACTTTGTCACCCAGGCTGGAGTGCAGTGGCACAATCTTGGCTCACTGCAACATTCACCTCCCAGGCTCGAGCAATCCTCCATCCTCAGCCTCCTGAGTAGCTGGGACCACAGGTGTACACCACCACACCTAGTTATTGTTTTGCATTTTTGGTAGACACAGGGTTTTGCCATGTTTCCCAGCCTAGTCTCAAACTCCTGACTTCAGGTGATCCACCTGCCTCAGCCTCCCAAAGTGCTGGGGTTACAGGTGTGAGCCACCACCCCTGGCTGACCATCTTAATTTCTTAATTGACACGGTGACTGTTTAAGAGTATGTTAATTTCTTTGTAATCTTATAGTTTCTGAAATTCCTCTTGATATTGATTTGTAGTTTTATTCTACTGTGGCCTAAAAGGTAGTTGATATAATTTTGATTTTTGAGGGTACTTTGTTGAGACTTGTTTTATTGCCTACCACATGGTCTATGCTGCAGAATGTTCTATGTTTTGATGACAGGGGTGTATATTTTATGGTTGAGTGAGAAGCATGTTCTGTAGATGTCTTTTAGGTCCATTGGGTCTAAAGTCCAATTGAAGTCCAATATTTATTTGCCAACTTTTCTATTTCAATGATCTCTCCAATGCTGTGAGTAGAATTTTATTTTCTCCACTATTAATTGTATTACTGTCTATCTCTTTCTATAGGTTTAGTAATATTTATTCTTTAAATCTGGGTGCTTTGATGTTGGGTGCATATATATTTAGAATTGTTATGTCCTCTTGCTGAATTGATTCTTTATTATTGAATGATTACCTTCTTTATTCTTTGTGTTACTGTTTTTTGTTTAAAGTCTGTTTTGGTTGATATATGTATAGATACACCTGTTTGTTTTTGGTTTCTGTTTGTGTTAATATATTCCTCCCTTCACTTTTAGTCTATATGTGTCTTACAAGTAAGGTGAGATTCTTGTAGGCAACATACTATTGGATCAACTTTTCTTATCCGTTTCCTAAATCTATACATTATGCAGAATTTAATTGATTTGTATTCAAGGTTAATATTGATATGTAAGGTTTTGTTTCTGTCATAATGTGTTTTCTAGTTGTTTTATTTTTTCTTTTATCTTTATATTTGTGGTTTGATAAAATTCTGTCATGTTGTGATTTGATTTTTTTCTTTTTCTGTTTTATTTTTTAAGACGTTTTATACTTTGACATGTTTTAATGATGGTGAATATCAGTCTTTTGTTCTTATATTAGAAATCCCTTGAACATCTCTTGCAGGCCCAGTCTAGTGGTAATCAGTTTCCCCAGCATTTATTTGTCAGGGTAAAACTTTATTTCTTCTTCATTTTTGAAGGTTAATCTAGCTTAATGTAAAATTTTTGGCAGGCAATTTCTTTTTCTTTCAACTTTAAAAGTGCCATCCCATTCTCTTCTGGCCAGTGAAGTTTCTGTTGAGAGGTCTGCTGTTAGTCTGATGTGGTTTCCTTTATAAATGACTAGATGCTATTTTTTTGCTGATTTTAGAATTAGTTCTTTCACTTTGACTTTAGATATTCTGATTATCATATGCCATGATGAACCCCTTTTGCAATGTATTTTTCTGGTGATTGCTGGGCTTCCTGTATATGGATGTCTAACTCTGTTGCTAGACTTGGGAAGTTTTCTTAAACTTTGTTTCCAATTATTTTCTTAAATAAGTTTTCTAAAATGTTGATTTTTTTACCCCTCAAAAACACTGATAATTTGTAAGTTTAGTCATTATATTTAGTCCCAAACATCTCAAAGTCTTTGTTAATTCTCTTTTATTCTTTCTGCCTTATTTTTGTCTGAGTAGACTATTTTGAAAGATCTGTTTTCAAGTTCTGAAAATTCATTTTATTCCTCTTCTCATCTATTATTGAATCTTTAAATGTATTTTTTTCCTTCAATAAACCTCCATAATTTTTTAGATTTCTTTTAAAAGATATCTATCTCCTTGATACATTTCTCATTCATTCTCTATATTTATTTATTATTGTATTGGTTTTCAGATTTCTCTTGCATCTCTTTGAGCTTCTTTAAAATCTTTTTTTTTTTAAGTCTTTTAAAGTCTGACATTTCAATGAATTTTTTTTTTTGTTAGAGTACCGGAGAATTATTGTGTTCTTTTGAACATGTCATAAATCTTGCTTTTTCATGCTTCCTGTGTCTTTATATTGATTCCTGCACATCTGGAGTAACAGTTTCTTCTTTTTATTTTGAATTTACATTCATTGGACGAAGCTTATTTTTTGAAGTTATTACCATGATGTTTATTGCATAGGGCCATTTGGCTTTACTTTTAAGTTTGTGCAGTGGGAAAGACTCTGTATACGTTTCTTGAGTATAAACAAATACACAAACACACACACAAATGCAATGTTTTATTGGCTTAGGAGTCATCTGTTATCTTAGGTTGATTTTCAAAACTGCATCTCAGAAAACAATTAATGTATCTTTGTTGTGTTGGTCATTGAGGTCATTGAGGTCCAGCACAGTATGACACCTGACTTAATAGGGTGAGCAGTTAGGATGGGGGTGGAAGATGAGAAATTACTTAATGGTTATAATGTACACTATTTGAGTGATGCATGCCCTACAAGCCCTGACCTCACCACTATGGAATATATGCATGTAATTGAATTACACTTGTACCACATACATTTGTATAAATAACTTAAAAAGAACTATTAGAGTTTGCTATCTTGCTTGTTCATAAATACAAATACATTATGGATGTTTCCCATGACATTAACTATTACTGATACAGGAGTTAAAAAGAAATTTTAATTTTAATCAAAAGCAACCCCCAAATTATTTCTTTTCTAACATAGAGCAGCCTGTAAAATTGAGCCGCACACATACATAAGCAAGATGGAAGCTTGTGCAAATAAATGCCGGCAGCTGTGCCAATAGGAAAAGGTGCCACCTGGGGACTAGGCATGTTCAAAAGGGTGGCTCTATCTTCCCTTTCCTTTGTAAACCATGCGTACAGTAAGAAGCAGGCAACGTGGTGGCAGGCAACATGGCATCAGCCAGGCAAAGACCCCATTTGCATAATAGAAGAGTGGTGGGGGCAGCCAGCTTTCTCGTGCACTGTGTAAACATCACACCTGGCCCAACCAATCTTTGGGCCCTATGTAAATCAGACACTGCCTCCTCAAGCCAGTCTATAAAATCTGGTGCACTTTGCTGCAGGCCGGAAGTCCACTCAGGCAACCCTCTCCCTCCCAGTAGAGAGAGCTATTCTCCTTTCTCTTTCTTTTGCCTATTAAAGCTCCACTTCTAAACCCACTTCCTGCATGTCCACATACTCAATTTCCTTGGCATGAGACAACAAAACTCAAGTATTTTCCCCAAACGACACCGCTTCATTATGTTGTAAGTGATTAATTTATTAGTTAAAATTGCTATGTTAAGAAATATAGCACATTTTAAGGCTGCTGATGCACAGTGCAATAACTGCCATATACAAGTATGACACCAATTTATACTAGGAGCCCAGGTGCAGTGGCTCACGCCTGTAATCCCAGCACTTTAGGATCCTGGGGGCAGGTGGATCACTTGAAGTCAGGAGTATGAGATCAGCCTGACCCAAATGGCAAAACCCCATTTCTACTAAAAATACAAACTTTTTTTTTTAGTAGAAAAAAAACATTTATATTAGTGGGCATGGTGGCACACTCCTTTAACCCTATAAGGGTGAGTCAAGAGAATCACTTGAACCCAGGAGGCAGAGGATGCAGTGAGTTGAGATCACACCACTCCAGCCTAGGTGATAGAGCAAGACTTCTTCTCAAAAAAAAAAAAGAGTATTACAAAACTCTTGTTTCCTTACACTTACCATTTATGAATAGTTTAATGAAATATGTTATTTTTAGAAACATGTTTCATTTTGGTATGTAAAAAACTGGCATCTCATTAATTTGATATGCATTTTAGTAACTATTTAGTTAACTTGGTTTTATATATGTTTAGTGTACTACTTTTTGAATTGCCTAATCATGTCTTCTGCTTATTTTGCTATTCAATTATTTAGCGTTTTACTGATTCATATGAGCTCCCCATTATAGTAACCACTTGTCCAAAATTTTATTTTTATATATATATATCTCCATTGGATTCCAGTGTTCATTCTCAATGTTTTTGAGAGAAAAGGAGTTCCTCCCTTCTAAAGATTTCCACTCTCTAAAGAGCTTAAATAATTACCAATTACTAAAACACAATTAGGGAAGTTTAAACATTGTCTAATTGAACTTTATTTGTGGAAAATAAATGTTCTCACCTTTCCATTATTATTTAACCATGTACAGAAAGGAGCCCATACATTCTGGGCTGATAAATTTCTCTTTTAAAAAAGGGAAAATGTATTCTGTCAAAGAGGGTACCAAATTCCGAGTTCACACTGCACTTTGCTAAACACATTGCCTTTGTGTTGGCTGTGTTCTCTCTGAAACACAGAGCTGCTCACATCACGGCCTTGTTCCAAAACATTTGATGGCTTATAGCAGCCAACACAACCGATCCCCCATTCATTTTTCCAAGGTCAACACCTCTTACTATCACAACTCTACACAATATTTCCAAACTCTCTACTCTCTACTCACATTCCACTTCTTGTCCTACTCTGTCCTCGAATAAGCCTCATATTTTTATACTCCAAGGCCTGTACTTAAACTGTTTTTTTTTCCTAAATGTACATTTTCCCTGTCCCACATCTTTCTCCTCCACATGGCAAACCCTGCACATTTGAGGGCATCACTTTCTCTTTCCACTTGAATGGTCTCCACTTGTTCTTGCTGGTTGTGAGGCACTGGTGAGTTTTAGAACTGGAACCATATTTTATCCATCTTTGCAGTTCTAGAGCCTTGCACCAGGGGTAATTGTCAAAAAATGGTTCCCAATGCAAGCTTGCTGATGGTAATATTCAACAGATGAGAAAATGAGCCAGAATGCCTGTCTACTAATCCAGATTGCTTTTCACTATTATTTTGCTAAAACTCCCCCATTGTCATCAGCAAAATAACAATGATAATAATGATACTAGTACTAAATACACAAGATAAGTCAGTTATAACTGAGCTAGTAGCATGCATGACTTAAATTCTCTATTTACTGCTAGTTTCAAAATAGTTCTTATCCACAGATAGGAAAAAACAGGAAACAGACCCTCAAGTGCCTATCACAATGCAAACTCTTCCAATTCCAAAACTTGTTCAGGCACGTTCATAAAATAAACGAGGCACACTGGTGACCCCCATCTCAGACACACTCTAAGAGAGATAGAAGGTCTTCCTCTCACTGTCCTCCACTATACGTGACTCCTCCTGCTTCAAAAACAACAACAAAATAATATCTCCCAGAGGCTATCACACTTGAACTTGGACAAATTTTTAGATTTGATTAGTAATTAGGTCAATACAGTTGTTGCCCTTACTTGACCCATATCACATGTTATAAACCTCTTGGGATCATCCCAATACAAATTCTGAGGCAAAACTTTGAGTTTCTTATTATGTAAAATCACAATAACCTCTTATAACATAAAACAATGGACCTGTTCTCAAGGCATTGGCCCTACCCAAACAAAACTAAATTTCCCACACAGTTGTAAAGTTTACAGCTTCAAATCTCTTCAAAAGTAGGCTATATATGAGTCTTGGAACAAGGCTGAGCACTTTCAGTGAGGTTAAAAGTCAGTGTCCACAGGGAAGGTTTTGAAAGACAGGAGAGTCCCCCACTATCCACCCCACAGAAGACCATTAGAATGTTAGAGTCCACGCCCACCTCTCCACTTCTAGGACATCTCCCACCATGTGACAGACCATCTCCATTCCACACTCTAGCCTTTCCAATCAGAGAAGGGTAAAAATTCAGTCTTTGGCAGGACTTGTCCAAGGTTTCACTCTAGTTTGCCACTGGATCTCACTCTGCCAGCCTTCTGCTTTAGTATCTTGTTGACCTCCCCGTTTCTAAGGGCACACAAATCCCAGTCAGTTCTTTCATGTACTAACACCACCTCTGCAAGCCCCTCACTCCACAAAACATCCCTCTCACTTCCTGACTATCACAGAAGTAAAGGTCTAACTTATGTTTTCAAATACTAGCTAGAATGTGCTGTAATCTATTTCTGGAAGCCAGAACCCTGTGCTGGAACACTTCTTTTTCTCTCTTGGTGTGTCCATCTTTTCCCTTGATGTGCCTCATAGGGAGGACTCTGCACGCAGGAGGTTGTCAGTTAGTGTTTGCTTGGTAAATGGATCATGACTCTATGGCAGGTAGTCTGGAAAGGGTCAGAAGCACAGCCCTGGAGACACACTTAACAGTTTGAGTTCTAATAGCTGGCTGCCTTTCTGGGTCTCTTTCCTCATCTGAATCCTGAGGATAATAATTACATCTACATCTCTATGTTAAAGAGTTGTTGTGGTGAATGAATGAGATGATGCATGAAAAAAAATTAGGATGCTGGTAGCTAGCGCTCAATAATCATTAAATCTTCTGACTTCTGCTCCTACTGCTATCATGCTGAGTGTGTTTCTACATAAAAAAGCTAACAACCAACAAAGGGTAAAAATTAAAGTATGAGTTTAGATTCTTGACTTGTCAAACTGGAGACCTACTGGGGTAGTAAGTCTAGCACAGGCAGAAGAGAAAATGAAATACTTTATTTCTGGTTTATCTGATTTAAAGCAAATACAGGCAGGTCTGGTTAAAAAATGCTTTTCATCAAAGTTTGTCTGTAACTAGGATGTTGTAGGTTAAACTTATTTAAAAGTAGTCTAGACAGATTCATTTGTAATATAAGCATGTCATAGTTTCTGGCGTTTAGGACTGGATTTCTGTTTGTTTGTCCAATTATTGATTTTTGAGATGGAGCCTCACTCTGTCACCCAGGCTGGAGTACAGTGGCATGATCTCGGCTCACTGCAACCTCTGCCTCCTGGGTTCAAGTAATTCTTCTGCCTCAGCCTCCTGAGTACCTGGGATTACAGGCACCTGCCACCACATCTAGATTATTTTTGTATTTTTAGTAGAGATGGGGTTTTGTCACGTTGGCCAGGCTGGTCTTGAACTCTTGACCTCTGGTGATCCACCTGCCTTGGCCTCCCAAAGTTCTGGGATTACAAGTGTGAGCCACTGTGCCTGGCCAGGATTTCTGTTTTTTTTTTTAGTTTTCTGAAGAGACACAAAAGACAGCACTAGCTACTATCAGACCTCCTAGAGACAAGCTGGTCCAATGAGCTTTTACACAATTTCATTTACTGCTGGGCATGGTGGCTCATGTCTGTAATCCCAGCACTTTGGGAGGCCGAAGCAGGTGGATCACCTGAGTTTAGGAGTTTGAAATCAGCCTGGCCAACATGGTGAAACCCCATCTCTACTAAAAATACAAAACTTAGCTAGGCGTGGTGGTGGATGCCTGTAATCCCAGCTTCTTGGGAGACTGAAGCAGGAGAATCGCTTGAACCCAGGAGGCGGAGGTTGCTATGAGCCAAGATCACCCCACTGCACTCCAGCCTGGGCGACAGAATGAGACTCTGTCTCAAAAGAAACAAAATCACTTACTGTAAAGATAGTAATGTAATAAATCAGAATCTATAAACATAATAATTTGATCAGTGCTAACCACTCCACTTTCCCAATATACATATACTTCTCCTTTTTTCTTGAGCATGTATCCCAATGCCACATTCTTAGCAAGATGACAGTGGGTTTTTTTGTTTGTTTTTGTTTTGAAATGGAGTCTCAGTCTGTCACCCAGACTGGAGTGCAGGGGCGTGATCTCTGCTTACTGCAACCTCTGCCTCCCATGTTCAGTTGATTCTCCTGCCTCAGCCTCCCGAGTAGCTGGGATTGCAGGTGTGCACCACCATGCCTGGCTAATTTTTTGTATTTTTATTAGAGATGGGGTTTCGCCATGTTAGTCAGGCTGGTCTGGAACTCCTGACCTCAAGTGATTCACCTGCCTCAGCCTCCCAAAGTGCTGAGATTACAGGCATGAGCCACCGCACCTAAGCAACAGTGGTTTTGAGTGTGCAAAGAATGAGCATATCACAGACATGCTTAAGACACATTACATGGCCTGGCTTACCTGATACAATTTTTAATTTCTCTAAAGTAAACTCACTAAAATTTGAAAACATATATTTCTTTAGTAACTTATTTCATTAATTTTCTCAGGGACTTTACAGAAAACATATTCAACTTTCATTCATTTAATCTTACCGCAATAGATGATCTAACATATTTAGAAGACAGAGTATATAAGGTGTGCCCATACCCAAAGCATAGAAAACTCAACACACCAGGGCCTTGAGGAAGCCAACACTAGAACAGTACAAATACACAATTTTCCCTAAAATGGAGAGACTAGTGCTCACTGGGGCCCAAAGGGATGTTCAGGTTGCATCCGTCAGGATTGACACCATAAAAGAGAACGTTCTTTGGAGCACAGTGGGGCTTACTTGAGGTTTTGGTGAGTCATTTGGATGACATCAGAGACAAGCTTTACCCCAAATGAGAGTCATGTTAAGACTTCCATGTGAGATTGTCGTAGAGGATTGTGGCCCAGTTCACACATAAGAGGATGGCTGTGCAGCCCAGGGAGACAGATATCTTCTCTCAGGAGCAGAAATCTTCATGTAAAAGATGGCCACTTGCTGAGTAGTTGAAGCACGCCCTGATGGAACTCTCTGGGGGTCAGATTGCACACTGTCTCCTGAGTTGCATAAAGCACAGAACAACATGTCTGCACTCCAGCTTCTAGCATTTACCAACTCGGCAGAAAACACATCATTGTCTATCTCATTCCAGAAAGATCTTATTTGCCAGGGGAAAAAAAGTGAATTAGGCCAGGTGCGGTGGCTCACGCCTGTAATCCCAGCACTTTGGGAGGCTGAGGCAGGCAGATCACGGGGTTAGGAGTTCGACATCAGCCTGGCCAACATGGTTGAAACCCTGTCTTTACTGAAAATACAAAAATTAGCCGGGCACGGTGGTGGGTGCCTGTAATTCCAGCTACTCAGGAGGCTGAGGCAGGAGAATCACTTGAACCCAGGAGGCAGAGGTTGCAGTGAGCTGAGATCACACCACTGCACTCTAGCCTGGGTGACAGAGCAAGACTCTGTCTCAAAAAAAAAAAAAAGCGAATGAATATAGTAGGAACCCAAGGACTGTCTAAGGGTAGGTAGTAAGTCTGCCATCACCAGAAGTATTTAAATGCTGGCTAGACAATCACACTGTGGGAATAAGTTTCACTCTTTGTAAAAGGGGTAAATCTTTTTCTTTGGCACCCACAGATCTAGTGAAGATCTTAGCATACAGTAGATACACAGCAACTTTTGTTTACTAAATAAACTTTATTTTCACACAGATTACTGGTAAGCAAAATATTGATATAACTCTAAGACATTAAGGATATGAGAAGACCATTCATGTTCTTTATGGGGTTCCAATTAAGAAATAAGTTGAAAAATCAGGCAAAGAAAGGAGTTCTGATGCTCCTAAGTAGCATCAGAACTATTCTGATGGACTTAAGCCATTGTAAGAGTCCCAGTTTGGTTCCTACCAAAAGTCTCTTTCCATGAACATTATGCTTACAATCAGACAGATAAAGCACCACTAAAGCAAACACAAACTCCAACACTCTTAAAATTTAGGCGTACATCTCATTTGAAAATTATTCAAAAGCGAGACTTAGGAAGACTGGTTGATGCATTTGGGTTGTAGCTAGGCTTTTTCTTTTCTTTCTCTTTTAAAACATATCTAAGACAAGGAAAAACAAGCTTAGGATCTGATTTTTCACTCCTTGTTCTTGTGCTTGGTTCTTTCTGTGTTTGCGTATTTTAAAGGTGAGAAGATGAGAGCAACAAAACCAGCTGGATCCATCCATCGCCGTGAGTGGTTTTAATTTCTCATTCCTCTAGTTAATTTTTTTAAACAACCATTCTTCACAATGAACAAACTGTATATCGGAAACCTCCACGAGAACGCCGCCCCCTTGGACCTAGAAAATATCTTCAAGGACGCCAAGATCCCAGTGTCGGGATCCTTCCTGGTGAAGACTGGCTATGCGTTCATGGACTGCCCAGAAGAGAGCTGGGCCCTCAAGGCCATCAAGGTGCTTTCAGGAATTGATGCTGTATAATCCAGAACGCACCATTACAGTTAAAGGCAATGTTGAGGCATGTGCCAAAGCTGAGGAAGAGATCATGAAGCAAATAAGGGAGTCATATGAAAATGATATTGCTTCTATGGATCTTCAAGCACATTTAATTCCTGGATTAAATCTGAACGCCTTGGGTCTGTTCCCACCCACTTCAGGGATGCCACCTCCCACCTCAGGGCAGCCTTCAGCCATGACTCCTACGTACCCGCAGTTTGAGCAATCAGAAACGGAGACTGTTCATCTGTTTATCCAGGCTCTATCAGTCGGTGTCATCATCGGCAAGCAGGGCCAAGCACATCAAGCAGCCTTCTTGCTTTGCCGGAGCTTCAATTAACATTGCTCCAGCAGAAGCACCAGATGCTAAAGTGAGGATGGTAATGATCACTGGACCACCAGAGGCTCAGTTCAAGGCTCAGGGAAGAATTTATGGAAAAACTAAAGAAGAAAATTTTGTTAGTCCTAAAGAAGAGGTTAAACTTGACGCTTATATCACAGTGTCATCCTTTGTTGCTGGCAGAGTTATTGGAAAAGGAGGCAAAACGGTGAATAAACTTCAGAATTTGTCAAGTGCAGAAGTTGTTGTCCCTCATGACCAGACACCTGATGAGAATGACCAAGTGGTTGTCAAAATAACTGGTCACTTCTATGCTTGCCAGGTTGCTCAGAGAAAAATTCAGGCAATTCTGACTCAGGTAAAACAGCACAACAACAGAAGGCTCTGCAAAGTGGACCACCTCAGTCAAGATGGAAGTAAAGACTCAGGAAACAGCCCACCACAGAGGCAGATGCCAAACCAAAGACAGATTGCTTAACCAACAGATGGGTGCTGACCCCCTATCCAGAATCACATGCACAAGTTTTTACCTAGCCAGTTGTTTCTGAGGACCAGGCAACTTTTGAACTCCTGTCTCTGTGAGAATGTATAATTTATGCTCTCTGAAATGTATGACATCCAGCTTTAAAACAAAACAAAAAGAGGGTGGGGGAGGGAGGGAAAGAGAAGAGCTCTGCACTTGCCTTTGTTGTAGTCTCACAGTATAACAAATATTCTAATTCTTAATATTCCCCCATAATTCTAGAAATTGGCTTAGTGATGCTTTCACTAAATTCATCAAATAGATTGCTCCTAAATTCAATTGTTAAAATTGGATCAGAATAATTATCACAAGAACTTAAATGTTAAGTCATTAGCATAGAAAAACTGTTCTCAGTTTTATTTTTACCTAACACTGACATGAGTAACCTAAGGGAAGTGCTGAATGGTGTTGGCAGGTGTATTAAACATGCATTTTTATTCAACTACCTCAGGTATTCAGTAATATAATGAAAAGCAAAGTTGTCCCTATTGGGCAAAATTCACCCCCGATATTTCACGTAGGTTCTTTTCTATTTTCCCTAAGTGTCAGCTGGTATGAGAAATAAAGGGACAGAGTACAAAAGAGAGAAATTTTAAAGCTAGGTGCCCGGGGGAGACATCACATGTCAGCAGGTTCTGTGATCCCCCCTGAGCTGTAAAACCAACAATTTTTTATTAGTGATTTTCAAAAGGGGAGGGAGTGTATGAATAGGGTGTGGGTCACAGAGATCACATGCTTCACAAGGTAATAAGATATCACAAGGTAAATGGAGGCAGGGCGAGATCACAGGACCACAGGACTGGGGTGAAATTAAAATTGCTAATGAAGTTTCGGGCAGGCATTGTCATTGATAACATCTTATTAGGAAACAGGGTTTGAGAGCAGACAACCGGTCTGACCAAAATTTATTAGTCGGGAATTGCCTCGTCCTAATAAGCCTGGGAGTGCTACCGGAGACTGGGGCTTATTTCATCCCTACAGCTACGACCATAAAAGACAGCCGCCTCCAAAGCGGCCATTTTAGAGGCCTACCCTCAGGGACACATTTTCTTTCTCAGGGATGTTCCTTGCTGAGAAAAAGAATTCAGTGGTATTTCTCCCATTTGCATTGAAAGAAGAGAAATATGGCTCTGTTCCACCCAGCTCACCAGCAGTCAGAGTTTAAGGTTATCTCTCTTGTTCCCTGAACATTGCTGTTATCCTGTTCTTTTTTCAAGGTGCCCAGATTTCATATTGTTCAAACACACATGCTGTACAAACAATTTGTGCAGTTAACGCAATCATCACAGGGTCCTGAGGTGACATACATCCTCCTCAGCTTATGAAGATGATGAGATTAAGAGATTAAAGACATAGGAAATCACAAGGGTATTGATTGGGGAAGTGATAAGTGTCCATGAAATCTTCAAAATTTATGTTCAGAGATTGCAGTAAAGACAGGCATAAGAAATTATAAAAGTATTAATTTGGGGAACTAATAAATGTCCATGAAATCTTCACAATTTATGTTCTTCTGCCATGGTTTCAGCTGGTCCCTCCATCTGGGGTCCCTGACTTCCGGCAACAGTTCCTTAATTTTTGAAAATTTTATATACTTTATAACGATAGAAGTTCAATCATTTTTTAAAAAATAAATTTAAAATGTAACAGAATCAGCTAACAGGCAAATTAAGAATTTTACTTCTGGCTGGTGACAGTAAAGCTGGAAAATTAATTTCAGGGTTTTTTGAGGCTTTTGACACAGTTATTAGTTAAAAAATCAAATGTTCAAAGATATGGAGCAGTGCCTAATATCTGGAGAGCAGTAATACCATTTATTCTTTCATTTATAGTTGAAAAAGTTTTTGATGGTACTAACAAAGTGGTGGCAGGAGGTTTTGCAATGGCTGGTTTAAATGGCTTTAGGAGACTTCAGTTTTTTGTTTAGCTACATGATTGAATGCATAATAAATGCTGTGTGCTTTTGACCCTTAATACCTAGAGAAAGTGCATCATTGAAGAGATGCAGGACTTTCAACTGATTGGCAAAAAGCAAGCTTTAGCTTGTCTTACAGGATGCTTAGTTTGCCAGTACACTTCAGACCAATGAGACAGTCATAGATGATGTGACAGTGTTTAAAGGCAACAAAAGACTACATCTCCATGTGGCTGGCACTGTCATGAGCCTCACTAAGCTATTTTGAAGATTTTTAAGCAATGATAAATTTTAAAAAAATTAGACTCTGCCTAAAGTAGTATATAAAGTATAGCAGGATTTCTGTATACTCTGCAATCAGTTCTTTTTTTAAAAAAGTCAAAAGGTAGAGAATACAAGAAAAGTTTCTGGGATATAATTTGAATGACTGTGAAAACATGACCTTTGATACTGAACTCATTTGCTCACTCCTTAACTGGACAGCAAAGTCCAGTATGTACAATTGTGTTGGGTGTGGGTGGTCTCCAAGGCCACACTACTCTCTGAACTGACTTTGAGTTTTGTTTGTAAGATGATCACAGTCATGTTACACTGACCTGAAGGATATATATCCCTTTAAAAAAATCACTCTGCCTCATTCTTATTTCAAGATGAATTTCTATACAGACTAGATATGTTTTTCTGAAGATCATATCAATTAGACATTTTGAAAATGATTTAAAATGTTTTCCTTAATGTTCTCAGAAAACAAGTTTCTTTTGTAGTTTTAATCAAAAAAGTGCCCTTTTTGTCACTGGATTCACCTAGCATTCATAATTTTTTTTAATACAATGAATTAAAATTACTAAAATCATGGACTGGCTTTCTGGTTGGATTTCAGGTGAGATGTGTTTAAGGCCAGAGCTTTTCTCAATATTTGATTTTTTCCCCCAATATTTGATTTTAAAAAAATATACACATAGGTGCTGCATTTATATCTGCTGGTTTAAATTCTATTATATTTCACTTATAGCCTTTTAGTATGGCAAATGATGTTTTACTTTTACTTAAGCATTTGTAATTTGGAGTATCTGGTACTAGCTAAGAAATAATTCTATAATTGAGTTTTGTACTCATCATATATGGATCATTCCTCATCTATAATGTGCCCCAAATGCAGCTTCATTTTCCAGATACCTTGACACAGGATAAAGTTTTTCATCATTTAGGTGCCAAAAAAAAGAAAAGAAAATTATTCAAAAGCTCAGGCAATCTATAAGAAATCTTTTCTTTGCCTCTTAGTATCAAGAAATTAAAAAGAAAGAAGAAAAAGAAGTGGGTAGGAGGAAACCATTTAATTATTTTAACAGGTAAGATAATAACATTGATTTTTCTCTGTTACATAAGAACTTTTCATGCTTCATCCATGCCAGGTACATAATTTTTAACCAACTAAAACACATTACAAGTAAAGAAAAAGCTAAAAACATAAAAAACATGTACATAACTCTTTAAAGGGTAGGGAACATGCCCTGTTCATAAACATTGCTTAATCCAGCATTCCAATATCAGTGAGGCATCAGCATCCACCCAGCTATAAAAACCAAGATCAGAAAGTCATCCAGCGCTTCTCGACACCATTCCATTAGCAAGCTTTTCCTACCTCTTCTATCAAATCCATCTGACCTCCCATCTTTACTGCCTCAATGCTCTAAGCCACCACTGCTTTTCAAAGTTTTCATAAACTAGCCTTCTAACTGATCTTCCAAAGAGAAGGCCAATTATTATTTCCTCTTACAAGGTCCATTTTCTACTCTGGGTAAAAATAGTCCTTAACATGTAAATCTCATCATGCTGCTTTTTTTTTTTTTTTTTTTTTGGTGCAATTTCCCTCTTGTTGCCCAGGCTGGAGTGCGATGGCATGATCTTGGTTCACCGCAACTTCTGCCTCCCGGGTTCAAGTGATTCTCCTGCCACAGTCTCCTAAGTAGCTGGGATTACAAGCATGCGCCACCACGCCTGGCTAATTTTGTATTTTTAGTAGCGATGGGGTTTTTCTATGTTGGTCAGGCTGGTCTCAAACTCCCAACCTCAGCTGATCCGTCTGCCTTGGCCTCTCAAAGTGCTGGGATTACAGGCTTAAGCCACTGCACCCAGCTGATCATCATGCTGCTTTTTGGCACAACACTTTTCACAGCCTTCCAGAGTTCTTACGAGCCTGCTCTAGTCCCTATCTTCTTCACCATTCCTGTCATTTACTTCATTCAGTGTTTTTTCCTTGTTCCAAACACACTGTACTTCTCTCACTTCCCTGGACACATCCACCTTTTCAACCTCAGGGCTTCTGTACCAGCTGTTCTCGGAAGCATTCTTTACCTCCTGTCACCCATCCCTCAGATATTAGTTAAAATGTCACTTCCACGGGATGCCTTCCTTGACCTGCATCCCAGCACATACTTAACTTTTAGCAGTTAACACAGATATAAATAACCTCTTCATGGCTGGATGAGTCTCTTTCAATGTGACATATCATCTATGAGACTAGCAACTGTCTCATCTTTATACCAGTCTGTGGCCCAGGGGTTGGAGACCCCTGATGTAGGTCAGTTGCATTTATTACCAGTGCACCTATGTTGTATAGTGCCTGGCATACACCAGGTAGCCAATAAACAGCTATTGATCAAATGCAGGACTAATAAGGTAAGACTTATTTTTTCTCTTAAAAAAGAAAAAAATGCTTTAGATAAAGGCCACATGGTGTACCTGTGTCAGATGCAAATAAGACCTCAGGAGTCTGCCTGAAGAAACTTAAAATAAAAGATCCTTTCATCAAAAGGTCACTTGTTGGATGGTGTAACAAGTTAGGAATGGGTGCAGCACCTGTACCAGCTCAGTGAGATTCATGTTCCCATCACATAACAAACACGTGTCTGCCATAAGGGCTTAGAGTGTGAATTTCTGATGAGAAATAAAATGGTATCTAGAAAACCCCAGAGAGGGTTTCCTCTCCTGGCGCATGGGGAGGCAGGCTCGGCCGGGCCCGCGGAGCTGCAGCAGTCCTTAGCGCCCTCCTCTCCCCACTGACATCATGCTCCAGTTCCTGCTTGGGTTTACATTGGGCAACGTGGTTGGAATATATCTGGCTCAGAACTATGACATACCAAACCTGGCTAAAAAACTTGAAGAAATTAAAAAGGACTTGGATGCCAAGAAGAAACTCTCTAGTTCATGAGACTGCCTCCAGCACTGCCTTCGGGATATGCTGATTCTACTGCTCTCGGGGGCCTCCTTTACCATGAACTAAAAGCTTTTGTTTTTATCTCCAGCCTCAGCGCTCCTCTTCTTTGCTAAACTCTGTTTTTTGCTACAGCACAAGCAAAATGGGACCCCAATTTGAGAACTACCCTACATTTCCAACATACTCACCTCTTCCCATACTCCCTTTCTAACTGCATGGGAGGTTCTAAGACTGGAATTATGGTGTTAGATTAGTAAACATGACTTTTAATGAGTAGTATCTTCTTTATTGTTTCCGATTTTTACTACATTTTGTCAAGAGAAAAATTAATGAGTTTTGTATAGCTGGTCAGATACAAATAATAGTGACTTTGACTTCACAGTTTAGCCATTATAATGGGTACTTGTTCAACATTTGGTACTAAATTATGTTGCTGCAAAGTAATTAAAATTAATATCTAGAGTAAAAATAAAAAAGAAAAGAAAACCTCAGAGAATGACATTCTATATACCAGTATATATAGCATCGGTGGCATTTTTTAAAGTATCACACATCCAGCAAATCCTTTAAAAAACAAGACACCCTAATATGCAACCAGTTTAGCCATATTTTTAAGAATGATAAGACAGTGTAACTTCATGTACCTGAAATGGAGCACAGGATCCTTTTGAAGGAATTCATAACCCATTCCTGCAGAAGTTCTGTGGAATCTTGAATGTAGCACTGAACTAAGTGATTTTTGTTTTTTCAAAGAGGTTTTAGCCAAGACTTTGGTCTCTAACCTCAGACTCCCTAATTAAACTATGGCTTCAAAACTGTACCTGCCTAATTTCAAGTGCTTTTTCAAAAGCACCAAATCCAGAGGATGCTTTTGACGAGTGTGAAAAAATGAAACACAATCACATCCTTCTCTTTGCAGTTCTCTTTTCCTCACCTTCCACTTCTATTAAACTTCCTTCAGAATAATTGTGCACAGATTTAGAGACAAGTATGTATCCGGGTGGGGGCGGGGGGGAGCCCTCTCATGCACCTGTAGTCCCAGCTACTTGGGAGGCTAAGGCAGGAGAATCACTTGAACCCGGGAGGCAGAGATTGCAGTGAGTCGAGATCGCACCACTGCACTCCAGCCTGGGCGACAGAGCGCAACTCTGTCAAAAACAACAACAACAACAAAACAACAACAACAAAAACCCTCTCAAATATATGTGGGTGCACTGAAAACTCTGCCTTTGCAGAAATCATTTTAAGTTAAGACAGAAATTTCTCACTATTTTCAGCATCCTTATTCAACAGGCACTTTGTTTCCATTGACTTTGAAAGGGCTAAGCTTAAATTTAAACTCTTAAAAACGAGAGATCAATTTTCTATTAATAAAAATCCCGGACAGGTTTTTCAACCTATCAAATAGTTATATTTTTTATTCACCCTTCTATCTCTCTCTGCAACCACGATCATCACCACCCACAAAAGAAGAAGAAAATCCCTCCGATGTTCCCCAAGTATGTGCTGGTGCTAGCTCGGAAGCTGTGCAGAGTTTTGTAATGGAATGTGAATTGCTACGGCGGATCTGGATTTCGGTTCTATCTCCTAAGCAATAAGCAGAGAGGGAGGACAAATCGGCTAAGCAGGGAAATTTTCTTTCCTTCTCTACATATCTTGACTCATGCAAAGCTGACAAGGGTCGCCAGCAGCACATGGCACCTGCCAAGCGGCCCGCTGGCAAGTGTGTTCTGTGCTGGGTAAGTCTCCTTTCCTGGAAAGGATAGCGCCCCGCTGAGCAGTGGGATCCGCCCCCAAGCCCTGGCCTCACAGGTGGCCGGGGAGTGGGTCACATCCTCAATGCGTCCTTGGCTCAGAAAACATGCCGCTTCCCGTGGAGGGAGTCGGCGACGGGAAGGACCTCACCCCTGCTTCTTAGCAAACATTAGGGTCGCAGTTTTCTAAGAGTGGGGAGGGGGCGAGGGGGCCCCCCCGGCAAAGGCTGTTGCTAGGGGCAGAGGTAGCGACACTAGACTGTGGGCCGGTATGAGAGGAGGAAGGGAAGCCCCGCAACCAGGACAAATTGTTCCAGCGTGGCGGGGGCGGTGGCTCAAGCCTGTAATCTCAGCACTTTGGGAGGCTGAGGTGGGCGGGTCACTTCAGGTCAAGAGTTGGAGACCAGCCTGGCCAACATGGTGAAACCCCTCTCTACTAAAAATACAAAAATTAGCCAGGCATGGTGGCATGCGCCGGTAGTCTCAGCTACTCTGGAGGCTGAGGCAGGAGAATCGCTTGAACTCGGGAGGCAGAGGTTGCAGTGAACCAAGACCACACCACTGCACTCCAGCCTGGGTGACAGAGTGACACTCCTCCTAAAAAAAAAAAAAAAAAAGTAACAGTGGGAGAAGGACACCTGCCTTTTTTCCGGGTTCACCATGGCACCCAGCACCTAGCCTCCCACCTCATGCAAGGAAGGTGCACTCCACACCAACAGTTTTCAGTAAAACATGCACCCTGCCAATGGAAGTTCAAAGAACAATAGGTGACCCCATGACCAGGCCCTGGCCCCCCTTCTTTCCTGGGTACCTTAGGTGGTAGTCAGTCACACCACAACTGCCAGCCAGGACAGGGCCAGGATGCAGGGCTGTCTGCTGCCCCCCTGGCGCCGCCAATGTCCTCTGCCCAGGAGGATCAAAGTCCACAGAGCAGAGCACAGCAGATGCTCCTACCAAGCACCTTCGCAAGAGCACCCCAGGAGGCCGCCTCCTAGCTGGCACCCCGATACTTTGTGGCTGCAGTGGAAAGCAGACACCCTAGTCTCCAGGCTTCCCTCTCAGGGAGGGACTGGAAAGAACATAAGAGAAAAGTTCCTCCTTCCACAGGGGGAAGGATGCCAGGACAGAAGGTGGGGAGTAGCGTCAGGAAGATGTTTCTGGCCTACAAGACTTGCACCATCGAATCCTACAAAAAAATATAAATTCACCCTAGTATTCTGGGAGGCCAGAAGCCCCTACTTTAACTGAAGGCCACAATGACGTTTTGGATCCCCTGGAATTAACATCAGCTCAGAGCCAGTGTCCAGTAGTCCCCAAAATGTCTGGACATTTTCCTTTCCCAAATGCACAGTTACCCTGGTAAAGGGCCGGAGGTCTCCTTGGAGAAGGATGGGAGAAAGATTCACTGCTTAAATTGTCGGTAATGTAGTGGAGTCCCCCCTCAAGACAACCCGGCCTCCCTTTCATTCAAGAGGTTCTGGGTCTGTAAACTGGCTCAAGTCTGGAAATTGATTGAGGTGCCATGATTCTCTGTTTTTATAATTCAAATTAGTCATTCGTCCATTTGCCCTGGAAGTTTTCTCCTTATATAAATTAAGTAAGAATGCAGTAGGCATCCTATCAGTTTCACTTCTAGGAACACCGTGTTTAATTAGCCAATGCCGGAGCTCTACACAAGTCAGACTATTCTGACTGCCATTTTGCCTCTGCTGTCCATTATGGTAACTACACCCACCTTGCCTTTGATGGCTGAGTGTCACCACTTGGTCCCTGCCACCTCGGGATCCAATTATTCCCACTGCATTTAAAATTTGTAGCTGAGTGACTGCAGTTCCCACCATTAGATCTGACCTCAATTAGATCATCAGATGGTAATTTGAAAAGGAAGTAATTACCTTCAGTTCTCTGAGTAGGAAGAAAAGAATTACTTCAATTAGATGGTAATTTGAAAAGGAAGTAATTACCTTCAGTTCCCTGAATTCTAGAATTTGTAACATTTCACCCCCTGCTTTTTCCTGATCTGCAGCAGAGCATCTTCTGTTTCTGCTCTGCTCAGAGTCCACTTTCCCTTCCCTGACAACCAGCTTCACTGAGGCTGGTTTAAACCTAACACAAAACATTCTCACTAATTAATGAATTCCCACAAGGAATTCCATATAGATATTGTATGATCTTAATCTTCTAAGACATGAAATATTTGTTTTCATCATAGGCAAGATGCAATGTAAATCCTATCACAGATGTAGGTTATATACCTCTGAAATTCCTGAGGTATTTATTGAAATAGCATCTTTCAAGTTCTTTGTAGAAATTTTTTTCTGATTTCCGCACACAGAATAGAAACAAAAACTGTACTAGGATTTTGATAGAAACAATGGGTGATCTAAAAAGATGAAAGAGCAACCACATCTATCCCACAGCCACTGCTTGGTTTCATGGGAAAAGTAGCTGGCCCAGTTCAGAGCTAGGAGAAATGTCAAACACGTGAAGAAATGAGAAGTGATGAAACATTGTGAGTCACCCACAACCTCCCTGCTTAGGAGATAATGGGATAGATGACTAGATGACAAGGAGAAAGATGAGAAGGTGCAAAGATGTCCAAGTCAAACTGCTCAACTGAACTTTTCTTAATGGAATATTTAAAAAGTGGTACAATAAAAAACTTTCTCCAATTTACAGTGAAAATTCTCTGTTCAGAAGTAAGTGGGGTAGAGACTGTTTAATATGTGTAGCTATCTTTATAACTTACATATTTTCTGTTTTCTACATATCTTGAGGGGCAGTGCTAAATGATGTGCAATTATCTGGGTTGTAAATATAAAACATACTTCCTCTTCCCTTGAATATAAAAAATCACTGTGGTATTAGTATATTTTTATAGATCATTGTTCAGAAGAAGGTTCAGCCCCTAGACACTCAGACACTCTTACTATAATGAACAGCAAGAGAAAATGTAGAGCTCAGTTTATCCAATAAACAAAAGGCTTAAAAGCCAAATTATGGAGGGAGGAGCCAAGATGGCCGAATAGGAACAGCTCCGGTCTACAGCTCCCAGCCTGAACGATGCAGAAGATGGGTGATTTCTGCATTTCCATCTGAGGTACCGGGTTCATCTCACTAGGGAGTGCCAGACAGTGGGCGCAGGTCAGTGGGTGCGCGCACCGTGCGCGAGCCGAAGCAGGGCGAGGCATTGCCTCACCTGGGAAGCGCAAGGGGTCAGGGAGTTCCCTTTCCCAGTCAAAGAAAGGGGTGACAGACGGCACCTGGAAAATCGGGTCACTCCCACCCGAATACTGCGCTTTTCCGACAGGCTTAAAAAACGGCACACCATGAGATTATATCCCACACCTGGCTCAGAGGGTCCTACGCCCACGGAGTCTTGCTGATTGCTAGCACAGCAGTCTGAGATCAAACTGCAAGGTGGCAGCGAGGCTGGGGGAGGGGCGCCCGCCATTGCCCAGGCTTGCTTAGGTAAACAAAGCAGCCGGGAAGCTCGAACTGGGTGGAGCCCACCACAGCTCAAGGAGGCCTGCCTGCCTCTGTAGGCTCCACCTCTGGGGGCAGGGCACAGACAAACAAAAAGACAGCAGTAACCTCTGCAGACTTAAATGTCCCTGTCTGACAGCTTTGAAGAGAGCAGTGGTTCTCCCAGTACACAGCTGGAGATCTGAGAATGGGCAGACTGCCTCCTCAAGTGGGTCCCTGACCCCTGACCCCCGAGCAGCCTAACTGGGAGGCACCCCCCAGCAGGGGCACACTGACACCTCACATGGCAGGGTACTCCAACAGACCTGCAGCTGAGGGTCCTGTCTGTTAGAAGGAAAACTAACAAACAGAAAGGACATCCACACCAAAAACCCATCTCTACATAACCATCATCAAAGACCAAAAGTAGATAAAACCACAAAGATGGGGAAAAAACAGAACAGAAAATCTGGAAACTCTAAAAAGCAGAGCACCTCTCCTCCTCCAAAGGAACGCAGTTCCTCACCAGCAACGGAACAAAGCTGGATGGAGAACGACTTTGACGAGCTGAGAGAAGAAGGCTTCAGACGATCAAATTACTCTGAGCTACGGGAGGACATTCAAACCAAAGGCAAAGAAGTTGAAAACTTTGAAAAAAATTTAGAAGAATGTATAACTAGAATAATCAATACAGAGAAGTGCTTAAAGGAGCTGATGGAGCTGAAAACCAAGGCTCGAGAACTACGTGAAGAATGCAGAAGCCTCAGGAGCCGATGCAATCAACTGGAAGAAAGGGTATCAGCAATGGAAGATGAAATGAATGAAATGAAGCGAGAAGAGAAGTTTAGAGAAAAAAGAATAAAAAGAAATGAGCAAAGCCTCCGAGAAATATGGGACTATGTGAAAAGACCAAATCTACGTCTGATTGGTGTAACTGAAAGTGACGGGGAGAATGGAACCAAGTTGGAAAACACTCTGCAGGATATTATCCAGGAGAACTTCCCCAATCTAGCAAGGCAGGCCAACGTTCAGATTCAGGAAATACAGAGAACGCCACAAAGATACTCCTCAAGAAGAGCAACTCCAAGACACATAATTGTCAGATTCACCAAAGTTGAAATGAAGGAAAAAATGTTAAGGTCAGCCAGAGAGAAAGGTCGGGTTACCCTCAAAGGGAAGCCCATCAGACTAACAGCGGATCTCTCAGCAGAAACCCTACAAGGCAGAAGAGAGCGGGGGCCAATATTCAACATTCTTAAAGAAAAGAATTTTCAACCCAGAATTTCATATCCAGCCAAATTAAGCTTCATAAGTGAAGGAGAAATAAAATACTTTATAGACAAGCAAATGCTGAGAGATTTTGTCACCACCAGGCCTGCCCTAAAAGAGCTCCTGAAGGAAGTGCTAAACATGGAAAGGAAAAACCGGTACCAGCTGCTGCAAAATCATGCCAAAATGTAAAGACCATCAAGACTAGGAAGAAACTGCATCAACTAACGAGCAAAATAACCAGCTAACAGCATCATGACAGGATCAAATTCACACATAACAATATTAACTTTAAATGTAAATGGACTAAATGCTCCAATTAAAAGACACAGACTGGCAAATTGGATAAAGAGTCAAGACCCATCAGTGTGCTGTATTCAGGAAACCCATCTCACGTGCAGAGATACACATAGGCTGAAAATGAAAGGTGGAGGAAGAGCTACCAAGCAAATGGCAAACAAAAAAAGGCAGGGGTTGCAATCCTAGTCTCTGATAAAACAGACTTTAAACCAACAAAGATCAAAAGAGACAAAGAAGGCCATTACATAATGGTAAAGGGATCAATTCAACAAGAAGAGCTAACTATCCTAAATATATATGCACCAAATATAGGAGCACCCAGATTCATAAAGCAAGTCCTGAGTGACCTACAAAGAGACTTAGACTCCCACACATTAATAATGGGAGACTTTAACACCCCACTGTCAATATTAGACAGATCAACGAGACAGAAAGTCAAAAAGGATACCCAGGAATTAAACTCAGCTCTGCACCAAGTGGACCTAATAGACATCTACAGAACTCTCCACCCCAAATCAACAGAATATACATTTTTTCCAGCACCACACCACACCTATTCCAAAATTGACCACATACTTGGAAGTAAGGCTCTCCTCAGCAAATGTAAAAGAACAGAAATTATAACAAACTATCTCTCAGACCACAGTGCAATCAAACTAGAACTCAGGATTAAGAATCTCACTCAAAACCGCTCAACTACATGGAAACTGAACAACCTGCTCCTGAATGACTACTGGGTACATAACGAAATGAAGGCAGAAATAAAGATGTTCTTTGAAACCAATGAGAACAAAGACACAACATACCAGAATCTCTGGGACGCATTCAAAGCAGTGTGTAGAGGGAAATTTATAGCACTAAATGCCCACAAAAGAAAGCAGGAAAGATCCAAAATTGACACCCTAACATCACAATGAAAAGAACTAGAAAAGCAAGAGCAAACACATTCAAAAGCTAGCAGAAAGCAAGAAATAACTAAAATCAGAGCAGCACTGAAGGAAATAGAGACACAAAAAACCCTTCAAAAAATTAATGAATCCAGGAGCTGGTTTTTTGAAAGGATCAACAAAATAGATAGACCGCTAGCAAGACTAATAAAGAAAAAGAGAAGAATCAAATAGACACAATAAAAAATGATAAAGGGGATATCACCACCGATCCCACAGAAATACAAACTACCATCAGAGAATACTACAAACACCTCTTCGCAAATAAACTAGAAAATCTAGAAGAAATGGATAAATTCCTCGACACATACACCCTCCCAAGACTAAACCAGGAAGAAGTTGAATCTCTGAATAGACCAATAACAGGATCTGAAATTGTGGCAATAATCAATAGCTTACCAACCAAAAAGAGTCCAGGACCAGATGGATTCACAGACGACTTCTACCAGAGGTACAAGGAGGAGCTGGTACCATTCCTTCTGAAACTATTCCAATCAATAGAAAAAGAAGGAATCCTCCCTAACTCATTTTATGAGGCCAGCATCATTCTGATACCAAAGCCTGGCAGAGACACAACCAAAAAAGAGAATTTTAGACCAATATCCTTGATGAACATTGATGCAAAAATCCTCAATAAAATACTGGCAAACTGAATCCAGCAGCACATCAAAAAGCTTATCCACCATGATGAAGTGGGCTTCATCCCTGGGATGCAAGGCTGGTTCAATATATGCAAATCAATAAATGTGATCCAGCATATAAACAGATACAAAGACAAAAACCACATGATTATCTCAATAGATGCAGAAAAGGCCTTTGACAAAATTCAACAACACTTCATGCTAAAAACTCTCAATAAATTAGGTATTGATGGGACGTATTTCAAAATAATAAGAGCTATCTATGACAAACCCACAGCCAATATCATACTGAATGGGCAAAAACTGGAAGCATTCCCTTTGAAAACTGGCACAAGACAGGGATGCCCTCTCTCACCACTCCTATTCAACATAGTGTTGGAAGTTCTGGCCAGGGCAATTAGGCAGGAGAAGGAAATAAACGGTATTCAATTAGGAAAAGAGGAAGTCAAATTGTCCCTGTTTGCAGACGACATGATTGTATATCTAGAAAACCCCATTGTCTCAGCCCAAAATCTCCTTAAGCTGATAAGCAACTTCAGCAAAGTCTCAGGATACAAAATCAATGTGCAAAAATCACAAGCATTCTTATACACCAACAACAGACAAACAGAGAGCCAAATCATGAGTGAACTCCCATTCACAATTGCTTCAAAGAGAATAAAATACCTAGGAATCCAACTTACAAGGGATGTGAGGGACCTCTTCAGGGAGAACTACAAACCACTGCTCAATGAAATAAAAGAGGATACAAACAAATGGAAGAACATTCCATGCTCATGGGTAGGAAGAATCAATATCATGAAAATGGCCATACTGCCCAAGGTAATTTACAGATTCAATGCCATCCCCATCAAGCTAACAATGCCTTTCTTCACAGAATTGGAAAAAACTACTTGAAAGTTCATATGGAACCAAAAAAGAGCCCGCATCGCCAAGTCAATCCTAAGCCAAAAGAACAAAGCTGGAGGCATCACACTACCTGACTTCAAACTATACTACAAGGCTACAGTAACCAAAACAGCATGGTACTGGTACCAAAACAGAGATATAGATCAATGGAACAGAACAGAGCCCTCAGAAATAATGCCGCATATCTACAACTATCTGATCTTTGACAAACCTGAGAAAAACAAGCAATGGGGAAAGGATTCCCTATTTAATAAATGGTGCTGGGAAAACTGGCTAGCCATATGTAGAAAGCTGAAACTGGATCCCTTCCTTACACCTTATACAAAAATCAATTCAAGATGGATTAAAGACTTAAACATTAGACCTAAAACCATAAAAACCCTAGAAGAAAACCTAGGCAATACCATTCAGGACATAGGCATGGGCAAGGACTTCATGTCTAAAACACCAAAAGCAATGGCAACAAAAGACAAAATTGACAAATGGGATCTAATTAAACTAAAGAGCTTCTGTACAGCAAAAGAAACTACCATCAGAGTGAACAGGCAACCTACAAAATGGGAGAAAATTTTTGCAACCTACTCATCTGACAAAGGGCTAATATCCAGAATCTACAATGAACTCAAACAAATTTACAGGAAAAAAACAAACAACCCCATCAAAAAGTGGGCAAAGGGCATGAACAGACACTTCTCAAAAGAAGACATTTATGCAGCCAAAAAACACATGAAAAAATGCTCATCATCACTGGCCATCAGAGAAATGCAAATCAAAACCACAATGAGATACCATCTCACACCAGTTAGAATGGCGATCATTAAAAAGTCAGGAAACAACAGGTGCTGGAGAGGATGTGGAGAAATAGGAACACTTTTACACTGTTGGTGGGACTGTAAACTAGTTCAACCATTGTGGAAGTCAGTGTGGCGATTCCTCAGGGATCTAGAACTAGAAATACCATTTGACCCAGCCATCCCATTGCTGGGTATATACTCAAAGGACTATAAATCATGCTGCTATAAAGACACATGCACACGTATGTTTATTGCGGCACTATTCACAATAGCAAAGACTTGGAACCAACCCAAATGTCCAACAATGATAGACTGGATTAAGAGAATGTGGCACATATACACCATGGAATACTATGCAGCCATAAAAAATGATGAGTTCATGTCCTTTGTAGGGACATGGATAAAATTGGAAATCATCATTCTCAGTAAACTATCGCAAGAACAAAAAACCAAACACCACATATTCTCACTCATAGGTGGGAATTGAACAATGAGATCACATGGACACAGGAAGGGGAATATCACACTCTGGGGACTGTTGTGGGGTGGGGGGAGGGGGGAGGGATACCAATGGGAGATATACCTAATGCTAGATGACGAGTTAGTGGGTGCAGCGCACCAGCATGGCACATGTATACCTATGTAACTAACCTGCACAATGTGCACATGTACCCTAAAACTTAAAGCATAATAATAAAAGAAAAAAAAGCCAAATTATGGCACAACTTAGCAGCCAAATTCTTACCAATACAGACTTTTGACATACTGATCTCTCTCCATTTGCAACCGGGAACATGCACTTTGAATAATGTCATTTGAAATGATCACTTATTACCCTGTCCAGACACACTTCTTAGTTATTATTTGGAGGGTTTTCTCTTCCTCATGAGATGCAATGCAGTTCTTTTTTCACCTTCCTGCAGTTTGTCGCCTCTTCCCTACAATCTCAGAGGAACTTTGTCTCAGGCCAATTGTTTGTTCCTTGAGTTCTTTCATTTCCCCTAAAAAATCAAGTGGTGCTCCTCTAAGTTACCTATATCTTCATCTCCCTCTCCCCTGAGAAGAGGGTGCTCTTTAAGCATCAAGAATCTGGCTCTTCTTGCAGTCTCATTTTTTGGCTGGCTATATTTATGCCTATTAATAAGGTTGTATGTTTTTCTTTTCCTGTTAAGCTGTCTGTTGTCAGTTTATTACTGCAGTGAACCTTTGGAGAAGAGAGTAGAAGCTTTCCTTCCACCCATACTATAGAACTATAAGGCAGAAAAGTTTAGAAATAATTTTCTATTTAAGTGGTGAAACTTCATACTTCATTTCTGATAAAGAACACAAAGGAAAAAAAACTTATTTTTAACCAAAAACTGTGTTGACTTTCTATTAAATGAACACCAACCTATTTAATTTTCATAATGTTAATGGCAGTTTTTAAATAATTCTTATGCTAATAAATCTTTTCCCTGATTTTTTTTTAAAAAACCCAATATTCATAATGATAATGGTTTCTGATAAGATTCTTACATAGCTTGCTCAGGATTTAATTGTATGTCCTTGGAAACATCTTAATTTTAAATATTTCTTTCAAGATGGTGAATTAAACAGAGATAGCCATTCAATAGGTAGGACTAAACATATGCTGAGTCCTAAATTGAAAGAATTAGAAACACATGCAACAATGGGAATAATTTCAGAAACATTGTGTTGAGCAGAATAAGGTAGACAGAAAAGAGTATCTGTGTCATGGCCTGCATCTATATACGTGAAATTCCAGATTAAGCAAAATTAACCTATGATGAGAAAGGGATTGGCTGGGAAGAGGGAGAGTTTACTTTCTGGGGTGACATAATATTATAGATCTTGAAAGGGGGTGAGGGTATGCTGGTTTCAAAGTTAGTAAACTCACAATTAAGATTTGTATACTTTCTTCTGTGTCACTGTTCCTTAGAAGAAAATTTTATTGAAAAAAATACGGAATTCCAGTTAACATTAGTCTTGCTAAACTACTCAGCATGAAGTATGTTGATGTCTCCAATTTAGTTGGAAATATATCTAAAATAAGATAGGGTGATGAGTGGATGGAGGAATGGAAAGATGGGTAGATATGTGTTAAGTCATGTTCATTAAAATGTTAACAAATCAATGCTGTATGTATGAACATTTTTATAATAAAATGTTGATGGTAATTGCAAAACTCACTTGTCTCATGTCAGTAATTTTTCCTTTTAACATGAGTTCCAAAATAACTACTATTAATGTTCTACATGTTTGAACAATTTTAAACACAATATCAATTGGATGTTTTCCCTGTCAATTGACCATGGAGTTGCAAAATGCAAGGAGACATAGAGAAATCTTGCAGAGGTGCTGCTTTCTGGGTTTTGGTTTTCAGGACAAAGACCAAAAGGAAAAATTAAGCCTCATGTCTCTTCCTAAGGTAGAGGATAGACACACTGTCACGTGACCATACAAAAGAATTTTACTTAGTAATAAAAAAGAACAAACTATTAGTATTTAAAACAATGTGGATCAATGTGAAAATGATTCTGCTGACTTTACAGAATCCACAACAACAAAAATACCTGTCCTGTATGATTGCATTACATGAAATGGCAGCTCAGGGTAAGGATAATAGAATGGAGGGAGAAGGACAGATGAATTAGAAAGGGGGAGGAGAAAAGCTTGGAGAGGGAGGGGTGTGTTTATTATCTTGAATCTGGAATATGGTGGTGCTTTCATTGCTGTATCTATGTGTAAAAGTCAGCAAACTGTATTCTTTAAAAAGATGCTATTTACTATACAGGACATTACACAACTTAAACTGTAGGAAGGAAATCTGATACCCAAACTATTAGTTTTTATTTATCTGACAAAAACATTGCAAATATTTTTAAAAAATAATTACAGGACTTTACCTGGAAATGTATAATTCAATTTAAAATGGAGATAATAAATACAAACTTACAATGGTCAGGAAGCCAACCTCTTCTTTTAAATATTTAGAATTTTGTCATACATTTTGTGTAATATATCCAAAAATATGCCTGCACTGTTTGGAAAAATGAGAAAAATATAAGAAAAAATCTTAAAGTTATAGATAAAAATATTACATAAAGATATGATTATATAGACACAAAACTGAGCATGGACAGCTGCTATAATAATAATACTTGGGATATATTTCAACAACAATAATCAGACTGTTGTTTAGTCCAAGTTTCTAAAACCATTAACCTTTAAAAATTAATGTTTACTTGCTGCTGAAAAGGGGACTTTTTGTTAGATTTTCAAAGTCCATAAATATTATCATAACATAGTCTTCTTGGAATTATGATTAACACTGTGAGAATTGAAATTAGTTAAAACACAACACCAAATCACCAATAACAAAAGCTCACCTTCATATGTTAGATCATTGCAACCAAAGCAAGCAATAGCAACTCTGAAAATCTATATGGAAAGAAATACAAACTTTCTGGAATGTATGGCCACCACCAAAAAAGGCACAGATATTATTTTACAAACACCAGGTTTACAAGTATTGAGAGAGAAAATAAATTCAAAATGTAATTTAGATCAATCCACACAACAAGACTCGGTTTTGTGCATATAAACCCTCTCTAAAAGCAGCCTCTGAGCTCTGTAGCACTTTTGTCTTTAGCCTCACAGTGCAGGTGAGTAAAGCCTGGGCCCATGGGAGGAACATACTGTCTCTGAGTAGCCTCCATCTGAAAGCAAGCAGGAGTTCTGAAAACAATGGTTAAAGATGTGAATCAAATGCACAAGAAAAACAAACACTATCATAAGAGGTGGTGAAAGTCACAATCTTAACATTTAGCTGGGCCCTGTTATGAAACTCTCTGTACCACCCAAAAAGTTTATACAATACACGTTCATGTTTTAAACTGTGTGAGCTTTGTACAAATATGCAACTCAGAACCTTACCTATTGCCCTAAGCCTAGCTATGAGAGGCAAATATCTCCTTTTGGTTGAATCTCAGTATAAGTTTAGTCATCAATCCTGGGAACTGAAGCACGGTATATGTCATAATCCCATTTGTGGGCAAAATACTAGGCAGGGGGGTAATATCCTTTAGGTGTTGTCCCAAGCAACATGTTACAATGCCCTCTCTAGGCAGGCCCTAGGAAGGAGGGTAACATTAACTGGGTGCTGGACCTAGCAATAGGACACAATTTCCCATGTGGAAAAAACCCAGCCAAGAGATAAAAGACAAAAAACCTACAGAACGTGCCCAAGATATGTCAAAATACCTTCTGTGGCTCCAGCACATGCAGGAGAGTCACATCATCAGGGTGCTGGGACTAGCAATATGTCATAATTCCCTCTTTATGCAGGACCCAGGCAGAAGAGTGACATCATCTGGGTGCTGGGCCCAGCAATATGTTAAAATTCCCTTTTTGTGGGCATGGTTCAGGAAAGAGGAGAGTCACATTACCTAAGTGCTGGACTCAGCAATATGTCACAATCCCCCCATTGTAAAGGCCCAGGTGGAAGAAGAGAGTCACATCACTTAGCTCATAGGCTCAGAGATATGTCCCAATGTCCCCATTAGGCAGGGCTCAGGCAGAAAAGGGAAGTTGTATCACCTAGGTGCTTCTCTAGATGTATGTCACAATGTAACATGTGGGCAGAAACCAGGCAGAAGAGTCACATCACCTGGGTGCTGGGTCTTGAGGTATGTCACAGGCTACCTTAGGACAAGACCCAGGCAAGAGAGTTACATCGCCTAACTTCAGGTTCCGCCCTTATGTCACAATGCTCCATGTGGACATGGCCCAAGCAGGGTGTCACATCACCTAGGTAATATGCTCAGAGATATGTCACAACACCCTCCTTGGGGAATGGCCCAGGCAAAAGAATACCATCATTTCTCTGCCTAACCTAGATAGATGTCATTATTCTCCCTGTGTGCAGGGCTTATTCGAGAGAGGAGAGCTACATCACCTAAGTGGTGGACACAGTGATATGTCACAATGATTTCAGTCATCATGGTGCAGGCAAGAATGTAACATCACCTGGGTGCTAGATCCAGTGATATGTCACAATCCTTACTGATAGAAGGGTCCAGGAAAAAGAGTTACATCACGTAAAGGCTGGTGCAGGTAGATATCACAATCCCTTATGTGGGCTGGAATTAGTCTGCAGAGTCAAATCACACAAGCGCTTGGCAAAAACTTATATGACAATCACACGGCAGAAAATTTCAGGAAAAAGATTTACTATACCATACACATCCTGTTTTTATATATGACAGTTGGCTTCATTCATGTGAGAGAGTAACAGTCTTTACTGTCAGCTGGGTGTGCATACGAGACTCACAATTTCACCTGTGTACTGGGCCCTGTTATGACACTCTATACAATCCAAAAGCTTTATAAAATATGTGTGGGTATTATAGTCTTATGTGACCTTTTTACCAGAAAAAGATCCAGGATATCACTCCTGTCCCTAAACCTAGTTATGAGAGTCCAAATTTTCCTACTGGCTGGGTCCACATATGACAGTCATTATCATGCCTGTGAGCTGTGCCTAGGTATATGTCACAATCCCCTCTGTGGTTTTGAGACAGACAGGACAGCCACATCACCTAAATGCTGGGCCAGAAATATTCCAATATTATCCTTGTAGGCAAGGCCCTGGCAGAAAATTCGCATAACATGGGTGCTAGGCCCAGCTCTGAGGCACAATGCCTCTTGTGGGCAGTGTCCAGGCAGGATAGGAAATTCATGTCACTTAAATTATGGGCCCAGAGATACGTCACAATGCCTCATGCGAACAGGGTTCAGGCAAGAAAGTCATATCATTTGGAAGCAGTGCTTAGAAATGCTACAATCTCCACAGGAAGCAGGGTTCAGGCAGGAGAGGAGAATCATGTAACCTAGATGCTGGGTATAAAGGTATGCTACAATCCCCCGCTGAGGACACTGTTAAAACAAGAGAGTCAAATCACTAAGGAGCCTGGCCCTGGTATATGTCAAAATCTCATGTGTGTGCTAGACCTAGGAAGAGTTATTAAATCACTCAGGAGCTGGGCAAAGGTATATGTCACAAAAACACCTGTGGAAAGGCCCAGAGATGAGAGTCACCATTCTGAACATGTCCTGGCTTCAGGTATGAATACTGGTCTCAGATTTATGGTGCAATATCACCTGTGGGCAAGGAGAAAGCAGAACAGCCACATCGCCTGGGTGGGTGTGGGTCCAGTGAGATGTCACAATCCTCTTTATGGGCAGGAACCTGGCAGAAGAATCCATCACCTGGATGCTGCTTCCAGTGATACATCTAAATCCCCACTTTGTTCAGGACTTAGGCAAGAGAGGAGACTCACCTCACCTAGGCAATTGGTCTAGATATATGTCACAATGGCCCTTATGTGCAGTACCAAGGCAGGAGGGTGACCTCACATTGGTGCTGGGCCCAGCAATGTGTCAAAATCTTCCCTGTGGTCAAGGCCCAGGCAAAAGTGGAGAAACATCACCTAGGTTACAAAGCTTCCTGTTGGAAGAACCCAAAAAGGAGAGTCACATCACCTGGGTGCAGTACCCAGTTATGTGTCACAATGCAGCATAAGTGCAGGGACAAGGCAGTAGAAGGGAGTCACATCACTTACATGATGGACCTAGATATAAGCCACAATACTTTTTATAAGCAGGGATCAGGCAAATAATTCACATCACCTGCGTGCTGGTCCTAGTAATATGTAAAAGTGCCCTTTGTAGGCAGGCCCAGGCACCTTCGCTTAGGTGTATGGTCCATGTATGTCAAAATTTCATCTATGGTCATGGCCTAAAAAGAAGAGTCAAATTATTCAGGAGCTGGGCTAACTTTTATGTCCTAATCACACACTTGGAAATATTCAGAAGTAAGTTTCACAGTCCCACTCAGGTCCTGGCTTCATGTATGTGAGTCAACACCGCCTGTGAGTTGGGCCAAAGCAGAGGAGTCACAATCTCAACAGTGGGCAAGATCCATGTATAAGATGCCCAATCCCACCTGAAGATTGTGTTCCAGTAGGGGAGCCCCAACCTCACAGGTGTGCTGAATATGCATCACCAAACCACCTGTGGGTCAGATCTGTGTACGAGAGGAACAATTTCAACCTTCAATTGCTCTTTTGTGTGAGTTTTAGTACCTTATATGTAGGCCCTGTTCTTGTGAGAGAATGACAATCGGGTCAGCTGGGTGAGCATCCAAGAGTCACAATCGCACCTGGTTGCTGTTCCCTGCTATGACACTCTTTGTACCACTCAGGCTCTATATGATGTGCCTGAGTGTCATAATCCTCTGTGAGCTTTATACAAACAGGGGACCCTTTACTTCACTTATGGCCATAGGACTGGCTATAAGAGTCCAAATATCTCTCCTTTCTGGGTCCAGGTATAATAGTTATATTTGTGCATGTGAGCTGAACGCAGGTATAAGTCACAATTTCACTTGCGGGCAGAAAAGAGGCAGGAGAGTCTCATCGCCTGGATTCTGAGCTCAGGATACATTATAATTTCCTTTGCAGGCAGGGCCAAGTCAGAAGAGTCACATCACCTGGATACAGCCTCAAGTCATATGGTACCATGTCCACTGTAGACAGGGCTGAAGAAGAAGAGGAGAGTCACATCACCAAGCTGCTGGGCTCAGCAATATGTAACAATCCCCTCTTTTGGCAGACTCCAGAGTAAAGAGGAGAGTTGCATTACCTAGGTTTTGCACTCAGTGGTATGTCACAATTCCTTTAGTGGGCAGGACCTAGGCAGGAGAGAAGAGTCACATTTCCTAGATGCTATGTCCAACAATGTCACAATGTACCTTGGGGGCAAAGCACAGGAAAAGTAGGCAAATCACATAGCTGATAGGCTCAGAGATATGTGATAATATCCCTTGTTGGCAGGGCCCAGGCAGAAGAGTCACATTATTATGATTCTGACCCAACAATATGTCCCAATGCACACATGGGAAACAATTTAAGCAAAAGTTTTCACAGCTGGGTACTAGGCCCAGCGATATGACACAATCTCCTCATCTTTGAGGGTGACACCTTTAACTGTTAGCTAGGTGGGTATATGAGAGTCACAATGTCACGTGTGTGCTGGGCCATCGTATGACATCCTCTACAACATCTGAGGGCTTTATACGGCATGCATGAGAGTTGCAAACCACTCTAAGGCCCACATGCTCGTATGGACTCACAATCCTATATATTGCCTTAAACACAGGCATGATAGTCAACATCTCTCATTCAGGCTGAGTTCAGGAATGAGACCCATTTTTATCCCTGTGAGCTGGGTTCAAAAAAGAGTCACGATTGCACCTGTGGCCAGATCCACATATGAGAGTCACAATTCCATCTTTGTACTCTTTTCAATTGTTAGACTCAGTACCTCAACAGTGGGCTTTTTAAATGTGGGATGGTGACAACTGTTACTTTCACTTGAGTGTGTAATTGACAGTCATAATCTTAACTTTTTGCTGGGCCTTGTTATGAAGCTCTCTGTACCACCTAAGGAGTTTATACAATATGAATCAGTGTTGTAAACTTCTGTGAGCTTTGCACAAATATGCAACCGAGGATTTTACCTATTGCCCTAAGCCTAGCAATGAGAGGCAAAATACCTTGTATTGGCTGCATCCCAGTATAAGTTTGACAATCATGCCTATGGACTGAAGCAAGGTGTATGTCATAATCCCAATTGTTGGCAAAAAATTAAGAAAAAGAGTAACATCACTTAGGTGATGTGGCAAGCAACGTGTCACAATGCCCTCTCTAGGCAGAACCTAAGAAGGAGGGTCACATTAACTGTGTGCTGGACCCAACAATATGACACAATTCCACATGTGGAAAAACTTAGCCAAGTGATGAGAGCCAAAACACCTACAGAATGGGCCGAAGATATTTCAAAATACTCTCTATGGCTCTGGCACAGGCAGGACAGTACCATCATCATGGTGCTGGGCACACCAGTATGCAAAAATTCCCTCTTTATTCAGGACTCTGGCAGAAGAGTAACATCATCTGGGTGCAATAGGTCAAAATTTCCCTTTGACATGGTTCAGATAAAAGAGTAGAGTCAGATGACCTAAATACTGGGCTCAGGAATATGTCAAAACCCCACCATTTTAAAGGCCCTGGCAGAAGAAGAGAGTCCTATAACTTAGGCCATGGGCTCAGAGACATATTCCAATGTCCCCAGTAGGCAGGACTCAGGAAGAATAGGAGAGTCATATCACCTAGGCACTTCTTTAGGTATATGTCACAGTCTAACACATGGGCAGAAACCAGGCAGAAGAGTCACATCACCTGAGTGCTGGGTCCTGAGATATGTTGCAGGGCTCCCTTAGGACAGGACCAAGGTGAAAGAGTTACAACACCTTTGATGCAGGTTTAACTTTTATGTCACAATGTTCTACGTCGGTGAGGCCCAAGCGTTGAGTCATATCACCTCGGTGATAGGTCCAGAGATATGTCACAATGCCCTCCTTGAAACATAGCCCTGGAAAAAGAGTACCAACACCTGTGTGTCTGGCCTAGGAAGATGTCACTACCACTCCGTATTCAGGGTCCATTCCAGAGAGGAGAGTTACATCACCTAAGTGGTGGACACAGTGATATGTCACAATGATGTCTCTGTGCATGGTCCAGGCAAGAATGTAACATCACCTGGGTGTTAGATCCAGTGATATGTCACAACCCTTACTGAGAGAAGGGCCCAGGCAGGAGAGTCACATTATCTAGAGGTTGGCCCAGGTAGAGATCACAATCCCGTATATATGGGCTGGAACCAGTTTGGAGAGTCAAATCACACAGATGCTTGGCAAAGATTTATATCACAGTCACACTGAGAGAATATTCGAGATGAGATTTACAATACCACACATGTCCTCTTTTCATGTGTGACAGTTGGCTTCATGTATGTAAGATGGTGACAGTCCTTACAGTCAGCTGGGTGTACATATGAGACTCACAATTTCTCCTTTCTGCTGGGTTCTGTTCTGACACTCTCTGTACAAGCCAAGGGCTGCAAATTATCTGAGGCTGTTATAATCTTCTGTGACCTTTTTGCCAGAAAGAGATCTAAGACATCACTTATGTTTCTAAAGCAAGTTACAAGAGTCAAAATTACTCCTACTTGTGGGGTTCACATATGAGAGTCATTATCATGCCTGTGAGCTGTGCCTAGGTAAATGTCAAAATTTACTCTGTGGTAATGAAAGGCATGACAGCCATATAACCTATATGCTGAGGCAGAAATGTTCCGATGTTCTCCTTGTAGGCAAGTTCCTGGCAGAAAAGTAACATAACTTCGGGGCTATGCCCAACTGTATGGCACAATGCCCCTTGTGGGCAGTGTCCAGGCAGAAGAGGAGAGTCATGTCACATAAATGATAGGACCAGAGATATGTCACAATGCCTTCTGTTGAAAGGGCCAGGCACGTATCATTTCTGATTATAGTCATTTTAACTGGAGTGGTTTGGTATCTTATTGTGACTGATTTGCATTTTTCTAATAATAATGTTGAGCATCTTTGCAGTACTTGGCCATTTGTATGTCTTCTTTGGAGAAATGTCACTTAAGGTCTCTTGCGTATTACTAAATTGTGTTTTATTTTTGCTGTTAAGTTATATGTTCTGTATGTTTATCCCTTGTCATATATTTTGCAAATATATTTTCTCACACTGTAAGTTGCCTCTTCACTCTGTTATTTTTGCTATGTATTTTTTTTTTAAATTCTGGTAATTTCACTTCTCTGCTTTTGCTTTTGTTGCCTGTGCTTTTGAGGTCTTATTTAAATTTTTTTTCCCTGTCCTATTGGAGAAAGAATTTTTCTGTTTTATTCAAATAGTTTTATAAGTTTAAGTTTTACATTCAAATCTTCTATTTATTTTTAATTAAGTTGTTTTAATATGGTAACAGGTAGGCACCTAGTTGTATTCCTCTGTATTTAAAAAAAATCAATTTTCCTAGCACCATTCATTGAAAATGTTGTCTTTTTTACATGTGTTCTAAACAACTTAAAAATTATTTGTCTCTATGTTTATGAATTTATTACTGGTATCACTGAATACTTTGGTCTCTGTGTCTGTTTTCTATGCCAGTATCATGCTGTTTTGCTTGTTATAGCTTTGCAGTATATTTTGAAGTCAGACAGTTTGATACTTTCAGTTTTGTTATTTTTTCACGAGATTACTTTGACTATTTGGGAAGGTTTTTTTTTTTTTTTTGATTCCCCATAAATTTTAGGCCTGCTTTTTCCATTTCTGTGAAAAAATGTCATTGGTATTTTTAGAGTTTGCATTGAATCTGTAAATTACCTTGAGTAGCATAGCCATTGTAACAAAATTTTTTATAACTCATGAGCAAAAAACTCTCAAATTTTTTATGTTTTCAGTTTCTTCATCAATGTTTTATAATTTATACTGTAGACAGTGTTTATCTTTTTAATTAAGTTTACTGCTAGACACATTTACTTTTTATTCTAGATGCAGAAAAAGTATTTGGAAAAATTTAACATGCTTTTGTGATTAAAACAACTGAACAAAACAAATTAGGTCTAGATGATATGTACCTCAACGCAGTTAAGGCAAAATATGACAAATCAATAGCTGATATCACACTGAACCGAAAAAGAAGAAAGCTTTTTTTTTTTTCCTGAGTTGCTTCAGGAAGTAAAACATTTAATGCAAGCTTTATTTTCCCTAAAACTAGTAAACACAGGGAAGCAAACCTCTTTGAAATTGCAGTTGTAAACCTCATTTCCTAATTCATGCTTTTATGTATTTTCTCTTTTTTTAATTTTATTTTTTATTATACTTTAAGTTTTAGGGTACATGTGCACATTGTGCAGGTTAGTTACATATGTATACATGTGCCATGCTGGTGCGCTGCACCCACTAACTCGTCATCTAGCATTAGGTATATCTCCCGATGCTATCCCTCCCCCCTCCCCCCACCCCACAACAGTCCCCAGAGTGTGATATTCCCCTTCCTGTGTCCCTGTGATCTCATTGTTCAATTCCCACCTATGAGTGAGAATATGCGGTGTTTGGTTTTTTGTTCTTGCGATAGTTTACTGAGAATGATGATTTCCAATTTCATCCATGTCCCTACAAAGGACATGAACTCATCATTTTTTATGGCTGCATAGTATTCCATGGTGTATATGTGCCACATTTTCTTAATCCAGTCTATCATTGTTGGACATTTGGGTTGGTTCCAAGTCTTTGCTATTGTGAATAATGCCACAATAAACATAAGTGTGCATGTGTCTTTATAGCTTTTTATTTAAGACCTGAAAGAAGACAGTGATATCTGCTTTTATCACTTTTATTCAACAGAGTACTGGAAGTCCCAGCCAGATCATACATGAAAGAGAAAGACATAAAAGACATCCAAAGACATAAAAGACATCCAAATAAAGGAGGAGAAAGTCAAATTGTCTGTGTTTGCAGATCACGTAATTGTCTATATAGCAAAACTTAAATACTATACTAAAAATCTTGAGAATTAATAAAGAAATTCAGTAAAGTGGCAGAATACCAAATTAACATATAAAAATTACTAGGAGCATTTTTACATGCCAAGAATAAGCCATCTGAAATAGAAATTCAAGAAAAAATTATTTACAACAGCTATAAAAAATAAGTCTTACTTCATTTTAAGTTCATGCTTGTGCTAAGGTTCAACTTTATTTTTTATCATTTGGATATTCAGTATTCTCCAATCCATTTGTTAAAAAGACTGTTCCTTTATCATTTTGAGTGACACAGACAGGAGATAGCCAAGGGACCTTTTCTCATTTTGAGTGATAGAGACCAGAGACAGTCTACGGTCCTGGGCGAAACTCTGCCTTCAAGCCTAAAACAGCAAGAAGGCTGAAAAACCAGATGGCTGGTTTCAGATGAAGCCCGCCCTTTCCTGACTGTTTCTCTCTGAGTAATACCCACCTGTGCACTGGGAAAAGGAGGTGGAGCCAGGGAAATTCACACCTCTTGGCAGGGGAGGAGCCTGGACTCTTCAGTTGCTATGTGGTGACCTGGTGTTCATCAATATGTGAGGTGGGCGTCTGTTAACAGGAATCCCTCTCACTTTGCTGACAGTTTTTCTCTTTTTCCTTTTCCTTTTTGCCCAATAAACTTTACTTCTCACCCTTCAGTGTGTCCGATAGCCTATTCGTTCATGGTCATGTGACAAGATGCTGGTTTTAGCTGAACTAAGGAAAAAGTTCTAGAACGTTTCAGTGACTAGATGTGGGGCTTCAGGAAGGATAAGATGTAAACCAAAAAATCATTTTCTCTTTTGTTTGTAAGCCTTTTCATCCTTGGACTTCTCCCGGGGGTAGAGGAAACTGCACCACCCCACCCCAACAGCCCCAGGCACATGCGGGATGGACAGGTGAATGGCGGCTCCTCACCCCCATGTCCTCTGGGCTGGAAAATGCCAGGCATTCATGGTGTCCTACCCTTCACCTGCCAAGGAATCCAGCCTCATCCAACAACAATTAAGTTTTTTCTCTCTGTTGAAGAAACCCATTTGCGTAAGAATGAAAATTTTCTTCCCTGCCCTACACTTAAGCCTTTTTTTTTTCTTTTCTTCACCCTCTCAGCAGTTTACTTTTAAGCAAAAGGCTTTTTTCTTCTTCTTAGAAAATGTTTTGCTGGGCTTGGACCCCAACGTTCACTGTTTATATTCTCTGTAGAGTTTTAATTGTGAAAGGGTATTTGTGAGGTTGGTCTTGACCTGTGGCCAATCTGGTGTGCTTTGTATGTCATTCTCTAAGGTTGTTAGGAAATTTTGCTGCAGGCCTCCATCTTGTTTTATGTTTTTAGGAGCAGGACTTGTCACCACGTGGCAATGTTTTGTTTTGGCCTCTGCCATTTTACAATGGTGGCCCAGGTTTAATCCTGGCTTTGGGAATGAATCCCTTCTGGTTTCATATCAGTATGTAACTTTTGCCATTTGCGGATTCTCTTCCCCTTCCCAAACTGCCTTAATTTTTTTTTTTTCCTCTGAGCACCTGGTAAGCTACCTTTGGTAAAGTTTGCAAGCCAGAAATACTGGCTGCTTGGCACTGCTAGAGTCAAGAAATAAAGAATTTAACAGGATTTTCTTAGAGAGTGCTCAACTTAATTAAAAGTGGATATCCAAATTATAGGTATATTTAAAAGACCTTTATGTTTTTCTCTTCTGGGATCTTGTTTTGCTGGGAAAAGGTTTTTTCTCAGCCAGTTGAATTCTTTTTCTTCATTTTGTCTTGCCACTCTAATGCATGCATGAGAAGCCAGTAATTCAATCAGGAAATTGGCAAATAAAAAATCTTATGGTTACAGGGTTTTCTTCTGCCTGTCTGTGTAGTTATGTATGTGTTGTGTGTGTAGTGACTATAAAAAAAAACTCTAATAAATTTACTTAAAGAATGATGAGAACTTGGATCAAATATTTTTTAAATGAAGATAAAAGCTATGTACCTTTTAGTTCACATGACTTTAATCTTTGAGAAATAAAAGCAGCCTTAAATATTATGGGTAAAACACAAATGTCATCAATATATGAGTAGGTGAACTAAATTATGCAGGTCAGACACTAGGTTTGCTATATGTTTTAAGGTTATAAACTGCTTTTTAAGTTTTTGAGAACAGTTAAACTTTGCTTCACAACTGGAAAGACCTGAAGGACAAATGGAATTAACCACACCCTTAATTATGCTGAAAGTGTCAAACCCTTGGCTGCACCTAGCACATAATTAAAACAATTTACCTGGCTTTACATTACAGTTAAAATTGCTAGAAGTTACCATTGTAACATGTAATTGAAACCATTGGAAGTAGATTTACATACAAGGTGTGTAAGAACAGTAAAATGTGTTTATAATAAAAGATTATAAGAAGGCTTGGAAATATAAATTATTGCCTAGGGTCAAATAATTGTTTTGAGTTAGACAAGACAAAGCTAAACATTCAAACAAGTTGTGGAAGGATTGCAAAAAATAAATCTTGCCAAAGAAATTACATGTGTGAACATTAATTAAATTCAAAAAGGTATTATATGGTTTTTTTTGTAAAATTGAGCATTGAAATAAATGCGCAACAAGGTACTCTTAAGGCACTAATCTGCTCTTTAGTAAAATTTGTAAAGAATTATAAAAGGCTTTTGCTTTTTACATTTCTAAGTCATCATTTTGGTTAAATAAGTAATTTACGGCAATCTGGAATTTTGTTTCATAACATGAAGTATTTTAAACCCCTAACATGTAACATCCTTCTCAAAATCAAACTTTAGTTACAAAATTGTCTTTCCTAATTCCTGGCTTTTGGATGCTAAAGAGGGCCCTTGGAGTATCCACAAGAGAGGTAAACAGGATTATATGACATGTTTAGTTACATGGAATTGCCAAAATGGTGTTTAATATTCTTTAGATGATATTTTGGTGAATAACACTAATATATGTTCCAAAATTGTATGGGATTTCTAAAATTCTAATTTCTGAAGTATATGCTATCAACCACAATTAAGGATTTTATGTTAAGCTTTTGTATGTTAAGTTTTATGTTAAATTTTTGTCAATCATGTTTTTGACTGTAACTACTCTAGACATTTTGTTATACACAGACAATTGTCCTGTTTTGATTTTTTCAAAAAATGTTTTTTAATCAGCTATAGAACTTTGACAGGTATTCTCAAATGCAGGCTTCTGATAACTTTGGAGCCTGTGACATTTGGAATACAGGATAAATGTACAGGACTCACGAAAAGCTAAAATGTTCATGAATATCAAACATAAAAGAGTTAACCGAATGGACTGGACTAATAGAAAACTGAGGTAATCTCACTTTTGCTTATAACATTACTGATCCTTGTATTGTTTACCAGAGTCAAGGAAACTTATTATGAGCTATTTACAGCCTTTAATATTTGACTAAGCTGTACTCCTGTGAACAAGATTTGGAGCTTGTTTGTCTCTCTCTGCATTGCTTCTCCAGAGTTTGAGAAATAGTTGTGAGTATTCTTAACTTATGGCAATATAGCTGTTTGCATCAGTGTAATAATAATCCATTTTCTTTTGCAACAGGACACAATTGGAGAAACTGGTTGTTTTACCAAGGCCTTGACTGAAAGGGTATGCTTCCCTTTAAGGAGTCAATCTCAACTTGCAGAGCCAGTAAGCTCCCCTTGGGAAAAACTGGTCTCATACCTTATCTATGCAGTCCTTGTGCAGGGTTCCTGATCTGTGGTAAGTAAAGAATGACACTTTCTGACAGGCCCAGGAGCTCCAAGGTTATCTTGGGATCATAAGAGGAGAGGATCACACTACAAATATTTGATGGCACAAACACCTGGCTGGGCTTGACTTTAGAAAGTCCTATTTGAAATTTCTTGTAGAACAGAGTTCCATCAAAGCCAATGTAAAAGACCTATGTAGAAATATTCTTGCTGCACTTTATGGAAATAATCAGGCCAAGTATAAGACTAAAGTGTATTTTACAAACAACTCAGTACTATCATGATTTGTTTTTAACAAAAAAGAGAACTTGACAGAAAAGATTATGTTTCAAAATTATACATTTGTCATTAAATTCTTAACTTACTAGTTTTGAATTTTTGCCTACATTTTAGACCAACCCTGCTTATTCCTGTGAACCAACTAGTTATCTTCAACTGCAGCTCAGAAGAAACAAAAAAGGACAGGTAATGTAAAAATCTGGATTAATATTCTAATTCTGGGCAATTATCCTGCAAATCCTGTAGAATGGTGGGAATGAATCAGGTGCCCACCCAAATCTTAGCAAGCATAAATATAGCCACTAGTTATCTGGGCGTGTCACAAGACGTTTCTTTTCTCTCCCTCGTGGAAAGAGGACTCAATTCAACAGCTTCATCTTAGCATTCAGCTCATGATAAGTAGTCCGTGCAATACTCTGACACACATTTTTATCCCAACCTCAATTCCAAGCTTCAGGTTGAAGCCCTAGGAAAGAATACTGGATCTGAGAAACTCAGAGGCAGATGATAATGGAGGCTAAAAGGCACAGTGAAGGTGAGCATGACTAATTCCAGCTGATTAAGCCAAGCCTCCTATTTCATGGATAAAGATCATGCTAGGATCTGTGGCATAAATGAGGTCTAGTGAACTCCAGAACTACTGGCAGCAGGGGAGATAGGGCATATATGGGTAACAGCAGATATTTCCACCCCCCAGGCCTCCCTGTTAACATGGGTGAAAGCTGCTTTAACACCCATGGGTGGCACCCTGTCACAATCACTGGGACTTGGGGATACAAGAATGGAAGTGGGAAAGAGAACATTCTTTCTTCTATCCCTCAACATACCCTGGGTATTTGCTATGAAGAGAAAGAAATCAGGGACACCTGCTCCTTTCTTTATAAATGAGTAGCCATTAATCTTCAGTCTATACCACTTTTGAATGCATCCTGGACTCTTGGGACTCCTTTGAAAAAATGCTTTTTTCCTTTTTTCTCCTCTGTCCTCCCTTTACAGATAGGTAATCATGTCTTCATACATGATTGATGTCTACATACATCCCCTCAGATGCATCCTCCAAACTTGGAAGAGTTAATTTCCCAAGCCTTAGACTGGTTGGCTTAAGATTGAACTCAGGGCAAAAGCACCCGGAAGCTTGACATGCTGGCAAAAGGTCAAAAATATACTTTTCCAGTTGGGCTTTTGGCTTCCCTCTCCCTATGCAAACTGATGAAGGACATAGGAATTTTTTAGCTGTCCTTGACACCTTCCCCTTGTTTCATTTTAACATGTTTTTTAATAACCCAGTTTGATTCTTCTCACCTTCAGTCTACCAAACTTTAAACAGTCATGCAACCAGAACTTTGAACAATGGCCCCTTTCACTGGAGACACTTAGATAGGCCTCTTAGGGAGATCTAACTGTTGGTTTTCCAAAACAGTGACCCCTGTCAGCAGGAAGCACTTAAAAGTGGTTTTTGTTCTCATCCTTATCCTTATTCTAACTGCAGTTAGATGTATTTCTTTAGAGGGGGAAATAACACAGTTAAGAAACAGCCAAGGGTCCTGGGTGAAACCCCACCTTCAAGCCTAAAACCTCCTGAAGGCTGAAAAATCAGACTGCTGGTCCCAGATGAGGCCTGGCTTTTTCCAACTGATTATCTCTGAATAATGTCCACTTGCACACTGGGGGAAGGGACTGGAGCCATGGGAAGTTCACCCTTTGTGCAGGGAGGAGGAATCTGGCCACTTCAGTTCTTGTATGATGGTCTGGTGTTCAGCAATCTGGGAGGTGGGGGCCTGTAAACAAATTTTTTCTTTACTTCTTTTTTTTCTTTTTACCCAATCGACTTTACTTTTCATCCTTCAGAGTGTCCCTGACCTAATCTTTCCTTGTCATGTGACAAGAACCCAATTTTGCTAAAGTTCTGCAACATGAGGATTTGGAACCCTTGTTTAGAATAAGCTGAGGATATGCATGTAGGTGTCTTTCTGGCTTCTCTTATCTGTTTCAACATGTATTTTTCTGTCTGTATGCCAGCACCACACTGTTTTGATTACTGTAACTTTGCAATATGTTTTGAAATAAAAAAGAATGATGCCCGAGTTTATTCTTTTCTTCCAGGTTGTTTGGCTGCTTGTGGTTTTTTGAGTTTATATAGAAATTATAGGGCAATATTTGATGGCTCACTCCTGTGATCCCAGAAATTTGTGAAACCAAGGCAAGTGAATTGCTTGAGCCCAGCAGTTTGAGACCAGCCTGGGCAATATGGTGAAACCCTGTCTCTACAAAAATTACAAAAACTTGCTGAGCAAGGTAACATGCAACTGCAGTACAAACCACTTGTGAGGCTCAAGTGGGAGGATAAAATGAGCTTGAGAGGTCAAGGTTACAGTGAGCCATGATTACAACACTGCACTCCAGCCTAGGTGACACAGCTAGATATTGACTCAAACATTTTAGAATATTTTAGTACTTCTGCAAAACGTACCATTGGATTTTTGTTAAAGATATCTCATTTATCTGTAGATCATTTCAAATACCATTAACATCTAAAGAAACTTGCATGTTCTACATCTTGAAAAAGAGTATGTTCAAGAATTTGTCTAGTTTTCATACATATGCAGACATGCTAGTTTTCTTTTGGTTTTTAACTTCCAGTTATGTTTTATTGCAGTCAGAAATAATATTTGTTGTGCTTACCATCTGTTTAAATATGCCAAACCTTGCATTCTGTCTTAGAAGTTTGCCTATCTTAGAAAACGTTCCATATGCTATTAGAAATATTATGTATTATGTTATTGTTGGGTCAAATGTTTTGTAGGTTATCCTCAGGTCTTATTTTTCTTTTTAACCTGTATTTCTCTGCATATTTGTCTTTATCGTTATTTTGTTTCTCTTTATTTACTTTCTTTTTTTCTATTAATTTCTATTTTTTATTTTCATTACATTTCCTTCATTTCAAATTTTCTAGATTTATCTTGCTTGTAACATTTTAAAATTTCTTTTAGTTTCTTTTATTTCCATTCATATCCCTTCATATTATTTTTTCTCCAAATTTTTTTAATTTTTTTATCTCATTCTTAAAATTTTATTTTATTGCAAATTATTTCATTTATTTCTCTTAATTTTATTGTATTTCTTCATCTTCATTTTATTTTCACTGATCTTAATTACATTTCTCTTTATTTTTCTCTATTTTATTTCAGTTTATTTGTCCTATTTTTCAATTACTTTAAATTTTTATATTTCTCTTGATTTCATTTTTTCTCACTTTATTTTTCTATATTTTGCTTTGTAAAACAGAAGAGATGAGCTATTTTAGATTAGCCCAGCCATACTGGTCAAGACTTGTTTGCTGAGGCTGTCTGGCAGCCACGCTACCCCAGGAGTCTCCAATCCAGGGTATAGTCAGGGCCTTCTAGCAGGATTGCTAAGATCCCTTCACAGATCTTTTATTATTACAGGCCCACCTAGCATTCAGTGCCATGGGCCATTTCTGCTGCTTTCAGAAGCCCCCTTCAAGCCTCAGTGTTTCTAGGCCGAGGCCCTGACTGACTCTTTATTTGTGTCCTAATGAATCCCCCACACATAATGCATGGCACTGACTGTTCTTCCTTCTTTTCAAGGACAGGGCCACACACACTCCACTCCACAGGGCATGCCTGGACCATACGTGTCTCTTTTTGTTCTGAAAAAACAATTTTTTTTTTTTGAGATGGAGTCTTGCTCTGTCGCCCAGGCTGGAGTGCAGTGACACGATCTCAGCTCACTGCAATGTCTGCCTCCCGGGTTCAAGTAATTCTCCTGCCTCAGCCTCCCAAGTTGCTGGGATTACAGGTGCCTGCCATTTTTTCTGTATTTTTAGTAGAAACGGGGTTTCACCATGTTTGCCAGGCTGGTTTCAAACTCCTATCCTCAAGTGATCCACAAGCCTCAGTCTCCCAAAGTGCTGGGATTACAGGTATGAGCCACCACACCTGGTCAAAAATTTTTTTATTTTAACTTGACATATAACTGATTATGAAAATGTCAATTTTATGGGTAGATATACATGCAAATATGTGCAAAAATGCTAATGATGTAAGAAGACGAGCATTTCTACATTTTATCTAATGATTTCATGGAGTTGCTATTTTACCTTTTCCTGTCTTTATATTTTCATTGGGAAAATCCTCAGTGAAGACTCCTCAGTATGATAGACAAAATGATGTGCACAATCAATCATTGATAGATGCAGTGAAGTAACTTCTGGTTTTCATTTGGAGCTCTCACAGCTGGGATTAAAACCTCTTGGTTGTAAACTCACATGATGAGGAGTTATACTATGCTGTCCTCTTCTGCACATTTGTCTACCGTCACAACTTTTAGAATAGCCAAAGGAAAAAGTGGAAAATAGTTTCCCTCAGACCTACTCATCTCCCTTTCATAGGTTTTCAGGTTGTGCATTGTTCAGATTGCTTAGAAGCTCATGATCACAGAGGTCATATTTGTCAACAGAAAGCTTTGTTGCACGAAGATTAAGTGAAGGTGTTTACCACCCAGGGCCCATGGTTCCTCCAGAGGCAGGATGAGCTTAAAAACCATCAATGAAGCCAGAACGTGTTGACAGAAGTTGAGGGCTTCCAGAGGAGAAAGCAAAATGCTCCCTTTTCTTTCCAAATGGTCACTGCTTATTCTGGCATTAATCTTGCTTCTGACCACGATGTGTTTCTTAGTCATGTTTTTTGGTGTTCCACTGATTGTGCACCTAAGACGCCTGGATGAGAGCAGTAAAGACAACAACTGCATCCTTCCACAGCTGATGCCTTGGTGAGCTTTGAAGCACATTGAGCAGTCTGAAATCCTTCCTCACTATGGGGTAAGTTGTGTCAAATTCGACTCCCATGGAAATGGCACCATGTTCAAGATGTCAAAGAAGAAACTCAGAACCAGTGAATGAGATGTGGAGTTTTACTGGGGACTTTTACATAGAGGGGAGAATGTCCAGTGTCTGTGGGCTTAGCAGGATAACCACACCCACTTGCAAAAAGTGTGTAGTCTGTATAGCATTTTTATTTAGCACTTTTTTTTTCTGAACAACCTTCCACCTATCAGCCTTCATTTAACAAAAAAGGAATGGCCTCAATCCCGTGTGGCCTGTATTCCATTCCACAGAATGGGACAGACCAGGGGCTCAGATGTTCCTCATAGATACAAAATAATCTCCAGATTGGCCTCTACTAGAGTTTTTAGCTTGGAACTCTGAACACTCAGAAGCATTTTTTAATACAGGGTCAGTCTCCAGGTATGCCCAAGTCAAGTGAACACTGTCAGTTGCATCCATTATACAGGCTGGTTCAGGCAGTGGAGGTTCTTCCTGAGACACGATTCAAAAAAGCTTTTGCTTTTTCTTCAATCGTTGGGTTGACAGTTTACTAAAAGGCCTGATGTGTGTGCACATTGCTGGTACAGTTGTCTAAGTTTATGAGATGGTTTCTTAGTTGATAGGGTCTGTTTCTGTTACAAGGTGACAGGCTGCTGAGGTGCCCCTTCTCCACTTTTTCATTGGACCTTGACTATTCTGGGGCTTCAGTTCCACTATTTTCCAAGGTGGGATGTGCTAAAACAGACCCTGAAATTGTGATTCAGGGTGACCAGGCTGAGGCTGCCCTTTAAAAGGCAGAACTGCTAGGTCTGTCTTATTTGCCTTGTCATTCTAATGTATCTTTTGGTATGGAGACCAGAAAAAGAGTCTTGAGTATGTGACAGGCTTCCTGCTAGAGTTGGTACTATTTATACATGACTCTTAACAGTCAAGGTAGGTTGAGACATCTCTCTTCCTGGCACAACCTGAGTAGGCTAGAGCACTGTGACCCTTAAAGCTTAGCTCATGTGGTCTTCAGAGGAATTTCAAAAACCATAGGATGTGGGGGGTAGAGAAAAAGCTGGTAGAAATAACAAGTTGCAGGTGAAATAATTGGAGCCAGGAAGAGAATGGGACCTGCTTGGAACAGTACACACACTGCCTGGGTGCAGCTGAATAGTCAAGCGAGTTTTCCGATTTGGGCCTTGTGCCATGGAATTAACAGGCCCACTTCTGCTCTGGCCTGGGTGCTGAACTCTGGTTCTAAAACAAAATGTGAATTCTGGACCCTGGAATTCCAGTTGGGTTTCACCGGCCAGTGGACTGAGAAGGCCCGCAAAAGTGATCGTGGGTGGGCTTAGCAAACACAACTGGTTGCTTTTGTGCCTACACTCACAAAGAAGAAAGATCTTCATCCTCAAGGCATGCCAGGGAGGTCTGAGGCTTATGGGAGCCAGTGAAGAAAAAAGGTGATGCCTCAGCCCAGTGCTTTTGCCCCTGCTGGCTTGTGGCTTTGGGGGCTCAAATTTCTCATCAGAAAAATGGGCAATCAAAGCCCCTCAGTGACTGGCTGCTTACCCCACTTTTACCAGTCCACTGCGCAGTGCCCACCCTGCAGCTCCAGGTACAGCCTCTGCTTCAAAAGGCTGGGGGATCTCTGGGGTGAGTTCAGGGCCGTGAGAGGGTTCTCCTACTCATGGACCCCCCCATACCTACCCCTCTGTGCCCACCTGACAGCTCACCATGCCTGCAGTATGACACCCTTATTGCCTGCTCTTGGCAAGCCCATGTCTCCCTGGGTTGGCTAGGGGCACATGTTCACTGAAGCCCAATTGACCTGTCCATCCTTCCTCCAATGCACAGCCTCAGGCAGGTGCCACCCAGGTTTCCTCCTAGAATGTAATCTCAGGCGGTCACAGCAGCACATTCTGCTCTAACTTATTGACTAGTTCTTCAATAAGTCACTTAATGTGCCAAGATGGGTGCGGGCCTTGACACTCTCCTACCGCTAGTGGGGCTGCATTGGGGGTTACCATCCTGATTTCTTGGTGGAAAAAGCTAGCAGGTGAGGCAGGACTCAAGGGCCAGGGATAGAAAAGAGCACCTTGGCTGGCCTCCCCCAGGGCCCTCTGAGGCCCTTGCAGGCAGAAGGGCTCAGTGGAGCTCCAGGCCTTTTCTAGGATGGTTCCAATAGCCCCTTCCTGGACCTCCAAGAAGGGCCTACTCTTTCTGCAACCTGCACCCACTGGTCTCTAGGAGGTGAGCATCCATTTCTCTTTGTGGACATGGCCTTCTGCTTCATTTCCATGTGGTGTTCTCTTAAAAGAAATGCCCAGGGTATCCTGGACCTGTGCTGGGGGTTCTCAAAGTGCCAAAGTCAGTAAGAGAGTCTCAAGAATATGATTAATAGTATTTTCTGCACATTACTATCTCAGGGCTACTTTTGTCCAATAATGTGTAAAAACAAAAATTAAGATGTTGATTCTTTATTTTAATTAGGTCATCATACAAACCTTTTGTTTTCATGAATTTTCATGCCAGTCATTGAATTTCTGTTTTCCTCTTTGTTCAAATTGTTACCTGTTTTAGAGGCAAAAATCTTAAAAAAAAAAAAAGCCTCACAAATACTAACAGTTAACAGCAATTTATTTAAAATGTAATTAGATTTCTTAAATAAGTAAATAATTTAAGAAAACAGCTTATATTACTTGTATGAATTATTTTACATCTTATCTTCAATCTTAAAAAAATTTTGGCTAGGTATGCAATTCAAAATTGACAGATTTTTAAAATTACTATTATTTTGAAAAATTGCCCAATTCATAGTCCAAAAAAAAAAAAATACCAATCTTACTGGGTTTTACTACTAGCAGAAGCTGGGTTATCTTAGGATCTGATGCAACAAAACCACTCTTTATATATCACTCAGTTGCCCAAAATCTACCCAAAACTGAAGGCTGATCCTGTCAGTTCCTAAGAAGACAGTCTTAAAACACGCCCAATTTTCAATTAGCCTTGTTTCCCACTTCTACCTTCCAGTAATGTCTGCCAGAACTACACTTCTGAGAGCCCAGGATAGCAGGGCAGAAATAAAATCTCCTTGGGTTATAACACGTTTGGTTTTGTTCTTCCATATCACACAGGTTTTCTCATCTCGGAGACAGTAAGTTGAAGATGTGCTGTGTCAAGATCTAGAACCAAGGCCGGGTGCAATGGCTCATGCCTGTATTCCCATTACTTTGGGAACCTGAGCGGGGCAGATCATGAGGTTAGGAGATCAAGGCCATCCTGGCTAACACAGTGAAAACCCATCCCTACTAAAAGTACAAAAAATTAGTCAAGCATGGTTGGGGGGTTGCCTGTAGTCCCAGCTACTCGGGAGGCTGAAGCAAAAGAATTGCTTGAACCTGGGAGGTGGAGGTTGCAGTGAGCCAAGATTGTGCCATGGAACTCCAGCCTGGGCGACAGAGCGAGACTCCATTTCAGAAAGAAAAAAAAAAAATCTAGAATAAATTGTACTTGAAATGGCTTGATAATTCTGTCTAAGCCAGAACATAGACGAGGAAGACTTAAACCCTATTTTGTTAATCTAAATGAAAAGAGTTCAGGGCATTTTCAGTTTCAAAACCTGTGGAGCATACCCTTAACATGTGTCAGCAATTCCAGATTTGACAGCATAGACTTCCCCTCTAACTCCCTCAATAGATGTTCAAATGTAGAAACACAATCCAAAAACTTTACAAGGTTTTCACTTAGTTTTGCTAAAATGTCCATCTCTTCATCTTGTTTTAATTGGGAGAGCCAATTGTGCACCATAGGTACAATTATGCTCTCTTCATATGCAGAACTAATGTCACTACTATAAATATTTTCAGTTTTTCACCTGAGACCACAAACTAATTTCAAAGAGAATATTGATTTCTAATTATGTAGCTTCTACTACATAGCTAGTATTGTTTTTGTTGGTTAACTTCATGTATATGCCAATATTAAATGTTCAACTGTTTACTTGAATAAATTGACCCAATATATTTAATAAAGTATATCAATTTTATAAAGTAAAATGATCAATAACTAAATGAAAATTGGATTAAATAGCATTCTCTAAACAAAATAGAAAATGTACTGAATAAATAACACAAAATAATAAACTCAGTGTGAAATTACTCACATGTGAAAATTATTCTGTGAACACCATTAAATTTTATCAGTCACTGTCATAATCTCTGAGGGGATTATACAAAGAATGTTTTATGAAATTAGATGAACAGAAAATTATATATTATGTCTATGGTGAGCAACAGGCAAACAGACAAACCAAAAAAAGAAAAAGAGAATTTGCACAAAATAATTCTAAGCCAGAAGCAATAACATTTTAGATAAATGAATTTAATACAAAGCAGAGAAAATAGATTTGCTTTCAAAATCTTTGAAATTTCTGGTTTGCTGGTAAGATATCAACACTTGTAAAATTATCTGTTTCATTCTAATATTTTTCTTTTCAAAATAGGTATACAAACATAAACAAATGATTACTTTCTCTATAAATCTGTTACAACTAAAGTTTATTTTACAGTTACACGTCTGTATATTTAAATCCATATATATCAAAACTAAAGGTCTACATGTGTTTAGCAGACCAGATACGTCACATGTTCAACAGAAAAAAGTAGAATATTTTGTAACTAGTTGTTCAGAATTCAGAAACATATAGCTCCATTATACTCATATAATCTTCATTACAACCATCATAATAACCTGTAGTTAACAAGAAAAACAAAAATGTTAATTTGTAGGAATCATATTCTCCAAATTATGTTAAGTTAAAGACCACTGACAAAGAAATCACTAGAGATGTTATTCCACAGTCACACAATAGTATATTGTTACCATCTGTTGACCTACAACCTTGGGTAAGATGGGATAAGTTAACATCAGTGGCAAGACACACATTCACTGTAAAATAGCCTTAACTCAATAACAACAATTTTGGTTTATTAAAACAAGTTCACACATTGTCATTAAAAAGGCATTTTGAAATTCACTGTATTTTAATTACCTTAGTTTGCAAATGGTAAAGCAATTTTCTCCTAAAATTCAAATTGTTTCTCTTACTATGCAGAATATTATCCTAATCACTTACCACACTTCTTTCACCCTGTCACTTATAATACTGCTGTAAGCCAACCACTAAGTGGCCTTTCCACTTAGAATTTCTTCATGTATCTCAGATTTCAGTTTCCTTAATCTTCCATGGGAAAGTATATAAATCTTTTTATCTAATATGGAAGAACTTCTCCTAACTCTGGTGCAGCAACCATTGACCATGTTATTTCACAAAATTCTAGAATGAAGACATAGCATCAAATGTAAGAGTTAAATTATATGAATACTTGCTTTTGAAAATATATTAAATTCTTTTAAAATAAAAAAGTAGAAGGAGCTAGACTTCATAGAGAGGAATGCAAGGTGTGTGTAGATACAGCACCTTCAACTCAAACATCCAGGTACTTGCATTGGAACTAATGAAAGAAACAACTTATGGAGAATGGAGTAAAGCAAGGCAGGACAATGGGCCACCCGGGAACAACATGGAGCCAAGGGAACCTCCCCACCCAGTAAGGCAGTGAGTGCATGTGTGACCCTAGAAACCCATGATTCTCCCACAGACCTTTGCAACCTTCAGGTGAGGAGATACCCTCATGAACCCACTCCACCAAGGCCTTCAGTTTAACACACAGAGCTACACGGAGTCTCAGCAGAGCAGCCACTGAGGCCTGCATAGAGATTCAAGAGTCGTAGATACGCTGGCTTTCCAGGCTTCCCAGAAAAAGTAGCTGCAACTCCAGCAAAGTAGGGCATTACACCTCTGTACATACCCATGGGAAAGAGGTGGGACCCAAGTGGCTGAGCAGTGATGGTCCGTAGGACCCACTTCCACAGTGCCTCACAGGGTAACACCTACTGGCTTAGAATTACAGCCAACCACTGGTAGCAGCACTGCACCCCCCAGGGATGGAGCTACCAGAAAGAGGAATGGGCCATCATCTTTGCTTCTTGGGCAACTTAGCCATTCCAGCCTTCATGCTTTGAAGAGCCCAAGCTGACTGGGGGCAGAAAGCATCTCCTAGCACAGTACAGGTGCTCTAAAAAGACATGGCCAGACTATCTGTTAAAGCAGGTCCCCAATCTAGTTCCTCCTAACTGCAAACTACTTCCCAAACAGGGTCTCCAGCTACCACCACTGGTGCATTTTGATCAATGGAGTTTTGAATCCTCTTTGGGATACAGTTCCTAGAGGGAAGAGTGAGCTGCCATTTTTGCTGTTTGTGTGACTTAGCTGTTCCAGCCTTCTGGCTTTGGAGAGTCCAAATAAACTGGGGGTGGAAGTGGTACTTCAGCACAGCAGAGCTATCCTATAAAAATGTGGCTAGACTGCTTTTTTTTTTTTTTTTTTTGGGACAGAGTCTCACTGTCGCCAGGCTAGAATGAAGTGGCACAATCTTGGCTCACTGAAACCTCTGCCTCCTGGTTTCAAGCAATTCTCCTGCCTCAGCCTCCTGAGTAGATAAGATTACAGGTGCACGCCACCATACCCAGCTAATTTTCTTCTTTTGTATTTTAGTAGAGACAGGATTTCACCATGTTGCCCAGGCTAGTCTAGAACTCCTGAGCTCAGGCAATCCACCTACCTTGACCTCACAAAGTGCTAGGTACTGCACCCAGCCTACACTGCTTTCTTAGGTGGGTCCCCAACCATGTTCTCCTCACTGGCTAAGACTTTTCAACAGGGGTTTCCAGGTACCTCCTACAGGTGCTTTGGGGCTGGAAACAGGCCTGTACCTCCCTGGGATGGAGCCCTTAGAGAAAAGGGCATGTTGTCATTGTTGCTGTTTTGCAGCATTCAGTGGTGTTAAAAGTCAGATGCTGGAAAATCTGAGGTGACTAGAAACTGCAGTGGACACCCAGCATACTGCAGCAGCCCTTCAGTAAAGTGGCCAGACTGTTACGTGAGTGCCTTTTCTCATATATTCTCACTGGTCAGGTTCTCCAGACCTGGGCCACTAGCCAATTTCTTCCAGAGCTATTCAGCCAGTAGCAACTTAGAAACTCCCCGGCCAGAGCCTCCAGGGACAACTGAAAATATTTCTGCCTCCGCTTCTGCAGTAGAACTGTCCTTGCTACTCTCAGACTAATGAAAAATCCAAAACCCTAAGTGCCTTATTCACACCTCAAACAAGCTGCAGTTTACCCAAGGAGAGGAGGCCAGTCCATCCTCCATGGGTCCCACAAACTACACACTACTTATCACCAGACAGTGAACAACTAACTTGGCCAAAAGCACAGATCCGCCATCCTGGGCAGACTGCACTGAGTGATTACTGGCCTAAATGTCTCTGAGATGCAGCCCCCAGAAGACAAGCAAAGAGGTGGGGCAGCAAGCCAGCTCATGTGGTGCCCAGAGGGTTGAGCTCAAGAGCATCTGTAATAAAGTGTGGCCATTGATGGCCATTTCTCTAGGCTCAACTTTCTCCCATAAGAGACTTTATCCTTAGGGGAACTGTTGGGCCTAATTTCTGCAGGATGGTCTTGCAAATCAGAAGAAGCTGGTCCAACTGAGCACTCCTTGGTCTGCTGGCCTCTCCCAGGGACTCAGTCTGACCACAGCTGCTTACAGGGCAGTCTCAGGTACATTAGGAGCCCATATCAGAGCATATGCACTGGTGGGCCATGCCTGACCCATGAAGAGCTCCAGCAAGGCAGCGTCTATGAATGGACCAGCCCACATGTTTCTTCCCCATACTACAGCTTCCCCTGAGACCATGACAACTCCCCAAATTACTTTGCTGGCATATGCCTGCAAAGGTGAGTTTGGCTTTGCTTGCTCCACCATCAAATGGAAATGCAGTATGACCCTGCCACCCCCAAGCAATTGCCATTGTAGATGAAGCTTTGGTGGGTAGACAGCCAGAAAGCCCCACCCTGGCCTTTGTGGTAACACTGTGGGGAGAACAGGGTATCCTCCCACACTCTGAACAATCACTCCTTCTTGGGGGACACAGAGAAGGCATCAGAACCTTCACTGGCCAGTATCCTGCCCCAAGCCAACAATACCTTTAGTGCAACAGCACACAGTCTCCAGCAGGTAGCCCCTACTGCCCCGCCAGCGGCTTTGCTCCTGCCACTGAGGTGAATACCCAAAGACAGGCAGAAACCCCATATCCACTAGCACTCTGCTACAGCTGTGGCACGTTAGTCCCATAGAATGGTGGACTCCAAATCACAAGGAGCCACAGAACACAGTTGGGGCTCAATACAAGTCCCCCAGAGTTAGAGTATACAGACTCTGAGTTGTAAGCTGAGCATTACCTCCTCTCCGTCACCGAAAAAAAAAAAAAATCTCCCAGGAACAAAGCTTGTTGGCTGAATCCACCTTTTACCACAATCAAATACTCAAGACCATCAAATAGGATCCAAAAATCCAAAACCCCATTCAAGGTTCAGCAACTTCAAAGATATGCCCACAGAGATGAGAGAAAATCAGTGCAAAAATGTTGAAAACACAAAAAGCCAGAGTGACTTCTTTCATCCAAATGACCAAATTACATTTCCGGTATGGCCTAAGCTTAATGACAGAAGCAAAATTCAGAATATGGATAGAGACAAACTTCATTGAGCTACAAAAGTAAGTTGCAAGGAAGGACAAATGCAAGGAAGGACAAAATTGCAGGAACTGACGGAAAAAAACAACCAGTCTAGAGAAAAATATGGCCAAACTAATAGAGCTGAAAAACACAATACAAAACCTTTATAATGTAACCACAAGTATTAATAGAAGAATACACCAGGCAGAGGGAAGAATCTCAGAGCCTCAAGACTGGCTTTCTGAAATAAGACAGACAAGAATACTGAAGAAAGAATAAAGCAGAATGAACAAAACCTCTGAGAAATATGGGATTATGTAAAGAAACCTGTGAAGAAACCAAATCTATGATTAAAGAGAGTGCCTGAAAGCAATAGGAGTAAGAAAACAACTTGAAACACATATTTCAGGATAACATCCGTGAGAACTTCCCTAACCTAGATACAGAGGCCAACATTTCAAAGGCAGAAAATGTGGAGAACCCCAGTGAGATACCCCATGAGGTGGTCATCCCCAAGATACATAATCATGAGATCTTCAAGGTCAAAATCAAAGAAAAAATATGTTTAAGGCAGCTAGAGAGAAAGGCCAGGTCACTTCTAAAAAGAAGCCCATCAGACAAACAACAAAGCTTTCAACCGAAATCCTACAAGTCAGAAGAGATTAAGGGCCAATATTCAACATTCTTAAAAAATAATTCTAACTCAGAAGTTCATATCCGGCCAAAGTAACCTTCGGAAGCAAAAAATAAATATGATCCTATTCAGAAAACCAAATGCGGAGGAAATCTGTTACCACAAGACCTGCCTTACAAGAGCTTTTGAAGAAGGCACTAAACAAGAAAAAGACGATTACCAGTCACTACAAAAACATACTGAAGTAAACAAACTGCTGACACGATAAAGCCACCACATAAAAAAAATGTGCAAAACAGCCAGCTAAGATCATACTGACAGAATCAAATCCACACATATGAATATTAACCCTAGATGCAAATGGGCTAAATGCTCCAATTAAAAAATAGAGTAGCAAGCTGAATAAAGAATCAAGATCTAACAGTATGCTGTAATCGAGACACCCTTCTCAAATAAGCTCAAAATACAGGGAAAAAGAAAAATCTACCAAGCAAATAGAAAACAGAAAAAGAGCAGGGATTGCAATCCTAGTTTCTGGAAAAAGAAACTTTAAATCAACACAGATTTAAAAAAACAAAAAAAGACAAGGGCATTACATAATAGTAAAGGGCTATATATGCACCCAACACAAAAGCACCCAGATTATAAAGCAAGTTCTTAGAGACCCTCCAAGATGTTGAATGTTCTTCAACAGTCATTAAATTTATACTGTATTTGTTCAGTATTGTCTCTGATGTTGAACACAATATGACGACTTTTTAAAGGCTTCTCCACATTTTTAACACTTGTGGAGCTTCTCTCTAGTATGAATTCTCTTATGTCTAATGAAGTGTGAGAACGAGCTCGATGCTTTGCCACATTCTTCTCATTTGTAGGGTTTCTCTCCAGTGTGAATTCTCTTATGATTAGTGAGGTCTGAGAAGCACTTAAAGGTTTTGCTGCATTCTTCACATTTGTAAGGTCTCTCTTCCATATGAATTCTCTTGTGGTTAGTAAGGGTTGAGGAGCGGGTAAAGGCTTTGCCACATTCTTCACAGATGTAGGGTTTCTCTCCAATATGAATTATTTTATGTTGACTAAGGACCAAGATACACGTAAAAGCCTTTCCACATTCATTACATTTGTAGGGTTTCTCTCCAGTATGAATTCTCTTATGTTGACTAAGGGAAAAGATCCACGTAAAAGCTTTTCCACATTCATTACATTTGTAGGGTTTCTGTCCAGTGTGCATTATCTTATGTCAAGCAAAGTTTGAGAACCACTTGTAGGCTTTGTTACATTCTTCACACTTGTAGGGTCTCTCTTCCATATGAATTCTCTTGTGGCTAATCAGGGTTGAGCAGCGGGTAAAGGCTTTGCCACATCCTTCACAGATGTGGGGTTTCTCTCTAGTATGAATTTTCTTATGATGACTAAGGACCGAGATCCATGTAAAAGCTTTTCCACATTCATTACATTTGTAGGATTTCTCTCCAGTATGAATTCTCTTATGTTTAGCAAGGTGTGAGAACCACCTGTACACTTTGTTACATTCTTCACATTTGCAGGGTCTGTCTCCAGCATGATTTCTCTTGTGTTTAATAAGGGTTGAGGAACAGGTAAAGGTTTTGCCACATTCTTCATATTTGTAGGGTTTCTCTCCAGTATGAACTCTATTATGTTCAGTAAGGTTTGAGAACTTTTTAAAAACTTTGGCACAATCTTCACATTTGTAGCATCTCTCTGCAGTATGGATTCTCTTCTGTAGAGTAAAATCTGAGAACAACCTACAGTCTTTGCCACATTCTTCACATTTGTAGCATTTCTCTTTGCTAAAAATTTCCTTATGTTCAGTGAAGATTGAGCACAACCCAAAAGCTTTACCACATTTATTACATTGACAGGTTTTGCTACGGGTAGTTGACAAACATTGATGAAGGCCATTGTAACTGCTTTTCTGCCCCTTGCAATTACCCACACTTTGGTAGTCTTTCTTTAAATGTAAAGTATTAAGGTCGCTGCTTCCATATTTTCTAAGAATCACCTTTTGAAATGAATCTTTTATGTCATGCTCTGGCAATACCTCCACAGTAAAATGAAAAGAGCAAGCTGAAAAAAAAAAAAAAGAACAAAATGTCTCCCTCATTACACTCAGGTGAATATACTTTACAAATATATAATTATACAAAGCACATTAACAAGGTGACACAATAAAATACCACAGGCTCTAATTCCTTTATAGACATATAAACTTAACAGAAATATACTGACCAAAATGCCTTTGTGAGAAGTGTAAGAACCAGTTAAGCATTTGCAGCACCCCAAGTGAGCAAAATGCCAAGAACCATATAGAAGTGTAATAAAAGTATTTCATATTTGCCCACCACAGCCATTCTTCATCCCATGATGACTTAAATATAGACTCCTGTCTTCCCCCTCCAAAAATAAATAAAATAGTGGTACATATGTCCATGCTTCTGACTTTTTGAGACCTTACCAAAGACTAATTTCTGTATTCCATGACAGTGTTGAAAGGAAAGGTGGTATACTTCGACAGTTTCGGACAGCGGAGACCAAAGGTAAATGACTGTTACAAGAGAAGAAAGACTTCAGTATCACAGAGAGAGAATGGGTATAGCAAGTGATTACAGGGTCTCAATAAGAAACGAGGGATGGCAAGGAGTGGTGGCTCATGCCTGTAATCCCAGCACTTTGGGAGGCTGAGGTGGGCAGATCACCTGAGGTCAGAAGTTCAAGACCAGCCAGGTCAACATGGTGAAACCCATCTCTACTAAAAATACAAAAACTAGCCGGGTGTGGTGGCAGGTGCCTATAATCCCAGCTACTCAGGAGGCTGAGGCAGGAGAATCACTTTAACTCGGGAGATGTAGGTTGCAGTTAGCCAAAATCACGCCATTGCACTCCAGCCTGGGCAACAACAGTGAAACTCTGACTGGAAAAAAAAAAAAAGGAAATCTTTTTTAACTAAAAAACACATTCCCAGAGAAAATATCCATAGAACCAGCTCGAGAGACTCCAAGAATCTCCAGCCTAAAAAATTGGTATCATATTCCCCCAGACAAAAACCAGTTAATAAAGATCTTGACATGTGGCTTTTTATTATACAAATTAGAACCTAAGATTACAACAAAAAAGTCTAAGCAAGAATACTATATCCAGGAAAGTATCCTTCAAAATGAAAAAAAAAATCTAACCATATTATGATCTATATCAAGACCTAAATATGTCATGTCTTCAAGAGACTCACTTCAGAGCTAATAAAAAAAATAGACTGAAAATGGCAGGATGAAAAATACATTCCATGCAAGTGTCAACCAAATGAGAAGAGGTAACAATTTATTACGTCAAAAACTCTCATATTTCATATAATTTAAGTCAAAACTCACAAGAGAGAAAGTAGGACATTCAATTATAGCAAGAGGGTTCATTCACTGAGAATCTGTAAATATATCTGACAGTTTTCACAGACACATAGAGAAAACATTGACAGAATTTAAGCAAAATTAGACAGCAATATAATAATGGAAGGATACATCAATATCCCACTTTCAGTAATAAATAATGAAGACAGAATATCAATAAGGGAACAGAAAACTTCAATGCACTATAAAATAATTACACCTAACAAATGTATACAGACAGCAAAATACACATTCTTTTCAATAACTCATGAAACATTTTCCTAGATAGACCACCTGTGCCACCACGAAAGAAGTCTTAACAATTTTTTTAATTGAAATTTTACAATTCTTTATGGCCCAAGTGGAATGAAACTAGAAGTCAGTAACAGAAGAAAAGCTGAAACATTTAAAAATATATAAAAATTAAACCACACACTCTTTTGTGGGTTTTTTTTTCTTTTTTTTTTTTTGAGATGGAGTCTCACTCTGCCACCAGGCTGGAGGTGCAGTGGCATGATCTCAGCTCACTGCAACCTTCACCTCCCAGGTTCAAATGATTCCCCTGCCCCAGCCTCCCAAGTAGCTGGGACTACAGACATGCACCCCCATGCCCAGCTGATTTTTTGTATCTTAGTAAAGACAGGTTTTCACCATGTTGGCCATGATGGTCCCAATCTTGTACTCTTCCCACTTCGGCCTCCCAAAGTGCTGGGATTACAGGCGTGAGCCACCACACCCAGCCAACAACACACTTTTGAGCATGCTCTTTTTCAAGGGCTGGAAGACATAATGTGAAGATGTCCATGCAGCTTAAAGTGACCCACACATTCAACACACCCCTTTTCAATTTTAAATTTTACTTTTCCAAAAATAGAAAAAAAAACCTCACAAAATTACACAAGATCTCAAGGGACCATGAAAAGACTGACAATCTTTAAATAGAAGAAAAATATTGGAAGCATTACACTTAATAATTTTCAAACACAAAACAAACCTACAGCAATCAAAGCACTTCGGTATTGGTATAAAGGTAGAACACCAAAGTAATGAAACAAAATGCAGCACAGATATAAACTCTGGAACATATGGTCAAGTAAGTTATTTGCACACCATACTGAAGCATTATTCACAAAAGCCAATAGGTAAAATCAATTTAAACTTTCCTTACCAAATGGATAAATATAATTTAAAATACAAAAAAATGGAATATTAATTAGCTTTTAAAAAGCAGGAAATCTTCCAATATCTATTATAAAGACAAATTTTGAAGACATCATGCTAAATTTAATAAGCCAGACACACACACACACAAATACTCTATGAATCTACTTACATGGAATATCTAAAATAGTTACATCCTTAAAAACAGAAAATAGAATGATGTTTCTTAAGGGCCAGACAATGGGAAAAATTAGTAGATTCATGTGTATAGCATATTTCTTTTATAAAAATAAAAATGTTCTAAAGATATGTTGCTAACAATGTCAATATACTTAACAAAGCTGAACTATATAACTGAAAACATTAAAGATTATAAATGTTGCTATATTATATATATATATATATATATATTTTTAAGATTAAGTTTTACTTTTGATGCCTAGGCTGGAGTACAGTGGCACAATCTCGGCTAACTGCAACCTCTGCCTCCCGGGTTCAGGTGATTCTCCTGCCTCAGCCTCCAGAGTAGCTGGGATTACAGGCACGCACCACCACACCTGGCTAATTTTGTATTTTTACTAGAGATGGGGTTTCACCATGTTGGCCAGGCTGGTCTTGAACTTCTGACCTCGGGTGATCCGCCCACCTTGGCCTACCAAAGTACAGGGATTACAGGTGTGAGCCACCATGCCTGGCCCTTGTATTTTTTACAATTAACAATAAAACAATCATTGACTAATAACAACAACAACAAAAAGCAAATATACAAGTCATAAAATAGGGGCAACATTTTACACAGGCAAACAAACACAGAAATAATTATACTGGCAATATACGTATGACTGATTCATACTGGTATATTATGTATTGCTAAGTTTTGGGATATTGCTACTACTACTCAGGTAGATAGCACAGTACCCAATAGGTAGCTTTTCAGGCCTTGTCTCTTTTCTCTCTTCCTCCTCTAGTGGTCTCCAGTACCTATTGTTTCCATCTTTATATCCATGTATACCAATATTTAGCTCTCACTTATAAGTAAGAACATGCAGTATTTGGCTTTCTGTTTTTGTATTAATTTACTTCAGATAATGGCTTTCAGCTGCATCAATGTTATTACAAAGAACGTAATTTTTTTTGGCTGTGTAGTATTTCATAGTGTATAGGTACCACACATTTATCCAATCCACCACTGATGGGCAATTAGATTGATTTCGTGTCATTGCTATTGAAGACAATAAAGTTTGAATCACTAGAATACAGTGATAGCAATAACATTTTAAAGAAAATGCATTATAATCATTCATAAAAAACTTTGATAAGAAAATATGAAGAAATAGGCCCTTAAATAATACTGGACATATCTATTATGTCATTAATATATAGCTGCTATTTTAGCACAAAATGTAAAGGCAATAAGGCAACCTTTGGAAGCAAAGCAAAGCATTACATTACTAAATAATATAAATATAAATATAGTACAATATGATATAAAATAAAATGAATTAGCAATAAGTTTATACAATTACATAGACAAAGTTTGAGAAAAGTTGATGAAAATGCTGATAATTTTGTATGTAGTAAACATAAACATATAAAAAAGATTTTAATACATGTGGTGTGCCTATTATCTAATTCACTTTTTATATAACATACATTTGAGCACATTAGCTCAGAACTTGTGAAATTACAGGCATAGTTGGTATACAGCAAACCAGAAAGAAAAAATATATACATAGGACAGAGCCCTAGTAATCTTCATAGTAAAGAAGATAAAATTTAAAATAATAATTATTAAGAAATAGATAATGATTTGGAAATTATATGCCAGACAGTGTTCTAAGTAACCTATGGTATTAGTGTTTTTAGGAATTCTGTGAGCTGGGTAGATAAAATCAACTATTCCACAGTAGAGGTATTTGCCATACAGCATTTAAATTTCTAAGCTTCGTTCCTGCTTAAAAAAAGATACTTTCGAAGTGAAATAGATGTTTAGATTTTCTTGTAATCAGATGCTTTGTGCTCTGATAAAAGTTCTCACTTTCATTTTCTGTATAATGAATTGACTGGAAATTATAAAGCAGAAGACACATGACATCTGTCCCTAACCTCTCTCAAATCTCTTGACCAAATCTGAATGTCTCCCTAGTCCTCTCACAGATGTCTAACATAAGGCACAAACAGATTTTTAAAAACAACTTAACATAGTGGTCTCCAAAAATCTGCACAAATTTTCCAGTTCCCTCAAAGAAACAGAAGAGCAGTTAGATTATTTAGAACCTCACACATTAAAAAGAGGAGATTGTCTCTCACTGTGAATGCACCAGCAGATTATTAAATGAACTGAAGACAGAGAATTCAAAAGCCTAATAAGCATACACCAAAAAATTTTCTTCCATGACAGTAAGAGGCTTTTCAAGAATCAATTCCATTGGAGAACAGCTTCCCAATCCACATTTTAAACTCTTGTTTTCTCCTTCACCTTTGGACATTTCACATATGTTATCTGCTATATCATTCATACCTATCTGAGTGTATGGCTATTCTCTCCACTCTTCTCATATTCTGGTAATATTTTCTATACTGCAGAAGGTAACCAGGTCTAGCTTAAAGACTTTCCAACACAACCTTTCTTTCCCTCAACAGCAACTGGGCTAAGTAAAGCACAATCAACTCCCAGTATTACCCTCAGGAGAGATCTAGAACAGTGGGTCTGTTTAAAGTTCTGAAATTATAGGAGATGGTCTAATTAATAGAGTCTGTCTCCCTCAACATGAAAATGATGGAGTAATGAGAATTATAGTTTGTATGTACTAGATGAAAGGTGAATGTTTGTTGCAATAGTAGAGCAACTGCAATGCCACAGTCAACTAGGGAAGCAAAAAATTATAGAATCTGAAAAGAAAATGAAAAAAAAATCTCTTTAACTTAGAAATTACACACAAAAGTCCAAAGACACAACTGAGAACATGTTTGTGAAGCACTGAAAATCTATAGCCTGGCTCACTGCTGTAGCCAGTCTTTAAGCAAATCCTTAAAATATTAGATTAGAAGGCTGTTTTTAAGTTTCCAAATTTCATAAAAGGATCACATGACATAAAAAAGAAAACATACCCCACTTGAAGAAATAAATTTCCAAAACTCAATCCTTAAGAAAAGAAGATCTTTGCATCATCTGACAAAGATGTCAAAATAATGATACTAAGTATGCTCAATAAGAACAAAAACAAAAAAAGAACCCAGAAGAAATTGTGGAACAGAAAAATAATTGTTGAAAAATTTTGTAGAATCACAACAGAATAACTGACCAGAAGACAAAAATCAGAAAACTAAAGACATGTTATTTATAAATATTGAGTCATGAAAAAAAAATTGAAAAACATCAACATGGAATATGTAACTTATTAGATACTATTAAGGAGACCAATATATTCATGAAAGGATTCTTTGAAGAAGAATGCAGGGGAAAAGTCATAGGTAAAGAGGTTATTTGAAGAAAAAAGGGACTAAGAACTTCCCAAATTTCAAGGTGATGAAAAAAAAAATGGTACCAACCAAGCATACTTAATCTGGGAGAAATTTACTTTAAAAATAAGAAAAAAATAAAGACTTTCTAATATGAACAAAAGGTAAGGGTGTTCATTACCCCTAGAACAGTCTTGTAAGAAATACTACATAGAGTCCATTATGTTGACAGACATGGTGGTTCACACCTGTAATCCTAGCAACTTTGTAGGCTGAGGCAGAAGCAGCATCATTTTAGGCCAGGAGTTTGAGACCAGTCTGGGTGATATGGTGAGACCCCTTCTCAAAGAAGAGACCATTATAATAATTTTGTTTTTCAGGGAGAGGGTTTTAAAACCTGCTAGGGCTAAAGGTTGATTGGAGTCATTTTGAAAAGGCAGGCCCTCATTCAGGTGGCAAACTTGAAAACCCTTGGTCTTGGCTACAGACCAAGAAATGGTTCACCTATTTTGACCCCACTTAAAATTTTGCAGTGACTCCATAACCATCTCCAGCTCCTTCCAGCCATAGTCTAGGAGTGGTTCTGCACATCCAGGGACCCAGAGTAAGATGCCTATTTGTGGTTACAGTGGTAGGTCTGCAGACCTTGGCGTTTACTGTGCTCTCTGAAACAGTTCAGCGACTCAGTTTCAGCACTGATAGTCACAGTTTGTGGCCAGTTCTGCCAACCTAAGTACGCAGAGAGTGAACTGGGGAAATCCTGCCACATACTCAGTAAGAAACACACATCAGGCCCACCATATACCAACCCTAATGCACAACACTGCCCTAGAGCTAGCCCTACAGATCAAAGTCCTAAAGGCAATTCAATCTGCCAAGAAATAAGACAGGATTAACAACTACCCAGGCTCCTGGTAACAAACCCACAAAACGCAAACTCCACAACAGACCAAGAAGCAGCCATGTGACCCACGTATAACCCCTCTCCACTGCATACCCGAAAAGGATTCTACAAGCTAATTGACCCAAGAGAAGATTTTTGTCTGCTGAAATCAGACTATAAAATTGGAAAATTTAGATTCAATAAATCCCCTATTAAAATTTTAGTAAAATTTTTCAAAGTAATAGAAAATGCAATCTTAAAATTTATATGAAATTACAAGAAACTTTGAATAGCCAAAGCAGTTTTGAGAATTAAAAACAAAGCTAGGGGCATTATACTTTCTAATTTTAAACTACATTTGAAGGCTACTGTAATAAAAACAGGATGCTCTGTGGATAAAAATGCACACCGATATCAGTGGAGCAGAATGGAGAGCCCAGAAACAAATCCATTCATGTGAGATCAACTCATCTTTGACACTGAGGCACTAAGAATACACAATGCAGAAAGTACAGTCTCTTCCATGCTTGGGGCTGGGAAAAGGGAATACCCACAAGTAAAAGAATAATATTAGACCACTTTTCTTACACTGTATTTAAAATTAACTAAATATAAAATGAGGACTGTAATGTATGACAAAATTCTTAATAATCTTAAAAGAAAACATATTAAAAGACCTTAATATTGGTCTTCAAAATAAATTTTGGGATACGACAGCAAAAGTACAGCAATAAAAGCAAATATAGACAAATTAAACTGCATCAAACTAAAACACTTCTGCATAACCAAGAAAAAACAGAATAAGAAAACCATATCTGGTAAGTGGTTAGAATCAAAAATATATAAGAAACTCATACAAATAAAAGGTAACAACTATACTAATAGTAATAATAACAAGATTTAAAAGATAAGCCAAGGACTAAATAAATGTTTATTAATAAAAACATTTAATTGGGCAACGGGTATATAGAAAGGTGATCAATGTCACCAATCTGGCAGATGCAAATTAAATTCATGGTGAGATATTACTTATACCTGTTAGGATTGCTAATATCAAAAAGAAGATTTATAGCAAGTGTTGACAAGAATATATTAAAGAAAAGAAATGCTTTACACTCTTGGTGATGTGTAATTTTTTGAGACATTATGAAAACCAGTATGAAGGTTCTTTAAAAATTTTTTTAATAGTACTACTGTACAATTTAGCTATCTCACATCTGCATTTACAACAAATTTACTATCTCAAAGAAATACTTGCACCTCCATGTTCATTGAACATTTTTCACAATTGTCAAGATACAAAAGCAATCTAAAGTGTTTGTGGAAACTGACTGCACAAAGAAAACATGGTATATATACAAAACGGAATATTATTCAGCTATAAAAAGTAATAAAACCCTGCCATTTCTACAACATGGATGGACCTAGATGACATTATGCTAAGTGAAACATGAAAGAAACAGAAAGCATAATCTCACTTCTATGGAGAATATAATAAGGTTGGACTCCTAGAAGAAGAGAGTACAGAGGTGAGTGCTAGGCCGTGGAGGTGGGGAAAGTGGGATATGTTGTTCAAATGGTACAAATGTTCAGTTAAAAGACAAATAAGTTATGGTAGCCTAAGGTACAGCTTTATGACTATAGAAAGTAATACTGTTAGGCATGCTGAAAATTTGCTGAGATCTTAATTGTTCTCACTACAAAAAAGGTAAGTAAGTAAGGTCATAAATGTGTTTGTTCACTAATTTGATTGCATTAATCATTTCATTATGTATACAGATATAAAATCAATACACTGTATACACTATATAGGTATTCAATTTGTGAAAAACATTTGTTACTGAGATTATATATGTGTGTCACACACATACATATATACACGTGTTTATATATATACACACATATGAATGACAGTCACAGTAAGCTTTATACTAAATAAAATCACAAAATGATGTCATTTAAAATAAAGTTAAAATTGAGAGTTTAATATGTACTCAGCAATGTTTCAAGCTCTCCAATGACATAGTATATTTAATAAATGTATGAAGTAGATACACTGAACTATATTACAGTTGAGGAATTTGGCCACATTTACGAACATTTGTTTATATGAAAAGAATAACATTTGAAGTAACACAATTTTAGAGTTTGTTTCATTTAGGGAGATGCTTAGTGTTTTGATATAATTACTGAGTATAAATTCCCATAAAATCACATTTGAAGCCTCCATAGAATAGAAAATTATAAAGCAGGAAGCACACATCTTTTTGTGGTGTTCCTGGGATTTCTGATCCAAACTGCAACATCACCAAAACTTATATATTTAGACATTATCCGAAAAGAGAACTTAAAAAATGCTGTAATATAGAGTTTCTCAAAAATACAGATATTGCTGTTTCTCCCAAGCAATGGAAAAGCAGTCAAATCACACATTTTCTTTTAAGCCATGAAAACAACTTTCATTATCACTGTAAACTTAAAGAAAAAAAAAACAGCAAGAACAACAACAAAATACAGTACTGAAGGTGAAGTACAGTGCTTGGAAAATTCACAAGAATGGGACAAAAAATGTCCCTATGTTAAAGCAAGAGAAAGAAATGAAGGCTTCCCAGAAATGATTTCCACTGGAGCAGAGCTTCTGGAAGCATGTTTAAAGATCTGGCTTCCTCCTTGACATTGGGATCCGTCATTTGTGTCATTTGCTTCATTCACTCCCACCTACCTGGGTGTTTGGCTACTGCCTCCTGTCTCTTCACATTCCAGGGCTCTTTTCTTTGCTCCAGACAGGTCATCAAGTCTGGCTTGAAGATAGCAAGACCTGTTTTATTAGAAAAAAATAACATGACTCTTGCTAGGATAATCCGATTACTAATCTAGTACTATGCTCAGTAGAGAAGAAAGAACATTATAGAAGACTCTAGAAAATTAATTCCAATCTACTGTTTCCTAACATAAACTTTAGAATATTTAGAAAGTATTTTAAATTTGTGGGTTCTTAGCTCTATTACCCAGTGATACTGAATCAAAAGTCAGTTGTGAAAATTGCATTTTTAGGTGTGGGTAACAATATTTTATGCATTAAATTTCTGATATTACCACTAATTTAGACTCTATACAGATGAGCTCAAAAAAGGGAAAGATTAATGTTAAGATGAAACATCTTAAAGATTATATTTTCTACCTGAACAGATACCCAATTTTTTCTTTTTGAAGCAGGATACTGGAACTCACTTATGCAAAGCAGAACTTCCAAAAAAAAAACAGAATAAAATATTTAATGTAGAATATGAGTTGTATATTGAAGTTATTCTCACCCAAGGAGACCAGATTTCTGTAGTTCTCTAACATCACATCCCTATACAAACGCTGCTGAGCAGAGTCCAGGCATTCCCACTCTTCTGGGGAGAATTCTACAGCCACATCCCTGAATGTCAACACTCCCTGAAAAACAAAACATATTTACCAAGTGACCATAGAAAGAACTCCTGATTTGACATCAGGTAAAATGAGAGTAAAGAGAGCTGGTTCTGACTTACATGAGTTACTGAAGTTATCCAATAGGATACTTTCCAGCACAGAGATATTCTCTAATGTATTTTTAACTCTGAGAAAAGGTGGCATAAGATCATGAAACCAGTGTATGTGCAATACTTTTCTTGATGATACAGTTTAAATAAAGGACATTAACACAGGTATGTACATTTCTTAATGCTATATTTACATAATATAAGATGAGTTGTCTATACTTCCCATATGGAAACTTCATGGTGAGTTAAAAGCACACTTCTCACATCTTATTCTCAAATCAATTAACAGGAGATCTTGTTAAAATGTAGATTTTGACTCTGAAGATCTAGGGTAAAGCTTGAGTTTTTGAATTGATAGTTTGCCAGTGGTATCACTGCTTCTGGCCCAAGGAGAATATTTTGTCAAAAATTCAGTAAGTGGCACAGCCTAGGTTTTTAGTTTATTTGACCAGTAAAGAAAGACGAGAGCCTTCACTTTCCATAGGAAGCGATATGCAAAGAGAAGGTAAGAAGAAGAGCTCTCAGATTAAATGTGGTTTAATCTTGTTTTTGCACATCACTTGATAAAACTCCCCAAGGTACCTATTAAAAATAAAGAGTAAAATAATTAACTCTAGAGTGAAAAAAATATGTCAAAGAGCATATTTACCAAGTAAATAAATGAAGATCAACTACATTAAAATAAATTTGTATCAGGTGCTGATTAACAAAGAAGGATATGACACTACTGTGCTATTATTAACATTAACACAAAAAAGGGTGAACTTAATCTGAGTCTAGTCATGAAGAAACATCAGTTTTGAGCAAAAATTTAAGCTACAAATATCTCCCATGTTCTGTAATCTCTAATGGTGTATATAAATAAGTCTTTCTTTTTTTTGGTTAAACTTTTTTTTTTAACTTTAAGTTCTGGGATGCATGTGCAGAACGTGTGGTTTTGTTACATGGGTATACATGTGTCAAGGTGGTTTGCTGCACCTATCAACCTGTCATCTAGGTTTTAAGCTCCACATGTGTTAGGTATTTGTCCTAATGTTCTCCCTCCCCTTGCCCCCAGTCCCGACAGCCATCAGTGTGTGATGTTCCCCTTCCATGTGTTCATGTGTTCTCATTGTTCAACTCCCGCTTATGAGTGAGAACATGCAGTGTTTGGTTTTCTGTTCCTGTGTTAGTTTGCTGAGAATGATGGTTTCCAGCTTCATCAATATCCAAGCAAAGAACATTCTTTTTTATGGCTGCATGGTATTCCATAGTGTTTATGTGCCACATTTTCTTTATCCAGTCTATCACTGATAGGCATGTGGGCTGGCTCCAAGTCTTTGCTATTGTAAATAGTGCTGCAATAAACATACAAGTGTATGTGTCTTTATAGAATGATTTATAACCCAGTCATGGGATTGCTGGGTCAAATGGTATTTCTGATTCTAGATCCTTGAGGAATTGCCACACTGTCCTCCACAATGGTTGAACTAATTTACACTCCCAAGAATAGTGTAAAAGTGTTCTTGTATCTCCACATCCAAGCCATCATCTGTTTCCTGACTTTTTAATGATCACCATTCTAACTGGCATGAGATACTATCTCATTGTGGTTTTGATTTGCATTTTTCTAATGACCAGTGATGATGAGCTTTTTTTCATCTTTGTTGGCTGCATAAATGTCTTCTTTTGAGAAGTGTCTGTTCATATCCTTTGCCCACTTTTTGATGGGGTTGTTTTTTTTTCTTGTAAATTTGTTTAAGTTCCTTCTAGATTCTGGATATTAGCCCTTTATCAGATGGATAGATTGCAAAAATTTTCTCTCATTCTTTAGGCTGCATGTTCACTCTGATTAGATCCCATTTGTCAATTTTGGCTTTTGGTGTTTTAGTCATGAAGTCTCTGCCCATGTCTATGTCCTGAAGCCTAGGTTTTCTTCTAGGGTTTTTATGGTTTTACATTTAAGTCTTTAATCCATCTTGACTTAATTTTTGTATAAGGTGTAAGGAAGAGGTCCAGTTTGTTTTCTGCATATGGCTAGCCAGTTTTCCCAGTACCATTTATTACATAGGGAATCCTTTTCCCATTGCTTGTTTTTGTCAGGTTTGTCAAAGATCAGATGGTTGTAGGTGTGTGGTATTATTTCTGAGGCCTCTGTTCTGTTCCATTGGTCTACATTATCTGTTTTGGTACAAGTACCATGCTCTTTTAGGTAGCCTTGTAGTATAGTTTGAAGTCAGGTAGCATGATGCCTCCAGCTTTGTTCTTTTTGCTTAGGATTGTGTTGGCTATATGAACTTTTTTGGTTCTATATGAAATTTAAAGTGGTTTTTTTCGAATTCTGTAAAGAAAATCAATGGTAGCTTGATGGGAATAGCATTGAATCTATAAATTACTTTGGACAGTATGGTCATTTTCACGATATTGATTTTTCCTATCCATGAGCATGGAATTTTTTTCCATTTGTTTGTATCCTCTCTTATTTCCTTGCTTTAGCATCCTAGAGAAGTCTCTTCTAATTATTTTTTATTTAGAACTTTCTGAGTTATCCTGGGGAATAAAGACCATTCTCATTAAATGTGTGTTTTTACAAGCGGTTTTGCATAGATTTAATGGAAGCTAAACAGTACATGGTCTCCTTCACTGATAACCAAGCACCTGATCCCATCTCAAACAAGAATCTTGGGCATCCACATCTTTCTATGTTCTACAGCCACAAAAGGAACATTTGTAATGTTGCAGGTTATAAATTCATGGTGACAATTTTTTCATGGCTTATTAAGAGCTGGGATGTAGAGAATAAAGATGGATCTGTGATCCCTTCCAGGTGTGACTATCTGCACAAATTAAACCTGTTTCTTGAGAATACGCCTTTGAAGCATCAGTGAAACTCCTTCCCTTGAAACCGCCACACCCACAGGCAGAAGGACCTAGAATTGCAGATAAAGTCTGCCTTTCTTTGTCCTTTATCACAGGAGAGGTTCAGAACCAGTAAACTCCTACATAAAAACAAAATGTGAGTTTCCCCTTTCCAGTACTCGTTGCCCTTCTCTGCCACAGATGCCAGCAATTTCTACTGCAGCAATGGGAATATGGGCCGCACTGACCTGCCCCTACCAAACCCAAGCAGAGCAGTCTCTATGATCTTTATCTGGGACTAAAACTAAACTCACCTCTCGTGAATGTATCTGAAAACACTTGTGGTTGACGCTGGGCTCACCTTAGCCTCACATGTGGCACTTAATTCAAACAACATGGCTGCAGGGGAGAAGAGGAGCAAGATGACTTAATAGCACCCTCCAGCAACCATCCCCCGAATAAAACACCAAATAGAATGACTATCCAAATAAGAAGCATCTTCATAAGAACCAAAACTCTGGGGAGCGATCACAGGACCTAGTTTTAGCATCACATGAAAGAGGCACTGAGGAGGGTAAACAAGAAAGCTGTTAATTGCCAACAGCAGCCCTCCTCCATTCCCTGGCAGTGCAGCTTGGCAGAGAGAGAAAATCCATGTGCTTACAGAAGGGAGAGTGCAGTGATTATGAGACTGCAGTAAAACTCAGAGCTGCCTGTCATAGCAGAAAGCAACATGGGGCAGAATTCAGCCAGAGCCTACAGACGGAGCACTCAGACTAGCCATAGTCAGAGAGGAAGTGTCCATTTCAGTAATCAAAACCTGAGTTTCAGGTAGCCCCATCACCATAGGCTAAAGCGCTCTGGGGTTATAAATAAACCTGAAAGGCAGTGTAAGCCACTGGGACTGCAATTTCTGGGCAAATCCTGGTGCTCTGTGAGATGCCAACTGGGATGGCCAAGAAAGTGCCTGCATCATCCTTACCCCAGGCACAGGCAGTGTAGTTCACAGCTCCAGGAGAAAATCTTTCTTTCTACTTGAGGAAAGGGGAGAGAAGTGTAAAGAAGACTTTGTCCTGCAACTTGGACATCATCTCAGCCACAGTAGAATACAGCACCAGAAAAAGCCCTGAGGCCCCCATTCTAGGACTTAGTTCCTGGGTGACAGCTCTAGACATAGCCTGGGCCAGAAGAGAACACACTGCCTTGAAGGGAAGGTACCAGTTCTGGCAGGATTCATCACCTTTGGCCATGAATAAACATCAGCAGTAACCAAGTAGTACTTGCTGCAGCCCCTGGGATGTGAGACCCAGTGCAGTGCAATCCAAGTTGTGGCAGCCATGTGGAGAGACTCCTGCTTGAGGAAAAGAGAGGGAAGAGTAAAAGAGGCTTTGTCTTGAAGCTTGATTACCAGCTCAGCCATAGTGAGGTAGCAGTAACAAGATAGCTCCTGAGGTCACTGATTTCAGGCCTTGGCTCCTGGATGACATTTCTGGAACCACCCTGGGCCAGAAAAGAACCCACTGCCCTGAAGCAAAAGAAGCAGGCCCAGCAGAGTTCACCACAAGCTGACGCAAGATCCTTGGGTCCTCGCTGGATATCAGCAGTAGCCTGGAAGTACTTACTGTGGGCTCTGGGTGGTGGTGACCATGGGGAGTGGCTTCTTATGCTTGAGAAAGGAGAGAAAAGAGTAGGAAGGATGTTGTCTCATGGCTTCAGTGCCGGCTAAGCCACAGCAGAATAGGGCAACAAGTAGATTCCTAAGGCTTCTGACTCCATGTTCTTCCTACCAAATGGCATTTTGCTATCCCCAGCCCAGGATGAGTAACAGAGCTCACTGCCCTGAAGGCAAGGACATAAGCCTGGCTGGATTCACCACCTACTGACTGAAGAGAACTTGGATCTTGAGTGAACATCAGCAGTACCTAGGTAGTGGTCACTGTGGACCTTATGTGAGACCCAGTCCTGTGCTGGCTTTGGGTCTGACTTAGTGTAGTCCTAGTGATGGTGGCCACAGGGGTGCTTGTGTTTCACTGACCCTAGCCCCAGGCAGCTCAGTATGGAGAGAAAATTCCACTTATTTGACAGAATGTAAAAAAACAGAAAAAGAGTCTGCCTGGTAACCCAGAGACTCTCTTCGTTCTTACCTAAGACCACCAAGGTGGTACCTCTACAAGTCTGCAAGCATCACAGTGTTATTCAGGTTGGGGTGTCCCCTAATGCAGATATGACTGCAATGATCAAAGACTTAGATTACAACACTCAATTCCCTTTGAATACTTGGGAAGCCTTTCTAAGAAAGACAAGTATTAAAAAGCCCAGAATGCAAAGACTAAAATAAATACCTGACTTATTAATGCCCAGACATTAATGAACATCCACAAAAATTAAGACTATTCAGGAAAACATAACCTCATTAAAACCAAATAAAGCACTAGTGTGCAAATCCTGAGAGACAGAGATATGTAACCTTTCAGACAGGAAATTCAAAACAGCTGTTTTGAAAAAGCTCAGCAAAATTCAAAATAACAACAAAAAAAAGAAATTCAGAATCTGATCCAATAAACTTAACAAATTGATTAAAATCAGTTTGAAGAATCAAGCAAAAATTCTGGTTCTGAAAATTTAAATGATATTGAAGAACGCATCAGAGTCTCTCAACAGCAGAATTGATCAAGCAGAAGAAAGAATCAGTGAGTTTGAACACAGGTTATTTGAAAAGATACAGTCAGATGAGATTAAAAAAAAAAAGCCTCAAAAGGGCTAAGAGTTATGGCCTTCAAGAGGAGGTAGAAAAAAAGTTCTGGGTAGAAAGTTTATTCAAAGGTATAATGAGAACTTCCCATACCTAAAAAATTAATATTCAAGTATAAGAAGGTTGTAGAATACTAAGCACAATTCACTTAAATATGACCACCTGAATGTCTTTAATAATAAAATTCTCAAAGGTCAAAGATAAAGGATTCTGAAAACAGCAATAGAAAAAAAACAACATTCAAACAAGTACCAATATGTTTGACAGTGGACTCTTCAGTGAAAATCCTACAGGCCAGGAGATGGTGACATGACATACTTAACATACTGAAGGAAAAAACTTTTATCCTAGAATACACCCAGCAAAAATATACTTCAACTATTAAAAAAGAAAACAACTAACAAACAAGATGAGAGATTTTATTAACAGCCCCAGACCTGTCCTACAAAAAATGCTAAAGGCAGTTCTTCAGTCTAAAAGAATAGAACATTAATGAGCAACAAGAAAACATCTGGTACCAAACTCACTGGTAATATGAAGCACACAGACAAACACAAAATTTTCTAGCACTGTAAATGTGGTGTGTAAACTATTCATATTTTGAGAAGACTAAAAGATTAGCCTATACTTAAAATTATTAAAAATAATAACTCTCTACCTCCTTTTTAAGGCCATAACTCTCATATTTTGACTTTTTGGATAACTGTTATAGTTATCCAAAATACTAATTAAAACAAGTTTAAGACATAGACAGTATAATAAGATATAAATAGAAACAACAAAATGTTAAAAAGTTGGGAGAAAAAGTTAAACTGTATTTTTTATTAGTTTTTCTCTTTGCTCGTTTGCTCATTTTTACAGTAAGTGTTAAGTTGCCATCAGTTTAAAATAATGGGTTATAAGATGTTATTTGCAAGCCTCATGGTAACCTCAAATAAAAAACTTACAAGAGACACACATACATAAAATCAAAAATGAAAACATACCAGTAGATAAAATCATCTTTACTAAAAGAAAGACAGGATGAATGGGAGAGAGAAAGAGAAAATACCACAAAACAACAAGAAATCAGATACCAGAATGGCTGACGTAAGTCTTTACTTACTAACACTGAATATAAATTAATTTAACTCCCCAATCAAAAGACATAGATTGGCCAAGTGGGTAAAAATAAAAACAAGACCCAACAATCTGTTTCCTACAAGACACACACTTCACCTATAAAGACAAAGACAGACTGAAAATGAAGGGATAGAAAAAGATATTCCATGCAAACAGAAATCAAGAAAGCAGGAATAGCTACACTTACATTAAACAAAACAGATTTCAAGAAAAAAACCATAAAAAGAGACAACAAAAGTTATTATATTACAATAAAGTGGTCAATTCAGCAAGAGAATATAACAATTGCAAATTTATATGCATATGCACCTAACACTGGAAAACTCAGATATATGAAGTAAATATTAGAGATAAAGAGAGATCAAACCCCAATACAATAATAGCTAGAGACTTCAACAACCCACTTTCAGCAGCGGACAGATCATCCAGATAGTAAAATGAACAAATAAACATTGGACTTAATCTGCACTGTAAACCAAACAGACCTAATAGATATTTACAAAGCGTTTCATCAAGAAGCTACAGAATACAAATTCTACACCTCAGCCCCTGGGTTATTCTCAAGGATAGACCACATGTTAGGTCACAAAATAACTCTTAAAATAATCTCCCCCCAAATAAAATTATATCAAGTATTTTCTCTGATGATAATAGAATAAAACTAGAAATCACTAACAGAAAAAACTCTGGAAACTATACAAACACATAGAAATTGAAACATGCTCCTGAGTGACTGGTGGGCCAATATTGAAAGAAAAAATTAAAATGTTCTTGAAAAAAATGAAAATAAAAACATAACGCAACTATGAATAGAGTGAAAGAATCACTTAGAAGGTTTATAGCAATAAGTGCCTACATCAAAAACAGTTTTAAAAAAATCTCCAAATAAACTATTGATGTATCATATACAACTAGAAAAGAGCAAACCAAACCCAAAATTAGAAGAAAATAAAAATTATCACAGAAATAAATGAATATAAAACAAAATATGAAAAGATAAACATAATGAAAAGTTAGTTTTTTTGAAAAGATAAACAAAATTTACAAAAGGTTCTGAATCTTACAGCTGGAGGCAATTGAAAGTTGGATGTGTGGTTCTCATACATGGATCCAGATCACGGGTAAGACGGTGATTTTTGAATCAAGATCAAACACCCTTGTGAGGCTGTGTGTCCCCTATTAGGACACTGCTTGCAAATGAGGTTGGGGCTGTCATGCACAGATCCTGTCCATTGTTGAGACTGTGACTTAGGTACTTGGACAGAACTCACAAGAGGTGCCCAGCACCGGATTGATTTTACTTTTCTGCCTTGGTCCAGTCTAAATGTGGGATTGTGACATATACCTAGGCCAAGCACATAGGTGATGGGACTCTCCTGCCCAGGCCAATCTCTCAGAGGTGGTTTTGAAATATTTTATTCACCAATCACCTAGATAATATGACTCTCCTCTCCTGCCTGGGATCAGCCCATAACGGGCACTGTGACATATTACTGGGTCTATCACCTAGGTGACATGACTCTCCCCTTCTGTCTGGGCCGAACCCCCATTTGGAATTTTGACATATCCCCAGGCCTATCACCTAGGTGATATGAATCTCCTCTTTTGCCTTGGACCTGCTTGCATGGGGAATTGTGACAGATTACTGGGCCCATCACCTAGTAGATGTTACTGTCTATTTTTTACCTGGATCCTGCCTACAGAAAGGATTGTGACAAATCAGTGGGCCAAGCATCCCGGTAACGTGGCTCTTATGTCTTAGCAATTCCTATAGTTGGGATAGTGACATAAACCTGGGTCAAGCATCTGGGTAATGTAACTCTTCTTTCTGGACACTTTTCTCAGAGAACATTGTGACATATCTTTGTGCCCATCACCTAGGTCATGTGACTCTCCTTTTTTTCCTGGGCTCTGTCCACAGGGTAATTTGTGACATACTGCTGGACCCAGCACCCAGGTCATTTGACTCTCCTGCCTTGGCCCTTCCCACAGAGGGCATTGTGACATTGAGTGGGCTCAGCAGCCAGGTGATACGACTTTCCTGCCAGGACTCTTCCAACAGAAAGGACATTGACCTACTCAGGCTCAGTATTCAGGTGATGTGGCTTTCCTTCCTAGTCCCTGCTTGCAGGTGGTATTGTGACATATAACTGGGTCCAGTTCATAGGCATGCTGATGACTATCATACATGGACACAACCAATAGAAGAGATTTTGACTCTTTTAGCTGGATTTATGACAATGTATAACGTCTTCAGCCTCCTGCTTCCGGTAAGATGGCAAAGTATGAGCAAGCTTATGCATATTCTATAATGCCCTTTGGTGGTACAGAGCATGTCATTCCGGAGCCCAGCACATAGCCAACAGTTAAAATTGTCAATCTCACACATAGAGCCCACAGTTAAGGTCCTGAATGTCACTAGTAGACACAGTTTACAGTTGGAATTTTGACTGTCATATGTGGATCTGGCCACAGGTAAAATGGTGACTTATTGCTGGACCTAGCTCACAGGCATGGTAATGACTCTTATATCTAAACCAGTCAATAGAAGAGATGTTGAATCTCATCCCTAGACTTGGAGAAATGAGTAAGATCATGGGTTCATATAGGCACAAATGTTTTAGAGTGCATTGCAAGTCTTACACATATTATATACCACCGCAGATGGTGCAAAGAGTAATAATATAACAAGGCCCAGTACACTGTTGAGATTTTGACTCTCATATGCATACACTGCCAACAGTAAAGATTGTCACACTCCCACATAGACACAGCCCACTGTTGAGGTTCTGATTCTCACACCCAAAAGCAGTCAGAAGTTGGTATTGTTACTCTAATATGTGGATCCAGCCTGAGTCTCTGACCAAGATTCAGCACCAATATTAGGCTTTAACTCTCCTAATAGGTGCTGTCTGAGGTTTGGCTCTCATGCATGGGTTCAATTTGCTGTTGAAATTGTGACTTGCAGCTCGGTGTGGTGGCTCACGCCTGTAATCCCAGTACTTGGGGAGGCCAAGGCAGGTGGATCACCTGAGGTCAGGAGTTTGAGGCCAGCCTGGCCAACATGGTGAAACCTGGTGTCTACTAAAAATACAAAAATTATCTGGGTGTGGTGGCACGCACTTGTAATCCCAGCTGCTTGGGAGCCTGAGGAAGGAGAATCACATGAACCCTGGAGGCAGAGGTTGCAGTGGGCTAAGATCACCCCACTGCACTCCAGCCTGGGTGACAAGAGTGCAACTCTGTCAAACTAAAGAAAGAAAGAGAGAGAGAGAGAGAAAGAAAGAGAGAGAAAGAGAAAGAGGAAAAAAAAGAAAGAAAGAAAGAAAGAAAGAAAGAAAAAGAAAGAAAGAAAGAAAAAGAAAGAGAAAGAAAGGAAAGAAAGAAAATAGTGATTTGCATTCTTGGACACATGGTTAAAGTTCACGAGGTGTGTACTTTTATACCTGGACCCAGAACATGTGCAGAAATGTAAATTCCATTCCTCGACCTTCCCACAGGTGTGATTGTGACATATAACTTTGCCCAGCCAGAATTTGACTGATTTGACTATACTGCCTGAATAAAGCCCACAGTGTGGGTTGTGACATATGCCTAAGCCAAAAGCCTCAGTAAGGTGACCCTCCTGCCTAGTCCCTTCTCACAGGTGGCATTGTGATATACCTCTGGTCTCATTCCCAGATGATGTGATTGTCATCTCCTGCCTGGGCCCGGTTCACAAAGGGGATTGTGACATATTGCTGAGCCAGGAATCATGTGATGTAATCTTTCAGCCAGGGTTCTGCCCACAGGAGGCATTGTGACACATCACTCGTCCCAGCACCATAGTGATGTGAATTTCCTACCAGCACTCAACTCACAGGGGGGATACTAATACACCCCTGGCTGAGTAATCAGGTGATGTGACTCTCCTGCCTGGTTCTGCCCACAGGTGGGATTCTGGCATATACCTAGGTTCGGATTACAGGAATAATAATGACTGTCATGTGAGAGCCCAGCCAATAGACGAGATTCTGACTCTCATAGCTGAGCTTAGAACAATCAGTAAGCTTCTGGGTCTCCTAATTGTATCACAATTACAGAAGATTTTGACATTCATAAATATTCTATAAAATACTTGCGTCATATCAGAGCTCATTACAGAGGTAAAATTGTGCCTCTCATATGAGGCACACTATCCAAAAATTAGGATTGTCACTCTCACACCTGGACAAAGCCCACTGGTGAGGTTCAACAGTCCACAGTTGAATTTGGGACTGTCATATGTGGATCTGGCCACAGGTCAGGTGACTTGTTTCTGGACCCAGCTCATAGGCATGTCAATGACTCTCATACCTGGTTCCAGTTAATAGAAGAGATCTTGACTCTTGTATCTAGGCTTAGGGCAAAAGATAAGGTCCTGGATTTCCTACTTTTACAGAGGTCTCAGAGAATAGCAACACTCATGCATATTGTATAATGCCCTCAGGTGGTATAAAAAGTGTCAAAACAGGGCCCATGTCAAAATTGAGATTGTGACTCATGTGTACACAGGCCACAGTTTGGATTGTAACTATTAAATCAGAACAGAATATACTCATGAGGTCCTGGATGTCACTCACAGAAACAGTTCACAGTTGGAATTGTGACTGTCATATATGGATCCATCCACAAATGGGATGGTGACTAATTTCTGGACCCAGCTTACATACTGATGACTCTTATACCTGGACCCAACAAATAAGAGAAATGTTAACTCTCATACCTGAACTTGGGGCAATATGTAGGATCATGAGTTCATACCAGCATGAAGGTCTCAGAGCAGGTTTTCATTCTCATGCATACTGTATGAAGCTCTTGAGTGGCACAGAAGGTGTCCTACAAAGACCCAGCACACAGATGACACTGTGACTCTTCTGTGCACACATAACATACAGTGAGGAATGTCATTATACTATATGGACACAGCCCATTGTTGAAGTTCTGAGTATCACTCCCAGATCAGTTGAAAGTTGAATCTCATACATGGATCCAGTTCACAGGTAGAATGGTGACTTTTATACTCAGCACACCTGTGAGGCTGAGACTGCCCTAATTAGACAGTGTTTGCAGGTGAGGTTGGAGCTGTTATGCATGAATTCTGTCCACAATTGAGATTGTAATTTGTGTACTTAAACACAATTCACAAAAGGTGTTTTCTCTTATAACTTGAGCCAGGAAATGTGTGGGACTGTGACTCTCATCCCTGGACCTTCTGCAGTTGTGACTCTGACATAATTTTTTCTCAGCACCTGATTGACTTTACTCTCTTGCCTGAGCTCAGCTAACAGTTGGGATTGTGACATATACCTGGCCCAAACACCTAGGTGATATGACTGTCCTGCCTGGGCCCTGCCCACAAGGAGCATTGTAATGTTATCTCTGAGACCCTCACCTAGGTGATGAGACTCTACTTTCCTGACTATCCCTTTCTTCAGTAAAATTTGTGACATATAATCTGGGCATGTTATCTAGGTGTTACGACTCTCCTCTCATGACTGGGCCCTGTTAACAGGGTGGATTGTGACATATTACTGGGCCCAGCACCTAGATGATGTGACTCCCCTTTCCTGCATGGGCCCTATGTACACAAGGGATTGTGACATATTGCTGGGCCAAGAACCAAGGTGATCTGGCTCTTGACTAGGTTCTTCCTAAAGTGGGCTTTGTGACATATTACTAAACCTAGCATAAAGGTGATATGGCTTTCCTGCATGGGTCCTGCCCATGGAGGGATATTGATATTTCCCCAGCCCAGCATTCAGGTGATGTGACTTTCCTCCCTGGTTCTGCCCACATGTGGGATTATGACCTATACCTAGGCCCAGGCAACAGTCATTTGATGGCTTTCTTACATGGACCTAGCCAATAGGAGAAATTTGGACTTTAATAGCTATGCTTAGGGCAACAACTAAAAACCTTGGTCTACTAATTATAAAAAGGTCACAAAAGATTATGACACACACATGTATTTTATAAAGCCCTTGGGCTTTATAAATAAAACAGGGCCGAGCACACAGGTGAGATTGTGGCTCTCAGTAGCCAACAAGTGGAACCGTCACCTTCACAAATGGACAGAACCCATTGATGAGATTCTGAATCTCACACACGGATGCAGTCCAGAGTTGGAATTCTGACTGTCATATGTGGATCTGGCCTCAGGCTGGATGGTGACTAATTTCTAGATCCAGCTTACAAGCATGGTGGTGAATCTCATGCTCAGACCAAGTCAATAGGACAGATACTGACTCATAGATAGACATAGGTCCATGGGTAAGGTCGTCTGTTTCCTACCTCTACAGAGGTCACAGGGGACTATGAAACTCTAACATATGGTAGAATTCCCTCAGGTGGTACAGAGTATGTCAAAACAGGGCCCAGCACACAGTTGAGATTGTGACTCTCTTATAGACATCTAGTCAAAAGTTAAGATTGTCACCCTCACACACAGACAGTGCCCACTGCTGAGGCCCTAAATCTCTCATGGATGCAGCTCACGGTTGATACTGTGACTGTCGTATGTGGATCTGGCCACAGATGGGATGGTGACTCATTTCTGGACCCCACTCACAGGCACAGTGATAAATCTCATTCCTGGACACAGAAAATAGGAGAGATGTTGACTCTGGGCTTAAAGTAATAGGTAAGATTGTGTGTCCACACAAGCATGCAAATCTCACAGATTATTGTGACTCTGGTGCATACCTTATAATGCCATCAGGTACTACAGAGAGCATTATAAAAGGGCCCAAAACCGGTGAAATTGTTACTCTCATATGCACAACCAGCCAACAGTATGATTACTTTCCAAATGAACACAGTGCACTGTAAAGGTTCTGAATCTCACACCTAGAGGCAGTCAAAAGTTGGCATTTTTACTTTTATATATGGATTCTAAACACAGGTAACATGGTGATTTTTGCACCAAGAATCAGCACCACTGTGATATTTTGACTTTTTGACTGGGACACTCTCTGCGGGTGGAGTTGGGGCTCTCATGCATGGATCCAGTCCACTGTTGAGGTTGTTACTTGCCTTTGGGGTGAAACTCACAGGAGGTATTGACTCTGACCCTGAAGCGGGGGTGTGTGAGAGATTGTAAATTTTATCTCTGAACTTTTTCACAGGTGTGATTGTGACATATATCATCGCTTAGTATCTGACTGATTTTTCCCTTTTTCCTAGGCCCCACCCACAGTTTAGATTGTGAAATATAACTAGGTTAAGCATCTAGATAATGTGACTTTCCTGCTGGGCTCTGCCCTCCTGGGTATTGTGACACATTACTGGGCCGATCACCTAGGCGATGTGTCTCTCCCTTTCTGCCTGGGCCAGTCCACAGGGGATACTGTGAGATATCTTTAGGCCCATCACCTATGTTATGTGATTCTTTTTTGCCTTGAATTTGTTTACAGGAGAAATGGTTACGTATCACTGGGCCCATCACCTAGATGATGTGGCTGTCTTCTACCTGGAACATGTTTACAGGGTGGATTGTGACATATTGCTTTTCCTAGCACCCAGGAGATGTGACTTTTACTGCCAGGACCCTGCCCATAGTAAAAATATTGACATATCACTGGCCCAGCACCTAGTTGATACGACTCTCCCCGCTATTCTTTGCCCACAGGTGGGATGGTCACACATTAGGCCCTGCTCACAGGTATAACGAAGACTCACATATGTGAACCCAGCCAATAGAAGAGATTTTAACTCTTCTAGCTAGGCTTAGACAAACAGGTAAGGGTTATGGGCCTTCTACATGTAGAAAGATCACACAATATATTACTTATGCATATCCTATAAAGTCTTTGCGTGATATAAAGAGTGTCATATCAGGGTCCAGTAAAGAAGTAAATTTGTGAATCTTATAGGCACACCCAGCTGACAATTAAAATTGTCTCCCTCACACACTGACAAAACTTACTGGTGAGGTCCTGACTCTCATATAAGGACACAATACACAGTTAGAATATTGACCATCCCATGTGGATCTGGCCAAAGGTCAGGTGGTAAGTCATAGCTGGACCCAGCTTACAGGCACAGCGATGACTCTTATACCTGAACTCTGCTAATAGGAGAGGTGTTGACTCGCATAGCTGGGTTTAGGCCAAAAAATAAAATTCTGGCTTTTCTACTTAAAAAAAAAAAATCACAGGTGATTACAACACACATGCATATTGTGTAATGCCCTCAGATGGGACAGAGAGTGTCATAACAGAACCCAGCACAACACTGAGGTTGTGACTATTGTATGCACACTCAGCTGACTGTTAAAATTGTCACCTTTACATAGGGAGAGAGCAAAATGGTGAGTTCCTGAATCTCACTGACAGATACAGTCCACAGTTGGGATCATGCCTGTCACATGTGGATTGAGCCACAGGAGGGATGTTGACCAATTTCTGTAACCAGATTATAGGAACAAAAATGGCTCTCTTACCTGGACCCAAAAACAGGATAGATGTTGACTCTCATGCCTGGGCTTAGGGCAATGGGCGTGATCCTACTTTTGGGATTGTAACAAACACCTGGGCAAGCACAAAGGTCTCAAAGCAGATTGTGAGTCTCACATGTGCCATATAAAACCCTCAGGTGGTACAGAGAGTGTCATAACAGGGACCAGCAAACAGGTGAGACTGTGACTCTCATATGCACACCTGGCTGACAATAAGGATTCTCACCCTCCCACCTGAACACAGCCTCCTTACAACGTCTTGAATCTCACACTCAGAGGCAGTCAAAAGTTGGAATTGTGACTCTCATACGTGAATGCAGTCCACAGGTAGGGCGGTGACTCTCACACCAAGATCCAGCACCCCTGTGAGACTGTGACTTTCCTACTGGGACACTGTCTGCAAGTGGGGTTTGGGCTCTCATGCACAGAGCCAGTGCACTGTTGAGGTTGTGACTTGAACACATCTCACAAGATATGTTGACTGTCATAAGTGAAGCCAGCACATTTGTGGGGTTTTAAATCTTATCTTTAAACCTTTCTGCAGGTGTGATTGTGACATATACTTTTTCCCAGCATCTGATTAATTTTATTCAATTGCCTGGGCCCAGTGTACAGTTGAGATTGTAACATATACCTGGGCCATGCACTTAATTTATGTTTTTCTTCTACATGAGCCCTGTCCTCAGGAGAAATTAAATTATACTGTGGGCCAATTGTCAAAGTGAAGTGAGTCTCTTTTTCTGCCTGGGTCTTGCCCTTAGTTGGGATTGTGACATATCACCAGACCTTTAACCCAAATGATATAACTCTTTTTCCTGGGTTCTAATTACAGAAGGCATTGTGAAATATCTCTAGACCCATCACCTAGGTGATGTGACTCTTCTTTCCTTCCTGAACCCTGCCCCCAAAAGGCATTGTGACATATCACTGGGCCCAGCTTCCAGATGATATAACTGTCCTGCTTTGGCCCTGCCCATGGGGGGCATTGTGACATATCGCTGGGCCCACCACCTAGGTGATATGACCCTCCTGAATTGCCCCTGCACTAAGGGGAGATTTTGACCCTGCCCAAAGTGGCAATTGTGACATATCTCTGGCCAGCACCCAGGTGATGCAACCCTTGTGCCTGGTCTGTCTCCACAGTTGGAATTGGGAAAAACACATGGGCACAGCTTACAGTTGGAATGATGACTCATACCTGAAGATATGACTCTTGTAGTTAGTCTTAGAGCAAAAACTAAGGTTCTGGGTCTTCAACTTGTAGGATGGCCAGAGACTATTATGACTTGCATGCACATTGTATGAAGCCCTCAAGTGCTACAGAGTGCCAAAATAGAGCCCAGCACACAGGGAAAATCGTGGCTGTTGTATGCAAACTCAGATGAAAGTGAGGATTATCAGCCTTCCACATTAACAGAACCCACTGTTGAGGTTCCGAATCACACACCAAGAGGCAATGGAGTTGGAATTGTGAATCTCATGCATCAATCCAATCGACAGATGAGGTGATGACGCCAAGTCCAGGATTTAGAACACCGGGGGGCTGTGCTTCCCCTATCAAAACACAGTGTGTTGGTGAGATTTGGGCTCTTGTGCATTGATTTAGTCCACTGTTGTGATTGACTTGCATACTTGAACTAAACCCACAAGAAGTGTCGACTTTTATACCTCTAGCTATGTCCTGGAAAATGTCCCGGATTGTGAATTTCTGCTACTGACTGGGTCCAGGTATGAGTTCCATTGCTCTTCCTGTGAGCTAGGTTCAAAAATGAGTCACTTTCTCACCTGTGGCTGCACGTACATATGACAGTCACAGTTCCAAGTCTGGATTGCATTTGCATGTGAGATTTAGGCCTCACCAGTGAGCACTTTCTATATGTGAGGGTGACAATTCTATTCAGCTTGATGTGCATATAAGAATCACAATCTCACCTTTGTTCTGGGTCCTGTTATGACACTGTATTATTTGAGGACTTTACACAGTATGCCTTGGTATCATAATACACTATGACCTTTATTTAAGTAGGAGACCAAGGACCTTGCCTGTTGCCCTAAGCCTAGATATCAGAGTCAAAATCTGTTCTCTTAGCTGGATCCAGGTATGTGAGTTATCACCTCACCTGTGAGCTGTGACCATGTATATGTCACAATTTCACCTGTGGGCAGGAACCAGACATGAGAGTCCTATCACCTGGGTGCTGGGTAAGTGATGTCACAATTCTTACTTGAGCAGGGTCCAGGCAACAGAGGAGAGACACATCACCTATATGACTGGCCCAGCGATGGGTGAAAATCCTCTCTCTGAGAGCAGGGCCCATTCAGGAGAGTCATATCACCTAGCTGCTTGGCCAAGCAATATATCACAATGACCCCTTTGCACAGGGCCAAGACAAGACAGTTCCATGACCAGGGAGCTGGGTCCAGCTACGTGTCACAATTCCTTTTGTGGAAAGTGCCCAGTTAGAAGAGCAGAGTCACAGCGCCTAGGTGATGGACCCAGAGAGATGCCACAACGCCATTTGTGGGCTGGGCCCTGGGAGAAGAATAACATCACCCGGTGCTGGGCCCAGTAATATGTTGCAATCCCAACTGGAAAAAGGTACCAGGCAAGAGAGGAGAATCACATCATCATGTTGATAAGCCAAGAGATATTTCACAATCTCCCCTGTGCACATGTCCCAGGCAGAAGACTCGAATTACCTTTTTACTTAGGCCAGTAATGTCACAGTGCTTCTTCAGGGCAGGGCATAAACATGATAGGACAGTCATGCCATTAAGTGCTAGGCTTGGTGATATGTCATAACCTTACCTGTGGGCAGAGTCCAGGCAAGAGAGAAGGTTTACATCACTTAGGTGCTCAGTAAAGGATATATTACAATTCCTTTGAGGGAAGTAGCCAGGCAATATAATCACATCACCTATGTGCTTGGCCCAGGTAAAAGTCACAAGATAACTGTGTGTTGAGCCCAGAAGGACAATGAAATTACTAAGGTTCTAGGTAGAAGTGCATGTCACAATTCAACCTGCAGGGAGGCCCAGGAATGAGACTCCCAATTCTACACATTTCCCCACTCCAGGTGTAAGAGTCAATAACTCCTGAGACTGAGGTTCAAGTGCATGAGTCACAATCTCAACAGTGGGTTGCATCCTGCCATAAGAGCCCCAATCCCTTCTCCAAGCTGTGTTCCAGTAGAGGAGTCGCAACATCAATGGTGTGCTGAATCCTGGTTGGAGGTTCCCACTTCACCTGTGGACTGGATCTGTATATAAGAGGAGAGATGTCGACTCTCATGCCCAGGCTTAGGGCAATGGGCATGATCCTACATTTGGGATTGTAGCAACAACTCTTGACTTCCCCTGGGTGTGAGATTCAGAACCTCAATTGTGACCTGTGTACACTTGGGCATGTGACAATTTCTACTTTTGGCTGTGTGTTCATACAAGACTCTCAATCTCACCTGTGTTCTGGGCCCTGTTACTAGACTCTCTGTACCACCCACGGGGTTTATTCGATATGCATGGGTGTCATAATTCTCTGTGATTTTCATACAAGTAGAAGACACAGGACCTTACTCATGGCCCTAGTCCTATCTATGAGAGTCAAAATCTCTCTCTTTGGCTGGGCCTATGTGTAAGAGTTATCATAATGCCTATAAGCTGGGTCAACGTATATGTCACCATCTTAACTGTGGGGATGCACGGGCAGGTGCAATGAGAGTTGAGATGGGAGGAGGGTTATGATGTCCTCTGTCAGGATGTAATTATTTTTGGGGGGCTGTTTTTAGATATTGTCAAATAAAATAAATTTAGATGTAGGTAAGAAGTAACTTTATTCTAAAGTAATGTTGTGGCCGGGCGCAGTGGTTCAAGCCTGTAATCCCAGCATTTTGAGGGGCGAAGGAGGGTGGATCACTTGAGGTCAAGAGTTCAAGACTAGGCTGGCCAACATGATGAAACCCTGTCTCTATTAAGAATACAAAAAATTAGCTGGGTATGGTGGCGGGCGCCTGTAAATCAGAGCTACCCTGCCTGGACCAGTATCTGTAGCACTAACCAGTCTTTTCACCAACTGGGTACTGTTTTCTACCCATAGGTTTTCTTTTTTTTTTCTTTTCTATTCTTTTCTTTTTTCTTTTGAGGCCTAGTTTCACTCTTGTTGCCCAGGCTGGAGTGTAGTGGTGGGATCTCGGCTCACTGCAACCTCTGCCTCCTGGGTTCAAGAGATTCTCTTGCCTCAGCCTCCCAAGTAGCTGGGATTACAGGTGCCTGCCACCATGCCTGGCTAATTTTTGTATTTTTAGTAGAAACTGGGTTTCACCATGTTGGCCAGCTGGTCTGGAACTCTTGACCTCAGGTGATCCACCAGCCTCGGTCTCCACAAAGTGCTGGGATTACAGGCATGAGCCACCGTGCCCAGCCCCCATAGGCTTTTTATAACACATTCTCTTATTCTGCCTTTTTATTTTCCACAAACACTCTTTCACAAACCCAAGTCCACACCTCTGTGCCTTAATACAAACCCTACTGGAAATAAAATGTCCATGAGTTCAGGATAAATTTTTTTGACCTGCTTATTGTAAGCATAAATACAAAATAAAAATAAGACAATCATTCAACTTCAAAACAATAAAAGGAATTAACTCCTCTTTTTTTAAAGTTTTATTTAGATAGCTTTTATATGTAAATTCTTTCTCTGCTTTTAATATTTTTTGTTGTCCTTTCAGTATGTATGAAGTCTATTTCTTTTGTAATTTTTATTATTTTTTCTTTTTTCTTTTTTTCTTTCTTTCATTTTTTTGTATTGTTTTGTTTCGTTTTGTTTTGGACAGAGTTTCGCTCTTGTTGCCCAGGCTGGAGTGCAGTGGTGCCATCTCGGCTCACGGCCACCTCCGCCTTCCGGGTTCAAGCCATACTTCTGCCTCAGCCTACAGAGTAGCTGGAATTACAGGCGCCCGCCACCACATCCGGCTAATTTTTGTATTTTTGGTAGAGATGAGGTTTCATCATGTTGGCCAGCCTGTTCTAGACCTCAGGTGATCCACCCACATCAGCCTCCCAAAGTGCTGAGATTACAGGCATAAGCCACCACGCCCGACCTATCATTTACTTTATTATGCTAACTTTGCAATTATTTAGCTGTCCTTTTTCAAGTATTTTGTGGATTAAAATTATGTTTTTTATTTGACATCTTTTCCTTTTTCTTAACATACAAAAACAGCACTATAAACTTGTGATTTAGAACTGTTTTGTGGTTTGTTTTTTTTTTTGTATCCCAGGAGTTATTGTATGTTGTGTTTCTATTTTCTTTTTTCTCAATACACTTTCTGATTTCCCTTTGCTTTTTCTCTTTGACCCATTGGTTGTCCAAGAACATGTTGTTTACTGTCCCCATATTTGTGAGTTTTAAAATTTTTATTTGGCTATTATTTTCTAGTTTTATTAAACTGTAATTTTAAAAGTTGATACAGCCAGGTGCAGTGCTCATGCCTGTAATCCCAGCAGTTTGGGAGTCCGAGGAGGGTAGATTACCTGAGGTTAGGAGTTTTGAGACCAGCCTGACCAACATGGTGAAACCCTGTGTTTACTAAAAATATGAAATTAACTGGGCATGATGGTGCACACCTGTAATCTCAGCTACTTGGGAGGCTGAGTCAGGAGAATCGCTTGAACCCAGGAGGCGGAGGTTGCAGTGACCTGAGATCATGCCATTGCACTTCAGCCTGGGTGACAGAGTGCAACTCTGTCTCAAAAGCAAAAACAAAAAAAGTTGATATAATTTTAATCTCTAAATTTGAAAAGAATTTGTTGTTTTTGTTGGTCCAACATATGATCTATCTTGGATAATGTTCCATTTGTGCTTGATAAGAATGTGTATTCTCATACTGTTACATGAAATAGTCTACATAAGCCCGGGGGGTACAGTTGTTCTTCAGCACTATCCAAGCACATTGTTTTCTTTCTAGCTTTCTGTCTGAATAATCTATTGTTTTCAGTAGAATAAGAAAGTCCTCTATTATTGTCATATTTGTCTTTTTTAAAGTTCTGTTTATATATGTTTATATATTTATGTGCTCCAATGTTGGGTTCATATATTTTTTAATTGTTAGATTCTTTTGACAAATTATCCTCTTATTATTAGAGAGTGATCTTCTTTGTCTGTTGGGACAGATTTTTTTTCTAAAAGTCTATTTTGTCTGATATAAATATAGCCACTCTTACACTCTTTCAATTATTATTGGTATGGGTTTTTTAAATTCTTTAACCATTAACATATGTATGCCCTTAAATCTAAAATATGTCACTTGTGTGAAGCATACTGTTAATTTAAAAAATCTAATTAGACATTCTGCGAATCTTTTATTTTATTTTCTGCTTTAATAACAGAATATCCTAGAATTGTTTTTTTTTAAATTTGTTTATTTATTTATTTGAAACAGAGTTTTACTCCTGTTGCCCAGCCTGGAGTGCAATGGCACAATCTCGGCTCACTGCAACCTCTGCCTCCTGGGTTTAAGTGATTCCCCTGCCTCAGCCTCCCAAGTAGCTGGGATTACAGGCACCTATCACCACACCCAGCTAATTTTTGTATTTTTAGTAGAGTGAGGGTTTCACTATGTTGGCCAGGCTGGTCTTGAACTCCTGACCTCAGGCGATCCACCCACCTCGGCCTCCCAAAGTGCTGGGATTACAGGTGTGAGCCACCGCGCCCAGCCTTAGAGTTGGTATTTTCTAAAAAATAGGAGTTTACTTAGCTCACAATTTTAGATTATGGATGTCCAAGAGCATCCCATTGACATCTGATGAGAATCGTATTTCCACATCACAAAATGGCCAAACGCATGAGGATGACTGAAGGTGCACACCAGGGAGCGTACTTTTATAATAGACCCACTTTCCTGCCGACTAACCCACTCTGGAAATAATGACATTAATTCATTCACGAGAGTAGGTCCCTCAGGACCTATTATCTTCTTAAACATCTAACTTTATAATTTTATAACAATAGCAGTTAAATTTCCACATGAAATTTGAAGGGGACATTCAAACCATAGCAATGTGTTTTTATTAGATAATTTGTTTGATACTTAAACAATTATTGATAGGTAAGTACTTTCTACTGCCATTTTGTTAATTTTTGTCTGACAATTTAGTATTATGCTTTAGTATTTTTGCCATTACTTTTAATGGCAAAAACTGCAATTACTTTTGCACCAACTTAATAATATCTTTTTCTTTTCATGCTGTCTTCACTTGTGTTTGGTTGAATTTTTTTTGTTTTCGTTGCTGTTATATGCTTTGATTCCTTTTCCTTCCTTCCTTCCTTCCTTCCTTCCTTCCTTCCTTCCTTCCTTCCTTCCTTCCTTTTTTTTGTTTGAGACAAAGTTCTGCTCTTGTTGCCCAGGCTGGAGTGCAATGACACGATCTCAGATCACCACAAACTCTGCTTCCCAGGTTCAAGCGATTCTCCTGCCTCAACCTTCTGAGTAGCTGGGATTACAGGCATGTGCCAACCACTCCTGGCTAATTTTGTATTTTTAGTAGAGATGGGTTTCTCCATGTTGGCCAGGCTGGTCTCTAACTCCTGATCTCAGGTGATCTGCCCGCCTCGGCCTCCCAAAGGGCTGGGATTACAGGCATGAGCCACTGCGCCCAGCCCCATAAGTCAGACACTTCTGTTGCCTATAAAAGTTACTTATGTGATATTTACCTGTGTAAGTATTGCCCCATTTTGTTTATTGATTATCTATTTCTTTTCTCGGGTGGTTGTCAGTGTTTTATTGTATAGATGAGTAGTCAAAAAGTCAGCCTAAAATTACCGTCTATTTATTGTCTGAATATATGTTATTGTGTGAGAAAAACACTTGTTATTTAAAGCAATTTCTAAAAATGTAACTTTTTTGAGAGATGTAAATATTTGTGATTAAAAAGATAAAATTACCATCTTAAACATTTTAAAGCTGTATACTTAAACTATATGTTGAGTGCTTTTAAGTATACTTACATTATTTTGAAACAAATTTCTAGATCAATTTTATCTTTAAAAGGTACAATTTGGCTAGGCGCAGTGGCTCACACCTGTAATCCCAGCACTTTGGGAGGCCAAGGCAGGTGGATCGCCTGAGGTCAGGAGTTCAAGACCAGCCTGGCCAACATAGTGAAACCCTCACTCTACTAAAAATACAACAAATTAGCTGGGCGTGGTGGCAGGCGCCTGTAATCCCAGCTACTTGGGAGGCTGAGGCACGAGAATCACTTGAACCTGGGAGGCTGAGGTTGCAGTGAGCCAAGATTGCACCACTGGACTCCAGCCTGGGCAACAAGAGCGTTACTCTGTCTCAAAAAAAAAAAAGTGCAATTTAATATCAAATAAACTGTCTTCTCCTTCTCTCTTTTCTGCTTCTGAAGAACATCATTTTACTTTCTGTTTTGTCTGTCTCTTTTTGACTATCTTATTTTAGTCAACATATTTTTTCCCATGTAAGTTACTCTGCTCTCAGTTCAGATTCATCAGGAAATTGAATCATATCCGGAAGAATTAAAACTGAAAGACCAATAGATTTGTTAAAGCAATGCAGATTGTCATACTAATAAGCTCTAAAATTTCAAAGGCTTAGCAAAATAATACATTTTCTGCTTAACTCACCATCCCCTTTGGTTTATTTCTGGTTAAGAAAACTTATTTGTGATTATTCAGAGATTAGATTTTTTAAAAAAATTTCTATCTGCATTCTCTGTTTCTTCAGCCAATAGATGAAAAAAGATTCAAGGAAGACACATTTGCTTTTTATTCACTCATCACTTCCCATCACTATGCTGACCAGAGTCAATGTGAGCAGAGTTGAGAATAGCAGTTTTCTGGCAGGAGAGCCACTTCTCAGCGAAAAATGACACACTCAAAGTATAAATCTTTCATGGAAGGCTCACATATTTTCAGCAAATTAAGCATATGCATGAATAAAATTCTTGTGGTGAAATAAAGATTCATTTTATTGATTCCTATTGAGCTCAGGTAATATTGGATGAAAAGCAAAAAAATTATTTGAAATAGAAATATTGTGAATAAAGTTATTGTCAATTAAAGTAAAAATATTATCTCACACTTGTCATCTTATCTATAGTTGTACAATATCAAATGCTACCTTTTATTAACAATTGTATTTCATATAAGTATTCCATTTATATCACCCTTCTTCACTGTTTCAATGCCTTCTGCACTTCATATCAGTGAAAAACAGGCTGGCTGGTACCAGGAAATGGATGTGGTGCTATTGCTACTTTAAGAGTAATGATGAAGAGCACTTGTCTGAATTGTTCCCAAGTGGCCAACACTGTTATTTGGCCCAAAGTACACACATTTCTTATTTTCTTCTAAATTTACTGCTGAAATAAAATTCTTAGCTAAGAAAGACTTGATCTCATTCAAATATGTTTTATGAAATTTGGTTGACATTTCAGTGTGTCTGACTTAAATGGAATATTGAAAATTTTCATGAATCCAAATAGAGTGTTACACATGAACAATCTTTTACTAAAAGCCTTTCTGAGGCAGAGCAAGATTCATAAAATTTCTTTATAATATAGAAGAAATGTGTTAACTCTGTTCCCAGTAATCAACTCTGAGCCTCTCAGTTCCCAGTATTCACCCTGAGGTATTCAGGAAAATTTGGTATCTCTGTAAGGAGACAGAAAAAGATGTTTGGGGGAGGGTCAAAACATTGTGCATAAATGCTTTCTACATGCACCTGTTAGGTTCTTAATCTAATTGGTCTATCATTTGCATGGCTAGATAGTTACTGAATGTAGTCATACTATTTTGGTTTTTGCAGCTAATGACATCTGTTACCTATAAGTTTCATACAATAACTTGCTCAGCTGAAACATGACTCTTTTGTTAATTTACCCTAAATTTAGGGACTAGATTTGCAATTTCCAACATTTCAAAGTTAAAGCAAATCAGAGAAGAGTAATGTGTGTATGTGGTATGCATTTTCTTGCCCAGCTATCAAAATTCTTCTCATATTGCCTTTGCCACTCTAGGCAGCCACCTAAAATATATTCCATCCTAATTTTTTAGCCAGGATATTAGATTTCAAAAGGTCAAGGACTTAATAATTGGGCAAAGCCAAAATCTTGTCTTTGCTTCTTGACCATATTAAAGAGCATGGCAATTATGCCAAGCCATTGAAAGATGTGATTCTGATGACTTTTATTTTATTTCAAATGTTTTCTCTAATTGTTAGTCTTATTGCATTAATCTAAAAGAGAAACTATGTAACAATTTATGCATTCAAGAAATATTCATGTTAAGGTGTTTGAAGTTCAGTATTGTATTACAAAAGAGTAGAATTCTCTAAAATTAGAAAGTCAGATTATTATTAATAAATTCATTATTTTTTCAACATTTTCCAATGTTGAAATTAAAGAATTGGGTATGCTTTTTCATAAGTTCAGTTCTAGGAGGGTACTCAATGATCTGCATGGTATTTTTGTCATAAATTATGTAAAACTGAGTTACCAGAATGGTGCAGAAATGCTAATTTAATCAGAATAAGAATGAATTCAGCCGTGTTGGTAGACTGTTGGTATCCCAGTGGCTGATCATTTACTTCAGTTGTGTAGACATTGCTTCCTAATGCCAGTGAGCCCTTTCAACCAAGTTGCCTTTGTTTCCCATTGATGTGGTCATGTTCTGGTCTCTGTTTTTCTTAAGCTGTCCCAGATGAGGGGTGATTATTTCTTGCATAAATGAGATTCCTTCTTTTTTCTCTGCCATGAGATCCTCCCATTCTCTCTACTGAAAGCAACATGTGGAAGGTAGAAATAGAGACAATATACAAATATATCCCTTGCCATGTGGCCACCATAAACACTTTACGACATGGCTTACCAAGAAGTTTGATTAATTTCAGGGAAGCAGGGATGTTTTTCTATGATGTGCTCTTTCTCTTAAAGGCAACTCTGATTAAGTTTAGTCTAATCAAGATAATCTCTCTTATGATAAACAGGAAGCCAATACATTAGTAACCTAATTACATGAATAATGTCCCACCACAGTCACACATTTTCTCACACTCAAGAGAAAAGGATTACACAGCAGGTGTGCACTGAAGTGGGAACCTTAGGGTCATCTGAGAATTTTGCCTACCCACCTGAATAGATTTCTAAAATCACCTTTCAGTTGCTTTTGTTGTCTTTCTAAGTAAACTAAGATACCATCTGCAAATAATAATTAATTGAACTGCTTTTTAATTTTATTAAAATAATTATTAGCTTTTCCTGGCTTATATGAAGTGTTTCTCATTTATATTATACATTCACATACATACATATATAACAATAAAAATGTATCCATTTTAAATTTTTGTTAAATTTTTAAGAATGGGTGTTAAAGATAACTTCTTTTCTGTTTGAAAGGGTTTTTACTGTTGTATTCAAGAGTATTATCTCTGGAGTCAAAGTTGCTTGTGTTTTAATACTGGATCTGCTATTGTAAGCAAGTTATTTCTCTCTCTGGCTCTGTTTTCTTCTTTGTAAATTGAGGATAATAATAATATGTTATTAAGTTACTGTGTCTATTAGTCCATTCTCACACTTTTATAGGGATGTACCCAAGACTAGGTAAATTATAAAGGAAAGAGGTTAATTTGACTCACAGTTCAGCATGGCTGGAAAGGCCTCAGGAGACTTACAATCATAATAAAAGGGGAAACAAATATGTCCTTTTTCATATGGTGACAAGAAGAGAAAATGTGCTGAGCAAAAGGGAGAAAAGCCCCTTAGAAAACCATCAGATCTTATGTGAACTCACTCACTATCATGAGAACAGAATGAGAGTAACTGACCACATGATTCAATTACCTCCCACCAGATGTCTCCCATGACACATAGGGATTATGGGAACTACAATTTAAAATGAGATTTGGGTGCAGACAAAGCCAGACTACAACAATGTGACAACAAAATTTATTAACACATGTACAGTGTTATGGTTAGTGCTTAGTACAAATTAGCTATTATTAACTAGATATTTATATGCTGAATTATGTTAATATATGCTTTCACACAAATATTTTTCCATTACACATGATTTTTCCAACCATTAGATGAATATATATTTAAATTACAATTTTATTGTAAATGTGGTGTATATATTTAGAATAATAGTAAACAGAATGGAATATTATGTAGCCTTAAAAAGGGGGGAATATTGTCAATTGAAAAAATATGGATACATTTACAGGATACTTTGCTAAGTACAATAAGCCAGACACACAAAGAAAAGTACTGCATGATTTTACTTACATGTAGAATCTAATAAAGTTTTAATAACAAAGTAAAATGTGGAATAATTGGTTACCAGAGGCAGATGTTGACAAAAGAATGCAGTTTTACAGACAGAATAAAGAGGCTTTGAGATCTATTGCACAGTAGGGTGATTACAGTCAATGATAATGTATCTATATTTCAAAATAACTAACAGTAAGTTTTAATGTCTCACTGCAAAAAATGATAGGTAAATGAGGTGATAGATATATTAGTTAACTTGACTTATTTCATATTTTATACATATACAAAATATTACACTGTACCCCATAAATGTACCCAATTTTGATTTGTCAGTCAAATATACTGGTAGTAATACAAGTATTTTTTTTGTAAAACTTAACTTTAAAAAATTGGGCCAGAGAAATAAATGTTTCTTTCTATCTTATAATGTCAGGAAAGATATGTATATATTTCTAATTACACACAGCTTGGTTACCTAGTGATGTTGGTACTTTTGATATCATGAATAGTGTGAACCTATCACTCAATAATAAAATATGTTAATTATCATTGTTCAGAATAATGTAATTCTTTCTTTTCTTTTCTTTTTTTTTTGAGACGGAGTTTTGCTTTTGTGGCTCAGGCTGGAGTGCAATGGTGCGATCTCAGCTCACCGCAACCTCCACCTCCTGGGTTCAAGCGATTCTCCTGTCTCAGCCTCCTGAGTAGCTGGGATTACAGGCATGCGCCACCACGCGCAGCTAATTTTGTATTTTTAGTAGAGATGGGGCTTCTCCATGTTGGTCAGGCTGGTCTCAAACTCCCGACCTCAGGTAATCTGCCTGCCTTGGCCTCCCAAAGTGCCGGGATTACAGGCGTGAGCCACTGCACCCGGCTTTATTTGATAATAGAATACTTTCCAAGAAAGACTCTAAAGCAACTGTTTAAAGTAAAATTATCTCAAGATAAATGATTTTCTTCACTTATAGAGAAAAGTTATTTAAATATACATTTTAAACTACCTTTAAATTTACCAAGTGAACCTAAAAATTAGTTGGCAAAAAAAATTTATTAACCAAGTAGATCAGAAAACAATTTGCCTGTTTCTCTAAAACTGACAACACTCAGCATTTAAGTGCTTATTCTCTAGTGTTACTAGAGTGGTAAAAAGCAGTACAAGATGAGGGATCTCTCTTTGGTATTTATATTCATGCTGTATGAGAATATATGAGAATTTGCCAAAGATAGTATGAAAAATATCCATCGACTGTTACATTCCCAAACTGACCAATTAAAATGAACATGGATTACAACCCCCTGGTGTGGCCACCTTGTTGTTCCCAGGCTTAACATTGGTCCTGATCTAAAAAACTATACAAATCACCAGAGCTAATAAATTTTCTGTACATTCGTTCTATGCTGGGCCCTCTTCTGACACCTTTATTTGTATTAATTGCTTTAATTTTACCAAAACCCTAGGATTTAGGCAGTATTATCCTTACTGTACAACTGAAGCACAGAGATGTCAAGAAACTGTTTCCAGGTCACACAGCCCATAGTGACAGAACCAGGATGCAATCAGGAACTACCAGATACTGAGCTTTAATATTAACCATTATGGCCAGCCCCCTCTCACTCAATGTTTTTTTTCCATTTTTTATTTAACATTTTTGCTTTGAATTTTCTAATTTAGTAGAAATTAAGCAGAATTTAAAAACAACTTTTTGACCCTTAGATAGTATGGAGAACTTCATTTTGCATTCAAAGAACTCATAACAAAGCCTAACACAAATGCTTTGGTTGGTAAATAGTTTCTAACAACCTTGTTCCTCTCATTACTTAAAAGAGTCACCAATGGTACTTTTGAAAAATAGCCTTTACATTAAAAGCTACAATGAGGCTGGATGCAGTGGCTCAAACCTATAATCCTAGCATTTTGGGAGGCCTAGGCAGGTGGATCACTTGAGGTCAGGAGTTTGAAACCAGGTTGGCCAACACAGTGAAACTCCGTCTCTACTAAAAACACAAAAATTACCTGGTGTGGTAGCAGTGACTGTAATTCCAGCTACTTGGGAGGCTGAGGCAGAAGAATCACTTGAACCTGGGAGGCAGAGGTTGCAGTGAGCTGATATCATGCCACTGCACTCCAGCCTGGGCAAAAGAGCAAAACTCCGTCTGAAAAAAAAAAAAGCTAGAATAAACCTATTATTTTATTTAAAATTTGTGATCTAAATGTACAACCTTATTCATTGAGTGGTCTAAAGTTTCTGAAAGTTTTGAAAACACTAATAAATGAACACTTTTTTATATGGAATGATTAAAGAATATTGTTTTCTCAGTGACTAAAATGAAACAAATTAGAATTACTAATCAGTCACTTACAATGTGGTTTTAAATGTTATTTAATGACCACATGTGTAGTTTCTTTGAGCTCATTTTAACAACTTATTTCTATTGCTTCTTCACTTCTGTTAGAAAATAATTAAAATTTGTTACTAAATAGGTGTGAATTTTATTTTAATCTTAGTGATCATCTTAAAAGGCCTTGTATGCTTACAATTATATAAACCCTATTCACTACTTACATTTAGAAGAGAAATAATTATTTTGCAGTAAACCAAATGGGGCAATTGTTGCTCAAAATTATCAGTGATTACAATATTAATACCATCATCTAGATAGAACTTATAGATATCTGCATGTTGAAATTGCTTCAACTTACAATAATTTAGAAACTAGAAAGTTCTATAAACTATAAAGAACTAAAAAATGTATCAATGCATTTTCCTCAGTTTTTCTGTGCTGTTTGTTATTTAACTTGTCAGCAATAGCAATAGAAACTCTGATATTTACAGCATATTCTGGGTCCAGCAGCACATGGGAGGAGCCAATATACTTCAGGGCTTTTACTTTCAGCTTGGGGACCTTTAGTTTCTGGTGCTGATGGCAATGTAACAGAGGGCACTAAAAATCAGCTGTTACCCTCTGTCACATGACTGGTCACTGTGTGACACAATAAACATCTTTGCATGAAAACAACTGAGTAAATGTTTTAACCCAAAAGCTGCCATAATCTCCAAAATTTTCCCAGAAAAATGACCAAAATGTTGGCTACGCTTAGGTGACTAAGAGTGAAAACTGTAGACTGTGAATCTCACCCAGTCAAAAATAATCATAAAGTAATGGAAAAATCTCTCAAGATTGTAACATTAATATGAAAAAGAAATATTATTCCAAATTTTAAATCCACAGAACTCATTTTATTTGCAACATTTAACATTCACACTCAAAAATACATGATTCTGCATGAAAACATAAGTTGTGCTATAAATACATCATAAAAATTACATTTAATAATTATCCCTTAATATTAACTCTCCAATAAGTTTAATTTCTAAGCTATATTTTCTAACTAATTTTGTATATGCTACACTTTGTCTTAGAATCTAATAAAAAAATTTTACTAAGACAAACAGTGCTACCTGATTTAATCTTCTCACCTGTGGACAGTGTATGCCTCTTACCTCAATTAACTGATCTGGAAGTTACATCGAGAAGCTATAAATAAGCTCAAACTCCCAAGTTTAACACAGTTTTTCACCATATTAAAACATTCCAAACTTCTCATCAGAACCTACAAAGTACTGTGTGAAATGACATTGTACAGAGAGAGCAGTGAGAAAGCTGTAGCCATAGCACAGAAAAAAGGGGAAGGGCTGTGATGGACACATCATTTGGACAGACATAAACAGACACAAAACAAAAGATAATCAGAAAATTTAAAAAGCAGAATTTTTATTTAAATTCAGAGAGGCCGTTCTGCAGCCTGGGAACAGATGTCCTCTGCACATGCAGAATCAATGTTATATTTTCACCATGAATATTTTCCATCTGCGGCTGAGAGTTACAAAGAAACTCAAGCAGGAATAATTATGGCTGATTATGAAGCATCTAGGACACAGATAGCCCTATCTTACATTTGTGCCTTAGTCTCTTTTTACACTGCTGTAAAGATACTACCCAAGCCTGGATAATTTATGATGAAAGGAAGTTTAATTGACTCACAGTTCCACATGGCTGGGGAGGCCTCAAGAACCTTACAATAATGGGAGAAAGTGAAGGAGAAGCAGGTATCTTCTTCACTAGGTGGCAGGAGAGAGGGAGAGCAGGAAAAATTACCACTTATAAAACCATCCAATCTCATGAGAACTCACCCACTATCATGAGAACACCATGGGTATCATTCTGCTCCCGGCCCGTTCAAAATCTAATGCTCTTCTTATATTTCAAAAGCAAACATGCTTTCCCAACAGTCCCCCAACGTCTTAACTCATTTTAGCATTAACCCAAAAGTCTACGTCCAAAGTCTCATCTGAGACGAGGCAAGTCCCTGCTACCTATGAGCCTGTAAATCAAAAGCAAGTTAGTTACTTCCAAGATACAATGGGGGTACAGGCATTAGATAAATTCTCCCATTTCAAATGGGAGAAATTGGCCAAAACCAAGGAGCTACAGGCCCTATGCAAGTTTGAATTTCGACAGGTCAGTCATTAAATCTTAAAGCTCTGAGATGATATCATTTGACTCCATGTCTCACATGTGGCCCATGCTGATGCAAGGGGTGGGCCCTCATGCCTTGGGCAGCTCCTTCATGGACTGGAATTGAGTGCCTGTGGCTTTTCCAGGGGCATAGTGCAAGCTCATGGAGTATAGTGGCCTTCTCACAACTCCAGTTCGCAGCTTCAATGGGGACTCTGCATGAGGGCTCCAACCCCACATTTCCCTTCTGCATTGCCCTAGCACAAGTTCTCCATGAGGGCTCTGCCCCTGTAAAAGACTTCTGCCTGAATACAAATTTGACCTATGGGGAAAAAGAAATTCTTTAACTTAGGGCAGTTAAAAACCACCGGCAGGCCAGGCATGGTGGCTCACACCTGTAATCCCAGCAGTTTGGGACACCGAGGCGGGTGGATCACTTGAGGTCAGGAGTTTGAGACCAGCCTGGCCAACATGGTGAAACCCCATCTCTAGTAAAAATACAAAAATTAGCCAGGCATGGTGGCACGTGCCTGTAGTCCCAGCTACTTGGGAGGCTGAGGCAGGAGAATCACTTGGACCCAGGAGGTGGAGGTTGCAGTGAGCCAAGATCACGCCACTGCACTCCAGCCTGGGCAACAGAGCAAGAATCCATCTCAAAACAAACAAACAAACAAACAAACAAACACTGGCAAGAAAGATATTACTAGAGATGTCATTCCCCTACATTAATAAATACTATATTGTTACCATTTTATTTAGAACCTTAAATAAGATGGGACACATTAAAGCTGATGGCAAATTAACACTTTGTTCAAAGCACTATAGTTTTAACACATTAAAAACAACTTTGTTTAATGAAAAAATTATGTTCACACATAAACTTTAAAAAAATTTTTGAATTTATCGCATTTTATTTACATAAAATTACAATTGATAAAATAATTTATACTAATATTCAAACATTTTCCTCTCACTAGAATTCAGAATATTACTCTGAACACCGGCCTTATACATCACAAAAACAAAAAGTCAACAACAAAAAGCCTATCTATTTACATTTTCATTATGCATCTTACAACTTAATGTCCTTACTCTTCCATAGAAAAGTTCATAAATAATGGACACCTAATAAAAAAAACTATCTGTCATGTCTGTGATGCAACATTGATCAAATACTTTCACAAACAAGGAGAAGAAAGAATCAGCATGAAGTAATCTGAGACTTGAGATACATTATTATTTGCTTTTCAGAAAATCTAATGTTTTTCACAGAAAAAGAAGCATACCTCGAATGTAGCTATAAAATCTCTAATCTACTTCTTTAAATTGTATATAGTGCTACCTTTGGACCTTTTTTATACTCAATACTCTCATTTAGTGTAATGTCTGAAGTTTCAGTGCCTTCATTCTTTCTACTGTGAATCCTCAAATGTTTTTATAGACTTAATTTTTAATTATATATATTTTCCCCATTTACTGGATCTGCAAAAATATTTAGAATAAAATGGTGTTTTCTAAGCTGTAGTTTTTGAACAAATGTTTTTTCACATTAATTACATTTTTAGACTTTCTCTCCAATATAAAGTCTCTGATGTTCAACAAAGTTTGAGCATCTGCTTCAGGGTTTTCCTTTAATATAAAATGTGTACAATAACATCTGTAATGCAAGTAAAGGTATAACAATCCATTTTATGTTTGTATGTTTGTCTTCAGAATAAATAGTCTTTAAAGGCCTATATTTTCTGAAAGGTCTTTTTACAGTAATCACATTTATAATGCCTTTTTTTTTTTTTTGGATGGAGTCTTCCTCTGTCACCCAGGCTGCAGTGTAGTGGCTTGATCTCGGCTCACTGCAACCTCTGCCTCCCAGATTCAAGCAACTCTCCTGCCTCAGCCTCCTGAGTAGCTGGGACTACAGGCAAACACCACCACACCCAGCTAATTTTTGTATTATTAATAGAGATGGGGTTTCACCATGTTGGCCAGGCTGGTCTTGAACTCCTAACCTCGTGATCCACCCACTTGGCCTCACAAAGTGCTGGAATTGTAGGTGTGAGCTACCACACCCGGCCTATGATGCTTTTATTAAGTATGAACTTTCTGCTATTGAGTAAGATGTGAGCAGATATTAACGGCTTTTCACATTCTTGTATTTGTACAATTTTTCTCTAGCATAAATGCTTTCTGGTGCAATAAGGTGTGAGAATTTGTTAAATGTTTTGCCACATTCTTCATATTTGTAGGGGTTTTCTTCAGTATAAATTATCTTGCCTACCATAAACATGTGACTACCATTTAAAGGCCTTGCCACATTTAACACATTTAACACATTTCTAGAGTTTCTCACCAGTATGGTTTGTAGAAAAGATTGAGGTGTGGTTAAATGCTCCGTCACATTTTTTATGTATGTGGAGTTTCTCTCCAGTATAAAATTGTTTAATTAACAAGGATGGAGAACCAGTTAAAGACTTTGCCACATTTTTTTCTACAATTGCAGGGGTTCTCTCCAGTATCAATTATCTTACATTTATTCAGGTTTGAGGACTTTTTAAAGACATTTCCATATTCCTTATTATAGGGTTTCTCTTCGTATTAATTCTCTTACATATAATAAGGGTTCAACACTAGTTAAAAGCTTTACCACATTCTTTGCTTTTGTAGGGTTTCTCTCTAGAATGAATGATCAGATATTGTGTAAGGCCTGAGATGTGCTTAAAGGTTTTGTCCCATTTTTAACCCTTGTAGGGTCTCTCTACTACAAATTCTCTTAGGCTTTGGGAGGCTGAAGCAGATGGATCACCTGAGGTCAGGAGTTCGAGACCAGCCTGGTCAATACATTGAAACCCCATCTCTACCAAAAATACAAAAATCAGCCAGTGTGGTGGCATGCACCTGCAATCCCAGCTACTCAGGAGACTGAGGCAGGAGAATCAATTGAATCATGCAGGCAGAGGTTGCAGTGAGCTGAGATAGTGCCACTGCACTCCCACCTGGGTGAAAAAGTGAGACTCCATCTTAAAAAACAATTGTTTTTAAAAATAAATTCTCTTAGGTTCATTAAGTTTTGAGGGCTGGTTAAAGGCTTTGTTACATTTTTTTACATGTATAAGATTTTTGTCCAATATCAATTCTCTCATGTATAAGAAAGGTTTGGAACTGGTCAAAGGCCTGGCCACATTCTCCACACGTGTAGTGATTTTTTCCAGCATAAATAATTTTGTGTATTATAAGGCCTGAGGGCTGGACTTTGCCACATTCTTCGCATGTGTAGGGTTTCTCTCCAGAATGAACTCACTTACAGTAAAAGTTGAGCACAAATTAAAACCTTTGCTACATTCCTTACAATTGTAGGGGTTCTCTATCATGTGAATTATCTTATTCAGTAAGGATTGAGCACTGGTCAAAGACTTACCACATTCTTTACATTTCTAGGGTTTCTCTCCAGTATGAATTCTCTTAGGTTTAGTAAGGATTGAGACACGCATAAAAGCTTTTCCACATTCTTCACCATTGTAGGGTTTCTCTCCAGTATGAATTCTCTTACGATGAGAAAAGTATGAGAATCAGTTAAAAGTTTTGCCACATTCTTCACATGTGTAGGGTTTTCTTCCAGTATGAGTTCTCTTGTGTCCGGTGAGATGTAAGCCCTGGTTGAAGGCTTTGCCACATTCTTCACATTTGTAAGGTTTCTCTCCAGTATGAATTCTCTTATGTCCAATCAGGTGTGAGCACTGGTTAAATGCTTTGCCACATTCTTCACATTTGTAGGGTTTCTCTACAGTACGAATTCTCTTATTTTGAATAAGGTTTGAGAACCAGTTAAAGGCTCTCTTGTATGGTTTCTCTCTTGTATGAATTCTGTCATGTTGAATAAGGATTGAGCACCAGTTAAAATCTTTGCCACATTCATCACATTGAAAGATTTTGCTGGCCAGGTGCGGTGGCTCACGCCTGTAATCCCAATAGTTTGGGAGGCCGAGGTGGGTGGATCACGAGGTCAGGAGATCGAGACCATCCTGGCTAACATGGTGAAACCCCGTCTGTACTAAAAATACAAAAAATTAGCTGGGCGTGGTGGTGGGTGCCTGTGGTCCCAGCTACTCGGGAGGCTGAGGCAGGAGAATGGCATGAACCCGGGAGATGGAGCTTGCAGTGAGCCGAGATCATGCCATTGCACTCCAGCCTGGGTGACAGAGCAAGACTCTGTCTCAAAAAAAAAAAAAAAAGGAAAGAAAGATTTTGCTAAGGGTAGTTGATAAATATTGGTTAAGTCCATTATAACTTTTTTTCTGTCCCTTACAGTAACCCACACTTTTCCAGTCTTTTCTTAAGTTTAAATTTTCAATGCTATAGCTTTCATATCTTCTCAGTATCACTTTTGGGAATAAATGTTTTATGCTCTGCTCAGGCAAAAGGTCTGGAGTAAAATGAGAGAACACAGCTAAAAGAATAAAAATAAATTATATCACTTATTAGACTCAGATGAATATACTTTACAAATACAAAATATAAAATTATACCAAGCACAATAAAATGGCATAATACTACAAGCCGAAATTCCTTAATAGACATGTAAACTTAACAAAAATATATCGACCAAAATGCCTTTGTAAGAGCTCTAAAACTCAGTTAAGAGATTGCAGTGCCATAGATGAGAATGATGCCAAGAGCCCCATAGAAGACAAAAGAACATTTGTTACATTTACCCACCACAGCCATATCTCCTCCCCAATACAAAATAATGCCTTTAAGTGTAAACACTCAACTCCTGGCTTCTCTCTCAAAAGTGAAAAAAAAAAAAAAACAGTGGCACATGTGTCCATACTTCTGGCTTTGAGGGGTCTTTCCAAAGACTTTTTTTCTGTCTACCATGACACAGAGTGCTGAAAGAAATGGTGCTAAACTTTGAATGTCAGGTTAGTGTCTGTGAGACAAAAGGTAAATAATTGTTACAGCAGCAAGAGATTGCAGGACCACAGAGAAACAGCAGGTGTACAGTCTCTTAAGCAGAAACATGGGCAAACCCACATAACTAAATAAAGGGAACACAAATCTAGTGAAGAGACATCTTAAGAACAGGTTTGAGAAATTCTCAATATCTAGCCTGGTAAATTGGTGTCAGACACTGCAGGGAAAAAAGCCACTTTATACAGACTGTGATGGGTGGCTTTTTTTAATGTACATATCTCAACAAAATATATACAAAGTATCAGACTAACATGGCCCAATCAAAGAAACAAGTATGCAAATATCAACCCTAAAGAAATGAAGATGTATAAATTATCTTTAAAAAATCAAAATAACCATCTCAATTATGCTCAATGTTTAACACAGGAACATAGAAAACTAAGCATAATCAGGAAAATAAGAATATCTACAAAATGACCAAAAGAAACAAATTTTAGAGAAGTATACAAAAAATGACTGAGAAATTATCTAATGTACGAAAAAAATATTAAAAACTGAAGCTCAACAAACTTCAACTCAGATAAAGAGACCCATAACAAGACACAATATAAGAAAAGTTTTGAAAGTCACAGAAAAGAAGGTAATCTTGAATGCAGAAAGACAAAAGAGATGTATCATCTATATGCATGCTCCTGCAAGATTACCAATGAATTTTTGAACAAAAACCCTGCAGACAAGAGGCGAGTTGGGTTATATAATCCAAGTCCTGAAGGAACAAAAACTTTTAGCAAAACTGTCCTACAAAATTTTTAAAAATAAAGATTTTCCAAGATAACTAAATGCTGAGAAAATACATCACCAGTATTACTGTCCTGCAAGAAATGCAAAAAGAAGTTTTTCCCATTGAAAATTTAAAATGATAGAAAACAAACCAAGTCATATAAAAATACACAGCTCTCTGGGAAAGATATGCATGCACACAAAAATAAAACTTTATAGTATTACAATAATTAAGCAGAAAACAATTGTGCTTTAAAATTTGAAAGACATCATGAAAATTAAAACACCCGTTAGTATATGATATACTTAGTGACATCATAAGTTGAGGGCAGATGTAATGAGCATGAATTTTTGTATGCAACTGAGTGCAAGTTGTTACCAGTTTAAAATATACAGTTGTAACTTTAAGAGATTTTATGTAATTTACATGGTAACCATAAAGAAAATGCAGATACGCAATAGAAAATAAAAAAGCAAAGCATATCACTGCAAATATCAACAAGACACAAAAAAATACAAAGTAAATAGGGACAAAATAGCTACAAGAGTCAAATAAAACAATAAAATGGTGATTATAAGTCATTTCCTTTCAGAAAAGTATTAAAATATTCATGGACTAAACTTCCCAATCAAAAGGCAAATATTACATTTTAATTTAGAAAACAAAATCCACCTATGTCATGTCTCCAAGAGACTCACCTCAGATCTAATGATGAAAATAGACTGAAAGTGGCAGGATGGAAAAAGACATTCCAAGCAAATATTAACCAAATGAGAAGTGGAGAACTAATTATATTAAGTCAAAAGCTGTCATACTTTATAAAATATAGTTTAAGTCAAAACTCACAGGAGATAAACAAGGACATTAAATTATAATAAAATGGTTCATTCGCTGGGAACCTATTTATATCTCCTATCAGGGTTCCCAAATATATACCATAAGCATTGACAGCAATCAAGTAATATAACAGTGGGAGAATACTTCAATACTTTCAGTAATGAATAATAAAGCATGACAGAACATTAATAAGGCAACAAAGGACTTGAAAGCAATGTAAAACAATTACACCTAAAAGTCATATATGGAATGCACCACACAACAGCAGAATCCACAATCTTTTCAATAGCTCATAAGAAAATTCTCCTGGATACAAACCTATTATCTCACAAAACAAGTCTTAATCCATTTTTTAAACTTGAATCTTACACACTGTTATTTTTGGCCAGAATTAAATGAAACTAAAATCACTAACAGAAGGAAAACCAAAAAAATTCACAAAATATGAAAATTAAACAATATACTCTTAAGCATGCTCTTGTTCAAAGGTTGGAAGATTGAATACTGTGAAGATGGCCATACTGACCAAAGTGATCTATCTACACATTCAATACAATCACTTTCAAATTCCAAATTTCACTTCTCCAAAAATAGAAAAACAACCCCCAAATCATATGGAATATCAAGAAACCACAAAGAGCCTGATTATTTAAAAAAGAAAAACAATGTTGGTGGCATCACGCTTTATGGTTTCAAAATACAAAATGAAGGTAGGGTAATCAAAGCACTTTGGTACTGGTATAAAAATAAAACCCTACACCAACGAAACAGAATGCAGAACAGATAAAAACTGTCACATGTATGGTCAAATGAGTTATTAACACCATTTATTGTGGCATTATTCACAAAAGTCAATAGGTAAAAGCAATTCAAACTTCCCTCACCAAATAAATGGATAAATATAATTTGGAATATAAGAATAATGGAATATTACTGAGCAAAAAAAAAAAAAAAAACAAGACAAGAAATCTTCTAACATCTACCATAAACAAAAATCTTGATAACATTATGTTAAATTTAATAAGCCAGCCAAAAAAAGACAAATTCTATATGAGTACATTTATATGTGATACCTAAAGTAGTTACACTATTAAAAAGGGAAAGTAAAATAATGTTTGGAAAGGGCCAGGCAATGGGAAATAGGATTCATGTGGATTGTGTATAGTTTCACAAGATACAAACATTCTAGACTGGGCAAGGTGGCTCACGCCTGTAATCCCAGCACTTTGGGAGGCCAAGGCAGCGGATCACCTGAGGTCAGGAGTTCGAGACCAGCCTGCCCAACATGGTGAAACCTCGTCTCTACTAAAAATTCAAAAAATTTACCGGGTGTGGTGGCACGTGCCTGTAATCCCAGCTACTCAGGAGGCTGAGACAGGAGAATCGCTTGAACCCAGTAGACGGAGGTTGCAGTGAGCCGACATCGCACCATTGCACTCCAGCCTGGGCAACAAGATCAAACTTCTGTGTCAAAAAACAAACAAAAAAAAAACAAAAAAAAACCTGATGTGGGAACCTCTGAGCCTAAGAGGAACCCACTCACTTTGTGCATCCCTGCCAGTGAAGTGCATGTCTTAAGTCAGTATTCTCATGACTTAGCTCTTAGCTGACCATGACTGGTCAGCCTCCCAGAAAAGACTTGGTAGAACTTATTCCTAGAGGTTACAAAGACCTAGTTGCCACCTCTCTACAAAAAGAAATAGGGGGTACAGGGAAAAGAAGGTGGGGTGGTGGTGTTTCATCATTCAATTGATATATGTGGTCACTTAATACTAACGTAGCTATTAGAGTAAGTCATTCCTGCCTACAGCTGATGCATTCCATTACGGAGACTGAAGCTTGGCTCTTCAGAGGCTCAATATCCCCATTGCTGTTTAGAGGGTAGAGTGTTGAGATAGAGTTTCGGCAGCTGGACTGGGGATGGGGTGTTCCTTAAACAGCTGACAACCCATTTTTTATTTTAGTATTGTACTTTCAGTTCCAGGAGTACTTGGAGGCTCCATTCCTGAGCATTTTGAAGATACTGTGATGTATATTGACTTAACTCTACTCTTTTCCTCTCTAACAATTTAAGATTTGGCTTTCTTGGGTCTTCTAAATGAGTTTGTTTCTTAGCTCTCTTCCAAAATTTTATTTTTGTTGTCTCCTCCTCTGTTTGCCCCATCTTTGTGAAATTAACCCCATAGTATCAAAGCTGTCTGCAGAATGTAAATTAGTTTAGCCTCAGGAAAGTAGTTTGGAGGTTTCTCAGGAGTAAAAATAGAATTTCCATGCCACTCAGCAATCCCAATACTGGGTATATATCCAGAGGAAAATAAATCATTCTACCAAAAAGAAACCTGTACCCATATGTTCATTGCAGAACTATTCACAGTAGCAAAGACACGGAATCAACCGAGGCACCCATCAACAGTGGATTGGATGGACAAAATGTGGTACATACACACCATGGAATATGATGCAACCATAAAAAAGAACAAAATCATTTCCTTTGCAGCAACATGGATGCAGCTGGAAGCCATTATCTAAAGTGAATTAATGCAGAAACAGAAAACCAAATACCACATGCTCTCACTTATCAGCAGGAACTAAACACTGGGTACATAGGAACATCAACATGGGAAGAAGAGACACTGAAGACTCCAAAAGCAGGGAAGGAGGGGGCCAAGGATTAAAAACTTTTGTATTGGGTACAACGTTCACTATTTGGGTGACAGGATCAATAGAAGCCCAACCTTCAGCATCAGGAAATATACCCACATAACAAACCTGCATATGTAACCCTGAATCTAAAATTAACATTATAGTAATAGTAAAGCTGCCCAGTAATTCTTTGCTATTCCTCCAATTTTGAGGTGGGGTCTAATCCCCTTCTCCTAATCTGAACTGGCCTTAGTGCTTGCTCATCCAATAGAATACAGCAGAAAGGACAATTGACCATTTTCTACAACCAGGCCTTAAGAGACTTAAGGCAGCTTACAGTTCTGCCTCCTCTCCCTTGGGACACTCATTCTTGAAATCCATACTGTGAGGAAGCCCAAGCAGCCATGAGGAGACCCATGTGGATGTAGATAAAGAGCTTTTTCCAACAGGCCAAGGCTGAACTCCCAGAAGACCTCAGCCATGTGAGGGAGCTCCCATAGAAATAAAATCTCTATGTCTACTTAGGCAACTCCAGCTGATACAATATGAAAAAAATATCAAGCTGTTCAGCTGAGTTGTTCCTGATTTCCTGATCACAAATCATTAGCAAAATAAAATTAAGTTAGTAAGTTTTGGGTAGTTTGTTGCACTGCAAGAGATAACCAAAACAGGGCCCTTTAAAAAATTCCTTTTCAGCCGGGTGCGGTGGCTCACACCTGTAATCCCAGCACTTTGGGAGGCCGAGGTGGGCAGATCACAAGGTCAGGAGATCAAGACCATCCTGGTTAACACAGTGAAACCCCGTCTTTACTAAAAAATACAAAAAATTAGCCAGGCGTGGTGGCATGCACCTGAAGTCCCAGCTACTCAGAAGCCTGAGGCAAGAGAATCGCTGGAACCTGGGAGGCGGAAGTTGCAGTGAGCCAAGATAGCACTCCAGCCTGGGCAACAGAACGAGACTCCATTTCAAAAACATAAATAAATAAAAATTCCTTTTCTGTGTATTAATATGCTATGGCTGCTGCCCTAACAAAATACCATGAACTGGGTGGCTTAAACAATATCAATTAATTATCTCACAGTTTTGGAGGCTGAAAGTTCCATGTTAAGGCACTGGCAGGGTTGATTGGATTCTAGGGCCCCTCTTCTTGTCTTTACAGATGGTCATGTTCACTCTATGTCTTCACATGGTCTGTCTTCTGTTCTCACACATCCCCAGTATCACTTTGTGAGCCCAAATTTCCTCTTCTTACAAGGACAACAGTCAGATTGTATTAAGGCCCATCCTAACAGCCTCATCTTAATCATTTTAACTCTTTATTGTTTATTGATTTTTAAAATTTTTATTCTTTTGACATAGGATCTCTCTCTGTCACCGAGGCTGTAGTGTAGAGGCATGATCTTGGCTCACTGCAACCTCCACCTAGCTGGTTCAAGCGACTCTCATGCCTCAGCCTCCTGAGGAGCTGGGATTACAGTCATGTGCAACCACACCCAGCTAATTTTTGTATTTTTAGTAGAGACAAGGTTTTACCATGTTGGTCAGGCTGGTCTCGAACTCCTGGCCTAGAGTGACCTGCCCACCTCGGCCTCCCAAAGTGCTGGGATTACAGGCATAAGCCACCATGCCCTGCCCACTTTAACTCTTTAAAAGCACCTCCAAATATGGTTACATTCTGAGATACTGGGGATTAAGTCTTCAACATATGGATTATGGGATTAATACAATTCAGACTATAAATTATGGATTAAGGAGCTTCAAACTAGAGCAAAATTACACATATGTGTTCAATGTACCATTTTTTTCCCCCAGCAGTCCCTGGTTTGTTTTTCCACATTACGAACTCAGTGCCCAAGTGCCCAGCACATCAAAACATAATAAGCCCCTTTAAAATGGCTTTTAAGCCTAATTCATTTTACCCTTTATATAGAACAGGGCATCTGTTTAATGAACACCAAGCATAAGGCAGAAAATATGGTATACAAGATGAAAAAGGAAGTTTGCCCATAAATCATGTGGGTAGAACCAGTTTTTTAAACAGTGCATAAGGGGCAAATAATGTTTATAGTCATTCCAGAATCACAAATCTGGGAAAATTACCAAGTAAAAGCACTGCAAATCTCTAGTCCCTTATCATAAAATAAGGAGCCTTCTGAGTGCTTGTATGTGACACCTGCTAGGCCAATTTATTAGCAATATTAATAAAGTCAATTATTTGATGTTATGCAGTTAGCTTTCTGTTTGGATTGCTTATTGCTGCAAACAAAAAACTTAAGAGGCTTAAAGCAAAGACCACCACTTGTTACTTTTTAATTATGTGGGTTATCCAGGCAGTTCTGTGGGTCTGGCTTTTGGGTGACTGAAGCCACCTCGTTGGTCATTGGGCCTGAAGTCACCTGGAAGCCCCATTAGGATAACTTCTATCCATGGGGCCTCTCCCTCATGGTCCCTCTCCCAGGAAAGCTGGACTTCAACATGGCGGCTCAGAGCACCCCCAAAATTGCAAAAATGGTAGATGCCTGCGCTCAGGTATCACAGAGCATGACTTCCTCTGCCTTCTACTGCTTCTACTGTTTAAAGCAAGTCAGAGGCCAGCATCAATTCACTATGGGAGGAGACTCTACAAGGGTGTGACTATCAGGAGGTGTGGTTCACCGGGCCCATTGCTAGAGGCCAGCTGCCCCACACTCTGGACGTTTTGGGTAAATCACTTCATCTTTTTGAGCTTGGGCAATTGCAATAGTCTCCTATTTGCTCTCCCTATTCTACTTTTGCCCCTCTTCAGTCCATTCTCTTCTGCAGCCAGAAAGATCCCATAATACACAGGTCAGGATCAGGTGTGGTGTCTCACACCTGTAATCCTAGCACTTTGGAAGGCTAAGACAGGAGGATCGCTTGAGGCCAGAAATTCGAGACCAGTCTGGACAACATAGTGAGACTCCATCTCTACGAATCTAAAAATGAAAATAAAAGTATCTGGGTGTCATGGTGCACACCTGTATTCCCAGCTACTTGGGAGGCTGAAGTGGGATGATCACTGGAGCCCAGAAGTTGGAGGCTGCAATGAGCTATAATTGCACCACTGCACTCCATCCTGGGTGACAGAGCAAGACCCCAACTCTAAAAAAAAAAAAAAAACTAAAAATTAAAAAAAAACACAAAAATTAAAAACCTCTGATCAAATTGGCTCTCAGGTCAAAACCCACTGCTGCTTTCTGCTGAGAATAAAGCTGAAGTTAGTTCCTGCAACTTCCCACATGGTCCTCCCACTCTTCCTTCTACCCCACGTCATCCTCCAATCTCATCTTCTACTCCTTTCCCATATTTCACTCTATGCAGCCACACATTCTTGTTCCTCATTAAGGACTCCAGGCTCTCTCCTGCCTCCGTCTTTTCATTTGCTGTTCCCTCTGCTTGGAATGCTGTTCCCTGCATATTCCTGACTCACTCCCTCATCTCCTTCCAGTCTTTACCCAAATGTCACTTCAGTGAGGACTTCCCTGACCACCATCTTTTAATAACTGTCTCCCACTTAGCTGTCATTCCATGTCCCCATTCCTTGCTCCACTTTTCCCCCGAAAGCACTTATTGCCACCTAATACGCTGAGTAATTTACTGACCCTTTTTTTTTCCTTCTGAGACGGAGTCTCACTCTGTCACACAGGCTGGAGTGCAATAGCATGATCTCAGCTCTCTGCAACCTCCGCCACCTGGGTTCAAGCAAGTCTCCTGCCTCAGCCTCCTGAGTAGCTGAGATTACAGGTGTGCACCATCACGCCTGGCTAATATTTGTATTATTAGTAGAGACGGGGTTTCACCCTGTTGGTCAGGCTGGTCTCAAACTCCTGACCTTGTAATCCGCCTGCCTCGGCCTCCCAGAGTGCTGGGATTACAGGCGTGAGCCACTGCAGGTGGCCTTACTGACTCATTTAGCATAGTTTCTTCCATGCTCACATGACTGTAAGCTCTTTGACATGATGGTTTTGTACAAACAACTTTATTGAGATATAATTTACATACCATAATATTTACCCTCTCACAGTACACAATTCCACAGCTTTGAGTATCATAACAGAGTCATGTTATCATCACCACTATCTAATTTGATTGTTTGATTGATTGACTGGACTTTGGAGATCCTTTATTGCTCCCCCACAGGGAAACTGAAACCTAGAGAAATTGAGTGATTGCCCAAGGTCACCTGGCTGACTAATGACAAAAAAACTGAGCTGGAATCCAGGACTTTAGTTCTCAGTCCAGAGCTCTGCCAACCACAGCATTTCAGATTTCTACTTCGATGATGCCCTGGTTTTTTATTTAGTCCTATAAGTTAAAGACATACTTGGTTAGCCAATTTTTCTTTTTTCTTTTTTTTTTTGAGACGAAGTTTCACTCTTGTTGCCCAGGCTGGAGTGCAATGGTGTGATCTCGGCTCACCACAACCTCCGCCTCCCAGGTTCAAGTGATTCTCCAGCCTCAGCCTCCCGAATAGCTGGGATTACACATGTGCCATCATGCCCAGCTAATTTTTTTTTTTTTTTTTTGAGACGGAGTCTTGCTCTGTCGCCCAGGCTGGAGTGCAGTGGTGTGATCTCGGCTCACTGCAAGCTCTGCCTCCTGGGTTCACGTCATTCTCCTGCCTCAGCCTCCCAAGTTGCTGGGACTACAGGCACCCACCACCATGCCCGGCTAATTTTTTGTATTTTTAGTAGAGGTGGGGTTTCACCATGTTAGCCAGGATGGTTTTGATCTCCTGACCTCGTTATTCGCCCGCCTCGGCCTCCCAAAGTGCTGGGATTACAGGCGTGAGCCACTGTGCCCAGCCGCTAATTTTGTATTTTTAATAGAGACGGGGTTTCTCCATGTTGGTCAGGCTGGTCTCGAACCGCTGACCTCAGGTGATCTGCCCACCTCGGCCTCCCAAAGTGCTGGGATTACAGGCCTGAGCCACTGTGCTAAGCTGTCAAAGATTTTTATAACCCCCATAAAGCATTCTCCCTTCTCTGGAAAACCACTTTTTTTCTCTAACAGTTTTGTGACCCAACTTAATTTTAGAAAAACAAAAATAAAAACACTGTGCTTTGCTGTAGGAACCTATTTAAAAAATGCCATTGCCTTGAAAATGGACAGTGGGTAAAGCCTGACATAAATCCTGTAAAGGGAAAAAAGGATGAAGAAGCTGAGGTCCCCAAATCACCCAGCTTCGTGACTGATGGTGCTAACATTTGTTGACTGACATGGAAGATTCTAGTAGTTGTTTGTAGACTCAGAAGCTTCTTTGAGCTGGAAGGAACCTTGGTAATTGTCTACGAGGAAACAGAGCCCCAGAAAAAGCAAGCCTTGTGACCAGAGTCATGGGGCAGAGCTAGGGCAGAAACGCGTGCCTTCCGATCCTTAGCCTGATGATGTTCTAGGACAGAATGCTTTCAAGGATCCAAGGAAAAGGCTTTTCATTTAAATTGAGTGAGTGCAAATTGAGAAGTTATTAGGTTGGTGCAAAAATAATTGCAGTTTTTGCCATTGCTTTTAATGCACCAACCTAATATGCTGAAATTACTTTTGCACCAACCTAATATGTTGAAAGTCAGAGTATATTTGCAGTGATAAACACTGTTGAACCCTTACTATGATCCAGGAACTTCTCTATGGCTTGAAATGAATTGAGCATCTTTCTCTGGGCTGTTGGTCAGCTTTCACCAGGTTATGTTGCAGCAACAACCCCGAAATCTCATTGGCTTACAGCAACAGAGGTTTCCTTCTTGTGCGTTCTATGTTGTTTGTGATGGCTTGGGATCTGCCCATATGGTTTCTTCAATGCAGGATCCAGGGCCATCATGGAATCTGGCAGTATTTGAAGGACTGTCAAACTTTTTTTTTTTACTTTTTTTTTGAGATGGAGTTTCTCTCTTGTTGCCCAGGCTGGAGTGCAATGGCACGATCCCAGCTCACTGCAACCTCTGCCTTCCAGGTTCAAGAGATTCTCCTGCCTCAGCCTCCTGAGTTGCTGGGATTACAGGCACCTGCCACGACACCCAGCTAATTTTTGTATTTTTAGTAGAGACCGAGTTTCACTACATTGGCCAGGCTGGTTTTGAAACTCTGTCTCCTGCGTTCAAGCAATTCTCCTGCCTCAGCCTCCGGAGTAGCTGGGATTACAGGCATCATAACCATGCCCGGCTAATTTTTTTTTGTATTTTTATGGTTTTATTTTTATTTATTTTATTTTGAGACAGAGTTTTGCTCTTGTAGCCCAGGCTGGAGTGCAATGGTGCAATCTTGGCTCACTGCAACCTCCACCTCCCGGGTTCAAGCAGTTCTCCTGCCTCAGCCTCCCAAGTAGCTGGAATTACAGGCATGTGCCACCATGCCCAGCTAATTTTGTATTTTGAGTAGAGGCGGGGTTTCTCCATGTTGGTCAGGATGGTCTTGAACTCCCAACCTCAGGTGATCTGCCCGCCTCAGTCTCCCAAAGTGCTGGGATTCGTGGCAAGAGCAACTGCACCCAGCCTCTTTTGTATTTTTAATAGACATAGGGTTTCACCATGTTGGCCAGACTAGCTGAGTATCTTCTCATGTGCTTATTAGCCATTTGTATATCTTCTTTGGAGAAATCTCTATTCAAGTCCTCTACCTATGTTTTAAATGGATAGTCTTTTATTGTGAAGTTATAAGAATTCTTTATACATACTGGATACAAGTCCCTTACCAGATATATAATTTGCAATTCTATTTTTCTATTATATGGCCACCTTTTCACTTTTTTTTTCTTTCTCTGAGACAAGGTCTTGCTCTGTCACCCAGACCAGAGTGCAACGGTGCAATCAGGGCTCACTGTAGCCTTGACCTCCATGTGGTTGGATAACATACTGTGCATGATTTTAATCTTTTAAAAACTATGGAGACTTCTTTATGTGTTAATGTATGGCCTCTCCTGAGAATGTGCCATATGTACTTGAGAAGAATGTGTGTTCTGGTATTGTTGGGTAGAGAGTTTTAGGTGGTTTGCAATGCTGTTCCAGTTCCTATTTCTTTGCTTCTTTGATCTTCTGCCTGGTTGTTCTATTCATTATTGAAAGTGGGTAATCACATCTCCCACTTTTATTGGTAAATCTATTTTTCTCCTAGATTTTCTCAGTTTTTTGCCTCAGGTATTTCAGAGCTCTGTTATTAGGTGCCTAACTGTTTATAATTGCCATATCTTCTTGATGAATTGATCCTTTTGTCATCGTAAAATGTCCTTATTTGCCCTAGTAACAACTTTTGTCTTAAAGTCTTTTTTTTTTTTTTTTTTTTTTTGAGATGGAGTCTTGCTCTGTTACCTGGGCTGGAGTGCAGTGGCACGATCTCAGCTCACTGCAACATCTGACTCCCAGGTTCAAGTGATTCTCCTGCCTCAGCCTCCTGAGTAGCTGGGATTACAGGTGCATGCCACCACACCTGGCTAATTTTTTTTTGTATTTTTAGTGGAGACAGGGTTTCACCATGTTGGCCAGGCTGGTCTTGAACTCCTGATGACCTCAGGTGACCCGCCTGCCTTGGGCTCCCAACGTGCTGGGATTACAAGTGTGAGCCACTGACCCCAGCCTTAAAGTCTGTTTTGTCTGCTATTAGTGTAGCCATTCCAGACCTCTTTGGCTAGTGTTCATATAGTCTATCTTTTTCATCCTTTGACTTGCTTATTTGTGTCTTTGAGTCTAGGGTGTATCTTTTACAGACAGCATATACTCGGATCATTTTTTTAAAGTCCATCAAGGGCAATGAGCTTTGTTTATTTGTTTCTTACTGTATTAATAGCACCTAAAACCGTGTGAGGCTTTTTTTTTTTTAGAAGTCTCGTTCTATCACCCAGGGTGGAGTGCACTGGTGTGATCTCGGCTCAATGCAACCTCCACCTTGCGGGTTCAAGTGATTCTCCTGCCTCAGCCTCCTAAGTAGCTAAGATTACAGGCACCTGCCCTCACCCCTGGCTAATTTTTTTATTTTTAGTAGAGACAGAGTTTCACCATGTTGGCCAGGTTGTTCTCAAACTCCTGACTTCACGTGATCTGCCCACCCTGGCCTCCCAAAGTGCTGGGATTACAGGCTTGAGCCACAGCGCCCAGCCAAGGCTCTTAATAGGTACTCTATGGCCATCTGTTGAGGAAAGGAATAAATCCTCATATGTGAAATGGGATGACAGATCCCTCTCTCACTAATGTACAGAGTTATGGGGGTCATCAAATACAATCACTTAAGTTCAAGTCTCTTTAAAATGCTAATATGTTATGTAAATTTAAGTGAATAGTAAAATCCTATTTAACTCTAAGCCCTAGGCAAAGTTCCAGAACTCTAATTGGGTCATGTTTAGAAGGCAAAATTGTTTCCAGAAAGGGGTCCGGATCCATACCCCAAGAAAGCATTCTTGGATTTCACACACAAAGAATTCAGGACGAGTCCATAGAGTAAAATGAAAGCAAGTTTATTAAGGAAGTAAAGAAATAAAAGAATGGCTACTCCATATACAGAGTAGGGCATTCCCGAAAGTAAGAGGAGGAACGCATCCACCCTAGGTACAATACTTGCTTATACACAAGATAAAAAATTTTTTAAAAAGATTATGGGGAGATGTGCTCTGCTACAAGGGTTTGTGGTAATGGATTAATTTTCTTAATGACTATATTTTGCAAGAATTGATATTATTATCTTTAAAGCAAAATTAGGAATGCTTCTGTTCTCAAGACAGCGGGATATCAGGACACCCTTATGTCTGGGTCTGTTTAGTAAACATTATCAATCTGTTCCCTTAACCATGAACATCTAGAGGCTAGGAATGCCTAACTTTTTGTTGTTGTTGTTTTTGTTTTTTAGAGACGGAGTCTCGCTCTGTCACCCAGGCTGGAGTGCAGTGGTGCAGTCTTGGCTCACTGCAACCTCCGCCTCCTGGGTTCAAGCAGTTCTCCTTCCTCAGCCTCCTGAGCAGCTGGGACTACAGGCACCTGCCACAACGCCCGGCTAATTTTTGTATTTTTAGTAGAGACAGAGTTTCTCCATGTTGGCCAGGCTGGTCTCCAACTCCTGACCTTGTAATCTGCCCACCTCAGCCTCCCAAAGTGCTGGGATTACAGGCATGACCCACATGCCTGGCCAGGAATACCTAACTTTATGGGAATGCAGTCCAGCAAGTCCCAGTCTCATTTTTTTCTAGCCCTCACTCAAGATGAAGTCACTCTGGTTCGAATGCCTCTGACAAAATTGCTATGTTTGCAAAATAACAGACAATAAAAGTTATGTCTGGGCTTGCCTCTTCCTCTCCAGTCAACTCCATCATCAACCTTTCTGGGCTCTTCTTTCTTGGGTTCAATTTCTCTGTTCCCTCTGTTCTCCCATGAAGCCAGATTCAAAGTTAGTGCAAGCGTACGGCCTTTATAAGCTCCAAGCCAGTCCTCAAATAGGTCATTCCAATCCCTTACTCTCACACATCTGCTATGGTTAGAATTGGGATAAAGGGGCTAGGAGAGACCCTGCTTGGACCTTGATCCAAAATGACAGGTTTCAATACAGTGTTCCAGAAATTCTCTTAATGGTTTATTGGGCACCAACTCAATAAATAAGGTAGCCCTAGGATGCCTTAGCACCTCTTATTGGTTCTTGTAACCCTCCTTACTACTCTATAAATATTTACTTCATTAGATGCCTTTCAGTATATTTGTGGAGGATTTTCTTTTCTGATTCCTGTCTCCAACTCTCACTGGGCTTCCTCTCTTTCTCTCTCAGGCTGCCGGGGATGGTGGCTTCCCACTGCTGCTACTTCCCCAGTGCAACAATAGACCTTGTTGTTCCCTTAATTCTATGTATATTTCTTGGTTTCTAATGTAACCTCATCTCCCTGTGACTTCCCTCTAAGGCAACTTCCCTCTAAGGCCAACCAGTCTTGTCATAAAAGCAGTCCACCCAGGGCCTTCTCTGTGGTGCCTGAAATCTGGCCAAAAGTTGACTTCACCACTCATTCCTCACCCAACAGTTATTGAAGAAATAAATATACCAGTGTTTTTTTTTTTTTTTATAACAAAACTCCCGAAAAGAGGGGTCTTTGTGACTTCACCACTCATTCCTCACCCAACAGTTATTGAAGAAATAAATATACCAGTGTTTTTTTTTTTTTTTTATAACAAAACTCCCGAAAAGAGGGGTCTTTACTTATAGTCTCTGATTTTTTTTCATATCAACCCCATGGTTAAGGTTTGGCTCTGTTCCCACCCAAATTTCATCTTCAATTGCAGCTCCCATATTTCCCACGTTTTGTGGGAGGGACCCAGTGGGAGATAATTGAATTGTGGGAGTGGTTTCTCTTACACTGTTCTCATGGTAGTGAACAAGTCTCACGAGAGCTGATGATTTTATAAGGGATTTCCCCTTTTGCTTGGCTCTTTCATTCCTTCTTTGCCTGCTGCCATGTAAGATGTGCCTTTCACCTTCCTCCATGATTGTGAGGTCTCTCCAGCCATGTGCAACTGTGAGTCCATTAAACTTCTTTTTATATATATATATAAATTACCCAGTCTTAGGTATGTCTTTATCAGCAGTGTGAGAGCAGACTAATACATCCCACTGCTCCATCATATTTTCATTCCCACTCTTCCACAAATGCTATTTGTGTCAATATCATTACTGACCTCCACGTTGCTAAATGCATGGACCAATTCTCAGTCTTATTCTGACTTGATGATGGGCAGCATTGACAAAATCGATTCCTCTTTCCTCCTTGAAACACCATTCCAAGGTTTAGGGAAACCTCTAAACCATGGAGGGCCTAGGGCTCAATGGGCCTCTCTCCTTCTCCAATGATCTTCATTCATTCCCTTGGTGAATTTATCCAGCCATGTGGCTTACATATAATCTGCATACTGATCTATAATTTCCATCTGCATCCTGGGCCTCTCCCTGGAATTTCAGCTGCACATATCTACCTTTGCAGTATCTTCACTTAAGTCTCTCATGGACATCTCAGGTCAAACTCCTAATTTTCCATATTTCAGTAAGTGGCAACTCGATCGTCTGATGCTTAGCCTAAAAACCTTGACATCATCTTTGGCTTCTTTCTTTCTCACATCCCACATCAGTAAATCTTGTCACATCTACCTTCAAAATATATTCCAGTTCTGACCTCTTCCCACCACCTCTACTGCTACCATTGCAGGACAAGGGTACAAGCCATTGACATGTAAATATGTCCTTGTTCAAATAGATGTCCCTTGACACAAATCTCCCTCCAGCTACCACCCAAAGGATTGTTAGTTTTCTCTCATTATTTTGGTCTCAGCTCTCTTATAAATTTTTATATTTTTTATTTATGAGACAGGGCCCTACTTTGTCACCCAGGCTGGAGTGCAACGGCATGATCATACCTCACTACATCCTCCAATTCCTGGGCTCAAGTGATCCTCTCATCTCAGCCTCCTGAGTAGCTGGGACTACTGGCACGTGCCACCACGCCTTGCTAATTGTTTTAATCTTTTGTAGAGGTGGGGTCTCTCTGTGTTTCCCAGGCTAGTCTTGAACTCCTGGGCTCAACCGATCCTCTTGCCTCAGTGTCCCAAAGTGCTGGGATTACAAATGTGAGTCACCATGCTCAGTCTCCACTCTCTTTAGAGAAGTCTTCACTGACACACCCATCTAAGGTTGCTCCCACTTTATCACCATCTTTCTCCAGCCATTACACAATTTTTATTGCTTCCCTATTATCACTATGTAAAACATATATTTTACATATTTATCTTTTTTTTTTTTTCTCCTTCAGTCTTGTAAATGTGTGTAACTTCTATGCTATGAAGTACCAAGAGCCTGGTACAGGGCTCACTCATATTATGACTGTCAACAAATATGTGTTATATTATCAAATAAGTACTCTTTAAAGCCATTCTTTTCTAAGAATGCTATAACGAATATACTAATGTATATTAGTGGTTTCCTTAAGCCTCATGGTATTGTGGTCGGAAGGAAATGAGATGACATATTGAAAGCACTTTGTCAACTACAAAACATTATCTGAATATAAAAAGGTGCTCGCATTAATAAACATTCAAGGTTTCCTAAAACAAATGTCTTCCCTGAAGGAGGAGGATCCCTATATTTGGTATTTTTCTGGCCAAGGCAAGCTCATAAACTGACAAGGACACATGTGCGCACTCAAGATTAAGGGCAAAACTTACATCCTATGTTTATGTTACATTGTTCTGTAATGCTTGTTTTTGCTTTATTGTGTGAGTTTAAAATGTCAAAGTATAAAAAACTCAGTAGGGGATGGCCCCTACTTAATGGAACAGCCAGGTTCCTCTGCTTTGACATTGTTCCCCAGAGTTTGCTGGGTGACTTCCCAGGAGCCTTATAACTGCATATGCCAATGTCAAGTGTATGATGAAAATAGTCTTAGCTCAAATATTTTCCCCTAGGCATTCTATTTTTTTAAAATCTTAGGAAAAAGAGAAAATATACATACAAACTCTGTAGTATGAATGTATGTGGGGTTTTTCCCCCTCCTCTTTATCACTTTAAGGAAAGCTTCTCCTTTACAGACATAGTCAAGAGTAAGGTTGAGGGAACATTAAAGGGGAGAAATGCTACCTTCTTTTTGTTTTAAAATTTTATGGCTGGGTGCAGTGGCTCACGCCTGTGATCCCAGCACTTTGGGAGGCTGAGGCTAGGAGGATCACCTGAGGCTAGGAGTTCAAGACCAGCCTGGCCAACATGGTGAAACCTCATGTCTACTAAAAATACAAAAATTAGCTGGATGTGGTGGCATACGCCTGTAGTCCCAGCTACTCTGGAGGCTGAGGCAGCAAGACTCCTGTGTCACCAGGGCTGGAGTGCAATGGTGCAATCTCGGCTCAATGCAACCTCCACGTCCCAGTTCAAGCGATTCTTGGGCCTCAGCCCCCTGAGTAGCTGAGATTACAGGTGCCAGCCACCACACCCAGCTAATTTTTTGTATATTTAGTAGAGATGGGGTTTCACCATCTTGGCTAGGCTGGTCTTGAACTCCTGACCTCGTGATCCACCCACCTTGGCCTCCCAAAGTGGTGGGATTACAAGTGTGAGCCACCGCACCCAGCCAAAAAATTTTTATTCCAAGTGTTTGACCTTAGGATTTTCTGGGCTTTTTTGGTCAGCCAGTGTATCTAGGTCAGGCATTTCAGATGTGGTTTTGTCATACACCATGGGCTGTGTCCAGGCATCCATCAGCCCACACCTCTGTTTCTGGCCCACTGAATACACTCACATCTATACAAAGTACCTACATGGCATTCATGCTTCTCTTGTCACCTCTCCAGTAAAATGTTCCAGCAAAAGACAGCAAGAGCCTGTGAGCACATCCCCACCACATACTTCCTTGGAATAAAGTATCCTGACTCAGAGACAGACATGATGCACAGTAAATTATGTTCAGCCATCCTGTAGGATTTCAGCCACTGTAGCTCTCTGAAAAGACAGAATTTGTGGCAAACGGTAACGAAGAGGGTATGTGTTTCCTCCCCATTTATAGAAGCTAAATCTATTTTTCCTTAAGGGTGAGGTCATAACCACAGTATTTGCAGCAATCCCTTCCATCTCAGTAGACAACATGTTTTCCTGAAAATACATTCCACAGACCATGAGAGATGCAAGGTGGTCTCTAATAGAAGGCACTGGTGGTCAAGTAAGTACAGATACTCTGCATATCATAGTGCCCTGTAGGAGACAGTCAATGCATAATAACAGAGTAAAGCCTCTGAGATTTTTCTGCAAGGGAAAAAAAAATCACTTAATCTTGCATAACTCTATACTTCCTCAATTTATATCATAGAACTCTTGACACTTATTTCTCTTAAAACCAGTGTTCTATCAAATGGCCTTTGGGAAACACTGTTGTGGAATCTTAGATTTGTGAGCAAATCTAATTAACTTTATTTCAGACCTTGAAATGTGAGAAAGGGCTAATTGGTATTGCATTTTCTTACCAAACTGTCTCACAATGACTCTGCATCAAATTAAGCCAGAAGTGCGAGCATGTTCCTAAACAGCAGGGCAGAAAGCTTCACCAAAGCCTCCTGATCATGATGAAGAAATATGATGTTCTTAACATTAGAATTGCATATATTTTTCGCATAAGTGCATTCCAACCATATAACTTTACATTTAGGGAAACATCCTTCAGATGAACTGCATATTTTACAAATTCAACCACAGAATTAGTCATGTTCTCTCATTGCTTTATTTTAAAGAGGAAAAAATGTCAGAAAGTAAAGACAGTTTTTGTTTATTTGCTTGTTTTTTGAGATGGAGTTTCACTCTTGTCGCCCAGGCTGGAGTGCAGTGGCACAATCTCAATCTCGGCTCACTGCAACCTCCACCTCCTGGGCTCAAGCGATTCTCCTGCCTCACCCTCCCAAGTAGCTGGGAATACAGGTGCCCACCACCATGTCTGGCATATTTTTGTGTTTTTAGTAGAGATGGGGTTTCACCATGTTGGCCAGCTGGCCTCGAACTCCCAACCTCAGGTGATCCACTCGCCTTGGCATCCCAAAATGCTGGAATTACAGGCATGAGCCACTGAGCCCAGCCAAGGCATTTGTTTTGAAAACAAATATAAAATCAAATTTCCCCAGGAAGGAGATGATAGAGAGGAGTTTTGAGGTATCATTAGAAGAGAATAAGATGAAGTGGGAAAAGGCATTCTGAAAGGGAAGCCTGGGATGTAGTGTCCCGCTATGGCTGGAGTGGGAACTGAGGCTGGGAAGAAGGCAGCTGCTAGACCACAGGAAGATCTTGGTGCTAATTTAGGAGATTTGAACACTTTCCTATAAGAGGAGGCTTTGACAACTGTTATTAGGAGAGAAATGTGACCTGATTTCCATTTTAGAGCCTTCAACCTGGCTGCCTGGTAAGTTGAAAGTTGAGTTGGAAGAAATGCAGATTGGAATCAGGCAGACAGATTAGGAAGCTACTGCAATAGTCCATGCAAGAAATGGCAATAACCTGAACTGAGGCAGTGGCATAATGAAACTGGAGAGGAAGGGATGGATGGTAGGTGATATGGTTTCCCTGTGTCTCCACCCAAATCTCATCTTGAATTGTAATAATCCCCAGGTGTCAAGGGTGGGGCCATGTGGAGATAATTGAATCATGGGGGTGGTTTCCCCCATACTGTTCTCATGGTACTGAATAAGTGTCATGAGATCTGATAGTTTTACAAATGGGAGTTCCCCCACACACGCTCTCTCGTCTGCCACCATGTAAGACGTCCCCTTGCTCGTCCTTTGTCTGCTGCCAAGATTATGAAGCCTCCCCAGCCATGTAGAACTGAGTTCATTAAACCTCTTTCCTTTGTAAATTACCCAGTCTTGGGTATGTCTTTATTAGCAGCATGAAAACAGACTAATACAGCAGGAGGTATCTGCTTGTCAGAAGGGTTGAAGGAGATATGGGCTAAATTCAGTGAGTGGATGGCTGCTATTGGCTCACTTTCCTCTGTGTGCATCAGTATAAGAGTTCTGCACTGGGATCAGGAAGCCCAGTGTCTCCTCCGGTGCTGCCACTGTTCGCCTTTTAGAACCATTCACCTCCCAGGGTCAGGCTCTGCTTGGTAAAATAAGACAGAGCAGCTAACTCCCACCCCTGACATCCTGGTAACTCATTCTATGTCTTAATTAAGGTCCCTATAAAATTAGAAATTATTGTATACTTGCCATTTTCTGCCTTCTTTATATATTGCTCTGATTCTCTATCACAGTCTAAAAACCTGAAAACATCACCCCCAAAATATGTGGTTTAAAACAACAATTTGGCCAGGCACAGTGGCTCACGCCAGTAATCCCAGCACTTTGGGAGGCCGAGGTGGGTGGATCACGAGGTTAAGAGATCAAGACCATTCTGGACAGTATGGTAAAACCCCGTCTCTACTAAAAATACAAAAATTAGCTGGGTTGGTGGCACATGCCTGTAGTCCCAGCTACTTGGGAGGCTGAGGCAGGAGAATCGCTTGAACCTGGGGGGTGTAGGCTACAGTTAGCTGAGATTGTGCCACTGCACTCCAGCCTGGTGACAGAGCAAGACTCTGTCTTAAAAAAAAAAAAAATTTATTGGCCGAGTGCAGTGGCTTACACCTGTAATCCCAGCACTTTGGGAGGCTGAGGTAGGCAGATCACAAGGTCAGGAGATCGAGACCAGCCTGAACAACATGGTGAAACCCTGTCTCTACTGAAAATACAAAAATTAGCTGGGAGTGGTGGCGGGCACGTGTAATCCCAGCTACTCGGGAGGCTGAGGCAGGAGAATCACTTGAACCCGGGAGGCGGAGGTTGCAGTAAGCTGAGATCGCACCATTGCACTCCAGCCTGGGTGACACAGGGAGACTCCGTCTCAAAAAACAAAACAAAACAATTTATTGATTGTTCATGGTTCTCTGGGTTGACAGGGCTCAACTGGGGACTCTCACTTAGTTTTCTCATGGGCTGGGGCTGTAGTCATCTGAGCTGAGGTGGACATCCAAGATGGCACACTCACATGGCTGGCAATTGACACTGGCCATTGGTTGAGAATTCAACAAAAGCCACTGCCCAGTGTGCTTACATATTGCCTTTCCACATGGCTTGGGCTTCTCACAGCATTGCAGCTGGGTTCCCAAAGTGAACAACCTACAAGCAAGCTTTCAAAGAGACCCCGGCAGAATCTGCAAGGTTTATTTTGACCTATTTTTGGAAGGCCCAGAGTGTCACATTCACTGAATTGCATTGGTTAAGCAAGTAACTAAGGTCAACCAGATTTATAGGAAGGAAAATTAAACTCCACTTCTTGTTGAGAAAATGGTAAAGTCACATTACAGGAGAACATATGGGAAAGGAAATACTGTTGCTGCTATTTTTGAAAATACAATCTGCCATATATATATTTGAAAACATAACCATTTTTCCCACTAACTCTTTGAGAATGGAAACATTGGCTTATTTTATTTTTATCCCCCCTCTTTGTTCTATATCCCAATCTGCATGCCTACTCCATGTCAAGACTAATATCATAAACGTTTTATTTAAAAAAATGGGTTTTGTTAAGTTTGAATAGAGAGGGTGGAAGGGTAACCTGTACTTTATTAAGTGAGGAGAACAAACAGCATATAAATCTTTACAAGATTATGTTAGAGGTGTGAACAAACCTTTCTTTGTAATTTTATTTTTTAGAGATTGGGTCTTTCTCTGTCACCTAGGCTGGAGTGCTATAGTGCAATCACAGCTCACTGCAACCTCAAACTCCTGGACACCAGCAATCTTCCCACCTCAGCCTTCTGAGTAGCTGGGACTACAGGCATGCACTACCGGGCTTGGCTAATTTTTATTTTTATTTTCTTGGAGATATTTTATTTCTTGCTATGTTGTCCAGACTGGTCTCAAACTCCTGGCCTCAAGTGATCCTCTCACCTCAGCCTCCCAAAAATGCTGGAATTACAGGCTCAAGCTATGGCATCCAGCCCGAGCTTTTTTTGTCTCAGTTTATGGATTGGCTGTGTATTATCAGGGTTGTCCAGTGAAACAAAATCAACAGGAGAGATACAGAGATGATAGACAGATGGAGAGATAGCGAGATGGTCAGGAGACAGACAGACACATATCTATATAGATAGCAAAACTAAAATAAAATGTTGAGTGCTGTAGAGGAGATATGGGGGTACTCAGAGCAGAGAGTGAACAACTGCTCTGAGGACTGACAACACCCACAATGAGAAATGGCACATGGCCTCTCAGCCCATCACTTGACAGAGCCGTCTATGTGCCCTACTCCCATCAGTCCATCTGAAATACCCAAGACTCATTGTTCTATTGCTCCCTAAAGATCTCTAGGCAAGATCATCACCTCTTACTTGTTGAATCCAGTATCTATCAACCCCGGCTATATAATAGAATTACCTAGGGGAGCCTTAAGACATACTCATACTAAGCTGGGCACGATGGCTTACACCTGTAATGCCAGCACTTAGCCAAAGTGGGCAGATCACCTGAGGTTGGGAGTTCAAGACCAGCCTGACCAACATGGAGAAACCCCATGTCTACTAAAAATACAAAATTAGCCGGATGTGGTGGCGCATGCCTGTAATTCCAGCTACTCGGGAGCCTGAGGCAGGAGAATTGCTTGAACCCGGGAGGCAGAGGTTGCAGTGAGGTGAGATTGTGCCATTGCACTCCAGCCTGGGAAACAAGAACAAAACTCCACCTCAAAAAAAAAAAAAAAGACATACTAGACATTCTGAGTATCCCAGGAAGTCTGCCTGGTAGAGGAAGTGGAACCACATCAGAGAGAGGCTGTGTGAGTGCCTCATGAGAGCAGGAGCCTAAGAGATGAACAGAATGCCCTAGAGAGCATGGCCCACATCAGATGAGGGTTCAATGCTGGAATTTCTCTAATAAACTCCCATCTCAACCCTAATCTCACTGAGGAAGAACTGGAGTCTAGGCTTCTGCTCTCTGAAGAGCACAATAGCAGAAACATCAGAACTATTCTTTCTTCTTCCTCTCCACGGTAGTCTGAAAAATATCTCTCACCTCTCAAAAAGATCTGGGTCCTGTTCCCTGGAACTTGCAAATGTTATTTATTTATTTATTTATTTATTTTTCGAGATGCAATCTCACTCTGTCACCCAGGCTGGAGTGTAGTGGCACGATCTTGGCTCACTGCAACCTCCGCCTCTGGGTTAAAGTGATTCTCATGTCTCAGCCCCTCAAGTAGTTGGGACTACAGGCGTGCACCACCGCACTCAGCTAATTTTTGTATTTTTAGTAAAGACAGGGTTTCACCATGTTGGCCAGGACAGTCTCGATCTCCTGACCTCAAGTGATCCGCCCACCTCAGCCTCCCAAAGTGTTGGGATTACAGGAGTGAGCCACCGTGTCCGGCCTGCAAATGTTATCTTATTTGAAAAAAGTGTGGCTGGTCACAGTGGCACACAGCTGTAATCCCAGCACTTTGAGAGGCTGAAGTGGGAGGATTGCTTGAGCCCAGGGTTTCAAGACCAGCCTGGGCAACATAGTGAGACCTCGTCTACAAAAAAAAAAATACATATATATATATACACACATATATATACATATATAATACATATATTATATATAAATACATATATGATATAATACATATAATATATAAATACATATATGATATAATACATATATTATATATAAATACATATATGATATAATACATATATTATATAAGTACATATATAATACATATATTATATATAAGTACATATACAATACATATATTATATATAAGTACATATACAATACATATATTATATATAAGTACATATACAATACATATATTATATATAAGTACATATACAATACATATATTATATGTAAGTACATATACAATACATATATTATATGTAAGTACATATACAATACATATATTATATGTAAGTACATATACAATACATATATTATATGTAAGTACATATACAATACATATATTATATGTAAGTACATATATAATACATATATTATATGTAAGTACATATATAATACATATATTATATGTAAGTACATATATAATACATATATAAGTACATATATAATACATACATTATATATAAGTACATATATAATACATATATTATATATAAATACATATATGATATAATACATATAAATACATGATATAATACATATATTATATATAAATACATATATAATACATATATAAATACATAAATACATATATAATACATGTATTATATATAAATACATATATAATACATGTATTATATATATACATATATAATACATGTAATATATATATACATATATAATACATGTATTATATATATACATATATAATACATGTATTATATATAAATACATACATAATACATATATTATGTAAATGTATTATATTATATATATATATATGTATGTATGTATGTATTAGCTGGACATGATAGTGCATGTCTGTAGTCCCAGCTACTTGGGAGGCTGAGGTGGAAGGGTGACTTGAGCCTGGAAGTTTGAGGCTGCCATGAGCTCTGATCATGCCATTGGACTCCAGCCTGGGTGACAAAGAGAGACACTGTCTCGGACAAAAAGAAAAAAAAAGTCTTTGCAGATATGATTAATTTAAGGTTGTTTGAGATAAGGAGATTGTCCTGGGTTAGCCAGGTATGGCCTAAATGCAATCACGAGTGTCCTTATCAGAAGAAAACAGAGGGACAATTACACACAGAAGAGACAGAGTCAGTGTGACCAACAGGAGCAGAGATTGAGTGATGCAGCCACAAGCCAAGGAAAGCCTGCACCCACAGAAGCTGGAAGAGGCCAGGAATGGATAATCTCCAGAGCACCGGAAGGAGCTCAGCCCTGCTGACACATTGATTTCTGCCGAGTGCTACCAAATTCAGACTTCTAGACTCTAGAACTGTTAGAAAATTCATTTCTGTTGTTTTAAGCTACTAAGTTTGTGGTCACTTGTTACAGCAGCCACAGGGAACTAATACACTCCCCTCTGCAACCCTGGAAGAGCTATGCTTCTTAAAAAGTAGAGACAGGACTGGGCACAGTAGCTCATGTCTGTAATCTCAGCACTTTGGGAGGCTGAGTGGGGCAGATCATTCAAGGTCAGGAGTTTGAGACCAGCCTGGCAAACATGGCGAAATTGTCTCTACTGAAAATATAAAAAGTAGCCAGGTGTGGTCGTGGGCACCTGTAATCCCAGCTAGTTGGGCGGCTGAGGCAGGAGAATCACTTGATCCTGGGAGGCAGAGGCTGCAGTGAGCCAAGATCGCACCACTGCACTTCGACCCGGGTGACAGAGTGAGACTCTGTCTCCAAAAAAAAAAAAAAAAAAGAATATAGAGAAAAAGGACAGAAAGTAGCAGGGAAGAAGCAATGTATGAGTGGCACCCCTGGATCCATCCATCCTGAGCTGGTAGCAAGGAAGGTAGCTATTTGAATTACATTCAATTCATCAATATCTGGAATACAAAATAAGGAAGTTTTTATTTAGGGCAGACTGGGCTCTTTAGATATCTAAAAGTAAGGCTGAGGGTTCTTTCTCTGGCCTCAGGTGCTCTCCTCTCGTGCATGTGTAGATCAGGACTCAACCAGACTTCGGGAGACTCCACCACCTATCTCTGGAGTTCTGTGTACAACTCCTATCTCTCTGGTACTCTGCGCCACAAATGATGGTGACCTTCCCTCCCCGCCAACCCCCACCTTGTCCTCTCAATTCTAAGATACCAGGCTCTATTTGGCTTCCCCATCCCTGCTCTGTAGCCTGAAAAGCAGCTCCAGATAATAAATTGGGGAAACCGCAGAGCTCAGTAAGTTTGTTTCCCACCTTTCAGTGACCACAGTCTTGCATTGCCTGTTACCTAATTCCTACAAATTGGTATTTCGTATATTGTCCAGTTTTCTAGTTGCTTAAAATAGCAAGGTAAATCCAGTCCTTGTTATTCCATCACTGCTGGACAGAATATATACTGTAAATCAAGTAACAGTTTCTCAATTTTGTATCTTGTTGTTATCGCTGTTTTGAGACAGGGTCTCACTCTCACTCAGGCTGGAGTGCAGTGGCTCATAACTCACTGCAGCCTCAAACTCCTGGGCTCAAGGCATCCTCCCACATAGGCCTCCCAAAGCGCTGAGATTACAGGCATTTGCCAGCCACTACGCCCTCAATTTAGTATCTAAAGGCTTAGTCTTCATTCAGCTCTACCTCTTTAAAATAGCAGACAATATTTTTCTTCCTTTTTTCTTAGAATTTGCTCTTCTTAGTTTGACACTAAACTCTTAATTTTCCTACCTCTTTGAGTATGATTTCTGATTCTTGAATCCTGAAAGTTCTAGGCAAGTTTAGGCAAGTTTCCAAAATCTTATTCTTGCCACATTTTCTTCTCCATCTGTGTAGGATCTCACCCTGTATAATCTCAACAAGTCCCACAAATTCATTCATGACCTCTTTTGCTGCTAACTCTTAACAGAAGTACTATGTGACTGGCACTGGACTTCTTCATTCACAGAAGGGAAAAAAGGTGAATACCAAATATAATTTCTACCACATTTTAAAGTTTATAAATGTACTTTTTTTTTTTTTTTTTTTTTTTTAGCAGAGTCTTGCTCTGTCACCTAGGCCGGAGTTCAGTGGCACAATCTTGGCTCACTGCAACCTCTGCCTCCGGGGTTCAAGCGATTCTTGTGCCTCAGCCTCCTGAGTAGCTGGGACTACAGGCATGTACCACCACATCCAGCTCTAATTTTTGTATTTTTAGTGGAGAAGGGGTTTCACCTGTTGGCCAGGCTGGTCTCAAACTCCTCACCTTAAGTGATCTGCCAGCCTCAGCCTCCCAAAGTGCTGGGATTACAGGCATGAGCCAACACACCCAGCTATATATGTACTTTTATACACATACAACCAGAGGAAAAAACAAAAGTTAATTCACTTAAAATGTTAAGAATGATGATCTATTTTATGGGTAACACTTTCCTGTATTTTCAATACACACACACACACACACACACACGAAGCTATTTTTTAAGTCCCCATTTCTAGCTCATAACTCCAGCTGTTTTCACAGGCCAGAATCTCACATTATTTTCAAAGCAAGTCACATATCTTCCGCCTAGAGCCTGCCTTTCTCCCTCTGTGCCAGTTAATGATACCCAGTCCTCCCATAAGCTTCAGAGTCATTTCAACTTGTTCTTCTGTTCCCACATCTTGTCAAAAAGCCTACTGGAAACAATGAATTTCAATCCATGAGAAACAACATTACTGCAGAAGCCTCTAGAATAATAATCTCAAAGCAGCACTAAGAAGCTAGCAGAATGAAAAACCCCCTTTTTTCCAGGTCAGAGATGTGAGGACACTCTGCAAAGAGGAAGCCATGCCCTTGGCATAGAAGCAGCTTGTTCCTGGGATAAAGAGGTGGATTTGGAAGAGTAGGCCAAAGTTGGACAATAAGCCAAGGGGGGAAACTGTGGAGCAGAGTCAAGAGGCTGGGGACTTGAGCCTGCATTTTGGGTGGCACCCAAAGATGACAAAAGGAGAAACATGTCATAAACCAGGCTTCAAATGGCGCTTTGGCAGAAAGTTGTTTTGCTGCCCAAACTGGCATTTAATATTGGTTGAAATGAATAAGACACGCCAGCCATCAACTTTTTACCATGTAATTAACCAGCTTGGAATAAGGTCTTTTTTTTTACTTTAATGCTCTTTAGTATACATATGTAACAAATCGGCACATTGTGCACATGTACCCTAAAAAATATAATAACAATAAAATTTAAAAAAAGTAATAAAAATATTTATAAGCCTGTTAAATTATAAAATCATGAAACAAGGAAAAAAAAAGAAAAAGGGTAAAAAACAAAGAAAGAACAGAATTCAAAAGTCACAAAATAGTATGGACCTTGAGAACATTGTGCTAAATGAAACAAACCAGTTACAAAAGGACAAACACTATATGATTCCACTTGCATGAGCTATCCAGAGTAGTCAAATTCATAGAAACAGAAAGTAGAATGGTGACCACCAAGGGTAGGGGAGGTATTAAGTACTTGTCTAATGTCTATGAAAAAGTTTTGGAGGCTGTTTGTACAACAATATGAATATACTTAACACTACTGAACTGTACCCTTAAATATGTTTAAGACGGTAAGTATTTTATCACAATTTAAAATTTTTAAAAATTTTAAGTCACAAATTAGTATAGAAAGTGTCACCCAATTCTGCCTTCTGGCCACTCAGTTCCACTCCACAGAGACAGCCAGTGTTAGTATATCTTCCCATCTTTCCAAATATATTCTAACTATATCTAATATACTCTAACTTTATCTCAAAAGGCATATATTTGCAAGCATATATATGCCTTTTGAGATAAAACACACCCATACACAAATAGTGACATACTACACGTACTGTTCATGCACTTTGGTCTTTTCATTTAATATATCTTAGAGCCTCTTCTAAATTACTTCATATACAACTGCCTTACTCATTTTAAGAGCTGCTACTAATTCACTGTATGACTATATCGATTATTTTACCAGTTCCCTACTTATGGGTAATTAGGTTTTGTATGAACTTTTGTGCTTATAAACACAGTGAAGAATACCTTTGTGCTATTTTTAATCCCCACATAGACAAGTGTGTGTGTATATGTATATATATATGTGTGTGTGTGTATATACATATATATATATATATATGTTATATGCCTAGGATGAAACTGTTAAAATGGAAGTTAAGTGCATTCTTTATGTGTGACTGCATGTATGTACACTATTTATTTACATAAAAATGTGTATTGAAGTATAGCATACATTCAGAACAGTACATAATTCTAAAGTTCATAGCTTGATGAATTTTCCCAATATAATCCTACCTAACACACAGATTTAAAAAAACACACACACACAAGATTATAAGCCTCCAAAAGCCCCTTGTCTCAATCCAGTGTGAGCTCCCCAAGAGTAATACTACCCTGACTTCTAACATCACAATTTTGTCTGTTTTTATACTTATATTTTTGTGCATGGCTCTTTCACCCAACATTATGTTTGTGAGTCATTCATATTAGGTGACTTGGAATTCATTCATTCCTATTGCTCTATAATATCCCATTGTGTAAATACATCACATCTTATCTAAACTTATCTATACTACACAAAATATGTGCATTATTAAATTTTAATGGATATTATCCAATTGCTTGGATAATTCATTCATTCCTATTGCTCTATAATATCCCATTGTGTAAATACATCACATCTTATCTAAACTTATCTATACTACACAAAATATGTGCATTATTAAATTTTAATGGATATTATCCAATTGCTCTCCATAGAGTTTAGAATCTTACCATTAATATATGGAAGTAGCTATTTTCCTACACCTTAGCCAACAGCTAATCAAACTTCTTCATCTTGGTTAATTGGATATTTCTTAAATGCTTTCAGTATAGTTTCAATTTGCTTTTCTCTTATACCGACTGAAAGAGAACCATTTCATACATTTAGGAGCCACCTGTCATTCCTTTAAACTGTCTCTGAATGTGCTCACTTGTCTTACTGAGTTGTTAGTCTTTTCTATCAGCAAGTGATCCTGCTTTTTAAAGGAAATTAGCCCTTTGAACATGCTGCATGGCAACTATTTTTTCCCAGTTTGTCAATGGAGTCCCAATTTGTTTATACTAGTTTTTGCCAAGCCTAGGTTGTCTGGCTTATATTTTTGTTTTTGTTTTTTTGAGACGAGAAGTCTCACTCTGTCACCCAGGCTTTACTGCAGTGCAGTGCAGTGGCATGATCTCGGCTCACTGCAACCTCCGCCTCCCAGGTTCAAGCGATTCTCCTGCCTCAGCCTCCTAAGTAGCTGGGATTACAGGCATGTACCACCACACCCAGCTAATTTTGGTATTTTTAGTAGAGATGGAGTTTCACCATGTTGGCCAGGCTGGTCTCGAACTCCTGGCCTCAAGTGATCCACCTGCCTCAGCCTCTCAAAGTGCTGGGATTACAGGCGTGAGCCACCAAGCCCAGCAGCTTGTCAGTTTTTATGCAAATTCATCAACATTTTTTCTGTATGCAAGGGCTCAAGTTGAATGATGAAGAATCATGAGAGAGAAGGAGGGAGGGAGGAAGGAAGGAAGATAGGAGAGGAACCTATTATACTGCTGATAGGAGTGTAAGCTGTTACAATCATTCCGGAAAACACAATATATACCAAAACAAAACAAATATACATCCTATGACCCAGCAGTTCCACTCAATTCCAACAGAAAATGAGTATGTCCATCAAACATGTACAAAATGTTTTTAGCAGTTTTATTCATTTTAGCCAAAATACAGAAACAACCAAAATTTCCATCAACAGTAAAACAGATAAAATGTGATAATTTAACACAACATAATCCTACACAATAAAAAAGAATTGCAATATATAACATAAATAAATCTCATAGACATGTTAAGCAAAAGAAGTGAGATGGTGACTGGGTGCGGTGGCTCACATCTGTAATCCTAGCACTTTAGGAGGCCAAGGTGGGTGGATCACTTGAGGTCAGTAGTTCAAAACCCGCCTGGCCAACATGGTGAAACCCTCGTATCTACTAAAAAGACAAACAAACAAAACAAAATTAGCCGAGCTTGGTGGCAGGCACCTGTAATCCCAGCTACTTGGGAGGCTAACAGGAGAATCGTGGAACCCGGGAGGGAGAGGTTGCAGTGAGCCAAGGTCATGCCATTGTACTCCAGCCTGGGTGACAGAGGGAGACTCCATCTCAAAAAATAAAAAAAAAAAAGAAGTGAGATAGCAAGCTGGTTCTCTTTTTTCCCATTTTCCTGAATAGCCACAGAGTTCATCCAATACTGTTTACTGAAGAATTCCCTATTTTCATCACATATAACACTGTTTACCACACAAAACATTTCTATAGATGAGGCTACTTCAGTGCTCTCAATTCTGTGTCAGTGATCCGAGGCTCAAATTGGTTTGCCTTCAACATACACTTTAATATTTGACAGCACTAATACCCCCTTCATGAACAGATTTTCATAATTTTGGTGAAAAATTTCATTTTTGCTCTTTCATATAAACTTAAGAATCAAGTTTTGAAAAGCCTATTAAGATATTAATTGGGATTACTTTAAATTCACAAATTGTGTGTGTGTGTGTGTGTGTGTGTGTGTATTTTTTTTTTCAGAGATGGCTTCTCACTATATTGCCCAGGCTGGTCTCCAACTCCTGGCCTCAAGTGATCCTCCCACCTTGGCCTCCCAAAGTGCTGAATTACAGGCATGAGCGACTCTGCCTGGCCTGTTTCACTAAATTTAAGACATTTTCAATGTAAGATGCACAGATATTTTAGGCCAATTGAAAGAGCTTAAAACTTAAATGCTTCTGTTTTCATATCACATCTGACTTGTGCTCATAATGAAAGGAAAGTTATGTAAAATAAATTGGTAAAGATGCTCCTAATCTAACTTCATAATTACCACATGGCCAGAAGTACCAAGAAGATGTCATCAGTTTTAAGGCATACTTACCTTTAGAAATCATAAAAGATTAAAAAAAAGTGTCTTTCTAACAATATAAAATATGGCAACTTCGAGGGAATACTGACATCTTATAAATGTGATTGTTATCCTACTGAAGAACAAAATATGTTTTAGCATTTTTTAAATTCTTTTATGAGCTTCAGTGAGGTTTTGCAATATTTTTCAGGAATATCTTTCATTTTCTTGCTAATTCTTAAGTTTCTCTTACTTTTTCTTTGTAGAGATAGGGTCTCACCATGTTGCCCAAGCTGGTCGCAAACTCCTGGGCTCAAGTGATCCTCCTGCCTTGGCCTCCCAACGTGCTGGGATTACAGGCATGAGCCACTGTGCCTGACCAGTTTACTTCTAAGTAGAATTTTTTCCTTCAAAAATTCTGTTTGGAAAATATGCAAATATAATTTATACAGAAAATTATATAACAATATTGAGAAAAAAATTAAAGACCAAAACACATGGAGAAATAATGTTTATAATCAGAGGATTCAATGGTATAAAGATTTCAAATTCCCATTATAGTAGGTGTAGCAAAAAAAAAAAAAAATCAATTCTTCCCAGACCGATTCAACACAATTCCAATCAAAATCCTAACAGTATTCTTGTGGAACATCACAGCTGATTCTAAAATATATGTGGAAATGGACAGGGCCCAGGATATCAAGACATAAAACTAGATGAGTGATTCTCAAACTTTTTGGTTTGACATTCCTGGAAAATACTGAGACTCTAAAATGCTTTTGTTAACATGGGTAATAGCTATTATATTTATTACATGAGAAATTAAAACAGGAATTATTTATTTATTTTTTGAGATAGAGTCTCCCTCTGTCACCCAGGCTGGAGTGCAGTGGCATGATCTCAGCTGACTGCAACCTCTGCCTCTCAGTTTCAAGTGATTATCCTGCCTCAGCCTCCCAAGTAGCTGGGATTACAGGCATGCGCCACCACATTTGGCTAATTTTGTATTTTTAGTAGAGACAGGGTTTCACTATGTTGCCCAGGCTGGTCTCGAACTCCTGACCTCAGGTGATCCACCTGCCTCAGCCTCCCAAAGTGCTGGGATTACAGGTGTGAGCCACTGTGCCCGGCCAAAACAGGAAAGTTTTAAATATTAATTCATTCATTTAAAAATAACAAGAAATCTATTATATGCCAACATAACACTTTAATGAAAAATAACTGTTTTGCAAAACAAATTTAAAAAATGAGTGAGAAGAGTAGCACTGTTTGACATTTTTGGAAATCTCCTTAATGTCTGGCTTGATGGGAGACAGCTGGGTTCTCTTATCTACTTCTATATTCAATCTGTTGCAACACTGCATTTCATGTGGCCTCTGGAAAAATTGTACACCTGTGAGAGAATGAGTGTGAGGCAAAAAACAACCAAGTGTTACTATAAAATAGTTTTGACTGGCCAAGACCCCACTCTGAGAGGGTCTCAGGAAACCCCCATAGTCCTGTGACCACACTTTGAGAACTGCTAAAATACAGTACTTAAGACAATGGGTCACTGGCAAAGGACAGACAAATAGAAGACAGGAATAGAAGATCCAGGCAAATACAGGCAAATCCTTGTATACACAATCACCTGATTTATGACCAAGGTAGCTCTACTGAGCAGGAGGAGACGGCCTTTTCAATAAATGGAACTAAACATCATCACCATCGTGTCATCTAGGAAAACAAACTGACCCCATCTCACAACACACACAAAAATTCCAGAGATTGTTGATCTAAATGTGAAAGGCAAAACAGTAACAGAAAATAATATAGATTATCTTCACACCAGGATACAAAAACGTCTAATTACAAAGGAAAAGACAGAAACATTCAACTACATTAAAATTAAGAATTTCTGTTAATCAGAGAAATGCAAACCAAAACTACAATGAGATATCATCTCACTCCAGTTTAAATGGCTTTTATCAAAAAGACAGGTAATGCACTCTGGGAGGCTGAGATGGGTGGATCACGAGGTCAAGAGAGCGAGACCATCCTGGCCAAAATAGTGAAACCCCATCTCTATTAAAGTACAAAAATTAGCTGAGTGTGGTGGTGGGTGCCTGTAGTCCCAGTTCCTTGGGAGGCTGAGGCGGGTGGATCACGAGGTCAAGAGATCGAGACCATCCTGGCCAAAATGGTGAAACCCCATCTCTACTAAAAGTACAAAAATTAGCTGAGCATGGTGGTGGGTGCCTGTAGTCCCAGTTCCTTGGGAGGCTGAGGCAGGTGGATCACGAGGTCAAGAGATCGAGACCATCCTGGCCAAAATGGTGAAACCCCGTCTCTACTAAAAGTACAAAAATTAGCTGAGCATGGTGGTGGGTGCCTGTAGTCCCAGCTCCTTGGGAGGCTGAGGCAGGAGAATCGCTTGAACCCAGGAGAGGAAGGTTGCAGTAAGCCAAGATCGTGCCACTGCACTCCAGCCTGGTGACAGAGCGAGACCCCATCTCAAAAACAAACAAGCAAACAAACAAAAAGACAGGTAATGACAGATGACGGCAAGGATGCAGAAAAAGGGGAACCCTCGTACACTGTTGTTGGGAATGTAAATTAGTACAATCACTATGTGGAGGGTCCTCAAGAAAACTAAAAATAGAACTACCATGTGATCCAGCAATCCCACTGCTGGGTACACACCAAAAAGAAAGGAAATCAGTGTATCAAAGACATTTCCGCACTCCTATGTTTATTGCAGCACTATTCACAATAGCCAAAATATGGAATTAACCTAAATGTCCATCAACAGATGAATGAATAAAGAAAATGTGGCACTTACACACAATGCAGTACTATTCAGCCATCAAAATGAATGCAGTCCTGTCATTTGCAACAACATAGATAAAACTGGAGGACATTATGTTAAGTGAAATAAGCCAGACATGGAAAGACAAACATTGCATGTTCTCACCCATATGTGGAAGCTAAAGAAAAAAAATTCAACCCATGTAGATAGAGGACAGGAAAGGAAGTGGGAAGAGAAGTGGGAAACAAAGAGTGATTGGTGAATGGGTACAAAAATATAGTTTAAAAAAATGAGTAAGTCTAGTGTTCAGCAGCACAATAGGGCAACTATAGTTAACAATAATTTTATATTTCAAAATGATGAAAAGACTAGAACATCCCTAACATGAAGAAATGATAAATGCTGGCTGGGCACGGTGGCTCACGTCTGTAATCCCAGCACTTTAAGAGGCTGAGGCAAGCAGATCACCTGAGGTCGGATGTTCGAGACCAGTCTGACTAACATGGAGAAACCCTGTCTCTACTAAAAATACAATATTAGTCAGGCGTGGTGGTGCACACTTGTAATCCCAGCTACTTGGGAGGCTGAGGCAGGAAAATCGCTTGAACCCGGGAGGCGGAGGTTGTGGTGAGCCAAGATTGCACCATTGCATTCCAGTCTGGGCAGCAAGAGCGAAACTCCATCTCAAAAAAAAAAAAAAAAAAAAAGATAAATGCTTCAGGTGGTGGGGTAATCTACCCTAATTTGATAATTATGCATTGTATGCTTGCATCAAAATACCACATCTACCCCATAAATATGTATGTCTATTGTGTAACCATAATAATTACAAATAAAAATTTAAAAAATTTTTCTGTTAGTGAAGAGATACCTCTAAGAGAATAAAAAGGAAAGGCTAGCCACTAGCTAGTAATAGGTATCTGCTACACAGATATATGGCAGGGAGGGGAGGGGATCTATATATTTATCCCTTATACAAACCAATAAAACAAAGAACACCTACCAGAAAATTAGCCAAAAGACTTAAATGAGCTCTTCATACAGAAGACATCCAAATGGCCAAAAAACATATAAAAGGCTGCTCAACCTCATTAGTAACCAGGGAAATGCTTAAAACCAAAGTGGAGTGTTAACTAGTACAACCACTTTGGGAAACTGTTGACATTTCTAATAAACACTCACCTACCCCAAGACCCAAAAATCCACTCCTAGATATATACCCAAGAGAAATGAGTATATATGAGAATGTTCATAGCAGCTTAATTCACAATAGCCAAAACCTAGAAACAATCAGTAAGAAAATGAATAAACAAAGAGTAATATAATCATACAACAGAACTCAGCAAGAAAAAAAGAGTAACTGATACAGCCAACAACTTGGATAAAGTGAAAAAAAAAAAAAAAAAAAAAAAATTATGCTGGGCAAAAGAAGCCAGACACAGGAGAGTCCATACTCTCTGAGCCCAATTATATGAAGTTCAAAAACAGGCAAAATGCATGTATAGTGGCCGAAGTCAAAACAGTGTGGTTAGAATAGCAGCTTCTTTCTGGAAAGGAACATGAGAGAACTTTCTGGAAATATTCTATATCTTCATCTGGGTAGTGATTAGATATTTATATGTAAAATATTTTTCAGGCTATACATTTTTACATTTTATTGTGTATGACACCTACCTCAATTACACCCAAAAACCCATTATGTACCTACCAGAATGGTTAATAAAATTTAACTGATTGACAATTCTAAGCCTTGGCAGAGAGGTGGATAAACAGGAATGCTCACATATTGTTGGTAGGAATTTAAACTAGTGCAACCACTTTGGAAAATAATCTGGCATTACTGAGTAAAACTGAAGATACACAAAAATGTTTATAGCAGCAGTATTCATAATTGCTGCCAACTGGAGACAAATATCCATCAAAAAGAGAATGAAGGCTGGGCGTGATGGCTCACTTCTGTAATCCCAGCACTTTGGGAGGCTGAGGCAGGTGGATCTCCTGAAGTGAGGAGTTTGAGACCAGCCTGGCCAACATGGTGAAACCCCGTCTCTACTAAAAATACAGTAATTAGCTGGACATGGTGGTGCGCACCTGTAGTCCCAGCTACTTGGAAGGCTGAGGCAGGAGAATCACTTGAACCTGGGAGGCGGAGGTTGCAGTGAGCTGAGATCACGCCATTGCACTCCAGCCTGGGTGACAATAGTGAAACTCAGTCTCCAAAAAAAAGAGAGTGAATACATCAATTGTGTTATATTCATAATAGAGTATCATTCAGCAATGACTAATGTACAAACTACAGCTCCATAAAACACAGGTGAGACCAGGCACAGTGGCTCACACCTGTAATCCCAGCATTTTGGGAGGCCGAGGCGGGTGGATCACGAGGTCAGGAGATCGAGACCATCCTGGCTAACACGGTGAAACCCCATCTCTACTAAAAATACAAAAACTTAGCCGGGCATGGTGGCAGGCACCTGTGGTCCCAGATACTTGGGAGGCTGAGGCAGGAGAATGTCGTGAACCTGGGAGGTGGAGCTTGCAGTGAGCCGAGATTGTGCCACTGCACTCTAGCCTGTCTCAAAAAAAACAAAACAAAACACAGGTGAATCTCACAAAATGACACTGAGTGAAAGCAGCTGAGTAAAGAAAACAAACTAAATGGTTCCATTTATACAAAGTTCAAATAGCAAAACTAAACTACCAAGTTTGGGTGCGATGTTAGAAAAGTAAGAAAATGATTCTCATAAAAGTCAGGACAGATGTCACTTTTGAGAAGGAGGATGCATATAGTTGATTGGGGGAAGTGAAGGGAGGGCTTTCTGGAGTGCTGGCATTGGTCTATTTAATGACCTGAATGTTCGTGACAGGGTTATGCTTTGTGGATTACAACAACAAAAAGATGCACCGCTCAATGATTTTTCTGTGTGTATGTTACAGCTCACAATAAAAGAAGGTTAAAAACAAACACTGGTACCTGGTGGTTGATCGAATTTGGTGGGGGAGGGGAGGAGAGAGAAAGAATCGTGGACAAGTCCCAGGTTTCTGACTTGCACAACTGCTTGGGTGGTGATGCCTTTCACTGAGATAGCAAACAGCATTTTTGGAGGAAGAGTATGAAATAAATCTTGGAAATGCTGAATTTAGAATACTTTTGAGACATCCAAGTAGAGACGTCCAGTAGGCAATTAGATATTAGCAGATGGAGTACTCAACAGCAGAGGTTGGGATAGAGATACATGTTGGATTCACCCATGAGTGAGGCCACGGACATGGCTGTGACTGTTTAGGGAAAGAAGAATGACAGAAGGCCCTAGGGCTGATTGGTGGAACATCAATATTTAATGGCCAGATACAGGAGAATAAGCCAGTAAAAATAAAATAAAATAAAATAAAAAAACAGAGTAATAGGAGGAAAATGAAGAATTGTCATGAACCATTAAGCAAGAGGAAAGAGCGTCTCAAGAGTAAGAAGTCACTCTCTGCAGGTTGATGCATAGTTAAGGGGGAAGGACATGAATTATGTGTACTACTCAGCAAGCCAGGTTTTACTCCACCTCTTTCTGGCTGACTTGACACAATCAACAACCCAACAGAAAACCAATACTTCTGAGAATGGCTGCAAGTTTTTATGTGCTGTCTTCTGTGGTGAGAAGTCAAGGCTGAGCTCTTCCTTCTCCTGCTTCTCAAGAAGGAGGAAGGCAGATGTGAGAACACTGATTGGGTCTGTGCGCTACTGGGCAGCATCACTGTTAAAAGTCAGCACACAGATGCGAGCTCACTTTTTGTGCTTCCATGTGACTGAAGTGGTTGAGAAGGCTGTACTCCCCCCCTGCACCACTTATACCCTCACAGTAAGGGACAGCCAAGGCCAAACCTACAGCTTGGGCAGAAGAAGCCAGGGCAGGTATCCAAGGCCAGATCAGCAGTCAGCCAGGGCAAATGGGCTCGCTCTGGTTACGTGACTTGGGGCAACTGACAGAAAGGAGTGAAATGTGGGGAAGATCTCAGTGTGTTTGAGAACTGGGGAGATGAAAAGGCTTCATCTCATGGCCTGCTTTAGTTTGAAACAATTTCAGCTTAACTAGATTCCAAAAAAACAGTATTTCCACCTGAACCAGCTGGGTTCATTCCAGTCCTCTACACTGGAGTTTGGTTTGGTGCCTGAGTCCCAGTTAAGAATAAAATGTAGAGTCCTTTTGTTTTCCATTTGTCAGTGCAAATATTTCATACAAATCTTTCTCCCAGGGACCCTGTAGACTTGAAAAGAGTGGCTATAGATTGGAGACAATTCTGATATTCCAGGGATCCCTGACCAGAATAAGAAATTACCTTAAGTTCTCAATTTCTAGCACCACACACATAAATTGCATCTCACACACACACACACACACACACACATATACACATACATGAGCAGGCTTACCTACCTCTCAGAAAATTGCGCAGATTCAACAAGAAACAATAAATAGTAATCAATGTGTTCCTTAACGGCTGGTGAATAATAAATGTTAACTAAAACAAAAACAATTTTTATTTTTAAATCCGCTATCACCTCCCACCAAATATTTAAAGGATAAAGTCTAAACTGACAGAACAGCAAATTAGTACGGTCCTTTGGGAGGGAAATCTGGTGATACATATTAGGAACCAATCCTGTTATTTGTTGCTTTTCTTTTTTATGACAGAAAAAAACCCAAAATTTAAAAAAGGCTAAGTATTGTAAATCATAGTACATTCTTAAAATTAACACTATGGTCCAGGTGCAGCGGCTCACGCCTGTAATCCCAGCACTTTGGGAGGCCGAGGCGGGCAGATTACGATGTCAGGAGATCGAGACCATCCTGGCTAACATGGTGAAACCCCGTCTCCTTACTAAAAAAATACAAAAAAATTAGCCGGGCATGGTGGCGGGCGCCTCTAGCCCCAGCTACTCAGGAGGCTGAGGCAGGAGAATGGCGTGGACCCAGGAGTCAGAGCTTGCAGTGAGCCGAGATCGCACCACTGCACTCCAGCCTGGGTGACACAGCGAGACTCTGTCTCAAAAAAAAAAAAAAAAGAATACTATGTAAACACTTTAAAAATGAGATGCTTGTGTGAGAACCAACTTTGAAGGAGATGAAAAGTATTTACAAATTATTCTATTGAATGATAGCTAGTATTTGTCGAACACCTGTGTACTAGGGCTGTGCTGACTGCTTGTACAACTGCTGTTTAACTTTACAATAACCTTACAATGCAGGTGGCATACTAACCTCATTTAACAAATAAAACAGAAGTGGAGGCTTAAGTTTATTATCTAGTATCACTGCGGGAGGACATAGCAGAATTAGGATTTAAAACCATCAAACTTTGATTTCAGAAACTACACTTCCACTCACTGTGCCAGTGTGTCATAAAGCATACATACTTTTGAAAAAATTATTTAATACACATCAGTGTTATATTTCTTTAATATACAGCAATGTACATAATATCAATGTTATGTATTTATCTAATATATATCAATGTATGAGTTCACAGCTCTTATCACTAAGGATTTTTGGGCTTCTTTAGTAAATTTTAAGAAAACTGTTATGAATTAACAGTACAGATGATACAAACACATGGCAAAAGTAACAAGGAGGCACTCCAGTGACTGAAAGTTTGGAGAACAAAACTCTCACCTTCTCAAAAGGCACTTTCTTTTTTATATGCTGCAATATTGCATGAAATTTTCACAACAATTACACATTACCTCAAAGAGGTTTTTCAAAAAAAAAACAAAAAAACAAAAAAACCCCTCCTGCAACAATTTTTTTTTTTTTGAGACAGAGTCTTGCTCTGTTGCCCAGGCTGGAGTACAGTGGCGTGATCTCGGCTCACTGCAAGTTCCACCTCCCAGGTTCACGCCATTCTCCTGCCTCAGCCTCCTGAGTAGCTGGGACTACAGGCGCCCGCCACCACACCCAGCTAATTTTTTGTATTTTTAGTAGAGACAAGGTTTCACCATGTTAGCCAGAATGGTCTCAATCTCCTGACCTCATGATCTGCCTGCCTTGGCCACCCAAAGTGCTGGGATTACAGGCATGAGGCACTGTGCCCAGCCACATTTTTCAAATAAAACAAGAGTAAAAGCACTATCTTAATGTGTACTCTCAGAAACTGGAAACATCCTTCATATCTAACAGTAAGAGTTAATTACAGTTATCAGCTTGATTAAATGGTCCTTAATTATTAAATTAATGACTATAAGAAAAAGAGATAACATACTGCCAATTATTACAAGAGCCTGAGTATACATATACCATATATCATGATAAAGTCTCCTTAGACCAAAATTAAAGATGAAAAGAGAAATAAAAACAGACACAGATGATAGGAAGCTTTTCCCTCAACTAATTTACTCTAACACTATCTTTGTAACACATGTGTTTAGAACAAAACAATGCCAAAATGAGCATCGAGGTTAAAACTGTTTATCAGAGAGGCAACTCCAGAACAAGCAGATACAATATGCTCCTTGATGGAAAGACCTGCTAGTGAGAACTGACTTTCTCATATGCATCTATAAATTTAGCACAGTTGTAATCAAAATCTCAATGGGATGTGTCTTAGAACTCATTAGAATAATTCTAAAATTCACCAGAAACAGTAAATTCATGAGAATAGCTAAGAAAAATTTGAAAATGAGCATATTTGCCCTACCAGATATCAAACGTCTATAAAAAGCCATGGGGGAGAGGAGGTAATAGAATAAACACAGACAGACCTGTCACTGGAACAGAACAGAGAATACAAGAAAAGGCCTTATGTATGCAGGAAAGCCTTGTGGCATTTGAAATATGAACAAGTGAGTGAACTGAGAGAGGCAAAAGTCTATGCATTTAGGAAAAATTTAGATCCCTACCCTTACACTAGACACAAAAGGAAATTCCAAACAAACCTACAGAGCTCAGTGTGAAAAAAAAATTTTCACATAAAATATATGAAAAATTTTAAAAGATAATCTTGGGATGAAGAATTTTTTTATGTGAAAGATCTGACCACGTAAGTTAAAACCTCTATATAAAGACACTAAAAACAAAATTAAAAGACAAGTAACAAATGAGGAGAAAAATATGTGTAACACATATAACAAAAGACTAACCATTGTGATATCTTAAAAAGCTCCTATAAAGCAAGAAGAAGAAAAGGTAAACAACCCAGAAGGGGAAAAAACGGGCAAAGGTATAAGCAGGCAATATCCAGAAGAAATGCAAAATTTTTGTCTATACAAAAATTATATTGTAGACTCATGTAACACCTAGTATACTACATTCTAGGGGATTAAAGAAGTCATGTTTTTCAAAACTAACAAATTGCACATATTTACACGATATCAGAATGGGAAATGCCCATCTGAACTTGAATCTACAGAAAAAATTACCAAGAAAAATCATTAAAATTGTCACAGACTTAAAAAAAAACCTTGGTACTAGCATTTGTCTAAACCAATGTGAAATATTCTAAGATTTATCCGGGCAGGAAAAGAAACGCAGTTAATAAAAACATGAAAATCTCATTATCAAACAAGGTGATTCTAAATTAAAAAATGAATTTTTTAAATGTGAAAACCATTAAATCTTGCTGATGCTTGGGAAAAATGCAAATCAAAACAATAACAGGACAGTTTTCATATATCATATTGGCAAATATCTAAAAAATGAGAATGCCCAATATTGGCAAGGGCACAGGGAACCCAATATTCTCTTCCATTACTGATGGAATTTTTAATAACATGGGAAAACAGTTGTGATATGTTTTTGGTTTTTTTTTTTTTTTGAGACGGAGTCTCACTCTGTCACCCAGGCTGGAGCATGATGGCATGATCTTGGCTCACTGCAACCTCCACCTCCCCAGCTCAAGCAATTCTCCTGCCTCAGCCTCCCAAGTAGCTGGGACTATGGGTGTGCATCATCACGCATGGCTAATTTTTGTATTTTGAGTAGAGACAGGGTTTCATCATGTTGGCCAAGCTGGTCTCAAACTCCTGACCTCAGATGATCCACCTGCCTCAGCCTACCAAAGTGCGGGGATTATGGCCACCGCACTCAGCCGTGATATGTTAAGTGAGGAAAAGACATATTAAACATACATTAAGATCTCATCCATGTTCTAAAATAATAATAACTATGTTTTATGAGTACCTTTATACCAGGCACCAGGTCTGTTTACATGTACTGGCCCACTTCATATTCACAATAATCCTATGAGTTAACATTATTATTACCCTCATTTTATGGAGGAAGAAACTGAGACAACAAGAGATCAAGTGATGGAGCCAAGATTTCAACTCAGGTTGACTCTAGAGTCCCAGACCTTAACCACTAACACAATGTACAGGAATTAATCAAACTCTTTAAACACAGTGGAGTTGAGTATACTGTCTACTTTAATTCCCTATTTTGTCATAGATTTTCTACTACTTTACTTCTCAAATACAATGAATTTTTAAAAGGATCAATAATCACAAGACAGCAACAGTGTCCCTGAAATTTTCCTAGAGATGCTAACTACAAAATAAAACTTATAAATCATAATCCAATTGCTTTAAATATTTTAGCACAGGAACATTTTTCTCAATGAAATTTTATGTGGATCTATAACATAAGAAACAGATAAGGGCATGGTGGCTCACACCTGTAATCCCAGCACTTTGGGAGGCCAAGGTGGGCAGAGCACGAGGTCAGGAGTTCAAGACCAGCTTGGCCAACATGGTGAAATCCCATCTCTACTAAAAATACAAAAATTAGCCAGTCATGGTAGTGTGCGCCTGTAATCCCAGCTACTTGGGAGACTGAGGCAGGCGAATCGCTTGAAACCGCAAGGCAGAGGTTGCAGTGAGCCGAGATCCGGCCACCGCACTCCAGCCTGGGTGAAAGAGTGAAACTCAGTCTCAAAAAGAAACAGATTAAAGCAGTATTATATCAATGTATTTTGAAGCTCAAATGGGACCAGGTGCAGTGGGTCGCCCCTGTAATCTCAGCACTTTGGGAGGCCAAGGTGGGTGGATCATTTGAGGTCAGGAGTTCAAGACCAGCCTGACCAACATGGTGAAACCCCATCTCTACTAAAAATACACACAAACACAAAAATTAGCCGGGAATGGTGGCACATGCCTGTAGTTCCAGCTACTTGGGAGGCTGAGACAGGAGAATCGCTTGAAGCTGGGAGATGGAGGTTGCAGTGAGTTGAGACTGCACCACTGCATTCTAGCCTGGGAGACAGAGGGAGACTCTATCTTAAAAAAAAAAAAAAAAAACTCAAATGTACAACATGTATAATGAGAACAATAAAATTATTCTGATGAACACAAACTTTAAATTATGGATGATTGGGCAGTCTTATGTTAAATTTGTTTTGATTGCATGGTATCAAGAAAAACCTGATTCACAAACATGAATAGATGATAAAGCATACTTTACAAATGATAATGTTTTGTGTGTTTTTTTAAGTAGTACATTAACACTATCTAAGGATTTAATTACATCTGTCCAGAAGTTTTAAAAGTAGAACATTTCTAAATTAATTCTGTAATAGTGTTAAGGAATGAATACTTGGTAGTCATAAACTTTTTGGTAAAAAATAACAACTTTACAATATGTACTAATCTTGATACATGCATAAGGCAGTCACATTATTGCCTAATGCAATTAGTTCTAATAGTACTGACTGTGCTTACATAATGTTACATGAAAAAACAAGCACTAGCCTAAAATTTCAAAATATCAACATAAAGCTACAGTCTCACTGATCAATAACATTTTTATCCTTTCTAACTCTGAGGAGGGAAAAAAAAGAAAAGAGAAATTTTTCAAGTCTATACACAAAGTGAGACACTGTTCCAAGGATTGTTGTCCTGGGTGTGGGCATTATAGATAATTTACATTTTCTTCCTTTCGCTTATTTTCTCTTTTCTCTCAAATATTCTAAATGCATTGCTATTTTTTTTTTTTTTTTGATGGAATTTTGCTCTGTCGCCCAGGCTGGAGTGCAGTGGCGTGATCTCAGCTTACTGCAACCTCTGCCTCCCAGGTTCAAGCGATTCTCATGCCTCAGCTTCCCAGGTAATTGAGACTACAGGCACCCACCACCATGCCTGGCTAATTTTTGTATTTTTAGTAGAGATGGTGGTTCACCATGTTGCCAGGCTGGTCTTGAACTCCTAACCTCAGGTCATCCATCCGCCTTGGCCTCCCAAAGTGCTGGGATTACAGGTGTGAGCCACTGCACCTGGCCAACTTTTTATTTTAAAATTACTGGAATTAAAAATCACAGGAATTTGCAAAAAAGTACACAGGGAGGTCCCAAGTACCCTCGCCCAAATTCCTCCAATGTTATTGACGTAACTCTAGTACATGGTCACCATCAGGAAACTGACCTTGGTACAATCCAGAGTTTATTCAGGTTTCACCAGTTTTGTAAGCAAAGGGGGACTTGAGTATGCTAGGATTTGTATGCAGTATATGTGTGTGTGGTTGTATGAAATTTCATCACATTTGCAGCTTTATATAATCACACCTGAGATACAGAACTGTTCCATCCCTACACAGCTCCCTCATACTACCACTTTATAACCACACCACCTCTCACCTCCCATCCCTAACTCCTAGCAACCACTAAGTCTGTTCTCCATCTCTGCAGGTTATTTCAATAATGTTACATGAATGCAATCAAACAGTATGTAACCTTTTAGGGTTCTCACTGGTTTTCACTCAGTATAACTCTCTTGAGATAACTGGGTAGTACAAACCAGTTGCATCTAATACATTAAAAAGTAGCATGAGATGCATTTGAGTGTGTATAAACATTTATAATATTTTAAAGTTTAAAACATTAAAATGTGAATCAAAGGTGTATGATATCCCTGTTTCATTGACACAGAACAAGGATTCTGAGGTACAAATTTTGAAAACTGGTAATCTAATGCAAGTCTAGTACAATGTAGTACAGGTTGAGTATTCTTTATCTGAAATGCTCTGAAGCAGAAATACTTTGGATTTGGGATTTTTCAGATTTGGGAATATGTGCTTTATATACCAGTTGAGCATCCCAAATCTGAAAGTCCAAAATCCAAAATGTTCCAAAATCCAAAACTTTGAGTGCCAATATGACACTCAACAGAAATGCTCACTGGGGCATTTCAGATTTTGCATTTTCAGATCCTCAGCCTGTACAAGTACTTTACAGAAGAAAAGCCCAGGACTCAGTGCTGTGTCTTATCAGTGTTTACAAGACTACATGGTTTACAGGAACACCTGGTTTTGCACTTTTTATGGCCAACCTCTAGATTCTGGTTCTTTCCCAACCCAGTTGAGTACATTACATTCAAATAGACCACTTGCTATTCTTCTCAAATGACCACAGTTTGCTACCCTTTCAAGTTCTTTCTAATGATTGAGGAAATAAACTCCACTGAAATTCCTATATCTGTGTGGTGCATTAGCTAGCACCACACCTCAGGCCCAATTCTCCTGTCTCTATATGCAGCAGGTCCACATGAAAAGGCCTCCCTCAGAAAGAGCTACCCTAACCTGGGACAGATTCAAACAAACTCCTTTCCCTCCCCCTCCCTTCAGGTGCCAGATCCCCTTTCTTCTTTCTCCCTAGGCTAATCTGCTAAGTCTCTGGATAGCTCACTCCACTGCCTATCTGTTTGTTAACTGGGTGTGACAAACCACGTCCTCACACCTTCAGGCTTAGAAGGCAAACACTCCAGGAACTTACTTCTCAAATACCACAATACCTTCACAGTAATTTCCCTGCCTTTCCCAAGAGTGCTCTAAACAGATAAAAGCTATAATACAAACTCTATATATTTTTGTCGTACAGATACAAAAAATGGCACCATTGTTTGCATATTTTAAAAATCTGGTTGATATGGTTATCATTCTATCAATATTAGATCTAAGTGGAATTTAAAGTAGTGGTAAAAGGCTGGGTGTGGTGGCTCACACCTATAATCTCAGCACTTTGGGAGGTGAAGGTGGGAGGATTGCTTGAGGTCAGGAGTTTGAGACCAGCCCAGACAACAAAGTGAGACCTTGTCACTATGAAAAATAGAAAAAATTAGCCAGCCATGGTGGTGTGCACCTGTAGACCCAGCTACTCAGGAAGCTGAGGTGAGAGGATCACTTGACCCAGGGAGGTTGAGGCTGCAGTGAGCCGTGACTGCACCACTGCACTCAGCCTGGGTAGACAGAGTGAGCCAATGTCTCAAAAAAATGAAAGAAAGAAAAGGAAAGGAAGGAGAAAGAAAAGAAAAAAAGAAAGGAGGGAGGGAGGGAAGGAAAAGAAAGGAAGGGAAGAAAGAAAGGAGGGAGGGAGGGAAAGAAAGAAAAAAGAAGAGAAGAAAGGAAGACAGAAAGAGTGGTGGTAAAGAGCTTGGACTCTTGAGCCAGACTGCCTGGGTTAGAATCAGGCCTCTGCCACTGTACTACCTGCATCAAGTGTTAGTCTGCGTTGCTCAGTTTTCTCACGTGTAAAATGGTGATAAAAGCTACCTGCCTCATGGGACCGTTGTGAGACTTCAATAATATATGTAAAACATTTAGAACACTGCCTAGCACATAGTAAGCATTATCTGTAAGTATTAACATTTATCTCTACTACAGTCCGGATTCACTTCCTTGTGATATTTCTCTATTCCTCTTGGACTTTTTTCAGTTCAACCTGCTTCTGAAATATCCATACCAAGAAACAATGATAATGTTAAGAATTTTATTTCTGAAGTTCATCTTGGTTAGTCAAAATTACTAGAAGAAACTCTCTTTTACGTACTAGCAGTTATTAACATTTCACTAAATATGAATACAAGCATTTAAAGTATGGGAGTAATGGAACAAATGCCAAGCAAAAAGCAGGCTATCAATCAGGATGCATATGTGACACTCCCATGTTAAAAAAAAGGGAGGAATCATATGGTCACATGGATGTTTGTCTATGCGTCAAATGGCTCTGAAAAGTTTCAAAGCGGTCTACTGAGAGGGAGAACTGTCTGGTGGAAGGGATATGAAGGAAACTTCACTGCACATGCTTTGTTATCTTTCAAATCTGAAGCAGCAAAAGTGTTATCTAGACAAGAATTTTTTTTTTTTTTTTTTTTTCTTTTTGAGATGGAGTCTCAGTCTGTCACCCAGGCTAGAGTGCAGTTGCGCGATCTTGGCTCACAGCAACCTCTGCCTCCCGGGTTCAAGCGATTCTCCTGCCTCAACCTCCTGAGTAGCTGGGACTATAGGCATGGGCCACCACACCCAGCTAACTTTTTTTGTATTTTTAGTAGAGGTGTTTCACCATGTTAGCCAGGATGGTCTTGATCTCCCGACCTCATGATCCGCTGGCCTTGGCCTCCCAAAGTGCTGAGATTACAGGCGTTTGAGCCACCGCGTCCAGCCAAGAATTTAATTTTTAAAATGGGGCTGCAAAAAGGGACTCTAAATAAGTACTCTGGAAGCCAGGTGTCAAGTCTCAGTTTACTACTAGCTGTGTTATCTTGGGCAAGTCACTTAACCTCTGAATCTCAGACAAAGCAAGGAGCAATAAATACTTCTAGGTTCTTTTTTTTTTTTTTTTTGGAGACGAGTTTTCTCTTGTTGTCCAGGCTGGAGCCCAATGGCGCAATCTCGGCTAACTGCTGCCTCCGCCTCCCGTGTTCAAGTGATCTTCCTGCCTCAGCTTCCCGAGTAGCTGGGATTACAGGCGCCTGCCACTATACCCGAAAATTTTATTTTTATTTTTTTTGGAAGACAGAGTTTTGCTCTTGTTGCCCAGGCTAGAGTGTAGCGGCGTGATCTCAGCTCACTGCAACCTCTGTGTCCTGGGTTCAAGCGATTCTTCTGCTTCAGCCTCCCGAGTAGCTGGGATTACAGGCACTCACCACCACACCCAGCTAATTTTTTGCATTTTTAGTAGCGAGGGGGTTTCACCATGTTGGCCAGGCTGGTCTGGAACTCCTGAACTTAAGTGATCCACCCACCTCAGCCTCCCAAAGTGCTGGGATTACAGGCGTGAACCACCATGTCCGGCCCTAGGTTCTATTCTAATTCTAAAAGTTTCATTATCTCAGAGGGGTAGTAAATAGATTGTACTTTTTTTTAAGATATGGGGGAGGTAGTAATCCAACATTTTGATATGGGGGAGGTAGTAATCCAACATTTTGTAAAACACGGCAACTTTTTTGTGGACTTGATTTTCTTCTTTTTTTTTTTTTTGAGACGGAGTCTCACTCTGTCGCCCAGGCTGGAGTGCAGTGGTGCAATCCCAGCTCACTGCAAGCTTCGTCTCCTGGTTTCACGCCATTCTCCTGCCTCAGCCTCCCTAGTAGCTGGGACTACAGGCACCTGCCACCACGCCTGGCTAATTTTTTTGTATTTCTTTTTTTTAGTAGAGATGGGGTTTTGCCATGTTAGCCAGGATAGTCTCGATCTCCTGACCTCAGGTAATCCGCCCGCCTCGGACTCCCAAAGTGCTGGGATTGCAGGTGTGAGCCACCGTGCCCGACCGTGGACTTGATTTTCAAATGCAGTGGACCCTTGAACAACACAGGTTTAAGCTGCGTGGGCCCACTTATATGTGGATCTTTTTCAACCAAATGCAGACCGAAACCTGCATATATGGAGGCCCAACTTTTCATATATCCAGGTTCTGCAGGGCCTACAGTGGGGACTTGACTATGCCAGGATTTTGGTAGAAATGGGGTCCTGGAACAAATCCCGTATGGTATATGTCCTATACATATATCCTATACATATACCATAAGACAACCAGACTATTTTTACAGTTTTAAGAAACATAGATTTGTCAAGCCTATTAGCCTTTCCAGATCATTTGTACTATTCTTACATAGAAACCCTTCTTAGAGGGGGTCTAATATATAGGAAATACTTACATAGAATATTCTGCATGTTAGGGCTGGGCACAGTGGCTGACACCTATAATCTCAGCACTTTGGGAGGCTGAGGCGGGTGAAATCACCTGAGGTCGGGAGTTCAAGACCAGCCTGGCCAACATGGCGAGACCCTGTCTCTACTAAAAATACAAAAGTTAACCAGGCATGGTGGCGTGCGCCTGTAATCCCAGCTATTCAGGAGGTTGAGGTAGGAGAATCGCTTGAACCCAGGAAGCGGAGGTTGCAGTGAGCTGTGATCGTGCCACTGCACTCTACCCTGGGTGACAGAGCAAGACTCCATCTCAAAAAAAAAAAAAAAAATTCTGCATATTAGTTTATCTTGCACAACTTTAAAATTGTTTTAAATGAACACGTCTTTAGGTCAGCAATAAACTACATTAAAACAATATTCAAATATATACACAAGTATATACAAGAAACTTATACTTAAAGGCACTTGTTATCAAACACTGAAAAAAATAAGAACATCTCCAATCAATGGTAACAGCTATAACTGAGGACAGACTTTATTTCTGGAACATACATGTATCACTTTTCATCTTAACACTCATCTAGCAAAGTAGGGTTTTTTGGTTTATTTGTTTGTTTTTTGAGACAGGGTCTCTCTCTACCACCCAGGCTGGAGGGCAGTGGCACCATCATGGCTCACTGTGGACCTCAGCCTCCCAGGCTTAAGTGATCCTCACACCTCAGCCTCCCAAGAACCTGGAAATACAGGCAGGCACCACCATGCCCAGTTAACTTTTGTATTTTTTGTAGAGACAGGGTTTTGCCCTGTTGCCCAGGCTAGTCTGAAACCTAAGCTCAAGAGATCTGCCAGGTGTCAGACTCCCAAAGTGCTGAGATTACAGGTGTGAGCCACTGCACCAGGCTCTAAGTAGGTGTTAAAATCTCTATTTAACATAAGAAACTAAGGCATCATGAAGATAAGGCCACAAGCTAAGAACTCAGAGGGCTGGAAGCCCACACAGATTCCTTAGATTTGAGTTCAGTGTACCAAACCAAGGGGACAGGGAGTGCTAACTTAATGTTAGCTGGCAGGCTGGTGCAGGTTTGTAGCAGAGTTTTCACTGATTTATGGGAAAATGGGGAACAGTAAGAACATGAAAGTAAACTTTTTTTTTTTTTTTTTGAGACGGAGTCTCGCTCTGTTACCCAGGCTGGCGTGCAATGGTGCGAGCTTAATGCAACCTCCGCCTCCCGGGTTCAAGCGATTCTCCTGCCTCAGCCTCCAGAGTAGCTGGGATTACAGGTGTATGCCACCACACCCAGCTAATTTTGTATTTTTACTAGAGACGGGGTTTCAGCATGTTGGCCAGGCTGGTCTGAAAGTAAACTTCCACATAGCTAATTGATTCCATTTAAAGATCTTTTATTCTAAAAGATTCTGTTCTTTCAAATTGTTTGAATGGAAATATCCTTTTGTTAAATGAAATGATGGTGATAGGAGATAGTGGTGTGTTACTGTTTTTATTGGCTGTACCTGGTAGAAGTAAAAAATCAGCATTTCTATTGTAGCCTCCTAACTGGGGGGAAATATTTCTTTAGAAATCTAAAAGTCTGGAACTTTCCATCATTATGCCTCCCCAGAATAATAGAGGACTTTACACACAGATTACACATGCCCCTCAAGATTCTCTCATTAATCTCTACCTTATTCTGTTTGGATTAAGACATTTAGGGATTGTGAAATGAGAATAAAGTGAATTTAAGCAATCCAAAACCACATGCTGACTCTGGGTCCTCGAAGATTGCTTTCTTCAGAATCTTTTTCATGTGTTAACTTTCCTCTGGGCTCAAACTTTCTTTTCCTAAAACAGTCACATCTTTGAGTATTACTGCTACATGGCAATCACTATCAAAATAAACTAACTTGAGGCATCCAATAATCAGCTTTCATTTAAAGTCTCTTTCAGCTTGACAAAATAAAAACTTTCAATGATGTTGTGTCTACCATTTCCAAAAGAAAATTAGTCTATATCTATACATATATATGTGATTATATATGTATACGTACATATGTGATTTTGATCAGCCTGTTTATAAACTACTTGCAAAACAAGCTGATTTGTAAATTCATTTATTAAATGAGTAGTTTATAAAGTACTTGATTTTTGCAAGTAGTTTATAAACAGGCTGATCAAACTGAACAAATTTCTTAATTTCACTGTATAGATAGCAAATAAATTATTTACTCTTATTGGCATATCTTATTTTTACCCACCCTCCTTTTGCAAGCTTCTAAGTTAAACTATTTTATGTCCACAGCTACACAATGAAACATCACTTTCAGTCACAACATATTAAATTCACATTTAAAACTATAAAGAGATCCAGTTACCTTTAGTCTTACATGTACTTATATATATTTTTAATATACTACTTGATGTTTTATGGTGCAAAAACACGCAGCTCTTGCAGGATGCATAACTATGAAAATATTTAGAGTGTGTGCTTATTAAATGGTTCAAAACTCTCTTTTTAAAAGAAAAGTCCATTTATTTTTATTTTTTGAGATGGAGTCTCACTCTTGTCGCCTAGGCCGGAGTGCAATGGTGCAATCTCGGCTCACTGCAACCTCTGCCTCCTGGGTTCAAGCAATTCTCCTGCCTCAGCCTCCCGAGTAGCTGGGGCTACAGGCATGCGCCACCACGCCCGGCTAATTTTTGTATTTTTAGTAGAGATGGGTTTCACCATGTTGGCAAGGCTGGTCTCGAACTCCTGACCTCGGTTGATCTGCCCGCCTCAGCCTCCCAAAGTGCTGGCCTCCCAAAGTGCTGGGATTGCGGCGTGAGACACCGCGCCCGGCCAAGAAAAGTCCATTTTAAGAACTTAAGCAGGCCGGGCTCAGTGGTTCACGGATGTAATCCCAGCACTTTGGGAGGCCGAGGCAGGGCAGATCAACCGAGGTCAGGAGTTTGAGACCAGCCTGGCCAACATGCAGAAACCCCGTCTCTACTAAAAATACAAAAATTAGTCGGGCTTGATGGTGGGAGTCTGTAATCCCCGCTACTCCGGAGGCTGAGGCAGGAGAATCACTTGAATCCTGAAGGCAGAGGTTGCAGCGAGCCAAGATCGCGCCATTGCACTCCAGCCTGGGTGACAAAAGCAAGACTCCATCTCAAAAAATAAAACAACTTAAGCATATAGTAAAGTACTCTTTCCATGCCCCAATGGTCCATCTATTATAGACTACTTGTTTCAAATAAAAATCTAAAACTGGTAATAATTCTGCTTAAATTCCATATTAAACTAGGATCAAAAGTTATTTTTAGTTCTTCTTGTTTCTTAAATACTTGAAAAGTGCTGCTACATGTTTTCCTTATATATTTATTCATTCAACTAACTTTGGGTGGAAGGTACTTGCAAGTTTAAAAGTCCTTTCCAAAAGTGGAAATAACATAAAAATGTTTGCATAAAAGACACTCAATGGTTCTCAAAGTGTATCTGAGAGTCTAATCAGCCTATTAACTTTGTTCTGAATAACCAACAACAAATGTGAGCTTTTTGTCACATCTATGTATTTTCCCCTGTAAACTGATACCTACATTTTAAGTGCATTTTTAAAATGTTCCATTTGGCCCTATGATAATTATTTCTCCTGTAAAAAGCTACAGGATTTTTGTTTAAGAGCAAATGAGATAGAGTATCTGGTCCATGAAAAAGGCTAAGTGGAAAGATCAGATCCCTAAAGTTTGTAACCAATAACAAGACAAACTCCAATGCTACTTGTTCATATAATCAACAATATGTGAGTCGAAATAAACTAGTGAGCTATATATTTCTGATACATACAAATTTACCAATCAACGGGAGAGGAAGAAATCGCTCAAATGTGACTACTGTTAACAAACATCTAAATATCAGATATAGTCTCCATCAAAATCGTAACCTATCCATTTTGAAATCATTCCTTCGACTTTTGTTATGTTTTTAATCCCCCCATTAAAGAAAGAAAGAAAACACGCATCCACTTTTAAAATGTAAATTCTCCCTTTCTCAAAGTAACTTGCCTAGGGAAATTCAATGCATTAAAATAAAACGTAACAGACAAATCAATTACTACATTAAAAAAAAAACTAAAATGATCAGTAACACAAACCAATCACTCCAGTTTAGCAAAGCGTGTGTTTTTAATCTGTTGTGGGTATCGTATTATGCTAATAAGCAACAATGTCTAAAAGTCATCCCAATGCCTATAACACCGCCATCTACATAACATACTTGTCCTTTACTCCAATGAAGCTTAAACTAGACTCGAACTCAGACCATTTCCCCCTCCTGGCACACCGAAATATACGAGGGGGAATCCAAGAAATCAGATATGTTAAGTGCCTGTATCTTCTTCCAAAGTAGGGTCAAATTCGTGTTTGCCCGCAAATGTCACCGTCCTAGTAAGTCTGCAAATTCTCACTAGCGCTGGAGTACAAAGAGGCCTGACCACAGAAACACCTGTCCTAGCACCAGGAAGACAGTGGGAAATATAACCCTCCCTGGGTCCGAGCCCGCCCCAAAGACTCAGCAGCAGCGATGGTGGGGACAAGAGGCGGCCGCTGGTCTCGCGGGTGCTGCGGACAGGGTCCCACACCCCCAGCCTGCCTCCCAAGAACGAGGAAACCTGTCAAGCCAGCCGGGACCCACACTCCGCAGCCCCCTCGCGCTCCTGCCCAGCCCAGCCCCAGCGCGCCCGACCGCTCCCCATCTGCCCCAGCCTCCGGGCTGCACTCGGCCACCTCATTCTTCCCCGGCGACCTCGCGGCCCCGCCACCTCCTCCCCGCGACCTGGGCTCGGGTCGCCCCCGGGCAGGAGCGCCCGACCGCCGCCTCCCGCCCAGCCCCGACCCAGTCAGTTCCCCCGCGGCCCGGTCCCCTCCGCCTCCAGGCCCGAGCATCCACCGCGCGCTCCCCAGCCCCAGCCTCTGCCCTCGCCCCGCTTGGCAGCTCCCGGCCCACACCCCCACGCCGGCTATCTGGAGCCAAGCGCAGCGGAGCGCTTCACCCACGGTCCCAGGTCTCAGAGGGCCCGGTGCTCGGCGTCCCGCTCCTTCTCCAGCTCCACGTGGTAGGCGTAGATGGAGAGCAGGATCCCGGCGGCAGCGCACACTGCGTATCAGGTCACCTTCTTTCACCGCGGCACCGACACTCAGCAGGACGTGAGCCTCCGTCTGCCGCCGTCGGCCGCCGCCGCCGCCGCCGCCCCATTGGCTCAGTCGCCTGCTCCGGGCCCCGCCCCGACAGGCGCGCGGCCCAACCGCCCCGACAGGAGTGAGGCGGGCCGGGCGGGGAAGGCGCGCAAGGGCGCCTAGGGAGTGGACAGAGAGCGCAACTACCCTGGAGGCCCGATCGGCCGGCGGAAACTGAGGCAGCGCGCCACGGCGCCCGCGAGGCTTGGGGCCCGGGGAGAGAGGGGCGGGGCCGGGAGGGACGGGGCCAGGTGGGCCAGCGCGGGGAGGGACTTCCGGGAGCGGTGCAAGGATGCCACTGTGGGTGACTGGGCGAGGCCTTGGCCCCTCCCTCTGGACGTGGCACTCAATTGCTATCCTTTTTCCCTTTTTCGTCGTTATCACTTGATATTTCTGACCCAATCCAAATCAACCCTGGCCAATGCTTGGAGCTTTAGAGCCACACTCCTATGACTTGATCTTACCACTACCACCTAAGGGCACTCTGTGTTCAACCTGTGCAAAACTTTATTTTTTTAAATGTTCAAAACTATGTTTTAAATTTCAAAACTGTTTTTAAAAAATGATTTATGGGCCGGGCGTAGTGGGTCACACCTGTAATCCCAACGCTTTGGGAGGCTGAGGCAGGTGGATCACTTGAGGTCAGGAGTTTGAGACCAGCCTAGTCTACGTAGTGAAACCTCATCTCTAATAAAAATACGAAAAAAAAAAATTAGCCAGGTGTAGTGGTGGGCGCCTGTAATCCCAGCTACTCGGGAGACTGAGACATGAGAACTGCTGGAACCCGGGAGGCGGAGGTTGCAGTGAGCTGAGATCGTGCCACTGCACTCCAGCCTGGGCAATAGAGTGACAGTCTCAAAAAAAAAAAAAAAAAAAATTTATGAAAGCCTTGCTTCTCTGTAAGCTGAATTTGAGGTGGCTTGTCGTAAATCGTAGAATACAGAAAAATATAAAGATGAGCTAATATAATCAGGACGAAGAAAATGAAAAGTCAGAATAAAATGAAAGGCCAGGAATAAGAACACAGATAAGCAGGCCATAGGGACTTACACAATTATGAAAATTGCGTCATAAATTTGGCTCTGAGCTTCCTGGTGGCCAAAACTAAAAGGAAAACAAATGTATGTGCTTTTCTCACTGTCTTTAAGAAGAAACAAGTGTTCTTGGAGATTTTCAGTGTTTCCCTGGTTGCAGCTTCCATTTTTTCAGGGGCTTTATATAGTTATGTTGAGTAATAAGCAATATCCTTGTATTCGTTATCTATTGTTGGGTAAAAATCGCCCCAAATTCAGCAGCTTTATAAACAATAAACTTTTTTTTCCTCACAGTTTCCATGGGCTAGGAATCTGGGTGAGGTTAGCTGTGTCCTCTGGCTCAGGCTCTCACGAGGATACAATCAGGCTGTCAGCCAGGGCTGCAGCTCTCTCAAGGCTTCAGAATCCTCTTTGAAACTCACTTCGACGGCTGCTGGCAGGCCTCAGGTCCTCTCTGGCTGTGGGCTGGAGACATCAGTTCTTGTCCACTTGCACCTCTTCATAAGAAGCAGCTGGCTTACCCCAGGGCTAGGGAGGGGAAAGAGGAAGAGACAGAAAAAGAAAATGAGAGACAGTTTCACAGTCCTTTTTGAAACCTAATCCCAGAAGTGACATCCCAAGATAAATAAGTATAATACATATTAAGTTATATGGTGGTAAATGCTAAGAAAATAATCAAAATTCTCCATGTGGTATTAGTTCATAGCACAGAAGTTAAGAGCTTGGGTCCAGGAGGTAGACTTGGAGTTTGAATTCTAGTTCTCTGACTTATTACCCATGTGATTTCGGGCCGGGCTATATTGCCTCTCCAAGCCTCAGTTTCCTTATTTCATTATTGTCAGTACAGAGAAAATGCTCATTTTTATAAACCTGGAGGAGTGGACCAGTAAACATCATTTGTACAGACAGGACCTGCTGACCCACCAGGCAAAAAAGAGGCCTCCACTGAGCAAGTCTACCTGCCAGATGCTATGTCATATTTAAACTTCATGAGATCTGGCCAGGCACAGTAACTCATGCCTGTAAATCCCTGTAGATCAAGGCGGGAGGATTGCTTGAGGCCGGGAGTTCAAGGCTGCAGTGAGCCATGATTGTGCCACTGCACTCCAGCCTGGGCAACAGAGTGAGACCCTGTCTCCACAAATAAATAAACATCTTATGATCTGTACCAGGGTACAGGCAGGTGTTATTATCCCCACTTTTCATCCTCAACTCTGAGTTGAGTCATACATCAACTCTGATGACCTTTGCTTCCACTCCCCTTAAGCCATCCACAGGAATAGCTACTTTACATAGAAAAGTCAATCTGAGAGGGTTGAGTGACTTGCCCAATTACTGTAAAAGGTAGAGCTTCAATTAGCACCAAAGCCCATCTGATGCTAGTATTCCCTCTCCACCCATCCACGTGGCTTCCTGGTACTTATTTTAATTTTTTTTTTTTTGAGGTGGAGTTTCACTCTTGTTGTCCAGACTCAAGTGCAATGGTGCTGTGGCTCACTGCAACCTCCATGTCCTGGGTTCAAGCGATTCTCCTGCCTTAGGCACCCGAGTAGCTGGGATTACAGGTGCCTGCCACTATGTCCAGCTAATTTTTTTTTTTTTTTTGAGATGGAGTCTTGCTCTGTTGCCCAGACTAGAGTGCAGTGGTCCAATATTGGCTCACTGCAACATCCATCTCCTGCTTTCAAGCAATTCTTCTACCTCAGCCTGCCGAGTAGCTGGGATTACAGGCGCCTGCCACCACACCCAGCTAATTTTTGCATTTTCAGTAAAGACAGGGTTTCACCATGTTAGCCAGGCTGGTCTCGAACTCCTGACCTCAGGCAATCCACCCACCTCAGCCTCCCAAAGGTGCTGGGATTACAGGCGCTAGCCACCGCGCTGGGCCCATTTTTTGTATTTTTAGTAGAGATGGGGTTTCACCATGTTGACCAGACTGGTCTTGAGCTCCTGACCTCAGATGATCCACCCACCTCGGCCTCCCAAAGTCCTGGGATTACAGGCATGAGCCACCGTGCCTGGCCTTGGCTTCCCTTTAATAAATCACCACTCAATTTGATGTGGAGGCTCTGTTCTTTCCCAGAATATAATGAATGGAATATTTCCCAACCCACTTCCTCAGTTTTATCAGTGTAATCAAGGGCTAGGGTGTTCCCTTCTTCTTGCCTCAAGGTGAAACAGAGGGGGCTCCCCTGTGCTCTGTAGCAGGCTAGACCTAGGCTTAAATCCTAAAGTGTGCAAAGACTCCGCTGCACACTGCCATCCCAAGGCCCCTGTGATGTGTCTCGACTGGGGTCCTCTCCCTCCAAGCTCTGTGAACCTCAGTGCTGGGACCCTGAAAATAATTTAAGACAGGCATAAACAAGACCCTGGCTGCCAACCTAAACTTAGTCTCAGAGCTCAGGTACATTCAGGAACCCTGAAGCCCATGACTTCTCACACCCCTGCCATCCTATTCTTAGTTCTTTGTCTAAAATAATTTAAACATTTTATTTATTTTAATTTTTTATTTGTTTTTTTGAGACAGAGTCCTGCTCTGTCACCCAGGCTGGAGTGCAGTGGCATGATTTCGGCTCACTGCAACCTCTGTCTCCTGGGTTCAAGTGATTCTCCTGCCTCAGCCTCCTGAGTAGCTGGGATTACAGATGCCTGCCACCATGCCTGGCTAATTTTTATATTTTTAGTAGAGACAGGGTTTTACCATGTTGCCCAGGCTGGTCTCGAACTCCTGACCTCAGGTGATCCGGCCTCCCAAAGTGCTGGGATTAAAGGTGTGAGCCACCACACCTGGCTGAGACTATATTTTTTTTAATTAAAAAATGTTTTTTGAGGCCAGGCACAGTGGCTCATGCCTGTAATCCTAGTACTTGGGGATGCTGAGGCAGGCAGATTATTTGAGGTCAGGAGTTTGAAACCAGCCTAACCAACATAGTTAAATCCGGTCTCTACTAAAAATACAAAAATTAGCGGGGTATGGCAGTGGGTGCTTGTAATCCCAGCTACTCATGAGGCTGAGGCAGGAGTATCGCTTGAGCCTGAGAGGCGGAGGTTGCAGTGAGCAGAGATCACACCACAGCACGATCATAGCTCACTGCTGCCTCAGATTCCTGGGCTCCAGCCATCTGCCTGCCTCAGCCTCTGAGTAGCTGAGATTACACGCATGCACCACCATACCCAGTGTGAGAAACAAATGCACCCGTCCAAACCCAAAGAATGGACTCAGAGACCCAGAGCACAGAGAAAGTGAGACTTTTAATGATGGTCTTGCAGGATCGGGTGTCTGGCACCAGGCACACATAGCACAGTTTCAACAAGCAATGTATCCCTTCGTCTGCAGGTACCTCCCCTGGTTCCTCATAGGCTGAGTACTATGGGGTCACAATCTTCCTGGATGTTGCCTATTGGTTGTTGGGTAGGGGCTGTAGGTGTTTTCTTTAGGGTTGTTAGAAATACCAGAATTGTTAGAAATAGATAATTGGTGCCATGAAGAAAAGTCAGCATGAAGACAAAAGATCTCTCAGCAAGGCAATCTTTACTTTCTGCGGAAAGGGTGCTCAATCACAGATGGAACAATGGCAAGAGCACACCTGAGCAAAGGAAAAGCAGATCTATTTACCCTTATGCATTTGGGTCGTCCTTACTGCTGTATCCTGCATCCGCTGGCTGGAGTTGAACCTCACAATCTTAAACTGATACCCGATTTGCTAATAGCCTAAAACTTCCCTAAATAGGTAAGTGCAGGGAAGAACAAAGAAAGAGAGGAAGTTGCTTATGAAAGGCTTAAGGAAGTAATAACATTTCCAAATAAGGAAGGGACATAAACTATGAGCTAAGACTTGCCTGGGCCTGTCCAGACATGCCTGAGTAAGCCAAGCAACTCAGTGGGCTAAAGTGTAAGAACTAATAGTTGATAGGAGGCTTTAGAGTAAGGAGCTATTATTCCTAGTGTCTATTATTTTATGTTTAAACCAAGATGAGCTTTGAAGAGGAACTTTTCTACTTCCTACAGTTGTCCTGCTGCATTTTGTTGCAGCCCACAATGCATTGCAATCCTAGTTAGCTTAGAGCCTCTTCAAGTATTTGACTTATGACCCAAGTAGCTAGGCAGGCTGATAAGAACAGACAAAACCAGCTATTTTGTGGGCTAGTAAACTTTCATCTTAGACTAAACTTCTTTGGTTCAGGTGGGGGCAACTAAAAAGGTGGGGGTGGTGACAAGCAGGCATTGAGTGTCCAAGCAGAAACCTAGTATGTACTGTTTCTTTTGTAGTTTGCTGGCCTAACCTGATTTAAGCCACTTTGTCTTGGAAATGGACCACTGTATACATTATTTCCTTCACCCAGCTAATTTTAAATTTTTTTGTAGAGATGAGGTCTCATTCTGTTGCCCGTTGGTCTTGAACTCTTGGCCTAAAGTGATCCTCCTGCCTCAGCCTCCCAAAGTGCTTGGATTACAGACATGAGCTACCTGTTCAGTCATCTTTGTTTAAAAAAGAGAGTTTGGAGGACTCCAACTAGGAACTATTGGAGGAATCTTGGCCAGATATGATTATAGCTGGGTTGAAACAATGAAAACAAAACAATGAAACAAGATAAAAAGGAGGAAGATGGGGAAAGGCTGGAAGGTTACAACCAACAGGGCTTGCAAGTAAGCAGATCTGGTAGCAAAGGTCAGGGAAAACCAAAGACTTCCAGGTCTCCAGGTGACAAGGCCAGATACGGCACATGGTAGTGCCGGCAGATGGAGGGGGAGTGCATACCACCACACAGTTGGCCCACGCACTCTGGCTGCAAAGGGCCAGGGACCACATGGTCTTTAGCTTGCTGCCTGAATTTGGACAACTCACTCCCTCTCACTCCGTGTCTTCACATTTCCAAAATGAAGCTAAAACAAACCCTTCTCCAGCTTATTTTGTTTCTGTTTTGTTATTTTCTGAGATGGAGTCTTGCTCTATTGCCCAGGCTGGAGTGCGGTGGTGCGATCTTGGCTCACTGCAACCTCCGACTCCAGGGTTCCTGCCATTCTCCTGCCTCAGCCTCCCAAGTAGCTGGGATTACAGGTGCTGACCACCATGCCCAGCTAATTTTTTTGTATTTTTTTAAGTAAAGACAGGGGTTTCACCATGTTGGCCAGGTTGGTCTCGAACTCCTGACCTCAGGTGATCCACCTGCCTCAGCCTCCCAAAGTGTTAGGATTACAGGTGTGAGCCACTGTGCCCGGTCTCCAGCTTGTTTTAAGAATCGAGTAACATTGCCGTGTTTAATTGGCTTAGATATTCAGAAGCTGTTGATGTGAACGTTTGATGAACTTTATGAGTAAACAAATTAGATCAAAGTAAGTGGACTCCATGAAGCCGAGTATTATGCCTTCTGGATATGCCACCTGGTAACCCCTCCTTCAGCACACTGTGCCCCTTGACAGGCATCATGGGAGCAGGGACAGAGAAGGTGGGTGGGGAGCACAGGGACAGAGACACAGTGACATCCGCCCCTGCCTTGCCCCCATCCCATCCACCCTTTTTTTTTTTTTTGAGATGGAGTTTCACTCCTGTTACCCATGCTGGAGTGCAATGGCACAATCTCAGCTCACTGCAACCTCTGCCTCCCAGGTGCAAGCAATTCTCCTGTCTCAGCTTCCCAAGTAGCTGGGATTACAGGCATGCACCACCACACCCGGCTAATTTTGTATTTTTAGTAGAGATGGGGTTTCACCATGTTGGCCAGGCTGGTTTCGAACCCCTGACCTCAGGTGATCCACCCGCCTCAGCCTCCCAAAGTGCTAGGAATACAGGCGTGAGCCACCATGCCCAGCCCCCATCCACCCCTTTCTATAACAAAATCATTTAATAATGGTTTCCCATGTGTAAAAGATTTGCTTCATTCAATCACAGAATAGACACTTGAGATTCAAATTTACTGAGGAAGAAACTATTCACATGCCAAGTAGGAACTTAAAAAAAAAAAAACCCTTAATCACTGTATCATTGAAGGAAAACCAATTTAAGGGATATAGTGTTTATCCAGGCAAGCCTGGTTGGCTTCTTGGTTTTCTGTCTTACTCATTTCTTTCTCCTTCTCAAAGAGTAGATTTTATTTTCAAACCTGGGAAAAGAGGTGTTCAAGGTGGGAGGGAGATGGAGGTAGGAGGATGGCTTTAGATCAGGAGTTCAAGACCAGCCTGGTCAATATAGCGAGACCTTGTCTGTAGAAAAAAAAATTTTTTTTTTACTTAGCTAGATGTGGTTGGTGGTGCATGCCTGTGGTCCCAGCTTCTCAGGAGGCTGAGGGAGGAGGATCACTTGAGCCCAGGAATTTGAAGCTGCAGTGAGCTGTAATCATGCCACTGCACTCCAGCCTGCATGACAAAGCAAGACCCTGTCTAAAAACAACAACAAAGGGCCAGGCTCAGTGGCTCACACCTGTAATCCCAGCACTTGGGGAGGCTGAGGCAGGAGGATCTCTTGAGGCCAGGAGTTCGAGACCAGCCTGGGCAACATAGTGAGACCCTGTCTCTCTCTGTCTCTCTCTCTTTTTTTTTTTTAAAGAGGTGTTTGGGATGTTCCACTACGTAGACGTCCACTGCCGAACGGTCATAACCAAGACACATGGCCTGACAGCCTGTGATGGTTATTTGTGTTTGTGCAAACTCCAGAGCAGCCCAAGCTCCTGGACAAAGGACATTCCACTGTGTTTTTAACCGTCTTGATCAGACATATGAGGAGAGACAAGTCATTGTCTCCAGCATCAAAGGAATGAACCAAGATGTTGATTTTGAAGAGCCAACACTTTCCCAAGAAGCCTCCACAGTGTGACATCACAGGGCCTCTACCGGCACTGAGTGTCAGAATTGAGGCATGTGAAGCTGGGCCACATTCTAGCAGAGGCCCTGCTCAAAATGTGGCCTGGAGTAATCAAAAGATGTTGACGTGGCAGCTCCTCACCAGATGTCCTGCTCCCTTTATTGCCCATCTATGTCCAGTCTCTTGACAAGCAGCTGGAATGTTCTTTTTAGTGTTTTTGTTTTGTTTTGCTTTGTTTTCTTTGAGTCTTGCTCTGTCACCCAGGATGGAGTGCAGTGGCATGATCTCTGCTCACTGTAACCTCCACCTCCCAGGTTCAAGCAATTCTTGTGCCTCAGCCTCCTGATTAGCTGGGATTACAGGCACCTGCCACCATGCCCGGCTAATTTTTGTATTTTTTAGTAGAGACGGTGTTTCATCATGTTGGCCAAGCTGGACTTGAACTCCTGACCTCAGGTGATCCACCCGCCTCGGCCTCCCAAAGTCCTGGAATTACAGGCATGAGCCACTGCGCCCGTTTTTTTTGTTTTGTTTTTAGCTATAAGGTCTAGCTCTGACCCTCAAGCTGGAGTGCAGTGGTTCAATCATGGCTCATTGCAGCCTCTATCTCCTAGGCTGAAGAGATTCTCTCCTCTCAGCCTCCCGAGGAGCTAGGACTACAGGCATGTGCCATCACATCTGATGAAGTTTACTCTTGCTACCCAGGCTGGAGTGTAATGGCCTGATCTCAGCTCACTACAAATCTGCCTCCCAGGTTCAAGCAATTCTCCTGTCTCAGCCTCCCAAGTAGCTGGGACTACAGGCATTCGCCACCACACTGGCTAATTTTTGTATTTTTAGTAGGGATGGGGTTTCACCATGTTGGCCAGACTGGTCTTGAACTCCTGACTTCAGGTGATCCACCTGCCTTAACCTCCCAAAGTGCTGAGATTACAGGCATGAACCCTGCACCTGGCACACCTGGTTCATTTTTTTAAATGTTATTTTTGCGGAGACAGGGATCTCTGTATGTTGCCCAGGCTGGTCTCAAAATGTTACTCTCAAATGATCCTCCCCCTTCAGCCTCCCAAAGTGCTGGGATTAGAGGCATGAATCACCGTGCCCAGCCTCATTTTCTTTTAATTAGCTCAGTTTCAGTTTCTTATTATACAAATACCATCAAATAGAAAATGTCAATGTTAAGCAGGATTTCCATGTAAAGGTGGCAAATCACAAAATCTCCCTTCCTTGATACTTATTCATTCTTTTTTTGTTCTTTTTATTTATTTTTTGAGATGCGGTCTCACTCTGTCACCCAGGCTGGAGTGTGGTGGCACAATCTTGGCTCACTGCAACCTCCGCCTCCCAGATTCAAGTGGTTCTCCTGCCTCAGGCTCCCGTGTAGCTGGGATTACAGGTGTGTACAACCATGCCCAGGTAATTTGTGTATTTTTAGCAGAGACGAGGTTTCACCATGTTGGCCACTCTGGTCTGGAACTCCTAACCCAAGGTGATCCACCTGCCTCGGCCTCCCAATGTCCTGGGATTACAGGCATGAGCCACTGCACCCGGGCCCTTGATACTTATTCATTCTAATGACATTTAGTGTGCGCCTACTATGTGCCAAGTACTATATTAGGTTCTGAGAATGACTAAGATGGGACTCCTGCTGCAGGGAGCCTTTGTTCTGATTTGGTGTGAGTTTGGGAGGAGGATATGTAGGCAAGCAATTCAGTAAATAGCAAGCTGATTTTTGAGTGTGATATCTGCTTTGAGAGAACCAGGCAGAATGAGGCAATGAATCCTCCCTCTCCACAGGATGAGGGAGGATTTCTCTGCCAAGGTGATGTGTGAGCTGAGGTCTGGAAAATCTAGTAAGGAATGACTGGCCTCGAGCCAACCCTGGCTAAGCTACTTAGCTTCAATGATAAAGGAAGTACTCCACTGGCCTTTGGGCAGGAAAACATAAGTACATGTGAGAAGAACCTCCAGCCAGCCTCAGAGCTTCCCATAACCCCAGCTAGAGCTAGATGACAATAAAGTCAGAACTTAAAGGAAGAACAAAGAAAAGGAAAATGAGTCAAGAATATTCTCCCAGGCCAGTTGTGGTGGCTCACGCCTGTAATCCCAGCACTTTGGGAGGCCAAGGAGGGTGGATCACTTGAGGTCAGGAGTTCGAGACCAGCCTGGCCAAAATGGTGAAATTCTGTCTCTACTAAAAATACAAAAATCAGCTGGGCATAGTAGCGTGCATCTATAATCCCAGCTACTCAGGAGGCTGAGGCAGGAGAATCACTTGAACCCGGGAGGCAGAAGTTGCAGTGAGCACCACTGCACTCCAGCCTAGGTGACAGAGCAAGACTCTGTCTCAACTAATAATAATAATAATAATAGAATAGTTATTCAAGTATAAACGCATTAAACAGAAACTCTCAAACATGCATCAATTCCAAAAATACAGCAGCTGTAGGTGAAAATAGAAACTGCAGGTTAAAAAGAATCATGATACTTTTGTATCTTTTTTCATAATTTTAATGAATGTTGAATAAAAAGATATGACCTTCATGTAGACTTTTATCTGAAGTTCAGAAATTCTCCCACCTTACTTTAGTTTCTTCAGCTTCTGTTGTATCAAGCAAAATAAATATTATATATATTTGAACTAAAACACATATAAAATATGTAAAGTTTTTTTTTTTTTTTTTGAGACAGTGTCTGTCTGTTGCCAGGCTGGAGTGCAGTGGTGCAATTTTGGCTCACTGCAACCTACGCCTCCCAGGTTCAAGTGATTCTCCTGCCTCACCCTTCCAAGTAGCCGGGATTACAGGCACCCGCCACCATGCCCAGCTAATTTTTCTATTTTTAGTATAAACAGGGTTTCACCATGTTGGCCAGGATTGTCTCGATCTCCTGACCTCGTGATCTGCCCAATTCAGCGTCTGAAAGTGCTGGGATTACAGGCGTGAGCCACTGTACCAGGCAAAGTTATTTTTAATCCATTAATACATCTACTTACTTAACTACCTATTTGCACAAAAAGAGGTGTGAATTATCACTTTTTTTTTTTTTTTTTCCGACACAGAGTCTCTCTCTGTTGCCCAGGCTGGAGTGGAATGGTGTAATCTTGGCTCACTGCAACCTCTGCCTCCGAGACTTAAGCGATTCTCATGCCTCAGCCAGGCATGAGCTATCAGGCCTGGTCATATCACGTAATGTTAAGTTATTTTTTGGTGGTTGAAAATTTCATGATTTATTACTTGCTTCTTTGTACTTTTCTTGTTTTGCTTTCTCTTCTCTCTCTCGCTCTCCCTCTCTGACAGGGTCTCACTCTGTTACCCAGGTTGCAATCTCAAACCCCTGGGTTCTAGTGACCCACCTGCCTCAGCCTCCCAAGTAGCTGGGACTACAGGTGTACATTACTATAACTGGTTTTTAATTTTTTATAGAGATGGGATCTTGCTATGTTCCTCATGCTGGTCTCATACTGCTGGCCTTGAGCAATCCTTCTACCCTGCCTTCCCAAAGTGCTGGGATTACAGGTGTGAGCTATAGCACACGGCCTGCTTTGTACTTTTCTACAGGACTTAGATTTTATATAATAATTAAAAATATTTTTTACAAAAGCAGTAGTCACTCTAAACTTTTTAAAATTAAGCAATGATTAAGAATGAGGTACAGAAAGTAGTATTAATTCAGCACCTATTATATACTAGATATTTTGCATATAGCGGATCACATAGTCCACATATCAAGGCAGGAATTATAATCTTTATTTATTTTTTTATTTTGTTTTATTTTTGAGATGGAGCCTCGCTCTGTCACCCAGGCTGGAGTGCAGTGGCGTGATCTCGGCTCACTGCAACCTTCACCTCCCAGGTTCAGGCCATTCTCCTGCCTCAGCCTCCTGAGTAGCTGGGACTACAGGCACCCGACACCAAGCCCGGCTAATTTTTTTTTTTTTTTTTTTGAGGCAGAGTCTCGCTCCATCGCCCAGGCTGGAGTGCAGTGGTGCAATCTTGGCTCACTGCAAGCTCTGCCTCCCAGGTTCACGCCACTCTCCTGCCTCAGCCTCCCGAGTAGCTGGGACTAAAGGCACCCGCCACCACGCCCGGCTAATTTTTTGTATGTTGAGTAGAAACGGGGTTTCACCGTGTTAGCCAGGATGGTCTCGATCTCCTGACCTCGTGATCCACCCGCCTCTGCCTCCCAAAGTGCCGGGATTACAGGCGTGAGCCACCGCGCCCGGCCAATTTTTGTATTTTTAATAGAGACTGGGTTTCACCATGTTAGCCAGGATAGTCTCGATCTCCTGATCTCGTGATCCACCTGCCTCGGCCTCCCAAAGTGCTAGGATTACAGGCATGCGCCACCGCGCCTGGCCCTTATAATCTTTATTTTCCAGGAGACAAAAATGTGGATTACAAGCATTTCCTGGTTCTAGAGATACACAGCTGCTGCCAAAACAATTTCCCCCTTTCCAGCAGCCTGCCCCCTGCTGGTTTTATCAAATTCAATCCCCCCACTTCCACCCCCACATCTGTGCGCAAGAATGTTCACACACACACACATTTCTGCTATATTCCATCTGCCTAGGCCAGGAGCTTGTCATGACAAACCAAATGCAATACCTATTTCTTGACCAAAGCTGTTATTCAGTATCTCTATGATTTGAGAAATAGTATGATTTCACCCTGACAAGGATCACACTGAGTTTTTAATAGAAGTAATAATTACAAACCATCTTAGTCTGTGTGAAAGCATGTGATGTTCAGATATATCCAGCCCTTTGAGATGCTCTGCTGGAAGGTGGTTGAGGTACAAAGTACTATTGACTCATGGTCATCTTGGTCCATGGTCATTAATAATGATAGTTTGTACTTCTTTCGTGTTTGTGCTAAGGGTGGTTTCAAAACCTGGAAGAAGCTTATCAATTTCTAGGTATTCAAATATATCTTTCACAATGTATGTGTGTGTGTGTGTGTGTGTGTGTGTGTATGCTGTGAAGATACATACACACATATATTCACATATGAATATATACACACATTTATGTATTTACATTATACTAATAAAAAAAATTCTTTTTTTTTCTTTTGAGATAGAGTCTCACTCTGTCACCCAGGCTGGAGTACAGTGGCATGATCTCAGCTCACTGCCACCTCTGCCTCCCATGTTCAAGCAATTCTCCTGCCTCACCCTCTGGAGTAGCTAGGACTACAGGCGCCTGCCACCACACCAGGCTAATTTTCATATTTTTGGTAGAGACGGGGTTTCACCATCTTGGCCAGGCTGGTCTTGAACTCCTGACCTCGTAATCCACCCACCTCATCCTCCTAAAGTGCTGGGATTACAGGCATGAGTCACCGTGCTGGTATAAAGTAAATTCCTAATGATCCACGAAAAGAAAATGGTAGGCCAGGTGTGGTGGCTCCCACCTGTAATCCCAGCACTGCAAGAGGCTGAGGGGGAAGGATCACTTGAGACTTGGAGTTTGAAACCAGCCTTGGAAACATGGTGAGACCCCCTCTCTACAAGAAATATAAAAATTACCTGGGCATGGCGGCTTGTACCTGGGGTCAAAGTTACTCAGGAGGCTGAGATGGGAGGATAACTTAAGCCAAGAAAGAAGATGTTGCAGTGAGCCGGGGTCATACCACCGCACTCCATCCTTAATGACAAAGTCATACCTTGCCTCAAAAAAAGGGAAAAAATTGGTATCCATGAAAAATGTAAAATATCTATATATACATAAATCTATATAGAAATAGTATATTAATGAAAAAGTAAATTCTTAATAGTTCATGACAAGCAAATAGCAGGCCAGGCATGGTGGCTCGTGCTTGTGATCACAGCACTTTGGGAGGCTCAGGCAAAACGATTGCTTGTGTCCGAAAGTCTGGGAACAGCCTGGGCAACAAAGTGAGAACCAACTTCTCAGAAAAAATTAGAAATTAGCCAGGCATTGTGGCATGTGCCTGTAGCATCAGCTACTCAAGAAGCTGAGTTGGGAGAATCACTTCAGGCCAAACGGCCAAGGCTGCAGTGAGCCATGATCACACGACTACACTCCAGCCTGGGTGACAGAGCAAGACCCTAACAAAACAAAAAAAGATAACTGTAAAAAAATATAAATATAGAAAACATGAAGTGAGAAGCTACCATGTCCAGAGCAAAGAAAAAGGGCCCAAGCAGAGGCTCATTCTGACTCCCACCCAAAGAAGACAAGAAAAACTATGAGACACTAAATAAAACAAACATCACTATGAAACCACGCAGGCAGAATTTATTATAAATTTGTCAGAAATCCACTGTCAAGGTTAAAAGAAGAGACAGGTGTTTTGCTAAGGCACTCTGCTGTGCAGTGAATTTACCAACAAATAAGAGTCCAGGGAAGCTTTAGGCTCCTTGATGCTGTTGACCATTAAAGACGAAAAAGCGGGATCTGGAAAAGGTGACTGCGAAGCAAAAGCAAAGCCAGAAGAGGCCATGATGAGGCAGATGATGGGTTCCAGTGGCCACTATGAGGCCAAAGATGGGCCAGAAGAGGCCATCATGGGTTCGACTGGCCACTATGAGGCCGAAGATGGGCCAGAAGAGGCCATCATGAGAAAGGAGCTGGTATAACTGAGACAACTGTGAGACAGGAGCTGGGACTTGGGAGGCAGATGTGAGGAAAGAGATGAGCCAGGTGAGGACAGTGAGAGGCAGCAGCTGGGCTTAGAGAGGCCAGTGTGAGGCAAGAGCTGGGTCTGTTGAGGCAGCCTGGAGAAGCAATTGTCAGGCAAAAGCTGGGCCTGTTCAGGGAGCCACCAGGAAGGCAGTGAAACCGGAGGACTCAACTTGAGAAAGATTTGAGTCTACAAAGGCGAGGAGCTGCACAGGAGCTAATCCAAAGAGGATGTTGTGAGGCAAAAGCTGAACCTTTAGACACAAAATGTAGGAAGAAAAGGGGAAGAAGTGGATGCCTGGAGACAGCAACTGGACCTGGAGAGGCAGACTTGAGAAAGTTCTGGGCCTACAGAAGCTGCAAAAATGAAAAAACTCGACCTCGAGAGGCTGTTGAGAGGAATGAGGTAAGCCTAAAGAGGCCATTTGAAGGCAGGAGCTGGTCCTGTCAAACTTGCTGAAACGCAAGAATTTGGACTGGGAAGGTCACAGTGAGGCAAGAGCTCAGTGTGGAGAGTCAGCTGTGAGGCAGAGGCAGGGTCTGTACGGGCCTTCAGGATGCAGGAGGCTGGGCCAGGAGAGGCCAACAGGAAGTCCAGTTCTGGGCGTGAAGAGGCAGACAAAAGTCAAAAGCTGGGCCTGGGAAGGCTGCCGAGAGGCATGAGCTGGGCTAGGCCTAAAGAGGCCATTGGGAGGCAGGAGAAGCTGAGCTTGGAGAGGCCGACTTGATGAAGTTGTGCACCTGGAGCGGCCGCCAAGAGGCAAGAGCTGGGCCCGGGGTGGGCGACTTGAGGACGACTTGTGCCTGCAGGGGCTGCTGGAAGGAAAAGCTGGGCCTGGAGATGCCGACTAGAGGAAGTTCAGGACCTGGAGAGGATGCAAAGGAGCAAACGCTAGGCCTGGAAAGGCTGCTGTGAGGCATGAGCTTGGCGTATGGAGGCCACTGGGAGGCAGGAGCTGGGTCTGCAGAGGCTGCCGAAAGGCAGGAGGCTTGCCCTGAGTAGGCCACGGTGAGGAAGGAGGTGGGCCAGGAGGGCCCACTGTGAGGTAGAGGCTGGGCCTCTAGATGCCACCAACAGGCAGGGGCTGGCCCTGGAGAGGCCAGGAGAGGCATGAGCTGGGCCTCGACAGGCCAGCATAAGGGAGGACCTCGGCCTACAGAGGCCAGCGTGAGGCAGGAGCTCACACCTCTGGGAAGGTGGCCAGAGGCATAAGTTGGGCCTGAACAGGCCACTCTGAGGGAGGAGCTGGGCCTGTCGAGGCTGCCGGGAGGCAGGCAGGAACTAGGTCCCGGGAAGCCACAGTGAGGTGAGAGCTGGAGCTGGAGAGGCCCCTCAGAGGCAAGAGCAGGGCCTGCAGAGGCTGTTCTCAAGCCACAGCTGGGTCTGTACAGGCCACCGTGAGGCAGAAGGTGGGCCTAAATAGCTTAGCGGGAGAAAGTTTTGGGCCTACAAAGGCTTAGGACAGCTGGACAGGAGCTGAGTCAAAAGAGGTGTGTTGTGAAGCAGGAGTTGGGCCTGTAGATGGACCTGGGAGGAAGAGCTGGGCCTGGAGAGGCAGCCATGAGGGAGGCAGAGGCTGGGCCTGTAGAGACCAATGGGAGGCACGAGATGGCCCTGAAGGGGCCACTTGGAGGATGTGCTGCGCCTGGAGAGGCCGTGGGGAGGCCGGAGCTGGAAATGGAGAGGATTTCAGGACGATTTGAGCCTGCAGAGGCCGCCGGGAGTCCCAAGCTGGGCCTCGAGAAGCTAACTGGAGAAAGTCTGGGGCCTGGAGATGCCACCAGAGGGCAGGAGCCGAGCCTGGAGAGGCCACAGTGAGGCCTGAGCTGGGCCTCGAGAGCTTTGCTTGAAGTTTTTGGCCTACAAAGGCCGCCAGGAGCTGGGCAGGAGCTGGGCCTGGAGGTGCCCACCATGAGGTAGAGGCTGGGTCTGTAGAGGCCGCCGACAGGCAGGAGCTGGGCCTGCAGAGGCCACGAGAGGCATGATCTGGGCCTCAACAGGCCAGCGTAAGGGAGGACCTCGGCCTAGAGAGGCCAGTGTGAGGCATGAGCTGACACCAGGGCGGGATGCAAGAAGCATGAGTTGGACCTAAAGAGGCCACCGTGAGGGAGGAGCTCGGCCTGTCGGGGCTGCCGGGAGGCAGGCAGGAACTGGGCCCTGGGAAGGCGCCGTGAGGTGAGAGCTGGGCCTGGACAGTCCCCTGGGAGGCAGGAGTGGGGCCTGCAGTGGCTCTTCTCAAGCCAGAGCTGGGTCTGTGCAGGCCACCGCGAGGCAGGAGGTGGGCCTAAAGAGCTTGACTGGAGAAAGTTTTGGCCCTACAAAGGCTGGAAGGAGCTGAGCCAAAAGAGGTCGTTGGTTGTGAGGCAGGATTTGGGCCTGGAGACATAGCCGGGAGGAAGAGTTGGGCTTGGAGAGGCAGCCAGGAGGGAGGCAGAGGCTCCTCTGCCACAGTCAGAGGAGTGGGGCCCCATCCTCTCCAGGCCCTGAATTTACTCCATTCAGCCTCTCCGGGCCCAGCTGTTCCTCCCAGCTGCGTCTCCAGACCCGACTGCTGCCTCCCAACAACCTCTTTGGACTCAGCTTCTGCCCAGCTCCTGGAGGCCTTGGTAGGCCCACAGCTTCCTCAAGCCAAGCTCCCCAGGCCCAGGTCAGGCCTCACGGTAGCCTCTCCAGGCTCAGCTCCTGCCCTCTGATGGCGTCTCCAGGCCCCAAACGGCCTCCAGTCGGTGGGCTCCTCCAGGCCCAGCTTGGGCCTCCCAGCGGCCTCTGCAGACCCAAGTTGTCCTGAAGTCGGCCTCTCCAGGCCCAGCTCCGGCCTCCCGGTGGCCTCTCCAGGTGCAACACGTCCTCAATGAGGGCCCCTCCAGGGCCAGCTCCTGCCTCCCATCGGCCTCTAGAGGCCCAGCCTCTGCCTCCCGCCTGGCGGCCTCTCCAGGCCCAGCTGTTCCTCCTGGCTGCGACTCCCGGCCCAGCTCCTGCCTCCCAGCAAGCAACCTGTTTTGGCTCAGCTCCTGCCCAGCTCCCGCTGGCCTTTGGAGGCCCCAAACTTTCTCCAGCCAAGCTCTTCAGGCCTACCTCCTGCCTCCCGGTGGCCTGTACGGGCCCAGCTCTGGCTGGAGAACAGCCTCTGTAGGCCCCGCTCTTGCCTCCCAGGGGCCTCTCCAGGCCCAGCTCTCGCCCCACGGTGGCCTCCTGGGGCCAAGTCCCTGCCTGCCTCCCGGCAGCCCGCGAGTGGCCCAGCTCCTCCCTCACGGTGGCCTGTTTAGGCCCAACTCGTGTCTCTGGCACCCTGTCCAGAGGCGTGAGCCCCTGCCTCACACTGGCCTCTCTCATGCTGAGAGAGGTCCTCCCTCACGCTGGCCTGTTGAGGCCCAGCTCATGCCTCTGGTGGCCTCTCCAGGTCCAGCCCCTGCCTGTTGGCGGCCTCTAGACGCCCAGCCTCTACCTCAACAGTGGGCCCTCCAGGCCCACCTCTTGCCTCGCCATGGCCTCCTCGGGCCAGGATCCCGCCTCGGGGCTGCCTCCACACGCCCAGCTCGTGCCTCGCGGAGGCCCTCCGGAGGCCAAGCTCATGCGTCACGGCGGCCACCAGGACCACTAGGTATACCTTAAAAAAATGCTTAAGGGAGTTTTTCAAGTAAAAATGAATGAAGTTGGGAGCGGTGGCTCATGCCTGTAATCCCATTTTGGGAGGCTGAGGTGGGTGGATCACCTGAGGTCAGGAGGTCAAGACCATCCTGGCCAACATGGTGAAACCCCACCTCTAATAAAAATACAAAAAATTAGCCAGGTATGAAGGCCACTGAGATTGTGCCACTGCACTCCAACCTGGGTGACAAGAGTCAAACTACATTTCAAAAACAAAAAACAAAACTTGAGGCCTGGCCTTCTGCTCCTCTCCAAACCCTCTTCTCTGGGCCCAAGACACCTTGGCTGAGGAGGGGGCTGAGGACGTGTGAGCCCCTGCCAGGAACCCCCTGCGCGGACCAAGTACTCAGCCCACAGGCCTGCGTCCAGCAAGGCCTCCCGTGGCGTCAGCGTGTTCGTGTGGAGGAATGTGGAACCTCACTCTGTGGCCGTGTTCCCCTGGTACTCCGTCCCCTTCCTGACCCCTCCCTGGAGCCACACAAGGCCCAGCAACCTGCCAGTCACTCAGTGGCCTCCAACCAGAGCAAACAACCTGCCAAGTTGGCAGCTGTTGCTCATGAGCATCCACCAGGTGGGACAGGGAGTGTTGACCCTGGGTGGCCCCCTGGAGCCACCTGCCCTGAAAGCCCAGGGCCCAGAACCCCACACACTTTGGGGGTGGTGGAACCTGGTAAGGGCCCACCTCCCACCATGGAGGAGGAGCCCTGGGCCCCTAAGGGGAGTCCCTGCTGGACAATGAGACAGAGAATGACCACGATGATGCTTTCCTCTCCGTCATGTCTCTTGACACCCAGTTGCCTCTACCACTCAGATGATGTCAGGACCAGTCCCTCAGTGCCCTGCGCGAGGAACAGGACTCATCTTCTGAGAAGGATGGACGCAGCCCCAACAAATGGGACAAGGACCACATCCGGTGGCCCATGAGTGGCGGTCATGATCTTCAGCAAGCGGCACCAGGCCCTGGCAGGGCACACAAGGGTCACCCCAACCAGGACAACCGGACCGTCAGCCAGATCCTGAGTGAGCGGTGGTACACTCCTGGGGCCCAATGAGACGCAGAAATACCACGACCTGGCCTTCCAGATGAAGGTGGCCCACTTGCAACAAGGACCGAAAGAAGTCCAGCTCAGAGGCCAAGCCCACAAGCCAGGGGCTAGCAGGAGTGTACAAGGGCTCGTGGGAGCGGAGTATATCAGAGACGAGCACTGCCACTGCCCCTGGGGTGTCCTCTGAACTCCTGTCAGTTGCAGCCCAGACACTCCAGAGCTCGGATACCAAGGAGCAGCTTCTGTGGGGCAGAACGGCTGCACGCAGTCAGGGAACTTGGCTCAGCCTGGCCCAAGCCTTCTCCCACAGGGGTGTACACAGCCTGGACGGCAGGGAAATAGACCGTCAGGCACTACAGGAACTGACAAAAGTGGTGTCTGGCACTGCATCATACTCTAGCCCAAAGCCTTCTACTCAGTATGGAGCTCCAGGCCACTTTGCAGCCCCTGGTGAGGGAGGTGACCAGTGGGCAGCCCTGCTGCTGCCCACCTGAGCTGCTCATTCCCAGCACATGGCCAGTGACGACATAGTGAGTGATGAGGAGCACGTGGTCATCCATGAGGAGGAGGGGGTGACGATGTCATTGCTGATGATGGCTTTAGCACCACTGACACTGATCTCAAGTTCAAGGAGTGGGTGACCGACTGAGAGTGGTGACAGCTTGTGGGAGGAGCCAGAGGGCAACAAGGGCTTTGGTAGGAAGGTATTTGCACCTGTCATTCCTTCCTCCTTTACTCCTGCCGCCCCTTGCTGGATCCTGAGCCCCCAGGGTCCCCCAATCCATCTGCAGTTTTTGGCAAAGTCCATGGTCCCACTCCCTCCTCCTCCTACACATACTCGGATGCTTCCTCCTCAACTTTGGCACCCACCTCCTTCTTACTGGGCCCAGGAGCCTTCAAAGCCCAGGAGTCTGGTCAGGGCAGCAGAGTGGGCCCCCTACGGCCCCTACCTCTGGGGATGGGGGCCCAGGGACGCCTTCCAAGGCGACCTGTTTCCTCCCAATGGATCCTTCCACCTTCTGGTGCAAGAGACCTGAAAGTGTGGGTGACCTGGAGCTACCAGGCCCCTCAGTCATCACGGTCCCTCCCAACACTAAGGCTTTCCTAGGCAGGAGCTGGGCTGAGCCACCCAGGGGGCAGAGCCTGAAGAGGAGAAACTGACTGGGCTTTGGGGGTTGGGGCAGAGGGAACCCCACGGACATGGATCCCGCACTGGACGACCCCACCATGCCCAAATGCAAGATGAGAAGATGCTCCATCTGCAGCCCAAAGCCCAACACCCCCAAGTGTGCCATGTGTGATGGGGACAGCTTCCCCTTTGCCTGTACAGGTGGAAAAGCCAAGGACGGGCTCAGGGAACCGGAGACTGAGAAGGCGCTGTCCTCTTCACTGCACGCGCCCTGGACCAGTGCGGGCCCTGATCGTGCAGCTCTTCCAGGCCCACTGCTTCTTCCTGTCCACTAGGCCACAGCCGCTCTCCAGGCCCACTATGCACACATCTTCCCCTCCAAGGTTTGTTCTGCCCCTGCCCTGACTCCCAGCCCTGCGGGGGTCCTGTCCCCACCTCACCTGGCTCAGACTCTGACACTGCCCTGGCTGCCCCACCACTGCCTCTGCCCGAGAGTCACGTGAGGCTGAGAGTAGGGGCAGGGGCAGCAGTGGTGCCAGTTGGGGGGTGGTCCAGTGGGAGGAGCCTCAGCCTCGCGGGCTGCTCCGTGGGACTGATGACTGCATGATCTTCTGGGCACCTCACAGATCTTCAACTGCAGGTGAAACGGATGCTGGTGGTGGGTGCAGGGCTGCTGGGAGCCGCTGCATGGGTCCCAGAGGCTGGACTGGGGCAGGCGCCAACTGAAGCTGCTGGGGCAGCATGGGCAGGATGCTCTGCACACAAACCTTGGAGAAGAAGATGTGTGCATAGTGGGTCCACTGCTGCTGCCCCTGCCCTGACTCCCAGCCCTGCCTGACCCCACCTCACCCTGCTCAGGGTCTGGTGCAACCCTGGCTGCCCTGCCACTGCCTCTGCCCCAGAGCTGGGGCCTCGACAGCCTGGCTGGAAGGGGACACCCCAGCCCTGCCTCAACACCTGGGTCCCTCCATAACTACCACAGGCAGGTGGGCGACCCCAAAGATGATCCCAGGACTCACAGTACCCCCTGAGAACATGGACACTATGTGGGGGTAGCAATGGAGGGCAGGACGGTTATCTTCTCCAGGGTAAAGCCATTTAATCCTTTCAGTTTGGGAAGGAATAAGGCCTGCTTTTTTTTTTTTTCCTTTTGAGATGGAGTCTTGCTCTGTCACCCAGGCTGGAGTGGAGTGCAGTGGTGAGATCTTGGCTCACTGCAACCTCTTACTGCCGGGTTCACGCCATTCTCCTGCCTCAGCCTTCCGGGTAGCTGGGATTACAGGTGCACGCTACCACGTCCGGCTAATTTTTGTATTTTTAGTACAGACGGGGCTTCACCATCTTGGCCAGTATGATTTTGATCTCCTGAAATCGTGATCCACCGGCCTCCACCTCCCAAAGTGCTGTGATAACAGGTGTGAGCCACCACGCCTGGCCAAGGCCTGCTCCTGTTATATATACCCCCTACCCCTGCAGCTGTGCCGGGGGAAAGCTGGGCAGTTTCCCTCCTCTGAGCCCCTGTACATACCATGAAGTGTGGGACCTTCAGAGCTTTTCACTTTTCGGAAAATAGCTCCTACAAGATGGAGTGTGAAGAGGGCCTTGGGCCACAGGGAGGTGCCTGTGGAATAGGGGGAGTTCATGCACCCCTTCTTTCTCCAGAGGGGCTGGACTCAGGTGAGTATGTGGGTGGGGGCTCCTGCACTTCGACACAGGCAGCGGGAGGGTTTTCTCCCAATTCCCTCTGCACTCCCAACTTGAGTTGTACTTTTTAAGAAAGTGATTCACCCTGCCTTTGCCCCCTTCCCCAGAACAGAACACGTTGATCATGGGCAATATTTTCTATTGTGCCAAAAAGTTGCCATGACTGTCATTAAACTTGTTTAACACCAAATAATAAGGAAAATAAAATAAAAAATTCGGGCTTGGTGCAGAAACTCACTCCAAATAAATTACCTACCAAAATATTTATATGATGGTGGAAATATTCCAAAATTCCATATTTTGGGATTTATACACAAAAGATAAAAAAAATTAGAGGCCAAGAGGCTGCCGGAAGGGAAAAACGGGGCCTGGAAAGGCCATTGTGAGGAATGAGCTGGGCCTGAAGAGGCCACTGGCAGGTGGGAGCTGGGCCTGCCGAAGCGGCCGAAAGGCAGGAGCTTTGGACTGGGGAGGCCACAGTGAGGCGAGAGCTAGCTGGGCGTGGAGAGTCCGCTGTGAGGCCGAGGCCGGGCCCGTGCAGGCCTTCGGGAGGCAGGATGCCGGGCCTGCAAAAGCTGACTGGAGATCAAGTTCTGGGCCTGAAGAGGCTGCCAAAAGTCAAAAGCAGGGCCTGGGAAGGCTGCCTACAGCCACGAGCTGGGCTGGGCTGAAAGAGGCCACTGGGAGGCAGGAGGAGCTGGACCTGGAGAGGCTGACTCGAGGAAGTTTTGCACCTGGAGAGGCCGCCGAGAGGACGGAGCTGGGCCCGGGGAGGCCAACGTGCAGCTCTTCCAGGCCCACTTCCAGGCCGACTTGAGGACGACTTGGGCCTGCAGAGTCTGCCGGGAGGCTGGAGCTGGCCCTGGAGAGCCTGACTCAAGGGCAGTCTGGGCCTGCAGAGGCCGCCATGCGGGAGGCAGAGGCTGGGCCTCTAGAGGCCGAGAGGCAGGAGCTGGCCCCGGAGGGGCCCTCGTTGACGACGCGTTGCGCCTGGAGAGGCCGCCGGGAGGCTGGAGCTGGGCCTGGAGAGGGCAACTTCAGGACGATTTGGGCCAGCAGAGGCCGCTGGGAGGCCCAAGCTGGGCATAGAGGAGCCCACCGACTGGAGGCCATTCGGGGCCTGGAGACGCCGTCGGAGGGCAGGAGCTGAGCCTGGAGAGGCCACCGTGAGGCCTGAGCTGGGACTGGGGAGCTTGGCTTCAGGAAGTTGTGGGCCAGCCAGGGCTGCCGGGAGCTGGGCGGGAGCTGAGTCCAAAGAGGTTGTTGGGAGGCCGGAGTTGGGCCTGGAGACGCAGCCGGGAGGAAGAGCTGAGCCCGGAGAGGATGCCGGGAGGCTGCAAGTGGGTCTGGAGAGGCCGACTTCAGGAGGCCCAGCCTCTGCCTCCCGCATGGCAGCCTCTGCAAGCCCAGCTGTTCCTCCTGGCTGCATCTCCTCAAGTGGGCCCAGAGGTTCTGGGTCCAGAGAGGCAGTCGGAAGGGAAAAAATGGGCCTGGAAAGGCCGTTGTGAGGAATGAACCCCATGGGCCTGAAGAGGCCACTGGCAGGTGGGAGCTGGGCCTGCCAAAGCGGCCGAGAGGCAGGAGCTTTGGACTCGGGAAGCTGCAGTGAGGCGAGAGCTAGCTGGGCGTGGAGAGTCCGCTGTGAGGCAGAGACTGGGCCTGTGCAGGCCTTCGGAAGGCAGGAGGCCGGGCCTGGAGAGGCCGACTGGAGGTCAAGTTCGGAATCTGCAGAGGCCGCGGAAAGTCAAAAGCGGGGCCTGGGAAGGCCGCCGGGAGGCATGAACTGGGCTGGGCCAAAAGAGGCCACTGGGAGACAAGAGGAGCTGGGCCTGGAGAGACTGACTCGAGGAACTTTTGCACCTGGAGAGGCCGCCGAGAGGCCGGAGCTGGGCCTGGGGAGAACGATTTGGGCCTGCAGAGGCCACCTAGAGGCAGGAGCTGTCCCTGGACAGGCCTACTTGATGACAGTCTGGTCCTGCAGAGGCTGCTTGGAGGAAGAGCTGGGCCTGGAGAGGCCGACTGGAGGAAGTGCAGGGCCTGGAGCCCATGCAAAGGAGCAAACGCCAGGCCGGGAGAGGCCGCCTCGACGTATGAGCTTGGCCTCCAGAGGGCCTCCGTGAGGCAGGAGCTGGGCCTGCGGAGGCCGCCCCGAGGTGGGAGCCTGGCCCGAGGAGGCCACGGCGAGGCAAGAGGTGGGCCTGGAGGGCACACTGTTGAGGTAGAGGCTGGGCCTCTAGTGGCTGCCAACAGGCAGGAGGCCGGGCCTGGAGAGGCCGACTGGAGGTCAAGTTCGGGGCCTGCAGAGGCCGCGGAAAGTCAAAAGCAGGGCCTGGGAAGGCCGCCGGGAGGCATGAGCTGGACTGGGCTGAAAGAGGCCACCGGGAGACAGGAGGAGCTGGGCCTGGAGAGACGGACTCGAGGAACTTTTGCACTTGGAGAGGCCACCGAGAGGCCGGAGCTGGGCCTGGGGAGGCCGATTTGATGACGACTTGGGCCTACAGAGGCCACCAGGAGGCAGGAGCTGTCCCTGGACAGGCCTACTTGACAACAGTCTGGTCCTGCAGAGGCTGCCGGGAGGAAGAGCTGGGCCTGGAGAGGCCGACTGGAGGAAGTGCAGGGCCTGGAGCCCATGGAAAGGAGCAAACGCCAGGCCGGGAGAGGCCGCCCTGACGCATGAGCTTGGCCTCCGGAGGGCCGTGAGGCAGGAGCTGGGCCTGCGGGGGCCGCCCCAAGGCGGGAGCCTGGCCCGAGGAGGCCACGGCGAGGCAAGAGGTGGGCGTGGAAGGCCCACTGTTGAGGTAGAGGCTGGGCCTCTAGAGGCCAACAGGCAGGGGCTGGGCCTGGAGAAGCCAACAGAGGCATGAGCTGGGCCTCAACAGGCCAGCGTGAGGGAGGACTTCTCTCAGCGTGAGAGAGGCCAGTGTGAGGCAGGGGCTCACGCCTCTGGAAAGGGTGCCAGAGGCATGAGTTGGGCCTCAACAGGCCACCGTGACGGAGGAGCTGGGCTGCACGCGGGCTGCCGGGAGGCAGGCAGGGACTTGGTCCCAGGAGGCCGCCGTGAGGCGAGAGCTGGGCCTGGAGACGCCCCTGGGAGGCAAGAGCGGGGCCTGCAGAGGCTGTTCTCCAGCCAGAACTGGGCCTGTACAGGCCACCGGGAGGCAGGAAGTGGGCCTGAGGAGCTTTGCTGGAGAAAGTTCAGGGTCTACAAAGGCCGGCGGGAGCTGGGCAGGAGCTGAGCCAAAAGAGCTTGCTTGTTGGGAGGCCGGAGCTGGGCCTGGAGAGGCTGACTTCAGGACCACTTGGGCCTGCAGAGGCCGCCGGGAGGCCCAAGCTGGGCCTGGAGGAGCCCACCGACCGGAGGCCGTTTGGGGCCTGGAGACGCTGTCGGAGGGCAGGAGCTGAGCCTGGAGAGGCCACCGTGAGGCCTGACCTGGGCCTGGGGAGCTTGGCTTGAGGAAGCTGTGGGCCGACCAAGGCCACCAGGAGCTGGGCAGGCGCCGAGTCCAAAGAGGTTGTTGGGAGGCAGGAGTCGGGCCTGCAGACGCAGCCGGGAGGAAGAGCTGGGCCCGGAGAGGATGCCGGGAGGCTGCAAGTGGGTCTGGAGAGGCCGACTTGAGGAGGTTCTGGGCCCGGAAAGGCCGCCGGAAGGGAAAAACTGGGCCTGGAAAGGCCATTGTGAGGAATGAGCCCCATGGGCCTGAAGAGGCCACTGGCAGGCGGGAGCTGGGCCTGCCGAAGCGGCCGAGAGGCAGGAGCTTTGGACTCGGGAGGCCGCAGGCGAGAGCGAGCTGGGCGTGGAGAGTCCGCTGTGAGGCAGAGGCTGGGCCTGTGCAAGCTTTCGGGAGGCAGGAGGCCAGGCCTGCAGAGGCCGACTGGAGGTCAAGTTCGGGGCCTGCAGAGGCCATGGAAAGTCAAAAGCGGGGCCTGGGAAGGCCGCTGGGAGGCATGAGCTGGGCTGGGCCGAAAGAGGCCACTGGGAGACGGGAGGAGCTGGACCTGGAGAGACGGACTCGAGGACCTTTTGCACCTGGAGAGGCCGCCGAGAGGCCGGAGCTGGGCCTGGGGAGGCCGACTCGAGGACGACTTGGGCCTGCAGAGGCTGCCGGGAGGCAGGAGCTGTGCTTGGACAGGCCTACTTGATGACAGTCTGGGCCTACAGAGGCCGCCGGGAGGCAGGAGCTGTTCCTGGACAGGCCTACTTGATGACAGTCTGGTCCTGCAGAGGCTGCCGGGAGGAAGAGCTGGGCCTGGAGAGGCCGAATGGAGGAAGTGCAGGGCCTGGAGCCCATGCAAAGGAGCAAACGCCAGGCCGGGAGAGGCCGCCCTGACGCATGAGCTTGGCCTCCGGAGGGCCGTGAAGCAGGAGCTGGGCCTGCGGGGGCCACCCCAAGGCGGGAGCCTGGCCCGAGGAGGCCACGGCGAGGCAAGAGGTGGGCGTGGAGGGCCCACTGTTGAGGTAGAGGCTGGGCCTCTAGAGGCCGCCAACAGGCAAGGGCTGGGCCTGGAGAAGCCAACAGAGGCATGAGCTGGGCCTCAACAGGCCAGCGTGAGGGAGGACTTCTCTCAGCGTGAGAGAGGCCAGTGTGAGGCAGGGGCTCACGCCTCTGGAAAGGGTGCCAGAGGCATGAGTTGGGCCTCAACAGGCCACCGTGACAGAGGAGCTGGGCCGCACACAGGCTGCCGGGAGGCAGGCAGGGACTTGGTCCCGGGAGGCCGCCGTGAGGCGAGAGCTGGGCCTGGAGACGCCCCTGGGAGGCAAGAGCGGGGCCTGCAGAGGCTGTTCTCCAGCCAGAACTGGGCCTGTACAGGCCACCGGGAGGCAGGAAGTGGGCCTGAGGAGCTTCGCTGGAGAAAGTTCAGGGTCTACAAAGGCCGGCGGGAGCTGGGCAGGAGCTGAGCCAAAAGAGCTTGCTTGCTGGGAGGCCGGAGCTGGGCCTGGAGAGGCTGACTTCAGGACCACTTGGGCCTGCAGAGGCCGCCGGGAGGCCCAAGCTGGGCCTGGAGGAGCCCACCGACCGGAGGCCGTTTGGGGCCTGGAGACGCCGTCGGAGGGCAGGAGCTGAGCCTGGAGAGGCCACCGTGAGGCCTGACCTGGGCCTGGGGAGCTTGGCTTGAGGAAGCTGTGGGCCGACCAAGGCCACCAGGAGCTGGGCAGGCGCTGAGTCCAAAGAGGTTGCTGGGAGGCAGGAGTCGGGCCTGCAGACTCAGCCGGGAGGAAGAGCTGGGCCCGGAGAGGACGCCGGGAGGCTGCAAGTGGGTCTGGAGAGGCCGACTTGAGGAGGTTCTGGGCCCGGAGAGGCCGCCGGAAGGGAAAAACTGGGCCTGGAAAGGCCGTTGTGAGGAATGAACCCTATGGGCCTGAAGAGACCACTGGCAGGCGGGAGCTGGGCCTGCCGAAGCGGCCGAGAGGCAGGAGCTTTGGACTCAGGAGGCCGCAGTGAGGCGAGAGCTAGCTGTTCGTGGAGAGTCCGCTGTGAGGCAGAGGCTGGGCCTGTGCAAGCCTTTGGGAGGCAGGAGGCTGAGCCTGGAGAGGCTGACTGGACGTCAAGTTCGGGGCCTGCTGAGGCCACCGAAAGTCAAAAGCGGGGCCTGGGAAGGCCGCCAGGAGGCATGAGCTGGGCTGGGCCGAAAGAGGCCACTGGGAGACAGGAGGAGCTGGGCCTGGAGAGGCTGACTCGAGGAACTTTTGCAACTGGAGAGGCCGCCGAGAGGCCGGAGCTAGGCCTAGGGAGGCCGACTTGAGGATGATTTGGGCCTGCAGAGGCTGCCAGGAGGCAGGAGTTGGCTCTGGACAGGCCGACTTGACAGTCTGGGCCTGCAGAGGCCGCCGGGAGGAAGAGCTCGGCCTGGAGAGGCCGACTGGAGGAAGTCCAGGGCCTGGAGAGGATGCAAAGCAGCAAACGCTAGGCCTGGAAAGGCTGCCCTGAGGCAAGGGCTTCGCCTACAGAGGCCACTGGGAGGCAGGAGCTGGGCCCGCAGAGGCTCCCAAGAGGGAGGAGCATTGCCCCAGGAGGCCACAGTTAGGAAGAGATGGGCCTGGAGAGCCCACTGTGAGGTAGAGTCCGGGCCTGTAGAGGCCACCGTCAGGCAGGGGCTGCACCCGTTGAGGCCACAAGAGGCATGAGCTGGGCCTCAACAGGCTAGTGTGAGGCAGGAGCTGACAGTTGGGTAGGTTGCAAGAGGCATGAGTTGGGCCGAAAGAAACCACCGTGTGGGAGGAGCTGGGCCTGTACAAGCTGCCGAAAGGCAGGAACAGCTTTGGACTGGAGAGGCCACAGACAGGGAAGAGCTGGGCGTGGAGAGTGGAGAGTCTGCTGTGAGGCAGAGGCTGGGCCTGTACATGCCCTCGGGAAGCAGGAGGCTGGGCCTGGAGAGGCCGACTTGAACTTTTGCTCCTGCAGAGGCCACTTAGAGGCAAGAGCTGGGTGTGGAGAGGCTGACTTGAGGTCGATTTTGGCGTGCAGAAGCCACCGGTAGCCAGGAGTTGGCCCTGGAGAGGCTGATTTGAGAACAATTTTGGCCTGTAGAGGCCACTGGGAGGGAGAGCTTGGCCTGGAGAGGCCAACTGGAGTAAGTTCAGGGCTTGGAGAGTATGCACAAAAGGAAATGCTCAGCCTGGAAAGTGTGCTGTGAGGCATTAGCTTGGCCTACACAGCACTTGGAGGCAGGAGCTGGGCCTGCAGAGGGTGACTTCAGGATGATTTTGGCCTGCAGAAGCCTTTGGGAGGAAGAGCTTGGCCTGGACTGGCTGACTGGAGGAAGTTTTGGGACTGGAGTATGCGTCAAAAAGCAAAAGTTAGGCTAGGAAAGGCCACTTCGCGGCACGATCTTGGCCTACAAAAGCAATTGCGAGGCAGGAGCTGGGCCTGTAGAGGCTGCTGAAAGGCAGGAGCTTGGCCTTAGGAGGCTATGCTCAGGCAAGTGGTGGGCCTGGAGGGTCTACTGTGTGGTAAGAGTCTGGGCCTGTGTAGGCCGACATGAGGCAGGAGCTGAGTTAGAAGAGGCCAACTTTTGGAGAATTTGGGCCTGCAGAGCCTGCCAGGAGGCAAGAGCTGTGCCTGGAGAGTCCGTCTTCTAGCATGAGCTGGGTAAAGAGACCATTGTGAGGCAGCAGCTGCCTGGGAGGCAGGCAGATTCGTGGCCTGGGGAGGCCACCGTGAGGCAAATGCTCAGTTTTTGGAGGATGCCGTGAGGCAGGGAGAAACTTGGCTTTCGGTGGCCGCAGTGAGGGAATAGTTTGATTGCTGAGGCTGCCGGGAGGCCGAAGGTGGGCCTGGAAAGCTTTACTTTAAGAAGTCTGTGGCCTACAGAGGCTGCCAGCAGCTCAGCAGGAGTTGGGCCAAAGGAGGTTGTTGTGAGGCAGGAGACGGGCCTGTAGACGCACTGGGAGGATGAGCTTGTCCTGGCGATGCCGAGTTAAGCACATTCTGGGCCTGGACAGGCTGCAAAAGGCAAAAGCTGTGCCTGGAAAAGTCACCGTGGGGCATGAGCTTGGCCTAAAGAGGCCATTGCAAGGCAGGAGCTGGGCCCGTAGAGGCTGCCGAAAGGCAGGAGCTTCGCCTGAGGATGCCACAGTGAGACACCATCTGGGTCTGGAGGGTCCACTGTGAGGCAGAGGCTGGCCTGTAGAGTCCGACAGTAGACAGAAGTTGGGCAAAAGGCTAATTTCAGGAAGTTTTGGGCTTCAAGAGTCAGCCAGGAGGCAGGCACTAGGCCTGGAAATGGCCCGACAGTCATGAGTTGGGCCTAAATGGGCCACTGTGAGGGAGGAGCTGTGCCTGTTGAGGCTGCTGGCAGGAAGGCAGAAACTTGGCCTGGGGCAGCTGCCATGAGACAAGAGCTGGGCCTGGAGAAGCCCCTGAGAGGTAAGAGCAGGGCCTGCAGAGGCTGTTCTCAAGTCAAAGCTGGGCCTGTTCATGCCACCGGGAAGCAGAAGGTGGGCCTGGAGAGTTTTACTTGAGGAAGTTTTGGGCCTACATTGGCCGCCGTGAGCTGGACAGGAACTGGGCCAAAAAAGGCTGTTGTGAGGCAGCTGTTGTGAGGCAGCAGTTGTGCCTGTAGACTCAGCCCAGAGGAAGAGCTGGGCCTGGAGAAGCCGCCATGAGACAGAGGTTGGGCCTGTAGACGCTGACAGGAAGCAGGAGCTGGGCCTGGAGAGGTCAATTTGAGGAGATTTTGGGCCTTCATAGGCCACCAGGAGGCAGCAGTTGGGACTAGAGAGGCTAACTTGAGGAAGTTTTGGGCCTGGAAATGACGTCCTGGGACAGGAGCTGGGCCTGGAGAGGCCACCGTGAGGCATGAGCTGGATGTAGAGAGGCCAGTGTGAGGCAAGACCTGGGCCTGTCTAGGCTGCTGGGAGACAGGCAGGAATCTGGCCAGGGAAGGTTGCCATGAGACAAAAGTTGGGCCTGGAAAGGCCCTTGTGAGGCATGAGCTTGGCCTAAAGAGGCCACTGGGTGGCAGGAGCTGGGTGTGTAGAAGCTGCTGAAAGGTTGGGAGCTTGGCTTGGGGGGTCCACAGTGAGGCAGATACTGGGCCTGAAGAATCTGCTGTGAGGCAGATGTTGTGACTGTAGAGGCCGACGGGAGGCAGAGGCTGGGCCTGGAGAGGCCAAGATGCAGGAGCTGGGCCTGGAGAGGCTGCCAAGAAGCATGAGCTGGGCCTAAACAGGCCAGTGTGAGGCAAGAGATCAGCCTGTAGAGAGGCCTACTTGAGGAAGATTTTGGCCTGGAGAGACTGTCAGGGGCAGGAGCTGGGCCTGTTGAGCCTGCTGGGAGGCAGGCAGGAACTTGGCCAGGGATGACCTCTGTGAGGCAAGAGCTGAGCCTGGAGAGGCCACTGTCTTTCAGGAGCTGGGCCTATTCAAGCTACTGGGAGGCAGAAGGTTGTGCTGGAAAACTTGATGTGAGAAAGTTTTGGGCCTATAAAGGCTGCCAGGAGCTGGGCAGGAGCTGAGCCGAAAGAGGTTGTTGTGAGGTAGGAGGTGGGCCTGGAGATGCAGCCGGGAGGAAGAGCTGGGCCTGGAGAGGCCCACTTGAGGAAGTTCTGGGTCTGGAGATGCTGCCAAAAGGCAAAAGCTGGGCCAGAATGGCCACTGTGAGGCATAAGCTTGCCCTAGAGAGGCCATTGAGGCAGGAGTGGGGCCTGTAGAGGCTGCTGAAAGGCAGGAGCTTGGCCTAGGGGGCTGCAGTGAGGCACATGCTGGGCTGGGAAAATCTGCTGTGAGGCAGACGTTGAGCCTGTAGAGGCTGACGGAAGGCACAAGTTGGGCCTGGAATGGCAGACTTGAGAAAGTTCTCGGTCTAGAGAAGCTGCTGGGATGCAGGAGCTGGGCCTGGAGAGGCCACGAAGGCATGAGCTGTGCCTAAAGAGGCCAATGTTAGGCAGGAGCTGTGCCTGGAGAGGCCGACTTGAGGAAGTTTCTGGCACGGACAGCCTGTCGGGGGGCAGGAGCTGCGCCTGGAGAGGCCACCGTGAGGCATGAGCTGGGCCTAATGGGATTAGTGTGAGGCAGGATCTGGGCCTGTTGAGGCTGCTGGGAGGCAGGTAGGACCTTGTTTGGGGAAGGCCTCTGTGAGGCAAAAGCTGGGCCTGGAGAGGCCATTGTCACGCAGGAGCTGGGCCTGTTCAGGCCATTGGGAGGCAGAAGGTGGGCCTGGAAAGCTTGACTTGAGGCAGTTTGGGGCCTACAAAGGCCAGTAGGAGCTGGGCAGAAGCTGAGCCAAAAGAGGTTGTTCTGAGGCAGGAGTTGGACCTCCAGACACAGTCAGAAGAAAGAGCACAGCCTGTAGAGGCCACCTGGGGGCAGCAGCTGGGCCTAGAGATGCCAACGAAAGGCAGGAGCTGGGCCTTGAGAGGCTGACTTGTGGACATTTTGGCCCTGGATTTTGTGGCCTAGACTTGCGGACATTTGGGCCTCCTGCAAAGAGGCAGGAGCTGGGACTAAAGAGGCCATTGTAAGGCAGGAGCTGGGCCTGTACAGGCTGCCAGGAGTCAGAAGATGGGCCTCAAGAGGCCACTGTAAAATAGGAGCTGGGCCTTGGAAGGTGGCCGTGAGGCAAAAGCTGGCCCTTGGGAGGCCAATGAGTGGCAGGAGCTGGGCCTGGTGAGGTCAACTTGAGAAAGTTCAGGGCCTGGAGAGAAGGCTGGGAGGCAGGAGCTGGGTCTAAAGAGGCCATTGTAACGATGGAGCTGTGCCTGTGGAGGCTGTTGTGAGGCAGTAGCCTCATCTGTGGAGACTGTCGTGAGGTATGGTATGGGCCTAAATAGGCCATTGTGAGTCATGAGCTTGGTCTGTAGAGGCTGAGTGGAGAAAGTTCTGGGCCTGAAGAGGCGGCTGGGAGGCAGGAGCTGGGCCAAAAGAGTCAAGCACGTTACATTTATTAGGTACTTTATTTCCCCTATTATGTTGTAAGATATAATGAAATTATAGAATTCACCATAATGTAGAATCAGTGGCCGTGTTAAGCCTGTTTTCCTGTGACTAGATGGTCCCATCCTCTCAGTGTGATGGGAGAAAGTGACAGATCATCAGGCATTAGATTCTCATAGGGACAGCGCAACGTAGATCCCTCACATGCACGGTTCACAAATAGGGTGTGAGCTCCTATGAGAATCTAATGCTGCTGCTGATCTGAGAGGAGGAGGAGCTCAGGCAGGAATGTGAGCAAAGGGGAGTGGCTGTACATACAGATGAAGCTTCCCTCACTCGACACCACTCACTTCCTGCTGTGTGGCTCCTTACAGCTCCATGGCTCAGGGGTTGGGGACCCCTGCTCAAGTGCATCCAAAAGGACCCTTCCCACAGCAGTCTTCATCGTGGTCAAGTGCAGCAACCACTTAACTCCGAAGGCATGTGCCTCAGCTGGCATTTCATCACAATCAACAGTAAGTGGTAGCTTGAGTCATTGTGAGGTCACTTCCTGGAAATCACCAGCATTCCATTTCCCATTGGCAAGGAGCTCAGCACTGCCCCTTGGATAACCAAACCTATGCCCAAATCCCATCTGTGTGGGTTTATCTCCTGGGACCCTTCCTAGCATATTAGTCAGAGTCCAATCAGGAGACATAAACCACTCAAAGGTTTAAAGTGGTAAAATTTAACACAGAGAATTATTCATTGTAACAGGGAAACAGCATAATGAGAGATTGGCTAGCACAAAGTAAAGAGAACTCTGGAAAATAAAAGACTAGCACAGGCCAGACATCATGGCTCATGCCTGAAATTCCAGCAATTTCAGAAGCCAACGCAGGAGGATTGCTTGAGGCCAGGAGCTAGAGACCGGCCTGGACAGCACAGCAAGACCCTGTCTCTAACCAAAAAAAGAAAAAAATTAGCTGGGAGTGCTGGTGCACACTTGCAGTCCCAGCTACTTGGGAAGCTGACATGGGAGGGTAGTTTGAGCATGGGAGGTCAAGGCTGCAGTGAGTCATGATTATGCCATTACAGTCATCAAGCCTGGGTGACAGAGCAAGACCCTGTCTCAAAGAACAAAACAACAACAACCATTTACAGACAGAAAAGAAATAGAGCTAATAAGCTAAGGAAAGATGTTAAAATATGACAAAGTAACATGAGGTCTTTTATCTATTTAAAATAATGAAAAAAACTTATTAAATTATAATACCCTGTGCTGGCAGAGGTGCAGTGAAATGGACACTTTCTTATACTATGAGGGGTGTTTAAGTAGTACATAGCTTTCCAGAGTAAAGCTTGGCAATTTTTTAAAATAATAGAGACAGGGTCTCACCTTACTGCCTCCTCCAACTCTTGGCCTCAAGCAATCGTCCTGTCTTAGCCTCCAAAGGGCTGGGATTATAGCTGGGAGGCACCCAAAACCTTGTCAGTTTACATCAAGGGCAATGAGAATGTCCATTCACCATTACTCACAGTAATCTTACTTCTGGAAATACCTTGGGGAGACAATTCAATCTAAACAAAAGGTCAACTGTACAAACACAGTGAAAATCTAGGAGTAATTGAAGACAGAGTAGTTAAATGGAATAAACAGTTATAAGAAATTAAACTATGATATTTATAGGCACCTGGTAAAAGGTCACTTCATGTTAGCTGCTACTTTTTTGAGACAGGGTGTCACTCTGTCACCCAGACTGGAGTGCAGAGGCCTGATCATGACTCACTGCAGTCTCAGCTTCCCTGGGCTCAAGTGATCTTCCCACCTCAGCCTCCCAAGTAGCTGGGACTACAGGAACACATCACCACACTAGGCTAATTCATGTATTTTTCTGTAGAGATGGTGACTCCCTTTCTTTCCGAGACCTGTCTCAAACTCTTGACCTCAAGCCATCCTCCTGCCTCAGCCTCCCAAAGTATTGTGATTAATGGTGTGAGCCACCACACTTGGCCAGTTGCTACTTTTATCAATATTATTATTCCACTCTATTAAAAATTATTTGTCATTACAAATTATTATTTTAAAGGCTATGGAACAATATGTGTCCCACAGCATAATTGTAAAACCACATACAGTTGTCCCTTGGTATACAGAGAGAATTAGTTCCAGCCACCTATCTCTGCATATATCAAAATCCATGCATACTCACGTTTCGCAGTCATCCCTCTGGAACCCACATATAGAAAAAGTCCAAATATGAGTTGGGCATAGAGGCAAGCACCTATAGTCTCAGCAACTTGGGAGGCTGAGGTGGGAGGATTGCTTGAGCCTGGGAGGTTGAGACTGCAGACAGCTGTGATAGCACCACCACACTCCAGCCTGGACAACCGAGCAAGACCTTGTCTTGGGGGGGGTGGGGGGAAACAGGTTAGAAATTCTAATGAGATCTGTTGGGTAAAATTCCATATAAGCAAAAAATAAATGAAGCAAATTGTGATAAATCAGTACAACGGACTTTTTGGAGTCTCTGACAATAAAGGTAAGAAAAATGCAAAACACAGAGATAGATGGTAAAAAAAAGAAATTAGGGAAGCATTGTGTATGTTTAATAAGAAGACGCTGGCCATGTTTGTGCAGCAGCAGTATGTCACAATACGATATACCTTGGAGAGCAGTTAACCGATGAGGAAGTTGATAAAAATGATCAGAGAAGCAAAATACTGATAGCGATAGTCAAGTAAACCACGAAGAATTTCCATAACTGATGTCAGCAAAGTGGGAATATTGTACAGTGTGTGTTGAAGTTCTTATACAACAGTTTATTTGCCTTTTGTTTTTTTGTAAGGAACATATATACTAAAAGTTCTTCTTGCTGTCAAAAGAATATGTGTGAGTAAGTTATTTGAACTTTTCTGTTTTTCTACTTTTCCTGCCATCATCCCACAGCCTTTAGACATTTTTTATTTTTTTAGAAAATTGAACAAGTGCTTGTTGTCGTGGCTCATACCTCTAGGATGGGAGGCAGGGGTAGAAGGGTCACCTGAGGCCAGGAGTTTGACAACAGCCTGGCCAATAAAGTGAGACCCCATGTCTACAAAACAATTTAAAAATTAGCCAGGTGTCATCATGTATACCTACAGTCCCAGCTACTCAGGAGGCTGAAGCAGGAGGATCCTTAGCCCAGGAGTTCAAAGCTGCAGCGAGCTGTGATGGCACCACTGTACTCCAGCCTGGGTGACAGGGTGAGACCCCATCTCCTAAAAGAAAAAAGAAAGAAAGAAAATAGATTAAGTAGCAAGTTATATGTGGCTTACTTGGAATATTTCTAAACTAGAAGTTCTCAATCTTTCGGGGTCTAGCATCCTTTTACATTTTTTAACTTTATTGAAGATCTCTTAAGACTTTTTCTTTACATAAATATATTAAAATTAGAAAATGACTAAATTTTAAAAATATTATCACATATTAATAAAACCATTACATGTTGATATAATACAAGTTTTAAAAAATATTTAATATACATTACATATTAATAATAAAATCATTACATGTTAATACTTTTTTTTTTTTTTGGAGATGGAGTCTCGCTCTTTCGCCCAGGCTGGAGTGAAGTGGTGCGATCTCGGCTCACTGCAACCTCCGCCCCCAGGCTCAAGTGATTCTCCTGCCTCTGCCTCTCAAGTAGCTGGGCAGGTGCCCACCACCATGCCCGGCTAATTTTTGTGTTTTTTTTAGTAGAAACGGGGTTTCACCATGTTGGCCAGGCTGGTCTCGAACTCTTGACCTCAGGTGATCCATCCCCTTGGGTCTCCCAAAGTGCCGGGATTACAGGCATGAGCCACTGCACCCACCCCAATTAATACATTTTTAAAAACACTGATTAGTCAGGCAACAACACTGGGCAGGGGTCTCCTCATTCCCAGAGACAAACCCCACTGCACAGCTCCGGGGTTGCAAGGGCTGCAGAGACAAAAGGCTCTAACTTGAGATTATTTTATTTGTATTTCTATTTGTACTGTGAGACAGGTCGTGCTCTGTCACCTAGACTGGAGTGCAGTTGTGTACTTAGAGCTCACTGCAGCCACAATCTCCTGGGCTCAAGCCATCTTTCTGTCTCAGCTCCCCAGTAGCTGGTACTACAGTTGAGTGCCACCATACCTGGCTATTTTTTAAATTTTTTGTAGAGTGAGGGGTCTTGCTATATTGCCCAAGCTGGCCTCAAACTCCTGACCTCAAGAGATCTGCCCACCTCAGCCTCCTGAGTAGCTGGGACTACAAGTATACATCACCATGCCTACCTACATTTATTTTATTAAATTTTGAAAAACATTTTTGTAGAGAGGAGGTCTTGCTATGTTGCCCACACTGGTCTTGAACTCCTGTCCTTAAAAGATACTCCCATCTCTGCTTCCCAAACAGCTGGGACTACAGGCATGAGCCACTGCACTGAAAATGAAGAGATTTCTTTAATCTAGCATCCCATACTTGGTAGGATTGAGAAAGGCAGTAGTGTTTTTTAAAAATTACTTAATAATTCAGTGAGAATCAAACTCAACCTTGACCCCTGCCTTCTCTCACACCCCACATCCAGTCTGTCAGGAAATCCTGTTGACTGTCTTCACCACGTACTGGACTCCCACCCAGCAACTCCCTGGCCTCCTCCCCTACTTCTCTCCTCTGACCATCTCTCACCACCACGACCCTGGTCAAGACCACTAACATCTCCTGCCTGGATGTTGCCACAGCTTGGCCCCCATGCTTCTACCCAAATCTTCCCACAGCCTTTCTAAAATGAGCAGCCAGAGAATGCACTCAAATCAGGAGACAGATCATGTCGCCTCTCTGCTCAGAACCCTCCCACAGTTCCCATCTCAGTCAGAGTAAAAGCCAAAGCCCAAGCCCCAGCAATAACCTCCCAGGGCTTATGTGATATGTACTGATCCCTTCCCCTAATTCCTTCTATCTTTCTGCTCCACTGGCCTCCTTCCAGAGCCTCAGACACACCTCAGACACTTTATCCTGTTTTTCTGCCTATAATCCTCTTCCCTCAGCACCTTGGCCAACTCCTTCCCCTCCTTCAAGTCTTTGCTCAATTTTCACTTAGGAGGACACCCCTGACCATTCTATTTAACATTGCCATCTGTCCCCATGCCCACCATGCTCATGTCTTCTTTCTCTTTTTTCTTTCTTTTTCTGTTTCTTCTCTCTTTTGGTCTCTCTTTCACAAGATCTCACTCTGTCACCAAGGCTGGAGTGCAGTGGTGCAATCACAGCTCACTGTAACCTCAAATTCACAGGCTCAAGCAGTCCTCCCACTTCAGCCTCCCTAGTAGCTGGGACTACAGGTATATGCTATCATCCCTGGCTCATTTTTTTAATTATTTATTTTATTTTACTTATTTTATTTTTTTTATATATTTTATTATTATACTTTAAGTTTTAGGGTACATGTGCACAATGTGCACGTTAGTTACATATGTATACATGTGCCATGCTGGTGTGCTACATCCATTAACTTGTCATTTAGCATTAGGTATATCTCCTAATGCTATCCCTCCACCCTCCCCCCACCCCACAACAGTCCCCAGAGTGTGATGTTCCCCTTCCTGTGTCCATGTGTTCTCATTGTTCAATTCCCACCTATGAGTGAGAATATGCAGTGTTTGGTTTTTTGTCCTTGCAATAGTTTACTGAGAATGATGATTTCCAATTTCATCCACGTCCCTACAAAGGACATGAACTCATCATTTTTTATGGCTGCATAGTATTCCATGGTGTATATGTGCCACATTTTCTTAATCCAGTCTATCATTGTTGGACATTTGGGTTGGTTCCAAGTCCTTGCTATTGTGAATAGTGCCGCAATAAACATACGTGTGCATGTGTCTTTATAGCAGCATGATTTATAGTCATTTGGGTATATACCCAGTAATGGGATGGCTGGGTCAAATGGTATTTCTAGTTCTAGATCCCTGAGGAATCGCCACACTGACTTCCACAATGGTTGAACTAGTTTACAGTCCCACCAACGGTGTAAAAGTGTTCCTATTTCTCCACATCCTCTCCAGCACCTGTTGTTTCCTGACTTTCTAATGATTGCCATTCTAACTGGTATGAGATGGTATCTCATTGTGGTTTTGATTTGCATTTCTCTGATGGCCAGTGATGGTGAGCATTTTTTCATGTGTTTTTTTGGCTGCATAAATGTCTTCTTTTGAGAAGGGTCTGTTCATGTCCTTCGCCCACTTTTTGATGGGGTTGTTTTTTTCTTGTAAATTTGAGTTCATTGTAGATTCTGGATATTAGCCCTTTGTCAGATGAGTAGGTTACGAAAATTTTCTCCCATTTTCTAGGTTGCCTGTTCACTCTGATGGTAGTTCCTTTCGCTGTGCAGAAGCTCTTTAGTTTAATTAGATCCCATTTGTCAATTTTGGCTTTTGTTGCCATTGCTTTTGGTGTTTTAGACATGAAGTCCTTGCCCATGCCTATGTCCTGAATGGTAATGCCTAGGTTTTCTTCTAGGGTTTTTATGGTTTTAGGTCTAATGTTTAAGTCTTTAATCCATCTTGAATTAATTTGTGTATAAGGTGTAAGGAAGGGATCCAGTTTCAGCTTTCTACATATGGCTAGCCAGTTTTCCCAGCACCATTTATTAAATAGGGAATCCTTTCGCCATTGCTTGTTTTTCTCAGGTTTGTCAAATATCAGATAGTTGTAGATATGTGGTGTTATTTCTGAGGGCTCTGTTCTGTTCCATTGATCTATCTCTCTGTTTTGGTACCAGTACCATGCTGTTTTGGTTACTGTAGCCTTGTAGTATAGTTTGAAGTCAGGTAGTGTGATGCCTCCAGCTTTGTTCTTTTGGCTTAGGATTGACTTGGCGATGCGGGCTCTTTTTTGGTTCCATATGAACTTTCAAGTAGTTTTTTCCAATTCTGTGAAGAAAGTCATTCGTAGCTTGATGGGGATGGCATTGAATCTATAAATTACCTTGGGCAGTATGGCCATTTTCACGATATTGATTCTTTCTACCCATGAACATGGAATGTTCTTCCATTTCTTTGTATCCTTTTATTTCCTTGAGCAGTGGTTTGTAGTTCTCCTTGAAAGGTCCTTCACATCCCTTGTAAGTTGGATTCCTAGGTATTTTATTCTCTTTGAAGCAATTGTGAAAGGGAGTTCACTCATGATTTGGCTCTGTTTCTCTGTTATTGGTGTATAAGAATGCTTGTGATTTTTGTACATTGATTTTGTATCCTGAGACTTTGCTGAAGTTGCTTATCAGCTTAAGGAGATTTTGGGCTGAGACAATAGGGTTTTCTAGATATACAATCATGTCGTCTGTAAACAGGGACAATTTGACTTCCTCTTTTCCTAATTGAATACCCTTTATTTCCTTCTCCTGCCTAATTGCCCTGGCCAGAACTTCCAACACTATGTTGAATAGGAGTGGTGAGAGAGGGCATCCCCTGTCTTGTGCCAGTTTTCAAAGGGAATGCTTCCAGTTTTTGCCCATTCAGTATGGTATTGGCTGTGGGTTTGTCATAGACAGCTCTTACTATTTTGAGATACATCCCATCAATACCTAATTTATTGAGAGTTTTTAGCATAAAGTGTTGTTGAATTTTGTCAAAGGCCTTTTCTACATCTATTGAGATAATCATGTGGTTTTTGTCTTTGGTTCTGTTTATATGCTGGATTACATTTATTGATTTGTGTATACTGAACCAGCCTTGCATCCCAGGGATGAAGCCCACTTCATCATGGTGGATAAGCTTTTTGATGTGTTGCTGGATTCAGTCTGCCAGTATTTTCTTGAGGACTTTTGCATCAATGTTCATCAAGGATATTGGTCTAAAATTCTCTTTTTTGGTTGTGTCTCTGCCCGGCTTTGGTATCAGGATGATGCTGGCCTCAGAAAATGAGTTAGGGAGGATTCCCTCTTTCTGTTGATTGGAATAGTTTCAGAAGGAATGGTACCAGTTCCTCCTTGTACCTCTGGTAGAATTTGGCTGTGAATCCATCTGGTCCTGGACTTTTTGGTTGGTAAGCTATTGATTATTGCCACAATTTCAGATCCTGTTATTGGTCTATTCAGAGATTCAACTTCTTCCTGGTTTCGTCTTGGGAGGGTATATGTGTTGAGGAATTTATCCATTTCTTCTAGATTTTCTAGTTTATTTGCGTAGAGGTGTTTGTAGTATTCTCTGATGGTAGTTTGTATTTCTGTGGGATCGGTGGTGATATCCCCTTTATCATTTTTTATTGTGTCTATTTGATTCTTCTCTCTTTTCTCCTTTATTAGTCTTGCTAGCAGTCTATCAATTTTGTTGATCCTTTCAAAAAACCACCTCCTGGATTCATTAATTTTTGAAGGGTTTTTTGTGTCTCTATTTCCTTCAGTGCTGCTCTGATTTTAGTTATTTATTGCCTTCTGCTGGCTTTTGAATGTGTTTGCTCTTGCTTTTCTAGTTCTTTTAATTGTGATGTTAGGGTTTCAATTTTGGATCTTTCCTGCTTTCTCTTGTGGGCATTTAGTGCTATAAATTTCCCTCTGCACACTGCTTTGAATGTGTCCCAGAGATTCTGGTATGTTGTGTCTTTGTTCTCGTTGGTTTCAAAGAACATCTTTATTTCTGCCTTTATTTTGTTATGTACCCAGTAGTCATTCAGGAGCAGGTTGTTCAGTTTCCATGTAGTTGAGCGGTTTTGAGTGAATTTCTTAATCCTGAGTTCTAGTTTGATTGCACTGTGGTCTGAAAGACAGTTTGTTATAATTTCTCTTCTTTTACATTTGCTGAGAAGAGCTTTACTTCCAAGTATGTGGTCAATTTTGGAATAGATGTGGTGTGGTGCTGAAAAAAATGTATATTCTGTTGATTTGGAGTGGAGAGTTCTGTAGATGTCTATTAGGTCCGCTTGGTGCAGAGCTGAGTTCAATTCCTGGGTATCCTTGTTAACTTTCTGTCTCGTTGATCTGTCTAAAGTTGACAGTGGGGTGTTAAAATCTCCCATTATTGTTGTGTGGGAGTCTAAGTCTCTTTGTAGGTCTCTCAGGACTTGCTTTATGAATCTGGGTGCTCTTGTATCGGGTGCATATACATTTAGGATAGTTAGCTCTTCTCGTTGAATTGATCCCTTTACCATTATTTAATGGCCTTCGTCTCTTTTGATCTTTGTTGGTTTAAAGTCTGTTTTATCAGAGACTAGGATTGCAACCCTGCCTTTTTTTTTGTTTTCCATTTGCTTGGTAGATCTTCCTCCATCCTTTTATTTTGAGCCTATGTGTGTCTCTGCATGTGAAATGGGTTTCCTGAATACAGCTCACTGATGGGTCTTGAGTATGAATTTGCTAGTCTGTGTCTTTTAATTGGAGCATTTAGTCCATTTACATTTAAAGTTAATATTGTTATGTGTGAATTTGATCCTGTCATTATGATGTTAGCTGGTTATTTTGCTCGTTAGTTGATGCAGTTTCTTCCTAGCCTCGATGGTCTTTACAATTTGGCATGATTTTGCAGTGGCTGGTACTGGTTGTTCCTTTCCATGTTTAGTGCTTCCTTCAGGAGCTCTTTTAGGGCAGGCCTGGTGGTGACAAAATCTCTCAGCATTTGCTTGTCTGTAAAGGATTTTATTTCTCCTTCACTTATGAAGCTTAGTTTCTCTGGATATGAAATTCTGGGTTGAAAATTATTTTCTTTAAGAATGTTGAATATCGGCCCCCACTCTCTTCTGGTTTGTAGAGTTTCTGCCGAGAGATCCACTGTTAGTCTGATGGGCTTCCCTTTGTGGGTAACCCGACCTTTCTCTCTAGCTGCCATTAACATTTTTTCCTTCATTTCAACTTTGGTGAATCTGACAATTATGTGTCTTTGAGTTGCTCTTCTCGAGGAGTATCTTTGTGGCATTCTCTGTATTTCCTGAATCTGAATGTTGGCCTGCCTTGCTAGATTGGGGAAGTTCTCCTGGATAATATGCTGCAGAGTGTTTTCTAACTTGGTTCCATTCTCCCCGTTACTTTCAGGTACACCAATCAGACGTAGATTTGGTCTTTTCTCATAGTCCTGTATTTCTTGGAGGCTTTGTTCATTTCTTTTTATTCTTTTTTCTCTAAACTTCCCTTCTCGCTTCATTTCATTCATTTCATCTTCCATCACTGATACCCTTTCTTCCAATTGATCGCATCGGCTCCTAAGGCTTCTGCATTCTTCACGTAGTTCTCGAGCCTTGGCTTTCAGCTCCATCAGCTCCTTTAAGCACTTCTCTGTATTGGTTATTCTAGTTATATATTCTTCTAAACTTTTTTCAAAGTTTTTAACTTCTTTGCCTTTGGTTTGAATTTCCTCCCGTAGCTCAGAGTAGTTTGATCATCTGAAGCCTTCTTCTCTCAACTCGTCAAAGTCATTCTCCAACCAGCTTTATTCCATTGCTGGTGAGGAACTGCGTTCCTTTGGAGGAGGAGACATGCTCTGCTTTTTAGAGTTTCCAGTTTTTCTGCTGTTTTTTCCCCATCTTTGTGGTTTTATCTACTTTTGGTCTTTGATGATGGTGATGTACAGATGGGTTTTTGGTGTGGATGTCCTTTCTGTTTGTTAGCTTTCCTTCTAACAGACAGGACCCTCAGTTGCAGGTCTGTTGGAGGTTGCTAGAGGTCCACTCCAGACCCTGTTTGCCTGGGTATCAGCAGCGGTGGTTGCAGAACAGCGGATTTTTGTGAACCGCGAATGCTGCTGTCTGATCGTTCCTCTGGAAGTTTTGTCTCAGAGGAGTACCCGGCCGTGTGAGGTGTCAGTCTGCCCCTACTGGGGGGTGCCTCCCAGTTAGGCTGCTCAGGGGTCAGGGGTCAGGGACCCACTCGAGGAGGCAGTCTGCCCGTTCTCAGATCTCCAGCTGTGTGCTGGGAGAACCACTGCTCTCTTCAAAGCTGTCAGACAGGGACATTTAAGTCTGCAGAGGTTACTGCTGTCTTTTTGTCTGTGCCCTGCCCCCAGAGGTGGAGCCTACAGAGGCAGGCAGGCCTCCCTGAGCTGTGGTGGGCTCCACCCACTTCCAGCTTCCCGGCTGCTTTGTTTACCTAAGCGAGCCTGGGCAATGGCGGGCACCCCTCCCCCAGCCTCGCTGCCGCCTTGCAGTTTGATCTCAGACTGCTGTGCTAGCAGTCAGCGAGACTCCGTGGGCGTAGGACCCTCCAAGCCATGTGCGGGATATAATCTCCTGGTGCGCCGTTTTTTAAGCCCATCAGAAAAGCGCAGTATTAGGGTGGGAGTGACCTGATTTTCCAGGTGCCGTCTGTCACCCCTTTCTTTGACTAGGAAAGGGAACTCCCTGACCCCTTGTGCTTCCTGAGTGAGGCAATGCCTTGCCCTGCTTTGGCTCGCGCACGGTGCACTGCACCCACTGTCCTGCGCCCACTGTCTGGCATTCCCTAGTGAGATGAACCTGTTACCTCAGATGGAAATGCAGAAATCACCTGTCTTCTGCGTCGCTCATGCTGGGAGATGTAGACCGGAGCTGTTCGTATTCGGCCATCTTGGCTGCCAGACCTATTTTTTTTTTTTTTTTAATTTTGAGATGGAGTTTTACTCTTCTTGCCCAGGCTGGAGTGCAATGGTGCAATCCCAGCTTACTGCAACTTCCACCTCCTGGATTCAAGTGATTCTCCTGCCTCAGCCTCTCAAGTAGTGGGGATTACAGGTGCTTGCCACCATGCCTGGCTAATTTTTGTATTTCTAGTAGAGACAAGGTTTTGCAATGTTGGCCAGGCTGGTCTCGAACTCCTGACCTCAGGTGACTCACCCACCTCGGCCTCCCAAAGTGCTGAAATTTCAGGCATGAGCCACTGTGCCCAGCCAACTGTTTTATTTTTCATGAGACAAGGACTCACCATGTTGCCCAGGTTGGTCTTGAATTCCTGGCCTCATGTCATCCTCCTGTCTAAATTCCTGAAGTGCTGGGATTGCTGGCATTAGCCACCATGACTGGCTTCATGTTCTTCTTCCTGCTGCAACAGTTTGCAGTTTCTTACATTTAGTGGCTTAAAACACCAGAAATCTACCATCTTACAGTTCTGGGGCCCAGAAGCCCAAAATAGGTCTATTAAGGCTAAAGTCAAGGTGTCAGCAGGGCTGCATTCCTTCTGGAGACTCTAAAGTGTTCCTTTAGCTTTTCCCGCTTCTAGAAGCCACCAACATTCCTTGGATCATGGCCCTTGACTCCGTCTTCAAAGCTAGAAGTGAAGCATCTTCAAATCTCCCTCTCTGATCTCTGCTTCCATCACCACATCTCCTGCTCCAAGTCTAACTGTCCTACCCTCTTTCTTTCATAAAGATCCTTGTGATTGCTGGGCATGGTGGCTCCCACCCATAATCCCAACACTGGGAGATCAAGGCAGGAGAAACACTTGAAGCTCAAAATTTGAAAGTAGCCTGAACAACATAGTGAGATCCCACCTCTAGAAAAAAATTAAAATAAATATTAGCCGGACATGGTGGTGTGCACCTGTAGTCCCAGCTACTTGAGAGGTTGAGGTGAGATGATCAGTTTAGCCCAGGAGTTTGAGATCGGCCTGGGTGACATAACTAAATCTCATCTCTACGAAAACGAGCTGGGTGTGGGTGACATGCATGTGTAGTCCCAGCTACTTGGGAGGCTGAGGAGGGAGAATGGCTTGATCTCAGGAGGTCAGAGCTATAGTGAGCTATGATCACATTACTGCATTCCAGTCTGGATGACACGGGGAGATTCTGTCTCAAAAAAAGAAAATAAATACATATTTAATCTCTGTCCCTGGTTCCTGGCACAGAGCTTCCAAAGCTCTTACAAAGACCTCAGTGATAGACATGATAGGAGCATCTTTTGTTTTTAATATTTAGTCTTGGTCCCAGGTTTCTAACACAAGAGCCTCTAAACTTTGGGGGCAATCACATGATTAGAGGCTTGGAACTTTCAGCCTCATGCACTGAACTCCGGGAGGAAGAGGGGCTGAAGATTGACTTAATCACCAACGGCCAAAGATTTTACCAATCATGCTTGCATAATAAAGCCTCCATAAACACCCTGAATGGGGTTTGCAGAGCTTCTGGGGTTGCTGAACACAGGAGATGTTGGCAAGGTGGCATGTTCAACAGAGGACATGGGAGCTCTGTGCCCCTCCTAACTTACCTTGCCCTGGGCATCTTTCTTTTCTTTTGAGACAGGGTCTGGCTCTTTTGTCCAGGCTGGAGTGCAGTGGCACAATCTCAGCTCACAGCAACCTAAGCCTCCCCAGTCCCCAGCTCAAGGCATCCTCTCGGCTCACCTTCCCTAGTAGCTGGAATAATAGATGCACAACACTGCACCCGGTTATTTATTTTTATTTTTCTAATTTTTTGTAGAGATGGGTTTTCACCATGTTGCCCAGGCTGATCTCAAACTCCTGAGTTTAAGTAATCCTCCCACCTCAGCCTCCCAAAGTGCTGGAATTACAGACATGAGCCACCGCATCTGGAAAGTACGTCTCTTTCATTGGCTGTTTCTGAGATGTATCCTTTACAATGAACCAGTAATAGGAAATGAACTGGCCAGATACAGTGGCTCACATCTGTAATCCCAGCACTTTAAGAGGCTGAGGTGGGAGGATCACTTGAGCCCAGGAATTTGTGGCCAGCCTGGGCAACACAACAAGACCCCATCTCTACAAAAAAAAAAATAAAAGAAATTAGCCAGATGTGGTGGTGCAAGCATGTAGTCTCTGCTACTACGGAGGCTGAGGTGGGAGGACCACTGGAGACCAGGCAGTTGATGCTGCAATGAGCTATGACTGCACCATTGCACACCAGCCTGTGCAACAAAATGAGAACCTGTTTCTCAGAAAAAAGAAAATAAACTGTTTTTCTGAGTTCTGTAAACCATTCTAGCAAATCATTAAACCCAAGAAGAGGGTCATTGGAAACCCTGATTTGTAACAGGTTGGACAAAAGTACAGGTGACAACCTAGGACTTGCCACTGGCATCTGAAGTGAGGATAGTCTTGTGGGACTAAGCCCCTAACCTGTGGAGTCTGTGCTAACTCCACGTAGTGTCAGAATAAAATTGTGGGATACCCAGTTAATATCCAGAACACTGGAAAACTTGGTATACAAACTCCACACACACGTTCAGTCAAAAGTGCATGAGGAGAGACAAACACAGGCTTTTCTTTGACCTGTCTACCTGCTTAACTGCATAGGAGAGGCAATACGTGGTGCTCATGAACAAAGCAAACATTAAAGTCAGACCAGACCCAACATTTGACTCAGTCTTAATATCCAGGTGAGCTTGGGCAAATCATTCGTTATCCCTAAGTCTTCATCACTTCATTCATAAAATGAGGATAACTGTGGCACCTACCTGTCATTTTGTGAGAATTAATGAGATATTATGCTTGGTGTTATTGTGATCATCATACCTATTCCAAACTATTTGACAAGGACAGGGATGGATGATAACATCAAAAGATTAGAAACTGTAGTGAGGTCTCTCAGGCAAAATTCCATACAAGCAAATTACTGTCGCTACAAAGTATTCCTGCCACACTTAATTCACCACTTCCTGAAAAAAAAAATGTGCCATCTTCATTGTTCAGGTCGTTACAGTGCTGGTTTCCCTGCCTGGGCAGCTCACTCCATCCCACCCCAGTCCATTCCCCTCCACCTCCCCCTTCCCACCCCATTCTCATACAACTCTTCCTCATCTTTCAGGACTTGGCTTCAAAAGTCACCTTAACTGGAAGCTTCTCTCACCCTCCAGAAGAGCTTCCCATTGCACTTGATGCATGAACTATTATTTGATCATTTTTGAGTTATATTCCAAGTCTTTTTGTACCTGAATAACATGTTGCCCAGTCAGTCTCTCTTCCTGGACTCTGAAGTCTTTCATGGTAGATCCAGCTGGAAGTGACAAAAAGACATTCTTTTGAAATAGAACGGTGACACAGACAGACATAAGTTCTTAAATGTTTTAAATGGTATGTGAAACTTTAACTAAATTCATAGCCTTTTGGGGAACACTTAGGAGGGAAACTTACTGGGAATGTCATAAAGGATTAATTTGTATTTTATTTTATTTTATTTTTTGAGACAGAATCTCATTCTGTCACCTAGGTTGGAGTGCAGTGCTGCAATCAGGGCTCACTGCAGCCTTGACCACCTGGGCTCAGGTAATCTCATTTAATTTTTATTTGGTTTAAAAAACTCAGTCTTGGTTGAGCGTGGTGGCTTCTGCCTGTAATCTCAACACTTTGGGAGGCTGAGAGAGGTATATTACTCGAGGCCAGCAATTTGATATCAGCCTGGAAAACATATTAAGGCCCTGTCTCTACCAAAAAATAACAGAGTGAATGTGTGGAAGACAATTTTTCCAAAGACCTGGGGTGAAGGAAATGATTTCAGGATGATTCAAGTGCATTACGTATATTGCGCACTTTATTTCTATTATTATTACATTGTAATATATAATGAAATAATTCTACAACTCACTAAAATGTAGAATCAGTGGGATCGCTGAGCTTGTTTTCCTGCAACTAGACTGTCCATCTGGGGTGATGGGAGACAGTCACCCCAGGCATTAGATCATCAGGCATTAGATTCTCATAAGGAGCACGAAACCTAGATCCCTCACATGCACATAACAGGGTTCGTGCTCCTAGGAGAATCTAATGCTGCTGCTGATGTGACAGAACATCATGCTTAGGTGGTCATGCAAGTGATGGGAGGGCTAGAAATACAGATGAAGTTTTCCCTCACTCGCCTACTGTTCACCTCCGGCTCTGTGGCCCTGTGGTTGGAGACCCCTGCTAAAGTGCATCTGAAAGGATCCATCCCATGCCCTTCTTCAGAGTCATATTTACTGCCACAGTGGTCAAGTGTAGCACTCCTAAGCTCGCAGGGCCTATGGCTCAGCTGGCATTTCATCACAATCAACAGTAAGTGGTAGCTTGAGTCATTGTGAGGTCACTTCCTGGAAATGACCAGCATCCCATGTCCCATTGGAAAGGAGCTGAGCACTGCTCCTTGGATAACCAAACCTATGCCCAAATCCCATCTGTGTGTGTCTATCTCCTGGAATCCTTCCTATCATCAATTCTGTATTTGTAGGAGTCCAATCAGGAGACACAAACCACTCAAAAGTTTAAACTAGAATGAGCAAAGTGGCTCACACCTATAATCCCAGCATTTTGGGAGGCCAAGGCGGGTGGATCGCTTTGAGCTCAGGAGTTTGAGACCAGCCTGGGAAACATGGTGAAACCCCATCTCTACAAAAAACACAAAAACTAGCCAGGTGTGGTGGCATATATCTGTAATCCCACCTACTCAGGAGGCTGAGGCAGGAGAACTGCTTAAGCCTGGCAGGTGGAGGTTGCAGTGAGCAGAGATTGTGCCACTGCACTCCAGCCTGGGTGATAGCATGAGACCCGGTATTAAAAAAAAAAAAAAAGAAGAAGAAAAACAATATATGTAAATTTAATATAAGAAGTATTAATTTTGGCCAGGTGCAGTGGCTCACGTCTGTAATCCCAGCAGTTTGGGAGGTAGAGGCAGGTGGATCACCTGAGGTCAGGAGTTTGAGACCAGCCTGACCAACATGGAGAAACCCCGTTTCAACTAAAAATATAAAATTAGCCAGGTGTGATGGCACATACCTGTAAATCCCAGCTACTTGGGAGGCTGAGGCAGGAAAATCGCTTGAACCCAGCAGGCGGATGTTGCGGTGAGCCAAGATCGCGCCATTGCACTTCAGCCTGGGCAATAAGAGCTACACTCCATCTCAAAACAAAAAATATTAATTTTAACAGAGGATCAGCATAATGAGGGACACACTAGCACAAATTAAAGACAACTCTACAGAATACAGAACTAGCAGAGGCCAGGCATGGTGACTCAAGCCTGTAATCCCAGCAATTTGGGAAGCCTAGGCAGGAGGATCACTTGAGGCCAGGAGTTGGAGACCAGTCTGACAAACATAATGAGACCCTGTGTCTACCAAGAAAAGAGAAAAATTAGCCAGGTGTGGTAGTGGTACACACCTGTAGTTCCAGCTACTTGGGAGTCTAGGGTGGGAGGGTCCCTTGAGCCTGGGAAGTCTAGGCTACAGTGAGCCAAGATCCTGCCACTGCACTCCAGCCTGGACAAGAGACCCTGTCTTAGAAAGAAAATGAAAAGAAAAGAAAGTGCTAATCCCCCTATGGGAATCTCCTCTTCTCCGGCCCTCTCTGGAACCTCACTTGTCAGTTCTTCCTCCCACTTCCCTGTATCTTTAACCTATCCCCCTCTTTTAGCTCCTTCCCACCATCATCTAAATTACTCAAACTTCTTCTATTTTAAAAACCTCTCCCTAAACTCAGTGTGTCCCCTGCTTTAGGTCTCCTGCACACCCACTGAGCCATCCGCTCCCCGTGGTGCCTTCTCCACACAGCAGCCTGAGCCATGTCTCTAATCCATTAATCTCATCACATTACTCCCCCATTTACATCACTTCTCCTTGTCTCGGGGATTAAGTCCAAACTCCTTAAAAGCCCCTGCTCTTCCTTGCCTTGCAAAGCAGCCTCACTGCTTGCCCCTCTCCATTTTACCTGCTGTGGAATCCAACTGAGTCTCATCTGCCCCCTGAATCAGGAATTAGATTCTCATAAGGAGCTGAATCCTGAATCCACACTCTTTCCCCTCTGGGAGTCTCTGAAGTAGGTGATGCCCTCTGCTTAAAGAGTACACTTCCCCTTAAACCTCTACTCTCTTCCTGGCTAGCTTTGGCTCCTGTCACTTGTCCGCTTTGGCATCACCCCCTCCTGGAAGCCTTCCTTGACTCTCCAGATTCTCAGGAGCATGGGAGGTGAAATGCTCCTCCCATGAATGGATGGAGATTAGCGAGTATGTATTATTCATGCTTAATTCACCAGGGCTTAGCTGAGTACCTGGCACAAAAAAGTTACTGTGGTGGCCAAAGTAATGACCCCCCCACCCCACCAATTGCTCATGTCCTATGTTACACTGCACAAATACATAGGAAGGGGGAATTAAGAGTGCAGATGAAATTAATGTTGCTAATCAGCTGACCTTAAAATAATATTATCCTGGAGTATCTAGAAGAGCCCATGTAATTACAAGTGTTCTTTAAATGTGGAAGAGGGAGGCAGAAAGTTAAGAACCAGAGATGGTGGGCACAATGGCTTATCCCTGTAATACCAATACTTTGGGAGGCCAAGCCAGGAAATTCCCTTGCGTGCAGAAGTTCAAGGCCAGCCCTGGCAACATAGTGAGAGGCCCCATCTCTACTAAAAAAAAAATAATAATAATCACTGTGTGCCATGGTGCTTACCTGTAGTCCCAGCTACTGGGAAGGTTGAAGTGGTAGGATCGCTTGAGCCTGGGAGTTTGAGGCTACAATGAGCCGTGATAGGACCACTGAACTCCAGCCTGAGTGACACAGCAAGGTCCTGTTTCTAAAGAAAAAAAAGGACATTGGAATCAGGGTCCCCTCCATCCTAAGGTGCCTACAATGCATCTCTCTCTGCAAACAAGTAAACATCATCCTCCAACTCCTCACAGAGTGGAGCAGCAGAAAAACTCCCTCACCTCATTTCTGTGCAGTTTGGGAGGCCTGGACAGCCCAATAACCAGCTCCTTGCTGATGAAGCAATCGGGAAATGGCTCGAGTTGAGCTAAGGAGAATTTGGATCCTTCTTTTGGTTCTCAATAGGTAGGGTAGGGGTCAGGCATGGTGGCTCATACGTGTAATCCTTGCACTTTGGGAGGCCAAGGTGAGAGGATCGCTTGAGGCCAGGAGCTCAAGATCAGTCTGGGCAACATAGCGAGACCCGGGTGGCATGCACCTGTGGTCCCCACTACTTGGTAGGATGAGGTGGGAGGACTGATCACTGGATCCCAGCAGTTTCAGACTGCAGTGAGCCATGATCACACCACTGCACTCCAGCCTGTGTGACAGAAACAGACAGTTTCTCAAAAAGTAAAAAAAAAAAAAAAGAGAGACTATAAGGCAGGCACCACCACACCACCACATCTGGCTAATTTTTAAATATTCTGCAGAGATGAGGTCTTGCTAGGTTGCCAAGGCTGGTCTAAAACTCCTGGAATCAGGCTGGGCATGAGGGCTCATGCCTGTAATCCCAGCACTTTGGGAGGCCAAGGCAGGGAGATCACCTGAGGTCAGGAGTTAGAAACCAGCCTGACCAACATGGTGAAACTCCATCTGTACTAAAAGTACAAAAATTAGCTGGACAGTAGTGGCATGTGCCTGTAATCTCAGCTACTTAGGAGGCTGAGGCAGAAGAATCACTTGAACCTGGGAGGTGGAGGCTGCAGTGAGCCGAGGTCGCACCACCGCACTCCACCCTGGGCGACAGTGAGACTCTGTCTCAAAAAAAGAAAAATACAAACAAACAAACAAACAAAAACAAAAAAAAAAACCCCGGCATCAAGAGATCTTCCTATCTCACCCTCCCAATGCCCTGGGATTATAATTTTTGTTTAGAATAATTGAAGATACTTGTTCTTACACTGCTTTAAGGTATAAAGAAAAAAAAAAGATAATAACAAATGTTGGTGAAGGCCGGGCACAGTGGCTCAGCCTGTAATTCCAGAACTTTGGGAGGCTGAGGTGGGCAGATCACTTGAGGCCAGGAGTACGAGACCAGCCTAATCAACATAGTCAAACCCCATTACTACAAAAAAATATAAAAATTAGCCAGGCATGGTGGCATGCACCTATAATTCCCAGCTACTCAGGAGGCTGACATGAGGGAATCACTTGTGCCTGGGAGGGTCAAGGCTATAGTGAACTGTGATGGCATTACTGTGCTGCAGCCTGAGAGACAGAGCAAGCCCCTGTCTAGAAAAAAAAAAATGTCAGTGAAGATGTGGAGGAATTGGAACCCACATACATTACTGGTGGGAACATAAAATCATGTAACCACTTTGCTTGGGTATTTCTTTTCTTGTCATTTTAACTGGATTTTTAAAAAAATCAAGACAGGGTCTCACTATCTTGCCCAGGCTTGTCTTGAACTCATGGGCTCAAGCCATCCTCACAACTGAGCCTCCTGAGTAGCTAGGATTACAGCTGTGAGCCATTGCACCCAATTGGTGTAGCCACTTTAGAAAACAGTCTGGCAGTGTCTCAAAATGCTAAATGTACACTCGTCGTATAATGCAACAATTTCACTCCTAGGCATATATCCCAGAGAAATAAAAATATATGTCCACACAAAAACTTGTACAGCAATCTTCATAGCACCATTATTCATAATGGCCAATACATGGAAAAAACCCAAATGTCCACCAACTGATGAACAGATAAACAAAATGCAGTGTGTCTCTACCACAGAATATTATTCAGCCATAGAAGTAATGAAATATTGATACACACTATGACATAAAGGAAGTTTGAAAACATTGTGCTAAGAGGGAAAAAAAAGCCACAAAAGACCACATATTATACAATTCTATTTGTCCAGGTTAGGCAAATCTACAGTGACAAAAAAATGGATCAATGGTTGCCTAAGGCTGGTGGCCAAGGCAGGTGGGGGGAGTAGGAGGTAGTGGCTAAGGGGTGCGGATTTCTCTATAGAGTAATGAAAGTTTCTAAAAGTGACTGTGGTGATCGATGTACAGCTCTGGGAATACTCTAAAACCTACTGAATTGCAGATTTCAATAAATAAAGTGAATGGTATGTGAATTATATTTTAATAAAGCTATTATTTTAAATAATAATAATAAGGGGCTGGGCACAGGTAGTCATGCCTGCCTGTAATCCCAGCTCTTTGGGAGGCTGAGGCAGGAGGATCACTTGAGGTCAGAAGTTTGAGCCCAGTCTGAGCAACCTAGCAAGATCCCGTCTCTATGATAAAAAAATAAAAAAATTAGCTGGGCATGGTGGCACATGTCTGTAGTCCCAGCTACCCGGGAGACTGACATGGGAGGACTGCTTGAGCCCAGGAGTTTGAAGCTACAGTGACCCATGATCATGTCACTGTACTGCAGCCTGGGTAACAGAGCAAGACTCTGTCTCTAAAAAGGAAAGAAAAGAAATGCAAGTTTTTACCACTTTGTGAGTGTAGCCAAGTTGGTGGAGAAATAGACAAGAATAAAAGGGCACTGAATAATGAGGGTGAGTGGCTGGTTAGGCTCAGTTGCTAGCTTATCAGCTTCTAAAAAATTCATTAGTAAAGTTACAGCTCTGGGGATAGCCATGCAGTCAAAGAATGAATGCTAAATTCATTACAAATGCTCATGGTCTTTCTTTACATGCCTCCTAGTGAAAAATTCCTAAGTGTCTGAATAGCAAGTCTGCAATGATAGCAGCTGTTTACTAAAGACTACAAAAAAGAAATGGAGGCCGGGCATGGTGGCTCATGCCTGTAATCCCTACACTTTGGGAGGCCTAGGCAGGCAGTTCACCTGAGGTCAAGAGTTCGAGACCAGCCTGGCCAACATGGTGGAACCGTGTCTCTACTAAAAATACAAAAATTAGCTGGGTGTGGTAACATGTGGCTGTAATCCCAGCTACTTGGGAGCCTGAGGCAGGAGAACTGGTTGAGCCCAGCAGGAGGAGGTTGCGGTGAGCCAAAATCATGCCATTGCACTCCAGCCTGGGTGACAAAAGCAAGACTGTCAAAAAAAAAAAAAAGGCATCTTCTTCAAGAATGACATAGTTTCATGATTAAAAAGTTCTAATTTTGTGTTTTGATTTGATTTAGCCAATATGACACCAATCTTGGATAAAGTGCAAACAATGCAATTTCATTTTCTCATTAATCAAAACTGATTTGGTGGTCTAATATCAATTCTGATCTTTTAAAAAACTGATCAGATAAAAAAATTATGGAATGATGGAGCCAATAAGGTGTTACAATTTCTTTCAAGGAGAATTTCAAAACCCACACATATCTGAGATGATCAAGTATGAGGAAACGTATTTGATTACTATATTTAAAAATAAACTGATTATATAGCCAACAACAACTGGAAAGAGGTCTCCTCATCCACAGCCACACAAACCCGATCACACGGCTATGCGGTTGTAAGGACTGCATAGCCTAGAAGGGACTGGTCTGACTTCAGATTTCATTTCATTTGTATTTGTATTTTGAGACAGGGTCCCAGTCTGTCACCCAAGCTGGAGTGCAGTGGTATAATCATAGCTCACTACAGCCTTCACCAACTGGGCTCCAGAGATGCTCCTGCCTCAGCTGCCCCAGTACCTGGGAATACAGGCAAGTAACACCATGTCACACTATTTTTTTCATTTTTGTAAAGAGAGAAGTCTTGCTATATTGCCCAAGCTGGCCTCAAACTCCTAGCTTCAAGAGATCTGCCTACCTCGGCCTCCTGAGTAACTGAGGCTATAGGTGCACACCACCATGCCCAGCTATATTTATTTTATTTTATTAAATCTTTTATTTTTGTAGAGAGGAGGTCTTGCTATGTTGCCCAGGCTGCTCTCAAACTCACGGCCTTAAAACGTACTCCCATCTCTGCCTCTCAAGCTGTTGGAACTATAGGTGTGAGACACTGCATCTGGCCTGACTTGAGACTTCTTTAATCTTGCGTCCTTTACTTAGTAGGACTGAGAAAGGTAGTAGTGTTTTTTTTAATTAATAATTCAATTAGAATCAAACTCAAGCTTGACTCCCACCTTCTCTCGCAGTTCACATCCAGTCTGTCAAGAAATCCTATTGACTGACTTCAACATGTATCCGGGCTCTGACCATCTCTCACCACCATCATGACCCTGGTCAGGACCACTATCATCTCCCACCTGGATGTTGCCACAGCTTGGCCCCTGTGCTTCTACCCAAATCTTCCCACAGTCTTTCTCAACTCAGCAGCCAGGGGGTGCTTTTAAATCAGGAGACAGATCATGTTGCCTCTCTGCTCAGAACCACCCCACAGTTCCCATTTTAGTCAGAGTAAAAGCCAAAGCCCCAGCAATGGCCTCCCAGGGTTTACACGATCTGTACTGATCCCAGCCCAGCAACTCCCTGGCTCCTCCCCTACTTCTCTCCCTCTATCTGTTTGCTCCACTGGCCTCCTTCCAGAGCCTCAGACACACCAGGGAGTTTCCTCCCAATGCCTTTATCCTGTTGATTCAGCCTACAGTGCTCTTCCCTTAGCACCTTGGCCAGCTCCATCACCTGCTTCAAACTTTTGCTCAATTTTCACTTATGAGGCCAACCCTGACCACTCTACTTAACATTGCCATCTGTCCCCATTTCCATCATGCTCATTTCTTTCTTTCTTTTTGAAACAGGGTCTTTCTCTATTGCCCAGGATAAAGTACAGTGGTGCAGTCACAGCTCACAGCAACCTCAACCTCTCAGGCTTAAACAATCCTCCTGCCTTGGCCTCCCTAGGAGCTGACACTCCTGGCTAATTTTTTTCAACTTTTTTTTTTTTTTTTTTGAGACAGAGTCTCGCTGTCACCCAGGCTGGAGTACAGTGACGTGATCTCGGTTCACTGAAACTTCCACCTCCTGGGTTCAAATGATTCTCCTGCCTCAGCCTCCCAAGTAGCTGGGACTACATACAGGTGCCCGCTACCATGCCCAGCTAATTTTTGTTTTTTTAGTAGAGACGGGGTTTCACCACGTTGTTCAGGTTGGTCTTGAACCCCTGAACTCAAGTGATCCACCGCCTTGGCCTCCCAAAGTTATGGGATTACAGGCTGAGACACTGCATCTAGCCCCAACCACATTTTTTGAGGCTTGGAACTTTCAGCCTCACTCGCTGAACTCCAGGAGGCAAAAGGGTCTGGAGATTTAACGACCAATGGCCAATGATTTTATCATGCCTCCATGAAAACCCTAAACAGTACGGTTTGGAGAGCTTCTGTTTTGCTGAACACAAGGAGGTGCTGGAAGGGTAGTGTGCCCAACAGAGGGCATGGAAGTGCCCCTTCCCACTTACCTTACCCTGTGCATCTCTTTCATTGGCTGTTCCTGAGATGCAGCCTTTACATTGAGCCAGTAATAGAAAATAAACTGGCCAGATGTGGTCGCTCATGCCAATAATCCCAGCACTTTCCCAGATCTTTTTACCTTGGCCTCCAAGGTGGCTGGGACAACAGGCATGCATTAGTGTACCATCATACCTGGCTATTTTTTTTATTTTTAGTAGAAACAAGGTCTCACCATGTTTCCCAGGCTTGTTTCAAAATTCTGGGCTCAAGCAATCCTTTTGCCTCAGCATCTCAAAGTGCTGGGGTTACAGGTATGGGCCATGGCCCAGCCTGGAACCATGCTACTTGTACAGTCTGCAGAACTGTGAGCCAAATAAACCTTTTTTCTTTATAAACTACCTAGCCTCAGGTGTTTCCTTATAGCAATGGAAAATGGACTAATATAGGAATCGTATGTCAACACTTACCAGACTGTGATGAGCACAATGACAGGAGTATAGAGTGGGACTGAAATGCTCCCAAGGGGCTTCTCGTTGCATCATAGAGAGTGAGGTGAGACATCTCAGCTGAGGCTAAAGATGAGCAAAGATGAGAGTGAAAGAGTGATGATGGGGGTAGGGAGAGGGTTTCCTCAAGGACCAGTAAAGTCCCGGAAGGAAACTGACATTCCGTGTGGCTGGAGGGTAGGTGAATTCAACTGTCATTGCAATTCAGCAACCCGCCCATTTAAGTTTGTGTTTGATTTTCAATATCAGCCCTGTGGATACAAAAAATAAGGAATTGTGTTTGGGCTATCATGGAAGCTCTCTGGATCTTAGACCGCGACTTATGCTGAGAGGTAAAGACTTGAACTTTTTGTTTTTCTCTCTGTAAGTGCTCAAGTGCAGCGGTCCCCAATTTTTTTGGCACCAGGGACTGGTTTTGTGGAAGACAATTTTTCCACAGACTGGAGGCAGCAGGTCAGTTTTGGAATATTTCAAGTAAATTACATTTATTGTGTATGTTATTTCTATTATTATTATATTGTAGTATATAATGAAATAATTATGTAACTCACCATAATGTAGAATCAGTGGGAGTCCTGAGCTTGTTTTTCTGCAACTAGACGGTCCCATCTGGGGGTGATGTGAGACAGTCATAGATTATCAGGCATTAGATTCTCATAAGAACAGAGCAAGGTAGATCCCTCACATGCACAGTTCACAATAGGATTCGTGCTCCTATGAGAATCTAAAGCTGCCGCTGATCTGACAGGAGCCCGAGATCAGGCAGTAATGTGGGGAGTGGCTGTAAATACAGATGAAGCTTCACTCACCCACCCGCTGGTCACCTCCTGCTGTGTGGCCCAATACAGGCCTGTGACCCAGGGATTAGGGGCCCCTGCTCAAGTGCATCCAAAAGGACCCTTCCCACACCAATCTTCATAGTGGTCAAGTGCAGCAACTACTTAGCTCCCAAGGTATGTGCCTCAGCTGGCAATTCATCACAATCAACAGTAGGTGGTAGCTTGAGTCATTGTGAGGTCACTTCCTGGAAATGACCAGCATCCCATATCCCATTGGCAAGGAGCTCAGCACTGCCCCTTGGATAACCAAACCTATGCCCAAATCCCATCTGTGTGGGTCTATCTCCTGGTACCCTTCCTAGCATCAATTCTTTATTTGTAGGAGTCCAATCAGGAGACACAAACCACTCGAAAATTTAAAGTGGTAAAATTCAAAACAAAAAAATATTAATTATAACAAGGCAACAGCATAATGAGAGATTGGCTACCAAAAAGCAAAGAGAAGGCTAGAGAACATAGGAGGCCAGGTATTGTACCCCCTGCTTATAATTCCAGCAATTTCAGAAGCCAAGGCAGGAGGATTGCTTGAGGCCAGGAGTTTGAGACCAGCCTGGGAAGCACAGTGAGGCCCTGTCTTTAAAAAAAAACAAAACAAAAAGAAACACAAAAACAAAAACCTCCATCTCAAAAACAAATAAAAATAAATAAACAAATAAAATAAAAAATAAAAAATTTAGCTTTGCATGCTGTTGTACGTCTATAGTCCCAGCTCCTTGGGAAGCTGAGGTGGGAGTATTACTTGATCCCAGGAGTATGACGCTACAGCAAGCCATGATCACACCACTGCACTGCAGCCTGAGTAACAGAGCAAGACCCTGTCTCTACAAAGAAAAGAAAAGAAATGCAAGTTTTTATCACTTTGTGAGAGTAATAAAGTTTGAGGAGAAACAGAGAAGAACAAAAGAGCACTGAGTGGTGAGGGTGGGTGTCTGGTTAGGCTCAGTTACTAGCTAAGTGGCTTCTGAAAAATTCTTTAATAAAATCATATCTCTGGGGGTCAGTCATGCAGTCAAATGATGAATGCTAAATCCATTACAAATGCCCATCGTCTTTCTTTACATGCCTTCTAGTAAAAAATTCCTAAGTGCCTAAATAGCAAGTGGTCTGAAATGATAGCAGTTGTTTATTAAAGAAATATCTCGGCCAGGTGCGGTGGCTCATGCCTGTAATCCCAGCACTTCGGGAGACTGAGGTGGGCAGACCACCTGAGGTCAGGAGTTGGAGAACAGCCTGGCCAACATGGTGAAACCCCCATCTCTACTCAAAATACAAAAACTTAGCTGGGTATGGTGGTGGGTACCTTAATCCCAGCTACTCGAGAGGCTGAGGCAGGAGAATCACTTGAACCTGGGAGGCGGAGGTTGCAGTGAGCCGAGATCACACCACTGCACTCCAGCCTGAGTAACAAGAGCAAAACTCCATCTCAGAAACAAAAAAAAAAAATCTCGATTTTAAAAAACTATGAGTCAAATATTATTTTCCTCCTCCCATTTTACAGGGTGCAACCTAAATAACAGAGAATTTAAGTAATTTTCCTAAGTGGCAGAGCACAGATTTAAATCCTATCACTTTGGCCTCAGAATTTGTGCTTTATATTATTTTACTATTTTAAAATTCATCTTTTTTAAAACCAAGAGACTTATGCAAAATTGTGCTAGGATTCAAAAAACGCCTCTTGCTTTTCCTGATCATGGTTGCAGGCAGGGCTCATGCTGCATTTTCTTTACTTATTTATGTCCTGCTTGGATGGAGACATGATGACAGGAGCTCCCTCCATCACCGTGCACCAGAAAGAAAAGTGAAGAGAAGCACAGGGAAGCCAGTCTTACCATGTTTGAGCAACTGAACCAATGTCAGCCTGAGCCTACCAGCACAATTACTCTTATGTGAGAAAAACAGGCATCTCCCTATTTGGAAAATCACAGCTGACTGCAGTAGTAAACAATCCACAAGTTATTCCTGGTAACACTATTCCTACAGCCCTAATCCGTCTCAAAAAAAAAAAAAATCCTAATGCAGTTATTTCCTTTTGCATTTATGAGGAGATGGAAGAAATACCCATATTTGATGGTTGGCTGGGAACTGTCTTTGGCACTGTATGAAGTATTTTAATATTGTAAACATGAAAAGATGAGAATCCTGGAGACCCCGTGGGCATGGAGAAAAGGAAGTACATTAGAGGGTGTTGTAGGAAATATTTTCATTCCAGGCACTGCTGTTTAAACTACCCCTAAACTTTCTTTCCTTAAAAGAACAGAAAAAACAAAGAGGACAAAAGATCAAGAAACATTCCACGTGCCCCTCTCCATTCTTATTTGTTGTAATAAAGGAAAAGCATTTTGGAGATTTTCCTGAATGCAGTTTATGATGTGATCCAAGTTATTTATTTTCTGCTAATGATTTTCAAAATTTGAATTAAAAACTTTCAGAAATTTAGCTTTATCAAAGGCAGCTGTTCACATGTAAAACTAGTTTGGTTAACTTCATCTGCATAAACACATAGCTAGTGAATTAGCCTAACTATTAAACTGAAGAATCAACAGAAACATGCCAATGACTGGCCCTTACCTTCCACAGTGACCTCAATTTCAGGAAGATTTTCATTACTCTCAGGCCTTCATGGTCTTTTTGGGGACTGAAAGTTGTAAAATAAGCACAGAATTACTTTAGTATGTTGTAGGAAAAAAATACAAAAGGAGATGTTTTATAAGAGTAGAGTATTAAAATTCATACAGTTTGACTCTTTTCGAAGAAACCTGCAGAATTAAACTTGTAGTGTAGTCCTCTACAGGCGGCTCAAAAAAGCCATGGAAACATGCATAAAGTAGGATTGCAAATGTGACATTTCCAGTGAAATGTTTTTTTTAAAAAAAAAAAGAAAAAGAGGTCCATTAAATAACATAACTTAAAAAGCTAAGAAACTAACTGCAAGTCCCACAAAGATATTGGCCAATGACTCTCTATGATTTTAAGAAATGCTGATAAAGAATGTCTCAATGCAATGAAATATAACAGGAAGTACATGTAATCTCTTACCTTTAGTGTGGCAAGTAGGAAATAATTAGTTCAAGTCAAGAAAGAATACCAAGAAATGTTACAGTAGCCAGTACAATGGTGGTCTAACAGCTAGTAAAACAGTCCTGATATGATGAGAGTTTTTTCAAAAGGAGTCACCCTGTAATGTAACAATAATTCCTATCATTGTGGACAAAAACCCTGACATTTCCTTCCCATGACTGGCAAGTAATTATATGAAGAATAAATTACTTCTTTCATGAAAAAGAAAATCAACACTAGTGTATTTTCTTCAGCCACTAAAATTCTGCAGGAACACAGATATAGTAAGTAACTCAATCATCACATCAGGCCGGGTATGGTGGCTCATGCCTGTCATCCCAGCACATTGAAAGGCCAAGGCGGGTGGGTCACCTGAGTTCAGGAGTTCAAGACCAGCCTGACCAACTTGGTGAAACCCCATCTCTGCTAAAAACACAAAAATTAGCCAGGTATGGTGGCGCATTTCTGTAATCCCAGCTACTCAGGAGGCTGAGGCAGGAGACTCGCCTGAACCCAGGAGGTGGAGGTTGCAGTGAGTGGAGATCACACCACTGGACTCTAGCCTGGGCAATGAGAGTAAAACTCTGCCTCAAAAAAAAAAAAAAAGAAAAGAAAAGAAAACTCAATCATCAATATTTAGTCACTCTTAAGACTGACCCAGGAATAACAGAGCAGATAAAATCCAGCAAATTAGACTTCATTCAAGTACTTAGGTGTACTGTGAGCCACCATGGTGCCTCTAAACACCATGGAGGCAGTGGTCACTATTCTTGCACTGATGAAGATGGCTGTGTACAGGATTGGGGACTTCAGGGGCAATGGAAAGTGCCAGGACTGCAGCTCAGAGCCAGGCTTTTCCATGAAGGACTTATGGCCACACTTGTCACCTCTAGCTAGAAAAACATTTTAGTAGAAATGTCATTTTATTGTTTTAATTCCAGAAATGACTTCAGTGGCAAATAGAACTTACTTTTTTACTGTTGTTGTTGTTGTTGTTGCAGAGTTTCACTCTGTTGCCCAGGCTGGAGTGCAGTGCTGTGATCTCAGTTCATAGCAGCCTCTGCCTTCCAGCTTCAAGTGACTCTCCTGCTTCAGCCTCCCGAGTAGCTGGGATTACAGGTGCCAGCCACCATGCCTGGCTAATTTTTTGTATTTTTAGTAGAGATGGGGTTTCACCATGTTGGCCAGGCTGGTCTCAAACTCCTTACCTCAGGTGATCCACCCACCTCAGCCTCCCAAAGTGCCGGGATTATAGGCGTGAGCCACTGCACCTGGCCTGCAAATACTATTTGGAAGCAGCCCTTTGCTACTAACTGCTCAAGACCGTAATAACCCTCCTCCTTTGGTTGCTGCAAACTGGCACATTTCAGGCTAAACTTTCATCTACACGGAAACAACAAGATCTTCTTTACTACCCCTTCAACCTTGTGAGCATGCTATTAAAAAAATTAATAAAAATAAAAAACTTTGCACAAAGAATTAATGGAATGGGAAATTTAAAAAGTAAGCAGAGGCCTGTTTAGATTACAAGAGGCATAACAACCAAAGTTAGCACATGAAGATTGTTTGGATCCAGATTTAAAGCAAAATTTTTCAGATAATGAGAAAATGAGATACTGTTCAGGTAAGAGTGAGGAAACTTGGCTAGGTGCAGTGGCTCACACCTGTAATCCCAGCACTCTGGGAGGCCGAGGTGGGAGGATCACCTGAGGTCAGGAGTTCAAGACCAGCCTGGCCAATATGGCGAAACCCCGTCTCTACTAAAAATACAAAAATTAGCCGGGTGTGGTGGCATGCGCCTGTAATCCCAGCTCCTCAGGAGGCTGAGGCAGGAGAATTGTTGGAGCACAGGGGGCAGAGGCTGCAGTGAGCCGAGATTAGACCATTGCACTGCAGCCTGGGCACCAGTGCAAGACTCTGTCTCAAAAAAAAAAAAAAGAAAGAAAGAAAAGAGTGAGGAAACTCAGCTAAGGGCTGCATATGAGCTGATACCAAAAAAAGCATTGTTCATTTTGTCAGATGTGATGAGATAGTGGCTGTGTAGGAATACATAAATGCTGTTCGGGGATTCACACTGAACAGATAAAATGATGTGATGACTGATTTGCTTTACAATATTCCTGCAAAGGGAGGTAAAAGAACAGAAGAACAAAATGTGGGACAATCTTAAAGACCACAGAAATTGAGGAATGGGTATTTTAGCGGTCATTGTACTATTTTCTCTACTTCTGAATAGGTATAAAAATTGTAATTTAAAAATGTAAAATAAAACAGCCAGGCGCAGTGACTCATACCTGTAATCCCAGCACTTTGGGAGGCCGAGACAGGTGGATCACATGAGTCAGGAGTTCGAGACCAGCCTGGTCAACATGGTGAAAGCCTGTCTCTACCAAAAATACAAAAAACAAAAAAAAGTCAGCCAGGTATGGTGGCAGGTACCTGTAGTCCCAGCTACTCAGGAGGCTGAGGCAAGAGAATCACTTGAATCCAGGAGGCAGAGGCTGAAGTGAGCTGAGATTTTGCCACTGCACTGCAACCTGGGTGACAGAGTGAGAATCCACCTCAAAAAAAAAGAAAAGAAAAGAAAAGAAAAAAGTATAAATAAATTGATTAATCCCTGCTCTGAAGCCACATCCAAACAGAACTCTAAAAAAAAGATTCAAGCAATTTACTGTGCTGTTTATATACACATCTCCCTCACACCTCTGTAACATTTAAATATTTTACAACATGATGGGTGGGAGTGGCTCAAAGCTGGACATGCTGGCATGTGCCTGTAGCCCCAGCTACTTAGGAGACTGAGGCAGGAGGATAACTTTAGCACAGGAGTTCTAGTCCAGCCCAGACAACATAACAAGACCCTGGTTTTTTTTTTTTTTTTTTTGAGATGGAGTTTGACTCTTGTTACCCAGGCTGGAGTGCAATGGTGGGATCTCAGCTCACTGCAACCTCTGTCTCCCGGGTTCAAGTTATTCTCCTGCCTCAGCCTCCCAAGTAGCTGAGATTACAGTCACACACCACCACACCCAGCTAATTTTGTATTTTTAGTAGAGATGGGGTTTCTCCATGCTGGTCAGGCTGGTCTTGAACTCCCGACCTCAGGTGATCTGCCTTCCAAAATGCTGGGATTACAGACATGGGCCACCACACCCTGCCAATCCTGTTTCTTTAAAAAGAAAGGTTGGGGAGCTGTCAGGGAGCTCACTGATGAATTATTTTGGCAATAACAACAATTGCTATCAAAACACAACTATAAAATCCAAAATTGTATCTATTCCCAGATCTTTCTCCTTACTTCCAAACTCATTTATCCAACTGTCTCCTCCACCTCCACACCTCAACTTAAATGTCAACTCAAAATAAATTAACAATTAATTTCTGTGTTCTTAGACTGGCTTTCCTCTAACATCTCAAGACCTGTCTTAAATTCTTAATGTTATTAGCACCAAATCTGAAGGACTCTAGTATAGAGACTCTTTGATATAAGAAACATGTGTTTTTGAGAAACCACACAAAATGAAATAATTATTATAGCTGTAAAAACAAATATGCCCATAAACAAAAAACGGTAAAGGATTAGAGGCTTTTAGTCACACTAGAGAGTGATGTTAAATTAAATTATTCTGTTAATTCAAGAAAATATATAAACCTAATTCTAACAAATTTTCTATAAAATAAAAAAGAACCAATTGTTGAAGGTGACAGTGAAAAAAGTGGAAGTTTTAGAAAGAGGTGAGGCCAACTGCAGAATGTGCTCATCACATATCATCAAGGCTGCCCCAATCACACCCTCTGCCTCCTCATCCCCTTATTCTACTTAATTCTACCCCAGACCTTAACACCTTACACTGTAAATATCTCCTACTTACTACACATTTCCCCACCAGATTGAATGCGCCAGACTGTATGGGGCAGTTCCCCTGCACCTGACTCACAGGTGCCAAATGACTGCAGGATTATGAGGCTGAAAGTAGTAAACATTTCCTCAATACTTGCAGTGGTTCACAGCCATGAAAAATCTAAGATTTCCTCTCTCTCTTTCAGGAACCTTAAAGAAAGCAGCAATACTGTCAGAAGCATTTGAAAGAGAGCAACTCGATCTTAAGTAGGAGCTGGGTAAAATGAGGCTGAGACTTACTGAGCTGCATTCCCAGATGGTTAAGGCTAAGTCACAGGGTGAGGGAGGTCAACACAATATACAGGTCATAAAGACCTTGCTGATAAAATGGGCTGCAGTAAAAAAGCCAGCCAAAACCAAGATAATGACGAGAGTGACCTCTGCTCATCCTCACTGCAATACACCCATCAACTCCATGGCAGTTTACAAATGCCATGGCAATGTCAGAAAGTTGCTCTGTATGGTCTAAAAGGTGAACCATAAAATTAATCCACTCCTGGCCGTGTGCAGTGGCTCTCACCTATAATCTCAGCACTCTGGGAGGCCAAGGTGGGTGGATCACCTGAGGTCAGGAGTTTAAGACTAGCCCGGCCAACAAGGTGAAACCCCGTCTCTACAAGAAATACAAAAAAAATTAGTTGGGTGTGGTGGTACATGCCTGTGATCCCAGCTATTCAGGAGGCTGAGGAAGGAGAATCGCTTGAACCCAGGAGGCAGAGGTTGCAGTGAGCCAAGATCACACCACTGCACTCCAGCCTGGACTCCATCTCAAAAAAAAAAAAAAAAAAACAGCAACACAGTATGAGAGGTTGGGTATTGTGGTTCATGCCTACAATCCAAGCATGTTGGGAGGCTGAGGTAGGTGGATCACCTGAGGTCAGGAGTTCGAGACCAGCCTGACCAACATGGTGAAACCCCATCTCTACTAAAAATACAAAAATTAGCTGGACATAGTGGCAGGTGCCAGTAATCCCACCGACTTGGGAGGCTGAAGCAGGACAATCGCTTGAACCTGGGAGGTGGAGGTTTCAGTGATCTGAGACCGCACCACTGCACTCCAGCCTGCATAACATGAGCAAAACTCTGTCTCAAAAACAGAACAGTAAGAGAAAACTGAAGCTGAGTCCCACTCATTGTATTTACTTTCCTAAATAAAACAACATTATAAAAAACACTACTCAGTAATATAATTTAGTTGAAGGGGAAAAAACAGACTTATCAAATTTTTTTGCAAAAAAGCTGATCCATCATTTTCCACAATTCAGTGATTCTGGCATACCATACTTCCTTCCCCATCAAAATCACAGGAATACAAGTTTTCTCAATCTAATGAATTTAATAACTTGGGTTATTAAATATTATTATAAAATAGGCAGTATTTTTCTTTCCTGTGACTATTTTTTTTTTTTTTGAGATGGAGTCTCGCTCTGTAGCACACACTGGAGTGCAGTGGCATGATCTCGGCTCACTGCAAGCTCCGCCTCCCAGGTTCATGCCATTCTCCGGCCTCAGCCTCCTGAGTAGCTGGGACTACAGGCGCCCGCCACCACGCCCGGCTAATTTTTTGTATTTTTAGTAGAGACAGTGTTTCACCGTGTTAGCCAGGATGGTCTCGATCTCCTGACCTCGTGCTCCACCTGCCTCATCGTCCCAAAGTGCTGGGATTACAAGCACGAGCCACCGCACCTGGCACCTGTAACTAATATTATTTCTAAGATCCAGAATGTATTTATTACTGAAACAATGCTGACATACACTGCACAAAAAAAAGGAAGAACCAGACATTCATTAAAGCTAGGAAAAAGCAGAACTCAGTATGCTCAAGAACCACTAGCAGGCAGGACAGGTTGTCTCATGCCTGTAATGCCAGTACTTTGGGAGGCTGAGGTGGGCAGATCACCTGAGGTCAGGAGTTCCAGACCAGCCTGGCCAACATGGTGAAACCCAAACTCTACTGCAAATAAAATATTAGGCTGGCGTGGTGGCAGGTGCCTGTAATCCCAGCTACTTGGGAGGCTGAGGCAGACAGAATTGCTGGAACCCAGGAGGTAGAGCTTGCATGAGCTGAGATCACACCACTGCACTCCAGTATGGGCAACAGAGGAAAAACTCCACCTCAAAAAAAAAAAAAAAAAAAAGATAACAGCAAACAGCTAGCAGGTGCCATTTGCTATGGGGAGACTAGGGATATGATCTTGCTGGCAATCCTTCCATTTTAGTAAATCTAAACAGTGTGATTCCATTCTTTTTTGTCTGCACTCCACTCTAGAGCCAAAACCAGAAAATCAATTATATTTCTATTTCTTTCAAAACACATCTAACAATTAAGAGATGATATGCATGGCTCCATGCTCTAAAAGGAACTTTCTTATGTCCTGGGTATCGTGGACATTTGATGAATGCTTGTTCAGTTGGCTAGTGTAGACTTCAATAATAAACTGTTCAGTGCATAATGTCAGACAAATGTTGTATCTGAAAAGTAGGACAAATATTGTTCTTTTAGTTCTGTCTACCCATAAACGCAATACTTACATGTATTTATAATGTGTTAATAAAAAGAAAATGAGTTTATTGTTCTACAGAGTATTAGAATTTTGACATGAATTCTCCTGTCCTGGAACATAATTAAAAGTAAGAGGAATATTATTTCATGTGAAAGGTACCGTTAAAAAAATCTTTGTTAAGCATTAAATAATTATTTCACATAATCTTCTAATCTGACTTAAGACTGAAGACCTACCACCTGAAGCTGGTTTATCAAGTTGTAAGTCTTCACATGTTGAATTCGCAAGTTCATGTCTGAAAGGTGAGAATAAATACTTAATATTCACTAGGCAATATTCAGCAAAGTAATATTCACTGGTGCATATTTTACATTTCATAACCAAGGGTGGCTTTGAAAAAAAAAAAAAAGGCTGGTCATGGTGGCTCATGCCTGTAATCCAACACTTTGGAAGGCTGAGGCAGACAGATCATGAAGCCAGGAATTCAAGACCAGCCTGGCCAACAAGGTGAAACCCCGTCTCTACTAAGCATACAAAAATTATCCAGGCATTGTGGCAGGTGCCTGTCATCCCAGCTACTCAGGAGGCTGACCTAGGAGAAACACTTGAACCTGAGAGGCAGAGATTGCAGTGAGCCAGGACACACCATTGCACTCCAGCATGGGCGACAACAGTGAAACTCCAGCTGAGAAAAAAAAAAAAAAAGAAATATCCCATTACTCTAAGGCAATGTAGATACAGCCAGAATTTCAACAGAAGTCTGAACCACATTATAAAGCCAGAAAAACATACCAGCTAATATTATTTAATACATATAGCACTAAATGGAAGAGGTAATATTTTCTTTTACTTTTTTTTTTTTTTTTTTTTGAGACGGAGTCTCGCTCTATCACGCAGGATGGAGTGCAGTGGCAGGATCTCGGCTCACTGCAACCTCCGCCTCTCGGGTCCAAGCAATTCTCCTGTCTCAGCGTCCCGACTAGCTGGGACTATAGGCACCCGACACCATGCCTACCTAATTTATGTATTTTTGTAGAGACGGGGTTTCATCGTATTGGTCAGGCTGGTCCTGAACTCCTGACCTCAGGAGCTCCGTCCACCTCAGCCTCCCAAAGTGCTGGGATTACAGGCATGAGCCACCATGCCTTGCGGAAAAGGTAATATTTTCCAAACATATACATTAGTGTAACCTTGTTAGACTTATAAATATGATTTTTTTTAGTAACAGAAGAAAATTCTCCTGAACTGTATCATTTCAGCTAACATTTATTTACTTAAGATTAAAATAATATAACAGCTATAGAAAGTCAAGAGGTAGCCAGGCACAGTGGCTCATGCCTGTAACCCAAATACTTTGAGAGACCAAGGCAGGTGAATCACCTTAGGTCAGGAGTTTGAGACCAGCCTGGCCAAAATGGTGAAACCCCATCTCTACTAAAAATACAAAAATTAGCCAGGCATGGTGGTAATCATCTGTAGTCCCAGCTACTAGGGAGGCTGTGATGGGAGGATCACTTGAACCTGAGTGGTGGAGGCTGCAGTGAGCTATGATCACACCACTGCACTCCAGCCTGGGTGAAAGAGCAACACTCTGTTTCAAAGAAAAAAAAAGAAAAAGTCAAGAGCATGGAGAGTATTAAATTCAGACAAAACCAATGGTCTATCATCAGAACAGCTCCATTTTTTTGCTATCATTATGTGTTAAGGTCAATTTGCTAAACACGAATATTTGTACTAAAGTTTTAAGTGTACCATATAACACATTATTGCTGACTTAGGTTTAATGTCCTTTGCCGTACAATATACCTGAATATCTTACTTATATATCACAACAAAAGCATCTTTCCCTAAGGCAATTACCACTAATACTGCTTTAAAGTTATAAAATGTGGGCTGAGGGGTGGCTCATACCTGTAATCCCAGCACTTTGGGAGTCCAAGGCAGGCAGATCACAACGTCAAGAGATTAAGACCATCCTGGCTAACATGGTGAAACCCCATCTCTACTAAAGTACAAAAATTACCTGGGTGTGGTGACGCACCCCTGTAGTCCCCGCTACTTGGGAGGCTGAGGCAGGAGAATTTCTTGAATCCAGGAGGCAGAGGTTGTGGTGAGCTGAGATTGCAACTCCAGCCTGAACAACAAGTGTGAAACTTTGTCTCAAAAAAAAATTATAAAATGTGAGAATTGCTTTCATAATTTTACAACACCTGAGCATTACTGTCTTTAAACTAAAAAATCTAATAAATCACCATCACAACAAAAGCCCCACAAGATAATTTGTTTCACCTTATAAAAAGCACTGACATTTAGTGTGTGGTAATTTGTTGCAGTAGCCACGGGAAACTAGTATTGTACTGAAGCCTCAACACCCACCTGAAAGGGCTGGGCATGGTGGCTCATGCCTGTAATCCCAGCACTTTGTGAGGCTCAGGTGGGTGGATCACTTGAGGTCAGAAATTCAAGACCAGCCTTCCAACATGGTGAAACCTCGTCTCTAAAAATTACAAAAATTAGCTGGGGGTGGTAACACATGCCTATAATCTCAGCTACATAGGAGGCTGAGACATGGGAACTGTTTGAACCCAGGGTGGGGCGGAGGTTGCAGTGAGCCAAGATTGTGCCACTGCACCCCAGCCTGGGTGATAGAGTGGGGCTCCATCTCGACAACAAGAAAACAAAACAAAACAACACAAAACCCCACCTGAAGGTTTCCAGTTCTTTCAATAGTCCCCCACCCAACCCCTTAGAAGCACACAGTCTTTTGCTGTGGGCCATGGAGAGGAAGAAGGAAGCACCTCCTCATGGCAGAGGCCTACCCAGGAGAAACTCCAAGGGAAGGCACTGCCAGGCCGGTCCTTCTGCCAAGGCCATTTTCTTTTTTTTTTTTTTTTCTGACGGAGGGACACAGTTTCACTCCATCTCCCAGACTGCAATGCAGTGGCACAATCTCAGCTCACTTCGACCTCTGCCTCCCCAGTTCAAGCAATTCTCCTGCCTCAGCCTCCCGAGTAGCTGGGATTACAGGAGCACAGCATGTCTAGCTGATTTTTGTATTTGTAGCAGAGATGGGGTTTTGCCATGTTGCCCAGGCTGGACTCAACCTCCTCACCTCAAGTGATCCACCTATCTCAGCCTCCCAAACTGCTGAGGAGTGAGCCACCGCACCCAGCACTCACCAAGGCCTTTGATGGCAGGCTTTTTCCAGGTGACCACTCCTTGTCTGGTCTGGTTCTGCCCCACTCTCCCTCTCACCAAGTTGGAATCCATCACTACTTTTCAGTAGAGGAGAATGTGTACCCCAATCTCAGCTTGGTATGATTCAGATCTGCATTTAACTCATGAAATCTGGCTGATCCTCAAGCCCTGGAGAAAAAAAAGGGTCTCTCTGTGAGTATGATACAGGACAGGTCTGTCCCCAGGACCCTGGGAGAGGGAAGCCCAATGGCCCACCAGGTTGGCAGGGCTGGGGAAGGGAAAGTGTTATGGTAGCCCCAAGACTAAAAAGAGGCAGCAGAGGGAGCAGGACATCACTCCCATTGAACTCATGATGCTGCCTGAGTGAGGTGAGGGAGGAGTGCACCCGAGTGACATGAGGGGGCAGAGAGGCACGGTTCCAGGGCGGCTTTCACCCTTACTTCCTGCCATGTTACTCTGATCCCCTGCAGGTGAGCCTGCCCACTTTTGGCTTAGGGCTGCTGCTGGGGCCTGTACTCAAATGCAGTCCCCCCATGGCCATGGCTCCATGAGTGGGGCAGAGCAGGGAGGAGTCCTAGACAGAGGAGAGGCTGGGGCAGGAGGGAGTGGGCCTCAAACTCCAGGAGGGGGCCCTTCTCATAGGTCCTCTTTTCTGTCCTCTTCTTCCTTACCCCTGGGCTGATCACCTGGGGAAGAACTGAGGCAAGCTTTCTCATCCTCAGGTCTGAGGGGTTCAATTACCGGGCCCAAGTAGCTGGGATTACAGGCATGCACCACCACACCTGGCTAATTTTGCATTTTTAGTAGAGACAGGGTTTCTCCATGTTGGTCAGGCTGGTCTCGAGCTCCTGACCTCAGCTGATCCACCCACCTCTGCCTCCCAAAGTGCTGGGATTACAGGTGCGAGCCACTGAGACTGGCCAAGCAATCCTTTCTAAAAATGAGCTGGGCTCGGTGGCTCATGCCTATAATCAATCCCAGCACTTTGGGAGGCCGAGGTGGGTGGATCACTTGAGGTCAGGAGTTTGAGACCAGCCTGGGTAACATGATGTAATCCCATCTCTACTAAAATAAATAAATAAATAAATAAATAAATAAATTAGCCAGGTGTGATGGTGGCCACCTGTAATCCCAGCATCTCAGGAGGCTGAGACAGGAGAATCACCTGAACCTGGGAGGCAGTGGTTGCAATGAGCCGAGATCATGCCACTGCACTCCAGCCTAGGTGACAACAGTGAGACTCCGTCACAAACAAAAACAAAAACAAAACCAGATTCCATCTCAAAATAAATAAATAAAACAAAAAATGTGGTATGGCAATGAAAATAATTACTGTGTTAAAGACAGTTTCGTAGAAAATAGAAGACCACTCAGATACAATAAGCTGTCTTTTTAGATGAGTATACTTGTTATTCTTATTTTACAGCTAAAGAAACTGGCTCAGAGAATGTTATTCAATTCGACCATGTTGCATTTCTGGACGGTGCAGCTGAGATCAGACTTCGTGTGTAACTCCACTAGCCTACCAGGGTGCCTCTCATAAAGGTAAGAAATGTAAATTTGGCCTAGTCTACAAAGTTGCCAGGGCAGCACTGGGTCAATTCTACATACAGTACTTCTATATTCATCAAGGGAAACCTTAAGGGAAGGTGAAAATGCTTCTAGAAGGCAACTGGACACCAGTGCCCTTGCTTATTGCCTTTGGGCTCTTCCTCTAAGGCCAATAGTGACCTGAAATTACCAACTAACTGTTTCAATCAAGTGGACAAAATGGTACCAAGGTCAACATCAGACAAATTCACTTGAGGACCTATCTATGTGCTTTGAAAGACAAAACTTTTTGTAAAGGATACTGTATTTCAGAAAAACAAAATCATATTAACAACTAATAACACTGTAAAATGCTGATGTGTTGAATGCTAGTTTAGAAAAACATGTTCAAATCTAGGAAAAAAATTTGATAGAAAACTACATAATCAGCTGGGCGCCGTGGCTTACGCCTTTAATCCCAGCACTTTGGGAGGCTGAGGCGGGTGGATGACGAGGTCAGGAGTTCAAGACCAGCCTGACCAACACAGTGAAACCCCATCTCTACTAAAAATATAAAAAATTAGCCAGGCATGGTGGCGTGTGCCTGTAATTCCCAGCTACTCAGACAGGCAGGAGAATTGCTTGAACCCAGAAGGCAGAGGTTGCAGTGAGCAGGTGAGCCAAGATCACACGACTGCATCCCATCCTATGTGACAGAACAAGACTCTGTCTCAAAAAAAAAAAAAAAAAAAAGAAAAGAAAAGAAAAGAAAAGAAAAGAAAACTACGTATCAATTATCTAGCTAGCTAGCTATCTAGAGAAATGGTTTCATTCTATTGCTCAGGATGGAGAGCAGCAGGATGATTATAGCTCACTGCAGCCTTGAGCTCCTGGCAGCAAGTGATGCTCCTGCCTTAGCCTCCTAAGTAGCTGCGGCCACAGGTGGACAGTTACACACGGCTTTTTGTTTTGTTTTGTTTTGTTTTTTGTACAGAAAGGGTTTCACTACATTGCCTGGGCTGGTCTCAAACTTTAGAGTCTCGATGTGTCACCCAGGCTGGGGTGCTTGGTGTGATCTCGGCTCACGGCAACCTCCACTTCCCAGTTCAAGTGATTCTCTAGTATCAGCCTCCCGAGCACCTGGGACTACAGGCATGTGCCACCACACCCGGCTAATTTTTGTTATTTTTTGTAGAGACTGAGTTTCTCCATGTTGGCCAGGCTAGTCTCGAACTCCTGACCTCAGGTGATCCACCCACCTCGGCCTCCCACAGTGCTGAGATTACAGGCGTGAGCCACCATGCAGGGCCAAACACTTTCTTACTTTATTAAATAGCATAACCCAGGTGGGGCATGGTGGCTTATGTCTGTAATCCCTACAAGTCTGAAGGCCAAAGTGAGAATATCAGTGAACCCAGGAGTTTGAAACTGGCCTGGGCAACATAGCGAGACCCCCATCTCTACAAAAAATACAAAAATTAGGCTAGGCGTGCACCACGCCCAGCTAATTTTTGTACCTTTTGTAGGGACGGGGTTTCATCCTGCTGCCCAGGCGGGTCTCGAACTCCCGAGCCCAAGCCATCCTCCCGCCTCGGCCTCCCAAAGTGCTGGGATAACTGGGCCCAACCAGCCTCATGTTTTCCTTAAGCAGTCCCTCCCTGTTGCACACTTGGGTAGTTTCCTTTTTTACTTTTTTAGACAGGGGTTACCTCAGTCTCGCAGGCTGGAGTGCTGTGGTGGGATCATAGCTCATTGGAGCCTTGAACCTTGGGAGTTCAAGTAGCTGGGAAGCTGAGGTGAGACTAAAGAGATGGGGTCGCGCCAGGTTAACAGGCTGCTCTTGGCCTGAAAGGATCCTCCGGCCTCGGCCGCCACCGGACACAGTTTCCTATTTTTGATGGACATACACACTGTGCTGGGTGGGAGTTTATCAACTACCCTTCTGCAGCCAGCAATACAGAGGACCTGGAGAGGAGGTGGCGGTTACCAGGCTCCACTGTCAGAAGACTGACCATCTCCAGGCACTATACCGCCCCTGTGACGTCGCGAAAGACCAGCTTATAGGACTTTTCGAAAGGGCGCCTCTGAGACGTCAACGAAAGCGCGCCCCTATGGCGTCACAGAGGACCGACTCTCACACGCAGCCAATCGGAAGTGAAGGCGGGGCTTCTGGGTCTTCCTGGAGTGCGCATACATGGGCCAGCGGCCACAAGAATTACAATTTACCCCATCGTCCTCTGAGCTTTGGGGATGATGGATGAATAAATAGAGGCACAGACAGGTGATCTACCCAGAGCTGATGAGTAACAAGCCTGCTCTCAGGCTGTGTGACTCCTAGATTAGTACTCTTTTTTTTTTTGGAGAGAAAGTCTAACAATCTCGGCTCACTGCAACCTCCACCTCCTGGGTTCAAGTGATTCTCCTGCCTCAGCCTCCCAAATAGCTGGGGCTACAGGTGCCTGCCATCACAGACATCTAATTTTTGTATTTTTATTGGAGATGGGGTTTCACTATGTTAGCCAGGCTGGTCTCAAACTCTTGACCTCAGGCGGTCCTCCTGCCTCAGCCTCCCAAGTGCTGGGATTACAGGTGTGAGCCACTGTGCTTGGCTGCTTTTTTTTTTTTTTCAAAATAGAGATGTTTAGCCAGATGTGGTGGCACAAACATGTTGTCCCTCCTACTAGGGAGGCTGAGGTGGGAGGATCACTTGAGCCTAGGAGGCAGAGACTGTAGTGAGTCAAGATCATACCAATGCACGTCAACCTGGATGACAGGGTGAGACCCTGTTTAAAAAATAGAAAAGATATGGGGTCTTGCTATGTTGCCTAGGCTGATCTTGAACTCAGCCTCAAGCAATCCTCCTGCCTCAGCCTCCCAAAGTGCTGGGAGTACCGGCATGAGCCGTTGCACCTACCCCTGGGAACTTTTTGCTGGGAGTGGTTTCTCTTATCTGTCCTGGCTTCAGGAGGGCAGGACCCCAAACCAAGGGTTTCTTCAAGTGGACAGCACTTTGGGAATGAAAGTGGGGTCAGTACTTGGTGTGCTGCAGAGGTGGCTATAGCCTACAGGGCCTGCTGGAGCCTAGGACAGCACTTCATGGGGAAAGCTTGGGCCTTACCTGCCCAGGATCTCGTTGGGCTAATAATTGTCATGGAAGTCCTGTGCAGAATGAGAGTCCGGCAGTGCCTCATCCCGGGTCATGCTCAGATCCTCAGCAAGGGAACTCTGGGTGGCTCTGAGAGTGGAACACAAAGAAGCTGTCAGCCTTCCTGACCCAGGGGTTGTTCTTGGGGCCTGGAACTGTTTCTCACTCATCCTTACATCTCCTGGCACTACACTGGCCTACAGTGAATGTTCCAAATAAACGTTTGTGAATTGAGGCCAGGCATGGTGCCTCACACCTATAATCCCAGCACTGTGGGAGGCTGAGGCAGACAGATCACTTGAGGCCAGGATTTTGAGCCCAGCCTGGCCAACATGGTGAAACCCCATCTCTACTAAAAATACAAAAATTAGCTGGACATGGTGGCTGGCACATGCTTGTAGTCCCAGCTGCTTCAGAGGCTGAGGCAGATTTGCTTGAACCTGGAAGGCAGAGGTTGCAGTGAGCGGAGATCGCGTCACTGCACTCCAACCTGGGAGACATGGCAAGACTCCGCTCATAAAAAAAAAAAAAAAAGGCTTCTTTGTAGAGATCGGGGTCTTGCTCTGTTACCCAGGCTGCAGTGCAGTGCAACAATCATAGCTTACTGCCGCTACTGCTGCCTCAACCTCCTGGGCTCAAGCTATCCTCACACACTACCCTCCCGAGTAGCTGGGACTAAAGTATGCCCCAGGCTTGAGTGCAGTGGTGCAATCTCGGCTCTCTGCCACCTCCACCTCCCAGGTTCAAGCGATTCTCCTGCCTCAGTCTCCCAAGTAGCTGGAATTATAGGCGCCTGCAACCATGCCCAGCTAATTTTTTGTATTTTTAGTAAAGACAGGGTTTCGCCATGTTGGCCAGGCTGGTGTTGAACTCCTGACCTCAGGTGATCTGCCCACCTCAGTCTCCCAGGAAGAAGAAACTGTTGGTCTCATAAGTGTCCCTCAGCTGTACTGAAATGGAAATTGCTAGCTCATCTCAGGTGGCAGGGGAGCCCGGGCAGGGGCAGCTGGGGCACGGGGGTCAGGGACCGAGGCTGCTGTCAGCTAACTTCAAAAGCTGACACGGGAATCAGGAGGGTGCTCAAAGGATGTCAACCCGGGGTGTGGGCAGGCCCAGGATTACAGGTGTGAGCCACTGTGCTTGGCCACTTTTTTTTTTTTTAGTAGAGATGGTTAGCAAGATGTGGTGGCACACACCTGTTGTCCCTCCTACTAGGGAGGCTGAGGTGGGAAGATCACTTGAGCCTAGGAGGCAGAGAGTGTAGTGAGTCAAGATCATACCACTGCATGCTGACATGGATGACAGGGTGAGACCGTGTCTAAAAAATAAAAAAGATATGGGGTCTCGCTATGTTGCCCAGGCTGATCTTGAACTCAGCCTCAAGCAACTTTATTATTATTATTGTTATTATTTTTAGAGACAAGGTCTCATGGTCTCACCCACACTGGAGTGCAATAGTGCAATCATAGCTCACTGCAGCCTCAAACTACTGGGCTCTGGTGATGCTCCTGCCTCAGCCTCCTGAGTGGCTGGGATTACAGGCATGCACCAGCACACCTGGCTCATTCAGCCCAGGGACATCAAACCCCCATCCCCTCACCTGCAACCATCCCTGCCTGGGACCCCTTCTGTCAAAGCAGTGAGGGTACAGCTGGGAGCCTTGAGCCTGGGTGGTTCTAACTGGCTGTGTGGTGGGGCCACATTCCCTGGCTTGGGCTGTCAGGGCAGAATCACAGGGGTCACCCCACCGTGGAGCTTGGGGCCCTCACTCACTGATGTTGGGGTGCCCTGAGACCTTGTGCAGGATGTCAACCTCCATCAGTGTGGCTTCTTGCAGCTCCTGCACCTCCTCGGGGGTGAAGCTGCTTCCACTGGTGACGTCGATGACCTTCACAGCATGCTCCTGGCTCGTGGGCTTGTGGATGCAGCACCTGACCATACTGCTAATGCCCCTGGGAGTGCAAAGGACAGATGGCCTCAGGGGGCCCCTCACCCCACGGGGAGTCCCAGATTCAAGGCTGCAGCAGACATGTCCTGCCCTTATCTAGAGATTTACACTTTCCCTCAACTTCCTCTGAGCTTTTGGGGATTGTGGATGAATAAATACAGGCACAAATAGGTGATTTGCCCAGAGCTGATCAGTAGAAGCCTGCTCTCAGGCTGTGTGACTCCTAGTTTAGTCTTTTTTTTTTTTTTTTTGGAGAGAAAGTCTCACTCTGTTGCCGAGGCTGCAGTGCGGTGGCACGATCCCGGCTCATGCAACCTCCACCTCCTGTGTTCAAGTGATTCTCCTGCCTCAGCCTCCCGAGTAGCTGGGACTACAGGCGCCTGCCACCACACACATCTAATTTTTGTATTTTTACTGGAGACGGGGTTTTACCATGTTAGCCAGGCTAGTCTCAAACTCTCGACCTCAGGCGGTCCTCCCACCTCAGTCTCCAAAAGTGCTGGGATTACAGGTGTGAACCACTGTGCTTGGCCACTTTTTTTTTTTTAATAGAGATGGTTAGCAAGATGTGGTGACACACACCTGTTGTCCCTCCTACTAGGGAGGCTGAGGTGGGAGGATCACTTGAGCCTAGGAGGCCTGCAGACTGTAGTGAGTCAAGATCTTACCACTGCACGCCAACCTGGATGACAAGGTGAGACCATGTCTAAAAAATAAAAAAGATATGGGGTCTTGCTGTGTTGCCCAGGCTGATCTTGAACTCAGCCTCAAGGAATACTCCCGCCTCAGCCTCCCAAAGTGCTGGGAGTACAGGCATGAGCCATTGTACCTGTCCATGGGAGCGGTTCTTGAGCACACTGAATTCTGCTTTTTCCTAGCTTTAATGAATGTCTAGTTCTTCCTTTTTAGGTGCAGTGTATGTCAGCATTGTTTCAGTAATAAATGCATTCTAGATCTTAGAAATAATATTGGTCACAGGTGCCAGGTGCAGTGGCTCACGCCTGTAATCCCAACACTTTGGAAGGCTGAGGCAGACAGATCATGAAGTCAGGAGTTCAAGACCAGCCTGGCCAATATGGTGAAACCCTGTCTCTACTAAACATACAAAAATTAGCCAGGTGTTGTGGCAGGTGCCTGTCATCCCAGCTACTCAGGAAGCTGAGCTACGAGAATCACTGGAACCTGGAAGGCAGAGATTGCAGTGAGCCAGGATCACACCATTGCACTCCAGCATGGGCAACAAGAGCAAAACTCCAGCTGAAGAAAAAAAAAACAAAGAAATATCCCATTACTTTAAGGCAATGTAGATACAGCCAGAATTTCTACAGAAATCTGAACCACATTATAAAGCCAGAAAAACATACCAGCTAATATTATTTAATACATATAGCACTAAATGGAAGAGGTAATATTTTCTTTTAATTTTTTTTTTTTTTGAGATGGAGCCTCACCCTATCACCCAGGATGGAATGCAGTGGCAGGATCTTGGCTCACTGCAACCTCGACCTGCCAGGTCCAAGCAATTCTCCCGTCTCAGCCTCCCAAGTAGCTGGGACTACAGGCACCAGCCACCATGCCCAACTAATATTTGTATTTTTGTAGAGACGGGGTTTCACCATATTGGTCAGGCTGGTCTTGAACTTCTGACCTCGGGTGATCCGTCCACCTCAGCCTCCCAAAGTGCTGGGATTACAGGCATGAGCCACCATGCCTGGCCAGAAAAGGTAATATTTTCCAAACATATACATTAGTGTATAACCTTATTAAACTTATAAATATGATTTTTTTCAGTAACAGAAGAAGATTCTCCTAAACTGTATCATTTCAGCTAACATTTACTTAAAATTAAAATAATATAACAGCTATAAAAAGTCAAGAGGCACCCAGGCGCAGTGGCTCATGCCTGTAACCCAAACACTTTGGGAGGCCGAGGCAGGTGAATCACCTGAGGTCAGGAGTTTGAGACCAGCCTGGCCAACATGGTAAAACCCCATCTCTACTAAAAATACAAAAATTAGCCACGCATGGTGGTAATCACTTGTAGTCCCAGCTACTAGGGAGGCTATGATGGGAGGATCACTTGAACCTGAGTGGTGAAGGTTGCAGTGAGCTATGATTGCACCACTGCACTCCAGCCTGGGTGACAGAGCAAGACTCTGTTTCAATGAAAAAAATGAAACAGTCAAGAGCATGGAGAGTATTAAATTCAGACATAACCAATGGTCTATCATCAGAATAGCTCCATTTTTTTGCTATCATTATGTGTTAAGGTCAATTTGCTAAACACGAATATTTGTACTAAAGTTTTAAGTGTACCATATAACACATTATTGCTGACTTAGGTTTAATATCCTTTGCTGTACAATATACTTGAATATAATACTTATATATCACAACAAAAGTATCTTTCCCTAAGGCAATTACCATTAATACTGCTTTAAAGTTATAAAATGTGGGCTGAGGGGTGGCTCACACCTGTAATCCCAGCACTTTGGGAGTCCGAGGCAGGCAGATCACAACGTCAAGAGATTAAGACCATGCTGGCCAACATGGTGAAACCCCGTCTCTACTGAAGTACAAAAATTACCTGGGCGTGGGATGCACCCCTGTAGTCCCAGCAACTTGGGAGGCTGAGGCAGGAGAATCTCTTGAATCTGGGAGGTGGACGTTGTGGTAAGCTGAGATTGCAACTCCAGCCTGAACAACAAGTGCAAAACTTTGTCTCAAAAAAATATGAAATGTGAAGATTGTTTTTATAATTTTCAACACCTGAACATTACTGTCTTTAAACTAATCTAACAAATCACCATCACAACAAAAGCCCCACAAGATAATCTGTTTCACCTTATAAAAAGCACTGACAGTTACTGTGTGGTAATTTGTTGCAGTAGCCACGGAAACTAGTATTGTACTGAAGCCTCAACACCCACTTGAAGGGGCTGGGCATGGTGGCTCATGCCCGTAATCCCAGCACTTTGAGAGGCCCAGGTGGGTGGATCACTTGAGGTCAGGAATTGGAGACCAGCCTTGCCAACATGGTAAAACCCTGTCTCTAAAAAAAATACAAAAATTAGCTAGGGGTGGTGGCACATGCCTATAATCTCAGCTACTCAGGAGGCTGAGACATGGGAACTGTTTGAACCCAGGGTGGGGCGGAGTTTGCAGTGAGCCAAGATTGTGCCACTGCACCCCAGCCTAGGTGACAGAGTGAGGCTCTATCTCAACAACAACAACAAAAACCCCACCTGGTTCTGCCCCACTCTCCCTCTCACGAAGTTGGAATCCCTTACTACTTTTCAGTAGAGGAGAGTTTATACCCCAATCTCAGCTTGATATGATTCAGATCTCCATTTAACTCATGAAACCTGGCTGATCCTCAAGCCCTGGAGAAAAAAAGGGTCTCTCTGTATGATACAGGACAGGTCTGTCCCCAGGACCCTGGGAGAGGGAAGCCCAATGGCCCACCAGGTTGGCAGGGCTGGGGAAGGGAAAGTGTTATGGTAGCCCAAGACTAAAAAGAGGCAGCAGAGGGAGCAGGACATCACTCCCATTGAACTCATGATGCTGCTGCCTGAGTGAGGTGAGGGAGGAGTGCACCCGAGTGATGTGATGGGGCAGAGAGGCACGGTTCCAGGGCGGCTTTCACCCTTACTTCCTGCCATGTTACTCTGATCCCCTGCAGGTGAGCCTGCCCACTTTTGGCTTAGGGCTGCTGCTGGGGCCTGTACTCAAATGCAGTCCCCCATTGCCGTGGCTACAGGAGTGGGGCACAGCAGGGAGCGGGACAGAGGAGAGGCTGGGGCAGGAGGGAGCGGGCCTCAAACTCCAGGAGGGGGCCCTTCTCATGGGTCCTCTTTTCCAGCCTCTCCTTCCTTACCCCTGGGCTGATCACCTGGGGAAGAACTGAGGCAAGCTTTCTCATCCTCAGGTCTGAGGGGTTCAATTACCAGGCCCAAGTAGCTGGGATTACAGGCATGCACCACCACACCTGGCTAATTTTGCATTTTTAGTAGAGACAGGGTTTCTCCATGTTGGTCAGGCTGGTCTCGAGCTCCTGACCTCAGCTGATCCACCCACCTCGGCTTCCCAAAGAGCTGGGATTACAGGCGTGAGCCACCACGCCGGGCCGAACACGTTCTTATTCTATTAAATAGCATAACCCAGGTAGGGCACAGTGGCTCACGCCTGTAATCCCTACAAGTCTAAAGGCCAAGGTGAGAAGATCAGTAACCCAGGAGTTTGAGACCGGCCTGGGCAACATAGCGAGACCCCCATCGCTACAAAAAATACAAAAATCAGGCCAGGTGTGCACCGCCCCCAGCTAATTTTTGTACCTTTTGTAGAGACGGGGTTTTATCATGTTGCCCAGGCTGGTCTCGAACGCCGGAGCCCAAGCCATCCTCCTGCCTCGGCCTCCCAAAGTGCTGGGATAAGTGGGCCCAACTAGCCTCATGTTTTCTTTAAGCAGTCCCTCCCTGTTGCACACTTGGATAGTTTCCTTTTTTACTTTTTTAGACAGGGGTTACCTCAGTCTCGCAGACTGGAGTGTTGTGGTGGGATCATAGCTCATTGGAGCCTTGAACCTTGCGGGGTTCAAGTAGCTGGGAAGCTGAGGTGAGACTAAAGAGATGGGGTCGCGCCAGGTTAACAGGCTGCTCTTGGCCCGAAAGGATCCTCTCGCGTCCGCCGCCACCGCACACAGTTTCCTATTTTTGACGGACATACACACTGTGCTGGGTGGGAGTTTGTCAACTACCCTTCTCCAGCCAGCAATACACAGGACCTGGAGAGGAAGTCGCGGTTACCAGGCTCGACTCTGAGGAGACTGACCACCTCCAGGTACTATATCGCCCCTGTGACGTCGCTGAAAGCGCGCGTCTGTGGCGTTGCGGAAGGCCAGCGTGTATGACGTTGCCGAAGGCGCGCCTCTGAGACGTCACCGAAGTCGCGCCCTAAGACGTCACCGAAGTCGCGCCCTAATACGTCACCGAGGGCGCGCCCCTATGGCGTCACATCGGACCGACCGCCACGCGCAGCCAATTGGAACTCGAGGCGGGGCTGCTGGGTCTTCCTGGAGCGCGCATGCGCCGGCGAGCTGCCACAAGGTTTACACTTTCCCCCATCTTCCTCTGTGCTTTTGGGGATGGTGGATGAATCAATACAGGCAAAGACAGGTGATTTGCCCAGAGCTGATGACTAACAGGCCTGCTCTCAGGCCTTATGACTCCTAGTTTAGGGCTTTTTTTTTTTTTTTTTGAGAGAAAGTCTCACTCTTGTCACCCAGGCTGCAGTGCAGTGGCATGATCTCCGCTCACTGCAACCTCCACCTCCTGGGTTCAAGCGATTCTCCAGCCTCAGCCTCCCGAGTAGCTGCGACTACCGGTGCCTACCACCACAGACGTCTAATTTTTGTATTTTTATTGGAGACGGAGTTTCACCATGTTGTCTAGGCTAGTCTGGAACTCCTGACCTCAGGTGATCCTCCCGCCTCAGCCTCCCAAAGTGCTGAGATTACAGGTGTGAACCACTGTGCTGTGCCGGAATTTTTTTTTTTTTTTTTTTTGATAGAGATGGTTAGCCAGATGTGGTCGCACACACCTGTTGTCCCTCCTACTAGGGAGGCTGAGGTGAGAGGATCACTTGAGCCTAGGAGGCAGAGACTGTAGTGAGTCAAGATCATACCACTGCACGCCAACTTGGAGGCAGGAGGATTGCCTGAGGCCAGGAGTTCGAGCCAGCCTCGGCAGCATAATGAGATTCCATCTCTGTAAAAAATAAAATTTAGCCAAGTGTGGTAGCGTGCACCTGTGGTCCCAGCTACTCGGAAGGCAAAGGCGAGGATTGCTTGAGTCCTGGAGGTTGAGGCTGCAGTGAGCTATAATTGCGCCATTCCAGCCTGGGAGACAGGGTGAGATTCTGTCTCAAAAAAAGAAAAAATAATAATAAAACTGTGGGGGAAGGACACTCAAACCCCCTACTGGAAGCAAGGCTTCCTCATTCCATCATATTCTGCTCATCCTCCAAGGCTCGGCTCAGGGGCCTGCCTCTCCAAGAAACTTCCCAGCCCTCAGCCCCCTTCCTTCCTGTTTTCGCAGCACTGGTGTCACCTCATCCTGCCCAACTATGTAGCGTGCAGGCCTCCATCTTCCACATGACTGCAGAACCAGAGAGCTCTGGTGGTATCTGGTTCCATGTGTCCCCACTGGCACCTCGCCTGGGACGTTGTCTGCACTGACCAGTGCTAGCAATCAAAATAGCAGGCATGCCTGACCATGTGCTGAGGCTCAGTACGCAGCACTGGTCAGCTATGATTTCAGCTCAGCCTCTAGCATCCCGCTGGGGTAGCTTAATAATCCCTGGATTTCACAGATGGAAAATGTTAGGAAAGTCTCTAAGCCCCCATGGAAGGTCCCAGAGCCCAAATTCAAACCCAAGTGGAACATTCCTCTGCTTCACTGTGATCTGGTGTGAATTTTAACCTAAGGTCCTGGCATTTAAGAGCTCGAAGTCACCACGGAGGTGGAGAGCTCAGCCCTGACATTGGATGGAAGCTGAGACTGGTGAGGTTCTCACCGGGACTTTTGCAGGGAGTTGGGGAGAATTCTGAAGGCAGTACAGATGTTCTGACCCCAAGACCGTCTCCTCCAGCTGGACCACACACTTGTTTCCTGCTCCTACACCTGTCCATCCCATCCCTTGGATTCTAGGTGTACAGAGGGGTGGGCACATGCTAAGGTCACCCCTGTTAGCCTCATGGACAAGGTGGGCCTGGAGCAGGAACCCACCTGATAGAAGACACCTGAAGTCTGTCCATACACACTCAGTGTGGGCATCACTTGCACATAGGTGCAGCTTTTGCTCTGGGAAACCACTTTAAATGAATTGATGGCCTCACCACGGTGGAGACATGGCTTGACTCCGGAGAGACTCCATTGTAGATAAATATTTGAGTAAAAGGTTTCATGTTAGAATAGCATCTGCATGCAAATGACAGGCAATGGGCGGGTGCAGTGGCTCACACCTGTAATCCCAGCTACTTGAGAGGCAGAGGCAAGAGGATCGCTTGAGCCCACGAGTTTGAGACCAGCCTGGATGACATGGTAAGACCCCATCTCTAAAAAACAAAACAAAAAAAATGTTTAAATTAGCAGGGCATGGTAGTCCCTGTAGAGAAAGCTACTCTGGAAGCTGAGGCGAGAGGATTGCTTGAGCCCAGGAGTTGAAGGCAGTAGTGAGCTATGATTGTGCCACTGCATTCCAGCCTGGGCAACAGAGCCAGACCCCATCTCCATCTCTTTTTTTGGAGATGGAATCTCGCTCATCCCCCAGGTGGAGTGCAGTGGTGAGATCCAGGTTCACTGCAACCTCCTTCTCCCAGGTTCAAGCAATTCTCCTGCCTCAGCCTCTGGAGTAGCTTGGATTACAAGTGCCCACCACCACGCCTGGCTAATGTCTGTATTTTTAGTAGAGACGGGGTTTCACCATGTTGGCCAGGCTGGTCATGAACTCCTGACCTCAAGTGACGCACTCACCTTGGCCTCCCAAAGTGCTGGGATTGCAGGCATGAGCCACTGCGCCCGACCCAGACTCCAACTCTTTAAAACAAAAAAGTACCTGAGGTAAATGGGGAAAACACTTGTGAGACAAGACCAAAACCTACAGTGGCTGCTAAATGTCAGTACTATGAGCCCAGGATTCTCCTACATCCCCTTCCATGGTCAGGGAGGACTACTGGGCTGTGTGTCTTCTGTGATTCTCCCCTGGCTCTGAGCCCTTTGCATCTGCACCTCACAGCGCCGCTCAAATCCCTGGGGGTAAAGTGCAGTGGCAGATGTTGGCCAGTTGTAGTCTGATAGGATAAAAGCCACAGGAGAGTTCTGAAATTCTCTTTTCCTCTCGAGTATGTATTTCTGCATCTTTACGGAGCCTCATAAATGCTTTTTAAACCTACCCTGGGATTTGAACCAGCGCCCATAGACACAGAAGTCTTGTCAGGTCAGCCAGGGGCTGCTACTGAGGCAGCATCTCTCCCTAGCCCCCCACCCACAGGTTCAGAAGGGAAACCCTTCCCTCAGGCGGCTTATGAGACCCAGTACTTCTAGTTTCACTTCTTTAAAAACACCGTACAAAAGAAAAAGGCTGTCAAAACACAAGCAGTGTTTGAAACGAAGCTTTGTAGGTCCCCCTGCACTACCACCATCATGGGCAGCATAGCAGATGGGTTCTGGGACACCAGCTAAAATGTGTGCAAGAGAAACCAGGGCTCATGGCAGACGTGTGTTTCTCTGTTTTGTTGACCAACTTCTGCTAGAATTCATAGCCATCTAGCCTATGTATTGGATTTTTATTTCTGTGACGTCTGCATCTTTTAAAAATATCAGTTGGGGCCAAGGTGGGTGGATCACTTGAGGTCAGGAGTTCAAGACCAACCTGGCCAACATGGCCAAACCCTGTCTACTAAAAATATAAAAATTAGCTGGGCATGGTGGTGTGTGCCTGTAATCCCAGCTACTTGGGAGGCTGAGGCAGGAGAATCACTTGAACTGGGAGCCAGAGGCTGCAGTTAGCTGAGATCGTGCTTCTGCACTCTAGCCTGGGTGGCAGAGTGAGAGTCCAAATAAAAAATAACAATAATAATTTAAAAAATCAATCAGTAGCCAAGCACCATGGCATATACCTATAGTCCCAGCCACTTGGGAGGCTGGAGGATCACTTGAGTTCAGGAGTTCAAGACCAGCCTGGGCAACATAGCAAGCCCTCATCTCTACAAAAAATTAAAAATTAGCAGGGCATGGTGGCACATGTCTGTAGTCCCAGATCCTCAGGAGGCAGGAGGATTTCTTGAGCCTAGGAGTTCAAGGCAAACCTGGGCGACATAGTGAGATTCCATTTCAAAAATATGTATCAGTAGGTTAATCTAGATGTTGTCACATGGGCCAAGCAACCAAAGTCACATCTTAGAGTTGTGGACTGTGTAATCAGATAAGTGTGGCTACAGTCACAGAAGGTCAGGGTAGAAAGAGGCTTGGAGAGGGGCACACTTCTAGCCAGAGCTTTCCTACTGAGCTCCTTAAAGCTCAGGGGAAAGTGGGACAGGGTGGGGGGGCGACCTAAATCCCACCCCCTCCCATCTTCAACCAGAGCAACCCCATTTGTACCTGCTCAGCAGTATCGTGCATCCATGTAAAATTTTATTTGAAAATGGTCTTCTGCAATTAAAACTACAAAAAAAGATTGAAAGTGGCCAACTTAAACTCCACTCTGTTTCTTTTTTGATTTGGGAGACTGGTGTGCACAGAAGGGAAGTGTCAGCTAATGAAACTGTAACCTCACCACAGATGCCTGCCCATGGCTGGTGGAGCTCCCAAGGCCTGGGCCACACCCTATGTGCCCCATGCCCAGCAAGTGGAGGGAGGTGTGGTCAGTACATGTTTGTAAGATAAAGAAAAACATGCTTCCCAATCAGCCATATTACCCAGAGGGCGATATTGATTTAGATCTTATTTCAGCTTGGCTACAGAGGCTCAGGTGCCAGTGAGCAGAAGTCTGGCCATTGTGGTGGATTCTGGAAGATAATGTGCTATACTATTAGCAGGGGTGCAATTTGGGGTGTGAGACCACCAGAGCTTTGGTTCCCCCTGCCACACTTGTATTATTTGGAGTTGTTTTGTTGTTGTTCATGGTAATTACCTATGATTAGACAACAATCTAGTTCCTTTGCAATAGGGAATAATATGTCTGTGACACTCACAGCCTCTAGACCTGGGGAACCTCTGGCCACCCCGAGGGGGCCCGGTCATCCTGCTGCTGGTCATGTCCAGCTCCGGGTGGCTGGCTAGGTGGCCTGTGTGGGAGGTCCACTCTTTGTCTTTATAAAAAGAAGGGCTTGGGCCAGGCATGGTGGCTCATGCCTGTAATCCCAGCACTTTGGGAGGCCAAGGAAGGCGGATCACCTGAGGTCGGGAGTTCAAGACCAGCCTGACCAACATAGCAAAACCTCGTCTTTACTAAAAAATACAAAAATTAGCTGGGCGTGTGGTGGGTTCCTGTAATCCGAGCTACTCGGGAGGCGGAGGCAGGAGAATTGCTTGAACCTGGGAGGCAGAGGTTGCAGTGAGCCGAGATTGCACCACCGCACTCTAGCCTGGGCAACAGGGTGAGACTCCATCTCATAAATAAACAAATAAATAAATAAGATAACAAGGTGTGCTGGAGATGGCCACAGGCCTGTGGCAGCCGCGCCATCAGGGAAATGGAGTCAGAGAGAGCTGCAGCTGCTCTGATAGGGAGGTGGGTGTGTGCAGGATCCTCTGGGGGTGGCTCAGGCCTCCCAGGGGAGCACTTACCTTTTTATTTCCTAGTATGTCAGAACTGCTGATGCAGGAATAAAGCAAAGTGCCTGCCACTCCACGCGACTGCCGTTTTTTCATTCATTCATGTATTCGTTCTTCCTTTACGCATGCATGGCAGATTAACAAAAGGGCCTCCACAAACTAGCCAGCTGGCGTCTATGGGTTTTTAGCCTCTCTGAGCAGGTTTGACAGGGCTGCTTTTTCCTTTCCCTAACTCTGACTTCTGTCCCGGCCTCTTCCACTTAATATCAGCCCTTGTTCCTACACTACACCTCCCGATGCAGACTGGGACATTCTCAGGCTGTGTTTGAGCCACCCCTTCATCCTCTGTGCTTTTCCCTGGCATCCTCAGCTCCCCTCTCCCCATCATGGTGCTCCTGGGCTCTTCCCAGAGCTCCTGTTACTCTCTCTGTCCTCCCAACCCCAAACCTGTCCAGCTGTGTATCCACCTGCCCAGCTGCCATTCATGCTGCAGATGTAGCACTCTCAGAGCCCATCTGTCTCCACTCACTCAGGCATCCTACCTCCTACTCCTGGTGGTGGCCGCAGTGCCCACTGGGCCACCCCAGCCAAGCCCAAGAGTAGCCACATGGGAGCCCTTCCTCCATCTCCCCTTCCTCATTCACACATTACCACATCTTGCCAATTTCATCTCCTGAGGACCTCACCTTCCATCATTCTCTCCCCATCATACCACAGTTGCCACCTTTATTTCTCTCCTAGACCTCAGCTGGTGTTACTTGGACAGTCATTTCGTTGGAACCTCCTGGCCAGCTTTGCACACATTTAACTAGACTAAGATTTGAGACCAGGCATGGTGGCTTATGCCTCTAATCCCAACACTTTGGGAGGCCAAGGCAGGCAGATCCCCTGAGGTTAGGAGTTTGAGACCTACCTGGGCAACATGGTAAAACCTCGTCTCTACTAAAAATACAAAAATTAGCCAGGTGGGGTAGCACACACCTGTAATCCCACCTACTCGGGAGGCTGAGGCAAGAGAATTGAACCTGGGAGGCAGAGGCTGCCGTGAGCCAAGATCACACTACCACACTCCACCCTGGGTGACAGAGTGAGACTCCATCTCAAACAACAACAACAAAAAAGAAGATTTGAGCTCCCTTCTCAGATCCGTGCCTCTCGACCTGGGCTGAAGGCTTCTACTCTCTCTGGTGTCGCCTTCAGGAACCTGCTTGTTACTTCCCTCCTGAGAATGTTCCAGAAGGTCTTGGTTTATCTTTTGGAGGGCATTCAAGAACTCAGAGTCATCTCACATGTCTAGAAGAGAAATATTAAGGCCAGGCACAGTGGCTCAAACCTGTAATTTCAGTACTTTGGAAGGCTGAGGCAGGAGGATCACTTGAGCCCAGGAGTTCAAGACCAGCTTGGACAACATAGCAAGATCTCATCTCAAAAAAAAAAATTAGCCAGGCATGGTGGCACATGCCTGTAGTCTCAGCTATTTAGAAGGCTGAGACGGGAGGATCATTTGAGCCCAGGAAGTCAAGTGCAGTGAGCTGTGATAGTGCCACTGCACTCCAGCCTGGGCAACAGAACAAGATCCTGTCTCAAAATTTTAAAAGGGAGAGAGAAACAGAAACATGGCAGCTTGGAAACCTGGCTGGGGGTGATTGTGGGGAACTGCTGCTGATGGGCTCTCAGGCACACCCCCCACTCCAGCCATTTTGCCTGGCTGCCTTAGGAACCCTCCTCATACTCTCCTGAGAGTCCCCTCCAGGCAGTCATGGCTCACTTATCCCTGCCACGTGAACTCCATAAAGGATTCTCAGTAGAAACCCACAGAAACTGTTCCCAGTCACAAAGCATGCCAGGTGCATCCTGTTCTTTCTGTCATTTAAAAAAATGAATGTGTCTCTATCTCTCCTTCTTATAAAACAGTACCCTCTCACACTGCGTGGCTTGAATTCTGGTCTTACTTATGCCTTTGGATTCAATGGCCTTCATCAAATGTCTACAAGGCAAGGGCCATTTACAATAAACATTGTCGGAACTTCACTTAGCAATGTACTTGGGAAATAAATTTTGGTCACTAAATAGAGAAACAAATGCAACAAATAATCCCACAGACCATTATAACGTATCTTTTAGATGGTAGTTGTCAAGGATTAGAGTTCCTCGCCCAAAACTGTTGTTGGTGTTTGGAAGCGTCCAAACATTGGCTGGCCCATGTCCCACAGGGGCATCAGCACAGCACCCTGGTGAGCACAGAGTTGTGGGTATGGGGACTAAGCAGAGTGGTAGGCAGTTTGCAGGAAGCTTACCAATGCTTATTAATATTTACCAAAGAGATGCAGAACCGGCCATGGTGGCTCACGATAGTCATCCCAGCACTTTGGGAGGCTGAGGTGGGCAGATCACAAGGTCAGGAGTTCGAGACCATCCTGACCAAAATTGTGAAACTCCATCTCTACTAAAAATACAAAAATTAGCCAGGCATGATGGTGCACACCTGTAGTTCCAGCTACTCAGGAGGCTAAGGCAGAAGAATCGCTTGAACCCGGGCGGCGGAGGTTGCAGTGAGCTGAGATCACACCAACTGCACTCCAGCCTGGGCAACAAAGAGTGAAACTCCATCTAAAAACAAACAAAAAAAGAGATGCAGGACCATCTGCATATGTTACATTTTGGTGATAATATCTGACCTTCTGGGAGAAGAGATATGTTACATATGTTACATTTGTTACAAGAGAATGTCTTACCCCACCCCCACGGACCCAGAAAGGCGTGCACATGTGGATGGCAGGAGAGTGACTGCAGATACTTCCTGTGTTGCTATCCTCTGCTCCAGGTGGGTACTGGTCACAGGCACAGGCCAGAAGGCTCCCCAGAGTCTGATCCTGTCTCAAACCCAGCTGGCTATCCTGCAACCCCCAACCCACTGGTCTTTGGGAGTGGACAACAGCCCACGTCTCCAGGTGGCCGGGCCCCCTGTGCAGGCATGTTATAGCAAGTTGTGTTTTTCTGGTTTGTCTGTGCCCAACATGGTGTGACCATGGAGGGGACACTGAACAGACCTGGGGGTGGTGGTACTGAGGCAGAGGCAGGCGCACAGTTGTTTCCAAGGGAGAAAATGAATTCACGATCTAAAATGCAAAACCTTAATTATGCTTGACTCCCCTCCCTCCCTCATTTCTCTCTCTCCCTCCCTCCATCCATCCTTCCCACGTTTCCTTCCCTCCCTCTTTTCCTTCCCTCCCTCCCTTCCTTCCTCTTCCTCCTACCCTTTATTGACCTTCTTTCATTTTGTGACTTTGTCAAATACAGCTCCAGACTGTCTTCTCTTTCTCCTCTGCTCTGGCCACACACATGCCCTTCCACCCTGTGTCTGCCCATAGAAATCTCGCGTCCCTTCCAGTATTCCTGCGCACCGTGGCCTCTGTTAGGAGATTCCTGTGCAGTCTCCTAGCAGGGCAGCCCTTCTGGGAATCGCTCCCTGGTGCTCGTGTGCACTCCATCCCAGCCCTTAGAGCTGCTTTCCTGGCTTTTGTCTCGTGTCCTCTGACCGCCTATCAGGGCCTGTCCATGGGGCTGTGTCTGCATGGGAGCAGCCCCAAACACAGTCCTTGTCAGCACCCCGATCTGGACCTGAATTGGGCCCTTGTGCTCACTACCTGTGGACCAAAGACAAATCAGGTTCTCCCCATTCCCAGAGTGGGGAAAGCAGTAGTGTGGGCCTCCCTGGGGTCCCCATGACAGTGTAATGAGTACGGGCACGGAGCCTGCTGCATGTCTCTATGGACATTTCCATAACTTTTCTTTTTTTTTTTTCTCTGAGATGGAGCCTTGCCCTGTCACCCAGGCTGGAGTGCAGTGGCACAATCATGGCTCACTGCAACTTCCACCTCCCGGGTTCAAGAGATTCTCCTGCCCCAGTCTCTCGAGTAGCTAGGATTACAGGTGCCCACCACCAAGCCTGGCTAATTTTTGTATTTTTAGTACAGACGGGGTTTCACCAGGTTGGTGAGCCTGGTCTCAAACTCCTGAACTCAAATTATCCTCCTGCCTCAGCCTCCCAAAGTGCTGGGATTACAGGCATGAGCCACAGCGCCCAGCTAACTTTTCAGTTTATAAACACTAATACCTACTTGTGTCCCGTGGCCTCATCTCAGCCATGTGAGGCTGATGTTGTGCCCATTGTACAGACGGCAGAGCAGGCTCAGGTTCAGGAAGCTGCTGGAAGCCACCCAACCATGAGGTGCGGAGCACAACATCTGGGACAGGGTCTTCGCAACAGCTCTTGGGATCCTGTCTTCTCATGACTGTGATCTCAGAGAGCTTTCACTGTTGGATCAGAGGCTGACTCCAGACTCCACCCCAGTGTTGCTGGGCCCCGTGGGCACTGACAGAGCAGTCCTTGCTGGCCTGACTCATATTCCTGAGTCTCAGGGGTTCCTGTGCCACCAGAGAATGAGCTCCCCAAGTGTCAGTCACTTGGTTCAGTGCCTGTATCTTAAACTGGGCACCTTCAGCAAAAGTCCAGTGTGGAGCTATGTACCGTCCTGCCACAGCCCAGGATCTAGCACAGAGCTGGGTACCGTGCCATCATAAGCCTCCATAAAGACTGCTGTAGGCATCGCAGTGCAGATGGCAGGACTGTGCCTGGGCTGCAGGCGCACATTTGCTGGGTGTGTGCAGTGCAGATTGCAGGGCTGTGCCCGGGATGCAGGCACACATTTACCAGGTGTGTGCAGTGTGGATGGCAGGGCTGTGCCTGGGCTGCAGGTACACATTTACCAGGTCTGTGCAGTGTGGATGGCAGGGCTGTGCCTGGGCTGCCGGTACACATTTACCAGGTGTGTGCAGTGTGGATGGCAGGGCTGTGCCTGGGCCACAGGTACACATTTACCAGGTCTGTGCAGTGTGGATGGCAGGGCTGTGCCTGGGCTGCCGGTACACATTTACCAGGTGTGTGCAGTGTGGATGGCAGGGCTGTGCCTGGGCTGCAGTTGCACATTTACCGGGTGTGTGCAGTGTGGATGGCAGGGCTGTGCCTGGGCTGCAGTTGCACATTTACCGGGTGTGTGCAGTGTGGATGGCAGGGCTGTGCCTGGGCTGCCGGTACATATTTACCGGGTGTGTGCAGTGTGGATTGCAGGGCTGTGCCTGGGCTGCAGTTGCACATTTACCAGGTGTGTGCAGTGTGGATGGCAGGGCTGTGCCTGGGCTTCAGGTGCACATTTACCGGGTGTGTGCAGTGTGGATGGCAGGGCTGTGCCTGGGCTGCAGTTGCACATTTACCAGGTGTGTGCAGTGTGGATGGCAGGGCTGTGCCTGGGCTTCAGGTGCACATTTACCGGGTGTGTGCAGTGTGGATGGCAGGGCTGTGCCTGGGCTGCAGGTGCACATTTACCGGGTGTGTGCAGTGTGGATGGCAGGGCTGTGCCTGGGCTGCAGTTGCACATTTACCGGGTGTGTGCAGTGTGGATGGCAGGGCTGTGCCTGGGCTGCAGGTGCACATTTACCGGGTGTGTGCAGTGTGGATGGCAGGGCTGTGCCTGGGCTGCCGATGCACATTTACCGGGTGTGTGCAGTGTGGATGGCAGGGCTGTGCCTGGGCTGCAGGTGCACATTTACCGGGTTTGTGCAGTGTGGATGGCAGGGCTGTGCCTGGGCTGCAGTTGCACATTTACCGGGTGTGTACAGTGTGGATGGCAGGGCTGTGCCTGGGCTGCAGGTGCACATTTACCAGGTGTGTGCAGTGTGGATTGCAGGGCTGTGCCTGGGCTGCAGTTGCACATTTACCGGGTGTGTGCAGTGTGGATGGCAGGGCTGTGCCTGGGCTGCAGGTGCACATTTACCAGGTGTGTGCAGTGTGGATTGCAGGGCTGTGCCTGAGCTGCAGGTGCACATTTGCCAGGTGTGTGCAGTGTAGATTTCAAGACTCAGAGAGGAGACAGCCAGTTCCTGTCCTGCCTGAGGGTCGGGCAGGGGTAACCATCTAAGACCCTGGGCATCTTCCCCAGCCTGGGTGGTTCTCCAAGCCATCGCTTTTCAGCAGGACCGCCAGCAGGGCATCTGTCATCTTCGTCCACCAGCATCACAGCCTGTTTTGGGGAGAAGTAGTATTTCCACACCCCACTCAGGCTGATAGCATTTGAGGAAGAAGAGAAAGAGGGGTTTTTGGGTTTTCTGGTTTCCTTTCTGAAGGTGAACCTGTCACTGGTGAAAAAAATGGTGTTTTTTTTTTTTTTTTTTTGGACCAAGAAAGCGGCCTTGGCCTCCAGTGCCAGAGCAGGCTCTGGCTGGGGCAGAGGATCCTGGAGAGGATGCTATGCTGTGTTGGGCGGGAAGTCGCTTCCTCCCTCCAAACATAGGTGTCCAGTTCTCTCTTCCTCCCTTTGTCAAGTAGGAGCTGTTATGCCAAGGGCAGGCAAGAAACAGGCCCCTGAGTGCTCAGGTTCATGGCCGGGCTTTGAAGCAGGAGTTTCCTCTTGGCCCTCGGGCCACACTTCTGTAGGGTGCCTCTGCAGCATTTCCCTCCTTGGGCAGGAGCCTGGCTTGCAGAGGACAGACAGCAGGAAGAATGCTGGCCTCCCCCATGCCACCAGATCCTGTCCCAAGGCCAGCAGGAGGGGAGGGGAAGCAATCTGATCACTGGAGCAGGAGGGGCCAGCTCTGGAGTCCACATGGCTGTGGCTGGGCTGTGCTTCTAGAAGCAGCAGCTCTTGCCGCCTCTCTCTAGGGATTTTTGTCTTTCTTTTAAAAACTTTTTTTTAACCTTCTTTTTCAAGACAGGGTCTTGCTATGTTGCGCAGGCTGGTCTCAAATTCCTAGGCTCAAGCGATTCTCCTGCCTCAGCCTCCCAAAGTGATGGGATTGCAGGCATGAGCCAGTACACCTGGCTGAATTTTATCTTTCCTACCAGCCTTTTCATATGAGCTGAGCCTGCAGGCTGTGCCTAAGCATAGCCCTTTGAACTTGATAGACTGTGAGCTTGGAAAGACTCCTTTGCAGTCTGAGTCCTCTGGCAAATACACTAGCTTGGTTAAGTGGACTTTTCTTTGATTGATGTTGGCTGCATCTAGAAAGCAGGATTGCCACCACTCCTTGAAGCACCCCATGATTAGGGTGTCTGAGCGCTGCTTCTGCTCTGCTGAGGCTGTTGACAAATTGCCTGAAAAGACCCCCTGTCAGAGGATGATGGGCTCGTCTGCAGCAGGGCCACTTGCAGCCCAATTGCTTCCAAGATTAAACCTTTCCAAAGCGGTCTGCACTGCCCGGTACACAGTTGGGCCACTTGGTTTAAGATTACAGATGAAGGTACTGAATTGGATCTCATTTAAAAATATATAGGTTTTTAAGTTTGAGGGCTCAGGAAGAAAATGAAATCTTTGTCCCAAACCAGGGCCTGGTTTTGTCAGTGGCACGTGCACGTGTGTGTGTGTGTGTTCTAAAGAGACCCTAGTGGCCAGACACCATGGCTCACATCTGTAATCGCAGCATTTTGGGATGCTGAGGCGGGAGGATCACCTGAGGTCAGGAGCTCAAGGCCAGCCTGGCCAACATGGTGAAACCCTGTGTCTACTAAAAATACAAAAATTAGCTGGGTGTGGTATCAGGCAACTGTAATCCCAGCTACTTGGAAGGCTGAGGCAGGAGAATCGCTTGAACCTGGGAGGCAGAGGTTGCAGTGAGCCGAGATTGCACCATTGCACTCCAGCCTGGGTGACAAGAGTGAAACTCTGTCTCAAAAAAAAAAAAAAAAGAGAGAGAGAGAGAGAGACCCTAGTTTAGTTCTTTTGGAAAGCAACTGCCCTGCATTAGGCTTGTTTCTGGATGCTAGCACTAAAATAGCAATCAGACTCTGCATGCCTCTCACAGGCAACTTGTCCACAAAACCACTTCCAAATGTTTTCCCAAGTGCATGTGTCTGACCCAGGCTTCTTTCTCATCCACCTCCTGTGGAAGGAAGATTGCATCTTGAGTTCTAAAGATTTTTAAACAATTTCATACTTGCAGACCAATGTATATTTTATGTCCATTGACATTGGAAAACATTCTTGTCTAATCAATCGCTCTGGCCCAGCTTTAGATTTCTCCAGAAATAGCCAGATCCTGTGGGCACCTTGAGGCTGCAGCCCATTGTGCAGAATTGCTTAATGTGTACCTCATCTGGTTTTTGCCTTCATGCCATTGTTGGTCCCTCAGTAAAATGTTCATTTGGTTGGGTTTTATGTGCAAGAATGCTGGTGGGTTGGGTGAGTGTTAGTATTTAAGGGAAGGCTTGTTTTCTTTTCTTTTGTTTTGTTTTGTTTTCCTTTGTTTTGTTTTTAAGAGTTAGGATCTCACTTTGTCACCTGGGCTGAAGTGCAGTGGTGCAATCATAGCTCACTGCAGCCTCAAACTCTTGGGCTCAGGGGACCCTCTCACCTCACCCTCCCTGAGTAGATGGGACTACAGTGGGTGCACATCAGTATGTCCGGCTAATAATTTTTATTTTTATTTTTGTAGAGGTGGGGTCTTGCTTTGTTGCCCAGGCTGGTCTTGAACTCATGGGCCTCAAGTAATCATCTCACCTTGGCCTCCCAAAGCATTGCGATTACAGGCATGAGTCACCATGCCTGGCCTGATTTGCTTCTGACTAGTGTCCTGCATTTATTAAAGACCCTAGATCGCTCCTGGTGTTCTAAAAATAACCAAGCCCACCTATCTGCCTTCTAGACATGGGCTACAGGGCCTGCCACGAGCATCCTTGGGTATTCCCAATAGCCCTAGTTAACTCAGGCTGACTTACAATTCCTCCCTCTCTTAACTAAAATTATGTTGAATTTTTGTGTTCCTTGTCTTTTAACTGAAAAGCTCTTGTTTATTTGTTATTTAATTTAATTTTATTTTTTTGAGACAGACTCTTGCTCTGTTGCCCAGCGTGGAGTGCAGTGGCATGATCTTGGCTCACTGCAACCTCCGCCTCCCGGATTCCAGCGATTCTCCTGCCTCTGCCTCTAGAATAGCTGGTACTACAGGAGCCTGCCACCACACCAAGCTAATTTTTTGTATTTTTAGTAGACACGGGGTTACACCATGTTGGCCAGGCTGGTCTCGAACTCCTGACCCCAGGTGATCCACTCGCCTCAGCCTCCCAAAGTGCTGGGATTACTGGCATGAGCCAACACACCCGGCCCTGTTTGGCATTTTTAATGCCCTATTGCCATTATTTGCACTTATTCTTTTGCAGAATTTCAGCACCAGGTGGTCAGGATGTTCCTTCTGGCCATGCACGTGCAGGACACACAACAGGAACTTGATAAGTGTGTGCTGAGCAAAACTTACTTCTTCCTTCTGGCCACATTCATCACAGGTGTACTCAAAGCAGCAAGAGCTTGCCCCAGCTCAGAAGTGCTTAGTTGCTAATTCGCTGTTTTCACAAAGATACTGAAATTGGAGACATCAGTGTCCATCCTTTAGCCATAGCATTGGAAAAATATGAATGATTTACAACTGTGACTAAAAAGGTGTTTAGAGAACTGTTTTATGTAAAGCAAGACAGTAAGCTGGGAGCGGTGGCTCGAGCTGGTAATCCCAGCCGAGGCGGGTGGGTTGCTTGAGCTCAGGAGTTCTGGACCAGCCTGGGCAACATAATGAGACCCCATCTCTACAAAAATATTAAAAAAAAAAAAAGCTGAGTGTAGTGGTGCATGCCTGTAGTCCCAGCTACTTGGGAGGCTGAGGCAGGAGGATCTCTTCAGCCCGGGAGGTGGGGGTTGCAGTGAGCTGTGGTTGCACCACTGCACTCCAGCCTGGGCATCAGAGTGAGACCCTGTCTCAGAAAGAAACAAAAAATATATAGTGTGTGGTTGCAACTTTTGAACATCACCTTGAGTTCTGGGCAAGGGGAGAGGAACTGAGGTTGGTCACTTCTTGCATGGATGGCTTTGGGACTTGGGTGGGTTTTTTGCTCCATAGTACTTTTCACCCTGTATTTTCTCATAGGTTTTGCCCCACTGGAGCTTTATGTAGAGATTGGGGCTCTCAGGTCTCATATGGAACTTACTAGCGAGAGTTCCAAGTGGCAAGTCCCATTCCTGCCCCAGCATTGGTACAAGGCTGCCTTGCTGTTGGACCATAATACTCCAAGAGTCCAGCTCCCCTGTTTGCTCAAGTCTGAAGCAAGGTCCCACTTGGGAGTTACAGATCAGACTCCTTTGATGTCAGAGCATCACAGCGGAATTCTAGGCCACCCCGGCAGTGAGTGCTCTCTGCAGATCTGCGAGCGGTGCTGGTCCGCCCCGCCACCTCCACCCCTAGCACCGTATCTGTGTGATTAAAGCTGTGACCTCCCCCTTGGGTGGAAGCCTTCCAGTCCTTGGAATGAGAATCTTAGCTGCTTCTGTCTGCAGAGGATCTCTTTGTGGGATTTTTTTTTTTTTTTGAGATGGAGTCTTATTCTGTCACCCAGGCTGGAGTGCAGTAGCGTGATCTTGGCTCACTGCAACCTCCGCCTCCTGGGTTTAAGTGATTCTCCTGCCTCTGCCTCCTGAGTAGCTGGGACTACAGGCACCCACCACCACACCCAGCTCATTTTTATATTTTTGGTAGAGACACGGTTTCACCATGTTGGCCAGGCTGATCTCAAACTCCTGACCTCAGGTGATCTGCCTGCCTCAGCCTCCCAAAGTGCTGGGATTACAGGTGTGAGTCACCATGCCTGGCCCAGAGGGACTCTTTAGAGAGGCTCCTTGATCCCACAAGGGGCAGGGGTCTCTGGCAAGGCACAGCCCATCCCACCAGGCCCAGCACCTGGTGCTGACCACCCCCCCAACCCGCCCCACTGTTCTGTTGTCAGAATGTGTTGTTTTCTTGTACATAAACAATATGACAATAAAGGGAGGTTACTCAATAAAGGGAGGTGCTCAGAAGGTGACCAGAGCAGGGCTGGAGAGCCAGCCTGGCATTCACTGTTTGCTTTATTGCAAGGCCACTTGGAATTAGAGGGGATCTCAGATTCGAGTCTGAGCTGGAGGTAGGAAGGGGCTCCTGCACCTTGGATAGAACTCGGGCTCTCCCCGGGGTTAGGGGCCTGGGCTCTGGTGCAGCCCCACCACTTCATTAGGTCACCCCAGGCAGTTTCAGCCTCAGATTTCTCATCCCCGGAATGGCATGTTTGCAGCCTCGTGGGCTGCTATGGGCATTGAATGAGATGTGTTTGTGAGGCAGTAAGGCAGCCAAGATGTCACTTACATGAAACTTACATTGCAACCACAGTTTTAGCATGATGTGGGATATTAAGTATTACCGTCTCCTTGAATACTCCCAGTCAGCAGTTCGCTTCATGTTACAAGATGTTTAGTTCTAGGCTGGGCCTGTAATCCCTGCACTTTGGGAGGCCAAGGTGGGAGGATCACTTGAGGCCAGGGGTTCAGAACAAGCCTGGGCAACATAGTGAGACCCCTGTCTCTACAAACTATAAATATTATATATACATATATATATAAAAAATATAAATATATAATATATATAATATAAATATATAAAATACAAATATATAATATATATATAATATAAATATATAAAATATAAGGCATGACCTTCCTAAAGCAGACCCTGGTCCGGTCTCTGTACACCTTTTGCATAGTTGGTGGCCATCCAACTCCCTCTCAGGCTGTGGCTGTGTTCCTCCAGGGGCCTCGGTGGTCCAGGAGCCTGGCCGAGCTGGCTCCCTCTCCCACGTGGCTTACTCCATCAGCTTTACCTTGTTTATATCTCTGGATCTCCTCTTTTTTCTTTCTGTTTGTGTCTTGTCTCTTTCTGGAAAGCCCCTTACCTCTACTCACCCCTCTGTGTGCAAACATCACCCAGTTCAGTTGCCCCCAACCCAGCCAGGAGGGATTTTCATTCCTTAGGCTCCCATCGTAGGCTAGCTGTGCCTGTCTTTCAGCACATTTCATTTCCTGCCTGGTATTTCAGTCGTGTGTGTGTCTTCATTCTCCTCATGTAAGCCTTGAGGTGCGGAGTGCATGCCTGTTCACCTCTGCCCTCTCTAGAGGTCAGAATATGACCAGTGTTCAGCCCCCATTGGAAAGAGCCCAAGAACCCCAAGTCCCCAGCCTGTTCTGCTCTGCTGTGGGCCCACATGCCTGGAGACGAGGCACCTTTCCTTCCCTGACATTGACTAGTACAGGATACAGGGTAGAACCCAAACATTGAGCAATTGTCAAACTGCCTACTTATGATGAACAAAATAGCTTTTCAGAAGGTGAGATCACAGTACGGTTATGGTGAATCCTGACTCGCACCTCAGGTCTTTCATCAGGGTTTTTGTTTTTCCTGGTTGGCACAGATGTGCGTGGAGCAGATCAGAGGCCTCTCAGGTTCTTGATCACTCATGGCAAATTCAGGCCCACCAGGAGCAAGGTCAGAGATCCAGACAGCAGGGGAGAGAAGGGAGGTGCAGGGAACCCTCAGCCCCACATGCTCCAGCAGGTCTGTGTGATTAACCTGAATTGCAGCATTCAGAGGCTCGGCCCACCAGCCATGGCGGTTCCAGATGAAATGCAGCTTAGAAGGCAGTGTGGCATAGTAGCTTTGGTGCCAGCTGCTCCCAGAGTTTGGATTGTAGCCAAATGGCATCAGGTGCAATGTACAACCTCTGGGAGTTCCAGATTTCCTATTTACACGACAGGGATGATTCCATACCTGAAGGGCTGTTTGGAAGCATCTAGAAACAAGCACAGTGAAGTGGCTGTCATGACACTGGACGCACAAATGATGGTGTTAGGATCCCTCCACGGATGTAGCCAGGTGACACCCCTCACCTGGGCCGCACAGCACCCTAATGTACGCACTGAAGAAAGGCCGCATGGGCCTGCAAAGTAGCTCATTTCTAAGAAGGCCAAAGAAATTGCTCAGTCCAGACCAGGGAGCCCAGCCTCTCTTTTAGAGGTGGGATCTTGCTATGTTGCTCAGACTGTTCTGAAACTCCTGACCTCAAGTGATCCTCCCACCTTGGCCAGCCAAAGTGCTGAGATTCCAGGCATGAGCCACTGCACCCAACCTGTAGCCTCTTTCTGCAAGTAAAATGATTCAAGTGAGTTCAGGCCCATGCCAGGTCTCAAACCCTGGCACTCTGTCCATCTTCCAGCCTCCACTCCTTCTCTCTCATTACAGGATCTTTTGTCCTTCTGCACACCAGGGTGGCAGACAGCTTGGCCAACTGCCTTGGACTTCTTTATCTCTAGCACATGTTCCTGTAAATTTAAACCTCCTCAGTTGGGTAAAAGCTTTGGAAATACTAACATTCCTTTTTGCTGCCTAACGTTCCTGCCATTTAAAATATTAGCAGGCATAATTTCAGTAAGCCTTCATGACTGGCATGCATCACTTCTTAATCTCTGGTTGGTACATGTTAAAATATAAAGACAGCCTCTCCAGGACACATGGGGAGCTTGCAAACAAAAGGTTGCTCTGACCTCTCAGAAGAGTGGACTTCTTAAAAAAGAAAGAGTGAGGTGGGCAGCCTCCCTTGCTGCCAGTGCTAGATTCTGTGATATGAAACAGCAAGGTGCAGCTGGATGCGGTGGCTCACACCTGTAATCCCAGCACTTTGGGAGGCTGGGGTGGACAGATCACCTGAGGTCAGGAGTTCGAGACCAGCCTGGCCAACATGGTGAAAACCCATCTCTACTAAAAATACAAAAAATTAGCCGGGCATGGTGGTGCATGCCTGTAGCCCAAGCTACTCAGGAGGCTGAAGCAGGAGAATCACTTGAACCCGGAGGTGGAGGTTGCAGTGACCCAAGATCATGCCACTGTACTCCAGCCTGGGCGACAGAGCAAGAAGACTCCTTCTCAAAAAAAAAGAAAAATAATCACTTGCACATGTGCTTACGTAAGAAAGTGAGATTCACTGGGTGAACCATACATAGCATCTCTTAAAACTGTATCATGGAATTCATGATCAGGCATCTCCTCTATATCAGGCAACAAACAGGTGATGTACACACTTGTAGCTTCCCAGAAAGGGAAGGAAGGTAGTAGAGATGACATCGTCAGTTACTTGTTTGTATGTGTGTGTGCATATTTAACTTATTGTGTGTCTGTGTGCATAGGGACATGTCACTGCATGTGAGGGACATTTATAGGATCTGAGCTCAGGTGCCCCTTCCCCAAAGGAGGCTTCTCTGCTGTTTAGGGACAGGTCTGCCTCTTTATTTCTTTCTCTTTCTTTTTTTGGAAGCAGGGTCTCACTCTGTCACCAGGCTGGAGTGCAGTGACATGATCACAACTCTCTGCAGCCTTGACCCCCCAGGCTCAAGCAGTCCTCCCACCTCAGACTCCCAAGCAGCTGGGATTATAGGCACATGCCACCATACCTGGCTACTTTTTAAAATTTTTTTTATTTTTTTAAAATTTTTTTTGAGACAGAGTCTTGCTCTGTCGCCCAGGCTGGAGTGCAGTGGTGTGATCTCGGCTCACTGTAAGCTCTGCCTCCCGGGTTCACGCCATTCTCCTGACTCAGCCTCCTGAGTAGCTGGGACTACAGGTGCCAGCCACTATGCCTGGCTAATTTTTTTGTATTTTTAGTAGAGATGGGGTTTCACTGTTGTCTCGATCTCCTGACCTGGTGATCCACACACCTCGGCCAACCAAAGTGCTGGGATTACAGGCGTGAACCACCGCGCCCGGCCCTGTCTACATTTTACAAATTTTTTGTAGAGATGGGATCTTGCTGTGTTGCCCAGGCTGGTCTCTACCTCGCAGGCTCAAGCGATCCTCCCTTAGCCTCCCAAGTAGCTGAGACTACAGGCACGTGTCACCACACCCAGCTAATTTGTTTGATTTTTAATAGAGATGGGGTCTTGCTATATTGCCCAGGCTGGTGTCAAGCTCCAGAGCTCAAGCAATCCTCCCACCTCAGCCTCCCAAAGTGCTGGGATTACAAGCTCGTGCCCCTGTGACCGGCCAGGTCTACCTGTTAAACTCCCTTCACACCATGTGCCCCTTCTGCAACACCGGCCACAGGTAAGTGTGGTGGTGATTTGACTCATGTCTCACCCACCACTCAACAGAAGCCCAGGAGGCACAGCAGCCTGTGTTCTCTGCTCGTGATTGAAAGAGCCCCTGAAACAGGGCCAGAAGGCCCAAAATAGCCACTCAACAAACATCTGTCGAATAAATGGCAGTCATATGCGTCATTCCAAGTCTTTGCTATTCTTCGAAAAGTAATCATACTGACTCCAGGCTATAGTGAGCTATGATCACGCCATTGCATTCCAGCCTGGATGACAGAGCAAGACCTTGTTTCTTAAAAAGAAAATAATTATATTGACTACCTAATATGTGATTGTATTGCTTTAGTAGAATTCTCTAATAAGTACTCCCATGGTGTCAGAATCCACATTGTTTCTAGTTTTTCTCTATTCTAAACACATGCTGAACATTCTTGTGAATAAATCTCTGCCTACATCTCTGATTATTCTTATGGATAGACTCCTAAAAGTATGAAGAGGAAGGATTCATCTGCATTCTGATTTTAAATAGCCCATTTGTCTAAATGTTAGCAGGGCCTAAGATCTGGAATAAATGACACAGTGGCAAAAGTCAGAGTCACACCTCCTGGTTGGTTTCAGAGAGTCCTGGGCTGAAATGGTGCCTTTGGGATCCATCCCTGTCTAGCACAGGAGTCCCCTTTGCAGCAGTGTCCATAAAAATATAGCTTGGGCTGGGTGTGGTAGCTCACGCCTGTAATCCCAGCACTTTGGGAGGCCGAGGTAGGTGGATCACCTGAGGTCAGGAGTTCGAGACCAGCCTGGCCAACATGGTGAAACCCCGTCTACTAAAAATACAAAAATTAGCTGGGCAGGGTTGTGGGCGCCTGTAATCCTAGCTACTCCAGAGGCTGAGGCAGGAGAATCACTTGAACCCAGGAGGCAGAAGTTTCAGTGAGCCGAGATCACTCCACTACACTCCAGCCTGGGCAACAAGGGGAGACTCCATCTCAAAAAAAAGAAAAAAATAGTTAGCTTGGTGATGAGTCTGGGAAGAGAATCTCTTTATTCATTCATTCAATCTGCAAGTATTCACTGAGGGTCTGCCCTGAACCTAGCACCATCCATGGCCCCAGGAATAGAATGGAGAAAAGTACATCTCCTTAAGTGTCTCCTAGAAATGGAGACCTCACCACTCTCGCTAAGACATAGCTCTCTGAGGGCAGGGACTGTGACTGTCTCATTCACTGCTCATAGTAAACGCTCAGATGGTTTTTGAATAAATTAAAACATAATACATGGGGCAGGCACAGTGGCTCATGCCTGTAATCCCAGCACTTTGGTAGGCCAAGATGGGTGGATCACCTGAGGTCAGGAGTTTGAGACTAGCCGGGCCAACATGGAGAAACACTGTCTCTTCTAAAAAATACAAAAATTAGCCAGGTGTCATGGCACACACCTGTAATCCCAGCTACTCAGAGGCTGAGGCACGAGAATTGTTTGAGCTGGGGAGATGGAGGTTGCAGTGAGCCAAGATCTCACCATTGCACTCCAGCCTGGGCAACAGAGTGAGACTCTATCTCAGGAAAATAAAAAATAAACATAAATAAAATATAATATGTGTAACATGTGGTTCCTCTCCTTGAAAAATTCCAAATCTATTGATGTATAGATACCTCAATAAATTACAGCTGTATTTTCAAAGTTCTGAAATGTAACTAGAGATTTGTTTATTTTTGAGATAAAGTTTGCTTTGTCACCCAGGCTGGAGTGCAGTGGCATGATCATAGCTCACTGCAGCCTCAACCTACTGTGCTCAAGCAATCCTCCCACCTCACCCTCCTGAGTAGCTGGACTATAGGCACTTGCAGCCATGCCTGGGTAATTTTTTTATAATTTTTTTTTTTATAGAGCAGGAGTCTCCCTATGTTGCCTAGACTGGTCTTGAATTCCTGGCCTCAAGAAATCCTCCTGTCTGGTGCTCCCAACATACTGGGATTACAGGTGTGAGCTGCTGTGCCCAGTCAGAGGTTTTGACATGAGCAGTTACTGAGAAAGGGATCTGGAAGAATATTTTGAAATCAGACATAAAGTCAAATTAGACTTATTTAAGAGAATTAACCAATGGAGCCTGAGTTTGGCTTCTCCCATTTCCCACCACTGACCCCTGGCCATGTGGAGTCCTGCAGGAAATCCCTGTGCCAGGTGGGCTAGCCCAGGACACATGGCTTTGGAGACCGGGCAGGGCAGATGCCAGCCCAGGCACTGGAGCTGGTGCTTGCATGCCCCTCTCAGTGGGATATCTGATCCCCAGATGCCAGATGCCAGTGTCCTGTCTGAGCTGCCCCTGGGGCCACACACAGGATCTCAGAGTGGACAAACAGCCTTGCCCTTGACAATGAAAAGTTCTCAGCTCTGAGACCAGAAGAAGCCTTAGTGCAAACATTTCTCAAAGTTTCAGTCTCTTAAAATTGGGGACTCTGGAGAGCTTGTGTGTGTGTGTGTGTGTGTGTGTGTGTGTGTTTTGTATCTCTCAGTATTGTCTGTGTTAGACATGAAAGCTGAGGAGTCTGCAAAGCACAGGAACACACACACACACACGAGTCACTGGTGTCAGAGTGAGGCTATCATCACACATCACAGCCATCTAGAAAACTCCACGGTACACTTGCAGAAGAAGGCAAGGAAAAGGCAAGTAACAAGAGTAGTTTTGACCTTGTGTACCCTTGAAAGGATCTAGGGAGCTGGGAGTCCCCAGACCCTGCTTTGAGGATCACTGGCTTAGAGGCATTGGCATCCAGGCTCCGCCAGTGCTCCTGAGCCGTGGCCATGTGCTGCCAGATTGCGGCCTCTGTGCAGTTCAAATCTTCCTTTCTTCCAAGTCCTTTGCACCATCCTCAGCCTTTATCCTCCTCGGTCCACATTTGGGCATTACAACTTAGATAAACCCCCACTCCCATTTTTCATCATCAAAGTCTTTTTTTTTTTCTTGAGACATAGTTTCATTCTGTTGCCCAGGCTGGAGTGCAGTGGTGCGATCTCAGCTTACTGCACCCTCCACCTCCCGGGTTCAAGCGATTCTCCTGCCTCAGCCCCCCGAGTAGCTAGTATTCCAGGTGCACACCACCATACCCAGCTAATTTTTTTCTATTTTTAGTAGAGGTGGGGTTTCACCATGTTGGCCAGGCTGGTCTTGAACTCCTGACCTTAGGTGATCCACCTGCCTCGGCCTCCCAAAGTGCTGGGATTACAGGCATGAGCCACCGTGCCCGGTCTCATCATCAGACAAGTCTTGCACATTCCCTGTTGCTTGGGAACTCAAGAGGTCCCTGCCTGTGGCTTCAGGGTATCCCCTCGCTGCTTCCCAGCAGGCACCCTGTATTGAAACCCCACACCCTCATCTCAGCTCCCGATACTGCCAGTCCCCCAAAACCAGCCCTTCCCATTGTGGAGTTATACCAGGCACCACGTGAAAGCCACAGCATCAGCATTGGAGACTTTCTGCCAGGACACAGAACGTGTCTTAAATGGCACAAAGACATTTAAATGGGAAGAAATTACACCAGGAGTGAGTTTATCCCTTTCAAGATACTCTTATTTAATAACCAAAAAACTCACAAAGATGTTCATTTTATCCAACTACAAAAACAGCATGGTGGGTTATATATTGTGGTAACTACATGTTTGGGGTTTTATTCCTCCTTTAAACCAGATTTCTATTATTTCAGAAAATCAGCCATTGTAGAAAAAGACTATTCATTTATTTCATTTCTGGGTGGCCCATACACGTAAAAATAGGTCAAGAACAGTAATCTAAATTGACTGCTGATAAATATTTAAAGCTAATAGAATTTTTCTCAGACCTGTGAACTAAAATCTTTGAGAAATTGCCAGGACATACTTACTGTCTCCTGTTGTATAGAAAGATATTTTTTTATTTAATACTTCAGTTTCAATGCCATTTAAAATTACCATTTTCTATTACAAGGACTGGAAGGAATATGCGTTCATCTATAAAAGTAACCAGAGGAACGACGCCACACTGATGGCTATATGGTTCATCTTCAGATGAGATGGGAAGTGACGGTTTCGGTATCCTGGACAAAAGAAACTTCGTTTTTCACTGAACTGCATTTTAAGTCGAGGTCTACAGTCTGCATATCACATAATATATACTGTCTTGTTTTTAAAGACTCTATACTTGGTCTAAGCTCTTACATTGATAAGGGAAACTTACAGCTATCTTACATGACATCCAGGAAAACAAATACTATGAACATTTTTTTTTTCACCAGTAATTACTGTTCTCTCATTGGTGCTACCAGGGCCTTATAAAAAGGCACTGGAAAATTAGCTGGGCGCGGTGGCGGGCGCCCGTAGTCCCAGCTACGCAGGAGGCTGAGGCAGGAGAATGGCGTGAACCAGGGAGGTGGAGCTTGCAGTAAGCCGAGATGGCGCCACTGTATTCCGGCCTGGGCGACAGAGCAAGACTCCGTCTCAAAAAAAAAAAAAAAAAAAAAAAGACACTGGGGTGGGGCACATTGGCTCATGCCTGTAATCCCAGCACTTTGGGAGGCCGAGGCAGGTGGATCCCTCAAGGTCAGGAGTTCAAGACCAGCCTGGCCAACATGGTGAAACCCCATCTCTACTAAAAATACAAAAATTAGCCAGGTGTGGTGGTGGGCACCTGTAATCCCAGCTACTTGGGAAGCTGAGGCAGGAGAATCGCTTGAACCAGGGATGTGGAGGTTGGAGTAAGCTGAGATCACGCCACTGCACTCCAGCCTTGGTGACAAGAACAAAACTCCATCAGAAAAAAAGAGAGAGAGAGAGAATGTGAGCTAAGACCAGGGGAGAGGGGAGATTAGGGCATCACCCCAGGCAGGAGAGGTCTGAAACAGAAGGTGACAACTGAACAAGCCAAGCCACAGGGCCAGGTCCCTAAGGGTCCCTGCCTCTAGCATGGTTGGCAGCAACCTTGTGAGAGTCAGAATCGAGTCTTTCAGAAGTGACCCAATTCAGCCCTTCACTACCCCACCCTGCCCCAGTGCTCTTGGGAAGACTACATTGTCACCAAAGGAGAAAGGGTCCCACCCCTGAGCTGTCACTGGAGAGGATGGGGTACCACCAAGAGATGTTGCCCCTCTTAAATGCAGTTGGGCTTATTTCCCAGAAAGCATCCAAGTTACTGTACAGTGAAAAAAACATTCAGAAAAATCTCGATTATCTGATTTTTTTTTTCAATTTAGAGACAGGGTCTTGCTCTATCACCCAGGCTGGAGTGCAGTGGCAGGGTCATAGCTCACTGCCATCCCAAACTCCTAGGTTCAAGCCATTCTCCCACCTCAGCCTCCAAAGTAGATAGGACTACAAGCCTACACCAACATGCTCGCTAATTTTTGTATCTTTTCTAGAGATGAGGTTTCACCATGTTGCCCAGGCTGGTCCTGAATGCCTGGGCTCAAGCAATCCTCCCACCTTGGCCTCCTAAAGTGCTGGGATTACATATGTGAGTCACCAAATAGTTTTTTTGTTTGTTTTTTGTTTTTGAGATGGAGTTACACTGTTGTTGCCCACACTGGAGTCCAATGGTGCAATCTCAGCTCACTGCAACCTCCACCTTCCAGGTTCAAGTGATTCTCCTGCCTCAGCCTCCTGAGTAGCTGGGATTATAGGCATGCGCCACCACGCCTGGCTAATTTTGTATTTTTTTAAAGTCTCTGACTCTGAGCCTCCTGCCCTTCTCTTATAAGGAGCACTAGGATTACACCGGGCCCGCCTGGATAATCCAGGATCATCTCCTGACTCATGATCCCTAATGTAGTCCCATCTGCAAAAGCCCCTTTTACCATTGCAATCTAACGTATTCACAAGTGCCAGCTATGAGGATGTGGTTATCTCTGGAAAACTATTATTGGTGCTGACCAGAGATAGCCTTATTTATATAAAAAGAGATTGGTGACCAGGCATGGTGGCTCACACCTGTAATCCCCAGCATTTTGGGAGGCCAAGGCAGGCATATTGCTTGAGCTTGGGAGTTCAAGACCAGCCTGGGCAACATGGTGAAACACTATCTCTACAAAAACTAGCTGGGTGTGGCGGCATGTGCCTGTGGTCCCAGCTACATGGGAGATTGAGGTGAGAGGATCCCTTGAACCCGGGAGGTGGAGGTTACAGTGAGCCGAGATCATGCCACTGCACTCCAGCCTGGGTGACAGAGCCAGACCCTGTCTTAGGGGGAAAAAAAACCAGATTGGTAAAGAATCTGATTACTTTTTGTCATTTAACTTGGTGTAAAAATACAGAAAATCATCTAGTGGAGGAAGTAAAAGGACTGACTTCCCCAAGGAAATAATGGTATCACATTTAGAAATGCATCATTTAGAACAGTATATAGTTAAAAGGGAAATTACAATGCTTCTTGACCAAATGTTTCTAAGAGATCACAATACAAAATAATGTGGGCTGGTGATATTTGTCAAAAAACTTGTGGTACAGTGGCCAGGCATGGTGGCTCACACCTGTAATTCCAGCACTTTGGGAGGTCAAGATGGACAGATCTCTTGAGTCCAGGAATTCAAGACCAGCCTGGGCAAAATAGTAAGACCCTTGTCTCTACAAAACAATAAGAAAATTAGCAAGACTTGATGGTGGGTTCCTGTAGTCCCAGCTACTCGGGAGGCTGAGGTGGGAGGATCGCTTGAACCCAGAAGGTTGAGGCTGCAGTGAGCTATGATCATACCACTACACTCTACCCTAGGTGACAGAGCAAGACGCTGTCTCAAGAACACAAAAACTTGCAGTACAGGTCTGTCCTGTAGGTCCCTCTGTGATGATGGAAAAGTTCTGTATTTGCATGGTTGAAAGCAGTAGCCCCCAGTGCCAAGTGGCTACCGAATCCTTGAAATGTGGCTAGGGTAACTCAGAAACTGAATTTTCCAAATTTACTTAATTTTAACTAAGTTGTATTTAAATATAAATAAGCACATATGGCTATATGTGTTGATATAGAATAAGAAGACTTCTTCACCTGGGTTCTTGAGATAAGTCTTACTTAGGAAGGCTCTGATAAAATAATTTGCAGAGTTTTATTTCTGAGGGCAAGGTCAGTAGCTTTCCTCAGATTCTCAGAAGGCTTCATTAACCAAAATGTAGGCCCAGTGTGGTGGCTCATGTCAGTAATTCCAACACTTTAGGAGGCTGAGTTGGGCAGGTTACCTGTGGTCAGGAGTTTGAGACCAGCCTTGCAAAACCCCGCCTCTACTGAAAATACAAAAATTAGCTGGGCATGGTGGTGGGCACCTGTAGTCCCAGATACTCAGGAGGCTGAGGCAGGAGAATCACTTGAACCCAGGAGGTGGAGGTTGCAATGCACCAAGATTGCACCACCGCACTCCCGTCTGGGCAACAGAGCGAGACTCCGTCTTAAAAAAACAAAACAAAATACAGTTTCAATGCCTAAATTTTCAGTAAATAAGATATTATCTTAGTTGAGTCTTTTCAAAATATTTGAAGCACTTTCTCAGTTACTTCATTTTAAATAAAATGCTCTGAATGAGATCATACGCAAGCACCTATGGGATGTCCTGGTGTTTCAAAATGGGCACTGGTGGCTTGGGATAAAATTTATTGTGACTCTGTCAGACGTGGATTCAAAACAGGCTGTATGTCCCACTAACAGTGCATTAAAATGGCAGCTAGGGCCAGCTGTGGTGGCTCATACCTGCAATCCCAACGCTTTGTGAGACCAAGGCAGGCGGATCACCTGAGGTCAGGAGTTCAAGACCAGCCTGGCCAACATGGCGAAACCCCATCTCTACTACAAATACAAATATTAGCCGGGCTTGGTGGTGGGCGCCTGTAGTCCCAGCTACTCAGGAATCTGAGGTGAGAGAATCACTCGAACCCGGGAGGCAGAGGTTGCAGTTAGCTCTGATTGCACCATTGCACTCCAGCTTGGGCAACACAGCGAGACTCTGTCTCAAAAAAAAAAATAAATAAATAAATAAAATAAGGCAACTAAAATGCAGCACAGTGGTCCAGGTCCATTTCAGATAGAAACAGCAGTCAAACCCCCATTCCTGTCTATTCTATTCTAAGCAAATTAATTTTCTCACTTAGACTGACATCAGCAAAAGCTTTAGTCTGTAGCATGTTCAAAATGAGATATATGTGACCAGGAGTTAGTAGAAATAAAACGTCCTTGTAGGCTGGGTGGGGTGGCTCATGCCTGTAATCCCAGAACTTTGGGATGCTAAGGTGGGCAGATCTCTTAAGCCCAGGAGTTTGACCCTCACCTGGATGACATGATGAAACCCCATCTCTACAAAAAAATACAAAAGTTAGCCAGGCATGGTGGCATATGCCTGTAGTCTCTGCTACTTGGGAGGCTGAGGCGGGAGGAAGACTCTAGCCCAGGAGGCAGAGGTTGCAGTGAGCCGGGAATGTGCCACTGCAGTCCAGCCTGGTCGACAGAGTGAGACTCTGTCTCAAACAATAACAACAACAACAAAAAAGAACCACCTCGTATTCTTAAATAAGTTTAAATCCTGGAGCGCCAGTTGGCGTTATCTATGTTTTAGGAGTGCAGGAACAGGCAAGGTCCCAGGCTTGCTTTAGATAATGATAATCAGCACTGACTGCCACGCTGTTTTTAGGAGGTCTTAACCAATGCTTCCCTTCTTTCTCCTTCTCAAATGGCTGCTTCCTGACCTCCGCCTCCTGCTCCAGGATTTGCGCAAGCAGGTAGCACCGCTGCTGAAGAGCTTCCATGGAGGTAAGCTTTTCTATTCATTTTCTATCCTGAGCCACCCTTTGTGGCTAATCCATCTTTTTATTCATGTTAAAGAAATGCTCCAGGCAAAAGGTGCTGCCCTGCCCGGATGGTGCTTTCCCGGCTGCTCCATCCTAGCATGGTGCAGATTTTGTGCTCTGTGATGTGATTTTCCATTGGGTCCTTGGTGAAAGCCCTCCTGGAAAAGGAACCTATGCTCAGAATATACAGAGGTGGGTGGATTCCAAGCAGAAGCACCCCATGTGGTGGCAATGGGCAGGTAGTTTGTGCCACAGCCTTTAGGAGCCCTTACGTCCCCTCCAGGAAGTTGCCTTGTTCCCTGAGCTGGTCTGGGGCTGCCACTGCCATGAGTGTGTGCTGTAAGTGTGGTGCTTTGGTGAGAGGCTGGCGGGGGCACAGGGATGCCACTTGATCGCAGGCTTGAAACCCAGAGCATCAGGCAGAAACCACAAGGAGGAAGTCTGAGCTCGGTAAAAGGAAGCGGTTTCTAACAGATCCTTCCAGAGAAGGACGGAGCCATCTGGCAGATGGCACGTGGGTGCCAAATCACGTGGGATATCTGCCCTGGCTACCTGTTAGTGGGAACAGCAGCCACAGAGGAGACTGGGCTCCATGTGGGTGACACTTCTTGCCAGCCCTTTGCGTAAAGATTGAGTGATGTTTAGTAAACCAGAAATTATACTGTTGAGGATTTACTGAATCTCACCTCTTTACCTTCTCCGTTGGAAAAACAGAATGGGGAATCATACCAAGCTGATAAGAAAAGGAAAGGAGACATTTCCAAAGCCCCTGAAAGAGCCCATATTGGTACAGTTTTAGGATTTTTTTTTTTTTTTTGAGACAGAGTCTTGCATTGTCGCCCAGGCGGCAGTGCAGTGGCGTGATCTTGGCTCACTGCAACTTCCACCTTCTGGGTTCAAGTAATTTTCCTGTCTCAGCCTCCCGAGTATGTAAGATTACAGGTGCACACCATCATGCCCAGCTAATCTCTGTATTTTTAGTAGAAACGGGGTTTCACCATGTTGGCCAGGCTGGTCTCAACCTCCTGACCTCAGCTGATCTTTCCGACTTGGCCTCCCAAAGTGCTGGGATTACAGATGTGAGCCACCGTGCCTGGCAGGGATTTTATTTTCTTGCAACTACTAAGTCACAGGGAACAAATAGGGGAAGGGGCAAGAGAGATACTGTGGCAAGATATAATAGGTTCCCTTTGGGACACAGGTGATGTGGGCCTTATATGGAAGGCTGGGTTCCTGGGCCCAGAGCTCCAGGGCAAGCAGTCGGGCTTCCATTTGGGAAATTCTTCAGCTGGGAGCGAGAGCAGGGAGTGAGTAAATGAAGGAGGCTGGGGATATTGTAGCCAGAGACAGAGAGGCAATTTCAGGACCTCAAAAGGGACCAGCCTAGAAAGAAGACACAGTGGTTGGTGATGGCTGGAAATTTTAGAGGGTAGAACAGTGCTCCTCTCTTATGATCTTCTTCCTGCCTCATTCAGCCCCCATGCAGGTAGCTTGGTCCGGCCAGCAGGACACCCACATCCCAGGGCTTGGATGGACTTGAACAGTCTTTTTCTCGAACTTCATCTCCAAGCTGGCACTTGATGAGTGAAATTGTTACCTGACACCTACCCACATTTGTTCTTACCTGTTCTGTTACCTATTCCGTAGATTTTGAGAGACCCACTGGCTTCCTAGTTCTCTAGCTCAAAGAGTTCAGTGTGGTTTTGGGGTGTTTGCTTTTCTTTCTTATTGAAAAATTTCAAAGCTGTATAAAAATGGAAAGATTAGTGCAGTGAACACATGTACGCTTTTTTTTTTTTTTTTGAGACAGAGTTTTGCTCTTGTTGCCCAGGCTGGAGTGCAATGGTGCGATATCAGCTCACTGCAACCTCCGCCACCTGGGTTCAAGTGATTTTCCTGCTTCAGCCTCCCAAGTAGCTGGGATTACAGGCATGCGCCACCACGTCCAGCTGATTTTTGTATTTTTAGTAGAGACAGGGTTTCATCATATTGGTCAGGCTGGTCTCTAACTCCTGACCTCAAGTGATCTGTCCACCTTGGCCTCCCAAAGTGCTGGGATTACAGCTGTGAGCCACCGTGCTTGGCCATCCTGTATGCTCTTTACTCAGATCCACAGTCCTTAACATTTACCCCATGTACCTTACCCCCTCCCCTCCCCACCCACCACTTTTGCAGAACATTTGGAAGTAAGTTGCAGAAGCATGCACTGTGCCCCTCAAATGCACATGGAAGGCTCCCAAAGTTAAGGAAACATTAACATTCTCTGACATTACCTCAATAGTCACAAATATCAAACCTGGGAAAATTCACAGTAATTCCAGGTCATCTCCTATTTGATCTAAAATCAGATTTTTCCAATTATCCCTAAGATGTCTTTTATAACGGCCCTCCCTGCAACTGGGGTCCAATCAGGTTCACATATTACATTTGGAAATCTGTCTATCTATAGATCTGTCTATCAATTCATCATCTGTTTTATGATTTTCTATTCTAAAAAGTTTTTTTTTTTTTTTTTTTTTTTGAGACAGGGTCTCACTCCGTAACCCAGGCTGCAGTGCAGTGGTGCCATCATGGCTCGCTGCAGCCTCCACTTCCTGGGCTCAGCAATCCTCTTGACTTAGCACTCCCCAGCGCCGCCCCCCCACCCCCCCATAGCTGGGACTATATGTGTGCACCACCACTTCCGGCTAATTTGTTTTTATTTTTGGTAGAGACACAGTTTCAATATGTTGCCTAGGCTTGTCTCAACATCCCAGGCTCAAGTCATCATGCCTGGCCTGGAAGTGGTTTTTCAAATATTTTACTTCCATCCTCTTATTATGATGTGTTGCTATTAAAAAGGTGATCATGCCTGTAATCCCAGCACTTCGGAGGACAAGGCAGGAGGATCGCTTGACCCCAGGAGATAGAGACCAGCCTGGCCAATATAGTGAGACCCCATCTCAGGCTCAAGCCTGTAATCCCAGCACTCTGGGAGGCCAAGGTGGGTGGATCACCTGAGGTCAAGAGGTTCAAGACCAGCCTGGCCAACATGGTGAAACCCCGTCTCTACTAAACATACAAAAATTAGCTGGGCATGGTGGTGTGTGCCTGCAATCCCAGCTACTCAGGAGACTGAGGCATGAGAATCACTTGAACTCGGGAGGTAGAGTTTGCAGTGAGCCGAGATCACACCACTGCACTCCAGCCTGGGTGACAGAGTGAGACTCCACTTAAATACATAAATAAATAAATAAACAAAAATTGAGATATTATAATTTAATGATTACTTATAATTATTATAACAAAATCATAAAATGCAACTCACAAAGAAATTATAGCTATTTATGATCAGTTGATTGATTATGATACCTAATTTTGGGTGTTTCACAAGCCCAACAAATTGATGGGTGGTGTGGAGGAGGTGTACCCTTAATATTCAGTCCAATTTAAAGCTTATTCTAGTCCAACAATAATTTAGACAATCCATTCAGCAAAGTAATACACACACCCTCTAGGAAAATGCTGTCTTTCTACCTTGTTTGGCCAGTCCTCACTTCTCTCCCTAAGAAGGGTCATGGTGTGGAAGGTTGAGGGGATGAGGAGTTGGCTCAGAGAACCTCTTGGTGGTAGGGGAGAAAGTGTCCTCAGAGAAGAAAATCCTCTTAAGAAATAACATGAGTACTCAGAGAAGAAATGAAAGACTAGCAATCTATGAACTAAGCATCAGCTTTATAAAAGTACAGTAGGCTGGTATGATGGCTCCTGCCTGTAGTCTCAGCAACAGAAGAAATCAAACTGTCATTTTTCAAGTGAGCCTCAATTATTTAACCAGTTTACTAGATACAAAATCAATATACAAAAGTAATTATATACCTCTGTATCAGCAGCAAACTTAGAATGTAATTTTTAAAAAGGATACTACTGGAGATAGCCAGCAAAACAAACAAACAAACAAAAAAGTGAAGATAATATTGAACCAGTACAAGTTGGAGGAATTGCCCTACCAGATTATTAAAGCTACAGTAGTTGGCACAAAGTGAGATAAATACACCAAAGGAACATAATAAAAAAAATCAGAATCTGGCAGAGCATGATGGCTCATACCTGTAATCCCAGGAGGCCAAGGCAGGAGGATCACTTGAGGTCAGGAGTTCCATACCAACCTGATCAATATGGTGAAACTTCATCTCTACTAAAAATACAAAAATTAGCCTGATGCGGTCACTTGCTCCTGTAGTCCCAGGTACTTGGGAGGCTGAGGCAGGAGAATTGCTTGAACCCAGGAAGCAGAAGTTGCAGTGAGCCAAGATCGCACCACTGCAGTCCAGCCTGGGTCACAGAGTGAGGCTCTGTCTCCAAAAAAAAAAAAAAAAAAAAAAGAAAAAAAAAGAAACCAGTATCTGACCTATGCATATATATAGAAGCTGAATATATTGCAAAGATTGTATGGATCAGTGATGAAAGAGGGCACTTTTCATGGTCCCCTGACAATTGTCAAATCCTTATAGATTAAATGAAGTTAAGGCCAGGTACATTGGCTCCTGTCTGAAATCCCAGCACTTTGGAAGGCTGAAGCAGGCAGTTTCCTTGAGCTCATGAGTTAGAGACTAACCTGGGCAACATGGCGAAACACTGTCTGTACAAAAAATTACAGAAATTAGCTGGGTGTGATGGCACATGCCTGTAGTCCCAGCCACTCGGGAGGCTGAGGTGGGATGATTGCTTGAGCATCACGAGCTGGAGGCTGCAGTGAGCTGTGATCACGTGCCACTGCACTACAGCCTGGCTGACAGAGCAAGATCCTATCTCAAGCAAACAGACAGAAAAACAATTAACTAGAGTTGGAGCCCTACCTTACACTGTGTGGAAACACAAATTACAAGGAAAGTCTTAGAACAAAGCTTTAAACTTTTTAGAAGAAAATATAAAAGATGATGACTTTTGGCTGGGTAGAATTTCTTTTATTTATTTTTTAATTGTTTTTTTTTTTGAGATGGAGTTTTGCTCTTGTTGCCCAGGCTGGAGTGCAACGGCATGATCTCAGCTCACTGCAACCTCCGCCTCCTGGGTTCAAATGATTCTCCTGCCTCAGCCTCCCAAGTAGCTGGGATTACAGGCATGTGCCACCACACCCAGCTAATTTTGTATTTTTAGTAGAGACAGGGTTTCTCCATGTTGATCAGGCTGGTCTCGAACTCCTGACCTCAAGTGATCCACCCGCCTTGGCCTCCCAAAGTGCTGGGATTACAAGTGTGAGCCACAGCACCCGGCCCTGGGCTGGGTAGAATTTTTTAAACAGAAAACCATAAAAGAAGAGATTGTTGCAGTGAACTACATTAAAATTTTAAAGTAGGAGCCTTTTTTTTTCATGGAAAGATACCTTAAAGAAAGTGGAAAGATGGCTGGGTGTGGTGGCTCACGTCTGTAGTCTCAGCACTTTGGGAGACTGAGGTGGGCAAATCACTTGAGGTCAGGAGTTTGAGACCAGCCTGGGCAACATGGTGAAACTCTGTCTCTATTGAAAATACAACATTTAGCTGGGCGCGGTGGCACATGCCTGTATTCTCAGCTACTCAGGAGGCTGAGGCACGAGAATCGCTAGAACCTGGGAGATGGAGGCTGCAGTGAGCCGAGATCATGGCACTGCACTCCAGCCTGGGCAACAGAGTGAGACTCCATCTCAAAAAAAAAAATGTGGAAAGACAAGACAGTGCACTGCTAACTCCATGGTATATTCATGTGAAGTAGAAAAAAGGTCTGCCTTTTTCAAGACATTTCGCATCACCTGTTGGAAACTTGCCATAATAAAGATTCATACTTACCTCCATGTTTGCCGTGATAAAGATTCAAACATCCAGGATGTGAAGGGTGCCCTCTAGGGCTGTGCATTCCACAGTTGTACCTTGGCCATGATTTACAAATCTGGAGGAGGTAGTTGTCACACCTGTAATTAACAATTAATGTTCACAAGATATTCAAAATGCTCACATATCAATGGGGGAAACAAAACAATAAAAAAATGAGTACAAGTCATGAGCATAATTGTCAGAAGAGAACATCGGAATGGTCAGTAGCTATATGAAAAGACGTTTAGGCTCCATAATAGCCAGGGATATGCAGATTAAAATAACTAATTTGCAAGTGATTCCTCCCTACCAAGTTCACTAAAATTAAAAAGTCAAGACAGGAGTGTAGGCAGGGCGTGGTGGCTCACGCCTGTAATCCTAGCGCTTTGGGAGGCCGAGGTGGGTGGATCACCAGGTCAGGAGATCGAGACCATCCTGGCTAACACAGTGAAACCCCATTTCTACTAAACATTAAAAAAAAAAAAAAATTAGCCAGGCGTGGTGGCGGGGGCCTGTAGTCCCAGCTACTCGGGAGGCTGAGGCAGGAGAATGGCGTGAACCCAGGAGGGAGAACTTGCAGTGAGCTGAGATCATGCCACTGCACTCCAGCCTGGGCGACAAAGCGAGACTCCGTCTCAAAAAAAAAAAAAAAAAAAAAGATAGGAGCGTAAGTTGATTTAACCTTTTTGAAAGCCAATTTTGCATCTGATGATAAAGTTAAAGACTCACCTGTACCCTGAAGCGGCAATTTCACTCTTAAATATATACACTAAAGAAACTTAAGCATGCGGGGCATGGTGGCTCATGCCTGTAATCCTAGTACTTTGGGAGGCAGCGGTGGGGACAGCGCTTGAGCCCAGAAGTTCAAGACCAGCTGAGCAACATAGTGAGACCTCCATCTGTACAAAAAAAATTAAAAGTTACACAAGCTTGGTGGCACATACCTGTAGTCCCAGCTACTCGGGAGGCTGAGGCAGGAGGATCACTTGAGCCTGGGAGTTGGAGGCTAATGCAGTTAGCTTTGATGGCACCACTGCACCCCAGCCTGAGGGACAGAGCCAGATCCTATTTCAAAAGAAAATTAAAGAGATAAATAAACTTAAACTGGTTTGCCCTGGAAAACCAGTTGAGAAATTTTGAAAATAGTTAACATATGAAGACAACCCAGGCAGCCATCAACAGGAGAAAGAATATGATGATAACACTTTGTTGTAACAAAAGATTAATAACAGAAAAGCATATGGATTTATTTACTGAATGTTATGAGCTCTGTATACCCAGTGCCTCTCCCTCATAAGCATTAAATAAGTGTTTATTGGGTGGGTGGATGGAAGCATCATCCTCATCTTACAGATAAAAGGACTAAGCCTGAGAGAGGACCCCAAGTCACACAGGTCATAATGGCAGGAGTGGGCCTCGATCCTGGGGCCATCTGGCATCCCAGAAGTGCTAACGTTGATGTGCTCTGATACTGCTTGAGTGGGGAGGAAGCAATGCCTTCAGCCCCTCCCTGATCTCAGCCAACCTCTCCAGTCTTTGATTGGCAATTTGAGAGGCTGAGGCAGGTGGATCACTTGAGCCCAGGACCTCCAGACCAGCCTGGGCAACATAGTGAAACCCCGTCTCTACCAAAAAATGCAAAAATTAGCCAAGCGTGGTATCACACACCTGTAGTCCCAGCTGCTTGGGAGGCTGAGGTGGGAAGATCATTTGAGCCCAGGGGGTTGAGGCTACAGTGAACTATGATCACACTATTGCACTCCAGCCTGGGCAACAGAGTGAGACCCTGTCTCTATTAAAAAAAAAAAAGATTGATGTTCATCTTGTGCACAGTGCTCTGCAAACCCTCCCTGAAGCCCCCTTCCCTTCTAACCAGCCCCTCCTAGATAAATTCTGGAGCTTGGTGCATTGTCTCATGTGGACATCCATAACTGTGTCCATGCATTTTGCTACAACCAAGATCTGCATCGTTGGAAGGAGTGGGACCCAGGTTAACTGTGAATTTCATCACAGTATCACCTGCTGGCATGGCCTGAGGGAGGGACCAAGGAATGATCTGAAATTTCCCTTTGTGCTGAATGTCTCCCTTACATGCAGTGTGCTGGGCCACATTCAGAGCTGCGTGCAGGACGTGCTCTCAGAGGCTGGGTTTTACTCTCTGGTCTTCATTCAACACAAACTTTTCGGGAGCCTCCTTCTTCCAGCTATGGGCCAAACAGTAGCTAAAGATGTCACGTTGAATACAATCGAATAGGACCCTGCTATTCTAATGAAGGAAAACTGATGATAAACACAAAAGGCAATGTTAGATGGTGCCAGGTGCTGTGAGGGAGACATGCTAGGTCTCGGGGTAGAGTGGGAAGAGATGGTAGCGGCTTCTTCAGTCATCCAGGGAGGCCTCTCCAGGGAGGACAACAGAACATCAGAGGGAAGAAGCAAGGAGAACCAACCACACTCAGAGCTGGGAAAGAGCGTCAGGAAGATGGGGGCAGTGAGTGCCAGGGCTCTGCAGGGATGGGCTTGCCTGTCAGGGAGCAATACCAAGGAAGTTAGTAGGCCCGGGTCATGACAGGGCCTTGTAGGCAGAACCCTTAGGTCTCTTTGAAGGAGACCCTTTGGTCTCCCCTTTGAACTGGACCCTTTCAAACAGGTACAGTAGAAAGCAAATACCCCATGGGCACTGGCAGGATGATTCGACAGAGTCTAATCAAATAATAGGGGAAATAGAGAAAGTTGGGTGAACTACAACAGTGTATGAATGAGTTAAAAGTAACTACAAGTCTGCTTCTCATCTTGCAGCCCATATCTGCTGAGCAGTAACATATTTAAGCATTCAGATTTAAAGCATATTGCTGAATAAAGCCAAGGTGTCCATGTGGTTCACTCCAAAGAGCATTTCACAGGAAGCTGGTCCAGGCGCTGCTGCCCACCACCTCTGTGACCTTGGGTGAGTCTTGGGGCCTCTTTCTGCCAGAATTTTCTCATCTGTAAAACAAGTGGGTTACCCAGATCCTCCCCCAAGGAGCTCCATAGCTCTGAAACCTCATGAGACTCACTGGAGCAGTACTTTGGTTGACTATCGCCAGCAGAACCAAAGAGGATGTTTTCCAGCAATGTAGATATGTTCAAAAATAGGGTGAGCTGACCAGGCGCGGTAGCTCATGCCTGTAATCCCAGCACTTTGGGAGGCTGAGGTGGGTGGGTCACAAGGTCAGGAGTTCAAGACCAGCCTGGTCAACATAGTAAAACCCCGTCTCTACTAAAAATACAAAAAAAAAAAAAAAAAATTAGCCAGGTGTGGTGGTGGGTGCCTGTAGTCCCAGCTACCTGGGAGGCTGAAACAGGAGAATCGCTTGGATGACCACCTGCCAGGGAGATTGTCACCTCTTATCTTTTTTTTTTTTTTTTGAGACAGAGTCTCTCTCTCTCTGTCACCCAGGCTGGAGTGCAGTGGTGCCGTCTCAGCTCACTGCAACTTCTGCTTCCTGGGTTCAAGTGATTCTCCTGCCTTAGCCTCCCAAGTAGCTGGGATTTCAGGTGTGCGCCACCACATCCGGCTAATTTTGTATTTTTAGTAGAGATGGGGTTTCACCATGTTGTTCAGGCTGGTCTTGAACTCCTGGCCTCAATTGATCCACCTGCCTTGGCCTCCTGAAGTGCTGGGATTACAAGTGTGAGCCACCATGCCCTGCCTTATCCATCCTTCTAAATGCCAGATCCTCCAAGTCTTCCCAAAATAGCCAGAAACAGATTCTTCCTCTTCTGATCTCTGAGACAGCTTCATTTATACCTCCCTTTTAATTTTTTTTTTTTTTTAGACAGAGTCTCATTCTGTCACTCAGGCTGGAGTACAGTGGCAGTGGCATGATCTCGGCTTACTGCAACCTCCAGCCCCTGGGTTCAAGCAATTCTCCTGCCTCAGCCTCTCAAGTAGCTGGGACTACAGGTGCACACCACCACGCCTGGCTAATTTTTTGTATTTTTAGTAGAGACGGGGTTTCACCATGTTGGCCAGGCTGGTCTCAAACTCCTGATCTCAAGTGATCTGCCTAGTGGTTAGGATTCAGCACTCCCTCTCCCTTTTGGTTTTGAGCCTGAAGACATTCTGCCCTTATAGTTACTTACCAAGGCCTTATGCTTCTAACATGTAGAAGGGAGGGTATGTGTGTGTGTGTGAGTGTGTGTGTGAATGTATGTGTGTGTGTGAATGTGTGTGTGAGTGTGAGTGTGTGTATGTGTATGTGTCTTTGCACCTATTTCCATCCCCATCTTGACAGTACTTAGCTAGTACTGCATTAAGTGTCATGGGTGAAATAGGATTAGAGAAGGTTGGACTAGATCAGTGGCTCCCAAAGCTGCTGCTGCGTCAGACCAGTGCTGCACTGGCCCTATGAAAATTGCTCACGTGTTTCCAGAAATACAGCTCCTACCCTGACATTCTGGTGTAGAAGGCCTGGGGTGGAATCTTAGAACCTGTACTTCTTCAAAGCCCACCTCTGATGCTCATGCACTGCTAGTTATAGGAACCACTGGGCTTGGTTCCCTGAAAGAGCTCTTTCTGCTGGTATCAAGTTCTGTGACTAGTTCTGCCCACTCAAGCTTCTTAGATTGGTATGTTAGGAGCTCCATGACTTGCCTTTGAAATATTTTTCCAGCTTCAAATTCCTGGGCTTCTACTCTGGCTGAACTGGCCTGTGTATTATGAGTCACCTGAACATACTTTTTGATTTCTTGAAGCCTCTGTTATTGTTAAGAGCCTTTTGCTGTTCCCTACCTATAAAACTCATTTCCATCCTTTAGAGCTGAACCGAAAGTCTGTCTCCTTTGACCATTTTCCTGACCATCTCAACCTATTTCTAACTTTTTCCCTCTTTTTTTATCCTCAGCTTTATTAAAGTATCATTTAAAAAGAAAAGTTGTACATATTTATGGTGCATAATGTGATGGTTTTGGGTTTTTATTTTTTGATACAGGATCTCCCTCTGTCACCCAGGCTAGAGTGCAGTGGCACAATCAGGTTTCACTGCAGCCTCGACCTCCCGGGCTAAAGTGATCTTCCTGCTTCAGCCTCCCAAGTAGTTGGGACTATAGGCGCCTGGCCCAGCTAATTTTATATTTTTTTAATTTTAGTAATGCCAAAGTCTGGCTACATTGCTCAGGCTGGTCTTGAACTCTAGCAGCACAATCTCAGCTCACTGCAACCTCCACCTCCCATGTTCAAGCCTCAGCCTCCTGATTAGCAGGGACTATGGGTGCATGCCAACACGCCTGGCTAAGTTTTGTATTTTTAGTAGAGACGAGGTTTTGCCATGTTGGCCAGGCTGGTCTTGAACTCCTGACCTCAAGCGATCTTCCCACCTCAGCTTCCCAAACTGCTGCGATTACAGTTGTGAGCCACCACACCCAGCCCAATGCGATGTTTTGATACATGCATGCATTATGAAGTGATTTCCACAATCAGACTGACAACATACCTATTAGCTCACAGTCACTGCATGTCTGTGTGTGTGTGTGTGTGAGAACACTTGAGATCTACTGCCTTAGCAAATGTCATATATATGATCACAAGATTATTAACTATAGTCACCATGCTGTACCTTAGGTACCCCAAACTTACTTTTATTGTATAAGTAAAACATTTACCCTTTACTGGGGGACCTGGAGTATGTGCAGATTTTGGTATATGCAGGGGGTGCTAGCACCAATCCCCCAAGTGTACCAAGGAATGACCGTGTGTATATAAAATCAGTTTCATTACCCGTTTATTTGTTGCTGGACGCTTAGGCTGTTTCCATATCTGGCTATTGTAAATAGTGCCGCAATGTACGTGGGTGTGCAGATAACTCTTCATGATACTGATTTAAGTCCCTTTGTGGTATTGCTGGATCGTTTTAATTTTGGGGGGAACCTCCGTACTGTTTCCCATAATGGCTGTACCAATTTGCCTTCCCCCCAACAATGTGCAAGGGTGCCCTTTTCTCCACATCTCACTAGTACTCATGTGTCTTTTTGGTAATAGCCCTTCTAACAGGTATCAGGTGATAGCTCATCATGGTTTTGGGTAGAATTTCCCAGATGATTAATGATGTTGAGCAGCTTTTCATATATCCGTTGGCTGTTTGTGTGTTGCGTGTCTTTTTTTTTTTTTTTTTTTTTTTTTTTTTTTTTTTTTTAGAGAGAGACAGGGTCTCGCTCTGCTGTGCAGGCTGGAGTGCAGTGGTGTGATCATGGCTCACTGTAGCCTTGATCCTGGCCTCAAGTGATCCTCCTGTCTCAGCCTCCCCAAGTTTTTGAGATTACAGGTGTAAGCCACCCTCGCTGGGGAACTTCCTTCTCACCCAGCATGTCTGTCTGCAGGCTCTTGGGCCTTCTGTGGTGGTGGAGGTGACAGTGGTGGCAGTGGGGTGATCATGGCTCACTGTAGCCTTGAACTCCTGGCCTCAAGTGATCCTCCTGTCTAGGCCTCCCCAAATTTTTGAGATTACAGGTGTGAGCCACTGTGCCAAGCATTATATGTCTTCTTTTGAAATCCTTTTGAAATCCATTTTCCATTTTTTTTTCTTTTTTGTTTTTTGAGATGGAGTCTTGCTCTGTTGCCCAGGCTGGAGAGGTGAGGTGCAGTGGCGCAATCTTGGCTCTCTGCAACCTCCACCTCCCGGGTTTTAGTGATTCTCCTACCTCAGCCTCCCAAGTAGCTGGGATTACAGGTGTGTGCCACCACACCAGGCTAATTTTTGTATTTTTAGTAGAGATGGGGTTTCACCAGGTTGGCCAGGCTGGTCTCGAACTCCTGACCTCAAGTGAGCCACCTTCCTTGGCCTCCCAAAGTGCTGGGATTACAGGTGTGAGCCACCACAACTGGCCACCTTAGCCCATTTTCTAATCAGGGTGCTTGTTTTCTTGTTATTGCATTGTTATCTTTTCCCCTCTTTCCAGCCCACTCTTCTATGAGATTGCACATGCTTTGAGGGCCTGTATCTCGTCTTAGATGCTTTATCTATTCTTTGCCTTATGGAACTGGTTATGTAAAACATTCTTAGCTGAACTTCCCCCTGCCTCTTGCCTTCTCCTTGTAAAAGAATACTTATTGAGTGCTGCGTGTGAGCAACTAGTTCGGTTAGTTTGGTTTCTAGATGCCCACAAGCAAAATAGGCCAGTGTCCTGCTGGGAGTAGGGAGAGGTTGTCTGGGTCTTCTTTGGGTTTGGGGCCAGACAGGTGACTGTGGAGCAGGCCAGGCACTCTGGGGACAGGATGATGCATTCTGGCTGGAGGATACAGGGAGGCTTTCCAGGGACCCTAACACAGCCTGCTGCCCTGGACCCTTGCTGGGGAACTTCCTTCTCACCCAGCATGTCTGTCTGCAGGCTCTTGGGCCTTCTGCGGTGGTGGAGGTGACAGTGGTGGCAGCTGTGGTGGTCACCGTGGTGATGTGGCTGCTGTACTGTCATTATCTTAGGGCAAAACCCACAGGCCTGATGCACACAGTGTCTCCCTGTATGTTCGCACCATGATGGCTCAATTAGGGACCCATGGAACTGCGGCTCAACATTCAGGCCAGGTGCATAATTGAAAGCACATTTTCTCCTCCGAAGCTGCAGATGGTTTGGTTATTCTGCTCATAGAGAAAGGGATCTAACCTTGTATAATATAGGAACTGAACAGCTGAGAGAGAAGCCAAATTCAATTTCAGTCAGATATGTTGAGGCTAAGTCCATGATCTATGGAAGCAGGGGCAGGAGCCATGCGCCTGTGGAAAGGGGTGCCCTCAGCACTCTATTAATCATGGCTGCCCACCCGGTGCTGCCACCACTGCCTGGTGCCACTGCATCCATGCGCCCCCTCCAATGCGGGCTGGAGCGCAGCCAAGCACTCCAGAAGTTAACCTCTGAAAGACCCAGAGCTGCTTTCTGTTGAATAAATGTAATTTTGTGGTCAGAAATAAATGTTTGTGATATACTAGGAGCTTTGAAAACAATGGCAAGCTGGAGCGATTACAATTTGCTCCATGTTGTAGAAGTCAATAGCAGACATCAAAATTCCACGTGGAGGGCAAATTGATTTCAGCCCAGAGCTCTGCAGCTATTTGATAAAAGTTCTATGAAGCCATTGTATGTAATGAACAATCCAGAGCAAATCTAATATTTTCAGTGGATAATTATTTTTAACATCCTCTCAGTAACCGCTGGTAGATTTCTTGGATGTTTACAGCTCAAACTCAGGCAAGGTGGGCCTTCCCAGCTGTCATTTGGCGTCTCTGCCGGGGGACCTGCTCCAGGGACCCAGCTGCCTGCATGGCTCCTGAACATGGGGCTCTGGACCTAGGGTTCAGGCTGCCAAGGAAGGGTGCATGGTGGATGTTAATTAAGTTTACTAAAGTTCCATCAATTTAATACAGTCATTCCTTAAATGAAACTGACACCAAGGACCAGATGGCCGAAAGAAGCCCACGTTCCTGTGTGTGGTTCTGAGGAGGGAGCATAGGATGCAGTTTGATAACAGCTGAGAGCCCTGAGGGGTTTGTTGCTGGATGTGGACTATTCCACGTCTCGTCCCTCCCCAAGTTTTCTTCCAACGGTGTCACAGCTCCCTTTGCTAATAATATTTTACACAGAATTTTACATCCACAAAGCACCATTTCAATGATCTCACTCACTCTTCCTCACCACCCTGTGCTGGGGGCATCATCGCCATTCTCAGTTACCAACAAGAGGGGTTGCAGAGAGTCCAAGGGGCAAGGCAGGGGCTCCCAGCTCCAGGCTCCGGCCTCTCCTCCCCTCCACCCTCTTCTGGTCCTGTCCTGAAATCTTTGGCTCCCTTGAACCTTGTTATGCCCAGGCATATGCCACCCTCGTGCCACTGTATTCCCACCACCTCCAACAAGTGTCCCTAGCCTGATGGGGTCACATGCTTGTCCAGTCCCCTGCACAGAAAAGCCTCATGGACAGCCCTGAGAGATCAGAAATAGACTGAACAGGGTCACCCCGTTGGAAGGGGTGGTAGTAATAGAACCCAGGTGTTTGAACTCTGTCTAATATTCCTTCCACTCTCTCACATACACATACACACATATATGCACACAAGGGCACATGACCACTATTAATCAAATTAAAAAAATCAGTTGGGCACGACGGCTTATGCCTGTAATCCCAGCAATTTGGGAGGCCAAGGCAGGCAAATTACCTGAGGTCAGGAGTTTGAGACCAGCCTGGCCAACATGGTGAAACCCCATCTCTACTAAAAATATAAAAATTAGCTGGGCATGGTGGGACATGCCTGTCATCCCAGCTACTCAGGAGGCTGAGGCAGGGGAATCACTTGAACCCAGAAGGCAGAGGTTGCAGTGAACTGAGATTGCACTACTGCACTCCAGCCTGGGCAACAGAGTGAGACTCCATCTCAAAAATAAATGAATAAAAGGAATTTGGCATAAAATCACTAATGTTGACTGTTTCAGCCTGGGTGACAGAGCGAGACTCTGTCTCAAAAACAAAACAAACAAACAAACAAACCTGAGCTCCATGTCTGTTTCACCTGTTCCCCTCTAAGTATAAATTTCCTGAGCCTTCTAAGTTCCAGCCAGGTGGGCCAGAGGTCACCGAGATCTCTCCTCACTGGGGGACGGAACAGGCCTCTCCCTGCTTTGCTGCTGTTCTTTGGCCTTGTCCCCTGTCTCCTTTCCTGGACCACCTACAAGGACCTAGAGGGAACAGTACTGAGGGCAGGAGCTGGGAAAGGCCTGCTGTGGTTCACTGCTAGTAAGAAATAGAGACTCACTCAGAGAAATTTCCTGAAACACAGCAGACTCTTGGCGCAGCCCTTTGAGCAGATGAAGGAGGGCAAGAAGAAGAACATCCCTCAGCTCCAGCTGCATGCCAGAAACTTCACTTACATTATCTCATTTCAGCAGCTCAGCCCAGAGTGGAGAGGAGTAAATGGGCCCAGAAAGATCAAGTAACTTCCTTGGAGCTTGTCAGCCTTGAGTGGAAACTTGGACTCTGATGTCGAACTCCAAAGCCCATGCTTATTCTGTAAAGCCTGAAAAGTGTCTTGGAATTGCTTTAGGAGAAGAGGGGAACCCTGTGACATTACACTGTCTTCCAGCATAACAAGAAAAGAGAAACCAGTTGGGTGCGGTAGCTCACACCTGTAATCCCAGCACTTGGAGAAGCAGAGGCAGGAGGATCACTTGAGCCCAGGAGTTTGAGTCCAGCCAGGGCAACATAGTAAGACCTCATCTCTACCAAAGAAAAAAAAAAAAGAAAGAAAAAGAGAAACCCATGAAATTATCCATGGGTACACAGGAAGGGAGAGAAACCGGTTCCTAGGGTTGTGGGAGGAATGACTGCAGTCCTGCCCTGGGAAACAGCTTTGCTTTTCAGGGAGCCCCTTGGTATTTGGGGATTTAGAGCAAGTCTGGCCCTGAGATGTGGGACCAGGCAACCTCACAGAGGCAACCTCACAGAGGCAACCTCACATCAGCAGATAAGGGCCATCGCTCTAAGAACACAGTCTTGTCCCAGTGCAGGTACAAGGAGGGCTCAGAAGTCTGGCTGGGAGCATTCCTGCCATCCCTACTGAGGAGCCGCCACTGTGGACCAGGACACCCCATGGGTATAGAAGCAGACTCCCAGAGTATAGACACTGCTTTTCTTTTCACAGTCTCCCGAATTTTCTCTTGGGTTCCTGCTTAAAGGAGCAGAGAAAACCAAACCGACAAATCGCCGATCTTGGAGTCAGATCTGGATTTGAATTCTGACATCATCATTTGCCAGCGTGACTTTGAATATCACGTGTCCACTTCTCTATCCCATCCATATAACAGGAAATCTCTCTTGCAGAGCGGAGACAAGCACATGTTTAAAGATGATGGTATAAAAGCAGTGCTGGATAGGAGCTGGTAGCTAGTTATTGATCATAGAACCCTCCAGGTCCTTTAACCACTTCAATAGCTGTACTCTTCCAGGATTTAACCTTCTGGGGCTCTCCCTGTATCCCTGTCCCATCCACACTCCAGAGTAACTTCATCTAGGCCATTTGGGGCTGGCAGTTCCAAATTTTTGCCTCTGGCCTGGGCCTGTCATCCAACATCAGGCCTCCCTTTGGGCACCTCACTAATAATCTTCACTTCTCATGTAAACATGGGCACCTCCGCATGCCCCATTTCAGGAGAGGTAACCAGCCCCTAGTCACCCTGGCCAGAACTCTGGGAGAAGCCATGCTCAGTATTAGAGCCTGTTACTTCTTCTTTCTTCTTCTTCTTCCTCTTTCTTCTTCCTCTTTCTTCTTCCTCTTTCTTCTTCTTCTCCTCCTCCTCCTCCTCCTCCTCCTCCTCCTCCTCTTCTCCTTCCTCTTCTCCTCCTTCCTCTTCTCCTCCTTCCTCTTCTCCTCCTTCCTCTTCTCCTCCTTCCTCTTCTCCTCCTTCCTCTTCTCCTCCTTCCTCTTCTCCTCCTTCCTCTTCTCCTCCTTCCTCTTCTCCTCCTTCCTCTTCTCCTCCTTCCTCTTCTCCTCCTTCCTCTTCTCCTCCTTCCTCTTCTCCTCCTTCCTCTTCTCCTCCTTCCTCTTCTCCTCCTTCCTCTTCTCCTCCTTCCTCTTCTCCTCCTTCCTCTTCTCCTCCTTCCTCTTCTCCTCCTTCCTCTTCTCCTCCTTCCTCTTCTCCTCCTTCCTCTTCTCCTCCTTCCTCTTCTCCTCCTTCCTCTTCTCCTCCTTCCTCTTCTCCTCCTTCCTCTTCTCCTCCTTCCTCTTCTCCTCCTTCCTCTTCTCCTCCTTCCTCTTCTCCTCCTTCCTCTTCTCCTCCTTCCTCTTCTCCTCCTTCCTCTTCTCCTCCTTCCTCTTCTCCTCCTTCCTCTTCTCCTCCTTCCTCTTCTCCTCCTTCCTCTTCCTCTTCTTCCTCTTCCTCTTCTTCCTCTTCCTCTTCTTCCTCTTCCTCTTCTTCCTCTTCTTCTTCTTCTTCTTCTTCTTCTTCTTCTTCTTCTTCTTCTTCTTCTTCTTTTCTTCTTCTTCTTCTTCTTTTCTTCTTCACTATTATTATTGTGTTGGGCTCTTGCTCTGCTGGCCAGGCTGGAGTGCACTGGTTCCATCATAGCTCATTGCAGCCTCGAACTCCTGGGTTCAACTGATCTTCCCACCTCAATCTCCCGAGTAGCTGGGACTACAGGTGCATGCCACCACAGTCCGCTATGACCCTGTGAATTCTATTTCCCTAACCTCGCTGGAATCAGCTTCCTCCCTTTCCTGGACTGGTCTGTCTACCACCAGTTGCCATCTAGTCCTAAGTGATCACTTCATGCCCCTCCTCAGTTGACATCCTCAGGGACTCTCCTTGAGCATCAAGCTGCCACCCTCAGATGTGGTCCCCTGCACCTCCCTCCACAGGCTGGCCCCTGCCTGCCTCCTCACCTCACATCTCCCCAGTCACCTCCTCTGCTCCAAGGCACGGCAGGTTCCTGCCCTTCTCTGAACAGGCCACTCTGTTTGAACATGTCTCTGTGTCTTTAAATAGCCCTCTTTTCCCCACTGAAGCCCTGTCCCTCCCACCACGAATAAAGATGATCTTTGTCTTCTTTAAAACTTGCCATAAGTTTGCAAAACACAGGATGCAGTCTGTAATAGCCTATCATTTGTATTTGAAAAAAAAAAATGGGGCCAGGCATGGTGGCTCATGCCTGTAATCCCAGCGCTTTGAGAGGCTGAGGTGTGTTGGGAGAAAAGCTGAGTGTTGGGAGAGAAGCTGAGGCTTGCATGTCTGCTAGACTTGCTGGCTCCTTGCTTTTAGCACTCATGTTATCTCAAGCAGCCATATGTTTCTTATTCATTTGATACACTGTTTCCTTTCAATCCCCACATCCTCACCACCTGTTTGTTTGTTTGAGCACCAATAAATAGCATGGGCTGCCAGAGCTCAGGGCCTTTGCAGCCTCCACACTCGTGATGGCCCCCTGGTCCCACTTTCTCTCTCAAACTGTCTTTTTCTCATACCTATGACTCCACTGGACTTCGTCGCCCCCACGACCTGGTGTTGGGTCTGATCACCCCAACAGAGGCGGGCGTATTACCTGAGCTCAGGAGTTTGAGACAAGGCTGGCCAACATGGTGAAACCCCGTCTTTACTAAAATACAGAAAATTAGCCGGGCATGGTGGCAGGCCCCTGTAGTCCCAGCTACTCAGGGTACGAGAATCAGAGGCAGGAGAATCATTTGAATCTGGGAGGCAAAGGTTGCAGTGAGCCAAGATTACATGACTGCACTCAAGTCCAGGTGACAGTGCAAGACTAAAAAAAAAAAAAAAATGAAAGCAGTGCATGTCTATAGATGCTTGTAAATGCATTAATATCTCTGGGAGGATGCCCAAGGCCATCTTTACCTCCAGGCTAGGCAGCTGGATGACAGGTGGATGTGGACGGGAGAAAGACCTACTTTTCACTATCAACTTTGTTTTTGCTTTTCTTTTAACAGTTAAATGACTATTAGTGTATTCACCAAGTCGTGCAGCCAATACCCTAATTCCAGAATATTTTCATCAGCTCAGAAAGAAACCTTATGCTGGCTGGGCATGGTGGCTCATGCTTGTAATCCCAACCCTTTGGGAGGCCAAGGTGGGGAGATCACTTGAGGTCAGGAGTTCAATAACAGCCTGACCAACATGGCGAAACCCCATCTCTACTAAAAAAAAAAAAGTACAAAAAAATTAGCTGAGCATAGCGGTGGGCACCTGTTATCCCAGCTACTCGGGAGGCCAAGGCAGGAGAATCACTTGAACCCAGGAAGCGGAGGTTGCAGTGAACCAAGATCATGCCACTGCACTCCAGCCTGGGCAACACAGCAAGACTCCATCTAAAAAAAAAAAAAAAAGAAAGCAGCCAAGCGCAGTGGCTCATGCCTGTAATACCAGCAGTTTGGGAGGCTGAGGCAGGTGGATCACGAGGTCAGGAGTTCCAGACCAGCCTAGCTAAGCTAGTGAAACCCTGTCTCTACTAAAAATACAAAAACTAGCCAGGCACGGTGGCGGGCGCCTGTAATCCCAGCTACGCGGGAGGCTGAGGCAAGAGAATCGCTTGAACCCGGGAGGTGGAAGTTGCAGTGAGCTGAGATTGTTGCACTGCACTCTAGCCTGGGTGACAGGGCAACAAGACTGTCTCAGAAAAAAAAAAAAAAGAAAAGAAAAAGAAACCTCTTACCTGTTAGCAGTCACTCCTCATTCATCCCAACCCCAACCCTTGGCAACCATGATTCCCCCTTCTGTCTCTATAGATTTGGCCATTCTTAACATTTCATATCAATGAAATCAAATAATATATTAGTTTTTTGTTCCCGGCTTCTTTTACTTAACCATGTTTTGATATTCATCTGTGCTCTAGCATATACCAGTACTTGCTTCCGTTCTTTTTACGGCCGAGTAATATTCCATTGTATGGATGTCCCATATTTTATTTATCCAATTATCAGCTGATGGCCATTTGGAGTTTTTTTTCCCCTCTTTTTGGCTATTATGAATAATGCTTCTATGAACATTCATATACAAGTTTTTGTGCAGCTAAACATTTTTATTCTTGCCTATGTACCTAGAAGTAGAATTGCTGGTTAATAGGGTAACTCTATTTTTAACATTTTGAGGAGTGGCCAAACTCTTTTCCAAAGTGGCTGCATCCTTTCTAACACTTAGCATCATTTTTTTTTTTTGAGACAGGGTCTTGCTCTGTTGCCCAGGCTGGAGTGCAGTGGCATGATCTTGGCTCACTGCAACCTCCACCTCCCAGGTTCAAGCGATTCTCCTGCCTCAGTCTCCTGAGTAGCTGGGACTACAGGCATGTGCCACCACACCCGACTAATTTTTTTGTATGTTTAGTGGAGACGAGGTTTCACCATGTTGGCCAGGCTGGTCTCAAACTCCTGACCTCATGTGATCTGCCTGCCTCGGCCCCCCAAAGTGCTGGGATTACAGGTATGAGCAACTGCGCCCGGCCCCATTATTTATCTTTTTGATGATAGTCATCCCAGTGGATGTGTTGTGGTGGTATCTCATTGTGGTTTTGATTTGCACTTCTCTAATAAGTATTGGCATTGAGCATCTTTTATGTGCCTATTGGCAATTTGTATCTTTGGAGAAATATCTATTCAGATCCTTTGCCCATATTCTAATTCAGTTACTTTTATTAAATTTTTTATTTTTAATTTTTGTGGGGATATATATACACATATATATGTATGTATGTATGTATTTATGGGGTGGGGCACATGAGATGTTTTGATACAGGCATGTTATGTGTAATAATCTCATTATGGAAAATGGGGTATCCATCACCTAAAGCATTTATCATTTGTGTTACAAACAATCCGATTATACTTCTTTACTTTTAAATGAACAATTAAGTTATTAACTGTACGCATCCCTGTTGTGCTATCATATAATAGGTCTTAATTCATTCCTCCTGGTTTTTTTGGTACCCATTAACCATACCGTTTCCAGCCCCACTACCCCTCCAGGACTCTGGCAACCATCCTTCTACTATCTATGTCCAAGAGTTAAATTGCTTTTATGTTTATATCCCACATATACATGAGAACATGAGCTGTTTGTCTTTCTGTGCCTGGCTAATTGTCTTTTTATTTAATGAGTTTTAAGAGGGCTTTATATGTTCTGGAGTACCTTAACAAAACTTCCATTCTGCAGGTTGTCTTTTCACTTTTTTTTTTTTTTTGAGACAGAGTCTTACCCTGTTGCCCAGGGTGGGGTGCAGTGGCGTGATCTCAGCTCACTGAAACCTCTGCCTCCCAGGTTCAAGCCATTCTTCTGCCTCAGACTCCTGAGTAGCTGGGATCACAGTTGTGTGTGCCACCACACCCAGCTAGTTTTTTTTTTTTTTTTTTTTTTGAGACGGAGTCTCGCTCTGTCGCCCAGGCTGGAGTGCAGTGGCGCGATCTCGGCTCACTGCAAGCTCCGCCTCCCGGGTTCACGCCATTCTCCTGCCTCAGCCTCCCGAGTAGCTGGGACTACAGGCGCCCGCTACCACGCCCGGCTAATTTTTTATATTTTTAGTAGAGACAGGGTTTCGCCATATTGGCCAGGCTGGTCCCGAACTCCTGACCTCAGGTGATCCACCCACCTCAGCCTACCAAAGTGCTGGGATTACAGGCATGAGCCATTGTGCCCAGCCTCTTTTCACTTTCTTGGTAATGTCTTTAGAGGCACAGAAGTTTTACATTTGATGAAATCCAATTTATTGAATTTTCTTTTGTTATTTGTGCTTTTGGCATCATACCTAAGAAACCATTCCCTAATCCATGGTCATAAAGGTTTACCCCTATGTTTTCTTTTAAGAGGTTTTATAGTTTTAGCTTTTACATTTTGGTCTTTGATTTATTTTCAGTTAATTTTTGCATATGGTGAGGTAGGGATCAAACTTTGCTCTTTTGCATGTGGATATCCGATCGTCCCAGTACCATTTGTTGAAACACTGTTATTTTGCCATTGATTTGTCTTGTCACTCTTGTCAAAAATCAGTTGATCATAATATGAGGGTTCCTTTCTAGGCTGTAGTGATCTGTATGTTTATCCTTATGCCACTACCAGTTCTGGTCAATGTAGCTTTGTATTTAGTTTTGAAATTGGGAAGTGAGACTCCTCTAACCTTGTTTTTCTTTTTCAAAATTATTTTGGTTATTTGGGGTCACTTGCATTTTCATATGAATCTTAGAATCAACTTGTCAATTTCTGCAAAGAAGCCTGCTGGGTCTAGGCACAGTGGCTCTTGCCTGTAATTCTAACACTTTGGGAGGCCAAGGTGGGAGGATCACTTGAGCCTAATAATTTGAGAACAGCCTGGGCAACATAATGAGACCTCATCTCTACAAGAAAAAATTTAAAGATTAGCCAGCATGGTGGTGCATTCCTGTAGTCTCCATCACTCAGGAGGCTGTGACAGGAGGATCAGTTGAGCCTGGGAATTGGAGGTTGCAGTGAGCCGAGGTTGTGACATTGCACTCCAGCCTGGGTGACAGAGTGAGACCCTGTCTCAAAAAAAAAGAAAGAGCTGGAATTTTGATAGGCGTTACCTTGAATGTGCAAATCAACTTTGTGACTACTGCCATCTTAAAAATATTAAGTCGTCCACTCCATGAACATTGGGCATCCTTCCATTTAGTTTAGTGTCTTTCAGCAGTGTTTTGTGGTTTTTAGGCACAAGTTTTGTGTTTCTTTTGCGAAATTTATTCCTAAGCATGTTATTCTCTTTTTGATGCTACTATAAATGGATTTTTTTTTACTTTCACTTTCAGATCATTTATTGCAAATATATAGAAAGACAACTGATTTTTATACAGGGATGCTTTGTTGCATTGAGCTTTACTTTATTATGCTTTACAGATATTGTGCTTTTTCACAAATTGAAGTTTATGGCAACCTTGAGTCAAACAAGTGTGTCAGCAACATTTTTCCAACTGCAGGTGCTCATTTCATGTCTCTTTGTCATATTTTGGTAATTCCCACAACATTTCTAATTTTTCACTATTATTATGTCTGATATGGTGATGTGCAGTCAGGGAGCTTTGATGTTACTATTGCCATTGTTTGGGGACACCACAAACTATGCCCCATATAAGATGGCCGACTTAATTGATAAATATTGTGTGTGTTCTGACTACTCCACCAAACAGCTGTTTCCCATCTCTTCCTGTCTTTGGGTTTCCCTATTTCTTGAGACACAGCAATATTGAAATTAGGTGAATTAATAATCCTACAATGGCCTGTTTAAGTAATCAAGTGAAAGGAACAGTCACATGTCTCTCACTTTAAGTCAAAAGCTAGAAATGATTAAGCTCAGCGAGGAAGGCACGTTAAAAGCTGAGATAGGTTAAAAGCTAGACTTTTTTGCACCAGTTAGCCAAGTTGTGAATGGAAAGGACAAGTTCACAAAGGAAATGAAAAGTGCTGCTCCAGTGAACACATGAGTGATTTTAAAAAAGCCTTATTTCTGATAGGGAGAAAGTTTTGAAGGTCTGGATAGAAGATCAAACCAGCGACAACATTTTCTTAAGCCAAAGCCTAATTCTCTTAATTGGGGCTTAATCCTCTCAAGCCAAGGCCCTGACTCTCTTCAATTCTATGAAGGCTTAGGGAGGTGGGGAAGCTACAGAAGAAAAGTTGGAAGCTAGCGGAGGTTGGTTCATGATGTTTAAGGAAAGAATTCATCTCCATAACACAAAAGTGCAAGGTGAAGCAGCAAATGCTTTGTTGGAAGCTGCAGCAAGTTATCCAGAAGATCTAGCTAAGACAATCAATGAAGGTGATGGCACTACACAACAGATTTTCAGTGTAGGCAAACAGCCTTCTCTTGGAAGAAGATACAATCTAGGACTTGGATAGCTAAAGAGAAGTCAGTGTCTGTCTTCGAAGCTTCCAAATGCACCCTGACTCTCGTTATTGTTAAGGCATAATGCAGCTGGCGACTTGAAGTTGAAGCCATTGCTCATTTACCATTCTGAAAAATCCTAGGGCCCTTCAGAATTAAGCTACACCTACTCTGCCTGTGCTCTAGAAATGGAATAATAAAGCCTGGATCACAGCATCTCTTTACAGCATGGTTTATTGAATATTACTATTGAGACCTACTGCGCAGAAGAAAAAAAGTTCTTTAAATTTTTTTTATTTTTATGAGACGGAGTCTTGCTCTTGTCACCCAGGCTGGAGTGCAATGGCACAATCTCGGCTCACTGCAACTTCCGCCTCCCAGGTTCATATGATTCTCCTGCCTCAGCCTCCTGAGTAGCTGGGATTACAGGCTCCCACCACCATGCCCAGCTAATTTTTGTGTTTTTAGTAAAGACGGGTTTTTGCTATGTTGGCCAGACTAGTCTCAAACTCCTGACCTCGTGATCCATCCACCTCAGCCTCCCAAAGTGCTGGGATTACAGGCATGAGCCACTGCGCCCGGCGTAAAAAAGGTTCTTTTCAAAATATGACTGCTCATTGACAGTGAACCTGGTCAACAAAAGCTCTGATGGAGATGTACAAGGAGATGAATGCTGTTTTCATGCCTGCTAATACAACATGCATTCTACAGCCCATGGATCAAGGAGTAATTTTGACATTCAAGTCTTATTATTTAAGAAATACATTTTGGGCCGGGTATGGTGGCTCACGCCTGTAATCCCAGCACTTTGAGAGGCCAAGGTGGGCGAATCACGAGGTCAGGAGATCCAGACCAAACTGGCTAACCCCTGTAATCCCAGCACTTTGAGAGGCCAAGGTGGGTGAATCACGAGGTCAGGAGATCCAGACCAACCTGGCTAACCCAGTGAAACCCCATCTCTACTGAAAATATAAAAAAAATTAGCCGGGCATGGTGACAGGTGCCTGTAGCCCCAGCTACTCAGGAGGCTGAGGCAGGAGAATGGCGTGAACCCAGGAGGTGGAGCTTGCAGTGAGCAGAGATTGCGCCATCACATTCCAGCCTGGGCAACAGGGTGAGACTTCATCTCAAAAAAAAAAGAAATACATTTTATACGGCTATAGCTGCTGTAAATGGTAATTCCTCTGATAGATCTAGGCAAAGTAAATAGAAATCCTTTCCTTCTGGAAAGGATTCACCATTTTCGATTCCATAAAGAACATTTGTGATTAATGGGAGGAGGCGAAAATAGCATCATGAACAGGAGTTTGGAAGAAATGGATTCCAACCCTCATGGATGAGTTTGAGGGGTTCAAGACTTCAGTGGAGGAACGAACTGCAGATGTGGTGGAGATAGCAAGAGAACTAGAATTCGAATTGGAGCCTGAAGATGTGACTGAATTGCTGCAACCTCATGTTCAAACCTGAATGGATGAGGGTTGCTTCTTATGATGAGCAAAAAAAGTGCTTTGTTGAGATGGAAACTACTCTTGGTGAAGATGCTGTGAATGTTGTTGAAATGACAACAAAGGATTTAGAATATTCCACAAACTGATAAAGCAGTGGCAGGGTTTGAGAGGATTGACTCCCATTTTTAAAGAAGTTCTACTGTGGGTAAAAAGCTATCAAACAGCATTTTATGATACAGAGAAATCTTTTGTTAAAGGAAGAGTCAATTAATGTAGACAATTTCATTGTTGTCATATTTTAAGAAATTGCCCACCCCAACCTTCAGTAATCACAACCCTGATCAGTCTAGCAGCCATCAACATCGAAGTAAGACTCTCCATCAGCAAAAAGATTACAACTCCCTGAAGGCTCAGATAATTGTTAGCACATTTTGGCAATAAAGTATTTTTAATTAAGATATGTACATTTTTGAGACATACAGCTGTTGCATACTTAATAGACTATGATATAAACATAACTTTTATATTCACTGGAAAACCAAAAAAATTATGTGACTTGATTCATTGCAATATTTGCTTTTTTGTCATATTTGCCTTTTTTTTTTTTTTCTATTTTTGAAATAGTCTCACTCCGTCACTCAGGCTAGAGTACAGTGGTGCAATCTTGGCTCACTGCAACCTCGGCTCACTGCAACCTCCATCTCCCAGTTTCAGGCGATTCTCATGCCTCAGCCTTCTGAGTAGCTGGGATTACAAGTATGTGTCACCATACCCGGCTTTTTTTTTTTTTTTTTTTTTTTAGTAGACAGGGTTTCACGATGGTGGCCAGGCTAGTCTCAAACTCCTGACCTCAGGTGATCCACCTTCCTCAACCTCCCAAAGTGGTGGGATTACAAGTGTGAGCCACCGCACCTGGTCCGTTTTTACTTGCTTATGGTGGTCTGGAAGCAAACCTGCATTATCTTCAAGGTACACCCATATATTGATCTTGCATTGTCCAATCTTGCTGAATGTGAACGTTTTTATACATTTACAATTTTTTTATTGTACACGTATATTATCTACTCACAACAATGGTGATATAAAAATCTCAGGTAGGCATTTATCCCCTAGGAAGCCTGCTGCATACCCCCACCAGGATTTACCTGAGGGAGGTAGGGGAGGGAAGCATTGGCCCATCTTAAGCTTTTTGGGAGCAGCAGAAGGAATCTCTGTCTCCCATAGGATGGGATAGAACACTGCCTAGCACATCTTAACATCCTTAAATGACTTTACTGACAGAGTGAAGGAACAAGTGAAGCAGGGGTGAGCAAGGCAGCCTGCACCTTTTTCCTCTGAACAGCCCTGTTGCAGGCAGGCTTCCCTGCTGTCTAAGCCATGATCTGCCGTGCTGGAGCATTTACCTGCTCATTCTGGTTTTGCACTGTGGGCAGAGAGAAGACAGCTAACCTTTCTTCCCCAAGACAGCCTTTCAGATAGATGTTAACAGCCAGAATGGCAGATGTACTTCGAAGGGTTTTTTAAAGTCAAGGAGAATAGAAATGCTTGTTGCTATTTTTATCATCTTGGCTTTTAATCTCATACTATCCCCTGCCACATTTCTACTCTATGGATACCACACCCTTCCTTGAAGGCAGTGGCTTCTTCGCGGATTCTCTAGTTTTCCTTACTTAGAAACTTTGCTAAGTGGGGCCGGGAGTGGTGGCTCATGCCTGTAATCCCAGCACTTTGGGAGGCCGAGGCGGGTGGATCACTTGAGGTCAGGAGTTCGAGATGAGCCTGGCCAACATGGTGAAACTCCATCTGCTAAAAATACAAAAATTAGCCAAGCGTGGTGGAGGGCACCTATAACCCCAGCTACTTGGGAGGCTGAGGCAGGAGAATCACTTGAACCTGGGAGGTGGAGGTTGCAGTGAGCTGAGATCATGCCATCACACTCCAGCCTGGGTGACACAGCGAGACTTCATCTCAAAAAAAAATGTAGAACCCTCAAGCTTTGAGGGTTTTGGAGTGAGAGAGAGAGAGGAAAAACCCAGAGGCACCATTATCACCTGTCAACTTGGGTGAAATGCACTAGCTTGAGACAACTGTGTTGGTGGACGAGGGTGCGTCAACAGCCATTAACATCATTAATGGCAGAGAGATTTGACACACAGCAGTAGGAACACCAGCCAGTGTACCCTTGGGGTCAGCCAGGGTCATTGACAAGCTCTGGACAAGCTCTTGCAAATGAAACGTCTGCAGAAATGACATGTCACTTCTGGGCAAGGCAGTGAAAAGTCTGCATGGACTTTCAACCCTTCTTTCTCCCATGGGCAGGGACAGGAGAGGCCATGTGTTACCGAGTGGGGAGAGGACTGTCTGCCTGAGGCCCTGAGAGACCGTGTGGAGCATAACACCCTTCACCCTCCAGAGAGGACAGGCAGCAAAAGCGAGAAGTCAGGCTTGTTCTACGGAGCCACTGAGATTTCTGGGCTAATTTGTTATACAGCAATAACCCCTCTCATCCTAACTAATACAGACAGAAATCCATCAGGATCTAGGGAAAATAAAAGTGCACAGGCCCCTACCTTGGAGTCTAGCAAATCCATGCCTGAAAGTAGCCTCAGGGGCAGTCTTTGTCTAATTAAAATCTTCTGGTCAAGGCTGGGCATGGTGGCTCACGCCTGTAATCCCAGTGCTTTGGGAGGCTAAGAAGGGAGGATCACTTGAGTCTAGGAGTTCAAGACCATCCTGGGCTACAAAGTGAGATCTTGTCTTTACGATTTTTTTTTTTTTTCCAGATAGAGCCTCGCACTGTCGTCTGGGCTGGAGTGCAGTGGTGCGACCTCAGCTCACTGCAACCTCTGCCTCCTGGGTTCATGTGATTCTCCTGCCTCAGCCTCCCGAGTAACTGGGGTTACAGGTGCACACCACCATACCCAGCTAATTTTTTGTCTTTTTAGTACAGACGGGGTTTCACTATGTTGGCCAGATTGGTCTCGAACTCCTGACCTTGTGATCTGTCCGCCTCAGCCTCCCAAAATGCTGGGATTACAAGCATGAGCCACCATGCATGGAGACAAAAATTTTTTAAAAATTAGCTGGGTGCAGTGGCCTGTGCATGTAATCCCAGCTACATGGGGGGCCTAGGCTCTCCCTTGAGCCCAGGAGGTTGAGGCTGCAGTGAACCATGTTCCCACCACTGCACTCCAGCCTGGGCGACAGAGTGAGACCCTGCCTCTACAAAAATAAAATCTAGTCACAGCATTTTTTTGTTTTTTAACAAAACAGAACAGTAGTATTGGGAGTATCACGAAGGCTTGATGTCATTTATAAATACACACACGTGTTTACAGGGCTATAATATAAAATGTATTTCTTTCTTCCTGGAAGTCATGGTCAAAAAGAGTTTGACAGTCTACCAAGCTGGCTAGGCACAGTGGCTCACGCCTGTAATCCTAGCACTTTGGGAGGCTGAGGCAGGCAAATCACAAGGTCAGGAGTTTGAGACCAGCCTGGACAATATGGTGAAACCCCATCTCTACTAAAAATACAAAAATTAGCCAGGTGTGGTGGCGGGTGCCTGTAGTCCCAGCTACTCAGGAGGCTGAGGCAGGAGAATCCCTTGAACCTGGGAGACGGAGGTTGCAGTGAGCTGAGATTGTGCCATTGCACTCCAGCCTGGGTGACAGAGAAAGACTCCATCTCAAAAAAAAAAAAAAAAAAAAAGATAAAAGAAAAAAAAGAAAGTCTACAAAGCCTGGCCTGGACCCTTGCAAAATGTCACTGCCATGAAACACAGGGGTGGGTGAAGGACCATCCTGGATTAAAGGAAAGGTATGAATCTAGAGAGGATGTTGGGTCAGGAAAAAAAAAAATGCTATAAAGAACATTATCGGGGCCGGGCGCGGTGGCTCATGCCTGTAATCCCAGCACTTTGGGAGGCTGAGGTGGGCTGATCGCCTGAGGTCAGGAGTTCGTAACCAGCCTGAGGAACATGGTGAAACCCCATCTCTACTAAAAATACAAAAATTAGCCTGGCATGGTGGCAGGCGCCTGTAATCCCAGTTACTTGGGAGGCTGAGACAGGAGAATCGCTTGAACCCAGGAGGCGGAGGTTGCAGTGAGTTGAGATGGCGCCGCTGCACTCCAGCCTGGGCAACAGAGTGTGACTGTCTCAAGAAAAAAAGAAAGGAAAGAAATGTCTTGGCTGGTAGAAAATACACTCTGAAGTATTAGTAATTAGGCAAGAAAGGTGATGACATCTACAACTAACTCTCAAATGGTGCAAGGGAAATATGTATTTCATATTTATATATACTTAGGGAGAAATTTAAGTACAGAGAGACAGGGGTGGAGGGAGGGGGGAGAGAGTGCTCGTATGGGACTTCACTGTATCATTCTTGCAAGCTTTCTGTAGGTTTGAAATTTTTGCAAAATAAAAAGTAGTTTTCAAAAAAAGTTTGAAAGGCCAGGCACGATGGCTCATGCCTGTAATACCAGCACGTTGGAAGACGAGGTGGGAGGATGGCTTGGGGCTAAGAGTTCAAGACTAGCCTGGGCAACATTGTTTGTCTCTACAAACAATTTTTAAAATTAGCCAGGCTTGGTGGCATGTGCCTGTGGTCATAGCTACTCAGGAGGCTGAGGGGGGAGGATGGCTTGAGTCCAGGAGGTTGAGGCTGCAGTGAGCTATGATCATGCCACTGCACTCTAGCCTGGCTGACAAAGTCAGATGAAAGCCATTGCCCAAGATAAACAGTGACATGGTGACAAAGGCAGAACAGTCTTTGAAGCCCTGTTTATACCAGGGAAACCAGGGTCTGCCTCAGAGTCTCTGGCTACACGCTGTGCATACACTGCATACACAGGCTCGTGTGGGTGTGAGCCGGTGTGCAGGTGTGCACCTTGGCATGCAGGTGGACACACACCTGGCACTCAGCCAGCCCGGCTCCTGTCATGTCACATGCCACCAGCAGGAGACCAGGGCTGGGGTGGGATGGGGTCAGAAGTGGGCACTCAGGGCCTCCCCCTTGGGCCCCAGTTCCTACCTGTGCAGCCGAAGGCCACGGTGCCCACAGCAGCCAGGTTGATGGCGTAGGCCTGGTCCCGAGAGAAGAGCTGCAGCCACACGTCACAGATGCTGATAAAAAGGAGAGAGCCCAAGGCTAAGAGGTAGCCTGTTGGGGGAGAGGCCAGTGAGGGGAGTGGTGGAGCCAACTGGGTGGGGTCCCCCTCCTCCTTGCCCCTCCTGCAGAGTCAGTCTGAGGCTTTCTCTGCCCTTCCCCTTTAAGGAGGGCCAGGGATGCTTTACAAGTCTAACAGGCACCTGGAGGGCTTCCTGTAGGAGGCACCATTTGAGCCAGGCCTTGAAGCTGGATGTTGCCGTGCAGAGGAATGGGAAAGGAAGAACACACTGGGTGTGGGGAAGAGCCTGGGCAGGGCCCAGGGACATGACGTGGGGTACAGAGGCCCCACCACGGTGTCTTAGACCAGACCCCAGGGCAGCCCTAGGAAGTGTGCCCATTTTACAGACGAGGGGAGTGAGGCTCAGGGAAACTGGGTGAGTGGGTGACCGGCCAGGCAGGTGGGAGCCATGACAGGCAGGTGTCCCATGGCAGGGCCCAGCGCACTTGCGGTGATCCTGGTGTGCAGGGTCAGTCTCTCCACCAGGACGTTGTTCAGGAGCACGGCTGCCAGCGCCACCAAGATGTAGGTGAGGCTCATGTCAAACACAATGGAGGTCCCTGCAGAGGACCAGAGACAGCGGGTGCTCAGGGAGGCCCCACCCTCTGCACTAACTCCTGCCGGGTGCGACCTCCCAGAAGGGGCTCGCTGCCCACAGAGGGTGAGTGGCTGCCCTGAGGTCACTCAGCAGCTCACAGTGGAGCTGAGATCTGAATAAAACAGGTCTCTGGGTAGGACCCTCCCCGCCGGGGGTTTCTGGGAGGCCCCAGGCCATGATGAGTATGCTGAGTGGCTGGGCGTGACCGTGGAGGGACCCACCTGGGTACTTGTGATGCAGGTAGTCCACGTCCGTGATGAAGCTGTTGTATGGCAGCAGGAAGCCCACACCAGACAGCAGCATCGCAAAGTAGATGGCGTGATAGCGGTCATCGGGCACCGGCTCCTCCAATGCTAAAGCAAGAGACGCCAGGTGAGACAGGGCATGCTCCACGCATGGCTACGGCCACCTCACAGGGCGATGTCCACCACCCCAGCCGCCATCACCATGGCCACTGTCCATCGCTGTGACCCCTGCTCCCCTCTGTTCCAGATACCTCTGTCATCTGGCCATTATCAAAGCCACCAAATGCTGTGGCTATGGCCACCACACCCACGCCCTCACAGCCACTGAAGCTACCAGCTTGATGGACAGGAAATCAGCTCACGCCTGTAATCCCAGCACTTTGGGAGGCCAAGGCGGGCAGATCACCTGAACTCAGGAGTTCGAGACCAGCCTGGCCAACATGGTGAAACCCCATCTCTACTAAAAATACAAAAAATGGCCAGGCGCGGTGGCTCACGCCTGTAATCCCAGCACTTTGGGAGGCCAAGACAGGCGGATCGCGAGGTCAGGAGATCGAGACCATCCTGGCTAACATGGTGAAACCCTATCTCTACTAAAAATACAAAAAAAAAAATAAAAAAAAATAAAAAATAAAAATTAGCTGGGCATGGTGGTGGGCACCTGTAGTCCCAGCTACTCGGGAGGCTGAGGCACGAGAATGGCGTGAACCCAGGAGGCGGAGCTTGCAGTGAGCCAAGATCGCACCACTGCACTCCGACCTGGGCGACAGAGCGAGACTCCGTCTCAAAAAAAAAAAAAAAAATTAGCTGGGCATGGTGGTGTACGCCTATATTCCCAGCTACTCAGGAGGCTGAGGCAGGAGAATCATTTGACCCCAGGAGGTGGAGGTTGCAGTGAGCCAAGGTTGCGCCACTGCACTCCAGCCTGGGCAAGAGCACGAGACTCTATTTTCAAAAAATAAAAAATAAAATTATAGGATATGGAAGAAGAGTGAACACCCTTTGCCTGTCCTTCTGGGGAAGGGGTCAGCATGTCTGGGGTTGTACAGGGTTCTTGTATCATGCTCGGTGGCGGTATGACCTTGTCACTGCCTTTATCTGGAGAGGAGGCATGGTTTAGGGAGATGTCTATGGGAGCCACATCGGCAAGTGGGGGACCGTGATGATCTGTTTATGGTCACCCTGACAGGCTGAAGTACAGTCCCCAGTTCAAACCCTAGCCCTGGTGCTGCTGTGAAGATGTTTTGCTATTAAAGTCCCTTCTCCATTAACTTTAAGTTCATCAAAAGGGAAATGACCCAGGGTGGGTCTGACCTAATCAGGTGAGAACTTGAGGCCCTCCTGGAGCTCAGAGACTCCAAGAAGCTCCTGCCCCTGGGTTCCAGACTGTCCAAGACCTTCCTGACTGCCTGCCTGGCTTAACTAGCTCCCACTTTAGTCAGCCAATTGCTTTTTTCTTTTCTTTTCTTTTTTTTTCAGATGGAGTCTCGCTGTTGCTCAGGCTGGAGTGCAGTGGCATGATCTTGGCTTACTACAACCACCCCCTCCTGGGCTCAAGTGATTCTCCTGCCTCAGCCTCCAAAGTAGCTGGGATTACAGGTGTGTGCCACCACGCCCGGCTAATTTTTGTATTTTTTGTAGAGATGAGATTTTACCAGGTTGTTCAGGCTGGCCTCAAACTCCTGGGCTCAAGCGATCCTCCAGCCTCAGCCTGCCAAAGTGCTGGGATTATAGGCATGAGCCACCGTGTCCGGCCTTAGCCCAGGTTTCTGAGCCTAAAGTACTAGCATAAACAACAGCTCCCCCAAAAAAGAACTATAGCTTACAGGGTGCCTCCTGAGTGCCAGGGACAGGCCCAAGCAAGATTCTGTGGATTCTGATGCAACCACATTGACACAGTATCATCCCCCTCTTCCAAAGGAAGAGACCGAGGGTCAGAGAAGAACAGTGACTTGACCAGGGGCTCCTGGTGGGTAAAGGATGGGAGGCAGGCTTGAACCCGAGCCTGTCAGACTCCAAGCCTGTTGGCCGTCCACTCTGCAAGTCTGATCTCAAAGTCAGTTGGCCCAGTTCCTCAACATAGTGAAACTGAGGCTCAGAGAGGTTTAGGCCCTTGCCTAAGGTCACACAGCTGGGCAGAAAACCCAGGTCTTTGAACCTCACATCCAATCCTGTTCAGGCACTTTCCTGGCTCCTCTGCAGTGAGGCATAGCTTGCTTTGGCCAACGAGTGTGACCAAAGTGACATGTGTCACTCCAGATAGAAGCTTTATGGGTCAGCAGCCGGGCGCGGTGGCTCAAGCATGTAATCCTAGCACTTTGGGAGGCTGAGGCGGGCGGATCACGAGGTCAGGAGATCGAGACCACGGTGAAACCCCGTCTCTACTAAAAATACAAAAAATTAGCTGGGCGTGGTGGCGGGCACCTGTGGTCCCAGCTACTCAGGAGGCTGAGGCAGGAGAATGGTGTGAACCCGGGAGGCGGAGCTTGTAGTGAGCCGAGATTGCGCCACTGCATTCCAGCCGGGCAACAGAGCAAGACTCCATCTCAAAAGAAAAAAAAAAAAAAAAAGAAGCTTTATGGGTCAGCGCATGAGCCATGAGTCCCTTCACCCACCCAGTGAGCACAAAAGCCCATGTTAAGACACAGCCTCCTCTGCCTTGGGCTGTGGGCAGGGCCCCCAGCAGGGACATGCAGCATCAGGGTGGAGACACTGAGACGGTGGGCGTGTTTGTTATGCAGCAGGTCTAATCCACACTGACAGGCACTACCTCCAGTCCTCCATGACCACCCATGGCTCCCCGATACCACAAGGCTTCACTGGGGGTCACACAGCCCACCCTGCTTTGGGGCAAGACCTGCACCTTACCCGCACCCCTACTTACTGGTATCCATGAAAGCTGGGACGCCCCTGGCCCTAAGGCCCTAAGGCCCAGGCCCTGGCCCTGAGCCGCCTCCGCCGCCTCCTCCAGCTGGTGACTGTCGAAGGTGACGCTCATCACTATGCCCGGGTCTGGTGTGCCTGCCACACTGGGCTCCTCAAGGCACTGGCTCCCGACAGAGCCCATGGCAGCCTGTGCTTTGGAGAAAGCAGAGAGAGCAGGTGAGGGAAGAAGGGTGAGAAGACACCCCATGTCTTCTCACCCTTCTGGGGTGAGGGACCCATGGCTCATGCACTGACCCATAAAGCTTCTATCTGGAGTGACACATGTCACTTTGGTCACACTCATTGGCCAAAGCAAGCTATGCCTCACTGCAAGGGAGCCAGGAAAGTGCCTGAACAGGACTGGATGTGAGGTTCAAAGACCTGGGTTTTCAGCCCAGCTGTGTGACCTTAGGCAAGGGCCTAAACCTCTCTGAGCCTCAGTTTCACTACATTGATGCCATGCGACTGGGACTGTATCCCCTGGGGGGACCATCCTTTCTGTCCATCCATAGGACATTAAGCAGATAAGCAATGTCACCTGGTCTTTTTTTTTTTTAAGACAGGGTCTCACTCTGTCACCCAGGTTGGAGTATGGTGGTGCAACCATCACTCATTTCAGCCTCGACCTCCTAGGCTCAAGGGATCCTCCTGATTCAGCCTCCCAAGTAGCTGGGACCACAGGTTTGAACCACCATGCCTGGCTAATTTTTAAAAAATTTCTTTTGTAGAGTTGGGGTCTCACTACATTGCCCAGGCTAGTCTCCAACTCCAAGTCCTGCCTCAGCCTCCCAAAATGCGGGGGTTACAGGTGTGAGCCACTGAGCCACTGTGCCCAGCCCTCACCTGGTGTGTCTCAGGATGCTCATCCTCATTGCTATCTAGGGAGAAGGGGTCAGAGGGGAGGAGAATGGCTCAGAGACTGCTGCCCCAGGAAGCAACCAAGGTGGCCTGCATGGTGGCAGCGGGCACGGTGAGAAATAGATGGAGTGGAGGAATACTCTGGCGGTGTGATGCCAGGACTTGGGAAGCAGTTGGAAATAACAGGTGACATGAGCGAGCCTCATGCGTGCCTGCACCGTGCTGCAGTGTCCCCTGGGAGGAAGCTGCCTTTATCACTCATTTTTCAGCTGAGGAAAGTGAGAACCCCCTTGGTCTCACAGGCAGAAAGTGGGAGAACCCAGACCCCAACCCAGGTCTGTGTGGCACTCTGAGCCACCATGGCCCTTGGTCCTGGGGCCAACCACCCTCACGGCGGGAAGTTCTTCCTGTGATCTTGCCTTAGTGCTTCTTGCTTCAATTTGGATCTGCCAGCCCTGACCTTCGGAAGGAAAGGAAGGAGCTAAGTCATCTGTGACGGAGACACTTGCACTGTGTGGGCAGCCCTGTGTGTGCCTGGGGCAGGCTAGCTTTTTCCCCTAAAATGATTTTTCTTTTCTTTTTCTTTTTTTTTGAGACAGTCTTGCTCTGTCGCCAGGCTGGAGTGCAGTGGCGCAATCTTGGCTCACTGCAACCTCCGTCTCCCGGGTTCCAGCGATTCTCATGCCTCAGCCTCCTGAGTAGCTGGGACTACAGGTGCCTGCCACCACACCCGGCTAATTTTTGTATTTTTAGTAGAGATGGGGTTTCACCATGTTGGCCAGGATGGTCTCGACCTCTTGACCTTGTGATCTGCCCGCCTCGGCCTCCCAAAGTGCTGGGATTACAGGCCTGAGCCACCATGTCCAGCCAATGATTTCTTTTTCTAATAATGTGTATTCATTTATCTGAATGCAGAAAGGATCTGTGCTCGCCGTAGGGAGTTTGAGGCTAACAGAGAGGACAGCACAGCACTGAGCGCTGAATGTAGTGCCTCAGTTTCCCCAATATGTGGGAGAGCCATGGAAAAGGCTGGAAGAAGCCCACCCCATGGGGTCCCACAGGCCCAGAGGAACCTTGATTTTTTTTTTTTTTTTTTTTTGAGACAGAGTCTTGCTTTGTTGCCAAGGCTTGGAGTGCAGTGGCGCGATCACAACTCACTGCAAACCTCTGCCTCTCAGGCTGAAGTGATCCTCCCACCTCAGCCTCTTAAGTAGCTGGAACAGGTGTGTGCCACCAGGCCCGGCTAATTTTTTTCTTTTTTGTAGAGATGGGGTCTCACTGTGTTGCCCATAGTGGTCTTGAACTCCTGGGCTCAAGTGATCTTCTCACCTTGGCCTCCCAAAGTGCTGGGATTATAGGCATGAGCCACTGCCCTCAGCCCATCCTGATTTTCTCTGGGGCTGACTCATGTCACCTCTGCCTGCTCTTGTCCCATCTCCTGGGTCTCATTTCCTCCAGCTCCCCTGCCTCAGTTTACTCCCTTCCCAGCTTCTAGGCAGGTTTTGATGATCAGTTACCAAGCACCTCCCTGTGACCCCATGTCCCCCTCTTCTAGCTCACTACAGAATTTTAACTGGGGCCTAAAAGGGGGCCTGGGGCCTCACTGGGGCTTTGAAGCCAGAGCCTTCCCATTTCCAGGTCTTGGGGGCTGGGGAGATTCAGTCCCTGACGGCTGGGGGCCAACCCAGGTAATTGGTACCCACTACCAGGGGGGAGGCGGTCCCGGACTTCTGGGGGCTGAGAAGCCCGGCGTATCTCCCCTTCTAGGCTCAAGGCTCTCCTGACTGCCCCTCATCAGCCCTGGCCCTCCTGCCACATCTGGAGCTGGGGGGTTGGGGGTGGGGTGGGGTGGGGGCGGGGGCCGACCAAGGCTTAGAGCAGAGCTGGGCTGGGCTTGAAGGAGGGTGGCCCTGGGTGGGCTCCGCACACCTGTCTCCCCTGTGAAGTGGACACATGAGCCTGAGCTCGAGAGTCGTTGGGAGGTGCCAGAGAGTCAGCAAAGGCTTAGAGACCCCGGGGCCCTTCTTCAGCCTGCAGAGCCAGGGAAGGGGATGGTGTCAGGGTGACAGTCTACAACAACCGAATGCTCCTCCTGCCACCTGCTCAGGATGCCAGCCCAGCTGGACATCTGAACCCAGAAAGGCCTGGTCTGTGTTCAGCAAGAGCCCCCGAGATGCTCCCCTGGACGTGCAGTGCCCCAAACACTCCTGGCCAGAAAGCCGAGGTTTCTGCCTTGCCGGGAGGCCACGCCACCCAGGAAGGTGGACGTGCTCGGCATCCAGCCAGGAGGCGGCTGCTGTCCCCTCTGGCTCAGTCGGCAAAGTGGGCAGCTGCCACCCACACTGCCCGGCTTGGCCAGCCACTGTCCCCATGGTGGAGGGGGTGGGGAGCCTGCTGCAGCCGCTCGCCCCCACCTCTCCTGGGCCACAGGCCCCCCACGTCCAAGCCTACTGCCCCCCCCCGGGGAAGGCAGCCCAGGGCCTCCTGCCCTGTCCCCCATTAGTTAAAATTTAACGACATGCACATTGGCTTAATAACCCCAGTGTTTACGAGGCTTGGCCCTGCTCCTCCACTCTGAGCTGCCATGACCCCTCGATGCCCGCCCCAGGGGGCCATTGAGAAGACACAGGTCATTTCTTTGGCCTTGAGGCCACCCCTCAGGCCTCAGTTTCCCCACCTCACAACTCAGTAGAGGAAGAAGAGGGTGAGAGTAAGTCACAAACAGGGACTGGATGGGTGGCTGGTGGGGTAGGCTCAGCTGCACACAGTAGGCATTCAACAGTTGCACAAGCTGCCACTTAACACTGCTATGGGCAAGGCAGGGCTCCCACCCCTCTCCCCCATTTATTTATTTTTTTAATTTCTATTTTTGTAGAGGTGGGGTCTTGCTCTGTTGCCCAAGCTGGTCTTGAACTCCTGGCCTCAGGTGATCTCTCAGCCCCGGCCTCTCAGAACTGAGATTACGGGAGTGAGCCACTGCTTCTGGCCAAGGCCCCTCACCACTTTGCAGGGAGGGCGACTGAGGCACAGAGAGGCCAAGTCGGGGGTAGGGGGGGGTCATGCAGCTCAGACTGGAGCCTGGCCCAGTGACCCCCTCCGGCTCCTCCCATTTCCACGTGGCCTGAAGTGCACAGGGGTCCTGAAAGTGGCCCAGGGCAGCTGGAAGCACTGGGCGTCGGGACCCCAAAGCCAGTCGCCTCACTCTGGGGCCGCGCTCCTCCGGCCAGCCAGGAAGGACCAGGGGAACCGAATTCCACTTGTAAAGCCGGCCTGGGCTCGCACTCCTGGCTCAGTCACCAGCCCTGGTTAGTTGATGCCTGGTACACCCCTGGTCCCCGTTAACCGGGGCTAACGATGTCTCTGCTGCCCTTTCCGCAGCCCAGCGGTCTAAGCTGCTCCAACTCCTGTGGGGGTGGGTTTCAAGCCCCTCCAGCCACCCCCCCTTCCTGCAGCCCCCCGGGGACCGATGCATGCAGGGACCACAGGCTGGCCCCCGGACCCACCGCCCTCCCCGGCCCGGGTCGCCGCGCCTTTCTGACGCCTGCCCGGCCTCATCAACTGCAAAGTTGGCTCGCGGACCTGTGCCCCCAGGCAAAGCACAGACCCCCTGGGCCGCCCCGAGGTGACCCCGGATCCCAGGCCCCGCCTCTCCCAGCTGCTTTTTCCGAGAACGAGGAAGGGGCCGGCGGGGGCAGGGGAGCGATGGGGTGGCGCGGGGGGGTCCGGGGAGGAGCTTCGTGCGGGAGGACCCCCGCGCGGTGCTCGGGGAGGCGGTGGCGCCGACCCCCTCCATGGCCAGGGCCCAGGGGTCCGGGTCGGCGCTTGTCGCCGGGCGCGGGGGGCTGGGCCGCTCAGGACGCGGCCGGGGTGGCCTCGGGTTCCCGGGACAGGGGCGGGCTGGGGAGAGGGGGCAGCGCCCGGGCAGGCGGTTGGGGGGGGGCCGCGCGCGCCGCAGACAAAGGCTCCGACAGGTCCCCGCCGGCGTCTCCCCGCGTCCCGCGGCCACCGCTTCCCTCGGCCCGGCCCGGCCTGGGGTCCTCGGCGCGCCCGCCATGCCTCCCCGCGCCTGACCCTGCGCGCCCGCGCCCCGCTCCCCCAGCCTCGGGCCGGGCGCGCCCGGCGTCCTCCGCCGGTCCCCGAGTCCGCCTGGCCCGGGTCCAGGAGCGCGGCGACGAGCACAGCCCAGGCCACCACGCCCCGCCTCCCCGCGCTCGGCCCCGCCCCGCCCTCCTCCTTCCTCCTCCTCCCTCAACCCTCTCGCTCCTCCCTACCCCTCCTCTCCCCTCCCCTTCCTCCCCCTTCCCTCCTCCCTTCACCCTCCTCTCCTCCCTCCTCCTTCTCCCTATTCCTCCTCCTCTCTTCCCCTCCCTCTCCATTCCTTCTCCTCTCTTCTCCTCCCTCTCCCTCCCCTTCTCCCTCCTCCCCACTCCTCCTCCTCTCTTTACCCCCTCCTCCTCCCTCCCCTTCTACCTCCTCTCTCGTCTCTCCCTCCTCCCCATTCCTCCTCTTCCCCTCCCTCCTCCCACCCCTTCTCCCTCCTCTCCCCTTCCTCTCCATTCTCCCCACTCCTCCTCCTCTCTTCCCCTTCCCTTTCTCTCCTCCTCCCTCCCACTCCTCCCCATTTCTCTTCCCTCCCCCTCCCTCTCCCTCCTCCCACCCCTCCCCTCCTCCAAAGTCCTCCATTATCCTCCTCCTGCTCTCCTCCCTTCTCCCCTCCTCTCCACCCTCCTCCCTTTCTCCTCCCCACTCTTCCTCCCTTCCTGTCTCTCCCCTCCTCCCTCTCCCTCCCTCCTCCGCTTTCCCCATTCTCCTACTCAGTCCTCCCTCTCTCTTCCCTCCCTCCTCCCTTCTACCAGCCTCACTCCTCCTCCATCCTCCTCTTTTCTCCCCCTCCTCCCTCCCTCTCCTTCCCCTTCCTCTTCCCTCCCCTCTCCTCCATCTTCCCCCTCCTCCCCTCTGCTCCCATCTCCTTTCTTCCTTTCTCCCTCCCCCCACCCTTCCATCCAACTGGGCTGTGCAGGGGCCAGGCCCAGGCTGAGGCTGAAATCAGGATCCCCAACACACCAGGGTGCGGCATGGTGGCCCGGGGAGACCCGGATGACCTGCGGCTGACCCAGCCCACCACCCCCGCTGCCCACCCCTCAGCCTTGGTGCCCAGGCCGCTCCCCCTAAACAGGTCCACTCGCCTGGGAGGCCAGCAACGCCGCCAGTGGGTGGGTAGGTTCAGTCACGAGGCCACTGGGTGACCAGATTGAAAGTTTTGAAGGATGGGTAGGAGTTCACGTGCTGGAGAAGGTGCAGAGAGCGAGTCCAGCCAGGATTGGGGGCTGTGGCCGACCCTCAGTCATGCCCTGTCCTCACTTGGTTCCTACCTCCACCCGCTCCCTTTCTCCTCCCAGCTTGGGATCAGAACTGGCTAGGTTGCTTCCCATGACTCCCTTTGCCTGGAAGCCTCCGTTTTTCTCCCAGGTGAATGGAATCATGACCCCGCCCTATTCTCCCTCTACTCACCTGTAGCCTGGCTCTAGGGCAGACAGCAGAGCCCAGGGGGCCCAGGCATAGGACATCAGCCAGCCCTGGGGGGCTGCGAGTGTTACTGGCTGGGAGAAGGGTCCAGCCTCAAGGTGAAATCAGGAACCAGGTGGGAATCACACCTGTCCTGGGTCCCTGTGGGGGCCTGTCTATGGGGATCAGGAGAGACCCTCCAGGTCCGAGCCACCAGGTGGGATGGATACAGGTGCCTGCCCAGACTCCTACCGGAGGCCCTTCCTTCACTTTCCACCAGATCAGCTCCTTCTCCCCCTTAAGCAACATCTCCATTGTCAGCGCTCCAGGGAGCCCCCAGGGTTTCTTCTGCCCCGCCACCAATGGGGTCAGCACCTTTGCTCCAGGCCTTGCCCATCCCTTCTAAAGGACTGGGAGCCCCCTGAAAGTAGAGACCTGCTTTCATTCTCTTTGGATCCTCAGTGCTCAGTGAGGCATACAGAGGCTGGCATACAGCAGGAGCCAAATATTTGCTTGAAGGGCAGACTGCATTGGGAGCTGAATAAGGAAGTGTTGAGTGAAGTGACTCCATTCACCTGGGAGCCTCCGTTTTCTCCCAGGTGAATGGAATCACCTGGTGGCGGGGGCTGCTGACACACTCTTAGGGCGGGACACCCCTCTCCTTCCTCTGCTGCTGTCTAGGTGGAGGTGGGGGGTGCCACTGCAGGGGGGCCCAGTCCATTGCTCCAACTAGTTAATCTTAAAGTTCATGACGGCTGGGCGCAGTGGCTCACACCTATAATCCCAGCACATTGGGAGGCCAAGGTGGGCTGATCACCTGAGGTCAGGAGCTCCAGACCAGCCTGGCCAACATGGTGAAACCCCGTCTCTACTAAAAATACAAAAATTAGCTGGGCGTGGTCATGGGCGCCTGTAATCCCAGCTACCCAGGAGGCTGAGGCGGGAGAATTGATTGAACCCAGGAGGCGGAGCTTGCAGTGAGTCGAGATGGCTCCACTGCACTCCAGCCTGGGTGACAAGAGCGAAACTCCATCTGGAAAAAATAAAATAAAATAATAAAAATAAAGTTCACGAGCTCCAGTGCTTCCTGTAAGCCTAGAGCTTTCAACGGGATTCTTGCCTTGTCCTGGATGTGGAGGGGGGGTTCCAGATAAGAATTATTTGGTGGGCCAGGTGCAGCGGCTCATGCCTATAAGCCCAGCACTTTGAGAGGCCAAGGCGAGAGGATGGCTTGAGCCCAGGAGTTTGAGATCAGCCTAGGCAACACAGAGAGACTCTATCTCTACAAAAAAAAAAAAAAAAAAAAAAAAAAGGGAAAATAAGCTGGGCATGGTGGTGTGTGCCTGTAATCCCAGCTACTCGGGGGGCTGAGGCGGGAGGATTGTGTTAGCCTGGGAGGTGGAGGCTGCAGTGAGCTGTGATCGTGCCACTGCACCCCAGCCTGGACAATAGAGCAAAGCCCTGTCTCTAAAAATAAATAAGTAAATCAATAATAAAAACATTATTAGGTGCATGTGAGACATTTTCTAGATGCAGGAGACGCATCAAGGGTCCCTGCTCCCCTGGAGTTGCACATAAATGGTGGGTGCTGGCAATAAACAAGTACAGTAATTTTGGAAGCATCAAATGCTTGGAAGACTAGATGGGGATGGAGCAGGCACCAGCATGTGACTAGGGGACAGGGCTGGGCTTTGGTATCCAGGTGGTCTGAGAAGGCGATATCTGAATTGAGAGATTTGAATGATGGAAATGTTAGTGGGAAGGGTGTTCCCAGCATAGGGAACGGCCAGTGCAAAGTGCTGAGTCTGGAAACAGCTCATTTAATTCAAGAACAGAAGGAGGGCCACTGTTGTGGGAACAGGGGCAGTGGGGAGAAGGGAGGTGAGGTTGGAGAAGGGAAACAGCCAAGGGGGGGTCTTGTTGGCCATGGTGAGGGGTTGGAATCCCTGGAGCAATGCTTTTTTTTTTTTTTTTTTTTTGAGACAGAGTCTCTCTCTGTCACCCAGGCTGGAGTGCAGTGGTGCGATCTTAGCTCACTGCAATCTATGACTCCCCAGTTCAAGCGATTCTCCTGCCTCAACCTCCCGAGTAGCTGGGATTACAGGCACCCACCACCACGCCTAGTTAATTTTTGTATTTTTAGTAGAGACAGGGTTTCACCACTGGTCTCAAACTCCTGACCTCAGGTGATCCGCCCGCCTTGGTCTCCCAAAGTGCTGGGATTACAGGCATGAGCCACCGCGCCCGCCACAAGGCTTTTTTTTTCCCCCAGATCTCCCCATTGCTGGGTTGCTGGTGGGAGTGAAAATGGGACCAACCCTTTTGGAACATAAACTGGCTTAAAAGACATGCTTACCTTTTGGTCCAGAAAAATCTGGCCTGAGGAAATATTTCTAAATGCAGAAAAGTTTTTATATACAAAGATGTTCGTCATAAGAGCCAAACACTGCAAATGGTCCCCTTGGCCAAGACGAGTCCCCGATTTACGTTGCTCGCCATGGGGAACAGATGACATGATTGTTATATTTGAAAAACCCAGAGAAATCAGTGAAATAATATGTAACCCTGCAGAGAAATCTGAAGTCACCACCAGGCTATGCGGTTAGGAAGATTTAGAATAAGATGGAAAACTGGCAGCATGACAGCGTTAGGGGATACAGAAACAGCAAAGGGAAATACAAAAGATGCCTTCCACTGTGTGCAAAAAAAAAAAAAAAGGAAAAAACTGGGTAAAATGATCTTCTGGTAAACTATAAATAAGCAGAAATGCTGTTATCAGAAAGAAAGAAATCTAAATAGAATGATGGAAAGGGCATGGGGAAATTTGTTAAAGAATTTCTACTTTCCTGCTGGCCACAGTGGCTCACACCTGCAATCCCAGCACTTTGGGAGGCCAAGGAGGGCGGATCACTTTGAGCTCAGGAGTTTGAGACCACCCTGGGCAACACAGTGAAACCCCGTCTCTACTAAAAATACAAAAATTAGCTGGGCGTGGTGGTGCTTGCCTGTAATCCCAGCTGCTTAGGAGGCTGAGGCAGGAGAATTGCTTGAACCTGGGAGGCGGAGGTTGCACTGAGCTGAGATCTTACCACTGCACTCCAGGCTGGGAGACAGAGTGAGACTCCGTCTCAAAAAAAAAAAAAAAAAAAAAAGAAAGAAATTTATGGATTTCACTGTTTATCAGTTTTGCCTAAAAACAAAACTAAACAAAGCCCATACCACATTTTGACCTCTAGCTAACGATATGCATGTTTAAGGGCCAAGTGCCCCAATGTCTGCCACTGACTTTGAAATGCATGGAAATTTGGAATTGGCAGGTAGATGGGGAGCTAGATAGATGGATAGGTAGGGATCAGAAAAAGCAGAGAGCAGAATGCGGGCAGTGAGCACGTGAGTGTTCACTGTATAATTCTTTCCACTTTTTAAAAAATAGAGATGAGGTCTCACTGTGTTGCCCTGGCTGGTCTCAAACTCCTGGCCTCAAGTGATCCTCACACCTCAGCCTCTGCCTCCCAAAGTGCTGGGATTACAGGGTGATCTGCCACCTCCTGGCCGCCTTCTTCTTCTTTTTTTTTTTTTTTAGATGGAGTCTTGCTCTGTCACCCAGGCTGGAGTGCAGTGGTGCGATCTCGGTTCACTGTAACCTCCGCCTCCTGGGTTCAAGCGATTCTCCTTCCTCAGCCTCCTGAATAGCTGTGATTATAGGTGCATGCCACCACACCTGGCTAATTTTTGTGTTTTTAGTAGAGACGAGGTTTTGCCATGTTGGCCAAGCTGGTCTCGAACTCCTGACCTCAGGTGTTCCACCCACCTCGGCCTCCCAAAGCACTGGGATTACAGGTGCGAGCCACTGCACCCAGCCCTTTTTTTAAAAATAGAGATGGGGTTCTTGCTATGTAATCTAGACTAGTCTTAAGCTCCTGGCCCCAAGCGATCCTCCCGCCTCAGCTTCCCAAAATGCTAGGATTATAGGTGTGAGCCACCATGCTCAGCTTCCACTGTTTTTTATGTTTAAAAATTTCATAGTAAGGTGAGGCAGGAGGATTTCTTGAGGCCAGGAGTTCGAGACCAGCCTGGGCAACATACTGAGACCCTTATCTCTAAAAAATTTTTAAAAATTATCTGGGCATGGTGGTCCACTCCTGTAGTCCCAGCTACTCAGGCAGCTGAGGTGAGAGGATTGCTTGAGCCCAGGAGGCGGAGGCTGCAGTAAGCTGTGATCCCACCACTGCACACCAGCCTGGGAGACAAAGCGAGACCCCATCTCTTTAAAATAAAACATAATAAAATGTTTGGGGGGAGGAGAGGCCGGGCACAGTGGCTCAGCCTGTAATTCCAGCACTTTGGGAGGCCAAGGCAGGTGTATCACCTGAGGTCGGGAGTTCCAGACCAGTCTAGCCCATATGGTGAAACCCCGCCTCTACTAAAAATACAAAAATCAGCAGAGTGTGGTGGCGGGTGCCTGTAATCCCAGCTACTTGGGAGCATGAGGCAGGAGAGTCACTTGAACCCGGGAGGCAGAGGTTGCTGTGAGCCGAGATCATACCTCTTTACTCCAGCCTGAGTGGCAGAGCAAGACTCCGTCTCAAAAAAAAAAAAAAAAAAAAGTTGGGGGAAGGAGAGAAAAATAGAGAGCCCAGTGGGGCAACCCCCCACCCAGCCCTTGCCGCCTGCCACTGCTCCAGCCGGGCTGTTCCAGGCCAGGAAGCTGTGCCATCTGCTTCTGGCAGAGATAAAACTTAATTCGTTCCCAGCTTATTAACTTAAAGCCCATTAGAATCTTTCCCGTCAATCCGTACACGCAGTGGAGATCAGACAGAGATGGGGTGAAGGGCCCTGCTCGGGACACGGTTCCCTGAGGAGGCAGAAGGAGAGGGGGCTGGCTGGCTGGGCTTTCAGGGGACGAGAGCCTCCCACCTCCTTAGTCTCCCCGGGTGCAGGGAGTGGCTTTCATAGAAGTCAGCTCCTCTCATTCGCACAGGGACCTGGGTACCAGTGAACCACCTTTTGCAGACCAGGGAGCCAGCTGGTGAGTGGTGAGGCGGGGGTCCCACTGAGGAATGGTGGGTCTGATAGCATGACACCAGCCATCATCATGGTGACACATTACTGCATTTCTGCTCTCAGCAATTCCAAGACAGGGGCAGGACTGGGCCACCTTATGGTGGGCCCAAGGACCAAGGCTGGCAAGCCTGACCATGGACAGAAACACCCCTTGCAAACTCGCTGAGCTCCAGGATCAGAGTCCCTGGGCCGTTCCGTGTCAGCCCCATGTCTGCCTTTGCCGGGACAGGACACCGCCTGCTTCCCCTGCATTCAGCCACCATGGAGTCAAACTTGCAAGAGAAAACGAGACCCACGGCCAGGCGTGGTGGCTCATGCTTGTAATCTCAGGACTTTGGGAGACCGAGGTGGGTGGATCACCTGAGGTCAGGAGTTTGAGACCAGCCTGGCCAACGTGGTGAAACCCCATGCCTACCAAAAATACAAAAATTAGCCAGGCATGGTGGTGCGTGCCTGTAATCCCAGGTACTTGGGAGGCTGAGGCAGGAGAATTGCTTGTACACAGGAGGTGGAGGTTGCAGTGAGCTGAGATCGTGCCACTGCACTTCAGCCCAGGTGATGGAGCAAGACTCCGTCTCCAAAAAAAAGAAAGAAAAAAAGAAAATGAGACCCAACCATCTGGGCCAAACAAGCAAATTCAATCAACAAATTAAGCCCCATGATCCTCTCTGGAGAGGGCAAGGCAGCCTGTGTGCGCTGAACGGCAGGGCTCTGCAGGAACAGGGAGGGGCTGGCACTCACCGCACCAGCTACGCGCCAGGCTCTGGGCTAAGAGTGTCCTCTGCTCAGAACCTCACAGTGACTACAGGAGGGGAGACATCCCAGACAAATGGGAAGCCCAGGCTCAGAGAGGTAGAGGAGCTCACTCAAGTCACACAGTGAGGCCAGGCAGATTCTGGTTCCTCCCCAGGCCCCGGTCCCTCCCCAGCCCGCGGTCCCGTCAGCCCTGCCCGGTTAAGCTGCCCCACTGGACGCCCCCACTCTCATTCCAGGCCCCTCTTCCTGAAGACCAGAGAGGTGCGCCCCAGGCCAGGCTTCTGGGACTGGGGCCCCAAGCCATAGGTGGCCTCCTGGAGCTTCATCTCCCAGGACACCCCAGGCCGGAGAGGTGCGGTAAAGTCTTTCTGGGACTGCGGGCAGCAGCTGGAGGCAGGCCCAGGACAGGAGGAGCCTCCTGGCCCAGCTCCAGGAGCTGTCGGCTGGAAGGAGCACTTCATTACCAGCTGGGCTGCTGTGAAGGAGGTTACGGGGAAGGGAGGCCCAAGGGACCCGAGGTCAGCCTGGAGTCCCCTTTCCAGCCGGCTCCAAACCCCTCCATGCAGCTGGGCACCCCAGGCCCTGCCCGAGCCCATGAGGTGCCTCCCCACCCAACCCCCACTGGAAGCACCAGCCATACCCAATCATGCCCATGCATCTGTAAGGTGTAAGGACTAGTGTTGCCTTCTCCAGGAAGCCTTCCCCGACTGCTGCATGGTAGGAGTGACTCTGAGCACCCTGAGCACACATCATCTCATGGAATCCTCCCTGTGACCTCTGTGGGAGGCTCAAGGGAATGAGGCCCAGAGAAGTGAAGGCAGCTGCCCAAGGCCACCCAGTGTGGAAGCTTGAATCAACTCCTCCCTGGGCCTCGTGACAGGGCTGGGTACCGAGGAGGACCTGATAAGTATTGTTGAAAGAATTCTGTCAAAAGGGCTGGGTGAAGGGACTACTGTTGGGGACGGAGGGGCAGGGATGCTGCCCAGGGTGCAGCCGCCACCCTGTTGACCCCAGATGAAGGCAGGAAGGATGGCTAGATTCCCACAGATTCATCCAGTCCCTGAGCACCTACATAATAGCTCCTGTTTTACACCTTTGGCATTAACGTGCCCATTTCACAGATGAGAAAACTGATGCCAGAGGGCCTGAGGCCAGTGCAAGATTCCCAGCCGGGCTCCAAGGGAGCACAGAGCCAAGACCTGAACCAGGTCTGCCTGGGCCCCGAGCCACTGTCCTTCCCACGACCCCAGGTCAGCCAAGGATCCTGGCCTTACCTGGGCCTTACCTAGTTCTTACCTGGGACTTTCCTGTGCTCCTTCTAAGGCCTCTCCCCGTGGCATCAGCGTCTGCCCGGCATACACACTACTCGGAGGAGCCTTTGTACTCTCTATTTACAAGAGGAGGCTGTGAGCAAATTAGCAGGGTAACCAGGGAAAATGTTTGGCGTCCGTGGGTGAGAGTTGGAGCCATCTGTTGCCAAGTGCTGAGAAAACACCGGAGCACTCCCTGGAGCCGTGGTGCCCGGCAGAGCTCCAGGAAGTGGGACCAGGCACCTGCAGGCTGTGTGTCCTGGGGCAGGGTGCTCACCCTCTCTGGGCCTCAGTGTCTGGATCCGTAAAACCTGCGGGTCTGTCCAGCCTCGTGATTCCAGGATGCTCCCTGTCTCCTTTCCCCTCCCGCCCCTCTGCTCCTGGGCTCCGTACATCCTTTCTGTGCCCCCACCCTGAGACCAAGCCCTTCCTGGGAAGGAAGGCTGGCGGCCTCCACCGTGACGACAGCGCCCGCCTGCCCAGCACCAGCATTGGGGGTTTATTTACCATTGGACGCATTTGTTCCCAAGCTGAAAATAGCTTTATTGTTCCCTCTAAAGACAAAGATAATATTTCACCAATCCAGAAATGTATGCTGTAGAAAAGTAAACCGAGAGAGAGCGCCTCCCCGCCTATGCCGGGCACCTGTCCCTGAGAGCAGCGGCCCAGGCCCTGCCAAGCAGCTGGTCACACAGTGGGCCATACACAGGGTGGGATCCTTGACTGGGGTATTTCAGAGACAGACAGATAAAAAGGGGCAGCGGGGGCTGGGTGTGTTGGCTCGTGCCCGTAATCCCAGCACTTTGGGAGGCCGAGGTAGGCGGATCACCTGAGGTCAGGAGTTCGAGACCAGCCTGACCAACATGGTGAAACCCCATCTCTACTAAAAATACAAAAATTAGTCGGGCGTGGTGGCAGGTGCCTGTAATCCCAGCTACTCAGGAGGCTGAGGCAGGAGAATCCCTTGAACCTGGGAGGCGGAGGTTGGGGTGAGCTGAGATCACGCCATTGTACTCCGGCCTCGGTGACAAAGCAAGACTCTGTCTCAAAAAAACAAAAAAAGAGGTAGATGGGGGGGAGGGAGAGAGAGGGAGGGAGAGACAGGAAAAGAGAGTGGGGGTGTGAGAGAGAGGGAGAGACAGAGGGAGACAGGAGCGAAAGGGAGAGAGAAGTGGAGGGGCAGAAAGAGAGGGAGACAGGGAAAAAGAGATTACTCCTCCCCACCTGGGACTCTTCAGCTCCTCATCAGTGTCCCTGGAGGCTGGGCCTCAGGGGTGGCTCCTTGGGGACAGGTATCCTTTCCCCCACCTTGCCCTTCTTCCCTAGTCAGGACAGAAGAAGAGTTTCTAGTCTGAGTCTTACCGCCTCCTAACTGTGTGACCTAAGACAAGCGCCTTCGTCTTGCCGAGCCTCAGTGGCCTCAGCTGTAACGTGGGGTAACCATGGCACAGGATAACTGTGGGTTACATGGACCACGTGTGGCAGTCCCTGAGCCTAGGCTGGCACTGAATTGGTGTCCAGTGGCCATTTGCCGTGGCCAATAGGATCAATAAAACGCCCGGGGTATCTGGCCGCTCGGTGGAAATTGACCCACGCAGGGCCTTTGCTGGCCACACCGGGCCCCTTGGTGAGGCTGGGGCATGTCACCTTGTCCATGAGTGGATGTGGACATGGACATGGGCTCCTTCGCTGGAGGGAACAGCTCTGTGCTCTCCTGGAACTGCTCCCAGCAGCTCCAGAGAGCCCATTAGCACATTTTCAAGAAATATTGCGAGAAGGTTGTTAAACTCAGCCACTGTTTATTTTATTTTATTTATTTTTTATTTTATGATGGAGTCTCGCTCTGTCGCCAGGCTGGAGTGCAGTGGTGCGATCTCGGCTCACTGCAACCTCTGCCTCCCCGGTTCAAGTGATTCTCCTGCCTCAGCCTCCTGAGTAGCTGGGACTACAGGTGCGCACCACCACGCCTGGCTAATTTTTGAATTTTTAGTACAGGCGGGGTTTCGTCATGTTGGCCAGGATGGTCTCGATCTCTTGACCTCGTGATCTGCCCACCTCAGCCTCCCAAAGTGCTGGGATTACAGGCATGAGCCACTGCGCCTGGCCAGCCATTGTTAAAAATGGAATGAAATAAACATACAAAGGTAATACAAACTCAAAATTCATCACTGTCTAATTATGTGACTAGAGTCTGCATTCTCTGGGTTATTTCCATCCCTGGTACCCTGTAGGATGGAAACGCCAAATGACAGTGTGCTATGCGGCTGCGTTCTCTCCCCAAATCCAAGTCCAGTGATGTCATCTTGGCACCTTGAAATCCACCACGGACGGACCAGTGCTGTGGTTTGCACCTCTAATCCCAGAGCCTCAGGAAGCTGAGGTGGGAGGATGGTTTGAACCCAAGAATTTGAATACGGTCTGGGCAACATGGTGAAACCCCAACTCTACAATAAATATGCAAGTTAGTCGGGCGTGGTGGCGTGCACCTGTAGTCCCAGCTACTTGGGAGGCTGAAGAGGGAGGATTGCTTGAGCCTGGGAGGCAGAGGCTGCAGTGAGCTGAGATTGTACCACTGCACTCTGGCCCCAATGACAAAAGCGAGACCCTATCTCAAATAAAAAAAAAAAGAAACAGAAAAAGAAAAAAAGAAAGATATGAAACAGGAGCTGGGTGCCTGCCTCTAGTCCCAGCTACTCAGGTGAAGGCCGAGTTGGAAAGATTGCTTGAGCCTAGGAGTTTGAATCCAGCCTGGGCAACATAGCAAGACCCTGTCTCTAAAAAAAAAATTAAAAAAAGAAAAGTATGAGACAGAATGTATTTGCCTAGCAGTTTTTCCGCTTGATTTATAACTCTTAGGTATGATGTGTGAGCCTTTCATAATTTGGCCCTCATCCCAGGCCTTGTATATTTAGGGGTAGGTATGACCTCAAGTTCCAGCCTCCATATCTTCTTTTTAGAGACAAGCTCTTGCTCTGTGGCCCTGGCTGGACTGCAGTGGCACAATCATAGCTCGCTGCAGCCTCAAACTCGTGGGTTCAAGTGATTCTCCTGCCTCAGCCTCCCTGAGTAGCTGGGACTACAGGAACATGCCACCATGCCTGTAGTTCCAGCTACACAATTTAAAAATTTTTTTGTAGAGACAGGGTCTTACTATGTTGCCCAGCCCTGTCTCAAACTCCTGAGCTCAAGTGATCCTCCTGCCTCAGCCTTCCAAAGTGCTGGGATTACAGGCAGGAGATACTGCACCCAGCCTCAGACTATGTATCTTTGTTCCTGCTGTTTTGTCTTCTAAAAACACCAGTCCCCTTGGAAGCCTTCCTGGGCTGTCTGAACACGGCTGTGGTTATTATAATTATGGGCTGTGAGCCTGATGAGGTGGGGATGCGTCCCAAGGTCGAGGCTCCTTGAGGGGGCTGGTCCCAGCCCGCTAAGAGCACGGGTTGGTGAGAGGCGGCTGGTTTGTCCCTGAAGGAGCTTATCTTGGCTGAATTCTCCTAATCCTCTTGCAGGATTAAGGAAACTCAATGCACGTCCCGTTGATAATGCCCTTTAAGGATTTAATAAGCTTTGGGCTTTCCAAGAGAAAGCCTTGGAAGAGGAATTTGAAAAACTTGCCTCAGCTCCAGACTTTGCTTCTCACTCACTGGGTGACCTTGATCTGTGGCTCCGTTTCTCTACCTGCAAAGAAAAGGGGTGAGTGGTGGCCTGTGATCCCTGTGCTGTTGTGTGTCTTAGGGGAGGGCTGCACACAACAGCTGGGACTACAGGTGCACACCACCACGCCTGGCTAACTTTTGTATTTTTAGTAGAGGGGGGGGTTTCACCATGTTGGCCAGGATGGTCTCAACCTCTTGACCTTGCGATCTGCCGCTTCAGCCTCCCAAAGTGGCTATAGTGTGTATTGGTTTGGGAAGCTTCCACCCCACCCGCCCTGGGGGGAGGTAGGGCTGTGAGTCACCAAAGCATCACTGAGGCCAGTCATGGGACAGTATCCATTGGAACACAGAGGTTGGTCAGGGAAGGGCATATGGCTCGAACCTGGCCTGTCAGAGCCTTCCTTAGAACTTTTATGAGGTCTTCCTGGATGGGTTTATTTTATGGCACCTCAATTTGGGGAGATAAGATCAAGCTGCCATAGACACCTGTCCGCCATGTGCCCAGCACCTATGTGCAGAATGAAGTTCATGAAGACAAACAGAACAGCAGATGAAGCCAGAGCCCTGGCAGCATTACTTGAGACCCTGGATCTAGCCTTACCTGACACATACTCTGTGGGCCAGTAAATTCCCTTTTTAGCATAAAGCTGTATGAGTGGCGTTTCTGCCACTTGGAACTGAAGGAGTGTGGATGTACCTGTTTCCAGGAAGAGGAATCGATGGATTTCATCAAATTCTCCTTGATTCCCCCAAAGACTAAGAAGCCCTGCTATGGTTTGAATGTTTGTCTTCTCCGACACTCATGTTGAAATTTATCCCCAATGTGTCAGTATTGAGAGGTGGGGCCTTTAAGAGCTGATTGGGTCATGCGGGCTCTGCCCTCTCGAATGGAGTAATCCATTCATTAATTATGGGTTATTATGGGAGTGGGATTGGTGGCCTTATAAGAAGAAGAGAGATTTGAGATAGGATGCTCAGCCCTCTCACCATGGGATGCCCTGTGCCTCCCTGGGACTCTGCAGAGAGGAGTCCCCACTAGCAAGAAGGTCCTCACCAGACACAGCCCCACAGCCTTGGACTTCCCAGCCTCTAGAACTGTAAGAAATAAATAGTTTTCTTTTTTCTTTTTTTTTTTTTTGAGACGGAGTCTCGCTCTGTCACCCAGGCTGGAGTGCAGTGGCACAATCTGGGCTCACTGCAAGCTCCGGCTCCCAGGTTCATGCCATTCTCCTGCCTCAGCCTCCCAAGTAGCTGGGACTACAGGCGCCCGCCACCACGCCTGGCTAATTTTTTGTATTTTTAGTAGAGACGGGGTTTCACTGTGTTTGCCAGGATGGTCTTGATCTCTTGACCTCGTGATCCACCCGCCTCAGCCTCCCAAAGTGCTGGGATTAAAGGCATGAGCCACCGCGCCCGGCCGTTTTCTTTAAAAATTACCCAGCATCAGGTATTCAGTTGTAGCAGTAGCAAATGGACTAAGACAAGCCCTGTGGGAGGTTTCTTCTGGCTCCTGGTGCTCAAATCTCTCAGCAGCCACTGGCCAGTATAACCCGGGAGGGGTCATCACCAGACTGCAAATTTCATCCTCTGTTTTCCGCCTGCCCTTCTCCACCCTGCTGAGTGCCCTGGGGAGCTGCCCTGTATGAGCCACATCAATGGACTCCCTGCCTCTGTCTTCCAGTGAGATTTGGCTAATGGAAGGAAGACACCAACAGGGGGTTGGAGGGAGCGAGAAAGGGATTCGAAGTCAACCATATCTTCTCCTGACTCCCTCCCCATGAGGTCACCCTGCCTAGAGTGTTCCTTGACATAGGTCACGGCTTCCCAAGGCCCCTCTCTCTCATTCTAGATTCTGGTGTCTTGGGCCAGGCGTGGTGGCTCACACCTGTATTTCCCAGCACTTTGGGAGGCCAAGGCAGGCAGATCACTTGAGTTCAGGAGTTTGAGACCAGCCTGGCCAACATGGCAAAACCCGTCTCTACTAAAAATACAAAAATTAGCCAGGCATGGTAGTGCAGGCCTATAATCCCAGCTACTAGGGAGGCTAAGTCAGGAGGATCGCTTAAACCTGGGAGGCAGAGGTTGCAGTGAGCTGAGATCACATCACTGCACTCCAACCTGGGTGACAGAGTGAGACTCCGTCTCAAAAAAAAAAAATACTGACAGGAAATATCTGAAAGGAAGAAATAATTTAACATTTTGTAATGAAAATAAGCAAAGTCTAAAACACTCCTCCTGAGCTCCTTGTAGCAAAGGACAAAGATAGCCTAATGCAGGCCAGGTGTGGTGGCTCATGCCTGTAATTCCAGCACTTTGGGAGGCTGAGGCGGGAGGATCACAAGATCAGAAGATCGAGACCATCCTGGCTAACATGGTGAAACCCCGTCTCTACTGAAAATACAAAAAATTAGCTGGGTGTGGTGGCGGGCGCCTATAGTCCCAGCTACTCGGGAGGCTGAGGCAGGAGAATGGCGTGAACCTGGGAGGCGGAGCTTGCAGTGAGCCGAGATCACGCCACTGCACTCCGGCCTGGGTGAGAATGTGAGACTCCGTCTCAAAAAAAAAAAAAAAAAAGAGATTCTGGTGTCTGGTCCTTCCCTACTGGTTTGGGCTTAGGGGCAGCCACAGCTCTTTTTTTTTTTTTTTTTTAATTGAGATGGAGTCTTGCTCTGTTGCCAGGCTGGAGTGCAGTGGTGCAATCTTGGCTCGCTGCAACCTCTGCCTCCCTGGTTCAAGCAAGTCTCCTGCCTCAGCCTCCCGAGTAGCTGGGATTACAGGCGCATGCCACCACGCCTGGCTAATTTGTTTTTTTTGTATTTTAGTACAGATGGGGTTTCACCATGTTGCCCAGGCTGATCTCAAACTCCTGAGCTCAGGCAATCCGCCCACCTTGGCCTCCCACAGTGCTAGGATTACAGGCTTGAGCCACTGCGCCCGGCCGGTCACAGCTCTTTTTTCTGCTATCCCAGGTCACCATAGTGCCAGGCGGTTCCTGACCCCCTGTCCTCCCTCGTGTGAACCATCCCTTTGTAAATAACCCTCCTTGAATTACCCTGATCTCAATCTGCTGTTTTCTGTTGAGGTCTCAGAGAGGCGAGAGCCACCAAAAAACTTTATGATCAAATAAAAGGTGGTGGCCCCGGGATGACCACGTAGACCCTGGGGTGGAGCAGAAAGGGTGCTGAGCTGCCAGGAGACGGGACACACTCAGGGTGTTTCTCGGGTGTGCAGAGTCACTCTTGGATACTCTACTTCATCATCAGTAACACGAAAGTTCACCTAAAACAGCACAACATCTCTCTGGTCCTAACTCCTACAGCATCCTTTTTTTTTTTTTTTTGCCTTGAGGCAGGGTCTTGCTCTGTTTCCCAGGCTGGAATGCAGTGGTACCATAATAGCTCACTGCAGCCTCAAACTGCTGGACTCAAGTGATCCTCCCACCTCAGCCTCCCGAGTATCTGGGACCACGGGTTCATGCCACCACACGCGGCTAATTGTGGGGTTTGTAGAGATGGGCTTTCACCATATTGCCTGGGCTAGTCTCAAACTCCTGCGCTCAAGTGATCATCCTGCTGGGAGGATCCCAAAGTGCTGGGATTACAGGCATGAGCCACCATGCCCGGCCTGAACATCAATTATTGAGAGCAGCATATTTCATGTTTACAACATTAACTTTATTTTATTTCATTTTTAAGAGTCAGGGTATGGCTGGGCATGGTGGCTCACACCTGTAATTCCAGCACTTTGGGAGGCCGAGGTGAGCAGATCACTTGAGGTCAGGAGTTCAAGACCAGCCTGGCCAACGTAGGGAAACCCCACCTTTACTGAAAATATAAAAATTAGCTGGGTGTGGTGGTGCACATCTGTAATCCCAGCTACTTGGGAGGCTGAGGTGTGAGAATTGCTTGAACCCAGGAGGTGGAGGTTGCAGTGAGTTGAGGTCTTGCCACTGCATTCTAGGCTGGGCTACAGAGCTAGACTCTGTCTCCAAAAAAAAAAAAAGAGTCAGGGTCTTGCTCTTTTGCACAGGCTGGAGTGCAGTGGTGCGATCATAGCTCGCTGCACTGTAGCCTTGACCTCTTGGACTCAAGCTATCCTCCTGCCTCAGCCTCCTGAGTAGCTAACAGGCATGCACCCCCACGCCTGGTTAACTTTTTGTTTTTGTAGAGATGGGGTCTCACTATGTTGCCCAAGCTAAATAACATAAAGAACGTAAGCATCCTCCGGCCTTGGCCTCCCAAAGTGCTGTGATTATAGCCATGAGCCACCCACGCCCGGGCAGAGGGAAGTTCTTAAAAAGGAAGCCTGGTAAGATGAAGCAATGCACACAATATAACGTTCCGTGGGAATGCAGAATGCGCGTTGCTTTATGAAATGTGTGTAAAAGTCAGGTTTTGTTGGGTGAAATAAATATGCATATGGGGGAGGTTGGGAAAGAACTCTGTCCTTAGCTAAAAGTTCAGCTGTGAAGTCTCGGAGCACTTGCCTGTGGAGCTGAGGTGAGTGTGAGAGTCACATTTCACAGGACCCTCCCCACTCCCCCAAGATGTCAAAGGGACTACCTGGAAACTGCTCTGTGGCTCCCAACATCTTGTTCTAAGCGTGGTTTGTCGTTATCCCAGGGATGCCAAAACACTGAGAATTCCTGCCTTCTGCAATACGTGGATTAACTCCCCGTGAACTTAATGTTTCCTTTTTTTTTTTTTTTTTTTTGAGATGGAGTTTTGCTCTTGTCGCCCAGGCTGGAGTGCAGTGGTGTGATCTCAGCTCACTGTAACCTCTGCATCCCGGGTTCAAGCAATTCTCCTGCCTCAGCCTCCCGAGTAGTTGGGATTACAAGTGCCCACCACCACGCCTGGCTAATTTTTGTATTTTTAGTAGAGACTGGGTTTTGCTATGTTGGCCAGGCTGGTCTCGAACTCCTGACCTCAAGTGATCCACCCACCTCAGCCTCCCAAAGTGTTGGAAATACAGGTGTGAGCCACTGCGCCTGGCCTTAATTTTTCCTTTTTAGCCAAAGGTTGTGAGTGGTCTGATGGCTTCTGATCCAGTCCCATCTCAGTTTTCTTGGGCTTTTAAGGACATTTAATAATTGATGGGGTGGCTCCCTTCTGAGCCATCAGGAGCAGAGGGCGCTTTGGATTCTGGTGCTTTGACCTGCAGGAGGAAGAGAGTGTCTCTGGGACTTTATCGCCCGGCACCCTGCACTGTATGGCCTTGGGCAAGTCATGCCTCCTCTTGGGGCCTTGGCCATCAAGTCTATGAGATGGGCCATGTTGTCCAGGCTGTTCTCGAACTCCTGACTTCAAGTGATCCTCCTACTTCGCCCTTCCAAAGTGCTGGGATTACAGGCATCAGCCACCACCCACACAGCCACCCACTTTTATCTCCCGGGAGGGCCCAACCCTTCTCCCTTGGTTTCAATATGAAAAACCCCAGGGGAGAATCTGATTGGCCCAACTTGGGTCACATGGTTGCCCAGGGCCAGGAGGGTGGGGCAGCAAGACGGCAGCCATGTGGCTGGGGTTGGGGAGGTGGGGCTCTTCCTGACAAGGGGTGTCTGTCCAGAACAGAGAGCGTCCCAGCTTTTGAGTGATGGAGGGTTGCACTACAGCCTCTAGAGTCTTCTTCAGAGGGAGGAGAGAGTGCGAAGCTTGGGAGAAAAGGCTTCCAGGAGTTAAGTGGGAAACAGAGCTCCTCGTCTATTCTTGTCCCTTTGATCCTCAATGGTATTGTCAATTCCATGACAACGGGAGACGCTTTTAAGTCACAAGTGATTTTCGCAAGCAACAAACTGTATTTTTATCACTCTGAATCCTCCCAAATGACTACTTTCTCAAGGGCTGTGTTTGGGGCCTGCCAGAGTCTCCTCTAGGATCCACAGTGCCTCCAGGGGTGGGTGACACCCCACTGGTCTTGGGGCGCTCTTGGAATCTGCCGGGTGACGTCATTTCTGCTGCCGGTCGCTGCGTCTATCTGGCTCCTGCCTCCCGCCCCCTCTGCTCCTGTCTCCTCTGCCTCTTGAAGGACATTTGCAAGCAAATTGAGCTTTGTAGTGGAGAGCGTCAGCCTCAATTTCAGTTGAAACCATCATCTTCAGCTTGAGAGGCCACACAGTCACATGAGCACACACAGACACAGTGACACACACACACACACAAACACCCCCAAAACGCTGTCACACACAGAAATGCATATGTGCTTGGACACACACATAGACACACACAGACATACACATGCATGCAAGACACACACACACTGAAGCACACTCAGCCACAGACACACACAGACACATTCAGACACACAGAGGCGTGCACACAGATTCAGATAGGGATAGACAGATGAGCAAAGCAGGAGATAAAGGCACCGCACAGATGGACAGACCCAGACACACACATACAAAGACACACACACACTCAATCTCACGTAGATGCACACACTTGTCAGTCAGTGCTGGACTGGTCAGTATTTAACGCACCCAGCGTTCTGACTTGTAGCAGTTGCTAATTTCCATGGTGTCAATATTCCCACCGGTTTCCAGCTATCATTGTGAGGTCAGAGTTGGGGACAGGGCACACAGTCGTCTTTGGAGCTGGGAGGAGTCGGCTCTGACACCTGTGGCCACTGCCAGGCTCACACAGACACTCACAACAATAGACACACACACATGTGCTCTGCTGAAAACTGTCACTCCCCTGGTGTCCCAGCAGTCCTGGATTCAACCCCTGGCTATGCTGTGTGTCCTTGATCACATTTCTCAACCTCTGTGAGCCTCCCATTTCTTGTAAAATGGCAAAAGCCCACCCAGGGCTGATGGAAGGATGGGTGGTCATTTGGGAGTGCCCCCACATGGAGCCTGGTACCCGGTGGTGGCTTGGCCTTGCACAGAAGAGAGAGTGCTCTGTGACCATCTGCTTGGTCCTAGGGTCTGGGCTCTTGGCTGGCACAGACACCTGTTCAGCTGCCAGAGCCCCAGGGCCACAGCTGGTGTGTGCCCACCAGCCCGTCGGCAGCCCTTCGGCACTCTTCTGCTCTTGGGCAAGATGTGGGGTGTGTCCCCTGGTCTAATTTAGGGCCCCCACCCTCTACGACCTGGTCCCTCACACTTCCCAGATTTGTGTCTTGGGCTGGTCTAGGCTTTCTGATCCATTTAAGGAAGATTGAGTGAACAGCCTAATTGACCCTGTGAATGTCCCCTGAGCCTTCTAATCAGCCCTGCCTTGAGTCTCCTCTTGTTACTGAAATTCACTTTCTGATGCAGAACCATTGAGCCCTTCTGAAACCTTTTCAAAACTACATATTTAAATTTTCTTATCATACTGTACTGTTATTAGATTACATGTCTAGTATAGCAGCAAATTGTACTTCATTATATTAACCTTGCTACCTCCCTCTACAATGAGACCTGATCTTTTATAAAATACTCTGGACCTACAGTTTCCAGCTGGTGAATTCTTTAAAGTTACCTGGATTTCAATGATTGTCTACTCCCTTTACAAAGCAGCTGCTGTTTAGCAGGATTATCAGTTAGTGGTGAGAATCCGTTATTCTCTATTATATGGTAAATATTTTTCACCAACTTGAGGGATGCCACGCAGATCCCATGGGGTTGACACACATAGACAAAGACGTTCTTCTCATCACATTGTTTTAAACAATCGAGCTGCCATTTTAACTTTCACTAAACTCAGAAATTTACCAGCTGGGCTGGGCGCAGTGGCTCACACCTGTAATCTCAGCACTTTGGGAGATCGAGGCAGGCGAATCATTTCAGGTCAGGAGTTTCAGACCAGCCTGGCCAACATGGACAAACCCCATTTCTAGTAAAATTCAAAAATTAGCTGGGCGTGGTGGTGCACTCCTGTAATTCCAGCTACTCGGGAGGCTGAGGCACGAGAATCCCTTGAACCTGGGAGGGAGAGGGTGCAGTGGGCTGAGATTGCGCCACTACACTCCAGCCTGGGTAACAGAGAAAGACTACGTTAAAAAAAAAAAAGAAGAAGAAAGAAAGAAATGTATCAACTTGACACATCAGGGTCCTTCTGTAAGTTAAAACCTGGGAAGCACCCTACCCTGGCATTTGAAAAGTGGCTGAAGGGCTGGGTGTGGTGTCTCACGCCTGTAATCCCAGCACTTTGGGAGGCTGAAGTAGGCGGATCACGAGGTCAGGAGATAGAGACCATCCTGGCTAACATGGTGAAACCCCATCTCTACTAAAAATACAAAAAATTAGCCGGGCATGGTGGTGGGTGCCTGTAGTCCCAGCTACTCGGGAGGCTGAGGCAGGAGAATGGCGTGAACCCAGGAGGCAGAGCTTGCAGTGAGCCGAGATCACGCCACTGCACTCCAGCCTGGACAACAAAGTGAGACTCCGTCTCAAAAAAAAAAAAAAGAAAGAAAGAAAAGTGGCTTAATCCAATTTCCTGTCCAGAATTACAATGACATTGTATTAATACATCGATGATGAAAAGCATAGCTAAGCTGTAAGGCCAGTTATTGGATATACATCTTCCTAATGGAGAGATTATTATCACGGGAAACAGCTTTTGGCTTGTCCAATAAGACTCCTTTCCAGCCAGGCATGGTGGCCCACACCTGTAATCCCAGCACTTTGAGAGGCCAAGGTGGGAGGATTGCCTGAGCTCAGAAATTCGAGAGAGGCTGGGCAACATAGCGATAACTCATATCTACTAAAAATTAAAAACCCTTTCCAACATGAATTTTTTTTTTTTTGAGATGGAGTCTTGCTCTGTTGCCCAGGCTGGAGTGTGGTGGCGCATTCTTCTGCCTCAGCCTCCTGAGTAGCTGGGACTACAGGTGCCCACCACCACACCCGGCTAATTTTTTGTATTTTAATTAGAGATGGGGTTTCACCTGTTAGCCAGGATGGTCTCGATCTCCTGACCTCGTGATCCACCTACCTCGGCCTCCCAAAGTGCTGGGATTACAGGTGTGAGCCACCATGCCCGGCCACGAATTTTTTTTTTAAGACAGGTCTTGGCCGGGTGCGGTGGCTCACGCCTGTAATCCCAGCATTTTGGGAGGCCAAGGAGGGCAGATCACGAGGTCAGGAGATCCAGACCATCCTGGCTAACATGGTGAAACCCCGTCTCTACTAAAAATATAAAAAAAATTAGCCTGGCATGGTGGTGGGTGCCTGTAGTCCCAGCTACTCAGGAGGCTGAGGCAGGAGAATGGCGTGAACCCGTGAGTCAGAGCTGGCAGTGAGCCGAGATTGCTCCACTGCACTCCAGCCTGGGCAACAGAGTGACAGGTCTTGGGCTGGGCCTGGTGGCTCACACCTGTAATCCCAGCACTTTGGGAGGCCGAGGCAGGCGGATCACATCTTGGGCCTGGCGTGGTGACTCACACCTGTAATCTCAGCACTTTGGGACGCCAAGGCAGGTGGATCACGAGGTCAGGAGACCGAGAATGTCATGGCTAACACGGTGAAACCCCATCTCTCCTAAAAAATACAAAAAATTAGCCGGGCAGGGTGGCGGGTGCCTGTAGTCCCGGCTAACCTGGAGGCTGAGGTAGGAGAATGGCATGAACCCAGGAGGCAGAGCTTGCAGTGAGCCGAGATCATGCCACTGCACTCCAGCCTGGGTGACAGGGTGAGACTCTGTCTAAAATTGATCTGTTGCCCAGGCTGTAGTGCAATGGCACAATCATAGCTCACTGCAGCCTTGAACTCCTGGGATCGAGCCATCCTCCTCCCTCTCCCTCCCAAGAAGCTGGTTCTACAGGTGCACAACAGAACATCCAGCTATTTTTTTTTTTAATTTATTGTAGAGACCAAGTCTTGTTATGTTGCCCAGGCTCCTCTCTAGCTCCTGGCCTCAAGTGATCCTTCCACCTGAGCCTCCCCAAATCCTGGGATCACAGGTCTAAGCCACCCCACTCAGCCCAAAACAAATTCTATAACCAAACCAGAAAAGTTTTTTGTTTAGTTTTTCACCTTAAAACTTTCATTACCCCTACTTCCCACAAAGTATTTGAAGTGCATTTAATACAAGACACAGAATCAATAAAGCTCTTAAGTGAAGTCTGAGATTTAAAGGGGGATAGCTCTGTGGGGAAGATAACTTCTAGGCTTGGCTTTGAATAAAAAGCTCAACTCTTCAATAATCTGGTGTGACTAAGACATTCTCTACCTACTTTTTTTTTTATTGTTAAGAGTTCGAGGCCAGGTGCGGTGGCTCATGCCTGTAATGCCAGCACTTTGGGAGGCCCAGGCAGGAGGATCACTTGATGTCTGGATGTCTGGATGATTCAAGCACATTACATTATTGTGCACTTTATTTCTCTTATTCTATTATTATATTTTATTTCTATTATTACATTGTAATATATACTGAAATAATTATACAACTTATCATAATGTAGAATCAGTGGGACCCCTAAGCTTGTTTTCCTGCAACTAGATGGTCTCATCTGGGGTTAATGGGAGACAGTGACAGATCATCAGTCATTAGACTCTCATAAGGAGTAGGCAACCTAGATCCCTCACATGCACAGTTCACAATAGGGTTCACATTCCTGTGAGAATTTAATGCCACAGCTGGTGTAACAGGAGGTGGAGCTCAGGCAGGAATGTGAGTGATGGGGAGCATATGTAAATTCAGATGAAGCTTCGCTTGCTTGTCCTCCACTCACTTCCTGCTGCCTGGTCAAGTTCCTAACAGGCCATAGCCTGGGGGTTGAGGACCCCTGCCCTAGGGGATCATCTATTTCCTTGCCCTTTTCAGCTTCTAGAGGCTGCTCACATCACATTTCTCTCTTCATAACCCCTTTCTCTGTTTTCAAATCCAGGAACATTGCATCTCTCTCACCATTCTCGCATAATCACAGCTCCCTCTCTGACTCTTTTTTTTTTTCAGATGGGGTCTTGCTCTGTTGCCCAAGCTGGAGTGCAGTGATACCCAAATCCTAATCCCCAGAACGTGTGGATATGTTATCTTACATGGACAAAATGATTTTGCAGATGTGATCAGGGCTAAGGACTTTGAGATGAGGGTATCATCTCAGATTATCCAGGTTGGATATTATCCATCGCTCACTGCAGCCTCAACCCCCTGTGCTCAAGTGATCCTCTCTTTTCAGCCTCCCAAGTAGCTAGGAACTACAGGCATGCACCATGATGCCTGGCTAATTTTTACATTTTTCTTTTGTAGAGACAGTCTTGCTATGTTGCCCAGGCTGCTTTCAATCTCTTAGGCTGAAGCGATCCTCCTGCCTCAGCTTCCCAAAGTTCTGGGATTACAAACATGAGCCACTGTGCCCAGCCACTCTCTGACTCTGACCTCATCTGGAAAAGTTTCTTTTAAGGACTCATGTGATTAGGTTGAGCTCATCTGCATAATCTGAGATGATACTCTCATCTCAAAGTCCTTAACCTTAATCACATCTGCAAAATCCTTTTGTCCATGTAAGATAACATATTCACACGTTCTGGGGATTAGGATTTGGGTATCTTTAGGGGACCATTATTCTGCCCACCAAAGAGATGAACAGAAATATTTTGGGGTGAAATGATGCCAAAGGAGAAAGCAGGGTAGAAAAGAAGGGAATTTGCCACTGATGTTGGTTTCCATGTGACCTCATGTCTAATTCAAACATTGATGAAATCTGCCAGCATTTGAGCTGTACTTAGAATAGAGTCATTTGCAGAAGATCAAAAAAGATCCTGGAAAAAGAATAAGATAATCAAAGGGGTTGAGGGAAGCAGTTCCAGACTCTCAGATTAACTGCAGAGTTGGGAGGGTAGAGGTGGAGAGGTGGCGTAGGAGGGTTATGGGGGGCAGTGTGAGGGTGGGAGGAGTTGCAGGCTCCCAGATGTACTGTGAAACATGAAAATAAATGAGGTGAAGAGAAGAAAAAGGCTGAAAAGTATACATGTCCTTGTCTTTCATAAAAGAAAGCTAAGATAGACTGGGTGTGGTGGTTCACGCCTGTAATCCGAGCACCTTGGGAGGCCAAGGAGGGTGGATCAACTGAGGTCAGGAGTTTGAGACCAGCCTGGCCAACATGGTGAAACCCCATCTCTACTAAAAATAATAAAAAAAAAATATTAGCGAGGTGTGGTGGTGGGCACCTGTAATCCCAGCTACTCAGGAGGCTGAGGCAGGAGAATAGCTTGAACACGGGAGGTGGAGGCTGCAGTGAGCTGAGATCGTGCCATTGCACTCCAGCCTAGGCAACAAGAGTGAAATTCTATCTCAAAAAAAAAAAAAAGAAAAGAAAAAGAAAAAAGAAAGAAAGAGCTAAGATAACTAAGCTCCCCAATAAAAATAGCAAAAATAGCTTTTTTTTTTATTAGAGAGCTTAGTTATGGAGAGGTAATTTTGGTATTAATGTTTTAAGGGAATCCCTAGCAGAATCAAAAACTGTATGTTTGTCTTCCAAATGAGTGACAAAGATGACAACAAGTAGAGCATTGCCCAGACATCAGAAGGCCAAATAGAAGATTCAATAGCAGAATATTAAAATACAGCATGAAATAGACTGACAGAGGCTGGATCCAGGAGGCATTTACACCAGTGATTTGTACCTAACGGTGTAAATTCCACTGCCAAGAAACCAAGACTCTCACACTACAGGACTGTATTTGTTTAACAAATTGCTGCTTCTGAAACATCTCGCTAAAGCTGAATGACCTCAAAAGTCTAAAAGCAAACTTGAGAAAGGCAATATTAATTAAAAAAGAAAAGGTGACTTCTAGTGTAGAAAATAGTAACCTAACATCTAGGGCAAAACTATTGGCCATGACAAGCAGGAAAATTACTTATGATAAAAATCTAAAATCAATAATACAATTTTGAGATTATCAAAGTTTAATTCTTTGAATCAATATAATAAATAAAATACAACCCACGGGAAAGACATGAAAATCATAATTAGAGGATAATTTTTTTTCTTGTTCTTTTTTGAGACAGAGTCTTGCTCTGTTGCCCAGGCTGGAGGGCAGTGACATCTTGGCTCACTGCAACCTCCACCTCCCCTGTTCAAATGATTCTCCTGCCTCAGCTCCTGAGTAGCTGGGATTTCAGGCACCTGCCATCATGCCTGGCTAATTTTTTTATTTTTAGTAGAGATGGGGTTTCACCATGTTGGCCACACTGGTCTTGAACTCCTGAACTCAAGTGATCCACCCACCTCAGCCTCCCACTGACCTCAAGTGATCCGCCCACCTCTGCCTCCCAAAGTGCTGAGATTATAGGCGAGAGCCACCTCACTCAGCCTAGAGAATGATTTTGATTGTTATATGTTAATGACAAATTAAGGACACAAAAAGTAAATATGGATATAAATGATATAAACAATGAAAATAAGTTAGATGGAATGAATTTTTTTTACTTTATTGAAAATATACCTTCTTTTCTTATGTTTGTGATTGTTTATACAAATTGATTATATGATACACACTAAAAGGCACAAAGATTCAAAAAAAAGCATTCAATAAATATAGAATTTTTACAAGTATTTTATTAAATAACAATTGTCTCACAGCTCAAGATTAAAACCACAGATTATTCAGAAAATAAGGAAACTTCTTTTTTATTTTAAAACATTACAGAAACAGGCTGGGGGCGGTGGCTCACCCCTGTAATCCCAGAACTTTGGGACACGGAGGCAGGAGGATCACTTGAGGTCAGGAGTTCAAGACCAGCCTGGCCAACATGGTGAAACCTCATCTCTACTAAAAATTCAAAAACTAACCAGGCATGGTGGTGGATGCCAGTAATCCCAGCTAGGGAGGTTGGAGTGAGCTGAGATCACACCTCTGCTCTCCAGCCTGGGAAAAGGAGTATGACTCTGTCTCAGACACACACACACACACACACACACACACACACACACACACACACACACACACACACAAATAACCCCTGCCACAAAAACCACTATAGAAACATATATTCAGTCATGCGCCACATAATGACACTTGGATCAGTGATGAATTGTGTCTATAACAGTGGTCCCATGAGATTATAATAATGTGTTTTTTGCTGTTTCTTTTCTATGTTTAGATACACAAACACCATTGTGTTATAGTTGCCTACAGTATTCAGTACAGTCATATGCTGAATAGATTTGTAGCCAGGGAGCAATTGGCTCTACCATATGGCCTAGGTGTGCGGTCGGCTCTACCATCTAGCCTTGTGTAAGCTCACTCTGTGATGTTCACACAATGATGGAATTGCCTAACAGAGCACTTGTCAGAAAATATCTCTGTTTTTAAGTGATGAGTGACTGCAGTGTGGTCAAAGCAGCACTCCAAAATAAATTCTTAGCTTTGAATATTTCATAATAAAATAAAAAGTTGAAAATAAAATAAAGCATTCTAACTAAAATTTAAAAATAAAATAATTATACTGTCTACTTAAACGACATGAAACCATGAAACCTAGCAATAAATGTATTTTAGAAAAGACTAATAGAATAACTAAAATACTAGTTATTTTAGTATAAAATATTATACTAAATATAAAATGAAATAATTAATATTAATAATATTAGTAAATAAATAGTAATTAATATAAAATAAAATACTAAAATAACTGGGGCTGGTGGTGGTGGCTCACACCTGTAATCTCAGCACTTCTGGAGGCAGAGGTGGGTGGATCACTTGAAGTCAAGAGTTTGAGACCAGCCTGGCCAACGTGGTGAAATCTCTACTAAAAATACAAAAGTTAGTCTGGCCTGGTGGTGCACACCTGTAATCCCAGCTACTTGGGTGGCTGAGGCAGGAAAATTGCTTGAACTCGGGAGGCAGAGGTTGCAGTAAGCAGAGATCATGCCACTGCACTCCAGCCTGGGCAACAGAGTGAGAATCTATCTAAAAAAAAAAAGAACTAAAACACTAGCAAGTTTCAAAATATGAGAGAAAAAAAGGAGGTGTAACAATAGAAAATAATAATGCACTTTTAATGCATTATTATAAATGCAATTATGAAGTATACATAATTATATTCTATTAATAATGAAGCATCTTAATGAGATGTATTATTTTTACATAACATAAATTGACAATGGCAAATTGATATAAGATCAAATAAGAATTTGAAATTATACTAAGGAATGAAACAAATGAGAAATATTTAATGTGGGTGTTTTCTGCTCCCTGTCTTTACAAAAAGACAGAAAGATATAAGATTTATCCTATAAGGTAGATGTTCCTGTTCCCAATGCCTGACCAAGATAACCAAAAGTATATTAGAATAATCTCACTTGTGAATACAAAACTATGTGATTAATAACAGTGTCAGTAAGTAGAATTTAATGATATATTAAAATAATAATATAAAAGCACAAAGGGTTTATCCCAAGTATAGAAATGATCAATATTAAGAAAAACATTAATATATTACTATAGCTTATATTACATCTCTAAAAAATGAATCTATAAATCAATAAATGAGTAGATATTAAAGGGTGTTTTATCAAGTCAATCCATTATTATTTAAAGTCTTATAAAGACATATAAGAATTAGAGACTACTTCCTTAATATTATCAAGAGTATATTCTAAGCTATTAATAATAATTGGCATTATGCGCCAAGGAGAAATAAGCCCTCTAAGGATTTCTCTTCAAACAAAGCACTTAACAAAAGTCCCTTGTCTGCCTTTTCAGTTAATTCACTTTTGAAAGTTATGAGAACCGGCTTTGTGTATCTTGGCTATCAAGGAGGTTAGAGACTCAACTTTCATCTGAAAGAACTCTAAGTATCTGATATAATGTTTTTCCCCTCCAAATCTCATGTCGAAATATGATCCCCAATGTTAGAGGCATGTGGTCATGGGGTGGATTCCTCATGAATGGCTTGGTGCCCGCCCCAAGGTAATGAGTGAGTTCTTGCTTTGTTCGTTCACTGAAGAGCTGGATGGTTATTTATTTATTTATCTATTTATTTATTTGGAGACAGAGTCTCACTCTGTCACCCAGGCACGATTGCAGTGGCATGATGTCAGCTCACTGCAACCTCCACCTCCCGGGTTCAAGCGATTCACCTGCCTCAGCCTTATGAGTAGCTGGGGCTACAGGCGCCCGCCACCCCGCCTGGCTAATTTTTTATATTTTTAGTAGAGATGGTTTTTCACTGTGTTAGCCAGGATGGTCTCAATCTCCTGACCATGTGATCCATCCGCCTTGGCCCCCCAAAGGGCAGGAATTACAGGCATGAAGAGCTAGTTGTTTAAAGGAGCCTGGCACCTCCTCCTCTCTTTCTTGCTTCCTCTCTCTCCATGTGATTCACTGGCTCCTCATTCACCTTCTACCATGATTGGAAGCTTCCTGAGGTCCTCACCAGAAGCAGACACTGGCACCATGCTTCTTGGACAGCCTGCAGAACCATGAGCCAAATAAACCTCTTTTCTCTCTAAATTACCCAGTCCCAGGTATTGCCTGATAGCACTGCAAAATGGACTAACACAGTAACCTCAAGACACTAGTTCTCTTCCTGCTTCCAGGTGGGGCACCGCTTGCTTTCTCACCAGGTGCTGCTTTGGAAACACAGCACAATGAAAAACAGAAAGCTCGCTTTTACTTCTTAGGGGTTATCTGGTCTGAACCCCCCAGTTTGCATGTGAGAACACTGAACTTCGGAAAGGAAAAGTGAGCTATGTAAGAGCAAACACTTACTGGCAGAGCTAGGGATGAATAATCACAATTTATAGAACACCCGCCACTCACCCCTTGAACAGCCTTAGGAAAAATATTGCACTTCCTATTGCATTCTTTTTTTTGTTTATTTTGGAGATGGAGTCTCACTCTGTCACCCAGACTGGAGTGCAGTGGCATGATCTTGGTTCACTGCAACCTCCGCCTCCTGGCTTCAAGCAATTCTGCCTCAGCCTCCCAAGTAGCTGGGATTACACGCATCCACCACCACACTTGGCTTAATTTTTGTATTTTTAGTAGAGACGGGGTTTCACCATGTCAGTCAGGCTGGTCTCGAACTCCTGACCCCAAGTGATTCACCTGCCTCACCTTCCAAAGTGCTGGGATTACAGGACGTATTACATTCTTGCAGATGAGAAGAGTGAGACTTGGAGGCATTAAACATCTGTCCTAAGATCACCCAGTTAGAAGAAGCAGAGCAGAGCAGACAGAACACCCAGGATAAGTTTGTAATTTTTGTTTTTTATAACATTTCATAAAATAATGTTAAAATGTTTATATCTCTCTTTTTTTTCTGAGACAGAGTCTTGCTCTGTCACCCAGGCTGGAGTGCAGTGGCATGATCATAGCTCACTGCAGCCTCGACCTTCCCTGCTCAAACAATCCTCCCACCTCAGCCTGATGAGTAGCAGGGACTACAGGTATGCACCACCACACCTGGCTAATTATTTTTTTTTATTTTGCAGAGATGGTGGTCTCAATATGTTGCTCGGCTGGTCTGGAACTGGGTTGAACCAATCCTCTTGCCTTGGCCTCCCAAAGTGTTGCAATTACAGGTGTGAGCCACCACACCCAGCCTTGTACCTCTTTTAAATATTTGTTCACTATTTATTCAATGAGTCAGGATCAGCATATCACCTACCATGTTAAGGGCAAACCAGCAAAGCAGAAGTCCAGAACAGAGACCACATTTCTGATGTATGACATGTTGACATGGCCTAGGACCCTGTCTCTTAATCTGGTTCGGAGACAGAGTTTTGGATTGGAACTCAAATTTGCTGGTTCCATAGCCTGTGTACTGGGCTATGGCACTCAGACCTCCTGATTCCTGGACAAATGTACTTTCCTTGCGAACCCCTTTCTGAAAACCGAAACTGAAGATGGCATTATTTTCCCCTCCCAGGTCATTCCAGGGGTATTACTTGTCCACCTACGTTGTGCAGAGTAATAAGCATAAGACCAGGCAGGCAGGGTCTAGCCTCACCTAGAGGATAAGACCGGGCTGAAACATGCAACTGCATTTTCAGGCTGTGGTTTAACGTTTGTCTCTGGAAATTCCAGCCAGGTGGGGCTAGTCTTGACTTCTCTGGCTTCTTTAGGAAGCTTTCTCTTCTGGCTCCTGATGTTTGGCTTTCTGTGGGAAGGTGCCTGTAAACTTTCTCCCCATGGACTCTGACCTTGCTGCTTGTAGTCTGATCTTTGCTTTGGTTTCTTTCTTGCAGGAGAAGGCTTCCACTGCACAACTGGAAGAAATCATTGCTTTTGGAATTTTCTATCCTGCAGCCCTTAGCTACCCTTTGCTGGAATGCTGCCACCATGACTGCTAGAGACACTTCGTGGAAGACCACAGGATGTGCCATCTTTTCTCATGTGGGCCACACACAAGCTTCTGTTCATTCAACCTATGGTTTGAAGGTCAACCCTGTGCAGCAACTGTTTAATCTCTAGAAGAGATGCTGATAAAACTTGGAAATGGGCCGAGCGTGGTGGCTCAGGCCTGTAATCCCAGCACTTTGGGAGGCCGAGGCGGGCGGATCACGAGGTCAGGAGATCGAGACCATCCTGGCTAACACAGTGAAACCCGTCTCTACTAAAAATACAAAAAATTAGCCAGGTGTGGTGGCGGGCGCCTGTAGTCCTAACTACTCGGGAGGCTGAGGCAGGAGAATGGCGTGAACCCGGGAGGCGGAGCTTGCAGTGAGCCCAGATGGCACCACTGCACTCCAGCCTGGGCAACAGAGCAAGACTCTGTCTCAAAAACAAAAAACAAACCAAAAAAACTTGGAAATGTTGTAGCTCAGGTATCTCCATTATGATTGAAACCACCTTTGCAAAAAGTATGACAGTGAGAGAAACATGACATAGAAAAATTATGACAGGGAAAGAAATCTGACCTGATTCCATTTTGCTTCTAACCTCCAAGCTGCCTTTGTTCATTCTTGGCATAGACCAACCTAACCATGGGAGAAATTTAATTTACAGTTTGACTTTGAATCATGGATAATAGGACTCCCTTTCTAAAACTGAACTCCTCCTTGTCCCAGTACTGAAACCATCTTTGTAAGATCCGTGAAAAACCATGAGATTGAGATTATAGGAGGGGTCTGAAATCTGCTCAGATGTAGGCTTAGTTAAATAATAACCCGCCATTGTTCCATAGCTTGCTTTCTTATAATCCCTAATCACTCAGGATTCATGAATCCAGACTTCACAAGATGTGTGACTTCCCCAATTGCTCATATAGATAACATCTCTATTGTAGAACCTAAAAGGGGCCTTTTGAGATGTTTTTCAGACTATTGCATTCTTACAACTAACTCCATTTGGACCCATGACTCATGACTCAACCCAGTCCTGTGGTCCCCACCCAAAGGCTGACTCGGCTCACGGGGACTGTTTTCCACACCCCTATGATTTTATCTTCAACCAATAAGCACTACCCATTGCTTAGCCCCTCCCGGCCAAATTAGCCATGAAAACCCTAGCTTCCAAGCTTTCAGGGAGACTGATCTGAGTAATAAACTCCTATATCCTGTTTAGCTGGCTCTGTGTTTATTAAACTCTTTATTACAATACTTCTGTCTCAGTAAATTGGCTCTATCTGTGCAGTGGGGGATAAGAAGCCATCAGGCAATTACATGATTACTCCTTAATACTTAATTAACAGCAATACTCATAAAGCACTATTTCTAAATATTTATTCAACACAATCCCCAGAGGCCCAGTGGCATGAACCATAACACTCAAGTTCTTCAAACTGATACCTTAAACTTTCTGGGCTTTATTCACTTCCCAGATATGATGGAAATCAAGTTTCACAACTTCCCCTTAGGAAGTTGAAATTATTTCTGATTCATGCCATAACTGCATCCAGTTCTCTCTTCTGCAGTATTTTTTGCTCAAGCCAAATGGGGCTTGTTGTGTTTTATTCTCATTCACACCATATATTTCTACACTGTCACCCTTTGTCCAAGCCATTCTTTTTGCCTGACATGCCCTTCTCACGGATGGATCTCTGCCTTCCCACAGTCCACTCATGCTTCAAAATGCCTCTAAAAATAAAGATATCAAAAAGACACCTGCACTTGTACGTTTATCGCAGCATTATTCACAAGAGCAAAGATGTGGAATCCACCTAAGTGCCCATCAAGGGAAGATTGGATTTTAAAAATGTGCTATATGGACACCATGAAATACTACTCAGCCATTAAAAAAAAAGAATGAAATAAAATCATGTCTTTTATAGCAATGTGAATGGAACTGGAGGCCCTAATCTTAGGTGAAATAACTCAGGAACAGAAAGCCAAATACCACACGGTCTCACTTGTGGGAGCTAATCAATGCATACACATGGCCATACAGAGGGAATAATAGACATTGGAGACTATGAAAGGTGGGAGGCTGGGAGGGGGTGAGGACTGAAAAAGTACCTATTGGGTGTAATGTTCACTATTTGGGCGATGGGTACATGAAAAGCCCAGACTTCACCACTCCACAATATATTCCCTAAGAAACCTGCACTTGCACCCCCTAAATACATAGAACTACAAACAGAATTTAACCCAAAACCAACAGAAAAGCACAAAATGCTTCCAAATGCCAAATGTTTTATGCTGTGCTATGGATCTGCATGGTGTGGGGAACACATTCAAAATTCAGAGTTTTCATGTCTCCCTCAGCAGGTACTTTCTGCTGGGCTCCTTCTTGTCTCTGACAACCCGGATGCATGGAGAGTTCACATACACACACACACACACACACGTGTATAAATACATATATACATATTTGTTACTACATATATACATATTTATAACTACACATACACATATATATGTATTTTTCACATCTGTCTATATCTGTCTATCCATCTCTGTATCCATCTACTTCTATTTATCCCTATCCATCTATCTATCCATTTCTCTCCATCTATACATATCTATTTATCTATCATGTATCCATCTATTGATCTATATCTATGTATCTCTCCCTATCCATCTATCCATATATCTATCCATTTTTCTCTCTCCATCTATACATATCTATATTTATCTATCATCTATGTATCCATCTATTCCTCTATCTATCATCTATCCATCTATCTATTCCTATTCATCTGTTTCTCTCTCCACCTATATCTATCTATCTATCTATCTATCTATCTATCTATCTATCTATCTATCTTCTACTTATCTCTCTATGCCTATCCATCTGTTTCTCTCTCTCCATCTATACATATCTATCTATCTAACTATCTATCTAGCATCTATCTATCTATGTCTATCATCTATCTATCTATCTCATTTATTCTGCATGGCATGGCTTTGTGTCTTTTATCTTTAATTGATTCCAACAACACTCTGGAGAATGAATGAACACACATGTTAAATAAATAAGAGAATGTTCCAGGACGCTACTGTCTGATTTTCTTCCAGGCCTATTGGCTGGTTGGGTCCATGCGTGTAATGTCAGGGTTGGATATCTTGGCTGCTATGACATATTCCATTTGAGGAATAATTTAGAAGTATGGGCGCAAGATAAAAATGTCAGTCTGGCTCCTGGTTAATGGGTGTTTCTAATTAAGCAACGATATACAGTGCTCACAGCCAAATACAGTGTGGCTCCGGCGATAACTCACCAAATAGTGTGTTGTCTTCATTATCTCATTCCCTGACATGTCCCTGATGAGTTTATAAATCCCTGTGGAATCATGGCCTTGATCTCTTTAATGAGGCCTTTAAAAACTGGGGCAAAATTATAGCAGCAGATAAGATTGGCTCCGCTGTAGACCTACTTCATAAAGGTTTCTCCTCCCCCTAGTGAAATAAACACCATTTGCTAGACCCAAGAGTTTAATTCCATGTGAATTGGTCAGGGCATATGATTGAGTTAATTCTTCAAGCAGCAAAAGAATATTAAAAGCAGTTTCTGTCTTCCCTGACCTAGTGGGTAACTGGGTAACTAGAAATGGAAATATTCCTTTGCTCTAGTAAAGAGAAGGGTAGAGGCCAATGGTTCACGCCTGTAATCTCAGCACTTTGGGAGGCCGAGGCAGGTGGGTCACCTGAGGTGAGGTTCAAGACCAGCCTGGCCAACATGAAACCCCGTCTCTAGTAAAAATACAAAAATTAGCTGGGCAAGGTGGCAGGTGCCTATAATCCCAGCTACTTAGGAGGCTGAGGCAGGACAATCACTTGAACCCAGGAGGCGGAGGTTGCAGTGAGCCAAGATGACACCACTGCACTCCAGCCTGGGCGACAGAGTGAGACTCCATCTACAAAAAAAAAAAAAAATTTACTTTTTGTAGAGGTGGGGTTTCACCCTGTTACCTAGGAAGGTCTCACACTCCTAAACTGCAGTGGTGTGATCACAGCTCACTGCAGCCTTTCCAGTAATGTTTCTGCATTTAAAAAAAACAGTTGAGGGCTGGCACAGTAACTCACACCTGTTAACCCAGTACTTTGGGAGGCCAAGATGGGAGGATTGCTTGAGGTCAGGAGGTCGAGACCAGTCTAGTCAACGTAACAAAACCCCATCTCTATTTTAAAAAAAAGAAAAAAAAAGAGGCTGGGCGCAGTGTCTCATGCCTGTAATCCCAGCACTTTGGGAGGCCTAGGCAGGTGGATCATCTGAGGCCTAGGCAGGTGGATCATCAGCCTGGGTGACGGAGTGAGACTTTGTTTCAAAAAAACAAAACAAAACAAAACAAAAAGCCAAGGCTGGGTGCAGTGTCTCACACCTGTAATCCATATAGTAGCAAACTTTTTTTTTAAAATAAATCTTTGTTCCCATTTCATATTGAGGTCAGGAGTTGGAGAGCAGCCTGACAAACACGGTGAAACCCCGTCTCTACTAAAAATAAAACAACAACAAAAAAATTAGCTCGGCTTGGTGGCACATGCCTGTAGTCCTAGCTACTTGCCAGGCTGAGGCAGGAGAATCACTTGAACCCAGGAGGCGGAGGTTGCAGTGAGCCGAGATCCCACCACTGCACTCCAGCCTGGGATACACAGCAAGACTCCATCAAAAAAAAAAAAAAAGAAAGAAAGAGAGAGAGAGGGAGGGAGGGAGAGAGAGAGAGAGAAAGAAAGAGAGAAAGAAAGAAAGAAAAAGAAAGAAGAAAGAAAGAAAAAGAAAGAAAGAAAGAAAACATAACAGTTGAGGTTAAATGAAGTAAATTTTTAATTTTTTTCACTTAGTATATCATTACTATCTTCTCTTACAATTAGAAATTTATAAAGTTTTTTAAAATGACTACACAATATTCCTTTAGGTAAAAAACATAACTTACCAATTAATTTTTTATTGTTGAATGTTTCAATTTCTTGAAACTTTTCCATATAATGGCCCGGGCGTGGTGGCTTTACAGGTGGGATTACGCCTGTAATCCCAGCACTTTGGGAGGCCGAGGTGGGCGGATCACGAGGTCAGGAGATTGAGACCATCCTGGCTAACACGGTGAAACCCCATCTTCACTAAAAATACAAAAAATTAGCCAGGCGTGGTGATGGGCGCCTGTAGTCCCAGCTACTCGGGAGGCTGAGGCAGGACAATGGCGTGAACTCGGGAGGCGGAGATTGCAGTGAGCTGAGATTGCACCACTGCATTCCAGCCTGGGTGACAGAGTGAGACTCTGTTTCAAAAAAAAAAAAAATCCATATAGTAGTGAACTTTAAAAAAAAATAAATATTTGTTCCCATTTCAGATTGTTTTCTTGCACTGGGATCAAGCTGAAAGTATTAACAATCAAAATACTTGAATTTTGTTGATGAGTTAATGCTAATTATTTCTCAATCTCTACCACTTTTGGGCATGGGCCACCATGCCCGGCCAAAACTCCATTTTAAAAGCCCAAGTTTTCACTTCTATTTGCTTCAGTGTTTTTCATCTGTTAAATGGAGTTAATAACAATAACACCTGCTACATCTACCTCTGGTGATTGTTTTTAGATATGTGATGAAGGGCTGGATGCAGTGGCTCACACCTGTAATTCCAACAATTTGGGAGGCTGAGGTGGGAGGATCACTTGAGCCCAGGAGTAAGACCATCCTGGGCAACATAGACCGCATCTCTACTAAAAATTAAAAAAAAAAATTAGCCCTTCATGGTAGCACACGATTGTAGTCCCAGCTAGTAGGGAGGTTGAGGCAGGAGGATCACTTGTGTGTTCACTTTCCCAGCTAGTTGCTGTGGAAGGAGAATGCTTTCTTCATGGCCTCATCTGTCATTTCGTGTCCCTCTGAAGAAAACTAGTTTCCACTGTGTAACAGGCAGGCATGTAACTATCTAAAGCACAGTTCAGTCCTAAAAGGTCTGGGAGAACCGAATGATGTACTAGGTGAAGCAGTGCATTGTGGGAATCACAAAGCAAACAGTACTCCAGAAAGAGAAATATCAGAAGCTTCCCCTTCCATTTCTTTTTTCTTTTTCTTTTTTTTTTTTTTTGAGACAGGGTCTTGCTCTGTTGCCCAGGCTAGAGTGCAGTGGAGATCACAGCTCACTGCAGCCTTGAGCTCCTGGGCTCAAGCAATTCTCCCACCTCAGCCTCCTGAGTAGCTGGGACTACAAGTATGCACCACCATGCCTGGCTAATTTTTTGAATTTCTGTAGTGATAGGATCTCACTATGTTGCCCAGGCTGGTCTCGAACTCCTGGCCTCAAGCGATCGTCCCACCTCGACCTCCCAAAGTGCTGAGATTACAGGGGTGAGCGACCTCACCTGGGCCCCCTTCTCCATATGCCTCCAGAAACATGTCCCTGGAGAGTAGCCTGCTCCCACACTGTCACTGGATGTCGTGGGGTCAATAAAATCTCCTGCGATTGTGTATCTCAGACATTTCTGTGTCTTTCATCCTCACCCTGGGACCCTAAGGGAAGAGGGCCCTAGTGTCAGTAACTCTGGGCCTCCCCTAAAGAGAAACGGAGATGGCAGCTCATCTAGGAAGTGGAGGAGCAGGGGGTTCCTGGTTCTCAGGCCACGTGTGATCTCTGCCAACCCAGGGCCTGCCCCAGCCTGCAGGTATTGCTGTGTGGTAGGAACACCCGCTTCCCTTGTGCACAGAAGCGATCGTGGCCTCAGCTCCAGGGGTTCCTGGCCAGGGCCAAGCGCTCCTTCTGCAGAGGCCTGCATGCATCTTACCCCCTTGACTTGTATTTCCGTGGCTTCCCCTCCCCACCTGCCCCCCAGCCCTCCCTGACTGGCCAGCCCCTCAGTAGTCCTCCTTGGCCAGGGAGAGCAGCACGGCCTTGGGTGTGTTCTTGAAAAGGGCTGCCCAGTTCTGCTGCTGCCCCTTCCTCGCCCAGGGGCCATAGATTCGGAAAGCGTAGGCGTCGATGAGCCGGCGCAGAGGCTGGAGGGTGTAGGGGTGGGTCTCGGATGACGATCTCCCGGGTCACCGGGTTCACCCGGTGGTACTGGTAGTAGATCAGCACTGAAGCCAGCACAGTCAGAGCGATCACCTGCAGGGCCAGGCAGAGAAGCTGGGCTGCAGCCCACGCCCTGCCAGGCCCTGCCCCTCCAGCACAGGACTCTCTGGGCTCGTTTGCCACGAAGCCTTCGATGGCTTCTGCGGGGCCCTCCTAGTGTCCCCCACTTCCCACTTGGCCAGCATCCTCAGGGACGGAGGCAGTGGGCTGACACCTGCCATCTCTGAAGCCATCACAGGGCGGCTGGGAGGGGAGGGGTGGGTACTCTGGAAACCCGCGGGGTATAAGGAGCCCTGGGAGAGGAGACGGCTTAGAGGTTTGCACTTGGGGAGCTGGCGGCAACTGCCGCAGGGTCTGGGTCAGGAGGCTTCGTACCTTGAACTTCCCCCGGGGGCTGAAGTGCCGCACTTCCGCCACCACGTACTGCAGGAAGAAGGGGTGTGCCAAGGCCTCTTCCGCTGTGCAGCAGCTCTGGGGTTGCACCAACAGGAATCGGGAGACCTGGGAGGGGAGGAGAGGGTACCCGAGAAAGTTAAGGCAGGTCCCCTCCAGCATGTCAGGAGAGGCGGGGCCTCCCTGGGCAAGGGAGCCTGGGCAAGGGAGCACTCCATGATCTCAGGGCCAGGTAACTGGGGGTTCTGCAGACCTCTGCAGGAACAGTCATCATCAGAACATGTCAGCACGGCGCTCAGAAGAGGAAGTCCAGGCCAGGCGAAGTGGCTCATGTCTATAATCCCAGCACTTTGGGAGGCCGAGGCAGGCAGATCACCTGAGGCCGGGAGTTAGAGACCAGCCTGGCCAACATGGCAAAACCCCATATCTACTAAAAATACAGAAATTAGCTGGGTGTGGTGGCACATGCCTGTAGTCCCAGCTACTCAGGAGGCTGAGGTAGGAGAATCGCTGGAACCTGGGAGGTGGAGGTTGCAGTGAGCCGAGATCGCCCCACGACACTCCAGCCTGGGTGACAGAGTGAGACTCCATCTCAAAAAACAAAAAAAAAACTGGAGTCAGCTGAAATACATTTTCAAGTGTAAATTTTTTTTTTTTTGTTAAAAGTTGATGAGATCCTTCTTAATAATATATGCCTCATATTAATGGCAGGTGTTTTTAATATAGTTGCTTCTGATCTCCTGAGCACACCCAGTGTCAGTGACTGCCCTGAAACAGCATACCAAATGTGTGTTTGTGTTTGCCAGTATTCTTCTGGTGAAAGGGTCCAAAGCTTTTGCTAGATTTTCAAGGAGTCTATAATTCCCACTGTCCCCTAACACCCCAAAAATCTTTTTTAAGCTCTAGAAAAGAAATAATCTAAAAATGATTTTTAATTGCTAACCTTTAGTAACTGAATATGTGTATTTAAGCTACTTAATATTATTCAACAATATAACTGTGATTGTAAATACATTAAATTAGAAATCAGAGAGAATTAAATATCTATTCCTACTTACATAACTTATCTATAAAATGTTTATTTTACTTTATCCTTGGGAAGGAGCAGGTAATTTTGCCACCTAAATTATTATTTAAATAACTCTAGGGGAAAAATAAGAGACTGCAGAGAAAACATGCAATGATGTTTCAAAATCTTCTTTTAGGCCGGGCACAGTGGCTCACACCTGTAATCCCAGCACTTTGGGAGGCCAAGGCAGGCAGATCACAAGATCAGGAGTTCGAAACCAGCCTGGCCAACATGGTGAAACCCCGTCTCTACTAAAAATACAAAAATTAGCTGGGCATGGTGGTGCACGCCTGTAATCCCAGCTACTTGGTAGGCTGAGGCAGGAGAATTGCTTGAACCCAGGAGGCAGAGGTTGCAGTGAGCCAATATTGTGTCACTGAACTCCAGCCTGGGTGACAGAGCAGGACTCCATCTCAAAGAAAAAGAAAAAAATCTTCTTTTAAATTCAAAATTTAAATATTAAAAATCCCTGTATAGTAAAACTGCTATGTCTTTAGAAAAACAATCCCCCGCCTTACATGCTTTCAACTGTATCATATCTAAAGGAACAAAAATTAGTGATTTAGCACATTTAAAGTAAAGCATGCTAAAAGCTTCAATTAAAGGCAAATGCATAGCTTTCATAATTAAATTACTAAGGTATGTGCCCTAAATAAAAAAAATTACAGTAAAATTTGCTAAAGCTAATTTATTTCCCAAATTACTTTCATAATCATTACACTAAATCACTATGAAAATAAATATGCTGTGCGATTGTCTTCTGAAAGTCTGTTCAAAGTTCTAAACCTGCTAAATGTGTGTACTTTCTAAAAGAAATCTGCAATATCTAACAGCTAAGATACTGTAAGATTTTAGCCTTGTAAAAATAATCTGACCAAATATACTCAAATACTGTGAAAAAATGTTCATTCATGCATATTTAAAATGAATTTTTTGAAGTCTCTCACCAGTAAAAATTATCTTTCAAATTTTTAATTTTTAAACTAACACCTCACTTCTAGTCATCTTGATTAATTTTTAAAAAATCAAAACAAACAATTGTGCTTACAATATAGAAAATGTAGGGAGATCACTTTTTGTCTTCACATTCACTATTTTGTTCCAAGTAAAACCTTTTATTAAATGGCTGGAAAAACCATTTAAGTTATATCATTGCCTGCCTGCTTTTTAATAGGAAACTCTTACCCACACACATATAGTAGTAAAGCTCACAAACCTACCAGCGAAATTAAAAACCCAGACAAAGTAATGGAAAAAGCCTAGTAAAACAAGAAAAAGAAAATGGTTACAACATAACCTGAATATGAAACTAAATCCCCAAAGATTTAGCTCCTTCTAGGGTTGTCTTTATAAGGTTAAAATTCTTGCAAGCCACACCCCTTCATGTGACCAATAAAATTAGAGCCACCACAGAAGGATGACCTAGTCAAGTTCTACTTTGCTGCATTACACATGACCCACATTTGGAGTGTAATAAAAGACAATCATGTTTCATTTAAATTATGTGTGGTGGTCTTTCCTAAAGAACACAGTAAGCAAGTAGATTTACATACTTTTGCTCCAGTGGTTAGTAGGTCACTACGTGCAAAATTTTCCAAAGGAATTTCACTTAAATAATTTCAAAGATCAGCAGGGTGTGGTGGCTCACACCTGTAATCCCAGCACTTTGGGAGGCCGAGGCGGGTGGATCACGAGGTCAGGAGATCGAGACCATCCTGGCTAACACGGTGAAACCCCATCTCTACTAAAAATACAAAAAAGTAGCTGGGCGTGGTGGTGGGCGCCTGTAGTCCCAACTGCTCGGGAGGCTGAGGCAGGAGAATGGCATGAACCTGGGAGGCAGAGGATGCAGTGAGCCGAGATCGCAACATTGCACTCCAGCCTGGGCGACAGAGCAAGACTCCGTCTCAAAAAAAAAAAAAAAAATTTTCAAAGATCAATAAAAATTTCCAAAAATTTTGAGTAATAATGGTTGCCAACATCTTGTTTTGCCAAGTAAGAGTATTAAAACCAAACATAAACAAATCTCCAACTACTATCATTATAATTTCATGAAAGGACACTTGAATAAAGAGTAAAAGATACACCTGAGTAAGTTTAATTTTTTAAAACAACTTGAAATTTTCAGAAAATTGTCTTTATTTCTATTTAGATCAATGAAAACTCTTGTCATGTATCAAGAATTCTGAGGATCTACCTTTGAAACTTGTATTTTTAGTCATTTACTTATAAAGTTTTCCCAAGATGACTGATGGAGAAGGCTACAAAGAACAGAAAAATGAATTAACATAAAGGAAAGAGAGACTAGGGTTTGCCCCCAACTTGGAGCAAGGTATCTGTTGTCACAATTGGTACCAATGATAGACATCTGTTCTGAAAAAGAGTCACCAATCAAATGTGACTTTAAGTAAAGGGTACAAGGAAGATCAAGGAAAAAGGAGGCAGATAAAACTTCAAGAAGGACGTTTAGCAAAAAGAAAAAAAAAGAGATGGTCCTTCTCTTATTGGGGATCACTTCCTTTAAGAGATCAGCAATCTGCATATGACCAACTCTTCTGCCCTTTCCTTTACCAACCCTTGCTGAATTTTCTTTGATTTCAGAGGTTACCGTTTCTGTGGCTTCCAACCATCCACTAACCTCCATACAGGGATGCAAGATACATTCTCTAAGGATATAAGAAGCACTTAGATGGCTCCATACTTTCTTTGTCAGAAACAGGTAATTACTGGATAGCTGCTAAGAATAGCATCCACTTCTCTAGACCTAACCTTGAGACGAATTATAGCTGACTGGACAAGTTCATCTAGTCTTCAGATTTAAACCACACAATCTAATTCTTCAGATTTAAACCACACAATCTAACTCTTGTTTTAAGTCCCTCTAAAATAGAATTGTTCTAGGGCTCTTGACATAACAGAAAGGCACATTTTCAGACATCTACACTTATATTTTTAATTTTAATTTTAATTTTTTATCTTTTTTATTATACTTTAAGTTCTAGGGTACATGTGCACAACGTGCAGGTTAGTTACATATGTATACATGTGCCATGTTGGTGTGCTGCACCCATTAACTCGTCATTTAACATTAGGTATATCTCCTAATGCTATCCCTCCCCACTCCCCCCACCCCACAACAGGCCCCGGTGTGTGATGTTCCCCTTCCTGTGTCCATGTGTTCTCATTGTTCAATTCCCACCTATGAGTGAGAATATGCGGTGTTTGGTTTTTTATTTCATGTTTCAATAGACTCTACAGTTTGCCCAAAACTACCTCAGAAAATTTAAATATAAGATAAATTGATCTACAGTCATGCATTGCTTAAAAATTGGGATACATGCTGAGAAATTAATTTGTCATTGCGCGAACAACACAGAGTGTACTTACACAACCCTAGATAGTATAACCTACTACACACTTAGGCTCTATGGTATGACATGATAATATTATGGGAATTTGTCATATATGCAGTCAGTCATTGACCAAAACATCGTTATGTGGCACATGAATGTATTTTACTATTCAATGTCTAACATCTTTAAAAAGTTTGGCTTATATTTTAAAACCAAAGTGTGATTAGCACTTTGTGAAGTATATATTGCCAAAGATCAATTTAACTATAAATTTTCAATAGGTTCACCTTCCATGCCAAAATTCTTGCAACTCTCAACCCCTCCTCACTACCACTATCAAAGAATACATTGCTATGGAGAGTCACGTGAGAGCAATACAAAAAGAACATTAAAAGAAGCCTAAACTCACACCTGCTTACTTCACTTATTTAAACATTAGTCTTTCTTTTCAGTTATTCATGGATATGTACTGAGCTATGAGGAAAAGCACCTTACATCAGCTAAAGAACCATAAGTTGTTAATGATTTTTAAAGAAAAATTTAACAAAAATATTTTTTGAAATTGCTAACATTTTCAAGACAATGTAAGATACAACCAATCTATAAAACTTCTAAGTGATTTCTTTCAGATTCAGTATGTGTTATTCAATGAAGTAGTAACAATCTAATTTATCAAATCGTATCAAATATCTATTCCAATTACAGCCATTCCCCAGTTGGCTTTATTTTCTAAAATGTTTATTTTCCTACTTATTATTAACATAAAATATTATGCTAGCTCCTGGAGCAATTTGCGTTTTAGCAATGCAAACATTTTTTATATTTACATAGGCAAAGTATGGTCATCATTAGTCTCTTTAAGAGATATACTTCCAGTAGAATTCTACTATTTATGCTTTCACCTGGGATATAGTTTAACTCATGTATCCACACAGTAGAATTTTGTATATTTAGAAAAAAACTTCATGATACTGTAAAGTTTACAATTTTTCTCTGAATTATCTTACCTGCATCCAACAGCACTACTTTAAAAAGCCTTATATGGCCAAGCGCAGTGGCTCATGCCTGTAATCCCAGCACTTTGGAAGGCCGAGGCAGGCAGATCACGAGGTCAGCAGATCGAGACCATCCTGGCTAACATGGTGAAACCCCGTCTCCACTAAACAAAATACAATAAATTAGCTGGGCGTGGTGGCAGGCGCCTGTATTCCAAGCTATTCGGGAGGCTGAGGCAGGAGAATGGCGTGAACCCGGAGGTGGAGGTTGCAGTGAGCTAAGATCGCACCACTGCACTCCAGCCTGGGCAACAGCGTGAGACTCTGTCTCAAAAAAAAAAAAAAGCCTTATATTTGCGACATGGGGACAAATAAACAATTCCTTATATCTACAACATAACAAACATTTTAAAAATATATTGAATAAGTACATATATTTAACAAAAAATACGTACTGGTAGTATTTTAACATACAAAATTATCAGTAGCTTTGTGTATGTGTTTCTTTTAATGAGTTAAAAAGTTCATCGTTAATGATAATGAGTTTAAAGTGAATTAGGATTTTATGAACAATATTCACTATGATGGATCCTTACATTTTTTGCCAAAGTTGTTCAATAAACATTTTGCTCAAAAGAGATAAAAAGCCTTCCTTTTGTTCACGTACTGAGGCTTACCTCAAGCAGAATCTCGTATTTTAAATATTTAAGAAGGGACATTTTTCTATTCCATTATAAGGCATGTTAACCACTATGGAAAACACTATAGCTACTTTCAGAACTTGTCTTTCGTATTCATATAGTTGATCCTTTAGGATTTTCCTCTAATGGTAGCTAACACCTAGCTACAAATGCCCATTATTTAAAATGGTTTTGTAATACAGCTATGCACTGCCTAATGACATTTCAGTCAACAAGGGACTGCATATATGATGGTGGCCCCTAGGAACTGAAAAATTCCTACTGCCCGGTAGCATCTTGATGATCTTGACCCTGAGTAGGCCTAGGCTAATGTGTAAGTTTATGTCTTCGTTTTTAACAAAAAAAAAAGTTTGAAGTGAAAAAAGAAAGAACTTTTAAAATAGAAAAAAGCTTATAGAATAAAAATTATAAAGATCATATTTTTGTACATCTGTTCAATGTGTTTGTGTTTTAAGCTAAGTGTTACTACAAAAGAATCAAAAAGTTTTTTAAAATTTAAGTTATAAAAGTTACAGCAAAATAAGATTATTAAAGACAAATTTAAAAAATAAATTTAGTATAGCCCAAGTGTACAGTGTTAATAAAGTCCACAGTAGTGTACAGTAATGTCCTAGGCCTTCACATTCACTCACCACTCACTCACTGACTCATCCAGAGCAAGCTCCTGTCCTGCAAGCTCCATTCACAGCAAGTGCCCTATACACATATCCCATTTTTAATCTTTTATACTGTATTTTTACTGCACCTTTTCTATGTTTAGATACACAAATACTTAACATTATGTTACAACTGTCTATGACATTCAGTACAGTAACACGCTATATAGATTTATAGCCTACAAGCAATAGCTAGAGCACATAACCTAGGTGTGTAGAAGGCTCTACCATCTAGGTTTGTGTAGGTACACTCTATGATGTTTACAGAATGATGAAATAGCCCAATGACACATTTCTCAGAATATCCCCATTGTTAAGTGACATATGGTGTAATTATGATCTTCAATAATGACAAATTTTTTAAAAGGAGGGCACAGACATGGTTACCAGCTTCCTCACACATCTCTTTTTTTGACCCCCACATAAAAACACCACAGCTTGAGATACAAGCTCAATAGGACAAAGCTACACAATTCGTAGTCACTTACACCACTCTAATAACCAAAAGAAGAAACCAAAACTCCAGCTAATTTACTCCCTGGAATAGGATTAGAGAAGGTAAGCAAGAATAAATTCATCTACCTATTCCTTTTATTAAAGACTGCCCTTTGTTTCCACACAATCTGTAAGTGAAAACTCCATCAAAATGGTTCATTCAAAAAAGTGTCTACTATTAACAAAGCATAACAATATACATTTATGCTGTTGTGCATAGAGAACATTATCCAAATTTTCTAGTGAGGAGCCAGGAGAAATTTAATGAAAATGAAACAATATGATTATTGACTACAGAAAGAATACCTTTTTTGGAGAAAAAATATATACTTACTTAGTCAGCTGCCCTTTATTCTTGTTGTTATCAACTCCATTGTAAGTCACAGCTGCCAGTTTTCTGCTTCCATAGTTCTCGTAGTGGACATTGTTAGTAACATCTTTCAAGTCCTGCATGTGTGTTCTGTCATAAATAAACAGCAAGAGTTTGCTTCTATTAATAGCTAGGGGGTATAAAGCTAAAAAAGCTTTAATATAAATTCAAAATTTTACCAAAACAAAAATTTCAGATTTAAAATTAACAAAAGACTATTGTTAAGGAAGGTAGCATTCATCTGTTTTCATTTACACTCAAAGTAGACCAATAAAAAATAAGCTAACTTGACACCAAATTTAGATTCCATAGAGATTTTAAGACCCATAGCAAGGACTTCATGACTAAAACACCGAAAGCAATGGAAACAAAAGCCAAAATTGACAAATGGGATCTAATTAAACTGAAGAGCTTCTGCACAGCAAAAGAAACTACCATCAGAGTGAACAGGCAACCTACAGAATGGGAGAAAATTTTTGCAATCTACCCACCTGACAAAGGGCTAATATCCAGTATCTACAAAGAACTCAAACAAATTTACAAGAAAAAAACAACTCCATCAAAAAGTAGGCAAAGGATATGAACAGACACTTTTCAAAAGAAGACACCTATGCAGCCAACAGACACATGAAAAAATGCTCATCATCACTGGTCATCAGGGAAATGCAAATGAAAACCACAATGAGATACCATCTCACATCAGTTAGAATGGCAATCATTAAAGTCAGGAAACAGCAGATGCTAGAGAGGGTGTGGAGAAATAGGAACAGTTTTACACTGTTGGTGGGAGCGTAAATTAGTTCAACCATTGTGGAAGACAGTGTGGCGATTCCTCAAGTATCTAGAACTAGAAATACCCTTTGACCCAGCCATCCCATTACTGGGTATATACCCAAAGGATTATAAATCATGCTACTATAAATCATGCACACGTATGTTTATTGTGGCACTATTCACAATAGCAAAGACTTGGAACCAACCCAAATGTCCATCAATGATAGACTGGATTAAGAAAATGTGGCACATATACACCATGAAATACTATGCAGCCATAAAAAAGGATGAGTTCATGTCCTTTGCAGGGACATGGATGAAGCTGGAAACCATCATTCTCAGCAAACTATCACAAGGACAGAAAACCAAACACTGTATATTCTCACTCATAGGTGAGAAGTGAACAATGAGATCACTTGGACACAAGGCGGGGAACATCACACACGGGGGCCTGACAAGAGGTGGAGGGCTGGGGAAGGGATAGCATTAGGAGAAATACCTAATGTAAATGATGAGTTGATGGGTGCAGCAAACCAACATGGCACATGTATACCTATGTATCAAACCTGCACGTTGTGCACATGTATCCTAGAACTTAAAAGTATAATAAAAAAAAGAAAAGAGAAAGAGAAATGGGCATAGGAGGGAAGACTTTCTTCTAGGGCATTTGAGATTGTCAAGCCCAGATGACAGGCACCACCTTTCCACCTTATGCCTCATTAATGGAAATAATGCAAAGCCCAGATCTAAGGCAGAGCTTCCCAACTATGGGCCTGCATCTCAATCTTCACCTTCCAGGAACCAGGCAGTGTCTTCTGGGCTGATTACTTCCAGTTTACCACATTATGATATCCAAATATTATAGCTCCCCTCTCCCTTGTGATGATCATGGAAAATATCAGTGGCTCCAAATTCCAATTATTTCACCTTAGAAAACAAATCTGAGAATCCCCCTACCACCAAGCACAGTACCTGGATACAACAGGCACTCAATAAATATTTGCTCAGCCAATGCAAGGATAAATGAATGAAATTCCTCATCCCCGTATTCATTTCTGAATACGTGCTGGTGAAAATCTAGCTCTAAACATCTTTCAGATTTAGTACATTGAGGTATGAAAAAGAAAAAAAAAAGGACGATGCAAATGAAGTCAGGAGCTGGCACAGAAAGTGCAATCAGATTCTGCTTCCCCTGTAATTAAGAGTGCCCAATGCCGCTGACTTAGGCGATGACAGCGTGCAGCTTGCTTGCCTGCCCTGGGCGCCTGGGAGGGCGGGCAGCGCTCAGGATGCCGCTGCACAACACGTTCGCCACCTTATCAAGAATTCCACAGCCACGGGAAGATTTCTCACCCCGCCATAACCCCCGAGGGCTGCCCTGTGCTGTCACATGTCCCCGCTGCTCAGAGAGGGAAAGCCACTAGGGAGGCCCTCAATGGAAATATTACCCCCTGTCCAGGGTAGCATGGGCTTGATCGCCCCTGATTATTTCTGATCACTGTCACTGGGCCAAGAGCACAGCGAAGTCAAGAAAGAAATGGCCTTATTAGTGAGAGTGCAGCGGTGTGGGTAGGCAGCAGTGGCGTGGAGGACCTGCTTTTGTGAGGGCAGTGAAGAGAGGGGAAGGAGTGGTGTCTTCATATTGAGATATTTTGAGATTCCTGCTTTCTCCACTCATTTCAACTGCCCAAATAGGTTCTGCAGGTTCCGGAAGGTTCTAGAACTTGTACAGGATCGAACCTACAGCTTCTCATGGAACAAACCCAGAACCAAGAAAATCTGGTGGAAATCACCTGTTTTAACTCCTTTGAGGTCTAGACCAGAAATTAAATAGTGCTTAATCTGTTACTTTAAAGAAGCCTAGTTCTAACTTTACCTCAGCTCGCTCCCTCTTTTGCCTAGGATAGGAAGGGTGGGTGCAAATGGCCAGCTCCCTGTAGGTCAGTCTCTTGGAGCCCTAAGTTTCCTGCCACTTCTATGCGCTACAGGCTTTGCCCAGGGTGGGATCCTCAGCCCAGGGACCTTGTTTGTCCTCCGCCTCTTGATGCTGGTGCCTGCTGCCCAGCCACATACCCTCAGATTCATTTTTAAAGAAACGTCAACAGCTGTTAAATGGCAAATGAGCCTTTCAAAGAGGTGGGATGACTTTGAAAAAGGGCTTGAGGACAGCAGTTGACCTCTGACAGTCTTCCCTCAGATGCCCTCTCCATCCCACCCCCTCTCCCTGTCCCCGACCTCCGCTTTCCCAGCGAGCCTGCCTGCTCTTCAGCGCTCCTCCCTGCCCGCTTGTGCTGTCTCAACACCTCCCATGTTGCTTGATTCCTAAAATAACATAGAGGAAAACATTATTTTTTTTTTGAGATGGAGTCTCCCTCTGTCGCCAGGCTGGAGTGCAGTGGTGCAATCTCGGCTCCCTACAACCTCTGCCTCCTGGGTTCAAGTGATTCTCCTGCCTCGGCCTCCTGAATAGCTGGGACTACAGGAGCGTGTCACCACACCTGGCTACTTTTTGTATTTTTTTTTTTTTTTTTGAGACGGAGTCTCGCTCTGTCGCCCAGCCTGGAGTGCAGTGGCATGATCTCAGCTCACTGCAAGCTCCGCCTCCGGGTTCGCCTCCGGGTTCATGCCATTCTCCTGCCTCAGCCTCCCGAGTAGCTGGGACTACAGGCGCCCGCCACCACGCCCTGCTAATTTTTTGTATTTTTAGTAGAGACGGGGTTTCGCCGTGTTAGCTAGGATGGTCTCGATCTCTTGACCTTGTGATCCACCCGCCTCGGCCTCCCAAAGTGCTGGGATTACAGGCGTGAGCCATCGCACCCGGCCAAAAATATTTTTTTAAATAAAGAAAATAAATCCTCAGCTGGGTGCGGTAGCTCACGCCTGTAATCCCAGCACTTTGGGAGGTGGAAGCGGGCAGATCACAAGGTCAGGAGATCGAGACCATCCTGACTAACACGGTGAAACCCCGTCTCTACTAAAGATAAAAAAATTAGCCTGGCATGGCGGCATGCGCCTGTAAGTCCCAGCTGCTGGGGAGGCTGAGGCAGGAGAATGGCGTGAACCCGGGAGGCGGAGCTTGCAGTGAACCGAGATTGTGCCACTGCGCTCCAGCCTGGGCGACCGGGCAAGACTCTGTTTCAAAAAAAATAAAACCCCATAAATCTCCCAAAGCAGTTACTGAAGGATGACCTTTCTATGAAAGAGTGTTCATCTTTATATTATCTTTTTAAATACTAGACAAGAAACTGTAGATTAGCTACTACTGAAGCTCATAAAATCTAAAAGAAACTGCCTTTTAGCAATATTACTAAGGTAATATGTGAGTTTTTATTAATACATAATAATATATTTCAGATCACATAACAAGTTGTTTTTAAACTAGGGAATTTTAGAATAAATTTCTGTTTCTTCAAATTGTCTAGGTGAATGTGGTATTTTGGTTAAACAAATTTTTGTTTATAGCATTTCTATCATATATAAAATCAATACATATGAGATAAATCCACAATACATATGGGATGATGTCATTATTATTAATAATTCAAGACACTGAAGGTACCCTTAGCTCCTCTATGGATATCCTTTACCAATGCAGTGTTCTTGGATATACATGGGGTGGCAATACTCTGTATTGTCAGTCCTCCCTCTTCTCATCATCTATTCTATTTCAAACTTCCTATATCTACCATCATTCATCTTCACCACGTTACTAAAACTCCCTTCTGGGAGACAAACATAAAGGTGTATTGTTGGCTGGGTGTGGTGGCTCACGCCTGTAATCCCAGCACTTTGGGATGCCAAGGCGTGTGGATTACATGAGCTGAGGAATTTGAGACCAGCCTGGCCAACATGGTGGAACCCCATCTCTATTAAAATACAAAAATCAGCCAGGTGTGGTGGTGGGCACCTGTAATCCCAGCTACTTGGGAGGCTGAGGCAGGAGAATTGCTTGAACTCAGGAGGTGGAGGTTGCAGTAAGCCAAGATCGTGCACTGCACTCCAGCCTGGGTACAAGAATGAGACTCCATCTCAAAAAAAAAGTGTATTATTGTACATTTCTATCATTCCTTACATCCAGAAAACCCTTACTGTTACTTTACAATCCAGCTTCTTGAATCTCCCCCTTTGTGAATAAAACGTGATATTCAATTACTCTGATTCATATCGTACTGACATTTCCATGCAATTCTCTGATAGTTCACTCCCCTTAGTCCTAAGTCTGGGTTTTCCAAAAATATCATCTCCCAGACTCTGTCCCTTGATAAATTCATGTTCTCTTATAGCCACAACAGTTACTTCTAAAGCTCTACCACTCCACTTCGGGCACGTCAGGCAAAATAAATAAGCAGGTAGGATCAAGATTTTACAGCATAATTTTGCAGGTAATTTTAAATCTCAAGTCCTGTGAAGGTTACCAAAAAAATCCTATAATAGAGAGGAACATTAAAAAGGAGAAATAAGATATTCACTTCGCAAAATTACTCCTTTGGGATTCTAGTTACTAAACTCCATCTTGCAGTTTGATATGTATGAGTTACTGCCCAGAATATACAGACAGTCCTTCCATCCTGTGCACTGGGATGATCACTTCCACTTCTTCAAATCCAGCTAAAAGCATCACTGCCTCAATGAAGCCTACTCCAGCCAGAACTGTTCACTTGCCTCCTCTCTGCTCATGTCCTATATATTACACAAGCAGAGGTCACCAACAGTATTTTTCATCAACAGTTTAGAGCAGTGCTGCCAAATAAAAATACCATGTCAATCATATAAGCAATTTAAAATTTTCTTAGTAGCCATTTTTAAAATAGGAAAAAGGTGAAATTAATCAATTTTATTTAACCTGATACATCCAAAATATGATCACTGCAGTATACAATCAATATAAAAAAATTATGGAGATTTTTTCCATGCTCAGTCTTAGAAATCGGTGGTATATTTTATATTTGCAGAACATCACAATTCAGACTACCCACATTTCAAAGATTAATAGCCATATGTGGCTACAGGCTGCTGTACTATTTAATAAAAAGTGCATATCTAGAGTCTAGCCCCTTGCTCTATAAAGTGTGATCTACCATCCAGCAGCATCAGCACCACCTGGGATCTTGTTAGAAATGTAGAAACACAGCCCATCTCAGAACTACTAGAAGAACTAAATTTAACAGGATGCCCAGGATTGGAATGCATAGCGAAGACTGAGAAGCAGTCAATTAGATTACATATACCTTGGGAGTCTTACAGAATTGCTATTGCCATTCAACTGTGATATGGTATTACCCCACTGACTAATATAGAACACTGTATTTAAATAACAATAGCTTTTCTATGAATCATGTTTTCTCTACACTGTCCAATGCAATTTTCTGAAATGATGAAAATCTTTATATATGTGCTGCATAGAATGGCAGCCACTTGCCACATGTGGCTGTTGAGCACTTGAAATGTATCTGGAGCAAAAGAGAAATTGCATTTTTAATTTAATTAATTTAACTGATGTAAACATTTGGCAAATGACTATCATACTAGATAGTACAACTCCAGGAGAATTGGTTACTATGTCACAGTTTCATCTCTAGGAGAGTCTTAGGACAAATTTGGAAAGTTCTAGTCAAGATAATTCTTCTGATTAACTGTACTTCTTCTTTTTTTTAATTTTATGAAGTCATATTTACCATCTTACACTGGCTAAGGGCAAATTCGCATCTTACCTCTAAGGAAGCATAATAAAAGTTACAACATGTGCTTTGTATGTATTAATATTATTCCAGCTTATCATCAATTAACAATACTAATATCCATACCTGTACAGTCTTTTTAATTCTATGAGAAGGACCTGGGTACTCTGGAGAATACAAATCTGTGAGGAATAATGAGTTGATTAATGTCGACTTTCCCAATCCAGATTCCCCTAAAAGAAATAAGGGAAAATATCTGTTAAACTCACCCATTTTACCCAACCTTAAATATTCAGCAGATGCTATAATCCAACTTGCTTTATGCAAGTACTTCTTGGTGAGACAATGAAATGACATTAGAAAATATGCTACAAAGAGTATCTTGTCCTCAGTTTCTTAGCTATCAAATTAGACTCATGTTTCCAAGGATTCTTTTCAGCCTTCTAATTATACCACTTATATTCATTAAAACTAATGTATCTAATAATTTACGTTTTTAACAGTAATGTATTCCCAAGGAAAAAATTCAGTCATTTAAAAAAAATCCAAGATGGATTATATATCACTGCTTCAGTGAAATAAAGTTTTTCTTTATTAATAGACAATAATGGATGACCAAAAGAAATCATGCAGCTACAAAAAGCAAAAATCTTCTAATACAAAGAATAATTAATCACAATGAACATCTCCATATAAAATTCTAAATCACAAAAAATACTTTCTAATTTAGCCACCCATCAGCCTAAACATAAGGGTGCTTCTCCACAAACCAGAATCCAGAAAAATCTTAGGTAATTACTTTTTCTACTGCTTCTACTCGAGGTAGACACAAAGGAAGCTACGGCATGATTTCCACTCTGATCACATACTCTTTTTTGACTCTCCATGTCTAGTCCAATATACATAGTCTAGTGTATAGTAACTATTACAAGTATACCAAAATATAAATGGCTTCAAGGTATATATAACCTAAGGTTAAAACAAATTAGAATTCATATTATGATAATTAACATGGCACAGAGTTAAAGTATTTATTGTTAATAATTCACTTAGAATAATAGGCATGTTTAGCCTAAGTAACCGATGGCACAATATTTATATGTCTAGAAGGAATTCTTTTTATATTAGCTTTCAAAAGAGATAATAAGATCCTTTCCACATGGTTTGGGCTTACCCCTTTGACTGAGAGCATGCCACTTTTTACTAGATGTAAAAATGCCATAAAGGTCTAAGTCACAGGAAAGTAACACGGGTTGGCCACACCTGATTCTTTCTTAACTCTTACACCTTGAAGGCAGAAAGACTAGAATAAAACCCAAGCATTTGGATGTTACCAGAAATATCTATAATATTTTCTTTTAGAAATATAAATGAAAATTTTAGTATATACAACAATGTTTGGGAAATTAAAAACAGAAGTATGCTAATTAAAATATTAACACTGTACTCAATAAATCATGTTTAGAGGGCTTTTTTCAGTTTTTTCCCTTTTTATTGGTGGTGAGGAGTGGGGGAATAAGACGACGCAGGACAAAGGGAAAAGAGAGAGGAAGAAAAATAAAAGTCTGAAACGTAACACAGTAAAATGTAAAACGGTGGCTACTCTGGGGAGAGTACAATGAGGGTGAGATTTTTTTCTTGGTTTGTTATACTTCTGGGGGCTGCAAACTTTCTTCAACATGATTCTATTATTTTCATAATTTAAAAAGCATTATAGAGTGGCATCAGAAAACAGCAAATTAAAATGCTCGTAGACTCATTCCCTCACAGAAACACCAGAAACAACCAGAAACTAGTTGAATTAACCTTACAGGACCTGTGAAAAACAGTCAAATGTCTATAGCAACAAAGCAAATGCCCAATTAAGAAAAAAAAAACATGTAAAACTTTTGTGACATTTTTCTGTGATCTTGTCCCACCCCTTCTGCAGTTTATCTGGGTCCGGAGGAGGCAGCAAACCAACTCCCAATTCATTCCCTTCAAATGGGCGGGAAGAGTGCAGACCTAACTCGTAACATTTTACCCTCTCTGGTCGGCCAGAAGGACTGATTCCTGTCTACCTAACTGAGACCTCATCCGGTGAGAGAAGCAATGGGCGCCATTTATGAAAGCTGCAAGGCTACACAATATGTTTACACTATAAGGAACTAGAAGAAGAAGAGCAAACTAAACTCAAAGCTAGCAAAAACAAGAAAAAAATAAAGATTAGAGCAGAGATAAATAGAAGAGATTTTAAGAGTAGAAATCGGGCTGGGCATGGCGGATCACGCCTGTAATCCCAGCATTTTGGGAGGCTGAGGAGGGTGGATCACCTGAGGTCAGGAGTTCAAGACCAGCCTGACCAACATGGTGAAACCCTGTCTCTACTAAAAATACAAAATTAGCTGGGTGTGGTGGTGCGTGCCTGTAATCTCAGCTACTTGGGAGGCTAAGGCAGAAGAATCGCTTGAACCCAGGAGGCGGAGGTTGCAGTGAGCCGAGATAGCGTCACTGCACTCCAGCCTGGGCAACAAGAGTAAAACACTGTCTCAAAAAAAAAAGAAAGAAAGAAAAGAATAGAAATCAGCCGGGCTCAGTGGCTCATGCCTGTAATCCCAGCACTTCGGGAGGCTGAGATGGGCAGATCACGGGGTCAGGAGATTGAGACCATCCTGCCCACCGTGGTGAAACCCCGTCTCTACTAAAAATACAAAAATTAGCTGGGCGTGGCGGCGCGTGCCTATAATCCCAGCTACTCAGGAGGCTGAGGCAGGAGAATTGCTTGAACCCGGGAGGCGGAGGTTGCAGTGAGCCGGGATCGCGCCACTGCACGCACTCCAGCCTGGCGACAGGGCTAGACTCCGTCTCAAAAAAAAAACAAAAAACAAAAAAATAGCAATCAACAAAACCAATTGTTAGTTCTTCAAAAGAATAAACGAAATTGACCACTCATAAACTAGATTGAGAATAAAAGAGAGACTCAAATTACTAAAATCAGAAATAAAAGTGGGGGCTGGTCATGGTGGCTGACGCCTGTAATCTTAGAATTTTGGGAGGCCGAGGTGGGGGAACCTTTTCAGCTCAGGAGTTCAAGACCGGCCTGGGCAACGTGGCAAAACCCTGTCTCTACTAAAAATACAAAAAAATTACCCGGTCGTGGTGGCACATGTCTGTCATCCCAGCTACTCAGGAGGCTGAAGCAAGAGAATTGCTTGAACCCGGGCGGCGGAGGCTGCAGTGAGCCGAGATCGCACCACTGCACTCCAGCCTGGGTGACAGAGCGAGACTCTGTCTCAAAAAAAAGAAATAAAAGTGGTTCATGATTTTCCTAGTTAAGGACTGGACTGTTTGCCATCGCCCCACCCCCTGCTTTTTTGAGTAACTTCCCTTTTTGGAAACAGTGATGAAGGTTTCTCCCTTTATTCTAAACAGTGTGTACCTTGTAGTACTATCTGCCATCAAATTTCTAAATGCTTTCTGCTTTTTTAATACTCTTTAAAAATTAGCAAATACATAGTTATACTTTCAGTTAAGATTATATTTTTTCCCATTGGATTTTTTCTTTATTTTTTAAATTCTTAACATTGACTATGTGAAGTAATATACTGTATACCCTGAACTCAGCTATGAGGTATTTAACATATCATGGGATATATAAATAAATTAACTTCCATCAATTCCTAGACTACTTACACTGAAATTATGGACCAAAGCTTTCTAATTCAATTCCCAAGTGGTATTAAAACCAAACTGTATTGTATTTCAAGAAACTTTATCCACGGTTACAAAAGTTTAAAAAGTTATCAAACATGTGGGAAAACTGCAATTTAAAGATAAATGATTAGGTTTTCTATTTTTTTAAGACCAACTACAATGTGAACCATAACTACACTAACTGGGTGTTCTCTATCAAAGTCAACACTGCAAACAACAAAGGGTATCATCTGGCCAAGAAAAAGATAATTTCTGATTCCAATTCAACACAGCTCCTGTGTAACAGGTGTTTCTCTAGTTCTCAGCTCCACGTTTATGCTTGAGTTATTTCTATGCTAGTTGTAGTTTTCTTTTTAAGTTGCCTCTGGGCAAAGTAAACCTTTCATAACAGATTGAGAACTGTTCCATTTCCTCAACTCTAAGATACAATTTTGCCCCCCAATATTTCTAAAAACAAATGTCTCATAATCAAAATGTAATTGACTGTACCATTTAACCTCCCTCAAATCAAATTTGATGATATGTTTCAGAGTAGATCTTATCTTAGAATCAAGGAAGCAGGAAAATCAAAGCACTTCTTCCCCTAGAATTGAATTCAATTAGAAAAGCCAAATCAATAAGACCTTAATTATTTTGTCCTATAATTGAGAACTTTATATTTAATTCTTAGAACAATTTATTATGAACTAAAGGGATTTCTATTTCCTTGTAAATTGGAAGACCCAAAGAAACAGAAGCCTTTAACACAAACTTGGATGAAAAATGAGGAAAGTAACCAAGACCATCTCCCACCTTGAGGCTCATGAGGTGAAACAAAAGCTCCCGCTTGAGAGAGTTATATGCCACAGGAGAAATGATCCTCAAAGAGGCAAGTTTCATTCAGTGTAAGGAGGCAGAAAAAATGAGTACCAAAAAGTAGTTGAGAACTCAGTCTGCTTTTTCTGGTTCTGTACATAAGGAGCTTGGAAGTTGCCACTCCATTCTAAGAAGTAAAAAACTGAACAGATCTCATCTTTAAGAGCAGGATCCGATCTTTAAGAGCAGTAAGGACACAAGGCAATGATCCAGAAATTGCTCTTCTTGATGTTTACCCAGCTAAGTTAAAAACTTAGATCCACAGAAAGTCTTGCACACAGGTATTTGCAGCAGCTTTATTTATAATTGCCAAGATATGGAAGCAATCACAATGTCCTTCAGTAGTCGAATGGATAAATACACTGTGGTACATCCAGAAAATGGAATATCACTCAGCACCAAAAAGAAATTAGCTAACAAGCCATGAAAAGACATGGACCAATGTATACTGGTAAGTGAAAGAAGCCAGTCCAGAAAGAATACATACTGTATAATTCCGTTATTATAATTCCATAATTATAGTGAGCAACATACTTGCATTTTTGGTTTTCTTACATATCGAATTACTATAAGAGTATGAACTATGAGGAATAAATTAGATAATATATGTGAAATCTAAGCACAGTGCCTGGTACACATTAAGTGCTCAATAAGTAGTTGCATTATTTCTGTGATTCATTTAAGGAAATTAGAAAGACATGAAAGTTTGATATGACAGAGGCAAGAATATAAATAACAAAAATTTTAAAAATACTTAAGGCAAAAACTTGGAAACAATGGGAAGTCAGCAAATTCCACGTTAAAAGACTAATAGGTCTTTTGGATATGGATAAATCGAGTGCTTAAAAAGTAAAAATGATTTAAATAATATGCTTAATTGTCAAATATATACACAGAAATTTCTACCCAGAGAATAAACATATTTTTGAAACCTATGGAATACTTAAATAAGCTGATCCTATGTAAGGCTACACAGAAAAATAAATCAATACTGGAACCTACAGATCATATTCTCTGAAGGTAGTGAAATTAAAAATTAACAAAAAATAATGTAATCCATCTGCCTACTTACATATCTCTCTAACTCTTCTTATGTGAAAATTACTCAAATACAAACAAAATGAGTATTACACATAAAAAACTAAGATATGTGACTAAAGTATTCAGAGAAAAACCCATGCTTAAAATAAGCCTAAAGAAAATAACTCAACCATCAGTGTGGTTCTTGGTGAAACTGTAAACTGGTACAGCTTTTCTGAAGAATAATTTGGCAATCTATCAAAATTTAAATCTACATGCCTTTTGACCCAGGGTTTCACTTTCAGAAATGTATATTACAGAAGCATTTATATGTATGCCTAGAAATCCAAGGAACCTAAGCACTGTTTATAACTATACGCATCCATCTTCATTAATAGCTGACTGTGTAAATCATGATAAAGATATTTTAGAATACCACATAATTGCAAAGAATATGCAGACAGGAATATATGTACAGTATATTCAGTGACAGGGAAAAAACAGTCACAGAACAGTACTTATAGCACGGCACTGTTTACACACAAAAAAAAATTGACATGGGAATGCGTATATAAAAGTATAAAAAAAATGGCAAAAGACTTGCACCAGTTTAATGCTTATCTCTAGAGACAGGACTGGAAATGAAGGCAGGAGAAAAAAGGAAACTCACCTTTTACTAAATGTCTTTAGAATTTAGTTTTTAAAAAATAAAAATGTATATTTTATAAACTTTTCTTTCTTTGGGAGGCTGAGGGGAGGGTAATAATAAAAGGGAATATACCAAGTTTCTAATAGTGTTTATTTCTAGATGGAAAAGGTAGTGAAACATTTAAATTTTCTCTCTTTGTATATCAGTTTTTTTACAAGAACCATAAATTATATAATATTTAATTTTTACTTTTAACTCTTTAAAGGGGTTGATAATATGTTATACTACAAAGAGGTCAAGAAGAATGCCTGAGAACAGGCTACCTGCAAATATAATGATTGGGAGTACTGGGATAAGAGTTAAGAGAAAAATGAGTATTGAGTCCAGTAAGATACTACAGAGCAAATGAAAGGGAAGCATCAGGCGCAGGTTACTGCAGATGCTGACAACTACAGATCCAGACAGCTGTACTGCAGGAATTCTCAATCTTGGCACTACTGACATTTTGGGTTGGACAATTCTTTACTGTGAGGAGTGTCTTGTTCGTTGAAGGATGCTTGGCAGCATCCCTGGCCTTTACCCATTAGATGCCAGTTAGCCTCTCTCCTCCCCAGCTGTGACAACCAAAAATGCTTCCAGACATTGACAAATGTCCCTTGGGGGGCATTTTTCAAATTTTGAATCCCCAAATCATCTAGCACTGATACCACTATGCATGGAAAATAATGACAATGACAGCCAGTAAGTTGTAAATTATTCTGTGTGCCAGTATTTTACAAGCATTGACTTAATTAACCTTTATAATCCCATGAGATTGATACTACAGGTTGTGTATCACTTATCCAAAATGCTTGGGACCAGAAGCGTTTTGGATTTGGGGCTTTTTCAAATTTTAGAATATTTGCATTGCTCATCAGTTCAGCAGCCCTAATCTGAAAATCCAAAATCCAAAAATTGGTTCAATGAGCATTTCCTTTGAGCATCATGTCAGCATTCAAAGTTTCAAACTTCGGAGTATTTGAGATTTCAGATTTTTGGATTAGGGATATTCAATCTGTATCATTATTGTTACCGTTTGGAAACAAAATGAAATAACTTGCTAGTGCCAAATAGTTAATAAGGGGTAATGTCAGTATTTGACACTAGGCAGCATGTTCTACTGCCTTTCTAAATACCCACTCTCATTTATCCATTAAAGACTCTGTCCCCAAATTCCCAAGTACCTTCCTAATCTGGTTAACCAGGTTGGACCATATCTGACATGGGATATTTTACCAGTATCTTCATTAATAATACTACTTAATATTTTTATTCAATAACTATAAGAAAGACACTGAGCTAGGCACTTTACATGCATTCAATGACTGCAATAATTACAAAACTCTGCATAAGATTCTTTACAAAATTTTACAGATAAGTAAACAAAACCTCTGAGAAGTAACTTGCCAATGACAAATATCTCTACCAAGTAGCAGAGCTACAGCTCAATCTGAATGGCAAATCTCATGTCCTTAATCGTACTATACTTCCCAGACTCTGAGCAGATGAAAGGAACATGCTTCTTGACCTCTTTGTCCTGGCCCACTTAGTCTTTTTTTTTTTTTTTTGAGAAGAGTCTCACTCTGTCGCCCAGGTTGAAGTAAGTGGCACAATCACAGCTTACTGCAACTTCTGCCTGCTGGGCTCAAGTGATCCTCCCACCTCAGCCTCCCAAGTAGCTGAGACTACAGGTGCATGCCACCATGTCCAGCTAATACATTTTTAGGAGATGAGGTCTCACTATGTTGTCCAGGCTGGTCTCAAACTCATGGATTCAAGCAATCCTCCTGCCTCAACCTCCCAAAGTGCTGGGATTACATGTGTGAGCACCAGGGCCACTGTTTTTACTGCACTACCCACAATGAGTTTCAAATGGAAAAGTAAAGGATAAAGCAATTCAAAATTTAGAAGAGGAAGAAGAGAGAAACTAAGTTCAATAGCCTTTAATCTTGTCAGACTGAGTACTTCTACCTACCCCTAGTATCAAATCCCCCATCTGTCCTGAAACTAAATCCTAACCTCTTTAGCAGGCTGAGAAAGACGGAAAAAATAACCTTTTACAAGATATGATAATAGATCTATGTCCTTTCAAGAATAACACTGAGGCCGGGCGCGGTGGCTCACGCCTGTAATCCCAGCACTTTGGGAGGCCGAGGCGGGCGGATCACGAGGTCAGGAGATCGAGGCTAACACGGTGAAACCCCGTCTCTACTAAAAATACAAAAAATTAGCCGGGCGTGGTAGCGGGCGCCTGTAGTCCCAGCTACTCGGGAGGCTGAGGCAGGAGAATGGCGTGAACCCGGGAGGCGGAGCTTGCAGTGAGCCGAGATCGCGCCACTGCACTCCAGCCTGGGCGACAGAGCGAGACTCCGTCTCAAAAAAAAAAAAAAAAAAAAAAGAATAACACTGATTCAGTGAACATTTTTCTAAAGTACTCAGTCAAAACCCATTGAGCAAGCTCATACAGATGAGATATTTGTAGGTTATTGTATTGTCTTAATGATTCTAGTATCATAACACAGAGGTTATCAAAATGTCATTCAAATAAGCCTGATAAAATACAGTTTATTTCCCATAAGCAAAGTCACCTTACTCAAATCACTGTGACTGTATGACATTGCTATGGGAGCTCTAAAAGCAAACTATTGTGTAATGAGTGAGCAGTCCTTTTACTTGGTAGCAGAGGAAAATACAGCACCTGAGAAATATGAAAATAGTTTGGTAATACTATTCTTCCCTGGAAATTTTTCCTAAGAAGTACCCTGAAGGTGTAAATTAAGTGTATTCCCAATTTTTCTGTGCTTCCTTAAGTATCACATACCCTTAATCTATCTCATTTTTTTTTCAAAAGTACCAATAATTGTGAGAAAGTAGTTGTGTAACTTTGAAAAAGTCTAGGGGCAAAGGTTATAGTAGTCCATTAGAGCTTAAAATTTCCTTGAAATCTCTTATCTCAGTTCCATCAATAAATTCGTCTTGTGACCTTGGGCAAACCATAACTTCTGTGTGTCAGCGCCCTTATCTATGAAATGCAGATAACAGCAGTACCTACGACAACACAGAGTGGTTGTGAGGAATAAGTGATCTCATTAGAATCATACCTTGGTACAGTGAACACTTCAATATCAATAATAGGTAGTTGCAATGGAATATATTTTATTACTATTCATGTTTTCTCACAGAAAAAGAAAGGACCCTAGTGTAACTACTAAGAATAAGGGTCAAAGGTGAAGTAGACAGCCTTAAGAAGGGAATAAACATTTGAAACAGGGATGCAGGGGGATGGAGTAGAAGAGTAAGGTTGGCAATTTATTGACACTAAAGGGTACTGGCCTCAAAATAAATAAAAAGGAATGTTGAAAGCAGTGAGGCTCTGCTTGAGTTTGGACATTAATATTAATTTCTACTCACATTTAGTAGATAATATTTACTTCCATAGCAAAATGTCAGATGGCCTATAATTACAAGACAAAATATAGCCGCCTTGTTCTAATAACCTCAAAGTGACTTATTACTACAATTGATCCTTGCTCATTGGCCTTACTAAAGGGAAGGAAGTAGTGTCATTAATGCAAAACAATAGAGAACTATAATCAGTCCTATCAAATCAAACTCTACTTAAACACAAAATCTGTGGAAACAACCCAAATCCAGTGTACTTCTGTATTATTAAGAAAACATTTAAGAATAATAGAGTTCAGAATAATATATATACTGGCTTAAGAAAAAACTACTCAAGATAAAAAGACTATCTGTAACATTTCATATTTCTTCAAACTAATATTTTAATAAACACAATATTTTTTAATGTTCCAAATTAATGTCTATTTTACATTTATTTTGACTTTGAAATGCACTATACATGTTTTGCAACAATGTCGTTATCATTCCCTCATTTTACTGCAGCTTAAGGGTAAATAACTGGATTAAAAATTTCTTTGTTCTCGTTAAAACAAAATATAATATTTACAATTTAAGGTGTTACTCTATGAAAATAATGAAACAAGAGTAACTAGAGTCAGTACTACAACACTGTACATTAACCTAATAAGCAGGTTAAAATAACACATCTTTCTTATCTTTGAGGTCTCACTGATGAAAGCCATGTATTTCGTCACTCTTCATGAATGTTAAATTTCAAGCCTGACAATAAAATATTCATCAAATATTTGTTCATAAGGTTTTGAAGAAAGTCACAATAATATCTGTTTATAATAGCTAATGTCAGGTTTCTTCAGGTCTTTGGGATTGGGCTCCTACAGTATTTATAATAAAAGATAATTTTATTATAAATAAAATTTAAAGATAATTGCTTATCTTTGCTTTACTCAGCATCTCAACTTTGTATCCGTTTCTTATTAATCTCTAGATTTTCTGAGACTAAAAGTAGTAGTATCTGACACTTTATAAGTGATCATTAAATTTTTATCAAATAAATGAATGAGGAATGCAAAGATAAGATGTAGTCTTTGCCCTTACAAAGTTTAATACGGTAGAAGTAAGATATGCAAACAAACAACGAACAAATAAACAAGACAGAATTTTATCAAGACCATGAATGAGATACCCCAAAGAGAAAGAATTTCAGGAAACTGAGAAATCACACCAGCCTGGAAAGGAGGTCACATTTCAATGAGGCTTTGAAAGATGGAGTATCATTTCAATAAGCATTTCAACTTTCTAGGATATCTGCAGATACAAGGGGCCACTTTTACCATTTTGTAGCAATTGTATAGAAAAGAAAGCAAAGGATTTTTAGAAACAGAATCTTTAAGTCCTTTCAGAATGTTTTACCATGTTAGGGTTGAGGCAAGAGGAAAGCCTCAGAGGAGCTGGTGATAACATTGTGGAGCTATTCTATCTTGTTCCTCTAACTCCTTCCTTCATTTTTCTCCTGGGTTTTGAAATCAATTTTGTTCAAATTCAAATCCTAGTTCAATCACATACAAGTATGTGACCTTGATCAAGATACTTACTCTATTAATTAAATGCACAGGGCTTGACATTTTAAAAAGCACCTCAAATGAAACCTATTATTAAGAGATGAGACAGCAGCAAACTATGGTTCTTAACTAAAATACATATTAGTGTCATCCCAGGAGCTACTTCAAAATAGATGAATATTCCATCCTTGACCCAAAGCCCAGAATATCTAGGCAAGTGTTTCCAGGAATACTTTGAAGAAGCTTCCCAAAATGATTTGAAAGGTAGATAAAATTAAGAAATTCTTCTGTTCATGTTGTCCTCTCCATAAAAGGAAAATTAAGAAATTCTAGTAAATAAAGGATGACATAGGGCAATATGCCAGATTACATCAACATTTAAAGGTGGACCATAGGAAAGGATCCTAATAAAGCAGCTTCAACACAACCAGGTAAACCAGGAGGCAGCAGCTCAAAAAGTGAGGAAGAGTTTCAAGGAAAAATGGTCAATAATGCCAAATAAGTTAAAGAAAAATACAATCAGAATGCCTTTTACTGACCTTTAATAAAAGTAGTTTTGCATTAAGGGGAGAAGCCAAATGGTGATAAATGAAGTACTGGATGGGAAATTTAAAAGTAGAGGTTTATTTTTTCTTTGCATCTGGCTATAAAATGACGAAAAGATACCACACCAAGATGTTTTGCCAAGGGAGGGCGCTATTCTTTGTTTTACTTTTTAATAAGCTTAATATGGTGAAGATTTAATCTGTGAAGAACAATCCAGATCAGGCGTCCCCAACCCCCAGTCCGTGGCCTGTTAGGAACCGGGCCACACAGTAGGAGGTGAGTGGTGGTGAGCTTTACTGCTGGAGCTCCGCCTCCTGTCAGATCAGCGGCAGCATCAGACTCTCAAAGGAATGCAAACCCTGCTGTGCACTGCGCATGTGAGGGATCTAGGTTGCATCCTCCTTATAAGAATCTAATGCCTCATGATCAGTTTCATCCTGAAACCATCCATCACCCATCCCCCGCCCCCCCCCCCCCACACACCCACACAGACACCCTGGCAGAAAAATTGTCTTCCATAAAACCAGTCCCTGGTGCCAAAAAACTGGGAGCCGCTGGTCTAGACTACATTAGATACCAATCATTTTCAAGGCATCCCATACATATATTGATCTGGAGTTTGCTATAAGACAATTTCATCTCCTCAAAATCTATTAGTATATCCTTTAACATACACACTGATGTGCATGCTAACACTAAAAGGCAAGCTAAATAGGCTCTATATAACCTGGCCCTGCAATTATCTTAAAAGAAGTTTACTTTTTCTAATTACTGTAATTGCACCAGTACTAAGAACTAAGTAACAATTGTGCTGTGTAGCTAGTAGCAAACATTCCAACCAGCTGCTCAATAATTACCTCATTTGCCAATTCAAACAGCTTTCACTTGCTACATGTCGGAGGCTGGGAGGCGCTAAGAGGTATGTTATGATCTTTCTTGCTATACTCAGAAATAAAAGCATTCCTTATACAACCCAGTTCAAGGGGACAGCTTCGTTTTTAAATCATGATGTTACCAGAGAAATCCTTGCAGCCTACTCAGAACATTTTCTTCATGATTTAGAAAATGATTATCCCAATTTTGTAGTAAAAGGTATTGCCTGACCTAGGTTAGGGTCTGCAGCGTTTCATAAGATATATACCAAGTTTCTGTAAGTTCTTTTGCTAAACTGAAAAGAGTTCAAATTGACAGTTTAGATACTGTCTCTGAGCTGTCCCTCAATGTTCCTCGAAATTCTTCCCATTACCTGAAATTCTAATTGATCATTCAATACACATTCCCCCTTAAAAATCAAGTATTTTTGTGAATACTGTTAGTCTTTCAGATCCTGGAATAAGACTTTCCCTCTAATTTCTATTTTGGGCCAGCATTAACTAAGAAAGAAAGAGTTTTAATTTGGAAGAAAATAGGGCTAGTTTTGAATTACATGAATCAGAAAAAGTAGATTTTGCAGAAACATAGCAAAGGGCTCTCTAAAAGTAGAGGGCAACCTACAGCTGGCCATAGGGCACGCTAGAGCGTAAGTAAAGGAGAAATATCAGGAAAAGAGATATTATTTTACCTGGATATCTAATGGATAGAAGAGGGGAAGCAAGGTGTTGATTTATTCTTGATCAGGTAGCATGTTCTATAGAGTGGTTCTAAGATCAGTGTCAAAGATCAGAGGGTTGTAGATATGCAGCATTATTTCTGAGGGCTCTGTTCTGTTCCATTGGTCTATATCTCTGTTTTGGTACCAGTACCATGCTGTTTTGTTTACTGTAGGCTTGTAGTATAGTTTGAAGTCAGGTAGCATCTCACTGATATTTCTTTAAAAATAAATGAGTACTGCACTCATTTATTTTTAAGTTACAACATTCACAAGAAATATAACAATGAAACTGTCATTAGTGTTGTGACTATACTTAATAAAAAGCTAGGCAAAAAAAGTTTTGAAAAGAAGACTTCTGACACTAAAAAAGTTGCAAGTACAAAATTTCAGAATAAAGAACAGTACTTTTTTTAAAATTTCAAATAAGTAATCAAAGGCACATAAATTAAAATGTAATATCTTTGTCTAATACTGAATTAGTAAATACCAAATTTGACATTTAAAAGAGATTTCCGAGCAGCTGCAGACCTCGCCAAGACAATGCAGACTCCACTGACTATTCCTGTGCCCATGCTCCAGTTACCCTGGGGCCCTGATGGCCTCAGCCTTGGCTTTGCCCCGATGGATGCTGGGGCAGTTGAAGCCAGAGGTTCCTGAAATCCAAGAGTGTCCCATACTCAAGAATCGCAGGAATCCCAGGAGCAGTGGGCTCGAGCTGCCCTTCGGGAACGTTACCTCCACAGCATGCTGGCCATGGAGTATCAACAAGTGAGCTTCATTCACATTGTACAACTATGTGCACATGGCTGCCCATTTCAGAACCACCAATCTGGACATGGCCAGCTTCTACGTGTCATAGCTCAGCTGCAGATTCCCATAGGTGAGTAGAGGTGCTGCTCTAATGTAGTGACATAATTTCATACACCTTCAAGCCATAAAGATCTGTGTTCATCTTTCAGCTTGGGTCTAAGCCACAGTATCCCAGGCCTCCCAATTTTCCTGAGCCAGGAAATCTGGGCCTCATGGAGTTACGGGCCCCCTTGGAATTCTGAGCCAAGCTCCAATCAACTCTGGACTCCTGAGACCTCCTGGGTCTAGTCAGTAAAATTCTGCAACTCAAGGAATTCTAGGTCCCATTGGAAGGAATGATTTACCTCAAAGAACTCTGAACTCTCCAGACGTATAGGCCTGATGCCATTTCCTAAAGTCTGAGGCTTGGGGGTGGGGTAATACAGGTGGGCAAATTACAGAGTGGGAAGTTATTTATTGAAGAGGTTGCAAAGTTCAGCCACCCTGAAGATACTCCCCCAATGCTTCTCTCCTCCTAAAGAACCAACTTCTCCAGGAAAATAAAAGAGATTTCCACTCAATACTGGCAAGGATGAGATACATATGGGCATTCACACACTATAGAAACTGTATTAGTTGGTATGACATTTTCAGTTAAGATCCTTTACCATGCCATCTACTTCTAGGAATGAAACACACAGAGAAAAACACTGCAGTAATATTTTAACAATAAAGAAGTGTGTGTGTGGTGGCAGGGGGAGACTTTCCAGGTGCAACAATGGGAGGTAGGCTAAGCTTATGATGATACACCTATAAAAATATTATTCAGCCATTGAAAATTAGTTTTTAAAGTTCTGATACACAGAAATGCTTGCCATAGCATTAGATGAAGAAAGTATACAAAATGAATATGCTATTACAACTATGCCTAAGATGCAGAAAATATAACAAAATTTAACGATGGTGATGTCCTCTTAAAATGCCATATACTCCTTCATATTCCTTTTTTTTTTTTTTTTTTTTTTTGAGATGGAGTCTCGCTGTCTCCCAGTCTGGAGTGCAGTGGTGCGATCTTGGCTTACTGCAGGCTCTGCCCCCCGGGGTTCACGCCATTCTGCTGCCTCAGCCTCCCGAGTAGCTGGAACTACAGGCGCCCGCCACCTCGCCTGGCTAATTTTTTGTATTTTTAGTAGAGACGGGGTTTCACCGTGTTAGCCAGGATGGTCTCGATCTCCTGACCTCGTGATCCGCCCGCCTCGGCCTCCCAAAGTGCTGGGATTACAGGCATGAACCACCGTGCCCGGCCTCATATTACTTTTCTAATCAAAAAACATTTTGTAACAAGTCCTAGTTTTTATAGGAAGAAAATTTCAAGCCATATATCTGAATATCTGTTACATCAAAAAACAGGAGTTATCTAAATATCCAACTACATTTCAAACAAATATATAATTCATGTTGATTCAACAAGAAAGGCAAACATCCACATATAAAAAATCAGGCTCAAAATTTCAAACTAAAACTTTTTTTAAAGTTTATTAACTTTTAATAAAAGCAATCCCTAAGATTCTTTCTATCACTGATATTAAATACCTGACACAGTCAAGGGAAAGCAATATACTCAAAAGGTTTGCAAGGAGTAGCATTAATATTCAGCAACTACAAAGCAAGTGCACCCTTCAGACTAAATAGTCATGTGACATAAAAAACTTGAGCATAATATTTACCTGCACAGAATTTAAGAACCCAAGCTACACATCTAAACCATGTTTTAAAAAGGAAAAGAATAAGTTATCAACCATCTTTTAAATCTGACTCTCAGCAGAAAAGAGCTTTGCCCAGCAATCTGTACTGAATTACAAAGAGCACACATTTGCCCCAGATGTTTGTAACCAAAAGAGTTCAACCAAAGCAGAAGTCCAAAGTAAGGATTAATAAAATATTTAGCTTATTAATTGTACATCATTGACTACCATCCCTGCTTTCCTTTTCTTCATTCCTCGTTTTGGATCTTAAAACTAAGTCATGAAAATGCACAAATAAAAATATGTTTAAAATTAACATTTATACAATTTACAGATTTACTAGGTATTTTACATATGTAATATATATACTAAGTACATTCATATACACAATTATCTCAAGCCCTCTGTGAGGCAGGGGTAGTCACTCACAGTGCACAGCATTCCTGTGTAAGTATCTCCACTCTACCACCTTCCCACACCCACAGGTTCTTAGGGAACCCTACCACAGCTCTTTTTTATTTATTTATTTATTTATTTATTTATTTATTTATTTATTTATTTAATGAGACGGAGTTTCGCTCTGTCGCCCAGGCTGGAGTGCAGCGGCGGATCTCTGCTCAATGCAAGCTCCGCCTCTCGAGTTCACGCCATTCTCCTGCCTCAGCCTCTCGAGTAGCTGGGACTGCAGGTGCCTGCCGCCACGCCCGGCAAATTTTTTTGTAATTTTAGTAGAGACGGGGTTTCACTGTGTTAGCCAGGATAGTCTCCATCTCCTGACTTCGTGATCTGCCCGCCTCGGCCTTCCAAAGTGTTTTATTTTTATTTTTAATAATTTTTTAGAAATGGGGTCTCACTCTGTTGCCAAGGCTCATCTCGAACTCCTAGGCTCAAGCAATCCTCCTGCCTGGGCCTTCCAAAGTGCTGGAATTACATACATGAATGAGCCTGGCCTTCTTTTACTTTTTTGTAATCAAAGTGCAGTGTTTGGCTTAGAAAAGACTAGGTAAGGCTCTGAGCGATAGCTCATGCCTGTAATCCCAGCCAAGGTGGGCGGATCACTTGAAGTCAGGAGTTCAAGATCAACCTGGCCAACATGGTGAAACCCTGTCTCTACTATAAATACAAAAATTAGCCTGTTGTGGTGGTGCACGCCTGTAGTCCCAGCTACTTGAGAGGCTGAGGCAGGAGAATCGCTTGAACCTAGGGGGGCGGAGGTTGCAGTGAGCCGAGATCATGCCATTGCCCTCTAGCCTGGGCAACAAACCGAGACTCCATCTCAAAAAAAAAAAAACAATGGCTAGGTAAATATTTGTTGAGAAAAGGAAAGAGATTCGGCCAGGCACGGTGGCTCACGCCTGTAATCCCAGTACTTTGGGAGGCCGAAGCAGGTGGATCACCTGAGGTCAGGAGTTCGAGAGCAGCCTGGCCAATGTGGTGAAACCCTGTCTCTACTAAAAATACAAAAATTAGCCGGGCATGTTGGTGGGCGCCTGTAATCCCAGCTACTTGGGAGGCTGAGGCAGGAGAATTGCTTGAACCTGGGAGGTGGAGGTTGCAGCGAGCTGAGATCATGCCATTGCACTCCAACCTGGGTGACAAGAGTGAGACTCCATCTCAAAAAAAAAAAAAGAAAAAAAGTTTGAGTAAAATTATCAAGGTTGGCAAATTTACCACTACAAAGGTCTTTCATGGGAGACAGGTTATACCTTCCCAATCTTTAAAATAATTCTAAGGTTCTGTAGCTCAATAGTGAAACAAATAATGATATCCTGGCATAAAACTATCTTTCAGACAAAATCCACCTGCTGTGTATAAAAAAATGTAATAATTGAAAACTTCCTGCCTTGGGAGAGAACAAACCTGATTCGTAATACAAAAACCACTCAATCTACAAACGCGTTGCACAGAAAGATGGACTAAATATAAAGAGGGAACTTCTGACCTCCTTTGGTGCTAGACTGCCTGTAGTCATAGCTAGGCAGGAGGTGATATTATTATCTCATATTTAAAATTATATTTCAGGCATATGTGATACAGTCACCTAAGAAAAAGATGGACCCACTTGACCCACAGTAGTATTTGGCCTCCATGCCCTAGGCTAGGAAAGATTTAGAAATTACCCATTGTGCATAAAGAAAGAGCAGTCTTCCTTGCCAAGATGAAAACTACATAATAAATGAGTCTCCTATGTGAGAATTACATTTCCACCTGTAAAGAAGTTGCATTAACATGTATTCCCTTGATATCTTTGTCTTCTATTCAGTGCTCAGTTCTTTTAAAATTTAATGTTGACAGACTATGTAGCCTTCACATTTCTGTCCCAACATCTAGCTAATTAAAATTAACTAATGTGATATCGTTTTTACTTCAGTACACCTATCCAATCAATCTTGAGTATATTCAAAACCAAGAGAAAAATTTCTGTAGGTCTGACAAGCATGACTATCCTTACCTCTCTGGGTAAGGTGGCTCACATCTGTAATCCTAGCACTTTGTGAGGCCGAGGCAGGTAGATTGTTTCAGCTCAGGATTCCCAGACCATCCTGTGCAATAAAGTGAGACCGTGTCTCTAAAAAAAATACAAAAATTAGCTGGGCATGGTGGCACCTATAGTCCCAGCCACTCTAGAAATAGCTACTCTAGAAAATATTTGCAAATTATGTATCTGATAAGGCATATCTGATAAGGCTTTTTCTTTCCATTGCAAGGGTAATGGTGAGGTGGGAGGCTCTGGTGGGAGGATTGTTTGAGTGTGGGTGGCAGAGGTTGCTGTGAGCTGAGATCGTGCCACTGTGCTCCAGCCTAGGCCCTGTGCCCCCCCCAAAAAAAATTGTAACTCTATGCTTAACCTTTTCCATTAGCAGTTTCTACCAGCAAAATAAATCTCTTTTCCATCATCACCAAAGATTTTTCCACATCTTTGCCAACACTTATTCTGGCTGTCTTTTTAAATTGCAGCCACTCTGGTAGGTGTGGCATGGTATCTCATTGTGGTTTTGATTTTCATGTCCCTGATGGCAAATGGTGCTGAGCATCGTTTCATGTGCTTATTGGCCGTATGTTTATCTGCCTTGGCAAAATGTTCATTCAGACCCTTTGCTAACTGTTTTAATTGGGTCATTTTTTAAATAAAATTATTAACTTGTAAGAGTTTAACAGATATGTCTTATCAGAAATGTAATTTGCAAATATTTTCTCCCATTTTATGGGTTGTCTTTTTACTTTCTTATGGTGTCCTGTGAAGGACATACACATATGCTCGTGCTCTCTCTCTCTCTCGCTCTCAAAACTTTTGGACCAAAGAGGGAAGTATAACTGTGATTTATTAAGCAGCCCCATTGAGGGCTAACAGCACATTTCTGACCACTTTGTATGCTGGTGCCAGCCGGGGGTGCCCCAGCGGGTGCTCCCTGGGGTGTCTGCTTCAGGGCTGCTGCAAGGGTGCAGGGCAGGGCTCCTCCAGCTGGGAAACCATGGAATAGTTGGCAGCTGCTTTGTACGTCTTGAGAGACAAAAGAAAGCTCAAAATCAAGAGCAAACACTGGGTTTGCACTGAAAAGAAATATATCATTTCCTTGAAGAGAAAAATTCAAGATGTGAAAAATGGAAGCAAGGAAAGAAAAACTATGAAGAGAAGAGAGATTAGAATACCAACTGCTGTAGATCATTTCGTGTTCCAATTATCTCCAAGTTCTTCCACCTTCTGGGATCACCAGCTGTTTTAACACCCAAAATACATGAAAGCTATGTGTTGTAATCTGTAGGGTAACCGTTAAAAGAACAGGATCTATAACTTGGCAAGAGAGGAAAAAGCCAGGATAGTAAAATATCAATCCAAAAGGCAAGAAAAAAGAGAAAAAGAAACATGCTGGCATATTATTATAATTATTGTATTATTCGTTATTCCTGTTAATTTTTTACCATGCCTAATTTATATATTAAACTTTATCACAGCTATGTATGTATAGAGAAAAATACATCTGTGGTTTCAGGCAACCACTGAGGGTCTTGGAACATAATCCCTCCCCCAGATAAGGAGGTACTACTGTAATTATATTGTATGTCATATTAAGTATATATTAATTCTACTAGGTAGCAGCCACATTATATATTAATTATATTAAATGTATATCATACAGATTTATTTTAAGGAATTGACCCGTAATAGAAGAGGCTGGCAGGCTGGAGATTCAGGAAAGAGTTGCAATTCGAGTCCAAAGGCAATCTGCCAAAGAATTCCCTCTTGCTTGGGGGAGGTCGGCCTTTTGTTCTATTCAAATTTTTGACGAAAATAGAAAGCAAAGAGTATATTAACTATATTATGCAAACTAAATGCTCCAATGAAAATACAAAAATTATAAAACCTAATAATAAAAAAACCTCAATTATACACTGTTTAAAAGAGACATTTTTAAGCTTAAGGATATAGAAAATTTGAAAATAAAAGAATAGAATAAAATAGGCCATTAAAATACTAGTGTAACACTGATGTGAAAATCTGACAAAGCACACAAAAAAGAAAATAATTTTAACTGCAAAATTTTAAAATCCAAGCAAAGAGAAAGCAGCATATGTTATAATTATATCACAACATGATCAAGTAAGGCATACTTCAAATATATAACAAAAAAATTTAAACATGGCCCATTATTAGGAAACATACTAATAAATATCCTCACAAAAATAATTCAAAATCTAAAAAGCCATATGATAAGCTTGATGAATGTTGGTTTACAGAACTGATTTTCTAGAAAACAGGTTTATAAAACTGGTTTTCTTTAAAAAGGCAATCTTGAGGAAATAACCCATTTACTCAATTTTTTTCTTTTTTTGAGATGGAGTTTTACTCTTGTTGCCCAGGCTGGAGTGCAATGGTGCGATCTCGGCTCACTGCAACCTTTGTTTCCCAGGTTCAACAGAGTCTCCTACCTCAGCCTCCCGAGTAGCTGGGATTACAGGCACCTACCACCATCACGCCCAGCTAATTTTTTTTGTATTTTTCGTAGAAATGGGGTTTCACTATGTTGGCCAGGCTGGTCTCGAACTCCTGACCTCATGATCTGCCCAACTCAGCCTCCCAAAGTGCTGGGATTACAGGCGTGAACCACCTTTGGGAAGATATCCAGTAGTGAGATTGCTGTTTGAAAGGCAGTTCTGTTTTTATTTCTTTGAGAAATCTCCATAATGTTTTCTGTAATGGTTGTAATAATTTACATTCCCACCAACAGTGTATAAGCATTCCCTTTTCTCTGCATCCTCACCAATATCTGCGGTTTTCTGACTTTCAATTATATACTTATTTTTTATTTTTATAGATATGCGGGTCTGATGTTGCCTAGGTGGGTCTCGAACTCCTGACGTCAAGTGATCTGCCCACCTCAGCCTCCCAAAGTGCAGAATTATAGGTGCAAATCACCACACCTGACTGTTTTCTGACTTTTTACTAATAGCATGTGCTGGGTGTGGTGGCTCACACCTGTAATCCCTGCACTTTGGGAGGCCGAGGCAGGTGGATCACTTGAGGTCAGGAGTTTGAGACCAGCCTGGCCAACATGGTGAAACTCCGTCTCTACTAAAAGTACAAAATTTAGCTGGGTGTCGTATCAGGCGCCTGTAATCCCAGCTACTCAGGAGGCTGAGGCAGAAGAATCGCTTGAACCCAGGAGGCAGAAGTTGCAATGAGTCGAGATTGCATCACTGTACTCCAGCCTTCGTGACAGAGCAAGACTCCCTAATAAAATAATAATAATAATAATAATAATAATAATAATAATAATAGCACATGCTGTTCTGCAGCATGACCTTAACATTGCTCCCATGGTGAGGTTAGGTCTGTGCTCCCTCCCCTTGAATTCAAGAAGGTCTGTGACTGGCAGAAGTGATTCAAGGTAGGTCATGAAAGGGGACACCATTTCTCTGTGGTCCTTCTGGGATGCTTGCTCTTTGAACCCAGCCACCATGCTGTGAGGAAGCCCAGATCACAGGGAGAGGCCACATTTTGATGTTCCAGTCAACAGTCCCAGCGCAGGTTTCAGAAGACAGCCAACATCAGTTGCCAGACATGGGACTGAAGAAGGCTTTGCGAAGACTCCAGCCCCAGCCACTGCAACAGCATGAGAGACCCCTACTGACAATCACCTACCTGAACCCATCAACTCTCAGAACCACAAAAAAAAACCTTTTTTTTTTTTTGAGAGGGAGTCTTTCTCTGTCCCCCAGGCTGGAGTGCAGTGGCACAATCTCGGCTCACTGCAAGCTCCACCTCCCAGGTTCTTGCCATTCTCCTGCCTCAGCCTCCTGAGTAGCTGGGACTACAGGAGCCGACCACCACCCAGCTAATTTTTTGTAGTTTTAGTAGAGACAGGGTTTCACCGTGTTAGCCAGGATGGTTTCGATCTCCTGACCTCGTGATCTGCCCGCCTCAGCCTCCCAAAGTGCTGGGATTACAGGTGTGAGCCACCGTGCCTGGCCTTTTTTTTTTTTTTTAACAAAAAAAGGAGTTTCACTCTTGTTGTCCAGGCTGGGGTGCAATGGTGTGATCTCGGCTCATGGCAATCTCCGCCTCCAAGGTTCAAGTGATTCTCCTGCCTCAGCCTCCTGAGTAGCTGCAATTACAGGCGTGTGCCACCACGCCTGGCTAATTTTGTATTTTTAATAGAGACAGGATTTCTTCATGTTGGTCAGGCTGGTCTCGAACTCCTGACCTCAGGTGATCCACCCGCCTCGGCCTCCCAAAGTGCTGAGATTACAGATGTGAGCCACTGCGCCCAGCAAGATTGCTATTTTAAGCGCCTAAAGTTTTGGGGTTATATATTATGCAGTTAGGGTAACTTAAACATCCTCCTTTCCTTCTAGCTTTTTGAATCTCTTACTCACCAAACTTAGTCTCTCTCTGAAGACCTGGTCTGCTTTAATCAATGTTTTCCCCATAGACCCAGCGAGAGGTAGGTAGAGTTATCTTCCTACTCTTCATGGCTGCTCAGAACCCACCACCCGGGTTCTCGCCATTCTCCTGCCTCAGCCTCCTGAGTAGCTGGGACTACAGGCGCACACCACTATGCCCGGCTAATATTTTGTAGTTTTAGTAGATACTGGGTTTTGCCATGTTGGCCAGGCTGGTCTCGAACTCCTGATCTTGAGTGATCTGCCCCCCTCAGCCTCCCAATGTGCTGGGATTACAGGCGTGAGCCACTGTGCCCTGTTTTCATAATTTTCTTTACTTCCCACTGTGGTGGGAGAACTGGTTTCAGAGAAAGCCATCCTGGACAGGTGAGGTGGCCCCACCAGGAACATGTTTCAATCAGGTGTTTTGGAGGCAGTGATGCCTGTGCACCCTGGTGAGAAGGGGCATGGCGTGAACATCAGGAACCAGACTTCACCCTGGAGAAGGAGAGGCCACAGGTGGGGCTGAAGGAGCAGTTCTCACAAGTGATCCTGTGGGCACTGGGGCCACACCACGCACCTTGGTGCACAAGTGTCAGTGTGGCTCAGAGTGGGGTGGAGGACTCAGGGTATTAAAAGCATCAAGGAATCCAAGGGAGAGCCACCGCATCCAACTTTACTTTCACCCACAGGCTGATGCAGCCCGAGGAAATGTTACTCCACAACGACCTCAATGATACACACAGAACCTGTTTGCCAGGCCCTTGCCACAAAATGGGGGCTGCCAAGCCTTGTTAGAATACCTGAGACTCAGAGGAAAATAAATTTTTTTTTGAGACAAGGTCTTGCTCTGTCACCCAGGCTGGAGTGTAGTGGTATGATCATAGCTCACTGCAGCCTCTATCTCCCAGGCTCAAGCCATCCTCCTACCTCAGCCCCGCAAGTAGCCAGAACCACAGGTGCATACCACTATGCCCAGCTAAGAAAATAATTTAAACACTTAATTAGTTTGTTTATTTATTATTAGTTTTTTTTTTTTTTTTTTTTTTACACAGAGTTCCTCTCTGTCATCCAGGCTGGAGTGCAGTGGCACAATCTTAGCTCACAGCAACTTCTGTCTCCTGGGTTCAAGCGATTCTCCTGCCTCAGCCTCCCGAGTAGCTGGGATTACAGGCGTGTGCCACAACACCCGGATCATTTCTGTAGTTTCAGTAGAGACAGAGTTTCACCATGTTGGCCAGGCTGATCTCGAACTCCTGACCTCAGGTAATCCACCTGCCTTGGCCTCTTAAATTGCTAGGATTATAGGCATGAGCCACTGCACTCAGCCTAATTTAAACATTTTAAAATCTTGTTTAAATTTTGAAATAAAATCTCAAGTTGGTTTTTTAAAAACTCTGTCCGGGTTGTGATGACTCACATTTGTAACTTCAGCACTTTGGGAGGCTGAGGTGGGAGGATCGCCCGGGAGTTCAAGACAGCCTGGCCAACATAGGGATACCCAGTATCTCTAAAAATAATAATAATAATACAAAAATTAGCCAGGTGTAATGGCAGGTGTCTGTGATCCTAGCTACTTTGGAGGCTGAGGCAGAAGGATTGCTTGAGCCTGGAAGGTCAAGGTTGCAGTGAGCCGAGATTGCACAACTGCACTCCAGTCCGGGCAACAGAGTGAGACCTTGACTCAAAAAAAAAAAAAAATAGTGCTTAGTGCCACATGCCAGGAACCACAATGACGACAAATCAGAAGGCTGTTGAGTCAGGGCCTACCAAGAGCTAGTGGGGAGTCTGACTGTGGGGACCCTGCCCTTTTCCAAAAGGTGGAGGTGCAGAGAAGCTCATAAGGATCACGGCTTCTCACCTTGGCCCTGAATCCACTCACATCAGCAGCTCTCTGCACAGCCAACCGGACAGCTCACACCAATAAATTAAACCTTCTTATTTCTTGCTGGGCACAGTGGCTCACACCTGTAATCCCAGCACTTTGGAAGGCTGAAGTGAGAAGATTACTTGAGGCCAGAAGTTCAAGACCAGCCTAGGCAACATAGTGAGACCCTGCCTCTACAGAAAATTAGGTGAGAGTGGTGGCATGTGTCTGTGGTCTCAGTTACTCAGGAGGCTGAGGCAGGAGGATCTCTTGAGCTCAGGAGGCTGCAGTGAACTATTGCACTATTGCACTCCAGCATGGAGGACAAAGCAAGATCTTGTCTCATAAAAAAAAAAAGAAGCAAGCCAGCAGGTCTAATCCAGACGTAAGAGGAGGGTATTGGCCAGGCACGGTGGCTCACGCCTGTGATCCCAGCACTTTGAGAGGCCGAGGTTGGAGGATCACGTGAGACCAGGAGTGCAAGACCAGCCTGGCCAAATGGTGAAACCCCATCTCTACTAAAAATACAAAAATTAGCTGGGCATGGTGGCACACACCTGTAATCCCAGCTACTCGGGAGGCTGAGGCATAAGAATCACTTGAACCTGGGAGACGGTGGTGGCAGTGAGCCAAGATCACACCACTGCACTCCAGCCTGGGCAACAGAGCAAGACTCCATCTAAAAAAAAAATACAAAAATTAGCCAGATGTGGTGGCACATGTCTGTGATCCCAGCTAGATGGGAGGCTGAGACAGGAGAATTGCTTGAACCCAGGAGGCAGAAGTTGCAGTGAGCCAAGATCACACTGCTGCACTCCAGCCTGTGTGACAGAGTGAGACTCTAAAAAAAATAAAATAAATTGAATTAAAAAGTTTTATTAATTTGCAATACTGAGTTTGCAAGAAGAGTGAACTGTGGTATGGTGACCAGCACACAGTATTTTAGAGTTCACAGCGTGCTCTCTGGGAAACTGTTTTAGCCAGAGTTGTGGCATCATCTCTGACCACTCACTTTATTCAAAAGACCTAGCTCAAAATGACTATTTATGGAAATCAACTCTAGCCTTGAAATACAAAACCAATGTAGTTCTAAAGATATTCAAATGAAGGTAATTAAGTTTATTAAAAAGCAATGAAGGGCCAGGCACAATGTCTCAAGCCTGCAATCCCAGCACTTTGGGAGGCTGAGGCAGCAGAAGGATCAATTGAGGCCAGGAGTTTGAGACCAGCCTGGGCAACATAGTAAGACCCTGTCTCTACAAAATAATTTTATTTTATTTTTATTTTTGGTTTTTGTTTGTTTGTTTTGTTTTGTTTTGTTGAGATGGAGTTTCACTCTTGTTGCCCAGGCTGGAGTGCAGTGGTGTGATCTTAGCTCACTGAAACCTCCACCTCCTGGGTTCAAGTGATTCTCCTGCCTCAGCCTGCAAAGCAGCTGGGATTACAGGCGTGCACCACCACACCTGGCTAATTTTTTGTATTTTTAGTAGAGCTGGGTTTCACCATGTTAGCCAGGCTGGTTTCGAACTCCTGATCTCAGGTGATCTGCCTGCCTCGGCCTCCCAAAGTACTGGGATTACAGGCATGAGCCACCGCCCCCAGCCCAAAATAATTTTTAAAATTAGCTGGGCATGGTGTTGTATGCCTGTTGTCCCAGCTACTCTAGAGGCTGGGATGGGAGGATCGCTTGAGGCCAGAAGTTTGAGGTTGCAGTGAGACAGGATTGCACCACTGCTCCCCAGCATGGGTGACAGGGAGAGATTTTGTTTCTAAAATGGAAATAAAGGAAGCAAGGAAGGGCTTCTCCTCCAAACACTACCATTTCATCTTGGGCAGTTACATGATTCCAGGAAACATGGAAAATCTACCTTGAGTACCTTTTTGGATGTATGCTAATGGGAAAACAAATCTCATTAATTAACTCATAGAACGGCTAAGAGGAAAGAATCTGAGGGGATGTGTGGTTTCACTCCCTGATTTTAAACATGAGGAAATCGGGTACGAAAGAGATGAAGTAACTCACCAGGTAGAGAGAGAAGAGCCTCTCTTACCACAAGGGGTCTCTCATTGGAAAATGGGCAAAACTCGTTCCCTCAGCCTTAGAGTTGGTATTTTATAAAGAATAGAAGTTTACATAGCTCACAATTTTAGATTATGGAAGTCCAAGAGCACGCCATTGACATCTGATGAGAATCAGATTTCCACATCACAAAATGGCCAAAGGCATAAGGATGACAGAAAGTGAACATAAGAGAGCTTACTTTTATAATAGACCCAATTTCCTGCCAGCTAACCCACTCTGGAAACAATGACATTAATTCATTCATGAGAGTAGATCCCTCAGAACCTAGTATCTTCTTAAAGGTCTAATTTATAATTTTATAACGATGGCAGTTAAATTTCAACATGAATTTTGAAGGGGGCATTCAAACCATAGTGATGTGTTTTTATTATATAATTAAATTATTTGATATTTTAAAAATTATCGATTTGCCATGACTTTTAATGGCAAAAACCGCAATTACTTTTGCACCAACAAAATAATGTCTTTGGTTTTCTTTTCATGCTCTCTTTTCTTGTGTTTTCTTGTTTTGTTTTGTTTGCTTTTGTTGTTATATGCTTTGATTCCCATTTCTTTTCTTTCTTTTGTTTTCTTTTTTCTTTTCTTTTTTTTTCTTTTTGAGATAGAGTTTCACTCTCATTTTCCAGGCTAGAGTGCAATGGCACCAACTCAACCTCCATCTCCCAAGTTCAAGCAATTCTCCTTCCTCAGCCTCCCGAATAGCTGGGATTACAGGCACTTGCCACCACATCTGACTAATTTTGTATTTTAGTAGAGATGGATTTTCTCCATGTTGGTCATGCTGGTCTCGAAATCCCGGCCTCAGGAGATCTGTCCATCTCCGCCTCCCAAAGTGCTGGGATTACAGGAATAAGCCACCGTGCCCGGCCGCTTGATTCCTTTTTCTTTTGTGTGTATAGTACAAATTTTCATTTAGTTACCAAGAGATTTACATAACACATCTCATAGATATAACACTCTAGCTTACGATAATAACAATTCTACTTCGATACATAGAAAGACTCAACAGGTTTACTCTCTTCAATACATGATTTATGTCACACTTTACATTTTTTATATTGTGTATCTCATAATAAATTATTTAAGCTATATGTATTTTGGATACTTTTGTCTTGTAGCTTTTATCCCTAAGTTAAAAGTAATTCATGCACCACCATCACAGGTGTCATTAGTATTTTATTCATTTTTCTTCACCTATACCTAAATAATGATATAATTTAATTCCAATATTTATTTTATATATAATCTCACAGTATTCTAAAAAATTATATTGTTTTTTCTTTGAAATATTATTTTCTTGTGTTCATATGGTTGTATTGCAGATCTTATATTTTGTGTAATAGCAATAATATATTAATAACATAAATAACTTTACCTAGTATCTTTTAAATACTTTAAAAGGTTCTATTTTCATTAGACTTTTACTAATTCTTCTAATGTATTTTTTTGTGGAAATTTACTAATATACATTGCATGCCAATAATTAAAAATGCCAGATTTTCATAAGTTCATAGTCATATTTGAAAACTGTAGTTATTTAAAGAATTATTTTCTGATACATCTATGCTAATATTCCATATTTTATAAGTCAACATGTTTTATTTTTGTTTTTAAGTCCATTATACTGCATTTTTTTCGTACAGGTTTCTTTTGATTATTAAATTGTATTTTTGTTTTTAACATTACATTTATGATGTGGAAGGTAATTTTCACTCTGTATTATTTATAAAAATGCGGTGTTTAACAGGGCCAGGCACGGTGGCTTACGCCTGTAACCCCAGCACTTTGGGAGGCTGAGGCAGGCAGATCACCTGAGGTTGGGAGTTTGATACCAGCCTGACCGACATGCAGAAACCCAGTCTCTACTAAAAATACAAAATTAGCTGGGCGTGGTGGTGCATGCCTGTAATCCCAGCTCCTCGGGAGGCTGAGGCAGGAGAATTGCTTGAACCTGGGAGGTGGAGGTTGCAGTGAGCCAAGATCATGCCATTGCACTCCAGCCTGGGCAAGAAGAGTGAATCTCCGTCTTAAGAAAAAAAAAATGTGATGTTTAACTCAAATATAAATCCCTGGGTTTCACTTGGAGCAAATTTTAAAAAACAAGTATAAGTCAGATATTTCTTATTTTTGTTTGTTTGGATACGGAGTCTCGCTCTGTCACCCAGGCTGGAGTGCAGTGGCAGGATCCAGGCTCACTGCCACCTCTGCCTCCAGGTTCAAGCAATTCTCCTGCCTCAGCCTCCTGAGTAGCTGGGACTACAGGTGCACACCACCATGCCTGGCTAATTTTTTGTATTTTTAGTAGAGATGGCATTTCACCATGCTGGCCAGGCTGGTCTTGAACTCCTGACCTCATGATCCACCTGGCTCAATCTTCCAAAGTGCTGGGATTACAGGCGTGAGCCACCACGCCCAGCCCCGTAAGTCAGACATTTCTATTGCCTATAAAAGTTACTTATGTGATATTTGCGTGTATAAATATTGATCCATTTTCTTTATTAATTATCTTGTTTATTTCTTTTCTTAGGTGGTTGTCAGTGTTCTATTGTCTGGATGAGTAGTCAGAAAGGCAGTCTAAAATTACTGTCTATTTATTGTTTGAATCTATGTTATTGTGTGAGAAAAACACTTGGTATTTGAAGTAATTTTTGAAAAATGCAACTTTTTTTAGAGTTGTAAATATTTGTGATTAAAAACATAAAATTACCATCTTAAACATTTTAAAGTTATATACTTAAGCTATATGTTTAGTACTTTTAAGTATATTTACATTATATGAAACATATCTAGATAATTTTATCTTTAAAAAGTACAATCTAATGTTCAATAAACTGTCTTCTCCTTCTCTCTTTTCCGCCTCTGAAGAACATCATTTTACTTTCTGTTTTGTGTGTCTCTTTTTGGCTATCTTATTTTAGTCAACATATTTTTTCCTGTGTCTTTAATTTTAACAAATAAGTTATTCTCCTCTCAGTTCAGATTCATCAGGAAATTGAATCATATCCAGAAGAATTAAAACTAAAAGACTAATATGTTTGTTAAAGCAATGCAGGTTGTCATACTAATAAACCCTACAATTTCAAAGGCTTAGCAAAATAATACATTTTCTGCACACACCACCTTCCCCTTTGGTTTACTTCTGGTTAAGAAAACTTCTTCATGATTATTTGGAGATTAGATTTTTTTCTAAATTTTCTATCCACATTCTCCTCTTTCTAAAGCCAATAGATCAAAAAAGATGCAAAGAAGACACATTTGCTTTTTATCCACACATCACTTCCAGTCACTATGCTGAGCAGAGTCAAAGTGAGCAGAGCTCAGAATAGCAGTTTTCTGGCAGGACAGCCACTTCTTGGCAAAAAATGACACAATAAAAGCATAAATCTTTCATGGAAAGCTAACATGTTTTTAGCAAATTAAGCATATGCACGAATAAAATTCTTGTGGTAAAATAAAGATTCATTTTGTTGATTCTTATTGAGCTCAGGTAATAGCAAATAAAAAGGCAGCAAATATAGAGCAAAAAAAATTATTTGAAATAGAAATAATGTGGATTAAGATATTCTGTCAATTAAAGTAAAATATTTTTATCTCATACTAATCATCTTACCTATAGTTGTATAATATCAAATGCTACCTTTTATTAACAATTGTACTTCATATAAGTATTCCATTTATATCACCCTTCTTCACTGTTTCAATGCCTTCTGCACTTCATATCAGTGAAAAACAGGCCGGCTGGTACCAGGAAATGGATGTGGTGCTATTGCTACTTTAAGAGTAATGATGAAGAGCACTTGTCTGAATTGTTCCCATGTGGCAAACACTGTTATATGGTCTAAAGTAAACACATTTATTATTTTCTTCTAAATTTACTGATGAAATACAATTCTCAGCTAAGGAAGACTTGATCTCATTCAAATACATTTTGTGAAATTTGGTTGACATTTCAGTGTCTTTGACTTAAATGGCATATTGAAAATTTCTATGAATCCAAATAGAGTGTTATACATGAACAGTCTTTTATTAAAAACCTTTCTGGGTTGGGTGCAGTGGCTCATGCCTGTAATCCCAGCACTTTGGGAGGCCGAGGCGGGCGGATCAACTGAGGTCGGGAGTTCGAGACCAGCCTGACCAACGTGGAGAAACCCCGTCTCTACTAAAAATACAAAATTAGCTAGGCGTGGTGGCACATGCCTATAATCCCAGCTACTCGGAAGGCTGAGGCAGAAGACTGACTTGAACCCGAGAGGCAGAGGTTGAGTTGAGCCGAGATCACAACATTGCACTCCAGCCTGGGCAACAAGAGTGAAACTCGGTCTCAAAAAAAAAAAGAAAAAAAAAAAGCCTTTCTCTTAAGATTCATAAAATTTCTTCATAATCTAGAAGAAATGTGTTAACTATGTTCCCAGTAATCAACTCTGAACACTGAGCATTCTTAGTTCCCAGTATTCACTCTGAGTCATTCAGAAGTATCTTTGTAAGGAGTCAGAAAAACGTGTTTGGGGAAGGGTCACAACATTGCACATAAATGCTTTCTACATGCACCTGTTAGGATCTTAATCTAATTGGTCTATCATTTGCATGGCTAGATAGTTACTGGATCTAGTCATACTATTTTGTGTTTTGCAGATAATGACATCTGTTACCTATAAGTTTCATACAACAATTTGCTCAGCTGAAACATGAATCTTTTGCTAATTTACCCAAAACTGAGGGACTAGATTTGCAATTTCTAATCTTTCAATGTTAGAGCAAAGTAGAGAAGAGTAATGTGTGTATGTGGTATGCATTTTCTTACTTAACTATTAAAATTCTTCTCATATTGCCTTGGACACTTTAGACAGCCACTCAAAAAATATTCCCCACTGTTTTTTTTTAGCCAGGATATTAGATTTCAAAAGGTCAAGGACTTAATAATTGGGCTAAGCCAAAATCTTGTCTTTGCTTCTTTCAAAGAGCATGGCAATTATGCCAAGCCATTGAAAGATGTGGATCTGATGACTTTTATTTGATTTCAAATGTTTTTTTCTAATTGCTCTAATTGTCTTATTGTGTTAATCTAAAAGAGAACCTATCTACATAACAACTTATGCATTCATGAAATGTTCATGTTACGATGATCAAAGTTCAATATTGTATTATAGAATAGTAGAATAGTCTAAAATTAGAAAGCCAGATTATTATTAATAAATTCATTATTTTTTTCAACATTTCCCAATGTTGAAATTAAAGAATTGGCAAGGCTTTTTCATGATAAGTTCAATTCTAGGATAGTACTCACTGGTCTGCATGGTATTTTTTTCCTTTTTTTTTGGCAGGAGGGGATGGAGTTTTGCTCCTGTTGCCCAGGCTGGAGTGCAATGGCATGATCTTGGCTCACTGAAACCTTCGCCTCCAGGGTTCAAGCTAGTCTCCTGCCTCAGCCTCTTGAGTAGCTGAGATTACAGGCATGCACCACCATGCCCGGCTAATTTTATATTTTTAGTAGAGATGGGGTTTCTCCATGTTGATCAGGCTGGTCTTGAACTCACAATCTCAGGTGATCCACCCACCTCGCCCTCCCAAAATTCTAGGATAACAGGCATGAGCCACTGCACCCTGCAGGTATCTTTGTCATGAATTATGTAAATCCGAGTTACCAGGATGGTGCAGAAGTTCTAATGCAATCAGAATGAAAATGAATATGGCCTTGTTGGTAGACTATTGGTATCCCAGAGGCTGATCATTTACTTCAGCTGTGTAGACATTGCTTCATAATGCCAGGGAGCCCTTTCAACCAAGTTGCCTTTATTTCCCATTGATGAGGTCATGTTCTGGTCTCTGTTTTTCTTAAGCTGTCCCAGATGAGGGGTGATTATTTCTTGCATAAATGAGATCCCTTCTTTTTCCTCTGCAATGAGATCCTCCTATTCTCCTTACTGAAAGCAATATGTTGAAGGCAGAAATGGAGACAATATACAAATATATACCTTGCCATCTGGCCACCATAAACACTTTACGACATTGCTTACCAAGAAGTTTGATTAATTTCAGGGAAGCAGGGATATTTTTCTATGATGTGCTCTTTCTCTTAAAGCACCTCTGATTAAGTTTAGCCTAATCAAGATAATCTCTCATATGATAAAAAGGAAGCCAATACATTAGTAATATAAATACATGAATACGGTTTTGCCACAGTCACACACATTTTGTGATGCTCAAGAGAAAAGGATTACACAGCAGGTGTGCACTGAAGTGGGAACCTGAGGGTCATCTGAGAATTTTCCCTACCCACCTGAATAGATTTCTAAAATCACCTTTCAGTTGTTTTTGCTGTCTTTCTAAGTAAACAAAGATATCATCTGCAAATAATAATTAATTGAATTGCTTTTCAATTGTATTCATTAAAATAATTATCTTTTTCTGGCTTATATGAAATATTTCTTATTTGTAACATACATTCACATATATACAAATATATAGCAATACAAATGTATCCATTTTCATTTTTGTTAAATTTTTAAAATGGATGTTAATGGTAATTTCTTTTCTGCTTGAAGTGTTTTTATTGTTTTATTCAAGAGTATTATCTCTGGAGTGAAAGTTGATACTGTTTTAATACTGGCTCTGCTATTGTGAGCAAGTTATTTCTCTCTCTGTCTCTTTTCTTTTTTTTTTTGTAAATTGAGGATAATAGTGACACCTTTGTTATTAAGTTACTTTGTCTATTAGTGCATTCTCACACTGCTGAAGAACACACCAAAGACTAGGTAAATTATAAAGGAAAGAGGTTTATTTGACTCACAGTTCAGCATGGCTGGGGAGGCCTCAAGAACCTTACAATAATGGGAGAAGGTGAAGGAGAAGCAGGTATCCTTTTCACTAGGTGATGGAGAGCAGGAAAAATTACCACTTATAAAACCATCTAAACTCATGAGAACTCACTCACTATCAAAAGAACAGCATGAGTATCATTCTGCCTCTGGCCTCTTCCAAATCTCATGCCCTTTTTATATTTCAAAACCAAACATGCTTTCCCAACAGTCCCCCAAGTATTAACTCAAGTTAGCATTAACCCAAAAGTCTAAGTCCAAAGTCTCATCTGAGACAAGGCAAATCCCTGCTACCTATGAGCCTGTAAATCAAAAGCAAGTTAGTAACTTCCAAGATACAATGGAGGTACAGGCATTAGATAAATTCTCCCATTACAAATGGGAGAAATTGGCCAAAACCAAAGAGCTACAGGCCCCATGCAAGTTTGAATTCCAATGGGGCAGTCATTAAGTCTTAAAGCTCTGAGATGTTCTCATTTGACTCCATGTCTCACATGTGGATCATGCTGATGCAATGGGTGGGCCCTCCTGGCCTTGGGAAGCTCCTTTATGGACTGGATTGTGTGCCTGTGGCTTTTCTAAGTGCACGGTGCAAGCTCATGGTGAATCTGTTATTTAGGGGTCTGGAGTATAGTGGCCTTCTCACAGCTCCAGTAGGCAGCTTCAGTGGGGACTCTGCATGAGGGCTCCAACCCCACATTTCCCTTCTGCATTGCCCTATCACAGGTTATCCATGAGGGCTCTGCCCCTGTGGAAGACTTCTGCCTGAACATCCAGGCATTTTTATACATCCTCTGAAATCTAGGCAGAGGTTTCTAGAGCTCAACTCTTGTCTTCTGTGCACATGCATGGCCAGTACCACATGGAAGCCACCAAGGCTTGAGGATTGCACTTTCTGAAGAAACAACCCAAGCTGTACTTTAGCCCCTTTTAGCCACAGCTGGATCTGGAGCAGCTGGGATGCAGGGCACCCAGCCCCAAGGCTTCATAAAGCAGTGGGGCCCTCCCTGGGCCTCGACCATGAAACCGTTTTTTCCTCCTAGGGTTCCTGGCCTGTGATAGAAGAACCTGTCTCAGATCTTTGACATGACCTGAAGACATTTTCCCCATTGTCTTGGCTGTTAACATTCAGCTTCTCTTTTCTTTTGTAAATTTCTGCAGTGGCTTGATTTTCTTTCAAAAAAAATGGGGTTTTATATTCTACCTCATGGTCAGGTGCAAACTTTCCAAACTTTTATGTTCTGCTTCCATTTTAAAAATAAGTTTCTCATCTCCATCTGAGACAACCTCAGCCTGGACTTTATCATCTATATCACTATTAGCATTTGGGTCAAAAGCATTCAACAAGTCTCTAGGAAGTTCCAAACTTTCCCACATTTTTCTATTTTTTTCTGAGTTCTCTAAACTGTTTCAACCTCTGCCTATTACCCAGTTCCAAAGTCACTTCCACATTTTCAACTGTCTTTATAGCAGTGCCCCACACTACCTGTATTAATTTTCTGTATTAGTTTGTTTTCACACTACTATAAAGTTACTACCAGAGAATGGGTAATTTATACAGAAAGGAAGTTTAATTTACTCACAATTCTGCATTGCTGGGGAGGTCTCAGGAAACCTACAGTTATGGTGGAAGGCAAAGGAGAAGCAAGTACCTTCTTTACTAGGCAGCAAGAGAGAGGCAGAGCAGAAAAAAACACCACTTATAAAACCACCAGATCCTTTGAGAACTCACTTACTATCATGAGAACAGCATGGGGGAAAATTACCCCCATATTCCAGTCACCTCCCACCAAGTCCCTCCCTTGAAACATGGGGATTACAATTTGAGATAAGATTTGGGTGGGATAAAATTTTACAGTAACAAATTCAATACAAGTCACAGAATATAGATTTTTTTGAGAATCTCTGAGGTTTCCAGGTTTCTCTTTAATTATCCACCTTATTAAAATAATATTTTTTGTTTCAATATTGTTCTTCTGAAAATGCATACAAACTCACACACAAACACACTCACTTGCTACATAACTTTCATATATATATATATATATATATATATATATATAATTTTTTTTTAATGGTGTCTCACTCTGTCATCCTGGCTGGAGTGCAGGTCTTCCACCTTGGCTCACTGCAACCTCTGCCTGTCTGCCACCTTGGCTCACTGCAACCTCTGCCTCCTGGGACCAAGCGATTCTCCTGCCCCAGCCTCCCTAGTCGCTGGGAATACAGGCACGTACCACCACACCCAGCTAATTTTTTGTATTTTTAGTAGAGATGGGGTTTCATCATGTTGGCCAGGCTGGTCTTGAACTCCTGACCTCAAATTATCTGCCCCACTCAGCCTCCCAAAGTGCTGAGATTACAGGCATGAGCCACAGTGCCTGGCTGATATATCTTTAGAGTAATATATTTATATATATGTCTCTGTAAATCAAAACAAAATGTCTGTTTTTGTTTGTCAGCAGAGAGGCCACATGTACAAAAAATATACAAAACAATTTTAAAAAATATTTAATCAAGACTCAGAAATGTATATTAATTATACTCATGCAATTTTTATGACCATAAAATGACCCTATGGTTAGTAATAATTCAATTGCACATATTAAAATAAAACTGTATAATGAGATTGTAATACAAAGGATAAATACGTGCTCGAGTTGAGGAATACCTCATATACGCTGCTGTGATAATTAACTAATGTATGCCTGTGTTAAAATATCTCATATATGCCATAAGTGTGTATGCACACTATCCACCCACAAAAATTTTTTAAAAATCTAAATAGGGTAAAAAAGAATACAAATTTGATCTATGAGAAAAAAATTATTCTACTTATTTGCAGTTTAAACCACTGGCAGGACAGGCATGGTGACCCACGCCTGTAACCCCACCAATTTGGGGCACTGAGGCGGGTGGACCACCTGAGATCAGGAGTTAAAGACCAGCCTGTCCAACATGGTGAAACCCCATCTCTACTAAAAATACAAAAGTAGCCAGGCGTGGTGGAATGTGCATGTAATCCCTGCTACTCGGCAGACTGAAGGCAGGAGAATCGCTTGGACCCAGGAGGTAAAGTTTGCAGTGAGCCGACATCATGCCACTGCACTCCAGCCTAAGCAACAGAGCAAGACTCCATTTCAAAACAAACAAACAAACAAACAAACAAACAAACAACACTGGCAAAAAAGATTACTAGAGATGTCATTCCGCTACATTAACAAATAGTACATTGTTACCATCTTTTACTTAGAACCTTAAGTAAAATGGGACCCATTAAATTTGATGACAAATTAACACTTCATTCAAAGCACAATAGTTTTAACACATTAAACACAACTTTGTTTAATGAAAAAATCAAGTTGACACATAATCTTTAAAAAATTTTTAAATTTATTGCATTTTATTACATAAACGTACAATTGATAAAAAACAATCTCTGCTATCTCTGATGAAACAACTGATCAAATACTTTCACAAACAATGGGAAGAGACAACATGACGGAATCTGAGACTTGAGTTACATTATTATTTGCTTTTCAGAAACTATTTTTTTTATAGAAGAAAGAAGCATACCTCGAAGGTAATTAGAAATCTCCAAAAAATCTACTTCTTTAACATGTATATGGTGTTAGCTTTGGATCTCTTTTACACTCAACCCTCTGATTTCGTGTAATGTATGAAGTTTCAGTGCCTTCATTCTTTCTACTGTGACTCCTCAGATGTTTATATAGACTTAATTTTTGATTTAATATGTTTTCCCCATTTACTGGTTTTGCAAAAATATTTAGTACAAACTGGTGTTTTCTAAGCTGTAGGTTTTGAACAAATGTTTTTCACATTCATTACGTTTAGACTTTCTCTCCAATATAAATTCTCTAATGTTCAACAAAGTTTGAGCATCTTCTTCAGATCTTCAAATTTTTCCTTTAATATAAAATGTGTACAATAAAATCTGTAATGGAAGTAAAGGTACAGCAATCCTCTTTAAGTTTGTATGTTTGTCTTCAGAATAACTGGTCTTTACTTTAAAGGCCTATATTTTCCAAAAGGTCTTTTTACAGTAATCACATTTATAATTTTTTTTTTGAGACAGAGTCTTGCTCTGTCACCCAGGCTGTAGTGTAGTGGCTCTATCTCAGCTCACTGCAACCTCTGCCTCCCTGGTTCAAGCAATTCTCCTACCTTGGCCTGCCGAGTAGCTGGGATTACAGGTGCACGCCACCACACCCGGCTAGTTTTTCTATTTTTAGTAGAGATGGAGTTTCACCATGTTGGACAGGCTGGTCTTGAACTCCTGACCTCAAGATCCACCGACCTTGGCCTCCCAAAGTGCTGGAATTATAGGCATGAGCCAACACACCTGACCTATAATCCCTTTATTAAGTATAAACTTTCTGATATTGAGTAAGATGTGACCTGATATTAATGGCTTTTCACATTCTTTGTGTTTGTACAATTTTTCTCTAGCATAAATGCTTTCCTGTACCATAAGGTGTGAGAATTTGTTAAAAGTTTTGCCACATTCTTCATATTTGTAGGAGTTTTCTTCAGTATAAATTATCTTACTTACCATAACGTGTGACTACCATTTAAAGGCCTTGCCACATTTAACACATTTCTAGAGTTTCTCACCAGTATGATTTCTCTTTTTTAGAAAAGTTTGAGGTGTGCTTAAATGCTCTGTCACATTTTTATGTATGCAGAGTTTCTCTCCAGTATAAAATTTTTTAGTGAGTAAGCATGGAGAACCAGTTAAAGGGTTTGCCACATTTTTTTTCTACAATTGCAGGGTTTCTCTCCAATATCAATTATCTTACATTTATTCAGGTTTGAGGACTTTTTAAAGACATTATCATATTCCTTATTGTGGGGTTTCTCTTCAGTATTAATTCTCTTATGTATAATAAGGGTTCAAGACTAGTTAACAGCTTTACCACATTCTTTGCTTTTGTAGAGTTTCTCTCTAGAATGAATGATCAGACATTATGTAAGGCCTGAGATGTGCTTAAAGGTTTTGTCACTTTTTTATGTTTCTTGGGTCTCTCTAAGTTCTCTTAGGCTTTGGGAGGCTGACAAAGGTGGATCACCTGAGGTCAGGAGTTCAAGACCAGCCTGGCCAACATGGTGAAACTCTATCTCTACTAAAAATACAAAAATCAGCCAGTGTGGTGGCACACGCCTATAATCCCAGCTACTCAGGAGGCTGAGGCAGGAGAATCGCTTGAACCTGGAAGGCAGAGGTTACAGTGAGCTGAGATCATGCCACTGCACTCCAGCCTGGGTGACACAGGGAGACTCCAACTCAAAAAAATTTTTTAAAAATAAATTCTCTTAGGTTCATTAAGGTTTGAGGGTTGGTTAAAGGCTTTGTTACATTTTTTTACATTTATAAAATTTTTGTCCAATATGAATTCTCTTACGTTCAATTAAGGTTTGGAACTGGTTAAATGCTTGGGCACATTCTCCACACTTGTAGTGTTTTTTTCCAGTATGAATTATTTTATGTATTATAAGGCCTGAGGGTGGACTTTGCCACATTATTCACATTTGTAGGGTTTCTCTCCAGTGTGAATTATCTTATGTTTAGCAAGACTTGAATGCCACTTAAAAGCGTGGTCACATTCTTCACATTTGTAGGGTTTCTCTCCAGTATGAATTCTTTTATGTTGCATAAGGTTTGAGGAGCAGTTAAAGGCTTTGCCACATTCTTCACATGTGTAGGGTCTCTCTCCAGTATGAATTCTCTTGTGGTCAGTGAGGGTTGAGGATAAGCTGAAGGATTTGCCACATTCTTCACATTTGTAGGGTCTCTCTCCAGTATGAATTCTCTTGTGGATAGTAAGTGCTGAGGAGCGCCTAAAGTCTTGGCCACATTCTTCACATGTGTAGGGTCTCTCTCCAGTATGAATTCTCTTGTGGTCAGTGAGGGTTGAGGATAAGCTAAAGGCTTTGCCACATTCTTCACATTTGTAGGGTCTCTCTCCAGTATGAATTCTCTTGTGGTCAGTGAGGGTTGACGATAAGCTAAAGGATTTGCCACATTCTTCACATTTGTAGGGTCTCTCTCCAGTATGAACTCTCTTGTGGTTAGTAAGTGCTGAGGAGCGCCTAAAATCTTGGCCACATTCTTCACATGTGTAGGGTTTCTCTCCAGTATGAATTCTCTTGTGGTCAGTGAGGGTTGAGGATACGCTAAAGGCTTTGCCGCATTCTTCACATTTGTAGGGTCTCTCTCCAGTATGAGTTCTCTTATGTCTAGTAAGGTTTGCGGACCAGCTAAAGGCTTTGCCACATTCCTCACATCTATATGGTTTCTCTCCAGTATGAATTATTTTATGTGTAGTATGGTTTGAGGAGCAGTTAAAGGATTTGCCACATTCTTTGCATTTGTAGGACTTCTCCCTAGTATGAATTACCTGATGTTGATTTAGGTGTGAAAGCATGCAAAATGATTTGCCATAGTTTTTACATTTGAAATGTTTCTTTCCAGTATATCTTGTTTTATGTCTATTGGAATTTGAAAATTTACCAAAGACTTTGACATATTTATGAGTCTGAAATATTTTGTTTTGGGTAGTTGACAAACATTGGTTAACTTCATTATAACCTCCTTTGTGCACCTCACATTCACCCACACTTTTACAGCATTTTTTAAATTGTAATTTCTCATGTCCACATTTTCCATATGTTCTTGGCATTACTTTTTGGAGTGAATCTTTGATGCCCTGCTCTGGCTGAAGGTCTTGGGTGAAATGGGAATGCATAACTGAAAGACATAAAAAGCACAAGTTACTCCACTTTCTGGACTCATATAAATATATTCTACATGTGAAATATATAAAATTATACAAGGTACATTAGCAAAATGCCATTTCAAAATACCACAGGCCATAATTCCTTCACAGATGTATAAATGTAACAAAATCATAGTGATCAAAATACCTTTGTTGGAAATTTATAAATAAAGTAAGTGTGTGCACCATGTGAGCACAATGTCCAGAGCCATATAGAGAGAAAAGAAAAGTCTGCTACATTTACCCAACACAGCCCTTCCTCATGCCCAGTAGAAGAACATGGTGCCTTTAATAACAGCTTTAAGTCTTCTGAGCTCAAAAGTGAATGTTACAACCACAGAAAGACTGCAGTATGATGGGCAGATGATAGGTGTAGAACGTAGTTACTGACCACTAAGAAGAAATATGAAGAAGTCTTTTAATTGAAAAATAAATACAAATTGCAGACAAAACACATCCTGAGAACATGTTTGTGAGAATCCCAGAATCTCTACCAAAGACAATTGGTGTCATGCTATGACAGGAAGGAGCTGCATTATAAAGATCATGAAAGGTAGTTTTATGTTAGTGTCTAAATCTCAAACAAAGATTACAATGTATATAAAACATGAGGACAACATGGTCCAATCAAAAAAATCAAAAATTTTGAAAAAGGAACTATAAAAATAAAGATGTATATCTTGATTTTTAAAATTTAAGATAATCCATATTATGCTCAATGAGAAAAATGGAAAATCAGACACCTAAATAAAATAAGAAAAATAAGAATACCAACAAAACTTGCAATAATAAAAATAAACAATGTGGAGGTAAAAAAGAACTGAAAAAATTTAAAAGTAAGAAAAAAGTATGTAAAAAATGAAGAAGCTAAACAAACAAACTAGGATATACACAAAAAGATCTGCAACACAAATTTAAGCAAAGTTTCAAAAGTCAAAAACCAGAAGATAATCTTGGGAGCTGCAAGATAAAAGTGAGGTATTATTTATAAGCATAGTCCTCTGAGACAACCAGTGAATTTGTAAACAGAAACCTTGCAGGTCAGAAAAGAACTGTGTAAAATGGTCAAAGGCTGAAAAAAATTTTCATGGTGAGAATAATAAAACCAGAAAAAATGTACTACAACATAAAGAAAAATAAAACTCTTCCAGAATGAATAAATTCTGGAAAAGCATATAATCATTGTATGTGCCCTAAATAAAATGCTGAAAAGAGGTCTTTCCACTTAAAATAACATGATGAAAAATATATGTAATCATATGAAAATACATAACTTTCTGAAAAACATATGCATATACAAAAAGTAAAATTCTGTGGCATTATTGTGATGGTGCAGAAAATACTTTTAGTTATTCTTTAAAATTTGAAAAATATAAGCATAAAAATAATCATAAAACACAAAAAGATATAATTAGCAACATCAATAAGAAGTATAGGGTAGATATAATGAGGACAAATTTTTCTATGCAACCGAAGTCATTTTTTACCAGTTTAAAATATACTGTTGTAACATTTAAGATGTTTTACAGAATCTCCAATATAGCACAAAGAAAAAATCTTTATAGACACACAAAAGCAAATGAGTCAATTACTAGCATGAGACAAAGATTGATATTATATAATGGTAAAATGAGTCCATTTACTAGGAATCTATAATTATTATGTCTATCTATATGTACATGCATACATAACATCAGGGCTTCAAAATATATAAAGCAAATATTGACAGAAATGAAGAAAGAAAGAAAATAGCAACACAAAATTATAAACATTAAGACCTCCTTTTCAATAATAAATAAAAAATTTAAATAAAAATCAATTAAAAAAACTGAAAACCTGAAGAATATTATATTGTGTATGAATTTATTTTGCATTGCTATAGAAAATAACCTCAGACTGGGTAACTTATAAAGTAAAAGATTTTTTTGATTCACAGTTCAGTAGACTGTAGAAGAAGTATATGCCAGCATCTGCTTCTGGTGAGGATATGAGGAAGCTTATAATTATAGTGGAAGGCAAAGAAGAACCAAACATGTCACATAATGAAAGATGATGCGAGTGTGAGGTGGAGGAGCCAGGTTCCTTTAAGCAACCAGCTCTCATGTGAATTAATAGAGTGAGAACTCTGTGATTACCAAGGGGATTGTGCCAAGTCATTTATGAGGGATTTGTCTCCATGATGCAAACAGCTCTCATTAGGCCCCACATCCAACACTGGAGATTACATTTCAACATGAGATTTGGAGGGCATCTACACCATATCACAAACCAAATAGGCTAAACAGACATGTACAGAACTCTCCAGTCAAAAGTAAGTGGATACACAATATTCTTATTTGCACCTGGCGCATTCTGTTAGAACACATAAGTCTTGGTAAATTTCAAAAGATCAGCCAGGTTCAGCGGCTCACAGGTGTAATCCCAGCAGTTTGGGAGGCCAAGGTGGAAGAATCACTTGGGGCAAGAAGTTTGATACTAGCCTTGGGAACACAATGAGACTCCTAGAACTAGACAACAATAATTGAATTACTTGATTTAGAAATGGACAAATGAGCTGGGTGTGGTGGCTCACACACGTGATCCCAGAACTTTGGGAGGCTGAGGTGGGCAGATCACCTGAGGTCAGGAATTCGAGACCAGCCTGACCAACATGGCGAAACCCATCCCTACTATAAATACAAAATTAGCTGGGTGTGGTGGCACATCCCTGATCCCAGCTACTCAGGAGGCTGAGGCAGGAGAATCATTTGAATCCAGGAGGCAGAGGTTGCTGTGAGCTGAAATCACGCCATTGCTCTTGTTGCCTGGGAAACAAGAGCGAAACTCCGTCTCAAAAAAAAGAAAGAAAGAAATGGAAAAATGATTAAACTAAATTTTAATAAAAAAGATATACAAATGGGAAGAATCATTTGAAAGGTTGCACAAAATTAATAATTTATAGAAAAATGCAAAACATAATCACAATACAAAACAAAATTACCTTACATCAATTAGGATGGCCACTATAAATTTTTTTTAAAACACCAACTGTTGATGATGTAAAGAAATTGAAACCTATGTAAGTTGTTTTTTATGAGAAAAAAGACACAGCCATCATAAAAATATCATAAACGTTCTTTAAATAATTTAAAATGAAATTATTATATAATACAGCAATACCATTTATGAGTCTTTATCTAAAATATGCAACACAGTAAAATGAAAACATAAAAGATACCCTGCTTGCATATCCCCCCACAGCAAGTGGGGGGATAACCAAGCCTCTAAATAAATAAATACATATAAAAAATTTAAAAAATTTTTAAAAATTTTTAAAAACTTTAAAATATATTTCAAGGCTATAGTAATAAAAACAGAATGGCATGTGCAGAAAAATGGATGACCACCAATGAAAGAGAAACTACTATTCTCACACATTTTAGACATGATGCAAAAAACAAATTTTAATGGTTTAGAGTTTTTCAAAAATATGCAGATATTAGCGTGTCCCCAAAAGCAATGGCAAAGCGGTCAGTTTGCGCAGTCCCTGATAACCTTTAAAGAAAACTTTGGCTCACACTGCGAACTTGAAAAAAGATTATTGAAGCAAAAGTGGAATCCTTAGAGAATTTAACAGCATGAGGCAGGAGGTGTTCCTATGTGAGAGCAAAAGAAAAAAATGACTTGAGCTTCTCAGAAACTCTTTTCATCAAAGCACAGCTCCCCAGACCACATTTTAAGGACTGGCTGCCTCCTTGATTTGTGTACCTCTCATCTGTCTCATCTGCTTCATTCGCTCTCACCTACCTGGGTGTTTGGCTACCATCTTATTTCTCTTTATATTCTGGGACTCTTTATTTTGCTCCAGACAGGTGATCAAATCTGGCTTAGAGACAGCAATACCTGTTTTATTAAGAAAAAAAAGTAACATAGATCATGCTGAATTCTTTAATTACCAAATTAGTATTATGCTTAGAGGATATAATAGAAAATTCTAGAAAATTAATATTGATTCATAATAGAACTTTCTAAATATTCAGAAAATATTTTAAATTTGTAGGTCCTTAATTTCACTACTCAGTACTACTGAATCAAAAATTGGTGGCAGCAACTGAATTCTAATGTGTGGGCAACGATATTTTATGCCATGGCATTTTTGGAATTGCCACTAACCTAGAGCAAAAGATACATAAGCTTAGGAAAGGCAAAAGTTCTGGTCAAGATAAAACATCTTGAAGAATTTGTTCTACAGGAATGAATCCCAAGATTTCCTTAAAATTGGAGCTCTAAAATTCATTCATGCAAAGCAGAAATTACCAAAAACATCTTAGAAAAGAGAAAAGAAATACATTAGGAATTATGTATTGAAGTTATCCTCACCCAGGGAGACCAGGTTTCTGTAGTTCTCTAACATCACATCTCTATATAAATTCCGCTGAGCACAATCCAGGCATTGCCACTCCTCCAGAGAGAATTCTATAGCTATGTCTCTGAATGTCAACAGTCCCTGGAAAACAAACAAACAAACAAAACCACTCATGAACACACAAGCACTTACCACATGGCCATAGGCAGAGATTTTTATTTGACTCAAGTTAAAAAAGAGAGTAAAAAGAAGTGGTTCTCACTTATAAGAGTGACTAAAATTATTCAATAAGAAAATTTTTAACACTGAAGTATTCTCTAACTCTGAGAAAAGAGGATAGCATAAGATCCACAATACCACTGTAGATTTGATACTTTTCTGGATGATACATTATAAAATTAAGGGCATCAACATGGACATGTCTTTTTCTTTTCTGTTTTTCTTTTCTTTTTTTTTTTTGAGACCGAGTCTCACTCTGTTGCCCAGGCTGGAGTGCAGTGGTATGATCTTGGCTCAGTGCAACCTCCACCTCCCGGGTTCAATCAATTCTCCTGCCTCAGCCTCCTGAGTAGCTGGGACTACAGGCATGAGCCACCATGACTGGCTAATTTTTGTATTTTTAGTAGAGACGGGGTTTCTCCATGTGGACCTGGCAGGTCTTGCACTCCTCACCTCAGGTGATCCACCCACCTCAGCCTCCCAAAGTGCTGGGACGGCAGGCATGAGCCACTGCGCCTGGCTGGACATGTCTATTTTTGAGTGCTATATTTACATCATATAGAATAAGTTGTGTATATTTCTCAGATAGAACAGTCATGATGAGTTGGAAGATACCTCTCAAGTCTTAGTATGTGCAATAAACTAAAGATCTTGTGAGATTTTGTTTCAGGAGATTTCGGAGGAAGTCTGAATTTCTGAATTTTTAGCAAGCTCACCAATGTTTCTAGCCTAGTAAGAATATTTTGTCAAATATCCAATAAACGGCAGAGTCTGGGTTTTTCCCAGTTTCTCTCACCTGTAAATAAAGATAAGAGACTTCATTTTTAAAGACAAATATAAGCAAAAGTCATCTAAAAGGAAAGGACAGCTTCCAGATTAAATGTGATGGTTTATGCACTTCAGCTAGTAAATCTCCTAAGTGTCCTTAATAATTAAGAGAATAAGAATTAACTCTAGAGTGGAAAAAAATGTCATAGAGATCTTGAACCAAGTGAATAAAATTGTTATCAATTTTATTAGGGCACATTTTTATTATGTGCTGATGCACACACAACACAACATCACTGCTGTGGCATTTCTCTCCTCTCAGAAAAGTAAATTATAATCTACATTTAATTTTATAATATATATATATATATATATATTTTCTTTTTGAGACAGAGTCTCGCTGTGTCACCCAGGCTGGAGTTTAGTGGTGCCATCTCATCTCACTGCAACCTCAACTTCCTGAGTTCAAGCAATTCTCCTGCCTCAACCTCCCAAGTAGCTGGGATTACAGGTGCATGCACCATGCCTGGCTAATTTTTGTATTTTTTTTTTTAGTAGAGATGGTGTTCCACCATGTTGGTCAGGCTGGCCTTGAACTCCTGACCTCACGTAATCCACCTGCCTCGGCCTCCCAATGTGCTGGGATTACAAGCCAAAGCCATTGCACCTGGCCTAAATTTAATCATAAAGAAACATCAGTTTTATGCAAAGTTGAAGGTGCAGATAACTTCCCTGTTCTGTAATTTTTATTAGTAATTTTAAGTAGTCTTTCCTTAGCACCCTGGAAAGCAAGTATGTCCTAACAGTTTTTTCAGAACTTTCTGTGTAATAAATGCCACCCTGTTTAAATGAGCATTTTCTAAATGCTGTTCTGCATGGAACTAATAGAGCACACAGATGAAACCTCAATATAACATGTTTCATTTTTCACTAATATCCAAAGACAACGGTATTTCCCCAATAGAAATCTTGAGTATCCACACCTTCTAATGTTCAACAGCTACAATGGGAACATTTTAAATATCATAGGTCATAAATTTGTGGTAAGAATTCTGCATGATATACAAGAATCCAAGATGAAGAGAAATGTATAGAATGCTATGGCACATAGAAAACAAATATTTTTTTCAGAACCCCTTGACTATCATAAAAATCACAAAAAATAGTTGAAACAAACTCATTAGGGATCAACAGCACAAGTACAGAAGTAAAAATTTGCAAGTTCTGAACACAAGGCATTCCAAAAGGCAACAGTGGACACTGCGCTTGATCTAAGACATGCTCACCTGAGAAAAAGTGATTTGTTTCTTTTCCTCCTCTTTCTCTGAAATGTATTTTCAGATAAGATGCTCTGGACATATCAAACCTGCATCTTGAGAATATGACTTTAAAGCACAACCTATTCACCTGCTACCACCACACACACCCACGGGCAGAAAGACTGAGACTTGCAGAAAACATTCACCCATTTTTGTTGTTTATAACTGAAAAGATTTAAGAGCAATGAGAGAACAATGAGCTTCTCCACAACTATTAAAATATAAGTTTCTTTGTCCCTGCCCTCCCCTATCAGACACCAGCAATGTTCTTTACAGTAATGGGAGCATGAACCGCACTGACCTCTTCCTACCAAACTGAAACAGGGCAGGCAGTGCAGCCTTCCTTTGATGCAAAGGTTGAACTAAACTATCCTGAAAGTATCTTGAACCCCTCAAGTTTATAAATCACTTGGTAATCTTGGCCCCGCTCTATGCAACGTGATTCTGCAGGATCCAAAAGGGTCCAGGAATGGGCTTTTACAACAAGTCCCCTGTAAATGCTGATTGTGCTTTCGCAGACACATTATTAGCATTAGCAAGAGAAAGCAGGCACAGCAGAGTCCCTTACACACACCACATTTGTCACAATACTAATACTTCTGCTACAAATAAAAACAACCAATTTCCACCCTGAAATGCTATATTTTTGTTGGCTTTTTTAAGTTTACAGGGACAACAGAAGACAGCAATGTCTGAGTGAATCTGCCCCTGGGCAACCTGTACACATGTACTAATAAAATGTTTATTAAGCAGGTACTGTGTGCTCAGGAGCATGTCACAGAACACTGTGCTGGGAATAACACATTTTGTAATTTAATTTTCATAGCACCCTGGGAGTTGGTACTAAGTGCTGAATAATTTTTAGCGTTTGGATTAAGAGCACAGCATTTTTATTTCTTCTTATCTTTCTCATTAATTTTAAAAAGAAAATGTATAGAATAATTCAATACAAAAAAACATGTGAAAGGATGCAATTACATAAAAATGGTATAATCAGCTTCCAAATGGCTATTTTGGAAATAATGAAATTAAGGCAGAAATAAAAATTTTGAAACTAATTACAACCGAAATACAACATACCAGAATCTCAGGGTTAGAGCTAAGGCAGTGTTAAGAATAAAATGTGTATCACCAAACATCTACATCAAAAAGTTAGAAAGATCTCAATTTAAAAATCTAATGTTACAATTAAAAGAATTTCAAAAGTAAGAGCAAACCAACTTCAAAGCTCACAAAAGTCAAGAAATAACCAAAATCAGAGCTGAAATGAAGAAGTTTGAGACATAAATAACTATAAAAAGTTCAATGGGCCACACATGTGCTGTGGCTCGCTCCTGTAATCCCAGCACTTTGGGAGGCCAGGGCGGGAAGATCACGAATTCAGGAGATTGAGACCAGCCTAGCCAACATGGTGAAAGCCAATCTCTACTAAAAACACAAAAATTAGCTGGCTGTGGTGGCACATGCCTGTAATCCCAGCTACTCGGGAGGCTGAGGCAGGAGAATGGCTTGAAACTGGAAGGCAGAGGTTGTAGTGAGCTGAGACCGCACCGTTGCACTCCAGCCTGGGTGTAAGAGTGAAACTCTGTCTTAAAAAAAAAAAAATTCAAAGGAACCAGAAGTTGATTCTATGTAAACATAATAAGATAGATAAAACACTAGACTAATGGGAAAAAAAGAAATAATTCAAATAAAAACAATTAGAATAAAAAGTAAAAACAAAAACAAAAACAGATGCTTGTGAGGTTGTGGAGAAATTGAATGCTTATATGCTGCTGGTGAGAGTATAAATTTATTTAACCATTGAGAAAAGTAGCTTGCATTTTGACAAAAACCTGAAAACAGAATTACCATTCTCAATCCCGCAATTGGGAATATACCCAGTGAATGTAAGTTTTTCTACCATGAAGACACATGCACGCATATGTTTATTACAGCATGATTCACAATAGCAAAAACAAGAAATAATCCTGTATGTCTTCAATGGTAGACTGGATGAAGAAAACGTGGTATGTAAACACCACGAAATATGATGCACTAAAAGAAAGAACAACATCATGTCCTTTGCAGCAATGTCGATTGAACTGGAGACCGTTATTTTTAGAAAACTAGTGCTGGAACAGAAAATAAAAAACTGTATGTTGTCACTTATAAGTGGGAGCAAAATAATGAGAACACGTGGACACAAATAAGAGAACAACAGACACTGAGGGTAGAGGTCTGTTCAGGGTAGAGGATCAGAGGATGAAGAAAATCAGAAAACAAATCTGTTGGGTACTATGCTTCGTACCTGAGTGATAACATAATCTGTACACAAAAACTTCATGATGTGATTTTACCTATACAACAAACCTGCACATGTACCCCTGAACCTAAAATAAAAGGTAAAAAAAAAAATCAGCTGGGTGCGGTGGCTCACACCTGTAACCCCAGCCCATTGGGAGGCTGAGGCAGGCAGATCACCTGAGGCCAAAAGTTGGAGACCAACCTGGCCAACATGGTGAAATCCCGTCTCTACTAAAAATACAAAAATTAGTTGGGCCTGGTGGCACACACCTGTAATTCCAGCCACTCAGGAGGCTAAGGCAGGACAATTACTTGAACCTGGGAGGCAGAGGTTGTAATGAGGTGAGATCGCACCACTGCACTCCAGCCTGGAGGACAGAGCGAGACTCCCTCTCAAAAAAAAAAAAAAAAAAAAAAAAAAAGCATTTCTTGGAAATTACTATCTTGAAGAAAATATTCAGGCCTAGGCAACCACAGACTGCCAATTAATCTCTGATGACATAACCAAGAAATTTTCACCTGGATCTCACAAATAAGGAAACTACATAACTGTACCAAACCCATTATTGAATCTGGTTTGCTTCATCATGCCACTTATAACAGACTTTTCTTCAAGTCTCTCCCATGGATCACAACCCACAAACCATAGCTGGGCGCTCTATGATTCTTGAATCACACTTTGATCAGATTCTCATTTTTACAGTGACTCCCATACATCTCTAAAAGGAAAAATGAGGAACTAAGGACCCCAGGACCACAGCTCTTTCCACTCATGAATCTTGCACCCTGAGTCAGGATTCTCCCCTGATGACTTTCCTATCCCTGTACAATCTGGGTGAGATGAGGCGCGGGGAGTGCAGAGCAAACCAGAGAAGCATCCAGTCCAGGGTAAAGCCACTGCAGAGGAAAAAGACAGAAATCCCAGGGTCCCAGGCGCTGGCCCAGGCACCATCTTGCGGCTGGAGGGGACGAGAGCCGAGCTGTGCCAAAGAGGATTTGGGTCGTCAGGCTCTGGAACTGACTGCGAGAAAGTCTGGGACCTGCTACAGCCACTTTCTGCCGGTTCCAACCAGCCCCCACCCTTCTCTCACGACGACAAACCCGGCACTCACCATTTCTCGGCTTCCAGGGGGTCCTGGTCTTTTAGCCATAAATCTGCAGATACCTGCAGGACACAAAGACACATAGGCTTGGCCTCTAGGAGCAGAGGACACAGGGCAGTGAAGAGGAGAACTGCAGCTCTGGACGCAGAGAAACACAAAGGACCCGCAAAATTACGGAAGTAGCCTGTTCTTTCCAGCTGCAAGCCTGATTGGACAGTTTCTAGTCCACGGCTCCTGATTGGATAAGGTTTCAGGCCCCACCCTTCATGACCTGAGTGAGGGAATATTTGATCAGACACTGGGCTGAGCGAAGCAAAAATAACAGCCTAGGCTGCAGCCTTCACAGGCAGGGCTTCTTCCTCGATCTGAGCCAGGCCAACTTCAGAGGATATTTGCATTTAACCTTGTGTATAATGTCATATGCATTTATAAATGATACATAATATTTATTCATAAATTGAAATAATGAAAATTATTTTAAAATGTAGGATTTTATGACCTTCCTTGCTGCGGATCCTTTGCAGTGATATGGTGTGTCTTTCTGGCTCCACCCAAATCTAATCTCAAATTGTAATTCTCGTCCGTGTGCGGTGGCTCACACCTATAATACCAGCACTTTGGGAGGCCGAGGTGGGCAGGTCACTAGTTCAGGAGTTCGAGACAGGCCTGGCAAATATGGTGAAACCCCGTCTCCACTAAAAATACAAAAATTAGCCCGGCGTGGCAGCGTGCCTGTAGTCCCGGCTACTCGGGAGACTGAGGCAGGAGAATTGCTTGAACCCAGGGGGTGGAGGTTGCAGTGAGCCGAGATGGCGCCATTGCACTGCAGCCTGGGTGACAAAGAGAGACTTCCTCTGAAAGAAAAAAAAAATTGTAATTCCCATTTGTCAGGGCAGGGACCGGGCAGGAGGTGATTGGATCATTGGTGTGGATTATCCTCATGCTGTTCTGGTGGTAGTAAGGGAGCTCTCAAGACACCTGACGGTTTAAAAATGTGGCACGTCCTCCCCGGTTCTCTCTCTTTTTCCACCATGTAAGATGTGCCTTGCTTTCCCTTCACCTTCTGTCATGGTCATGAATTTAAGTTTCCCAAGGATTCTGCAGCCATGTAGGACTATGATTCAATTTACTTAAAAAGAAATTACACAGTTTGAGGTATTTGTTTGTAGCAGTGTGAAAATGGACTAATACATGCGGGCAGCCTGAGATTTCAGAAGGGAGGCAATCCTCTGCAGTAAAATATGAGCCACATGTAAATTTTGAATTTTCTAGTAGCCAAATGTTAAAAAGTAAAAAGAAAAAGGTGTAGCCGGGCGCAGTGGCTCACGCCTGTAATCCCAGCACTTTGAGAGGCTGAGGTGGTGAACCATCTGAAGTCAGGAGTTCGAGACCAGCCTGGCTTACATGATGAAACCCCTGCTCTACCAAAAGTAGAAAAATTAGCTGCTCTACCAAAATTAGCTGGTGACAGGCATCTGCAATCCCAGCTACTAGGGAGGCTGAGACAGGAGAATTGCTTGAACCCAAGAGGCAGAGGTTGCAGTGAGCCGAGATCACACCACAGCACCCCAGCCTGGCAACAGAGCGACTCTGTCTCAAAATAAAAAAGAAAGAACAGGTGGAAAAACAGTTGGAATTGATTGCAACAACTTAATCAGCCCAATATATCCAAATTATTATTATTTTAATATGTGATTAGCATGTAATGGTTAATAAAGCATATACATTTTTGAAGCTAAATCTTTGAATGTAATCTTGTATTTTACCTTTCTAGCACATTGCAGTTCACACTAGCCACATTCCAGCACCCTGTAGCTATGTCAGACACATCTGAAGCAGAGAAACTGCATCTGGGATAGGTGCTGGGTAAAATGGGGCTGAAACCTACAGGACTGCATTTCCATGAGGCCTGGCTTTCTAAGTCACAGGATAAATGGAAGATTGGCACGAGATCCATTTTACAAAGACCTTGCTGATAAAACAGTTTGCAGTAAAGAAGCCACAAAAATCCACCAAAACCAAGGTGGGAATGAAAGGGAACTCTGATTGTCCTCAGGAATCATTACACACTAATTATAATGCATTAGCACGTGAAAGACATTCCCACCAGCGCCATGACAGTTAACGAATGCCATGGCAACATCAGAGAGTTACCTTACATGGTCTAAAAAGAAGAGAAACACTCAGTTCTGGAAATTGCCCATGCCTTTCTTGTAAAACTCATGAATAATCCACCCCTTGGTTAGCATATAATCAAGAAATAACTGTTAAATATCCTTAGTTGAGTGGCCCACATTGCTGCTCTGCCTAGAGAGTAGCTATTCTTTTATTCCTCTACTTTCCTAATAAATTTGCTTTTGCTTTGCACTGCAGACTCACCCCAAATTCTTTCTTCTATCTTTTTTTTTTTTTTTTTGTCTTTGAGACAGCATCCTGCTCTGTCACCCAGGCTGGAGTGCAGTGGCACCATCTCGGCTCACTACAACATCTGCCTCCTGAGTTCAAGAGATTCTCCTGCCTCAGCCTCTGGAGTAGCTGGGATTACAGGCATGCGCCACCATGCCCGGCTAATTTTTTTATTTTTAGTAGAGATGGAGTTTCACCATGTTGGCCAGGCTGGTCTTGAACTCCTGACCTCAAGTGATCCTCCCGCCTCTGCCTCCCAAATTGCTGGGGTTACAGGCATAAGCCGGGGTTATAGGGATAAGGCTCTAAATTATTTCTTGTACGAGATCCAAGAACCCAATCTTCGTTTCTGAATTGGGGCCATTTCTGGAAGCTTCTTTTCAGTGAATTACAAAAGGATGATACTAAGGAAACCCGCAACTCAAAGGAAATAGACTGAATTACCAATTGGCTAACTTTTTGAAAGTGGTGGCATACCTGGGTAAAGAATGGGATCGGGTTAGTAGCTCAATTTAGTGGCGTTAGAGTGTCTCCTAAGACAGATAAGATAAAAGGTCCCTTTTAATAAAAGGCAAGAACACTTGAAAAACTTGTGTTTGAGGCGCAACTTAGAAAAGTTAGAGTCTTTCCTAAGATTTAGGGGGTTAGAGGCCCCTCTCAGTAAAGTCCCTCTCGGCTAAAATTAGATTGGGCATTATGGAATGTTAACCATTGCTGTCTTTGTGTTTGTTTTTTTGTTTGTTTTGAGATAGAGTCTCACTCTTGTCGCTCAGGCTGGAGTGCAGCAGTGAGATCTTGGCTCACTGCCACCTCCACCTCCCAGGTTCAAGCGATTCTCCTTCCTCAGCTTCCCAAGTAGCTGGGATTACAGGCGCCCACCACCACACCTGGCTAATTTTTGTATTTTGAGTAGAGACAGGGTTTCACCATGTTGGCCAGGCTGATCTCGAACTCCTGACCTCAGCTGATCCACCTGTCTCGGCCTCCCAAAGTGCTGGGATTACAGGCATGAGCCACTGAACCAGGACTTGTCTTTGTATTAATTTGCCTTGCACTTTTTGCTAATGGCTGTGACTGACAGAATTAGGTGAGTACAGAATCATGGAACATGTGGAGATTTTTCCTCCCTAAAGTGGGAAACTTGAGAGCAGATGGGACTGCAAAAAAGATTCTTTCACAACCAACAAGCAGCCACCTAAACTTTTGATTCAGTGCAATGCTTGGGTCTTTCTCTGGCTTTCCTGAGCTCCTCACCTTTCCTGCCCTGCCATAGGCAATCTCTCTCTCAATCTCTCTCTCTCTCTCTCTCTCTCTTTCCTTTCCTATCTTTTCTGTTACTCTGGGCCACCATCTTGCGCAGAGATCACATGTTGAAACTTCTAGTCAGAAGTCCCTGAAACAGGCCAGGCATGGTGACTCACGCCTGTAATCTCAACACTTTGGGAGGCCGAGGTGGGCGGATCACCTGAGGTCAGGAGTTGAAGACCAGCCCGGCCAACATGGCGAAACCTCGTCTCTACAAAAAATACAAAAATTAGCCAGGGTGGTGGCAGACACTTGCAGTTTCAGCTACTCAGGAGGCTGAGGCAGGGAGAATTGCTTGAACCTGGGAGGCAGAGGTTGCAGTGAGCTGAGTTCACGCTACTGCACTCCAGCCTGGGAGACAGAGCAAGACTCCATCTCAAAAAAAAAAATACCCCCAAAGAAACAAAAAAGAAGTCCCTGAAACAAACAACAACAACAACAACAACAAAATAATGGATGAAATTTCCCTCTTGTTTTATGTTCTTGGGAGCTTGACCTTGTAGCCATGTGGCAGTATTTTCTCTTGGTTTCTACCATCTGGCATACATAAATTTTGAAATTTATGTTATACTTAACTCTAAAAATGATCTTGAGCAGTTAAAAACCTTTGCAAGCTCAAAATTGGCTGCTGGAGGCTTCTTCTGGGAGACTCCAATGGAGACTGCTCTGTGCTGTAGCTCAGTAGCTGGGCTTTGCTGTCTCACAGTGGCAGCCCGGGTTCAGGGTTCAATTTCTGGCTTAGGAAATGAGTCCTTTCTGATTTGATATCTGTGTGAACATTTGTTGATTCTCTTCCCCTCCACCAACCATCTTGGATTTTCCTTTTTCTGAGCTACCTTTGAAGATTCTAGATTTGTAAAACTGCTTGCCACCTTCTTGAAAATACCTTGTACACTTGTCGTTACCTTCATAACCTTAGTTAAAGCTTATTGGTTTCAGGAGATGCAGGTTGCAGTGAGCCGAGTTTGGCCACTGCACTCCAGCCTGGGTGACAGAGGGAGACACTGTCTCAAAAAAAAAAAAAAAAAAAAGGCTCATTGGTTTCACTTGGGAGGTTATGGTAGTGAAGTTCAAAAGTCAGAAATATTGGCACTTTACATGGCTAAAGTCAAGTAGTAAGAGAATTAAATAATTTTTTTAAAAAAGAGCATCATGGTTAAAAGTCAGCTTAATTGTATTATTTTTTAAGATGGAATGCAGCAGCACAATCTTTGCTCACTACAACTCTGCCTCGCAAGACCAAGAAATTCTCCTGCCACAGGCTTCCGAGTAGCTGGGATTACAGGCATCCACCACTACACCTGGCTGATATTTGTATTTTTTGTATTTAGTGGGGTTTCACTAGGTTGGTCAGGTTGGTCTTGAACTCCTGACCTCAGGTGATCCACCCTCCTCGGACTCCCAAAGTGCTACGATTACAGGCATGAGCCACCACACCTGGCCCTAAAGTTGGCTTAATTAATTGTGGATATTCAAGCTCTAACAGCCTGGAACTCCTTTGAAAAAACAGAGGAGGTGCCACAATAGGCATTTTCGGTGCAACTCAAAGGAAGTATTGACTCTGATCCTGAAGCTGGGGCATGTGAGAGACTGTAAATTTTATCTCTGAACCTTTTCACAGGTGTGATTGTGTCATATAGTTTCACTCAGTATCTGACTGATTTTTCTCTTTTGCCTAGGCCCGGCCTGCAGTTTAAATTGTGAAATATTCTTAGGTTGAGCACCTAGATAATGTGACTTTCCTGCTTGGGCTCTGCCCTCCCAGGGTATTGTGACATATCTCTGGGCCAATCACCTAGGTGATGTGACTCTCCCTTTCTGCCTGGGCCAGTCCACAGGGGTTACTGCGAGATATCTTTGGGACCATCACCTATGTTATGTGACTCTTTTTTGCCTTGAATCTGTTTGCAGGAGGAATGGTTACATTTCACTAGGCCCATCACCTAGGTGAGGTGACTGTCTTCTACCTGGAACATGTTTACAGGGTGGATGGTGACATATTGCTTTTCCTAGCACCCAGGAGATGTGACTTTTATTGACAGGACCCTGCCCATAGTAAAAATATTGACATATTGCTGGCCCAGCACCTAGTTGATGTGATTCTCCCTCCTAGTCTCTGCCCACAGGTGGGTGTGACCCAGCTCACAGGTATAACGAAGACTCACATATGTGAACCCAGCCAGTAGAAGAGATTTTAACTCTTCTAGCTAGGCTTAGAAAAACAAGTAAGGATTTGGGCCTTCTAAATGTAGAAAGATCACACAATATATCACACTCATGTATATTCTATAAAGTCTTTGGGTGATGTAAAGAGGGTTAAAACAGGGTCCAGCACTGAGGTAAAATTGTGACTCTTATAGGCACACTTAGTTGACAATTAAAATTGTCTCCCTCACACATTGACAAAACTTATTGGTGAAGTCTTGACTCTCATATGAGGACACGATACACATTAGAATATTGACCATCCAATGTGGATCTGGCCAAAGGTCAGATGGTGAGTCATAGCTGGACTCAGCCTACAGGCGCAGCGATGACTCTTATACCCGGACCCAGCCAGTAGGAGAGGTATTGACTTTCATAGCTGGGCTTAGGCCAAAAAATATAGTTCTGGGTTCTCTAAGAAAACTCACAGGCGATTACCACACACATGCATGTTGTGTAAAGCCCTCAGGTGGTACAGAGAGTGTCATAATAAGACCCAGCACAACACTGAGGTTGTGACTATTGGATGCACACTCAGCTGACTGTTAAAATTGTCACCTTTATATAGGAGAGAGCAAAATAGTTCCTGAATCTCACTGACAGATACTGTCCACAGTTGGATCATGTCGGTGTGGATTGAGCCACAGGAGGGATGTTGACCAATTTCTGTAACCAGATCACAGGAACAAAAATGACTCTCCTACCTGGAACCAAAAATAGGAGAGATGTTGACTCTCATGCTTGGGCTTAGGGCAATGGGCGTGATCCTACATTTGGGATTGTAACAAATGCCTGGGCAAGCACAAATGTCTCAAAGCAGATTGTGAATCTCACATGTGCCATATAAAACCCTCAGGTGGTACAGACAGTGTCATAACAGGGAGCAGCAAACAGGTGAGATTGTGACTCTCATATGCACACCTGGCTAACAGTATGAATTGTCACCCTCCCACCTGAACACAGCCTCCTTACAACGTCCTCAATCTCATACTCAGAGGCAGTGAAAGTTGGAATTATGACTCTCATGTGAACGCAGTCCACAGGTAGCATGGTGATTCCCACACCAACATTCAGCAGCCCTGTGAGGCTGTGGCTCTGCTACTGGGACACTGTAAGTGGGGTTCAGGCTCTCATGCACACAGCCAGTCCACTGTTGAGGTTGTGAGTCAAATACTTAACCATATCTCGCAAGATATGTTGACTGTCATAAGTGAAGCCAGGACATTTGTGGGGTTTTAAATCTTATCTTTAAACCTTTCTGCAGGTGTAATTGTGACATATACATTTTCCCAGCCTCTGATTAATGTTACTCTGTTGCCTGGGCCCAGTGTACAGTTGAGATTGTCACATATACCTGGGCCATGCAGTATATTCAGTTCCTCTTCTGCATGAGAGCTGTCCTCAGGGGAAATTGTAATGTATCTCTGGACCAGTCATCAAAGGAAGTGACTCTCCTTTTCTGCCTGGGTCCTGCCCTTAGTTGGGATTGTGACATATCACAAGACCTTTAACCCAAATGATATAACTCTTTATTCTGGGTTCTAATTACAGAAGGCATTGTGAAATATCTCTAGGCCCATCACCTAGGTGATGTGACTCTTCTTTCCTGCCTGAACCCTGCCCCCAAGAGACATTGTGACATATCACTGGGTCCAGCTTCCAGGTAATGTAAGAGTCCTGCCTTGGCCCTGCCCACAAGGGGCATTGTGACATATTGCTGAGCCCAGTACCTAGGTGATATGACTCTCCTGAATTGCCCCTGCACTCAGGGGAGACTTTTGACCCTGCCCAAAGTGGCAATTGTGACATATCTTTGGCCAGCACCCAGGAGATCCAAACTTTGTGCCTGGTCTCTCTCCACAATTGGAATTGGGAAATACACATGGGCACAGCTTACAGGTGGAATGATGACTCATACCTGAAGATATTTTGACCTTTGTCATCTTAGGGCAAAAACTAAGGTCCTGTGTCTTCAACTTGTAGGATGGTCACAGAATATTACAACTTGCATGCACGTTGTATGAAGCCCTCGAGTGCTACAAAGAGTGCCAAAATAGAGCCCAGCTAAAACTGTGGTAAAACTGTGGCTGTTGTATGCAAACTCAAATAAAAGTAAGGATTATCACCCTTCCACATTAACAGAACCCACTGTTGAGGTTCTGAATCGCACACCAAGAGGCAATCAAGTTGGAATTGTGAATCTTATGCATCAATCCAATCGACAGATGAGATGACAACACCAAGTCCAGGATTTAGAACACCTGGGGGCTGTGCTTCCCCTATCAAAACACAGTCTGTTGGTGAGATTTGGGCTTTTGTGCATTGATTTAGTCCACTGTTGTGATTGACTTGCATACTTGAACTCAACCCACAAGAGGTGTTGACTCTTATACCTTTAGCAGGAAAATGTCCCGGCTTGTGAATTTCTGCTATTGACTGGGTCCAGGTATGAGTTTCATTGCTGTTTCTGTGAGCTGGGTTCAAAAATGAGTCACTATCTCACCTGTAGCTGCATCTATATATGACAGTCACAATTCCAAGTCTGGATTGCACTTGAGTGTGAGATTTAGGACCTCACCAGTGAGAACTGTCTATGTGTGAGGGTGACAATTCTATCAGATGGATGTGCATATGAGAGTCACAATCTCACCTTCGTTCTGGGTCCTGTTATGACACTGTATCATTTGAGGACTTTACACAGTATGCCTTGGTATCATAATACACTATGACCTTTATTTAAGTAGGAGACCCAGGACCTTATCTGTTGCCCTAAGCCTAGATATCAGAGTCAAAATCTGTTCTCTTAGCTGGATCCAGGTATGAGAGTCATCATCTCACCTGTGAGCTGTGACCATGTATATGTCGCAATTTCACCTGTCAGCAGGAAGCAGACATGAGAGTCCTATCACCTGGGTGCTGGGTAAGTGATATGCCACAATTCTTACTTGGGCAGGGTCCAGGCAACAGTGGAGAGAGACACATCACCTATATGACTGGCCCAGCAATGAGTGGAAATCCTCTTTCAGTGCAGGGCCTATTCAGGAGAGTCATATCACCTAGTTGCTTGGCCAAGCAATATATCACAATGCCCCCTTTGCACAGGGCCAAGACAGGACAGTTACATCACCAGGGAGCTGGGTCCAGCTACGTGTCACAATTCCTTTTGTGGAAAGTGTCCAGGCAGAAGAGCAGAGTCACATCACCTAGGCGATGGGCGCAGAGAGACGCCACAATGCCATTTGTGGGCTGGGCCCTGGGAGAAGAATAACATCACCCAGTGCTGGGCCCAGCAATATGTTGTGATACCAACTAGAAAAAGGTTCCAGACAAGAGAGGAGAATCACATCATCATGTTGATAAGCCAAGAGATATTTACAATCCCCCCTGTGCACATGTCCCAGGCAGAAGACTTGAATTACCTTTTTACTTAGACCAGTAATGTCACAGTGCTTCTTCAGGGCAGGGCACAAACAAGATAGGACAGTCACATCATTAAGTGCCAGGCTTAGTGATATGTCGTAACTTTACCTGTGGGCAGGGTCCAGGCAGGAGAAGGTTTACTTCACCTAGGTGCTCAGTAAAGAGATACATTACAATACCTTTCAGGGAAGTAGCCAGGCAATATAGTCACATCACCTCGGTACTTGGCCTAGTTATAACTCATAAGATATCTGTGTGTTGAGCCCAGAAGGACTATCAAATTACTAAGGTTCTAAGTAGAAGTGCGTGTCACAATTAAACTTGCAGGAAGGCCCAGGAATGAGACTCCCAATTCCACACATTTCCCCACTCCAGGTGTAAGAGTCAACCATTCCTGAGACTTAGGTCCAAGTACATGAGTCACAATCTCAACAGTGGATTGCATCCTCTCATGAGAGCCCCAATTTCTTCTCCAAGCTGTGTCCCAGTAGGGGAGTCACAACCTCAGTGCTGTGCTGAATCCTGGTTGGAGAGTCCCCACTTCACCTGTGGACTGGATCCGTATATGAGAGTCACAATTCCAACTCTTGACTACCCCTGGGTGTGAGATTCAGAACCTCAATTGTGACTTGTGTACACTTGGATATGTGACGATTTCTACTTTTGGCTGTGTGTTCATACAGGACTCTCAATCTCACCTGTGTTCTGGGCCCTGTTATGAGACTTTCTCTACCACCCACGGGGTTTATTCAATATGCATGGGTGTCATAATCATCTGTGATTTTCATACGAGTAGAAGACCCAGGACCTTACCCATGGCCCTAGTCCTATCTATGAGAGTCAAAATCTCTCTCTTTGGCTGTGCCTATGTGTAAGAGTTATTACAATGCCTGTAAGCTGGGTCAAAGTATATGTCACCATCTCAGCTGTGGGGATGCACGGGCAGGTGCAGTGAGAGTTGAGATGGGAGGAGGGTTGTGATGTCCTCTGTCAGAATGTAATTGTTATTGTTTTGGGGCTGTTTTTAGATATTGTCAAATAAAATAAATTTAGATGTAGGTGAGAAGTAACTTTATCCTAAAGTAATGTTGTGGCTGGGCACGGTGTCCCACGCCTGTAATCTTAGCACTTCGGGAGGCCAAGGCAGGTGGATCACTTGAGGTCAGGAGTTCAAGACCAGCCTGGTCAACATGGTGAAACCCTGTCTCTACTAAGAATACAAAAATTAGCTGGGTGTAGTTGCGGGCACCTGTAATACCAGCTACTTGGGAGGCGGAGGCAGGAATATCACTTGAACCTGGGAGGCGGAAGTTGCAGTGAGCCGATATCACACCACTGCACTCCAGCCTAGGTGACAGAGTGAGACTCTGTCTCAAATAAAATTAATAAATAGTGTTGCAATGGGGGAAGCACCAAATATAATATCTGCAAACGTCTCAAAAGTTAGGCTGAAAAGGGCTGTCATTCATATGCAGGAGCAAGCAAGATTAGAAAGAAGGTGGGAGAGGAGGGCAGAATGGAGGGTGGCAAAATCAACGCAAGATTAGAGAATGTTGCACCCTGAAGTCAGCCTGTTCTTGGGAGGGACATCTTGTATGTTTGCTCAGACTGGAGGTGGGGCAGAGTCCAGGGGTCTGGGGGAAAGAGAGAAACTTAAGCAAAGTTTGCTTAACAAATATTTTATTCTGAATCCTGAAGACAAAATTATTTAATTGTGTGTGAAGAACAATGGGAATGTGGAGTCTGTGAATCTGTGATATCTAAAAGCGGGCATATCATCTCAGTCATAATGGTAAGGATCTTTCTTTGCAGTAAGCTGTTCTTACAGAACACAAAGCATTAGGGAGTTTTCTTAATTGTAACTATTTACCAGGACTCACTACCCACCCCGTCTTTCTCTCCCACTTTTCTGTGCTCTATACATTTTTTCCAGTTGTCATTTCCTGAATTGTATTCTTTATAGTAACCTAGTAAACATAGGTAGAGTGTTTTGCCAAGTTCTGGGAGTAGTTTTCTCAAATTATTAAACTTCAGGGAGAAATTTATGAAATCCCATGATTTATAGATTCCTGCTTAGGGGTATAGATGGGCCCCTGGTGCTTGTCCCCGGCATGTGCATTGGGGACTATATTGAGGAACTGAGTCCTGAAGTGGTCGGGTCATGGTGACTCTGGATTCTGTCAGAATTGAGTTGTTGAACATCCAGTTGGTGTTGAAGAGTTGGCTGGTGTTCAGCAAATGCCGGATATTTGGTGTGAGAACAAAGACATCACAGCAGCCTTGGCTGGAGGGAGACTGTGGGTCTTTTGGGGAATGGAGACTATTCTTCTGCACACAAGCTGTTGCGCTGTGAATTGTCCTGTGATTCCAGGTCTCATCCGGGTTCAGAGGAAACTGAGAACTCAAAGGAAAGCAACTCTGAGGACAGGCTCCTGTCCCCACCCTGTTGCTAGAAAGTGATTCCTGCACACTCACACCCATGCACACTGGGCAGTGATGTAGCCACACTCCTCCCATGACAAGGCTTCACCCTCAGAAATTGTGCTGAGAGAACTTCTCCTTCTAGAGTTTTCTGCCAATAGGCTATGTAAGTGCCGAGAGGACTCATGGCTTATTTTTATGCCCAGATCTTGAATCTGCACCAGTGACCCATTTTCTCCACTAGCCTAGGCTTCTGGGTCATCCATCCCTCCCATCTGCCTGCATGCACACATTTATAAGTCAGAGCTACCCTGTCTGGACCAGTGTCTGTAGCACTAGCCAGTCTTTTCACCAACTGGGTACTGTTCCCTACCCATAGGTTTTTTTCCTTTCCTTTCCTTTCCTTTCGTTTCATTTCCTTCCCTTCCCTTCCCTTCCCTTCCTTTCCTTTTCCCTTTCCCTTTTCTTTCTTTCTTTTCCTTTATTTCCTTTCTTTCTTTCCCTCCCTTTCTTTTCCTTTCTTTCCCTCCCTCTTTCTTTCTTTCTCTTTCTTTCTTTCTCTTTCTTTCCCTCCCTCTTTCTTTCTTTCTCTTTCTTTTTCTCTTTCTTTCTTTCTTTCTTTCTTTCTTTCCTTCCTTCCTTTTCTTTCTTTCTTTCCTTTTCTTTCTTTCTTTTTTTATTTTTTTGAAACAGAGTTTTGTTGTTTTCACCTAGGATGGAGTGCAGTGGCAGGATCTCGGCTCACTGCAGGCTCTTTCTCCCAAGTTCAAAAGATCCTCTTGCATCAGCCTCCCAAGTAGCTGGGATTACAGGTGCCACCACCATGCCCAGCTCATTTTTGTATTTTTAGTAGAGATGAGATTTCACCATGCTGGATAAGCTGGTCTCGAACTCTTGACCTTAGGTGATCCACCCGCCTCGGCCTCCACAAAGTGCTGGGATTACAGGAATAAGCCACCGCGCCCAGCCCCCATAGGTTTTTTTTTTTATAACACCTTCTCTTATTCTGTCTTCTTCTTTTCCACAAACACTCTTTCACAAACACAAGGCCACACCTCTGATGCCTAAATACAAACCCTACTGGAAATCATATGTCCATGAGTTCAGGATAAATTTTTTGGACCTGCTTATTGTAAGCATAAATACAAAATAAAGACAAGACACTTAATCATTCAACTAAAAAATAAAAATGGGAATTTACTCTTCTTTTTTTCTTAAAATGTTAAATACCTTTTACATGTAAATTCTTTCTCTGCTTTTTATCTTTTTTCTTGTCTTTTCAATATCTATGAAATCTATTTCTGTTCTAATTTTATTATTTTTTCTTTTTCTTTTATTTATTTTTATTATTTATTTATTTATTTATTTTGAGACGGAGTTTTGCTTTTGACACCCAGGCTGGAGTGCAGTGGTGCAATCTCGGCTCATGGCCACCTCCGCCTCCTGGGTTCAAATGATGCTTCTGCCTCAGCCTCCCGAGTAGCTGGAATTACAGGCGCCTGCCACCACACCTGGCTAATTTTTGCATTTTTAGTAGAGACGGGGTTTCACCATGTTACCAGGCTGGTCTCGAACTCCTGACTTCAGGTGATCTGCCCACCTCAGCCTCCCAAAGTGCTGGGATTACCGGCTTGAGCCACCGAGCCCGGCCTGTTATTTTCCTCATTTTGCTAACATTGGGATTATTTATTTGTTCTTTTTCAAGTATTTTGTGAATTAAAGTTATGTTTTCTATTTGACATCTTTTCCTTTTTGTTAATATAGAAATATAGCATTATCAACTTCTGATTTAGAACGGTTTTGTGGGTTTTTTTAATTGTATGTTGTTTCTATTTTCTTTTTTCTCATTATACTTTCTGATTTCCCTTTGCTTTTTCTCTTTGACCCATTGGTTGTCCAGGAACATGTTGTTTACTGCCCACATATTTGTGAGTTTTAAAATTTTTCTTGGGCTATTGATTTCTAGTTTTATTAAATTGTAATTTTAAAAACTGATATGGCTGGGTGCAGTGACTCCTGCCTGTAATCCCAGCACTTTGGGAGGCCTAGGCAGTTGGATTACCTGAGGTCAGGAGATTGAGACCAGACTGACCAACATGGTGAAGCCCCGTCTTTACTAAAAATACAAAATTAGCTGGGCATGGTGTTGCATGCCTGTAATCTCAGCTACTTGGGAGGCTGAGGCAGGAGAATTGCTTGAATCCGGGAGGTGGAGGTTGTAATGAGCTCGGATCACAACATTGCACTCTGGCCTGGTTGACAGAGCGAGACTCCATCTCAAAAACAAAAAAAAAAGAAGTTGCTATAATTTTAATCTTTTTAAATTTGAATAGAGTTTGCTGTTTTTGTTGGCCCAAGATATGATCTATCATGGATAATGTTCCATTTGTGCTTGATAAGAATGTGTATTCTCATACTGCTACATGAAATAGTCTACATATGTCTGGGGTTTGCAGTGTTCCTCAGCGCTATCCAAGCACATTGTTTTCTTTCTAGCTTTCTGTCTGAATAATCTATTGTTTTCAGTAGAGTAACAAAGTCCTCTATTATTGTCATATTTGTTTTTTCTAAAGTTCTGTTTATATATGTTTATATATTTATGTTCTCCAATATTGGGTGCATATATTTTTTAATTGTTAGATCCTCTTGACAAATTATCCTCTTTTTTTCATTTTGTAATGAAAACAAAATCTGTATTATTTTATTTAATATTCATTCTTAAGTTACAGTTAACACAATCTGCTTCTAATCCAAGAAATCCTAGTATAATGTGAAACACATGCATATACATTTAGTAAGACCTTCTACATTTCTAAATAAATTACATGCATGATATACAATAAAGAATACTAATATGAGAATTCGGTACATTTATTTTTCTGCATGGAAATTTAACTACTGTTCCAGACACACATATACAAAAAAACCCACAAAGCAACAGTGTGTAATAGGTAGTGAGAGACACACAAAATAAGCATATTTAAAATGCCTACAGCCATTTTTTTTAAGGCAACAAAATATGTCCAGTCCTTGACATCTTCTCATACTCATTTAGCACCATGGATGCAAGGACCTAACAGTAAACATGTACAACCTCATGCTTAACACTTAAAGCATGCACTGAATTGAATTTATATGTTGTGATCTATTCTACTAAGTATGCAATATATACTTTTTCTTACTAATATTTTATACATTAAATTACCCTGCAGCATCTTGAAATTTTAATATCGATGTAAAACAACTTTTGAAAGATTTATGAAACAAGTTTCAAGGTTCACCTTCAGGCTGGTTTGATTAAGTGGAAAAATGGCAGCAGCCTCAAGGTTCATACTGAAAGAAAATGCTGTTATGTGCATGTCAACCCATGTAAAAAATACCTATATACAAGAAGGCACAAAGATTTGTGCAGTTGGAATCACCAGTGCAAATGCATGCATTTGAGGTACTTATTTTTTCCATGGTCAGGTATAATTATAAACAGTGCTAAAGATTTCAGACCTGATCAAACGAAAAGCTGTAAGTGTAATATGAGCTATTTATATATTTAATTTCAAAGTGCTATGCTTTTAATGAACATTTAACATTATAGATTTATATATTTAGTTTAAAATATTTATATTACCAACCAATACATTTTCTCACTGTAAAGAGACTGACTGGCAATTACACCTGGCTAAGTAATTTAAATAGCATACTTGCAAGAACTGTAGTGAAACAGTTAAATACTTCATTATTGCTTCGTTGAAATGAGAAGCCCAAAAGGCATAGATCAACGATGCTCAATGATGAAAAATGAATACCCAGAACAGCGGTGCATGCCCCCAAAATGACCTCTGTGCAATAAAAACTAAGTATTCTCCACATTATCAATGCCATTGGCATCCACATGGGTATCAGGCTCCTCACACAAAGATGAGGGAACAAAGTGGCTAACAGTGGGACACAAACAGCCCTTACACTCTGGCAATTCTTGCTTCAGGCATTCCAGTTGCTCCACTTGGTTGTTCAGGCATCCAATCATATATCCTATCATAAAATAGACCATTAACTCCAAGTTCCTTCAATTTTCTTCTCTTTTCGGGATCACTGCTGTCATCACCCCAGCAGAATATGATTAGTCCCTTAGCTTTTGCCTCTTGAATATAGGATGGGTTTCTGAGCAAGTCTTCAGTATGTGCATTTATCTCCAGTAGATTTTCTTTTCTTTCTTTTTTTTTTTAGACGAAGTTTCGCTCTTGTTTCCCAGGCCGGAGCACAATGGCGTGATCTCGACTCACTGCAACCTCCGCCTCCCGGATTCAAGCGATTCTCCTGCCTCAGCCTGCCGAGTAGCTGGGATTACAGGTGCCCACCACGGTGCCCGGCTAATTTTTGTATATTTAGTAGAGACTGGGTTTCACCATGTTGACTAAGCTGATCTTGAACTTCTGACCTCAGGTGATCCACCCTCCTCGGCCTCCCAAAGTGCTGGGGTTACAGGCGCGAGCCGCCGCACCCAGCCTATCCCTAGTAGATTTTCAAACTGTGCAAAGCTCATTGCAATGGGGGTTGTCGGAGATCTGAGGTCCATGAGTTCAGGATAAATCTCAGATTTTCCTTCAGTTAAAAATAATATGGGATATTTGTTCTGCTTTTGCCAAACCATTGTGCAAATATCTGCATCAAATGAAGAAAACACTATTCTCTCTTCCCAGAATTTTCTAAAACAGTTTTTAAAGTTATATCCAAAAACAGATTCATGCCAAAATATGTTGATAAGTTACCATCCCACATTCCATCCCTTTGCTGGCAGATCCATTTTATTTCAATGTTAAACCCTACATCTTCTGGCAAACACTCTAAAACCATCTTACGAGAAGGAAATGCCTGATTTTCTGAAAAGGAATTTTCCTCCTGGACCACAGATTGTTTCCAATCCTTAGATTTCAGTGCAGTCACATGAGTGAGCTTTAACAACTGGAGATGGTCAAATGTTAATTTTTTTTACTGGAATTTCAAATAATTCAAGTGGATCAGCATCAAATTTCTTTTTCATAGTCAAACAACAGGTAAGATCATGATATACCATGGGCACAAAGTCCTTTGAAAGGTGTACATCAAATTCTACAAAGGCTGCACCGTGACTAGCAGCATTTCTTAAAGAAGCAATAGTATTTTCTTTAGCCAGCTGGGCAGTTGTAGTGTTTCCCACACCTCGATGGCCAACATCCAATGGTATTCTTGGCTTCCAATACTGGAAAATGAAGATTTCATGTCACAACTGTATCCTGGCAATGGCTTAATAATTATATAGTCAACTCTCACTTTGCCTATTGTTTTCCTGGAATTTCTGCTCATGATGGGAAGAGTAAGAATTCCAGCACTCTTTCCACTCTCAGCAATGGTGGATAATAAGAGACAAGCTGTACCCACACGTCCAGGGAGGGCATCACCTTGAACTATGTGCTCACTGAGATCTTCTTCAAAAAAATCAAAGATTAGTTCCAGGTTATCTGGTCCCATTGTCTGTATGCTGTACTCTGTCCAACGATCAGACTGTAAGCCATAACCACACTCCAGCTGTGAATGCCTGCACTGGAACTCATTGTCACATATTAAGGATATCTCCATGCTATTGGACATTTTGTGAAGTACAGTGGGAGATACCCTATCATCGTCATCTTCCTCCAGGCCCTCTAGTGTCAGCTTCACCCTAAATCTAGATTTTTAAATTTTTTTCTTGGTTATTGACACAGGAGGTTTTTCAGAATAATGCAAACGTAATCTTATTTCAGTCTGACATGCCAGCCATGCAGAATCCAGAGTTTCAACACCACTGTGGATTCCAAATTGTCCATGGTCAATAACAATTTCACTTTCTGACGGGGTTATTGATCGTGGTTGTAGATGAATCTCCCACTTGTGAACTATCACTTGACATGGACCACCGATAGTCTTTGGTTCTAAAAAGTACCCTTTGAAGTAGCAATGCTGAACTGATACTCCTCTACTGAGTAAAATGGTTGCTTTCCATAACATGCTGGCTCTGCTAAGACAGGTTTTAGGGCATTGCCCTCATTCTGATACAATCTTAGCTTCTTCCACCTGTCTCATTCTCTGGAAGAAGAGCCACAGCATTTTGAGGATTCCAGTTTCCCAAAGCATCACAGCTTCCACATATTGCAAAAACTTCTGGTAAAAGAGTTCCTCTTATTTCAAAGGTAACCTGAGAAGGTGTCATTCTGATGGGTTTATTTTATGATGTCGTGCTGCCGGGGTCGCTAGTCCACGGGTCCGCGTCGCCGCCCCGCCCGAGAGAGAGGACCGCGGGCAGAGGTACCGGACCCCCGCTGTCGGTGCCTCGCCAGCGCTCCCCAGGGCGGCCAGTCGCAGCAGGAAGCGGCTACGCTCAAACCAGTTTCAGCTGCTCCAGACCAAACTGCCAGGCCACCCTGTGGGGCGGGGCCGGAGGGCCAAATTATCCTCTTTTTATTATAGAGTGATCTTTGTCTCTTGGGACAGATTTTTTTCTAAAAGTCTGTTTTTTTCTGATATAAATATAGCCACACTTACACTCGTTCAATTATTATTGGTATGGGTTTTTAAAATTCTTTAACCATTAACCTATGTGTGCCCTTAAATCTAAAATAAGTCACCTGTGTGAAGCATACTGTTGATTCTTAAAATCTATTTAGACATTCTGTGAATCTTTTCATTTTCTGCTTTAATAACAGAATATTCTAGAGTTGGTATTTTATAAAGAATAGAAGTTTACTTAGCTCACAATTTTAGATTATGGAAGTCCAAGACCACCCCACTGACATCTGATGAGAATCATATTTCCACATCACAAAATGGCCAAAGGCATAAGAATTACAGAAGGTGTACACCAGAGAGCCAGAGAGCTTACTTCTTTTTTTTTTTTTTGAGACAGAGTCTTGCTCTGTTGCCCAGGCTGGAGTGCAGTGTCACGATCTCGGCTCACTGCAAGCTCTGCCTCCCGGGTTCATGACATTCTCCTGCCTCAGCCTCCCGAGTAGCTGGAACTACAGGCGCCCGCCACCACACCCTGCTAATTTTTTTTTGTGTTTTTAGTAGAGATGGGGTTTCACCATGTTAGCCACAATGGTCTCGATCTCCTGACCTCGTGATCCACCCACCTTGGCCTCCCAAAGTGCTAGAATTACAGGCGTGAGCCACCACGCCCGGCCTTTTTTTATTTTGAGTTGTTGCCCAGGCTGGAGTGCAATGGCGTGATCTCCGCTCACTGTAATCTTTGCCTCTTGTGTTCAAGCGATTCTCCTGCCTCAGCCTCCCGTGTGGCTGGAATTACAGGCCTGCGCCACCACGCATGGCTAATGTGGTGGATAATTTTGTTTTTTTAGTAGAGATGGGGTTTCTCCATGTTTGTCAGGCTGGTCTCGAACTCCCGACCTCAGGTGATCTGCCCGCCTCAGCCTCCCCAAGTGTTGGAATTACAGGCGTGAGCCACGACTCCCAGCCTCTTGATTCCTTTTTGTGTATATACTACAAATTTTCTTTTAATTACCAAGAGACTTACATAAAACATCTCGTAACAGTCTAGCTTAAGATAACAACAATTGAGCCTCTATGTATAGAGACTCAACGATTTTACTCTCTTCAATACATGATTTATATCACTTTACATTTTTATACTGTGTATCTAATAACAAATTATTCCAATTATATGTATTTTTAATATTTTTGTCTTGTAGCTTTTATCCCTGAGTTAAAAGCAATTCATCCACCACCATTACACGTATCACTAGTATTTTACTCATTTTTCTCCACCTGTAACTAAATAATGATGTAATTTAATACCAATATTTATTTTATATATAATCTCACAGTATTATAAAAATTAGATATTTTTTGCTTTGCAATATTATTTCCTTGTTCATATGGCTGTATTATAGATCTTATATTTTGTGTAATAGCACCCATATATTAATAACATAACATTACCTAGTATCTTTTAAATACTTATTAATTAAAAGGTTCCACTTTCATCAGTCTTTTATTAATTCTTATAATGCATTTTTTGTGAAATTTTACTGCTATACATTGCATGCCAATAATTAAACATGCCAAAGTTCACATTTGAAAACTTAGTTATTTAAAGAATTATTTTTCTGATACATCTATGCTAATATTCAGTATTTTGTAGGTCAACATGTTTCATTTTTTAACTCCATTTTACTGCATTTTTTTCATATAGGTTTCCTTTGATTAATAAATTGTATTTTTGTTTTTAACATTATATTTATGATTTGGATGGTAATTTTTCACTCTGTATTATTTATAAAAATGTGGTGTTTAATTAAAATATAAATTGCTGGGTTTCACTTGGGGCAAATTTAAAGAAACAAGTATAAGTCAGACATTTCTTTCTTTTTTTTTTTTTGAGATGGAGTCTCACTCTGTCATGCCCAGGCTGGAGTGCAGTGGTGAGATCTCAGCTCACTGCAACCTCTGCTTTCTGGGTTCAAGCAATTCTCCTGCCTCAGCCTCCTGAGTAGCTAGGGCTACAGGGTGGGCCACCATGCCTGGCTAATTTTTGTATTTTTAGTAGAGACAGTGTTTCACCATGCTGGCCAGGCTGGTCTCGAACTCCTGACCTCGTGATCCACCCGCCTCAGTCTCCCGAAGTGCTGAGATTACAGGCGTGAACCACCACGCCTGGCCCCATAAGTCAGACATGTCTATTGCCTATAAAAGTTACTTATGTGATATTTGCCTGTACAAATATTGCCCCATTTTATTAATTATCTTGTTTATTTCTTTTCTCAGGTGGTTGTGTTTCATTGCCTAGATGAGTAGTAAAAAAGGCAGTCTAAAATTACCGTCTATTTATTGTTTGAATATACGTTGAGAAAAACACTTGTTATTTGAAGTAATTTTTGAAAAATATAACGTTTTGATACATATAAATATTTGTGATTAAAAACATAAAATTACTATCTTAAACATTTTAAAGTTGTACATTTCAACTATATGTTTAGTACTTTTAAGTATATTTACATTTTTTGAAAGAGATCTCTGGATCAATTTTATCTTTAAAAAGTACAATTTAATGTCCAATAAACTGTCTTCTCTTTCTCTTTTTTGCTTCTGGAGAACATCATTTTACTTTCTGTTTTGTCTGTCTCTTTTTGACTATTTTATTTTAGTCAACATATTTTTTCCCACATCTTTAATTCTTAAAAATAAGTTATTCTGCTCTCAGTTCAGATTCATCAGGAAATTGAATCATATCCAGAAGAATTAAAACTGAAAGACTAATATGTTTGTTAAAGCAATGCAGATTGCCATAGTAATAAACCCTAAAATTTCAAAGGCTTAGCAAAATAATACATTTTCTGCTTACATAGACATCCCCTTTGGTTTATTTCTGGTTAAGAAAACTTCTTTGTGATTATTCAGAGATTAGATTTGTAAAAATATTCTAACTGCATTTTCCTCTTCCTTCACCCAATAGATGAAAAAAGATGCAAAGAAGACATATTTGCTTTTTATCCACACATCATTTCCAATCACTATGCTGAGCAAAGTCAATGTGAGCAGAGCTGAGAATAGCAGTTTTCTGGCAGGACGGCCACTTCTGAGCAAAAAATGACACAATAAAAGTATAAATATTTAATAGTAAGCTAATATATTTTCAGCACATTAAGCATATGCATGAATAAAATTATTGTGGTATAATATTCATTTTGTTGATTCCTATTGCGCTCAGGTAATATCAGATAAAAAAACAGCAAATATAGAGCAAAAATAGTTATTTGAAATGGAAATATTGTGAATAAAGTTATTCTGTCAATTAAAGTAAAAATATTTTTATCTCCTACTAATCGTCTTACCTATAGTTGTACAGTATCAAATGCTTTTTATTAACAACTGTACTTCATATAAGTATTCCATTTATATCACCCTTCTTCATGGTTTCAATGCCTTCTGCACTTCATATCAGTGAAAAACAGGCGAGCTGGTACCAGGAAATTGATGTGGTGCTATTACTACTTTAAGAGTGATGACGTGTAATCCTAGCACTTTGGGAGGCCGAGGCAGGCGGATCACGAGGTCAAGAGATCCAGACCATTCTGGCCAACATGGTGAAACCCCATCTCTACCAAAAATACAAAAAGTAACTGGGCATGGTGGCATGCACCTGTAGTCCCAGCTATTAGGGAGGTTGAGGCAGGAGAATCGCTTCAATCTGGGAGGTGGAGGCTGCAGTGAGCCAAGATCGTGCCACTGCATTCCAGCCTGGTGACAGAGTGAGACTCCTTCTCAAAAAAAAAAAAAAAAAAAAAAGTGATGTTGAAGAGCACTTGTCTGAATTGTTCCCATGTTGCAAACACTGTGATTTGGCCCAGAGTACACACATTTCTTATTTTCCTCTAAATTTACTGATGAAATAAAATTCTTAGCTAAGAAAGGTTTGATCTCATTCAAACATGTTTTATGAAATTTGGTTGACATTTCAGTGTCTCTGACTTAAATGGAATATTGAAAATTTCCATGAATCCAAATAGAGTGTCATACATGAACAATCTTTTATAAAAACCCATTCTGAGGCAGAGTAATATTCATAAAATTTCTTTATAATATAGAAGAAATGTGTTAACTCTGTTCCCAGTAATCAACTCTGAACACTGAGCATTCTCATTCCCCAGTATTCACCCTGAGTCGTTCAGGAAAAATTGGTATCTCTGTAAGGAGACAGGTGTTTGGGGGAAGGTCACAACATTGCACATAAATGCTTTCTACATGCACCTGTTAGGATCTTAATCTAATTGGTCTATCATTTGCCTGGCTAGACAATTACTGAATCTAGTCACACTATTTTGTTTTTTGCAGCTAATGACATCTATTACCTATAAGTTTCATACAATAACTTGCTCAGCTGAAACATGAGTCTTTTGTTAATTTACCCTAAATTGAGGGACTACATTTGCAATTTCCAATCTCTCAGTGTTAAGGCAAATCAGAGAAGAGTAATATGTGTATGTAATATGCATTTTCTTGCATATTAAAATTCTTCTCACATTGCATTGGACACTCTAGGCAGCCACCTAAAAAACAGTCCCTCCTAACTTTTTAGCCAGGATATCAGATTTCAAAAGCTCAAGGACTTAATAATTGGCAAAGCCAAACTCTTGTCTTTGCTTCTTGACCATTTCAAAGAGCATGGCAATTATGCCAAGCCTTTGAAAGATGTGGTTCTGATGACTTTTATTTCAAATGTTTTCTCTGATTGTCTTATTGCATTAATCTAAGAGAAACTATCTACATAAAAATTTATGCATTCAAGAAATATTCATGTTAAGGTGTTCAAAGTTCAATATTCTATTACAGAATAGTAGAATTCTCTAAAATTACAACGTCAGATTATTATTAATAAATTGTTTTTTCAACATTTTCTAATGTGGAAATTAAAGAATTGGGTATGTTTTTTCATGATAAGTTCAATTCTAGGAGGGCACTCACTTGTCTGCATGGCATTTTTGTCATGAATTATGTAAAACTGAGTTATCAGAATGGTGCAGAAATGCTAATTTAATCAGAATGAGAAAGAATTCAGCCTTGTTGGTAGACTGTTGGTATCCCAGAGGCTGACCATTTACTTCAGCTGTGTAGACATTGCTTCATAATGCCAGGGAGCCCTTGCAACCAAGTTGCCTTTATTTCCCATTCATGTGATCATGTTCTGGTCTCTGTTTTTCGTAAGCTGTCCCAGATGAGGGGTGATTATTTCTTGCATAAATGAGATCCCTTCTTTTTTCCCTGCCAGGAGATCCTCCTATTCTCCCTACTGAAAGCAACGTGTTGAAGACAGAAATGGAGACAATATAAAAATATATCCTTTGCCATGTGGCCACCATAAGCAGCTTACAATCTGGCTTACCTGGAAGTTTGACTAATTTCAGGGAAGCAGGGTTGTTTTTCTATAATGTGCTCTTTCTCTTAAAAGCACCTCTGATTAAGTTTAGTCTAATCAAGATAATCTCTCTTATGATAAACAGGAAGCCAATTGATTAGTAACCTAATTACATGAATAATGTCCCACCACAGTCACACATTTTCTCACACTAAGAGAAAAGGATTACACAGCAGGTGTGCACTGAAGTGGGAACCTGAGGGTCTTCTGAGAATTTTGCCTACCCACCTGAATAGATTTCTAAAATAGTCTTTTAGTTGCTTTTGTTGTCTTTCTAAGTAAACAAAGATATCATCTGCAAATAATAATTAATTTCACTGCTTTTCAATTTTATTCATTAAAATAATGATTTTTTTCTGGCTTATATGAAGTTATTTCTCATTTATATTATACATTCACATACATACATATATAACAACACAAATGTGTCCATTTTTAATTTTTGTTAAATTTTTAAGAATGGATGTTAAAGATAACTTATTTTCTGTTTGAAAGTGTTTTTATTGTTGTATTCAACAGTATTATCTCTGGAGTCAAAGTTCCTTGTGTTTTAATGCTGGCTCTGCTACTGTGAGCAGGTTATTTCTGTGGCTCTGTTTCTTTCTTTGTAAATTGAGGATAATAATAATACCTTTGTTATTAAGTTACTGAGTGTATTAGTCCATTCTCACACCGCTATGAGGGCATACCCAAGACTAGGTAAATTATAAAGGAAAGAGGTTAACTTGCCTCACAGTTCAGCATGACCAGGGAGGCCTCAGGACATTTACAATCATAATGAAAGGGAAAACAAACACGTCCTTTTTTATACGGTGGCCAGAAGAGAAAACGTGCTGAGCAAAAGGGAGAAAAGCCCCTTATAAAACCATTAGACCTCATGCGAACTTACGCATTATCAAGACAACAGAATGAGGGTAACTCACTGCAGGATTCAATTACCTCCCACCAGGTGTCTCCCATGACACACAGAAATTATGTGAACTACAATTCATAATGAGATTTGGGTGTGGACACAGCCAGATCATATCACTGTGCGAACAAAATTTATTAACACATGTATAGTATTATGGTTAATGCTCAGTACAAATTTGCTATTATTAATGAGATATTTATATGCTGAATTATGTTAATACATGCTTTCAAACAAATATTTTTCCATTACACATTGAGTTTTCCAACCAATAGATAAATATATAAATTACAATTTTGTTCTAAATATGGTATATACATTTAGAATAATAGTATACACAATGGAACATTATGTAGCCTTAAAAGGGGGAAACACTGTCAATTGAAAAAATATGGATAAATTTAGAGGATATTTTGCTAAGTACAAAAGCCAGACACACAAAGAAAAATACTGCATGATTTCACTTATGTGTAGAATCTAATAAAGTTGAAATAACAAAGTAGAATGTGGAAAAATTGGTTATCAGAGGCTGTTGTTGATAAAAGAATGCAAAGTTTTACAGACAGGATAAAGAGGTTTTCAGATCTATTGCACAGTAGGGCGATTATAATCAATGATAATGTAGGTATATTTCAAAATAACAGTAAGTTTTAATGTCTCACCACAAAAAATGATAGGTGAGGTGATAGATGTTAGTTAACTTGACTTAATTAGTCCATATTTTATACACGTATCAAAACATTACACTGTACCACATAAATGTATACAATTTTAATGTGTCAACCAAATATCCCAGTAATACATGTGTTTTTTTTTTATTAACTTTAAAAAATAGGGCCAGAGAAATAAATGTTTCTTCATATCTTATAATTTCAGGAACAGTATACATGTATTTTTAATTACACATGGCTTATCACTCAATAAAATGTTAATTATCACTGTTCAGAATAACACAATGCTTGCTTTCTTTTTTTTGAGATGGAGTTTTGCTCTTGTTGCCCAGGCTGGAGCACAGTGGTGTGATCTCGGCTCACTGCATCCTCCACCTCCCAGGTTCAAGTGATTCTCCCGCCTCAGCCTCCCAAGCAGCCAGAATTACAGGCATGTCCCACCACGCTCGGCTAATTCTGTATTTTTAGTAGAGATGGGGTTTCTCAATGTTGGTCAGGCTGGTTGGTCTCAAACTCCCGACCTCAGGTGATCCGCCTGCCTTGGCCTTATGAAGTGCTGAGATTACAGGCATGAGCCACCACGCCTGGTCTTATTTGATAATAGAATACTTTCAAAGACAGACTCTAAAGCAACTGTTTAAAGTAAAATTCTCTCAAGATAAATGATTTCCTTCACTTATAGAGAAAAGTTATTTAAATATTGATTTTAAACTACCTTTAAATTTATCAAGTGAACATAAAAAATTAGTTGGCAAAAAATAATTAAACAAGTAGATCAGAAAACAATTTGCCTCTTTGCCTAATTTTAAAACTGAACAACACTCAGCATTTAAGTGTTTATTATCTGGCATTTCTAGAGTGGTAAAAAGCAGTACAAGATGAGGGATCTTTCTTTAGTATTTATATTCATGCTGTATGAGAATATATGAGAATTTGCCAAAGATAATATTAAAAATATCCATCGACTATTATATTCCCAAACTGACCAATTAAAATGAACATGGATTGAACCCCCTGGTGTGGACACCTTGTTGTTCCCAGGCTTAACATTGGTTCTGATCTAAAACACTATACAAATCACCAGAGCTAATAAATTTTCTGTACACTCACTATATGCTGGGCACTCTTCTGACACCTTTATTTGTATTAATTGCTTTAATTTTACCAAAAACCTAGGATTTAGGTAGTGTTATCCTTACTGTAAAGATGAACAGTCAAGCACAGAGATGTCAAGAAACTACCTCCAGGTCACACAGCCCATAAGTGTCAGAACCAGGATGCAATCAGAGACCACCAGATATTGAGTTTTAATATTAACCATTATGGCCAGCCCCCTCACACTCAATGTTTTTTTTTCCATTTTTTATTTAACATTTTTAGTTTGAATTTTCTAATTTAGTAGAAATGAAGCAGAATTTAAAAACAACTTTTTTGACCCTTAGATAGTATGGAGAACTTCATTTTGCATTCAAAGTACTCATAACAAAGCCTAACATGAATACTTTGGTCGGTAAACGCTTTCTAACCACGTTATTCCTCTCATTACTTAAGAGTCACTAATGATACTTTTGAAAAATAGCTTTTACACTAAGAGCTACAATGAAGCTGGGTGCAGTGGCTCAAACCTATAATCCTAGGACTTTGGGAGGCCAGGCATGTGGATTACTTGAGGCCAGGAGTTTGAGACCAGGTTGGCCAACGTACTGAAACTCCATCTCTACTAAAAACATAAAAATTAGTCGGGTGTGGTAGCAGTGACTGTAATCCCAGCTACTCGGGAGGCTGAGGCAGGAGAATCACTTGAACCTGGGAGGCAGAGCTTGCAGTGAGCCGACGTCATGCCATTGCACTCCAGCCTGAGCAAAAGAGTAAAACTCCATCTGAAAAAAAAAAAGCTAGAATAAGCCTATTATTTTATTTAAAATTTGTGATCTAAATGTACAACCTTATTCATTGAGTGCTCTAAAGTTTCTGAAAGTTTTGAAAACACTAATAAAAGAATACTTTTTCATATGGAATGATTAAAGAATATTGTTTTCTCAGTTACTAAAATGAAACAAATTAGAATTACTAATCAGTCGCTTACAATGTGGTTTTAAATGTTGTTTAATGACCACATGTGTAGTTTCTTTGAGCTCATTTTAACAATTTATTTCTACTGCTTCTTCACTTCTGTTAGAAAATAATTAAAATTTATGTTACTAAATAGGTGTGAATTTTATTTTAATCTTAGTGATCATCTTAAAAGGCCTTGTATACTTACGATCATAGAAACCCTTTTCACTACTTACATTTAGAAGAGAAATAATTGCTTTGCAGTAAACCAAACAGGGCAATTGTTGCTCAAAATGATCAGTGATTCCAACATTAGTACCATCATCTAGCTAGAACTTAGAGATATCTGCATGTTGAAATTGTTTTAACTTATAATATTTAGAAACCATAAATTTCTATAAAGAACTAAAATATGTATCAATGCATTTTCCTCAGTTTTTCTGTGCTGTTTGTTATTTAATTTGTCAGCAATAGCAATAGAAACTCTGCATATTGTGGGTCCAGCAGAGCATGGGACGAGCCAATGCGCTTTAGGGCTTTTACTTTCAGCTTGGGCACCTTTAGTTTCTGGTGCTGATGGCAATGTAATGGAAGACACTGAAAATCAGGTGTTGCCCTCTGTCACATGATTGGTTGTGAACACAATAAACGTCATTGCATGAAAACAACTGAGTAAATGTTTTAACCCAAAAGCTGCCATAATCTCCAAAATTTTCCCAGAAAAATGACCAAAATGTTGGCTACACTTAGGTGACTAAGAGTGAAAACTATAGACTGTGAACCCCACCCACTCAAAAGTAATCATAAAATAATGGAAAAATCTCTCAAGATTGTAACATTAATATGAAAAAAGAAATATTCCAAATTTTAAATCCACAGAGCTCATTTTATTTGCAACATTTAACATTCACACTAAAAAATACATGATTCTGCATGAAAACATAAGTTGTGCTATAAATATATCATAAAAATTACATTTAATAATTATCCCTTAATATTAACTCTCTGGTAAGTTTAATTTCTAAGATATATTTTCTAACTAATTTTGTGTATGCTACACTTTGTCTTAGAATCTAATAAAAAATTTTTACTAAGACAGACAGTGCTTCCTGATTTAATCTTCTCACCTGTAGACAGTGTATGCCTCTTACCTCAATTAACTGATCTGGAAGTTACATCGAGAAGCTATAAATAAGCTCAAACTCCCAAGTTTAACACAGTTTTTCACCATATTAAAAAATTCCAAACTTCTCATCAGAACCTACAAAGTACTGTGTGAAATGACATTGTACAGAGAGAGCAGTGAGAAAGCTGTAGCCATAGCACAGAAAAAAGGGGAAGAGCTGTGATGGACACATCATTTGGACAGACATAAACAGACACAAAACAAAAGATAATCAGAAAATTTAAAAAGCAGAATTTTTATTTAAATTCAGAGGCAGCCTGGGAACAGATGTCCTCTGCACATGCAGAATCAATGTTATATTTTCACCATGAATATTTTCCATCTGTGGCTGAGAGTTACAAAGAAACTCAAGCAGGAATAATTATGGCTGATTATGAAGCATCTAGGACACAGATAGCCCTATCTTACATTTGTGCCTTAGTCTCTTTTTACACTGCTATAAAGATACTACCCAAGCCTGGATAATTTATGATGAAAGGAAGTTTAATTGACTCACAGTTCCACATGGCTGGGGAGGCCTCAGGAACCTTACAATAATGGGAGAGGGTGAAGGAGAAGCAGGTATCTTCTTCACTAGGTGGCAGGAGAGAGGGAAGGGAGGAAAAATTACCACTTATAAAACCATCTGATCTCATGAGAACTCACTCACTATCATGAGAAGACCATGGGTATCATTCTGTTCCTGGCTCCTTCCAAATATAATGCTCTTTTTATATTTCAAAAGCAAACATACTTTCCCAACAGTCCCCCAATGTCTTAACTCATTTTAGCATTAATGCAAAAGTCTACACACATCTGAGACAAGGCAAGTCCCTGCTGCCTATGGGCCTGTAAATCAAAAGCAAGTTAGTTACTCCCAAGATACAATAGGGGTACAGGCATTAGATAAATTCTATTTCAAATGGGAGAAATTGGCCCAAACCAAGGAGATACAGGCCCTATGCAAGTTTGAACTCCAACGGGTCAGTCATCAAATCTTAAAGGTCTGAGATGATCTCATTTGACTCCATGTCTCACATGTGGATCATGCTGATGCGAAGGGTGGGCCCTCATGGCCCTGAGCAGCTCCTTCATGGACTGGAATTGAATGCCTGTGGCTTTTTCAGGTGCACAGTGCAAGCTCATAGTGAATCTGGCATTTTGGGGTCTGGAGTATAGTGGCCTTCTCACAACTCCAGTTCGCAGCTTCAATGGGGACTCTGCATGAGGGCTCCAACCCCACATTTCCCTTCTGCATTGCCCTAGCACAGGTTCTCCATGAGGGCTCTGCCCCTGCAGAAGACTTCTGCCTGAATACAAATTTGACCTATGGGAAAAAAAAAATTCTTCAACTTATTTGCAGTTAAAAACCACTGGCAGTCCAGGTGTGGTGGCTCACACTTGTAATCCCAGCACTTTGGGACGCCGAGGCAGGTGAATCACCCGAGATCAGGAGTTCGAGCCCAGCCTGGCCAACATGATGAAACCCCGTCTCTACTACAAATACAAAAATTAGCCAGGTGTGGCGGCATGTGCCTGTAGTCCAGCTACTTGGGAGGCTGCGGCAGGAGAAACACTTGGATCCAGGAGGTGGAGGTTGCAGTGAGCCGAGATCGCGCCATTGCACTCCAGCCTGGACAACAGAGCAAGACTCCATCTCAAAACAAACAAACAAACAAAAAACACTGGCAAAAAAGATATTACTAGAGATGTCATTCCCCTACACTAATAGTATATTGTTACCGTCTTTTACTTAGAACCTTAAGATGGCAAATTAACACTTCGTTCAAAGCACTATAGTTTTAACATATTAAAAACAACTTTGTTTAATGAAAAAATTATGTTCACACATAATCTTTAAATTTTTAAAAAATTTATTGCATTTTATTTACATAAAGGTACAATTGATAAAATAATTTACTACTAATATTCAAACGTTTTCCTCTCACTAGAATTCAGAATATTACTCTGAACACCTGCCTTATACATCACTAAAACAATGTTAAGTCAACAACAAAGAGCCTCTCCATTTACATTTTCATTATGCATCTTACAACTTAATGTCCTTACTCTTCCATAGAAAAGTTCATGAATAATGGACACCTAATAAAAAACTATGTCTCATATCTCTGATGCAACAATCACACAAATACTTTCACAACGGGAAGAAAGAATCAACATGAAGTAATCTGAGACTTCAGATACATTATTATTTGCTTTTCAGAAAATCTAATGTTTTTCACAGAAAAAGAAGCATACCTCGAATGTAACTATAAATCTCTAAAAAAATCTACTTTACAATGTATATAGTGTTACCTTTGGACCTTTTTTACACTCAACACTCTGATTTAGTGTAACGTCTGAAGTTTCAGTGCCTTCATTCTTTCTATTGTGAATCCTCAAATGTTTATATAGACTTAATTTTTGATTAAATATATTTTCCCCATTTACTAGATCTGCAAAAATATTTAGCATAAACTGGTGTTTTCTAAGCTGTAGTTTTGGTACAAATGTTTTTTCACATTCATTACATTTTTAGACTTTCCAATATAAAGTCTCTGATGTTCAACAAAGTCTGAGCATCTGCTGCAGGGTTTTCCTTTAATATAAAATGTGCACAATAAAATCTGTAATGCAAGTAAAGGTACTACAATCCTTTTTGTAATGTTTGTCTTCAGAATAAATAGTCTTTAAAGACCTATATTTTCTGAAAGGTCTTTTTATAGTAATCACATTTATAATGTAATCACATTTATAATGGATAGAGTCTTCCTGTCACCCAGGCTGTGGTGTAGTGGCTTGATCTCGGCTGACTGCAACCTCTGCCTTCCAGATTCAAGCAATTCTGCCTCAGCCTCCCGAGTAGCTGGGACTACAGGCACATGCCAACACACCCAGCTAATTTTTGTATTTTTAGTAGAGATGGGGTTTCACCATGTTGGTCACACTGGTCTTGAACTCCTAACCTCAAGATCCACCCACCTTAGCCTCCCAAAGTGCTGGAATTGTAGGCGTGAGCCACCACACCCGGCCTTTAATGCTTTTATTAAGTATGAATCTTCTGATATTAAGATGTGAGTGGATATTAATGGCTTTTCACATTCTTGTATTTGTACAATTTTTCTCTAACATAAATCCTTTCTAGTGCAATAAGGTGTGAGAATTTGTTAAAAGTTTTGCCACATTCTTCATAGTTGTAGTTTTCTTCAGTACAAATTATCTTACCTACCATAAACGTGTGACTACCATTTAAAGGCCTTGCCACATTGAACACATTTCTAGAGTTTCTCACCAGTACGGTTTGTTTCTTAGAAAAGACTGAGGTGTGGTTAAATGCTCCATCACATTTTTTATGTATGTGGAGTTTCTCTCCGGTATAAAATTATTTAATTAATAAGGATGGAGAACCAGTTAAAGGCTTTGCCACCTGTTTTTTCTACAATTGCTGGGGTTCTCTCCAATATCAATTATCTTACATTTATTCAGGTTTAAGGACTTTTTAAAGACATTGCCATATTCCTTATTGTAGGGTTTCTCTTCGTATTAATTCTCATGTATAATAAGGGTTCAAGACTAGTTGAAAGCTTTACCACATTCTTTGCTTTTGTAGGGCTTCTCTGTAGAAAGAATGATCAGATATTGTGTAAGGCCTGAGATGTGCTTAAAGGTTCTGTCACATTTTTAACCCTTGTAGGGTCTCTCTAATACAAATTCTCTTAGGCTTTGGAAGGCTCAGGCAGGTGGATCACCTGAGGTCAGGAGTTCGAGACCAGCCTGCCCAACATGTTGAAACCCCATCTCTACCAAAAATACAAACATCAGCCAGTGTGGTGGCATGCACCTGTAATCCCAGCTACTCAGGTGACTGAGGCAGGAGAATCAATTGAACCAGGAAGGCAGAGGCTGCAGTGAGCCAAGATAGTGCCACTGCACTCCTGCCTGGGTGAAAAAGTGAGATTCCATCTTTAAAAAAAATTGTTTTTAAAAATAAATTCTCTTAGGTTCATTAAGGTGTGAGGGCTGGTTAAAGGCTTTGTTACATTTTTTTACATTTACAAGATTTTTGTCCAATATCAATTCCCTTATGTACAATAAAGGTTTGGAACTGGTTAAAGGCCTGGTCAAATTCTCCACACTTGCAGTGATTTTTTTTCCAGTATAAATAATTTTATGTATTATAAGGCCTGAAGGCTGGACTTTGCCATATCTTCACATGTATAGGGTTTCTCTCCAGAATGAATTTACTTACAATAAAAGTGAGCACAAATTAAAATCTTTGCTACATTCCTTACAATTGTAGGGGTTCTCTATCATGTGAATTATCTTATATTCAGTAAGGATTGAGCATTGATCAAAGACTTATGACATTCTTCATATTTCTAGGGTTTCTCTCCAGTATGAATTCTCTTATATTTAGTAAGGTTTGAGAACCAGTTAAAGGCTTTACCACATTTTTCACATTTGTAGGGTGGCTCTCCAGTATGAATTCTCTTGTGTCCAATAAGATGTGAGCTCTGGTTAAAGGTTTTGGCACATTCTTCACATTTGTAGCATTTCTCTCTAGTATGAATTTTCTAATTTTTGGTAAGGATTCAGCCATGCATAAAAGCTTTTCACATTCTTCACAGTTGTATGGTTTCTCTCCAGTATGAATCCTCTTATGTTGAGAAAAGTATGAGAACCAGTTAAAATTTTGCCACATTCTTCACATGTGTAGGATTTCCTTCCAGTATGAGTTCTCTTGCGTTCAGTGAGATGTGAGCCCTGGTTGAAGCCTTCGGCACATTCTTCACATTTGTAGAGTTTCTCTACAGTACGAATTCTCTTATTTCGAATAAGGTTTGAAAACCAGTTAAAGGCTTTTCCACATTCCTCACATTTGTATGGTTTCTCTCCTGTATTAATTCTCTTATGTTGAATAAAGATTAAGCACCAGTTAAAAGCTTTGCCACATTCATCACATTGAAAGATTAACATTGGTTAAGTCCACTATAACTTTTTTTCTGTCCCGTACACTAACCCACGCTTTTCCAGTCTTTTAACTTTAAATTTTCAATGCCATAGCTTTCATATCTTCTCATTATCACTTTTGGGAATAAATGTTTTATGCTCTGCCCAGGCAAAAGGTCTGGAGTAAAATGAGAGGACACAGCTAAAAATAAATAAATAAATAAATTATACCACTTATTAGACTCAGGTAAGTATACTCTATGAATACAAAATATAAAATTATACCAAGCACAATAAAATGGCATAATACCACAAGCCCAAATTCCTTAATAGACATATAAACTTAACAAAAATATATTGACGAAAATGCCTTTGTAACAGCTCTAAAAACCAGTTAAAAGATTGCAGTGCCACAGAGGAGAATGATGCCAAAAGCCACATAGAAGACAAAAGAACATTTGTTACATTTACCCACCACAGCCATACCTCCTCCCCAATACAAAATAATGCCTTTAAGTGTAAACTCTCGACTCCTGGCTTCTCTCTCAATAGTGAAAAAAAAATAGTGGCACATGTGTCCATACTTCTGGCTTTGAGGAGTCTTTCCAAAGACTGGTTTCTGTCTACCGTGACATAGAGTGCTGAAAGAAATGGTGCTATACTTTGAATGTCAGGTTGGTGTCTATGAGACAAAAGGTAAATGATTGTTACAGCACAGAGAGACTGTAAGACCACAGACAAACAGCAGGTGTACCAACTAATTACAGGCTCTTCAGCAGGAACATGGGCAAATCCACATAACCCAATAAACGGAACACAAATCTAGGGAAGAGACATCTTAAGAACAGGTTTGAGAAATTCTCAATATCTAGCCTGGCTCACTTTGGGAGGCTGAGGCGGGTGGATCGCGAGGTCAGGAGATCGAGACCATCCTGGATAACATGGTGAAACCCTGTCTCTAATAAAAATACAAAAAAAAAAAATTAGCCGGGCATGGTGGCGGGCACCTGTAGTCCCAGCTACTCAGGAGGCTGAAGCAGGAGAATCGCGTGAACCTGTGAGGTGGAGCTTGCAGTGAGCTGAGATCGCGCTTCTGCACTCCATCCAGCCTGGGTGACAGAGTGAGACTCCGTCTCAAAAAAAAAAAAAAAAAAAAAAAGCTACCCCAGTGTTAACCTTTTCAGTTAAAGGCTGAGAGAAATCACACCTCTCTACAGTGAATGCCTCAACTAGATACTTCCACATGACCTATTATTATTATATCAACAATCATAACTTTATTCTCCGTTATTCAATTACAACTACCAAAGTTCATTTACCACACACCCCCTACACCAAAAATAATCAAAACACAAAAACGTAACAACCCTTGAGAACTAAAATGAACGAAAATCTGCTCACCTCATTTACTGCCCCGACAATCCTCGGTTTACCCACAGCAGCACTAATCATCTTGTTTCTCACCACACTGCTTCCAATCTCCAACTATCTAATTAATAACTGATTGATTTCTATTCAACAATTACTAGTTCAACTTGTTCTAAAACAAATAATAATCACACATACTATTAAAGGATGAACCTGATCCCTTATACTAATATCCCTAATTCTCTTTATTGCCTTAACCAATCTCCTTGGGCTTCTACCCCACTCATTTACACCGACTACCCAACTATCAATAAATCTAGGTATAACAATCCCGTTATGAGCAGGCACAGTAATCACAGCCTTCCACTTTAAAACTAAAAACTCCTTAGCTCACTTCCTACCACAAGGCACACCCATACTACTTACCCCTATACTAGTAATCATCAAAACCACTAGTCTACTTATTCAACCAATGGCACTAGCTGTACATTTAACAGCCAACATTACAGCCGGTCACTTACTCATACACTTAATTGGAGGAGCCACACTAGTATTATCAATTATTAACCTTCCCACAGCTTCAAACACCCTTATTATTCTAATTCTATTGACCACTCTCGAATTCGCTGTGGCCCTTATCCAAGCTTATGCCTTTATGCTATTAGTAAGCCTTTATTTATATGACAACACATAATGACCCACCAAACACACACCTATCATTTCGTCAAACCCAGCCCTTGGCCGTTAACAAGGGCTCTCTCCTCTCTCCTAGTAACATCCAGGTTAGCTATATGATTTCACTATAACTCTATTACTCTTTTAACCTTAGGCCTACTAAACAATACACTGACTATATATCAATGGTGACATGATATTATCCGAGAAAGTACATTTCAAGGCCACCATACAACAATTGTCCAAAAAGGCATCTGATATGGAATAGTCCTATTTATTATCTCAGAAGCATTTTTCTTTGCTGGATTCTTCTGGGCATTCTACCATTCTAGTCTAGCCCCAACTCCAGAACTAGGAAGACACTGACCCCCAACAAGCATTTCTCCCCTTGACCCTCTGGAAGTACTCCTCCTGAATACATCTATATTACTTGCATCAGGGGTTTCAATTACTTAAGCCCATCACAGCCTAATAGAAAATAATTGAAAACAAATAACTCAAGCACTACTTATGACAATTACCTTAGGTATTTACTTCACCCTCCTACAAGTCTCAGAATACTTTGAGGCTCCCTTTGCTATTTCTGATGGAATTTATGGCTCAACATTCTTTACACCTACAGGCTTTCACAGACTTCACATCATTATTGGATCAACATTCCTCACTATCTGTCTCCCCTGCAAATTAAAATACCACTTTACATCTAGCCATCACTTTGGCTTTGAAGACGCCACCTGATATTGACACTTTGTAGATGTAGTATGACTATTCTTGTATATTTCTATTTACTGATGAGGATCTTACTCTTTTAGTATAAACAGTACCACTGACTTCCAATCATTTAGTTTGGACAACATCCAAAAATGAGTAATTAACCTAATACTAGCCTCAGTAATCAACACCCTATTAGCCCTATCACTAACAGTTATTACATTTTGGCTCCCACTACTTAATATTTATATAAAAAAAATCCAGCCCCTACGAATGCGGATTTGACCTGTTATCCTCCGACCACATTCCCTTCTCCATAAAATTTTTTCTAATAGCCATCACATTCCCCCTATTTGACTTAGAAATCGCCCTACTACTTACTACCCTTGCCATAAGCCCTTCAAACAAACAATCTGACACTAACAAACAGCACAGCCCTTATACTAGTTATCATTTTAGTCCTAGGGTTAACTGATGAATGAACTCAAAAAGGATTAGATTGAACTGAATTGGTAGATAGTTTAAGCCAAAATAAATGATTTCGACTCATTAGATTATGATACAACATATTTACCAAATGCCCTCTATTTATATCCATATCATATTAGCATATACCATATCACTTCTGGGGATATTAATCTATCGATCCCATCTGATAGCATCCCTACTATGCCTAGAAGGAATACTATCATTATTCATCATAAATACCCTTATACCTTTAAATATATATTTCACCGTGGCATTCATAATACCCATTACCCTCCTAGTATTTACAGCCTGTGAAGCCGCAGTGGGCCTTGCCTTACTAGTTTCCATCTCCAACACCTATAGCCTAGACTATGTATATAACCTAAATTTACTTCGATGCTAAAAATTATTATTCCAACAATTATACTGCTACCAATAACATGATTCTCTAAAAACTCAATAATCTAAATCAATTCACAGCCTAATCATTAGCTTCATTGCCCTATTATTTATTAATCAATTCAATGACAATCTATTCAACTTCTCATTAACTTTCTCTTCTGATCCACTGACATCACCTCTCCTAATCTTAACAGCCTGACTACTACCTCTTGTAATTATAGCAAGCCAGTACCACCTCTCCAATGAGTCACCCCCATGGAAAAAGCTCTATATTTCCATATTGATTACCCTACAATTTTCTTTAGTCATGGCATTCACAGCCACAGAACTAATTACATTTTATATTCCCTTTGAAGCTACACTTATCCCTACCTTAATTATTATCACTCCCTGGGGTAACCAACCAGAATGCCTCAGTGCAAGCTCATATTTCTTATTTTATACACTAGTGGGATCTCTTCCCCCTACTTATGATACTTATTTATACTCAAAATACCTTAGGTTCACTGAACATGATAATAATATTTAACATCCAAGAACTATTAATCTCCTGATCAAATAACCTTATATGATTAGCATGTGTTATGGGTTTTAGAGTAAAAATACCCCTATACGGACTTCACGTATGACTTCCTAAAGCTCATGTAGAAGCCCCTATTGCAGGCTCAATAGTACTTAGAGCAGTTCTCCTAAAACCAGGCAGCTACGGCATAATATGGCTTACCCTTATCTTCAGCCCCCTGACAGAATATACAGTCTACCGCTTCCTCATGTTATCCTTATGAGGGATAGTTATGATAAGCTCTATTTGTCTACGACAAACTGATCTAGAATCACTTATTGCATATTCTTCCATAAGCCATATAGCACTTATTATTATGTCTATCCTCATTCAAACCCCCTGAAGCTTTACCGGTGCAATTACCCGCAAAATTGCCCATGGACTTCCTTCGTCCTTACTACTCTGCCTAGCAGATTCAAACTATGAGCGAATCCATAGCCAAATCATATTCCCCTCTAGAGGGCTTCAAACACTACTCCCACTAATAGCCTTTTGATGACTTAGAGCAAATCTTATTAACCTTGCCTTACCCCACACCATTAATCTAATGGGAGAACTCTTCGTAATGGTGGCTTCACTCTCCTAAACAAACATCACCATTATGCTTATAGGACTTAATATTAATCACAGCCCTTTATTCCCTATACATACTTATCACAATACAACAAGAAACACATATTACATTAATAGCATTAAACCTTCCTCTACACGAGAAAATATACTAATACACATACACCTTGCACCTATTCTTCTATTATCCCTAAACCCTAAGATTACTATAGGTTTTATACCCTGTAAATATAGTTTAATCAAAACATTAGATTGTGGGTCTAATAATAAAAGTCTGCAACTTCTTATTTACTGAGAAAGTATGCAAGAGCTGCTAACTCATGCCCCTGTGCCTAACAACATGGCTTTCTCAAGTTGTAGAGGATAAGAGCTATCCATTGGTCTTAGAAACCAAACATATTGGTGCAACTCAAAATAAAAGTAATAATCACGTATTTTTCCATTACTATAATAACCTTAATCTCCTTAACCTTACCAATTACTACCACCTTAATCAACCCTCACAAGAACTTGGATCCACATTATGTAAAAATATCTACTGCATGCACCTTCACCATTAGCCTCATTCCCACAACGTTTGTGTATATAGACCAAGAAGCCATCATCTCAAACTGACATTCAATAACAATCCAAACCCTTAAACTCTCACTAAGCTTCAAACTAGACTACTTCTCCATAAAATTTATCCCAGTAGCACTATTTGTCACCTGATCTCTTATAGAATTCTCGATATATAAAATCAGATCCTAACATTAATCAATTTTTCAAATATTTACTTATTTTCCTCACCACAATATTAATTCTAGTTACCGCCAACAACATTTTTTCAACTTTTTATCAGATAAGAAGGTGTAGGAATTATGTCTGGTTTTACTAACTGGCTGATGACACGGCCGAGCAGATGCTAATACAGCAGCCCTCCAAGTGATTCTGTATAACCGCATTGGCGATATTGGCTTCATTTTAGCTATAGCATGATTCCTCTCATCTTACAATACATGAGAACCTCAACGAGCATTTATCCTAAATCCTACCCCTGATCTGCCATTAATTGGCCTTCTCTTAGCAGCAGCGGGAAAGTCAGCTCAATTTGGCCTCCACCCCTGACTTCCTTCCGCCATGGAAGGTCCAACCCCAGTCTCAGCCCTACTCCACTCTAGCGCTATAGTTATAGCAGGAATTTTACTGCTTATCCACTTCCACCCCTTAATAGAAAATAATATGTTAATCCAAACCCTTAAAATGTGTTTAGGGGCTATTGCCACCTTATTTACAGCAATTTGTGCTCTAACACAAAATGTGATTAACAAAATCGTAGCATTCTCCACCTCAAGTCAACTAGGCCTTATAATAGCCACAATTGGCAAGAATCAACCACACCTAGCATTCCTACACATTTGCACCCACACCTTTTTTAAAGCTATACTATTTATAAGTTCAGGATCCATCACCCATAACCTCAACAATAAACAAGATATCTGAAAAACAGGAGGACTATTTAAGACTTTACCCCTTACTTCCTCCTCCCTTATTGGCAGCCTAGCACTTACGGCTATGCCTTTCCTCACAGGCTTTTACTCTAAAGATCTCATTATCAAAAGTGCAAACACATCCCTATACCAACGCCTGAGCCCTCTCTACTACTCTTATTGCCACCTCCCTAGCAAGTATCTATAATATCCAAATTATTTTCTTTGCTCTAATAGGACAATCCCACGTCCCAACCCTAATCAGCATTGACAAAAATAACTCTTCCCTAATAAACCCAATTAAATGCCTTATAGTCGGCAGTATCTTCACTGGGTTTCTCAACACCAATAGCATTATCCCTACACTTCATCCTCCCGAACAACAATATCACTCACCTAAAACTCACAGCCCGAGGTGTAACCATCCGAGGACTCTTACTGGCAATGGAACTTAGTTTTATAACTAATAATCTTAAGATAACATATCCATTACAAACATTCAGCTTCTCCAATATATTAGGATTTTACTCAATCACAATTCACCATACAACCCCTCACTCAAACCTATCTACAAGCCAAAATCTGGCATCACTTCTGCTAGACTTAATTTGACTAGAAAAGTCCATACCAAAGACAAATTCACAGACCCAACTCAAAGCCTCCATTACCATAACTACTCAAAAAGGCCTAATTAAATTTTATTTTTTCTTTGGTTATTCCATCCTTCTTAACTTTACTCTTAATTATCTAATCTATTACCCAGAGTAATTTCAACTGCCACATAAATACTAACAATGTTCAACCAGCAACTACGAACAATCAACACCCATAATTATATAAAGCACCCGCACCCACAGAATCCTGATGCATTAACCCTGGCACCTCCCCCTCAAAAATTATTCAACTTCCCACACTAATAAAATTAACTATGATGACCACCCCATCATACTCACCATTCACCAAAGTAACAACAACTCTATTAGTAGCCCCAATAATAAAGTTTCTAAAACATCAATACTTGATCCTCATGCCTCAGGGTATTCCTCAATAGCCATCACCACAGTATAACCAAAAACAACCATCATCCCCCCCAAATAAACAAAAAAGACTATTAGTCCCATAAAAGCCCCACCATAATTCAACACAATAACACAACCTACAGCACCACTAAGAATTAACCCTAAACTCCCATAAATAGGAGAAGGTTTAGAAAAAAACCCTACAAATCCCATAACAAAAGAACACTTAATAAGAATAAAGCATATGTCATTATTCCCACATGGGTTATAGCCATGACTAATGATATGAAAAACCATCACTGTACTTCAAGAACACTAATGACCATTACATGTAAAACAAACCCACTAATAAAAATCATTACTCATTCATTGATCTCTCCACACCATCTAATATCTCTATATGATGAAACTTCGGCTCACTTCTTGGTACCTGTTTCTGGCCATACACTAGACACCAGATACCCCAATTGCTTTCTCTTCTATTGCCCATATTAACCGAGATGTGGACTACGGCTGAAGAGTCCGCTGTTTTCACACTAATGGCCCTTCAACATTCTTCATCTGCCTCTTCCTACACGTCGGCGGAGGCTTATATTATGGGTCATTCGTACATTTAGAAACATGAAACACTGGCATTATCCTCCTACTCACAACCACAGCAACAGCATTTATAGGCTATGTGCTTCCATGAGGCCAGATACCATTCTGAGGCGCTACCGTAATCACAAACCTACTATCAGCCTTCCCATATATTGGAACTGACCTTGTCCCATGAATCGAAGGTGGATTTCCAGTTTACAAAGCCACTCTTACACAACTCTTCAACTTCCACTTCATCTTACCTTTCACCATAATAGCCCTGACAATTCTCCACCTTTTACTCCTACACGAAACAGGGTCTAATAACCCTTCAGGAATTTCATCACATTCTGACAAAATCACCTTCCACCCTTACTACACAACCAAAGATATTCTAGGTTTAATTTTTCTCCTCCTCATTTTAATAATTCTAGTACTGTTTCTGCCTGACCTCCTGAGCGACCCAGATAATTACACCTTAGTCAACCCCCAAATACCCTGCCCCACATAAAACCACACTGATACTTTTTATTTGTATACACAATCTTACGATCCATCCCCAATAAACCAGGAGTCAATATCTGTCCTGAATCTTAGTCACCGACCTATTCACACTCACATGAATCGGAGGACAGCCAGTTGAACATCCTTTTATTACCATCGGACAGATAGCATCTATGATATATTTCTCTATTATTCTTGTTCTCATACCACTCACTGCCCTAATCAAGAATAAACTACTTAAATGAAACTGCCCTTGTAGTATAATCCAGTACACCAGTCTTGTAAAGCAGAAATGGAGAGTCCCCTCCCTAGGGCAACTCAGAGAAAAAGCATTCCCACTTCACCATCAACACCCAAAGCTGAGATTCTAATTAAACTATTCTCTGTATTCTTTTTGGCGCGCATTTTTACTACTATGTAAGTACTGACCATCAGCACTAATACATTAATACTTTTATGTACTTCGTGCATTACTGCTAGTCCCCATGAATATATAGAACTATCAATGCTTGATTGTACACAGTACATTCACAGATTGTATGACATTACAAGCTTGCTCCACACGCATATAAGCAAGTATTAGCAATTTCTTAACTATCGTATATAATACTACACTTACACATAGAACTAGTTCCATATGGATATCGACCAGTACTCAAAATTCTTAATATTACATAGTGCATTCATTGGTTCATTGGACATAGCACATTTCAGTCAAAACCACCCTCCCAACATGGTTATCTCCTACTAAATTTTAGTCTCTTAGTCTACCAACCTCCGAGAAATCATCATCCCGCTTGGATGTGTTACCCTCCTTGCTCCGGGCCCGTAATACTTGGGGTTGACTATACTGAAACTATACCTGGCATCTGGTTCTTAGCTCAGGGCCATAAAACTAAGATTGCCCATACGTTCCCCTTAAATAAGACATCTCGATGGACTAGTGACTATCACCATATTAACCAGACACAGGAGCACTGTCATGCATTTGGTATTTTTAACTTTTGGGGATGCTATCACTCACCATCACGAAAGGCCTTGTCCCCTTGCCATCAGCTGTAGTCATACTTGGATTTGATTTCCACCAAACCAATTGTAGAAATCGCACCTACTCCTCATGTGATCCACTCGACTCAGCCTCCCAAAGTGCTGGGATTACAGGCGTGAGCCACCATGTCTGGCACTTTTTTTCAATTTAAAAAAAGATTTTTTTGACCAGGCAGAGTGGTCACACCTGTAATCCCAACACTTGGGGAGGCTGAGGTGGAAGGATCGCTTGAGCCCAGGAGTTCAAGACCAGCCTGGTTAACATAGGGAAACCACTTCTTCCCTAAAAATACAAAAAATTAGCCGAGCGTGGTGGTGTCTGCCTGCAGCCCCAGCAGCCCCAGCTACTTGGAAGGCTGAAACGGGAGGATTGCTTGAGCCAGGAGTTCGGGGCTGCAGTAAGACACATCTTAAGGCAGGGTAGGTAGTCAAGGAAGCGAACACGTCCTTGAGACGTGCCAATCATGGTGCTGAGATATGTGACATGTGAACAAGCATGTACAGCTACTGTGCATACGCAACCAAAGGACAGCCCAAAACGTGCTTACACCTCTTCCCAGCTCCTTAGGAATTCATCATGGAAGACTCCCAGAAAGGGAGTTTCGCCAGTAATAATCAGTGCTGTCTCATTGCTACGAGCAGCCTGCCCTGAATTCTCTCTCAGGGTGAACTGTGTATTTTGCACTTCACTATTTTTTTTGAGAAGGGGTCTCGCTCTGTCACCCAGGCTGGAGTGCAGTGTTGCAATCTCAGCTCACTGCAACCTCCACCTCAGAAGTTCGAGCAATTCTCCCATCTCAACCACCCGAGTAGCTGGTATTACAGGCACACGCCACCATGCCAAGCTAATGTTGGCCAGGCTGATTTGAACTCAAGTGATCCACCTGCCTCAGCCTCCAAAAGTGCTGAGATTAGAGGGATGAGCCACTGTGCCCGGGCTATTCTGCACTTAACTTCCAAAATACTTTTTTCTTTGCAATAAATTGCTCTATGCTGCATCACCTTTGCTGTGTGATTCTTGTTTAAATTCCTATTTATTTAATTTTATTTATTTATTTATTTGAGACAGGGTCTCACTATGTTGCCCAGGTGGGTCTCGAACTTTTGAGCTCAAGCTATCTGTCCACCTTGGCCTCCCAAGACAGACATTAACCACCGCACCCAGCCTAAACTCTTTTAAACTTGGAACTGCAGCCCCAAAACAGCTGTCAATAATCTCGCCACTGTACTCCAGCATGGGCGACAGTGTAAGGCCTCATCTCAGAAAAAGAAAAAGATATATTTAAAACAAGAAAAGAAAACTTTAAAAATCCTTACACTCTGGGATGCTGAGGCGTGTGCATCACCTCAGGTCAGGAGTTCAAGTCCAGCCAGGCTAACATGGTGAAACCCTGTCTGTACTAAAAAAAAAAATACAAAAATTAACTGGGCATGGTGGCAGATGCCTGTAATCCCAGCTACTCTGGAGGTTGACACAGGAGAATCCTTTGAAACCAGGAGGCGGAGGTTGCAGTGAGCTGAGATTGTACCACTGCCCTCCAGCCTGGTCAACAGAGTGAGACTCCATCACAAAAAAAAAAAAAAAAGACAGGGTCTCCGTCTGTTGCCCAGACCAGAGCGCAGTGGCGTAGTCGTAGCTCACTGCGCCCTTGACCTCCCAGGCTCAAGTGATTCTCCTGTTTCAGCAGCTGGGACTACCAGCACACATCACCATGCCTGACTAATTTTTTAATTTTTTGTGGTGATGGTCTCGCTGTTGCCCAAGCTGGTCTTGAACTCCTGGCCTCAAGTGATCCTCCTACCAGGGCCTTCTTGCAAAGAGCTGAGAGGACAGGCACGAGCCACTGTGCCTGTTCCCCCAAAGCTGCCTGTTCCTTGAGCATGATGTGTAGCAAGGGGAGCTGGAGTGAGAGCAGCACTGTGGGGAAGGGACAGGACAGCCGCCCTGAGCTGTGTGACGTTAGGCCAAACTCCTCTTCTCCAAGCGAGGTCAACCAGACAGGTGATTTCAGGAGCCCGTGTCTGCTCAGATAGGCTGGATTTTAGCTTTGTAGGTGGATGGGAACCTGTGGGGGTTTAGAGATGCTGGGAGCACCTTTTTCCTGGGAGAGCTTTCCAAACAGGGAACAAACAGAGCCACTCTGGGCCCCGCGGAGGGAGGATCTTACCAGAATCCCTCACCACTGTCGTGCTCCACACCGGTGGTGATGGTGATGTCATCGATGTAGGTGGTGGGTGTCGTGTACAGAAGCACAGACCACTGCAGTCCTGCGTAGTTGAAGAAGTCAGTCTGTGTTCTGGACAAAACAACCCTTGGGATACCTAGGGTGTAAGGACTGTGGTTCTCTGGGCCCTTGCCCTGGGTCCTTTGACTTCAGCTCACAGGCCTCCCCAGCCTCCCCAGATTCAGGGCCTCCACTCTGCAAAGGCCACCCTGTCCCTAGCAGGAAGACCACAGGGTGGGATGGGAAGGTGGGTGCGTGCAGTGGAGACAGGATGGTACCCACTTGGAGGTGTTGGTCATGTAGCAGATGGTCCCTGGTGGCAGGGACCCCCCACCCTTGGGGTTGAGCATATTACTGATGTTGATTAGTGACGCAGAGGCAGGAGGGCAGAGGCCCCACCTGGACCAAGCTGCTGATGTCAGCCCCTCATGCTCTAGCGTGTTGACACCATTCACCCACTGCAGACACAGGAGATATGGGGAGGGGGTGGCAGGTCAGCGCATAAGGAGAGGCCCTGCTATTGGGCACTCCCTCACATAACCTGCAGCATGGGGCTCAGGGGCCTGCCAGGCAGATGGGAAGAATGGCATCCCGATGGGGTAGATCAGGCCACCTATCCCCCTACACAGGACATAGCCCCCAGGGCAGGGCAGAGCAGGGACCACCACCATCCCACGCCAGAAGACAGGCTGTGGGTGGCTGCTGGGGGTCCCATGCTGGTCGGCAGCCATGCCCACCCACCCACCCTGCCTGCTCCTGGCTGCACTGACCACGATGTCATAGGAGTGGGCACTGCCAATCCTCAGCACCACTCTTGTGCGCAGGTCCTGGGTCCATTTCTCCGGCAGGGTCACCTCCCATTCGTACAACATCCAGCTAACAAAATGCCGCAGGCGCCAGTCCTGGCCAATGTCGTTGAAGCTGAAGGGAACCAGCATGTCCAGGGTGGGGCCTGACTGCGGAGAGAGGGGCCAGGCTCAGCTCCTAGGTCCCCAAAAAGATCTGGGGCCAGTGTGCTGCACAGCTGTGCCCCCCCAGGCCTAGCGCAAGTCCTGACATACAGCAGGAACCCTTGGTGGAACGTACAGATAACTTGCTGCAACAGGTCAACTGCCAGGGTGGTTTGTGCACCTGGGCCAGTGGGGCCAGGAGTTCCTCCTCGGGAGTGGATGGGGCCCAATATCTCCCGAGACAGATGACCTACTGCCTGTCACAGGGAGGAAGGCTGGTTGGGAGGATGGGGGAGCTTTGCTTAGGACACTGTGAGTGGGGCGCACACTAGCACACAGCCCTCTCCTCTTCCTCCTGTACTGAATGCCGCAAAGTCAGAAAAAGAGAATGTAGAATAGGCAAATGCAGCCCAGACCTCACCTGGTCCCATTTCTCTACTGACCACATCCAAGTCAGAAGGGGAACAGGGGTGGCGTCCTTGGCCTGATGTCATGTCCTGTCCTCTATCTGAACCTTGAAAACCAAGGGACCTTCCTGCCTCAGCAGAGCTGACCTCAGAACGTCTAAACTGTCCCCTCCTCCCAATCCCCGGGCCCGGCTCTGTGCAGCACATGCCGCTCTGGCTAGATGAGTGTGTGGGTAATCAAAAGCCTGTAATCAGCGCTTTGGGAGGTCAACATGGGAGGATGGCTTGAGGCCAGGAATTTGAGACCAGCCTGGGCAATGTAGTGAGACCCTGTATCTTAAAAAAAAAAAGTTTTTTCGGTGTTTTTTTTAAACAGAGTCTCACTCTGTCACCCAGGCTGGAGTGCAGTGGCGTTATCTCGGCTCATTGCAACCTCCGCCTCCTGGGTTCAAGCGATTTTCCTGCCTCAGTCTTCCAAGTAGCTGGGATTACAGGCATGAACCAACCACACCTGGCTAATTTTTATATTTTTAGTAGAGGCAGTGTTTCACCATGTTGGCCAGGCTGGTCTCGAACTCCTGGCCTCAGGTGATTTGCCCGCCTGCGCCTCCCAAAGTGCTGGGATTACAGGAGTGAGCCACCTAGCCTGTCCAAGGTTTTTTTCTAATTAGCCAGGCGTGGTGGCCCCAGCTAACTTGCAAGGCTGGGGCAGGAGAATCACTTGAGCTCAATGGATTGCGCCACTCAGCTCCAGCCTGGGTGACAGGGCCAAACCCAGTCTCAAAAAAATTTACAAATTAAAAATAAACATTAAAAAGGACACTGCCCAGGCTCACCCTTCACCTCAGGAGGGGGCTCTGCAGGGGCACTTCCTCCTCTTCCCACCTCCTCTGCCTTGGTCTTCCCGGTTTCCCCGGGTCCCCATCCACTAGTCCCGCTCCAAGCCCATTGACCTTTAACCTCCTTTGGGCCCCCAGCTCCGGGATGCCCAGGGGAAGGAGCCTGCAGGGGGCTGGGGCTCCTCTCTCCCACTGCCGGGCTTCCGGGCACCTCCAGGCCCTGCCCCGAGTCCTCACCTCCTGCAGCGGCCGCGGGTACCACTGCTCCTTAAAGCCCTGGCGTCGGTTGTCCAAATCGGCAGGGAAGCTCCAGAGGCCACCCAGCTCCTTGGGCTCCCACGACGGGCGCTCCTGGGGGTATAGCATCCCGCCTTGCAGTGCCAGCGCACAGCAACAGCAGCCCAAACGCCGTGCAGGCCACACCTGTCCACTAGGTCACGCTTTCCACTCCACTGCTTGGCCACCGTCTGCAGGGCTAAGAGCAGTGCAGGAGGAGGCTGCGGACAGGTCGCATCAGGTACCTGAGACGATCCGCGCCATCTTTGCTGAGGGCGAGTGCCAGGCCTAGAGGGGCGGGATGGGCCTGGCGCTGCCCAGTGGGGCCTGTGGCTGGAACCCCGGGCTAGGCCTTTGGGGAAGCGGGACCCTCACCCTCAGCCCCAGCCAAGAAGGGCAAGGTCGGTTCCCCACCCCAGCACAGTCTGGACGATCCAGGGCTGCAGGCCAGGACAGAGCCCCTGAGATCGGTGGGATCCCCCTGTTTCTTCAAGGAGCACCTTCTCTTGCTTTCCACAGCAGGAATTTGAGCAGGCCACAGCAGAGCCTCTTCCATGCCTGCTGGATGCAAACAGAGTGAGATTCCACCTTGGGAGGCCAAGGTGGGCAGATTGCTTGAGTCCAGGAGTTCAAGACCATGGCAAAACCCTGTCTCTACTAAATATACAAAAATACTAAATACCAAAATACAAAAATTAAGACTAGGCATAGTGGCTCACACCTGCAATCTCAGCACTTTGGGAGGCCAACGTGGGAGGATCTCTTGAGGAAAGGAATTTGAGACCAACCTGGGAAACACAGTGAGACCCCCATCTCTACAAAAAATATAATTAAGGCTGGGCGTGGTGGGTCATGCCTATAATCCTAGCACTTTGGGAGGCCAAGGCAGGCAGATCACAAGGTCAGGAGTTCGAGACCGGCCTGGTCAATATGGTGAAACCCCGTCTCTACTAAAAATACAAAAAAATTAGCTGGGTGTGGTGGCATGCGCCTGTAATCCCAGTTGCTCGGGAGGCTGAGAGAGGAGAACCACTTGAATCCAGGAGGCAGACGCTGCAGTGAGCTGAGATCACGCCACTGCACTCTAGCCTGGGCCACAGAGGGACACTGTCTCCAAAAAAAAAAAAAAAAAAAAAAGAGAAAAAAGAAATGAGCAGCCTGGTAGGAAGATGGGGCAGCCCTGAAAGGCTCGGTGAATGTACCAGTCTGAAGCTAACACTCCGCAGATCTGGGATGCTGCCCTCCAAGATGTGGTACACGCTGACAGCTTTCTTTTCCCTCTTCCTCCTCCTCCTCATTTAAAGGCAGGAGCCAGCGTGCCTGGCTGTTTATTCCTCTTCCTCCTCCTCCTTTACAGGCGTGAGCCATCAAGCCTGGCTTCCTCCTCCTCCTCCTCCACAGGTGTGAGCCACCTCCTCTGGTTCTTTGTTGTCCTCCTCCTCCTCCTCATTTAAAGGCGGGAGCCACTGCCTGGCTATTTCTTTCTCCTCCTCATCCTCCTTTACAGATGTGAGCCACCACGCCTGGCTGTTTCTTCCTCCTCCTCCTCTACAGACCTGAGCCACCTCGCCGGGATGTTTCCTCCTCCTTCCCCTCCTTCACAGCCATCGGCCACAACTGGCTGTTTTTTCCTCCTCCTCCTCCTCTTCTACAGACTTGAGCCATCGCACCTGGCTATTTCCTCCTCCTCCTCCACTTTCACAGGCGTGAGCCACCACGACTGTTTTCTCCTCCTCCTCTTTTACACACGTGAGCCGCTGTTTCCTCCTCCTCCTTCTCCTCCTTTACAGGCGTGAGCCATCACACCTGGCTGTTTCCTTTTCCTTCCTCTCTTCCTCTTCCTCCTTTACAGGCGTGAGGCACACGACTCTGTTTTTTCCTCCTTTGCAGGCGTGAGCCACCATGCCTGGCTGTTTCCCCCTCCTCCTCCTTTACAGGAGTGAGCCTCCGTGCCTGGCTGTTTCCTCCTCCTCCCCCTTTAACAGGGATGAGCCACGGCACCTGGCAGTTTCCTCCTCCTCCCCCTTTAACAGGGATGAGCCACGGCACCTGGCAGTTTCCTCCTCCTCCTCCTCTTTTACAGGGGTGAGCCACCAAGCCTAGCTGTTTCCTCGTCCTCCTCCTTCTCTTTTACAGGCGTGAGCCACCACACCTGGCTGTTTCTTCCTCCTCCATAAGCATGAGCCACCTCGCCTGGCTGTTTCCTCCTCCACCTCCTCCTCTTATACAAGCATGAGCCACCGTGCCTGTCTCCTCCCCCTCCTCCTCCTCCTCCCCCTCCTCTGGCATGAGCCACCTCACCTGGCTGTTTCCTCCTCCTCCTCCTTTACAGGCCTGAGCCACCAAGCCTGGCTATTTCCTCCACCTCCTCCTCCTCCTCTTTTACAGGCGTGAGCCACCACACCTGTTTCCTCCTCCTCTTCCTCTTCTTTTACAGGCGTGAGCCACCACACTTGGCTGTTTCCTCCTTCTCCTCCTCTTTTACAGGTGTGAGCCACCGCACCTGTTTCCTCCTCCTCCTCCTCCTCTTCCTCCTCCTCTACAGGCGTGAGCCTCCGTGCCTGGCTGTCCTCTTCCTCTTTTAGAGGCGTGAGCCACCACACCTGGCTGTTTCCTCCTCCTCTTTTACAGGCATGAGCCACCAGGCCTAGCCGTTTCCTCCTCCTCCTGCTGCTCTTTTACAGGATGAGCCACCACGCCTGGCTGTTTCCTCCTCCTCCTTCTCTTTTACAGGCATCAGCCACCATGCCTGGCTGTTTCCTCTTCCTCCTCCTCCTCCTCCTTTTACAGGTGTGAGCCACAACACTTGGCTGTTTCCGCTGCTGCCTCCTCCTCCTCCTCCTCCTCGAGGCATGAGCCACCACACCTGGCTGTTTCCTCCTCCTCTTTTACAGGCATGAGCCACCAGGCCTAGCCGTTTCCTCCTCCTCCTGCTGCTCTTTTACAGGATGAACCACCACACCTGACTGTTTCCTCCTCCTCCTCCTTTAACAGGCATGAGCCATGACGCCTGGCTGTTTCCTCCTCCTCCTCCTTTACAGGCGTGAGCCCCACACCTGGCTATTTCCTCCTCCTCCTCCTCTTTTACAGGGGTGAGCCACCATGCCTGGCTGTTTCCTCCTCCTCCTCCTCTACAGGCCTGAGCCACCTGCCTGGCTGTTTCCTCCTCCTCCTCCTCCTTCACAGGTGTGAGCCACCTCACCTGTCTGTTTCCTCCTCCTCCTCCAACTCCAACTCCTCTTCTGCAGGCAGGAGCCATCACGCCTGGCTGTTACCACCTCCACCTCCACCATCACCTGCACCTCCACCTGCACCTCCACCTCCACCTCCACCTCCACCTCTTCCTTTACAGGTGTGAGTCACCTCACCTGGCTGTTTCCTCCTCCTCCTCTTCATTTTATTATATTTATTTTTTAGACAGAGTCTTGCTCTTGTCAACCGGGCTAAAGTGCAATAGCATGATCTCAGCTCACTGCAACCTTCCCCTCCTGGGTTCAAGCAATTCTGCCCCAGCCTCCCAAGTAGCTGGGATTGCAGGTATCCACCACCACTTCCAGCTAATATTTGTATTTTTAGTAGAGACGGGGTTTCACCATGTTGGCCAGGCTGGTCTTGAACTTCTGACCTCATGTGATCCACCCGCCTTGGCCTCCCAAAGTGCTGGGATTTCAGACATGAGCCACTGTGCCCAGAATAACAATAATAATAATAATAATTATTATTATTATTATTATTTGAGACAGAATTTCACTCTTCTTGTCCAGGCTGGAGTGCAATGGTGTGATCTCAACTCATTGCAACCTCCACCTCCCGGGTTCAAGCGATTCTCCTGCCTCAGTCTCCCACATAGCTGGGACTACAGGCATATACCACCATGCCCGGCTAAGTTTTTGCATTTTAATAGAGACAGGGTTTCACCATTTTATTCACACTGGTCTTGAACTCCTGACCTCAGGTGATCCACCCACCTCAGCCTTCCATAGTGCTGGGATTACAGGCATGAGCCACCACGCCCACTCTATAATTATTATAATAATATCTGTCATGCTGATCTGTGACCAGTGATTCTTGATGTTACTATTATATTGGTGCCAAAGTAATTGGGGATTTTCCCACTGAAGGTAATGGGACTAGACCAGGTGCGGTGGCTCATGCCTGAAATCCCCGCACTCTGGGAGGCCAAGGTGGGTGGATCATCTGAGTTCAGGAGTTTGAGACCAGCCTGACTAACATGGCGAAACCCTATCTCTACTAAAAATACAAAAATATTAGCCAGGCGTGGTGGCGGGCACCTGTAGTCCCAGCTACTCGGGAGGCTGAGGCAGGAGAATTGCTTGAAACTGGGAGGTAGAGGTTGCAGTGAGCCAATCGAGCCACTGCACTTCAGCCTGGGCGACAGAGCGAGACACTGTCTCAAAAAAAAAAAAAAAAAAAAAAGTAAGATCAACAATGGAAGCAGAGAGAGACCTGAAGATGCTACACCACTGGTCTTGCAGATGGAAGAAGGAACTACAAGCCAAGGAATGCAGGTGTCCTCTAGAAACTGGAAAAAACAGGGAAATGGATCCTCCTCTAGATCCTGGATGCCACTTGATTTCATCTCAGAAAAAACAATTTTAGACTTGTGACGTCCAGAATTATAAGATAACACATATCACGTTGAGTCACTGAATTCATGGTTTAGGCCAGGCATGGTGGCTCATGCCTGTAATCCCAGCACTTTGGGAGGTTGTGGCAGGTGGATGGCTTGAGCTTAGGAGTTTAAGACCCCATCTCAGTTTTTAAAAAATAAAATAAAATTATTTAAAAGTTTGGTTTCTCTTTTTTCTTTTTTTAGGAAGGAATCTCACTCTATTACCTAGGCTGGAGTGCAGGGGCATGGTCTCGGCTCACTGCAACCTCTGCCTCCCAGGTTCATGCGATTCTCCCACCTCAGCCTCTCAAGTAGCTGGGACTACAGGTACATGCCACCACACCCAGCTAACTTTTGTATTTTTAGTAGAGATGAGATTTCGCCATGTTGGCCAGGCTGGTCTTGAACTCTTGTGACCTCAAGAGATCTGCCTGCCTCGGCCTCCAAAAGTGCTGGGATTACAGGTGTGAGCCACCATGCCTGGCCAAAATCATTAAAAAAATTTTTTTTTAAGTTTGTGGTAATGTATTACAGCAGCCATAGGAAGCCAGTACTGAGCTTTGGTGTAAATAGATGTTAAAAGACAAAGGAAGAGGAAAAGATCAAGCCAGCTGATAGCAGAACAGGGGAGGCAAATGTGAGTATTAGCTCAGTCCTAGAGAAGAGCTATGCAAACCCTGGATCTCCCTGAACTAAGACAGGTTCGTTCCTTCTGGTGGGGTCAGACCACATGTGTTCAAGTTCATGGGTGACAGGCACTGGTCAGCTGATTGTGGTTTGGTTAGGGAGAAACCTTTTTCCTTTCTCTTTTTTAGAGACAAGGTCTCACTCTGTTGCCCAGCCTGGAGTGCAGTGGTGTGATCATACCTCCCTGCAGCCTCAAGAACTCCCAGGCTCAAGGGATCCTCCTTCCTCAGCCTCCTGAATAGCCAGAACTGCAGACATTCACCACCACAGCTGGCTAATTTTTCATTATTTTTATTTTTTGTAGAGAAAGGGTTTTGCTATGTTGGCCAGGATGGCCTCCTACCTTGGGATCAAAAGATCCTTCCCTATCAGCCTCCCAAAGTGCTGGGATTATAGGTGTGAGCCACCATACCCAGTGACAGGAACTTTTTAATGCAATTGTCTAAAAACAGATTTCCCACTTAGAATGGGGTGTGCCCCATCAATGGAGTCAGTAGAATTGTCACCACAGCAATCTTCTGGTTCTCTATTCCAGTTCTCCTTGTGTTACAGGTAGTACAATGATTATTTTAATACTATCTGCTGTTTCACGGACATAAGGCCTTCCTTCATTTCTGAGAATAGATTTTTAGACACTCTCTCTGGATCAGCAATTCTGGAGTCCCTCTGACTGCTCCTACCATCATGACCCCTAGCCATAATATGATTTATCTCTACATTAGCAGAAACTAACGGAGCCCCTTTTGACCTAACAGAAGGAGAATCAGTTAGTCTCAGGTTTCAACGTCAAATATACCGCAGGTCCATTTGCCCTCTTCTTCATAGCAGAATACATGAAAATTATCGTAATAAATGCCCTAACTACTACAATTTTTCTAGGAACATTACACACTATATATTCACCAGAACTCTATGCTACATATTTCATTACCAAGACCCTCCTCTTAACCTCCCTATTTTTATGAATTCAAACAGCATATCCCCGTTTCGGCTACAATCAACTCATACACCTCCTATGAAAAAATTTTCTACTACTTACACTAGCATTCTGTATATGACATATCTCAATACCCATCCTAATCTCCAGCATCCCACCTCAAATGTAAGAAATACGGCTGACAAAAGAATTACTTTGATAGAGTAAACAATAGAGGATTTCAACCTCTTATTTCTAGAACTATAGGAATTGAACCCACCCCTGAGAATCCAAAATTCCCCATGCTACCTATCACACCACGTCCTAAGGTAAGGTCAGCTAAATAAGCTATCAGGCCCATACCCGGAAAATGTTGGTTATACCCTTCCCGTCCTAATTAACCCATAAGGTCAACTTATTATTTTACCTTACTATTTTTACAGGTACTCTTATCACAATGCTAGGCTCACACTGATTTTTCATCTGAACAGGCTTAGAAATAAATATATTAGCCCTCATCCCAATCTTAATTAAAAAAACAAACCCCCGCTCTACAGAAACAGACACTAAATATTTCCTTATACAGGCAACCACATCTACAGTCCTCATAATAAGTATTCTCTCCAATAACCTGTTCTCCAGACAGTGAACAATAATAAATACTATTAACCAATTTTCATCCTTAATAATAGTAACAGCCTTAGTAATAAAACTAAGGATAGCCCCTTTTCAGTTCTGAGCTCCAGAAGTAACGCAAGGAACTTTCCTAACATCCGGTATACTCCTCCTCACATGACAAATCTAGCCTCTATTTCAGTAATACATCAAATTTTTCCATCAGTAAACACAAACATCCTCCTATCTATCTCAATCTTACCTATTACAGTGGGCAGTTGAGGAGGACTTAACCAAACACGACTACGTAAAATTCTAGTCTACTCCCCAATTACTCATGTAGGTTGAATAACAGCAGTACTAACATACAACCCAAACATTACCACTTTTAACCTATTTACTTCATCTTAACCACCACTGTATTCCTAGCACTCAGCCTGAATTCAAGCACCACAACCCTATCACTATCTCACGCCTGAAACAAATTAACATGGTTACTATCTATAATTCTATCAATTTTATTATCCCTAGGAAGTTTACCTCCATTAACAGGATTCCTGCCTAAATGAATCACCATTCAAGAGTTTACAAAAAATAAGTCTTATTATCCCAACCATTATAGCTATCATAACTCTACTCAATCTGTATATTTACATACGCTTAGTTTACTCCACTTCAGTGACAATATTCCCCACATCCAATAATATAAAAATAAAATGGTAGTTTGAAAACACAAAACCCATATTACTTCTCCCCCCACTTACCATCTTCTCTACCCTCCTCCTACCAATCTCTCCACTAACGCTACCTAAAATCTAAAAATTTAGGTTAAGTAAGACCAAGAGCCTTCAAAGCTCTTAACAAGTGAATTATACTTAGTTTCTGCAAAAAACCTAAAGACTGAAAAACTGTATTCTGCATCAATTGAATGCAAATCAATCACTTTAATTAAGCTAAGCCATGGCTAGACTGTTGGGACTTAAACCCATGAAAATTTAGCTAACACCTAAACACCCTAATCAACTGGCTTCAATCTACTTCTCCCGCCTTTGGGGGAAAAAAGGAGGAGAAGCCCCAGCAGGATTGAAGGTGCTCCTTTGAATTTGCAATGCAACATGAAAATCACCTCGGGACTGCTAAAAAGAGGCCTTGACCTCTGTCTTTAGATTTACAGTCTAATGCTTACTCAGCCTTTTTACCTTTTCTCACTTCACCTATGTTCACCAACCGTGGATTGTTCTCATCCAACCATAAAGATATCGGGACATTATACCTGCTATTCGGTGCATGAGCAGGGATAGTGGGTACAGCCTTAAGCCTCCTTATTCGAGTGGAACTGGGCCAACCAGGTACTCTACTAGGAAATGATCAAATTTACAATGTCATCTTTACCGGTCATGCATTTGTCATAACTTCCTTTACAGGAATATCACTTATAATTGGAGGTTTCGGCAACCGGTTAATCCCTCTGATAAGTGGCGCCCCCGACATAGCATTTTCCCGGATAAATAATATGAGTTTCTGACCCCTCTCGCCCTCTTTCCTACTATTACTTACATCCACTGTAGTAGAGGCCGGCGCTGGAACCGGCTGAACAGTCTAACCCCTCCTTAGTAGGAAACCTAACACATGCAGAAGCCTCTGTAGATTTACCCATCTTCTCACTCCATTTGGCAGGTGTCTCTTCTATTTTAGGGGCCATTAACTTTATCACCACAATTATTAACATAAAACCTCCAGCTATGTGCCAATGCCACACACCCCTTTTCGTCTGATCAGTCCTAATTACAGCAGTTCTCCTACTCCTTTCTCTCCCAGTCCTAGCTGCCGGCATTATAATACTGTTAACTGACCACAATCTTAATACTACTTTTATCGACCCAGGTGGTGGAGGTGAATCCTATCGTATATCAGCACTTATTCTGATTCTCTGGTCACCCCGAAGTCTATATCCTCATCCTACCAGGCTTCAGGATAATTTCCCATATCACAACATACTACTCTGGAAAAAAAAGAGCCATTTGGGTACATGGGCATAGTGTGAGCCATAATATCAATTGGCTTCTTAGGGTTTATTGTATGGGCTCACCACATATTTACAGTAGGAACATATGTAGATACATGAGCATACTTCACCTCAGCTACTATAATTATTGCTATTCCTACTGGTGTCAAAGTCTAGCTGATCGGCTACACTACATGGCAGTAACATCAAATAATCTCCCACAATACTCTAAGCCCTGGGATTTATTTTCCTTTTTACAGTAGGAGGTCTAACCGGCATTGTACTAGCCAATTCAACACTAGATACTGTTTTACATGACACATATTATGTTGTAGCCCATTTCCATTAAGTCTTATCAATAGGAGCCGTATTTGCTATTATAGGAGGCTTTGTCCACTGATTCCCCCTTTTTTCAGGTTATACGCTTAATCAAATCTATGTTAAAACTGACTTTGCCATCATATTTAGAGGGGCCAATTTAACTTTTTTCCCCCTGCAGCATTTCCTCGGCCTATCCGGTATGCCTCGATGTTACTCCAATTATCCCGATGTATACACCACATGAAATATTATTTCATCCAGAGGCTCATTTATTTCCCTAACAGCAGTAATGCTAATAATTTTCATGATCTGAGAAGCCTTTGCTTCAAAACGAAAAGTTCTAACAATTGCACAACCATCTACCAACTTAGAATGACTGTATGGCTGTCCACCACCCTATCACACATTCGAAGAACCAACCTACATGAAGACCTAAGTGAAAAAGGAAGGAATCGAACCTCCACAGACTGTTTCAAGCCAATCCCATAACCTCTACAAGTTTCTTGATAAGATATTAGTAAAATTATTTCATAACTTTGTCAAAGTTAAGTTATAGGTTAAGCCCTATATATCTTAATGGCCCATCCAGTTCAATTAGGTCTTCAAGATGCTTCATCCCCTACTATAGAAGAACTACTTACCTTCCATGACCACACTCTTATAATTATTTTCCTAATTAGTTCCCTGGTTCTATACATTATTTCTCTAACACAACAAAACCAATTCATACTAGCACCACAGATGCCCACAAATTAAAGACTGTCTGAACTATCTTGCCTGCCATCAGCTTAATCTTAATTGCCCTCCCATCCATATGTAGCCTGTATATAACAGATGAAATCAATAACCCCTCTCTCACTGTTAAAACAATTGGACATCAATGGTATTGAAGCTACGAGTACACAGATTCTGAAGAATTAAGCTTCGATTCTTATGCTTCCGACAGCCGACTTAAAACGAGGAGAACTTCGACTCCTGGAAGTCAATAACTGAACAGTCGTCCCAAGAGAAATTCCCACCTGCATGTTAATCGCACCCAAAGCTCTCCTGCACTCATGAACTACTCCCTCACTACGGTTAAAAACAGATGCAATCCCTGGATGCTTAAACCAATTTGCCTTACCTGCTACATGACCAGGCGTCTACTATGGACAATGTGCAGAAATTTGTATAAAACCACAGTTTTATACCTATTGTTCTAGAATTAGTCCCATTAAAAACTTTCAAAACTTGGTCTATATCTGCACTATAATATCACTGTAAAGCTACCCCAGCGTTAACCTTTTCAGTTAAAGACTGAGAGAAATCATACCTCTCTACAGTGAATGCCTCAACTAGATACTTCCACACGACCTATTATTACTGTATCAACAATCATAACTTTATTCTCCATTATTCAATTAAAACTATCAAAGTTCATTTACCACACACCCCCTACACCAAAAATAATCAAAACACAAAAACGTAACAACCCTTGACAACTAAAATGAATGAAAATCTGCTCACCTCATTTACTGCCCCGACAATCCTCGGTTTACCCACAGCAGCAACTAATCATCTTCTTTCCCACCACACTCCTTCCAACCTCCAACTACCTAATCAATAACCAACTGATTTCTATTCAACAATGACTAGTTCAACTTGTTCTAAAACAAATAATAATCACACATACTATTAAAGGATGAACCTGATCCCTTATACTAATATCCCTAATTCTCTTTACTGCCTTAGCCAATCTCCTTGAGTTTCTACCCCACTCATTTATACCAACTACCCGATTATCAATAAATCTCAGTATAGCAATCCCCTTATGAGCAGGCACAGTAATCACAGGCTTCTAATTTAAAACTAAAAACTCCTTAGCTCACTTCCTACCACCAGGCACACACATTCCACTTACCCCTATACTAGTAATCATCCAAACCATTAGTCCACTTATTCAACTAATGGCACTAGCTGTACATTTAACAGCCAACATTACAGCCGGTCACTTACTCATACACTTAACTGGAGGAACCACACTAGTATTATCAACTATTAATCTTCCCACAGCTTCAATCACCCTTATTATTCTAATTCTATTGACCACTCTCAAATTCGCTGTGGCCCTTATCCAAGCTTGTGTCTTCATGCTATTAGTAAGCCTTTATTTATATGACAACACATAATGACCCACCAAACACACACCTATCATTTAGTCAAACCAGCCCTTGGCTGTTAACAGGGTCTCTCTCAGCTCTCCTAATAACATCTGGCCTAGCTATTATGATTTCACTTTAACTCTATTACTCTTTTAACCTTAGGCCTACTAAACAATACACTGACTATATATCAATGGTGACATGACATTATCTGAGAAAGTACATTTCAAAGCCACCATACAGCAACTGTCCAAAAAGGCCTCCAATATGGAATAGTTCTATTTAATATCTCAGAAGTAATTTTTTTTTTTTTGCTGGGTTCTTCTCGGCATTCTACCATTCTAGCCTAGCCCCAACTCTAGAACTAGGAGGACACTGACCCCTAACAGGCATTTCTCCCCTTGACCCTCTGGAAGTACTCCTCCCGAATACATCTGTATTACTTGCATCAGGGGTTTCAATTACCTGAGCCCATCACAGCCTAATAGAAAATAATCGAAAACAAATAATTCAAGCACTACTTATCACAATTACCTTATGTATTTACTTCACCCTCCTACAAGTCTCAGAATACTTTGAGGCTCCCTTTGCTATTTCTGATGGAATTTATGGCTCAACATTCTTTACACCTACAGGCTTTCACGGACTTCACATCGTTATTGGATCAACATTCCTCACTATCTGTCTCCCCTGCCAACTTTACATACCACTTTACATCTAGCCATCACTTCGGCTTTGAAGCCGTGGCCTGATATTGACACTTTGTAGATGTGGTATGACTATTCTTCTATATTTCTATTTACTGATGACGATCTTACTCTTTTAGTATAAACAGTACCATTGACTTCCAATCAGTTTTGACAACATCCGAAAAAGAGTAATTAACCTGCCCTAGCAGTCAACACCCTATTAGCTCTATCACTAATAGTTATTATGTTTTGGCTCCCACAACTTAATATTTATATAAAAAAATCCAGCCCCTACGAATGCAGATTTGACCCATTACCCCCCACCCACATTCCCTTCTCCATAAAATTTTTTCTAGTAGCCATCACATTCCTCCTATTTGACTTAGAAATCGTACTACTACCCTTGCCATGAGCCCTTCAAACAAGCAACCTGACACTAATAATCAGCACAGCTCTTAATACTAGTTACCATTTTAGTCCTAGGGTTAACTCATGAATGAACTCAAAAAGGATTAGACTGAACTGACTTGGTAGATAGTTTAAGTCAAAATAAATGATTTTGACTCATTAGATTATGATAGAACATATTAACCAAATGCGCTCTATTTGTATCAATATCATATTAGCATATACCATATCACTTCTGGGGATATTAATCTATTGATCCCACCTGATATCATCCCCACTATGCCTAGAAGGAATAATATTATCATTATTCATCATAAATACCCTTATACCTTTAAATATACATTTCACCCTAGCATTCATAATACCCATTACCCTCCTAGTATTTGCTGCCTGCGAAGGCACAGCGGGCCTTGCCTTACTAGTTTCAATCTCCAACATGTATGGCCTAGACTATGTACATAACCTAAATTTACTTCAATGCTAAAAATTATTATTATTCCAATAATTACACTGCTACCAATAAAATGACTCTCTAAAAACTCTATAATCTGAATCAATATGACTATTCACAGCCTAATCATCAGCTTCATTGCCCTATTATGTTTTAATCAATTTAATGACAATCTATTCAACTTCTCATTAACTTTCTCTTCTGATCTGCTGACATCACCCCTTCTAATCTTAACAGCCTGACTACTACCTCTTAGAATTATAGCAAGCCAGTACCACCTCTCCAATGAGTCACCCCCATGGAAAAAGCTCTACTATTTCCATATTGGTTTTCCTACAATTTTCTTTAATTATGGAATTGACAGCCACAGAACTAATTATATTTTATATTCTCTTTGAAGCTACACTTATCCCTACCTTAATTATTATCACCCCCTGAGGTAACCAACCAGAACGCCTCAATGCAAGCTCGTATTTCTTATCTTATACACTAGTGGGATCTCTTCCCCCTGCTTACTATACTTATTTATATACTCAAAATACCTCGGTTCACTGAACACGATAATAATATTTAACACCCAAGAACTATTAATTTCCTGATCCAATAACCTTGTATGATTAACATGTATTATGGGTTTTATAGTAAAAATACCCCTACATGGACTTCACCTATGACTTCCTAAAGCCCATGTACAAGCCCCTATTGCAGGCTCAATAGTACTTGCAGCAGTTCTCCTAAAACCAGGCAGCTATGGCATAATACGGGTTACCCTTATCCTCAGCCCCCTGACAGAATATACACCTTACCCCTTCCACATGTTATCCTTATGAGGGATAGTTATGATAAGCTCTATTTGTCTATGACAAACTGATCTAAAATCACTTATTGCATATTACTCTGTAAGTCATACAGCACTTGTTATTAAGGCTATCCTCATTCAAACTCCCTGAAGCTTTACCGGTGCAATTACCCTCATAATTGCCCATGGACTTGCTTCAACCTTACTATTCTGCCTAGCAAATTCAAACTATGAGTGAATCCATAGCCGAATCATATTACTCTTTTAAGGTCTTCAAACACTACTCCCACTAACAGCCTTTTGATGACTTATAGCAAACCTTACTAACCTTGCCTTACCCCCCACCGCTAATCTAATAGGAGAACTCTTTGTAATGGTGGCTTCCTTCTCCTGATCAAACATCATCATTATGCTTATAGGACTAATATATTAATCACAGCCCTTTATTCCCTATACATGCTTATCACAACACAAGGAACACTTACATATTACATTAACAGTATTAAACCTTCCTCCACACATGAAAAGATGCTAATACTTACACACCTTGCACCTATTCTCCTATTATCCCTAAACCCTAAGATTATTATAGGTTTTATACCCTGTAAGTATAGTTTAATCAAAACATTAGATTGTGGGTTTAGTAATAGAAGTCTGCAATTTCTTATTTACTGAGAAAGTATGCAAGAACTGCTAACTCATGCCCCCATGCCTAACAACATGGCTTTCTCAAGTTGTAGAGGATAAGAGCTATCCATTGGTCTCAGGAACCAAAAATATTGGTGCAACTCCAAATACAAGTAATAATCATGTATTTTTCCATTACTATAAATTTAATCTCCTTAACCTTACAATCACTACATTAATCAACTCTCACAAGAACTCATATCCATATCACGTAAAAATATCTACTGTATGCACCTTCACCATTAGCTTCATTCCCACAATGTTTGTGTATATAGACCAAGAAGCCATCATCTCAAACTGATATGGAATAACAATCCAAACCTTAATCTCTCACTAAGCTTCAAACTAGACTACTTCTCCATAAAATTTATCCCAGTAGCACTATTTGTCACCTGATCTATTAGAGAATTCTCAATATGGTATATAAAATCAGATCCCAACATTAATCAATTTTTCAAATATTTATTTTCCTCACCACAATATTCTAGCTACCACCAACCTTTTTTCACAACCTTTTTCAACTTCTTGTCAGATAAGAAGGCATAGGAATTATGTCTTTTTTTACTGATTGGCTGATGACACGGCCGAGCAGATGCTAACACAGCAGCCCTCCAAGCAATTCTATATAACCACATTGGCGATATTGGCTTCATTTTAGCTATAGCATGATTCCTCTCATCCTGCAATACATAAGAACCTCAACAAGCATTTATCCTAAATCCTTCCCCCGACCTTCTTCCATTAATTGGCCTTCTCTTAGCAGCAGCGGGAAAGTCAGCTCAATTTGGCCTCCACCCCTGACTTCCTTCCACCATGGAAGGCCCAACCCCAGCCTCAGCCGTACTCCACTCTAGCACTATAGTTGTAGCAGGAGTTTTCCTGCTTATCCACTTCCACCTTTTAATAGAAAATAGCATATTAATCCAAACCCTTACACTGTGTTTAGGGGCTATTGCCACCTTATTTACAGCAATTTGTGCTCTAACACAAAACGTTATCAACAAAATCGTAGTGTTATCCACCTCAAGTCAACTAGGCCTTATAATAGTCACAACTGGCATTAATCAAGCACACCTAGCATTCCTACATATCTGCACCCATGCCTTTTGTAAAGCTATATTATTTATATGTTCAGGATCCATCACCCATAACCTCAACGATGAACAAGATACCTGAAAAACAGGAGGACTATTTAAGACTTTACCCCTTACTTCCTCCTCCCTTGTTATTGGCAGCCTAGCACTTACGGCTATGCCTTTCCTCACAGGCTTTTATTCTAAAGATCTCATTATCACAACTGCAAACACATCATATACCAAAGCCTGAGACCTCTCCACTACTCTTATTGCCACCTCCCTAACAAGAGTCTATAGTATCCAAATTATTTTCTTTGCTCTAATAGGACGACCCCGCTTCCCAACCCTAATCAGCATTGACGAAAAAAACCCTTCCCTAATAAACCCAATTAAATGCTTTATAGTCAGCAGTATCTTCCCTGGGTTTCTCATCACCAATAGCATTATCCCTAACTTCATCCCCCCAAACAACTAAAACTTACAGCCTTGGGTGTAACCGTCCTAGGACTCTTACTGGCAATGGAACTTAGTTTTATAACTAATAATCTTAAGATAACATATCCATTACAAACATTCAACTTCTCCCATATATTAGGATTCTACTCAATCACAATTCATCGTACAACCCCTCACTCAAACCTATCTACAAGCCAAAACCTGGCATCACTTCTGCTAGATCTAACTTGACTAGAAAAGTTCATACCAAAGACAATTTCACAGACCCAAATCACAGCCTCCATTACCATAACTACTCAAAAAGGCCTAATTAAATTTTATTTCTTTTTTTATTCCACCCTTTTTAACTTTACTCTTAATTATCTAATCTATACCCCAAGTAATTTCAACTGCAACATAAATACAAACAAACAGTGTTCAACCAGCAACTACCACCAATCAACACCCATAATTATATAAACCACCAGCACCCGGAGAATCCTCACAAATCAACCCTGGCCCCTCACCCTCAAAAATTATTCAACTTCCCACACTAATAAAATTAACTATGATGACCACCCCATCATACTCACCATTCATCAAAGTAACAACAACTCTATTGGTAGTCCCAGTACTAAAGTTCCTAAAACCTCAATAGTTGATCCTCATGCCTCAGGGTATTCCTCAATAGCCATCACCGCAGTATATCCAAAAACAACCATCATCCCCCCCAAATAAATAAAAAAGACTATTAATCCCATAAAAGCCCCACCATAATTCAACACAACACAACCTACAGCACCACTAAGAATTAACCCTAAACCCCCATAAATAGGAGAAGGTTTAGAAGAAAAACCTACAAATCCCATAACAAAAGAACACTTAATAAGAGTAAAGCATATGTCATTATTCCCACATGGGTTATAGCCATGACTAATGATATGAAAAACCATCATTGTACTTCAAGAACACTAATGACCATTACATGTAAAACAAACCCACTAATAAAAATCATTAGTTACTCATTTATTGATCTGCCTGCACCATCTAATATCTCTATATGATGAAACTTCGGCTCACTTCTTGGTACCTGCTTAATCCTCCAGATCCTCACAGGGTTATTTCTGGCCATACACTACACACCAGATACCTCATTTGCTTTTTCTTCAGTCGCCTATATTAACCGAGATGTGGACTACAGCTGAAGAGTCCACTATTTTCACACTAATGGCTCTTCAACATTCTTCATCTGCCTCTTCCTACACGTCAGCGGAGGCTTATATTATGGGTCATTCATATATTTAGAAATCTGACATAGTGGCATTATCCTCCTACTCACAACCACAGCAACAGCATTTATAGGCTATGTGCTTCCATGAGGCCAAATATCATTCTGAGGCGCTACCGTAATCACAAACCTACTATCAGCCTTCCCATATATTGGAACTGACCTTGTCCAATGAATCGGAGGTGGATTTCCGGTTGACAAAGCCACTCTTACACGATTCTTCGCCTTCCACTTCATCTTACCTTTCACCATAATAGCCCTAACGCTTCTCCACCTTTTATTCCTACACGAAACAGGGTCTAAAAATCCTTCAGGAATTTCATCACATTCTGACAAAATCACCTTCCACCCTTACTATACAACCAAAGATATTCTAGGTTTAATTTTTCTCCTCCTCCTTTTAATAATTCTAGTACTGTTTTCGCCTGACCTCCTGAGTGACCCACATCATTACACCTTAGTCAACCCCCTAAATACCCTGCCCCACATTAAACCACAGTGATACTTTTTATTTGCATATGCAATGTTATGATCCATCCCCAATAAACTAGGAGGCGTACTGGCCCTTCGATTATCCATTCTCATTCCAGCAGTTATTCCTGCCCTCCACACATGGCAAACAACAAAGCATCATATTCCGCCCATTAAGTCAGTATCTGTCCTGAATCTTAGTCACCGACGTATTCACACTCACATGAATCGGAGGACAGCCAGTTGAACATCCTTTCATTACCATCGGACAGATAGCATCTATGATATATTTCTCTATTATTCTTGTTCTCATACCACTCACCACCCTAATCGAAAATAAACTACTTAAATGAAACTGCCCTTGTAGTATAATCCAATACACCAGTCTTGTAAAGCAGAAATGGAGAGTCCCCTCCCTAGGACAACTCAGAGAAAAAGCATTCCCACTTCACCATCAACACCCAAAGCCGAGATTCTAATTAAACTATTCTCTGTATTCTTTGTGGCATGCATTTTAACTACTATGTAAGTGCTGACCATCAGCACTAATACATTAATACTTTTATGTACTTTGTGCGTTATTGCTAGTCTCCATGAATATATAGCACTATCAATGCTTGATTGTACACAGTATATTCTCAGATTATATGACATTACAAACTTGCTCCACATGAATATAAGCAAGTATTAGCAATTCCTTAACTATCGTACATAATACTACACTTACATATAGAACTAGTTCCACATGGATATCGACCAGTACTCAAAATGCTTAATATTACATAGTACATTCATTTGTTCATTGGACATAGCACATTTCAGTCAAAACCACCCTCCCAACATGGATATCTCCTACCAAATTTTGGTCTCTTAATCTACCAACCTTCTAGAAATCCTCATCCCACTTGGGCATGTTACCCTCCTCGCTCCAGGCCCATAATACTTGGGGGTGACTATACTGAAACTATACCTGGCATCTGGTTCTTACCTCAGGACCATAAAACTAAGACTGCCCACATGTTCCCCTTAAATAAGACATCTCAATGGACTACCGACTATCACCCTATTAACCAGTCACAGGAGCACTGTCACACATTTGGTATTTTTAACTTTTGGGGATGCTATCATTCACCATCACAGAAGGCCTGGTCCCCTGTCCATCAGCTGTAGTAGTACTTGGATTTGATTTCCACCAAACCAATTGTAGAAGTCACACCTACTCCTCAGGTGATCCACCTGACAAGGCCTCCGAAAGTGCTGGCATTAGAGGCGTGAGCCACCGTGTCTGGCGCTTTTTTTAAATTAAAAAAAAGACTTTTTTGGCCAGGCACAGTGGTCACACCTGTAATCCCAACACAGGAAGGCTGAGATGGAAGGATCGCTTGAGCCCAGGAGTTCAAGACCAGCCTGGGTAACATAGGGAAACCACTTCTTCCTTAAAAATACAAAAAAATTAGCCGGGCATGTTGGTGCATGCCTGCAGCCCCAGCAGCCCCTGCAGCCCCAGCTACTTGGGAGGCTGAAGTGGGAGGATTGCTGCTCTGGAGCTCTGCCCCCAGCTCATCCCAGGATCTGCTCCACCTCCCTCCTCAGGACTCAGGTGCAGCATTGCAGAGGATGTTTACTGAGCACCTGCTATCTGCCAGGCACTGTGCTAGGTGCAGGGGATCTCGCAACAAACAAAATTCCTGCTTTTATGGAGCAGACATTCAGTAAGTGGAGAGGGATAAACAAATCAGTGAAAGGTACGAATGTCAGCTGCTAATCCATGTTACGGGGAGACATTCAGCAGGCTTGGGGATAGGAAGTCCCAGGTATGTGGGAGGGTGTGTTAGCTTCCTGTGGTTGCTGTGAGAAATCACCACCAACCTGATAGCTTCAAACAACACAGATGGACTCTCTCCTAGCTCTGAAGGTCAGGAGTCTGCCATCAGTTTCACCGGGTTAAGTCGAGGTGTCAACAGGGCTGGCTCCTGCTGGATGCCCTGAGGGCAGGATTCTTTGCATTTTCAGTGTCTGTGTTTCCTTCCTTCCTTCCTTTCTTCATTTCTTCCTTTCTTTCTCCCTTCCCTTCCCTTCTCTTCCTTTCCTTTCTTTCTTTCCTTCCTTCCTCTCTTTCTTTCTCCCTTCTCTTTCTCCTCCCTTTCCTTCCCCTTCCCTTCTTCCCTTCCATTCCCTTCTATTCCCTCCCTCCCTCCCCTCCCCTCCACCTCTTTCTTTTTTTCTTTCTCTTTGTTTCTTTCCTTCTTTCTTTCTTTTTCTCTCTTTCTCTCTTTTTTTTCTTTCTCCCTTCCCTTCCCTTCTCTTCCTTTCCTTTCCTTTCTTTCTTTCCTTTCTCCCTTCTCTTTCTCCTCCCTTTCATTCCCCTTCCCTCCTTCCCTTCCCTTCTCTTCCCTCTCCTCCCCTTCCCTCCCCTCCCCTCCTCTTTCTTTCCTTTTTTCTTCTCTCCCTCTCTTTCTCTCTTTCTCCCTCCCCTTCCCTCTCCTTCCCTCCCTCCTTTCCTCCCTCCCTCCTTCCCTTCCTTTCCTTCCCCTTCCCCTTCCACTTCCCCCTTCCCTTCCTTTCCTTCCCTTCCCCTTCCTTCCTTCCTTTTTTTTTCCTCTCTGTCTTTGTCTCTTTCTTTTTTTTAGAGATGGACTCTCGCTCTGTCACCCAGGCTGGAGTGCAGTGGTGCAATCTTGGCTCACTGCAGCCTCTGCCTCCTGGGTTCAAGTGATTCTCCTGCCTCAGCTTCCCAAGTAGCTGGGACTACAGATGCACACCACCAGGTCCAGCTAATTATTTTTGTATTATTAGTAGAGACAGGGTTTCACCATGTTGGCCAGGCTGGTCTTGAACTCCTGACCTCAAGTGATCTACCCGCCTCGGCCTCCCAAAGTGCTGGTCCGGCCTGTATTTTCTTTTAAGCCCCTCATATTCCTGGGCTCGTGGCGCCTTCCTCCATCCTCAAGCACATGATTCCAGTATCTGCCCTGTCGCTACAGCTCCTTTGACTCAGACCCTCCTGCCCCACTCTTATAAAGACCCCTGTGATTACACTGGTCCCACTCAGGTCATCCAGAGTCATCTTTCGATCTCAAGATCCTTCACTTAACTACATCAGCAAAGCCCCTTTGCAATGGACATGCACACAGGTCCCAGGGGTTTGAATGTGGACACATATGGGGGGCCCTTGTTCAGCCCCCTATGGAGGGTGGTTGTTGATTTTCTGTAAGATGGTCAGGGAAGACCCTGCTGAGAAGCCACCATTTGAGCCAAGACCAGAGGAGCTAAAGCTGTGGGCCAGGATGACGTCGAGGGTGGAGCCTTCCAGGCAAAAGAACAATGAGTACAAAGTCGGCAACAGGTGTGCTGGCATGTTCCAGGAAAACCGGGGAGGGAGCCACAGCTGCGGCCAAGTGAGGAGAGGAGCAGTGGGAGGTGAGGTCAGAGAAGCCTTGGGGACAGAAGCTGTGGGCCTCAGTGGTTATCATGAAGCTCGGGGTTTTACTCTGAGTATGTAGGAGCCATGGAGGGTTCTGAGCAGAGGAAGCACAAGACCCGACCTAGGTTTCACAGGCTTCCTCTGGCTGCTGTGTGGAAAATAGGGAAATGGGGCAAGAGTGGAAGAAGGGAGGCCTGTCGGGAGGCTTTTGCGCAATGGCCCGGGTGAGAAAGACTCATGGCTTCTTCCAGATGCTGGGATGTGTCCCCCATGTCGCCTTTCAGAAGCAGCCCCACTGCCTAGGGGATTGCCTGCTGAGAGCTCACAGCTGAGACCCTCCCCAGAAAATGCCTCTGGCTGACAGGAGCTGCTTTGCCCAGTCACCCTTCCTGAGGTCCCTCCATCTCCAAAGACTGGTGGTAAACACAGGGGTCTAAAGATCCAGCCCCTTGACTCAATTCATCGCAGTTCTGAAGGGCCATCTTCACTGCAGACTTCCTCGAAGGATGGATTGCAAAGTCATGAGTAGAGCATGCAGGGCTCAGGCGACTATCTATATGTCTCTCTATATTTTAGGATCGCTGTCTACATTAGCAATTTGTTTAAAAATATATTTCAAAATTCCTGGGCCCACGTGAGGTCTAGTGATTTATCCATGAAGGTATAGAATAAGGGATAGAGAAGGGGTACTTATGTGGTTTATTGTCCAACAGATCGTGTGAAAGTTTTTCGTCATGTCCAGGCACCACCTCTTCCTGGTCAGGCCCATGTTATATACGAGAACAGTGGAACAAGTCAAAGGCAAAGCAACACGTCCCCCTGTAAAAACTGTCAGTGTAACCGTCCACTTCCGTATCTGTCCAGTCACTTAACAAATATTGTCCAGTCACTTAACACCTTTAAACACAGGCCGCTGTGCTGGTGTCTGGGACACAGCGGTGAGTAAGAGCCGTCTAATCTCACGACACTCTCAGGAAGTTCCAGTCTATGAGGATGGACAGCATGCAGGTCAACACATAAACATCATTCAGACTGTGAAAAGTACAACAAAGGACACAGATTGGGATATGGGATAAAGAGTCGTGGGGGTGGAGCTACTGTCTCATTTTGGGTGGTCTGGGAGGGCCTCTCTGAGGAGGTGACATGTGGGCTGAGTCCTGAAGGATAAGAAGGGGCTGCAACGGGTGATTTGAGGGAGCAGTGTACTAGGTGGGAGGAACAGCAAGTGCAAAGGCCAGAGATCAGGCAGATCAGAGATGAGGCCAGGGTATCTAAGAAGTCAGGAGAGTGCTAAGAGATGGGGATGCAGAGACAGTGTCAGGTGAAATAGAAAGAGAAGGGAGCCAGTTGTGATGGCTGACACCTGTAATCCCAGCACTTTGGGAAGCAGAGGTGGGCAGGTTGCTTGAGCCCAGGAGTTTGAGATCAGCCTGGACAATGTGGCCAGACCTCATGTCATAAAAAAACAAAACAACAACAAAAAAACCCAGATGTGGCACATGCCTGTGGTCTCAGCTACTGAGGAGGCAGGAGGATTACTTGAGCCTGGAAGATTGAGGCTGCAGTGAGTCAAGATCATGCCCCTGTAATCCAGCCTGGGTGGGTGACATAACAAGAACCTGTGTCCAAAAAAAAAAAAAAAAAAAAAAAAGAAAAAAGAAAAGAAAAAAAGGAGAGGGAAGAGAATTGTCACATTTTATTGCAACAACAGTGTTTTGTTTTATTTAAAATATTTTCTCTCCCCTTTGAGTCCAGCCTGACACTCAGGAGATGGGGAGAGCCTTCCTCTCATTCTGCCTCAGGAGGAGCTCCAACCTGCTCCATTCAATCTCCATCAGCTCTGGCAAGCTCTTGGGCTCTGCTGGCTGTAACACTGCTCCCTGTTTACCAGAGGCTTTTGCTGGCACATTAAATGTATCACTCAGACTCTGAACTAGATCGAGCCACAGAAAGCTTTGATTCATGGAGCTGCTGGTCCCCATTACCACAAGATATACATTCTTTCTCTTCGTTAAGGAATTAAGATGCCATATTGAAACTTTAGTCTGTAAATACAGGTAAATAAAACATGATTACAGAAATCATTTTCAATAAAAATTCCTCTTGAGCTTAAGTTTCTGCCTTACTGAATTCATCTTTTGAGAGTGGGTGGTTGTGCCTGCTGCAGATAATTGTGACCCTGAATAGCTGGACCTGTGTTCACTGTGAACCAATGTTTCCTCTGAGAGCCTCAAAGACCCTGAGTGTGAATTGCCTGAGTGGGTGGGGTCTCTTACCCTGTGAGTCCTCCCACCAGGGCCCCATCCTTCCACCCATCTTCCCTAGATCCTGTTTCCCTTGAGGTCTGAGCTGGGGTTCCCAGTGAGGGGTCATCCTTGCTGTGAGATAAAACCAAGGGGTGACTCCCCACCCCTATGCAGGGCCCTAGAGGGTGTGCATGGCTTCAACCGTCTGACCAAGGACAGATCTGACTCCCTGCTCAGGGCAGCAGCTGGTGGTTCATTCAGCCCCAGCGGCATCTCAATGGGGGTAATGTAAGGGGCACAGAGAACCGAGGATTGGGTCTGATGGGATTAAACCCCCAACTGGTGTCCCTGTGTCTTCTCTTTCCTGACACCAGACACCAAGAAGAAACAGCCCCAAACACACCCGTCAGTGAATTCTGAAGGGTGAGCTGGGGGCCAGGCGGCCTTTGAAGGCTCCACGTGGGTTTTGGGCTTTTGCTTTTTGCAGCAGCAAATCCACTGCTCTGGGCTGGGAATTGGTGTTTGCTAAATGCACAGGTGGTCTGGAGTGATGTTTTCCTTCTTCAGCAAAGTAACACATGCTCCTTACAGAGAGTTAGACATACAAAGAGGCAGGCATGTTTTTTAAGGATGAGTTAAACATTCAACAGGTTCTCGGGCACTGAGTCAAAGGTCTCCCCGCAGGCCAGCCCCTCAGCCTCCCAGTTTCTTCTTGGAGAAGCCAGTGCAGGGCCCCGCGGTGGGGGCTGGTGGGTAGGAGGCTGTCTCAAGACACCAGGAGGCGATTAGAGAGTCTCAGTCCATTTTGATACCTGTGCTCGGGAGTTGCTGGCTTGGACTGGACTCCTGGCAGCACCCAGCGAGAAAGGGACAAAGCAGGCTGTGACTCTGGCTGTTTTCTCCTCTGTGATTATGACTCCTTTGCTGCACCCCCTCTTTCTGGCCCATCCACAGAGCACAGACCCGTCCTTGCTGGCTGACATTTCCCTGCTCCCTGAGGCTGGGTGTGCACCCTGGGGGTGCTCAGAGAGTGTCCCTGGATTGATTTCAGGGCCCTCACTTCTCAGAGGAGATGTCATTCCCTGCAGAGCTCCATTTACCTGCTCTGAGCACTCCTCGTCCTGCCCAAGGACGTGCTCTCTGGTTTGGCTGGAATGAATGACCCCACCATGCCAACTCTGGGATTCAGGCAAATCAGAGCTGCTGGGCCCAGGCTGCGTTGTCCAGCTGGCCCTGGTGTTTGTACTGAAACAGCTATGTGCCCACTGGTTGGTGCAGAGATACTGTATCCCTATGGAGACCCCGTGCTGGCACCCCAAGATACAGCAGCACAAGGGGCACAATTGCTGGCCCAGCAGGAACTTGGGGACCCTACCCTCGAGCTACGGTCAGTGTCCACGATGACTGGCCAGCCGCCAAGTGAACAAGAACATGGGGGTGGGCAGACATGCTGTGGCCTCTCAGTGCTGGGTGTGTGAGTGGCCGGAGAGGGCGTCTGAGATGCCCCAGGTGTCTTCACACCCAGAGCAGGGTCTGCCAGACCCTGATAGCCCCAAGAGTCCTGACCAGACCCCCAAAGGCCAACCCAACATGCTGGGAATGACCATCGGTGCCTAGCGGGCCCTGGGCAGCTGGGGAAGGGCTGTCACCTCAAATGTTCCACTACCTGGCTCCTCCTCTTTCCTCAGGGACCCGAATCTGCCCATTGGGCAGAGGTCCTCACACAAAGGCTGGTCCAGGCAAAACAGGACCACATTGCCAGGCGGCCTGTCCTTCTCCTCTCCACATTCTGTGCTCTGATTACAGAAATGACGGGCTCATGGCCAGAGATGCCAAGCAACAGAGAAAGAGAATAAAATTGAAAATAAGAATCATTCCCCATCCTACACCTACACAGGGCTGTGTTTTAAATAAATAAACTCCTTGATTTTGTCTGTGTGGAGGCCTGAGGTCCTGTAACTGAGATTGTTTTCTCTTTTTTTTTTTCGAGATGGAGTCTCGCTCTGTCGCTCAGGCTGGAGTGCAGTGGCGCGATCTTGGCTCACTGGAGCCTCTCTTTCCCGGGTTCAAGTGATTCTCTTGCCTCAGCCTCCCGAGTAGCTGGGACTACAGGCTCACACCACCGCACCTGGCTAATTTTTTGTATTTTTCATATAAACGGGGTTTCAACATGTTAGCCAGGATGGTTTCGATCTCCTGACCTCGTGATCCGCCTGCCTCAGCCTCCCAAAGTGCTGGGATTACAGGTGTGAGCCACCACGCCCAGCCTGATGAGTGAATTTTTTGGTGCCCCCTTAAACTTCATGCCTCCCTTGCTGGACCCTGATAATCCACAGATGAACGCCTCCCTCCCCTGCCTCGCCCTAGTCCCCATCCTGCTGATAGGTCTCTGGTCTCTGCTCCTTGATGACATCAGGGGAAGTTTCCCTAGGGTTTTGGCCACTTTGATTTATCATAACAGATTTGTTAATAATGAAAGGAATATAGCAGGGCCTGGTGGCTCACGCCTGTAATCCCAGCACTTTGGGAAGCTGAGGTGGGCAGATTACTTGAGGTCAGGCATTCAAGACCAGCCTGGTCAACATGGAGAAACCCCGTCTCTACTGAAAATAGAAAATTGGCTGGGCGTGGTGACATGTGCCTATAATCCCAGCTACTCAGGAGGCTGAGGCAGGAGAATCACTTGAACCTGGAAGGCGGAGGTTGCAGTGAGCTGAGATCACACCACTGCACTCCAGTCTGGGAGACAGAGCAAGACTCTGTCTCAAAAAAACAAGAACAAAAACGAATGGAATAACTCGTGTTTAGGTGTTACAAAATCCAGGCCAGACAAATCTAAACTTTTATCTCATACCCATCTCCTAGATTAGTCCTTTCTTCAGCTCAAGTTCAGCCTAAGCCTCGAGAGTCCTTAGTTGCGGGGGGAAGCACCCGCTCTTTTCCCCACCTTTGTTCTTGTTTTTTCTCTGCTGGCTCCTGTGGGGTTGGGTGCGTTCGAGGTAGTGACAGGCTAAAGGTCTTCGGCTTTTTCATTCTGTTGATGGGTGAGTTCCAAATACTAGCTTTCTCTTGTAGGATATTTCATTTATTTATTTGCTAAAAATATTTATTTAGAACACACCATTCAATTCATGTGCCGGACACTGTTCCGCCACTGGGGATAGGGTGATAACTGAGATAAACAAAAATACTTGCCCACATTAAGCTCCTATTCTAGGGAAGACAAAAAAGAAAGAAAATACACTTGTACTTAGCACATTAGAAGTTTCCAGTTACTCTAAAGAAAAATAAAGCAGGCCGGGCGCGGTGGCTCACGCCTGTAATCCCAGCACTTTGGGAGGCCGAAGCAGGCGGATCACGAGGTCAGGAGATCGAGACCATCCTGGCTAACATAGTGAAACCCCGTCTCTACTAAAAATACAAAAAATTAGCTGGGCGAGGTGGCGGGCGCCTGTAGTCCCAGCTACTTGGGAGGCTGAGGCAGGAGAATGGCGTGAACCCCGGGGGGCAGAGCCTGCAGTGAGCCGAGATCGCACCACTGCACTCCAGCCTGGGCGACAGCGAGACTCCGTCTCAAAAAAAAAAAAGAAAAATAAAGCAGGGTGGACTCAGTGACTCATGTGTGTAATCCTTGCCCTTTGGGAGGTCGAGGTGGGCAGATTGCTTGAGCTCAGGAGTTTGAGACCAGCCTGGGCAACATGGCAAAATCCTGTGTCTACAAAAAAAAAAATTTAGCTGGGTGTGATAGCATGTGCCTGTGGTCTCAGCCACTGGGGAAGCTGAGGTGGGAGGATTGCTTGAGCCTGGGAGGTGGAGGTTGCAGTAAGCCAAGAACACGCCATTGCACTCTGGTCTGGGTGACAGAGTAAGACCCTGTCTCGAGAAAGATAAAAGAAAAGAAAAAAGAAAAACAAGAAAGCAGAGATGGGAGCAAGCGGGGAGGGGCTGGGGATGGGAGCCTCCCTGAGCTTCCACAGTTCTTCCTGCCCCTCTCCTGTCTTACTGGGCACAGGCCACCTGGGGGTTATGGTTGTTTTGCACCAACCTAATATCTTGTTCTTGCCAACAGTCGGAGGCCAATTGAGGCTTCTCTGTCTTCCACAAGGAACAGCATTGGCCTAAACCTGCAGGCACCATTGCAAAGGGGAGTCAGCTCAGGTAAACCTGCTGGTGAAGCATGATTCCAGTGTGGGGACACAGAGGCTGACATATCTTGCTGTAGGTGATTTAATGTTGGGCCTCAATATTTCACTCCCCCTGTAAGAGTATGACACATCCACATCCTTACCAGGGCCTGAGGGAGGATGGAGAGACGTATCCATCCCACAGGTATTGCTCGTGGCTGGAAGACTTGCTTATGCCAATGAGATTTTCATAAACATGGCACAGGCAGAAGCCTGGAATGTGTCTGCACTGCCAGGCCTGCCCTTTAATGCTCTTGATTTTTCCCACGAGGTGAGTGTGCCCCAGGGAACATTGGCTCTGGCTGCAGGATGAGAGGCATGTGGAGCATGCAGGGTTCCAACCCTCAGCCTGGAGTCAAGCCCAGACTAGATCAGCCTAAGCCCAGCCAAGCCACGGGTGCAGGAGTGAAAAGCAAATGCTAACTGTCCATGACATTGACTTTCAAAGGGGAGTGTCATGTTACGTGGCTCATCCCAGAAACAATGAAGATATTTCTCTATCAGTCAGTTGGTAAATGATTATTGACAATGTGCAAGGAAGGTGGAGTGATTGGAGTAGATTTGGTCCCTATTCTCGTGGAGCTTACTTTCTAGAGGAGAAGACAGAGGATGGGTGAATAAATATAAATTATTCTATTAGGTTGGTGCAGCAGTAATTCTGGTTTTTGCCGTTAAAGGTAATGGCAATCAAAAGCGGGGAGGAGCTGGTGCTGCAATTCATTAAAAGTAATGACAAAAACTGCAATGACTTCTGCACCAACCTAATAGAATAATTACAAGTGTGCAAAACGTTGCAATGGGAAACTTCCAAGTGCCATGATAGCATCTAGCTTCCTGGAGTCAGGAGATCGGGGTTTTCAATCTAACCAAGATTAAGTCCAAGTGGTGGGGGCAGGCGGGGGGGCGATATTTCAGTGGAGACTCCAAGGATGAATGGAAATTAGAAAAGTGAACGCGCATGGTGAGGGGGGAAGTGTTTCGGGCACAGAGAACAGCATGTGCAAAGGCCTAGGGGGGAGGACATTGTGTGTTAGTTGACCTGACCAGCAGGCGGGAGCTGAGCCAGTTGAGAGGACGATGGGGAGCCGGGGAATGGCATTCCACACAGAGGGCGCAGCAGGGGCAAAGGCCCGGAGTCAGGCCTGAGCCTGTGTGGTTTGAGGAAGTGACAGAGGCCTGTCTGGCAGGAAAGTAACAGCAGAGGGGAGACCCTAAGGTCAGGGCAGAGGGCAGGGCTGTGCTGGGCACTGTGGGCTGGGGATGGAAACTGGCATTTATGCTCGGGTGATAGGAACGTGTTAGAAGATTTTAAGGAGGGCAGTAACATTTGGGGATAATGTGTATTCTAGCAATCTCAACCAACTAAATTCATAGTTTGAATATTCATAAGACTTCTGCACAGGCAAAGGGAAAGAGCGTTTCTAGAGCTGTGAGATAAGATCATAGTAAAAAAGAATTACTAAGTTTTAAAGTTATTTCAAATGGTGGATTTCCATCTTACAATTGAATATAAGTAGATTGCAAGGTTGATGGAAAGTAGCAAAGCTTCCAGACTTGCGTGAACAGAAAAGAAACATCAATTTGAAAGAAAACATTTATTTATTTACTTCCTCTACAGTTTTCCTGACTGCTACATTTCATAAGAAGGGATTGTTTATGAGGGTCAAGGAGCTGGAGGCCTGGGGAGGAGCTGGTGTTTTTGTTCAAGTCTGAGGGTCCTTGGAGCTGGAGCCCAGGGGAGGAGCCGGTGCTACCACTGATGTCTTAGGGTCGTGGAACTGAAGATCCGAGAGGAGCTGGTGCTGCTATTCTAGCTTGAGTCTCGTGGAGCTGGAGACCCAGGGAGAAGATGGTGCTGCTGTTCTAATTTAAGGATCGTGAAACAGAAGACCCAGAAAGGAGCTGGTGTTGTCGCTGCTCAAATCTGAGGGTGTTGGAGCTGGAGCCTGGGGGTGGAGATGGTGCTGCCTTTGAAGTCTGAGAGTCATTGAGCTGGAGGTCCAGGAAGGAGCTGGTGCTGCTGTTCTAGGGTGAGGGTGGTGGAGCTGCAGACCCAGGGAGGAGTGGTCTTGTTCTAGTTTCAGGGTTGTGGAGCTGCAGACCCATGGAGGAGCAATGCTGTTGTAGTTCGAGGGTCAGGAAGCTGGCGACTCAAGGAGGAGGGTTCTTGTTCTAGTTCGAGGGTCATCGAGCTACAGGCCCAGGCAGGTGCAATGTTGTTGTAATTCAAGGGTCAGGAAGCTGGCGACCCAGGGAGGAGAGGTCTTGTTGTTATTTGAGGGTCATGGAGCTGCAGACCCAGGCAGGAGCAATGTTGTAATTTGAGGGTCCGGAAGCTGACGACGCAGGGAGGAGAGGTCTTGTTCGAGATTGAGGGTCGTGGAGCTGCAGACCCAGGCAGGAGCATTGTTGTTGTAGTTCGAGGGTCAGGAAGCTGGAGACCCAGGGAGGAGAGGTCTTGTCTTGTTCTTATTTGTGGGTCGTGGAGCTGCAGGCCCAGGCAGGAGCAATGTTGTTGTAATTCGAGGGTCCGGAAGCTGGAGACCCAGGGAGGAGAGGTCTTGTTCGAGTTTGAGGATCATGGAGCCGCAGACCCAGGGAGGAACAATGTTGTTGTAGTTCGAGGGTCCTGGAGCTGCAGACCCAGGGAGGAGCCATGTTGTTTTGAGTGTCATGGAGCTGGAGATCCATGGAGGAGTTGGTCCTGCCTTTCAAGTCTGGGAGTCATTGAGCTGGAGATCCAGGGAGGAACAAGTGTTGCTGTTCTAGTCTGAGGGTAGTGAAGCTGGAGACCCAAGGAAGAGCCGGTGCTGCTGTTCATGCCTGAGTGTTGTGGAACTGAAGAACCAGAGAGGAGGCGGTGCTGCTGTTCTAGTTTAAGGGTAGTGGCGCTGGAGATCCTGGGGAGAGCCGGTGCTGTCATTTAAATCTGTGGGTCCTGGAGCTGGAGCCCTAGGCAGGAGCTGGTGTTGTTGTTGTTGAAATCCGAGGTCATGGGGCTTGAGGTACAGGAAAGATCCGCTGCTGCTGTTCAAGTCTGAGGGTCGTGTAGCTGGAGAGTGGGGAGGAGACAGTCTTGGTGTCTAGTGTGAGGGTGGTGGAGCTGTACACCTGGGGAGGAGCTGGTACTGCTGTGTAGTTTGAGGGTCATGGAATTGGAGACCTAGGGAGGAGCCAGTGCTACTGCCATTTAAGTCAGAAGGTTGTGGATCTGGAGTTTTGGGGAACAGCCCGTGCTGCTGTTTAACTGTGGGGAGGTTCCTGTGTGTCAGTTGAAGTTTGATGGTTTGGGAGCTGGAGACCCAGGGAGGAGCCGGTGCTGCTGTTCTAGTTTGAGGGTAGTGGAGCTGGAGATCCCGGGAAGAGCTGGTGCTGTCCTTTAAATCTGTGGGTCCTGTAGCTGGAAAACTGGTGGGGAGCTAGTTCTGCCATTCATGTCTTAGGGTCGTGGAGCTGGAAATCCAGGGAGGCAGTGGTGCTGCTGTTCTAGTTTAAGGATCATGAAGCTGGAGACCTGGATAGCAGATGGTGCTACCATTATTCAAATCTGAGGGTCATGGAGCCGGAGCCTTGGGGAGTTGCTGGTGCTGCCTCTCAAGTCTGAGAGTTGTTGAGCTGGAGATGCAGGGAGGAGCCTGTGTTGCTGTTGTAGTTTGAGGGTCATGGAGCTGGAGACTCAGGGAGGAGGGGTGCTGTTCTAATCTGAGGGGTGTGAAGCTGGAGACCCAGGGAGGAGCTGGTGCTGCTGTTGTTTAAGGCTGAGGGTTGTGGAGCTGGAGACCTGGGGGTGGCTGGTGTTGCTGTTGTTCAAGTCAGAGGGTCATGGGGCTTGAGGTACAGGGAAGAGCTCGTGCTGTGGTTGCAGGTTGAGGGTCATGGAGCTGGAAATCTAGGGAGGAGCCACTGCTGCTGTTCAAGTCTGAGGGTCGTGTAACTGGAGAGCGGGGAGGAGGTAGTGTTGGTGTCTAGTGTGAGGGTGGTGGAGCAGTAGACCTGGGGAAGAGCTGGTGCTGTGTAGTTTGAGGGTCATGGAACTGGAGACCTAGGGAGCAGCCAGTGCTACCGCCATTTAAGTCAGAGGGTCATGGATCTGGAGCTTTGGGGAACAGCCCATGCTGCTGTTTAACCTTGGAGGGATCCGGTGTGTCAGTTGAAGTTTGAGGCTTTGGGAGCTGGAGACCCAGGGAGGAGCTGATGATGCCATTCTATTTTGAGGGTCGTGGATCTGGAGACCTTGGGAGAGGCTGGTACTGCTGTTGTAGTTTGAAGGTTGTGGAACCGGAGACAGGGGAAGGAGCCGGTGCTGCTGCTGTTCATGTCTGAGGGTTGTAGAGCTGGAGACCCAGGGAGAAGTCCATACTACGGCTTTTTAAGTCTGAGGGTCGTGGAGCCTGAGACCTGGGGAGGGGCCAGTGCTGCTGTTCAAATGACTCCTTCCTGGGTCTCCAGCTCCATGACCTTCAAACTAGGGCAGCAGCAGCAGATCCTTCCGGGGTCTTCTAGCTCCATGACCTTCACACAAGAACAGCAGCACCGGCTCCACCCTGGGTCTCCAGATCCACGACCCTCAAACTAGAACAGCAGCACTGACTCCTCCCTGGGTCTCCAGCTCTACAACCCTCAGACTCGAGGAGCTGGAGACCTGGGGAAGAGCCAGGGCTGCTTTTCTACTTTGAGGGTTGTGGAGCTGGAGACCCAGGGTGCAGCAGCTGCTGCTATTATAGTTTGAGGGCCTTGGAGCCAGAAACTTTGTGAGGAGCCGGTGCTGCGTTTCAAATCTGAGAGTCATTGAGCTGGAGACTCAGGGAGGAACCGGTGTTGCTGTTCTATCCTGAGGGTAGTGAAGCTGGAGACCCAAGGAGGAGCCGATGCTGCTGTTCTAGTTTGAGGTTAGTGGAGCTGGAGGTCACAGGAAGAGCCGGTGCTGCTGTTTAAATCTGTGGGTCCTCGAGCTGGAGCCCTGTGGGGGAGCTGGTGTTGCTGTTGTTCAAGTCTGAGCATAATGGGGCTTTAGGTACAGGGAGGAGCCGCTGCTGTTCAAGTCTGAGGGTCACGTAGCTGGAGAGTGGGGAGGAGGTAGTCTTGGTGTCTAGTGTGAGGGTGGTGGAGCTGTAGACCTGGGGAGGAGCCGGTGCTGCTGTGTAGTTTGAGGGTCATGGAACTGCAGACCTAGGGAGGAGCCGGTGCTACCGCCATTTAAGTCAGAGGGTCATGGATCTGGAGCTTTGGGGAACAGCCTGTGCTGCTGTTTAACTGTGGGGAGGATCCGGTGTGTCAACTGAAGTTTGAGGGTTTGGGAGCTGGAGACCCAGGGAGGAGCCGGTGATGCCATTCTATTTTGAGGGTCATGGATCTGGAGACCTGGGGAGAGGCCGGTACTGTTGTTGTAGTTTGAGGGTCGTGGAACTGGAGACAGGGGGAGGAGCCGGTGCTGCTGCTGTTCGTGTCTGAGGGTTGTAGAGCTGGAGCCCCAGGGAGAAGTCCATACTATGGCTTTTTAAGTCTGAGGGTCATGGAGCCTGAGACCTGGGGAGGAGCTGGTGCTGGTGTATAGTTTGAGGGTCGTGGAACTGGAGACCTAGGGAGGAGCCGGTGCTACTGCCACTTAAGTCAGAGGTTCGTGGATCTGGAGCTTTGGGGAAGAGCCCGTGCTGCTATTTAGCTGTGGAGAGGATCTGGTGTGTCAATTGAAGTTTGAGGGTTTGGGAGCTGGAGATCCAGGAGGGAGCCTATGATGCCATTCTATTTTGAGGGTCATGTATGTGGAGACCTGGGGAGAGGCTGGTACTGCTGTTGTAGTTTGAGGGTTATGGAAGTGGAGACAAGGGTAGGAGGTGGTGCTGCTGCTGTTCATTTCTGAGGATTGTAGAGCTGGAGATCCACGGAGGAACCAGTGTTGCTGTTCTAGTCTGAGGGTAGTGAAGCTGGAGACCCAAGGAGGAGCTGGTACTATTGTTCATGTGTGAGGATTGTGGAGCTGGAGAACCAGAGAGGAGCCGGTGCTGCTGATCTAGTTTGAGGGCCGTGGAGCTGGAGATCCCGGGAAGAGCCAGTGCTGCCATTCAAATCTGTGGGTCTTGGAGTTAGAGTGCTGGGGTGACCCGGTTCTTTCATTCATGTCTTAGGGTCATGGAGCTGGAAACCCAGGGAGGCGGCGGTGCTGCTGTTCTAGTTTAAGGATAGTGAAGCTGGAGACCTGGACAGGAGCTGGTGCTACCACTGTTCAAATCTGAGGGTCATGGAGCTGGAGCCTTGGGGAGGTGCCGGTGCTGCCTCTCAAGTCTGTGAGTTGTTGAGCTGGAGATTCAGGGAGGAGCCAGTGTTGCTGTTGTTGTTGGAGGATTGTGGAGCTAGAGGCTGAAGAGGAGCTGGTGTTGCAGTTCAAGTTTGATGGTCATGGAGCTGGAGACCTGGGGAGGAGCTGGTGCTACCACCGTGTAAGTTGAGGGTTGTGGAGCTGGTGGCCCCGGGGAAGAGCCAGTGCTATAGTTGAAGTTTGAGGGAGCTGGAGACCCAGGGAGTAGCTGGTGCTGCTGTTCTAGTTTGAGGTTTGTGGAGCCGGAGCCTTGGTTGGGAGCCAGTGCCACCTCCCAAGTCTGAGAGTCATTGAGCTGGAGATCCACAGGGGAGCTGGTGCTGCTGTTGTAGTTTGAGGATCATGGAACTGGAGACCCAGGTGGAGCTGGTGCTGCAGTTGGAGTTTGAGGGTCAGGGAGCTGGAGATCTGGGGAGGAGCCAGTGCTGCTGTTTAAGTCTGAGGGTCGTGGAGCTAAACATGGAGCCAAAGTTGGGGAAGTAGAGAGAGTTACAGGATGACCCTGGAAACGGTGATGTAGCTGTAGCCCAAGCAAGCTAAGCTTGGGAACTTCTCAATGCTAGTGATGAGTGCATTCTTTTTCCTCTTATACAGTTTGGATTTCTTTTCTGTCTCATAAGACAGAAAGTTCCTGATTAATACCCTTAGGAATTGAAAAGCTTAAAAAAACTAAAGGATGTTGGTAATAATAATAATAGGAATTAAACCATGATTATCCTGGCTGACAGAGACAAAATCACACACACACAATAGATATCTTTCAATCAGTTAGTAAAATAAAAAATAAATGGAAAAATAGACCCAAGCAAAGCTATAAAAAGTTGTTTCATGGAGAAGCAATGGAGGACGGAGATTAATCTGAGAGTTGCTATTAATGGAGAAACTGAGAACTTACCATTTTTCCCGTGAGGTTTTGGTGTAGAATGATATTGTGTGAGTTCTGGCAGCTGAGTCACTTCACACAGCCCGGTGATGCAGTAGGTGTCACAGAATGACCCTCTCCCAGTTGGTCCTGCCTCTCTGCTACGATGAGTGCGGCCTCTGATCCCCAACAGCTGAATGTGTCTTTAAACCAGGCCCATGAGCACAAGGGTTTCCATGGTGAAGGTTCCTGGATGGAACACTGTGGATGTTCCTAATGTTCTTTCCTGATGTTCATCTGCCATCTTGCTATTTAATGCAATGTCTTCTAAATATTGAATAGAAAAAAAGCATTTGTACAGTATAGGCAAAGTATAAAGAATATCCACACACTGGACACACAGACAGGGAGGGGCACCCACAGCAAACTCCTTTTGCCTGGGAGCAGGTGTTGTCCTGGAGTCCTGTGTCGCCTGTTTCTTCCTCCGCCTTGGCCTACAGGCCCGATGTGATCTAACCTCTGCCTGACTCTCCGACTCCATCTCCCCTCCCACTCCTGTTCTTTCTAACAATTATGTTACAGCCTCAGTGAACGTGACAAGGACCCTGAACTTAGTAAAGACAGTGGCTTTACTAAGACAGAGGTTCATTCCTTTCACATGAAAGTCCAAGCCAGTCGGGTGATTCTTCTTTGTGCATTTTTCAGGGTCTTAGGCTACTTCCATCTTGCTGCTCTGACTTTCTTAGGGTGTAGCTTCCCCCACAGTGTCCATCCTATCTACTGCCAGTGAGCAGGGAGGGGAGAAGAGAATATGAGGACACAAAACTTCCTTCCTCTAAAGGCAGTTGCTGTGCACTGGCCTCATGTGCATTGGCCACTGCCTGGTCACGTGGCCACTACTTGCTGCAAAGGGTGCTGGGAAGTTTTCATCCTGGATGCCAGTGCCCACCTGGGTGACTTCTGAAGTTGAGGGGAGAGGGGACATGAAAGAGAGTCACTGGCTCTTCCCACTGTCATGCATATTGCTCCAGTCTAGGGCGACCCACTGCCTCAGCTTGCTCAGGACTGAGGGGGCTGGTGGGGCACAGACCTTTCAGTTTTATAACAGGGGCAGTTCCAGGCAAATCATCCCAGCTTGGCTGAGACTCAGAAGTTTCCTGGGACGTGGGATTTCTAGTGTTAAAACTGGGAAAGTTCTGGGCAAACCTGGACAAGTTGGTGCCTGCCATGGGGCCTTTGCATCTACTGTTACCCCTGTCTGGGATTCCCTTTCTGCAACTCTGTGCGGTGCTCACTCCTCTTCTGTTGAGGAAAGGCTGCTCTCTGGGTGCCCCCCGGGTGCCTGGTCTGCTGTACTCAGCACTACATGCTTTGTGAAAATCCCTCCATGCTCTTCATAGAATGAGATCTGTTCTTTCCACCCTTCCCTGACCACTTCAGTTTCAAAGTCTCTAAGGATTATTAATTTTTATTCTCTTCACCATTGAAAGATACATCTCTTTCCCTAAGGCTGTGGCTGTGTTCATGCATAGTCAGATAAATCTGATATTAATAATAACCTGAGCGAAAAACATGTATTAAATCCCAAGATTATGACGTAGGAAGCAGGGATTCTGAAGAGATATGTAAGCCTAATAAAGGCCAAAGGGTGTGGATTAAAAGGAAATGTGGGGTGGAGAAACATTTCATGAAATAGAACCCCACCTCTTGGGTGAGTTCATTGGTACAACGTTTCTAGAGGGCAATTTGGCAACTGGCCAATGAAAGTGGGTAACTTTTGGTCCCAAATTTCATTAATAGGCATTTATCCCTAGGAAATAGTCAGAAAAATATGCAAAGATGAATCTCTAAGGATTTTTATAAGAAGAAAGGAGTAGGAAGCATAAATGCCCGCTGGTGGTCCTGCACCCTGGAACCAGTGCTCCCCTCTCCTAGTGGGTGGACACACCCTACATTTTCCCAGGCTTCCTTGCAGCGAGTTGTGGCCAGGTGACCAGGTTCTGGCCAATGGGAGGTAATAAAATTGTTGGGTGGTATTTTTGGAGACCCCCTTCGGTAACTTCTGTCTTGATATGGTTTGGATGTTGGTCCCCTCCACATTTCATGTTGAAATGTGATCCCTGATGTTGGAGGTGGGGCGTGGTGGGAGGTGTTTTGGTGATGTGGGCAGATCCCTCTCACAATGGCTTGGTGCTGTCCCGATGGCAATGACTGAGTTCTTGCTCTGAGTTTATGGGAGATCTGGTTGTTTAAAGGGCCTGACACATCCTCCTCCTTCTCTTGCTCTTTCTCTCGCCATATGATGTATCTGCTTCCCTTTCACCTTCTGCCATGATTGGAAGCTTCCTGAGGCCTCCCCAGGAGCAGATGCTGGTGCCATGCCTGTACAGCCTGCAGAACTGTGAGCCAATTAAACCTCTTTTCTATAAATAACCCAGCCTCAGGAATTCCTTTATAGCAACGCAGATGGACTGACACATATCTTTAGTGTCATTTCTTAGTTGTTCCATCTTTTGACATGCTTCCTGGAATAAACATATGATGGTTGGAGCTATTCTTGTCATCTTGAACCTTGAGGATTAGGCTTCTACCCTGCAGATAGCAGAATGTCCTCTGGAAGGAAATGAAAGTCCCTAATGCCACCCCAGACTGACAACCTCCAGTTTTGTTTTTACTTTTTTATTTTTTGAGACAGAGTCTTGCCCTGTTGCCCAGGCTGGAGTGCAATGGCATGATCTCAGCTCATTGCAACTTCTGCTTCCTGGGTTCAAGTGATTCTCATGCCTCAGCCTCCCGAGTAGCTGGGATTACTGATGCGTGCCACCATATTCAGTTATTTTTTTTATTTTTAGTAGAGATAGGGTTTAACCACATTGAGCAGGCTAGTCTCAAACTCATGACCTCAAGTGAAACACTCGCCTTAGCCTCCCAAAGTGCTGGGATTACAGGCGTGAGCCACTGTGCCCGGCCCAGTCTTGGTTTTTATGATAAACTTCTGTCTTGGCTGAAGTTACATCACTGATAGGTGATATAACTGTAATTGAATAAAAAGTAGGAAATTCATGTAATACTTATATCTACATATGCACATACCAAAAATAATAGTGATCTGTTGTTATCTATATGTAAATATGGACACAAAATATTGTTTAGTGTAAACAAAGCTCTTTTTTTTTTTTTTTTGAGACAGAGTCTCACTCTGTTGCCCAGGCTGGAGTGCAATGGTGAGATCTCAGCTCACTTCAACCTCCGCCTCCTGGGTTCAAACAATTCTCCTGCCTCAGCCTTCCAAGTAGCTGAGATTACAGGTGCATGCACCACACCCAGCTAATTTTCATATTTTTAGTAGAGTTGGGGTTTCCCCATGTTGTCCAAGCTGGTCTCAAACTCCTGACCTTCAGTGATCCTCCTGTCTTGGACTGCCAAAGTGCTGTGATTACAGGCATGAGCCACTGCACCTGGCCCATAAAGCTTTATTCTATTTTAATGAAGCAAAAATGCATAAGTGTGTAAGTGTGATCATATGTGTGTGTATTGTCTAATAGGAGCACTACATAGCAAAATGCGAATGCTACTTATCTTTGGTGTTGGAATCACTTGTGATTTAAAATCTTGTTTTCTTCTATTTTTAAAAACTTTCAAAATGAGTTGTGACTTTGATTATTAGAAAAAAAATCTATAATAATTGAGAGGAAAGAAAACCCCACCTGCTGTTGAAACTGACTGGAGCTGGGAGAAATGAGAGATTCCTTTGAAAGTGTCACCTCCCTACCAGAAAAGTGGCCTTGCAGGACTGTCCTACAAGCCAGATGTGCCTCTTTCCCTTGGTCCCTGTACCTGGTGTGAGGTCACACAGACAGTGAGCATCCTTCACAGAGTCTGACCTGCCAAGGTCGGGGGGATTTGGGGGTCTAGTGACATTCAGAACCCGGGGGAGCCGAACAGGTGTGACTGTGCATTTGCAGGATGACCTCTCCCCTCAAAGAGCAAGAAATAAATCTAGTGCAATTTCCAAACATTTACAAGAGAGGATTTTTAAACTTTTCACTTCTTTATTCCAACTAGCACATTTGGAAGCATAAAATGCACAAAGAAGACCTGCTATTTACAATCGCTTTCACTAAGCCAGCGTTATATTAAAAAACGGCAGATAAAGCTCATGGCTTTGATGAAAGGGGCAGTCTTTTCATTGGCAACAATTAATACTGCTCCCCATTCTGGGGAGAATTTAAAGAAAATAATTTGGAAGGAGATATGGGTTGGCATGACACAAACAAATGATTTCAGATCACAAATGTAATCATTTGATCTTGCTTTACCAAACATTTCAGAACAATTTGGCATCACATTCTCTTCTGAGTCTGTGAAACTGAATTCTGGGAGAGTCTGAATTCCCAAGGCAGGACTGAGGATAGAAAAGATTTGATGGCAGAACCCTGGTACTGTGGTTATCACATGGGTTAAAGACGTAGGCTTGGTTAACCCACCGAACCTGCTTATGTATGAGGCTCACCTGAGAAGGTGATATTGACAAGCCCATCCTATGGGTCTGAGGGCTCTTCACCAGGAGTGGAGCAAGGAGGATGGCCCCAGTGTCCCCATCTCTGAACACATTTAGGGGGAGGGCTGTAGAGCCTGGACAGATCACCACTGGCTCCATGGGGAAATTTCAGCAGCACTCATTGCCTGTGTCTGTTCTGTGCCAGGTGCTGTGCTCAGGGCGGGGATTTGGGATTCATCGGGGCACAAAGCGACATGCCTCTCTCCTCATGGAGCCTAAGCGCTGGTGGACAATGCAGATGTCAACCGCAAATGATGAGGCACTTGCAGGTAGGGTTCAGCACCAAGAAGGAAATGAAGGGTGCGTGTCGCTGACTGTGACTCTGGTGGGGGCAACTTAAATAGGGCCATGGGGGAGGGCCTCTCTGAGGAGGTGACATTTGAGCTGAGGCCTCACCAGTCAGAAGGAAAAAGCTGTAAAGGGTCTGGGATAAACTCAACCTGCAGACTTTTAAAATAATATAAGGTGTTACAGCTCTTTCAGAATTTGTCTAGTATGTTTTCCGGTTTTCACTCCCAGGTAGGCTCGGGAAGAGGCATCTGTGCCCAGCTCATGGCCTGTTCTTTGCATTTGCAGTGGAGGGGTCCTCTTCTCCCACAGCTGTCCCCCTGGGGCCTGCTCCCAGGTGGGGTCTGGTTTTCACCAGAAAGCCCTCCATGAAAAACAAAAAAAAAAAACACAATTGAATTTGAATTAGTTGCCAACATTTACAGTTTAATTCTAAAAATATGTATTTTCAACTTCGTTGGAAAGTCACACTATCTGACCAGGCCGGGCTGCGATCTGGTGGATTTCAGCATTTCGGTTTCTGGTTAGGGAGGGTATTTGGGGTTTGCCCCTGCAGCATCTGTCCCAGTGTGGAGCGGGAGTGGGGGCCCAGGCTTAGTGGGGAGAACTGCAGTGGCCGAGGGTCTTGGCTGTCTCCAGACAGCCGGATGGACCCTGCCATCTCCTGCTCGGGGTGGGCTGGGGTTCTTTGCTGCCCTCCTCACAGCCCACAGCCTCCTGAATTCCACTGAGACCACCGCCATGTGAGGCTGGGAAGGGAAACCTGTCTTTGTAAGTGAAAGCAGTTGAAGCCGGGCTGGAATGTGTCAGAAACTAAAAGGCCCTATCACAAGCATGGCCAGGAAGACTGTCACCATTGTGGCATGCAAATGACAGAGATGTGTGGGACAACGTCTACCAAGAGACGAGCCAGGTGAGGGCAGGTTGTCGTGAAGGAAGGAGGGGTCCTCCCCACAGCAGCAGCGCCATCCTGCAGAGAAACGGCCCCTGGGGATGGATGCATTCCAAGGAGGCCCTGTGCTGTGCCTAGTGGGTGGCTCGAGGCCTGAATGCCAGGCACTCAGAGCGGTCAGTGTCCCCATGGGAGCAGGGGTGCTCTCAGCTAGGTGATTGGGGTCCTTGGATGGTCAGCCCCTGTGTGTACGCGAGGGGGTGGCCCTCTGCTATGTCCCTTCTGAAGGCAGCCATAAGGGCTGGGATCTGGTGGATTTTGGTATTTCAGTTTCTGGTTAGGGAGGGTATTTGGGGTTTGCCCCTCCAGCATCTGTCCCAGTGTGGAGTGGGGAGCAGCCATAAGGGAAGGAGGCCAAAGCGCTCAGCATCAGATAAGCCTGGATGCAGTTCCTACTTCCTGCCAGGCCAGTGCCTCTGAGCCTCAGTTTCCTCATCTGTATAGTGGGGTTAATCCCAACCATGTATACTGCCTGCCTGCCATGTGCCAGGCCCTTCTTACACATCTTTGATTGCTTGAGGGCAGGGACTTTATTATCCTCCTTTAGAGTTGAGAAAGAAGAGGCACAGAAAGCTTAAACCACTTACCTGGGGTCACACAGCTACTATTGCAGAGTAAAGTCTCCAGACTCAAATGGAGCACTAAGCCCCGCCCTGGGCACCAACAGGTGTTCCAGGAATGTCCGGTGCCATTTATCACCTTCATCACCTGCTGGGAGTGCTCATCCCATCATGCAAACCCCGTGAGCCTGAAGTGAAGGGACACGTGCAGGATCGAGTGTACTGGCGGGTAACGTCAGTAAAGTAATAACCACAGGATGATATTCATAACCCATATTAGTGCTACCAACAGCCACATCTGCCTGCTTCTCTGGGCCCAGGATTGTCTGCAAGCTCCCAGGAGCTGGTCCTGACTGGGTCAGAAGAAAGGTCTGAGGTTATGGAAGGAGCAGCTTGCCCAGCTTGTGGCCTGTTTTGTACATTGGGAGTCCCTGTCCCCCACAGCTGTCCCCCAGGGCCTGCTCCCAGGTGGGCTTGGGAGACCCCAGAGCTGCATGGCTTTAGGCCAGGGTTCTGCTGGGTGCTGTGTGTCTGTGGGAGTGATGCACCCCCCCCAAACCTCTCGCCCTGCCAGCTGCTGGACACACAGCAGCTACAGGGCATGAACTCTGAGACCAGGACCACTGCAGGTCCTGGGAGGCAGAAGTTGCAGTGAACCAAGATTGCACCACTGCACTCCAGCCTGGTGACAAAGTGAGATTCTGTCTCAAAAAAGAGAAACAGATATTTATATGAGACAGTCTGTAGAGGTTTGAAATGCAACATGATCCATCATGCAGATTTTCATAGAGAATTAATTGTTTCAGTTCAGTATGAAGGGAATTAAACTCCTCTCTTCACTAGAATTTTCCAAACTGTTAAGGGGACATATGTAATTGTCACCTGCATCACATGTAATCAGGGGCCCATATGAAGAAGTGAAACGTTCTTTTCTTACATGATTGCTTTTGGTGAATTGAGCAGTTTTGTATTCATCATTCAAAATGCACAGGCCAGGGGAATGCCCAATAGTTCCAGCTGCCTACCCTCCCACTCCAACTAACGCAAGCCGGCAAGCAATGGCTGTTGATAAAGACACAATGGTCATCATCACATTTCAGGGTTTGTGTGTGTGTGTGTGTGTGTGTGTGTGTGTGTGTGTGTGTGTGTATTTGTTTGTTTTGAGACGAAGTCTCACTCTGTTGCCCAGGCTGGAGCGCAGTGGCATGATCTCAGCTCACTGCAACCTCAGCCTCCCAGGTTCAAGCAATTATCATGCCTCAGTCTCCCCGAGTAGCTGGGATTACAGGCACCCGCCACCACACCCAGCTAATTTTTGTAATTTTAGTAGTGATGGGGTTTTGCTATGTTGGCCAGGCTGGTCTTCAACTCCTGGCCTCAAGTGATCTGCCCACCTCGGCCTCTCAAAGTGCTGGGATTGCAGGTGTGAGCCACCACATCCAGCCAACATTTCAGGGTTGTTTGTTTGTTTGTCTTTAAGACAGGGTCTCTCTCTGTTGCCCAGGCTGAATGCAGTGGTGTGATCATGGCCCACTGCAGCCTCAACCTCCCGGGCTCAAGCGATCCTCTTGCCTCGCTCTCCTGAGTAGCTGTGAATACAGGTGCATGCCACCATGCCCGGCTAGTTTTTGTATTTTTTGTAGAGATAGGGCCTTGCCATATTGCCCGGGCTGGTCTCAAACTCCTGGGCTCAAGCAATCCGCCCACCTCAGCCTCCCAAAGTGTTGGAATTACAGACATTTCAGTTTTTTAAAAAATAAAAAAAAATGACTAGATACAATCAGGATTTCAGTAGAAGTAGAAAATACGGGAATGTCAGAGAGCAAATAAGTGCAGAGAGAACAGGGGATGAGAAGAGGAATGTGGGAAGACGGGAAGCGCTGGGCGGAGATGAGGATAGGGACGGGCTGGGGATGAGGTCTGGAGTGCAGGCTACAGTCAGGAAACTGAAAGCTGCCCAAAGCATTAAGATTGCCCAAGCCAGAAGCACATGAAGCAGTTTTCAAGAGAATAAGGAGCAACAGATCATTAAACTCACTTACCAGGAGAGACAAGAGATGGTGGCAGTAATTTAATGAGAGAGGCCTTGACACTACAAAAAAATCTAAATTCATTCTTTGCCCAACTGTTCATAAGGGAACAGGGGGAAGCGGTTGCCTTCAGAAACCATAATACATTTTTCTTACTGAGGCAAAATTTACAGAGAGGAAGAGATGGGAAAAAGCAGCAACCGAGGTGATGGGAAATGGAGCTGATTTATTCTTGATGTTGGAGCGGCAGTTTCTCTAACACAGATAAACTTTAAAAACCAGCTCAGACCCGTCCCTTGAGCCCTCACTGGTCCCTCTCCACAGGTCCCAGCCCATTCAGAGTTTTCAAGGAAGCAGCTCCCAGGCTACTGTCACCTTCATGGGACCTGTGAGCCCCTCATCACCCAAGCTGGCAGAATCCCTCCAACTCATGGCTCCGTGAAACCTGAGTGCCTGCCTCCGCTGACCGATTCCCTGGGTGGATTTTCTTCTGGTGGTCAGAAAAATACATCAGTCTTTTCCAGATGTCTGGCATTACATTCTGTCATTTGGAATACAGTTGATTCTTGAACAATGTGGGAGTTAGGGGCACCAAATCCCATGCAGTCGAAAATCCACATGTAATTTTGACTCTGCAAAAACTTAACCACTGATAGCCTACTGTTGACCAGAAGCCTTACTGGTCAACATAAACAGTTCTTGTATGTTAAATGTATCATATGCTGTATTCCTATAATAAAGTCGGCTAGAGCAAAGAAAATGTTATTAAGAAAATCATACGGAAGGGAATATACATTTACTCTTCATTAAGTGGAAGTGGGTCATCATAAAGGTCTTCATCCTTGTCTTCTTCACATTGAGTAGGCTGAGGAGTAGGAGGAGGAAGAGAAGGGGTTGGTCTTACTGTCTCGGGGTGGCGGAGGCAGAAGAACATCTGCGTATATGTGGTCTCTGGTAGTTCTAACCTGTGTTGTTCAGGGTCCACTGTATTTGTTACCCACTGGGTTGAAATCAAGATAAATTAAACACAGGTAAGTCCCATCTCAAGAAGTCCAATACATAAAAATCTGCCCATAGAATACTCAAATGAAACAACTGAAAGAGACCCAAGTCTCTTTTGGATCCAATTTCCTCAACACTGAAGAGGAGAATGTGGCCCTCTGAGAGGCATTCAGTTGGACTCTGTGTAGTGAGATTGCTGTTTCTTTATTTAGGGTCTGGACAGAGGGTCTGGGCAGAGGTGCGTGTACCTGGTGAGGATTAATTGAAATGTACTCTTATGATCTGGACACGTTTCTTTTCTTCCTCTTCCTCCTCTCCTCCTCCTCCTCCTCCTTTTTTTTTTTAATAGAGATGAGGTCTCACTATGTTGCCCAGGCTGGTCTCAAACTCCTGACTTCAAGTAATCGACCCAACTCGGCCCCCCAAAGTGCTGGGATTACAGGTGTGAGCCACCGCTCCTGGCCTGGGCACTTTTCTTATGCATGCTGTCATTCAATATTTTTACTCCCAGTGGGATGTTGATTGAGGAAGAGCAAGGCATTTTTTGTTCTGTTTTGTTTTTGAGATGGAGTCTCGCTCTGTTGCCCAGGCTGGAGTGCAATGGCACGATCTCGGCTCACTGCAACCAACCTCATCTCACTTGTCCTCCCAAAGTTCTGCCATTACAGGCCTGAGACACCGTGCCCAGCCTGAGCAAGGCATTCTTTAAAGGTGAGCCACCCCACTGCGAGGCTGTTTGAGCCACTCCCTCAGGAACCACCCATTCCTGGTTCTTTCTCATGGGATTTGCTCCAGCCTCTGCTGCTCTGGCTTCCCCAGCTTCCCATTCCTGGCTCCCCTCCTACCCTCCTGCTTTGTCATGTCCCCTCCAGATCCCCCAAGGACCCTGGCTGGGCTGGCCCTCCCATCCCAGAGTCCCCTGTGGCCCCCACTGTCTTGGCTCAGGGAAGCCTCTTTTCCAGACAGGCCCATCCTGGCCACCACCCCACCCTCCATCCCCCAGATGGCACAAGTACAAGTCCATCACAGACCCCATCAGAGCCCAGATTTCTTTGGTGAAGATGTGACTTGGCACATATCAACCCACTCTCTTGAAATTGCATTTCTGGGCTGCATAATCCAGAGGCAGGGCACAGCTGGTATCCAGACCCCCTGTAATGATTTAGAGAAGGAAAAGAAATCTTGGCTGGGCATAGTGGCTCACACCTGTAATCCTAGCACTTTGGGAGGCTGAGGCAAGCGGATCACATGAGGTCAGAAGTTCAAGACCAGCCTGGCCAATATGGCAAAACCCTGTCTCTACTAAAGATACAAAAATTAGCCGGAAGTAGTGGCATGTGCCTGTAGTCCAAGCTACATGGGAGGCTGAGATGGGAGAATTGCTTGAACCCAGGAGGTGGAGGTTGCAGTGAGCTGAGATCACGCCATTGCACTCCAGCCTGGGTGACAGAGGGAGGGTCCATCAAAAAAAGAAAGAAAGAAAGAAAGAGAGAGAGAGAGGGAGAGAGGGAGAGAGGGAGAGAGAGGGAGAGAGGGAGAGAGGGAGAGGGAGAGAGAGAGGGAGAGAGAGAGGGAGAGAGAGAGGGAGAGAGAGAGGGAGAGAGAGAGGGAGAGAGAGGGAGAAAGGGTGGGGGGGGGAGAGAGAGAGAGAGAGAGAGAGAGAGAGAGAGATCTTAGAGCCCAGGAAGAGAACAAGAACAGGCCAGGCAGACAGTGACTATCGGTCTTCCCCAGTCATCTTTCCACCCTGCACCCTCCATGGTCTTTCTCCATCCAGCTCCACGCACAGTCACTCTACTGCGTAAAAACCCTCCAGCTCCTGAAATGGAAAAATACACTTCCAAAGTGTCGTGCTTCCATCACTAACTCCCCGAAAAACTCACCGTCCACACCCTGTGCATATTCGATGTTGGCTCTTATCTTTAATTTCCTCTCCCCATTTTATCTTGGATTATTTTGTTTTTTTTTTTTGTTTTGTTTTGTTTTGTTTTTTTCCTATTTTTTAAGAACTCAGTACTTTTACCATTGCCCTTTTGAAACTCTGGAGCAATACAAGCATTTAAGACTATAAATTTTCTTCTGAGTATAGCGCTAGCCGAGTCCCTCAGATGCTGGTGTAAACTATTCTTGTTGTTTTCTAGAAACCATCATTCTAGTTTTGGTTTCTGCTTTGATCTGGGAGTTATCTAGGAGAGAACCCCTTCCCCAGTAAAAGGCACTGTTCTCTGTGTCCCATTCAATGCATTTTGACAAATGTGTCTACTCAAGTAAACATCATCCCAATCAAGACACAGAGCATTCCTAGCAGGGCCATGTTTTATTTTATTTATTTATGTATTTATTGAGACAGAGTCTTACTCTGTCACCCAGGCTGGAGTGCAGTGGCATGTGATCTCAGCTTACTACCTTTGTTTCTTGGGCTCAGATGAGAGCTCCCATCTCAGCCTCCCGAGTAGCTGGGACCACAGGTGCACACCCCCACATCTGGCTAATTTTTTGTGTTTTTGGTAGAGATGGGGTTTCTCCATGTTGGCCAGGCTCATCTGGAACTCCTGAGCTCAAGTGATCCACCTGCATCGGCCTCCCAAAGTCCTGGGATTACAGGTATGAGCCACCACATATGGCCAGGGCTATTTCTTTACCATTTATTTTAATGTCATTTGTAATGATCAGAGTGTGGCCTATAATAATATTTATTTTTAAAACTTTGTAAAGGTTTCTTTTGTATTCAAAGAAACAAAAGAAATAATTTATTAAAAATTCTTAAGCATCAAATATCCTCACCCTTGTGTACATTTCCAGCTCTGTTTCTGTATCCCTTCCATGAATTTCCTCTTCACCGCACTCCTAACCTGGTCTATCCATCCTTAAACTATAGCTCTAATCATGCCCCAAACACTCCCCCTCTTTCAATAGACTGTTTTTAGCTGAAGGGTCCGAGGCCGCATGGTTTCCATCTCTGTGTCCCTGCAGCTAGACCAGTGCTTGATGTGGCAGAGGTGCTCCACCAACTTTCACTGACTACAGGTGAATTAAATACACCTGTGCCCTGGGGGGGACGCAGGCAGGAGGGCAGGTGGTTCAGAGAACCCTTCCAGTGGCTGCAGCCTCATCTCTACCTTGGCTCCATTCACAGCAAGATATTCCAGATTCTTCTTCAGACAGCCTGAATAATTAAGGGAAAACATTCTAACATTCACCTATTGGTTTCTCTGCCAAGCCCCAGTGTCTTGAAATAAGTAAATCATTTTAACCATCCCATCCTTGTGTCTCAGGGAAGGTGGTGATAGACAGGGAATCGATAGATTCAATCAGGGGAGTGAGAGGCATGTGGATAAAGGTCCCTGGCCAGGGCCTCTCTGCGGCCCTCAGGGCTGGAGACGCCTTAGAAATCCAATCAGGGCTCTTCACAGGGGACATCACCGCTGACCGTTGCTGCATTCTTACCCCTGAGCTGGCCGAGGGTCCCTGCCTAGAGATAGGGGGGCATGTGGGCTCAGGAAATAGAGACTCAAAGCCTCCACTTACCCCACACCTCAGCCTCTGAGGGATGCGGGGTCACCTGCTGGGAGGGAGGGGCAGAGGCCACAATGGGGGTGGCACATGGGTGGGACCTGGTCCTGCCTGGCTGAATGTTCCCCATGCTTTATCTTTTCCTCAGGCCACCTGGACTTTAAGAGCACTCACCTGACGCCCTCATGCCCCAGCTTTCGAGCCTGGCAGCACCCTTGACAGTGGCTGCCAGGCTCTGTGCCATCTGGCCCCTGCCTGCTCTCCTCTTTCACCTCCTCTGCCTTCCTGTTTCACTGGTTTCTCTCTGCTTTTTTTTTTTTTGAGACAGTCTCATTGTGTCACCCAGGATGGAGTGCAGTGGCGCGATCTCGGCTCACTGCAACCTCTGCCTCCCTGGTTCAAGCCATTCTCCTGCCTCAGCCTCCCTCCCGAGTAGCCCGGCTAATTTTTGTATTTTTAGTAAAGACGGAGTTTCACTATGTTGGCCAGGCTGGTCTTGAACTCCTTACCTCAAGTGATCCACCCGCCTCAGCCTCCCAAAGTGCTGGGATTACAGGCGTGAGCCACCAGGCCCGGCTTCTTCCATTAATTTTTCTTTTTTTTTTTTGAGACGAACTTTCACTCTGTTGCCCAGGCTGGAGTGCAGTGGCTCCACCTTGGCTCACTGTGATACAGTTCCGATGAGGGGAGGAACACCAGGGCTCTTGTCTCATGTCGAATTAGATAAGATGACACGGACACACATGGAGTGGTTTTAAGGAGTGGAGTTTAATAGGCAAGAAGGAAGGGAGAAGGAAGAAGCTCCCCTGTACAGAGACAGAGGAATGGGGGCTCCAAAGCCTAAAAAGGAGGTCCCCACCTGCCACGGATACCAGCCAGGTATATGTACAGAGGCTGGAGGAGGCGGTGTCTGATTTGCATAGGGCTCAGGGGATTGGTTTGACCAGGCATGTCATTCATGGTAGCCCATGAAAAAGCTGGCCCTCCCACCCTAGTCTTTTAATATGCAAATACAGGGCGCCATGATGGGATATGTGGGGATATGTGGGGGCGGCCATGTTGCCAGGAACAGGTCAGGAAAGGGCAAGAAGGCTCCGGAATCTCCATGTTTGGGTGTACCCAGTTTCTAATGGCTGGCATTTGCATATCAAAGGTTGCCAGCCTGGCTCTAAGAGCCCAGGCTTTATGAGAAACTTTTCCGGAGATGCTTTAAAAAATGAAAACTTCCCAAGGACCCCTTTTCCTTTCTATCTGCCTAAAATAATTTCTTAATAACGCCTACCACAAGTGCAACCTCCGATTCCCAGGTTCAAGCAAATCTCATGCCTCAGCCTCCCAAGTATCTGGGACTATGGGCGTGTGCCACCACACCCAGCTAATTTTTGTATTTTTTTAGTAGAGACAGGGTTTCACCATGTTGGCCAGGCTGGTCTCGAACTCTTGACCTCAAGTGATCCACCCACCTCGGCCTCCCAAAGTGCTGGGATTACAGGTGTGAGCCACTGCACCCAGTCCCATTCATTCTTTCCCTGCAGGGGCTGCCCATCCTTTCTAGATATGCACCCCCACCCTTAGAATAGAATCCAGGTGGAGTCTTTAAAAGAGAAACCAATACTGCCCTGGGCAACTTTACGTTAGGGAAGAATGTTTTGGATTTAAATCAAAGGTTAGTGTTTAGGGTCCCTTCTGCAGGTGGGCAGGGGCCCTAGAGACTAAGGGTGAAGACACTGCTTGGCCCCAGGGTCACCTTTGGGCATCAGGGTCACACAGTGCACACTCCTGCAGGTTTCTGATGCCCCTTGTCTTCCCTCCAAGCCGGTCACTCCCATTAAAAAAAAAAAGGTGCCTACAACCTTCTGGCGATTAGGCCAAATCTTAGAGTCAGCATAACCCTCCTCTTTCTCTTATTCCTCTATATCCCAACCATCTACCAAACCTGCTGGCTTTAGCTTCCGATGATGGCCACCATGTGATCGCCTGACCACACCACTCTGAATATGGAGGCCTGGGTGTCCATCATCCCTTCTTCACTGTGGCAAATCGCCTCCTTGCTGATCTCCCTACATCGACTCCCTGCATTGATCCTGCACCATCCATGCTCACAGGCAGCCAGAGGGATCCTTTTAAAATATTAAGGCAAAATACATCAAGTCCTCTGTGCCAAACCCCACCTCATCTATCTCAGAATATGACCCAGATGTCTTTGCCATGACCCACGAGGCTCTCCATAACCTCAGCTCCAGCTCTCCTCCTTGTTCCCTCCATGCTGACCCTCCTAGAACACACCCAGCACACTCCGCCACAGGGCCTTTGCACATGTGGGTCCGTCTGCCTGGAAACTTCCTCCCCCAGATGTGCACACGGAAGACTCATTTAATTCCTTCAGGCCTCTGCTCAAAGGGGGCGCATCTCAGAGAGGACTTCCACATCCCCCAGTCTAAAGCAAACCCTCCAGCCACTTGATATTTCAAGTATATGTGCACACAAACACACATATGTCTATGTGACTGTACTTGCGGGGGCAGGCTGTACTTGTTGTTCACTGCCCCTCCCACCCCGCCAGCTCCCCGAGAACAGCGCCTTGGTCTTTTTCATCCACAGTTGCAATGCTGGTGCCTAGAGCATGCCTGGCACGTAGAAGCTGCTCTGAAAAGAGCTGGAGTATGAATGAAAGGTGGACTCTTCTGAGAGTGCTCCCTCTGCGGAGAACTTGGGGAGACAGACAGAAGCTGCCTGGCCCAGGGCGTCTGATTCCTGGGGCTGGACTTCTTATCTGGTGTCCCTCCAGGAAGGTGTCCCTAAGAGAATAAGTTGTACTTTATCTTCTCAGTACAAAGGATCTTTTTGTAATTCTCTGGCATGGGAACCATTCCAGAAGCCCCAGAGTCACCAAGCTTGGCCGCACTGAACACACTTCCTAGAACGAGCCTCAAATGGTCGAGTCTGCCCGTCTCCAGACAACCAGTTCCTGGCTGTCCATCAGAACAGAGCCGGACAATCAGGGTGTGGGGCTTGGTACATCTGAGGGTTCATCTCGGGCCACCCCCGCTCCAGTGAGGAACCTGCAGGTCAAGGAGGGGACGTGACTGGCCACTGAGGGCATTGCAGGCAGAGCCAGCCAGGACCGGCTTTCTCCCAGGCTAGGGAGCTTTCCTGATGGAAGTTTCTGGAAGCCTTCGTCCAATTCCATTCTCTCACTCTTCTTGCAAGTCAGCAGGGCAGAGGCAGGGGCAGCAGAGCCCCACTTGGCAAATGAAGAAACTGAGGCACAGCCAAGGTCAGAGACTCGCCTTTCTTCAAATAGCTCATTACTGTGGGGCCCCCAGTTAGTGGTTACAGAGTGGGTCCCGAGCCATGGCCTGGGCTGGGTCCTGGCTCTGCCACTTTCAAGCTGAGCAAATTGCTCACCCCTGTGTGACTCCATTTTCCCACCTGCAGAACAGTTAATAAGCATAATTGACCCGTGGCTTTTACGAGCACAATGAAACCCAGGCATCACCAATGGGAGAAGCCCAGCCCTGGAGGCAGATGCCAGTTCCACCCCACCCGGCCCTCCACCCGCCAGCTCTCGGGCTCCCCTACCCCTCTGCAGATGGAGGGAGTGGCAGTGCCTCCCACACAGGGCAGTTGTGAGAATTCATGATGGTGTTTTGTTGATTCAATGTGTTTTCGATGCTTCTTGTTTCGTTTTGTAAATCAACTAGAGCAGTGCCTCCACACAGCAAGCGCAATGTAAGTATTTGTTAAATAAAAATATAGAGAATGCATGTAAGGTGCTTAGACCAGTGTCTGATGTGAGTGATGCTTGGTGAGTTTCAGCTGCTCTGACTTTTAGTGACAAGGACCAGAGCATGAGTCGTCCTGACCCTCCTGCTTCCCTCCCGTCCATGGTAGCCCCTAGGCCACATCTCAGGCTCTCGGGGTCGCCCAGACACCATTTCTCCTTGGAGGTCACCTTGCTCTCCCTGCTCCCATATCCCACTGCCTGCCTCCTCCAGACACTCTGTCTCCCACACATGCGCACACTCTCACGCCCTTACAAACACACTCTCACGCACACATACACACACATACATACATTCTCACACACAGGCTCACACACTCATACAGTCTCACACATACACACACAGACTCGTACACACACACACAGGCTCACACTCACATATACAGGCTCACACACACGCAGGTTCACATACATCTACACTCACACACATTCACACACACATACACACAGGCCCCAACACACCTACACTCACACATACACACATTCACACACACATGCATACATACATACACACACACAGGCTCATACACTCACATACACACATTCACACATGTACAGACTCACATAAACACACCGGCTCATACACTCACATACACACATTCACACATGTACAGACTCACATACACACACCCTCACTCTCACAGTCACAAACACATTCATAGGCGCACATATACACACACTGTCACCCTCTCACATGCACACGCGTCCCCTGAGGCATATGCTACCCACCGCATCCTCCCTGAAGCCCCCCCCCCAACCCGCTGCCCAGATGCCCAGCTTGGGGGCTGCCTGCACTCCCAGGACTCGGCTGACGCCCTGGCCCGGGGAAGCTGCTGGGACTCACCCCTCTGCTGAGACAAAACGGGCTGCACAGGCTCCTCATGGTCTCCCTGCCCCACCCACTCCTGGCTTTGTGCCCTGCCCAGCAGGCATAACCAACCCAGCCATCTGCTCAGGCCTCTGGTGCCTCCCCAAACCCAACCCAGAGACCCTGGAAGTGCTGTCACCCTGTAACCAGGCACTCAAGGTAGTGTAGAACTGCCCCCAGGCAGTTCTACCTGGTCTCAGTCAGAACCCGGAGAAAAGGCTAATGCCACAGACTCCACGGGGCAATGGCAAGAAATGGATGGACTGGTGCAGCAGCTAAAAGGGGACAAGCTCCCACAGTGCAGCCTGAGCCATGGAAGGAAAAGGGCCACAGTCACACCCATAATCATCCTTCTCTCTGCTGGAACCCCTGGTTGGCTGGAGTCACCTGAGGGGCATCGGGAGTGCCATGGAGGAGGAAGCTGCGGTCCACTCTGCTCTTGCACTGGCTCAGCGCAGACCATGGGCTCTTCTGAGACAGCACCAGGCCAGGCTCAGAGAGGGCCAGGACTCTGTTCCCACAAAGCACTGGGGCTGGTGGGGGACCCACCTGTCAACAGTCAATAGCACAGCACCAGGATGAAATAATCCTGGAGTGGGGGTGGCCCCAGCAGGAAGCCCTCAGCTCCCACTGGGAGTGTGTGTGGGGGGGTGGTCGGGGACTCAGGTGGGGTGGGGAGGTGGTGTTGGAGTCAGGCCTCCAAGCATAAGTAGGACATTGAAAAGAAAGGAGGGAGGAGGGGTGGGGTGGGAACAAAGCCAGAGCCAAGAACGTACTTAGTGGGAGCGAGAAGGCAGCTTTGGTGGATGGAGTGGACAGGGAAAAGTGAGAACCAGGTTAGAGAGGGGCTGGAACCCAGAGGGCAGAGGCCTGAGATGACCATGGCAGAGCGTGCACTGTGTCCCCTTGATTTAGGCATTGCCTGCCACCTGTCACATGGAGGGCAGCCTGGGATGGCACCGAACACTTTAAAGATCAATTTACTTTTTAAGTATATAAATTTATTTCAATAGCAAACTTTATATGCTTAAGTTTATTGGAAAAAATTAAGTAGAAGCCAAAGCAACATCGTCAATTGCAGGTAGGTACATACGATGGCCTACCAAAGACGCTAGGCCAAAGGCTGGCTCTTTCTTGGTTCCAGATGGAGATGAACAGTGTTGGAAAGGTGTTAAGAATATTGGCACCAAACTGGGACTCTTCTCCTTCAGACAATGGACTGGCTTTCTAACCACGTGTCTCCATGTTATGTCAGGAAGATCTGAGTCACCCAGTGTCACCTGTCATCATCCCCAGGGGAGCAGGTGCTGTTCGTGCCCTGCACATAGCCCTGGAACACTCCAGCAGGCACAGAGCCACTTCTAACTGCCAATATCTTCTTCTTTTTGCCTGCAGGCTTTTGTCCATGACCTCAGCAGGCCACTCTACCCACACCTGCGGCAGATGGGCGGTGCCAGGGGATTAACACTCACCTCCAACAACCCCCAAATAATAACTCATAGGAGTTGGTGTATAAATACCCACGCTCCCTTGCTCCTGGGATTCCTCTGTTGTGTGTGATTTCTCCATGGGACTGAACTCCAGCTGTCCTCTGCACCACCTGGCTGAATACTACGCCCTGAATTGGCCTCCTTCCTTTCCTGTTGCACTTCCTAAAGCTCTGCCAGAGCTTCCTAAGGTCACCTCTCAAATAAACTACTTGCTCTCAGATTCTTGTCTCAGAGTCTGCACGTGGGACAACCCAAACTAAGGCATCAACCATCAGTGATATTTGTCCCACCCACCCTCAAGGTCAGACCCCAAACCTGAGAGACTCAGTCCAAAGAGACCCAGAAGACAGCTTGGCTCTTATAACTAGATAAGAAATCAACCCAGGAGAAGCCTGTATGGCAATTTATAATGGGAGGGGCTGGATTTTTCTGTGAAATATTTTCATATGGCATTGATTACTGAGAGTGAAACTAGAATGAAATCAATCAGATCTGCAGTTGGAAAAGCTCACTCTGGCTCCTGTCGTAAAACGTGAATGTGGGCGGTGCCCTGGTCTGCACAGGGAGCTGGGTCGGGTACCACTGCAGTTGTCAGAGGTGACACTGGAGGAGATTGGCAGGGGTGGCCGCCCTTGCTTCAAAACATCCAGGTGGAGATGTCAAGATGTCTGTTGGATAAATGAGACCAGAACTCAGAGGAGCGGCAAGAACAACAGTGACCATCGCCCTGTAGACATAAATGAAGGAAAGGGTGTGGATTTTAAGAGTTGTGTATGTATGTTTCTTTTTTCTTTTTTTATTTATTTATTTTTTGAGACAGGGTCTCGCTCTGTCACCCAGCCTGGAGCACAGTGGCACAATCATGGCTCACTGCAGCCTTGACCTCCTGGGCTCAAGCGATCCTCCCACCTCAGCCTCCCAAGTGGCGGGAACCACACTTGCACGTGCACCCATACCCAGCTAACTTTTGGTTTTGTTTTGCTTTTGGCAGAGACAGGGTTTTGCCATGTTGCCCAGGCTCAAACTCCTGAGCTCAAGTGATCCACCAGCCTTGGCCTCCTCCCAAAGTGCTGAGATTACAGGTGTGAGCCACCAGGCTCAGCCATGTTTCTTAAAAAAAAAAAAAGTTTAATTTTAATAAAGTTTATTATTTCATTTCTATGGACATGGGAAAAAATGTTGAATTATGATAAAATACACAAACATAAAATTTACCATCTTAAACATTCATTTATAGACACTTGAGTTGCTTTCACCTGTTGGCTATTGTGAATAATGCTGCTATGAGCATGGGGGACAAATCTGTCTTCAAGTCCCTGTTTTCAGTTCTTCAGGGTATATACCTAGAAGTGGGATGGCTGGATCCTATGGTGATTCTATGTTCAATTTTTTGAGGAACTGCCATATTGTTTTCCACGGTGGCTGCACTCAAACGTTTTACATTCCCACCAACAGTGTATAAGAGTTCTAATTTCTCCATATCCTCACCAACACTGGTGATTTTCTGGGTTTTGACAGTAGCCATCGTAAAGGGTCTAAGTTGGTCTGGCCAAGGTTTTTGAACTACAGATGTCACAAGGGTACACAGCAAGAAAAGGACTTATGCAACATCATAATAAGCCAGGGAGGTGTTCTGGTCATACCTACATCATTATCAACCTCATGAACCTGGATCAGTTGGGGGTGCTCTTGGCTACAAGTAGCAATGTTATGAACGCATTTGCTGTCTTGTTAATAAGAACTCCCTGGGCTGGTCTTTTCTGCTCAGTCAGGCTCAGCTGATTGGTAACAGTGACATTGCCCTTCCTGGCCATACGTTGACTCTTCAATGCCATGCACATGTGCGCTCAGGACCACACACAGAGCAGCAGGAAGTGGGCATGAGGCAAGGCCTCCTCCTTCCAAGACTCTGGCCTTTTTAACAGGAAGAAAACGACTTCTCCAAAACCCAGCAAATACTGCCTGACATCTCACTGGCAAGAACCAGTCAAGTGCCCATGCATATGACTGGTGCAGGGTAAGTGGTGCTAGTTAAAGGAGAGTTGGCTGGGCCCCACCCACAGAGTTTCTGATGCAGTGGGACTGGGATGGGGCCCAAGATTTGGCATTTCTAACAAGTTCTCTGGTGATGCAGATGCTGCCAGTCCAGGGACGACATTTCGAGGACCACTGGCTTCAGTGATCTTGAGCTGGGTACATGACCACCCAAACCAATCAAAGGGAAAAAGCAGGTAGATGGTGGTAAAATACAAGACTTTCTGTCACAAACTCTGAGGAGCTCACTTGTAGCTTTTTTGCCCACTAGACTCTAGGCCCCCTGGGAGCAGGGGGTCATGAAAGTCACCTTTTTGGGCCTTGGGTTCTTGATACAGTTACTGTGACTTGGTGGCAACTTTAAACGGATTTTTCAAATGAGTGAATACAAGAACATGTCACCAAACATGTCCAAGGCTGCTGCACCCTCAGGTCACCTTGATCAAAACACCTTCCTGGAGCCCATGCAGGCAGCCTCCAAAACACAAAGCAGGCTGGGCACGGTGGCTCATACCTGTAATCCCAGCACTTTGGGAGGCCGAGGTGGGTGAATCATGAGCTCAGGAGTTTGAGACCAGCCTGGCCAACAGGGTGAAACCCCGTCTCTACTAAAAATAAAAAAAATTAGCTGGGCGTGGTGGCAGGCACCTGTAATCCCAGCTACTCAGGAGGCTGAGGCAGGAGAATCACTTGAACCCAGGAGGCGGAGATTGCAGTCAGCCGAGATCACACCACTGCACTCCAGCTCAGGCGACAAAGCAAGACTCAAACAAACAAACAAACAAACAAAAAACCCCAAAGCAGCCCCTTCTCTACCAGGACGGCAGCTCCCCTATAAAGCAGCTCAGGTGTCTTCCCTGTCGGCCTGTCCTCCTGGGGAGGCTGGCTCCCTGCTCTGCAGTGACACTGCAGGGTCAGAACTCAGCCTGTGGGTAACCCAAGAACAATGCCTGTTTGGGGGTCTTCACCGCTGACACAGAGAGCCTGTGGCCATCCATCCCAAATAGCGTCTGTTAATTGCCCACTGGGATGTGGTCCCTTGTTGAAGTCAAAGAAACAAGCCCTTAATTCACTAATTGTCTAAACAGACACCACCAGCTGAGAACTCCTATAGCCCGGCGTGTGATGCCTTATGACCCTGAGCGAATGCAGCTGCAAACAGGCAGTACCTGTTACATATTCCTTAGCCACAGGGGAAACTTCTGGAAAGTTGCTAGCATGGAATATGGTTAATGAAGAAGAAAACGCCTTATCCTTCTGTTCTACATTCACACTCACGTGTGATCTACGCAGTGGTCCTGAAAGGATCCAAGGCTGGGGGAGATCTGGGAGTCCATTTACCGATGAGGATCTGCTATTCAGAGCTGATGTCCCGTATGTGTGCAGTGAATATTCAATCAGCAGTAGCTGTGATACTCATAAATCACTCGCTCTGAGGTGAAGGGGAACCGATAGGATAAGCCAGGCTCACCGCAGAGGCCTCTGCTGCAACCCTGGTTGGCAGCCCAGCCCTTGTGGGTACCAGGACCTGCCAGAGCCACAGACGACCGGATATAAGCACAAATTGATGAGTCACCCAAGAGCCATCGCAGGGTGAGGACAGACCTGGGTGCCAAGTGGGCAGAGATTCCACCAAGTCCTGGCAGAGGACCAGGCTGTGATGGACAGGAGACACTTCTCAGGTCAGACTCACATGGCAAGGCAAGGTCTTGCTGGAAGGCAGGCAAGGAAATGCTCCAGCGGGAGCCCAGCAGGAACCGGCCCTGGGTGCTGATCAGGAACAAGCTGGCCCCAGACTCTCTCCAGGATTGCACAGGGCTCAGGGAGCTGCACCAAGGTGGAACAAGAGTAGAGGCTGGGGGCGGTGGCTCACACCTGTAATCCCAGTACTTTGGGAGGCTGAGGTGGGCAGATCACTTGAGGTCAGGAGTTCGAGACCAGCCTGGCCAACATGGGGAAACCCCGTCTCTACTAAAAATACAAAAATTAGCTGGGCATGGTGGTGTGTGCCTGTAATCCCAGCTACTTGGGAGGCTGAGGCAGGAGAATTGGTTGAACCAGGAAGTTGGAGGTTGCAGGGAGCCAAGATCACACCCCTGCACTCCACCCTGGGTGACAGAGCAAGACTCCATCTCAAAAATAAATAAATAAATAAAAGAGTCGAAGCCCTGGGTCCTCTTCTCCCCTGTGTTAGCCTTGCTATGTGCTCTTGGGGTGGTGCTTCACCCCTCTGGGACAGTGAGCTTCACGTACCTGACTCTGGGCCATGCAGGGGCCAGGCTGGGCCTCCTGACACCCACTGGACTCCCTGCTAGCAACCCCAGTTCCCAGCTCCCATCCCCCACCCTAACTTCCAGGGCAGACACAATGTGTGCACTGGGGAGTGGACACAGGGCTCTCTCCAGCTGGGTGGAAATGGGACCAGCCCCTCCTTCCTCACCCCCTCCCCAGACACTATCCACAGCCCGGATGGGCTTTCATCCACCTCAGCAGCCAGCCTCCCACCCTCTCCCCACCACCGCAACCAAAACTGCTTCTGTGGATGCCTACTGGCATGTTTTGAAGTTACCTACACATTTATTTCAGGGTCAACTAGTCCTGAGCACCTCTGGGGAAACCTTATATCACTCTCCTTTTCCCCCAGGACTCCCCAGGGAGCAGGAGTTCTCAGCCCTGGTGCAGGCTGGAGCCACCTAGGGAGCTTTGAAAACTACCCATGCCCACGAGGGACAGAATCGGGATGATGAAGATGTTCTAAAACCGGATTACGGTAACGGTTGCACAACCTGGGAAACTTAAAAATCATTCAATGGTACACTTAAAATGGGTGAATTTTATGGTATGTAAATTATATCTCAATAAACTTGTTTAAAAAAAAATACCCAGGCCTGGATCTATCACTGAACCATTAAATCAGAATCTTTGATTTGGAGCCTGGGCTGAGATTCCTGCTCTGGTGTCACCGTGGGGACATCTCTTTCCACTGCCACCATCACTCATTCACCCTGGGAGAAGAGGAGTGACCCCCCCCAGCTCATTGATGGGCATATCCATTTCCTAGAGCAGTTATAACAATAACCACCAACTGGGAGACTCAAAACAGCAGTAATTGACTCTCTCATAGTTCCGGAGGCCAGAAGTCCAAAATCAAGGTGCCAGCAGGGCCACACTCCTCCAAAGGCCCCAGGGAGGGTCTTTCCAGCTGCTGGTGGCTGCCAGAATCCCTGAGGTCCTTGGCTGGCAGCAGCATCACTCTGATCTCTGTCTCCTCCTTCACATGAACTTCTTCCCTGTATCTCTGTGTCCCCACTCTCTCTGTCTCTTTTTTTGTGTGTGTGAGACAGTCCCGTTCTGTCACCCAGGCTGGAGTGCAATGGCGCAATCTTGGCTCACTGCAACCTCTGCCTCCTGGATTCAAGTGATTCTTCTGCCTCAGCCTCCCTCGTAGCTGGGATTACAGGTGCATACCACCAAGCCCAGCTAATTTTTGTATTTTTAATAGAGGTGGGATTTCACCATGTTGGCCAGGCTGGTCTCAAACTCCGGACCTCAAGTGATCCACCCATCTTGGTCTCCCAAAGTGTTGGGTTTACAGGCATGAGCAACCACGCCTGGCCCCCACTTTCTCTTCTTAGAAGGATACCAATCATTGGATTAGGGTCCACCCTAATCTAAGTATAATCTCATCTTAACTATCTGCATCTGCAAGGTCCCCAATTCCACAGAAGGTCACATTCTGAGGTTCTGGATTGGCATGAAGTGGGGTGGGGGGACACTGCTCCACCCAGCACAGTGGAAATGCTAGCCGAGTCAACTGCATTAAAGCCGGTCATCCCATTACCTATATTACATACACACTTTCTTGGGTAGACTACCTTATTTATTTCCAGTTAAATGCAATTTTTATTGTCCAAATTTCCAACACTTCTCTTAGTTTCCTAACTGGAGTGCAGTGGTGCGATCTCAGCTCACTGCAACCTCCGACTCCCGGGTTCAAGCAATTCTTGTGCCTCAACTTCCCAAGTACCTGTGACCACAGGCGTGTGCCACCACGCCCAGCTAATTTTCTATTTTTAGTAGAGATGGGGTTTCGTCATGTTGGCCATGTTGTCTAAGCTGGTCTTGAACTCCTGACCCCAGACAATCTGCCCACCTCAGCCTCCCAAAGTGCTGGGATTATAGGCGTGAGCCACCACGCCCAGTCCTAACTCATTTTTTTTTATTGCAGCTTTAGCTCAAAAGCATCTTCACCTACATGCCCCTGCATGTGGACATCCAGTACCAAATATTCTCTTTTTAAAAATGTACAGGCTGCTGGGTATGGTGGCCCATGCCTATAATCCCAGTACTTTGGGAGGCCAAGGCAGAAGGACTGCTTGAGCCCAGGAGTTCGAGACCAGCCTGGGCAATGTAGTGAGACCTCATCTCTACAAAAAAATAAAAAAAACAGCCAGGTGTGTTGGCATGCACCTGTGGTCCCAGAAACTCAGGAGGCTGAGGTGAGAGGATCATTTGAGCCCAGAAGATCAGGCTGCAGTGAGCCATGATTGCACTATACTCCAGCCCAGGCAACAGAGCAAGACCTTATCTAAAAAAAAAAAAAGTACAGGCCAGTAATAAGGTAAAATGCATAACAAAGTCTACCTACCAGAGTGGAGTGGGAGGGAATCCACAGAGTCAGACCCTTGCCAGTGGGTTCACTCTCATTTAGCAGAGAGAAATCTCTGTTTGTCCTCTTCTCTCCAGGTTCCCTGCCTCGGCTCCTGCGTGAGCTTCCAAGGGCTGGTCTCAGGGGTGGGAATCAAAATGTTTAACCACAGGCCCTGACCCATCAGCCCAGATGCCTGCTGTAAACAACCAGAGCTTTTTCCAGGCACATGTTGACCTAGCTGGTCTCACACAGGGCAGCATCAGCACTTCCAAGAAGTTCTCCTGGGGCACTATGCTTGGAGACAGTTTCTGTGTGAGCCTGTGAACAGCCAGTGGTGCTTAAAATCATGGGCCTCTGGCCAGCCTATTCAACATTAATCGTAAGTGCTTAAGAAAGGTTGGTGTTAGATGCCAGACACTGTTCTAAGCTCTTGGTGTATAAGCTCATTAATAACTCACAACAGTCCTAGAAGGTGGAGAGAAGATTGCCATTGTCCCTATTTGGCAGGTGAGTTTAAGGGACAGAGGCCTTACCACAGTAACACACAGTTGGTACGTGGTAGCACTGGGATTGAAGCTGTGTGGATTTATCTCTAAAAAATGGGGTCCAATCCCTCCATTTTACTACCTCTTCTGTTTGAAAACATCACATACAGGACATTCATTCATTCGTTTAACCAATATCTATTGAATATCTACTCCATGCAAGACAATGTTCTGGGCACTGCAGCTACAACAGTAAACAAATGGACATGGCCCCTGCTCTTCTGCAGGTAGTGTGGGGTGGGGAGTGGGGAGGGGGACATAGACCGCAGTCACAGACAGAAAATAAAAACAGAATTTCAGATAGTGGTATGTCATAGGAAGACGCTAAAATGGGGAGGGAGGATAGAGTGATCGGGAAGCATTTTTAGGTGAAACAGACAGGGACAAACTCTCCCAGGGGGTGACATTATGCTGAAACCCAAGCAGTGAGAAAGAGTTTTTGGAGCACAATCTGGGGAGAGAGATGCCAGGGAGAGGCCACAGAAAGTGCAAAGGCCCTGAGGCAGGAAAAGGCTTGGGGAACAAGGTGAAAGATACCTTTGTGTCTCTGTGAGCAAGGGAGTGATTATGGAATTACTGTTCATTTCCTTTGGTGTGATAATAACAGGGAGGTCACCTGGGTCACTACGAAGGAAGAATATGGAATCCTTAGTACGGAATAAAATTTGTATATTAAAGTTATCCTCACCCAGGTAGACCAGGTTTCTGTAGGTCTCTAACATCATGTCCCTATGCAAATTCCACTGAGCAGAGTCCAAGTATTCCCAATCCTCCAGAGAGAATACTATGGCCACATCCCTGAATGTCAACAGTCACTGAAAAAAAAAAAACAAAAAAAAAAAAACAGAAAAACCCACACCATATTTACCAAGTTGCCATGGGTGAAGTTCTTAATTTGACTCCAGGTGAAATGAGAAGGTGAAGAGAAGAGATTCTAAATGTGGACAGATGGGAGGGATACAGAAAGAAAGCATGAAGTAGGATTAAGGATTAAGTTCAGAGGGATTTTTCATTGTTGTTTATATGAACGTTTTTGTGAATTGTGGAGCAACTACTGGATCTGCAAATGGAAAACAGGTTGTCGGGGAGATGTCTCTAGAAGTAATGGTTTTAAAAGACAGAAATTAAGCATATAGTATTTTACTCCCATTTACCTGCTTTAGGGTTTGGAAAAATTGGGAGTACCAACTCTGAAGAGATGGCAGGAGCACGAAACTCTCATCTCCTCTACCAGGTTCTGTGAGGGGAGATTCCAGAGTTGGGCCAGACCTAGGCAAGGCTCAGAAGACAGTGGATCTGAGCAGAGCTGGGCCAGGGAGCAAGCCCTAGGCTTCTGATCACTTTGCAGCTAGAGTATGTCCAATTCTATCTTTCCTAAGACTGCACAGGAGAAACTTGACCCCCAGAGTTTGTATACTTGAAACCTATATTAGCCACTTACCTATTTATAACATACGGTAACAAGCAATTTAACCAAAACCCTTAGGTTTTCTAGGACAATTTCATTAGAAGCTGAATATTTATTCTTAGCAAGATAAAATCAATAGAAGTAATAATAACAACAAGAATAACTCAGACAGATGTGGTGGCTCATACCTGTAATCCCAGTACTTTGGGAGGCTGAGGTGGGCTGATTGCTTAAGCCCAGGAGTTTCAGGCCAGCCTGGGCAACACGGTGGAAACCCCATCTCTACTAAAAAACACAAAAATTAGCCAGGCGTGGTGGTGCACACTTACAGTCCCAGCTTCTTGGGAGGCTGAGGCTAGAGGAGTGCTTGAGTCCAGGAGGTTGAGAATGCAGCGAGCAGCGATCATGCCACTGCACTCCAGCCTGGGTGACAGAGCAAGACTCTGTCTCAAAACAAAACCCCAAAAACATAACAACAATTCCAACAATTCTGCCCATGAATGGCTTTTCAGGCAGCAAAACTGGAACTAATAACGACACGAGAAGGTGGCCCAGATGAAGGCCAACTCCTCTGTACACCTCCTTTCTTTGTACTAAGTACATGATGCTAGTTTATCTGGTTGCTCTAGACTGAAAGTTTCCAGAAAATAGGTACCATGTCATGGCTGCTTCGTGTTTTTCTAATAGCCATATGAAATGGAAGCAACTGGTTTATCTATCAGTTTGCATCTACAAACCTCCTCCCCGTTCTTCACCCAAGTACCAGGAAGCTGCAGCAACTCCCATCTGGGTACCAACCAAGGAGATTTCTTCCGTGAGAGGAGGAACAAACCCTAGATAATGCATTCCTCTTCCTCTGAAATAAAAGCAGAATTAGACTCTGTGTTTACCCTGACCCCAGTCTGCATAGGACATCACCAAATGTCTCAAAGACACCCTGGTTCTGGTGAGAGGGTCCCCAGTGACCCTGGGTTGATGGCCCATGGTGATCCAGGCAGGAGAGACTTGGGCTGTCCCTGTGGGTTCAGAAGACAGAATGAAGTCACTCTGGTAGGGCTGTAGATCCTGGATCCAGATGTGGTATTACTTGTCCCTGATCAGCTAAGAGGAAGGGCAAGAATATCTTACTCCAGTATCACAGTGTGCAGCTAACTGTTGTGATCATGGCTCTAGAGATTCTGTGGCTCTGACCTCCCATGGTCAAGGTGCTTACACTTACAGATTCTACCACCAGACTCTTTTCACACCAGGAACCTCTCATGCAACTGCAGCAGGTCACTGGACAAAATCTGAACAACTCAAAGGACCCCACTCTGAAAAGGGGGCTTCACAAAGTCTATGTTGACCTCTCACGAGGCAGAAGATGTCTCCGCTGGGTTTTCTGTCCATCCTCAATTCAAAGTCTGGCCCTGTCTTGTGAATCCCAGGTGGAAGCCAGCTCTTATGTGCAGATTCTAGGTGGGGTCAACCTGGCTTTGTATTCGTGGATATAACAGCAAGCAGAGTAAAACCAGAGGAGACCACCCCCCATGGAGGCTGCTCTAACACATTCTATAGGACACACTGATCAAAAGGAAGAAGGTGAGGCAAAACATAAGCAGAGAGTCTGGGCCAGGCTAGAGGATTGCCACCCAGGAACATACATTCAGCTTGCCCTGAATACACATTTCAATTAGTAGCAATTACAACTGGATTTTTAAAATTTTTTTTTTGAAGACAGAATCTTGCTCTGTCGCCCAGGCTGGAGCGCAGTGGCACGATCTCGACTCACTGCAACCTCCGCCTCCTGAGTTCAAGTGATTCTGTCACCTCAGCGTCCTAAGAACCTGGGACTACAGGCATGTGCCACCACACCCGGCTAATTTCTGTATGTTTAGTAGAGATGGGGTTTCACCACGTTGGCCAAGCTGGTCTCGAACTCCTCACCTCAGATGATCTGCCCACCTCAGGCTCCTAAGGTGCTGGCATTATAGGTGATTCATGCCTGTAATCCAAGCACATGCATGAGCCACTGCACTTGGCCACAACTGGATTTTTAAAGACAAAAATGGGGGCAGGGAGTGGGTTCATATAAAGTTGTCAGAAATTCTCACTGATTTACAGAAATAACACTTATTAGTGACTGGCTATATAGTATGTGGGTTATTAGTGATTGGCTATATAGTGTGTGGGTATAGGTATTGTTAGTTTGTGGTAACAGCAAGAAGTTTTAAGAGATGAATATATAGCTCAAAGTGGGGAGTAAAACCTGTGATTGCCATCTCAATTTAATGTCTCTCTGGGCCTGATAATTAAAAGGACTTGCAGTTTTATGATAAAAGTTCTTTTCTTTTCTCAAATCCCAGGACCTAAATTCAGAATTTGGAGCTGCAGATTTAAGTTTTGCAGGGGTGGGAAACTAGCGGGTGCCCTCTGCAATTTGTGGGCATTGGGGCAAGAGGAGGAGGGGGAAGCTTGATATTCTCTGGCATACTCAATGCACATATGTGATCTGATTGGGATCCTGGGCTCCACTGCCTCCTAATCAGTTTCAGATCTGAAGATGCCAGAGTGCTGAAGGACAGAGGTGGTATGGCTGGTCGCTGCCCTGTGCAGTTATTTTGCTGCAAACTGGTCAAACTGCTCTAGAAGGGAATGCAGATCTCAAATACACAGGAAGAGTATTCTGCTAGCTGATTTTTAGGACAGCATGCACTTTGCCGCACAATTGTGGTTGTGGCTGGAAGCCCCCTCTACAGTGAAGCCTGGTGTGCATCTTATATGTTTTTATTACACCTGGCAATTCTGGACAGTGTTTAGAAAATATAATTAAAAATAAAAACATTTCTGACCCTAAAAGAATTCTTCAGAATGGTAGAACACAAATTTTGTGTGTGTGTGTGTGTGTGTGTGTGTGTGTGTGTTTTTAGATGGAGTCTCGCTCTTGTTGCCCAGGCTGCTGGAGTGCAGTGGTGCAATCTCGGCTCACTGCAACCTCTGCCTCCTGGGCTCAAGTTATTCTCCTGCCTCAGCCTCCCAGGTAGCTGGGATTACAGGCGCCTGCTACCATGCCCAGCTAATTTTTTTGTAATTTTAGTAGAGCCGGAGTTTCACCATGTTGGCCAGGCTGGTTTCAAACTCCTGACCTCAGGTGATCAGCTGAAAACTGTTTTATTACATCATTAAACCAGACCATGACATAAGTGACATAAAACCTGCTAAGAGATTACAAAGACAGAAAGAAGATAATCATAATTAGTCCTCAAGTAGAAGACCTGGCAGCACCATTTGTTCATCCTAAATTCACATGGCCAGTGAGGGCATCTTGGGTCACTCCCAGACAGTTGTGGCAAAGGACACATAACCCATCAAGTTTCCAGAGCAAAAACCTCAACCCAAGGACATTCTGATAAACTGTCAGTTCCCTTTACCTAGGGAAGATCAAAGGAGAGGGACAAAGATTATTTACCATGGAGTGTCAAGGAACAATTCCCTGATTTCCTCTCCTATGAAATGTTTACAAACAAAAGCCAAGTCTTTAAAAGAGTGCCATCCACACAAGACAGGGATGCCCTCTCTCACCACTCCTATTCAACATAGTGTTGGAAGTTCTGGCCAGGGCAATTAGGCAGGAGAAGGAAATAAAGGGCATTCAATTAGGAAAAGAGGAAGTCAAATTGTCCCTGTTTGCAGACGACATGATTGTATATCTAGAAAACTCCATCATCTCAGCCCAAAATCTCCTTAAGCTGATAAGCAACTTCAGCAAAGTCTCGGGATACAAAATCAATGTGCAAAAATCACAAGCATTCTTATACACCAATAACAGACAAGCAGAGAGCCAAATCATGAGTGAACTCCCATTCACAATTGCTTCAAAGAGAATAAAATACCTAGGAATCCAACTTACAAGGGATGTGAAGGACCTCTTCAAGGAGAACTACAAACCACTGCTCAAGGAAATAAAAGAGGATACAAACAAATGGAAGAACATTCCATGCTCATGGGTAGGAAGAATCAATATCGTGAAAATGGCCATACTACCCAAGGTAATTTATAGATTCAATGCCATCCTCATCAAGCTACCAATGACTTTCTTCACAGAATTAGAAAAAACTACTTTAAAGTTCATATGGAACAAAAAAAGAGCCTGCATTGCCAAGTCAATCCTAAGCCAAAAGAACAAAGCTGGAGGCATCACACTACCTGACTTCAAACTATACTACAAGGCTACAGTAACCAAAACAGCATGGTACTGGTACCAAAACAGAGATATAGACCAATGGAACAGAACAGAGCCCTCAGAAATAATGCCACATATCCACAACTATCTGATCTTTGACAAACCTGACAAAAACAAGCAATGGGGAAAGGATTCCCTATTTAATAAATGGTGCTGGGAAAACTGGCTAGCCATATGTAGAAAGCTGAAACTGGATCCCTTCCTTACACCTTATACAAAAATTAATTCAAGATGGATTAAAGACTTACATGTTAGACCTAAAACCATAAAAACCCTAGAAGAAAACCTAGGCAATACCATTCAGGACATAGGCATGGGCAAGGGCTTCATGTCTAAAACACCATAAGCAATGGCAACAAAAGCCAAAATTGACAAATGGGATCTAATTAAACTAAAGAGCTTCTGCACAGCAAAAGAAACCACCATCAGAGTCAACAGGCAACCTATAGAATGGGAGAAAATTTTTGCAACCTACTCATCTGACAAAGGGCTAATATCCAGAATCTACAATGAACTCAAGCAAATTTACAAGAAAAAAACAAACAACCCCATCAAAAAGTGGGCAAAGGATATGAACAGACACTTCTCAAGAGAAGACATTTATGCAGCCAAAAAACACATGAAAAAATGCTCATCATCACTGGCCATCAGAGAAATGCAAATAAAAACCACAATGAGGTACCATCTCGCATCAGTTAGAATAGTGATCATTAAAAAGTCAGGAAACAACAGGTGCTTGAGAGGATGTGGAGAAATAGGAACACTTTTACACTGTTGGTGGGACTGTAAACTAGTTCAACCATTGTGGAAGTCGGTGTGGTGATTCCTCAGGGATCTAGAAATAGAAATACCATTTGACCCAGCCATCCCATTACTGGGTATTACCCAAAGGATTATAAATCATGCTGCTATAAAGACACATGCACGCGTATGTTTATTGCAGCACTATTCACAATATTAAAGACTTGGAACCAACCCAAATGTCCAACAATGACAGACTGGATTAAGAAAATGTGGCACATATACACCATGGAATTCTATGCAGCCATAAAAAATGATGAGTTCATGTCCTTTGTAGGGACATGGATGAAGCTGGAAACCATCATTCTCAGCAAACTATCACAAGGACAAAAAACCAAACACTGCATGTTCTCACTCATAGGTGGGAATTGAACAATGAGAACACATGGACACAGAAAGGGGAACATCACACACTGGGGACTGTTGTGGGGTGGCGGAAGGGGGGAGGGATAGCATTAGGAGATATACCTAATGCTAAATGACGAGTTAATGGGTGCAGCACACCAACATGACACATGTATACTTATGTAACGAACCTGCACATTGTGCACATGTACCCTAAAACTTAAAGTATAATAAAAAAAAAGAGTGCCATCCAGTGCTCTGTGAAAAAAAGACTAACAATTAAAATACTGTGTCTAAAGTGTACAACAAGCCAGGCATGGTGGTTCACGCCTGTAATCCCAACACCTTGGGAGGCTGAGGCAGGCAGATCACTTGAGGTCAGGAGTTCGAGACCAGCCAGGCCAATGTGGGGAAACCCTGTCTCTACTAAAAATACAAAAAAAAAAAAAAATAGCTGGGCGGGGTGGCAGGAGCCTGTAATCTCAGCTACCCAGCTACTTGGGAGGCTGAGGCAGGAGAATCACTTGAAACCGGGTGGCGGAGGTTGCAGATTGAGTGGAGTTCACACCACTGCACTCCTGCCTGGGCAACAAGAGCAAAACTCCATCCAAAAAAAAAAAAAGTGTACAATAAAGGACTAGTTTTTACTGCGAGCCTGAATTAGGCTGGGGGAGCAGAGTGGTGGATTTAAAAAAAAATCAGAGTGGGCGATTTGAGACATGATGTGTCAAACACACATACAAACAACACACAAAATGCAGGGGAAAACCAGTCCCCCAGTAGAGTATTAAAATAATTAAAAAGCAGAGAATTTGATGGAAGTGGCTCTAATGCCCTTGGATCTTACAACATACAAACAAAATAAAATCGAACTAAATGCATTTCTTGTAAATTACTGCCTTAGGGAAAGCAAAATTCAGGCTTAACCAAACCTCCTGTCAATCTCCAGGAAATCTCCACCTGGAGAGTTGAAATAAGGCGACTACCTCAGTATCGTCAGTTTTGAATTTGGATTTGGTCGGCTTCCTCATGCACTTGATGAAAGCCTTTCCTCCCAGCCCCTCCAGTAGCCCTAAAAACACAAACCATGGCTGGGTTCTCTCCAATTCGTGAATCACTCTTTGCTCAACTAAGCTTTTTAACAGTTTTAATGGAGCCTATTTTTTTGTTGTTGTTTTTTGAGACGGAGTCCTGCTCTGTCACCCAGGCTGGAGTGTAATGGCGCAATCTTTGCTCACTGCCCTCAGCCTCCCGGGTTCAAGCGATTCTCCTGCCTCAGCCTCCTGAGTAGCTGGGACTACAGGCGCGTGCCACCACACCTGGCTAATTTTGTATTTTTAGTAGAGACGGGGTTTCTCCTTGTTGGTCAGCCTGATCTCGAACTCCCGACCTCAGGTGATCCGCCCACCTCGGCCTACCAAAGTGCTGGGATTACAGGCGTGAGCCACCATGCCCAATTATGGTTTTGTTTGTTTGTTTGTTTTTTGTTTTTTAACAGGAAAAAGGAGGGACTGAAACCCCACAGACCACAGCTCCTCCCACCCAGGAATGCGGCACCTGGAGTTGGGATTCTCCCCTGAAGATTCCCCAGAGGTCCCCGCACAACTTGGGGAAATGCGGGGCTGTGGGCGTGGAGCTGTCCCGGGAGGGCTGGAGCGAGCCAAAGTCACCGACCAGGGACCAGGCGAGACTGGACGCCCGGGCTCCCGGCGGCCGCCTTGCTACCATCTTGCACCTTAGCAGACTGAGGGCGGAGCTGCGCCGAAGAGGACTCGAATCCTGGTCCCTGCACCGACCAGGAGGAGGCCCGGGTTCCCCCTACAGCCGGTTCCGACCAGGTGCCTCCGGCACACTCACCCGTGGTTGTCTTCTGTGCTGTCCCGACATCTTCCCAAGGGACCTTCCAGTACCTGCAGGTCCCAGGTCCACGGAGGCAATGGCGGAGTCACGTGGAGCCTCGCGGAGAAAACCGGACGGAGCAACGGACACCAAACGCGGAGCTCCACGGGTCCGAAAACTAAAGACCCCGCCATACAGTGGAAGGCTGCCCTGTCCTCCTAGTGGACAGTTCCCACACAAGCGCCTCTGATTGGATAGGGCTCCGGGCGCGGCGCGCAGGGCCCTGATTGACAGAAGCTGTGTTCTGGCCTGGGACTGGAGGCCCGAAGGACCGGTATTTGGCTGGCTCCACTCTTTGCTCCAGGGCTTCCTTCCAGTGCTGGCACGTGGCTCCTCCAGGGGAACACGTACATTTAAGCAGAACTTGGTTGTGCCTTTCTGGGTTCCACTGTTGGCCTCCTGCACTTCCTGAGTTCTTCCTGACGTTTGTTTGGTCTTTTGAGGTGGCAGCCTGAGCTTTGAAAAGAGGCAATTCTTTAAGGCAGCAATTTCCATTAGAAAAAAAAATGTGAGCCATGTGTGTCTTTTAACTTTTCTAGTCACTGCTTAAAGGAAAAGGAAACAGGCTGGGCATAGTGGTTCACACTTGTAATCCCAGCACTTTGGGAGGCCAAGGCAGAAGGATCACCTGAGGTCAGGAGTTCGAGACCAGGGGCCATACAGTTATTAATAAAGTTTTCTTTGGTAGGAAATCTTAGAAACTCACTCTATATTTTAAGTTTCCAGCACATCTCACTTAAAACCAGCCACATTCCAGATGCCCTACGTGGTCAGTGGCTGCCACGTTGAAGCACAGCTCTGAGAGCACTGGCTCCCCTGACTTAAGGGGAGGTGAAGGCCTGAACTCTCTCCTTTTCTGCCAGAGGCAAGGGAACACCCCCTTCCTACCAGCATCTCCCCTCAGGCTGATAGGTGGGAGAGGTGGTGCCCTGAAAGAGAGCATGGGGCTCACAAGCAGAAAGTGTCCACAGGTAGACAACTGCTACCCATCTGCTGCTTGAGGAGGGGCCATCCTCCTTCCAGAAACCAGACAGTGAAAAAAGAATGATGAGGCCCCAGGAGGATGAAATCCCATGTCTTCAGATGTGTCCACAGCCCTGACCTCCAGAGTTTCGATGTGGAGGTAATAGATTAAAGGAAAATTTCTTTCTTTCTTTTCTTCCTTTTTTTTGCGGGGGTGGTGGGGGGGGGGGAAGACAGGTCTCCCTCTGTCACCCAGGCTGGAGTGCAGTGGCACAATCATGGCTCATTGCAGCCTCGACTTTCCAGGTTCAAACGATCCTCCCAACTCAGCCTCCCAAGTAGCTGGGACCACAGGTGCACACCACCACATAAATAAGTGATATAGAAAATCAGTACCTGTAATGTGCTGTTTGTCAGGGAACTTGTAATCAACCTGTTCTTGAATCCTGGCATCCTATCTGTAATGAGGGTATGTATTAGTTAACTATGCCTGCATTAAAAAACAAAACAAAACAAAACAAAACAAAAACCAAGGCTGGGCGTGGTGGCTCATGCCTATAATCTCAGCACTTTGGGAGGCTGAGGTGGATCACCTGAGGTCAGGAGTTCGAGACCAGCCTGGCCAACATGGTGAAACCTCGTCTCTACTAAAAATACACACACACACACACAAAAATTAGCTGGGCATGGTGGTGGGTGCCTGTAATCCTGACTACTTGGGAGGCTAAGGCAGGAGAATCTCTGGAACCCGGGAGGCAGAGGTTGCAGTGAGCCGAGACTGCACCATTGCACTCCAGCCTGGGCAAAAAGAACGAAACTCCATCTCGAAAAAAAATAATAAAAAACCCAAAATTTGTTTTAGCTTACATTTGAGCTGCTAAGCTATTTAGGCTGAACTCAGCTGGGCCATTCTTCTGGTCTCACCTGGGATCCTTCAGGCATATGTGGTCAGCTGCTGGTTGAGGAGGCAGCTCTGTTTCTGAGAGTGAGCTGGCTGTCAATGGAGACACCTTGATTCTCCCCCTTCCCATCATGGTATCTCATCCTCCATCGTGGGCTTCTTCTCATGGGAATGGCAGGATTCCAAAAGAAAAGGCAGAAGTATTTAAGATCTTTTCAGCCTAAGCCCAAAGCTGGCATACTGTCATATTCACAGCTTTCTATTGGCCAGAACAAATAAGGCTGGACAGATTTAAGTTTTGAGAAACACACTCTACCTATTGATGGGAGTAGCTGAAAAAGCACATTCCAAAGGGCATAGATATAGAGAAGGATGAAGAATAGCTGTCATTTTTGCAATCAGTATCACTTTGCCTTTTCTTGCAGACAAGGTTTATATACATGTTCCAAGTCAAGAGACTTGTCCAAAACTGTGCAACTACTAAACTGCTGGGCTGGGACTCAGGATCACCCTCACCTGATTTCAAAGCCCGTGAACCTCCATAGGCCATGCTACTTATGCAGCATCCCTGGGCTCTCAAGTTTCTAGAGAATGACACTTCTGCAGAAGAAGCAGGATTCCACTGAGATTCTCATCCATCTAGCCCCCTTCACTGCTCTTGGAATAATCCCTCCACAAAATGCTTCTGAAGACCCTTGAAAGGACATGAAATAATTTGGGGGAATGGCTGAGTTTAGGAAATCAAGGCCCAATATTTTATTTTTCATTTCTCACCATAGAAGAAATGTAAAAGCATGTATAATGCACTCCATGTGTCTGCAAATTCTTTTCATCCCTTTTTGGTATCTAGGCTGTTTCCTTTCAACACAGACTAAATCAAAATACCGCACCTGGGCCGGGCATGGTGGCTCAGGCCTGTAATCCCAGCACTTTTGGAGGCTGGGGCGGGCAAATCATGAGGTCAGGAGATCAAGACCATCCTGGGCAACATGGTGAAACCCCATCTCTACTAAAAATACAAGAATTAGCTGGGCATGGTGGCGCGTGCCTGTAATCCCAGCTATTCTGGAGGCTGAGGCAGGAGAATCGCTTGAACCAGGGGAGTCAGTGGTTGCAGTGAGCCAAGATTGCACCACTGCACTCCAGTCTGGTGACAGAGTGAGACTCCATCTCAGAAAAAAAAAAAATACTGCACCTGAAACAACCTGTTACTCTGAAAACAAGTGACATAAAAATAGAGGTGCCAAGAAGACATTTTCCCTTGCTGCAATTTAGCCCAGAAAACTGAGTACATCTTTAAGTCATCTTTTGTTTTTTGTTTTCAGATGGAGTCTCACTCTGTTGCCCAGGCTGGAGTTCAGTGGCACCATCTTGGCTCTCTGCAACCTCTGCTTCCCGGGTTCAAGCGATTCTCCTGCCTCAGCCTATGGAGTAGCTGGTATTACAGGTGCGTGCCACCACACCCAACTAATTTTTGTAGTTTTAGTAGAGACAGTGTTTCACCATGTTGGCCAGGCTCTTCTTGAACTCCTGATCTCAGGTAGTCCACCTGCCTTGGCCTCCCAAAGTGCTGGGATTACAGGCGTGAGCCACCGTGCATGGCCCATCTTTTGATTTTACAGGCCAGAACTGTTTTCCAAAAGCCCAAACTCAGGAGCATCCATGAGGGAAAATACCAGCAGTCCACATGGAAATCATGTACATTTAATCCATCCTTCACACTGAACCAATGAACATTACCCTTTGCTTCACATCAGAATCACTGGAGGTGACAGGTGGGCCAAAAATCTCCCAAAGCCAAGTTGCAAAAGACCAATAAATCAGAATCCCTGAGTGAGTCCCAGGCAACAATTTTTTTCTTTCTTTCTTTTCTTTGTGTGTGTGTGTGTGTGTGTGTGTCGCCCAGGCTGGAGTGCAATGGTGCGATTGAGGCTGACTGCAGCCTCTGCTTCCCAGGTTCAAGCGATTCTCCTGCCTCAGCCTCCCGAGTAGCTGGGATTACAGGTGCCCACCACCACCAGGCAACAATGTTTTTAAAGTTCTCCAGATGATTATAGTGTGCAGCCAAGTCCCCAAAACTTGCCTTACACCAACATCTTCTGGTGAACTAGTTGTAAATGTTTTCTCCAATGAATGCAAAAATATTGGCTGCTGGATTTTGGTCTTCCAGACCTACCTGCGTTACCTATTTAGCATCCTTTGTAGGAATTGACTTCTACTACTCATTTTGTTTCTGATTCAACCCAGTTCCACAAGCGCCCTACTGTATGCACAGGGCCCTGTGCTAGATTCCCTAAACTTGCTGAGCATCATTATTGGGAGAGGACTTTGCTGGGGAGAAATGCATCCCCCAAAATGCACACCATACCACTCACCAAATGCAGGCAAAAATGGAAAGACCTAGGAGGTCACTCGAATGTTGGAACATGAATAGATACTTCAAAACATTAAAATCCATCTCATGGTGACCTGAGCAAATGTGTTCCACTTTAAAACAAAACAAACAAGCAAATAAACAAAATGCTGCCATTATTCTCAGGCGCCGTGTTAGGGTTTTTCTGCAAATATGTAATATTTAAAATTTTTATTGGTGGGGCAGATGTGGAGTCTCATGCCTGTGATCTCAGCACTTTGGGAGGCAGAAGCGGGTGGATCCCTTGAGCCCAGGAGTTCAAACAAGCCTGAGCAACATGGCGAAACCCTGTCTCTACAAGAAATACAAAAAAGTGGGGTGTGGTGGCACGTGCCTGTAGTCCCAGCCACTTGGGAAGCTGAGGTGGGAGGATCCACTGAGCCCAGGAGGTGGAGGCTGCAGTGAGCTGAGCTCTTGCTGCTGCACTCCAGCTTGGTCAACAGAGTGAGATCCTGTCTCAAAAAAATATATTTACTGATGTATAACATGCATACAGAAATGCATGCACAAAGCATTCATGTAAACCTCAATGAATTATTACAAAGCGAATGTATTTTTATAACCAGCCTCATGTATGCCTCAACCATCATTTTCCCCCTCCTTTCGTTCCCCAACAAAGGTCACCAAGATCTTAAACATTAGCCTTGTAGATAGATTTTGCCTTTTTATACAATTGTTTTGCTACAAAACGTTTCATTTTTATTTATTTATTTTTGAGAATGAATATCACTCTGCCAACCAGGCTGAAGTGCAGTGGCACAATCTCGGCTCACTGAAACCTCTGCCCCCTGGGTTCCAGCGATTCTCCTGACTTAGCCTCCTTAGTAGCTGGGATTACAGGCACCTGCCACCATGCCTGGCTAACTTTTGTATTTTTAGTAGACATGGGGTTTTACCACGTTGGCCAGGCTAGTCTTGAACTCCTGACCTCAAGCAATTTGCCCACCTCGGCCTTCCAAAGTGCTGGGTTTACAAACGTGAGTCACTGTGCCTGGCCACAGAACACTTTAAGCATATGCAAAATAGACCTATATAATAGACCTGTCACTTAGTTTTGATAACTACTAATCAGGTGTTATTTTTGTTTCATCTATACTTCAACCCATTCCCCACACCCATATTATTACTTTGTAGGGTTTTTTTTCTGTAAGATTGGACTTACATATGTTAAAAGGCACAAATCTTAACTTCACCGTTTTAAGAAATAAATACACCCCCCATGTAACCTTCACCTGTTTTAAGAATAGAATGTTTTCAGCCAGGCACAGTGGCTCATGTGGATCACCTGACGTCAGAAGTTTGAGACCAGCCTGGCCAACATGGTGAAACTCCATCTCTACTAAAAATACAAAAATTAGCTAGGCATGGTGGCAGATGCCTGAAATCCCAACTGCTCAGGAGGCTGAGGCAGAATTGCTCGAACCCAGGAGTGGGAGGTTGCAGTGAGCTGAGATCGTGGCATTGCACACCACCCTGGGTGATAAGAGTGAGACTCTGTCTCAAAAAAAAAAAAAAAAAAAAAAGAATAGAATGTTTTCATTATCCTCAGAAATTCCCTTTTGTTTTTCCCAGGCATTTTTTTTCTCCCCAGAGGCTATCTCTGGACTAATTTTTTTTCAACATACGTTACTTTTGCCTGGAATCATATGGTCTGTATTACTTTCTGTCCACCCTGTCAAATTTAGCAGGTTTAGGAGAGTCATCCCGGTGCATGCTTCAGTAGTTGGTTCCTTTGTACTGCTGAAGAGTATCTTGTTGTATAATTGTCCTGTAATTTGTTCATCCATGTGTCTTTCTGCTTTAGGTTATTATGACTAAAACGTCTATGAACAACCTTGTATAATTTTTAATATTTAATTTCTTTATTAGCCTTTAAGTGACACCTCTTTGCATTTTTTCTTGGTTGCTCCAGGGTTTGGAATATGCACCTTTAACATACCACAATCTATGTAGAGTTAATACTGTGCGATTTTAATCAATGTACATTATAAAAACTTTGCTCTGGAACAATTTTATTGAACTCATTCTATTTATTGTGCTATCATTACAAATTTTACATCTGCTTGATATGAATTACACATTACAATGTTACCATTTTTGCTATAAATAGTCATAAGTCAGCTGGGCACAGTGGCTCACGCCTGTAATCCCAGCACTTTGGAAGGCTGAGGCAGGCGGATCACCTGAGGTCGGGAGTTCGAGACCAGCCTGGCCAACATGGTGAAACCCCATCCCTACTAAAAACACAAAAATTATCCAGGCGTGGTTGTGGGCACCTGTATTCGCAGCTACTTGGGAAGCTGAGGTGGGAGAATCGCTGGAACCTTGGTGGTGGAGGTTGCAGTGAGCCTAGATACTCTGGGAGGCTGAGGCAGGCAGATCGCTTGAGGTCAGTTCGAGACCAGCCTGGCCAACGTGGTGAAACTCCATCTCTACTAAAAATACAAAAATTAGCCGGGCATGGTGGCACTGTAATCTCAGCTACTTGGGAGGCTGAAGCAGGAGAATCACTTGAACCTGGGATGTGGAGGTTGCAGTGAGCCGAGATCATGCTACTGCACTCCAGCCTGAGTGACAGAGTGAGACTCTGTCTCCAAAAAAAAAAAAGTTGTAAGTCTTTTCACAAAATTAAAAGAAAAATTAAGTATCTGCCTGATATTTGGAGGCCGATGCTTTGGCACTATACAAATTCACACCGTTCCTAGAATTTTCAGTCACCATTTTTGAATTGTTCAGTGAATCTTGCTTATAATAATTATTACTGTGGTGTTCTAGTGGTAATTTTATATCTGAATTATCTATCTATAATGTTTAGTATTCTGGAATTCTGCAAGGAAAATTTTAAACTTCCTTCCTTCCTTCCATTCTTCATTCTTTCCTTCCTTATTTACCTAATCTTTTTTATATCATATGAACTCATGGATATTTATTTTATTCTGTGAGTTGTAGTTCAATGCTATCATCATTTCATTGTTCATATTATTCCAGCTTGGGCTATTGGGATGTCTGCCAGGTAAGCTCGTTTTGACATCTCTCTTTTTTGAAAACCACTTTTCAACTTTCTGGCTCTACAAGAAACTCTACTCAGCTTTTCTGTTTTCCATTTTCAGCCCTAGAATTATCCATTTTTACAAGCTTTGTTTCCTTTTATTAAAGAATGGTATTTAGAAATCAAGATCTAGAGAGCTAGTTGTGGTCATTGATACTGGGATATAACTGCTTCTGGACCTCTCAGGAGACTGACTTTGAAATTGTGTATATAAATATAAACTCAAATATGCCCACGTCTATCTATCTATCGATCGATCAATCAATTGATCTATCTATCCATCCATCCATCCACCCATCCATCCATCCTGAATGTATGTTTACAGTAGACATGGCTTCATTCTGACATTTCCAACTTCAGTCCAGAACCATGGGTTTTTTCTAACATTCTTCCTTTGTTTATGTGCAGCTGTTTTACAACTATATTGAGAAATGGGCAGTAATTGTCTCCAAAATATATTCTAACATATAAAGTAGTTTCAGAATTACTAACCCATATTCTTGCAGGAAACGAATTTACCAACTAGATTCCAGTGTTTGTATACAAACTTGAGTCTTACAGCCTTCAATCAAAACACTGCTTTCCAAAGTTACTTAGGTCAGGACTCTATCTCCACACTTTTAGGGGTGATTATACATTTGTAGTACAGTTAGACTCATTTGTCACTCTCTGCATTCTATCTGAATCCCCCAAAAATCCTAGTAAATTTTTAAAAATTTGCATAGTATAAGATTCACTCTTTTTTTTCCTTATTTTGAGATGAAGTCTTGCTCTGTCCCCCATGCTGGAATACAATGGCGTGATCTCGGCTCACTGCAGTCTCTGCCTCCCAGGTTCAAGTGATTCTTCTGCCTCAGCCTCCTGTGTAGCTGGGATTACAGACACTCACTACCACACCTGGCTAATTTTTATATTTTTAGTAGAGACGGGGTTTCACCATGTTGGCTAAGCTGGTCTTGAACTCCTGGCCTCAGCTGATCCACCCACCTTGGCCTCCCAAAGTTCTGAGATTACAGGCATAAGCCATCATGCCCAGTCTCTGAGTTGTATATTTTATAACAAACTGGTAAACTTAAGTAAAATGTTTCCCTGAGTACTACGAGAAGTTCTATCAAATTATTGGAAGTGAGGGCTTATGGGAGCCCCTGATTTATAGACAGTTGCTCAGTATAGATGGGCCCCAGAGCTTGTGACTGGCATCTGCAGTGGGGGCAGTTGGTGGGACTGAGCCCTGAACTTGTGAGATCTGTGCTAACTCGGTGGTGACAGAATTGAATTGGTGGACAACCAGTTTGTTTTGGAGAATTGGTTTGTATTCAGCAAGCTGCACACATTTGCTGTCAGAAGTGTTGTCAGAAAAAAGACATCACGGGCTGGGTGTGGTGGCTCACCCTTGTAATCCCAGCACTTTGGGAGGCAAAGACAAGCAGATCGCTTGAGCTCAGGAGTCTTAGATCAGCCTGGGCAATACGGGAAACCTCATCTCTATTAAAATTAGAGTAGCTGTGGTCCCAGCTACTCCAGAGGCTGAGGTGAGAGGATCACTTGAGCCCGGGAAGCAGAGGGTGCAGTGAGCCGAGATTGCACCACTATACTCCAGCCTGGGTGACACAGGGAGACCCTGTCTCAAAAAAAAAGAAAGAGAGAAAGAAAGAAAGAAAGAAAGTAACAAAGAAAGGAAGGAAGGAACGAAGGAACGAAGGAAGGAAGGAAAAAGAAAGAAAAAGAAAAAAGACATTACAGGTGAGAACCTTAAACTGACTCCAGGTGAGTGTGGCCACTGGTGAGAATCATTTCCCTGGAGGAGAGAGGTTTTCAATCTGGAACAGGAGGGAGTGTGGAGCTCCCAGAAATAAGTTTCCCAGCTGCTTAGGTTTCTCTCACTCACCACCTAGAAGTGAGCTACCCTGGGCTCCATCTCCATGGTCAGAGTGGTTACTAAGCTTGGGCCTGTGTTTAGTCCAGAGTATGAGCTTCCTTATGAACGGTGGATGAAACAGGCTGTTTGCCTTTTTGTTTTGTTTTGTTTGCTTTTTATTTTTCTTTTCTTTTCTTTTTTTTTTTTTTTGAGACAGAGTCTCACTCTGTCACCCAGGCTGGAGTGCAGTGGCTCGATCTCGGCTCACTGCAATCTCCGCCTCCCAGGTTGAAGTGATTCTCCTGCCTCAGCCTCCCGAGTAGCTTGGATTACAGGTGTATGCCACCACACCCGGCTGATTTTTGTATTTTTAGTAGAGATGGGGTTTCACCATGTTGGCCAAGCTGGTCTTGAACTCCTGACCTCAGGTGATCCAGCTGCCTTGGCCTCCCACAGTGGTGGGATTATACGTGTGAGTGACCGTGCCCAGCCTGGCCACCCTTTTCTGTGTTCTTCAAGGGGCTCCCAGGCTGCTAGAAGTTTCCTTTAGGTCCCCTCACATGGTGTGAAAGGTGGCAAGAGGGAAGTGAGACAGATAGAAGTAAATGGAAGAATTAGTCCTAGAGGAGGCAGTTTGAGAAGATCTTGTTTTCCAAAAGGCCAATGAAGTTTTTACATTATCCTTGGCAAAAGTCATATCAACAAGAGGAAGAACAGACAGGGGAAGCACATATAGTAGCAGGGGTTTGAGAAGAGAGGAATTCAGTTGACTGCCAAGCAACTGATATTTAAAACTGATATTTAAGTTATACGTACATTGATTTGAGGTCAGTTAGAGAAAACACCTCAAATCAATGTATTTATACATATATAACTTAAATATCAGTTTTATTGAAGTGAACTTTTTCCTGTAGAGCTCTTAATTTTTGTAAAATCAGGTTTTAACCAGGTAAATAGCAAACATTACTGTTTATTGGCTTTTCCAGTCTGAAATTTACATCAAGAGGGAGTTTTGGAGATGGGGCATATTTGTTTACTAAAGAGGTCTAGGGTAACCACTATTTAAAGTTGTTTGTCTCTGAAATGTTTTAATAAACAGTTTCCTTTCTTTCTGAGTATATGTTTTTATTTAGCTTAGGAGAGAAGGCTAACAGGACAGAGCAAAGAGGTGCTATTACACTATAAATCTAAACCCTAAATTTAAATCAAAAGTATACCTGAATAAGTGACTGAAAACCAACACAAATAAACACACATGAGACCAAAACTAAAAAGTCTTTTATGGCTTTAACCAGGGTCTCCAAAGAGAGCAGAAAGTTTTAGCTCATTCATAATCAAATGGGGTGCAATCATGTCTGCAGGCCCTATCTTCTAGGGTCTTTGCTTCTCAGCTGACCATCTACCCACAAAGGCAAGACAGAAGACTAAAAGAGACAGTCAGTAAAATGGGAAAACAAACACTGTTTATGGGGTTAGAAAAGATTACAAATGAGTACTCCAAAGACATGGTAAGTCTCCAAGTGATCTATTATAAATTTTGCTGCAAAGTCCAACAGGCTGTTTGAGCTTAAGGATTTCCTTGAGGGAGTGAAAGAAGAGCAGTCTTAAAAAAAAATCAGCTGGGCTCGGTGGCTCACGCCTGTAATCCCAGCACTCTAGGAGGCCATGGTGGGTGGATCACCTAAGGTCAGGAGTTTGAGACCAGCATGGCCAACGTGGTGAAACCCCGTCTCTACTAAAAATACAAAAATAAGCTAGATGTGGTGGCACATGCTTGTAATCCCAGCTACTCGGGAGGCTGAGGCAGGAGAATCGCTTGAACCTGGGAGGCAGAGGTTGTGGTGAGACAATACCATGCCATGGCACTCCAGCCTGGGTGACAGAGTGAGACTCTATCACAAAAAAAAAAAAAGTGAAACCATCAGTGTTAGACTGCCAGCATCATACCCCAGACCTCCTATCCTGAGACAGAGAAAGAAGTTTTCTTTTCTTTCTTTCTTTCTTTTAAATTCTGAAACCTGAATCTCCTGCCTGTGGCTGGAGATGGAAACATCTTTTCTAGAAAGGGAGGGTTGAAAAGAATAACTCAAAGTCTAGGCCTCACCAACCAGTAAGGAGGTCTAAATTCAGGAGGACTTGCCCGTTACACTCAACAGTGTACTTGGAGCCAGAGGAACGCAAGAGGTTCTGGTCAGCCAGGCACCGAGTCCAGGAGTGTTGGTTGGTTGAGGGGTGGGAAGAGAGTCTCTGAAACCTGCAGTCCTGCTCACCACACTAGAAATATTGACCTAACGAAAAAAGCTAAGGCACAAAATATAATTTTTTTTGAGAGAGAGGTTCACTCTTGTTGCCCAGGCTGGAGTGCAGTGGCATGATCTCAGCTCACTGCAATCTCCACCTTCTGGGTTCAAGCAATTATCCCGCCTCAGCCTCTTGAGTAGCTGGGATTACAGGCACCCACCACCATGCCTAGCTAGTTTTTGTATTTTTAGTAGAGAAGGGGTTTCATCATGTTGGCCAGGCTTGTCTTGAACTCCTGACCTCAGGAGATCTGCACACCTAGGCCTCCCAAAGTGCTGGGATTAGAAGCGTGAGCCAACCGCACCCAGCCACAAAATATAATTTTAAAGAATTTATTTGAGGCCATGGTGAGGACGGCTGCTTGGGAGACTCAGACTGAAATAACCTCAAATAGGAACCACATTTGCCCTTTGTTACAAGGTTTATAAAGACAAAAGAATAGAAAGTGGGCTGATACAATATTGTCAGGAATTCACACTGGTTTACATATGCACTGGTACACAAAAGGGTTGGCCCATGATTCACAGCTCTTGGGTGACACTTTGAGGAATGATGCTCATAAACTGCACAAGAAATAACACTGATAGTGATTGAATATACATCGTTGAACTATAGGGTGTGGGTTTTGTTGTCCAGCATGTGGAATTTTAGGTTAATTTCTAGCCACTTGCTGCATCAGTCAGTCCAGATTCCGCAGAGCAGGCAGCTTCACAAAATGATTACATAGCTCAAGGGGGGAAGTGAGACATAACTGCTGCCTAATTTCTGTGCCTGCGTGGGCTTAATAACTTAGAGGTAGTTCACATTCCTCAGATTAAAAAATTTCTGCCAGGTGCAGTGGCTCACACGTGTAATCCCAGCAATTTGGGAAGCTTAGGCAAGTGGATTACTTGAGCCCAGGAGTTAGAGGCAAACCTGGACAATGTATTGAAACCCAGTCTCTACTAAAAGTACAAAAATTAGCTGTATGTGGTGGTGCATGCCTGCAGTCCCTGCTACTCAGGAGGCTGAGGCAGGAGGATCACTTGAACCTGGGAGGTCAAGGCTGCAGTAAGCAGTGATCATGCCACATAAAGATGGGAGCAGCAGACACTGGAGACCATGGGGAGGGGAGAGGGAGTGGGCCAAGGGTTGAAAATCTACCTGCTGGGTACTATGCTCACCTACCCAAAACCTCAACATCACACTATACACCCATGTAAAAACCCTGCACATGTAACCCTTGAACCTAAAAGATGACATTTTAATGAAATCAAATATTTCCTCTTTTTGGATGCCCAGTCATAGTTGAAAATTTTAGGTATCTAGAAGGATTCAGTAGTGAACTATGTTTATTCAAGACTTTTTAAATTTTTGTTTTGCAATTTTATATGTCGATATCTCATGGTTTAGAATAGGCTACCTCATTTTACTTAATTGTGTTTTTGTTTTGATTTATATATTATAATTCTGTATGACAATATTCAACTTCATACACTTTAAGCCAGTGTACAGCAAAAGTCAAATATGAACCAGCCATACGTCTATTGCCACCATAATTATTTTTATGTTTGTTTGCCTGTATAAATATTACCCACATTTAAAAAATAATTTGTATATAATTGTTATTTTGGTTGGTGATAGATGGTTATTTTCTCTGCATCAGTGAGTAGTCATGGAAATTGTCTTACTTTCCACACCTGTTTATTGGTGAATATGTATGATCTTGTGTGAGAAACATTTTGTGATTTGGAGGTAAGTTTTGAAAAGCTTCATAACTCTATCTATTGTAACTTTATTTTTGTTGTCAAAATACACATCAAAATGTACAATCTTAACACTTCAAATTATGTAGTTTAGTTTATGTTACATATATTGACACCGTTAGCAATATATCTGTAGAAAGTTTTCTATTTTTATGTTATTTCATTGAGACAGAGTCTCATTCTGTCACCCAGGCTGGAGTGCAGTGGTGCAATCTTGGCTCACTGCAATCTCCCCGGTTCTTATTTTCCTTATTACACTTAGTTGTCTGTGTTCCCATGTTACACATTGAGCATAATTGCAGTGGTTATTTTGATTTTTTTCAGATAATTCTCCTGGCTCATCCTCCTGAGTAGTTGGGATTACAGGAATGTGCCACCATGCCTGGCTAATTTTTGTATTTTTCGTAGAGACGGGATTTTACCACGTTGGTCAGGCTGGTATTGAATTCCCAACCTCATGTGATCTGCCTGCCTTGGCCTCCCAAAGTGCTGGGATTACAGGCGTGAGCCACCGTGCCCAGCCTAGAATGTTTTTATCTTGTGAAACTAATACACAATCCATGTGAATCCTACTTCCCATTGTCTGCCTTTCTCCAAACATTATTCTATTTTCTCTTTTTAGTAGTGTAACTACTTTAGATATCCCATATAAGTGGATTCATACAGTATTTTTCTTTTTTCGACTGGCTCGTTAAATTTAACATAAAGTCATCAAGATTTATGTTTATGGTAGATGTTAGAAGATGTCTTTTTTTTTTAAAACTGAGTTACATTCCATTATTTTTATATTCCAAATTATATTTATTCATTCATTTGGTAAGGGAAGTTTGGGTTGCTTTTACCTATTGGCTTTTGTGAATAATGCCACAATAAATGATGTTAATAACTCATTTAACCATACATGTGAGAGTTTTTATCTGTGCTGTATTCTGTTTTGTTGGTGTAGGGTTTTACTTTTATGCCAGTACCAAAGTGCTTTGATTACCCTACCCTCATTTTGTATTCTGAAATCATTAAGCACGATGTCTCCAATATTGTTTTCCTTTTTTAAATGGTCAGTCTCTTTGTGGTTTCTTGATATTCCATATGATTTGGGAGTTGTTTTCCTATTTTTGGAAAAGTGAAATTTGGAATTTGAAAGGGATCGTATTGAATGTGTAGGTAGATCAATTCGGTCAGTTTGGCCCTCTTCACAGTATGAAGTCTTCCAGCCTTTGAACAAGAGCATGCTTAAGAGTGTATTGTTTAATTTTCATATTTTGTGATTTTTTTTTGGTTTTCTTTCTGTAAGTGATTTTCATTCAATTTGGCCAAAAATAATAGTGTGTAAGATTCAAGTTTAAAAAACAGATTAAGACTTGTTTTGTGAGATAACGGGTGTTGTATCCAGAATTTTCTTATGAGCTATTGAAAAGATTGTGGATTCTGCTGTTGTGTGGCATGTCCTGTATATGTGTTTTAGGTGTAATTGCTTTACATTGTTTTCAAGTTCTTTGTTCCCTTATTAATGTTCTGTCATGCTTTATTATTCATTACTGAAAGTATTGAAGTACTCTCCCCTTGTTATATTACTTCATTTGTGTCAATGCTTGCTTTATATATTTGGGAACCCTGATAGGAGATATAAATAGGTTCCCAGTGAATGAACCATTTTATTATAATATAATGTCCTTGGTTGTCTCTTGTGAGTTTTGACTTAAACTATATTTTATAAAATATGACAGCTTTTGACTTAATATAATTAGTTCTGCATCTCTCATTTGGTTAACACTTGCATGGAATGTCTTTTTCCATCCTGTAGCTTTCAGTCTATTTTCATCATTAGATCTGAGGTGAGGAGACATGGAGACATGACATAGGTGAATTTTGTTCTCTAAATTTAAAAAAATCCCTTTATTTAATATTTGCCTTTTGATTGGGAAGTTTACTTCATGAATATTTTAATACTTTTCTAAAAGGAAATGACTTGCAATTACCATTTTATTGTTTTATTTGACTGTTGTAGCTATTTTGTCCCTATTTACTTTTTATTCCTTTGTGTCTTGTTGATATTTGCAGTGACATGCTTTGCTTTTTTATTTTCTATTGTGTATCTGCATTTTCTTTATGGTTCCCATGTAAATTACATAAAATCTCTTAAAGCTACAACTGTATATTTTAAACTGGTAACAACTTGCACTCAGTTGCATATAAACATTCTTGCTCATTACATCTGCCCTCAAATTATAATGTCACTAAGTATATCATATATTAATGGGTGTTTTAATTTTCATGATGTCTTTCAAATTTTAAAGCACAATTGTTTTATGCCTAATTTTTATCATACTACAAAGTATTATTTTTGTGTATGTGCATATCGTTCCCAGTGAGTTGTGTATTTTTATCTGATTTGGTTTTTTTCTATCACTCTAAATTTTCAATAGGAAAGACTTCTTTTTGCATTTCTGGTAGGACAGTTATACTGGTGAGGTACTTTCTCAGCATTTAGTTATCTTGGGAAATCTTTATTTTTAAAAATTTTGTAGGACAATTTTGCTAAAAGGTTTTGTTCCTTCAGCACATGGACTATATAACCCAACTCCCCTCTTGTCTGCAGGGTTTTTGTTCAAAAATTCACTGGTAATCTTGCAGGAGCATGCATACAGATGATACATCTCTTGACTTTCTGCATTCAAGATTATCTTCTTTTCTGTGACTTTCAAAACTTTGCTTATATTGTGTCTTGTTATGGGTCTCTTTATCCAAGTTGAAGTTTGTTGAGCTTCAGTTTTTAGTATTTTTTTTTCTTACACTGGATAATTTGTCAGTCCTTTTTTTGTATACTTCTGCTCTAAAATTTGTTTCTTTTTGTCATTTTATTGATATTCTTATTTTCCTGATTACAGTTAGTTTTCTTGGTTCCCATTTTACACATTGAGCATAATTGAGATGGTTCTTTTGATTTTTCTAAGGCAATTTATACATCCTTATTTCTTTAGGGTTGATTTCTGCACACTTGTTTCTTTGATTGGACCATGTTAGTCTGACACTTTATATATATTGTAACATTTGGTTGAGATATGTACATTTAAAAAAGTCAGCTGTCACAGTCTGTATAAAGGGGCTTTCTTCCCTGCAGTGTCTGACATCACTTTACCGAGCTAGATATTGAGAATTTCTCAAACCTGTTCTTAAGATGTCTCTTCCCTAGATTTTTGTTCCCTTTATTGAGTTATGTGGATTTGCCCATGTTTCTGCTGAAGAGCCTGTAATTAGTTGGTACACCTGCTGTTTCTCTATGGTCCTACAGTCTCTCTGCTGCTGTAACAATCATTTACCTTGTGTCTCACAGACACTCACCTGTCATTCAAAGTATAGCACCATTTCTTTCAGCACTCTGTGTCACAGTAGACAGAAACCAGTCTTTAGAAAGATCCCTCAAAGCCAGAAGTATGGACACATGTGCCACTTTTTTTCACTTTTGAGAGAGAAGCCAGGAGTTGAGAGCTTACACTTAGAGGCATTATTTTATATTAGGGAGGAGGTGTGGCTGTGGTGGGTAAATGTAACAAATGTTCTTTTGTCTTCTATGTGGCTTTTCACATTGTTCTCATCTGTGGCACTGCAATCTCTTAACCGGTTTTTAGAGATTTTACAAAGGCATTTTGTCCAATATATTTTTATTAAGTTTACATGTCTATGAAGGAGTTTGGACTTGTGGTATTATGCCATCTTATTGTGCTTGGTATAATTTTATATTTTGTATTTGTAAAGTATATTCACATGAGTCTAATAAGTTTATTTTTCTTTATTTATTTTTCTTTATTTATTTTTATTTCTTTTAGCTGTGTCCTCTCATCTTACTCCAGACCTTTTGCCTGAGCAAAGCATAAAACATTTAATCCCAAAAGTGATAATGAGAAGATATGAAAGTTTGGCACTGAAAATTTAAACATAAGAAAAGACTGGAAAAGTGTGGGTGAGTGTAAGGGACAGAAAAAAAGTTGTAATGGACTTAACCAATGTTTATCAACTACTCTTAGCAAAATCATTCAATGTCATGAATGTGGGAAAGCTTTTAACTGGTGCTTAATCCTTACTCAACATAGGGGAATTCATGCAGGAGAGAAACCATAGAAATGTGAGGAATGTGGCAAAGCCTTTAACTGGTTCTCAAACCTTATTCAAAATAAGAGAATTCATACTGTAGGGAAACCCTACAAATGTGAAGAATGTGGCAAAGCCTTTAACCAGCGCTCACATCTTATTGGACATAACAGAATTCATACTGGAGAGAAATCCTACAATGGTGAAGAGTGTGGAATAGCTTTTATGCATGGCTCTAGCCTTACTAAACATAAGAGAACTCATACTGAAGGGAAATGCTACAAATGTGAAGAATGTGGCAAAACCTTTAACCAGAGCTCACATCTTATTGGACACAAGAGAATTCATACTGGAGAGGAAACCTACAAGTGTGAAAAATGTGGCAAAGCCTTTAACTGCTTCTCAAACCTTACTAAACATAAGAGAATTCACACGGGAGAGAAACCCTAGAAATGTGAAGAATGTGGTAAGTCTTTGATCAATGCTCAATCCTTACTGAATATAAGATAATTCACATGATTGAGAACCCCTACCATTGTAGGGAATGTAGCAAAGGTTGTAATTTGTGCTCAACTTTTACTGTAAGTGAATTCATTCTGGAGAGAAATCCTACCAAGGTAAAGAATGTGGCAAAAGCATTAATGAATGCTGACATCACAATCTACATTGTTGATTTCATACTAAATAAAATTGGTATAAATATAATGACTGTTGAAAGATCTTTCACAAAATATAACCCTTAAAATGCACAAGATTATTTTACTGAAGAAAAACATTACAAATATAAAGAAAGGCCCAATACCTTACTTATATCACAGATTTTATTGTACACTGAAGAATTTATACCGAAGGGAAACTCTCCAGGAGTTCCTCAAACTTTATATTGAGGAGAAACCCTATGGATGTAATTAATGTGGAAAAACTTTTGTTCCATACATATACCTCATAAAACACTGGAGAGTTTCTACTATAACATATTATACAGATTTAAACAATGTGAAAAAGTAAAGTAGAAATCAAGCCAAAGTAAATGTCATAGATTGACAGTAGAAAGGACTAAGGCAATAACGTTTTGAGGCATTACTCTAATCATGTTGATTATAGAGAATAATTTAAAATAGGTTGCTTACTTGTATGTAAGTTTAAATGGAGAAGGATATTGATTTTCTCTTTGGACAGATATAATTACAATGATACTTTTTGGAATTGAAATAATTTTAGTTGTTTTGAAAAGCAAATATTTATGCAAATTAAACACAAATTTCTTGATGTTATATCTTCATTTCTAGTGCTTATGTGAAAGCATGTGGTCACTGGTCTCTGCATCAGAGCTCTGAGACAACTTTCTCTATTAGGTGAGCACCATTAATACACTTTTCCGTGGAACACTAAGGACATTTAAACGTAAGACTCATGAAGAAAATCTAAGTGGAGAGGACGGTTATAATAGTGTTGTGATTCTTGAGGTAGGTGTTCAGGGTAATGTTATTCTGCATTGTAGTATAAGAGAAGCATTTTGAATCTTAGAAGTAAATTATTTTACCAGTTACACGTTAAAATAATGAAATGCAGTGGAGTTTAAAGTACTTTTTGAGATAATGTTTGAACTTAATTTCTTTTAATGGAATAAAATTGTTTTTAATGTGTTAAGACTGTTTTCCATTGAATGAAATGCATCCTGCCACCAACGTTAACCTATCCCACCTTATCGCATGTTGTAGATAACTGATGGTAACAATATACTATTGGATAGCATAGTAGAGGATAACATAATACAAAGACATATTTTGTAATCCCTTTTCCCAGTGGAATGTTGTTACTAGAGGTAATACTTTCATTTTTTTTTTCTTTTTGTAACTACAGGATCATTATTATGGTTATAATACAGATTGCATGAGTATGATAAAGCATTTTCACATATTTCTGAATTCTGAATGACAATTTCAAAATTTTTATTTGACATTTTTTCTGAATATGCTCACTCTAATCTGCAAAACACAGATTTTTAGTTTTGATTTACATGGGTTTACATATACAAATATACCACTTTATAGGTAAACTTCAGGTGTAAGAGATTTGTGGTGAATGTAACTATGCTTGTGTGTGAGTGTGTGCCTATTTTTACAAAAAAGACAAACTTTAGATCAATGCAGATAATTTTTAAAAGTGTTGATAATTTACTAGGCAGATCAAAACCTCAAAGATTCTGAAAACAAATATATTTTCTCTGCTTTGTACTAAATTCATTTATCTAAAATCTTATGGCCCCTTGGCTCAGAATCTCCATGGAAGTCCTCTGTTTTTTTTTCTTTTCCATCTCTTATGCTGGACCTAGTATATAATTTTCTCATTCCAAGGTTCATGAAGTATTCTTTTTATGATGTCCTCTGTGATTATAAGAATGACTTTTATGAAATTTAATCGTGCTCAGAAAATAACTGTTAGATGTTGGTGTTTCTACAGTGAGTGTTTTAAGTTACATTCCATCCTTTCTCTTTTAATTGGAGAACTCCATTTAAGCCACTTTTTCTTTCGTGATTCTTCTTTTTGTAATGGACATAGTCAAGTTTATTGAGCCAATTTGTTTATGTAAACAATAGAAGGCTTCGTACATTATGAGGTTGTTTTGGCACATAAATGAACACACACAGGGCAGTGCTCGCTGTGTAATAGAAGTTCCATAATTAGCAGTAAACATGCAGAGGCCCAGGGACTGTCATCTTTGTTCACTGAGTTATGCCAAACATCTAGAAAACTGACTTTACACATTGTGCTGAAAATGTATGTATTGAATAAACAAACCTCAACAATAATCTCCTCAGATATCTGAGTTGGGTTGGGACTCCTCTTCAGCACCCTGGGAAGTTTGTTCATTCTGTGTCAAGGACAAAATCCAGCTAGAAGGAATCCCAAATATGGCTTACCAATGCAAAAATAGCTTTGCTTTCTAGGTGCATCTTCCAAATTTTGAGGGACACAGGCCAATGAGACAGAGAACTTCTTGGGCAAAAAGACAGAAAAAAGATATATAAGCAACCAGAGCATCCTAAGCAGCTTTTGTACAGAGACAGGCACTCGACATCTGCTTGCTGCATCTTACGCCATTTAGTCCCTACAAGAACTCTATGAAGTTCATCTTCCCACTTTTCTGAGGCATAGACAGGCTCAGAGAGCTGCGGTGATATCCTTAGCACCCACCTGGTAGCTTGCAGAGTCACCACTGTGTCTTGGAGGAGAGAGACACCTACTAAATAACTGGCCCAGGAACTGTGGATTGGTGGTGAAGTCCTGGTAGGAGCTCAGGAAGGTGGCAAAGGAGAAGGTGGTTCTACCTGGAGTACAATGTTGAGTAGTACCAGAGCCTCCTTCAGCTTCTTCCTTGTACCTGTCTGGGAGTATCTGCGTAATTCTTATCTGAAGGTTTAGGGTAGACTTATTTTTATATGGTGGGAAACAAGAAAAGACATATGGTCAGTGAGAGCACAGTGAACCACTGGCAGATTGGGGGCTGAGCCTTATACCAGGAAGCTCCTATTCTTCAGAGACTCGTGCATGTCAAGGACACAGGTGTCCACAGTGAAAAAGGTTATAGGCTTCCAAAGTTTTATGTGGGCCAGGCATGGTGGCTCATGCCTATAATCCCGGCACTTTGGGAGGCCAAGGTGGGTGGATCACCTGAGGTCAGGAGATCAAGACCAGCCTGGCTAACACAGTGAAACCCTGTCTCTACTAAAAATACAAAAAATTAGCCAGGCGTGGTGGTGGGCACCTGTAGTCCCAGCTACTTGGGAGGCTGAGGCAGGGGAATGGCGTGAACCTGGGAGGTGGAGCTTGCAGTGAGCTGAGATCGTGCCACTGCACTCCAGCCTGGATGACAGAGTGAGACACCATCTCAAAAAAAAAAAAAAAAAGAAAAGAAAAGAAAAAAAAAGAAAAATCACCTCCAGACATGTTATCGTGCCTTAGTAGAGATTGAACAACCACAGGACCTCAGAAAATCGTTTCCCATCATTAGTTAAAAATTATGAAAGACACTGGAGTCACAAGCTTGGGTAGGCACAACAATTTATTGTGGATGGAAATAGCTCATTTAGAGTTGGATCAGAACAAGGCCAGAAAGCACAAATAGGAAGCATGAACTGATGGTCTAGACTTCCATATTGAGTACCTCTCCTTGAGCTTATACTTAGGGCATGATGGATATTCCATCCGATCAGCTTACAGATAAGACAGTCAGACATGGCTCACAGATAGGTTAATATACTTAGTATTACTTAATATTAGGTAGCATATAGTGCTTGGGAAAACACCACTCTGACCCAGACAGAGTCTTGCTCTGTCGCCCAGGCTGGAGTGCAGTGGCACAATCTTGGCTCACTGCAACCTCCACCTCCTGGGTTCAAGCAATTCTCCTGCCTCAGCCTTCTGAGTAGCTGGGATTACAGTCATGCGCCACCGCGCCCAGCTAATTTTTTTGTATTTTTAGTAGAGATGAGCTTTCACCATATTGGCCAGGCTGGTCTCAAACTCCTGACCTTGTGATCTGCCTGCTTCAGCCTCCCAAAGTGCTGGGATTACGCGCGTGAGCCACTGCACCCAGTCCATGACTCATTGTAATGCTCGCTAGAGAACATCTTCCCCACAGTGGTTGGTTAGTGACCAGATGGATGGGATGACTCAGCGATGATGGGTGTTAGTCATTCTCTGTCTTAGGCTACATTGGCGCTTATACAATTGACTAAAGAGTTGGTCATGGAGCACATTACACATGGTCTGAGATTGATCTAGTTGTTGCTATTGCTGAATATTTAGCTTGCTAGCAGCAAAGATTGGCTCTGAGCATGTATTACAGTGCCATCTGTGAGAAACTCCTCTAGTTATTAGGTGGCAAGTTGATTAAACTGATCTTCCTTCAACCTAGAGATGATAGCATTTTGCGTTTATTTGAATTATTACCTATTCCCAACATGGTCTGTCTTCCCTGGCCTTGGTGCCTCTGCTGGCACTACCATACAAGGGTGAAGGAATGCCTGATTTACTGATACGGAATTACCAACCACATTGCTTCAAATCAAGAGATCCATTAGGTTGGAGCAAAGGTAATTCCCGTTTTTGCCGTTACTTTTAAAGTATTCCATGTGCCGCACTTTACATTCCCTTATTTTATCTTTTGTCCGATTTGCCAATGTATAAATTGACAGTACCTGGACTCACATGCAGTACATGGGTCACTACTTTTAATGGCAAAAACCGCAATTACTTTTGCACCAACCTAGGATTTTTTTTTTTTTTTTGGAATTGTGACAAAGCATGCATGACCATGGGATCCACTGCTTCTATCATAAATGACATCACCCTGAAGCAACCACTCCAGTACAATATGTAAATGATCTGCTAAAGTCTTGGTGAAGGTGCCAGCTCAAGGGAAGAAAATCCTGTTGTGTTGGAGACTTGTCCTCCAGGATGCAGTATATGCAGTGAAGCCAATCTATGGTGTCCCCAAGAAACTCCAATGCCTGGGGCCAGGAACCAAGCAGTGAAAGTGGGTTTGGATCCTCTCACTATCACTCTTCATGACGCATTTAAAATATTTATGACTCTTCTTCCCAAAACTTTAGTCCCTGATGGAAAAGAAGTTCTGGTTTCTAAGGAGGAAATTCTTCCACTAGGGGTCACAGTAAGAATTCCACTAATCTTGAAACCACAGCTATCACCTGGGCATGTTGGATTCTTCATTTGTGTGGATCAAGAGGCAAAAAAAAATCAGTTTTAGAAGAAATATTGTATTAATACTTTCCTGATTACCATGAGAAAATGAGGCTATGGCTACACATTAGTGAGCAGAAAATGAGCAATAAGATTCTTCTTGGTGCTTCTATGCTCAGAGATAGCTGGAGATGGCAAGTGCAGCAAACCCGGTTCAGGAAGAGCAAAGCAAAGAAGGTTTCAGACCCCTTGCACAAAAAGATCTTGTAGTAAGTACTCCGGACTTACTAAGGTGCTGGCCGAAGTGAAGAGGGTTTAAAAGAATGGTCGATTGAAGAGATAGATCTATTGCACTCTCAAGACCAGTTGCAATAGCAGGAATTGTAGCTTAGTCCATTAACCCACTATATTAAAGATTGCTGCCAGCTGTCTGCCACCTTGAAAAGGTCTGAGACAGACTGAAGTTAGTGGTGAGCTTGAGCAGTTTGTAGTCATGCAACTATACTGGGAATACACTGTGCCCCAGTTTACATACCCTTAGTTCATCTTCTGTCTCATTTGTCCGTATATAAACTGACAGTACCTTGAGTCAGGTGCACTGCAGGGGTCTTGCTTTTGCATCAAGAGCTTCTTTGATGTTGCAGCATGGGACCCATAGAGGAATCCTGTGGACACTTATGTGTGCATATTCTGGAGGTATGAAAACATTAACACCCCATGGGGCAATCCTTAACCAACTAAGAAGTGGACCAGTGAATTAATGCTTTTCTGACTCTCAGGTTACCAGTCCTAAAGTTCATAGCCCAGCCCCAATTTCCCTTAGCAGTGACTAGCTTGATAAATCACCCTTGTATTGATTTTGCTTCTGTATTAGATAGCTTTTGTTGTATAACAAACCATTCCAGATCTTAGTTGCTTAAGATAACAACCATTTATTTGGCTCATAAATGTGTGGATCAGATGGGCGTTCTGCGTATCTATTCCAGAATTAGCTGATCTCAGCTGGGCTGGCTCATGCATTCTGTGGGCAGGTGCTGAGTCAGATGGGTACAGGATAGGCTAGGGCAGCCCCTGCTGGGATGTCATTGTGGTTTCTTGTTCTTCATCAGGCTAGCCTGGGCTTCTTCACATTGTAGGTTGCAGCAAAAGGAAGTGTGCAAATCCTGTTGATGTCTAGGCTGAAACTGAACAATGTCACTCCTGATCCATTCTATTTGTCCCAGAAAATCACAAGGTTAGCCCAGATTCAAATATACTCTATCTCTGGATGAAAGGAGCCACAAGGCTGCATTGCAGAAGAACTTATACACAGTGAAGTGAATAATGGCAACCATTTTTGCAAATATTTGGCTACACTTTCTATGTCTGTGAGTTTGATGTGTCAACTTGGGTAGGCTGTTGCACCCAGCTATTTAATCAAAGAGGAATCTAGGTGTTGCTGTGAAGGTATTTTTAAGACGTGGTTAACATCCATAACCACTTCTCTTTAAGTAAGGGGGATTACCCTTAGTAATGTGGCTGTGTCAGAGGTGTTTAAACCAGAGCAACTGCGTCTTAAATAGGAGCTGGGTGAAATGAGGCTGAGACCTACTGGGCTGCATTCCCAGATGGTTAAGGCCTTCGAAGTCACAGGATGAGACAGGAGGTCAGCACAAGATACAGGCCTTGCTGATAAAACAGGTTGCAGTAAAGAAGCCAGCCAAAACTCACCAAAACCAAGATGGCCACAAGAGTGACCTCTGGTCACCCTCCCTACTACACTCCCACCAGCACCATGATGGTTTACAAATGCCATGGTAACATCACGAAGTTACCCTATATGGTATAAAAGGGGAAGCATGAATAATCCACCCCTTGTTTAGCATATCATCAAGAAATAACCATAAAAATGGGCAACCCATGGCCCTCGGGGCTGCTCTGTTTATGAAGTAGCCATTCTTTACTATTTTCCTTTCCTAATAAACTTGCCTTCACTTTACTCTATGCACTCACCCTGAATTCTTTCTTGTGTGAGATCCAAGAACCCTCTCTTGGGGTCTGGATCGAGACCCCTTTCCTGTAACAGCAGGGCCTCATCCCATCATTTGAAAGACCTTAAGAGTTAGAACTGAGATTTCTCAAAGAAGAAGAAATTCTGTCTCGAGGCTGCAGCATCAGTTCACCCTTGAGTGTCCAGGCTGCTGGCCTGTCCTGTGGATTTCAGACTTACCAGTTCCTATCATTGCATGAGCCTATCCTTAAAATAAATCTCTTAATATTTTATAGATAGATGTAGACAGATCTAATGTTTTATGGATAGATAGATAGATTGATTGATTGATTGACTAATTTTCTTTTTCTGGAATGCACTGGCTGACATAACTTCCTTCTCCATGTCCCTTTTCCAAGATCTCCTTTCCTGTTCCCTGGGATGACTTCCCAAAATAAACTGCCCAGAATAAGCCCTTGTCTGAGTTTCTGCTTTTTGAGAGAACTCAGCCTAAGCTGGTAGGTATTTGGAAAAAAAAAGTCACTTTTGCATTGTTTCAGGAAAAGCCTGTGATACGCCATTTTTTGTCTGACCATAAGGACTTGTTATTCAGAGAGAAGTTCACAAATACTGCAACTGAACCCGAGTAATATATATGTACTTGAAGCTTTATTGGAAAATTAAAAATGCAAATGGAAGATGTCAGAGCCATGAGCTGGGAACAGTGTCACCAACATGTGTTACGATGGAAGATTATATTTGTCTTTGAGGTCATCGGGATTCTCAGTTATATGAAAGGCTGGTAGGGAGGATTAGCAGCACCACATTCTGCTGAATGTCCCCTACAACCTTCCCCCACAAATCCAAAATTTGACAATTTATCATCACCTCCAGAGCTCTTATTCTGGTAACCAGCCACTGTCATTTCTTACCTGGATTATCATAGCCACCTAACCGATCTCTGTGATTCTACCCTCAGTCCCTTTCAGTGTATTCTTACCCCACAGATCAGAGGGAACCCCGGTAAAATGCTAAGTCAGATCACACAATTCCTCAACTCACAATCCCACCAAACTTCCATTGTTCTCAGGGTAAAAACCGACACACAGCAGTTTTCAAGGCTCAACATGATCAGGCCCCCATTTAACTCTAGTCTCATGTCCTGTTCTTTCCTTCTCTCACTTCAGCAACCCTGGCCTCATTGCTGCTCCCCAAACACCCTAGACATGCTTATGTTCTAAAACCATGCTGCCTACTCCCCACAAGGTGCTGTTCCCCCAAGTGTCTACATGGCCTCCACATTCACATCTCCAAGGGACACCATGTGCATTGTAGCACAGACACACAACATGTTGGAGATTTGTTAGCCAATCCCATAACTTTCTTTTTCTTTTCTTTGATTGAGACAGGGGCTCACTGTGTTGCACAGGCTGGAGTGCAGTGACAGGATTATAGCTGATTGCAGCGACAGGATCATAGCTGATTGCAGCCTCAAACTCCTGGGCTCAAATGATCCTCCCACCTCAGCCTCCCACATAGCTGGGACTATAGGTGTACACCACCACACCTGGCTAATTTTAGAAATTTATTTGTAGCAATGGGGTCTCACTATGTTGCCCAGGCTGATCTCAAACTCCTGGCCTCAAACTCCTGGACTCAAGTGATCCTCCTGCCTTGGCCTCCTAAAGTACTGGTATTACAGGCATGAGACACCACGCCCAGCCTCCCTAACCTTCAAGTTGGGGAAATAGAGGAACAGATAGGTTGAATGGCTTCCCCAGGGTCTCACATCTGGTAGGAAAACTGGCAAAAGAAATCCTGTTTCACAGACCCCATGTTGCAAGAGATGTTTTACAGAATAATTTCATTTAGAGAAAGAGAGCTTGGCAACTGATCATCCAGAGAACATTTTCATCCATGTACCTAGGTATTGCCTGGTTCTATTAGAGAATTGTGATGTAGAGGGTGATTAATGCATATTTAATCCCATACTGTGTGGGACACAGAGCTGGAAACCTCGCCCCCCACCCCCTAACCTCCACATCAACCTCTTCAAATACAAGCTCAGTAGCACGAATCCCCATGTGAAATGACTAGGGAGAGAAGCCGATCCCAGACTTGTACTTTGTCTCTGTCTCATATTCACTATTCCCTGGCAGGTGCTGAGAACGACTCATTCCCCCTACTCCTCTGAAAATGTCCCTTTCATGTTTCATAAACAACAGCTTTGCTGTGCCATTGTCTCTGTTAGTTATTTTCATAATTCGTAATTATCTTCCTTCTTAAAATGTAGACATACATTGAAAAGCGTGATCCAATCCAGTTTGATTGCCGCCACATTGTGTTCAAAGTCAATACCATTCATTTGGCTTTTGAGGCTGTTGAATGAATTTTCCACATGAGATTCTTTAATTTGTACATATTTTATTGCTATAAAACAGGTATTGGCAAGCTGCCTAAACTGCAGTGAAGGCCTTTGATTCCTGTGACTCTGTGATAAAACAAACTGAGTGTGAACTGAGAGGCTTAAGATAGAACACTTGAAACGGATTCGACTCCTTTTGCTAACCTAAGTTTCCCCAGGTGTGAGACACAGGTAAGATTAAGGTAGCTTAGTTCAGGCTGAGAGCTCAGAAGTGTTTTAGCATTTGTATAAAAATGATAATGTCCCTCCATGACAGCAAACCTTTCTCTTTCCTTGATCTATTATTCCTTGGAGAAAGGATGTTTGGAGAGAAAATGTTATTAACATTTTTCATCCATGGTGACGAAAAATCCAGTTAGGTGCAAAACAGAACCAGGGAATTCTTGGGCACAGTAGAGACCTGGGCCAGGTGTTATGTGACCTGGCAGGGAGTTGGGAGGCAGAGTGTCCAGTAAGGAGCTCTGGCAAGCTGTGTGACCTTTGGAAAGCCTTCTACCTGTCTGAATCCAATTTGCTGCCTTGTAAAATTAAGAGGTTGGGAGATGTGATTCCTATATTTAATTTGTAATTTGCTTTTCTGAGGTTATCAGTACCTTGGGTTTACTCCAGGTCTTTTGACTGAGACTTTCTCTAGGGTTTTTTGTTTTTGTTTCTGTGATTTTGGTATACAATGAAGGGGTCCAAGTGCAATTTTGTTACATGCATATATTGCATAGTAATAAAGCCTTGGCTTTTAGTGTGTCCATCACCCAAGTAATGTACATTGTACCTATTAAGCAATTTCTCATCCCTCAGCCCCCACTCACCCTCCCACCTTTCAGAGTTTCCAATATCTATAATTCCACACTCCTTTTACATGTATATACATTTATTTAGCTCCCACTTATAAGTGAGGACATGTGACATTTGTCTTTGTGTTTCTGAGTTGTTTTGCATGAAATAGTGGCCTCTAGTTCTATCTATCTTGCTGCAAAAGACATAATTTTGTTGTGTTTTATGGATGAATAGTATTCCATTATGTATATATATAAAAAACACAGGTTCTTTATCCAATCATCCATTGACGGACACAAATTTTTGTTTCTTATGCATAGGAAACAGGAAGTGAGATGGCAGGAGGCTAAGCTGTAGAAAGGATTCAAGTGTTTGGTAGATGACCTTCAAGGTTTTTTCTAATCCAGAAATTCTTTGATTCCATGTGATCAATGGACATTTTTCCTGGCTTCATCAGTGGAATTTTCACCACCTTCCAGCCCAAATCCTTCTGGCCATTTCAGGTTTTCATGGGCATGGGCACAAGCTTAGGCATTTATTGTCTGTGTTAGTCCAGACACACTTTGCATTGCTATAAAGGAATACCTGAGACTGGATAATTGATCAAGGAAAGAGGTGTATTTGGGTCCCAGTTCTGCAGGCTGTATAAGCATGGCGCCAGCTTCTGCTTGGCTTCTGGCAAGACTTCAGGAGGCTTTCACTCATGGGGAAAGGTGAAAGGGGAGCAGGTGTGTCGCATGGCTGGAGAGGAAGCAGGAGAGAGATGGGAGTGGTCCCAAACACTTTTTAACAATCAGATTTCATGGTAACTTATTACCATAGTGAGGGCACACAACCATTCATGAAGGATCTGCCTCCTGGACCCAAACACCTCCCACCAGGCCCCAACTCCAACACTGGGGATCACATTTCAACATGAGATTTGGAGGGGCAAACATCCAAACTATGGCATTCTCTTTGAAATCTGTCCCAGCTTTTCTCTGCTTTCCAAGAGCTACCCATTGTAGCCTGGTTTAGGGTAACTGGCATGACTTCCATGGAGCCATTTCCAGTGAATTCCACCCAGCAATAAACGTCTCTACAAAGCACTTAGTTCCATAGTAGTCTATCCTGCTTTCTGGTGTTTAATAGATATTTCTCTTCTTTGTGCAACTAATTGTATATTCTTTAAGAAAAGATTTAATGTCTTATACTCCTATGCTCATCACAGCAATATTCACAATAGCTAAGTCATCAAAGCAACATAAGTGTCCATCAGTGGTTGATTGAATAAAGAAAATGTGGTGCATATACACTGTGGAATACTATGCAGCCATAAAAAGAATGAAATCACGTACTTTGATGCAAAATGAGTGGAGCTAGAGACCATTATCCTAAGTGAACTAACTCAGAAACAAAAACCATATGCTGAATGTTCTCACTTATACCTGGGAACTAAACAGTGGGTACACATGGATATAAAGATGGAAATAACAGACTCTGGGGACTCCAAAAGTAGAGAGGGTGCAGAAGGGCAAGGGATTAAAAAGTGTCCATTGGGTACCATGTTCACTCTTAGTAATGAGCACACTGGAAGCCCAGTCCCACCAGTGTGCAATCCACCTATGCACATATACCCCCTGAATCTATAATAAATTTTTTTTTGAGATGGAGTCTCACTCTGTTGCCAGTCTGGAGTGCAGTGGTGCAATCTCAGCTCACTGCAATCTCTGCCTCCCAGGTTCAACCGATTCTCCTGCCTCAGCCGCCCAAGTAGCTGGAACTACGGGTGCGCACCACCACTCCCAGCTAATTTTTTATATTTTAGTAGAGATGGGGTTTCACCATGTTGGCCAGGATGGTCTCAATCTCCTGACCTTGTGATCCATCCGCCTTGGCCTCCCAAAGTGCTGGGATTACAGGTGTGAGCCACTGCACCCAGCTGAATCTATAATAAAATTAAACTCAATTAAAAAGGAAAAAAAAGTGGTGTCATCTTCCTTTTTTTAGTTTCATCATAGTAAGGCTCATAGCTGGTATTTAATAGATAATCATTGATCAATGGATCCAACAAGAATGTTTTTCACTCATTTATTTATCAAACATTTAATTGGCTTATTTATTTACTCTCTCTGGATCCTAGGGATTGACTAGTCTGTTCTCTTCCATTGAAAACACCCATTTCCCACCTGTAATCCCAGCACTTTTGGAGGCCGAGGCAGGTGCTTTGTGGGACTTAAAATGTGTTACTTAACTTTCTTGCAGGGGAAAGAGCACCTGCCAAGTCTATTGTCTCACGGAGAGTCACCTCCCTAACCTTGGTCTCTGCACCTGTAAAATGACCTTATCAATATCTACCCTCCCTACAACAGAGGACTTTGGAGAGAATAAAGTATGACAAAGTGTTGGAAGTCTTGTGAAATTTATCTGGAAGGGATATTGTGATTGGTCGGCTCAGGCCCTGAGAGTCCCAGGGCTCTGCTTCTGGTCCAGATTTTGTTACTAACGAGGAGAGTGTCTGGACAGGTAACTCAAGAGGGAGGCAATTTATGTTTCTGGTCTCTTTCTCATCTGTCCAATGAGGTACCTGGAAGAGTCAACCCCCACTGTCCCTTCCTTTTCTAACACTGAATGATGCTATAAACCAAAAATTACAAAGGACTATTGTTTACTTGCAGTACTATATTCTCTCCTAATTTGCTACTCCTTTTTTTCCCCTCTAAAGTAAAAAAGTGCTAAACATAGTTCCTTTTTGTACATATTATCACAGCTCCACTCAGCTAATGTCTCCACTAGGGACAATTTTTACATGGAGGTCAGCAGTAGCCTATTTGCAACCAAATTGCCAATTGTCCAAGTGGATCAGAATCCTGGAGCTGGGGAATTTGGAGGAGCAACTACAAATGGATAGGAATGTGCACGATTAAAAAAAAAATCAAGCTTTTTTTTGGGAAATAATTTTAGACACACAGGAAGTTGCAAAGATAGTACAGTGAACTCCCATGTAGGTGCCCTTGATGGTTTTATCTTAATAATTATTAAACAATTGTTTAAGTAATTGAAATAATTATTGAATAAATAATGATAGTACAATGTCAAAACCTAATATGTGACATTGGTACAATGTATGAGTATAGTTCTGTGTCATTTTCCCACATATCTAGATGTGTGTGACCACTACCACAACCAAGATACATGGGATGTTAATTTTATGTGTCAACTTGGCTGGCAACAGTATCTGGATATGTGGCCAGATATTATTCTGGATGTTCCTATGAGGTTGTTTTTGAATTAGATTGACATTTAAATTGGTGGACTTTGAGTAAAGCAAATCGCCCCACCTTGTGCGGGTAGACCTCATCCAATCAGTAGAAGATGTGAATAGAACAAAAGGCTGATCTCCCCTAAGCAAGGGGACATTCTGACAGCAGATGGCTGGCCTTGACTTATACTGCAGCATCAGCTGTTCCCCAGGTCTCGCCTGACAGTCTAACCTGCAGAGTCTAGACTTGTCAGCCTCCATAATGTTATGAGCCTTCTCCTTAAAATCTATCTATCTATCTATCTATCTATCTATCTATCTATCTATCTATCTATCTATCTACCTACCTATCTCTATCCATCATCATCTGTCTCTACGTATCTTTGTATCTATCATCTATGTATCTATCAATCATCTATCTGTATGTATCTATGTCTCTATATATCACCTATCTATGTCTCTAACTCTATTTATTTATGTATCTATATATCATCTATGTATCTATCATCTACCTATCTGGATCTATGTATCTACATGTCATTTATCTATGTGTCTATCTATGTATCTATCTATGTACCTATCTATGTATCTGCATATGTACCTATTTATGTATCTATCTGTGTATATACAGATGTATGTATGTATCTATCATGTATCTATGTATCTATTTGTAATCTATGTATGTATATGTGTATTTGTCTGTGTATACGTATGTATGTATGTATCTATCTATCTATGTATTTATCTATGTATCTCTCTCTCCAAGTTCTTTTTGTCTGGAGAACTATCACTATGACAGCACAGAATTAAGGAAACTGTCCTTTGACCATCAATAGAGGCGATTGTCAGACACTGAAGTTTGGGCAGCCCTGTCCCCAATACCACTACCTCCAGCTGGATGACTAATGAATGAATTGAAAGTTCTGGTGGTCACTGCTACATAACATAGCAGTCCCTCTGGACAGTAAAGAGAGGAGCATGACCTAATGGCCCCAAGTGTTAGGAAACTTTCCATCCCCTGCCAGCTTCATGGCTTGGAGTCTAAGGCATGCTTCTCACCCTTTCACAGGCTCAGCAAGGCAGGGATCTGAGAGTTTGCATCTCTATTGAGCTCCTAGGTTAGATCAGTGCTTTTGGCCTGCAGAACACACTCCTAGGCATCAGATGCCCCTGCACTGGACCCCTGGCCCTGACCCCCACTGGATCTGGGGTTCTGGGAATTTTGCTCAAGTTAGCTGAGCCTAAATTGCACTATTTACAAATTGGGGGTGATGAGGCCTGGTTTACACACGTGCTGTGAGAGTCGGTGACATCGTGCCATGGAGTGCCTAGCAAAGGTCTGGTACACAGTTATCACTCACGAAGTATTTCTCTTCTTCTCCTCCTTCCTATCCCCAAATGGGGATGACCTTCCCATGGGAGAATAACCAAAGGTTAGTTTGAACACACACAAAAAGAACAGGACATTCAGGACTGCCTGCCCAGTTTTGAGTTCATATTCTCCCAGGTTTCCCCTTCTTGAATTAGTAATAGGTTAGACCTTGTCAAGTCTACATTGATTCTGGTTGGCTCAGAGTCATTTTTGCTTTGGAAACTGTTTTATCATTTTCCACTGGTCCACACTGACCTTTGATATATAACTGCTTGAAATGCGTGTTCTTAGGGAATCATTCCCTAAAAAATGGCAGCTTCACCTTATTCCCCATTGTCTTGGAGACTGGGGTCCCAGAGCCCATCTCAGAATAATCCTTCTGACGATGCACTTTTCCCCTGGGAAGTAAGGTCTCAAAATGCAATTTATTGTAAAACACACAGTGGTTACAGAGCCACCATAATCAATTATATACCTTTTATTACCACTCAGATGAGAACAGAAAATGACATCGGGAAGCAGTGAACTCACTAGAAGGGCAGAGAAAGTCATTAAATTCAATATGCATCATATTTCATAATCAGAACCCCACAGTCAGCGCTGACACCCCCGAAGGAGTTTGTTGCAGTGATGATAATATAAAACCCACTGTGTCTCCTTCTCCTGGCTCTCTCTTTCTGGACCCTAGCTAGGGCCAGGCCATTAATCATTGCAGGCAGGGGACGGTGCAGACCACAGCACTCTGGACTGCATAAATTGAAAAGACATCAGTATTGGTGGAGAATACTGTCTTTAGTTTATCTTTGTTTGCAGTACTGGCTTCTGAAGGGCTGGGATGTTATTACAGCTAAACGATCTAATCAGAGCCCCTCATGGCTTATGTGAGAAGGATTAAGAAGAAGCCCTTTCTTCAGAGAGTGAAGCCTGCATGGAGAGGTTGTGGGGATGCTGACAGAGTCTCCTAGTTGATGTCCCAAGTGGTATATGGGAGTGACCAGGCACTCTTGCAGGCCCAGAGTGGGCCACCAGAGATACTTGGACAGACATCAGGTTTATCTTAGCATTTTATTTTGATTTTGCATTCTATGCCATAGAGTATATGTTGCTTAATTATTATTATTATTATTAAGACAGAGACTCGCTCTGTCACCCAGGCTGGAGTGCAATGGTGCGATCTTGGCTCACTGCAACCTCTGCCTCTGGGTTCAAGCGATTCTCCCTGCCTCAGCCCCCCCATGTAGCTGGGATTACAGGTGCCCGCCACTACGCCCTGCTAAGTTCTGTATTTTCAGTAGAGACAGGTTTCGCCATGTTGGCCAGGTTGGTCTTGAAGTCCTGACCTCAGATGATCCACCCACCTCAGCCTCCTAAAGTGCTGGGGTTACAGGCATGAGCCACCACACCCACCCAGTACTTTTAAAATAATGTTTTAAAACCAGGCATGGTGGCTTACACCTGTAATCCCAGCATTTTGGGAGGCTGAGGTGGGAAGATTGTTTGAACCTAGGAGTTTGAGACCAGCCTGAGCAACATAGTGAGACCCTGTCTGTACAGAAATTTTTTAAAAAATTAGATGGGTGTGGTGGCACAAACCTGAAGTCCCAGCTACTCAGAAGGCTGAGACAGGAGGTTCGCTTGAGCCCAAGAGTTCCAGGCTACAGTGAGCCAAGATCGTGCCACTGCACTCCAGCCTGGGTGACAAAGTGAGACCCTGTCTCAAATAATAATAACAATGATAATAAAATTAAAATCCAGGGGCATGTGACAAGAATAACCTGAGGTTTCGTGAGTCCAGGGTGTGTACTTAAGAAGTACTTATCTACAAGATAAAATCTTATACTTGATTCAATCATACAAGAACCTGCAGGACCTAACTCTTTTTTGACTTTTAATCTTAGCACACAAACCCAGCAATTCCTATTTCCATCACACTGAATCTTTGGATCAAGCTTGTCCAACCCGCCACCTGTGGGCTGCATGTGGCCCAGGACGTCTTTGAATGTGGCCCAATGCAAATTCATAAACTTTCTTAAAACATTATGAGACTTTTTTTGCATTTTTTTTTAGCTCATCAGCTATTGTTAGTGTTAGTGTATTTTATGTATGGCCCAAGACAGTCCTTCTTCCCTGGCCCAGGGAAACCAAAAGATTGAACACCCTAGCATGGCCTTCTCTGTCTCCACTGACCCAAATCTCCCTTGGCCCTTTAAATACACGCTGCCAGCTTCTCTCTGCTGTTATGGAACATATCACAATGAATTCAAAGTTCTTGGTTTATTCCTTTCTCTATGATGATAAGGTCACCACAGTTTTTAAATGGAAGGGTTAGGATTTAAAATCAAGTAATCCTCATCCCCCAAAAGACATCTTACTTGTAATTCAAGAGGTGCTTTAAAAGATGTTGCAGTTAATGTACAAAGTCAGTCCATGAAGAGAAATGCAATAACCAAAATCAGATTGTTAGCAAAACAGTAAAAGATTGAACTGATGTGGCAGAAAATCAAATTAGCCAAATAAAAGTCAGAATCAAGAAAAAGACACCATATAAAAAATTAATAGAAAAATAATGCAAAGTGATGAATGTGGGAGAGAGCATGTGGAATTCCAACCCCCCGCTGAAGACATGATAAAAAGGGGAGAAGACAAAGTAATGGTGCAGAATGAATAACCAACAGTATAAACAAAGAATGATGCATAGCTTAAAAAAAAAGGAAATTTTAAAATGTTTACTCAACTCCAGGTAAAACTAATAAACAGAGAGTATTACGAAGATACAGCTTTTTAACTTTCTTCTTTTAATTCAAAGACATAATTTAAGCTTATTGGAGCTGTACTTCAGTGGGGAATACAGATAAAACTTGGCCGGGCATGGTGGCTCCTGCCTGTAATGCTAGCACTTTGGGAGGTGGAGGGAGGAGGATCAAATGAGGTCAGGAGTTCAAGACCAGCCTGGCCAATATGGTGAAACCTGGTCTCTAATAAAAATACAAAAAATTAGCCGGGCATGGTGGCAGGTGCCTGTAATCCCAGCTACTAGGGAGACTGAGGCAAGAGAATTGCTTTAACCTGGGAGGTGGAGGCTGCAGTGAGCTGCATAGATTTTCTCAAACAGTTCTCCAGAACTTCCTCTGGTCTCAGCACCATTAACAGTCACCCTCCCTATAGGTGACACACAAAGCCACGGGCAAAGTGATGGTCACTGCATTCCAGCCTGGGCAACAGAGTGCAACTCTGTCTCAAAAATAAATAAATAAAAATAAAACTTTTTTACACTCTTTTTGATCAACCACGAGATATCAGATCACCTATTTTTGGCCATTAAGGGTTTCTCTGGGAGATCCAATAACTTCAGTGACTTTTGATTACTAAACATCCCGTCTAAGACTTCAGTCTCATCATGGCTTTTACTCTAATATTTTATTCTAAACTCTCCTCTCGGTGCCTTCACCAACCTCCCAGGGGAGAAGGATTGGCAAGCAGGGCCTAATCCTGAGACGAGCCACGTGCTACTCTCCTCTAATGCTCCAGGTTCTCTAGTTGGTTGAAGGAAAGAAGTGGGGATTCAGGAAATAATTGTCATTTTTCAGTGGTTTCTCAGGTTTTTTTCTGGAATTTCTGGTTCTAACTGCCTATGTCTTCTGCAGATGTAGCCATTGATATCTTCATAGATGCAATATGAGTTTTCTTACGGTCAAGTTCAACTGCACCTCAGCCCATCCTTCATCTGGACTCTCAAATGGCTTTCTTCCTTTGCCTTCCAACCATCAGGTCATGCGACCTCTGACAAATAACGTGTTGCCTGCTGGCCTGGCAGCCCTACTCTTTCTGTCCCCTTCTCTGACCATAGGACTTCCTTGTGAGCAGTTGCAAGAGCCAGGAAGATCTATTAATTCTCCAAAGAATGGAAGAGGTGGACTGTGGATGACTCATTCCGTCCACCTATCCTTTTTTTCCAGGCACAATACCCTACAGTTTCCTTTTGCCCTTGTGGTGCAGTGAGCCTCCTGCATTAAGAAATCTCTGGAAGGGGAGTGTCTGTGGCTCACATAGGCTTCCAAACTCCAGGAATCCGTGACAAACCCTCCAACAACTCCTCACTATACTTCTCTTTGTTCTGAGGACTGCACTTGAGTGACCATGTGGATCCTTCAGCTCAACAAAACACAGCTGGGGCAGGTGAAACAAATGTCCAATTCTAGCAGGCTCCCAGCATCTCTGTACGTTTTTCTATTGGAGTCCTCCTGGGGACAGAAGAAAAAGCCTCAGAGGCCGGGTGCGGTGGCTCACACCTGTAATCCCAACACTTTGGGAGGCCAAGGTGGGTGGATCACAAGGTCAGGAGATTGAGACCATCCTGGCCAACATGGTTGATGGAAGTAGGTAGGAAGAGTGATGGTTTAAACAATAAACAAAGGCTGGTCATGGTGGCTCACGCATGTAATCCCAGCACTTTGGGAGACCGAGGCGAGCAGATTGCCTCAGGTCAGGAGTTCGAGACCAGCCTGGTCAATATGGCAAAATCCCGTCTCTACTAAAAATACAAAAATTAGCTGGGTGTGGTGGAAGGCACCTATAATCCCAGCTATTCAGGAGGCTGAGACAGGAGAATGGCTTGAACTCAGGAGGTGGAGGTTGAAGTGAGCCGAGATCACACCACTGCACTCCAGCCTGGAGACAGAGCAAAACTCTGTCTCAAAAAAAAAAGAAAAGAAAAGAAAAGAAAAGCCTCAGAGTATAACTGTTGCCCCCCCTCAAGGCTCAAGTGACTCTCCTCCTCCCCACAGTATCTTCCCTATTTAGACTTGTACATGAGTGGATTCTCAGATGATTAGGGTGTGGGGGTGACATTTGAGTATAGTCCTCTTTAGAATATGGAAATGTTGGCTGGGCATGGTGGCTCATGCTTGTAATCCCAGCACTTTGGGAGGCCCAGGTGAGGATCACTTGAGTGATCCTCCAGCAGTTCAAGACCAGCCTGGGCATCATAGTGAGACCCCGTCTCTACAAAAAATTAAAAAATTAGCTGGGCGTGGTGACATGTGCCCATAGGCCCAGCTACTTGGGAGGCTGAGGTGGGAGGATTGCTTGAGCCTGGGAGGTGGAGGCTACAGTGGACTATGATTGTGCCACTGCACTTCAGCCTGGGCAACACAGTGAGACCCTGTCTCAAAAAGAAAAAAAATAATAGAATATGGAAATGCTAAGCCCATTTTGACATCAACTTTGAACTCTAGTCATTAATTTCAGGGCAACAGGAAAAATTCCACTCACTATACTGTTACTTAGAAAAATGTTAACTATTAATATATTTAGAGAAATGTTAACTATTACATAAGGGCAAGAACACACTCATTGCAGTTTTTAAATATATGAAATCATTCCTTGATGCATTCCAAAGCTTACATTTTGCACTTTAGCAAATGACCTTGAAACTATTTCCAAATCAACTTTTTAATTTTTCTCCCATGTACACAGAAAGAACCCAACTCCTCTTGCACCGAGGTGGGACCATGTAACTAAGTGGTGGGCACAGGTGGTGGAGAACACTTCCAGGCTGGCCACAAAATATCTCATAACACCTTCCTCACTCTCTCCCTCACCCACACAGTGAAAGCAAAGGACTCTAAGATGGCAGAGCCACAACTTGAAGAGAGACTGGGCCTTTGAATTCACATCTTTAAAGAGAGTCACCTGGGCTATGATCTAGATTTCAGCTGGACATATTTACTGTTCTTCTATGGGTGGACTCTGGAATGATTTCCAATTATCGAGTATTTCATGCAATGACTCAGTGAGTACCTTTGTGTATATGACAGCATATTTCTGGGTAGAAGCAGGATTGCTGGACCAAAGGGTATGTATCAGTTTTACTCTGATAGTGGTAAAATCCCTCCCTCCAAAATTATCCTGACATAAGCTATTTATACTATATAACAGTACCTCACTCCTTAGCCCCAATCGACATATTTTTTTTCCTGTGGCTTACTTGTTCATAAGTTCTGCCCATTTTTTTTGTGCTGAATTCTATGCGATATTTTCTTATAGATTTGTAGCATCCATATGTGTTATTTATTTATCCAAGAAATGTGTATTGAGATCCTAGTATTTGCAAAGCGCTATCCTAGGCAGTGAGAAAATAATTGTGAATAAAAGCACATGTGGTTTCTGAAGAAAAGAAACTGAGATTGAGGGTTGGGTAGGAAGAAACCAGAGAAGGTCAAAAAGAAAGGGAAAGAAAAGAGGAAGTTTATAAGTAGAGGCATGAAGTGCCAAGGGCACGATAGAAACATTACGAAGAGAACCAAATCAATACAACTTGCTATTGAGTTTGAGATGATAGAACAAGAGAAGAGACATTGGTCTGTGTAAAAGCTAGAACAGAGATTTACTCATGTACAAACGAGGTGGAATACAGGGCTGAGTTGGAAAAGTAGGTGTTAAACTCCATATCCTGTTCTGTAACTTTAGTTAAGTTAACACAGCTTTGTTGATACGAGTGCTTACACAGTGAATTCTGGTGATCTTAGTCCTCAAAATTCTGGTCTCCTCTGGAATGTCAGGGCACTTCATTGCTGGAGGTGAGGGACCATGGCTGCTCATGGAAGCTTAGGAAGGATTGCAGAATGACCGGGCAAGGCCAGGCATGGTGGTTCACACTTGTAATCACAGCACTTTGGGAGGCCAAGGTGGGCAGATCACTTGAGGTCAGGAGTTTGAGACCAGCCTGGCCAACATGATGAAACTCCATCTCTACTAAAATACAAAAATTAGCCAGGCATGGTGGTGGACACCTGTAGTCCCAGCTACTCAGGAGGCTGCGGCAGGAGGATCACTTGAGCCTGGTGGGGTGGAAGTTGTAGTGAGCCAAGAATGCACCACTGCACTCCAGCCTGGGTAGTAGGAGAGAAATCATGTCTCAAAAAAATATATATATAGAATCACTTTCCCCAAGTCAAGGCCTCGCTTTCTTTGAGGGAGTTGTAAAAAGTTTTAACCAAAATTTTCAATTATTTTATTATTATTTTTTGAGATGGATTATTCCTGTGTCACCCAGGCTGGAGTTCACCCAGGCTGGAGTGCAGTGGCACAATCCCGGCTCACTACAACTTCCACCTCCCAGATTCAAGCCATTCTCCTGCCTCATCCTCCTGAGTAGCTGGGATTAGAGGCACCCAGCACCACGCCTGGCTAATTTTTGTATTTTTAATAGAGATGGGGTTTCGCCATGTTGGCCAGGCTGGTCTCGACCCCCTGACCTCAGGTGATCCACCTGACTTGGCCACCGAAAGTGTTGGGATTACAGGTGTGAGCCACCACACCCTACCTCAGATTTATATATCAAGATGGCAAATTTAGTCTATGAGTTTATCATTTATTTCATCCTCAGATTTAAACTGTTGAACCCAAAATGTAGAGATGAATCTCTAAATTCAACTGTTTTATTTGGCAAGAAGGACTTGTCATTTGGGGCATACACACAGACCAGGTGGCCTTCAATATGTCCAAAGAACAAACTGGAGATTGGAGGTTTTGTGTGTGTTTGTTTGTTTGTTTTGTTTTTTTGCTTTGTTTTGTTTTGTTTTGACAGAGTCTCACTCTGTCGCCAGGCCAGAGTGCAGTGGCACAATCTCGGCTCACTGTAACCTCCGCCTCCTGGGTTCAAGCGATTCTCCTGCCTCAGCCTCCTGAGTAGCTGGGATTACAGGCACCCACCACCATGCCCAGCTACTTTTTGTATTTTTAGTAGAGACGGGGTTTCACCATGTTAGCCAGGATGGTCTTGAACTCCTGACCTCAGGTGATCCACCCGCCTTGGCCTCCCAAAGTGCTCAGATTACAGGCATGAGCCACCACACCCAGCCGAGATTGGAGGTTTTATTAAAAAAAGGAAAAATGTCGTGCATTGTCTTGAAAGGAAGTTCATTGGCACTAGTGAGTTTTGGGGAGCTGGCACGCTCTGATGGGTGAGTGACAGTGGTGGGTAAGACCAGCCATAGACTCCCAGCAGGTTGTTTCAGTGGCCTTAGACAAATAGGGTTTCAGGTGACAGCAGGCAGTATCTGCAGCCAGGCTTGCAGAGAATTACATTCTCGGAGCAATGCTATGCACCCTGAGTGTTTTCTACCCCAGTCGCTCTATTCTGCTTTCATTGAGCATGACAAGAATGACTCAATTTGTAGGATCACCTTTCACAAAACTACACGAAAGAGATGTGATGTCATAAATATTAACCATTTGTGCAGTATATGCCTTAAAACATATTTTTCCCCAAATTCTGGCTCTTGAGTTTGTATCTTTCCCAGGAATTTCTAATTCTTATATAGGAAAAAGTCTCAGTCTTTTCCTTTGTGATATTTGATTTTTGTGCCAGGTTCCAGAAGGTGTTACCTGTACCAAGAATACATAGCAATGTCATGTTACCTTTTTAAGTTATTTTTAATAATTAACCTTTCAACTACCCAGAATGGCTGGGTGCGGTGGCTCACACCTGTAATCTCAGCACTTTGGGAGGCTGAGGAGGGCAGATCACTTGAGGTCAGGAGTTCAAGACCAGCCTGGCCAACATGGCAAAATGCCATCTCTAATAAAAATACAAAAAAAAAATTAACCAGCCATGGTGGCAGGTGCCTGTAATCCCAGGCTGAAGCAGTAGAGTCACATGATCCGGGGAGGGAGAGGTTGCAGTGAGCTGAGATTGCACTACTGCACTCCAGCCTGGATGGCACAGTGAGACTCTGTCTCAAAAAACAAACAAAGAAACAAACAAAAACACCCCAAAAAACTACCCAGAATATATATTTGTGTGTGTGATATAGGGGGAGGTTTAGATCATTTTAAACGCCCCCAAATTATTTGTTTAGTAATCTTGTCTGCACGTAGGTCTATTCATAAGCTCTCCAGTATCGTCTACTGGTCTGTCAGTTCTTAAGCCACCACTCACCTACTTAATTATTGTAGCTTTTAGGATAGGTCGATAATTGAAGAGGAATTCCAGATTCATTATTCTCCATTTCTGAACTTTTCTTCAGTTTTCTAGATTCATTTTTGAATGAATTGATTACGTTTCCAAAAATTATTTTGATGGAAAGTTCATTGAAATTGCAGTGAATATATGGTACCAAATGACATGCACCAGTAATGCTTCCCAGTACTTAAGAAACAAGCTGGGAACCAGGCACGGCAAAACCCTGTCTCTACTAAAAATACAAATCTATTGTATTAGGAGAGTGGGTGCTAAGTCTAGTTCCCTGCTCTAATCATTGGAAAAAATTAAAGGCCCAAAGTCTATAAAGTCGATTAACATTTTTCCCTTTTCCTTGGGAAAAAATGTTCTGCTTAGATTGCTAATAACGTGAGGTTAACTGTCATATTTCCTGCCTGTAAATTAGTAATTTGGCATTCTGGTTTCATACCAGAATTGAAGTTTCAAACCTTAATCTCTGAATTTGGTTATACATTGACATCCCCTCCTCAAATATAATAATTTCTGTTCAGCTGTAGAGGTTAGGGTCTTGTCAATCGTGGTTGAAAAATGTGTGATCAAATAAACAGATGTCCTTTTAGAAAAATGAGAGTGTTTGACAGCGAACCACAATGAACATATATAAGCCTTCATAAATTGTTTTCTTTATGAAAATATAGGCTGGGCACGGTGGCTCTCACCTGTAATCCCAGCGCTTTGGGAGGCCAAGGCGGGCGGATCACCTGAGGTCAAGAGTTCAAGACCAGCCTGGCCAACATGGTGAAACTCTGTCTCTACTAAAAATACAAAAATTAGCCGGGCATAGTGGTGGTCGCCTGTAATCCCAGCTACTCGGGAGGCTGAGGCAGGAGAATTGCTTGAACCTGGGAGGTGGAGGTTGCAGTGAGCTGAGATCGTGGCATTGCACTCTGGCCTGGGGGACAAGAGTGAGACTTCTCTCAAAAAAATAAAAAAGAAAAAGAAAAAGAAAGAAAGAAAATATAATAATATTGATCAGTAACTAAGAATAGTATTAACTGAGTAATAGTATTAACTATTACTGAGAATAATATTCATAACATTTAACTGAGAATAGTATTAAGAACATTTTAATACTATATAGTAACAAGGAGACACTGCATTTTTCATTTCTCATCTCTCTAGAAGCCTTTCAGGATGTACTTTTTCTTTTTCTTTCTTGCTTTTTTTTTTTTTTTTTGAGACAGAGTCTCGCTCTGTTGCCAGGCTGAAGTGCAGTGGCACAATCTCAGCTCACTGCAACCTCCGCATCCCAGGTTCAAGCGATTCTCCCACCTCAGCCTCCTGAACAGGCACATGCCACCACGCCCTGCTAATTGTTTTGTATTTTTAGTAGAGATGAGGTTTCACCATGTTGACCAGGATGGTCTCAATCTCCTGACCTCATGATCCACCTGCCTCGGCCTCCCAAAGTGCTGGGATTACAGGCGTGAGCCACTGAGCCTGGCCACGAGGTAGTTTGTGTCAGTTCATTTCATTTTAAATCATTTCAGTGATTTCCTCAAATTCATTTATTGAGCCTACGGGTGCAAATCAAGCTTTCAAATAATATAATGCAAGGGACATTAGAACAGCCGTCAGGTGAATTCTATTTACATTATTAAATATTTTTCTTTTTGATGACTAAGGGAAAAGGCTGAGAATGCTGGACTCTTCATGGTGTCAGGTCTGTGCAGGTGAGATAGGCTACGGATAAATGACAACAGTGACAGAAACTTTAACCACAAAAATCATCACTCCCACATGTGCTGGCTCTGTGCTACTAAGCACTCATGACTCATGTGCATTATATGCTTTCATTGATCCTCAGTAAGACACATTAAAGCTTTTTTTCTCTTTTTTTGAGATGAAGTCTCGCTCATTCACCCAGACTGGAGTGCAGTGACACAATCTCAGCTCACTGCAACTTCCGCCTCCTGGGTCCAAGCGATGATCCTACCTCAGCTTCCTGAGTAGCTGGGATTACAGGTGCAAACTACCATGCCCAGCTAATTTTTGTATTTTGGTAGAGATGGGGTTTCACCATGTTGGCCAGGCTGCTCTAGAATTCCTGATCTCAAGTGATCTGCCCACCTCAGCCTTCCAAAGTGCTGGGTTTACAGGTGTGAGCCACCGCGCCAGGCCTTTTTTTTTTTTTTTTTGAGGCAGGGTCTCACTCTGTTGCCCCGGCTGGAGTGCAGTGGTGCAATCATAACTCACTGCGCCTTGAACTCCTGGGCTCAAGCAATCCTTCCACCTCAGCCTCCTTCATAGCTGAGACTACAGGTACATGCCATGATGCCTGGCTATTTTTTTCTATTTTTTTTTTAATAGCGATGGTGTCTCACTACATTGTCTATGCTGGCCTTGAGCTCCTGTGCCCAATAAATTCTCCCATCCCAGCCTCCCAAAGTGCTAGGATTACAAGTGTGAGCCACCATACCTGTCCCATTAGAGCCTTTTGTAGCTTAGGAAACTAAGGCTCAGAGACATTTAACAACTTCCTCAAGGTGACAGCAGTAGAAGTTAAGTTTTACTAATTCATACATTCATTCAACACACTTATTAAGCACATACTATGCACTATTTGTGATTCATCAGGAAACAAAACAAATACAGCCTGTCTTTCCAAAGCTTCCATCCTTGGGCATGTTGCAGTGGGGATGGGTCAAGAGAGAGACACTAAACAATAAACCACTAAATTACGTTTAGTCTAAAGCTGCCTCTTGGTATATTTTATTTTATTTATTTATTTTGAGATGGATCATGCTCTGTCACCCAGGCTGGAGTGCAGTGGTGCAATCTTGACTCACTGCAACCTCCACCTCGTGGATTCAAGCGATTCTCCTGCCTTGGCCTCCCAGGTAGCTGAGATTACAGGCACGCACCACCATATCCGGCTAGTTTTTGTATTTTTAGTAGAGATGGGGTTTCACCATGTTGGCCAGGCTGGTCTCAAACTCCTGACCTCTGGTGATCCACCTGTCTCAGCCTCCCAAAGTGCTGGGATTGTAGGCATTAGCCATTGCGCCCAGCCAGATATATTTTAAGTTGGGCCTAAAGGTTTCTTTGTACATAGGGAACTATAACGTAACTGTAAACACACTGTCACCTGCTCCTGTTCCAGTCACCAAGTTTCAGCAAATCAAAGGCGGCCAACTGTTCAAACCCTGTTCAAATAAGGCAAATGCCAAGTTGTAACCAATCCAGCTGTTTCTGTATCTTACTTCTGGTTTTTGTAGGTCACATTCCTTTTTTTGTCCATAAATCTTCCTTCACCTAATGGCTGTGCCAGAGACTCTCTAGACCTGTTCTGGTTCAGGGGCTGCCCAATTCATGAACTGTTCTTTGCTCAGTGAAACACTGTTAAATTTAATTTGCCTGAAGTTTTTCTTGTAACAAAATCCAAATAATTTTTAAAACATGAACTGAATACAGGTTGAGCATCCCATTGGAGCATTACAGATTTCCAATTTTGGGGTTTGAGATGCTAAACAAGTTAGTAGAATGCAAATATTTCAAAAGCTGAACATATTTGAAATCCAACATCTTCTGGTTCCAAGAATTTTGGGTAAGGGGTATTCAAATATAGTAATTGCTGTTCAACTGCAGAGGTTATGGTCTCGTCAATCATGGTAGAAAAATGTGTAATCAAATAAACATGGCTGGGCATGGTGCCTTACACCTGAAATCCCAGCACTTTGGGAGGCCAAGGCAGGTGGATCACCTGAGGTCAGGAGTTTGAGACCAGCCTGGCCAAAATGGTGAAACCCCTTCTCTACTAAAAATAAAAAAAATTAGCCAAGCGTGGTGGTGCACGCCTGTAATCCCAGCTACTTGGGAGACTGAGGCAGGAGAATCGCTTGAACCTGGGAGGCGGAGGCTGCAGTGAGCTGAGATCATGCCACTGCACTCCAGCCTTGGCAACAGCGTGAGACTCCACCTCAAAAAAAAAATTTAAAAAAAAAGCAAATAAACATATGTCCTGTATTCAACCTGTATTATGTTAGAATATTTCTTCCACCATCTATTCCTTATGAGAACTCAAAAAGAAGTCAGTCATTTCCCTTTCATGTTGAGAAACAAATTAGTAGCAATCAATCTATTTCACAGTATATTTGCAAAGATAGTCTCCTGAACTCAAGCATGATACTCAAAAGAAACCACACACATGTGCGCACACACACACACAGAGGACTCAAAGCAAAACAAAATGAATAAAGAAATAATAGGTGCTGGCCTAATCACAGGCACGCTCGATAGGGTAAGTTTCTAATTCTTGAGTACTGGCTCCTACAATTAAAATGCTTGTATTTGGTTGGGCACGGTGACTCACTCCAGTGATCCCAGCGCTTTGGGAGGCCAAGGTGGGCAGATCACCTGAGGTCAGGAGTTCAAGAACAGCCTGGTTAACGTGGTGAAACCCCACATCTGCTAAAAATACAAAAATAAGCCGGGTGTTGTGGTGCATGCCTGTAATTTTAGCTACTTGGGAGGCTGAGGCAGGGGAGTTGCTCGAACCCAGGAGGTGGAGGTTTTAGTGAGCCGAGGTCACACCACTGCACTCCAGCCTTGGTGACAGAGCGAGACTCTGTCTCAAAAATAAATAAATAAGTAAATTAAAACATAATAAAATGCTTGTATTAGTCCATTCTTGCCTTGCTCTAAAGAAATACCCAAGATTGGCCGGGCGCAGTGGCTCATGCCTATAATCCCAGCACTTTGGGAGGCCGAGGCAGGTGGATCATGAGGTGAAGAGATCGAGGCCATCCTGGCCAACATGGTGAAACCCCGTCTCTACTAAAAAAAAAAAAAATACAAAACTTAGCCAGCGTGGTGGCATGCACCTGTAGTCCCAGCTACTCTGGAGGCTGAGGCAGGAGAATTGCTTGAATCCAGGAGGCAGAGGTTGCAGTGAGCCAAGATTTCACCACTACACTCCAGCCTGGAAATAGAGTGAGACTCCGTCTCAAAAAAAAAAAAAAAAAAAAAAAAAAGAAAAAGAAATACCCAAGATTAGGTAATTCATAAAGAGAAGAGGTTTAATTGGCACATGGTTCTGTAGGCTGTACAGGGAGCATAGCAGCTTCTGCTTCTAGGGAGGCCTCAAGAAGCTTCCAATCATGGCAGAAGGCAAAGAAGGAGTGAAGTGTCTTACATGGTGGGAGCAGGATCGAGAGAGAGAGAGAGTGAGGAGGTGCTACATGCCTTTAAATAATCAGATCTCATGAGAATTCACTCACTGTCATGAGAACAGTACCAAGAGGGATGATGCTAAAGCATTCATGAAGGACCACACCCATGATCCAATCATGGGACCCACGCTAAGTCCTAGGCACTCAGCTGGGTGAATAAGCCTCCTTCTTGTGGTGGGTGACTATTGTTTTTACCTACCTAGCTCCCATTTCCTCTGTCTCTGTAACAGCATCACAGTTTTTTTAGAGAAGACTCCTGGCTTATTGTCAGTTCACATGGTTTAGATGGGGCTGAGCCTACTTCTGGATTTAAATACAGGCATCTGAGCTAGGCCTGGACAATCAGTGTGCTCCATTCCAAGGATTCAATTCTGTACTTTTTTCAGAACACTGGGAAAGAGAAGGTTTTTTGTTTTTTGTTTTTGAGGCAGAGTCTTGCTCTGTTGCCCAGGCTGAGAGTACACTGGAGCGATCTCGGCTCACAGCAACCTCTGTCTCCCAGGCTCAAGAGATTCTCATGCCTCAGCCTCCCAAGTAGTTGGGATTACAGGTGCCTGCCACCATGCCTGGCTATTTTTTTTTTTGGATTTTTAGTAGAGACAGGGTTTCATTATGTTGACCAGGCTGGTTTTGAACTCCTGACCTCAAGTGATCTGCCAGCCTCAGCCTCCCAAAGTGCTGGGATTATAGGCATGAGCTACCGTGCCCGGCTGAAAGAGAAGTGTTTTCAGCTGGACTTGAAGCTAGTGCAGCATGGGCCTGGAGCTGCTGTTGCCTACCTTTGCCATCATGTACTCATTCCTTCATTCAGCAAATATTTACTGAGCACCTACTATGTGCCAGGCAGTGTTCTAGGCACTGGGCCAAAAAGTGGAAGAAAAAAACCCAAACCCACAAAATGCTTGCCTTTAAGGAAGGAGTTGACATTCTAATGGCGACAGGGATACAGAAAATAAACAAATAAATGTGAATATGGTCAGAGGACGATAGGTGATATGCAGCAACAAAACAAAACAAAACAAAACAACAGCAAAGGCCGGGTGTGATGGCTCACATCTGTAATCCCAGCATTTTGGGAGGCCAAGGTGGGTGGATCACTTGAGGTCAGGAGTTCAAGACCAGCCTGACCAACATGGTAAAATCCCATCTCTACTAAAACTACAAAACATTAGCTGGGCATGGTGGTGGGCGCCTGTAATCCCAGCTACCCCGGAGGCTGAGGCAGAGGAATTGCTTGAACCCAGGAGGTGGAGGTTGCAGTGACCTGAGATCATGCCACTGCACTCCAGTCTGGGTGACAGAGTAAGAGACTCTGTCTCAAAAAACCAAACAAACAAAAAACAACAACAACAGCAAAAACCAAACAGGATAAGGAGGGCAGGAGTATGCAGGGGTTTCACCATGTTGTCCAGGCTGGTCTCAAACTCCTGACCTCAGGTGATCCACACGCCTTGGCCTCAAAGTGCTGGGATTGCAGGGGTGAGCCACTGCATCAGGCCAGTATATTTATTTATTTATTTATTTATTTAGACATAGTCTCACTCTGTTGCCCAGGCTGGAGTGCAGTGGCGCGATCTCAGCTCACTGCAACTTCCACCTCCTGGGTTCAAGCTATCCTCCCACCTCAGCCTCCCTAGTAGCTGAGCCTACAAGCGTGCACCATCACGCCTGGCTAATTTTTTTTTGTATTTTTAGTAGAGATGGGTTTCACCGTGTTGCCCAGGCTGGTCTCAAACTCCTGACCTCAGGTAATCTGCCCACCTCGGCCTCCCAAAGTGCTGGGATTACAGGCGTGAATCACTGCACCAGGCCAGTTTATTTTATTTATTAATTAGTTTTTGAGACAGAGTCTTGCTGTGTCACCCAGGCTGGAGTGCAGTGGTGCAATCTCGGCTCACTACAGCCTCTGCCTCTTGGGTTCAAGTGATTCTCCTGCCTCAGCCTCCTGAGTAGCTGGGAGTACAGGCGTGTGCCACCACACCCAGCTAATTTTTGTATTTTTAGTAGAGACGGGGTTTTACCATGTTGGCCAGGATGGTCTCGAACTCCTGACCTCGTGATCCACCCGCCTCGGCCTCCCAAAGTGCTGGGATTACAGGCGTGAGCCACCATGCCAGGCCCAGTATATTTATTTTTGAAGGAAACTTGATATCTCTACTGCATCAGTCAACTCGAGCTATGTTTTACTGCAATAACAAATAGCCCCAGCATCTCAGGAGCCTGTTAATGACAAAGGTCGATTTCTTATTCATATTGAGAATATGAATCCTCAGTTACTTTCTCATTACTTGTTGATAGTGGGTCACTGCAGCTCTGGGCTGTATGTCATCTTTACTCTGATCCACGTTAAAGGTGCAGCCCATTCCTGGGGCAGGCCATTCTCATAGCAGACAGAAACCACATGACAAAGCCGCTTCTTGAAAGCTTAGCTCACAGTCTGTTGCCCAAAGGAAGTCACACAGCTAAGCCTGACTTCAATCAGCAGGGTCACCAGGGAATTGCCAATGGGATAAATACTTTGACAATAATACAATCTACCACATCTACTGTAAAGGGAAAACCAGCACCACTTGCTCTCAATAGAAGGTGACCACAAAAAGTCAATATTATGAAAACATGTAACTTTATTAAATTCTAGCCAAATAATTTTGCCTCTTGAAGGCACTAAGTCTGAGGCCCACTCTCAAACAGAAAGTTTGGAAGGGAGGCAGGTAAGTGTTAGAAAGGCGTTGACGTCATGTTCCTATCAAACTGAGACTGTCGCCTAGATGAGATCAGAATGATTGGCAGAGAATGAAATGTTACTTGATACTGGGGTAGTGTACCCACCAAGATCTCCTCACGAATCCCCTGGTACTTGGTCTATACTCTGGAAGACCCGGCTTCAGAATCGCTCTAGGGGAGTACAGAAGGAAACTCAGTGTTTGAGGGAGTAATGATAATGGTAGCCACCTGTTAGAGGTGCCGCCACGGTGCACAATTTTATGAATGGGGCCCCTGAAGTTGTGCAACATGGCGGCCCTGGAGAGAATCTCTGCGGGCTACCTCATTTAATTCCCACCTCCGCTGTGCCAGGTAGGCAGCATTACCTCCATTTCACAGCAGAAAAATAATTGAGATTCAGGGAAGTTCAGTGCCTGGCTCAGGACTGCAGCTGGAGGGGTCCGGGAGAGGCTCTAACCCTCCGGCTTGAAGGTGTAGTTTCAGACTTGGCCACTTGGTGTCACTCTCTCCAAACTGTCGGAAGAACCTCTGAGCCGGCCGGTTTGTGGGGGACTCCCCGCCCAGCTAGTTACATACGAATCCCCAGTCCGGCAAAGGAGCCCCTCCTGTCCTCCCTCCGCCCTGTCACCCTTGGGGGGTGCAGAATTTCTGCCTGCTCCCTGTTTGAACGAGGTCTCTGAGTACGCCTGAGCCAAGTACTTCACAGGCATGATCTCACTCGAGCCTGCCAGCAGCAATGTGGTCTCAGATTACAGGCGAGGAAACTGAGGCCAACGGCGTGGGAGCAACTTGCCCAGCTGGTAAGTGGCAGTCAGAATTTGAACTCTGAGTTAGAAGCTTGGCGTTTCAATGACCAGAAAGTGCATGGAGGGACTGTTGTATTAATTCTCGATTTTTCATAGAATATATTTCCAACCACCTGACCTCAGTCTCTGTAATGTCCTTGGCAATGAAAATAATCTGCCTGTTTAGAGAAGTGTATGTGTTTTTGGTCTTTTCATTTTTTCATGTAGAAGTTAGTCTTCACCTGATTCTACCAAGAGAACACTGAGGTGTTTACTTACTTAATTAAAAAAAATTATCTGAATATACCTTGATAATTATTTTTTTATTTTTATTTTATTTTATTTTGAGACAGAGTCTCACTCTGTCACCCAGGCTGGAGTGCAGTGGTGTGATCTGGGCTCACTGCAACCTCTGCCTCCCTGGTTCAAGCATTTCTCCTGCCTCAGCCTCCTGAGTAGCTGGGACTACAGGTGAGCGCCACCATGCCCAGCTAAATTTTTTTTTTTTTGTATTTTTAGTAGAGACAGGGTTTCACTATGTTGCCCAGGCTGGTCTCGAACTCCTGGGCTCAAATGATCCTCCCGTCTCGGCCTCCTAGAGTGCTGGGATTTACAGGCATGAGCCACCGCACCTGGCTGGTAATTATTTTTTAAAACTAGAAAATCTAAGTAAAAAGAACAAAATATAGCCAGAAGTGGTGGTGCATGCCTGTGGTCCCAGCTACTTGGGAGGCTGAAGCTGGAGGATCACTTGAGCCCAGAAGGTCAAGGCTGCAGGGTGCTATGATTGTGCCACTGTACTCCAGCCTAGGTGACAGAGTGAGACCCTGTCTCTGTATTTTTAAAAAAGAACAGACCGGGCATAGTGGCTGACACCTGTAATCCCAGCACTTTGGGAAGCTGAGACAGGAGGATAGTTTGAGCTCAGGAGTTCAAGATCAGTCTGGGCAACTTAGTGGGACCTCATCTTTACAAAAAAAAAATAAAAAATAAAAAATCAGCCAGGCATGGTGGCATGTGCCTATAGTCCCAGTTACTCAGGAGGCTGAGCTAGGAGGATTGCTTAAGCCCGGGAGGCAGAGGTTTCAGTGATTGGTGATCGCATCACTGCACTCCAGCCTGGGTGATAGAGCAAGACCCTGTCTCAAAATAAATAATTGATTAAAGAAATAATAAAAAGGAACAAAATAAAAGTCACTTTTAATTCACATCAGCCACCCAGAGATAAGTGCTGTTGACACCTTGGAGCATATCCTTCGAGGCATTTTTCTCTCTGTCATCTATCAATGCATTAAAAAGTTCATTTTAAAAAAATTAACAAGGGAATGTATTCACACGCAAAAATTCAAAAGATACCAAAGGATTTACAGTGGGTCTTCTCCCTCTAATCCTTAGCCCCCTTTCCCAGCTTTAAAACTCCAAGCTTCCCTCCCCAGAATCCATCCTGGTTATCATTTCTTGGGGATCATTACAGAGACATCCAGAACATAGATAAGCAAACATGTGCATGGATTCCTGTACACATTTCTCTAAATAGAAGCACACCACACACCCTGTTCTGCATTGGGATTTTGTTTTTTTCAACTTAGCAATGTACCTTGGCAGATCTTTCCAGATCAGCACTAGGAGAGCGTTCTTTGCACAATTCCATTGTCTGAATATAATAATTTATCTAACAAGTTTTCTGGTGATAGTCATGGAGGTGTTTCCAGGGTTTTGCTGCAACAAACAATGCTGCAATTAGTATCCTTTTCACAGAAGTCTTTCCATGTATTCAGAGCTATTTCTGATGGATACACTGTTAACAACTGAATCGCCCAGTCATATGGCAGGTGCATTTAAACATCTTGACACTGGTTGTCTAAATGCTCTCTAAGGTTGTACCTACCAATCGTCATTCGTACCAGCAACCTACGTGAGCTCTGGTTTCCCCACATTTTAGCCAAGGCCAAGTATTATTGGACTTCTTGATCTTGGCCTTGCCGCTAGGGAAAAAGGCGTTCACCATAGTTCTAATCTACATATTCATTGTTTATATGTTAGATTGGACATTAAAAAATATGTTCAAAAACCATTTATATTCCTTTTCTGGTGGCAAAGCATTCAAGTTGTCTATTTTTCTCTTGGATAATTGTCTTTTTGTTGATCTGCCAGGGATTTTTATATGCTAAGAAAATGAGGTCTTTGTTTCTCATACATGTTATAAATGTACATATTTAAAAATATAGATATATCAGGCAGGGTGCTGTGGCTCACACCTGTAATCCCAGTGCTTTAGGAGGCGGAGGTTGGAGGATCACTTGAGTCCAGGAGTTCGAGACCTGTCTGGGCAACACGGTGAAACCCTGTCTCTAGTAAAAATACAAAAATTAGCTTGGTATGATGGCAGGTGCCTGTAGTCCCAACTACTTGGAAGGTTGAGGTGAGAGGATTGCTTGAGCCTAGGAGGTGGAGGCTGCAGTGAGTTATGTTCACTCCAGCCTGGGTAACAAGCAAGATTCTCTCTCTCTCTCTCTCTACACACACACACACACACACACACACACACACACACACACACACACACACACAGATATAGATATATCAAACAAAAAAATGAGATCTCATTGTATAAAATGTTTCTGAGGCCTGTGGTCATTTGATAATATATTGTGCATCCTTTCCTGTATCTGTATTTCTTTGCAGCAAGATTATGTGTTGATAGTTAGTGAAAAAATCACTCTGGGTACACTGGCAGTTCATCAAACACAAGCGGCTATGAATTGCTATGAACACAACAATAACAAGTATCCGAGAGGAGGCTTGTGAAGCATCTCGTATGTTTCATCTGTTTATGCACTTAATTTAATCCTCCCAATGAAACTGTGATGTAAATAACATCATACTCATCACAGATGAGGAAACTGAGGCCCAGGAGAGTCACGGGATTTGTCCAAGGCCTCCCAGATGGTCAGTGGACGATCTGAGATTCAAACCTATGTCAATTTGTCTTTGAAACATTGGCTACCGCCTTCCATGACGTTAAATCCCCATGTTCCCAACTAGTCTGGATTAAACATCCGGGAGGTATGTCCTCATCCTCCCCTCCCACCACCCCGGGCTGGGAAACATCATGTAGTTTAGGGCCGGGCCACCAGGAGGTGCTAGGAACACATTTCTTGCCTGTTGTGGGAGCTGGGAGCCGGCTGGGGCCAGGCACCCTGGGACAGAGCACTACTTGGGGCCTGATGATCCTGAGGGCTGAGGTGGCTCAGGCCTGAGTGAATGGCTCCTGCCACGTCTGGAGGGAATCACCTCTGGCAGCCTTCAGGGACTCCTAGATATCTGGTCATGGCTCAGCCCCTCTGGGGACTTGGATTGCTGTAGATCGGGGTTCTTCAGCCTCCACACATAGTACACGGGGAGGAGCACACGGGGAGGAGCACACGGGGCAGCAGAATCTTTTGCTGCAGGGATCTGTCCTGAGCTTCGTAGGCTGTTCACAGTCTCCCCGGCCTCTACCCATAAGATGTTGGCAGCCCCTCCCCACCCAAGTTGTGACAACCCAAGATGTCTCTAGACATTGCCAAATGTCCACTGGGGGGCACAGTTGCCCTTGGTTGAGAACCGCTGCTGTGGACCAGGGTGGGCAGGTCATATACATGACGGGAGCCAGCCCTGTGCAAGATAACAGCAGCTCACACCTAGAGAGCCCCACGGAGAGAAAATCATTGACACTATGTGAGGCGGGACTGACACCACCTCTGCTTTACAGATGAGGAAACTGAGGCCAGAAACGTTCAGTGACTTGCACGAGGCCACACAGCCAGTATTTAGTAGAATAGGGGCTTGAACCCAGGCCATCAGGCTCTAGCATCTGTGCCCCTAACCACTCAGGCAAGATGCATTGCTCATCCATCAAATCCCCAGGAGTATTCTCCATGGCCACAAAGACACACTTCTTTCCCAATTTCCTCTTTACCTAAGTTCATTTTCCACTTTTGACGAAGAGCCACCTGTAAGAGATTTTTCATTTTCCTCATAATGGTACTGAGAAAAACACCAGCCCAAATTGCCATGATAAATGGCAGCTGACACAACCTCAATAGCAGGGCTGCGTCGTGGAGCAGTGGGGACTGTGAGCACTCAGAAGGCTCGGCCCCGTCAGTCCCAGTATATTATTTCCTGGTATGGGTGCTGGCCCAATTTTGCAGGAGAAACCAGAAATCTAGATTTTCAATGTGAAATTTTCTAATTTTAAAATAATGACGATTCAAAAAATTAAAAACCCTGTGAAGATCAAACAAAATATGTCTGCAGCCCAATTTACCCTGATAACTGCCAGTTTCCGATCTTTCCAAAGGACACATTCAATGTCCAGGAACAAACCCTTTCACCCTGTTAGTGTCCCCTGCCTTTCATCATTATTTATTTAGTTAGTTCTTTTATGTATTCAGTCACCCATTCATTCTATGCATGCATTCCATCCACCCAGTCATCCATTAATTCATTACCCATCCATTCATTCATTCCTTCATCCATCATCTATCCCTCACCCACCCAACCATCCATTCATCCATGCACCCATCTCTCTGTTCATCCATCTCTCCAGCCATCATCTATCTCTCATCTGTCCATCCTTCCACCCGCCCATCCTTCCTTTCATCCATCTGTCCATCCTTCCATCCATCCACCAGTCCTTCCATTCATCCATCCCTCCATCCATCATCCATCTCTCATCCATTCATCCATCCATCCTTCCATCCATCCATCCACCCATTTATCCCATCCATCCATTCTTCCAGCCTTCCATTTGTTAACATCTACTTTAGTGAAAATGAAAAAAAGATGACAAATCACAGACACCACGGACAAGGATAAAACCAAATGGTGTTAAAATATGTGTGTGTGTGTGTGTGTGTGTGTGTGTGTGTGTCAGAGTCTCACTGTCACCCAGATTGGAGTGCAGTGGCACCATCATGACTCACGGCAGCCTCAACCTCCAGGGCTCAAGAGATCCTTCTGCCTTAGTCTCTTGAGTAGCTGGGAATACAGGTGCATGCCACAGTGCCCAGCTAATTTTTTAATTTTTATAGAGATGAGATCTCACTATGTTGCTCAAGCTGGTCTTGAACTCCTGGACTCAAGTAATTCTTCTGACTCGGCCTCCCAAAGTGTTGGGATTATAGGCCTCAGCCACCACATCCAGCCCAAATGCTATTAAGTTCAGACTCAGTCATTGATCAACTGGGCAACCTTGGGCAAATTATTACACCTTTTGAGCCTCAGTTTCCCCCTCTGTGAAATGGGGCTAACAGTAGTACCTTACTGCTTGCAGGCAGGTCTTCAGGATTAGGCAGGTGAGGTGAGGTAACATATGCGAGTAGGGGCATGTGGCTAGGCCCTTTCTTTACAGATGCTGCGGTGTGACACGTGTTATGCTGCAGGGAAACACAGGGCTGTGGCGTTAGGCTGGGTTGCTAGCTCCATCTTGGGGTCTGGGGAGTGGGGGCATCCAGCATGTCTTGCCATGCCCAGAGTTAGGGAATGGGTTGCTTTGTTATTAGTCGCCACAACTTCCCCTGGTCAAGCTCACACCCTATCCCCACCCGGCACACATTGGTTTTCCAGCTCTTGCTTAACTTCTAAAGGGCAGCTCTTTCTCTGACCACCCTGCCACACCCCACCTACCCCACCCGCTGCCCCAGTTTGTGGGAAAACTCTATGGAACAGAGAGGGCTTGCAGGTTCCTTCTCTAGATTCGTTGTTATTTTTTCCCATTTAAATTGAAACTGTGCTTATTAAAGAAGATTAGAAAAAAAACACATCAAACAAGAAAGAAAAAAAAATTTTTGTCCCATCCTTCTAACAAAACCACACTAAACAGTCTGTTTCTTTCTTTCCCCCAAGCCAGGGTATTGGACTGTGTGTGTATGTGTGTGTGTGTGTGTTGCATAGTTGTAAATCATTACTGTTCCACTCTTTACTGTTGTGTTTTAAAAAATATTTCCATTACAGGTGATCCTTGACTTACAATGGTTCATTTTAGGATTTTTTGAGTTTATGATGATATGAAAGAGATAGGCATTTGGTAGAAATCATACTTTGAATTTTGAATTTTAATCTTTTATCAGGCTAGCAATACAGAGTACGATAATTTTACATGAAATATTCAACACTTTATTATAAAATAGGCTTTGTGTTAGATGATTTTACCCAATGTAGGCAAGTGTAAAGGTTTCAAGCACCTTTAAGGGAGGCTAGGCTAAGCTATGATGATGTTCAGTAGGTTGGGTGTGCTAAATGCAATTTTGACTAAATGATATTTTCAACTTACAGTGGGTTTATCAGGCCGCAGCCCCATCCCAAGTCGAGGAGCATCTGAATTACCTAAGCCTTTCCCCCCATTGCTCATTTTCACAAGCATATTTGAATGGCTGCACTAATTTAGCATGCAAATGTGAAGTGAGCACCTGCTATGTTCTGTGGGAGAGAAAACAGGCATAATGGCAGAGCCAACATTTACTGAGTGCAAACTCGGTGCCAGATGTCATTCTAAGTACGTGTATTAAATTGCTTCTTCCTCACAACCACCCTGTGAGGTAGGTGCCATCACTATGCCCTTTTTCCAGATGAGAAAACCGAGGCCCAAGATTGCACAGCTAAGAGGCGGAGCTAGCATTTGAATCCAGCAGGGTCAGCCACAGGGCTCGGTTCTGGCCATGCTGGGCTACCTTGGGCCACCCACAAACAAGTAACCCCAATCCAGAGTGACTGAAGCAGGGATGAGGAATGTACAGGAGCATGTGATAGCCCCAAGACCATCCAGGGACATCAAGGAAGGCTTCCTGGAGGAGAAGGTGACATCTCAGCTGAGAGCTGAAGGACGAGTGGGAGGTGGGAGGTGAGGGCACTGCCAGCAGAGGGAGCAGCCATGCAGGGACCCCAGGTAGACATGGGCACCAAATGTTGCCAAGCTGGCACCACTGACCCTGCTGGTAGAGGTGGGCAGGGAAGATCACGCAGAGGCCATGGTCCCAGGAGCCCTGAGAAACCCTGGGAGGCCCCAGAGCATTTTAAGCTGGGACGAGGCATGACTGGGGAGGCCTTCCCCCTCCAGGCTGGGCAGTGCCCCTGTTCTGCCCCCACAGCTGGGCCACTCTCCACTGTAGCCCCCTGCACCCTGGCCAGTTTTTGCCTGTTTATTCTCTCTCTTCCCACCTAAACTGAAGAAATTTCTAGAGGGTGGGAATCCGAACTGATTTGTTCACTTCTGTGGCCTAGATCAGAGCAGGGCAGTTACAATCCCCGGCCTCAGACAACTGAACATCACTCGGTGACTTTGTGTGGAGACGGTGCCAGTGCTGTCTGCCACGGCCTTGAAGGCAGGGCCCCTCCTGTGACCCTCGGCTCCTTGGGGCTCCACGGGATGTGTCTTCAGGTTTGCCAGGACTTTGCTCCAACTTGCCCGTGGTGTCCTGTTTGGTTTAGGAGAGGCCCCAGTAAATACTGAACCCATGTTGTGCCTCTTGGTGCTGTTCTCGAAGGCCAAGAGAAGTGGGTCTGTGTGGGGCCAGCTTCCCGCTTCCTTCTGGTTCCCAAACTCATCTGGAGCCCAACACTATTCAGCTTCCTCCTCCAGCCACATCGCCTGCTCCCACAGCTGGAGACGGGAGAGACTTGGGACTGTGGCCCCTCCTGTGCTGGGCTGAGGGCCTCAGGGTCACTGTTTGCCCCCAGCCCCCTCAGCCAAGCCTGCTATCTTTTCATCTCAGACACTTCAGAGTTCAGGCCAAGAAGCCAAAGTCAATTTTGAAAAAGTCCTTAAAAGGCCAAAACACAAACACCAGCAAGGGTGGGGTGGGCTGAAGGGGTGAAGATGAGGTTGGGGAGGGGTAAACTCTCGGGCCACTTCACCAGATTCAAAAGGACTCAGTGATTTTCCTGTGCCCAAAGGTGCATGCAAGGACCATCACCGAATCACTGCCTGCAGAAGCGAAAGACTGGAGCTGCCCGAGGTGTCCATCAGTGTTCTACGGTTTTTAAAAAGAATGACTGTAGTCGCAGCTACTCAGGAGGTTGAAGTGGGAGGATTGCTTGAACCTGGGAGTTAGAGGCTGCAGTGATCTAAGACTGTGCCACTGCACTCCAGCCTGGGTGACAGACCAAAACCCCGTCTCAAAAAAAAAAAAAAAAAAAAAAAAAAAAAAGAAAAAGAAAAAGGGGCCAGATGCAGTGGCTCATGCCAGTAATCCCAGCACTTTGGGAGGCGGAGGCAGGCAGATCACCTGAGGTCAGGAGTTCGAGACCTGCCTGGCCAACATGGTGAAACCCTGTCTCTACTAAAAGTACAAAAATTATCTGGGCGTGGTGGTACACACCTGTAATGCCAGCTACTCAGGAGGCTGAAGTCGGAGAATCACTTGAACTTGGGAGGCAGAGGTTGCAGTGAGCCGAGATCAGGACACTGCACTCCAGCCTGGGTGACAATAGCAAAACTTCATCTCAAAAGAAGAGAGAGAGAGAGAAAGAGACCAGTTACTCTCTGAGCTCTTGATGAGTACACCTTTCTGTGCAACTAAGACACACACATACAATGTGTGATATGGAAACAGCTCCAAGATCAATTATAAAAAAAAAAAAAAAGAAAAAGCAAAGATATAAAGCAGTGTCTTGAACTAGATCCTTTCTGTGTAAACAGGAAAGATGAGGATGTAGCCCACATGCCTGTTTCCACACACAACATTTCTGGAAGCACTTACTAGGTACCTAGAAACACTAACTGGCTCTAGGGCAGGAGTCAGAGGGAGACAGACTCCTCCTTGTACACTCTTTGTACCTTTTGATCATCTTAAAACCATGTTCGCCGGGCATGGTGGCTCACACCTGTAATCCCAGGACTTTGGGAGGCCAAGGCGGGCAGATTTCCTGAGGTCAGGAGTTTGAAACCAGCCTAACCAACATGGTGAAACCCCATCTCTACTAAAAATACAAAAATTAGCAGGGCTTGGTGGCACATGCCTGTAATCCCAGCTACTCGGGAAGCTGAGGCAGGAGAATCTCTTGAACCTGGGAGGCAGAGGTTGCAGTGAGCCAAGATCACGCCACTGCACTCCAGCCTGGGTAACAGAGTGAGACTCTGTCTCAAAACAAATCAAAACAAAACGAAACAAAACCATGTTAATATAACATAGAAATAAATACACCAATAAGAATATTAGTGATTTTGTTCCAGCCAAATGGCCAATAACAAAAGATGCAAATAGCAAAAGGTGGAGGTGGGGGGCGGGTGGTCAGAAAAGGTATAGTGACTTTCAGTGTAGATGAAATTATGGAAGACGCAGCTCACGAAGCATCTTGAGAGAGATGAGGTGCTATCTCATCTAGATTCTTCTCAGCTATCTCATCTAGATTCTTCTCAGTAGAGTTAACCACATTCAAACAGCTTTCAAAGGTCCCTCATTCTTATAAACCTGGCTGTTTAAAACACACTTTCAAAACTTCCCGAGAATTCCATAAAGTAGAATCAGATCACTGTATAGATTGATTGATTAATTCAACAAATACATATTGTTTTAGGTGATGGAGATGTAGCAATGAACAAGACAATCACGATTCCTCATCTCCTAGAGCCCCTGGGTCTAGAGGGAGTGCCAAGCAGATAACAAGTAAAGAGCAACAACAATGCAAAAAGCAAATATGACAATTTCAGAACCCGAGAGGCACTGGAAGAAACTGAGGCCAGGGAATGGAATTGATGACGGCAGGTGTGGAGAGTGGTCAGTGAGGGGCTCTCCTCTCTAAGAAGGTAACCTTTGAACTGAGACATGAAGGAGGAAAAGGAACCAGCCACAAGAAAATCAGGGAAAGGGTAACTCCAGACAGCAGGAATAGCTAGGGCAAAAGCCCTGAGGCCACACTGAGCTTCGCTGTGATAGGAACAAGAATGGTGGCCAGTGTGGCGTGGGCTTAGAGAGACAGCCAGAGAAGAACGGAAGAGCCAGTTGGAGATGCAAGCAGGGGCTGCTTCTGTGGTCTTGTGGGCTTGGTACAGAGTCCAGATGAGGAAACTGAGGCTCAGAGAGGTTAAGTAACTTGCCCAAGGTCACACATTTAACAGTGGCTGAGCCAGGATTTGGACCTGGGTTCCCAACTTCATACCCAGTCCTCTCAACCTTCATCTCTGCCCATATGTGGCAAAAGCATTAAACATGTATTTCCAGACAGCACAGCCTGTGCTCTATGAACACTGTTTGTGTGTGTCTATGTGTGTGTGTGTGTGTGTGTGCTTGCATGCATCTGCGTGTGTTTTTTTGTGTGTGTTTTAATTGCAAGGAAAAGTGCACACATCATACACAAAGAGCTCAGTGAATTCTCGCCAAGTGGACACATTCGTGGAATGAGCACCCAGATGTACACAGGACATTCCAGAAGCCCCCTTGATGTCTCTCCTGGTAAATCCTCCCCACCACCGCCCCCAAGGTTAACGGCTGTCTTGAATTCTAACTCCATAGATGACTTTTGCTGGTTTTGAACTTTCTATAAAGGGAAGCACAAAGTGTGTGCTCTTCCCATCTGGCTTCTTTCATTCAGCATCCTGACTGCACAGCTTGTGGTGTTCTGTTAGACTTTGACTGCCACACTGCAAGAGCACAGGTGGACTCCCAGAATGCTTCCTTCCCATGAACAAGGCCAGGAGAAAGCTGCTTGCACAAAAGCAGTTCAAAGTACGTTGTTACGTGAAAAAGTCAGGTACAAAACCATCTGTGTAGCTCAATCCCATTTTTGGAAGGGATAAAAAATGTCTTTTTTATGTAGAATCAAAAATGATCGTGAAAAATATGTTAAATTTCCTCTCCACTGTGGTGCGTTACAAACACCTAGCAAATCAAAATAGCCTCCAGATCGGGGGGGGTCATCTTGTGCTTGGGACCATGTTGAACAAAAAATAGGATCTGCCAACTACACTCACTTGCCATATTAAGATTGTCATTCTCAGCCAGGCTTGGTGGCTCACGCCTGTAATCCTAGCACTTTGGTAGGCTGAGGCAGGCAGATAACTTGAGGCCAGAAGTTCGAGATATGCCTGGATAACATGGTGAAACCCCATCTCTACTAAAAATACAAAAATTAGCCAGGCGTGGTGGTGTGTACCTGTAATCCCAGCTACTCTGGAGGCTGAGGCAAGAGAATCACTTGAACCCGGGAAGCAGAGGTTGCAGTAAACTGAGGTCGCACCATTGTACTCCAGCCTGACCAACAGGGCAAGACTCTGTCTCAAAAAAAAAAAAAAAAGAAAAATAAAAAGAAAAAGAAAAAGAAAAAGAAAAGAAAAGAAAAAGGGCCACTCTCCCCATCACCCTTTTTTGGCCCACTGATGCACAGTGAAATTGTGTGAATTAAATGCCTGGAAGATACAATTCTACAAGACTCAAGTGTTATGTGGAGTTTTTTCCTGCCTGGCGGGGATGGCAGGTTGATTTTTTTGTGTTTCCTTATCTATTTATTCTAACTTTTCCTTCCTTCCTTCCTTCCTTCCTTTCTCTCTCTCTTTCTTTCTGTCTTTCCTTTCTTTCTCTCTCTTTCTCTCTCTTTCTTTCTTTTTCACCTGCCTTTCTTTCCTCCTTTCTTTCTTAATTTTTCTTTCTTTCTTTCCTTCTTCTTTCTCTTCCTTTTTTCCTTTCCTCCTTTCCTGCTTCCTTTCTTCCACCCTTCCTTCCTTCCTCTCTCTCTTTCTTTCTTTCCTTCTTTTTCTTTCTTTCTTTCTCTTTCTTTCTCTCTCTCTCTTTCTTTCTTTCTTTCTCTCTCTCTCTTTCTTTCTTTTCTTCTCAGATAAGCTCTCACTCTGTCAGCCAGACTTGAGTGTAATGGTGCAACCTCGGCTCACTACAACCTCCGCCTCCCAGACTCAAGCCATCCTCTCACCTCAGCCTCCCAAGTAGCTGGGACTACAGGCACATGCAACCGTGCCTGGCTAATTTTTTTTTTTTTTTGTAGAGATGGGGTTTCACTACATTGCCCAGGCTGGTCTCAAACTGTGGGATTCAAACAATCTGCCCACCTTGGCCTCCCAAGGTGCTGGGATTACAGGTGAGACCCACCACGCCCAGCCTTACTCTAACTAGCAAAAAATAAGAACAAGAATTCATATGTATTAAACAACAACTGCAACAGCAGCAGCAGCAGCAATAAACTGAAAAACAAAAGGAAAGCATTTCTGTCCCCGTTTATGTGCTTCCAGAAGGTCAGCTACAGAAAGGCCACGTCACCCTGATGCACTGAGTCAATTGCACAAGAAAGGGAGCGCTGACTCCTCCACGTCCAGGGGATCATCCAGCCTACATGTGGTTTAAGGGATGGCCCCAAAGCCAGATGGACTGGGGTTCAAATCTGAGCCTTGTCCCTTACCAGCTGTGGCTTGGTTACTCCTCCTGCATAACAAACCCACCCTAGAGCAGAGCAGTGTAAAGCAGCCATTCTACTCACCTGGAATGATATCTCTCAGATCCTGTGGTCAGGAATGCAGACGGCACAGCTGGACAGCTTGTCTCTGCTCCACAGTGTCTGAGGCCTTGGCTGGGACACCCTGGAGGCTGAGGGTGACTTGGTGGCTGGAGCGCTGGCCTTGGTCAGAGAGTCTTCACTTGTGTGTTTGGCAGCTGCGCAGCAGGTGCCACAGAAGACACCTGTGTGTGACTTCTCCGTGTGGTCTCTTCATTTGGGCTGGTTTGGGTCTCCTCACAACATGGTGGGAAGGGGGAGTGACTGCTAATAGGTGTGAGATTCCTTTTGGGGCAATGCAAGTGTTTTAAAATTAGATAGTGGTGATGATTGCATAACTGTGTGAATATACCAAAACCCACTGGATTGTGTACTTTAAAAGGGTGAGTTTTATGGTATGTGAATTATATCTCAATAAAGCTGGGGTTTTTTAACAAAAAAAAAGAAGAAGAAGAAATAGATCATGAGGATGAGAGATGCTGCTGTGAGCATCTTAAGAAAACACGATGTGCAGCTGGGTGCACTCCCTGTAATTCCAGCATTTTGGGAGGCCGAGGCAGGAGCCCAGGAGGCTGCAGTGGGCTATGATCTTGCCACTGGACTCCAGCCTGGGTGACATAGCAAGATGCTGTATCTAAAAAAAAAAAAAACCACAATTTGCCACACTGTGTGAGGTATTATCTTTCTATGCCTCAGTTCCATCTTCTGTAAAATGGGACTATTTAATAATCAAATGAACTCATAGGGTCTTTGGGGGTGAGCAGAGGTAATCCTGAGCCTAGTAGCTGGCACAAGGTGAGTGTTCAGGAAATGAAATGTTGTTATTTCAAATGATAAAATGCCATAAGGCAGCAGTGTGTGGTATTAATTAAAACAATGGGTTTTGAACCAACCCTCAAATTCGAATCTAGCTTTCCCAGTGGTTAGTTACTTAACCACTCTAAATCTGTTTCATTATCTGTAAAATGGAGTTAACATAGTACCCACCTCATACGTTGTGACAATTAAATGAGTTAATAGCACGAAGGGCTTGGAATGGCACCTGTGTGCGTGCAGCACAGTACACAGGAGGTACTACGCAGTTGCTGACTGTTATTGCTTCTGGCATTTCCCTGGCTTCCTGGTGCTGCTTAGGTGGTGTGGATCCATTGGAAGGGTTCGTGTAATAGTAATAACAGCAGTGATGCTAACAGCTGGCCCTTATCCACTGTTACAGGATGAGGAGGGGATGCCGGGCACCCCCTCATACCAGCTGCCAAGGAATTCCGCGCAGAAGCTGGGCTGGCTGCAGAGGGCTGAGTTGTAGACTCCAGGAGAAGGTGGGGCATCCAGCCAGAGGGCACTGGATTCCCAGAGGAGCAGAGGAGCAGAGGGTCCCGGGGCAGCTGAGGGGCTCACAGAGCTGCGGGGAAGGGAGCTATAGGCTGGAGCAGAGAGTGGGAAAGACAGGCAGAGGCCAAACAGCCAAGAAGCTTGCAGCCTGGACTGTGCCCTGAGATGCTTGGATGCTCTTTCATTTTCTTACTGAAAATCCTGGAAAAAACAGCCTTGTCCCATCTTAGGACAAATGTGTTTCTCTCTTCCTTCTTGGCCTCTGCAGGGGTGACTCTCTTCCAGCTATCCTCTCATTCCCTCTTAAGGTTCATAGCAACACCTAACACGGACAGCTTCTAAGAGCCCTGAATGGTGCTAAAGGCTTTTTGCCCAAGGCTTCCCAGATCCTCACAACAGCCCTATAAAGCTTATGCAGAAAGACCCATTTTACAGAAGAGGATACTGGGGATGGAGGGAGAAGCCATTTGCACAGGTCACGCACTAATGAGTGGCAGAAACAAAATCGATCTCTGACGCCTTCTCTACAATTTCATTTTGCATCAGTGGCTTATAGATGGATTGGCAAATTATAGTCCTCAAGCCAAATCTGTCTCACTGTTCTGTATGGCCTGCAAGCTACGAATGGTTTTTACTTTTTTTTTTTTTTTTTTTGAGACAGAGTTTCACTCTTGTTACCAAGGCTGGAGTACAACGGCGCAATCTTGGCTCACTACAACCTCCCCCTCCTGGGTTCAAGCGATTCTCCTGCCTCAGCCTCCCAAGTAGCTGGGATTACAGGCATGCACCCCCACGCCTGGCTAATTTTTTGTATTTAGTTGAGACGGGGTTTCACCATGTTGGTCAGGCTGGTCTCGAACTCCTGAACTCAGGTGATCCACCCACCTCAGCCTCCCAAAGTGCTGGGATTACAGGCATGAGCCACCACGCCTGGCTGGTTTTTATGTTTTTAAACGATTTTTAAAATTTGAAAGAAAGGCCAGGCATGGTGTCTCATGCCTATAATCTCAACACTTTGGAAGGCTGAGGTGGGCAGATCACTTGAGTCTAGCAGTTTGAGGCCAGCCAGGGCAACATAAGGAGACTCCATCTCTACAAAAAATACAAAAATTGGCCAGGGGTGGTGGCACATGCCTATAGTCCCAGCTACACAGGAGGCTGAGGCAGGAGGATCACCTGAGCCCAGGGAGGTTGAGGCTGCAGTGAGCTGTGATTGTATAGCTGCACTCTGGCCTGGGTGACAGAGTGAGACCCTGTCTCAAAACAAAACAAAATTGAGGCCAGGTATAGTGGCTCACACCTGTAATGCCCGCACTTTGGGAGGCGAGGCAGACAAATCACTGAGGTCAGGAGTTCAAGACCAGCCCGGCCAACATGGTGAAACCCTGTCTCTACTCAAAATACAAAAATTAGCTGGGCATGGTGGCTGTGTGCCTGTAGTCCCAGCTACTTGGGAGGCTGAAGCACGAGAATCACTTGAACCCAGGAGGCGGAGGTTGCAGTGAGCCAAGATCACGCCATTGCATTCCAGCCTGGGATACACAGTGAGATTCTGTCAAAAAAAAAAAAAAAAAAAAAAAAAAAAGGCCAGGCGTGGTGGCTTACACCTGTAATCCCAGCACTTTGGGAGGCTGAGGCGGATGGACCATGAGACCAGGAGATTGAGACAATCCTGACTAACATGGTGAAATCTCATCTCTACTAAAAATACAAAAAATTAGCCGGGCATGGTGGTGGGTGCCTGTAGTGCCACGTACTTGGGAGGCTGAGGCAGGAGAATGGTGTGAACCCAGGAGGTGGAGTTTGCAGTGAGCCAAGATTGCGCCACTGCACTCCAGCCTGGGTAACAGCAAGACTCCGTCTCAAAAAAAAAAAAAAAAAAAAATAGGGGGAAAGACAACATGGACAGAGACAGGAAGACAGGAAGTTGACAGCACCTAATTAAAGGTGACTAGCCAGGCACAAGATGAGCAGAAAATGATCTGAGTGTCAGAGCTGGCCACAAGCTGCAGATGAATCAGTTTTTCAGTGAACAAGCTCCACACAAGCCTGGAAGGCTGGGTGACAAGCGCGATAGGCAGACTCCTGGCTGTGAACCTTCTGTTCCATAATGCATGACTCACACCTTTCCAGGAGCACTGGGTTTACATTTGGTTATCTCATCATTTTAAAGGATGTAGGGAAGCTGTCCTGGGTCCAAAGGCATGGAGACAGTGACCCGGGGCGATTTATATAAGAGGCTGGAAAGATTCAGGGGCAAGGTCATCTTCATCACTGCCTCCATGGGAAGTGTTTAATTTACAAAGCAGCTGTTGGCCATGTATACAGCAGCCTGAATGAAAGGAATGGACCATGAGGTTGTCTTGAGTGGAAAGAGCACTGGGTTGTGAGTCAGTAGCTCATGACTCCACCCCATGACACTGCGGAAGTTTTCTCTGCATTGCAGACTTCGGTATCTCCATGTGTATGGTGGGAATCCAGAGCAACTTATGGTCCTGAGTAGGTGTTACAGGTAGAAATGCATTTGACTGAAAGTAACTGGAAATCCACCTGACTGTGGCTCAGACCCAAAAGGGTTTATTTATAGCACCAAATAAAAAGTTCAGAGGGAGGCAATTCTCCATTCTTGTGCCTCAGCCTCTCCAGTAGCTGGGATTACAGGTGCATGCCACCACACCCAGCTAATTTTTGTATTTTTAGTAGAGACAGAGTTTTGCCATGTTGCCCAGGCTGGCCTTGAACTCCTGACCTCAAGTGATCCACCTGCCTCAGCCTCCCAAAGTACTGGGATTACAGGTGTGAGCCACCACACCCGGCCGTCAACTCCCAGGTTTTACATGAATGTCTCATGGTCTGCTTTTGCCATAGCTATTTGTTTTCCAGCCTGGAAACAGCTATACATCCACTTGTATAGTAAGGGTCTTTTGGTTGAAAGTGACAGAAACAAACCCAACTCAAAGTGACTTAAAAAAAATAGTGTGTGTTTCTGTGAATGTTTTGGTTTATGTAAATGAAAAGTCCAGATGCTTTCAACTTCAGGAATGGCTGGATTCAGGTGTGCACGTGTTGTTTAGGAATAATGTTGTTTCCACTTCTCAGCTCTGTTTTCCTCCATGTCCGTTAGGGTCACCTTATGTGGTGGCAAAAATAGTCCCCAGTATCCCCCAGCTTCCGTTCTGCCAGATTGACAAGCCAAGTGAGCAGAAGCTGACTTTCTATGTAGCCTCAGCACATATCTGGGGGTTGACTGTGATTGGCCAGACTGGGGTCACATGCCTATCTCAGACCAATCCCTGGGGCTGGGGGAAAGGAATATGCTGATTCCCAGGCCTAATTCATCCACCTGCTCTAGTTGGAGAGGCACATGTAATGATAGTAGTGGAAGGGTGCTGTTACCAGAACATGGGGGAGGAATAGTAGTCAGGTACAAACAGCAGCTGGCCACTGAACCAGCCACTTGCCTGTCCTGCTGTATCTACTTCAAGGCCTCCTTTGGACTTGCCTAGTACTCAATACATGTTTGTCAATGAAAGAGTGATGCTACAAGTAGACGCAGGAAGGGCATGGTCTCGGGAACAATTTCCCAGGAGTAGTTAGGCAGCTTCTGATTTTTCACATCCTGCCCAGCCTAATCTCATAGGCTGGCCTCCATTCAAACTGCCAAGCCTCAGTGGCAGAGCGTGGCTGCTTCACGGGCTGTGTACCTCGATAGGCAGCCGCCCACAGCAGGCCTGGGCAGAGGAAGGGTGAATCAAGAGTGGCTCACTCTGCCCTGTGGAAAGTGTACAGGAGGCTCCTGCTGGGGAGATAATGAGCAGGGGCTGACACAGGCGGGTGTCACCCTCCTCTTTCCTCCTCACTGGCCACTCCTGCAGGCGACACTTTCACCCTGTTCTCTTTCTCACCAGGAACTTCTCCCTTCATGCCTGAGTCATCACACAGGTGCCCACAGGGACTGGCAGTCTGGGGCACACACACTTTATCTACGGAGGCACCTGGAACTCACTGCAGCCATTGTGGTCCTGTAAAAATGTGGGAGCCATGTAGCCAGACCTTCTGAATTTTTTAAAAGTAGACTTTATTTTATTAATTTATTTTTTGAGATGGAGTCTTGCTCTGTGGCCTAGGCTGGAGTGCAATGGCGTGATCTCGGCTCACTGTAACCTCTGCCTCCCAGGTTCAAGCGATTCTCCTGCCTCAGCCTCCCGAGTAGCTGATATTACAGGCATGTGCCACCAAGCCCAGCTAATTTTGTATTTTAAGTAGAGACGGGGTTTCTCCATGTTCGTCAGGCTGGTCTCGAACACACAACTTCAGGTGATCTGCCTCCCTTGGCCTCCCAAAGTGCTGGGATTACAGGTATGAGCCACTGTGCCCTGCCTGGTTGCCCATTTTTATGGTTATTTCTTGATTATATGCTAAACAAGGGGTGGATTATTCATGCCTCCCCCTTTTAGACCATATAGCATAACTTCCCGACGTTGCCATGGCATTTGTAAACTGTCATTGTGCTGGTGGAGTGTAGCAGTGAAGATAACCAGAGGTCACTCTCGTGGCCATTTTGGTCTTGGTGGGTTTGGCTAGCTCCTTTACTGCATCCTGTTTTATCAGCAAGGTCTTTATGACCTTATGCTGACCTCTTATCTCATCCTATGGCTTAGAATGCCTTTATTGTTATTATTATTATTATTTTTTTTGAGATGCAGTCTTGCTCTGTCACCCAGGCTGGAGTGCAGTGGCATGATCTCAGCTCACTGCAAGCTCCGCCTCCTGGGTTCACACCATTCTCCTGCCTCAGCCTCCTGAGTAGCTGGGACTACAGGTGCCCACCACCACGCCCAACTAATTTTTTGTATTTTTATTAGAGATGGGGTTTCACCGTGTTAGCTAGGACGGTCTCAATCTCCTGACCTCATGATCCGCCCACCTTGGCCTCCCAAAGTGTTGGGGGCGTGAGCCACCATGCCCGGCCAATATCACTGAATTCTTTCCCCAGTAAAGAATATTAATTAACTGCTCTGGGAAAAGAATGCATTCCTCGGGGGGTGGGGGGGGGGCTCTAAAATGGCCGCTCTGGGGGTGTCTGCCTTATGCAGTTGCATATAAGGGATGAAACACGCCCTGGCCTCCTGCAGCACCCCCAGGCTTGCTAGTATTCAGAAATTCCAGCCTGGTGAATTCCAGTCAGACCGGTTCTCTGCTCTTGAACCATGTTAAGATGTTTATCAATGACAATGCGTGCACAATGGGACATGGAACTTCATTAGTAATTCTAGTTTCACCCTGACCTTGTGATCTTGCCCTGACCTTCTGCCTTGTGATCTTTTTTTGCCCTTGAAGCATGTGATCTCTGTGACCCACACCCTAATCATACAGTCCCTCCTCTTTGAAAATTGCTAATAAAAACTTGCTGGTTTTGTGGATCAGGGAGCATCATGGAACCTGCTGATGTGTGATGTCTCCCCTGGACACCCAGCTTTAAAATTTATCTCTTTCGTACTCTCCCTTTATTTCTCAGACCAGCCGACACTTAGGGAAAATAGAAAAGGATGTACATTGAAATATCGGGGGCTGTTTCCCCAGATAGAGCAGGATGGGCAAAGTCCTTCCTCATTTGGGGCCAGACAATGAAGAAACAGACAGAGGTGTAGCACACAGGATGACGATGGAACACGCACAGTAAACTGAAGCCGAGTGAGGGAGCAGGAGCCATGGGAGGGCTCCTCAGGCTGGGGTGGTCAGGACGCCGCCCTGCATGAGGACACTGGGTCAGAGACCTGACCGACATGAGGTTCTAGCCCAGCTAAGCCCATCCTTCCCATTTCCCAGAACTGTTCTTGGGCCTCCTGTAGCTGGAGTCTTCTTCAAAACAAGAACCACGCGGTGGCCAGCTCCATGTCCTGGGCACCAGACCAGAGATGGTCAAGTGAGGCATCCACTTCTCTTCATCTGCCATTCTTTTCTGCCTGGACAATCACAGTAGCCTCTCCCCATGGGTCCCCCTGCTCCCACCCTCACCCTCCTACAGTCTATCCTCCCCACCACATCTCACTCAGTTCCTCTTGCCACCAAAACAAATGGCCACTAACTTAGTGGCTGAAAACAACACACATTTATTCTCTTACAGTTCTGGAGGTGAGAAGTCAAAGTGTTGGTGGGACCACTTCCTTCTGGAGGCTCCAGGAGAGAATCTGTCTGCTTGTTTGTTTCAGCTTCTAGTGGCTGTACATGACCCTTGGCTTATGGCCCTGCCCTCCACTCTCAAAGCACATCACTGCAGTCTCTTTCTGTCATTCTCTCTCCTCTTTGCCTTCTCCTCCTCTGTAGGCAGGTCTCCATCTGCCTCAGTGGTATAAGGACTCCTGTGATTAATTGGCCCCACCTGGGTGATCCAAGATAACCATCCCATCTTCAGAGCCTTCACTGAATCACAGCTGCCAAGTTCCTTTTGCCATATAAAGTAACACTCACAGATTCGGGGGATTAAGACATGAACATCTTTGAAGGGCCACTATTCAGCTAACCAAAGCATCCAAGAGGCTCCTGTTAGAGCGTGAATCAGACCCTGTGCCTCCTCTCCTCAAAACCCTGCCATGGCTCCCACTTCCCACATGCAAAGCCCTTACAGTGGTCACACGGTACCACACATCTCTTCTCCTGTGACTGCCCATCTCATCTTCTCCTCTCCTGCCTCACTTGGTTCCAGTTACTGGCCTCTTGGTTGTACTTCAACACTCCAGGCAAGCACCTGCGTGAGGGCCTTGGCACATGCTGTTCCCTATACCAGGAACTTTTCATTTCATTTCATTTCTTTTCTTTTTCTTTTTTCTTTTTGAGACACAGTTTTGCTCTGTTGCCCAGGCTGGAGTGCAGTGGTGCAGTCTCAGCTCACTGCAACCTCTGCCTCCCAGGTTCAAGTGATTCTCCTGCCTCAGCCTCCCAAGTAGCTGGGACTACAGGTGCACACCACCACGCCCAGCTAATTTTTGCATTTTTAGTAGAGATGGGTTTCACTATGTTGGCCAGGCTGGTTTCAAACTCCTGACCTTGTGATCCGCCTGCCTTGACCTCCCAAAGTGCTGGGATTACAGGCGTGAGCCACCGTGCCAGGCCTTCTTTTCTTTTTTTCCTCTCCCTTCCCTTCCCTTCCCTTCTCTTCTTGTTCTCTTCTCTTTCCTATTACCCTTTCCTTTCCCCTTTCCTTTCCTATTCCTTTTCCTTTTCCTTTCTTTCTTTTTTTTTGAGACAGAGCCTTGCTGTGTCACCCAGGCTGGAGTGCAGTGGCGCAATCTCAGCTCACTGCAACCTCTGCCTCCCAGGTTCAAGCGATTCTCCTGCTTCAGCCTCCCAAGTAGCTGGGATTACAAGTGTGTGCCACCACGCCTGGCTAATTTTTGTATTTTTAGTGGAGAGGGGATTTCACCATGTTGGCCAGGCAGGTCTCGAAGTCCTGACCTCAGGTGATCCACCTGCCTCAGCCTCCCAAAGTGTTGGGATTACAGGCGTGAGCCACTGCACAAACCCTATTGCCTGGAACTTTTCATTCCTGCCTCTTCGTAAGACTGGACCTTTCTCTTCCTTTGGGTCTCATCTTCTCAGAGAGGCCCTGTTGGACATCACCCTCCCTAGAAGCCCTTCTCCTGCCCCACAATTGTATTTCACACAGTCAAAAGTGACCTTGGATGTGTGTTTGTTTTCTTGTCTATCATCTGCCTTCCTCACCAGACTGTCACCTCCTAAAGACCCAGGAGGGGCTGGGTCTGTCTGGTTCTCGGTTGTATCTCCGGCACCAAGGACAGGGCCTGGTACATAGTAGGTGCTCAGGAAATACTTGCCCCATGAATCCATGTATGGTTTCTTTCAAATGTTCCTCAGTGCTGCAGTGAATAAAATACAAATTTATTTTAAGGCATTCGTACATTCCCAGTGACTTTGTGGCTTGATTTTTTTTCTGTCAATGACTAAGACTACCTTCGTATATTGAGAGGAGGCGAAGCATCATCTATACTAAGCAAGTGAGGACTCAGAAGGCCTAGAATGGAGGCAGGGGTGTCTTAATGCAGATTGGCAGTGGGGTCTTATGGAAGAGCAGGGGCATGAAGTGAGCTTCTTGTGCAACTGGCACCCTCTCTCTGTGCCTCAGTTTCCACATCTATAACATGGAGATTGTAACAGACTTACCTTATAGAAGGTTCTCAACTTCGGTGCTACTGACATTTGGGGCTGGATAATTCTCTGCTGTGCGGGTTGTCCGGTGCACTGTAGGGCATTGAGCAGCATCCCTGGCCTCCACCCATCAGATGCCAGTACCTTCTCCCTAGTTGTGATAACCCCAAATGTCCCCACATATAGCCTAATGTCCCCTGTGGGGGCAAAATCACCCCTAGCCAAGAACCGCTGCCTGCTCGGATGATCCGGGTGCTTGTGGTAAAACCCGGCACAGGCTGGTGCTCAAGTTGTGCAGGGAATCGTAGCTGCTCCATGGTTAAGGGGCTGCCTGGCCCTGCCACTCCTTAGCAGGTGGCCTTGGACCAGTGACTCTAGCTCTCTGAGCCTCAGCATCTTCATCTGTAAAATGAGATAATGATAGCACTTCATCTGTTGGGGCTGTCAGGAGGATTGAGTAGATTAATCCTGTGAAGTGCTCAGAAGCATGCTTGGCACACAGTGGGAATTTGGAGGCTGAGGCTGAGGCTGAGGCTGATGAAGGCTTCTGGGAATAGTGGGAGCTAGAGAAAGGGCTGTTTGCATCCTCACCTCTGCAAGTGCTACCTGAGGCCTCTGGCGTGTGTGCCCCTGCACAAATGGAGGACATGCAGGCACGGCTGCCCCCACCCAGGCAGGCAGCTGGCTCAGTCATCTTCCTAGTTGTATTTTTCTCCTTCTCTGTGTCTCTTTTCTGTCTGTTTCTCTTCTAACTGTCTCTCTCCCTCCCTCTGTTTTCTTCTCTCTCCGTCTCTGTGTTTCTCTTTCTCACCCCCTGTCTCTCGCTCTCTCTCTCTCACTCTGCCTGTTTCTCTCTCCCTTTCTCTCTCTCCTCTGCCTGCCCGCCTCCCCTGGCCATCCTGCCTTGTGGCTCTGTCTCTCTGCAGTCAGCCCTTGTCCCCATGCCAGCACATTATGTCCCTGGTCAGACCCAGATGTCAGGCAGGGCCTGGCGGGTGGCCATGGGATGCTGCCGGGCAGGCGGGAGGGAGTGCTCGGCTTCCCAGTCCCCACTGTAGTGGCCGCATGCCTGCTGCCAGGCCTGGCCTGCCCAGGCTGGTAGCAAAGCTTCGCTTCTCCCGGTCTGGCCTCAGCTGGCTGGAGAGTGGACGGCGCTTGGTGGCTGCCTTCCCTGTGAGCCTGGGGCTGCAGGCCACTCATCTTTTCCCTTCCCCCACTTCTACCCCACAACCACAAAGACTTGGTCCCAGAGGGTAGACAGTATAGCATGGGGCCAAGTCTTGGCTGTGTGACCCAGGCAAGTCACCCAGCCTCTCTGAGTCTCCTTGTAAAACAAGGCCATTGAGGCATCTGCTTCTCAGGTCCGGAGGGGGCATCAACCCACAGTGGCTCACAGCACAGCAGGAGCGAGGCCCCAGTAGGAATTTGGTGTCACTGCAGTGTCTAGGCCAGCAGTCTTCAAGGAGGGGAGGCTGGCAGAGATGGGGGGATCTGGATGTCACAATGACAGGGGAGCATGGCTGACGAGCAGGCAGGGATGTGCCATGGGGGACTGCCAGGCAGGACAGCCCCACCCACAACACAAACAGTGCCCTTCTGAGAAACCCTCTCCAAGCCCAGCTGGTCTCAAGTCCCATCAGAGCTTAAATAAGTGGTTAAAAAAAGTCATATTTCTTGTTTGGTTTGTTTGTTTCTTCCCCCTGATTTTCAAAGCAAAGTAGTTTCCTTGAAGGACATTTGAAGAGTATTTGAGCTTCCTAGTTTAAAAACAGACTTTAGGATCTGACTGACGCGAGTCCAATCCAGCCAGGTGACCCTGGCCAGTGGCTTTGCTCTCTGACCCTCAGTTTCCTCATCTGTCAAATGAAAGTAAGGAATGAGAAGGTTGTGGAGATGAAGCAAAAGCATGTTTGTAAAGCACCCAGAATGAGATCTTGCCTGTTGTGGTAAATGCTCTATATTCAGTAGCCTTTCTTTCTTGTCTTTTTTTATTCTTATTTTAAATATAGGAGACACAGAAAAGTACAAGAAGAAAACTAAAAAGGTGATCCCGAGAGAACCATTCTAAGATGTCCATGGGAATTCAGCTCAGCTCATGTATTTATATTGAGATCCTACTGTTGTCTGCTTTTTCATTTTTCATGAAAATAAAACTTGACTCAAAGTTTCATTTAAAAATACTTTTGCTTATTACTATTATTTGAATACTTACACATTCAAAAGGTTCAAAAGGTGTCCATGGAGAAGTGAGGCAACCTCCCACTCCAGCCTCTGTTGATCAGTTTCTTGTGTTTTCTTCCTTCCCTGGGTCTAAGTCCTCTGCAGACCCATGAGTTGCAGCTGTCCTGCTCTTACTCATTTTGAGGTTTTTTTTTATTCACTCAATTATAAATCATGACATTATTTTAAAAAATCAGAACCTACAGACAATCAAAAGAAAGAGGAGCATAAGAAAAGTGGAATCAAGCCAGGTGTGGTGACACACGCCTGTAATCCCAGCACTTTACAGGAGGATTACTTGAGCCCAGGGGTTCAAGACCAGCCTGGGCAACATAGCAACCTTCGTCTCTACAAAATTAAAAAAACAAAAACAAAAAATTAGCCAGGTGTGGTGGTGCACGCCTGTGGTCCCAGCTACTCAGCAGGCTAAGGTGGGAGGATGGCTTGAGCCCAAGGAGGTCAAGGCTGCAGTGAGCCATGATCATGCCACTGCACTCCAGCCTGGGTGACAGAGTGAGACCCCATCCCAAAAAACAAACACACAAATGAACAAAAAAGGAAAGTGGAATCATCTGAAACCTTACTACCCCTTTGACATTTTGGAGCACATCCTCACAGGCTTTTTCCATCACTTGATATATGTTCACTTTCTGTTAGCATCAGGTATCTTTCCTTAGTAGCTTCAGGTATCTTTCCTTAGTGCTGATCAAAGGTTTGGATGATATGTTTGTGTACTGATCTGATCGTTATCTGCCTTCTCCACTGTGTGGTCAGTTCCAAGAGGCAGGCTGGACTGTGTCTGGGTCTTCCACACCACAGTAGGTCCATAATGAATATTTTCTGAATGAATGACTAGTGAATTTTCAAAGGGGAATGTACAGTATGTAATACTGTCCTGTGACCTATCTTTTCACTTAATGTATTGGGGATATCTTTCCACATCTCTGTGTGGCGAGTCTCCATTTTTCATATCTGCACAGAATCACCACAATAAACATCTTTTTGATGTTAGCCAGAAGCTTCTGCTGCCCCCAAGTGGGAAGCTCTTTTTCTAATGCAGATCTGTTAACAAATTCCATATGACCCACCCATGCCCCAGCCCTTCGGCCAATTACTTTGAGGCTAACACTTCACTGGTTACATGGGCCCATTGTTTTCTGGTACAAGTCAAGATTTACTGTCTGTCCCTGACATCACGTTTGCCCAAAGAGGCTTAAGAGTGAAGAGCTCATCTCTCCTATCTCCTGTTTCCACCAGTTAAGGGTTCTGTAGATTTGCTGAAGTTGGGAAACTTGGTGTAACCCTTGCCTCCCTGGCCATCTCACCACAAAGGGCATGTGCCAAGCTCATTCATCCCTGCCTCAGGGCCTTTGCGCTGGCTGTTCTCTCCACCCGGAATACACTTCCCTCTGATATTTGCTCAGCTCACTCCCTTACTACTTCAGATCTCTGCTTGAGCATCACCTTCTCAGAGAGGTCTTCCTCAATTATTTTTCTAAATTAGCATCTCCAAGTCTCTTACCCAGTTTTACATTTCCTTGTAAAACATTTTACTTGGTATTGTATTAGATCAGATTATATGATGTTATGCTGTGTTGTGCTGTGTTATATTAATATTTTGGGGTTTTAAAATGGATTGCCCATCTCCTTCACTCTGAGGACAGGGACTTGGGACTCTCTTTTCTTTCCTGCAGTATCCCCAGCACCTAAAATAGGGCCTGGAGCATGGTTGGTGCTCAGGAAATACTGGTTGAGTCAATCCATGTTAACTCCAGACTCCAAGGTTACTTCCAAGGCTGAGAGTCCAATGCCATCATTCATTCATTCAAGATTTATCTGTTGAGCACCTACTGTGTGCCAGGGCTTATTTGGATGCTGGTGCCGTTCAGTACAACAGTGGACAAAGCAAACACATCCTTCACGAATGTCTCCTTGAAGGATGTGGTCAGGGGTCCAGGAGACACACATCCATCAGATAGCGACATCCACGTTGACTTGCTGGCCTCAGGTCAGTGAAGTGAGGACAGATCAAAAGGTCTCCACTCTAACTTAGCCTCTGCAGAGCTGGTTGAACCCCAAGGGTGACACAAATGGGAATGACACTTTTGTCATTTACTTCTCCCTGCTGTTTTGTTGCCCTCAGTGGAGGAGAAATGGAGAAGGTGATGCTAGAAGCCTTTCTGGATTCTTCCCACAAGCCCAGCTGTCTTTGCCAGAGGAGCTGACTTTTGCCCTACTTTCTGGCCCACACCCTGTGGTCACCCTTTAGGGAATTTCCTACCTTAATAGCTCACATCTCTCTAAGGAAGTGCCACTAAAAATACAAAAATTAGCCAGGCATGGTGGCAGGTGCTTGTAATCCCAGCTACTCCAGAGGCTGAGGCAGGAGAATTGCTTGAACCCAGGAGGCAGAGATTGCAGTGAGCTGAGATCACACTGCTGTACTCCAGCCTGGGCAGCAGAGTGAGACTCCATCTCAAAAAAAAAAAAAATCAGGAAATGATTCCTAAAAGGATGTTAGAGACACCTTCTGCACAAAATATTAGTGTAATACTTAGGATTAGGTTCACCTTTGAGTGTCAGAAAAGCCAAAATAACAGGGGCTCAAATGAAATTTTTTTTTTGAGACAGAGTCTTGCTCTGTCACCCAGGCTGGAGTGCAATGGCACGATCTTGGCTCACTGCAACCTCTGCCTCCCAGGTTCAAGTGGTTGTCCTGCCTTAGCCTCCCAAGTACCTGGGATTACAGGCCCCCGCCACCACTCCTGACTAATTTTTGTATTTTTTGTAGAGACGGGGTTTCATCATGTTGGCCAGGCTGGTCTCGAACTCCTGACCTCATGATCCACCTGCCTCAGCCTCTCAAAGTACTGGGATTACAGGCATGATCCTCTGTGCCCAGCCAGAAGTTTGTTTGTTACATAAAAGATGCATGGAGGTGGCAGTCTAGGACTAGTAGTGTGGCTGCACAAATTCACTGGGGACTCAGGGTCCTTCTCTCTTGTTGCTCCACCTTGTCCCAAGATGGCCACTCAGGTTCTGGCCATCACATCTGCACTCCAGCCAGCAAGGAGGATGGGAAAAAGTAGAGGCACCCCTTCCTAAGGACATTACTTGGAAGTTACTTATATCCCATTGGCCACATGGACACCTAGCTGCAAGAGAGGCTGGGAAGTGTAGATTTTCTTCTGGGTGGTCACATGCCCAATGAAAGCTTGCAATTTCCATTATTTATTTATTTAGAGACAGAGTTTTGCCCTTGTTGCCCAGCAGGAGTACAATGGTGCAATCTTGGCTCACTACAACGGTGCAATCTTGGCTCACTACAACCTCCATTTCCTGGGTTCAAGCAATTCTCCTGCCTCAGCCTCTCGAGTATCTGGGATTACAGGCATGCACCATCATGCCCGGCTTTTTTTGTATTTTTTGTAGAGATGGGGTTTCTCCATGTTGGTCAGGCTGGTCTCAAACTCCCAACCTCAGGTGATCCGCTTGCTCCAGCCTCGCAAAGTGCTGGGATTACAGGTGTGAGCCACCACACTCAGCATGCAATTTTCATTATTAAGGATTAGGGAAGATCAGAGGATGAGAGAGAAAAAAATACATCAATTGAAGAGAATGTCAAAGAAAATTTTGTAATAACATGAGAAGTATGATTTTGAAGACTTTGAAACTAGCAGGATTTGAAATTGTACACACAGTGTGATCACACCTTTATAATAAAATTTCAAAATGGAGATAGCTCCTCAGAGGAGCAAACTGCTAGAAAATTGCCCTCTGTGGGTGATCCCATTAAAAAAATTCATTTTCTTCTTTCTATTCTCTATTTTACAAATTTTCAATATTTGGACAAAGTTAAATTCCCGTAAAAGCATCCCTGTGCAGTTACATAATCCACTTGAGCTACAATTTGTGTTGTGCAAGTTCTATCCTCAAACATGCCAAGGCAGCCAGATGGGAAAAGAAGAAATGAAATTATTTCTAGTCATAGAACACATGATTGTGAATGGAGCAAAGTCTAAGTAATACACAAAAAGCAAATAGGAAAACTGTGACCTGGGACTTAGTGCAGTATAAAGTCACAGGTTTGCTGAAATATGAGCTCCATCATCTTGGGCATGTCACAAACTTCTCCACTTGGATGGGGTGATTGTTTTTTTCCTCCAGGGGACATTCAGCAATGTTGGAAACATATTTTGTCGTCACAACTTGGAGTAGGGGCATGCTACTGCATCTAGATGGTAGAAGCCAGGGATTCTGCTAAACATCCCACAATGCCCAGGACAGCCCCCACAACAGGGAATTATGTGACCCCAAATGTCCGCCTTGCTGAAGTGGAGACCCCTGCCCTAAACATGTCTATTGGGCCTGCTTCCTGGCTTTTGCTATCATGAGCCACGTTGTCATGGTCTGTAGGGTACACACGTCTGTGGGCATGTGCGAGTATTTCTGCAAGATGTTTTTCTGGGGGACAGAACTGCTCCAGCATCCCTGTTCACTCTTAGATGCAGTAGCCTCTTGAATGCTGCTGAGATGCCCTTTCCAGCTTGTCCCAGGCACTGCACTAGGAGGTTGGAAATGCATCTGTCTGCACACAGGGGAGCTGTGAGAAGTGCTTACTGTGTTCTGCTTCACATGTTGCGTGGATTAACTCATTAGGTTCTCCTGAAATCCCCTGAGGTAGGCGCTGCCATCACGCCCATGTCAGAGATAAGGAACCAGGCTGCGAGGCAGCACAGGGGCTGGATCAGCTGTCCCAAAGCCAGCAGACTCCCCCAAACCTCAGTGCTCTGGCCGAGGAGTTCTCAACCTGGCTATGCATCAGAATCACCTGGGGAACCCTAAAAATCTAGATTCGGAGGCGACCCCGCTGGCCTAGTAAGGTCAGGCATGGTTCTGGAATCAGATCTTGGATTCAATTTTGGCTCCTCCACCTCTTGGCTGTGTGACCTGGGATCAGTGACTTTACCTCTCTGAGCCTCAGGGTTGACATATGAAAAAAGTATAGCATTAGTCCCTACCGCAGAGGGTGGTCATGAGGATTCAGTGAAATGCCCTACATCACAGGCTAAACATGGGGGTTGGTATACTTAATGGGTAAGTGATCATTAAGGGTTGATTCTTATTTTTATTTTTGGAGCAGGGCTGGAGCACCTCTGTATGCATATGTAGGTGTGTGTGTTTGTGTGTGTGTGTCTCTGTGTGTGTGTGTGTGTTTGTGTCTCTCTCTGTGTGTGTGTGTGTGTGTGTGTGTGTCTGTGTGTGTGTGGTTAAGCCTCTTAGCTGATTCTGCTAGGCCCAGCTATTCATGCACCTATCCATTCATGCATTCATTTCTTTATGTGCTAATCCATTCATACATCCATTTATTCAACACATTTACTTAACAAAGACCATGTGCCTGTCTGGGCTTTAGAACCCGAGGATGGAAAAGCAATCAAGACGCACAGAAACGTAGGCCTGGTGCAGTGGCTTATGCCTGTAATCCCAGCACTTTTGGAGACCAAGGTGGGTGGATTACAAGGTCAGGAGTTTGAGACCAGCCTGGCCAACATAGTGAAACCCCATCTCTACTAAAAATACAAAAATTAGCCAGGTGTCGTGGCATGCACCTGTAATCCCAGCTACTCAGGAGGCTGAGGCTGGAGAATCACTTGAACCCAGGAGGCAGAGGTTGCAGTGAGCTGAGACCATGCCATTGCACTCCAGCCTGGGCGACCAAGTGAGACTCCATGTCAAAACAAAAACAAAAACAAAAACACACAGAAACTCTCCTCTCATGGAGCACACAGGAGTATCAGGTGGGGGGATAGACTAGAAAAATAAATGAATACACATGTTCTTTTGTTGTTGTTGTTTTGAGACAGAGTCCTGCTCTGTCAACCAGGCTGGGGTGCAGTGGTGCAATCTCAGCTCACTGCAACCTCCACCTTCTGGGTTCAAGCAATTCTCTTGTCTCAGCCTCCTGAGTAGCTGGGATTACAGGCATGTGCCCCCATGCCTGGCTAATTTTTGTAATTTTAGTAGAAATGGGGTTTCGCCATGTTGCCCAGGCTGGTCTCGAACTCCTGGCCTCGAGCAGTCTGCCCTGGCCTCCCAAAGTGTTGGGATTCCAGGTGTGAGCCACCACACCCCGCTGAATAAACATGTTCTATGAAGCCATGTGGTATAAACTATTGGAAACATAAATCAGTAGGCTAGTGGGACCACATGGAATGGGGGTCCTCTTCCAGACAGGATGAGAAGCCAGATGTCTTCTGTTTGCCCTTCCAGATCCCTCTGCACACCTCTTTACTCTGGAGTGCCTCGAGGCAGACCTGTGTGGGCAGCACCACCTTTAGGAGCCCACACCTCCCCAAGGTGGATGCCAGGAACTCACTTTCTTCGGCTCTCTTGCCAAAGGAGTGCTTGGGTGCAGGGGTGATAGCTGTGCTTGAGAAACAGCAAGGAGGTCTGCAGTGTAGATGCAGGAATTGAGGTTCAGACAGGCACAGTGGCTTGTCTGAAACCATGCAGCCGGGGAGCAAAGGATCCCAAACCCAGGTCTACTGGGTTCCCCAGCTTGAGCTCTTCTTTAGTTCATGGCCCTTGTTAAGGATGAATGTCACTGAGCTGAAATGAAGGAACAGAAAATTCCCGACATTCTGACAGCATCACACAGCAAGTCAACAGCATCACACACTGAGGCCCAGTTTAGTGTTTACCAATCACCGATGGCAATCCCAGCCTGGGCTCAGCATTTAATAAGCATGGGCGTGTTGTGTGCTTGCAACAACACTGCAAAGCAGGATGAGCAAACCAGGGTTCAGAGAAGCCAAGTTACTTGCTTGAGGTCACACAGAAAAGAAGTCAGGATACCAATCTGTGTTTGTTTCCCAAACCTTTGTTATTTGGACACCCCAACAAGAAGACGCACTGAGGATGAATGGGCATATGCCTGACGCTGAGCAACCTGGGGTTAGGGTCCACATCTGAAATTTCTTTCTACTTCCAGGCCAAACCCAGGGGCACTAAATATGGCAGGCCCTCCATAACTATCACATAAATGCTGCAAGAAAGCATGGCCAGCTTACAGGGTTTTGCTTAAGAAGTTCAGAGCGTCTGAGACCCATCTTTCTCATTTTTTTTTAATTTTAAACATCTCTCATAAAAACTCTAGCTGAGTCATTCTCTGACCTCATTTTAGCTCTTCTAAAATGGTGGCTTTTGTGTGTGGGGGGTAGGGGGGAAAGCAGTATTTCCCACATTCACAACCTGGACTGTAGTATTTATCTATCCAGCCTTTCATCCACCCATCTGCCACCCATCCACTCACCTGCACTTTCATCTGCCCATTCTATTCATTCACTCTGTCCAACCATCCATTCATTCCTCCATTGATCCATCAGTTTCAATTCCATCCATCCATCCATCCATCCATCCATCCATCCATCCATCCATCCAGTAAGTACCTACCAAGCATCTCCTTTGTACCAGGTCCAGTGCTAGATTCAGAGGAGCTAGAAATAAGTAAGGCTTGCTCCCTGACCTCATAGAGCTCCCAGTCCAGGAGGAGAGGTAGATATGATGGATGGTAGGAAGGCCTTGTTCATTTATTCCACACATGTTTCATGGTGCCACCAATGTGTCAAGCAGTGTTAGACACTGAGGAGCAAAGATAAAAGAGACAAGGTCCTTGGGACCCCATCCTAGTGAGAGAGACAGAGGTCAGCATGCACCAAGGCAGGAAGCAGTTGTTCAATAATCCTTTGTTCATTCAGTGCATGTTTGCTGATGACCCTCATAGGCCAGACCTGGGCTCTGGGGACACCAAGACAGAAAATACTTGGCCTTAACCACTTGGAGCACAGTCCAGTGGAAGAAACAGTCCAGTAGAGAATTTCAGCCAAGCATGATATGAGATTCAATTAGGGTGAGGAGTCCATAGATGCCAGGAAAGTGGCCAAGGCAGCTTTCTGGAGGGGTGAGGCCTGGTCTGAGCCTAAAGGATGTGGTGGGGTCTACTCCACTGGGTCCTCTCCCCTGGCTTCCTGCAGAACATGAAGGTCAGACTCAGAGGCTCCAAGGACACCCCTCCCACCGAGCCAGTCAGCCCTTTAGAGGGTCGGGTGGGAGAGGGACAGAGTGACCAGGGCGCAAACTCTGTCTCAGGTCAGGGCCCTGGGAAGCTGGCTGGCCAAACCTTGGAGACTGTCCCACAGTGGCCAAGGTCCATTGGTGACATTGAGGTTGTTTGTGCAAAAGTGCTCCATTTTTCTAGGCAGTCTTCTTCACAGAAACAAACAAACAAACAAACCCAGCTCTGTTGACATGACTTATGGTGGGGTGTGGAGGGGGATGAGAACTGCTACCACACTGGGCACCCTGGAGACATTGGTGCCTATAGGGGTGGCGGGAGAAGGGCAGAGGTTGGAGACATGGCAAGGGCCAGATCTTGCAGAGCCTCATGGGCCTTGGCAGGACTTGGGGTCTGATTTGAAGGGCAATGGGGAACATTTGAACTGGTTCAAATGGGTTAAAAAATCTGATTCAAAACTTTCAGAGGGCTAGTGGTCAATTCATTTGCTCATGCATCCATTCATTCGTTCAACCAATATTGAAGCACCTACTCTGTGCCAGGCACTGTTCCAAGCGCTGGGTAGACAAGGATGAACACAGCAGACTTAGACTCTGCCTTCTTGAGACCAGAGACCACACAGACCCTAAATCAAAAAATCACATGATGAAATCCAAACAGTTGTAAGCCATACCAGGGAAGGATTCTCCAAGGAGCTGACACATAGCAGCTGGCTTAATCCTTCATTCCGCCAACATTTATTGAGCACCTACTATGTGTCAGGCACCAGGCTGAGTGCAGGGATGTAGGGTGAGCCAGACCGATCCAGACCCTGCCCTCGAGGAGCTGCCATTCCAGTGGAGGAGGCGAACCTATCAATGAACCAAAAAGTATGAGAGAGGTGTAATCAGGGTGCATAGAGGGGCCGTGGCGGCAGGCAGAGCTTCCTGGAGGAAGGGAAATAAGGAGGAGTTAGTTAGGTCTGGGATTTTGCATGGAGGTGAGGGGGGAAGGAAACCGAGGTCTCTTAGGACTTGCTGGGTTGGCGGCAGGTTGGGGGTTGTTGGGAGAAGATGCTGCAGCCTTGGGAGAAGGTCAAGATGCATTTTTACAAACCCTGCCCTTGAGACAGCTTTGGAGGGCACCTGCAGGGCCCTCCTGTCTCTGTCTTTCTCTCCATCTCTGTCTCCTCTTTGTCTGTCTGTCTTTCTGTCTTCTCCTTTTTCTCTGTCTTTCTCTGTCTCTTTCTCTATCCATCTGTTGCCTCTTTCTGTCTCCTCTTTCTCTGTCTGTCTTTCTGGTCTCCTCTTTCTCTTCTGTCCATCTGTTGCCTCTTTCTCTGTCTCTTCTTTCTCTCTCTGTCTCCTCATTGTTTCTCTCAGCCTGCCCCCTGACTCTCTTTTCTCTGCTCTGGTCTTCTTCGCGAGATGTCAGTAAGAGACAAGAATATGAGGAAAAGCCCCGGGTCAGTGGGCAGAAAGAAAGTTCGGGGCACAAGGACAGCTGGGCACAGGGATGACAGCTGGGCACAGGGACAGGCAGTGACTGAATGTTCTGTTTTGGAAAGACAGCTCTGGTCAGAGGCAAAGGTGGCTGACCACAAAACCCAATAACCTGGCCAAACTCTGCTCTAGCCAGTCCTCTGGCCGGCAGCAGTGACCTGGTGGATGCTGCCCAGAATTTTCCTAGAGGAGTGGGGAGAAAGGGGGAAAATGGCCCATGGGCAGCTTCTTCTCTGTCAAGTGGGACTCACAGGAAGAAATAGAAATAAGTTAATTCTCAAGGGAGACCTCAGTGTGGTTCAGAATAGGAAAGCCCTGCTTGTCTCTACGTGGTTTGCGAGGTTTTTACAATCCAATAAGTGCTCCCCGTGTGCCAGGCTGTGTGCCCGGCATGACATTGCCAACCCTCTCCTGCAGGGCGTTGTGATTTAAGACCATGCTCTGGAGCCAGACTGCCTGAGTTTGAATCCTGGCTTTGCAAATTACTTGTGACCTTGCACAAGTTACTTAACCTCTTTCTTTTTTCTTTTCCATTTATTTATTTATTTATTTCCTTTTTTTTTTTTTGAGACTGAGTCTTGCTCTGTCATCCATGCTAGAGTGCAGTGGCACAATCTTGGCTCACTGCAACCTCTGCATCCCAGGTTCAAGTGATTCTCCTGCCTCAGCCTCCTAAGTAGCTGGGACTACAGAAGCCCACCACCATGCCCAGCTAATTTTTGTATTTTTAGTAGACACAGGATTTTGCCATGTTGGTTGGTCAGGCTGGTCTTGAACTCCTGATCTCAGATGATCCACCTGCCTTGGCCTCCCAAAGTGCTGGGATTATAGGCATGAGCCACTGCACCCGGCCAACCTCTTTCTTTTTTAAAATTTTATTTTGAGACAGAGCTGGAATGCAGTGGCACAGTCACAGCTCACTGCAGCCTTGACCTCCTGGGCTCAAGCAGTCCTCCCACTTCCGCCTCCCAAGTAGTTGGAACTATAGGTATGATCCAGCACACCCAGCTAATTTTTTATTTTTCGTAGAGATGGGGGTCTTGCTATGTTCCCCGGGCTGGTCTTAAACACCTGGACTCAAGCAATTCTTCTACCTCAGCCTTCCAAAGTGCTGGGACTACAGGCCTAAGCCACTGCTCCTGGCCCTTAACCTCTTTCTTTATGGGTAAAATGGGAAGAAAATATCACCTCTCCCACACATTCGAGGTAGAGACTAATATTAGTTAATATATGTAAAGTGTTTGGAGTAACACATGGCATGTAATAAATGCTCCACAAAACACAAGCTGTTATTAGTTCAGTTCTGTGATTAGTTCTGTGAATGCTGAGGAGGCAGAGGGAGTGAAATTCAAATCCTAGCTCCATCCCTTCTTAGCTCTAGGACCTTGGTGAAATCTCGTAACTTCTCTAGGTGTTCGTTTTTCTTACCTGTTAAGCAAAGAAGATCTTAGTATTCACCTTGCCAGGTGGTTGAGAGGGTCTATGTCTTTGTAAAGTGCATGGAAATAATTCACCTTATGGGGGAAGAAAATAAGTCCCAAAGAAGTCTCTTTCTTTATTTCTTTCCAGCAGTCTGTGAGCACCTCCTGTGTGCCAGGTCCCCAGAATGCCTTCAACAAGCTGGGGCCTGTGCTCTTTCTGTCCTGGAAGACAGCAGAGGGCAAGGTGGAGATAGTGCGTGCCCCCTTGGTGCTCACTTTTAGTCCTGACCAGCTCTGTGAGATGGGGTGGCAGGCATGACCACCCCGTGTCACAGAGGTGGAAACTGATTCAGAGAGGTGAAGAGGCTGCCCAGGGCACAAGGTTCACGTGCACCTGCTCCTCTGAGAGGCTTCTGTGAACTTCTGTGACAACCCCACCACTGTCTATCTCATCAAAGCCACCTAGGGCCTTGATCTTTCTCACCTTCCACTCTGTGTTCCTATCTAGGTCTCTCTAGCACCTGGCCCAGAGCTGGCCTCAGACATGTTGATTGTGCCAGACAAAATCTACATGCCCTGAGAGCAGGAATCCGTGCAGCTGTGCAATCTGTCACTTCTCCTGTCCTCCATATGCTTCCAGCAAGAAGAAAATGCAGCGTGGCCATTGACCCCTGAGCACCCCCCTCACCACCAAGGTAGGAAGTGGGTGACAAGCACACGAAGTGTGGAGGAGGGGACAGAATGGGGTCTGGAGTCCCAGAGCTCCACATTCTCAGTCCTGGCTGTAACTGTGGACATGGCTTTTCCCCTCTCTGAGCCTCAGTTTTCTTATCTGTAGAATGGGTGCAATCCTTGTAATACCCCTTCTGTTGATATGCAGGATGGAGGAAGCCTGGGTATAGAACTAGGCACAGGAGAGGTACTCAGAAAATGGCAACTGTTTCTATTATGTGGAAGGGGCCACTGAAGCCCTCTCCCCTCACCCAATCTTTCAAGCCCAGTTTGACTCCTCATGACCAAGGGTGAGATAGTAAGTGTAGTGGTTAAGGGCATGAGGCCTAGGCCTGACTGCCTGGGATTGTATCCTGCCTCTACAACCTGATAGCTGTGTGATCCTGGACAAGTGACTTAACCTCTCTGGGCCTTTTTTTCTCCATTTATGAAATAAGTGTAATAAGAGCCCCCAGCTCCTGGGATTGCTGTGATGATCACCTAAGTTCACAAAGGTAAAGGGCCAGGATCCTGCCAGGTGCAATTATGAGGGCTATAGGAGCATATGTTGCTCTTCAGGAATCAAGGGGGAGGACGGACCTGGTGGTTCCTGCACAATTTACAAGGGACTCAGGGACAGGGATGGGAAGGAGGAGCTGGAGAAGAATCCTGCCATGAAACAGCAGGGAATTTCATAAAGCAAAGCCCACTGTATCGGGGATGACCTTCACACAGGACGCATGTGCCCCCCAGGGAAGGGCTGCCCCACTCCCATCCTTCCCGGAGCCCAGCACAGAGATTGGGCATCTCCATAAGGCAGAAGCTCCATCCTTCTGGCTGCTCTATCTGGAATCTTGGAGCCATCCTTGGCTTTTATTTTTAGATTTTATTTTAAGTTCCAGGGTACATATGCAGGCTGTGCACGTTTGTCACACAGGTAAACGTGTGCCATCGTGGTTTGCTGCACCTATCAACCCATCACCTAGGTATTAAGCCCAACAAGCATTTGCTATTTTTCCTGGTGCTCTTCCTCCCCTAACCCCCTTGACAGGTCCCAGTGTGTGTTGTTCCCCTCCCTGTGTCCATGTGTTCTCATCGTTCAGCTCCCACTTATAAGTGAGAACATTCGGTGTTTGGTTTTCTGTTCCTGTGTTAACAGAAACCCAAACCTCCTTGGCGTCTTGATTTCTATTGATCGCATCTAGTCCAGCAGCATGCCCCATCTGCTCCACCTTAGAACAGATCTGGAATCCAAGATCTGTCCTCCCTGCCTCTTCACCTCCACAGCCACCCCTTGGGCCCGTTCGCCATTCTCTTCTGCTTGAACCACTGCAGTCACCCTGACTGTCCCCTTCTTCCTGGCTCCTGACAGCCCATCCTCTACCCAGCCAGAGGGATTCTTTCAGAAAGAAGTCAGACTGTGCCTTCTTCTGTTCAGAACACTCCATGGCTCCCACCTACCCCAGAGGAAAGCTAAGTCCTTCGTTCGACATGCAAGCTTCCATGGGCTCTGCCCTTCACCTCTCTGAGCTCACATCCTCTCATGCTGCCCCTCACTCATTCTGCTGCAGCCACACGGGCCTCTTCTCTGCCATCCTCGCTCATGCCAGGCACGGTCCGGCCTCAGGGCCTTTGCACTTGCTGTTTACTCTACCAGGAATGCCCTTCCTCTGGAAATCCCCATTGCCCTATCCCTCATCTCTTTGAGGCCATACTCAAATATTTGCTCAGTGAGACCTTTCCTGCCCTGCACCCCCACCCTCTACTTAGATTTGTTCCTCTCTGATGCTCCCCTCCTCCTTCCCCAGCTTACTTTTCACCTTAGCACTCACTGCCATCGGAAACATGATCTATTTAATTTACCTACGAAGTCTGATGCCCCCTTCCTCCCCCACTCCATAATGCCAGCTCTATGCTGGCGGGGACATGTGTGTTCTGTTCACTGTTGCATCCTAATACGTTCAGGTGATGGACGATATGAGTCAAGTGTGTTATCTTGGACACTGATGGAGGCAAGATTGTCGGGGTGAGGGTGGAAGCAGGAGACCAGGAAGGAGGCTCCTGCAGGGGCCAGGTGAGAGAGGTGGGATTGGGCCAGGGCAGGGAGGGGTGGCTGTGTCTGGATGGAGCAGCAAGTGGTGTGAGGGGTGAGGGAAAGAGAGGAGTTGAGGATGACGCCCTGGTATCTGGCCTGAGCATCTGGAAGGATGGGGGTGCCCTTGATGGAGATGAGCTGTGGTGGGAGAGCGGGTTTCAATCCTGGCCAAGTTCCATGGGAGCTGCCTCCTGAGGCTTGCTAAGGCCAAATGCTGTTCCAGGGACTCCAGAACAGCAGCGTGTCACACAGTCTGCCTTCTCGTCACTCTTGTCTCATGGATTGGCATGGCAGCACTGCTGCTTACTGGGAAACATTGAGCCAGTGGCACCACTCCCTGAGCCTCAGTTTCCCCATCTGGATGACAGTCCCTCCCTCCCAAGGCCCGTGTGCAGCTCCATGAGCTCATGCCTCTGACATGCCTGGCATCCAGTGGGTGCTCCAGCAGAGCTCGTTCCTTCCCTGTCCAGCCCCTATGCTGGCTGTCCCCCAGGAGACTGTGCTGGAAGCATTATTTTTAAGCCTGGCTCTGGTGGGCTGGGCCATGGCTCTGAAGGCTGCGGGGAGACCACAGTGCTATAGCAGCATCCCAGCTTTCTTGATGCCAGGAGACCGTGGCTCAGGGGAGGCGGCCCTGTGTCCATACCCTGCCTGGTAACCCTTTATGCGAAATTATGTCGTGTCACCCCATGCTGTTTGTAAACAGCTCTGACCTTTCCCAAGCAGGGCCATGGGGGAGGGGCCTGCACCTAGTCCTCTCACCCCCCACCCCCCGATGCCAGGACCTGCTGGTGACCCCTCCCGTTAGCCCACATCACACAGAGTAAAGTGGGTGGACTGGCCTCCAGCCAGCGCTGGCCTGGTTGTTTCAACACCTCCAAGCATCTCGCAGCTGACCAGCCCTGGGGTATTTTTAAACCCTAGCCTCGGCCAACCTTTTTGTCACATTCAGGTCGGGGCTTGAGTTTAGTGCATGCCCCAATTCAGGTAGCTGGGCGGGGGTTGGGATTCACTGGACAACAAACATTTAATCCAGTTCCAGAGCCTGGGGACCTACTATGTGCCAGGAGTGGGGACCCCAGGGGGACTCCCTCACAAAGCCTGTCTCCAAGGTGCTCACTGTCTGGCAGGGACACTGTGACAGGCCCACACTGAGACAAGTGCTAAGATGCAGGCCAAGATGGCAGTGGCAACTCAAATATCCACAGGCCCAGTGGGTTACGCTAACGAATGAAGTGGGCCTGGTGTGAGACTTCGGGGAGGGGTGGGGCCTGAGGAAACTGGCGAGCCCACGCGCAGTCTGAAGGGGCTGGCTGCGCGCCCCTCAGCTCCAGCCACTGTTGTCAAGAGGGATTTGGGTCCAGAGCTTCTGATTTTCCAGGAGAAGGTACAAATCTAGGTTTATGTGAGATTTCATGAAAAACAACAACAACAACAACAAAACCTTGACTTTTAAATGTTGGCAATAAATTTTGTAAAAATGTCGAAAACATTCTGAGAGCCAAATGACACCCACTTGTGGGTTGGACTCAGCCCATGAAGTCAAGCTGAGGCAAACAGTTTGTGCTCTCTGATGCAAACAGGTGCACTATAAAATAGCCAACAAATGCGGGCTGAACACCTACCCTGAGCTCCTTCTACCGTTCCAGGCCCCAGGAAACAGCCAGGAACAAGGTGGAAACATGCCTGCCCTCATGTCTCTTTCAACCAGTGGGATTGCTGGCACCAGCTCCTACTGGCTCAGGAATTCTGCAGGCTAGTTTTCACACACAGCTGTCACTAAGAATTAAATTGCACGAACTTCCAGTTAAATAAGTTAAAACAAAAACAAAGGTAACAACTGCTCACAGATCACCACTTTCTCACCATTTCACTGTTCTCTGTGTTCTTGAAGTGATTGATGTCTGTTGTGTCACATTATATCATATACCATATCCCATGGTGGAAATAGTATAACATGGTCTTCCCAATGCCATGCTCAGTAAGTCACACTGGTAGCTCCAAATGGATCATGGTGGGAGTATTAACACCACACAAGTGAATACGTGTAAAAATCAGGGCTCCCCCTTGTTAAGAAGGCGTCATTAAACATTTAGCAGTAAACCAGATTTTTTTTGTGTGTGATGAAATCTCACTCTTGTCACCCAGGCTGGACTGCAATGGTGCCATCTCGGCTCACTGCAACCTTCGCCTCCGGGTTCAAGTGATTCTCCTGCCTTAGCCTCCTGAGTAGCTGGGATTAGAGGCACACGCCACAATGCCTGGCTAATTTTTTGTATTTTTAGTAGAGACAGGTTTCACCATGTTCGCCAGGCTGGTCTAGAACCCTTGACCTCAGGTGATCCACCTGCCTTGGCCTCCCAAAGTGCTGGGATTACAGGTGTGAGCCACTGCACCTCACCCCCAGATTTTTAGAATACTGATATATATGGCAATTTGGGAGGCCGAGGCAGGCGGATTGCCTGAGGTCAGGAGTTCGAGACCAGCCTGGCCAACATGCTGAAACCCCGTCTCTACTAAAAATACAAAAATTAGCCGGGTGTGGTAGCAGACGCCTGTAATGCCAGCTACATGGGAGGCTGAGGCAGGAGAATCGCTTGAACCCAGGAGGCAGGGGTTGCAGTGAGCTGAGATCGTACCACTGCACTCCAGCCTAGACAACAGAGCAAGACTCAAAAAAAATACTGACAAATACGGACTATGTCAGATAGTAGTAACTATAGTGAATGAAAATAAAGCAGGTAGAGGGATAGATGATGGAGGGGAGTATTTGAGATGGGCAAATCATGGAAGGCTTCTCCGGGGAGGTGATATCTGAGCAGAGACCTGAATAAAGTGAGAGAGTGAGCCAGACAGATACCTGGCTGAAAAAGGTTCAGACAAAAAGAAGAGCAAGTTTCTACCTAGAGGCAGGAACAAGCTTGCTAGTTCAGAAATGGGAAGGAGGCCAGCGTGGCAGGAGCACAGTGAATGGAGAGAGAGGTAGGAATGGGATTGGGGAGGTGGGCAAGGGTCAGATTATACAAGGTCTTATAGGCCAAGGTAGGAGGTGAAGTTTTATTCTAAGAGGGGTGAGGAGCCCTGGAGGATTTGAGCAGGGAAGGGACATGACTGGGTTTATCTTTTTTTTTTTTTTTGAGATGGAGTCTCACTCTGTTGCCCAGGCTGGAGTGCAGTGGTGCGATATTGGCTCACTGCAACATCCGCCTCCTGGGCCCAAGTGATTCTCCCACCCAAGCCTCCCGAGTAGCTGGGATTACAGGCATGCCCCACCATGTCTGGCTAATTTTTGTATTTTTAGTGGAGATGGGGTTTCATCTTATTGACCAGGCTGGTCTCGAACTCCTGACCTCAAGTGATCCACCCGCCTAGGCCTTCCAAAGTGCTGGGATTATAGGCGTGAGCCACTGTGCCCGGCCGGTTTGTCTTTTGAAATATTTCCTCTGACTGTGTGGATTGAGTGGAACAAAGCTGGAAGCCAGGAGACCAGGGAGGAGGAGCTCACTGCCACGGTTCAGGTGGGCAAGGACGGTGGCAGCCTGCACCTCGGTGGTAGCTGTGAAAGTGGCAACAAGGGCACAGATTCAGGGTGTATTTGGCAGTCAAGTCAGCAAGACTTGGGGTGGATGGGATGTGTGGGGTGAGGGAAAGAGGAACCAAGGGGCCTCCAGGACCTGGTCTGAACACCTATGTGGAGGGCAGCACTATTTCCTGAGCTGGGAAGACAGGTGGGCAGGGCTGGGGTTTTAGGAGAGGAAATAAATGGAGTATTCCACTTTGTGAAGCTTAGGGGCCTGCGTGAAACCTACGTGGAGGTGTCAGCTCACCAGCTGGGCATTGTAGTCTAGAGTACAACGTAGTTCTGGAAGCAATGTCCCTGTGTCACAGTGGCAACCCCAAGTAGGGGGCTGGGGGGATTCTGGGAGGGCCTCCTGGTGGAGGAGTCCCGAAGTACCAGGAGAAGAAGCCCATGGCGAGAGAACCATGGAGGGAAAGTGGCCCAGGAGGAGGGCACAGCAGGGGCAAAGGCCTGGAAGCAGGGCAAAGCATGTTCTTTTTGGAGGGGGTCCAGTGGTGGGAAAGAAGGCTAGAAAGGCAGAGGACAGATCACAAAAGGCTGCTTCTTTCAGCCGAAGGAGGCTGCAATGTACCCTCAGGGCACTGGGTTGAATTGTAAAGAGGTGCAGGCCAGAAGGGCACTTTACCAAGGAAACACTGCAATGACTTTGTGCCTTGAGATGCCCGGGCATGCGAGCCTCTGCCCTCCCCTGCCCACCGGGCCCCCCTCATCCACCCCAGCATACACAGCATAGCGCCCTCCAAGTCAGCCCAGAGCCTTTGCCAACCCAGCCAGTTTATTGCAGAATCCTCGCGGGTGAACCAGGAAAACAAAATAACCCCAACGGCAGGAAGAAGGGTCAAGGGAATATTCAGGAATGTTGGTGTCTGGATTTCCATCGGCAGTAAGTTTCCATCAACAGGAAGGCCCAGGACGTTACCTCCTGGGACAGGGGGTGACTGAGGGGCGCATGATATGGCGTGGACTCAGGTATTGACGGGGTCTTTGTAACCAGTCCTCTTGGGAGGGAAATGGGGGAGTGAGGTACAGCTCTGCAGCCTGGCCCTGTCCTGTCTTAGGGCCTGAGTTCAAAGGCAGCTTTTTCTGCCACACATCTGCCGGGTGATATCGGGCAAATCATTCCTCTTTGTGAACCTCAGAGTTCTTATCTGTGTTTTCCCATCTGTAAAAGGGAATAATAATGGCACCTATAAGTGCATCATTCACCTTCCTCCAGGAATTGTTGGGGGGTGAAGTGAGATTTTTTAAAATGTCAGTAATTTAGCCCACTGCCTCACACCTGCTAAACTCCCAATAAATGCCAGCTGTCAATCATTATTTGCAAAGTTATTATTCATTATTGAGTACTTACTGTATGCCAGGTTTGCGCTGTGGGGGCTATCTAATTCAAGCTTCATTCCCTCCCCGTGTGTAAGGACTGTTATTATTTTACAGGAAGGGAAACGGAGCCTCCAGGAGTTGGCCTGGCTTGCCCATGGTAAAGTTGCTAGTAGGGGACACAGCAGGGATTTGAACCCAAGTCTAACCTCGAAACCTGCTGTCATACTCATTCTGTGTTCTGCATGCCTATGAATTAATCGGGCTCCAGAATTTCGGGAAATAGTAGTAGTCTGTGTGACCCCCCCGATCTATCCACACCCGTGGTGAACCTTGCTCTTCCTGGAGCCAGCCAGCTCAGGCTACACCCTTGACCTGGGGTGTAGCAGATGGTTGCTGTTCCAAAGCAGCCAAGGGCCTGGAGAAGCAGAACCACCCTGGTCCAGTCTGGGGCCTTCCTCTTGAATCAGGAGTCCAGCTGAGCACCTGTGTCCCATCAATAAACGTGCCCAAAAATAGCTTGCTGGGCCCCACCAGGGCAGGAGGACCAGGACATCCTGTTCCTGCAGGCTCTGGCCAGTGACTGTGTACTTGGCCTTCCCGGTCAGAGGCTGCTGGAAGGGAGGGCAGAGCTCACCCTGCCTGGGGCCTTGTGGGAGTGAGCTGTGCCCCTGGGCACCAACACTCCCCACCTCAGACATTGTGGAGCTTCTCAAATGTGCTGCTGGCAAGGCAGATGACTGTATGTGGAGCTGGGCCAACATCTTAGTAGACAGGCTCCCAGAGAGAGAAGGAGCAGAGGCTCTGGAGTCTGACAGGTGTGGGTTCGAATCCCAGCTTGGATATTTCATAGCTGTGTGACCTTTAGGCAAGTCCTTCTCTCTGAGCCTTGGTTTTTCTTACCTGAAAAATGGGGGGAAACCTTTCATAAGGTTATTGTTGTGATTCAGGGAGTTTATGGGTACAAGGAATAGTTTGTAGACTTTGCCAGTTTCTTTATGATTGTCTCTACTCCCCACCCCCAAGATGTTAATCCCAGCAGGAAGTGCAAGGACCTTTGTCTGTTATTTCCGAGGAACTCCAATGCACACAGGATACATTCCGGCTACTTGCAGAATGAATAAACGAATGAATATAAGTGTCAAGCACATAGCAAGTGCTCAGAAACTCTCAGCAATTCCTATCATTAATGTGCTTGAAAAAGAGAAACTTGGCATTGAGTGTGACTGACAAATGGTATTGGTGAAGATGAGGAAGGAGCTCAAGGGAGCAGGGGAAGGACACGTGTCATACACAAAAGGACAGGAGGGACATGGAGGGCGAACACCAGGCAGAGGGCTAAGCTGCCGGAAGCTGGGAACCCCAGGGAGTGTGGATGCCAGTCTGGATTCCGGATCTGGGATGGCGGACATGAAATTTCTTGGGAAGACATCCCTCCCCACAGGCAGGGGGCGTCCTCACTGGTCTCGCATGGGTCATCCCCATGAACTTGTGGGAGCTCCATGGCTTCTACATCTGAGGAGCTGATTGGAAGGGGAGGTGGCATGCAGGCTGACAACTCGATGCTTCGTATTCATAATAATCACAGCAACAAGACCGACTCGCACCGATGCAGCCCCTCCTGACGCCAGGCACTGACCTTTGCACATATTGATGCATCGAATCCTCAGAACCACCCCAGGAGGTGGCTGCTATCCTTATTCCCATTTTATAGATGCGGACACCGAGGCTCAGAAAAGCGGTGAAGGTTGCCCAAGGTCACACAGTGAGTAGTTGAGCCCGGGCTGACCTCTTGACATTTCCACTCTCTCCAGCACTCCAGCCACCTGTGACCACATCCACCTCTCCAAGCACACGGGCTCCTTCTCACCAGGGCCTTCCTGGTTGGATCCTCTTTGCAGCACTCAGCCCAGCCATTCGAGGATGCCAGCATCAGCTTCCTTGGGCTTCTCCTCAGATGGCCCCATCTCAGGGAGCTTCCCCTGACCTCCCCCTGCCCACATGCCCCTGCTGTCCCTCACTGGGCCGTGACAGCCTAGGCACTCATGTGTCTCCACAATGTTTTGTTGTTGTTGTTTTAAGACAGAGTCTTGCTCTGTTGCCCAGGCTGGAGTGCAATGGCATGATCTCAACTCACTGCAACCTCCACCTCCTGGGTGCAAGCGATTCCTGAGTAGCTGGGATTACAGGTGCCCACTGCCATGCCCGGCTAATTTTTATATTTTTAATAGAGACGGGGTTTCACTATGTTGGCCAGGCTGATCTCGAACTCCTGACCTCAGGTGATCCGCCCACCTCGGCCTCCCAAAGTGGGATTACAGACGTGAGCCACCACAACCAGCCTGTCTCCACAATCTTAAGCATAGGGGAGGGGTCTGCATTTTTTCTGGAACCAGGTGTCCAGCAGAGAGTGGGCACTGCTGGAAACTGTTTTGCAAAATAAACACACTCATGGTTACAACTGTGTACCAGGAGGAGCCACGACCCTCAGATCTTTGGGGTCCAGGATTGTACCTAACACAGGCAGTGTGTGGAGGGCAGGCCATGATCACTGAGTCTCTGGCCACTCCCTGGGGCCCTGAGTGTTCTTCCCTGGTCTGCTCACATATGGAGGCAGCATGGCCCCATTGTTAGCATCCAGGCTCCAAGACCCAACCATGTAGGTTCAAATCACAGCTAGTGACCAGCCTACCAGGGGATCCTGGGCAAGTGACTTAATCCCCTGGGCCTCAGTTTACCTATCAGAAAAATAGGGAAGTGATAGGATTGTTGTGAGCATTAGATGGATTTTTGAAGTTATTATTTATTTATTTTAGAAACCAGAGTCTCACTCTGTCACCCCGGTTGGAGTGCAGTGGCTTGATCATAGCTCATTGCAGCCTCCCAACTCCTCGGCTCAAGTGATCTGCCTGCCTTAGCCTCCCGAAAAGCTGGGACTACAGGTGCACACCACCATGCCTGGCTGATTTTTAATTTTTTTGTAGAGATGAGGTATCACTCTGTTGCTCAGTCAGGTCTCAAACTCCTAGTCTTAGGCGATCTTTCTTCCTCAGCCTCCCAAGGTGCTGGAATTACAGGCGTGAGCCACTGCATCTGGCCTAAATAATTTTTGTGTGTGTGTGTTTTTTTTTTTGAGACTGGGTGTCACTCACTCTGTCACCCAGGCTGGAGTGCAGTGGTGAGATCTCAGCTTACTGCAGCCTTAACCTCCAGGGCTCAAGCAATCCTCCCATCTCCACCTCCTGAGTAGCTGGGACTATAGGTACATGCCACCACACATGGCAAATGTTTTATTTTTTGTAGGGATGGGGGTGTCTTGCTATGTTGCTGGGGTTGGTGTTGAACTCTTGGCCTCAAAAGATTCTCCCACTTTGCCTCCTAAAGCACTGGGATGAGTGTGAGCCACTGCACCTGGTCTAAATGAGTGTAATGCCAAGTCAATATCTGGCTCTTGCCAAGTGCTTCATCAGTGCTAGTGGATATTATTGTTTTAATCATTACTGTTATTGTTAGGCAAGGCAGAATATGTAGGATCCTAAGTAGGAAGTTTCATCTTTGTCTTGGGCAGCAGTGGGCAGATTCAAAAGCCTGCTCTCAGTTGGTTTCAATAACAGCAAGAGAAGTGAGAGGAAGTAGGAGGGCGATGCTAACTGTGGTGGCATCTAGCGCGTAAGCTGTCAGGGCTCTGCCCCACAGCTCACCTGTGCCAATGACTTCACTCCCACACACAGCCCCCATCTAACAGAGGTCTCTGATTACCCCCTTTTCAGATGGGAAAGCACAGGCTCAGCACTATGTCACCTGCCCCAGGGCACACAGCCAAGGAGTGGCCAAGCCTGGGTTCAAACCCTGGGATGTTTCCTATTGCTGCTGTAACAGATTATACCAAACTTCAAATCAAGCACATTCATGACCTTACTGTTCTGAAAGTCAGAAAGCCAAAGTGGGTCTTGCAAGGGGAAAATCAAGGTGCGGGGCAGTATGGGTTCCTTCTGGAGGCTTCAGGGGAGAATCCATGCTTGTCTTGAGGCCAATGGCACTCACTGGCTTGCACCGCTCCCACCTCTGCTCCCACCATCACGTCTCTGGGCCCAACCCTCCCACCTCCCTCTCATAAGTCCCCTGGTGACTGCCTTGGGCCCACTGGATAAGCCAGGCTCATCTTCCCATCTCAAGACCCTGAATTGAATCACACCTACAAAGTCCCTTTGCCATGTAAGGTCACATATTCACAGGCTCCAGGGATTAGGACACGGGCACCTTTGGGGGGCCATTATTCTGTCTACTGCACACCTAGAGTCTGGCTCCAATCCTGCCTTTTTGGCTTTCCTTGGGAGTGCCTCAGGCTGAGGGTGAACAGAGGAGGCCCTGCACAGTGGCGGGAGAGTGGGTGGCTTGGTCTCCAGGCAGACCTGGTCCTTTATGTGAGAAGGCTGCAAGGCTGGGAGAGTAGGCCCAGGGGTGAGTGAGGACCACTAGGTCAGAGCAAGGGGACTAAAGAGACCTAGGACGAAGCTCCTGCTGACCAGGCCCAGAAAAAAGCAGGCCTGGTGGCCAGAGAGGCCAACTTTCCAAAAGAAGCTGGAAATTCTGGGTTTTATATGAAATCGCCAATTTTTAAATATTGGCAAATGATTCAAAATGATGAAGGAAACAAGTTATACAGAACCACACAGTGCAGGTCATACGGAACTCGTCTGAAGCCAGACGAGGCCTGCAGGCAGCAAGCTGGTGGCCGTCAGCCTACCAGGGAGAGAGGGGAAGGCCAGTCCCTGCCGAGGGCAGTGAGCATCCGGAACATTCGTGGAAGGGGTCACCTGAGGATTTCCTTGTGCCTGGTCTGCCGGGTGGGGGAAGCCTGGGCAGGGTGTGTTCAGGAAGGGGACAGCAGGCTTCCCTGAGGGGAAGGCCCAGAGCAAGTAGGGGTGCAGACCAGGCTCAGCTCAGGCCCAGTTCCAGCACTGCCTTCAGGCAGGCAGGGGGCCGTGAGGCCTCGGGCAAATTACCTGGCCTCTCTGGGCCTCCCTTTGCTCTCAGTGGAGGTTGACTCCACAGAGTATCTAGGTTCATGCATTCACTGAACAAATACTTGCTCTATGCCTGGCCCTGGGGACTTGGGAATGCGCAAAGCAGAGCAAGCCCCTGCCTCCAGGGTAGGTAGGTGGGGCCTGGATGTGGAATTGAGCCCGGGCTTCCTAAGGAAGGAGTCAAGAGCTGTCAGTTCTTCCCCTGCTGACAACCGCTTCCACAGCCTCATCCTGGAAGTAGTTGTGGTTTGTGACTTTTGTTCATTCATTGAGCACCAACTGAATGCCATGTATTCTATCCTCAAAACCTATAGGGTTGGTGTTATTATGACCTCATTTTACAGGTGGAGAAACTGAGGCTAGGCACACAGGTCACACAGCCAGGAGGAGGCAGGGGTGGGAGGGACCCCTCACCTCTGCCTCTTCTCCCAGGCCCTCTGCCTTAGCTCTGAGCTATTTAGCAGAGGCCCTGGGGAAGCTCTTAGAGCCATCAGCTAGGGCCTACCTGGGGGGAATGTGGAGGGAATGTATTCTTTGTTTGCTAAACTTTGTCCTGAATTTACCTTCTCTCGACTTCAAGCAGACCTGGTGCCTCCTCTCAACTTCAAGCCACTGTATGGCCCTTGGTGCCCTTAGAGATTTCAAGCTGATCCTCTTTCATCTTTCTGGACATGAGGCCTGGGTAATTTTTTTGTCTCTCCTTCTGAGGCCATCCTGGGATCTCTAAGCCATTTTACAATCATAGTGTCCAATTGCAAGCACCTGCTATATATGCACCAGGCACCCAATGGGCACAACCTCAGTTAACCTTTAACAATCCCATGAGCCCAGTGCTAGGGCTGATGAGAAACTGAAGTTCGACAGGGCTGAGTCACTTGCCCAAAGTCACATAACCATAAACTAATGGGTTCAAAGCTACATCATTACCTACAGTGCCATGTAGCTTCTCTCCACCAACCACTTGGGGATGGGAGGGGTGGTTCTGCTCTGCACCAAGAACTTCACCTGCCTTCTGCTTAATTCATTGCCAGGAAAAATCCCTGAGCATTTCATTTTCCCACAAGTCCCCAGTGTGGGGGCTTCTTCCTGGGATCGGGGGACTGGGTTTCTAATGCATTCGGAAAACGCTTTCCAAGGCCCTTTTCTCATCTCCAAACCCACCCGATTGTTTTGCGTGGGGTTCCACAGTGGGGAATTTCTCTCCATCTTTTCCCCCGTGGTTGGGAAGGTGAGAAGAGAAATAACAGTGTGCGCTGACAGCGGGGTGCAGGGGAGGGCTTTGGAGTCCCGGATTCCAAATGCCAAGGGAAGGCCTGATCAGGAGGGTGGAGTTGCCCAATTAGAACTCGGCTGGTTCTTATCAGCTCTGGAGCTCTGTGCCGGGCAGGCGCTGGAATCAAAGGAGGTCAGGGCTGTTTATTTACTTTCTCCCCTCCTTTTTGGCAAAAGGAGATCAAAGGTAAAAGTAAATCCTCTGCTCTGCACCTCTCCTCCCACCGTTTCTTCCTTTTTCTTTCCTCCCTTAGAAGCCTGAGAACTAAAAGCCGTAGATGTGAAGGGAGGGTTTTTGTCATCACCACTGTTTCCCTGGCACTGACTCTGCACTGGGCCCTGGGCTAAGAATTTTGCAGAATGGCACAAATCGCTGCAACTAACATGACGTGTGACAGCTCTTATTATCCCCATGTGGCAGAGGAGAAAACTGAGGCACTGAGAGGGGAAGTCACTCTTCAGAGGTTACTCAAACCTCTCTAGCTTCTGGCTCCATGCTCTCTCCCTTTCTTCCTTCCTTCCTTTCTTTCTCTTTCTTTCTTTTTTCCTTCCTTTCTTTCTCTTCTTTCTTTGTTTCTTTCTCTTTCTTTCTTTCTTTCTTCTCCTTCCTTTCTCCCTCCCTCCTCTTTCTCTCTCTCTCTCTTTCTTTCTTTCTTTCTCTCTCTCTCTTTTTCTTTGTTTCTTTCTTTCTTCCTTTCCTTTCTTCTTTCTTTTTTAGAGGCAGGGTCTCACTCTGTCACCCAGGCTGGTCTTGAACTCCTGGCCTCAGGAGTTCCTCCCACCTTAGCCTCCCAAAGCGTTGGAATTACAGACATGAGCCACCACGCCCGGCCCAGGTCCATGCACTTAATCATGCCTCAAGCCACATCCCTCCTGAAAATATGCATTTCCACTAAGAAAAATGAAAATAGTACAAAGGTGGCTAACAGCAGAAATCCAACTTCAAAGGTTCGCTGAGTCCTTCTGTTGTGTAGTGAGTTCAGAGGTTATGAACGGCCAAGCAAGACACACAGATGATTAAAGGCAGTCAGGTGGGATGCCGTAGGGAGTGGTGGAGACTGTGGTGAAGTGGAGAGTCCCTGAGATGCAACTCAGCATCAGTCCATTGCTGCCTTACAAAAATGAGAGCCCAGTGTGGTCGGGACTTTCGGACAAGCCAGGTATTTTATGTGAACTCTCTGGATTTGTAGTAGAAGATGGGAGTCCATTTTTATTTTTTGCTGATAGTGGGCTCTGCTGGGGCCCTGGATTAAATATTCCATTTTCCCAGTGAGTTGAAAGATTATCTTTGTCCTGATCCTTCCCACTGTTCTTTTATTTTATACTTTTTTCTTCGTGAACTCGAAGATTGTTTTATCCAACTAAAACAACCCTGTGGGTCGCTACTTTAAATTGCATTAAGCTTATGTATGTTGGCAGAATTATCATCTTAAGGATGTGAAATCTTCCCATCCAATTATTCTCATCTTATTTGGTGCCCTTTGGGAGGATTTTTTTAGTTTTCTTCCAAAATATCTTGATTTTTTAAATAATGCCAAAATTCCAAGCTCTTTGAACTGCACGGGCCAAGCAACGCCTCCTGGGGGCTGTGTTTGGCCCAGGGGATCCCTGTTGCCCCCTGAGATTCAGGGCAGCCTCACCCCATGGGGGAGACTTAACGCACTGAACATGCTGTCCCAGATGGGGAGATCTCCAGCGCCAGAGAACTGGGGGCAGGCTGGGCTGGGAAACTCTGGGATGTTCACTGCTTGACCCACTCTGTGGGAAGCCAGGGTGCCCACTTCCTTCATACTCAGCCAGATAAGCCCGCCGAGGCCGTGCCTTCCTGCTGGGGCTTCTGCCAGCTCATTTTTGACCAGCACTTAAAACAACAATTAAAAATAACCCATATGGTGTGTTTTGCTTTTTAAAAAGCAAAGCAACTTATTTTTTATTTTGATTTTTGAGACAAGGTCTAGCTGTCACCAAGGCTCGAGTGCGGTGGCATGATTATGGCTCACTGCAGCCTCGACCTCCTGGGTTCAAGTAATCCTCCCACTTCAGCCTCCAGAGAGGCTGGAACTACAGGCAGGTACCACCATGCCCTGCTAATACTTTAACTTTTTTTTATAGAGATAGGGTCTCACTATGTTTCCCAGGTGGGTGTTGAACTCCTAGACTCAAGTGATCCTCCCACCTCAGCCACCTAAATTGCTGGGATTACAGATGTGAGTCACGACTTGCCCAGTGTGCAAAGTACATTTTTAAAAAATAAGAAAACACCGTCTGTTGGTCCAGGAATATTTATCGAGATCCACTAGTGCCAGGCACTGGGCAAGGCTCTGGGGACAGGGTGAAGTTCCCGCTTTCGTAGGTCTGAAGCTCTAGCAGGGAACACAGGCGGTAAGTGCAGAAACAGATGAAAAAATACGGTGCATTCCAGTGACGGTCAGGGCATAAAGAGATAAAATAAGGTGAGTGGAATAAGAGGGACTGGAGGGCCACCTTAGACAAGAGCTTGGGGAGGGCTTCTCAGCAGAGGTGACATTTTGCTGAGACAGGAATGATGAGAAAGAAACAACGGTGGGACTCCTGTCTCAGTGGTCACTCTGATACCCAGGAAACCACTGTGTCTTTCGGGCATTTAACCGGCCAAACTTTTTTGCCTAATTATATTTTTATATTTTGTTATTTATTTACTTAATTTATATATTACATGTTTACATTTTCTAAACTGACCATGCAGTGTTTCATAACTGTCTATTTTTCCTACTTGAAGCCTTAGTTTCCCCATCTGTCAACTGGAGATGTTCTCAGTAGCCACCCCACGTGAAGGCAAAACACAGGCCGATGTGAGGACTTACTAAGGAAATGACCTATGGAACACAATTGATCCAAAGATGAGCAATTATTGTATATTTTTATTATCTTTTGTTAAATTACTTTTATGAGTCCCAAGAGGTGGAGATTGGCATTTCCATTTTGCAGGTGAGATTTTTCAGGCTCAGAGAGTCACACATCAAAGGCTGAGGTGCGAGCAGTTGGAGAGAGGACAGGACGGCATTCCTCCGACCCCCAGCCTGGATACAGTGAAACCTCAACCACATAGAGCCCCTTTTTCTTGGGAGAGGAAGTCGAGGCTGAAACCAGCGGCTTCTTTTTGGTCATTTTTTTTCCCTTTCTGCGATGTTTGTTTTTGTGAACATCGCACTTATCTGATGTCACAGGTTTTGGGAACCTAAACCACAGACATAAACACATTGTGTTGTACTTTGAAGGATTGTGCAGTGAGACAAGTGAGTTTGGTGATGGGGGGGATACAGCGTGCATGGACGCAGGGCTTTTTTTTTTTTTTTTTTTGCAGAACTAAGAATGTCAGTGTTTGTTCTCGGGTTCAAAGAAGTCAGTGTCTTTGGTGGGAGCTGGGCCACCATTGCCCAGACCACACTGGGGTGCTAAGTGCTCACATCCTCCCCAGCACTGTCCTCAACAGCCAGGAGGCAGGCACAGGGGAAAACCCACCAGCAACACCAGCACCACAGTGTCCACACTCGCTGAAGATGCTGCAGAAAAGGCCCATGGGCCGGGGTGCCTGGGGGCAGGGCATGCTGGGCACCGTCCATCTTCTGGCAGGTTCTGGTTAACCCAAAAATCCTGTTTTGTTTTCCTGTGCCTTTTGAGAATGTCACTCAAACCCCTGAATCCTCTCTGTGATCTAAGTGTCATGAGGCCTGAAAAACCTCGCTGCCTGCTGCAGACTTCTCCCTTTCCTGGTCCCCATGAAGACTGTTATCCACATGCAGCCAGAGGGATTCTGTAAAATCAAAGTCAAGGCAGGGCCCTCCTCTGCTCAAAACCCTCCCATGACTCCCCATTTCACTCAGGGAAGAAGCCACGCCCATACTGTGGCCTCCTTCACCTCTCACACTCATTGCACCGGCGGCCACCAAGCCCTTTTCTACCCCAGCACCTTTGCACTTTCTGCCGCCTTACTTCATTGCAATCCGTTCTTAGCAGAGAGGCTGACCCTGAATTCCCTCCTGAAATAGTGACCCTTCGTAAATAATTCTCCCCTTGCCTTGCCTTATTTGTCTTCATATCTCTTCATCACTACCTGACATGTTAGATATTTATTATTTTCTCTCTTGCCATTGGGCCTAAGTTCCCAGGGCCTCTCGTGTTTCTCCAGTGCCTCTGGCACATGGAGCGAGCACAATCATTTCCTTTTGTGTGTAAATAAATGAAAGAATCTTGGACTTGACCACTTCAGACCAAGGGGTTTAGCCCAGGTCTCTGGGACAATGAGGATTCTGAAGGATTTTTCACTAAGGATTGACAGAATCAATTGGTTTGGGAGAGATCACTGCAGCTTCTGAAAGAAGCCACCTGTCCCATGAGGGCATGTGCCATATGGAATACAAACAACTTGATATCAGTGCCTCCCTCCCCAGGGGGTGTTTCAGGAATTAAATCAGAAAATATGGGGATGAGGCTTAGCCCTGTCCTTGGCGCACAGGAAGTACTCAGCCAGTGGTCATGGTCAGCATCAGCTGTAACATGAATGGACCATGGAGACAGGGTCTTGCTGACATCCAGGTTCCCAGATTGGGCAGCTGCATGGAGGGGGTTGTGTGTCATGGGAATAAAGGAGGAAGGAGTTTGAGGTGGGGCTGAGGCTGAGGGTGCTGAGGTCAAAGCAGGAGAAAGATCTGGGGATTCTGTGAGATGTTCAGGTGGCATGCCCACTCGGCAGCTGGAGTCAGGAGAGAGCCCACTAACGGATTTGGGGGTCATTAGTGCCAAAATGGTGACTGAAAACTAGAGAATGGTTGAGATGGCCCAGAGACCACACATAGAGACAGAAAAGAAGAGCTGGGATGGAACGCTTAGGGCTCCCCAGTGTTTGAAGGGAGAGAGAAGAGGAACCCATAAATGAGACCAAAACAAACTCAGAGAGGTTGGAAGAGCATCGGCAAACAGCAATGATAAGGAAGACAGTGACCCACGTGACTTTGTGGTTCCTCCCACAAAAGGGATGGAATGTATTTGCCCAGCCTTGACTTCAGTTCGGCCATGGGACTTGCTTTTGCCAATAGCATGAGATGAAAGTAACAGTGTGTCATTTTGAGACCAGGCTTTAAGATCTCTTGCATGTGGCTGGGCATGGTGGCTCATGCCTGTAATCCCAGCACTTTGGGAAGCTGAGGCAGTGGGTCAAAAGGTCAGGAGTTTGATAGCAGCCTGGCCAACATAGTGAAACCCCATCTCTACTAAAAATACAAAACAATTGGTCGGGCGCAGTGGTTCACACCTGTAATCCCAGCAGTTTGGGAGGCCAAGGCGGGCAGATCACGAGGTCAGGAGTTCAAGACCAGCCTGGTCAACATGGTAAAACCCTGTCTCTACTAAAAATACAAAAAATTAGCTGGGCGTGGTGACGCACATCTGTAATCCCAGCTACTCAGGAGGCTGAGGCAGGAGAATCACTTGAACCCAGGAGGCAGAGGCTGCAGTGAGCAGAGATCCATGCCATTGCACACCAGCCTGGGTGACAAAGCAAGACTCCATCTCAAAAAAAGAAATACAAAACAATTAGCTGAGCATGATGGCACGTACCTGTAATCCCAGCTACTTGGGAGGCTGAGGCAGGAGAATCACTTGAACCCAGGAGGCAGAGGTTGCAGTGAGTCGAGATCACGCCACTACACTCCAGCCTGGGCGACAGAGTGAGACTCCATCTCAAAAAAAGGAAAAAAGAAAAAAAAGATCTCTTGCATGTTTCCACGTGGCTGTTGTGCCTGTGCCCCCCTATCAACAGCCATGCTCAGAAAGGCCCATTGGTCCCAGGAGAAGGATGAGGGACCCATGAGGCAGAGCAGAGCCAGCCCAGCCAAGACAGCCCACCTCCAGCTGAACAGGAAATGCATTAATGGGTCCAGCCAAGGTCCACCAACCTGCAGCCAACTCCCTATTCAAGATAATAAAAGGTTGGGGGTGGTTTCTCAGGCAGTATTCCTGTAGGCATAGGTGACTGATCCATGTGGTGAGATGGAAATGAAATTGCAGGGAGCTGAACTGAAAAGAGGATGGGACAGAAGAAGTTTCAGTGAATAGAGGTGGAACAGACATTGTCAACTGCCCAACCACAGCTCTTTTCAACTCTCCTCCCTGGTAGGAGAACCCTCTTTTGTTTGAGGGGGCATCAGCACATGCCTTCAAGGAAGGGACCCCCTCCTGAAACTGAGAGGATAAAACAAGTCTTAGCACAGAAGCCCACACACTGAGGTTGGTAGAATGGAAAAAGAAAGAGAACACAGGTTTTGGAAGATGTCTTTCAGCCATTGTATCAACAATCCTTGAACTACTGGGGCAGACACTGCTCAGTGCCTGCCCAATGCCCTCACTCCTTTTCTTCCTTGTTGACAGAACCCTGACTTTATTGGGATGGCAATGAGCCAGCAAAAGGCACTCACTCTCCTAGACTGCCTTGCAGCCAGGAGTGGCCACATGATCCAGTATGACCAATGATATGGAAGCCACATTTGCCCCGTGGGGCCCTGGAAGAGCTTTCTAAAAAGAGACAAACATGGTGGACACACTGCTCAGCCCTTGTCCCCTCTTCTGGCCTGTAATGTGGATATGAGCTGAGGGTGGAATGGTCATGCTGCAATTATGGCCAACCATGAGGACAGAGGCCACATGTTCGAGATGGCTGAGCAAAAACTGGGAAAGTGGCCAGGTGCAGCAGCTCATGCCAGTAATTCCAGCACTTTGGGAGGCTAAGATGGGCAGATCACTTGAGGTCAGGAGCTCAAGACCAGCCTCACCAACATGGCAAAACCACGTCTCTACTCAAAATATGAAAATTAGCCAGGTGTGGTCGTGGGCGCCTGTACTCTCAGCTACCTGGAAGGCTGAGGCAGGAGAATGTCTTGAGCCCAGGAGGCAGAGGTTGCAGTGAGCCAAGATCGCACAATTGCCCTCCAGCCTGGGCGACAGAGTGAGACTCTGTCTCAAAACAACAACAACAACAACAAAACTGGGAAAGAATCTGAGCCCCTGGTAGCACCCTTGAGTCACCCCATCAGCTCTGGATGCCTCTGGATTTCTTGTAGCAGGGGGGCAATACAAATAAACCCTGCTGGGGTCAGGGTCTGTGTTCCTCGAAGCTGAATGCATGCCTGTGGTAGTCGCCAGGCCATCTCTGGGTTTCTCCATGTACGGGAAGACACATTTCCTTAATGATGAAGTCATTTTGAGTTGAGTTTTCCTGCCCCTTGCAGTTCAGTGTGTCCCGGGGAATGCCTGGGTTTTGTAGTGAGCTGACTTCTAACAAACCAAGATATGCCTGATTCTAGACTTGAGTGAAATGGGGAAAAGGGAACACTTTTGTCATTCCTGGAACACCTGATGGTGAGACAGAGGCCATGTGATTTCCTGTGCACGTTTCTGCCAAGGTCGCTCTGGTCCTTAGCTAAAGACTCAGGGTCTATTTCCACTTTTGATATCTGTGAACTAATCACATTCAGGTGGGTTTTTCTCCCTGGAGGAGGAAGCCAAGGTTCAAGGAGGAAAATTTACTATCGAAGACACACAGCCAAAGCTAGACTCAAAGCCGGATCTGCCTGACTCTGAGATGATCCTTTTTTCTCCTTTCTGGGTTCCTGTCTCCTCATCAGTAGAATGAAGAGATTATTCAAGATCTGCATCCCAAGGACAGGTTTTCTGAGGAAGCTTCTAGGCAAGGAGGGGTTTGGCCCCAGTCACCAGGAGCTGCTCTGAGCCTCAGGCCTTCGGTGGGGCCAGCTGTGGCCCCCCTTCTCCATTCTAGTTTTTATTTTTAGTGTCAAGTTTTTGGGCACAGTAGACTCTCCTTAGGAAAAGTCCAGTGACGGGACAAGGGCGGCGGTTTTGAAATCCAGTGGGAAAGTAGATCAGGCTGGGTTGCTGGCTGGGCTGCAGATGATAAGGCCTGTATGGAAGTTTAATAACGTGAGCGGCCATATCCACGACATAATTCCTAACAGAGAGGAAGTAGCAATTAAGGGGCAATTGTGCAGCGCAAGACAAGCCTCCTTCACAGCTCATAAAAGCAGGAGGAGGAAGAGATGACGCTGTCATTCTGGGGCTGCTGGGGGCCTGGCTGGTGGCCTGTGGGGATTTGGGGATAAGTCAGTCTGTATGTACCTTGGGGGGTCTATACTCATCTTTCCTCACCCTCTCAGGACTCAGGGAACTGGGAGGATGTAGAAGGCAGAGCGAGTGCCTACTACGTGCCTGGCTCAGCTCAGGCCTGGGGTGAAAGCTGTAAAAACGCTGGGTGTTTTGCTGCGGCTGGGAGGTTTGGGCGCAGCTGCACTGTTTTGGCATTGCCTTGTCAAAACAGAAAGTCGCTTTATCAAGTGAACTGTACCCCAGACACCCGGATCCTTAGTGCATCTTCCCTGCCCCTACCCTTCAGTGACTGTGGACTTTCAATTTCCCTTTTATTCATTTTTCCGTGTGGTGGTTCCACAGGCACCATTTTCTTTTATCATCAGTTTTTAAAAAGCTACTAAATCCACACTGGCCCCTACTCTGTTCCTTGAACTGGCCAGGCATATGCCATCACCGGTCCTTCGCACTTGCCGTGGCCTCCACCCAGGGGTTGCTCTTCCGCTAGAGATCCATGTGGCTCAGCCCTCACCTCCTTCAAGTCTTCACTGAAATGCCAGCTTCCCATAAAGCTCCAGCTGACCAATCTTTTTAAAACTGCAAACCCACCTGGTGTTCAGGATCTACTGTTCCTGCTTTATTTTTATCTACAGCACTTACCACCAATTAACCCTCTCCACAGGCTGTTCACTTATTTTATCCTCTGCTTGTTGCCACCAGCAAAGGAATTTTTGTCCATCTTGTTCTCGGCGGCATTCCCAGCACCAGAAACTGTGCCTGGGGCATAGTAGGTGCTCAGTGAATATTGGTGAATGAATGAATGAATGAATGTTTGCCATTGTAACTGACCGCCCATGAGATTGTAACATGTTGACTTTGTTATGATAAAGCTGACCATTTGCTGGTTTGCTTTGGGGGTGGCCTGAGAATGACTCAAGGTCAAGCCCTCTTGGCTGCTGCTGGTGGGAACAGAAGTTGGGGTGACCAGGGCTGGCTCAGCTGGCTTGGGTATTTGCAGCTGACACCTGTTCTGATAGGTCAGGGATCAACTTGGATATCACCGCTCCCCTCTGCCCTTTCTAAAGAGCTCCTTGGCCACTTCTGTCAAGATTTTAAACACATCCACCAGCTGACCCCACCTGTTCATGAATATTTTCGGGCAAAGGAGCAAAGCTCTGTATGCAAAAGGGGTTTCTTGGCTGGGCACAGTGGCTCACACCTGTAATCCCAGCACTTTGGGAGGCCCAGATGGGTGGATCACCTGAGTTCAGGAGTTCAAGACCAGCCAACATGGTGAAACCCCATCTCTACTAAAAAAAAATACAAAAAGTATCAGGGCATGGTGTTGCACGCATGTAATCCCAGCTTCCCAGGAGGCTGAGGCAGGAGAATCACTTGAACCCGGGATGTGGAGGTTGCAGTGAGCCAAGATCACACCACTGCACTCCAGCCTGGGGAACAGAGCAAGACTCCATTTCAAAAAATTTTTAAAAAAAGGAGAGGAGGGGTTCTTGCAGAACTTTTCACAACAGCGCATGTGCATGCACACACACACACTCTGACTCCCACAGTCAAGGATACACACATCCCCTCCCCACACTCACTCTCACGCTCATGCAATTAACCATATACACTCATTTTGTCATTCACACACCCAGACACACACGAGTAAATGCTCAGAAATGTGCTGGCACACTCAGCCATACACACTGCCCCTTGCCTGGCTCCCACACATGGCACACAGATGTCTACCCACTCTCACATGCTCAGCCACACACGTGCACACACACACACGCATGTGCACAAGCTCACTCACCTTCCTAAAATGTTACATGCACATGCCAGACACACAGTCACCTCCACACACACGCACAGTCGACTCCACCCTCCAGACACACCTGGACACACACCCTGCCCCTCTTCCACAGGCCGCTGCCCCAGTGCACTCGTCTCCTGGCTGTGTTTTGAGGAGTGGGGACAGACACCTGGTCAGTGCATGCCCTGACCCCAGCACCCCTGCCCCTTTCCACCCTGACCCGCTCGATGCGGGCAAACAGGACCGGGGCCAGTTCCGAAAGCCCCGGGGTGCATGATGCCCATGTCAGCCCTGACTGTGTTGCCTCAGGCCACATCCGCCGGGCTCATCTGTCACTGGGCACCTGCCCACTTCCTCCCCACCAGTGGGTGGGCAGGCTTTGCTGACATCAGGTGGTTTCTGTGCCTGCCTGGCACCAGGAGAGAGGAAGGAAGCAGTCTGTCCCAGCTACGGGAGCCAAGTGAGGAGCCCAGGGCAGGCCCCAGGCCTCGGTGAGCTACAGCCCCTGCAGCTGCATCTGATAGGGCTGGGGTCTGGACTGCCCACCCCTTCACCTGCTGGGACACCATGGCCTGGGCTGGGCAGCAATTCAAGAGGGACTGGGCTCTCTGAGTTACCCCCCAGGTGGTGCACTCCTCCCCTTCTCAACCCTGAGTATAACAGCCACACGCACCATGCACCACGCACTGTTCTCTCCATGAGTGACTCAATCAGCCCTCACACAGCCTATGGGGTGGGTGCTGGTATCATCCTTGCTTTACAAATGCAGAAACTGAGGCACAGAGAGGTGAGGGGAATGGCCCAGGAGCAAGACCTGATGCCCAGCACTCTGGCTCCAGGCCACTGTGCTCAGTCACCCCCACCCTCTCCCAGCTGCTTCGCCTTATTTTGGTTTTGGGTTTTTTTTTTCCTTTGGGGGTTTTTGCTTTATTCTGTTTTGTTTCTGTGAGCCTCCAATATCCACAGCCCTGCACACCTCTCATCTCCAAGAATCCCCAAGAATCATGGCAACCACCTCACAAGCAGAGCACCACTATTAGCCCCATTTAACAGATGAGGAAACTGAGGCTTAAATGACCCACTCAGGGGCAGAGAGCAAGGACGAGGTGTAGCCAGAGTCAGGTTTGGACCTGGGTCTGAGGGCTCTTTCTACAGTGCCAGCTCATCTGCCTTATGTGGCAGAGGCCTTTGATGGACCAGAGGTAGGGAAAAGTCACCCCAAACTTAGCTCTGGGTCTCTGCCGGCATCAAGAGAGGGGGCGAAGGGGGCACTTGGTGCCATAGAACAGTCAGAGAAATAAGAACAAATTTATGATGATGACAATGAAAACTTTTTTGTTGCTTTTTAAAATAATTGGGGGCGGGGCATGGTGGCTCATGCCTGTAATCCCAGCAATTTGGGAAGCTGAAGCCAGAGGATCATTTGAGCCCAGGAGTTTGAGACCAGCCTGGGCAATATAGTGAGACCCCCATCTGTACAAAAAGTAGAAAAATTAGCTGGGCGTGGTGACGTATGCCTGTGTTTCCAGCTACTCAGGAGGCTGAGATGGGAGGATCGCCTGAGCCCAGGAAGGTCATGGCTGCAGTGAGCTGTGATTGCACCAGTCCACTCCAGTCTGGGCAACAGAGTGAGACCTTGTTTCAAAAAATAAAATTAAATAAAAATAAAAATTTTAAAAAGTGGGATATGATGAACATGCAATAAAATGCACAGGTCTTATGGGTTTAGTTTGATGAATTCCAACAAATCAACCACCCAAAACAACATTCAAAACATTTCTAAAACCAATTCCCTTATATCCCTTTCCAAACAACTCCTCATCCCTAGCCCAGCCAAGGGAGCCACTGGTCTGCTTGCTGTCACCATAGTTTAGTTGTGTTTCATCTAGAGTTTCAAAAACCAGGAGTGTTCTTTTTCATCTCAACACAATGCCTGCAAGATTCTTTGCATTGTTGCAAATATCACGCGCTTGTTCCTTTTTTATGGCTGAGTAGTGTTCCATTGCAGGGGGGCATCTGGGTTTCCAGCTCGCATGAACATTCATGCACACTGAGCTCCCACTTGAGTCCTGTCACAGTTACAATCCAGTGTCCTTTGCATGCACTGTGCCTGTTGATCCTCACCACGGGTAAATATTGTCCCCACTTTGGGGTCAGAAGAAGTGGGCGCAGGGAAGTTGGGTAGGAAACCCAAAAACACATAGCTCACAGCAGCCAAGGCAAGATGTGAACCTTGAGCAAGGGACAGACGGGGACCCAAAGGCATGGCAGGTGGCTCCAGGCCCTGGGGGCGCACGTTTGGTGGAAACTGAACTGGAGCACCTATTGAGTTTCTGGTCCTGTTCTAAGCACTTTGCATGGACCAACTCATTCAAGTCCTCCCAACAACCTGTATTATCCCATTTTACAACAGTGGAAACTGAGGCACAAAAAAACATGAGTCACATCTCCAGGATCACACACCTAGTGAGGGTAGAGCCAAATTGGACCCAGGTGGTCTGGCGTCGTGGTGCTTCTCTTAACCACATGGCTATGCTGCCTCACTAGCCCCACTTCTAGTTTGTTCCCTAGTGGGGCAGGCTCAGGTTCTGTCTGCCTGGAGGCATTTCCACTCACAGTTGTCTCCCTACCCAACTGGGAGCCCCCCCAAGTCTGGTCAGTTCAGGATCCAACGGCCTGGTGCTGGGAGAGCAGGGGGGAGGCAGTAGGGTAGAAGGACAAGAACAAGACTCTAGATTCATCCTTGCATCCTGGCTATGCCATTTTCAGGCTGTGTGACCTTGGACCAATCACTTAACCTCTCTGAACCTCCACTTCCTGTAAAATTAAAACTGATGCAATAATAATGACCTCATGAGCATTGGGTGAGCTGGGCATGGAAGTAACAGAGTTGGCATTTACCTGCACTTTGCTACCTGCCCAAGGCGTCTCAGTCCTCAACCCAGGCTCACAGCAATCTTGCAAAGCAGATGCTGTTTAATCTCCATTTTACAGACAAAGAAACTGAGTCTCTAAATACTGTGTCCAAGCTAAAAGCCTCTAAACATACATTTCCTGCCTTGAACTCAGTCTTGAATATCCAGCTACGACTCAATATTCCTAACAGGCATCTCATACGTCCCAGGTAAGAAACCAAACTCCTCCTCCAGCAGGATCCTACGTTTCCTGCATCATCTTTGCCTCTGAAAGTGTCACCTCTCTCTTTCTATGGAACGAGACCATCACTTCTCCTGTTGCCCTTCCCAGCTTCTCCCCCACCTCCCCTTTTCCCTAGTTTATAAGACAGGGGAAAAGGGAGAAAGCAAAAAGTTGGAAAGAAACAGAAGTAAGATAAATAGCTAGACGACCTTGGCGCCACCACCTGGCCCTGGTGGCTAAAATAATAAGAATAATATTAACCCCTGACCAAAACTACTGGTGTTATCTGTAAATTCCAGACATTGTATGCAAAAGCACTGTAAAACTTTTTGTTCTGTTAGCTGATGTATGTAGCCCCCGGTCACGTTCCTCACGCTTACTTGATCTATCAGGACCCTTTCACGTGGACCCCTTAGAGTTGTAAGCCCTTAAAAGGGCTAGGAATTTCTTTTTCAAGGAGCTCGGCTCTTAAGATGCGAGTCTGCCGATGCTCCCGGCCGAATAAAAACCTCTTCCTTCTTTAATCCGGTGTCTGAGGAGTTTTGTCTGCGGCTGGTCCTGCTACACTTCCAGGGGCCAGGCCAAACACCTGAGTGTCCTCACTGACTCTCCTGTTTCTCTAGCCTCTGCCTCACCACCTCCCAACCACAGCCTGCATCCAGGATCCCACCACCCTCCAAGCTCCGCAGCCCTGCCCTGGCATGAGCCACCACCAGTGTGTGCTTGGATTGTTGCCATGGCTTCCAAACTATCTCCCCCATTCTATCATTGTCTTGATACCCAAAGGAAGTCGGATCACGTCTCTGCTCTGCTCAGCACCCTCCTGTGGCTCCCATGTCACCCAGAGTCAAAGACAAGGTCTTGGCAGTGTCCCTAAATCCCGCGTGGTTGTATGCCCCCACTCTGCCTTTCTGACATCTTCCCTCCAGCCACACTGGCTTTCTCCCTCCTCCTGGAACATATCAGGCACACGGCAGCCTCAGGGCCTTTGCACTTGCTGTTCCCTCTTCCTGAGACTCTGTGCCCTGAGAGAACCACAAGCCTCCCTCTCTCACCTCCTCCAGGTCTTTCCCTCATTTTCTTTTTTTCCTTTTTCCTTTTTCTTTTCTTTTCTTTCTTTCTGTTTTTTTTTTTTTTTTCCTCTGATACACCAGGCTGGAGTGCAGTGGCATGATCTTGGCTCGCTGCAATCTCTGCCTCCTGGGTTCAAGTAATTGTCATGCCTCAGCCTCCCGAGTAGCTGGGATTACAGGCACTCGCCACCACGCCCAGCTAATTTTTGTATTTTTAGTAGAGACGGGGTTTCACCATGTTGGCCAGGCTGGTCTCAAACTCCTGACCTCAGGTGATCTGACTTCCTCGGCCTCCCAAAGTGCTGGGACTACAGGTGTAAGCCACTGCACCCAGCCCTTTCCTTCATTTTCAATGTATCTCAGGGCATCCTAGACCAGCTGGTTACATGAACAAGACTCTCTGCACCAGCACTCCTCACCCCTTCTCTCTGTGACATCATCACCAATTGACACTCAGAATTTTAAAATTTATTAACATTATTATTATTGTAAGTTTTGAACATCTCTACCCAATGGGTTCCACAGGGCAGGATGGTTTTGGGGTGTTCGTTGTGGCATCCTCAGCACCCCTTACCCAGTTCAGAGTGCTTGCATAATAAATGTTTGCCAAATGCATAAATGGAGATCAGGAAGGGGTGACTCCCCACAAATTACCAGGTTAGAACATGGGATCTGGGCTTGGAACCCAGGCCTGTGTACTTAAGCTTCCAGTGACAGGTTCCATGCCGCAGAGATGGCAGCTGTTGCTGTCATGATTTTTAGGGTGATATTCTCAACATCCATCAGCTTCCCCACCCACAGGGGAGAGCTGGGGGGCCAAAGAGAGAGGTTGGGCTGGCTATGGCCTCCAGCCTGCAGGAGGTGACTCACCCATCCAGTGATGACAGGTGGCATTCCTCTCCTTCCCCAGGGGTCGGGGGGCTTTGGCCTGACATAAAGGGAGTGTCCTGCTTCTGGGAAGAGGACAAACAGGTGGGAGAGAAGGCCAGGTCACTGCCTGGAGGCTGGCATGTCTAGGCTAGAGGGTCACCAATTATGAAGTAGGGGAAGCCTGGGTTGGGCTGGTTGGACTGACTCCTGAGCCTCCCTGGGGTGAGAGACTGAGGCTCTAGTCCTCTAGTCCTTTCCCTAAGAAAACAGCATCCCAACCTCTCCTTCAGCCGGTCACAGGGAAATCTCTTGATGCCCCTCCACCTTCCCCTTGGCATTTTTGCCTGGGTCAAGAGGGACTTGAGCCAATTGACAAACACTTTTTGAAAGAAACAGCAAAGGTCCCACAGACTCTAGCCAGACAGGCTTTATTTACTTTATTGATTTATTTTAGAAAAGTCTTAACTATATAAATGACACTTGAATACAGTTCTGTTGCAGAAGACTCAACCAACCTCCACCCCAGTGAGTTTGCTGCCTCTGAGATTGCATTTGACTGCAAGTAAAAACTAGCAGGCACTAGGGTTTTGCCAGATGGGAGTTCATTTTTTTGTTTAAAAAGAAGTCCAGACGTGAGCAAGTCTGGGCTTGTAGACTTGTTCAGGGACATCACCAGTGACCAGCTTCCTGGTGTCCCATGTTGGTATGTGACTTTCAAACTCCTGGCTCAAGAGGGTTGCTTCTCAGCAAGGCAAGAGGGCAGGGAAGGGACAAAGTGTGTGCACCCTGGGTCTCACGGCTACCATTGCACCTGCGTGGTTTCAGGGGAGTCTGGGGAGGTCTGATTTCACTTGGGCACATTGCTGCCCCATTCAAAACTGGGGAAAAGGGGTGATGAATGATGGCAAGTGCTAGCGGCAATAGCCCTGGATTTCTTTTGTGCTGCCTGATTCGAAAGAGATTGTAATGTGGTTTTGCAGCCTGCTTTTCTGTTCCGCCTAACTATGTGTGTAGAGATTTGCCTTATCATTTTGATCTGCTACGTGGTATTCCATGGCATGGATGGACCATGGTTTATTTACCAAATTCCACGTTCATTGATATTTAGTTTTCCTGCCAAAACTTCACTATTATAAACAATACCACAGTGAGCATCCGCACGCAGCTCTCTGAGCGCATGTGTATTTCTACAAAATTGGGCATGCTGGGCAATGATGGATAGAGCTACCTCATCGCCACCAGGGCTTTGCCAATTTGCACTCCCTCCACCCACACATGAGAGGATGAGAGGGCCTACTTCCTCCACACTCACCAAGCCATCTGTCATTTAAAAAAAATTTCCCATTATGATTATTTTTGTTGTAATTTTTTTTTTAGCTATAGCTCATTGCAGCCTCAAACTCCTGGGCTCAAGCCATCCTCCTACCTCAGCCCCCTGAGAAGCTGGGACTACAGACTGATGCCACCACACCTAGCTAATTTTTAATTTTTTTGTAGCGATGGGGGTCTTACTATGTTGCCCAGGCTATTCCCAAACTCCTGGCTTCAAGCAATCCTCCTAACTCAGCGTCCCAAAGAGCAAGGATTACAGACATGAGGCAACCCCAGGCCATTTGTTATAATTTGAATTTCTCTTGTTAGTATTAATGTGGAGCCCCTTATCATTTATGTATCAGCTCTTTGTATTTTCTGATCTGTTCTTTGCCTTTTTAAATTATTTGGCCATTGTTTTGTGCTTAGTTGGTTTCTTTCTTTTCCAATTATGTGAGTTCTTTTCTATTTTACAAAAAATGCATTGATTATACCTTAATAAATGGAGTATATAATTTATGTTCAGTAAACTGCATTCCTTCAAAGCAGAGTTTCTCAACCTAGCACTGTTGACACTTTGGGTCAGACAATTCTTTGCTGTGGCGGCTGTCCTGGGCACTGTAGGATGTTGAGCGGCATCTCCTGCCTCTACCCACGAGACGTCAGTAGCATCACCTACCCCCATGCTGACCAAATGTCTCTGCACTTTGCCGAATGTCTCCTGGGGGTAAACCATCCTGTGTTGAGAACCTCTGATTTAAAGTGTACAGTTTGATGAGCTTTGATCGATGTGTACAACCAAGAATCCACCGCCTCCTCCAAGATCTTTGCGTTTCGTTATAAATATTTCCCCCCATCTGAGACTTGGACCTTCCTATTGGTGTAACCTCAGTCGAGTCACTTCATTTCCCTGAGTCTCAGTTTCCTCAGCTGTGAAATGGGGATAATGATTCTGACCAGGCAGTGGTGTCGTGGGACTCAGAGTGAACAATGCGTGTGGCTGGCATGTCATACGAGTGCAGTGAGTGCTAATTCTCTTGTCTTCCCTCACTGCGTGTGTATTTATTTAGTCCATAGATATTACCTGAACAACTACTATGTGCCAGGCCCTGGGCTGGGCACTGGATACCGTGGAAAACAAGATAGAAAAGGTCCATGTCCTCTATTGGGGGAGACAGACAGCAAAGAAGCCAACAAATGAATAAATAAGAGCAGTGTTCCCTGATGACCCCACACAGACCCATGCTGGGAAGCAACAAGATGCGCAATGTGGTGGAGAGGGCCCGGCGTGGGCAGTGGTCTTTGGAGAGAGTGAGAAGGTGCTGTCTAAGCTGAGTGCAGGAGAAGCTAGAGCAGCACGGAAGGGAAATCTAGTCAGAGGGAACAGCAAGTACGGCAGCTGTGAGGCTGGAGCTTGGACCTGGAGAGCTCCCATAAGGCCTTTCCCATGACAGCCAACAGGGGAGGAGAACCCATGGGAGGGGAACCCAGGGAAAGGCAGGTGCTTAGGGCTGTGCCCAAGGCCAGATAATGTTGGGGAGTGGCCAGAAGTGCAGTGGGCCAGGGCCAGGTGGGCTGAGGGCCTGGGACCTGCCTTACCTGCAGGCCCTTGTGGCGCCTCTTGTTCTGACTGTGGATTCTGCTCTGTTTCTGCAGCTGCCCCACCAGGTGGGGACTTGCAGCCCCCAACTCGGTGTTTTTTGGGACACTGCCAGGCCAGACAAGTGTTGCTGCCCCCCAGGCACCGGGACCGAGCCGAGGGTCTTATGTGTAATCAGCACCCAGAAAACGTGTGGAACTCAACTAGGGCCTGCCTCAGTTTCTCCACCTTGTATTTCCAGCCTCTGCCATTCACTCTGATTTGCCATGTGTCACAACCAGCACTCTGCGAGTTGCAGGGGATGCTTCAATGACCACCATATACGGTCCCTGTCCTTAGGGAGCTCACATTCTGACTGGGCAGAAATAACTCCATGCTTGGCACTGTGAGGGTGAGTGTGGCAGGGACCATCAGTGTCCACCAACATCCATCAGCTTTTTTCTCATACTGAGAGAATTTTGGAGCATTAGTGGGAAACACGCTAACATAATCGGCAGATAGTGATTCTATTTCCCAGCCTCCTTTGCAGTTAGGTGTGGTCATATGACTAAGCTCCAGCCAATGGGATTAAGTAGAGGTGATAGGCACCGCTTCTGAGGCATGCCCTTAAGAGGAATGAACCTTTCTCTCTCCCCTCTGCCTGGAACGTAGATGTGATGGAGAAGCTATAGCAGCTGTTTTGGACTTGACTGGAAGCTATGGATTGAGGATGACAACTAGAGAGAAGGAACCCAGATTTCCAGAATGAGCTTACGAACTAAACCTTCCCCAAAAGAGGCAAATTTTAAAGCCTTGACAATGAGAATGAAGATTTTTTGAGACAAAGTTTCCAGGAGAGACATAGCGTATAGGCAGATCCAGGGGCAGGAGAGAACATGGAGAATTTGAGGTACCTAAAGAAGTGGAGGACGGCTGGACCATAAAGGATAATGGGGCAGGTGAGATGGGGCTGGAGAGGTGGCAGAAGCCACTTTGAGGGCCTGAAAGAGCCAGGTTAAGCCCTTTGGACTTTGTCCTGTGGGTAAAAGGGAGTCATGGAAGGCTTATGGAAGGAGAGGGAGTGATTAGATTTGCTTCTTAGAGTGATCTCCCTGGCCACAGGGCAGGGAATGAATTTATTCATTTATAGGATTCAGGAAAAAAATTGAGGCCCTACTATGTGTCAAGCACTAAAGGTTATCAGTGAACAAAACAGACCTAATTCCCATTCTCATGGAGTTGCAACCTGGTGGGGTGAGATACGTGTGAAATAATCACACAGGTAAATAAGAAGTGTGATCAGGGCAATGGAGAGATGTACGTCAGGATGTGAGGTTTGTAATGAGGCGTTCAACTTGGGGGGCTCAGAAGAGCTTTCCTGAGCAAGGTGACAGGGAAACAGGAGTGGGAAGAGTTCTGTTCAGAGGAAACAGCATGGGCTGTTGATGCCAGACAGCAGCAGGGAGAGTGGGGGCTTGGCTGGTGTCCAGGTGGAAGATGATGGCAGAGCTGGAGAGACATGGGCACAGATGGAGAAGGAAAGCAGGGACTCTTGAGGGCCAGCCATCTTCTGGCTTGAGCAAGGTGTGTACCAACAGAGAAGGCCAGTGGGGAGGAAATATGATGAGTTCAAATATAGTGTGTTGGATTTGAGGTTCCCATAAGCCAATCAAGTGGAGATGCTGACTGGGTCTTTGCATACCAGGGTCTGGCACCCAGGGGGACTCCCTGGCCAATTACAGTCATGATCCTTCCACCTGGAGCACTGTGTGGACTCCCAGTCTCGAGCTTGCCAAGTGCCAGCCTTTGAGGGCACCTCATGTGTGCCGGGAGTTGTGCTTATGGTAGACACAGTGGTTGCCCATCCATGACTTCTTTGCTGACGGGATTCAGTTTTGTTGGTTGTGCCTCTACTCAGGAGCTCAGGGAAAGTGTCTATTCCTCGCCCCGGCTTCAGAGTGAGTTATAGGTCCAAGCCAACTGTGGCCATTCTCATTCCTCCGTCAGTGATTGGTTTGGAATTATAGATGTGATGCCATCTTGGCCAATAAGAAGTCTGCAGATCTGCAGAGGGGAAATTTGGGAACAATTTTCTCCATCATAAAAGGAGACACAGGGGAAAAAATGCCCTCCTCCTCTTTGTTTGATTTTATCATGTCCCAGTGTGATGCCTGGAGCCACAGCAGCTGTCTTGAAACCATGAGGAGACGTGTCCATAAATTGCTGAGAATGGCATAGCAGGAAGATGAAAATAATGTGAATCACTGGTTATATCTTTATGCCTCCAAATGAAACAACCCTGTTAAATGAAATTATAAGTCCTCTATCTTTTTATTTTGCCTTCTTTAGTCAAGTGTTTTGCTCCTTGTGGCTGAAGACATTCTGACTAAGAAAGTGTTCTTATGCACTATCTCACTTAATCCTCTCATAAACCTCTGAGGTTGATATTACTATTACAGCCATTTTACAATAAAGAAACGGAGGCTCTGGGCAGTAAATGACTTTTCCAAGGTCACAAGGACAGTGAGTTACAGAGTTGGGATTGGAGTCAAGGCTCAAGTGTTGGTCTGAGAGTGTAACTGATCTATAGCCACAATTTCCTTTTAAAAGTCTTTCCCCTAACACATTTTCAGTAGGGAACCGTAACCCTGTTCTTATTTTTCTCTGGAAAACTGTGATTATGGTTGGTGGGAAATTTAGAGTGGGCTGCATTTCTTTGTACACAGTTAATGGCTTTGATTATATGTTTCTGGTTTCTTTATTCTGAGAAAGGCTGCCATTGGTTGTAGAATATAATCAAATCATTTCTTATGTAAACAGCCATGTGGCACAGAGCCAGAGCAGTTCCATCAGCAGGAAGGTGAAAATGAAACTGTGTTGCCAGCCCCGGAAAGCAATCTGCTATTCAGAGGAAAAGATCAAGGATTAATGACATGGAGTTGGGCAAAGGCTGTTGCTGTGGCTCTGAGCATTATCAGGAGGCAGGGAACAAAGAACAGTTGTTATATGGGTTTGTTACAAAAGTTTTTCCTAATGTAATTCATGCAATGCTTGCCAAACACCAAGCATATCCTTAGAAAGCAGAAGGGAACAAAAAGAAAGGAAGGAAAGAAGGAAGGGAGGGAGGGAGGGAGGGAGACTTTTATCATCAATTATAAGACTCTTAGAAAGGGTTACTATCCTTAATATACAAAGAGTTCTTTGCAAAACAGTAACAGGCAAACCCCTTATTAAAAATCCACTATTCTGGCAGGTGAGGTGGCTCGTGCCTATAATCCCAGCACTTCGGGAGGCCGAGGTGGGAGGATTACTTGTGCTCAGGAGTTTAAGACAAACCTGGTAACACAGCAAGATCTCGTCTCTGCAAAAAATAGGGAAAATTAGACAGGTGTGGTGGCATATGCCTGTAGTCCCAGCTACTTGGGAGGCTGATGTGGGAGGATCGTCTGAGCCTGGGAAGTGGAGACTGCAGTGAGCTGAGATTGTGCCATTGCACTCCAGCCTGGGAGACAAAGGGAGACCCTGCCTCAAAAAAAAAAATCAACTATTCACAAATGAAGAAGTACAAAACGTGTGAAGACAAGTTCCACCCCACCAGTTATCAAGGAAATGTAAATAAAAGCTACAATGATATGTCATTTTCTGCCTATCAGTTTAGCAAAGACAAAAAAGATTGGCAACTCTCAGTGTTGCAGAGTAGATTCTCATACTCTCCCAAAGGGCTCTACAAGGGTCTCTGGGAGCAGAATGGCAACAAGCACCATGCCATTCACTGGGCAGAAATTTTAAAGCAACCTGGAAATTTAATTTGAGGGCATTTATTCTAAGATGTAATAGGCCAAGTAGTCTCTATGGGGAAGGTCGTTCATTGCAGCATTGTTTATAATGAAAAACTGGGGGAAAAAACTCTGAATATACCAAACTACAGAAGATTCATTAAGCAAACAATAGTCCTCATATAATGAAATGCTGTATTAAAAAATTATGAAATTGTGTTAAATATAAAACATTGTGTTAAGCTGTATTAAAAATACTCATTAAAATGACAATATAGAGGGCCAGACTCAGTGGCTCACACCTGTAATCCCAGCACTTTGGGAGGCCAAGGTGGGCAGATCACAAGGTCAGGAGTTCGAGACCAGCCTGATGAACATGGCAAAACCCCATCTCTACTAAACATACAAAAATTAGCCAGGTGTGGTGACAGGCGCCTGTAATCCCAGCTACTCGGGAGGCTGAGGTAGGAAAAGCTCTTGAACCTAGGCAGTGGAGGCTGCAGTGAGCCGAGATCATTCCACGACGTTCCAGCCTGGGTACCAGAGTGAGACTCTCTCTCAAAAAACAAACAAACAAACAAACAAAAAAGGTAATGTAGAGAGATGGCCATGACATTGTAGAGAAAAGCATTTTCGTGTGCATAATCTCATTTGTATTAAGTTATGTGTGCAATGGGCATACATTAAAAAGTGTAATCTAAAGGATGTTTCCCAAAATGTTGGCAGTGTTTATTTCTGGGCGGTAGGGGTAATTTTTACATTCCTTTAAATCAGGGTTTCTCAATCTTGACACTATTGACATTTTGTGTCAGATAATTTTCATTGCAGGGGACTGTCCTGGGCACTGTGGGATGTTTAGTGGCATATCTGGCCTCTCCCCACTAGATGCCAGGAGCACCCCTACCCCCAATCCTAACAACCAAAAATGTATCCAGATATTGCCACATGTCTCCAGGGGGCCAAAACAACCCTTGGTTGAGAACCACTATTTTAAATGCTTTTCTGCATTATTTAAATATTTTAACAACAAGCATGTATTGTTATCATAATCAGAAAAACAAACACATTTTTAAAAATTCAGTAAAGTCATCTGAGGCTCTGTGAATTGACTTTGGATTTGGTCAGCAAAATTCAGTCAGAGACCACAGAAATCTGTTATCTTCTTATGTTTGACACAAGGTTCTGGTGAAATATCTGGACATTTAGCAAAGTTTTCCCTGGGCTGGTTTTTGCTCGAAAAACAGCTTCTTTTTTTGCCATGGATTTGAACATAACTAAACTCCTAGAGTGGATGCTTTGACGGTCTTGCCCACTTTCTGTTCTTTTGGTAACTACTCCAATTTTGAAGGGATTGCCACGCTTCTCTCATGTGGTCTACCTTTTGGGGGAGCTGACTGCCTTCCTGACTCCAAATCTAAGCTAATTTTCTAAATCTCACCTTCAGCTTTAGCCACTGGTTCAAGGACGGACATGTAAGCAGGTTAGTTTGAATCTAAAGAAGAATCAATGTCAGGAGCTTCTGGAAAAGATGACTTCCAAGTAGCCACTCAAAGAGATCTTTGTTTGGACAGAATGAGACCTGAAATTGTCATGCTTGTTTTTACGCCGTGAAGAAAACCAGCCAGAGGAAACAAACAAACAAACAAAAACTGACACACGGAAGTTGAAGCTCTGATCAAACCAAGTCTGAAGCTCACTCTTCTACTCGGCTTTTCATTAATACAAGCCAATAAGTCTCTTTTATACTTTAAATCAGTGTGAACTGAGTTTCTATTCCTTAAAGCCCAAAGCTAACTTGTACAACCTACTTTGATAAGAGGAACCTCTCCCAGAGTCCTGCGTTCATGTCATTTTAGCAAATATGTATTGGACCCTTACTGGACACCAGGCCCAGTGTCTGATCCTGGGGGGACGAAGATGATGAAGACACAATCGTGGCCTTTGAGGAATGTGCTACCTGGGGTTGGGGAAGATGAGAGTGTGGGATGTGTGCCATGATGACAGGGACACAGAGACAGTCGGCTTGGGGTTGGGGAGAAGAAATCCTTGACTGAGCCTGTCTGAAAGGAGAGTAGGGAAGGGAGAAGGGCATCTGCCAGCCTGGATGCTTGAGAGATTGCTGTAGGGCAGGGCAGCCACCGTGTGCAGAAATGAAAGAGCTGTCGAGATGGGGAGCATGACCCCGGAGGCCTCCGGGGAACCCCACATAAAGGTGGCTCAGGCAGGACTGGGTCCCCAGAGAGAACCCTGCAGCTTTAGAGCATGAGCCCCACCTCCCACCTCCCGCCACTTGGTGCAGTCCAGCTGCTGGCAGAGAAGGTGGGGGTTGGGGAGGGACCCCTTGTCAGAGCCCAGCTTTTTCATTCCAAGGATGGAAAGACCAAAATATCAGCAAAGATGACAAGGATGAATATTCTATCAACAGCATTCATTCCACACAAGCTTCTATGGCAGAGGGCAAAATCAACCCAGGCTTAGGGATTGGTGGGAGATAGATAATCACCTATAACCCTGAAAAATATAAAGCTTTGATCATGCTCTAGAGGTTTCTAACAGACATTCCAGGGAAGTCAGGGAAGGCTTCTTGGAGGAAGAAGCACTTAAGCCAAGAGTTCCCTTGGCAAAGCTGGGAAGGAAGGGGTTTCAGATGGAGGGAACAGCCTGTGCAAAGGGCCTGTGGCAGGAAAGAACATATACGAGCAAGGGCTTTGCATTCACACCCTACTTTTCATGGGTCCTGACCACAAGCCTGTAAGGTAGGTCTTGTTATCACCATTTTAGAAATGAAGACATTGAGACTTAGAGAAGCAGTGACCTGCCCAGGGACACACAGCCAGGAAGCAGCAGAAATGGAAATTGAACCTGCGTTCTTCATCATACCCTGGTCTGTCCCTGGTAGGGGTCAACCAGCAGCTTTCTGACTGCTGGGATACTTCTCTTTGAGAACACAACAGTTCTAAAAGTGTGGTCCAAGGATCCCTAGGGGTCTCCAAGATCCATTCAAGGGCTTCATAGGATTATTTGCTGTTTTTACTCTCATTCTCACACGAGTGTAAAGAGTTTGAAAAGTTCACTGATAGATGTTTAGGTTGCACATTGCAACTGAATTTAAGATATTACCACTGGCTAGGTTTTGTGTAGCATTAAGGAAAATTCATGGCCGGGTGTGGTGGCTCATGCCTGTAATCCCAGCACTCTGGGAGGCTGAGGCAGGCAGATCACCTGAGGTCAGGAGTTCAAGACCAGCCTGGCCAATATCCATCTCTACTAAAAATACCAAAATTAGCTGGGCATGGGGGTGGATGACTGTAATCCCAGCTACTTGGGAGGCTGAGGCAGAAGAATCACTTGAACCCAGGAGGCGGAGGCGGAGGCTGCAGTGAGCTGAGATTGCGCCACTGCACTGCAGCCTGGGCGACAGAGTGAGACTGTGTCTCAATATATATGTATTTCACAATGTGACAATATCCTCCCTTTTTCCAACTATATTCCTTTGGAAGCCAGGTTTTCTCAGGTACTTAATCCTAAACAAAGTCTCACAGCAGATCCACCACAGAAGCAGGTGTGAGGACCCGCTGTCCCCCGAGGCCAGCTGTTAGAAAGAGATGCAGAAATATCCACAATCCAACAAATGCCACTTCTCTCACTAAGTTTGTCTGTTTTAAAATGCATAGTTATTTATTATAAAAATGTTATGTTCATGTAATGAATTTATTATTACATTTGAGTGAATAAATAGTTATACATTTCTTAGTTTTCATTTCTAACATGAATATCGACTGATAGAATCCACACAAGCAAGAGCTCCTTGGGGTTCTCAGCAGTTTTTTACAATGTAAAGGGATCCTGAGGGCTGCTGTCTGGGGAGGTTGCAGAACTGGCCTGTCTTCCCTGCCCTGCACACCACCAGGCCCCTGCTCTCTTCCTTTCTCCCTTCCACCCTTCTGCCCTTTCTCCCTCTAAGTCTGTACTCAGTGCCCCCAGGAAGGGCTGGGACACCAAGTACGGGGATCCCAGGAGGCTTCCTGGCTTTTGAGTTTCAAAAGTTGAGAGAAGCAGGAAGAACTCACATCTTGCAGAGAGCAAGGCTCCCCTACCCAGAACCAGAGCCAGCGTCGCAGGGTAGGTACAGAGAGGGGGTGTCAGGGGTGGCCCCTAGCCTGGGGCTGAGCCCAGAGAGGCCCAGAACCTTAGGTAGAAGCAACTTCTCCAGAATTCTGGAAAGGCAGCCTCCAACCAGCCCTTGAAGTAGCCGGGAAGCAGCCAAATGACCCCTAGGACCAGGGGCAATGGGAAAGGGACAGCCACAGCAGCAAGCAGAGCCTCAGGTGGGGGCCAGCCTGCATCAGGCAATGCCTAGTGGGAAGACAACACCCAACACCAATGCCCCCGTCCTCACTCCTATCCCCAACACCTTGGCCTCACGAAAGACCAAGGGACCCAGGGCCTTCCCAGGAGAAGTGGGGTGGGGCGGTGGCGAGGGTGGGAATCACCATTAGATAAAGCCCCCTCCAGCCTGGCATAACCATGGCACAAGATGGAAAATCAGCTCCATTTGTGGAAACATGAAGAAACTCTACAGTGCCAGTGTGTGAACTGGGACTCATACGTACCCCATGTGGAAAAGCCCCACTCATGTGGGATGTAGCCTCCATGACAGATCTCTTTCTTTGGGCATCAGAGAGGTTGAGTCACTTGCGTGAGGCAGCTCAGCAGGAAGGGGCAGAGCTGGGATTTGCCCCAAGACCCTGGCTCCAGCCCACATGCCCTTGACCGCGGGCTGCTGAGGGAGGGTGTTCATCCCCCATTCCTGGCCAGAGTGTGGGGCTCAGAATCCCAGGCTGGGCCTGGGGGTACAGCCCCTGGGATTGGAGGATTAGACCCCAGGGCCCCTTAGGTGAGCAGAGGCCAGTCAGTCATGCAGGGTGTGGTGGAGCTAGGTCTCTTGCCCAGGCTATACACCAGGTGCCCCCTCACCTGCTGAGTATCCTGGGAGGGGAGGGTAAGGGCCTCACCCAGCAGGACAGGTTCTTCAAGGTCCTCTGCCTGGGAAGTGGTTTCCTGTGCCTCTCACTCCTCCCGGAAGGGTAGACAAAGATGCCCCAGAAACAGGCCCAGAGAGGCCAAGAGATTAGCCAGAGGTCACACAGAAGGTCATGGGAGTGCCAAGACCACCCTTTATGGAGTCTTGTGGGAGGCAGAGACCCTGAGGAGGGAGGCACAGAGCTGGGTCCCTGTCCCTGCCCTTGCATAGAAGGCTGTTGGGGGACATCGGGGCAGGTCCTGGACGGGCTCCTAACTGAGGCAGCACAGACGTTGTCCGTGATGCTCCCCTCTCACCCTCCACAGGTACACCATCGTAACTGTGGGGTTTATGCCCTAGACATCTCCTACATCCAACCACATCTCCTCACCTCCCTGGCTAAGCCCTGGGCCAGGCCCCTCACTCTCATCCACGGACTGTGGCCATTGCCCCTCCTCTGCTCTTCCTGCTTCCAGCCTCACCCACTCTCTTCTCCACACTCCTTCCTCTGCCTACAACCTTCTGTGGCTCCCACTCACCCAACAAAAAGCCCAAACTCCTCTCCGTGGCCACAGGCCCCTGGCCAGCTCTCCTGTCTCATCACCACTTCCGATATCTGCTCCTTTGACGTGCAGCTCCAGTGAAATGACCTTCAGTTTCTGTCCACCAGACATTTACACATTCTATTCCCTCTGTTTGGAACTCTGTTTGCACTATTTTTTTGTCATTTGTAAAAATTGAGGTGAAATTCATATAACATGCAATTAAACATTTTAAAGTGAACAACTCAGTTGGCATTTAGGACATTCACCACGCTGGGCAGCCCGTATCCTGGCACTATTTTTCCTGATCCTCCTTTTCATCCTTTCAGTCATCCAGACATCACCTCCCCTAGGAAGCCCATCTTGACCTTCCCCTCCTCCCCATAGGTTGGATCAGATGCCTCTTTGGACCTGCCAGGGCCCCTGTGGCTCCCCCACTGTGTTGTGTTGCCTGCCAGAGTGTGAGTGGGCTGAGGGCAGGAACCACGTCTGATTCTTCTCAGCACTCATGACACCTGCACATGTGTGGACTTGGGGTGTGTTGTGATGAATGACAGAGGCAGAGACAGGTGGAGAGATGGTAAAATGTGAACTGAGCATCCCTTCGTGCCAAGCCCTGTGCTCAGTGCTTACGCATGTCATGCCGTGGGGGACAGAGCAGACACAGAACCTGCCCTTGTGCAGCTGACATCCCCAGGGGTGGAGTGAGGGGTGGGCCAACATGCCCCCTGACAATTACAAGATGGCATCATCGGGTCCCCGATGATGAGTATAAGGCATTGTGGGAGCACCCAGAAGCCTCCTGACCTGCCTTGGCTGGGAAGGTTCCTCGTGGGTGGCATCTAAAGGTTGTGAAATACAGAGAGGGGTGAGCAGGGTAGGTGCAGAGGGCTGGCAGGGAGTGTCCCCAAAAGAGAGCACAGCAGGGACAAAAGCCTGGCCCAGGGGGTCCTGACCGCGATGATTTTGTTCTCCCCGGGAACATTTGGTGCTGTCTGGAGATGTTAGTTTTCACAACTGAGGAGAGTGCTGCTGGCATCCAGTGGATCGAAGCCCCAGATGCTGCTTAGTGTCCTACAGAGCACAGAACAGCCCCACAATGGAGAATGGCCCAGCCAGAGGCTCAGAAACCCTGGCACAGAGGCAGGCCTTTGGGCGCACTAAAAGAAGCTCAGGAGAGGAGGCTGGAGGAGGCGCAGGCAGCCTCAGCCCCATCCAGGACTTTGGATTTGGGGATGGGGTATCTAGCCCAAGAGAGTACTTAGGCAGCAGAGGACCTGCTGAGATGTAGGGTCCAGGAAGCTCCCTCTGGCCGCAGTGTGGACTAGGATGACACAGCGGTGTGATCCAGTGGCAGAGAAGTCAAGGAAAAGGGCACAGAGAGTGCAAAGTTTCTGAGGTAGAAACTGGCTGAGTGGGTTCTGGAGACAGAGGGGAGGCCAGCATGGGTGAAGTGCAGAGACTACCAGAAGATGCCATGCAAGGCCGTGGAGGCTGCAACAAAACTTAGGGGGTTAGTCCAAGAGCAATGGGGAGCCCTCGAAAGTGTTTCACCAGGGGAGGGGCACAGTCAGCCTTGGGTCCTAACAGGTTCCCTCTAATCATGGGTGGAGAATGGATCCTAGGGGTGACGGCAGCGCAGGGAGATGAGGAGGAGGCAAGGCTGGGGTCAGGTCAAGCCCGGAGCTGGAGTGAGGGGTTGAGGGGGTGTGGCCACCAGGCCCAGCTCATGGGTTTGATGGGGATGATAGGCAGAGGACTGGAGAGCGGCTCAGAAGTTTCTAGCTGGCTAGGCAGCCTGGACAAGGGGACTTTCAGGCATCTCTTTTCACCTCATGGCTCCTGGGGGCCGAGGGCCCTGATATCTGTGCCTCCCACCCCTTCCTGGACAAGTCCAGCCTCTGCATGGATGTCCTCAACCCATGCACCTGCAGGAGGCAGCCCGGGATGCTTGATCTCAAAGTGGAATCCAGCTGCTGGCACCACCTCTTAAAGAAAGGCCAGAAGAGGACGGAGTTGGAAAAAGCCCCGTGTTCCACAGTCGACTCTCAGCAGCGCCCGTCTCTGCTGTCTGCAGGGCCTAGGTTCAAATCCTGCCTCTGCCACCACATGCTCAGTGCCTTGGGCTCCTCACCTGCGGGGTGAGTACGGCAGCGCCTCCCTCAGAAGGCTGGTGATCATTTGAAAATGAGAGAATTCATGGAAAGTACCTGGTGCATAGTCAGTGTTTAGTAATTGTCAGTGAATATTACTATTATTATTAATTAGGGCATTGAAAATAATTCACATTTGCTCCTGTCCCCAGCTGGAAGGGCCAGTTTTGGCTTCAAATCAGCCGGGACATCTTAGCTGATGCAGGGCCACACACAGAGCCCCATGCCAAGCTCCCAGGGGAATAAACCAGGGGCGGGCTCTTCCCCTCATAACTGACAGCCCGAGAAAAATTGCAGTTTGCAAGACACTCGTGTGGAAAGGGAGGACTTTGGAACCATGAACCCACTCCCACACTCAGATGCCAGGGCCTGGGGCAAGTCCCTGAGCCTCTTGGAGCCTCCTGGGGCCTCATTCTTCCCATCTGCGGAATGAGAACTCTGCTGCCTACACAGGTTGCCGGAAGGCGGAATTGTACCCTCTCTACTCTACTTTTGAGACACAGGAGGGGCTAACTCTGCCTTCCTGGGATGGCATCCTGGTCCCTCGAGGCCCCCTTTAGGGCTGAGGGCTCCTCTTTGCCAAGCAGCTCTCGTCTCACAGACCCTCGCGCCAGCCCTCAATTGTCCCAATTCTGCTGATGAGGACTTGGAGACGTGGCCAGGTACATCACAGAGCTGAGGCCATGCCAAGCTCGGCACCCTCCCAGTCGAGGTGCCTCCCCCTTGCTCCCCTCTCAGCCCTCAAAGTCACTGGGACTCATAATCTCAAGCCAGAAAGTGGGGCCAGATGGTGGCAGATCCACGGGCGTCTGTTGCATCATTAAGTGAGGGTGAAAAATGTTGCTTGTAATTAAACAAGGGAACCAGGACAGCAGCGGCCCCCGCAACAGCTGTGGCGGCTCAGGAAGGGAAGGAAGACTCTGGCTGGGAATGAGGGGTGGGGGAAGAAGCCTGTGGAGGTTGTGACCTCTGTTCCTCCCCTAACATCCCAGCTCCACCTCTGCCAGCTGCATGGCCTTGGCTCCGTCCCCTCCTCTCTTTGTGCCTTGGTTTCCAGACAACAGCAAGAGCGGGGCTTGTCCTGGTCTTGTCTCACCTGTCCCCACCTCAGGGCCTTTGCACTTGAGGTGCCCCCTCCCTGGCAGGTGCTTCCCACACTCAGATCTTCCCAGGGAGGCCCCTCCACCTGCTCCAGGTCACAGCTCAACTGCCTCCTCCTCCTAGCGGCTTCTCGAGCTCTCCCATCTGGTCACCTGCTTCTGTTTTCTCCACAGCTTGGCTTGGTGCCCTGCACACAGTAGGTTCTCAATAAGTACTTGTTAAACAAATGGAGATCCCTGTGTCATTTGTCCCTTTTATCTGTCATTCTCTTTGCTCCAAAGCCATGAGGCCATTTCACCAATGAGGAAAACTGAGGCAGGTGAAAGAGGACACACCTTGCCAGCCTCCTCAGGTGAAGCACTGGTGATGTGGACAGCCACTGAGCTTGATCACCCCTGGGTTCAAATCCTGGCTCTGCCTCTCCTTGGCAGGGGGACCTTGGACAAGTGACTGTGCCTCTCTGTGCCTCCGTTTCCTCATGTGTAAAAATGGATGGTTATATTGAACTCTCAGGGTTCTTGCGAGAGTCAAAATAAAAGTGTTAAAGCAGGTGGTAGCCACTAAGTACCAGAAATAGTGTTCCATAAAATATCTGCTGAATTAAGGAGGTGAGAATCATTGTCCACATTTCACAAATGGGGGAAACTAAGGCACAGGGAGGTGAAGCTAATTAAACAGTGGAACTGAGTATCACCTAAGTCTATTCAACTCCAGAGGCCTCTTTTGTGCAATGAAAGTAACATTATGGAAAATTATAGGCCTCAGGACTCCCAAGTGATGGGAGGGCTAGCGTGTAAGAGGATGACTGGACAGGCACAGCCAACTTCCATGTGGGGGGGACAGGCAGGCAGCAGAGATGGCCCTGCCAGGGCCCACATGAAGGATGGCTGGCCATGGCCAGTCTCCACTCTCTGTCTTTCTGATATTCCATTGAGGAGTCTTGCTCTACCACTCTCAGTCCATGGAGTTTGAGCAAAGCTGACCCAACTTCTAGCTTCAAGGAGGTCCATGTGACTGAGAACCTGGCCATGGGCCACGCGGCATGGTAAGAGATGGCCACATGATCCAGTCACAGCCCGTGAGAGCCAGTCTGGGGGCTTTGATAGGAATGGTTGAGAGAGAGTACTGGGGTTTCCCTCTGGGTTGCTGGGCTGATAGGATCATATTAGTATCAGTGGGAGTCATAGTCACCGTGGCAGTAGCAGCAGCAGTTGTAGTAATAACAGCTAGCACTTATTGAGCATTAGGTGTGTTGGTTAGTTAGTTAGTTATATTGATTAACTCCCTCTTCCAGAGAGACGTGGAAAACGATATCATTCAAACACCTGGATCTAGATATGCCTGAAGCAAGCACCCATGGAATTTTTATGTGACCCAATAAATTATCTTTCACCTAAACTGTTTTTAGTTGGATTTTTGTTCCTTTCAACTGAGATAGCCCTGACTAATCCACCTGCCTTCTGGACATTATCTAGGCATCCATCTCCCCATTATTACTGTAGCTGAAGCAGTGCGCCCATTAACTGTTTTATGCTTGTCGCTGACTCACAGGTTTCCATTGGAGTTCTTGGTTCATCCTGCCCAAACAGAGGCCCCAGGCCTACTCCTTTTCCCATTCACACTGAGCGGGAGAGAGGGCGTGTAGGCGTGAGTGCACACCTGTGTTCCAGGAAGGTGCTCTGTGTGGTTTGCTTGGCCCCCAAACACACCTTGTTATTAGTGTGATGACTGCTACTAAATAGTCCTCCCGAGCAGATCAGCTGCTTTGCATAAATGGTGATCTCACCAAGACTTCCTGACAACCCCACAAGGCAGGTATTGTCATCCCATTTTAAACATGAGGAAAATGAGGTTCAGAGAAGCAAAGCCTGAGTCCCACAGCTCTAAGCAGCAGATCCTGCACTCCCTAACTCCACAGCTGAGCCCCTTCCTTTTTTTTTTTTTTTTTTTTCTGAGACAGAGTCTCGCTCTGTCGCCCAGGTTGGGGTGCAGAGGTGCGATCTTGGCTCACTGCAAGCTCCGCCTCCCAGGTTCATGCCATTCTCCTGCCTCAGCCTCTGGAGTAGCTGGGACCACAGGTGCCCACCACCACGCCCGGCTAATTTTTTTTGTATTTTTAGTAGAGATGGGGTTTCACTGTGTTAGCCAGGATGGTTTCAATCTCCTGACCTCGTGATCCATCCGCCTCGGCCTCCCAAAGTGCTGGGATTACAGGCATGAGCCACCGCGCCCGGCCAGCTGGGCCCTTTTCAAGACCCAAGTTCACGGACTCCGGGTGCCAGAACTCAAGGTCAACTTGGTTTATAATATGTGTGACAAATCTATGTGTATGTAGAGTCTATGAGTGTGTGTGTATAGTACATGTGTCAAATCTCTAAGTATGCAGAGTCTATATGTGTGTGTATAATATGTCTCCAATCCACACATACAAATAGAATGCAAATAAGGAGGTATTCTATAGGTAATCTATATGAATATTGAATGTGTGTCTCATATATGTGCCAAATCTATATGTATGCAAAATATATATGTGTGTAACATATATGTAGAACCTATATAAATGTACAATATATATGTGTGTGTATAATATGCATGTAGAATCTACATCTATGTAGACATATATGAGTGTGTGTGAAATATGTGCATAGGATCTATATCTATGAAGGACATATATGAGTGTGTGTCTCATATGTGCATAGGATCCATAGAGGACATATATGAGAGTGTATGTGTGTGTCTGCATGTGTGTGTGTGTGTGTCTAATATGTGTGTGGAATCTCTGGTTTCACCCGCCCTGTATCTCTGGGCAGCAGGTACATTGTGGAGTGGGAGAAAACAATGACTACCTTTTCCCACCTCAGCCTGCACCACCCTGGACCAGCCACTGTTCCCTGCTCCCCTCTGGCCTCCTGCAGTCACCTGGACTCCCTGCTCTGCCCCTACCCCAACCCATTCTCCCCTTGGGCTGGAGGGATACTATTAGAACCGAGGTCAGGTCAGGGATCTCTGCACAGAGCTTTCCATGGCTCCCACCTCTTTTAGAGCAAAGCCAAAGTTCTCGCAACATCCTGCAAGGCCCTGCCTGGTCTGGGACCTCCCTCGTGGCCTCCCTGACCTAACTGACCCTGTCTCCCTCTTCCCCTTGGCTGCAGCTGTGCAGCCTCTTTCTCTGGGACCACGCATGCTACAGCCCAGCACCTGCGCACTTGCAGTTCCTGCCCCCATGCAGATCCCCTGCCCCAGAAGTCACTTCGTTCAAGTCACAGCTGAAACGTCACCTCCCCGAAGAGGCCTCACCAGATTCTCTCCAGCTCCTTCCCCTGTGTGGATGTTCCTAAGATGCACCCATGCGACATTCTCCCACCACCCAACACAGTGCCTGACATGAGGTAGGTGCTCAGCCACTAGCTGATGGGTGAAGGGGCAAAACCAGCCAGCGATCAGGTCAGCGCTTGTCCTGCTGAACCTCCTTTCAGGCCACCCAGGATCTGCACGACCTCACGTGGCCTCTGCCCACCACTGTCTTCCCACAAGCTCACCCACTCCACTTCCTTCTTCAGAGCCTTTCTCTGCCTACATTTAATGGCTTATTTTTACGAAAAAGCAAAAAGGGAAGTGTCAGCAGCAACATCCTTCGCCTCTCATTCCAGAATGTTTCTCTGTCACTACCGGGCCTCATGGGGAAATTCTGCCTTCTGGGACAGTCCCGCCTGGTGTGCAGGAAATGGTGTTCCAGATAGCTGAAGTTTCTGGATAACTGAGGATAACCTCCGGAATCAAGGAATGGAAAAAGCGTGGCCTGTGGTTGACTCTAACCCACCAAGGAGCTCTGTTAGGCCAGCACTTTTGTAATTTAACAGCTCTAGCAAAATATAGTTCACCTAACATAAAATTCACGCTGTAAAATTGTACAATTCAATGGTTTTAAGTACATTCACAGAGTTGGGCAACCATCACTGCAATCAATTTTAGAACATTTTCATCACCTCCCCAAAACACCCCATATCCCATGCCTACTCCCCATACCCCCTCACCCCAGCCTCCCCAAATCACCAATCTACTTGCTGGTTCTATAAATCTGCCACTTCTTGGCATTTCCTAGGAATGGAATCGTGCCCTATGTGGCCTTTTGTGTCTGGCTTCTTTCACTCAGCATCATGTTTTCGAGGTTCATTCACATTGTAGCATGAATTCGTAGTTCATTCTTTTTGTTGCCAAATAATATTCCGTTGTATGGCCCCACCACATGGTGTCTACCCATTCGTCCAGTGATGGACATTGGAGCTCTTTTCACTGTGCAGCTATGATGAATTGTGCTGCTATGAACATTTGTGTGTCAGTTTTTGCACGGACATATACCTCTGTATCTCTTGGGTATATACCTAGAAGTGGAATGTCTGGGTCATGTGGTAACTCAATCTACACTTTTGGGGAATTGCTCGACTGTTTTCCAAATCGGCTGTACCTTTATACAATCCCACCAGCAAGATATGAGAGTTCTAGTTGCTCACACCCTCACCAACATTTGCTAGTGTCTGTCTTTTTGATCATTTGCCATCCCAGAAGGTGCAAGGTGGTAGGCCAATGCTTTGCCTTCATTAGTGCGAAATGTTTAAAAATTAGGAGAGTTTCTTATTTTTTAATTTTTATTTTTTGAGACTGAGTCTCTCTCTGTTGTCCAGGCAGGAGTGTAGTGGTGTGATCTCGGCTCACTGCAACTTCTGCCTCCCAGATTCAAGTGATTCCTCTGTGTCAGCCTCCTGAACAGCTGGGATTACAGGCACCTGCCACCACGCCCGGCTAATTTTTTTTTTTTTTAATTAGAAATGGAGTTTCGCCATGTTGGCCAGGCTGGTCTTGAACTCCTGACCTCAGGTGATTCGCCCACTCATCGGGCTGAGTGCTGGGATTGCAGGTGTGAGCCATTGCACCTGGCCTAAAAATTGGGAGAGTTTTTATCAAACTCTCAGGATCCCTGGCTTCTCTTGAGGAAGATGGCTTTTTGGCATGACTGGGATGCATTTCCCATGGAGGCTGAGTCACAGCCACCCTCCAGGCCACCACAGTCCTCATCCAGCCAACTCCCTTGTTGAAGGGACTTCAGGGGTCCTTTGACATTGAGGTCTATAACATGTGTTTGAGCCCAGATGAGGTCGACAAAGATGAGGAACTTTCATCACTTGGCCTTTCTGGAATCGACTTTCCCTCAGGCGGACTAGGGGTGGAACCGCGAATACATTTTCCTACATAGTGTATCCCACACTGACACAGGGTACAGGTTAAGGATCCTTTATCCAAAATGCTTAGGACCAGAAGTGTTTTGGATTTCTATATTTTCCAAATTTTGGAATATTTGCATATACACAATGAGATATCTTAGGGATGGAGCCCAAGTCTGAACATGACATTTACTTATGTTTCATACACACCTTATACACACAGCCTGAATGCAATTGTATACAATTTTTAATAATTTTGTGCATGAAACAAATGTTGTGTACATTGCACCATCAGAAAGAAAGGCATCCCACGCCTATCTCAGTTACCCATGTGGACAATCTGTGGTTGTTTGCCATCACCCTTATTCCTGACTCTGAATTTATATGCTATCAATAAGCAATCATTGCCTTACACTTACTCACACATAAGTACCCATGGTAAAAGGTATGACATAGCATTAATACAGTGGAAAAATAAGGAGTTCAAGATGATCAAGCGGAGCAGCAATATCAGCAGACACAGAGCTCAGCCGTGAAACAACAGGGACAACAGACAACCGTGGGCCTTCACTTACGGCGTCAGGTCGGCACTCAAAAAGTTTCGGATTTGGGAGCATTTCGGATTTCAGATTTGCGAATTAGAGATGCTCCACCTGTATTCTCACGGTGATCCTGGAAGGGATTCATTGTCCCTGTCTCCAGATGAGAAAATTGAGGCTTCCTGAGGAGAGAGCACATGGCCTGCCCTGGGTCACATGCTGGTGAGGGTCCAGGCTGGAATTCCAGGCAGCTCGTCTGACCTCCCAGCTGTGTGGTTTTTGGTTTTTGTTTTTTTGCAGAGACAGAGTCTTGCTGTGTTGCTCAGGCTGGTCTTGAACTCCTGACCTCAAGCAATCCCCCAAGCCCGCCTCCCAAAGTGCTGGGATTATGGTGTGAGCCACTGCACCTGGTAGTCCTGTGCCTTCTGTGATATTACATGGTCCATGAGGTCCCTGGGTCTTTCTCACATCCTCACACTGCGGTGGGGAGCCCAAGATGCAGGTCTCTTTCTTAAAAGAATTGTGTTTGAGCAAAAAAGCCCAGAGAAGTCACCATCTTTCCACCTCAGGATCTCACACAGTTCTGATAATTATAGGTACAGGGCAGTCTCAATTTCAAATGCTCAAGTCCTAAACAGATTGATTTTATTCACTGGACTATGAGTTCCAGCAGGGAGGGGACCTTACGTGTTTGTTCACTCCCATGTCCCTTGTAAGAAGCACCTTCCAGGCACAAGGTATCTACTATGGAAATATGTGTCTGATGAACGAATGGAGCTGGTGATACATTTATTTATTTTTATTTTTATTTTTTTGAGATGGAGTTTCACTCTTCTTGCCCAGGCTGGAGTGCAATGGTGCGATCTCAGCTCGCTGCAACCTCCATCTCCCGGGTACAAGTGATTCTACTGCCACAGCCTCCCGAGTAGCTGGGATTACAGGTGCCTGCCACCATGCCTGGCTAATTTTTTTTGTATTTTTAGTAGAGACGCGGCTTCACCACGTTGGCCAGGCTGGTCTTGAACTCCTGACCTCAGGTGATCTGCCCGCCTTGGCCTCCCAAGCTGGTGATACATTTAAAAATAGAGTTTCCAATATTTTTTTCCATAACTTTTTTTCAAAACTTTTTTTTTTCAGCAAAGGTGTTTTGCTAAATGTCTAATCAAACATGCTTGAATGTATCTACCCTACTGCTTAGCTTCAGATCGCGACTCCTCCTTCTCTTATAAGAAAGTTACTCAACTTCTCTGGGACTCAGTATCCTCACCTAGAAAATGAGGACAAGCATGTAAATACCTGAAAGTCAGTGCAGGTACCTGTAAAGCTCTCAGGACACTGTGGGAATTAGTGGCTGTATTCATTATTATTATTATTATTATTATTATTATTATTATTATTATTTGTTTTCATCTGAGAGCCAGGCCAGGGGATTGGGAGACAAACTTGCATCAGGTTGCTAACTCTGGGTGACTCAGATTCTTGCCTGCATCATGGAGAGTTCACAGGAAGGGTCATGGTGTCCCCTGAGAAATGAGAAGGAACCAACTGGTCCATGAATATGAGGGGAAGTGACTGAATGTTGGTTAGCATGAGCTGGAAAATGCACACTCGGTTGAGTTGTTCAATCCACCCAGTGACAGCAAGGCCCTCGGGTACACTGGGGGAGCCAGGTACATGCTCAGGGCCCAGTATAGAGGGGCCAGGCCTCAATGGCAGAGGGGATCCCCGCAGCCTAGAGCTGGAGGCTCCTAAGCCCTGGAGACATGGGGGGGCCTTTGGAAGGGGGAGGCACGAATGCTGCCTTGGCTGTTTTTGGCTTGATGCTGGGGTGTCCCTCAGCCTCCCACCTGCCTAGAGAAGACAGTCATGTTCTTCAAAAGATGGAGATCTGGCCGGGCGTGGTGGCTCATGCCTGTAATCTCACACTTTGGGAGGCTGAGGTGGGCGGATCATTTGAGGTCAGGAGTTTGAGACCAGCCTGACCAACATTGTGAAACCTCATATCCACTAAAAACACAAAAATTAGCTGGGTATGTTGGCATACTCTTGTAGTCCCAGCTGCTCGGTAGGCTGAGGCAGCAGAATCGCTTGAACCCGGGAGGTGGAAGTTGCAGTGAGTTGAAATCGTGCCATTGCACTCCAGCCTGGGCAATAGGAGTGAAATTCCATCTCAAAAAAAAAAAGATGGAGATCCTGGGATTACTCCCAGACATCGGGAGATTCTCAAGGGCTCAGTCTTCTGGCAGTTTCTTTACTTGCTTTGGTTGAATTCTTCATTTCCACCCAGGTCTCACCCCTCCAGGCTGCCAGTCTCTCTCTGCACAGGCCACAAACATGGGGCCTGCCTGAGTTCCTTCATCCCTCTCCCCAAGTTATAATAACAACATGATAACAGTAATAGCTCATATTTACTGAGCACTTACCATGTGCTGGCATTGTGCCCATTACTTTACTTGAAATAACTCATTTAATCCTTGTAACACCCTGTGACATTGGTGGTTTTTTACCATCCGCAGTTCACACATGGAGAAACTGAAGCCCAGAATGGCGCAGTCTGAACTCCGCTAAGGAGCTGGCAGGTAGGGTAGTTTCTGGCAGTCCTCCTGCCTGAACCCTGAATACATCTGCAGGCCACAAATATGCCAGGCAGCCAGATGAAGCCTCTGGTGCTCAGCCTCCCTGGCAGTGAGAATCAGTCCCTCTGCACTACTCAGAAGGCAGGTGAGCAATGTCAAGGGCAATTTGGAAGCAACCACTAATCCATAGATTTTGGCACACTGGTCCAATCCTTTTGACTGTAAGGAATAGAAACTCAACCTCAAGAGGCTTTAAAAGTAAGGAAACTTATTATCTCATAGATCAGATGTTTGGAAGTGATGGGGAATCAGAGATTGGTTAATTTGGCAGCTTGGTGACATCAGCAAAGACTCAGGTCCTAGAACTCAGGATTTGTCTTCCAGCTGGCTCTCCTCATTGACTCAAGATGGCTGCTGCTGCTCCAGACATCACAGCCCTTCTCTAACAATACTTGTGAGATAAAACCTCCCTCTCCTTTTTCCTTTTATCTAAGCACTCTCATAAATAATTTTTTTAAGTGTGGGCAGCATTGGAAACTGCACATAATGATGTTTTATAAATGCCTTTTTAAATTGTAGTAAGAACATTTAACATGAGAGCTACCTTTTAAACAAACTTTTAAGTGTACACTATGGCACTGTTAGCTATAGATACGATGTTGCACAGCAGCTCTCTAGAACTTATTCATCTTGCATAACTGAAACTTCAAACCCACTGAACAGCAGCTCCCCATTCCTGCCTCCCTCAACCCCTGGCAACCACCTTCTACTGTCTGCTTCTGTGAGTTTGGCTGTCGGAATCATGCAGCATTTGTCCTTCTGGGACTGGCTTATTTCACCCAGCATAATGATCCAGCAATATCACCCCTAGATATTTATTCAAAACGACTGAAGTCACGAGCCAAGATCGTGCCACTGCACTCCAGCCTGGGCAACAGAGCGAGACTCCATCTCGAAAAAAAAAAAAAAGAAAAAGACTGAAGTCAGGCTTCAAAGAGATATTTGCACTCCCATCTTCATTACAGCATTATTTACAATAGTCAAGACGCAGAAACAACTCAAATTTCCACTGAAGGATGGATGAATAAAGATAATGTGGTATATGCATACAAAAGAATATTATTGGCTGGGCGCGGTGTCTCACACCTGTAATCCCAGCACTTTGGGAGCCTGAGGCGGATGGATCACCTGAGGTCGGGAGTTTGAGACCAGCCTGACCAACATGGAGAAACCCTGTCTCTACTAAAAATACAAAAAATTAGCCAGGTGTGGTGGCACATACCTGTAATCCCAGCTACTAGGCAGGCTGAGGCAGGAGAATCACTTGAACCTGGGAGGCGGAGGTTGCAGTGAGCTGAGATCGTGCCATTGCACTGCAGCCTGGGCAACAAGAGCAAAACTCTGTCTCAAAAAAAAAAAAAGAGAAAGAATATTATTCAGCCTTCAAAAAGAAGAAAACGTGTATTATACAAAGTGAAATAAGCCTCTACCTCTTTCGAAGAGCAAGGAAACCTTTCCCAGAAGCCTCCAATAAATTTCTCAACACGTCTCATTGGCTAAAATTGCATTCTGTGTCCAGTCTAAATCAATCACTGGCCTTGTTGGGGTGGAGGACACTGTGACTGACTTAGAGCAATGAAAATCAGTCCCTTGAGGCTTGGCTGAGGCCCATGTTCCTGGAGCCCCTGGGAGGGGTGGGGGCAGAGAGTTATTGTGCAAAATGAGCAAAATAGGTTCTGTTAGGAAGGATGAAGTGGGAGGATGGCTGAAATAGGAATAGCTCATTGCCGCTATCAGCATATCTGCTTCTTGCTGTCGGGATCTACAGGACTGCCGGCGTTTCTGGGTTGTTTTGAACTGACTCTTCTGCTTTCTCATAAGTTCTATAAGCTCACTCATGTTCCTCTAACAAATTTCCTTCCCACTTAAGTTAGCCAAATCTGGATCTCACTGAGGCCCCAAATTTCCTAAGTGATCATCTTCAGCATCATCATCACCGAACCATTTTGCTGATATTTATTGAGCACTTGCTATAAAGGGAAATCTTGAGTCTCTTTGTATTAGTCCTTTCTTCATTGTACTCAAAGAATACCTGCAACTGGGTAATTTGTAAAGAAAAGGGATGTATTTGCTCACAGTTCTGCAGGCTGTACAGGAAGCATAGTATTGGCATTTGTTTCTGGTGAGGCCTCAGGAGGCTTCCAATCATAGCAGAAGGTATAAACCAAAACATTTCTGAGACAGGTCTTGATCAATTTAGACAATTTATTTTGGGCTGGGCGCCATGGCTCATGCCTGTAATCCCAGCACTGGGAAGCTGAGGCAGGTGGATCACTTGAGGCCAGGAGTTTGAGACCAGCCTGGCCAATGTGGTGAAACCCTGTCTCTACAAAAAATACAAAAATTAGCCATCATCCTAGCTACTCAGGAGGCTGAGGCAGGAGAACTGCTTGATCCTGAAAGGCGAGATTGCATTGAGGCAAGATCACACCAATGTACTCCAGTCTGGGCAATAGAGTGAGTGAGATTCCATCTTAAAGAAAAAGAAAGTTTATTTTGCCAACATTAAGGATGCATGTCTGGGAGGTACGTCTGTGTCTTTCTCCAAAGATTATTTGAGGGGTTCCATATTTAAAAGAGAAAGGACAGATATTGGGAAAGAGAAGACATTTTTAAAAGGTGTGAATAGATAAGAGACAAATGGTCGCATTCTTTTGAGTCTTTGATCAGCCTTTCTTTTTTTTCTTTTTTTTTTTGAGGTGGAGTTTTGCTCTTATCACCCAGATTGAAGTGCAATGGCACCATCTTGGCTTACTGCAACCTCGGACTCGTGGGTTCAAGCGACTCTCTTGCCTCAGGCTCCCAAGTAGCTGGGATTACAGGCGACCGCCACCACACCCAGCTAATTTTTGTATTTTTAGTAGAGATGGGGTTTCACCATCTTGGCCAGGCTGGTCTCGAACTCCTGACCTCAGGTGATCCACCCACCTCAGCCTTCCAAAGAGGTGGGATTATAGGCATGAGCCACCATGCCCGGCCTTTAATCAGACTTTCACCAAATACACAATATACATCTGGGGGAAGGGAAGAGGAAGAGTCACTTAGGCTGTTTTCTGTCTTCTTTCCTTCCCCTTCCCCTTCCCCTTCCCCTTCCTTCCTTCCTTCTTTCTGTCTTTCTTTTTTTCTTTCTTTTTCTTTCTTTCCTTTTTTTTGGACAGAGTTTCGCTCTTGTTGCCTGGGCTGGAGTGCAATAGCACAACCTCGGCTCACTGCAAACCTCTGCCTCCCAGTTTCAAGTGATGCTCCTCCCTCAGCCTCCCGAGTAGCTGTGATTACAGGTGCCTACCACCACACCTGGCTAATTTTTGTATTTTTAGTAGAAATGGGATTTCACCAGGCGTGGTGGCTCACGCCTGTAATCCTAACACTTTTGGAGGCTGAGGCAGGCAGATCAGCTGAGGTCAGGAGTTCAAGACCAGCCTGGCCAACATGGCAAAACCCCATCTCTACTAAAAATAAAAAAATTAGCCAGGCAGTAGTGGCATGTGCCTATAATCCCAGCTACTCTGGAGGCTGAGGAAGGAGAATTGCTTGAACTCAGGAGGCAGAGGTTGCAATGTGCAGAGATTGCACCACTGCACCCCAACCTGGGTTACAGAGCAAGACTCTGTCTCAAAAAAAAAAAAAAAAAGAAACGGGGTTTCACCATGTTGGTCAGGCGAGTCGTGATCTCCTGACCTCAGGTGATCCACCCTCCTCGGCATCCCAAAGTGCTGGGATATCAGGTGTGAGCCACCACCCCTGGCCGTAATGTATGCCTTTGTCTAGCTCTGGGAATGTGCATTTTTCCAGCAGAGGAACCAATAAAATATGTGTTTATCTCAGGTGAGCAGAGGGATGACTTAGAGTTCAGCAAAGTTCTTGGTGCTCACAAGGAATTTCCTAGCAGGCAAATTGGGTGAGAGGTATGTGGATTATTTATTTATTTATTTATTTATTTATTGAGATAGTCTAACTCTGTAGACCAGGCTGGAGTTCAGTGGCATGATCTCGGTTCACTGCAACCTCCTCCTCCCAGGTTCAAGTGATTCTCCTGCCTCGGCCTCCCAAGTAGTTAGGATTACAGGTGTGCACCACCACGCCTAGTTAATTTTTTTTTGTATTTTCAGTAGAGACCAGTGTATCATCAGGTTGGCCAGTCTGGTCTTGAACTCCTGACTTCAGGTGATCTGCCCACCTCAGCCTCCTAAAGTGCTGGGATTATAGGCGTGAGCCACTGCACTTAGCCTCTCACCCTGTATCTTCACGTGCTTGCAAACCCAAGAGGGAGCTCCAGGGCCCTTGGTTAGGGTCAGGGCCCCAGAGGCCCAGGGTCAAGGCTATGGCTCCAACTCAAAGATGTGCATCCCTGCAAGAGGCTGCATCCAACAGGCATGGAAGAGGCTCCACTGTGGCCTGCTTGAATTCCTGCTGTGGAAAGCAAGAGGAGGTGTTCCTTGAAGAAACAGGGGGATCCCACCGATCTCAGGGGTTCTGTCCTGGCCTGAAGCCATGGATCGTCCAGCCTGTGCTGGGGTGGGGAGCCGACCTTGCCGTTCTTGGCTGGGGCTGAGGGTGAGGGTCCCACTTTGCCAAAGGCCTAGCCCGGGGATCCAGCCGCAGGCCCCACTGGGCAGCACCCGGCCCCGCCCCACCCCACCCCTCCAGGCCTGGTGCTCACCCTCAGCAAAGATAGTGAGGACGGTCTCAGACACGTCACGTGACCCATCCACCAGGCTTCTCCCACACTGCTCTTAGCCCCACAGATGGCAGCCGAGAGGTGGAGCGGAAAGTATGACCCAGTGGACAGGGGTGACCTGGTGACGAATCCCTAGACAGCGCAGATGAGGCTGTGGGGCAGCAGGTGAGTAATCTGTGGTGAGAGGGGCTCCAGGGAGTTGGAAGACAGGCTTCTTCCCCCACAGCTGGAGGCCTCCACATCAAGAGAGTAAGGGGTCTTCCTCCCCCAGCCCTGCCCTCCTGTGGCCACAGGGCCTGAAATGCCTCCATTAGAGGGAGCAGAGAAACCGCCTGGGTGAGCTGGGCTCAGTGTAGATTTGGCAAAAGGTGGGACAGGGGACCCCATGACCTTGTGACTTGTTAACATTCCACCATAGAAGTAACTGGGGGTGTCTAGTGGCCTTGAAGTCCAGCTGGGGAGACAGGGGAGAGGAGGGGGAGGGCTGGGGGAGGCAGCTGAGGGTCCTGGGCTGTTCCAAGTGGGAGACCTGGGGAGGGGGTGTCTGGGCAGGAGTGATTGCTGATATTTCAGGGGGCAGGTTTTAGGTGGGCACCTGACAGTGGGGGCTCACCACCACTACCACCCCAATGGCCAAGGTGATGTGCCTTCTCTGTGGGGGTTCCTTACTGAACTGGTGAACCTGGACACTGCCATGAAGGACTGTGTGGATGGGAGTGAGCCTGGGGCAGGCAGGTTGGGGACCGGGATCCTGAGGTTTGGGAGGAAACAGCCTTGGACTCAGCCCTTCCATCTCAGCAAGCCTCCTCTTGTGTGAACCCCACCGTCCTCCCCATGCCCCCTGAGCTGGGGCGTCAGGCCCATTTTACCTCTGAATGGTGGAGGCTCCAGAGCAGCTGCCAGTCCCTGTTCCCTGAGTGGTGAAGCTGCAGAGCTGCCTGACTGCAAAGCTGCAGGAGCCGCAGGAGCTGAACTCAGCCTCTCCCTCAGGCGGTGCCCACGGAAGGAGAGGGAAATTATGCCCCTCCCAAGTCAGGCAGCTCCTAAGTGGCCGAGCATTTTCTTTGTATACTGGGCCTCCGTTTGTCTGTCTGTTGTCAGAGAGTGTTGGGGCAGAAGGTCCCTGAGCTACAGCTCCCACACCTTCTCGTCTAGAGCCCAGATCCTGATGCAGGTCCCAGTGCTGTTCTATGCACGTTTTTCACCCCTGCTGGCCTGGCAGTGTGGGAGGGTGTGGGGATGGGGGCAAGTCATGGGCCAGGGTCCTTTCTGAGGGTCTTTGGCTGGCTGTCTTCCAGGGAAATGTGATCAACACCCAGAAAGGAAAAAGGGGCGCAGCTGGGGCCCTCACTTTGGGGGAGGATGGGGATGTGGAAGTCAGAGACCCCCACCCACTGACCCTGGGTAGAACACTCCCCGGCTCCATCCTCTGCATCCTGGGTTTATTGGGAGGGTTTGATACACAGAGGACGAGACCCATCCCAATGGAGGGTGTGGGTAGGGGACAGGAATCCTGGACAAATTCCTAGCGGGGGCTGTTTCTCTGTTTATATCCAACTCTGAGAAAAGGGTAGGGCTGCATGGGATTGGAGAAGAGGGGGCCTACTAAGAGAAAAGCCCTAGAGATCAGCCCCAGTTTACTCCCTCCCCAAGGGCCCTTCGGCATCTTCCACCCAGGCCCTGTCAGCCTCCTGTTTTTCCCCTCTGGCTCCAGGAGATTAAAGTCCTCCAAGAAATGCAGCTGCTTCCGTGACAAGAGGGAATTATCATCTTCGGACTCAGGAGGTATGGGGTTGGTTTCAAGTCCGTGGAGCCGCACAGTCTGATTGAGAGGTGAGAGCCTAGCGGATTGACAGAGGGTGGGCGGAGACTCTGTCTTGTGGTCAGTTTCAGACATCCTGTGGCCACGGCTCCCTGGTCAGCAGCAGGCCCTGTTGAATGGGCAGGCACTGGGAGGGAGGCCAGAGGTGTGGCTCCTGGAGTCTCACAGCTGCTGCTCTGTCCTACAGTTACAACCTGTCCTGCTGCTGAGCCCCATCCCAGTAGGCCAGCCACACCCTCAAGGCCAAGAATACCAGGCCATGAAGAATCTCAGGTCTACTGAGTGCCCAGGTGGCAGGGGCAGAGTGCCTCAGGGCTCAGTGAAGTTTGGGCTGGGCTCCCAGCTCCACTGTTATCAGCCCTGTGACTGGGGCAGGGGACTCACTGCTGTAATAATTGAGCATCATTGTCATAATTTTAATGTGTCTGTCCAATCCTTTTCTCTTTTTTATCTCCCTCTATCATGTACTACTGATCTCTGTTAGTATTTTTGTTCAAATAAATAAACATATGTTATATAGTGTGTATTATACTTTCTCATGATTTCTTCACTATACTGTATGACTCCACTCATACAAGGTACTTAAAGTAGTTAAGTTTACAGAGACACAAAGTAGAAGAGTTATTCCTGGGGCTACAGGAAGGTAGGTGAGGTGTTTAACGGGTACAGAGTTTCAGTTTTGCAAGATGAAAAACACTCCCTATAAATGTGGAGGATGCTCGTAAAACTGTGTGACTCTGCTTAATTCCTTTGACCTGCACACTTAAAGACTGTTAAAATGAAAAAAAAAAATTGTTGGCCGGGCGCAGTGGCTCAAGCCTGTAATCCCAGTACTTTGGGAGGCGGAGGTGGGCAGATCACCTGAGGTCAGGAGTTCAAGAACAGCCTGGCCAACATGGTGAAGCCCCATCTCTACTAAAAGTACAAAAAATAGCAAGGTGTGGTGGTGCATACCTCTAATCCCAGCTACTCAAGAGGCTGAGGCAAGAGAATTGCTTGAACCCAGGAGGTGGAGGTTGAAGTGAACCAAGATTGCACCACTGCACTCTAGCCTGAGCAACAGAGCAAGACTCCATCTCGGAAAAAAAAAAAAAAAAGAACAGACTATATCTATCTACAACAGCATGAATGAATATCACAAATATAATGTTCCATAAAAGTAAGTAAATGTAAAAGTATACATACTATATAATTTGATTTATACAAAATCCAATAAGCAGACAAAACTGAGCTCCTGGCTTTCAGTAACACTGGAGTAGCTTGTTGAATTAACACAGATTATAATGATGAAACTTGAATAGTATATTATATATTGTTATAGAAACACATCTATATAATACAAATATGACCTACGTGTGAGTAAGAACTGAATGAGGATTTCAGCTGTGCCCACTATAGGGGAGATAGGTGTTGACGTTTGAATCTAGCCCAATTAACACCGTTTGTAAACAATAACACTGCTTTTCAAAGGTACACAACATAATCGAGAGTCTCTATAATGATTCTTTACAGTTTTAGTACACAACATTAAAATTCATGAGACGTGTGAAGAAACACGAAAATGAGATCCATACACAATTTAAAAAGCAGGCAGTAGAAGTGATGCTAAGATATTTAAGATGTAATTCAGGATGTTTAAAGGCAGCCATTATAAGTCTGTTCATGGGGGTAAAGGAAAATATTCTAATCATGAATGAAGAGATGTGGAACCTCAGCAAAGACATGGAAATTACGAAACAATAGGAAGATAAGGAAATTTAAAAAATACTTTTGAGCTTATTCAAAGATTAGAAACAGAACACAGAGCAATAGAAATTGTCCATTCTGAATAAAAGAGTGAAAAATCTTAAAGAAAATGAAGAGTCTTAGAGACCTGTGGAGTGATTGAGTCCAAGCTGAAGAGGGGACAGGAAAATTAAATGAGGTACAAAGTAAATCACCAACTAATAGCTGAAAACTTCCAAAATTTGTCAAAGCCCCCCAATTTTTATACCCAACATGTCAACACACCCCTCCAAAAAATACAAATAAATCCATACCAAGGCCATATTGTGATTTAGAAGACTAGCAGGGCAGAGCTGTCTATTGACTTGCTGTGATTTCTAATTTTAACTACTTAGAAGAATGAAAAATAGGTTCTCCTTAGAGTTTTTTTTTTTTCTTGGAGAAAGTCTGACTTAGGCACAGATGACTGACAGTTATTAAAGGCCAATGACTTTCCAGCCTTCTCTTAAATTTCCAGTGTCTTACGTTGGAAATTATTTAAATTCGTTTCTTCCAAATCCTGCAGTAATACTGATGCTCCAGAAAGATGTCCCACGGAGATTCTGCTCTTGTGCGTCCCTCCTGCACGGAGCTGAGGCTGTGCCTCCTCTAGTTTCATTAGCGTGTAGTCGTGGGGTACTTCGAGTTAATCTGGAAAACTAAATGTTAAAATGGATTCAGGCCGGGCACAGTGGCTCACGCCTGCAATCCCAGCACTTTGAGAGGCTGAGACCGGCGGATCACTTGAGATCAGGAGTTCGAGACCAGACTGGCCAACATGGCGAAACCCCATCTGTACTAAAAATACAAAAATTAGCCCGGCAAGGTGGCGGGTGTCTGTAATTTTAACTACTGGGGAGGCTGGGGCAGAACAATTGCTTGAACCCAGGAGGCGGAGGTTTCAGTGAGCCCAGATCGAGTCAGTCACTGCACTCCAGCCTGGGCTACAGAGTGAGACTCCGTCTCAAAAAAAGAAAAAAGAAAAATGGATTCAAAGAATTATCACTGTTAAGTTCCACCAGCAAATTATTAAACGTGGTTCCAAAGGGATATTTAAAAAGGGAAATTAAGTGTTTCCATGAAGGCCCTATTCACAGCAGAAACGCAGACACTGTTCATGACCTCACCACACAAACTTCCCTTATGTGTTGGGAGGGACCAAGGGGCTCTCTGGCCCTGCACCTGCGTTAATTACGGCCGGGAGGTCCACACTAGGACCCCAAGGTCTGGGAACCAGCCTGGATCGGGGGCAGAGAAGCGGTGGATGTGGCTCCCAAAGTGTCTTAGGGGCTCCCTTCCCTGTGGCTGTTTCCTGACTGGATGCAGCAGGGTCAGGCCTTTCGCTGTGACGTTTTCAACTCTTTGTCAGAGTGGCAGGAGCGTCCCTGTGAGAGGCCTGACCCAGGTGTGGGTCATGCAGCCAGCCCGGGGTCCAAGGGACACTCCTGGGATGAACAGGAGGATTTGCGACAGCCTAGAGGATAGAGGAAATGGTGGCTTTGAAAAGGCAAGTGCTAGGTTATCAGGGAACGCATATATCCATTTCTGGCAGCGAACGGACGGTTTCAGACACTCACGAGGGAGCTTCCCGCGTAGGTTGCCAAGAAGCCGGAGAACAGTCAGACACCTGGCCATTAGCCCCAGTCCTACGCAGGGACTACACTGCGCATGTTCAAAGGGGGCGTGTCAGGGGTGGGGCGAGACGGAGGGGCGGTGCCGAGGGGAGAGGCAGCGCAGAGGGAAGGAGCGGGGCGAGGAGAAGGGGCGGGGCGAGTACTGCTCCAAGATATGGCAACCGTGACAGCTTTGCGAGTAGCTCCAGGTCCCCTGCTGCTCCGTGAGAAATCAAACTTCTGGCAATGACGAAGCATGAAGCCAGCATCTCAGGGAGAGATAGTGACATAATTACACGATAAGACAAGCCGCCTGGTCCCGCTGTCACTTGGCAGGCAAGAGAGGTTTGGGAACAACCAGGCTCCCCTTTGGCATGGCAGAACTGCTCTGGACTCGGGAAGGTGTGGATTGGAGGGCGGGAGCTACGCCTGGCATACTGGGACTTGTCATCTTTGATTAGCTTCCAGTTTTTTAATTGCAGGGCGACCGGATTACAATCCCAGCCAGCATGAACATGGGGCGGCGCGCAGTCCTGAAGGGGGAAGCCGGGCTGTGCCGGCCTGGCTCTGCCGGCCTGGCTCTGCATGCTGGGAGCTGTAGTCTCTTCACCGCTCCCGACCGTTGTTTCCAGCGCTTCGGGACTACAATCCCAGCATGCCCCGGTCTCAGGGGCGGGGCGCAGTTCTTGTGGGAGGAGCGGGGCGGTGCGCTCCTGGCCACGCAGGCTGGAAACTGTAGCTCTTAATGGTTCCCCGCCCGTTGGTGGCAAGGCGGCTGGACTAGAATCCTAGCAGGCGATACGCGAGAAGGCGGGCAGCCCAAGAGGGTTGGGCAGGGCAGTGTGGATCTCGCCGCTTCCACAGCGATGCTGGCTACTGATTTCGGACACCTCCTTGCCATGGGATGTGAGTCCGGAGAGGGACAGGAGGGGCAGGTCCGGGTTGGGCAGTGAGGAGGGTGTGACGCCGCGAAGTGCACCTCGCCCCTGTCCAACTCGGACGGGTGTGGTCCTCACCTCACTTCCCGCTGCTAGGCTGGGTTCCCTCTCCCACCTGCACCCGGGGTCTTTCCTGGACATCACGCCTCCTCCAGCCCAGGGAGCCACCTGCTTTCCTAAGCTGCTGTGGGAACTGGCCTGAGGTCCAGGCACTGTCCACTGTGCCGCTGCCCTCTTTTCTCTCCAGCCAGAGCGCAGTGCAGCCGCTATGGGGAGAAATCCGCCGCCCGGCCCGCCGGTGCACAAGTTCAGAGCTTTGCGTGGGGCAACATGCTCTGTGGCTTCGTGAAAATGTCACCCTCACCAGCGCCTTTTTCGCGGATGTGGATGTTGAGGCGGCAGAGAGGGTCATTATTGGTTTACCCAGGAGATGCTAACAGCAGAGGAGAAAATCTCACATCCCAGGCGTGTGTCTCTGGTGCGCCATTTTCCCCCAACCCATTTGGTGGAAAGTTCCCCAAATAGCTACCTAAAGATGAAGATAGTTTAGGCATTTTACACGTGACATCATTGGCCTCATCTCAACCGAGGCCTGACTGGGCAGTGTCTCAAAGACACAATGGCAACCTGATTCTCAGGAACAGGTGGTGCTCCAGCTTTGTGGGAGCGACTTTCAAGGTATAGAGCACTTGGGGAGTCTTTGAAACTCCTCAGGCTTCACAACTTTGCTTTGAATGGAATGTTCATCACCCCCGGCACTCACAGAGGTACCTTTACTCTCTCGGGCTGATCTGTTTAATTTTTCTGTCCAGACAATGGAAACGTCTGGGAGCACTTCTGGTTTCGTGTAGCTTCCTAATAATTGATGTCCCTTAATTCCAGGCGTCCTCAGGGAAAGTTCCTTTGATTCTGGAATGGCTCCAGCTTTTATGCTTTTGTGTTTTATCCGTAAAAACCAAGTTGTTAATCTACATAAAAATAAGACCTTGTTCATATCACACATTCCAACAGGCTTCATTTCTGATTCCTGAATGCGGATTACTATTTTTAAAAAGCCTAAAAACTCTGGTCATGGATATTAGACACTGTTATTGTACTTTGTGAAGAATTTACTCCTTCAGGATCAATTACACACGGGCTCATCAGCACCTTTGTCAATAAAGGAACAAGAACCATGTGGCATCTATGGATGTGGTGAGGTGAAGTATAGGGAGACCACAGCATAACAGCTCTTCCCTTGTTTTCAGTAGAGTTTGTGGGGTCAAGTACCTGCATTCTTCCCCCATCCCTCAATATTCTCATTCTACTCTTGACTGTTCCCTCTTTAGGTGGGAGTTTCTAAATACACTCGTCCGCAAGTGTTGGTGGGGATGTTGTAATGTGAGTTCATCCATCATCCGTCACCTTAAAGATGAATGGAGAGGATTTTGTGATCTGTGTTCAAGAGGCACTGCTGTTGGGTGTGTGGCTGCAAAAACACGTGATCTCAGCTGTCCCCAGCAGCTGCCTCACAAGATTGGTCCTGATGCAGCCACAGCTGCTGTTCACAGAGCCAGGAGCTCCTTGCAGTTTGGTGTATTCTGCTGAGATTTGTGGCTCCGACCCTCCTCTGCTCACCCCATTCCTGGTAGTATCTGCTCAGCTGCCTGGTTTGTTCCAGTGTTTCCTGGGAGCCTGTTGTGTAACTGCATTTCAGAGGGTCTTTGGGGATTCCACCCTCACTACACCAGTCACTCTACACTGGCCATGCACTTAGCTTCTTGGGGCCCTGTGTGTGTCCTCTTCCAGTGGAGCTGTGAAGAGTTCTAGTTAGGGATAGATCTCATTCTCATGCACCTCAGGCTGCTTCAAAAGCTGATCATCTCATCTTTGGACACATGGACATTATTCCTTTTGTGTATTTTGAAGTCTGGTGCTGTTTTTTTTTTCTTTTTTAAAAAGTAATGTGGACCCTTACAGTAACAGTAACAGTCATTTTTAATTATCTTTGTGAATTTAACTCTGGCAACAATTTCATGAAGTTGACATGTGGTTCTCATTTTATAGGTGAGAAAACTGACACTTGGAGAGGTAGAGTAGCTTTATTTACTTCACACAAGCTTTTGATGAATTTCAAGTCTCAACCTAGAAGTCTTCCTCTAAGGTATGACTGTGGCATATTCTTTGTGTTTCTCTGCCAGCATCCCGAAGGGGTCCACATCCCATTTGGACTCCATTTTCTTCTTAATGACAGGAAACTTCTAGAAACAGGCCTTCGGTTGGGAAGAGCACTTGCTGGCCCTTGGCCTTCCCTATCCTCCGCCTTCCCCTTGGCAGGGCTTAGGTGATTTGAGAGAGCTGGAGCAGCGACCAGCACTTACGTGGAATGCTTGTTGTTATGTAAAGATAACACCCACTCACTTTTTGAGGTGCGATTTTTTTGGTTCTAATTATTCCTCTGGGATTTCTCTTCCAGGTTCGTGCTTTCACGCACCTGTAATTCAAATACTGATGAAAACAAAACTATTGCCCTCCTACCAAATTTTAACAATGTGTGTATTTTTTTCTTTTTCTAATTATAAAAGAAATGCATGCTGTTTGAATAATGGCAGATCATAGAGATCTTTATGTAACAAAATTCTCCCATGTCTTCCTCTTCGTTCCAAACTCACTCCCTTCTTAGAAGGAATTATTATAGCTTGGTGTTGATTCTTCTGGATGTTTTCTATAAATTTATAAATACACATAAAGTTGGCCAGGTGCGGTGGCTCATGTCTGTAATCCCAACACTTTGGGAGGCCAAGCAGGGAGGATCCCTTGAGCTCAGGAGGTCGAGGCTGCAGTGAGCTGTGATCATGCCATTGCACTCCCGTCTGGGCAACAGAGTGAGACCCTGCCCCCCCCCACAAAAAAAGAAGATAAATAAATGTACAGTTTTTGAACACAAATTGTATCATACTATATTTTTTAATTTTGCTATTTCACAAGCAATATATCATTTACATTATTCTATATCAATGCATGAGATTCTAACTCCCTATTTTTAATGTCTTAAATGTATTCCAATGGTCATACAAGATTTGTTTCACTGTTTATTCTTTTATAGAAACTTAGATTATTTCTAATTCCATTGTAATTAAAAAATGCAGTGATAAGATTCTTGTACATAATTTACTACACTGACAACTAACCGTTCAGTTTATCTTGCCTTCTTTTAGTCAGAGAATATGTCACGAGTTTAATATTTATTTTATGATTTGATTCATAGGGAAATTAATGTTATGACTGGATAAGACAATTGTGAAGAAACTGCACTTCGAGGTTGTCTGTCTTCGTATTCCGATGGAAAAGGCTGGACTTTAGAAGCATTGCTCGCTCCTTCAGTTTCTAACAAGTCAGTATTCTCATAGCAATTTAAATTTAAATGTTTGAATTGTTTCTCCTTCCCTCGTTCACCTGAAACTTCTGACTCCAGGGTTTTTCAGTTGGGGTTTAGAGAGGATAACTCCCATATCGCTGTTGTATCTATTTCTCTTCAGCATCTGGCTGCATGTGCTAAAGATCATAGAATTAGACCAGGTCCTGTATATATTTTGGGACCAAAAATTCAAAGTAATCAACTCAAGACAGGAGTCTACAACTTTGATTCTTAACAAAAGATTTCCTTTGATTTCCCCAAATCTTTATGATTCCTAGAAGAAATTCACCCATGGGTGAAGCATGTGGTTCTGTTGAATAACATTTTGTTGGGGATTTCCACGTCGAGTTTCATGAGGCATACTGTTTTCCAGGGTTTTCTTTTTTTTTTCTTTTCTTTTTTTTTTTTTTTTTTTGGTACTGCCTTTCTCTGATTCTATTGGAGAGTAATACTAGCCTCCTAAAATATATTGGGAAATGTTCCCTCCTCTGCTACTTTTAGACAATATTATACTCATAATGACAAGTTTTCTTGTGAAAATGCTCTGAAAAAAAAATGTAGGGTGGGCTGGGCATGGTGGCTCATACCAGCACTTTGGGAGGCCGAGGCAGGCAGATCACTAGGTCAGGAGTTCGAGACCACCTGACTGACGTGGTGAAACCCCGTCTCTACTAAAAATACAAAAATTAGCCAGGCATGGTGGCGTGTGCCTGTAATCCCAGCTACTCAGGAGGCTGAGGCAGGAGAATCACTTGAAACCAGGAGGTGGAGGTTGCAGTGAGCCAAGATCACGCCATTGCACTATAGCCTAGGTGACAGAGCAAGACTGTCTCAAAAAAAAAAAAAAAAGTGTAGGGTGCCTTTTCTCTTTTGTACTGGGTAATATTATTTATCTTGATTGGTATTTACCCATATAGCTGCCAATGGTTTAATGAGCCCCCATCTTCTACTCACCAATCTTACCCCTACTTCAGCCACTCCTCCCTACTTTCTGGTACTCAGCCCCATGTTTTTCTCTCCTCACATTCTCAACCCTATCTCTTTAACGTGGGGACTTCCATGCATTGCCTATATCCAACCACCCTGCACTGCCAGGAGGCTCTGCAGGCTCTAAGCTGGGGCAGCAATGTGGTCCCCTTAGTTTCAGCCTCCAGACCTCAGTCCTGTGCTCCTTGCAGATGCTTCTAGTGTCTGGAAACATCTGGTTCATGTACTTGGTCTGGCTTCCTAAGTGTTTGGTTCCAGAGGGAGTCTGTTTCTTGCTCTTCCACCATACAGAGAAGGCAAAGCTCTGAATTGATTTTGAAATCAATTCTTGATTATTTCTTTTGGAATGAAATACATTGTCTATTACTTTATGATGACATAAATATTGTAGCTTAGTTTGTGGCAGTTAGAGTTTCATTTTTATTTATTGTTTTACAGGCCATGCCACCATGCCCAGCTAATGTTTTATTGTTTGGCAGAGACATGGTCTCACTCTGTGGCACAGGCTAGTTCCAATTCCTAGGTTTACACAATTCTCCCACCTTGGCCTCCCAAAGCGCTGGGATTACAGGCATGAGCCACTGTGCTTGGCCAATAGTTAAAATTTTAAATTATTATGTACAATACTGTGATATGCCATATTTAACTTATTCAGAGACAAGGCTTTAATAAAAAATTACTTTATGTTAGAATATCTTTCTTTAATTTTTTCAAATTAGTTTTCTTTTTTTCCCCCTAATCTTTTTGTTCTAGCCTCAGTCGCCTTTACCCTGAGTTTCCATGTTTCCATCCTGGGCAGCAGAGGCAGCTCCATGGATGATGGGCCTGTGGCTCTGTGTACTTGGAGCTCTTACCAAGTAAGACTTTGTGACCAGGAGGCCTCTTTTCAGGACAGATCACCTGCATGTAAAACAAAGAGCCCTTCCAGGCCAGGAGTACTTAGCCAAAATCTTTTTGCTTTCACATTTTATTTTTGTTTGTTAGGGTTTTTTTTAATTTCTTTGAGACAGGGTCTCTGTTGCCCAGGCCGGAGTACAGTGGGACGATCTTAGCTCACTGCAACCTCTGCCTCCTGCGTTCAAATGACTGTCTTGCCTCAGCCTCTCAAGTAGCTGGGTTTACAGGCTCACACCATGGTATCCTGCTAAGTTTTGTATTTTTAGTAGAGACGGGGTTTCACCATGTTGGCCAGGCTGGTCTCAAACTCCTGACCTCAGGTGATCCACCTGCCTCGGCCTCCCAAATTGCTGGGATTAATGGTGTGAGCCACCACAGCCAGTGAGTTTTTGAGTCATTATCCATCATTGGACACAATAAATATCCAGACACACAGATGTTCTCCAACATGTCTATGAGTTTAGAGATTGGACATTTCTTTTTCCAGGGATCCTGGTTCTTGACCTTCTCATTTAAGGTTTTGTCATCTCCCAGCAGCAGACACAAGGTTTCCTTAAGCCCTGTCAGTGTAGAGGGGAGGGTCTTTGAAAAGCACCAAGGATACACTGTGAGTATTTCAAGATTTATCCACATTTCTCTGTCTCTTCCAGGCCAGTTCTTGGAGATACTAGGAAGCCAAGAGTTTCCTCCAGGAATGGAGATTCCTTGGAAGTGAGGTTCACCTTGAGTCAAGAAAGACGAATCACACACGGTCAAAGGCAATTGCCCAGGGTCTCAAGAACAGAGCCAGAAAGAAGAGCTGGGGCCGGCGGGATTGTAGGGGTCCTCTCTCCCACCTGAAAAGCTACAGCTGCCTGCCGATCCTCTCAAGAGGAGACCTCTCTGGGCTCCAGCACCTAAAACAGACAAACCTGGGAGGATGCTTCTCTCTTCTGTGTCACACGTGTCCTGGAGAAAACCCATGTATCTGAATGACCAAAGAAAAGTATGAGAAAAAGTGCAAAATCTGTGCCAGGCCATTCAGTGTCTGGCTGGGGCTCTGGGGTGCACATGCATTCCAAGAAGACTGAAGGGTGCCAAGCCTGCAGGAAATGTCCATCAGACCTGCCTCTCACACCTGGAGTAGGACTGCCCGTCCAGCTTCATGATGCAGAACTGTCTTTAAAAGGCGACTGCAGATATGGAGAGAGGGAATTCTAACCCTGATAGAACATGACCAGCTGTCCTGCTGGGGAAAGCTGCATCCACCAGTGACACGCTGCTCAAACTGGCCCAGGACACACTCTTACTACCTAAGGAATAAGCCCCACATTTGCTCTTTGTGGGTAAAAGGAGAGGGTGAGAGAGGAGGGGAGTGTCCGCACAGACATGAGAAGCCTGCAGATCCAGATGACCCCTTGCTGATCAGAATATGAAAGATCGATATGCGGAAACAATGACCCCGTAGCAGATGAGCTTCTAGAGCAGGCTTCAACCATGGGCCATCTGGACCCACTGGTGGAGAAGTCTGCCCCCACTCTATGTTGATGGTCTGGGGGATACCATTACTGAGACAGATTTAATAAATAATCTCTACCTGTTGGCGAGATCTGGATGGTCACTTGTGCGAGACAGCAGTGTGCTCTCATCAGCTTTCCACAGGGCAGGCTGCGGAAATGGTGCTGAGAAGTCCTTTTGTAAATTGATCGTCCATGGCTGCAGACTTACCATCAAATGGAAGAAGATTCCAAGCTCTCAAAGAAAAGGAAAAATAGAAGGATGGAACCACAGACTCTGGGATCCTGCCAGAGCCTATTTCAGTGCTGCCAGGAGCTCCTCCTCCCCCTGCAGCTCTGGTCCCCACCTTGGAGCCTCCTTCCAAGGAGTGAGACTACCTTTCTGACTTTTTCTGACCATAGACACCTTTTCTGACTTTTTCTGTCCTTGGCACCTGCTGAGGACAGCAGACCCAGGGACCCGGGCTCCTGGGCCCATTCTTGCCCAGCTTCTTCTTGATCCTGTGACTTGAAGGCATTCTTGTGCAGTGGAAGCAGGGCCCCAGGACCATCTGATAGATCAATGGTCTCTGGCCTGTGCCCCACTGATGGTCGGATGGTGGCCACTCAGGGTGTGAGAGCCCAGCCATCGCTGCTTCCTTGAGTTGAAGAGGTTGGAGGCTGGTCCACCTGCTCCTATCCCACCCTCGGCGATGTGGATGGTTGCTCTTTGAGCCTGGTAACGTCACTGCCTTGGCCCTGCCAGGCATGCCTGCCTTGGGGGGGCCCTGCGTACCCACACACTACTTTAAGGGGCTTGCTCTTCCTTGGGCCAAATTCTAGTTTTGGCCAGTGCCCCAGGAAGTTCAGTCCCCTGTTTTGTTATCTTGGCTATTTCTGGGGCACCCGTGGTTCTCCTGGGTCCCTTTTCTCCCAGGGCTTGGGCTGGGCTGGACATCTGTAGGTCTGGGATGTTTGCCCTGTGAGGGAGGCTCTGTCACACAAGTGGGCAGGCATGGGGACATGTGACAGGCTGCTGGCTGGCTAGGGCTCTGCAGATGCCACAATCCTTCTCCTCTACAGCAGCCTCTGAGTCCAGCTTCCGCATTGACACTGATTTCACCGGGCGCAGGAGCTGCCTGGGGTTGTCTGGGTGCTGTCTTGGCTCCTTTAAGGCTGTGCTGCTCAGTGGCCCCTGAGAAAGGTCAGGTCCAGGTGCCACCATGCAAGGGGAGTGTCTATGGCCCTGCCGCTGGGATTTCAGTGGGCTGGGCAAGGCCTGGTTGTGGGGGCCCTGATGGGCTTCAGGGCCAGGGCCTGTCCTATGGTCCTGGGGGTGTCCAGGGAAGATGAAAGAACAGGGGTTCGGCATCCCTGCTCAAAGCTGCACTGTGGACACCATGAGCCCCGGATGTCCAGGTCCATGGGGAGTTTGGGAGAGAATTTCAACACAGAACTCACCAAAAATCCCATGGTCTATCCTGAGATAGGAACAGACTTTCCACATCTTGAGCCGCTGGGCCCCCAGAGAGTGACCTGCTGTCCTGGGCTCTATGGAATTCTCATGCTGCTGGGCCTTGGCCTCAGGTCAGCTTCTGGGCTTCTGGAGCTGGGCTGGTGGGCCAGGGAGGGCCAGCCCACCCCCCTTGGGAAGGGTCTCCATGCTGAGGGATGCCCGCAGAGGCCTGGGTGCCAGAGACACTCACTCCAGGACCAGGGCCTTCGTAGAGATCTTTGTATGTTTAGCTGAATGGAAAGCGAACTTGGTCCACTTCTCCCCCAAGCTCATCTGACCCTTGTATGGTTTGAGTTTTTGGAGTCTTGGGGTCTCTAGTAACCCACCTGGTCTGACACTGAGGAAATACCTACAGGCTGCTGATCCCACAGTGAGGGGTGTGTGCCGCCTGGGCATGGGCATTTGTGAGTGAGGGGCCCTGCTGATCCCACAGTGAGGGGTGTGTGCCGCCTGGGGTATGGGAACTCGTGAGTGGGGACCCCTGTTGCTCTCTGGCCCTGTTGGTGCTCGCAGCTATGTGTGTGGGCTGGCACAGATGGGACTGAACCCTCCAGGGCCCTCCAGGGTTCTTCTAGGGCAGGAGTGGAAGGGTGTGGTGAGGGGCTTGGAGGGGTCTTGCCCTCATCCCCTGCCCTCTTACTGAGGTGAGTCCAACACCTGCCTTGGGGCCCAGCTGGCCTGTTTTTAGAAGCTTCTTAGAGAAGGAAGAGGAGGAGGAGAAGGAAGGCCTGGGAAGCAGGGATGGAGGGTCCTGGGCACTGCCCACTATTTACTGTCTTAGATGGTGACTCAGGAAGGGACCTGGTGCTGGAGACCACCTAGGGGGCAGGTCACAGTGCATCCTTCTGAGTTCAGCCATGGAGGCCTAAAAGTGCCTGAGAACCACATCATCATCCAGAGCCCAGGCCTGGGACACTGCGTCTTGGGAGAGCTCCCACAGGACAAACAGGAGAGCTTCAGGAGAGGGTCTAGGTTAGGGGCTGGGCGTCAGGCCAGGAGGGGTCTCCTGGGAGGGTTCTGTGCCTTCACCCTGTTTCTGCCCTGTGCACCTTGCACTGGGCAGTGCTGGGTCCTTTCTGGACACCCCTGGGGTCCAGCTCTGCACAGGAGGCAACAGATACCGGAAAGCCCAGGCAGGGAAGCGCTCGCCACACTCCTGCCTTTCATCTGAGTTGTGTTAGGGGTGGGTTCAGTTTCCAGGAGGACTCATGGTGCCCTGTCCAGCCCACCAGGGCTGGATTGGTTTGGCCCTCCCTCTGGGCTAAAGCAGAAGGTTCTGTGGGCAGTGTGGGCACTGCCCTTGGGCCAGGTTTCATGTACTTGTGTGCTCCCCCAGCGCCCTCGGGCACATGGGGACAGGGTTCCGTGCACTTTCAATGCCACATGTGCCCTGGCTGTGAGCATGTGCTTGCCCTGCAGAAGGCAGATGTACCAGAGCCTCAGGATGAGCTTGTGATGAGCTTGAAGTAGGAGTTTGTGGGGACAGCAGGCATGGGAGGACCTGGTCCTTCAAGGTAGAGGGCTGGTGGCCTGAGCAGGGCCTACTGGGGCCTCAGTCTGTGGTGCTGGGGGTCCCCTATGTATGGGATGAGACCTCCCACAGGAGGCTGGATCAGATAAGGTTTTGCAGCTTCTTATAGGGGTGGTCTCACCTCCATCAAATGTGGCCCCTGAAAGAAGGGGCTCCCCAAGTACTCTCCCAAGATGGGTCCTGGCCCAGGATGCTGGCCCTGAGTCCCAGCCCCAGCCGTATGATACCCCCTCTCAGGCAGGGCATGGTTTGTGTGCCATGCAGGGACCTGCATCTGCCTCCTGTGCAGAGGAAGGGAGCTGGGTCCTTCTGGAGGAGCCAGACCCCTAAGCTGGGGAAGCCAGGCCCTGTAGGGCAGCAGGGTCCCTGGCCTGGGGTCTCTTGTGCACACTTATCCCATGAATCAACAACCGTAGAAGCCATTTTAAGGTGGCAATCTGGGTACACAACATTTGCTTGTCTTCACAGAAGGAGCAGAGGTGTTCAGAGCCCGCTGGACTGCCCTGAAAACCTCACTATTCCAGGCTCCTCTGCAGACCCTTCCCAAGGCCAGAACTCCGGGCAGTAGGCTGGGCTGTCACCTTCTTCTCTGAGATCCTTCCCCTGTCCTGAGACCTCCCCATGCCCCTCAGATGCCCCATCCCTTCAGATTGCCCACCTCCCCTGGGACCCTCCATGCCCCACATGCCTTACTTGATGCTGCTCTCTCAACATGGCGTGGCTTATGAAGGTGTGGCTCACATCAAGGTCATTCTGGTCCATGTTCACTGAGGACATCTTGGCCTGCTTCATTTTCTATAGAGCAGGGCCAAGCCTCAGAACAGACACAAGACTCACTGTCAAAATTGCTGTCATGAAATAGCGGTTCTGGAAGGAAAGGAGGCTTTTTCTGCAGAAACTTCTCTTTATTTCCAAAGCCAGGGAAAGTCAGCAGCACGCAGCTCACCTGTGTTGCCCATGCCACTGTCTGCCCAGGATTTGTGACTGACCCCTTCTGCCCCCTTGGGGTTGACTTTCCCTCCATCTGGGTAACTGGGCTTCTGACACGGTCCGGCCTATGCATCCTGCTCTGGCTGGGACTGGAAGGACCAGACCTGGTATTTCCCTGGGTTCTTGGCCTTCGCCTTCTCGACATTCAGTAGGGATGACCATGCTGGGCCCCAGACATCTGTGAGGTTTCCTTTGTAGATCCAATGAGACATCTGTGGACAGAAGAATGCTCTGGTGAGACAGGCCTCAGGGTGACCCCAAGGGGGATCCGAACCTAAGGATTCTGGAAGCTTCCAGCCTTTGGCTCCACGGTTCCTCAGGAGAGGTTCAGTCTGCCTAGGACTGGGCCTCCCTTCCCCTGAATAAAGAGTGAGCAAGAGCTCAGGTTGTGAACTCTGATCGGGATTTATTCCTTCCTTTGGGGTGACCAGAAGATGTTCCCGTTCCTGGCTTAGAAGTGGCCCAGGCCCTGGCATCAGATTCCTCCCAGCAAGGTGATCCTTGCAGGGATGGGCAGAAGGGCTGGGGACCAGGCCTGTTGTCCTTTTGGTGAGGAAAGTGTGCCCTTCTCTGTCTGAGAGGCAGGCAGCACCAGGCAGCAACAATGGGCACCTGTCCTAAACCCTGAAGAGTGGTCATGGGGGACACTCACTCACCACTGTGCCTTCTCACTGTTCCTAGATTTATTCCAGTTGTTAAGCATTCATAGCCATTTATCTGTGCATCTGATGCCCTGATGTTTTTGCTGCAGATAAGAAGTGATGGAGTGAGCTGAGCTGCCAGGATTCCTGGAGTGATTCTTGGATGCTGGGTCATGTGCTTAGGGGCCCCGATGTGACTGAACTGGAAGGAGCCAGAATAGGAGAGAACCCAGCCCCTGATGAGTGGACACTTGTGGCCTGGCCTCATGACCACAGGACACACTGTTCCCAGGGCACAGACACACTAGGCTTTGGTTGGATCTTGGCCTCCAAGTAGGGCCCTGGTGGGCAGCGGGCCGCGATTCCTGAGACACTACTGTGATTCTCGGTGGTGACTGTGGTAAAACACCTGCAGGGCTGGAGTTTAGTGTGAGATTCAGCAGGAACTGTGGCCTCTCCCAGTGACAATGTGTCACTCCCACTCACCAGCACCGATGCCCACAGGCCACGGCCTCTGCCTCACCAAACCCCCACCAGTCACACATCTATGGAGCAGCTCCCATGCAGCAGGGTCAGGTTCTTACCTCCACCTCCAGGGCACAGACAGGGGCAGCTCTGTCTCAATGTAAGGCCATGAGGAGACCTGAGGACCTGGACCAGGCTGGAGGCCATCCCCTTACCTGAGCAGGCCTCAGGGAAGGACCAGCCCCATCCTCATCAGACCCAGGTCTCAGCCCAGGAGCCCACATAGGGAAGAAAGAACAGACAGGGCCTCCATGCTGGCTGACACTCAGGAGGGGCCGGGGCAATGGAGCAGAGGGAGCACAGGGCCAGTCAGAGGCTGCTTAGGATCCATGGGGGCTCAGGCTGCACAATGGGGCTGCCCCTCCTGGGCTGCAGGCAGCATCCCCTATGGGAGCTGAGAAAGTCCAGTCCTGAGATGGGACACGGCTGCCCAGAGGTGTGTGGCTGGGCCCTGACAGCAGTCTCCCAAAATGTGACTATATTGCCAGGCTCAGTTCCAGGAATGCTGAGAACTGCCCAATACAGCGAGGATGCACCTGGAGCCCATCCTGTCTAATGGACTCTGATCATCCCGCATCCGCTTGCCTCTCCTGCATATCGGCCACCACCCCTTCTCTTTTCCTCATTTCTCCATCGTGTCTGACCCAGAGGCTGTGACCCTCTCTCCAGCCCCAGTGGCCCTTCTTTTCCCTTGTCCTGTCAGAGGCCCTGAGCAAGACTCCCCAGATCCAGCCACATGCCTGGCTGGTCCACTTACTAATTGTGTTGCTCTGCACTGCTGGGGTGGCGCCAGAGGCAATGAGGGTGACTGAGGGCCCCACAGGTGTCCAGCTTTGCCATTTACCCCACCCCTAGCCTCAGGGGGTTCTCATGGCTGTCAGCCAGCAGCCCTGGCTTGGGGCACCTGGCTGTCCTCCTCCCGCTGTTGTGACTCAGCCTCACCCACCTGTCCTCTGTCCGTGGTGCTGACCAAGCCAGCAGGTAGCAGGTCCCCAGAGGGTACAGCTGGGCTTTGGGGACCCACAGAGGCTCCTCTGCTGAGAGGTCCCAGGTGAGTCACTGCCCCTGGTTCTACATCATCTGCTGTCCTCTTCAGCATCATCCACCGCACCCCAGGCCGGCTCCATGCAGATGCATCCCCGAGTCACCAGTCTCAGGGCCCTCTGTTGTAGGATGGAGATTACTGTACCTTCTGTACACATTCATATTTATTGTGTGAAATAAAGTATAGAAGCTAAAGTAAATGAGGACTTTGGTTTGCATTTTCCTGATGATCACTGATGTTGAGCACTTGTTAGCCATTTTTATATCTTTTTTAAGAGACAAATATCTATTCAGGTTCTTTGCTTGTTTTTAAATCAGGTTATTAGATTTTGGTGAGTTTTCTCTCTTCTTTTCTATTCAGTTGTGTGGCTTCTTATGTATTTTGATTTTCACCCCTTATGAGATATATTGTTAGCAAATATTTTCTCTGAGGTCATAAGCTGCTTTTTAATTTCATTGATTGACTTCTCCTGTGCAGAAGCTTTAGGGTTAGATATACTCCTACTTGTATTTTTGTTTTTTGTTGCTTGTGTTTTTAATGTCGTATTTAATAAATTATTATCTGAACCAATGTCAAGGAGCATTTGCCCTGTGTTTTCTTCTAGGAGTTTTACAGTTTCTGACTAAATACCAATGGGATATCACCTCCCATCTCTTAGGATGGCTGTTATAAAAAGGACAAGAGATAACAAGTGTTGGTGATGGTGTGGAGAGAAGGGAACCTTTGTACACTGCTGGTTAAAACGTAAGTTAGTACAGCCATTATGGAAAACAGTATGAAAGTTCCTGAGAATCTAAAAATAGAACTACCATATGGCTCAGCAATCCCTCCTATGAATTATATATCAACAGGAAATGAAATCAGCATCTGATAGAGATATCTTCACTCCCCTCTTCTCCGTGCCCCACCACAGCATTGCTCCCAACAGCCAAGCCATGGGATGAAGTTACTGTGCATTGATGGATGAGTGGAGAAAAGAAAATGTAGGGGAGGTGTTTGTGCATGTATGTGTGTGTGTGTATAATATATAATAATTAAGAAGTTGAAGATACTGCCATTTGTGATAACATAAATGAATCTGGAGGATATTAAGCTAAGTAAAATAGCTTAGGGAGAGAGAAAAATACTGCATAATTTCTGTTACATATGAAATCTTTAAAAAGGTTTAATACATAGAGACATGATAGAGTGATGATTTGGGGGATAAGAGACACAAGTCAACGTTTCAGTTATATAAAATAAATGAATCTAGAGGACTAAAGTACAATTTAAAGGTTATAGTTACTATTTTTATATTATATACTAGTGATTTTTGAACAGGGTAAACTTTAGGTGCTTTGACACCAAAAGGAAACTACATGAGTTCATGTATATGTTAAATTGTTTGACCGCAGTCATCATTGATATGTATATGTATATATATATAATTATGGGCTCATGAAATTTAAATGCTATAAATAGGTAACAAAGAATAAAGTTAATTGAAAAACTGCATCATTAGACTTGATTTTGCCTACATGACAAACTGAAACTGCCTCCTAAATATTAATATTTGTACATCGCATAAAGTTTATATGTTGGAAATATGTTTAAAGAAAAGGAATTATAAATTTTAATAAACACAGAATGACACAGTAAATGCAAAACAGTAGAAAGAGATGAAAATCTGATTAATCAGAGTAGTTAATGCTTAGATATAATTAATGATGTGTTAGGAGCAATTTCAAGCCACTTCCACATAGATTTAATACCAAAGAGTTTATGTGTACACAGAGATTAAATAAAAAAATACATTTACAATGATATTAATTGATATTAAAATGATTATGAAAACAACTGTCTGCTATAGAAAAAATAGAGCGTTAAGTAACTAGCAGTAAGTTTGAAACTTTGTTAGAAAGTTAATCAAGTGAAAAAGTGATCAGCATTTTTGAGCACTAAATAGAGGATGGACAAAATTTTCTTTTCTTTCTTTCTTTCTTTTTTTTTTTGAGATCGAGTCTGTCTCTGTCGCCCAGGCTGGAGTACAGTGGCGCAATCTTGATTTCGGCTCACTGCAAGCTCTGCCTCCCGGGTTCACGCCATTCTCCTGCATTAGCCTCCTGAGTACCTGGGACTGCAGGCGCCCACAACCATCCCTGGCTAATTTTTTGTATTTTTAGTGGAGACGGGGTTTCACCGTGTTAGCCAAGATGGTCACGATCTCCTGAGCTCATGATCCACCTGCCTCGGCCTCTTAGAGTGCTGGGATTACAGGCGTGAGCCACCGCACCCGGCCTATAATTTTCCAATACCAAGAAAATCATTTGATATTGCAAGATTTTAAACCTAAATTAGTGTCTTTAACTTCACAAAGGTAGAAATCCTATGAGTAATGTTTCTTGAACACTTTAAAATGACAATAAAAACTAAAGTGTAACCAACAAGTAACATGTAGCCACATGCAAATTTCCTTTTAGATTGTTTTATTATTTTTTAATTTTATGTGAATTTTTATTTTACTAGGTTTTTGGGGAACGGGTGGTGTTTGGTTAGAAGGATAAGTTTTTAGTGGTGATCTCTGAGATGTTGGTGCAGTGTACACTGTACCCAATGGGTAGCCTTTGATCCCTAAGATTGTTTTAAATGACATCTAGATTAAATAGAACATTCAAACTGACATTACTTTTACAGCACCAGAGAAATGCTAAGGAGGAAGCTTTGTGACTGAAACCAAAAGACCTGAATTTATATATTTAATTCCACTAATTAACATTCTTAATTTTATAGAAAAACAGCAATTCTGCCCATGTGCAGGAGTTATGCATTAAAGCGGAGCATGATCACTTCAGACATTTGTCCAAAACATAAAAATTCTTCCAAGTATTAAGAAAATATTTATACTTCACAGATATTGTTAGTGTATAATACATGGGCATTGAGATGTTTCAAATGAGAAAAATTGAAATTTCTCATGGGGCACTGTTCTACACAAAATATTTATGTAAAATTTTTTACTCATATATGCATGTGGACATTTGATGTTTTAGCATAGAATAACATATTCTCAAAGGTCATTTAATGTAGTAAATTAAAAATCTTTAAAGTTTACAAGAATTTTAAAACTGCCCAGCAGAACTGATAGAAAAATATGGGAGCTTCCCAGGACCAGAAGTGAATCAAGAGGCAAATTCACAGGAGTCATGAAAGTGAGAAGTTAGAGCTGCCTTCAGGTACAGCTCTGATTGCAGGGCTGATTACACAAACCTCAAGCCTGTGAAAATCGTCCACTCTGCCCCTTGGAATATACATACAGAGAAAATTACTAACTGGGGCATCCCAAATGTGAGATCTCTATAATGTAAGAACCAAATTGCAATTATGAAGCACACAAAAGAAGCTACCCAAAAAAGGGAAAGAAATTATACATCACGTAAACTTCACAGATTGGAAACGTATTTAAAATAAGTAACACAAATAGGGAAAGAGAATATCAAAATAATTTTGAAAACACATGAAGTTCTAAAGTGGGCACTGGGGGCAGTGGCTCATGCCTGTACTCCCAAGCACTTTGCAGTGGCCAAAGCAGGAGGATCACTTGAGGCCAGGAGTTTGAGATCAGCCTAGGCAACAAAGCAAAAGTTGTCTCGACAACAAATACATATAAAAAAAAAGCCAGCACAGTGGTGTGTGCTTGTACTGTCAGCTACTGGGGAGGTGGAGGTGAGAGGGTCTTTTGAGACTGGGAATTTGAGGTTGCAGTGAGCTATGACCACCACTGAACTCAAGCCTGGGTGACAGAGATTCTTTCTCAAACACACACACACACACACACACACACACACACACACACACACACACTAAACAGGCATGTTTTGCAAAGACTCAAACAGAAATTGAACAACTGAAATTTAAATAAATTTAATATACAGTGTATGGTTTAATTATTAAACCAAGTTAATAACAACAGGATTAGTGAACTAGAATACTGAGATGAGTAAATAAAAGAACTACAGAAAAACGAAATGATCACAATACAAAAATGATTATACATGTACAAAGAATAAAATGAAATGAAATCAAATACATTGGTTTCACTAGCTTACATATAAATAACAAATCACATTAATAACAAATATTTATAAATTTCTGAAACTGAATATCAGATGGGAACCCTTGAATGCAGAAGTGTATTGTGATTAATAGTGACCTACCAATAAAAAATACTCAACAGAAATAAAAGTCAAACTGCATAACAGCAAAGAAAAGAAAAAATTTTAAAGCCATAAGAGAGAAAAGAAGAGAGAACCAATGAAGGTGAGAGCAAAGTCTTCACAGCCCGTGTTCAGTCAGAAAACAGAGAAATAAGTAAGAGTGCTGAGATAAGTCACTGTTCAACCAATAATTAGATACTTCACTAACATATTTTGAATAAGTGAGGATGCACTACATGATTTCCAAAAGTAAAAAAGTGGGAAATCTTATTACCAATATGAGCTTATTAAGAATACAATTCAAAAAGAAAAAAAATTTAAAATGGAGTTCAAGGAATCAAAATGAAATGCAATAAACTGCAAACATATTGGGCTATCAAATCATGGTGGACAATGAACAAAAGGATCCATCAAGTCTTTGGCAGCATCAGTTTCCAAATGATTTACATAAAATAAAAGTGCTAAACTCTATACAATGTAATGAAATAAATTATCAAATCCTCTGATACTTGAATAATTTAACTGATGTTAGAATCTCCTTTTCAGATAATTATTTTCATGGAAAAAAATATACAATACTTCTGTCTCATCATTTGCAGAATATCAATTATCCTTTTTTCAGAACTTATTAGCACCAAAGGGCTCACAGTGGCATAGGCCCTGGTCACAAGCCTCTGGACACCCAGGATGACTGAATCATATGTTTATATCAGAATCAAGTAGGATGAGAGACTCAAATCCATCTGGTACATAACCACAAAGAAACTCACCAACAGCAAGATGGTCTCGGAGGCCCTTTTTTCTGGAGAGACTCTTGGAGAGTCTGGTGCTGTGAAAGTGCTGGGATGGCCTCTCATGCCTGCACAAGAGAGTCACCATGTATGCCCTGGAGAGCAGCATAATTCCCACAAAGGAGACATCTCTGGATAATGACAGAGTAGAAAAATAAGGCTCCAGATGATGGACTTCCTTGGGGAAATGAGGCAGTTTTATTGAGTGTCAGAAAACTGGTCTGAGTCATATTAAAAGAAACCACAGTGTCAAAGATCATGTAACTACTGCAGGACAACTGAGGGACCATAAGAAGACAAGAATATATGAAATATGATTTGTGAATTTATGTTTAAACCTCACCAACCAGGAAGTGCTGGGGCTGATGGTGATGGCCTAGAGCGTGCTCAGGAGGCAGGTGGTGCAGACGCAGAGGTCCCTCATCACCCTACTCAGGTAGAAAAGCGTCTTACACTTGAAGTCAAAATGAAGGGACTCAAAAAGGTCTGGAGACACCAAGAACACAATGGTGAGCAGCATCATGATGTGGACGAGGGCCAAGTGACTGGTGGTCAGGTCAGTGGGCTTAGGATCCAGAAGGAGCGTCGTGGTACCAGAGAAAAGGAGGAAGATGTTGGCCAAGACTCCAGTAACAGCTTGGGCAAAGAAGGCACTTTTGAATGATAACATAAGTGGAAACTGTCACTTTAATGGCAAAGAGGAAATATTTTATGTACCTGAAAAAATCAACCAATAAAACTTCCATCATCAATGTTACTTACTTCAGATTCAAAATTATCACCGTCATTATCATTTTAAATCCATCCATTTATTTTGATTAATGTTGATTATCACATATAAATTCTTAAACCTACAGCCTGATCATTATATGATAAACAAAATTATTAAGTTGATCGAACACCCACACATGCACAGTCACATCTGTAGAGGGCGCACATTATCTGTGCTCCTATAGTATCAAGGACACACTTCTTTATTAAGCATTTAGTTTTCACTTTTTGCATTCCTTCATTTAGTTTTCATCACCCAGAACTGTGACATGTATATAAAAATGAATCATGGGTGTTTGTAGAACAGAACTGAAGTAGATTTTGTGCTAATGGAAAAAGCAATCACCTGATATATTTTGGAAAAAAATAATAATGCTTTGAGTGGCTGTGATATCACATCAGTCTGACATCATGCTGAACATCACATTCATGCATGCAGTTTCATGTATCCTGTAAAAATTATATAGCAGATACATAGCAGAAGGTGTTCTTTTCAGATAGTTTGTGGTAGTAAAAAAAACTCCCTATTAGCAATTAGTATAATAGGATTAAACATAATTTTATTATGGTCATCTACTAAAATCTTCTTAATGTGAAGTATATTAAAAACCTTGGGAGCGCGTCTGGCCGGCCCCGCCACGGGGCGGCGCTGGGACGCACGCAGGTGGACGCGTGGACTGAACCCGGGTGCCCACGGCCCGGGACACGACGGCCCAGCGGAGCCGCATGCCTCCCGCCGCGCCCGCGCGCAGCACAGACGGGCTGCCGCTCGCCTTCCTGCAGAGCCTGCGCACGCTGTTCCACATCCTGTACGACCGGCGGCGCGGTTGCGAGCACCTGCGCGAGATCCAGTCCCGCTGGCAGGGCGCCGACGCGCGGGAGCTGCCCCGCGGGGTCCTGGAGGGCCTGCGCGAGGTGGCCCCGGCCAGCGGCTACCTGACCTTCGAGCGCTTCGTGGCCGGCCTGCGCACCGCGCTGCTGAGCGCCGACGGCGGCCCCCGGGACCCCACCCACGCCCCAGCCCGGCCCGGCCGGGGAACCAGCCGCCGCAGCGCCTGCTGTTCGCGCCGGCCGACGAGCCGCGGATGGTCCCGGAGAGGAAGCCCCTGCCCCTGGGCGAGCGCGCTTCTCTGGCTTGTCCCAGCCGCGCGGCCGGCAGCCCAGAGCAGCTGTGCGCCCCCGCCGAGGCGGCGCCCTGCCCCGTGGAACCGGAGCGGTCCCAGAGCGCGGCCCTGGAACAGAGCCCCAGCGCGGACGCAGGTGCAGCGACCTGCAGGGCCTTGGAGGCAGACTCAGGGGATGCCCCGCGGGGCCCAGCGCCCGAGGAGAACGTCAGAGGCACACCATCACCAGCGGCGTGGACTGCGGCCTGCTGAAGCAGATGAAGGAGCTGGAGCAGGAGAAGGAGGTGCTGCTGCAGGGTTTGGAGATGATGGCGCGGGGCCGTGATTGGTACCAGCAGCAGCTGCAACGGGTGCAGGAGCGCCAGTGCCGCCTGGGCCAGAGCAGAGCCAGCGCCGACTTTGGGGCCACGGGGAGCCCCCGCCCACTGGGGCGGCTACTGTCCAAGGTACAGGAGGTGACCGGGTGCCTGGGGGAGCTGCTGGCTGCGGCCTGTGCCAGCTAGGCCCTGCCCACGTCCTCCTCCGGGCCCCCTGCTGTGCCCTAAGGTCAACCTCGTCCCCGGGCTGTCAGCAGCAGACCATCCTCATGCTGAAGGAGCAGAACTGACTCCTTACCCAGGAGGCGACCGAGAAGAGTGAGTGCATCACGCAGCTGGAGCAGAAGTCAGCGCTCATTAAGCAGCTGTTTGAGGCCCGCGCCGTGAGCCAGCAGGACGGGGGGGGGCCTCTGGACCCCACCTTCATCTTGCTGGTGTGGGCTGAGCCGGCCCACAGGGCCAGCCTGGCACTCAGCCCTTCGGAGCGAGCACTCTGTCGCACCCAACCTCTCTGGCTGGAGATCCCCGGCAGGCCCAGGCAGTCCCGGAATGGGCGCCTTCCTGCACCCCTTGCCATCCAGGCTCCCCGGGCCTGTCCCCGTCTGTCCCCCACACCGAGCCCTTGACTCGGTTTTGGCTTCCGGTGCTGACATGGGCTGAGGCTCTCTTGAGTCCGCATAGTCCGCAGCTACTACTGCCGCTGTCAGTGGACAGTGAGGGACCCCTCCACCAGTTACCAGATCTCTGGTCGCCCGGTTTCCAGCGGTACTGCCCTGGGTCCCATCTCCAGGGAAAGGCACTGCTCACGCCATGCTGCACTTCCGATAACGGCCAGCAGAGGGCGCTAGATGGCACAGATGCGGCGCTGAGGCTCCGCCCCAGACCTGGGGGATCCAAGGGCAGCTTACCCCCACCTCAACCAGGGCACCAGGACAAGGAGGCTGTCTCTCGGACGGGAGCAGATGGAGGGGATGGGGAAGGCCTCTAAGCGGGGGTTGCTCGCCTGGCAGGGAAGCCCCAGGGATGGCGGTCGGACTTCAGGTCCTGGCCAAGGCTGAGAGACTCTGGCTGCAGCAGATCCCGGAGCCGGGTGGACGAGAGCTTGGCTTGCTTGTGCCTCCCGCAGACCCCGCGGTGATGGTCATCCTCATCCTGGCCAGGACGCTGCCCCACGTTGTGTCCCACAAAACAACCTGTGAACCTGGCTCCCCAGGAGGGCCTGTCCCCAGGTGCCTGGGCCCCCACTTTCCAGGCGTGTCATAGGGAGAGTCTGTCACCCCCTCACTCAGGATTCTCAAGGTCTGGGGTCCTGCTCACCCCGCTTTCCTCCCACGCTCAGCCTGATCCCAGGTTTCATCCAGGAGGAACCACTTCTCTCAGCCAAGGAAAAGGAGAACCCAGCCAAGGTACAGGAGGAGGGTGGGACAGGTCCCCTTGGGTGTCACTCCCTGCCCCTGTGCCCAGGCCCACTCCCGCTGGTGCTGGGGTACGCACTGGTGGGGGCCTCATGCTCAGCCCAGCCTGGAGGGCCCCAGTGCCACCAGAGCCAGGGGCACGGCAATATCACGGATGGCTTCTGCAGCCCAGGGCCCCCAGTGCAGGTTCAGTGTGTGTGTGTGTGGGGGGGGGTGCACAGGGTCCCTGATGCGGGGTCAGTGTGTGTGGGACGCAGTGCCCCCGATGCAGGGGCAGTGTGTGTGGGACGCAGGGCACACGATGCAGGGTCAGGGTGTGTGGGACGCAGGGCCCACGATGCAGGGTCAGTGTGTGTGGGGTGCAGGGCCCCCGATGCAGGGTCAGGGTGTGTGGGGCGCAGGGCCCCCGATGCAGGGTCAGTGTGTGTGGGGCGCAGGGCCCCCGATGCAGGGTCAGTGTGTGTGGGTCGCAGGACCCCCGATGCAGGGTCAGTATGTGTGGGGCGCAGGATCCCCTCGTGTCCAGGGCACTTTGGTGCACTGTCCCACAAGGCTTCCCTGTCTCAGAAGAGGGGTCCTGGCAGCCAGCGCGGCAACTCCCTTCTGGAACCCAGCTCCACGATAACCTGCCCACAGCAACCCCACAGAGCCACATCCCCTGCTGCACCTGGGCTGCAGAGGTGTCCCAGGACAGGCCCAAGCCAGACCAGCGTGCAGCTGTTTTCCTACCCTGAGGATGGGAGGGAGGCTTCCAGAGGACATAAGCACGCCAGGCCTCAACCCTCCTGGGTGGGAAAGGGAGCGGGTCCTGAAGGCCTGTGTCCCACAGCGCCAGCACCAGGTGGACTGCAGTGCAGTGGATGGGCCAGCGGCAGCCGGGGAGAAGCCCCCCGACATCAGCAGGCTGGGGTCTGCCCACCAGGGCCTCCCCACATCTGCCTTTGAGGGTGCCTGCCATGCCCTGGGGGATCCGGGCATCTTTGCAGGACTGGAAGCAGAAGACAGAACAGTGTCTGTCCCAGGGTGACTTCATCAGGAGACCCCCCACATAGAGCTGGACCCCGCAGCTAAGGCAGAAATGTGAGACAGGCTGGCACCTCCCGGAAAACTGCCTCTCAGCCTTGGTGTTCCATGCAAGGTGAAAAAAATATGGGTCATCCAAGTTTACAGCTTGCAATCAGGCTAGTGTGTGGCCCTAGAGACCACGAGGGGAGAATTTAAAGTGGCCCCGGCTGGCACAGTCTAGGTGGCTGGCAGAGGCACATGCGGACCCTGCCTGGAGCCCGCCCTAGTGACGCTGGGTGGGTCAGTCTCCTTGCAAGATGTGAGCAGCATCCCTGGCCTCTATCCATGAGGTGCCGGTAGCATGCGCGGGTACATACACGTGCATGCACACACAGTTATGACACCTAGAACTGTCTCAGGATGTCACAATGTGTCCCTGGAGGCAGAAGTGTCCCTGGTTGAGAATGAGCCCCAGAGGAAACAACCACACTAGGCCTCAGGATTTTGTGTTGATCAAGTTCCAAGGAAAATGAATATCTCAGTCGGCCACGGTGGCTCATGCCTGGAATCCCAGCACCTGAGGCCAGGAGTTCGAGGCCAGCCTGGCCAATGTAGTGAGAGACCCCCCCGCAATATCTACAAAAAAAAAAAAAAAGAAAAAAGAAAAAAGAAAAGAAAGAAGGAAGGAAAAAGAAAAGAAAAGAAAATGTGATCTCCAGTTTTAAAATTCATAAACACCACAAGAAAACAATACACTATGAGACCCAGCAGAAACAACAGGTAGACTCTGTAGACACAGATACTGGAATTATCAGAGAGAATATAAAGTAACAGTGTTTTATATATCTAAAGAAATAAAAAAGATTTCTGGAAATATGAAAAAAAAATCTTGTTTTATCACATGATCGTTCAAATCGTCCTTAAGTATTAGAAATACACTACAGCATCTCCAAATTTAAATAAACCTGAAGTAGTATAATTACATCACTCTGAATCAGTGCAGATTTGTACTGTCTTAAAATGTAAAGATTTGCATAAATGCATAAAATAATTTGTACTACTTTATTAAAATGGAAAATAGTCAAAATTCAAATTCAAATATTACATAATGTCAAATTTTCTTCCACAAATCTATATATTTGTATATTCATAATATTAATATTTCATCGAGAAACATGTACTGACTAGTTATAATTCAGTGAGATGTAAGAACAAATCATGAGAGAATTACAGACATCGCCCACCTGAGTCTTGATCGCTCACTGGTAATGAAGCTGAGAAACAGACGCTCACCTGGCTGAGTCTTGGAGTGAGTCTGTGTGGGAATTGTGGTCCCTGAGCCGTGGTTATAAGGAAGGGATGCTGTCAGTTTATCTCCCTCAGGCCCATAATTGTCATGTTACCTGTAGAAGCAGGATGGCCCTGACCCTGCGATTGTTAGAAAGGAGAGCCACTGGGAGAAAAATAAATGTACCTCATTCCTGAAAAGAGCAGAGTAGCCACAGCTGGGTTCTGAAGTTTAGAATGAGTGAGCTCATTTTCTTAGGTAACTTTTGCTCAGGTGAATTGCCTCCTCTCAGTCCTTGTCAACAAAATGGATGTTAAAGAATAACTCTAACTTCAAACCACCTTTACAGTTTCATGTCAGATTACCAAATGTTTCCTTGCTAAAAAAAAACTATACATACATACCATGGTATGAATGAATATCATAATGCTGCATAAAAGAAACCAAATTAAAAAGCGTGCATAGTACCTAATTCCATTCATTAAAAAAATCAAAAAGCAAACAAAACTGAATTTCTGGCTTCCTAGCTTGTTTAACAAGACTCTCACAGGAAAAGTAATACATTTTTGATAAAATGTGTAATTATATAGAAATATATTTATGTGTAATACATATGGTATAATACATGTATGGGTAAGAAGTGAATGAGAATTTCAGCTTTGTCCACTGTAGGGGAGTTAGGGATTGGAGTTGAGTTTAGTCAAATTAAGTTTCTTCTAGAAAAATAACAATACTCCTCAAAAAGCATAACAGAATCTAGAGTGTCTATCTGTCATTTATAGTTTCTAGCATGTAATTTTAAAATTCATGAGATGTGTGAAAAAAGCAGGATAATGTAATTCATATACAAGATTAAAAGTAAAACAGGCATCAGAAGCTAGCTCAAAGATGTCCAAGGTGTTGTAATAAGATGACAAGAATTGGAAAGCAGCTATTTTAAATATGGTCATGGAGGTAAAGAAAAATATTCTCATAATGATTGGGCAAATGTGGAATCTCAGAAGAGAAATGGAAATTATAAAAAAAACCAAATAGAAAGATGATAATAAAAAAGTACTATTGAGAGGATCATCTGATTAGAAACAGAAGAAATAAACTTAAAGACAGAGCCCTAGAAATTAACCAATCTGAAGACAATGTTTCAGACGAATGATTGAAGAAAAATAAACTGAGCCTCAGAGATCTGTGAGATGACTGGGTCCTGCTAGACAACACCTGCCTTCCCCAGTGTCGAGTCCACAGTGCAGCTGACCTGCCCCTGCGTGAGCATTTCGGCTGTGGTCCAGCATTCTTCTGAGAGCCTGGCCCCAAAGGCCAATGGTCCACCCTGGGGCTCCTGCCACAGTCACTACTGCCACTGCTATTGCTGCCACAAGGCCAAGGAGGAAGTGTGGAGACCAGGTACTTTCATGCACCCCAACAGTGGAATCCACCCTGTTTTTTTTTTTTTTGAGATGGAGTTTCCCTCTTGTTGTCCAGGCTGCAGTGCAATGGCGAGATCTCGGCTCACAGCAACCTCTGTCTCCCGGGTTCAAGCCGTTCTCCTACCTCAGCCCCCGGAGTAGCTGGGATTACAGGCATGTGCCACCACGCCGGGCTAATTTTGTATTTTTAGTAGAGACGGGGTTTCTCCATGTTGGTCAGGCTGGACTCAAACTCCGGACCTCAGGTGATCCACCCGCCTCGGCCTCCCAAAGAATCCACCCTGTTTTTGAGGAAGGTAGGTGGCAAGTGGGTCACAATGTTTCACAGCTGCCAGCCTCCACTGCACCCACTGAGGGGGGTGCCTATGCTCCCCAGTAACAGGCCCATGGCATAGCCACACTGCCCTTGCCTGGGCATTTTGGTTCCAGCTGCACACTCTTCTGAGGCATTGCAATCCCCAGCTGCTGGCAAAGCAGTTGACTCTGATGGAAGCGGGGAGCAGCTCTGCTCTTCAGGGCAGGGCAGGGTCAAGCCATGCCTCTGGCACCAGCTGTCTCACTCCAGCCATTCCCTGACTAGAGTCCAGTGATGTGGGTCTTATCCTAGCTCCATGTTTCACCAACTGTGTGACCTCGATGAGTTTCTTCACCCCCAGCCTTCTGTGTCCACATGCAGGCAGTGGATATGGGACACGAATAGTGACAACTGCACAGAGTGACTGGGCACGTCAAATGAGATGGGACAGATAGAAAGAAAAGTGGAGGCCTGGCCCATTTGTTGTTGGAGGTGCTCGCTGAGGTGCAAGCAGGTCTATAGGTCACCCACCCATCTGCCCAGGAGCCTCACCTGCCTGAGCACTTATTAGGCACCTGATGTACAGGGATTCTATGGCAGACACCCAACACAGCCCTTAGTTGTGGCTGCCACATGATTCTCCCACCTTGGCCTCCCAAAGTGCTGAGATTATAGGCATGAGCCACCACCCAAGCTTAAATTTTTGTTTCATTTTTGTTGTTTTTATATGCTTTAATTACTTTCTCTTTTTCTTCTGTGTATCTACTACAGTTTTTTTTCCTGGTGGTTATCATGAGACTTACATAAAACATCTTGTATCTTAACAACCTTGTTTAAGATGATGACAATTTAACTTCTATGCATAGAAAAACTTTACAAATTTTCTCCCTTTCACGCATTTTATATTATGTATGTCACACTTTACAACTTTTTATGTTGTGTGTCCATTAACAAATTATTGTAGCTATTTTATTTTTAATATTGTTTATAAATCTTACACTAAAGGTCAAAGTGACTTATGCAAAACCACTACAGTATTAGAGTATTCTAAATTTCACTGTTTATTTACCATTTTCAGTGACATTTATACCTCAATATTTTTGGTATTATTAGCCTTCGATCATATCAATGTGAAGACTTCTTTTCAGCATTTCTTGCAGAACAGATTGAGGTGTGATAAATTCCCTCACCCTCTTTTTTGTCTTGGAATGTTAGAATGTCTTGATCTCTATTATTTCTAAAGAGCCTTGTTGGATATACTCTTCTTAACTGTCAGGTTTTTTTCTTCTTTCAGCATTTTGAATATATGGTCTCCCAGTTTGCTTGCAAGGTTTCTGCTGAAAAATCCACTGATACCATTATAAAGGTTTCCTTCTATGTGAAGAATTTATCGCTTGCTGTTTTCAAGGTTTGTGCTTTATCTCTGTATTTTGACAATCATAATGTGTCCAAGGGCAATCTTTATTAGGTTCTTCTTGCTCAAGGTATTTGGAGCTTCATAAAACTGGATGTTCACATTATTTTCTAGATTTGGAAAGGTTTAAGACATTACGTATTTAAAGCTCTTTTCCTCTTTCTCCCTTTTTCTGAAATTTCTGAAATGTGTATATTTGTTCACTTGGTTATATATTGGTTACTTTTAAATAGCCTGTTTTGGAATTTGCTGAATTTTTCTTCTTTAGGATTGAGTCTCCTGTTAAACATTTCTATTACATGTTTCCCGTTCTGCCATTGTTTATTTCAGTTGCAGGATTTCTGTTTGGTTGTTTTTTATGGTTTCTATTTATCTATTAAAATAATTTTTAATATAGTTGGGGTCTTGTTATGTTGGCCAGGTTAATCTTAAATTCTTGGTCCCACGCAATCCTCCAGCCTTAGCCTCCCAAATTGCAATTTTCACAAGTATAAGCCACCATGATCAGCCTATTTCATTATTGTAATTCTCATTTTGTTTCTGTGTTGTTTCATAACATTTTTAGTAATCTATCGGTGTTCTTTTGCATCTTATTGAAATTTCTTGATGATTATTTTCAATTCTTTGTCAGTCAATTCTGAGACCTCCATTTCTTTGCAGATTTTTACTACAGCTTTATTAGTTTCTTTGGGTGATGATCATGTTTTTCAGATTCTTTAAGATCTGTGCAGCCTTATGTTTGTGTCCCTGAATACGAAGGAGTAAACACATCTGCCACTCATCACAGGATAGTTTTGAAAGATAAATACTTTCTCCTATTGGGTCCCTGGGCTGATGAGATTTTAATTGAGATTGTAGTTGAGTTTGTTGGAGCCAGGTCACATGACTGCTACGTGGTCTTTAGAGGGCTTTGTGAACATTTAGAAATCCATGTCTAAATAAGCTGTATTGCAAAGAACAGTGCATATCCTAATCCTGGTGTTGCTTGAATAGGTGGAATCCTTCTGCCCTCCATAAACAAAATTGATGAAATAGGTGAGAGAAATAAGTGTTAAAATGCACACTGTGTCACCTGGAGAACAGAGCACTATATCTTGGAATGCCAGTCAGAAGAGACATTTTTTTTCTTTCTCAAAAAGGTGGTTATAGTCCAGCTGGGACCCTGAGGTGCATCTGGATCACTTGGGGGGTTTGAAATTTCACAGATTACTGGGCTCTCCTTCGTGTTACTCGCTCCGTAGTTCTTGTCTATGGCTCAAGAATATTCTTTTTCTACAAGTTCTCAGGTGTTTCCAATGCTGCTTGCTCAGGGAAATCACTTGGAGAACCAGTATCTGGGTGCGTATTGTGTGTCTTCTCCAGCAAGGATATTGGCCCACAGAAGATGCAGTCAGAGACACAGGTGTCTGAATGGTTTTAAGTGGACTTCGGTGTTGGTTATCCAAATGTGAAAGTGATCTGATCCTCTGGACTATTGCATTACTTTTCTCTTACCTCAATTAAGTGATCAGAATGTGCTATTTAAAACCTATAAGTGGCCTCAAACTCTTCAGTAAAAAACCATTTATCATTGCGTTGCAAAAATTCCAAACTATTCATCAGAACTGAAAATGTCTTGTGTGAGATTCCATGGGGTAAGGAGAGCAGTGACAAAGCTATAACTATAAGACAGACAAGAAAATGGCTTTGATGCATATGTAACTGGGGATAAAAATAAAGAGGGAATGAGGAACTGGAGATAATTATAAAATAAAACAAGCAGAATTTTCTTTTCTAAATTCAGTCAGTTCAGTTGAAGAGCAGGTATCCTCTCTCCACATGCACAATCAATGCTATTTCTTCACTCTAAATGTTTCAGTCTCTTACCTGAAAGATGTAATATTACTCCAATAGAAACAGTTTTCTCTGCTGGGTGTGGTGGCTCATGCCTGTAATCCCAGCACATTGGGAGGCCGAAATGGGCAGATCACGAGGTCAGGAGATCGAGACCATCCTGGCTATCATGGTGAAACCCCGTATCTACTAAAAATACAAAAAATTAGCCTGGCGTGGTGGCATGTGCCTATTGTCCCAGCTACTTGGGAGGCTGAGGCAGGAGAATCACTTGAACCCAGGAGGCGGAGGTTGCAGTGAGCCGAGATTGCGCCACTGTACTCCAGCCTGGGTGACAGAATGAGAGTCTGTCTCAAAAAAGAAAAAAAAAAAGAAACAGTTTTCTCTTAAATGTTGAGTACCTGCTACACACCCAGCACTGTCCTCTGTATTTGTTTACTTTATATAAACATTAAAACAACTTCATAACTTATAAAACCTCATAAATTTCCACTGGAAAAAAAATCAGCCTGGTAACATTTTTAAAATTGTATGCTGTCACTTAACATAAATAGAAGGAACAATTAACTAAATAAAATTTTGACTTAAACAGTTTTTTCTCCAATCGGTAAGGGAGAAAGTGGAATGCAATAGTGAAATAAAATGTAATACGCTCACTCACTGTAGAATTAAATCTTCAAATAAACTTCTGAGCAACATTCAGTTTTATGAAAACATTTTTAAAATCACTGAGCAGATAATATAAAAATATTTCATAAACTTTGGAACAAAAAATTATATATTTGTTCTCATGTGAATAATAGGCAACTAAACAAAACAAAAAAATATATATATATATAAGGAAGATTCTGAACCCAGGAGACATGAGATTTGGGAAAAATAAGCTCAGTGTACAGTAGAGAAACTCATTTTGCTTGAAGCATTTGTGAGGTTCCTGATTTGCTAGCAAATTGTCAACTCTTCCAACACTATCTTTTTGGTCCACAATTTCCTTTTCAATTTAAAGAATACATACACACATACATACACACACACACAATTTCCTCCTCTATATTTCTCTTACACATATAGTTTATTTTTAGCCTAATATATTTGTATATTGCATTCAATGTAAACCAAAGCACAAAAATCTTTATGTGTTCAGTTGGCCCATGTACAGGAAATGTGCAAAGAAAAATATTCAGTAATTTTTTTTTTTTTTGAGACAGAGTCTCTGTCATCCAGGCTGGAGTGCAGTGGCGCGATCTTGGCTCACTGCAACCTCTGCCACCTGGGTTCAAGTGATTCTCCTGCCTCAGCCTCCCAAGTAGCTGGGATTACAGGCACACGCCACCACACCCAGCTAATTTTTGTATTTTTCTGATCTTTATCATAACTGACATAATCTTCCTGTAGTTACCAAAAAGTTAAAAAAAATATGAAGTAGAACTTTTGACAATAGTCTCCACATTATTTGAGTTCTCTGAACAAATCATTACTAAATATGTCATTTCACTGTATTACCCAATAGTATATTGTTACCATCTGTTGTCCCCAATCTTGATTAAAGTGAAATAGTTTAACATTTGTGGCAGGATAACATTTCATTTATTGCATATCAGTGTTAAAACACTGAAAAACATTTAGTTTATTAATTAAAACTAAGTTAACACATAGTCTAAGTAAGGCATTCCAAAATCCATTATAGTCTTCTTGGTCAAAATACAGTCACAAACATTGAATAAGCATTACTTTTTTCTCTGATGAAATTATCTTGATACTTCCTTTATCTATTTTTAAAGATGAAGGTTATTTAGGAAACATTGATTTAAAATACATTTAAAACCTTTCATGGAGGCGTTCTCTCTATCTGTAATTTAAAAAAAAATTATCACACTGAATAATATTTAAGACTTTAACCTTTTACTATAATACACTGGTATTTTAATAGACTGCCCAGCTTTTTTATCCCTTAAGGAGAGATGATTGGTAAAATTATTTATTTCAAAAATTCGGAATTTTTCACTCTTCCTTTAATAGAGAAGAATAATTCCCAGTATACCTACCTCATGCAGAGTAAGTAAACCACAAACAGCATCTCTCTTTAATTTTTTTTTTTTTTGAGGTGGAGTTTTGCTCTTGTTGCCCGGGCTGGAGTGCAATGGTACATTCTCTGCTCACTGCAACCTCTACCTCCCGGGTTCAAGCAATTTTCCTGCCTCAGCCTCCCCAGTAGCTGGGACTACAGGCACCCACCACCACACCTGGCTATTTTTTTTTTTTTTGTATTTTTAGTAGAGACAGGGCTTCACCATGTTGGCCAGGCTGCTCTCAAACTCCTGACCTCAAGTGATCCACCCTGCTTGGCTTCCCAAAGTGCTGGGATTACAGGTGTGATCCAGCAGTTTTTTTGTTTAATTTTTATTTTTTAATTTTACATTTGCCATGAATTTCCTTGAAGAAATTCATATAGAATGGCCTCTCCCAGCTCTGATGCAGCAACAATAGGTCACATTGTTTATAGTGTTTTCATATAAACACTAGGAATGTAGGCATAGTGACAACCGATTTAAGAGTTGAATTACATCAATAATAGATATTCCTTAAATAATCTCAAATAATGACAATACAAAGCAAGTATCCATTGAAATATAATTATACCTGTCCAAATATCATAGTCCTTGCTTCTTGCGAAAATACAAACCAGTAAATTATCTAATTGTTTTAACTTTAGATTATTCTCTATATTAAATATTCTTGTCTAATGTAAAGTTTGAAAATTATAGTGCCTTTGTACTTTCTCGTGGGAATTCTCTGAGGTTTAGTTAGACTTGATTTTTGAATACTCCCTCACACTTATTGCATTTGAAAAGTTCCCTGTGGAAGAATTCTTTATGAATTCTGGTTATTTCTAAGGTTTATATTTAAGATAAAACTCTATCTACATCCATTACATGTATAGTGATCTTCTAGTATGAATTATCTGATGTTGAGTAAAGTGTGAACAGTTGTTAAAGGCTTTGCCACATTTTTTACATTGTATTTAAAACAGCACATAGAAAGCAAATCTGTTTTATTCATTAAGACAAATTAATAATGTTTTCCATTTTAAAGAAAGTGTGAAGGATTTTTTTTTCTAGCTAGTCGTCATCCTTTATATAGACAGCTTAGGGGTCCCTGGGTGCTGGAGACAGGGGTCCCTTGCCCACTTATATCTAAGAAGGTTCTGGTTGGCATTCATTCATTTAACACAGAAATATTAAGCAATTAACTTTGTGTGGTTACTTTGCTAGAACCTTGGCATAATTCAATGACTACAGCATACAGATCTCTGGGCCTCAATTCTATTCAAGGAGTTAGACACTCCTTCAAAGTAGATGGACATCATAGCAGGTCATGTCCACGGAATGTGAGATGAGATGCCCAATGGCCTCTTCTAGGTAGGGAGCCATCCTCTTAGATTCTGACCAACAGGACAAATCCCAGGACCAACTATAAGGTGGGTGGAATTTGAGTTCATAATAAGGGCCTCCTGTCCTCCAAATATATGGGGGAAATACAAAGACCATGGTTGGGAAGAGGCCAAAAGAACCCTGGGCCTTGTGCATCTTATGATTCCCATGAGAAGGCTGGAGTCTGGGTGTTCTGCAGAATAAAAGGAGTCAAAGAGGCTGCAGATGGGCCTCAGACCCCCTACTAAGAAGAGAGGAGGCTGGAGCTCCCAGCCAGCCCTTGACAGACCCATCCCCATCACAGTCACATCCCAGCTCTGCCTGTCCCCCTCTATCCCACATCCAGGGGGCCCAGAACTGGAGTTATTATGAGCAGCCTGCTTCTCATAACCCTCCTTCTGCAGGTGCCATAGACGGGCCTGGGGGGAGCATGCCCGCTGGTAGTTGAGGGCACTAGTTGAAGACGCTAAGGTCCCCTCTCCACCTTGGGTGCCTCGGCCTGCACCATTGTGCTCTGCCTGGCTGTGGCCGCTGTGGCCAGCGCCTCCTCGGAGCTCCTGGAGAATGGCAGGTGAAGAAAGACTCAGCTACTCAGCCTGCACAAGGCAAAGGCCCAGGTTCAGTGGGTTGAGGCTTCGAGGACACGGAACGGGCGCCTGGGTGGAAAGTAGTCACCAGGTGTGAGTGGCACCATGGGGCCAATGCCCGGTTTTGCTGTCCCTGCTTCCTGAAGATCGCAGCTGGAGTCACCTGGGCACAGCGTTTGATGTAGCACCTGCAGCGGCAGAAGTGACACCCAACTGCGAGGATGCTGCAAGGAGCCGGCACGGAGACATCTGTCCCCTCTGCCCCGAGGCCCCAGTTCCTGGCCAGCTTTGGCAAAAGGGAGAGGCTGGACTTTGGAGGGTGGGTGTGAGTGCATGAGCTCATGTCCAGCCCCCAGTGCCCGGCATGACAAGGTGACCCTCTAGCGTCACCACTGCCCCAATCCTGCTTTCATACCTGGCGGGCCAATAGGTCTTTCCCCAGGTATGCAGAATGCAAAGAGGAGGGGAGTGGGCCAATGTCCCAGGGCTGTGGAGCTGCTGGCTGTCAAGGTCAGGTGGGACATGGTGGGTCTTCTAGAAGGGTTTGTGGGGCCAGCAGGAGTAAGGGTGCACCAACCTCAACCTGCAGGGGTACCATGGTCCCCAAGGTGCAGTGCCTACAGTCCCCAGCCAAGCCAGACTATGCGCTCCACGTGCCACCTGCTCCTTACATGTGCCCCAGGCTCCACGCAGTAAGCAGAGAGCAGTGGCCTGGTGTGTGGCTGCCGGGCACCTGCCCCCTGGGGACAGCCAATTCCTAGGGGGACCGAGGCATCCTCATCCCTAGCCTGGCAGCTTCTCAGGAAGGCTGTCGCCTGATAAGTGGGAGGGGAGGGTTTGGGGAGGGCCAGTGGCCCAGCCAACCTGAGTGATTTCCAAGTGAATGAACTGGGGGTTCCCACTGCCTCTGGCTCAGGCTTGTGGCAGAATCTGCCTGGACCTCAGGGGCTCCAGGCTGCCAGCTGCCTATCCAGGCTCTGGGTGCCTCCTCCAGACCTCAGATACCTCAGCTGTCTGAGAGGACTGATAGGGCATGATATGGCAGGGGTGTTTCAGGATTGGGCCAGATGATCCCCTGTAATCTCTTATTACTCACTCCCTCCCCTCCACTTTCATGCACCCTGCCTCCTTTTTTTTTTCTTTCCCTATTCTGAGTTTGTCATGAGACTTTGTGGAATGTTTCTGGTGGGGAGGTAGGAAAGGTGAAACCCTTACCCTTGGCTTCAGAGTTCCTCCCAGGCACCCCCTCCTCTTAGGCTTTTTTAAAGCACAGACCTGGCACCATGTCCTGTACTTCGGAGAGCTGCAGAGAACTTCATGTGTTTCCAAAACCAGAACACTTGATTGCTGACTCCAGATCCTTATCTCACCCCAAAACCCAAATGCCTTGGGGCGGCCAGCTTCAGACATGAGTGAATTTGATGCTTTTTCTCTGGGATTGACTGAAGGCTTATATAATGGAGCACGCCTGCCCCTGTGTTTTGGGAGAGTTACTAGTAGTGACCCAGAACTGTGAGCACCATTCCCCACACAGAGCACAGGGAACACAGCCCTCTCCAGCAGGCTGGGCTGGCCGTGGCCTGATGCACATCAGTCCCAAGGCAAGAGACCCAAGGCAGGGAATGTCTCTTGCCCCCGCTTTCACAATGCAGACATTTAACTGGGGCTGGTGGCCTCTTTGGGTCCCCAGCCTTCAGAGTGGGATTGTTACCCTGTGCCACCAAGGGAAATGGAAGCACAGGGCCAGTGGGTGGCAAAGTTAGAGACTCTGTGATTGGGAAATATCACCTTAGACCCAGCATGGCCCGTTCAGGACATAGCGCCTCTTGGGCTCCATCCATGGGCTGTTCTTTCCATGGAGCACTTTGGTTGTAGTCCGCACCCTGTGGGGTGGGGGTGGGGCACCAGGAGGAGCAAGTGTTATGGGATCCACAGGGGGAAGGAGAGGATATCCCCCCTTTGCCCCACCCTGGGCACAAAAGCTTTGTTCTCTGATGTGTGTGGGCATCAGTGCCTGTGTGGGTATGGGTGGGGTTGCCTCTTTTCTTGACCAAGAAAGAACCATTCCTGGGTCTCCTGGGAGGCTTAGGGCACTACATGTACCTGGGAGCTGAGTGGAGTGTGTGAGGGCTCTGCAGGACTCTCCCCTGCTGCCTCCTCTCCAGTGGGAGCCAGGCCATGTGCTCTTAGTGCCGACTCACGCCCAGGCCCACACTGCCCTTCACTCAGCAGGCCCCTCCCTGACTCCCCCAGCTCAGCTCCTTTTGGGTCTCCTGAGGCCCTTGTGGGCCCTGGGATAGAATCACGGAAGTTGACAGCTCTGCTGCCTGCCTCTGCCTGAAGTCAGAGTCCCTCGTGGGCAGGGTGGGTGGGCAGGTCAGGGCTCAGTTTTTGACTGAGTACAGGGTCCTTTTTTCATGCCACACTGATGGAAACACTGGGCAGGGCTGGCCTGGGGGCTGCTCTGTGGCCCCCCAGTCCATCACTGGACCAGGTTGAAGGCAGTATTTGTGCAGATGGCTTCATCTGTTGTCACGATCCAGACACTAGAACCAACTGGCTGTTGCTCTTGGGCCAGGGTCTTGGGCTGAGGCTGTCATGACCAGCATGTTCTCTGCCATTTGGGGGCCTCAGGCAGCTCCCAATGCTGAGTGGTCCCGAAAAGACATGACAGCCAGAACTGGAAGGCTGGAAGTCAGGACAGGAGTACACCTGACTCTGGGGCTTCCAGAAAGCTGACCCTGAACTGTGGCCCCTGCAAAAGACAGGCGCCTCCGAGATCGTACCACTGCACTCCAGCCAAGTGACAGAGGGAGACTCCGTCTCGATAAATAAATAAATAAATAAATAAGACAGGCTCCTGTGGATATTTCAGGGGACAAATGTGGGTCCTTCTGGCTGGCAGGATTCTGGTGATCACTGGGCAGGTGGGGCTGGCTTAGGCAGGTCAGGCACAGTTGGGCCTGGCAGAGGAGCCAGGGAATGGTGTGGCCAGAATGGACAGCTGGACCTTTGAATCTAGGCCATACATAGGCAGAATAACAAGTGATGGTGCAGCCAGCTCAGACAGGTCTAGGTCAGGGCACCTGCCAGTAGAAACATGCACCCCTGTTCCAGACCCCAATCCCAGACCACCTGCCTGCACTGGGCATTGTCTGGTCTTGGCAGAAGGCCTGGGGGTGATGATCAGGTTGCGTGTCCCTGGGTCTCAGGCCTCAGTGGCTCCTTAGGAACTGGGCAGTCACTGGGCAGTGGGAAGGGCCCAGGGACATGTGCATCTGCCCATGGGTTGTGTTCCCACCCCAGCTTCTCAGCCCTCACTGGGAGAGGCCAGGGATCCCCGCCTGCTCTGACCCACTCACCTGGTGACTCTGATGGCTTCCTCACCCCAGGCTGGGTCCTCCTCTGTTAGATGGGAGTCCCAGGCTTCCCGCAGACACAAGCCAACCACCAGCCACACCTTGTGGGCCCACTTGGACCTCTTTACCCCAGTGACCATTGAGACCCAACTGGCCAGTACTGGTGTCCTATTTGTATATTGCCCTTTTTCCCAGTGTGTTTTCTGTAATGACTGTTGTGTGGAGCTTCCATATAAGCTGTAGAATACAGAATGTCCTCTACCACACAAAGCCCCCACTACTGTCCCCCTAGGGCTGGTTGTGCCTTGCTCAACTTGATATAAATGGCTGCTGCTGGCCAGGTGCAGTGGCTCACAACTGTAATCCTAGCACTTTGGGAGGCCAAGACAAGTGGATCACCTGAGATCGGGAGTTCAAGACCAGCCTGGCCAACATGGCAAAACCCTGTCTCTACTAAAAATATAAAAATTAGGCCAGGTGCAGCGGCTTACGCCTGTAACCCCAGCACTTTCGGAGGCAGAGGCAAGCAGATCATGAGGTCAGGAGATTGAGACCAGTCTGGCAAACATGGTGAAACCCTGTCTCTATTGAAATTACAAAAATTAGCTAGGTGTGGTGGAGCACCCCTGTAATCCCAGCTACTGGGGAGGCTGAGGCAGGGGAATCGCTTGTATCTGGCAGGTGGAGGTTGCAGTGAGCTGAGATTGTGCCACTTCACTCCAGCCTGGGCGACACAGCAAGACTCTGTCTCAAAAAATAAAATAAAATAAAATAAAATAAATAAAAATTTTTTAAAATGGCTGCTGCCACGTGCACTGTTGAGTGCCACCCATCCACATGGCTGCCCAACCCTGCGTCTCCTTCCTTTTTGTTGCTGAGGTCTTTTCTGTTCCCCTGCTCTTCATCTGAACTGCTCTTGAAGCCAAGATGAGGGATAAGTAGGGTGGCATTGACAGGGACCCCTCCTGGGGTAAATCTCTGCTGAGAGGGGGCAGGCCTTGCCCCATCCTCTCATTTTGTCCTCTTAGCTTCATTTCTGCCAGAGGTCATCAAAGTGCAGCCTGTCCCCACCTGCTCTTCTGTCTCCCATGAGCGAAGGATGAATTTTACATTTCCAAATGGTCGAACAAACCAAAAGAAGAATCATACTTTGTGGCGTTTTGAAATTGGAGTTTTCAGTGCCTGTAAGGAAAGTTCTATGAAATTGAAGCCTTGTGCCTTCACTCACAGGTTGTCTGCAGGAGGCTGCCGTCATGCTACAGCTGCAGATTTGAGTCATTGCAATCGAGAGGGGTTGGCAAAGCTGCAAATATTGACCCCTAGCCATTTTGAGGAAGAGTTTTTAGACCTTGGTTTGAGAATTGTCTGGTGGGACCCTGGGCTCTGGGTCAGAGTCTTCCCCACTCAGGGCTGCTTTGACCTTCACTGGGGTGTCTGTAAAGTGGGGGTGCTGTGTGCCTATTGTGGGGGTGTTAAGCCCCAGAGTGTCAAATATTGGGGTGCCTGCCTCATGGTCACCCACCTCACCTGCAGAGGTCCTGGGATCTAATCCCAACCAGCAGGAGCTATTGGTCTTTGGTAACAGACACCATGAAGCTAAGTTGCCACTTGCATCGAGGTTGTCCCCTGGGGCTCACTCTCTAGGACAAGGATGGTACAGGGCTGATGTCCTGAATCACATTCTGGTGGAGCCTCGGACACTACAGCTGCTGAATGAGCTGCTGGCCTGCTGGGATGGGGGCGGCAGCTGGCAGAAATGGTTGCAGCTGCAGGACATTAAGGCAGCTGTGAGGCTACTGGGAGTCACACCTCAGGTCTCCCTCCCAGTACCGGCCCAGCTGGAATATTTGTGCCCCGGTGGTCACTATGCAACAGGACCTGACACTGACCAGGGAGCTATGGCCACAGGCTCTCTGCAGCTGGCCACAAAAGAGTCTTCTCCTCCCCTCTGCTAATTTGCTGGGTTCTCTTGTCTCATTCTCACTTAGCTACTTCATTACCTGAAAACAGATCCAAAATTGCTCCTCGGGCTGATAGTCATTTTTTTTCAGCCACCTGGAGTGGCTACATCTCCTGGAGAACTTTGATTTTCTAGTCACAGAGGAAAGGACAGGATACTGACAGGGCCTGGATAGAAGATGCCGAAGGGGCCTTGTGGGGAAGGGAGGGAGCAGGGGCCCAACCTCTTGGGGCCTTTCTCTTAAGAGGCTCCCTCCTCTCCTCCAATCCCATGCCGCCCCAGTCTGTTCTCAGAGTTAGATACAAGCAGCCTTCCTGCAAAGATTGGTCCTTGATTTCAGTTCCCCTATTCACACCCTTTATTGAAATGGGTCTCCTCTTTCTCTGTGTATCATACCCTCCCAATACATCTAAGATGAAGAGAATAGAGCCAGGCAGTGTGCTGCCCAGGGAATCCACTAACTCCTGGCCCACGGATAAACCCCAACCCCACCCCCTCTCATGCTGCACTACCACCAGTGCCACCAGGGTCAGGTTTTGGTATCAGGATGATGCACACCTCATTAAATGAGTTAGGGAGGAGTCCCTCTTTGTCAATTGTTTGGAATAGTTTCAGAAGAAATGGTACCAGCTGTTCTTTGTACCTCTGGTAGAATTCAGCTGTGAAAACATCTAGTCCTGGGCTTTTTTTGCTTAGTAGGCTATTTATTACTGCCTCAGTTTTAGAACTTGTTATTGGTTTATTCAAAGATTCAACTTCTTTCAAAAAATATTTCAAAAACAACAGATAAAACTAGCATTTAATAACAGAACAAAGGATCAGTAATATTTTAAGCAGAGTCAAAAAGGTTACCTCAGTCTTATATTAGTTTACTCCATGCAGTTATCTCCTGTTCTGCTTGATATTGATGAACATTTCACCTCTCTTTGAGAGTCCTGAAAGTTTTTTCTTTATTCTAATGCCAAATATTTCCAAAGTTATCGGAAACCTGCATTTAATAGCACCTGTCAACATCCTATAGCTGATTATCAATCACCTTTCAAAGAGGATTAAAACAAGACAACAATTGTCTGTGGATGACAAAGAAGTCTTAAGACAGCCATTATTAAAGCCACAACTGACAGGGAGATTTTTGTTACTTCTGTTGCATACAACAATTTTACATAACAAGTATTACTATTAGTAACTATTATATATATTATATATAGTATATATTATATATAATAACTATTATATATTATATATAATAACTATTATATATAATATATATAATAACTATTATATCTATTATATATAATAACTATTATATATATTATATATAATAACTATTATATATATTATATATAATAACTATTATATATATTATATATAATAACTATTATATATTATATATAATAACTATTATATATATTATATATAATAACTATTATATATATTATATATAATAACTATTATATATAATATATATAATAACTATTCTATATAATAACTATTATATATATTCTATATAATAACTATTATATATAATATATAATAACTATTATATATATTATATATGATAACTATTATATATATTATATATGATAACTATTATATATATTATATATAATAACTATTATATATAATATATAATAACTATTATATATAATATATATAATAACTATTATATATAATATATAATAACTATTATATATAATATATATAATAACTATTATATATAATATATAATAACTATTATATATATTATATATAATAACTATTATATATATTATATATAATAACTATTATATATATTATATATAATAACTATTATATATAATATATATAATAACTATTATATATTATATATAATAACTATTATATATAATATATAATAACTATTATATATATTATATATAATAACTATTATATATAATATATATAATAGCTATTATATATATTATATATAATAACTATTATATATAATATATATAATAGCTATTATATATATTATATATAATAACTATTATATATATTATATATAATAACTATTATATAATATATATAATAACTATTATATATATTATATATAATAACTATTATATATAATGTATAATATATGTAATAACTATTATATATATCATATGATATATAATAACTATTATATATCATATGATATATAATAACTATTATATATCATATGATATATAATAACTATTATATATCATATATTTTATATAATAACTATTATGTATAATATATAAATATAGCCTATATATAAATATATATAGCCTATATATAAATCTATAAAATATATGAAAAATATAAAAAATATATACATATTTATATAAATATATAAATATATATAGGCTATATATATAATATATATAACCTATATATAAATATATATATAGCCTATATATAAATATATAGGCTATATATATAAATATAGCCTATATATAAATATATAGGCTATATATATAAATATAGCCTATATATAAATATATATATAGCCTGTATATAAATATATAGGCTATATATATAAATATAGCCTATATATGAATATATATAGCCTATATATATAAATATATATAGGCTATATATAAATATATGTAGCCTATATATAAAAATATATACAGCCTATACATATATATACATATAGCCTATATATATATAGCCTATATATATAGGCTATATATTTATATATATAGGCTATATGTATATTTATATATAGGCTATATGTATATTTATATATAGACTACATATATTTATATATAGGCTACATATATATACTTATATATAGCCTATATATATAGGCTATATATACATTTATATATAGGTTATATATTTATATATAGCCTATATATTTATATATTATATAACTATGTATATATTTTTTATATTTTTAATATATTTAATATATGTACAATATATATAAATATATAGGCTGTATATATTTATATATAAATATATATATAGCCTATATATCTATATATAGGCTATATATAAATATATATAGCCTATATATCAATATATATTAAGCTTATATATATATTTATATATATTTAGCCTATATATAAACATATATATAGGCTATATATATGGCCTATATATATATAAATATATATAGCCTATATATAGAAATATATATATAGCCTATATGTATAGAAATATATATAGCCTATATATATGAATATATAGGCTATATATATTTATATATTTATATAACTATGTATATACTTTTTATATTTTTCATATATTTTATATATTTTTATATATGATATATAAATATATATAGGCTGTATATATTTATATATATTATATATAAATATATATAGGCTGTATATATTTATATATATAAATATATATATAGCCTATATATCAATATTTAGCCTATATATTATATATAAATATATATAGTAAATATATATAAATATATTTAAATATATTTATATATATTAATATATATGAATATATACAGGCTATATATAGGAATATATATAAATATATATACATATATAAGGATATAGATAAATATATACATATATAGGGATATATAAATATGTATACATATATAGGGATATATATAAATATATACACATATATAGGGATATATATACACATATATATGTATATATATAAATATATATACACATATAGGGATATATATATAAATATATATACATGTATGTAAGGATATATATAGGGAAATATATAAATATATATACACATATATAGGGATATATACATAAATATTTATACACATATATAGGGATATATACATAAATATGTATATAGGCAAAACTGATCCCTCTCCAAATTAAGACTACTATTTTTATTCTAGAACCTGGATCCCAAAAAGAGAAAATTAGCCCATCTCCCATTGGAGTATTACCTTCTCTCTCTCTCTCTCTCTCTCTCTATATATATATATATACACACACACACATATATATACACACATATATATACACACACACACATATATGTATATGTATTTCCCTTTCCTACCTTTTCTGTTACTCTGGGTCACCATCTTTCCCAGAGACCACATGTTGAAACTTCTGGCAGAAGTCCCTGAAACAGTCTTGGCAAAGTGGCTCATGCCTGTAATCCCAACACATATATATGTATATATATATATGTGTGTGTATATATGTGTGTGTGTATATATATGTGTATATATATGTGTGTATATATGTGTATATATACGTGTATATATGTGTATATATACATGTATATATATGTGTATATATACATGTATATATACGTGTCTTATATATGTGTGTATATATATGTGTATGTATGTGTGTGTATATATACGTGTATATATGTGTGTATATATGTGTATATGTGTATATATATGTGTGTATATATATATGTGTATATATAGATGGAGAGAGAGAGAGAGAGAGAGACAGAGAGACAAGCATTGCCTATGGCAGGGTGGGAAAGGTGAGGAGCTCAGATAAGCCAGAGAAAGACCCATGCATTGCATTGAATAATAAGTTTCGGTGGCTGCTTGTTGGTTGTGAAAGAATCTTTTTCTGCAGTCCTGTCAGCTCTCAAGTTTCCCACTTTAGGGAGGAAAAAGCTCCCCATGTTTCATGATCCTGTACTCGCCTAATTCTGTCAGCCACAGTCATCAGCAAAAAGTGCAAGGCAGATTAATCCAAAGACAGGGATGGGCACGGTGGCTCATGCCTATAATCCCAGCATTTTGGGAGGCTGAGGTGGGCGGATCACGAGGTCAGGAGTTTGAGACCAGCCTGACCAACATGGTGAAACCCGGTCTCTACAAAAAATACAAAACTTAGCTGCGCGTGGTGGCGGGTACCTGTAATCCCAGCTACTTGGGAGGCTGAGGCAGGAGAATTGCTTGAACTTGGGAGGCGGAAGTTGCAGTGAGCCAAGATCTCGCCATCGGACTCCGGCCTGGGTGACAAGAGCGAGACTCCATCTCAAAACAAACAAACAAACAAACCCAAAGACTATAGTGGTTAACATTCCATAATGCCAAATCTAATCTTAGCTCAGAGGGGCTTTACTAAGAGAGGCCTCTAACCCCGTACATCTTAGGAAAAACTCTAACCTTTCTAAGTTGCACCTCAAACACAAGTTTTGTCAAGTGTTCTTGCCTTTTATTAAAGGGGACCTTTTGTCTTATCTGTCTTAGGAGACACTCTAACTTCTCTAAGTTGGGCTACTAACCCAATCCCATTCCATACCTGGGTAAGCCACCACTTACAAAAGGTTAGCCAATTGGTGATTCCATGTATTTCCTTTGGGTTGGGGGTTTCCTTAGTATCATCCCTTTGTGATTCACTGAAAAGAAGCTTCCAGAAATGGTCCCAATCCAGAACCAAGGTGTGGGTTCTTGGATCTCGTACAAAAAAAGAATTTAGGGCCGGGGGTGGTGGCTCATGCCTGTAACCCCAGCAGTTTGGAAGGCAGAGGCAGGCAGATCACCTGAGGTCAGGAGTTCGAGACCAGCCTGGCTCCCATCTCTACTAAAAATACAAAAATTGGCTGGACATGGTGATGCCTGCCTGTAATCCCAGCTACTCCAGAGGCTGAGGCAGGAGAATCTCTTGAACCCAGGAGGTGGAGGTTGCAGTGAGCTGAGATGGTGCCACTGCACTCCAGCTTGGGTGACAGAGCCGGACTCTGTCTCAAAGAAAAAAGGAAAGAAAGAAAGAAAAAGAAAGAAAGAGAGAGAGAGAAAGAAGAAAGGAAGAGAGAAAGAAAGAAAGAAAGAAAGAAAGAAAGAAAGAAAGAAAGAAAGAAAGAAAGAAAAAGAAAAAGAATTTTGGGTGAGTCTGCAGTGCAAAGCAAAAGCAAATTTATTAGGAAAGTAAAGGAATAAAAGAATAGCTACTCCATAGGCAGAGCAACAGTGTGGGCTGCTCAACTAAAAATACTTACAGTTATTTCTTGATTATATGCTAAACAAGGGGTAGATTATTCATGCGTTTTACAAGAAAGGGGTGGGCAATTCCCAGAACTGTGTTTATCTTCTTTTTAGACCGTGTAAGGTAACTCTCTGATGTGCCATGGCATTCGTTAACTGTCATGGCGCTGGTGGGAACGTCTTTAGTGTGCTAATGCATTGTAATTAGCATGTAATGATTCGTGAGGACAATCAGAGGTCACTTTTATTCACATCTTGGTTTTGGTGGATTTCTGTGGCTTCTTTACTGCAAACTGTTTTATCAGCAAGGTCTTTGTGAACTGTATCTTGCACCAATCTCCTATTTATCCTGTGACTTAGAATGCCTGACTTCATGGAAAAGCAGTCCTGTAGGTCTCAGCCCCATTTTACCTAACACCTATTCCAGATGCATTTGCTCTGGTTCAAACACCTCTGACATGGCCACAGGGTGCTGGAATGTGGTTGGTCTGAACTGCAATATGCTGGAAAGGTAAAATACAAGGTTACATTGAAAGATTTAGCTTCAAAAATGTATACGCTTTATTAACCATTACATACTAATCACATATTAAAATAGTAATATTTTGGATATATTGGGCTGATTAAATTGTTACAATCAATTCTACCATTATTCCATCTGTTTCTTTCTTTTTTATTTGGAGACAGAGTCACTCTGTCACCAGGCTGGAGTGCAGTGGTGCAATCTTGGCCCACTGCAACCTCTGCCTCCCAGGTTCAAGCGATTCTCCTGCATCAGCCTCCAGAGTAGCTGAGATTACAAGTGCCTGTCACCATGCCTGGCTAATTTTTGTACTTTTAGTAGAGACAGGATTTCGCCATGTTAGACAGGCTGGTCTCGAACTCCTGACCTCAGGTTGTCTGCTGCCTCAGCCTCTCAAAATGCTGGAATTACATGTGTGAGCCACTGTGCCCGGCCCCACCTTTTTCTTTTTACTTTTTAATATTTGCCTAATAGAAAATTCAAAATTTACTTGTGGTTCACATTTTACTGCAGAGGACTGCCTCCTTCGTGAAATCTCAGGCTGCCTTCATGGATTAGGTCATTTTCACACTGCTATAAACAAATACCTCAGACCACGTAATGTTTTTAAAAAGTGGTTTAATTAAGTCATAGTTCTACATGGCTGAGGAATCCTCAGGAAAATTACAATCATGACCATGACGGAAGGTGAAGGGAAAGCAAGGCACATCTTACTGGGTAGAAAAAGAGAGAGAACTGGGGATGGGGAGGGTAGGGGGATGTGCCACAGTTTTAATCCATCAGATATCTTGAGAGCTCCCTTACTATCACAAGAATAGCATGAGGATAATCCCTCTTTAAGATCCAGTCACCTCCCACCCGGTGCCTGCCCTGACATGTGGGAATTACAATTTTTTTTTTTTTTTTTTTTGAGACAGAGTCTCCCTGCTGTCGCCCAGGCTGGAGTGCAATGGCGCGATCTCGGCTCACTGCAACCTCCGCCTCCTGGGTTCAAGTGATTTTTCTGCCTTAGCCTCCCGAGTAGCTGACCTTATAGGCGCCCGCCACCACCCTGGCTAATTTTTGTATTTTTAGTAGAGACGGGGTTTCACCATGTTGGCCAGGCTGGTCTCGAACTCCTGACTTCAAGTGATCCCTCCCCGCCCCCCGCCCTCCCCTCTCCCGCCTTCGCCTTCCCCGCTCGGCCTCCCTAAGTGCTGGGATTACAGGCGTGAGCCACCGCGCCTGGCCAGGAATTAAAATTTGAGATGAGATTTGGGTGGAGCTACAGAGCCAAACCATATCACTGCAAAGGATCCGCAGCAAGGAAGGTCATAAAATCTGAAATTTTAAAATAATTCTTTATATTTTTTCAATTTATGAATAACTATATTATATATCATTTATAAATGCATATGACATTATACACAAGGTTAAATGCAAGTATCCTCTGGGGTTGGCCTGGCTCAGATCAGGGAAGAAGCCTTGGCTGTAAAGGCTGCAGCCTAACCTGTTACTTTTGCTTTATTCAGCCCAGTGTCTGATCAAATTTTCCGTCACTGAGGGCGTGAAGGGTGGGGCCTCAAACCTTATCCAATCAGGGGCCGTGGAATAGAAACTGTCCAATCAGGAATGCAGCGGGAGAGAACAGGACGCTTCCGTAATGTTACGGGTTCTTTTTGCTTCTCTGCGCCCAGAGCTCCAGTCCTTCTCTTCACAGCTCTGCGTCCTCTGCTCCTGGAGGCCAAGCCTCTGTGGCCTTGTGTCCTGCAAGTATTCGCAGATTTATGGCTAAAAGACCGGGACCCCCTGGAAGCCGAGAAATGGTGAGTGCTGGGTCTGTCACCGTGAGAGAGGGGTGGGGGCTGGTTGGAACTGACTGAAAGTGGCTGTAGCAGGACCCAAACTTCCTCGCAGTCAGCTCCGGAGTCTGAGGACCCAAATCCTCCTTGTCCCAGCTCGGCTCTTAGTCCCCTCGAGCGTTAGGATGCTGCCTGGGCCAGCGGCTGGGACCCTGGGAGTTCTGTCTTTTTCCTCTGCAGTGGCTTTGCCCTGGACTGGAGCCCTCTCTGGGCAGCTCTACACTCCCAGCGCCTCATCTCACCCAGACTGTGCAGGGATGGGAAAGTCATCAGGGAAGAATCCAGACTTAGGGTGCAGGATTCGTGAGTGGAAAGAGCTGTGTTCTCTGGGGTCCCTAGTTCCTCATTTTTTCTTTTAGAGATGTATGGGGAGTCGCTGTAAAAATATCAGAGAATTGAATCAAAGTGTGATTCAAGAATCTTAGAGCGCCCAGCTATGGTTTGTGGGTTGTGATCCATGGGAGAGACTTGAAGGAAAGTTTGTTATAAGTTTCATGATGAAGCAAACCCAATTAAATAATTGGTTTGGTACAGTTAGGTAGTTTCCTTGTTTGTAAGATCCAGGTGAAAATGGCTTGGTTATGTCATCAGAGATTAATTGGCAGTCTGTGGTTGACTAGGCCTGAATATTTTTCTTCAAGAAAGTAATTTCCAAGAAATGCATTTTTTTTTTTTTTTTTGAGAGGGAGTCTCGCTCTGTTGCCCAGGCTGGAGTGCAATGGCACGATCTCAGCTCAATGCAACCGCCCTCCCGGGTTCAGGCGATTCTCCCGCCTCAGGCTGCGGAGTAGCTGGGATTACAGACGGCCACCACCACGCCCGGCTTTTGTATTTTTAGTAGAGACGTGGTTTCACCATGTTGGCCAGGGTGCTCTCGAAATCCTGACCTGAAGTGATCCGCCTGCCTTGGCCTCCGAAAGTGCTGGGATTACAGTCGTGATCCCCCCGCGCCCAGCTGCAAGAGATACATTTGAGATAGATTTTTTTTTTTAAGTGAGAGCCGAGAAGAATCAATCCACCTCAGTCTAATTGGCTGCTGTTTAAATATTTTTACACCCCACAGGAAATTGGTTTTCCCTTGGATTTTTTTTTTTTTTTTTTGAGATAGAGCCTCGCAATGTTGCCCAAGCTGGAGTTCAGTGGTGCGATCTCAGCTCACTGCAACTTCCGCCTCCTGGGTTCAAGTGATTCGCCTGCCTTAGCCTCCTGAGTAGCTGGGATTACATGCACCCGCCACCATGCCTGGCTAATTTTTGTATTTTTAGTAGAGATAGAGTGTTGCCATGCTGGCCAGGCTGGTCTCAAACTCCTGGCCTCAAGTGATCTGCCCACCTTTGTCTCTCAAAGTGCTGGGATTACAGGAATAAGCTATCACACCCAGCCTGCGTTTTTCAACTCTTTCTTTCTTTCTTTCTTTTTTTTTTTTTGAGATGGAGTCTCACTCTGTGGCCCAGGCTGGAATGCAGTGGCGTGATCTTGCCTCACTACAACCTCCACCTCCTGGGTTCAAGTGATTCTCCTGCCTCAGCCTCCCAGGTAGCTGGGATTACAGGCCTACACCACCATACATGGCTAATTTTTGTATTTTTAATAGAGATGGGGTTTCACCATGTTGGCCAGGCGGGTCTCAAATTCCTGACCTCAGGTGATCTGGCCACCTTGGCCTCCCAAAGTGCTGGGATTACAGGAATGAGCCACCATGCCCTTCCTCAGCTGTGTCTTAAGCAGGGTCTTAAGTCAACCATTCTGTTCTCACAGACTAACTCTGGCTTGCAATAAAATATTAAATTTTCAGTTTTTGTCACATTCCCAAATGTCAATTTTTCTTTCTAACTCACATTATTATCTATTTGTCCTTTCTTGTATGTTTCAGACACAGTACTTACATTAATTATTTTTTTTAAAAGCATTGGATGGCACTTTAAAAGTGTCATTCAATGTCAAATGGGAAAAAAAAAGTTCCCATTTGTAAATATTTCACATAAGAAGAAAGCAGGGGCCGGGCGCGGTGGCTCATGCCTGTAATCCTAGCACTTTGGGAGACTGAGGCGAGCAAATCACTTGAGGTCAGGAGTTGGAAACCAACCTGGCCAACATGATGAAACCCTATCTCTACTAAAAATGCAAAAAAAAAAAATAACCGGGCGTGGTGGTGAGTGCCTGTAATCCCAGCTACTCAGGAGGCTGAGGCAGGAGAATTGCTTGCACCCAGGAGACGGAGGTTGCAGTGAGCCAAGATGGTGCCACTGCACTCCAACCTGGACAACAGATTGAGACTCTGTCTCAGAAAGAAAAAAAAAAGAAAGCAGAGATTAAGCCTCTGACACTGTATTGTAAAAAATCTCTGTGCCTCTTCTTTTGTCTTCTCCAAGCACAGACATCATAATGTGTGGGTTGAGTTTTTTGGGGGGAAACCCTACAGGGTAATGTTTCTTCAGCCACACTTAAGGTTTTTCCTGGTTCTGGGTCTTAGTACTGCTTGGGGATAAACCAAGATACCTACTGTGGCCGTGTCTGCTGGAGTGTCTAGTGAATATCAACCCACCGTGGCCGTGTCTGCTGGAGTGTCTAGTGAATATCATCCCCTGAGTTATTTTCTTTTTGAGAATAGCATGCGGTATGAAGTGTAGCCTTCCAAGAGAGCAAATGGATGCCTGGGGCTGAGAGCGATCTCCTGCTATACTCTTCCCGTAAAATGTCCCTTGGGACACTAGAATCATCTTTGTTTCCTGGAGACATATTGCTGGTCAGCCAATGAGATGCGGGTATTGAGAGAAAAACACAGAAGTAATTTCTGCCCTCTGGATTCTGTCAGATTTGTGAAGGGAAGAAAACTACCCCTAAAGGCAAAAAAAACTGACCCCAATAAGATGGTGAAAGAATCTCAAAGTAATTGCACCTGGGGAACTCATGAGGGCACAGTGCAGTGTCTCCTGGAATGGTTGTCCTTGAGCATTTCAGTGAGCAGGATGCGCGTGGGAGAGTCTCTCAAGTGATCGGACGGTTTGACTTGACACATGAGTCAGACATGTCTGTTCCAATCAGCACTGCCACTCTCTGGGTTTGTCACCTTGAAAAGATAGTTTCACTTCTTTCGACTTAAGTTAGTTAACTGTAAATTGCATTTTATCAGTAGAGCTCAATATGTAAGAAAATATTCACAAAGGGCATAAAAGAGGGAAGTTTCAGAAAAAAAATGTAGTCATGTATTCTATTGGTTAAAAATTCACATTTGCCCTTTTCTTTCTCAGAGTAAGTGTAGAAATTTTCTCAGGTGTGTTATTTTTTGGCTGTGTGATTTCAAACAGTATTCTAAGGCTTAGCTTTGCGAATATTACCAAGGGAGAGAATATGAAAAATGTCTCTTCCATTATGGCTGTAGGAAATGAATACATTTGCACAATAAAATGTGTGAGATAACTGGGGAATTAGAAAGATTCATCAAAACATCAGTCTCTCTTTTTGCAAAATTAACATGTGACAGTAAAACCTGTGTTCTACATCCGTTGTCTTATTTTTATTTTGGAGACCGAGTCTTTGTCACCCAGGCTGGAGTACAGTGGTGTGATCTTGGCTCACTGCAACCTCCGACTCCCGGGTTCAAGTGATTCTCCTGACTCAGCCTCCCAGGTAGCTGGGATTACAGACACCCGCCACCACACCCGGCTAATTTTTGTATTTTTAGTAAAGATGGGGTTTTGCCATGTTGGCCAGGCTGGTCTCGAACTCCTGACCTCAGGTGGTCTGCCCACCTGTGCCTCTCAAATTGTTGGGATTACAGGCATGAGCCACTGCTCCTGGCCCTGTTATCTTGATTTCTGAATTTTATGCTAAACTTTATGAGATGGGACTGGGCACCTTCTAGAAGTTTGTTCATATTACTAATGTTTACTGAATGTCCTCTTATGGAAATAAGTACATGATATGTGTATTGTCTGAAAGAGATAGATACTTTTGCTTTTCTTATTGAGCTATAAAATGTAAGCACCTTAAAAATTTTTCCCTTGTATAAACACTGCATTTCAGTAATTTTTCTGGATTTATCACCACTTAGTTTCTAAAACTAAGTGAACATCTCTGACTTGAAAATTAAAGCCTGAGCCCTGTGACTCCAAGCTATGAGCAATATGGAGCCTGCAAAAGGAGATTATTGAAGGCCTAGTCAGTTCTTTCTAGGGAGCCTTCCCTGCAGATGTCCCAGCCTGCTCACTCCAGCCACGGAAGAAGCCTTTATACTGAGATAAGCAACAGAGCCAGGGAAACCTGGGGACCCACAGGCAGATGTAGTTAGGGTTAGAATGGATGGGAATTGGGAGGATCTTACTGAAAATAAAGGTGTTTTGGGGCAGTTTCTGGACTTTGTAAAATAAAACAAATTCAGATATTCAGATTTAGGTAAGAATTCTGAATCCCGGCCGGGAGTGGTGGCTCATGCCTGTAATCCTAGCACTTTGGGAGGCCGAGGCGGGCGGATCATGAGACCAGGAGATCGAGACCATCCTAGCTAACACGGTGAAACCCCATCTCTACTAAAAAATACAGAAACATTAGCCAGGCGTGGTGGCGGGCACCTATAGTCCCAGCTACTTGGGAGGCTGAGGCAGGAGAATGGCATGAACCCAGGAGGCGGAGCTTGCAGTGAGCAGAGATCGCGCCATTGCACTACAGCCTGGGTGACAGAGCAAGACTCCCTCTCAAAAAAAAAAAAAAAGTTCTGAATCCCAACAACAGAAAAAAGTGTCAACTGTAAGATTTTTCAGGGTATCAATGTATAGGCAGACAAGGACTTTCTTTTATAGAGAATAGCAAACAAGTTTAGAAAGAGGATGAAGTAAGAATGGTATGATAGAAGGGGGCAAAATTAGATTCTAGATCAGAGAATGTTTTACCCTGAAGTCAGCATGTTCTTAAGGAGAGACAGAAAATGGGGTTGTATGTTGGCTCAGACTGAAGGTACTCAAAGGTCAGGAGCCCTGGGAGAAGAGAAAAATTTAAGCAAAGTTGATTAAAAAATATTTTGGCCACTGAAGAAAAGTATTTAGCTGATTCTTTTATAAGAAAGAAGTGGAAATTTCCAGAATCTATATCTGGCTATGTGATAATTAAGAAAATACAAAACCATCTAAGTCATAATAGGAAAAAGTGTTTCTCTTAAGCTGTTGGTGAAGACCACAAAGGATGGAGAATTTTATTTATTTATTTATTTATTTATTTATTTATTTAGAGACAGAGTCTCACTCTGTCACCCTGGCTGGAGTGCAGTGGCACAATCTCAGCTCATTGCAACCTGCACCTCCTGTATTCAAGCAATTCTCTTGCCTCAGCCTCCCAAATAGCTGGGATTACAGGTGCCCACCACTGCAGCTGGCTTATTTTTTGCATTTTTAGTAAAGACGGGATTTCACCATGTTGGCCAGGTTGGTCTCAAACTCCTGACTTCAGGTGATCCACCTGCCTCAGCCTCCCAAACTGCTGGGATTACAGACATGAGCCGTCGCGCCTGGCTGGGGAATTTTATTAATCACAGCTATTTACCAGGATTATCTATATGCCCCATCTTTCCCAAACTTTTTTTTGTACATCTTTTCTTTTCTATTTGACTGTTTCTGGGTTGCATGGTTTTTTTTGTTTTTTTGTTTGTTTGTTTGTTTTTTGTTTTTTGAGATGGAGTCTCACTCTGTCACCCAGGCTGGAATGCAGTGGCACAATATCGGCTCACCACAACCTCCGCCTCCCAGGTTCAAGAGATTCTCCTGCCTCAGCCTCCCGAGTAGCTAGGATTACAGGCACCCACCACCATGCCCGGCTAATTTTTGTATTTTTAGTAGAGATGGGGTTTCACCATCTTGACCAGGCTGGTCTTGAACTCCTGACCTCATGATCCACCCACCTCGGCTTCCCAACGTGCTGGGATTACAGGCGTGAGCCATCACGCCCGGCTTCTGGGTTGCATGTTTTATAGTAAACTGGTTAATGTAAGTACAGGGTTTAGCTCAATTCTGTGAGTATCTCTATCAAATTATTGAACTTAAGGGAGATTGTGGGAGTCTCCAGTTTACAGACAGTAGCTGAGAAGCATAGATGGGTCCCTGGGATTTGTGACAGGCATGTGCAGTAAGGGCAATATGATGAGACTGAGCTCTGAATTATGGTCTGTGCTGACTCCGGGTGGTATCAGGATGGAAATGTTGGACAACAAGTTGGTGTTAAAAATTTGCATGGTGCCAGCCTGGCCAACATGGTGAAACCCCATCTCTACTAAAAATACAAAAATTAGCCGAGCATGGTGACGGGTGCCTGTAATCCCAACTACTCAGCAAGCTGAAGCAGGAGAATTACTTGAACCCGAGAGGTGAAGGTTGCAGTGAGCCGAGATCGTGCCACTGCACCCCAGCCTGGGCGACAGAGTGAGACTGCATTTCAAAAAAAAAAAAACAAATTGCTTGGTATTTAGCAAACTCCACAGATTTGGTGTCAGAAAAGAGATATTACAGAGGCCTGGCCTGGAGGGGGACTCTGCATGTCTGGTAAGGGGAGTCTCTGTTCTCTTGCACACAGGCTGTCACACTGCACACTGTCCTGTGATTCTAGGTCTCCTCTCAGGGTGAAAGGGGACTAAAAACTTAGAGAAAAGGAATTGTGATAACAGACCTCCTCCTTTCAGAGCTGCCACCACATGATTCTCATGCATTCACAGACAGACCCACTAGACATTGATGCATCCACACCCCTCCCGGGACTAGGCACCACCTTCAAGAATTCCACCACAGCACTTATGCTTTTAGTGTTTCTTGCCAAAATCCCACCAAAGTGCCTACAAGTTTCCTGGCATATCCCCAACCCCAGACACTGAATCTGCAGCAGCAACCTGTTTCCTCCACCAATGTAGGGGTCTATACCACTTGATCATAGTCTAATCTGCCTGCATGGACACAGGACTAAATCAGAGTATAGCCCCACATGGACCACTGTCTATAGCACGTCTGTGGCACAAACCAGTCCTACTACTTACCTTGCACCCTTTCCCACCCATGAATTTTTTTTTTTTATTTTGAGATGAAGTCTTGCTCTGTCACCCAGGCTGGAGTGCAGTGGTGTGATCTTGGCTCACTGCAACTTCTGCCTCCCAGGTTCAAGCGATTCTCCTGCCTCAGCCTCTTGAGTAGCTGGGATTACAGGTGTGTGCCACCACATCCAGCTAATTTTTGTATTTTTAATAGAGACAGGTTTCACAATGGTGGCTAGGCTGGTCTCGAACTCCTGGCCTCAGGTGATCTGCCCGCCTCGGCCTTCCAAAGTGCTGGGATTACAGTCATGAGCCACCACACCCAGCCACATTTTTTTTCTTTTACCTTTTATTTTAGGTTCAGGAGTACATGTGCAGGTTTGTTGTATAGGTAAAATCATATCATAAAGTTTTTGTGTACAGATTGTTTTATCACTCAGGTAGTAAGCATAGTACCCAACAGATTTGTTTTCTGATTTTCTTCATCCTCCAACCCTTCACCCTGAACGAGGCCTCAGTGTCTGTTGTTCTCTTATCTTTGTCCACATGTTCTCATTATTTTGCTCCCACTTATAAGTGACAACATACAGTATTTGATTTTCTGCTCCTGCACTAGTTTTCTAAAAATAACAGTCTTCAGCTCCATCCATGTTGCTGCAAATGACATGATGTTGTTCTTTCTTATAACTGCATCGTATTTCATGGTCTTTACGTACCACATTTTCTTTATCCAGTCTACCATTGAAGACATACAGATTTATTTCTGGTTTTTGCTATTGTGAATAGTGCTGTAATAAAAATATGTGTGCATGTGTCTTCATGGTAGAATAACTTATATTCATTGGGTATATTCCCAATTGTGGGGTTGCTGGGTCAAATGGTAATTCTGTTATCAGGTTTTTGAAAAATTGTCAAACTGCTTTTCTCAATGTTTAAACAAATTTATACTCTCACCAGCAGCGTATAAGCATTCCCTTTCTTCACAACCTCACAAACCTCTGGTTTCTGACTGTGTTTATTTGAATTATTTCTTTTTTCTTTGTTAGTGTAGTGTTTTATCTTTCACCAGAATCAACTTCTGGTTTTGTTGAACTTTTTTTTCTTTCTTTTTTTTTTTTTTTTTTTCTGACATGGAGTGTCACTCTTTTCGTCCAGACTGGAGTACAGTGGCACGATCTTGGCTCACTGCAACCTCTGCCTTCCAGATTAAAGCGATTCTTTTGCCTCAGCCTCCCGAATAGCGGGGATTACAGGAGCCCACCACCAGACCCGGTTAATTTTTGTGTTTTTAGTACAGACGGGGTTTCACCATGTTGGCCAGGCTGGCCTGGAACTCCTGACCTTGTGATCCGCCCACCTCGGCCTCCCAAAGTGCTGGGATTAAAGGCATGAGCCACTGTGCCCGGCCCATTGAACTTTTTATAGTTATTTATAAATAGTTATTTAACTATAAATATTTATGTTTCAACCTTCTTCATTTCAGCTCTGATTTTGGTTATTTCTTGTCTTTTGTGATCTTTGAAGTTGGTTTGCTCTTTTCGAATTCTTTTAATTCTAACATTAGATTTTTAAATTGAGATCTTTCTAACTTGTTGATGTGGATGTTTAGTGATATACTTTTTATTCTTAACACTGCCCTGGCTGTAACCCAGAGCTTCTGGTATGTTGTATTTCAGGTTTAATTAGTTTCAAAATTTTTTTATTTCTGGCTTAATTTCATTATTTACAAAATAGCCATTTGGAAGCTGATTATTCAATTTTTATGTAATTGTATCATTTCACATGTTTTTTGTATTGAATTATTCTATACATTTTCTTTTTAAAATTAATGATAAACATAAGAAGAAATGAAAATGCTGTGCTCTTAATCTAAATGCTAAAAATTATTCAACACTTAGTACCAGCTCCCAGGGTGCTGTGAAAATTAAATCACAAAATGTGTTATTCCCAGCACAGTGTTCTGTGACATGCTCCTGAGCACACAGTACCTGCTTAATAAACATTTTATTAGTACATGTGTACAGGTTTCCCAAGTGCAGATTCACTCAGACATTGCTGTCTTCTGTTGTCTCTGTAAACTTAAAAAAGCCAACAAAAAATATAATATTTTGGGATGGAGATTAGTTGTCTTTATTTGTAGCAGAAGTATTAGTATTGTGACAAATGTGGTATGTGTAAGGGACTCTTCTGTGCCTGCTTTCTCTTGTTAATGCTAATAATGTGTCTGGGAAAGCACAATCAGCATTTACAGGGGACTTGTTGAAAAAGCCCATTCCTGGACCCTTTTGGATCCCGCAGAATCACATTGCATAAAGCAGGGCCAAGATTACCAAGTGATTTATAAACTTGAGGGGTTCAAGATACATTCATGAGAGTTTAGTTCAACCTTTGCATCAGAGGAAGGCTGCACTGCCTGCCCTGTTTCAGTTTGGTAGGAAAAGGTCAGTGCGGTTCATGCTCCCATTACTGTAAAGAACATTGCTGGTGTCTGATAGGGGAGGGCAGGGGAAAAAGAAACGTATTTTAATAGTTATGGAGAAGCTTGTTGTTCTCTCATTGCTCTTAAATCTTTTCAGTTATAAACAACAAAAATGGGTGAATGTTTTCTGCAAGTCTCAGTCTTTCTGCCCGTGGGTGTGTGTGGTGGTAGCAGGTGAATAGGTTGTGCTTTAAAGGCATATTCTCAAGATGCAGTTTTGATATGTCCAGAGCATCTCATCTGATAATGCATTTCAGGGAAAGAGGAGGAAGAGAAAAAAAATCACTTTTTCTCAGGTGAGCATGTCTCAGATCAAGAGCAGCATTCAGGCCGGGTGCGGTGGCTCACGCCTGTAATCCGAGCACTTAGGGAGGCCAAGGCGGGCAGATCATGAGGTTTGGAGTTCGAGACGAGCCTGACCAGCCTGACCAACATGGTGAAAGTCCATCTCTATTAAAAATACAAAAATTAGCTGAGAGTGGTAGCATGCACCTGTAGTCTCAGCTACTCAGGAGGCTGAGGCAGTAGAATCGCTTGAACCCAAGAGGTGGAGGTTGCAGTGAGCTGAGATTGCACCACCGCACTCCAGCCTGGGTGATAGAGTGAGACTGTGTCTCAAAAAAAAAAAAGGCAGAGTCCACTCTGCCTTTTGGAATGCCATGTGTTTGGAACTTGCAAATTTTTACTTCTCTACTTGTGTTGTTATCCCTAATGAGTTTGTTTCAATTATTTTTTATTTTTATGATAGTCAAGGAGTTCTGAAAAAAATATATTTTTTCTGTATACCATAGCCTTCTATACATTCTCTTCATCTCGGGTTCTTGTATCCATGCAGAATTCTCACCACAAATTTATGACCTGCAATATTTAAAATGTTCCTATTGTAGCTGTTGAACATGAGAAGGTGTGGATACTCAAGATTTCTTTGGGGAAACACAGTTGTCTTTGGTATTAGTGAAAAGTGAAATATGTCATGTTGAGGTTTCATCTGTGTGCTCTATTAGTTCCATGCAGAACAGGTAACGCTCATTTAAACAGGATGGCATTTATTACCCAGAAAGTTCTAAAAACTGTTAGGAGATACTTGCTCTCCAGGGTGCTAAGGAAAGACTACTTAAAATTACTATTAAAAATTACGGCCAGGGAAGTTATCTGTATCTTCAACTTTGCAGAAAACTGATTTTTTTTTTTATAATTAAATTTAGGCCAGGTGCAGTGGCTCACGCTTGTAATCCCAGCACTTTGGGAGGCCTGGGCAGCTGTATCACATGAGTTCAGGAGTTCAAGACCAACCTGGCTAACATGGTGAAACCTTGTCTCTGCTAAAAAAAAAAAAATACAAAAATTAGCCTGGCATGGTAGCGTGTACGTGTGATCCCAGCTACTCAGGGGCTGAGGCAGGAGAATCGCTTGAACCCAGGAGGCAGAGTTTGCAGTAAGCCAAGATAGCACCATTGCACTCCAGCCTGGGTGACAAAGAGATTTTGTCTCATAAAATATATATAGTTACAATTTACTTTTCTGGGAGGAGAGAAATACCACAGCAGTGATGTTGCATCCTGTGTGCATCAGCACATAATAAAAATGTGTCCCAGTACAGTTGATAACAATTTTATTCACTTGGCTCAAGATCTCTATGGCATTTTTTCTACTATAGAGTTAATTATTATTCCCTTAATTATTAAGTACACTTAGGACATTTACTAGCTGAAGTGCATAAACCATCACATTTAATCTGGAAGCTGTCCTTTCTTTTTAGATGATTTTTGCATCTATATTTGTCTTTTAAAAATGAAGGCTTTTAGCTTTATTTACAGGTGAGAGAAACTGGGAAGAACCCAGACTCTGCCATTTACTAGATGTTTGACAAACTATTCTTACTAGGCTAGAAACATTGGTGAGCTTGCTAGAAATTCAGAAGCTCAGACTCTATCCCAAATCTCCTGAAACAAAATCTGTATAAGATCTTTAGTTTATTGCACATATTAAGACTTAAGAGGAACCTTCCAACTCATCATGAATGTTCTACCTGAGAAATATAAATAACTTATTCTGTATGATGTAAATACAGCACTCAAAAATAGACATGTCCTACTGGGTGCAGTGGCTCATGCCTGCAATCCCAGTATTTTGGGAGGCCGAGGTGGGTGGATCACCTGAGATCAGGAGTTCAAGACCAGCCTGGCCAACATTGTGAAACCCTGTCTCTACTAAAAATACAAAAATTAGCCAGGCATGGTGGCTCATGCCTGTAGTCCCAGCTACTCAGGAGGCTGAGGCAGGAAAATCACTTGAACCCAGGAGGCGGAGGTTGCAGTGAGCCAATTATCACGCCACTGCACTCCAGCCTGGGCAACAGAGTGAGCCTCGGTTTAAAAAAAAAAAAAGACACGTCCATATTGATGCCCTTAATTTTATAATTCATCACCCAGAAAAGTATCATATCTACAGTGGTACTGTGGATCTTATGCTATCCTCTTTTCTCAGTTAGAGAATACTTCCATGTTAAACATTATCTTAATGAATAATTTTAGTCAGTCTTACAAGTCAGAACCACTTCTTTTTACTCTCTTATTTAACATGAGTCAAATAAAAATCTCTGCCTATGGCAACATGGTAACTGTTTGTGTGTTCATGAGTGTTTTTTTGTTTGTTTATTTTTTGTTTTTAGGGACTGTTGACATTCAGAGACATAGCTATAGAATTTTCTCTGGCGGAATGGCAATGCCTGGATCTTGCTCAGCAGAATTTATATAGAGATGTGATGTTAGAGAACTACAGAAACCTGGTCTCCCTGGGTGAGGAAAACTTCAATACACAATTCCTAATATATTGCCTTTCTCTCTTTTCTAAGATGATTTTGGTAATTTCTGCTTTGCATGAATGAATTTTAGCTCTCCAGTTTTAAGAAAATCTTGGGGATTCATTGGTATATAGCAAATTCTTCAAGATGTTTTATCTTGACCTGAACTTTTCCCTTTCTTGTGCTTATGTATCTTTTGCTCTTGGTTAGTGGCAATTCCAAAACTGTCGTGGCATAAAATATCATTGCCCACAATTTAGAATTCAGTTCCTACCACCAATTTTTGATTCAGTAGCACTGAATAGTGAAATTAAGGACCTACAAATTTAAAGTATTTTCTAAATAGCTACAAAGATCTGTTACGAATCAATCTTAATTTTCCAGAATTTTCTATCATATCCTCTTACTAAGCATAATACTTGTTTGGTAATTAAAGAATTCAGCCAGATTTATGTTACTTTTTTTTCCTTAATGAAACAGGTATTGCTGTCTCTAAGCCAGACTTGATCACCTGTCTGGAGCAAAATAAAGAGCCCCAGAATATAAAGAGAAATGAGATGGTAGCCAAACACCCAGGTAGGTGAGAGCGAATGAAGCAGATGACACAGATGAGAGTTACAAAAGTCAAGGAGGAAGCCAGTCCTTAAAATGTGGTCTGGGGAGCTGTACTTCGATGGAAGAGTTTCTGAGAAGCCAGAGTCATTTTTTTCTATTATGCTTACATAGGGACACCTTCTACTCCATGCTTTTAAATTCTCTAAGGATTCTACTTTCGGTTTAGTATTCTTCTTTCAAGTTCATAGTGCGAGCTAAAGTTTTCTTTATGGCTTATAAGGGACTGCAAAAACTGACTGCTTTGCCATTGCTTTTGGGGACACACAAATATCTGCACATTTTTGAGAAACTCTATGTGAAACCATTTTTAAAGTTCTTTTTTGCATCATGACTCAAATGTGTGAGAATAGTAGTTTCTGTTTCATTGGAGGTTGTCCATTTTTCTGCACATGCCATTCTGTTTTTATTACTATAGCCTTGACATATAAATTTTTTTTACAATTTTTTTATTTTTAAATTTTTATCCATGTATTTATTTATTTATTTAGAGGCTGGGTTATGAGACTTGCTGTGGGGGAATATGCAAGCAGGGTACCTCTTATGTCTTCATGTTACCGTGTTGCATATTTTAGACATAGATTCATAAATGGAATTGTTTATTGTATGATAATTTCATTTTTAATTATTTGAAAAACATTCATGATATTTTTTATGATGGCTGAGTCTTTTTTTCTCATCAACTGCTTACACAGGTTTCAATTGCTTTACATCATCAACATAGTTTGTGTTTTTAAAAAATTTATAGTGGCTATCCTAATTGATGTAAGGTAATTTTGTTTTTTTGTTTTGTATTGTGATTTTGTTTTGCATTTTTCTATAAATTATTAATTTTGTGCAACCATTCAAATAGTTCTTCCCATTTGTATATCTTTTTAAATTAAAATGTAGTTCAATCATTTGTCCATTTCTTTTTTTTTTTTTTTTGAGACGGAGTTTCACTCTTGTTGCTCAGGCTGGAGTGCAATGGCGCAATTTTGGCTCATGGCAACCCCTGCCTCCCACATCCAAATGATTCGCCTGCCTCAGCCTCCTGAGTAACTGGGTTTACAGGGATGTGCCACCATGTGCAGCTAATTTTGTATTTTTTGTAGAGATGGAGTTTCGCCATGTTGTTCAGGCTGGTCTTGAATTCCTGACCTCTGGTGATCTGCCCAGCTCAGCATCCCAAAGTTCTGGGATTAAAAGCGTGAGCCACTGCGCCCGGCTCACTTGTCCATTTCTAAATCATGTAATTCGATTATTGTTGTCTAGTTCTAGGAGTTATGTATTCTCAATATTAAGTGTTATCACATGTGATTTTCAAATATTGTCACCCATTTCTTGGGTGGCACTGTCACTCTATTAAATGTTGTATTTGATTGCAGAAAGTTTGAAATTTAGTTAAATTTTTCTGTTCTTCTCTTTGTTGCTCAAGCATTTGATGGCATATCTAAGAAAATGGTGCCAAGACCAATGTCCTGTCTTTCCACTATATTTTTTTTCTAAGAGTTTCGTTACTTTTTTTTTCAGTCTAAGTATTTTTTTTTTTTTTGCCATTAAGAGATAGTTTATTACAGTTCCCAAAAGGAGGGTGCATGCCATGCCATGGGGGGAGAGGGCCACAGGGAAACATCAGGAGGCAGAAGGAGGGGTGAACTGTGGGCAAGAGCTCTTATTGTGGTTTCATGGGAAGGAACAGGTCAGGCAGGGTAAGGGGGCTTCAGATTGACTGGTTTAAATAATTCCAGTGGCTCTGGTGCATAGGGGCTGTCTCTGTTGTCTGGTCCTGGCCCTGGGATGATTAGGGCAGGTGAGTAGTGACCCAGAGCCTTATCATGGAGGTGGCTGGAGCTTGGGCTCTGGATTGATTGGTTTGCATTTCCAAGACATACTCATGGACAAGTTGTTCGCTGTCTCTAGGAATTGACTCATCCAGGGAGGGGCAGTCCTTCCAGAGTCAGCAAGGCCCCAGATGCCAAAGCATCAGAATACAGAAAGTAAAAGTCATGATTAATACAAGTACCTAGTATTTTTCTTTTTTCTTTTTTTTTATTTCTGCCATTAGTTTTATTTATTTATTTTGTTAATATTATTTTATTTTATTTATTTATTTATTTATTTTTTAATTATACTTTAAGTTTTAGGGTACATGTGCACATTGTGCAGGTTAGTTACATATGTATACATGTGCCATGCTGGTGCGCTGCACCCACTGACTCGTCATCTAGCATTAGGTATATCTCCCAATGCTATCCCTCCCCCCTCCCCCCACCCCACCACAGTCCCCAGAGTGTGATATTCCCCTTCCTGTGTCCATGTGATCTCATTGTTCAGTTCCCACCTATGAGTGAGAATATGCGGTGTTTGGTTTTTTGATCTTGCGATAGTTTACTGAGAATGATGATTTCCAATTTCATCCATGTCCCTACAAAGGACATGAACTCATCATTTTTTATGGCTGCATAGTATTCCATGGTGTATATGTGCCACATTTTCTTAATCCAGTCTATCATTGTTGGACATTTGGGTTGGTTCCAAGTCTTTGCTATTGTGAATAATGCCGCAATAAACATACGTGTGCATGTGTCTTTACAGCAGCATGATTTATAGTCATTTGGGTATATACCCAGTAATGGGATGGCTGGGTCAAATGGTATTTCTAGTTCTAGATCCCTGAGGAATCGCCACACTGACTTCCACAATGGTTGAACTAGTTTACAGTCCCACCAACAGTGTAAAAGTGTTCCTATTTCTCCACATCCTCTCCAGCACCTGTTGTTTCCTGACATTTTAATGATTGCCATTCTAACTGGTGTGAGATGGTATCTCATTGTGGTTTTGATTTGCATTTCTCTGATGGCCAGTGATGATGAGCATTTTTTCATGTGTTTTTTGGCTGCATAAATGTCTTCTTTTGAGAAGTGTCTGTTCATGTCCTTCACCCACTTTTTGATGGGGTTGTTTGTTTTTTTCTTGTAAATTTGTTTGAGTTCATTGTAGATTCTGGATATTAGCCCTTTGTCAGATGAGTAGGTTGCGAAAATTTTCTCCCATTTTGTAGGTTGCCTGTTCACTCTGATGGTAGTTTCTTTTGCTGTGCAGAAGCTCTTTAGTTTAATTGGATCCCATTTGTCAATTTTGGCTTTTGTTGCCATTGCTTTTGGTGTTTTGGACATGAAGTCCTTGCCCATGCCTATGTCCTGAATGGTAATGCCTAGATTTTCTTCTAGGGTTTTTATGGTTTTAGGTCTAACGTTTAAATCTTTAATCCATCTTGAATTGATTTTTGTATAAGGTGTAAGGAAGGGATCCAGTTTCAGCTTCCTACATATGGCTAGCCGGTTTTCCCAGCACCATTTATTAAATAGGGAATCCTTTCCCCATTGCTTGTTTTTCTCAGGTTTGTCAAAGATCAGATAGTTGTAGGTATGCGGCATTATTTCTGAGGGCTCTGTTCTGTTCCATTGATCTATATCTCTGTTTTGGTACCAGTACCATGCTGTTTTGGTTACTGTAGCCTTGTAGTATAGTTTGAAGTCAGGTAGTGTGATTCCTCCAGCTTTGTTCTTTTGGCTTAGGATTGACTTGGCAATGCGGGCTCTTTTTTGGTTCCATATGAACTTTAAAGTAGTTTTTTCCAATTCTGTGAAGAAAGGCATTGGTAGCTTGATGGGGATGGCATTGAATCTGTAAATTACCTTGGGCAGTATGGCCATTTTCACGATATTGATTCTTCCTACCCATGAGCATGGAATGTTCTTCCATTTGTTTGTATCCTCTTTTATTTCCTTGAGCAGTGGTTTTTATTTCTCCTTGAAGAGGTGCTTCACATCCCTTGTAAGTTGGATTCCTAGGTATTTTATTCTCTTTGAAGCAATTGTGAATGGGAGTTCACTCATGATTTGGCTCTCTGTTTGTCTGTTGTTGGTGTATAAGAATGCTTGTGATTTTTGTACATTGATTTTGTATCCTGAGACTTTGCTGAAGTTGCTTATCAGCTTAAGGAGATTTTGGGCTGAGACAATGGGGTTTTCTAGATATACAATCATGTCGTCTGCAAACAGGGACAATTTGACTTCCTCTTTTCCTAATTGAATACCCTTTATTTCCTTCTCCTGCCTAATTGCCCTGGCCAGAACTTCCAACACTATGTTGAACAGGAGTGGTGAGAGAGGGCATCCCTGTCTTGTGCCAGTTTTCAAAGGGAATGCTTCCAGTTTTTGCCCATTCAGTATGATATTGGCTGTGGGTTTGTCATAGATAGCTCTGATTATTTTGAAATACGTCCCATCAATACCTAATTTATTGAGAGTTTTTAGCATGAAGGGATGTTGAATTTTGTCAAAGGCTTTTTCTGCATCTATTGAGATAATCATGTGGTTTTTGTCTTTGGCTCTGTTTATATGCTGGATTACATTTATTGATTTGCGTATATTGAACCAGCCTTGCGTCCCAGGGATGAAGCCCACTTGATCATGGTGGATAAGCTTTTTGATGTGCTGCTGGATTCGGTTTGCCAGTATTTTATTGAGGATTTTTGCATCAATGTTCATCAAGGATATTGGTCTAAAATTCTCTTTTTTGGTTGTGTCTCTGCCCGGCTTTGGTATCAGAATGATGCTGGCCTCATAAAATGAGTTAGGGAGGATTCCCTCTTTTTCTGTTGAATGGAATAGTTTCAGAAGGAATGGTACCAGTTCCTCCTTGTACCTCTGGTAGAATTCGGCTGTGAATCCATCTGGTCCTGGACTCTTTTTGGTTGGTGAACTATTGATTATTGCTACAATTTCAGCTCCTGTTATTTGTCTATTCAGAGATTCAACTTCTTCCTGGTTTAGTCTTGGGAGAGTGTATGTGTCGAGGAATTTATCCATTTCTTCTAGATTTTCTAGTTTATTTGCGTAGAGGTGTTTGTAGTATTCTCTGATGGTAGTTTGTATTTCTGTGGGATCAGTGGTGATATCCCCTTTATCATTTTTTATTGTGTCTATTTCATTCTTCTCTCTTTTTTTCTTTATTAGTCTTGCTAGCAGTCTATCAGTTTTGTTGATCCTTTCAAAAAACCAGCTCCTGGATTCATTGATTTTTTGAAGGGTTTTTTGTGTCTCTATTTCCTTCAGTTCTACTCTGATTTTAGTTATTTCTCGCCTTCTGCTAGCTTTTGAATGTGTTTGCTCTTGCTTTTCTAGTTCTTTTAATTGTGATGTTAGGGTTTCAATTTTGGATCTTTCCTGCTTTCTCTTGTGGGCATTTAGTGCTATAAATTTCCCTCTACACACTGCTTTGAATGCGTCCCAGAGATTCTGGTATGTTGTGTCTTTGTTCTCGTTGGTTTCAAAGAACATCTTTATTTCTGCCTTCATTTCGTTATGTACCCAGTAGTCATTCAGGAGCAGGTTGTTCAGTTTCCATGTAGTTGAGCGGCTTTGAGTGGGATTCTTAATCCTGAGTTCTAGTTTGATTGCACTGTGGTCTGAGAGATAGTTTGTTACGATCTCTGTTCTTTTACATTTGCTGAGGAGAGCTTTACTTCCAAGTATGTGGTCAATTTTGGAATAGGTGTGGTGTGGTGCTGAAAAAAATGTATATTCTGTTGATTTGGGGTGGAGAGTTCTGTAGATGTCTATTAGGTCCGCTTGGTGCAGAGCTGAGTTCAATTCCTGGGTATCCTTGTTGACTTTCTGTCTCGTTGATCTGTCTAATGTTGACAGTGGGGTGTTAAAGTCTCCCATTATTAATGTGTGGGAGTCTAAGTCTCTTTGTAGGTCACTCAGGACTTGCTTTATGAATCTGCTTGCTCCCGTATTGGGTGCGTATATATTTAGGATAGTTAGCTCTTCTTGTTGAATTGATCCCTTTACCATTATGTAATGGCCTTCTTTGTCTCTTTTCATCTTTGTTGGTTTAAAGTCTGTTTTATCAGAGACTAGGATTGCAACCCCTGCCTTTTTTTGTTTTCCATTTGCTTGGTAGATCTTCCTCCATCCTTTTATTTTGAGCCTATGTGTGTCTCTGCACGTGAGATGGGTTTCCTGAATACAGCACACTGATGGATCTTGACTCTTTATCCAATTTGCCAGTCTGTGTCTTTTAATTGGAGAATTTAGTCCATTTATATTTAAAGTTAATATTGTTATGTGTGAATTTGATCCTGTTATTATGATGTTAGCTGGTTATTTTGCTTGTTAGTTGATGCAGTTTCTTCCTAGTCTCGATGGTCTTTACATTTTGGCATGATTTTGCAGCGGCTGGTACCGGTTGTTCCTTTCCATGTTTAGCACTTCCTTCAGGAGCTCTTTTAGGGCAGGCCTGGTGGTGACAAAATCGGTCAGCATTTGCTTGTCTGTAAAGTATTTTATTTCTCCTTCACTTATGAAGCTTAGTTTGGCTGGATATGAAATTCTGGGTTGAAAATTCTTTTCTTTAAGAATGTTGAATATTGGCCCCCACTCTCTTCTGGCCTGTAGGGTTTCTGCCGAGAGATCCGCTGTTAGTCTGATGGGCTTCCCTTTGAGGGTAACCCGACCTTTCTCTCTGGCTGCCCTTAACATTTTTTCCTTCATTTCAACTTTGGTGAATCTGACAATTATGTGTCTTGGAGTTGCTCTTCTCGAGGAGTATCTTTGTGGCGTTCTCTGTATTTCCTGAATCTGAACGTTGGCCTGCCTTGCTAGATTGGGGAAGTTCTCCTGGATAATATCCTGCAGAGTGTTTTCCAACTTGGTTCCATTCTCCCCATCACTTTCAGGTACACCAATCAGACGTAGATTTGGTCTTTTCACATAGTCCCATATTTCTTGGAGGCTTTGCTCATTTCTTTTTATTCTTTTTTCTCTAAACTTCCCTTCTCGCTTCATTTCATTCATTTCATCTTCCATTGCTGATACCCTTTCTTCCAGTTGATCGCATTGGCTCCTGAGGCTTCTGCATTCTTCACGTAGTTCTCGAGCCTTGGTTTTCAGCTCCATCAGCTCCTTTAAGCACTTCTCTGTATTGGTTATTCTAGTTATATATTCTTCTAAATTTTTTTCAAAGTTTTCAACTTCTTTGCGTTTGGTTTGAATGTCCTCCCGTAGCTCAGAGTAATTTGATCGTCTGAAGCCTTCTTCTCTCAGCTCGTCAAAGTCATTCTCCATCCAGCTTTGTTCTGTTGCTGGTGAGGAACTGCGTTCCTTTGGAGGAGGAGAGACGCTCTGCGTTTTAGAGTTTCCAGTTTTTCTGTTCTGTTTTTTCCCCATCTTTGTGGTTTTATCTACTTTTGGTCTTTGATGATGGTGATGTACAGATGGGTTTTCGGTGTGGGTGTCCTTTCTGTTTGTTAGTTTTCCTTTTAACAGACAGGACCCTCAGCTGCAGGTCTGTTGGAGTACCGGGCTGTGTGAGGTGTCAGTCTGCCCCTGCTGGGGGGTGCCTCCCAGTTAGGCTGCTTGGGGGTCAGGGGTCTGGGACCCACTTGAGGAGGCAGTCTGCCGGTTCTCAGATCTCCAGCTGCGTGCTGGGAGAACCACTGCTCTCTTCAAAGCTGTCAGACAGGGACATTTAAGTCTGCAGAGGTTACTGCTGTCTTTTTGTTTGTCTGTGCCCTGCCCCCAGAGGTGGAGCCTACAGAGGCAGGCAGGCCTCCTTGAGCTGTGGTGGGCTCCACCCAGTTCGAGCTTCCCGGCTGCTTTGTTTACCTAAGCAAGCCTGGGCAATGGCGGGCGCCCCTCCCCCAGCCTCGCTGCCGCCTTGCAGTTTGATCTCACACTGCTGTGCTAGCAATCAGCGAGACTCCGTGGGCGTAGGACCCTCCGAGCCAGGTGTGGGATATAGTCTCGTGTTGCGCCGTTTTTTAAGCCGGCCTGAAAAGCGCAATATTCGGGTGGGAGTGACCCGATTTTCCAGGTGTGTCTGTCACCCCTTTCTTTGACTCGGAAAGGGAACTCCCTGACCCCTTGCGCTTCCCAGGTGAGGCAATGCCTCGCCCTGCTTCAGCTCGCGCACCCACTGGCCTGCGCCCACTAGTGAGATGCACTGGCACTCCCTAGTGAGATGCACCCGGAACCTCAGATGGAAATGCAGAAATCACCTGTCTTCTGCGTCGCTCACGCTGGGAGCTGTAGACCGGAGCTGTTCCTATTCGGCCATCTTGGCTCCTCTCCCAGTCTAAGTATTTTGTTGAAAAATTTTTTTATATGATGTAATTAAAACATCCAACTTCATTGTTTCAATGTAGATATCCAGTTTTCAACATTGTCTGTTGAAGGGATTTTATTTTCTGCATTGTCTGCTCATGGCAACCCTGTGGCAGATTATTTGGTCATACACAGAAGAGTTCATTGCTGGCCTCCCTATTTTGTTCTATCATGTCTTTATCTGTCCTTGTGTGAATACCACATAGTTATTGTTGTTGCAGCTTTTTATTATGATTTGAAATTATGAAGTATAATGCCTCTGTGTTTTTCATGTGTGTTTCTCTAGCTATAGTTCATAATAAAATTTAAAAATGTTAAATAGTATTTTAGTAATAAATATACTTTTAGAATTTTGATACAGAGTATATTAAATTTGTTCACCACTGTGGGTTATCTTAACACCTTAGCAAATTAAGATATCAATTAAATATTTTGACCCGTGAGCAAAAATGTTGAATTAAATTGACATATTTAACCCTGGGCAAGAATACATTGAAGAGTGTGTTTATTTCCGTATATTTTTGATTTGCCAGTTTTACTTTTTTTCTTTTTATTCAGTTTTAGTTAGAAAACATACACCGTATGATTTTGCTCTTCTTACATTTTTTTTTTGACACAGCGTTTCTCACTCTGTTGCCCAGACTGTAGTGCAGTAGCACAATCTTGGCTCACCGCAGCCTCAACCTCTTGTACTCAAGTAATCATTCCACCTTGGCCTCCTGAGTAGCTGGCACTACAGACATACCCCACCATGCCCAGCTAATTTTTAACTATTTGTAAAGACAGGGTCTCACTGTGTTTCCAAGGCTGGTATCAAACTTCTTACCCCAAGTGATCCTTCCACCTCGGCCTCTCAAAGTGCTGGGATTACACCTGTGAGCCACTGCACCTGGCTGAGCTTTTGAAATTTACTAAGACTTATGAGTTCTAACAGAATGCACCAGGAGCAAATAAGAATATTGCATGTCCACATGCACACGTATGTTTATTGTGGCACTATTCACAATAGCGAAGACTTGGAACTAACCCAAATGTCCAACAATGGTAGACTGGATTAAGAAAATGTGACACATATACACCATGGAATGCTATGCAGCCATAAAAAATGATGAGTTCATGTCCTTTGTAGGGACTTGGATGAAATTGGAAATCATCATTCTCAGTAAACTATCGCAAGAACAAAAAACCAAAAACACCACATATTCTCACTCGTAGGTGGGAATTGAACAATGAGAACACATGGACACAGGAAGGGGAACATCACACTCTGGGGACTGTTGTGGGGTGGGGGGAGGGGGGAGGGATAGCATTGGGAGATATACCTAATGCTAGATGACGAGTTACTGGGTGCAGCACACCAGCATGGCACATGTATACATGTGTAACTAACCTGCACATTGTGCACATGTACCCTAAAACTTAAAGTATAATAATAATAAATAAATTTTTAAAAATGATTAAAAACAACATATGAAAATATATATAAAAAAAGAATATTGTGTGTCCAACCGCAATATTGACTCGGGAGTTCTGCATATGTCTGTTTAGCCTAGTTGGTTTATAATATGGTGTAGATGGTTGTTCCCTCCAAATCTCATGTTGAAATGTAATCTCCAGTGTTGGATGTGGGGCCTAATGAGAGGTGTTTGCATCATGGAGACAAATCCCTCATGAATGACTTGGCACAATCCCCTTGGTAATCATAGAGTTCTCACTCTATTAATTCACATGAGAGCTGGTTGCTTAAAGGAACCTGGCTCCTCCACCTCACACTCGCGTCATCTTTCATTATGTGACATGTTTGGTTCTTTTTTGCCTTCCACTATAATTGTAAGCTTCCTCATATCCTCAGCAGAAGCAGATGCTGGCATATACTTCTTGTATACTCTACTGAACAGTGAACTAAAGAAATCTTTTTCTTTATAAATTACCCAGTCTCAGGCAATTTTTTATAGCAATGCAGAATGAATTAATACACTATATTATGTTCTTCTGATTTTCTGTTTTTTTAATTGAGTTTTTATTTGAATTTTTTTATTATTGAAAATGAGATCTTAATGTTTGTAATTTTATGCTGCTATTTTAATTCTTGCTTCATTTCTGTCAATATTTGCTGTATATAAATATATATTTTGAAGCCCTGATATTATATATGCATATACATATATGTAGACATAATAGTTACAGATTCCTAGTAAATGGGCTCATTTTACCATTATATAATATCAATATCAATAATATCAATATTTGTCTCATGCTAGTAATTGATTCATTTTCTTTTGTGTGTCTATAAAGATTTTTTCTTTGTGCTACATTGGAGATTTTAGAAAACCTCTTAATGTTACAACAGTATATTTTAAACTGGTAAAAAAATGACTTCAGTTGCATAGAAAAATTTATTCTCATTATATCTATCCCATATGTCTTATTAATGTCGCTAATTATATCTTTTTATGGTTTTTGATTATTTTTATGCTTATATCTTTCAAATTTTAAAGAACAACTAAAAATGTTTTCCGCATGATCACAATAATGCCACAGACTTTTATTTTTTGTAGATGCATATGTTTTTCAGAAAGTTATGTATTTTTTTCATCATGTAATTTTAAGTGGAAGGACCTCTTTTCAGCATTTTATTTAGGGCATGTGCAGTGCTTATATGCTTTTCCAGCATTGGTTTATTCTGGAAGATCTTTATTTTTTGTTTATTTTGTAGTACATGTTTGCTGGTTATATTATTCTCACCATGAAGATTTTTTTTCAGCACTTTGACCATTTTGCACGTTTTTTTCTGATCTGCAAGGTTTCTGTTGACAAATTCACTAGTTGTCTCAGGGGACTATGCTTACAAATAATACCTCACGTTTATCTTGCAGCTCCCAAGATTATCTTCTAGTTTGTGACTTTTGAAACTTTGCATGAATATGTGTTATGGACCTTTCTGTGTATATCCTAGTTTGTTTGTTTAGCTTCTTCATTAAATGTTTTCAGCTATTTTGTTTTACCTACACATTTGTTTATTTTTATTATTCCAAGCTTTTGTTGATATTCTTATTTTTCTGATATTATTTAGGTTTCTAGTTTTGCATTTCTCTCACTGAGCATAATATGGATTATCTTATATTTTTAAAATTAATATATAAATCTTTAGCTTAATACTTTCTTTTTCAAAATTTTTGATTTTTTTGATTGGACTGTGTTGCCCTAATATTTTATAAACATAGTAATCTTTGGTTGAGATTTAGACATTAATGGAAAACTACCTTTCACGATCTATATAATGCAGCTCTTTCCTGGCATAGCCTGAAACCGATTGTCTTGGCTAGAGATTCTCGGAGTCTTTCAAACATGTTCTCAGGATGTGTCTTATCTGCAATTTTGTATTTATTTTTCAGTTAAAAGACTTCTTCATGTTTCCTCTTAGCAGTCAGTAACTACTTTCTACACCTATTTTCTGTCCATGGTACAGCAGTCTTTCTGCTGTTGTTAACATTTACTTTTGATTTCAAAAGACTTAAAGGTGTCATTTCAAAGTATACCAGCATTTCATTCAGCACTTTCTGTCATGGAAGACAGAAAGGCTCCCATACGCCAAAAGTAAAGATATAGGTGCCAGTATTTTTCTTTTGAGATAAAAGCCAGTTTGCTCCTAAAGACACCATGTTCTTCTATTGGGGATGAGGAAGGGCTGTGTTGGGTAAATGTAGCAGACTTTTCTTTTGTCTCTCTATGGCTCTTGGCATTGTGCCCACCTGGTGCCCACAGTTACTTTACTTATAAATTTCCCACAAAGGTATTTTGATCACTACTATTTTGTTACATTTATACATCTATGAAGGAATTACGGCTTGTGGTATTTTGATATGCCATTTTGCTGATGTACTTTGTATAATTTTATATATTTGATTTGCAAAATATATTTATCTGAGTGTAGTAAGTGGAGAAACTTGTGATTTTTATGTCTTTCAGTTACATGTTCTCATTTCACCCAAGACCTTCAGTCAGAGCAGGGCATAAAAGATTCACTCCAAAAAGTGATACTGAGAAGATATGGAAAATGTGGACAGGAGAATTTACAAGTAAAAAAATGCTGTAAAAGTGTAGGTGAGTGTGAGGTGCACAAAGGAGGTTATAATTATGTTAACCAATGTTTGTCAGCTACCCAAAACAAAACATTTCAGACTCATAAATGTGTCAAAGTCTTTGGTAAATTTTCAAATGCCAATAGACACAAGACAAGACATACTGGAAAGAAACATTTCAAATGTAAAAACGATGGCAAATCATTTTGCATGCTTTCACACCTAAATCAACAGCAGATAATTCATACTAGGGAGAAGTCTTACAAATGTGAAGAATGTGGCAAATCCTTTAACTGCTCTTCAACCCTTACTAGACATAAAAGAATTCATACTGGAGAGAAACCCTACAGATGTGAGGAATGCGGCAAAGCTTTTAGCTGGTCTGCATCCCTTACTAAACATAAGAGAATTCATACTGGAGAGAAACCTTACACATGTGAAGAACGTGGCAAAGCCTTTAGCCGCTCAACACTTACTAACTACAAGAGAATTCATACTGGAGAGAAACCCTACACATGTGAAGAATGTGGCAAAGCCTTTAGCCGCTCCTCAACACTTACTAACCACAAGAGAATTCATACTGGAGAGAGACCCTACAAATGTGAAGAATGCGGCAAAGCCTTTAGCTTATCCTCAACCCTTAAGAAACATAAGATAGTTCATACTGGGGAGAAACTCTACACATGTGAAGAATGTGGGAAAGCCTTTACCTTCTCCTCAACTCTGAATACTCATAAGAGGATTCATACTGGAGAGAAACCCTACACTTGTGAAGAATGTGGCAAAGCCTTTAGCTTACCCTCAACCTTCACTTACCACAAGAGAATTCATACTGGAGAGAAACCCTACAAATGTGAAGAATGTGGCAAAGCCTTTAACTGCTCCTCAACCCTTAAGAAACATAAGTTAATTCATACTGGAGAGAAACTCTACAAATGTAAAGAATGTGGGAAAGCCTTTACCTTCTCCTCAACTCTAAATACTCATAAGAGGATTCATACTGGAGAGAAACCCTACAAATGTGAAGAATGTGACCAAACTTTTAAGTGGCATTCAAGTCTTGCTAATCATAAGAATATGCATACTGGAGAGAAACCCTACAAATATGAATAATGTGGTAAAGTCCAGCCCTCAGGCCTTATAATACATAAAATAATTTATACTGGAAAAAATCACTACAAGTGTGGAGAATGTGGCCAATTCTTTAACCAGTTCCAAACCACTGCTGTCCATAAGATAATTCATATTGGACAAAAATCTTATAAATGTAAAAAAAAAAGTAACAGCCTTTAACCACCCCTCAAACCTTAAAGAGAATTTATTAAAAAAATTTTTTTTGAGACAGAGTCTCACTTTATCACCCAGGCTGGAGTGCAGTGGCACGATGTCAGCTCACTGCAACCTCTGCCTCCTGGGTTCAAGCGATTCTCCTGCCTCAGCCTCCTGAGTAGCTGGAATTACAGGCACGTGCAACCACACTGGCTGAGTTTTGTATTTTTAGTAGAGATGGGGTTTCACCATTTTGACCAGGCTGGTCTCAAACTCCTGACTTCAGGTGAACCACCTGCCTCAGCCTCCCAAAGCCTAAGAGAATTTATATTAGAGAGACTCTACAAAGGTAAAAAATGTGACAAAACATTTAAGCACATCTCAGGCCTTACACAATATCAGATAATTCATTCTAGAGACAAACCCTACAAAAACAATGTGGTAAAGCTTTTACCTAGTCTTGAACCCTTATTATACACTAAAAGAATTGATACTGAAGAAAAACCCTACAATAAGGAATATGGAAATGTCTTCTAAAAGTCCTCAAACTTTTTGTTTGAATAAATGTAAAATAATTGATACTGGAGAGAACCCCTGCAATTGTAAAAAAAAAAAAAATGTGGCAAAGCTTTTAACTGGTTCTCCATCTTTATTAATTAAAATATTTTATACTGGAGAGAAACTCTACATACATAAAAAATGTGACAGCATTTAACCACACCTGACATTTTTCTAAAATAGAGAAATCATACTGGTGAAAAACTCTAGAAATGTGTTAAATGAGGTAAGGCCTTTAAATGGTAGTTACATGTTATGGTAGGTAAGATAATTTATACTGAAGAAAACTCAGGCAAATATGAAAAATGTGGCAAAACTTTTAACAAATTTTCCCATCTTATTGCACAGGAAGGCATTTATACTAGAGAAAAATTGTAAAAATATAAAGAATGTGAAAAGCCATTAATATCTGTTCACATCTTACTCAATATCAGAAAGTTTATACTTAACAAAAGCATTATAGGCTAGATGTGGTGGCTCATGCCTGTAATCCCAGCACTTTGGGAGCTCATGGCAGGTGGATCATGAGGTCAGGAGTTCAAGACCAGCCTGGCTAACATGGTGAATCCCCATCTCTACTAAAAACACAAAAATTAGACAGGCATGGTGGTGTACACCTGTAATCCCAGCTACTCAGGAGGCTGAAGCAGGAGAATTGCTTGAACCCAGGTGGTGGAGGTTGCAGTGAGTCAAGATCACCCCACCATACTCCAGCCTGGGTGACAGAGTAAGAATCCATCTTAGAAAAAAAAAAAAAAGCATAAATGTGATTACTGTAAAAAGACCTTTCAGAAAATATAGGCCTTTAAAGTAAAGACTATTTATTCTAAAGACAAACATTAAAATATAAAGAGGATTGTGTAGTACCTTTATTTGTATTACGGATTTTATTGTACACATTTTATATCAAAGGAAAACCCTGAAACAGATGCTCAAACTTTGTTGAACATCGGAGAATTTATATTGGAGAGAAAGTGTAAATGAATGTCAAAAAATATTTGTTCAAAAACTACAGTTTAGAAAACACTAGTTTATACTAAAAAAATATTTTTGCAGATGCAGTAAATGGGGAAAATATATTTAATCAAAAATTAAGTCTACATAAACATTTGAGGATTCACAGTAGAAAGAATAAAGGTGCTGAAACTTCAGACATTACACTAAATCAGAGTGTTGAGTGTAAAAAAGATATAAATCTAACAATATAAATTTAAAGAAGTAGATTTATTTGGAGATTTATAATTACATTCGAGGTATGCTTCTTTCTTTGTAAAAAAAATATAGATTTTCTGAAAAGCAAATAGTAATGTAACTCAAGTTTCAAATTACTTCATGTTGATCCTTTCTTCCCATTGTTTATGTGAAAGTATTGGACCAATTGTTGAATCAGAGATATGAGATTGTTTTTTATAGGTGTCCATTATTCATGAACTTTTCTATGGATGAGTAAGGACATTAAGTTATAAGATGCATAATGAAAATCTAAATGGAGAGGTTCTTTGTGGTTGACTTATAACATTGTTTTAGTGATGTATAAGGCGAGTGTTCAGAGTAATATTCAAAATTCTAGTGAGGAAAACCTTTGAATGTCAGTAGTAAATTATTTTATCAATTGTACCTTTATGTAAACAAAGTTGTTTTTAATGAGCTAAAACTATTGTGCTTTGAAAGAAGTATTAAGCTGCCATTGACTCTATCGTGTCTCATCTTACCTAAGGTTCTGCGTAAAAGATGGTGACAATATACTATTTGTTAATGTAGGGGAATGACATCACTAGTAATCTCTTTTTTTGCCAGTGTTTTTGTTTGTTTGTTTTGAGACTAAGTCTTACTCTGTCACCCAGACTGGGGTGCAGTGGTGTGATCTCAGCTCACTGCAACCTCCACCTCCTGGGTCCAAGTGATTCTCCTGCTTCAGCCTCACAAGTAGCTGGAACTAGAGGCACGCACCACCACTCCTGGCTAATTTTTGTATTTTTAGTAGAGACGGGGTTTCCCCATGTTGGCCAGGCTGGTCTCAAACTCCTGACCTCAGGTGATACACCCACCTCGGTGTACCGAAGTGCTGGGATTACAGGCATGAGCCACCATGCCTGGCCTGCTAGAGGTTTTAAACAGCAAACAAGTTGAAGAATTTTGTTCCCATAGGACAAATTTGTACTTTTTTACCTTATTTAATTTTTTTTTTAATTTTTGTGGGTAGTGTGCATACACACTTATGGCATATATGAGATATTTTAACACATGCACATAATATTTAATGATCACAACAGAGTAAATGAGGCATTCATCACCTCGAGCATGTATTTATCCTTTGTATTACAAACAATCCCATTATACAGTTTTAGTTATTTCAATATGTGCAATTGAATTACTATTAACCACAGGGTCATTTTATGATCATAAAAATTACATGAGTATAATTAATACCCATACATTTCTGAGTCTTGATTAAATATTTTTAAAATTTTGTTTTATATATTTTTTGCACATGTGGCATCTCTGCTGACAAACAAAAACAGACTTTTAGTTTCAATTTACATAGAGTTACATATACAAATATATTACTCTAAAGATATACCAGCCGAGCACAGTGGCTCCCAGCATTTTGGGAGCCTGAGGTGGGAGGATCATTTGAGGTTAGGAGTTCAAGACCAGCCTGGCCAACATGGTGAAACCCCATCTCTACTAAAAATACAAAAAATTAGCTGGGCATGGTGGTGCATGCCCATGGTCCCAGTTACTCAGGTGGCTGAGGCAGGAGAATTGCTTGAACCTCAGAGGTGACGGTAGCAGTGAGCTGAGATGGTGCTACTGCACTCCAGCCTGGGTGAAAGAGCGAGAAACCATCTCAAAAAAATAAATAAATAAATAAAAGGTATACCTTAAGCATAAGAAAGTTATGTAGCAAGTTATTGTGTTTGTGTGAGTTTTTATGTATTTTCAGAAAAGAACAATATTGAAACAAAAAGATCATTTTAATAAGGTAGATAATTAATTAGAAACCTGGAAACCTCATATTCTGAAAACAAAATCTATATTATGTGCCTTGTATTGAATTCATTACTGTAAAATCTTTTGCCACCCAAATCTTATCTCAAATTGTAATCCCCACGTGTCAAGGGAGGGACTTGCTGGGAGGTGATTGGAACATGGGGGTAATTTTCCCCCATGCTGTTCTCATTATAATGAGTTCTGAAAAGATCCGATGGTTTTATAAGTGGCTTTTTTTTTCTGTTCTCCCTCTCCCTTGCTGCCTAGTGAAGAAGGTGCTTGTTTTCCTTTGCCTTCCACCATAATTGTAGGTTTCTTGAGACCTCCCCAGCCATGCAGAATTGTGAGTAAATTAAACCTCCTTTTAATGTAAATTACCCAGTCTCTGGTAGTATCTTCATAGTAGTGTGAAAAAAGAGTAATACAGAGCTCTGAAAAAGATAGGAAGATGTGAGAAAGTTTGGAACTTCCTAAAGATTGTTGAATGCTTTTGACCAAAATGCTAATAGTGATATGGATGATAAAGTCCTAGCTGAGGTGGTCTCAGATGGAGATGAGAAACTTCTGTTTAAAATGGAAGCAGAACATAAAAGTTTGGAAAATTTGCAGCCTGACCATGAGGTAGAAAGTAAAAACCCATTTTTTGGAAAGAAATTAAAGCCACTGCAGAAATTTGCAAAAGCAAAAAGGAGCTCAATGTTAATAGCCAAGACAATGGGGAAAATGTCTTCAGGTCATGTCAAAGATGTGAGACAGGTCCTTCCATCACAGACCAGGAGCCATAGGAGGAAACAATGGTTTCATGGTTGAGGCCAGGGCCCCACTGTTCTGTGAAGCCTTGGGACTTGGTGCCCTAATCCCAGCTGCTCCACATCCAGCTGTGGCTAAAAGGGGCCAAGGCACAGCTTGGGTTATTTCTTCAGAAAGTGCAATCCTCAAGCCTTGGTGTCTTCCATGCAGTGTTGGGCATGTGAGTGCACATAAGACGAGAGTTGAGCTCTAGGAACCTCTGCCTAGATTTATGATGATGTATAAAAATGCCTGGATATTCAGTCAGAAGTCTTCTACAGGGGCAGAGCCCTCATAAAATACCTGTGATAGGACAATGCTGAAGGGAAATGTGGGGTTGGAGCCCTCACGCAGAGTCCCCACTGAAGTTGCCTGCTGGAGTTGTGAGAAGGCCACGATGCTCCAGACCCCAGAATGACAGATCCACCATGATCTTGCACTGTGCATCTGGAAAAGCCACAGGCATTCAATTCTAGTCTATGAAGGAGCTTCCAAAGGCCATGAGGGCCCACCCTTTGCATCAGCATGGCCCACATGTGAGACATGGAGTCAAATAAGAACATCTCAGACCTTTAAGAGTTACTGACTGCCCTGTTGGAATTCAAACTTGCTTGGGGCCTGTAGCTCTTTGGTTTTGGCAAATTTCTCCCATTTGAAATGGAAGAATTTACCTAAGGCCTGTACCCCATTGTATCTTGGAAGTTACTAACTTGCTTTTGATTTACAGGCTCATCAGTAGCAGGGACTTGCCTTGTCTCAGATGAGACTTTGGACTTAGACTTTCAGGTTAATGCTAAAATGAGTTAAGACTTTGGGGGACTGTTGGGAAAGCATATTTGGTTTTGAAATATAAAATGGCATGAGATTTGGAAGGGGCCAGGAGCAGAATGATACCCATGGTGTTCTCATAGTGAGTGAGTTCTCATGAGATCGGATGGTTTTATAAGTGGTCATTTTTCCTGCTCTCCCTCTCTCTTGCCACCCAGTGAAGAAGATACTTGCTTCTCCCTCACCTTCTCCCATTATCGTAAGGTTCTTGAGGCTTCCCCAGCCATATGGAACCATGAGTCAATTAAACTTCCTTTCAATATAAATTTTCCAGTCTTGGGTAGTATCTGTATAGCAGTATAAAAAGAGACTAATGCACAAATATATGATAGGGCTATCTGTATACTAGATGCTTCATAATTAGCCATAAATATTCCTGCTTGAGTGTCTGTAACTCTCAGTCACAGATGGGAAATATTAATGGTGATAAAATAACATTGATTATGCATGTGCAGAGGACATCTGTTCCCAGGCTGCAGAACAGCCTCTCTGAATTTACATAAAAATTCTGCCTTTTAAATTTTCTGATTATCTTTTGTGACCTTTTATGTTTATCCTAATGATGTATCCATCACAGCCCTTCCCCTTTTTTCTGTGTTATGGCTACGGTTTTCTCACTGTTCTCTCTGTGCCATGTCATTTCACACAGTACTTTGTAGGTTCTGATGAGAAGTTTGGAATTTTTTAAATTTTTTTTTTTATTGAGACAGAGTCTTGCTCTGTTGCCCAAGCTGGAGTGCAGTGGCACATTCTCAGCTCACTGCAACCTCCGCCTCCTGGGTTCAAGTGATTCTCCTGCCTTAGCCCAAGTAGCTGGGATTACAGGTGCATGCCACCATGCCCGGCTAATTTTTTTGTATTTTTAGTAGAGACGGGGTTTCACCTCATTAGCTAGGATGCTCTCGATCTCCTGACCTCATGATTTGCCCACCTCGGCCTCCCAAAGTGCTGGGATTATAGGTGTGAGCCACCACACCCGGCCTGGGATTTTTTAATATGGTGAAAAACTGTGTTAAACTTGGGAGTTTGAGCTTATTTATAGCTTCTCGATGTAACTTCCAGATCAGTTAATTGAGATAAGAGGTATCCACTGTCCACAAGTGAGACAATTAAATCAGGTAGCGCTATTTGTCTTTGTAAAAAAAAAATTTTTTTTAGATTCTAACACAAACTGTAGCATATACAAAATTATTTAGAAAATATATCTTAGAAATTAAATTTATAGGAGAGTTAATATTAAGGATAATTATTACATGTTATTTTTATGATGTATTTATAGCACAACTTATGTTTTCATGCAGGATCTTGTATTTTTGAGTTTGAATGTTAAATGTTGCAAATAAAATGAGCTCTGTGATTTAAAATATGGAATAATATTTCTTTTTCATATTAATGTTACAATCTTGAGAGATTTTTCTATTATTTTATGATTATTTTTGAGTGGGTAAAGTTCACAGTCTACAGTTTCACTCTTAGTCACCTAACTGTAGCCAACATTTTGGTCATTTTCTCTGAGCAAATTTTGGAGATTATGGTAGCCTTTGGATTAAAACATTTACTCAGTTATTTTTCATGCAAAGATGTTTATTGTGTTCACACAGTGACCAATCATGCGACAGAGGGCAACCCCTGATTTTTAGTGTCTTCCGTTACATTGCCATCAGCACCAGAAACTAAAGGTGCCCAAGCTGAAAGTAAAAGCCCTAAAGCACATTGGCTCCTCCCATGCTCTGCTGGACCCAGAGTAGTAAATACTAGATTTTTCTATCGCTATTGCTGACAAGTTAAATAACAAATAGCACAGAAAAACTGAGGAAAATGCATTGATACATTTTTTAGTTCTTTATAGTTTATAAAACTTAATAGTTTCTAAATTATTATATGTTAAAACAATTTGAACATGCAGATATCTATAAGTTCTATCTAGATGATGTTATTAATATTGTAATGCTTATAAGATAGCAAGAATTATCCCATTTGGTTTACTGCAAAGTAGTTACTTCTCTTCTAAATGTAAGTAGTGAATAGGGTTTCTATGATCATAAGCATACAAGGTCTTTAAGATGATCACTAAGATTAGAATAAAATTCATAGGCTTAGGGCCGGGCGCGGTGGCTCTCGTCTGTAATCCCAGCACTCTGGGAGGCCGAGGCCGACGGATAACAATGTCAAGAGATCAAGACCATCCTGGCCAACATGATGAAACCCCATCTCTACTAAAAATACAAAAAAAAATTAGCAGGGCGGGTGGCGGGTGCCTGTAGTCCCAGCTACGCAGGAGGCTGAGGCAGGAGAATTGCTTGAACCCAGGAGCTGGAGGTTGTAGTGAGCAGAGACTGCACCACTGAACTCCAGCCTGGTGACAGAGAGAGACTCCGTCTCAAAAATAAAATAAAATAAATAAATAATAAAAAAACATAGGCTTTCAGTAACATAAATTTTAATTATTTTCTAAGAGAAGTGAAGAAGCAATAGAAATAAGTTGTTAAAATGAGTTCAAAGAAACTACACATGTGGTCATTAAATCACATTTAAAACCACATTGTAAGTGACTGGTTAGTAATTCTAATTTGTTTCATTTTAGTCACTGAGAAAACAATATTCTTTACTCATTCTATATGAAAAAGTATGTTTTTGGTTTTTTTTGAGACGGAGTCTCGCTTAGTCACCCCGGCTGCAGTGCAATGGCGTGACCTTGGCTCACTGCAACCTCCACCTCCTGGGTCCAAGCAATTCTCCTGTCTCAGCCTGATGAGTAGCTGGGATTACAGGCATGCGCCACCACGCTCGGCTAATTTTTGTGTTTTTAGTAGAGATGGGGTTTCACCATGTTGGTCAGGCTGGTCTCAAACTCCTGAACTCGCGACCTGCCCACTTTGGCCTCCCACAGTGCTAGGATTATAAGTTTGAGCCACTGCACCCGGTTTCATTCTAGCTTTTAATATAAAAGATATTTTTCAAAAGTACCATTAGTGACTCTTTTAAGCAATGAGAGGAGCAGGGTTGTTAGAAACCATTTACCAACCAAAGTATTTGTGTTAGGCTTGTTATGAGTACTTTGTACCCAAAATGAAGTTCTCCATACTATTTAGGGGTCAAAAAAGTTGTTTTAAAATTCTGCTTCATTTCTACTAAATTAGAAAATTCAAAGCAAAAATGTTAAATAAAAAATGGAAAAAAAAAACGTGAGTGAGATGGGGCTGACCATAATGGTTAATATTAAAGCTCAGTATCTGGTGGTCCCTGATTGCATCCTGGTTCTGTCACTTATGGGCTGTGTGACCTGGAGACAGTTTCTTGATATCTCTGTGCTTGATTCTTCAGCTGCACAGTAAGGATAATACTGCCTAAATCCTATGGTTTTGGTAAAATTAAAGCAATTAATGCAAATAAAGGTGTCAGAAGAGTGCCCAGCATATAGCAAGTGCACAGAAAATTTATTAGCTCTGGTGATTTGTATAGTTTTTTAGATCAGGACCAATGTTAAGCCTGGGAACAACAAGGTGGCCACACCAGGGGGTTGTAATCCACGTTCATTTTAATTGGTCAGTTTGGGAATATAATAGTCAATGGATATTTTTAATATTATCCTTGGCAAATTCTCATATATTCTCATACAGCATGAATATAAATACTAAAGAAAGATCCCTCATTTTGTACTGCTCTTTACTACTCTAGTAACACTAGATAATAAGCACTTAAATGCTGAGTGTTTGTCAGTTTTAAAATTAGAGAAAGAGACAAATTGTTTTCTGATCTACTTGCTTAATAAATTATTTTTTGCCAACTAATTTTTAGGTTTACTTGGTAAATTTAAAGGTAGTTTAAAATGTATATTTAAATAACTTTTCTCTATTATTGAAGAAAATAATTTATCTTGAGAGAATTTTACTTTAAACAGTTGCTTTAGAGTCTATCTTGTAAAGTATTCTATTTTCAAATAAAGCCAGGTGCAGTGGCTCATGCCTGTAATCCCAGCACTTTGGGAGGCCGAGGCAGGCAGATTACCTGAGGTCGGGAGTTTGAGACCAGACTGACCAACAAGGAGAAACCCCATCTATACTAAAAATACAAAATTAGCTGGGTATGGTGGCGCATGCCACCAGCTACTCGGGAGGCTGAGGCAGGAGAATCGCTTGAACCCAGGAGGTGGAAGTTGCGGTGAGCCGATATGGCACCATTGCACTCTAACCGGGGCCACAAGAGCGAAACTCCGTCTCAAAAAAAAAAAAAAAAAAAAGAAAGAAAAGAAAAGAAAGAATTATATTATTCTGAACAATGATAATTAACATATTTTATTATTGAGTGATAGGTTCACACTATTCATGATATCAAAAGTTTACTTACCAACATCACTAAGTAACCAAGCTGTGTGTAATTAAAAATAAATGCATATCTTTCCTGAAATTATAAGATATGAAGAATCATTTATTTCTCTGGCCCAATTTTTAAAGTTAAGTTTTACAAAAAAAAACCATGTATTACTATAATATTTGGTTGACAAATCAAAATTGCATATTTATGGGGTACAGTGTAATGTTTTGATATGTGTATAAAATATGAAATAAGACAAGTTAACTAACACATCTATCACCTCACTTACCAATCATTTTTTGTGGTGAGACATTAAAACTTACTGTTAGTTATTTTGAAACATACTTACATTATCATTGACTATAATCACCCTACTGTGCAATAGATCTCAAAACCTCTTTATTTTGTCTGTAAAACTGCATTCTTTTATCAACATCTGCCTCTGGTAAACAATTATTCCACATTCTGCTTTGTTATTAAAACTTTATTAGATTCTACATATAAATGAAATCATGCAGTACTTTTGTTTGTGTGCCTGGCTTATTGTACTTAGCAAAGTATCCTCTAAATGTATCCATATTTTTTCAATTGACAATATTTCCCCCCTTTTTAAGGCTACATAGGATCCATTGTGTATGCTATTATTCTAAATGTATACACCACATTTAGAATAAAATTGTAATTTAAATATATATTCATCTATTGGTTGGAAAACTCATGTAATGGAAAAATATTTGTGTGAAAGCATGTATTAACATAATGCAGCATATAAATATCTAGTTAATAATAGCTAATTTGTACTGAGCAATAACCATAACACTATACATGTGTTAATAAATTTTGTTTTCACAGTGATATGGTCTGGCTGTGTCCACACCCAAATCTCATTGTGAATTGTAGTTCCCATAATCTCTGTGTGTCATGGGAGACACCTGGTGGCAGGTAATTGAATCATGTGGTCAGTTACCCTCATTCTGTTCTCATGATAGTGAGTGAGTTCACATAAGATCTGATGGTTTTCTAAGGGGCTTTTCTCCCTTTTGCTCAGCACATTTTCTCTTCTTGTCACCATATGAAAAAGGACATATTTGTTTCCCCTTTCATTATGATTGTAAATCTCCTGAGGCCTTTCCAGCCATGCTGAATTGTGAGTCAAATTAACCTCTTTCCTTTGTAATTTACCTAGCCTTGGGTACATCCCTACAAAAATGTGAGAATGGACTAATAGACACAGTAACTTAATAACAAAGGTATTATTATCCTCAATTTACAAAGAAAAAAAACAGAGCCAGAGAGAGAAATAACCTGCTTACAATAGCAGAGCCAGTATTAAAACACAAGCAACTTTGACTCCGGAGATAATACTCTTGAATACAATAATAAAAACCATTTCAAACAGAAAAGAAGTTACCTTTAACATCTGTTCTTAAAAATTTAACAAAAATTAAAAATGGATACATTTGTATTGTTTTATATATATGTATGTGAATGTATAATATAAATGAGAACTATTTCATGTAAACCAGAAAATGTTAATAATTATTTTAATGAATAAAATTGAAAAGCAGTTCAATTAATTATTATTTGCAGATGATATCTTTGTTTACTTAGAAAAACAACAAAAGCAACTGAAAGGTGATTTTAGAAATCTATTCAGGTGGGTAGGCAAAATTCTCAGATGACCCTCAGGTTCCCACTTCCGTGCACACCTGCTGTGTAATCCTTTTCTCTTGAGTGTGAGAAAATGTGTGACTGTGGTGGGACATTATTCATGTAATTACATTACTAATGTGTTGGCTTATTGTTTATCGTAAGAGAGATTATCTTTATTAGCCTTAATCAGAGGTGCTTTTAAGAGAAAGAGTATATCATAGAAAAACACCCCTGCTTCCCTGAAATTAATCAAACTTCTTGATAAGAGATGTCATAAGCTGTTTATCCTGGCCACATGGCAAGGGATATATTTATATATTGTCTCTATTTCTGCCTTCAACATGTTGCTTTCAGTAGAGAGAATAGGAGGATCTCATGGCAGAGAAAAAGGAAGGAATCTCATTTATGCAAGAAATAATCACCCCTCATCTGGGACAGCTTATGAAAAACAGAGACCAGAACATGACCACATCAATGGGAAACACATCAACTTGGTTGCAAGGGCTCACTGGCATTATGAAGCAATGTCTACACAGCCGAAATAAATGATCAGCCTCTGGGATACCAGTAGTCTACCAGCAAGGCTGTATTCATTCTCATTCTGATTAAATTAGCATTTCTGCACCATTCTGATAACTCAGTTTTACATAATTTATGACAAAAGTACCAGGCAGACCCATGAGTACCTTCCTAGAACTGAACTTATGAAAAAGCATATGCAATTTTTTAATTTCAAGATTGGAAAATGTTGAAAAAATAAGGAATTTATTAATAATAATCTGACTTTCTAATTTTAGAGAATTCTACCATTCTGTAATACAATATTGAACTTTGAACACCTTAACATATTTCTTGAATACATAAATTTTTATGTAGATAGTTTCTCTTTTAGATTAATGCAGTAAGACTAACAATTAGAGAAAACATTTGAAATAAAATAAAAGTCATCAGAACCACATCTTTCAATGGCTTGGCATAATTGCCATGCTCTTTGATATGGTCAAGAAGCAAAGACAAGATTTCGGCTTTGACCAATTATTAAGTCCTTGACCTTTTGAAATCTAACATCCTGGCTAAAAAATTAGGATGGCATATATTTTAGGTGGCTACCTGGAGTGTCAAAGGCAATATGAGAAGAATTTTGATAGTTGGACAAGAAAATGCATACTACATACACACATTACTCTTCTCTGATTTGCTTTAACTTTGAAATATTGGAAATTGCAGATCTAGTTCCTCCATTTAGGGTAAATTAACAACAAATTCGTGTTTCAGCTGAGCAAGCTATTGTATGAAACTTATAGGTAACAGATATCATTAGCTGCAAAAAGCAAAATAGTGTGACTAGTTTCAGTAACTATCTAGCCATGCAAATAATAGACCAATTAGATTAAGATCCTAAAAGGTGCATGTAGAAAATATTTATGTGCAATGTTGTGACCCTCCCCCAAACATCTTTTTCTGTCTCCTTACAGAGATACCAATTTTTCCTGAATGACTCAGGGTGAATACTGGGAACTGAGAATGCTCAGTGTTCAGAGTTGATTCCTGGGAGCATAGCTAACACATTTCTTCTATATTATAAAGAAACTTTATGAATTTTACTGTGCCTTAGAAAGGCTTTTAGTAAGAGATTGTTCATGTATAACTCTCTACTTGGATTCATAAAAATTTTCAATATTCCATTTAAATCAGACACACTGAAATGTCAACCAAATATCATAAAACATCTTTGAATGAGATCGAGCCTTTCTTAGCTAAGAATTTTATTTCATCAGTAAATTTAGAGGAAAATAAGAAATGTGTGTACTTTGGGCCAGATAACAGTGTTGGTCTCATGGGAACAATTCAGACAAGTGCTCTTCCTCATCACTCTTAAAGTAGCAATAGCACCACATCAATTTCCTGGCACCAGCTGGCCTGTTTTTCACTGATATGAAGTGCAGAAGCCATTGAAACAGTGAAGAAGTGTGATATAAATGGAATACTTATTTGAAGTACAGTTGTTAATAAAAGGTAGCATTTGATGTTGTACAACTATAGGTAAGATGACTAGTGTGAGATAAAAATATTTTTACTTTGACAGAATAACTTTTTCACAATATTTCTATTTCAAGTAATTTTTTGCTCTATATTTGCTTGCTTTTCATCCAACACTACCTGAGCTCAATAGGAATCAACAAAATGAACCTTTTTTACCACAAGAATTTTATTCATGCATATGCTTAATTTGCTGAAAATACGTGAGCCTTCCATGAAAGATTTATACTAGTATTGTGTCATTTTTTGCTGAGAAGTGGCTCTCCTGCCAGAAAATTGCTATTCTCAACTCTGCTCACATTGACTCTGGTCAGCATGGTGACGGGAAGTGATGTGTGAATAAAAAGCAAATGTGTCTTCCTTGAATCTTTTTTCATCTGTTGGCTGAAGAAAGAGAGAGTGCAGAGAGAAAATTTTAAAAAATCTAATATCTGAATAATCACAAAGAAGTTTTCTTTTCTTTTTTTTTTGTCTGAGACGGAGTCTCACTCAGTCGCCCAGGCTGGAGTGCAGTGGCGCGATCTCGGCTCACTGCAAGCTCTGCCTCCTGGGTTCACGCCATTCTCCTGCCTCAGCTTCCCAAGTAGCTGGGACTGCAGGTGCCTGCCGCCATGCCCTGCTAAATTTTTGTATTATTAGTAGAGACGGGGTTTCAATGTATTAGCCAGGATGGTCTCCATCTCCTGACCTCGTTATCCGCTCTTCTCAGCCTCCCAAAGTGCTGGGATTACAGGCATGAGCCACCACGCCCGGCCAAGTTTTCTTAACCAGAAATAAACCAAAGGGGATGGTGATGTGTGAGAAAATGTATTATTTTGCCAAGCCTTAGAAAATTTAGGGTTTATTAGAATGGGAATCTGCATTGCTTTAACAAACATATTAGTCTTTCAGTTTTAATTCTTCTGGATATGATTCAATTTCCTGATGAATCTGAACTGAAAGCAGAATAACTTATTTGTTAAAATTGAAGATGTGGGAAAAATATATTGACTAAAACAAGATAGTCAAAAAGAGACAGACAAAACAGAAAGTAAAATGATGTTCTTCAGAAACAAAAGAGAGAAGGAGAAGACAGTTTATTTTATATTAAATTATACCTTTTTTTGAGACCGAGTAACGCTCTTGTTGCCCAGGCTGGAGTGTAATGGCGCCATCTTGGCTCACTGCAACCTCAGCCTCCCGGGTTCAAGTGATTCTCCTGACTCAGCCTCCTGAGTGGCTGGGATTACAGGTGCCTGCCACCATGCCCAGCTAATTTTTTGTATTTTTAGTAGAGACAGGGTTTCACTATGTTGGCCAGGCTGGTCTTGAACTCCTGAACTCCTCAGGTGATCCACCTGCCTCGGCCTCCCAACTTGTGGGGATTACAGGTGTGAACCACCACACCTGGCCAAATTGTACTTTTAAAGATAAAATTGATCTAGAGATCTGTTTCAAAATAATGTAAATATACTTAAAAGCACTCAACATATAGTTTAAGTATACAACATTAAAATACTTAAAATGGTAATTTTATGTTTTTAATCACAAATATTTACATCTCTCAAAAAAGTTACATTTTTCAAAAATTAAATAACAAGGGTTTTCTCACATAATGACATATTCAAATAATAAATAGACGGTAATTTTAGACTGCCTTTCTGGCTACTCATCCAGACAATAAAACACTGAAAAACACCCAAGAAAAAAAATAAACAAGATAATAAATAAAAAGGGGCAATATTTATACTTAGAAACCAGTCCCCGAGGCTTGGCTAACAGGAGCCCTCTGTGGCAGTGCTTGGGTGTCGGGGCTCTGAGGCTCCAGCCTGACCTCTCCACGGGGTTGACGGGGATGTCTCCATATGCCAGGAGTCGCAAAGGGCCGAACAGGATGAGGAAACCCCAGGTCGAGTCCGGGGGAGGCAGCACGGCATCCCAGCCTCAGGCCTGCCCAGACGGTGTTGGTTGGGGTGAGTCTCCCCAAAAGTCGTGCCGCCGTGATCTGGAGGACAGGTCTGCCTGCGTGCCCCCGGGCTGCTCTCTCACCCGAGGGTCGTTCTCGTGAGAGCAGAACCCCACAGCCTCAGGGCTTGCCTGGGGGTGTGTGTTTCAATGCCTCTGCTGTATGACTCTGTGTGTGGGTCTATGTCTGTGTGTGGGGTGTGTGTGTGTGTGTGTGTCACCCATTCTCTCTTCTGTCTCTGTCCCTCGGTCTCTGTGTGTTTCTTTCCCTCTCTCTGTGGGTTTGTGTGTGTGTGTGCCCGTGTGCATGTGTGTCTTTGGCCGAATGTGCCCTGTGCGCCACAAAGCGGTTTCTGGCATGGTGGCCCGTCTTTAGTGAGCCTCTTTCTGCGTCTCTGTCTGGGTCAGGAGGCCGGTTGTCAATGGTTTTCGCCAGCCCGGATCCGCTTTGTGTGTGTGAAGACCTGGCCCACGTGAGGAGATGCGTCGGTCCTGGAGCAACTGAAATCTCATCCCCATCCTGAGCGGCCTCTTTTCTAGGATCAAGATGAACACACTGCAGCCGAGGACAAGAGCCCCACAGGAGAGCAGTGGACCCACGACAGAGAAGATGCTTGTATCTTTTCATGGCTCTTCTCTGAGAAATGAAGCCACACCACGATACGGTCTGGAAGAGGAAGCCGGGAATGGGTGATGGCAGCAATCCCTGTCACTGGAACACTAGCCTCGCTGGACAATGGAATGGAATGGAATACAATGGAATAGAATGCAATGCAATGGATACTTGACATGTAATGTGAGCTGAGATTTTGCGACTGCACTCCTGCCTGGGTGTCACAGTGATATCCTGTCGAAACAAAGGAATGGAAAGCAATGGAGAGAAATGGAATGGAGTGGAGTGGAGTGGAGTGGAGTGGCGTGGAATGGAATGGATTGGAATGGAATTGAATCGCATCTAATGGAATGGAATGGAATCGAATCGAATCAAATGGAATCGAATGGAATCAAACAGAATCAAATGGAATCACATTGAATGGAATGGAATGGGGGCTGACACTGTGCCACTGCACTCCAGGCTGGGTGACAGAGTGACATACTCTCAAAAGTAAGGAATGGAATGGAATGCAGTGGAATGGAATGGAATGGAATGGAGAGGAGTGGAGTGGGGTGGAGTGGAGAGGAGCGGAGTGGAGTGGGGTCGAGTGGAGAGGAGTGGAGTGGAGTGCAGTGGAGTTGAGTGGAATGGAATGGAATGGACTCAAAAAAAATGGAATGGAATGGAATGGACTCGAATGGAATCATCATCGAATGGACTCGAATGGAATTGTCATCAAATGGACTCGAATGGAATCATCTAATGGAATCATCAAATGGACTCGATTGGAATCATCATCGAATGGACTCGAATGGAATCGAATGGAATCATCGAATGGAATCGAATGGAATCATGGAATGGAATTGAACGGAATCATCATGGAATGGAATCGAGTGGAATCCTCGAATGGAATCAAACATAATCATCATCGAATGGAATTGAATGGAATCATCGAATGGAATCAAACGGAATCATTGAATGGAATCGAATGTAATCATCATCGAATGGAATCGAATGGAATCATCGAATGGAATCGCATGGAATCATCATCGAATGGAATCAAACGGAATCATCGAGTGGAATTGAATGTAATCATCATTGAATGGAATCGAATGGAATCATCAAATGGAATCGAATGGCATCATCATTGAATGGAATCGAACGGAATCATCTAATGGAATCGAATGTAATCATCATCGAATGGAATCATCGAATGGAATCGAATGGAATCATCATCGAATGGAATCGAATTGAATCATCATCAAATATAATCGAATTGAATCATCATTGGATGGAATCGAAATGAATCATGGAATGGAATCGAATCGAATCATCGAATGTGATCGAATGGAAAGGAATCGAATGGAATCGAATGAAATAATTGAATGGAATTGAATGGAATCATCGAATGCAGTCGAACGGAAATGAATCGAATGGAATCAAATGGAATCAAATGAAATCAAATGGAATGGAATAGAGTGAGAGCTGAGATTGTGCCACTGCACGCCAGGCTGGGTGACAGAGTGAGATACTCTCGAAAGAAAGGAATGGAATGGAATGGAATGCAGTGGCATGGAATGGAATGGAATGGAGTGGAGTGGACTGCAGTGGAGTGGAGTGGAGTGAAGTAGAGTGGAGCGGAATGGAGAGGAATGGAATGGGATGGAAAGGTATGGAATGAAGTGGAGTGGAGTGAGGTGGAGTGGAGTGCAGTGGAATGGAGCAGAATGGAATGGGATGGAATGGAAAGGAGTGGAGTGGAGTGCAGTGGGGTGGAGAGGAGTGGAATGGAGTGGAATGGAATCGGATGTAATGGAATGTAGTGGAGTGGAGTGGAACACATTGGAATGGAATGGAATTGAATGGAATGCAATGGAATAGAATCCAATGCAATGGAAAGTTGACATGTAATGTGAGCTGAGATTGTGCCACTGCACTCTTGCCTGGGTGACACAGTGATATCCTGTCGAAAGAAAGGAATGGAATGCAATGGAGTGAAATGGAATGGAATGGAATAGAGTGGAGTGGAGTGGAATGGAATGGAATGGAATTGAATCGAATTGCATCAAATCGAATGGAATGGAATGGAATGGAATTGAATGGAATGGAATCGAATGGAATCGAATGGAATGGAATCAAATGGAATGGAATAGGATCTGAGATTGTGCCACTGTGCTCCACGCTTGTTGAAAGAGTGAGATACTCTGGAAAGAAAAGAATGGAATGGAATGCAGTCGAATGGAATGGAACGGAATGGAATGGAGTGGACAGGAGTGGAGTGGAGTTGAGTGGAATGGAGTGGAATGGAATGGAATGGACTGGAATGGAATGGGCTGGAATGGAATGGAATGGACTCGAATGGAATCATCGTCGAATGGACTGGAATGTAATCATCATCAAATGAACTCGAATGGTATCATCATCGAATGGACTTGAATGGAATCATCATTGAATGGACTTGAATGGAATCATCATCGAATGGACTCAAATGGAATTATCGAATGGAATCATCGAATGGAATCGAATGGAATCATCGAATGGAATCGAACAGAATCATGGAATGGAATCGAATGGAATCATCATACGGAATCGAATGGAATCATCAAATGGAATAGAATGGAATCATTGAATGGAATCGAATGGAATTGCATCGAGTAGAATCAAATCGAATGGAATCGAGTAGATTCGAATGGAATGGGAGCTGAGACTGTGCCACTGCACCCCAGGATGGGTGACAGAGTGAGATACTCTGGAAAGAAAGGAATGGAATGGAATGCAGTGGAATGGAATGGAATGGAATGGAGTGGAGTGGAGTGGAGTGAAGTGGAATGAAGTGGAGTGGAGTGGAATGGAGAAGAGTGGAATGGGATGGAATGGAATGGAATAAAGTGCAGTGGAGTGGGGCAGAGTGGAGTGCAGTGGAATGGAGCAGAACGGAATGGGATGGAATGGAAAGGAGTGGAGTTGAGTGGAGTGGAGAGGAGTGGAAGGGAGTGGAATGGAATCGGATGTAATGGAATGTAGTGGAATGGAATGGAAAGGAATGGAATGGAGTGGAATGGAATGGACTTGAAAGGAATGGACTCAAATGGAATGGAATGGAATGGAATGGACTCGAATGGAAACATCATCGAATTGACTCGAATGGAATCATCATCGAATGACCTCGAATGGAATCATCATTGAATGGACTCGAATGGAATCATCATTGAATGGACTCAAATGGAATCATCATCAAATGGAATCGAATGGAATCGAATTGAATCATCATCGAATGGACTCAAATGGAATCATCATCAAATGGAATCGAATGGAATCATCATAGAATGGAATCGAATGGAATCATCATCAAATGGAATCGAATCAAATCATCATCGAATGGAATAAAATGGAATCATTGAATGGAATCATCATCAAATGGAATCATCTTCGAATGGAATTGAATCGAATCATCATCGAATGGAATCGAATTGAATCATCGAATGGAATCTAATCGAATCGAATGGACATGAATGAAATGGAATGGAATGGAATGGAATAGAATGGGAGCTGAGATTGTGCCACTGTGCTCCAGGCTGGGTGACAGAGTGAGATACTATCAAAAGAAAGGAATGGAATGGAATGCAGTGGAATGGAATGGAATGGAGTGAACTGGAGTGGAGTGAAGTGGAGTGGAGTGGAATGGAGAGGAATGGAATGGGATGGAATGGAATGAAGTGGAGTGGGGTAGAGTGGAGTGGAATGGATTGTGATGGTACGGGAAGGAGTGGAGTGGAGTGCAGTGGAGTGGAGAGGAGTGGAATGGAATCGGATGTAATGGAATGTAGTGGAGTGGAGTGGAGTGCAGTGGAACGCAGGGGAATGGAATGGAATGGAATGGAATGCAAAGGAATGCAATGGAGTAGAATGCAATGCAATGGAAAGTTGACATGTAATGTGAGCTAAGATTGTGCCACTGCACTCCAGCCAGGGTGACACAGTGATATCCTGTCAAAAGAAAGGAATGGAATGCAATGGAGTGAAATGGAATGGACTGGAGTGGAGTGGAGTGGCGTGCAATGGAATGGAATGGAATGGAATGGAATCAAATCAAATCAATTGGAATGGAACAGAATGGAATGGAATGGAATGGGAGGTGAGATTGTGCCACTGCGCTCCAGGCAGGGTAACAGAGTGAGATACTCTCGAAAGAAAGGAATGGAATGGAATGCAGTGGAATGGAAGGGAATGGAGTGGACTCAAGTGGAGTGGAGTGAAGTGGAGTGGAATGGAATGGAGAGGAATGGAATGGGATAGAACGGAATGGAATGCAGTGGAGTGGAGTGGAATGGAGTGGAGTGGTGTGGATTGTAATGGAGTGGAGTGGAGTGGAATGGAATGGAAAGGAACACCATGGAATGGAGTGGAGTGGAGTGGAATGGAATGGAATGGACTCGAATGGAAAGGAATGGACTTGAAGGGAATGGAATGGACTTGAATGGAATCATCATCAAATGGACTCGAATGGAATCATCATCGAATGAAATTGAATGGAATCATCATCGAATGGAATCCAATGGAATCATCATCGAATGGAATCGAATGGAATCATCATCAAATGAAATCGAACGGAATCATCGAATGGAGTCGAATGGAATCATCATCGAATGGAATCGAATGGAGTCATCAAATGGAATAGAAAGGAATCATGGAATGGAATTGAATGGAATCATCGAATGGACTTGAATGGAAACATCATCGAATGGAATCGAATGGAATCATCATTGAATGGAATCGAATGGAATCATCATCAAATGGACTCGAATGGAATCATCATCGAATGGACTTGAATGATATCATCATGAATGGACTCGAATGGAATCATCATCGAATGGACTCGAATGGAATCATCATCGAATGGAATCAAATGGAATCATCATCGAATGGAATCGAATGGAATCATCAAATGGAATCAAATGGATTCATCATCGAATTGAATTGAACGGTATCATCGAATGGAATCGAATGGAATCATCAAATGGATTCGAATGGAATCATCATTGAATGGAATCAAATGGAATCATCGAATGGAATTGAATGAAATCATCGAATGGAATCATTGAATGGAATTGAATGGAATCATCTAATGGAATCGAATGGAATCATTGAATGGAATCGAATAGAATCATTGAATGGAATCGAATGGAATCTAATAGAATGGAATCGAATGGAATCAAATCGAATGGAATCGAATGGAATCAAATGGAATGGAATTGAATGGAATGGAATGGGAGCTGAGATTGTGCCACTGTGCTCCAGGCTGGATGACAGAGTGAGATACTCTTGAAAGAAAGGAATGGAATGGAATGGAATGGAGTGGAGTGGAGAGGAAAGGAATGGTCTGGAATGGAATGGAATGAAGTGGAGTGGAGTGGGATGGAGTGGATTGCAGTGGAATGAAGCAGAATGGAATGGGATGGAATGGAAAGGAGTGGAGTGCAGTGGGGTAGAGAGGAGTGGAATGGAATCGGATGTAAGGGAATGTAGTGGAGTGGAGAAGAGTGGAGTGGAATGCAGTGGAATGGAATGGAATTGAAAGGAAAGGAATGGAATGGAATACAATGGAATAGAATGCAATGCAATGGAAACTTGACATGTAATATGGGGTGAGATTGTGTGACTGCATTCCTGCCTGGGTGCCACAGTGATATGCTGTCGAAACAAAGGGATGGGAAGCAATGGAGAGAAATGGAATGGAATGGAGTGGAGTGGAGTGGAGTGGAGTGGAGTGGAGTTGAGTGGAATGGAATGGAATGGAATGGAATCGAATTGCATCTAATGGAATGGAATGGAATGGAATGGAATCGAATGGAATCAAACAGAATCAAATGGAATCACATGGAATGGAATGGGAGCTGACACTGTGCCACTGCACTCCAGGCTGGGTGACAGAGTGAGATACTCTCGAAAGTAAGGAATGGAATGGAATGCAGTGGAATGGAATGGAATGGAATGGAGAGGAGTGGAGTGGACTGGAGTGGAGAGGAGTGGAGTGGAGTGCAGTGGAGTTGAGTGGAATGGAATGGACTCGAAAAAAATGGAATGGAATAGAATGGACTCGAATGGAATCATCATCGAATGGACTCGAATGGAATCATCATTGAATGGACTCGAATGGAATCATCATCAAATGGACTCGAATGGAATCATCAAATGGAATCATTGAATGGAATCAAATGGAATCATCATTGAATGGAATCAAATGGAATCATCGAATGGAATCAAATGGAATCATGGAATGGAATCGAATGGAATCATCATCGAATGGAATCAAATGGAATCATCAAATGGAATCCAATGGAATCATCGAATGGAATTGAATGGAATCATGGAATGGAATTGAACGGAATCATCATGGAATGGAATCGAGTGGAATCATCGAATGGAATCGAACAGAATCATCATCGAATGGAATCAAATGGAATCATCGAATGGAATCGAACGGAATCATTGAATGGAATCGGGTGGAATCGTCGAATGGAATCAAACAGAATCATTGAATTGAATCGAATGGAATCATCATCGAATGGAATCGAATGGAATCATCGAATGGAATCAAACGGAATCATTGAATGGAATCGGGTGGAATCGTCGAATGGAATCAAACAGAATCATTGAATTGAATCGAATGTAATCATCATCAAATGGAATCGAATGGAATCATCGAATGGAATCGAACGGAATCATCATCGAATGGAATCAAACGGAATTATCGAATGGAATTGAATGTAATCATCATCGAATGGAATTGAATGGAATCTTCGAATGGAATCATTGAATGGAATCGAATGGAAACATCATCGAATGGAATCGAATGGAATCATCATCGAATGCAATCGAATCGAATCATCATCAAATGGAATCAAAATGAATCATTGGAATCGAACCGAATCATCGAATGCAATAGAATGGAAAGGAATCAAATGGAATCGAATGAAATCATCAAATGGAATCGAATGGAATCATCAAATGCAATTGAATGGAAATGAAACGAATAGAATCAAATGGAATCAAATGAAATCGAATGGAATGGAATGGAATGAGAGCTGAGATTGTGCCACTGCGTGCCAGGCTGAGTGACAGAGTGAGATACTATCGAAAGAACGGAATGGAATGCAATGCAGTGGAAAGGAAAGAAATGGAATGGAGTGGACTGCAGTGGGGCGGAGTGGAGTGAAGTGGAGTGGAGTGGAATGGAGAGGAATGGAATGGTATGGAATGGAATGCAATGAAGTGGAGTGGAGTGGGGTGGAGTGGATTGCAATGGAATGGAGTGGAACGAAATGGGATGGAATGGAAAGGAGTGGAGTGGAGTGCAGTGCAGTGGAGAGGAGTGGAATGGAGTGGAATGGAATCGGATGTAATGGAATGTAGTGGAGTGGAGTGGAATGGAACGCAGTGGAATGGAATGGAATGGAATGCAATGGAATGGAATGGTATGGAATGCAATGGAATAGAATTCATTGCAATGGAAAGTTGATATGTAATGTGAGCTGAGATTGTGCCACTGCACTCCAGCCTGGGTGACACAGTGATATTTTGTCAAAAGAAAGGAATGGAATGCAACAGATTGAAATGGAATGGAGTGGAGTGGAGTGGAGTGGAGTGGAATGGAATGGAATCAAATTGAATCAAATCAAATCGAATGGAATGGAATGGCATGGAATGGAATGGGAGCTGAGATTGTGCCACTGTGCTCCAGGCTGGGTGACAGTGTGAGATACTCTCAAGAGAAAAGAATGGAAAGGAATGCAGTGGAATGGAATGGAGTGGAGTGGAGTGGACTGGAGAGGAGTGGAGAGGAGTGGAGTGGAGTGGAATGGAATGGAATGGAATTGAATGGAATGGAATGGACTCAAATTGAATGGAATTGACTCGACTGGAATCATCATCGGATGGACTCGAATGGAATCATCATCGAATGGACTCGAATGGAATCATCATCGAATGGACTCGAATGGAATCATCATCGAATGGACTCGAATGGAATCATCACTGAATGGACTGGAATGGAGTCATCATCGAATGGACTTGAATGGAGTCATCATCGAATGGACTTGAATGGAATCATCATCGGATGGACTCAAATGGAATCATCATTGAATGGACTGGAATGGAATCATCATTGAATGGACTGGAATGGAATCATCATCCAATGGACTCGAATGGAATAATCATCAAATGGAATCGAATGGAATCATCGAATGGAATCAAATGGAATCATTGAACGGAATTGAATGGAATCATCATCGAATGAAATCAAATGGAATCATCGAATGGAATCATCATCAAATGGAATCGAGTGGAATCATCATCAAATGGAATCGAATGGAATCGAAATGAATCATCATGAATGGAATCGAATGGAATAATCATTGAATGGAATCGAATGGAATCATCATCGAATGGAATCGAATGGAGTCATCATCGAATGGAATCAAATGGAATCATTATCAAATAAAATCGAATGGAATCATTGAATGGAATTGAATGGAATCATCATTGAATGGAATCGAACGGTATCATCAAATGGAATCGAATGGAATCATCAAATGGAATCGAATGGAATCATCATTGAATAGAATCGAATGGAATCATTGAATGGAATTGAATGGAACCATCATTGAATGGAATCGAATGGAATCATCGAATGGAATCATCAAATGGAATCAAATGGAATCATCGAATGGAATCAAATGGAATCGAATAGAATCGAATCGAATGGAATCGAATGGAATGGAATGGGAGCTGAGATTCTGCCACTGCACTCCAGGCAGGGTGACAGAGTGAGATACTCTCGAAAGAAAGGAATGGAATGGAATGCAGTGGAATGGAATGGAGTGGACTGGAGTGGAGTGAAGTGGAGTGGGGTGGAATGGAGAGGAATGGAATGGGATGGAATGTAATGGAATGAAGTGGATTGGAGTGAGGAGGAGTGGAGTGCAGCGGAATGGAGCAGAATGAAATAGGATGGAATGGAAAGGAGTGGAGTGGAGTGCGGTGGGGTGGAGAGGAGTGAAATGGAGTGGAATGGAATTGGATGGAATGGAATGTAGTGGAGTGTAGTGCGGTGGGGTGGAGAGGAGTGAAATGGAGTGGAATGGAATTGGATGGAATGGAATGTAGTGGAGTGGAGTGGAGAGGAACGCAGTGGAATGGAATGGAATTGAATGGAATGCAACGCAATGGAATGCAATGGAATGGAATGCAATGCAATGGAAAGTTGACATGTAATGTGAGCTGAGATTGTGTCATGGCACTCCTGCCTGGGTGACACAGCGATATCCTCTCGAAAGAAAGGAATGGAATGCAATGCAATGGAATGGAATAGAGTGAAGTGGACTGGAGTAGAGTGGAGTGGAATGGAATGGAATGGAATCGAATTGAATTGCATCGAATCGAATCAAATCAAATGGATTGGAATGGAATGGAATCAAATGGAATGGAATCAAATGGAATGGAATGGAATGGAATGGGAGCTGAGATTGTGCCACTGCACTCCAGGCTGAGTGACAGAGTGAGATACTCTCAAAGGCATGGAATGGAATGCAGTGGAATGGAGTGGAGTGGAGTGGAGTGGACAGGAGTGGAGTGGAGTGGTGTGGAGTGGAATGGAATGGAATGGACTCGAATGGAATCATCGAATGGAATCATGGAATGGAATCAAACGGAATCATCATCGAATGGAATCAAATGGAATCATGTAATGGAATCGAACAGAATCATTGAATGAAATCATATAATGGAATCGAACAGAATCATTGAATGGAATCAAATGGAATCATCATCGAATGGAATCGAATGGAATCATCGAATGGAATCAAAAGGACTCATCATCGAATGGAATTGAATAGAATCATCGAATGGAATCGAACGGAATCATCGAATGGAATCGAATGAAATCATCGAATGGAATCACATAGAATTGAATCGAATGGAAACGAATGGAATGGAATGGGAGCTGAGATTGTGCCACTGCGCTCCAGGCTGGGTGACAGAGAGATACTCTGGAAAGAAAGGAATGGAATGGAATGCAGTGGAATGGAATGGAGTAGACTGCAGTGGAGTGGAGTGAAGTGGAGTGGAGTGGAATGGAGAGGAATGGAATGGTATGGAATGGAATGCAATGAAGTGGAGTGGAGTGAGGTGGAGTGAAGTGCAGTGGAATGGAGCGGAATGGAATGGAAAGGAGTGGAGTGGAGTGGAGAGGAATGGAATGGAGTGGAATGGAATTGGATGTAATGGAATGTAGTGGAATGGAAAGGAATGGAATGGAATGGACTCGAAAGGAATGGACTTGAATGGAATGGAATGGACTCGAATGGAATCATCATCGAATGGACTCGAATGGAATCATCATCGAATGGACTTGTATGGAATCATCATCGAATGGACTGGAATGGAATCATCATCGAATGGACTCGAATGGAATCATCATCGAATGGACTCGAATGGAATCATCATCGAATGGACTCGAATGGAATCATCGTCGAATGGACTCAAATGGAATCGTCATCGAATGGACTCGAATGGAATCATCGTCAAATGGACTCGAATGGAATCGTCATCTAATAGACTCGAATGGAATCATCGTCGAATGGACTCAAATGGAATCATCATCAAATGGTCTCGAATGGAATCATCATCGAATGGACTCGAATGGAATCATCGAATGGAATCGAATGGAATCATCGAATGGACTCGAATGGAATCATCATCGAATGGAATCATCATCGAATGGAATCAAATGGAATCATCATCGAATGGACTCAGATGGAATCATCATCGAATGGACTCAGATGGAATCATCAAATGGAATCGAATGGAATCATCGAATGGAATTGAATGGAATCGAATCTAATGGAATCCAATGGATGCGAATGGAATGGGAGCTGAGATTTTGCCACTGCGCTCCAGGCTGGGTGACATAGTGAGATACTCTCAAAGAAAGGAATGGAATGGAATGCAGTGGAATGGAATGGAGTGGACTGGAGTGGAGTGGAGTGGAATGGAGAGGAATGGAATGGAATGGAATGAAGTGGAGTGGAGTGGTGGGGGAGTGTAGTGCAGTGGAATGGAGTGGAATGGAATGGGATGGAATGGAAAAGAGTGGAGTGGAGTGCAGTGGAGTGGAGAGGAGTGGAATGGAGTGGAATGGAATCAGATGTAATAGAATGTAGTGGAGTGGAGTGGAGTGGAATGCAGTTGAATGGAATGGAATTGAATGGAATGGAATGCAATGGAATGGAATGCAGCGGAATAGAATGCAATGCAATGGAAAGTTGACATGTAATGTGAGCTGAGATTGTGCCACTACACTCCAGCCTGGGTGACACAATGATACCCTGTCAAAAGAAGGGAATGGAAGGCAATGGAGTGAAATGAAATGGAGTGGACTGGAGTGGAGTGGAGTGGAGTGGAATGGAATGGAATGGAATGGAATCAAATGGAATCAAATCTGATGGAATGAAATGGAATGGAATGGGAACTGAGGTTGTGCCACTGCACTCCAGGCTGGGTGACAGAGTGAGATTCTCTCGAAAGAAAGGAATGGAATGGAATGCAGTGGAATGGAATGGAATGGAGTGGACTGAAGTGAAGTGGAGTGGAGAGGAATGGAATGGTGTGGAATGGAATTGGATGTAATGGAATGTAGATTGGAATGGAATGGAGTGGACTGAAGTGAAGTGGAGTGGAGAGGAATGGAATGGTGTGGAATGGAATTGGATGTAATGGAATGTAGTGGAATGGAATGGAATGGACTCGAATTGAATGGAATGGAATCCTCATCGAATGGACTCGAATGGAATCCTCATCGAATGGAGTCGAATGGAATCATCATTGAATGGACTCGAATGGAATCATCATCAAATGGACTCGTATGGACTCATCATCGAATGGGATCGAATGGAATCATCAAATGGAATCGAATGGAATCATCAAATGGAATTGAATGGAATCATCGAATGGAATCAAATGGAATCATCAAATGGAGTCGAATAGAATGGAATTGAATGGAATCATCATCAAATGGAATCGAATGGAATCATCATCAAATGGACTCGAATGGAATCATCATCGGATGGACATGAATGGAATCATCATTGGATGGACTGGAATGGAATCATCATTGAATGGACTGGAATGGAATCATCATCGGATGGACTTGAATGGAATAATCATCAAATGGAATCAATCGAATGGAATCAAATGGAATCATTGAACGGAATTGAATGGAATCATCAAATGGAGTTGAATCGAATGGAATCATCATCGAATGGAATCGAATAGAATCATCACCGAATGGAATCGAATGGAATCATTGAATGGAATCGAATGGAATCATCAAATGGAAACGAATGGAATCATCAAATGGAATTGAATGGAATCATCAAATGGAGTCGAATCAAATGGAATCAAATGGAATGGAATGGAATAGGAGCTGAGATTGTGCCACAGTGCTCCAGGCTGGGTGACAGAGTGCGATACTCTTGAAAGAAAGGAATGGAATGGAATGCAGTGGAATGGAATGGAATGGAGTGGAGTGGAGTGGAGTGAAGTGGAGTGGAGTGGAATGGAGAGGAATGGAATGGGATGGAATGGAATAAAGTGGAGTGAAGTGGGTTGGAGTTGAGTGCAGTGGAATGGAGTGGAATGGAATGGGGTGGAATGGAAAGGAGTGGAGTGCAGTGGAGTGGAGAGGAGTGGAATGGAGTGGAATGGAATCGGATCTAATGGAATGTAGTGGAGTGCAGTGGAGTGGAACGCAGTGGAATGGAATGGAAGGAAATTGAATGGAATGGAATGCAATGGAATGCAATGGAATAGAATTCAATGCAATGGAAACTTGACATGTAATGTGATCTGAGATTGTGTCACTGCACTCCAGCTTGGTGACACAGTGATATCCTGTCGAAAGAAAGGAATGGAATGCAATGGAGTGAAATGGAATGGAATGGAGTGGAGTGGACTGGAGTGGAGTATAGCGGAATGGAATGGAATTGAATCGAATGGAATTGAATCGAATGGAATTGAATGGAATCGAATAGAATGGAATGGAATGGAATGGGAGCTGAGATTGTGCCACTGCGCTCCAGGCTGGGTGACAGAGTGAGATACTCTCGAAAGAAAGGAATGGAATGGAATGGAATAGAATGGAGGGGACTGGAGGGGACTGGAGTGGAGTGGAGTGGAGAGGAGTGGAATGGAGTGGAATGGAATCGGAGGTAATGTAATGTAGTGGATTGGAATGGAATGGAATGGACTCGAATGGAATGGACTCAAATGGAATCATCATTGAATGGACTCGAATGGAATCATCATCGAATGGACTTGAATGGAATCATCATCGAATGGACACGAATGGAATCATCATCGAATGGACTCGAATGGAATCATCATCGAATGGACTCGAATGGAATCATCATCGAATGCACTCGAATGGAATCATCATCGAATGGAATCAAATGGAATCATCTAATGGAATCACCATCGAATGGAATCATCGAATGGAGTCAAATGGAATGGAATGGAATGGGAGCTGAGATTTTGTCACTGCACTCCAGGCTGGGTGACAGAGTGAGATACTCTCGAAAGAAAGGAATGGAATGGAATGCAGTGGAATGGAATGGAATGGAATGGAATGCAATGGAATGGAATGGACTCGAATGTAATCATCATCGAATGGACTCGAATGTAATCATCATCGAATGGACTCCAGTGGAATAATCATCGAATGGACTCGAATGGAATCATCATCGAATGGAATTGAATGGAATCATCATCGAACTGACTTGAATGGAATCATCATCGAACGGACCCAAATGGAATCATCATTGAACGGAAACGAATGGACTCATCATCGAACTGACTTGAATGGAATCATCATCGAACGGACCCAAATGGAATCATCATTGAACGGAATCGAATGGACTCATCATCGAACAGAATTGAATGGAATCATCATGGAATGGAATCGAATGGAATCATCATCGGACGGAATCGAATAGAATCATCATCGAATGGAATCAAATGGAATCATCGAATGGAAACAAATGGAATCATCGAATGGAATTGAATGGAATCATCGAATGGAATCGAATCAAATGGAATCGAATGGAATGGATTGGAATGGGAGCTGATATTGTGCCACTGCACTCCAGGCTGGGTGACAGAGTGAGATACTCTCGAAAGAAAGGAATGAAATGGAATGCAGTGGAATGGAATGGAATGGAATGAAGTGGACTGGAGTGGAGTGGAATGCAGTGGAATGGAATGGAATGCAATGCCATGGAATGCAATGGAATAGAATGCAATGCAATGGAAAGTTGACATGTAATTTGAGCTGAGATGGTGCCACTGCACTCAAGCCTGGGTGACACAGTGATATCCTGTTGAAAGAAAGGAATGGAATTCAATGGAGTGAAACGGAATGGAACGGAATGAAGTGGAGTGGAATGCAGTGGAATGGAATGGAATGCAATGCCATGGAATGCAATGGAATAGAATGCAATGCAATGGAAAGTTGACATGTAATTTGAGCTGAGATGGTGCCACTGCACTCAAGCCTGGGTGACACAGTGATATCCTGTTGAAAGAAAGGAATGGAATTCAATGGAGTGAAACGGAATGGAATGGAATGAAGTGGAGTGGAGTGGAGTGGAATGGAATGGAAGCGAATCGAATTGAATGGAATGGCTTGGAATGGAATCAAATGGAATGGAATGGAATGGGAGCTGAGATTGTGCCACTGTGCTCCAGGCTGGGTGAGAGTGAGATACTCTCGAAAGAAAGGAATGGAATGGAATGCAGTGGAATGGAATGGAATGGAGTGGAATGGAATGGAATGGCGTGGAGTGGAGTGGAGTGGAGAGGAGTGGAATGGAATCGGATGTAATGGAATGTAGTGGAATGGAATAGAATGAAATGGAATGGCATGGAATGGAATGGAATAGACTCGAGTGGAATGGAATGGACTCGAATGGAATCCTCATTGAATGGACCCGAATGGAATCATCATCGAATGGAATTGAATGGAATCAGCATCGAATGGAATTGAATGGAATCATCATCGAATGGAATTGAAGGGAATCATCATTGAATGGAATCATCATCGAATGGAATTGAAAGGAATCATCATCGAATGGAATCGAATGGAATCATCATTGAATTTAATCGAATGGCATCATCATCAAATGGAATCGAATGGAATCATCGTCAAATGGAATCGAATGGAATCAAATGGAATCATCAAATGGAATCAAATGGAATCATCGAATGAAATCGAATGGAATCGAATGGAATGGAAATGAATGGGAGCTGAGATTGTGCCACTGCGCTCCAGGCTGGGTGACAGAGAGAGATACTCTTGAAAGAAAGGAATGGAATGGAATGCAGTGGAATGGAATGGAATGGAGTGGACTGGAGTGGAGTGGAGTGAAGTGGAATGGTGAGGGATGGATTGGGATGGAATGGAATGGAATGAAGTGGAGTGGAGTGGGGTGGAGTGGAGTGCAGTGGAAAGGAGTGGAATGGAATGGGCTGGATTGGAAAGGAGTGGAGCGTATTGCAGTGGAGTGGAGAGGAGTGGAATGGAGTGGAATGGAATAGGATGTAATAGAATGGAGTGGAGTGGAGTGGAACAGAGTGGAACAGAATGGAATGGAATGCAATGGAATAGAATGCAATGCAATGGAAAGTTGACATGAAATGTGAGCTGAGATTGTGCCACTGCACTCCAGCCTGGGTGACACAGTGATATACTGTCAAAACAAAGGAATGGAATGCAATGGAGTGAAATCGAATGGAATGGAATGGAATGGAGTGGAGTGGAGTGGAGTGGAATGGAATGGAATGGAATGGAATGGAGTGGAATCCAATGGAATGGAATGGAATGGAATCCAATGGAATGGAATGGGAGCTGAGATTGTGCCACTGCACTGCAGGCTGGGTGACAGATGAGATATTCTCGAAAGAAAGGAATGCAATGGAATGCTTTGGAATGGAATGGAATGGAGAGGACTGGAGTGGAGTGGAGTGGAGTCGATTGGTGAGGAGTGGAATGGAGTGGAATGGACTCGGATGTAATGGAATGTAGCGGAATGAAATGGAATGGAATGGACTCGAATGGAATGGAATGGAATGTACTCGAATGGAATCCTCATCGAATGGACTCGAATGGAATCGTCATTGAATGGAATCGAATGGAATCAACATCCAATGGAATCGAATGGAATCCTCATCAAATGGACTCGAATGGAATCATCGACTGGAATCGAATGGAATAATCATCGAATGGACTCGAATGGAATCATCATAGAATGGACTCGAATGGAATCATCATCGAATGGACCCGAGTGGAATCATCATCGAATGGAATCGAATGGAATCATCATCGAATGGACTCAAGTGCAATCATTATCGAATGGATTCAAATGGAATCAGCATCGAATGGAATCAAAGGGAATCATCATCGAATTGAATCATCGAATGGAATCATCGAATGGAATTGAATGGAATCATCATCGAATGGAATCGAATGGAGTCATCATCGAATGGAATTGAATGGAATCATCACCAAATGAAATCAAATGGAATCATCGAATGGAATCGAATGGAATGATCGAATGGAATCGAATGGAATCATCGAATGGAATCGAATGGAATCATCGAATGGAATCAAATGGAATCATCGAATGGAATCATCTAATGGAATGGAATGGAATGGGAGCTGAGATTGTGCCACTGCACTGCAGGCTGGGTGACAGAGTGAGGTACTCTCAAAAGAATGGAATGGAATGGAATGGAGTGGAGTGGAGTGAAGTGGAGTGGAGTGGAATGGAATGGAATGGAATGGAACGCAATGGAATAGAATGCAATGCAGTGCAATTGAAAGTTGACATGTAATGTGAGCTGAGATTGTGCCACTGCACTCCAGCCTTGGTGACACAGTGATATCCTGTTGAAAGAAAGGAATGGAATGCAATTGAGTGAAATGGAATGGAATGGAGTGGAGTGGAGTGGAATGGAATGGAATCGAATCGAATAAAATCAAATGGAATGGAATGGAATTGAATCAAATGGAATGGAATGGAATTGAATGGGAGCTGAGATTGTGCCACTGCACTTCAGTCTGGGTGACAGAGTGAGATACTCTTGAAAGAAAGAAATGGAATGGAATGCAGTGGAATGGAATGGAGTGGACTGGAGTGGAGTGGAGTGAAGTGGAGTGGAGTGGAATGGAGAGGAATGGAATGGGATGGAATGGAATGGAATGAAATGGAGTGGAGTGGGGTGGAGTGGAGTGCAGTAGAGTGGAGCGGAGTGCAGTAGAGTGGAGCGGAGTGCAGTAGAGTGGAGCGGAATGGAATGGGATGGAATGGAAAGGTGTGGAGTGGAGTGCAGTGGAGTGGAGAGGAGTGGAATGGAGTGGAATGGAATCGGATGTAATGGAATGTAGTGATGTGGAGTGGAGTGGAACGCAGTGGAATGGAATGGAATGCAATGGAATAGAATGCAATGCAATGGAAAGTTGACATGTAATGTGAGCTGAGATTGTGCCACTGCATTCCAGCCTGGGTGAGACAGTGATATCCTGTTGAAAGAAAGGAATGGAATGCAATGGAGTGAAATGGAATGGAGTGGAGTGATGTGCAGTGGAGTGGAGTGGAGTAGACTGGAATGTAATTGAATGGAATGGAATGGAATGGAATGGGAGCTGAGATTGTGCCGCTGCACTCCAGGCTGGGTGACAGAGTGAGGTGCTCTCGAAACAAAGGAATTGAATGGAATGCTGTGGAATGGAATGGAATGGAATGGAGTGGACTGGAGTGGAGTGGAGTGGAGAAGAGTGGAATGGAGTGGAATGGAATTGGATGTAATGGAATGCAGTGGAATGGAATGGAATGGAGTTGAATGGAATGGAACGGAATGGAATCCTCATCGAATGGACTCTACAAACTTCTTGTTTGTATATGTTGTATATCTTGTTGTAATATGGGTCATAAAATAGAACACATATATCATATGTGATATATGTGAAATATAGCATATAATACATATTCTCATAAAGCCTTTATTTATTTTGAAATTATAAATCAATCTAAAATGTCACCCAAGAGTTGTGAAGTAAACTTAAGTTCTAGTACTTGTAGTTTCTCTGTTCTTTTCCACCTATCTCCATTATCCCATTAATACTTGAAGATAATTCTATTTCCTATTTATAAAATTTATGGAAAAATCTTACCTAGAAGATAAAAAAATAGAGTAACTCTGCACTCAGTATTTCTCTATAATAACTGTACTTTTTATTAAAAGATTACAAATAATATATATACAAATATCTACATATATGTATATATATGCATATGTATATATAAATACCAAAGCAAAAGAGATACAGTATATAGTATATCAGTTAATAATATGGATTCTGAAGCCAGAATGATTTTTAATCTGGTTTTCCCCATTTCCTGCTATGTGAACCCTTGCAAGTGATTTAAATTTGATGGTATTTAGTTTTCTAATTTATAATATGGGTCATAAAATAGAACACATATATCATATGTGATATATGTGAAATATAGCATATAATACGTATACTTTGGGGACTCAGGTACAACAAAGGACAACTTGATTTATTCCTCCCTCTTCCTGCTCAACCTACTTTGGAGACATGTTCTTTGTCTTTTGATAAAATTCAAGGCAAATACCTTGACTTGTCTTTTGGTTCTCTGGTACTGAAAAGTATTCCCAGGAATTAAGGTCAACACACAGACTCATTTTAATAAAATGTCCAGTTCCTTGGAAGTTCAAAACTTTGAAAAGTTAAAGCTTCTCATTCTATACTGAACTATTTTAATATTAAAGAGCCTGTAGGGAAAGCATCTAAAATAAGTTTCTTTCCTATTTTCCCCACCATATTATTCTTCTCTTCTCTCACTGTGATTCCACTAGGACACAATGGTGAGGTCAGAGAGGGTGATAAATGCATGGATATCATGAAGAGCATCCATAGAAGATGGCTTTATTCTGGTTGTAGCATTTCTGTATGGTCTTTGGACAATACCTGTCTTGTCACTGAGGGGTCCCTCACATGCAGTGACAGTCTTTGGTACATTCTTGTAGGTCACTTAGAAGTGTTCTTGCTCAACTTCTAGGGATTCAACTGTACTCCTCTTCCTCTATATTTGGAAGGATATGTTTTTTGTTTTGTTTTGTTTTCCAGATGGTGTTTCTAACATGTTGGTTAAATAATTCAGGTTCATTACCTCAATGAGAAGCATTAAACCTTAATCCATGACCATTGTGAGTGCAGCTACTTTTCAATCGATGTTAGTTTTGAATTTCACTGTGTCAAGACAGTCAAGCTAGTTTCTTATGCTTTGAAACAATAGGGAGTGAATCACGTACCAAATACTGTTTTCTCCCAATTCCAATGAACATATACAAACACTCCTTATTTTTCCCATGAGACTTGATATAAGAAGGAACTTTCTCAATCCCTACACTAAAAGGACTTTGGAAAGACCCAAAGCTCACCAACAACTCCCTGTTAATTTCTAGGCTCTTTTATGATTGCTCAAGTCTTTCTTCAACTGAATTTGGGGGAGGATGTAGTTAGCTACAGATCACACAACAGATTGTCACATAGTACATTTGAAAATCTTGCTTAGATGGTCTCTTTCTCTTTTTGGAAATTTGTTATAACTTGTCACCTATGCTATTGCTTGGTAGTTTGTGTGTCACTGAACACCAGCTTGAAATTACTTTCATTGTGATGTCCTACTATATGTTCTTATATTTAAATACACAGAAGCAGTTATATAGAATAGAAATATTAAAGCATTGTTATTCTGAAAAATATAGATTGCATAGGGGAGAAGGGCTGATAAAGTGTAGAAAATTATATTATTTGCAATTGATTTTATTCATTATGAGGAATAACAGTGCATAGATTAGAAGAAAAAATAATGTGTTGCCTCAATTACGAAGCTTTAACTAATTTCCCCTTAGGTCAGTCCAAAAATTCCAAGAAGAAATCAGATAGCTGCCTAATACTGGGTGTTTGAATATCCTTGAAAATCCATGTGGTCAGTAAGCCAAAAAGATAATTCCGTAAAAACTACAAAGCCATTAATTTCTACTATTATTTATCCTATTTTTTTCACTCTCTTTCCCTACCTTGTCTCCTGCCTGGCTACTTATCTATTTTGCCTACTTATCTATTTATCTATCCATTATCTCTTCTATCCCTATGTTGCAAGCCATTCACAAAAATAGAACCCACCCACTGGGATAAAATACTCATGTTTATAGCATTATTTAAAGGCTTCTAGAGCTTTACACATATTACCTCATTAATTTTCACAATATCCTGCAAAGTGAGTAGGTGGAAACTATTTCTCATTTTATGGTTGGATAAAATAAGATACTGTAAACTTACCAAAGAGACACACATAGGAATAAATACAGGAAATCAAATGATATGATTTTTAAAATTATAGATTAATTGCTTGCCTAATGTTATCTTAGAAGTTATTTTTCTGTGTTGTGATCTATTCAGAAGTTCTTGAACTATCGATAAAATTAAAGCTATTATTTCTATATTTTTATAATATGCTAATAAATGGAGAATCTTATCAAATATAATAGATATAGTAATAAAATAGCCATTAGATGGGGTGCTTATTCTGTGGCAGGGCATTCTTGCAGTATCTAGTTTTACATTCACAGCAACCTTACCATTTTATTTCTCTATTGCAGTAAAAGAAATTATACTGGGATAATTTGTTATCCCAAAACTTTGCAGCTTAAAATAACCATTTACTCTCTCACACAATTTCTGAGTTCAGAACTCTGGGAGAATCTTAACTGGATGGTTTTACCTCAAGGTGCAAGGTTTACAAGGTTGCAGTAAACCTGTTGATTGAAGCTGCCGTTTCATTTGAAGGTTCAATTGAGGGAGGATCCATTTCTAAACTAACTCACATTATTAGCATCATTCAGTTTCTGGAAGGTTGCTGGACTGAGGAAAACAGCTCCTTGCTGGCTGTTGGCCAGAGGCCTCTCTCAGTTCCTTGCTGTACCTTCATAGACAGCATATATTTCACCTTTCTGAGACCTTTACAAGTAATTTTACAGTTACCGTCAGCTTTATCTTTAGATCAAGGGTTTCTGGCATTGCTCTAAATTTAATCTTTTCTCAGAAACCATTTCTTATTACTTTTATTATCAGTTGCCCTCTGGAGAGGCTGAGTATTTTCAAAATCAGCGAGTTCTGGCTCCAACTTTTTCATTAGTCTTTCTTTTACTTTATCTCTCTCTCTCTCTTTTTTTTTCTTTTGAGATGGAGTTTGGCTCTTGTTGCCCAGGCTGGAGTGCAGTGGCATGATCTTGGCTCACTGTAACCTCTGCCTCCTGGGTTCAAGCAATTCTCTGGCCTCAGCCTCCCAAGTAGCTGCGATTATAGGCATGCACCACCCCGCCTGGCTAATTTTGTATTTTTAGCAGAGATGGGGTTTCTCCATGTTGCTCAGGCTGGTATCGGACTCCCGACCTCAGATTATCTGCCCGCCTTGGCCTCCCAAAGTGCTGCGATTACAGGCGTGAGCCACCATGCCCAGCCTACTTTCTCTCTTTAACCTTGCCTGTTGGTATAAGCAACAAGAAGGAAGTAGGTGTCACCTTCAATATTCTGGCTGAAAATCTACTTAGCAAATTATCCAGCATTTTAGGTACATTTTTTATTTTCTACGTGTACTAGATTTTAAGGCTGCCATAGCAAATTATAACAGATCTTTTGCCTTAAAACAATAGAAATTTATTTTTTCATAATCCTGAAGCCTAGAAGTCTGAGATCAAGGTGTTGGTAAGATTGATTTCTTGCAAGGCCCCTTTCCTTGGCCTGTAGATGGCTGTCTTCTTCTGTTGTTTCCACATAATCCTGCCTCTGTCTCTGTCTCTATCTTAATCTCTTCTTCTTATAAAACACAAGTAATATTGAATTAGGGGCCACCCATATTACCTATCCTAACCATAAGTACCACTTTAAAGGCCCCATCTCCAAATATGGTCATATTCTGAGGTATTAGGGGTTAGGAGTTCAACTTCTATCTTTTGTAGGACACAATTCAACCTCAAACACCACAAAATTGAAGCAGTAGTATTGATAAACTTCTGCTATTACATAACAAAAATCCTCTTTCCTCCAGTTTTAAATAAGATTTACCTCATTCACCTGTAGGCATTACAAATAACCTTACGAAAGAACATTGGGATTCTATTAACGATTTACTTAACATACCTCAGGCATTTTTTGTTTGTTTGTTTGTTTTGTTTTTTCACATTCTCTCCTCCAAGTCCACTAAGGAATTCAAAGTTATTCCTACATTTTAGGGTGTTCTTTCAACAACATCTCACTTATAGGTACTGAAATACATACTAAGCATTTATTGCAACATAATATATTGCTCCAACACTCATCAGCTTTAAACAATGCAAATTGATTATCTCACACAATTTCTGAGGGTCAAAAATCTAGGAGAAGTTTGTCTGGGTATTTCTGGTTCAGGATCTCTCACTGGGTTGCAACCAAGCCGTTGACCAGAGATGAACCTTGAAAAAACTTTGAGTTAGACTAGAAATTTCCCTTCCAAATTCAATCAAATGGTTGTTTGTAGATACCAGTTCGGGTAAAACTCATCAATGATAATAAATGTTTTAATAAAATAGCTGTAGGTAATATTGATTAAGTACATTTTCAAGAGCTTGTGCACTGCTTAATTTTACACTCACAATAAACTTACAATGTTATTATTATTCCATGCCCATGTTATAGCTAAAGTTATTAAACAAAGGAATTGTGCATGGTTACACAAGCAGAGACGGAAGAACTGAAACTTGAAATCAAATGGTTTTAAATATTGAAAGCCTCAAATGTACTTATATCACTTTCCTATCCAGAATGGCTTGATAGGCCTGGCGTGGTGGATCACGCCTGTAATCCCAGCACTTTGGGACGTCGAGGCAGGTGAATCACCTGAGTTCAGGAGTTTGAGCCCAGCCTTGAAGATGGCAAAACACGGTCTCTACAGGCATGATGGCTCATGCCTGTAGTTTCAGCTACTTGGGAGGCTGAGACACAAGAATCACTGGAACCCGGGAGGTGGTGGTTGCAGTCAGCTGTCATCATGCCACTGCACTCCAGCCTGGGTGACAGAGTGAGGCTTCATCGTGGAAAAAAAAAAAATCCTTGATGGTTTCTACTTTGACAGAAAATAGGAAAAAAGACATAAAAATAAAAGCAGAAAAAAGGAACATTGCATAATCATGTATGCAATGAAATCACTCTAAACCTAATATTTTGTTGAAAAAAGTGATTGTAAAGACAACTATATGAAATAGAAGAAAATAAAGTTAATAATTTTTTCTACAAACTATCTCCACTGGATTACAATTCATTATTGTCTTTAATATAAAGTATGGTTGACTTTTTAAAAATAAATATGGCTGTATCCATGGGTTTATTTGTTTTTATAAAAATGTGTGCATGTGTACTTTATTAGGTAACATCTGGCTTTGTCATTAAGAATTTTAGTTTTAAGAGGATTCAAAATATAGGAAATAAAAAAATTAAGTCCAAATTTAAAAGTTATAAACATGTTCTTTGTTGTTGTGTTTTGAGATGGAGTCTCACACTGTAACCCAGGCTGATGTGCAGTGGCACAATCTTGGCTTGCTGCAACCTCCGCCTCCCTAGATCAAGCGACTCTTCTGCCTCAGCCTCCAGAGTAGCTAGAATTACAGGTGCCCGCCACCACGCCAGGCTAATTTATTGCATTTTTAGTAGAGATAGGGTTTCACTGTGTTGGCCAGGTTGGTCTCCAACTCCTGACCTCGTGATCTGCCCACCTCCCAAAGTGCTGGGATTATAGGCATGAGCCATCACATACGGCCCTAAAAGTTACAAACATGTTCATAACTTTTTGTTATAAAGAAACAAAATTGATGAGATAGTGCTGGGGTAGAGGTGTATGTGTGAGTGTGTATATGATAAAATAAGAAATAGAAAAAAATAAAATATAAAAAATATAAGCAATATTGGCTCTATGCCAGTCCAAGTCTTAACCTAGAGAATGAATTTATAGGGAAGGAGAAAACAAAAACACGTATTCTGCCCTTGACAACCCCTGGGAAAATTATTCTCCATAATCATACTCTTTTAATGTTACTATTACTTTGATTCAAAATTCAGTTTCTTTTACATACATTATAAAGTTATCATTCCTTGCATATCTTTATTTTGATTTTTTTATATACACTTGGCTTTAAAGAAGTGTTGTATTAAGAATTGTTACAAGTATAGTGCAAAGATCCAGTCTATCTTCACACCCAATTTCTCCTATTATTAATATCTTAGTAGGACACAGTTTTCATAGTTAATAAATCAATTAGTACAGTATTACTTTCCTTAACTTTATTGAAGTATAACTAACAAATAAAAATTGTATATATTTAAGATGTACCATGTTTTGATACATTGAGGTGATGCCCAGAATCAAACTAATTAGTATATGTCACATATATGTGGAATAAAAAGAAGCTGTATTCATATAAATGAGAGTAGAAAGGCTGTTGCCAGAGGCTAGGGGAGTGAAGAAAATGGGGACATTTTGGTCAAAGGGTACAAACTTTCAGTTATAAGATGAATGAGCTCTGGAGATCTAATCTACAGCATGTTAACTATAATTTATAACTTATTAGAAATTAAATACTTTATTTCTTCCTCGAGTTTTCCAGTTGCTTATCCAAGTTACCATATTACTTTTACTCAACATCTCTACAAAGGCTCAGCTTGGTTATGACAGTTTCTTAGACTTCCTTTGTTTTTTACGACCTTGATAAATTTGAAGATCATTGGTCAGGTATATTGGCATTTTGTATAACTTTTTGTCTGTTGTTTTTCTTATGATTAGATTTGAGTAATGCATCTTTAGGGCAAAGATCTTAGAGGTAAAGTGCTATTCTAAACATATCAGGTTATTTCAAATGTACATACTATCAATATGACTTGTAACTATTGATCTTTTTTAATATAAACTTTTAGGTTCAAGACTATATAACAGAGTTTGTTACATAGATAAACTGGTGGCATGGGGGTTTGTTGTACAGATTACTTCATCACCCAGGTATTAAGCCCAGCATACAATAATTATCTTTACTGCTCCTTTCCCTTCTCCAACCCTCCACATTCAATTAGACTACAGTGTCCTGTTGTTTCCTTCTTTGGGTTTATATGTTTTCATCACGTAGCTCCCACTTATAAGTGAGAATACACAGTATTTGGTTTTCTGCTCCTGTGTTAGTTTGCTAAGGATAATAGCCTGCAACTCCATCCATGTTCTCATAAAAGACATGATTTCATTCTTTTTTATGGCTGCATAGTATTCCATTGTGCATATGTACCATATTTTCATAATCCAGTGTGCTATTGATGGGCATTTAGGTTGATTCTATGTCTTTGCTATTGTGAATAGTGCTACAATGAACATTCACATGCATGTGTCTATGGTAGAATGATGTACATTTCTGTCTTTATCATAGAGTGATATATGTATTTCTCTGGGTATATACTCACTAATGGGATTGCTGTGTTGAATGGTAGTTCTGCTTTTAGCTCTTTGAGAAATTGCTATACTGCTTTCCACAATGGTTGAACTTATTTACATTCACACCAACAGTGTACACGTTCCCTTTTATCTGCAACCTTATCAGTATCTGCTTTTTTTTGACTTTTTAATAATAGCCATTCTGATTGGTGTGATATGTGGTTTTGATTTGCATTTCTCTAATAGTCATATTGAGCTTTTTTTCATATACTTCTTGTCTACATGTATAGCTTTTGAAAAATCGTGTGTTCATATCCTTTGTCCACTTTTTAATGGAGTTGTGATATGGTTTAGCTGTGTCCCCACCCAAATCTCATCTTTAATTGTAGCTCCAATAATTCCCAGATGTGGTGGGAGGGACCCAGTGGGAGGTAATTAAATCATGGGAGTGGTTCTTTCCCATGCTGTTCTCATGATAGTGATTAAGCCTCACAAGATCTGATGGTTTTATAAAGGGGAATTCCCCTACACAGCTCCCTTGCCTGTTGCCCTGTAAGATGTGACTTCACTCCTTATTCACCTTCAGCCATGATTGTAAGGCCTCCCCAGCCATGTGGAACACTGAGTCAATCACATTTCTTTCCTTTATAAATTACCCAGTCTCAAGTATGACTTTATTAGCAGCATGTGAACAAACTAACACAGTAAATTGGTAACTTACCTTCTAGTGGAAAGTACAGACAAATAGACTTTTGTAGTCAAGGAAGACATGTTCCATGACAGAATTATACACAAATTATTTTGCAAACACATAGAAGCATCACTAAAGCCGGCTCAGAAATATAAAGATAGCATCTCAGAGGACATTATATCACAGCTGAATCAAGAAAAATTATAGGAAAACATAGAAGGCTTGAGTAAATGTTCCAGAGAAAACATCATGATCATGAACAAAGATTGGAGGGTAAGAGTGTGAGGAATTCAGAATAATACAAGAACCTGAAGATGGCCAGAGTGCAAGAGGCCAGAAAGACAGGTGGTTGACGGAAGTATGAGTATAATCAATAACAAGGAAGTCAGCCTTATTAAAATGTTTTCTTATTAGTTTTTAAGTTACAATTTATAAACTTATGATTATATATTTGTTTTAACACATTTTACATGTGATTTTTAAATTTTTATAATAAGGATTAAATTACTCGTTAACTCAGTTAATCAATCAGGTATTTAAGGATGGCTTTATTTGACAGTGTGTGTGGCTTACTGAATTAATATGGACAAATAATCTTATCATCCAAATTACTTACATGTCTGAATACTTATATATACATATACATATATATACATATACTTATGTACGTCATAATTATGTGTACATGTCATTATAATTATATATGTGTGTATATCTTTAAAAATAAGGAAATATTATACTAGAATTAAGTGAAGATAAACACTGAAGGAACATTGCAAAATACTAATCTTATATTTGTTAAAATTGCATTTCACTGTATTCAGAAAAACGTCAAGAATAATGCATTAAAATATTAAAATGGCACAGAATATTTATTGTAGCATCAAAAATGTCGTGTAATCTCAAACTAAACTGTGTAACACATTTCAAAAAATAAAATTTAAATGTAGGTCTGAATGAATATGCAACTTTTGTGTTTTTGGTCTCAGAAGGAAAAAGTAAATGATAATACAGTATTCTATAATAATGTAACATAACTCACTTCTAATGAATATTGGAATAAAGACACAATCTCATTAAAATAATCATAATTTCAGTTAATATTGGCATCACACTGTTCCTGGACCAAACTGAGGGTGGGGCTGCTATTTCTCACTGCCTAATGAGATGCAGATGAAGTGAGGAGAAAGAGTGTTTTCATTTCTGCAACCAGTTACAGAGAGGCGGCTTGAAAATTATCTCCTGACCAACTCAAAATTGCAAAGTTTTCCAGAGCTTATATAGCTTCTAAGCTATATTTCTATGCATAGGTGTGCATTCATCTAAAGACATAAGTGATTACCTTCTTTTAACCTATAACTAAGGTCTGAGTCCTGAAGACCTTCTTCTGGAGCTTCAGTAACTATACTTAATGTAAATGGGTCCAGGCACTGGGGTGATTACTCTTGTCTTGTCTCCTGCTAATTCACAAAGGTTTGGGGAGTTCCTGCAGACTCCCAATAAGCTTGTTTAATCATGCTTTAAGGTTCAGGAAAGGCCTAGGCAAAACTCGTGGTTGTCTCTTATGACATTCTAGCCTTTGTATAAGGGCACTGGCTTTTAATATTTAACTTAACCACTCAGTCAGTGCTGAAACATTTGTTATGGAGGCCTGCCTCAGTGAGACCTGGCCTGCCACAAAACAAGAGAAAAAATAAGACAATTGAATCATAGCGTCAACCTAAAATATTCGAAAGGATCAGAATTCAGTTTTTTAACGTTTGGTCAAAAAAAAGCTGGAATTAGGCATTTGGTGAAAAGATTCCAGAGAAATGGAGCCAGTGCTGCTAAGTTTTTGCTTATATAGGCAGAAAATAAAATTTAATGGGCTTACAACATTGTGTGTACATGGCTGGTTTATGAATTACAACAATTTAGTTATGGCTTTTCTTTTCTTTTTTTTTTTTGAGACGGAGTCTTGCTCTGTCACCCAGGCTAGAATGCAGTGGCACGATCTAAGTTCACTGCAAGCTCTGTCTCCCGGGTTCACGCCATTCTCCTGCCTCAACCTCCCGAGTAGCTGGGACTACAGGCGCCTGCGACCACGCCCAGCTAATTTTTTTTTTGCATTTTTAGTAGAGACGGGTTTCACTGTGTTAGCCAGGATGGTCTTGATATCCTGACCTTGTGATCCGCCCGCCTCGGCTCCCAATCTTTTCTTTGTATCTAGGTTTTTTTTTTCCAAGTTAGAAGAATACACTTAACATTCCATTATAAGACAATGTGACAGCCATGTAGTCTTTGAGCAAAGTAGGAGGGCAGTTAATCTACCATGAAGGTGAACAATGAAGAAGGAAGGGATCTTCCATGGTGCCCTTTAGCCATTTACAACATTTTACAAAACAATGTAAGTAAGGAAGAAGACTAATCTATAATCAGGAAAACAAAGGCTATAGCTGCCTAGGTTCCAGCTAGCTACCTGCCGTATGACTCAGGCTCCATAATCACATTCCTTTAAGGCTCAAAGTAATTTAAAATTTCAACAACATAGATTTCAAATTATTTATTCTCACAATATACATTAAAATGTATTAACATTGAGATTATTCAGTTTAAAATTTGTTATTAAGGCCAACATTTTGTATATATCATTGATTAAACAGAAGAGAGAAATAGCTCTGAGTGTAAAAACACAGTGTTTTTACCCTGCTTTTCTACCACAACAATCAACACAGACATCTTTTGTTAACAAATGTGTGGGGGATTTTTCCTACATACCAAGCAAGCAGTCAGTTATACAGTAGACACTAATGGGGTTTGTGATAGTATTGATCGGAAGACAGTGACAGATCCCATAGGTTGGGAGCTCAGTCCCACAAGACTGCCTCCTCTTCTATAACCAATCTCAATCCTCAGGATGTTTTTCCTAGGCTTCTGACCGACTGCGTATAAACTCAGGTTCTCATGATCTTCTTCTTGGGTTCCATTAATTTGCAAGAGGGCCTTGCACAACTCAGGAAAACATTTACTTTCATTACTGGCTTATGATCAAGATGATTACAAAGGATGCAGATGAAAGAGTTGCGTAGAGCAAGACTGTGGGAAATGGTGTGCATCTTCTATGCCCTCCATAGGCATATTCTGCTCTCCAGAAACCTTCATGTGTTCACCTATCCTGAAGCTCTCCAAAACCTGTCCTTTGGGGATTTCATGCGTGCCTTGTTATTAGATGTGATTGATTAAACTAGTGGCCATTAATAATCAACTTAACCTTCGGCCCTCGCTTCCCTCCCCAGAAGTTGGAGTGTGGGTCTCGAAGTCCCAACCCTGTATTCCTGCCTTTGTCTTTCAGGTGACTAGCCCTTCCTGAAGTTACCTAGAGGCTGCGAACCATCAGTAAGCTCATTAGCATACAAAAAGACATCATTTTGGATATTCCAGATTGTATGCCAGGAAACAGAATCAAAGACCAAATATGTATTTTACAATATCACTATAGCCCAGGCTGAAGGCAGCCATAAAATTAATGTAAAAAATAAAATATAATAAATACATAAATTTTATAGAAAATAATGTGTTGTAACACATTTTAATGGTGGTAATAAAGTGTAAAAAGTTGCTCAAATTTGAAATAGAAAAAACAATTATGATCAGATATTTTCTGATATCTCAATTATGTAATTAAAACTTTATATTCTCCAAGCCTTTAAGGCAATGTTTCCTAACCACCCTGTGTTTCAGAATTTGCTTGGGAGTCTTGAAAAAATACACATCCTGAGCTGTACTCCAACATTCTGAATCAGGTTATCCTGGGTAGCTATCATGCATCTTTAATGTTCTAAAAGCCCATCATTTTTCATTTTCTAAAAGCCCATATTTATTGTTGTAGCATCAAAAATGTTGTGTAGTATCAAACTAAACTGTGTAACACATTTCAAAAAATAAAATTTCAATGTAGGGCTGAATGAATATGCAACTTTAGTGCTTTCGGTCTCAGAAGGAAAAAGTAAATGATAATACAGTATTCTGTAATAATGTAACATAACTCACTTCTAATGAATATTAGAATAAAGACACAATCTCATTGAAATAATCATAATTCCAGTTAATATTGGCATCAAACTGTTCCTGGACCAAACTGAGGGTCCGGCTGCTATTTCTCACTGCCCAATAACAAGATGCAGATGAACTGGGGAGAAAGAGTTATTTCTGTAACTAGTTACAGAGAGAAGGCCTGAAAATTACCTCCTGACCAACTCAAAATTATAAAGTTTTCCAGAGCTTATGTAGCTTCTAAGCTAAATTTCTGTGTGTAAGTGTGCATTTAGAACTTTAATGTTCTAAAGGCCCATCAATTTTCTGTTGATCAGAACTGAGTCAAGAACCATGTTTCTAAGGATACTTTTTCTTATTTCCCAGAAAAGGTACGAAGATTTCTTGTGGAAAAACCTCTTCTAGAGTTTCAAAGAAGATCTATATGATTGATTTGTTGGTGATAATATCGACAATGTTGATGGCTGAGATATTTGGATTACATTGTCTTTGTGTGCCTATATGATTCCTCAAGACTTAGCTAATTTTCCACTTACATAGTTACCTATTATAAACAATACAAATTAAGATCATTTAGATTGAAGAAAAATAAATTTCTATTTAATTAAATTCTCTACCTCTGGGTCAACATATATAGTTGTGTCATCATCTTTTTGAACAATTACAGACGTGTTGTTTTAACAATGAGAATGTGTTCTGAGAAATGTGTCCTTAGACAATTTCATGACGGTGGGAACATCATAGGGTGTAGTTACACAAACCTAGATGGTATAGCCTACTACTTTTCTAGGCTATATGGTACAGCCTTTTGCTCCTAAGCTACAAACCTATATAGCATGTTACTCTACTGAATACTGTAGGCAATTATAATACAAACGTAAATATCTGTATATCTAAACATACAAAAGGTACACTAAAAATAAGGCATAAAAGACAAAAATGGTATGCTTGAAAGGGGCACTTACTGTGACAGGAGCTTGCAGGACTGGGAAGTTACTCTGGGTAAGTCAGCAAGTTAGTGGTGAGTGAATGTGCAGGCCTGAGACATTATTGTACACTATTGTAGACTTTATGGACACTCTAGACTTAGGCTGCACTACTTTTCTTTAAAAAACATTTTTATTCAATAATAAATTAACCTTCACTAACTATAACTTTTTTACTTTACAGACTTATTTTGAGTATTCTCTATTAACACTTCAAACACAAACACATTATACAAATTTACAAAAATATTTTAAGATTCTTATTGTGTAAGCTTATATTCTATTTTTAATTTTCTTAAAGGTTTTGAATTTTTGCTAAAAATTAAGACACAAACACACATATTAGCTTAAGCCTTCAATGGGTCAGGATCACCAATATTATTCTTTCAAATTCCCTGTTTTGACCCACTGGAAGGTCTTCAGGGGCAATAACACCAATGGAGCTAGTCAGCTGTTATAATAACAATAGTTTCTTCTGGAATGTCTCCTGAAGGTAATGCCTGAAACTGTTTTATAGTTCACTTTTGAAATATTTTTGCAAGACTGGCAATGAATAGGTTTGTTTACACTAGCATCACATCAAAGATGTGAAAAAAATGTGTGTACTCTGACATGACAACCGCTATGAAGATACTAGCTGATAGAATTTTTTCAGCCCTATTATAGTACAATGGGACTACCATCATGTTTGTGGTCCATTGTTGAATGAAATGTAATTATGTAGTGTATGCATGCATATAATCAGAAATTCTTCATAAGTCTTCTTTTCTGAACTCCAAAACTTTTATTAACACAGTCCACTATGCAACCATTAAGAATATATTGACATTAACACCTGAGATGAAAGCTATATACCATCCCAGCTTTATAATTTTTATTTTCACCAACATGAATTGTGGTGGTTGTGTATTAGTCTCTGAACTAAGCTGTCAAAGAAATATATAATATATATATATATATATAAACTATAGCCACCATATCTTTGCTGTGCTTGCTTTAAATGTTTTACCATTTCTTCAATTAACCTTCATAGCAATATTGTGAGCCATTTATTGTCATCATCACTTTAGAGGTAGTAAAATTGAAGTTAAAAGGTATACACTAAACAGCTCAAGGTCACTCAATTAGTAACTGGCAGAAATGTGATCCAAAGCAGTCTTTTGTTAAAGCCAATGATATCTTTCATACAATCTGAACTGTGTGATACACTATAGATGGCAGCATGTAGTATCAGCATTTTTAAAGATGACTGTAAAAAATAAATCTCCAAGGAGCACTGAGGCAATCTCACAAAATGTAATTCTACAGAAGGAATGTCTTCCTGGGATAGGAAGAGACAGAGCATCTCAAACACCTAAGATAGATTGACAGCTTGTCAGTTACCATCAGAAAATATCGTATTCCTCTCTGTAGAATTTATAAAAGTGGTTTTTCATTGGTTGTGTGGAAAAAAATCATAGAGCTCTGGCCCTGTATTTGCCACGAGTTGCCTATAAACTGATAGATTGATTTTAATTTGGCCTTGGCAGGTTTTGTTACCCTCTGAGGTATTAGTCTTGCTCTGTTCCAGACCTTTTCCCTGAACTCTGCCTTTGGACACTACTCCTCTTCTAAAGATTTGTCCCTGGGGTCCTAGGCAGGCTGTCAGTCATAAGTTTGTTGGCCATGAACAATATGGTGTGTCAAACCTTTAGTAAGTTTGTCAGTTCTATTTTGTAAGAAAACATACCATAGGTGTCTGGAATGATAATCTATATTTTAAGAATTTAGTTAGAAAAAATAGAACTCATTCAATGCAAGTAATGTTTTCACTAGTAGAAATAATAACTATATCATTAATAATATTGTTTTTATCTAAAAACACTAGGTTTTTGCACATGTGATTCCATATTCTGCTTCACCTACCTAAGCACTGTTAAATGCACATGTACTCAGAAATGGATAGGTACTTGAGAAATATTAACCATATTCAAACTAACCAATACATCTATGCATTAGTAAAGATATTCTCAATTTCACAAACTCTGGTGTCATAATAAATTTGCCTAATTTCTCTTGCCATCATTTCTATTAATGGTAGCATTACATATTTGTATATCTGTATACTAAATTTGATTAGATATGATGAAGTTTCTCTTATTTTTTTGTGATATTTCTTCTGCTATTCTCTTGCTCATTCTATCACTTGCCTAATCATTTTAACAAATTCTATTCACGTTTATGGTCCAATAAAACATGATTACTCTAAATAGATATATCAAGAAAAAAATTTGGGTTTTATAATTTCCAATTGAAAATATACCTACCATTGTTTTGGGGCTGGTGTTTTGATACAGAATATTATTATGCACATTAGAAATATTTAAAATTAAAATAATACAAGGTGTTTTTATTTCCTGCTGTAATTATCTCAAAGTGTTATAATTCTTGGCATTATTTGAGAACATTTATTTTAGCAAATAAGCAAGTTTCTTAAACAATTACTAAACATAATAATATAAAGGGAATGTTACATTTATCTTAAATGATTAATGGATACAACTGTCAAGAAAATTGTATGACTGTAGTAGTTGTTTTATTCTTTATATGTCATAAAAATGTAAAGACATTACCTTTAAATTATTTTCCCATAATTCCCAGCAATACAGAAAAAAACCCTCAATCTCCATTTTATTTTGTTTATAATAGTCAAATTCTAGGAAAAGTGACATCACTCACAAGCATATGTTCTTAATAAATTAATAATTAGTTTCAAAAATTATGCAGATACAATGATTTTTCCCAGTTCAGTATTAATATAGTAACCATTCCTAAAATTTAAGAACTTGAAATACTATGAGAACTAGTATATTTCCACTTCATTTGACATATTTACTGTGTATATACTGTATTTAAATTTCACCATTCTATTTAAAGAATTGAAAGAGAAAATCTTTACGATATTTTATATCAAAGAAAGACATTGTAATATTTCTCTTTACAAGATGTGACTATATACTTGGCTGGAAAATATGATGTTTTCTATATTTAGTCCTAGTGAGTTGGACTTGAATTTCTAGCAAGCCTCAACATATCACAAGATGAAATAGTAAGTTCCTCTCAGAAAAGAACACAACACTGAAAAAGGGAGAAAGAGTGTTGAAAACAGTGAAGTATAGAAAATAGATCTTCTGTCATAAAGATCTTGACAGTAAATGTTGAAGCAGTAGAAATCACAAATAATATTGGTTTTCATGTTATACATTCTGAGAATTTCTATAGAGCTCAACTGGATTATAATAACAATAAAACTCTTCCTAAAATACTGTGTATGTTGTAACTTTGCTTTTGTGAGTAGTAAAACAAATCTCTCTTGCTCACTCTCACTCTCTCTCCACAAACACACATGCAAGCACATTTTTGCAATACAGAAATATATTTTACCTATCTTCTTTCTAAATTTTGCCAACTCTAAAGTTTTGAAATATAGTGACCCATCTTTAAGATACAGATGATCATAATTAGAGTATTAGATGACTTCATTGTCTTTAACTGTAGATAATCACAACGATGCAAAGCATTTTACATTATGTGACAGTATAAAGCTGTTTATATTCAAGTGCTTAAGCTACAGAACTGAAAATATAAAGAATATAAAATACAAACATAGAAATCTATTTTAATAAATTACTTTGCCTTTATAAAGTATGAAAAACACCTAGGCTTGACCAAAAAAATTTTCCCTTTAAACTCTGGAATCTTTTTTAGATAATGTTATCTTCTATTTCATGACATAGCTCAAAAAATCTAAAAATTGATTGATTTCATTGAAGATTAGGCTGTAGTGATACATATTTCACATATTTCATTTTTGTTCATTCACACAAACTTAAAAACATTTATTCACAGTGGTTGATATGTGGAGTGTAAAAATATCTATTTAAATATTTCATGTAAACATTCTATTTTTACTTTAAATTACACAAAGCATTCAAATTAGAACCCCTTTATATAAAGATTCTCAGACTGTTCAATAACAAGAATCTTTAATCATTCAAAGAATATTCATGAATCATAAGCATTTTCCAAGCATTTTTCTATAGATTTTGACTTTATAAATGTGGGCAAAACAATATTTCTTTCTTCACAGAAGTTCTATGGTAGGCAGCAGCAGGAAAAAAGAACAGTAAATAATTAATCGCCAATCTAAATGAGAAAATATAAGGCAAGTGATGATACTTGAAGAAATGGTGAAAAAAATGTGGAAGAAAGTATAGACAGTATAGATAACTTGATCCAGGAATACTTGTTCTGAAAATGTCCCATCTAAATACAAACAGAAGGAAACAAAGGAACCAACTACATGACTTTCTGGGAGTAGAGTGTTTTAGTTCATGGGAAGAACATGCATAAATGCTTTAAGGCAGGCCAAGGCATGCTTGGAGCCTTGGATCTATAATGAGACCAGTATGGTTGAAGAAAGAAGGGGAGTAATCACAGATGATATCAGAGAGGTAGTAAGGGACCGAGAATAGCATAGAAGCCTTCATGAACCTTGGGATTTTATTCTGCATGCTGTGGGAAGCCATGCAGGGCTTCAAACGGTGGGATAACATAATTGATTCATATTTTTAAAGAATCATTGTGGTTTATGGAAAGAAGAAAACCTGCAAGCGTAGAGGCAGGACACATGTTAGACTGTCTTTTTAAGACAAGGTTAGGAATTATTGTGGCTCTAATTGGATTTGGAGCAGTGAAGATTTTGAGAATGTTTGGATTCTGCATCCATTTGAAAAGTAATGCTGAAAGGATTTGGTAATGAATTGGTTAGCAGTGTGAGAGAAAAAAAGCAGTCAGGAATGACGTCAAGGTCAAAATGACCTAAACATTATTATCCTCCTCACAGCAAGTTGATATTAATGTTGAGAATTACTTATCCTGACATGCTGAGATTTACTGACACATGGGCTGAGTATATTGTTGTATTTTTCACAGGTAATATCAAAGAGACAATTGATAGACTAATGGAAATACATGACACTTTCTATTTTTTACCATTTCAGCATGTGTGCAAAAAATTTTAACACGAGTTAAACTGATTTTAGAAAACACAAACTGTTTCTGGAAGTATACCTCTACAATTTAAATGGTAAGTCATTCTAAAGATGCTTCTTGAGCTTAGGAAGTGTTTGATCAACAGGAACTCTGAGAACTTGAAAACTTTGAACAAGACTTTCTTTCTTTAAATGAATCTAATAGAGAAAAAAAATTCCTTTCAAGTAAAATGGTTTGTTTTTATAGAGTATAACAACTATCTGGACACCAGATTAACTTATAAATAGTTATATCTATGATGATATTTGTATGTATGCATTTCATGCCTGATGCTCACAAACACAGTATTTATTGATGCTGTCTACTGCATGAAAATCTGTGATTAGTGGTGCCTCTCCAGTGGGGAGGGAAAAGGGAGATAATATTTGTACTGGAGATATATAACTTATGTAAATGTATAGAATACAAGACGGAGAATTTGAGAGAGTAAAGACACATGTTAATCAACAAATGGAATGGTAAAATTAGCAAATGTTACGGAAAGTACGTATCTACTGAGAGCAGGAACTTTTTTCTCTCCACTGCCATTTTTTTGCAACTTCAAAGAGTACCTAACACTCTAAATCTCTCAATAATCATTTGTACAATTAACTAATTATGAAATAAAACTAGAAAATGGGAAACTTTATGTATCTTTTTAAGGCTTTCTTGAGTCAGGACAAATTGAAAAAATTTCTGCCCAGAGCCTTGCATTTATAGAATATGCCTTCATACTTAGGTGATCAAGTAGTAATACAATATACTGAACAAATTTTATTTGAAAGATTTATAAGGAATAATAGAAATGAAGAAGTGGAAGAAGGACATATATGATCTGTGACCTTTAGGAATTATAATCTAGTTGAGGAAAGACCCACGTAGCAGGGATAACTTAGTTCATGGCATTCTAGTTTTCCTGTATCAAATCCCCAAATACAGCATTCATTTAACTGTGACTTTATTACTTTATAACTTCCTCTTTCACATGAATAAGCACTCCATAGAGTGATTAAGCAGAACTTCTTGTTGAAAATTTGATATAAATGACCACTGAAAAAAAAGAGTTAAGAGAAGTGAAAATGAATTCTAGGGGAAAATAGAAACAGATACACAATAATAAGAATGTGAAGATATACCCAGAAAACCATGAGTTATCTGTTTTGAGGGGAGTAAGATGTCTCTTCAAATATATGAAAAATAAGAATAGAAAGGGTCCTTCAGGCTAGACTTTAGAAAACTATCAATGTCTGAAAAAGAAGGTTGGGCCTTGGATCATAAGCAGGGTCACAAACTGAAGGGTTTTAAAAAGTGAGAGACATGATCAACGTTGTATTTCTAAAAGTGATTCTGAGGTGGATGGTTTTGATTGATTATAAAGGCAGATCTTCAAATGTTGAAACGGCAGGAGCCCATTGAGCAAATCCAGTAGTCAGTTCATAAAATCCTGAGTAGGCATAGAAATGGGAATAAAAGGAATTTTGGTGGCTCAAATTGAAGGGAAAGACAAATAAAGAAGTGTTAGAAGTTACATCAAGATTTAGAAGTGCTGGTTGGAAATAACATTAATAAAGATAAGAAAATTTGGAGTCCTGTGTGCATGTGTGTGTGCTTGTATCATCTCTCCATAGAGTGAAGCTGAAAATATAATTATCTTCAAAAACATTTAAGAGAGTATGTTTCCAAATGGTTATATAGCTTAATGACAGATCTGCCCAATAGCCAACAGAACAATGGGACAATAATCAAACTGTCTCAGATGGTAATTAACTCATTTTAAGAGTAGGTGACATTGGCTAAAAACCAAAATGCTGAAAGTCAGAGAAATGGAATAGGCATATAAGTCCGGAATAGAGAGAAATATGTTAAGCAAGGACTGCCCCATGTTAGATACTAACATGGGAGAAGTTGAGAATGTGCCGAGTTAAAAGGTGTGAAACTTTTATGTAGAAGGAAATAAAAATAGAACCTAAAATAGCAAAAAAAAAAAAAAAAAAAAAATCATAGGTGATATGGTTTGACTCCGTGTCCTCACCCAAAATCTTCTCTTGAATTGTAATAATCCCCGCAGGTCAAGGGTGGGACCAGGTGGAGATAATTGAATCATGGGGGTGGTTTCCCCCATGCTGTTCGCATGATAGTGAGTGAGTTCTCAAGAGATCTGATGGCTCTACAAGAGGCTTCCCTCTTTGTTCGGCACTCATTCTCTCTCCTGCCAAACTGGGAAGAGGTGTCTTCTCCATGATTGTAAGTTTCCTGAGGCCTCCCCAGCCATGTAAAGCTGTGAGTCAATTAAATCTCTTTCTTTATAAATTACCCAGTCCTCAACAGTTCTATATAGCAGCATAATGGACTAATACATTAGAATTTTTTATGAATTCTTTTTTATTGTGTTATAGTTACCCCAAGAAGAGAAAAATAATAAAAAATACACATTACTTGAAATCTTTGACTCACTGCTTGGGTCAAGTGGCTCAACGCAGATGTTGTACAGCTTCATCTCATTATTGTTGTATTACTTTTCAATCTTCACTTCTCAAAACTATGTTAAACATTTCGCACTTTCATGTGAAGTCTGGTTAGTTGTCTCTATAAGAACAATAGGATCCTCTATTATTAAAAAAGAATATGAATTTCTCTATATTTTTAATCTGATTTCTAAAATGGGTAGCATATATTTAGAAGAGCCTTCTCAAGCCTTTGTCAGAGATAACTGTATGTTGTATTTTCCCTAGCAAAGGGCTAATTTATAGAGGGGAACAACAAGTGCTGGAGCCTTTTTGAGGGTGGTGGGTGGGAGGAGGGTGAGGATTAGGAAAAATAACTAATGGATACTAATGGGTACAAGACTTAATAACTGCGTGGTAAAATAATCTGTGTTAACAAACCCCATGATACAAGTTTACCTATTTAACAAACCTGCACTTGTACCCCTGAACTTAAATAAAAGTTATAAAAAAGGTAGTACTAAAATTTCTAAATATAATAAGATTCTGAGTGACATGTGACAAGGAAGGAGTACTATGATTTGATGAGGCAGGTCTTGAATGACAACATATTTAAGGTACAGATTTCTGAATTGATTCAGAGAAAAAAATGATTTGCATTTCAAATTCATTCCTCTTGCTAAAAGTGTCTTGGTCTAAGTTATATTGGTTTCCAAACCCAGTACAACTTTCTATCTACAAGTGACCCTTAGAAAATGGGTTTGAATTGTGTGTGTCCACTAATACATGGATTTTTTTCCAATAAAGGTTACAAGTGTGCCTGCTCTCCTGCCTCTTCTTTCAGCGCCTCCACCTCTCCTGCCTCTGACACTCCTGAGACAGCAAGACCAACCCCTTCTCTTCCTCCTCCTCTTCAGTTTACAAAACATGAAGACAAAAAGGATGAAGACCTTTATAATGATCCACTTCTATTTAATAAGTAGTAAATATATTTTATCTTTCTTATGATTTTCTTTATAATGTTTTGCTTTAGCTTTATTTATTGTAAAAATAAAGTTTATAACACATTTAATATACAAAATATGTTAATTAACTGTTTAAGTTTTCAGTATGGCTTCCTGTCAACATCAGGCTATTATTAGTTATGTTTTCAAGGAGTCAAAAGTTATACTCACATTTTCAACTGTGCAGAGGGTTGGCACTCCTAATGCTTTGCATTATTCAAGAGTCAACTATATTTCCTTTAAGGTAATTAACCATATTTCAACATGGTTAGTCTTATTAGCTATTCTTCTTTTTGATTTTTAGTACATTAATTGTAAAGATATTCACTTACACATCATAGTTGCTCAGTGAATGGCTGAATGACTCACGGAATGATTGCATGAATTAAAGACGGCCAATATATCTTCTTATGAACTTTGTTGGATCAAAGTTGAAGATTATAATTGCTCATGTTTAAACATTCTCAAAAATCTTGTGAGAATTAAAACACTGTTGTTATAAATTTTTATTTCAAATGCTCTTTTAACAAATGTGTTCCCTCTGATTCCTAAAACAGCCTTGCTGGGAACAAGAGTCTATACTGTTCCTAGTTTACAGGTAAGGTAATTAAAGCTTCTTGGAAAAGTTCCTTGACAGTGCTAAAGGCTAAAACCTGGACAGACCTAACTATATACAGCATTCCTCACTTCCAGTTTTGCTATTATTCACCAAACCATGATTATTTCATGCAATGGAAACATTGAACTGGACAATACTCTTAAATTTCACTTATTCTGAAAGACATTTACTCATCCCAGCATTCCCTAAATTCAAAGGAGAACTTGAATAACAACCTGGAAGACTCAACTACCTGACAGTTCCAGAGCTGACAATGATTTGGCTGGCTTCCAGCAGACACTTCTCTTTAAGTGTTACTTCACTGAACAAGACACTATATGATAATGCTATTTCACTGACCTTCCCCTGCTTCCTGACATAGGCTTAAATTATCTGCGATTTTTGTGAAAACAGTGCAAACCTCTGTGGATAAGAGCTGAAAAGGAGTATCATTTAATGAAAATCAGTGATAACTCGATGAAAATTGGTTAAGAAAAGTCCAATGTTTTCAACTTACTTAAATGGAAGAATGAAAATGTTTTCAGATATCTTTTGTTTTGATGTGAATAAATAAATCATTTAAAATTTAAGTTTTAACAAGTAAATGGTTATACCATCCTATATCCTGTTTAATATGTTATTTTTATGCCAGAGTTCAGCTTAAGTATCATGTAGAGCTATCAATACTGATGATCTACAGTTTACCTTTCAGCCGGGTGCAGTAGCTCATGCTTGTCATCTCAGTACTTTGGGAGGCTGAGGCAGGAGGATCACTTAAGTCCAGGAGACTAGCCTGGGCCACATAGTGACACTCCATCTCTACAAAAACAAAACAAAACAAAACAAAATAAAAAACAGAACTCAGATCTACATTAAAAAGGAAGAGTATTTGAAAAGAAATGAAGGTAAAATAAAATTTATCTTTTACTGACTTTGATTTAGGAGAAGATTATAGTTCTTCATTAGCAATTGTAAGACAGAGGCAAGAGTCTGTTGGTGAGAAAAACATAAAATTCTGTTTTTTACTCTGAAGATTATTATGGGATTCTCTCTCTCACCTTGCCTCATATTTTCTCTGCCTATCTGTCTCCAACTCTCTCTCTCAAATGCAGTATTCCTGTTAATTGTGAAGTACCTACAGATACATATTCTCTCTAGGCACACATCTGTAAATATAATTTATTTGTTGTATAAAGAAACACATCTCCAAACACATATAGTATTATAACATGTAATTTTAGATTCAAGTATGTAAAGCATTTTTCTTAATTTAAAATTGGAATCATTTTGAAAATTAGATTTTAAATATACAGATTGTCCAAATTCAAAGAAACAGCACTCATTCATTTAAAATAAATCTTATTTTTATACTTGGGATTTTTGCTAAGAATTCATTTGTTTATCAAAATATGTGCATTTAGCCTGATTATCTAATTACCCTCATAATGAAAAGAACATTTAAACTCAGTAAATATGAGGATATTTTCAAAACAACTCCAATTTTTAAATTACCTTGCATACATTTTTTTTGTATGTGAGACGAAGTCACATGGCACATCCTACTTTTGTGGCCACAGCATATTTTGTAAATACTTGTTACAGCAAATTGATGTCTTACTAGCACTGAAGTTAGTATTGAAATACTGATGACAGTTAATGCTAGTAATCAAGTCCTGATTAGTCACCCAGCACTTCCATACCTGGAGCACTATTATTGTTTATTGAGACATATTTTGGTTCAGTATTGGAACATTTTGGCCCTAGGTATGTTATGGAATACTTAGATTAAACCCAAAACAAATAGTTGATACAATTAAAAAAAAATCATATGTCATTTTTTCTTATTAAAATAATTTAAAGGCTGCAAGATTGCTGTAAAACAATTATTTAATATTTTAAATACATTGAAAATAACAGAGGTCTACTTATAGCCTTTAGAATTTGCCTTTTTGTGGGGAAAAAAAAACCGCACAAAACAGAATTTAGCTAATTTGTGCCTACCTCAAAACAGGTGAACTCTTAGCTTGGTTAAAATAATGTATAATTAATATTTATTTGTCATTGCTTGTTAATTTAGGTTATTAAATGTCTGCTATTCATTAAATTCTAGGTCATTCCAAACTGAAACCCCTTTAGAAACATCCTGCTTTTTATTTTCTTATAATTCTAACTTTTATTTTACATTCAGGGGATACATGTGTGCATTTGTTATATGGGCATATTATGTGATGCTGAGGTTTGGGGTACAATTGATCTTGTCACCCACATAGTGAGCATAGCACCAAATAAGTAGTTTTTCAGTCCTCCCTCCCCTTCCTTCCACCCCTCTTTTGGAGTTCCCAGTGTTTATCCTTCCCCTCTTTGTATTCCTGTGTACCTACTGATTAGCTTCCACTTATAAATGAGAACATGCAGTATTTGGTTTTCTGCTTGATTTTAATCTTAAGCTTTATAGTCAGTATGTCCCAACCTTACAAACCAGTACTTTACTTTAGTTCTTCAGTAAATATGAGAACCACTCATAATATGCAACAACAACAGAGAAAGGAAGCTTTAATATCATTTATGGATTTCTTATTTTTCTATCATTAATTTTTTTCTCTGATAGACTGATTTTTCTTTATCCTATTTTTTAAGTTAAATATATTCACATACTTTCAAAGCAGATAGATATATAATATATATATTAAAATTCATATTGTAACTTTCTCTGTTTACTTGTTAAACAAATTTATGTAATATTAAGTAGGTAACTACAAGTCTGCTTATACAAGTCATGTCTTTAAAGTAAGTCATTTTTCTTTAGTGTAATTTTATTAGTTAAATAAACATTATACTTTTACAAATATAATTGTAATTATGAAGCTCCTGTGTGTATATATAATGATGCCTTATCTTTGTGTTGTATTTTATTTATAAGTAACTACCCTAAATATCTGATTTCTGTAAGCCATGTTTCTGAAATTTGCATCTCTCAGTTAAGTCACTCTACCAGACCTAAAAGATGATTGCTAAATAAAGATATTTAGAGAATTGCTTAGAAATTACAAACTTCCCCACCGCACTTTGCTACTTTTATACCACCTACCATATTCTATGCAACTCACCTGTTAAGATTTATTACTATAAAGGTATCTATTCATGGTTTTCCATTTCAAACACAATATATGTAGTAATTTTAATTCATTTCTGAGAATGATCTCATCCATTCTGCTCATGGGGAAAGTATTATATTAGTATGGTATATAAAGGGAAGTGTTGACAACGGTGGTGGAATTTTTCACAAGGAGGACGACAATATGGAAAACATAAGAATGGGGAAGAGGAACTAGTCTTACATCCACTTTAAAGAAAGATCATAGGTGTTTTAGGTAAAATGTAATCTTCTTAGTTTGACATCAATAGGCTTTGATAATCATTTCCCATGTAACTTTTCAGCCATAACTATTTTTTCAAGGACCTTTCCTCAGTCCATTATATTCTTTTCATCACCAGCTAGTGCATTTCCATTCATCTTTCAATATCCAATTCAAATGCCAACTCTGTGACACCTTTTTGTATTCTGCCAGACAAAAATAATTGTGTTTCTTCTGACCTCTCCTTGTATATTTCATGGAATATGGCAAAGTACTTAATTCCACTGAACTGTAGCTACTGTCTTGCTGTCTTACCAACTAAAACAAGGACATTTTGGGGAATATGAGAATTTAAATTGAATAGTAACCACAAGATAAAAACTCTGGGCATTGCACGATCTTCCTTTTAACTAATTAGAGGCCAAGTATATTGATGAAAATCATTATATAGAATTTGATAAGACTTTCTTCTAATATTGTTTTATGATTTTTCATGTTTCATAAAATTTTGACAGAAATATATTTCTTATAATTTGTCTTCTTTGTAACTCCCCTCTTTTGTTCCTACAGCAACATGCTGTCCTGGCTAACGTGTTTATGAATGCAAGAAAACTTTCAAAAAGGGAGTTTGAAATTTAACTCCACAAACTACTATCTGGATTGGAATGCTACATTAAATGTATTATAATTTTGTATGGACTTATAGGGATGGGGAATGAAAAGGATCCAAGGCCCTATGTTGATATTCTTTTGATATGTTAAGAAATAATCGAGTGTTATTTTCTATTCCTTCTCAAATGTTTTTAGAGGTTACTTGGTACACTGGTCGACAAAACCTTGAAATGTTGATGTTTAAGGGCTGCTGATTGCTGGCAGCAAAGAAGTCCAACTGTGCTGGCACCTGAGATAGCGTCTCCACATTTTCTTCCAGCATCATCACCTTTGTTCTAAATAGCTCCTACACAGTGTGAATATTAGTCATACGTTTTAGATTTTCTGCCTTGGCACCCAGGAAACCAGTATGATTGAGTAAACATATTAAACTTCCTCTGCATTTCCAGCCTGAACAGATGTTGAGTATGAGCTGATCCACCTACGTTCAACCCGAGGGAGTCCACATCCACAGATGGTTTCATTTCCCTTTTTCAATGTACGTAGAAGCATAGATTCTTGCTGGCATGTATAAATGCGCCATTTAAGGCAATCAAAAATGGTTCCACATCTCACTTGATTTCCACAATTGTTGCTGTAACGATGGACTATTGAGGAGAGAAACTTAATTTCTCTGGCAGATCTTCCCACATTTAAGCAACATGTTCATGGAGAGCCAATATTCAGTAATTACAGCACAATTCCTCACAATTTCACAATTCGCTAACAGTATGCATTTTCACAATGTAAAGCTGATTTTCCTTTAACCAAATGAAACATGAAAAGGTAGCTGCATGCAATGGGCAATCTAGGTCATTAGACGATTGATGTAAAATTAGAGGACATTGAGACTAGAATAGATTGCAAACATCGTGGAGCTCAGAAAACTTGTAAACTCTACATTTTGAGGAAATATGTTGTTGATGCTTTTGCAGCTCTATGCAGCAACCTAACAAATAAAGGCTTAAAATAACTTATCTATGAGTTACCTTGTCATTATTTGCAACTATTTCACATCATACAGCTTCTCTAGGAAGTCCTCAGCTTATTCACCAAAACAGAATTTCTAGTTATAATTCCATTCCTCTGTTGATACTATTTCTCTTGCCTATGACACAAAGAATCAAAACCAAGTAATCAAAAATGTAGAATATTGTAGTGGTTATGTTTAACTTTCTAATGTTGTGAATGCTATCTCATCAAATGAATTATACAATTTAACAGTCACTATGAATAAGCAAAAATTTACAGATTATGCCAAGTCTATACATTGTAAGTAATCATATACTCCAAATATTATTTTTTATGGTAATGAAAGGCACTATGTGTTGAGCACTTAAATACGCATAAGCATGATGCTAATCTCTTTAGCTATTTCAACAATAAACTGTGTAAATACTGTAACCTACATTCTTTTTGAAGCACAGGTAGTTATGACATGGGTACTCACATTCCATATTCTTTGTAGTAGGGGAAGGTTAAAGAATGAGGCAGAGAGAGAGACACACACACACAGATATGGAATGTACATGAGAAATATTCAATAAATCTTCACCTAACATATAGTATTATGACAGCAACGGACTGGTGGATAAAAGGAGCATTTCTATTTAAGTACCACTGAAACATTTAATTTTAAAATGGTACAGGCTTGTTAGGTCAAAAAAGAGAAATCTAAGCTCAAGTAAGGAAACAGCATGTAGAATTTGACAAAGTTATAAAATGGATAATTTTTTTAAATTTTATTATTATTATACTTTAAGTTTTAGGGTACATGTGCACAACGTGCAGGATTTTTACATACGTATACATGTGCCATGTTGGTGTGCTGCACCCATTAACTCGTCATTTAGCATTAGGTGTATCTCCTAATGCTATCCCTCCCCCCTCCCCCCATACTATGTAGCCATAAAAAACGATGAGTTCATGTCCTTTGTAGGCACATGGATGAAGCTGGAAACCATCATTCTCAGCAAACTATCGCAAGGATAAAATGTATAACTTTATTTCATGTCAGGGAATACAAAAAAAAAGAAAAGAGAACCGGAAGATTCAAAAGTACAACAGACCAAAGGAACAGGCTTGTGGGTGGTTAAAAAAAATACTCCCCCTGGTTTGTGGGCACAGATCAGTGAAAAATTTTACCTGGATGATAGATGTGAGAGGATTAAGAACACTTGACAAATGCAACCTGCACTTTCCTGTTTCTCCTAGCCCTCCTGCAATTAACCAGGACCATGAAACAAGCTGTAGCCAAACAGCTGTGAGTAGAAATCATGTGTGTCCCTTTGGGTTAGTAGAAAACCCTCCAGTATTCTGTTCCTCTGCCAGGGCAATGAGGAGACTTTGTGTTGAGACTGTGGAACCGGAAGACAAAAGCAACCTCAATGAATTCCTGTGTAGCAGCCAAATCCCCCGAAACTCACCCGGACTAGAGTGATTTTGTGAAAGCAAGAAGTAAAATGTTTGATTGCTGCATCTGCAATGCCAGTCCTATCTTGATTAGTACAAATTATCAGAAAGTAGGAGAAACAAGAACATGAGCGTTCTGGCACCATCGTCATTGGTTGTGAAGCAGAACATTATCTGTAACATTCCATCCTGTATGGTAGTGAGGGTTTGTTCCATTTGCCAATGTTTAGAGCCACAGTAGTGTATTTACATGGGTTCAGTTGGATTAACCAGTACATATTCATTTTCTTTAGATGGATTTAATTTAAGTAACAAACCTATCAGTGTCATTAAACAAATGGACAAAATGAGCAGTGGAACATTTTATGCTTATTGAAAAATGAACAAATATTATTCTAGTAATGAAAGCTCTGAGTGCAATACAATGTCGAGATTGAAGTGGTTCTCTCCTACCATTTAATGGATAAGTTCTAGAAAAGACAAGTGCTGTAAACAAAACACTATTTCCATGGCAACACATACTTCAGCTTTTAGCCTTTCATCACACAAAAAGAATTTTAAAACATTTTTTATTTTCATAGTTTGTAATAACAATAGTGACCTCTACATCTGGTATTTTCTGGAAGCTAGTAATTGGCAATGCCTCAGGCCTTACTTACACTTTTTGGCCAATCTTCTAGGAGAGCGTTACCCAGGTTTCTCATTACTTATAAAAATTCAGTTCATTTTCCAAGGGCAGATACTTAAAGACAAAATTAGCCCAGCCATATATTTTGAAATGCATATTTTAGAAATAAATATTTTAAGTGTCAGATACACCTCTCTCTGAGTCAAACAACTGTATATGCACATATGCTGTGTGTTTGTGTGGGCATGTGAAGACATATATATAATTGTGTATGTGTATATGTAAATTATTTCTTATTAAAATTTCTGGAAGTGACAGTATAAATAGCCAGTGATAAAGCATGATAAAGTATAAATATAAGAAATATTGTGTCTCTATTGACACACAGCATTATTACTATGAAATTTGCAGATTAAACAAAGCAAGTGAATTATTTTATGGTTTGTGTTGGTTAGGAATTTGGAATGGGATTTAGCTGACTCTTCTGCTTCAGAGCCTTACAAGGCTGCAATCAAGGTAGCAGCCAAGACTATGGTCTTACCTGAATCTCAGCTGGGGAAGAATCCTCTTCCATATTCATATGGTTCCTTACAGTATTCATCAAGTACCTGGAAGGCTGTTACCCTGAGGGCCTCAGCTTCCTGCTAGCTGTTAGCTGATGGCCACACTCAACTCTGTAAGCTGTGATCCTCTCCATGTAGCAGCACAACACATGACAACTTATATCTTCAAAGCCAATGACAGAGAGTCTCCCAGCAAGACCAGTTACAATCTCATGTAATGTAATCATGTTCACATAATCCCATGGTCTCATATTTGCCATTTGCTACTGTTAGAGGTAACTCAGTTCCTTCCCACGCTTAAGAGCACAAAGGTGTTATGGCCAGAAGGTAGGGATTATAGGAGCCACACTGGAGCCTTATAGCACAGAGATTTTCACCTAAGTCCACATGATTAGAAATTATAGGAAGACAATCTTGTGGATCTCAAAAAATAAATGTTTGCTTATTCAGCATCATAAAATGTAAGTAACTGTTATGTGGCAATTAGAGATTTTGTAAAATTGTGTTACAATTACTATTTATTCCCTTTCTCAAGGAAGTAATTTATAAAAATTTCACTAAATACCAAAAATAACTTTTTGTATTATTAATTTTTACCTGAGACTATACATTTTTAGAGGCATAAGAAAAGAAATATAGACACACCAATAACCAAAAAGTTCTAGATTCAGATCCTGGCATAATTATTTTTGAAGTTTGTAAAACCTTTTGCAAAGACATAATATGCCTGATTATTAGTTCTATTATCTATAAAATAAATATAACATGTGCTTGGTATGCTTATCATGGATTTCAAATATTATACGATTTGAAAAGGCCTGCTTTACAGTAGCATCTACTTAAATGACTGATAAATTATTGAAACAATACTTTATATATATATAAGAATATTTAAATTCACATATTAAATTTTCATATACTCATTTGGAAACTGTTTCCTGTTTGGTTAATAATTATTTGAATTTCTTATACTAGGTGAAAGCCATACCCCAACCTATTAGAAATTAATTAATTTCTGCTAGGGAAAGATACAAGGTAATAATATAATCAGAATTATATGTCTATATACTATGCTCAGAAGGAATACATCTCACAGAAATGGCAAAACAATTCGGCCACAGCTGTAAAATTATGTACAGTTTATCTGATTTGACTTTCTTGTGCCATGAAGAACTTGCAGAAAATATAATATTAATTAAAATACACATAAAGAGTTTTGCTCATGAAAGGAGAAAGTTATATTTTGACATCATTCCAGCTCTGGTTAGGATGCTGGATTCCCTGGAGTAAATGTGGGAATCTGCTTCACTTGAAAAAATACCTGAGCCTGTCTACTTAAGGAATTACTAAATATAGAGTTTGGAAGTCAGGCTTTTCTGAACTATAGATCACTATGGCAGCTCTATAACTATATCATGGTTCCATAAGTCAGAGGAGTGTCATTTTCTACGTTCTCGTATCTCATCTTAGGGGGATGCTCTATGTTGACTACTGATAAAACTGCTGGTACATTCGTTCTTTTCTGCTTCTGTACACCAGGGATAGCAAATGCTCCTCCAGGTTCATCTTTACTAAGTTGGGAGTGGTTGTGAAGGATGGCTATGACAACCAACTGGAGGTCCGAAGGAGAGCACACCACCATCAACTCACTCTGCCTGCCGCAGGGAACGATGGCGGCCCATATGCTGCCAATCTAACAAATGGCCTCCAAGCATGGTGACAGCTGTTTGTGCAGACTCTGGAATAACAAATTACAACTTCCTCATGCTTTCTATTAATCTGGCATTTGAAATGTACTATGGACTGAATCGTGCCCACCTTCCCCAATTCATATGTTGAAGTCCTAACTCCCAACGTGACTGAGTTCATCAAAATGGATCTTGGTACAGAGAAGAGAATGCTGCACTAACAGGTACTTAAAATGTGGAAGCAGTTTTGGCACTGGGTAATGAGAGGGCAGTAAGAGTGTTGAGGTGCATGCTAGAAAAAAACCCACATTGCCAAGGAGGGACTGTTGATGGACATTGGCTATGAATGGTGACTCTGATGAGGGCTCAGAAAGAAAAGGAGATAGAAAGCCTCCAACTTCTTAATGAAAACATATATAATCACGCATATAATTTTGGTATAAACATGATATTAAAGGTCATTCTTGTGATGTCTCAGACAAAAATAGGTACAGATTATTGAAAATTGGAGAAAAGGTAATCCTTGTTATAAAGTGGCAAAGAGCTTGACTAAAATATGTTCTAGTGTTTTGCAAAAAATCAAAATTGTGAACAATGAAATTAGATAGGTAGTTGAGGAGATTTCAAAGCAAAATGTGATGGTGTGGCCTGAATACTCCTAACTGCTTATAGTTAAATGTTAGAACAGAGATTAATTGAGGAAGGTATTGTTAAGGGAAAAACAATCAAATGTAGAAAGATGTAGAAAATTCTCAATCTGAGTGTGTTGCAAAAAAATGAGAAGAGCATGTTCTAAGAGAATATCAAAGGTATAGCTAGACTGTCACTTGATAGAGAGATTATGGAATAATATAGGCAGAAACACTGCCAGCTTGAACTGACGAGGATGGAGATAAGATAAAGTGAAGGAAGGCTGAGGGTGTTCTCAGATTCTACAGGACAGGACAACAGAATTATTTCACTGCAAACATACACTGTTTTTCAAGAGAAGGGAAAAATAACACTGTAGGCAATTCAGAATTATCAGGGTCACCGGCTTAGTTTCAACTGGCCAGATGGCCTCTGCCAGCAAGGCCTTGGGAAGAAGACCTGAGCCTGGCAACAACCCCACTTAGGGCTTTGGGGGCAGAGTCACCACCCCAATCAGTCCAGAAGATGAGTCATTGAGCCAGAGGGAATTAGTATTGAACCTTAAGATCTAATGAAATTTGCTTTGTCTGTTTTTGGACTTGCTTGGGAGCTGCTACTCCTTTCTCCATTTCTATTTATCCTTTTTGGAATGAGAATGTTTATCCTATGCCTGTCCCATCATACTATAAAAGTTAGGTGGTATTTTGGAACCACATAACTTTTCTAGTTTCACAGGTCTGCAGCTTGAGAGAAATTTTGTTTCATGATGAATCATACCTAAGGTCCCACTCATACCTGATTTAGATGACATTTAGATAAGACTTTACACTTTAGAGCTGATGCTGGAATGAATTAGGATGTGGAAGACTGTTGGAAAAGATGAATATGTTTTGCAAGTGAAAAGAATATGAATTTTGGGAGACCAAGAGTGAAATATCATATACTGGTTTGTCTCCACAATTCATAGATTGAATCCCTAATACTCAATGCGACTGCATTTGGAAATAAAGTCTTTAGGAGGCAATTAAAGTTAAATAGGTCGTAAGTGTGGAGCCCTAATTCAAAAGAATTGATGTCCTTATTAGAAGAGAGATCAGAGAAGCTCTCTTTTCCCATGCATGCACAAATAAGAGGTCATTTGAACACACCAGCAAGATAATGGCTACTGAGAAGCTAAGAGAAGAGGCCACTTTACCTTCTCAGCCTTTGGTCTTAAACTTCTCAGCCTCCAGAACTGTGTGAAACACATTTCTATGGCTTAAGCCATCCAGTTTATGCCATTTTTGTTATGACAACCTGATTTGTCCAAAAAATGCATCTTGCTAAGTTAAGAAGCCAATCTGACAAAGGTTATAAACTCTGTGATTCCAACTCTATGATATTCTGGAAAAGGCCAAACTGGGAGAGAACGGATACCGTGAATCCCTGTATTCCACCTATTGATCCCTCTTCCTCCCCTCCTAGGTCCTTGGCAACCACTGATTGGCAGTCAAACTATTCTGTGCAATGTATAATGGCATGTATATAGTTAAATATAGTAAACACATGCCATTATACATTTTTCAAAACCCACAAAATATACAACCAGAAAGAGCAAACCAAATATATACCAAGGATTTCAGTTAATATTTCAATATTTTCTCATCAATTTGAACAAATATACCATATGTTAGTGGGGTAGATATATGGGAATTTTCTGAACTTTGCACTCAATTCTTCTATAAACCTATAGCTGTTCAAAAAATTAAGTTTGTTAATTTAAAAATAAAAAGTAACTAGATATTATAAATTCATTATTTTTCTTTCATTTAAACAAGAAACAATTATTGAATCCTTACTGTGTTGCAGTCCCTGTGAATGGTGCAGGGAAACTAATTTACTTCATGAATAGTCATGAATTTGCCCAATGGTAAATAATAGCAAGATGTAATTCTAAAACAAAGTTATTTGCTCACAATTCCAAATTTTAAGTCAAATAGTCAGTTTTCATTTTAGAACAAGGTCTGTTTTTGTTTTTGTTTGTTTTTCAAAGCTAAGCTTATGTTGTAAATTAGTCCCTGGTTAAGCTTTAACAAATATTATTTTGGCATTATATTTAATTTGAATAGTAGAAATTCCTTTAAAGGCAATATTTCCAAAATGTATTTTTCAATCTCTGTGCCTTTTTGCTCTGCAGATATTTAAAATTAAGTTATTAGAATCTAGGAAAAGTAAATCAGAATTGTGCAAACTATTTATCCATTTATCTGTTGATGGACATTTGGATAGCTTCCACATTTTGGTTGTTTTGAATAATGCTGCTATGAACATTGGTGTAAAAATTTCCATTTGAGTCCATGCTTCTAATTTTTTAAAATATGTATTTGGAAGTGGAATTGTGGGATCATATGTGTGCTATTAATTTTTAAGTGACTTTGTATCAAAAATAATGAATATAAATTCAATTAATAAGCACTTTCATAATAAATTGTGTTTTTAGTTTTTAAATAATTCTGCATAAATTAATCTTCTAAGGAAAATTACATGAAGCAGTTATAAATCTGAGAGCAATGAAGATGGGAGGAATTATACATTCATAGAGGTGTAAGTGAACAAAGTTTAATTTGGGTTTCACAGAAACCCAATTTCTGTGAAAATTTCTATGAAATTTGGGTTTCATAGAAATAGAGTAGACTTGCCCCACATGCTTGCCAAATTGAACTGGTCTTAGTTATGCAAACATAGACTATTTTTTAAAATTTTGATAACAGTGTGCTATCACAGCATATTGTTACCCTGCTTTAAGTCACCATATATATGAAATAAAGTAAAATAAAAGCTCCTAAGACACATCTAATTATTCCTTGCAAAGCTTGATACTGTAAGATTTCCCTGGAATGGTGATATTCACGTGTATTAAACAATATCATAAGTTGGTGGGTTGATCTGGTACTTACTGAGCTAAATGCTCCCAAGAAGCAAATCACAGCAGTATTTAAAAGTTTTAGGGGCCAGGCACAGTGGCTCACACTTGTAATCTCAGCACTTTGGGAGGTGGAGGAGGGTGGATTATAAGGTCAGAAGTCCAAGACCAGCCTGGCCAATATGGTCTGTACTAAAAATACAAAAATTTTCCGGGCATGGTTGCAGGCACCTGTAGTCCCAGCTACTCGGGAGGCTGAGGCAAGAGAATCTCTTGAACCCAGGAGGTGGAGGTTGCAGTGAGCGGAGATTGCACTACTGCACTCCAGCCTGGACAACAGAACAAGACTCCTCCTCAAAAAAAAAGAAAAAAAAAAAAAAAAAAAAAAGCTTCAGTAACTCTTTTACACCCTCTAAGGCATTTTATAAAGTAGCAGTAAGTCCATAAAAATTGAAAGTGGGCAGCATGTTAACCTTTGAACACACGTTTTACTTTAGGATTCTATTTAATATATGAAGTTTGAGGCTGTTTATTGTACAACTGTACAATTTTAGGTAATGACAGATGAGTTTGGAGAAGTAATGCTAGTAGATACAGTCTTTGTCTACTTTCTCCTATGTAACTTGATTCTTACCTAGTACTTCCAATACCATCAATATACTGAACCCTCAATCAGTATTTCCAGTACTAAATCCTCAGTTGATATAGGTTCATGTATCAAATTGCTTTCTGAACAGCTCCACTTAAATGTCTAATGGGTGTTTTACATTTAACGTTCTCAGTACACTCCTTCCCTCTCCCAAATCTTGCCCCAGTAACCTTCAGTTTTAGGAAATGGCAAAACCATGAACTTCAGTGACACAAACAGTGGAATAAATTCTGAGTGGTATAATTCCCTGACAGAAAGTGCTTCATTAGCAACTCTGTTTCTAAAACTCATTACAAATCCATACACTTTTAGCTATTTATAGCTTTCTTAGTCTCGTCTATGTCACACTAGTCATATTCTCTCACTTGGACTTAGGAAGATAGTCTCCTAATTAGTTTCCTTTTTTTCTCTGATTCTCCTCTTCTTTTTCTCACCTATAATCCATTCACCTCTCTCCTTAATTGCTGCTATTTTTCCTCACTTATTTAAAAATCCAATATCTTTATTATGGTTCTTTGTATTAATGGATCCTGCCCTCTTCTCCAACGTGCATCTTAACTTGTATGCAGACTTCAGAGTAATTAGCATTTAAAAATTTGTAATGTGTTAGTGTTTTTTCTACCAGTATTTTTTACCATCTTCTTTAATGTTTAGGTGATTAATTTGTTTGAGTGACAGCATGCCTATGGAGTAAATCATAACATTAAAACTTGGTCAATTTCATATCAATTTATTTTATATATGATGGGTTTCAGTGGGTAAATGATTCAATTTTAGCCAGAAGTGTGCTGAGCGACTTCTGGGTAAGATTTTGTTTTCCTGAAAAAAAAAAAAAAAAGAGAAATGAGAAATCGAAGTATCTTTTCTTCCTACCTTGAGTGCCATTATAACAAGAAATGGTGCTTTGAAAAGTATCAGTCATCTTGTAAGAAACACTGTCAGTGTAAAGAGAAAAAATAAAAACAAATGAAAAAACAAGCAAAAATATGCTGAAGCTGGCAGAACATCTGGGTCCTTGATGATACTGGTATACAGGGTGAGCCAATTTGAAATTTCTTATAATGTGAAATTAAAAATCTATTATTGTTTAAGATTGTATCAATTATCTATTGCGGATTAACAACCCTCCTTAAAATTTAGTCACTTAAAATAACAATTCCTTGTTGCTCCAAGATTCTATATGTTGGGTTTGCAGTTCTTTTGATCTTGATCAAGCTAGATTGATCTTGGCTGGACTTGATCATGCAACCATGGTCATCTAACAGATCAGATGCATTTCACTTTGGCTCTTCTTGGCTGGGCTTTCTCATATAAGTTTTGGGTCCATGGCTTGGACAAATGAGATAAATAAACTAAGTTCTGCATAACGTTTTATCTTCCAACAGGCTAGCTTGGACTTGTTCTCATGGAAATAGCAGGAGTCCCAACTACAAGAGTTGCAATGTCAAGCCCTCGTCTTATAACTGGCACATAGGTCACTTCCACCAATATTCCTTTTGCTAACGAAAGTCACAAAGTCAGCCCATGTTCAAGTAGAGGGGAAACTGACTCTACCACTTGATGTGAAGAGTTGGAATATCATAGTTATTGTTTCCTGTGACTTGCCATAGCGTATTTTCTCACACTAACAACTCTGTATTTCTTCCCAAATTCTGAAAAATTCTTTTGTTGGCTCTTCCTATACTTGATTCATTACATTAAGTTTTCCATTTAAATGTTATTTCCTTAGAAAGACTTTATCATTTGTCAAGTAGCTCTATTCTCTTCATCAGTTACTCTATTTTCTCATTAGAATATGAACTTTGTAAAAATGGGAACTTCACTTTGTTTATGCCAGTAGTTTATATACATTTTCTGTTACGTGAAAAGTACAAGATGTTTTTTTCATGGTTAAAGAAATAAAAGAATAAATATGTAATCACTGCAATGAGAAGAGTGAATTTTTATTTTCCCAACTTGTTTTATGGGTTTATGAGAGTAGACTTTATTATTAGTTTCGAATTGGGTAATAAGGGGAAAAAATGCTATAAATCTCAATCATTTTATCAGTCCTTTGCCATTTGTACACACACACACACTATATTTTTATGTATATATAGTCCCAACTACATGAGTTGCAGGAGTCCCAACTACATGAGTATATATATATATATGTTATATATATGTGTGTGTATATGTATAGTGTGCATATAGTGTATATAGTGTATATGTATATATGGAAAAAATATAATTATATATGCATATATGTATAATTATTTTGACAAATTAGAATATATTCACTATTCTAATTCTTGAAATTTTTTACATGTTTTTTCCTGCATAGAATGTGTATCCACCATTTTTCTTTTTAGTATATAGGTTTTTCTTTTTTTATTTCCAAGCAAATATCATATTTAAAAAAATCTTTTGTGTTCCTACTAGATAAGTTGTTTTCCTCCACTGCATCCCTTTAATTATCTCTTTGTATGCCTAATGTGGAACTTGGCATACCTTGTTTTTTCAGTTATCCAAACATTGATTTATGTCCCTATAAGTTGAAGTGTAGTTTTCTGAAAATCTGAGTCTTACTCTCATTTATTTACTGTAATTTATTACATGTATATAGCAAGCTATCAAAAATATTAATTCGAGTTGAAGTATGTGATAGTCAGCCTGATAGCATAGATGCCTGATTTAATTTTGAAACTAATTGTAAGATAAAATGCAGTTTCTATTTTTGCCGTATTGAATTTGATTCTGCTACTTAAAACTTAATGTCCCTGTGCAATCTCTCTAAAGGAGGTTCTTACTTTTTGTAATTTTGCAAGCTACAATAATATTGCATAGGCACATTGATACAATGGCCTAGTTTGCTTTCTCCTAGCAATTGTTTAAAGCTTGTTCTATGTTCCTACTTCTGTTGGCTTTATCTCCTTCATTGTATCTTATTTCCCATTATACTGCCTTCCAATCACTGAATTCCATTCCCACTGGCTCAGTGCTTGGATCTCATCTTTCTCAAATTCCCATAACCTTCCCAGATAAACACCTTCAATTACAGTCACTCCTTTCCTCTTCCACAGAGGCCCCTAACAATAAACAACTTACTCAATAGGTAGCTGAAGAATGATTCTCAGACGAGCTTAGTGTAAGAAGGAACTGGGATGTAATGTCTTTTTTACTCTTTGAATTCCCATTAGTCTCCTCATTGTAGAGGAGTAGACTGTTTGATATTGCCCATAAGCAGAACTTAGGCAGTGTGATGTCTAGTACAGAAATGTTCTGCAGTATTAAATATATCCCATCATGTACTAAGAAGCTACTTCAGCAGCATAATAAACTAAACACCACTATGGTGTCAACATAAATGAGTAAATAACAAATAGATATTTAACATATAAAAAGAAAATTTTAGATTTTGATTTATTTATAAGGTATTTATAAGTGTGTCCTCTTAAATTTAAAGTAATTTTTGAGGATGAGAAACTGAAAAGTAGGTTCCAAATATACACAATTTCAAGAACAAGAGGATTTAGAAACTTCCATTTATAAATACCTCCAAACACAGACAAAAATATGAGCTTAAAGATGTCTACCAACTTCCCCCATTCTGTCTCTTGTCTTCCTTTTTTCTTTGAGAATATTAAACTCTACACCCACATACTATCCTCCATTCTGTTCCTGAAGAGTCTTGAACTCAGGACCTAACAGATTTAAAGTTATAATAAAAATCTTATTTTTTTACAAGGCCATGTGAGTATCAGTTGGTACAACTGACAGTCAAATAGATATCAAACATTCAAAAAAAAAAAAAGAAAGAAAAAAAATGACATACCATAAAATAATTGACAAAGGTTTCACTCTTTGGACAGAGAATGCTACCTTCCCTCTCCTTTAGACTTCTCTATGAAGGTCATTGTCAACTCAGCCAACCTATTAATTTAGCTGCATATCTCAAAGTTGTGTTTCCTTCTTTATTACAAAAAGCCATCTGTGTGTGTGTGTGCATGTGTGTGTGTTATGTGAAAGAGCGATGAATTGAAAGAGAGTTAAAAGAAAAAATAATAATTTTAACAAAATCTACACTGACACAGTAAAATTCAAATAATGCAAAAACTGTGATAGTATATACTATATTATGAAATTGTGAAAAAATGAGTGTTTTAAAGTAACTATTCTGAGTCTCTCTCTCATGCATTCACATATACATACACACATACAATTATACACACATACTCACAAGCTTTCATTCTCAAAAGGTAGACTAGAATGCTCAGAGAAGACCAGGCCATTCTGAAATCTTACCTGAAGTCTTAATGTTTCATCAAAGTCCCTAACTATGCTCCCCAGCAGTAGTTCCCCTATCTCGTATTCTCCAAAACTGTTGACTACAACATTTGAGAGGTTACTCCTTTTCCTTTATCTTCCGTTAAAATATCTGAAGAGGACTCTAGAAAATATGTCCTCCTTCTGGGGGAACAAGGGAGACTGGAATACATTTTCTAACCTTTATTCTGTCTGTAAAATATTAGATGTTCCAAAGTCATTTTAAGTCTTAAACTGTCATAGTCCATTTGAATCCAGTACTGTGGCCCTGTTGGCAGAACGATTCTCTAAAACTGCAATGGAATTTTTAAAATTGTTTTTCTTTTTTTTTTTTTTTGAGTTTTTTTAAAAATTTTTTTATTATTATACTTTAAGTTTTAGGGTACATATGCACAATGTGCAAGGTTAGTTACATATGTATACATGCGCCATGCTGGTGCACTGCACTCACTAACTCGTCATCTAGCATTAGGTATATCTCCCAATGCTATCCCTCCCCCCTCCCCCCACCCCACAACACTCCCCAGAGTGTGATGTTCCCCTTCCTGTGTCCATGTGTTCTCATTGTTCAATTCCCACCTACCAGTGAGAATATGCGGTGTTTGGTTTTTTGTTCTTGCGATAGTTTACTGAGAATGATTTCCAATTTCATCCATGTCCCTACAAAGGACATGAACTCATCATTTTTTATGGCTGCATAGCATTCCATGGTGTATTTGTGCCACATTTTCTTAATCCAGTCTATCATTGTTGGACATTTGGGTTGGTTCCAAGTCTTTCCTATTGTGAACAGTGCCACAATAAACATACGTGTGTATGTGTTTTTATAGCAGCATGATTTATAGTCCTTTGGGTATATACCCAGTAATGGGATGGCTGGGTCAAATGGTATTTCTAGTTCTAGGTCCCTGAGGAATCGCCACACTGACTTCCACAATGGTTGAACTAGTTTACAGTCCCACCAACAGTGTAAAAGTGTTGTTATTTCTCCACATCCTCTCCAGCACCTATTGTTTCCTGACTTTTTAATGATTGCCATTCTAATTGGTGTGAAATGGTATCTCATTGTGGTTTTGATTTGCATTTCTCTGATGGCCAGTGATGATGAGCATTTTTTCCTGTGTTTTTTGGCTGCATAAATGTCTTCTTTTGAGAAGTGTCTGTTCATGTCCTTTGCCCACTTTTTGATGGGGTTGTTTGTTTTTTTCTTGTAAATTTGTTTGAGTTCATTGTAGATTCTGGATATTAGCCCTTTGTCAGATGAGTAGGTTGCAAAAATTTTCTCCCATTTTATATGTTGCCTGTTCACCCTGATGGTAGTTTCTTTTGCTGTGCAGAAGCTCTTTAGTTTAATTAGATCCCATTTGTCAATTTTGTCTTTTGTTGCCATTGCTTTTCGTGTTTTAGACATGAAGTCCTTGCCCATGCCTATGTTCTGAATGGTGATGCCTAGGTTTTCTTCTAGGGTTTTTATGGTTTTAGGTCTAACATTTAAGTCTTTAATCCATCTTGAATTGATTTTTGTATAAGGTGTAAAGAAGGGATCCAATTTCAGCTTTCTACATATGGCTAGCCAGTTTTCCCAACATCATTTATTAAATAGGGAATCCTTTCCCCATTGCTTGTTTTTCTCAGGTTTGTCAAAGATCAGATAGTTGTAGATATGTGGTGTTATTTCTGAGGGCTCTGTTCTATTCCATTAATCTATATCTCTGTTTTGGTACCAGTACCATGCTGTTTTGGTTACTGTAGCCTTGTAGTATAGTTTGAAGTCAGGTAGTGTGATGCCTCCAGCTTTGTTCTTTTGGCTCAGGATTGACTTGGTGATGCAGGCTCTTTTTTGGTTCCATATGAACTTTAAAGTAGTTTTTTCCAATTCTGTGAAGAAAGTCATTGGTAGCTTGATGGGGATGGCATTGAGCCAAGATGGCCGAATAGGAACAGTTCTGGTCTACAGCTCCCAGCCTCAGTGACGCAGAAGACGGGTGATTTCTGCATTTCCATCTGAGGTACCGGGTTCATCTCACTAGGGAGTGCCAGACAGTGGGTGCAGGTCAGTGAGTGCATGCACCGTGCGCGAGCCGAAGCAGGGCAAGGCATTGCCTCACTCGGGAAGTGCAAGGGGTCAGGGAGTTCCCTTTCCTAGTCAAAGAAAGTGGTGACAGATGGCACCTGGAAAATCGGGTCACTCCCACCCGAATACTGCGCTTTTCTGATGGGCTTAAAAAACGGCGCACCAGATTATATCCTGCACCTGGCTCAGAGGGTCCTACGCCCACGGAGTCTCGCTGATTGCTAGCACAGCAGTCTGAGATCAAACTGCAAGGCGGCAGCGAGGCTGGGGGAGGGGCGCCCGCCATTGCCCAGGCTTGCTTAGGTAAACAAAGCAGCAGGGAAGCTCGAACTGGGTGGAGCCCACCACAGCTCAAGGAGGCCTGCCTGCCTCTGTAGGCTCCACCTCTGGGGGCAGGGCACAGACAAACAAAAAGACAGCAGTAACCTCTGCAGACTTAAATGTCCCTGTCTGACAGCTTTGAAGAGAGCAGTGGTTCTCCCAGCTCGCAGCTGGAGATCTGAGAACGGGTAGACTACCTCAAGTGGGTCCCTGACCCCTGACCCCCAAGCAGCCTAACTGGGAGGCACCCCCCAGCAGGGGCACACTGACACCTCACACGGCCGGGTACTCCAACGACCTGCAGCTGAGGGTCCTGTCTGTTAAAAGGAAAACTAACAAACAGAAAGGACATCCACACCAAAAACCCATCTGTACATCACCATCATCAAAGACCAAAAGTAGACAAAACCACAAAGATGGGGAAAAAACAGAGCAGAAAAACTGGAAACTCTAAAAAGCAGAGCATCTCTCCTCCTCCAAAGGAACGCAGTGCCTCACCAGCAATGGAACAAAGCTGGACGGAGAATGACTTTGACGAGCTGAGAGAAGAAGGCTTCAGACGATCAAATTACTCCGAGCTAGGGGAGGACGTTCAAACCAAAGGCAAAGAAGTTGAAAACTTTGAAAAAAATTTAGAAGAATGTATAACTAGAATAACCAATACAGAGAAGTGCTTAAAGGAGCTGATGGAGCTGAAAACCAAGGCTCGAGAACTACGTGAAGAATGAGGAAGCCTCAGGAGCCGATGCAATCAACTGGAAGAAAGGGTAAAATTGTTTTTCTTTTAGTCATCTTAGCATACCTGTAGTTACATCCATGATATTTTGCATATGAAAGCCTATCTCTAAATTAAAATATAGTTTTATTAAATTATCAGACTTTCATGTAAAAGTCCATCCTTAGTCTCTTCATGGAGCCCTTTTGTTGAGCTGAAAGGAATTACGGCATGTTGCTTAATTAGTTGGTTTCAACGAGGATATGAAAGCTATTCTCTGGATTTTGTCTAAATCAAAGACTGAGTCCTAATTGGACTTGTCACTCAAAACATTTCTTAATTTATCTTTTACAAGTTGGACATGAAAAATACTTACATCTTAATCCTGCAAGTCCGATAATTTCCATTTTTTTTTCTCTTTTAATTCTTCTAAACTGGCCAGTGCTTTTCTGAGCTCATCTTTTTCTTGTAGCACTTTTTGTCGCTCTAGTAAATGTAGCTAATTAGTGGTTGGGGGAGAGAGTGATATGTTAGTAACATCACCAGGAGCCTGTTTGCTTTATCAATTGCCTTTTAGGTACTTGCAGCAAATAGTTTTACCAAATGGTTTGTTACTGCATTTTATTCAACCATTAATAATAAATCCCTTGCTGCCTGGAGCCTGCCTCCAAAACCAAAGCCACATAATTTAATAAAAGCTTTCTATTTATAAGTAATGATTACTTTATTACTTAGCTCTTGCTGGGCTAAGTTGTGATATCAAGAGACATGAAAGTCTCTAAATCATAATGATGAAAACAAAAAGATTCACTTCATTTTCTCCTTACATGGTGGTAACAAGTAGTCTACCGCTCTGTTCAATGTCCTGTTTAATCCAGAACCCACGGTAAAGAGGCAGCCTTGTTTGACTACACGGTGGCCTCATGGCAGAGGGAAGAGAGCTGTAGCAACTATTAAATGGATCTTTCATCTTTTACTCAGAATTTGCAAAAACTTTAAATCATGTTCCATTAGCCCAGGTGTTATGGACTAAATTTTGTCCTCCCAAAATTCACATGCTGAAGCATATAACAGCCCATGTGAGTGTATTCAAAGATACAGCCTTTAAGGAGGCAATTAAGGTGAAATGTGGTCATTAAGGTGGGGCCCTAATCCAATAGGACTAGTGTTCTTTGGTTGTTTTTTTTTTTTATTTTTTATTTTTTTGAGACGGAGTCTGGGTCTGTCGTCCAGGCTGGAGTGCAGTGGCGCGATCTCGGCTCACTGCAAGCTCCGCCTCTTAGGTTCACGCCATTCTCCTGCCTCAGCCCCCTGAGCAGCTGGGACTACAGGCACCTGCCACCACGACCCGCAAATTTTTTGTATTTTTAGTAGAGACGGGGTTTCACCCTGGTCTTGATCTCCTGACCTCATGATCCGCCCGCCTCAGCCTCCCAAAGTGCTGGGATTACAGGCATCAGCCACGACACACAGCCAGGACTAGTGTCCTTTTAAGAAGAAAGCAAGAGACACCAGGGATGTGTGCACCCAGAAAAAAGGCCATGCAAGGACATAAAAAGAAGGTAACCATCTGCAAGCCAAGGACATAGGCCTTGGGAGAAAACAACCCTACAGGCACTTTGATTCCAGGCTTCCAACCTCTAGAACTGTGAGAAATCAATGTTGTTTTAGCCTCCTAGTCTACAGTAGTTTCTTATTACAGCACAAGCTGACAAATGCACCAACAAAGTCACATCCTCAACCCTGACAGTAGCGGTGTGAAGTATATTCCTCCCACAGAGAAGCAGTGGGTGTTACATGGTATTAGCAAGGAATATATGAGCTGCTTTGATGAGGACAGCAATAATTTTGAATAATAATCTCACCTAGCATGGATATTTTGCTGGCTAAGAGTGAAGAGATATAAAAATAATTTTAAACTTGGTTCCAGTTTTCACTTGACCTAGTATTTTAATTGTAATCAGCAATTATTATCTAGACTGGTATAACACACATCCAAATTCCTAAAATCTGTAAGCTTTTTGATGGAATAAAAAACACGAAAACAAAACAGACTCCAAAAACACCTGAAAATATAACTGTAATTATTCAAAAGCAAAATTATTAAAGATATACTTCAAGTGTACATTTTTAGACATGGGCCATTAGTTGTGAAAATGTTAAGTTGTATAATAGGTGTGTCTTTGTCTGGACTCCTGCGTGAAGCCTCCAATATCAAAAAGTCTTGTATCGTACATTCATATTTTAACAATTAATACATTGTCCCATATAAGTTAACATAGATATATGAATATTCACCAATCATGAGCCCTGTTCTTCATAATGTTTAATCTTGAAGGAGAGACAGAGGTGGAAACATACTTCCAATTATGAACATCGACTAATAAAAACAGAGACTTAAGGGATAAGTAAGATAGTAGATCTCCAGAGATGGTAGAAATGGATATTTTAAGAAAAGGGTAATAAACCCTGAAATAAATCTCAAAACTTTTTTCATTAATTTAAGTAGAAGAAACAGCATATTGTTAGCTACTTACTCATCTTAGAAATTCTTGCATGGTTTAATTGGCCCTGCATATACATGGAGTGATAGGTGGTAGTTCCCTCCCTCCTGCTCCGAATTAGGGGGCCAGAATACCACTTCCCTTCTTTTCTTACAGCCTTACTGGCATTACATTGTGTTTTGATGATAGCTGGTTTAAGGCAAAAGACATAAAGGGAATACTAATGGTCTACACTTACGTGGTTTGAAGAAATCATATATTGCTGTATATTAAAGGTATCAATGTAAATATAATTATGTCCTTTTGCTACATCAAAACTTGACTGTAACATTGAGGGCTATGGTTTTAAAACTGGTTATGTGAGCCAAAATGCATGGTTCTTGAAATTATTTCCACATTCCCTGAGGTTTAGTAGAAGCTTCAAATTTCCTACTGTTTCTCCAATTGAACTTCAGTGCTTATCTAAGGTCCATGTTAAAGTAGCAAAACCTTTCTTTTGAAAAAAAAAAAAAAAAAAAGATATCCATAGCTAAAGTGTAGTTGGAAACATCCATGAAATTCTTTACCTTCACATACCATATTTTTATGTTGTTTCCTCTTTATAAAAATTTAAAACAATCTTGAAGCATTTTGTTGACTTTATTATGTTTTCTTTGCCCAGATGCTTTCTTCAGTCTACAACTCCCACATTTTACATAACACTACTTATCACATTGTACATTTATTTTCTTAGCAGTATGTAGAACAAAATTTCACAACTGGCCAGGAAACAAGGGCACAGGGAGAACTGGGGCAAATATTTCGGAGTGTACCTCGGTGAGATAGAAATGCATCTAATTGATATAGACAAGGTCTAGATAATAAGAAAGAAGCAGGTGTCTCTTTCATGCATAATCCTCCACTAAAAGCACTGGAAAGGGTTAAATTTTGAGACAAAAGAGACAACCCTAAAACTTCAGGATCTCGGCTTACTCTTGGTCATTGCTCATGTTCTACCAGACATTGTCCCAAACAGCTAAAAGTGTAAGCCTTGATCTCTGTGGTATTTTGTAACTTCAAAGCAAAGGAGCTCAGAGATGGAAAACTGAGGCTCAAAGAAGCCAGGACAACATGGTATCAGAAAAGAGGAACCCTTAAAATACCAATTGATCTTTCCTCCTACCTTTAAGTTGAATGGCTCATAAATTATCTCATATGTCTCTACATCTTACAAGAAACAAAACTATATGGTTGCATGGTCCTCTGATTAAAATTCCCATTAGAAATCTACAGACAAAAATCTCTTCTTCATGTCTCTCATATTAAGTCTAAGCTACATCTGACTTCAGTGAAGATGGCAAATAGCTGTTCCTCTTCCTTAAGCTCACCGTATATTTAACAAAAACTCTAATAAATAGCCCTTCCTCTCTCTTCTTTAACCTGCAATCAAATTATATTTTATCATTATTTTAGGTTGGCATTTATCTTACACAACTAGCCTCTTTTTCTGTTGTGTGTCTTTTTACAAGGAGTTTTGTAGGTCATAATGTGAGTCACTGCAACATGAAGATAAATTGTTCGGAGTAGGGAAAAAATAGAAAAAAAATGGGATTGACGAAGAGGAAAGGAAATTGGTCAGGTTAGCTAATGAGCCAAGAATGTGAGAACATATATTTACTGATTTTTTTTTTCTTCTTTCTGCATCTATAAAGTATCTCCATTTAACAACCTCCTGGGCTTACATATGTGTAACAAGAAAAAAATATTTGAAGAATACTTTACTGTCCCTAATTATCAATTTTGCCCTGGCAACCATCTACTGAAACTAATAATAAAAAGAACCATGATTTGTTTCTCCTACAGTTGGCTGAATTTAGTTAAATTAAAAATAAAGTGTTATTGACATTAGCTTCAGAAGATAAAGATCCAAAGCTGACTTGAGCAGTGAGTTAACCAGAAAGTGATTAAATTCTGTGAATATATATGATGGACCTTATGTCTGAAGATTTTTATATTGACTCTTCTTATGGGCCTTGTTTTAAAAGATCCCAGAACAAATATCTAACAATAATCTAAGGCAATGGCTAATGGAAATGCTACTTTTACAGCTCAAGGGTAACATATTTGTTTAAGAAATAGGTGTACTAGCCTTCCCTGAGACTCTTTCCATAATTGAGTTGATCAATTGTATTTGTACTATAAATGATGATGTCTGGATAATGATTACTGACCCATATGCAGTTCCCAAACCACAGCAAACTTTGAAAATTCAATTACAAGTCCAGACGCTGTATACTGCATATGTAAACTATTTCAGGAAGGAAGATTGCATATTAATAACTTAGTCTATGTGGGTTATCTCTGCAGGCTGGTGGATATTTTGCAGAAATAGTTCTTGGGGAAAGCAAAAGGTATACAGACACTAGACTGTTTCAAGTTTATTTCAACCTACAGCTACATTACAAGTTTACTCTTACAATTAGTATTTGTTTCAATTATTAAAATCTCTCCATTTTAAAAAATTACTTATTTGATTAATATCTTTCAAAGATAAAAATAAATCTGAAGTATCAAGCTGTGTATTCTTGATACCACAGAATATTATGTCATTTTTATGTGCTCAAACTGATTTCCTTCTGATTGTATAGAGTACAGAATAGCAACTGACATTTTTTGGAAAAGTGTAAAAACCAACACTTTGGTAAATGAAGACCACCACCAACCAAAATCTATATCTAGTAGTAGATATGTACAATTTTTAAAAAAATATTAGCATTTATTAAGTTTTACTGCTTATTATAGTTATTAATTCAATTTAACTATTTACCAATCATGTATTTTCTAGGCACCTCCTATGAACCAGGATCTGTACTTGGTGTCCCAGTGATAAAGTAAAACAGCCTGTCCTTCCTGCACTCAAGGAGACAGCTCCATAAGTGGGGAGCTTTTTGAAAATGCAGAATTTGGGGAACTATTCACAGACATTTTTATTAAGTTACATTGAAAAAAGCCTGGGACTAGCTATGATCTCCTGTCTGGTGATTTGGATGTGATAGTCTCAAACATATTTTGAAATATACTTGCCCAAAGAATGGAGAAAGACCCAGCCAGCCCTCCTCATGTGGCTGCTGAGGTAGATATATGTATAATAAAAAAACTGCCAAAAACAAAGTCTCCTGTTCTTCTTTTTTTCATTTATTTTTTTCTACCACTTCAGTTCACATCTTATTTTCTTCCATTTAATAGTTTTCTGCTGTTAGACAAGACAACAGGAAATTTGGATGCTTCATTCCACACCAAATGAATCAGGACCTCCAGGTGAAAAAAAAAAGGGAGGAGCCAAGATGGCCAAATAGGAACAGCTCCGGTCTACAGCTCCCAGCGTGAGCGACGCAGAAGACGGTGATTTCTGCATTTCCATCTGAGGTACCGGGTTCATCTCACTAGGGAGTGCCAGACAGTGGGCGCAGGCCAGTGGGTGCGCGCACCGTGTGCGAGCCGAAGCAGGGCGAGGCATTGCCTCACCTGGGAAGCACAAGGGGTCAGGGAGTTCCCTTTCCGAGTCAAAGAAAGGGGTGACGGACGCACCTGGAAAACTCGGGTAACTCCCACCCGAATATTGCGCTTTTCAGACCGGCTTAAAAAACGGCGCACCACGAGACTATATCCCACACCTGGCTCGGAGGGTCCTACGCCCACGGAGTCTCGCTGATTGCTAGCACAGCAGTCTGAGATCAAACTGCAAGGCGGCAGCGAGGCTGGGGGAGGGGCGCCCGCCATTGCCCAGGCTTGCTTAGGTAAACAAAGCAGCAGGGAAGCTCGAACTGGGTGGAGCCCACCACAGCTCAAGGAGGCCTGCCTGCCTCTGTAGGCTCCACCTCTGGGGGCAGGGCACAGACAAACAAAAAGACAGCAGTAACCTCTGCAGACTTAAATGTCCCTGTCTGACAGCTTTGAAGAGAGCAGTGGTTCTCCCAGCACGCAGCTGGAGATCTGAGAACAGGCAGACTGCCTCCTCAAGTGGGTCCCTGACCCCTGACCCCCGAGCAGCCTAACTGGGAGGCACCCCCAAGCAGGGGCAGACTGACACCTCACACGGCAGGGTATTCCAACAGACCTGCAGCTGAGGGTCCTGTCTGTTAGAAGGAAAACTAACAAACAGAAAGGACATCCACACCGAAAACCCATCTGTACATCACCATCATCAAAGACCAAAAGTAGATAAAACCACAAAGATGGGGAAAAAACAGAACAGAAAAACAGGAAACTCTAAAATGCAGAGCGCCTCTCCTCCTCCAAAGGAACGCAGTTCCTCACCAGCAATGGAACAAAGCTGGATGGAGAATGATTTTGACGAGCTGAGAGAAGAAGGCTTCAGACGATCAAATTACTCTGAGCTACGGGAGGACATTCAAACCAAACGCAAAGAAGTTGAAAACTTTGAAAAAAATTTAGAAGAATGTATAACTAGAATAACCAACACAGAGAAGTGCTTAAAGGAGCTGATGGAGCTGAAAACCAAGGCTCGAGAACTACGTGAAGAATGCAGAAGCCTCAGGAGCTGATGCGATCAACTGGAAGAAAGGGTATCAGCAATGGAAGATGAAATGAATGAAACGAAGCGAGAAGGGAAGTCTAGAGAAAAAAGAATAAAAAGAAATGAGCAAAGCCTCCAAGAAATATGGGACTATGTGAAAAGACCAAATCTACGTCTGATTGGTGTACCTGAAAGTGATGGGGAGAATGAAACCAAGTTGGAAAACACTCTGCAGGATATTATCCAGGAGAACTTCCCCAATCTAGCAAGGCAGGCCAACGTTCAGATTCAGGAAATACAGAGAATGCCACAAAGATACTCCTCGAGAAGAGCAACTCCAAGACACATAATTGTCAGATTCACCAAAGTTGAAATGAAGGAAAAAATGTTAAGGGCAGCCAGACAGAAAGGTCGGGTTACCCTCAAAGGGAAGCCCATCAGACTAACAGCGGATCTCTCGGCAGAAACCCTACAAGCCAGAAGAGAGTGGGGGCCAATATTCAACATTCTTAAAGAAAAGAATTTTCAACCCAGAATTTCATATACAGCCAAACTAAGCTTCATAAGTGAAGGAGAAATAAAATACTTTACAGACAAGCAAATGCTGACCGATTTTGTCACCACCAGGCCTGCCCTAAAAGAGCTCCTGAAGGAAGCGCTAAACATGGAAAGGAACAACCGGTACCAGCCGCTGCAAAATCATGCCAAAATGTAAAGACCATCAAGACTAGGAAGAAACTGCATCAACTAAAGAGCAAAATCACCAGCTAACATCATAATGACAGGATCAAATTCACACATAACAATATTAACTTTAAATGTAAATGGACTAAATTCTCCAATTAAAAGACACAGACTGGCAAATTGGATAAAGAGTCAAGACCCATCAGTGTGCTGTATTCAGGAAACCCATCTCACGTGCAGAGACACACATAGGCTCAAAATAAAAGGATGGAGGAAGATCTACCAAGCAAATGGAAAACAAAAAAAGGCAGGGGTTGCAATCCTAGTCTCTGATAAAACAGACTTTAAACCAACAAAGATAAAAAGAGACAAAGAAGGCCATTACATAATGGTAAAGGGATCAATTCAACAAGAGGAGCTAACTATCCTAAATATTTATGCACCCAATACAGGAGCACCCAGATTCATAAAGCAAGTCCTGAGTGACCTACAAAGAGACTTAGACTCCCACACATTAATAATGGGAGACTTTAACACCCCACTGTCAACATTAGACAGATCAACGAGACAGAAAGTCAACAAGGATACCCAGGAATTGAACTCAGCTCTGCACCAAGCGGACCTAATAGACATCTACAGAACTCTCCACCCCAAATCAACAGAATATACATTTTTTTCAGCACCACACCACACCTATTCCAAAATTGACCACATATTTGGAAGTAAAGCTCTCCTCAGCAAATGTAAAAGAACAGAAATTATAACAAACTATCTCTCAGACCACAGTGCAATCAAACTAGAACTCAGGATTAAGAATCTCACTCAAAACCGCTCAACTACATGGAAACTGAACAACCTGCTCCTGAATGACTACTGGGTACATAACGAAATGAAGGCAGAAATAAAGATGTTCTTTGAAACCAACGATAACAAAGACACAACATACCAGAATCTCTGGGACGCATTCAAAGCAGTGTGCAGAGGGAAATTTATAGCACTAAATGCCCACAAGAGAAAGCAGGAAAGATCCAAAATTGACACCCTAACATCACAATTAAAAGAACTAGAAAAGCAAGAGCAAACACATTCAAAAGCTAGCAGAAGGCAAGAAATAACTAAAATCAGAGCAGAACTGAAGGAAATAGAGACACAAAAAACCCTTCAAAAAATTAATGAATCCAGGAGCTGGTTTTTTGAAAGGATCAACAAAATTGATAGACCGCTAGCAAGACTAATAAAGAAAAAAAGAGAGAAGAATCAAATAGACGCAATAAAAAATGATAAAGGGGATATCACCACCGATCCCACAGAAATACAAACTACCATCAGAGAATACTACAAACACCTCTACGCAAATAAACTAGAAAATCTAGAAGAAATGGATACATTCCTCGACACATACACTCTCCCAAGACTAAACCAGGAAGAAGTTGAATCTCTGAATAGACCAATAACAGGAGCTGAAATTGTGGCAATAATCAATAGTTTACCAACCAAAAAGAGTCCAGGACCAGATGGATTCACAGCCGAATTCTACCAGAGGTACAAGGAGGAACTGGTACCATTCCTTCTGAAACTATTCCAATCAATAGAAAAAGAGGGAATCCTCCCTAACTCATTTTATGAGGCCAGCATCATTCTGATACCAAAGCCTGGTAGAGACACAACCAAAAAAGAGAATTTTAGACCAATATCCTTGATGAACATTGATGCAAAAATCCTCAATAAAATACTGGCAAACAGAATCCAGCAGCACATCAAAAAGCTTATCCACCATGATCAAGTGGGCTTCATCCCTGGGATGCAAGGCTGGTTCAACATACGCAAATCAATAAATGTAATCCAGCATATAAACAGAGCCAAAGACAAAAACCACATGATTATCTCAATAGATGCAGAAAAAGCCTTTGACAAAATTCAACATCCCTTCATGCTAAAAACTCTCAATAAATTAGGTATTGATGGGACATATTTCAAAATAATAAGAGTTATCTATGACAAACCCACAGCCAATATCATACTGAATGGGCAAAAACTGGAAGCATTCCCTTTGAAAACTGGCACAAGACAGGGATGCCCTCTCTCACCGCTCCTATTCAACATAGTGTTGGAAGTTCTGGCCAGGGCAATCAGGCAGGAGAAGGAAATAAAGGGTATTCAATTAGGAAAAGAGGAAGTCAAATTGTCCCTGTTTGCAGATGACATGATTGTTTATCTAGAAAACCCCATCGTCTCAGCCCAAAATCTCCTTAAGCTGATAAGCAACTTCAGCAAAGTCTCAGGATACAAAATCAATGTACAAAAATCACAAGCATTCTTATACACCAACAACAGACAAACAGAGAGCCAAATCATGAGTGAACTCCCATTCACAATTGCTTCAAAGAGAATAAAATACCTAGGAATCCAACTTACAAGGGATGTGAAGCACCTCTTCAAGGAGAACTACAAACCACTGCTCAAGGAAATAAAAGAGGATACAAACAAATGGAAGAACATTCCTTGCTCATGGGTAGGAAGAATCAATATCGTGAAAATGGCCATACTGCCCAAGGTAATTTACAGATTCAATGCCATCCCCATCAAGCTACCAATGCCTTTCTTCACAGAATTGGAAAAAACTACTTTAAAGTTCATATGGAACCAAAAGAGAGCCCGCATCGCCAAGTCAATCCTAAGCCAAAAGAACAAAGCTGGAGGCATCACACTACCTGACTTCAAACTATACTACAAGGCTACAGTAACCAAAACAGCATGGTACTGGTACCAAAACAGAAATATAGATCAATGGAACAGAACAGAGCCCTCAGAAATAACACCACTTACCTACAACTATCTGATCTTTGACAAACCTGAGAAAAACAAGCAATGGGGAAAGGATTCCCTATTTAATAAATGGTGCTGGGAAAACTGGCTAGCCATATGTAGAAAGCTGAAACTGGATCCCTTCCTTACACCTTATACAAAAATCAATTCAAGATGGATTAAAGATTTAAACGTTAGACCTAAAACCATAAAAACCCTAGAAGAAAACCTAGGCATTACCATTCAGGACATAGGCGTGGGCAAGGACTTCATGTCCAAAACACCAAAAGCAATGGCAACAAAAGCCAAAATTGACAAATGGGATCTAATTAAACTAAAGAGCTTCTGCACAGCAAAAGAAACTACCATCAGAGTGAATAGGCAACCTACAACATGGGAGAAAATTTTCGCAACCTACTCATGTGACAAAGGGCTAATATCCAGAATCTACAGTGAACTCAAACAAATTTACAAGAAAAAAACAAACAACCCCATCAAAAAGTGGGCGAAGGACATGAACAGGCACTTCTCAAAAGAAGACGTTTATGCAGCCAAAAAACACATGAAAAAATGCTCATCATCACTGGCCATCAGAGAAATGCAAATCAAAACCACTATGAGATATCATCTCACACCAGTTAGAATGGCAATCATTCAAAAGTCAGGAAACAACAGGTGCTGGAGAGGATGTGGAGAAATAGGAACACTTTTACACAGTTGGTGGGACTGTAAACTAGTTCAACCATTGTGGAAGTCAGTGTGGCGATTCCTCAGGGATCTAGAACTAGAAATACCATTTGACCCAGCCATCCCATTACTGGGTATATACCCAAATGACTATAAATCATGCTGCTATAAAGACACATGCACACGTATGTTTATTGCGGCATTATTCACAATAGCAAAGACTTGGAACCAACCCAAATGTCCAACAATGATAGACTGGATTAAGAAAATGTGGCACATATACACCATGGAATACTATGCAGCCATAAAAAATGATGAGTTCATATCCTTTGTAGGGACATGGATGAAATTGGAAACCATCATTCTCAGTAAACTATCGCAAGAACAAAAAACCAAACACCGCATATTCTCACTCATAGGTGGGAACTGAACAATGAGATCACATGGACACAGGAAGGGGAATATCATACTCTGGGGACTGTGGTGGGGAGGGGGGAGGTGGGAGGGATAGCATTGGGAGATATACCTAATGCTAGATGACGAGTTAGTGGGTGCAGCGCACCAGCATGGCACATGTATACATATGTAACTAACTTGCACAATGTGCACATGTACCCTAAAACTTAAAGTATAATTAAAAAAAAAAAAAAAGAAAGACAAAAAAAAAAAAAAGGAAAAAAAACATCTTGGGAAAGATCTTCCCTAATGGTCCAGTATGAATACAGGTTAAGTATCCCTTCTCTGAAATGCTTAGAACCAGAAGTGGTAGAGATTTTTGGATATTTTTGAATTTTGGAATATCTGTGTATACAAAGAGAGGTATCTTGGGTATGGGGCCTAAGTCTAAACGTGAAATTCATTTCTGTTTTGTATACACCTATCACACATAGCCTAAAGGTAATTTTATACAATATTTTTAATAATTTTGTACATGAAACAAAGCTTATGTACACTGAACCATCAGAGAGCAAGAGGCCAGGTGTGGAATTTTCCACTTGTAGTGTCATTTCAAATTTTGGAGCATATCAGATTTCAGATTCAGGATGATCAACCTGTATAGCAATAAGATCGTCTACCAGAAATGTCATCTACTTTCCCAAACCTTTCCAGTGATTTCTGTAACGCTATTTAAAATACGTATCAATAGGTCAACAGGGCCTAAAATAATATTGATATAGCAGTACTCACCCTTTGGTTAACATCACAAACATTTCTTAGGTACTGTCTAGAATTAGGACATACTTGCATTCCTTTTGCTATAGAAGCTTTTTGAGAAAATAAGTATACACATTTATAAATGCAGAGAAGACGGGTGTCTCCCCTAAAGCTGTCAGCCAACTTGATAGATTTTTAATAAACATTCTTGAGTATCAATGAGAGCAAAAAAAAAAAAAAAAAGTGGAGATCTGCTTTTTCTTTCTTCTTTTCATTAATCTCTATTTGGAGAAACACTGGTCTTGGAAATGAATTGACAAGTAACATGACCTTAGACAAATCAATTAAGTTTCTTGACCCCTGACTTTTTTTCATCTGTATAATGCTATTTTTACTAAGGATTTATTAATGTCCTTCCAGCTCTGATATTTTCTTATTGATTCTAATTACATTTCAGCTTTGTTCATTTTCTTTTTGATACAAATTCCTTTGATGGGAATCTCTTTAAACAAAAATTTTGAGATTTTAAAAAATTGTAATCTTTGATAACTTCTACATTTTTCATCCTCTTATTTTAAATTTATTTTCTCTTGTTTACCACTAGCTAATCTTCAAGTCTTGAAGTCAGCTCAGATTGGAAAATATATGAAAGCCCAGTTCTTGTTTCTTTCCTATTTGCATTTGCTTTTTATAGAAATCTGGAAAAATTAACAAATTATAAAATGGTTTGTAATAATTATTTCAAATATCTTTTCTAGGGTTTCTAATTGCTTTTCATTCATTGGAGATGACAGTTCCAAATATATTCACCTTTGTAAATGAAGAGGATAGAATTTTAATCAGACGAATGAGAAAACAAAAGTGCTATGATTAGAAAAACTTGAGGATTATTCTAACCAGCAAGCGAAGATCTCTTAAAATCTTCAGAGGAATTGCAGAATTAAAAAAAAATATATGTGGCAAGAACTCGATTGGATAGATAAATACAGGTAATAGATATCTTTGAGGTAATATAGAACCTCAATTTAAATAGATTAATGTAAGAATTTTAAGAATGCTGATGAACTTGATATATTACAATAATCCTTTCTGGCCTGAAGGAAATAGAAATAAATAGGAGCAAGCCACAGTGAAAAAACATACAATCTGTCTCACTGGGTGAGAGGGTTGTCCTGAAAACATCCGACGTCTGGAATGCCCTTGTCTCCAAGTATGCAAGTCCTCCAAACACCCTGAGGCTAATATAATGCCAACAAGTAAATGGACTTTGTTTATATACATGGGAACTTTTTAAGAAATCAAAACAGATTAAAATTCTTGAAAGCAGTATGACTGATCAATAACTAAATCTATCCATAACTGAGAATTTGCACAACCTGGGCAACAAGCATTTTCCAGGAATAAATTGCTATTCATCCATAGTGTGTAAATGACTCTTCCAAAACAGTTTTAAGAGATGTCACCATTTTATCTTATTTTTTTCTTCCTGTTCCATCTTCCACTGTCTCAAACTCTCTTTACTTTGTTCCTCAGGAACAGCTTTTATCTGCTCTTATTTCCTTTAAATATGTGATAATCTTTGCTCTTTGACTCTATTTTCCTAAAATATGGTTGTTCTAATTAATTTTACCTCAGCTGACATTAAGAGCATTGTAAAAATTAATAACAATCTTACACAAGAATCTTTCTTAATACTATGAAATGTAATCAGGTTTACCATTTTTATAAATGTCTTTGTTTAGAGTAAAACAGGTGACGATATGGCTTTATCATCAAAGGATTCATCTCAATGCTAACCTAAAAAGAGAGGAAATTAGTTCTGATATAGGATCCAAACACAATGAAGCATTTTAACTCATGCATATAACAATCTCTTTATCTCAATCAACTGCTACTCTTCTGTTATACAACGAATTTCCTTCTTTCAATTATTTTCTAAGAAGCATTCTATTTTTGGCATAAAATATTGATTTCTGTAAACAAAAATTCATGAACGTACAACATAAGCATGAAGACTTTAGATTTATGTATGATTTCTGAGCAGGGGCTGTTAATTTTGGTTGACTTTGAGAGAACATTTGAATTGATTAGTATTAACTATTTTTAAATCAGTAGAGACTGAGTTATCATATACATATAGATGTGTATATGCGTATGTATGTATGTATTTTTCTTCTTTTTTTTAAGTAATAGGAGTAATGGGGCAAGATAAACTCGTATAGACTAAAGAAAATAAACTTGTATAGACTAAAGAAAATAAGTTGGCACATTTGAATTGTAGTATACAAAAGTGCAACCTATTATAAATGTATATATGTATTAAGTATGATGAGTAATTACTCCTGTAATAACTATGTCTCCGAAGATCCTTCCTGGAAAATTGTTTCCTCCTAAATGTGCTGCTGCAATTAACTTGTATTTTCCTATTGAAACACACACTATTGCAATATGCTATGTTGCTTCCTTGCTTGAGTACACGTTATTTGAGTAAACTTTGTGACAGCAGGGAGGGACCACACCTCTCTTTTTCTCATTCTTTTTTCTCCAACACCTTGTCTAATATATGAACAGAGTTTTGGCTTCATAAATACCCATTGAAATAAATGAGAGGCACCTTGTCATTCCTGCAAAGTCATGCTCAACCTCAACGCCAGTAATCTGGTTCATTATTTTTTGTTATCTTTTTTTCTAACAGTGGAATAAGTGTTGCAGTGATTTTATATTATTATGTCCTATGTTATTGACCCTGACACTTCCATTGGATACCTTAACACCATCTGTTCTATGCATCACTGCAGAGAAAGGTTGATAAAAGATTGATACCTGTCATCTTAGGAAGTCATTTGTGCACTAGTTAAAGCTATTATAGGTGGCATGACAGTCTCTGGAAAATGTCCATTTTCCTTTTGTAAAGTAATTCTGTTGTTTATGTCATGTCTCCATTGATGAGCCCATTGTCTCTCAAACTATTCACTTGCCACTTTCTAATTTTATAATCTCCACACCTTTGGAATCTGCCAATACAACAGAGCATTAGACAATTTTCTTGGACTTCATGCTTGATCTGCTTCAATCTATACTATTTGTTATAAACCTTGATGACTGACAGATCAGACCTATCATCTTGGATCCTCTGTAGTGGCATAATTTTGTCTTTGACAGATTATAACTTAAAATTGCTGAGAATACTCTGTCAACTTTAAAATGTATCTGTAATATTTACAAGTATATCATTTTTGTCTTAAGTACTACAAAATACCTTCCCCTTATGAGAGTCAGTTAACTATTTTTAACTAGTTGCATTAAAAAGTGAAAACTATTTTTCATTTCTAAATATGCTATTCTCTTCTAAGTAAATTAGGATAAAGTACTTTCTATTGAAAATCAAAATTATAAATCTCTTATCTTCAAACTTACTATATACTTGTGAGTTTTTTATGTTAGGGAGTGCTTGAGTATAATGGGAGATCAATATAAAACCTCATTTAAGAAACATTTTTGCATCTAAAATCATGCCTAATAGAAAGCTGAGGCAGTAGAAGTGGTGAGCGTTCCTGATAAAATTCTTCTTTATGAGTAAAAAAAGTTCAAGACAAATGTATTATGAATCTGATTTTTTTCATATTTGTACCAAAATAAAAAATGTTACATTATGAAGTCATGGGTGGTTTTTACTGAGAGTGTTAAATTGTGGAGAACTAGTTATTTTCTCATAAGCCTTTTTTTGTCTGTGGTTACTCTTCAGTTACAATTGATGTCCTTAATGGCAGAGGATACATCCATATCCACCATATCAGTCACATTCCAAGTAGCTGACTGTTGAATGCCTGGTGCATTAAGTAAGAGGCATCGGCCAAGAATGTTGAGAAAATTAAAGGGTTGTTAGAATAGAAAGAAAAAAGCTGAAAAAATATGGTTAGTGAGAAATGCTGTACAGTATCATCCTTTAAATTTGACAGAAAAGTTGATTTCATCGAGAGCAGAAGAGTGGTTACAGTGTCATTTTTAACATAAGTTGAATATGTACTTAATTTTTAGTAGGAATGGTATATTTTCTGAATTTGTAGATAACGTTATTTTTATTTAATCAGTTTCTACAGCCTTTCACCTTTCTTATAATCCACTTTATTATGACTATCTATAAATGTTTACCATTTATTATCTTGTATACCTTCTTTTAAATTTTCTTACATGGATCTCTTCGAGTGAAGCGACCAGACGGTAGACACTTTTTATGAGTAGCTGTGATATGGGAGTGCTGGGAAGTGAAGGGCATGGTCCCTTTAAATGATACGGAAGTGGGGAAGGGAAGTGCTGGGTAAAGGAGGGCATGGTCCCTGGCTAGGGTTTCACCTGCCTTCTGCCCAAATGTTGCATTTCCTAAGACCACCCTTGGCCGCTATGCCCGCATCCTCTGTCTATAAAAATCTCTGAGACCCTAGCAGGCAGACACACAAGCGGCTAGACATCGAGAGGATGTCAAGAGGAGCACGCAGGTGGAAGATACTGGCAGGCCAGCAGGCCATCGGCCAGCAGAATGATGCAGAATTTGGCCAGAGCAGTTGGAGAAGCTCCACGGCCCCACATCAGGGAAAAACCATCTCCCTTCTGGCTCCCCTATCTGCTGAGAGACATTGCCACTAAATAAAACCTTGCACTCATTCTCCAACCCCAAGTGTGAGCCAATTCTTTCAGTACATCAAGGCAAGAACCTGGAGTACAGAAAGCCCTCTGTCCTTGCAGCAAGGTAGGGGGTGTAATTGAGGTGGTTAACACAAGCCTATAGATGGCAAAACTAAAAGAGCACCCTATAAACACTCACCCACTGGGGCTTCAGGAGCTGTAAACATTCACCCCTGGACACTGCCGTGGGGTCGGAGCCCCACAGCCTGTCCATCTGTATCCTCCCGGAGAGGTTTGAACAGCGGGGCACTGAAGAAGCAAGCCGCTTCCCCTGTCACATGCCCTGCAAGGGGGACAAGGAAACCTTTCTCCTTTCAGGTGCTATCACAATACCTGTATAAGTAGTCATTCCACAAATGTAACTTGAGCTAAATTTAATAGATTATGGAGATTAATTGGAATAAAAAAATGCTTCAAGTATAATCATTTCTTTTCCTCTGTTATCTGGGACATAACCAACAGTTAGAAGTTTAATACTAAAAAGATGATTCTCACACAAACCTAGGATAAACATATTTTAAGATTATATACAACTCATTAATGAGGGAACCAAAAAGAAGGTAAAACTGGTTTAAAATACATTTTGTGGAACAGGCATATAAAGATAATGTGGGGAGAACTGTTAAAATAAGACTGCTAGATAAAATACAGCACTTGTTAACAGCCTATAAAACAATATGTTAATCTTTCATGTTTTCTTTTCTACAAAGAGAAATCTACGAGTTGGCATGTAAATTCATACAGTCAAAGTTACATACATATAATAATAGTTCTGCTGGTGTGTTTGTAAGCCAATGTTCAAGCTTTAATGTTCAAGTTTCAATGTTCAGTGTTCAGCATTGAAAGTTACTTCCACACTCTTTGCTTTTTTTTGAAGTTTTTAATGATTTTTTTAAACAGAGTCAATAAACTCTTAAATAGGGCCTAATAAATATGTCTGCTTTTTCCCCAACTGTTTATATGGAAGAACTCTTAACTCCTTTATCCAAAAGAAAACAACTGCTATCATGTTTGTCTCTCTAGGCTGTGAATGGTAGACTTGAATCCCAAAATCCAAGAGCCAGCCATAAACTGCAATCAGAATTTAAGAGGACTTAATGAATTCATTTTCTCAAGAATTTTGCAGAAGAGTCTCGGTAGAGGAATTAATAAGAAATTAGTCACTATAATATACAGACATTGGTGAATAAAGAGTAATAGATTAAGACCTATATAAGGAGTCTGGAGAACAAAAACAAAAATTTCTTTACCAGAGCCTTGGGGTGGTGGGAGGGGAGAGGGACACAAGGAGAAGCATATGAATACACAGCCATACTTGGATTGTTTTAATCTCATTCCAGTAGAATTGAATGACTGGTTTGCAAGAACATTGCTAAAGGTCAAAAGTATAGGCTGCTCCAAAGTAACCTCTGACTATCCAAAAGATGCTGTGTAAATCAAGGCCTCCAACATGATTGTATTAATAAATATGTTTAAATGCATATGCACAGGCAAAGACATGTTGTCTCATTTGTTAATTACTTCAAGGCGTTAGGTCTTGGGTTCACTAAATTTTAAAACTTGATATTTTTATGTATTACTGAATCTAAAAAGAAAAGCAAAAAATAACAAAAAAGCAAAATCTAATATTTTATAATATAAAGTGAAAAAAGGGCGTTATATCAAATTTGATGTATTGTGATACTAACATGTCACATCTAGTTAATCAGATGTCCTGTTAGGCTTCATTGCCTACATGCTACCATAACTAGAGGTGACAGTTTAGAACATTTTATGTGTTAAAAGACATAAATAGAAGTACATTCTTTACAATATCAGGCAGGGAATTCTAAGTCAATTGGTCTGGGCTATCAAATACAAGTGAAAAAATTTCTAAGTGCACAAGAAAAAGGAAAAGCTTAGCTTCAAAAGTTGTGCTAGTGGGGTACTTTAATTATGCTATCAAATTATATTTGAAAGAGGACTGATTATTTCAATGCTGAAACATATACACACAAGGGCAAAAGATCATTTTTAAACACAGCAGGCTCCTCTACATCCTGCTACAGGATCCTACTTAAAATGGCAAATGCAGATTTCATTGTGATGTTGATACTCTGTTTCTTCCCCCAAGGCTTGCTTTTCAACTTTTCTTGCTTGCAAATTTTCATCCTATAGCGTTAAGCAAGCATTTAGAGGATTTCACTTGGGATAATTCATTCTCACAGTCAGAATCAGTTATGTGTGCAACAATGGCCTGTCTATTCTGACATTATTGGAAATGAAGAAATGATTTTTCTTTCAGCAGACTTGATAAGCCTTGTAAAATCTTTGTTTCAAACACCTTAAGAGTCCCTATGTATTTCCTAGCTACTTTTAGCTTAAAGTCTTGTACTGTTTGGTGACATGTTCAGCGTAAAAAGTATTTACATCCTACAGATTCAAATAAAAAATTGCTATAAATCATAGGCAAAAATTAGTGGTTAGATCATCTGTTAGAATATCTGCCAATGACAAGGTTATTTCAATATCTAGATTGATTTTGTATGTTGAAAATAAAATGCTACAACCCTTTTCTCTGGAGGGCAACTTTAAAAATAAATTTAATCTATTTATAGGGCATTAATTTAAAAATCAGTTACTTGGTTTACAAATGAGATGTGGAAGAACTACAGAATGTTAGAATTTAAGTTTTTTTAAAAGTATTGAGTCTACTATACATCTTATTTATGTATTTTTTTGGGATGAATATACATTTAAACAGGGACAAGTAATTTTTCTAAAATACAAATTGAAAAGATAAAAGTGAGAATCTCCAATGGGTAGACATAATTTGAGCACATTGGTATCACAAGTTTTAATACCTAGCCTTACAATTTCTAAAGAATGTATTATTAAAGAAATAAAGAAAATTATTATTTAAAAGATGGAGTAAACTTTGCTTCCCCCAGGCTCACTTCCGATGTCCTTGATTTTTTTTATACTTCCTATTTTAGATAATTTCATCTTCTTATTTTCTGTTCACAATATCTTATGCTTCTAACTATGTTGCTAGCCATATTTCATCTATTTAATAAATATCTAAAGATATCCAGTGACCTTTAGATTACTTCATTTTCATTGATAAGATCCTAATTCCCAGCCCCAAGTTCTTCCTTCAGACAATGCTGGGTCTAATTTTAAGAATTTGAGAGAGTAGAAGAATAAGAAAAAGACTTGGTGTTCGGGACAAGAGATACATGTTATAGTGACACAGTTGAGAGTATCAGAAAGTGTATAGAACTAAATTGGCCCCACAATAGTGGAGGACCCTAATGTTTAACAGCAATGACCCCTACATAGTAGAATTTCAGGTGACAATTTTATTTTCAGATTAATTGATTAGTTGGCTTGCCTTTATTGGATAATTTTACTATTCTGGACTTGTATTACCTATAAAATATTGGTGAATTCATTTTAAAAAAAGACAATAAGAGATGACTGGGATTCCATATGATATTTGGAGTAGCAGAAAAATCCCCAATTAAACAATGACTACAAACTATTGGAAGCAAATCTAATGAAGTTCACTGTATCTACCTGGAATATATGGATTTGGGAAGAAAAGCTTAATCAAGCCATATAGACCTAAAATAAACAAAAATAAAGGCATTTGCAACTTTTTCTTTCAATAAGTTTTTTTCTACTAATTTTTCATGTGTCCCAAGCTTCAGCTTATTACTTGCCGCTCTAGTCTTCCCTTTCTTTTTTCATTATTCAAACTTAGTCAATCACATGTTTTTGTCTAATCAACTTACTATTTATTGATCTCCTAAAGAAGACATTCTTCATACATTAGAGCCATGTTCTACTGTTTTTATCCTAGATTGATAGTACCTCTCACTTATTTTCATGTTCTAGGCAATGGGTAGCTTTCTTCTGCAGCTAAAATATTCTACGACGCTATGATCAAAAGTGCCATGAACAAAAGTGAATGGACTTTTAATGATGAGAACGTGGGGTTCACTAAGTGTGTTGCATTCTATATGTAAAATGTAAGTTTTGGAGTCAAGATTGGAATACAGATTTTAACACATATTACAATCTACTATTACAAACTAAAAGTAATCTGCCATTGCTTTTAGTGGCAAAACCACAATTGCTTTTGCACCATCCTAATACTTTCCATATATGATCTTAAATAGAAAGATATAACTAGAGACTTACTCATATTTAAAATGAAGATAAATAATATTAATTATAAACTTGTCTTATTTTATCTAAAGAGATAATATGTAAAAGTTTTTAGCACAGTGTTTGAAATATAGTAAATTTTCAAGAAACATATTCTCATTACTAGTTAGTATTTTATACTGTATGTGTATATTTTTGGAAAGAGTATGCAATAAATGTTTAGCAGTTCCTTTCACCAATTTTCTTTGATGGAATAATGTTTTTAAGTTTGAATCAATGAGGTGTAGGTGAACCTGATAAATCTGCAAATTCCAGAAGTTGTCCATGACCCAGTTCTGACTAGTGTATTCTAACTGGATGGCTGTAATTAATTTGTCCAGATGTGAACGTGTGACCCAATGTAGATGTAAAATTAAATCTTAGCTATTCCCTAGATGAGAGAATTAAAATTCTGACCACATCATTTTATTTCCTGACTCTAAAACTAGCTATAATTCTAGACTTTTTAGTTATACACAATTGTGTTTGAGAGCTATCTCATATCAACTTATGAGATACAACTATGAAATTATTAGAAATATTTTGAGGTCATTTTTAGACACAGAAATTATTAAAAATAAACATTTTAATTTATAATTAAATTATATTAAAAATAAGGAAAATACATTTAAATTTAAATATAAAAATAAATTTAAATTTAAATTCATCACTTCCTAAGTATTTCGCTATATTTTGCTGTGATTTATGCTACCGAAAATATTTACATAGATGATGTTTGTATCATGGCAACACTAAATAATGGCAAGCTAATGTGCATCTCTCCAACTTCCTATTAATGGTCTCAGGTTGTAGCTTGTAATTCAGTCATGAAGAGAGTATTTACAGCATGAAAATTAACACCGCATATCAGGGTTTGATTTAATATTTTGTTGATTGTGTGGAATAAAAATAATTAATAAAAGTAAAAATAAAGAATAAAAGTATGTTAATAATGCAAATTATTTTTTAAATTATGTCTGTAACCATTACATTGTGAACTGCCCCAACATAAAGGACATATTATCCTTGTATTAAAAAATTTTGATTCTCAGAAGAGTGTATCATTGGTGAACAAGTAATGCTTTTAATGCTACTTTTATCTTACCACTAATGTATATAAAAATAGTAACCAATATTCATATTGAAACTATTTATTTGCTAATTGCAGTCAGTTATCTATGGATTTAAGAGTTTGGCAAAAATTAACAAAAACTCCCCCTGAAAAGGGAACTAATATTTTATTACTTGTGCATTATATGCTATGCATCTTCATATTAGTAAAACATAAAAAAAAGTTGCATATAAAACTTTTTTGAGAGATAATTCTTTTTTTTTTTTTTTTTTCTGAGACAGAGTCTCACTCTGTTGCCCAGGCTGGAGTGCAGTGGCGCAGTCTAGGCTCACTGCTAGCTCCGCCTCCCGGGTTCACGCCATTCTCCTGCCCCAGCCTTCTGAGTAGCTGGGACTGCAGGCGCCTGCCACCATGCCTGGCTAATTTTTTTGTGTGTTTTTAGTAGAGACGGGGTTGCACCATGTTAGCCAGGATGGTCTCGATCTCCTGACCTCGTGATGCACCTGCCTCGGCCTCCCAAAATGCTGGGATTAGAGGCATGAGTCATCACACCCGGCCAGATTTGGAAATTTTAGAGAAGCTACAAGCCTAGCCAAAAAAAGGCTATTATTGCTCAACCTCTAAGGCAAATTCTGTGATGTGAATCTGAAGTTGTTACTTACTGAAGTATGACATTTATCAGAAAGACAACTTTTCTCAATACCTTTCTAAAATATGATCAACCTTAAAAAAAAAAACAAAACCAAGACCGATCTATCTGATGTCTTCAAGAGACCCATCTCACATGTAATGGCATCCATAAGCTCTAAGTAAAGGGTTGGAGAAAGATCTATCACACACATGGAAAATTTAAAAGTGAAGGAGTCACTCTTCCTGCATCAGAAAAAACAGACTTCAAACCAGTAACAGTAAAAAAACAGCAAAGAAAGGCATTACATAATGATAAAGGGTTCAATTCAACAAGAAGACTAAGCTATCTTAATTATATTTGCACCCAATATTGGAGCACCCATATTCATAAAACACATACTTCTAGATCTACAAGGAGCCCCAGACAGCCCACACAGTAATTGTGGGGAACTTCAACAACTCACCAACAGTATTAGACAAATCATCAAGGCAGAAAACTAACAAAGAAACTCTGGACTTAAGATTGACATTTGGTCAGCTGGACCTAATAGACATCTACAGAATTTTCCATTCATCAACGACAAAATACACATTTTTCTCATGTGTATATAGAACATATTTCAAGATGGACCACATGCTCAGCCATAAAGCAAGTCTCAATAAATTAAAAAAAATATAGAAGTCATACAAACCACATTCTCAGAACACAGAGGAAAAAATATAAATCAATGCCAAGAAGATATCTTAAAATCACAAAATTGCAAGGAAATTAAACAACTTACTCCTGAATAACTTTCAGGCAAGCAACAAAATATAGGCAGAAGTGAAAAATATTATTTGAAATAAGTGAAGAGAGACAAAACATATTAAAATTTCTGGGATATGGTGAAAGCAGCGTGAAGAGGAAAGTTTATAGCTAAACACCTACCTCAAAAATTTAGGAAGATTGCAAACTAATGATCTAACATCACATCTAGAGGAACTAGAAAAAGAATAACAAGCTAACTCCAAAGCTGGCAGAAGAGAAGTAGTAACTAAAATCATTGTGGAGCTGAATGAAATTGAGACCTCAAAACCCATACAAAGAATTAACAAAACCAAAAGTTTATTTTTTGAAAATATAAACAGGATTGTTAGACCACTAACAGAGGGAAGGTCTAATTATGCACAAACAGAAATGAGAGGTGACATTACAACCAATCACACAGAAATACAAAAGATCCTCAGAGACTATCATAAGCACCTCTATGCACACAAACTAGAAAATCTAGAAGAAATAAATTCCTGAGAACATGCAATCTTCCAAGATTGAATGGGAAAGATATTGAAACACTGAACAGACCAACATTGAGTTCTGAAATTGAATCAGTGATTAAAAAAAAAACCTACTAATCAAAACAACTCTGGACCAACTGGATTCACAGCCAAATTCTACAAGTTGTATGTAGAAGAGTTGTTACAAATTCTCCTGAAACTATTTCAAAAAATTAAGAAGAAAGGACTCCCCCACAAGTCATTTTACAAAGCCAGCATCACCCTAATATCAATGCATGGTAAAGACACAACAACAAAGAAAACTACAGGCCAATATCTCTGATTAATAGAGATGCAAAAATCTTCAACAATTTACTAGGAAACCAAATTGAATAGCACATCAGTTAATTCACCAAGATCAAGTAGGCTTCATTCCTGGGATGAACGTTGGTTCAACATGTGGGATTTAATAAATGTGACTTACCACATAAACAGAATTTGAAACAAAAAAAATATGACCACCTCAAGAGATGCAGAAAAATATTTCAATAAAATCCAACATCTGTTGATGATAAAAATTCTCAAGACACTAGACATTAAAGGTACATGCTCCCTAATAACAGCCATCTATGACAAACCCATGGCTGACATCATACTGAAGAGGCAAAAGCTGGAAGCCTTCCCTTAATAGCTGGAACAAAATATGGATGGCCACTCTCACCACTCCTATTCAACATAGTTCTGAAAGTGCTAGCCAGAGGAATCAACAAGAGAGAGAGAAAAAAAAGAGCATCCAAATAGAAAAAGAAATCAAACTATCTCTCTTCACCTGATATTATTCCACACCTAAAGACTCCTACAAAAGGCTCCTGGAACTGATAAATTATTACAGGAAAGCTTCAGGATAAAAAACCAATGTACACAAATTAGTCACATTTGTGTACCCCAATAACGTTCAAGCTAAGACTGAAAACAAGAACATAATCTCATTTAAAATAGTTACAAAAATTAAAATACCTGGAAATACATCTAACCAAGGAGGCAAAAGATCTCTAAGAAGAAAACTGTAAAACGCTGGTAAAAGAACTCATAGATGACACAAATGCAAAATTATTCCATGCTCATGAATTGGAAGAATCAATATTGTTAAAGTGACCATACTGTCCAAAGCAATCTACAGATTCAATGCTATCCCTATGAAACTATGAATACCATTTTTCACAGAATTAGAAAAAAAAAACTATTCTAAAATTCATTTGGAGCCCCTAAAAGCCTGAGCAGTCAAAGCAGTTCTATGAAGAGAGAACAAAAGAGAAATATCTAATATCCAAATTGTAGCTGTAGGTAAGCCATGGCATTTTGCCTATGCCCTTTCCTTTTCACTCCGAAGTAGGTTTTACAATTGCAAATGTCTCACGTACGTGCATACATATCTGTGTATGTGTGTGCATGAGTGTGTGTAAACTAAGAAAGCCCTTTTAGTCCACATTACCTGGGAGCAGTCATATGATACATAAAAATAAGTATAAAAAAATAAAAATTACCTTTACAGAAGCTAAAAATCAACAGAGTAAAAATCAACACTCTTAATATTCATAGAAATGTGGAGACACACCATGTATTTCCATAAGATGTTCAAACAATGTTTGAGTTAAGCCTCTCGAATTCTCAATAGTTTACACAGATGTCAGTTCATAAGCAGTACACATAGAACATGGAGACAAGTATAATTCCTGAAGGGTTAATTTACAAGTGGATGGATTAGGGTTGGGGTACAGATACCACAAAGGATAGTGAAGTAACCTGTCACTTCCTAGCAGCCATTTCCTTACCACAAGCACATCTGAAGGAGAAGGTGCATTACTCAAAATCAGAAGTAAAACATCTTGTACAGTCTGTGCTTTGTTTGAATCAGTGGTTAAAGATGTAGCTACTTACAGGGAGGAAGCAAGATGAATTAGTATGCTGGTCTAACTCTTCATCCTTCGCAGCTCCTGTTAAGGGTTCACCATGAGCTGAGGCCATTTAGAAGTCAGAGGACCCAGAAGACATAATGTATGTTATAAAAGGTAATGGGAAAAAGTGGCACATGAATTTGAAGGAGCAAATAAGGTATCTTTCACAGTTTAGAAACATTAGCTTTCATAGGGATCTTTTTCAAACACATACATGAGATAGTGTCTCTAAAATGCTTAGGACAATGTCTGGCTTGCACGAAAGAGGTTCTAAAAAATTATTAGGTTTGGCTGGGTGCAGTGGCTCCCGCCTGTAATCCTAGCACTTTGGGAGGCCGAGGCTGGCGGATCACCTGAGTTCGGGAGCTTGAGACTAGCCTGACCAACATGGAGAAACCCCATCTCTACTAAAAATACAAAATTAGTCGGGAGTGGTGGCGCATACCTATAATCCCAGCTACTCGGGAGGCTGAGGGAGGAGAATCGCTTGAACCCAGGAGGCAGAGGTTGCAGTGAGCCAATATCATGCCATTGCACTCCAGGCTGGGCAACAAGAGCAAAACTCCGTCAAAAAAAAAAAAAAAAAAAAGGAAAATTACTAGATTCATTCTTCTTTCTATATTTGCAAAATTTTCCAGCAAGAATGAGTAAATAGAAGAATCAAGGCCCCTTTTCTCTCAGAAGAAAGCATTTACTGTGTTAAAGGAACACATATTTGACAATATTTGCTCCTTTATGAAGTAATTGGCATCAAGATTTAAGCTATCAAATACATTTACTATGTGCCATTTTGTATAAAACATATTTATATTGCTTTGAAATGAGCAGATATTTGCAATGATACTGTCCTTGAGTGGAGATGTTGTGTTCACATTAATTTGGTCTGATAATTATGGGTAGCAAAATCTAATGGTTGTGGGACACAAACTCTGTTAACATTGCTAACTGAGGTATGCATTCAACTATTTTTGAATATACTTAATAGTTTTTGATGCTTCCTGGTGTACTTCTTGCTGTGGATTTCAAACCAGCATCAAATATCTTGTTTGTATATACATATATTGAGGAGATATAGCGAAGTAAATAGTTTCTACAAGAATCCATGTCATTGATTTCACACCCTGATAGGCAGCAGTTGTTCCAGGATCTCTGCTAAAACTCCTCATATCTAATAGCACTGCAAATAAGAGAATGGACTTTACTCATGCCAAAGTCAAACAGAATCCTCTAAAAATCTAAGGGAATAATGGTTTTAATGCAAATATTTCTTTTTTGATTTCTAAAATATAGCTTTAGAAATTTACTTGAAAAAATATATATGGTCTACTCTTGAAACCTTGAAGAAAAATCTGTCCTGAATTTTTGTACATTTTTTTCTCTAGACATAAATGAAAAAGCATTTTAGAAGACTACTTAACCAGAACTGTTAACTTCTAGCATCTTTCAGTTGTATGTGATTTGGGGAAAGAGAAGAGGAAAGAGGTAAGGTATTAGATACATTTTTGCCAATGACAGTTAGTAGACAAAATTAAAATAACATGGACATAACATCTCTAGCCAAGGACAATTTCATTAAAAATATCTGTTCAGCTCAAACCAATATAAATCTATTTTATACAAAATGTTATACAGCAAATATATTCAATAGCTTTGATCTTGATGACAATTACTTCATAAAGGAAAAATATTGCAAACATTTATGCAATGATATATTGTCAACATGCAACATGCCCATGCCAAATATGTACTTCATTGTTTTCATTATCAACAATAATTCTTTAAATCTCCTCTTGTTCTAGCTGCCACTTAATTTGTCAGCAGAATTTTCTAGAAAGGTGTTAGAGAACAAGAATGTTTTTTAAAATGCTGACAATAGAGGAAAAGGACATTATTAGGAAAGAACAGAGAGACAGTGGTAATAACCAATTTTAACATTTTTTCAGAATACAAAAGTAAAAATTAAAAAATGATAGTAGATTCATGTTATGACATGTAAAAAAAGTATGCTTAAGAAAAAGTGTTTCTATTTTTTGTTTTGTCTATCTACTGGCAAACTCCTCTGTCTGCTGTAAAATGCTGCTAGAAAAAGATGTTATAGAGAACTTACAGATATTTGTATAATTTTATATCTCCTTTTAAAAAGTATGCCAATGACCAATAGATGTATACTAATTAAGGTAATCTGCATGGACCAAATTGAGCACCGTAGATTTCAAAAGGTATTCAAAATAATTTACCTATGTGTATCTTGATTCTGGTAGAGGCTGTCTGTAGACCTGGTGGTCAGTGAGTAATTACATCATAGTAAAAATCATGTGGGTTCAATTAAATAAAATATTATTTCCTTAAGAATATAACAGTATGCCTCAAATATGTACAAAATGTACTTCTACTCTGATATGTAAAAACCCACTTTTCTAATATATTGTGTACAAGAAGCATGACGGTTTGATGTTGCAAACTGTAGTTGGGTGGTCTGTTAGATTTTACAATAAACATACTGCTCTATAGGATCATAGAGGAATCTGTGGGAATCAGGTAAGAGTGATGAAGTGAATATATTGGCAACCTGGAGGTTTGAAAAAGACATCTGAGCAACTCTTGTAATTCTTTATATTTCCACACTATATAGCAAAGGCAGAACTAAACACAGAAAAAAAAATGGTAATAAGGCAAAAAGAAGGAGAAAACATGATATCCTTTCATTGTCTAGCATGATTTTTGCATGATACATGGAATAAAAATACAAAAAAACTTTCATAAGCAATATAATCTAACTTGCTTATAAGCAAAAAAAGCTGTCTTGATCATTAATATCATGCTTAATCTAAAATAATTTTCATTTAGGGAATTTTATAGATTCTTTGAAGTATCAAAATATATCTGTACATAATCATAGCACCAATTATATGAGTTGCAGAGGTAAATTCTGCTTGAGCAAACATAAGAAAAGAGCATATGTTTTCTTTTTTTTTTGCTTCAGACATTTTTTCTTTTTAGAATAAAACTCTCTTCAACCAGAAAAATATATTTCAATATGGTTTTTAATTTAAAAATAAGTCATGTGGTTTTTCATGATTAGTCCCTGATTTGAAAGCTTAGTCATTTGGGAAAAAAATAAATATTGTTCAATCAACACAGTATTTTCTTCTTTAAACCTTTTATTCACATGGTTTTTAGTTTACCAGTACCAATCCTGAAATACCTAAGACTGAGGGTTTAAAAATTTCACATCTTTAATATTCTTTTTTAAATTAATATCCCTTTTAAGACCTAGAACTCATTGCCTAGTGAATTCCTTAATGTAGTCTCCAATGCATAATACATAGCTAAGCTTCCTTTGGACAGGTAATACCTCCTTTTTGATTGATTAAAAGGAAGTAATAAAGTATTAAGTAAAACACTAATTGAAATATAAATATTTTAGATTAGATAACCATCATAAAAATTATTCATACATGAAATTGAAACCATTTCACTGCACGTATTTTACTGATTACAGAATTTGTAATGCATGTTCTACCCTGTGAAGAATAAAAATACTATCTTTCCAGAGTATCAAATATGTCATTGAAAATTTTATAGAACATGCTGCCTGGGAAGAAGTAGGATCACCTGACATTGTTAAACATTAGCAAAGACAGAAATAACAGCTTGTGCCAATGCAAATTGCCTGGAAGTTTGTTGATATAGATGAACATGGACAGATGGTTTTCTGTAAGCAGTATCATCATTGGTTTTCTACTTAACAGAAATGAAGGACCTCATATTTATGATAACATATTAGATATCATGAGAATGAAGTTGCTCATTTTTCTTCTAATACTTTTCTCTATCAAGTAGAGACACTACTAGGAGAGTGCCTAGTGAGTACTTACACACAGTGTAAAGTTATCCATTCTGTTTAGGTGATCTTGCCCATAATCATGGTCCAATATAGTATTCCACTCTTGCAGTAAAAAGTGGTTATCCATCGATTTTAAAAGTTCTAAGTCTATATCCTTATTGGAGGATGCAGACAGAAGAGGGAATTGTTTGAAGTTTATGAGTGTAGAGTAGGGAAAAGTACCACATGCTTGCATCTTACTTAAGGGTTTTCTGAGTGGTCATAAAATCAAACCACCTGTTTAGGGACGTACTTAGTGGTAACAGAAACCAATAAGACAGAACACATCTTCAACGACCCCAGAAGGAGAAGATGCATAAAGAGCTATCACAAAAGGTTAAAACTAAAGGAGAGAAGAGGGATCAGTGAAACAGGAAGATATATGTACAGTGATAGTTCTGAGAAAGGTTCTTTTACCCTAAAATGGCTTTTGTTTTTATTTTTTTGAGACGGAGTCTGGCTCTGTCACCCAGGCTGGATTGCAAGCTCCGCCTCCCGGGTTCATGCCATTCTCCTGACTCAGCCTCCCGAGTAGCTGGGACAACAGGCACCCACCACTATGCCAGGCTAATTTTTTGTATTTTTAGTAGAGACGGAGTTTCACCATGTTAGCCAGGATGGTCTTGATCTCCTGACCTCGTGATCCGCCCGCTTCGGCCTCCCAAGGTGCTGGGATTACAGGCGTGAGCCACCGCGCCCGGCCCCTAAAATGGCTTTTAAGTGTTTTCTTGAATGAAAACACCAGATATATTCAACAGCAATACTAACACAAAAAGACTTGGCAGCTGGGCCCAGTGGCACAAGCCTGTAATCCCAGCACTTTGGGAGGCTGAGGCAGATGGATTCATTGAGGTCAGGAGTTCAAGACTAGCCTGACCAACATAGTGAAACACCATCTCTACTAAAAATACAAAATTAGCTGGGCATGATGGCGGTTGCCTGTAATCCCAGCTACTCAGGAAACTGAGGTGGGATAATTGCTTGAACCTGGGAGGCGGAGGTTACGGTTAGCCGAGATAACACCACTGCACTCAAGTCTGGGTGACAGAGCAAGATTCCGTCTCAAAAGAACAAAACAAAACAAAAAGACTTGGCAAACAAACCATTGTCGTTCTTTGGATAACAATGTTTTAACCATTTCCAATTTAAGGTCCAAGTGTCCAGACCCCCACGTCTGTAAGAGATCATTGCTAGTCACGAACGTTCAGGAAAACAATCCTAGCTTGTACTTCCAATAACTAATTAGAAGTGTCTCTTCTGCAATTTGATTGAATCATCTCCAAGGAAAACACTGTTGTAAAAAATATATGTATATAAGTATATATAATTATGTATATATGGGTACAATTTTAAATACATTTCATTACATTGATGTGCTCTCAAAAATAATAAACATGCAAACTAAACTCCTAACTGTTGCTTAGACAATACTATAGATACATGTAGTCAATAACCTTTCTCCTGAACTGTAATCTCAATGAAATAAACTGATCTTTAACCCAAAGAAACGTGAACATCATCAGTATGGGATTATGTTTCCTTTATAATGGCTTTAATCAAGTGTCACTATACTGCTGAGTTTTAACTACAATTGCATTAAATTGCAATTTACTTAAGAATATTCAAGAGTCCTTAAATTTTCAAAATATAAATACAACCTAACTTAATATTAAAACTGATTTTCAACAGAAAATGTTTTTACCTTGTATTAAAATTATTAGACACACTACAATTACCCAACTTAAACCTGGTTCCAGTTAGATATTTTTCTGAATCCAGACGCTAGTAACATATAATATCTCTGTACATAACATCTTTACAAGATAGTTTAAAATATGACATATTTACAATCACTTAAATATTGTTTTTGCTACCAATTGACTAGTGAAAATTCATACAATATCCTCATTTTTCAAGTAATAAGCTATTTTATAGTAGTTAGCATTGAGATTGCTCCACAATCCATTTTCCTCAAACTATATTTTCTTCCTCTGAAATCCAAATTAATCATAGATGGTAATATCTTTTGTGGAAGTAGAACTAAGGAGGAGATTTAATGGGCGATTAGTGGACAATTATGTTAGCTCTTTTTAAAAAATTAGAAGACTTAATTTTTAAAACAAATTCAAAATCTTTTTTAAATTTGAATATCTTATCAACTGCTTGGATATGAAAACTTATATTTTTTATGTTTCTACACTCTAGAGTTACCTTTGTACCATAATCTATTATGGACAAAAAATAAAAATACCTATAGAGCACAAAATTTGAGAAAGAATGAAACATAATCCTTACCCCTTCACCCTTTCTATAAAAATTATAACATGATTATAAAAATACATATGTAGCATAAAAACTATTTTCAAATCCTGATTCTATTGCTGATAATAAGGATATGGTATCTCTTTAAAAAGAAGATAACTGTGGCATTTTAAAAATATAGCCACGAATACTTTGAATGTCCTCGCATCAAAGGGTAGACATCATGTTTCTTCCCCTGTTAGACAGGCTGTGATTGCTTAAACCAACTCAGCATTAAAGTAATTCTATGTGACTTCTGAGGCAAGATTATTAAAGGCAATACATTGACCCATTAACTGAAACACTCAGGCAAGCTACCTGTATGATTCCATGCTGTGAGGAAGCTCAAGTTACATGAAGAAGCAATATTCAGACACTCTGGTTAAGAGATTATTTTGAGCCCAGCCTTTAAGTCATACCAATGCAGGAGACAAACATGTAAATGAAGAGGCTTTCAGAAGATTTCATTGTCCAACGTTTAATTCATTCCTAGACATCTAGGACTTCTCAGAGGCCCCAAATACTGTAGACCACAGAAATATCACCCCACTTTGCATTTTCAACCCCGACCCCAGAATATATGATGACAAAATGATTATTGCATCACGCCACTGAATTTGAGTAGTTTGTTTTGCAGAAATAACTAGCAGAAGCAATCACAAATAGAAACGTTTTCTTTCTCCACAGTTTGGAAGACCATCACAAAAAGGAAAGAGAAAATGTGACATAGCACAAACCTGAGTCTTCCATTTGATAGCTGTAAATTTTAGTAGTTGGTATGTAAATCATGAATGATATTCTGATATTCTGGGCATTTATGAAAAGTTAAATTAGATAGTATAATTAAAGTATCAGACACAATTGTGCTTTCAACCAAAAATGCATAGTTATTTTATCCCTCCCCTTAGTATTAAATAAATTTTAATAGGTCTTTTTATGGGAGAAACATTATTGCCAGAAAATAATTTCAAACTATATAAATGAGAAAAAAAATAATGTTTGGCTTCTTTGAAATTAAGGAAAATTTCATAGTGCAAGAGGTATTGGTAACGCAGTCTACAGACACAAAAATTTCATTCATTTTTATAATACATGACTGTCTCACAGGAAGAATACAAAGTTTGAGATACACAGGTAAATAAAAGGATTGCATTTCCAGTCCTCATGGAATTTAGAATCTAGCAGGTAAATAAATGGGAATCACAAACAATTTTTAGCCCGATGAGTTTTTAATAAAGACCACAATACTGTGGGAATATACAGCAGCAAAATTTGCCCTTGTCTCCTTGAAAATAAACCATTAAACTGATTCAAAGTAATAGTGGCTAGTAAATATTAGAGAAGTATGCCTTGAAGAAGCAGCAATAGACATAAAAGCTGTGAGAAGAACGCGGAACATCTTAGTGAAATCGAGAGACAACTAGTGTGTTTGGGTCACAGACACCAGTAAGGGCATGTGACTGGAGAGAGAAGTTAGCGCTATATGAAAAGGACCTTTAGTAGATTACCGATTTTCTCTTAAGGGAAATAGTATATTACTCAAAGGGGTTAAACAAGTGATTTCAGATATTTGTTTTAAAATGTTAGCTAAATAATGCACAATCTATATGACTCTCCAGAGTAAAACTCTTAGGGATTTTCATACTTTTTTTTCTGTTTTGATGCTCATGACATACCCTCATTCAAAAAAGGTTTGGGCATTATTCTTCTATAATTATACAATGGACATAAGAATACTTGATTTATGATTTGTACTGCCATGCCCTGATTTAGGAATCAGAAATATAAAGCCTTTTTATCACATACATAATTCAACTGGCAAAACTATTTAAATTTATCACTATGTTGTTTCATGATTTAAAAAAAAAAAATCCCACAAAATGAGTTTACACTCTAAACTGTATTCCAAGTATAGCAGGAAATTTCATAGAAATATATTTAAAGAGGATTAGTTAAGTTTTGAAAAACTATATATAATTACTAAACTGAAGAAAATATTAAATTAGGATAAACCTCATTATTTTTGTCATAGTATCAAATGTCTATATATTTGCTTCACATTTAATATTGACACTTGTAGTTTGAAAGCCTCTTAGTCTTTCTTGCTGTCTAATGGATGTTTGCTTAATAGGCCTTGATACTATTGTAGGCTTGAATTTATATAAATCTTACCTCCAGAACACACAATATGATAACTACCTATCCTATACAGAGGGTCCAGATATTCTACCTATGTCTTTCTGGTCTCATTCATAGAACTTACTTCTACTACTAGTACACTCTTCTCATGAGAAAACAAATAAAAAACAAAAACAAAAAGAAGTCTACTTCCTCTTCACTCTCTTGCTTCTGCTCCCTGTCTCATAAATTCAATTTGCTGGTTCTTTGCTCATGGAACATTGCTTGGATCCAGAATGTGACTTTGCTTTCTGTGGTGCTGGCTCTTCTGCTAGCTTCTTTCCTTTTATCCTTTTATTAAAAATTATTCTAACATATTTTCAGCATATTTTCTACCAACATTCATCAGAATTAGTAAGGAATCTCTGATTAAAGTTAAGCATTATGGCTATGTAAGTTAAATGAAAGTTAAGTATATTCAACATATATAAATATTGGCATACAGCATAGCATCCAAGGACATAGTCTTGAAAGATAATTAAAACACTTAACTTTGATATGTGAGCTTGGTATGAGAATGAAACTCTGCACCCACACACAAATGTAACATTTACCAGAAAATTTTCAAGTTATTTTTTTCAAAGGAATGTCACCTCCTATGATCACAAAAGTTGGATGTCAGGAGTAATTAATTATCTCATACTTTTAGCCACAATGCTTAGACAGTAGGAATTAAAGTTTAAAATTGGGACATAAATCTGGAAAAAAAGGTTAAGTTGGCTCTGTGGGATCTTATGTATAACTAAGAATGCTTATATTTTTCATCAAACTATTCTCTTTTAAAGGTTTGCTTTACAGTCAATTAGTTTTGCTGTATTCTGAGTCATATGTTTAATAATGAGAAAAAAACACGTTTTCTATATGTTGTTTTAGAAGAGATGGAAAAGCACTTCAGAATTTTGTCAGAAAAAAAGAAATACCTATCAAAGTAATTTTTCACTGTTACAAATTCGAGTGTGTCAACATCTACTCTATATATTAAAGTCTATTCAACACATGCATAAATAATGGAATTAATAATATAAAATATAAATGACTGCAAATAAGTTGACAAATTGTTGAAAGTTATTTACTAGAACATGAAAATCAAATAATAAAATTTGGGGAATACCAAAATATCATGTGCTTTTTTATCTGTCTAGGGAGATTGATTACTTAATCCACTTCTTTTTAAAGCTTCATGAGCACTCAAATATATTGTAATTCTTTCTGAATGAAAAGATAATATTCGTACAATGAATGTGAGGGTTTCATGTTGATCTTCCTATTGTCTTTTGTTTAACAACAAAACAACCTTTCAAACATAACAATATAAAACAAAAATTATTTGAGTACCTAGCAGACTTCTCTTGGAGAAAGAAAGGCACTGAGACCCAATTTGCTGTAGAGAGTGAGATTCCAAAGCATATTTTAGAAGAAAGAAGAGAAATTAAAGAAAACCTTAATTTCCTTGCATAAGAAATAAATGCAGAAGTTCCACCTCTGGAATGGCAATGTGAAGAGCTCCATGATCTTTTAAAAAATTGTTGAAAATTATAAAACAACCATCACCTATGTCACTTGAAAAGTCATAACGGTACGTAGAAAATGATGAAGTATTTATTCAAGAAAATCTACTGAAACTCACTAAGAACAGTGAGAGTTTTTTTGCATTTGATCCACAATCCGTTCTTACCTCTCTTTCTCACAGCCTATCTTGATACAAACTCTACTCAAGGCAACGTAGCCAAGTGGGGTCTTTTTACTAGACCCCACTGGGGGGCTATAGTATTTTTCTGGGAGTAACAGTACATCAGAATTTTTCACTTCAACCCCCACCTGCTGCCACTACTTGTTCTTGAGGTTAAGCTTTTGTTGAATGTGGCCAAGAAGTAGGATGTCACTTCCTCCTACCAGCTCTAATTCCTGGAATGAGGACTGTTTGGGTGCAACACACTGAGAACACTGAGCCCTGACTGCCTTCTTTCTGGTTTGTCTGTCAGGCAAAGTTCTCATTCCAGGAGTGACAAACTGAGATTACCAATGGCTACTTCTCATCCCAGTGACCCAGTCTCGAAGTAGGGCTGTCACTCCTAGAGGAGAATGCTGCTCTCTTTGCTGCAATCATCAGAGCCAAAGCTCAGAAGTTTTGCCCAAAGGAAGGGGCAGAACATACAGCACAGAGTGTAAAGCTTTTCCCAAAAGAAGAGTTTGGGGAAATTCAACCATAAGGGTACTTCAAAAAACAATGAACTGATGGTAAAAAGCAAATAAGAGAGACTGGCACTTTATTACAGACATATGCTTTGAAACAAAAGTCAGCTAGTTTACCAGGAATAACCCAGGAAAAAGACAGCTAAGAAGAGCCCTTCTGGTGTCAGGAAGAAGTTTCAAATGCTCAACAAATGAAAAGACCTGAAATAATAAATAAGACTGTTAATATAATAAAAGCTGTAAATACATAGTACGTTTCTTTTCCTCTCTTTTTTTAAGACATAAAATTATGTCGTGTGTTAGTCTGTTCATGCTGATATATATATATATATATATACCAGAGACTGAGAAATTTGTAAAGAAGAAATTTATTTCTCATAGTTCTGCAGGCTGGAAGTTTAAGATCAATTTGCTGGCAGGTTTGGTGTCTGCTGAGGTGCCCTGAATACTGCATTCTGCAGAGGGGGTGAATGCTGTATTTTCATATGGTGAAAAGGATGAAAAGGCAAAGGGTACTAATTCCCTCCAGCCCTTCCATAACACACTCATACCATCCATGAGGACAGAGCCCTAATAGCCTAATCATATCCTCAAGGTTCCAGCTCTTAATGCTGTCACATTGAAATTAAGTTTCAACATGAACTTTGGAGGGGACAAAACAACAAACCATATCATCAGGTAACAGTTATAACAATAAATTACTGGGTATATAGCATATATAGATGTAATGTGTACAGCCATAATAGCACAAAAAGGACAGCCAAAGTATACAAAAGTGAACAAAAGTAAAATTTCTATATACATATGTCACTAGAATTGTTATGCATCTAAAATTGATTGTGATAAGATGCATACAGTAAACCCTAAAGTAACAATTAGGGGAAACATTGAAAAAATATAGATAAAATATTATTAAATTTAAATTAAATGTTTTATAAAAAATACCTAATTCAAAAGAAAGCAGTAGAGGAGGAATAGAGGAATGAAAAGACATAAGGTATACAGAAACTGAAGTAAAATGATGGATGTAAATCTAACTAGTAACCTCAAGTGAAAATGAATTTAAATATTCAAATGAAAGACAGATTGTCAGACTGGAGGAAAAACAAATTAAATAAACAAGATCCATCTACATGTTGTCTGCAGGAGACACACTTCAGATCCAAAGATGAAAATTCATAGAAAAAAAAGGATGGAAATGTTATATGATGCAGGCAGTAACCACAAGAAAGCTGGAATTGTTACATTAATATCAGAAAAAAATAGACTTTATAACAAAAGGGGTTACAGAGGGAAAGAGAGATATTTCATAAAAATAAAAGGGCCAATATCTCAAAAATAAATAATTATAAGCATATATATGTGTGACGAAAAGACTTCAAAATCCATTGACATAGAAACCTCCAAAAATGAAGATTAGACAATTTAATATACTTCTTGCAGCCTTTAATACTCACTTTCACAAATGGATAAAATGACTAGGCAGAAGATCAACAAAGAAATAGAACACTTGAACAATACTATAAAATAACTAGACTGATTAGATATTTAAGAAACACTGTAACAACAGTAGAGTCTCAAGTGCACACGCAACATTATCCAGGAATACCATATCCCAGGCCATAAAATAGACCTCAATGATTTAAACATTGGAATAACACAAAGTATATTTTCAGACAATAATTGAGTAAAATAATAAATCAGCAATAGGAAAATTTGGGCAACTCAGAATTATGTGGAAATTAAACAACATGCTATTAAATAACCAATGGGTCCAAGAAGAAATAATAAGATAAATTAGAAAATACTTTAAAAAAAGATAAAATACTTTATGAAGGCATAATATCTCTTATGTGATGCAGTAAAAGTAGTTCTCATACTCAGAAATGACATTCTCTAACCTGCCACCATAAGGCACTGAAAAAAGAAGAGCAAATTAAAACTACAGCAACCACAAGAAAGTATTAGGGATATACAAATTAGTGAAATACAAAATAGAAAAACAACTGAGAACGTCAACAAAGCCAAAAATTGTTTTTTTGAACACATCAACAGTGGCCACAATTTACATAGACTGACCAACAAGAAAGAGAAACTATTCAAGTATTAATGAAATTTTTAAAAGGACACTAAACTTAAATATATAAAAAATTATTATAAAATTACCTATGAACAATTATATCTAAAATTTAGATTTTTTTAAGAACTGGACAAATTCTAAGAAAGATTCAAATTAGCAAAAATGAGTCAAGGAGAAATATAAAATCTTAACAAGTAAAGAGATTTAGTAATCAAAACTACCACCTCAGGAAACAATGACAACAGCAACAAATCTAGCCAAGAATGCCTCTACCAAACTTTCAAAGTTGAATACAATTATTTACAATCTCTTGCAAAAAAAAAAAAGAGAATACACTTCCCAGTTTATTCTATGAAGCTAGTATTACCCTAATAACAAAACCATACTATAGCATCAAAAAAAAAAAAAAAAAGAAAACAAAAACACATAACAATATCTTTAACAAAAATCGATGGAAAAAATCCTCAGCAAAATGCTGATGATCAAAATCCAGCAATACATAAAACATATAATGTACTATAACCAGGCAGGACTTATCTCAGGAATGCAAGAAAAATGTAAAATGCATGCATCATTACATTAACTAGAGTCAATTATATTGTTTCATTTTCCCTATTGATTACCTACTAAGTTGCTTCCAGTTTTACGGTTATTTCGTACTGCCATTCCTAGACTCATATCTGGACTGTTTCACAGTATCGACTTTAGAGAATATAGAGGGATAATCTTGGAAACAGAGAAACAATATTGTTCATTGATTTTAAAATCATATATATACACACAAATAGTCAAAAAGTCATTTTAGCCAAAATGAATTCCATGTCAATGAAAATGAAATAACGATACCATCAATCAAAAAGAGATGAGAAAATGGAGGAAATGAATATTGGAAAATAGAGTCACTGACTTAATTGTTGTATTTCTAGTGAAGCAGGTAAACAAATTAAATTCTCTTCTGTAGAGTTATCCAATCTAGGGCCACATGTCTTTAACCTGGCACCAACAAAGTACTAAAACCATATAACAAAACATTCTTTTATTAATTCCATATTCATCAAATGATTTTCTGGTATACATTTGGGTCCTCATGTAACTTTGTCTATCTAGAAAGAACACTTTTGTTAATTTAAAAGGAATATTTCAGTTCCTACAGCATTTCTTTACATTAACTGGTTTAAACACCAATCTCCGTTAGTTAGTATACCTCTAACAAAAACTGGATTAATAATCAGGTATCTGGGCAGGAAATGCTGTGCCTCAGGGTCTACTAGCAGTGAGTGAGTAAGGAAATGATTCTTTGTGTCTTTCTGTAGTAAGGCATTCATTGCTTCTGTTTTACAAAGCATAATTAAAGCTACCAATATTTTGGAGCCATAGATCATCAGTAAAAGGCTATATTTGTGTGCAGAATATTTGATATAAAAAGTTAAGGCTTCCAGTCTTATTTTGTTATAACTTTTCTAATTATATGGTACTGTATTTTCAGATATGAGTACACACAATGAAAACAATTAAAAAAACAAAATTACCATTCACAGTTTGCCTTCTTTCCATGTCATATAAACGTAGTTTATTTTAGAGATGCAGTGTTCCTTTGTATTCATAGTATCATCACTCAAGATGGTAATTATGGTGAACATTTGGGTCATTACACTGGCTTATCCTTTAACAAATTGCTATGAAACTGGATCTTATCCTTAAAGCTCCAATGTCTGTATGGCTTTGATAATATAGAAAATGCAGTCCTCATTGGACCGAACCTCAGGAAATGAATAAATGGCTATTTGGAGTCCTGGCTCCCTTTGTGCTTTTATATTCCTGAGGGCATGGTTTTATAATACTTCACAGAGTAAGACTAATTGTGAAATATTTGGATGTAAGTTGATTTGGATGTCCCTGATTACACAATATCTGCATTTAAGACAATACACTATTTTCAATTATGATTTTGTCAAGTTTTTGAAATACAGGATTGACTTTTAACAGAAACTGTTTGTGTGCTGGCATAATACCATTTGTGCTTTTATATTTATTCTGTATATTAAAAAGGGATATTAACTAAAAGGGTTTTTGTGCTTATTTTAGACAATAAAGAAATTTATTATGAAAGTTTACTCATAAATATGCTGGACAGTCATTTCATAATAAAGTATGACATTCTTTTATTTATGTCTCCCCAGGGGTAAAGATCATTCAAGCAGAACTATCTCCTGTATTAGTATTTATTCACCTAAATAGACTTTTGGTTAAAATTTTAATGAACAGTCATGCTTATATTACTGCATAATTTTGTATATGCATGGATATTTATCTGTTCAAAGTAGAGATGTAGTTGACATGAAGGGATGTCTGCCTAGTTCACAAAAGTATGACCCTGAAAATATCATTTCTATGATCCTCCCTCATTAGGGAGCTATCCCTTTGTCACTCCAACCTTGAAACTGTAATGTCAGAGATTATAGTATCTACTTCCCTGTGCAGTACTTTTTGATCCAAGTAATAGATCCATGATCTGAGAATAGTCAAAGTGCATCTCAGATTTTTCAAGAGTTGGAGACAGTGGAGGTTTTACTTCTGATGGTATATGTTGTAAGAATGAGTCTGTATCTGTCAGTGCCAAATTAAGTAAGATGGAATAAGAATAAAGCTGATGCTCAGAGAAGGGGGAATGAGAGTTAGAGGTATTATTGACTATTTAAAATCCGTCCTGAGGTCAGACCCACAAATGCATTTTGTTATTTTATTTCAATACTGATAAAACCTTCTTTTTATGGTTATAGTTAGTTCAAATTAGTTTTTTTCAATTTCAATTGAAATAACAGGTGTGAAAAAACACAAAAGTACCCCATTTCCCCTTGCAAATGTATTGTTCTGAAGCTAGACTGATGTTGAAATACTCGAGGTTAACCTAAAATGATACTGTTTTACTGATGCCTTCATTTTTAGCATATTTTCCTTAGATTTTACAAGAGGTAAAAACATCTACTATAGATGTGTTACCTTTTGAGGTTGCTTGTAGTCTTCCTATCTGGGGTGTGTGTGGCTGGGACAGTGGAACACGATGGAAAGACTGAAAATGATACAATTCCAAAAAGCTGTTTTTACAGTGTGAAGCCTAGCCTCCGAGTAAAATCCCAATACTATCACGCAAAAAATTACTAGGTTTGCACCATATATTAATAGGTTGGGAAACTAAAAAGGCCTATGAGGCCCTATAAGAACCACCTTATTAGTGTTTAATAAAGGTAAAGGTAAAGTACAACAGAAATAAAATGCAGGAAATCATTGAAAGTCTGTCTTTCAGGAACAGAGCCTTTCTCCCTAAAGATCGTTCTCAGTCTCATGGACACATTTTATCTGTGTATCATGAACCTTCAAGATTTGAGCTTACTATAATAATTTAAGGGAAGTGCAGAAAAGTCTTTATAGCAGGCTCCCTCATACATTGTTGGTCATATACTTCTTAAGCCAAGTTGTGTAAACCATCAAACTCAACATTCTCAATGATGTAGACCAGTTGGCACTAAACTTAAATCAACATATTATGAATCACTAACTAGCACATGCCATTTTCATCTTGCTCACGAATCAGTGTTATGCTTCCAATTCATCTCTAGATATAAATATCAAGCTGTTCCAGTTCAACTGTAAGAGAGCCCTCTCTTATGTAGCCATACATTAACATATGTGAGAATATAAGATGTGTTGAGGAAAAAGTATCAAAGCATTGAGAAATCAACATAAATTTTAAGAAGAATTAAGAGAAGACCAGGCTACATTTAATGCCATCAAAGATAATTCTAGTGCATTGGCATTATTTTTTCACGTGCCTTTTCTCTCTTTTCCCCTCAACTGATTCTCTAACTAGTTTTAATCAATTTTATAGAATAATTTGCGTATAAGGCACACATTTTAGTCTAGTTCAGTTTTACAAATTTATAAAGCTAGATAACCACCTACACAATCAAATATAGAATATTCCCTTCACCTACACATTTATTGCATTGACCTTTGCCAATGAATTCCCCACTTCAACCCCAGAAAGGTTTAATGCATTCTGTCTTTATATAATTTCAAATTTTATTTACATGGAAGCATACAATATTTATTATTTAGTATCTGCCTTCTTTCCTCTAGTATCTGATAAAAATTCACGTTTAATTTTTTTTTTTTGTACAAAGGAATGACAATCCTTCAATTGTAAAAGCTAAAGAACATGCCACCCAACTAATCACATGCCTTAGGGTATATTTCTGAAAAATAAGGTACATATTTTAAAACCAACTTTAATAAAACTCAGAGCTATTAAAGTATATATACAAATACAACACTAAAAAATAAAGTTATGTTTCCAGGCCAGGCTCAGTGGCTCAAGCCTGTAATCCCAGCACTTTTTGAGGCCGAGGCGGGCGGATCACGATTTCAGGAGATTGAGACCATTCTGGCTAACACGGTGAAACCCTGTCTCTACTAAAAATACAAAAAATTAGCCGGGCTTGGTAGCCTGCGCCTGCAGTCCCAGCTACTGGGGAGGCTGAGGCAGGAGAATGGCGTGAATCCGGGAGTCGGAGCTTGCAGTGAGCTGAGACCATGCCACTGCATTCCAGCCTGGGCGACAGAGCGAGACTCTGTCTCAAAAAACAAAAAACAAAAAAAAAGCTTCTGCAAAGCAGAGGAAGCAATCAGTAGAATGAAAAAACAGGCCAGGCGCGGTGGCTCATGCCTGCACTCCCAGCACTTTGTGAGGCTGAGGCGTGCCAATCATGAGGCCAGGAGATCAAGACCATCCTGGCTAACATGGTGAAACCCCGTCTCTACTAAAAATACAAAAAAAGTGTCCGGGCATGGTGGCAGGCGCCTGTAGTCCCAGCTACTCGGGAGACCGAGGCAGGAAAATGGCGTGAACCCAGGAGGCAGAGCTTGCAGTGAGCGGAGATCGTGCCACTGCACTCCAACCTGGGCGACAGACCAAGACTCCATCTAAAAAAAATTAAATTAAATTAAAATTTAACAAAAATGAAACAACCCAGATAATGGAAACAAGTATTTGCAAACCATGCATCAGGCAAGGGGTTCATACACAAAATATATAAAGAACTGAAACTACTCAAAAGCAAACACACAAATGATCTTATTTAAAAAATCTACCCCAAAACTTTGTCCCCCGCCATTATTTCCCTACCTTCTTTTCCTGACGGACTTTGGCCCCCTCCCTCTCACCACCCTTTTTCTTTCACCATCTGCCCCCAAACTTCATCATTTTTTGCCCACCCTCATTTCATAAAGCCTTCTCTACTCTCCTGCTCAACACCCTTTTCCCCATCCATCTACCCAAACCCTTTCCCCAGTTTCTTCCCACCGTCTTTTCCCCTATCCCTGGCCACCCTCTTTTTCCCCGTCCCGCTCTTATCACCCTCTTTTGCTCCTTTATCTAAGCAAAAACATTTCCCCCCGTCTTTTCCCAAAACCTTCTCTCCACTCCTGGTGCTCACTACCCTCTTTCCCCCCTTCATCCAACCAAAAACTGTTTTCTTCATCATCTTTCCCCCTGTTCCCCATTTCCATTCTCCTTCCCTTCTCCATCTACCCAAAAACATTTTCCACCATCTTTACACAAAGCCTTCTCCCCATGCCTATTCACCTCCCTGTTTCCCCCTCCATCTACACCCCAAAACTTTCCCCACAATCTTTTCAAAGTCTCCCTGCTTTACCACTAGTGCTCTTCTTTCCCCCCTATCCTGCTTGCCACCCTTTTTTCCCCTCCATCTACCCCAAACTATTTTTCCATTGTTTCCCCAACCCCCTATCCCTGCTCCCTCTCGCCACCCTCTTCCTTCCTCCTCGTCACCCTCTTTCCCCCCTCCATCTATAGAAACACTTTTCACCCACCGTCTTTTCTTTCTTCACTGTCTTTCTTTTCTGCCACTGTCTTTTCACAAAACCTTGTCTTCCTCCTGCTGGCTACCCTCTTTTTCCTTCTCCCACTTGCTACCCTCTTTTGCTCAACCCAAAAACTTTTCCCCCCTACTGTATTTTCTCCCCACCGTCTTTTCACAAAACCTTCTCTCCCTACTGCTCACCCCGTTTTCCCCCATCACCTCTCTCTCTTTCCTCCGCCCACTTGCCACCCTCTTTTCCCCCTCCATCTACCCTTAAACTTTTTACCTTCCGTCTTTCTGCAAAACCTTCCTTCCCTCCCGCTCCCCGCGATGTTTTTACACCTCCATCTACCCAAAAACTTTTTTCCCCACCATCTTTTCGCAACGCCTTCTCCTGCTAAGCTATCCTTTTTTCCCTTTGGCACTAACTACCCTCTTTACTCCCCTCTATCTATCCCAAAACTGTTTTCCTTCTCCTACCGCTCCAGTTGCGCTGCTATCTCTCCATCACTGCCAACAACCGCAGCAAGGCCAGCCACATTCACCTGGCTCCAGCCTCCAGCATACGGCCACTGACTCCTGATTCCTAGTCCTCTATGTTGGGCAGCGAGCAACTCGACATGAAGATACAGGAATCTGAAAAAACGTGATCTGTCTTCATCATCATTTATATACTGCGGTAATGCCCACTGAGGTTCCTGGACTGCATGTCTTGATTGGATGAGAAAAAAACCTCCAGGCTTACTCTGATTGGACTTTATGATCATGTTCTGGTTGGATGAGAGCAAGTCTTAACACAACCAATCACAGCATGAAAATAAAGTCCAATCAGAGTAGGCCTAGAGGTTTTTTTCTCGTCCAATCAGAACATGTAGTCCAGGAACTGCATTTGCATAACCTCATCTATAAAGCATGCTGAGGTCGCATCAGGTCATTTCAGGCTCTTCGGTGTCGAGCAGAAGAGCAACTCTGTGCCCAGCTTAGAGGACTGAAAGAGGCCACAACCTTCCACCTGCTGGAGGGTGGAGGATGGATGGAGCCTGGAGCCTAGGTCACTACCTTGCTGCGGTTTGTGGTGGCGATAGAGCAGTAGGAGGGTGGCCGGCAGCAGGAGCTTCTCCTGCCGGGCTGGGGGACTAGAAGGAAGAGGCACCGCCACGTGCTGGAGGCTGGAACCTGTGCCACCATGGCTTGCCTCGCTGTGGTTGGTGGTGACGTCGGAGACTGCAGCTCAGCCACAGTAGTAGAAATGTGATGGGGTAGGTGAGTTTTCCGGGCCTGCCGTGTATGTCTCTTGGGGCAAGGGTTGGGTGTCCTATTGGGGCTTACTGCTAGAGGCTACCCTGCCTGTGGCAGTGGTCTGGTTGGGGGCACTCTCCGGGGTTGCATTGCTGGTGGTGGGGCAGGTTGCCTGGCTATCTGGGGCTATACTGCCTGTGGTGGCAGGAGTGGTGGGGGGAGGCAGATTGTGTACACTAGCTTGTATTGCTGGTGGCTGGGGAAGGATTAGGGGCGCTATCTTCTGCTGCACTGCCCGCGGCAGGGGGTGGGTTGGGTGGAGTTATGCGGGGCTACAATGCTGGCAGTGGGGGGTGATTTAGGGGCGTTGTTGGGTGCTGCATTGCCTGTGACTTGGGAGTGCATCATTAGGAGCTGAACTGCCTGTGGCTGGGTCAGATTGTGGGCACTGTTGGGTGGTATGCTCCCTGAGGTGTGGGGGAAGTGCTTTTGGGGGGGGTATTGGGGTTACATTGTCTGAAACTGTAGGGTGTGTTGGATGTGCTATCTGGGGGCTACACTGCTAGTGGCAGGGGGCAGATTAGGGGTGCCATGGGGGCTACACTGCCAGTGGCATTGGCGAGCTGAGGAGGTGGCAGCAGCAGCGACAGCAGTGGCCTTCTTCTTCTCGTAGCTTCCAAGTAAGGGATCGTTTTCCTCTTCTTGGACTCCAGACTCCAGAAGGTGATTTTCTCCCGCTCGAGCTGGATTGCAGGACAGGGCCTCCACACCCACTGTGGTTTCCCGGCCTGCCCTCATGCTTTGTGTTGTGAAGACCACCTGGGACTACCAGGCAGGGTGTAGTAGGCACCATGGGGGAAGTGGGAGACAGGACACTGTGGGTGGAGGTGTCAGGAATGGGAACCAGCCCTTGGGTGGGGAGGGCTGGCTGAGTCTGAGTTTCTCCTACTCAGGCTTCCCAAGGAGGGCAGCCTTGGGGGGTCCAGCAATTCCTGGCCAGCTGGACTTGGCCAGGGGCCAGTTTCAGTGAAGGCACTCACTCCCACCCCAGGCCCCAGGTCCTGGCCAGCTTTTGCCAGAAGGAGAGGCTGGACTTTGGAAGGTGGGTGTGAGTGCCTTCAATGAAACTGATCCTTGACACCCAGTCACCAGCATAACGAGGTGAGGCTCTAATGGTTCCAATCCCTGAGTCCTGTTCTGGGCTTTTCTGGCTTTGCCTGCCCAGCTGCTCCAAGCCAGGCTGAAGGAGGAGAAGGGGGAGTTGCCTGTGGTACGGTCAAGCAGATGATGTGGCTGTGCAGCTTGCCTCATGCAGTTGGTGGTGGAGATGGAGACCGCAGCTCGACTGGAGTGGTAGGAGGGCACCCACGGGGGCCTGGTGGTAGGAGCCTGGTAGGGTGGGCTGGTACGTTGAGGGTGACTGGTTGTATTGGCATTGGCACAAGTGGTGGTAGCAGTAGGAAGTCTGGGGACCAGGAAGGGGGACTAGGAGCACTGCAGGGCCCATCCCATTCTGGGGTGGGGAGGAACCTGTGGGTGCTGTAACGAAGGTCTTGGAAGCAGTGGTGGTGGCACTCCTAGGGCAAAGAGGAGTCCTCCCTCTTCTCCTGCAATCTCTGGAGTATGCCCTCCTCCTGCTTGTGCCTGAGCTAGGCGTGAGTGGCAGCATTATCTCATTCTTAACAAAATTTAGGGGGTGACTATTTGTGTATCCTTTCGCTTGTTCTCTGTTGTAATACTCTTGGAGTTACTCAAATTTTATGAATCGAGGAGGGGATAAAAGGTATCATAATAGGCCTTCCAATTCCCCACACCTGTTCTTTTTCCTTTCTTCCATTGTGTATTTTCTTCTCATTTTCTTGTTCCTCTTCATTTTCTTTTGCTACTGCTTCTATTTCATGTTTGTATTCTTGTTTCTCCTCCTGTTTTTGTTTTTTTTATGCCAAGCAATGGTCTTAACAAACCAAAACTGAGTTAAAAATAAAATACTTGTCACTGTTGTATTTTTTAAATAACTGATCCCTTACTGTGTTTTAGAGATGAGGGAAAAAAAAGTCAGTTACTTGAATTAGTTACTTGAATAGCTATGCTTTCATAATTGTGTTAACCCACTTATGCCTAGTGTTCCACACTAAGCATGTGGGAATTACGTATATCTTACTGCTAAATGTCATTGACAAGGTCTGATTTTTCACTTATGCAAAAATTCAAAAAATTGCAACCTCTGGCATAAATAGGCTAAAGCGTTGTAAATGTTATTCAAGGAATCAAAAAATGAAGCATCACATAAAATATTGGTAGCAAACAGCCATTTTATCTCTCTCATATTTTTTCTGGAGCTATGCGAGAGTCACAGGGGTAATAAGTTCTAATTTATGAGATGATCAAGTGAACTGTATTCCTTTCAATTTTTTTCTCTGTCCCCATTTTCAAGAGTATTGTCATCTGCATGAGCAAACCTGGTTCATCACCACAACTTTGCAAGAGGAAAAAGAAGGGGGGAGAGTCATATGTATAATGTTGTAAGGCAAAGATTCACAACCAAAAACAAGGTTTTATTAGCTTTCGCCTTTAAGAACCTGCAATGTTTAGCCCTCTTTGATTCCTGGTGTTACTACCTTTAGTATGAACTCTTTTTTTAAACTGATCACTGTAGAAGTTTATGCATTTTGTATCATTTTTCAAGCCAACAGAAATGTGTAAGGCCTATAATTCTGACACTTTTTAGTTATTTTTAAGGCTATGAGCATGTAAGATACTGTTGATATATGGAAGAATATGTATAAATACCACTAGGCAGCTTATTTTGAAGAGATAGTATCTAAATTTTTGTCCAGAGTAGATTGGTTGCAGTTTCTTAGGTGTGTTTCTTAATACTTTGCCTCAATGTTTTAAATCATGTAGAAATTTGAATACAGTTTAATTTCATATAGTCCTTTGTTTATAGGTTTAATATTTCTAAAGACTAAAGACATCACAGCTCCATTTAAGATTCAGTAATATTAATAAAATTTTAGAAATACAGGGTTAGAATCCAACAAATTCAGAGGAAAATTGATAATTATATAGCTGTAGAGCAGGAATGAAACCCAGGTTCTAAGCTCTAAGGGGGCCATGAGGTACCATACGGGTGCATCAGTGACTGGGCATAGATTCAGCAAAATTACAGGATGGTTAAGAGAGCGAGCTGTGAAGCCCAACTCTAGGCAACATGAATTTTTAAACTGCATGGTGCCTCAGTTTATCCATCTTTACAGTGGGGACTGTAGTAAGTTTTACTTTTTCTGCTCAGTTGTCTGTCTTGTTGCCACTGTTCCCTAGTCTGTCTTGTTGCCACTCAGTGCCCACATGAGAGGACCTAAGGTAATTTCTGACAGGCTGGGACTCCTTAAAGAAAAACAGAAGGTGCTACTAACCCCATTTTAGGAGAAACCTCTGTTGTCCTCATGGAACCCCAAGAACTTCAGGCAGACAGGTCTCTCAAAATCTAAGGCTCTCCTCTGTTTTGCTTTGCATTATCTGACCTTTTAGGTTTTGGTGGGCATCAGAAATCAGTCGGGGAGAGAGAGCTAAAGAAAGTTGTGGGTATGAAGATGTATTTATGGTAAGAAAAGTTATGAAGGAAAGAAATGTTATATGAGAGAGGATCTTGTATGGCAAATTTTTGTCCTAAAGTAGAATGACTAATTATGAAAGAGGGAAATACAGGAGAAGTCACAAAGTTCATGTCATAGATGGTCTGTGGAAGTTGTGTTAGGGTTCATAAAATGAGAAAGAAAAACTTACAACTGCTAGATCTTTTCCTGTCTAGAAGTGTTGTGTATGTGATGTATATATAAAGGAGCCCTAATTACTTGGCTTAGAAGAAAAGGAACGGTTTTAACTATTTTGTCAGAAAAATAGAATCTCTAATGCCTTTTATTTCACATGACTTAGTAATCTTTGGGAAATAAAGATGGTGTTAAAATCATTTTTTAGGCCGGGCGCGGTGGCTCACGCCTGTAATCCCAGCACTTTGGGAGGCCGAGGCGGGCGGATCACGAGGTCAGGAGATCGAGACCATCCTGGCTAACACGGTGAAACCCCGTCTCTACTAAAAATACAAAAAATTAGCCGGGCGTGGTAGCGGGCACCTGTAGTCCCAGCTACTCAGGAGGCTGAGGCAGGAGAATGGCGTGAACCCGGGAGGCGGAGCTTGCAGTGAGCCGAGATCGCGCCACTGCACTCCAGCCTGGGCGACAGAGCGAGACTCCGTCTCAAAAAAAAAAAAAAAAAATCATTTTTTAGTAGAGACAGGGTTTCTTCGTATTGGTCAGGCTGGTCTCAAACTCCCGACCTCAGGTGATCCGCCCATCTTGGCCTCCCAAAGTACTGGGATTACAGGCGTGAGCCGCCGCACCCGGCCTACAAATAGGTTAAATTATTTTGTAAATTAGCTGTTGTTTGTTTTGCCTACTCTCAGACTTCTGGATTTTTTTTTAAGTATGAAGGATTTCAATTGTTATATTAATATAAAAGCTTAGATAAATAGCACAAACATGATTTTTTTTTTTGACAGAGTCTTGCTGTGTTGCCCAGGCTGGAGTGCAGTGGCACAGTCTCAGCTCACTGCAACCTCCACTTGCCAGGTTCAAGCGATTCTCATGCTCAGCCTCCCAAGTAGCTGGGATTACAGGCATATGCCACCATACCTGGCTAATTTTTGTATTTTTAGTAGAGACAGAGTTTCGTCATGTTGGCCAGGCTGATCTCGAACTCCTGGCCTCAAGTGATCTGCCCACCTTGGTCTCCCAAAGCGTTGGGATTACAGGTGTGAGCCATCGCACTTGGCCAGCTGTATTCTTTATGGACTTTTTTTACATCAAAAAGCTCATTTGTAATATTCATTTTCTGTATGTATACATGCTCTAAAATTTGTTTTATTTTAATTTTTAAAAAATAGAGATGGGGTCTGATTGTTTTGTCCAGCCTGGTCTTGAATTCTGGGCTCAAGTAATCCTCCCACCATGGCCTCCCAAAGTGCTGGGATTACAGGCATGAGCCACCATGCCCGGCCTATAAAATTTATTGTAAAGGAAAAGGCATATTTTTATTAAGCTGATAATCTTTACATAAATATTGAAGCGTGACATATTTCTTTATTCTACTTGGGCTATTTTGTGTTGCATTAAGAAGAATTTTTTGTTTGTTTTTTTCTTGTTACTATGCTTGCTTCTGGAATACTCCTTTCCTCCCTTACTCTTCCAAACTCTACTAGGTCTAAATTTATCCTTTTTTTCAAGGGTTTGATCACATATTACATCATCCAGGAAGTGTCTCTCCTATTCCCTCTTCTCCAAAATGTATATTTTTTATTCTGGAAACTCTTGATCCTTTGCCTGTAGACCATAAGCCCTTTGTAGGCATGTCTGTATCTGAGTTTTTAAATTTTTTTCCTCTTTTCCCACTCCCAGAATAACACCCTGTGCCCAGGAGTAGTAGATAATTGTTGAATGCATAAAAGAGCTTAGCAGCTAGAGTTAGTGTGGATGCTGTAGAAGATGTCTGATACACGTATGGCAATTTGATGCTGAATAGTTTTTGGAAATTAAAAAGGTAGAAATTCCACCAATGTCAGTGACTAACATAGCTGTAATTAGTAAATTATCAAAATATTTCTTTTTTTTTCTTTTTCACAGAGAGGGTCTCTCTCTGTTGCCCAGGCTGGAGGGTAGTGGTGCAATCATAGTTCAATGCAGCCTCTGAGTCCTGGGCTCATGCAGTCCTCCCGAGTATCTGGGACTACAGGTGTGTGCCACCAGACCTGGTCAACTTCTTTTATTTTGTAGAAACAGGGTCTCATTATGTTGCCCAGGCTGACCTCAAATTGCTGGGCTCAAGTGATCCTACCCCCTTGGCCTCCTGAAGTGCTGGGATTATAGGTGCGGGCCACAGAGCCTAGTTAAAAGCATTTCTTTAAAAAAAAAAAAATTCTGTTTGTTGGGACTTGGGGGAGGAAGAGAGAGTAAATATGGGATTGGTTCATCCTAGATAGCACTCGTGGTTCTAGATAATGTTAGAATGCAATAATGTTTTAATTTATATATGCAGGGAATTTTGGAGTAGTTTCAATCCTAGGAAAAAACTCTGAGTTAGAAATATGGAAAGATTGGCCGACGGTGGCTCATGCCTGTAATCCCAGCACTTTGGGAGGCCAAGGCAGGTGGATCACGAGGTCCAGAGATCGAGACCATTTGGGCCAACATGGTGAAACCCCGTCTCTACTAAAAATAGAAAAAAACAAAACAAAATGAGCTGGGCATGGTGGCACGTGCCTGTAGTCCCAGCTACTTGGGAGGCTGAGGCAGGAGAATCGCTTAAACCTAGGAGGCAGAGATTGCAGTGAACCAAGATTGCGCCACTGCACTCCAGCCTGGTGACAGAGTGAGACTCCATCTCAAAAAAAAAAAGAAATATGGAACAGTTGGCAGTTGGTTGATAGGATTATAATAGAATTTAGGACTCCCTTTGAAAGAATAATATCGACTAGTTTTATATAAAAAATTAAATTCTTAAGTAGATTAGTCAGGAGTAAAGGAAAAGTCAAGATTCCCAACTTATTTGGATTTCTTTCCCCCATTACGGTGTACTCAAGGAACAAAATTTGGGCTGTTTGGCTGTTTTTATTCTTTGTTATACACAAATAAACTGATATCAAAACCAAATATATTGAGGTTACATTTTTCTTTCTTTCTTTTTTTTTTTTTTTGAGACGGAGTCTCGCTCTCACCAAGGCTGGAGTGCAGTGGCATGGTCTCGGCTCACTGCAAGCTCCACCTCCCAGGTTCACGCTATTCTCCTGCCTCAGCCTCCAGAGTAGCTGGGACTACAGGTGACCACCACCACGCCTGGCTAATTTTTTCTATTTTTAGTAGAGACAAGGTTTCACCATGTTAGCCAGGATGGTCTCGATCTCCTGACCTCGTGATCTGCCTGCCTCGGCCTCCCAAAGTGCTGGGATTACAGGAGTGAGCCACCGCGCCAGGCGAAGTTTACATTTTTCTAGGAAAATTTGACTCAGATTTATGATGAGAGTCACCTTTATGCTTATAGATTGCCCCTTTACCCCATACTTGGTTGAACTGACAGACATTCTTCTTGCCATTATCACTGTCATACACTGTTCACATTCAGAGTAATTTGTTTTAGGCAATTCATTTCCTTTGGCAATAACACAGAGATTTATGTAATTTTGAAAATGTTTAAGTAGTCATCATCATGACTTTGAGTTTCTGTTCAAAGATGTTTAACTTTGCATTACTTTTAAGATTTTTAAATTCATTTTTAATTACAATAACTTTTATGTATTTGGAGGTATTTGGAATGAAATCAAAACTTGTGCTATCTAGGAGTTATAACCTAAAATATGCAGAATGTAAATATACCTGATGTAGGAGTATATACATTCTGTTGAGGGGGGAGAAGTTACTTTATATTCACACAAAATCATTTGAATGCATGAAGGAGGATATGCTATTTAAAAATCTTATCTTTCACTAATTATAAGTAATACATTATTTTTTATGTATACTGAAATTGAAAGAACCACTTCCTGGATGTAATCTACTGAGTTTGTTGCATATTCTTGCAGTTTTTTTTTCTGTGTTTGTATAATTTTCTATAATATGGGATCATAATATACTATTCTTTTGTATACTACTGTTCCAAGTTTGTCTATTTATTTCGGAGTTAACTCTATCAATCATTAACAGCAACTTAATACCCCATTTCTTGTACATGAAAATACCATAATTTGCCAGGCACAGTGATTCGCGCCTGTTGTCCCAGTACTTTGGGAGGCCGAGGTGGCTGGATCACCGGAGGTCAGGAGTTCAAGACCAGCCTGGCCAACATGGTGAAACCCCATCTCTACTAAAAATACAAAAATTAGCCAGGCATGGTGGCATGTGCCTGTAATCCCAGCTACTTGGGAGGCTGAGGCAGGAGAATCACTTGAAACTGGGAGGTGGAGGTTGCAGTGAGCCATGCCACTGGACTCCAGCCTGTGCGACAGAATGAGACTCTTTCAAACAACAAAAAAGAAAATACCATAATTTGCTTAATCAATTTATGGTCACTGGATTTTTCTTTTTTGCCAGAAAAACAAAGCTGTAAACAATTGTGTGTGTATATGAATATTTATGCACATGTACATATGTATATGTATTTTGTGTACTTGTACAAACAGCTTTGTAGGATAGATTCCTAGAAGTGGAGTTGCTGAAATCAAAAGATGTGAATAATGTAGATATGGATAGATATTTATACATTTTCTTTCCAAAAGGTTGTTGTACCAATTTGTAAAGCTACCAGTAGTATTCAGGTATGCCCCATACCCTGGCCAATACTAGATATTACAGTTTAAGACATTTTGACAATTTAGGAACTGAAAAAATGTGATTCTGATTGGTCTTTTATAAATCACTATTGAGGCTGAACATTTTTTAATATGGAGAGAGTTATATTTCTTTCTTTTTTTTTTTTTTGAGACAGAGTGTTGCTCTTGTTGCCTGGGCTAGAGTGCAATGGCTTGATCTCAGCTCACCACAACCTCTGCGTCCTGGGTTCAAGCAATTCTCCTGCCTCATCCTCCCTAGTAGCTGGGATTATAGGCATGCATCACCACTCCCGGCTAGTTTTATAGTTTTAGTAGAGATGGGGTTTCTCCATGTTGGCCAGGCTGGTCTCAAACTCTCGACCTCAGGTGATCCACCCGCCTTGGCCTCCCAAAGTGCTGGGATTACAGACGTGAGACACCGCACCTGGTCTTTTTTTCTTCTTTTTTTTAGACAGAGACTCGCTCTTGTTGCCCAGGCTGGAGTGCAGTGGCACGATCTCGGCTCACTGCAAACCCTGCCTCCCATGTTCAAGCGATTCTCCTGCCTCAGCCTCCCAAGTAACTGGGATTACAGCCATCTGCCACCACGCCCAGCTAATTTATGTATTTAGTAGAGACGGGATTTCACCATGTTAGTCAGGCTGGTTTTGTACTCCTGACCTCAGGTGATCCACCCACCTCAGCCTCCCGAAGTGCTGGGATTACAGGTGTGCGTCACTGTGCCTGGCCAAATGTCTTTTATAAATTGCCTACTTTTGTTCTTTGTTTATTTTCTGATGGGGTTACTGGTTTTTATCAGGTTAAAAGTTCTCTACATATTCACTTTTTTATCTCTTTCTTTTTCTTTTTCTTTCTTTTTTTTTTTTTGAGACAGAGTTTTGCTCTTGTTGTCCAGGCTGGAGTGCAATGGTGTGATTTCAGCTCACCTCAACCTCTGCCTCCTGGGTTCAAGTGATTCTCCTGCCTCAGCCTCCTGAGTAGCTGGGGTAACAGGCCTGCACCACCATGCCTGGCTAATTTTGTATTTTTACTAGACATGGGGTTTCTCCATGTTGGTCAGGCTGGTCTGAAACTCCCGACTTCAGGTGATCCACCCGCCTGGGCCTCCCAAAGTGTTGGGATTACAGGCATGAGCCAGCACGCCTGGCCTTATTCACTTTTTTCGTACGTGTGCACATATCCCCCTAGCTATTCTTTTGTAATGTTATGTAGTCAGATAAATCCAAACCCAGCACTGTGCTGCTGTGGGACTTTGGGCACATTATTTAACCTCTGTACACCTTCATTTCCTTATTTGTAAAATGAAGATAATGTAAATAGCATTAGGCATAGTGGCTGGCACAAAGTAAGTAAGTAATAAATGTTAGCTGTGACTCTTATTAATTTATTTATGTGACTTTTGTGTTTTGTGCTCTACTTAAGACTTTCCTTGCTCCAAAATGTAAAATATTCACCTATCTACTAAACTAGAAAAACAAAGTGGGGAACATTGTATGCCTCTATGTGTCTTTGCTTTAAAGATGAAAAACAATGTATACATTTTTGCTTGTGTATCACAGGATATATGATACTTACAAACATTGGTTGTCATAGTAAGAAGAATGAGTGAGAGGAGGACTTTTTAACTGCATGCCTTTGTGTATTTTTAAAACAAAGAAGTCCCCAGAGTGTATTTAATACTTCAATGGTTTCTTTTTTTCCTTTTCCTTCTCTTTTTAAAACTTCTAATTCTTTGATCCATCTGGAATTTATTTCTTGTATAAGAAGTGAGACATATTTTGGGGGATAAAATTGTGCGTGAATTCTACCCCAACTAGCTAGTTGTGTCAGCACCATTTAGTGAATAATCTGTTTTTTGCCCCACTATTAGAATTGCAGCTTTTGTCATTTACTAAATGTGTTTGGGACTATTTCTGATTGGTCTTGTTATTTTGGTCTCTTGTGTATTACCATACACTTTAAATTACTATCATTTTATAATTTTAATACAGATGGGGTTAGTTACCTGTTCATTACTCTTTTTTTCAGACTTTGACAATTCTGGTCTATGTGAATCTAGATGAACTTTAGAATCATTCTGTGACATTCAAAAAGAAATCATAGAGATTTTTATTGAATACTGAATATTGATTGGGAATACTGAAATTGTAGGTGAAGTTTGGGGAAATTGACATCTTTATGTACTTTCTGTCCTGTGTTCTAATAGATTTTTATCTCTCAGTAGATTTTCAAACTTTGCTTTAAATGAGTCCTGTACAAATAAGTCTTGTATATTTCTTGTTTATTTATTTTAAAAAACATCAGACCCATGAATGGGAGTTTGTTTGTTTATTTTATTGAACAAATATTATAGAGAATCAAACAGGTAGTTTTTATTCTAGTGAGAGAAGACAGAATATACTCAAATAAAATGAAGTATGTAATCCATTTCAGATTATGATAAACCTATAAAGGAACCAAAAGGGTGATGAGATTGAGAGTAACTAGTGGGAGCTTACCTTTTATGTAAGGTGGTTGGAAAGACTCTTCTGAGATGACATTTGAACTGAGACCTTAAGTTTGAGGAGGAGCTAGCTACCTGAATGAGGCAGGAACAGCATTCCTGGCAGAGAGTAAAGAAGGACAAAGGCCCAGCTAGGAAGGACCTGGCAGAGAAGGGCTCCTGAAGAAACTGAAAGGAAACTCATGTTGCTGGGGCCTAGTGAGCAATCTGGAAAGTAAGCAGGCCAAATCAAGTAGGGCCTTGGGTCATCGTAAGTAGTTGAGACTTTATTTGCAGTGCGTAGGAAATCCTTGGGGAATCTGAAGCAGGAGAGTGACATGTTCTGATTTAAGGTTAAAAAAGAACACTTGGCTTTTGGAGTTGAGAAATTATTGAAGTGGGAAGCCCAGTTAGGAGTTTTTGCAGCAAGAGGTAAGGATGGTGGTAGTTAGATGGAGAGGCCTGGGAAGTTTCAGAGTCTGTGTGTGTGTGTGTGTGTGTGTGTGTGTGTGTGTGTGTGTGTGTGTAAGGAACAGCTAAACAACTTGCTGTTGGAGTGGGTGCTACTGAGAGCTAAGTACTGCTAGCTGCTGCAGAGGCCGTGTAGAGCAGAACAGAGCTGAACTTTGCCTTCACAGGTGTTTGATAGTTCTATTTGTTTCTAAAGTGTGTACCAAAATAAAGTAGGCTAAGAGCATTTGACTTTAAGATTTATGGAGCTCTGGGGTGTTGAGGGGGGTGCAGCAAAAAACACAGCCTGTTAATAACCCTTGTTTTATATTGCTTAATAACCTGTAGTCTCTGTTAGTGGGTCAAAGGGGAGGCAGCAGCAGATGATCTTTAAGGTATCTGTCTTTGAGTTAGAAAAATGTAGCTTGAGGAAGTTATGTATGTAGCCTCCCTACAGCCTTAGAGCTAATAGTGGAACCAGACTTTTAGGTGAGCTCATGCACACACTAAGTCTTAGCACACTGCCTGGTATATATCTAGAACTCAATAAATGGTAACTTTTAGTAATATCCACTTAGATATTGTTATATCTATTAATTCAGGCCAAATATCTACATTAAAATTTTTCTTATCTCAATTTCTTTGTTCTTCTTTTGTGTTAATCAAGGAGGGAATTGGCATGTAGTCATCCATTTTGCTTGTGAAATATATTTGTTCTTTTTTGTTTGTTTGTTTTGAGATGAAGTCTTGCTCTGTCGTCCAGCCTGGAGTGCAGGGGTGCGATTTCGGCTCACTGCAACCTCTGCCTCCCAGGTTCAAGTGATTCTTGTGCCTCAGCTTCCTGAGTAGCTGTGATTACAGGTGTGCACCACCACGCCTGGCTAATTTTTTGTATTTTTTTTTTTTGAGATGGAGTCTCACCCTGTCACCCAGGCTGGAATGCAGTGGTGGGATCTCTGCTCACTGCAACCTCTGCCTCCCGCGTCCAAGCAAATCTCCTGCCTCAGCCTCCCAAGTAGCTGGGATTAGAGGCACATGCCACTACACCTGGCTAATTTTTGTATTTTTAGTAGAGAGGGGTTTCACATGTTGGTCAAGCTGGTCTTGAACTCTTGACTTCGTGATCCTCCTGCCTCAGCCTCCCAAAGTGCTGGGATGACAGGTGTGAGCCACCATGCCCAGCCATATTTTTTGTATTTTTAATAGAGACAAGGTTTCACCAGGTTGGCCAGACTGGTCTTGAACTCCTGACCTCAAGTGATCCACCTTCTTCTGCTTCGCAAAGTGCTGGGATTAGAGACGTGAGCCACTGCGCTTGGCTGGTTTTGAAATATATTTGTTCTTATAAGTTGAGTGAGTGAGTGTTATTCAGTTCAGAGAATTAGTTCAATGTAGTGCCAACATACTACAGAGTTCTCAGTTGGATATTGTTATATTGTACTGCTGTCTTGGGACACCACTTTATGTAGAGGTAAAGTAACAGCATTTTTCTTTCATTTAAGAATTATGTATTTATTATTATTTTTTGAGATAGAGTCTTGTTCTGTTGCTCAGGCTGGAGTGCAGTGGCATGATCTTGTCTCACTGCAACCTCTACCTCCTGAGTTCAAGTGATTCTCATGCTCAGCCTCCTGAGTAGCTGGGATTACAGACATGTGCCACCATGCCCGGTTAGTTTTTGTATTTTTAGTGTAGACGGGGTTTCGCCTTTTTGGCCAGGCTGGTCTCAAACTCCTGGCTTCTAGTGATCCACTTGCCTCGGCCTCCCAAAGTGCTGGGATTACAGCCATAAGCCACTGTGCCTGGCCAGAATTACTTATTGAATATGTGTACCCATAGATTTATCAAATAATTATATCCTTATTAAAATTTTTCTTTCAATATCATACTTTATAAGAGGTAGGATAGGTTAACTAAAAAGCTTTTTTCTTCAGCTTCCATTTGTTTCTCTGTCTTTAAGTAAGATGTCATGATGTCAAAAGAGGCTGCAAATAAAATACCTTGTCAATGGCAATCCCCCAGATTAGATCCTAACCAAAAGGCTGAGAAGCAGTAGCTTTTTTCCCCACAAAGGGAAGAATGCTTTAGTTTATTTTACAGGAGAAAATTTATTCCAGTATAGCACCACTCTGGTCTTGTACAAATTACAGAATTCACTTAGATAATTTCTAGTCTTTCTTCTCCTGGATGCTGGACTCTGTAATAAGTTTAGGAGGTCGGCTTTCTTTAAATTATCCCCAGGTTGGAGGATTTTAGGTGTCAGGATGCCCGGGGTGGTGGTCCTTCTTAGCCTTGTCTTGCCTAACATACTTTTAGAATTGGTCTAGAGCTGGACAGCTTTGTGGGACCTGGTGTGACCTAATTTGCTTCAGTTTAATAACTAATATTTTAGCATTTGAATGTCGTAGAGGCATTGCCCTATCCCATACTTTTGTATCAGGAGGTTTTATTATTTTATCAGTTAAAAATTGCATATTTTGTAGGATCCTTCTTCTGCTTTGGTGAAATGTGGGCTTCACCTCTATTGTGACGCTTGGTGGATTCGTTCTTGCTCATCTGAAGTGGCATCTGTGGTTCTGCCACAGTGAAGTATATTTTTAGCTTTTTTTTTTTTTTTTTAGATGGAGTCTCGCTCTGTTGTCAAGCTGGAGTGCAGTGACACGATGCCAGCTCACTACAACCTTCACTTCCCAGCTTCAAGCGATTCCCCTGCCTCAGCCTCCCGAGTATCTGCGACTACAGGTGTGCGCCATCATGTCCGGCTAATTTTTTTTTGTATTTTAGTAGAGATGGAGTTTCACCATGTTGGCCAGGATGGTCTTGATTTCCTGATCTTGTGATCCACTGGCCTTGGCCTCCCAAAGTGCTGGGATAACAGGTGTGAGCCACTGTGCCCGGCCATTTTTAGCTTTTTTTCCAAGATAGCTTAGGCCACCTTGAACACCTTTGCATAACACATTTTGGTTATGCAAAGGTTGTGGGCCAAAAGCCAGGAGTTCTTGCTGAGAGGAAAAATTGCTTGTTTTTTGGCAGGATAGTGTTTGAAATTTTGTTGTTGCAAGATTTTCCTGTTGAGTAAATATGTGTGTGTTTATTTAGTATGAGAAGATTTAAAAAGGAACTTAAATAGATTAATTTCATTTTGCAATATTGTGTTACCTGTTTGCAATATGTAAGAGGCTAGTTCTGGGTTTATCTGTATAATTCAGTTAGAAGTGCTATTGTCTTTTATGACAGTGATGTATAATTATTACTATATTGTTCTCATCCTAAAACATTATATGTTGATATTTAAGAGATGAGGAAGTTGCTTATAAAATCTTGATCAGATTTCTTAAACAATTCATAGAATTTTTTTAGTTCATGGGTCAACCATGTAACTACCCTGAGTTAATGAGTTTTGGTGCTAAGAACTGAAATTATTATTTGATACTGCCACTTAAGGTGCTCCCTTCCCTTTCAGTCTGAACTTTAGATTCTTTCATTTCAGTGGGTTTCAAATGTAAAGTATTCTGCCAAGGTATCTTAGTGAGCCAGGACTGGAGTGAAGGGTGGAGGGAGGGATGGGGAAGGGCAGGGGGAGACTGAAAAGATGAATCCTAGGTCTTCCATTCTCACTAGATCAGAATGTTTCCCCATTGTACCTTTTGCACATTTAGCTTTCATTTAAGACTTTTGAGGAAAACATTCTGGTTAAAAAACAAGATCTGAGCACTGTTGCCATGTATCTCATGGATAAGTTTTGAGGAAGGAGGTTGTAGTGGTCTCCAGGCTGCAGTTCATGTGAGGACAGGAAGGGCTTGCTTTGACCTGTAAATTTGTATGCTAGTAGGGGCTAATTTCCTGATTTTGCTAGTTTTTTTTTTTTTCCTTCTGTATTTGGCGAATAGTACTTTTAAATAAAACTGACTTTTTTGTTTTTTTTGAGATAATAAAGTTAAACTTCATTAAAGTCATACCACAAAACCAGGAAAACAGGAAGGATTACTGAGACGAGGGAAAAAATGGAGAAGTCACTTAACTTGTGACTTTGAGTGACATTGAGTGTAATTGTTGAACTCGGGACTTACCATAGTTGAAAGTTAAACAAAGTGCAATAAAAAATTGTACCTCATGGGTTTCTAATCATTTCGGCCACTGTTAGAAAAAAATGGGATGACCCTGGGTTAAAATCTTTTTTTTTGCCTCTGCATTCCATTTATAGCTTTATTTATTTGGGATGTCTGAGTTGGGAGGAGAGCACAGAGATAGATCACTTAAAGCATGTTTTAGGACAGCAGATCAGAATTAGTTGGAAAACTTTTACAAAATGTATGAACGTTCATATAGTGAAATACTCTTGTTTTTGGACAGAGTTTCATTCTTGTTGCCCAGGCTGGAATGCAATGGCATGATCTTGGCTCACCACAACCTCTGCCTCCCGGGTTCAAGCGATTCTCCTTCCTCAGCCTCTCGAGTAGCTGGGATTAGAGGCATGTGCCACCATGCCTAATTTTTGTATTTTCAGTAGAGACGGGGTTTCAGCATGTTGGTCAGGCTGGTCTCGAACTCTCGACCTCAGGTGATCCACCCGCCTCAGCCTCCCAAAGTGCTGGGATTACAGGCGTGAGCCACCGCGCCTGGCCCATATAGTGAAATACTCTTTAGCAATAGAAAGAACCATAGATGCATGAGAATAATTGCCAAGATGTATTTTTTTTTGGGGGGAACGGAGTCTCGCTCTGTCGCCCAGGCTGGAGGTTGGTGATGTGATCTTGGCTCACTGCAAGCTCTGCCTCCTGGGTTCATGCCATTCTCCCCACCTCAGCCTCCTGAGTAGCTGGGACTGCAGGCGCCCGCCACCATGCCTGGCTAACTTTTTTGTATTTTTAATAGAGACGGGGTTTCACCATGTTAGCCAGGATGATCTTGATCTCCTGACCTCGTGATCCACCTGCCTCAGCCTCCCAAAGTGCTGGGATTACAGGTGTGAGCCACCGTGCCAGGCCAACCAAGATGTATTAAGTAATAAAAGCAAGATACAGAACAGTGTGTTTCTAGTATGCCACCATTTACATAGGGGAAAAAGTGTGAGTGTATGTATGTGTAGGATATTTCTAAAGGACACTCTAGAAACTAGTAACTTTGGTTGCCTTCTGGGAGGGTAACTGGGTAGCAGCTGGAGGAGATTTTTCACTTTGTATTCTGTGGTACTTTAAAAAACTCTTAAGTCCTGCATATAATGTTTATTTCCAAAAAGATCAACCCTCCCCACAATGCCGCATGTTGGCTTTTCCCCTTCCACCTGGAGCAGTTGCAGATGTATAGATGAGGCGAAAGTTCCTCAGGTGGTTTTAATGTGTGGTCTCACGGAACATCTCAGCTCCTCCTCAGTTCACTACTTGCTGAGAAAGCCGCAAAGCATTGCAGAAAACATTAGTTTTTCCCATTTTGCCACAGACAATTTTGTGATATTGGAGGAATTATTGACTTTCTCTGATCTTCACATTTCTCACCTGTCAAATCAGTATTAGCTGGGTAATCTCAACCTTCCAGTCCTTAAGATTTGCTGACCTCCATGCCTCGGGCCTTGGAAGGGAGCAGGGAGAAATCAAACTGAGGGACATCTGGTCAGTCTTCTGACTCTTCTCCTGGTCAGCTTTCACAACAGCAGGAAACGTGACATCAGGAGAAAGGATGATATATTTATTTAAAATATTTATATATTACATGGTACCACATGCAGTTTTTAAAGTTCTTTCTTTTTTTTTTTTTTTGAGAGGGAGTCTGGACCCCTCACCCAAGCTGGAGTGCAGTGGTGCCATCTCAGCTCACTGCAACCTCTGCCTCCCAGCTTCAAGTGATTCTCTTGCCTCAGCCTCCCAAGTAGCTGGGTTTACAGGTGTGTGCCACCATGCCTGGCTAATTTTTTGTATCTTTAGTAGAGACTGGGTTTCACCATGTTGGCCAGGCTGGCCTTGAACTCTGACCTCATGATCTGCCCGCATTGGCCTCCTAAAGTGCGTGAGCCACCACGCCTGGCCGTAAAGTTCTTTCTATACGTTTTTTCTTTTATTTTTTGAGTCAGAGTTTCATTGTGTCACCCAGGCTGGAGTGCAGTGGCCCGATCTCGGCTCACTGCAAGCTCCACCTCCTGGGTTCACGCCATTCTCCTGCCTGTCTCCCGAGTAGCTGGGACTACAGGCACCCACCACCACGCCCAGCTACTTTTTTGTATTTTTAATAGAGATGGGGTTTCACCGTGTTAGCCAGGATGGTCTCGATCTCCTGACCTCACGATCCGCCCGCCTCAGCCTCCCAAAGTGCTGGGATTATATGCGTGAGCCACCGCACCTGGCCGCCTAACTAATTATTATTATTATTATTTTAATTTTCTTGTAGAGATAGGTCTGGCTTCATTGCCCAGGCTGGTCTTGAATACCTGGCCTTAGGAGATCCTCCGATCTTGACTTCCCAAAGTGCTGGGATTACAGGTGTGAGCCACTGTGGCCAGCCTATAAGTTTTGTTTTAAAGTTAGATTGAATGACAATTCCCTAGAAAATTTTATTTTCTAAACCTAACTGGATAAAGAATATATTGATAAAAACTGGGAAATTGATAAATTTGTCATACTGAATTATTTTTTGAATTTGCCCTCTTCCCAAATACCTTGAAGTGATGGAAACAAAATTAAAACTTTACTAATAAAGTATTAAATGGGTGGAGATTTTATATATATAAAATTATATGTTATATTTTTATGTATACAATTATATAATTTTCATCTTATATTTAAATTCTATTTTTTTAAAACCACCCAATTAGGTAATAATAGAACTCCAGTCTTAAAGTAAGAGTGTATGTACACACATGCACATGTGTATATAAAATTTTTGTCATGGGAGTTTTATATATAATTAAGATAGAAATTATATATTATGGCACACATTTCTATACATACGTAATATTCTCTACCATATGTATGTAAAATACTCCCATATTAATTATGTGTAACATAAATATTTGTGTTATCCTGAAACATAAACATAGATAATCATGTTTTAGGATGGGAATACTCAGGAGTATAAGGGTACCTGTTCTCCCATTAGTCAGTCTGTGAATTCAATATTTATGTGTTCTCATCCAGAATTTCTCTGGGACCTGACAAGCTGACTCTGATGCTTGTGTGTAAGAGGAAATGTGCTAGAATAGCTGGGAAGGTGGTGAAAGTAGCAGCAACAACAAAGCACAGTGAGGTGAAACTTGCCCTGCTGGATATGAAACCTCGTAATACCAGAGTAATTTGAAAAGTGTGGCATTGGCACAAGAAAAGACAGACAAATCAAATTAGTCTAGAATTGTGGACAAGTAGGAATATACTTTTTAATGAGGATGGCTTTTTCTTTCTTTCTTTTTTTTTTGCCCCAGCTGGTGTGCAATGGCGTGATCTTGGCTCACTGCAACCTCCGCCTCCCAGGCTCAAGCAATTCTCCTGCCTCAGCCTCCCAAGTAGCTGGGATTACAGGCGCATGTCACCATGCCCGGCTAATTTTTGTATTTTTAGTAGAAAAGAAGTTTCACCACGTTGGCCAGGCTGGTCTCGAACTCCTGACCTCAAGTGATCCACCAGCCTCAGCCTCCCAGAGTGCTGGGATTACAGGAGGAGCCACCGCTCCTGGCCTTCTTTTTCTTTATTTGCTATTTCAGTTCCATAGAAGCATGCAAAGAGTAACATAACAAATGTCCATCTACCTACCATCTGTGATTACAAAACTTAGTATTTTATCATCCTTGCTTCAGAATTATTTAATAAAGACAATACTTCCTCTGTACAAATGCTTACCTTAAAACTACTCTTGAAATCTTTTCACAATTGACTTATCAACTCCCAAATTTAAAACCATGTATTTTTGTCTTTATATTCCTCAGACGTTTATAGAAAGGTATTTACTGAGCAGTTACTATGTGCCAGATATTATGCTGTTTTTATATACTGTTTTTACTTTATATAGCTAATTATATTATTTGTCACATATTAACCTATTTTAAATATGAAAAGAAATGACGCATGAATGTTTTCAAACCTTGGTAACTTTTATTAAGTAAATACTTGAGAGGAAGCTTTTACTGGTAATTGTGGTTTTATTTATGTAGCTGTAGTTATAATTTATTAGAAGTACACTTGGTGTTTTAGTTCTTATTAATTCTATTTTTTTCCCATCCTGTTGAGATGGTTTCCTAGAAACATGATTGTTTATTGGCGTTGATCTCACAGTCTGGTGAGGACTTCTTTACTGATAATGTCAAGTTCAGGTTATCCTCCCAACCAAGGAGCATTCAGCACAGAATAAAGTTGTTATCCTCCTCACTCTGTAAAGTATACATTTCCCAGCACCTGCCACCAGCAGATAAGGAACAAATACTATGCAAATTGCATGTTTTTTGTGTTTTTCTTTACTTTTCCTATTTAATACACATGTTGGTAGAAACCACCAAATTTACCTTTTTTTAAAGTGGCAAGAGCTATTTACAAAGACGAGGAACCAAAGGTTGGGAATTAATTATTTCTGTCTTCTTACTGTGGCTTTATGCCGATTTCAGGAGTTGAACTTGTCTTTGCTTTTGATGATAGGAGTTGATGATAAATAGAAAACTTATCAATTCTCTAGAATTTCTAGGGTAAGACCTATATTTATACTCTCAAGTTGTGCTTGAGTTTTAAGCTGGCCAGATAACTTGGCATGTCTTGAGTGATGGCCAGGATAAAGACCACTGTCTTCTTGAGAGATTGATGGTAGGAAGATTTGCATAGTAGGTAGGAAGGAAGGAAGGGATGGTAGATAGGAAGGAAGACTTTATCATAGGAAGAGTTTGTAAGAGATTGATTTACCTTGTGTAAAATAAAGTATGAGGTGAAATAATCATCTCAGAGTAGACCAAGGATGTAGGTGTAAGAGGTTTAAAGAAAAATAGGAAAGGATGGGATAAAACAGTCATCTCAGAGACTAAGAAAGCAGATTTGTCACCAAAATGTACTACGGGGTCCTACCGAGGACTCCTTTGAAGTGTAGGCATGATTACAGACTTAGAATGGACATTCCTACGTTGTTTCTGTGTAGGGAGGCATTTAGTCTTTTACCATTATGTGTAATGTTAGTTGCACGTTTTTTTTGATGCCTTTTTTGGTTGAAGAGGTTGCTTTCTGTTCCAAGTTTGAGAATTTCTGTCATGATTGGGTGTTGAATTTTGCTTGTGTTGTCCCCCTACCCCAGTGTTATTCATCTGATTACCAATTTTCCGGATTATTGTTGCTGCTGGTTTTTTCATAAAATCAGGCCGGGTGCAGTGGCTCACGCCTGTAATCCCAGCACTTTGGGAGGCTGAGGCGGGTGGATCACTTGAGGTCAGGAGTTTGAGACCAGCCTGGCCGACATGGTGAAACCCCATCTCTACTAAAAATATGAAAAAATTAGCCAGGCATCGTGACAGGCACCTGTAATCCCAGCTACTTGGGAGGCTGAGGCAGGAGAATCGCTTGAACCCGGGAGGCAGAGGTTGCAGTGAGCCAAAATCATGCCGGTGCACTCCAGCCTGGGCAACAAGAGTGAAACCCCATCTTAAAAAAAACAAAATTAACTTTGCAGTTTAGTTTATATATATACGCACATATATCTATATTAGAATGCATTCATTATATGTGTACATTGTAACAAATTTTGACAAATTCATAAACTCATAGAACCATCACCAAAATGAAGATGAACAACATTTCTAACACTCCAGCATGTTCCTTGGCACTCCATCCTCCTTGGCACCCTCCCGTGTCAGTCCTCCTCCCCCACTTTGTACTAACTTCATCTCCTAGGAAACCACTGATCTGCTTTCTATCATAAAACATTGTACACGTTCTGAGCTTCATGGGAACTCTTTTATCTATGACCTCTTTTGCTTCCCATAATACTTTTGTGATCTATCCATGTCTGGCATGTCTCAGTTCATTCCTTTTTATTGTTGAGTATGGGTATACCACAATTTGTTTATCCAGTCACCTATTCCAGTTTTTGATTATTATAGGTAAAATTACTTAGAAAACATATATCTATATATTCGTTGTATCTAAATTATTAAAAGAAGTATTGCCTCATTTTCTTAACAGTATCCTTTGGAGAGCGTACATTTTTTATTTTTATCAAGTCCGATGTAGTTTATTTTTTGAGACAGAGTCTTGCTCTGTCGCCTAGGCTGGAGTGCTTTGGTGCCATCTCAGCTCACTGCAACCTGTGCCTCCCAGGTTCAAGCAATTCTCCTGCCTCAGCCTCCTGAGTAGCTGGAATTACAGGCATGTGCCACCACGCCCAGGTAATTTTTGTATTTTTAGTAGAGATGGAGTTTCTCCATGTTAGCCAGGCTGGTCTCGAACTCCTGACCTCAGGTGATCCGCCCTCCTCAGCCTTCCAATGTGCTGGGATTACAGGTGTGAGCCACTGCACCCAGCCCCGATGTATTATTTTTATTGTTCATTTTTTGTGCTTTTTGTGTCAAACCTAAGACGTTTTTGCCAAATTCAAGGTCACTAAGATTTTCACTTACGTTTTCTTTTTTTCTATTTTTGTTTTGTTTTTCATTTTGTTTTTTTGAGACGAAGTCTTACTCTGTCGCCCAGACTGGAGTGTAGTGGTGCAATCTTGGCTCACTGCAAGCTCCGCCTCCTGGGTTCACACCATTCTCCTGCCTCAGCTAATTTTTTTTGTATCTTTAGTAGAGATGAGAGGTTTCACCCTGTTAGCCAGGATGGTCTCAATCTGCTGACCTTGTGATCCACCCGCCTTGTCCTCCCAAAGTGCTGGGATTACAGGTGTGAGCCATCGTGCCCGACCAATTTTCACTTATGTTTTCTTCTCTAAGTTTTATAATTATAGGTCTTTCATTTAGGTAAATTACCTATTTTGAATTAAAATTTTGTATGTGGTGTGGTAAGCATTGAGTTTCAGTCTTTCTGCATTAAGAATGATGTTAGCTTGGAGAGTGCTCTTTACTCCTGTGTTTTCTTAAGGGGTTGTGTAGGATTGGTACTTTCCTTTGAGATGGAGTCTTGCTCTGTCATCCAGGCTGGAGTGCAGTGGTACGATCTCAGCTCACTGCAACCTCCATCTCCCAGGTTCAAGTGATTCTACTGCCTCAGCCTCCTGAGTAGTTGGGATTACAGGTGCGTGCCACCACACGTGGCTAATTTTTGTATTTTCAGTAGAGATGGGGTTTCACCATGTTGGCCAGGCTGGTCTCAAACTTCTGAACTCAAGTGATCCGCCTGCCTCAGCCTCCCAAAATGTTGGGATTATAGGCATGAGCCACTGCGCCTGGCCTTTTCTTTCTTTTCTTTTCTTTCTTTCTTTCTTTCTTTCTTTCTTTCTTTCTTTCTTTCTTTCTTTCTCTTTCTTTCTTGTCTTTCTTTCTTTTTCTTTCTTTCTCTTTCTTTCTTTTTTTCTTTTTCTTTCTTCCTTCCTTTCTCTCTCTCTCTCTCTTTCTCTCTCTCTCCTCTTTCTCCTTTTTCTTTCTTTGAGTCTTGCTCTGTCACCCAGGTTAGAGTGGGCAATTGCATGATCTCGGCTCACTGCAACCTCTTCTTCCTGGTTCAAGCAATTCTCCTGCTTCAGCCTCCCAAGTAGCTGGGATTACAAGCGCCCGCCACCATGCTTGGCTAATTTTTTGTATTTTTAGTAAGGTTTCGCCATGTTGGCCAGGCTGGTCTCAAACTCCTGACCTTAGGTTATCTACCTGCCTCAGCCTCCCAAAGTGCTGGGATTTCAGGTGTCAGCCCACTACGTGGTGGCCGGGATTGATACTTTTTCATCCTTAGAAATTTGATAGAATTTATCAGTGAAACTGTTGGGCCCAGAACTTTTTTTGTGGAAGAATTTAAATATGAATTCAATTTCTTTAATAGTTATAATTCAGATACTCAATTTTTTCTCGAGTCAGTTTGCGTATATTTTGTTGTTTAAGGTATCAGATTTATTGACATAATTTGTCTCAATATTTCCTCATCATTTCAGTGCCTTTAAGATATGTTGCGATGTTGTTCCTCATGTTGATAATGTTTGTTTTTATTATTTTTTAATCAATCTGCCTAGAGGTTTATCAGTTTAATAGATTTTTGAAGAACTAGCTTTGGTTTCAATCATTTTCACTATTTTTCTATTTCACTGATTTCTACTCTTTATTGTTTTTTTCCTTCTCTAATTGCCTGTGTATATTTCATCACTTCATTCTTTTTGTATATTCAAGTTTTCTTCTGATATTATTGTGTTTTTGCCTGAAGCACTTCATTTCTCTCAGTTTAGGTCTTTTGGCAATTAATTCTCTCAGATTTTATTTGCCTGAAAAAGTTTTTATTTCTGAAGACTATTTTCACTAGATACAGAATTCTAAGTTGACAGTTTCAGTATTTTAAGAGATGTCATATCATTGTATTCTGGCTTGTATGGTTTCTGACTAGAAGCCTGTGGTCATTCTTAATTTTTGTTCATTAATATATAAAACACATTTTCCCCCCTGTGGCTACTTGTTTTTTTTTTGAGGCATTCTTGCTCTGTGATTCAGGCTGGAGAGCACTGGTACAATCTCGGCCCACTGCAGCCTCCACCTCCTGGGTTCAAGCAATTCTCATGCCTCAGCCCCCTGAGTAGCTGGAGCTGCAGGCACGTGCTACCATGCCCAGCTACTTTTTTTTTTTTTTTTTGAGATGGAGTTTCACTCTTGTTGCCCAGGCTGCAGTGCAATGATGCGATCTTGGCTCACCACAACCTCCGCCTCCCAGGTTCAAGTGATTCTCCTGCCTCAGCCTCACGAGTAGCTGGGATTACAGGCATGCGCCACCATGCCCGGCTAATTTTGTATTTTTAGTAGAGATGGGGTTTCACCATGTTGGTCAGGCTGGTCTCAAACTCCTGACCTCAGGGGATCCATCAACCTCAGCCTCCCAAAGTGCTGAGATTACAGGCATGAGCCACTGTGCCCAGCCCCAGCTAATTTTTTGTATTTTTAGTAGGGACAAGTTTTCGCTATGTTGGCCAGGCTGGTCTCGAACTCCTGGCCTCAAGTGATCTGCCTGCCTAACGTATTCTAATATTTTTCCCAGAGTCTTTTTGGTTCAATTTTTCTTTTTTTTTTTAAAGCATACTGAAGTTTAAAATGTTTTTACTGCCATCAAATCTTTTTTCTATAATGTTTATTAACTTTTATGCCTAATTGCCCTTTCTTCCCTGATTTCAGATAAATACCCACACATTTTCTTTGCGTTTTCATGCAATGAAGAGTAATTTAAAAGATAGTAAATGTATCTACAATTTATTTTCAAATAGTTCAGCCAAAATGAAGTTTTATACACATACATAGACACACACAGAAAGCAAATATGTTAAAATATTAACTACTGGTGAATCTAGATGAAGGATAAATGAGTGTCCATTATACTGTTCCTTCAACTTTTAAGTGAATTTGAAATTTTTCAAAATAGTAAGTTGGATGGGGAAAAATTTTTTGCCATAAGCTAGAAATTAGCTAAGCTTCTAGGTGTTTTGTGACCCACCTTATCATGTGAAACATCTTTATCATACGGTAGTCTGTGGGGTTTATAAGAAATGTTCTGCTGCATTAAAAAAAAGAAATATAAAAATATAGTGAATAAAGGTCATCTTCCATGGCTGAATACATTACCACAAATGTAATTTATAGAATTTCTTTTTTTAGCAGAAAAGTGTCTTAAAAACTCATTCATTAAATTGAGACATGTTGTGTTGTAGTGTGACCCATTTCCATGTTATAGTTGAGAAACTCGGTGTTCAGAAAAATTAAGTGACCTAGTTAGTACCTCCTGAGTTGGAATTAACCCAGGACCCCTGACTCTAGTCCTGCTTTTTTTCCTCTAAAGTGTAAACCATGACCACTACTACTAACTAATACTTCTCTTTCTGTCTCCCTCTCCCCATTCTCTCCCAACTGCCCACCTTCAGAAGTAAGGATTTAAAAAGAACTAACATTTGTTAGATTTTTTTTTAAATGTTAAGCCTAGGTATACCATTTATACAAGAATTAAATAAGCTTGAAAGAAAAAAATTACCTACAGTTTTACCAGTTAAAAGTTATTAACATTTTCATGTTGATTCTTCCCTAATTGTGTATTATTTTAATTTTAATTTAATTTAATTTAATTTTATGGGTTTTTTTTTTTTTTTTTTTTGCTGCTGCTCCTTGTGGAACAGGGCTAACCCATAGGCAGTGTGTCCAGAGTCAGCCCGTATGAATATTTTAATGTGCTCCCTTTGTACATTCTGTTTAACTTTACTTTTGCTTAAATAACATGCTTAGCTTCTTTTTGTGCCAGTAGGTTTACAACTGTATTGTTAGTGGCTACTTAGTATTCCACATATGAATAAATAAAGTTATTTATTTAATCAATTGTCATACATTTAGGTTGCCTGTTTCTTCAGAAGTACGGTGTTGTGACGTGCATTTTTTTTTTTTTTTTTTTTTTGAGACAGAGTCTTACTTTGTTGCCCAGGCTGGAGTGCAGTGGCACGATCTTGACTCACTGCAACCTATACCTCCCAGCGATTCTCCTGCCTCAGGCTCCTGAGTAGCTGGGACTACAGGCTCATGCCACCAAGTTCAGCTAATTTTTGTATTTTTAGTGGAGACAAGGTTTCACCATGTTGGCCAGGCTGGTCTCGAACTCCTGACCTCAGGTGATCTGCACACCTTGGCCTCCCAAAGTGCTGGGATTATAGGCATGAGCCACTGCAGCTGGCCCATACATTATTTAGGTTGTTTTTTTTTGTATGCATTCTTTCTTACTTCCTTAAGGTAGCTTTCTTTTAGTATAATTAATTACAGACAGGTTGATTTTTAAGGTTCAGTGGGTATTTCCAGATTGTCCTGCAAAAGACTAGGGCCAGTTCTTAACTCCTGACAACAGTGTATAAAGGTACCCACTTCTTGACCGGGTGCAGTGGTTCACACATGTAATCCCAGCACTTTGGGAGGCTGAGGCAGGCAGATCACCAGAGGTCAGGAGTTCAAGACTAGCCTGGCCAACATGGTGAAACCCTGTCTCTACTAAAAATACAAAAATTAGCCGGGTGTGATGGCAGGCACCTGTAATCCCAGCTACTCAGGAGGCTGAGGCAAGAGAATCATTTGAACCTGGGAGGCAGAGGTTGCAGTGAGCTGAGATTGCACCACTGCACTCCAGCCTGGGGAACAAGAGTGAGACTTTGTCTCAAAAAATAAAAAATAAAAATAAAAATATATAAAGGTACCCACTCCTCCTGTATCCTTGCTGACACCATGTTTATTGTTTAACAAAAAGATTAATTTGATGAATGATTGCTTTTAACTTATACTTATTATTTGTTAGTAAAATTTAACATTTTTTTATTTATTAGTTATTTTTCCTGTGTTGTAAATTGTTTTTTCATATATGTTGCCCATTTTTCTGTTGGTTTATTTTATATTGAGTTGTTAGAGTGCATGTTTTGCAAATGGTTTCCCTATTTAATCATTTGCCTTTTTAATTTGTTATTACTGTTTTGATAAGCAGAAGATTGTGTTTTTGCATGTGTGGGTTTTTTTTGTTTTTTTGTTTGAGACGGAGTCTTCCTCTGTCACCCAGGTTGGAGTGCAGTGGTGCCATCTCTGCTCACCGTAACCTCAGCCTCCCAAGTAGCTGGGATTACAGGCTCGCACCACCACACCTGGTTGATTTTTGTATTTTTAGTAGAGATGGGGTTTTACCATGTTGGCCAGGCTGGTCTCGAACACCTCAACTCCAGTGATCTGTCTGCCTCGGCCTCCCAAAATGCTGGGATTACAGGTGTGAGCCATCGTGCCCAGCAGAAGATTGTTTTTTATTTTATCCATCAATTTTTCTTTTTTAAAAATGAATGTCTTTTATATCTTTTGCTTTTGCCTTCCTGAATGCAAGATAATGTGAATCTTTTTTTTTTTTTTAACTTGAGGCTTTTTGCGATTTGCTAATAAGCCTCTTATAAATGTTTGCTATTACTTGGCTTTTTTTGATGTAAGATATGAGGTAAGAATCTAATTCTTTTTCTTCAGGATTGGTATCTGGCTGTTTCAATCCAAGATTGTAAGCTTCATGAAGGCAGATATCTGTCTATTTTGATCCACCACCCTATTCCTGTTATATAAGTAGGCACTTAAGGATTTGGTTTCTTATTAAATATTTAATATTTAGAAAGGAAGTCAGTGGAAAATATTTATTTCTAATATTAATTCTTTGGGCATGCATCAGAATCACCTGAGGAGCACTTTTGAAGTCTGCTGAATCAAAATGTAATCTTTTTTGCTATTATATATGTTTCTGTAACACAAACTTACTCATATGCATATAGTGGGAGAATGATATTAATGTATCATGAAAGTCCTGGTGGTTCACCAAAGATCTTTCTTTATGCATTAACATTTCTAAGTTCTCAGCAGTACGCTGTCTCATAATGAAAGAAAAAGGCTTCACAACACATGAAGATTTAAAAATATTTGAACATTCTCCCTTTACTTTTCATTTAGTGCAAGTAGTAACTGGTTTAGTGAATTTAATAACTGTTGTGCTTTTCACAGTGTTAGTGAAGATTCGAGCATTGAAAAGACAATGTGAAGACAAATTTTATTGTATGTTTTTAACGTTGATATAGGAGGGAGGGGGAGAAAAAGAGGTTGATCAAGATGGTTATATGCCAAATCTGACTTTTTTTTCTTTTTTTTTTTTGCGACGGAGTCTCGCTCTGTCACCCATGCTGGAGTGCAATAGTGCAATCTCAGCTCACTGCAACCTCTCCCTCCTGGGTTCAAGCCATTCTCCTGCCTCAGCCTCCCGAGTAGCTGGGACTACAGGTGCTCGCCACCACATCCAGCTAATTTTTGTATTTTTTTAGTAGAGACGGGGTTTCACCATGTTGGTCAGGCTGGTCTCGAACTCCTGAACTTGTGATCTGCCCACCTTGGCATCCCAAAGTGCTGGGATTACAGGCATGAGCCACCATGCCTGGCCACTGATATTTTATTTAGATGAAACATACTGGTTTATTTTGGAAGCCAATGACCTCACGGATTTACATCTTAAGAGAGGAATCATAAACTGTAGGGCTTAAAGCTGCCAAACATTGACCGTATGCCAGATGCAAAGGATACTGGAGCTTTAACTCTATTAAGTCTATTAGAATTGTTATTGCTTTTATTGGTGCTTTCCTTACAGAATTGTACAGGTTTTAGGGTATAGCCATAATCTTATTTTCCCAGAAGGCCTCTTTAGATTCAGTGCATACTATTACAAAGTATGAGGCTTTTCATCAATGTGTATTAGCTGAAATATCTGTACTAAGGTGTTTTGAAGCAACTATCCAGTTATCTCCTGTATGCGTTCTTGGCTCAGAATTATTGACTTTTCACAGTTCCTTAATCATTATTTAATACATTTTAGGGTTCTGTAATCCTGTGAACTACCCTCATTGTAGGTTTCTCATAGTCTAAGTAAAATTAGTACTCTAAAATTTATCTGTTTTATAATATTGCTTATATCTTTATAGCAGAGTGGAAATTAATAAGGTGTGTATGGATGTGTGTTGGAGGGTAGTGGATTTTGGGTGAAGGGGCTTTCATTCTGCTACAGCTCTGCTGATTTGGAGGTGCAATGGGATGTTTTTGGCTAAGGAAATGTTACGTATGCTGTAGTGTGGGCTTTATGAAAGTAGGCCCAGAGATAGTAGCAACTGAAGTTCCTAGGTCACTTCTCTGACTTGTGTATCTCAGTTTTGGTTTGGAAAGCCTGAAAACTTTTGATAGGGGCACTTGGCCATGTTATAGTTGTTAAGTTGGGTGGACACACAGGTTTTACCTGGAATAATACTATATCCCAGCCAGTTGTTCAGACCATTTGAAGAGCCATTGCAAAGAAATGGCTGAGAAGTTGGTATCTTCCTTTGTCATAATTGCATTATTTACCTATAAATTCTCTATAATTTCGGTATTGTTACGCTAGAGGCTGATCAACACTAACCCACCTGACTTTGTATAGCTTTTAGGCTCTTCAAAATAGTACATGGTATATCTAAACTACAAAAGTGAGGTGAGAATTTGCATATATGTAAATATGAAAGTTACTACTAAACATTAGACACATAGTACACATGGCTCTGCTGTGGTTTAAAACTGACTTTTTCATTTAAGGCAATCTGGACTCTATTAGTGAGAAATAAATTGTTTTTCTTGGTTTTATTCTGTAAAGGATCCAGCATTTGGAGGCAAACATGAAGCTCCATCCTCTCCAATTTCAGGGCAACCATGTGGAGATGATCAAAATGCTTCACCTTCAAAACTTTCAAAGGAAGAGTTAATACAGAGTATGGATCGTGTAAATCGAGAAATTGCAAAAGTACAACACCAGATCCTTAAACTGAAAAAGAAACAAGTAAATGTCTTTGCTTAATATATTCTAAGAATGTGTGTTTTTCTCCCTACAGAAGATATTTTTGAGTTTTCCATATTTTGAAACTTTACATAAAAGGAATCATGCCTTATATATTCTGACTTGCTGTTTTTTGCTACTATTGTGGTTTTCTTACATTCATTCATTTTCCTTGCTGCACTGTCTGATTATATGATTTAGAGAGTGAAATTTTTTTGTCCATTCTATTTTTGATTTTTTTTCTATTCCATACAATGGTGCTGGTTTTTGGTTCACATGTAGAGATTTTCTAGGGCATGTGCCCAGGAATGGCAGTGCTTGGCCCAAGATTATGCACAGTGAACTATTTAATAGATGATACCAAATTTGCTAAGAAGTAACACCATTTTACGTTCCCACTGGCAACTTATGTGGGTACTGGTTTGTGCACATTCTTGCCTTTATTTGATATCATTTTTTCATTTGGATATGAAATAGTCTTCTCTGTGGTTGGAAGGAGGCTGAGCTTATTTTCATTTGTTTATGGGTTATTTGGGTTATTTATGTGCATTGTTCATGTCTTTTGTCTATAGTCTCCTATTTTGTCACTGAAATTTTTAGGATTCCCTGAAGTCCCTTGTCAGATATGTGTATGGAAGATTTGCCTAGTTTGTGGCCTGTAACTTCACTTTTAGCCCAGTATCCACTCTTAAGTGTACACTAAGTGCATTTTTTTTCCAGATTTCAAGTCTCACTCTGTCACCCAGGCTGGAGTGCAGTGGTGCGATCTTGGCTCACTGCAACCTCTGCCTCCCAAGTTGAAGTGATTCTCCTGCAACAGCCTCCTGAGCAGCTGGGACTATAGACACTTTAAGTGCTTTTAATGTATTCATAAAGTTGTACAGCTATCGCCACTCTCTAACTCTAGAACATTTTTATCATTTCAAAAAGAAACTCCATACTTACTAGCAGTTACTCCCCATTTCCCCCTTTCCCCAGCCCCTGGCAACCACTAGACTATTCTCTGTCTCTATGGACTAGCATATGCCAAATATCAGAAAAAACAGAATCATATGTGACCTTTTGTGTTTGGCTTCATTTATTTAGCATGTTGTCCTGATACATCCATGTTGTATCTTGTCTCAGCACATCATTACTTTATATGCCTGAATCCCACTACATGAGTATACTATGTTTTGTTTATCCATTCATTAGTTGATGGATATTTGAGTTGTGTTCATTTTTTGACTATGATTAATAATGTACTATGATGAGATTCATGTACTCGTTTTTGTGTGGACGTATTTTTACAATTTTCTTTATATATCTAGGAGTGGGCATATGGTAAATCTATGTTTAAATTTTTGAAAAACTTCAAAACTGTTTTCCAAAGTCTCTGTAACATTTTATATTCTTACCAGCAGTGTATGGAGGTTCCATTTTTTCCTACCTCCTTGCCAACATGTTATTTTCCTTTTTTTAAAAAAAAATATAGCCATCCTTGTACATGTGAAGTGGTATCTAGTTGTAGTTTTCATGTACATATCCTTAATGACTAATGATGTCGAGCATTTTTTCTTGTGCTGATTGGCCATTTGTATATCTTTTTAGAGAAATGTTCATTTAGATTGTTTGCTCGTTTAATTGGGTTGTCTTTTTGTTATTCTAAGAATTCTTTATATATTCTGGACATTAGTTCCTCATCAGATGTATGACTTAATAGATATTTTCTCTCATTCTGTGGGTTCTTTTCACTTTCCTGATAGTATCCTTTGATGTACAAAAGTTTTAAATTTTGTTAAAGTCCAGTTTGTTTTTTCCTTTTGTCACTCTTGCATTTGGTGTTGTATCTAAGACCCATTGCCTAATTCACGGTCACAGATTTATACCTATGTTTTCTTCTACAAATTTTATAGTTTTACCCCTTATATTTGGGTCTTTGATCTTGATAGTGTTTTTCTGGTGAACAGAATTTGTTTAGGTTTTATATGAAAACCCACTGGGGTTATTAAGGTAGTTTTACTATATTATCTTTAGAAGTTTTATGGTTTTGCTTCTCATCTTATTCTTAATCCACTGGAAACTACGTGTTGTATAGTCAGTGTTCATTTATATTTACTCACATATTTGTCTTCTTACGTGCTCACCATTTCTTCTCACAACTCAAGTCTTCCATCTAGGGGAACACCATTCTATTGAAGAACATCTCTTAGAATTACCTTTAGTGAAGGTCTCTTAGTTAGCAAATTCAGTATTTGTTTGGTTTTTATGACTTAAATATTGTCTTATATTTGGCCTGTTTATTAAAAGATATATTAATTTCATATGTGATTAATTTTTCTTAGTACATTGTCTTCTTGCTTCCATTTTAAAGACATTAGGTCTTGGTTTAAATCCATATTCTTTCATGGATAATGTGAATTTTCTCTCTGGTTGTTTTCAATATATTCTTTTCTTCAGGGTTCTGTTATTTTTATGATGATACATTTAGGTGGTTTTTTTTTCCTTTTAAATCTGTCCAACTTGAGCTTCCTGAATATGAAGAGTGGAGTTTTTCATCACTTTGGGAAAATTCCAAGCCATTATCTTTTTTACAAAACCTTTGTAACAGTTTATTGTTCTACTTATGAAATTCCTGTTAGTTGTAATATCTTATCACTCTTGTCTTCCATGTCTCTTGTTTCTTTCTTATTTTTTACTTCTTTGGGCTTCATTCTGAGCAATTTCTTCAGCCTGTGTTCCAGTTTACATTTTCCTTTTCAGTTATGAGTAATTTGCTGTCAAATCTGTCTTCAATTTTAACAATTATGTTTTTATTTCTGGAATTTCTGTTTGGCTCCTTCTCAAATCTGCCTGGTCATTTTTTAAAATGTTTTTTTTTTTTTGCTTTCATTGAGTTGTATTAAATTTTTATTATATGCCCAACAATTCTAATTAAGTCTTTATTGGTTTGATTTTGCTGAGTCTCTTTTCTTTTGTCTTTATTTTCTTTACTTGTACAATGATAATAATCTAGTAATAACACCAACTAAATCCCATGAATGTTTTATGAATTGAGATAATGAATATATTGCATAATATCTGGTACATAGTAAGTGTACATGCAATCCATTATAATAATTAGAAATAATGAAATATAATGTATGATTATTAGGAAATGTACCAGAGCCACAAATTTTATTGAGCAATATAAAAGACAACTAGAGAAAACAAAGAAATATGACATAGCTGGATGGAAACAGTAATAATAATGTTGTGTGTTCATCTTGGACTAAATCATGTCTCATACGATTTCAATAAAATTCCAATTAAATTTATTTTTAAAACATGGCAAATACATTGCAAAGTTAATGTAAAAGAACAAACAGGGCCAGACTCAGTGGCTCAACCTGTAATCCCAGCACTTTGGGAGGCTGAGGCGGGCATATCACGAGGTCAGGAGATGGAGACCATCCTGGCTAACACAGTGAAACCCCATCTCTACTATGATACAAAAAATTAGCCGGGCATGGTTGCAGGTGCTTGTAGTCCCAGCTACTCAGGAGTCTGAGGCAGGAGAATGGCATGAACCCAGGAGGAGGAGCTTGTGGTGAGTGGAGATCATGCCACTGCACTCCAGCTTGGGCGACAGAGCGAGATTCCATCTCAAAAATAAAATAAAATGTAAAAAGAAAAAGAATTTGTGTCTTGTTTCCTCATTAATGTTTGAAAGCGTGTTTGCACTTGTCTTTGACTTGTGTTTTATTAACATCGTTTGGCATATTAAAAGTCCCTCTGAGCTTACCTTGTCTAAAAAAACATAAGAAAAAGGGCCTGTGGGAAGGACTATGAGGCAGAGGGGCTGGTGTGAGCACATGCTGGGCAGGAGGAAAGAGGTAATGACCAGGACCAGGGAAATCCCCAAGCCCACCAAGTCAGGGAGCCAAATAAAAGCCTTACATCCTGTATCGGCCACCTAACCCCATCGACACTCCAAGTGAACATTCTCTTTTAGAGATACTCATTGTCCTGTTTTTTCTGTAATCTTGTAAAGGAATCTGATTTCTCCCATTAGCCTTTCACAGGACTAAAATTTCACATTAGAATGCTATTCTTTAGAAGGCATCTTCTTAGATTAGACTGCAAGGAGATTGAGGAAGTTACTGTCTGTCACTTATACTCCACAGGGACATTAATTCACCAGAGCCTTGGTGGGGGAGTAGAGGAGCTCATTACAAGCAGGTCTGGATGCTGCACAGAGTGTAAAGGGGGCAGAAGGATCCAGGACACCTAGGCCTGGAGATAGCGCCAATGCTGGGAGGTACCATTATTATCCCCATTTTACAGAGGAGGAAACAGACACAGGCAGGTAATGTGATCAAGACCATGCTGCCCCGCAGTACAGGAGCCAGGATCTAAACCCAGGCAGCCTGCCTTGCCATCAGAGCTCTCACCCATAACCTCATGCTGAAGTTAAGCAGGATTGCCCTGTGGCCAGGGGCACAGCTTCTGGGTTCACATTCCATCTTCTCTACCATTTCCAGCTGTGTGACCTTGGGCAAGTTACTTGTCTGTGCTCAGTGTCCTCTGCACAGTGGGTATAGCAATACCTGCCTCATGGAGTCCCTTCAGTGAGTTAATAGCTGTAACATGCTTAGAATGGTGCCATGCACATCGTCACCATCCACTACATATGGGCCATCATGCCTGAATCCCAGATGGACACATATCCTTGAAGAGTCTAAAATCTAGGATCCTGAAATGCCTGGCAGTGGGATCCTGAAATCCTCTGGCAGCATTCTAACATATTTTGGCTGCAGAATTGTACCCTGCTTCCCGGAGCTAGAAGGTGTGGGATCCTCTGCTTACTCAGTTCAGCCCCAAAGTAGGCAAAGAAGGTTTTGTCACAGGCTTGCCTGGGGCCCAGCCCCTGTAACCTCTCCTTGTCCCTCCCTTGCATGCTCCCTCACCCATATTCACACATGCACTCCAGGCCTTCTGGGCCCCAAGGGAAGGAGAGAGGGTGGGGAGTGGGTTCACTGGTCCACCGAAGCATGCTGCCTCCAGCCCTGCTGCACTGGTGGGTTCAGAGAATGGGCCTGGAGCTGAAGGGGTCTTGCCCTCCCTTTAACTTTAAGCCTTGATTTGCAGTGATCCAAGAGCTTCATCTCTTCCTGTGAGCCTGTCTGGATGTTTATGCTGGATGGCATGGGCCCCTTTTGGCAGAGGTGCACAGGCGCACATGGCTGGCAGCCATGGCAGGTGAGGAGACTTTGGCAGATGAGAAGACCTTCTGCTTCAGCTTCAATGTATGGGTCTTCTCCTGGCTCTCAGTACATTCCTCCTGAGCCATGATGGGCCCCAGTTCAATGAAACCTTCTGCGGCAGCATCATGGTGTCCAGGGGTATAATCTGGAGCATGTGCCAGTGCTACCCCAAGGTATGTGATTGTGGGGCTGAGTGGAGGCAGAAGGGCTGGATCTTGTACCTCTCTTCCATGTATCAGCCCCATCCTTCAATCATCTTCTTTTTCTTTTCATTTTGACTCCTTTTCATTCTGTCTTCTCTTCTGAGCACCCGTCCATTCATTTATCCATTCATCCATCTATTCATCCATCCATTCATACCAGCATCAATCTGTCAATCCATGCATCCATCCATTTATTTGTCCAACCACCCATCCATCTGTCCATCATTTAGCATAAGGATTGATCAGAAGCCTCCTGGTTCTGGAGCCATAGACCAGACACCATGAGGAGACATGATGAAAAACAACATATGATTTGTGTGCTTGAAACAAAAGCTAATGAGTGCATACCACCTGCCTGGCAGTCCTGCATTCAGGGTGCAGTTCTCCCCTCATCCTGAGCTTTTTGGTACCTTCTATAGTTTCATCCTGTAGTAGAGAAGGCTGAGCCTGATAAAGTGGGGTCACACAGCTGGGTAGTGGAGTTTGGATTGGAGCTCAGATGTGTGATTTCGGCATCACCCTCTGCCTTGAGTCCTCCACTCCAGGGTCCCAGAGCTGCTGAGCATTCTGGGGTTGGTCAGCTGTAACCTTAGTGGCATGCATTGAGCAACTCTCCATATTTTGGAGGCTTAATGTATTCCCAGCCTTAGTGATGGCAAAGACCCTGCTTTGGGAGACCTGGGTTCTAGTTCCAGTCCTGTCCCAAACTTTCTGTGTGATCTTTGTCTTTCTGAGTCCAGTATTTGCATCTGAATAATAGGACACAAGCACCAATTTTCACAGCCTCATAGGGGTATTACAGAGGTCAGAGAAGAGAAGATATATATGAATATTTGTAGACTGTAGAGTGTTTTGTTTAGGTGAAGGGCTGTCAGGTCCTGACAACCCTCTGGAATGAACATGTCAGAAGTCGTAAACCTTCAATGCCCAGAGAGGTGGAGGGACCCCTCCAAGGTCACATAGCTAGTCAGAGACAGACCTAGGGGAAAAAATGAGAGAAACATGGATTCTAACTTGGGCTCTGTCTCTAACTGCCTGGGAGACTGCTCAAGCCCCTTCACTCTCCAGGCCTCAGTTTCCTTGTTTTTACAGTATGTGAGACAGGTTGAGGGGATGGATGGGGAGGATATCTGGGGGCCCTGCTAGAATTCACCTCTAGGGCCCAGGCTTGGGAATCCCCAGAACCCCCATATTTTCCTTTACACCTGGGTGGCTGTGCTCAAGGGCTCAGGGAAGGGGGACTCTTGCGGTCTTGGACTCCCTAGCCCTTCCCCTTCTGTGGGCCCACCATGGGCTGTCAGAGTGTTAGGTGCTGGAATGGTCTGAGCTGGTTTGTAGTCATTTCCAAGGCAGTTTATGGTAACCTCACCTCTGTCCGTGCCATGTCCTGAGCAGAGGTCCCGGGGAGAATTCTGGGGGCCAGAGCCACCCATGTCACCACTAGCCATGGTAGTCCTCTTCCCTGTGAGGGGGCTGCACTCTGGGAGATGGCATCAGGTGGAACGGAGCATCTGTCCTGACCTCCCCGTTAAGCAGAGGTGGCTCTGGGAATGTGGGCAGAGATACTGGAGTGGCAGAGGGAAACGAAGTGGAAGAGGAAATATTGCTGGGTACTAATGAGTCACAGTTGATAGACTTATGTGTTCATGTGCTTTGGAGGCAGTCTGGTGGGGTGCAGATGGCATATGTTTTGGTGACCTAAAGGCTGACATTCAAATAGCTGTTACCTCATGTTCCACGTCTGTGACCTTGGCAGGGGGAGATCCTCAACCCCGAACCTCATAGAGCTGAGTGGGAGAAACCAGAGGGGTCTTGTGTTGTCAGGGACCTGGCATCATGCCTGGCACAGAGCACTTGCAAAATCTTCATTCTCAAGATTGGCATTTTTAGCTCTGGGGGATACACAGAGAGGTCTGTGTATGTATGGGTGGGTACATGTGGATAGGTGTGGGTCTGTTTGTGTGTGTGGGAGTGCATGTTTCAGGGACACAGGCTATCAAAACCAGCACAAGGTGACTCCAATAAGGGAAGGGAAGAAAGCACATGGTAAACCAGGAAGACACTCTAGAGATGAGGCTTCCTGCACCCCGCATGCTCTCTTGGTGCCTGTGCCATTGTAGTCTTCAGTGCTCATGCTTGTCCTACCCTCAGGGTCCTCCCCCAGATCTCAGTGCCTGGCCTGTGGAAAGCTTCAGTAAATGGGGAAACATAAATATAAGGGAATATAACTAGCTTATTAGGGTAATTAAGTGAGAAGTAGCCATTTCCAACATGCATTAAGCTGTCCCTGATTTTTAGGGGCTGGAGGTCTAGTGAGAGACACAATTTGTGGCATGATGGGGAGGAAGTAGGATTCACAAAGAAGGTGAGCTGGGCTTTATAGGTTAAGTAGAAATTCACCAGGCAGGGAAGATGTAGGAAGATGCTCCAGGCAGAGGAGCAACAGGATCAAAGCCATGTGGTGAAAGAACAAGGCAAGTGGGTCAGCAATGCTACTAGAGGGGGAGGGGAAGAAGTCAAGGTGGAAATGGAGGGGCCTCAGCTCCTCAGAGCCTGGGGTGTTATGCTAAGGAATTTGGATCTTACTCTTTAGTCAAAGGGACAAGGGAAGGACATGACCAGGTTTGCTGTTTGAGAAAATTATCAGGCTGATATCTGGAAAGAGGAAGGTCTGGGGCAGCGAGACCAATGGGAGGCTTCTCTGCTCAGGTGAGAGACGGTGGTCATCTAGATTAGGGAGAATTTGAACCCACGGCTGTAGGAACTGAGAAGACAGTTCCAGTTTACCATATGAGGAGTACCTGCTGTGGCTGGCAGGGCACCAGCACTTCTACCCAGATTATCTCATTAAAATTCTAAAGTAGACCTGGTCAGTTCTGGAAGCCACCTGGGCCTCAGGCATGAGAGAGGAGGAGGAATTGGGGCAAATCTAGTGGGTGGGTGCAGTTGGAGATGCTGAGCCTATTAGCAAAGAGGGGACAGGAAAGTGGGGAGCAGGGAAAGGAGTGGCAGGGAGAGTGAGGCCTTTCCCTGCCTGGCTGCAGCCTTTACCCATGAGCTTCCCGTTCCTCATTCCTGCCAGATTGGCTGGACCCAGGACCAGGACCCTGGTTTGTGTTGAAGGTTCTGTCTCCTCTGTGGGCCTCCTTCCCTCTGCTTCTTCCTTCTGAGTATTGCTCAATGTTCTGCCTAAACACGAGTCTGACTGCATACTCTCCTGCTGATAAATCTTCAAGGATGCCTCTGATTCTGGGCAAAGCCTGAGCTTCTTAGTTTTATGCTCTGGGGGTCTCCATTGTTTGATATCCCCTCCCCAGCTTCAACTCTGCCTGTTCCTCCTCATCAAAGTACCTGTATTTTAATATGCTACCTCCTTCCTTTTCCTCCAAGATTTTCAGAATTGTGGTTGTGATGATGATGATGATGGTGAGGATGGTGATGGTGAAGGTGGTGATAATGATAGTGATAGTTATGTTGAGGATGATGGTGAGGATAGTGATGGTGATAATGTTGGTGATGGTGAGGAAGGTGATGGTGAAGGTGGTGATAATGATAGTGATATGCTGAGGATGATGATGATGGTGAGAATGGTGAAGGTGAGCATGGTGATGGTGATGATAAGGATGGTGATGGTAAGGTGATAATGATGGTGATGATGAGGATGGTGATGGTGAAGGTGATAATGATAGTGATAGTTATGCTGAGGATGATGATGATGATGGTGAGAATGGTGAAGGTGAGCATGGTGATGGTGAGGGTAAGGATGGTGATGATGAGGTGATAATGATGGTGATGGTCAGGATGGTGATGGTGAAAGTGGTGGTGGTGATAATGATGGAGATGGTGAGGGTGGTGATGGTGAAGGTGGTGATAGATACTGATAGTTATGGTGAGTATGCTGCTGCTGATGCTGGTGAGAATGGTGAGGGTGAGACTGATGATGATGATGATGGTGATGGTGAGTATGGGGATGGTGATGGTGCATCCCTTGATTTGGCAATTCGACATCTTAAGAATTGTTCATTTCTTCTAGTATTTTTTTTTTGAGTCAAGACTTCCCTATGTTGCCCAGGCTGGCCATGAACTACTGGCCACGAGTGATCCTCTCACTTTGGCCTCCTGAGTAGCTGTGATTACAGGCATGAACCATGGTGCCTGGCTTTACCTAGGAATTTATCCTGAGGAAATAATCAGACAAGTGTGCCAAGCGGTACTTAGAGAAGGGTATTTATTGTTGCATTGATGATAGTAGGTAAGACGTGGGAAGAATGTAAATGTCCAGCAATAAGAGATTGGCTAAATAACGGTGCTACAGCTAGGCAAGGGGCTGGCTTATGGCCATTCAGAACACAGACCCTCCTGATTGAGTCAAACCTCCTGTCACTGCTCTCACATTCCACACACCTCCCTCCTTTTCAGCACAAATTACAATCATAATTTTACATTTCTTTGTGAACCTCTTTGATGAATTTCTGTATCCCTAATTAGATGCTAAGCTCCATGGAGGCAAGGAGTATACTATGTTCATTGTTGTGTCCTCCATGCCAAGTTAAGTTCCGGGAACACAGTAGACTCGAATAATTTGTTTTTAAATGAATGACTGAATCTATATTTCTTAGTATGGAAAGATGTTTGAAATACGCAATTAAGAGAAAGAGCAGATTATAAAACAGCATGCATGCTGTAGTACACACTGCAAACTCCCTCCTTTCTTGATCTTCTTTGGGGGACCACATGTGCACTCTCAGTCAATAAATTATGATTGATCCAAAGTCGATCATGACAATGCTATTCTCTACTGCTAGGGATGGTCATGAAATCAGGTTCTGGCCAATCTAAACACAGATTTCCACACCTAAAGAGAAATCCTCTGGGGGTCACCTCTGAAGTTCTTGCTTTTCTAATAAGAATACAGAAGTGACTGCTTTTGCTGGCCTTGTAAACTCATGTAGTGGTTGGAGCTGCAGTAGCCATCTTACAGCTGTGAGCTAAATTCCAATAGACTCACAAAGATGCTGGGCCTAACATTGTTGAACCAGTGAACTATAGCCAGGAACCATAGATACTCTAACTATGTAAGAAAAATGAACCTGTCTTTGTTTAAGTGACTAAACTTTCAGATTAATGCACTCCCCACAGATACAGAGCATGATCCCATATATACCTGTATGTACAAATATGAATAGAAAAATAATTAAAGTGATTATCTCTGCGTGGTAGGATTCTCCTTCATATTTTTTTATTTTATAAAGTTTTCCCAAAGGGCATGTAAATAATAATCAGACATATATTTCTGTACATTCAGAAAATAAACAATGGTACTAATTTTATTTTTTAAAAATAAACAAAATATTGGGCCCCAGAAGGTAGTTCACTACCGTATGATAAGTTAATTAGCCACTACTGAGATGAACACTTGTGGGTATCCTGGAGGACAGGTTCGGCAGCAGTGAGAGGTCCCCTCCAGAACAGTGGTTCCAAACTCTGGAAGGCGGGGCAGACCCCGAGGAAGTAAATGAGAAGCTGAGGGGAGAGAGGATGAGGCTCTGTGGGGAGAGAGGATGTTCCTCAGCCCTCACAAGGACATGTCAGTTTCACTTGAGATTAGGTCCCGGCCTTGGCTGGGCAGCCTGCCAGGCAGGTTCTCAGCAGCATGGGGTGATAACAGGAGTACGGGAAGCCTGGCAAGCTAGGGCAGCTCTGGGTCTTCAGGTGGGGCTGTCTTGGGCAGCAACTGTGTTGGCTGTAAACACAGATTTCCGGAAGCAGAGCGTTGCAATCTCTCCCACCACAAACCTGGACCATCAGGGATGTTTCCATAGCAGCATCCGTGCCAGTGAGGAATCTGGATATGATCTGTGATCCCCTCTCCCACTTTTCCTTTTCTCTTAGAATGGGACAGAGCAGACTGGAGCAGCTAGTGTCCTGTAATGACTCCAGTTTGCTGCTCTCTTCCTTATCTTCTTCCTCCTGCTCTCTGTCTCCTCTGCATCCTTCACCTTCTACATGAGGAAGGTCAAGTCACCGGGCTGAGCCTGGGCTTCTCATCTAAATCACGGAGTGCCAGTCAATGCCTCCCTTCCTCTTCCCAGGGAGCAACTTCAATCTTCCCTGCGTGCAGTGGAGAGCTAGACCCTGTTCCTTATTCCCTGTGGGACCATCCGCAGCCTGTTTCCTCACCCCTGTAATGGGACTGCAGTCCTCCCTGCCCACCTGGCAGTGCTAATTCCAGGCCGGGGGCCCTCCTGGGAAAATCACCAGTGTGGGTGATATGGTGGGTGTTTGTGTGTGTGGAGGGGTGGGGCTGCCACCTGGACATTTACAGACCCCATCCTTCCTCTCTCCCTGTGCTTGTCGCATGTCAGGAATCCCTCTCCTTTGTGCTATGAAACATAAGGCATTTTCAGGTCCATCATCTCATTGAGCCTTGCATCTCCTTGGTGAAGTTGGAGTTATTGTCACCATTTTACTGATGAGTAAAATGAGGCTCAGAAAGGGGAAAGTCGTTGCCAGGGTTCCGCTGTGGACTTATAGCGGAGCTGGGATTAGGATGCGTGTTCTGGATTCCTGGCAGGGTCCTAGCCCATCTGCAGCTAAGGCCTGTCTTTCTGCTCCCATGAGGTCCCTTTTCCATTCCTTTCCTCCCCATGACAGCCACTGTCACCACCACCCAGGGTCTGTGCTCACTGTCACACCACCCCTCACTGACGCCTGCGTCTGGGCCGGAACCCACTGTGTCCATCAGATGGATTTTCCTCAATGGTGGTTGGGCTCCAAATCCACTCTCCCCAGACTGACACAAATTGCACTACAGGGGGCTGCAACTGTAGGCATTTCTGGTCTAGAGAGAGAGAGATGGTCCCATAGAAATGTCAACATCACTTGGTGAAGAGGAGAGTGGAAACACAGGAGAAAGTTCAGGGAGTGACATCAGGAGGAGGTGGCCCTTGAGTTGGGTCCTGAGGGATGTGTAAGAGTTACCAGGCAAGGAACACTGGGAAGGGCATTCCAGGAGGAAAGAGCAGCATTCTCCAAGGCTCAGACTGGTCTGGTGGCTACAAGGTAGAGCTGGGTGACCTGGACCCCTTGAGACAGTGCTCATTTTTCAGGAGGAAATCTGCAGTTCCCATACTTTGGGCTGTCTCAGAGTCCCCCAGAGATCTTGGGAAATTCCTGGATCCAGTTCCAGGGATTCTGGTCCAGGCAGAGGAATCTGCACTTCTCACAGGCAGGGGCTGTGACCTCACCCCACTGTTCTGATGCAGTTGGTCCCTGGATCACTCTTGGAGAAATACAAGCAGGACTGAGAGGCTTTGACCCAAGCACTGTGCAGGGGGTGGGATGGGGATAGATGTGGAATGGGCCAGAGGAATAGTGGTTGGAGCTATACCCTCCTGGACCACCCTGTCTAAAATGTGGCTCTCCCATCCCCCTTTCCCACTGATACATTCCATCCTCCTTCACTTTTTCTTTATTTTATTTTATTTTTTGTAGATACAGGGTCTCACTATGTTACCCAGACTGGTCTCAAATTCTTGACCTCAACCATCCTCACATCTCAGCCTCCCAAAGCACTAGGATTACAGGCATGAAGCACCGTGCTGTCATCACCAACTCACATGCTGAACATTTGACTAGTTTATTTATTATCTGTTTCACTCTACTAGCATGAGGTCTACATGAGGAAAGGGACTTTGTCTATGTCATTCACTGCTGTAGCCAAGTGTCTACAATGTGTAAGTTCATGGAAGCTTTTTCTGTTTTGGTTTGTAATTTTAATTTTGGGAAGCAGAAGATATCTGAGTGGACTCAGTGACTGACAGGAAAAGGGAGAACAGTCTTGGTGTGCACAAGAGTGACAAGGAGACCTAGACAGAGAGATGTCAGAGGACAGTTCCTGGAAGAGGCTGACGGAAAGGTGAGGCAACTGGGGAGGGTCTCTCTGGAAATCAATTCCTTTGAAGCTGGCAGGGAGGGAGGAAGTGCATGGGTGGAGAGGAATGCCTGAAGAAGACCTCCTTGGCTTCCATATTCTTCATGAAGTGACAGGTGAGGGGCTTCCTGGGAAGAGAGGGCAGGAGGGGAGCAAATGTAGGCTGGTGATGGTGGGCCTGCAGCAGTGCCCCAGGGTGAAGGGGTGAATGCATTACTGAGGCTGGACCCTGGTCATGACCCTTGCCTTGGCCTCAAGACTCATTAAAAACCAGCCTCCTCCAGTGAGCTTAGATCATGCCACTGCACTCCAGCCTGGAGACAGAGTGAGACTCCATCTCAAAAACAAAAACAAAAAAACAGCCTCCAGTCCCAATGTGCCCAGCTGGACCATGCGCTGCTTCCTGGATGTGCCACCATCACAGCCGGAACACAAATCCTGAGTCACTGCCTCTACAAAGCCTGCCTGGTTTCAGTGCCCATCGGACTGGCCTCCTGCAGCACCTGGTCTGCCACTACTATGTGACTTGCCTCTGCCTGCCTCTTATCACAGGTGCCTGTGTTTTTACCTGCCTCAGTGAGGGCTGTTGAGGACCGGGCCAGGCTGATCCATCTTAGGGGCTACAGCAGGTGCCAGCAATGGCTGGGCTGTGTCAGGGCTGGGCAATAGGCAAGCCAGGTTCTCACACTGGGCACTGGGTGCCCTTTGTGGACTCAACTGGGCATGACCACTGCTTCTGAGTGGCCAGAAGATTCCTGGGAGAGGCCTGGTTATCTTGGGCTGACCCTCGCTCCCCAGTTCCTTCCTCCCTCCCTCCCTTGCTGAAACCCTTTTGCATGTCCTCAAAATCCTGCTCCAGCACCAGCAGCCCCCTGGTTTTCAGCAGCCTCAGGGAACTCTTCCTTTTCTTCCTTGCTGTGAGTAAGAGGCCTGATCCCCTGAGGTCACTGCTGCCTTGCGGTCCTCTGCTGCAGCCCTTCCCTGGGCCTGAGCAGGATAGGTCCTCCTTGCTTCTCATTGCCTCGCTCTTTCAGCTCATCATCCTTCTCTCCCATAAAAATACATTCATGTGCCAGGAAATGATGTTTCTGTTAACCCAGACCGCATGTGCAGTGGTGGACCCATGAAACTATAATGGAGCCAAAAGACACCTACTGCCTAGCCCAGTGACATAACAATTGTAATGTTATGGCACAGTTACTTTAAAAATATATTTATTAAAAAAGATTTATAATTCTATAGAAAAAGAAATATATATCTCATAATTTATCCTAAGTGTCCAGTGTTTATAAAATCTACAGTAGTGCACATTCATGCCCTAGGACTTCACCTTCACTCACCACTCACTGACTCACCCAGAAAAGCTTCCAGCCCTGCACGTTCCATTCATGGTAAGTGTCCGAGACCAGTGCATCATGTCTAGGTACCATACTATATTTTTATATAGTGCAATACTATGCTTTTACTGTACTTTTCATGATATGTTTGGATGCACAAGTACTGACCATTGTGCTACAACTGCCAACAGTATTAACTGCAGTAACCTGTGCCCAGGTGTGCAGCCTGAGAGCAGTAGGCTGTGCCATAGAGCCTACGTGTATGGTAGGTACAATATTGAGGTGTGTGTAAGCACACTCTGTGACGTTCACACAAAGAAAAATTACCCAAGGACACAGTGACACAAGAAGGGAATCAATATTGAAGCTCTTGCCCTCAGATTGCACCCAGGGCCACATCCTTATGCATTGAAGACTTAGCTCCCAGTTCATGGACATTGTCTCCTACTGAGGTGATGCCAGCATGTACATAGAGAGTCCTCCTCATGCTCTGGCTCTTGGTCCCTCCACCCCTAGAGACCTTGTCTCCACCCTACCTGAGTCACCCACTCCTACCTGTATATTCTTGTCCTTGTCACTGCAGAAAATGTAGCTACTCCAGATCCTCAATTTCAAACACCCTTTTTTTTGACCACCACTTTCCTTTTTCCAGCTGCCTCCAAAATCCAACACACTTCAATGACTCCAAATTTTTACTTTTGTGTCTCACTCACTTTCTTGCAAATCTCCCCTCCTCCCAACTGAGACTATATGGTCCAGCCTGTCATCCATCCTCTCTAACACTCTCCACTCTCTTGCCCCACAATTGATTGTACTCCCAGGGCAAAACTGCACTCTGCTGAAAACCAGCCACCCACTCCCTCTGCTCCTGCACTCAGGTGGCTGAGCACAGCCAGAGAGAAACACACATGCCTTTTGCTCTCATTTAATCATCAAGCCCAAACCTCCAGTGTGCCCTTGATGATGTCCTATAAACTCACTCATTTCCTGAGTCCATAAGTCTGCCAGACTTCATTTGTTATCTTAATAAAAATATATACAATCTAAGCATGTTATGAATACCAACTGATTTAATTATCGTAAAACTCTATGAATCTGTTCTATAAGAATCACCATTTCACAGCTGAGGAGATGCTGGCACAGGAAGAGATGAAGTGACTTGTCCTGGAGCCCAGGCACCCAGCTCTGGAAGTGCTGCCCTGTCCCTAAGCGACAGTATCGTGCCTTCTCCTTCCTCCTTAAACCTCTAAAACCTTCCCCAGCCTTCCTTACACCTGCTGCCTTGCTTCCTATTTCAATTTGAAAATAGATGCAATAAAGAGAGACCCTTCCCTGGATCCCACCCCCACATCTCCCCAGCTGCTTGCCTCTGTGCTTCCTTCTCCACCTTCGCTTGTTATTGTAGCTGGAGTGTCTGCACTCATGTTAGGGGTGACTTTTCTCCATCATATCCACAGCTCAACCCTCAGGTTCTTTCCTAAGTGTCTGCTTTGCACACTGCCCCGTTCCACAATGCAGCTTTCCCACCCATCTCACACCCCGCATGCTTACTTATTCATCATCTGTTCTGCTCTGCTACAGTGAGGGCTACACAGGGGCAGGGATTCTGGGTATCTTATTCACTGCAGATTCCAGCAGTACCTGGCATCTAGAAGGTGTTGGTATTTAATGAAGTCAGTCATTTTATATGTCAGGCTCTGGCCTGGTGCTGGGGACACTAGGGTGATTCAGACAGGTCCCTGCTTATACCAAGTTTACAGTCCCATAGGGGAGACAAACACATTACCTGACAAATTTGCAGGCAGCCATTTATATTTTTCATCGTACAAAGTGGCCATTATTGTACTTGAGAGGAAATGCACTCAAGCCGTGAGCTGTAGCCCCACCTCCCCTACTTCAGGACAGAAAGCCCCAGGCTCCAGCCCTTACATTCCTGGGCCTCCAGGGCTCCCTGGACTTTAGGAAACAGCTAGTAAGGGAGTCCAATTCCACTTTGACTCAGAGCTGTGGGATGTCAACAAGGTGCTTCCCCTCTCCGGTCCTCAATGTCTTTGTCTATTACAAGAGAGGATGGTGCCAGCTCAGCAAGCTCCACGGGGCTGGGGCAAATGGGACAGGGAGGGTGAAAATGATTTGTGGACAGAGAGGAGGAATTCTGAGTGGCTATCAGAAAGGCACCATGTTTATTTGACAATTTCAAACATGACAGAACTGCAGAACACAGACATCAAGACTCCCCTGTAATTCCATTTGGAGTCTAAAGCTTAGATTTTGTTTTGTTTAAGCAGTGGCAAACATTATGTATAGATATAGATGTGGGATCATAAAATGTGTTTAAAAGTTATTGATGTGGGACAACTTAGCATATCAATATACAAGCATTTATTTTATTTGTTTTAATAGCTGTGAAATATCCCATTGTATGAAGAGACTAAAATCTGTCCTTCTATTGTGGATATTTGGAATGATGAACCATTGGAACAAAACAGAGAGGACAATCAAAGCATTTGACAGCCTGGCAGGTCAAAGTGAGAGGTTTATTACAGAAGACAGTAATGCTAAAAGGGGAGGAGAGCTAAGTGAATCCACCTGCTGCAATGAGAGCCCGGAATCCCACCACCCTAAGAGGCAGGAGACAACGTGGCCAAAAGGGCAGAGGCCCCCAGGGCTCCCAGCAGTGCCAGATGCAAACTTGTCATCCCACCCTGTGTGTGGGCTTCCTATGCCCTGGACAGTCTTTCCTGAGGCAGAGGCTGTTTTAAGAGCTTAGAGCACCCATTCTACAGCAGAATTTCTTATGAATGAGGTCCCTGTTCTGTGCTCCTCACCTATCCTGGGCCCTTTTCCCAACTTGACTTTGGGTAGTGGGTGGATATAGGCCCCAGGTAAACACGAGGCCCCAGGTGGACATCAGGGCTCAAGTGGACACACAGGCTCCAGGTGTATATCAGGCCCCAGGTATATACCATTTTCCTGGTACATATCAGTAACCAAGGGGACATTGGACTCCAGGTGTACATCAGGCTCACAGGTGGACACCCAGGCCCCATATGGACAGCAGCCTACAGGTGAGCATCAGGCTGCAGGAGGATACCCAGGCCTTAGGTAGATATCAGGCCTTATAAGGACACCAGGCCTCAGGTGGACATCAGGGCCCAGCTGGGGACTCAGGTTCTAGGAAGACACCCAGGTCGCAAGTAGCATCAGGGCCAAGGTGGATACTAGACTCCAGGTGGACATCAGGCCCTAGTTGGACACTAGGCCCTAGGTGGACACCTGGGACCCTGGTGACCATCAGGCCCCAGATTAACTCCAGGCCTTAGGTGAACATCTGATCCCAGTTGGATATCAGGCCCCAGGAGAACATCAGTCCCCAGGTGGATATCAGCTTCCAAGTTGACATCAGGCCACAAGTGGACACTGGACTTGAGGTGTACATCAGGCCTCAGATGGACATTTGGAGTCTAAAGGCCCCAGGTGTACAGCAGGCTCAGGTGGAAATCAAGGCACAGGTAACACCATGCCCTAGGTGGTTACCTAGGCTTCAGGTAGACATCAGACCCCAGGTGGACACCTGGGCCTCAGGTGGTCATCAGGCCCTAGGTGGAAACTCAGGTCCCAGGTGCACATCACGTTCCAAGTGGACACCCAGGCCCCATGGTGATACCCAGTTTCCAGGTGGGCACTGGGCCCCAGATGAACACCAGGCTCCATGTGGATACCAGAACCTGGGTGCACACCCAGCTCTGAGGTGGATATCGGGCTCCAGGTGGACATCAAGCCTCAGGTAGATATCTAGTCCCCAGGTGGACATAAGACCCCAGTTCAACACCAGACCCTGGGTGGATACCTAGGTCTCGGGTGGATGCATCTCCAGCTGAACATCAGGCTCCAGGTGGACACCCAGGCCATAGGTGAACATTAGGTCTTAGGTAGACATTAGGTCCCAAGTGGACAACCAGGTCCCAGGTGGACACCCAACCTTAACATGGACATCAGGCCCTAGGTAGACAGCAGGTTCAAGGTGAATATGAGGCTCCCGATAAACACCGGTCCCCAGGGAGACCCTTGTCCCCAGGTGAACACCAGCACCCAGGAAGACATCCATCTCCACCTGCACATCATTCCCCAGGTGTATACCTAGGCCCTGTGGGAGCACCAGGCCCCAAGTGAGTACATAGATCCCTGGTGGCCATTAGGCACCAGGTTGACACCCAGGGCTTAAGTGGACATGAGGCCCAAGATGAATGCTAGTCCCCACGTCGATAAATAGGCCCCAGGCATACATCAGGTCTGAGGTCTATACTCAGTGTTCAGGTGGACACTAGGCCCCAGGCAGATACCAGACCCCAGGTAGATACCAGGCCCTATGCAGACACCAGTCTGCAGGTGGACAGCAGTCCCCAAGAAGACATTATGCCCTGGGTGACACCTAGGCTTCAGGGGAACACTAGGCCAGAAGTGGTTACCTATGCCCCAGGTGGACATCAAGCCTTAGTGGAATTCCTAGTCACCAACTGAACATCAGGCCACAGGTGGATGCCCAGGCTCTAGGTGAATACCAGGTCTCGCATGGACATTAGGCCCCAGGTGAACATCAAGCCCCAAGTGAATACCTAGGTTCCTGGTGAACATCAGGACCCAGGTGGCACTCAGGCCCTACACTCAGGCCAAAAGTGGAAATCAGAACATATGTGGACACTCAGGGCCCAGGTGGCTATCAGGCCCCAGGTTTATATCACTTTCCTGGTAGACATCAATACCCAGGTAGATACTGGACTTCAGGTATACATCAGGTTCCTAGGTGGACACCCAGGCCTCAGGTGGACACCAGCCTACAAGTGGACATCAGACCACAGGAGGACACCCAGGCCCCAGATAGATATCAGACTCCAGAGGAACACCCAGGCCTCAGGTGGACATCAGGTCCCAGGTTAATTGCAGGCCCCAGATGGAACTCAGGCCCCACCTGGACAAAAGTCCCTAGGTAGATACGTAGGCCCTGTAGGCACTGGGGAACATCAGGCCTTAGGTGAAGTTCTAGGTTACAGGTGGACACCTTGCTCCAGTTGGACATCTGGTCCCAAGTGGACATCAGTCTCCAGGTGGACACAATGTCCCAAGTTGGACATCAGGCACCAGGAGGACTTTAGTCCTCTGGTGAACACCAGCTCCCAGGTTGACATCAGGCTACAAGTTGACACCTAGGACCCAGATGGACATGTGGCCCCATATGAACACTAGTCCCCAGTCAGCTAGGGACTGGGTCCACCTGGAGCCTGATGCTTAGCTAGAGACTGGATATCCACCTGAGGCCTTGGTATCTACCCAGGGACTGGTGTCAAAGTGGGGCCTGATATCCACCTGGGGACTAGGTATCCACCTGGGGCTTGATGTCCACCTCAAGCCAGATGACCTTCTGGAGTCTGATGTCCACCACAGGCCTGGGTGTCCATCTTGGGCCTGGTGTTGATTTGGATTCCAATGTCTACCTGGAACGTGGGGCCATGCTGTCCATTTGGAGCCTGGACTTTTCACCTGGGGCCTGGTAGACATCTGGCCCCAGTAAACATCAGCTTGGGGCCTGGTTGTCCACTTAGAGCCTGGAGTTTTCACCTAGGGCCTGAAGATCACCTGGGACCCAGGTGTCCACCTGGGACATCATGCTCCAGGTGTACACCCAGGCTCCGGGGTACAACGGGCCCCAAGAGAACTCCAGACCATATTAAACATCAAGTCTCAGGTGGATGCCCAGGCCCCATGTGTACACCAGGCCCCAAGTAGACAGTGGATGCCAGCTGAACATCAGCCCCAAGGCTGACACCCATACTACAGGTGGACATCAGGCCCCAGGTGAATACCTATGCTTCAGGTGTGCATCAGTCCTCAGGTGAACATAAGGCCACAGATAGACATCAGGCCTCAGGTGCACATCTGGCTCCAGGTAAACATCAGGTCTTACGTGGATACCCAATCCCCAGGTGGACATCAGAGACCAGGTTGACACAAATCCCAGTGGGTATCATGTCCCAGTGGACGTCCAGGCACCAGGTAACTGTAACCACTGTAACGAGAAATGGTAGGTCTAAGTACCATCATGCTCCTTGCTCACAAAAGGATGCTTAGCTATTTTATTCAAAATACAACTCCATTCATCACTCTGAGCAGCGATGTGTAGAAAGGAAAGAAAAATAAACCAGGCCCCAAGGAATCCATCAAAAATGAGGTAGATATTATAAGGGACAGAAATCCCCAAAGGAAATGTTATAGTTGACATAGAATAGTCTTTAAAACCCATTAATTTTCTCACACATTTGATACAAAGCATTATTTCCAGAGACTGAACCTAGAAAGAATTGCTTAAGACTAGGAGTCTTGTTCCAGCCTAGATCCCACACTGTTGAACATCTATACTTAGTACATCACATTATACATAGCACTGACATGACCTGTGTGCATTTAATTTTCTAATCCTTGTTCATCTCTGGCATATTTTACATATATATATATATATATATAACATATATAACATACATACATACAAGTACACATGCACAAAAAGTATATAAGGGTAGGATGGTATAATTGTGCAGTAACGTTTCTTGTGAAAGTGGTGGAAAGTGGATTGCGTTGGCGACATGCTGGAATGTGCTTCCATTGGCAGAAGTAAGGCTTTCAAAACTAGTCGTTTCATTTTTCTCTAGCAACTGGGAATATTAATAATTGAAGATGTGTTGGTATAAAAATAATCATAATCACAATGAAGTGGTGTTAATAATTCTATCACAAGATATAATAGGCATTATAGATATTATAAGATGTCAAAAAAAAGAAGATGCCATAAAATCTTTGAGATGATTGACACGTTAAATGCAGCCTCCTGTGCTGCCCTGGGGCGCCACTCTCACTGGGTTCTTGGCGGTGCTCACCCTACTTCACCTGCTCAACCCAGGCTCCTGCGCCCCCGGAGTCACGCCATGGGAGCGAGGAGCTTGCCGAGGCCCTAGACAAGGACCATGAGGAGGGGGTGCACGTGGAGTCCCCGCGGATAGGCTGGACGCCGGGCAGGAGCCTTTGCGGGGGTGCACAGCCTTCTCTGGAAGCCCTGGTCGCTGCCCGGTGCCTGCTGCGCCCTGCGAGCTCCACGGCGGTGGAGCCAGGCCTGCACTGCCTGCTCTCGGCCCTGCCTGCGGACCCTCTGCTCTTTGTCTTGCCCGTGGGGCCCGGGGCCTCAGCTGGCCCGGGATTCCTGAAGTTAGCTGATGATGGGCTGGCCTCTGGGACTGGGTCGTGGGCCTTGTGCACTGGCCGCCACGTCACCAGCGCCTACCCGGGGTGCTGCTGGAGATGCGGGATGCCCGGGCTCGGGCTCTGCTGGGTCCCCTGGCGCTGCGAACCCCGTCACCTTCCATCGCGGCCACCATGCTTCCCGCTGGTCAGCCCTGTTCTGCAGCCTTCCTGGGACCCCTCTGGCCCCAAGGAGGCATCACTCACAGCCGCTTGCGACACCGGGGCCGCCTGAACCTCCGCCAGGGCTGCGCCGCGCAAGTGGCTCCAGCCAGCCAGCCCTGGCCCATGAGCAGGACTTTCCGCTCCTCGAGATGATCGCCCTCGGCAGGGATACACGGCTATGGAGGAGGCAGCGGATACCTTCCAAAGTTTGTGGACACTCTTCTGCCACACCCAAAGTTTCACCATCAGCTGCGATGCCGACTGGGGCGTAGAGACCACTCCAGGATGTGGACCAGGCAGTGCCTTTGCTGGGCATCCGCAGTGCTGACCACCCCAAGTGCAGACCCGCACTTCGTGTAACTCCTACTGCACGTTCCACATCCAAAGTTCTGTTACCATTTCTAAGCAAGAGAAATCAAAAGAAACTGAAATCAGAAAGAAAGAGAGACAGAAAGCCATGAGCAAAAAAAAAAAAAAAAAAAAGCAAAACCTTTTGGAAAGCATAAAACACCCCAAAGCCAAAAACTAATTCTTATCTCTTTTAAACCTTCTGCACTTCTCCAATGATGAATGATTTTTTTTTTTTACCACTGACAATTCGTAATTATTAACTTCTCCGGCATTAATGAATAGAAATTGAATCACATGTGGGAGTATAATTTGTATCATATGAAGCTTTTCATATTTTAAAAAATAATTGTTCAGTTTTTCTCCATGGATTAACAATTAATGGAAAATTTTCAACATTGCTGTGTTAATGTCTCCTGAGATAATTAGATGTGAATAATCTTTTATAAACATAATTTCCTGGGTGGAATTTCTCATCTTCAGGAGCTCCATAAATAACCATGTCCCAAGAGAACTGTGAATTTGGGAACTGCAAGAACTGAGTCCCAACTTGTCCAGCCTGGAAGCTTTTGGGTGATCACTCTTGCAGATGACTTCACTGCCTTCTGTTGAAGGGCCAGTGAGAGCCTGGGGGTTTCAACCTGCAAGAGCCTTACCATTTTAGGGTTAGCTTTAACAATGAGGAAAAGGCATACTTTTTTGATATTCTCCGTATGTAATAAAATAGTTACCAAAACAAAGCAAAGTGTGAGTGGTGACTGTTGAGAGGACCCTTTCTATCTTTGCTGGGTTCCCAGAGATTTCTGGGTTTCTTTTGGAGTCGATAGTATTTCCATGTTAATTCTGAGCTCTTAAAACCCACAATATGAGTTGCAGCCAGTGACTAGAGTTGCAGCCAGTGACTAGAGTTGCAGCCAGTGACTAGTGTTGCAGCTTGTTAAACTGATCACTGGTGGTAGAGCCTTTTCATTCTGCTCACTTCTTAAAAGGTCGGCTTGTTCAGGGATTAGTGCTCCCTTGCCAGAAATAAGCAGTTAGGAATCAAGTAAAGGAGTCAGCTAAAAGCGTAATTACTAAGTAGTGAGGTCACAGCTAGATGGTTGTTGATCTCATTTTCTCTCTTCTGCTGATTTCAAGGCTTTATACCATGTTTTGATGTAACATAGAATGTATACTATGAAGGACAAATAGTCTGTTAGCTTCTTGGAGCTATGCTCCATTACTGGAGCAGGGGACAACAATTTGAAGGACATTACTACTTAGACAGTTTAATCTGCCTTTGGCTAGAATAAACTTCAAGTTCCAAGGGCTGGGTTCAGTTGTTATGCAAATTTAGATTGTTGCGGTAAAATTTCCAAATAAAAGGATAGGACTCTTTAGATGAAATAAGAATTTAACTGTATTTGAACCCTGTTGAAGGCCAGACAAGTTTAGGCAAAATCCCATGACTGAACACTCTGTGATGAGTCCCTTTAAATTCCAACATATAATCTATGTTGGTAAATATGATACGTGCACTGGAAAAGGATGTGTATTCAGTAGTTGTTGAGTGTCATGTTCTGTATATGTCAGTTTATGTCAAGTTTCTTCATTGTGTTCATCAAATTTCCCTTTCTCTTATGGTTTTTCTTCTGTTGGTTCCATCGGTAATTGAAAGGTATGTTAAAATCTATATTGTAGATTAGTCCATTTTTCTTTTAGTTATATCAGTTTCTGTAGTAAATAATTTGAAGGGATATTTTATATTTATACATATTTAAAATTGGCATACTTTTCTAGTGACTGACATTGTAAAATCTTTTTTATCTTAGCTATATTTCTTGGCTTAAGACTAAACTTTCAATAATAACAAAGCAACATGAGCTTTGTGCTGATTAGTGTTTGCAGGCATGTTTTCCATTGTTTTACTTCCAAATGTCTGGATTCTTGTATTCAGATAAATTAAATAAACATAAAAAATAAATATAATATAAAACATTAAAAACTAAATATTCTAAAAATCCAGCCAGAGATGTTTCACTTTTAATTGAAGGGTTTAGGACCATGGCTCTCACACTGTGTGCTAAGGTGCCCTGAGATGCTGTGTTTAACTGACAGGGGCACCAGCGGATAGTGTGTGAGTATGTGTATGTGTGTGTGTGTATTTGAGATGGGGGTCTCACTCTGTCCCCCTGGCTGGAGTGGAGTGTGAGGTCTAGGCTCACTGCAGCCTCTGCCTCCCTGAGTAGCTGGGACAACAGGCATGCACCACCACGCCTGGCTAAGTTTTGTAATTTTAGTAGAGACGGGGTTTTGCCATGTTGCCCAGGCTGTAAATTTTTGAGAGAAACAAAGCAACATTTGCTGGAAACCTTAAGAACTACTAGCCTGAGGCAGTTCATAGTTTCAAAAGTAGTTAGTTAGAAGTGCATTTCTTTACCTTTAAGGTGGGTGTTGTTAATCACCGCGATGAAAGCAAGTATTGTGCTAAAGTCAGTGTGGAATAGGAATAAGGTCCAGTGGTTGAGATCCAGTCCGATTTTAAGATTTGAAAAGTTGTGCTGTGTGCCCAACAGGCACAAACATCCCATTAGTAAGTAAATTGTGCTTTTTTAAGAAAGAAACAAAAATACTGTTTCTACTTCCATTGCGTGTTATTTTTTATGTGTACTTGCAAATCCATCACCAAAATAAAAATAATGAACATATCCAGCACTCATAAACGTTTCCCCTTGCCCTTTTATAATCCCAAACTTTCTGTATCTTCCTACCTTACCACTCTCCCTGGCAATCACCAATCTGTCACTATAAAATAGTTTGCCTTGTCTAGACATTTATATAAATGAAATGTAGTATGCACCCTTTTTTGGAGGGGTCTGGCATCTTTCACACAGCATAATTATTTTGAGATTCAGCTATATTGCAGGCATCAATAGGTCATGAATTTTATTACTAAGTAGTATTCTATTGTGCAGATCGGTCACAACTTACATATCCATTTGCCTGTTGATGGGTTTTTGCATTGCTTCCGGTTTTGGACTTATACAAATACATTTGCAATGAACATTCATGTACATAAGTTCCTATAACTTTGAGTAAATATTAGGAGTGCAATAGCTAATAGGTTTAGGTTTAGTTTTAAGAGACTGTCAAAATGTTTGCTAAAATGGTTGTACCATTTTATATTTTTATCAGCAGTATATAAGAATTCCACACTCTTGCCAACACTTTGTATGGGCCTTCTTTTAAAGTTTTAGACATTTTCATGTGTGTACAGTAGTATTTTATTGTGGTTCCATAATGCCTAATAATATTTAGTATCTATGTACTTACATGCCATCTGTATATATTTGGTAAAGTGTATGTTCACTTTTTTTTTGGCTTCTTCTTTTTTTTTTTCTTTGCTTTTTTTCTCATTATTAAATTTTAATAGTTTCTTTATATACTCTGGATTCAAATCCCTTATTAGATATGAGACTTGCCAGTATTTTCCCCTTGAATTTTCTTTTTTGTTCTCATAACACTATCTTTCAATTAGCAGATGCTCTTAATTTTGATGGGGTCCAATTTATTAATTGTTCTCATGCATTTGGTTTCTGGGGCTTCATCGAAGACATTTTTGATTAATTGAATATTATGAAGTTTTTTTTCTTTATTTTCATCTAAAAGTTCATATCTTTTAATACTTTATTTTATATTTAAGTTAATGGTCCTATAAGTGACAGAGCTTTAACCCAAGTCACTGTCATGCATAGCTGGACCCAGGGGCTTATATAAAATCATCAAGAAATGTTCTCCTTCTTTCTCTTGACACTTTTCCTTTTGTTTTAGCCTCATTTTTTCCTTCTGAAGATGACTCTCTTCTCTCTCTGTAGCAAGAGACAGTGCTACAAATAACCTACTTTACTTTGTCCTCACAGACCACAGTGGTAGAAAAAGCAAGAGTCCTTCCTGATGATTCCAAAAAAAAAAGTACTGAAACAGTTGCTATGATCCAAGGGTAGAGTCTTTTGCCAGAGCTGGGCATCATGATCACCTCTAGGGCTGGGGCTGGTAGGTTGGGTCAGGCCTAGTTGGTGCTCATTGAAATGGTCCTCAAAGAAAAGGGGGGCTCTCAAGAGGAGGGTTGCTGAACACCCCACCAAAAAATAGCCACTGTGTACATACCTACAATTCCTTGCCAGTTTATAAGCAACTGGTTGGGTGGAAAATGACTAGAAATTCAGTTGTCATTAACTTTCCTTTATAATGTCAGTAGGATGAGCCATACATTTCACCTGTTGTGGGTTATGTCCATGATAGTCATTTCTGTGTATTAGGTATCAATTTGGAGTATCATCTGAAGAAATATACTATTTTGTGATGTTATCCTTAAATTAATATTTTTAGGATAAAGAATTATAGGATGAAAGAAAAGTGTAGGATAGAAATAAAAGAATAGAGAAAATGAGAGCATGGATATACTGCAGAAAATGGCCAAACAGGAAAAGTACTTGTGAGAGGTACTGAAGTACATAAGTGATATCACATAGACCTCCAGGAAATTACAACTACTGGCATAAGAACAAATTATCCGAATAGTCTTTGCTAATACTGAGTCTTTTCTGCTTGCAAAAGAAGTAAGAATGGTAAGGAATCGGGACATTGTTCAGATAGGCCTCAATGCATTTATTCATTTACCTGTTGATGGGGTTTGGGGGTATTAATGAAGGATGTTAAAAAATAATAATGGGCATGTTAGGTAATCATAATTGATTTGTCCATTTGGTGTGAAGAACATTTTGCCTACCTTCTTTTTTGTCGAGGGATTCATTTTTAATGTCATGTTGGATTCTATGGCTTACTAAATGTGTAATTGCCTATTTATGGATTCTGAAGAATTTTATAAAATGTATTTGCCAAACATTTTGAAAGCTTAGAACTTCTCCAAGGAAGAAGTTCTTTAGTGCTTTAGTGCTGCCCTGACAAATATGGTAGCCACAGCCATGTGAATATTGAGCATTTGAAATGTGGCTAGGCTGGATTGAGATGTGCTGTCAGGGGAAAACACACACCAGATTTTGAAGACTTAGTAGGAAATAAAATTAAACATATCTAATTAATAACTTTTATATTGGTTACACATTGACATAATATTATGTATGTATTTTACATATAAATATACATTCATGTGTATGTGTAATTAATATCTTCACATGAAATACTTCTCAATTACAATTGGAAGAATGATGACTTTGTGGTGGAGAAATCTGGCACAAACTTGATCATATGCCTCCTGCTGTGATGTCTTAGGAAGACCACAGCATTATTTCTGTGGTTTTCTTGTGAAAGATACGTGACCTAAGTCTGGATGTGGAAACCCATCAGATGGAAAAAGGTGAACACATCCTTCATAAATGCTTATGCTCTTTAAAACTCTTAAGGTTATGAAAAATAGGGCAAAACAGGGGAACTGTTTGAAGTTGAAGACTTCAACTTGTCTTCATGACATGACATGACATGACAATTAATGCAATGGGAAATTGTGGATTGGATCCTGGATTACAAAGTTCAAAAAAATGTATTTAGGGCGCCACTGAGAAAATTTGGATGAGATTATAACATCTGTTGATTGGACAGTAGTGTTGGGTGAATGCTGATATCCTGACATGGATGATTATGTTCTGGTTATGAGAACTTTCCCCAGATTCTTCATCGTTTGCCTATTGCATTCATGGACAATGTGGCGATGGTAGCAGGAGAAGATGCTACATGTTTCCAATAACATGAACTTCCCTGCAGCAGTGCTGCCTACTGCCCAGATGAGTGCCCTGACTGCCGACAATGAGCAATGCTGAGACCCTGGAAAGAGGAACTACCTTGCTTAGACCAGACAGATTTCTGGTAATGTTGTAATAATATTTTTTCCCTTCCTTCATGGAAGTGGTAAAGAATTGCCCTCACTGGAATAGATGCATATCGGAATATGGACTCTGCTTCATATGCTTCTCATAGCATCAAATTATTTACATTTGCTGAGTTCTTATTCTCTGCTATCATAAAATTACTACTGATGATGGAGCTTATTTTATAAAAAAAGAAGTGATACAATGGGCTTCAGCCCAGATTTATTGGTCTTGTGACATCCCACATCACCCAGAGGAACATGACCTCACAAGAATCAGTTACTTCACCAACTGTGAGACCCTGAGGGGCTGGGTGTTAGATGCCCTGACCCAAGAGCACTCCTACCCAGAATGCATGGTTCCATGTAGCAAGGATCATTGTGATGGTGGTGATGATGATGGTGAGGATGGTGATGGTGAAGGTGGAGGTGGTGATAATGAAGTGATACTTATCTTGAGGATGATGAAGGTGATGATGATGGTGAGAATGGTATAGGTGAACATGGTGATAGTGAGAATGGTGATGGTGGTGATTGTGATGGTGATGATAAGGATGGTGATCGCGAAGGTGGTGATGATTATAGTGATAGTTATGGTGAGGATAATGGTGATGATGAGGATGATGATGATGAGAATGGTGATAGTGATGATGATAGTGAAGGTAATGATGATAATGATGATGATTATGAGGATGGGGAGGGTGACAATCATTATTACGGTGAGGATGGTGATGGTGAAGGTGGTGATAACGATAGCGATAGTTATGGTGAAGATGCTGGTGTTGATGATGGTGAGAATGGCGGGGGTGAGAATGGCGGGGGTAAGAATGGTGATGGCGATGATGATAGTGTTGGTGATTGTAAGGATGGTGATGGCGATCATGGTGATGATGATGATGGTGCTGACTGGGCTATAAGGTAAAGGAGGCAGAAAAGTGGCAGTTTCTAGGAAGTATAGAGCCAGCTGGGAACTGCAAGGCAACCTTAGTGGGGGTGGAAGATGTCGGGCCCTTGCCTCATTTCTAGACATCTGGGGAAAGCTCACCCCTCACAGTAGTTCCAGGAACCCCTATCCAGCATTTCCTTCTCACAATCAGCATGGAGCTTTTGGGGTGCAGAGAAGTGTCTTCTTTTCACTGCACTCTGTGGGAAGGGAAAATGGGGAGTGATATTTATGAACCCAGTATAATACAGTAGGGTCTCATCTCGTATATTTTGGGAGAATTTTCAGCTGAAGAGAGCAAGCCTCAGAGAAGTCAGGTAACTTTATCTTCAGTAGCATCCAGTTGTGATTTATTGAGCAGTTACTATGTGCCAGGCAACATGCTGGGTGGTTCCTTATATGTTATCTCATGAAATCCTACAGCAACACAAGGAGACAGACATAACTACCCCATTTAAAAAATTGTGGTAAAATAAACTAAAATTTACTGTCTAACTATGTTTAAGTTTACATTTCGGTGGCATTAAATACATTCACAATGTTGTGCAACCAATTTCCAGAATGCTTTTCATCTTGTAAAACTACAATTCTGTAACTCATTTAAAAACTACTCCCCAATCCCCACCCTCCCCAGGACCTGGTAGCCACCATTCTCTTATCTGTCTCTATGGATTTGACTACTCTAGGTGCCTTGGAAAAGTGGAATAATACAGCATTTGTCTTTTTGGTCTGGCTTATTTTGCTCAGCCTAATGTCCTCAAGGTTCATTCTTGACGCAGCAGGTGTCAGAATCTCCTTCCTTTTCAAGGCTGAACACTATTCCACTGTATGCATAGACAGCATTTTGTTGATCCGTCCATCCATCCATGGACACTTGGCTTGTTTCCACCTTTTGGTTATTGTCGATGATGCTGCTCTGAACATGGTTGTGCAAGTATCTCTTCCAGGCTAGCCCCATTATACAGAAGAGCATAGAGAGATTCTGGGAGGAGGCATGACCTGCCTGGGGCCTTTGGTGAGGTGCTGGTGGAGGATCTCCCAGACCTCAAAGGCAGAGCTCCTCTCCTCACCCCATTGCCTTTCTTAGGACCTGCCTCCTGCTCCACCACACAGTGCCCACTCCCTGGTACTAGACTTGTTAAGGCCTCTTTTTTTTTTCTTTTATTTATTTATTTATTATTATTATACTTTAAGTTTTAGGGTACATGTGCACAATGTGCAGGTTAGTTACATATGTATAAGGCCTCTTGATCCCTGAAAGTTCAGGGACAGGAACTGGTGCACACAACTACAGTCACTCACTTCTCTGTCCCCTACTTCAGATTCTGTGCCAAAAAATACATGACAATGACCTGCTTTCCACTCTTTCACCAGATGTGGATGAGGCTCTTACTACATGCCAGGCATGTGTGGGCACTGGATGGAGACCCCTGGGAAATGAGATGTGAGCTCCTCAAGGCCAGGGGCATCCCTTTCACTTGCTGCTACCCTGTGAGGGATGGAGGGGAACCCTGAAGCATTGGAGAAGTACATGAGTGACCTAGCTCAGATGATGATATCATAGTAACCCTGTTTATTATGACCTACCATGTGCCAGGCATTGTGCGAAGTAGTTTGCACACATTACCGGTTGTAAAGCTCAGAGACAACTGTAGGAGTGAATCTGTTATACCTCCCACTTTACAGGGGAGGAAACTGACCCCCAGAGAGGTGAACCAGTCTTCCCCAGGCCTTGCAGCTAGTCTCTGGGATGTGGATCCAGGTGGTCTGACTCAGAGATCCCCTTATCCTCTTGGTTTTTGTCCCTGCAGCCCTCTGGCGTGTCTCCAGGGCCCCGTACCCTTGGCCATCCCCAAGATGACCTGGACATGGGCTTCAGCAAAGGCAGCAACCCGAGCACATCTCCATTTGATAGGGAGGAAGCTCAGGCCCACCACAGGAGACCTGGGCTGCAGGTGGTGTAGGTGCTGGCTGAACCACGGTGCACCCATGTTGGAGGATGCATCCTAGGATGGGCAGAAGCAGGTGGTCTCCCTGCCCAACAACTGATAGTGGTACCTGAGAACAAAGGAGGAGGAGGCTTGGGACACAGGTATGGAGAAGCCCAAGAGGAAGAAGAAGATTTGGACTATGGGCTGCTGGATGGCCTCAAGGACCCCCTCCCAGAAAAGGAACTTTGAGACTTATACCCAGGGCTGAGATGAAAGTGCTCCCTATTTTCTATCCTGGAACTGCTGCAAACCTCAGTGTGACATCACAGGGCCTCATTTCCCTATTTGTAAAATCGGATTTTATGGGGGTTCCAATGAGACACTGGACCCAGAGCATTTTGGGAATTGTAAAAAATGTACAGTGAGGGAATAATTATTATCAATGGACCATTGCTCTTCCAATAGTTAGTATTCTTTAGCAAATATTTGAAGGTAAAATATGATTTGTTGAGGAGGTTTGCAGCAGCTGAGGCCCTCAAGAGTCTTTTCTGTCTCCATTCAAAGCTGGCCTCTGACAGGGACCTTCTTGGTGTTACCCCTGGGCCCCTCATCCTTTGTGCAGGCTTCTCACGGTTCTTATTTCTATTGCATCTTGTGGTTCCCTAGTGGATGGCATGCTCCGTCTTCACTCAGAGCTAACTGCATCTTCTCCAGGCCCATGTCCCTTGTGCAGCACCCACTGCTCCCTCACCAGGATTCAAAACCTTCTGTGACTGACCTCTGCTGACCTCCCAACTTTATCCCCCCTCATTCTTTCTGCTCCTCCAGTTCCATGCCTGCGCACCTCAATCCTGTGGCTCACTCTCTCACCCAAGCTGTTCTCCATCAGGATTTCCTTGGCTCCCTTTTCTGCTAGGCAAATTTGTGTTCATCCTTCCAAGCCCTGCACAGATGTCCTCCTCTGAAAGCTCTCCCTGAGGTCACAGAGTCCTGGAAAAAGGTAGTCCTTGCTCCTCTGCTGCCTCTGGGTTTTGTGCCTTTATCACTTTGGTGTGACTGCCTGCCTCCTGCTGAAGGGAGGCATTTTGGCTTTACTCACCTCAGTATCTCCTGGGTCCAGCTGGGTGTCTGGCCTGGCACAGAATCGGTGCTCATCAAGGGTGTATAGAACTCACAAGGACCCAGGAATGTTTGGCAAATAATACCACCCTCCCACACTTCTCCAATGTTTACTTTCTAAGCTCCTTTACTCTTTGACATTCAAATTTCTAAATGGCCTGTATGTATTTACAAAGCCTTGGAAAACGCCTTCAGAGGGCAAACACACCCCACCAGCAGAGTGTGTTTGCATTGACTAGGATTATGGATGAAGTTCAGCTTTCTGGCAAATGAATCATTTGGCATTGGCTGAGTATCTGCTCTGTGCGGGATACTCAGCTGTGATCTCTAGAAAGAGAAGTGAACTACTGACGCAGTCCTTGACCCCGAAGAGCTCAGAATCCAGTGAGCTTGATTTCTTGTAAGTTAGAGACAGAGTTCAGAGCAGAGCTCAGGCAGGAGAAGAGAAGTAAGGTGGACACACCAGAGGCAGTGACAGCCACACAGCTGTCTGGGGACACTGAGTGCAGCAACAAATAGCTTAGGCTGCCTTGGCAGCCCAGGAAGGTATCACAGTCTCCTATTGCAGCATCTCAGTGATACTTTTGTTATGCTGATCTCTGCAAAGCCCCTCTGTGCCCCAGCCCAGGATGGTGGCAGCCATGCTGTAGAGAAAAGGTCAGTGACCAGGACCACAGGCTCAGAGCTTGCACCCTGGACCACCTGGGAATGGGAGCCCTTCACATGTTCTCTGCCTCTGTGTTCAGGTTGGGGGTTGGGGGTCCTTGTCAAGGAAGGGAGATGACCCCCATGCTGGGTCAAAAGGACACACTCCCAGGAACAGACTGTCTCTTCTTTCTGGGTAATTTCTGCCTCTGCAGTGAATGGTGAAACCAGACACATCCTCTCTGTTGGTATGACACAAAGACAGGCATTCCTGCTCATGGGCTGAATCTTCAGATGAGGGGAGGTGTAGCACACTCCTGTGCTCTGCTGACTAAGGCAGGGACACATGTCACCCCATCAGAATGAGTGCCAGACCAATGGCTACAATAAAATCATTTCCAATATTCAAAGGAGTCACCTTCATTCATCTACAAATAGTTTTCCTTTTCTTTTCTTTTCTTTTTTTTTTTTTTTTGAGACGGAGTCTTGCTCTGTCACCTAGGCTGGAGTGCAGTAGCATGATCTTGGCTCACCGCAACCTCCGCCTCCTGGGTTCAAGCAATTCTCCTGCCTCAGCCTCCCAGGTAGCTGGGACTACAGGCGCCCAACACCACATCTGGCTAATTTTTGTATTTTTCATAGAGACAAGGTTTCGCTATATTAGCCAGGCTTGTCTTGAGCTCCTGACCTTGTGATCCGCCCACCTTGGCCTCCTAAAGTGCTGAGATTACAGGTGTGAGCCACCGTGCCTGGCCCAAGTTTTTTTCTATAAAACCACCTGTTGCACTCAGGGTAGGGTAAATGACGCATCATGCCTGCTGGCAACATGGGCCCTATCTGGAAAGTGAGTGCCACCACCATGGCACAGTGCTGTGCAGTGCCTGTGTGGTGCTGAATCTCAGGAGCAGCCCCCATCCTGTGAACCACAACTACAGGGAAAGCCAAAAAAAGTGGTGGTGCCTAGGCATGTGCCCGGTGGAAGGGGGGAACAAGTGACATTTCCATCACAGCAATGAAAAATTAAAGAAAAGCTGGGAACCAGGAGGGGGCTTGTGACTGACCAGAGTCAAATTTTGAAATTCCTGCCAGAGGAGCAAAGAGGTTTCTGCAAAATTCACCCCACCGCCAAAGCTCCGTCGCCCAGGTAGCCCTCACACAACGTCCCCTGCAACAAGACCCAGCCCCAGCCCCAGCCCCAGACCCAGCCCAGTCCCCTTGGTTCCCTGACATTCGTTAAAGCCAAAAGATCCAGGGAGTCAGTCCACCCAGGAGCAGAGGAGAGGATGTCCCTCAAGAATGAGACAGGAAGTGCAGAGGAAATGTGACACAACCTGTGCTAGAAGACAAGGCAAGGCCAAGTCGGCTAGAGCTCATTCTAGGCAATCCACCCACCCATGAAGGGAAACATGGAGAACAAGCAAGCTTTTCTGTCTGAGACACTTATGGGAGCAAAGAGCTCCACGGTCACTAGATCTGCCCAATCAAGCAGAAACATGTTTGGAGAGAGAAACAATCATAACAGGGATCTCCAGGAAATGTCTTCCTGACAGAGTGGGAAGTCAAGGACTGGGAAGTCCCTCACGGACAGGGAAGACATGTGGCCAGAGCGTGAGGCATCTAGGACAGGGGAGGCAGAGCAAGAGGGAGGAAAGAGGAGAAGGAGCAAGAGGGAAGACAGCGCAGAGGGAGGACAGAGCAAGAAGGAGGACAGAGCAGAGGCCGGAGCCCAGGCAGGATACAGCATTGTGCCACCGCCACGGGTATAAGGGGAGGGGTTCCAAAAGGGTGGCTTGTCCAGAGAGGCCAGCGTTCCAATGACAGGGATTGTTGCCATCTCCGATTCCCGGCTTCCTCCTGCAGACTGTATTGTAGTGTGGCTTCATTTCTCAGAGAAGAGCCGTGAAAAGATAAAATCATCTTCTCTGACGTGGGTCCGCTCCTCTCTTGCGGGACAAAGAGCTCCTGTAGGGCTCTTGTCCTCGGCTGCAGTGTGTTCATCTTGATCCTAGAAAAGAGGCCGCTCAGGATGGGGATGAGATTTCAATTGCTCCAGGACCGATGCATCTCCTCACATGGACCAGGTCTTCACACACCCAAAGCGGCTTCGCAGCGGCAAAAGCAATTGACAACCAGCCTCATGACCCAGGCAGAGATGCAGAAAGAGGCTCACCAAAGACAGGCCGCCATGAGAGAAATCGCTTTGTGGTGCAAAGGGCACATTCGGACAAAGACACACACACACATGGGCGCACACACACACAAACCGACAGAGAGAGGGAAAGAAACACACAGAGACTGAGAGAGAAAAGAGAAACGGACACACACACAGACACACACAAACACACACACACACAAACACAGACACACACACAGAGTCATACAGCAGAGGCATTGAAACACACACCCCCAGGCAAGCCCTGAGGCTGCGGGGTTCTGCTCTCGACGAGAACGACACTTGGGTGAGAGAGCAGCCCAGGGGCATGCAGGCAGACCTGTCCTCGAGATGACGGCGGCACGACTTTTGGGGAGACTCACCCCAACCAACACCGTCTGGGCAGGCCTGAGGCTGGGATGCCGTGCTGCCTCCCCCAGACTCGGCCTGGGGTTTCCTCATCCTGGTCAGCCCTTTGCGACTCCTGGCAGCCGGAGACGTCCCTGTCGACCCCGTGGAGAGGTCAGGCCGGAGTCTCAGAGCCCCGACACCCAAGCACTGCCACGGAGGGCTCCTGTTAGCCAAGCCACCGGGACTGGTTTCTAAGACAACCGTGGGAACCACTGTGAGGGGAGAAGGCGCTCGCGCCTCACGCATGCGCATTGGCTGGGCCAACTGGCTCTCTGCTCCTGGCAGTCAGGCCGCGTCCCCTTTAAAGAACGCCGCCGCGGCAGCGGCGTCTGGATCTGGGGTCCAGTTTGGGGCAGCGTGGGAGAGGGGGCCGCGGGTGTCTTGTCCTGTCCCAGGGCCAAACCCCCAGGAGTCCTGCCCTCAGGACCTCCTGGAGCCGACTTCCACCGAGGGAGGGGGAGCTTCAGGATGACTCCCCTGAAGATCTGATTTTGGCCCCCTACGAGTGAGATAGGATGGGCTCACCGCATCTGGTGAGGCAGGCAGGGCCTCGCTGCAGCACAGAATGATGCCATAGGTCTCAAGGCCTAGTGTCAGCTGCAACTTCACTGATCCATCAGCCCTCTGTGTCCCTCCTCCTTGGAAAGAGCAGTGGCCTGCCCGGCTTCTAAAAGCCCTGGGGCTCCGGAAAGCCGACTGCTCTTTACAGGACTCGAGCAAACAGGAACAGGGGCGAATCCGAGGGGGAGACCATGTGACCACACGCGGCACTGGCGTATCCCACAGTGGATGGTGTGAACGTGTGTCACCGGAGGCATACGGGGCCACCGTGAAACAAACGGTGGTGTCCAGGCATGTGCCGGTGGAAGGGGGGAACGAGGGAACTTTCCCTCAATGCCAAGGAAAATCAAAGAACACCTGGGACCCGGGGGGTAGGAGTCCTGTTCCTGACCCAAGCCACGTTTTCCAATGCCTACCAGGGGAGCAAAGAGGTTTCTGCAAAATTCGCCCCACCCCCAACCCTCCACCGCCCCAGTAGCCCTGACGCAACTTCGGCTGCACCCAGCCCCAGCCCAGTCCCTTTGGTTCCCTGATATTCGTTTCGGCCAGAAGATCAAGGGAGTCAGTGCACCCTGGAGCAGAGGAGAGGATGTCCCACAAGAATGAGACAGGAAGTGCTGAGGAAATGCGACACCACCTGTCCTGTAAGACAAGGCCAGTCACGGTCGCCCAGCGCTCATTCTAGGCAATCCACCCACCCATGAGGGGAAACGTGGAGAAGAAGGAATCTTCCCTGCCTGAGACAGGAATGGAAACCAAGAGCTCCAGGGTCATGAGACCTGCCCAATCCAGCAGAAACACGTTTGGAGAGAGAAACAATCGTGTGACACGGATCTCCAGGAAGTGTCTCCCTGACGGACTGTGAAGTCATCTTTCTTGAAGACATTTGGCCAGAGCGAGAGGCATCCAGGCCCCTGAGAAACAGGAGACGCAGAGTAAGAGGGAGGACAGGGCAGAGGCCGGAGCCCAGGCAGGATACTGCACCTTGCCACCACCGCGGTCATAAGGGGAGGTGGTCCCAAAGGGTGGCTTGTCCGGAGAGGCCAGCGTTCCAGTGACAGGGATTGTTGCCATCACCCATTCCCGGCTTCCTCTTGCAGACCGTATCGTGGTGTGGCTTCATTTCTCAGAGAAGAGCCGTGAAAAGATACAAGCATCTTCTCTGACGTGGGTCCACTGCTCTCCTGCGGGACAAAGAGCCCCTGTGGGGCTCTTGTCCTCAGCTGCAGTGTGTTCATCTTGATCCTAGAAAAGAGGCCGCTCAGGATGGGGATGAGATTTCAGTTGCTCCGGGACCGACGCATCTCCTCACGTGGGCCAGGTCTTCACACACACAAAGCGGATCCAGGGCGGCGAAAACGATTGACAACCGGCCCTCATGACCCAGGCAGAGGCGCAGAAAGAGGCTCACCAAAGACGGGCCGCCATGCCAGAAGCCGCTTTGTGGCGCACAGGGCACATTCGGCCAAAGACACACACGCACACGGGCACACACACACAAACCCACAGAGAGAGGGAAGGAAACACACGGAGACTGAGGGACAGAGACAGAAGAGAGAATGGGTGACACACACACAGACACACACACACAGACACACCCAGATACACACACAGAGTCATGCAGCAGAAGCATTGAAACACACACCGCCAGCCAAGCCCTGAGCCTGCGGAGTTCTGCTCTCAACGAGAACGACCCCTGGGTGTGAGAGCAGCCCAGGGGCACGCAGGCCGACCTGTCCTCGAGATCACGGCGGCACGACTTTTGGGGAGACTCACCCCAACCAACACCGTCTGGGAAGGCCTGGGGCTGGGATGCGGTGCTGCTTCCTCCGGACTCCGCCTGGTGTTTCCTCATCCTGGTCAGCCCTTTGTGACTCCTGGCATCCGGAGAGGTTCCCGTCGACCCCGTGGAGAGGTCAGGCCGGAGCCTCAGAGCCCCGACACCCAAGCACTGCCACGGTAGGCTCCCACTTTGCCAAGCCTCGAGGACTGGTTTCTACGACAACCGTGGGAAGCACTGTGATGGGAGAAGCTGCTCGCGCCTCGCGCATGCGTATTTGCTGGTCCGACTCGCGCTCCCCTCATGGCAGTCAGGCTGCATCCCCTTTAAATAACGCCACCGCTACTTGGCAGCGGCGAGGCTCCTGATGCAGCTGAGGCAGCGGCTGGATCCGGGGTCCAGTTTGGGGCGGCGTGGGAGATTGGGCCTTGAGTATCGTGTCCCAGGGCCAAACCCCCAGGAGTCCAGTCTCCAGGACCTCCTTGATCCGACTTCCACCGATGGAGGGGGAACTTCAGGGCACCTACTGGGTTCTCAGGACTCCTCTTCAGATCCTAGTTTGGACCCCTCCTTGTTAGAAAGGATAAGCTCAGCACATCTGGTTATTCAGGCAGGGCGTCGCTGCAGCACAGAATGTTCACATGGCCCTGAAGCCGTGGTGTCAGCTGAAAGTTCACTAATCAGTGAGCCCTCTGCCTCCCTCCTCCGTTGAAAGAGCAGTGACCTGCTCCGCTTCTAAAAGCTGTTGGGCTCTTGCAAGCTGACATGGCTTTCCAGGATAGGTGCAAACAGGGACGGTGCAAATCCGAGGTGGAGACAATGCGATCACGCATGGCACTCGCGTATTTCACAGCAGATGGTGTGAATGTGTGTCACCGGAGGCATATGTTGTGATGGCGAAACCAACATTGGTGTCCAGGCATGTGCCCAGTGGAAAGGCGGAACAAGTGGCCTTTCCCTGAGCTTGAAGGAAAATCAAAGGACACCTGGGAACAAGGAGGAGGCCTGGGCCTCAGTCCAAGCCGCATTTTGAAATGCCTGCCAGAGGAGCAAGGAGTTTTCTGCAACATTCACCCCACCCCGAAGCCCCTCCCCTGCCCAGGTAGCCCTGATGCAACCTTCCCTGCACCCAGCCCCAACCCCTTCCCCAGGGCCAGCCCAGTTCCTTTGGTTTCCTGACATTCGTTACAGCCAAAAGATTCAGGGAGTCAGTCCACCTATGCGCAGAGGAGAGGATATCCCTCATTTGTGAGACTGGACGTGCAGAGATAATGGGACACCATCTGTCCTAAAAGACAAGGCCAGTCACGGTCGCCTAGCGCTCATTCTAGGGAATCCACCCACCCATGAGGTGAAACAAGGAGACCAAGGAAGCTTCCCTGTCTGAGACACGTATGGAAGCCAAGTGTTCCAGGCTCATCAGACCTGCCTAATCCAGCAGAAACAGGTTTGGAGAGAGAAAGAGTCATGACACGGATCTCCAGGAAGTGTCTCCCTGATGGACTGGGAAGCGATCTTCGTATAAGTTATTCAGCCAGACCAAGAGGCAACTAGGCCCCTCAGAAACAGGGGAGACAGAGCAAGAGGGAGGACAGAGCAGAGGCCAGAGCCCAGGCAGGTTACAGAACCTTGCCATCGCCACGGGCATAAGGGGAGGAGTGCGAAACACGTGACTTGTCCAGAGAGGCCAGCGTTCCAGGGACAGGGATTGTTGCTGTCTCCCATTCCCGGCTTCCTCTTCAGAATTGTATCATGGTTTGGCTTCATTGCTCAGCGAAGAGCCATGCAGGGGTACAGCCATCTTCTTGAAGGTGGGTCTGCTCCTCTCCTGCCGGACAATGAGCTGCTGTGGGGTTTTGTCCTGGGCTGGAGTGTGGTCCTCTTGATCCTAGAAAAGAGGCCGCTCAGGATGGGGATGAGACTTTGATTGCTCTGGGACCGACGCATCTCCTCACGTGATCGAGGCCTTCACAAACCCAAAGTGGAACCGCCGTGAAAATGATGGGCAACCGGCCACAGGACCCAGGCAGAGACACAGAAAGAGGCTAACCAAAGACTGGGAGACATGCAAAAAATCGCATTTTGGCGAACAGAGCACATTCGTCCAAAGACACACACGCACACGGGCATACACACACAAACACACACACACACGCAGACCCATAGAGAGAGGGAAAGAAACACACAGAGGGTGAGAGACAGAGAAGAGATAATGGGAGACACACACACACACAGAGTCCCACTGCAGTGGCACAGAAACACACACTCCCAGGCAACCCCTGAGGCTAAATAATAGTGGAAAATATGTATCTAAGAATACACTTGGAACAGAAATGTGAAAAACCAAAAGTAAGACATATTATGAAGGATCAAATATAAAATGACCCAGTGCTAAAGAGGCAACAAAGAAAATTGTAGAAGAAAATGACAAGAGGCATTGTGCCTTAATGAGTTTGTGCTACTATATAAGAAAATACACTAGGTTGGGTAATTTCTGAAGAACAGAAATGTATTTCTCACAGTTCCATAGGCTGGAAGTCCAAGATCAAGGTGCCAGCAGGATTGGTGTCTGGTGAGGGTCTGCTCTCTGCATCCAAGATGCTATCTTGAGCACTGTGTCTTCAGGAGGAAATGCACTGTGTCCTCACATGGCAGAAGGTGGAAGGGCAAAACAGGGGAAGCCCACTCCCTCCAGTCCTTGTGTAAGGATCCTAAACTCATTCGTGAAGACTCTCCCTTCATGACTGAATCACTAGCTAAAAGCCCTACTTCCTAATCCTATGACATTGGTGATTAATTTTAGGGGGACACATTCAGAGCATAGCACCCTATATTCAATTTCTTAAAAATTATTTTGTTGTTTTGCTTTTCTGTTTTTCAAATGGCTTAAAGTGCACAAAATTGGATTAATCATAATCCTTGGATCATAGCATACCTTGGCTCCATTTCATCCTTGTCTGTGCCTGGGCCTCTGTGTAAATGTATTTGAACAACATGGTAATTACTTGTGAACTTACAACACAACCAAAGAACTAGGGTTCTGACCCTAACATCTCCTCCTCTGTCCTTTTTCCCGATTTTCACCCTTCAGCCCGAGGGTAACTACTACCCTGAATTTATGTTTAGGATTCTCTTCCTTTAAAAAAAAAACATTGTTTTATTGCATACATATGATTACCCTAAATGACATATTATTTAGTTTTTAAGGGTATAATTTATTTACCCATTCTTCTATTAATTTACCCATTCTCCTATTAATGAACATTTGGCTTATTTCCAGATTTTTGCTATTACGAATGGCATTACATGAGCATTTTTTTTTTTTTTTTTACTACTTCTGGTACATATGGGCAAGAGTTTCTCCAGGGCCTATGGTAGAGGAATTACTTTGCCATAACATATGAGAATGCTCAAGTTTATAAGAATCCAAATTGCTTTCCAAAGTGGTTGTTCTAATTTAAACTCTCACCTCCTGTATTAGTTCGAGATGATCTTGTTGATCCACAGTCTCTCCATATTTGGTGATATGGTTTGGCTGTGTCCACATCCAAATCCCAGCTTGAATTCTATCTCCCAGAATTCCCACATGTTATGGGAGGGACCCAGGGTGAGGTAATTGAATCACGGAGGCCAGTCTTTCCTGTGCTATTCTCATGATAGTGAATAAGTCTCATGAGATCTGATGGGTTTATCAGGAGTTTCTGCTTTGGCTTCCTCCTCATTTTCTCTTGCTGCTGCCATGTAAGAAGTGCCTTTTACCTCCTGCCATGACTCTGAGGCCTCTCCCACCATGTGGGACTGTAAATCCAATTACAGTTCTTTTTCTTTACACCTCTTTTTCTTCTCAGACTTGGGTATGTCTTTATCAGCAGTGTGAAAACAGACTAATACAGTAAATTAATACCAGTGGAGTGGGGTGCTCCTGAAAAGATACCCAAAAATGTGCAAGCGACTTTGAAACTTGGTAACAGGCAGAGGTTGGAACAGTTTGTAGGGCTCAGAAGAACACTGGAAAATGTGGGAAAATTTGGAACCTCCTAGAGACTTGCTGAATGACTTTGACAAAAATGCTGATAGTGTTTTGAACAATAAGGTCCAGGCCGAGGTGGTCTCATATGGAGATGAGGAACTTATTTTGAACTGGAGCAAAGGTGACTCTCGTTATGTTTTAGCAAAGAGAATGGCAGCATTTTGCCCCTGTCCTAGAGATTTGTGGAACTTTGAACTTGAGAATGATAATTTAGGGTATCTACTGGAAGAAATTTCTAAGCAGTAAAGCATTAAAGAGGTGACTTGGGTGATGTTAAAGACCTTCAGTTTTGTAAAGGAAGCAGAGCATACGGTTTTGGAAAATTTGCAGCCTGACAATGTGATAGAGAAGAAAATCCCATTTTCTGAGGATAAATTCAAGCTCTCTGCAGAAATTTGCATAAGTAACAAGAAGCTGAATGTTAATCCCAAAAACAATGGGGAAAATGTCTACAGGACATGTCATAGGTCATCACAGCAGCCCCTCCCATCACAAGCCCGGGGCCTAGGAGGATAAAATGGATTTCTGGGTTGGGCCACGTTCACTGTGCGGTGTGTAGCCTAGGGCCTTGTTTCTCTGCGTTTCAGCCCCTCCAGCCATGGCTGAAAGGGGAAAACATAGAACTCAGGCCATGGCCTTGAGAGTGCAAGCACCAAGCCTTGGCAGCTTCCATGTTGTGTTCAGCCTGCACATGCATAGAAGTCAAGAATTGAGGTTTGGAAACCTCCACCTAGATTTCAGAGGATGTTTGAAAACACCTGGATGTCCAAGCAGAAGTTTACTGCAGGGGTGGTGCTTTGATGGAGAACCTCTGCTAGGGCTGTGCAGAAGGGAAATGTGGGGTTGGAGCCCCTACACAGAGTCCCTACTGGGGCACTTCCTAGTGGAGCTGTGAGGAGAGGGCCACTCTCCTCCAGACCCCAGAATGGTAGATTCACTAACATCTTGCACCATGAGCCTGGAAAAGCTGCGGACACTCAACATCAGCCCATGAAAACAGCCACGAGGTGGGCATACCCTGCAAAGCCACAGGGACAGAACTACTCAAGGCTGTGAGAGGCCACCTCTTGCATCAGCATGACCTTGATGTGAAACATGGAGTCAAAGGAGATCATTTTGAGCTTTAAAATTTGACTACCTTGCTGGATTTTGGACTTGCATGAGGCCTGTAACCCCTTTGTTTTGGCAAATTTCTCCCATTTGGAACAGCTGTATTTACTCAATTACCTGTACCCCCATTGTATCTAGGAAGTAACTAGCTTGATTTGGATTTTACAGGGTCATAGGCAGAAGAGACTTGCCTTGTCTCAGATGAGACTTTGGACAGCAGACATTTGGGTTAATGCTGAAATGAGTTAAGACTTTGAGGGACTGTTGGGAAGGCATGATCTGTTTTGAAGTGTGAGGACATGAGATTTGGAGGGGCCAGGAGCAGAATAATATGGTTTGACTATGTCCCTACCCACATCTCAACTTGAATTGTATTGCTCAGGATTCCCATGTGTTCAGGGAGGGAAGCAGGGGAAGTAGTTGAATCTTTGGGGCTGATCTTTCCCATGCTATTCTTGTGATAGTGAGTAAATCTCACAAGATCTGATGGGTTTATCAGTGGTTTTGTCTTTTGCTTCTTTTTCCTCCTTCTCATATTCTCTTGCCACTGACATGTAAGAAGTGCTGTTCATCCACCGCCATAACTCTGAGGCCTCCTCAGCCATGTGGAACCCTTAATCCAATTAAGCCTCTTTTTCTTCACTGTCTTGGGTATGTCTTTATCAGCAGTGTGAATATGGACTAATACATTTCGTATTGTCAAACTTCTTAATATTTGTGGAGAGAATAGATGTGTAGTATCTTGTGCATTTCCTGGATTACTAATGAGGTTGAGAAAATTTTTATGTTTTGCAGGCTTTCTCTTTTGTGAAATCCCTATTAATGTCTTTTCCCAACTTTCTGTTGGGTTGCTATTTTTAAAATTAATTCATAGGAGCTCCTTATACTTAGTTGATATGATATTAACTCTTTCATAGGTTTCAGTTACTGCAAATATCTTCTCTAATTCATAGTTTATCTTTTCACTATTTTACTTTATTTTTTAATTTCTATTTTTTGTTTTTGAAACAGAGTCTCACTCTGTCATTCAAGCTGGAGTGCAGTGGCTCACTGCAACCTCCACTTCCCGGGTTCAGACCATTCTCGTGCCTCAGCTTCCCAAGTAGCTGGGATTACAGGTGTCTGCCACTAATACCCCGCTAATTTCTTGTATTTTTGGTAGAGATGGGGTTTCACCACGTTGGCCAGCCTGGTCTCAAACTCCTGACCTCAGGTGATGCACTGTTGGGATGACAGGCTTGAGACACTGTGCCCAGACTATATTTCCACTTTTTGATGTAAAAAGTTCTTAATTTTGTGATAGTCAAAATGTCTAATCTTTTTTAATGGTTAAATGGCTTTTTGTGTCTCATTCACTTACATTTTCTACGAAAAGTTTAAAGTTTTGTTTCTGACATGTAAGTCTTTTGTCCGTCTGGAATTTAATGTTTGTATATAGAGTGAAGTAGGAATATAATTTCATTTTGTTTCTTATATCGATAACCATTATTTTTCTATTCTATTTATTGAAAAGTCCTTTCTTTCCTTGCTGATCTGCCATGTCACCTACATCACATATCAAAGATTAAATTTGTGGAGATTTGCTTGGGAACTCTCTATCCTGTTTCGTTAGTCAATTTATCAGTGAGGACCACACTGTCTTAATTGCTGTAGCTTTATAAAAGTTCTGATATTTGGAAGGACAAATCTTTCCTCTTCTTCAATGTCTTTGATATACTTGGCCTCTTCCCTTTTCCATACACACACACACACACACACACACACACACACACACACATATATGTATTATATATATATATAGAGAGAGAGAGAGAGAGAGAGAGAGAGGTCTCACTTTGTTGCCCAGGCTTGAGGACAGTGGTGCAATCATAGCTCACTTCAGACTTGAACTCCTGGGCTCAAGAGCTCCTCCTACCTCAGCCTCCCAAATAACTGGGACTCTAAGGCATGCATCACCATATCCAGCTAATTTTTTAAAAAAATTATTATTTTTTGCAATGATGGGGATCTTGCTATGATGCCCAGGCTGGTCTCAAACTTTTGGCCTCAAGCAATCCTCCCACCTCAGGCTCCCAAAGTGCTGGGATCACAAGAGTGAGCCAACACACCTGGCTTCATTTTCCATATTTTAAGACCATTTTTAAAAAGCTGCTCAAGACGGCTTTTTTCTCTTGGTGTTACTTGCAACCCCCTTACTTAGCCTTGGAAATACTGTTAGTGAAGAAAATCTAAAGAGTCGAAAAATAAAATATTATTTCTTTTCTTCCAATTGCAAAAGAGCAGACACCTTCCTGAATCATAAAGCTAGTTTTGATAAATTGGTGAACTGAGAGCATACACAGTATTATTAATTCTGTTCTAATTTCTGCTTCACTGTGGAGTGTCTTCACAGAGTCTTAAAAGATTATTGCTGTGAAATATTCTTATACATGTAACACATAACCTCTACAATTCTGCAATTGTACTTGTCTGTCTTACCTAATACTCAGTTGCTTTGCTTCATGATATTTAAATTGGCATCTTTAATTTCCAAAAGGCATAAATACTAGTATAGATTTTTAGTTAAGCCAGAAGAAAGTAGCCTTTATTTACTAACATATCTTATATGTAAAAGTTTAATAAATCTCCCTGCTTCTTTTCTTTTGCATCATAACAACCACTGAAAATAGTATTTCTATAGCAGTTGGGGGTAAATGGACAATGACTTTTGTGGCCAGAGGTGAATGGCCCAGGGGCTTCTGCACTCCAGGTCCCACTGAGCCTGCCACACAGCTGAGGGCATCGGTATTTCCACACACCTATAGTGCACGCTGTCCCAGAACACAGATCAGATGCTCTCCTTTATTCAAATGGGGAGTTGAGAGTATTGTCATTGTAATTAAATTAATAAATACATATTTATACACTGTTAAAATCTGGTTGGATTTGTGTCTCTTCACAAAATGAATTGCTTAAATGATACCACAGAGTTAATATAATTGAGTACATTTGCTTCTATGAGATGCTCTTTTAAATGGAATTAGAATCTAATTTGAAATGTCAATTAAAAGTTTAAATATTCAACTCAATTACATTTAGATTTTTGTTTTGTTTTGTTTTGAGATGGCGTTTAGCTCTTGTCACCCAGGCTGGAGTGCAATGGCACAATCTCAGCTTACTGCAAGCACCTTCTCCTGGGTTCAAGTGATTCTCCTGCCTCAACGTCCCAAGTAGCTGGGATTACAGGTGCCTGCCACCACACCCGGCTAATTTTTGTATTTTCAGTAGAGATGGGGTTTCACCACGTTGGCCAGGCTGGTCTCGAACTCCTGACCTCAGGGGATCCACCCACCTCGGCCTCCCAAAGTGCTGGGATTATAGGCATGAGCCACCATGCTCGGCCTTTTAGACTACTTTATTTTAGTTACTTATTTTTATGACTTTATTGTTATAAAAATGCTAATTCTAAAAAATCAATCAATATAACAAAGAACATAGAAGATGATCAACAAGTATTCCCACCTCTGTAATCTAGAAATAACTGTCATCAATCCAAAAGCTTACACATGGCGGGTCCCTTCACATCAGTTCACAGTACAAAGTAACTCCTTTCTTGTAGAAGACATTATTATTATCATTATTATTTTTGAGATGGAATTTGACTCTTGTAGCCCAGGCTGGAGTGCGATGGTGTGATCTAAGCTCACTGCAACCTCTACCTCCCAGGTTCAAAGGATTCTCCTGCCTCAGCCTCCCAAGCAGCTGGGATTACCGGCATGCACCAAGATGGCCTGCTAATTTTTTGTATTTTTGTAGAGATGGGGATTCACCATGTTGGCCAGGCTGGTCTTGAACTCCTGACCTCAGGTGATCCACTTGCCTCAACCTTCCAAAGTGTTGGGATTACAGGCAGGAGCCACCACACCCAGACTAGAAAACATTATTCAATTGCAAACAGTAGCAGTATGCTTGGGGGTTTTAGGATTGATTATTTTCAAATCTCTAGAAAAGCTCAATGCATTACCTTAGGCTATAATCTCAGGGCAGAGTCTCATCTGTTAATGGGGGGCTGGTCTAAGGGTCCTTCCACCTCTCAGATTAATGGTTTCCCATGTTGAACTGCTCCCTGTCACCCACCCATCCTCAGTTTTGTTTGTTTGTTTTTACAGAGACAAGATCTCACTATATTGCCCAGGCTGGTCTTGAACTCCTGGCCTTAAGCGATCCTCCTGCCTTGGCCTCCCAAAGTGCTGGAGTTACAGATGTGAGCCTCTGTGCTCAGCACATCCTTGGCTGTTCAATTGTGGAGGTAAGTAGTAGATGCCAAGTTTACCTCCAGGTCAGAAGGGGCAGATGCCCCAGGGCAGAATCATAACCATAACCAGGCCTCCCATTGCATGAAGACATTATGTTCTGAAGCTTAAACCTGGACAAAGTTCTGACCAGTAGCACTGTGTTCATGAATATCGGGTCAAAAATTTAAAACTGGGACTATCCAGAAGAACCTGGTAGATGCAGGTGCAGTCTACAGTCCAATGGTCAGCCATGATAACAGGCCACCTGTACTTTCTCTTTATCATGGAGTTCTTGATGTAAAAATTGATGACACTTTCTTCCTTCTGATGTGCTTCCCTTTCTTCTTCATTTTCCATAAGTAGTTTCCTCCATCCCACCTCCCAACAGGCCACAGTCAATTCAGGACATTTTAACCATGAAAATGAGTGTCCATAACATGAATTTAGAGGCCAGACAGGGTGGATCACGCCTGTAATCCCAGCACTCTATGAGGCTGAAGTGGGAGAATGGCTTGAGCTTGGGAGCTTCAGACCAGCCTGGGCAACATGGTGAAACCCTGTCTCTAACAAAAAATAAATAAATAAATAAAAATAAGCCATGTATGGTGGTGCATGCTACTAGTCCCAGCTACTCAGGAGGCTGAGGTGGGAGGATTATGGGGCCAAGGAGGTCAAGTATGGAGTGGGCCAAGATCATGCCACTGCAATCCAGCCTGTGCAATGGAGTGAGACCTTATATCAAGAAAAAAAAAAAGATTTAAAGGACAGGCTGACTTTCTTGTTACAAGCCAATGCTCATTTGCTATTCCATAAATCCTAGGGCACCTCTTAAGAATTATGCTAAATCTACTCTACCCAGGCTCTATAAATGGAACAACAACACTTGGATGATATCAGAGCTGTTTACCGCATGGGTTACTGAGTATTTTAATCCCACTGTTGAGACCTACAGCTCAGAAAAAAAGATTCATTTCAAATACTTCAGCTTTTTGACAATGTACCTGGTGACTAAAGAGGTCTAATGGAGATGTACAGGGAAACGCATGCTGGTTTCATGCCTGCCAACACAACATCTATTCTGTAGTCCATGGATTGAGGCATCATTTTGACTTTCAAGTCTTATTATATGAGAAATATATTTTATAAGGCTGTTACTGCCATAGGTCATGATTCCTTTGATGGATCTGGGCAAAGTCAATTGGAAACCTTCTGGAAAGGATTCACTATGATAGATGCCACTATGAACATTCATGATTCACCAGAGGAGGTAAAAATAGCAGCATTAATAGGATTTTGGAAGAAGTTGATTCTGACCCTCATAAATGACTTTGAGGGGTTCAAGACCTTAGCAGAGGAAGTAACCACAGTTGTGGTGAAGATAGCAAGAGAACTAGAATTACAAGTGGAGCCTGAAGATGTGAGTGAATTGCTGCAATCTTTTTTTTTTTTTTTGAGATGGAGTTTTGCTTTATTGCCCAGGCTGGAGTGCAATGGCTTGATCTCGGCTCACCACAACCTCTGCCTCCTGGGTTCAAGTGATTCTCCTGCCTCAGCCTCTTGAGTAGCTGGCATTATAGGCATGTGTCACCGCATCCAGCTAATTTTGTATTTTTAGTAGACAAGGTGTTTCACCATGTTGGTTAGGGTGGTCTCAAACTCCCAACTGCAGATAATCCGTCTGCCTCAGCCTCCCAAAGTGCTGGGATTACAGGCATGAACCACCGTGCCCAGCCAAATTGCTGCAATCTTAATGGAAATAAATGGAATTAGATGGAAAAAGTTTAGCCTGGGGCTCAGGATCGGCTCTCCCTTTACTACGACATTCCTGTGCAGGGCACCAAGGAATCAGAGAATTCTACACTCCACTTTGACCTTGTGGGTTATTATGGCAGTATATTTATCAAAGTAGGAGAATAGAACACATTTAACTATTTGTTAGCTTCATTTATAACTCATAATTATTTAGACATAATGCAAATGTGGGCTGGAATTCATGTTCTGATTTTTTGTGGCCTTGAGCTAAGGAAAAGGGACCCAGGGAAATGGACTTTATATGCTTGGATGGCTTCATGGAATCCCCAACTTCTTTAGCTTCTTTGACAACTCAAGATTGTTACTAAAATCCACTTTGTATTATCTTTAAAAACCAAGGGATATCACTTTTGCTTATATAATATATAATATTATAATACATATTATATTATAATAATACATAATATAATATATATTACATTATATATTATTATATAATGTTATATGGTATATATAATTTAGATTATATAATAATATATAATATATATAATAATATATTATTGTTGCTTATTATGAATGAGGAAAGACAGTGGTTTCTTGGGATGGAATCTACTCCTGGTGAAGATGCTGTGAACATTGTGGAAAGAACAACAAAGGACTTAGAATATCCTATAAACTTAGTTGATAGAGGAATGGCAGGGTTTGAGAGGATTGGTTCCAATTTTGATATAAATTCTACAGTGGGTAAAATGCTGCCAAACTGCGTAGCACACTACAGTGAAATCTTCTGTGAAAGGAAGAGTCAGTTAATGCGATAAACTTCATTGTCATCTTATTTTAAGAAATCGCCACTCCCTCTCCAGCCCTCAGCAACCACCACCCTGATCAGTCAGTAGCTATCAACATTGAGACAAGACCACCCAGCAGCAAAATGATGATGACTTGCTGAAGGCCCAGATGATGGTTAGCATTTTTTGGCAATCACGTATTTTCAAAGTAAGGTATATACATAATATTTTAGACATAATGCTATTGCACACTTAATTGACTACAGTAGCTTAAACATAACTTTTTTTTTTGAGTTGGAGTCTGGCTCTGTTGCCCAGGTTGGAGTGCAGTGGTGCGATCTTGGCTCACTGTAAACTCTGCCTCCCAGGTACAAACAATTCTCCTGCCCCAGCCTCCTGAGGAGCTGGGACTACAGGTGCACACCACCATTTCTGTATTTCTGGTAGACACAGGGTTTCACCATGTTGGCCAGGCTGGTCTCGAACTTCTGACCTCAGGTGATGCACCCGCCTCGGCCTCCCAATGTGCTGGGATTACAGGCATGAGCCACCATGCCTGGCAACATAACTTTTATATGCACCAGAAAGCAAAAAATTTTGTGTGACTTGCAGAAAATTTCGTGTGACTTGCGCTGTTGTGATATTCACCTTATTGTGGTTACCTAGAACCAAACCTGCAATATCTCCAAGGTGTGCCTGTATCCCTAGAAGCAGAGCTGGAGTAAGGACTTGGGTGTGGGTGGTTTATTTGGGAAGTGATTCCAAGAAGCAAGAGTCAGAAGTGGGAAGAGCGAGCCAGGCAAGAAAGAAAAGCCAAAATGACATGCTATTGAGGCTCCTGCCATGCAGTTTTTTCTGCAGGACCTTCCGAGAGGCTCCGGAAAGTTATCCAGAACTGTCCACCCGAAACATGAGCCTGGAGCATTTGTCCACCTGTCCCACACTGGTTGAGGTCTTCCCCTGAGGCTGTTAACCTGCAAGTGTTTCTGGGCTGTATTTGTTCTCAGGCAAAATCCTACAATAATGGAGATGCCCTAGGGCAGAAAGTGTAGCTTGAGTTTGCTGGCAGCACAAGGGAAGCCTGCGCTTCCATGGAACTTCCCACAGTGGCTGAGACTGAATGAAAGGTGAGCTGAGAAGACATGACACAGGCGCCATTGCACTAAGCAATCGTAGCCATCAATCTGGGCAAGAGGAACCCTACCCTGAATCCTGCACTTGAGAAGGTGCCTCTCTGGCCCTCCACTGACTGTACCCTGGCCCATCCAGAGCTCTCACCCTCTCTTCTAGGGCACACGCTGGGCACTCAGGGCCCTGGCGAAATGTACCTGAGCCAGCATGGCCTCTTCCCTGGGTCCATTTCAAAGCGCAAACTGTGCTTGTCCAAATGGTTCCCAAGGCTCTGCTGTCTGAAGGGGTGAGAATTGTGGATGGAGCTTGCATGGGGCCTAGGGAGTCCCCCACACAGGGGTACGCAAAGCTTCTCAAGTGCGGACAGGGCTACCTATGATGAAAGAAAAAAGTTTAGCCTGGGGCTGAGGATCGGCTCTCCCTTTACTACGACATTCCTGTGCAAAGCACCAAGAAATCAGGGAATTCTACACTTGACTTTGACCTTGTGGGTTATTATGGCAGTACATTTATCGAAGTAGGAGAATAGAACATATTTAATTATTTGTTAGCTTCATTTATAACTCATAATCATTTAGACATAATGCAAATGTGGGCTGGAATTCAAGTTCTGATTTTTTGTGGCCTTGAGCTAAGGAAAAGGGACCCAGGGAAATGGGCTCTATATGCTTGGATGGCTTCATGGAATCCCCAACTTCATTAGCTTCTGTGATGACTCAAGATTGTTACTAAAATTCACTTTGTATTATCTTTAAAAACCAAGGAATATTATGTAGATCAGTGGTTAGAAGGCACTTGACTCAAAATATCTATGAACCAAAGGATATAAATGACTAAAAGCAGGAGGACTATTATTACCTGAAGGGGTGGAGGGTTGATCTCAGGATATGACCTGTGAGATCATTCCTGCTGGCTCAGTGCTGGCTGAAAGGGGGACAGGAGAGCACCAGGAACAACACATATCTGGGACAGGAGGGAATGCAGGGAGGAAGGAAAGAGAAATAGGCCTTTTTATTTTTATCGACACATGGCAATTATACATATTTCTAGGGTACGTGTGATATTTTGATACGTGCCTACACTGTGTAGTGATCAAATCAGGATAATTTGCATATCCATCACCTCAAACATTTATCATTTATTTGTGTTGAGGACATTCCACATCTTTCCTGTAGTCATTTTGAAATATATGTTATTGTTAATGATCGTCACCCTACTGTGTTATTGAGCACTAGAAATTCTTCTGTTCCTTCCATCTAACTGTATTTTTGTGCCCATTAACCAACTTCTGGGAAGGGCAAAAGAGTGGGTGGATGAAAAGGGCCCTTTTTAAGGAAAAGTAAATCTTACAAGAAGGGAAGACATCTTAGGAGGAAAGATAAAAATGTGGACCATGGGCTTAGAGTAGGGACTGCAGAAATTGAATGGCAAAGAAAAAACCAACTTAGCAATGCGAAAATACATCTCAATGTCATTCCTTTCACAGGTCCAGTGTCTGATTATTTTGGAAAGCTGGATATGAAGTCAGAATCTTTCTTTGAGTCATACATTTTTATGATTATGATTATTATTGAATGATAGCTGACAATTATTGAGAGCAATTATTGAGGACAATTATTGAGCTTTCACAAGCTCTTTTCAAAGGCCTTTACATACATTTTCTCCACTTCTAATTGTGAGATATTCTTATTATTCCCATTTTGTAGATGAGGGATGCACAGGCATAAAGCCTATGTGGAGGCAGAGAGCAGCTAAGTAACCTGACCATGGCCCAACAGCAAACAAATGATGGGGCCACATGCAAATCCAGGCAGAACCCTTCTATTATATAAAGCTCAATGTTTTCTTGTTTGCATCTTGTTATGAATACATCTATTTGCAAATGGGCTTTGAAGCTACTTTAAAACATTTTGTGGCTGTGAGTGGTGGCTGACACCTGTAATCCCAGCATTTTGGGAGACCAAGGTGGGCAGATTGCCTGAGCTCAGGAGTTTGAGACCAGCCTGACCAACATGGTGAAACCCTACTAAAAATACAAAAAAATTAGCCAGGCATGTTGGTGTGCACCTGTAATCCCAGCTACTCTGGAGGCTGAGGCAGGAGAATCACTTGAACCCAGGAGAGGAAGGTTGCAGTAAGCTGAGATCATGCCACTGAACTCCAGCCTGGGCAACAGGTGAGATTCTGTCTCCAAATAAAAAATAAATAAGATTGAATTTTGAGCTCCTGACCATGTCCCTAGATTGTACTCATATGTATTTTGATGTCTAATAATATTTATTCTTAGTGCGTTTTTTAAGTGAAAGTATTTATTGAGCATCTACTGTATACCATGTGCTGAGATAGGCACCAGTGGTGCAGGGAACATATGGCACAGTCTCTGACCTCAGGTAATTTTTCACTCTCATACATATGTATTAGGACACCAATACATATGTGAATATAAGATAGTATGATAGATATTGCAACAAGTAATTTTTTACTGTAAACCTATTTTATAGGATTTTAAACTTAAACTACTTTCACCCTGTTTCCAAAAAAAGTATTGCATAACTTTAAATGGATTCTGAGTTTGAAATCATCATACAAACTGCAGTAGCATCTTCTGGTGAAATACTGCTTTGTATCTATTAGAATAGTCCAAACAATTGGGAGAGAACTGCATTATTAGAGCTGTAAAAGTTACTGTCTAGAAATCTCAGAGAAGAAGAGGAAGTTCTATGGTAGATGAATAAGATGACATCTAAACTGTTCTCTTAAGCTACTGAAGTTCTGTGGATATCTCACAGCACAAAGTTCAAATGTATGCCCACAACTCCTCATGCCACAAGATGTGACACCTTTCCAATCTCTTTTTGCAAAAGTTTCCAATTATGTCTCTTTTAAGAGTACTTTTTATACCCACATATTCTGGATTTTGTAGTGCACACAAAGACAAGATGGGAAGGGGCTTCCATTTATTGATGCCAGTTGCTCTATGGACCAGGCCCTGCCCATGCATCCGTGTTGGTTCTTTTATCCCCACATCAACCGTAGCCCATAGGCATTAACTGCCATTGCACAGATGAGGAAATTGAAACTCTAAGAGAATATGCAATCTACCCAGAGTCATGCAGCTTGTGTATGTAAGGGTTGGAATGAAAATACAATCTGTGTGAGTCCTAAGTCCCCTTCCACCATATGGTTTCCATTTTATTTTGCAATGAGCTTGGCTGGGATATGTCTGCCCTAAAAGATAGTAAGTAGAAATATTTGTCTCTATACCTTAACCTGACGTCCATGGGCTTGCTTTTTGTATTTGGATGTGTCATAACATTGTAATAATAATTTGATCTTATTTGAACTGTGAATATTATACTACTCAGTCTAGAGATTTATGACATCCCAGTCTAAACTGTATGATAGCAATGAAGTTTCTTCAGGGAGACAAGTATGAGTAATAAGGTAGTAATAAGTCGAATTTCTATGGAGTTGCTACTTCTGAATTAAAACTAGTTGAGGTTAAGTAGATATTCAAAAAGCGCTATAATCTTCACTTGAATAATACAAACACATTATTTTTACATATTTATTTATTTATGGAACATAGATGTAATTTTAAAACAAAATTTTTGCAAATTGTATTAAAATATATTAAAAACATAATACATTATGACCCAAACGAGTTTTTCACAGTAATTCAGTGTTAGTTTAAAATGTGAAATTCAATCAGTATAATTCACCATAGAATACAGTGTGTATGTCAGTATAATATATATATCAAAATTGGAAAGAAGTAAATTTATCTTTGTTTTGTAATAAGATGAAATTAAAATTTTAATGAATTTCAACTTTCATTTTAGATTCCAGAGGGTACCTGTGCAGGTTTATTACATGGGTGTATTGTGTGATGCTGAGATTTGGGGTACGAATGAAGGTGTGAGTGCCTGTCTTGAATTGCACCGAGAGCAATCTCCCCTGATCAGCAGAGGGTAAACTAACTTGAATTACACTTGAATTTCTTAGGAGAGCAGGTCACAAAGGGCAAATTGTGGTCCAGAGACAAAAGTGCTCGATGGTCTAAAATAAGCCTGCCATATCACTGAGGGTACAGGTCTTCACAGAAATATATTTCAGAAAGGGGTCAAACCCTTGTTTAAAGATAAATGTAAGCTGGGTGTGGAGGCACACGTCTATAATTCCAGCTACTCAGGAGGCTGAGGCAGGAGGATCCCTTGGGTTCAGGAGTTTAAGACCAGCCTGGACAACATAGGAAGATCCATCTCAATTTTTAAGAATGAGAAAAAAATAGATAAACTTAAGCATATTAAATTTTTAAAGAGTTTATTTGAGCAAACAGAGATTCATGGATCAGGCAGCTCCAAACTGAAAGTGGTTGGAGGATCTACTGGAGGTGTTTGTAAGGAAGGCTTTTATAGGGTGAATGTAGAAGTAGAGTAGAGAAATTATTTGGTTGGCAAAAATTTGGGCAGTTGCATTATTTGAACTATCCTGGTGGTAGGTCTCTCATTACACAGCTAATACTCAGCGGGCCACTTGCTGATGGGCTAAGCTTGTTTCATTTTGTCTATGTAGGAACCCTGGCCATGGGAGCTATCTCAGCCTAATGCTCTCCCATTATGATATTTTACACCTTCTTTCTGTATCAGGGTAAGTGGGGGTCTTCCCCAGGAGGGTTCTAACCACCCTGTTTCCCTCAGCAAAATGAAACTGTCCCTTTTGCCTCTATAGGCAATCTTCTGAACAAGGCATTCCTAATATTCTTATCTCATCTTATTTTATCTTATCCTCTTTTCTGTACCTTGTTTACATGCTTCTGGAACACTTGTGTGTCTTGCACCCATCTCCTGCATTATTTAGGCAATCCTAAAAGAAGACCACTAGAATGGATTGGTAGAGAACTGCTGGCATATTGAGCCCTCTCTCTTCATATCTGGAACTTTCATAATTACCTTAGTTCTCCATTCCAATTTTGCACTTATCTTTGTTCTCCACTTCAAAATACATTTACCTCTAACAGAAGCTGAGTACATAAAAGGGACCTTGTCCAGTGGTACTTATGAGGCAGGAGACATGATATAGTTAAAATTATAAACTATAATCACTATATAGTTATATACTATATATAATCACTATATCACTCCCGGGTTCAAGTGATACTCCTGCCTCAGCCTCCTGAGTAGCTGGGATTACAGGCATGTGCCACCACACTAGAATAATCATATATGTTTTAAAATAGGAATAGATTTTCTCAGCTAAACTGTAGGGAAATGCTAAGGAAAGAGTGAGATTTGACTTGATAATTATGTGTCTGAATGAATCAGCCAATTAATAAAATGAAAACAGGTTGGGACAGTGGTGCATGCCAGTCATCCCAGCAATTTGGGAGGCTGAGGTGGGCAGATCACTTGAGTCCAAGAGTTTGAGACCAGCCTGAGCAACACATCAAAACCCCATCTCTACAAAAAATACAAAAATTAGCCAGGTGTGGTGGCTCATGGCTGCAGTCCCTGCTACTTGGGAGGCTGAGGTAGGAGGATCACCTGAGCCTGGAGATGTAGAGGCTGCAGTGAGCTGTGATCATGCCACCACACTTCCAGCCTGGGTGACAGAGTGAGACCCTGTCCCAAAGAAACTAAACTAAAATGAAAACAAACACAAGATAAAAATTGATGGACTTATTTTAACACATAACATGATGAACACACATAGATAACAATACTAACCCAATGGATTTTTGTCAGTCAAACTCATGGTCACTAGTCTAAAGGAAATAGGAATAATGACTGTGAATTAACAACCATTTACAACATTAGAAATACAAAATACAAATTATCATCAGATATATCAGACTCACAATTATTTGACCTTTTAAGAATTCATCCTGCTCTCCATAATGAATAAGAAAGTATTGATAACTCTTTTTTCTCTTAACTTAGCCCTTCATGCTCCAGAATATCTGAATTTGTGTTTACATCTTCACACTCTTTTTTTGTAATTATTTTCTGCAGCTTTTTTCTCTTCACTTGAGACATCTCATATATTCTCTTTACACTTTTCCACAAATGACTCAATTTTTTTCGTAAGCTTCATTAATGAGTTCCATGTATGTGATGATAGTGTAATGATAAATTATCCATGTAGTTTCCCTCCAGTCTTGTTCATTACTCAAGTGACTCTCCTTGGTTTAGCAACAGGCTAGGAGGTACCTACAACATTTTGTTCAGGTTAAGCAGAAAGAAGAAAACAAAATCTATGTTCTCTTTTTTATATTTTAAACAAAAGTCAACAAATAATTTGGAAGTACCCATGATTAGACAGGGAGGATTTTATGCTCCTTCAAGAGTAATTGAGATTGTTTAATTGTATGGAGGAATGAGCATATCTCAAGGGGAATTGAGAAGATATATTTGGATGACAGAATCATTAAGAACTGGCTTTGCACCCTGGCTACACCATTGTACACAGGAAATATTAGGGTGCAGTGGTGCATGCCTGTAATCCCAGCACTTTAGGAGGCTGAGGCAGGTGGATCACCTGAGGTCAGGAGTTCAAGACCAGCCTGACAAACATGGTGAAACCGCATCTCTACTAAATACAAAAAATTAGCTGGGTGTGGTGTCACATGCTTCTAATCCCAGCTACTTGAGAGACTGAGGCAGGAGAATCACTTGAACTTGGGAGGCAGAGGTTGCAGTGAACTGAGATAGTGCCATTGCACTCCAGCCTGGGCAACAAGAGCGAAACTCTCTCTCAAAAAAAAAAAAAAAATTAACTGTGTCACCAACTTTTTCACATAGGATGATTAAGGATTACAAAGCCCATGCTACCTCTAGGGGCTCCTACCACTGCCACACCACACATATATCTTGACAGGGCCTGTTACAGAGAAGAAAAGGCCCAGTAAATTAATATCACAATCATTGCCACATACCCACCAAAAGACTCAAATTAAAATTTTGACGAAATTAAGTGTCAAGAAGAATGCAAAGATTAGGGAATTATCAGACATTGTAAGACTGTCAGTTGGTGTGTTAACATTGGGATGAAACCAATAATACCTAGTAAAACTGAAGATATGTTTACCCTGTAACCTATGGTTTCACCTCTTGCTTTATACTATACATAAATACACACTAATGGTAACCAAATGGAAATACAAACATATTCACAACAACGTCATTTGTAACTGACAAAAATGAACACAACCCACGTGTCCATCAACAATGAAGGGATACACACTGGTGTACTGTATTTTTATTTATTTTTATTTTTTTATATTTCTTTTATGTATATAAATATAAATTTATGTATATAATTTGAGACAGAGTCTTGCTTAGTCGCCCAGGTTGGAGTGCAGTGCAGTGGTGCGATCTCGGCTCACTGCAACCTCCGCCTCCCGGGTTCAAGCAATTCCCCTGTCTCGGCCTCCCCACTAGCTGGGATTACAGGTGCGTGCTGCCACTCCTGGTAAATTTTTGTATTTCTAGCAGAGATGGGGTTTCACCTTGTTGGTAAGGCCCGTCTCAAACTCTTGTCCTGAGGTGATCCACCTATCTCGGACTCCCAAAGTGCTGGGATTACAGGTGGCAGGCACTGCGCCTGGGCTTTTTTTTTTTTTTTTTTTTTGAGACTGTCACTCTATTGCCCAGGTTGGAGTACAGGGCGCGATCTTGGCTCACTGCAACCTCCACCACCTCCCAGGTTCAACTGATTCTCCTGCCTTAGCCTCTCAAATAATTGGGATTACAGGCACACACCACCACAGCTGGCTAATTTTTTTTTTTTAACAGAGTCTAGTTCTGTCACCCAGGCTGGAGTGCAGTGGTGCAAACTCGGCTCACTGCAACGTCTGCCTCCCAGATTCAAGTGATTCTCCAGCCTCAGCCTCCTGAATAGCTGAGACTAGAGGCATGTGTCACCATGCCTGGTTAATTTTTTGTATTTTTAGTAGAGATGTGGTTTCACCGTGTTCGCCAGGATTGTCTCCATCTCCTGACCTCGTGGTCCACCTGCCTTGGCCTCCCAAAGTGCTGAGATTACAGTCATTAGCCACCACGTGGCCTAATTTTTGTAGTTTTAATAGAGATGGAGTTTCACCATGTTGGCTAGGGTAGTCTGGAACTCCTGATCTCAAGTGATCTGCCTGCCTCGGCCTCCCAAAGTGCTGGGATTATAGGCATGAGCCATCCTGCCTGGCTGGTGTACTGTTTTAATAGAATGCAGAAACAATGCTAAGTGTGACTCTTAGATACTTAATATTGAATAAAAGGGGCCAGATGCACCAGGATACAGACTTTTACTCCAATTATGTAAGAGAAAAACCAGGCAAAATCAGACTTTATTTTAGGCATATAAAAAATGCATAATAAGGCCAGGCACTGAGGTCAGGAGTTCTAAACCAGCCTGACCAACTTGCAAAACCCCATCTCTACTACAAATACAAAAATTATCCAGGCATGGTGGCACATGGTCCATGCCTGTAATCCCAGCTACTTGGGAAGTTGAAACATGAGAATCGCTTGAATCTGGGAGGTGGAGGTTGCAGTGAGTCAAGATCATGCCACTACACTCCAGCCTGGGCGACAGAGCGAGGCTCCATTCCCCCCCCCCCCAAAAAAAAGATATAAAATACATAATAAAATTATAAAGAGAACCAAGGAGAGGATGGCAGATATCCACAGGTAATGTGGATATCTGTTATATCTGTTACTAATAAGGGGAAGGAAGACTTTAGGATCAGTTAGGGGCATACAGATGACTTCTCGGTGGTGATAGTGCTCTATTTCTTCACATGGATAGGTATCACACAGATGTTTATTTAATAACTGATGTATCCATATCTTGTTTGTATATTTTAAAATAAGAATGAAATAGAGGAAAGGAAGGTGAATGGAAAGAGATTTCTCCATTCATCAAAATTTTAAAGTCATGTTTTTCCTCAGGTTCTTCTCCAAGCTCAGTCTGAAGTGATGAAAGCAGCCAAGCGTTGTGGCTCACACCTGTAATCTCAGCATTTTGGGAGGCTGATGTGGACGGATCACCTGTGGTCAGGAGCTGGTCAACATGGTAAAACCCCATCTCTACTAAAAATACAAAAATTAGCTGGGCATGATGGTGGGCACCTATAATCCCAGCTACTCGGGAGGCTACAGTGAGCTGAGATCACACCACTTGACTCAAAAGAGTGAAACTCTGTCTCAAAACAAAACAACAACAATGACAAAGGAAACAGGAAAACATCCTCAATAATAGAGGATTTACTAAACTAGGGTGCAGCCACTCATACTGTGTCTTGATTTGTAGATTAAGAAAATGATGATCCTTCTTAGGTACTGATTTAGAGTGACATTTCTGTGAAAATAGAGAAATACTTACATATCCATAGAATACATATATGTGTCTAAAATTGTATATGAGCATGACATACACATACATATTTGTGTGTATGGCATCTGCATCCTTGTATGTTTAAATACGACCTGGCAATTGCATTCTTTGGTATATACTCAAATATTTGAAAACTTATATCCACTCAAATCCTGCACATGAATATTTACAGCAGCTTATACACAACTGACAAAGATTGGAAGTAACCAAGATATCCTACAATAGAGAAATGGATAAACTAACTCTGAAACATTCATGCAATGGAATATTCTTCAGGAATAAAAAGAAATGAACTACAAGGCATGAAAAGACATGGAGGAACCTTAAACATGTATTTCTAAGTGAAAGAAGCCAATACAAAAAGGCCACATAGTATAGAGTTCCAATTATATGGAATACTAGAAAAGACAAAACTAGGCAGATGGTATTATAAAAAGTTCAGTGGTTGCCAGAGGCTTGAGCAGAGGGAAGGATGAATAGGTGGAGCACAGAAGATTTTTAGGGCAGTGAAACTTTTCTGTGTGAACCTATAATGGTGGATATATGTCCTTAAGCATTTGTCAAAGCCCATAAATGGTAGAACACAGAGAGTGAATCTTAATATTAGCCATGAACTTAATAATATCAATATTGGCTCATCGAGCATAACAAATTACCACAGTAACAAGATGATAATAGAGGAAGTGTGTGTACTATGGTGTAAGGTGGATATTAGAGCTCAATATGCCTTCTGCTCTATTTTTCTGTACACCTACAACTGTTCTAAAAATTAAGTCAGTTATTTATTTATTTATTATTTTTTTGAGATGGAGTCTCATTCTGTCACCCAGGCTGGAGCACAATGGCACGATCTCGGCTCATGGCAACCTCCGCCTCCCAGGTTCAAGCGATTCTCCTGCCTCAGCCTCCTGAGTAGTTGGGATTACAGGCACCAGCCACCATGCCTGGCTAATTTTTTGTATTTTTAGTTGAGACGGGTATTCACTGTGTCACCCAGGATGGTCTTGATCTGCTGACCTCGTGATCCAACCGCCTTGACCTTCCAAAGTGCTTGGATTACATGCATGAGCCACCATGCCTAACCTTATTTATCTTTTTGAGACAGGGTTTAGCTCTGTCACTCAGGCTGGAGTGCAGTGGTGCAATCATGGCTCAATGCAGCCCCAACCTCCAGGGCTCAAGTAACTCTCCCGCCTCAGCCTCCTGAGTAGCTGGGACCACAGGCATGTGCCACCATGCCCAGCACGTTTCTTAGACCTCTGAAAAGATGCCCAACACCATATGTCACTAGGGGATTCAAATTAAAACAATGATGTGATACCATTACACATCCCTTAGACTGGCTTGAATGCAAACACCAATACCAAATGCTGGTGAAGATATGGAGCGACAGGAACTCATCTCTATTTCTGCTGAGAATGCAAAGTGGGACAGCCACTGTGGAAGGCAGTTTTGCAAGTTCCTGCCAGACTAAACATACGCTTACCATACGATCCGGTGAAAAAATGAAATTTTAAAAACATATTTTACATACTTAAAACATATACATTAAAATAAATATATATTTTATATATATTTTAAAAGTATATATATTTTTATTTTTTGTAGAGACAGTCTCTACAGACCATAGCGTGCAGAATCTATTAATTTTAAACTCTTGGACAAGCGTTTTAAACTCTTGAACAAGAAATTATTTGAAGAGTGAAAAATAAAATGATAGAGTATTGATTGGTAAATTCCAAGTGTTGTATATTACATAATTTGGATTAATTTTAAATTCCAAAAAGTGAAAATTTAAAAAATATTAAAAAAATTTCCTAATCCGAGGTCAATCCTAGTTCAACACATTCAAGAGCTGATTTCAGAGGAGAGATAAGTGGTCAACAAGTCCTTAGGTTTTGACTTTGTTTTCCGACTATTTGTGTTTGTGAATGGTTAATTTTTAGATTTTGTTCCTTTCTTCTTAGCGCATTGACTAATATTTTATTAAGCCAGAGAGACAGTAAGTTAGAATTATCTGTTTGTCCATTTTATCTGTTATAAATATTTCCTCCAAATTCACTTATCTAAAGTTTTTGGTATATTTAGTCGGGTGCAGTGGCTCACGCCTGTAATCTCAGCACTTTTGGAGGCTGAGGTGGGGGATCACTTGAGGTCAGGAGTTCAAGATCAGCCTGGCCAACATGGCAAAACCCCGTGCTTACTACCATACAAAAATTAGTTGGGTGGCTGGTTGTTTTGGCTCACTCCTATAATCCTAGCACTTTGGGAGGCCAAGGTGGGCAGATCACCTGAGGTCAGGAGTAAAGAAACAGAGAGTAAAGAATTTCTGAGACCAAAAAGTCTGAGAACAGCTGCTCAATATATTCATTCAACAAATATTTGTCTCCTTACCGTGTGCACGGTACAGTTCTAGGCTCTAGGGATAAATAGCATTGAACAAAATTGACAATTCTCCTGCTCTCATCAAGTTTACATTCTAGTGGACACAATAAAAGAACAGAGATGATTTGTCAAAAAGCAGTCCGGGCACAGTGGCTCATGCCTGTAAGCCCAACAATTTGGGAGGCCGAGGCAGGGAGATCATTTGAGGTCAGGGGTTCGAGATCAGCCTGGCCAATATGGTGAAACCCTGTTTCCACTAAAAATACAAAAATTAGCCAAGGCTGGGTGTGGTGGCTCACCCCTGTAATCCCAACACTTTGGGAGTCCGAGGTGGTTTGGGTCACCGGAGATAAGGAGTTCAAGACCAGCCTGGCCAACATGGTGAAACCCCGTTTCTACTAAAATACAAAAAAAAAAAAAAATGTTAGCCAGGTGTGGTGGCAGATGCCTGTGCCAGCTACTTGGGAGGCTGAGGCAGGGGAATCACTTGAACATGGGAGGAGGAGGTTGCAGTGAGCCGAGATCACACCAATGCACTTCAGCCTGGGTCACAGAGCGAGACTCCATCTCAAAAAAAAAAAAAAAAGTTTTAAGTGCTATGGAAAAAAAAGGGAAGTGGTAAATAGATTCAATTTCAGATAGGATGATCTCTGACAAGGCAAGAATCATGTTAAGACATGAAGAAAATTAAGACAATGATCCTTACAGGTATATGGACAGAGAGCTTCTTTTCTTTCCTTTTCTGTTTTATTTATTTATTTATTTATTTATTTATTTAGACAGAGTTTCACTCTTGTTGCCCAGGCTGCAGTGCAATGGCACCGTCTCAGCTCATTGCAACCTCCACCTCCCGGGTTCAAGTGATTCTCCTGCCTCAGCTACTCTCCCAAGTGAAAGGTGACCAAGAGAGCCATTGAAAATAGTGAGAGTGGCCGGGTGCGGTCCCAGCACTTTGGGAGGATGAGATGGGTGGATCATGGGGTCTGGCATTCGAGACCAACCTGGCTGAGAGGGTGAAACCCCATCTCTACTAAAAATACAAAAATTAGCCGGGCATGGTGGTGTGCCCCTGTGATCCCAGCTACTCTGGAGGCTGAGGCAGGAGAATCACTTGAATCTGCGAGATGGAGGTTGCAGTGAGCCCAGATCATGCCACTGCACTCTAGCCTGGGTGACAGAGCAATATTCTGTCTCAAAAAAAAAAAAAGAAAAAAAAGAAAAGAAAAAGAAAATGGTGAGAGCACCATGTTTGAAAAGTGGTCCAGGCACTGGGGTAAGGGGTGAGTGTCAGCCAAGTCATCAGCTATCAGAACAGGAAGCCATCAGGTAATATATCAAGTTGATATATTGAGAAGGAGCAGGATCTACCTATTATATAATATAGAGATAAGCACTCAGATATATAGATTAGAAATGGTTTAGAAAATTTAAACATTTGATTATTCAGGAAGTAGACCTGGGAGCATTGGAGAAACAGGGTGGGGGAGTAGACTGCATGGAAAGCTCTTTCTTAGTTTGTGAATTTTCAATTATGCACATAGGTTTCTTACATAACATGGAAAATTCAATTAAAGAAGAAACAACATTGTGTTCTGAGGTCCCAAAGTTTAGTGATTAATTAGAAAGACTCACAAAACTGAGTGAAGCTGTTATACTCATAGTTTATTACAACAAAAAGATATAGACTAAAATCAGCAGCAGAAAAAGGTGCATAGGGCAGAGTCCAGGAGAGACAAAGAACAAGCTTCCGGTTGTCCTCTCTCAGTGACATCGTGTGGACAGTGCTTAATTCACCCAGAGATATGTGACGAAAAGTACAGAATATACTCCCCAACAAAAACCTTACCTGAGCCTTGGTGTTGAGCATTTTACTGGAGTTTGGTCACATGGACAAGAGCACCCATTTGGTTGACCTTAGTTTCTCTGTCTCCACCCTTCCCAAGGTCAAGCTGACACTGCATGGTCCAAGGTCCCCATAATAAATCACGTTGTTAACTCCCAGATAGGCAGGAGATTCCAAGGACTTAGAGGTTATTTCCCGGGAACTAGGATAGAGTCAAACCTTTCTTTGGAGTATGCCAGGTTTGGGCAATACAGGCCTACTAAGTTTCCTTGACTGCACACAAGTGATAATATGTAGGAAATGAGTAGTCACATATATTGCTGGTGAAAGTACAGTGTTATATAACCGTTTGGAAAGAAATCAAGTGTGTAGCACATAAAGATTATATTTGGTTTGTTTTTGTTTTTGTCTGAGACAGGGTCTCACTCTGTCACCCACACTGGGGTGCAGTGGCATGATCATAACTCACTGCAGCCTTGACCTCCCAGGCTCCAGCTATCCTCCCACCTCAGTCTCCTGAGTAGCTGGGACCACAGGCACCTGCAAGTACACCCAGCTAATTTTTGTGTTTTTTTACAGATAGGGTTTCACCATGTTGCCCAGGCTGATTTCAAACTCCTGGGTTCAAACAATCCCCTACCTCAGCTCCCCAAAGTGCTAGGATTACAGGAGTGAGCCACTGCACCCAACCTATATTTGTATATACATTAAATTGTATATGTTAGGCCGGGCATGGTGGCTCACGCCTGTAATTCCAGCATTTTGGGAGGTCAAGGTGGGCGGATCACTTGAAGTCATGAGTTTGAGAGCAGCCTGGCCTACATGGTGAAAACCCATCTCCACTAAAAAAACAAAGTTAGCTGGACATGGTGGCAGATGCCTGTATTCCCAGCTATTCAGGAGCCTGAGGCAGGAGAATCACTTGAAACAAGCAGTGGAAGTTGCAGTGAGCCGAGATCATGCCACCGCACTCCAGACAGGATGAGAGATCAAAATTCCATCTCAAAAAACAAAACAAAAAAATTGTATATGTTATTGTATGTATGTGTATATATGAAGTTGTATAGACACATATTAAATATATATACATATATTACACTTTATACACATACACTTGTTTCCTCATGCAATTTGTTTCAGCAGAAATAAAAATTAATAAACATATAAGTAAAAGAATATTTATAGAAGCACTATTTTTTTGTGGCAAAAGTACTTTAATATCTTAAATGCTCATATAATGAAAGATACTTTAACTCTTACAAAGAATGAGTTAGCTTTTTATCTACTATAAAGGTATCCTAATATCTTTATACCTAAAGTGATATATGTGGCCAACTGTTATACTAAAAAAGGAGAATGCTTTATAATTAAAGAAAAAAGAAAGAAACGTTATATAGTAGCCCTCCCTTATCTGCAGGAGACGTGTTCTAAGACCCACAGTGGATGCCTGAAACTTGGGTAGCGTTGACCCAATTGCTGTCAATCAGAACACATTTCTGTTTATGATTTCCACGCACAAATTTCATGCCTTTTTCATCTTAACTAAGCACTTATCACACACGTGGCTGTACTTTTTAGAGCTTGGGGTGCAACAAACTAGACTAACAGAAATTTCTTTTCCCTTCTTAACATTTTCACCATTAGAGGATTTGTTCTTACTATCGATCTTAGCAACCAGAGCACACTACTTCTCTCTTTTTCTTTCTTCCTTCCTTTCTCTTTTTTTCTTTCTCTCTTTCTTTTTCTTTCTTCTTTCTTTCTTTTTCTTTCTTCATCTTTCTTTTTTCTCTTTATTTTATGTATTTACTTATTTATTGAGATGGAAGCTCAGTCTGTCATCCAGGTTGGAGTGCAGTAATGCGATATTGGCTCACTGCAACCTTCTCCTCCCAGGTTCGAGAGATTCTCGTGCCTCCACCCCCCAAGTAGCTGGGATTAAGGCGCTCTCCACCGTGCCCAAATAATTTTTGTATTTTTTGTAGCAATGGGGTTTCACCATGTTGGCCAGGTTAGTCTCGAATTCCTAACCTCAAAAGATCCACCAGCTTCAGTCTCCCAAAGTGCTGGGATTACAGGCATGAGCCACCATGCCTGGCCTGTATATTCTGTTGTTTACTGGGCAATACTTACATGAATCTTGGAGAACATCATGGAAAGATGCTCATCATCTTGTTAACTGGTTATTTCAAGAGTGGAACTGGAGGAGGAATAGTGCCTTTCCTGTGTATTTATTTGTAATGTTTCATTTTCATTATGAACATGTATTATTTTAATATGTTTAAATATTAATAAAGACAGGTAAATATATGTAATTTTAATTCAAGCTGAAATCCTCAAGGCAATCACATATAATTAAATAGATGGAGGAAAGAAAACATTTAAAATCCCTGAAGGAAAAGGAGGGAAGTCCGGGCAAGGAGTCTCATGCCTATGTCAGCACTTTGGGAGGCCAAGGCAGGCGGATCACTTGGGGTCAGAAGTTCGAGACCAGTTTAGCCAACATGGTGAAACCCTGTCTCTACTGAAAATACAAAAATTAGCCAGGCATGATGGCATGCACCTGTAATCCTAGCTACTTGGAAGGTTGAGGTGGGAGAATCGCTTGAACCCGGGAGGGAGAGGTTGCAATGAACTGAGATTGTGCCACTGCAGTTCAGTCTGGGTGACACAGCGAGACTCTGTGTCAATCAATCAATAAAAGGAGGGGGAAAATGCAGCTAAAAAATAAGGGATTCAAAAGTAGCAATGTACCATAATGCCTAAATTTGTGGGATTGGCGGGGTGTGATGGCTCCCACCTGTAATCCCAGCACTTTGAGAGGCCAAGGTGGGTTGATCACCTGGTCAGGAGTTAGACACCAGCCTGACCAACATTGTGAAACCCTGCCTCTACTAAAAATAAAAAATTTAGCAACGTGTGATGGCGGACACCTGTAGTCCCAGCTACTAGGGAGGCTGAAACAGGAGAATCACTTGAACCTGGGAATCAGAGGTTGCAGTGAGCTGAGATTGCCCCACTGCACTCCAGCCTGGGTGACAGAGTGAGACTCCCTCCAAATAAATAAATAAATAAATAAATAAATAAACACTTTGTGGGACAAATTCCAATCGAGTCCAGGGGAGCACACACTGGAGACCAACATCCCCCCTCAGGTCGCTTCAGGGTCGAGAGAGTGCATCTGGAACAGACTGGGAAACTCCAGCAGGCAAAGTAAGGTGCCAGGAATAGACACCACCTGACACACTCTCCATGTTCCCTCCACCCACCCCTCTCCCCACCAGTCTTCAATCGGGCTCCAATTCTGCACTCTCCCCAAGAACCTCAGACTGAAACATTGCAAGGAAGACACTGATACTCAAAGTCACAGGCTTAGGAATCTGAGCTACAAAGAAAAATGAGCCCCTGCTCCCCCAACTGCCTGGTACTTCCCTCAGCACTGCTGCCCTGCACCTGCCCCCTCCTCCATAAGGGCCTGTCAGCTGGGGGACCAGTGCAGTGTTATGATGTCATGATGTCCCCGTAGGCATATCACAGACAAGGGTCTGTCACCTGGGTGACCAGCGCAGATTTATGATGTCACAATGCCCCCATAGGCAGATCACAGACAAGGGTCTGTCACCTGGATGAACAGTGCTGAGTTATGATGTCACAATGCCCCCTTAGGCAGATCAAAGACAAGGGTCTGTCAACTGGGTGGCCAGTGCAGAGTTATGATGTCACAATGCCACATTAGGCAGATCACAGACTAGGGCCTGTCACTTGGGTGACCAGTGCAGAGTTATGATGTCACAGTGCCCCCTTAGGCAGATCAAATATCCAGGACTTTCACCTGGGTGACCAGTGAAGAGTTATGATTTCACAATGCCCCCTTAGGACGATCTAAGGCCCGGGTCTGTCACCTGGGTGCCCAGTGCAGAGTTATGATGTCACAATGCACCCATAGGCAGATCACAGAGAAGGGCCTGTCACCTAGGTGACAAGTGCAGAGTTATGATGTCACAATGTCCCCTTAGGCAGACCAGAGACAAGGGCCTGTCACCTGAGTGACCAGTGCAGAATTATGATGTCACAATGCCACCTTAGGCAGATCACAGACAAGGGTCTGTCACCTGGGGGACCAGTGCAGAGTAATGATGTCACAATGCCCCCTTAGGCAGATCACTGACAAGGGCCTGTCACCTGGGTAACCTGTGCAGAGTTAAGATGTCACAATTCCCCCTTAGGCAGATCACAGAGAAGGGTCTTTCACCTGGGTGACAAGTGCAGAGTTATGATGTCACAATGCCCCTTAAGGCAGATCACAGACAAGGGGCTGTCACCTGGGCGACCAGTGCAGAGTTATGATCGCACAATGCCCCCTTAGGCAGATCACAGACAGGGGTCCGTCACCTGGGTGACCAGTGCACAGTTGTGATGTCACAATGCCGTCTTTGACAGATCACAGACAATGGTCTGTCACCAAGGTGACCAGTGCAGAGTTATGATGTCACGATGCCCCCTTAGGCAAATCACAGACAAGGGTCTGCCACCCGGGTGACCAGTGCAGAGTTATGATGTCACAATGCCCCTTAGGCAGATCAGACACAAGGGTCTGACAGATGGGTGACCAGTGCAGGGTTATGATGTCACAATGCCCCCTTAGGCAGATCACAGACAAGGTTCCGTCACCTGGGTTACCAGTGCACAGTTGTGATGTCACAATACCCCCTCTGACAGATCACAGACAAGGGTCTGTCACCTGGGTGACCAGTTCAGAGTTATGATGTCACAATGCACACTTAGGCAGATCACAGAAAAGGGTCTGTCACCTGGGAGACCAGTGCATGGTTATGATGTCACAATGCCCCCTTAGGCAGATCAGAGACAATGGTCAGTCACCTGCGTGACCAGAGCAGAGGTATGATGTCACAATGCCCCCTTAGGCAGATCACGGACAAGGGTCTGTCACCTGGGTGACCAGTGCAGATTTATGAAGTCACAATGCCTCCTTAGGCATATCACAGACAAGGGTCTGACACCTGGGTGACCAGTGCAGAGTTATGATATCACAATGCCCCCTTAGGCAGATCACAGACAAGGGCCTATCACCTGGGTGACCAGCGCAGAGTTATGAAGTCACAATGCCCCCTTAGGCAGATCAAAAACAAAGTTCTGTCACCTGGGTGTCCAGTGAAGAATTATGATGTCACAGTGCCCCCTTAAGCAGATCACAGACAAGGGTCTGTCACCTGGGTGACCAGCGCAGAGTTATGATGTCACAATATCCCCTTAGGCAGATCACAGACAAGGGTCTCTCACCTGGGTGACCAGCGCAGAGTTATGATGTCTCAATGCCCCCTTAGGCAGATCAGAGACAAGGATCTGTCACCTGGGTGACCAGTGCAGAGTTATGATGTCACAATGTCGCCTTAGGCAGATCACGGGCAAGGGTATGTCACCAGGGTGACCAAGGCAGAGTTATGATGTCACAATGCCGCCTTAGGCATATCACAGAGAAGGGTCTGTCACCTGGGTGACCAGTACACAGTTATGATATCACAATGCCCCCTTAGGCAGACCACAGACAAGGGTCTGTCACCCGTGTGACCAGTGTAGAGTTATGATGTCACAACGCCCCCTTAGGCAGATCACAGACAAGGATGTGTCACCTGGGTGACCAGTGCAGAGTTATGATGTCACAATGCCCCCTTAGGCAGATCAGAGACAAGGGTCTGTCACCTGGGTGACCAGTGCAGAGTTATGATGTCACAATGCCCCCTTAGGCAGATCACGGACAAGGGTCTGTCAGCAGGGTGACCAGTGCAGAGTTATGATGTCACAATGCCGCCTTAGGCAGATAACAGACAGGGGTCCGTCACCCGGGTGACCAGTGCAGGGTTATGATGTCACAATGCCCCTTTAGGCAGATCACACACAAGCGTCTCTCACCTGGGTGACCCGTGCAGAGTTATGATGTCACAATGCCCCCTTAGGCAGATCACAGACAAGGGTCTGTCACCTGGAAGTCCAGTGCAGGCTAATGAAGTCACAATTCCCCCATAGGCAGATCATAGAGAAGGGTCTGTCACCTGGATGAACAGTGCAGAGTTATGATGTCACAATGCCCCCTTAGGCAGATCAAAGAGAAGGGTTGGTCCCCTGGGTGACCAGTGCAGATTTATGATGTCACAATGCCCCCTTAGTCAGATCAAAGGCCCGGGCCTGTCACCTGGGAGCCCAGTGCAGAGTTTTGATGTCACAATATCCCCTTAGTCAGATCACAGAAAAGGGCCTCCCACCTGGTTGACCAGTGAAGAGTTGTAATGTCACAATGCCCCCTCAAGCAGATCACAGAGAAGGGCCTGTCACCCGGGGAACAGTGCAGAATTATGATGTCATGATGCCCCCTTAGACAGATCACAGACAAGGGCCTGTCCCCTGGGTGACCAGTGCAGAGTTTGGATGTCACAATACCCCCGAAGGCAGATCACAGACAAGGGGCTGTCACCTGGGTAATCTGTGCAGAGTTATGATGTCACAATGCCCGCTTAGTCAGATCAAAGACAAGGGCCTCTCACCTGGGTGACCAGTGAACAGTTAAAATGACACAATGCCCCCGTAGGCACATCAGAGACAGGGGCCTGTCACCTGGGGGACCAGTGCAGAGTTATGATGTCACGATGCCCCCTTAGGCAGATCAAAGTCCAGGGCCTGTCACCTGGGTGAACAGTGACGAATGATGACGTCACAATGCCTCCTTAGGCAGATCAAAGATCAGGGCGTGACACCTTGGAGTCCATTGCAGAGTTATGATGTCACAATGCCCCCTTAGGCAGGTCACAGACAAGGGTCTGTCACCTAGGTGACCAGTGCAGCGTTATGATGTCACAATGCCCCCTTAGGCAGATCACAGGCAAGGGTCTGTCACCCGGGTGACCAGTGCAGAGTTATGATGTCACAATGCCCCCTGAGGCGGATCACAGACAAGGGTCTGTCACCTGGGTGACCAGTGCAGAATTATGATGTCACAATTCCCTCTTAGGCAGATCACAGATAAGGGCCTGTCAGCTGGGGGACCAGTGCAGTGTTATGATGTCATGATGTCCCCGTAGGCATATCACAGACAAGGGTCTGTCACCTGGGTGACCAGCGCAGATTTATGATGTCACAATGCCCCCATAGGCAGATCAGAGACAAGGGTCTGTCACCTGGATGAACAGTGCTGAGTTATGATGTCACAATGCCCCCTTAGGCAGATCAAAGACAAGGGTCTGTCAACTGGGTGGCCAGTGCAGAGTTATGATGTCACAATGCCACATTAGGCAGATCACAGACTAGGGCCTGTCACTTGGGTGGCCAGTGCAGAGTTATGAAGTCACAGTGCCCCCTTAGGCAGATCAAATATCCAGGACTTTCACCTGGGTGACCAGTGAAGAGTTATGATTTCACAATGCCCCCTTAGGCCGATCTAAGGCCCGGGCCTGTCACCTGGGTGACCAGTGCAGAGTTATGATTTCAGAATGCCCCCTTAGGCAGATCAAAGACCAGGGCCTGTCACCTGGGTGCCTAGTGCTGAGTTATGATGTCACAATGTCCCCTTGGTCAGATCAAAGACAAGGGCCTCTTACCTGGGTGAGCAGTGAAGAGTTAAAATGTCACAATGCCTCCTTAGGCACATCACAGACAAGGCCCTGTCAGTGGGGTACCAGTGCAGAGTTATGATGTCACCATGCCCCCTTTGGCAGATCACAGACAAGGGTCTGTCACCTGGGAGTCCAGTGCAGGGTTATGAAGTCACAATTCCCCCATAGGCAGATCACAGAGAAGGGTCTGTCACCTGGATGAACAGTGAAGAGTTATGATGTCACAAAGCCCCCTTAGGCAGATCGAAGACAAGGGTCGGTCCCCTGGGTGAGCAGTGCAGATTTATGATGTCACAATGCCACCTTAGTCAGATCAAAGACACGGGCCTGTCACCTGGGAGCCCAGTGCAGAGTTTTGATGTCACAATGTCCCCTTAGTCAGGTCACAGAAAAGGGAATCTCACCTGGTTGACCAGTGAAGAGTTATAATGTCACAATGCCCCTTCAGGCAGATCACAGAAAAGGGCCTGTCACCTGGGGACCAGGGCAGAGTTATGATGTGATGATGCCCCCTAAGACAGATCACAGACAAGGGCCTGTCCCCTGGGTGACCAGTGCAGAGTTATGATGTCACAATACCCCCTAAGGCAGATCACAGACAAAGGGCTGTCACCTGGGTAATCTGTGCAGAGTTATGATGTCACAATGCCCCCTTAGTCAGATCAAAGACAAGGGCCTCTCACCTGGGTGACCAGTGAAGAGTTAAAATGACACAATGCCCCCTTAGGCACATCTGAGACAAGGGCCTGTCACCTGGGGGACCAGTGCAGAGTTATGATGTCACGATGCCCCCTTAGGCAGATCAAAGTCCAGGGCCTGTCACCTGGGTGAACAGTGAAGAATGATGACGTCACAATGCCCCCTTAGGCAGATCAAAGTCCAGGGCGTGACACCTTGGTGTCCCCTGCAGAGTTATGATGTCACAATGCCCGGTTAGTCAGATCATAGACAAGGGCTTCTCACATGGGTGACCAGTGCAGAGCTATGATGTCATAATGCCCCTTAGGCAGATCACAGACAAGGGCCTGTCACCTGGCTGAGCAGTGCAGAATGATGATGTCACAATGCCACCTTAGGCAGATCACAGACTAGGGTCTGTCACCTGGGTGACCAGTGCACAGTTATGATGTCACAATGTCCACTTATGCAGATCAAAGACAAGGGTCTGTCACTTGAGTGACCAGTGCAGAGTTATGATATCACAATGCCCTCTTAAGCAAATCAGAGACAAGGGTCTGTCACCTCGATGGCCAGTACAGAATTATGATGTCACAATGCCACTTTAGACAGATCACAGACAAGGGTCTGTCACCTGGGTGACCAGTGCAGGGTTATGATGTCACAATGCCCCCTTAGGCAGATCACAGACAAGGGGCTGTCACCTGGGTAACCTGTGCAGAGTTATGATGTCACTAATCCCCCTTAAGCAGATCACAGACAAGGGGCTGTCACCTGGGCGACCAGTTCAGAGTTATGATGTCACAATGCCCCCTTAGTGAGATCACAGACAACGGTCTGTCGCCTGGGGGACCAGTGCAGAGTAATGATGTCACAATGACCCCTTAGGGAGATCACAGACAAGAGTCTGTCACCTAGGTGAGCAGTGCAGCGTTATGATGTCACAATGCCCCCGTAGGCAGACCACAGGCAAGGGTCTGTCACCCGGGTGACCAGTGCAGAGTTATGATTTCACAATGCCCCCTTAGGCAGATCACAGACAAGGGTCTGTCACCTGGGTTACCAGTGCAGACTTAAGATGTCACAATGCCCCTTATGCAGATCACAGACAAGGGTCTGTCACCTGGGTGACCTGTGCAGAGTTATGAAGTCACAATACCCCTTAGGCAGATCACAGACAAGGGTCTGTCACCTGGGTGACCAGTGCAGAGTTATGATGTCACAGTGCACCCTTAGGCTGATAAAAGACCAGGGCCAGTCACCTGGGTGACCAGTGCACAGTTATGATGTCACAATGCCCCTTAGGAAGATCAAAGTCCAGTTTCTGTCACCTGGGTGACCCGTGCAGAGTTCTGATGTCACAATACCCCCTTAGGCAGATCAAAGGCCAGTGCCTGTCACCTGGGTTACCAGTGTAGATTTATGATGTCACAAAGCCGCCTTAGGCACATCACAGACAAGGGTCTGTCACCTGGGTGACCAGTGCAGAGTTATGATGTCACAATGCCCCCTTAGGCAGTTCACAGACAAGGGTCTGTCACCTGGGTGACCTGTGCAGAGTTATGATGTCACAATGACCCCTTAGGTAGATCACAGACAAGGGTGTGTCACCTGGGTGACGAGTGCAGAGTGATGATGTCACAAAGCCTACTTAGGCAGACTAATGGAAAGGGCCTGTCACCTGGGTCACCAGTGCAGAGTTATGATGTCACAATGCCCACTTAGGCGGATCAAAGTACAGTGTCTGTCACCTGGGTGACCCGTGCAGAGTTATGATGTCACAACGCCCCCTTAGGCAGATGAAAAACAAGGGACTGTCACGTGGCTGACCAGTGTAGTATTATGAAGTCACAATGCGCCCTTAGGCAGATAAAACACAACGGCTTGTCACCTGGGTGACCAGTGCACAGTTATAATGTCAAAATGCCCCCTAAGGCATATCAAAGGTCAGGGACAGCCACCTGGGTGACCACTGCAGAGTTATGATGTCACAATGCCCCCTTAGGCAGATCAAAGACCAGGGCCTGTCAACTGAGTGACCAGTGCAGAGTAATGATGTCACAATGCCCCCTGAGGCAGATCAAATGTCAGGGACTGTCACCTGGGTGACCATTTTAGAGTTATGATGTCACAATGCCCCCTTAGGCAGATCAAAGGCCCGTGCCTGTCACCTGGGTGCCCAGTGCAGAGTTATGATGTCACAATGTCCCCTTAATCAGATCACAGACAATGGCTTGTCACCTGGGTGACCAGTGAAGAGTTATGATGTCATAATGCCCCATTAGGCAGACCACAGACATGGGCCTATAACCTGGGTTTCCAGTGCAGATCTATGATGTCACAATGCCCCCTTAGGCAGATCACAGACAAGGGCCTGTCACCTGGGTGACCAGTGAAGAATTATGATGTCACAATTCCCCCTTAGGCAGATCACAGACAAGTGCCTGTCACCTGGATGACCAGTGCTGAGTTATGATGTCACAATGCCCCCTTAGGCAGATCACAGACAAGGGTCTGTCACCTGGGAGACCAGTGCAGATTTATGATGTCACAATGCCCCCTTAGTCAGATCAAAGGCCCGGGCCTGTAACCTGGGAGCCCAGTGCAGAGTTATGATGTCACAATGCCACCTTAGGTAGATCAGAGACTAGGGTCTGTCACCGGGGTGACCAGTGCACAGTTATGAGGTCACAATGCCACATTAGGCAGATCACAGACTAGGGTCTGTCACTTGGGTAAGCAGTGCAGAGGTATGATGTCACAATGCCCCCTTAGGCAGACCAGAGACAAGGGCCTGTCACCTAGGTGACCAGTGCAGAATTATGATGTCACAATGCCCCCTTAGGCAGATCACAGACAAGGGCCTCTCACCTGGGGGACCAGTGCAGAGTTTTGATGTCACAAGGCTCCCTTAGGCAGATCACTGACATGTGGCTGTCACCTGGGTAAACTGTGCAGAGTTAAGATGTCACAATTCCCCCTTAGGCAGATCACAGAGAAGGGTCTGTCACCTGGGTGACATGTGCAGAGTTATGATGTAACAATTCCCCCTAAGGCAGATCACAGACAAGGGGCTGTCACCTGGGCGACCACTGCAGAGTTATGATGTCACAATGCCCACTTAGTTCGATCACAGACAAAGGTCTGTCACCTGGGTGACCAGTGCAGAGTTATGATGTCACAATGCCCCCTCAGGCAGATCACAGACAAGGGTCTGTAACCCGGGTTACCAGTACAGAGTTAAGATGTCAAAATGCCCCTTAGGCAGATCACAGACAAAGGTCTGTCACCTGGGAGAACAGTGCAGAGTTATGATGTCACAATTCCCCCATAGGCAGATCACAGACAAGGGTCTGTCACCCGGATGAACAGTGCAGAGTTATGATGTCACAATGCCCCCTTAGGCTGATCAAAGACAAGGGTCTGTCACCTGGGTGACCAGTGCAGATTTATGATGTCACAATGCTCCCTTAGTCTGATCAAAGGCCTGGGCCTGTCACCTGGGAACCCAGTGCAGAGTTATGATGTCACATTGCCCCTTAGGCTGATAAAAGGCCAGGGCCTGTCACCTGGGTGACCAGTGCACAGTTATGATGTCACAATGACCCTTAGGAAGATCAAAGTCCAGGTGCTGTCACCTGGGTGTCCCATGCAGAGTTCTTATGTGACAACGACCCCTTAGGCAGATGAAAGACAAGGGACTGTCACCTGGCTGACCAGTGCAGAGTTGTGAAGTCACAATGCCCCCTTAGACATATCAAAGGTCAGGGACTGCCACCTGGGTGACCACTGCACAGTTATGATGTCACAATGCCCCCTTAGGCTGATCAAAGTACAGGGTCTGTCACCTGGGTGACCCATACAGAGTTATAATGTCACAATGCCCCCGTAGGCAGATCAAAGGCCAGGGCCTGTCACCTGGGTGAACTGGGAAGAATTATGACGTCACAATGCCCCCTTAGGCAGATCAAAGCCCAGGGCGTGTAACCGGGTTGTCCACTGCAGAGTTATGATGTCACAATGCCCCCGTAGTAAGTTCAAAGACAAGGGCTTCTCACCTGGGCGACCATTGAAGAGTAATAATGTCACAATGCCCCCTTAGGCAGACCAGAGACAAGGGCCTGTCGCTTGGGTGACCAGTGGAGAGCTGTGATGTCACAGTGCCCCCTTAGGCAGATCACAGACAAGGGCCTGTCACCTGGGTGACCAGTGCAGAATTATGATGTCACAATGCCCCCTTAGGCAGATCACAGACAAGGTCCTGTCCCATGGGGGACCAGTGCAGTGTTATGATGTCACAATGCCCCCTTAGGCACATCAAAATCCAGGGTCTGTCACCAGGGTGACCTGTATGGAGTTATGATGTCACAATGCACCCTTAGGCAGATCAAAGGCCAGGGCCTGGAACCTGGGTGACCAGGGCAGAGTTATGATGTCACAATGCCCCCTTATGCAGATCAAAGACAAGGGTCTGTCACCTGTGTGACCCGTGCAGAGTTATGATGTCACAATGCCCCCTTAGGCAGATCACAGAGAAGGGCCTGTCACCACGGTGACCAGTGCAGAGTTATGATGTCACAATGCCCCCTTAGGCAGATCACAGACAAGGGTCTGTCACCTGGGTGACTTGCGCAGAGTTAAGATGTCACAATGCCCCCTTCGGCAGATCACAGACAAGGGTCTGTCACCTGGGTGACCAGTGCAGAGTTAAGATGTCACAATGCCCACTTAGGCAGATCAAAGACAAGGGTCATTCACCTGGGTGACCAATGCAGGGTTATGATGTCACAAAGCCCCTTTAGGCAGATCACAGTCAAGGGTCTCTCACCTGAGTTACTCGTGCAGAGTTAGGATGTCACAATGCCCCCTTAGGCAGAAAACGGACAAGGGACAGTCACCAGGGTGACCAGTGCACAGTTATAATGTCACCATGCACCCTTAGTCAGATCACAGACCAGCGTCTGTCACCTGGGTGACCAGTGCAGAGTTATGATGTCCTAATATCCCCTTAGGCAGATCACAGACAAGAGTCTGTTACCTGGGTGTCCCGTGCAGAGTTATGATGTCACAATGCCCCCTTAGGCATATCACAGACAAGGGCCTGTCACCACGGTGACCAGTATAGAGTTATGATGTCACAATGCCCCCTTAGACAGATCACAGACAAGGTTCTGTCACCTGGGTGACCAGTGCAGAGTTATGATGTCACAATGGCCCCATAGGGAGATCACAGACAAGTGTCTGTCACAACGGTGACCAGTGCAGAGTTGTGAAGTCACAATGACCCCTTAGGCAGATCACAGACAAAGGTCTGTCACCTGGGTGACCAGTGCAGAGTTATGATGTCACAATGCCCCCTTAGGCAGATCACAGACAAGGGTCTGTTACCTGGGTGACCAGTGAAGAATTATGATGTCACAATGCCCCCTTAGGCAGATCACAGACAAGGGTTTATCACCTGGGCGACAAGTGCAGTGTTAGGATGTCACAATGCCCCCTTAGGCAGATCACAGACATGGGTCCGTCACCTGGGGGTCCAGTGCACAATTATGATGTCACAATGCTCCCTTAGACAGATCACGGACAAGGGTCTGTCACCACGTTGACCAGTGCAGAGTTATGATGTCACAATGCCCCCTTAGGGAGATCACAGACAAGGGTCTGTCAACTGGGTGACCAGCGCAGAGTTATGATGTCACAATGCCCCCATAGGCAGATCCGAGAAAATGGTCTGTCACCTGGGGGACAAGCACAGAGTTACGATGTCACAATGCCCCCTTAGGCAGATCACAGACAAGGATCTGTTATCTGGGTGACCAGTGTAGAGTTATGATGTCACAATGACCCTAAGGCAGATCACAGACAAGGGTCTGTCACCTGGGTTACCAGTGCAGAGTTATGATGTTACAATGCCCACTTCGGCAGATCAAAGACAAGGGTGTGTTACCTGGGTGACCAGTGAAGAATTATGATGTCACAATGCCCCCTTAGGCACATCACAGACAAGGGTCTGTCAATTGGGTGACCAGTGCAGATTTATGATGTCACAATGGCCCCTTAGGGAGATCACAGACAAGGGTCTGTCACCACGGTGACCAGTGCAGAATTATGATGTCACAATGCCCCCTTAGGCAGATCACAGACAAGGTTCTGTCACCTGGGTGACCCGTGCAGATTTATGATGTCGCAATGCCCCCTTAGGCAGATCACAGACAAGGGTCTGTCGCCTGGGTGACCAGTGCAGAGTTATGATGTCACAATGTCCCCTTAGGCAGATCACAGACAAGGGTCTGTCACCTGGGTGACCAGCGCAGAGTTATGATGTAAGAATGCCCCCTTAGGCAGATCCCAGAAAACGGTCTGTCACCTGGGTGATCAGCACAGACTTATGATGTCACAATCCCCTTAGGCAGATCACAGACAAGGGTCTGTCTCCTGGGTGACCAGTGAAGTGTTACGATGTCACAATGCCCACTTAGCCAGATCAAAGACAAGGATCTGTCACCTGGGTGACCAGTGCAGATTTATGATGTCACAATGTCCCCTTAAGCAGATCAGAAACAAGTGTCTGTCACCTGGGTGACCGGTGCAGAGTTATTATGTCAAAATGCCCCCTTAGGCAGATCACAGACAAGGGTCTGTCACCTGGGTGACAAGTGCAGGTTTATGATATCACAATGCCCCCTTAGGCAGATCACAGACAAGGGTCTGTCACCACGGTGACTAGTGCAGACTTATGATGTCACAATGGCCTCTTAGGCAGATCAAAGACAAGGGTCTGTCATCACAGTGACCAGTGCAGGGTTATGATGTCACAATGCCCCCTTAGGGAGATCACAGACAGGGCTGTGTCACCTGGGTGACCAGTGCAGAGTTATGATGTCACAATGCACCCTTAGGCAGATCACAGACAAGGATGTGTCACCTTGGTGACCTGTGCAGAGTTATGATGTCACAGTTCCGCCTTAGGCAGATCACAGACAAGGGTCTATCACCTGGGCCACAAGTGCAGAGTTATGATGTCACAATGTCCCCTTAGGCAGATCAAAGACAAGGGTCCGTCACCCGGGTGTCCAGTACACAGTTATGATGTCACAATGCCCCCTTAGACAAATCAGAGGGAAGGGTCTGTCACCACGTTGACCAGTGCAGTGTTAAGATGTTTCAATGCCCCCTTAGGGTGATCACAGACAAGGGTCTGTAAACTTTGTGACCAGCGCAGAGTTATAATGTCAGAATGCCCCCGTAGGCAGATCTGAGAAAACGGTCTGTCACCTGGTTGACCATTACAGAGTTATGATGTCACAATGACCCCTTAGGCAGATCAGAGACAAGGGTCAGTCACCTGGGTGACCAGTGCAGAGTTATGATGTCACAATGCCCACCTAGGCAGATCAAAGACAAGGTTCTGTCACCTGGGTGACCAGTGCAGAGTTATAATGTCACAACGTCCCCTTAAGCAGATCCCTGACAAGGGTCTGTCACCTGGGTGACAAGCGCAGAGTTATTATGACAAATGCCCCCTTAGGCAGATCACAGACAAGGGTCTGTCACTTGGGTGACTATCGCAGAGTTATGATGTCACAATGGCCCCATAGGCAGATCACAGACAAGGGTCTATCACCTGAGTGACCAGTGCAGAGTTATGTTGTCACAATGCCCACTTCGGCAGATCAAAGACAAGGGTGAGTCACCTGGGTGACCAGTGCAGAAAAATGATGTCACTATGACCCTTTGGCAGATCACCGACAAGGGTCTGTCACCTGGGTGACCAGTTTAGAGTTATAATATCACAATGCCCCCTTAGGCAGATCACAGAAAAGGGTCTGTCACCTGGGTGACTAGTGCAGATGTATGATGTTAAAATGTCCCCTTAGGCAGATTACAGAAAAGGGTCAGTCACCTGGGTGACCAGTGCAGAGTTATGATGTCACAATGCCCACTTAGGCAGATGAATGACAAGGGTCTGTCACCTGGGTGACCAGTGCAGAGTTATGATGTCACAATGGCCCCTTAGTCAGATCACAGACAAGGATCTGTCACCATGGTGACCAGTGCAGAGTTATGATGTCAAAATACCCCCTTAGGCAGATCACAGGGAAGGGTTTGTCACCTGGGTGACCAGTGCAGAGTTATGATGTCACAATGCAGACTTTGACAGATCACAGACAAGTGCTTGTAACCTGGGTGACCAGTGCAGAGTTATGATGCCACAATGGCCCCTTTGGGAGGTCAAGTACAAGGGTCTGTCACCAGGGTGACCAGTGCAGAGTTAGGATGTCACAATGGACCCTTAGGCAGATCACGCAGAAGGGACTGTCACCCGGGTGAACAGTGCAGAGTTATGATATCACAATGCCACCTCAGGCAGATCACAGACAAGTTCTTGTAACGTGGGTGACCAGTGCAGAGTTATGATGTCACAATGCAGACTTAGGCAGATCACATACAAGGGTTTGTCACCTGGGAGCCCAGTGCAGGTTTCTGATGTCACAAAGCCGCTTTAGGCAGATCACAGACAAGGGTCTGTCACCAGGGTGACCAGTGCAGAGTTATGATGTCACAGTGCACCCTTAGGCTGATAAAAGACCAGGGCCAGTCACCTGGGTGACCAGTGCACAGTTATGATGTCACAATGCCCCTTAGGAAGATCAAAGTCCAGTTTCTGTCACCTGGGTGACACGTGCAGAGTTCTGATGTCACAATACCCCCTTAGGCAGATCAAAGGCCAGTGCCTGTCACCTGGGTTACCAGTGTAGATTTATGATGTCACAAAGCCGCCTTAGGCACATCACAGACAAGGGTCTGTCACCTGGGTGACCAGTGCAGAGTTATGATGTCACAATGCGCACTTAGGCAGATCACAGACAAGGATCAGTCACATGGGTGACCAGTGCAGAATTATGATGTCACAATGACCCTTAGGCAGATCACAGACAAGGGACTGTAACCTTGGTGACCCGTGCAGAGTTATGATGTCACAATGCCCCTTAGGCATATAACGGACAAGGGTCTGTCACCCGGGTGACCAGTGCAGATTTATGATGTCACAATGCAGAGTTAGGCACACCACAGACAAGGGTCTGTCACCTGGGTGACCAGTGCACAGTTATGATGGCACAATGCCCCCTTAGGCAGATCACAGAGAAGGGTCTGTCAGCACGGTGACCATTGCAGAGTTATGATGTCACAATGCCCCTTTAGTCAGATCACAGACAAGTGTTTCACACCGGGGTTATCAGTGCAGAGTTATGATGTCACAATGCCCTCTTAGGCAGATCACAGACAAGGGTCTGTCACCACGGTGAGCAGGGCAGTGTTATGATGTCACAGTGCCCCTTAGGCAGATCACAGACAAGGGTCTGTCACCTGGGTGACCAGTGCAGAGTTATGATGTCACAATGCAGACTTAGTCAGATCACAGACAAGGGTCGGTCACCTGGGTGATCAGTGCAGGGTTATGATATCATAATGCGCCCTTAGGCAAATCTGAGACAAAGGTCTGTCACGTGGGTGACCAGCCCAGAGTTGTGAAGTCACAATGCCCCCTTTGGCAGATCACGGAAAAGGGTCTGTCACCAGGGTGACCAGTGCGGAATTAGGATGTCACAATGCCCACTGAGGCAGATCACAGACAAGGGACCGTCACCTGGGTGACCAGCGCCGAGTTATGATGTCACAATGCCCCCTTAGGCAAATCACAGACAAGAGTCTGTCACCTGAGTGACAAGTGCAGAGGTATGATGTCACAATGCCCCCTTAGGCTGATCAGAGACATGAGTCTTTCACCTGGGTGAGCAGTGCAGAGTTATGATGTCAAAATGCGCCCTTAGGCAGATCACAGACAAGGTGCTTTCACGTGGGTGACCAGTGCAGAGTTATGATTTCACAACACCCCCTTAGGCCGATCACAGACAAGGGTCTCTCACCACGGTGACCAGTGCAGGGTTATGATGTCACAATGCCCCCTTAGGCAGATCAAAGACTAGGATCTGTCACCTGGGTGTTGAGTGCAGAGTTATGATATCATAATGCCCCCTTAGGCAGATCACAGACAAGACTCTGTCACCTTGTTGGCCAGTGCAGAGTTATGATGTCCCTATGCCCCCATAGGCAGATGACAGGGAAGGGTCTGCCACCTCGGTGACCATTGTAGATTTACGATCTCACAATGCCTCCTTAGGCAGATCATAGACAAGGGTCTGTCACCTGTGTGATCAGTGCAGAATTATGATGTCACAATCCCCCTTAGGCAGATTACGGACAAGGGCCTGTCACCTGGGTGCCCAGTTCTGAGTTATGACGTCACAATGCCCCCTTTGGCAGATCACAGACAAGGGTCTGTCACCTGGGTGACCAGTGCACAGTTATGATGTCACAATACCCCCTTTGGCAGATCACAGACATGGGTCTGTCACCTGGGTGACCAGAGCAGAGTTATGATTTCACATTTTCCCCTTAGGGAGATCACAGACAAGGGACTGTTACTTGGGTGACAAGTGGAGAGTTATGATGTCACAGTGCCCCCTTAGGGAGATCTCAGAAAAGGGTCTGTCACCTGGGTGACCAGCACAGAGTTATGATGTCACAATGCCCCCTTAGACAGATCACAGACAAAGATGTGTCACCTGGGTGACCAGCACAGAGTTATGATGTCACAATTCCCCCTTAGGCAGATCACAGGCAAGGGTCTGTCACCTGGGTGACCACAGTTATGATATCACAATGCACCCTTACGCAGATCACACACAAGGGTCTGTCACATGGGTGACCAGTGCAGAGTTATGATGTCACAATGGCCCCCTAAGGCAGATAACAGACAAGGGTCTGTCACCTGGGTGACCAAAGCAGACGTATGATGTCACGAAGCCCCCTTAGGGAAATCACAGTCAATGGTCTGTCACCTAGGTGACCCGTTCAGAGTTATGATGACAGAATGCCCACTTAGGCAGATCAAAGTCAAGGGTCTGTCACCTGGGTGACCACTGAATAATTATTTTGTCACAATGCCCCCTTAGACAGATCACAGTCAAGGGTATTTCACCTGGTTGACCAGTGCAGATTTATGATGTCACAATGGCCCCTTAGGCAGATCAAAGACAAGGGTCTGTCACCAGGGTGACCTGTGCAGAGTTATGATGTCAAAATATCCGCTTAGGCAGATCACAGACAAGGGTCTGTGACCTGGGTGACCTGTGCAGAATTATGATGTCACAATGCCCCCTTTGGCAGATCAAAGACAAGGGTCTGTCATCTGGTTGACCAGTGCAGAGTTGTGATGTCACAATGCCCCTTAGGCAGATCACAGACAAGGGTCTGTCACCAGGGTGACCAGTGCAGTGTTATGATGTCACAATGCCCCCTTAGACAGATAACGAAAAAGGGTCTGTCACCAGGGTGACCAGTGCAGTGTTAAGATGTCACATTGCCCCCTTAGGCAGATCACATACAAGGGTTTGTCACCTGGGGGACCAGTCAAGAGTTATAAGGTCACAATGCCCCCTTAGGGAGATCACAGACAAGGGTCTGTCACCTGGGTGTGCAGTGCACAGTTATGATGTCACAATGTCCCCTCAGGCAGATCTCAGACAAGGGTCTGTCACCTGGGTGACCAGTGCCGAGTTATGATGTCACAAGGCCCCCTTAGTCAGATCACAGACAAGGGTGTGTCACCTGAGTGACCAGAGCAGACGTATGATGTAACAAAATCCCCTTAGGCAGATCACAGTCAATGGTCTGTCACCTGGGTGACCAGTGGAGAGTTATGATGACAGAATGCCCACTTCGGGTGATCAAAGACAAGGGTCTGTCACCTGGGTGACCACTGCATAATTATGTTGTCACAATGCCCCCGTAGACAGATCACAGGCAAGGGTCTTTCACCTGGGTAACCAGTGCAGATTTATGATGTCACAATGGCCCCTTAGGCAGATCACAGACAAGGGTCTGTCACCACGGTGACCTCTGCAGAGTTATGAAGTCACAATGCCCCCTTAGGCCGATCACAGACAAGGGTCTGTGACCTGGGTGACCCGTGCAGAATTATGACGTCACAATGCCTCCTTAGGCAGATCAAAGGGAAGGGTCTGTCATCTGAGTGACACGTGCAGAGTTATGATGTCACAATGCCCCTTAGGCAGATCACCGACAAGGGTCTGTCACCTGGGTGTCCCGTACAGTGTTGTAATGTCACAATGCCCCCTTAAGGAGATCACAGAGAAGGACCTGTCACCTGGGTGACCCGTGCAGAGTTATGATGTCACAATGCCCCCTTAGGCAGATCACAGACAAGGGCATGTCACCTGTGTGACCCGAGCAGAGTCATGATGTCAGAATCCCCCCTCATGCACATCACAGACAAGGTCCTGTCACCTGGGTGCCCAGTGCAGAGTTATGATGTCACAATGCCCCCTTAGGCAGATCACAGACAAGGTTCCGTCACCTGGGTGACCAGTGCAGACTTATGATGTCACAATGCACCCTTAAGCAGATCACAGACATGGGTCTGACATCCCAGTGCCAGGGCTGAGTTATGATGTCACAATGCGCCCTTAGCAAGATCACACACAAGGGTCTCTCCCCTGGGTGACCAGCGCAGACGTATTATGTCACAATGACCCCTTAGGCAGATCACAGACAAGGGCCTGTCTCCTGAGTGCTCAGTGCAGAATTATGACGTCACAATGCCCCCTTAGGCAGATCACGGACAGAGTCCTGCAACCTGGGTGCCCAGTGCAGAGTTATGATGTCACACTGCCCCCTTAGGCAGATCACACAGAATGATCTGTCACCTGGGTGTCCAGTGCAAAGTTATGATGTCACAATGCATCCATAGGCATATCACAGACAAGGGTGTGTCACCTGGGAGACTAGTGCAGAGTTATGATGTCACAATGCCCCCTTAGGCAGATCACAGACAAGGGTCTGTCACCTGGGTGACCAGAGCAGACTTTTGATGTCACAATGCCCCCTTAGGCAGACCACAGACAAGGGTATTTCACCTGGGTGACCAGTGCAGATTTATGATGTCAGAATGCCCCCTTAGGCAGATCACAGACTAGGGTCTCTCACTACGGTGAACAGTGCAGAGTCATGATGTCACAATGCCCTATTTGGCAGATCACAGACAAGGGTCTGTCACCTGTGTGACAAGTGCAGAGTCATGATGTCACAATGCCCCCTTAGGCAGATCACAATCAGGGGTCTGTCACCTGTGTGTCCCGTGCACAGATATGATCTCACAATGCCCCCTTCGGAGATCACAGACCAGGGTCTGTCACCTGGGTGACCACTGCAGAGTAATGATGTCACAATGCCCACTTAAGCAGATCAAAACAAGGCTCTGTCACCAGGGTGACCTATGCAGAGTTATGATGTGACAATTCACCCTTAGGCATATCACAGACCAGGGTCTGTCACCTGGGTGACCTGTGCAGAGTTATGATGTCACAATGCCCCCTTAGGCAGATTCCAGACAAGGGTCTTCCACCTGGGTGACCACCGCAGAGTTATGATGTCACAATGCCCCCTTAGGCAGATCACAGACAAGCGTCCGTCACCTGAGTGACCGTTGCACAGTTGTGATGTCACAATGCCCCCTTAGGCAGATCACAGAGAAGGGTCTGTCACCTGGGTGACCATTGCAGAGTTATGATGTCACAATGCACCCTTAGGCAGACGAAAGACGAGGGCCTTTCTCCTGGTTGCTCAGAGCAGAGTTATGATGTCACAATGCCCCCTTAGGCAAACCAAAGACAAGGGCCTGTCACCTGGGTGCCCACAGCAGAGATATGAAGTCACGATGCCCCTTAGGTAGATCACAGAAAAGGCCTGACACCTGCTTGACCAGTGCAGAGTTATGACGTCACAATGCTCCCTTAGGCAGATCACAGGCAAGTTCTGTCACCTGGGCCGCCAGTGCAGAGTTATGATGTCACAATGCCCCTTAGGCAGCTCACAGAGAAGGGTCTGTCACCTGGGTGACCAGTGCAGAGGTATGATGCCACAATGCCCCCTTAGGCAGATCAAAGGCAAGGGTATTTCACCTGGGTGACCAGCGCAGAGTTATGATGTCTCAATGCCCCCATAGGCAGATCACAGACAAGGGCCTGTCACCTGGGTGACCCATGCAGAGTTATGATGTGACAATGCCCCTTAGGCAGATCACAGACAAGGGTCTGTCACTTGGGTGACCAGTGCAGAGTTATGATGTCGCAATGCCCCCTTAGGCAGATCAATACAAGGGTCTGTCACCTGGGTGTCCAGTGCAGAGTTATGATGTCACAATGCCCCTTAAGAAGATCACAGACAAGAGTCTGTCACCACTGTGACCAGTGCAGATTTATGATGTCACAACTCCCCTTAGGCAGTTCAAAGACAAGGGCCTGTCACCTCGGCGACCAATGCAAAGTTATGATGTCACAATGCCCCCTTAGGCACATCAAAGACAACGGTCTTTCACTTGGGTGTCCAGTACAGAGTTATGATGTCTCAATGCCCCCATGGGCAGATCACACAAGGGCCTGTCACCTGGGAGACCGATGCAGAGTTATAATGTCAGATTGCCACCTTAGGCAGATCACAGAAAGGGGTCTGTCACCTGGGTGACCAGTGCAGAGTTACGATGTCACAATGCCCCCTTAGGGAGATCAGAGACAAGGGTCTGTCAACTGTGAGTCCAGTGCAGAGATATGATGTAACAATGCCCCCTTAGGTCAATCCCAGACAAGGATGTGTCACCTGGGTGGCCAGTGCAGACTTATGATGTCACAATTCCCCCTACGGCAGATCGCAGACAAGGGTCTGTCACCACGGTGACAAGTGCAGATTTATGATGCCACAATGCCCACTTAGGCAGATCAAAGACAAGGTTCTGTCACCTCGGTGACCAATGCAGAGTGAAGATGTTGAAATGCCCCCTTAGGCAGATCAAAGACAAGGGTCTGTCACCTCGGTGACCACTGCAGTGTTCTGATGTCACAATGCACCCTTAGGCAGATCACAGACCAGGGTCTGTCACCTGGGTGACCAGTGTAGAGTTTTGATGTAACAATGCCCACTTAGGCAGATCAAAGACAAGGGTCTGTAACCTGGGTGACCAGTGCAGTGTTATGATGTCACAATGGCTCCGTAGGCAGATCAGAGGCAAGGGACTGTCACCATGGTGACCAGTGCAGAGTTATGATGTCACAATGCCCCCTTAGGCAGATCAAAGACTAGGGTCTGTCACCTTGGTGACCACTGCAGAGTTATGATATCACAATGCCCCCTTAGGCAGATCAAAGTCTAGGGTCTGTCACCTTGGTGACCACTGTAGAGTTATGATGTCACAATGCCCCTTTGCCTGTTCAAAGAGGAGGGACTGTCACCAGGGAGCCCTGTGCTGAGTTACGATGTCACAATGCTCACCTAGGCAGATGCCAGACAAGGGTCTGTCACCTTGGTGGCCAGTACAGAGTTGTGATGTCAGAATTCCCCCTTCGGGAGATGACAGACAAGGGTCTGTCACCTGCGTGGCCAGTGCAGTTTTGATGTCACAATGACCCCTTCGGCAGATGACAGACAAGGGTCTGTCACCTGGGTGACCAGCACAGAGTTATGTTGTCACAATGCCACCTTAGGCAGATCACTGACAAGGGTCTGTCTCCTGGGTGACCACTGCACAGTTATGATGTCACAATGCTCCCTTAGGCAGATCACAGACCGGGGTCTGTCACCTGGGTGACCAGTGCAGAATTATGATGTCACAATGGCCACGTAGGGAGATCAAAGGCTAGGGTCTGTCACGTGGGTGACCACTGCAGAATTATGATGTCACAATGCCCCCTTAAGCAGATCACAGACAAGAGTCTGTCACCACGGTGACCAGTGCAGATTTATGATGATGCAACTCCCCCTCAGGCAGGTCAAAGAGAAGGGTCTGTCACCTCGGTGACCAGTGCAGAGTTATGATGTCACAATGCCCCCATAGGCAGATCACACACAAGGGCCTGTACCCTGGGTGACCCATGCAGATTTATGATGTCACAATGCTCCCTTAGGTAGATCCCAGACAAGGGTCTTTCACCTTGGTGACCAGTGCAGGGTTATGATGTCCCAATGGCCCCTTACGCAGATCCCAGACCAGGGTCTCTCACCAAGCTGACAAGTGCAGATTTATGAGGTCACAATACCCCCTTAGGCAGACCAAAGACAATGGTCTGTCACCTCGGTGACCAGTGCAGAGTTATCATGTCACAATGCCCCATAGGCAGATCACGGGCAGGGGTCTGTCACCAGGGTGACCAGTGCAGAGTTATTACATCACAATGCCCCGTTAGGCATATCACAGACAAGGGTCTGTGACCTGGGTGACCAGTGCAGAGTTACGATGTCACAATGCCCCCTTACGCATATCACAGACAAGGGTCTGTAAGCTGGGTGACCAGTGCAGAGTTATGATGTCACATTGCCCACTTAGACAAATCACAGACAAGGGTCTGTCACCTGGGTAACCGGGGAAGAGTTATGATGTCACAATGCCCCCTTAGGCAGATCACAGACAGGGGTCTGTCACATTGGTGACCAGTGCAGAGTTATGATGTCACAATGCCCCCTTAGGGAGATCACAGACAAGCGTCTGTCACGTGGGTAACCAGTGCAGAGTTATGATGTCACAATGCCCCCTTAGACAGATCAAAGACAACGGTCTGTCACCTGGGTGAACAGTGCAGAATTATGATGTCACAATGCCCCCTTACAGAGATCGCAGACAAGGGTCTGTCACCAGGATGACGAGTCCAGAGTTATGATGTCACAGTGCCCCCTTAGGCATATCACAGACAAGGGTCTGTCACCTGGGGGACCAGTGCAGGGTTATGATGTCACAATGCACCCTTAGGCAGATTGGAGACAAGGGTCTGTCACCACGGTGACCAGTGCAGAGTTATGATGTCACAATGCCCTCTTAGGCAGACCACAGTCAAGGGTCTGTCACCTGGGTGACCAGTGCAGAGTTATGATGTCACAATGCCCCCTTAGGGAGATCACAGACAAGCGACTGTCACGTGGGTAACCAGTGCAGAGTTATGATGTCACAATGCCCCCATAGACAGATCAAAGACAACGGTCTGTCACCTGGGTGAACAGTGCAGAATTATGATGTCACAATGCCCCCTTACAGAGATCGCAGACAAGGGTCTGTCACCAGGATGACGAGTCCAGAGTTATGATGTCACAGTGCCCCCTTAGGCATATCACAGACAAGGGTCTGTCACCTGGGGGACCAGTGCAGGGTTATGATGTCACAATGCACCCTTAGGCAGATTGGAGACAAGGGTCTGTCACCACGGTGACCAGTGCAGAGTTATGATGTCACAATGCCCTCTTAGGCAGACCACAGTCAAGGGTCTGTCACCTGGGTGACCAGTGCAGAGTTATGATGTCACAATGCCCCCTTAGGCAGACTTCAGACAAGGGTGTTTAACCTGGGTAACCACTGCAGATCTATGATGTCAGAATGCCCCCTTAGGCAGATCACAGACAAGGATCTGTCACCTGGGTGACCAGTGCAGAGTTATAATGTCACAATGCCCCCTTAGGCAGATCACAGAGAAGGGTCTGTCACCTGGGTGACCATTGCAGAGTTATGATGTCTCAATGCCCCCATAGGCAGATCACAGACAAGGGCCTGTCACCTGGGTGACCCATGCAGAGTTATGATGTGACAATGCCCCTTAGGCAGATCACAGACAAGGGTCTGTCACTTGGGTGACCAGTGCAGAGTTATGATGTCGCAATGCCCCCTTAGGCAGATCAATACAAGGGTCTGTCACCTGGGTGTCCAGTGCAGAGTTATGATGTCACAATGCCCCTTAAGAAGATCACAGACAAGAGTCTGTCACCACTGTGACCAGTGCAGATTTATGATGTCACAACTCCCCTTAGGCAGTTCAAAGACAAGGGCCTGTCACCTCGGCGACCAATGCAAAGTTATGATGTCACAATGCCCCCTTAGGCACATCAAAGACAACGGTCTTTCACTTGGGTGTCCAGTACAGAGTTATGATGTCTCAATGCCCCCATGGGCAGATCACACAAGGGCCTGTCACCTGGGAGACCGATGCAGAGTTATAATGTCAGATTGCCACCTTAGGCAGATCACAGAAAGGGGTCTGTCACCTGGGTGACCAGTGCAGAGTTACGATGTCACAATGCCCCCTTAGGGAGATCAGAGACAAGGGTCTGTCAACTGTGAGTCCAGTGCAGAGATATGATGTAACAATGCCCCCTTAGGTCAATCCCAGACAAGGATGTGTCACCTGGGTGGCCAGTGCAGACTTATGATGTCACAATTCCCCCTACGGCAGATCGCAGACAAGGGTCTGTCACCACGGTGACAAGTGCAGATTTATGATGCCACAATGCCCACTTAGGCAGATCAAAGACAAGGTTCTGTCACCTCGGTGACCAATGCAGAGTGAAGATGTTGAAATGCCCCCTTAGGCAGATCAAAGACTAGGGTCTGTCACCTTGGTGACCACTGCAGAGTTATGATATCACAATGCCCCCTTAGGCAGATCAAAGACTAGGGTCTGTCACCTTGGTGACCACTGTAGAGTTATGATGTCACAATGCCCCTTTGCCTGTTCAAAGAGGAGGGACTGTCACCAGGGAGCCCTGTGCTGAGTTACGATGTCACAATGCTCACCTAGGCAGATGCCAGACAAGGGTCTGTCACCTTGGTGGCCAGTACAGAGTTGTGATGTCAGAATTCCCCCTTCGGGAGATGACAGACAAGGGTCTGTCACCTGCGTGGCCAGTGCAGTTTTGATGTCACAATGACCCCTTCGGCAGATGACAGACAAGGGTCTGTCACCTGGGTGACCAGCACAGAGTTATGTTGTCACAATGCCACCTTAGGCAGATCACTGACAAGGGTCTGTCTCCTGGGTGACCACTGCACAGTTATGATGTCACAATGCTCCCTTAGGCAGATCACAGACCGGGGTCTGTCACCTGGGTGACCAGTGCAGAATTATGATGTCACAATGGCCACGTAGGGAGATCAAAGGCTAGGGTCTGTCACGTGGGTGACCACTGCAGAATTATGATGTCACAATGCCCCCTTAAGCAGATCACAGACAAGAGTCTGTCACCACGGTGACCAGTGCAGATTTATGATGATGCAACTCCCCCTCAGGCAGGTCAAAGAGAAGGGTCTGTCACCTCGGTGACCAGTGCAGAGTTATGATGTCACAATGCCCCCATAGGCAGATCACACACAAGGGCCTGTACCCTGGGTGACCCATGCAGATTTATGATGTCACAATGCTCTCTTAGGTAGATCCCAGACAAGGGTCTTTCACCTTGGTGACCAGTGCAGGGTTATGATGTCCCAGTGGCCCCTTACGCAGATCCCAGACCAGGGTCTCTCACCAAGCTGACAAGTGCAGATTTATGAGGTCACAATACCCCCTTAGGCAGACCAAAGACAATGGTCTGTCACCTCGGTGACCAGTGCAGAGTTATCATGTCACAATGCCCCATAGGCAGATCACGGGCAGGGGTCTGTCACCAGGGTGACCAGTGCAGAGTTATTACATCACAATGCCCCGTTAGGCATATCACAGACAAGGGTCTGTGACCTGGGTGACCAGTGCAGAGTTATGATGTCACAATGCCCCCTTACGCATATCACAGACAAGGGTCTGTAAGCTGGGTGACCAGTGCAGAGTTATGATGTCACATTGCCCACTTAGACAAATCACAGACAAGGGTCTGTCACCTGGGTAACCGGGGAAGAGTTATGATGTCACAATGCCCCCTTAGGCAGATCACAGACAGGGGTCTGTCACATTGGTGACCAGTGCAGAGTTATGATGTCACAATGCCCCCTTAGGGAGATCACAGACAAGCGTCTGTCACGTGGGTAACCAGTGCAGAGTTATGATGTCACAATGCCCCCTTAGACAGATCAAAGACAACGGTCTGTCACCTGGGTGAACAGTGCAGAATTATGATGTCACAATGCCCCCTTACAGAGATCGCAGACAAGGGTCTGTCACCAGGATGACGAGTCCAGAGTTATGATGTCACAGTGCCCCCTTAGGCATATCACAGACAAGGGTCTGTCACCTGGGGGACCAGTGCAGGGTTATGATGTCACAATGCACCCTTAGGCAGATTGGAGACAAGGGTCTGTCACCACGGTGACCAGTGCAGAGTTATGATGTCACAATGCCCTCTTAGGCAGACCACAGTCAAGGGTCTGTCACCTGGGTGACCAGTGCAGAGTTATGATGTCACAATGCCCCCTTAGGCAGACTTCAGACAAGGGTGTTTAACCTGGGTAACCACTGCAGATCTATGATGTCAGAATGCCCCCTTAGGCAGATCACAGACAAGGATCTGTCACCTGGGTGACCAGTGCAGAGTTATAATGTCACAATGCCCCCTTAGGCAGATCACAGAGAAGGGTCTGTCACCTGGGTGACCATTGCAGGGTTATGATGTCACAATGCCCCCTTAGGCAGATCAGAGACAAGGGTCTGTCTCCTGGGTGAGCAGGGCAGAGTTATGATGTCAGAATGCCCCCTTAGGCAGATCACAGACAAGGGTCTTTCAGCTGGGTGACAAGTGCAGAGTTATAATGTCAAAATGCCTCCCTAGGCAGGTCACAGACAAAGGTCTGTCACCAGGGTGACCAGTGCACAGTTGTGATGTCACAATACCCCCTCTGACAGATGACAGACAGGGGTCTGTCACATGGGTGACCAGCGCAGAGTTATGATGTCACAATGCCCCCTTAGGCAGATCACAGAAAAGCGTCTGTCAGGTGGGTGACCACTGCAGAGTTTTGATGTCACAATGCACCCTTAGGCAGATCACAGACCAGGGTCTGTCACGTGTGTGACCAGTGTAGAGGTATGATGTCACAATGCCCACTTAGGCAGATCAAAGACAAGGGTCTGTCACCTGGGTGACCAGTGCAGAATTATAATGTCACAATGCCCCCTTATGCAGATCACAGAGAAGTGTATGTATGCTAGGTGACCAGTGTAGTGTTATGATGTCACAATGGCGCCTTAGGCTGACCACAGTCAAGGGCCTGTCACCACGGTGACCAGTGCAGATTTATGATGTCAGAATGTCCCCTTAGGCAGATGAAAGTCATGGGTCTGTCACCTCGGTGATCAGTGCAGAGTTAAGATGTCACTATTCACCCTTATGCAGATAACAGGCAAGGTTCTGTCACCTGGGTGACCAGTGAAGAGTTATGATGTCACAATGCAGACTTAGGCAGATCAGAGACAAGGTTCTGTCACCTGGGTGACCAGTGCATGGTTATGATGTCACAATGCCCCTGTAGGCAGATCACACACAAGCGTCTCTCACCTGGGTGACCAGTGCAGGGTTATGATGTCACAATGCTCCCTTAGACAGATCACAGACAAGGGTCTGTCACCTGGGTGAGCAGTGAAGAGTTATCAGGTCACAATGCCCCCTTAGGCAGATCACAGACAGGGGTCTGTCACCTGTGTGACCTGTGCAGAGTTATCATGTCACAATGCCCCTCAGGCAGATCACGGGCAGGTGTCTGTCACCAGGGTGACCAGTTCACAGTTATTACATCACAATACCCCCATAGGCCTATGACAGACAAGGGTCTGTCACCTGGGTGAGCAGTGCAGAGTTACGATGTCACAAAGCCTCCTTAGGCAGATCACGCACAAGGGTCTGTCACCAGAATGCCCAGTGCAGAGTTATGATGTCACAATGCCCCGTTAGGCAGATCAAAGACAAGGGTCTCTCACCTGGGTGACCAGTGCAGAATTATGATGTCACAATGCCCGCTTTCGCAGATCACAGAAAAAGGTCTGTAAGCTGGGTGACCATTGTAGTGTTATGATGTCACAATGGCCCCTTAGGCTGATCATATACAAGGGTTTGTCAGCAAGGTGACCACTGCAGATTTATGATGTCACAATGCCCCCTTAGGCAGATAAAAGACATGGGTCTGTCACCTCGGGGACCAGTGCAGAGTTATGATGTCTCAATGGCCCCTTAGGCAGATCACAGACAAGGGACTGTCCCCTGGGAGAACAGTGCAGAATTATGATGTCACAATGCCCCCTTACACAGATCAGTGACAAGGGTCTGTCACCAGGATGACAAGTGCAGAGTTATGATGTCACAATGCCCCCATAGGCATATCACAGACAACGGTCTGTCACCTGGGTGACGAGTGCAAGGTTATGATGTCACTGTGCCCCCTTAGGCAGATCGAAGACAAGGGTCTGTCACCTGGGTGACCAGTGCAGAGGTATGTTGTCACAATGCCCCCTTAGGCAGATCACGGGCAAGGGTCTGTCACCAGGGAGACCAGTGCAGAGTTATGACGTCACAATGCCCCCTTAGGCAGATCAGAGGCAAGGGTCTGTCACCTCGGTGACCAGTGCATAGTTATGATGTCACAATGCCCCCTTAAGCAGATCTCAGACAAGTGTCTTTAACCTGGGTGACCAGTGCAGAGCTATGATGTCAGAATGCCCCCTTAGGCAGATCACAGACAAGGGTCTTTTACCTGGGTGACAAGTGCAGAGTTATGTTGTCACAATGCCCCCTTAGGCAGATCACAGAGAAAGTTCTGTCACGTGGGTGACCAGTGCACAGTTGCGATGTCAGAATACACCCTCTGACAGATCACAGACAAGGATCTGTAACCACGGTGACCAGTGCAGAGTTATGATGTCACAATGCCCCCTTGGGCAGATCACAGACAAGGGTCTGTCACCTGGGTGAGCAACGCAGAGTTATGATGTCACAACGCCCCCTTAGGCAGATCAGAGACAACGGTCTGTCACCTGGGTGACCAGTGCAGAGTTATGATGCCACAATGCCCCCTTAGGCAGGTCACGGGCAAGGGTCTGTCACTAGGGTGACCATTGTAGAGTTATGATGTTACAATGCTCCCTTAGGCATATCACAGACAAGGGTCTGTCACCTGGGTGACCAGTGCAGAGTTATGATATCACAATGCGCCCTTAGACCGATCACATACAAGGGTCTGTCATCTGGGTGCCCAGTGCAGAGTTATGATGTCAGAATGACCTCTTAGGCAGATCTCGGACACGGGTCTTTCACATGGGTGACAAGTGCAGAGCTATGATGTCACAATGCCCCCTTAGGCAGATTACAGACAAGGGTCTGTCACCTGAGTGACCAGTGCACAGTTATGATGTCACAATGCCCCCCTTAGGCAGATGACAAAGAAGGGTCTGTAACCTGGGTGACCAGGGCAGAGTTATGATGTCACAATGCCCCCTTAGGCAGATCAAAGACTAGGTTCTGTCACCTGGGTGTCCAGGGAAGAATTATGATGTCACAATGCCCCCTTAGGCAGATCAGAGACAAGGGTCTGTCACCTGGGTGACCAGTGGAGAGTTATGATGTCACAATGCACCCTTAGGCAGATCACGGGCACGGGACTGTCAACAGCGTGACCAATGCAGAGTTGGGATGTCACAATGCCCCCTTACGGATATCACAGACAAGGAACTGTCACCTGGGTGCCCAGAGGAGAGTTATGATATCACAATGCCCCTTTAGGCATTTCACAGACAAGGGACTGTCAAATGGGAGACCAGTGCAGAGTTATGATGTCACAATGCCCTCTTAGGCAGATCTCAGACAAGGGTCTTTAACCTGGGTGACCAGTGCAGAGCTAAGATGTCACAATGCCGCCTTAGGCAGATCACATACAAGGATCTGTCACCTGGGTGACCAGTGCAGAGTTATGATGTCACAATGCCACCTTAGGCAGATCACATAGATGTGTCTGTCACCTGGGTGACCAGTGCAGGGTTATGATGTTTCAAACCCCATTAGGCAGATCAGAGACAAGGGCCTGTCACCTGGGTGACCAATGCAGAGTTATGATGTTACAATGCCCCCTTAGGGAGATCACAGACAAGGGCCTGTCACCTGGGTGACTAGTGCAGAGTTATGATGTCACAATGCCCCCTTAGACAGATCACAGACATGGGTCTTTCACCTGGGTGACAAGTGCAGAATTATGAAGTCAAAATACCCCCTTAGGCAGATCACAGAAAAGGGTCCGTCACCTGGGTTACCAGTGCAAACCTGTGATGTCACAATGTCCCCTCTGACAGATCACAGACAATGGTCTGTCACCACGGTGACCAGTGCAGAGTTATGATGTCACAATGCCCCCTTAGGCAGATCAAAGACTTGGTTCTGTCACCTGGGTGTCCAGGGAAGAATTATGATGTCACAATGCACCCTTAGGCAGGTCAGAGACAAGGGTCTGTCACCTGGGTGACCAGTGGAGAGTTATGATGTCACAATGCACCCTTAGGCAGATCACGGTCAAGGGACTGTCAACAGCGTGACCAATGCAGAGTTGGGATGTCACAATGCCCCCTTACGGATATCACAGACAAGGAACTGTCACCTGGGTGCCCAGAGGAGAGTTATGATATCACAATGCCCCTTTAGGCAGATCACAGACAAGGGACTGTCAAATGGTAGACCAGTGCAGAGTTATGATGTCACAATGCCCCCTTAGGCAGATCTCAGACAAGGGTCTTTAACCTGGGTGACCACTGCAGAGCTAAGATGTCACAATGCCGCCTTAGGCAGATCACATACAAGGATCTGTCACCTGGGTGACCAGTGCAGAGTTATGATGTCACAATGCCACCTTAGGCAGATCACATAGAAGTGTCTGTCACCTGGGTGACCAGTGCAGGGTTATGATGTTTCAAACCCCATTAGGCAGATCAGAGACAAGGGCCTGTCACCTGGGTGACCAATGCAGAGTTATGATGTTACAATGCCCCCTTAGGCAGATCACAGACATGGGTCTTTCACCTGGGTGACAAGTGCAGAATTATGAAGTCAAAATACCCCCTTAGGTAGATCACAGAAAAGGGTCCGTCACCTGGGTTACCAGTGCAAACCTCTGATGTCACAATGTCCCCTCTGACAGATCACAGACAATGGTCTGTCACCACGGTGACCAGTGCAGAGTTATGATGTCACAATGCCCCCTTAGACAGATCACAGACAAGGGTCTGTCTCCTGGGTTACGAGTGAAGAGTTATGATGTCACAATGCAGACTTAGGCAGATCCCGGACAAGGGTCTGTCACCTCCGAGACCAGTGTAGGGTTACGATGTCACAATGCCCCTTTAGGCAGATCACAAACAAGGGTCTCTCACCTGGGTAACCCGTGCAGAGTTATGAAGTCACAGTGCCCCGTTAGGCAGATAACGGACAAGGGACTGCCACCAGGGTGACCAGTGCAGAGTTATGATGTCACAATGCCCCCATAGGCATATCACAGGCAAGGGTCTGTCACCTGGGTGACCAGTGCAGAGTTATGATGTCACAATACACCCTTAGATCGATCACAGACAAGGGTCTACCACGTGGATGACCCTTGTGTAATTATGATGTCAGAATGCCCCCATAGGCAGATCACAGACAAGGGTTTTTCCCATGGGTTACCAGTGCAGAGTTATGATGTCACAATGCCGCCTTAGGCAGATCACAGACAAGGGTATGTCACCTGGGTGACCAGTGCACAGTTATGATATCACAAAACCCCTTAGGCAGATCACAGAGAAGGGTGTGTCACCTGGGTGAACAGTGCAGGGTTATGATGTCAAAATGCCCCTTTAGGAAGATCAGAGACTGGTGTCTCTCACCTGGGTGACCAGTGCAGGGTTGTGATGTCACAATGTCCCCGTAGGCAAAAGACGGACAATGGTCTGTCACCACGGTGACCAGTGCAGAGAAATGAAGTCACAATGCCCCCTTAGGCATATCACAGAAAAGGGTCTCTCACCTGGGTGACCAGTGCAGATTTATGATATCACAATGCCCCGTTAGGCAGATCACAGACAAGGGCATGTCACATGGGTTAGCAGTGCAGAGTTATGATGTCACAATGCACCCTTAGGCAGATCAATGTAAAGGTTCTGTCATCTGGGTGTCCAGTGCAAAATTATGATGTCACAATGCCCCCTTAAGCAGATGACAGAGAAGGGTGTGTCACCTGTTTGACTAGCGCAGAGTTATGATGTCACAAAGTCCCCTTAGGCAGATCACAGACAGGGGTCACTCACCTGGGTGACCTGCGCAGTTATGATGTCACAATGCCCCATTAGGCAGATCACAGACAAGGGTCTGACACCTGGGTGACCAGTGCAGAGTTCAGATGTCACAACGTCCCCTTAGGCAGATCACGGAAAACGGTTTGTCACCAGGGTAACCAGGGCAGTGTTATGATGTCACAATGCCCCCCTTAGACAGATCACAGACAAGGGTTTGTCACCTGGGTGACCAGGGAAGAGTTATGATGTCACAATGACCCCTTAGGCAGGTGACAAACAAGGGTCTGTCACCTGGTTGACCAGTGCAGAGTTATGATGTCACAATACACCATTAGGTCGATCACAGACAAGGGTATGCCATCTGGATGACCCGTGTGGAATTATGAATTCAGAATGCTCCCATAGGCAGATCACAGACAAGGGTCTTTCACATGGGTGACCAGTGCAGGGTTATGATATCACAATGCACCCTTAGGCAGATCAGAGACAAGGGTCTGTCAGCTGAGTGACCAGTGCAGAGTTAAGATGTCTCAATGCCCCCTTAGGCGGATCACGGGCAAGGGTTTGTCACCAGGGTGACTGGTGCAGAGTTATGAAGTCACAATGCCCCCTTAGACAGATCACAGACAAGGGTCTGTCACCTGGGAGACAAGTGAAGAGTTATGATGTCACAATGCCCCCATAGGCAGATCACAGTGAGGGGTCTGTCACCTGGGTGACCAGTGCAGAGCTATGATGTCACAATGACCCCTTAGGCAGATCACAGACAAGGGTCTGTCTCCTGGGTGACCAGTGCAGAGTTATGATGTCACAATTCCCCCTTAGGGAGATCAAAGACAAGGGGTTGTCAGCTGATTGACCAGTGCAGAGTTATGATGTCACAATGCCCACTTAGGCAGATCACAGAGAGGGATCTGTCACCTGGGTGACCAGTGCTGAGTTGTGAGGTCACAATGACCCCTTAGGCAGATCACAGACAAGGATCTGTTACATGGGTGACCAGCGCAGATTTATGATGTCACAATTCCCCCTTAGGCAGATCACAGACAAAGGTCTGTCACCTCGGTGACCAGTGCAGAGTTATGATGTCAGAATGCCCACTTAGGCAGATCAAAGACAAGGTTCTGTGACCTGGGTGACCAGTGCAGAGTTATGATATCACAATGGCCCCTTATGCTGATCAGAGACACGACTCTGTCACCTGGGTGACCAGTGCATGGTTATGATGTCACAATACCCCCTTAGACAGATCAGAGGCAAGAGTCTGTCACCTGGGTGATGAGTGCACAGTTATGATGTCACAATGCACCCTTAGCAGATCATAGAAAGGGGTTCGTCACCGGGGTGACCAGGGCAGAGTTATGATGTCACAATACCCCCTTAGGTAGATCACAAAGAAGGGTCTGTCACCTGGGTGACCAGTGCATGGTTATGATGTCACAATGCCCCCTTAGACAGATCAGAGACAAGACTCTGTCACCTGGGTGACCAGTGCATGGTTATGATGTCACAATACCCCCTTAGACAGATCAGAGGCAAGAGTCTGTCACCTGGGTGATGAGTGCACAGTTATGATGTCACAATGCACCCTTAGCAGATCATAGACAGGGGTTCGTCACCGGGGTGACCAGGGCAGAGTTATGATGTCACAATACCCCCTTAGGCAGATCACAAAGAAGGGTGTGTCACCTGGGTGACCAGTGCATTGTTATGATGTCACAATGCCCCCTTAGACAGATCAGAGACAAGACTCTGTCACCTGGGTGACCAGTGCAGAGTTATGATGTCACAATGCCCCCTGAGGCAGATCACGGACAAGGGTCTGTCACCAGGGTGTCCAGGGAAGAATTATGATGTCACAATGACCCCTTAGGGAGATCACAGACAACGTTCTGTCACCTGGGTGACCAGCGCAGAGTTATGATGTCACAATATCCCCTTAGGCAGATCACAGACAAGTGTCTCTCACCTGGGTGACCAGCGCAGAGTTATGTTGTGACAATGCCCGCTTAGGCAGATCCCAGACAAAGGTCTGTCACCTGGGTGACCAGTGCAGAGTTATGATGGTAGAATGCCCCCTTAGGCTGATAACGGGCAAGGGTCTGTCACCAGGGTGAGCAATGCAGAATTATGATGACACAATGCCCCCTTAGGCATATCACAGACAAGGGTCTGTCAGCTGGGTGTCCAGTGCAGAGTTATGATATCACAATGCCCCCTTTGGCAGATCTCAGACAAGGGTCTGTCACCTGTGTGAGCAGTGCAGAGTTATGATGTAACAATACCCCTTTAGGCAGATCTCAGAAAAGGGTCTTTCACCTGGGTGACCAGAGCAGAGCTATGATATCACAATGCCCCCTTAGGCAGATCACAGACATGTATCTGTCACCTGGGTGATCAGTGCACTGTTATGATGTCACAATGTCCCCTTCGTGAGATCACAGAGAAGGGTCTGTCACCTGGGTGAGCATTGCAGTGTTATGATGTCACAATGACCCCTTAGGCAGATCAGAGACAAGGGTCTGTCACCTGGGTGACCAGTGCAGAGTTATGATGTCACAATGCCACCTTAGGCAGATCACGGACAAGGGTCTGTCAGCAGGGTGACCAGTGCAGAGTTATGATGTCACAATGCCCCCTTAGGCATATCACAGACAAGGGTGTGTCACATGCGTTACCAGTGCAGAGTTATTAAGTCACAATGCCCCTTTAGGCAGATCAGACAGGGGTCCGTCACCTGAGTGACCACTGCACAGTTGTGATGTCACAATGTCCCCTCTGACAGATCACAGAGAAGTGTCTGTCACCACGGTGACCAGTGCAGAGTTATGATGTCACAATGGCCCCTTAGGCAGATCACAAAGAAGGGTCTGTCACCTGGGTGACAAGTGCAGGGTTATCATGTCAAAATGCCCCCTTAGGCAAATCACAGACAAGGGTGTGTCACATGGATGACTAGCGCAGGGTTATGATGTCACAATATCCCCATAGGCAGATCACAGACAAGGGTCCCTCACGTGGGTGACCTGCGCAGGGTTATGATGTCACAATTCCCCCTTAGGCAGATCAAAGACAAGGGTCTCTCATCTGTGTGACCAGTTCAGAGTTATGATGTCAAAATGCCCCCTTAGGCAGATCACAGACAAGGGTCTGTCACCTGGGTGACCAGTGCAGGGTAACGATATCACAATGCACCCTTAGGTTGATCAGAGACAAGGGTCTGTCACCTGGGTGACCGGTGCAGAGTTAAGATGTCTCAATGCCCCCTTAGGCCGATCACGGAAAAGGGTTTGTCCCCAGGGTAACCAGTGCAGAGTTATGATGTCACAATGCCCCCTTAGACAGATCACAGACAAGGGTCTGTCACATGGGAGACAAGTGAAGAGTTATGATGTCACAATGCCCCCTTAGGCAGATCACAGTGAGGGGTCTGTCACCTGGGTGACCAGTGCAGAGCTATGATGTCACAATGACCGCTTAGGCAGATCACAGACAAGGGTCTGTCTCCTGGGTGACCAGTGCAGAGTTATGAGGTCACAATTCCCCCTTAGGGAGATCACAGACAAGGGGCTGTCAGCTGATTGACCAGTGCGGAGTTATGATGTCACAATGCCCACTTAGGCAGATCACAGAGAGGGATCTGTCACCTGGGTGACCGGTGCTGAATTGTGAGGTCACAATGATCCCTTAGGCAGATCTCAGACAAGGATCTGTTACATGGGTGACCAGTGCAGATTTATGATGTCACAATTCCCCCTTAGGCAGATCACAGCGAAGGGTCTGTCCCCTGGGTGACCAGTGCAGAGTTATGATGTCAGAATGCCCACTTAGGCAGATCAAAGACAAGGTCCTGTGACCTGGGTGACCAGTGCAGAGTTATGATATCACAATGGCCCCTTAGGCTGATCAGAGACACGTCTCTGTCACCTGGGTGACCAGTGCAGAGTTATGATGTCACAATGGCCCCTTAGGCAGACAACAGACAAGGGTCTGTCACCACGGTGACCAGTGCAGAGTTTTTATGTCACAATGCCCCCTTAGGCAGATCACAGACAAGGGTCTGTCACCTGGGTGACCAGCGCAGGCTTATGATGTCACAATGCCCCCTTAGGCAGATCAGGGAGAAGGGTCTGTCACCAGGGTGACCACTGCAGAGTTATGAAGTCACAATGCCCCTTAGGCATATCTCAGACAAGGCTCTTTCACCTGGGTTACCAGTGCAGTGCTATGATGTCACAATGCCCCCTTAGGCGGATCACAGACAAGGGTCTGTCACCTGGGTGACGAGTGCAGAGTTATGATGTCAAAATGCACCCTTAGACAGATCACAGAGAAGGGTCTGTCACCAGGGTGACCAGTGCAGAGTTATGAAGTCACAGTGCCCCCTTATGCATATCACAGACAAGGGTCTCTCACCTGGGTGACCAGAGCAGATTTATGATATCACAATGCCCCCTTAGGCTGATCACAGGCATGGGTCTGTCCCCTGGTTGACCAGTGCAGAGTCATGATGTCACAATGCCCCCTTAGGCAGATGACAGACAAGGGCCTTTCACCTGGGTGACCAGTGCAGGGTTATGATGTCACAATGCCACCTTAGGCAGATCACAGACAAGGGTCTGACACCTGGGTGACCAGTGCAGGGTTATGATGTCACAATGCCCCCTTAGGAAAATCACAGACAAGGGTCTTTCACCTGGGTGACCAGTGCAGGGTTATGATGTCACAATTCCCCCTGAGACAGAGCAGAGTTAAGTGTATGTCACCCGGTTGACCAGTGCACAGTTATGATGTCACAATGCCCCCTTAGGCAGATCACGGGGAAGGGTCTGTCACCAGGGTGACCAGTGCAGAGTCATCGTGTCACATTGCCCCCTGAGGCAGATCATGTACAATGGTCTTTCACCTGGGTGACAAGTGAAGAGTTATGATGTCACAATGCCCACTTAGGGAGGTCAAAGAAAAGGGTCTGTCACCTGGGTGACCAGTGCAGAATTGTGATGTCACAATGCCCCCTTAGGCTGATCACAGAAAAGGGTCTGTCACCTGGGTAACCAGTGCAGGGTTATGATACCACAATGCCCCCTTACGGAGATCACACACAAGGGTCTGTCACCTGCGTGACCAGTGCAGAGTTATGATGTCACAATGCCCCCTTAGGCAGATCACAGTCAAGGGTCTGTCACCTGGGTGACCAGTGCTGGGTTATGATGTCACAATGCCACTTTAGGCAGATCACAGACAAGGGTCTCTCACCTGAGTGACCCGTGCAGTGTTATGATGTCAGAATGCCCACTTAGGTAGATCACTGACAAGAGACTGTCACCAGGGTGACTAGTGCAAATTTATGATGTCTCAATGCCCCCTTACAGAGATCAGAGACAACGGTCTGTCACCTGGGTGACCAGTGCAGAGTTATGATATCACAATGCCCCCTTAGGCAGATCACAGACAAGGTCCTGTCACCTGGGTGATCAGTGCAAAGTTATGATGTCACAATGCCCCTTTAGGCAGATGACAAACAAGGGTCTTTTACCTGGGTGACAAGTGAAGGTTTATGATGTCACAATGCCCCACTAGGCATATCACAGACAATTGTCCATCACCTCGGTGACCAGTGCACAGTTGTGAGATCACAATGCCCCGTTAGACAGATCACGGAAAAGGGTCGGTCACCACGGTGAGCAGTGCAGAATTATGATGTCACAATGCATGCTAAGGCATATCACAGACAAGGGTCTGTCATCAAGGTGACCAGTGCAGGTTTATGATGTCAAAATACCCCTTTAGGTAGATCACAGACAAGCGTCTCTCAGCTGGGTGACCCGTGCAGACTTATGAAGTCACAATGCCCCATTAGGAAAAGAACGGACAAGGGACTGTCACCAGGGTGACCAGTGCAGAGTTATGATGTCACAATGCCCCTTAGACAGATCACAGACAAGGCTCTGTCACCTGGTTGACCAATGAAGTGTTATGATGTCACAGTGCCCCCTTAGGCAGATCACAGACAGGGGTCTGTCACCTGGGTGACCAGTGCAGAGTTATGATGTCACAATTCCCCCTTAGACAGATCACACAAAAGGGTATGTCATCTGCGTGATCAGTGCAGAGTTATGATGTCACAATGCCCCCTTAGGCAGATCACAGACATGGGTCTGTCACCCCGGTGACCAGTGCAGAATTATGATGTCACAATGCACCCTTAGGCAGATCACAGACAAGGGTCTGTCACCTGGGTGACCAGTGCAGGATTATGATGTCCCAATGCCCCCTTAGGCATATCAGAGACATGGGTCGTTAACTTGGCTGACCAGTGCGGAGTTAGGATGTCACAATGCTCCCTTAGGCAGATCACGGACAAGGGTCTGTCACCAGGGTGACCAGTGCAGTGTTATGAAGTCACTATGCCCCCTTAGGCAGATCACACACAAGGGTCTGTCACCTGGGTGACCAGTGCAGAGTTATGATATCACAATGCCCCCTTAGGCAGATCACAGACAAGGGTCTGACACCTGAGTGACCAGTGCAGTGTTATGATGTCACAATGGCCCCTTAGGCAAATCACAGACAAGGTCTGTATCCTGGGTGACCAGTGAAGGGTTATGATGTCACAATGCCACCTTGGGCAGATCGGAGACAAGGGTCTGTCACCTCCGTGACCAGTGCAGGGTTATGATGTCATCATGCCCCTTTAGGCAGATAACAAACAAACGTCGCTCACCTGGGTGACCCGTGCAGAGTTATGAAGCACAATGCCATATTAGGGAGCAAACGGAAAAGGGACTGTCACCAGGGTGAGCAGTGCAGAGTTATGATGGCACAATGCCCCCTTAGGCAGATCACAGACACGGGTCTGTCACCTGGGTGACCAGTGCAGAGTTATGATGTCACAATGTCCACTTAGGCAGAACAAAGACAAGGTTCTGTCACCTGGGTGACTAGTGCAGAGTTATGATGTCACAATGCCCCCTGAGGCACATCACAGACACGGGTCTGTCACCTGGGTGACCAGAGCAGAGTTATGATGTCGCATTGCCCCCTTACGCAGATCACAGAAAATGTTCTCTCACCTGGGTGATCAGTGCAGAGTTATAATGTCACAATGCCCCCTTAGGCAGATAACAGACAAGGGCCTGTCACCGGGGTGAACAGTGTAGAGTTATGATGTCATAATGCCACGTCAGGCAGATCACAGACAAGGGTATTTCACCTGGGTGACAAGTGCAGAGATATGATGTCACAATTCCCCCTTAGACAGATCACACAAAAGGGTATGTCATCTGCGTGATCAGTGCAGAGTTATGATGTCAATATGCCCCCTTAGGAAGATCAGAGAGAAGAGTCTGTCACCTGGGTTACCAGTGCAGGGTTAGAATGTCACAATGCCCCCTTAGGCAGATCACGGGAAAGGGTCTGTCACCAGGGTGATCAGTGCAGGGTTATGATGTCACAATGCCCCCTTAGGCAGATCACAGAGAGGGGTCTGTCACCTGGGTGACCAGTGCAGGGTTATGATGTCACAAATCCCCCTTAGGCAGATCATAGACAAGTGTCTGTCACCTGGGTGACGACTGAAGAGTTATGATGTCACAATGCCCCCTTAGGCAGATCACAGACAAGGGTGTCACCTGGGTGACCAGTGCACCCTCATGATGTAACAATGCCCGCTTAGGCAGATCACAGTCAAGGTTCTGTCACCTGGGTGACCAGTGCAGGGTTATGATGTCACAATGCCCCCTTAGGCAGATCACAAACAAGGGTCTCTCACCACGGTGCCCAGTGCAGAATTATGATGTCACAATGCCCCCTTAGGCAAATCACGGTCAAGGGCTTGTCACCTGGGTGACCAGTGCAGAGTTATGATATCACAATGCCCCCTTAGGCAGATCACAGACAAGGGCCTGTCACCTGGGTGACCAGTGCAGAGTTATGATGTGACAATACCCCCTTAGGCAGATCACAGACAAGGTTCTATCACCTGCGTGACAAGTGCAGAGTGATGATGTCACAATGCACCCTTCGGCAGATCACTGACAGGGATCCATCACCTGGGTGACCAGTGCACAGTTGTGATGTCACAATGCCCCCTTTGACAGATCACAGACAAGGGTCAGTCACCTGGGTCCCCAGTGCAGAGTTATGATGTCACAATGCCCCCTTAGGCAGATGTCAGACAAGGGTCTGTCACCTGGGTGACCAGGGCAGAGTTATGATGTCACAAAGACACCTAAGGCTGATCACATATAAGGGTCTGTCACCTCGGTGTCCAGTGCAGGGTTATGATGTCACAATGCCCCCTTAGGCAGATGAGAGAAAAGGGTCTGTCTCCTGGGTGACCAGTGCAGAGTTATGATGTCACAATGCCCCCTTAGGCAGACCATGGACAAGGTTCTGGCAGCAGGGTGATCAGTGCAGAGTTCTGATGTCACAATGCCCCCTTAGGCAAATCACGGTCAAGGGTCTGTCACGTGGGTGACCATTGCAGAGTAATGATATCAAGATGCCCCCTTAGGCAGATCACAGACTTGGGCCTGTCACCTGGGTGACCAGTGCAGAGTTATGATGTCACAATGCCCCCTTTGGCAGATCACAGACAAGGGTCTATCACCTGGGTGACATGTGCAGAGTTATGATGTCACAATGCACCCTTAGGCAGATCACTCACAGGGGTCAGTCACCTGGGTGACCAGTGCACAGTTGTGATGTCACAATGCCCCCTTTGACAGATCAGAGTCAATGGTCTGACACCTGGGTGCCCAGTGCAGAGTTATGATGTCACAATGCCCCTTATGCAGATCTCAGACAAGGTTCTGTCACCTGGGTGTCCAGGGAAGAATTATGATGTCACAATCATCCGTTAGGCAGATCACAGACAAGGGTCTGTCACTGGGTGACCAGCGCAGAGTTATTATGTCAAAATATCCCCTTAGGCAGATCACAGACATGGGTCTTTCACCGGGGTGACCATCGCAGAGTTATGATGTCACAATGCCCCCTTCAGCAGAACAGAGACAAGGGTCTGTCACCTGGGTGACCAGTGCAGAGTTATGATGTCACAATGCCCCCTTAGGCAGATCACGGGCAAGGGTCTGTCACCAGGTTGACCAATGCAGGGTTATGGGGTCACAATGCCCCCTTAGGCATATCATAGACAAGGGTCTGACACCGGGGTGACCAGTGCAGAGTTTTGATATCACAATGCCCCCTTAGGCAAATCACAGACAAGGGTCTTTCACCTGGGTGACCTGTGCAGAGATATGATGTCACAATGCCCCCTTAGGCAGATCTCCAAGAAGGGTCTTCCACCTGGGTGACCTGTGCAGAGCTAAAATGTCACAATGCCCCCTTAGGCAGATCACAGACAAGGATCTGTCAGCTTGGTGACCAGTGCAGAATTATGATGTCACAATGACCCCTTAGGCAGATCACAGACAAGGGTCTGTCACCTGGGTGACCAGTGCAGAGTTACGATGTCACAATGCCCCCTTAGGCAGATCTCAGACAAGGGTATTTCACCTGGGTTACCAGTGCAGAGCTAAAATGTCACAATGCCCCTTAGGGAGATCACAGACAAGGATCTGTCACCTGGGTGACCAGTGAAGAGTTATGATGTCACAATGCCCCATTAGGCAGATAACGGACAAGGGACTGTCACCAGGGTGACCAGTGCCGAGTTATGATGTCACAATGCCCCCTTAGACAGGTCTCAGTCAAGGGTCTGTCACCTGGGTGCCCAGTGCAGAGTTATGATGTCACAATGCCCCCTTAGGAAAATCACAGACAAGGGTCTTTCACCTGGGTGACCAGTGCAGGGTTATGATGTCACAATTCCCCCTGAGACAGAGCAGAGTTAAGTGTATGTCACCCGGTTGACCAGTGCACAGTTATGATGTCACAATGCCCCCTTAGGCAGATCACGGGGAAGGGTCTGTCACCAGGGTGACCAGTGCAGAGTCATCGTGTCACATTGCCCCCTGAGGCAGATCATGTACAATGGTCTTTCACCTGGGTGACAAGTGAAGAGTTATGATGTCACAATGCCCACTTAGGGAGGTCAAAGAAAAGGGTCTGTCACCTGGGTGACCAGTGCAGAATTGTGATGTCACAATGCCCCCTTAGGCTGATCACAGAAAAGGGTCTGTCACCTGGGTAACCAGTGCAGGGTTATGATACCACAATGCCCCCTTACGGAGATCACACACAAGGGTCTGTCACCTGCGTGACCAGTGCAGAGTTATGATGTCACAATGCCCCCTTAGGCAGATCACAGTCAAGGGTCTGTCACCTGGGTGACCAGTGCTGGGTTATGATGTCACAATGCCACTTTAGGCAGATCACAGACAAGGGTCTCTCACCTGAGTGACCCGTGCAGTGTTATGATGTCAGAATGCCCACTTAGGTAGATCACTGACAAGAGACTGTCACCAGGGTGACTAGTGCAAATTTATGATGTCTCAATGCCCCCTTACAGAGATCAGAGACAACGGTCTGTCACCTGGGTGACCAGTGCAGAGTTATGATATCACAATGCCCCCTTAGGCAGATCACAGACAAGGTCCTGTCACCTGGGTGATCAGTGCAAAGTTATGATGTCACAATGCCCCTTTAGGCAGATGACAAACAAGGGTCTTTTACCTGGGTGACAAGTGAAGGTTTATGATGTCACAATGCCCCACTAGGCATATCACAGACAATTGTCCATCACCTCGGTGACCAGTGCACAGTTGTGAGATCACAATGCCCCGTTAGACAGATCACGGAAAAGGGTCGGTCACCACGGTGAGCAGTGCAGAATTATGATGTCACAATGCATGCTAAGGCATATCACAGACAAGGGTCTGTCATCAAGGTGACCAGTGCAGGTTTATGATGTCAAAATACCCCTTTAGGTAGATCACAGACAAGCGTCTCTCAGCTGGGTGACCCGTGCAGACTTATGAAGTCACAATGCCCCATTAGGAAAAGAACGGACAAGGGACTGTCACCAGGGTGACCAGTGCAGAGTTATGATGTCACAATGCCCCTTAGACAGATCACAGACAAGGCTCTGTCACCTGGTTGACCAATGAAGTGTTATGATGTCACAGTGCCCCCTTAGGCAGATCACAGACAGGGGTCTGTCACCTGGGTGACCAGTGCAGAGTTATGATGTCACAATTCCCCCTTAGACAGATCACACAAAAGGGTATGTCATCTGCGTGATCAGTGCAGAGTTATGATGTCACAATGCCCCCTTAGGCAGATCACAGACATGGGTCTGTCACCCCGGTGACCAGTGCAGAATTATGATGTCACAATGCACCCTTAGGCAGATCACAGACAAGGGTCTGTCACCTGGGTGACCAGTGCAGGATTATGATGTCCCAATGCCCCCTTAGGCATATCAGAGACATGGGTCGTTAACTTGGCTGACCAGTGCGGAGTTAGGATGTCACAATGCTCCCTTAGGCAGATCACGGACAAGGGTCTGTCACCAGGGTGACCAGTGCAGTGTTATGAAGTCACTATGCCCCCTTAGGCAGATCACACACAAGGGTCTGTCACCTGGGTGACCAGTGCAGAGTTATGATATCACAATGCCCCCTTAGGCAGATCACAGACAAGGGTCTGACACCTGAGTGACCAGTGCAGTGTTATGATGTCACAATGGCCCCTTAGGCAAATCACAGACAAGGTCTGTATCCTGGGTGACCAGTGAAGGGTTATGATGTCACAATGCCACCTTGGGCAGATCGGAGACAAGGGTCTGTCACCTCCGTGACCAGTGCAGGGTTATGATGTCATCATGCCCCTTTAGGCAGATAACAAACAAACGTCGCTCACCTGGGTGACCCGTGCAGAGTTATGAAGCACAATGCCATATTAGGGAGCAAACGGAAAAGGGACTGTCACCAGGGTGAGCAGTGCAGAGTTATGATGGCACAATGCCCCCTTAGGCAGATCACAGACACGGGTCTGTCACCTGGGTGACCAGTGCAGAGTTATGATGTCACAATGTCCACTTAGGCAGAACAAAGACAAGGTTCTGTCACCTGGGTGACTAGTGCAGAGTTATGATGTCACAATGCCCCCTGAGGCACATCACAGACACGGGTCTGTCACCTGGGTGACCAGAGCAGAGTTATGATGTCGCATTGCCCCCTTACGCAGATCACAGAAAATGTTCTCTCACCTGGGTGATCAGTGCAGAGTTATAATGTCACAATGCCCCCTTAGGCAGATAACAGACAAGGGCCTGTCACCGGGGTGAACAGTGTAGAGTTATGATGTCATAATGCCACGTCAGGCAGATCACAGACAAGGGTATTTCACCTGGGTGACAAGTGCAGAGATATGATGTCACAATTCCCCCTTAGACAGATCACACAAAAGGGTATGTCATCTGCGTGATCAGTGCAGAGTTATGATGTCAATATGCCCCCTTAGGAAGATCAGAGAGAAGAGTCTGTCACCTGGGTTACCAGTGCAGGGTTAGAATGTCACAATGCCCCCTTAGGCAGATCACGGGAAAGGGTCTGTCACCAGGGTGATCAGTGCAGGGTTATGATGTCACAATGCCCCCTTAGGCAGATCACAGAGAGGGGTCTGTCACCTGGGTGACCAGTGCAGGGTTATGATGTCACAAATCCCCCTTAGGCAGATCATAGACAAGTGTCTGTCACCTGGGTGACGACTGAAGAGTTATGATGTCACAATGCCCCCTTAGGCAGATCACAGACAAGGGTGTCACCTGGGTGACCAGTGCACCCTCATGATGTAACAATGCCCGCTTAGGCAGATCACAGTCAAGGTTCTGTCACCTGGGTGACCAGTGCAGGGTTATGATGTCACAATGCCCCCTTAGGCAGATCACAAACAAGGGTCTCTCACCACGGTGCCCAGTGCAGAATTATGATGTCACAATGCCCCCTTAGGCAAATCACGGTCAAGGGCTTGTCACCTGGGTGACCAGTGCAGAGTTATGATATCACAATGCCCCCTTAGGCAGATCACAGACAAGGGCCTGTCACCTGGGTGACCAGTGCAGAGTTATGATGTGACAATACCCCCTTAGGCAGATCACAGACAAGGTTCTATCACCTGCGTGACAAGTGCAGAGTGATGATGTCACAATGCACCCTTCGGCAGATCACTGACAGGGATCCATCACCTGGGTGACCAGTGCACAGTTGTGATGTCACAATGCCCCCTTTGACAGATCACAGACAAGGGTCAGTCACCTGGGTCCCCAGTGCAGAGTTATGATGTCACAATGCCCCCTTAGGCAGATGTCAGACAAGGGTCTGTCACCTGGGTGACCAGGGCAGAGTTATGATGTCACAAAGACACCTAAGGCTGATCACATATAAGGGTCTGTCACCTCGGTGTCCAGTGCAGGGTTATGATGTCACAATGCCCCCTTAGGCAGATGAGAGAAAAGGGTCTGTCTCCTGGGTGACCAGTGCAGAGTTATGATGTCACAATGCCCCCTTAGGCAGACCATGGACAAGGTTCTGGCAGCAGGGTGATCAGTGCAGAGTTCTGATGTCACAATGCCCCCTTAGGCAAATCACGGTCAAGGGTCTGTCACGTGGGTGACCATTGCAGAGTAATGATATCAAGATGCCCCCTTAGGCAGATCACAGACTTGGGCCTGTCACCTGGGTGACCAGTGCAGAGTTATGATGTCACAATGCCCCCTTTGGCAGATCACAGACAAGGGTCTATCACCTGGGTGACATGTGCAGAGTTATGATGTCACAATGCACCCTTAGGCAGATCACTCACAGGGGTCAGTCACCTGGGTGACCAGTGCACAGTTGTGATGTCACAATGCCCCCTTTGACAGATCAGAGTCAATGGTCTGACACCTGGGTGCCCAGTGCAGAGTTATGATGTCACAATGCCCCTTATGCAGATCTCAGACAAGGTTCTGTCACCTGGGTGTCCAGGGAAGAATTATGATGTCACAATCATCCGTTAGGCAGATCACAGACAAGGGTCTGTCACTGGGTGACCAGCGCAGAGTTATTATGTCAAAATATCCCCTTAGGCAGATCACAGACATGGGTCTTTCACCGGGGTGACCATCGCAGAGTTATGATGTCACAATGCCCCCTTCAGCAGAACAGAGACAAGGGTCTGTCACCTGGGTGACCAGTGCAGAGTTATGATGTCACAATGCCCCCTTAGGCAGATCACGGGCAAGGGTCTGTCACCAGGTTGACCAATGCAGGGTTATGGGGTCACAATGCCCCCTTAGGCATATCATAGACAAGGGTCTGACACCGGGGTGACCAGTGCAGAGTTTTGATATCACAATGCCCCCTTAGGCAAATCACAGACAAGGGTCTTTCACCTGGGTGACCTGTGCAGAGATATGATGTCACAATGCCCCCTTAGGCAGATCTCCAAGAAGGGTCTTCCACCTGGGTGACCTGTGCAGAGCTAAAATGTCACAATGCCCCCTTAGGCAGATCACAGACAAGGATCTGTCAGCTTGGTGACCAGTGCAGAATTATGATGTCACAATGACCCCTTAGGCAGATCACAGACAAGGGTCTGTCACCTGGGTGACCAGTGCAGAGTTACGATGTCACAATGCCCCCTTAGGCAGATCTCAGACAAGGGTATTTCACCTGGGTTACCAGTGCAGAGCTAAAATGTCACAATGCCCCTTAGGGAGATCACAGACAAGGATCTGTCACCTGGGTGACCAGTGAAGAGTTATGATGTCACAATGCCCCATTAGGCAGATAACGGACAAGGGACTGTCACCAGGGTGACCAGTGCCGAGTTATGATGTCACAATGCCCCCTTAGACAGGTCTCAGTCAAGGGTCTGTCACCTGGGTGCCCAGTGCAGAGTTATGATGTCACAATGCCCCCTTAGGCAGATCTCAGACATGGGTCTTTCACCTGGGTGACGAGTGCAGAGCTATGATGTCACAATGCCCCTTATGCAGATCTCAGACAAGGTTCTGTCACCTGGGTGTCCAGGGAAGAATTATGATGTCACAATGATCCGTTAGGCAGATCAAAGACAAGGGTCTGTCACTGGGTGACCAGCGCAGAGTTATTATGTCAAAATATCCCCTTAGGCAGATCACAGACATGGGTCTTTCACCGGGGTGACCATCGCAGAGTTATGATGTCACAATGCCCCCTTCAGCAGAACAGAGACAAGGGTCTGTCACCTGGGTGACCAGTGCAGAGTTTTGCTGTCACAATGCCCCCTTAGGCAGATCACGGGCAAGGGTCTGTCACCAGGTTGACCAATGCAGGGTTATGATGTCACAATGCCCCCTTAGGCATATCATAGACAAGGGTCTGACACAGGGGTGACCAGTGCAGAGTTTTGATATCACAATGCCCCCTTAAGCAGATCACAGACAAGGGTCTGTCACCTGGGTGACCAGTGCAGAGTTACGATGTCACAATGCCACTTTAGGCAGATCTCAGACAAGGGTATTTCACCTGGGTTACCAGTGCAGAGCTAAAATGTCACAATGCCCCTTAGGGAGATCACAGACAAGGATCTGTCACCTGGGTGACCAGTGAAGAGTTACGATGTCACAATGCCCCATTAGGCAGATAACGGACAAGGGACTGTCACCAGGGTGACCAGTGCCGAGTTATGATGTCACAATGCCCCCTTAGACAGGTCTCAGACAAGGGTCTGTCACCTGGGTGCCCAGTGCAGAGTTATGATGTCACAATGCCCCCTTAGGCAGATCTCAGACATGGGTCTTTCACCTGGGTGACGAGTGCAGAGCTATGATGTCACAATGCCCCCTTAGGCAGGTCACGGACAAGCGTCTGCCACCGTGGTGACCAGTGCAGAGTTATGATGTCACAATGCCCCCTTAGGTAGATCACAGACAAGGGTCTGTCACCTGCGTGACCAGTGCCGAGTTATGATATCAAAATGCCCCCTTAGGCAGATCACAGACAACGGTCTGATACCTGGGTGACCATTGCAGGGTTATGATGTCACAATGCCCCTTCAGGCAGATCACAGAGAAGGGTCTGCAACCTGGGTGGTCATTGCTGGGTTATGGTGTCACTATGGCCCCTTAGGCAGATCAGAGACATGGGTCTGTCTCCTGGGTGACCAGTGCATAGTTATGATGTCACAATGCCCCCTTAGGCAGATCACGAACAAGGGTCTGTCAGCAAGGTGACCACTGCAGAGTTATGATGTCACAATGCCCCCTTAGGCGAATCACAGAAAATGGTCTGTCACCTGGGTGACCAGTGCAGAGTTATGATGTCACAATGGCCGCTTAGGCAGATCAAAGGCATGGGTCAGTAACTTGGGTGACCATTGCAGAGTTATGATGTCGCAATGCCCCCTTCGACCGATGACAGACAAGGGTCTGTCGCCTGGGTGACCAGCGAAGAGTTATGATGTCACGATGTCCTCTGAGGCACATCAAAGACAAGGGTCTGTCACCTGGGTGACCACTGCAGAGTTATGATGTCACAATGACCTCTTAGGTAGATCACAGACAAGAGTCTGTCACCTGGGTGACCAGTGCACCGTTATGATGTCACAATGCTCCCTTAGAGAGACCACAGAAAAGGGTCTCTCACCACCGTGACCAGTGCAGAGTTATGATGTCACAATGCCTCCTTAGGGAGGTCACAGAAAAGGGTCTGTCACCACGATGACCAATGCAGAATTATGATGTCACAATGCCCCCTTAGGCAGATCACAGACAAGGGTCTGTCACCTGGGTGACCAGTGCAGAGTTAGGATTTCATAGTGCCCCCTTAGGCAAATCACAGACAAGGGAGAGTCACCTAGGTGAACAGTTCAGAGTTATGATATCACAATACCACCTTAGGCAGATCACAGACAAGGACCTGTGACTTGGGTGACCAGTGAAGAGTTAAGATGTCATAATGCCCATTTATCCAGATCATAGACAAGGGTATGTCACCTGCGTGTCCAGTGCAGAGTTCTGATGTCACAATGCCCCCTTAGGCAGATCACAGACAAGGGTCTGTCACCTGGGTGTCCAGTGCAAAGTCATGATGTCACAATGCGCCCTTTCGCAGATCACAGACAATGGTCTGTCACCTGGGTGACAAGTGCAGAATTATGATGTCACAATGCCCCCTTAGGCAGATCACAGACAAGGGTCTGTCACCTGGGTGACCAGTGCAGAGTTATGATGTCACAATGCCTCCTTAGGGAGGTCACAGAAAAGGGTCTGTCACCACGATGACCAATGCAGAATTATGATGTCACAATGCCCCCTTAGGCAGATCACAGACAAGGGTCTGTCACCTGGGTGACCAGTGCAGAGTTATGATGTCACAATGCCCCCTTAGGCATATGACAGACATAGGTCTGTCACCTGGGTGACCAGTGCAGACTTATGGTATCACAATGCAACCTTAGGCACATCACAGACAAGGGCCTGTCACCTGGGTGACCAGTGCAGAGGTGAGATGTCACAATGCCCGCTGAGGCAGAACACAGGCAATGTTCTTTAACCTGGGTGACCAGTGCAGAGCTATGATGTCACAATGCCCCTTAGGCAGATCACAGACAAGGTTCTGTCTCCTGGGTGACCAATGCAGAGTTTTGATTTCACAGTGCCCCCTAAGGCAGATCACTGACAATGTTCTGTCACCTGGGTGTCCAGTGCAGGGTTATGATGTCACAATGCCAACTTAGGCAGATCAGAGACAAGGGTCTGTCACTTGGGTGACCAGTGCACAGTTATGATGTCACGATGCCCCTTTACGCAGATCAACAACAAGGGTCTCTCACCTGGGTGACCAGTGCAGAGTTATGATGTCACAATGCCCCCTTAGGCAGATCACGGACACGGACCTGTCACCATGGTGACCAATGTAGAGTTATGATGTCACAACGCCCCCTTAGGCAGATCACGGACAAGGGTCTGTCACCTGGGTGACCAGTGCACAGTTATGATGTCACAATGTCCCCTTAGGCAGCTGATATACAAGGGTCTTTCACCTGGGTGACCTGTGCAGAGTTAAGATGTCACAATGCCCCCTTAGGCAGATCAGAGACAAGGTTCTGTCACCTGGCTGACCAGTGCTCAGGTATGATGTCACAATGCCCCCTTAGGCAGATCATAGACAAGGTTGTTTCACCATGGTGAACACAGCAGAGTTATGATGTCACAATGCCCCCTTAGGCAGATCACAGTCAGGGGCCTGTCACCTGGGTGACCCGGGCAGGGTTATGAAGTCACTATGCCCCCTTAGGCAGATCACAGACAAGAGTTTTCGACGTGGGTGACCCGTGCAGAATTATGATGTCACAATGCCCCCTTCGGCAGATCACAGACAGGGGTCTGCCACCTGGGGGACCAGTGCAGCGTTATGATGTCACAATGCCCCCTTAGGCAGAGCACGGACAAGGGTCTGTCAGCTGGGTGACCAGTGCAGAGTTATGATGTAACAATACCCCTTAGGCAGATAACGGACTAGGGTCTGTCACCAGGGAGACCAGTGCAGAGTAATGATGTCGCAATGCCCCCTTAGGCAGATCACAGACGTGGGTTGCTCACCTGGGTGGCCAGCGCATAGTTATGATGTCACAATGCCCCTTAGACAGATCACAGACAGGGGTCTGTCACTTGGGTGTCCAGTACAGAGTTGTGATGTCACAATGACCCCTTAGTGATATCACAGACAAGGGTCTGTCACCTGGGAGACCATTGCAGTTTTATGATGTCACAATGCCCCCTTTGGCACATCAGAGACAAGGGTCTGTCTCCTGGGTGACCAGTGCAGAGTTTTGAGGTCACAATTTCCCCCTAGGCAGATCACGGACAAGGGCCTGTCAGCAGGGTGACCAGTGCATAGTTATGATGTCACAATGCCCCCTTAGGCAGATCACAGACAAGGGTCTGTCACCTGGGTGACCAGTGCAGAGTTATGATGTCACAATTACCCCTTAGGCAGATAACAAAGAAGGGTCTGTCACCTGGGTGACCAGTGCAGGGTTATGATGTCACAATGCCCCCTTAGGCAGATCGGAGACAAGGGTCTGTCACCTGGGTGACCAGTGCAGAGTTATGATGTCACAATGCCCCCTTAGGCAGGTCACGGACAAGCGTCTGCCACCGGGGTGACCAGTGCAGAGTTATGATGTCACAATGCCCCCTTAGGTAGATCACAGACAAGGGTCTGTCACCTGCATGACCAGTGCAGAGTTATGATATCAAAATGCCCCCTTAGGCAGATCACAGACAAGGGTCTGATACCTGGGTGACCATTGCAGGGTTATGATGTCACAATGCCCCTTCAGGCAGATCACAGAGAAGGGTCTGCAACCTGGGAGGTCATTGCTGGGTTATGGTGTCACTATGGCCCCTTAGGCAGATCAGAGACATGGGTCTGTCTCCTGGGTGACCTGTGCAGAGATATGATGTCACAATGCCCCCTTAGGCAGATCTCCAAGAAGGGTCTTCCACCTGGGTGACCAGTGCAGAGCTAAAATGTCACAATGCCCCCTTAGGCAGATCACAGACAAGGATCTGTCAGCTTGGTGACCAGTGCAGAATTATGATCTCACAATGACCCCTTAGGCAGATCACAGACAAGGGTCTGTCACCTGGGTGACCAGTGCAGAGTTACGATGTCACAATGCCCCCTTAGGCAGATCTCAGACAAGGGTATTTCACCTGGGTTACCAGTGCAGAGCTAAAATGTCACAATGCCCCTTAGGGAGATCACAGACAAGGATCTGTCACCAGGGTGACCAGTGCCGAGTTATGATGTCACAATGCCCCCTTAGACAGGTCTCAGACAAGGGTCTGTCACCTGGGTGCCCAGTGCAGAGTTATGATGTCACAATGCCCCCTTAGGCAGATCTCAGACACGGGTCTTTCACCTGGGTGACGAGTGCAGAGCTATGATGTCACAATGCCCCCATAGGCAGATCACAGTCAAGGGTCTGTCACATGGGGGCCAGTGCAGCCTTATGATGTCACAATGCCCCCTTAGGCAGATCACAAAGAAGGGTCTGTCACCAGGGTGACCAGTGCAGGTTTATGATGTCACAATGCCCCCTTAGATCACAGAGAAGGGTCTGTCACCTGGGTGACAAGTGCAGAGTTATGAGGTCACAATGCCCACTTAGGCAGATGACAGACAGGGATCTGTCACCTGGGTGAACAGTGGAGAGTTATGATTTCACAATGACCCCTTAGTGAGATCACAGACCACGGTCTGTCACCTGGGCGACCAGTGCAGAGTTGTGATATCACAATGCCCCCTTAGGTAGATTACAGACAAGGGCCTGCCACCTGGGTAACCAGTGCAGATTTGTAATGTCACAAACCCCCTTAGGCAGATCACAAAGAAGGGTCTGTCACCTGGGTGAGCAGCGCAGAGTTATGAAGTCACAATATCCCCTTAGGCAGATCATAGACATTGTTCTTTCACCGGGGTGACCACCGCAGAGTTATGATGTCACAATGCCCCCTTAGGCAGATCAGAGAAAAGTGTCTGTCACCCGGGTGACCAGCCCAGAGTTACGATGTCACAATGCCCCCTTAAGCAGATCACCGGCAAGGGTCTGTCACCAGGTTGACCAATGCAGGGTTATGATGTCACAATGTCCCCTTAGGCATATCACAGACAAGGGACTGTCACTCGGGTGACCACTGCATAGTTTTGATATCACGATGCCCCCTTAGGGAGATCACAGACAAGGGTCTTTCGCCTGGGTGACCTGTGCAGAGTTATGATGTCACAATGCACCCTTAGGCAGATCTCCGACAAGGGTCTTTCACCTGGGTGACCAGTGCAGAGCTAAAATGCCACAATGCCCCCTTAGGCAGATCACAGACAAGGATCTGTCACCTGGGTGACCAGTGCAGAGTGTTGATGCCACAATGACCCCTTAGGCAGATCACAGACAAGGGTTTGTCACCTGGGTGACCAGTGCAAAGTTATGATGTCACAATGCCCCCTTAGGCAAATCACAGACAAGGGTCTTTCACATGGGTGACCAGTGTAGAGGTAAAATGTCACAATGCCCCTGTAGGCAGATCACACACAAGGATCTGTCACCTGGGTGAGAAGTGCAGAGTTATGATGTCACAGTGCCCCCTTAGAAAGATGTCAGACAAGGGTCTGTCATCTGGGTGAAATGTGCTGTGTTATGATGTCGCAATGCCCCCTTAGGCAGGTCACAGACATGGGTCTGTCACCTGGGAGACCAGTGCAGAGTTATGATATCACAATGCCCCCTTAGGCAGATCATAGAATACGGCCTGTCACCTGGGTGACCAGCGCAGACTTATGATGTCACAATGCCCCCTTAGGCAGATCAAAGACAAGGTTCTGTCATCTGGGTGTCCCGGGAGGAATTATCATGTCATAATGCCCCCTTAGTCAGATCACAAACAAGGGTCTGTCACCTGGGTGACCAGCGCAGAGTTATGATGTCAGAATATCCCCTTAGGCAGATCACAGACATGAGTCTCACACGTGGGTGACCAGCGCCGAGTTATGATGTCACAATGCCTCCTTATTCAGATATCAGAGAAGGTTCTGTCTCCTCGGTAACCATTGCAGGGATTTGATGTCCCAATGCCACCTTAGGCAGATCAGAGACAAGGGTCTGTCTCCTGGGTGACAAGTGCAGAGTTATCATGTCAGAATGCCCCCTTATGCAGATCACCGGCAAGGGTCTGTCAATAGGGTGACCAATGCAGAGTTATGATGTCACTATGCCCCCTGAGGTCTATCACAGACAAGGGTATGTCACCTGGGTGACGAGTGCAGAGTTGTGATATCACAATGCCCCCTTAAGCAGATCACGGACAAGGGTCTGTAACCTAGGTGACCAGTGCAGAGTTATGATGTCAAAATGCCCCCTTAGGCAGATCTCAGACTTGGGTCTTTCACCTGGGTGACCAGTGCAGAGCTATGATGTCACAATGCCCCCTTAGGCAGATCACAGAGAAGGGTCCCTCACCTGGGTGACCATTGCAGGGTTATGATGTCACAATGCCCTCTTAGGCAGATCAGAGACAAGGTTCTGTCTCCTGGGTGACCAGTGCAGAGTTATGATGAGACAATGAACCCTTAGGCAGATCACGGACAAGGGTCTGTCAGCAGGGTGACCAATGCAGAGTTATGATGTCTCAATGCCCCCTTAGGCAGATCACAGGCAGGGGTCCGTCACCTGGGTGACCAGTGCACACTTGTGATGTCACATTGCCCCCTTTGACAGATCACAGTCAAGGGTCTGTCACCACGGTGGTCAGTGCAATGTTATGATGTCACAATGCCCCCTTAGGCAGATCACAGACAAGGGTCTGTCACCCGGGTGACCAGTGCAGGGTTATGATGTTGCAATGCCCCTTTAGGCAGATCACACACAAGCGTCTGTCACCTGGGTGACCTGTGCAGAGTTATGATGTCACAATGACCCCTTATTGAGATCACAGACAAGGGTCTGTCACCTGGGTGACCAGTGCAGAGTTATGATGTCACAATTCCCCCTTAGGCAGATCATAGAGAAGGGTCTGTCACCTCTGTGACACGCACGGAGTTAGGATGTCACAATGCCCACATAGTCAGATCACAGACAAGGGTCTTTAACCTGGGTGACCAGTGCAGAGTTATGATGTCACAATGCCCCCTTAGGCAGATCAGAGACAAGGTTCTGTCACCTGGGTGACCAGTGCACAGTCATGATATCACAATGCCCCCTTAGGCAGATCACAGACATGGGTCTGTCACCAAGGTGACCAGTGCAGAATTATGATGTCACAATGCACCCTTAGGCAGATTACAGAAAGGGGTCTGTCACCTTCCTGACCAGTGCAGGGTTACGATGTCACAATGCCCACATAGTCAGATCACATACAAGGTTCTCTCACCTGGGTGACCAGCGCAGAGTTATGATGTCACAATGCCCCCTTAGGCATATCAGAGACTAGGGTCTGTCACCTGTGTGACCAGTGCAGAGTTATGATGTCACAATGCCCCCTTAGGCAGATCACGGGCAAGGGTCTGTCACCAGGGTGACCAATGCAGAGTTATGATGTCACAATGCCCCCTTAGGTATATCACAGTTAAGGGTCTGTCCCCTGGGTGACCAGGGCAGAGGTATGATGTCACAATGAAGATTTAGGCAGATCACAGACAAGGGTCTGTCACCTGGGTTACCAGTGAAGAGTTATGATGTCACAACGCACCCTTAGGCAGATCACAGACAAAGGTCTTTCAGCTGGGTGACCAGTGCAGAGTTATGATGTCACAATTCCCCCTTAGGCAGATCACAGACAAGGATCTGTCACCTGGGTGACCAGAGCGCAATTATGATTTCACAATGCCCCCTTAGGCAGATCACAGATAACGGTCTTTAACCCGGTCACCAGCGCAAAATTATGATGTCACAATACCCACTTAGGCAGATCACAGAGAAGGGTCTGTCACATGGGTGACCAGTGCAAAGTTATGATGTCACAATGCCCCAATAGACAGATCACAGACAAGGGTCTGTCACCTGGGAGACCAGTGCAGCTTTATGATGTCACCATGCCACCTTAGGCAGATCAGAGACAAGAGTCAGTCACCTGGGTGACCAGTACAGAACTATGATGTCACAATGCCCCTTAGGCAGATCACGGACAAGGGTGTGTCACCAGAGTGAGCAATGCAGAGATATGAAGTCACAGTGACCCCTTAGGCATATCTCAGACAATGGTCTGTCACCTGGTTCACCAGAGCAGAGTTATGATATCACAATGCCCCTTTAGGCACATCGCAGACAAGGTCCTGTCTCCTGGGTGACCAGTGCTTGGTTATGATGTCCCAATGCCCCCTTAGGGAGATCAAAGACAACGGTCTGTCACCTTGGTGACCAGTGCAGAATTATGATATCACAATGCCCCATTAGGAGGATTAAAGACAAGGGTCTTTCACATTGGTGACCAGTGTAGAGTTATGAAGTCACAATGCCTCCATAGGCAGATCACAGACAAGGGCCTGTCACCTGGGTGACGGGTGCAGAATTTCGATCTCACAATGCCCACTTAGGGAGATCAAAGAAAATCGTCTGTCGCCTGGGTGTCCAGTGCAGAACTGTGACATCACAATGCCCCCTCAGGCATATCACAAACAAGGTTCAGTCACCTGGGTGACAAGCGCAGAGTTATGATGTCACAAAGCTCCTTAGGCAGATCACAGATCACAGACAAGGGTCTGTCACCTAGGTGACCAATGTAGAGTTATAATGTCACAATGCCCCCTTAGGCAGATCACCAACAAGGATCTGTCAACTGGGTAACCAGTGCAGAGTTACGATGTCACAATGCCCACCTAGGCAGATCAAAGAAAAGGTGTTGTCACCTTGGTGACCAGTGCAGAATTATGATCTCACAATACCCCCTTAGGCCGATCACAGACAAGGGCCTGTCACCTAGGTGACCAGTGCAGAGTTATGATGTCACAATGCCCACTTAGGGATATGACAGAGAAGGGTCTGTCACTTGGGTGACCAGTGCAGAGTTATGATGTCACAATGCCCCCTTAGGCAGATAATGGACAAGCGTGTGTCCCCAGTGTGACCAGTGCAGAGTTATGAAGTCACAATGACCCCTTAGGCATATCACAGACAAGGGTCTGTCACCTGGGTCACCAGTGCAGAGTTATGACATCACAATGCCCCTTTAGGCAGATCGCAGACAAGGTCCTGTCACCTGGGTGACGAGTGCACGGTTATGATGTCCCAATGCCCCCTTAGGGAGATCAAAGACAAGGGTCTTTCACCTTGGTGACCAGTGCAGAGTTATGATATCACAATGCCCCTTTAGGCAGATCACAGACAAGGGTCTCTCTCCTGGGTGACCCGTGAAGAATTATGATGCCACAATGCACCCTTAGGCAGATTACAGACAAAGGTCTTTCACCTGGGTGACCAGTGCAGAGTTATGATGTCACAATTCCCCCTTAGGCAGATCAGAGACAAGGGTCTGTCACCACGGTGACCAGTGCAGAATTATGATGTCACAATGCCCCCTTAGGCAGAGATCAGACAAGGGTCTGTCCCCAGGGTGAGCAATGTAGAGTTGTGCAGTCACAATGCCCCCTTAGGAATATCACAGACAAGGTTCTGTCACCTGGGTGTTCAATGAAGAGTTATGATGTCACAATGCCCCTTTAGGCAGATCACACACAAAGGTCTGTCACCGGGGTTACCAGTGCAGAATTACGATGTCACAATGTAGGCTGAGTCATATCACAGACAAGGGTCTGTCACCTGGGTGACCAGGGCGGAGTCATGATGTCACAATGCAGACGTAGGCAGATAACGGACAAGGGACTGTCACCGGGGTGACCAGTGCAGAGTTACGATGTCACAATGCCGCCTTAGGCAGATCACAGACAGGGGTCTGTCACCTGCGTGACAAGTGGAGAGTTATGATGTCACATTGCCCCCTTAGACAGATCACAGACAAGGGTCTGTCACCTGGGTAACCAGTGCAGGGTTATGATGTCACAATGCCCCCTTAGACAGATGAAAGAAAATGGTCTGTCCCCACGGTGACCAGTTCATAGTTATGATGTCACAGTGCCCCCTTAGGCAGATCACAAACAAGGGTCTGTCACCTGGGTGACCAGTGCGGTGATATGATGTCACAATGACCGCTTAGGCAGATCAGAGACAAGGGTCTGTCACCAGGGTGAACAGGGCAGAGTTATGATGTCACAATGACACCTTAGACAGATCACAGAGAAGGGTCTGTCACCTGGGAGACAAGTGCAGAGTTATGATGTCACAATGTCCCCTTAGGCAGATCACACACAAGGGTCTGTCACCTGGGTGACCCGTGCAGAGTTATGATGTCACAATGCACCCTTAGGCAGATCACAGACAAGGGTCTTTCACATGGGTTACCAGGGCAGAGTTGTGATGTCACAATGCCCTCTTAGGCAGATCTAAGACAAGGGTCTGTCACCTTGGTGACCAGTGCAGAGTTATGATGTCACAATATCCCCTTAGGCAGATCACAGACAAGGGTCTTTCACCTGGGTGACAAGTGCAGAGTTATGATATCAAAATGCCCCCTTAGGCAGATCACAGACAAGGGTCCGTCACCTGGGTCACCAGTACACAGTTGTGATGTCACAAAGCCCCCTTAGGCAGATCACAGAGAAGGGTCTGTCACCGTGGTGACGAGTGCAGAGTTCTGATGTCACAATGGCCCTTTAAGAGGATCACAGACAAGGGTCTGTCACCATGGTGACCAGTGCAGGGTTATGATGTAACAATGCCCCCTTAGGCAGAGCACAGACAAGGGTCTGTCACCTGGGCGACCCGTGCATAGTCATGATATCTCAATGCCCCCTTAGTCAGATCACATTCAAGGATCTGTCAACTTGGTTATCAGTGCATGGTTATGACGTCACAATGCCGCCTTAGGGAGATCACAGACAAGGGTCTTCCACCTGGGAGACCAGTGCAGAGTTGTGATGTCACAATGCCCCGTTAGGCAGTTCAAAGACAAGGGTCTGTCACCTCGGTGACCATTGCAGAGTTATGATGTCACAATGCCCCCTTAGGCTCAACGAAGTCAGTGGACTGTCACTTGTGTGACCCGTGCAGAGTTATGATGTCACAATGGCCGCTTAGGTAGATCAAAGGCATGGGTCAGTAACCTGGGTGACCATTGCAGAGTTATGATGTCGCAATGCCCCCTCCGACCGACGACAGACAAGGGTCTGTCGCCTGGGTGACCAGCGAAGAGTTATGATGTCACGATGTCCTCTGAGGCACATCAAAGACAAGGGTCTGTCACCTGGGTGACCACTGCAGAGTTATGATGTCACAATGACCTCTTAGGTAGATCACAGACAAGAGTCTGTCACCTGGGTGACCAGTGCACCGTTATGATGTCACAATGCTCCCTTAGAGAGACCACAGAAAAGGGTCTCTCACCACCGTGACCAGTGCAGAGTTATGATGTCACAATGCCTCCTTAGGGAGGTCACAGAAAAGGGTCTGTCACCACGATGACCAATGCAGAATTATGATGTCACAATGCCCCCTTAGGCAGATCACAGACAAGGGTCTGTCACCTGGGTGACCAGTGCAGAGTTAGGATTTCATAGTGCCCCCTTAGGCAAATCACAGACAAGGGAGAGTCACCTAGGTGAACAGTTCAGAGTTATGATATCACAATACCACCTTAGGCAGATCACAGACAAGGGCCTGTGACTTGGGTGACCAGTGAAGAGTTAAGATGTCATAATGCCCATTTATCCAGATCATAGACAAGGGTATGTCACCTGCGTGTCCAGTGCAGAGTTCTGATGTCACAATGCCCCCTTAGGCAGATCACAGACAAGGGTCTGTCACCTGGGTGTCCAGTGCAAAGTCATGATGTCACAATGCGCCCTTTCGCAGATCACAGACAATGGTCTGTCACCTGGGTGACAAGTGCAGAATTATGATGTCACAATGCCCCCTTAGGCAGATCACAGACAAGGGTCTGTCACCTGGGTGACCAGTGCAGAGTTATGATGTCACAATGCCTCCTTAGGGAGGTCACAGAAAAGGGTCTGTCACCACGATGACCAATGCAGAATTATGATGTCACAATGCCCCCTTAGGCAGATCACAGACAAGGGTCTGTCACCTGGGTGACCAGTGCAGAGTTATGATGTCACAATGCCCCCTTAGGCATATGACAGACATAGGTCTGTCACCTGGGTGACCAGTGCAGACTTATGGTATCACAATGCAACCTTAGGCACATCACAGACAAGGGTCTGTCACCTGGGTGACCAGTGCACAGTTATGATGTCACAATGTCCCCTTAGGCAGCTGATATACAAGGGTCTTTCACCTGGGTGACCTGTGCAGAGTTAAGATGTCACAATGCCCCCTTAGGCAGATCACAGACAAGGTTCTGTCACCTGGCTGACCAGTGCTCAGGTATGATGTCACAATGCCCCCTTAGGCAGATCATAGACAAGGTTGTTTCACCATGGTGAACACAGCAGAGTTATGATGTCACAATGCCCCCTTAGGCAGATCACAGTCAGGGGCCTGTCACCTGGGTGACCCGGGCAGGGTTATGAAGTCACTATGCCCCCTTAGGCAGATCACAGACAAGAGTTTTCGACGTGGGTGACCCGTGCAGAATTATGATGTCACAATGCCCCCTTCGGCAGATCACAGACAGGGGTCTGCCACCTGGGGGACCAGTGCAGCGTTATGATGTCACAATGCCCCCTTAGGCAGAGCACGGACAAGGGTCTGTCAGCTGGGTGACCAGTGCAGAGTTATGATGTAACAATACCCCTTAGGCAGATAACGGACTAGGGTCTGTCACCAGGGAGACCAGTGCAGAGTAATGATGTCGCAATGCCCCCTTAGGCAGATCACAGACGTGGGTTGCTCACCTGGGTGGCCAGTGCAGAGTTATGATGTCACAATGCCCCCTTAGACAGATCACAGACAGGGGTCTGTCACTTGGGTGTCCAGTACAGAGTTGTGATGTCACAATGACCCCTTAGTGATATCACAGACAAGGGTCTGTCACCTGGGAGACCATTGCAGTTTTATGATGTCACAATGCCCCCTTTGGCACATCAGAGACAAGGGTCTGTCTCCTGGGTGACCAGTGCAGAGTTTTGAGGTCACAATTCCCCCCTAGGCAGATCACGGACAAGGGCCTGTCAGCAGGGTGACCAGTGCATAGTTATGATGTCACAATGCCCCCTTAGGCAGATCACAGACAAGGGTCTGTCACCTGGGTGACCAGTGCAGAGTTATGATGTCACAATTACCCCTTAGGCAGATAACAAAGAAGGGTCTGTCACCTGGGTGACCAGTGCAGGGTTATGATGTCACAATGCCCCCTTAGGCAGATCGGAGACAAGGGTCTGTCACCTGGGTGACCAGTGCAGAGTTATGATGTCACAATGGCCGCTTAGGCAGATCAAAGGCATGGGTCAGTAACCTGGGTGACCATTGCAGAGTTATGATGTCGCAATGCCCCCTTCGACCGATGACAGACAAGGGTCTGTCGCCTGGGTGACCAGCGAAGAGTTATGATGTCACGATGTCCTCTGAGGCACATCAAAGACAAGGGTCTGTCACCTGGGTGACCACTGCAGAGTTATGATGTCACAATGACCTCTTAGGTAGATCACAGACAAGAGTCTGTCACCTGGGTGACCAGTGCACCGTTATGATGTCACAATGCTCCCTTAGAGAGACCACAGAAAAGGGTCTCTCACCACCGTGACCAGTGCAGAGTTATGATGTCACAATGCCTCCTTAGGGAGGTCACAGAAAAGGGTCTGTCACCACGATGACCAATGCAGAATTATGATGTCACAATGCCCCCTTAGGCAGATCACAGACAAGGGTCTGTCACCTGGGTGACCAGTGCAGAGTTAGGATTTCATAGTGCCCCCTTAGGCAAATCACAGACAAGGGAGAGTCACCTAGGTGAACAGTTCAGAGTTATGATATCACAATACCACCTTAGGCAGATCACAGACAAGGGCCTGTGACTTGGGTGACCAGTGAAGAGTTAAGATGTCATAATGCCCATTTATCCAGATCATAGACAAGGGTATGTCACCTGCGTGTCCAGTGCAGAGTTCTGATGTCACAATGCCCCCTTAGGCAGATCACAGACAAGGGTCTGTCACCTGGGTGTCCAGTGCAAAGTCATGATGTCACAATGCGCCCTTTCGCAGATCACAGACAATGGTCTGTCACCTGGGTGACAAGTGCAGAATTATGATGTCACAATGCCCCCTTAGGCAGATCACAGACAAGGGTCTGTCACCTGGGTGACCAGTGCAGAGGTATGATGTCACAATGCCTCCTTAGGGAGGTCACAGAAAAGGGTCTGTCACCACGATGACCAATGCAGAATTATGATGTCACAATGCCCCCTTAGGCAGATCACAGACAAGGGTCTGTCACCTGGGTGACCAGTGCAGAGTTATGATGTCACAATGCCCCCTTAGGCATATGACAGACATAGGTCTGTCACCTGGGTGACCAGTGCAGACTTATGGTATCACAATGCAACCTTAGGCACATCACAGACAAGGGCCTGTCACCTGGGTGACCAGTGCAGAGGTGAGATGTCACAATGCCCGCTTAGGCAGAACACAGGCAAGGTTCTTTAACCTGGGTGACCAGTGCAGAGCTATGATGTCACAATGCCCCTTAGGCAGATCACAGACAAGGTTCTGTCTCCTGGGTGACCAATGCAGAGTTTTGATTTCACAGTGCCCCCTAAGGCAGATCACTGACAATGTTCTGTCACCTGGGTGTCCAGTGCAGGGTTATGATGTCACAATGCCAACTTAGGCAGATCAGAGACAAGGGTCTGTCACTTGGGTGACCAGTGCACAGTTATGATGTCACGATGCCCCTTTACGCAGATCAACAACAAGGGTCTCTCACCTGGGTGACCAGTGCAGAGTTATGATGTCACAATGCCCCCTTAGGCAGATCACGGACACGGACCTGTCACCATGGTGACCAATGTAGAGTTATGATGTCACAACGCCCCCTTAGGCAGATCACGGACAAGGGTCTGTCACCTGGGTGACCAGTGCACAGTTATGATGTCACAATGTCCCCTTAGGCAGCTGATATACAAGGGTCTTTCACCTGGGTGACCTGTGCAGAGTTAAGATGTCACAATGCCCCCTTAGGCAGATCAGAGACAAGGTTCTGTCACCTGGGTGACCAGTGCACAGTCATGATATCACAATGCCCCCTTAGGCAGATCACAGACATGGGTCTGTCACCAAGGTGACCAGTGCAGAATTATGATGTCACAATGCACCCTTAGGCAGATTACAGAAAGGGGTCTGTCACCTTCCTGACCAGTGCAGGGTTACGATGTCACAATGCCCACATAGTCAGATCACATACAAGGTTCTCTCACCTGGGTGACCAGCGCAGAGTTATGATGTCACAATGCCCCCTTAGGCATATCAGAGACTAGGGTCTGTCACCTGTGTGACCAGTGCAGAGTTATGATGTCACAATGCCCCCTTAGGCAGATCACGGGCAAGGGTCTGTCACCAGGGTGACCAATGCAGAGTTATGATGTCACAATGCCCCCTTAGGTATATCACAGTCAAGGGTCTGTCCCCTGGGTGACCAGGGCAGAGGTATGATGTCACAATGAAGATTTAGGCAGATCACAGACAAGGGTCTGTCACCTGGGTTACCAGTGAAGAGTTATGATGTCACAACGCACCCTTAGGCAGATCACAGACAAAGGTCTTTCAGCTGGGTGACCAGTGCAGAGTTATGATGTCACAATTCCCCCTTAGGCAGATCACAGACAAGGATCTGTCACCTGGGTGACCAGAGCGCAATTATGATTTCACAATGCCCCCTTAGGCAGATCACAGATAACGGTCTTTAACCCGGTCACCAGCGCAAAATTATGATGTCACAATACCCACTTAGGCAGATCACAGAGAAGGGTCTGTCACATGGGTGACCAGTGCAAAGTTATGATGTCACAATGCCCCAATAGACAGATCACAGACAAGGGTCTGTCACCTGGGAGACCAGTGCAGCTTTATGATGTCACCATGCCACCTTAGGCAGATCAGAGACAAGAGTCAGTCACCTGGGTGACCAGTACAGAACTATGATGTCACAATGCCCCTTAGGCAGATCACGGACAAGGGTGTGTCACCAGAGTGAGCAATGCAGAGATATGAAGTCACAGTGACCCCTTAGGCATATCTCAGACAATGGTCTGTCACCTGGTTCACCAGAGCAGAGTTATGATATCACAATGCCCCTTTAGGCACATCGCAGACAAGGTCCTGTCTCCTGGGTGACCAGTGCTTGGTTATGATGTCCCAATGCCCCCTTAGGGAGATCAAAGACAACGGTCTGTCACCTTGGTGACCAGTGCAGAATTATGATATCACAATGCCCCATTAGGAGGATTAAAGACAAGGGTCTTTCACATTGGTGACCAGTGTAGAGTTATGAAGTCACAATGCCTCCATAGGCAGATCACAGACAAGGGCCTGTCACCTGGGTGACGGGTGCAGAATTTCGATCTCACAATGCCCACTTAGGGAGATCAAAGAAAATCGTCTGTCGCCTGGGTGTCCAGTGCAGAACTGTGACATCACAATGCCCCCTCAGGCATATCACAAACAAGGTTCAGTCACCTGGGTGACAAGCGCAGAGTTATGATGTCACAAAGCTCCTTAGGCAGATCACAGATCACAGACAAGGGTCTGTCACCTAGGTGACCAATGTAGAGTTATAATGTCACAATGCCCCCTTAGGCAGATCACCAACAAGGATCTGTCAACTGGGTAACCAGTGCAGAGTTACGATGTCACAATGCCCACCTAGGCAGATCAAAGAAAAGGTGTTGTCACCTTGGTGACCAGTGCAGAATTATGATCTCACAATACCCCCTTAGGCCGATCACAGACAAGGGCCTGTCACCTAGGTGACCAGTGCAGAGTTATGATGTCACAATGCCCACTTAGGGATATGACGGAGAAGGGTCTGTCACTTGGGTGACCAGTGCAGAGTTATGATGTCACAATGCCCCCTTAGGCAGATAATGGACAAGCGTGTGTCCCCAGTGTGACCAGTGCAGAGTTATGAAGTCACAATGACCCCTTAGGCATATCACAGACAAGGGTCTGTCACCTGGGTCACCAGTGCAGAGTTATGACATCACAATGCCCCTTTAGGCAGATCGCAGACAAGGTCCTGTCACCTGGGTGACGAGTGCACGGTTATGATGTCCCAATGCCCCCTTAGGGAGATCAAAGACAAGGGTCTTTCACCTTGGTGACCAGTGCAGAGTTATGATATCACAATGCCCCTTTAGGCAGATCACAGACAAGGGTCTCTCTCCTGGGTGACCCGTGAAGAATTATGATGCCACAATGCACCCTTAGGCAGATTACAGACAAAGGTCTTTCACCTGGGTGACCAGTGCAGAGTTATGATGTCACAATTCCCCCTTAGGCAGATCAGAGACAAGGGTCTGTCACCACGGTGACCAGTGCAGAATTATGATGTCACAATGCCCCCTTAGGCAGAGATCAGACAAGGGTCTGTCCCCAGGGTGAGCAATGTAGAGTTGTGCAGTCACAATGCCCCCTTAGGAATATCACAGACAAGGTTCTGTCACCTGGGTGTTCAATGAAGAGTTATGATGTCACAATGCCCCTTTAGGCAGATCACACACAAAGGTCTGTCACCGGGGTTACCAGTGCAGAATTACGATGTCACAATGTAGGCTGAGTCATATCATAGACAAGGGTCTGTCACCTGGGTGACCAGGGCGGAGTCATGATGTCACAATGCAGACGTAGGCAGATAACGGACAAGGGACTGTCACCGGGGTGACCAGTGCAGAGTTACGATGTCACAATGCCGCCTTAGGCAGATCACAGACAGGGGTCTGTCACCTGCGTGACAAGTGGAGAGTTATGATGTCACATTGCCCCCTTAGACAGATCACAGACAAGGGTCTGTCACCTGGGTAACCAGTGCAGGGTTATGATGTCACAATGCCCCCTTAGACAGATGAAAGAAAATGGTCTGTCCCCACGGTGACCAGTTCAGAGTTATGATGTCACAGTGCCCCCTTAGGCAGATCACAAACAAGGGTCTGTCACCTGGGTGACCAGTGCGGGGATATGATGTCACAATGACCGCTTAGGCAGATCAGAGACAAGTGTCTGTCACCAGGGTGAACAGGGCAGAGTTATGATGTCACAATGACACCTTAGACAGATCACAGAGAAGGGTCTGTCACCTGGGAGACAAGTGCAGAGTTATGATGTCACAATGTCCCCTTAGGCAGATCACACACAAGGGTCTGTCACCTGGGTGACCCGTGCAGAGTTATGATGTCACAATGCACCCTTAGGCAGATCACAGACAAGGGTCTTTCACATGGGTTACCAGGGCAGAGTTGTGATGTCACAATGCCCTCTTAGGCAGATCTAAGACAAGGGTCTGTCACCTTGGTGACCAGTGCAGAGTTATGATGTCACAATATCCCCTTAGGCAGATCACAGACAAGGGTCTTTCACCTGGGTGACAAGTGCAGAGTTATGATATCAAAATGCCCCCTTAGGCAGATCACAGACAAGGGTCCGTCACCTGGGTCACCAGTACACAGTTGTGATGTCACAAAGCCCCCTTAGGCAGATCACAGAGAAGGGTCTGTCACCGTGGTGACGAGTGCAGAGTTCTGATGTCACAATGGCCCTTTAAGAGGATCACAGACAAGGGTCTGTCACCATGGTGACCAGTGCAGGGTTATGATGTAACAATGCCCCCTTAGGCAGAGCACAGACAAGGGTCTGTCACCTGGGCGACCCGTGCATAGTCATGATATCTCAATGCCCCCTTAGTCAGATCACATTCAAGGATCTGTCAACTTGGTTATCAGTGCATGGTTATGACGTCACAATGCCGCCTTAGGGAGATCACAGACAAGGGTCTTCCACCTGGGAGACCAGTGCAGAGTTGTGATGTCACAATGCCCCGTTAGGCAGTTCAAAGACAAGGGTCTGTCACCTCGGTGACCATTGCAGAGTTATGATGTCACAATGCCCCCTTAGGCTCAACGAAGTCAGTGGACTGTCACTTGTGTGACCCGTGCAGAGTTATGATGTCACAATGGCCGCTTAGGTAGATCAAAGGCATGGGTCAGTAACCTGGGTGACCATTGCAGAGTTATGATGTCGCAATGCCCCCTCCGACCGACGACAGACAAGGGTCTGTCGCCTGGGTGACCAGCGAAGAGTTATGATGTCACGATGTCCTCTGAGGCACATCAAAGACAAGGGTCTGTCACCTGGGTGACCACTGCAGAGTTATGATGTCACAATGACCTCTTAGGTAGATCACAGACAAGAGTCTGTCACCTGGGTGACCAGTGCACCGTTATGATGTCACAATGCTCCCTTAGAGAGACCACAGAAAAGGGTCTCTCACCACCGTGACCAGTGCAGAGTTATGATGTCACAATGCCTCCTTAGGGAGGTCACAGAAAAGGGTCTGTCACCACGATGACCAATGCAGAATTATGATGTCACAATGCCCCCTTAGGCAGATCACAGACAAGGGTCTGTCACCTGGGTGACCAGTGCAGAGTTAGGATTTCATAGTGCCCCCTTAGGCAAATCACAGACAAGGGAGAGTCACCTAGGTGAACAGTTCAGAGTTATGATATCACAATACCACCTTAGGCAGATCACAGACAAGGGCCTGTGACTTGGGTGACCAGTGAAGAGTTAAGATGTCATAATGCCCATTTATCCAGATCATAGACAAGGGTATGTCACCTGCGTGTCCAGTGCAGAGTTCTGATGTCACAATGCCCCCTTAGGCAGATCACAGACAAGGGTCTGTCACCTGGGTGTCCAGTGCAAAGTCATGATGTCACAATGCGCCCTTTCGCAGATCACAGACAATGGTCTGTCACCTGGGTGACAAGTGCAGAATTATGATGTCACAATGCCCCCTTAGGCAGATCACAGACAAGGGTCTGTCACCTGGGTGACCAGTGCAGAGGTATGATGTCACAATGCCTCCTTAGGGAGGTCACAGAAAAGGGTCTGTCACCACGATGACCAATGCAGAATTATGATGTCACAATGCCCCCTTAGGCAGATCACAGACAAGGGTCTGTCACCTGGGTGACCAGTGCAGAGTTATGATGTCACAATGCCCCCTTAGGCATATGACAGACATAGGTCTGTCACCTGGGTGACCAGTGCAGACTTATGGTATCACAATGCAACCTTAGGCACATCACAGACAAGGGTCTGTCACCTGGGTGACCAGTGCACAGTTATGATGTCACAATGTCCCCTTAGGCAGCTGATATACAAGGGTCTTTCACCTGGGTGACCTGTGCAGAGTTAAGATGTCACAATGCCCCCTTAGGCAGATCACAGACAAGGTTCTGTCACCTGGCTGACCAGTGCTCAGGTATGATGTCACAATGCCCCCTTAGGCAGATCATAGACAAGGTTGTTTCACCATGGTGAACACAGCAGAGTTATGATGTCACAATGCCCCCTTAGGCAGATCACAGTCAGGGGCCTGTCACCTGGGTGACCCGGGCAGGGTTATGAAGTCACTATGCCCCCTTAGGCAGATCACAGACAAGAGTTTTCGACGTGGGTGACCCGTGCAGAATTATGATGTCACAATGCCCCCTTCGGCAGATCACAGACAGGGGTCTGCCACCTGGGGGACCAGTGCAGCGTTATGATGTCACAATGCCCCCTTAGGCAGAGCACGGACAAGGGTCTGTCAGCTGGGTGACCAGTGCAGAGTTATGATGTAACAATACCCCTTAGGCAGATAACGGACTAGGGTCTGTCACCAGGGAGACCAGTGCAGAGTAATGATGTCGCAATGCCCCCTTAGGCAGATCACAGACGTGGGTTGCTCACCTGGGTGGCCAGTGCAGAGTTATGATGTCACAATGCCCCCTTAGACAGATCACAGACAGGGGTCTGTCACTTGGGTGTCCAGTACAGAGTTGTGATGTCACAATGACCCCTTAGTGATATCACAGACAAGGGTCTGTCACCTGGGAGACCATTGCAGTTTTATGATGTCACAATGCCCCCTTTGGCACATCAGAGACAAGGGTCTGTCTCCTGGGTGACCAGTGCAGAGTTTTGAGGTCACAATTCCCCCCTAGGCAGATCACGGAAAAGGGCCTGTCAGCAGGGTGACCAGTGCATAGTTATGATGTCACAATGCCCCCTTAGGCAGATCACAGACAAGGGTCTGTCACCTGGGTGACCAGTGCAGAGTTATGATGTCACAATTACCCCTTAGGCAGATAACAAAGAAGGGTCTGTCACCTGGGTGACCAGTGCAGGGTTATGATGTCACAATGCCCCCTTAGGCAGATCGGAGACAAGGGTCTGTCACCTGGGTGACCAGTGCAGAGTTATGATGTCACAATGGCCGCTTAGGCAGATCAAAGGCATGGGTCAGTAACCTGGGTGACCATTGCAGAGTTATGATGTCGCAATGCCCCCTTCGACCGATGACAGACAAGGGTCTGTCGCCTGGGTGACCAGCGAAGAGTTATGATGTCACGATGTCCTCTGAGGCACATCAAAGACAAGGGTCTGTCACCTGGGTGACCACTGCAGAGTTATGATGTCACAATGACCTCTTAGGTAGATCACAGACAAGAGTCTGTCACCTGGGTGACCAGTGCACCGTTATGATGTCACAATGCTCCCTTAGAGAGACCACAGAAAAGGGTCTCTCACCACCGTGACCAGTGCAGAGTTATGATGTCACAATGCCTCCTTAGGGAGGTCACAGAAAAGGGTCTGTCACCACGATGACCAATGCAGAATTATGATGTCACAATGCCCCCTTAGGCAGATCACAGACAAGGGTCTGTCACCTGGGTGACCAGTGCAGAGTTAGGATTTCATAGTGCCCCCTTAGGCAAATCACAGACAAGGGAGAGTCACCTAGGTGAACAGTTCAGAGTTATGATATCACAATACCACCTTAGGCAGATCACAGACAAGGGCCTGTGACTTGGGTGACCAGTGAAGAGTTAAGATGTCATAATGCCCATTTATCCAGATCATAGACAAGGGTATGTCACCTGCGTGTCCAGTGCAGAGTTCTGATGTCACAATGCCCCCTTAGGCAGATCACAGACAAGGGTCTGTCACCTGGGTGTCCAGTGCAAAGTCATGATGTCACAATGCGCCCTTTCGCAGATCACAGACAATGGTCTGTCACCTGGGTGACAAGTGCAGAATTATGATGTCACAATGCCCCCTTAGGCAGATCACAGACAAGGGTCTGTCACCTGGGTGACCAGTGCAGAGGTATGATGTCACAATGCCTCCTTAGGGAGGTCACAGAAAAGGGTCTGTCACCACGATGACCAATGCAGAATTATGATGTCACAATGCCCCCTTAGGCAGATCACAGACAAGGGTCTGTCACCTGGGTGACCAGTGCAGAGTTATGATGTCACAATGCCCCCTTAGGCATATGACAGACATAGGTCTGTCACCTGGGTGACCAGTGCAGACTTATGGTATCACAATGCAACCTTAGGCACATCACAGACAAGGGCCTGTCACCTGGGTGACCAGTGCAGAGGTGAGATGTCACAATGCCCGCTTAGGCAGAACACAGGCAAGGTTCTTTAACCTGGGTGACCAGTGCAGAGCTATGATGTCACAATGCCCCTTAGGCAGATCACAGACAAGGTTCTGTCTCCTGGGTGACCAATGCAGAGTTTTGATTTCACAGTGCCCCCTAAGGCAGATCACTGACAATGTTCTGTCACCTGGGTGTCCAGTGCAGGGTTATGATGTCACAATGCCAACTTAGGCAGATCAGAGACAAGGGTCTGTCACTTGGGTGACCAGTGCACAGTTATGATGTCACGATGCCCCTTTACGCAGATCAACAACAAGGGTCTCTCACCTGGGTGACCAGTGCAGAGTTATGATGTCACAATGCCCCCTTAGGCAGATCACGGACACGGACCTGTCACCATGGTGACCAATGTAGAGTTATGATGTCACAACGCCCCCTTAGGCAGATCACGGACAAGGGTCTGTCACCTGGGTGACCAGTGCACAGTTATGATGTCACAATGTCCCCTTAGGCAGCTGATATACAAGGGTCTTTCACCTGGGTGACCTGTGCAGAGTTAAGATGTCACAATGCCCCCTTAGGCAGATCAGAGACAAGGTTCTGTCACCTGGGTGACCAGTGCACAGTCATGATATCACAATGCCCCCTTAGGCAGATCACAGACATGGGTCTGTCACCAAGGTGACCAGTGCAGAATTATGATGTCACAATGCACCCTTAGGCAGATTACAGAAAGGGGTCTGTCACCTTCCTGACCAGTGCAGGGTTACGATGTCACAATGCCCACATAGTCAGATCACATACAAGGTTCTCTCACCTGGGTGACCAGCGCAGAGTTATGATGTCACAATGCCCCCTTAGGCATATCAGAGACTAGGGTCTGTCACCTGTGTGACCAGTGCAGAGTTATGATGTCACAATGCCCCCTTAGGCAGATCACGGGCAAGGGTCTGTCACCAGGGTGACCAATGCAGAGTTATGATGTCACAATGCCCCCTTAGGTATATCACAGTCAAGGGTCTGTCCCCTGGGTGACCAGGGCAGAGGTATGATGTCACAATGAAGATTTAGGCAGATCACAGACAAGGGTCTGTCACCTGGGTTACCAGTGAAGAGTTATGATGTCACAACGCACCCTTAGGCAGATCACAGACAAAGGTCTTTCAGCTGGGTGACCAGTGCAGAGTTATGATGTCACAATTCCCCCTTAGGCAGATCACAGACAAGGATCTGTCACCTGGGTGACCAGAGCGCAATTATGATTTCACAATGCCCCCTTAGGCAGATCACAGATAACGGTCTTTAACCCGGTCACCAGCGCAAAATTATGATGTCACAATACCCACTTAGGCAGATCACAGAGAAGGGTCTGTCACATGGGTGACCAGTGCAAAGTTATGATGTCACAATGCCCCAATAGACAGATCACAGACAAGGGTCTGTCACCTGGGAGACCAGTGCAGCTTTATGATGTCACCATGCCACCTTAGGCAGATCAGAGACAAGAGTCAGTCACCTGGGTGACCAGTACAGAACTATGATGTCACAATGCCCCTTAGGCAGATCACGGACAAGGGTGTGTCACCAGAGTGAGCAATGCAGAGATATGAAGTCACAGTGACCCCTTAGGCATATCTCAGACAATGGTCTGTCACCTGGTTCACCAGAGCAGAGTTATGATATCACAATGCCCCTTTAGGCACATCGCAGACAAGGTCCTGTCTCCTGGGTGACCAGTGCTTGGTTATGATGTCCCAATGCCCCCTTAGGGAGATCAAAGACAACGGTCTGTCACCTTGGTGACCAGTGCAGAATTATGATATCACAATGCCCCATTAGGAGGATTAAAGACAAGGGTCTTTCACATTGGTGACCAGTGTAGAGTTATGAAGTCACAATGCCTCCATAGGCAGATCACAGACAAGGGCCTGTCACCTGGGTGACGGGTGCAGAATTTCGATCTCACAATGCCCACTTAGGGAGATCAAAGAAAATCGTCTGTCGCCTGGGTGTCCAGTGCAGAACTGTGACATCACAATGCCCCCTCAGGCATATCACAAACAAGGTTCAGTCACCTGGGTGACAAGCGCAGAGTTATGATGTCACAAAGCTCCTTAGGCAGATCACAGATCACAGACAAGGGTCTGTCACCTAGGTGACCAATGTAGAGTTATAATGTCACAATGCCCCCTTAGGCAGATCACCAACAAGGATCTGTCAACTGGGTAACCAGTGCAGAGTTACGATGTCACAATGCCCACCTAGGCAGATCAAAGAAAAGGTGTTGTCACCTTGGTGACCAGTGCAGAATTATGATCTCACAATACCCCCTTAGGCCGATCACAGACAAGGGCCTGTCACCTAGGTGACCAGTGCAGAGTTATGATGTCACAATGCCCACTTAGGGATATGACAGAGAAGGGTCTGTCACTTGGGTGACCAGTGCAGAGTTATGATGTCACAATGCCCCCTTAGGCAGATAATGGACAAGCGTGTGTCCCCAGTGTGACCAGTGCAGAGTTATGAAGTCACAATGACCCCTTAGGCATATCACAGACAAGGGTCTGTCACCTGGGTCACCAGTGCAGAGTTATGACATCACAATGCCCCTTTAGGCAGATCGCAGACAAGGTCCTGTCACCTGGGTGACGAGTGCACGGTTATGATGTCCCAATGCCCCCTTAGGGAGATCAAAGACAAGGGTCTTTCACCTTGGTGACCAGTGCAGAGTTATGATATCACAATGCCCCTTTAGGCAGATCACAGACAAGGGTCTCTCTCCTGGGTGACCCGTGAAGAATTATGATGCCACAATGCACCCTTAGGCAGATTACAGACAAAGGTCTTTCACCTGGGTGACCAGTGCAGAGTTATGATGTCACAATTCCCCCTTAGGCAGATCAGAGACAAGGGTCTGTCACCACGGTGACCAGTGCAGAATTATGATGTCACAATGCCCCCTTAGGCAGAGATCAGACAAGGGTCTGTCCCCAGGGTGAGCAATGTAGAGTTGTGCAGTCACAATGCCCCCTTAGGAATATCACAGACAAGGTTCTGTCACCTGGGTGTTCAATGAAGAGTTATGATGTCACAATGCCCCTTTAGGCAGATCACACACAAAGGTCTGTCACCGGGGTTACCAGTGCAGAATTACGATGTCACAATGTAGGCTGAGTCATATCACAGACAAGGGTCTGTCACCTGGGTGACCAGGGCGGAGTCATGATGTCACAATGCAGACGTAGGCAGATAACGGACAAGGGACTGTCACCGGGGTGACCAGTGCAGAGTTACGATGTCACAATGCCGCCTTAGGCAGATCACAGACAGGGGTCTGTCACCTGCGTGACAAGTGGAGAGTTATGATGTCACATTGCCCCCTTAGACAGATCACAGACAAGGGTCTGTCACCTGGGTAACCAGTGCAGGGTTATGATGTCACAATGCCCCCTTAGACAGATGAAAGAAAATGGTCTGTCCCCACGGTGACCAGTTCATAGTTATGATGTCACAGTGCCCCCTTAGGCAGATCACAAACAAGGGTCTGTCACCTGGGTGACCAGTGCGGGGATATGATGTCACAATGACCGCTTAGGCAGATCAGAGACAAGGGTCTGTCACCAGGGTGAACAGGGCAGAGTTATGATGTCACAATGACACCTTAGACAGATCACAGAGAAGGGTCTGTCACCTGGGAGACAAGTGCAGAGTTATGATGTCACAATGTCCCCTTAGGCAGATCACACACAAGGGTCTGTCACCTGGGTGACCCGTGCAGAGTTATGATGTCACAATGCACCCTTAGGCAGATCACAGACAAGGGTCTTTCACATGGGTTACCAGGGCAGAGTTGTGATGTCACAATGCCCTCTTAGGCAGATCTAAGACAAGGGTCTGTCACCTTGGTGACCAGTGCAGAGTTATGATGTCACAATATCCCCTTAGGCAGATCACAGACAAGGGTCTTTCACCTGGGTGACAAGTGCAGAGTTATGATATCAAAATGCCCCCTTAGGCAGATCACAGACAAGGGTCCGTCACCTGGGTCACCAGTACACAGTTGTGATGTCACAAAGCCCCCTTAGGCAGATCACAGAGAAGGGTCTGTCACCGTGGTGACGAGTGCAGAGTTCTGATGTCACAATGGCCCTTTAAGAGGATCACAGACAAGGGTCTGTCACCATGGTGACCAGTGCAGGGTTATGATGTAACAATGCCCCCTTAGGCAGAGCACAGACAAGGGTCTGTCACCTGGGCGACCCGTGCATAGTCATGATATCTCAATGCCCCCTTAGTCAGATCACATTCAAGGATCTGTCAACTTGGTTATCAGTGCATGGTTATGACGTCACAATGCCGCCTTAGGGAGATCACAGACAAGGGTCTTCCACCTGGGAGACCAGTGCAGAGTTGTGATGTCACAATGCCCCGTTAGGCAGTTCAAAGACAAGGGTCTGTCACCTCGGTGACCATTGCAGAGTTATGATGTCACAATGCCCCCTTAGGCTCAACGAAGTCAGTGGACTGTCACTTGTGTGACCCGTGCAGAGTTATGATGTCACAATGGCCGCTTAGGTAGATCAAAGGCATGGGTCAGTAACCTGGGTGACCATTGCAGAGTTATGATGTCGCAATGCCCCCTCCGACCGACGACAGACAAGGGTCTGTCGCCTGGGTGACCAGCGAAGAGTTATGATGTCACGATGTCCTCTGAGGCACATCAAAGACAAGGGTCTGTCACCTGGGTGACCACTGCAGAGTTATGATGTCACAATGACCTCTTAGGTAGATCACAGACAAGAGTCTGTCACCTGGGTGACCAGTGCACCGTTATGATGTCACAATGCTCCCTTAGAGAGACCACAGAAAAGGGTCTCTCACCACCGTGACCAGTGCAGAGTTATGATGTCACAATGCCTCCTTAGGGAGGTCACAGAAAAGGGTCTGTCACCACGATGACCAATGCAGAATTATGATGTCACAATGCCCCCTTAGGCAGATCACAGACAAGGGTCTGTCACCTGGGTGACCAGTGCAGAGTTAGGATTTCATAGTGCCCCCTTAGGCAAATCACAGACAAGGGAGAGTCACCTAGGTGAACAGTTCAGAGTTATGATATCACAATACCACCTTAGGCAGATCACAGACAAGGGCCTGTGACTTGGGTGACCAGTGAAGAGTTAAGATGTCATAATGCCCATTTATCCAGATCATAGACAAGGGTATGTCACCTGCGTGTCCAGTGCAGAGTTCTGATGTCACAATGCCCCCTTAGGCAGATCACAGACAAGGGTCTGTCACCTGGGTGTCCAGTGCAAAGTCATGATGTCACAATGCGCCCTTTCGCAGATCACAGACAATGGTCTGTCACCTGGGTGACAAGTGCAGAATTATGATGTCACAATGCCCCCTTAGGCAGATCACAGACAAGGGTCTGTCACCTGGGTGACCAGTGCAGAGTTATGATGTCACAATGCCTCCTTAGGGAGGTCACAGAAAAGGGTCTGTCACCACGATGACCAATGCAGAATTATGATGTCACAATGCCCCCTTAGGCAGATCACAGACAAGGGTCTGTCACCTGGGTGACCAGTGCAGAGTTATGATGTCACAATGCCCCCTTAGGCATATGACAGACATAGGTCTGTCACCTGGGTGACCAGTGCAGACTTATGGTATCACAATGCAACCTTAGGCACATCACAGACAAGGGTCTGTCACCTGGGTGACCAGTGCACAGTTATGATGTCACAATGTCCCCTTAGGCAGCTGATATACAAGGGTCTTTCACCTGGGTGACCTGTGCAGAGTTAAGATGTCACAATGCCCCCTTAGGCAGATCACAGACAAGGTTCTGTCACCTGGCTGACCAGTGCTCAGGTATGATGTCACAATGCCCCCTTAGGCAGATCATAGACAAGGTTGTTTCACCATGGTGAACACAGCAGAGTTATGATGTCACAATGCCCCCTTAGGCAGATCACAGTCAGGGGCCTGTCACCTGGGTGACCCGGGCAGGGTTATGAAGTCACTATGCCCCCTTAGGCAGATCACAGACAAGAGTTTTCGACGTGGGTGACCCGTGCAGAATTATGATGTCACAATGCCCCCTTCGGCAGATCACAGACAGGGGTCTGCCACCTGGGGGACCAGTGCAGCGTTATGATGTCACAATGCCCCCTTAGGCAGAGCACGGACAAGGGTCTGTCAGCTGGGTGACCAGTGCAGAGTTATGATGTAACAATACCCCTTAGGCAGATAACGGACTAGGGTCTGTCACCAGGGAGACCAGTGCAGAGTAATGATGTCGCAATGCCCCCTTAGGCAGATCACAGACGTGGGTTGCTCACCTGGGTGGCCAGCGCAGAGTTATGATGTCACAATGCCCCCTTAGACAGATCACAGACAGGGGTCTGTCACTTGGGTGTCCAGTACAGAGTTGTGATGTCACAATGACCCCTTAGTGATATCACAGACAAGGGTCTGTCACCTGGGAGACCATTGCAGTTTTATGATGTCACAATGCCCCCTTTGGCACATCAGAGACAAGGGTCTGTCTCCTGGGTGACCAGTGCAGAGTTTTGAGGTCACAATTCCCCCCTAGGCAGATCACGGACAAGGGCCTGTCAGCAGGGTGACCAGTGCATAGTTATGATGTCACAATGCCCCCTTAGGCAGATCACAGACAAGGGTCTGTCACCTGGGTGACCAGTGCAGAGTTATGATGTCACAATTACCCCTTAGGCAGATAACAAAGAAGGGTCTGTCACCTGGGTGACCAGTGCAGGGTTATGATGTCACAATGCCCCCTTAGGCAGATCGGAGACAAGGGTCTGTCACCTGGGTGACCAGTGCAGAGTTATGATGTCACAATGGCCGCTTAGGCAGATCAAAGGCATGGGTCAGTAACCTGGGTGACCATTGCAGAGTTATGATGTCGCAATGCCCCCTTCGACCGATGACAGACAAGGGTCTGTCGCCTGGGTGACCAGCGAAGAGTTATGATGTCACGATGTCCTCTGAGGCACATCAAAGACAAGGGTCTGTCACCTGGGTGACCACTGCAGAGTTATGATGTCACAATGACCTCTTAGGTAGATCACAGACAAGAGTCTGTCACCTGGGTGACCAGTGCACCGTTATGATGTCACAATGCTCCCTTAGAGAGACCACAGAAAAGGGTCTCTCACCACCGTGACCAGTGCAGAGTTATGATGTCACAATGCCTCCTTAGGGAGGTCACAGAAAAGGGTCTGTCACCACGATGACCAATGCAGAATTATGATGTCACAATGCCCCCTTAGGCAGATCACAGACAAGGGTCTGTCACCTGGGTGACCAGTGCAGAGTTAGGATTTCATAGTGCCCCCTTAGGCAAATCACAGACAAGGGAGAGTCACCTAGGTGAACAGTTCAGAGTTATGATATCACAATACCACCTTAGGCAGATCACAGACAAGGGCCTGTGACTTGGGTGACCAGTGAAGAGTTAAGATGTCATAATGCCCATTTATCCAGATCATAGACAAGGGTATGTCACCTGCGTGTCCAGTGCAGAGTTCTGATGTCACAATGCCCCCTTAGGCAGATCACAGACAAGGGTCTGTCACCTGGGTGTCCAGTGCAAAGTCATGATGTCACAATGCGCCCTTTCGCAGATCACAGACAATGGTCTGTCACCTGGGTGACAAGTGCAGAATTATGATGTCACAATGCCCCCTTAGGCAGATCACAGACAAGGGTCTGTCACCTGGGTGACCAGTGCAGAGTTATGATGTCACAATGCCTCCTTAGGGAGGTCACAGAAAAGGGTCTGTCACCACGATGACCAATGCAGAATTATGATGTCACAATGCCCCCTTAGGCAGATCACAGACAAGGGTCTGTCACCTGGGTGACCAGTGCAGAGTTATGATGTCACAATGCCCCCTTAGGCATATGACAGACATAGGTCTGTCACCTGGGTGACCAGTGCAGACTTATGGTATCACAATGCAACCTTAGGCACATCACAGACAAGGGCCTGTCACCTGGGTGACCAGTGCAGAGGTGAGATGTCACAATGCCCGCTTAGGCAGAACACAGGCAAGGTTCTTTAACCTGGGTGACCAGTGCAGAGCTATGATGTCACAATGCCCCTTAGGCAGATCACAGACAAGGTTCTGTCTCCTGGGTGACCAATGCAGAGTTTTGATTTCACAGTGCCCCCTAAGGCAGATCACTGACAATGTTCTGTCACCTGGGTGTCCAGTGCAGGGTTATGATGTCACAATGCCAACTTAGGCAGATCAGAGACAAGGGTCTGTCACTTGGGTGACCAGTGCACAGTTATGATGTCACGATGCCCCTTTACGCAGATCAACAACAAGGGTCTCTCACCTGGGTGACCAGTGCAGAGTTATGATGTCACAATGCCGCCTTAGGCAGATCACGGACACGGACCTGTCACCATGGTGACCAATGTAGAGTTATGATGTCACAACGCCCCCTTAGGCAGATCACGGACAAGGGTCTGTCACCTGGGTGACCAGTGCACAGTTATGATGTCACAATGCCCCCTTAGGCAGATCACGGGCAAGGGTCTGTCACCAGGGTGACCAATGCAGAGTTATGATGTCACAATGCCCCCTTAGGTATATCACAGTCAAGGGTCTGTCCCCTGGGTGAGCAGAGCAGAGGTATGATGTCACAATGAAGATTTAGGCAGATCACAGACAAGGGTCTGTCACCTGGGTTACCAGTGAAGAGTTATGATGTCACAACGCACCCTTAGGCAGATCACAGACAAAGGTCTTTCAGCTGGGTGACCAGTGCAGAGTTATGATGTCACAATTCCCCCTTAGGCAGATCACAGACAAGGATCTGTCACCTGGGTGACCAGAGCGCAATTATGATTTCACAATGCCCCCTTAGGCAGATCACAGATAACGGTCTTTAACCCGGTCACCAGCGCAAAATTATGATGTCACAATACCCACTTAGGCAGATCACAGAGAAGGGTCTGTCACATGGGTGACCAGTGCAAAGTTATGATGTCACAATGCCCCAATAGACAGATCACAGACAAGGGTCTGTCACCTGGGAGACCAGTGCAGCTTTATGATGTCACCATGCCACCTTAGGCAGATCAGAGACAAGAGTCAGTCACCTGGGTGACCAGTACAGAACTATGATGTCACAATGCCCCTTAGGCAGATCACGGACAAGGGTGTGTCACCAGAGTGAGCAATGCAGAGATATGAAGTCACAGTGACCCCTTAGGCATATCTCAGACAATGGTCTGTCACCTGGTTCACCAGAGCAGAGTTATGATATCACAATGCCCCTTTAGGCACATCGCAGACAAGGTCCTGTCTCCTGGGTGACCAGTGCTTGGTTATGATGTCCCAATGCCCCCTTAGGGAGATCAAAGACAACGGTCTGTCACCTTGGTGACCAGTGCAGAATTATGATATCACAATGCCCCATTAGGAGGATTAAAGACAAGGGTCTTTCACATTGGTGACCAGTGTAGAGTTATGAAGTCACAATGCCTCCATAGGCAGATCACAGACAAGGGCCTGTCACCTGGGTGACGGGTGCAGAATTTCGATCTCACAATGCCCACTTAGGGAGATCAAAGAAAATCGTCTGTCGCCTGGGTGTCCAGTGCAGAACTGTGACATCACAATGCCCCCTCAGGCATATCACAAACAAGGTTCAGTCACCTGGGTGACAAGCGCAGAGTTATGATGTCACAAAGCTCCTTAGGCAGATCACAGATCACAGACAAGGGTCTGTCACCTAGGTGACCAATGTAGAGTTATAATGTCACAATGCCCCCTTAGGCAGATCACCAACAAGGATCTGTCAACTGGGTAACCAGTGCAGAGTTACGATGTCACAATGCCCACCTAGGCAGATCAAAGAAAAGGTGTTGTCACCTTGGTGACCAGTGCAGAATTATGATCTCACAATACCCCCTTAGGCCGATCACAGACAAGGGCCTGTCACCTAGGTGACCAGTGCAGAGTTATGATGTCACAATGCCCACTTAGGGATATGACAGAGAAGGGTCTGTCACTTGGGTGACCAGTGCAGAGTTATGATGTCACAATGCCCCCTTAGGCAGATAATGGACAAGCGTGTGTCCCCAGTGTGACCAGTGCAGAGTTATGAAGTCACAATGACCCCTTAGGCATATCACAGACAAGGGTCTGTCACCTGGGTCACCAGTGCAGAGTTATGACATCACAATGCCCCTTTAGGCAGATCGCAGACAAGGTCCTGTCACCTGGGTGACGAGTGCACGGTTATGATGTCCCAATGCCCCCTTAGGGAGATCAAAGACAAGGGTCTTTCACCTTGGTGACCAGTGCAGAGTTATGATATCACAATGCCCCTTTAGGCAGATCACAGACAAGGGTCTCTCTCCTGGGTGACCCGTGAAGAATTATGATGCCACAATGCACCCTTAGGCAGATTACAGACAAAGGTCTTTCACCTGGGTGACCAGTGCAGAGTTATGATGTCACAATTCCCCCTTAGGCAGATCAGAGACAAGGGTCTGTCACCACGGTGACCAGTGCAGAATTATGATGTCACAATGCCCCCTTAGGCAGAGATCAGACAAGGGTCTGTCCCCAGGGTGAGCAATGTAGAGTTGTGCAGTCACAATGCCCCCTTAGGAATATCACAGACAAGGTTCTGTCACCTGGGTGTTCAATGAAGAGTTATGATGTCACAATGCCCCTTTAGGCAGATCACACACAAAGGTCTGTCACCGGGGTTACCAGTGCAGAATTACGATGTCACAATGTAGGCTGAGTCATATCACAGACAAGGGTCTGTCACCTGGGTGACCAGGGCGGAGTCATGATGTCACAATGCAGACGTAGGCAGATAACGGACAAGGGACTGTCACCGGGGTGACCAGTGCAGAGTTACGATGTCACAATGCCGCCTTAGGCAGATCACAGACAGGGGTCTGTCACCTGCGTGACAAGTGGAGAGTTATGATGTCACATTGCCCCCTTAGACAGATCACAGACAAGGGTCTGTCACCTGGGTAACCAGTGCAGGGTTATGATGTCACAATGCCCCCTTAGACAGATGAAAGAAAATGGTCTGTCCCCACGGTGACCAGTTCATAGTTATGATGTCACAGTGCCCCCTTAGGCAGATCACAAACAAGGGTCTGTCACCTGGGTGACCAGTGCGGGGATATGATGTCACAATGACCGCTTAGGCAGATCAGAGACAAGGGTCTGTCACCAGGGTGAACAGGGCAGAGTTATGATGTCACAATGACACCTTAGACAGATCACAGAGAAGGGTCTGTCACCTGGGAGACAAGTGCAGAGTTATGATGTCACAATGTCCCCTTAGGCAGATCACACACTAGGGTCTGTCACCTGGGTGACCCGTGCAGAGTTATGATGTCACAATGCACCCTTAGGCAGATCACAGACAAGGGTCTTTCACATGGGTTACCAGGGCAGAGTTGTGATGTCACAATGCCCTCTTAGGCAGATCTAAGACAAGGGTCTGTCACCTTGGTGACCAGTGCAGAGTTATGATGTCACAATATCCCCTTAGGCAGATCACAGACAAGGGTCTTTCACCTGGGTGACAAGTGCAGAGTTATGATATCAAAATGCCCCCTTAGGCAGATCACAGACAAGGGTCCGTCACCTGGGTCACCAGTACACAGTTGTGATGTCACAAAGCCCCCTTAGGCAGATCACAGAGAAGGGTCTGTCACCGTGGTGACGAGTGCAGAGTTCTGATGTCACAATGGCCCTTTAAGAGGATCACAGACAAGGGTCTGTCACCATGGTGACCAGTGCAGGGTTATGATGTAACAATGCCCCCTTAGGCAGAGCACAGACAAGGGTCTGTCACCTGGGCGACCCGTGCATAGTCATGATATCTCAATGCCCCCTTAGTCAGATCACATTCAAGGATCTGTCAACTTGGTTATCAGTGCATGGTTATGACGTCACAATGCCGCCTTAGGGAGATCACAGACAAGGGTCTTCCACCTGGGAGACCAGTGCAGAGTTGTGATGTCACAATGCCCCGTTAGGCAGTTCAAAGACAAGGGTCTGTCACCTCGGTGACCATTGCAGAGTTATGATGTCACAATGCCCCCTTAGGCTCAACGAAGTCAGTGGACTGTCACTTGTGTGACCCGTGCAGAGTTATGATGTCACAATGGCCGCTTAGGTAGATCAAAGGCATGGGTCAGTAACCTGGGTGACCATTGCAGAGTTATGATGTCGCAATGCCCCCTCCGACCGACGACAGACAAGGGTCTGTCGCCTGGGTGACCAGCGAAGAGTTATGATGTCACGATGTCCTCTGAGGCACATCAAAGACAAGGGTCTGTCACCTGGGTGACCACTGCAGAGTTATGATGTCACAATGACCTCTTAGGTAGATCACAGACAAGAGTCTGTCACCTGGGTGACCAGTGCACCGTTATGATGTCACAATGCTCCCTTAGAGAGACCACAGAAAAGGGTCTCTCACCACCGTGACCAGTGCAGAGTTATGATGTCACAATGCCTCCTTAGGGAGGTCACAGAAAAGGGTCTGTCACCACGATGACCAATGCAGAATTATGATGTCACAATGCCCCCTTAGGCAGATCACAGACAAGGGTCTGTCACCTGGGTGACCAGTGCAGAGTTAGGATTTCATAGTGCCCCCTTAGGCAAATCACAGACAAGGGAGAGTCACCTAGGTGAACAGTTCAGAGTTATGATATCACAATACCACCTTAGGCAGATCACAGACAAGGGCCTGTGACTTGGGTGACCAGTGAAGAGTTAAGATGTCATAATGCCCATTTATCCAGATCATAGACAAGGGTATGTCACCTGCGTGTCCAGTGCAGAGTTCTGATGTCACAATGCCCCCTTAGGCAGATCACAGACAAGGGTCTGTCACCTGGGTGTCCAGTGCAAAGTCATGATGTCACAATGCGCCCTTTCGCAGATCACAGACAATGGTCTGTCACCTGGGTGACAAGTGCAGAATTATGATGTCACAATGCCCCCTTAGGCAGATCACAGACAAGGGTCTGTCACCTGGGTGACCAGTGCAGAGTTATGATGTCACAATGCCTCCTTAGGGAGGTCACAGAAAAGGGTCTGTCACCACGATGACCAATGCAGAATTATGATGTCACAATGCCCCCTTAGGCAGATCACAGACAAGGGTCTGTCACCTGGGTGACCAGTGCAGAGTTATGATGTCACAATGCCCCCTTAGGCATATGACAGACATAGGTCTGTCACCTGGGTGACCAGTGCAGACTTATGGTATCACAATGCAACCTTAGGCACATCACAGACAAGGGTCTGTCACCTGGGTGACCAGTGCACAGTTATGATGTCACAATGTCCCCTTAGGCAGCTGATATACAAGGGTCTTTCACCTGGGTGACCTGTGCAGAGTTAAGATGTCACAATGCCCCCTTAGGCAGATCACAGACAAGGTTCTGTCACCTGGCTGACCAGTGCTCAGGTATGATGTCACAATGCCCCCTTAGGCAGATCATAGACAAGGTTGTTTCACCATGGTGAACACAGCAGAGTTATGATGTCACAATGCCCCCTTAGGCAGATCACAGTCAGGGGCCTGTCACCTGGGTGACCCGGGCAGGGTTATGAAGTCACTATGCCCCCTTAGGCAGATCACAGACAAGAGTTTTCGACGTGGGTGACCCGTGCAGAATTATGATGTCACAATGCCCCCTTCGGCAGATCACAGACAGGGGTCTGCCACCTGGGGGACCAGTGCAGCGTTATGATGTCACAATGCCCCCTTAGGCAGAGCACGGACAAGGGTCTGTCACCTGGGTGACCAGTGCAGAGTTATGATGTCACAATGCCCCCTTAGGCATATGACAGACATAGGTCTGTCACCTGGGTGACCAGTGCAGACTTATGGTATCACAATGCAACCTTAGGCACATCACAGACAAGGGCCTGTCACCTGGGTGACCAGTGCAGAGGTGAGATGTCACAATGCCCGCTTAGGCAGAACACAGGCAAGGTTCTTTAACCTGGGTGACCAGTGCAGAGCTATGATGTCACAATGCCCCTTAGGCAGATCACAGACAAGGTTCTGTCTCCTGGGTGACCAATGCAGAGTTTTGATTTCACAGTGCCCCCTAAGGCAGATCACTGACAATGTTCTGTCACCTGGGTGTCCAGTGCAGGGTTATGATGTCACAATGCCAACTTAGGCAGATCAGAGACAAGGGTCTGTCACTTGGGTGACCAGTGCACAGTTATGATGTCACGATGCCCCTTTACGCAGATCAACAACAAGGGTCTCTCACCTGGGTGACCAGTGCAGAGTTATGATGTCACAATGCCGCCTTAGGCAGATCACGGACACGGACCTGTCACCATGGTGACCAATGTAGAGTTATGATGTCACAACGCCCCCTTAGGCAGATCACGGACAAGGGTCTGTCACCTGGGTGACCAGTGCAGAGTTATGATGTCACAATGCCCCCTTAGGCAGATCACGGGCAAGGGTCTGTCACCAGGGTGACCAATGCAGAGTTATGATGTCACAATGCCCCCTTAGGTATATCACAGTCAAGGGTCTGTCCCCTGGGTGACCAGGGCAGAGGTATGATGTCACAATGAAGATTTAGGCAGATCACAGACAAGGGTCTGTCACCTGGGTTACCAGTGAAGAGTTATGATGTCACAACGCACCCTTAGGCAGATCACAGACAAAGGTCTTTCAGCTGGGTGACCAGTGCAGAGTTATGATGTCACAATTCCCCCTTAGGCAGATCACAGACAAGGATCTGTCACCTGGGTGACCAGAGCGCAATTATGATTTCACAATGCCCCCTTAGGCAGATCACAGATAACGGTCTTTAACCCGGTCACCAGCGCAAAATTATGATGTCACAATACCCACTTAGGCAGATCACAGAGAAGGGTCTGTCACATGGGTGACCAGTGCAAAGTTATGATGTCACAATGCCCCAATAGACAGATCACAGACAAGGGTCTGTCACCTGGGAGACCAGTGCAGCTTTATGATGTCACCATGCCACCTTAGGCAGATCAGAGACAAGAGTCAGTCACCTGGGTGACCAGTACAGAACTATGATGTCACAATGCCCCTTAGGCAGATCACGGACAAGGGTGTGTCACCAGAGTGAGCAATGCAGAGATATGAAGTCACAGTGACCCCTTAGGCATATCTCAGACAATGGTCTGTCACCTGGTTCACCAGAGCAGAGTTATGATATCACAATGCCCCTTTAGGCACATCGCAGACAAGGTCCTGTCTCCTGGGTGACCAGTGCTTGGTTATGATGTCCCAATGCCCCCTTAGGGAGATCAAAGACAACGGTCTGTCACCTTGGTGACCAGTGCAGAATTATGATATCACAATGCCCCATTAGGAGGATTAAAGACAAGGGTCTTTCACATTGGTGACCAGTGTAGAGTTATGAAGTCACAATGCCTCCATAGGCAGATCACAGACAAGGGCCTGTCACCTGGGTGACGGGTGCAGAATTTCGATCTCACAATGCCCACTTAGGGAGATCAAAGAAAATCGTCTGTCGCCTGGGTGTCCAGTGCAGAACTGTGACATCACAATGCCCCCTCAGGCATATCACAAACAAGGTTCAGTCACCTGGGTGACAAGCGCAGAGTTATGATGTCACAAAGCTCCTTAGGCAGATCACAGATCACAGACAAGGGTCTGTCACCTAGGTGACCAATGTAGAGTTATAATGTCACAATGCCCCCTTAGGCAGATCACCAACAAGGATCTGTCAACTGGGTAACCAGTGCAGAGTTACGATGTCACAATGCCCACCTAGGCAGATCAAAGAAAAGGTGTTGTCACCTTGGTGACCAGTGCAGAATTATGATCTCACAATACCCCCTTAGGCCGATCACAGACAAGGGCCTGTCACCTAGGTGACCAGTGCAGAGTTATGATGTCACAATGCCCACTTAGGGATATGACAGAGAAGGGTCTGTCACTTGGGTGACCAGTGCAGAGTTATGATGTCACAATGCCCCCTTAGGCAGATAATGGACAAGCGTGTGTCCCCAGTGTGACCAGTGCAGAGTTATGAAGTCACAATGACCCCTTAGGCATATCACAGACAAGGGTCTGTCACCTGGGTCACCAGTGCAGAGTTATGACATCACAATGCCCCTTTAGGCAGATCGCAGACAAGGTCCTGTCACCTGGGTGACGAGTGCACGGTTATGATGTCCCAATGCCCCCTTAGGGAGATCAAAGACAAGGGTCTTTCACCTTGGTGACCAGTGCAGAGTTATGATATCACAATGCCCCTTTAGGCAGATCACAGACAAGGGTCTCTCTCCTGGGTGACCCGTGAAGAATTATGATGCCACAATGCACCCTTAGGCAGATTACAGACAAAGGTCTTTCACCTGGGTGACCAGTGCAGAGTTATGATGTCACAATTCCCCCTTAGGCAGATCAGAGACAAGGGTCTGTCACCACGGTGACCAGTGCAGAATTATGATGTCACAATGCCCCCTTAGGCAGAGATCAGACAAGGGTCTGTCCCCAGGGTGAGCAATGTAGAGTTGTGCAGTCACAATGCCCCCTTAGGAATATCACAGACAAGGTTCTGTCACCTGGGTGTTCAATGAAGAGTTATGATGTCACAATGCCCCTTTAGGCAGATCACACACAAAGGTCTGTCACCGGGGTTACCAGTGCAGAATTACGATGTCACAATGTAGGCTGAGTCATATCACAGACAAGGGTCTGTCACCTGGGTGACCAGGGCGGAGTCATGATGTCACAATGCAGACGTAGGCAGATAACGGACAAGGGACTGTCACCGGGGTGACCAGTGCAGAGTTACGATGTCACAATGCCGCCTTAGGCAGATCACAGACAGGGGTCTGTCACCTGCGTGACAAGTGGAGAGTTATGATGTCACATTGCCCCCTTAGACAGATCACAGACAAGGGTCTGTCACCTGGGTAACCAGTGCAGGGTTATGATGTCACAATGCCCCCTTAGACAGATGAAAGAAAATGGTCTGTCCCCACGGTGACCAGTTCATAGTTATGATGTCACAGTGCCCCCTTAGGCAGATCACAAACAAGGGTCTGTCACCTGGGTGACCAGTGCGGGGATATGATGTCACAATGACCGCTTAGGCAGATCAGAGACAAGGGTCTGTCACCAGGGTGAACAGGGCAGAGTTATGATGTCACAATGACACCTTAGACAGATCACAGAGAAGGGTCTGTCACCTGGGAGACAAGTGCAGAGTTATGATGTCACAATGTCCCCTTAGGCAGATCACACACTAGGGTCTGTCACCTGGGTGACCCGTGCAGAGTTATGATGTCACAATGCACCCTTAGGCAGATCACAGACAAGGGTCTTTCACATGGGTTACCAGGGCAGAGTTGTGATGTCACAATGCCCTCTTAGGCAGATCTAAGACAAGGGTCTGTCACCTTGGTGACCAGTGCAGAGTTATGATGTCACAATATCCCCTTAGGCAGATCACAGACAAGGGTCTTTCACCTGGGTGACAAGTGCAGAGTTATGATATCAAAATGCCCCCTTAGGCAGATCACAGACAAGGGTCCGTCACCTGGGTCACCAGTACACAGTTGTGATGTCACAAAGCCCCCTTAGGCAGATCACAGAGAAGGGTCTGTCACCGTGGTGACGAGTGCAGAGTTCTGATGTCACAATGGCCCTTTAAGAGGATCACAGACAAGGGTCTGTCACCATGGTGACCAGTGCAGGGTTATGATGTAACAATGCCCCCTTAGGCAGAGCACAGACAAGGGTCTGTCACCTGGGCGACCCGTGCATAGTCATGATATCTCAATGCCCCCTTAGTCAGATCACATTCAAGGATCTGTCAACTTGGTTATCAGTGCATGGTTATGACGTCACAATGCCGCCTTAGGGAGATCACAGACAAGGGTCTTCCACCTGGGAGACCAGTGCAGAGTTGTGATGTCACAATGCCCCGTTAGGCAGTTCAAAGACAAGGGTCTGTCACCTCGGTGACCATTGCAGAGTTATGATGTCACAATGCCCCCTTAGGCTCAACGAAGTCAGTGGACTGTCACTTGTGTGACCCGTGCAGAGTTATGATGTCACAATGGCCGCTTAGGTAGATCAAAGGCATGGGTCAGTAACCTGGGTGACCATTGCAGAGTTATGATGTCGCAATGCCCCCTCCGACCGACGACAGACAAGGGTCTGTCGCCTGGGTGACCAGCGAAGAGTTATGATGTCACGATGTCCTCTGAGGCACATCAAAGACAAGGGTCTGTCACCTGGGTGACCACTGCAGAGTTATGATGTCACAATGACCTCTTAGGTAGATCACAGACAAGAGTCTGTCACCTGGGTGACCAGTGCACCGTTATGATGTCACAATGCTCCCTTAGAGAGACCACAGAAAAGGGTCTCTCACCACCGTGACCAGTGCAGAGTTATGATGTCACAATGCCTCCTTAGGGAGGTCACAGAAAAGGGTCTGTCACCACGATGACCAATGCAGAATTATGATGTCACAATGCCCCCTTAGGCAGATCACAGACAAGGGTCTGTCACCTGGGTGACCAGTGCAGAGTTAGGATTTCATAGTGCCCCCTTAGGCAAATCACAGACAAGGGAGAGTCACCTAGGTGAACAGTTCAGAGTTATGATATCACAATACCACCTTAGGCAGATCACAGACAAGGGCCTGTGACTTGGGTGACCAGTGAAGAGTTAAGATGTCATAATGCCCATTTATCCAGATCATAGACAAGGGTATGTCACCTGCGTGTCCAGTGCAGAGTTCTGATGTCACAATGCCCCCTTAGGCAGATCACAGACAAGGGTCTGTCACCTGGGTGTCCAGTGCAAAGTCATGATGTCACAATGCGCCCTTTCGCAGATCACAGACAATGGTCTGTCACCTGGGTGACAAGTGCAGAATTATGATGTCACAATGCCCCCTTAGGCAGATCACAGACAAGGGTCTGTCACCTGGGTGACCAGTGCAGAGGTATGATGTCACAATGCCTCCTTAGGGAGGTCACAGAAAAGGGTCTGTCACCACGATGACCAATGCAGAATTATGATGTCACAATGCCCCCTTAGGCAGATCACAGACAAGGGTCTGTCACCTGGGTGACCAGTGCAGAGTTATGATGTCACAATGCCCCCTTAGGCATATGACAGACATAGGTCTGTCACCTGGGTGACCAGTGCAGACTTATGGTATCACAATGCAACCTTAGGCACATCACAGACAAGGGCCTGTCACCTGGGTGACCAGTGCAGAGGTGAGATGTCACAATGCCCGCTTAGGCAGAACACAGGCAAGGTTCTTTAACCTGGGTGACCAGTGCAGAGCTATGATGTCACAATGCCCCTTAGGCAGATCACAGACAAGGTTCTGTCTCCTGGGTGACCAATGCAGAGTTTTGATTTCACAGTGCCCCCTAAGGCAGATCACTGACAATGTTCTGTCACCTGGGTGTCCAGTGCAGGGTTATGATGTCACAATGCCAACTTAGGCAGATCAGAGACAAGGGTCTGTCACTTGGGTGACCAGTGCACAGTTATGATGTCACGATGCCCCTTTACGCAGATCAACAACAAGGGTCTCTCACCTGGGTGACCAGTGCAGAGTTATGATGTCACAATGCCCCCTTAGGCAGATCACGGACACGGACCTGTCACCATGGTGACCAATGTAGAGTTATGATGTCACAACGCCCCCTTAGGCAGATCACGGACAAGGGTCTGTCACCTGGGTGACCAGTGCACAGTTATGATGTCACAATGTCCCCTTAGGCAGCTGATATACAAGGGTCTTTCACCTGGGTGACCTGTGCAGAGTTAAGATGTCACAATGCCCCCTTAGGCAGATCAGAGACAAGGTTCTGTCACCTGGGTGACCAGTGCACAGTCATGATATCACAATGCCCCCTTAGGCAGATCACAGACATGGGTCTGTCACCAAGGTGACCAGTGCAGAATTATGATGTCACAATGCACCCTTAGGCAGATTACAGAAAGGGGTCTGTCACCTTCCTGACCAGTGCAGGGTTACGATGTCACAATGCCCACATAGTCAGATCACATGCAAGGTTCTCTCACCTGGGTGACCAGCGCAGAGTTATGATGTCACAATGCCCCCTTAGGCATATCAGAGACTAGGGTCTGTCACCTGTGTGACCAGTGCAGAGTTATGATGTCACAATGCCCCCTTAGGCAGATCACGGGCAAGGGTCTGTCACCAGGGTGACCAATGCAGAGTTATGATGTCACAATGCCCCCTTAGGTATATCACAGTCAAGGGTCTGTCCCCTGGGTGACCAGGGCAGAGGTATGATGTCACAATGAAGATTTAGGCAGATCACAGACAAGGGTCTGTCACCTGGGTTACCAGTGAAGAGTTATGATGTCACAACGCACCCTTAGGCAGATCACAGACAAAGGTCTTTCAGCTGGGTGACCAGTGCAGAGTTATGATGTCACAATTCCCCCTTAGGCAGATCACAGACAAGGATCTGTCACCTGGGTGACCAGAGCGCAATTATGATTTCACAATGCCCCCTTAGGCAGATCACAGATAACGGTCTTTAACCCGGTCACCAGCGCAAAATTATGATGTCACAATACCCACTTAGGCAGATCACAGAGAAGGGTCTGTCACATGGGTGACCAGTGCAAAGTTATGATGTCACAATGCCCCAATAGACAGATCACAGACAAGGGTCTGTCACCTGGGAGACCAGTGCAGCTTTATGATGTCACCATGCCACCTTAGGCAGATCAGAGACAAGAGTCAGTCACCTGGGTGACCAGTACAGAACTATGATGTCACAATGCCCCTTAGGCAGATCACGGACAAGGGTGTGTCACCAGAGTGAGCAATGCAGAGATATGAAGTCACAGTGACCCCTTAGGCATATCTCAGACAATGGTCTGTCACCTGGTTCACCAGAGCAGAGTTATGATATCACAATGCCCCTTTAGGCACATCGCAGACAAGGTCCTGTCTCCTGGGTGACCAGTGCTTGGTTATGATGTCCCAATGCCCCCTTAGGGAGATCAAAGACAACGGTCTGTCACCTTGGTGACCAGTGCAGAATTATGATATCACAATGCCCCATTAGGAGGATTAAAGACAAGGGTCTTTCACATTGGTGACCAGTGTAGAGTTATGAAGTCACAATGCCTCCATAGGCAGATCACAGACAAGGGCCTGTCACCTGGGTGACGGGTGCAGAATTTCGATCTCACAATGCCCACTTAGGGAGATCAAAGAAAATCGTCTGTCGCCTGGGTGTCCAGTGCAGAACTGTGACATCACAATGCCCCCTCAGGCATATCACAAACAAGGTTCAGTCACCTGGGTGACAAGCGCAGAGTTATGATGTCACAAAGCTCCTTAGGCAGATCACAGATCACAGACAAGGGTCTGTCACCTAGGTGACCAATGTAGAGTTATAATGTCACAATGCCCCCTTAGGCAGATCACCAACAAGGATCTGTCAACTGGGTAACCAGTGCAGAGTTACAATGTCACAATGCCCACCTAGGCAGATCAAAGAAAAGGTGTTGTCACCTTGGTGACCAGTGCAGAATTATGATCTCACAATACCCCCTTAGGCCGATCACAGACAAGGGCCTGTCACCTAGGTGACCAGTGCAGAGTTATGATGTCACAATGCCCACTTAGGGATATGACAGAGAAGGGTCTGTCACTTGGGTGACCAGTGCAGAGTTATGATGTCACAATGCCCCCTTAGGCAGATAATGGACAAGCGTGTGTCCCCAGTGTGACCAGTGCAGAGTTATGAAGTCACAATGACCCCTTAGGCATATCACAGACAAGGGTCTGTCACCTGGGTCACCAGTGCAGAGTTATGACATCACAATGCCCCTTTAGGCAGATCGCAGACAAGGTCCTGTCACCTGGGTGACGAGTGCACGGTTATGATGTCCCAATGCCCCCTTAGGGAGATCAAAGACAAGGGTCTTTCACCTTGGTGACCAGTGCAGAGTTATGATATCACAATGCCCCTTTAGGCAGATCACAGACAAGGGTCTCTCTCCTGGGTGACCCGTGAAGAATTATGATGCCACAATGCACCCTTAGGCAGATTACAGACAAAGGTCTTTCACCTGGGTGACCAGTGCAGAGTTATGATGTCACAATTCCCCCTTAGGCAGATCAGAGACAAGGGTCTGTCACCACGGTGACCAGTGCAGAATTATGATGTCACAATGCCCCCTTAGGCAGAGATCAGACAAGGGTCTGTCCCCAGGGTGAGCAATGTAGAGTTGTGCAGTCACAATGCCCCCTTAGGAATATCACAGACAAGGTTCTGTCACCTGGGTGTTCAATGAAGAGTTATGATGTCACAATGCCCCTTTAGGCAGATCACACACAAAGGTCTGTCACCGGGGTTACCAGTGCAGAATTACGATGTCACAATGTAGGCTGAGTCATATCATAGACAAGGGTCTGTCACCTGGGTGACCAGGGCGGAGTCATGATGTCACAATGCAGACGTAGGCAGATAACGGACAAGGGACTGTCACCGGGGTGACCAGTGCAGAGTTACGATGTCACAATGCCGCCTTAGGCAGATCACAGACAGGGGTCTGTCACCTGCGTGACAAGTGGAGAGTTATGATGTCACATTGCCCCCTTAGACAGATCACAGACAAGGGTCTGTCACCTGGGTAACCAGTGCAGGGTTATGATGTCACAATGCCCCCTTAGACAGATGAAAGAAAATGGTCTGTCCCCACGGTGACCAGTTCAGAGTTATGATGTCACAGTGCCCCCTTAGGCAGATCACAAACAAGGGTCTGTCACCTGGGTGACCAGTGCGGGGATATGATGTCACGATGACCGCTTAGGCAGATCAGAGACAAGTGTCTGTCACCAGGGTGAACAGGGCAGAGTTATGATGTCACAATGACACCTTAGACAGATCACAGAGAAGGGTCTGTCACCTGGGAGACAAGTGCAGAGTTATGATGTCACAATGTCCCCTTAGGCAGATCACACACAAGGGTCTGTCACCTGGGTGACCCGTGCAGAGTTATGATGTCACAATGCACCCTTAGGCAGATCACAGACAAGGGTCTTTCACATGGGTTACCAGGGCAGAGTTGTGATGTCACAATGCCCTCTTAGGCAGATCTAAGACAAGGGTCTGTCACCTTGGTGACCAGTGCAGAGTTATGATGTCACAATATCCCCTTAGGCAGATCACAGACAAGGGTCTTTCACCTGGGTGACAAGTGCAGAGTTATGATATCAAAATGCCCCCTTAGGCAGATCACAGACAAGGGTCCGTCACCTGGGTCACCAGTACACAGTTGTGATGTCACAAAGCCCCCTTAGGCAGATCACAGAGAAGGGTCTGTCACCGTGGTGACGAGTGCAGAGTTCTGATGTCACAATGGCCCTTTAAGAGGATCACAGACAAGGGTCTGTCACCATGGTGACCAGTGCAGGGTTATGATGTAACAATGCCCCCTTAGGCAGAGCACAGACAAGGGTCTGTCACCTGGGCGACCCGTGCATAGTCATGATATCTCAATGCCCCCTTAGTCAGATCACATTCAAGGATCTGTCAACTTGGTTATCAGTGCATGGTTATGACGTCACAATGCCGCCTTAGGGAGATCACAGACAAGGGTCTTCCACCTGGGAGACCAGTGCAGAGTTGTGATGTCACAATGCCCCGTTAGGCAGTTCAAAGACAAGGGTCTGTCACCTCGGTGACCATTGCAGAGTTATGATGTCACAATGCCCCCTTAGGCTCAACGAAGTCAGTGGACTGTCACTTGTGTGACCCGTGCAGAGTTATGATGTCACAATGGCCGCTTAGGTAGATCAAAGGCATGGGTCAGTAACCTGGGTGACCATTGCAGAGTTATGATGTCGCAATGCCCCCTCCGACCGACGACAGACAAGGGTCTGTCGCCTGGGTGACCAGCGAAGAGTTATGATGTCACGATGTCCTCTGAGGCACATCAAAGACAAGGGTCTGTCACCTGGGTGACCACTGCAGAGTTATGATGTCACAATGACCTCTTAGGTAGATCACAGACAAGAGTCTGTCACCTGGGTGACCAGTGCACCGTTATGATGTCACAATGCTCCCTTAGAGAGACCACAGAAAAGGGTCTCTCACCACCGTGACCAGTGCAGAGTTATGATGTCACAATGCCTCCTTAGGGAGGTCACAGAAAAGGGTCTGTCACCACGATGACCAATGCAGAATTATGATGTCACAATGCCCCCTTAGGCAGATCACAGACAAGGGTCTGTCACCTGGGTGACCAGTGCAGAGTTAGGATTTCATAGTGCCCCCTTAGGCAAATCACAGACAAGGGAGAGTCACCTAGGTGAACAGTTCAGAGTTATGATATCACAATACCACCTTAGGCAGATCACAGACAAGGGCCTGTGACTTGGGTGACCAGTGAAGAGTTAAGATGTCATAATGCCCATTTATCCAGATCATAGACAAGGGTATGTCACCTGCGTGTCCAGTGCAGAGTTCTGATGTCACAATGCCCCCTTAGGCAGATCACAGACAAGGGTCTGTCACCTGGGTGTCCAGTGCAAAGTCATGATGTCACAATGCGCCCTTTCGCAGATCACAGACAATGGTCTGTCACCTGGGTGACAAGTGCAGAATTATGATGTCACAATGCCCCCTTAGGCAGATCACAGACAAGGGTCTGTCACCTGGGTGACCAGTGCAGAGTTATGATGTCACAATGCCTCCTTAGGGAGGTCACAGAAAAGGGTCTGTCACCACGATGACCAATGCAGAATTATGATGTCACAATGCCCCCTTAGGCAGATCACAGACAAGGGTCTGTCACCTGGGTGACCAGTGCAGAGTTATGATGTCACAATGCCCCCTTAGGCATATGACAGACATAGGTCTGTCACCTGGGTGACCAGTGCAGACTTATGGTATCACAATGCAACCTTAGGCACATCACAGACAAGGGTCTGTCACCTGGGTGACCAGTGCACAGTTATGATGTCACAATGTCCCCTTAGGCAGCTGATATACAAGGGTCTTTCACCTGGGTGACCTGTGCAGAGTTAAGATGTCACAATGCCCCCTTAGGCAGATCACAGACAAGGTTCTGTCACCTGGCTGACCAGTGCTCAGGTATGATGTCACAATGCCCCCTTAGGCAGATCATAGACAAGGTTGTTTCACCATGGTGAACACAGCAGAGTTATGATGTCACAATGCCCCCTTAGGCAGATCACAGTCAGGGGCCTGTCACCTGGGTGACCCGGGCAGGGTTATGAAGTCACTATGCCCCCTTAGGCAGATCACAGACAAGAGTTTTCGACGTGGGTGACCCGTGCAGAATTATGATGTCACAATGCCCCCTTCGGCAGATCACAGACAGGGGTCTGCCACCTGGGGGACCAGTGCAGCGTTATGATGTCACAATGCCCCCTTAGGCAGAGCACGGACAAGGGTCTGTCAGCTGGGTGACCAGTGCAGAGTTATGATGTAACAATACCCCTTAGGCAGATAACGGACTAGGGTCTGTCACCAGGGAGACCAGTGCAGAGTAATGATGTCGCAATGCCCCCTTAGGCAGATCACAGACGTGGGTTGCTCACCTGGGTGGCCAGCGCAGAGTTATGATGTCACAATGCCCCCTTAGACAGATCACAGACAGGGGTCTGTCACTTGGGTGTCCAGTACAGAGTTGTGATGTCACAATGACCCCTTAGTGATATCACAGACAAGGGTCTGTCACCTGGGAGACCATTGCAGTTTTATGATGTCACAATGACCCCTTTGGCACATCAGAGACAAGGGTCTGTCTCCTGGGTGACCAGTGCAGAGTTTTGAGGTCACAATTCCCCCCTAGGCAGATCACGGACAAGGGCCTGTCAGCAGGGTGACCAGTGCATAGTTATGATGTCACAATGCCCCCTTAGGCAGATCACAGACAAGGGTCTGTCACCTGGGTGACCAGTGCAGAGTTATGATGTCACAATTACCCCTTAGGCAGATAACAAAGAAGGGTCTGTCACCTGGGTGACCAGTGCAGGGTTATGATGTCACAATGCCCCCTTAGGCAGATCGGAGACAAGGGTCTGTCACCTGGGTGACCAGTGCAGAGTTATGATGTCACAATGGCCGCTTAGGCAGATCAAAGGCATGGGTCAGTAACCTGGGTGACCAGTGCAGAGTTATGATGTCGCAATGCCCCCTTCGACCGATGACAGACAAGGGTCTGTCGCCTGGGTGACCAGCGAAGAGTTATGATGTCACGATGTCCTCTGAGGCACATCAAAGACAAGGGTCTGTCACCTGGGTGACCACTGCAGAGTTATGATGTCACAATGACCTCTTAGGTAGATCACAGACAAGAGTCTGTCACCTGGGTGACCAGTGCACCGTTATGATGTCACAATGCTCCCTTAGAGAGACCACAGAAAAGGGTCTCTCACCACCGTGACCAGTGCAGAGTTATGATGTCACAATGCCTCCTTAGGGAGGTCACAGAAAAGGGTCTGTCACCACGATGACCAATGCAGAATTATGATGTCACAATGCCCCCTTAGGCAGATCACAGACAAGGGTCTGTCACCTGGGTGACCAGTGCAGAGTTAGGATTTCATAGTGCCCCCTTAGGCAAATCACAGACAAGGGAGAGTCACCTAGGTGAACAGTTCAGAGTTATGATATCACAATACCACCTTAGGCAGATCACAGACAAGGGCCTGTGACTTGGGTGACCAGTGAAGAGTTAAGATGTCATAATGCCCATTTATCCAGATCATAGACAAGGGTATGTCACCTGCGTGTCCAGTGCAGAGTTCTGATGTCACAATGCCCCCTTAGGCAGATCACAGACAAGGGTCTGTCACCTGGGTGTCCAGTGCAAAGTCATGATGTCACAATGCGCCCTTTCGCAGATCACAGACAATGGTCTGTCACCTGGGTGACAAGTGCAGAATTATGATGTCACAATGCCCCCTTAGGCAGATCACAGACAAGGGTCTGTCACCTGGGTGACCAGTGCAGAGGTATGATGTCACAATGCCTCCTTAGGGAGGTCACAGAAAAGGGTCTGTCACCACGATGACCAATGCAGAATTATGATGTCACAATGCCCCCTTAGGCAGATCACAGACAAGGGTCTGTCACCTGGGTGACCAGTGCAGAGTTATGATGTCACAATGCCCCCTTAGGCATATGACAGACATAGCTCTGTCACCTGGGTGACCAGTGCAGACTTATGGTATCACAATGCAAACTTAGGCACATCACAGACAAGGGCCTGTCACCTGGGTGACCAGTGCAGAGGTGAGATGTCACAATGCCCGCTTAGGCAGAACACAGGCAAGGTTCTTTAACCTGGGTGACCAGTGCAGAGCTATGATGTCACAATGCCCCTTAGGCAGATCACAGACAAGGTTCTGTCTCCTGGGTGACCAATGCAGAGTTTTGATTTCACAGTGCCCCCTAAGGCAGATCACTGACAATGTTCTGTCACCTGGGTGTCCAGTGCAGGGTTATGATGTCACAATGCCAACTTAGGCAGATCAGAGACAAGGGTCTGTCACTTGGGTGACCAGTGCACAGTTATGATGTCACGATGCCCCTTTACGCAGATCAACAACAAGGGTCTCTCACCTGGGTGACCAGTGCAGAGTTATGATGTCACAATGCCCCCTTAGGCAGATCACGGACACGGACCTGTCACCATGGTGACCAATGTAGAGTTATGATGTCACAACGCCCCCTTAGGCAGATCACGGACAAGGGTCTGTCACCTGGGTGACCAGTGCACAGTTATGATGTCACAATGTCCCCTTAGGCAGCTGATATACAAGGGTCTTTCACCTGGGTGACCTGTGCAGAGTTAAGATGTCACAATGCCCCCTTAGGCAGATCAGAGACAAGGTTCTGTCACCTGGGTGACCAGTGCACAGTCATGATATCACAATGCCCCCTTAGGCAGATCACAGACATGGGTCTGTCACCAAGGTGACCAGTGCAGAATTATGATGTCACAATGCACCCTTAGGCAGATTACAGAAAGGGGTCTGTCACCTTCCTGACCAGTGCAGGGTTACGATGTCACAATGCCCACATAGTCAGATCACATACAAGGTTCTCTCACCTGGGTGACCAGCGCAGAGTTATGATGTCACAATGCCCCCTTAGGCATATCAGAGACTAGGGTCTGTCACCTGTGTGACCAGTGCAGAGTTATGATGTCACAATGCCCCCTTAGGCAGATCACGGGCAAGGGTCTGTCACCAGGGTGACCAATGCAGAGTTATGATGTCACAATGCCCCCTTAGGTATATCACAGTCAAGGGTCTGTCCCCTGGGTGACCAGGGCAGAGGTATGATGTCACAATGAAGATTTAGGCAGATCACAGACAAGGGTCTGTCACCTGGGTTACCAGTGAAGAGTTATGATGTCACAACGCACCCTTAGGCAGATCACAGACAAAGGTCTTTCAGCTGGGTGACCAGTGCAGAGTTATGATGTCACAATTCCCCCTTAGGCAGATCACAGACAAGGATCTGTCACCTGGGTGACCAGAGCGCAATTATGATTTCACAATGCCCCCTTAGGCAGATCACAGATAACGGTCTTTAACCCGGTCACCAGCGCAAAATTATGATGTCACAATACCCACTTAGGCAGATCACAGAGAAGGGTCTGTCACATGGGTGACCAGTGCAAAGTTATGATGTCACAATGCCCCAATAGACAGATCACAGACAAGGGTCTGTCACCTGGGAGACCAGTGCAGCTTTATGATGTCACCATGCCACCTTAGGCAGATCAGAGACAAGAGTCAGTCACCTGGGTGACCAGTACAGAACTATGATGTCACAATGCCCCTTAGGCAGATCACGGACAAGGGTGTGTCACCAGAGTGAGCAATGCAGAGATATGAAGTCACAGTGACCCCTTAGGCATATCTCAGACAATGGTCTGTCACCTGGTTCACCAGAGCAGAGTTATGATATCACAATGCCCCTTTAGGCACATCGCAGACAAGGTCCTGTCTCCTGGGTGACCAGTGCTTGGTTATGATGTCCCAATGCCCCCTTAGGGAGATCAAAGACAACGGTCTGTCACCTTGGTGACCAGTGCAGAATTATGATATCACAATGCCCCATTAGGAGGATTAAAGACAAGGGTCTTTCACATTGGTGACCAGTGTAGAGTTATGAAGTCACAATGCCTCCATAGGCAGATCACAGACAAGGGCCTGTCACCTGGGTGACGGGTGCAGAATTTCGATCTCACAATGCCCACTTAGGGAGATCAAAGAAAATCGTCTGTCGCCTGGGTGTCCAGTGCAGAACTGTGACATCACAATGCCCCCTCAGGCATATCACAAACAAGGTTCAGTCACCTGGGTGACAAGCGCAGAGTTATGATGTCACAAAGCTCCTTAGGCAGATCACAGATCACAGACAAGGGTCTGTCACCTAGGTGACCAATGTAGAGTTATAATGTCACAATGCCCCCTTAGGCAGATCACCAACAAGGATCTGTCAACTGGGTAACCAGTGCAGAGTTACAATGTCACAATGCCCACCTAGGCAGATCAAAGAAAAGGTGTTGTCACCTTGGTGACCAGTGCAGAATTATGATCTCACAATACCCCCTTAGGCCGATCACAGACAAGGGCCTGTCACCTAGGTGACCAGTGCAGAGTTATGATGTCACAATGCCCACTTAGGGATATGACGGAGAAGGGTCTGTCACTTGGGTGACCAGTGCAGAGTTATGATGTCACAATGCCCCCTTAGGCAGATAATGGACAAGCGTGTGTCCCCAGTGTGACCAGTGCAGAGTTATGAAGTCACAATGACCCCTTAGGCATATCACAGACAAGGGTCTGTCACCTGGGTCACCAGTGCAGAGTTATGACATCACAATGCCCCTTTAGGCAGATCGCAGACAAGGTCCTGTCACCTGGGTGACGAGTGCACGGTTATGATGTCCCAATGCCCCCTTAGGGAGATCAAAGACAAGGGTCTTTCACCTTGGTGACCAGTGCAGAGTTATGATATCACAATGCCCCTTTAGGCAGATCACAGACAAGGGTCTCTCTCCTGGGTGACCCTTGAAGAATTATGATGCCACAATGCACCCTTAGGCAGATTACAGACAAAGGTCTTTCACCTGGGTGACCAGTGCAGAGTTATGATGTCACAATTCCCCCTTAGGCAGATCAGAGACAAGGGTCTGTCACCACGGTGACCAGTGCAGAATTATGATGTCACAATGCCCCCTTAGGCAGAGATCAGACAAGGGTCTGTCCCCAGGGTGAGCAATGTAGAGTTGTGCAGTCACAATGCCCCCTTAGGAATATCACAGACAAGGTTCTGTCACCTGGGTGTTCAATGAAGAGTTATGATGTCACAATGCCCCTTTAGGCAGATCACACACAAAGGTCTGTCACCGGGGTTACCAGTGCAGAATTACGATGTCACAATGTAGGCTGAGTCATATCATAGACAAGGGTCTGTCACCTGGGTGACCAGGGCGGAGTCATGATGTCACAATGCAGACGTAGGCAGATAACGGACAAGGGACTGTCACCGGGGTGACCAGTGCAGAGTTACGATGTCACAATGCCGCCTTAGGCAGATCACAGACAGGGGTCTGTCACCTGCGTGACAAGTGGAGAGTTATGATGTCACATTGCCCCCTTAGACAGATCACAGACAAGGGTCTGTCACCTGGGTAACCAGTGCAGGGTTATGATGTCACAATGCCCCCTTAGACAGATGAAAGAAAATGGTCTGTCCCCACGGTGACCAGTTCATAGTTATGATGTCACAGTGCCCCCTTAGGCAGATCACAAACAAGGGTCTGTCACCTGGGTGACCAGTGCGGGGATATGATGTCACAATGACCGCTTAGGCAGATCAGAGACAAGGGTCTGTCACCTGGGTGAACAGGGCAGAGTTATGATGTCACAATGACACCTTAGACAGATCACAGAGAAGGGTCTGTCACCTGGGAGACAAGTGCAGAGTTATGATGTCACAATGTCCCCTTAGGCAGATCACACACAAGGGTCTGTCACCTGGGTGACCCGTGCAGAGTTATGATGTCACAATGCACCCTTAGGCAGATCACAGACAAGGGTCTTTCACATGGGTTACCAGGGCAGAGTTGTGATGTCACAATGCCCTCTTAGGCAGATCTAAGACAAGGGTCTGTCACCTTGGTGACCAGTGCAGAGTTATGATGTCACAATATCCCCTTAGGCAGATCACAGACAAGGGTCTTTCACCTGGGTGACAAGTGCAGAGTTATGATATCAAAATGCCCCCTTAGGCAGATCACAGACAAGGGTCCGTCACCTGGGTCACCAGTACACAGTTGTGATGTCACAAAGCCCCCTTAGGCAGATCACAGAGAAGGGTCTGTCACCGTGGTGACGAGTGCAGAGTTCTGATGTCACAATGGCCCTTTAAGAGGATCACAGACAAGGGTCTGTCACCATGGTGACCAGTGCAGGGTTATGATGTAACAATGCCCCCTTAGGCAGAGCACAGACAAGGGTCTGTCCCCTGGGCGACCCGTGCATAGTCATGATATCTCAATGCCCCCTTAGTCAGATCACATTCAAGGATCTGTCAACTTGGTTATCAGTGCATGGTTATGACGTCACAATGCCGCCTTAGGGAGATCACAGACAAGGGTCTTCCACCTGGGAGACCAGTGCAGAGTTGTGATGTCACAATGCCCCGTTAGGCAGTTCAAAGACAAGGGTCTGTCACCTCGGTGACCATTGCAGAGTTATGATGTCACAATGCCCCCTTAGGCTCAACGAAGTCAGTGGACTGTCACTTGTGTGACCCGTGCAGAGTTATGATGTCACAATGGCCGCTTAGGTAGATCAAAGGCATGGGTCAGTAACCTGGGTGACCATTGCAGAGTTATGATGTCGCAATGCCCCCTCCGACCGACGACAGACAAGGGTCTGTCGCCTGGGTGACCAGCGAAGAGTTATGATGTCACGATGTCCTCTGAGGCACATCAAAGACAAGGGTCTGTCACCTGGGTGACCACTGCAGAGTTATGATGTCACAATGACCTCTTAGGTAGATCACAGACAAGAGTCTGTCACCTGGGTGACCAGTGCACCGTTATGATGTCACAATGCTCCCTTAGAGAGACCACAGAAAAGGGTCTCTCACCACCGTGACCAGTGCAGAGTTATGATGTCACAATGCCTCCTTAGGGAGGTCACAGAAAAGGGTCTGTCACCACGATGACCAATGCAGAATTATGATGTCACAATGCCCCCTTAGGCAGATCACAGACAAGGGTCTGTCACCTGGGTGACCAGTGCAGAGTTAGGATTTCATAGTGCCCCCTTAGGCAAATCACAGACAAGGGAGAGTCACCTAGGTGAACAGTTCAGAGTTATGATATCACAATACCACCTTAGGCAGATCACAGACAAGGGCCTGTGACTTGGGTGACCAGTGAAGAGTTAAGATGTCATAATGCCCATTTATCCAGATCATAGACAAGGGTATGTCACCTGCGTGTCCAGTGCAGAGTTCTGATGTCACAATGCCCCCTTAGGCAGATCACAGACAAGGGTCTGTCACCTGGGTGTCCAGTGCAAAGTCATGATGTCACAATGCGCCCTTTCGCAGATCACAGACAATGGTCTGTCACCTGGGTGACAAGTGCAGAATTATGATGTCACAATGCCCCCTTAGGCAGATCACAGACAAGGGTCTGTCACCTGGGTGACCAGTGCAGAGTTATGATGTCACAATGCCTCCTTAGGGAGGTCACAGAAAAGGGTCTGTCACCACGATGACCAATGCAGAATTATGATGTCACAATGCCCCCTTAGGCAGATCACAGACAAGGGTCTGTCACCTGGGTGACCAGTGCAGAGTTATGATGTCACAATGCCCCCTTAGGCATATGACAGACATAGGTCTGTCACCTGGGTGACCAGTGCAGACTTATGGTATCACAATGCAACCTTAGGCACATCACAGACAAGGGTCTGTCACCTGGGTGACCAGTGCACAGTTATGATGTCACAATGTCCCCTTAGGCAGCTGATATACAAGGGTCTTTCACCTGGGTGACCTGTGCAGAGTTAAGATGTCACAATGCCCCCTTAGGCAGATCACAGACAAGGTTCTGTCACCTGGCTGACCAGTGCTCAGGTATGATGTCACAATGCCCCCTTAGGCAGATCATAGACAAGGTTGTTTCACCATGGTGAACACAGCAGAGTTATGATGTCACAATGCCCCCTTAGGCAGATCACAGTCAGGGGCCTGTCACCTGGGTGACCCGGGCAGGGTTATGAAGTCACTATGCCCCCTTAGGCAGATCACAGACAAGAGTTTTCGACGTGGGTGACCCGTGCAGAATTATGATGTCACAATGCCCCCTTCGGCAGATCACAGACAGGGGTCTGCCACCTGGGGGACCAGTGCAGCGTTATGATGTCACAATGCCCCCTTAGGCAGAGCACGGACAAGGGTCTGTCAGCTGGGTGACCAGTGCAGAGTTATGATGTAACAATACCCCTTAGGCAGATAACGGACTAGGGTCTGTCACCAGGGAGACCAGTGCAGAGTAATGATGTCGCAATGCCCCCTTAGGCAGATCACAGACGTGGGTTGCTCACCTGGGTGGCCAGCGCAGAGTTATGATGTCACAATGCCCCCTTAGACAGATCACAGACAGGGGTCTGTCACTTGGGTGTCCAGTACAGAGTTGTGATGTCACAATGACCCCTTAGTGATATCACAGACAAGGGTCTGTCACCTGGGAGACCATTGCAGTTTTATGATGTCACAATGCCCCCTTTGGCACATCAGAGACAAGGGTCTGTCTCCTGGGTGACCAGTGCAGAGTTTTGAGGTCACAATTCCCCCCTAGGCAGATCACGGACAAGGGCCTGTCAGCAGGGTGACCAGTGCATAGTTATGATGTCACAATGCCCCCTTAGGCAGATCACAGACAAGGGTCTGTCACCTGGGTGACCAGTGCAGAGTTATGATGTCACAATTACCCCTTAGGCAGATAACAAAGAAGGGTCTGTCACCTGGGTGACCAGTGCAGGGTTATGATGTCACAATGCCCCCTTAGGCAGATCGGAGACAAGGGTCTGTCACCTGGGTGACCAGTGCAGAGTTATGATGTCACAATGGCCGCTTAGGCAGATCAAAGGCATGGGTCAGTAACCTGGGTGACCATTGCAGAGTTATGATGTCGCAATGCCCCCTTCGACCGATGACAGACAAGGGTCTGTCGCCTGGGTGACCAGCGAAGAGTTATGATGTCACGATGTCCTCTGAGGCACATCAAAGACAAGGGTCTGTCACCTGGGTGACCACTGCAGAGTTATGATGTCACAATGACCTCTTAGGTAGATCACAGACAAGAGTCTGTCACCTGGGTGACCAGTGCACCGTTATGATGTCACAATGCTCCCTTAGAGAGACCACAGAAAAGGGTCTCTCACCACCGTGACCAGTGCAGAGTTATGATGTCACAATGCCTCCTTAGGGAGGTCACAGAAAAGGGTCTGTCACCACGATGACCAATGCAGAATTATGATGTCACAATGCCCCCTTAGGCAGATCACAGACAAGGGTCTGTCACCTGGGTGACCAGTGCAGAGTTAGGATTTCATAGTGCCCCCTTAGGCAAATCACAGACAAGGGAGAGTCACCTAGGTGAACAGTTCAGAGTTATGATATCACAATACCACCTTAGGCAGATCACAGACAAGGGCCTGTGACTTGGGTGACCAGTGAAGAGTTAAGATGTCATAATGCCCATTTATCCAGATCATAGACAAGGGTATGTCACCTGCGTGTCCAGTGCAGAGTTCTGATGTCACAATGCCCCCTTAGGCAGATCACAGACAAGGGTCTGTCACCTGGGTGTCCAGTGCAAAGTCATGATGTCACAATGCGCCCTTTCGCAGATCACAGACAATGGTCTGTCACCTGGGTGACAAGTGCAGAATTATGATGTCACAATGCCCCCTTAGGCAGATCACAGACAAGGGTCTGTCACCTGGGTGACCAGTGCAGAGGTATGATGTCACAATGCCTCCTTAGGGAGGTCACAGAAAAGGGTCTGTCACCACGATGACCAATGCAGAATTATGATGTCACAATGCCCCCTTAGGCAGATCACAGACAAGGGTCTGTCACCTGGGTGACCAGTGCAGAGTTATGATGTCACAATGCCCCCTTAGGCATATGACAGACATAGGTCTGTCACCTGGGTGACCAGTGCAGACTTATGGTATCACAATGCAACCTTAGGCACATCACAGACAAGGGCCTGTCACCTGGGTGACCAGTGCAGAGGTGAGATGTCACAATGCCCGCTTAGGCAGAACACAGGCAAGGTTCTTTAACCTGGGTGACCAGTGCAGAGCTATGATGTCACAATGCCCCTTAGGCAGATCACAGACAAGGTTCTGTCTCCTGGGTGACCAATGCAGAGTTTTGATTTCACAGTGCCCCTTAAGGCAGATCACTGACAATGTTCTGTCACCTGGGTGTCCAGTGCAGGGTTATGATGTCACAATGCCAACTTAGGCAGATCAGAGACAAGGGTCTGTCACTTGGGTGACCAGTGCACAGTTATGATGTCACGATGCCCCTTTACGCAGATCAACAACAAGGGTCTCTCACCTGGGTGACCAGTGCAGAGTTATGATGTCACAATGCCCCCTTAGGCAGATCACGGACACGGACCTGTCACCATGGTGACCAATGTAGAGTTATGATGTCACAACGCCCCCTTAGGCAGATCACGGACAAGGGTCTGTCACCTGGGTGACCAGTGCACAGTTATGATGTCACAATGTCCCCTTAGGCAGCTGATATACAAGGGTCTTTCACCTGGGTGACCTGTGCAGAGTTAAGATGTCACAATGCCCCCTTAGGCAGATCAGAGACAAGGTTCTGTCACCTGGGTGACCAGTGCACAGTCATGATATCACAATGCCCCCTTAGGCAGATCACAGACATGGGTCTGTCACCAAGGTGACCAGTGCAGAATTATGATGTCACAATGCACCCTTAGGCAGATTACAGAAAGGGGTCTGTCACCTTCCTGACCAGTGCAGGGTTACGATGTCACAATGCCCACATAGTCAGATCACATACAAGGTTCTCTCACCTGGGTGACCAGCGCAGAGTTATGATGTCACAATGCCCCCTTAGGCATATCAGAGACTAGGGTCTGTCACCTGTGTGACCAGTGCAGAGTTATGATGTCACAATGCCCCCTTAGGCAGATCACGGGCAAGGGTCTGTCACCAGGGTGACCAATGCAGAGTTATGATGTCACAATGCCCCCTTAGGTATATCACAGTCAAGGGTCTGTCCCCTGGGTGACCAGGGCAGAGGTATGATGTCACAATGAAGATTTAGGCAGATCACAGACAAGGGTCTGTCACCTGGGTTACCAGTGAAGAGTTATGATGTCACAACGCACCCTTAGGCAGATCACAGACAAAGGTCTTTCAGCTGGGTGACCAGTGCAGAGTTATGATGTCACAATTCCCCCTTAGGCAGATCACAGACAAGGATCTGTCACCTGGGTGACCAGAGCGCAATTATGATTTCACAATGCCCCCTTAGGCAGATCACAGATAACGGTCTTTAACCCGGTCACCAGCGCAAAATTATGATGTCACAATACCCACTTAGGCAGATCACAGAGAAGGGTCTGTCACATGGGTGACCAGTGCAAAGTTATGATGTCACAATGCCCCAATAGACAGATCACAGACAAGGGTCTGTCACCTGGGAGACCAGTGCAGCTTTATGATGTCACCATGCCACCTTAGGCAGATCAGAGACAAGAGTCAGTCACCTGGGTGACCAGTACAGAACTATGATGTCACAATGCCCCTTAGGCAGATCACGGACAAGGGTGTGTCACCAGAGTGAGCAATGCAGAGATATGAAGTCACAGTGACCCCTTAGGCATATCTCAGACAATGGTCTGTCACCTGGTTCACCAGAGCAGAGTTATGATATCACAATGCCCCTTTAGGCACATCGCAGACAAGGTCCTGTCTCCTGGGTGACCAGTGCTTGGTTATGATGTCCCAATGCCCCCTTAGGGAGATCAAAGACAACGGTCTGTCACCTTGGTGACCAGTGCAGAATTATGATATCACAATGCCCCATTAGGAGGATTAAAGACAAGGGTCTTTCACATTGGTGACCAGTGTAGAGTTATGAAGTCACAATGCCTCCATAGGCAGATCACAGACAAGGGCCTGTCACCTGGGTGACGGGTGCAGAATTTCGATCTCACAATGCCCACTTAGGGAGATCAAAGAAAATCGTCTGTCGCCTGGGTGTCCAGTGCAGAACTGTGACATCACAATGCCCCCTCAGGCATATCACAAACAAGGTTCAGTCACCTGGGTGACAAGCGCAGAGTTATGATGTCACAAAGCTCCTTAGGCAGATCACAGATCACAGACAAGGGTCTGTCACCTAGGTGACCAATGTAGAGTTATAATGTCACAATGCCCCCTTAGGCAGATCACCAACAAGGATCTGTCAACTGGGTAACCAGTGCAGAGTTACGATGTCACAATGCCCACCTAGGCAGATCAAAGAAAAGGTGTTGTCACCTTGGTGACCAGTGCAGAATTATGATCTCACAATACCCCCTTAGGCCGATCACAGACAAGGGCCTGTCACCTAGGTGACCAGTGCAGAGTTATGATGTCACAATGCCCACTTAGGGATATGACGGAGAAGGGTCTGTCACTTGGGTGACCAGTGCAGAGTTATGATGTCACAATGCCCCCTTAGGCAGATAATGGACAAGCGTGTGTCCCCAGTGTGACCAGTGCAGAGTTATGAAGTCACAATGACCCCTTAGGCATATCACAGACAAGGGTCTGTCACCTGGGTCACCAGTGCAGAGTTATGACATCACAATGCCCCTTTAGGCAGATCGCAGACAAGGTCCTGTCACCTGGGTGACGAGTGCACGGTTATGATGTCCCAATGCCCCCTTAGGGAGATCAAAGACAAGGGTCTTTCACCTTGGTGACCAGTGCAGAGTTATGATATCACAATGCCCCTTTAGGCAGATCACAGACAAGGGTCTCTCTCCTGGGTGACCCGTGAAGAATTATGATGCCACAATGCACCCTTAGGCAGATTACAGACAAAGGTCTTTCACCTGGGTGACCAGTGCAGAGTTATGATGTCACAATTCCCCCTTAGGCAGATCAGAGACAAGGGTCTGTCACCACGGTGACCAGTGCAGAATTATGATGTCACAATGCCCCCTTAGGCAGAGATCAGACAAGGGTCTGTCCCCAGGGTGAGCAATGTAGAGTTGTGCAGTCACAATGCCCCCTTAGGAATATCACAGACAAGGTTCTGTCACCTGGGTGTTCAATGAAGAGTTATGATGTCACAATGCCCCTTTAGGCAGATCACACACAAAGGTCTGTCACCGGGGTTACCAGTGCAGAATTACGATGTCACAATGTAGGCTGAGTCATATCATAGACAAGGGTCTGTCACCTGGGTGACCAGGGCGGAGTCATGATGTCACAATGCAGACGTAGGCAGATAACGGACAAGGGACTGTCACCGGGGTGACCAGTGCAGAGTTACGATGTCACAATGCCGCCTTAGGCAGATCACAGACAGGGGTCTGTCACCTGCGTGACAAGTGGAGAGTTATGATGTCACATTGCCCCCTTAGACAGATCACAGACAAGGGTCTGTCACCTGGGTAACCAGTGCAGGGTTATGATGTCACAATGCCCCCTTAGACAGATGAAAGAAAATGGTCTGTCTCCACGGTGACCAGTTCATAGTTATGATGTCACAGTGCCCCCTTAGGCAGATCACAAACAAGGGTCTGTCACCTGGGTGACCAGTGCGGGGATATGATGTCACAATGACCGCTTAGGCAGATCAGAGACAAGGGTCTGTCACCAGGGTGAACAGGGCAGAGTTATGATGTCACAATGACACCTTAGACAGATCACAGAGAAGGGTCTGTCACCTGGGAGACAAGTGCAGAGTTATGATGTCACAATGTCCCCTTAGGCAGATCACACACAAGGGTCTGTCACCTGGGTGACCCGTGCAGAGTTATGATGTCACAATGCACCCTTAGGCAGATCACAGACAAGGGTCTTTCACATGGGTTACCAGGGCAGAGTTGTGATGTCACAATGCCCTCTTAGGCAGATCTAAGACAAGGGTCTGTCACCTTGGTGACCAGTGCAGAGTTATGATGTCACAATATCCCCTTAGGCAGATCACAGACAAGGGTCTTTCACCTGGGTGACAAGTGCAGAGTTATGATATCAAAATGCCCCCTTAGGCAGATCACAGACAAGGGTCCGTCACCTGGGTCACCAGTACACAGTTGTGATGTCACAAAGCCCCCTTAGGCAGATCACAGAGAAGGGTCTGTCACCGTGGTGACGAGTGCAGAGTTCTGATGTCACAATGGCCCTTTAAGAGGATCACAGACAAGGGTCTGTCACCATGGTGACCAGTGCAGGGTTATGATGTAACAATGCCCCCTTAGGCAGAGCACAGACAAGGGTCTGTCACCTGGGCGACCCGTGCATAGTCATGATATCTCAATGCCCCCTTAGTCAGATCACATTCAAGGATCTGTCAACTTGGTTATCAGTGCATGGTTATGACGTCACAATGCCGCCTTAGGGAGATCACAGACAAGGGTCTTCCACCTGGGAGACCAGTGCAGAGTTGTGATGTCACAATGCCCCGTTAGGCAGTTCAAAGACAAGGGTCTGTCACCTCGGTGACCATTGCAGAGTTATGATGTCACAATGCCCCCTTAGGCTCAACGAAGTCAGTGGACTGTCACTTGTGTGACCCGTGCAGAGTTATGATGTCACAATGGCCGCTTAGGTAGATCAAAGGCATGGGTCAGTAACCTGGGTGACCATTGCAGAGTTATGATGTCGCAATGCCCCCTCCGACCGACGACAGACAAGGGTCTGTCGCCTGGGTGACCAGCGAAGAGTTATGATGTCACGATGTCCTCTGAGGCACATCAAAGACAAGGGTCTGTCACCTGGGTGACCACTGCAGAGTTATGATGTCACAATGACCTCTTAGGTAGATCACAGACAAGAGTCTGTCACCTGGGTGACCAGTGCACCGTTATGATGTCACAATGCTCCCTTAGAGAGACCACAGAAAAGGGTCTCTCACCACCGTGACCAGTGCAGAGTTATGATGTCACAATGCCTCCTTAGGGAGGTCACAGAAAAGGGTCTGTCACCACGATGACCAATGCAGAATTATGATGTCACAATGCCCCCTTAGGCAGATCACAGACAAGGGTCTGTCACCTGGGTGACCAGTGCAGAGTTAGGATTTCATAGTGCCCCCTTAGGCAAATCACAGACAAGGGAGAGTCACCTAGGTGAACAGTTCAGAGTTATGATATCACAATACCACCTTAGGCAGATCACAGACAAGGGCCTGTGACTTGGGTGACCAGTGAAGAGTTAAGATGTCATAATGCCCATTTATCCAGATCATAGACAAGGGTATGTCACCTGCGTGTCCAGTGCAGAGTTCTGATGTCACAATGCCCCCTTAGGCAGATCACAGACAAGGGTCTGTCACCTGGGTGTCCAGTGCAAAGTCATGATGTCACAATGCGCCCTTTCGCAGATCACAGACAATGGTCTGTCACCTGGGTGACAAGTGCAGAATTATGATGTCACAATGCCCCCTTAGGCAGATCACAGACAAGGGTCTGTCACCTGGGTGACCAGTGCAGAGTTATGATGTCACAATGCCTCCTTAGGGAGGTCACAGAAAAGGGTCTGTCACCACGATGACCAATGCAGAATTATGATGTCACAATGCCCCCTTAGGCAGATCACAGACAAGGGTCTGTCACCTGGGTGACCAGTGCAGAGTTATGATGTCACAATGCCCCCTTAGGCATATGACAGACATAGGTCTGTCACCTGGGTGACCAGTGCAGACTTATGGTATCACAATGCAACCTTAGGCACATCACAGACAAGGGTCTGTCACCTGGGTGACCAGTGCACAGTTATGATGTCACAATGTCCCCTTAGGCAGCTGATATACAAGGGTCTTTCACCTGGGTGACCTGTGCAGAGTTAAGATGTCACAATGCCCCCTTAGGCAGATCACAGACAAGGTTCTGTCACCTGGCTGACCAGTGCTCAGGTATGATGTCACAATGCCCCCTTAGGCAGATCATAGACAAGGTTGTTTCACCATGGTGAACACAGCAGAGTTATGATGTCACAATGCCCCCTTAGGCAGATCACAGTCAGGGGCCTGTCACCTGGGTGACCCGGGCAGGGTTATGAAGTCACTATGCCCCCTTAGGCAGATCACAGACAAGAGTTTTCGACGTGGGTGACCCGTGCAGAATTATGATGTCACAATGCCCCCTTCGGCAGATCACAGACAGGGGTCTGCCACCTGGGGGACCAGTGCAGCGTTATGATGTCACAATGCCCCCTTAGGCAGAGCACGGACAAGGGTCTGTCAGCTGGGTGACCAGTGCAGAGTTATGATGTAACAATACCCCTTAGGCAGATAACGGACTAGGGTCTGTCACCAGGGAGACCAGTGCAGAGTAATGATGTCGCAATGCCCCCTTAGGCAGATCACAGACGTGGGTTGCTCACCTGGGTGGCCAGCGCAGAGTTATGATGTCACAATGCCCCCTTAGACAGATCACAGACAGGGGTCTGTCACTTGGGTGTCCAGTACAGAGTTGTGATGTCACAATGACCCCTTAGTGATATCACAGACAAGGGTCTGTCACCTGGGAGACCATTGCAGTTTTATGATGTCACAATGCCCCCTTTGGCACATCAGAGACAAGGGTCTGTCTCCTGGGTGACCAGTGCAGAGTTTTGAGGTCACAATTCCCCCCTAGGCAGATCACGGACAAGGGCCTGTCAGCAGGGTGACCAGTGCATAGTTATGATGTCACAATGCCCCCTTAGGCAGATCACAGACAAGGGTCTGTCACCTGGGTGACCAGTGCAGAGTTATGATGTCACAATTACCCCTTAGGCAGATAACAAAGAAGGGTCTGTCACCTGGGTGACCAGTGCAGGGTTATGATGTCACAATGCCCCCTTAGGCAGATCGGAGACAAGGGTCTGTCACCTGGGTGACCAGTGCAGAGTTATGATGTCACAATGGCCGCTTAGGCAGATCAAAGGCATGGGTCAGTAACCTGGGTGACCATTGCAGAGTTATGATGTCGCAATGCCCCCTTCGACCGATGACAGACAAGGGTCTGTCGCCTGGGTGACCAGCGAAGAGTTATGATGTCACGATGTCCTCTGAGGCACATCAAAGACAAGGGTCTGTCACCTGGGTGACCACTGCAGAGTTATGATGTCACAATGACCTCTTAGGTAGATCACAGACAAGAGTCTGTCACCTGGGTGACCAGTGCACCGTTATGATGTCACAATGCTCCCTTAGAGAGACCACAGAAAAGGGTCTCTCACCACCGTGACCAGTGCAGAGTTATGATGTCACAATGCCTCCTTAGGGAGGTCACAGAAAAGGGTCTGTCACCACGATGACCAATGCAGAATTATGATGTCACAATGCCCCCTTAGGCAGATCACAGACAAGGGTCTGTCACCTGGGTGACCAGTGCAGAGTTAGGATTTCATAGTGCCCCCTTAGGCAAATCACAGACAAGGGAGAGTCACCTAGGTGAACAGTTCAGAGTTATGATATCACAATACCACCTTAGGCAGATCACAGACAAGGGCCTGTGACTTGGGTGACCAGTGAAGAGTTAAGATGTCATAATGCCCATTTATCCAGATCATAGACAAGGGTATGTCACCTGCGTGTCCAGTGCAGAGTTCTGATGTCACAATGCCCCCTTAGGCAGATCACAGACAAGGGTCTGTCACCTGGGTGTCCAGTGCAAAGTCATGATGTCACAATGCGCCCTTTCGCAGATCACAGACAATGGTCTGTCACCTGGGTGACAAGTGCAGAATTATGATGTCACAATGCCCCCTTAGGCAGATCACAGACAAGGGTCTGTCACCTGGGTGACCAGTGCAGAGGTATGATGTCACAATGCCTCCTTAGGGAGGTCACAGAAAAGGGTCTGTCACCACGATGACCAATGCAGAATTATGATGTCACAATGCCCCCTTAGGCAGATCACAGACAAGGGTCTGTCACCTGGGTGACCAGTGCAGAGTTATGATGTCACAATGCCCCCTTAGGCATATGACAGACATAGGTCTGTCACCTGGGTGACCAGTGCAGACTTATGGTATCACAATGCAACCTTAGGCACATCACAGACAAGGGCCTGTCACCTGGGTGACCAGTGCAGAGGTGAGATGTCACAATGCCCGCTTAGGCAGAACACAGGCAAGGTTCTTTAACCTGGGTGACCAGTGCAGAGCTATGATGTCACAATGCCCCTTAGGCAGATCACAGACAAGGTTCTGTCTCCTGGGTGACCAATGCAGAGTTTTGATTTCACAGTGCCCCCTAAGGCAGATCACTGACAATGTTCTGTCACCTGGGTGTCCAGTGCAGGGTTATGATGTCACAATGCCAACTTAGGCAGATCAGAGACAAGGGTCTGTCACTTGGGTGACCAGTGCACAGTTATGATGTCACGATGCCCCTTTACGCAGATCAACAACAAGGGTCTCTCACCTGGGTGACCAGTGCAGAGTTATGATGTCACAATGCCCCCTTAGGCAGATCACGGACACGGACCTGTCACCATGGTGACCAATGTAGAGTTATGATGTCACAACGCCCCCTTAGGCAGATCACGGACAAGGGTCTGTCACCTGGGTGACCAGTGCACAGTTATGATGTCACAATGTCCCCTTAGGCAGCTGATATACAAGGGTCTTTCACCTGGGTGACCTGTGCAGAGTTAAGATGTCACAATGCCCCCTTAGGCAGATCAGAGACAAGGTTCTGTCACCTGGGTGACCAGTGCACAGTCATGATATCACAATGCCCCCTTAGGCAGATCACAGACATGGGTCTGTCACCAAGGTGACCAGTGCAGAATTATGATGTCACAATGCACCCTTAGGCAGATTACAGAAAGGGGTCTGTCACCTTCCTGACCAGTGCAGGGTTACGATGTCACAATGCCCACATAGTCAGATCACATACAAGGTTCTCTCACCTGGGTGACCAGCGCAGAGTTATGATGTCACAATGCCCCCTTAGGCATATCAGAGACTAGGGTCTGTCACCTGTGTGACCAGTGCAGAGTTATGATGTCACAATGCCCCCTTAGGCAGATCACGGGCAAGGGTCTGTCACCAGGGTGACCAATGCAGAGTTATGATGTCACAATGCCCCCTTAGGTATATCACAGTCAAGGGTCTGTCCCCTGGGTGACCAGGGCAGAGGTATGATGTCACAATGAAGATTTAGGCAGATCACAGACAAGGGTCTGTCACCTGGGTTACCAGTGAAGAGTTATGATGTCACAACGCACCCTTAGGCAGATCACAGACAAAGGTCTTTCAGCTGGGTGACCAGTGCAGAGTTATGATGTCACAATTCCCCCTTAGGCAGATCACAGACAAGGATCTGTCACCTGGGTGACCAGAGCGCAATTATGATTTCACAATGCCCCCTTAGGCAGATCACAGATAACGGTCTTTAACCCGGTCACCAGCGCAAAATTATGATGTCACAATACCCACTTAGGCAGATCACAGAGAAGGGTCTGTCACATGGGTGACCAGTGCAAAGTTATGATGTCACAATGCCCCAATAGACAGATCACAGACAAGGGTCTGTCACCTGGGAGACCAGTGCAGCTTTATGATGTCACCATGCCACCTTAGGCAGATCAGAGACAAGAGTCAGTCACCTGGGTGACCAGTACAGAACTATGATGTCACAATGCCCCTTAGGCAGATCACGGACAAGGGTGTGTCACCAGAGTGAGCAATGCAGAGATATGAAGTCACAGTGACCCCTTAGGCATATCTCAGACAATGGTCTGTCACCTGGTTCACCAGAGCAGAGTTATGATATCACAATGCCCCTTTAGGCACATCGCAGACAAGGTCCTGTCTCCTGGGTGACCAGTGCTTGGTTATGATGTCCCAATGCCCCCTTAGGGAGATCAAAGACAACGGTCTGTCACCTTGGTGACCAGTGCAGAATTATGATATCACAATGCCCCATTAGGAGGATTAAAGACAAGGGTCTTTCACATTGGTGACCAGTGTAGAGTTATGAAGTCACAATGCCTCCATAGGCAGATCACAGACAAGGGCCTGTCACCTGGGTGACGGGTGCAGAATTTCGATCTCACAATGCCCACTTAGGGAGATCAAAGAAAATCGTCTGTCGCCTGGGTGTCCAGTGCAGAACTGTGACATCACAATGCCCCCTCAGGCATATCACAAACAAGGTTCAGTCACCTGGGTGACAAGCGCAGAGTTATGATGTCACAAAGCTCCTTAGGCAGATCACAGATCACAGACAAGGGTCTGTCACCTAGGTGACCAATGTAGAGTTATAATGTCACAATGCCCCCTTAGGCAGATCACCAACAAGGATCTGTCAACTGGGTAACCAGTGCAGAGTTACGATGTCACAATGCCCACCTAGGCAGATCAAAGAAAAGGTGTTGTCACCTTGGTGACCAGTGCAGAATTATGATCTCACAATACCCCCTTAGGCCGATCACAGACAAGGGCCTGTCACCTAGGTGACCAGTGCAGAGTTATGATGTCACAATGCCCACTTAGGGATATGACGGAGAAGGGTCTGTCACTTGGGTGACCAGTGCAGAGTTATGATGTCACAATGCCCCCTTAGGCAGATAATGGACAAGCGTGTGTCCCCAGTGTGACCAGTGCAGAGTTATGAAGTCACAATGACCCCTTAGGCATATCACAGACAAGGGTCTGTCACCTGGGTCACCAGTGCAGAGTTATGACATCACAATGCCCCTTTAGGCAGATCGCAGACAAGGTCCTGTCACCTGGGTGACGAGTGCACGGTTATGATGTCCCAATGCCCCCTTAGGGAGATCAAAGACAAGGGTCTTTCACCTTGGTGACCAGTGCAGAGTTATGATATCACAATGCCCCTTTAGGCAGATCACAGACAAGGGTCTCTCTCCTGGGTGACCCGTGAAGAATTATGATGCCACAATGCACCCTTAGGCAGATTACAGACAAAGGTCTTTCACCTGGGTGACCAGTGCAGAGTTATGATGTCACAATTCCCCCTTAGGCAGATCAGAGACAAGGGTCTGTCACCACGGTGACCAGTGCAGAATTATGATGTCACAATGCCCCCTTAGGCAGAGATCAGACAAGGGTCTGTCCCCAGGGTGAGCAATGTAGAGTTGTGCAGTCACAATGCCCCCTTAGGAATATCACAGACAAGGTTCTGTCACCTGGGTGTTCAATGAAGAGTTATGATGTCACAATGCCCCTTTAGGCAGATCACACACAAAGGTCTGTCACCGGGGTTACCAGTGCAGAATTACGATGTCACAATGTAGGCTGAGTCATATCATAGACAAGGGTCTGTCACCTGGGTGACCAGGGCGGAGTCATGATGTCACAATGCAGACGTAGGCAGATAACGGACAAGGGACTGTCACCGGGGTGACCAGTGCAGAGTTACGATGTCACAATGCCGCCTTAGGCAGATCACAGACAGGGGTCTGTCACCTGCGTGACAAGTGGAGAGTTATGATGTCACATTGCCCCCTTAGACAGATCACAGACAAGGGTCTGTCACCTGGGTAACCAGTGCAGGGTTATGATGTCACAATGCCCCCTTAGACAGATGAAAGAAAATGGTCTGTCCCCACGGTGACCAGTTCATAGTTATGATGTCACAGTGCCCCCTTAGGCAGATCACAAACAAGGGTCTGTCACCTGGGTGACCAGTGCGGGGATATGATGTCACAATGACCGCTTAGGCAGATCAGAGACAAGGGTCTGTCACCAGGGTGAACAGGGCAGAGTTATGATGTCACAATGACACCTTAGACAGATCACAGAGAAGGGTCTGTCACCTGGGAGACAAGTGCAGAGTTATGATGTCACAATGTCCCCTTAGGCAGATCACACACAAGGGTCTGTCACCTGGGTGACCCGTGCAGAGTTATGATGTCACAATGCACCCTTAGGCAGATCACAGACAAGGGTCTTTCACATGGGTTACCAGGGCAGAGTTGTGATGTCACAATGCCCTCTTAGGCAGATCTAAGACAAGGGTCTGTCACCTTGGTGACCAGTGCAGAGTTATGATGTCACAATATCCCCTTAGGCAGATCACAGACAAGGGTCTTTCACCTGGGTGACAAGTGCAGAGTTATGATATCAAAATGCCCCCTTAGGCAGATCACAGACAAGGGTCCGTCACCTGGGTCACCAGTACACAGTTGTGATGTCACAAAGCCCCCTTAGGCAGATCACAGAGAAGGGTCTGTCACCGTGGTGACGAGTGCAGAGTTCTGATGTCACAATGGCCCTTTAAGAGGATCACAGACAAGGGTCTGTCACCATGGTGACCAGTGCAGGGTTATGATGTAACAATGCCCCCTTAGGCAGAGCACAGACAAGGGTCTGTCACCTGGGCGACCCGTGCATAGTCATGATATCTCAATGCCCCCTTAGTCAGATCACATTCAAGGATCTGTCAACTTGGTTATCAGTGCATGGTTATGACGTCACAATGCCGCCTTAGGGAGATCACAGACAAGGGTCTTCCACCTGGGAGACCAGTGCAGAGTTGTGATGTCACAATGCCCCGTTAGGCAGTTCAAAGACAAGGGTCTGTCACCTCGGTGACCATTGCAGAGTTATGATGTCACAATGCCCCCTTAGGCTCAACGAAGTCAGTGGACTGTCACTTGTGTGACCCGTGCAGAGTTATGATGTCACAATGGCCGCTTAGGTAGATCAAAGGCATGGGTCAGTAACCTGGGTGACCATTGCAGAGTTATGATGTCGCAATGCCCCCTCCGACCGACGACAGACAAGGGTCTGTCGCCTGGGTGACCAGCGAAGAGTTATGATGTCACGATGTCCTCTGAGGCACATCAAAGACAAGGGTCTGTCACCTGGGTGACCACTGCAGAGTTATGATGTCACAATGACCTCTTAGGTAGATCACAGACAAGAGTCTGTCACCTGGGTGACCAGTGCACCGTTATGATGTCACAATGCTCCCTTAGAGAGACCACAGAAAAGGGTCTCTCACCACCGTGACCAGTGCAGAGTTATGATGTCACAATGCCTCCTTAGGGAGGTCACAGAAAAGGGTCTGTCACCACGATGACCAATGCAGAATTATGATGTCACAATGCCCCCTTAGGCAGATCACAGACAAGGGTCTGTCACCTGGGTGACCAGTGCAGAGTTAGGATTTCATAGTGCCCCCTTAGGCAAATCACAGACAAGGGAGAGTCACCTAGGTGAACAGTTCAGAGTTATGATATCACAATACCACCTTAGGCAGATCACAGACAAGGGCCTGTGACTTGGGTGACCAGTGAAGAGTTAAGATGTCATAATGCCCATTTATCCAGATCATAGACAAGGGTATGTCACCTGCGTGTCCAGTGCAGAGTTCTGATGTCACAATGCCCCCTTAGGCAGATCACAGACAAGGGTCTGTCACCTGGGTGTCCAGTGCAAAGTCATGATGTCACAATGCGCCCTTTCGCAGATCACAGACAATGGTCTGTCACCTGGGTGACAAGTGCAGAATTATGATGTCACAATGCCCCCTTAGGCAGATCACAGACAAGGGTCTGTCACCTGGGTGACCAGTGCAGAGTTATGATGTCACAATGCCTCCTTAGGGAGGTCACAGAAAAGGGTCTGTCACCACGATGACCAATGCAGAATTATGATGTCACAATGCCCCCTTAGGCAGATCACAGACAAGGGTCTGTCACCTGGGTGACCAGTGCAGAGTTATGATATCACAATGCCCCTTTAGGCAGATCACAGACAAGGGTCTCTCTCCTGGGTGACCCGTGAAGAATTATGATGCCACAATGCACCCTTAGGCAGATTACAGACAAAGGTCTTTCACCTGGGTGACCAGTGCAGAGTTATGATGTCACAATTCCCCCTTAGGCAGATCAGAGACAAGGGTCTGTCACCACGGTGACCAGTGCAGAATTATGATGTCACAATGCCCCCTTAGGCAGAGATCAGACAAGGGTCTGTCCCCAGGGTGAGCAATGTAGAGTTGTGCAGTCACAATGCCCCCTTAGGAATATCACAGACAAGGTTCTGTCACCTGGGTGTTCAATGAAGAGTTATGATGTCACAATGCCCCTTTAGGCAGATCACACACAAAGGTCTGTCACCGGGGTTACCAGTGCAGAATTACGATGTCACAATGTAGGCTGAGTCATATCATAGACAAGGGTCTGTCACCTGGGTGACCAGGGCGGAGTCATGATGTCACAATGCAGACGTAGGCAGATAACGGACAAGGGACTGTCACCGGGGTGACCAGTGCAGAGTTACGATGTCACAATGCCGCCTTAGGCAGATCACAGACAGGGGTCTGTCACCTGCGTGACAAGTGGAGAGTTATGATGTCACATTGCCCCCTTAGACAGATCACAGACAAGGGTCTGTCACCTGGGTAACCAGTGCAGGGTTATGATGTCACAATGCCCCCTTAGACAGATGAAAGAAAATGGTCTGTCCCCACGGTGACCAGTTCATAGTTATGATGTCACAGTGCCCCCTTAGGCAGATCACAAACAAGGGTCTGTCACCTGGGTGACCAGTGCGGGGATATGATGTCACAATGACCGCTTAGGCAGATCAGAGACAAGGGTCTGTCACCAGGGTGAACAGGGCAGAGTTATGATGTCACAATGACACCTTAGACAGATCACAGAGAAGGGTCTGTCACCTGGGAGACAAGTGCAGAGTTATGATGTCACAATGTCCCCTTAGGCAGATCACACACAAGGGTCTGTCACCTGGGTGACCCGTGCAGAGTTATGATGTCACAATGCACCCTTAGGCAGATCACAGACAAGGGTCTTTCACATGGGTTACCAGGGCAGAGTTGTGATGTCACAATGCCCTCTTAGGCAGATCTAAGACAAGGGTCTGTCACCTTGGTGACCAGTGCAGAGTTATGATGTCACAATATCCCCTTAGGCAGATCACAGACAAGGGTCTTTCACCTGGGTGACAAGTGCAGAGTTATGATATCAAAATGCCCCCTTAGGCAGATCACAGACAAGGGTCCGTCACCTGGGTCACCAGTACACAGTTGTGATGTCACAAAGCCCCCTTAGGCAGATCACAGAGAAGGGTCTGTCACCGTGGTGACGAGTGCAGAGTTCTGATGTCACAATGGCCCTTTAAGAGGATCACAGACAAGGGTCTGTCACCATGGTGACCAGTGCAGGGTTATGATGTAACAATGCCCCCTTAGGCAGAGCACAGACAAGGGTCTGTCACCTGGGCGACCCGTGCATAGTCATGATATCTCAATGCCCCCTTAGTCAGATCACATTCAAGGATCTGTCAACTTGGTTATCAGTGCATGGTTATGACGTCACAATGCCGCCTTAGGGAGATCACAGACAAGGGTCTTCCACCTGGGAGACCAGTGCAGAGTTGTGATGTCACAATGCCCCGTTAGGCAGTTCAAAGACAAGGGTCTGTCACCTCGGTGACCATTGCAGAGTTATGATGTCACAATGCCCCCTTAGGCTCAACGAAGTCAGTGGACTGTCACTTGTGTGACCCGTGCAGAGTTATGATGTCACAATGGCCGCTTAGGTAGATCAAAGGCATGGGTCAGTAACCTGGGTGACCATTGCAGAGTTATGATGTCGCAATGCCCCCTCCGACCGACGACAGACAAGGGTCTGTCGCCTGGGTGACCAGCGAAGAGTTATGATGTCACGATGTCCTCTGAGGCACATCAAAGACAAGGGTCTGTCACCTGGGTGACCACTGCAGAGTTATGATGTCACAATGACCTCTTAGGTAGATCACAGACAAGAGTCTGTCACCTGGGTGACCAGTGCACCGTTATGATGTCACAATGCTCCCTTAGAGAGACCACAGAAAAGGGTCTCTCACCACCGTGACCAGTGCAGAGTTATGATGTCACAATGCCTCCTTAGGGAGGTCACAGAAAAGGGTCTGTCACCACGATGACCAATGCAGAATTATGATGTCACAATGCCCCCTTAGGCAGATCACAGACAAGGGTCTGTCACCTGGGTGACCAGTGCAGAGTTAGGATTTCATAGTGCCCCCTTAGGCAAATCACAGACAAGGGAGAGTCACCTAGGTGAACAGTTCAGAGTTATGATATCACAATACCACCTTAGGCAGATCACAGACAAGGGCCTGTGACTTGGGTGACCAGTGAAGAGTTAAGATGTCATAATGCCCATTTATCCAGATCATAGACAAGGGTATGTCACCTGCGTGTCCAGTGCAGAGTTCTGATTTCACAATGCCCCCTTAGGCAGATCACAGACAAGGGTCTGTCACCTGGGTGTCCAGTGCAAAGTCATGATGTCACAATGCGCCCTTTCGCAGATCACAGACAATGGTCTGTCACCTGGGTGACAAGTGCAGAATTATGATGTCACAATGCCCCCTTAGGCAGATCACAGACAAGGGTCTGTCACCTGGGTGACCAGTGCAGAGTTATGATGTCACAATGCCTCCTTAGGGAGGTCACAGAAAAGGGTCTGTCACCACGATGACCAATGCAGAATTATGATGTCACAATGCCCCCTTAGGCAGATCACAGACAAGGGTCTGTCACCTGGGTGACCAGTGCAGAGTTATGATGTCACAATGCCCCCTTAGGCATATGACAGACATAGGTCTGTCACCTGGGTGACCAGTGCAGACTTATGGTATCACAATGCAACCTTAGGCACATCACAGACAAGGGTCTGTCACCTGGGTGACCAGTGCACAGTTATGATGTCACAATGTCCCCTTAGGCAGCTGATATACAAGGGTCTTTCACCTGGGTGACCTGTGCAGAGTTAAGATGTCACAATGCCCCCTTAGGCAGATCACAGACAAGGTTCTGTCACCTGGCTGACCAGTGCTCAGGTATGATGTCACAATGCCCCCTTAGGCAGATCATAGACAAGGTTGTTTCACCATGGTGAACACAGCAGAGTTATGATGTCACAATGCCCCCTTAGGCAGATCACAGTCAGGGGCCTGTCACCTGGGTGACCCGGGCAGGGTTATGAAGTCACTATGCCCCCTTAGGCAGATCACAGACAAGAGTTTTCGACGTGGGTGACCCGTGCAGAATTATGATGTCACAATGCCCCCTTCGGCAGATCACAGACAGGGGTCTGCCACCTGGGGGACCAGTGCAGCGTTATGATGTCACAATGCCCCCTTAGGCAGAGCACGGACAAGGGTCTGTCAGCTGGGTGACCAGTGCAGAGTTATGATGTAACAATACCCCTTAGGCAGATAACGGACTAGGGTCTGTCACCAGGGAGACCAGTGCAGAGTAATGATGTCGCAATGCCCCCTTAGGCAGATCACAGACGTGGGTTGCTCACCTGGGTGGCCAGCGCAGAGTTATGATGTCACAATGCCCCCTTAGACAGATCACAGACAGGGGTCTGTCACTTGGGTGTCCAGTACAGAGTTGTGATGTCACAATGACCCCTTAGTGATATCACAGACAAGGGTCTGTCACCTGGGAGACCATTGCAGTTTTATGATGTCACAATGCCCCCTTTGGCACATCAGAGACAAGGGTCTGTCTCCTGGGTGACCAGTGCAGAGTTTTGAGGTCACAATTCCCCCCTAGGCAGATCACGGACAAGGGCCTGTCAGCAGGGTGACCAGTGCATAGTTATGATGTCACAATGCCCCCTTAGGCAGATCACAGACAAGGGTCTGTCACCTGGGTGACCAGTGCAGAGTTATGATGTCACAATTACCCCTTAGGCAGATAACAAAGAAGGGTCTGTCACCTGGGTGACCAGTGCAGGGTTATGATGTCACAATGCCCCCTTAGGCAGATCGGAGACAAGGGTCTGTCACCTGGGTGACCAGTGCAGAGTTATGATGTCACAATGGCCGCTTAGGCAGATCAAAGGCATGGGTCAGTAACCTGGGTGACCATTGCAGAGTTATGATGTCGCAATGCCCCCTTCGACCGATGACAGACAAGGGTCTGTCGCCTGGGTGACCAGCGAAGAGTTATGATGTCACGATGTCCTCTGAGGCACATCAAAGACAAGGGTCTGTCACCTGGGTGACCACTGCAGAGTTATGATGTCACAATGACCTCTTAGGTAGATCACAGACAAGAGTCTGTCACCTGGGTGACCAGTGCACCGTTATGATGTCACAATGCTCCCTTAGAGAGACCACAGAAAAGGGTCTCTCACCACCGTGACCAGTGCAGAGTTATGATGTCACAATGCCTCCTTAGGGAGGTCACAGAAAAGGGTCTGTCACCACGATGACCAATGCAGAATTATGATGTCACAATGCCCCCTTAGGCAGATCACAGACAAGGGTCTGTCACCTGGGTGACCAGTGCAGAGTTAGGATTTCATAGTGCCCCCTTAGGCAAATCACAGACAAGGGAGAGTCACCTAGGTGAACAGTTCAGAGTTATGATATCACAATACCACCTTAGGCAGATCACAGACAAGGGCCTGTGACTTGGGTGACCAGTGAAGAGTTAAGATGTCATAATGCCCATTTATCCAGATCATAGACAAGGGTATGTCACCTGCGTGTCCAGTGCAGAGTTCTGATGTCACAATGCCCCCTTAGGCAGATCACAGACAAGGGTCTGTCACCTGGGTGTCCAGTGCAAAGTCATGATGTCACAATGCGCCCTTTCGCAGATCACAGACAATGGTCTGTCACCTGGGTGACAAGTGCAGAATTATGATGTCACAATGCCCCCTTAGGCAGATCACAGACAAGGGTCTGTCACCTGGGTGACCAGTGCAGAGGTATGATGTCACAATGCCTCCTTAGGGAGGTCACAGAAAAGGGTCTGTCACCACGATGACCAATGCAGAATTATGATGTCACAATGCCCCCTTAGGCAGATCACAGACAAGGGTCTGTCACCTGGGTGACCAGTGCAGAGTTATGATGTCACAATGCCCCCTTAGGCATATGACAGACATAGGTCTGTCACCTGGGTGACCAGTGCAGACTTATGGTATCACAATGCAACCTTAGGCACATCACAGACAAGGGCCTGTCACCTGGGTGACCAGTGCAGAGGTGAGATGTCACAATGCCCGCTTAGGCAGAACACAGGCAAGGTTCTTTAACCTGGGTGACCAGTGCAGAGCTATGATGTCACAATGCCCCTTAGGCAGATCACAGACAAGGTTCTGTCTCCTGGGTGACCAATGCAGAGTTTTGATTTCACAGTGCCCCCTAAGGCAGATCACTGACAATGTTCTGTCACCTGGGTGTCCAGTGCAGGGTTATGATGTCACAATGCCAACTTAGGCAGATCAGAGACAAGGGTCTGTCACTTGGGTGACCAGTGCACAGTTATGATGTCACGATGCCCCTTTACGCAGATCAACAACAAGGGTCTCTCACCTGGGTGACCAGTGCAGAGTTATGATGTCACAATGCCCCCTTAGGCAGATCACGGACACGGACCTGTCACCATGGTGACCAATGTAGAGTTATGATGTCACAACGCCCCCTTAGGCAGATCACGGACAAGGGTCTGTCACCTGGGTGACCAGTGCACAGTTATGATGTCACAATGTCCCCTTAGGCAGCTGATATACAAGGGTCTTTCACCTGGGTGACCTGTGCAGAGTTAAGATGTCACAATGCCCCCTTAGGCAGATCAGAGACAAGGTTCTGTCACCTGGGTGACCAGTGCACAGTCATGATATCACAATGCCCCCTTAGGCAGATCACAGACATGGGTCTGTCACCAAGGTGACCAGTGCAGAATTATGATGTCACAATGCACCCTTAGGCAGATTACAGAAAGGGGTCTGTCACCTTCCTGACCAGTGCAGGGTTACGATGTCACAATGCCCACATAGTCAGATCACATACAAGGTTCTCTCACCTGGGTGACCAGCGCAGAGTTATGATGTCACAATGCCCCCTTAGGCATATCAGAGACTAGGGTCTGTCACCTGTGTGACCAGTGCAGAGTTATGATGTCACAATGCCCCCTTAGGCAGATCACGGGCAAGGGTCTGTCACCAGGGTGACCAATGCAGAGTTATGATGTCACAATGCCCCCTTAGGTATATCACAGTCAAGGGTCTGTCCCCTGGGTGACCAGGGCAGAGGTATGATGTCACAATGAAGATTTAGGCAGATCACAGACAAGGGTCTGTCACCTGGGTTACCAGTGAAGAGTTATGATGTCACAACGCACCCTTAGGCAGATCACAGACAAAGGTCTTTCAGCTGGGTGACCAGTGCAGAGTTATGATGTCACAATTCCCCCTTAGGCAGATCACAGACAAGGATCTGTCACCTGGGTGACCAGAGCGCAATTATGATTTCACAATGCCCCCTTAGGCAGATCACAGATAACGGTCTTTAACCCGGTCACCAGCGCAAAATTATGATGTCACAATACCCACTTAGGCAGATCACAGAGAAGGGTCTGTCACATGGGTGACCAGTGCAAAGTTATGATGTCACAATGCCCCAATAGACAGATCACAGACAAGGGTCTGTCACCTGGGAGACCAGTGCAGCTTTATGATGTCACCATGCCACCTTAGGCAGATCAGAGACAAGAGTCAGTCACCTGGGTGACCAGTACAGAACTATGATGTCACAATGCCCCTTAGGCAGATCACGGACAAGGGTGTGTCACCAGAGTGAGCAATGCAGAGATATGAAGTCACAGTGACCCCTTAGGCATATCTCAGACAATGGTCTGTCACCTGGTTCACCAGAGCAGAGTTATGATATCACAATGCCCCTTTAGGCACATCGCAGACAAGGTCCTGTCTCCTGGGTGACCAGTGCTTGGTTATGATGTCCCAATGCCCCCTTAGGGAGATCAAAGACAACGGTCTGTCACCTTGGTGACCAGTGCAGAATTATGATATCACAATGCCCCATTAGGAGGATTAAAGACAAGGGTCTTTCACATTGGTGACCAGTGTAGAGTTATGAAGTCACAATGCCTCCATAGGCAGATCACAGACAAGGGCCTGTCACCTGGGTGACGGGTGCAGAATTTCGATCTCACAATGCCCACTTAGGGAGATCAAAGAAAATCGTCTGTCGCCTGGGTGTCCAGTGCAGAACTGTGACATCACAATGCCCCCTCAGGCATATCACAAACAAGGTTCAGTCACCTGGGTGACAAGCGCAGAGTTATGATGTCACAAAGCTCCTTAGGCAGATCACAGATCACAGACAAGGGTCTGTCACCTAGGTGACCAATGTAGAGTTATAATGTCACAATGCCCCCTTAGGCAGATCACCAACAAGGATCTGTCAACTGGGTAACCAGTGCAGAGTTACGATGTCACAATGCCCACCTAGGCAGATCAAAGAAAAGGTGTTGTCACCTTGGTGACCAGTGCAGAATTATGATCTCACAATACCCCCTTAGGCCGATCACAGACAAGGGCCTGTCACCTAGGTGACCAGTGCAGAGTTATGATGTCACAATGCCCACTTAGGGATATGACAGAGAAGGGTCTGTCACTTGGGTGACCAGTGCAGAGTTATGATGTCACAATGCCCCCTTAGGCAGATAATGGACAAGCGTGTGTCCCCAGTGTGACCAGTGCAGAGTTATGAAGTCACAATGACCCCTTAGGCATATCACAGACAAGGGTCTGTCACCTGGGTCACCAGTGCAGAGTTATGACATCACAATGCCCCTTTAGGCAGATCGCAGACAAGGTCCTGTCACCTGGGTGACGAGTGCACGGTTATGATGTCCCAATGCCCCCTTAGGGAGATCAAAGACAAGGGTCTTTCACCTTGGTGACCAGTGCAGAGTTATGATATCACAATGCCCCTTTAGGCAGATCACAGACAAGGGTCTCTCTCCTGGGTGACCCGTGAAGAATTATGATGCCACAATGCACCCTTAGGCAGATTACAGACAAAGGTCTTTCACCTGGGTGACCAGTGCAGAGTTATGATGTCACAATTCCCCCTTAGGCAGATCAGAGACAAGGGTCTGTCACCACGGTGACCAGTGCAGAATTATGATGTCACAATGCCCCCTTAGGCAGAGATCAGACAAGGGTCTGTCCCCAGGGTGAGCAATGTAGAGTTGTGCAGTCACAATGCCCCCTTAGGAATATCACAGACAAGGTTCTGTCACCTGGGTGTTCAATGAAGAGTTATGATGTCACAATGCCCCTTTAGGCAGATCACACACAAAGGTCTGTCACCGGGGTTACCAGTGCAGAATTACGATGTCACAATGTAGGCTGAGTCATATCACAGACAAGGGTCTGTCACCTGGGTGACCAGGGCGGAGTCATGATGTCACAATGCAGACGTAGGCAGATAACGGACAAGGGACTGTCACCGGGGTGACCAGTGCAGAGTTACGATGTCACAATGCCGCCTTAGGCAGATCACAGACAGGGGTCTGTCACCTGCGTGACAAGTGGAGAGTTATGATGTCACATTGCCCCCTTAGACAGATCACAGACAAGGGTCTGTCACCTGGGTAACCAGTGCAGGGTTATGATGTCACAATGCCCCCTTAGACAGATGAAAGAAAATGGTCTGTCCCCACGGTGACCAGTTCATAGTTATGATGTCACAGTGCCCCCTTAGGCAGATCACAAACAAGGGTCTGTCACCTGGGTGACCAGTGCGGGGATATGATGTCACAATGACCGCTTAGGCAGATCAGAGACAAGGGTCTGTCACCAGGGTGAACAGGGCAGAGTTATGATGTCACAATGACACCTTAGACAGATCACAGAGAAGGGTCTGTCACCTGGGAGACAAGTGCAGAGTTATGATGTCACAATGTCCCCTTAGGCAGATCACACACAAGGGTCTGTCACCTGGGTGACCCGTGCAGAGTTATGATGTCACAATGCACCCTTAGGCAGATCACAGACAAGGGTCTTTCACATGGGTTACCAGGGCAGAGTTGTGATGTCACAATGCCCTCTTAGGCAGATCTAAGACAAGGGTCTGTCACCTTGGTGACCAGTGCAGAGTTATGATGTCACAATATCCCCTTAGGCAGATCACAGACAAGGGTCTTTCACCTGGGTGACAAGTGCAGAGTTATGATATCAAAATGCCCCCTTAGGCAGATCACAGACAAGGGTCCGTCACCTGGGTCACCAGTACACAGTTGTGATGTCACAAAGCCCCCTTAGGCAGATCACAGAGAAGGGTCTGTCACCGTGGTGACGAGTGCAGAGTTCTGATGTCACAATGGCCCTTTAAGAGGATCACAGACAAGGGTCTGTCACCATGGTGACCAGTGCAGGGTTATGATGTAACAATGCCCCCTTAGGCAGAGCACAGACAAGGGTCTGTCACCTGGGCGACCCGTGCATAGTCATGATATCTCAATGCCCCCTTAGTCAGATCACATTCAAGGATCTGTCAACTTGGTTATCAGTGCATGGTTATGACGTCACAATGCCGCCTTAGGGAGATCACAGACAAGGGTCTTCCACCTGGGAGACCAGTGCAGAGTTGTGATGTCACAATGCCCCGTTAGGCAGTTCAAAGACAAGGGTCTGTCACCTCGGTGACCATTGCAGAGTTATGATGTCACAATGCCCCCTTAGGCTCAACGAAGTCAGTGGACTGTCACTTGTGTGACCCGTGCAGAGTTATGATGTCACAATGGCCGCTTAGGTAGATCAAAGGCATGGGTCAGTAACCTGGGTGACCATTGCAGAGTTATGATGTCGCAATGCCCCCTCCGACCGACGACAGACAAGGGTCTGTCGCCTGGGTGACCAGCGAAGAGTTATGATGTCACGATGTCCTCTGAGGCACATCAAAGACAAGGGTCTGTCACCTGGGTGACCACTGCAGAGTTATGATGTCACAATGACCTCTTAGGTAGATCACAGACAAGAGTCTGTCACCTGGGTGACCAGTGCACCGTTATGATGTCACAATGCTCCCTTAGAGAGACCACAGAAAAGGGTCTCTCACCACCGTGACCAGTGCAGAGTTATGATGTCACAATGCCTCCTTAGGGAGGTCACAGAAAAGGGTCTGTCACCACGATGACCAATGCAGAATTATGATGTCACAATGCCCCCTTAGGCAGATCACAGACAAGGGTCTGTCACCTGGGTGACCAGTGCAGAGTTAGGATTTCATAGTGCCCCCTTAGGCAAATCACAGACAAGGGAGAGTCACCTAGGTGAACAGTTCAGAGTTATGATATCACAATACCACCTTAGGCAGATCACAGACAAGGGCCTGTGACTTGGGTGACCAGTGAAGAGTTAAGATGTCATAATGCCCATTTATCCAGATCATAGACAAGGGTATGTCACCTGCGTGTCCAGTGCAGAGTTCTGATGTCACAATGCCCCCTTAGGCAGATCACAGACAAGGGTCTGTCACCTGGGTGTCCAGTGCAAAGTCATGATGTCACAATGCGCCCTTTCGCAGATCACAGACAATGGTCTGTCACCTGGGTGACAAGTGCAGAATTATGATGTCACAATGCCCCCTTAGGCAGATCACAGACAAGGGTCTGTCACCTGGGTGACCAGTGCAGAGTTATGATGTCACAATGCCTCCTTAGGGAGGTCACAGAAAAGGGTCTGTCACCACGATGACCAATGCAGAATTATGATGTCACAATGCCCCCTTAGGCAGATCACAGACAAGGGTCTGTCACCTGGGTGACCAGTGCAGAGTTATGATGTCACAATGCCCCCTTAGGCATATGACAGACATAGGTCTGTCACCTGGGTGACCAGTGCAGACTTATGGTATCACAATGCAACCTTAGGCACATCACAGACAAGGGTCTGTCACCTGGGTGACCAGTGCACAGTTATGATGTCACAATGTCCCCTTAGGCAGCTGATATACAAGGGTCTTTCACCTGGGTGACCTGTGCAGAGTTAAGATGTCACAATGCCCCCTTAGGCAGATCACAGACAAGGTTCTGTCACCTGGCTGACCAGTGCTCAGGTATGATGTCACAATGCCCCCTTAGGCAGATCATAGACAAGGTTGTTTCACCATGGTGAACACAGCAGAGTTATGATGTCACAATGCCCCCTTAGGCAGATCACAGTCAGGGGCCTGTCACCTGGGTGACCCGGGCAGGGTTATGAAGTCACTATGCCCCCTTAGGCAGATCACAGACAAGAGTTTTCGACGTGGGTGACCCGTGCAGAATTATGATGTCACAATGCCCCCTTCGGCAGATCACAGACAGGGGTCTGCCACCTGGGGGACCAGTGCAGCGTTATGATGTCACAATGCCCCCTTAGGCAGAGCACGGACAAGGGTCTGTCAGCTGGGTGACCAGTGCAGAGTTATGATGTAACAATACCCCTTAGGCAGATAACGGACTAGGGTCTGTCACCAGGGAGACCAGTGCAGAGTAATGATGTCGCAATGCCCCCTTAGGCAGATCACAGACGTGGGTTGCTCACCTGGGTGGCCAGCGCAGAGTTATGATGTCACAATGCCCCCTTAGACAGATCACAGACAGGGGTCTGTCACTTGGGTGTCCAGTACAGAGTTGTGATGTCACAATGACCCCTTAGTGATATCACAGACAAGGGTCTGTCACCTGGGAGACCATTGCAGTTTTATGATGTCACAATGCCCCCTTTGGCACATCAGAGACAAGGGTCTGTCTCCTGGGTGACCAGTGCAGAGTTTTGAGGTCACAATTCCCCCCTAGGCAGATCACGGACAAGGGCCTGTCAGCAGGGTGACCAGTGCATAGTTATGATGTCACAATGCCCCCTTAGGCAGATCACAGACAAGGGTCTGTCACCTGGGTGACCAGTGCAGAGTTATGATGTCACAATTACCCCTTAGGCAGATAACAAAGAAGGGTCTGTCACCTGGGTGACCAGTGCAGGGTTATGATGTCACAATGCCCCCTTAGGCAGATCGGAGACAAGGGTCTGTCACCTGGGTGACCAGTGCAGAGTTATGATGTCACAATGGCCGCTTAGGCAGATCAAAGGCATGGGTCAGTAACCTGGGTGACCATTGCAGAGTTATGATGTCGCAATGCCCCCTTCGACCGATGACAGACAAGGGTCTGTCGCCTGGGTGACCAGCGAAGAGTTATGATGTCACGATGTCCTCTGAGGCACATCAAAGACAAGGGTCTGTCACCTGGGTGACCACTGCAGAGTTATGATGTCACAATGACCTCTTAGGTAGATCACAGACAAGAGTCTGTCACCTGGGTGACCAGTGCACCGTTATGATTTCACAATGCTCCCTTAGAGAGACCACAGAAAAGGGTCTCTCACCACCGTGACCAGTGCAGAGTTATGATGTCACAATGCCTCCTTAGGGAGGTCACAGAAAAGGGTCTGTCACCACGATGACCAATGCAGAATTATGATGTCACAATGCCCCCTTAGGCAGATCACAGACAAGGGTCTGTCACCTGGGTGACCAGTGCAGAGTTAGGATTTCATAGTGCCCCCTTAGGCAAATCACAGACAAGGGAGAGTCACCTAGGTGAACAGTTCAGAGTTATGATATCACAATACCACCTTAGGCAGATCACAGACAAGGGCCTGTGACTTGGGTGACCAGTGAAGAGTTAAGATGTCATAATGCCCATTTATCCAGATCATAGACAAGGGTATGTCACCTGCGTGTCCAGTGCAGAGTTCTGATGTCACAATGCCCCCTTAGGCAGATCACAGACAAGGGTCTGTCACCTGGGTGTCCAGTGCAAAGTCATGATGTCACAATGCGCCCTTTCGCAGATCACAGACAATGGTCTGTCACCTGGGTGACAAGTGCAGAATTATGATGTCACAATGCCCCCTTAGGCAGATCACAGACAAGGGTCTGTCACCTGGGTGACCAGTGCAGAGTTATGATGTCACAATGCCTCCTTAGGGAGGTCACAGAAAAGGGTCTGTCACCACGATGACCAATGCAGAATTATGATGTCACAATGCCCCCTTAGGCAGATCACAGACAAGGGTCTGTCACCTGGGTGACCAGTGCAGAGTTATGATGTCACAATGCCCCCTTAGGCATATGACAGACATAGGTCTGTCACCTGGGTGACCAGTGCAGACTTATGGTATCACAATGCAACCTTAGGCACATCACAGACAAGGGCCTGTCACCTGGGTGACCAGTGCAGAGGTGAGATGTCACAATGCCCGCTTAGGCAGAACACAGGCAAGGTTCTTTAACCTGGGTGACCAGTGCAGAGCTATGATGTCACAATGCCCCTTAGGCAGATCACAGACAAGGTTCTGTCTCCTGGGTGACCAATGCAGAGTTTTGATTTCACAGTGCCCCCTAAGGCAGATCACTGACAATGTTCTGTCACCTGGGTGTCCAGTGCAGGGTTATGATGTCACAATGCCAACTTAGGCAGATCAGAGACAAGGGTCTGTCACTTGGGTGACCAGTGCACAGTTATGATGTCACGATGCCCCTTTACGCAGATCAACAACAAGGGTCTCTCACCTGGGTGACCAGTGCAGAGTTATGATGTCACAATGCCCCCTTAGGCAGATCACGGACACGGACCTGTCACCATGGTGACCAATGTAGAGTTATGATGTCACAACGCCCCCTTAGGCAGATCACGGACAAGGGTCTGTCACCTGGGTGACCAGTGCACAGTTATGATGTCACAATGCCCCCTTAGGCAGATCACGGGCAAGGGTCTGTCACCAGGGTGACCAATGCAGAGTTATGATGTCACAATGCCCCCTTAGGTATATCACAGTCAAGGGTCTGTCCCCTGGGTGAGCAGAGCAGAGGTATGATGTCACAATGAAGATTTAGGCAGATCACAGACAAGGGTCTGTCACCTGGGTTACCAGTGAAGAGTTATGATGTCACAACGCACCCTTAGGCAGATCACAGACAAAGGTCTTTCAGCTGGGTGACCAGTGCAGAGTTATGATGTCACAATTCCCCCTTAGGCAGATCACAGACAAGGATCTGTCACCTGGGTGACCAGAGCGCAATTATGATTTCACAATGCCCCCTTAGGCAGATCACAGATAACGGTCTTTAACCCGGTCACCAGCGCAAAATTATGATGTCACAATACCCACTTAGGCAGATCACAGAGAAGGGTCTGTCACATGGGTGACCAGTGCAAAGTTATGATGTCACAATGCCCCAATAGACAGATCACAGACAAGGGTCTGTCACCTGGGAGACCAGTGCAGCTTTATGATGTCACCATGCCACCTTAGGCAGATCAGAGACAAGAGTCAGTCACCTGGGTGACCAGTACAGAACTATGATGTCACAATGCCCCTTAGGCAGATCACGGACAAGGGTGTGTCACCAGAGTGAGCAATGCAGAGATATGAAGTCACAGTGACCCCTTAGGCATATCTCAGACAATGGTCTGTCACCTGGTTCACCAGAGCAGAGTTATGATATCACAATGCCCCTTTAGGCACATCGCAGACAAGGTCCTGTCTCCTGGGTGACCAGTGCTTGGTTATGATGTCCCAATGCCCCCTTAGGGAGATCAAAGACAACGGTCTGTCACCTTGGTGACCAGTGCAGAATTATGATATCACAATGCCCCATTAGGAGGATTAAAGACAAGGGTCTTTCACATTGGTGACCAGTGTAGAGTTATGAAGTCACAATGCCTCCATAGGCAGATCACAGACAAGGGCCTGTCACCTGGGTGACGGGTGCAGAATTTCGATCTCACAATGCCCACTTAGGGAGATCAAAGAAAATCGTCTGTCGCCTGGGTGTCCAGTGCAGAACTGTGACATCACAATGCCCCCTCAGGCATATCACAAACAAGGTTCAGTCACCTGGGTGACAAGCGCAGAGTTATGATGTCACAAAGCTCCTTAGGCAGATCACAGATCACAGACAAGGGTCTGTCACCTAGGTGACCAATGTAGAGTTATAATGTCACAATGCCCCCTTAGGCAGATCACCAACAAGGATCTGTCAACTGGGTAACCAGTGCAGAGTTACGATGTCACAATGCCCACCTAGGCAGATCAAAGAAAAGGTGTTGTCACCTTGGTGACCAGTGCAGAATTATGATCTCACAATACCCCCTTAGGCCGATCACAGACAAGGGCCTGTCACCTAGGTGACCAGTGCAGAGTTATGATGTCACAATGCCCACTTAGGGATATGACAGAGAAGGGTCTGTCACTTGGGTGACCAGTGCAGAGTTATGATGTCACAATGCCCCCTTAGGCAGATAATGGACAAGCGTGTGTCCCCAGTGTGACCAGTGCAGAGTTATGAAGTCACAATGACCCCTTAGGCATATCACAGACAAGGGTCTGTCACCTGGGTCACCAGTGCAGAGTTATGACATCACAATGCCCCTTTAGGCAGATCGCAGACAAGGTCCTGTCACCTGGGTGACGAGTGCACGGTTATGATGTCCCAATGCCCCCTTAGGGAGATCAAAGACAAGGGTCTTTCACCTTGGTGACCAGTGCAGAGTTATGATATCACAATGCCCCTTTAGGCAGATCACAGACAAGGGTCTCTCTCCTGGGTGACCCGTGAAGAATTATGATGCCACAATGCACCCTTAGGCAGATTACAGACAAAGGTCTTTCACCTGGGTGACCAGTGCAGAGTTATGATGTCACAATTCCCCCTTAGGCAGATCAGAGACAAGGGTCTGTCACCACGGTGACCAGTGCAGAATTATGATGTCACAATGCCCCCTTAGGCAGAGATCAGACAAGGGTCTGTCCCCAGGGTGAGCAATGTAGAGTTGTGCAGTCACAATGCCCCCTTAGGAATATCACAGACAAGGTTCTGTCACCTGGGTGTTCAATGAAGAGTTATGATGTCACAATGCCCCTTTAGGCAGATCACACACAAAGGTCTGTCACCGGGGTTACCAGTGCAGAATTACGATGTCACAATGTAGGCTGAGTCATATCACAGACAAGGGTCTGTCACCTGGGTGACCAGGGCGGAGTCATGATGTCACAATGCAGACGTAGGCAGATAACGGACAAGGGACTGTCACCGGGGTGACCAGTGCAGAGTTACGATGTCACAATGCCGCCTTAGGCAGATCACAGACAGGGGTCTGTCACCTGCGTGACAAGTGGAGAGTTATGATGTCACATTGCCCCCTTAGACAGATCACAGACAAGGGTCTGTCACCTGGGTAACCAGTGCAGGGTTATGATGTCACAATGCCCCCTTAGACAGATGAAAGAAAATGGTCTGTCCCCACGGTGACCAGTTCATAGTTATGATGTCACAGTGCCCCCTTAGGCAGATCACAAACAAGGGTCTGTCACCTGGGTGACCAGTGCGGGGATATGATGTCACAATGACCGCTTAGGCAGATCAGAGACAAGGGTCTGTCACCAGGGTGAACAGGGCAGAGTTATGATGTCACAATGACACCTTAGACAGATCACAGAGAAGGGTCTGTCACCTGGGAGACAAGTGCAGAGTTATGATGTCACAATGTCCCCTTAGGCAGATCACACACAAGGGTCTGTCACCTGGGTGACCCGTGCAGAGTTATGATGTCACAATGCACCCTTAGGCAGATCACAGACAAGGGTCTTTCACATGGGTTACCAGGGCAGAGTTGTGATGTCACAATGCCCTCTTAGGCAGATCTAAGACAAGGGTCTGTCACCTTGGTGACCAGTGCAGAGTTATGATGTCACAATATCCCCTTAGGCAGATCACAGACAAGGGTCTTTCACCTGGGTGACAAGTGCAGAGTTATGATATCAAAATGCCCCCTTAGGCAGATCACAGACAAGGGTCCGTCACCTGGGTCACCAGTACACAGTTGTGATGTCACAAAGCCCCCTTAGGCAGATCACAGAGAAGGGTCTGTCACCGTGGTGACGAGTGCAGAGTTCTGATGTCACAATGGCCCTTTAAGAGGATCACAGACAAGGGTCTGTCACCATGGTGACCAGTGCAGGGTTATGATGTAACAATGCCCCCTTAGGCAGAGCACAGACAAGGGTCTGTCACCTGGGCGACCCGTGCATAGTCATGATATCTCAATGCCCCCTTAGTCAGATCACATTCAAGGATCTGTCAACTTGGTTATCAGTGCATGGTTATGACGTCACAATGCCGCCTTAGGGAGATCACAGACAAGGGTCTTCCACCTGGGAGACCAGTGCAGAGTTGTGATGTCACAATGCCCCGTTAGGCAGTTCAAAGACAAGGGTCTGTCACCTCGGTGACCATTGCAGAGTTATGATGTCACAATGCCCCCTTAGGCTCAACGAAGTCAGTGGACTGTCACTTGTGTGACCCGTGCAGAGTTATGATGTCACAATGGCCGCTTAGGTAGATCAAAGGCATGGGTCAGTAACCTGGGTGACCATTGCAGAGTTATGATGTCGCAATGCCCCCTCCGACCGACGACAGACAAGGGTCTGTCGCCTGGGTGACCAGCGAAGAGTTATGATGTCACGATGTCCTCTGAGGCACATCAAAGACAAGGGTCTGTCACCTGGGTGACCACTGCAGAGTTATGATGTCACAATGACCTCTTAGGTAGATCACAGACAAGAGTCTGTCACCTGGGTGACCAGTGCACCGTTATGATGTCACAATGCTCCCTTAGAGAGACCACAGAAAAGGGTCTCTCACCACCGTGACCAGTGCAGAGTTATGATGTCACAATGCCTCCTTAGGGAGGTCACAGAAAAGGGTCTGTCACCACGATGACCAATGCAGAATTATGATGTCACAATGCCCCCTTAGGCAGATCACAGACAAGGGTCTGTCACCTGGGTGACCAGTGCAGAGTTAGGATTTCATAGTGCCCCCTTAGGCAAATCACAGACAAGGGAGAGTCACCTAGGTGAACAGTTCAGAGTTATGATATCACAATACCACCTTAGGCAGATCACAGACAAGGGCCTGTGACTTGGGTGACCAGTGAAGAGTTAAGATGTCATAATGCCCATTTATCCAGATCATAGACAAGGGTATGTCACCTGCGTGTCCAGTGCAGAGTTCTGATGTCACAATGCCCCCTTAGGCAGATCACAGACAAGGGTCTGTCACCTGGGTGTCCAGTGCAAAGTCATGATGTCACAATGCGCCCTTTCGCAGATCACAGACAATGGTCTGTCACCTGGGTGACAAGTGCAGAATTATGATGTCACAATGCCCCCTTAGGCAGATCACAGACAAGGGTCTGTCACCTGGGTGACCAGTGCAGAGTTATGATGTCACAATGCCTCCTTAGGGAGGTCACAGAAAAGGGTCTGTCACCACGATGACCAATGCAGAATTATGATGTCACAATGCCCCCTTAGGCAGATCACAGACAAGGGTCTGTCACCTGGGTGACCAGTGCAGAGTTATGATGTCACAATGCCCCCTTAGGCATATGACAGACATAGGTCTGTCACCTGGGTGACCAGTGCAGACTTATGGTATCACAATGCAACCTTAGGCACATCACAGACAAGGGTCTGTCACCTGGGTGACCAGTGCACAGTTATGATGTCACAATGTCCCCTTAGGCAGCTGATATACAAGGGTCTTTCACCTGGGTGACCTGTGCAGAGTTAAGATGTCACAATGCCCCCTTAGGCAGATCACAGACAAGGTTCTGTCACCTGGCTGACCAGTGCTCAGGTATGATGTCACAATGCCCCCTTAGGCAGATCATAGACAAGGTTGTTTCACCATGGTGAACACAGCAGAGTTATGATGTCACAATGCCCCCTTAGGCAGATCACAGTCAGGGGCCTGTCACCTGGGTGACCCGGGCAGGGTTATGAAGTCACTATGCCCCCTTAGGCAGATCACAGACAAGAGTTTTCGACGTGGGTGACCCGTGCAGAATTATGATGTCACAATGCCCCCTTCGGCAGATCACAGACAGGGGTCTGCCACCTGGGGGACCAGTGCAGCGTTATGATGTCACAATGCCCCCTTAGGCAGAGCACGGACAAGGGTCTGTCAGCTGGGTGACCAGTGCAGAGTTATGATGTAACAATACCCCTTAGGCAGATAACGGACTAGGGTCTGTCACCAGGGAGACCAGTGCAGAGTAATGATGTCGCAATGCCCCCTTAGGCAGATCACAGACGTGGGTTGCTCACCTGGGTGGCCAGCGCAGAGTTATGATGTCACAATGCCCCCTTAGACAGATCACAGACAGGGGTCTGTCACTTGGGTGTCCAGTACAGAGTTGTGATGTCACAATGACCCCTTAGTGATATCACAGACAAGGGTCTGTCACCTGGGAGACCATTGCAGTTTTATGATGTCACAATGCCCCCTTTGGCACATCAGAGACAAGGGTCTGTCTCCTGGGTGACCAGTGCAGAGTTTTGAGGTCACAATTCCCCCCTAGGCAGATCACGGACAAGGGCCTGTCAGCAGGGTGACCAGTGCATAGTTATGATGTCACAATGCCCCCTTAGGCAGATCACAGACAAGGGTCTGTCACCTGGGTGACCAGTGCAGAGTTATGATGTCACAATTACCCCTTAGGCAGATAACAAAGAAGGGTCTGTCACCTGGGTGACCAGTGCAGGGTTATGATGTCACAATGCCCCCTTAGGCAGATCGGAGACAAGGGTCTGTCACCTGGGTGACCAGTGCAGAGTTATGATGTCACAATGGCCGCTTAGGCAGATCAAAGGCATGGGTCAGTAACCTGGGTGACCATTGCAGAGTTATGATGTCGCAATGCCCCCTTCGACCGATGACAGACAAGGGTCTGTCGCCTGGGTGACCAGCGAAGAGTTATGATGTCACGATGTCCTCTGAGGCACATCAAAGACAAGGGTCTGTCACCTGGGTGACCACTGCAGAGTTATGATGTCACAATGACCTCTTAGGTAGATCACAGACAAGAGTCTGTCACCTGGGTGACCAGTGCACCGTTATGATTTCACAATGCTCCCTTAGAGAGACCACAGAAAAGGGTCTCTCACCACCGTGACCAGTGCAGAGTTATGATGTCACAATGCCTCCTTAGGGAGGTCACAGAAAAGGGTCTGTCACCACGATGACCAATGCAGAATTATGATGTCACAATGCCCCCTTAGGCAGATCACAGACAAGGGTCTGTCACCTGGGTGACCAGTGCAGAGTTAGGATTTCATAGTGCCCCCTTAGGCAAATCACAGACAAGGGAGAGTCACCTAGGTGAACAGTTCAGAGTTATGATATCACAATACCACCTTAGGCAGATCACAGACAAGGGCCTGTGACTTGGGTGACCAGTGAAGAGTTAAGATGTCATAATGCCCATTTATCCAGATCATAGACAAGGGTATGTCACCTGCGTGTCCAGTGCAGAGTTCTGATGTCACAATGCCCCCTTAGGCAGATCACAGACAAGGGTCTGTCACCTGGGTGTCCAGTGCAAAGTCATGATGTCACAATGCGCCCTTTCGCAGATCACAGACAATGGTCTGTCACCTGGGTGACAAGTGCAGAATTATGATGTCACAATGCCCCCTTAGGCAGATCACAGACAAGGGTCTGTCACCTGGGTGACCAGTGCAGAGTTATGATGTCACAATGCCTCCTTAGGGAGGTCACAGAAAAGGGTCTGTCACCACGATGACCAATGCAGAATTATGATGTCACAATGCCCCCTTAGGCAGATCACAGACAAGGGTCTGTCACCTGGGTGACCAGTGCAGAGTTATGATGTCACAATGCCCCCTTAGGCATATGACAGACATAGGTCTGTCACCTGGGTGACCAGTGCAGACTTATGGTATCACAATGCAACCTTAGGCACATCACAGACAAGGGCCTGTCACCTGGGTGACCAGTGCAGAGGTGAGATGTCACAATGCCCGCTTAGGCAGAACACAGGCAAGGTTCTTTAACCTGGGTGACCAGTGCAGAGCTATGATGTCACAATGCCCCTTAGGCAGATCACAGACAAGGTTCTGTCTCCTGGGTGACCAATGCAGAGTTTTGATTTCACAGTGCCCCCTAAGGCAGATCACTGACAATGTTCTGTCACCTGGGTGTCCAGTGCAGGGTTATGATGTCACAATGCCAACTTAGGCAGATCAGAGACAAGGGTCTGTCACTTGGGTGACCAGTGCACAGTTATGATGTCACGATGCCCCTTTACGCAGATCAACAACAAGGGTCTCTCACCTGGGTGACCAGTGCAGAGTTATGATGTCACAATGCCCCCTTAGGCAGATCACGGACACGGACCTGTCACCATGGTGACCAATGTAGAGTTATGATGTCACAACGCCCCCTTAGGCAGATCACGGACAAGGGTCTGTCACCTGGGTGACCAGTGCACAGTTATGATGTCACAATGCCCCCTTAGGCAGATCACGGGCAAGGGTCTGTCACCAGGGTGACCAATGCAGAGTTATGATGTCACAATGCCCCCTTAGGTATATCACAGTCAAGGGTCTGTCCCCTGGGTGAGCAGAGCAGAGGTATGATGTCACAATGAAGATTTAGGCAGATCACAGACAAGGGTCTGTCACCTGGGTTACCAGTGAAGAGTTATGATGTCACAACGCACCCTTAGGCAGATCACAGACAAAGGTCTTTCAGCTGGGTGACCAGTGCAGAGTTATGATGTCACAATTCCCCCTTAGGCAGATCACAGACAAGGATCTGTCACCTGGGTGACCAGAGCGCAATTATGATTTCACAATGCCCCCTTAGGCAGATCACAGATAACGGTCTTTAACCCGGTCACCAGCGCAAAATTATGATGTCACAATACCCACTTAGGCAGATCACAGAGAAGGGTCTGTCACATGGGTGACCAGTGCAAAGTTATGATGTCACAATGCCCCAATAGACAGATCACAGACAAGGGTCTGTCACCTGGGAGACCAGTGCAGCTTTATGATGTCACCATGCCACCTTAGGCAGATCAGAGACAAGAGTCAGTCACCTGGGTGACCAGTACAGAACTATGATGTCACAATGCCCCTTAGGCAGATCACGGACAAGGGTGTGTCACCAGAGTGAGCAATGCAGAGATATGAAGTCACAGTGACCCCTTAGGCATATCTCAGACAATGGTCTGTCACCTGGTTCACCAGAGCAGAGTTATGATATCACAATGCCCCTTTAGGCACATCGCAGACAAGGTCCTGTCTCCTGGGTGACCAGTGCTTGGTTATGATGTCCCAATGCCCCCTTAGGGAGATCAAAGACAACGGTCTGTCACCTTGGTGACCAGTGCAGAATTATGATATCACAATGCCCCATTAGGAGGATTAAAGACAAGGGTCTTTCACATTGGTGACCAGTGTAGAGTTATGAAGTCACAATGCCTCCATAGGCAGATCACAGACAAGGGCCTGTCACCTGGGTGACGGGTGCAGAATTTCGATCTCACAATGCCCACTTAGGGAGATCAAAGAAAATCGTCTGTCGCCTGGGTGTCCAGTGCAGAACTGTGACATCACAATGCCCCCTCAGGCATATCACAAACAAGGTTCAGTCACCTGGGTGACAAGCGCAGAGTTATGATGTCACAAAGCTCCTTAGGCAGATCACAGATCACAGACAAGGGTCTGTCACCTAGGTGACCAATGTAGAGTTATAATGTCACAATGCCCCCTTAGGCAGATCACCAACAAGGATCTGTCAACTGGGTAACCAGTGCAGAGTTACGATGTCACAATGCCCACCTAGGCAGATCAAAGAAAAGGTGTTGTCACCTTGGTGACCAGTGCAGAATTATGATCTCACAATACCCCCTTAGGCCGATCACAGACAAGGGCCTGTCACCTAGGTGACCAGTGCAGAGTTATGATGTCACAATGCCCACTTAGGGATATGACAGAGAAGGGTCTGTCACTTGGGTGACCAGTGCAGAGTTATGATGTCACAATGCCCCCTTAGGCAGATAATGGACAAGCGTGTGTCCCCAGTGTGACCAGTGCAGAGTTATGAAGTCACAATGACCCCTTAGGCATATCACAGACAAGGGTCTGTCACCTGGGTCACCAGTGCAGAGTTATGACATCACAATGCCCCTTTAGGCAGATCGCAGACAAGGTCCTGTCACCTGGGTGACGAGTGCACGGTTATGATGTCCCAATGCCCCCTTAGGGAGATCAAAGACAAGGGTCTTTCACCTTGGTGACCAGTGCAGAGTTATGATATCACAATGCCCCTTTAGGCAGATCACAGACAAGGGTCTCTCTCCTGGGTGACCCGTGAAGAATTATGATGCCACAATGCACCCTTAGGCAGATTACAGACAAAGGTCTTTCACCTGGGTGACCAGTGCAGAGTTATGATGTCACAATTCCCCCTTAGGCAGATCAGAGACAAGGGTCTGTCACCACGGTGACCAGTGCAGAATTATGATGTCACAATGCCCCCTTAGGCAGAGATCAGACAAGGGTCTGTCCCCAGGGTGAGCAATGTAGAGTTGTGCAGTCACAATGCCCCCTTAGGAATATCACAGACAAGGTTCTGTCACCTGGGTGTTCAATGAAGAGTTATGATGTCACAATGCCCCTTTAGGCAGATCACACACAAAGGTCTGTCACCGGGGTTACCAGTGCAGAATTACGATGTCACAATGTAGGCTGAGTCATATCACAGACAAGGGTCTGTCACCTGGGTGACCAGGGCGGAGTCATGATGTCACAATGCAGACGTAGGCAGATAACGGACAAGGGACTGTCACCGGGGTGACCAGTGCAGAGTTACGATGTCACAATGCCGCCTTAGGCAGATCACAGACAGGGGTCTGTCACCTGCGTGACAAGTGGAGAGTTATGATGTCACATTGCCCCCTTAGACAGATCACAGACAAGGGTCTGTCACCTGGGTAACCAGTGCAGGGTTATGATGTCACAATGCCCCCTTAGACAGATGAAAGAAAATGGTCTGTCCCCACGGTGACCAGTTCATAGTTATGATGTCACAGTGCCCCCTTAGGCAGATCACAAACAAGGGTCTGTCACCTGGGTGACCAGTGCGGGGATATGATGTCACAATGACCGCTTAGGCAGATCAGAGACAAGGGTCTGTCACCAGGGTGAACAGGGCAGAGTTATGATGTCACAATGACACCTTAGACAGATCACAGAGAAGGGTCTGTCACCTGGGAGACAAGTGCAGAGTTATGATGTCACAATGTCCCCTTAGGCAGATCACACACTAGGGTCTGTCACCTGGGTGACCCGTGCAGAGTTATGATGTCACAATGCACCCTTAGGCAGATCACAGACAAGGGTCTTTCACATGGGTTACCAGGGCAGAGTTGTGATGTCACAATGCCCTCTTAGGCAGATCTAAGACAAGGGTCTGTCACCTTGGTGACCAGTGCAGAGTTATGATGTCACAATATCCCCTTAGGCAGATCACAGACAAGGGTCTTTCACCTGGGTGACAAGTGCAGAGTTATGATATCAAAATGCCCCCTTAGGCAGATCACAGACAAGGGTCCGTCACCTGGGTCACCAGTACACAGTTGTGATGTCACAAAGCCCCCTTAGGCAGATCACAGAGAAGGGTCTGTCACCGTGGTGACGAGTGCAGAGTTCTGATGTCACAATGGCCCTTTAAGAGGATCACAGACAAGGGTCTGTCACCATGGTGACCAGTGCAGGGTTATGATGTAACAATGCCCCCTTAGGCAGAGCACAGACAAGGGTCTGTCACCTGGGCGACCCGTGCATAGTCATGATATCTCAATGCCCCCTTAGTCAGATCACATTCAAGGATCTGTCAACTTGGTTATCAGTGCATGGTTATGACGTCACAATGCCGCCTTAGGGAGATCACAGACAAGGGTCTTCCACCTGGGAGACCAGTGCAGAGTTGTGATGTCACAATGCCCCGTTAGGCAGTTCAAAGACAAGGGTCTGTCACCTCGGTGACCATTGCAGAGTTATGATGTCACAATGCCCCCTTAGGCTCAACGAAGTCAGTGGACTGTCACTTGTGTGACCCGTGCAGAGTTATGATGTCACAATGGCCGCTTAGGTAGATCAAAGGCATGGGTCAGTAACCTGGGTGACCATTGCAGAGTTATGATGTCGCAATGCCCCCTCCGACCGACGACAGACAAGGGTCTGTCGCCTGGGTGACCAGCGAAGAGTTATGATGTCACGATGTCCTCTGAGGCACATCAAAGACAAGGGTCTGTCACCTGGGTGACCACTGCAGAGTTATGATGTCACAATGACCTCTTAGGTAGATCACAGACAAGAGTCTGTCACCTGGGTGACCAGTGCACCGTTATGATGTCACAATGCTCCCTTAGAGAGACCACAGAAAAGGGTCTCTCACCACCGTGACCAGTGCAGAGTTATGATGTCACAATGCCTCCTTAGGGAGGTCACAGAAAAGGGTCTGTCACCACGATGACCAATGCAGAATTATGATGTCACAATGCCCCCTTAGGCAGATCACAGACAAGGGTCTGTCACCTGGGTGACCAGTGCAGAGTTAGGATTTCATAGTGCCCCCTTAGGCAAATCACAGACAAGGGAGAGTCACCTAGGTGAACAGTTCAGAGTTATGATATCACAATACCACCTTAGGCAGATCACAGACAAGGGCCTGTGACTTGGGTGACCAGTGAAGAGTTAAGATGTCATAATGCCCATTTATCCAGATCATAGACAAGGGTATGTCACCTGCGTGTCCAGTGCAGAGTTCTGATGTCACAATGCCCCCTTAGGCAGATCACAGACAAGGGTCTGTCACCTGGGTGTCCAGTGCAAAGTCATGATGTCACAATGCGCCCTTTCGCAGATCACAGACAATGGTCTGTCACCTGGGTGACAAGTGCAGAATTATGATGTCACAATGCCCCCTTAGGCAGATCACAGACAAGGGTCTGTCACCTGGGTGACCAGTGCAGAGTTATGATGTCACAATGCCTCCTTAGGGAGGTCACAGAAAAGGGTCTGTCACCACGATGACCAATGCAGAATTATGATGTCACAATGCCCCCTTAGGCAGATCACAGACAAGGGTCTGTCACCTGGGTGACCAGTGCAGAGTTATGATGTCACAATGCCCCCTTAGGCATATGACAGACATAGGTCTGTCACCTGGGTGACCAGTGCAGACTTATGGTATCACAATGCAACCTTAGGCACATCACAGACAAGGGTCTGTCACCTGGGTGACCAGTGCACAGTTATGATGTCACAATGTCCCCTTAGGCAGCTGATATACAAGGGTCTTTCACCTGGGTGACCTGTGCAGAGTTAAGATGTCACAATGCCCCCTTAGGCAGATCACAGACAAGGTTCTGTCACCTGGCTGACCAGTGCTCAGGTATGATGTCACAATGCCCCCTTAGGCAGATCATAGACAAGGTTGTTTCACCATGGTGAACACAGCAGAGTTATGATGTCACAATGCCCCCTTAGGCAGATCACAGTCAGGGGCCTGTCACCTGGGTGACCCGGGCAGGGTTATGAAGTCACTATGCCCCCTTAGGCAGATCACAGACAAGAGTTTTCGACGTGGGTGACCCGTGCAGAATTATGATGTCACAATGCCCCCTTCGGCAGATCACAGACAGGGGTCTGCCACCTGGGGGACCAGTGCAGCGTTATGATGTCACAATGCCCCCTTAGGCAGAGCACGGACAAGGGTCTGTCACCTGGGTGACCAGTGCAGAGTTATGATGTCACAATGCCCCCTTAGGCATATGACAGACATAGGTCTGTCACCTGGGTGACCAGTGCAGACTTATGGTATCACAATGCAACCTTAGGCACATCACAGACAAGGGCCTGTCACCTGGGTGACCAGTGCAGAGGTGAGATGTCACAATGCCCGCTTAGGCAGAACACAGGCAAGGTTCTTTAACCTGGGTGACCAGTGCAGAGCTATGATGTCACAATGCCCCTTAGGCAGATCACAGACAAGGTTCTGTCTCCTGGGTGACCAATGCAGAGTTTTGATTTCACAGTGCCCCCTAAGGCAGATCACTGACAATGTTCTGTCACCTGGGTGTCCAGTGCAGGGTTATGATGTCACAATGCCAACTTAGGCAGATCAGAGACAAGGGTCTGTCACTTGGGTGACCAGTGCACAGTTATGATGTCACGATGCCCCTTTACGCAGATCAACAACAAGGGTCTCTCACCTGGGTGACCAGTGCAGAGTTATGATGTCACAATGCCGCCTTAGGCAGATCACGGACACGGACCTGTCACCATGGTGACCAATGTAGAGTTATGATGTCACAACGCCCCCTTAGGCAGATCACGGACAAGGGTCTGTCACCTGGGTGACCAGTGCAGAGTTATGATGTCACAATGCCCCCTTAGGCAGATCACGGGCAAGGGTCTGTCACCAGGGTGACCAATGCAGAGTTATGATGTCACAATGCCCCCTTAGGTATATCACAGTCAAGGGTCTGTCCCCTGGGTGACCAGGGCAGAGGTATGATGTCACAATGAAGATTTAGGCAGATCACAGACAAGGGTCTGTCACCTGGGTTACCAGTGAAGAGTTATGATGTCACAACGCACCCTTAGGCAGATCACAGACAAAGGTCTTTCAGCTGGGTGACCAGTGCAGAGTTATGATGTCACAATTCCCCCTTAGGCAGATCACAGACAAGGATCTGTCACCTGGGTGACCAGAGCGCAATTATGATTTCACAATGCCCCCTTAGGCAGATCACAGATAACGGTCTTTAACCCGGTCACCAGCGCAAAATTATGATGTCACAATACCCACTTAGGCAGATCACAGAGAAGGGTCTGTCACATGGGTGACCAGTGCAAAGTTATGATGTCACAATGCCCCAATAGACAGATCACAGACAAGGGTCTGTCACCTGGGAGACCAGTGCAGCTTTATGATGTCACCATGCCACCTTAGGCAGATCAGAGACAAGAGTCAGTCACCTGGGTGACCAGTACAGAACTATGATGTCACAATGCCCCTTAGGCAGATCACGGACAAGGGTGTGTCACCAGAGTGAGCAATGCAGAGATATGAAGTCACAGTGACCCCTTAGGCATATCTCAGACAATGGTCTGTCACCTGGTTCACCAGAGCAGAGTTATGATATCACAATGCCCCTTTAGGCACATCGCAGACAAGGTCCTGTCTCCTGGGTGACCAGTGCTTGGTTATGATGTCCCAATGCCCCCTTAGGGAGATCAAAGACAACGGTCTGTCACCTTGGTGACCAGTGCAGAATTATGATATCACAATGCCCCATTAGGAGGATTAAAGACAAGGGTCTTTCACATTGGTGACCAGTGTAGAGTTATGAAGTCACAATGCCTCCATAGGCAGATCACAGACAAGGGCCTGTCACCTGGGTGACGGGTGCAGAATTTCGATCTCACAATGCCCACTTAGGGAGATCAAAGAAAATCGTCTGTCGCCTGGGTGTCCAGTGCAGAACTGTGACATCACAATGCCCCCTCAGGCATATCACAAACAAGGTTCAGTCACCTGGGTGACAAGCGCAGAGTTATGATGTCACAAAGCTCCTTAGGCAGATCACAGATCACAGACAAGGGTCTGTCACCTAGGTGACCAATGTAGAGTTATAATGTCACAATGCCCCCTTAGGCAGATCACCAACAAGGATCTGTCAACTGGGTAACCAGTGCAGAGTTACGATGTCACAATGCCCACCTAGGCAGATCAAAGAAAAGGTGTTGTCACCTTGGTGACCAGTGCAGAATTATGATCTCACAATACCCCCTTAGGCCGATCACAGACAAGGGCCTGTCACCTAGGTGACCAGTGCAGAGTTATGATGTCACAATGCCCACTTAGGGATATGACAGAGAAGGGTCTGTCACTTGGGTGACCAGTGCAGAGTTATGATGTCACAATGCCCCCTTAGGCAGATAATGGACAAGCGTGTGTCCCCAGTGTGACCAGTGCAGAGTTATGAAGTCACAATGACCCCTTAGGCATATCACAGACAAGGGTCTGTCACCTGGGTCACCAGTGCAGAGTTATGACATCACAATGCCCCTTTAGGCAGATCGCAGACAAGGTCCTGTCACCTGGGTGACGAGTGCACGGTTATGATGTCCCAATGCCCCCTTAGGGAGATCAAAGACAAGGGTCTTTCACCTTGGTGACCAGTGCAGAGTTATGATATCACAATGCCCCTTTAGGCAGATCACAGACAAGGGTCTCTCTCCTGGGTGACCCGTGAAGAATTATGATGCCACAATGCACCCTTAGGCAGATTACAGACAAAGGTCTTTCACCTGGGTGACCAGTGCAGAGTTATGATGTCACAATTCCCCCTTAGGCAGATCAGAGACAAGGGTCTGTCACCACGGTGACCAGTGCAGAATTATGATGTCACAATGCCCCCTTAGGCAGAGATCAGACAAGGGTCTGTCCCCAGGGTGAGCAATGTAGAGTTGTGCAGTCACAATGCCCCCTTAGGAATATCACAGACAAGGTTCTGTCACCTGGGTGTTCAATGAAGAGTTATGATGTCACAATGCCCCTTTAGGCAGATCACACACAAAGGTCTGTCACCGGGGTTACCAGTGCAGAATTACGATGTCACAATGTAGGCTGAGTCATATCACAGACAAGGGTCTGTCACCTGGGTGACCAGGGCGGAGTCATGATGTCACAATGCAGACGTAGGCAGATAACGGACAAGGGACTGTCACCGGGGTGACCAGTGCAGAGTTACGATGTCACAATGCCGCCTTAGGCAGATCACAGACAGGGGTCTGTCACCTGCGTGACAAGTGGAGAGTTATGATGTCACATTGCCCCCTTAGACAGATCACAGACAAGGGTCTGTCACCTGGGTAACCAGTGCAGGGTTATGATGTCACAATGCCCCCTTAGACAGATGAAAGAAAATGGTCTGTCCCCACGGTGACCAGTTCATAGTTATGATGTCACAGTGCCCCCTTAGGCAGATCACAAACAAGGGTCTGTCACCTGGGTGACCAGTGCGGGGATATGATGTCACAATGACCGCTTAGGCAGATCAGAGACAAGGGTCTGTCACCAGGGTGAACAGGGCAGAGTTATGATGTCACAATGACACCTTAGACAGATCACAGAGAAGGGTCTGTCACCTGGGAGACAAGTGCAGAGTTATGATGTCACAATGTCCCCTTAGGCAGATCACACACTAGGGTCTGTCACCTGGGTGACCCGTGCAGAGTTATGATGTCACAATGCACCCTTAGGCAGATCACAGACAAGGGTCTTTCACATGGGTTACCAGGGCAGAGTTGTGATGTCACAATGCCCTCTTAGGCAGATCTAAGACAAGGGTCTGTCACCTTGGTGACCAGTGCAGAGTTATGATGTCACAATATCCCCTTAGGCAGATCACAGACAAGGGTCTTTCACCTGGGTGACAAGTGCAGAGTTATGATATCAAAATGCCCCCTTAGGCAGATCACAGACAAGGGTCCGTCACCTGGGTCACCAGTACACAGTTGTGATGTCACAAAGCCCCCTTAGGCAGATCACAGAGAAGGGTCTGTCACCGTGGTGACGAGTGCAGAGTTCTGATGTCACAATGGCCCTTTAAGAGGATCACAGACAAGGGTCTGTCACCATGGTGACCAGTGCAGGGTTATGATGTAACAATGCCCCCTTAGGCAGAGCACAGACAAGGGTCTGTCACCTGGGCGACCCGTGCATAGTCATGATATCTCAATGCCCCCTTAGTCAGATCACATTCAAGGATCTGTCAACTTGGTTATCAGTGCATGGTTATGACGTCACAATGCCGCCTTAGGGAGATCACAGACAAGGGTCTTCCACCTGGGAGACCAGTGCAGAGTTGTGATGTCACAATGCCCCGTTAGGCAGTTCAAAGACAAGGGTCTGTCACCTCGGTGACCATTGCAGAGTTATGATGTCACAATGCCCCCTTAGGCTCAACGAAGTCAGTGGACTGTCACTTGTGTGACCCGTGCAGAGTTATGATGTCACAATGGCCGCTTAGGTAGATCAAAGGCATGGGTCAGTAACCTGGGTGACCATTGCAGAGTTATGATGTCGCAATGCCCCCTCCGACCGACGACAGACAAGGGTCTGTCGCCTGGGTGACCAGCGAAGAGTTATGATGTCACGATGTCCTCTGAGGCACATCAAAGACAAGGGTCTGTCACCTGGGTGACCACTGCAGAGTTATGATGTCACAATGACCTCTTAGGTAGATCACAGACAAGAGTCTGTCACCTGGGTGACCAGTGCACCGTTATGATGTCACAATGCTCCCTTAGAGAGACCACAGAAAAGGGTCTCTCACCACCGTGACCAGTGCAGAGTTATGATGTCACAATGCCTCCTTAGGGAGGTCACAGAAAAGGGTCTGTCACCACGATGACCAATGCAGAATTATGATGTCACAATGCCCCCTTAGGCAGATCACAGACAAGGGTCTGTCACCTGGGTGACCAGTGCAGAGTTAGGATTTCATAGTGCCCCCTTAGGCAAATCACAGACAAGGGAGAGTCACCTAGGTGAACAGTTCAGAGTTATGATATCACAATACCACCTTAGGCAGATCACAGACAAGGGCCTGTGACTTGGGTGACCAGTGAAGAGTTAAGATGTCATAATGCCCATTTATCCAGATCATAGACAAGGGTATGTCACCTGCGTGTCCAGTGCAGAGTTCTGATGTCACAATGCCCCCTTAGGCAGATCACAGACAAGGGTCTGTCACCTGGGTGTCCAGTGCAAAGTCATGATGTCACAATGCGCCCTTTCGCAGATCACAGACAATGGTCTGTCACCTGGGTGACAAGTGCAGAATTATGATGTCACAATGCCCCCTTAGGCAGATCACAGACAAGGGTCTGTCACCTGGGTGACCAGTGCAGAGTTATGATGTCACAATGCCTCCTTAGGGAGGTCACAGAAAAGGGTCTGTCACCACGATGACCAATGCAGAATTATGATGTCACAATGCCCCCTTAGGCAGATCACAGACAAGGGTCTGTCACCTGGGTGACCAGTGCAGAGTTATGATGTCACAATGCCCCCTTAGGCATATGACAGACATAGGTCTGTCACCTGGGTGACCAGTGCAGACTTATGGTATCACAATGCAACCTTAGGCACATCACAGACAAGGGCCTGTCACCTGGGTGACCAGTGCAGAGGTGAGATGTCACAATGCCCGCTTAGGCAGAACACAGGCAAGGTTCTTTAACCTGGGTGACCAGTGCAGAGCTATGATGTCACAATGCCCCTTAGGCAGATCACAGACAAGGTTCTGTCTCCTGGGTGACCAATGCAGAGTTTTGATTTCACAGTGCCCCCTAAGGCAGATCACTGACAATGTTCTGTCACCTGGGTGTCCAGTGCAGGGTTATGATGTCACAATGCCAACTTAGGCAGATCAGAGACAAGGGTCTGTCACTTGGGTGACCAGTGCACAGTTATGATGTCACGATGCCCCTTTACGCAGATCAACAACAAGGGTCTCTCACCTGGGTGACCAGTGCAGAGTTATGATGTCACAATGCCCCCTTAGGCAGATCACGGACACGGACCTGTCACCATGGTGACCAATGTAGAGTTATGATGTCACAACGCCCCCTTAGGCAGATCACGGACAAGGGTCTGTCACCTGGGTGACCAGTGCACAGTTATGATGTCACAATGTCCCCTTAGGCAGCTGATATACAAGGGTCTTTCACCTGGGTGACCTGTGCAGAGTTAAGATGTCACAATGCCCCCTTAGGCAGATCAGAGACAAGGTTCTGTCACCTGGGTGACCAGTGCACAGTCATGATATCACAATGCCCCCTTAGGCAGATCACAGACATGGGTCTGTCACCAAGGTGACCAGTGCAGAATTATGATGTCACAATGCACCCTTAGGCAGATTACAGAAAGGGGTCTGTCACCTTCCTGACCAGTGCAGGGTTACGATGTCACAATGCCCACATAGTCAGATCACATACAAGGTTCTCTCACCTGGGTGACCAGCGCAGAGTTATGATGTCACAATGCCCCCTTAGGCATATCAGAGACTAGGGTCTGTCACCTGTGTGACCAGTGCAGAGTTATGATGTCACAATGCCCCCTTAGGCAGATCACGGGCAAGGGTCTGTCACCAGGGTGACCAATGCAGAGTTATGATGTCACAATGCCCCCTTAGGTATATCACAGTCAAGGGTCTGTCCCCTGGGTGACCAGGGCAGAGGTATGATGTCACAATGAAGATTTAGGCAGATCACAGACAAGGGTCTGTCACCTGGGTTACCAGTGAAGAGTTATGATGTCACAACGCACCCTTAGGCAGATCACAGACAAAGGTCTTTCAGCTGGGTGACCAGTGCAGAGTTATGATGTCACAATTCCCCCTTAGGCAGATCACAGACAAGGATCTGTCACCTGGGTGACCAGAGCGCAATTATGATTTCACAATGCCCCCTTAGGCAGATCACAGATAACGGTCTTTAACCCGGTCACCAGCGCAAAATTATGATGTCACAATACCCACTTAGGCAGATCACAGAGAAGGGTCTGTCACATGGGTGACCAGTGCAAAGTTATGATGTCACAATGCCCCAATAGACAGATCACAGACAAGGGTCTGTCACCTGGGAGACCAGTGCAGCTTTATGATGTCACCATGCCACCTTAGGCAGATCAGAGACAAGAGTCAGTCACCTGGGTGACCAGTACAGAACTATGATGTCACAATGCCCCTTAGGCAGATCACGGACAAGGGTGTGTCACCAGAGTGAGCAATGCAGAGATATGAAGTCACAGTGACCCCTTAGGCATATCTCAGACAATGGTCTGTCACCTGGTTCACCAGAGCAGAGTTATGATATCACAATGCCCCTTTAGGCACATCGCAGACAAGGTCCTGTCTCCTGGGTGACCAGTGCTTGGTTATGATGTCCCAATGCCCCCTTAGGGAGATCAAAGACAACGGTCTGTCACCTTGGTGACCAGTGCAGAATTATGATATCACAATGCCCCATTAGGAGGATTAAAGACAAGGGTCTTTCACATTGGTGACCAGTGTAGAGTTATGAAGTCACAATGCCTCCATAGGCAGATCACAGACAAGGGCCTGTCACCTGGGTGACGGGTGCAGAATTTCGATCTCACAATGCCCACTTAGGGAGATCAAAGAAAATCGTCTGTCGCCTGGGTGTCCAGTGCAGAACTGTGACATCACAATGCCCCCTCAGGCATATCACAAACAAGGTTCAGTCACCTGGGTGACAAGCGCAGAGTTATGATGTCACAAAGCTCCTTAGGCAGATCACAGATCACAGACAAGGGTCTGTCACCTAGGTGACCAATGTAGAGTTATAATGTCACAATGCCCCCTTAGGCAGATCACCAACAAGGATCTGTCAACTGGGTAACCAGTGCAGAGTTACAATGTCACAATGCCCACCTAGGCAGATCAAAGAAAAGGTGTTGTCACCTTGGTGACCAGTGCAGAATTATGATCTCACAATACCCCCTTAGGCCGATCACAGACAAGGGCCTGTCACCTAGGTGACCAGTGCAGAGTTATGATGTCACAATGCCCACTTAGGGATATGACAGAGAAGGGTCTGTCACTTGGGTGACCAGTGCAGAGTTATGATGTCACAATGCCCCCTTAGGCAGATAATGGACAAGCGTGTGTCCCCAGTGTGACCAGTGCAGAGTTATGAAGTCACAATGACCCCTTAGGCATATCACAGACAAGGGTCTGTCACCTGGGTCACCAGTGCAGAGTTATGACATCACAATGCCCCTTTAGGCAGATCGCAGACAAGGTCCTGTCACCTGGGTGACGAGTGCACGGTTATGATGTCCCAATGCCCCCTTAGGGAGATCAAAGACAAGGGTCTTTCACCTTGGTGACCAGTGCAGAGTTATGATATCACAATGCCCCTTTAGGCAGATCACAGACAAGGGTCTCTCTCCTGGGTGACCCGTGAAGAATTATGATGCCACAATGCACCCTTAGGCAGATTACAGACAAAGGTCTTTCACCTGGGTGACCAGTGCAGAGTTATGATGTCACAATTCCCCCTTAGGCAGATCAGAGACAAGGGTCTGTCACCACGGTGACCAGTGCAGAATTATGATGTCACAATGCCCCCTTAGGCAGAGATCAGACAAGGGTCTGTCCCCAGGGTGAGCAATGTAGAGTTGTGCAGTCACAATGCCCCCTTAGGAATATCACAGACAAGGTTCTGTCACCTGGGTGTTCAATGAAGAGTTATGATGTCACAATGCCCCTTTAGGCAGATCACACACAAAGGTCTGTCACCGGGGTTACCAGTGCAGAATTACGATGTCACAATGTAGGCTGAGTCATATCATAGACAAGGGTCTGTCACCTGGGTGACCAGGGCGGAGTCATGATGTCACAATGCAGACGTAGGCAGATAACGGACAAGGGACTGTCACCGGGGTGACCAGTGCAGAGTTACGATGTCACAATGCCGCCTTAGGCAGATCACAGACAGGGGTCTGTCACCTGCGTGACAAGTGGAGAGTTATGATGTCACATTGCCCCCTTAGACAGATCACAGACAAGGGTCTGTCACCTGGGTAACCAGTGCAGGGTTATGATGTCACAATGCCCCCTTAGACAGATGAAAGAAAATGGTCTGTCCCCACGGTGACCAGTTCAGAGTTATGATGTCACAGTGCCCCCTTAGGCAGATCACAAACAAGGGTCTGTCACCTGGGTGACCAGTGCGGGGATATGATGTCACGATGACCGCTTAGGCAGATCAGAGACAAGTGTCTGTCACCAGGGTGAACAGGGCAGAGTTATGATGTCACAATGACACCTTAGACAGATCACAGAGAAGGGTCTGTCACCTGGGAGACAAGTGCAGAGTTATGATGTCACAATGTCCCCTTAGGCAGATCACACACAAGGGTCTGTCACCTGGGTGACCCGTGCAGAGTTATGATGTCACAATGCACCCTTAGGCAGATCACAGACAAGGGTCTTTCACATGGGTTACCAGGGCAGAGTTGTGATGTCACAATGCCCTCTTAGGCAGATCTAAGACAAGGGTCTGTCACCTTGGTGACCAGTGCAGAGTTATGATGTCACAATATCCCCTTAGGCAGATCACAGACAAGGGTCTTTCACCTGGGTGACAAGTGCAGAGTTATGATATCAAAATGCCCCCTTAGGCAGATCACAGACAAGGGTCCGTCACCTGGGTCACCAGTACACAGTTGTGATGTCACAAAGCCCCCTTAGGCAGATCACAGAGAAGGGTCTGTCACCGTGGTGACGAGTGCAGAGTTCTGATGTCACAATGGCCCTTTAAGAGGATCACAGACAAGGGTCTGTCACCATGGTGACCAGTGCAGGGTTATGATGTAACAATGCCCCCTTAGGCAGAGCACAGACAAGGGTCTGTCACCTGGGCGACCCGTGCATAGTCATGATATCTCAATGCCCCCTTAGTCAGATCACATTCAAGGATCTGTCAACTTGGTTATCAGTGCATGGTTATGACGTCACAATGCCGCCTTAGGGAGATCACAGACAAGGGTCTTCCACCTGGGAGACCAGTGCAGAGTTGTGATGTCACAATGCCCCGTTAGGCAGTTCAAAGACAAGGGTCTGTCACCTCGGTGACCATTGCAGAGTTATGATGTCACAATGCCCCCTTAGGCTCAACGAAGTCAGTGGACTGTCACTTGTGTGACCCGTGCAGAGTTATGATGTCACAATGGCCGCTTAGGTAGATCAAAGGCATGGGTCAGTAACCTGGGTGACCATTGCAGAGTTATGATGTCGCAATGCCCCCTCCGACCGACGACAGACAAGGGTCTGTCGCCTGGGTGACCAGCGAAGAGTTATGATGTCACGATGTCCTCTGAGGCACATCAAAGACAAGGGTCTGTCACCTGGGTGACCACTGCAGAGTTATGATGTCACAATGACCTCTTAGGTAGATCACAGACAAGAGTCTGTCACCTGGGTGACCAGTGCACCGTTATGATGTCACAATGCTCCCTTAGAGAGACCACAGAAAAGGGTCTCTCACCACCGTGACCAGTGCAGAGTTATGATGTCACAATGCCTCCTTAGGGAGGTCACAGAAAAGGGTCTGTCACCACGATGACCAATGCAGAATTATGATGTCACAATGCCCCCTTAGGCAGATCACAGACAAGGGTCTGTCACCTGGGTGACCAGTGCAGAGTTAGGATTTCATAGTGCCCCCTTAGGCAAATCACAGACAAGGGAGAGTCACCTAGGTGAACAGTTCAGAGTTATGATATCACAATACCACCTTAGGCAGATCACAGACAAGGGCCTGTGACTTGGGTGACCAGTGAAGAGTTAAGATGTCATAATGCCCATTTATCCAGATCATAGACAAGGGTATGTCACCTGCGTGTCCAGTGCAGAGTTCTGATGTCACAATGCCCCCTTAGGCAGATCACAGACAAGGGTCTGTCACCTGGGTGTCCAGTGCAAAGTCATGATGTCACAATGCGCCCTTTCGCAGATCACAGACAATGGTCTGTCACCTGGGTGACAAGTGCAGAATTATGATGTCACAATGCCCCCTTAGGCAGATCACAGACAAGGGTCTGTCACCTGGGTGACCAGTGCAGAGTTATGATGTCACAATGCCTCCTTAGGGAGGTCACAGAAAAGGGTCTGTCACCACGATGACCAATGCAGAATTATGATGTCACAATGCCCCCTTAGGCAGATCACAGACAAGGGTCTGTCACCTGGGTGACCAGTGCAGAGTTATGATGTCACAATGCCCCCTTAGGCATATGACAGACATAGGTCTGTCACCTGGGTGACCAGTGCAGACTTATGGTATCACAATGCAACCTTAGGCACATCACAGACAAGGGTCTGTCACCTGGGTGACCAGTGCACAGTTATGATGTCACAATGTCCCCTTAGGCAGCTGATATACAAGGGTCTTTCACCTGGGTGACCTGTGCAGAGTTAAGATGTCACAATGCCCCCTTAGGCAGATCACAGACAAGGTTCTGTCACCTGGCTGACCAGTGCTCAGGTATGATGTCACAATGCCCCCTTAGGCAGATCATAGACAAGGTTGTTTCACCATGGTGAACACAGCAGAGTTATGATGTCACAATGCCCCCTTAGGCAGATCACAGTCAGGGGCCTGTCACCTGGGTGACCCGGGCAGGGTTATGAAGTCACTATGCCCCCTTAGGCAGATCACAGACAAGAGTTTTCGACGTGGGTGACCCGTGCAGAATTATGATGTCACAATGCCCCCTTCGGCAGATCACAGACAGGGGTCTGCCACCTGGGGGACCAGTGCAGCGTTATGATGTCACAATGCCCCCTTAGGCAGAGCACGGACAAGGGTCTGTCAGCTGGGTGACCAGTGCAGAGTTATGATGTAACAATACCCCTTAGGCAGATAACGGACTAGGGTCTGTCACCAGGGAGACCAGTGCAGAGTAATGATGTCGCAATGCCCCCTTAGGCAGATCACAGACGTGGGTTGCTCACCTGGGTGGCCAGCGCAGAGTTATGATGTCACAATGCCCTCTTAGACAGATCACAGACAGGGGTCTGTCACTTGGGTGTCCAGTACAGAGTTGTGATGTCACAATGACCCCTTAGTGATATCACAGACAAGGGTCTGTCACCTGGGAGACCATTGCAGTTTTATGATGTCACAATGCCCCCTTTGGCACATCAGAGACAAGGGTCTGTCTCCTGGGTGACCAGTGCAGAGTTTTGAGGTCACAATTCCCCCCTAGGCAGATCACGGACAAGGGCCTGTCAGCAGGGTGACCAGTGCATAGTTATGATGTCACAATGCCCCCTTAGGCAGATCACAGACAAGGGTCTGTCACCTGGGTGACCAGTGCAGAGTTATGATGTCACAATTACCCCTTAGGCAGATAACAAAGAAGGGTCTGTCACCTGGGTGACCAGTGCAGGGTTATGATGTCACAATGCCCCCTTAGGCAGATCGGAGACAAGGGTCTGTCACCTGGGTGACCAGTGCAGAGTTATGATGTCACAATGGCCGCTTAGGCAGATCAAAGGCATGGGTCAGTAACCTGGGTGACCAGTGCAGAGTTATGATGTCGCAATGCCCCCTTTGACCGATGACAGACAAGGGTCTGTCGCCTGGGTGACCAGCGAAGAGTTATGATGTCACGATGTCCTCTGAGGCACATCAAAGACAAGGGTCTGTCACCTGGGTGACCACTGCAGAGTTATGATGTCACAATGACCTCTTAGGTAGATCACAGACAAGAGTCTGTCACCTGGGTGACCAGTGCACCGTTATGATGTCACAATGCTCCCTTAGAGAGACCACAGAAAAGGGTCTCTCACCACCGTGACCAGTGCAGAGTTATGATGTCACAATGCCTCCTTAGGGAGGTCACAGAAAAGGGTCTGTCACCACGATGACCAATGCAGAATTATGATGTCACAATGCCCCCTTAGGCAGATCACAGACAAGGGTCTGTCACCTGGGTGACCAGTGCAGAGTTAGGATTTCATAGTGCCCCCTTAGGCAAATCACAGACAAGGGAGAGTCACCTAGGTGAACAGTTCAGAGTTATGATATCACAATACCACCTTAGGCAGATCACAGACAAGGGCCTGTGACTTGGGTGACCAGTGAAGAGTTAAGATGTCATAATGCCCATTTATCCAGATCATAGACAAGGGTATGTCACCTGCGTGTCCAGTGCAGAGTTCTGATGTCACAATGCCCCCTTAGGCAGATCACAGACAAGGGTCTGTCACCTGGGTGTCCAGTGCAAAGTCATGATGTCACAATGCGCCCTTTCGCAGATCACAGACAATGGTCTGTCACCTGGGTGACAAGTGCAGAATTATGATGTCACAATGCCCCCTTAGGCAGATCACAGACAAGGGTCTGTCACCTGGGTGACCAGTGCAGAGGTATGATGTCACAATGCCTCCTTAGGGAGGTCACAGAAAAGGGTCTGTCACCACGATGACCAATGCAGAATTATGATGTCACAATGCCCCCTTAGGCAGATCACAGACAAGGGTCTGTCACCTGGGTGACCAGTGCAGAGTTATGATGTCACAATGCCCCCTTAGGCATATGACAGACATAGCTCTGTCACCTGGGTGACCAGTGCAGACTTATGGTATCACAATGCAAACTTAGGCACATCACAGACAAGGGCCTGTCACCTGGGTGACCAGTGCAGAGGTGAGATGTCACAATGCCCGCTTAGGCAGAACACAGGCAAGGTTCTTTAACCTGGGTGACCAGTGCAGAGCTATGATGTCACAATGCCCCTTAGGCAGATCACAGACAAGGTTCTGTCTCCTGGGTGACCAATGCAGAGTTTTGATTTCACAGTGCCCCCTAAGGCAGATCACTGACAATGTTCTGTCACCTGGGTGTCCAGTGCAGGGTTATGATGTCACAATGCCAACTTAGGCAGATCAGAGACAAGGGTCTGTCACTTGGGTGACCAGTGCACAGTTATGATGTCACGATGCCCCTTTACGCAGATCAACAACAAGGGTCTCTCACCTGGGTGACCAGTGCAGAGTTATGATGTCACAATGCCCCCTTAGGCAGATCACGGACACGGACCTGTCACCATGGTGACCAATGTAGAGTTATGATGTCACAACGCCCCCTTAGGCAGATCACGGACAAGGGTCTGTCACCTGGGTGACCAGTGCACAGTTATGATGTCACAATGTCCCCTTAGGCAGCTGATATACAAGGGTCTTTCACCTGGGTGACCTGTGCAGAGTTAAGATGTCACAATGCCCCCTTAGGCAGATCAGAGACAAGGTTCTGTCACCTGGGTGACCAGTGCACAGTCATGATATCACAATGCCCCCTTAGGCAGATCACAGACATGGGTCTGTCACCAAGGTGACCAGTGCAGAATTATGATGTCACAATGCACCCTTAGGCAGATTACAGAAAGGGGTCTGTCACCTTCCTGACCAGTGCAGGGTTACGATGTCACAATGCCCACATAGTCAGATCACATACAAGGTTCTCTCACCTGGGTGACCAGCGCAGAGTTATGATGTCACAATGCCCCCTTAGGCATATCAGAGACTAGGGTCTGTCACCTGTGTGACCAGTGCAGAGTTATGATGTCACAATGCCCCCTTAGGCAGATCACGGGCAAGGGTCTGTCACCAGGGTGACCAATGCAGAGTTATGATGTCACAATGCCCCCTTAGGTATATCACAGTCAAGGGTCTGTCCCCTGGGTGACCAGGGCAGAGGTATGATGTCACAATGAAGATTTAGGCAGATCACAGACAAGGGTCTGTCACCTGGGTTACCAGTGAAGAGTTATGATGTCACAACGCACCCTTAGGCAGATCACAGACAAAGGTCTTTCAGCTGGGTGACCAGTGCAGAGTTATGATGTCACAATTCCCCCTTAGGCAGATCACAGACAAGGATCTGTCACCTGGGTGACCAGAGCGCAATTATGATTTCACAATGCCCCCTTAGGCAGATCACAGATAACGGTCTTTAACCCGGTCACCAGCGCAAAATTATGATGTCACAATACCCACTTAGGCAGATCACAGAGAAGGGTCTGTCACATGGGTGACCAGTGCAAAGTTATGATGTCACAATGCCCCAATAGACAGATCACAGACAAGGGTCTGTCACCTGGGAGACCAGTGCAGCTTTATGATGTCACCATGCCACCTTAGGCAGATCAGAGACAAGAGTCAGTCACCTGGGTGACCAGTACAGAACTATGATGTCACAATGCCCCTTAGGCAGATCACGGACAAGGGTGTGTCACCAGAGTGAGCAATGCAGAGATATGAAGTCACAGTGACCCCTTAGGCATATCTCAGACAATGGTCTGTCACCTGGTTCACCAGAGCAGAGTTATGATATCACAATGCCCCTTTAGGCACATCGCAGACAAGGTCCTGTCTCCTGGGTGACCAGTGCTTGGTTATGATGTCCCAATGCCCCCTTAGGGAGATCAAAGACAACGGTCTGTCACCTTGGTGACCAGTGCAGAATTATGATATCACAATGCCCCATTAGGAGGATTAAAGACAAGGGTCTTTCACATTGGTGACCAGTGTAGAGTTATGAAGTCACAATGCCTCCATAGGCAGATCACAGACAAGGGCCTGTCACCTGGGTGACGGGTGCAGAATTTCGATCTCACAATGCCCACTTAGGGAGATCAAAGAAAATCGTCTGTCGCCTGGGTGTCCAGTGCAGAACTGTGACATCACAATGCCCCCTCAGGCATATCACAAACAAGGTTCAGTCACCTGGGTGACAAGCGCAGAGTTATGATGTCACAAAGCTCCTTAGGCAGATCACAGATCACAGACAAGGGTCTGTCACCTAGGTGACCAATGTAGAGTTATAATGTCACAATGCCCCCTTAGGCAGATCACCAACAAGGATCTGTCAACTGGGTAACCAGTGCAGAGTTACAATGTCACAATGCCCACCTAGGCAGATCAAAGAAAAGGTGTTGTCACCTTGGTGACCAGTGCAGAATTATGATCTCACAATACCCCCTTAGGCCGATCACAGACAAGGGCCTGTCACCTAGGTGACCAGTGCAGAGTTATGATGTCACAATGCCCACTTAGGGATATGACGGAGAAGGGTCTGTCACTTGGGTGACCAGTGCAGAGTTATGATGTCACAATGCCCCCTTAGGCAGATAATGGACAAGCGTGTGTCCCCAGTGTGACCAGTGCAGAGTTATGAAGTCACAATGACCCCTTAGGCATATCACAGACAAGGGTCTGTCACCTGGGTCACCAGTGCAGAGTTATGACATCACAATGCCCCTTTAGGCAGATCGCAGACAAGGTCCTGTCACCTGGGTGACGAGTGCACGGTTATGATGTCCCAATGCCCCCTTAGGGAGATCAAAGACAAGGGTCTTTCACCTTGGTGACCAGTGCAGAGTTATGATATCACAATGCCCCTTTAGGCAGATCACAGACAAGGGTCTCTCTCCTGGGTGACCCTTGAAGAATTATGATGCCACAATGCACCCTTAGGCAGATTACAGACAAAGGTCTTTCACCTGGGTGACCAGTGCAGAGTTATGATGTCACAATTCCCCCTTAGGCAGATCAGAGACAAGGGTCTGTCACCACGGTGACCAGTGCAGAATTATGATGTCACAATGCCCCCTTAGGCAGAGATCAGACAAGGGTCTGTCCCCAGGGTGAGCAATGTAGAGTTGTGCAGTCACAATGCCCCCTTAGGAATATCACAGACAAGGTTCTGTCACCTGGGTGTTCAATGAAGAGTTATGATGTCACAATGCCCCTTTAGGCAGATCACACACAAAGGTCTGTCACCGGGGTTACCAGTGCAGAATTACGATGTCACAATGTAGGCTGAGTCATATCATAGACAAGGGTCTGTCACCTGGGTGACCAGGGCGGAGTCATGATGTCACAATGCAGACGTAGGCAGATAACGGACAAGGGACTGTCACCGGGGTGACCAGTGCAGAGTTACGATGTCACAATGCCGCCTTAGGCAGATCACAGACAGGGGTCTGTCACCTGCGTGACAAGTGGAGAGTTATGATGTCACATTGCCCCCTTAGACAGATCACAGACAAGGGTCTGTCACCTGGGTAACCAGTGCAGGGTTATGATGTCACAATGCCCCCTTAGACAGATGAAAGAAAATGGTCTGTCCCCACGGTGACCAGTTCATAGTTATGATGTCACAGTGCCCCCTTAGGCAGATCACAAACAAGGGTCTGTCACCTGGGTGACCAGTGCGGGGATATGATGTCACAATGACCGCTTAGGCAGATCAGAGACAAGGGTCTGTCACCTGGGTGAACAGGGCAGAGTTATGATGTCACAATGACACCTTAGACAGATCACAGAGAAGGGTCTGTCACCTGGGAGACAAGTGCAGAGTTATGATGTCACAATGTCCCCTTAGGCAGATCACACACAAGGGTCTGTCACCTGGGTGACCCGTGCAGAGTTATGATGTCACAATGCACCCTTAGGCAGATCACAGACAAGGGTCTTTCACATGGGTTACCAGGGCAGAGTTGTGATGTCACAATGCCCTCTTAGGCAGATCTAAGACAAGGGTCTGTCACCTTGGTGACCAGTGCAGAGTTATGATGTCACAATATCCCCTTAGGCAGATCACAGACAAGGGTCTTTCACCTGGGTGACAAGTGCAGAGTTATGATATCAAAATGCCCCCTTAGGCAGATCACAGACAAGGGTCCGTCACCTGGGTCACCAGTACACAGTTGTGATGTCACAAAGCCCCCTTAGGCAGATCACAGAGAAGGGTCTGTCACCGTGGTGACGAGTGCAGAGTTCTGATGTCACAATGGCCCTTTAAGAGGATCACAGACAAGGGTCTGTCACCATGGTGACCAGTGCAGGGTTATGATGTAACAATGCCCCCTTAGGCAGAGCACAGACAAGGGTCTGTCACCTGGGCGACCCGTGCATAGTCATGATATCTCAATGCCCCCTTAGTCAGATCACATTCAAGGATCTGTCAACTTGGTTATCAGTGCATGGTTATGACGTCACAATGCCGCCTTAGGGAGATCACAGACAAGGGTCTTCCACCTGGGAGACCAGTGCAGAGTTGTGATGTCACAATGCCCCGTTAGGCAGTTCAAAGACAAGGGTCTGTCACCTCGGTGACCATTGCAGAGTTATGATGTCACAATGCCCCCTTAGGCTCAACGAAGTCAGTGGACTGTCACTTGTGTGACCCGTGCAGAGTTATGATGTCACAATGGCCGCTTAGGTAGATCAAAGGCATGGGTCAGTAACCTGGGTGACCATTGCAGAGTTATGATGTCGCAATGCCCCCTCCGACCGACGACAGACAAGGGTCTGTCGCCTGGGTGACCAGCGAAGAGTTATGATGTCACGATGTCCTCTGAGGCACATCAAAGACAAGGGTCTGTCACCTGGGTGACCACTGCAGAGTTATGATGTCACAATGACCTCTTAGGTAGATCACAGACAAGAGTCTGTCACCTGGGTGACCAGTGCACCGTTATGATGTCACAATGCTCCCTTAGAGAGACCACAGAAAAGGGTCTCTCACCACCGTGACCAGTGCAGAGTTATGATGTCACAATGCCTCCTTAGGGAGGTCACAGAAAAGGGTCTGTCACCACGATGACCAATGCAGAATTATGATGTCACAATGCCCCCTTAGGCAGATCACAGACAAGGGTCTGTCACCTGGGTGACCAGTGCAGAGTTAGGATTTCATAGTGCCCCCTTAGGCAAATCACAGACAAGGGAGAGTCACCTAGGTGAACAGTTCAGAGTTATGATATCACAATACCACCTTAGGCAGATCACAGACAAGGGCCTGTGACTTGGGTGACCAGTGAAGAGTTAAGATGTCATAATGCCCATTTATCCAGATCATAGACAAGGGTATGTCACCTGCGTGTCCAGTGCAGAGTTCTGATGTCACAATGCCCCCTTAGGCAGATCACAGACAAGGGTCTGTCACCTGGGTGTCCAGTGCAAAGTCATGATGTCACAATGCGCCCTTTCGCAGATCACAGACAATGGTCTGTCACCTGGGTGACAAGTGCAGAATTATGATGTCACAATGCCCCCTTAGGCAGATCACAGACAAGGGTCTGTCACCTGGGTGACCAGTGCAGAGTTATGATGTCACAATGCCTCCTTAGGGAGGTCACAGAAAAGGGTCTGTCACCACGATGACCAATGCAGAATTATGATGTCACAATGCCCCCTTAGGCAGATCACAGACAAGGGTCTGTCACCTGGGTGACCAGTGCAGAGTTATGATGTCACAATGCCCCCTTAGGCATATGACAGACATAGGTCTGTCACCTGGGTGACCAGTGCAGACTTATGGTATCACAATGCAACCTTAGGCACATCACAGACAAGGGTCTGTCACCTGGGTGACCAGTGCACAGTTATGATGTCACAATGTCCCCTTAGGCAGCTGATATACAAGGGTCTTTCACCTGGGTGACCTGTGCAGAGTTAAGATGTCACAATGCCCCCTTAGGCAGATCACAGACAAGGTTCTGTCACCTGGCTGACCAGTGCTCAGGTATGATGTCACAATGCCCCCTTAGGCAGATCATAGACAAGGTTGTTTCACCATGGTGAACACAGCAGAGTTATGATGTCACAATGCCCCCTTAGGCAGATCACAGTCAGGGGCCTGTCACCTGGGTGACCCGGGCAGGGTTATGAAGTCACTATGCCCCCTTAGGCAGATCACAGACAAGAGTTTTCGACGTGGGTGACCCGTGCAGAATTATGATGTCACAATGCCCCCTTCGGCAGATCACAGACAGGGGTCTGCCACCTGGGGGACCAGTGCAGCGTTATGATGTCACAATGCCCCCTTAGGCAGAGCACGGACAAGGGTCTGTCAGCTGGGTGACCAGTGCAGAGTTATGATGTAACAATACCCCTTAGGCAGATAACGGACTAGGGTCTGTCACCAGGGAGACCAGTGCAGAGTAATGATGTCGCAATGCCCCCTTAGGCAGATCACAGACGTGGGTTGCTCACCTGGGTGGCCAGCGCAGAGTTATGATGTCACAATGCCCCCTTAGACAGATCACAGACAGGGGTCTGTCACTTGGGTGTCCAGTACAGAGTTGTGATGTCACAATGACCCCTTAGTGATATCACAGACAAGGGTCTGTCACCTGGGAGACCATTGCAGTTTTATGATGTCACAATGCCCCCTTTGGCACATCAGAGACAAGGGTCTGTCTCCTGGGTGACCAGTGCAGAGTTTTGAGGTCACAATTCCCCCCTAGGCAGATCACGGACAAGGGCCTGTCAGCAGGGTGACCAGTGCATAGTTATGATGTCACAATGCCCCCTTAGGCAGATCACAGACAAGGGTCTGTCACCTGGGTGACCAGTGCAGAGTTATGATGTCACAATTACCCCTTAGGCAGATAACAAAGAAGGGTCTGTCACCTGGGTGACCAGTGCAGGGTTATGATGTCACAATGCCCCCTTAGGCAGATCGGAGACAAGGGTCTGTCACCTGGGTGACCAGTGCAGAGTTATGATGTCACAATGGCCGCTTAGGCAGATCAAAGGCATGGGTCAGTAACCTGGGTGACCATTGCAGAGTTATGATGTCGCAATGCCCCCTTCGACCGATGACAGACAAGGGTCTGTCGCCTGGGTGACCAGCGAAGAGTTATGATGTCACGATGTCCTCTGAGGCACATCAAAGACAAGGGTCTGTCACCTGGGTGACCACTGCAGAGTTATGATGTCACAATGACCTCTTAGGTAGATCACAGACAAGAGTCTGTCACCTGGGTGACCAGTGCACCGTTATGATGTCACAATGCTCCCTTAGAGAGACCACAGAAAAGGGTCTCTCACCACCGTGACCAGTGCAGAGTTATGATGTCACAATGCCTCCTTAGGGAGGTCACAGAAAAGGGTCTGTCACCACGATGACCAATGCAGAATTATGATGTCACAATGCCCCCTTAGGCAGATCACAGACAAGGGTCTGTCACCTGGGTGACCAGTGCAGAGTTAGGATTTCATAGTGCCCCCTTAGGCAAATCACAGACAAGGGAGAGTCACCTAGGTGAACAGTTCAGAGTTATGATATCACAATACCACCTTAGGCAGATCACAGACAAGGGCCTGTGACTTGGGTGACCAGTGAAGAGTTAAGATGTCATAATGCCCATTTATCCAGATCATAGACAAGGGTATGTCACCTGCGTGTCCAGTGCAGAGTTCTGATGTCACAATGCCCCCTTAGGCAGATCACAGACAAGGGTCTGTCACCTGGGTGTCCAGTGCAAAGTCATGATGTCACAATGCGCCCTTTCGCAGATCACAGACAATGGTCTGTCACCTGGGTGACAAGTGCAGAATTATGATGTCACAATGCCCCCTTAGGCAGATCACAGACAAGGGTCTGTCACCTGGGTGACCAGTGCAGAGGTATGATGTCACAATGCCTCCTTAGGGAGGTCACAGAAAAGGGTCTGTCACCACGATGACCAATGCAGAATTATGATGTCACAATGCCCCCTTAGGCAGATCACAGACAAGGGTCTGTCACCTGGGTGACCAGTGCAGAGTTATGATGTCACAATGCCCCCTTAGGCATATGACAGACATAGGTCTGTCACCTGGGTGACCAGTGCAGACTTATGGTATCACAATGCAACCTTAGGCACATCACAGACAAGGGCCTGTCACCTGGGTGACCAGTGCAGAGGTGAGATGTCACAATGCCCGCTTAGGCAGAACACAGGCAAGGTTCTTTAACCTGGGTGACCAGTGCAGAGCTATGATGTCACAATGCCCCTTAGGCAGATCACAGACAAGGTTCTGTCTCCTGGGTGACCAATGCAGAGTTTTGATTTCACAGTGCCCCTTAAGGCAGATCACTGACAATGTTCTGTCACCTGGGTGTCCAGTGCAGGGTTATGATGTCACAATGCCAACTTAGGCAGATCAGAGACAAGGGTCTGTCACTTGGGTGACCAGTGCACAGTTATGATGTCACGATGCCCCTTTACGCAGATCAACAACAAGGGTCTCTCACCTGGGTGACCAGTGCAGAGTTATGATGTCACAATGCCCCCTTAGGCAGATCACGGACACGGACCTGTCACCATGGTGACCAATGTAGAGTTATGATGTCACAACGCCCCCTTAGGCAGATCACGGACAAGGGTCTGTCACCTGGGTGACCAGTGCACAGTTATGATGTCACAATGTCCCCTTAGGCAGCTGATATACAAGGGTCTTTCACCTGGGTGACCTGTGCAGAGTTAAGATGTCACAATGCCCCCTTAGGCAGATCAGAGACAAGGTTCTGTCACCTGGGTGACCAGTGCACAGTCATGATATCACAATGCCCCCTTAGGCAGATCACAGACATGGGTCTGTCACCAAGGTGACCAGTGCAGAATTATGATGTCACAATGCACCCTTAGGCAGATTACAGAAAGGGGTCTGTCACCTTCCTGACCAGTGCAGGGTTACGATGTCACAATGCCCACATAGTCAGATCACATACAAGGTTCTCTCACCTGGGTGACCAGCGCAGAGTTATGATGTCACAATGCCCCCTTAGGCATATCAGAGACTAGGGTCTGTCACCTGTGTGACCAGTGCAGAGTTATGATGTCACAATGCCCCCTTAGGCAGATCACGGGCAAGGGTCTGTCACCAGGGTGACCAATGCAGAGTTATGATGTCACAATGCCCCCTTAGGTATATCACAGTCAAGGGTCTGTCCCCTGGGTGACCAGGGCAGAGGTATGATGTCACAATGAAGATTTAGGCAGATCACAGACAAGGGTCTGTCACCTGGGTTACCAGTGAAGAGTTATGATGTCACAACGCACCCTTAGGCAGATCACAGACAAAGGTCTTTCAGCTGGGTGACCAGTGCAGAGTTATGATGTCACAATTCCCCCTTAGGCAGATCACAGACAAGGATCTGTCACCTGGGTGACCAGAGCGCAATTATGATTTCACAATGCCCCCTTAGGCAGATCACAGATAACGGTCTTTAACCCGGTCACCAGCGCAAAATTATGATGTCACAATACCCACTTAGGCAGATCACAGAGAAGGGTCTGTCACATGGGTGACCAGTGCAAAGTTATGATGTCACAATGCCCCAATAGACAGATCACAGACAAGGGTCTGTCACCTGGGAGACCAGTGCAGCTTTATGATGTCACCATGCCACCTTAGGCAGATCAGAGACAAGAGTCAGTCACCTGGGTGACCAGTACAGAACTATGATGTCACAATGCCCCTTAGGCAGATCACGGACAAGGGTGTGTCACCAGAGTGAGCAATGCAGAGATATGAAGTCACAGTGACCCCTTAGGCATATCTCAGACAATGGTCTGTCACCTGGTTCACCAGAGCAGAGTTATGATATCACAATGCCCCTTTAGGCACATCGCAGACAAGGTCCTGTCTCCTGGGTGACCAGTGCTTGGTTATGATGTCCCAATGCCCCCTTAGGGAGATCAAAGACAACGGTCTGTCACCTTGGTGACCAGTGCAGAATTATGATATCACAATGCCCCATTAGGAGGATTAAAGACAAGGGTCTTTCACATTGGTGACCAGTGTAGAGTTATGAAGTCACAATGCCTCCATAGGCAGATCACAGACAAGGGCCTGTCACCTGGGTGACGGGTGCAGAATTTCGATCTCACAATGCCCACTTAGGGAGATCAAAGAAAATCGTCTGTCGCCTGGGTGTCCAGTGCAGAACTGTGACATCACAATGCCCCCTCAGGCATATCACAAACAAGGTTCAGTCACCTGGGTGACAAGCGCAGAGTTATGATGTCACAAAGCTCCTTAGGCAGATCACAGATCACAGACAAGGGTCTGTCACCTAGGTGACCAATGTAGAGTTATAATGTCACAATGCCCCCTTAGGCAGATCACCAACAAGGATCTGTCAACTGGGTAACCAGTGCAGAGTTACGATGTCACAATGCCCACCTAGGCAGATCAAAGAAAAGGTGTTGTCACCTTGGTGACCAGTGCAGAATTATGATCTCACAATACCCCCTTAGGCCGATCACAGACAAGGGCCTGTCACCTAGGTGACCAGTGCAGAGTTATGATGTCACAATGCCCACTTAGGGATATGACGGAGAAGGGTCTGTCACTTGGGTGACCAGTGCAGAGTTATGATGTCACAATGCCCCCTTAGGCAGATAATGGACAAGCGTGTGTCCCCAGTGTGACCAGTGCAGAGTTATGAAGTCACAATGACCCCTTAGGCATATCACAGACAAGGGTCTGTCACCTGGGTCACCAGTGCAGAGTTATGACATCACAATGCCCCTTTAGGCAGATCGCAGACAAGGTCCTGTCACCTGGGTGACGAGTGCACGGTTATGATGTCCCAATGCCCCCTTAGGGAGATCAAAGACAAGGGTCTTTCACCTTGGTGACCAGTGCAGAGTTATGATATCACAATGCCCCTTTAGGCAGATCACAGACAAGGGTCTCTCTCCTGGGTGACCCGTGAAGAATTATGATGCCACAATGCACCCTTAGGCAGATTACAGACAAAGGTCTTTCACCTGGGTGACCAGTGCAGAGTTATGATGTCACAATTCCCCCTTAGGCAGATCAGAGACAAGGGTCTGTCACCACGGTGACCAGTGCAGAATTATGATGTCACAATGCCCCCTTAGGCAGAGATCAGACAAGGGTCTGTCCCCAGGGTGAGCAATGTAGAGTTGTGCAGTCACAATGCCCCCTTAGGAATATCACAGACAAGGTTCTGTCACCTGGGTGTTCAATGAAGAGTTATGATGTCACAATGCCCCTTTAGGCAGATCACACACAAAGGTCTGTCACCGGGGTTACCAGTGCAGAATTACGATGTCACAATGTAGGCTGAGTCATATCATAGACAAGGGTCTGTCACCTGGGTGACCAGGGCGGAGTCATGATGTCACAATGCAGACGTAGGCAGATAACGGACAAGGGACTGTCACCGGGGTGACCAGTGCAGAGTTACGATGTCACAATGCCGCCTTAGGCAGATCACAGACAGGGGTCTGTCACCTGCGTGACAAGTGGAGAGTTATGATGTCACATTGCCCCCTTAGACAGATCACAGACAAGGGTCTGTCACCTGGGTAACCAGTGCAGGGTTATGATGTCACAATGCCCCCTTAGACAGATGAAAGAAAATGGTCTGTCTCCACGGTGACCAGTTCATAGTTATGATGTCACAGTGCCCCCTTAGGCAGATCACAAACAAGGGTCTGTCACCTGGGTGACCAGTGCGGGGATATGATGTCACAATGACCGCTTAGGCAGATCAGAGACAAGGGTCTGTCACCAGGGTGAACAGGGCAGAGTTATGATGTCACAATGACACCTTAGACAGATCACAGAGAAGGGTCTGTCACCTGGGAGACAAGTGCAGAGTTATGATGTCACAATGTCCCCTTAGGCAGATCACACACAAGGGTCTGTCACCTGGGTGACCCGTGCAGAGTTATGATGTCACAATGCACCCTTAGGCAGATCACAGACAAGGGTCTTTCACATGGGTTACCAGGGCAGAGTTGTGATGTCACAATGCCCTCTTAGGCAGATCTAAGACAAGGGTCTGTCACCTTGGTGACCAGTGCAGAGTTATGATGTCACAATATCCCCTTAGGCAGATCACAGACAAGGGTCTTTCACCTGGGTGACAAGTGCAGAGTTATGATATCAAAATGCCCCCTTAGGCAGATCACAGACAAGGGTCCGTCACCTGGGTCACCAGTACACAGTTGTGATGTCACAAAGCCCCCTTAGGCAGATCACAGAGAAGGGTCTGTCACCGTGGTGACGAGTGCAGAGTTCTGATGTCACAATGGCCCTTTAAGAGGATCACAGACAAGGGTCTGTCACCATGGTGACCAGTGCAGGGTTATGATGTAACAATGCCCCCTTAGGCAGAGCACAGACAAGGGTCTGTCACCTGGGCGACCCGTGCATAGTCATGATATCTCAATGCCCCCTTAGTCAGATCACATTCAAGGATCTGTCAACTTGGTTATCAGTGCATGGTTATGACGTCACAATGCCGCCTTAGGGAGATCACAGACAAGGGTCTTCCACCTGGGAGACCAGTGCAGAGTTGTGATGTCACAATGCCCCGTTAGGCAGTTCAAAGACAAGGGTCTGTCACCTCGGTGACCATTGCAGAGTTATGATGTCACAATGCCCCCTTAGGCTCAACGAAGTCAGTGGACTGTCACTTGTGTGACCCGTGCAGAGTTATGATGTCACAATGGCCGCTTAGGTAGATCAAAGGCATGGGTCAGTAACCTGGGTGACCATTGCAGAGTTATGATGTCGCAATGCCCCCTCCGACCGACGACAGACAAGGGTCTGTCGCCTGGGTGACCAGCGAAGAGTTATGATGTCACGATGTCCTCTGAGGCACATCAAAGACAAGGGTCTGTCACCTGGGTGACCACTGCAGAGTTATGATGTCACAATGACCTCTTAGGTAGATCACAGACAAGAGTCTGTCACCTGGGTGACCAGTGCACCGTTATGATGTCACAATGCTCCCTTAGAGAGACCACAGAAAAGGGTCTCTCACCACCGTGACCAGTGCAGAGTTATGATGTCACAATGCCTCCTTAGGGAGGTCACAGAAAAGGGTCTGTCACCACGATGACCAATGCAGAATTATGATGTCACAATGCCCCCTTAGGCAGATCACAGACAAGGGTCTGTCACCTGGGTGACCAGTGCAGAGTTAGGATTTCATAGTGCCCCCTTAGGCAAATCACAGACAAGGGAGAGTCACCTAGGTGAACAGTTCAGAGTTATGATATCACAATACCACCTTAGGCAGATCACAGACAAGGGCCTGTGACTTGGGTGACCAGTGAAGAGTTAAGATGTCATAATGCCCATTTATCCAGATCATAGACAAGGGTATGTCACCTGCGTGTCCAGTGCAGAGTTCTGATGTCACAATGCCCCCTTAGGCAGATCACAGACAAGGGTCTGTCACCTGGGTGTCCAGTGCAAAGTCATGATGTCACAATGCGCCCTTTCGCAGATCACAGACAATGGTCTGTCACCTGGGTGACAAGTGCAGAATTATGATGTCACAATGCCCCCTTAGGCAGATCACAGACAAGGGTCTGTCACCTGGGTGACCAGTGCAGAGTTATGATGTCACAATGCCTCCTTAGGGAGGTCACAGAAAAGGGTCTGTCACCACGATGACCAATGCAGAATTATGATGTCACAATGCCCCCTTAGGCAGATCACAGACAAGGGTCTGTCACCTGGGTGACCAGTGCAGAGTTATGATGTCACAATGCCCCCTTAGGCATATGACAGACATAGGTCTGTCACCTGGGTGACCAGTGCAGACTTATGGTATCACAATGCAACCTTAGGCACATCACAGACAAGGGTCTGTCACCTGGGTGACCAGTGCACAGTTATGATGTCACAATGTCCCCTTAGGCAGCTGATATACAAGGGTCTTTCACCTGGGTGACCTGTGCAGAGTTAAGATGTCACAATGCCCCCTTAGGCAGATCACAGACAAGGTTCTGTCACCTGGCTGACCAGTGCTCAGGTATGATGTCACAATGCCCCCTTAGGCAGATCATAGACAAGGTTGTTTCACCATGGTGAACACAGCAGAGTTATGATGTCACAATGCCCCCTTAGGCAGATCACAGTCAGGGGCCTGTCACCTGGGTGACCCGGGCAGGGTTATGAAGTCACTATGCCCCCTTAGGCAGATCACAGACAAGAGTTTTCGACGTGGGTGACCCGTGCAGAATTATGATGTCACAATGCCCCCTTCGGCAGATCACAGACAGGGGTCTGCCACCTGGGGGACCAGTGCAGCGTTATGATGTCACAATGCCCCCTTAGGCAGAGCACGGACAAGGGTCTGTCAGCTGGGTGACCAGTGCAGAGTTATGATGTAACAATACCCCTTAGGCAGATAACGGACTAGGGTCTGTCACCAGGGAGACCAGTGCAGAGTAATGATGTCGCAATGCCCCCTTAGGCAGATCACAGACGTGGGTTGCTCACCTGGGTGGCCAGCGCAGAGTTATGATGTCACAATGCCCCCTTAGACAGATCACAGACAGGGGTCTGTCACTTGGGTGTCCAGTACAGAGTTGTGATGTCACAATGACCCCTTAGTGATATCACAGACAAGGGTCTGTCACCTGGGAGACCATTGCAGTTTTATGATGTCACAATGCCCCCTTTGGCACATCAGAGACAAGGGTCTGTCTCCTGGGTGACCAGTGCAGAGTTTTGAGGTCACAATTCCCCCCTAGGCAGATCACGGACAAGGGCCTGTCAGCAGGGTGACCAGTGCATAGTTATGATGTCACAATGCCCCCTTAGGCAGATCACAGACAAGGGTCTGTCACCTGGGTGACCAGTGCAGAGTTATGATGTCACAATTACCCCTTAGGCAGATAACAAAGAAGGGTCTGTCACCTGGGTGACCAGTGCAGGGTTATGATGTCACAATGCCCCCTTAGGCAGATCGGAGACAAGGGTCTGTCACCTGGGTGACCAGTGCAGAGTTATGATGTCACAATGGCCGCTTAGGCAGATCAAAGGCATGGGTCAGTAACCTGGGTGACCATTGCAGAGTTATGATGTCGCAATGCCCCCTTCGACCGATGACAGACAAGGGTCTGTCGCCTGGGTGACCAGCGAAGAGTTATGATGTCACGATGTCCTCTGAGGCACATCAAAGACAAGGGTCTGTCACCTGGGTGACCACTGCAGAGTTATGATGTCACAATGACCTCTTAGGTAGATCACAGACAAGAGTCTGTCACCTGGGTGACCAGTGCACCGTTATGATGTCACAATGCTCCCTTAGAGAGACCACAGAAAAGGGTCTCTCACCACCGTGACCAGTGCAGAGTTATGATGTCACAATGCCTCCTTAGGGAGGTCACAGAAAAGGGTCTGTCACCACGATGACCAATGCAGAATTATGATGTCACAATGCCCCCTTAGGCAGATCACAGACAAGGGTCTGTCACCTGGGTGACCAGTGCAGAGTTAGGATTTCATAGTGCCCCCTTAGGCAAATCACAGACAAGGGAGAGTCACCTAGGTGAACAGTTCAGAGTTATGATATCACAATACCACCTTAGGCAGATCACAGACAAGGGCCTGTGACTTGGGTGACCAGTGAAGAGTTAAGATGTCATAATGCCCATTTATCCAGATCATAGACAAGGGTATGTCACCTGCGTGTCCAGTGCAGAGTTCTGATGTCACAATGCCCCCTTAGGCAGATCACAGACAAGGGTCTGTCACCTGGGTGTCCAGTGCAAAGTCATGATGTCACAATGCGCCCTTTCGCAGATCACAGACAATGGTCTGTCACCTGGGTGACAAGTGCAGAATTATGATGTCACAATGCCCCCTTAGGCAGATCACAGACAAGGGTCTGTCACCTGGGTGACCAGTGCAGAGGTATGATGTCACAATGCCTCCTTAGGGAGGTCACAGAAAAGGGTCTGTCACCACGATGACCAATGCAGAATTATGATGTCACAATGCCCCCTTAGGCAGATCACAGACAAGGGTCTGTCACCTGGGTGACCAGTGCAGAGTTATGATGTCACAATGCCCCCTTAGGCATATGACAGACATAGGTCTGTCACCTGGGTGACCAGTGCAGACTTATGGTATCACAATGCAACCTTAGGCACATCACAGACAAGGGCCTGTCACCTGGGTGACCAGTGCAGAGGTGAGATGTCACAATGCCCGCTTAGGCAGAACACAGGCAAGGTTCTTTAACCTGGGTGACCAGTGCAGAGCTATGATGTCACAATGCCCCTTAGGCAGATCACAGACAAGGTTCTGTCTCCTGGGTGACCAATGCAGAGTTTTGATTTCACAGTGCCCCCTAAGGCAGATCACTGACAATGTTCTGTCACCTGGGTGTCCAGTGCAGGGTTATGATGTCACAATGCCAACTTAGGCAGATCAGAGACAAGGGTCTGTCACTTGGGTGACCAGTGCACAGTTATGATGTCACGATGCCCCTTTACACAGATCAACAACAAGGGTCTCTCACCTGGGTGACCAGTGCAGAGTTATGATGTCACAATGCCCCCTTAGGCAGATCACGGACACGGACCTGTCACCATGGTGACCAATGTAGAGTTATGATGTCACAACGCCCCCTTAGGCAGATCACGGACAAGGGTCTGTCACCTGGGTGACCAGTGCACAGTTATGATGTCACAATGTCCCCTTAGGCAGCTGATATACAAGGGTCTTTCACCTGGGTGACCTGTGCAGAGTTAAGATGTCACAATGCCCCCTTAGGCAGATCAGAGACAAGGTTCTGTCACCTGGGTGACCAGTGCACAGTCATGATATCACAATGCCCCCTTAGGCAGATCACAGACATGGGTCTGTCACCAAGGTGACCAGTGCAGAATTATGATGTCACAATGCACCCTTAGGCAGATTACAGAAAGGGGTCTGTCACCTTCCTGACCAGTGCAGGGTTACGATGTCACAATGCCCACATAGTCAGATCACATACAAGGTTCTCTCACCTGGGTGACCAGCGCAGAGTTATGATGTCACAATGCCCCCTTAGGCATATCAGAGACTAGGGTCTGTCACCTGTGTGACCAGTGCAGAGTTATGATGTCACAATGCCCCCTTAGGCAGATCACGGGCAAGGGTCTGTCACCAGGGTGACCAATGCAGAGTTATGATGTCACAATGCCCCCTTAGGTATATCACAGTCAAGGGTCTGTCCCCTGGGTGACCAGGGCAGAGGTATGATGTCACAATGAAGATTTAGGCAGATCACAGACAAGGGTCTGTCACCTGGGTTACCAGTGAAGAGTTATGATGTCACAACGCACCCTTAGGCAGATCACAGACAAAGGTCTTTCAGCTGGGTGACCAGTGCAGAGTTATGATGTCACAATTCCCCCTTAGGCAGATCACAGACAAGGATCTGTCACCTGGGTGACCAGAGCGCAATTATGATTTCACAATGCCCCCTTAGGCAGATCACAGATAACGGTCTTTAACCCGGTCACCAGCGCAAAATTATGATGTCACAATACCCACTTAGGCAGATCACAGAGAAGGGTCTGTCACATGGGTGACCAGTGCAAAGTTATGATGTCACAATGCCCCAATAGACAGATCACAGACAAGGGTCTGTCACCTGGGAGACCAGTGCAGCTTTATGATGTCACCATGCCACCTTAGGCAGATCAGAGACAAGAGTCAGTCACCTGGGTGACCAGTACAGAACTATGATGTCACAATGCCCCTTAGGCAGATCACGGACAAGGGTGTGTCACCAGAGTGAGCAATGCAGAGATATGAAGTCACAGTGACCCCTTAGGCATATCTCAGACAATGGTCTGTCACCTGGTTCACCAGAGCAGAGTTATGATATCACAATGCCCCTTTAGGCACATCGCAGACAAGGTCCTGTCTCCTGGGTGACCAGTGCTTGGTTATGATGTCCCAATGCCCCCTTAGGGAGATCAAAGACAACGGTCTGTCACCTTGGTGACCAGTGCAGAATTATGATATCACAATGCCCCATTAGGAGGATTAAAGACAAGGGTCTTTCACATTGGTGACCAGTGTAGAGTTATGAAGTCACAATGCCTCCATAGGCAGATCACAGACAAGGGCCTGTCACCTGGGTGACGGGTGCAGAATTTCGATCTCACAATGCCCACTTAGGGAGATCAAAGAAAATCGTCTGTCGCCTGGGTGTCCAGTGCAGAACTGTGACATCACAATGCCCCCTCAGGCATATCACAAACAAGGTTCAGTCACCTGGGTGACAAGCGCAGAGTTATGATGTCACAAAGCTCCTTAGGCAGATCACAGATCACAGACAAGGGTCTGTCACCTAGGTGACCAATGTAGAGTTATAATGTCACAATGCCCCCTTAGGCAGATCACCAACAAGGATCTGTCAACTGGGTAACCAGTGCAGAGTTACGATGTCACAATGCCCACCTAGGCAGATCAAAGAAAAGGTGTTGTCACCTTGGTGACCAGTGCAGAATTATGATCTCACAATACCCCCTTAGGCCGATCACAGACAAGGGCCTGTCACCTAGGTGACCAGTGCAGAGTTATGATGTCACAATGCCCACTTAGGGATATGACGGAGAAGGGTCTGTCACTTGGGTGACCAGTGCAGAGTTATGATGTCACAATGCCCCCTTAGGCAGATAATGGACAAGCGTGTGTCCCCAGTGTGACCAGTGCAGAGTTATGAAGTCACAATGACCCCTTAGGCATATCACAGACAAGGGTCTGTCACCTGGGTCACCAGTGCAGAGTTATGACATCACAATGCCCCTTTAGGCAGATCGCAGACAAGGTCCTGTCACCTGGGTGACGAGTGCACGGTTATGATGTCCCAATGCCCCCTTAGGGAGATCAAAGACAAGGGTCTTTCACCTTGGTGACCAGTGCAGAGTTATGATATCACAATGCCCCTTTAGGCAGATCACAGACAAGGGTCTCTCTCCTGGGTGACCCGTGAAGAATTATGATGCCACAATGCACCCTTAGGCAGATTACAGACAAAGGTCTTTCACCTGGGTGACCAGTGCAGAGTTATGATGTCACAATTCCCCCTTAGGCAGATCAGAGACAAGGGTCTGTCACCACGGTGACCAGTGCAGAATTATGATGTCACAATGCCCCCTTAGGCAGAGATCAGACAAGGGTCTGTCCCCAGGGTGAGCAATGTAGAGTTGTGCAGTCACAATGCCCCCTTAGGAATATCACAGACAAGGTTCTGTCACCTGGGTGTTCAATGAAGAGTTATGATGTCACAATGCCCCTTTAGGCAGATCACACACAAAGGTCTGTCACCGGGGTTACCAGTGCAGAATTACGATGTCACAATGTAGGCTGAGTCATATCATAGACAAGGGTCTGTCACCTGGGTGACCAGGGCGGAGTCATGATGTCACAATGCAGACGTAGGCAGATAACGGACAAGGGACTGTCACCGGGGTGACCAGTGCAGAGTTACGATGTCACAATGCCGCCTTAGGCAGATCACAGACAGGGGTCTGTCACCTGCGTGACAAGTGGAGAGTTATGATGTCACATTGCCCCCTTAGACAGATCACAGACAAGGGTCTGTCACCTGGGTAACCAGTGCAGGGTTATGATGTCACAATGCCCCCTTAGACAGATGAAAGAAAATGGTCTGTCCCCACGGTGACCAGTTCATAGTTATGATGTCACAGTGCCCCCTTAGGCAGATCACAAACAAGGGTCTGTCACCTGGGTGACCAGTGCGGGGATATGATGTCACAATGACCGCTTAGGCAGATCAGAGACAAGGGTCTGTCACCAGGGTGAACAGGGCAGAGTTATGATGTCACAATGACACCTTAGACAGATCACAGAGAAGGGTCTGTCACCTGGGAGACAAGTGCAGAGTTATGATGTCACAATGTCCCCTTAGGCAGATCACACACAAGGGTCTGTCACCTGGGTGACCCGTGCAGAGTTATGATGTCACAATGCACCCTTAGGCAGATCACAGACAAGGGTCTTTCACATGGGTTACCAGGGCAGAGTTGTGATGTCACAATGCCCTCTTAGGCAGATCTAAGACAAGGGTCTGTCACCTTGGTGACCAGTGCAGAGTTATGATGTCACAATATCCCCTTAGGCAGATCACAGACAAGGGTCTTTCACCTGGGTGACAAGTGCAGAGTTATGATATCAAAATGCCCCCTTAGGCAGATCACAGACAAGGGTCCGTCACCTGGGTCACCAGTACACAGTTGTGATGTCACAAAGCCCCCTTAGGCAGATCACAGAGAAGGGTCTGTCACCGTGGTGACGAGTGCAGAGTTCTGATGTCACAATGGCCCTTTAAGAGGATCACAGACAAGGGTCTGTCACCATGGTGACCAGTGCAGGGTTATGATGTAACAATGCCCCCTTAGGCAGAGCACAGACAAGGGTCTGTCACCTGGGCGACCCGTGCATAGTCATGATATCTCAATGCCCCCTTAGTCAGATCACATTCAAGGATCTGTCAACTTGGTTATCAGTGCATGGTTATGACGTCACAATGCCGCCTTAGGGAGATCACAGACAAGGGTCTTCCACCTGGGAGACCAGTGCAGAGTTGTGATGTCACAATGCCCCGTTAGGCAGTTCAAAGACAAGGGTCTGTCACCTCGGTGACCATTGCAGAGTTATGATGTCACAATGCCCCCTTAGGCTCAACGAAGTCAGTGGACTGTCACTTGTGTGACCCGTGCAGAGTTATGATGTCACAATGGCCGCTTAGGTAGATCAAAGGCATGGGTCAGTAACCTGGGTGACCATTGCAGAGTTATGATGTCGCAATGCCCCCTCCGACCGACGACAGACAAGGGTCTGTCGCCTGGGTGACCAGCGAAGAGTTATGATGTCACGATGTCCTCTGAGGCACATCAAAGACAAGGGTCTGTCACCTGGGTGACCACTGCAGAGTTATGATGTCACAATGACCTCTTAGGTAGATCACAGACAAGAGTCTGTCACCTGGGTGACCAGTGCACCGTTATGATGTCACAATGCTCCCTTAGAGAGACCACAGAAAAGGGTCTCTCACCACCGTGACCAGTGCAGAGTTATGATGTCACAATGCCTCCTTAGGGAGGTCACAGAAAAGGGTCTGTCACCACGATGACCAATGCAGAATTATGATGTCACAATGCCCCCTTAGGCAGATCACAGACAAGGGTCTGTCACCTGGGTGACCAGTGCAGAGTTAGGATTTCATAGTGCCCCCTTAGGCAAATCACAGACAAGGGAGAGTCACCTAGGTGAACAGTTCAGAGTTATGATATCACAATACCACCTTAGGCAGATCACAGACAAGGGCCTGTGACTTGGGTGACCAGTGAAGAGTTAAGATGTCATAATGCCCATTTATCCAGATCATAGACAAGGGTATGTCACCTGCGTGTCCAGTGCAGAGTTCTGATGTCACAATGCCCCCTTAGGCAGATCACAGACAAGGGTCTGTCACCTGGGTGTCCAGTGCAAAGTCATGATGTCACAATGCGCCCTTTCGCAGATCACAGACAATGGTCTGTCACCTGGGTGACAAGTGCAGAATTATGATGTCACAATGCCCCCTTAGGCAGATCACAGACAAGGGTCTGTCACCTGGGTGACCAGTGCAGAGTTATGATGTCACAATGCCTCCTTAGGGAGGTCACAGAAAAGGGTCTGTCACCACGATGACCAATGCAGAATTATGATGTCACAATGCCCCCTTAGGCAGATCACAGACAAGGGTCTGTCACCTGGGTGACCAGTGCAGAGTTATGATATCACAATGCCCCTTTAGGCAGATCACAGACAAGGGTCTCTCTCCTGGGTGACCCGTGAAGAATTATGATGCCACAATGCACCCTTAGGCAGATTACAGACAAAGGTCTTTCACCTGGGTGACCAGTGCAGAGTTATGATGTCACAATTCCCCCTTAGGCAGATCAGAGACAAGGGTCTGTCACCACGGTGACCAGTGCAGAATTATGATGTCACAATGCCCCCTTAGGCAGAGATCAGACAAGGGTCTGTCCCCAGGGTGAGCAATGTAGAGTTGTGCAGTCACAATGCCCCCTTAGGAATATCACAGACAAGGTTCTGTCACCTGGGTGTTCAATGAAGAGTTATGATGTCACAATGCCCCTTTAGGCAGATCACACACAAAGGTCTGTCACCGGGGTTACCAGTGCAGAATTACGATGTCACAATGTAGGCTGAGTCATATCATAGACAAGGGTCTGTCACCTGGGTGACCAGGGCGGAGTCATGATGTCACAATGCAGACGTAGGCAGATAACGGACAAGGGACTGTCACCGGGGTGACCAGTGCAGAGTTACGATGTCACAATGCCGCCTTAGGCAGATCACAGACAGGGGTCTGTCACCTGCGTGACAAGTGGAGAGTTATGATGTCACATTGCCCCCTTAGACAGATCACAGACAAGGGTCTGTCACCTGGGTAACCAGTGCAGGGTTATGATGTCACAATGCCCCCTTAGACAGATGAAAGAAAATGGTCTGTCCCCACGGTGACCAGTTCATAGTTATGATGTCACAGTGCCCCCTTAGGCAGATCACAAACAAGGGTCTGTCACCTGGGTGACCAGTGCGGGGATATGATGTCACAATGACCGCTTAGGCAGATCAGAGACAAGGGTCTGTCACCAGGGTGAACAGGGCAGAGTTATGATGTCACAATGACACCTTAGACAGATCACAGAGAAGGGTCTGTCACCTGGGAGACAAGTGCAGAGTTATGATGTCACAATGTCCCCTTAGGCAGATCACACACAAGGGTCTGTCACCTGGGTGACCCGTGCAGAGTTATGATGTCACAATGCACCCTTAGGCAGATCACAGACAAGGGTCTTTCACATGGGTTACCAGGGCAGAGTTGTGATGTCACAATGCCCTCTTAGGCAGATCTAAGACAAGGGTCTGTCACCTTGGTGACCAGTGCAGAGTTATGATGTCACAATATCCCCTTAGGCAGATCACAGACAAGGGTCTTTCACCTGGGTGACAAGTGCAGAGTTATGATATCAAAATGCCCCCTTAGGCAGATCACAGACAAGGGTCCGTCACCTGGGTCACCAGTACACAGTTGTGATGTCACAAAGCCCCCTTAGGCAGATCACAGAGAAGGGTCTGTCACCGTGGTGACGAGTGCAGAGTTCTGATGTCACAATGGCCCTTTAAGAGGATCACAGACAAGGGTCTGTCACCATGGTGACCAGTGCAGGGTTATGATGTAACAATGCCCCCTTAGGCAGAGCACAGACAAGGGTCTGTCACCTGGGCGACCCGTGCATAGTCATGATATCTCAATGCCCCCTTAGTCAGATCACATTCAAGGATCTGTCAACTTGGTTATCAGTGCATGGTTATGACGTCACAATGCCGCCTTAGGGAGATCACAGACAAGGGTCTTCCACCTGGGAGACCAGTGCAGAGTTGTGATGTCACAATGCCCCGTTAGGCAGTTCAAAGACAAGGGTCTGTCACCTCGGTGACCATTGCAGAGTTATGATGTCACAATGCCCCCTTAGGCTCAACGAAGTCAGTGGACTGTCACTTGTGTGACCCGTGCAGAGTTATGATGTCACAATGGCCGCTTAGGTAGATCAAAGGCATGGGTCAGTAACCTGGGTGACCATTGCAGAGTTATGATGTCGCAATGCCCCCTCCGACCGACGACAGACAAGGGTCTGTCGCCTGGGTGACCAGCGAAGAGTTATGATGTCACGATGTCCTCTGAGGCACATCAAAGACAAGGGTCTGTCACCTGGGTGACCACTGCAGAGTTATGATGTCACAATGACCTCTTAGGTAGATCACAGACAAGAGTCTGTCACCTGGGTGACCAGTGCACCGTTATGATGTCACAATGCTCCCTTAGAGAGACCACAGAAAAGGGTCTCTCACCACCGTGACCAGTGCAGAGTTATGATGTCACAATGCCTCCTTAGGGAGGTCACAGAAAAGGGTCTGTCACCACGATGACCAATGCAGAATTATGATGTCACAATGCCCCCTTAGGCAGATCACAGACAAGGGTCTGTCACCTGGGTGACCAGTGCAGAGTTAGGATTTCATAGTGCCCCCTTAGGCAAATCACAGACAAGGGAGAGTCACCTAGGTGAACAGTTCAGAGTTATGATATCACAATACCACCTTAGGCAGATCACAGACAAGGGCCTGTGACTTGGGTGACCAGTGAAGAGTTAAGATGTCATAATGCCCATTTATCCAGATCATAGACAAGGGTATGTCACCTGCGTGTCCAGTGCAGAGTTCTGATGTCACAATGCCCCCTTAGGCAGATCACAGACAAGGGTCTGTCACCTGGGTGTCCAGTGCAAAGTCATGATGTCACAATGCGCCCTTTCGCAGATCACAGACAATGGTCTGTCACCTGGGTGACAAGTGCAGAATTATGATGTCACAATGCCCCCTTAGGCAGATCACAGACAAGGGTCTGTCACCTGGGTGACCAGTGCAGAGTTATGATGTCACAATGCCTCCTTAGGGAGGTCACAGAAAAGGGTCTGTCACCACGATGACCAATGCAGAATTATGATGTCACAATGCCCCCTTAGGCAGATCACAGACAAGGGTCTGTCACCTGGGTGACCAGTGCAGAGTTATGATGTCACAATGCCCCCTTAGGCATATGACAGACATAGGTCTGTCACCTGGGTGACCAGTGCAGACTTATGGTATCACAATGCAACCTTAGGCACATCACAGACAAGGGTCTGTCACCTGGGTGACCAGTGCACAGTTATGATGTCACAATGTCCCCTTAGGCAGCTGATATACAAGGGTCTTTCACCTGGGTGACCTGTGCAGAGTTAAGATGTCACAATGCCCCCTTAGGCAGATCACAGACAAGGTTCTGTCACCTGGCTGACCAGTGCTCAGGTATGATGTCACAATGCCCCCTTAGGCAGATCATAGACAAGGTTGTTTCACCATGGTGAACACAGCAGAGTTATATGTCACAATGCCCCCTTAGGCAGATCACAGTCTGGGGCCTGTCACCTGGGTGACCCGGGCAGGGTTATGAAGTCACTATGCCCCCTTAGGCAGATCACAGACAAGAGTTTTCGACGTGGGTGACCTGTGCAGAATTATGATGTCACAATGCCCCCTTCGGCAGATCACAGACAGGGGTCTGCCACCTGGGGGACCAGTGCAGCGTTATGATGTCACAATGCCCCCTTAGGCAGAGCACGGACAAGGGTCTGTCAGCTGGGTGACCAGTGCAGAGTTATGATGTAACAATACCCCTTAGGCAGATAACGGACTAGGGTCTGTCACCAGGGAGACCAGTGCAGAGTAATGATGTCGCAATGCCCCCTTAGGCAGATCACAGACGTGGGTTGCTCACCTGGGTGGCCAGCGCAGAGTTATGATGTCACAATGCCCCCTTAGACAGATCACAGACAGGGGTCTGTCACTTGGGTGTCCAGTACAGAGTTGTGATGTCACAATGACCCCTTAGTGATATCACAGACAAGGGTCTGTCACCTGGGAGACCATTGCAGTTTTATGATGTCACAATGCCCCCTTTGGCACATCAGAGACAAGGGTCTGTCTCCTGGGTGACCAGTGCAGAGTTTTGAGGTCACAATTCCCCCCTAGGCAGATCACGGACAAGGGCCTGTCAGCAGGGTGACCAGTGCATAGTTATGATGTCACAATGCCCCCTTAGGCAGATCACAGACAAGGGTCTGTCACCTGGGTGACCAGTGCAGAGTTATGATGTCACAATTACCCCTTAGGCAGATAACAAAGAAGGGTCTGTCACCTGGGTGACCAGTGCAGGGTTATGATGTCACAATGCCCCCTTAGGCAGATCGGAGACAAGGGTCTGTCACCTGGGTGACCAGTGCAGAGTTATGATGTCACAATGCCCCCTTAGGCAGGTCACGGACAAGCGTCTGCCACCGGGGTGACCAGTGCAGAGTTATGATGTCACAATGCCCCATTAGGTAGATCACAGACAAGGGTCTGTCACCTGCGTGACGAGTGCAGAGTTATGATATCAAAATGCCCCCTTAGGCAGATCACAGACAAGGGTCTGATACCTGGGTGACCATTGCAGGGTTATGATGTCACAATGCCCCTTCAGGCAGATCACAGAGAAGGGTCTGCAACCTGGGTGGTCATTGCTGGGTTATGGTGTCACTATGGCCCCTTAGGCAGATCAGAGACATGGGTCTGTCTCCTGGGTGACCAGTGCATAGTTATGATGTCACAATGCCCCCTTAGGCAGATCACGAACAAGGGTCTGTCAGCAAGGTGACCACTGCAGAGTTATGATGTCACAATGCCCCCTTAGGCGAATCACAGAAAATGGTCTGTCACCTGGGTGACCAGTGCAGAGTTATGATGTCACAATGGCCGCTTAGGCAGATCAAAGGCATGGGTCAGTAACCTGGGTGACCATTGCAGAGTTATGATGTCGCAATGCCCCCTTCGACCGATGACAGACAAGGGTCTGTCGCCTGGGTGACCAGCGAAGAGTTATGATGTCACGATGTCCTCTGAGGCACATCAAAGACAAGGGTCTGTCACCTGGGTGACCACTGCAGAGTTATGATGTCACAATGACCTCTTAGGTAGATCACAGACAAGAGTCTGTCACCTGGGTGACCAGTGCACCGTTATGATGTCACAATGCTCCCTTAGAGAGACCACAGAAAAGGGTCTCTCACCACCGTGACCAGTGCAGAGTTATGATGTCACAATGCCTCCTTAGGGAGGTCACAGAAAAGGGTCTGTCACCACGATGACCAATGCAGAATTATGATGTCACAATGCCCCCTTAGGCAGATCACAGACAAGGGTCTGTCACCTGGGTGACCAGTGCAGAGTTAGGATTTCATAGTGCCCCCTTAGGCAAATCACAGACAAGGGAGAGTCACCTAGGTGAACAGTTCAGAGTTATGATATCACAATACCACCTTAGGCAGATCACAGACAAGGGCCTGTGACTTGGGTGACCAGTGAAGAGTTAAGATGTCATAATGCCCATTTATCCAGATCATAGACAAGGGTATGTCACCTGCGTGTCCAGTGCAGAGTTCTGATGTCACAATGCCCCCTTAGGCAGATCACAGACAAGGGTCTGTCACCTGGGTGTCCAGTGCAAAGTCATGATGTCACAATGCGCCCTTTCGCAGATCACAGACAATGGTCTGTCACCTGGGTGACAAGTGCAGAATTATGATGTCACAATGCCCCCTTAGGCAGATCACAGACAAGGGTCTGTCACCTGGGTGACCAGTGCAGAGTTATGATGTCACAATGCCTCCTTAGGGAGGTCACAGAAAAGGGTCTGTCACCACGATGACCAATGCAGAATTATGATGTCACAATGCCCCCTTAGGCAGATCACAGACAAGGGTCTGTCACCTGGGTGACCAGTGCAGAGTTATGATGTCACAATGCCCCCTTAGGCATATGACAGACATAGGTCTGTCACCTGGGTGACCAGTGCAGACTTATGGTATCACAATGCAACCTTAGGCACATCACAGACAAGGGCCTGTCACCTGGGTGACCAGTGCAGAGGTGAGATGTCACAATGCCCGCTTAGGCAGAACACAGGCAAGGTTCTTTAACCTGGGTGACCAGTGCAGAGCTATGATGTCACAATGCCCCTTAGGCAGATCACAGACAAGGTTCTGTCTCCTGGGTGACCAATGCAGAGTTTTGATTTCACAGTGCCCCCTAAGGCAGATCACTGACAATGTTCTGTCACCTGGGTGTCCAGTGCAGGGTTATGATGTCACAATGCCAACTTAGGCAGATCAGAGACAAGGGTCTGTCACTTGGGTGACCAGTGCACAGTTATGATGTCACGATGCCCCTTTACGCAGATCAACAACAAGGGTCTCTCACCTGGGTGACCAGTGCAGAGTTATGATGTCACAATGCCCCCTTAGGCAGATCACGGACACGGACCTGTCACCATGGTGACCAATGTAGAGTTATGATGTCACAACGCCCCCTTAGGCAGATCACGGACAAGGGTCTGTCACCTGGGTGACCAGTGCACAGTTATGATGTCACAATGTCCCCTTAGGCAGCTGATATACAAGGGTCTTTCACCTGGGTGACCTGTGCAGAGTTAAGATGTCACAATGCCCCCTTAGGCAGATCAGAGACAAGGTTCTGTCACCTGGGTGACCAGTGCACAGTCATGATATCACAATGCCCCCTTAGGCAGATCACAGACATGGGTCTGTCACCAAGGTGACCAGTGCAGAATTATGATGTCACAATGCACCCTTAGGCAGATTACAGAAAGGGGTCTGTCACCTTCCTGACCAGTGCAGGGTTACGATGTCACAATGCCCACATAGTCAGATCACATACAAGGTTCTCTCACCTGGGTGACCAGCGCAGAGTTATGATGTCACAATGCCCCCTTAGGCATATCAGAGACTAGGGTCTGTCACCTGTGTGACCAGTGCAGAGTTATGATGTCACAATGCCCCCTTAGGCAGATCACGGGCAAGGGTCTGTCACCAGGGTGACCAATGCAGAGTTATGATGTCACAATGCCCCCTTAGGTATATCACAGTCAAGGGTCTGTCCCCTGGGTGACCAGGGCAGAGGTATGATGTCACAATGAAGATTTAGGCAGATCACAGACAAGGGTCTGTCACCTGGGTTACCAGTGAAGAGTTATGATGTCACAACGCACCCTTAGGCAGATCACAGACAAAGGTCTTTCAGCTGGGTGACCAGTGCAGAGTTATGATGTCACAATTCCCCCTTAGGCAGATCACAGACAAGGATCTGTCACCTGGGTGACCAGAGCGCAATTATGATTTCACAATGCCCCCTTAGGCAGATCACAGATAACGGTCTTTAACCCGGTCACCAGCGCAAAATTATGATGTCACAATACCCACTTAGGCAGATCACAGAGAAGGGTCTGTCACATGGGTGACCAGTGCAAAGTTATGATGTCACAATGCCCCAATAGACAGATCACAGACAAGGGTCTGTCACCTGGGAGACCAGTGCAGCTTTATGATGTCACCATGCCACCTTAGGCAGATCAGAGACAAGAGTCAGTCACCTGGGTGACCAGTACAGAACTATGATGTCACAATGCCCCTTAGGCAGATCACGGACAAGGGTGTGTCACCAGAGTGAGCAATGCAGAGATATGAAGTCACAGTGACCCCTTAGGCATATCTCAGACAATGGTCTGTCACCTGGTTCACCAGAGCAGAGTTATGATATCACAATGCCCCTTTAGGCACATCGCAGACAAGGTCCTGTCTCCTGGGTGACCAGTGCTTGGTTATGATGTCCCAATGCCCCCTTAGGGAGATCAAAGACAACGGTCTGTCACCTTGGTGACCAGTGCAGAATTATGATATCACAATGCCCCATTAGGAGGATTAAAGACAAGGGTCTTTCACATTGGTGACCAGTGTAGAGTTATGAAGTCACAATGCCTCCATAGGCAGATCACAGACAAGGGCCTGTCACCTGGGTGACGGGTGCAGAATTTCGATCTCACAATGCCCACTTAGGGAGATCAAAGAAAATCGTCTGTCGCCTGGGTGTCCAGTGCAGAACTGTGACATCACAATGCCCCCTCAGGCATATCACAAACAAGGTTCAGTCACCTGGGTGACAAGCGCAGAGTTATGATGTCACAAAGCTCCTTAGGCAGATCACAGATCACAGACAAGGGTCTGTCACCTAGGTGACCAATGTAGAGTTATAATGTCACAATGCCCCCTTAGGCAGATCACCAACAAGGATCTGTCAACTGGGTAACCAGTGCAGAGTTACGATGTCACAATGCCCACCTAGGCAGATCAAAGAAAAGGTGTTGTCACCTTGGTGACCAGTGCAGAATTATGATCTCACAATACCCCCTTAGGCCGATCACAGACAAGGGCCTGTCACCTAGGTGACCAGTGCAGAGTTATGATGTCACAATGCCCACTTAGGGATATGACGGAGAAGGGTCTGTCACTTGGGTGACCAGTGCAGAGTTATGATGTCACAATGCCCCCTTAGGCAGATAATGGACAAGCGTGTGTCCCCAGTGTGACCAGTGCAGAGTTACGAAGTCACAATGACCCCTTAGGCATATCACAGACAAGGGTCTGTCACCTGGGTCACCAGTGCAGAGTTATGACATCACAATGCCCCTTTAGGCAGATCGCAGACAAGGTCCTGTCACCTGGGTGACGAGTGCACGGTTATGATGTCCCAATGCCCCCTTAGGGAGATCAAAGACAAGGGTCTTTCACCTTGGTGACCAGTGCAGAGTTATGATATCACAATGCCCCTTTAGGCAGATCACAGACAAGGGTCTCTCTCCTGGGTGACCCGTGAAGAATTATGATGCCACAATGCACCCTTAGGCAGATTACAGACAAAGGTCTTTCACCTGGGTGACCAGTGCAGAGTTATGATGTCACAATTCCCCCTTAGGCAGATCAGAGACAAGGGTCTGTCACCACGGTGACCAGTGCAGAATTATGATGTCACAATGCCCCCTTAGGCAGAGATCAGACAAGGGTCTGTCCCCAGGGTGAGCAATGTAGAGTTGTGCAGTCACAATGCCCCCTTAGGAATATCACAGACAAGGTTCTGTCACCTGGGTGTTCAATGAAGAGTTATGATGTCACAATGCCCCTTTAGGCAGATCACACACAAAGGTCTGTCACCGGGGTTACCAGTGCAGAATTACGATGTCACAATGTAGGCTGAGTCATATCACAGACAAGGGTCTGTCACCTGGGTGACCAGGGCGGAGTCATGATGTCACAATGCAGACGTAGGCAGATAACGGACAAGGGACTGTCACCGGGGTGACCAGTGCAGAGTTACGATGTCACAATGCCGCCTTAGGCAGATCACAGACAGGGGTCTGTCACCTGCGTGACAAGTGGAGAGTTATGATGTCACATTGCCCCCTTAGACAGATCACAGACAAGGGTCTGTCACCTGGGTAACCAGTGCAGGGTTATGATGTCACAATGCCCCCTTAGACAGATGAAAGAAAATGGTCTGTCCCCACGGTGACCAGTTCATAGTTATGATGTCACAGTGCCCCCTTAGGCAGATCACAAACAAGGGTCTGTCACCTGGGTGACCAGTGCGGGGATATGATGTCACAATGACCGCTTAGGCAGATCAGAGACAAGGGTCTGTCAACAGGGTGAACAGGGCAGAGTTATGATGTCACAATGACACCTTAGACAGATCACAGAGAAGGGTCTGTCACCTGGGAGACAAGTGCAGAGTTATGATGTCACAATGTCCCCTTAGGCAGATCACACACAAGGGTCTGTCACCTGGGTGACCCGTGCAGAGTTATGATGTCACAATGCACCCTTAGGCAGATCACAGACAAGGGTCTTTCACATGGGTTACCAGGGCAGAGTTGTGATGTCACAATGCCCTCTTAGGCAGATCTAAGACAAGGGTCTGTCACCTTGGTGACCAGTGCAGAGTTATGATGTCACAATATCCCCTTAGGCAGATCACAGACAAGGGTCTTTCACCTGGGTGACAAGTGCAGAGTTATGATATCAAAATGCCCCCTTAGGCAGATCACAGACAAGGGTCCGTCACCTGGGTCACCAGTACACAGTTGTGATGTCACAAAGCCCCCTTAGGCAGATCACAGAGAAGGGTCTGTCACCGTGGTGACGAGTGCAGAGTTCTGATGTCACAATGGCCCTTTAAGAGGATCACAGACAAGGGTCTGTCACCATGGTGACCAGTGCAGGGTTATGATGTAACAATGCCCCCTTAGGCAGAGCACAGACAAGGGTCTGTCACCTGGGCGACCCGTGCATAGTCATGATATCTCAATGCCCCCTTAGTCAGATCACATTCAAGGATCTGTCAACTTGGTTATCAGTGCATGGTTATGACGTCACAATGCCGCCTTAGGGAGATCACAGACAAGGGTCTTCCACCTGGGAGACCAGTGCAGAGTTGTGATGTCACAATGCCCCGTTAGGCAGTTCAAAGACAAGGGTCTGTCACCTCGGTGACCATTGCAGAGTTATGATGTCACAATGCCCCCTTAGGCTCAACGAAGTCAGTGGACTGTCACTTGTGTGACCCGTGCAGAGTTATGATGTCACAATGGCCGCTTAGGTAGATCAAAGGCATGGGTCAGTAACCTGGGTGACCATTGCAGAGTTATGATGTCGCAATGCCCCCTCCGACCGACGACAGACAAGGGTCTGTCGCCTGGGTGACCAGCGAAGAGTTATGATGTCACGATGTCCTCTGAGGCACATCAAAGACAAGGGTCTGTCACCTGGGTGACCACTGCAGAGTTATGATGTCACAATGACCTCTTAGGTAGATCACAGACAAGAGTCTGTCACCTGGGTGACCAGTGCACCGTTATGATGTCACAATGCTCCCTTAGAGAGACCACAGAAAAGGGTCTCTCACCACCGTGACCAGTGCAGAGTTATGATGTCACAATGCCTCCTTAGGGAGGTCACAGAAAAGGGTCTGTCACCACGATGACCAATGCAGAATTATGATGTCACAATGCCCCCTTAGGCAGATCACAGACAAGGGTCTGTCACCTGGGTGACCAGTGCAGAGTTAGGATTTCATAGTGCCCCCTTAGGCAAATCACAGACAAGGGAGAGTCACCTAGGTGAACAGTTCAGAGTTATGATATCACAATACCACCTTAGGCAGATCACAGACAAGGGCCTGTGACTTGGGTGACCAGTGAAGAGTTAAGATGTCATAATGCCCATTTATCCAGATCATAGACAAGGGTATGTCACCTGCGTGTCCAGTGCAGAGTTCTGATGTCACAATGCCCCCTTAGGCAGATCACAGACAAGGGTCTGTCACCTGGGTGTCCAGTGCAAAGTCATGATGTCACAATGCGCCCTTTCGCAGATCACAGACAATGGTCTGTCACCTGGGTGACAAGTGCAGAATTATGATGTCACAATGCCCCCTTAGGCAGATCACAGACAAGGGTCTGTCACCTGGGTGACCAGTGCAGAGTTATGATGTCACAATGCCTCCTTAGGGAGGTCACAGAAAAGGGTCTGTCACCACGATGACCAATGCAGAATTATGATGTCACAATGCCCCCTTAGGCAGATCACAGACAAGGGTCTGTCACCTGGGTGACCAGTGCAGAGTTATGATGTCACAATGCCCCCTTAGGCATATGACAGACATAGGTCTGTCACCTGGGTGACCAGTGCAGACTTATGGTATCACAATGCAACCTTAGGCACATCACAGACAAGGGTCTGTCACCTGGGTGACCAGTGCACAGTTATGATGTCACAATGTCCCCTTAGGCAGCTGATATACAAGGGTCTTTCACCTGGGTGACCTGTGCAGAGTTAAGATGTCACAATGCCCCCTTAGGCAGATCACAGACAAGGTTCTGTCACCTGGCTGACCAGTGCTCAGGTATGATGTCACAATGCCCCCTTAGGCAGATCATAGACAAGGTTGTTTCACCATGGTGAACACAGCAGAGTTATGATGTCACAATGCCCCCTTAGGCAGATCACAGTCAGGGGCCTGTCACCTGGGTGACCCGGGCAGGGTTATGAAGTCACTATGCCCCCTTAGGCAGATCACAGACAAGAGTTTTCGACGTGGGTGACCCGTGCAGAATTATGATGTCACAATGCCCCCTTCGGCAGATCACAGACAGGGGTCTGCCACCTGGGGGACCAGTGCAGCGTTATGATGTCACAATGCCCCCTTAGGCAGAGCACGGACAAGGGTCTGTCAGCTGGGTGACCAGTGCAGAGTTATGATGTAACAATACCCCTTAGGCAGATAACGGACTAGGGTCTGTCACAAGGGAGACCAGTGCAGAGTAATGATGTCGCAATGCCCCCTTAGGCAGATCACAGACGTGGGTTGCTCACCTGGGTGGCCAGCGCAGAGTTATGATGTCACAATGCCCCCTTAGACAGATCACAGACAGGGGTCTGTCACTTGGGTGTCCAGTACAGAGTTGTGATGTCACAATGACCCCTTAGTGATATCACAGACAAGGGTCTGTCACCTGGGAGACCATTGCAGTTTTATGATGTCACAATGCCCCCTTTGGCACATCAGAGACAAGGGTCTGTCTCCTGGGTGACCAGTGCAGAGTTTTGAGGTCACAATTCCCCCCTAGGCAGATCACGGACAAGGGCCTGTCAGCAGGGTGACCAGTGCATAGTTATGATGTCACAATGCCCCCTTAGGCAGATCACAGACAAGGGTCTGTCACCTGGGTGACCAGTGCAGAGTTATGATGTCACAATTACCCCTTAGGCAGATAACAAAGAAGGGTCTGTCACCTGGGTGACCAGTGCAGGGTTATGATGTCACAATGCCCCCTTAGGCAGATCGGAGACAAGGGTCTGTCACCTGGGTGACCAGTGCAGAGTTATGATGTCACAATGGCCGCTTAGGCAGATCAAAGGCATGGGTCAGTAACCTGGGTGACCATTGCAGAGTTATGATGTCGCAATGCCCCCTTCGACCGATGACAGACAAGGGTCTGTCGCCTGGGTGACCAGCGAAGAGTTATGATGTCACGATGTCCTCTGAGGCACATCAAAGACAAGGGTCTGTCACCTGGGTGACCACTGCAGAGTTATGATGTCACAATGACCTCTTAGGTAGATCACAGACAAGAGTCTGTCACCTGGGTGACCAGTGCACCGTTATGATGTCACAATGCTCCCTTAGAGAGACCACAGAAAAGGGTCTCTCACCACCGTGACCAGTGCAGAGTTATGATGTCACAATGCCTCCTTAGGGAGGTCACAGAAAAGGGTCTGTCACCACGATGACCAATGCAGAATTATGATGTCACAATGCCCCAATAGACAGATCACAGACAAGGGTCTGTCACCTGGGAGACCAGTGCAGCTTTATGATGTCACCATGCCACCTTAGGCAGATCAGAGACAAGAGTCAGTCACCTGGGTGACCAGTACAGAACTATGATGTCACAATGCCCCTTAGGCAGATCACGGACAAGGGTGTGTCACCAGAGTGAGCAATGCAGAGATATGAAGTCACAGTGACCCCTTAGGCATATCTCAGACAATGGTCTGTCACCTGGTTCACCAGAGCAGAGTTATGATATCACAATGCCCCTTTAGGCACATCGCAGACAAGGTCCTGTCTCCTGGGTGACCAGTGCTTGGTTATGATGTCCCAATGCCCCCTTAGGGAGATCAAAGACAACGGTCTGTCACCTTGGTGACCAGTGCAGAATTATGATATCACAATGCCCCATTAGGAGGATTAAAGACAAGGGTCTTTCACATTGGTGACCAGTGTAGAGTTATGAAGTCACAATGCCTCCATAGGCAGATCACAGACAAGGGCCTGTCACCTGGGTGACGGGTGCAGAATTTCGATCTCACAATGCCCACTTAGGGAGATCAAAGAAAATCGTCTGTCGCCTGGGTGTCCAGTGCAGAACTGTGACATCACAATGCCCCCTCAGGCATATCACAAACAAGGTTCAGTCACCTGGGTGACAAGCGCAGAGTTATGATGTCACAAAGCTCCTTAGGCAGATCACAGATCACAGACAAGGGTCTGTCACCTAGGTGACCAATGTAGAGTTATAATGTCACAATGCCCCCTTAGGCAGATCACCAACAAGGATCTGTCAACTGGGTAACCAGTGCAGAGTTACGATGTCACAATGCCCACCTAGGCAGATCAAAGAAAAGGTGTTGTCACCTTGGTGACCAGTGCAGAATTATGATCTCACAATACCCCCTTAGGCCGATCACAGACAAGGGCCTGTCACCTAGGTGACCAGTGCAGAGTTATGATGTCACAATGCCCACTTAGGGATATGACGGAGAAGGGTCTGTCACTTGGGTGACCAGTGCAGAGTTATGATGTCACAATGCCCCCTTAGGCAGATAATGGACAAGCGTGTGTCCCCAGTGTGACCAGTGCAGAGTTACGAAGTCACAATGACCCCTTAGGCATATCACAGACAAGGGTCTGTCACCTGGGTCACCAGTGCAGAGTTATGACATCACAATGCCCCTTTAGGCAGATCGCAGACAAGGTCCTGTCACCTGGGTAACGAGTGCACGGTTATGATGTCCCAATGCCCCCTTAGGGAGATCAAAGACAAGGGTCTTTCACCTTGGTGACCAGTGCAGAGTTATGATATCACAATGCCCCTTTAGGCAGATCACAGACAAGGGTCTCTCTCCTGGGTGACCCGTGAAGAATTATGATGCCACAATGCACCCTTAGGCAGATTACAGACAAAGGTCTTTCACCTGGGTGACCAGTGCAGAGTTATGATGTCACAATTCCCCCTTAGGCAGATCAGAGACAAGGGTCTGTCACCACGGTGACCAGTGCAGAATTATGATGTCACAATGCCCCCTTAGGCAGAGATCAGACAAGGGTCTGTCCCCAGGGTGAGCAATGTAGAGTTGTGCAGTCACAATGCCCCCTTAGGAATATCACAGACAAGGTTCTGTCACCTGGGTGTTCAATGAAGAGTTATGATGTCACAATGCCCCTTTAGGCAGATCACACACAAAGGTCTGTCACCAGGGTTACCAGTGCAGAATTACGATGTCACAATGTAGGCTGAGTCATATCACAGACAAGGGTCTGTCACCTGGGTGACCAGGGCGGAGTCATGATGTCACAATGCAGACGTAGGCAGATAACGGACAAGGGACTGTCACCGGGGTGACCAGTGCAGAGTTACGATGTCACAATGCCGCCTTAGGCAGATCACAGACAGGGGTCTGTCACCTGCGTGACAAGTGGAGAGTTATGATGTCACATTGCCCCCTTAGACAGATCACAGACAAGGGTCTGTCACCTGGGTAACCAGTGCAGGGTTATGATGTCACAATGCCCCCTTAGACAGATGAAAGAAAATGGTCTGTCCCCACGGTGACCAGTTCATAGTTATGATGTCACAGTGCCCCCTTAGGCAGATCACAAACAAGGGTCTGTCACCTGGGTGACCAGTGCGGGGATATGATGTCACAATGACCGCTTAGGCAGATCAGAGACAAGGGTCTGTCAACAGGGTGAACAGGGCAGAGTTATGATGTCACAATGACACCTTAGACAGATCACAGAGAAGGGTCTGTCACCTGGGAGACAAGTGCAGAGTTATGATGTCACAATGTCCCCTTAGGCAGATCACACACAAGGGTCTGTCACCTGGGTGACCCGTGCAGAGTTATGATGTCACAATGCACCCTTAGGCAGATCACAGACAAGGGTCTTTCACATGGGTTACCAGGGCAGAGTTGTGATGTCACAATGCCCTCTTAGGCAGATCTAAGACAAGGGTCTGTCACCTTGGTGACCAGTGCAGAGTTATGATGTCACAATATCCCCTTAGGCAGATCACAGACAAGGGTCTTTCACCTGGGTGACAAGTGCAGAGTTATGATATCAAAATGCCCCCTTAGGCAGATCACAGACAAGGGTCCGTCACCTGGGTCACCAGTACACAGTTGTGATGTCACAAAGCCCCCTTAGGCAGATCACAGAGAAGGGTCTGTCACCGTGGTGACGAGTGCAGAGTTCTGATGTCACAATGGCCCTTTAAGAGGATCACAGACAAGGGTCTGTCACCATGGTGACCAGTGCAGGGTTATGATGTAACAATGCCCCCTTAGGCAGAGCACAGACAAGGGTCTGTCACCTGGGCGACCCGTGCATAGTCATGATATCTCAATGCCCCCTTAGTCAGATCACATTCAAGGATCTGTCAACTTGGTTATCAGTGCATGGTTATGACGTCACAATGCCGCCTTAGGGAGATCACAGACAAGGGTCTTCCACCTGGGAGACCAGTGCAGAGTTGTGATGTCACAATGCCCCGTTAGGCAGTTCAAAGACAAGGGTCTGTCACCTCGGTGACCATTGCAGAGTTATGATGTCACAATGCCCCCTTAGGCTCAACGAAGTCAGTGGACTGTCACTTGTGTGACCCGTGCAGAGTTATGATGTCACAATGGCCGCTTAGGTAGATCAAAGGCATGGGTCAGTAACCTGGGTGACCATTGCAGAGTTATGATGTCGCAATGCCCCCTCCGACCGACGACAGACAAGGGTCTGTCGCCTGGGTGACCAGCGAAGAGTTATGATGTCACGATGTCCTCTGAGGCACATCAAAGACAAGGGTCTGTCACCTGGGTGACCACTGCAGAGTTATGATGTCACAATGACCTCTTAGGTAGATCACAGACAAGAGTCTGTCACCTGGGTGACCAGTGCACCGTTATGATGTCACAATGCTCCCTTAGAGAGACCACAGAAAAGGGTCTCTCACCACCGTGACCAGTGCAGAGTTATGATGTCACAATGCCTCCTTAGGGAGGTCACAGAAAAGGGTCTGTCACCACGATGACCAATGCAGAATTATGATGTCACAATGCCCCCTTAGGCAGATCACAGACAAGGGTCTGTCACCTGGGTGACCAGTGCAGAGTTAGGATTTCATAGTGCCCCCTTAGGCAAATCACAGACAAGGGAGAGTCACCTAGGTGAACAGTTCAGAGTTATGATATCACAATACCACCTTAGGCAGATCACAGACAAGGGCCTGTGACTTGGGTGACCAGTGAAGAGTTAAGATGTCATAATGCCCATTTATCCAGATCATAGACAAGGGTATGTCACCTGCGTGTCCAGTGCAGAGTTCTGATGTCACAATGCCCCCTTAGGCAGATCACAGACAAGGGTCTGTCACCTGGGTGTCCAGTGCAAAGTCATGATGTCACAATGCGCCCTTTCGCAGATCACAGACAATGGTCTGTCACCTGGGTGACAAGTGCAGAATTATGATGTCACAATGCCCCCTTAGGCAGATCACAGACAAGGGTCTGTCACCTGGGTGACCAGTGCAGAGTTATGATGTCACAATGCCTCCTTAGGGAGGTCACAGAAAAGGGTCTGTCACCACGATGACCAATGCAGAATTATGATGTCACAATGCCCCCTTAGGCAGATCACAGACAAGGGTCTGTCACCTGGGTGACCAGTGCAGAGTTATGATGTCACAATGCCCCCTTAGGCATATGACAGACATAGGTCTGTCACCTGGGTGACCAGTGCAGACTTATGGTATCACAATGCAACCTTAGGCACATCACAGACAAGGGTCTGTCACCTGGGTGACCAGTGCACAGTTATGATGTCACAATGTCCCCTTAGGCAGCTGATATACAAGGGTCTTTCACCTGGGTGACCTGTGCAGAGTTAAGATGTCACAATGCCCCCTTAGGCAGATCACAGACAAGGTTCTGTCACCTGGCTGACCAGTGCTCAGGTATGATGTCACAATGCCCCCTTAGGCAGATCATAGACAAGGTTGTTTCACCATGGTGAACACAGCAGAGTTATGATGTCACAATGCCCCCTTAGGCAGATCACAGTCAGGGGCCTGTCACCTGGGTGACCCGGGCAGGGTTATGAAGTCACTATGCCCCCTTAGGCAGATCACAGACAAGAGTTTTCGACGTGGGTGACCCGTGCAGAATTATGATGTCACAATGCCCCCTTCGGCAGATCACAGACAGGGGTCTGCCACCTGGGGGACCAGTGCAGCGTTATGATGTCACAATGCCCCCTTAGGCAGAGCACGGACAAGGGTCTGTCAGCTGGGTGACCAGTGCAGAGTTATGATGTAACAATACCCCTTAGGCAGATAACGGACTAGGGTCTGTCACCAGGGAGACCAGTGCAGAGTAATGATGTCGCAATGCCCCCTTAGGCAGATCACAGACGTGGGTTGCTCACCTGGGTGGCCAGCGCAGAGTTATGATGTCACAATGCCCCCTTAGACAGATCACAGACAGGGGTCTGTCACTTGGGTGTCCAGTACAGAGTTGTGATGTCACAATGACCCCTTAGTGATATCACAGACAAGGGTCTGTCACCTGGGAGACCATTGCAGTTTTATGATGTCACAATGCCCCCTTTGGCACATCAGAGACAAGGGTCTGTCTCCTGGGTGACCAGTGCAGAGTTTTGAGGTCACAATTCCCCCCTAGGCAGATCACGGACAAGGGCCTGTCAGCAGGGTGACCAGTGCATAGTTATGATGTCACAATGCCCCCTTAGGCAGATCACAGACAAGGGTCTGTCACCTGGGTGACCAGTGCAGAGTTATGATGTCACAATTACCCCTTAGGCAGATAACAAAGAAGGGTCTGTCACCTGGGTGACCAGTGCAGGGTTATGATGTCACAATGCCCCCTTAGGCAGATCGGAGACAAGGGTCTGTCACCTGGGTGACCAGTGCAGAGTTATGATGTCACAATGGCCGCTTAGGCAGATCAAAGGCATGGGTCAGTAACCTGGGTGACCAGTGCAGAGTTATGATGTCGCAATGCCCCCTTCGACCGATGACAGACAAGGGTCTGTCGCCTGGGTGACCAGCGAAGAGTTATGATGTCACGATGTCCTCTGAGGCACATCAAAGACAAGGGTCTGTCACCTGGGTGACCACTGCAGAGTTATGATGTCACAATGACCTCTTAGGTAGATCACAGACAAGAGTCTGTCACCTGGGTGACCAGTGCACCGTTATGATGTCACAATGCTCCCTTAGAGAGACCACAGAAAAGGGTCTCTCACCACCGTGACCAGTGCAGAGTTATGATGTCACAATGCCTCCTTAGGGAGGTCACAGAAAAGGGTCTGTCACCACGATGACCAATGCAGAATTATGATGTCACAATGCCCCCTTAGGCAGATCACAGACAAGGGTCTGTCACCTGGGTGACCAGTGCAGAGTTAGGATTTCATAGTGCCCCCTTAGGCAAATCACAGACAAGGGAGAGTCACCTAGGTGAACAGTTCAGAGTTATGATATCACAATACCACCTTAGGCAGATCACAGACAAGGGCCTGTGACTTGGGTGACCAGTGAAGAGTTAAGATGTCATAATGCCCATTTATCCAGATCATAGACAAGGGTATGTCACCTGCGTGTCCAGTGCAGAGTTCTGATGTCACAATGCCCCCTTAGGCAGATCACAGACAAGGGTCTGTCACCTGGGTGTCCAGTGCAAAGTCATGATGTCACAATGCGCCCTTTCGCAGATCACAGACAATGGTCTGTCACCTGGGTGACAAGTGCAGAATTATGATGTCACAATGCCCCCTTAGGCAGATCACAGACAAGGGTCTGTCACCTGGGTGACCAGTGCAGAGTTATGATGTCACAATGCCTCCTTAGGGAGGTCACAGAAAAGGGTCTGTCACCACGATGACCAATGCAGAATTATGATGTCACAATGCCCCCTTAGGCAGATCACAGACAAGGGTCTGTCACCTGGGTGACCAGTGCAGAGTTATGATGTCACAATGCCCCCTTAGGCATATGACAGACATAGGTCTGTCACCTGGGTGACCAGTGCAGACTTATGGTATCACAATGCAACCTTAGGCACATCACAGACAAGGGCCTGTCACCTGGGTGACCAGTGCAGAGGTGAGATGTCACAATGCCCGCTTAGGCAGAACACAGGCAAGGTTCTTTAACCTGGGTGACCAGTGCAGAGCTATGATGTCACAATGCCCCTTAGGCAGATCACAGACAAGGTTCTGTCTCCTGGGTGACCAATGCAGAGTTTTGATTTCACAGTGCCCCCTAAGGCAGATCACTGACAATGTTCTGTCACCTGGGTGTCCAGTGCAGGGTTATGATGTCACAATGCCAACTTAGGCAGATCAGAGACAAGGGTCTGTCACTTGGGTGACCAGTGCACAGTTATGATGTCACGATGCCCCTTTACGCAGATCAACAACAAGGGTCTCTCACCTGGGTGACCAGTGCAGAGTTATGATGTCACAATGCCCCCTTAGGCAGATCACGGACACGGACCTGTCACCATGGTGACCAATGTAGAGTTATGATGTCACAACGCCCCCTTAGGCAGATCACGGACAAGGGTCTGTCACCTGGGTGACCAGTGCACAGTTATGATGTCACAATGTCCCCTTAGGCAGCTGATATACAAGGGTCTTTCACCTGGGTGACCTGTGCAGAGTTAAGATGTCACAATGCCCCCTTAGGCAGATCAGAGACAAGGTTCTGTCACCTGGGTGACCAGTGCACAGTCATGATATCACAATGCCCCCTTAGGCAGATCACAGACATGGGTCTGTCACCAAGGTGACCAGTGCAGAATTATGATGTCACAATGCACCCTTAGGCAGATTACAGAAAGGGGTCTGTCACCTTCCTGACCAGTGCAGGGTTACGATGTCACAATGCCCACATAGTCAGATCACATACAAGGTTCTCTCACCTGGGTGACCAGCGCAGAGTTATGATGTCACAATGCCCCCTTAGGCATATCAGAGACTAGGGTCTGTCACCTGTGTGACCAGTGCAGAGTTATGATGTCACAATGCCCCCTTAGGCAGATCACGGGCAAGGGTCTGTCACCAGGGTGACCAATGCAGAGTTATGATGTCACAATGCCCCCTTAGGTATATCACAGTCAAGGGTCTGTCCCCTGGGTGACCAGGGCAGAGGTATGATGTCACAATGAAGATTTAGGCAGATCACAGACAAGGGTCTGTCACCTGGGTTACCAGTGAAGAGTTATGATGTCACAACGCACCCTTAGGCAGATCACAGACAAAGGTCTTTCAGCTGGGTGACCAGTGCAGAGTTATGATGTCACAATTCCCCCTTAGGCAGATCACAGACAAGGATCTGTCACCTGGGTGACCAGAGCGCAATTATGATTTCACAATGCCCCCTTAGGCAGATCACAGATAACGGTCTTTAACCCGGTCACCAGCGCAAAATTATGATGTCACAATACCCACTTAGGCAGATCACAGAGAAGGGTCTGTCACATGGGTGACCAGTGCAAAGTTATGATGTCACAATGCCCCAATAGACAGATCACAGACAAGGGTCTGTCACCTGGGAGACCAGTGCAGCTTTATGATGTCACCATGCCACCTTAGGCAGATCAGAGACAAGAGTCAGTCACCTGGGTGACCAGTACAGAACTATGATGTCACAATGCCCCTTAGGCAGATCACGGACAAGGGTGTGTCACCAGAGTGAGCAATGCAGAGATATGAAGTCACAGTGACCCCTTAGGCATATCTCAGACAATGGTCTGTCACCTGGTTCACCAGAGCAGAGTTATGATATCACAATGCCCCTTTAGGCACATCGCAGACAAGGTCCTGTCTCCTGGGTGACCAGTGCTTGGTTATGATGTCCCAATGCCCCCTTAGGGAGATCAAAGACAACGGTCTGTCACCTTGGTGACCAGTGCAGAATTATGATATCACAATGCCCCATTAGGAGGATTAAAGACAAGGGTCTTTCACATTGGTGACCAGTGTAGAGTTATGAAGTCACAATGCCTCCATAGGCAGATCACAGACAAGGGCCTGTCACCTGGGTGACGGGTGCAGAATTTCGATCTCACAATGCCCACTTAGGGAGATCAAAGAAAATCGTCTGTCGCCTGGGTGTCCAGTGCAGAACTGTGACATCACAATGCCCCCTCAGGCATATCACAAACAAGGTTCAGTCACCTGGGTGACAAGCGCAGAGTTATGATGTCACAAAGCTCCTTAGGCAGATCACAGATCACAGACAAGGGTCTGTCACCTAGGTGACCAATGTAGAGTTATAATGTCACAATGCCCCCTTAGGCAGATCACCAACAAGGATCTGTCAACTGGGTAACCAGTGCAGAGTTACGATGTCACAATGCCCACCTAGGCAGATCAAAGAAAAGGTGTTGTCACCTTGGTGACCAGTGCAGAATTATGATCTCACAATACCCCCTTAGGCCGATCACAGACAAGGGCCTGTCACCTAGGTGACCAGTGCAGAGTTATGATGTCACAATGCCCACTTAGGGATATGACGGAGAAGGGTCTGTCACTTGGGTGACCAGTGCAGAGTTATGATGTCACAATGCCCCCTTAGGCAGATAATGGACAAGCGTGTGTCCCCAGTGTGACCAGTGCAGAGTTATGAAGTCACAATGACCCCTTAGGCATATCACAGACAAGGGTCTGTCACCTGGGTCACCAGTGCAGAGTTATGACATCACAATGCCCCTTTAGGCAGATCGCAGACAAGGTCCTGTCACCTGGGTGACGAGTGCACGGTTATGATGTCCCAATGCCCCCTTAGGGAGATCAAAGACAAGGGTCTTTCACCTTGGTGACCAGTGCAGAGTTATGATATCACAATGCCCCTTTAGGCAGATCACAGACAAGGGTCTCTCTCCTGGGTGACCCGTGAAGAATTATGATGCCACAATGCACCCTTAGGCAGATTACAGACAAAGGTCTTTCACCTGGGTGACCAGTGCAGAGTTATGATGTCACAATTCCCCCTTAGGCAGATCAGAGACAAGGGTCTGTCACCACGGTGACCAGTGCAGAATTATGATGTCACAATGCCCCCTTAGGCAGAGATCAGACAAGGGTCTGTCCCCAGGGTGAGCAATGTAGAGTTGTGCAGTCACAATGCCCCCTTAGGAATATCACAGACAAGGTTCTGTCACCTGGGTGTTCAATGAAGAGTTATGATGTCACAATGCCCCTTTAGGCAGATCACACACAAAGGTCTGTCACCGGGGTTACCAGTGCAGAATTACGATGTCACAATGTAGGCTGAGTCATATCACAGACAAGGGTCTGTCACCTGGGTGACCAGGGCGGAGTCATGATGTCACAATGCAGACGTAGGCAGATAACGGACAAGGGACTGTCACCGGGGTGACCAGTGCAGAGTTACGATGTCACAATGCCGCCTTAGGCAGATCACAGACAGGGGTCTGTCACCTGCGTGACAAGTGGAGAGTTATGATGTCACATTGCCCCCTTAGACAGATCACAGACAAGGGTCTGTCACCTGGGTAACCAGTGCAGGGTTATGATGTCACAATGCCCCCTTAGACAGATGAAAGAAAATGGTCTGTCCCCACGGTGACCAGTTCATAGTTATGATGTCACAGTGCCCCCTTAGGCAGATCACAAACAAGGGTCTGTCACCTGGGTGACCAGTGCGGGGATATGATGTCACAATGACCGCTTAGGCAGATCAGAGACAAGGGTCTGTCACCTGGGTGAACAGGGCAGAGTTATGATGTCACAATGACACCTTAGACAGATCACAGAGAAGGGTCTGTCACCTGGGAGACAAGTGCAGAGTTATGATGTCACAATGTCCCCTTAGGCAGATCACACACAAGGGTCTGTCACCTGGGTGACCCGTGCAGAGTTATGATGTCACAATGCACCCTTAGGCAGATCACAGACAAGGGTCTTTCACATGGGTTACCAGGGCAGAGTTGTGATGTCACAATGCCCTCTTAGGCAGATCTAAGACAAGGGTCTGTCACCTTGGTGACCAGTGCAGAGTTATGATGTCACAATATCCCCTTAGGCAGATCACAGACAAGGGTCTTTCACCTGGGTGACAAGTGCAGAGTTATGATATCAAAATGCCCCCTTAGGCAGATCACAGACAAGGGTCCGTCACCTGGGTCACCAGTACACAGTTGTGATGTCACAAAGCCCCCTTAGGCAGATCACAGAGAAGGGTCTGTCACCGTGGTGACGAGTGCAGAGTTCTGATGTCACAATGGCCCTTTAAGAGGATCACAGACAAGGGTCTGTCACCATGGTGACCAGTGCAGGGTTATGATGTAACAATGCCCCCTTAGGCAGAGCACAGACAAGGGTCTGTCACCTGGGCGACCCGTGCATAGTCATGATATCTCAATGCCCCCTTAGTCAGATCACATTCAAGGATCTGTCAACTTGGTTATCAGTGCATGGTTATGACGTCACAATGCCGCCTTAGGGAGATCACAGACAAGGGTCTTCCACCTGGGAGACCAGTGCAGAGTTGTGATGTCACAATGCCCCGTTAGGCAGTTCAAAGACAAGGGTCTGTCACCTCGGTGACCATTGCAGAGTTATGATGTCACAATGCCCCCTTAGGCTCAACGAAGTCAGTGGACTGTCACTTGTGTGACCCGTGCAGAGTTATGATGTCACAATGGCCGCTTAGGTAGATCAAAGGCATGGGTCAGTAACCTGGGTGACCATTGAAGAGTTATGATGTCGCAATGCCCCCTCCGACCGACGACAGACAAGGGTCTGTCGCCTGGGTGACCAGCGAAGAGTTATGATGTCACGATGTCCTCTGAGGCACATCAAAGACAAGGGTCTGTCACCTGGGTGACCACTGCAGAGTTATGATGTCACAATGACCTCTTAGGTAGATCACAGACAAGAGTCTGTCACCTGGGTGACCAGTGCACCGTTATGATGTCACAATGCTCCCTTAGAGAGACCACAGAAAAGGGTCTCTCACCACCGTGACCAGTGCAGAGTTATGATGTCACAATGCCTCCTTAGGGAGGTCACAGAAAAGGGTCTGTCACCACGATGACCAATGCAGAATTATGATGTCACAATGCCCCCTTAGGCAGATCACAGACAAGGGTCTGTCACCTGGGTGACCAGTGCAGAGTTAGGATTTCATAGTGCCCCCTTAGGCAAATCACAGACAAGGGAGAGTCACCTAGGTGAACAGTTCAGAGTTATGATATCACAATACCACCTTAGGCAGATCACAGACAAGGGCCTGTGACTTGGGTGACCAGTGAAGAGTTAAGATGTCATAATGCCCATTTATCCAGATCATAGACAAGGGTATGTCACCTGCGTGTCCAGTGCAGAGTTCTGATGTCACAATGCCCCCTTAGGCAGATCACAGACAAGGGTCTGTCACCTGGGTGTCCAGTGCAAAGTCATGATGTCACAATGCGCCCTTTCGCAGATCACAGACAATGGTCTGTCACCTGGGTGACAAGTGCAGAATTATGATGTCACAATGCCCCCTTAGGCAGATCACAGACAAGGGTCTGTCACCTGGGTGACCAGTGCAGAGTTATGATGTCACAATGCCTCCTTAGGGAGGTCACAGAAAAGGGTCTGTCACCACGATGACCAATGCAGAATTATGATGTCACAATGCCCCCTTAGGCAGATCACAGACAAGGGTCTGTCACCTGGGTGACCAGTGCAGAGTTATGATGTCACAATGCCCCCTTAGGCATATGACAGACATAGGTCTGTCACCTGGGTGACCAGTGCAGACTTATGGTATCACAATGCAACCTTAGGCACATCACAGACAAGGGTCTGTCACCTGGGTGACCAGTGCACAGTTATGATGTCACAATGTCCCCTTAGGCAGCTGATATACAAGGGTCTTTCACCTGGGTGACCTGTGCAGAGTTAAGATGTCACAATGCCCCCTTAGGCAGATCACAGACAAGGTTCTGTCACCTGGCTGACCAGTGCTCAGGTATGATGTCACAATGCCCCCTTAGGCAGATCATAGACAAGGTTGTTTCACCATGGTGAACACAGCAGAGTTATGATGTCACAATGCCCCCTTAGGCAGATCACAGTCAGGGGCCTGTCACCTGGGTGACCCGGGCAGGGTTATGAAGTCACTATGCCCCCTTAGGCAGATCACAGACAAGAGTTTTCGACGTGGGTGACCCGTGCAGAATTATGATGTCACAATGCCCCCTTCGGCAGATCACAGACAGGGGTCTGCCACCTGGGGGACCAGTGCAGCGTTATGATGTCACAATGCCCCCTTAGGCAGAGCACGGACAAGGGTCTGTCAGCTGGGTGACCAGTGCAGAGTTATGATGTAACAATACCCCTTAGGCAGATAACGGACTAGGGTCTGTCACCAGGGAGACCAGTGCAGAGTAATGATGTCGCAATGCCCCCTTAGGCAGATCACAGACGTGGGTTGCTCACCTGGGTGGCCAGCGCAGAGTTATGATGTCACAATGCCCCCTTAGACAGATCACAGACAGGGGTCTGTCACTTGGGTGTCCAGTACAGAGTTGTGATGTCACAATGACCCCTTAGTGATATCACAGACAAGGGTCTGTCACCTGGGAGACCATTGCAGTTTTATGATGTCACAATGCCCCCTTTGGCACATCAGAGACAAGGGTCTGTCTCCTGGGTGACCAGTGCAGAGTTTTGAGGTCACAATTCCCCCCTAGGCAGATCACGGACAAGGGCCTGTCAGCAGGGTGACCAGTGCATAGTTATGATGTCACAATGCCCCCTTAGGCAGATCACAGACAAGGGTCTGTCACCTGGGTGACCAGTGCAGAGTTATGATGTCACAATTACCCCTTAGGCAGATAACAAAGAAGGGTCTGTCACCTGGGTGACCAGTGCAGGGTTATGATGTCACAATGCCCCCTTAGGCAGATCGGAGACAAGGGTCTGTCACCTGGGTGACCAGTGCAGAGTTATGATGTCACAATGGCCGCTTAGGCAGATCAAAGGCATGGGTCAGTAACCTGGGTGACCAGTGCAGAGTTATGATGTCGCAATGCCCCCTTCGACCGATGACAGACAAGGGTCTGTCGCCTGGGTGACCAGCGAAGAGTTATGATGTCACGATGTCCTCTGAGGCACATCAAAGACAAGGGTCTGTCACCTGGGTGACCACTGCAGAGTTATGATGTCACAATGACCTCTTAGGTAGATCACAGACAAGAGTCTGTCACCTGGGTGACCAGTGCACCGTTATGATGTCACAATGCTCCCTTAGAGAGACCACAGAAAAGGGTCTCCCACCACCGTGACCAGTGCAGAGTTATGATGTCACAATGCCTCCTTAGGGAGGTCACAGAAAAGGGTCTGTCACCACGATGACCAATGCAGAATTATGATGTCACAATGCCCCCTTAGGCAGATCACAGACAAGGGTCTGTCACCTGGGTGACCAGTGCAGAGTTAGGATTTCATAGTGCCCCCTTAGGCAAATCACAGACAAGGGAGAGTCACCTAGGTGAACAGTTCAGAGTTATGATATCACAATACCACCTTAGGCAGATCACAGACAAGGGCCTGTGACTTGGGTGACCAGTGAAGAGTTAAGATGTCATAATGCCCATTTATCCAGATCATAGACAAGGGTATGTCACCTGCGTGTCCAGTGCAGAGTTCTGATGTCACAATGCCCCCTTAGGCAGATCACAGACAAGGGTCTGTCACCTGGGTGTCCAGTGCAAAGTCATGATGTCACAATGCGCCCTTTCGCAGATCACAGACAATGGTCTGTCACCTGGGTGACAAGTGCAGAATTATGATGTCACAATGCCCCCTTAGGCAGATCACAGACAAGGGTCTGTCACCTGGGTGACCAGTGCAGAGTTATGATGTCACAATGCCTCCTTAGGGAGGTCACAGAAAAGGGTCTGTCACCACGATGACCAATGCAGAATTATGATGTCACAATGCCCCCTTAGGCAGATCACAGACAAGGGTCTGTCACCTGGGTGACCAGTGCAGAGTTATGATGTCACAATGCCCCCTTAGGCATATGACAGACATAGGTCTGTCACCTGGGTGACCAGTGCAGACTTATGGTATCACAATGCAACCTTAGGCACATCACAGACAAGGGCCTGTCACCTGGGTGACCAGTGCAGAGGTGAGATGTCACAATGCCCGCTTAGGCAGAACACAGGCAAGGTTCTTTAACCTGGGTGACCAGTGCAGAGCTATGATGTCACAATGCCCCTTAGGCAGATCACAGACAAGGTTCTGTCTCCTGGGTGACCAATGCAGAGTTTTGATTTCACAGTGCCCCCTAAGGCAGATCACTGACAATGTTCTGTCACCTGGGTGTCCAGTGCAGGGTTATGATGTCACAATGCCAACTTAGGCAGATCAGAGACAAGGGTCTGTCACTTGGGTGACCAGTGCACAGTTATGATGTCACGATGCCCCTTTACGCAGATCAACAACAAGGGTCTCTCACCTGGGTGACCAGTGCAGAGTTATGATGTCACAATGCCCCCTTAGGCAGATCACGGACACGGACCTGTCACCATGGTGACCAATGTAGAGTTATGATGTCACAACGCCCCCTTAGGCAGATCACGGACAAGGGTCTGTCACCTGGGTGACCAGTGCACAGTTATGATGTCACAATGTCCCCTTAGGCAGCTGATATACAAGGGTCTTTCACCTGGGTGACCTGTGCAGAGTTAAGATGTCACAATGCCCCCTTAGGCAGATCAGAGACAAGGTTCTGTCACCTGGGTGACCAGTGCACAGTCATGATATCACAATGCCCCCTTAGGCAGATCACAGACATGGGTCTGTCACCAAGGTGACCAGTGCAGAATTATGATGTCACAATGCACCCTTAGGCAGATTACAGAAAGGGGTCTGTCACCTTCCTGACCAGTGCAGGGTTACGATGTCACAATGCCCACATAGTCAGATCACATACAAGGTTCTCTCACCTGGGTGACCAGCGCAGAGTTATGATGTCACAATGCCCCCTTAGGCATATCAGAGACTAGGGTCTGTCACCTGTGTGACCAGTGCAGAGTTATGATGTCACAATGCCCCCTTAGGCAGATCACGGGCAAGGGTCTGTCACCAGGGTGACCAATGCAGAGTTATGATGTCACAATGCCCCCTTAGGTATATCACAGTCAAGGGTCTGTCCCCTGGGTGACCAGGGCAGAGGTATGATGTCACAATGAAGATTTAGGCAGATCACAGACAAGGGTCTGTCACCTGGGTTACCAGTGAAGAGTTATGATGTCACAACGCACCCTTAGGCAGATCACAGACAAAGGTCTTTCAGCTGGGTGACCAGTGCAGAGTTATGATGTCACAATTCCCCCTTAGGCAGATCACAGACAAGGATCTGTCACCTGGGTGACCAGAGCGCAATTATGATTTCACAATGCCCCCTTAGGCAGATCACAGATAACGGTCTTTAACCCGGTCACCAGCGCAAAATTATGATGTCACAATACCCACTTAGGCAGATCACAGAGAAGGGTCTGTCACATGGGTGACCAGTGCAAAGTTATGATGTCACAATGCCCCAATAGACAGATCACAGACAAGGGTCTGTCACCTGGGAGACCAGTGCAGCTTTATGATGTCACCATGCCACCTTAGGCAGATCAGAGACAAGAGTCAGTCACCTGGGTGACCAGTACAGAACTATGATGTCACAATGCCCCTTAGGCAGATCACGGACAAGGGTGTGTCACCAGAGTGAGCAATGCAGAGATATGAAGTCACAGTGACCCCTTAGGCATATCTCAGACAATGGTCTGTCACCTGGTTCACCAGAGCAGAGTTATGATATCACAATGCCCCTTTAGGCACATCGCAGACAAGGTCCTGTCTCCTGGGTGACCAGTGCTTGGTTATGATGTCCCAATGCCCCCTTAGGGAGATCAAAGACAACGGTCTGTCACCTTGGTGACCAGTGCAGAATTATGATATCACAATGCCCCATTAGGAGGATTAAAGACAAGGGTCTTTCACATTGGTGACCAGTGTAGAGTTATGAAGTCACAATGCCTCCATAGGCAGATCACAGACAAGGGCCTGTCACCTGGGTGACGGGTGCAGAATTTCGATCTCACAATGCCCACTTAGGGAGATCAAAGAAAATCGTCTGTCGCCTGGGTGTCCAGTGCAGAACTGTGACATCACAATGCCCCCTCAGGCATATCACAAACAAGGTTCAGTCACCTGGGTGACAAGCGCAGAGTTATGATGTCACAAAGCTCCTTAGGCAGATCACAGATCACAGACAAGGGTCTGTCACCTAGGTGACCAATGTAGAGTTATAATGTCACAATGCCCCCTTAGGCAGATCACCAACAAGGATCTGTCAACTGGGTAACCAGTGCAGAGTTACGATGTCACAATGCCCACCTAGGCAGATCAAAGAAAAGGTGTTGTCACCTTGGTGACCAGTGCAGAATTATGATCTCACAATACCCCCTTAGGCCGATCACAGACAAGGGCCTGTCACCTAGGTGACCAGTGCAGAGTTATGATGTCACAATGCCCACTTAGGGATATGACGGAGAAGGGTCTGTCACTTGGGTGACCAGTGCAGAGTTATGATGTCACAATGCCCCCTTAGGCAGATAATGGACAAGCGTGTGTCCCCAGTGTGACCAGTGCAGAGTTATGAAGTCACAATGACCCCTTAGGCATATCACAGACAAGGGTCTGTCACCTGGGTCACCAGTGCAGAGTTATGACATCACAATGCCCCTTTAGGCAGATCGCAGACAAGGTCCTGTCACCTGGGTGACGAGTGCACGGTTATGATGTCCCAATGCCCCCTTAGGGAGATCAAAGACAAGGGTCTTTCACCTTGGTGACCAGTGCAGAGTTATGATATCACAATGCCCCTTTAGGCAGATCACAGACAAGGGTCTCTCTCCTGGGTGACCCGTGAAGAATTATGATGCCACAATGCACCCTTAGGCAGGTTACAGACAAAGGTCTTTCACCTGGGTGACCAGTGCAGAGTTATGATGTCACAATTCCCCCTTAGGCAGATCAGAGACAAGGGTCTGTCACCACGGTGACCAGTGCAGAATTATGATGTCACAATGCCCCCTTAGGCAGAGATCAGACAAGGGTCTGTCCCCAGGGTGAGCAATGTAGAGTTGTGCAGTCACAATGCCCCCTTAGGAATATCACAGACAAGGTTCTGTCACCTGGGTGTTCAATGAAGAGTTATGATGTCACAATGCCCCTTTAGGCAGATCACACACAAAGGTCTGTCACCGGGGTTACCAGTGCAGAATTACGATGTCACAATGTAGGCTGAGTCATATCATAGACAAGGGTCTGTCACCTGGGTGACCAGGGCGGAGTCATGATGTCACAATGCAGACGTAGGCAGATAACGGACAAGGGACTGTCACCGGGGTGACCAGTGCGGAGTTACGATGTCACAATGCCGCCTTAGGCAGATCACAGACAGGGGTCTGTCACCTGCGTGACAAGTGGAGAGTTATGATGTCACATTGCCCCCTTAGACAGATCACAGACAAGGGTCTGTCACCTGGGTAACCAGTGCAGGGTTATGATGTCACAATGCCCCCTTAGACAGATGAAAGAAAATGGTCTGTCCCCACGGTGACCAGTTCATAGTTATGATGTCACAGTGCCCCCTTAGGCAGATCACAAACAAGGGTCTGTCACCTGGGTGACCAGTGCGGGGATATGATGTCACAATGACCGCTTAGGCAGATCAGAGACAAGGGTCTGTCACCTGGGTGAACAGGGCAGAGTTATGATGTCACAATGACACCTTAGACAGATCACAGAGAAGGGTCTGTCACCTGGGAGACAAGTGCAGAGTTATGATGTCACAATGTCCCCTTAGGCAGATCACACACAAGGGTCTGTCACCTGGGTGACCCGTGCAGAGTTATGATGTCACAATGCACCCTTAGGCAGATCACAGACAAGGGTCTTTCACATGGGTTACCAGGGCAGAGTTGTGATGTCACAATGCCCTCTTAGGCAGATCTAAGACAAGGGTCTGTCACCTTGGTGACCAGTGCAGAGTTATGATGTCACAATATCCCCTTAGGCAGATCACAGACAAGGGTCTTTCACCTGGGTGACAAGTGCAGAGTTATGATATCAAAATGCCCCCTTAGGCAGATCACAGACAAGGGTCCGTCACCTGGGTCACCAGTACACAGTTGTGATGTCACAAAGCCCCCTTAGGCAGATCACAGAGAAGGGTCTGTCACCGTGGTGACGAGTGCAGAGTTCTGATGTCACAATGGCCCTTTAAGAGGATCACAGACAAGGGTCTGTCACCATGGTGACCAGTGCAGGGTTATGATGTAACAATGCCCCCTTAGGCAGAGCACAGACAAGGGTCTGTCACCTGGGCGACCCGTGCATAGTCATGATATCTCAATGCCCCCTTAGTCAGATCACATTCAAGGATCTGTCAACTTGGTTATCAGTGCATGGTTATGACGTCACAATGCCGCCTTAGGGAGATCACAGACAAGGGTCTTCCACCTGGGAGACCAGTGCAGAGTTGTGATGTCACAATGCCCCGTTAGGCAGTTCAAAGACAAGGGTCTGTCACCTCGGTGACCATTGCAGAGTTATGAGGTCACAATGCCCCCTTAGGCTCAACGAAGTCAGTGGACTGTCACTTGTGTGACCCGTGCAGAGTTATGATGTCACAATGGCCGCTTAGGTAGATCAAAGGCATGGGTCAGTAACCTGGGTGACCATTGCAGAGTTATGATGTCGCAATGCCCCCTCCGACCGACGACAGACAAGGGTCTGTCGCCTGGGTGACCAGCGAAGAGTTATGATGTCACGATGTCCTCTGAGGCACATCAAAGACAAGGGTCTGTCACCTGGGTGACCACTGCAGAGTTATGATGTCACAATGACCTCTTAGGTAGATCACAGACAAGAGTCTGTCACCTGGGTGACCAGTGCACCGTTATGATGTCACAATGCTCCCTTAGAGAGACCACAGAAAAGGGTCTCTCACCACCGTGACCAGTGCAGAGTTATGATGTCACAATGCCTCCTTAGGGAGGTCACAGAAAAGGGTCTGTCACCACGATGACCAATGCAGAATTATGATGTCACAATGCCCCCTTAGGCAGATCACAGACAAGGGTCTGTCACCTGGGTGACCAGTGCAGAGTTAGGATTTCATAGTGCCCCCTTAGGCAAATCACAGACAAGGGAGAGTCACCTAGGTGAACAGTTCAGAGTTATGATATCACAATACCACCTTAGGCAGATCACAGACAAGGGCCTGTGACTTGGGTGACCAGTGAAGAGTTAAGATGTCATAATGCCCATTTATCCAGATCATAGACAAGGGTATGTCACCTGCGTGTCCAGTGCAGAGTTCTGATGTCACAATGCCCCCTTAGGCAGATCACAGACAAGGGTCTGTCACCTGGGTGTCCAGTGCAAAGTCATGATGTCACAATGCGCCCTTTCGCAGATCACAGACAATGGTCTGTCACCTGGGTGACAAGTGCAGAATTATGATGTCACAATGCCCCCTTAGGCAGATCACAGACAAGGGTCTGTCACCTGGGTGACCAGTGCAGAGTTATGATGTCACAATGCCTCCTTAGGGAGGTCACAGAAAAGGGTCTGTCACCACGATGACCAATGCAGAATTATGATGTCACAATGCCCCCTTAGGCAGATCACAGACAAGGGTCTGTCACCTGGGTGACCAGTGCAGAGTTATGATGTCACAATGCCCCCTTAGGCATATGACAGACATAGGTCTGTCACCTGGGTGACCAGTGCAGACTTATGGTATCACAATGCAACCTTAGGCACATCACAGACAAGGGTCTGTCACCTGGGTGACCAGTGCACAGTTATGATGTCACAATGTCCCCTTAGGCAGCTGATATACAAGGGTCTTTCACCTGGGTGACCAGTGCAGAGTTAAGATGTCACAATGCCCCCTTAGGCAGATCACAGACAAGGTTCTGTCACCTGGCTGACCAGTGCTCAGGTATGATGTCACAATGCCCCCTTAGGCAGATCATAGACAAGGTTGTTTCACCATGGTGAACACAGCAGAGTTATGATGTCACAATGCCCCCTTAGGCAGATCACAGTCAGGGGCCTGTCACCTGGGTGACCCGGGCAGGGTTATGAAGTCACTATGCCCCCTTAGGCAGATCACAGACAAGAGTTTTCGACGTGGGTGACCCGTGCAGAATTATGATGTCACAATGCCCCCTTCGGCAGATCACAGACAGGGGTCTGCCACCTGGGGGACCAGTGCAGCGTTATGATGTCACAATGCCCCCTTAGGCAGAGCACGGACAAGGGTCTGTCAGCTGGGTGACCAGTGCAGAGTTATGATGTAACAATACCCCTTAGGCAGATAACGGACTAGGGTCTGTCACCAGGGAGACCAGTGCAGAGTAATGATGTCGCAATGCCCCCTTAGGCAGATCACAGACGTGGGTTGCTCACCTGGGTGGCCAGCGCAGAGTTATGATGTCACAATGCCCCCTTAGACAGATCACAGACAGGGGTCTGTCACTTGGGTGTCCAGTACAGAGTTGTGATGTCACAATGACCCCTTAGTGATATCACAGACAAGGGTCTGTCACCTGGGAGACCATTGCAGTTTTATGATGTCACAATGCCCCCTTTGGCACATCAGAGACAAGGGTCTGTCTCCTGGGTGACCAGTGCAGAGTTTTGAGGTCACAATTCCCCCCTAGGCAGATCACGGACAAGGGCCTGTCAGCAGGGTGACCAGTGCATAGTTATGATGTCACAATGCCCCCTTAGGCAGATCACAGACAAGGGTCTGTCACCTGGGTGACCAGTGCAGAGTTATGATGTCACAATTACCCCTTAGGCAGATAACAAAGAAGGGTCCGTCACCTGGGTGACCAGTGCAGGGTTATGATGTCACAATGCCCCCTTAGGCAGATCGGAGACAAGGGTCTGTCACCTGGGTGACCAGTGCAGAGTTATGATGTCACAATGCCCCCTTAGGCAGGTCACGGACAAGCGTCTGCCACCGGGGTGACCAGTGCAGAGTTATGATGTCACAATGCCCCCTTAGGTAGATCACAGACAAGGGTCTGTCACCTGCGTGACGAGTGCAGAGTTATGATATCAAAATGCCCCCTTAGGCAGATCACAGACAAGGGTCTGATACCTGGGTGACCATTGCAGGGTTATGATGTCACAATGCCCCTTCAGGCAGATCACAGAGAAGGGTCTGCAACCTGGGTGGTCATTGCTGGGTTATGGTGTCACTATGGCCCCTTAGGCAGATCAGAGACATGGGTCTGTCTCCTGGGTGACCAGTGCATAGTTATGATGTCACAATGCCCCCTTAGGCAGATCACGAACAAGGGTCTGTCAGCAAGGTGACCACTGCAGAGTTATGATGTCACAATGCCCCCTTAGGCGAATCACAGAAAATGGTCTGTCACCTGGGTGACCAGTGCAGAGTTATGATGTCACAATGGCCGCTTAGGCAGATCAAAGGCATGGGTCAGTAACCTGGGTGACCATTGCAGAGTTATGATGTCGCAATGCCCCCTTCGACCGATGACAGACAAGGGTCTGTCGCCTGGGTGACCAGCGAAGAGTTATGATGTCACGATGTCCTCTGAGGCACATCAAAGACAAGGGTCTGTCACCTGGGTGACCACTGCAGAGTTATGATGTCACAATGACCTCTTAGGTAGATCACAGACAAGAGTCTGTCACCTGGGTGACCAGTGCACCGTTATGATGTCACAATGCTCCCTTAGAGAGACCACAGAAAAGGGTCTCTCACCACCGTGACCAGTGCAGAGTTATGATGTCACAATGCCTCCTTAGGGAGGTCACAGAAAAGGGTCTGTCACCACGATGACCAATGCAGAATTATGATGTCACAATGCCCCCTTAGGCAGATCACAGACAAGGGTCTGTCACCTGGGTGACCAGTGCAGAGTTAGGATTTCATAGTGCCCCCTTAGGCAAATCACAGACAAGGGAGAGTCACCTAGGTGAACAGTTCAGAGTTATGATATCACAATACCACCTTAGGCAGATCACAGACAAGGGCCTGTGACTTGGGTGACCAGTGAAGAGTTAAGATGTCATAATGCCCATTTATCCAGATCATAGACAAGGGTATGTCACCTGCGTGTCCAGTGCAGAGTTCTGATGTCACAATGCCCCCTTAGGCAGATCACAGACAAGGGTCTGTCACCTGGGTGTCCAGTGCAAAGTCATGATGTCACAATGCGCCCTTTCGCAGATCACAGACAATGGTCTGTCACCTGGGTGACAAGTGCAGAATTATGATGTCACAATGCCCCCTTAGGCAGATCACAGACAAGGGTCTGTCACCTGGGTGACCAGTGCAGAGTTATGATGTCACAATGCCTCCTTAGGGAGGTCACAGAAAAGGGTCTGTCACCACGATGACCAATGCAGAATTATGATGTCACAATGCCCCCTTAGGCAGATCACAGACAAGGGTCTGTCACCTGGGTGACCAGTGCAGAGTTATGATGTCACAATGCCCCCTTAGGCATATGACAGACATAGGTCTGTCACCTGGGTGACCAGTGCAGACTTATGGTATCACAATGCAACCTTAGGCACATCACAGACAAGGGCCTGTCACCTGGGTGACCAGTGCAGAGGTGAGATGTCACAATGCCCGCTTAGGCAGAACACAGGCAAGGTTCTTTAACCTGGGTGACCAGTGCAGAGCTATGATGTCACAATGCCCCTTAGGCAGATCACAGACAAGGTTCTGTCTCCTGGGTGACCAATGCAGAGTTTTGATTTCACAGTGCCCCCTAAGGCAGATCACTGACAATGTTCTGTCACCTGGGTGTCCAGTGCAGGGTTATGATGTCACAATGCCAACTTAGGCAGATCAGAGACAAGGGTCTGTCACTTGGGTGACCAGTGCACAGTTATGATGTCACGATGCCCCTTTACGCAGATCAACAACAAGGGTCTCTCACCTGGGTGACCAGTGCAGAGTTATGATGTCACAATGCCCCCTTAGGCAGATCACGGACACGGACCTGTCACCATGGTGACCAATGTAGAGTTATGATGTCACAACGCCCCCTTAGGCAGATCACGGACAAGGGTCTGTCACCTGGGTGACCAGTGCACAGTTATGATGTCACAATGTCCCCTTAGGCAGCTGATATACAAGGGTCTTTCACCTGGGTGACCTGTGCAGAGTTAAGATGTCACAATGCCCCCTTAGGCAGATCAGAGACAAGGTTCTGTCACCTGGGTGACCAGTGCACAGTCATGATATCACAATGCCCCCTTAGGCAGATCACAGACATGGGTCTGTCACCAAGGTGACCAGTGCAGAATTATGATGTCACAATGCACCCTTAGGCAGATTACAGAAAGGGGTCTGTCACCTTCCTGACCAGTGCAGGGTTACGATGTCACAATGCCCACATAGTCAGATCACATACAAGGTTCTCTCACCTGGGTGACCAGCGCAGAGTTATGATGTCACAATGCCCCCTTAGGCATATCAGAGACTAGGGTCTGTCACCTGTGTGACCAGTGCAGAGTTATGATGTCACAATGCCCCCTTAGGCAGATCACGGGCAAGGGTCTGTCACCAGGGTGACCAATGCAGAGTTATGATGTCACAATGCCCCCTTAGGTATATCACAGTCAAGGGTCTGTCCCCTGGGTGACCAGGGCAGAGGTATGATGTCACAATGAAGATTTAGGCAGATCACAGACAAGGGTCTGTCACCTGGGTTACCAGTGAAGAGTTATGATGTCACAACGCACCCTTAGGCAGATCACAGACAAAGGTCTTTCAGCTGGGTGACCAGTGCAGAGTTATGATGTCACAATTCCCCCTTAGGCAGATCACAGACAAGGATCTGTCACCTGGGTGACCAGAGCGCAATTATGATTTCACAATGCCCCCTTAGGCAGATCACAGATAACGGTCTTTAACCCGGTCACCAGCGCAAAATTATGATGTCACAATACCCACTTAGGCAGATCACAGAGAAGGGTCTGTCACATGGGTGACCAGTGCAAAGTTATGATGTCACAATGCCCCAATAGACAGATCACAGACAAGGGTCTGTCACCTGGGAGACCAGTGCAGCTTTATGATGTCACCATGCCACCTTAGGCAGATCAGAGACAAGAGTCAGTCACCTGGGTGACCAGTACAGAACTATGATGTCACAATGCCCCTTAGGCAGATCACGGACAAGGGTGTGTCACCAGAGTGAGCAATGCAGAGATATGAAGTCACAGTGACCCCTTAGGCATATCTCAGACAATGGTCTGTCACCTGGTTCACCAGAGCAGAGTTATGATATCACAATGCCCCTTTAGGCACATCGCAGACAAGGTCCTGTCTCCTGGGTGACCAGTGCTTGGTTATGATGTCCCAATGCCCCCTTAGGGAGATCAAAGACAACGGTCTGTCACCTTGGTGACCAGTGCAGAATTATGATATCACAATGCCCCATTAGGAGGATTAAAGACAAGGGTCTTTCACATTGGTGACCAGTGTAGAGTTATGAAGTCACAATGCCTCCATAGGCAGATCACAGACAAGGGCCTGTCACCTGGGTGACGGGTGCAGAATTTCGATCTCACAATGCCCACTTAGGGAGATCAAAGAAAATCGTCTGTCGCCTGGGTGTCCAGTGCAGAACTGTGACATCACAATGCCCCCTCAGGCATATCACAAACAAGGTTCAGTCACCTGGGTGACAAGCGCAGAGTTATGATGTCACAAAGCTCCTTAGGCAGATCACAGATCACAGACAAGGGTCTGTCACCTAGGTGACCAATGTAGAGTTATAATGTCACAATGCCCCCTTAGGCAGATCACCAACAAGGATCTGTCAACTGGGTAACCAGTGCAGAGTTACGATGTCACAATGCCCACCTAGGCAGATCAAAGAAAAGGTGTTGTCACCTTGGTGACCAGTGCAGAATTATGATCTCACAATACCCCCTTAGGCCGATCACAGACAAGGGCCTGTCACCTAGGTGACCAGTGCAGAGTTATGATGTCACAATGCCCACTTAGGGATATGACGGAGAAGGGTCTGTCACTTGGGTGACCAGTGCAGAGTTATGATGTCACAATGCCCCCTTAGGCAGATAATGGACAAGCGTGTGTCCCCAGTGTGACCAGTGCAGAGTTATGAAGTCACAATGACCCCTTAGGCATATCACAGACAAGGGTCTGTCACCTGGGTCACCAGTGCAGAGTTATGACATCACAATGCCCCTTTAGGCAGATCGCAGACAAGGTCCTGTCACCTGGGTGACGAGTGCACGGTTATGATGTCCCAATGCCCCCTTAGGGAGATCAAAGACAAGGGTCTTTCACCTTGGTGACCAGTGCAGAGTTATGATATCACAATGCCCCTTTAGGCAGATCACAGACAAGGGTCTCTCTCCTGGGTGACCCTTGAAGAATTATGATGCCACAATGCACCCTTAGGCAGATTACAGACAAAGGTCTTTCACCTGGGTGACCAGTGCAGAGTTATGATGTCACAATTCCCCCTTAGGCAGATCAGAGACAAGGGTCTGTCACCACGGTGACCAGTGCAGAATTATGATGTCACAATGCCCCCTTAGGCAGAGATCAGACAAGGGTCTGTCCCCAGGGTGAGCAATGTAGAGTTGTGCAGTCACAATGCCCCCTTAGGAATATCACAGACAAGGTTCTGTCACCTGGGTGTTCAATGAAGAGTTATGATGTCACAATGCCCCTTTAGGCAGATCACACACAAAGGTCTGTCACCGGGGTTACCAGTGCAGAATTACGATGTCACAATGTAGGCTGAGTCATATCACAGACAAGGGTCTGTCACCTGGGTGACCAGGGCGGAGTCATGATGTCACAATGCAGACGTAGGCAGATAACGGACAAGGGACTGTCACCGGGGTGACCAGTGCAGAGTTACGATGTCACAATGCCGCCTTAGGCAGATCACAGACAGGGGTCTGTCACCTGCGTGACAAGTGGAGAGTTATGATGTCACATTGCCCCCTTAGACAGATCACAGACAAGGGTCTGTCACCTGGGTAACCAGTGCAGGGTTATGATGTCACAATGCCCCCTTAGACAGATGAAAGAAAATGGTCTGTCCCCACGGTGACCAGTTCATAGTTATGATGTCACAGTGCCCCCTTAGGCAGATCACAAACAAGGGTCTGTCACCTGGGTGACCAGTGCGGGGATATGATGTCACAATGACCGCTTAGGCAGATCAGAGACAAGGGTCTGTCACCAGGGTGAACAGGGCAGAGTTATGATGTCACAATGACACCTTAGACAGATCACAGAGAAGGGTCTGTCACCTGGGAGACAAGTGCAGAGTTATGATGTCACAATGTCCCCTTAGGCAGATCACACACAAGGGTCTGTCACCTGGGTGACCCGTGCAGAGTTATGATGTCACAATGCACCCTTAGGCAGATCACAGACAAGGGTCTTTCACATGGGTTACCAGGGCAGAGTTGTGATGTCACAATGCCCTCTTAGGCAGATCTAAGACAAGGGTCTGTCACCTTGGTGACCAGTGCAGAGTTATGATGTCACAATATCCCCTTAGGCAGATCACAGACAAGGGTCTTTCACCTGGGTGACAAGTGCAGAGTTATGATATCAAAATGCCCCCTTAGGCAGATCACAGACAAGGGTCCGTCACCTGGGTCACCAGTACACAGTTGTGATGTCACAAAGCCCCCTTAGGCAGATCACAGAGAAGGGTCTGTCACCGTGGTGACGAGTGCAGAGTTCTGATGTCACAATGGCCCTTTAAGAGGATCACAGACAAGGGTCTGTCACCATGGTGACCAGTGCAGGGTTATGATGTAACAATGCCCCCTTAGGCAGAGCACAGACAAGGGTCTGTCACCTGGGCGACCCGTGCATAGTCATGATATCTCAATGCCCCCTTAGTCAGATCACATTCAAGGATCTGTCAACTTGGTTATCAGTGCATGGTTATGACGTCACAATGCCGCCTTAGGGAGATCACAGACAAGGGTCTTCCACCTGGGAGACCAGTGCAGAGTTGTGATGTCACAATGCCCCGTTAGGCAGTTCAAAGACAAGGGTCTGTCACCTCGGTGACCATTGCAGAGTTATGATGTCACAATGCCCCCTTAGGCTCAACGAAGTCAGTGGACTGTCACTTGTGTGACCCGTGCAGAGTTATGATGTCACAATGGCCGCTTAGGTAGATCAAAGGCATGGGTCAGTAACCTGGGTGACCATTGCAGAGTTATGATGTCGCAATGCCCCCTCCGACCGACGACAGACAAGGGTCTGTCGCCTGGGTGACCAGCGAAGAGTTATGATGTCACGATGTCCTCTGAGGCACATCAAAGACAAGGGTCTGTCACCTGGGTGACCACTGCAGAGTTATGATGTCACAATGACCTCTTAGGTAGATCACAGACAAGAGTCTGTCACCTGGGTGACCAGTGCACCGTTATGATGTCACAATGCTCCCTTAGAGAGACCACAGAAAAGGGTCTCTCACCACCGTGACCAGTGCAGAGTTATGATGTCACAATGCCTCCTTAGGGAGGTCACAGAAAAGGGTCTGTCACCACGATGACCAATGCAGAATTATGATGTCACAATGCCCCCTTAGGCAGATCACAGACAAGGGTCTGTCACCTGGGTGACCAGTGCAGAGTTAGGATTTCATAGTGCCCCCTTAGGCAAATCACAGACAAGGGAGAGTCACCTAGGTGAACAGTTCAGAGTTATGATATCACAATACCACCTTAGGCAGATCACAGACAAGGGCCTGTGACTTGGGTGACCAGTGAAGAGTTAAGATGTCATAATGCCCATTTATCCAGATCATAGACAAGGGTATGTCACCTGCGTGTCCAGTGCAGAGTTCTGATGTCACAATGCCCCCTTAGGCAGATCACAGACAAGGGTCTGTCACCTGGGTGTCCAGTGCAAAGTCATGATGTCACAATGCGCCCTTTCGCAGATCACAGACAATGGTCTGTCACCTGGGTGACAAGTGCAGAATTATGATGTCACAATGCCCCCTTAGGCAGATCACAGACAAGGGTCTGTCACCTGGGTGACCAGTGCAGAGTTATGATGTCACAATGCCTCCTTAGGGAGGTCACAGAAAAGGGTCTGTCACCACGATGACCAATGCAGAATTATGATGTCACAATGCCCCCTTAGGCAGATCACAGACAAGGGTCTGTCACCTGGGTGACCAGTGCAGAGTTATGATGTCACAATGCCCCCTTAGGCATATGACAGACATAGGTCTGTCACCTGGGTGACCAGTGCAGACTTATGGTATCACAATGCAACCTTAGGCACATCACAGACAAGGGTCTGTCACCTGGGTGACCAGTGCACAGTTATGATGTCACAATGTCCCCTTAGGCAGCTGATATACAAGGGTCTTTCACCTGGGTGACCAGTGCAGAGTTAAGATGTCACAATGCCCCCTTAGGCAGATCACAGACAAGGTTCTGTCACCTGGCTGACCAGTGCTCAGGTATGATGTCACAATGCCCCCTTAGGCAGATCATAGACAAGGTTGTTTCACCATGGTGAACACAGCAGAGTTATGATGTCACAATGCCCCCTTAGGCAGATCACAGTCAGGGGCCTGTCACCTGGGTGACCCGGGCAGGGTTATGAAGTCACTATGCCCCCTTAGGCAGATCACAGACAAGAGTTTTCGACGTGGGTGACCCGTGCAGAATTATGATGTCACAATGCCCCCTTCGGCAGATCACAGACAGGGGTCTGCCACCTGGGGGACCAGTGCAGCGTTATGATGTCACAATGCCCCCTTAGGCAGAGCACGGACAAGGGTCTGTCAGCTGGGTGACCAGTGCAGAGTTATGATGTAACAATACCCCTTAGGCAGATAACGGACTAGGGTCTGTCACCAGGGAGACCAGTGCAGAGTAATGATGTCGCAATGCCCCCTTAGGCAGATCACAGACGTGGGTTGCTCACCTGGGTGGCCAGCGCAGAGTTATGATGTCACAATGCCCCCTTAGACAGATCACAGACAGGGGTCTGTCACTTGGGTGTCCAGTACAGAGTTGTGATGTCACAATGACTCCTTAGTGATATCACAGACAAGGGTCTTTCACCTGGGAGACCATTGCAGTTTTATGATGTCACAATGCCCCCTTTGGCACATCAGAGACAAGGGTCTGTCTCCTGGGTGACCAGTGCAGAGTTTTGAGGTCACAATTCCCCCCTAGGCAGATCACGGACAAGGGCCTGTCAGCAGGGTGACCAGTGCATAGTTATGATGTCACAATGCCCCCTTAGGCAGATCACAGACAAGGGTCTGTCACCTGGGTGACCAGTGCAGAGTTATGATGTCACAATTACCCCTTAGGCAGATAACAAAGAAGGGTCTGTCACCTGGGTGACCAGTGCAGGGTTATGATGTCACAATGCCCCCTTAGGCAGATCGGAGACAAGGGTCTGTCACCTGGGTGACCAGTGCAGAGTTATGATGTCACAATGGCCGCTTAGGCAGATCAAAGGCATGGGTCAGTAACCTGGGTGACCATTGCAGAGTTATGATGTCGCAATGCCCCCTCCGACCGATGACAGACAAGGGTCTGTCGCCTGGGTGACCAGCGAAGAGTTATGATGTCACGATGTCCTCTGAGGCACATCAAAGACAAGGGTCTGTCACCTGGGTGACCACTGCAGAGTTATGATGTCACAATGACCTCTTAGGTAGATCACAGACAAGAGTCTGTCACCTGGGTGACCAGTGCACCGTTATGATGTCACAATGCTCCCTTAGAGAGACCACAGAAAAGGGTCTCTCACCACCGTGACCAGTGCAGAGTTATGATGTCACAATGCCTCCTTAGGGAGGTCACAGAAAAGGGTCTGTCACCACGATGACCAATGCAGAATTATGATGTCACAATGCCCCCTTAGGCAGATCACAGACAAGGGTCTGTCACCTGGGTGACCAGTGCAGAGTTAGGATTTCATAGTGCCCCCTTAGGCAAATCACAGACAAGGGAGAGTCACCTAGGTGAACAGTTCAGAGTTATGATATCACAATACCACCTTAGGCAGATCACAGACAAGGGCCTGTGACTTGGGTGACCAGTGAAGAGTTAAGATGTCATAATGCCCATTTATCCAGATCATAGACAAGGGTATGTCACCTGCGTGTCCAGTGCAGAGTTCTGATGTCACAATGCCCCCTTAGGCAGATCACAGACAAGGGTCTGTCACCTGGGTGTCCAGTGCAAAGTCATGATGTCACAATGCGCCCTTTCGCAGATCACAGACAATGGTCTGTCACCTGGGTGACAAGTGCAGAATTATGATGTCACAATGCCCCCTTAGGCAGATCACAGACAAGGGTCTGTCACCTGGGTGACCAGTGCAGAGTTATGATGTCACAATGCCTCCTTAGGGAGGTCACAGAAAAGGGTCTGTCACCACGATGACCAATGCAGAATTATGATGTCACAATGCCCCCTTAGGCAGATCACAGACAAGGGTCTGTCACCTGGGTGACCAGTGCAGAGTTATGATGTCACAATGCCCCCTTAGGCATATGACAGACATAGGTCTGTCACCTGGGTGACCAGTGCAGACTTATGGTATCACAATGCAACCTTAGGCACATCACAGACAAGGGCCTGTCACCTGGGTGACCAGTGCAGAGGTGAGATGTCACAATGCCCGCTTAGGCAGAACACAGGCAAGGTTCTTTAACCTGGGTGACCAGTGCAGAGCTATGATGTCACAATGCCCCTTAGGCAGATCACAGACAAGGTTCTGTCTCCTGGGTGACCAATGCAGAGTTTTGATTTCACAGTGCCCCCTAAGGCAGATCACTGACAATGTTCTGTCACCTGGGTGTCCAGTGCAGGGTTATGATGTCACAATGCCAACTTAGGCAGATCAGAGACAAGGGTCTGTCACTTGGGTGACCAGTGCACAGTTATGATGTCACGATGCCCCTTTACGCAGATCAACAACAAGGGTCTCTCACCTGGGTGACCAGTGCAGAGTTATGATGTCACAATGCCCCCTTAGGCAGATCACGGACACGGACCTGTCACCATGGTGACCAATGTAGAGTTATGATGTCACAACGCCCCCTTAGGCAGATCACGGACAAGGGTCTGTCACCTGGGTGACCAGTGCACAGTTATGATGTCACAATGTCCCCTTAGGCAGCTGATATACAAGGGTCTTTCACCTGGGTGACCTGTGCAGAGTTAAGATGTCACAATGCCCCCTTAGGCAGATCAGAGACAAGGTTCTGTCACCTGGGTGACCAGTGCACAGTCATGATATCACAATGCCCCCTTAGGCAGATCACAGACATGGGTCTGTCACCAAGGTGACCAGTGCAGAATTATGATGTCACAATGCACCCTTAGGCAGATTACAGAAAGGGGTCTGTCACCTTCCTGACCAGTGCAGGGTTACGATGTCACAATGCCCACATAGTCAGATCACATACAAGGTTCTCTCACCTGGGTGACCAGCGCAGAGTTATGATGTCACAATGCCCCCTTAGGCATATCAGAGACTAGGGTCTGTCACCTGTGTGACCAGTGCAGAGTTATGATGTCACAATGCCCCCTTAGGCAGATCACGGGCAAGGGTCTGTCACCAGGGTGACCAATGCAGAGTTATGATGTCACAATGCCCCCTTAGGTATATCACAGTCAAGGGTCTGTCCCCTGGGTGACCAGGGCAGAGGTATGATGTCACAATGAAGATTTAGGCAGATCACAGACAAGGGTCTGTCACCTGGGTTACCAGTGAAGAGTTATGATGTCACAACGCACCCTTAGGCAGATCACAGACAAAGGTCTTTCAGCTGGGTGACCAGTGCAGAGTTATGATGTCACAATTCCCCCTTAGGCAGATCACAGACAAGGATCTGTCACCTGGGTGACCAGAGCGCAATTATGATTTCACAATGCCCCCTTAGGCAGATCACAGATAACGGTCTTTAACCCGGTCACCAGCGCAAAATTATGATGTCACAATACCCACTTAGGCAGATCACAGAGAAGGGTCTGTCACATGGGTGACCAGTGCAAAGTTATGATGTCACAATGCCCCAATAGACAGATCACAGACAAGGGTCTGTCACCTGGGAGACCAGTGCAGCTTTATGATGTCACCATGCCACCTTAGGCAGATCAGAGACAAGAGTCAGTCACCTGGGTGACCAGTACAGAACTATGATGTCACAATGCCCCTTAGGCAGATCATGGACAAGGGTGTGTCACCAGAGTGAGCAATGCAGAGATATGAAGTCACAGTGACCCCTTAGGCATATCTCAGACAATGGTCTGTCACCTGGTTCACCAGAGCAGAGTTATGATATCACAATGCCCCTTTAGGCACATCGCAGACAAGGTCCTGTCTCCTGGGTGACCAGTGCTTGGTTATGATGTCCCAATGCCCCCTTAGGGAGATCAAAGACAACGGTCTGTCACCTTGGTGACCAGTGCAGAATTATGATATCACAATGCCCCATTAGGAGGATTAAAGACAAGGGTCTTTCACATTGGTGACCAGTGTAGAGTTATGAAGTCACAATGCCTCCATAGGCAGATCACAGACAAGGGCCTGTCACCTGGGTGACGGGTGCAGAATTTCGATCTCACAATGCCCACTTAGGGAGATCAAAGAAAATCGTCTGTCGCCTGGGTGTCCAGTGCAGAACTGTGACATCACAATGCCCCCTCAGGCATATCACAAACAAGGTTCAGTCACCTGGGTGACAAGCGCAGAGTTATGATGTCACAAAGCTCCTTAGGCAGATCACAGATCACAGACAAGGGTCTGTCACCTAGGTGACCAATGTAGAGTTATAATGTCACAATGCCCCCTTAGGCAGATCACCAACAAGGATCTGTCAACTGGGTAACCAGTGCAGAGTTACGATGTCACAATGCCCACCTAGGCAGATCAAAGAAAAGGTGTTGTCACCTTGGTGACCAGTGCAGAATTATGATCTCACAATACCCCCTTAGGCCGATCACAGACAAGGGCCTGTCACCTAGGTGACCAGTGCAGAGTTATGATGTCACAATGCCCACTTAGGGATATGACGGAGAAGGGTCTGTCACTTGGGTGACCAGTGCAGAGTTATGATGTCACAATGCCCCCTTAGGCAGATAATGGACAAGCGTGTGTCCCCAGTGTGACCAGTGCAGAGTTATGAAGTCACAATGACCCCTTAGGCATATCACAGACAAGGGTCTGTCACCTGGGTCACCAGTGCAGAGTTATGACATCACAATGCCCCTTTAGGCAGATCGCAGACAAGGTCCTGTCACCTGGGTGACGAGTGCACGGTTATGATGTCCCAATGCCCCCTTAGGGAGATCAAAGACAAGGGTCTTTCACCTTGGTGACCAGTGCAGAGTTATGATATCACAATGCCCCTTTAGGCAGATCACAGACAAGGGTCTCTCTCCTGGGTGACCCGTGAAGAATTATGATGCCACAATGCACCCTTAGGCAGATTACAGACAAAGGTCTTTCACCTGGGTGACCAGTGCAGAGTTATGATGTCACAATTCCCCCTTAGGCAGATCAGAGACAAGGGTCTGTCACCACGGTGACCAGTGCAGAATTATGATGTCACAATGCCCCCTTAGGCAGAGATCAGACAAGGGTCTGTCCCCAGGGTGAGCAATGTAGAGTTGTGCAGTCACAATGCCCCCTTAGGAATATCACAGACAAGGTTCTGTCACCTGGGTGTTCAATGAAGAGTTATGATGTCACAATGCCCCTTTAGGCAGATCACACACAAAGGTCTGTCACCGGGGTTACCAGTGCAGAATTACGATGTCACAATGTAGGCTGAGTCATATCATAGACAAGGGTCTGTCACCTGGGTGACCAGGGCGGAGTCATGATGTCACAATGCAGACGTAGGCAGATAACGGACAAGGGACTGTCACCGGGGTGACCAGTGCAGAGTTACGATGTCACAATGCCGCCTTAGGCAGATCACAGACAGGGGTCTGTCACCTGCGTGACAAGTGGAGAGTTATGATGTCACATTGCCCCCTTAGACAGATCACAGACAAGGGTCTGTCACCTGGGTAACCAGTGCAGGGTTATGATGTCACAATGCCCCCTTAGACAGATGAAAGAAAATGGTCTGTCCCCACGGTGACCAGTTCATAGTTATGATGTCACAGTGCCCCCTTAGGCAGATCACAAACAAGGGTCTGTCACCTGGGTGACCAGTGCGGGGATATGATGTCACAATGACCGCTTAGGCAGATCAGAGACAAGGGTCTGTCACCTGGGTGAACAGGGCAGAGTTATGATGTCACAATGACACCTTAGACAGATCACAGAGAAGGGTCTGTCACCTGGGAGACAAGTGCAGAGTTATGATGTCACAATGTCCCCTTAGGCAGATCACACACAAGGGTCTGTCACCTGGGTGACCCGTGCAGAGTTATGATGTCACAATGCACCCTTAGGCAGATCACAGACAAGGGTCTTTCACATGGGTTACCAGGGCAGAGTTGTGATGTCACAATGCCCTCTTAGGCAGATCTAAGACAAGGGTCTGTCACCTTGGTGACCAGTGCAGAGTTATGATGTCACAATATCCCCTTAGGCAGATCACAGACAAGGGTCTTTCACCTGGGTGACAAGTGCAGAGTTATGATATCAAAATGCCCCCTTAGGCAGATCACAGACAAGGGTCCGTCACCTGGGTCACCAGTACACAGTTGTGATGTCACAAAGCCCCCTTAGGCAGATCACAGAGAAGGGTCTGTCACCGTGGTGACGAGTGCAGAGTTCTGATGTCACAATGGCCCTTTAAGAGGATCACAGACAAGGGTCTGTCACCATGGTGACCAGTGCAGGGTTATGATGTAACAATGCCCCCTTAGGCAGAGCACAGACAAGGGTCTGTCACCTGGGCGACCCGTGCATAGTCATGATATCTCAATGCCCCCTTAGTCAGATCACATTCAAGGATCTGTCAACTTGGTTATCAGTGCATGGTTATGACGTCACAATGCCGCCTTAGGGAGATCACAGACAAGGGTCTTCCACCTGGGAGACCAGTGCAGAGTTGTGATGTCACAATGCCCCGTTAGGCAGTTCAAAGACAAGGGTCTGTCACCTCGGTGACCATTGCAGAGTTATGATGTCACAATGCCCCCTTAGGCTCAACGAAGTCAGTGGACTGTCACTTGTGTGACCCGTGCAGAGATATGATGTCAAAATGGCCGCTTAGGTAGATCAAAGGCATGGGTCAGTAACCTGGGTGACCATTGCAGAGTTATGATGTCGCAATGCCCCCTCCGACCGACGACAGACAAGGGTCTGTCGCCTGGGTGACCAGCGAAGAGTTATGATGTCACGATGTCCTCTGAGGCACATCAAAGACAAGGGTCTGTCACCTGGGTGACCACTGCAGAGTTATGATGTCACAATGACCTCTTAGGTAGATCACAGACAAGAGTCTGTCACCTGGGTGACCAGTGCACCGTTATGATGTCACAATGCTCCCTTAGAGAGACCACAGAAAAGGGTCTCTCACCACCGTGACCAGTGCAGAGTTATGATGTCACAATGCCTCCTTAGGGAGGTCACAGAAAAGGGTCTGTCACCACGATGACCAATGCAGAATTATGATGTCACAATGCCCCCTTAGGCAGATCACAGACAAGGGTCTGTCACCTGGGTGACCAGTGCAGAGTTAGGATTTCATAGTGCCCCCTTAGGCAAATCACAGACAAGGGAGAGTCACCTAGGTGAACAGTTCAGAGTTATGATATCACAATACCACCTTAGGCAGATCACAGACAAGGGCCTGTGACTTGGGTGACCAGTGAAGAGTTAAGATGTCATAATGCCCATTTATCCAGATCATAGACAAGGGTATGTCACCTGCGTGTCCAGTGCAGAGTTCTGATGTCACAATGCCCCCTTAGGCAGATCACAGACAAGGGTCTGTCACCTGGGTGTCCAGTGCAAAGTCATGATGTCACAATGCGCCCTTTCGCAGATCACAGACAATGGTCTGTCACCTGGGTGACAAGTGCAGAATTATGATGTCACAATGCCCCCTTAGGCAGATCACAGACAAGGGTCTGTCACCTGGGTGACCAGTGCAGAGTTATGATGTCACAATGCCTCCTTAGGGAGGTCACAGAAAAGGGTCTGTCACCACGATGACCAATGCAGAATTATGATGTCACAATGCCCCCTTAGGCAGATCACAGACAAGGGTCTGTCACCTGGGTGACCAGTGCAGAGTTATGATGTCACAATGCCCCCTTAGGCATATGAGAGACATAGGTCTGTCACCTGGGTGACCAGTGCAGACTTATGGTATCACAATGCAACCTTAGGCACATCACAGACAAGGGTCTGTCACCTGGGTGACCAGTGCACAGTTATGATGTCACAATGTCCCCTTAGGCAGCTGATATACAAGGGTCTTTCACCTGGGTGACCTGTGCAGAGTTAAGATGTCACAATGCCCCCTTAGGCAGATCACAGACAAGGTTCTGTCACCTGGCTGACCAGTGCTCAGGTATGATGTCACAATGCCCCCTTAGGCAGATCATAGACAAGGTTGTTTCACCATGGTGAACACAGCAGAGTTATGATGTCACAATGCCCCCTTAGGCAGATCACAGTCAGGGGCCTGTCACCTGGGTGACCCGGGCAGGGTTATGAAGTCACTATGCCCCCTTAGGCAGATCACAGACAAGAGTTTTCGACGTGGGTGACCCGTGCAGAATTATGATGTCACAATGCCCCCTTCGGCAGATCACAGACAGGGGTCTGCCACCTGGGGGACCAGTGCAGCGTTATGATGTCACAATGCCCCCTTAGGCAGAGCACGGACAAGGGTCTGTCAGCTGGGTGACCAGTGCAGAGTTATGATGTAACAATACCCCTTAGGCAGATAACGGACTAGGGTCTGTCACCAGGGAGACCAGTGCAGAGTAATGATGTCGCAATGCCCCCTTAGGCAGATCACAGACGTGGGTTGCTCACCTGGGTGGCCAGCGCAGAGTTATGATGTCACAATGCCCCCTTAGACAGATCACAGCCAGGGGTCTGTCACTTGGGTGTCCAGTACAGAGTTGTGATGTCACAATGACCCCTTAGTGATATCACAGACAAGGGTCTGTCACCTGGGAGACCATTGCAGTTTTATGATGTCACAATGCCCCCTTTGGCACATCAGAGACAAGGGTCTGTCTCCTGGGTGACCAGTGCAGAGTTTTGAGGTCACAATTCCCCCTAGGCAGATCACGGACAAGGGCCTGTCAGCAGGGTGACCAGTGCATAGTTATGATGTCACAATGCCCCCTTAGGCAGATCACAGACAAGGGTCTGTCACCTGGGTGACCAGTGCAGAGTTATGATGTCACAATTACCCCTTAGGCAGATAACAAAGAAGGGTCTGTCACCTGGGTGACCAGTGCAGGGTTATGATGTCACAATGCCCCCTTAGGCAGATCGGAGACAAGGGTCTGTCACCTGGGTGACCAGTGCAGAGTTATGATGTCACAATGCCCCCTTAGGCAGGTCACGGACAAGCGTCTGCCACCGGGGTGACCAGTGCAGAGTTATGATGTCACAATGCCCCCTTAGGTAGATCACAGACAAGGGTCTGTCACCTGCGTGACGAGTGCAGAGTTATGATATCAAAATGCCCCCTTAGGCAGATCACAGACAAGGGTCTGATACCTGGGTGACCATTGCAGGGTTATGATGTCACAATGCCCCTTCAGGCAGATCACAGAGAAGGGTCTGCAACCTGGGTGGTCATTGCTGGGTTATGGTGTCACTATGGCCCCTTAGGCAGATCAGAGACATGGGTCTGTCTCCTGGGTGACCAGTGCATAGTTATGATGTCACAATGCCCCCTTAGGCAGATCACGAACAAGGGTCTGTCAGCAAGGTGACCACTGCAGAGTTATGATGTCACAATGCCCCCTTAGGCGAATCACAGAAAATGGTCTGTCACCTGGGTGACCAGTGCAGAGTTATGATGTCACAATGGCCGCTTAGGCAGATCAAAGGCATGGGTCAGTAACCTGGGTGACCATTGCAGAGTTATGATGTCGCAATGCCCCCTTCGACCGATGACAGACAAGGGTCTGTCGCCTGGGTGACCAGCGAAGAGTTATGATGTCACGATGTCCTCTGAGGCACATCAAAGACAAGGGTCTGTCACCTGGGTGACCACTGCAGAGTTATGATGTCACAATGACCTCTTAGGTAGATCACAGACAAGAGTCTGTCACCTGGGTGACCAGTGCACCGTTATGATGTCACAATGCTCCCTTAGAGAGACCACAGAAAAGGGTCTCTCACCACCGTGACCAGTGCAGAGTTATGATGTCACAATGCCTCCTTAGGGAGGTCACAGAAAAGGGTCTGTCACCACGATGACCAATGCAGAATTATGATGTCACAATGCCCCCTTAGGCAGATCACAGACAAGGGTCTGTCACCTGGGTGACCAGTGCAGAGTTAGGATTTCATAGTGCCCCCTTAGGCAAATCACAGACAAGGGAGAGTCACCTAGGTGAACAGTTCAGAGTTATGATATCACAATACCACCTTAGGCAGATCACAGACAAGGGCCTGTGACTTGGGTGACCAGTGAAGAGTTAAGATGTCATAATGCCCATTTATCCAGATCATAGACAAGGGTATGTCACCTGCGTGTCCAGTGCAGAGTTCTGATGTCACAATGCCCCCTTAGGCAGATCACAGACAAGGGTCTGTCACCTGGGTGTCCAGTGCAAAGTCATGATGTCACAATGCGCCCTTTCGCAGATCACAGACAATGGTCTGTCACCTGGGTGACAAGTGCAGAATTATGATGTCACAATGCCCCCTTAGGCAGATCACAGACAAGGGTCTGTCACCTGGGTGACCAGTGCAGAGTTATGATGTCACAATGCCTCCTTAGGAAGGTCACAGAAAAGGGTCTGTCACCACGATGACCAATGCAGAATTATGATGTCACAATGCCCCCTTAGGCAGATCACAGACAAGGGTCTGTCACCTGGGTGACCAGTGCAGAGTTATGATGTCACAATGCCCCCTTAGGCATATGACAGACATAGGTCTGTCACCTGGGTGACCAGTGCAGACTTATGGTATCACAATGCAACCTTAGGCACATCACAGACAAGGGCCTGTCACCTGGGTGACCAGTGCAGAGGTGAGATGTCACAATGCCCGCTTAGGCAGAACACAGGCAAGGTTCTTTAACCTGGGTGACCAGTGCAGAGCTATGATGTCACAATGCCCCTTAGGCAGATCACAGACAAGGTTCTGTCTCCTGGGTGACCAATGCAGAGTTTTGATTTCACAGTGCCCCCTAAGGCAGATCACTGACAATGTTCTGTCACCTGGGTGTCCAGTGCAGGGTTATGATGTCACAATGCCAACTTAGGCAGATCAGAGACAAGGGTCTGTCACTTGGGTGACCAGTGCACAGTTATGATGTCACGATGCCCCTTTACGCAGATCAACAACAAGGGTCTCTCACCTGGGTGACCAGTGCAGAGTTATGATGTCACAATGCCCCCTTAGGCAGATCACGGACACGGACCTGTCACCATGGTGACCAATGTAGAGTTATGATGTCACAACGCCCCCTTAGGCAGATCACGGACAAGGGTCTGTCACCTGGGTGACCAGTGCACAGTTATGATGTCACAATGTCCCCTTAGGCAGCTGATATACAAGGGTCTTTCACCTGGGTGACCTGTGCAGAGTTAAGATGTCACAATGCCCCCTTAGGCAGATCACAGACAAGGTTCTGTCACCTGGCTGACCAGTGCTCAGGTATGATGTCACAATGCCCCCTTAGGCAGATCATAGACAAGGTTGTTTCACCATGGTGAACACAGCAGAGTTATGATGTCACAATGCCCCCTTAGGCAGATCACAGTCAGGGGCCTGTCACCTGGGTGACCCGGGCAGGGTTATGAAGTCACTATGCCCCCTTAGGCAGATCACAGACAAGAGTTTTCGACGTGGGTGACCCGTGCAGAATTATGATGTCACAATGCCCCCTTCGGCAGATCACAGACAGGGGTCTGCCACCTGGGGGACCAGTGCAGCGTTATGATGTCACAATGCCCCCTTAGGCAGAGCACGGACAAGGGTCTGTCAGCTGGGTGACCAGTGCAGAGTTATGATGTAACAATACCCCTTAGGCAGATAACGGACTAGGGTCTGTCACCAGGGAGACCAGTGCAGAGTAATGATGTCGCAATGCCCCCTTAGGCAGATCACAGACGTGGGTTGCTCACCTGGGTGGCCAGCGCAGAGTTATGATGTCACAATGCCCCCTTAGACAGATCACAGACAGGGGTCTGTCACTTGGGTGTCCAGTACAGAGTTGTGATGTCACAATGACCCCTTAGTGATATCACAGACAAGGGTCTGTCACCTGGGAGACCATTGCAGTTTTATGATGTCACAATGCCCCCTTTGGCACATCAGAGACAAGGGTCTGTCTCCTGGGTGACCAGTGCAGAGTTTTGAGGTCACAATTCCCCCCTAGGCAGATCACGGACAAGGGCCTGTCAGCAGGGTGACCAGTGCATAGTTATGATGTCACAATGCCCCCTTAGGCAGATCACAGACAAGGGTCTGTCACCTGGGTGACCAGTGCAGAGTTATGATGTCACAATTACCCCTTAGGCAGATAACAAAGAAGGGTCTGTCACCTGGGTGACCAGTGCAGGGTTATGATGTCACAATGCCCCCTTAGGCAGATCGGAGACAAGGGTCTGTCACCTGGGTGACCAGTGCAGAGTTATGATGTCACAATGCCCCCTTAGGCAGGTCACGGACAAGCGTCTGCCACCGGGGTGACCAGTGCAGAGTTATGATGTCACAATGCCCCCTTAGGTAGATCACAGACAAGGGTCTGTCACCTGCGTGACGAGTGCAGAGTTATGATATCAAAATGCCCCCTTAGGCAGATCACAGACAAGGGTCTGATACCTGGGTGACCATTGCAGGGTTATGATGTCACAATGCCCCTTCAGGCAGATCACAGAGAAGGGTCTGCAACCTGGGTGGTCATTGCTGGGTTATGGTGTCACTATGGCCCCTTAGGCAGATCAGAGACATGGGTCTGTCTCCTGGGTGACCAGTGCATAGTTATGATGTCACAATGCCCCCTTAGGCAGATCACGAACAAGGGTCTGTCAGCAAGGTGACCACTGCAGAGTTATGATGTCACAATGCCCCCTTAGGCGAATCACAGAAAATGGTCTGTCACCTGGGTGATCAGTGAAGATTTATGATGTCACAATGCAGACATAGTCAGATCACAGACAAGGGTCTGTCACCTGGGTGACCAGTGCAGGTTTATGATGTCAAAATGACCCTTTAGGTAGATCACAGACAAGCGTCTCTCACCTGGGTGACCCGTGCATAATTATGATGTCACAATGCCCCATTCGGCAGATAACGGACAAGGGACTGTCACCAGGGTGACCTGTGCAGAGTTATGACATCACAATGCCCCCTTAGACCCATCACCGACAAGGGTCGGTCACGTGGGTGTTCATTGAACAGTTATGATATCACAATGCCCCCTTAGGCAGATCACAGACAGGGGACTGTCACCTAGGTGTCCAGTGCAGAGTTATGATGTCACAATGACCCCTTAGGGATATCACAGACAAGGGTCTGTCACCTGAGAGACCAGTGCAGAGTTATGATGTCACAATTCCCCCTTAGGCAGATCATAGACAAAGGTCTGTCACCTGGGTGCCCAGTGCAGAGTTATGATGTCACAATGCCCCCTTAGGCAGATCTCAGACAAGGTTCTTTCACCTGGGTGACGTGTGCGGAGCTATGATGTCACATTACCCCCTTCGGCAGATCTGAGACAAGGATCTGTCTCCTGGGGGACCAGTGCAGAGTTATGATATCACATTGCCCCATTACGCTGATCACAGACAAGGGCCTGTCACCTGGGTGACTAGCGCAGAGTTATCCTGTCAGAATGCCCCCTTAGGCAGATCACAGACAAGGGTCTTTCAGCTGGGTGACAAGTGCAGGGTTATGATGTTACAATGCCCCTTAGGCAGATCATGGACATGGGTCTGTCAGCAGGCTGATCATTGCAGAGTTATGATGTCATAATGCCCCCTTAGGCAGATCAGAGACAAGAGTCTGTCACCTGGGTGACCAGTGCAGTGTTATGACGTCACAGTGCCCCCTTAGGCAGATCACAGGGAAGTGTCTGTCACCTGGGTGACCAGTGCAGGGTTATGATGTCACAATGCCCCCTTAGGCAAATCACAGACAAGGGCCTGTCACTTGGGTGACCAGTGAAGAGTTATGATATCACAATGCCCTCTTAGGCAGATAACAGACAAGGGACTGTCACCTGGGTGACCTGTGCAGAGTTAAGATGTCACAAAGAACCCTTAGGCAGATCAGAGACAGGGGTCCGTCACCTGGGTGACCAGTGCACAGTTGTGATATCACAAAGCCCCCTTAGACAGATGGCAGACAAGGGTCTGTCACCATGGTGACCAGTGCAGAGTTATGATGTCACAATGCCACTTAGGCAGATCACAGAAAAGGCTCTGTCACCCAGGTGACCAGTGCAGTGTTATGATGTCCCAATGCCCCCTTAAGCAGATCAGAGACAAGGGTCTGTCACCTGGGTGACCAGTGCAGGGTTATGATGTCACAATGCCCCTTTAGGCAGATCACACACAAGCGTCTCTCACTTGGGTGACCCGTGCAGAGTTATGATGTCGCAATGCCCCATTAGGCAGATAACGGACAAGGGACTGTCACGTGGGTGACCAGTGCAGAGTTATGATGTCACAATGCCCCCTTAGGCAGATCACGGGCAAGGGACTGTCACCTGGGTGACCAGTGCAGAGTTATGATATCACAATGCCCCCTAAGGCAGGTCACAGACAAGGGTCTGTCACCTGGGTGACCAGTGCAGAGTTATGATGTCACAATACCCCCTTAGGCAGATCTCAGACAAGGGTTTTTCACCTGGGTGACCAGGGCAGAGCTATGATGTCACAATGCCCCCCTAGGCGGATCACAGAGAAGGGTCTGTAACCTGGGTGTCCATTGCAGGATTATGGTGTCACTATGCCCCCTTAGGCAGATCAGAGACATAGGTCTGTCTCCTGGGTGACCAGTGCAGAGTTATGATGTCACAATGCCCCCTTAGGAAGATCACAGATAAGGGTCTGTCACCTGGGTGACCAGTGCAGAAGTATGATGTCACAATGCCCCCTTAGGCAGATCTCAGACAAGGGTTTCTCGGCTGGGTGACCAGTGCAGAGCTACGATGTCACAATGCACCCTTAGGCAGATCTCAGACAAGGATCTGTCATCTGGGTGACCAGTGCAGAGATATGATGTCACAATGCCCCTTTGGCAAATCACAGACAAGGGCCTGTCACTATGGTGACCAGTGCAGTGTTATGATGTCACAATGTCCCCTTAGGCAGATCACAGTAAAGGGTTTGTCACCCAGGTGACCAGTGCAGGGTTATGATGTCACAATGCCCCCTTAGACAGATCACCGACAAGGGTCTGACACCTGGGTGGCTAGTGAAGAGTCATGATGTGACAATGCCGCATTAGGCAGATCACAGACAGGGGTCTGTCACCTGGGTGTCCAGTGCAGAGTTATGATGTCACAATGACCCCTTTGGGAGATCACAGACAAGGGTCTTTCACCTGGGTGACCAGTGCAGAGTAATGATGTCACAATGCCCCCTTAGGCAGATCACGGACATGGGTCTGTTAACAGGATGACCAGTGCGGAGTCATGATGTCACAATGCTCCCATAGGCCGATCACAGACAAGGTTCTGACACCTGGGTGACCAGTGCAGAGTTCCGATATCACAATGCCGCCTTAGGCAGATCACAGACAAGGGCCTGTCACCTGGGTGCCTAGTGCAGAGTTATGATGTCACAGCGCCCCCTTAGGCAGATCTCACACAAGGGTTTTTCACCTGGTTGACCAGTGCAGAGGTATGATGTCACAATGCCCCCTTAGGCAGATCACAGACAAGGATCTGTCACCTGGGTGACCAGTGCAGAGTTATGATGTCACAATGCCGCCTTAGGCAGATGACGGACAAGGGTCTGTCAACAGGGTGACCAGTGCAGAGCTATGATGTCACAATGCCCCCTTAGGCAGATCACACACAAGGGTCTGTCACTTGGGTGACCAGTGCAGAGTTATGGTATCACAATGCCCCCTTAGGCAGATAACAGAAAAGGGCCTGTCACCTGGGTGAGCTGTGCAGATTTATGATGTCACAATTACTTCTTAGGCCGATCAAAGACAAAGTTTTGTCACCTGGGTGTCCAGGGAAGAATTACGATGTCACAATGCCCCCTTAGGCAGATCACGGACAAGGGTCTGTCAACAGGATGACCAGCGCAGAGTTATGATGTCACAATATCCTCTTAGGCAGATGTCAGACAAGGGTGTTTCTCCTGGGTGATGAGTGCAGGGCTATGATGTCACATTGCCCCCTTAGGCAGATCTCAGACAAAGGTCTGTCTCCCAGGTGACCAGTGCAGTGTTATGATATCACAATGCCCCCTTAGGCAGATCACAGACAAGGGCCAGTCACCTGGGTGAAAAGCACAGAGTTATCATGTCACAATGCCACCTTAGGGAGATCAAAGAAAAAGTTCGGTCACCTGGGTGTCCAGGGAAGAATTATGATGTCACAATGCCCCCTTAGGCAGATCACAGACAAGGGTCTGTCACCTGGGTAACAAGCGCAGAGTTATGATGTCACAGTATCCCCTTAGGCAGATCACAGACAAAGTTCTCCCAACTGGGTGACCACCGCAGAGTTATGATGTCACAATGCCCCCTTAGGCCGATCACAGAGAAGGGTCCATAACCTGGGTGGCCATTGCAGGGTTGTGATGTCACAATGGCCCCTTAGGCAGATCAGAGACATGGGTCTGTCTCCTGGGTGACCATTGTAGAGTTATGATGTCACAATGACCCCTTAGGCAGATCACGGACAAGGGTCTGTCAAGAGGATGACCCGTGCAGAGTTATGATGTCACAATGCCCCCTTAGGCAGATCACAGACAAGGGTCTGTCACTTGGGTGACCAGTGCAGAGTTATGGTATCATAATGCTCCCTTAGGCAGATAACAGAAAAGGGCCTGTCACCTGGGTGACCTGTGCAGATTTATGATGTCACAATGCCCCCTTAGGCAGATCAAGTCAAAGTTCTGTCACCTGAGTGTCCAGGGAAGAATTACGATGTCACTATGCCCCCTTAGGCAGATCACGGACAAGGGTCTGTCAACAGGATGACCAGTGCAGAATTATGATATCAACATGCTCCCATAGGCCGATCACAGACAATGGTCTGTCACCTGGGTTACCAGTGCAGAGTTATGATATCACAATGCTCCCTTAGGCAGATCACAGACAAGGGCCTGTCACCTGGGTGACCAGCGCTGAGTTATCATGTCACAATGCCCCTTAGGCAGATCAAAGTCAAAGTTCTTTCACCTGGGTGTCCAGGGAAGAATTATGATGTCACAATGCCCCCTTAGGCAGATCACAGAAAAGGGTCTGTCACCTGGGTGACAAGCGCAGAGTTATGATCTCACAATGCCCCCTTAGGCAGATCACAGAGAAGGGTCTGTAACCTGGGTGGCCATTCCAGTGTTGTGATGTCACAATGGCCCCTTAGGCAGATCAGAGACACGGGTCTGTCTTCTGGGTGACAGGTGCAGATTTATGATGTCACAATGCCCCCTTAGGCAGATCACGGACAAGGGTCTGTCAGCAGGGTGAACAGTGCAGAGTTATGATGTCACAATGCCCCCGTAGGCAAATCACCGACAAGGGTCTGTCACTTGGGTGACCAGTGCAGAGTTATGATGTCACAATGCCCCCTTAGGCAGATCAGAGACCAGGGTCTGTCACCTGGGTGACCAGTGAAGAGTTATGAACTCACAATGCCCCCTTAGGCAGATCACGGGCAAGGGTCTGTCACCCGGGAGACCAATGCAGAGTTATGACGTCACAATGACCCCTTAGGCATATCACAGACAAGGGTTTTTCACCTGGGTGACCAGTGCAGAGCTATGATGTCACAATGCCCCCTTAGGCAGATCACAGACAAGGATCGGTCACCTGGGTAACCAGTGCGGAGCTATGATGTTACAATGCCCCCTTAGGCAAATCACAGACAAGGGCCTGTCACTTGGATGACCAGTGCAGAGTGATGATATCACAGTGCCCCCTTAGGCAGATAACAGACATGGGCCTGTCACCTGGGTGACCTGTGCAGAGTTATGATGTCACAATGCCCCCTTAGGGAGATCACAGACAGGGGTCCGTCACCTGGGTGACGAGTGCACAGTTATGATGTCACAATGCCCCCTTTGACCGATGGCAGACAAGGGTCTGTCACCATGGTGACCACTGCAGAGTTATGATGTCACAATGTCCCCTTAGGCAGATCACAGACAACGGTCTGTCACCCGGGTGACCAGTGCTGGGTTATGATGTCACAATACCCCCTTAGGCAGATCACAAAAAAGGGTCTGTCACCTGGGTGACCAGTGCAGGGTTATGATGTCACAATGCCCCCTTAAGCAGATCAGAGACAAGGGTCTTTCACCTGGGTGACCAGTGCGGGGTTATGATGTCACAATGCCCCTTTAGGCAGATCACACACAAGCATCTCTCACTTGGGTGACCCGTGCAGAGTTATGATGTCACAATGCCCCATTAGGCAGATAACGTACAAGGGACAGTCACCAGGGTGACCAGTTCAGAGTTATGAAGTCACAATGCCCCCTTAGGCAGATCACCGACAAGGGTCTGACACCTGGGTGACTAGTGAAGAGTTATGATGTGACAGTGCCCCCTTAGGCAGATCACAGACAGGCGTGTGTTACCTCGGTGTCCAGTGGAGAGTTATGATGTCATAATGACCCCTTAGGGAGATCACAGACAAGGGTCTGTCACCTGGGTGACCAGTGCAGAGTAATGACGTCACAATGACCCCTTAGGCAGATCATAGACAAGGGTCTGTCACCTCTGTGACCTGTGCTGAATTATGATGTCACAATCCCCACATAGGCAGATCACAGAGAAGTGTCTGTCACCTGGGTGACCATTGCAGGGTTATGATGCCAGAATGGCCCCTTAGGCAGATCACAGACAAGTGTCTGTCAGCAGGATGACCAGTGCAGAGTTATGATGTCAGAATGCTCCCATAGGCCGATCACAGAAAAGGTTCTGTCACCTGGGTGACCAGTGCAGAGTTCGGATGTCACAATGCACCCTTAGGCAGATCAGAGTCAAGGGCCTGTCACCTGGGTGACTAGTGCAGAGTTATGATGCCACAATGCCCCCTTAGGAAGATCACAGACAAGGGTGTTCCACCTGGGTGACAAGTGCAGAGTTATGACGTCACAATGCCCCCTTAGGCAGATCACAAACAAGGGTCCATCACCTCGGTGACCAGTGCACAGTTGTGATGTCACAATGCCCCTTTGACAGATCACAGACATGGGTCTGTAACCACGGTGACCAGTGCAGGGTAATGATGTCACAATGCCCCCTTAGGCAGATCACAGACAAGGGTCTGTCACCTGGGTGACCAGTGCTGTGTTATGATGTCACACTGCCCCCTTAGGCATATCACAGAGAATAGTCTGTCTCCTGAGTTACCAGTGCAGAGGTATGATATCACAATGCCCCCTTAGGCAGATAAAAGTCAAGGGTCTGTCACATGGGTGACCAGTGCAAAGTTATGATGTCACAATGCCCGGTGAGGCAGATCTCAGACAAGGGTCTTTGTCCCGGGTGACCAGTGCAGAGCTAAGATGTCACAATGCCTCCTTAGGCAGATCACAGGCAAGGGTCGGTCACCTGGGTGACCAGTGCAGAGTTATGATGTCGCAATGCCCCTTTAGGCAGATCACAGAGAAGTGTCTGTCACCTGGGTGACCAGTGCAGGGTTATGATGTCACAATGTCCCCTTTAGCAGATCAGAGACAAGGGTCTGTCACCTGGGAGACCAGTGCGGAGTTATGATGTCACAATGTCCCCTTAGACAGATAACCTAAAATGGTCTGTCACCTGGGTGACCAGTGCAGAGTTATGATATCACAAAGTCCCCTTAGGCAGGTCACAGACAAGGATCTGTCACCTGGGTGCCCAGTGCAGAGTTATGATGTCACAATGCCCCCTTAGGGCGATCTCAGACAAGGGTCTTTCACCTGGGTGGCAAGTGCAGAGGTGTGATGTCACATTGCCCCCTTAGGCAGATCTGAGACAAGGGTCTGCCACCTGGGTGACCAGTGCAGAGTTATGACATCACAATACCCCCTTAGGCAGATCACAGACGAAGACCTGTCACCAGTGTGACCAGCGCAGAGTTATCATGTCACAATGCCCCCTTAGGCAGATTAAAGACAAAGTTCTGTCAACTGGGTGTTGAGGGAAGAATTATGATGTCACAATGCCCCGTTAGTCAGATCACAGACAAGGGTCAGTCACCTGTGTCACTAGCGCAGAGTTATGATGTCACAATATCCCCTTAGGCAGATCACAGACAAGGTTCTCTCACCTGGGTGACCAGCGCAGAGTTATGATGTCACAATGCCCCCTTAGGCTGATCAGAGACCAGGTTCTATCACCTGGGTGACCAGTGCAGAGTTATGATGTCAAAATGCCCCCTTAGGCAGATCAAAGACAAAGTTCTGTCACCTGGGTGTCCAGGGAAGAATTATGATGTCCCAATGCCCACTTAGGCCGATCACAGACAAGGGTCTGTCACCTGGGTGACCAGTGCAGAGTTCCGATATCACAATGACCCTTAGGCAGATCACAGAGAAGGGCTTGTCAACTTGGTGACTAGTGCAGAGTTATGATGCCACAATTCCCCCTTAGGAAGATCACAGACTAGGGTCTTTCACCTGGGTGACAAGTGCAGAATTATGATGTCACAATGACCCCTTAGGCAGATCACAGACAAGGGTCCGTCTCCTCGGTGACCGATGCACAGTTGTGATGTCAAAATGCCCCCTATGACAGATCACGGACATGTGTCTGTCACCACGGTGACCAGTGCAGATTTATGATGTCACAATGCCCCCTTAGGCGGATCACAGACAAGGGTCTGTCACCTGCGTGATCAGTGAATGTTTGTGATGTGACAATGCAGACTTAGGTAGATCAGAGACAAGATTCTGTAACCTCGGTGACAAGTGAAGGGTTATGATGTCACAATGCCCCATTAGGCAGATAACGGAAAAGGGACTGTCACCAGGGTGACCAGTGCGGAGTTATGACGTCACAATGCCCCCTTAGACATATCACCGACAAGGGTCTGTCACCTGGGTGACCAGTGAAGAGTTATGATGTCACAATGCTCCCTTAGGCAGATCACAGACAGGGGACTGTCACCTAGGTGTCCAGTGTAGAGATATGATGTCACAATGACCCCTTAGGGAGATCACAGACAATGGTCTGTCACCTGGGTGACCAGTGCTGGGTTATGATGCCAGAATATCCCCTTAGGCAGATCAGAGACAAGTTTCTGTCACCTGGGTGACCTGTGCAGAGTTATGTTGTCACAATATCCTCTTAGGCAGATAGCAGGCAAGGGTCTGTCACCAGGGTGACCAATGCAGAGTTATAATGTCACAATGCCCCTTAAGGCATATCCCAGACAAGGGTCTGTCACATGGGTGACCAGTGCAGAGTTATGATGTCACAATGCCGCCTCAGGCAGATCAAAGACAAGGAACTGCCACCTGGCTGTCCAGGGAAGAATTATGATGTCACAATGCCCCCTTAGGCAGATCACAGACAAGGGTCTGTCAACTGGGTGACCAGCGCAAAGTTATGATGTCAAAATATCCCCTTAGGAAGATCACAGACATGGGACTCTCACCTGGGTGACCAGGGCAGAGTTATGATGTCACAATGCCCCCTTAGGCAGATTACAGGCAAGGGTCTGACACCAGGGGGACCAATGCAGAGTTATGATGTCACAGTGCCCCCTTACGGAGATCATAGACAAGGTTCTGTCACCTGGGTGACCAGCGCCCAGTTATGACGTCACAATGCCCCCTTAGGCTGATCACAGACATGGGTCTGTCACAACGGTGACCGGTGCAGAATTATGATGGCACAATGCCCCCTTAGGCAGATCAAAGACAAGGTCCTGTCACCTGGGTGTTCAGAGCAAAATTATGATGTCACAATGCCCCCTTAAGCAACTGACAGACAAGGGTGTAACACCTGGGTGACTAGCGCAGACTTATGATGTCTCAATGTCCCCTAAGGCAGATCACAGACCAGGGTCCCGCACCTGGGTGACCTGCGCAGAGTTATGATGTCACAATACCCCTTAAGCAGATCAGAGACAAGGTTCTGTCACCTGGGTGACCAGTGCACAGTTATGATGTCACAATGCCCCCTTAGGATGATCACAGATATGGGTCTGTCACCACGGTGAACAGTGCAGAATTATGATGTCACAATTCACCCTTAGGCAGATCACAGACAAGGGTCTGTCACCTGGGTGACCAGTGCAGAGTTATGATGTCACAATGCCCCCTTAGGCAGATCACGGACAATGGTCTGTCACCAGGATGACCAGTGCAGTTCTGATGTCACAATGCCCCCTTAGGCAGATCACAGACATGGGTCTGTCACCTGGATGACAAATGCAGAGTTATCGTGTCACAATGCCCCCTTAGGAAGATCACAGACAAGGGTCTGTCACCAGGATGACCAGTGCAGAGTTATGATGTCACAGTGCCCCCTTAGGCTGTTCGCAGACATGGGTCTGTCACCACGGTGACCAGTGCAGAATTATGATGTCACAATGCACCCTTAGGCAGATCACAGTAAAGGGTCTCTCACCTGGGTGACCAGTGCAGACTTATTATGTCACAATGCCCCCTTAGGCAGATCACACACAAGTTTCTGTCACCTGGGTGAGCAGTGCAGGGTTATGATATCACAGTGCCCCCTTAGGCAGATCAGAGACAAGTGTCTGTCACCTGGGCGACCAGTGCAGGGTTATGATGCCACAATGCTCCCTTAGGCAGATCATGGAGAAGCGTCTGTCACCACAATGACCAGTGCAGAATTATGAAATCACAATGCCTCCTTAGGCATATCACAGACAAAGTCTCTCACCTGGGTGACCAGTGCAGATTTATGATATCACATTGCCCCCATTAGCACATCACAGACAAGGGCCTGTCACCTGGGTGACCAGTGCAGAGTTATGATGTCACAATGCCCCCTTAGGCATATCAGAGACAAGGGTCTGTCACCTGGGTGACCAGTGCAGGGTTACGATGTTACAATGCCCCCTTAGGCAGATCTCAGACAAGGGTTTTTCACCTGGGTGACCAGTGCAGAGCTATGATGTCACAATTCCCGTTAGGCAGATCACAGACAAGGATCTGTCACCTGGGTGACCAATGCAGAGTTATGATGTCACAATGCCCCCTTAGGCAGATCACAGAGAAGGGCCTGTAACCTGGGTCTCCATTGCAGGGTAATGGTGTCACTATGCCCCCTTAGGCAGATCAGAGACATGGGTCTGTCTCCTGGGTGACCAGTGCAGAGCTATGATGTCACAATGCCCCCTTAGGCAGATCACGGACAAGGGTCTGTCAGCAGGGTGACCAGTGCAGAGTTATGATGTCACAATGCCCCCTTAGGCAGATCACAGACAAGGGTCTGACAGTTGGGTGACCAGTGCAGAGTTATGGTATCACAATGCCCCCTTAGGCAGATAACAGACAAGGGGTTGTCACCTGGGTGACCTGTGCAGATTTATGATGTCACAATGCCCCCTTAGGCAGATCAAAGACAACGTTCTCTAACCTGGGTGTCCAGTGAAGAATTACGATGTCACAATGTCCGCTTAGGCAGATCACGGACAAGGGTCTGTCAACAGGATGACCAGTGTTGAGTTATGATGTCACAATACTACCTTAGGCCGATCACAGACAAGGGTCTGTCACCTGGATGACCAGTGCAGAGTTTCTATATCACAATGACCCTTAGGCAGATCACAGAGAAGGGCTTGCCAACTGGGTGACTAGTGCAGAGTTATGATGCCACAATTCCCCCTTAGGAAGATCACAGACAAGGGTCTTTCACCTGGGTGACAAGTGCAGAATTATGATGTCACAATGACCCCTTAGGCAGATCACAGACAATGGTCCGTCTCCTCGGTGACCGATGCACAGTTGTGATGTCAAAATGCCCCCTATGACAGATCACAGACATGGGTCTGTCACCACAGTGACCAGTGCAGATTTATGATGTCACAATGCCCCCTTAGGCGGATCACAGACAAGGTTCTGTCACCTGCGTGATCAGTGAAGGTTTTTGATGTGACAATGCAGACTTAGGTAGATCACAGACAAGGGTCTGTCACCTCGGTGACCAGTGAAGGGTTATGATGTCACAATGCCCCTTTAGGCAGATCACACACAAGCGTCTCTCACCTGGGTGACCCGTGCAGAGTTATGACGTCACAATGCCCTATTAGGCAGATAACGGACAAGGGACTGTCACCAGGGTGACCAGGGCGGAGTTATGACGTCAGAATGCCCCCTTAGACAGATCACCAACAAGGGTCTGTCACCTGGGTGACCAGTGAAGAGTTATGATGTCACAAAGCTCCCTTAGGCAGATCACAGACAGGGTATTGTCACCTAGGTGTCCAGTGCAGAGTTATGATGTCACAATGACCCCTTCGGGAGATCACAGACAAGGGTCTGTCACCTGGGTGACCAGTGCAGGGTTATGATGTCAGAATATCCCCTTAGGCATATGAGAGACAAGTTTCTGTCACCGGGGTGCCCTGTGCAGAGTTATGATGTCACAATATCCTCTTAGGCAGATAACGGGCAAGGGTCTGTCACCTGGGTGACCAATGAAGAGTTACAATGTCACAATGCCCCTTAAGGCATATCCCAGACAAGGGTCTGTCATGTGGGTGACCAGTGCAGAGTTATGATGTCACAATGCCGCCTTAGGCAGATCAAAGACAAGGTACTGTCACCTGGCTGTCCAGGGAAGAATTATGATGTCACAATGCCCCCTTAGGCAGATCACAGACAAGGGTCTGTCAACTGGGTGACCAGAGCAAAGTTATGATGTCAGAATATCCCCTTAGGAAGATCACAGACATGGGACTCTCACCTGGGTGACCAGGGCAGAGTTATGATGTCACAATACCCCCTTAGGCAGATCGGAGACAAGGGTGTGTCACCTGGGTGACCAGTGCAGAGTTATGATGTCACAATGCCCTCTTAGGCAGATTACAGGCAAGGGTCTGACACCAGGGGGACCAATGCAGAGTTATAATGTCACAGTGCCCCCTTAGGCATATCACAGACAAGGGTCGGACACCTGGGTGACCAGTGCAGAGTTATGATATCACAATGCCCCCTTAGGCAGATCACAGACAAGGGTCTGTCACCTGGGTGACCAGTGCAGAGTTATGATATCACAATGCCCCCTTAGGCAGATCTAAGACAAGGGTCTTTCACCTGGGTGACAGGTGCAAATCTAAGATGTCACAATGCCCCCTTAGGCAGATCACAAACAAGGATCTGTCACCTGGATGACCAGTGCCGAGTTATGATGTCACGATTACCCCATAGGCAGATCATAGACCAGGGTCTGTCACCTCTGTGACTCGCTCAGAGTTAGGATGTCACAATGCACCCATAGTAATTTCACAGACAACGGTCTTTAACTTGGGTGTCCAGTGCAGAGTTATGATGTCACAGTGCCCCCTTAGGGAGATCATAGACAAGGTTCTGTCACCTGGGTGACCAGCGCCCAGTTATGATGTCACAATGCCCCCTTAGGCTGATCACAGACAAGGTTCTACCACCTGGGCGACTAGTGCGGAGTTGTGATGTCACAATGCCCCCTTAGGCAGATCACAGACAGGGGTCTTTCACCTGGGTGACCAGTGAAGAGTTATGATGTCACAATGCAGACTTAGGCACATCACAGAGAAGGGTCTGTCACCTTGCAGACCAGTGCAGGGTTATGATATCACAATGCGCCTTTCGGCAGATCACATACAAGCATCTGACACCTGGTTGAGCCATGCAGAATTATGAAGACACAATGCCCATTAGGCAGATAACGGACAAGGGACTGTTACCAGGGTCACCAGTGCAGAGTTACGATGTCACAATGCCCCCTTAGATATATCACAGACTAGGGTCTGACACCTGGGTGACCAGCGAAGAGTTATGATGTTACAATGCCCCCTTAGGCAGATCACAAAGAGGGGTCTGTCACCTGGGTGACAAGTGCAGAGTTATGAAGTCACAATGACCCCTTAGGCACATCACAGACAAGGGTCTGTCACCTGGGTGACCAGTGCAGAGTTAAGGTGTCACAATTCCCCATAAGGCAGATAACAGACAAGGTTCTGTCACCTGGGTGACCAGTGCAGAGTTATGATGTCACAATGCCCAATTAGGCAGATCACAGACAGGGGTCTGTCACCTGGGTGACCAGTGCAGAGTTATAATGTCACAATTCCCCCTTAGGCAGATCGCAGAAAAGGGTCTGTCACCTGGGTAACCACTGAAGAGTTATGATGTCACAATGCCCCCTAAGGCAGATCACAGACAGGGGTCTGTCACCTGGTTGACCAGAGCAGAGTTATGATGTCACCATGCCTCCTTAGGCAGATCACAGACATGGGCCTATCACCTGGGTGACCAGTGCAGAGTTATGATGTCACAATGCCCAGTTAGGCAGATCAAAGACAAGGTTCTATGACCTGGGTGACCAGTGCAGATTTATGATATCACAATGCACCCTTAGGTTGATCACAGACACGGGTCGGTCTCATGGGTGGCCAGTGCAGAGTTATGATGTCACAATGCCCCCTTAGGCAGATGACAGACAAGGGTCTGACACCTGGGTGACCAGTGCACGGTTGTGATATCACAATTCCGCCTGAGGCAGATCAGAGACAAGTGTATGTCACCTGGTTGACCAGTGGAGAGTCATGATATCACAAGGCCCCCTTAGGTAGATCACAGACAAGGGTCTGTCACATGGGTGACCAGTGTAGAGTTATGATATCACAATGCCCCTTTAGGGAGATCACAGACAAGAGCCTGTCACCTGTGTGACCAGTGCAGAGTTATCATGTCAAAATGCCCCCTTAGGCAGATCAAACACAAGGTTCTGTCCCCTTGGTGTCAAGGGAAGTATTCTGATGTCTCAATGCCCCCTTAGGCAGATCACAGACAGGGGTCTGTCACCTGGGAGACCAGAAGAGAGTTATAATGTCACAATATCCCATTAGGTAGATCACAGAACAGGGTCTCTCACCTGGGTGACCAGCGCAGGGTTGTGATGTCACAATGCCCCCTTAGGCAGATTTCAGACAAGGGTCTTTCACCTGGGTGGCGAGTGCAGAACTATGACGTCAAAATGCCCCCTTAGGCAGATCACAGACAAGGGTCTGTCACCTAGGTGACAAGTGCAGAGATATGATGTCACAATGCCCCCTTAGGCAGATCACAAAGAAGGGTCTGTCACGTGGGTGACCAGTGCTGGGTTACGATGTCAAAATGCCCCCTTAGGCAGATCAGAGACAAGGGTGTGTCACCTGGGTGACCAGGGCAGAGTTATGATTTAAGGATGCCCCGTTAGGCAGGTCACGGATAAGGGTCTGTCACCATGGTGATCACTGCAGAGTTATGATGTCACAATGCCCCCTTAGGCAGATCACAGACAAGGGTCTGTCACCTCGGTGACCAGTGCAGAGTTATAATGTCACAATGCCCCCTTAGGCAGAGCACAAAGAAGGGTCTGTCACCAGGGGGAACAGTGCAGAGTTATGATATCTCAATGCCCTCTTAGGCAGATGACAGACAAGGGCCTGTCACCTGGGTTACTAGCGCAGGGTTATTATGTCACAATGCCCCCTTAGGCAGATCAAAGACAAGTTTCTGCACCAGGGTGTCCAGGGAAGAATTATGATGTCACAATGCCCCCTTAGGCAGATCACAGAAAAGGTTCTGTCACCAGGGTGACCTGTGCAGAGTTATGATAACAGAATGCCCCCTTAGGCAGTTCACAGACAAGGATCTGTCACCTGGGTGAGCATTGCAGGGTTATGATGTCACAATGCCCCCTTAGGCAGATCAAAGACAAGGGTCTGTCACCTGGGTGACCAGTGCAGAGTTATGATGTCACAATGCCCCCTTAGGCAGATCACGGGCAAGGGTCTGTCACCAGGTTGACCAATGCAGACTTATGATGTCACAATGCCCCCTTAGGCACATTACAGACACGGGTCTGTCACCTGGGTGACCAGTGCAGTGTTATGATATCACAATGCCACCTTAGGCAGATCACAGACAAGGGTCTGTCACCAGGGTGACCAGTGCAGTGTTGTGATGTCACAATGTCCCCTTACGCAGATCTCAGACAAGGGTCTTTCACCTGGGTGACCAGTGCAGAGTTATGCTGTCATAATGCCCCCTTAGGCAGATCACAGACAAAGGTCTGTCTCCCGAGTGACCAGTGTAGAGTTATGATGTCACAATGCCCACTTAGGCAGATCAAAGGCAAGGGTCAGTCACGCGGGTGACCAGTGCGCATTTATGATGTCACAGTGCCCAATTAGGGAGATCACAGAAAAGGGCCTGCCACCCGGGTGCCCAGTGCAGAATTATGATTTCACAGTGCCCCCTTAGGCAGATTACAGGCAAGAGTCTGTCACCTGGGTGACCAGTGCACAGGTATGTTGTCACAATGCCCCCTTAGGCAGCTCACAGACAAGGGTCTGTCTCCTGTGTGACCAGTGCAGAGTTATGATGTCACAATGCCCCCTTAGGCAGAACAAAGACAAGGGTCTGTCACCTGAGTGTCCATTGCAGGATTAGGATGTCATAATGCCCCCTTAGGCAGATGCCAGACAAGGGTCTGTCACCTCGTTTCCAGTGCAGAGTTATGTCGTCACAATGCCCCCTTAGGCAGATGACAGACAATGGTCTGTCACCCGGGTGACCAGCGCAGGGTTATGATGTCACAATGCCCCCTTAGGCAGATGACAGACAGGGATCTGTCACGTGGGTGACCAGTGCATGGTTATGATATCACAATGCCCACTTAGGCAGATCAAAGACAAGGGTCTGTAACCTGGGTGACCAGTGCAGAATCAGGTTTCACAATGCCCCCTTACGCAGATCTCAGACAAGGGTCTGTCACCTGGGAGACCAGTGCACAGTAATACTGTCACAATGCCCCCTTAGGCATATCACAGACAACGGTCTGTCCCCTGAGTGACCAGTGCAGAGTTATGATGTCACAATTGCCTCTTAGGCAGATCACAGACAAGGGTCTGTCAGCAGGGTTACCAGTGCAGAGTTATGATCTCACAATGCCCCCTTAGGCAGATCACAGACAGGAGTCCATCACCTGCGTGACCAGTGCACAGTTGTGATGTCACAATGCCTTCTTTGACAGATCACAGACAAGTGTGTGTCACCAGGGTGACCACTGCAGTGTTATGATGTCACAATGCCCCCTTAGGCAAATCACAGACAAGGGTCTGCACCCGGGTGACCAGTGCAGAGTTATGATGTCACAATGCCCCCTTAGGCAGATCAGAGACAGGGGTCTGACACCTGGGTGACCAGTGCAGAGTTATGATGTCACAATGCCCCCTTAGGCAGATCACAGACAAGGTTCCGTCACCTGGGTTTCCAGTGCACCGTAGTGATGTCACAATACCCCCTCTGACACATCACAGACAAGTGTCTGTCACCACGGTGACCAGTGCAGCGTTATGATGGCACAATGTCCCCTTAGGCAGATCACAGACAAGGGCCTGTAACTGGGTGACCAGGGCAGTTGTATGATGACACAATGCCCACTTAGGCACAACAAAACAAGGGTCTGTCACTTGGGTGACCTGTGCAGGGTTATGATGTCACAATGCCCGCTTAGGCAGATCAAAGACAATGTTCTGCCACCTGGGTGACCAGTGCAGAATTATGATGTCACAATGCCCCCTTAGGCAGATCACAAACAAGGGTCTGTCACAAGGGTGACCACTGCACAGTTATGATGTCACCATGCCCCCTTATGAGGATGACAGACACTGGTCTGTCACAACGGTGACCAGTGAAGAGTTATGATGTCACAATGACCTCTTAGGCAGATCACAGACATGGGTCTTTTAACTGGGTGAGAAGTGAAAATTTATGATGTCACAATGCCCTCTTAGGCAGATCAAAGACAGGGGTCCGTCAACTGTCTGACTAGTACACAGTTGTGAGGTCACAATGCCCCCTTAGACAGATCACAGACAAGGGTTTGTCAACACGGTGACCAGTGCAGATTTATGATGTCCCAATGCACCCTTAGGCAGATGACAGACATGGGTCTGTCACCTGGGTGTCCAGTGCAGGGTTATGATGTCACAATGCCCCCTAAGGCATATCACAGACAAGGGTGTGTCACCTGGGTGACAAGTGCACATTTATGATGTCACAATACCCCTTAGGCAGATCACAGACAAGCGTCTGTCACCACGGTGACCAGTGAAGTATTATGATGTCACAGTGCCCCTTAGGAAGATCATAGTCAACGGTCTGTCACCTGGGTGACCAGTGCAGAGTTATGATGTCACTATGCCTCCTTAGGGAGATCATGGACAAGGGTCTGTCACCAGGGTGAGCAGTGCAGAGTTATGAAGTCACAATGCCCCCTTAGGCATATCACAGACACGGGTCTGTCACCTGGGTCACCAGTGCAGAGTTATGATGTCACAATGCCCCCTTAGGCTGATCACGGAGAATAGTCTGTCACCAGTGTGAACAGTGCAGAGTTATGATGTCACAGTGCCCCTTAGGCAGATAACAGGCAATTGTCTGACACCTCGGTGACCAGTGAAGGGTTATGATGTCACAAAGCCCCCTTAGGCAGATCCCAGACAAGGGTCTGTCACCTGGGTGACCAGTGCAGAGTTATGATGTCACAATGCCCCCTTAGACAGATCACAGATAGGGGTCTGTCACCTGGGTGACCAGTGCAGGGCTATTATGTCACTATGCCCCCTCAGGCAGATCACAGACAAGAGTCTGCCCTGGGTGACCAGGGCAGAGTTATGATGTCACAATGCAGACTGAGGCACATCACAGACAAGGGTCTGTCACCACGGTGAGCAGTGCAGAGTTATAATGTCACAATGCCCCCTTAGGCAGATCAAAGACAAGGGTCTGTCACCTGGGTGAGCAGTGCAGAATTATGATGTCACATTGCAGACTTAGGCAGATCACAGACTAGGGTCTGTCACCTGTGTGACCAGTGCAGGGTTATGATGTCACAATGCCCCTTTAGGTAGATCACAGACAAGGGTCTCTCACCTGGGTGACTCGTGCAGAGTTATGATGTGACAATGCACACTTAGGCAGATCACAGACAAGGGTTTGACACCAGGGTGACCAGTGCAGATTTATGATGTCACAATGCCCCCTTAGGCAGATCGCAGACAACGGTCTGTTACCTGTGGGACCAGTGCGCAATTATGATGTCACAATGCCCCCTTAGGGAGATCACAGACAAGGGACTGTTACCAAGGTAACCAGTGCAAATTTATGATGTCACAATGCCCCCTTAGGGAGATCACAGAGAATGGTCTGTCACCTGGGTGACCAGTGCAGAGTAATGATGTCACAATGCCCCCTTAGGCAGATTACAGAGAAGGGTCTGTCACCATGGTGAGCAGTGCAGAATTATATGTCAAAATGCCTCCTTAGGCAGATCATAGAAATGGGTCTGTCACCTGTGTGACCAGTGCAGGGTTATGATGTCACAATGCCCCTTTAGGTAGATCACAGACAAGGGTCTCTCACCTGGGTGACTCGTGCAGAGTTATGATGTGACAATGCACACTTAGGCAGATCACAGACAAGGGTTTGACACCAGGGTGACCAGTGCAGATTTATGATGTCACAATGCCCCCTCAGGAAGATCAGAGACAAGGGTCTTTCACCTGGGTGACCAGTGCAGAGTTATGATGCCACAATGCCCCCTTAGGCAGATCAGGGGAAATTGTCTGTCACAAGGGTGACCAGTGCTGAGTTACGATGTCACAATGCCCTCTTAGGTAGAACACGGACAAGAGTCTGTCACCAGGGAGACCAGTGCAGAGTTATGATGTCACAATGCCCCCTTACGGAGATCACTGAAAAGGGTCTGTCACCTGGGTGACGAGTGCAGAGTTATGATATCACAATGCCCCCTTACGGAGATCACACACAAGGGTCTGTCACGGGGGTGACCAGTGCAGAGTTATGATATCGCAATGCCGTCTTAGGCAGATCACAGACAAGGGTCTTTTACCTGGGTGACAGTTGAAGATTTATTATGACACAATGCCCACCTAGGCAGATCACAGACAATGGTCCGTCACCTCGGTGACCAGTGCACAGTTCTGAGGTCACAATGACCCGTTAGACGGATCACAGAGAACGGTCGGTCACCACGGTGAGCAGTGCAGAGTTATGATGTCACAATGCATGCTTAGGCATATCACAGACAGGGGTGTGTCACCTGGGTGACCAGTGCAGGGTTATGATGTCACAATGACCTCTTAGACCGTTAACGGACAAGGGTCTGTCACCAAGGTGACCAGTGCAGTGTTATGATGTCACAATTCTCCTTTAGGCAGATCACAGACAAGTGTCTCTCAGCTGGGTGATCCGTGCAGAGTTGTGAAGTCACAATGCCCCATTAGGAAGATAACGGACAAGGGACTGCCACCAGGGTGACCAGTGCAGAATTCAGATATCAGGATGCCCCTTAGACAGATCACAGACAAGGGTCTGTCATCTGGGTGACCACTGTATGTTTATGACGTCAAAATAGCACCTTAGGTTAGTCCAGAGATAAGGGTCTGTCACCTGGGTTACCAGTGCAGGATTGTGATGTCACAATGCCCACTTAGGCAGACCAGAGACAAGGGTCTGTCATCTGGGTGTCCAGTGCAGGGTTAGAATGTCAGAATGTTCCTTTAGGCAGATCACGGGAAAGGGTCTGTCACCAGGGTGACCAGTGCAGGGTTATGATGTCACAATGCCCCCTTAGGCAGATCACAGACAGGGGTCTGTCACCTGGGTGACCAGTGCAGTGTTAGGATGACACAATGCCCCCATAGGCAGATCACAGACAAGGGTCTGTCACATGGGTGACCAGGGCACCCTTATGATGTCACAATGCCCACTTAGGGAGATCACAGTCAAGGGTCTGTCACCTGGGTGACCAGTGCACAGTTGTGATGTCACAATTCCCCCTTAGACAGATCACAGACAAGGGTCTCTTACCACGGTGACCAGCGGAGATTTATGATGTCAAATTGCCACCTTAGGGAGATCACAAACAAGGGTCTGTCACCTCGGTGACCAGTGCAGTGTTAAGATGTCACAATGCAGGCTTAGGCATATCACAGACAACGGTCTGTCACCTGCGTGACCAGTGAACCCTTAAGATGTCACAATGCCCCTTTAGGCACATCACAGACAAGGGTTTTTCACGTGGGTCAGCAGTGCAGTTATGGTGTCACAATGCCCCTTTAGGGAGATCACAGACAAGGGTCCGTCACGTGAGTGACCAGTCCACAGTTATGATGTCACAATGCCCCCTCAGACGGATCACAGACAAGGGACTGTCACCACTGTGACCAGTCCAGAGTTATGATGTCACAATGCCCCTTTTGGCAGATCACAGACAAAGGTCTCTCACCTGGGTGACACGTGCAGAATTATGATGTCACAATGAACCCTTAGGCAGATCACAGACAAGGGTCTTTCACCTCAGTGACTGGTGCAGAGTAATGATGTCACAATTCCCCCATAGGCAGATCACAGACAAGGGTCTGTCACCTGGGTGACCAGTGCACAATTATGATTTCACAATGCCCCCTTAGGCAGATCACAGACAAGGGTTTGCCACCACGGTGACCAGTGCGTTGTTATTATGTCACAATGCCCCCATAGGCAGATCACAGACAAGGGTCTGTCACCTGGGTGACCACAGCAGAGTTATGATGTCACAAAGCCCCCTTTGGCAGATCACGGGCAATGTTCTCTCACGAGGGTGACCAGTGCAGAGTTTTGATGTCACAATGCAGTCTTAGGCAGATCACAGAGGAGGGTCTGTCACCTGGGTGACCAGTGCACTGTTATGATGTCACAATGCCCCTTAATGCAGATCACAGACAAGGGTCTCTCACTTGGGTGACCCATGCAGAGTTATGATGTCACAATGCACCCTTAGGCACATCACAGTCAAGGGTCTTTCACCTTGGTGACCGGTGAAGAGTTGTGATGTCACAATTCCCCCTTAGGCAGATCACAGACAAGGGTCTGTCACCTAGGTGACCAGTGCAGAATTATGATGTCACAATGCCCCCATAGGCAGATCACAGACAAGGATCCGTCACCTTGGTGAGCAGTGCACAGTTGCGAGGTCACAATGTCCCCTTAGACAGATCACAGAGAAGGGTCAGTCACCACGGTGACCAGTGCAGAGTTATGATGTCACAATGCAGGCTTAGGCATATCACAGACAAGGGTCTGTCACCTGGGTGACCAGTGCAGGTTTATCATGTCACAATTCCTCTTTAGGCAGATCACAGACAAGGGTCTCTCAGCTGGGTGACCCGTGCAGACTTATGAAGTCACAGTGCCCCATTAGGAAGATAACGGACAAGGGACTGTCACCAGGGTGACCAGGGCAGACGTATGATGTCACAATGCCCCTTAGACTGATCACAGACAAGGGTCTGTCACCTGGGTGACCAATGAAGAATTATGATGTCACAATGTCCCTTTAGGCAGATCACTGACACCGGTCTGTCACCTGGGTGACAAGTACAGAGTTATGATATCACAATGAACCCTTAGGTAGATCACAGAAAAGGTTCTGCAACCTTGGTGACAAGTGCAGAGTTATGATGTCACAATTCCCCTTTAGGTAGATTACAGACAAGGGTCCCTCACCTGGGTGACCTGTGCAGAGTTATGATGTCACAATGCCCAATTAGGCAGATAATGGACAAGGGACTGTCACCAGGGTGACCAGTGCAGAGTTATGATGTCACAATGCCCCCCTAGACCGATCAGAGACAAGGGTTTCTCACCTGGGTGACCAGTGAAGGGTTATGATGTCACAATGCCCCCTTAGGCAGATCACAGACAGCGGTCTGTCACATGGGTAACCAGTGCGGAGTTATGATGTCCCAATGACCCCTTAGGCAGATCAAAGACAAGGCTCTGTCACCTTGGTGGTCAGGGAAGAATTATGATGTCACAATGCCCCGTTAGGCAGATCACAGTCAAGGGCCTGTCATCTGGGTGACCCGGGCAGAGTTATGAAGTCACAATGCCCCTTAGGCAGATGAAAGACAGGGTTTTGTGACGTGGATGACCCGTGCAGAGTTATGATGTGACAATGCCCCCTTCGGCAGATCACAGACAAGGGTCTGTCACCTGCGTGACCAGTGCAGAATTATGATGTCACCATAACCCCTTAGACAGATCACATACAAGGTTCTTTCACCTGGGTGGCCATTGCAGAGTTATGATGTCACAATGCACCCTTAGGCAGATCACAGACAAAGGTCTGTCACCTGGATTACTGGTGCAGGGTTATGATGTCACAATGAGTCCTTAGGCAGATCACAGAAAAGGGTCTGTCACCAAGCTGACCTGTGGAGAGTTATGATGTCACAATGGCCCCTTTGGCAGATCAGAGACAAGGGTCTGGCACCTGGTTGACCAGTGCAGAGTTTTGATGTCACAATGCCCTCTTTGGCAGATCAGAGACAAGGGTCTGTCACCTGGGTGACCAGTGCAGAGTTATGATGTCACAATGCCCCCTTAGGCCGATCACGGACAGGGATCTGTCAACAGGGTGACAAAAGCAGAGTTAGGATGTCACAATGTCCCTTAGGCAGATCACGGACAAGGGCCTGTCACCTGGGTGACCAGTGCACAGTTATGATGTCACAATGTCCCCTTAGGCAGATGACATACAAGGGTGTTTCACCTGGGTGACTTGTGCAGAGATAAGATGTCACAATGCCCCCTTAGGCAGATCACAGAAAGGGGTCAGGCACCTGGGTTACCAGTGCAGAGTTTTGATGTCACAATGCCCTCTTTGGCAGATCAGAGACAAGGGTCTGTCACCTGGGTGACCAGTGCAGAGTTATGATGTCACAATGCCCCCTTAGGCAGATCACGGACAGGGATCTGTCACCAGGGTGACCAAAGCAGTGTTAGGATGTCACAATGTCCTTAAGGCAGATCACACAGAAGGGTCTTTCACCTGGGTGTCCTTTGCAGAGTTATGATGTCACAATGCCCCCTTAGGCAGATCACAGACAAGGGTCTGTCACCTGGCTGACCAGTGCAAAGTTATGATGTCACAATGCCCCCTTAGGCAGATCACAGACAAGGGTCTCTCACCATGGTGACCAGTGCAGTGTTATGATGTCACAATGCCCCCTTAGGCAGATCACAGACAAGGGTCTGTCACCACGGTGGCCAGTGCAGGGTTATGATGTCAAAATGCCCCCTTAGGCAGATCACAGGCAAAGGTATCTCACCTGGGAGACCAGTGCAGAATTATGATGTCACAATGCCCCCTTTGGCATATCAGAGACAAGGGTCTGTCTCCTGGGCGACAAGTGTAAAGTTGTGATGTCACAATGACCCCTTAGGCAGATAACGGGCAAGGGTCTGTCACCAGGGTTACCAGTGCAGAGTTATGATGTCACAATGTACCCTTTGGCAGATCAGAGACAAGGTTCTTTCTCCTGGGTGACACGTGCAGAGTTATGATGTCAGGATGCCCCCTTAGGCAGATCACAGACAAGGGTCTGTCACATGGGTGACCAGTGCGCAGTTCTGATGTCACAATGCCCCCTTAGGCAGATCACGGACAAAGGTCTGTCACCACGGTGACCAGTGCAGAGTTGTGATGTCACAATGCCCCCTTCGGCAGATCACAGACATGGGTCCGTCACCTGGGTGACCAGTGTACAGTTATGATGTCACAATGCCCCTTTAGGCAGATCACAGGCAAACGTCTGTCACAACGATGAACAGTGCAGAGTTATGATGTCACAGGGCGCCCTTAGGGAGAACACAGAGAAGTGTCTGCTTCTGGGTGACCAGTGAAGGTTTATGATGTCACTATGCCCCCTTAGGCAGATCACAGACAAGTGTCTGTCACCTGGGTGACCAGTGCACAGTTATGATGTCACAATGGCCCCTTAAGCAGATCACAGACAAGGGTCTGTCACCATGGTGACCTGTGCAGAGTTATGATGTCTCAATGCCCCCTTAGGCAGATCACACACAAGGGTCTTTCACCTGGGTGACCAGTGCAGAGTTATGATGTCAAAATGCCCCCTTAGGCAGATCACAGACAAGGGTCTGTCACCACGATGACCAGTGCAGAGTTATGATGTCACAATGCCCCAATAGGGAGATCACAGACAAGGGTCTGTCACCCGGGTGACCAGTGCAGAATTATGATGTCACAATGACCCGTTAGGCAGATCAGAGAAAAGGGCCTGTCACATGGGTGACTAGTGCAGAGTTATGGTGTCACAGTGCACCCTTAGGCAGATCACAGACAAGGGTCTGTCACCGGGTGACCACTGCCCAGTTATGATGTCACAATGACCCCTTAGGCAGGTCACAGCAAGAGTCTGTCACGTGTGTGAACAGTGCAGAGGTGTGATGTCACAATGCCCACATGGGGAGATTAAAGACAAGGTTCTGTCACCTGGGTGACCGGTGCAGAATTATGATGTCACAATGCCCGAAAGATCACAGTCAATGGTCTGTCACCTGTGTGACCAGTGCAGAGTTATGATGTCACAATGCCCCCTTTGGAAGATCACAGAGAAGGGTCTGTCACCTGGGTGACCAATACACAGTCATGATGTCACAATGGACCCTTAAGCAGAACACAGACAAGGGTCTGTCACCAAGGTGACCTGTGCAGAGTTATGATGTCACAATGTCCCCTTAGGTAGATAACACACAAGGGTCTGTCTCCTGGGTGACCCGTGCAGAGTTATGATGTCACAATGCCCCCTTAGCCACATAACAGAGAAGGGTCTGTAACCTTGGGGACCAGTGCAGAGTAATGATGTCACAATGCCCCCTTATGCAGATCACAGACAAGGGTCTTTCACCTGGGTGACGAGTGCAGAGTTATGTTGTCACAATGCACCCTTAGGCAGATCACAGACAAGGGTCTGTCACCACGATGACCAGTGTGGAGTTATGATGTCACAATGCCCCCTTAGGGAGATCACAGAAAAGGGTCTGTCACCTGGGTGACCAGTGCAGAGTTATGATGTCACAATGCCCCCTTAGGCAGATCACAGACAAGGTCGTCACCTGGGTGACCAGTGCTGAGTTATGACGTCACTATGCCCCCTTTGGCAGGTCAGAGACAATGGCCTGTCACCTGGGTGACCCATGAAGTGTTATGATGTCACAGTGCCCCCCTAGGCTGATCACAAACAAGATCCTGTCACATGGATGACCAGTGCAGAGGTATGATGTCACAATGCCCACTTAGGGAGATCAAAGACAACGTTCTGTCCCGTGGGTGAACAGTGTAGAATTATGATGTCACAATGCCCCCTTAGGCAGATCACAGACAAGCGTCTGTCACCTGGGTGACCAGTGCAGACTTACGTTGTCACAATGACCCTTAGGCAGATCACAGACAAGGGTCTGTCACCTTGGGGACCATTGCAGCATTATGTTGTCACAATGCCCCCTTAGGCAGATCAGAGACAAGGGACTTTCACCTGGGTGACCAGCGCAGAGTTATGATGTCAAAATGCCCCGTTAGGCAGATCAAAGACAAGGCTTTGTTACCTCACTGAACAGTGCAGAGTTGTGCTGTCACAATGCCACCTTAGGGAGATCACATGCAAGAGTCTGTCACCTGGGTGACCCATGGAGAGGTATGATGTGACAATGCCACCTAAGGCAGATCACAGATAATGGTCTGTAACCTGGGTGATCAGTGGAGAGTTATGATGTCACAATGCCCCCTTAGGCAGATCACAGACAAGGGTCTTTCACCTGAGTGACCAGTGCAGAGTTATGGTGTCAGAATGTCTCCTTAGGCAGATGACAGACAAGGGTATGTCACCAGGATGACCAGTGCAGAGTTATGATGTCACCATGCCCCCTTAGGGAGATCACAGAATAGGGTCTGTCACCTGGGTGACCAGTGCAGAGATATGACGTCAAAATGCCCCCTAAGTCAGATCACAGACAAGGGTCTGTCACCTGGGTGACCAGTGCAGAGTCATCATGTCACAACGGCCCCTTCGGCAGATCAGAGACAATGGCCTGTCACCTGCGTGACCCGTGCAGGGTTATGATGTCACAATGCCCCCTTAGGCAGATTACAGACGAGATCCTGTCACCTGGGTGACCAGAGCAGTGTTCTGATGTCACAATGCCCCCATAGGCAGTTCACAGGCAAGGGTCTGTCACCTGCGTGACCAATGCAAAGTTAAGATGTCACAATGCACCCTTAGGCAGATCACAGACAAAGATCTGTCACTTTGGTAACCAGTGCAGAGTTAGGGTGTCACAACGACCCCATCGGCAAATCAGAGACAATGACCTGTCACCTCCGTGACCCGTGCAGGGTTATGATGTCACAATGCCCCCTTGGACAGATCACAGACAAGGTTCTGTCACCTGGATGCCCAGTGCAGAGTTATGATGTCACAATGCCCCCTTAGGGAGATCTCAGACATGGGTCTTTCACCTGGGCGACGAGTGCAGAGCTATGATGTCACAATGCCCCCTTAGGCAGATCAGAGACAGTGTCTGTCACCTTGGTAACCAGTGCAGAGTTATGATATCATCATGCCCCTTTAGGCAGATCACAGACAAGTGTCTGACACCTGGGTGACCAGTGCAGTGTTATGATGTCACAAAGCCCCTAAGGCATATCACAGACAAGGGTCTGTAACCTGTGTGATCAGTGCAGGGTTATGATGTCACAATGTCCCCTTAGGAAGATCGGAGACAAGGTTCTGTCACCTGGGTGACCAGTACAGATTTATGATGTCACAATGCCCCCTTTGGCAGATCACGGGCAAGGGTCTGTCACCAGGGTGACCAGTGCAGAGTTATGATGTCACAATGCCCCTGTAGGCAGATCACAGACAAGAGTCTGTCACCTGGATGACCAGGGCAGAGTTATGATGTCACAATGCGCCCTTAGGCAGATCACAGACAAGAGTCTGTCACCTGGGTGACCAGTGTCCAGTTATGGTGTCACAATTACCCCTTAGGCAGCTCACCGACAAGAGTCTGTCACATGTGTGAACAGGGCAGAAGTATGATGTCACAATGCCCACTTAGGGAGATTAAAGACAAGGTTCTGTCACCTGGTTGACCAGTGCTGAATTATGATGTCACAATGCCCCCTTAGGCAGATCACAGGCAAGTGTCTGACACCTGGGTGACCCATGCAGAGGTATGACGTCACAATGCCCCCTTAGGCAGATCACAGACAATGGTCTGTCACGCGGGTGATCAGTGCAGAGTTATGTTGTCACAATGCCCCCTTTGGCAGATCACAGACAAGGGTCTTTCACCTGAGTGACCAGTGCAGACTTATGATGTCACAATGCCCCCTTAGGCAGATCACAGACAAGGTTCTGTCACCACAATGACCAGTGCAGAGTTATGATGTCATAATGCCCCCTTAGGGCGATCACAGTAAAGGGTCTGTCACCTGGGTGACCAGTGCAGAGATATGATGTCACAATGCCCCCAGGGCAGATCACAGACAAGGGTCTGTCACCAGGGTGACCAGTGCACAGTTATCATGTCACAACGCCCCTTCGGCAAATCAGAGACAATTGCCTCTCCCCTCCATGACCCGTGCAGGGTTATGATGTCACAATGCCCCCTTAGACAGATCACAGAAAATGTTCCGTCACCTGGGTGCCCAGTGCAGAGTTATGATGTCACAATGCCCCCTTAGGGAGATCTCAGACAAGGGTCTTTCACCTGGGCGACGAGCGCAGAGCTATGATGTCACAATGCACCTTTAGGCAGACCACAGACAGGGGTCTGTCACCTTGGTAACCAGTGCCGAGTTATGACATCATAATGCCCCCTTAGGCAGATCACAGACAAGTGTCTGACACCTGGGTGGCCAGTGCAGTGTTATGATGTCACAAAGCCCCTTAGGCATACCACAGACAAGGGTTTGTAACCTGTGTGACCAGTGCAGGGCTATGATGTCACAATGCCCCCTTAGGCAGATCGGAGACAAGGTTCTGTCACCTGGGTGACCAGTATAGAGTTATGATGTCACAATGCCCCCTTTGGCAGATCACAGACAAGGGTCTGTCACCTGGGTGACCAGGGCAGAGTTATGATGTCACAATGCCCACTTAGGCAGATCACAGACAATGGTCTGTCACCTGGGTGAGCAGTGCAGGTTTATGATGTCACAATGCCACCTCAGGCAGATCAGAGACAAGGGTGTGTCACCTGGGTCACCAGTGTAGTTTTATGATGTGAAAATGCCCCCTTAGGCAGATCACGGACAAGGGTCTGTCTCCTGGGTGACCAGTGCAGGGTTATGATGTCACAATGTCCCCTTAGGCAGATCAGAGACAAGGGTCTGTCACCTGGGAGACCAGTGCAGCTTTATGATGTCACAATGCACCCTTAGGCAGATCACAGACAAGGGTCTGTCAACAGGGTGACTAGTGCACTATAGTGATATCGCGAGGCCCCCTTAGGCATATCACAAACATAGGTCTGTCACCTGGGTGACCAGTGCAGACTTATGATATCACAATGCCCCCTTCGGCAGATCACAGACAAGGGCCTGTCACGTGAGTGACCAGCGCAGAGTTATCATGTCACAATGCCCCCTTAGGCCGATTAAAGACCAGGTTCTGTCACCTGGGTGTCCAGGGAAGAATTATGATGTCACAATGCCCTCTTAGGCAGATCATAGACAGGGGTCCGTAACCTGCGTGGAGGTGCACAGTTGTGATGTCACAATGCCCGCTTTGACAGATCACAGACAAGGGTTGGTCACCACGGTGACCAGTGCAGAGTTATGATGTCACTATGCCCCCTTAGTCAGATCACAGACAAGGGTCTGTGACCCGGGTGACCAGTGCAGGGTTAGGATGTCACAATGCCTTTTTAGGCAGATCACACACAAGCGTCTCTCACCTTGGTGACCCGTGCAGAGTTATGATGTCACAATGACCCATTAGGCAGATAACGGACAAGGGAGTGTCAGTAGGGTGACCAGTGCAGAGTTATGATGTCACAATGCCCCCTTAGGCATATCACAGACAAGGGTCTGTCACCTGGGTGACAAGTGCGGAGTTATGATATCACAATGCCCCCTTAGGCAGATCACAGAGAAGGTTCCGTCACCTGGGTGAGCAGTGCAGAGATATTATGTCAGAATGCCCCCTTAGGAACATCACAGACAATGGTCTGTCACCTGGGTGACCAACGTAGAATTATGATGTCACAATATCCCTTTAGGTAGATCACAGACAAGGGTCTCTCACCTGGGTGTCAAGTGCAGGGTTATGATGTCACAATGCCCCCTTAGGCAGATCTCAGCCAAGGGTCTTTCACCTGGGTGATGAGTGCAGAACTATGATGTCACAAGACCACCTTAGGCAGATCATAGACAAGGGTCTGTCACCTAGGTGACCAGTGCAGAGTTATGATGTCACAATGCCCCCATAGGCAGACCACAGGCAAGGTTCTGTGAGCAGGGTGACCAGTGCAGAGTTATGATGTCAGAATGCCCCCTTAGGCAGTTCAGAGACAGGGTTCCTTCACCTGGGTGACCAGTGCACAGTTGTGATGTCACAATGACCCTTTGAAAGATCACAGACAAGGGTCTGTCACCTGGGTGACCAGCGCAGAGTTATGATGTCAAAATGCCCCCTTAGGCAGATCAAAGACAGGGTTCTGTCTCCTGGGGGTCCAGAGAAGAATTAGGATGTCACAATATCCCCTTAGGCAGATCACAGACAAGGGTCTGTCACCTGGGTGACCAGCACGGAGTTATGATGCCCCCTTGGGCGGATCAGAGACAAGGGTCTGTCACCTGGGTGACAAGAGCAGAGTTATGATGTCACAATGCCCCCTGAGGGAGATCACAGACATGGGTCTGTCACCGGTGTGACCAGCGCACAGTGGTGATGTCACAATACCACCTCTGATAAATCACAGACAATGGTCTGTCACCACGGTGACCAATGCAGAGTTGTGATGACACAATGCCCCCTTAGGCACATCACAGGCAAGGGTCTGTCACCTGGGTGACCAGTGCAGAGTTATGGTGTCACAATGCACACTTACGCAGATAACAGAAAAGGGTCTGTCACCTGGGAGACCAGTGCAGGGTTATGATGTCACAATGCCCCCTTAGGCAGATCAGAGACAAGGGTCAGTTACCATCGTGACCGGAGCAGAGTTACGATGTCACAATGCCCCGTTAGGCAAATCACAGACAAGGGTCTGTCACCTGGGTGACTAGTGCAGAGTTATGAAGTCACAATGCCTCCTTAGGCATATCACAGACAAGGGTTTGTCACCTGGGTGACCACTGCAGAGTTATGATGTCACAATGCCCCCTTAGGCAGATCACGGACAAGGGTCTGTCACCTGGGTGACTAGTGCCGAGTTATGAAGTCACAATGCCTCCTTAGGCATATCACAGACAAGGATTTGTCACCTGGGTGACCACTGCAGAGTTATGATATCACAATGCCACCTTAGGCAGATCACAGACAAGGGCCTATCACCTGGGTGACCATCGCAGAGTTATGATGTCACAATGTCCCCTTAGGCAGATCACAGACCAGGTTCTGTAACCTGGGTGTCCAGTGAAGAATTATGATGTCACAATGCCCCCTTAAGCAGATCACAGACAAGGGTATCTCACCTGGGTGACCAGCACAGAGTTATGATGTCACAATGCCCCCTTAGGCAGATCAGAGACAAGGGTCTGTCAACTGGGTGACCAGTGCTGCGTTATGATGACACCATGCCCCCTTAGGCAGATCATGGGCAAGGGTCTGTCACCAGGGTGTCCAGTGCAGTGTTATCATGTCACAATGCCCCCTTAGGCATATCACAGACAAGGGTCTATCACCTGTGTGGCCAGTGCAGAGTTATCATATCACAATGACCCCTTAGGCAGATCACAGACAAGGGTGTGTCACCTGGGTGCCCATTGCAGAGTTATGATGTCACAATGCCCCCTTAGGAAGATCTCAGAAAATGGTCTTTCCCTGGGTGACGAGTGCAGAACTATGATGTCACAATGCCCCCTTAGGCAGATCACAGACAAGGGTCTGTCACCTGGGTGACCAGCGCAGAGTTTGGATGCCACAATGCCCCCTTAGGCACATCAAAAAGAAGGGTATGTCACCTGGTTGTCCAGTTCAGAGTTATGATGTCACAATGCCCCCTTAGGCAGATGACAGACAAGGGTCTGTCACCTGGGTGACCAGCGCTGGGTTATGATTTCACAATGCCCCCTTAAGCAGATGACAGACAAGGGCCTGTCACCTGGGTGACCAGTGCAAGGTTATGATGTCACAACGCCCACTTAGGCAGATCAAAGACAAAGGTCTGTCACCTGGGAGACCAATGCAGTATCATGGTGTCACAATGCCCCCTTACGCAGATCTCAGACAAGGGTCTGTCACCTGTGAGACCAGTGGACAGTTATTCTGTCAAAATGCACCCTTAGGCATATCACAGACAAGGGTCTGTCCCCTGAGTGACCAGTGCAGAGTTATGATGTCACAATGGCCCCTTAGGCAGATCACAGACAAGGGTCTGTCAGCAGGGTGACCAGTGCAGAGGTATGATCTCACAATACCCCCTTAGGCAGATCACAGACAGGGGTCCGTCACCTGGGTGACCAGTGCACAGTTGTGATGTCACAATGCCCTCTTTGACAGATCACAGACCAGGGTCTGTCACCAGGAGACCGGGGCAGAGTTACGATGTCACAATGCCCCCTTAGGCAGATCAGAGAGAATGGTCTGACATCTGGGTGACCAGTGCAGAGTAATGATGTCACAATGCCCCCTTCGCAGATCACAGAAAGGGGTCCGTCACGTGGGTGACCAGTGCACAGTTGTGATGTAACAGTGCATTCTTTGACAGATCACAGACAAGGGTCTGTCACCAGTGTGACCAGTGCAGAGTTATGATAACCCAATGCCCCCTTAGGCAGATCACAATCAAGGGCCTGTCATCCGGGTGACCAGCGCAGAGTTATGATGTCACAATGCCCCCTTAGGAATATCAAAGACAAGGTTCTGACACCTGTGTGTCCAGTGAAGAATTATGATTTCACAATGCCCCCATAGTCAGATCACAGACAAGGTCTTTAGCCTGGGTGACCAGAGCAGAGTTATGATGTCACAGTGCCCCCTTAGGCTGATCACAGACAAGGTTCTGTCACGTGGGTGACCAGTGCACAGTTATGATGTCACAATGCCCCCTTAGTCAGATCACAGATAAGGGTATGTCACCACGGTGTCCAGTGCAGAGTTATGATGTCAAAATGCCCCCTTCGGCAGATCACATGCAAGGGTCTGTCACCCGGGTGACCAGTGCAGGGTTACGGTGTCACAATGCCCATTTAGGCAGATCACACACAAGCGTCTATCACCTGGGTGACCCGTGCAGAGTTATGATGTCACAATGCCCCTTTAGGCAGATCACAGACAACGTTCTCTCACCTGGGTGACCAGCGAAGAGTTATGATGTCACAATGCTACTTTAGACATATCACAGATAAGGTTCTGTCACCTTGGTGACCAGTGCAGAGTTATGATATCACAATGCCCCCTTAGGCAGATCACAGACAAGGGCCTGTCACCTTGGTGACCAGTGCAGAGTTATGATGTCACAATGCCCCCTTAGGCAGTTCTCAGACAAGGGTCCTTGACCTGGGTGTCCAGTGCAGAGCTATGATGTCACAATGTCACCTTAGGCAAATGACGGACAATGGTCTGTCACCAGGGTGACCAGTGCACTGTGATGATGTCACAATGCCCCCTTAGGCAGATCACGGACAAGAGTCTTTCACCCGAGTATCCAGTGCAGAGTTATGATATCATGATGCCCCCTTAGGCAGATCACAGACAAGGACATGTCACCAGAGTGACCAGTGCAGAGTTATGATGTCACAATGCCCCCTTAGGCAGTTCTCAGACAAGGGTCCTTAACTTGGGTGACCAGTGCAGAGCTATGATGTCACAATGCCCCCTTAGGCAGATGACAGACAAGGGTCTGTCACCTGGGTGACCAGTGCAGAGTTATGATGTCACAATGCCCCCTTAGGCAAATCACAGAGAAGGGTCTTTCACCTGCGTGATCCGTGCAGGGTTATGATGTCACAATGCCCCCTTAGGCAGATGACGGACAAGGGTCTGTCACCAGCTTGACCAGTGCACAGTTATGATGTCACAATGTCCCTTTAGGCAGATCACGGAAAAGGGTCTTTCACCCGGGTAACCAGTGCAGAGTTATGATATCACAATGCCCCCTTAGGCAGATCACAGACAAGTGTCTGTCACCTGGGTGACCAGCGAAGACTTATGATGTCACAATATCCCCTTAGGTAGATTACAGAGAAGGGTCTCTCACCTGGGTGACCAGCGCAGAGTTATGATGTCACATTGCCCCCTTAGGGAGATCACAGACATGGGTCTGTCAGCTATGTGACGAGTGAAGAACTATGATGTCACAATGCCACCTTAGGCAAATCAGAGACAATGGTCTGTCACCTGGGTGACCAGTGCAGAGTTATGATGTCACAATGCCCCCTTAGACATATCACAGAGAAGGGTCTGTCACATGGGTGACCAGTGCAAAGTTATGAAGTCACAATGCCCCTTTAGGCAGATCACAGACAGGGGTCCGTCACCTTTGTGACCAGTGCAGTTGTGATGTCACAATGCCCCCTTTGACAGATCACAGAGAAGGGTCTGTCACCATGGTGACAAGTGCAGGGTAATGATGTCACAATGACCCCTTAGGCAGATCACAAAGAAGGGTCTGTCACCTGGGTGACCACTGCAGGGTTATGATGTCACAATGCCCCCTTAGGCAGACCACGGAAAAGGGTCTGTCACAAGGGTGACCTGTGCAGGGTTATGATGACGCGAGGCCCCCTCAGTTAGATCACAGACAAGGGTCTTTCACCTGGGTGACCAACGCAGACTTATGATATCACAGTGCCCCCTTAGGCAGATCACAGACAAGGGTATGTCAACTGGCTGACCAGTGAACAGTTATGATGTCACAATGCCCCCATGGGCAGATCACAGACAAGGGTCTGACACCTGGGTGACCAGTGCAGATTTATGATGTCACAATGCCCCCTTAGGCAGATCACAGTCAAGGGCCTGTCACCAGGGTGACCAGTGCAGAGTTATGATGTCACATTGCCAACTTAGACAAATCACTGACAAGGGTCTGTCACCTGGGTAACGGGGAAAGAGTTATGATGTCACAATGCCCCCTTAGGCAGATCACAGACAGGGGTCTGTCACACTGGTGACCAGTGCAGAGTTATGATGTCACAATGACCCCTGAGGCAGATCACAGACAAGCGTCTGTCACCTGGGTGACCAGTGCAGAGTTATGATATCACAATTCCCTCTTAGGCAGAACACATACAAGGGTCTGTCACCAGGGTAACCTGTGCAGATTTACGATGTCACAATGCCCACAAAGGCAAATCACAGACAAGGGTCTTTCACCTGGGTAACAAGTGCAGAGTTATGATATCACAATGCCCCCTTAGGCAGATCACAGAGAAGGGTCTATCACCTGGGTGACCAGTGCGGAATTAGATGTCACAATGTCCCCTTAGGCAGATCACAGACACGGGTCTGTCACCTGCGGGACCAGTGCAGAGTTATGATGTCACAATGCCACCTTAGGCAGATCAGAGACAATGGTCTGACATCTGGGTGACCAGTGCAGAGTAATGATGTCACAATGCCCCCTTCGCAGATCACAGACAGGTGTCCGTCACCTGGGTGACCAGTGCACAGTTGTGATGTCACAGTGCCCCCTTTGACAGATCACAGACAAGGGTCTGTCACCACGGTGACCAGTGCAGAGTTATGGTGACACAATGCCCCCTTAGGTGGATCACAGTCAAGAGTCTGTCACCTGGTTGACCAGTGCAGGGTTATGATGTCACATTGCCCCCTTAGACAGATCATAGACAAGGGTCTGTCACATGGGTGTCCAGTGCAGAGTTATGAAGTGACAATGGCCCCTTAGCCAGATCACAGACATGGGTCTGTCACCACGGTGACCAGTGGAGAGTTGTGATGTCACAATGTCCCCTTAGGCAGATCACAGACAGGGGTCTATCACCTGGGTGTCGAGCACAGGGTTATGATGTCACAATGCCTCCTTAGGCATATCAGAAACAAGGGTCTGTCACCTGGGTGACCAGTGCAGAGTTATGAAGTCACAATGGCTCCTTAGTCAGAACAGAGACAAGGGTCTGTCACTACGGTGACCAGTGCACAGGTATGATGTCACAGTGCCCCCTTAGGCATATCACAGACAGGGTTCTGTCACCTCGGTAACCACTGCAGAGTTATGATATCACAATGCCCCATTTGGAAGATAACGGACAAGGAAATGTCACCAGGGTGACCAGTGCAGAGTTATGATGTCACATTGCCCACTTAGACAAATCACAGACAAGGGTCTGTCACCTGGGTAACCGGGGAAGAGTTATGATGTCACAATGCCCCCTTAGGCAGATCACAGACAGGGGTCTGTCACATTGGTGACCAGTGCAGAGTTATGATGTCACAATGACCCCTGAGGCAGATCTCAGAAAAGCTTCTGTCACCTGGGTGACCAGTGCAGAGTTATGATATCACAATTCCAGCTTAGGCAGAACACATACAAGGGTCTGTCTCCTGGGTAACCTGTGCAGATTTACGATGTCACAATGCCAACATAGGCAGATCACAGACAAGGGACTGTTACCAAGATGACCACCGCAGAGTTATGATGTCACAGTGCCCCCTTAGTGAGATCACAGACAAGGTTCTGTCACCTGGGTGACCAGTGCATATTTATGATGTCACAATTCCCCCTTAGGCAGATTGAAGACAAGGGTCTGTCACCACGGTGAGCAGTGCAGAATTATGATGTCACAATGCCCCCTTAGGCAGATCATAGAAAAGGGTATGTCACCTGGGTGACCAGTGCAGAGGTATGATGTCACAATGCCCCCTTAGGTATATCACAGACAAGGGTTTGTCACCTAGGTGACCAGTGCACGGTTCTGATGTCACTATGCCCCCTTAGGCAGATGAGAGACCAGGGTCTGTCATCTGGTTGACCAGTGCCGTGTTATGATGCCACAATGCCCCCTTAGGCAGTTCACGGGCAATGGTCTGCCATAACGGTGAGCAGTGAAGTGTTATGATGTCACAATGCCCCCTTAGGCAAAACAGGCAAAAGAGTCTGTCACCAGGGTGACCAGTGCAGAGTTATGATGTCACAATGCCCCGTTAGGAGATCACAGAGAAGGGTCTGTCAGCAGGGTGACCAGTGCGGAGTTATGATATCACAATGCCCCTTAAGGCAGATCACAGACAAGGGTCTCTCTCCTGGGTGACCCGTGCAGTGTTATGATGTCACAATGCACCCTTAGGCAGATCACAGACAAGGGTTTTTCACCTGGCTTACCAGTGCAGAGTTATGATGACACAATTCCCCCTTAGACAGATCTCAGATAAGGGTCTGTGACCTGGGTGACCAGTGAGCAACTATGATTACATAATGCCCCCTTACTCAGATCACAGACAAATGTCGGTCAACACGGTGACTAGTGCAGAATTATGATGTCACAATGCACCATTTGGCAGATCACAGACAATGGTCTTTCATCTGGGTGACCAGTGCAGATTTATGATATGACAATGCCCCTTTAGGCAGATCACAGACAAGCGCCTGACACCTGAGTGACCAGTGCAGAGTTATGATGTCACAAAGCCCCCTTAGGACGATCACAGATAGGGGTCTTTTACCTGGGTGACAAGTAAATATTTATGATGTCACAGAGCCCCCTTAGGCAGATCACAGACAAGGGTCCGTCAACTGGGTGACAAGTGCACAGTTGTGAGGTCACAATGCCCCTTTAGACAGATCACAGAGAAGGGTTTGTCACCACGGTGACCAGTGCAGATTTATGATGTCATAGTGCACCCTTAGGCAGATCACAGACAGGGGTATGTCACCTGGGTGACCGGTGCAGAGTTATGATGTCACAATGCCCTTTAGGCAGATCACAGACAAGGGTCTTTCACCTGGGTAACCCATGCAGAGTTATGATGTCACAATGCCCCATTAGGCAGATAACGGACAAGGAACTGGCACCAGGGTGACCAGTGCGGAGTTATGATGTCAAAATGCCCCCTTAGAGAGATCACAGACAAGGGTCTGTCACCTGGGGGACCAGTGCAGAGTTATGATGTCACAATGCCCCTTAGGCAGGTCACAGACATGGGTCTGTCACCTGGGTGACAAGTGTAGTGTTATGATGTCACAATGCCCCTTTAGGTAGATCACAGACAAGGGTTTCTCACCTGGGTGACCCGTGCAGAGTGATGATTTCACAATGCTCCCTTAGGCAGATCACAGACATGGGTCTGCCACCTGGGTGACCAGTGAAGGGTTACAATGTCACAGTGCCCCATTAGGGAGATCACGGGCAAGGGTCTGTCACCAGGGTGACCAGTGCAGGGTTATGATGTCACAATGCCCCCTTAGGCAGATCAGAGACAAGGGTCTGTCATCTGGGTGACCAGTGCAGATTTATGATGTCACAATACCCCCTTAGGCAGAGCACAGACATGGGCCTGTCACCTGGGTGACCAGTGAAGAGTTATGATGTCACAATGCCCCTTAGGCAGATCAAAGACAAGGGTTTGTCACCACAGTGACCAGTGCAGAGGTATGATGTCACAATGCCCCCTTAGGCAGACCACAAACAAGGGTCTGTCAGCTGGGTGACCAGCGCAGAGTTATGATGTTCCAATGCCCCCTTAGGCACATCACAGACATGGGTCTGTCACCTAGGTGGTGAGTACAAAATTATGATGTCACAATGCCCACTTTGGCATATCAAAGACAAGGGTCTGTCATCTGGAAGACCTGTTACGAATTACGATGTCACAATGCCCCCTTAGGGAAACGGCAGACAATTGTCTGTCACCTGGGTGACAAGTGCAGAGTTATGATGTCACAATGCCCCCTTAGGCAGATCACAGACAAGGGTCTGTCACCTGGGTGACCAGTGCAAAGTTATGATGTGACAATGCCCCGTTAGGCAGATCAAACACAAGGGTCTCTGACCGCGGTGACCAGTGCATGTTTATGATGTCAGAATGCCCCCATAGGGAGATGACAGACAAGTGTCTGTCAGCTGGGTGACCAGTGCTGAGTTATGATGTCGCACCGCCCCCTTAGGCAGATCAAAGACAAGGTTCTGCCACCTGGGTGACCAGAGCAGGGTTATGATGTCACAATGCCCGCCTTAGGCAGATCACAGTCAAGGTCCTGTCACCTGGGTGACCAGTGCAGAGATTTGATGTCACAATGCACCGTTAGGCAGATCACAGACAAGGTTCTGTCAAAAGGGTGACCAGTGCAGAGTTATGATGTCAGAATGCTCCCTTAGGCAGATCACAATCAAGGATCTTTCACCAGGGTGACCAGTGCACAGTTATGATGTCACAATGCCCACTTAGGCAGATCAAAGAGAAGAGTCTGTCACCTGGGTGACCAGAGCACAGTTATGATGTCACAATGCCCCCTTAGGCAGATCACAGACAATGTTCTGTCACATCGGTGACCAGTGCAGAGTTATGATGTCACAATGCCCCCTTCGGTAGATCAGAGACAAGAGTTTGTCCCTTGGGTGACCAGTGCAGAGTTGTGATGTCACAATGCCCCCTTAGGGTGATCACAGACAAGGGTCTGTACCCTGGGTGACCAGTGCAGAGTTGTGATGTCACATTACCCCCATAGGCAGATCAGAGACAAGGGCCTGTCACCGGGGTGACCAGTGCCGAGTTATGATGTCACAATGCCCCCTTAGGCAGTTCATGGCAAGGGTCTCTAACCAGGGAGATAAGTGCAGATTTATGATGTCACAATACCCCTTAGGCAGATCACGGACAAGGTTCTGTCACCTGGGTGACCAGTGCAGAGTTATGATGTCACAATGCCCCCTTAGGCAGATCACAGACAAGGTTCTGCCACCTGGGTGACCAGTGCAGAGTTATGATATCACAATGCCACCTTAGGCAGATCACATACAAGGGTCTGTCACCTGGATGACCTGGGCAGAGTTATGATGTCACAACGCCCACTTAGGCAGATCACAGAAAAGGGCCTGTCACCTGGGTGACCAGTGCAGAGTTATGATGTCACAATGCGCCCTTAGGCAGATCACAGACAAGGTTCTATCACCTGCGTGACAAGTGCAGAGTGATGATGTCACAATGCCTGCTTAGGCAGATCAGAGTCAAGGGTCTGTCTTCTGGGTGACTAGTGCAGAGATATGATGCCACAATGCCCCCTTAGGCGGATCACAGACAAGGGTCTGTCACCTGGGTGACCAGTGCAGAGTTATGATGTCCCAATGCCCCCTTAGGCAGATCAGAGACAAGGGTCTGTCACCTCGGTGACAAGTGCAGAGTTATGATGTCACAATGCGCCCTTAGGCAGAACACTGACAAGGGTCTGTAACCGGGGTGACCAGTGCAGAGTTATGATGTCACAATGCCCATTTAGGTAGATCACGGACAAGGGTCTGTCACCTGGGTGACCAGTGCAGAGTTATGATGTCACAATGACCCCTTAGGCACATCACATACAAGGGTCTGTCACCTGGATGACCAGTGCAGTGTCATGATGTTACTTTACCCCCTTAGGCAGATCACAGACAAGGGTCTGTCACCACGGTGACCAGTGCAGGGTTATGATGTCACAAAGCAACCTTAGGTAGATTACAGCCATGGGTCTTTCACCTTGGTGACCATTGCTGAGTCATGATGTCACAACGCCCCCTTAGGCAGATCACAGATAAGGTTCTGTCACCTGGGTTACCAGTGCAGGGTTATGATGTCACAATGCCCCCTTACTAAGATCACAGACTAGGGTCTCCCACCACGGTGACCAGTGCAGAGTTATGATGTCACAATGCCCATTTACGCAGATCACAGTCAAGGGTCTGTTACCTGGGTGACCCGGGCACATTTATGATGTCACAATGCCCTCTTTGGCAGATCACAGGCAAGGGTCTGTCACCTTGGTGACCACTGCAGGGTTATAATGTCACAATGACCCCTTAGGCAGATCAGAGACAAGGGTCTGTGACATGGGTGACCAGTGCAGAGTTATGATGTCACAATGCCCCCTTAGGTAGATCACGGACAAGGGTCTGTCACCTGGGTGACCAGTGCAGAGTTATGATGTCACAATGACCCCTTAGGCACATCACATACAAGGGTCTGTCACCTGGATGACCAGTGCAGTGTCATGATGTTACTTTACCCCCTTAGGCAGATCACAGACAAGGGTCTGTCACCACGGTGACCAGTGCAGGGTTATGATGTCACAAAGCAACCTTAGGTAGATTACAGCCATGGGTCTGTCACCTTGGTGACCATTGCTGAGTCATGATGTCACAACGCCCCCTTAGGCAGATCACAGATAAGGTTCTGTCACCTGGGTTACCAGTGCAGGGTTATGATGTCACAATGCCCCCTTACTAAGATCACAGACTAGGGTCTCCCACCACGGTGACCAGTGCAGAGTTATGATGTCACAATGCCCATTTACGCAGATCACAGTCAAGGGTCTGTCACCTGGGTGACCCGGGCACATTTATGATGTCACAATGCCCTCTTTGGCAGATCACAGGCAAGGGTCTGTCACCTTGGTGACCACTGCAGGGTTATAATGTCACAATGACCCCTTAGGCAGATCAGAGACAAGGGTCTGTGACATGGGTGACCAGTGCAGAGTTATGATGTCACAATGCCCTCTTCGGCAGATCACGGGTAAGGGTTTATCAGCAGAGTGACCCGTGCAGAGTTAGGATGTCACAATGCCCCGTTAGACAGATCACAGATTAGGAACTGTAACGTGGGTTACCAGTGAAGTGTTAAGATGTCACAATGCCACCTTAGGCAGATCACAAAAAAGGGTCTGTCAGCTGGGTGACCAGTGCAGAGTTATGGTGTTACAATGCCCCCTTAGGCACATCACAGACATGGGTCTGTCACCTAGGTGACGAGTACAAAGTTATGATATCACAATGCCCACTTTGGCATATCAAAGACAAGGGTCTGTCATCTGGAAGACCAGTTCAGAATTACGATGTCACAATGTCCCCTTAGGCAAATGGCAGACAATTGCCTGTCACCTGGGTGACCAGTGCAGAGTCATGATGTCACAATGCCCGCTAAGGCAGATCACAGACAAGGGTCTGTCACCTGGGTTACCAGTGCACAGTTATGATGTGACAACGCCCCGTTAGGCAGATCACACACAAGGGTCTCTCACCGCGGTGACCAGTGCAGGTTTATGATGTCACAATGCCCCCTTAGGGAGATGACAGACAAGGGTCTGTAAGCTGGGTGACCAGTGCTGAGATATGAAGTCACAATGTTCCCTTAGGTAGATCACAGAGAAGGGTCTGTCACATGGGTGACACGTGCAGAGTTATGATGTCACAATGCCCTCTTAAGCATATCACACACAAGGGTCTGTCACATGGGTGACCAGTGCAGAGTTATGATGTCACAATGCTCCCTTAGGCAGATCACACTCAAGGATCTTTCATCTGGGTGATCAGTGCACAGTTATGATGTCACAATGCCCCCTTAGGCAGATCAAAGACAAGAGTCTGTCACCTGGGTGAGCAGTGCACAGTTATGATGTCACAATGCCCACTTAGGCAGATCACAGACAAGGTTCTGTCAAAAAGGTGACCATTGCATAGTTATGATGTCACAATGCCCCTTAGGGAGATCACAGACAAGGGTTTGTCCCCTGGGTGACCAGTGCAGTGTTGTGATGTCACAATGCCCCCTTAGGGAGATCACAGACAAGGGTCTGTACTCTGGGTGACCACTGCAGAGTTATGATGTCACATTGCCCCCTTAGGCAGATCAGAGACAAGGGTCTGTCACCTGGCTGACCAATGCCGAGTTATGTTGTCACAATGCCCCCTTAGGCAGTTCACGGACAAGGGTTTCTAACCAGGGTGACCAGTGCAGAGTTATGATGTCACAATGCCCCTTAGGCAGACAACGGACATGGGTCTGTCACCTGGGTGACCAGTGCAGAGTTATGATGCCACAATGGCCCCTTAGGCAGATCACACACAAGGTTCTGTCACCTGTATAACCAGGGCAGAGTTATGATGTCACAAGGCTCACTTAGGCAGATCACAGTCAAGGGCCTGTAACCTGCGTGACCCGTGCAGAGTTCTGATGTCACAATGCCCCTGAGGCAGATCAAAGACAAGGGTCTGTCACATGGGTGTCAAGTGCAGAATTATGATGTCACAATGCCCCCTTAGGCGGTTCACACAGAAGGGTCTGTCACCTGGGAGACCAGTGCAAAGTTATGACGTCACTTTGCCCCCTTAGGCAGGTCACAGACAAGGGTCTGTCACCACGGTGGGCGGTGCAGAGTTATGATGTCACAATGCCGCCTTAGGCAGATCACAGAAAAGGTCTGTCACCTGGGTGACCCATGCAGAGTTATGATGTCACAATGCCCCCTTAGGCAGATCATAGACAAGGGTCTGTCACCTGTGTGACCAGTGCAGAGTTATGATGTCACAATGCCTCCACAGGCAGATCACATACAACGGTCTGTCACCTGGGTAACAAGTGCAGAGTTATGATGCCACAATGCCCCCTCAGGAAGATCAAAGGCAAGGGTCTCTCACCATCGTGACCAGTGCAGAGTTATGATGTTACAATGTCCCCTTAGGCAGATCACAGACAAGGGTCTGTCACCTGGGTTACAAGTGCAGAGTTATAATGTCACAATACCGCCTGAGTCAGATCACATCCAAGGGTCTTTCAACTGGGTGACCAGTGCAGAGTTATGATGTCTCAATGCCCCCTTAGGCAGATCACAGACAAGGGTCTGTCACCTGGGTGACCAGTGCACAGTTATAATGCCACAATGGCCCCCTTAGGCAGATCACAGACAAGGGAGTGACACCACGGTGACCAGTGCAGAGTTACGATGTCACAATGCCCCCGTAAGCAGATCACAGACAAGGGTCTGTCACATGGGTGACCAGTGCAGAGTTATGATGTCCCAATGCCCACTTCGGAAGATCACAGACAAGGGTCTGTCACCTGCGTGACCAGTGCACAGTTATGATGTCACAATGCCCCCTTAGGCAGGTCACAGACAAGGGACTCTCACAACGGTGACCAGTGCAGAGTTATGATGTCACAATGCGCCTTAGGCAGATCACAGACAAGGGTCTCTCACAACGGTGACCAGTGCAGAGTTATGACATCACAATGCCCCCATAGGCAGATCACAGTCAAGGGCCTGTCACCTGGGTGACCCGTGCAGAGTTATGAAGTCACAATGCCCGCTTAGGCAGATCACTGACAAGTGTCTGTCACCTGGGTGACCAGTGCAGAATTATGATGTCACAGTGCCCCTTAGGCAGATTAAAGACAAGGATCTGTCACCGGCGTGCCCAGTACAGATTTATGATGTCACAATGCACCCTTATGCAGATCACAGAGAAGGGTCTGTCACCGGGGTGACAAGCGCAGAGTTATGATGTCACATTGACACCTTAGGCAGATCACAGACAAGGGTCTTTCAACTGGGTGACCAGTGCAGAGTTAAGATGTCACAATGCCCCCTTGGGCAGATCACAGAAAAATGTATATCACCTGGGTGACGAGTGCACAGTTATGATGTCACAATGCCACCTTAGACGGATCACAGACAACGGACTTTCTCCTGGGTTACCAGTGCAGAGTTATGATATCACAATGCCTCCTTAGGCAGATCACAGACAAGGGTCTGTCACCTGGGTGACCAGTGCACAGTTGTGATGTCACATTGCCCACTTTGGAGGACCACAGACAAGGGTCTGTCACCACGGTGACCAGTGCAGAGTTATGATGTCACAATGCCCTTTTAGTCAGATCACAGACAATGGACTGCCACCTGGGTGACCAGTGCAGAGTTATGAAGTCACAATGCCCGCTTAGGCAGATCACAGAAAAGTGTCTGTCACCTACGTGACCAGTGCAGGGTTATGATGTCACAATGCCCCCTTAGGCAGATGAAAGACAAGGATCTGTCACCGGCGTGCCCAGTGCAGAGTTATGATATCACAATGCATCCTTATGCAGATCTCAGACAGGGGTCTGTCACCTGGGTCACCATTGCAGTTTTATGATGTCACAATGCCCCCTTTGGCAGATCACAGACAAGGGTCTGTCACCTGGTGACCAGCGCAGAGTTATGATGTCACATTGACACCATAGGCAGATCACAGACAAGGGTCTTTCAACTGGGTTCCCAGTGCAGAGTTAAAATGTCACAGTGGCAACTTGGGCCGATCACAGAAAAGTGTCTGTCACCTTGGTGACCAGTGTTCAGTTATGATGTCACAATGCCCCCTTAGGCGGATCACAGACAAGGGTCTGTCACCACGGAGACGAGTGCAGATTTATGATGTCACAATGCCCCTTTAGGCAGATCACAGACAATGGTCTGTCACCTCGGTGACCAGTGCAGAGTTATGATGTCACAATGCCCCCTTAGGCAGATCACAGACAGGGGTCTGTCAGCTGGGTGACCCATGCAGAGTTATAATGTAACAATGCCCCCTATGGCAGATCACATACAAGGTTCTTTCACCTGGGTGACCATTGCACAGTCATGATGTCACAATGTCCCCTTAGGCAGATCACAGACAAGGGTCTGTCACCTGGGCGACCACTGCAGAGTTATGATATCAAAATGCCACCGTAGGCAGATCACAGACAAGGACCTGTAACCTGGGTGACCAGTGCAGAGTTATGAAGTCACAATGCCCGCTTAGGCAGATCACAGAAAAGTGTCTGTCACCTACGTGACCAGTGCAGGGTTATGATGTCACAATGCCCCCTTAGGCAGATGAAAGACAAGGATCTGTCACCGGCGTGCCCAGTGCAGAGTTATGATATCACAATGCATCCTTATGCAGATCTCAGACAGGGGTCTGTCACCTGGGTCACCATTGCAGTTTTATGATGTCACAATGCCCCCTTTGGCAGATCACAGACAAGGGTCTGTCACCTGGTGACCAGCGCAGAGTTATGATGTCACATTGACACCATAGGCAGATCACAGACAAGGGTCTTTCAACTGGGTTCCCAGTGCAGAGTTAAAATGTCACAGTGGCAACTTGGGCCGATCACAGAAAAGTGTCTGTCACCTTGGTGACCAGTGTTCAGTTATGATGTCACAATGCCCCCTTAGGCGGATCACAGACAAGGGTCTGTCACCACGGAGACGAGTGCAGATTTATGATGTCACAATGCCCCTTTAGGCAGATCACAGACAATGGTCTGTCACCTCGGTGACCAGTGCAGAGTTATGATGTCACAATGCCCCCTTAGGCAGATCACAGACAGGGGTCTGTCAGCTGGGTGACCCATGCAGAGTTATAATGTAACAATGCCCCCTATGGCAGATCACATACAAGGTTCTTTCACCTGGGTGACCATTGCACAGTCATGATGTCACAATGTCCCCTTAGGCAGATCACAGACAAGGGTCTGTCACCTGGGCGACCACTGCAGAGTTATGATATCAAAATGCCACCGTAGGCAGATCACAGACAAGGACCTGTAACCTGGGTGACCAGTGCAGAGTTATGATGTCACAATTCCCCCTTAGGTGGATCAAAGACAAGGATCTGTCACCTGCGTGTCCAATGCAATTTTATGATTTCAGAATGCCCCATTATGCAGATCACAGACAAGGGTCAGTCACCTGGGTGACCAGTGCAGAGTTATGATGTCACAATGCCCTCTTAGGCAGATCACAGAAAATGGTCTGTCACCTGGGTAAACAGGGCAGGGTTATGATGCCCAATGGCCCCTTAGGCAGACCACAGAGAAGTGTCTGTCACCTGGGTGACACGTGCAGAGTTATGATGTCACTATGCCCCCTTAGGCAGATCAAAGTTATGGGTTGGTCACCTGGGTAACCAGTGCAGATTTATTATGTCACAGTGCCCCCTTAGGCAGATCACAGACAAGGGTCTGTAACCTGGGTGACCAATGAAGAGGTATGATGTCACAATGCCCCCTTAGGCAGATCACAGACAAGGGTCTGTCTTATGGGTGACCAGTGCACAGATATGATGTCACAATGTCCCCTTAGGTATATCGCAGACAAGGGTCTCTCACCCTGGTGTCCAGTGCCGAGTTGTGATGTCACAATTCCCCTTCAGGCAGATCACAGTCAAGAGCCTGTCACCTTGGTGACCCGTGCAGACTTATGAAGTCACAATGCCCCCTTAGGCAGATCAGAGGCAAGAGTCTGTCACCTGGGTGACCGGTGCAGTGTTATGATGTCACAATGCCCCTTAGGCAGATCACCGACAAGGGTCTGTCACCTGGGTGACCAGCAGAGAGTTGTGATGTCACAATGCCCCCTTAGGCAGATCACAGACAAGAGTCTGTCACCTGGGTGACCAGTGCAGTGTTATGATGTCACAATACCCCGTTAGGCAGATCACAGACAATGGTCTGTCACCTAGGTGACGAGTACAGAGTTAGGATGTCACAATGACAACTTAGGCATATCAAAGACAAGGGTCTGTAACCTGGGAGACCCGTTCTGAATTATGATGTCACAATGGCCCCTTTGGCAGATCATAGACAATGGTCTGTCACCTGTTTGACCAGTGCACAGTTATGATGTCACAATGCCCTCTTAGGCAGATCAGAGACAAGGGTCTGTCACCAAGGTGATCAGTGCAGAATTATGATGCCACAATGCACCCTTAGGCAGATCAGAAAGAAAGGTCTGTGACCTGGGTGACCAGTGCAGAGTTATGATCTCACAATACCCCCTTAGGCAGACCACAGACATAGTTCTGTCACCTGGGTGACCAGTGCAGAGTTATGATCTCACAATGCCCCCTTAGGCAGAGCACAGACATAGTTCTGTCACCTGGGTGACCAGTGCAGAGTTATGATGTCACAATGCCCATTTAGGCAGATCACAGGGAGGGGTCTGTCACCTGGGTGACCAGTGCAGAGTTATGATGTCACAATGCCCATTTAGGCCAATCACAGGGAAGGGTCTGTCAGCTGGGTGACCAGTGCAGAGTTATGATGTCACAATGCCCCCTTTGGCCGATCACAGACAAGGGTCGGTCACCTGGGTGACCTGTGCAGAGTTATGATGTCATAATGCCCACTTGGGCGGATCACAGACAAGCGTCTCTCACCACTGTGACCAGTGTAGAGTTCTGATATCATAAGACCCCTTTAGGCAGAAGACACACAAGGGTCTGTCCCCTGCGTGACCAGTGCAGAGGTATGATGTCACAATGCTCCTTCGACAGATCAGAGACAAGGGTCTTTCACGTGGGTGACCCGTGCAGAGTTATGATGTCACAATGCCGCCTTAGGTGGATCACAGACAACGGTCTGTCACCTGGGTGACCAGTGCAGAGTTATGATGTCATAATGCCCCCTTAGGCAGATCACAGACAAGGGTCTGTCTCCTGGGAGACCAGTGTACAGTTATATTGTCACAATGCCCCCTTAGGCTGATCACAGAAAAGGGTCTCTCACCACGGTGACCAGTGCCGAGTTATGATGCCACAATGCCCCCTTAGGCAGATCTCAGTCAAGGGCCTGTCACCTGGGCGACCTGTGCAGAGTTATGAAGTCACAATGCCCCCTTAGGCAGATCACCGAGAAGGGTCTGTCTCCTGGCTGACTCGTGCAGAGTTATGATGTCACAATATCCCCTTAGGCAGGTCACAGTCACGGGTCTGTCGCCTGGCTGACCAGTGCAGAGTTGTGACGTCACAATGCCCCTTTAGGCAGATCAAATACAAGGGACTTTCACCTGGGTGACCAGTGCAGGGTTATAATGTCAAAATGCCCCCTTAGGCAGACCACAGGCAAATGTCTGTCACGCTGGTGACGAGTGTTCAGTTATGATGTCACAATGCCCCCTTAGGCAGATCACAGACAAGGATCTGTCACCATGGTGACTAGTGCACAGTTATGATGTCACAATGCCCCATAAGGCAGATCACAGACAAGGGTCTGTCACCTGGGTGACCAGTGCAGATTTAAGATGTCACAATGCCCGCATACGCAGATCACAGACAATGGTCTTGCTCCTTGGTGACCTGTGGAGAGTTATGATGTCACAATGCCCCTGAGGCAGATCACAGACAACGGTCTGTAACCTGGGTGACCCGCACAGTGTTGCGATGTCACAATGCCCCCTGAGGCAGATCAAAGACAAGGGTCTGTCACCTGGGTGACCAGCGCACGGTTATGATGTCACAATGCCCGCTTAGACAGATCACAGACAACGGTATGACTCCTTGGTGACATGTGCACTGTTATGATGTCACAATGCCCACTTATGCAGATCACAGACAAGGGTCTGTCACCTAGGTGATGAGTACAGAGTTATGATGTCACAATGCCCACTTAGGCATATCAAATACAAGGGTCTGTCACCTGGGAGACCAGTTCTGAATTATGATGTCACAATGCCCCCTTTGGCAGATCACAGGGAAGGGTCTGTCACCTGGGTGACCAGTGCACAGTTATGATGTCACAATGCCCCCTTAGGCAGATCAGACTCAAGGGTCTGTCACAAAGGCGACCAGTGCAGAGACATGATGTCCAGTAGAGAGTTATGACGTCACAATACCCACCTAGGCAGATCACGGATAACGGTCTGTCACCTCGGTGACCACTGCAGAGTTATGAGGTCACCATGCCCCCTTAGGCAGATCACTGACAAGGGTCTGTCGCCAGGGTGACCAGTGCAGAGTTATGACATCACAATGCCCCCTTTGGCAGATCACGGACAAGGTTTGTCTCCTGGGTGACCAGTGCAGAGTTATGATGTCACAATGCCCCCTTAGGCAGATCACATGCAAGGGTCTGTCACCTGGTTGAGCAGTGCAGAGTTATGAGGTCACCATGCCCCCTTAGGCAGATCACGGACAAGGTCTGTCTCCTGGGTGACCAGTGCACCGTTATGATGTCACAATGCCCCCTTAGGCATGCCACAGACAAGGGTCTCTCACCACGGTGACCAGTGCCGAGTTATGATGTCACAATGCCCCTTAGGCAGATGACAGACAGGGGTCTGTCACCTGGGTGACCCATGCAGTGTTGTGATGTCACAATGCCCCCTTAGGCAGATCACACACAAAGGTATGTCACCTGGGTGACCAGTGGAGAGACATGATGTCACAATGCCCCCTTAGGCAGATCACATACAAGGGTCTTTCACCTGGGTGACCACTGCTCAATCATGATGTCACAATGTCCCCTTAGGCAGATCACAGGCAAGGGTCTGTCACCTGGGTGACCAGTGAAGAGTTACGATCTCACATTGCCCCCTTAGACAGATCACAGACGAGTGTCTGTCACCTGGTGACCGGTGCAGAGTTATGATGTCAGAATGCCACCTTAGGGAGATCACAGACAAGGGGCAGTCACCTGGGTGACCAGTGCATAATTATGATGTCACAATGACCCTTAGGCAGGTCACAGACAAGGGACAGTCACCTGGGTGACCAGTGCAGAGTTATGATGTCACAATGTCCCCTTAGCCAGATCACATACAAGGGTCTGTCACCTGGGTGACCAGTGCAGAGTCATGTCACAATGCAGACTTAGGCAGATCACAGACAAGGATCGTCACCTGCGTCACCAATGCAGGGTTATGATTTCACCATGCCACCTAAGGCAGAGCAGAGACAAGGTTCTGTCATCTGGGTGACCAGTGCGGCGTTATGATGTCACAATGCCCTCTTAAGCAGACCACCGACAAGGATCTGTCACCTGGGTGACCAGTGCAGGGTTATTATGGCAAAATGCCCCTTAGGCAGATCACAGACAACGGTCTGTCACCTGGGTGACAAGCACAGAGTCATGATGTCACAATGCCCACTTAGGCAGATCAAAGACAAAGGTCAGTCACCTGGGTGACCAGTGCATAATTATGATGTCACAATGACCCTTAGGCAGGTCACAGACAAGGGTCTGTCACTTGAGTGACCAGTGCAGAGTTATGATGTCACAGTGCCCCCTTAGGCACAACACAGAAAAGGGTCTGTCACCTGGGTGACCAGTGCAGAGTTATGATGTCACAATGGCCCCTTAGGTAGATCACAGACAATGGTCTGTCACCGCAGTGAGCAGTGCTGAGTTATGATGTCACAATGCCCCCTTAGGCAGAACACAGACAAGGGTCTGTCCCCTGGGTGACGAGTGCTGAATTTTGATGTCACAATGCCCACTTAGGCAGATCAAAGACAAGGGTCAGTCACCTGGGTGACCAGTGAGAATTATGATGTCACAAGGACACTTAGGTTGATCACAGACAAGGGTTTGTCACCTGGGAGACCAGTGCAGAGTTATGATGTCACAATGACCACTAAGTCCGATCAAAGACAAGGGTCTGTCACATGGGGGACCAGTGCAGAATTATGATGTCACAATGCACCCTTAGGCAGGTCAGAGAAAATGTTCTGTCACCTGGGTGACCAGTGCAGAATTATGATGTCACAATGGCCCCTTACGCAGACCACAGACAAGGGTCTTTCACCACGGTCAGCTGTGCAGAGTTATGATGTCACAATGCACCCTTAGGCAGACCAGAGACAAGGGTCTGTCTCCTGGGTGACCAGTGCAATATTTTGATGTCACAATGCCCACTTAGGAAGATCAAGGCAAGGTCTGTCACGTGGGTGACCAGTGCAGAATTATGATGTCACAATGACCCGTAGGCAGATAACAGACAAAAGTTTGTCACCTGGGTGACTATTGCAGAATTATGATGTCACAACTCCCCCTTACACAGATCACAGAAAAGGGTCTGTCACCTGGGTGACCAGAGCAGAGTTATGATGTCACAATGTCCCCTTAGGCAGATAACAGGCAAGGGTCTGGCACCTGGATGTCCAGTGCAGAGTTATGATGTCACAATGCCCACTTAGGCAGATCAAAGACAAGAGTCTGTCACCTGTGTGACCCGTGCAGGGTTGTGATGTCGCAGTGCCCCCTTAGGCAGATCACAGACAAGGGCCTGACACCACGGTGACCCGTGCAGAGCTATGATGTCACAATGCCACCTTAGGCAGATCACAGACAAAGGTCTGTCACCTGGGTGACCAGCGCATTGTAATGATGTCACAATGCCCACTTAGGCAGATCACACACAAGGTTCCGTCACCTGAGTGACCAGTGCAGAATTGTGATGTCACAATGCCCACTTAGGCAGATCAAAGAGAAGGTCGGTCACCTGGGTGACCAGTGTAGAATTATGATGCCACAATGGCCCTTTAGCGAGAAGACATACAAGGGTCTGTCTCCACGCTGACCAGTGCAGAGTTATGATGACAAAATGCCACCTTAGGCAGATCACAGACAAGGGTCTGTCACCCGGGTGACCCGTGCAGAGTTATGATGTCACAATTCCGCCTTAGGCAGATCACAGACAAGGGTCTGTCACCTTGTTGACCTGTGGAGTGTTATGATGTCACAATTCCCCCTTAGACAGATCACAGACAAGGGTCTTTCCCCTGGGCGACAGGTGCAGAGTTATAATGTCACAATTCCCCCTTAGGCAGATAACAGACAAGGTTCCGTCACCTGGGTGTCCAATGCACAGTAATGATGTCACAATGCCCCCTTAGACAGATCACAGAGAAGGGTCTGTCAATAAGTTGACCAGTGCAGAGTTATGATGTCACAATGCCCCCTTAGAGAGAGAACAGAGAAGGGTCTGTCACCTGCGTGAACACCGCAGAGTTATGATTTCACAATGCCCCCTTAGGCAGATCCCAGAAAAAGGTCTGTCACCTGGGTGACCAGCACAGAGTTATGATGTAACAATGCCCCCTTAGGCAGATCACAGACAAGGGTCTGTCACCTGAGTGACCAGTGAAGAGTTATGATGTCACAATTCCCCCTTAGGCAGATCACAGACAAGGGTCTTTCACCTGGGTGACCAGTGCAGAGTTATGATGTCACAAAGCGCCCTTAGGCATATCAAAGTCAAGGGTCTGTCGTGTGGGTGACCAGTGCACAGTTATGATGTAACAATGCCCCTTTAGGCAGATCACAGAAAAGGGTCTCTCACCACGGTGAACAGTGCGGAGTTCATATGTTACAAGGCTCCCTTAGGCAGATCACAGACAAGGGTCTGCCACCTGGGTGACCCTTGCAGAGTTATGATGTCACAGTGCCCTCTTAGGCAGATCACAGACAAGAGTCTGTCACCACGGTGACCATGGAAGAGTTATGATGTCACATTGCCCCCTTAGGCAGATCACAGAAAAGGGTCTGTCACCTGGGTGACTAGTGCATAGTTATGATGTCACAATGCAGACTTAGGCAGATCACAGACAAAGGTCTGTCAACTGTGTGACCAGTGCATAGTTATGATGTCACAATGTGCCCTTAGGCAGATCATAGAAAAGGGCCTGTCTCCTGGGAGCCCCATGCAGAGTTATGTAGTCACAATGCCACATTAGGCAGATCACAGAAAAGGGTCTGTAACGTGGTTTACCACTGAGGTGTTATGATGTCACAATGCCCCCTTATGCAAATCACAGGCAAGGGTCTGTCACTTGGATGTCCAGTGCTGAGCTATGATGTCACAATGCCCCTTAGGCAGATCCCAGACAAGGGTGTGTCACCTGGGTGGCCAGTGCAGTATTATGATGTCACAATGCCCCCTTAGGCAGCTCACAGAAAAGGGTCTGTCACCTGGGTGACCAGTGCAGAGTCATGATGTCACAATGCCCCTTAGGCAGATCAAAGACAAGGGTCTGTCACTTTGGTGACCAATGCAGAGTTATGATGTAACAAAGAGCCCTTAGGCAGACCACAGGCAAGGGTCTGTGATCTGGGTTACCAGTGCAGAGTTACAATGTCACAATGGTCCCTTGGGCACCTCACAGAGAATGGTCTGTCACCTGGGTTACCAGTGCAGAGTTATGATGTCACAATTCCGGCTTATGCATATCACAGACAAGGATTTGTCACGTGGGAGACCAGTGCAGAGTTACAATGTCACAATGCCCCTTAGGGAGATCAGAGGCCATGTTCTGTCACCTGGGGGACCAATGCAGAGTTATGATGTCACAATGCACCCTTAGACAGATCACAGAGCCTGGTCCCTCACCTGGGTGACCAGTGCAGATTTATGATGTCACAATGCCTCCTTAGGCAGATCAAAGACAAGGCTCTGTCACTTGGGTGACCAGTGCAGAATTATGATGTCACAATGCCCCCTTACGAGGATCACAGACAGCGGTCCGTAAACTGGGTGACCCGTGCAGAGTTATGATGTCACAATGCCCCGTTAGGCAGATCACAGACAACGGTCTGTCACCAAGGTGACCAGTGCAGTGTTTGATGTCACAATTCCCCCTTAGGCAGATCACAGACAAGGGTCTTTCACCTGAGCGACAGGTGCAGAGTTATTATGTCACAATTCCCCCTTAGGCAGATCACAGACAAGGGTCTGTCAATTCGTTCACCAGTGCAGAGTTATGATGTCACAATGCCCCCTTAGGCAGATCACAGACCAGGGTCTGTCACCTGGGTGAACTGCGCAGAGTTATGATGTCACAATGCCCACTTAGGCAGATGAAAGACAAGGGTCAGTCACCTGGGTGACCAGTGCAGAATTATGATGTCACAATGACCCTTCGGCAGATCACAGACAAGGGTATGCCCCTGGGTGACCAGTGCAGAGTTACGATGTCACAATGTCCCCTTAGGCAGATCCCAGAAAACGTTCTGTCACCTGGGTGACCAGCGCAGTGGTATGACGTCACAAATCTCCCTTAGCAGATCCCAGAATACGGTCTGTCACCTGGGTGACGAGCACAGAATTATGATGTCACAATGCCCCCTTAGGCAGATCAAAGACAAGGGTGTGTCACCTGGGTGACCAGTGCAGAGTTATGGTGTCACAATTCCCCCTTAAGGAGATCACCGACAAGGGTCTGTCACCTGGGTGACCAGTGCAGAGTTATTATGTCAAAATGCCCCCTTAGGCAGATCACAGACAATAGTCTGTCAGATTGGTGACTTGTGCAGAGTTATGATGTCACAACTACCCCTTAGGCAGATGACAGACAAGGGTCTTACATCTGGGCGACAAGTGCAGAGTTATGATATCACAATGCCACCTCAGGCAGATCACAGACAGGGGTCCGTCAACTGAGTGTCCAGTGGACAGTTATGATGTCACAATGCCCCCTTAGAGAGATAACAGAAAAGGGTCTTTCACCACGTTCACGAATGCAGAGTTATGATGTCACAATGCCCCCTTGCAGTTCACAGACAAGGGTCTGTCACCTGGGTGACCAGGGCAGAGTTATGATGTCACAATGCCCCCTTAGACAGATCCCAGAAAAGGGTCGGTCACCTTGGTAACCAACACAGAGTTATGATGTCACAATGCCCTCTTAGGCAGATCACACAGAAGGTTCTGTCACCTGTGTGACCAGTGCAGAGTTATGATGTCACAATGCCCATTTAAGCAGATCAAAGACAAGGTTCTGTCATCTGGCTGACCAGTGTAGAGTTATGATGTCACAATGGCCCCTTAGGCATATCGCAGAAAAGGGTCTCTCACCCTGGTGACCAGTGCCGAGTTGTGATGTCACAATTCCCCTTCAGGCAGATCACAGTCAAGAGCCTGTCACCTTGGTGACCCGTGCAGTGTTATGATGTCACAATGCCCCTTAGGCAGATCACCGACAAGGGTCTGTCACCTGGGTGACCAGCAGAGAGTTGTGATGTCACAATGCCCCCTTAGGCAGATCACAGACAAGAGTCTGTCACCTGGGTGACCAGTGCAGTGTTATGATGTCACAATACCCCGTTAGGCAGATCACAGACAATGGTCTGTCACCTAGGTGACGTGTACAGAGTTAGGATGTCACAATGACAACTTAGGCATATCAAAGACAAGGGTCTGTAACCTGGGAGACCCGTTCTGAATTATGATGTCACAATGGCCCCTTTGGCAGATCACAGACAATGGTCTGTCACCTGTGTGACCAGTGCACAGTTATGATGTCACAATGCCCCCTTAGGCAGATCAGAGACAAGGGTCTGTCACCATAGTGATCAGTGCAGAATTATGATGCCACAAAGCCCCCTTAGGCAGATCACAGTCATGGGCCTGTCACCTGGGTGAGCTGTACAGAGTTATGAAGTCACAATTCCCCCTTAGGCAGATCACAGGCAGGGGTCTGGCACCTTGGTGACCCGTGAAGAGTTATGATGAAACAATGCCCCCTTAGGCAGAACACAGACAAGGTTCTGTCACCTGGGTGTCCCTTGCAGAATTATGATGTCACAATACCCCCTTAGGCAGATCACAGACAAGGGTCTTTCATCTGGGTGACCATTGCAGAGTTATGATGTCACAATGACCCCTTAGGCAAATCACAGAAAAGGATCTGTCACCTCAGGGCCAGTGCAGAGTTATGATGTCACAGTTCCCCCTTAGGCAGATCACAGACAAGCGTCTGTCACCTGGGTGACCAGTGCTGAGTTATGATGTCACAATGCCCCCTTAGGCAGATCACAGAAAATGGTCTGTTACCTGGTAACCTGTGCAGGTTTATGATGTCCCAAAGGCCCTTTAGGCAGATCACAGACAAGCGTCTGTCACCACAGTTTTCAGTGCAGAGTTATGATGTCACAAAGCCCCCTTAGGCAGATCACAGACAAGTGTCTGTCACCTGGGTGACCAGTGCACGGTCGTGATGTCAAAATGCCCCCTTAGGCAGATCAGAGTCACGGGTCTGTCACCTGGGTCACCAGTGCAGAGTTATGATGTCCCAATACCGTCTTGGGCAGATCACGGACAAGGGTCTGTCAACAGGGGAACCAGTGCAGAGTTAGAATGTCACAATGCCCCTTGAGGCAGATCACAGACAATGGTCTGTCACCTGGGTGACCCGTGCAGGGTTACGATATCACAATGCACCCTTAGGCAGATCACAGACAACGGTCTGTCACCTGTGTGACCAGTGCAGATTTAAGATGTGACGATGCCCCCTTAGGCAGATCACGGAAAAGGGTTTGTCACCAGGGTAACCAGTGCAGAGATAAGATATCACAATGCCCCCTTCTGCAGATCACAGACAATGGTCTGTCACCTGGGTGACCAGTGCAGAGTTATAAAATCACAATGACCCCTTAGGCAGATGAAGAAAAGGGTCTGTCCCCTGGGTGACCAGTGCAGAGTTATGAGGTCACAATGCCCACTTAGGCAGATCACAGTCAGGGGTCTGTCACCTGGGTGACCAGTGCAGGGTTATGATGTCACAATTTCCCCTTAGGCAGATCACAGTCAAGGGCCTGTCAACTGGGTGACATGTGCAGAGTTATGATGTCACAATGCCCACTTAGGCAGATCAAAGACAAGGTTCTCTGACCTGGGTGACCAGTGCAGAGTTATGATATCACAATGCCCCCTTAGGCCGATCACAGACACGGGTCTGTCACCTGGGTGACCAGTGTACAGTTATGATGTCACAATGGCCCCTTAGGCATACAACAGACAAGGGTCTGTCACCACGGTGATCAGTGCAGAGTTATGATGTCACAATGACCCCTTAGGCAGATCACACACAAGGGTCTGTCACCTGGGTGACCAGTGCAGAGTTATAATGTCACAATTCCCCCTTAGGCAGATCACAGACATGGGTCTGTCACCTGGGTTATCAGTGCAGAGTTATGATGTCACAACGCCCACTTAGGCAGATCACAGACAGGTGTCTGTCACCTGGGTGACCACTGCAGAGTTATGATGTCAAAATTCCATCTTAGGCAGATCACAGAAAAGGGTCTGTCACCTGGGTGACCACTGAAGAGTTATGATGTCACAATGCCCACTTAGGCAGATCACAGACAGGGGTCTGTCACGTGGGCAACAAGTGCAGAGTTACGATGTCACCATTCCCCCCTAGGCAGATCAGAGACAAGGGCAAGTCACCTGGGTGACCAGTGCAGAGTTATGATGTCATAATGCCCACTTAGGCAGATCAAAGACAAGGTTCTGTGACCTGGGTGACAAGTGCAGAGTTATGATGTCACAATGCCCCTTTGGCAAATCACAGACAAGGGTCTGTCACCTGGGTGACCAGTGCGGGGTTATGATGTCACATTTCCCCCTGAGGCAGATCAGAGAAAAGTGTATGTCACCTGGTTTACCAGTGTAGAATTATGATGTCACAATGCCCCCTTAGACAGATCACGGGCAAGGGTCTGTCACCAGGGTTGCCCAGTTAAGAGCTATGATGTCACAATGCCCCCTTAGGCAGATCACAGACATGGATCTTTCACCTGGTTGACAAGTGCAGAGTTATGAAGACAAAATGCCCCCTTAGGCAGATCACAGAAAAGGGTCCGTCACTTGGGTTACCAGTGCAAAGTTGTGATGTCACAATGCCCCCTCTGACATATCACAGACAAGGGTCTGTCACCTGGGTGACCAGTGATGAGATATGATGTCACAATGCAGACTTAGGGATATCACAGACAAGGTTCTGTCACCTCGGTGACCAGTGGAGGGTTATGATGTCACAATGCCCCTTTAGGCCGATCAGAATAAAGCCTCTTTCACCTGGGTGATGCGTGCAGAGTTACGATGTCACCATGCTCCCCTAGGCAGATCACAGACAGGGGCCTGTCACCTGGTTGACCAGTGCAGAGTTATGATGTCACAATGCCCACTTAGGCAAATGAAAGACAAGGTTCTGTGACCTGGGTGACCAGTGCAGAGTTATGATGTCACAATGCCCCCTTAGGCAAATCACAGACAAGGGTCTGTCACCTGGGTGACCAGTGCGGGGTTATTATGTCACAATTCCCCCTGAGGCAGATCAGAGACAAGTGTATGTCACCTGTTGTACCAGTGTAGAGGTATGATGTCACAATGCCCCCTTAGACAGATCACGGGCAAGGGTCTGTCACCAGGGTTGTCCAGTTCAGAGCTATGTTGTCACAATGCCCCCTTAGGCAGATCACAGACATGGGTCTTTCACCTGGGTGACAACTGCAGAGTTATGAAGTCAAAATGCCCCCTTAGGCAGATCACAGAAAAGGGTCCGTCACTTGGGTTACCAGTGCAAAGTTGTGATGTCACAATGCCCCCTCTGACAGATCACAGACAAGGGTCTGTCACCTGGGTGACCAGTGATGAGATATGATGTCACAATGCAGACTTAAGGATATCACAGACAAGGTTCTGTCACCTCGGTGACCAGTGGAGGGTTATGATGTCACAATGCCCCTTTAGGCCGATCACAATCAAGCCTCTCTCACCTCGGTGACGCGTGCAGAGTTATGAAGTCACAATGCCCCATTAGGCAGATCACAGACAAGGGTCTGTCACCAGGGTGACCAGTGCAGAGTTATGATGTCACAATGCCCACTTAGGGAGATCAAAGACAAGGTTCTGTGACCTGGGTGACCAGTGCAGAATTGTGATATCACAATGCCCGCTTAGGCCGATCACAGACACGGGTCTGTCACCTGGGTGACCAGTGCAGAGTTACGATGTCACAATGGCCCCTTAGGCAGACAAAAGACAAGGGTCTGTCACCACGGTGACCAGTGCAGAGTAATGATGTCATAATGCCCCCTTAGGCAGATCAAAGACAAAGGTCTGACACCTGCGTGACCAGTCCAGGGTTATAATGTCACAATACCCCCTTAGGTAAATCACAGACAAGGGTCTGTCACCTGGGTCACCAGTGTGGCGTTATGAGGCCACAATTCCCCCTGAGGCAGATCAGAGACAAGTGTATGACACCAGGGTGACCAGTGCAGAATTATGATGTCACAATGCCCCCTTAGGCATATCAAGGACAAGGGTCTGTAACCTGGGTGAGCTTTGCAGAGTTAGGATATCACAATGCCCCGTTAGGCAGATCACAGACAATGGCCTGAGAACTGGGTGACCAGCGAAGGGTTTTGATGTCACAATGCATACTTAGGCAGATCACAGACAAGGATCTGCCACCTGGGTGATCAGTGCACCGATATGATGTCACAATGACCCTTTAGGCAGATCACACACAAGCATTTCTCACCTGGGTGACCCATGCAGGGTTATGATGTCTCAATGCCCCATTAGGCAGATAACGGATAAGGGACTGTCACCAGGGTGACCAGTGCAGAGTTATGATGTCACAATGCCCCATTAGACAGATCACAGACAAGGGTCTGTCACCTGGGTGACCAGTGAAGAGTAATGATGTCACAATGCCCCCTTAGGCGGATCACAGAGATGGGTCTGCCACCTGGGTGACCAGAGCAGAGTTATGATGTCACAATGACCGATTAGGCATATCACAGACAAGGGTCTGTCACCTGGGTGACCAGTGCAGAGTTATGATACCACAATACCCCCTTAGGCAGATCACCGACAAGGATCTGCCACCTGGGTGACCTGTGTGGAATTATGATGTCACAATGCCCACATAGGCAGATCACAGAAAAGGGTCTTTCACCTGGGTGACCAGTGCACAATTCTGATGTCACAATGCCCCCTTAGGCAGATCACAGACAATGGTATGTCTCCTGGGTGACCAGTGCAGAGTTATGATATCACATATCCCCCTTAGGCAGAGCACAGACGAGGGTCTATCACCTGGGTGACCAGTGCAGAGTTATGATGTCAGAATGCCCCTTTAGGCAGATCAGAGACAAGGGTCTGTCACCTGGGTGACCAGTGTAGAGTTATGATGTCACAATGCCCCCTTAGGCGGATCACAGAGAGGGGTCTGTCACATGGCTGACCAGAGAAGAGTTATGATGTCACAATGCCCCCTTAGGCAGATCTCAGCCATGGGTCTTTCACCTGGGTGACGAGTGCAGAAGTATGATGTCAGAATGCCACCATAGGCAGATGAGAGACAAGGGTCTGTCACCTGGGTGACCACTGTAGAGTTATTATGTCACAATGCCCCCTTAGGCAGACCACAGACAAGTGGCTTTCAGCAGGGTGACCAGTGCAGAGTTATGATGTCACAATGCCCCCTTAGGCAGATCACAAAGAAGGGTCTGTCAGCTGGGTGAACAGTGCAGGGTTATGATATCACAATGCCCCCTTAGGCAGATCAGAGACAAGGGTCTGTCACCTGGGTGACCAGTGCAGGGTTATGATGTGACAACGCCCCCTTAGGCAGATTACGGACAAGCGTCTGTCACCAGGGTGACCAGTGCAGGGTTAGGATGTCGCGAGGCCCCCTTAGGCAGATCACAGACAAGTTTCTATCACCTGGGTGACCAGTGGAGAGTTATGATATCACAATGACCCCTTAGGCAGATCACAGACAAGCGCCTGTCACCTGGGTGACCAGCGCAGAATTATCATGTCACAATGCCCCCTTAGGCAGACCAAAGACAAGGTTCTGTCACCTGGGTGTCCAGTGAAGAATTATGATGTCACAATGCCCGCTTAAGCAGATCACAGACAAAGGTCTGTCACCTGGATGACCAGTGCAGAGTTATGATATCACAATGCCCCCTTAGGCTGATAACAGACAAGGGTCTGTCACCCGGGTGACCAGAGCAGGGTCATTAGGTCACAATGCCCCCTTAGGCAGATCTCAGACAAGGATTTGTCACCTGGGCGACCTGTGCAGAGTTACGATGTCATAATGCCCCCTTAGACAGATCACAGAGAAGGGTCTGTCACCTGCTTTACCATTGCAGGGTTATGATGTCACAATGCCCCCGAAAGCAGATCAGAGACAAGGGTCTGTCACCTGGGTGACCAGTGCAGAGTTATGATGTCACAATGCCCCCTTAGGCAGATCACAGACAATAGTCTCTCACCTCGGTGACCCGTGCAGAGTTATGATGTCCCAATGCCCCATTAGGTAGATAACGAACAAGGGACTGTCACAAGGGTGAGCAGTGCAGAGTTACCATGTCACAATGACCCTTTAGAAAGATCACAGACAAGGTTCTGTCACCTGGATGACCAGTGAAGAGTTATGATGTCACAATGCTCCATTAGGCAGATCACAGACAGGACTCTATCACCTGGGTGACCAGTGCAGAGTTATGATGTCACAATGCCCCCTTAGGCAGATCATTGACAAGGGTCTGTCACCAGGGTGACCCGTGCAGAGTTATGATGTCACAATGCCCCTTAGGCGGATCACCGACAAGGGTATTTCACCTGGGAGACCAGTGCAGGGTTATGATGTCACAATGCCCCCTTAGGCAGACCACAGACAAGGGTCTGTCACCTGGGTGACCAGTGCACATTTATGATGTCAGAATGCTCCTCAGGCAGATCACAAACAAGCGTCTGTCACCACGGTGAGCAGTGAAGAATTATGATGTCACAGTGCCCCCTTAGGCAGATCAAAGTCAACGGTCTGTCACCTGGGTAACCAGTGCAGAGTTATGATGTGACAATGCCCCCTTAGGCAGATCACAGACAAGGGTCTGTCACCTGGGTGGCCAGTGCACAGTTTGATGTCACAATGCCCCCTTTGAGAGATCACATATAAGGGTCTGTCACCACGTTGACCAGTTCAGAGTTATGATGTCTCAATGCCCCCTTAGGCAGAACACAGAGAAGGGTCTGTCACCTGAGTCACCAGGGCAGAGTTATGATATCACAATGCAGAGTTAGGCAGATTACAGACAAGTGTCTGAGACCTCTTTGACCAGTGCAGGTTTATGATGTCACAATGCCCCTTTAGGCAGATCACAGAGAAGGGTTTCTCCCCTGCGTGACCCGTGAAGGGTTATGATGTGACAATGCACCCTGAGGCAGATCACAGTCAAGGGTCTGTCACCTGGGTGACCAGTGCGCCATAATGATGTCACAATGCCCCCTTAGGCAGATCACAGACAAGGGTCTGTCACGTGGGTGACTAGTGCAGGGTTAGAATGTCACAATGCCCCTTAGGCAAATCACAGACAAGCATCTGTCAGCACGGTGACCAGTGCAGAATTATGATGTCATAATGCCCCCTTAGGCAGATCACAGACAAGTGTGTGTCACCACGGTGACCAGTACGGAGTTATGATGTCACTATGAACCCTTAGGCAGATGACAGACAAGGGTATGTCACCTGGGTGACCAGTGCACAGTTATGATGTCTCAATACAGTCTTAGGAAGATCACAGACAAGGGTCTGTCAACTGTGTGACCAGTGCAGGTTTATGATGTCACAATGCCCCTTTAGGCAGATCAGAGACAAGGGTCTCACACCTGGGTGACCCGTGCAGTGTTACGATGTCACAATGCACCCTTAGGCAGATCACAGACAAGGGTCTTTCACCTGGGTGACCAGTGCTGATTTATGATATTACAAAGCCCCCTTAGGCAGATCACAGACAAGGGCCTGCCAGCGGGGTGACCGGTGCAGAGTTATGATGTCACAATGCCCCCTTAGGCAGATCACAGACAAGGGTCTTTTACCTGGGTGACAAGTGAAGATTTATGACGTCACAATGCCCCCTTAGGCATATCACAGAGAAGGGTCCGTCACCTGAGTGACCAGTGCACAGTTGTGAGGTCACAATGACCCATTAGACAGACCACAGGCAAGGGCTTGTGAGCACGGTGACCAGTGCAGATTTATGATGTCACAATGCACCCTTAGGCATATAACAGACAGGGGTCTGCTACCTGGGTGACCAGTGCAGAGTTATGATGTCACAATTCAGGCTTAGGCATATCACAGACAAGGGTGTGTCACCTGGGTGACCAATGAAAAGTTATGATGTCACAATGCCCCATTATGCAGAACACATACAGGGTTCAGTCACCTGGGTGACCAGTGCTGAGTTATTATCTCACAATGCCCCCTCTGGCAGATCACAGACATGGGTCTGTCACCTGGGTGACCAGTGCAGGGTTATGATGTCACAATGCCCCCTTCGGCAGATCACAGACAAGGGTATGCCCCTGGGTGACCATAGCAGGGTTGTGATGTCACAATGCTCACTTAGGCAGATCACAGACAAGTGTCTGTCCCCTGGGTTACCAGTGCAGAGTTATGATGTCACAATGCCCCCTTAGGCAAAACTCAGACAAGGGTCTGTCACCAGGGTGACCAGTGCACATTTATGATATCACAATTCCCCCTGAGGCAGATCAGAGACAAGGCTCTGTCACCTGGGTGTCCAGTGCAGAATTATGATGTCACAATGCCCCCTTAGGCAAATCTCAGACAAGGGTCTGTCACCAGGGTGACCAGTGCACAGTTATGATATCACAATTCCCCCTGAGGCAGATCAGAGACAAGGCTCTGTCACCTGGGTGTCCAGTGCAGAATTATGATGTCACAATGCCCCCTTAGGCAGATCACGGGCCAGGGTCTGTCACCTGGGTGACCAGTACAAGGTTATGATTTCACAATGCCCCCTTAGGCAGATCACGGGCAATGGTCTGTCACCAGGGTGACCCATGCAGAGTTATGAGGTCACAATGCCCCCTTAGGCACATCACAGACAAGGGTCTGTCACCTGGGTAACCACTGCATTGATATGATATCACAATGCTCCCTAGGCAGATCACTGATAGGGGCCTGTCACCTGGGGGACCAGTGCAGAGTTATGATGTCACAATGCCCCCTTAGGCAGATCTCAGACAAGAGGCTTTCTCCTGATTGACCAGTGCGGAGCGATGATGTCACAGTGCTCCCTTAGGCAGATCACAGACCAAGGTCTGTCACCTGGGTGACCAGTGCAGAGTTATGATATCAGAATGCCCCTTAGGCAGATCACAGAGAATGGTCTGTCACCTGGGTGACCAGTGCAGAGTTATGGTGTCACAATGCCCCCTTAGGCAGATCAGAGACAAGGGTCTGCCACCTGGGTGACCAGTGCTCCCTTATGATGTCACATTGCCCACTTAAGCAGATCACACTCAAGGGTCTGTCATCTGGGTGACCAGTGCAGGGTTATGATGTCACAATGCCCCCTTAGGCCGATGAGAGACAAGGGTCTGTCACCTGAGTGACCAGTGCAGGGTTAGAATGTCAAAATGCCCCCTTAGGGAGATCACGAGCAAGGGTGTGTCACCAGGGTGACCAGTGCAGGCTTATGATGTCACAATGTCCCCTTAGGCAGATCAGAGACAAGGGTCTGTCACCTGGGTGACCAGTGCACAGTTATGATGTCACAATGCCCCCTTAGGCAGATCACTGACAAAGGTCTGTCACCTGGGTGATCAGTGCAGCATTATGATATCACAATGTCCCCTTTGGCAGATCACAGACAAGGACCTGTCACCTGGGTGACTAGTGCAGTGTTATGATGTCACAAGTCCCCATTAGCAGATCACAGTGAAGTGTCTTTAACCTGGGTGAAAAGTGAAGATTTATGATGTCACAATGCCCCCTTAGGCCGATCACAGACAAGGGTCCATAACCTTCGCGACCAGTGCAGAGTTGTGATGTCACAATGCCCCCTTAGACAGGTCACAGACAAATGTCTGTCACCACGGTGACCAGTGTAGAGTTATGATGTCACAATGCACCCTTAGGCCGACCACAGACAAGGGTCTGTCACCTGGATGACCAGGGCAGAGTTGTGATGTCACAATGCAGCCTTACGCATATCACAGAAAAGGTTCTGTCACCTGGGTGACCAGTGCAGGGTTATGATGTCACAATGCCCCCTTAGGCAGATCACAGACACTGGTCTGTCACCTGGGTGACCACTGCAGGGTTATGATGTAACAATGCCACCTTAGGCAGATCAGAGACAATGGTCTGTCACCTGGGTGACCAGTGCAGAGTTATGATGTCACAATACAGAGTTAGGCAGATCACAGACAAGGGTCTGTCATCTGGATGACCAGTGCAGGTTTATGATGTCACAATGCCTCTTTAGGCAGATTAGAGGCAAGGGTCTCTCTCTTGGGTGACCCGTGCAGAGTTATGTTGTCACAATCCACACATAGGCAGATCACAGACAAGGGTCTTTCACCTGGGTGACCAGTGCAGATTTATTATATCACAGTGGTCCCTTAGGCAGATCAGAGACAAGCCCCTGTCCACTGGGTGACCAATGCAGAGTTTTGATGTCACAATGCCCCCTTAGGCAGATCACAGACAAGGGTCTGTCACCAGGGTGACCAGTGCAGATTTATGATGTCACAATGCACCCTTAGGCAGATCACAGACAGGGGTCGGTCACCTGCGTGACTAGTGCAGTGTTATGATGTCACAATGCAGGCTAAGGCATATCAGAGACAAGGGTCTGCCACCAGGGTGACCAGTGCATGGTTATGATGTCACAATGCCCCTTTAGGCAGATCACAGACAAGGGTCTCTCACCTGGGTAAACCGTGAAGGGTTTTGATGTCACAATGCCCCATTAGGTAGATAACGGACTAGGGACTGGCACCAGGGTGACCAGTGCAGAGTTATGATGTCAAAATGCCCCCTTAGACAGATCACAGACAAGGGTCTGTCACCTGGGTAACCAATGAAAAGTTATGATGTCACAATGCCCACTAAGGCCGATCACATACAGGGGTCAGTCACTTGGGTGACCAGTGCAGAGTTATGATGTCACAATGACCCCTTAGGCAGATCACATTCAAGGGTCTGTCACCTGGGTGACCAGTGCAGGGTTATGGTGTCACAATGCCCCCTCAGGCTGATCACAGACATGGGTCCGTCACCTGGGTGTCCAGTGGACAGTTATGATGTCACAATTCCCCCTTAGACAGATCACAGAAAAGGGTCCGTCACCACGTTGACGAGTGCAGAGTTATGATGTCACAATGCCCCCTTACACAGTTCACAGACAACGGTCTGTCACCTGGGTGACCATCGCAGAGTTATGATGTCACAATGCATCCTTAGGCCGATCCCAGAAAAGGGTCTGTCACCTTGGAGACCAAAACAGAGTTATGATGTCACAATGCCCACTTAGGCAGATCACACAGAAGGGTCTGTCACCTGGGTGACCAGAGCAGAGTTATGATGTCACAATGCCCCCTTAGACAGATCACAGACAGGGGTCTGTTACTTGGGTGACCAGTGCAGAGTTATGATGTCACAATGCCCACTTAGGCAGATCAAAGACAAGTTGCAGTCACCTGGGTGTCCAGTGAAGAATTATGATGTCACAATGACCCTTAGGCAGATCACAGACAAGGGTCTGTCCCCTGGGTGACCAGTGCAGAGTTATGATGTCACAATGTCCCCTTAGACAGATCACAGGCAAGGGTCTGTCACCTGGGTGACCAGGGCAGAGTTATGATGTCACAAATACCACTTAGGCAGATCACAGACAGGGGTCTGTTACCACGGTGACCAGTGCAGAGTTATGATGTCACAGTCCCCCTTAGGCAGATCAAACAAAAGGGTCTGTCACCTGGGTGACCAGTGCAGAGTTATGATGTCACAATGCAGACTTAGTAAGATCACAGACGAGGGTCGGTCACCTGGGTGACAAGTGCAGGGTTATGATATCACAATGTCTCCTTAAGAAAATCAGAGACAAATGTCTGTCACCTGGGTTACCAGTGAACAGTTATGAAGTCACAAAGCCCCCTTGGGCAGATCACGGAAAAGGGTCTGTCACCAGGTTGACCAGTGCAGAATTAGGATGTCACAATGCCCCCTTAGGCAGATCAAAGAAAAGGGACCGTTACCTGGGTGACCAGCGCCGAGTTTTGATGTCACAATGCTCCCTTAGGCAGATCACAGACAAGGGTCTGTCACCTGGGTGACCAGGGCAGAGTTATGATGTCACAATGCCCCCTTAGGCAGATCCCAGACAAGGGTATGTCACCTGGGTGGCCAGTGCAGTGTTATGATGTCACAATGCCCCCTTAGGCAGCTCAGAGAAAAGGGTATGTCACCTGTGTGACCAGTGCTGAGGTATGATGTCACGATGCCCCTTAGGCAGAACAAAACAAGGGTATGTCACCTGGGTGACCAGCGCAGAGTTATGATGTCACACTGCCCCCTTACGCAGATCCCAGACAAGAGACCATCACCAGGGTGAACAGTGCAGAGTTAGGATGTCACAATGCCCCCTTAGGCAGATCACAGACAAGGGTCTGTCACCTGGGTGACCAGTGCAGAGTTGTGATGTCATAATGCCCCGTTAGGCAGAACACAGACAAGGGTCTGTCACCTGGGTGACCCGTGCAGTGTTATGATGTCACAATGCCCCCTTAGGCAGATCAGAGACTGACGTCTTTCACCTGGGGGACCAGTGCAGAGTTATGATGTCACAATGCCCCCTTAGGCAGATTACAGACAACGGTCGGTCACGTGGGTGACCAGTGCACAGTTATGATGTCACAGTGCCCCCTAGGCAGATCACAGACAAGCGTCTGTCACTGCGGTGACCAGTGCAGGGTTACAATGTCACAATGCCCTCTAAGGCAGATCACAGACAAGAGTATGTCACCTTGGTGACCTGTGCAGAGTTATGATGTCATAATTCCCCCTTAGCAGATCACAGACAAGGGTCTTTCACCTGGGCGAGAAGTGCAGAGTTATGAAGTCACAATGGCACCTTAGGCAGATCACAGACAAGGGTCCATCACCTGGGTGTCCAGTGCACAGTTATGATGTCACAATGCCCCCTTAGGCAGATCACAGACAAGGGACTGTCACCAGGTTGACCAGCGCAGAGTTATGATGTCACAATGCCCCCTTAGGGAGATCACACATAAGGGTCGGTCACCTGGCAGACCAGTACAGAGTTATGATGTCACAACGCACAGTTAGGCAGATCAAAGACAAGGTTCTGTCACCTGGCTGTCCAGTGTAGAGTTATGATGTCACAATGCCCCCTTAAGCAGATCACAGACAAGGGTCTGTCACCTGGGTGACCAGTGCAGGGTCATTTTGTCAAAATGCCCCCTTAGAGAGATCACAAACAAGGGTCTGTCACCTGGGTGACCAGTGCAGAGTTATGTTGTCACAATGCCCCGTTGGGCAGATCATAAACAAGGGTCTGTCACCTGGGTGACCAGTGCAGAGTTATGATGTCACAATGGCCCCTTAGGCAGATCACAGTCAAGGGTCTGTCACCACGGTGAGCAGTGCAGAGTTATGATGTCACAGTGCCCCTCAGGCAGATCACAGACAAGGGTCTGTCACCTGTGGGAGCAGTGAAAAATTATGATGTCACAATGCAGACTTAGTCAGATCACAGACAAGGGTCTGTCACCTGGGTGACCATTGCAGAGTTATGATATCACAATGCCCCCTTAGGCAGATCACAGTAAAGGGTCTGTCACCTGGGTGACCAGGGCAGAGTTATGATGTCACAATGTCCCCTTAGGTAGATCACAGGCAAGGTTCTGTCACCTGGGTGACCAGTGCAGAGTTATGATGTCACAAAGCCCACTAAGGCAGATCAAAGACAACGGTCTGTCACCTGGGAGACCAGTGCAGAATTATGATGTCACAATGCCCCGTTAGGCGGATCATAAACAAGGGTCTGTCACCTGGGTAACCAGTGCAGAGTTATGATGTCACAATGCCCCCTTAGGCAGATCACAGACAGGCGTCTTTCACCTGGGGGACCAGTACAGAGTTATGATGTCACAATGCCCCCTTAGGCAGATCACAGAAAAGGGTCTGTCACCTGGGTAACCAGTGCACAGTTATGGTGTCACAATGCCCCCTTAGACAGATCACAGACAAGGGTCTGTCCCCTGCGTGAGAAGCGCAGAGTTATGATGACACAATGACCCCTTAGGCAGATCACAGACAAGGGTCTGTCACTTGGGTGACCAGTGCATAGTTATGATGTCACAAAGCCCAGTTAGGCAGATCAAAGACAAGGGACAGTCACCTGGGTCACCAGTTAAGAATTATGATGTCACAATGACTCTTAGGCAGATCACAGACAAGGGTCTGTCACCTGGGTGACCATTGCAGATTTATGATGACACAATGCCCCATTAGGCAGATCACAGTAAAGGGTCGGTCACCAGGGTGACCAGTGCAGAGTTATGGTGTCACAATGTACCCTTAGGCAGATCACAGGCAAGGGTCTGTCACCTTGGTCACCAGTTCAGAGTTATGATGTCACAAAGCCCACTAAGGCAGATCAAAGACAACGGTCCGTCACCTGGGTGACCAGTGCAGAATTATGATGTCACAATGCCCCCTTAGGCTGATCATAAACAAGGGTCTGTCACCTGGGTGACTAATGCACAGTTATGATGTCACAATGCTCCCTTAGGGAGATCACAGACAAGGGTCTGTCACCAAAGTGGCCAATGCAGAGTTATGGTGTCACAATGGCCCCTTAGGCAGATCGCAGACAAGGGTCTGTGACCTGGGTGACCAGTGTAGAGTTATGATGTCACAGTGCAGACTTAGGCAGATCACAAGCGTCTTTCACTTCGGAGACCAGTGCAGGGTTATGATGTCACAAAGCCCCTTTAGGCAGATCACAGACAAGGGTCTCTCACCTGGGTGACCCGTGCCAAGTTATGATGTCACACTGCCCCTTAGGCAGATTACGGAGAAAGGACTGTCACCAGGGTGACCAGTGCAGAATTATGATGTCACAATGCCCCCTTAGAAAGATCACAGACAAGGGTCTGTCACCTGTGTGATCAGTGCAGAATTATGATGTCACAATGCCCCCTTAGGCAGATCACAGACAAGGGTCGGTCACGTGGGTGACCAGTGCACAGTTATGATGTCACAGTGCCCCCTAGGCAGATCACAGACAAGCGTCTGTCACTGCGGTGACCAGTGCAGGGTTATAATATCACAATGCCCTCTAAGGCAGATCACAGACAAGAGTCTGTCACCTTGGTGACCTGTGCAGAGTTATGATGTCATAATTCCCCCTTAGCAGATCACAGACAAGGGTCTTTCACCTGGGCGAGAAGTGCAGAGTTATGAAGTCACAATGGCACCTTAGGCAGATCACAGACAAGGGTCCATCACCTGGGTGTCCAGTGCACAGTTATGATGTCACAATGCCCCCTTAGGCAGATCACAGACAAGGGACTGTCACCAGGGTGACCAGCACAGAGTTATGATGTCACAATGCCCCCTTAGGGAGATCACACATAAGGGTCGGTCACCTGGCAGACCAGTACAGAGTTATGATGTCACAACGCCCAGTTAGGCAGATCAAAGACAAGGTTCTGTCACCTGGCTGTCCAGTGTAGAGTTATGATGTCACAATGCCCCCTTAAGCGGATCACAGACAAGGGTCTGTCACCTGGGTGACCAGTGCAGGGTCATTTTGTCAAAATGCCCCCATAGAGAGATCACAAACAAGGGTCTGTCACCTGGGTGACCAGTGCAGAGTTATGTTGTCACAATGCCCCTTTGGGCAGATCATAAACAAGGGTCTGTCACCTGGGTGACCAGTGCAGAGTTATGATGTCACAATGGCCCCTTAGGCAGATCACAGACAAGGGTCTGTCACCACGGTGAGCAGTGCAGAGTTATGATGTCACAGTGCCCCTCAGGCAGATCACAGACAAGGGTCTGTCAGCTGTGTGAGCAGTGTAAAGTTATGATGTCACAATGCAGACTTAGTCAGATCACAGACAAGGGTCTGTCACCTGGGTGACCATTGCAGAGTTATGATATCACAATGCCCCCTTAGGCAGATCACAGTAAAGGGTCTGTCACCTGGGTGACCAGGGCAGAGTTATGATGTCACAATGTCCCCTTAGGTAGATCACAGGCAAGGTTCTGTCACCTGGGTGAGCAGTGCAGAGTTATGATGTCACAAAGCCCACTAAGGCAGATCAAAGACAACGGTCTGTCACCTGGGTGACCAGTGCAGAATTATGATCGCACAATGCCCCATTAGACAGATCACAGACAAGGGTCTGTCACCTAGGTGACCAGTGTAGATTTATGATGTCACAATGCCCCCTTAGGCAGATCAGATACAGGGGTCTGTCACCTGGGTGACCAGTGCAGAGTTACGATGTTACAATGTAGACTTGGTCAGATCACAGACAAGTGTCTGTCACCTGGGTGATCAGTGCAGGTTTATGATATCACAATGCCCCCATAGGCAAATCAGAGACAACGTTCTGTCACCTGGGTGACCAGTGCAGAGTTATGAAGTCACAATTCCTCCTTTGGCAGATCACGGAAAAGGGTCTGTCACCAGGGTAACCAGTGCAGATGTAGGAAGAAACAATGCACCCTTAGGCAGATCACAGATAAGGGACCGTCACCTGGGTGACCTGTGCAGTGTTATGACGTCACAAATCTCCCTTAGGCAGATCCCAGAAAACGGTCTGTCACCTGGGTGACCAGCACAGAATTATGATGTCCTAATGCCCCTTAGGCAGATCAAAGACAAGGGTGTGTCACCTTGGTGACCAGTGCAGGGTTATGACGTCACAATGCCCCCTTAGGCATATCAGAGACAAGGGTCTGTCACCTGGGTAACCAGTGCAGAGTTACGATGTGACAATGCCCCCGTAGGCAGATTACGGACAAGCGTCTGACACCAGGGCGACCCGTGCAGGGTTATGATGTCGCGAGGCCCCCTTAGGCAGATCACTGTCAAGGGTCTGTCACCCGGGTAACAAGTGCAGAATTAGGATGTCACAATGCCCCCCTAGGCAGATCACAGGCACGGGACCATCACCTGGGTGACCAGCACCGAGTTATGTTGGCACAATGCCCCCTTAGGCAGATCACAGACAAGGGTCTGTCACCAGGGTGACAAGTGCAGAGTTATGATGTCTCAATGTCCCCTATGGCAGATCACAGACAAGGGTCTGTCACCAAGGTGACCAGTGCAGATTAATGATGTCACAATGCCCCCTTAGGGAGATCACAGACAAGGGTCTGTCACTTGTGTGACCCGTGCAGTGTTATGATGTCACAATGCCCCCTTAGTCAGATCACAGACAAGTGTCTGTCACCTGGGTGACCAGTGCAGAGTTATGATGCCACAATGCCCCCTTAGGCAGATCACAGACAAGGGTCTGTCACCCGGGTGACCAGCGCAGAGTTATGATGTCACAAGGCCCCCTTAGGCAGATCAGAGACAGGAGTCTGTCACCTGGGAGACCAGTGCAGAGTTATGATGTCACAATGTGCCCTTAGGCAATCACAGAAAAGGGCTTGTCTCCTGGGTGACCCATGCAGAGATATGATTTCACAAGGCCACATTAGGCAGATCACAGAAAAGGGTCTGTCACGTGGGTTACCAGTGATGTGTTATGATGTCACAATGCCCCCTTAGGCAAATCAAAGGCAAGGGTCTGTCACTTGGATGTCCAGTGCAGAGCTATGATGTCACAATGCCCCTTAGGCAGATCCCAGGAAAGGGTGTGTCACCTGGGTGGCCAGTGCAGTATTATGATGTCACAATGCCCCCTTAGGCAGCTCACAGAAAAGGGTCTGTCACCTGGGTGACCAGTGCAGGGTTATGGTGTCACAATGCCCCCTCAGGCTGATCACAGACATGGGTCCGTCACCTGGGTGTCCAGTGGACAGTTATGATGTCACAATTCCCCCTTAGACAGATCACAGAAAAGGGTCCGTCACCACGTTGACGAGTGCAGAGTTATGATGTCACAATGCCCCCTTACACAGTTCACAGACAACGGTCTGTCACCTGGGTGACCATCGCAGAGTTATGATGTCACAATGCATCCTTAGGCCGATCCCAGAAAAGGGTCTGTCACCTTGGAGACCAAAACAGAGTTATGATGTCACAATGCCCACTTAGGCAGATCACACAGAAGGGTCTGTCACCTGGGTGACCAGAGCAGAGTTATGATGTCACAATGCCCCCTTAGACAGATCACAGACAGGGGTCTGTTACTTGGGTGACCAGTGCAGAGTTATGATGTCACAATGCCCACTTAGGCAGATCAAAGACAAGTTGCAGTCACCTGGGTGTCCAGTGAAGAATTATGATGTCACAATGACCCTTAGGCAGATCACAGACAAGGGTCTGTCCCCTGGGTGACCAGTGCAGAGTTATGATGTCACAATGTCCCCTTAGACAGATCACAGGCAAGGGTCTGTCACCTGGGTGACCAGGGCAGAGTTATGATGTCACAAATACCACTTAGGCAGATCACAGACAGGGGTCTGTTACCACGGTGACCAGTGCAGAGTTATGATGTCACAGTCCCCCTTAGGCAGATCAAACAAAAGGGTCTGTCACCTGGGTGACCAGTGCAGAGTTATGATGTCACAATGCAGACTTAGTAAGATCACAGACGAGGGTCGGTCACCTGGGTGACAAGTGCAGGGTTATGATATCACAATGTCTCCTTAAGAAAATCGGAGACAAATGTCTGTCACCTGGGTTACCAGTGAACAGTTATGAAGTCACAAAGCCCCCTTGGGCAGATCACGGAAAAGGGTCTGTCACCAGGTTGACCAGTGCAGAATTAGGATGTCACAATGCCCCCTTAGGCAGATCAAAGAAAAGGGACCGTTACCTGGGTGACCAGCGCCGAGTTTTGATGTCACAATGCTCCCTTAGGCAGATCACAGACAAGGGTCTGTCACCTGGGTGACCAGGGCAGAGTTATGATGTCACAATGCCCCCTTAGGCAGATCCCAGACAAGGGTATGTCACCTGGGTGGCCAGTGCAGTGTTATGATGTCACAATGCCCCCTTAGGCAGCTCAGAGAAAAGGGTATGTCACCTGTGTGACCAGTGCTGAGGTATGATGTCACGATGCCCCTTAGGCAGAACAAAACAAGGGTATGTCACCTGGGTGACCAGCGCAGAGTTATGATGTCACACTGCCCCCTTACGCAGATCCCAGACAAGAGACCATCACCAGGGTGAACAGTGCAGAGTTAGGATGTCACAATGCCCCCTTAGGCAGATCACAGACAAGGGTCTGTCACCTGGGTGACCAGTGCAGAGTTGTGATGTCATAATGCCCCGTTAGGCAGAACACAGACAAGGGTCTGTCACCTGGGTGACCCGTGCAGTGTTATGATGTCACAATGCCCCCTTAGGCAGATCAGAGACTGACGTCTTTCACCTGGGGGACCAGTGCAGAGTTATGATGTCACAATGCCCCCTTAGGCAGATTACAGACAACGGTCGGTCACGTGGGTGACCAGTGCACAGTTATGATGTCACAGTGCCCCCTAGGCAGATCACAGACAAGCGTCTGTCACTGCGGTGACCAGTGCAGGGTTACAATGTCACAATGCCCTCTAAGGCAGATCACAGACAAGAGTATGTCACCTTGGTGACCTGTGCAGAGTTATGATGTCATAATTCCCCCTTAGCAGATCACAGACAAGGGTCTTTCACCTGGGCGAGAAGTGCAGAGTTATGAAGTCACAATGGCACCTTAGGCAGATCACAGACAAGGGTCCATCACCTGGGTGTCCAGTGCACAGTTATGATGTCACAATGCCCCCTTAGGCAGATCACAGACAAGGGACTGTCACCAGGTTGACCAGCGCAGAGTTATGATGTCACAATGCCCCCTTAGGGAGATCACACATAAGGGTCGGTCACCTGGCAGACCAGTACAGAGTTATGATGTCACAACGCACAGTTAGGCAGATCAAAGACAAGGTTCTGTCACCTGGCTGTCCAGTGTAGAGTTATGATGTCACAATGCCCCCTTAAGCAGATCACAGACAAGGGTCTGTCACCTGGGTGACCAGTGCAGGGTCATTTTGTCAAAATGCCCCCTTAGAGAGATCACAAACAAGGGTCTGTCACCTGGGTGACCAGTGCAGAGTTATGTTGTCACAATGCCCCGTTGGGCAGATCATAAACAAGGGTCTGTCACCTGGGTGACCAGTGCAGAGTTATGATGTCACAATGGCCCCTTAGGCAGATCACAGACAAGGGTCTGTCACCACGGTGAGCAGTGCAGAGTTATGATGTCACAGTGCCCCTCAGGCAGATCACAGACAAGGGTCTGTCACCTGTGGGAGCAGTGAAAAATTATGATGTCACTATGCAGACTTAGTCAGATCACAGACAAGGGTCTGTCACCTGGGTGACCATTGCAGAGTTATGATATCACAATGCCCCCTTAGGCAGATCACAGTAAAGGGTCTGTCACCTGGGTGACCAGGGCAGAGTTATGATGTCACAATGTCCCCTTAGGTAGATCACAGGCAAGGTTCTGTCACCTGGGTGACCAGTGCAGAGTTATGATGTCACAAAGCCCACTAAGGCAGATCAAAGACAACGGTCTGTCACCTGGGAGACCAGTGCAGAATTATGATGTCACAATGCCCCGTTAGGCGGATCATAAACAAGGGTCTGTCACCTGGGTAACCAGTGCAGAGTTATGATGTCACAATGCCCCCTTAGGCAGATCACAGACAGGCGTCTTTCACCTGGGGGACCAGTACAGAGTTATGATGTCACAATGCCCCCTTAGGCAGATCACAGAAAAGGGTCTGTCACCTGGGTAACCAGTGCACAGTTATGGTGTCACAATGCCCCCTTAGACAGATCACAGACAAGGGTCTGTCCCCTGCGTGAGAAGCGCAGAGTTATGATGACACAATGACCCCTTAGGCAGATCACAGACAAGGGTCTGTCACTTGGGTGACCAGTGCATAGTTATGATGTCACAAAGCCCAGTTAGGCAGATCAAAGACAAGGGACAGTCACCTGGGTCACCAGTTAAGAATTATGATGTCACAATGACTCTTAGGCAGATCACAGACAAGGGTCTGTCACCTGGGTGACCATTGCAGATTTATGATGACACAATGCCCCATTAGGCAGATCACAGTAAAGGGTCGGTCACCAGGGTGACCAGTGCAGAGTTATGGTGTCACAATGTACCCTTAGGCAGATCACAGGCAAGGGTCTGTCACCTTGGTCACCAGTTCAGAGTTATGATGTCACAAAGCCCACTAAGGCAGATCAAAGACAACGGTCCGTCACCTGGGTGACCAGTGCAGAATTATGATGTCACAATGCCCCCTTAGGCTGATCATAAACAAGGGTCTGTCACCTGGGTGACTAATGCACAGTTATGATGTCACAATGCTCCCTTAGGGAGATCACAGACAAGGGTCTGTCACCAAAGTGGCCAATGCAGAGTTATGGTGTCACAATGGCCCCTTAGGCAGATCGCAGACAAGGGTCTGTGACCTGGGTGACCAGTGTAGAGTTATGATGTCACAGTGCAGACTTAGGCAGATCACAAGCGTCTTTCACTTCGGAGACCAGTGCAGGGTTATGATGTCACAAAGCCCCTTTAGGCAGATCACAGACAAGGGTCTCTCACCTGGGTGACCCGTGCCAAGTTATGATGTCACACTGCCCCTTAGGCAGATTACGGAGAAAGGACTGTCACCAGGGTGACCAGTGCAGAATTATGATGTCACAATGCCCCCTTAGAAAGATCACAGACAAGGGTCTGTCACCTGTGTGATCAGTGCAGAATTATGATGTCACAATGCCCCCTTAGGCAGATCACAGACAAGGGTCGGTCACGTGGGTGACCAGTGCACAGTTATGATGTCACAGTGCCCCCTAGGCAGATCACAGACAAGCGTCTGTCACTGCGGTGACCAGTGCAGGGTTATAATATCACAATGCCCTCTAAGGCAGATCACAGACAAGAGTCTGTCACCTTGGTGACCTGTGCAGAGTTATGATGTCATAATTCCCCCTTAGCAGATCACAGACAAGGGTCTTTCACCTGGGCGAGAAGTGCAGAGTTATGAAGTCACAATGGCACCTTAGGCAGATCACAGACAAGGGTCCATCACCTGGGTGTCCAGTGCACAGTTATGATGTCACAATGCCCCCTTAGGCAGATCACAGACAAGGGACTGTCACCAGGGTGACCAGCACAGAGTTATGATGTCACAATGCCCCCTTAGGGAGATCACACATAAGGGTCGGTCACCTGGCAGACCAGTACAGAGTTATGATGTCACAACGCCCAGTTAGGCAGATCAAAGACAAGGTTCTGTCACCTGGCTGTCCAGTGTAGAGTTATGATGTCACAATGCCCCCTTAAGCGGATCACAGACAAGGGTCTGTCACCTGGGTGACCAGTGCAGGGTCATTTTGTCAAAATGCCCCCATAGAGAGATCACAAACAAGGGTCTGTCACCTGGGTGACCAGTGCAGAGTTATGTTGTCACAATGCCCCTTTGGGCAGATCATAAACAAGGGTCTGTCACCTGGGTGACCAGTGCAGAGTTATGATGTCACAATGGCCCCTTAGGCAGATCACAGACAAGGGTCTGTCACCACGGTGAGCAGTGCAGAGTTATGATGTCACAGTGCCCCTCAGGCAGATCACAGACAAGGGTCTGTCAGCTGTGTGAGCAGTGTAAAGTTATGATGTCACAATGCAGACTTAGTCAGATCACAGACAAGGGTCTGTCACCTGGGTGACCATTGCAGAGTTATGATATCACAATGCCCCCTTAGGCAGATCACAGTAAAGGGTCTGTCACCTGGGTGACCAGGGCAGAGTTATGATGTCACAATGTCCCCTTAGGTAGATCACAGGCAAGGTTCTGTCACCTGGGTGAGCAGTGCAGAGTTATGATGTCACAAAGCCCACTAAGGCAGATCAAAGACAACGGTCTGTCACCTGGGTGACCAGTGCAGAATTATGATCGCACAATGCCCCATTAGACAGATCACAGACAAGGGTCTGTCACCTAGGTGACCAGTGTAGATTTATGATGTCACAATGCCCCCTTAGGCAGATCAGATACAGGGGTCTGTCACCTGGGTGACCAGTGCAGAGTTACGATGTTACAATGTAGACTTGGTCAGATCACAGACAAGTGTCTGTCACCTGGGTGATCAGTGCAGGTTTATGATATCACAATGCCCCCATAGGCAAATCAGAGACAACGTTCTGTCACCTGGGTGACCAGTGCAGAGTTATGAAGTCACAATTCCTCCTTTGGCAGATCACGGAAAAGGGTCTGTCACCAGGGTAACCAGTGCAGATGTAGGAAGAAACAATGCACCCTTAGGCAGATCACAGATAAGGGACCGTCACCTGGGTGACCTGTGCAGTGTTATGACGTCACAAATCTCCCTTAGGCAGATCCCAGAAAACGGTCTGTCACCTGGGTGACCAGCACAGAATTATGATGTCCTAATGCCCCTTAGGCAGATCAAAGACAAGGGTGTGTCACCTTGGTGACCAGTGCAGGGTTATGACGTCACAATGCCCCCTTAGGCATATCAGAGACAAGGGTCTGTCACCTGGGTAACCAGTGCAGAGTTACGATGTGACAATGCCCCCGTAGGCAGATTACGGACAAGCGTCTGACACCAGGGCGACCCGTGCAGGGTTATGATGTCGCGAGGCCCCCTTAGGCAGATCACTGTCAAGGGTCTGTCACCCGGGTAACAAGTGCAGAATTAGGATGTCACAATGCCCCCCTAGGCAGATCACAGGCACGGGACCATCACCTGGGTGACCAGCACCGAGTTATGTTGGCACAATGCCCCCTTAGGCAGATCACAGACAAGGGTCTGTCACCAGGGTGACAAGTGCAGAGTTATGATGTCTCAATGTCCCCTATGGCAGATCACAGACAAGGGTCTGTCACCAAGGTGACCAGTGCAGATTAATGATGTCACAATGCCCCCTTAGGGAGATCACAGACAAGGGTCTGTCACTTGTGTGACCCGTGCAGTGTTATGATGTCACAATGCCCCCTTAGTCAGATCACAGACAAGTGTCTGTCACCTGGGTGACCAGTGCAGAGTTATGATGCCACAATGCCCCCTTAGGCAGATCACAGACAAGGGTCTGTCACCCGGGTGACCAGCGCAGAGTTATGATGTCACAAGGCCCCCTTAGGCAGATCAGAGACAGGAGTCTGTCACCTGGGAGACCAGTGCAGAGTTATGATGTCACAATGTGCCCTTAGGCAATCACAGAAAAGGGCTTGTCTCCTGGGTGACCCATGCAGAGATATGATTTCACAAGGCCACATTAGGCAGATCACAGAAAAGGGTCTGTCACGTGGGTTACCAGTGATGTGTTATGATGTCACAATGCCCCCTTAGGCAAATCAAAGGCAAGGGTCTGTCACTTGGATGTCCAGTGCAGAGCTATGATGTCACAATGCCCCTTAGGCAGATCCCAGGAAAGGGTGTGTCACCTGGGTGGCCAGTGCAGTATTATGATGTCACAATGCCCCCTTAGGCAGCTCACAGAAAAGGGTCTGTCACCTGGGTGACCAGTGCAGAGTTATGATGTCACGATGCCCCCTTAGGCAGATCAAAGACAAGGGTCTGTCTCCTTGGTGACAAATGCAGAGTTATGATGTCACAAAGAACCCATAGGCAGACCACAGGCAAGGGTCTGTGACCTGGGTTACCAGTGCAGAGTTACGATGTCACAATGCCCCCTTAGGCACCTCACAGAGAATGGTCTGTCACCTAGGTTACCAGTGCAGAATTATGATGTCACAATTCCGTCTTAGGCAGATCACAGACAAGGATCTGTCACCTGGCAGACCAGTGCAGAATTACAGTGTCACAATGCCCCTTAGGGAGATCAGAGGCCATGTTCTGTCACCTGGGTGACCAATGCAGAGTTATGATGTCACAATGCACCCTAAGTCAGATCAAAGAGCCTGGTCCCTCACCTGGGTGACCAGTGCAGATTTATGATGTCACAATGCCTCCTTAGGCAGATCAAAGTCAAGCCTCTGTCACCTGGGTGACCAGTGCAGAATTATGATGTCACAAGTCACCCTTACGCAGATCACAGACAAGGGTCCGTAAACTGGGTGACCTGTGCAGTGTTATGATATCACAATGGCCCCTTAGGCAGATCACAGACTACGGTCTGTCACCAAGGTGACCAGTGCAGATTTATGATGTCACAATGCCCCTTAGGCAGATCACAGACAAGGGACTGACACCTGGGTGACAAGTGCAGAGTTATGATGTCACATAGCCCCCTTAGGCAGATCAAAGACATGGATCTGTCACCTGGGTTTCCAGTGCAGAGTTATAATGTCACAAACCACCCTTAGGCAGATCACAGAGAAGGTTTTGTCACCTTGGTGTCCCGTGCAGAGTTATGATGCCACAATTCCGCCTTAGGCAGATCACAGACAAGGGTCAGTCATCGGGGTGACGAGGGCAGAGTTATGATGTCACAATGCCCCCTTAGGCAGATCACAGACAAGGGTCTGTCACCTGGGTGACCAGTGCAGTGTTTGATGTCACAATGGCCCCTTAGGCAGATCACAGAAAAGGGTCTGTCACCACGGTGACCAGAGCAGATTTATGATGTAACAATGCCCCCTTAGGCAGATCAAAGACATGAGTCTGTCACCTCGGTGACCAGTGCAGAGTTATGATGTCACACTGCCCCCTTAGGCAGATCACAGACAAGGGCCTGACCCCTGGGTTACCCATGCAGAGTTATTAGGTCACAATGCCATATTAGGCAGATCACAGAAAAGGGTCGATCACCTGGGTTACCAGTGAAGAGTTATGATGTCACAATGCCCTCTTAGCGAGATCACAGACAGGGGTGTGTCACCTGGGTGACCAGTGTAGAGGTATGATGTCACAATGCCCCTTTAGGCAGATCAAAGGCAAGGATCTGTCTCCTCGGTATCCAGTGCAGTGTTATGATGTCAAAATGCCCCTTTAGGCAGATCACAGACAAGGGTCTGTCACCTGGGTGACCAGTGCTGAGTTATGATGTCACAGTGCCCCCTTAGGCATATCAAAGACAAGGGTCTGTCACCTTGGTGACCAGTGCAGAATTATGATGTCACAATGCCCACTTAGGCAGTAGAAAGACACGGGTTTGTCACCTGGGTGTCCAGTGCTGAGTTGTGATGTCATAATGCCTACTTAGGCATATCAAAGACAAGGCTCTGTCACCTGGGTGCTCAGTGCAGAGTAATGATGTCACAATGGCCCCTTCAGAAGTTGATTGACAAGGGTCTGTCACCTGGGTGACCATCGCAGAGTTATGATGTAACAATGGCCCCTTACACAGATCACAGACAAGGGTCTGTCACCAAGATGACCTGTGCAGATTTATGATGTCAGAATACCCCCTTAGGCAGATTAAAGGATAGGGTCTGTCTCCTCGGTGACCAGTGCAGAGTTACGATGTCACAATGCCCCCTTAGGAAGTTCAAAGACAAAGTCTTTCACCTGTTTGACCAGTGCAGTTTATGATGTCTCAATGCCCCCATAGGCTGATCACAGACAAGGGACTGTCTCCAGGGTGACCCATGCAGAGTTATGATGTCACAATGCCACCATAGGCAGACCACAGAAAAGGGTCTGTCACCTGGGTGACCAGTGAAAAGTTATGATGTCAGAATGCCCCTTAGGCAGTTCACAGACAAGAGTCTGCCACCTGGGTGACCAGTGCAGAGTTATGATGTCACAATGCCCCCTTAGACAGATCACAGACAAGGGTCTGTCAACTGGCTGACCATTGAAGTGTTATGATGTCACAATGGCCCCTTAGGCAGATCACAGAAAAGGGTCTGTCACCACGGTGACCAGTGAAGATTTATAATGTAACAATGCCCCCTCAGGCAGGTCATAGACAAGGGTCTGTCACCTGGGTGGGCAATGCAGTGTTATGATGTCACAATGCTTCCTTAGGCAGATCACAGACAAGGGTCTGTCTCCTGAGTGCTCAGTGGAGAGTTATGAAGTCACAATGCCCCCTTAGGGAGATCACAGACAAGGGCCTGTCACCTGGTTTCCCCGTGCAGTGTTATGATGTCACAATGCCACCTTAGGCAGATCACAGACAACGGCCTGTCACCTGGGTGACCACTGCAGAATTATGATGTCACCATACCCCCTTAGGCAGATCACAGACAAGGGTCTGTCACCTGGGTGACCAGTGAAGAGTTATGATGTCACAATGCACCCATAGGCAGATCACAGACAAGGGTCTGTAACCTGGCTGGCCTGTGCAGAGTTATGATGTCACGTTGCCCCCTTACGCAGATCACAGACAAGGGTTTGTCACCAGAGTTACCCGTAGAGAGTTATGATGTCACAATGCCCCCGTAGGCAGATCACAGGCAAGGGTCTGTCACCTAATTGCCCCGTGCAGAGTTATGATGTCTCAGTGCCAAATTACGCGGTTCACAGACAAGGGTCTGTCAGCTGGGTGACGCCAGCGGAGTTATTATGTCACAATGCCGCCTAAGGCTGATGTCAGAAAACGGTCTGTCACCTGGGTGACCAGTGCAGACTTATGAAGTCACAATGCCCCCTTAGGCGGATCAAAGACATGGGACTGTCACCTGGGTGACCAGTGCAGAGTTATGATGTCATATGCACCCTTAGGCAGATCACAGACAAGGGTCTGTCACCTGGGTGATCTGTGCTGAGTTATGATGTCACTTTGCCCCCTTCAGCAGATCACAGACAAGGGTTTGTCACCAGGGTGAACCTTGCAGAGTTATGATGTCACAATGCCCCCGTAGGCAGATCACAGGCCAAGGTCTATCACCTGAGTAACCAGTTCAGATTTCTGATTTCACAATGCCCCCTGAGGCAGCTCACAGGCAAAGGTCTGTCACCTGGGTGATCTGTGCAGAGTTATGATGTCACAATGCCCCCTTAGGCAGATCACAGACAATTGTCTCTCACCTGGGTGACCAGTGCAGACTTATGAAGTCACAATGCCCACTTAGGCAGATCCGAGACACGGGTCTGTCACCTGGGTGACCCGTACACTATTATGATGTCACAGTGCCCCGTTAGGCAGATCATAGAGAACGGCCTGACACCTGGGTGACCCGTTCAGACTTATGATGTCACAATGCCCCCTGAGGCAGATCACAGACAAGGGTCTGTCACCTGGGTGAACTGTGCTGAGTTATGATGTCACATTTCCCCCTTAGGCAGATCAGAGACAAGAGTCTGTCACCAGGGTGACCAGTGCAGAATGATGATGTCACAATAAACCCTTAGGCCGATCACGGACATGGGTCTGACACCTGGGTGACCAGCACAGACGAATGATGACACAGTGCCCCCTTAGGCACATCACAGACAAGGGTCTGTCAACTAGGTGAACAGTGCAGAGTTATGATGTCACAATGCACACTTAGGCAGATCACAGACAAGGGTCTGTCACGGGTGTGATCAGTGTAGGGTTATGATGTCACAAACCCCCTTAGGCAGACACAGACAAGGGTATGTCACCTGGGTGAGCAGTGCAGAGTTATGATATCACAATGCCACCTTAGGCACATAACGAACAAGGGTCTGTCACAAGGGTGACCAGTGCAGAGTTAAGATGTCACAATGCCCCCTTAGGCAGATCACAGTCAAGGGTCTGTCACCTGGGTGACCAGTGAAGAGTTATAATGTCACAATGCCACATTAGGCAGATCACAGAAAACGGTCTGCAACATGGTTTTCCAGTGAAGACTTATGATGTCAAAATGCCCCCTTAGGCAGATCAAAGACAAGGGTCTATCCCCTGGGTGACCATTGCAGAGGTATGATATCACAATGACACTTTAGGGAGGTCAAAGACAAGGATCTGTTACCTGGGGATCCAGTGCGGAGTTATGATGTCACAATGCCCCCTTTGGCCAATTACAGACAAGGGTCTGTCACCTGGGTGACCACTGCAGAGTTATGATGTCACAATGCACCCATAGGCAGATCACAGACCAGGGTCTGTCACCTGGGTTACCAGTGTACAGTTATGATGTCACAATGCCCACTTAGGCAGATCAAAGACAAGGGTCTGTCACCTGGGTGACCATTGCACAATTATGATGTCACAATGCCCCCTTACGCAGCTCACAGACAAGGGTCTGTAACTTGCGTAACCAGTGCACTGTTATGATGTCACAATGGCCCCTAAGGCAGAACACAGCAATGGGTCTGTCACCACAGTGACTAGTACAGATTTATGATGTCACAATGTCCCCTTAGGCAGATCAAAGACATGGGTCTGTCACCTCAGTGTCCAGTGCAGAGTTATAATGTCACAATGCCCCCTTAGGCAGATCACAGACAAGAGTCGGTCATCTGAGTGACCAGTGCAGAGTCATGATGTCACAATGCCCCCTCAGGCAGATCAAAGACAAGGGTCTATCACCTGGGTGACCAGTGTAGAGTTAGGATGTCACAATGCCCCCTTAGGCAGATCCCAGTCAAGGATCTGTCATACGCATAGCCAGTGTAGTGTTATGATGTCACAATGCCCCCTTAGGCAGCTCACAGACAAGAGCCTGTCACCAGGGTGACAAGTGCAGATTTATGATGTCACAATGACCACTTAGGCAGATCAAACACAAGGGTCTGTCACCTTGGTGACCAGTGCAGAGTTATGATGTCACAATGCTCCCTAAGGCAGATCAAAGACAAGGGTCTGTTACCTGGGTATCCAGTGCTGAGTTATGATGTCACAATGCCCCCTTAAGAACATCCCAGACAAGGGTATGTACCCTGGGTGTCCAGTGAAGTGTTATGATGTCACAATGCCCACTTAGGCAGAGTAAAGTCAAGGGTCTGTCACGTGGGTGTCCAGTGCAGAGTTATGATGTCACAATGCCCCCTTAGGCAGATCACAGACACGGGTCTGTCACCTTTGTGCCGAGTGCAGAGTTATGATATCACAATGCCTCCTTAGGAAAATCAAAGACAAGGGCCTGTCACCTGGGTCCTCAGTGCAGAGCTATGAAGTCACAATGCCCCCTTAGGCAGCTCACAGTCAAAGGCATGTCACCTGTGTGACCAATGCAGATTTATGACGTCACCATGCTCCCTTAGGCAGATCACAGGCAGGGGTCTGTCACCTGGCTGACCAGTGCAGAGTTACGATATCACATTGCCCCCTTAGGCAGATCAAAACAAGGATCTGTCCCCTGGGTTTCCAGTGCAGAGTTATGCTGTCACAATGCCCCCTTAGGCAGATCACAGACAAGGGTCTGTCACCTTGGTGACAAGGTCAGAGTTATGATGTAACATTGCCCCGTTAGGCAGATCACATTCATGGGTCTCTCACTTGGGTGACCAGTGCAGAGATATGATGTCACAATTCCGCCATAGGTAGATCACAGACAAGGGACTGTCACCTGGGTGAGCAGTGCAGAGTTATGATGTCACAATGCCCCCTTAGGCAGATCACAGACAAGGGTCTGACACGTGGGTGACCAGTGCAGTGTTATGATGCCACAATGGCCCCTTAGGCAGATCACAGAGAAGGGTCTGTCACAACGGTGATGAGTGCAGATTTATGATGTAACAATGCCCCCTTAGGAAGATCAAAGACATGGGTCTGTCACCTCGGTGACCAGTGCAGATTTACGATGTCACAGTGCCCCTTTAGGCACATCACAGACAAGGGCCTGTTACCTGGTTCACCCATGCAGAGTTATGATGTCACAATGCCACAGTAGGCAGATCACAGAAAAGGGTCTGTCACGTGGGTAAGCAGTGAAGAGTAATGATGTCACAATGCCCCCTTAGGCAGTCAAAGACAAGGATCTGTCACCTGGGTGACCGGTGCATAGTTATGATGTCACATTGGCCCCTTACACAGATCACAAAGAGTCCATCACCAAGGCAAACAGTGCAGACTTATGATGTCACAATTCCCCCTCAGGCAGATCAAAGACATGGGTCTCTCACCTCGGTGACCAGTGCAGAATTATGAAGTCACAATGCCCCCTTAGGCAGATCACAGTCAAGGTTCTTTCAGCTGGTTGACCAGTGCGGAGTTATGGTGTCTCAATTCCCTCATAGGCAGATCACAGACAAGGCCCTGTCACCTGGGTTACCCATGCAGAGTTACAATGTCACAATGCCAACTTAGGCAGATCACTGAAAAGGGGCTGTCGCCTGGGTGATCTGTGCAGAGATATGATGTCACTATGCCCCTTACGCAGATCACAGACAGGGGTCTGTCACCTGGGTGACAAGTGCAGACTTATGTGTCACAATGCCCCCTTAGGCAGATCAAAGACAAGGTTCTGACACCTGAGTGACCAGCGCAGTGTTATGGTGTCACAATCCTGCCTCAGGCAGATCACAGACAAGGGCCTGTCACCTGGGTGACTTGTGCAGAGTTATGATGTCACTATAAACCCTTAGGCAGATCACAGACATGGGTCTGTCACCTGGATGACCACTTCAGAGTTATGATGTCACAATGCCACCTTAGGCAGATCTGAGGCAAGGGTCTGTCACCTGGGTGACCAGTGCAGAGTTATGATGTCACAATGCCAACTTAGGCAGATCACAGACAAGGGTCTGTAACCAGGGTGACAAGTGCAGAGTTATGATTTCTCAATGCCCCCTTTGGCAGATCACAGACAAGAGTCAGTCACATGGGTGACCAGTGCAGAGTTGTGATGTCACAATGACCCCTTAGGCAGATCACAGAAAAGTGTCTGTCACCTGGATGACCAGTGCAGAGTTATGATGTCACAATGCCCCTTAGGCAGATCAAAGACAAGGGTCGGTCACCTGGGGGACAAGTGCAGAGTAATGATGTCACAATTCCCCCTTAGGCACAACAAAACAAGGGTCTGCCACTTGGGTGACCCGTGCAGAGTTATGATGTCAAAATACCAGCTTAGGTATATCACTGACAAGGGTCTGTCACCTGGGTGACCATTGCAGAGTTATGACGTCATGATGCCCACGTAGGCAGATCAAGGCAAGGTTCTGACACCTGATTGACCAGTGCACAATTATGATGTCACAATGCCCCCTTAGGCAGATCAGAAACAAGGGTGTCTCCCATTGGTGACCAGTGAACAGCTATGATGTCACAATGCCCCCTTATGAGGATCACAGACATTGGTCTGTCACCACAGTGACAAGTGAAGAGTTTCGATGTTACAATGCCCCATTAAGCAGATCACAGACAAGGGTCTATCACCTGGGTGAGCAGTGCAGAATTATGATGTCACAATGCCCCCTTAGGCAGATCACAAACAAGGGTGTGTCTCATTGGTGACCAGTGCAGAGCTATGATGTCACAATGGCCCCTTATGAGGGTCACAGACAAGGGTCAGTCACCACAGTGAAAAGTGAAGAGTTATGATGTTACAATGCCCCTTAAGCAGATCACAGACAAGGGTCTGTCACCTGGGAGACCGGTGCTGAGTTATGATGTCACAATGTCCCCTAAGGCAGATCACAGAGAAGGGTCTTTCACCTGGGTAACCAGTGGAGGGTTATGATATCACAATGCACCCTTAGGCAGATCAGAGACAAGTTTCTGTAACCCGGGTGACCAGTGCACACTTATGACGTCAGAATGCCCCCTTACACAGATCAGAGACAAGGGTCTGTCACCTGGTTGACCAGTGTAGAGTTATGGTATCACAATGCCCCCTTAGGCAGATCACGTGCAAGGGTCTGACACCAGGGTAACCAGTGCAGTGTTATGATGTCACAATGCCCCCTTAGGCAGATCACAGACAATGGTCTGTCACCTGGGTGACCAGTGAAGATCTATGATATCAGAATGGAGACTTAGGCAGATCACACACAGGTGTCTCGCACCTGGGGGACCCGTGCAGAGTTACCATATCAATATGCACCATTAGGGAGATAACGGAAAAGGGAATGTCACCGTGGTGACTAGTGCAGTGTTATGATCTCGCAATGCCCCCTTAGACAGATCACAGGCAAGGGTCTGTCACCTGGGTGACCAAGGAGGAGTTATGATGTCACAATGCCCCCTTAGGCAGATCGCAGACAGGGGTCTGTCACGTGGGTGACCAGTGCAGAGTCATGATTTCAAAATGACCCCTTAGGCAGATCACAGACAAGGGTCTGTCACCTGGATGAAAAGTGCAGAGATATGATGTAACAATTCCCCCTTAGGCAGATCACATAAAAGGGTCTGTCACCTGGCTGACCCGTGTGGAGTTATGATGTCATAATGACCCCATAGGCAGATCACAGACAATGGTCTGTCACCTGGGTGACCAGTGAAGCGTGATGATGTCACATTGCCCCCTTAGGCAGATCACAGACAAGGGTCAGTTACCTGGGTGTCCAGTGCAGAGTTATGAAGTCACAATGGGCCCTTAGGCAGATCACAGGCAAGGGTTTGTTACCATAGTGACCAGTGCAGAGCTGTGACGTCACAATGCCCCCTTAGGCAGATCACAGAGAAGGGTCTGACACCTGGGTGACGAGTGCAGTGTTATAATGTCACAATGCCAACTTAGGCAGATCAAAGACAAGGGACTTTCACCTGGGTGACCAGTGCAAATTCATGGTGTCACAATGCCTCCTTACGCAGATCTCAGACAGGGGTCTGTCAACTGAGTGACCAGTGCAGAGTTATGATGTCACAATGGCCCTTTAGGCAGATCACAGACAAGGGTCTGTCACCACGGTGACCAGTGCAGAGTTATGATGTCACAATTCCCCCTTTGGCAGATCACAGACAAGGTTCAGACACCTGGGTAACCCGTGCAGGGTTATGATGTCACAATGCCCCCTTTGGCAGATCACAGACAAGGGTCTGTCACCTGGGTGTCCATTGCAGGTTTATGATGTCACAATGCCCCCTTAGGCAGATCACAGGCAAGGGTATGTCACCAGGGTGACCAGTGCAGAGTTATGATATCACAATGCCCCCTTAGGCATATCACAAACAAGTTTCTCTCACCTGGGTAACCACTGGAGAGTTATGATATCACAATGCCCCCTTAGGCAGAACACAGACAAGGGCCTGTCACCTGGGTGACCAGCGCAGAGTTATGATGTCACAATGCCCCCTTTGACAGATCACAGACAAGGGTCTGTCACCACGGTGACCAGCGCTGAGTTAGGATGTAACTATGCGCCTTAGGCAGATCACAGAAAAGGGTCTGTCACCAGGGAGACCACTGCACAGATATGACATCACAATGACCGTTAGGCAGATCACAGACAAGGGTCTGTCACCACAGTGACCCGAGTAGATTTATGATGTCACAATGCCCCCATAGGCAGATCAAGGCAAGGGTCTGTCACCTCGGTTACCAGTGCACGGTTATGATGTCACAATGCCCCCTTAGGCAGATCAAAGACATGGGTCTTTCACCGGGGTGACCCATGCAGAGTTATGATGTCACAATGCCCCCTTAGGCAGATCACAGACAAGGGTCTGTCAACTGAGAGAGCAGAGCAGAGTTATGATGTCACAATTCCCCCTTAGGCACATCAAGGCAAGAACCTGTCATCTGGGTGTCCAGTGCTGAGTTATGATGTCACAATGCCCCCTTAGGGACATCACAGAAAAGGGTCTGTAACCTGGGTGACCAGTGCACAGTTATAATGTCACCCTGCCCCCTTAGGCAGATCACAGACAAGGGTCTGTCAACTGGGTGACCAGCGCAGAGTTATGATGTCACAATGCCCCATTAGGCAGATCATAGAAAACGGTCTGTCACCTGGGTGACCAGTGCAGGTTTATGATGTCACAATTAACAATTAGGCAGATGAAACACAAGGGCCTGTCACCTGGGTGCCCAGTGCAGAGTTATGATGTCACAATGCCCCCGTAGGCAGATCACAAAGAAGGCCCTGTCACCAGCGTGCGCAGTGCAGAGTTATGACGTTACAATGCCTCCTTAGGCAGATCACAGGCAGGGGTCTGTCACCTGGGAGACCAGTGCAGAGTTAAGAAGTCATAATGCCCCCTTAGACAGATCACAGACAAGGGTCTGTCACGTGGGTGACCAGTGTAGAGTTATGATGTCACAATGCCCCGTTAGCAAATCACAGGCAAGGCTGTGTCACCTGGATGACCAGCGCAGAGTTTTGATGTCAGAATGCCCCCTAAGTCAGCTCACAGACAAGGGTCTGTCACCTGGGTGACCTATGCAGAGTTATGAAGTCACAATGCCTCCTTCAGCAGATCAAAGACAAGGGTCTGTCACCTGGGGGTGCAGTTCAGAGTTATGATGTCACAATGCCCGCTTAGGCAGCTGCCACACAAGGGTCTGTCACCTGCGTGACCAGTGCAGAGTTATGATGTCACAATGCCTCCTTCGGCAGATGACAGACAAGCTTCTGTCACCTGGGTGACCAGTGCAGAGTTATGATGTCACAACACCCCCTTAAGCAGATCACAGACAAGGGTCTGTCACCTGGGTGACCAATGTTGAGTTATGATGTCGCAATGCCCTCTTAGGCAGATGAAAGACAAGGGTCTGTCACCTGGGTGTCCAGTGCAGAGTTATGATGTCACAATGCTCCCTTGAGCAGATCACAGACAAGAGTCTGTCACCACGGTGACCAGTGGAGATTTATGATGTCACAATGTCCCTTTAGGCAGATCAAACACAAGGGTCTGTCACCTCGCTGACCAGGGCAGAGTTATGATGTTGCAATGCACCCTTAGGCAGATCACAGACCAGGGACTGTCACCTGCGTGAACAGTGTAGAGTTTTGATGTTGCTATGCCCCCTTAGGCAGATCGAAGACAAGGGTCTGTCACCTGGGTGACCAGTGCATAATTATGATGTCACAATGGCTCCTTGGGCAGATCACAGACAAGGGAATGTCACCATGGTGACCAGTGCAGATTTATGATGTCACAATGCCCCCTTAGGCAGATCAAAGACATGGGTCTGTCACCTCAGTGACCAGTGCAGTGTAATGATGTCACAATGCCACCTTAGGCAGATTACGGGCAAGGGTCTGTCACCTGTGTGACCACTGCAGTGTTATGATGTCACAACGCCCTCTTATGCATATCACAGACAAGGATTTGTCACCTTGGTGACCAGTGCAGAGTTATTTTTTCACAATGCCCCCTTAGGCAGATCAGAGACAAGGGTCTGTCACGAGGTGACCAGTGCAGAGTTATGATGTCACAATGCCCCCTTAGGCAGAACTCAGACAAGGTTCTTTCCCGTGGGTGACCAGTGCAGAGCCATGATGTCAAAATTCCCCCTTAGTCAGATCACAGACAAGTGTCTGTCGCCTGGGTGAGCAGTGCAGATGTATGATGTGACAATGTCCCCTTAGGCTGATGACAGAGAAAGGTCTGTCACCTGCGTGACCAGTGCAGGGTTGTGATGTTACAATGCCACCTTAGGGAGATCACAGACAAGTGTCTGTCACCTGGGTGACCACTCCAGACTTTTGATTTCACAATGCACCCTTAGGCAGATCACAGACCAGGGTCTGTCTGCTGTGTGACCAGTGTGGAGTTTGGATGTCACAATGCCCCCTTAGGCATATTAGAGACAAGGGTCTGTCACCTGGGTGACCATTGCAGAGTTATGATATCACACTAGACCCTAAGGCAGATCACAGACAAGGGTCTGTCACCACGATGACCAGTGCAGATTTATGATGTCACTATGCCCACTTAGGCCGATCAAAGACAAGGGTCGGTCACCTTGGTCACCAGTGCGGTGTTATAATGTCACAATTCCCCGTTAGGCAGATCAAAGACAAGGGTCTTTCAGCTCGAGGACCAGTGCAGAGTTATGATGTCTCAATGCCCCAATGGGCAGATCACAGACAAGGGCCTGTGACCTGCATGACCCATGCAGAGTTACGATGTCACAATGACCCTTCGGCAGATCAAGGCCCCCTTAGGCAGATCAAAATGTCCCCTTAGGCAAATCAGAGTCATAGGTCTGTCACCTGGGTGTCCAGTGCCCAGTTATGAAGTCACAATGCCTCCTTTGGCAGATCTCGGAAAAGGGTCTGTCACCAGGGTGACCAGTGCAGAATTAGGGTGTCACAATGCCCCCTTAGGCAGATCACAGACAAGGGACCGTCACCTGGGTGACCAGCACCGATTTATGAAGTCACAATGCCCCCTTAGGCAGATCACAGACAAGGGTCTGTCACCTGGGTGACCAGCGCAGAGTTATGATGTCAGAAGGCCCCCTTAGGCAGATCACAGACAAGGGTCTGTCACCTGGGTGACCAGTGCAGAATTTTGATGTCAGAACACTCCCATACGCAGATCACAGACAAGGGTCTGTCACCTGGGTTTCCAGTGAAAAGTTATGATGTCACAATGCCCCCTTAGGCAGATCACAGACAAGGGTCTTTCACCTGGGTGGCCAGTGCGGAGTTATGATGTCACAATGCCCCTTAGGCGGATCACAGGCAAGGGTCTGTCACCTGGGTGACCAGTGCACAGTTATGATGTCACAACGCCACCTTAGGCAGATCACAGACAAGGGTCTCTCACCACAGTGACCAGTGCAGAGTTATGATGTCACAATGCCCAGTTAGGCAGATCAAAGACAAGGGTCAGTCACCTGGGTCTGCAGTGAAGAATTATGATGTCACAAAGACCTTTAGGAAGATCACAGCAAAGGGCTTGTCACCTGGGTGACCATTGCACAGTTATGATGTCACAATGCCCCTTAGGCAGATCACAGTAAAGGGTCTGTCAACTGGGTGACCAGTGCAGAGTTATGATGTCACAATGTCCCCTTAGGCAGATCACAGGCAAGGTTCTGTCACCTGGGTGACCAGTGCAAAGTTATGATGTCACAAAGCCCACTAAGGCAGATCAAAGACAACGGTCTGTCACCTGGGTGATCAGTGCAGTGTTATGATGTCACAATGCCCCCTTGGGCAGATCACAGACAAGGGTCTGTCACCTGGGTGACCAGCGCAGAGTTATGATGTCAGAAGGCCCCCTTAGGCAGATCACAGACAAGGGTCTGTCACCTGGGTGACCAGTGCAGAATTTTGATGTCAGAACACTCCCATACGCAGATCACAGACAAGGGTCTGTCACCTGGGTTTCCAGTGAAAAGTTATGATGTCACAATGCCCCCTTAGGCAGATCACAGACAAGGGTCTTTCACCTGGGTGGCCAGTGCGGAGTTATGATGTCACAATGCCCCTTAGGCGGATCACAGGCAAGGGTCTGTCACCTGGGTGACCAGTGCACAGTTATGATGTCACAACGCCACCTTAGGCAGATCACAGACAAGGGTCTGTCACCACGGTGACCAGTGCAGAGTTATGATGTCACAATGCCCAGTTAGGCAGATCAAAGACAAGGGTCAGTCACCTGGGTCTGCAGTGAAGAATTATGATGTCACAAAGACCTTTAGGAAGATCACAGCAAAGGGCTTGTCACCTGGGTGACCATTGCACAGTTATGATGTCACAATGCCCCTTAGGCAGATCACAGTAAAGGGTCTGTCAACTGGGTGACCAGTGCAGAGTTATGATGTCACAATGTCCCCTTAGGCAGATCACAGGCAAGGTTCTGTCACCTGGGTGACCAGTGCAAAGTTATGATGTCACAAAGCCCACTAAGGCAGATCAAAGACAACGGTCTGTCACCTGGGTGACCAGTGCAGTGTTATGATATCACAATGCCCCCTTGGGCACATCACAGACAAGGGTCTGTCACCTGGGTGACCAGCGCAGAGTTATGATGTCACAATATCCCCTTAGGCAGATCACACAAAAGGGTCTCTCAGCTAGGTGACCAGCGCAGAGTTATGATGTCACAATGCCCCCTTTGACAGATCACTGACAAGGGTCTGTCACCACGGTGACCAGTGCAGAGTTATGATGTCACAATGCCCCCTTAGGCAGATCACAGGCAAGGGTCTGTCACCTGGGTGCCCAGTGCAGAGTTATGATGTCACAATGCTCCCTTAGGCAGATCTCAGACAAGGGTTTTCCCATGTGTGACCAGTGCAGAACTATGATGTCACTATGCCTCCTTAGGCAGATGACAGACAAGAGTCTGTCACCAGGTTGACCAGTGCAGAGTTATGATATCACAATGCCCCCTTAGGCAGATCACAGACAAGGGCCTCTCACCTGGGTTACCAGCGCAGTGTTATTATGTCACAATGCCCCCTTAGGCAGATCAAAGACAAGGTTCTGTCACCAGGGTGTCCAGGGAAGAATTATGATGTCACAATGACCCCTTAGGCACATCACAGACAAAGATCTGTCACCTGGGTGACCACTGCAGAATCATGATGTCACAATGCCCCCTTAGCGATATCACAGAGAAGGGTCTGTCACCTGCGTGAGCATTGCAGGTTAATGATATCACAATGCCCCCTTAGGCAGATCAGAAACTAGGACCTGTCACCTGTGAGACCAGCGCATAGTTATAAAGTCACAATGTCCCCTTAGACAGATCAAAGTCAAGGTCCTGTCTCCTGGTTGTCCAGGGAAGAATTATGATGTCACAATGCCCCTTACGCTGATCAGAGACAATGGTCTGTCACCTGGGTGACCAGTGCAGAGTTATGATGTCACAATGCCCCCTTACGCAGGTCACGGACAAGGGTCTGTCAGCAGGGAGACCAGTGCAGAGTTACGATGTCACAATGCCCCCTTAGGCAGATCACAGACAGGGGTCCGTCACCTGGATGACCAGTGCACAGTTGTGATGACACAGGGCCCCATTTGACAGATCACAGACAAGTGTCTGTCACCACGGTGACCAATGCAGAGTTATGATGTCACAATGCCCCCTTAGGCAGATCTCAGACAAGAGTCTGTCACCCGGGTGACCAGTGCAGGGTTATGATGTCACAATGCCCCTTTAGGCAGATCACACACAAGCGTCTCTCACCTGGGTGACCCGTGCAGAGTTATGAAGTCACAATGCCCCATTAGGCATATAACGGAAAAGGGACTGTCACCAGGTTAACCAGTGCAGTGTTATGATGTCACAATGCCCCCTTAGACAGATCACAGACAAGGGTCTGTCACCTGGGAGCCTAGTGCATTGTTATGATGTCACAATGCCCCCTTAGGCAGATCTCAGACAAGGGTCTGTCACCTGGGTGACCAGTGCAGAGATAAGATGAAACAATGATCCCTTAGGCAGATCACAGACAAGGGTCTGTCACCTGCGTTACCAGTGCAGAGTTATGATGTCACAATGCCACCTTAGGCAGAACACATACAAGGGTCTGTCACCTGGGTGAGAAGTGCAGAGTTACGACGTCAAAATGCCCCCATAGGCAGAACACAGACAGGGTCTTTTACCTGGGTTACCAGTGCAGAGTTATGATGTCACAATGCCCCCTTAGTCAGACCACAGACAAGGGTCTGTCACCTGGGTGACCAGTGCAGAGATAAAATGAAACAATGACCCCTTAGGCAGATCACACACAAGGGTCTGTCACCTGCATTACCACTGCAGAGTTATGATGTCACAATGCCACCTTAGGGAGACCACAGACAATGGTCTGTCACCTAGGTGACCGGTGAAGAGTTATGATGTCACATTGCCCCCTAAGGCAGATCACAGACAAGGGTCTGTCACCTGGGTGACCAGTGCAGAGTTATGCTGTCACAGTGCCCCCTTAGGGAAATCTCAGACAAGGGTCTTTCACCTGAGTGACCAGTGAAGAGCAGTGATGTCACAATGCCCCCTTAGGCAGATCACAGTCAAAGGTCTGTCACCTGGGTGACCGGTGCAGAGTTTTGATGTCACAATGCCCCCTTAGGCAGATCACAGAGAAAGTTCTGTCACCTGGGTGACCAGTGCAGGGTTATGATATCACAATGCCCACTTAGGCAGATCAGAGACAACTGTCTGTCACCTGGGTGACCAGTGCAGAGTTATGATGTCACAATGCAGCCTTAAGTAGATAACGGACAAGGGTCTGTCACCAGGGTGACCAGTGCAGACTTATGATGTCACAATGCCCCCTTAGGCAGATCACAGACAAGGGTCTATCACCTGGGTGACCAGTGCAGGGTTATGATATCACAATACCCACTTAGGCAGATCACAGACAAGGGCCTGTCACCTGGGTGACCAGTGCAGAGTTACGATGTCACAATGCCCCCTTAAGCAGATCACTGACAAGGGTTTGTCACCTGGGTGTCCAGTGCAGAGTTATGAAGTCACAATGGCCCCTTAGGCAGACCACAGCAAGGTTCTGTCACCACGCAGACCAGTGCAGAGTTGTGATGTCACAATGCACCCTTACGCAGATTTCAAACAAGGGTTTTTCAACTGGGTGACCATTACAGAGTTATGATGTCACAATGCCCCCTTACGCAGATCACAGACAAGGGTCTGTCACCTGGGTGACCTGTGCAGAGTTATGATGTCACAATTCACCCTTAGGGAGATCACAGGCCAGGGTCTGTCACCTGGGTGACCAGTGCATGGTTATGATGTCACAATGCCCACTTAGGAAGATCAAAGACAAGGGTCTGTCACATGGGTGACCAGTGAAGAGTTATGATGTCACAATGACCCCTTAGGCAGATCACCGACCAGCGTCTGGCACCTCGGTGACCAGTGAGAGGTTATGATGTCACTATGACCACTTAGGCAGATCAAAGAGAAGGGTCTGTCACCTGGGTGACCAGTGCAGAATCATGGTGTCACATTGCCCCCTTATGCATATCACAGACAATGGTCTGTCACCTGGGAGACCAGTGCACAGTTATTATGTCACAATGCCCCCTTAGGCATATCACAGACAAGGGTCTGTCACCTGGATGTCCAGTGAAGAGTTATGATGTCTCAATGCCCCTTAGGCACATGACAGACAAGGGTCTGTCACCTGTGTGACCAGCACAGTGATATGATGTCACAATGCCCCCTTAGGCAGATAACAGGCAGGGATCTGTCACCTGGGTGACCAGTGTAGATTTTTGTTTCCACAACTGACCTTAGCTAGATCACAGGCCAGGGTCTGTCACTTCAGTGACCAGTACATGGTTATGATGTCACAAAGCCCACTTAGGCAGATCAAAGACAAGGGTCTTTAACCTGGGTGTCCAGTGCAGAATCATGGTGTCACATTGCCCCCTTACGCAGATCACAGACAAGGGTCTGTCACCTGGGAGACCAGAGTACAGTTATGATGTCACAATGCCCCCGAAGGCATATCACAGACAAGGGTATGTCACCTGAGTGACCAGTGCCGAGTTCTGATGTCACAATGGCCCCTTAGGCAGATCACAGACAAGGGTCTGTCACCACGGTGACGAGTGCAGAGTTATGGTGTCACAATTCTCCCTTAGGCAGATCAGAGACAAAGGTCTGACTCCTGGGAGACCAGTGCAGGGTTATGATGTCCCAATGCTCCCTTAGGCAGATCAGAGAGAAGGGTCTGTCACCTGGGTGACCAGTGCGGACTTATGATGTCACAATGCCCCCATAGGCCGATCACAGACAAGGGTCATTTACCTGGGTGACAAGTAAAGATTTATGATGTCACAATGCCCCCTTAGGCAGATCACAGACAAGGGTCCGTCACCTGGGTGACAAGTGCACAGTTGTGAGGTCAAAATGCCCCCTTAGACATATCACAGACAAGGGTTTGTCACCACGGTGACTAGTGCAGATTTATGATGTCATAGTGCACTCTTAGGCAGATCACAGCAGGGGTCGGTCACCTTGGTGACCGGTGCAGAGTTATGATGTCACAATTCAGGCTTAGGCATATCAGAGACAAGAGTCTGCCACCTGGATGACCAGTGCAGGGTTATGATGTCACAATGCCCCTTTAGGCAGATCACAGACAAGGGTCTTTCACCTGGGTAACCCATGGAGAGTTACGATGTCACAATGCCCCATTAGGCAGATAACGGACAAGGGACTGGCACCAGGGTAACCAGTGCAGATTTCTGATGTCAAAATGCCCCCTTAGAGAGATCTCAGACAAGGGTCTCTCACCTGGGTGACCAATGAAAAGTTATGATGTCACAACGCCCACTAAGGCAGATCACATAAAGGAGTCAGTCTCCTGGGTTACTAGTGCAGAGCTATGATGTCACAATGCCCCCTTGGGCAGATCACAGACAGGGGTCTGTCACCTGGATGACCAGTGCACAGTTATGATGTCACAATACAGACTTAGGCAGATCACAGACAAGGGTTTGTCACCTGGGTGACCAATGCAGGGTTATGATGTCACAATGCCCCTTTAGGCAGATCAGAGACAAGGGTCTTACACCTGGGTGACCCGTGAAGAGTTATGATGTGACAATGCACTATTTGGCAGATCACAGACAAGGGTCTTTCATCTGTGTGATCAGTGCAGATTTATCATATCACAATGCCCCTTTAGGGAGATCACAGACAAGGGCCTGTCACCTGGGTGACCAGTGCAGAGTTATGATGTAACAATGCAGACTTAGGCAGACCGCAGACTAGGGTATGTCACCTGGGTCACCAGTGCAGTGTTATGATGTCATTATGCCCCTTTAGGTAGATCACAGACAAGGGTCTCTCACCTGGGTGACCCATGCAGAGTTATGATGTGATAATGCACACGTAGGCAGATCACAGACAAGGGTCTTTCACCTCGGTGACCAGTGCAGATTTATGATGTCACAGTGCCCCCTTAGGCAGATCACAGACAAGGCTCTGTCACCTGTGTGACCAGTGCGCAGTTATGATGTCACAATGCCCCCTTAGGCAGATCATAGAAGAGGGTCTGTCACCTGGGTGTCCAGTGCAGAGGTATGATGTCACAATGCCCCCTTAGGTATATCATCGACAAGGGTTGGTCACCTAGGTGACCAGTGCATGGTTCTGATGTCACTATGCCCCCTTAGGCAGATCAGAGACAAGGGTCTGTCATCAGGTTGACCAGTGCTGTGTTATGATGCCACAATGCCCCCTTAGGCAGATCACGGGCAATGGTCTGTCACAACGGTGAGCAGTGCAGCGTTATGATGTCACAATGCCCCCTTAGGCAGAACACAGACAAGAGTCTGTCACCAGGGTGACCAGTGCAGAATTATGATGTCCCAATGCCCCCTTACGGAGATCACAGAGAAGTGTCTGTCACCAGGGTGACCAGTGCAGAGTTATGATATCACAATGCCCCCTCACGGAGATCACAAACAAGGGTCTGTCACCTGGGTGACCACTGCAGAGTTATGATGTCACAATGCCCCCTTAGGCAGATCACAGACAAGGGTCTGTCACCTGGGTGACCAGTGAAGGGTTATGATGTCACAATGCCACCTTAGGCAGATCACAGACAAGGGTCCGTCACCTGGGTGACCAGTGCACAGTTGTGATGTCACAATGCCCCCTTACACAGATCACAGACAATGGTCTGTCACCATGGTGACCAGTGCAGAGTTATGATGTCACAATGCCCCCTTAGGGAGATCTCAGACAAGGGTCTGTCACCTGGGTGACCAGTGCAGAGTTATGATGTCACAAAGCCCCCTTAGGCAGATCACAAAGAAGGGTCTGTCAACTGGGAGACCAGTGCAGGGTTATGATGTCACAATGCCACCTTAGGCAGATCAGAGACAAGGGTCTGTCACCGGGGTGACCAGTGCAGAGTTATGATGTCACAATGGCCCCTTAGGCAGATCATGGACAAGGGTCTGTCACCAGGGTGACCAGTGCAGAGTTATGATGTCGCAATGCCCCCATAGGCAGATCACACACAAGAGTCTATCACCTGGGTGACCACTGCAGAGGTAAGATATAACAATGCCCCTTAGGCAGATCACAGACAAGGCCCTGTCACCTGGGTAACCAGCGCAGAGTTATGATGTAACAATGCCCCCTTACATTGATCAAAGACAAGGTTCTGTCACCTGTGTGTCCAGGGAAGAATTATTATGTCACAATGATCCCTTAGGCAGATCACAGACAAGGTTCTGTCACCTGTGTGACCAGCACAGAGTTATGATGTCACAATATCCACTTAGGCAGATCACAGACATGGGTTTCTCACCGGGGTGACGAGCGCAGAGTTATGATGTCACAATGTCCCCTTAGGCAGATCAGACACAAGGGTCTGTCACCAGGGAGACCAGTGCAGAGTTGTCATGTCACAATGCCCCCTTAGGCAGATCACGGGCAAGGGTCTGACACCAGGTTGACCAATGCTGTGTTATGATGTCACAATGCCACCTTAGGCATATCAAAGGCAAGGGTCTGTAACCTTGGTGACCAGTGCAGAGTTTTGATATCACAATGCCCCCTTAGGCTGATCACAGAAAAGGGTCTGTCACCTGGGTGACCTGTGCAGAGATATGATGTCACAATGCCCCATTAGGCAGATCTCCGAGAAGGGACTCTCACCTGGGTGACCAGTGCAGACTTAAAATGTCACAATGCCACCTTAGGCAGATCACAGACAAGGATCTGTCAGCTGGGTGACCAGTGCAGATTTATGAGGTCACCATGCCCCCTTAGGCAGATCTCAGACAAGGGTTTTTCACCTGGGTGACAAGTGCAGAGCTAAAATGGCACAATGCCCCCTTAGGCAGATGACAGACAAAGAACTGTCACCTGGGTGACCAGTGCAGAGTTATGATGTCACAATGCCCCATTAGGCAGATAATGGACAAGGGACTGTCACCAGGGTGACCAGTGCAGAGTTATGATGCCACAATGCCCCCTTAGACAGATCTCAGAAAAGCGTCTGTCACCTGGTTGCCCAGTGCAGAGTTATGATGTCACAATGCCCGCTTAGGTAGATCTCAGACATGGGTCTTTCACCGGAGTGACGAGTGCAGAGTTCTGATGTCACAATGCCCCCTTAGGCAGATCACAGACAAGGGTCTGTCACATGGGGGACCAGTGCAGAGTTATGATGTCGCAATGCCCCCTTAGGCAGATCACAAAGAAGGGTCTGTCACCTGGGTGACCAGTGCAGGGTTACGATGTCACAATGCCCGCTTAGGCAGATCTCAGACATGGGTTTTTCACCTGGGTGACGAGTGCAAAGCTCTGATGTCACAATGCCCCCTTAGGCAGATCACAGACAAGATTCTGACACATGTGGAACCAGTGCAGAGTTATGATGTCACAATGCCCCCTTAGGCAGATCACAAAGAATGGTCTGTCGCCTGGGTGACCAGTACAGAATTATGATGTCAAAATGACGCCTTAGTGAGATCACAGACAAGGGTCAGTTACCTGGGTGATCAGTGCAGAATTATGATGTCACAATGCCTCCTTAGGCAGATCATAGACAAGGGGCTGTCACTTGGGTGACCAGTGCAGAGTTATGATGTCACAATACCCCATTAGGCAGATAACCGCAAGGGACTGTCACCAGGGTGACCAGTGAAGAGTTATGATGTCACAATACCCACTTAGGCAGATCATAGAAATGGGTCCATCACCTGGGTGACCAGTGCACAGTTGGCATGCCAAAATGCCCCCTTTGACAGATCACAGACAAGGGTCTGTCACCACCGTGAACAGTGCAGGGTTATGATGTCACAATGCCCCCTTAGGCAGATCACAGACAAGGGTCTGTCACCCGGGTGACCAGTGCAGGGTTATGATGTCATAATGCCCCTTTAGGCAGATCACACACAGGCGTCTCTCACCTGGGTGACCCGTGCAGAGTTATGATGTCACAATGCCCCATTAGGCAGATAACCGCAAGGGACTCTCACCAGGGTGACCGATGCAGAGTTATGATGTCACAATACCCCCTTAGGCAGATCTCAGAGAAGGGTCGTTAACCTGGGTGACCAGTACAGAGCTATGATGTCAGAATGCCCCCTTAGGCAGATCGCAGACAAGGATCTGTCATCTGGGTGACCAGTGCAGAGTTATGATGTCACAATGCCCCCTTAGGCAGATCACAGAGAAGGGTCTGTCTCATGGGTGACCATTGCAGGGTAATGATGTCAAAATGCCCCCTTAGGAAGATCAGAGACAAGGGTCTGTCTCCTGGGTGACCAGTGCAGAGTAATGATATCACAATGCCCACTTAGGCCGATCACAGACAACGGTCTGCCACCAGGGTGATCAGTGCAGAGTTATGATGTCACAATGCCCCCATAGGCAGATCACACAAAAGGGTCTACCACCTGGGTGACCAGTGCAGAGTTATGATATAACAATGCCCCTTAGGCAGATCACAGACAAGGCCCTGTCACCTGGGTAACCAGCGCAGAGTTATGATGTCACAATACCCCCTTAGGATGATCAAAGACAAGGATCTGTCACCTGTGTGTCCAGGGAAGAATTATTATGTCACAATGATCCCTTAGGCAGATCACAGACAAGGGTCTGTCACCTGTGTGACCAGCGCAGAGTTATGATGTCACGATATCCACTTAGGCAGATCACAGACATGGTTTTCTCACCGGGGTGACCAGCGCAGAGTTATGATGTCACAATGTCCCCTTAGGCAGATCCGACACAAGGGTCTGTCACCAGGGAGACCAGTGTAGAGTTATCATGTCACAATGCCCCATTAGGCAGATCACGGGAAAGGGTCTGACACCAGGTTGACCAATGCAGGGTTATGATGTTACAATGCCACCTTAGGCATATCACAGACAAGGGTCTGTCACCTTGTCGACTAGTGCAGAGTTTTGATATCACAATGCCCCCTTAGGCAGATCACAGAAAAGGGTCTGTCACCTGGGTGACCTGTGCAGAGATATGATGTCACAATGCCCGCTTAGGCAGATCTCCGAGAAGGGTCTATCACCTGGGTGACCAGTGCAGAACTAAAATGTCACAATGCCCCTTAGACAGATCACCCACAAGGGTCTGTCACCTGGGTGACCAGTGCAGAGTTATGATGTCACAATGCCCCCTTAGGCAGATCACAGAGAAGGGTATGTCACCTGGGTGACCATTGCAGGGTTATGATGTCTCAATGCCCCCTTAGGCAGATCAGAGACAAGGGTCTGTCTCCTGGGTGACCAGTGCAGAGTTATGGTGTCACAATGCCCCCTTAGGCAGATCACGGACAAGGGTCTGTCAGCAGGGTGACCAGTGCAGAGTTATGATGTCACAATGCCCCCTTAGGCAGATCACAGACAAGGGTCTGTCACCTGGGTGACCAGTGCAGAGTTATGATATCACAATGCCCCCTTAGGCCGATCACTGACAAGGGTCTGTCACCAGGGTGATCAGTGCAGAATAATGAAGTCACAATGCCCCCTTAGGCATCTCACAGACAAGGGTCTGACACACGGGTGACCAGGGCAGAGTTATGATATCACAATGCCCCCTTAGGCAGATCACAGACAAGGGTCTGACACCTGGGATACCAGTACAGGGTTATGATGTCACATTGTCGCCCTAGGCTAATCACACACAAGGGTCTGTAACCCGGGTGACCAGTGCAGTGTTATGATGTCACAATGCCTCCTTAGGCAGATCAGAAACAAGGGTCTGTCACCAGGGTGACAAGTGCAGTGTTATGATGTCACAATGCACCCTTTGGCAGATCACGGAAAAGGGTCTCTAACCAGGGTGACGAGTGCAGAGTTGTGATGTCACAATGCCCCCTTAAGCAGACCACAGAAAAGGGTCAGTCACCTGGGTGACCTGTGCAGAGCTAAAATATCACAATGCCCCCTTAGGCAGATCACAGACAAGGATTTGTCACCTGGGTGACCAGTGCAGAGTTATGATGTCACAATGACCCCTTAGGCAGATCACAGACAAGGGTCTGTCACCTGGGTGACCACTGCACAGTTATGATGTCACAATGCCCCCTTAGGCAGATCACAGATGTGGGTCTGTCACCACCGTGACCAATGCAGAATTATGATGTCACAATGCACCCTTAGGCAGATTACAGAAAGGGGTCTGTCAGCTTGGTGACCAGTGCAGAGTTATGATATCACAATGCCCCCTTAGGCAGATCAAACACAAGGTTCTGTCACCTGGCTGCCCAGGGAAGAATTGTGATCTCACAATGCCCCCTTAGGCATATCACAGAGAAGGGTCACTCACATGGGTGACCAGCGCAGAGTGATGATGTCACAATATCCCCTTAGGCAGATCACAGACAAGGGTCTCTCACCTGGGTGAGCAGCCCAGAGTTATGATGTCACAATGCACTCTTAGGCAGATCAGATGCAAGGATCTGTCACCTGGGTAACCACTGCAGAGTTATGATGTCACAATGCCACCTTCTTCAGATATCAGAGAAGTTTCTGTCACCTTGGTGACCATTGCAGGGTTATGATGTCCCAATGCCCCCTTAGGCATATCAGAGACAAGGGTCTGTCTCCTGGGTGACGAGTGCAGAGTTATGATGTCACAATGCCCCGTTAGGCAGATCACGGACAAGGTTCTGCCAGCAGGGTGATCAGTGCAGAGTTGTGATGTCACAAGGCGCCCTCAGGCAGATCACGGACAAGGGTCTGTCACGTGGGTGACCAGTGCAGAGTTATGATATCACAATGCCCCCTTAGGAAGATCACCGACAAGGGCCTGTCACCTGGGTGACCAGTGCAGGGTTATGATGTCACAATGCCCCATTAGGCAGATCTCAGACAAGGGTCTATCACCTGGGTGACAAGTGCAGAGTTATGATGTCACAATGCACCCTTAGGCAGATCAATGACAGGGGTCCGTCTACCGGTTGACCAGTGCACAGTTGTGATGTCACAATGCCCCCTTTGAGAGATCACAGACAAGGGTCTGTCACCTGGGTGACCAGTGCAAAGTTATGATGTCACAATGCCACCTTAGGAAGATCACGGACAAGGGTCTGTCACCAGGGTGACCAGTGCAGAGTTATGATGTCGCAATGCCCCCTTAGGCAGATCACAGAAAAGGTTCTGTCACCTCGGTGACAAGTGTAGAGTTATGATATCCCAATGCCCCCTTAGGCAGATCACAGATATTGGCCTGTCACATGGGTGACCAGCACAGAGTTATGATGTCACAATGCCCCCTTAGGCAGATCAAAGACAAGGTTCTGTCACCTGGGTGTCCAGGGAAGAATTATGATGTCACAATGCCCTCTTAGGCAGATCACAGACAAGGGTCTGTCACGTGGATGACCATCGCAGAGGTATGATGTCACAATATCCCCTTAGTCAGATCGCAGACATGGGTCTTTCACCGTGGTGACCAGAGCATAGTTATGATGTCACAATGCCCCCTTAGGCAGATCAGAGACAAGGTTCTGTCACCAGGTTGACCAATGCAGGGTTATGATGTCACAATACCCCCTTAGGCATATCACAGACAAGGGTCTGTCACCTGGGTGACCAGTGCAGAGTTTGGATATCACAATGCCCCCTTAGGAAGATCACAGTCGAGGGTCTGTCAACTGGGTGACCTGTGCAGAATTATGATGTCACAATGCCCCCTTAGGCAGATCTCCGAAAAGGGTCTTTCACCTAGGTGACCCGTGCAGAGCTAACATGTCACAATGCCCCCTTAGTCAGCTCGCAGACAGCGATCTGTCACCTGGGTGACCAGTGCAGGGTTATGATGTCACAATGCCACCTTAGGCACATCGGAGACAAGGGTCTGTCACCTGGGAGACCAGTGAAGAGTTATGATGTCACAATGCCACCTTAGACACATCACCTAAAAGGGTCTGTCACCTGGGTTACCAGTGAAGAATTATGATTTCACAATGCCCCCTTACGCAGATCATAGACAAGGGTCTTTCACCTCTGTGACATGCATGGAGTTAGGATGTCACAATGCCCCCTTAGGCAGATCACAGACAAAGTTCTGTCACAAGGGGGGCCAGGGAAGAATTATGATGTCACAATGCCCCCTTAGGCATATCACAGACAAGGGTCTGTCACCTGGGTGACCAGCGCAGAGTTATGATGTCACAATATCCCCTTAGGCAGATCACAGACATGGTTCTCTCACCAGGGTTACCAGCACAGAGTTAACACGTCAGAATGCCCCCTTAGGCCGATCAGAGACAAGGATCTGTCACCTGGGTGACCAGTGCCGTGTTATGATGTAACAATGCCCCCTTAGGCATATCACGGGCAAGGGTCTGTCACCAGGGTGACCAATGTACAGTTATGATGTCACAATGCCCCCTTAGGGAGATCACAGAAAAGGGTCTGTCAACTGTGTGACCAGTGTACATTTATGATGTCACAATGCCCCCTTAGGAAAATCACAGACAAGGGTCTGTCACTTGGGTGACCAGTGCAGAGTTATGGTATCACAATGCCCCCTTAGGCAGATTACAGACAAGGGCCTGTCACCTGGGTGACCTGTGCTGATTTATGATGTCACAATGCCCCCTTAGGCAGATAAAAACATAGTTCTGTGAACTGGGTGTCCAGGGAAGAATCATGATGTCACAATGCCCCCTTAGGCAGATCACGGACAAGGGTCTGTCAACAGGATGGCCAGTGCAGAGTTATGAAGTCACAATGCTCCCATAGGCAGATCACAGACAAGGGTCTCTCACCTGGGTGACCAGTGCAGAGTTCCGATATCACAATGCCCCCTTAGGCAGATCACAGACAAGGGCATGTCATCTGGGTGATTAGTGCAGAGTTATGATGCCACAATGCCCCTTTAGTAAGATCACAGACAAGGGTCTTTCACCTGGGTGACAAGTGCGGAGTTATGATGTCACATTGCCCCCTTAGGCAGATCACAGACAAGGTTCTGTCACCTCGGTGACCAGTGCACTGTTGTGATGTCTCAATGCCCCCTTTGACAGATCACAGACATGGGTCTGTCACCACAGTTACCAGTGGAGTATTATGTTGTCACAATGCACCGTTAGGCCGATCACAGTAAAGGTTCTGTCACATGGGTGTCCAGTGCAGAGTTATTATGTCACAATGCCCCTTTAGGCAGATCACAGACAAGGGTCTGTAACCTGGGTGACCAGTGCAGGGTTATGATGTCACAATGCCCACTTAGGCAGATCAGAGACAAGTGTCTGTCACCTGGGTGACCAGTGCAGGGTCATGATGTCACAGTGCCCCCTTAGGCATGTCACAGACAAGGGTCTGTCACCTGGGTGACCAGTGCAGATTTATGATATAACAATGCCCCCTTAGGCAGATCAGAGACAAGGGTCTGACACCTGGGTGAACAGTGCACAGTTATAAATGCACAATGCCCCTTTAGGCAGATCACAGACATGGATCTGTCACCACGGTGACCAGTGCACTGTTGTGATGTCACAATGCCCCCTTAGGCAGATCTCAGACAGGGGTCCGTCACCTGGGTGACCAGTGCACAGTTGTGATGTCACAATGCCCCATTTGACAGATCACAGACAAGGGTCTCTCACCACGGTGGCCAGAGCAGTGTTATGATGTCACAATGACCCCTTAGGCAGATCACAGACAAGGGTCTGTCACCCGGGTGACCAGTGCAGGGTTATGATGTCACAATGCCCCTTTAGGCAGATCACACACAAGCGTCTCTCACCTGGGTGACCCGTGCAGAGTTATGATGTCACAATGACCCCTTAGTGAGATCACAGACAAGGGTCTGTCACCTGTGTGACCACTGCAGAGTAATGATGTCTCAATTCCCCCTTAGGCAGATCATAGACAAGGGTCTGTCACCTCTGCAAAATGCGCGGAGTTAGGATGTCACAATGCCCCCATACTTAGATCACAGACAAGGGTCTTTAAACTGGGTGACCAGTGCAGAGTTATGATGTCACAATGCCCCCTTAGGCAGATCACAGACAAGATTCTGTCACCTGGGTGACCACTGCACAGTTATGATGTCACAATGCCCCCTTAGGCAGATCACAGATATGGGTCTGTCACCACAGTGACCAATGCAGAATTATGATGTCACAATGCACCCTTAGGCAGATTACAGAAAGGGGTCTGTCAGCTTGGTGACCAGTGCAGAGTTATGATATCACAATGCCCCCTTAGGCAGATCAAAGACAAGGGTCTTTCACCTGGGTGACAAGTGCGGAGTTATGATGTCACATTGCCCCCTTAGGCAGATCACAGACAAGGTTCTGTCACCTCGGTGACCAGTGCACTGTTGTGATGTCTCAATGCCCCCTTTGACAGATCACAGACATGGGTCTGTCACCACAGTTACCAGTGGAGTATTATGTTGTCACAATGCACCGTTAGGCCGATCACAGTAAAGGTTCTGTCACATGGGTGTCCAGTGCAGAGTTATTATGTCACAATGCCCCTTTAGGCAGATCACAGACAAGGGTCTGTAACCTGGGTGACCAGTGCAGGGTTATGATGTCACAATGCCCACTTAGGCAGATCAGAGACAAGGATCTGTCACCTCGGTGACCAGTGCAGAGTTATGATATCACAATGCCCCCTTAGGCAGATCACAGACATGGGCCTGTCACATGGGAGACCAGCAGAGAGTTATGATGTCACAATGCCCCCTAAGGCAGATCAAAGACAAGGTTCTGTCACCTCGGTGTCCAGGGAATAATTATGATGTCACAATGCCCTCTTAGGCAGATCACAGACAAGGGTCTGTCACCTGGATGACCATCGCAGAGGTATGATGTCACAATATCCCCTTAGTCAGATCACAGACATGGGTTTTTCACCGGGGTGACCAGCACATAGTTATGATGTCACAATGCCCCCTTAGGCAGATCACAGACAAGGGTCTGTCACCTGGGTGATCAGTGAAGATTTATGATGTCACAATGTAGACTTACGTAGATCACAGGCAAGTGTCTGTCACCTGGATGTCCAGTGCAGGGTTATGATGCCACAATGCCCCTATAGGCAGATCACACACAGGCGTCTCTCCCCTGGGTGACCCGTGCAGAGTTATGATGTCACAATGCCCCATTAGGCAGATAAAGGACGAGGGACTGTCACCAGGGTGACCAGTGCAGAGGTATGAGGTCACAATGCCCTCTTAGACAGATCACCGACAAGGGTCTGTCACCTGGGTGACCAGTGAGGAGTTATGATGTCACAATACCCCCTTAGGTAGATCACAGACAGGGGTCTGTCACCTTGGTGTTCAGTGCAGAGTTATGATATCACAATGACCCCTTTGGGAGATCACAGACAAGGGTCTGTCACCTGGGTGACCAGTGCAGAATTATGATGTCACAATTACCCCTTAGGCAGATCATTGACAAGGGTCTGTCAACTCTGTCACCTGTGCGGAGTTATGATGTCACAATGCCCCCATAGTCAGATCACAGACAAGGGTCTTTAACCTGGGTGACCAGTGCAGAGTTGTGATATCACAATGCCCCCTTAGGCAGATAACAGACAAGAGCCTGTCACCTGGGTGACTTGTGCAGTGTTATGATGTCACAATGCCCCATAAGGCAGATCACAGACAGGGGTCCATCACCTGGGTGACCAGTGCACAGCTGTGATGTCACAATGCCCCCTTTGAGAGATCACAGACAAGGGTCTGACACCATGGTGACCACTGTAGACTTATGATGTCACAATGCCCTCTTAGGATGATCACAGACAAGGGTCCGTCACCCTGGTGCCCAGTGCAGTGTTATGATGTCACAATGCCCCTTTAGGCATATCACACACAAGCGTCTCTCACCTGGGTGACCAGTGCACAGTTATGTTGTCCCAATGCCCCATTAGGCAGATAACGGACAAGAGACTGTCACCTGGGTGACTAGTGTAGAGTTATGGTGTCACCATGCCCCCTTAGACAGATCACAGACAAGGGTGTGTCACCTGGATGCCCAGTGCAGATTTATGATCTCACAATGACCCTTTAGGCAGATCTCAGAGAAGGGTTTTTCACCTGGGTGACGAGTGCAGAGCTATTATGTCACAATGCCCCCTTAGGCAGATCACAGACAAGGGTCTGTCACCTGGGTGACCAGCGCAGAGTTATGATGTCACAATGCCCCCTAAGGCAGATCAAGGTCAAGGTTCTGTCACCTGGTTGTCCAGGGAAGAATTATGATGTCACAATGCCTCCGTAGGCAGATCACAGACAAGGATCTGTCACCAGGCTGACCAGCATAGAGTTATGACGTCACAATATACCCTTAGGGAGATCACAGAAAAGGGTCTGTCACCTGGGTGACGAGTGCAGAGTTATGATGTCACAATGCTCCCTTAGGCCGATCACAGACAAGGGTCTGTCACCTGGGTGATCAGTGCAGAGTTCCGATATCACAATGCGCCCTTAGGCAGATCACAGACAGGGGCCTGTCACCTGGGTGACTAGTGCAGACTTATGATGCCACAATGTCCCCTTAGGAAGATCACAGACAAGGGTCTTTAACCTGGGTGACAAGTGCAGAGTTATGATATCAAAATGCCCCCATAGGCAGATTACAGAAAATGGTCCGTCACCTGGGTGACTAGTGCAGAGTTGTGATGTCACAATGCCCGCTTTGACGGATCACAGACATGTGTCTGTCACCACGGTGACCAGTGAAGAGTTATGATGTCACAATGCCCCCTTAGGCAGATCACAGACAAGGTTCTGTCAACTGGGTGATCAGTGAAGATTTATGATGTCACAATGCAGACTTAGGCAGATCACAGTGAAGTGTCTGTCACCTGGGTGACCAGTGCAGGGTTATGATGTCACAATGCACCCTTAGGCAGATCAGAGACAAGGGTCTGTCACCTGGGTGACCAGTGCAGAGTGATGATGTCACAATGCCCCCGCAGACAGATCACCTAAAAGGGTCTGTGACCTGGGTGACCAGTGCAGAGTTATGATATCACAATGCCCCCTTAGGCAGATCACAGACAAGGGCCTGTCACCTGAGTGACCAGCGCAGAGTTATCATGTCACAATGCCCCCTTAGGCAGATCAAAGACAAAGTTCTGTCACCTGGCTGTCCAGGGAGGAATTATGATGTCACAATGCCCCCTTAGGCAGATCACAGACAAGGGTCGGTCACCTTTGTGACCAGCGCAGAGTTATGATATCACAATATCCTCTTAGGCAGATCAGAGACAAGGTTCTCTCACCTGGGTGACCAGCGCAGACCTATGATGTCACAATGTCACCTTAGGCAGATCACGGGCAAGCGTCAGTCACCAGGGGGACAAATGCAGAGTTATGATATCACAATGCCCCCTTAAGCATATCACAGACAAGCGTCTGTCACCTGGGTGACCAGTGCAGAGTTATGATGTCACAATGCCCCCTTAGGCAGATCACAGACAAGGGTTTTTCACCTGGCTGACCACTGCAGAACTATGATGACAGAATGCCCCCTTAGGCAGATCACAGACAAGGCTCTGTCACTTGGGTGACCAGTGCAGAGTTGTGAAATTACAATGCTCCCATAGAGAGATAACAGACAAGGGCCTGTCAACTGGGGTACATGTGCAGAGTTATGATGTCACAATGCTCCATTAGGCAGATCACATCAAGGGTCCATCACCTGGGTGACCAGTGTACAGCTGTGAAGTCACAATGCCCCCTTTGAGAGATCACAGAAAAGGGTCTGACACCATGGTGACCAGTGTGGAGTTATGATGTCACAATGCCCCCTTAGGCGGATCACAGACAAGGGTCTGTCACCCTGGTGACCAGTGCAGTGTTATGATGTCACAGTGACCCTTTAGGCACATCACACACAAGCATCTCTCACCTGGGTGACCCGTGCAGAGTTACGATGTCACAATGCCCCCTTAGGCAGATCACGGACAAGGGTCTGTCAGCAGGGTGACCAGTGCAGTGTTATGAAGTCACTATGCACCCTTAGGCTGATCACAGACAAGGGTCTGTCACCTGGGTGACCAGTGCAGGGTTATGATATCACAATGCCCCCTTATGCAGATCACAGACAAGGGTCTGACACCTGGGTGACCATTGCAGGGTTATGATATCACAATTGTCCCTTAGGCAAATCACAGACTAGGTCTGTAACCTGGGTGACCAGTGAAGGGTTATGAGGTCACAATGCACCCTTAGACAGATCGGAGACAAGTGTCTGTCACCTGGGTGACCAGTGCAGAGTTATTATGTCACAATGCCCCCTTTGGCAGATCACGGGCAAGGGTCTGTCACTAGGGTGACCAGTGCAGAGTTATGATGTCACAATGCCCCCTTAGGCAGATCACAGAAAAGGGTCTGTCACCTGGGTGACCAATGCAGAGTTATGATGTCACAATGCCCCCTTAGGCAGATCACAGACAAGGGTCTGTCACCTTGGTGACCAGTGCAGAGCTATGATGTCACAGTGCCCCCTTAGGCGGAATACAGACAAGGGTTTGTCACCTGGGTGACCAGTGCAGATTTATGACGTCAAAATGCCCCCAAGGCAGATCACAGACAAGGGTCTGTCACCTAGGTGACAAGTGCAGGGTTATGATGTCAAAATGCCCCCTTAGGCAGATCACAGACAAGGGTCTGTCACCTGGGTGACCAGTGCCGATTTATGATTTCACAATGCCCCCGTAGGCACATCACGTGCAAGGGTCTGTCACCAGGGTGACCAGTGCAGAATTATGATGTCACAATGCCCCTTAGGCATATCAAAGACAAGGGTCTGTCACCTGGGTGACCAGTGCAGGGTTATGATATCACAATGCACCCTTAGGCAGATCAGGGACATGGGTCTGTCACCTGGGTGCCCAGTGCAGAGTTAAGATGTCACAATGCCCCCTTAGGTTGATCACGTAGAAGGGTTTGTCACCAGGGTAACCAGGGCAGAGTTATGATGTCACAATGCCCCCTTAGACAGATCACTGACAAGGGTCTGTCACCTGGGTGACAAGTGCAGGGATATGAAATCACAATGTCCCCATAGGCAGATCACAGAAAAGAGTCCGTCACCTGGGTGCCCAGTGCAAATTTGTGATGTCACAATCCCCCCTCTGACAGATCACAGAAAAGGGTCTGTCACCACGGTGACCAGTGCAGAGTTATGATGTGACATTGACCCCTTAGGCAGATCACAGACGAAGGTCTGTCACCTGGGTAATCAGTGCAGAGTTATGATGTCACAATGACCACTTTGGCAGATCACAGACAGGGTTATGTCACCTGGGTGACCAGTGCGGAATTATGATGTCACCATGCCCCCTTAGGTAGATCACAGACAAGGGCGTGTCACTTGGGTGACCAGTGCAGAGTTATGATGTCACAATGCCCACTTAGGCCCATCAAAGGCAAGGTTCTGTGACCTGCGTGACCAGTGCAGAGTTATGATGCCACAATGGTCCGTTAGGCAGATCACAGACACGGGTCTGTCACCTGGGTCACCAGTGCAGAGTTATGATGTCACAATGGTCCCTTAGGTAGACAGCAGACAAGGGTCTGTCACCACGGTGATCAGTGCGGTGTTATGATGTCACTATGCCCCCTTTGGCAGATCACAGACAAGGGTCCGTCACCTGGGTGACCAGTGCAAATTTATGATGTCACAATCCCCAGTTAGGCAGATCAAAGACAAGGTTCTGTCACCTGGGTGACTAGCGCAGAATTATGATGTCACAATACCCCCTTAGGCAGATCACAGACACGGGTCTTTCACCTGGGTGACCGGGGCAGAGTTATGATGTCACAATGCCCCCTTAAGCAGATCACAGAGAAGGATCTCTCACCTGGGTGACCAGTGCCGAGTTATGACGTCACAATGCCCCCTTAGGCAGATCACAGACATGGGTCTTTCACCTGGGTGAGAAGTGCAGAGATGTGAAGTCACATTGCCCCCTTAGGCAGATCACAGAAAAGGGTCCATCACCTGGGGGAACAGTGCAAATTTGTGATGTCACAATGTCCCCTCTGACAGATCACAGACAAGGGTCTCTCCCCACGGTGACCTATGCAGAGTTATGATGTCACAATGCCCCCTTAGGAAGATCAGAGACAAGGCTCTGACACCTGAGTGACCAGTGAGAAGTTATGATGTCACAATGCAGACTTAGGCAGATCACAGAAAAGGGTCCGTCACCTGGGTGACCAGGGCAAATTTGTGACGTCAGAATACCCTTTCTGACAGATCAGAGACAAGGGTCTGTCACCACGGTGACCAGTGCAGGGTTGTGATGTCACAATGCCCCTTTAGGCAGATCACAAACAAGCGTCTCTCACCTGGGTGACCTGAGCAGAGTTATGAAGTCACAATGCCCCATTAGGCAGATAACGGACAAGTGACTGTCACCAGGGTGACCAGTGCAGAGTTATGATGTCACAATACCCCATTAGACAGATCACAGAAAAGGGTCTGTAACCTGGTAGACCAGTGAAGAGTTATGATGTCACAATGCCCCCTTCGGCAGATCACAGAGAGGGATCTGTCACCTGGGTGACCAGTGCAGAGTTTTGATGTCACAATGACCCCTTAAGCAGATCACAAACCAGGGTCTGTCTCCTGTGTGACCAGTGCAGAGTTATGATGTCACAATTCCCCCTTAGGCAGATCACAGGCAGGGGTCTGTCACCTGGGTGACCAGTGCAGAGTTATGATGTCACAATGTCCCCTTAGGCAGATCTCAGACAATGGTCTTTCACCTGGGTGACCAGTGCAGTGCTATGATGTCACAATGCCCTTAGGCAGATGACACACAAGGGTCTGTCAACTGGGTGACCAGTGCAGGGTTATGATGTCACAATTCTCCCTGAGGCAGATCAGAGACAAGTGTATGTCACCTGGTTGACCAGTGCAGAGTTATGATGTCACAATTCCCCCTTAGGCAGATCACGGGCAAGGGTCTGTCACCAGGGTGACCAGTGCAGAGTTATGATGTCCCAATGCCCCATTAGGCAGATTTCAGGCAAGGGTCTTTCACCTGGGTGACCAGTGCAGAGCTATGATGTCACAATGCCCCCTTAGGCAGATCACAGACAAGGGTCTGTCACCTGGGAACCCAGTGCAGGGTTATGATGTCACAGTGCCCCCTTAGGCAGATCAGAGACAAGTGTCTGTCACCTGGGTGAGCAGTGCACGGTTATGAGGTCACAATGTCACCTTAGTAAGATCACGGAGAAGGGTCGGTCACCATGGTGACCAGTGCAGAGTTACGAAGTCACAATGCCCCCTTAGGCATATCACAGACAAGGGTCTCCCACCTGGGTGACCAGTGCAGACTTATGACATCACAATGCCCCCTTAGGCATATCACAGACAAGGGCCTGTCTCCTGGGTGACCAGTGCATTGTTATGATGTCACAATGCGCCGTTAGGCAGATCAAAGACAAGGTTCTGTCATCTGGGTGTCCAGTGCAGAATTATGATGTCACAACGCCCCCTTAAGCAGATGACAGAGAAGGGTGTGTCAACCGGGTGACTAGCGCAGAGTTATGGTGTCACAATGTCCCCTTAGGCAGATCACAGACAAGGTTCCCTCACCTGGGTGACCTGGGCAGAGTTATGATGTCACAATGTTCCCTTAGGCAGATCAAAGACAAGGATCTGTCACCTGGGTAACCAGTGCAGACTTATGATGTCACAATGCCCCAGTAGGAAGATCACAGAGAAGGGTCTCTCACCTGGGTGACCCGTGAAGAGTTATGAAGTCACAATGCCCCATTAGGCAGGTAACGGACAAGAGACTGTCACCAGGGTGACCAGTGCAGAGTTATGATGGCACAATGCCCCCTTAGAGAGATCACAGAGAAGGGTCTGTTACCTGGGTGACCAGTGCAGAGTTATGATGTCACAATGACCCTTTAGGCAGATCACAGACAAAGTTCTGTCACCTGGGTGACCAGTGCAGACTTATGATATCACAATTCCCCCTTAGGGAGATCACAGACAAGGGTCTGTCACCTGGGTGATCAGTGCAGAGTTATGATGTCACAATGCCCACTTAGGCAGATCACAGACAAGGGTCTGTCACCTGGGTGACCTGCGCAGAGTTATGATGGCACAATGCCCCCTTTGGCAAATCAAAGACAAGGGTCTGTCACCTGGTGACCAGTGCAGAGTGATGATGTCACAATGCCCCCTCAGGCAGATCAGAGACAACTGTGCATCACCTGGGTGACCAGTGCTGATTTATGATGTCACAATGCCCACTTAGGCAGCTCAAAGACAAGTTTCTGTCACCTGGGTGACCAGTGCTGATTTATTATGTCACAATGCCCACTTAGGCAGCTCAAAGACAAGTTTCTGTCACCTGGGTGACCAGTGCAGAGTTATGATGTCACAATACCCCCTTAGGCAGATCAAAGAGAAGGGTCATTCACCTGGGTGACAAGTGCAGAGTTATGAAGTCACAAGCCCCTTAGGCAGATCACAGAAAAGGGTATGTCACCTGGGTGACCAGTGCAAATTTGTTATGTCACAATGTCCCCTCTGACAGATCACAGACAAGGGTCTGTCACCATGGTGACCCGTGCAGAGTTATGATGTCACAATGCCCCCTTAGGCAGATCACAGACAAGGGTCTGTCCCCTGAGTGATCAGTGAAGAGTTATGATGTCACAATGCAGACTTAGGCAGATCACAGGCAAGGGTCTGTCACCTCGGTGACCAGTGCAGGGGTATGATGTCACAATGCCCCTTCAGGCAGATCACAAAGAAGCGTCTCTCACCTGGTTGACCCGTGCAGAGTTATGAAGTCACAATGCCACATTAGGGAGCAAACGGACAAGAGGCTGTCGCCAGGGTGACCAGTGCAGAGTTAGGATGGCTCACTGCCCCCTTAGACAGATCACAGAGGAGGGTCTGTCACCTGGGTGACCAGTGAAGTGTTATGATGTCACAATGCCCCCTTAGGCAGATCACAGACAGGGTTATGTCACCTGGGTGACCAGTGCAGATTTATGATGTCACCATGCCCCCTTAGGCAGATCACAGACAAAGGCCTGTCACCTGGGTGACCAGTGCAGAGTTATGATGTCACAATGCTCACTTAGGCAGATTAAAGTCAATGTTCTGTGACCTGCGTGACCAGTTCAGAGTTATGATATCACAATGCCCCCTTAGGCAGATCACAGACACGGGTCTGTAACCTGGGTGACCAGTGCGGAGTTATGATGTCGCAATGCCCCCTTAGGCAGATCACAGAGAAGGGTCTCTCACCGGGTTGACCAGTGCAGAGTTATGATGTCACAATGCACCCTTAGGCAGAACACAGACAAGGGCCTGTCACTTGGGTGACCAGTGCAGAGTTATGATGTCCCAATGCCCCCTTAGGCAGATCACAGACATGGGTCTTTCACCTGGGTGACAAGTGCAGACTTATGAAGTCAAAATGCCCCCTGAGGCAAATCACAGAAAAGGGTCCGTCAACTGTTTTACAAGTGCAAAGTTGTGATGTCACAATGCCCCCTCTGACAGATTACAGACAATGGTCTGTCACCACGGTGACCAGTGCAGAGTTATGATGTCCCAATGCCCCCTTAGGCAGATCACAGAGATGGGTCTTTCACCTGGGTGACAAGTGCAGACTTATAAAGTCAAAATGCCCCCTGAGGCAGATCACAGAAAAGGGTCCGTCAACTGTTTTACAAGTGCAAAGTTGTGATGTCACAATGCCCCCTCTGACAGATCACAGACAATGGTCTGTCACCACGGTGACCAGTGCAGAGTTATAATGTCACAATGCCCCCTTAGGCAGATCACAGACAAGGGTCTGTCACCTGGGTGACCTGTGAAGAGACATGATGTCACAATGTAGGCTTAGGCAGATCACAGACAAAGTTCTGACACTTCGGTGACCAGTGGAGGGTTATGATGTCACAATGCCCCTTTAGGCAGATCACACACAAGCCTCTCTCACCTGGGTGACCCGTGCTGAGTTACACAGTCACAATGCCCCATTAGGCAGATAACGGACAAGGGACTGTCACCAGGGTGAACAGTGCAGGGTTATGATGTCACAATTCGCCCTGAGGCAGATCAGATACAAATGTATGTCACCTGGTGGAACAGTGCAGAATTATGATGTCACAATGCCCCCTTAGGCAGATCACGGGGAAGCGTCTGTCACCAGGGTGACAAGTGAAGAGTTATGATGTCACAATGCCCCCTTAGGCAGATCTCAGACAACGGTCTTTCACTTGGGTAACCAGTGCAGATCTATGATGTCACAATGCCCCCTTAGGCAGATCACAGACAAGGGTCTGTCACCTGGGAACCCAGTGCAGGGTTATGATGTCACAATGCCCCCTTAGGCAGATCAAGGAGAACGGTCTGTCACCAGGGTGACTAGTGCAGAGTTATGAAGTCACAATGCCACCTTAGGCATATCACAGACAAGGATCTCTCACCTGGGTGACCAGTGCAGATTTATGATATCACAATACCCCCTTAGGCAGATCACAGACAAGGGCCTTTCACCTGGGTGACCACTGCAGAGTTTTGATGTCACAATGCCCCCTTAGGCAGATCAAAGTCAAGTTTCTGTCATCTGGGTGTCCAGTGCAGAATTATGATGACACAATGCCCCCTTAAGCAGATGACAGACAAGGGTGTGTCACCTGAGTGACTAGCGCAGAGTTGTGACGTCACAATGTCCCCTTAGGCAGAACACAGACAAGGGTCCCTCACCTGGGTGACCTGCGCAGGGTTATGATGTTACAATGCCCCTTAGGCAGATTAAAGACAAGGGTCTCTAACCTGGGTGACCAGTGCAGAGTTATGATGTCACAATGCCCACTTAGGCAGATCACAGACAAGGGTCTGTCACCTGGGTGACCAGTGCAGAGTTATGATGTCACAATGCCCCCTTAGGCAGATCACAGATAAGGGTCTGTCACCTGGGTGACCAGTGCAGGGAAACGATATCACAATCCACCCTTAGGTAGATCAGAGACAAGGGTCTGTCATCTGGGTGACGAGTGCAGAATTAAGATGTCTCCATGCCCCCTTAGGCAGATCACAGAGAATGGTCTGTCACCTGGGTGACCAGTGCAGGGAAACGATATCACAATGCAGCCTTAGACAGATCACAGAGAAGGGTCTGACACCTGGGTGACCAGTGCATGGTTATGATGTCACAATGCACCCTTAGGCAGATCAGAGACAAGTGTCTGACTCCTGCGTGACCAGTGCAGAGTTATGATGCAACAATGCCCCCTTAGGCAGTTCCCGAGAAGGGTCTGTCACCTGGGTGACCAGTGCAGGGTTATGATGTCACAATGCCCCCTTAGGCAGATCATAGACAAGGGTCTGTCACCTGGGTGACCAGTGCAGACTTTTGATGTCACAATGCCCCCTTAGGCAGATCACTGGCATGTGTCTGTCACCAGGGTGACCAGTGCAGGATTATGATGTCACAATGCCCCCTTAGGAATACCAAAGACAAGGGTCTGTCACCTGAGTGACATTTGCAGAGTTAGGATAACACAATGCCCCCATCGGCAGATCACACACAATGGCCTGTCACCTGGGTGACCCGTGATGACTTAAAATATCACAATGCATACTTAGGGAGATCACAGACGAGGGTCTGTCACCTGGCTGATCAGTGCACGGTTATGTTGTCACAATGACACTTTAGGCAGATCAGACAAAAGCGTCTCTCACCTGGGTGACCCGTGCAGAGTTATGATGCCACAATGCCGCATTAGGCAGATCGCAGAAAAGGGTCTGCCACCTTGGTGACCTGTGTGGAATTATGATGTCACCATGCCCACATAGGAAGATCACAGACAAGGATCTTTAACCTGGGTGACCAGTGCACAGTTATAATGTCACAAAGCCGCCTTAGGCAGATCACAGACAAGGGTCTATCACCTGGGTGACCAGCGCGGAGTTATGATGTCACAATGCCCCCTTAGGCAGATCACAGATAAGGGTCTGTCACCTGGGTGACAAGTGCAGGTTTATGATATCACCATGCACCCTTAGGCAGATCAGAGACAAGGGTCTGTCACCTGAGTGACCAGTGCAGAGCTAAGACGTCACAATGCCCACTTAGGAAAATCACGGAAAAGAGTTTGTCACCAGGGTGACAGGTGCAGAGTTATGAAGTCACAATGACCACTTAGGGATATCACAGACAAGGGTCTGTCACCCAGGGGACCAGTGCAGGGTTATGACGTCACAATGCCCCCTTAGGGAGATCACAGAAAAGGTTCTGTCATCTGGGTGATAAGTGCAGAATTATGATAGCACAATGCCCCCTTAGGCAGATCACAGACAGGGGTCTGTCACCTGGGTGACCAGTGCACAGTTGTGATGTCACAATTCCCCCTTCGGCAGATCACAGACAAGGGTCTGTCACCCGGGTGACCAGTTCAGGGTTATGGTGTCACAATGCCCCTTTCGGCAGATCACACACAAGCGTCTCTCACCTGAGTGACCAATGCAGGGTTATGATATCACAAGGCCCCATTAGGCAGATAACAGAAAAGTGACTGTCACCAGGGTGACCAAAGCAGAGTTATGATGTCACAATGCCCCCTTAGACAGATCACAGAGAGGGGTCTGTCACCTGGGTGACCAGTGCACAGTTATGATTTCACAGTGACCCCTTAGGCAGATAACTGACAAGGGTCTGTCACCCGGGTGACCAGTGAAGATTTATGAGGTCACAATGCCCCCTTAGGCAGACCACAGACAAGGGTCCGTCACCTGGGTGGCCAGTGCACAGTTGTGATGTCACAATACCCACTCTGAGAGATCAGAGACAAGGGTCTGTCACCACGGTAACCAGTGCAGAGTTATGATGTCACAATGCCCCATTAGGGAGGTCACAGACAAGGGTCTGTCACCTGGGTGACCAGTGCATAGTTATGAAGTCACAATGCCTCCTTAGGCATATCACAGACAAGGGTCTGTCATCTGGGAGACCAGTGCAGAGTTATGATATCAAAATGCCCCCATAGGCAGATCACAGACAAGCGCCTATCACCTGGGTGACCAGCGAAGAGTTATGATGTCACAATGCCCCCTTAGGCAGATCAAAGACAAGGTTCTGTCACCTGGGTGACCAGCGCAGAGTTATGATGTCACAATGCCCGCTTAGGCAGATCCCACACAAGGGTCTGTCACCTGGGTGACCAGTGCAGAATGTTGATATCACAATGCCCCCTTAGGCAGATCACAGACATGGGTCTGTCACCACGGTAACCAGTGCTGAATTATGATGTCACAATGCACCCTTCGGCAGATTACAGACAAGGGTCTGTCACCTAGGTGACCAGTGCAGGGTTATGATGTCACAAGGTCCCGTTATGCAGATCAGAGACAAGGGTCTGTCACCTGGCTGACCAGTGCAGAGTTATGATGGCTCAATGCCCCCTTAGGCAGATCACGGAAAAAGGTCTGTCACCAGGGTGACCAGTGCAGAGTTATGAAGTCACAATGCCTCCTTAGGCATATAACAGACAAGGGTCTGTCACCTGGGAGACCAGTGCAGAGTTATGATATCACAATGCCCCCTTAGGCAGATCACAGACAAGGGCCTATCACCTGGGTGAACAGTGCAGAGTTATGATGACATAATGCGCCCTTAGGCAGACCACAGCCAAGGGCCTGTCTACTGGGTGACCAGTGTAGAACTCTGATGTCACAATGTCCACTTAGGCACATCAAAGACAAGGGTCAGTCACCCGGCTGACCAGCGCACAGTTATGATGTCACAATGCCCAATTAGGGAGATCACAGACAAGGGCCTGCCACCTGCCTGCCCAGTGCAGAATTATTACATCACAGTGCCCCTTTAGGCAGATCACAGGCAAGGGTCTGTCACCTGGGTGACCACTGCACACTTATGATGTCACAATGCCCTCTTAGGCAGATGCCAGACAAGGGTCTGTCACCTGGTTGTCCAGTGCAGAGTTATGATGTCACAATGCCCCATTAGGCAGATGACAAACAAGTGTCTGACACCTGGGTGACCAGCACAGTGTAATGATGTCACAATGCCCCCTTAGGCAGATCACAGACATGGGTCTGTCACCTGGGTGACGAGTGCAGAGTTATGATGTCACAATTCACCCTTAGGGAGATCACACGCCTGGGTCTGCCTCCTGGGTGACCAGTGCAACGTTATAATGTCACAATGCCCCCTAAGGCAGATCAAAGACAAGGGTCTGTCACATGGGTGTTCAGTGAAGGATTATGATGTCACAATGCCCCCTTAGGCAGATGCCAGACAAGGGTTTGTCACCTGGGTGTCCAGTGCAGAATTATGATGTCACAATGTCCCCTTAGGCAGATGACAGACAAGGGTGTGTCACCTGGTTGACCAGCGCAGATTTATGATGTCACAATGCCCCCTTAGGCAGATCACAGACAGGGGTCAGTCACCTGGGTGACCAGTGCAGAGTTATGATGTCACAATTCACTGTTAGGGAGATGACAGGACAGGGTCAGTCACCTGGGTGACCACTGCAAAATTATGATGTCACAATGCCCACTTAGGCAGATCAAAGACTAGGTTCGGTCACCTGGGTGACCAGTGCAGAATTATGATGTCAAAATGCCCCCTTACGCAGTTCTCAGAAAAGGGTCCATCACCTGTGTGACCAGTGCATAGTTGTGATGTCACAATGCCCCCTTTAACAGATCACAGACAAGGGTCTGTCACGACGGGGACCAGTGCAGAGTTATGATGTCACAATGCCCCCTTAGGCAGATCACAGACAAGGGTCTGTCACCTGGGTGACCAGTGCAGGGCTATGATGTCACAAGGCCCCTTTAGGCAGACCACACACAAGCATCTCACACCTGGTTGACCCGTGCAGTGTTATGATGTCATAATGCACCATTAGGAAGATAACGGAAAAGGGACACTCACCAGGGTGACCAGTGCAGAGTTATGATGTCACATTGCCCCCTTAGACAGATCAGAGACAAGGGTCTGTCACGTGGTTGACCGGGGAAGAGTTATGGGGTCACAATGCCCCCTTAGGCTGATCACAGACAGGGTTCTGTCACGTGGGTGAACAGTGCACAGTTATAATGTCACAATGACACCTTAGGCAGATCACAGACAAGCGTCTGTCACCTGGGTGACCAGTGCCGAGTTATGATGTCACAATGACCCCTTAGGCAGATCACAGACAAGCCTCTGTCACCTGGGTGACCAGTGCAGAATTATGATGTCACAATGCCCCATTAGGCAGATCACAGAGAAGGGTCTGTCACCTGGGTGACCAGTGGAGAGTTAAGATGTCACAGTGACCCTTTAGGCAGATTACAGACAAGGGTCTGTAACCTGGGTGGACAGTTCAGAGTTATGATGACATAATGCCCCCTTAGGCAGATCACAGACAAGAGTCTGCCACCTGGGTGAACAGTGCAGACTTATGATTTCATAATGCCCCCTTAGGCAGATCACAGCCAAGGGCTTGTCTCCTGGGTGACCAGTGTAGAGCTCTGATGTCACAATGCCCACTTAGGCAGATCAAAGGCAAGGGTCAGTCACCCGGGTGACCAGTGCACAGTTATCATGTCAGAATACCCAATTAGGGAGATCACAGACAAGGGCCTGCCACCTGGGTGCCCAGTGCAGCATTATTACATCACAGAGCCCCTTTAGGAAATCACAGTCAAGGGTCTGTCACCTGGGTGACCAGTGCACACATATGATGTCACAATGCCCTCTTAGGCAGCTCACAGACAAGGGTCTGTCTCCTGGGTGACCAGTGCAGAATTATGATGTCACATTGCCCCCTCAGACGGATCACAGACAAGGGTCTGTCACCTGGGTGACAGGGGAATAGTTATGATGTCACAATGCCCCCTTAGGCAGATGACAGACAGGGGTCTGTCACATGGGTGACCAGTGCAGAGTTATGATGTCACAATGACCCCTTAGGCAGATCACAGACAAGCCTCTGTCACCTGGGTGACCAGTGAAGAGTTATGATGTCACAATTCCCCCTTAGGCAGAACACATACAACGGTCTGTCACCTGGGTGACCCGTGCAGAGTTACGATGTCACAATGCCCCCACAGGCAGATCACAGATATGGGTCTCTCAGCTGGGTGAACAGTGCAGAGTTATGATGTCACAATGCCCCCTTACGCAGATCACAGACAAGGGTCTGTCACCTGGGTGACCAGTGCAGAATTAAGATGTCCCAATGACCCCTTAGGCAGATCACAGACAGGGGTTTGTCACCTGTGTGACCAGTGCAGGGTTATGATGTCACAATGCCAACATAGGCAGATCAAAGACAAGGGAATGTCACCTGGGTGACCAGTGCAGAATCATGGTGTCACAAGGCCCCTTGCGCAGATCTGAGACAAGGGTCTGTCACCTGGGAGACCAGTGCACAGTTATGATGTCACAATGCCCCCTTAGGCATATCACAGACAAGGGTCTGTCACATGAGTAACCAGTGCAGTTATGATGTCACAAAGGCCCTTTAGGCAGATCACACACAAGGATCTGTCACCACGGTGACCAGTGTAGAGTTATGATGTCACAATTCCCCCTTAGGCAGATGACAGACAAGGCTCTGACACCTGGGTGACCAGTGCAGGGTTATGATGTCACAATAAACCCTTAGGCAGATCACAGACAAGGGTCTGTCTCCTGGGTGACCATTGCATGGTTATGATGTCACAATGCCCCCTTAGGCAGGTCTCAGACAAGAGTCTGTATCCTGGGTGAACAGTGCAGAGTTATGATGTCATAATGCCCCCTTAGGCAGATCACAGCCAAGGGCTTGTCTCCTGGGTGACCAGTGTAGAGCTCTGATGTCACGATGCCCACTTAGGCAGATCAAAGACAAGGGTCAGTCACCCGGGTGACCAGTGCACAGTTATGATGTCACAATACCCAATTAGGGAGATCACAGACAAGGGCCTGCCACCTGGGTGCCCAGTGCAGCATTATTACATCACAGTGCCCCTTTAGGCAGATCACAGGCAAGGGTCTGTCACCTGGGTGACCAATGCACACATATGATCTCACAATGCCCTCTTAGGCAGCTCACAGACAAGGGTCTGTCACCTGGGTGACCAGTGCAGAGTTATGATGTCACATTGCCGCCTTAGGAAGATCACAGACTAGGTTCTGTCACCTGGGTGACCAGTGCAGAGTTATGACGTCACAATAACCCCTGAGGCAGATCACAAAAAAGGGTGTGTCTCATGGGTGACCAGTGCACAGCTGTGATGTCACAATGCCCCTTATGAGGATCACAGACAAGGGTCTGTCTCGTGGGTGACCAGTGCAGAGTTGAGATGTCCCAATGACCCCTTAGGCAGATCACAGACAAGGTTCTGTCACCTGGGTGACCAGTGCAGAGATAACATGTCACAATGACTCCTTAGGCAGATCACAGACAAGTGTCTGTCACCTGGATAACCAGTGCAGAGTTATGATGTCACAATGCCCCCTTTGACAGATCACAGACAAGGGTCTGTCACCATGCTGCCGAGTGCAGAGTTATGATGTCACAATGACCCCTTAGGCAGATCACAGACAAAGGTCTGTCACCAGGGTGACCATTGCAGAGTTATGATGTCACAAGACCCGTTTAGGCAGATCACACACAAGCATCTCTCACCTGGGTGACCAGTGCAGAATTATGATGTCACATTGCCCCCTTAGGCAGAACACATACAATGGTCTGTCACCTGGGTGACAGGGGAATAGTTATGATGTCACAATGCCACCTTAGGCAGATGACAGACAGGGGTCTGTCACGTGGGTGACCAGTGCAGAGTTATGATGTCACAATGACCCCTTAGGCAGATCACAGGCAAGCCTCTCTCACCTGGGTGACCAGTGCAGAGTTATGATGTCACAATTCCCCCTTAGGCAGAACACATACAACGGTCTGTCACCTGGGTGACCCTTGCAGAGTTACGATGTCACAATGCCCCCACAGGCAGATCACAGATAAAGGTCTCTCACCTGGGTGACCAGTGCAGAGTTATGATGTCACAATGCCCCCTTAGGCAGATCACAGACAACGGTCTGTCACCAGGGTGACCATTGCCTAGTTATGTTGTCACAAGACGCCTTTAGGCAGATCACACACAAACATCTCTCACCTGGGTGACCCGTGCAGTTACGATGTCACAATGCCCCATGAGGAAGACAACGGACAAGGAACTTTCAGCAGGGTGACCAGTGCAGAGTTATGATGTCACATTGCCACCTTAGACAGATCGCAGACAAGGCTCTGTCACCTGGGTGACCAGGGAAGAGTTATGATGTCACAATGCCCCCTTAGGCAGATCACAGACAGTGGTCTGTCACATGGGTGAGCAGTGCAGAGTTATGATGTCACAATGACCCCTTAGGCAGATCACAGACAAGCGTCTGTCACCTGGGTGACCAGTGCAGAGTTATGATGTCACAATTCCCCTTCAGGCAGAACACATACAAGGGTCTGTCACCTGGGTGACCCTTGCAGAGTTACGATGTCACGATGCCCCCATTGGAAGATCACAGACAAGGGTATGTCATTTGGGTGACCAGTGCAGGGTTATGATTTCACAATGACCCCTTAGGCAGATCAGAGAGAAGGGTCTGTCACCTCGGTGACCAGTGCAGACTTATGATGTCACAATGCCACCTTAGGCAGATCACGGGCAACGGTCTGTCACCAGGGTGACCAGTGCAGAGTTATGATGTCACAATGCCCCTTAGGCAGGTCTCAGACAAGAGTTTGTAACCTGGGTGAACAGTGCAGAGTTATGATGTCATAATGCCCCCTTAGGCAGATCACAGACAAGAGTCTGCCACCTGGGTGAACAGTGCAGACTTATGATGTCATAATGCCCCCTTAGGCAGATCACAGCCAAGGGCTTGTCTCCTGGGTGACCAGTGTAGAGCTCTGATGTCACAATGCCCACTTAGGCAGATCAAAGACAAGGGTCAGTCACCCGGGTGACCAGTGCACAGTTATGATGTCACAATACCCAATTAGGGAGATCACAGACAAGGGCCTGCCACCTGGGTGCCCAGTGCAGCATTATTACATCACAGTGCCCCTTTAGGCAGATCACAGGCAAGGGTCCGTCACCTGGGTGACCAATGCACACATATGATCTCACAATGCCCTCTTAGGCAGCTCACAGACAAGGTCTGTCACCTGGGTGACCTGTGCAGATTTATGACGTCACAATAACCCCTTAGGCATATCACAAAAAAGGGTGTGTCTCATGGGTGACCAGTGCACAGCTGTGAGGTCACAATGCCCCTTATGAGGATCACAGACAAGGGTCTGTCACCTGGGTGACCAGTGCAGAGTTATGATGTCACATTGTCGCCTTAGGAAGATCACAGACTATGTTCTGTCACCTGGGTGACCAGTGCAGTGTTATGACGTCACAATAACACCTTAGGCAGATCAGAAAAAAGGGTGTGTCTCATGGGTGACCAGTGCACAGCTGTGATGTCACAATGACCCTTATGAGGATCGCAGACAAGGGTCTGTCACCTGGGTGACCAGTGCAGAGCTAAGATGTCCCAATGACCCCTTAGGCAGATCACAGACAAGGGCTGTCACCATGCTGCCGAGTGCAGAGTTATGATGTCACAATGCCCCCTTAGGCAGATCACAGGCAAGGGTCTGTCACCAGGGTGACCATTGCAGAGTTATGATGTCACAAGACCCGTTTAGGCAGCTCACACACAAGCATCTCTCACCTGGGTGACCAGTGCAGAATTATGATGTCACATTGCCCCCGTAGACGGATCACAGACCATGGTCTGTCACCTGGGTGACAGCGGAATAGTTATGATGTCAAAATGCCCCCTTAGGCAGATGACAGACAGGGGTCTGACACATGGGTGACCAGTGCAGAGTTATGATGTCACAATGACCCCTTAGGCAGATCACAGACAAGCCTCTGTCACCTGGGTGACCAGTGCAGAGTTATGATGTCACAATTCCCCCTTAGGCAGAACACATACAACGGTCTGTCACCTGGGTGACCCATGCAGAGTGACGACGTCACAATGCCCCTACAGGCAGATCACAGATAAGGGTCTCTCACCTGGGTGACCAGTGCAGAGTTATGATGTCACAATGCCCCCTTACGCAGATCACAGGCAAGGGTCTGTCACCTGGGTGACCAGTGCAGAATTAAGATGTCCCAATGACCCCTTAGGCAGATCACAGACAGGGGTTTGTCACCTGTGTGACCAGTGCAGGGTTATGATGTCACAATGCCAACATAGGCAGATAAAAGACAAGGGAATGTGACCTGGGTGACCAGTGCAGAATCATGGTGTCACAATGCCCCCTTACGCAGATCTGAGACAAGGTTCTGTCACCTGGGAGACCAGTGCACAGTTATGATGTCACAATGCCCCCTTAGGCATATCACAGACAAGGGTCTGTCACATGAGTAACCAGTGCAGAGTTATGATGCCACATTGCCCCCTTAGGCAGATCACAGACAGTGGTCTGTCACATGGGGGACCAGTGCAGAGTTATGATGTCACAATGACCCCTTAGGAAGATCACAGACAAGCGTCTGTCACCTGGGTGACCAGTGCAGAGTTATGATGTCACAATTCCAACTTAGGCAGAACACATACAAGGGTCTGTCACCTGGGTGACCCTTGCAGAGTTACGATGTCACAATACCCCCATTGGCAGATCACAGACAAGGGTATGTCATTTGGGTGACCAGTGCAGGGTTATGACTTCCCAATGACCCCTTAGGCAGATCAGAGAGAAGGGTCTGTCACCTCGGTGACCAGTGCAGACTTATGATGTCACAATGCCACCTTAGGCAGATCACGGGCAACGGTCTGTCACCAGGGTGACCAGTGCAGAGTTATGATGTCACAATGCCCCCTTAGACATCTCACAGACAAGGGTCTGTCACCTGGGTAACCACTGCAGAGTTATGATATCACAATGCCCCCTTAGGCAGATCACAGACAAGTGCCTGTCACCTGGGTGACCAGTGCAGAGTTATGATGTCACAATGCCCCTTTAGGCAGGTCTCAGACAAGAGTCTTTAACCTGGGTGAACAGTGCAGAGTTATGATGTCATAATGCCCCCTTAGGCAGATCACAGACAAGAGTCTGCCACCTGGGTGAACAGTGCAGACTTATGATGTCACAATGCCCACTTAGGCAGATCAAAGACAAGGGTCAGTCACCCGGGTGACCAGTGCTCAGTTATGATGTCACAATACCCAATTAGGGAGATCACAGACAAGGGCCTGCCACCTGGGTGCCCAGTGCAGCATTATTACATCACAGAGCCCCTTTAGGCAGATCACAGACAAGGTCTGTCACCTGGGTGACCAGTGCAGAGTTATGACGTCACAAAAACCCCTTAGGCAGATCACAAAAAAGGGTGTGTCTCATGGGTGACCAGTGCACAGCTGTGATGTCACAATGCCCCTTATGAGGTTCACAGACAAGGGTCTGTCTCGTGGGTGACCAGTGCAGAGTTAAGATGTCCCAATGACCCCTTAGGCAGATCACAGACAAGGGTCTGTCACCTGGGTGACCAGTGCAGAGATAACATGTCACAACGACTCCTTAGGCAGATCACAGACAAGTGTCTGTCAGCTGGATAACCAGTGCAGAGTTATGATGTCACAATGACCCCTTAGGCAGATCACAGGCAAGCGTCTGTCAGCTGGGTGACCAGTGCAGAGTTATGATGTCACAATTCAAACTTAGGCAGAACACATACAAGGGTCTGTCACCTGTGTGACCCTTGCAGAGTTACGATGTCACAATGCCCCCATTGGCAGATCACGGACAAGGGTATGTCATTTGGGTGACCAGTGCAGGGTTATGATTTCACAATGACCCCTTAGGCAGATCAGAGAGAAGGGTCTGTCACCTCGGTGACCAGTGCAGACTTATGATGTCACAATGCCCCCTTAGGCAGATAACGGGCAACGGTCTGTCACCAGGGTGACCAGTGCAGAGTTATGATGTCACAATGCCCCCTTAGGCATCTCACAGACAAGGGTCTGTCACCTGGGTAACCACTGAAGAGTTATGATATCACAATGCCCCCTTAGGCAGATCACAGACAAGGGCCTGTCACCTGGGTGACCAGTGCTGAGTTATGATGTCACAATGCCCCCTTAGGCAGGTCTCAGACAAGAGTCTGTAACCTGGGTGAACAGTGCAGAGTTATGATGTCATAATGCCCCCTTAGGCAGATCACTGACAAGAGTCTGCCACCTGGGTGAACAGTGCAGAGTTATGATGTCATAATGCCCCCTTAGGCAGATCACAGCCATGGGCTTGTCTCCTGGGTGACCAGTGTAGAGCTCTGATGTCACAATGCCCACTTAGGCAGATCAAAGACAAGGGTCAGTCACCCGGGTGACCAGTGCACAGTTATGATGTCACAATACCCAATTAGGGAGATCACAGACAAGGGCCTGCCACCTGGGTGCCCAGTGCAGCATTATTACATCACAGTGCCCCTTTAGGCAGATCACAGGCAAGGGTCTGTCACCTGGGTGACCAATGCACACATATGATCTCACAATGCCCTCTTAGGCAGCTCACAGACAAGGGTCTGTCACCTGGGTGACCAGTGCAGAGTTATGATGTCACATTGCCGCCTTAGGAAGATCACAGACTAGGTTCTGTCACCTGGGTGACCAGTGCAGAGTTATGACGTCACAATAACCCCTGAGGCAGATCACAAAAAAGGGTGTGTCTCATGGGTGACCAGTGCACAGCTGTGATGTCACAATGCCCCTTATGAGGATCACAGACAAGGGTCTGTCTCGTGGGTGACCAGTGCAGAGTTGAGATGTCCCAATGACCCCTTAGGCATATCACAGACAAGGTTCTGTCACCTGGGTGACCAGTGCAGAGATAACATGTCACAATGACTCCTTAGGCAGATCACAGACAAGTGTCTGTCACCTGGATAACCAGTGCAGAGTTATGATGTCACAATGCCCCCTTTGACAGATCACAGACAAGGTTCTGTCACCATGCTGCCGAGTGCAGAGTTATGATGTCACAATGACCCCTTAGGCAGATCACAGACAAGGGTCTGTCACCAGGGTGACCATTGCAGAGTTATGATGTCACAAGACCCGTTTAGGCAGATCACACACAAGCATCTCTCACCTGGGTGACCAGTGCAGAATTATGATGTCACATTGCCCCCTTAGGCAGAACACATACAATGGTCTGTCACCTGGGTGACAGGGGAATAGTTATGATGTCACAATGCCACCTTAGGCAGATGACAGACAGGGGTCTGTCACATGGGTGACCAGTGCAGAGTTATGATGTCACAATGACCCCTTAGGCAGATCACAGGCAAGCCTCTCTCACCTGGGTGACCAGTGCAGAGTTATGATGTCACAATTCCCCCTTAGGCAGAACACATACAACGGTCTGTCACCTGGGTGACCCTTGCAGAGTTACGATGTCACAATGCCCCCACAGGCAGATCACAGATAAAGGTCTCTCACCTGGGTGACCAGTGCAGAGTTATGATGTCACAATGCCCCCTTAGGCAGATCACAGACAACGGTCTGTCACCAGGGTGACCATTGCCTAGTTATGTTGTCACAAGACGCCTTTAGGCAGATCACACACAAACATCTCTCACCTGGGTGACCCGTGCAGAGTTACGATGTCACAATGCCCCATGAGGAAGACAACGGACAAGGAACTTTCAGCAGGGTGACCAGTGCAGAGTTATGATGTCACATTGCCACCTTAGACAGATCGCAGACAAGGCTCTGTCACCTGGGTGACCAGGGAAGAGTTATGATGTCACAATGCCCCCTTAGGCAGATCACAGACAGTGGTCTGTCACATGGGTGAGCAGTGCAGAGTTATGATGTCACAATGACCCCTTAGGCAGATCACAGACAAGCGTCTGTCAGCTGGGTGACCAGTGCAGAGTTATGATGTCACAATTCCCCTTTAGGCAGAACACATACAAGGGTCTGTCACCTGGGTGACCCTTGCAGAGTTACGATGTCACGATGCCCCCATTGGAAGATCACAGACAAGGGTATGTCATTTGGGTGACCAGTGCAGGGTTATGATTTCACAATGACCCCTTAGGCAGATCAGAGAGAAGGGTCTGTCACCTCGGTGACCAGTGCAGACTTATGATGTCACAATGCCACCTTAGGCAGATCACGGGCAACGGTCTGTCACCAGGGTGACCAGTGCAGAGTTATGATGTCACAATGCCCCTTAGGCAGGTCTCAGACAAGAGTTTGTAACCTGGGTGAACAGTGCAGAGTTATGATGTCATAATGCCCCCGTAGGCAGATCACAGACAAGAGTCTGCCACCTGGGTGAACAGTGCAGACTTATGATGTCATAATGCCCCCTTAGGCAGATCACAGCCAAGGGCTTGTCTCCTGGGTGACCAGTGTAGAGCTCTGATGTCACAATGCCCACTTAGGCAGATCAAAGACAAGGGTCAGTCACCCGGGTGACCAGTGCACAGTTATGATGTCACAATACCCAATTAGGGAGATCACAGACAAGGGCCTGCCACCTGGGTGCCCAGTGCAGCATTATTACATCACAGTGCCCCTTTAGGCAGATCACAGGCAAGGGTCCGTCACCTGGGTGACCAATGCACACATATGATCTCACAATGCCCTCTTAGGCAGCTCACAGACAAGGTCTGTCACCTGGGTGACCAGTGCAGAGTTATGACGTCACAATAACCCCTTAGGCATATCACAAAAAAGGGTGTGTCTCATGGGTGACCAGTGCACAGCTGTGAGGTCACAATGCCCCTTATGAGGATCACAGACAAGGGTCTGTCACCTGGGTGACCAGTGCAGAGTTATGATGTCACATTGTCGCCTTAGGAAGATCACAGACTATGTTCTGTCACCTGGGTGACCAGTGCAGTGTTATGATGTCACAATAACACCTTAGGCAGATCAGAAAAAAGGGTGTGTCTCATGGGTGACCAGTGCACAGCTGTGATGTCACAATGACCCTTATGAGGATCGCAGACAAGGGTCTGTCACCTGGGTGACCAGTGCAGAGTTAAGATGTCCCAATGACCCCTTAGGCAGATCACAGACAAGGGCTGTCACCATGCTGCCGAGTGCAGAGTTATGATGTCACAATGCCCCCTTAGGCAGATCACAGACAAGGGTCTGTCACCAGGGTGACCATTGCAGAGTTATGATGTCACAAGACCCGTTTAGGCAGCTCACACACAAGCATCTCTCACCTGGGTGACCAGTGCAGAATTATGATGTCACATTGCCCCCTTAGACGGATCACAGACCAGGGTCTGTCACCTGGGTGACAGGGGAATAGTTATGATGTCAAAATGCCCCCTTAGGCAGATGACAGACAGGGGTCTGACACATGGGTGACCAGTGCAGAGTTATGATGTCACAATGACCCCTTAGGCAGATCACAGACAAGCCTCTGTCACCTGGGTGACCAGTGCAGAGTTATGATGTCACAATTCCCCCTTAGGCAGAACACATACAACGGTCTGTCACCTGGGTGACCCATGCAGAGTGACGACATCACAATGCCCCTACAGGCAGATCACAGATAAGGGTCTCTCACCTGGGTGACCAGTGCAGAGTTATGATGTCACAATGCCCCCTTACGCAGATCACAGGCAAGGGTCTGTCACCTGGTTGACCAGTGCAGAATTAAGATGTCCCAATGACCCCTTAGGCAGATCACAGACAGGGGTTTGTCACCTGTGTGACCAGTGCAGGGTTATGATGTCACAATGCCAACATAGGCAGATCAAAGACAAGGGAATGTGACCTGGGTGACCAGTGCAGAATCATGGTGTCACAATGCCCCCTTACGCAGATCTGAGACAAGGTTCTGTCACCTGGGAGACCAGTGCACAGTTATGATGTCACAATGCCCCCTTAGGCATATCACAGACAAGGGTCTGTCACATGAGTAACCAGTGCAGAGTTATGATGTCACATTGCCCCCGTAGGCAGATCACAGACAGTGGTCTGTCACATGGGGGACCAGTGCAGAGTTATGATGTCACAATGACCCCTTAGGAAGATCACAGACAAGCGTCTGTCACCTGGGTGACCAGTGCAGAGTTATGATGTCACAATTCCAACTTAGGCAGAACACATACAAGGGTCTGTCACCTGGGTGACCCTTGCAGAGTTACGATGTCACAATGCCCCCATTGGCAGATCACAGACAAGGGTATGTCATTTGGGTGACCAGTGCAGGGTTATGACTTCCCAATGACCCCTTAGGCAGATCAGAGAGAAGGGTCTGTCACCTCGGTGACCAGTGCAGACTTATGATGTCACAATGCCACCTTAGGCAGATCACGGGCAACGGTCTGTCACCAGGGTGACCAGTGCAGAGTTATGATGTCACAATGCCCCCTTAGACATCTCACAGACAAGGGTCTGTCACCTGGGTAACCACTGCAGAGTTATGATATCACAATGCCCCCTTAGGCAGATCACAGACAAGTGCCTGTCACCTGGGTGACCAGTGCAGAGTTATGATGTCACAATGCCCCTTTAGGCAGGTCTCAGACAAGGGTCTTTAACCTGGGTGAACAGTGCAGAGTTATGATGTCATAATGCCCCCTTAGGCAGATCACAGACAAGAGTCTGCCACCTGGGTGAACAGTGCAGACTTATGATGTCACAATGCCCACTTAGGCAGATCAAAGACAAGGGTCAGTCACCCGGGTGACCAGTGCTCAGTTATGATGTCACAATACCCAATTAGGGAGATCACAGACAAGGGCCTGCCACCTGGGTGCCCAGTGCAGCATTATTACATCACAGAGCCCCTTTAGGCAGATCACAGACAAGGTCTGTCACCTGGGTGACCAGTGCAGAGTTATGACGTCACAATAACCCCTGAGGCAGATCACAAAAAAGGGTGTGTCTCATGGGTGACCAGTGCACAGCTGTGATGTCACAATGCCCCTTATGAGGATCACAGACAAGGGTCTGTCTCGTGGGTGACCAGTGCAGAGTTAAGATGTCCCAATGACCCCTTAGGCAGATCACAGACAAGGGTCTGTCACCTGGGTGACCAGTGCAGAGATAACATGTCACAACGACTCCTTAGGCAGATCACAGACAAGTGTCTGTCAGCTGGATAACCAATGCAGAGTTATGATGTCACAATGACCCCTTAGGCAGATCACAGGCAAGCGTCTGTCACCTGGGTGACCAGTGCAGAGTTATGATGTCACAATTCCAACTTAGGCAGAACACATACAAGGGTCTGTCACCTGGGTGACCCTTGCAGAGTTACGATGTCACAATGCCCCCATTGGCAGATCACAGACAAGGGTATGTCATTTGGGTGACCAGTGCAGGGTTATGACTTCCCAATGACCCCTTAGGCAGATCAGAGAGAAGGGTCTGTCACCTCGGTGACCAGTGCAGACTTATGATGTCACAATGCCACCTTAGGCAGATCACGGGCAACGGTCTGTCACCAGGGTGACCAGTGCAGAGTTATGATGTCACAATGCCCCCTTAGACATCTCACAGACAAGGGTCTGTCACCTGGGTAACCACTGCAGAGTTATGATATCACAATGCCCCCTTAGGCAGATCACAGACAAGTGCCTGTCACCTGGGTGACCAGTGCAGAGTTATGATGTCACAATGCCCCTTTAGGCAGGTCTCAGACAAGAGTCTTTAACCTGGGTGAACAGTGCAGAGTTATGATGTCATAATGCCCCCTTAGGCAGATCACAGACAAGAGTCTGCCACCTGGGTGAACAGTGCAGACTTATGATGTCACAATGCCCACTTAGGCAGATCAAAGACAAGGGTCAGTCACCCGGGTGACCAGTGCTCAGTTATGATGTCACAATACCCAATTAGGGAGATCACAGACAAGGGCCTGCCACCTGGGTGCCCAGTGCAGCATTATTACATCACAGAGCCCCTTTAGGCAGATCACAGACAAGGTCTGTCACCTGGGTGACCAGTGCAGAGTTATGACGTCACAATAACCCCTGAGGCAGATCACAAAAAACGGTGTGTCTCATGGGTGACCAGTGCACAGCTGTGATGTCACAATGCCCCTTATGAGGATCACAGACAAGGGTCTGTCTCGTGGGTGACCAGTGCAGAGTTAAGATGTCCCAATGACCCCTTAGGCAGATCACAGACAAGGGTCTGTCACCTGGGTGACCAGTGCAGAGATAACATGTCACAACGACTCCTTAGGCAGATCACAGACAAGTGTCTGTCAGCTGGATAACCAGTGCAGAGTTATGATGTCACAATGACCCCTTAGGCAGATCACAGGCAAGCGTCTGTCACCTGGGTGACCAGTGCAGAGTTATGATGTCACAATTCCAACTTAGGCAGAACACATACAAGGGTCTGTCACCTGGGTGACCCTTGCAGAATTACGATGTCACAATGCCCCCATTGGCAGATCACAGACAAGGGTATGTCATTTGGGTGACCAGTGCAGGGTTATGACTTCCCAATGACCCCTTAGGCAGATCAGAGAGAAGGGTCTGTCACCTCGGTGACCAGTGCAGACTTATGATGTCACAATGCCCCCTTAGGCAGATCACGGGCAACGGTCTGTCACCAGGGTGACCAGTGGAGAGTTATGATGTCACAATGCCCCCTTAGGCATCTCACAGACAAGGGTCTGTCACCTGGGTAACCACTGCAGAGTTATGATATCACAATGCCCCCTTAGGCAGATCACAGACAAGTGCCTGTCACCTGGGTGACCAGTGCAGAGTTATGATGTCACAATGCCCCTTTAGGCAGGTCTCAGACAAGAGTCTTTAACCTGGGTGAACAGTGCAGAGTTATGATGTCATAATGCCCCCTTAGGCAGATCACAGACAAGAGTCTGCCACCTGGGTGAACAGTGCAGACTTATGATGTCACAATGCCCACTTAGGCAGATCAAAGACAAGGGTCAGTCACCCGGGTGACCAGTGCTCAGTTATGATGTCACAATACCCAATTAGGGAGATCACAGACAAGGGCCTGCCACCTGGGTGCCCAGTGCAGCATTATTACATCACAGAGCCCCTTTAGGCAGATCACAGACAAGGTCTGTCACCTGGGTGACCAGTGCAGAGTTATGACGTCACAATAACCCCTGAGGCAGATCACAAAAAAGGGTGTGTCTCATGGGTGACCAGTGCACAGCTGTGATGTCACAATGCCCCTTATGAGGATCACAGACAAGGGTCTGTCTCGTGGGTGACCAGTGCAGAGTTAAGATGTCCCAATGACCCCTTAGGCAGATCACAGACAAGGGTCTGTCACCTGGGTGACCAGTGCAGAGATAACATGTCACAACGACTCCTTAGGCAGATCACAGACAAGTGTCTGTCAGCTGGATAACCAGTGCAGAGTTATGATGTCACAATGACCCCTTAGGCAGATCACAGGCAAGCGTCTGTCACCTGGGTGACCAGTGCAGAGTTATGATGTCACAATTCCAACTTAGGCAGAACACATACAAGGGTCTGTCACCTGGGTGACCCTTGCAGAGTTACGATGTCACAATGCCCCCATTGGCAGATCACAGACAAGGGTATGTCATTTGGGTGACCAGTGCAGGGTTATGACTTCCCAATGACCCCTTAGGCAGATCAGAGAGAAGGGTCTGTCACCTCGGTGACCAGTGCAGACTTATGATGTCACAATGCCACCTTAGGCAGATCACGGGCAACGGTCTGTCACCAGGGTGACCAGTGCAGAGTTATGATGTCACAATGCCCCCTTAGACATCTCACAGACAAGGGTCTGTCACCTGGGTAACCACTGCAGAGTTATGATATCACAATGCCCCCTTAGGCAGATCACAGACAAGTGCCTGTCACCTGGGTGACCAGTGCAGAGTTATGATGTCACAATGCCCCTTTAGGCAGGTCTCAGACAAGAGTCTTTAACCTGGGTGAACAGTGCAGAGTTATGATGTCATAATGCCCCCTTAGGCAGATCACAGACAAGAGTCTGCCACCTGGGTGAACAGTGCAGACTTATGATGTCACAATGCCCACTTAGGCAGATCAAAGACAAGGGTCAGTCACCCGGGTGACCAGTGCTCAGTTATGATGTCACAATACCCAATTAGGGAGATCACAGACAAGGGCCTGCCACCTGGGTGCCCAGTGCAGCATTATTACATCACAGAGCCCCTTTAGGCAGATCACAGACAAGGTCTGTCACCTGGGTGACCAGTGCAGAGTTATGACGTCACAATAACCCCTGAGGCAGATCACAAAAAAGGGTGTGTCTCATGGGTGACCAGTGCACAGCTGTGATGTCACAATGCCCCTTATGAGGATCACAGACAAGGGTCTGTCTCGTGGGTGACCAGTGCAGAGTTAAGATGTCCCAATGACCCCTTAGGCAGATCACAGACAAGGGTCTGTCACCTGGGTGACCAGTGCAGAGATAACATGTCACAACGACTCCTTAGGCAGATCACAGACAAGTGTCTGTCAGCTGGATAACCAGTGCAGAGTTATGATGTCACAATGACCCCTTAGGCAGATCACAGGCAAGCGTCTGTCACCTGGGTGACCAGTGCAGAGTTATGATGTCACAATTCCAACTTAGGCAGAACACATACAAGGGTCTGTCACTTGGGTGACCCTTGCAGAATTACGATGTCACAATGCCCCCATTGGCAGATCACAGACAAGGGTATGTCATTTGGGTGACCAGTGCAGGGTTATGACTTCCCAATGACCCCTTAGGCAGATCAGAGAGAAGGGTCTGTCACCTCGGTGACCAGTGCAGACTTATGATGTCACAATGCCCCCTTAGGCAGATCACGGGCAACGGTCTGTCACCAGGGTGACCAGTGGAGAGTTATGATGTCACAATGCCCCCTTAGGCATCTCACAGACAAGGGTCTGTCACCTGGGTAACCACTGCAGAGTTATGATATCACAATGCCCCCTTAGGCAGATCACAGACAAGTGCCTGTCACCTGGGTGACCAGTGCAGAGTTATGATGTCACAATGCCCCTTTAGGCAGGTCTCAGACAAGAGTCTTTAACCTGGGTGAACAGTGCAGAGTTATGATGTCATAATGCCCCCTTAGGCAGATCACAGACAAGAGTCTGCCACCTGGGTGAACAGTGCAGACTTATGATGTCACAATGCCCACTTAGGCAGATCAAAGACAAGGGTCAGTCACCCGGGTGACCAGTGCTCAGTTATGATGTCACAATACCCAATTAGGGAGATCACAGACAAGGGCCTGCCACCTGGGTGCCCAGTGCAGCATTATTACATCACAGAGCCCCTTTAGGCAGATCACAGACAAGGTCTGTCACCTGGGTGACCAGTGCAGAGTTATGACGTCACAATAACCCCTGAGGCAGATCACAAAAAAGGGTGTGTCTCATGGGTGACCAGTGCACAGCTGTGATGTCACAATGCCCCTTATGAGGATCACAGACAAGGGTCTGTCTCGTGGGTGACCAGTGCAGAGTTAAGATGTCCCAATGACCCCTTAGGCAGATCACAGACAAGGGTCTGTCACCTGGGTGACCAGTGCAGAGATAACATGTCACAACGACTCCTTAGGCAGATCACAGACAAGTGTCTGTCAGCTGGATAACCAGTGCAGAGTTATGATGTCACAATGACCCCTTAGGCAGATCACAGGCAAGCGTCTGTCACCTGGGTGACCAGTGCAGAGTTATGATGTCACAATTCCAACTTAGGCAGAACACATACAAGGGTCTGTCACCTGGGTGACCCTTGCAGAGTTACGATGTCACAATGCCCCCATTGGCAGATCACAGACAGGGGTATGTCATTTGGGTGACCAGTGCAGGGTTATGATTTCACAATGACCCCTTAGGCAGATCAGAGAGAAGGGTCTGTCACCTCGGTGACCAGTGCAGACTTATGATGTCACAATGCCCCCTTAGGCAGATCACGGGCAACGGTCTGTCACCAGGGTGACCAGTGCAGAGTTATGATGTCACAATGCCCCCTTAGGCATCTCACAGACAAGGGTCTGTCACCTGGGTAACCACTGCAGAGTTATGATATCACAATGCCCCCTTAGGCAGATCACAGGCAAGGGCCTGTCACCTGGGTGACCAGTGCAGAGTTATGATGTCACAATGCCCCTTTGGCAGGTCTCAGACAAGAGTCTGTAACCTGGGTGAACAGTGCAGAGTTATGATGTCATAATGCCCCCTTAGGCAGATCACAGACAAGAGTCTGCCACCTGGGTGAACAGTGCAGAGTTATGATGTCATAATGCCCCCTTAGGCAGATCACAGCCAAGGGCTTGTCTCCTGGGTGACCAGTGTAGAGCTCTGATGTCACAATGCCCACTTAGGCAGATCAAAGACAAGGGTCAGTCACCCGGGTGACCAGTGCACAGTTATGATGTCACAATACCCAATTAGGGAGATCACAGACAAGGGCCTGCCACCTGGGTGCCCAGTGCAGCATTATTACATCACAGTGCCCCTTTAGGCAGATCACAGGCAAGGGTCTGTCACCTCGGTGACCAATGCACACATATGATCTCACAATGCCCTCTTGGGCAGCTCACAGACAAGGGTCTGTCACCTGGGTGACCAGTGCAGAGTTATGATGTCACATTGCCGCCTTAGGAAGATCACAGACTAGGTTCTGTCACCTGGGTGACCAGTGCAGAGTTATGACGTCACAATAACCCCTTAGGCAGATCACAAAAAAGGGTGTGTCTCATGGGTGACCAGTGCACAGCTGTGATGTCACAATGCCCCTTATGAAGATCACAGACAAGGGTCTGTCTCGTGTGTGACCAGTGCAGAGTTGAGATGTCCCAATGACCCCTTAGGCAGATCACAGACAAGGTTCTGTCACCTGGGTGACCAGTGCAGAGATAACATGTCACAATGACTCCTTAGGCAGATCACAGACAAGTGTCTGTCACCTGGATAACCAGTGCAGAGTTATGATGTCACAATGCCCCCTTTGACAGATCACAGACAAGGGTCTGTCACCATGCTGCCGAGTGCAGAGTTATGATGTCACAATGACCCCTTAGGCAGATCACAGACAAGGGTCTGTCACCAGGGTGACCATTGCAGAGTTATGATGTCACAAGACCCGTTTAGGCAGATCACACACAAGCATCTCTCACCTGGGTGACCAGTGCAGAATTACGATGTCACATTGCCCCCTTAGGCAGAACACATACAATGGTCTGTCACCTGGGTGACAGGGGAATAGTTATGATGTCACAATGCCACCTTAGGCAGATGACAGACAGGGGTCTGTCACGTGGGTGACCAGTGCAGAGTTATGATGTCACAATGACCCCTTAGGCAGATTACAGGCAAGCCTCTCTCACCTGGGTGACCAGTGCAGAGTTATGATGTCACAATTCCCCCTTAGGCAGAACACATACAACGGTCTGTCACCTGGGTGACCCTTGCAGAGTTACGATGTCACAATGCCCCCACAGGCAGATCACAGATAAAGGTCTCTCACCTGGGTGACCAGTGCAGAGTTATGATGTCACAATGCCCCCTTAGGCAGATCACAGACAACGGTCTGTCACCAGGGTGACCATTGCCTAGTTATGTTGTCACAAGACGGCTTTAGGCAGATCACACACAAACATCTCTCACCTGGGTGACCCGTGCAGAGTTACGATGTCACAATGCCCCATGAGGAAGACAACGGACAAGGAACTTTCAGCAGGGTGACCAGTGCAGAGTTATGATGTCACATTGCCACCTTAGACAGATCGCAGACAAGGCTCTGTCACCTGGGTGACCAGGGAAGAGTTATGATGTCACAATGCCCCCTTAGGCAGATCACAGACAGTGGTCTGTCACATGGGTGAGCAGTGCAGAGTTATGATGTCACAATGACCCCTTAGGCAGATCACAGACAAGCGTCTGTCACCTGGGTGACCAGTGCAGAGTTATGATGTCACAATTCCCCTTTAGGCAGAACACATACAAGGGTCTGTCACCTGGGTGACCCTTGCAGAGTTACGATGTCACGATGCCCCCATTGGAAGATCACAGACAACGGTATGTCATTTGGGTGACCAGTGCAGGGTTATGATTTCACAATGACCCCTTAGGCAGATCAGAGAGAAGGGTCTGTCACCTCGGTGACCAGTGCAGACTTATGATGTCACAATGCCACCTTAGGCAGATCACGGGCAACGGTCTGTCACCAGGGTGACCAGTGCAGAGTTATGATGTCACAATGCCCCTTAGGCAGGTCTCAGACAAGAGTTTGTAACCTGGGTGAACAGTGCAGAGTTATGATGTCATAATGCCCCCTTAGGCAGATCACAGACAAGAGTCTGCCACCTGGGTGAACAGTGCAGACTTATGATGTCATAATGCCCCCTTAGGCAGATCACAGCCAAGGGCTTGTCTCCTGGGTGACCAGTGTAGAGCTCTGATGTCACAATGCCCACTTAGGCAGATCAAAGACAAGGGTCAGTCACCCGGGTGACCAGTGCACAGTTATGATGTCACAATACCCAATTAGGGAGATCACAGACAAGGGCCTGCCACCTGGGTGCCCAGTGCAGCATTATTACATCACAGTGCCCCTTTAGGCAGATCACAGGCAAGGGTCCATCACCTGGGTGACCAATGCACACATATGATCTCACAATGCCCTCTTAGGCAGCTCACAGACAAGGTCTGTCACCTGGGTGACCAGTGCAGAGTTATGACGTCACAATAACCCCTTAGGCATATCACAAAAAAGGGTGTGTCTCATGGGTGACCAGTGCACAGCTGTGAGGTCACAATGCCCCTTATGAGGATCACAGACAAGGGTCTGTCACCTGGGTGACCGGTGCAGAGTTATGATGTCACATTGTCGCCTTAGGAAGATCACAGACTATGTTCTGTCACCTGGGTGACCAGTGCAGTGTTATGACGTCACAATAACACCTTAGGCAGATCAGAAAAAAGGGTGTGTCTCATGGGTGACCAGTGCACAGCTCTGATGTCACAATGACCCTTATGAGGATCGCAGACAAGGGTCTGTCACCTGGGTGACCAGTGCAGAGTTAAGATGTCCCAATGACCCCTTAGGCAGATCACAGACAAGGGCTGTCACCATGCTGCCGAGTGCAGAGTTATGATGTCACAATGCCCCCTTAGGCAGATCACAGACAAGGGTCTGTCACCAGGGTGACCATTGCAGAGTTATGATGTCACAAGACCCGTTTAGGCAGATCACACACAAGCATCTCTCACCTGGGTGACCAGTGCAGAATTATGATGTCACATTGCCCCCTTAGACGGATCACAGACCATGGTCTGTCACCCGGGTGACAGGGGAATAGTTATGATGTCAAAATGCCCCCTTAGGCAGATGACAGACAGGGGTCTGACACATGGGTGACCAGTGCAGAGTTATGATGTCACAATGACCCCTTAGGCAGATCACAGACAAGCCTCTGTCACCTGGGTGACCAGTGCAGAGTTATGATGTCACAATTCCCCCTTAGGCAGAACACATACAACGGTCTGTCACCTGGGTGACCCATGCAGAGTGACGACGTCACAATGCCCCTACAGGCAGATCACAGATAAGGGTCTCTCACCTGGGTGACCAGTGCAGAGTTATGATGTCACAATGCCCCCTTACGCAGATCACAGGCAAGGGTCTGTCACCTGGGTGACCAGTGCAGAATTAAGATGTCCCAATGACCCCTTAGGCAGATCACAGACAGGGGTTTGTCACCTGTGTGACCAGTGCAGGGTTATGATGTCACAATGCCAACATAGGCAGATCAAAGACAAGGGAATGTGACCTGGGTGACCAGTGCAGAATCATGGTGTCACAATGCCCCCTTACGCAGATCTGAGACAAGGTTCTGTCACCTGGGAGACCAGTGCACAGTTATGATGTCACAATGCCCCCTTAGGCATATCACAGACAAGGGTCTGTCACATGAGTAACCAGTGCAGAGTTATGATGTCACATTGCCCCCTTAGGCAGATCACAGACAGTGGTCTGTCACATGGGGGACCAGTGCAGAGTTATGATGTCACAATGACCCCTTAGGAAGATCACAGACAAGCGTCTGTCACCTGGGTGACCAGTGCAGAGTTATGATGTCACAATTCCAACTTAGGCAGAACACATACAAGGGTCTGTCACCTGGGTGACCCTTGCAGAGTTACGATGTCACAATGCCCCCATTGGCAGATCACAGACAAGGGTATGTCATTTGGGTGACCAGTGCAGGGTTATGACTTCCCAATGACCCCTTAGGCAGATCAGAGAGAAGGGTCTGTCACCTCGGTGACCAGTGCAGACTTATGATGTCACAATGCCACCTTAGGCAGATCACGGGCAACGGTCTGTCACCAGGGTGACCAGTGCAGAGTTATGATGTCACAATGCCCCCTTAGACATCTCACAGACAAGGGTCTGTCACCTGGGTAACCACTGCAGAGTTATGATATCACAATGCCCCCTTAGGCAGATCACAGACAAGTGCCTGTCACCTGGGTGACCAGTGCAGAGTTATGATGTCACAATGCCCCTTTAGGCAGGTCTCAGACAAGAGTCTTTAACCTGGGTGAACAGTGCAGAGTTATGATGTCATAATGCCCCCTTAGGCAGATCACAGACAAGAGTCTGCCACCTGGGTGAACAGTGCAGACTTATGATGTCACAATGCCCACTTAGGCAGATCAAAGACAAGGGTCAGTCACCCGGGTGACCAGTGCTCAGTTATGATGTCACAATACCCAATTAGGGAGATCACAGACAAGGGCCTGCCACCTGGGTGCCCAGTGCAGCATTATTACATCACAGAGCCCCTTTAGGCAGATCACAGACAAGGTCTGTCACCTGGGTGACCAGTGCAGAGTTATGACGTCACAATAACCCCTGAGGCAGATCACAAAAAAGGGTGTGTCTCATGGGTGACCAGTGCACAGCTGTGATGTCACAATGCCCCTTATGAGGATCACAGACAAGGGTCTGTCTCGTGGGTGACCAGTGCAGAGTTAAGATGTCCCAATGACCCCTTAGGCAGATCACAGACAAGGGTCTGTCACCTGGGTGACCAGTGCAGAGATAACATGTCACAACGACTCCTTAGGCAGATCACAGACAAGTGTCTGTCAGCTGGATAACCAGTGCAGAGTTATGATGTCACAATGACCCCTTAGGCAGATCACAGGCAAGCGTCTGTCACCTGGGTGACCAGTGCAGAGTTATGATGTCACAATTCCAACTTAGGCAGAACACATACAAGGGTCTGTCACCTGGGTGACCCTTGCAGAGTTACGATGTCACAATGCCCCCATTGGCAGATCACAGACAAGGGTATGTCATTTGGGTGACCAGTGCAGGGTTATGACTTCCCAATGACCCCTTAGGCAGATCAGAGAGAAGGGTCTGTCACCTCGGTGACCAGTGCAGACTTATGATGTCACAATGCCACCTTAGGCAGATCACGGGCAACGGTCTGTCACCAGGGTGACCAGTGCAGAGTTATGATGTCACAATGCCCCCTTAGACATCTCACAGACAAGGGTCTGTCACCTGGGTAACCACTGCAGAGTTATGATATCACAATGCCCCCTTAGGCAGATCACAGACAAGTGCCTGTCACCTGGGTGACCAGTGCAGAGTTATGATGTCACAATGCCCCTTTAGGCAGGTCTCAGACAAGAGTCTTTAACCTGGGTGAACAGTGCAGAGTTATGATGTCATAATGCCCCCTTAGGCAGATCACAGACAAGAGTCTGCCACCTGGGTGAACAGTGCAGACTTATGATGTCACAATGCCCACTTAGGCAGATCAAAGACAAGGGTCAGTCACCCGGGTGACCAGTGCTCAGTTATGATGTCACAATACCCAATTAGGGAGATCACAGACAAGGGCCTGCCACCTGGGTGCCCAGTGCAGCATTATTACATCACAGAGCCCCTTTAGGCAGATCACAGACAAGGTCTGTCACCTGGGTGACCAGTGCAGAGTTATGACGTCACAATAACCCCTGAGGCAGATCACAAAAAAGGGTGTGTCTCATGGGTGACCAGTGCACAGCTGTGATGTCACAATGCCCCTTATGAGGATCACAGACAAGGGTCTGTCTCGTGGGTGACCAGTGCAGAGTTAAGATGTCCCAATGACCCCTTAGGCAGATCACAGACAAGGGTCTGTCACCTGGGTGACCAGTGCAGAGATAACATGTCACAACGACTCCTTAGGCAGATCACAGACAAGTGTCTGTCAGCTGGATAACCAGTGCAGAGTTATGATGTCACAATGACCCCTTAGGCAGATCACAGGCAAGCGTCTGTCACCTGGGTGACCAGTGCAGAGTTATGATGTCACAATTCCAACTTAGGCAGAACACATACAAGGGTCTGTCACCTGGGTGACCCTTGCAGAGTTACGATGTCACAATGCCCCCATTGGCAGATCACAGACAAGGGTATGTCATTTGGGTGACCAGTGCAGGGTTATGACTTCCCAATGACCCCTTAGGCAGATCAGAGAGAAGGGTCTGTCACCTCGGTGACCAGTGCAGACTTATGATGTCACAATGCCACCTTAGGCAGATCACGGGCAACGGTCTGTCACCAGGGTGACCAGTGCAGAGTTATGATGTCACAATGCCCCCTTAGACATCTCACAGACAAGGGTCTGTCACCTGGGTAACCACTGCAGAGTTATGATATCACAATGCCCCCTTAGGCAGATCACAGACAAGTGCCTGTCACCTGGGTGACCAGTGCAGAGTTATGATGTCACAATGCCCCTTTAGGCAGGTCTCAGACAAGAGTCTTTAACCTGGGTGAACAGTGCAGAGCTATGATGTCATAATGCCCCCTTAGGCAGATCACAGACAAGAGTCTGCCACCTGGGTGAACAGTGCAGACTTATGATGTCACAATGCCCACTTAGGCAGATCAAAGACAAGGGTCAGTCACCCGGGTGACCAGTGCTCAGTTATGATGTCACAATACCCAATTAGGGAGATCACAGACAAGGGCCTGCCACCTGGGTGCCCAGTGCAGCATTATTACATCACAGAGCCCCTTTAGGCAGATCACAGACAAGGTCTGTCACCTGGGTGACCAGTGCAGAGTTATGACGTCACAATAACCCCTGAGGCAGATCACAAAAAAGGGTGTGTCTCATGGGTGACCAGTGCACAGCTGTGATGTCACAATGCCCCTTATGAGGATCACAGACAAGGGTCTGTCTCGTGGGTGACCAGTGCAGAGTTAAGATGTCCCAATGACCCCTTAGGCAGATCACAGACAAGGGTCTGTCACCTGGGTGACCAGTGCAGAGATAACATGTCACAACGACTCCTTAGGCAGATCACAGACAAGTGTCTGTCAGCTGGATAACCAGTGCAGAGTTATGATGTCACAATGACCCCTTAGGCAGATCACAGGCAAGCGTCTGTCACCTGGGTGACCAGTGCAGAGTTATGATGTCACAATTCCAACTTAGGCAGAACACATACAAGGGTCTGTCACCTGGGTGACCCTTGCAGAGTTACGATGTCACAATGCCCCCATTGGCAGATCACAGACAGGGGTATGTCATTTGGGTGACCAGTGCAGGGTTATGATTTCACAATGACCCCTTAGGCAGATCAGAGAGAAGGGTCTGTCACCTCGGTGACCAGTGCAGACTTATGATGTCACAATGCCCCCTTAGGCAGATCACGGGCAACGGTCTGTCACCAGGGTGACCAGTGCAGAGTTATGATGTCACAATGCCCCTTTAGGCATCTCACAGACAAGGGTCTGTCACCTGGGTAACCACTGCAGAGTTATGATATCACAATGCCCCCTTAGGCAGATCACGGACAAGGGCCTGTCACCTGGGTGACCAGTGCAGAGTTATGATGTCACAATGCCCCTTTGGCAGGTCTCAGACAAGAGTCTGTAACCTGGGTGAACAGTGCAGAGTTATGATGTCATAATGCCCCCTTAGGCAGATCACAGACAAGAGTCTGCCACCTGGGTGAACAGTGCAGAGTTATGATGTCATAATGCCCCCTTAGGCAGATCACAGCCAAGGGCTTGTCTCCTGGGTGACCAGTGTAGAGCTCTGATGTCACAATGCCCACTTAGGCAGATCAAAGACAAGGGTCAGTCACCCGGGTGACCAGTGCACAGTTATGATGTCACAATACCCAATTAGGGAGATCACAGACAAGGGCCTGCCACCTGGGTGCCCAGTGCAGCATTATTACATCACAGTGCCCCTTTAGGCAGATCACAGGCAAGGGTCTGTCACCTCGGTGACCAATGCACACATATGATCTCACAATGCCCTCTTGGGCAGCTCACAGACAAGGGTCTGTCACCTGGGTGACCAGTGCAGAGTTATGATGTCACATTGCCGCCTTAGGAAGATCACAGACTAGGTTCTGTCACCTGGGTGACCAGTGCAGAGTTATGACGTCACAATAACCCCTTAGGCAGATCACAAAAAGGGTGTGTCTCATGGGTGACCAGTGCACAGCTGTGATGTCACAATGCCCCTTATGAAGATCACAGACAAGGGTCTGTCTCGTGTGTGACCAGTGCAGAGTTGAGATGTCCCAATGACCCCTTAGGCAGATCACAGACAAGGTTCTGTCACCTGGGTGACCAGTGCAGAGATAACATGTCACAATGACTCCTTAGGCAGATCACAGACAAGTGTCTGTCACCTGGATAACCAGTGCGGAGTTATGATGTCACAATGCCCCCTTTGACAGATCACAGACAAGGGTCTGTCACCATGCTGCCGAGTGCAGAGTTATGATGTCACAATGACCCCTTAGGCAGATCACAGACAAGGGTCTGTCACCAGGGTGACCATTGCAGAGTTATGATGTCACAAGACCCGTTTAGGCAGATCACACACAAGCATCTCTCACCTGGGTGACCAGTGCAGAATTATGATGTCACATTGCCCCCTTAGGCAGAACACATACAATGGTCTGTCACCTGGGTGACAGGGGAATAGTTATGATGTCACAATGCCACCTTAGGCAGATGACAGACAGGGGTCTGTCACGTGGGTGACCAGTGCAGAGTTATGATGTCACAATGACCCCTTAGGCAGATTACAGGCAAGCCTCTCTCACCTGGGTGACCAGTGCAGAGTTATGATGTCACAATTCCCCCTTAGGCAGAACACATACAACGGTCTGTCACCTGGGTGACCCTTGCAGAGTTACGATGTCACAATGCCCCCACAGGCAGATCACAGATAAAGGTCTCTCACCTGGGTGACCAGTGCAGAGTTATGATGTCACAATGCCCCCTTAGGCAGATCACAGACAACGGTCTGTCACCAGGGTGACCATTGCCTAGTTATGTTGTCACAAGACGGCTTTAGGCAGATCACACACAAACATCTCTCACCTGGGTGACCCGTGCAGAGTTACGATGTCACAATGCCCCATGAGGAAGACAACGGACAAGGAACTTTCAGCAGGGTGACCAGTGCAGAGTTATGATGTCACATTGCCACCTTAGACAGATCGCAGACAAGGCTCTGTCACCTGGGTGACCAGGGAAGAGTTATGATGTCACAATGCCCCCTTAGGCAGATCACAGACAGTGGTCTGTCACATGGGTGAGCAGTGCAGAGTTATGATGTCACAATGACCCCTTAGGCAGATCACAGACAAGCGTCTGTCACCTGGGTGACCAGTGCAGAGTTATGATGTCACAATTCCCCTTTAGGCAGAACACATACAAGGGTCTGTCACCTGGGTGACCCTTGCAGAGTTACGATGTCACGATGCCCCCATTGGAAGATCACAGACAAGGGTATGTCATTTGGGTGACCAGTGCAGGGTTATGATTTCACAATGACCCCTTAGGCAGATCAGAGAGAAGGGTCTGTCACCTCGGTGACCAGTGCAGACTTATGATGTCACAATGCCACCTTAGGCAGATCACGGGCAACGGTCTGTCACCAGGGTGACCAGTGCAGAGTTATGATGTCACAATGCCCCTTAGGCAGGTCTCAGACAAGAGTTTGTAACCTGGGTGAACAGTGCAGAGTTATGATGTCATAATGCCCCCTTAGGCAGATCACAGACAAGAGTCTGCCACCTGGGTGAACAGTGCAGACTTATGATGTCATAATGCCCCCTTAGGCAGATCACAGCCAAGGGCTTGTCTCCTGGGTGACCAGTGTAGAGCTCTGATGTCACAATGCCCACTTAGGCAGATCAAAGACAAGGGTCAGTCACCCGGGTGACCAGTGCACAGTTATGATGTCACAATACCCAATTAGGGAGATCACAGACAAGGGCCTGCCACCTGGGTGCCCAGTGCAGCATTATTACATCACAGTGCCCCTTTAGGCAGATCACAGGCAAGGGTCCATCACCTGGGTGACCAATGCACACATATGATCTCACAATGCCCTCTTAGGCAGCTCACAGACAAGGTCTGTCACCTGGGTGACCAGTGCAGAGTTATGACGTCACAATAACCCCTTAGGCATATCACAAAAAAGGGTGTGTCTCATGGGTGACCAGTGCACAGCTGTGAGGTCACAATGCCCCTTATGAGGATCACAGACAAGGGTCTGTCACCTGGGTGACCGGTGCAGAGTTATGATGTCACATTGTCGCCTTAGGAAGATCACAGACTATGTTCTGTCACCTGGGTGACCAGTGCAGTGTTATGACGTCACAATAACACCTTAGGCAGATCAGAAAAAAGGGTGTGTCTCATGGGTGACCAGTGCACAGCTGTGATGTCACAATGACCCTTATGAGGATCGCAGACAAGGGTCTGTCACCTGGGTGACCAGTGCAGAGTTAAGATGTCCCAATGACCCCTTAGGCAGATCACAGACAAGGGCTGTCACCATGCTGCCGAGTGCAGAGTTATGATGTCACAATGCCCCCTTAGGCAGATCACAGACAAGGGTCTGTCACCAGGGTGACCATTGCAGAGTTATGATGTCACAAGACCCGTTTAGGCAGATCACACACAAGCATCTCTCACCTGGGTGACCAGTGCAGAATTATGATGTCACATTGCCCCCTTAGACGGATCACAGACCAGGGTCTGTCACCCGGGTGACAGGGGAATAGTTATGATGTCAAAATGCCCCCTTAGGCAGATGACAGACAGGGGTCTGACACATGGGTGACCAGTGCAGAGTTATGATGTCACAATGACCCCTTAGGCAGATCACAGACAAGCCTCTGTCACCTGGGTGACCAGTGCAGAGTTATGATGTCACAATTCCCCCTTAGGCAGAACACATACAACGGTCTGTCACCTGGGTGACCCATGCAGAGTGACGACGTCACAATGCCCCTACAGGCAGATCACAGATAAGGGTCTCTCACCTGGGTGACCAGTGCAGAGTTATGATGTCACAATGCCAACATAGGCAGATCAAAGACAAGGGAATGTGACCTGGGTGACCAGTGCAGAATCATGGTGTCACAATGCCCCCTTACGCAGATCTGAGACAAGGTTCTGTCACCTGGGAGACCAGTGCACAGTTATGATGTCACAATGCCCCCTTAGGCATATCACAGACAAGGGTCTGTCACATGAGTAACCAGTGCAGAGTTATGATGTCACATTGCCCCCTTAGGCAGATCACAGACAGTGGTCTGTCACATGGGGGACCAGTGCAGAGTTATGATGTCACAATGACCCCTTAGGAAGATCACAGACAAGCGTCTGTCACCTGGGTGACCAGTGCAGAGTTATGATGTCACAATTCCAACTTAGGCAGAACACATACAAGGGTCTGTCACCTGGGTGACCCTTGCAGAGTTACGATGTCACAATGCCCCCATTGGCAGATCACAGACAAGGGTATGTCATTTGGGTGACCAGTGCAGGGTTATGACTTCCCAATGACCCCTTAGGCAGATCAGAGAGAAGGGTCTGTCACCTCGGTGACCAGTGCAGACTTATGATGTCACAATGCCACCTTAGGCAGATCACGGGCAACGGTCTGTCACCAGGGTGACCAGTGCAGAGTTATGATGTCACAATGCCCCCTTAGACATCTCACAGACAAGGGTCTGTCACCTGGGTAACCACTGCAGAGTTATGATATCACAATGCCCCCTTAGGCAGATCACAGACAAGTGCCTGTCACCTGGGTGACCAGTGCAGAGTTATGATGTCACAATGCCCCTTTAGGCAGGTCTCAGACAAGAGTCTTTAACCTGGGTGAACAGTGCAGAGTTATGATGTCATAATGCCCCCTTAGGCAGATCACAGACAAGAGTCTGCCACCTGGGTGAACAGTGCAGACTTATGATGTCACAATGCCCACTTAGGCAGATCAAAGACAAGGGTCAGTCACCCGGGTGACCAGTGCTCAGTTATGATGTCACAATACCCAATTAGGGAGATCACAGACAAGGGCCTGCCACCTGGGTGCCCAGTGCAGCATTATTACATCACAGAGCCCCTTTAGGCAGATCACAGACAAGGTCTGTCACCTGGGTGACCAGTGCAGAGTTATGACGTCACAATAACCCCTGAGGCAGATCACAAAAAAGGGTGTGTCTCATGGGTGACCAGTGCACAGCTGTGATGTCACAATGCCCCTTATGAGGATCACAGACAAGGGTCTGTCTCGTGGGTGACCAGTGCAGAGTTAAGATGTCCCAATGACCCCTTAGGCAGATCACAGACAAGGGTCTGTCACCTGGGTGACCAGTGCAGAGATAACATGTCACAACGACTCCTTAGGCAGATCACAGACAAGTGTCTGTCAGCTGGATAACCAGTGCAGAGTTATGATGTCACAATGACCCCTTAGGCAGATCACAGGCAAGCGTCTGTCACCTGGGTGACCAGTGCAGAGTTATGATGTCACAATTCCAACTTAGGCAGAACACATACAAGGGTCTGTCACCTGGGTGACCCTTGCAGAGTTACGATGTCACAATGCCCCCATTGGCAGATCACAGACAAGGGTATGTCATTTGGGTGACCAGTGCAGGGTTATGACTTCCCAATGACCCCTTAGGCAGATCAGAGAGAAGGGTCTGTCACCTCGGTGACCAGTGCAGACTTATGATGTCACAATGCCACCTTAGGCAGATCACGGGCAACGGTCTGTCACCAGGGTGACCAGTGCAGAGTTATGATGTCACAATGCCCCCTTAGACATCTCACAGACAAGGGTCTGTCACCTGGGTAACCACTGCAGAGTTATGATATCACAATGCCCCCTTAGGCAGATCACAGACAAGTGCCTGTCACCTGGGTGACCAGTGCAGAGTTATGATGTCACAATGCCCCTTTAGGCAGGTCTCAGACAAGAGTCTTTAACCTGGGTGAACAGTGCAGAGTTATGATGTCATAATGCCCCCTTAGGCAGATCACAGACAAGAGTCTGCCACCTGGGTGAACAGTGCAGACTTATGATGTCACAATGCCCACTTAGGCAGATCAAAGACAAGGGTCAGTCACCCGGGTGACCAGTGCTCAGTTATGATGTCACAATACCCAATTAGGGAGATCACAGACAAGGGCCTGCCACCTGGGTGCCCAGTGCAGCATTATTACATCACAGAGCCCCTTTAGGCAGATCACAGACAAGGTCTGTCACCTGGGTGACCAGTGCAGAGTTATGACGTCACAATAACCCCTGAGGCAGATCACAAAAAAGGGTGTGTCTCATGGGTGACCAGTGCACAGCTGTGATGTCACAATGCCCCTTATGAGGATCACAGACAAGGGTCTGTCTCGTGGGTGACCAGTGCAGAGTTAAGATGTCCCAATGACCCCTTAGGCAGATCACAGACAAGGGTCTGTCACCTGGGTGACCAGTGCAGAGATAACATGTCACAACGACTCCTTAGGCAGATCACAGACAAGTGTCTGTCAGCTGGATAACCAGTGCAGAGTTATGATGTCACAATGACCCCTTAGGCAGATCACAGGCAAGCGTCTGTCACCTGGGTGACCAGTGCAGAGTTATGATGTCACAATTCCAACTTAGGCAGAACACATACAAGGGTCTGTCACCTGGGTGACCCTTGCAGAGTTACGATGTCACAATGCCCCCATTGGCAGATCACAGACAAGGGTATGTCATTTGGGTGACCAGTGCAGGGTTATGACTTCCCAATGACCCCTTAGGCAGATCAGAGAGAAGGGTCTGTCACCTCGGTGACCAGTGCAGACTTATGATGTCACAATGCCACCTTAGGCAGATCACGGGCAACGGTCTGTCACCAGGGTGACCAGTGCAGAGTTATGATGTCACAATGCCCCCTTAGACATCTCACAGACAAGGGTCTGTCACCTGGGTAACCACTGCAGAGTTATGATATCACAATGCCCCCTTAGGCAGATCACAGACAAGTGCCTGTCACCTGGGTGACCAGTGCAGAGTTATGATGTCACAATGCCCCTTTAGGCAGGTCTCAGACAAGAGTCTTTAACCTGGGTGAACAGTGCAGAGTTATGATGTCATAATGCCCCCTTAGGCAGATCACAGACAAGAGTCTGCCACCTGGGTGAACAGTGCAGACTTATGATGTCACAATGCCCACTTAGGCAGATCAAAGACAAGGGTCAGTCACCCGGGTGACCAGTGCTCAGTTATGATGTCACAATACCCAATTAGGGAGATCACAGACAAGGGGCTGCCACCTGGGTGCCCAGTGCAGCATTATTACATCACAGAGCCCCTTTAGGCAGATCACAGACAAGGTCTGTCACCTGGGTGACCAGTGCAGAGTTATGACGTCACAATAACCCCTGAGGCAGATCACAAAAAAGGGTGTGTCTCATGGGTGACCAGTGCACAGCTGTGATGTCACAATGCCCCTTATGAGGATCACAGACAAGGGTCTGTCTCGTGGGTGACCAGTGCAGAGTTAAGATGTCCCAATGACCCCTTAGGCAGATCACAGACAAGGGTCTGTCACCTGGGTGACCAGTGCAGAGATAACATGTCACAACGACTCCTTAGGCAGATCACAGACAAGTGTCTGTCAGCTGGATAACCAGTGCAGAGTTATGATGTCACAATGACCCCTTAGGCAGATCACAGGCAAGCGTCTGTCACCTGGGTGACCAGTGCAGAGTTATGATGTCACAATTCCAACTTAGGCAGAACACATACAAGGGTCTGTCACCTGGGTGACCCTTGCAGAGTTACGATGTCACAATGCCCCCATTGGCAGATCACAGACAAGGGTATGTCATTTGGGTGACCAGTGCAGGGTTATGATTTCACAATGACCCCTTAGGCAGATCAGAGAGAAGGGTCTGTCACCTCGGTGACCAGTGCAGACTTATGATGTCACAATGCCCCCTTAGGCAGATCACGGGCAACGGTCTGTCACCAGGGTGACCAGTGCAGAGTTATGATGTCACAATGCCCCCTTAGGCATCTCACAGACAAGGGTCTGTCACCTGGGTAACCACTGCAGAGTTATGATATCACAATGCCCCCTTAGGCAGATCACAGACAAGGGCCTGTCACCTGGGTGACCAGTGCAGAGTTATGATGTCACAATGCCCCTTTAGGCAGGTCTCAGACAAGAGTCTGTAACCTGGGTGAACAGTGCAGAGTTATGATGTCATAATGCCCCCTTAGGCAGATCACAGACAAGAGTCTGCCACCTGGGTGAACAGTGCAGAGTTATGATGTCATAATGCCCCCTTAGGCAGATCACAGCCAAGGGCTTGTCTCCTGGGTGACCAGTGTAGAGCTCTGATGTCACAATGCCCACTTAGGCAGATCAAAGACAAGGGTCAGTCACCCGGGTGACCAGTGCACAGTTATGATGTCACAATACCCAATTAGGGAGATCACAGACAAGGGCCTGCCACCTGGGTGCCCAGTGCAGCATTATTACATCACAGTGCCCCTTTAGGCAGATCACAGGCAAGGGTCCGTCACCTGGGTGACCAATGCACACATATGATCTCACAATGCCCTCTTGGGCAGCTCACAGACAAGGGTCTGTCACCTGGGTGACCAGTGCAGAGTTATGATGTCACATTGCCGCCTTAGGAAGATCACAGACTAGGTTCTGTCACCTGGGTGACCAGTGCAGAGTTATGACGTCACAATAACCCCTTAGGCAGATCACAAAAAAGGGTGTGTCTCATGGGTGACCAGTGCACAGCTGTGATGTCACAATGCCCCTTATGAAGATCACAGACAAGGTTCTGTCTCGTGTGTGACCAGTGCAGAGTTGAGATGTCCCAATGACCCCTTAGGCAGATCACAGACAAGGTTCTGTCACCTGGGTGACCAGTGCAGAGATAACATGTCACAATGACTCCTTAGGCAGATCACAGACAAGTGTCTGTCACCTGGATAACCAGTGCAGAGTTATGATGTCACAATGCCCCCTTTGACAGATCACAGACAAGGGTCTGTCACCATGCTGCCGAGTGCAGAGTTATGATGTCACAATGACCCCTTAGGCAGATCACAGACAAGGGTCTGTCACCAGGGTGACCATTGCAGAGTTATGATGTCACAAGACCCGTTTAGGCAGATCACACACAAGCATCTCTCACCTGGGTGACCAGTGCAGAATTATGATGTCACATTGCCCCCTTAGGCAGAACACATACAATGGTCTGTCACCTGGGTGACAGGGGAATAGTTATGATGTCACAATGCCACCTTAGGCAGATGACAGACAGGGGTCTGTCACGTGGGTGACCAGTGCAGAGTTATGATGTCACAATGACCCCTTAGGCAGATCACAGGCAAGCCTCTCTCACCTGGGTGACCAGTGCAGAGTTATGATGTCACAATTCCCCCTTAGGCAGAACACATACAACGGTCTGTCACCTGGGTGACCCTTGCAGAGTTACGATGTCACAATGCCCCCACAGGCAGATCACAGATAAAGGTCTCTCACCTGGGTGACCAGTGCAGAGTTATGATGTCACAATGCCCCCTTAGGCAGATCACAGACAACGGTCTGTCACCAGGGTGACCATTGCCTAGTTATGTTGTCACAAGACGCCTTTAGGCAGATCACACACAAACATCTCTCACCTGGGTGACCCGTGCAGAGTTACAATGTCACAATGCCCCATGAGGAAGACAACGGACAAGGAACTTTCAGCAGGGTGACCAGTGCAGAGTTATGATGTCACATTGCCACCTTAGACAGATCGCAGACAAGGCTCTGTCACCTGGGTGACCAGGGAAGAGTTATGATGTCACAATGCCCCCTTAGGCAGATCACAGACAGTGGTCTGTCACATGGGTGAGCAGTGCAGAGTTATGATGTCACAATGACCCCTTAGGCAGATCACAGACAAGCGTCTGTCACCTGGGTGACCAGTGCAGAGTTATGATGTCACAATTCCCCTTTAGGCAGAACACATACAAGGGTCTGTCACCTGGGTGACCCTTGCAGAGTTACGATGTCACGATGCCCCCATTGGAAGATCACAGACAAGGGTATGTCATTTGGGTGACCAGTGCAGGGTTATGATTTCACAATGACCCCTTAGGCAGATCAGAGAGAAGGGTCTGTCACCTCGGTGACCAGTGCAGACTTATGATGTCACAATGCCACCTTAGGCAGATCACGGGCAACGGTCTGTCACCAGGGTGACCAGTGCAGAGTTATGATGTCACAATGCCCCTTAGGCAGGTCTCAGACAAGAGTTTGTAACCTGGGTGAACAGTGCAGAGTTATGATGTCATAATGCCCCCTTAGGCAGATCACAGACAAGAGTCTGCCACCTGGGTGAACAGTGCAGACTTATGATGTCATAATGCCCCCTTAGGCAGATCACAGCCAAGGGCTTGTCTCCTGGGTGACCAGTGTAGAGCTCTGATGTCACAATGCCCACTTAGGCAGATCAAAGACAAGGGTCAGTCACCCGGGTGACCAGTGCACAGTTATGATGTCACAATACCCAATTAGGGAGATCACAGACAAGGGCCTGCCACCTGGGTGCCCAGTGCAGCATTATTACATCACAGTGCCCCTTTAGGCAGATCACAGGCAAGGGTCCATCACCTGGGTGACCAATGCACACATATGATCTCACAATGCCCTCTTAGGCAGCTCACAGACAAGGTCTGTCACCTGGGTGACCAGTGCAGAGTTATGACGTCACAATAACCCCTTAGGCATATCACAAAAAAGGGTGTGTCTCATGGGTGACCAGTGCACAGCTGTGAGGTCACAATGCCCCTTATGAGGATCACAGACAAGGGTCTGTCACCTGGGTGACCGGTGCAGAGTTATGATGTCACATTGTCGCCTTAGGAAGATCACAGACTATGTTCTGTCACCTGGGTGACCAGTGCAGTGTTATGACGTCACAATAACACCTTAGGCAGATCAGAAAAAAGGGTGTGTCTCATGGGTGACCAGTGCACAGCTGTGATGTCACAATGACCCTTATGAGGATCGCAGACAAGGGTCTGTCACCTGGGTGACCAGTGCAGAGTTAAGATGTCCCAATGACCCCTTAGGCAGATCACAGACAAGGGCTGTCACCATGCTGCCGAGTGCAGAGTTATGATGTCACAATGCCCCCTTAGGCAGATCACAGACAAGGGTCTGTCACCAGGGTGACCATTGCAGAGTTATGATGTCACAAGACCCGTTTAGGCAGCTCACACACAAGCATCTCTCACCTGGGTGACCAGTGCAGAATTATGATGTCACATTGCCCCCTTAGACGGATCACAGACCAGGGTCTGTCACCTGGGTGACAGGGGAATAGTTATGATGTCAAAATGCCCCCTTAGGCAGATGACAGACAGGGGTCTGACACATGGGTGACCAGTGCAGAGTTATGATGTCACAATGACCCCTTAGGCAGATCACAGACAAGCCTCTGTCACCTGGGTGACCAGTGCAGAGTTATGATGTCACAATTCCCCCTTAGGCAGAACACATACAACGGTCTGTCACCTGGGTGACCCATGCAGAGTGACGACGTCACAATGCCCCTACAGGCAGATCACAGATAAGGGTCTCTCACCTGGGTGACCAGTGCAGAGTTATGATGTCACAATGCCCCCTTACGCAGATCACAGGCAAGGGTCTGTCACCTGGGTGACCAGTGCAGAATTAAGATGTCCCAATGACCCCTTAGGCAGATCACAGACAGGGGTTTGTCACCTGTGTGACCAGTGCAGGGTTATGATGTCACAATGCCAACATAGGCAGATCAAAGACAAGGGAATGTGACCTGGGTGACCAGTGCAGAATCATGGTGTCACAATGCCCCCTTACGCAGATCTGAGACAAGGTTCTGTCACCTGGGAGACCAGTGCACAGTTATGATGTCACAATGCCCCCTTAGGCATATCACAGACAAGGGTCTGTCACATGAGTAACCAGTGCAGAGTTATGATGTCACATTGCCCCCTTAGGCAGATCACAGACAGTGGTCTGTCACATGGGGGACCAGTGCAGAGTTATGATGTCACAATGACCCCTTAGGAAGATCATAGACAAGCGTCTGTCACCTGGGTGACCAGTGCAGAGTTATGATGTCACAATTCCAACTTAGGCAGAACACATACAAGGGTCTGTCACCTGGGTGACCCTTGCAGAGTTACGATGTCACAATGCCCCCATTGGCAGATCACAGACAAGGGTATGTCATTTGGGTGACCAGTGCAGGGTTATGACTTCCCAATGACCCCTTAGGCAGATCAGAGAGAAGGGTCTGTCACCTCGGTGACCAGTGCAGACTTATGATGTCACAATGCCACCTTAGGCAGATCACGGGCAACGGTCTGTCACCAGGGTGACCAGTGTAGAGTTATGATGTCACAATGCCCCCTTAGACATCTCACAGAGAAGGGTCTGTCACCTGGGTAACCACTGCAGAGTTATGATATCACAATGCCCCCTTAGGCAGATCACAGACAAGTGCCTGTCACCTGGGTGACCAGTGCAGAGTTATGATGTCACAATGCCCCTTTAGGCAGGTCTCAGACAAGAGTCTTTAACCTGGGTGAACAGTGCAGAGTTATGATGTCATAATGCCCCCTTAGGCAGATCACAGACAAGAGTCTGCCACCTGGGTGAACAGTGCAGACTTATGATGTCACAATGCCCACTTAGGCAGATCAAAGACAAGGGTCAGTCACCCGGGTGACCAGTGCTCAGTTATGATGTCACAATACCCAATTAGGGAGATCACAGACAAGGGCCTGCCACCTGGGTGCCCAGTGCAGCATTATTACATCACAGAGCCCCTTTAGGCAGATCACAGACAAGGTCTGTCACCTGGGTGACCAGTGCAGAGTTATGACGTCACAATAACCCCTGAGGCAGATCACAAAAAAGGGTGTGTCTCATGGGTGACCAGTGCACAGCTGTGATGTCACAATGCCCCTTATGAGGATCACAGACAAGGGTCTGTCTCGTGGGTGACCAGTGCAGAGTTAAGATGTCCCAATGACCCCTTAGGCAGATCACAGACAAGGGTCTGTCACCTGGGTGACCAGTGCAGAGATAACATGTCACAACGACTCCTTAGGCAGATCACAGACAAGTGTCTGTCAGCTGGATAACCAGTGCAGAGTTATGATGTCACAATGACCCCTTAGGCAGATCACAGGCAAGCGTCTGTCACCTGGGTGACCAGTGCAGAGTTATGATGTCACAATTCCAACTTAGGCAGAACACATACAAGGGTCTGTCACCTGGGTGACCCTTGCAGAGTTACGATGTCACAATGCCCCCATTGGCAGATCACAGACAAGGGTATGTCATTTGGGTGACCAGTGCAGGGTTATGACTTCCCAATGACCCCTTAGGCAGATCAGAGAGAAGGGTCTGTCACCTCGGTGACCAGTGCAGACTTATGATGTCACAATGCCACCTTAGGCAGATCACGGGCAACGGTCTGTCACCAGGGTGACCAGTGCAGAGTTATGATGTCACAATGCCCCCTTAGACATCTCACAGACAAGGGTCTGTCACCTGGGTAACCACTGCAGAGTTATGATATCACAATGCCCCCTTAGGCAGATCACAGACAAGTGCCTGTCACCTGGGTGACCAGTGCAGAGTTATGATGTCACAATGCCCCTTTAGGCAGGTCTCAGACAAGAGTCTTTAACCTGGGTGAACAGTGCAGAGTTATGATGTCATAATGCCCCCTTAGGCAGATCACAGACAAGAGTCTGCCACCTGGGTGAACAGTGCAGACTTATGATGTCACAATGCCCACTTAGGCAGATCAAAGACAAGGGTCAGTCACCCGGGTAACCAGTGCTCAGTTATGATGTCACAATACCCAATTAGGGAGATCACAGACAAGGGCCTGCCACCTGGGTGCCCAGTGCAGCATTATTACATCACAGAGCCCCTTTAGGCAGATCACAGACAAGGTCTGTCACCTGGGTGACCAGTGCAGAGTTATGACGTCACAATAACCCCTGAGGCAGATCACAAAAAAGGGTGTGTCTCATGGGTGACCAGTGCACAGCTGTGATGTCACAATGCCCCTTATGAGGATCACAGACAAGGGTCTGTCTCGTGGGTGACCAGTGCAGAGTTAAGATGTCCCAATGACCCCTTAGGCAGATCACAGACAAGGGTCTGTCACCTGGGTGACCAGTGCAGAGATAACATGTCACAACGACTCCTTAGGCAGATCACAGACAAGTGTCTGTCAGCTGGATAACCAGTGCAGAGTTATGATGTCACAATGACCCCTTAGGCAGATCACAGGCAAGCGTCTGTCACCTGGGTGACCAGTGCAGAGTTATGATGTCACAATTCCAACTTAGGCAGAACACATACAAGGGTCTGTCACCTGGGTGACCCTTGCAGAGTTACGATGTCACAATGCCCCCATTGGCAGATCACAGACAAGGGTATGTCATTTGGGTGACCAGTGCAGGGTTATGACTTCCCAATGACCCCTTAGGCAGATCAGAGAGAAGGGTCTGTCACCTCGGTGACCAGTGCAGACTTATGATGTCACAATGCCACCTTAGGCAGATCACGGGCAACGGTCTGTCACCAGGGTGACCAGTGCAGAGTTATGATGTCACAATGCCCCCTTAGACATCTCACAGACAAGGGTCTGTCACCTGGGTAACCACTGCAGAGTTATGATATCACAATGCCCCCTTAGGCAGATCACAGACAAGTGCCTGTCACCTGGGTGACCAGTGCAGAGTTATGATGTCACAATGCCCCTTTAGGCAGGTCTCAGACAAGAGTCTTTAACCTGGGTGAACAGTGCAGAGTTATGATGTCATAATGCCCCCTTAGGCAGATCACAGACAAGAGTCTGCCACCTGGGTGAACAGTGCAGACTTATGATGTCACAATGCCCACTTAGGCAGATCAAAGACAAGGGTCAGTCACCCGGGTGACCAGTGCTCAGTTATGATGTCACAATACCCAATTAGGGAGATCACAGACAAGGGCCTGCCACCTGGGTGCCCAGTGCAGCATTATTACATCACAGAGCCCCTTTAGGCAGATCACAGACAAGGTCTGTCACCTGGGTGACCAGTGCAGAGTTATGACGTCACAATAACCCCTGAGGCAGATCACAAAAAAGGGTGTGTCTCATGGGTGACCAGTGCACAGCTGTGATGTCACAATGCCCCTTATGAGGATCACAGACAAGGGTCTGTCTCGTGGGTGACCAGTGCAGAGTTAAGATGTCCCAATGACCCCTTAGGCAGATCACAGACAAGGGTCTGTCACCTGGGTGACCAGTGCAGAGATAACATGTCACAACGACTCCTTAGGCAGATCACAGACAAGTGTCTGTCAGCTGGATAACCAGTGCAGAGTTATGATGTCACAATGACCCCTTAGGCAGATCACAGGCAAGCGTCTGTCACCTGGGTGACCAGTGCAGAGTTATGATGTCACAATTCCAACTTAGGCAGAACACATACAAGGGTCTGTCACCTGGGTGACCCTTGCAGAGTTACGATGTCACAATGCCCCCATTGGCAGATCACAGACAAGGGTATGTCATTTGGGTGACCAGTGCAGGGTTATGATTTCACAATGACCCCTTAGGCAGATCAGAGAGAAGGGTCTGTCACCTCGGTGACCAGTGCAGACTTATGATGTCACAATGCCCCCTTAGGCAGATCACGGGCAACGGTCTGTCACCAGGGTGACCAGTGCAGAGTTATGATGTCACAATGCCCCCTTAGGCATCTCACAGACAAGGGTCTGTCACCTGGGTAACCACTGCAGAGTTATGATATCACAATGCCCCCTTAGGCAGATCACAGACAAGTGCCTGTCACCTGGGTGACCAGTGCAGAGTTATGATGTCACAATGCCCCTTTAGGCAGGTCTCAGACAAGAGTCTGTAACCTGGGTGAACAGTGCAGAGTTATGATGTCATAATGCCCCCTTAGGCAGATCACAGACAAGAGTCTGCCACCTGGGTGAACAGTGCAGAGTTATGATGTCATAATGCCCCCTTAGGCAGATCACAGCCAAGGGCTTGTCTCCTGGGTAACCAGTGTAGAGCTCTGATGTCACAATGCCCACTTAGGCAGATCAAAGACAAGGGTCAGTCACCCGGGTGACCAGTGCACAGTTATGATGTCACAATACCCAGTTAGGGAGATCACAGACAAGGGCCTGCCACCTGGGAGCCCAGTGCAGCATTATTACATCACAGTGCCCCTTTAGGCAGATCACAGGCAAGGGTCTGTCACCTGGGTGACCAATGCACACATATGATCTCACAATGCCCTCTTGGGCAGCTCACAGACAAGGGTCTGTCACCTGGGTGACCAGTGCAGAGATAACATGTCACAATGACTCCTTAGGCAGATCACAGACAAGTGTCTGTCACCTGGATAACCAGTGCAGAGTTATGATGTCACAATGCCCCCTTTGACAGATCACAGACAAGGGTCTGTCACCATGCTGCCGAGTGCAGAGTTATGATGTCACAATGACCCCTTAGGCAGATCACAGACAAGGGTCTGTCACCAGGGTGACCATTGCAGAGTTATGATGTCACAAGACCCGTTTAGGCAGATCACACACAAGCATCTCTCACCTGGGTGACCAGTGCAGAATTATGATGTCACATTGCCCCCTTAGGCAGAACACATACAATGGTCTGTCACCTGGGTGACAGGGGAATAGTTATGATGTCACAATGCCACCTTAGGCAGATGACAGACAGGGGTCTGTCACGTGGGTGACCAGTGCAGAGTTATGATGTCACAATGACCCCTTAGGCAGATTACAGGCAAGCCTCTCTCACCTGGGTGACCAGTGCAGAGTTATGATGTCACAATTCCCCCTTAGGCATAACACATACAACGGTCTGTCACCTGGGTGACCCTTGCAGAGTTACGATGTCACAATGCCCCCACAGGCAGATCACAGATAAAGGTCTCTCACCTGGGTGACCAGTGCAGAGTTATGATGTCACAATGCCCCCTTAGGCAGATCACAGACAACGGTCTGTCACCAGGGTGACCATTGCCTAGTTATGTTGTCACAAGACGCCTTTAGGCAGATCACACACAAACATCTCTCACCTGGGTGACCCGTGCAGAGTTACGATGTCACAATGCCCCATGAGGAAGACAACGGACAAGGAACTTTCAGCAGGGTGACCAGTGCAGAGTTATGATGTCACATTGCCACCTTAGACAGATCGCAGACAAGGCTCTGTCACCTGGGTGACCAGGGAAGAGTTATGATGTCACAATGCCCCCTTAGGCAGATCACAGACAGTGGTCTGTCACATGGGTGAGCAGTGCAGAGTTATGATGTCACAATGACCCCTTAGGCAGATCACAGACAAGCGTCTGTCACCTGGGTGACCAGTGCAGAGTTATGATGTCACAATTCCCCTTTAGGCAGAACACATACAAGGGTCTGTCACCTGGGTGACCCTTGCAGAGTTACGATGTCACGATGCCCCCATTGGAAGATCACAGACAAGGGTATGTCATTTGGGTGACCAGTGCAGGGTTATGATTTCACAATGACCCCTTAGGCAGATCAGAGAGAAGGGTCTGTCACCTCGGTGACCAGTGCAGACTTATGATGTCACAATGCCACCTTAGGCAGATCACGGGCAACGGTCTGTCACCAGGGTGACCAGTGCAGAGTTATGATGTCACAATGCCCCTTAGGCAGGTCTCAGACAAGAGTTTGTAACCTGGGTGAACAGTGCAGAGTTATGATGTCATAATGCCCCCTTAGGCAGATCACAGACAAGAGTCTGCCACCTGGGTGAACAGTGCAGAGTTATGATGTCATAATGCCCCCTTAGGCAGATCACAGCCAAGGGCTTGTCTCCTGGGTGACCAGTGTAGAGCTCTGATGTCACAATGCCCACTTAGGCAGATCAAAGACAAGGGTCAGTCACCCGGGTGACCAGTGCACAGTTATGATGTCACAATACCCAATTAGGGAGATCACAGACAAGGGCCTGCCACCTGGGTGCCCAGTGCAGCATTATTACATCACAGTGCCCCTTTAGGCAGATCACAGGCAAGGGTCCATCACCTGGGTGACCAATGCACACATATGATCTCACAATGCCCTCTTAGGCAGCTCACAGACAAGGTCTGTCACCTGGGTGACCAGTGCAGAGTTATGACGTCACAATAACCCCTTAGGCATATCACAAAAAAGGGTGTGTCTCATGGGTGACCAGTGCACAGCTGTGAGGTCACAATGCCCCTTATGAGGATCACAGACAAGGGTCTGTCACCTGGGTGACCAGTGCAGAGTTATGATGTCACATTGTCGCCTTAGGAAGATCACAGACTATGTTCTGTCACCTGGGTGACCAGTGCAGTGTTATGACGTCACAATAACACCTTAGGCAGATCAGAAAAAAGGGTGTGTCTCATGGGTGACCAGTGCACAGCTGTGATGTCACAATGACCCTTATGAGGATCGCAGACAAGGGTCTGTCACCTGGGTGACCAGTGCAGAGTTAAGATGTCCCAATGACCCCTTAGGCAGATCACAGACAAGGGCTGTCACCATGCTGCCGAGTGCAGAGTTATGATGTCACAATGCCCCCTTAGGCAGATCACAGACAAGGGTCTGTCACCAGGGTGACCATTGCAGAGTTATGATGTCACAAGACCCGTTTAGGCAGATCACACACAAGCATCTCTCACCTGGGTGACCAGTGCAGAATTATGATGTCACATTGCCCCCTTAGACGGATCACAGACCAGGGTCTGTCACCTGGGTGACAGGGGAATAGTTATGATGTCAAAATGCCCCCTTAGGCAGATGACAGACAGGGGTCTGACACATGGGTGACCAGTGCAGAGTTATGATGTCACAATGACCCCTTAGGCAGATCACAGACAAGCCTCTGTCACCTGGGTGACCAGTGCAGAGTTATGATGTCACAATTCCCCCTTAGGCAGAACACATACAACGGTCTGTCACCTGGGTGACCCATGCAGAGTGACGACGTCACAATGCCCCTACAGGCAGATCACAGATAAGGGTCTCTCACCTGGGTGACCAGTGCAGAGTTATGATGTCACAATGCCCCCTTACGCAGATCACAGGCAAGGGTCTGTCACCTGGGTGACCAGTGCAGAATTAAGATGTCCCAATGACCCCTTAGGCAGATCACAGACAGGGGTTTGTCACCTGTGTGACCAGTGCAGGGTTATGATGTCACAATGCCAACATAGGCAGATCAAAGACAAGGGAATGTGACCTGGGTGACCAGTGCAGAATCATGGTGTCACAATGCCCCCTTACGCAGATCTGAGACAAGGTTCTGTCACCTGGGAGACCAGTGCACAGTTATGATGTCACAATGCCTCCTTAGGCATATCACAGACAAGGGCCTGTCACATGAGTAACCAGTGCAGAGTTATGATGTCACATTGCCCCCTTAGGCAGATCACAGACAGTGGTCTGTCACATGGGGGACCAGTGCAGAGTTATGATGTCACAATGACCCCTTAGGAAGATCACAGACAAGCGTCTGTCACCTGGGTGACCAGTGCAGAGTTATGATGTCACAATTCCAACTTAGGCAGAACACATACAAGGGTCTGTCACCTGGGTGACCCTTGCAGAGTTACGATGTCACAATGCCCCCATTGGCAGATCACAGACAAGGGTATGTCATTTGGGTGACCAGTGCAGGGTTATGACTTCCCAATGACCCCTTAGGCAGATCAGAGAGAAGGGTCTGTCACCTCGGTGACCAGTGCAGACTTATGATGTCACAATGCCACCTTAGGCAGATCACGGGCAACGGTCTGTCACCAGGGTGACCAGTGTAGAGTTATGATGTCACAATGCCCCCTTAGACATCTCACAGAGAAGGGTCTGTCACCTGGGTAACCACTGCAGAGTTATGATATCACAATGCCCCCTTAGGCAGATCACAGACAAGTGCCTGTCACCTGGGTGACCAGTGCAGAGTTATGATGTCACAATGCCCCTTTAGGCAGGTCTCAGACAAGAGTCTTTAACCTGGGTGAACAGTGCAGAGTTATGATGTCATAATGCCCCCTTAGGCAGATCACAGACAAGAGTCTGCCACCTGGGTGAACAGTGCAGACTTATGATGTCACAATGCCCACTTAGGCAGATCAAAGACAAGGGTCAGTCACCCGGGTGACCAGTGCTCAGTTATGATGTCACAATACCCAATTAGGGAGATCACAGACAAGGGCCTGCCACCTGGGTGCCCAGTGCAGCATTATTACATCACAGAGCCCCTTTAGGCAGATCACAGACAAGGTCTGTCACCTGGGTGACCAGTGCAGAGTTATGACGTCACAATAACCCCTGAGGCAGATCACAAAAAAGGGTGTGTCTCATGGGTGACCAGTGCACAGCTGTGATGTCACAATGCCCCTTATGAGGATCACAGACAAGGGTCTGTCTCGTGGGTGACCAGTGCAGAGTTAAGATGTCCCAATGACCCCTTAGGCAGATCACAGACAAGGGTCTGTCACCTGGGTGACCAGTGCAGAGATAACATGTCACAACGACTCCTTAGGCAGATCACAGACAAGTGTCTGTCAGCTGGATAACCAGTGCAGAGTTATGATGTCACAATGACCCCTTAGGCAGATCACAGGCAAGCGTCTGTCACCTGGGTGACCAGTGCAAAGTTATGATGTCACAATTCCAACTTAGGCAGAACACATACAAGGGTCTGTCACCTGGGTGACCCTTGCAGAGTTACGATGTCACAATGCCCCCATTGGCAGATCACAGACAAGGGTATGTCATTTGGGTGACCAGTGCAGGGTTATGACTTCCCAATGACCCCTTAGGCAGATCAGAGAGAAGGGTCTGTCACCTCGGTGACCAGTGCAGACTTATGATGTCACAATGCCACCTTAGGCAGATCACGGGCAACGGTCTGTCACCAGGGTGACCAGTGCAGAGTTATGATGTCACAATGCCCCCTTAGACATCTCACAGACAAGGGTCTGTCACCTGGGTAACCACTGCAGAGTTATGATATCACAATGCCCCCTTAGGCAGATCACAGACAAGTGCCTGTCACCTGGGTGACCAGTGCAGAGTTATGATGTCACAATGCCCCTTTAGGCAGGTCTCAGACAAGAGTCTTTAACCTGGGTGAACAGTGCAGAGTTATGATGTCATAATGCCCCCTTAGGCAGATCACAGACAAGAGTCTGCCACCTGGGTGAACAGTGCAGACTTATGATGTCACAATGCCCACTTAGGCAGATCAAAGACAAGGGTCAGTCACCCGGGTAACCAGTGCTCAGTTATGATGTCACAATACCCAATTAGGGAGATCACAGACAAGGGCCTGCCACCTGGGTGCCCAGTGCAGCATTATTACATCACAGAGCCCCTTTAGGCAGATCACAGACAAGGTCTGTCACCTGGGTGACCAGTGCAGAGTTATGACGTCACAATAACCCCTGAGGCAGATCACAAAAAAGGGTGTGTCTCATGGGTGACCAGTGCACAGCTGTGATGTCACAATGCCCCTTATGAGGATCACAGACAAGGGTCTGTCTCGTGGGTGACCAGTGCAGAGTTAAGATGTCCCAATGACCCCTTAGGCAGATCACAGACAAGGGTCTGTCACCTGGGTGACCAGTGCAGAGATAACATGTCACAACGACTCCTTAGGCAGATCACAGACAAGTGTCTGTCAGCTGGATAACCAGTGCAGAGTTATGATGTCACAATGACCCCTTAGGCAGATCACAGGCAAGCGTCTGTCACCTGGGTGACCAGTGCAGAGTTATGATGTCACAATTCCAACTTAGGCAGAACACATACAAGGGTCTGTCACCTGGGTGACCCTTGCAGAGTTACGATGTCACAATGCCCCCATTGGCAGATCACAGACAAGGGTATGTCATTTGGGTGACCAGTGCAGGGTTATGACTTCCCAATGACCCCTTAGGCAGATCAGAGAGAAGGGTCTGTCACCTCGGTGACCAGTGCAGACTTATGATGTCACAATGCCACCTTAGGCAGATCACGGGCAACGGTCTGTCACCAGGGTGACCAGTGCAGAGTTATGATGTCACAATGCCCCCTTAGACATCTCACAGACAAGGGTCTGTCACCTGGGTAACCACTGCAGAGTTATGATATCACAATGCCCCCTTAGGCAGATCACAGACAAGTGCCTGTCACCTGGGTGACCAGTGCAGAGTTATGATGTCACAATGCCCCTTTAGGCAGGTCTCAGACAAGAGTCTTTAACCTGGGTGAACAGTGCAGAGTTATGATGTCATAATGCCCCCTTAGGCAGATCACAGACAAGAGTCTGCCACCTGGGTGAACAGTGCAGACTTATGATGTCACAATGCCCACTTAGGCAGATCAAAGACAAGGGTCAGTCACCCGGGTGACCAGTGCTCAGTTATGATGTCACAATACCCAATTAGGGAGATCACAGACAAGGGCCTGCCACCTGGGTGCCCAGTGCAGCATTATTACATCACAGAGCCCCTTTAGGCAGATCACAGACAAGGTCTGTCACCTGGGTGACCAGTGCAGAGTTATGACGTCACAATAACCCCTGAGGCAGATCACAAAAAAGGGTGTGTCTCATGGGTGACCAGTGCACAGCTGTGATGTCACAATGCCCCTTATGAGGATCACAGACAAGGGTCTGTCTCGTGGGTGACCAGTGCAGAGTTAAGATGTCCCAATGACCCCTTAGGCAGATCACAGACAAGGGTCTGTCACCTGGGTGACCAGTGCAGAGATAACATGTCACAACGACTCCTTAGGCAGATCACAGACAAGTGTCTGTCAGCTGGATAACCAGTGCAGAGTTATGATGTCACAATGACCCCTTAGGCAGATCACAGGCAAGCGTCTGTCACCTGGGTGACCAGTGCAGAGTTATGATGTCACAATTCCAACTTAGGCAGAACACATACAAGGGTCTGTCACCTGGGTGACCCCTGCAGAGTTACGATGTCACAATGCCCCCATTGGCAGATCACAGACAAGGGTATGTCATTTGGGTGACCAGTGCAGGGTTATGATTTCACAATGACCCCTTAGGCAGATCAGAGAGAAGGGTCTGTCACCTCGGTGACCAGTGCAGACTTATGATGTCACAATGCCCCCTTAGGCAGATCACGGGCAACGGTCTGTCACCAGGGTGACCAGTGCAGAGTTATGATGTCACAATGCCCCCTTAGGCATCTCACAGACAAGGGTCTGTCACCTGGGTAACCACTGCAGAGTTATGATATCACAATGCCCCCTTAGGCAGATCACAGACAAGGGCCTGTCACCTGGGTGACCAGTGCAGAGTTATGATGTCACAATGCCCCTTTAGGCAGGTCTCAGACAAGAGTCTGTAACCTGGGTGAACAGTGCAGAGTTATGATGTCATAATGCCCCCTTAGGCAGATCACAGACAAGAGTCTGCCACCTGGGTGAACAGTGCAGAGTTATGATGTCATAATGCCCCCTTAGGCAGATCACAGCCAAGGGCTTGTCTCCTGGGTAACCAGTGTAGAGCTCTGATGTCACAATGCCCACTTAGGCAGATCAAAGACAAGGGTCAGTCACCCGGGTGACCAGTGCACAGTTATGATGTCACAATACCCAGTTAGGGAGATCACAGACAAGGGCCTGCCACCTGGGAGCCCAGTGCAGCATTATTACATCACAGTGCCCCTTTAGGCAGATCACAGGCAAGGGTCTGTCACCTGGGTGACCAATGCACACATATGATCTCACAATGCCCTCTTGGGCAGCTCACAGACAAGGGTCTGTCACCTGGGTGACCAGTGCAGAGATAACATGTCACAATGACTCCTTAGGCAGATCACAGACAAGTGTCTGTCACCTGGATAACCAGTGCAGAGTTATGATGTCACAATGCCCCCTTTGACAGATCACAGACAAGGGTCTGTCACCATGCTGCCGAGTGCAGAGTTATGATGTCACAATGACCCCTTAGGCAGATCACAGACAAGGGTCTGTCACCAGGGTGACCATTGCAGAGTTATGATGTCACAAGACCCGTTTAGGCAGATCACACACAAGCATCTCTCACCTGGGTGACCAGTGCAGAATTATGATGTCACATTGCCCCCTTAGGCAGAACACATACAATGGTCTGTCACCTGGGTGACAGGGGAATAGTTATGATGTCACAATGCCACCTTAGGCAGATGACAGACAGGGGTCTGTCACGTGGGTGACCAGTGCAGAGTTATGATGTCACAATGACCCCTTAGGCAGATTACAGGCAAGCCTCTCTCACCTGGGTGACCAGTGCAGAGTTATGATGTCACAATTCCCCCTTAGGCAGAACACATACAACGGTCTGTCACCTGGGTGACCCTTGCAGAGTTACGATGTCACAATGCCCCCACAGGCAGATCACAGATAAAGGTCTCTCACCTGGGTGACCAGTGCAGAGTTATGATGTCACAATGCCCCCTTAGGCAGATCACAGACAACGGTCTGTCACCAGGGTGACCATTGCCTAGTTATGTTGTCACAAGACGCCTTTAGGCAGATCACACACAAACATCTCTCACCTGGGTGACCCGTGCAGAGTTACGATGTCACAATGCCCCATGAGGAAGACAACGGACAAGGAACTTTCAGCAGGGTGACCAGTGCAGAGTTATGATGTCACATTGCCACCTTAGACAGATCGCAGACAAGGCTCTGTCACCTGGGTGACCAGGGAAGAGTTATGATGTCACAATGCCCCCTTAGGCAGATCACAGACAGTGGTCTGTCACATGGGTGAGCAGTGCAGAGTTATGATGTCACAATGACCCCTTAGGCAGATCACAGACAAGCGTCTGTCACCTGGGTGACCAGTGCAGAGTTATGATGTCACAATTCCCCTTTAGGCAGAACACATACAAGGGTCTGTCACCTGGGTGACCCTTGCAGAGTTACGATGTCACGATGCCCCCATTGGAAGATCACAGACAAGGGTATGTCATTTGGGTGACCAGTGCAGGGTTATGATTTCACAATGACCCCTTAGGCAGATCAGAGAGAAGGGTCTGTCACCTCGGTGACCAGTGCAGACTTATGATGTCACAATGCCACCTTAGGCAGATCACGGGCAACGGTCTGTCACCAGGGTGACCAGTGCAGAGTTATGATGTCACAATGCCCCTTAGGCAGGTCTCAGACAAGAGTTTGTAACCTGGGTGAACAGTGCAGAGTTATGATGTCATAATGCCCCCTTAGGCAGATCACAGACAAGAGTCTGCCACCTGGGTGAACAGTGCAGAGTTATGATGTCATAATGCCCCCTTAGGCAGATCACAGACAAGGGCTTGTCTCCTGGGTGACCAGTGTAGAGCTCTGATGTCACAATGCCCACTTAGGCAGATCAAAGACAAGGGTCAGTCACCCGGGTGACCAGTGCACAGTTATGATGTCACAATACCCAATTAGGGAGATCACAGACAAGGGCCTGCCACCTGGGTGCCCAGTGCAGCATTATTACATCACAGTGCCCCTTTAGGCAGATCACAGGCAAGGGTCCATCACCTGGGTGACCAATGCACACATATGATCTCACAATGCCCTCTTAGGCAGCTCACAGACAAGGTCTGTCACCTGGGTGACCAGTGCAGAGTTATGACGTCACAATAACCCCTTAGGCATATCACAAAAAAGGGTGTGTCTCATGGGTGACCAGTGCACAGCTGTGAGGTCACAATGCCCCTTATGAGGATCACAGACAAGGGTCTGTCACCTGGGTGACCAGTGCAGAGTTATGATGTCACATTGTCGCCTTAGGAAGATCACAGACTATGTTCTGTCACCTGGGTGACCAGTGCAGTGTTATGACGTCACAATAACACCTTAGGCAGATCAGAAAAAAGGGTGTGTCTCATGGGTGACCAGTGCACAGCTGTGATGTCACAATGACCCTTATGAGGATCGCAGACAAGGGTCTGTCACCTGGGTGACCAGTGCAGAGTTAAGATGTCCCAATGACCCCTTAGGCAGATCACAGACAAGGGCTGTCACCATGCTGCCGAGTGCAGAGTTATGATGTCACAATGCCCCCTTAGGCAGATCACAGACAAGGGTCTGTCACCAGGGTGACCATTGCAGAGTTATGATGTCACAAGACCCGTTTAGGCAGATCACACACAAGCATCTCTCACCTGGGTGACCAGTGCAGAATTATGATGTCACATTGCCCCCTTAGACGGATCACAGACCAGGGTCTGTCACCTGGGTGACAGGGGAATAGTTATGATGTCAAAATGCCCCCTTAGGCAGATGACAGACAGGGGTCTGACACATGGGTGACCAGTGCAGAGTTATGATGTCACAATGACCCCTTAGGCAGATCACAGACAAGCCTCTGTCACCTGGGTGACCAGTGCAGAGTTATGATGTCACAATTCCCCCTTAGGCAGAACACATACAACGGTCTGTCACCTGGGTGACCCATGCAGAGTGACGACGTCACAATGCCCCTACAGGCAGATCACAGATAAGGGTCTCTCACCTGGGTGACCAGTGCAGAGTTATGATGTCACAATGCCCCCTTACGCAGATCACAGGCAAGGGTCTGTCACCTGGGTGACCAGTGCAGAATTAAGATGTCCCAATGACCCCTTAGGCAGATCACAGACAGGGGTTTGTCACCTGTGTGACCAGTGCAGGGTTATGATGTCACAATGCCAACATAGGCAGATCAAAGACAAGGGAATGTGACCTGGGTGACCAGTGCAGAATCATGGTGTCACAATGCCCCCTTACGCAGATCTGAGACAAGGTTCTGTCACCTGGGAGACCAGTGCACAGTTATGATGTCACAATGCCCCCTTAGGCATATCACAGACAAGGGTCTGTCACATGAGTAACCAGTGCAGAGTTATGATGTCACATTGCCCCCTTAGGCAGATCACAGACAGTGGTCTGTCACATGGGGGACCAGTGCAGAGTTATGATGTCACAATGACCCCTTAGGAAGATCACAGACAAGCGTCTGTCACCTGGGTGACCAGTGCAGAGTTATGATGTCACAATTCCAACTTAGGCAGAACACATACAAGGGTCTGTCACCTGGGTGACCCTTGCAGAGTTACGATGTCACAATACCCCCATTGGCAGATCACAGACAAGGGTATGTCATTTGGGTGACCAGTGCAGGGTTATGACTTCCCAATGACCCCTTAGGCAGATCAGAGAGAAGGGTCTGTCACCTCGGTGACCAGTGCAGACTTATGATGTCACAATGCCACCTTAGGCAGATCACGGGCAACGGTCTGTCACCAGGGTGACCAGTGCAGAGTTATGATGTCACAATGCCCCCTTAGACATCTCACAGACAAGGGTCTGTCACCTGGGTAACCACTGCAGAGTTATGATATCACAATGCCCCCTTAGGCAGATCACAGACAAGTGCCTGTCACCTGGGTGACCAGTGCAGAGTTATGATGTCACAATGCCCCTTTAGGCAGGTCTCAGACAAGAGTCTTTAACCTGGGTGAACAGTGCAGAGTTATGATGTCATAATGCCCCCTTAGGCAGATCACAGACAAGAGTCTGCCACCTGGGTGAACAGTGCAGACTTATGATGTCACAATGCCCACTTAGGCAGATCAAAGACAAGGGTCAGTCACCCGGGTGACCAGTGCTCAGTTATGATGTCACAATACCCAATTAGGGAGATCACAGACAAGGGCCTGCCACCTGGGTGCCCAGTGCAGCATTATTACATCACAGAGCCCCTTTAGGCAGATCACAGACAAGGTCTGTCACCTGGGTGACCAGTGCAGAGTTATGACGTCACAATAACCCCTGAGGCAGATCACAAAAAAGGGTGTGTCTCATGGGTGACCAGTGCACAGCTGTGATGTCACAATGCCCCTTATGAGGATCACAGACAAGGGTCTGTCTCGTGGGTGACCAGTGCAGAGTTAAGATGTCCCAATGACCCCTTAGGCAGATCACAGACAAGGGTCTGTCACCTGGGTGACCAGTGCAGAGATAACATGTCACAACGACTCCTTAGGCAGATCACAGACAAGTGTCTGTCAGCTGGATAACCAGTGCAGAGTTATGATGTCACAATGACCCCTTAGGCAGATCACAGGCAAGCGTCTGTCACCTGGGTGACCAGTGCAGAGTTATGATGTCACAATTCCAACTTAGGCAGAACACATACAAGGGTCTGTCACCTGGGTGACCCTTGCAGAGTTACGATGTCACAATGCCCCCATTGGCAGATCACAGACAAGGGTATGTCATTTGGGTGACCAGTGCAGGGTTATGACTTCCCAATGACCCCTTAGGCAGATCAGAGAGAAGGGTCTGTCACCTCGGTGACCAGTGCAGACTTATGATGTCACAATGCCACCTTAGGCAGATCACGGGCAACGGTCTGTCACCAGGGTGACCAGTGCAGAGTTATGATGTCACAATGCCCCTTAGGCAGGTCTCAGACAAGAGTTTGTAACCTGGGTGAACAGTGCAGAGTTATGATGTCATAATGCCCCCTTAGGCAGATCACAGACAAGAGTCTGCCACCTGGGTGAACAGTGCAGACTTATGATGTCATAATGCCCCCTTAGGCAGATCACCGCCAAGGGCTTGTCTCCCGGGTGACCAGTGTAGAGCTCTGATGTCACAATGCCCACTTAGGCAGATCAAAGACAAGGGTCAGTCACCCGGGTGACCAGTGCACAGTTATGATGTCACAATACCCAATTAGGGAGATCACAGACAAGGGCCTGCCACCTGGGTGCCCAGTGCAGCATTATTACATCACAGTGCCCCTTTAGGCAGATCACAGGCAAGGGTCCATCACCTGGGTGACCAATGCACACATATGATCTCACAATGCCCTCTTAGGCAGCTCACAGACAAGGTCTGTCACCTGGGTGACCAGTGCAGAGTTATGACGTCACAATAACCCCTTAGGCATATCACAAAAAAGGGTGTGTCTCATGGGTGACCAGTGCACAGCTGTGAGGTCACAATGCCCCTTATGAGGATCGCAGACAAGGGTCTGTCACCTGGGTGACCAGTGCAGAGTTAAGATGTCCCAATGACCCCTTAGGCAGATCACAGACAAGGGCTGTCACCATGCTGCCGAGTGCAGAGTTATGATGTCACAATGACCCCTTAGGCAGATCACAGACAAGGGTCTGTCACCAGGGTGACCATTGCAGAGTTATGATGTCACAAGACCCGTTTAGGCAGCTCACACACAAGCATCTCTCACCTGGGTGACCAGTGCAGAATTATGATGTCACATTGCCCCCTTAGACGGATCACAGACCAGGGTCTGTCACCTGGGTGACAGGGGAATAGTTATGATGTCAAAATGCCCCCTTAGGCAGATGACAGACAGGGGTCTGACACATGGGTGACCAGTGCAGAGTTATGATGTCACAATGACCCCTTAGGCAGATCACAGACAAGCCTCTGTCACCTGGGTGACCAGTGCAGAGTTATGATGTCACAATTCCCCCTTAGGCAGAACACATACAACGGTCTGTCACCTGGGTGACCCATGCAGAGTGACGACGTCACAATGCCCCTACAGGCAGATCACAGATAAGGGTCTCTCACCTGGGTGACCAGTGCAGAGTTATGATGTCACAATGCCCCCTTACGCAGATCACAGGCAAGGGTCTGTCACCTGGGTGACCAGTGCAGAATTAAGATGTCCCAATGACCCCTTAGGCAGATCACAGACAGGGGTTTGTCACCTGTGTGACCAGTGCAGGGTTATGATGTCACAATGCCAACATAGGCAGATCAAAGACAAGGGAATGTGACCTGGGTGACCAGTGCAGAATCATGGTGTCACAATGCCCCCTTACGCAGATCTGAGACAAGGTTCTGTCACCTGGGAGACCAGTGCACAGTTATGATGTCACAATGCCCCCTTAGGCATATCACAGACAAGGGTCTGTCACATGAGTAACCAGTGCAGAGTTATGATGTCACATTGCCCCCTTAGGCAGATCACAGACAGTGGTCTGTCACATGGGGGACCAGTGCAGAGTTATGATGTCACAATGACCCCTTAGGAAGATCACAGACAAGCGTCTGTCACCTGGGTGACCAGTGCAGAGTTATGATGTCACAATTCCAACTTAGGCAGAACACATACAAGGGTCTGTCACCTGGGTGACCCTTGCAGAGTTATGATGTCACAATACCCCCATTGGCAGATCACAGAAAAGGGTATGTCATTTGGGTGACCAGTGCAGGGTTATGACTTCCCAATGACCCCTTAGGCAGATCAGAGAGAAGGGTCTGTCACCTCGGTGACCAGTGCAGACTTATGATGTCACAATGCCACCTTAGGCAGATCACGGGCAACGGTCTGTCACCAGGGTGACCAGTGCAGAGTTATGATGTCACAATGCCCCCTTAGACATCTCACAGACAAGGGTCTGTCACCTGGGTAACCACTGCGGAGTTATGATATCACAATGCCCCCTTAGGCAGATCACAGACAAGTGCCTGTCACCAGGGTGACCAGTGCAGAGTTATGATGTCACAATGCCCCTTTAGGCAGGTCTCAGACAAGAGTCTTTAACCTGGGTGAACAGTGCAGAGTTATGATGTCATAATGCCCCCTTAGGCAGGTCACAGACAAGAGTCTGCCACCTGGGTGAACAGTGCAGACTTATGATGTCACAATGCCCACTTAGGCAGATCAAAGACAAGGGTCAGTCACCCGGGTGACCAGTGCTCAGTTATGATGTCACAATACCCAATTAGGGAGATCACAGACAAGGGCCTGCCACCTGGGTGCCCAGTGCAGCATTATTACATCACAGAGCCCCTTTAGGCAGATCACAGACAAGGTCTGTCACCTGGGTGACCAGTGCAGAGTTATGACGTCACAATAACCCCTGAGGCAGATCACAAAAAAGGGTGTGTCTCATGGGTGACCAGTGCACAGCTGTGATGTCACAATGCCCCTTATGAGGATCACAGACAAGGGTCTGTCTCGTGGGTGACCAGTGCAGAGTTAAGATGTCCCAATGACCCCTTAGGCAGATCACAGACAAGGGTCTGTCACCTGGGTGACCAGTGCAGAGATAACATGTCACAACGACTCCTTAGGCAGATCACAGACAAGTGTCTGTCAGCTGGATAACCAGTGCAGAGTTATGATGTCACAATGACCCCTTAGGCAGATCACAGGCAAGCGTCTGTCACCTGGGTGACCAGTGCAGAGTTATGATGTCACAATTCCAACTTAGGCAGAACACATACAAGGGTCTGTCACCTGGGTGACCCTTGCAGAGTTACGATGTCACAATGCCCCCATTGGCAGATCACAGACAAGGGTATGTCATTTGGGTGACCAGTGCAGGGTTATGATTTCACAATGACCCCTTAGGCAGATCAGAGAGAAGGGTCTGTCACCTTGGTGACCAGTGCAGACTTATGATGTCACAATGCCCCCTTAGGCAGATCACGGGCAACGGTCTGTCACCAGGGTGACCAGTGCAGAGTTATGATGTCACAATGCCCCCTTAGGCATCTCACAGACAAGGGTCTGTCACCTGGGTAACCACTGCAGAGTTATGATATCACAATGCCCCCTTAGGCAGATCACAGACAAGGGCCTGTCACCTGGGTGACCAGTGCAGAGTTATGATGTCACAATGCCCCTTAGGCAGGTCTCAGACAAGAGTCTGTAACCTGGGTGAACAGTGCAGAGTTATGATGTCATAATGCCCCCTTAGGCAGATCACAGACAAGCGTCTGCCACCTGGGTGAACAGTGCAGACTTATGATGTCATAATGCCCCCTTAGGCAGATCACAGCCAAGGGCTTGTCTCCTGGGTGACCAGTGTAGAGCTCTGATGTCACAATGCCCACTTAGGCAGATCAAAGACAAGGGTCAGTCACCCGGGTGACCAGTGCACAGTTATGATGTCACAATACCCAATTAGGGAGATCACAGACAAGGGCCTGCCACCTGGGTGCCCAGTGCAGCATTATTACATCACAGTGCCCCTTTAGGCAGATCACAGGCAAGGGTCTGTCACCTGGGTGACCAATGCACACATATGATCTCACAATGCCCTCTTAGGCAGCTCACAGACAAGGGTCTGTCACCTGGGTGACCTGTGCAGAGTTATGATGTCACATTGCCGCCTTAGGAAGATCACAGTCTAGGTTCTGTCACCTGGGTGACCAGTGCAGAGTTATGACGTCACAATAACCCCTTAGGCAGATCACAAAAAAGGGTGTGTCTCATGGGTGACCAGTGCAGAGCTGTGATGTCACAATGCCCCTTATGAGGATCACAGACAAGGGTCTGTCTCGTGGGTGACCAGTGCAGAGTTGAGATGTCCCAATGACCCCTTAGGCAGATCACAGACAAGGTTCTGTCACCTGGGTGACCAGTGCAGAGATAACATGTCACAATGACTCCTTAGGCAGATCACAGACAAGTGTCTGTCACCTGGATAACCAGTGCAGAGTTATGATGTCACAATGCCCCCTTTGACAGATCACAGACAAGGGTCTGTCACCATGCTGCCGAGTGCAGAGTTATGATGTCACAATGACCCCTTAGGCAGATCACAGACAAGGGTCTGTCACCAGGGTGACCATTGCAGAGTTATGATGTCACAAGACCCGTTTAGGCAGATCACACACAAGCATCTCTCACCTGGGTGACCAGTGCAGAATTATGATGTCACATTGCCCCCTTAGGCAGAACACATACAATGGTCTGTCACCTGGGTGACAGGGGAATAGTTATGATGTCACAATGCCACCTTAGGCAGATGACAGACAGGGGTCTGTCACGTGGGTGACCAGTGCAGAGTTATGATGTCACAATGACCCCTTAGGCAGATCACAGGCAAGCCTCTCTCACCTGGGTGACCAGTGCAGAGTTATGATGTCACAATTCCCCCTTAGGCAGAACTCATACAACGGTCTGTCACCTGGGTGACCCTTGCAGAGTTACGATGTCACAATGCCCCCACAGGCAGATCACAGATAAAGGTCTCTCACCTGGGTGACCAGTGCAGAGTTATGATGTCACAATGCCCCCTTAGGCAGATCACAGACAACGGTCTGTCACCAGGGTGACCATTGCCTAGTTATGTTGTCACAAGACGCCTTTAGGCAGATCACACACAAACATCTCTCACCTGGGTGACCCGTGCAGAGTTACGATGTCACAATGCCCCATGAGGAAGACAACGGACAAGGAACTTTCAGCAGGGTGACCAGTGCAGAGTTATGATGTCACATTGCCACCTTAGACAGATCGCAGACAAGGCTCTGTCACCTGGGTGACCAGGGAAGAGTTATGATGTCACAATGCCCCCTTAGGCAGATCACAGACAGTGGTCTGTCACATGGGTGAGCAGTGCAGAGTTATGATGTCACAATGACCCCTTAGGCAGATCACAGACAAGCGTCTGTCACCTGGGTGACCAGTGCAGAGTTATGATGTCACAATTCCCCTTTAGGCAGAACACATACAAGGGTCTGTCACCTGGGTGACCCTTGCAGAGTTACGATGTCACGATGCCCCCATTGGAAGATCACAGACAAGGGTATGTCATTTGGGTGACCAGTGCAGGGTTATGATTTCACAATGACACCTTAGGCAGATCAGAGAGAAGGGTCTGTCACCTCGGTGACCAGTGCAGACTTATGATGTCACAATGCCACCTTAGGCAGATCACGGGCAACGGTCTGTCACCAGGGTGACCAGTGCAGAGTTATGATGTCACAATGCCCCTTAGGCAGGTCTCAGACAAGAGTTTGTAACCTGGGTGAACAGTGCAGAGTTATGATGTCATAATGCCCCCTTAGGCAGATCACAGACAAGATTCTGCCACCTGGGTGAACAGTGCAGACTTATGATGTCATAATGCCCCCTTAGGCAGATCACAGCCAAGGGCTTGTCTCCTGGGTGACCAGTGTAGAGCTCTGATGTCACAATGCCCACTTAGGCAGATCAAAGACAAGGGTCAGTCACCCGGGTGACCAGTGCACAGTTATGATGTCACAATACCCAATTAGGGAGATCACAGACAAGGGCCTGCCACCTGGGTGCCCAGTGCAGCATTATTACATCACAGTGCCCCTTTAGGCAGATCACAGGCAAGGGTCCATCACCTGGGTGACCAATGCACACATATGATCTCACAATGCCCTCTTAGGCAGCTCACAGACAAGGTCTGTCACCTGGGTGACCAGTGCAGAGTTATGACGTCACAATAACCCCTTAGGCATATCACAAAAAAGGGTGTGTCTCATGGGTGACCAGTGCACAGCTGTGAGGTCACAATGCCCCTTATGAGGATGACAGACAAGGGTCTGTCACCTGGGTGACCAGTGCAGAGTTATGATGTCACATTGTCGCCTTAGGAAGATCACAGACTATGTTCTGTCACCTGGGTGACCAGTGCAGTGTTATGACGTCACAATAACACCTTAGGCAGATCAGAAAAAAGGGTGTGTCTCATGGGTGATCAGTGCACAGCTGTGATGTCACAATGACCCTTATGAGGATCGCAGACAAGGGTCTGTCACCTGGGTGACCAGTGCAGAGTTAAGATGTCCCAATGACCCCTTAGGCAGATCACAGACAAGGGCTGTCACCATGCTGCCGAGTGCAGAGTTATGATGTCACAATGCCCCCTTAGGCAGATCACAGACAAGGGTCTGTCACCAGGGTGACCATTGCAGAGTTATGATGTCACAAGACCCGTTTAGGCAGCTCACACACAAGCATCTGTCACCTGGGTGACCAGTGCAGAGTTAAGATGTCACAATGCCCCCTTAGGCAGATCACAGACAATGGTCTGTCACCTGAGTGACAAGTGAAGAGTTATGATATCACATTTCCCCCTTAGGCAGATCAAAGGCAAGATTCTGTCACCTGGGTGTCCAGAGAAGAGTTATGAAGTCCCAATGGTCCCTTAGGCTGATCACAGACAATGGTCTGTCACCACGGTGACCAGTGCAGAGTTGTGATGACACAATGCTCCCTAAGGCAGATGACAGACAAGGGTCTGACACCTGGGTGACTAGTGCATGTTTATGATGTCACAATGCCCCCTTAGGCAAATCACAGACAAGGGTCTGTCACCTGGGTGACCAGTGCACAGTTATGATGTCACAATTCCTCCTGAGGCAATTCAAAGACAAGGTTTTGTCACCTGGGTGTCCAGTTCGGAATTATGATGTCACAATACCCCCTTAGGCAGATCACGGGCAAGGGTCTGTCACCAGGGTGACCAGTGTAGAGTTATGATGTCACAATGCCCCCTTACGCAGATATCAGACAAGGGTCTTTCACCTGGGTGACCAGTGCAGAGTTATGATATCATAATGCCCCCTTAGGAAGATCACAGACAAGGGTCTGTCACCTGCGTGACGAGTGCAGAGTTATGATATCATAAGGCCCCCTTAGGCAGATCACAGACAAGGACCTGTCACCTGGGTGACCAGTGCAGATTTATGATGTCACAGTGACCCCTTAGGGAGATCTCAGAAAAGGGTCTTTCACCTCAGTGACCAGTGCAGAACTATGATGTCTCAATGCCCCTTAGGCACATCACAGACAAAGGTGTGTCATCTGGGTGACTGGTGCAGAGTTATGATGTCACAATGCCCCCTTAGGCAGATCACAGACAGTGGTCTGTCACCTGGGTGACCAGTGCAGATTTATGATGTCACAATAGACCTTAGGGAGATCACAGACCAGGGTCTGTCACCTGTGTGACTAGTGCAAGGTTATGATGTCACAATGCCGACTTAGGCAGATCAAGGCAAGGGTCTGAATCCTGGGTGACCAGTGCAGAATCATGGTGTCACATTGCCCCCTTACGCAGATCACAGACAAGGGTCTGTCACCTGGGTGACCCGTGCCGTGTTATGATGTCACAATGCCCCCTTAGGCAGATCACAGTCAAGGTTCTGTCACCACGTTGACCACTGCAGAGTTATGATGCCACAATGGACCCTTAGGCAGATCAGAAACAATGGTCTGTCACCTGGGTGACCAGTGCACTGTTATGGTGTCACTTTGCCCCTTTAAGCAGATCACAGACAAGCGTCTGTCACCACGGTGACCAGTGAAGAGTTATGATGCCACAATGCCCCCTTAGGCAGATCACAAACAACGGTCTGTCTCCTAGGTGACCAATGCACAGTTATGATGTCACTTTGACCCCTTAGGCAGATCACAAACAAGGGTGTGTCACCTGGGTGACGAGTGCACAGTTATGATGTCACTTTGCCCCCTTAGACAGATGACAGACAAGCGTCTGTCACCACGGTGACCAGTGCAGAGTTATGATGCTCCAATGCCCTTTAGGCAGATTAGAAACAATGGTCTTTCACCTGGGTGACCAGTGCGCAGTTATAATGTCACTTAGCCCCCTTAGGCAGATCACAGACAAGGGTCTGTCACCAGAGTTACCAGTGCAGAGTTATGATGTCACAATGCCCCCTTAGGCAGATCACAGAAAAGGGTGTGTCACCACACTGACCAGTGCAGTGTTATGATGCCCCAATGCCCGCTTAGGCAGATTACAAACAATGGTCTCTCCTGGGTGACCAGTGCACAGTTATAATATCCCTTTGCCCCCAAAGGCAGATCACAGAGAATGGTCTGTCACCACGGTGACCAGTGCAGAGTTATGATGTCACATAGCACCCTAAGGCAGATTATAGTCAAGGGTCTGTCACTTGGGGGTCAGTGCAGAGTTATGATGTCGCAATGCCCCCTTAGTCAGATCAGAGACAAGGGTCTGTCACCTGGGTGACCAGTGCAGAGTTATGATGTCACAATGCCCACTTAGGCAGATCACGGACAAGGGTTTGTCACCAGGGTGACCAGTGAAGAGTTATGATGTCACAATGTCCCCTTAAGCAGATCACAGACAAGGGTCTGTCACCTGGGTTACCAGTGCAGGGTTATAAAGTCACAATTCCCCCTTAGGCAGATCACATACAAGGGTCTTTCAACTGGGTCAGCAGTGCAGAGTTATGATGTCACAATGCCCCGTTAGGCAGATCACAGACTGGGGTGTGTCACCATGGTGACCAGTGCAGAGTTATGATGTCACAGTGGCCGATTAGGCAGATCACTGTCAAGGTTCTGTCACCTGGGTGACCAGTGTACGGTTATGAAGTCACAATGCCCCCTTAGGCAGATCACAGACAAGGATCTGTCTCCTGGGTTACCAGTGCACAGTTATGATGTCACAATGCCCCGTTAGGCAGATCACGTCCAAGGGTCGGTGACCAGGGTGACCAGTGCAGAATTATGATGTCTCAATGCCCCCTTAGGCAGATCACACACAAGGGTCTGTCACCTGGGTGACCAGTGCAGAGTTATGATGTCACAATGCCCCCTTAGGCAGATCACATAAAAGGGTCTTTCACCCGGGTATCCAGTGCAGAGTTATGATGTCACAATGCCTCATTAGGCAGATCACAGACAAGGGTCTGTCACCTGGGTGACCAGTGCACAGTTTTGATGTCACAGTGCCCCCTTAGGCAGATCACAGAAATGGGTACGTCACCACAGTGACCAGTGCAGAGTTATAATGTCACAATGGCCCCTTAGTAAGATAAGAGACAAGGATCTGTCACCTGGGTGACCAGTGCAGAGTTATGATGTCACAATGCCCCCTGAGGCAGATCACGGACAACGTTCTGTCACCAGGATGACCAGTGCAGTTATTATGTCACAATGTCCCCTTAGGCAGATCACAGACAAGGGTCTGTGACCTGGGTTACCAATGCAGAGTTATATTTTCACAATGCCCACTTAGGCAGATCACAGAGAAGGGTCTGGGTCCTGGGTTACCAGTGCAGTGTTATAATGTCACAATGCCCACTTAGGCAAATCACATAAAAGATTCTTTCAACTGGGTGACCAGTGCAGATTTGTGATGTCACAATGCCCCGTTAGGCAGATCACAGTCAAGCGTCTGTCACTTGAGTGACCAGGGCACAGTTGTGATGTCACAATGCCGCCTTACGCAGATCACAGAAAAGTGTGTGTCACCACGGTAACCAGTGCAGAGTTATGATGACACAATGCCCCCTTAGGCAGATCACAGACAAGGGTCTGTCACGAGGGTGACCAGTGAAGACTTATGATGTCACAATGTCCCCTTAGGCAGATCACAGTCAAGGGTCTCTCACCTGGGTTAACAGTGCACAGTTATGATATAACTTTGCCCCCTTAAGCAGATCACAGACAAGGGACTGTCACCATGGTGACCAGTGCAGAGTTATGATGTCACAATGCGCCCTTAGGCAGATTACAGAAAAGGGTCTGTCACCTGGGTGACCAGTGCAGAGTTCTGATGTCAAAATGCCCCATTAGGCAGATCACGGACAAGGGTCTTTCACCTGAGTGACCAGTGCTGAATTATGATGTCACAATGTCCCATTAGGCAGATCACAGAAAAGGGTCTGTCACCTGGGTGACCAGTGCACAGTTATGATGTCACAAGGCCCCCTTACGCAGATTAGAGACAAGGGTCTGTCGCCTGGGTGACCAGTGCAGAGTTATGATGTCACAATGGCCCCTTAATCAGATCAGAGACAAGAGTCTGTCACCTCAGTGACCAGTGTAGAGTTACGAAGTCACAAGGCCCCCTTAGGCAGATCACCGAATAGGGTCTCTCACCACGGTGGCCAGTGCAGAGTTATGACGTCTCAATGCCCCCTTAGGCCGATCACAGTCAAGGGCCTGTCACCTGGGTGACCAGTGCAGAGTAATGAAGTCACAATGTTCCTTAGGCAGATCAGAGACAAGGGTCTGTCACCTGGGTGACCAGTGCACAGTTATAATGTCACAATGCCCCCTTAGGCAGTTCACAGACAATGTTCTGTCACCTGCATGACCAGCACAGAGTTATAAAGTCACAATGCCCCCTTAGGCAGATCACAGAGAAGGGTCTGTCACCTGGGTGACCCGTGCAGTGTTGTGATGTCACAATTCCCCCTTAGGCAGATCACAGACAAGGTTCTGTCAAAATGGTGACCAGTGCAGAGTTATGATGTCCCAATGCCCCCTTAGGAAGATCACAGACAAGGGTCTGTCACTGGGCTGACCAGTGCCGAGTTATGTCAAAATGCCCCCTTACGCAGTTCACGGACACGGGTCTCTAACCAGGGTGACCAGTGCAGAGTTATGATGTCACAATGCCCCTTAGGCAGATCACGGACAAGGTTCTGTCACCTGGGTGACCAGTGAAGAGTTATGATGTCACAATGCCCCCTTAGGCAGATCACATACAAGGGTCTGTCACCTGTATGACCAAGGCAGGGTTATGATGTCACAATGCCCACTTAGGAAGATCAAAGACAAGGGCCTGTAACCTGGGTGACCCATGCAGAGTTATGATGTCACAATGCCCCTGAGGCAGATCAAAGACAAGGGTCTGTCACCTGGGTGTCAAGTGCAGATTTATGATGTCACAATGCCCCCTTAGGCAGATCACTTACAAGGGACTTTCACCTGGGTGACCAGTGCAGAGTTATGATGTCACAATGCCCCCTTAGGCAGATCACAGACAAGGGTCTGTCACCTGGGTGACCAGTGCAGAGTTATGAAGTCACAATGCCACCTTAGGCAGATCACAGGCAAGGGTCTGTCTCCTCGGGACGTGTGCAGAGTTATGATGTCACAATGCCCCCTTAGGCAGATTACAGACCAATGTCTGTAACCTAGGTGATGAGTACAGGGTTATGATGTCACAATGTCCACTTAGGCATATGAAAGACAAGGGTCTGTCTTCTGGGAGAGCAGTTCAGAATTATGATTTCACAATGCCCCCTTAGGCAGATCACAGACAGGGTTTGGTCACCTTGGTGACCATTGCAGAGTTATGATGTCACAGTGCCCCCTTAAGCAGATCACAGACAAGGGTCTGTCATCAGGGTTACTAGTACAGTGTTATGATGTCACAATGCCCCTTCAGGCAGATCACAGGCAAGGGTCTTTCATCTGGGTAATGAGTGCAGAGTTATGATATCACAATGCCACCTTAGGCAGGTCACAGACAAGGACCTGTAACTTGGACGACCAGTGCAGAGTTATGATGTCACAATGCCAACTTAGGCAGAACAAAGACAAGGGTCTGTCACCTTCATGTCTAGTGCAGAGTTATGATGTCACAATGCCCCCTTTTGTAGATCCCGGACAAGGGTCTGTCTCCTGGGTGACCAGTGCAGGATTATGATGTCAGAATGCCCCCTTTGGAAGAAAACAGACAATGGTCTGTCACCTTGGTGACGAGCGCAGAGTTACTATGGGAGACCAGTGCATAGTTATGAAGTCATAATGCCCCTTTGGGCGGATCACAGACATGGGTCTCTCCCCATGGTGAACAGTGCAGAGTTATGATGTCACAATGTCCCTTCGGCAGATCACAGACAAGGGTCGGTCACCTGGGTGACCTGTGCATAGTTACGATATCATAATGCCCCCTTGGGCGGATCACAGAAAAGGGTCTCTCACCACGGTGACCAGTGCAGAGTTATGATGTCACAATGCCCCCTAGGCAGATCACAGGCAAGTGTCTGTCACATGGGTGACCAGTGCAGAGTTTTGATGTCACAATGCTGCCTTAGCCAGATCACGGACAAGGGTCTGTCACCTGGGTAACCAGTGCAGAGTTATGATGTCACAATGCCCCCTTAGGTAGATCACAGACAAGAATCTGTCACCTATGTGACGAATACACAGTTGTGATGTCACAATGCCCACTTAGGCATATCAAAGACTAGGGTCTGTCACCAGGGAGAGCAGTTCAGAATTATGATGTCACGATGCCACCTTAGGCACATCACAGACAAGGGTCTGTCACCAGGGTGATCAGTGCACCGTTTTGATGTCCCAATGGACACTTAGTCAGATCACAGACAAATGTCTGTCCCCTGGGTTCTGCACGCAGAATTATGATGTCACAATTCCCCTTTAGGCAGACCACAGACAATGGTCTGTCTCCTCGGGGACGTGTGCAGAGTTATGATGTCACAATGCCCCCTTAGGCAGATTACAGACAAGGGTCTGTCACCTAGGTGATGGGTACAGAGTTATGATGTCACAATGCCGACTTAGGCATATCAAAGTCTAGGATCTGTCTTCTGGGAGAGCAGTTCAGAATTATGATGTCCCAATGCCCACGTATGCAGATCACAGACAATGGTCAGTCACCTGGGTGACCATTGCAGAGTTATGATGTCACAGTGCATCCTTAAGCAGATCAAAGACAAGGGTCTGTCATCTGAGTGACTAGTTATGATGTCACAGTGCCCCCTTAGGAAGTTCACTGACAAGGTTCTGTGACCTGCGTGACAAGTGAGGAGTTATGAAGTCACAATGCCACCTTAGGGAGATCACAGACAAGGGTGTCTCACCTGGGTGACCCGTGCAGAGTTATGATGTCACAATGCCACCTTAGGCAGATCACAGAAAAGGGTCTGTCACCTTGGTGATCCGTGCAGAGTTATGATGTCACAATGCCCCCTTAGGCAGATGACAGACAAGGGTCTTTCACCTGGGTGACCAGTGCAGGGTTATGATGTCACATTTCTCCCTTAGGCAGATCACAGACAAGGGTCTGTCACCTGGGTGAGCAGTGCAGAGTTATGATGTCACCATGCCCACTTAGGAAGATCACAGACAAGGGTCTGTCACCTGGGTGTCTTGCACAGTGTTATGATGTCACAATGCCCCCTTAGGCAGATCAGAGACAAGGGTCTGTCACCTGGGTGACCGGTGCAGAGTTAGGATGTCACAATGCCCCCTTAGGGAGATAACAGACAAGGGACTGTCACCTGGGTGATGAGTGCAGAGTTATGATATCACAATGCCACCTTAGGCAGATCACAGACAAGGACCTGTAACTTGGGTGACCAGTGCAGAATTATGATGTAACAATGCCTCCTTATGCAGGTCACAGCAAGGGTCTGTCTCCTGGGTGACCAGTGCAGGATTATGATGTCAGAATGCCCCCTTTGGAAAATAACAGGCAAGGGTCTGTCACCTTGGTGACTAGCACAGAGTAACTATGTCACAATGCCCCCTTATGCAGATCACAGAAAATGGTCTGTCTCCTGCGTGTCCTGTGCAGAGTTATGATGTCAGAATGCCCCCTTAGGTAGATCACAGAGAAGTGTCTGTCACCTAGGTGCCGAATACAGAGTAGTATTGTCACAATGCCCACTTAGGCATATCACAGACAAGGGTCTTTCACTTGGGTGACCAGTGCAGAGTTATGATGTCATAAAGCCCCTTTGGGCGGATCACAGACAAGGGTCTCTCACCACGGTGACGAGTGCAAAGTTATGATGTCATAATACACCTTTAGGCAGATCACAGACAAGCGTCTGTCACCTGGGTGACCAGTGCAGAGTTTTGATGTCACAATGCTGCCTTAGGCCGATCACGGACAAGGGTCTGTCACCTGGGTAACCAGTGCAGAGTTATGATGTCACAATGCCCCCTTCGGCAGATCACAGACAAGGCTCGGTCACCTGGGTGACCAGTGCATAGTTATGATGTCATAATCCCCCCTTGGGCGCATCACAGAGAAGAGTCTCTCACCACGGTGACCAGTGCAGAGTTATGAAGTCACAGTGTCCCCTTCGGCAGATCACAGACAAGGTTCGGTCACCTGGGTGACCAGTGCATAGTTACCATGTCATAATGCCCCCTTGGGCGGATCACAGACAAGGGTCTCTCACCACGGTGACCAGTGCAGAGTTCCGATGTCATAGTGCCCCTTAGGCATATGACTGACATGTGTCTGTCACCTGCGTGACCAGTGCAGAGTTTTGATGTCACAATGCCCCCTCAGGCAGATCACAGACAAGGGTCATTCACCTGGGTGAACAGTGCAGAGTTGTGATATCACAATGCCCCCTTAGGTAGATCACAGTCAAGGGTCTGTCACCTAGGTGACGAATTCAGGGTTGTGATGCCACAATGCCCACTTAGGCATATCAAAGACTAGGGTCTGTCACCTGGGAGAGCAGTTCAGAATTATGATGTCACGATGCCACCTTAGGCACAACACAGACAAGGGTCTGTCACCAGGGTGACAGGTGCACAGTTTAGATGTCCCAATGGACACTTAGGCAGATCACAGACAACTGTCTGTCCCCTGGGTTCTGTGCGTAGAATTATGATGTCACAATTCCCCTTTGGGCAGACCACAGACAATGGTCTGTCTCCTCGGGGACGTGTGCAGAGTGATGATGTCACAATGCTCCCTTAGGCAGATTACAGACAAGGGTCTGTCACCTAGGTGATGAGTACAGAGTTATGATGTCACAATGCCCACTCAGGTATATCAAAGACAAGGGTCTGACTTCTGGGAGAGCAGTTAAGAATTATGATGTCACAATGCCCCCTTTGGAAGATCACAGACAAGGGTCGGTCACCTGGGAGACCATTGCGCAGTTATGATGTCACAGGGCCCCCTTAAGCAGATCACGGACAAGGGTCTCTCATCTGGGTGACTAGTACAGTGTTATGAGGTCACAGTGCCCCCTTAGGAAGTTCAGTGATAAGAGTCTGTCACCTACGTGACCAGTGAGGAGTTATGAAGTCACAATGCCACCTTAGGCAGATCACAGACAAGAGTCTGTCATCTGGCTGACCCGTGCAGAGTTATGATGTCAAAATGCCACCTTAAGCAGATCACAGACAAGGTTTTGTCACCTGGGTGACCAGTGCAGTGTTATGATATCATATTTCCCCGTTAGGCAGATCACAGACAAGGTTCTGTCACCTGGGTGAGCAGTGCAGAGCTATGATGTCACAGTGCCACCTTAGGAAGATCACAGACAAGGGTCTGTCACCTGGGTGACTTGTACAGGGTTATGCTGTCACAATGCCCCATTAGGCAGATCAGAGACAAGGGTCTGTCACCTGGGTGACCAGTGCAGAGTTAAGATGTCAAAATGCCCCCTCAGACATATCACGGAGAAGGGTCTCTCACCAGGGTTACCAGTGCAGACTTAGGATGTCACAATGCCCCCTTAGGCAAATCACAGACAAGGGACTGTCACCTGGGTGACGAGTGCAGAGTTATGATATCACAATGCCACTTTAGGCAAATCACAGACAAGGACCTGTAACTTGGGTAACCAGTGCAGAATTATGATGTCACAATGTCCCCTTAGGCAGATCAAAGACAAGGGTCTGTCACCTGCATGTCTAGTGCAGAGTTATGATGTCACAATGCCCCCTTACGCAGATCACAGACAAGGGTTTGTCTCCTGGGTGACCAGTGCAGAATTATGATGTCAGAATGCCCCCTTTGGAAGATATCAGACAAGGGTCTGTCACCTGGCTGAGCAGCACAGAGTTACTATGTCACAATGCCCCCTTAGGGAGATCACAGAGAAGTGTCTGTCTCCTAGGTGACGAACACAGAGTTATGATGTCACAATGCCCCCTTAGGCAGATCACAGACAAGGGTCGGTCACCTGGGTGACCACTGCATAGTTACGATGTCATAATGCCCCCTTAGGCAGATCACAGACAAGGGTCGGTCACCTGGGTGACCACTGCATAGTTACGATGTCATAATGCCCCCTTGGGCGGATCACAGACAAGGGTCTCTCACCACGGTGACCAGTGCAGAGTTATGATGTCACAATGTTCCCTTCGGCAGATCACAGACTAGGGTGTGTCACCTGGATTACCAGTGCAGGGTTATGATGTCACAATGCCCCCTCCAGCATATCACAGACAATGGTCTGTCACCACGGTGACCAGTGCAGAGTTATGATGTCACAATGCCACTTTAGGCAGATCACAGACAACAGTCTGTCACCTGGGTGACCAGTGCAGCGTTATGATGTTACAATGCCCCCTTAGGCAGATCACAGAGAAGGGTCTGTAACCACGGTGATCAGTGCAGAGTTATGATGTGACGATGCGCTCTTAGGCAGATGACAGTCAAGGGCCTGCCACCTGGGTGACCTGTGCAGTGTTATGAAGTCAGAATGCCCCCTTAGGCAGATCACAGACAACGCTCTGGCACCTGGGTGACCCGTGCAGAATTATGATCTCACAATGGCCCCTTGGTCAGATCACAGAAAAGGTTCTGTCCCTTGGGTGACCAGTGCAGAGGTATGGTGACACAATGCCCCTTAGGCAGATCACATACAAGGGTCTTTCACCTGGGAGACCAGTGCACAGTTGTGATGTCACAATGCCCCCTTAGGCAGATCACAGAAAAGGGGCTGTCACCTGGGTGACTGGTGCACAGATATGATTTCACAATACACCCTTAGGCAGATCAAATATAATGCTCTGTCACCACGGTGACCAGTGCAGACATATGATGTCACAATGCCCCCTTAGGCAGATCACAGACAAGGGTCTGCCACCTGTGTAACCAGTGCACAGTTATGATGTCACATTGCCCCCTTAGGCAGATCACAGAGAAGGGTCTCTCACCACGGTGAACGTTTCAGAGTTATGATGTCACAATTCCCCCGAGGGAGATCAATGGCAATGGTTTGTCACCTGGGTGACCAGTGCAGAGTTATGATGTCACAATGCCTCCTTAGGCAGATCACAGACAAGGGTCGCTCAATACGGTGACCAGTGCAGAGTTATGAAGTCAAAGTGCCACCACAGGCAGATCACAGACAAGGGACTGTCACCTGGGTGTCCAGTACTGAGTTATGATGTCACAATGCCCCCTTAGGCAGATCACAGAAAAGGGTCTGTCACCTGGGTGACCAGTGCTGGGTTATGATGTCACAATGCCCCCGTAGGAATATAAGAGACAAGGGTCTGTCACCTTTGTGACCAGCGCAGTTATGATGTCACAATGCCCCCTTAGGCAGATCACATAGAAGGGTCTTTCACCTGGGTGACCAGTGCATATTAATGATGTCACAATTCCGCCTTAAGCAGACGACAGAAAAGAGTCTGACACCTGGGTGACCAGTGCACAGTTATGATGCCACCATGCCCCCTTAGGCAGATCACAGACAAGTGTCTGTCACCACGGTGATCAGTGCAGAGTTGTGATGTCACAATGCCACCTTAGGCAGATCACAGACAAGGGTCTCTCACCACGGTGATCAGTGTGGAGTTATGATGTCACAATGCCCCCTTAGGCAGATCACAGTCAATGGCCTCTCACCTGGGTGACCTGTGCAGAGTTTGAAGTCACAATGCCCCCATAGGCAGATCACAGTCAAGGGTCTGGCACCTGGGTGACCCCTGCAGAGTTATGACGTCACAATACCCCCTTTGGCAGATCACAGACAAAGTTCTGTCACCTGGGAGAGAAGCGCAAAATTATGATGTCACAATGCCCCCTTAGGCACATCACAGACAGGGGTCTCTCACCTGGGTGACCGGTACAGGGTTATGATGTCACAAGGCCCCCTTAGGCAGATCATAGACAAGGGTTTGTCACCTGCATGTCCAGTGCAGAGCTGTGATGTCACAATGCCCCCTTAGGCAGATTACAGACAAGGGTCCGTCTGCTGGGTGGCAACTGCAGAGTTATGATGTCACAATGCCCCCTTTGGCAGATCACAGACATGGGTCTGTCTCATGGGTGACCATCGCAGAGTTATGATGTCACAATGTCCCACAGGCAGATCACAGAAAAGGTTCTGTCACCTGGGAGACCAGTGCAGAGTTATGATGTCCCAATGTCCCTTTAGGCAGATCACAGAAAACGGACTGTGACCTGGGTGATCAGTGCAGAGTTATGATATCACAATGCCCACTTAGGCAAATCAAAGCAAGAGTCTGTTACCTGTGTGACCTGTGCAAAGTTATGATGTCACAATGCCCCCGTAGACAGATTACAGACAAGGGTCTGTCACCTGGGTGACCAGTGAAGAGTTATGATGTCACAATGCCCCCTTAGCCAGATCACAGACAGGGGTCTGTCACCTGGGTAACCAGTGCAGAGTTATGATGTCACAATGACCCCTTAGGCAGATCACAGACAAGGGTCTGTCACCTGGGTGACCAGTGCAAAGTTATGATGACACAATGCCCCGTTTTTCAGATCACAGACAAGGGTCTGTCACCTTGGTGACCAGTGAAGAATTATCATGTCACAATGACCCCTTAGGCAGATCACAGAAAAGGGTCTGTCACCTGGGTGACCAGTGCAGAGTTATGATGTCCCAATATCCCCTTAGGCCGATCATAGACAAGGGTCTGTCACCTGGGTAACCAGCGCAGAATTAGGATGTCACAATGCCCACTTAGGCAGATCAAAGACAACGGTCTGTCACCTGGGTGACCAGTGCACAGTTATGATGTTACAATGCCACCTTAGGCAGATTATAGACAATGGTCTGTCACCTGGGTGACCACTGCAGAGTTCTGATGTCACAATGCCGCCTTTGACAAATCACAGACAAGGGTTTGTCACCTAGGTGACCAGTGCAGAGTTATGAGGTCACAATGCCCCATTAGGCAGAACACAGAAAAGGGTCTGTGACCTGGGTGACCAGTGCAGAGTTATGATGTAACAATGTCCCCTAAGGCAGATCAGAGACAAGGTTCTGCCACCTTCGTGACCAGTGCAGAGTTTTGATGTCACAATGCCCCCTTAGGAAGGTCACAGACAGCGGTCTTACACCTGTGTGACAACTGCAGAGTTATGATGTCACAATGCCCCCTTAGGCAGATCACAGACAAGAGTCCGTCACCTGTGTGACCGGGGCACAGTTGCGGTGTCACACTGCCCTCTTAGACAGATCACAGTCAAAGGTCTGTCACCTGGGTGACCAGTGCAGAGTTATTTTGTCACAATGCCCGCTTAGGCACATCACAGAAAAGAGTCTCTCACCTGGGTGACCAGTGGAGAGCTATGATGTCACAATGACCCCGTAGGCAGATCACACACAAGCATCTGTCACCTGGGTGACCTGTGCAGAGTTATGGGGTCACAATCCCCCTTAGGCAGATCACAGACAAGGGTCTGTCACCTGGGTGAGCAGTGCAGAGTTATGATATCACAATGCCCCCTTCGCCAGATCACAGACATGGGCCTGTCACATGGTTGACCAGTGCAGGCTTATGATGTCACAATGCCCCTTTGGGCAGATCACAGACCAGGGTCTCTCACCTGGGTGGCCCGTGCAGAGTTATGATGTCACAATGCACCCTTAGGCAGATAACAGACAATGGTCTATCACCGGGGTGACCAGTGCAGAGTTATGATGTCACAATGCCCCCTTTTGCAGATCACAGACAAGCGGTCTGTAACCTGGGTGACCAGCACAGAGTTATGATGTCACAATGCCCCTTAGGCAGATCACAGAAAAGGGTCTGCACCTGGTTGACCAGTGCAGAATTATGATGTCACAATGCCCCCTTAGGCTGATCACAGACAAGGGTCTGCCACCACACTGAACAGTGCAGCATTATGATGAAACAATGACCCCTTAGGCAGATCATAGACAAGGGTCTGTCACCTGAGTGATCAGTGCAGAGTTACGGTGTCACAATTCCCCCTTAGGCAGACCAAAGACAGGGGTCTGTCAACTGGGTGACCCGTGCATAGTTATGACATCACTATGCCCCCTTAGGCAGATCACAGACAAGGGTCTGTCACCTTGGTGACCAGTGCAGGGTTATGAAGTTACAATGCCCCCAGAGGCAGATCACAGACAAGGGTGTGTCACCTGGGTTACCACTGCGGATTTATGATGTCACAGTGCCCTCTTAGGCAGATTACAGTCAAGGGTCCGTCACCTGGCTCACCAGTCCAAAGTTGTGAAGTCAGAATGCCCCGTTGGGCACATCACAGTCAAGGGTCTGTCACCATGGTGACCAGTGCATAGTTATGATGTCTCAATGCCCCCTTAGGCAGATCACAGACAAGTTTCTGTCCCCTGTGTGACCAGTACAGAGTTATGGTGTCACAATGCCCTCTTAGGCAGATCACAGACAAGGGTCTGTCACTGGGTGACCAGTGCAGAGTTCTGATGTCACAATGCCCCCTTAGGCAGATCACAGACAGGGGTGTGACACCTGGGTTACCCGTCAGAGTTATGATTCCACAATGCCCCCTTAGGCAGATCAGAGACAAGGATCTGTCGCCTGGGTGACCAGTGCGGGGTTGTGATGTCACAATACCCCCTTACGCAGATCACAGTCAAGGGTCTGTCACCACACTGACCAGTGCAGAGTTATGATATCACAGAGCCCCCATAGGCAGATCACAGAGAAGATCTGTCACCTGGGTGACGACTGCAGGGTTGTGATGTCACAATGGAGACTTAGGAAGATCACAGACAAGGGTCTGTCACCTGGATTACCAGTGCACAATTATGATGTTACAATGCCCCCTTAGGCAGATTACAGACAAGGGTGTGTCGCCTGGGTGACCAATGCAGAGTTATGATGTCACAATGCCCCCTTTGGCAGATCACAGACAAGGGTTTGTCACCTAGGTAACCAGCGCAGTTATGATGTCACAATTCCCCCTTAGGCAGATCACAGACAGTGGTCTGTCACCTGGGTGACTAGTGCAGAGTTATGCTGTCACAATGCCCACTTAATCATATCAGAGAAAAGGGTCTGTCACCTAGGTGACCAGTGCAGAATTCTGATGTCACAATGATCCCTTAGGCAGATCACAGACAAGGGTCTGTCACTTGGGTGACCAGCACAGATTTATGATGTCACAATGGCCCCTTAGGCAGACCACAGTCAGCGGTCTGTCACCATGGTGACCAGTGCAGAGTAATGATGTCACAATATCCCCTTAGGCAGATAACAGAGAAGGGTCTGTCACCTGGTGACTAGTGCAGAGTTATGATGTCACAATGCCCCCTTAGGCAGATCACAGACAAAGGACTGTCACCTTGATGACCAGGGAGGAGTTATGATATCACAATGCCCACTTAGGCAAATCAAAGCAAGAGTCTGTTACCTGGGTGACCAGTGCAGGGTTATGATGTCACAAGGACCCTTTAGGCAGATGACAGACAAGGGTCTCTCACCTGTGTGACCTGTGCAAAGTTATGATGTCACAATGCCCCCGTAGACAGATTACAGACAAGGGTCTGTCACCTGGGTGACCAGTGAAGAGTTATGATGTCACAATGCCCCCTTAGCCAGATCACAGACAGGGGTCTGTCACCTGGGAAACCAGTGCAGAGTTATGATGTCACAATAACCCCTTAGGCAGATCATAGACAAGGGTCTGTCACCTGGGTGACCAGTGCAGAGTTATGATGTCACAATGCCCCCTTAGGCAGATCACAGACAAGGGTCTGTCACCTTGGTGACCAGTGCAGAATTATCATGTCACAATGACCCCTTAGGCAGATCACAGGAAAGGGTCTGTCACCTGGGTGACCAGTGCACAGTTATGATGTCACAATTCCTCCTGAGGCAATTCACAGACAAGGTTTTGTCACCTGGGTGTCCAGTGCGGAATTATGATGTCACAATACCCCCTTGGGCAGATCACGGGCAAGGGTCTGTCACCAGGGTGACCAGTGTAGAGTTATGATGTCACAATGCCCCCTTACGCAGATATCAGACAAGGGTCTTTCACCTGGGTGACCAGTGCAGAGTTATGATGTCATAATGCCCCCTTAGGAAGATCACAGACAAGGGTTTGTCACCTAGGTGACCAGTGCAGAGTTATGAGGTCACAATACCCCATTAGGCAGAACACAGAAAAGGGTCTGTGACCTGGGTGACCAGTGCAGAGTTATGATGTAACAATGTCCCCTAAGGCAGATCAGAGACAAGGTTCTGCCACCTTCGTGACCAGTGCAGAGTTTTGATGTCACAATGCCCCCTTAGGAAGATCACAGACAACGGTCTTACACCTGTGTGACAACTGCAGAGTTATGATGTCACAATGCCCTCTTAGGCAGATCACAGACAAGAGTCCATCACCTGTGTGACCGGGGCACAGTTGTGGTGTCACAATGACCTCTTAGACAGATCACAGTCAAAGGTCTGTCACCTGGGTGACCAGTGCAGAGTTATGTTGTCACAATGCCCGCTTAGGCACATCACAGAAAAGAGTCTCTCACGTGGGTGACCAGTGCAGAGCTATGATGTCACAATGACCCCGTAGGCAGATCACACACAAGCGTCTGTCACCTGGGTGACCCGTGCAGAGTTATGATGTCACAATCCCCCTTAGGCAGATCACAGACAAGGGCCTGTCACCTGGGTGACCAGTGCAGAGTTGTGATGTCACAATGCCCCCTTAGACAGATCACAGACAAGGGTCTGTCACCTGGGTGAGCAGTGCAGAGTTATGATATCACAATGCCCCCTTCGCCAGATCACAGACATGGGCCTGTCACATGGTTGACCAGTTCAGGGTTATGATGTCACAATGCCCTTTTGGGCAGATCACAGACCAGGGTCTCTCACCTGGGTGACCCGTGCAGAGTTATGATGTCACAATGCACCCTTAGGCAGATAACGGACAATGGTCTATCATCAGGTTGACCAGTGCAGAGTTATGATGTCACAATGCCCCCTTTGGCAGATCACAGACAAGCGGTCTGTCACCTGGGTGACAAGCACAGAGTTATGATGTCACAATGCCCCCTTAGGCAGATCACAGACAAGGGTCAGACACCACGATGACCAGTGCAGAGTTTTGATGTCACAATGCCCCCTTAGGCAGATCACATACAAGGGTCTGTCACCTGGGTGACCAGTGCAGAGTTATGATGTCACAATTCCCCCTTAGGCAGATCACAGACAATGGTCTGTCACCTGGGTGACCAGGGCACAGTTATGATGTCACAATACCCCGTTAGGCAAATCACATGCAACCGTCTCTCTCCACGGTGACCAGTGCAGAGTTATGATGTCACAATGCCCCCTTAGGCAGATCACAGAGAAGGGTCTGGCACCTGGGTGACCCGTGCAGAGTCATGATGTCACAATGCCCCATTAGGCAGATCACAGACAAGGTTCTGTCACCTGGGTGACCCGTGCAGAGTTGTGATGTCACAATACCCCCTTAGGCAGATCACAGACAAGGGTCTTTCATCTGAGTGACCACTTCAGAGTTATGATGTCACAATGCCATCCTTAAGCAGATCACAGACAAGCGTCTGTCACCACAGTTTTCAGTGCAGAGTTATGATGTCACAATGCCCACTTAGGCAGATCACAGAAAAGGGTCTGTAACCACGGTGATCAGTGCAGAGTTATGATGACACAATGCGCTCTTAGGCAGATGACAGTCAAGGGCCTGTCACCTGGGTGACCCGTGCAGTGTTATGAAGTCACAATGCCCCCTTAGGCAGATCACAGACAACGCTCTGGCACCTGGGTGACCCGTGCAGAATTATGATCTCACAATGGCCCCTTGGTCAGATCACAGAAAAGGTTCTGTCCCTTGGGTGACCAGTGCAGAGGTATGGTGACACAATGCCCCTTAGGCAGATCACATACAAGGGTCTTTCACCTGGGAGACCAGTGCACAGTTGTGATGTCACAATGCCCCCTTAGGCAGATCACAGAAAAGGGGCTGTCACCTGGGTGACTGGTGCACAGATATGATTTCACAATACACCCTTAGGCAGATCAAATATAATGCTCTGTCACCACGGTGACCAGTGCAGACATATGATGTCACAATGCCCCCTTAGGGAGATCACAGACAAGGGTCTGTCACCTGTGTAACCAGTGCACAGTTATGATGTCACATTGCCCCCTTAGGCAGATCACAGAGAAGGGTCTCTCACCACGGTGAACATTTCAGAGTTATGATGTCACAATTCCCCCGAGGGAGATCAATGGCAATGGTTTGTCACCTGGGTGACCAGTGCAGAGTTATGATGTCACAATGCCTCCTTAGGCAGATCACAGACAAGGGTCGCTCAATACGGTGACCAGTGCAGAGTTATGAAGTCAAAGTGCCACCACAGGCAGATCACAGACAAGGGACTGTCACCTGGGTGTCCAGTACTGAGTTATGATGTCACAATGCCCCCTTAGGCAGATCACAGAAAAGGGTCTGTCACCTGGGTGACCAGTGCTGGGTTATGATGTCACAATGCCCCCGTAGGAATATAAGAGACAAGGGTCTGTCACCTTTGTGACCAGCGCAGTTATGATGTCACAATGCCCCCTTAGGCAGATCACATAGAAGGGTCTTTCACCTGGGTGACCAGTGCATATTAATGATGTCACAATTCCGCCTTAAGCAGATGACAGAAAAGGGTCTGACACCTGGGTGACCAGTCCACAGTTATGATGCCACCATGCCCCCTTAGGCAGATCACAGACAAGTGTCTGTCACCACGGTGATCAGTGCAGAGTTATGATGTCACAATGCCACCTTAGGCAGATCACAGACAAGGGTCTCTCACCACGGTGATCAGTGTGGAGTTATGATGTCACAATGCCCCCTTAGGCAGATCACAGTCAATGGCCTCTCACCTGGGTGACCTGTGCAGAGTTTGAAGTCACAATGCCCCCATAGGCAGATCACAGTCAAGGGTCTGGCACCTGGGTGACCCCTGCAGAGTTATGATGTCACAATAGCCCCTTTGGCAGATCACAGACAAAGTTCTGTCACCGGGGAGAGAAGCGCAAAATTATGATGTCACAATGCCCCCTTAGGCACATCACAGACAGGGGTCTCTCACCTGGGTGACCGGTACAGGGTTATGATGTCACAAGACCCCCTTAGGCAGATCATAGACAAGGGTTTGTCACCTGCGTGTCCAGTGCAGAGCTGTGATGTCACAATGCCCCCTTAGGCAGATTACAGACAAGGTTCCGTCTGCTGGGTGGCAACTGCAGAGTTATGATGTCACAATGCCCCCTTTGGCAGATCACAGACATGGGTCTGTCTCATGGGTGACCATCGCAGAGTTATGATGTCACAATGTCCCACAGGCAGATCACAGAAAAGGTTCTGTCACCTGGGAGACCAGTGCAGAGTTATGATGTCCCAATGTCCCTTTAGGCAGATCACAGAAAACGGACTGTAACCTGGGTGATCAGTGCAGAGTTATGATATCACAATGCCCACTTAGGCAAATCAAAGCAAGAGTCTGTTACCTGTGTGACCTGTGCAAAGTTATGATGTCACAATGCCCCCGTAGACAGATTACAGACAAGGGTCTGTCACCTGGGTGACCAGTGAAGAGTTATGATGTCACAATGCCCCCTTAGCCAGATCACAGACAGGGGTCTGTCACCTGGGTAACCAGTGCAGAGTTATGATGTCACAATGACCCCTTAGGCAGATCACAGACAAGGGTCTGTCACCTGGGCGACCAGTGCAAAGTTATGATGACACAATGCCCCGTTTTTCAGATCACAGACAAGGGTCTGTCACCGTGGTGACCAGTGAAGAATTATCATGTCACAATGACCCCTTAGGCAGATCACAGAAAAGGGTCTGTCACCTGGGTGACCAGTGCAGAGTTATGATGTCCCAATATCCCCTTAGGCCGATCATAGACAAGGGTCTGTCACCTGGGTAACCAGCGCAGAATTAGGATGTCACAATGCCCACTTAGGCAGATCAAAGACAACGGTCTGTCACCTGGGTGACCAGTGCACAGTTATGATGTTACAATGCCACCTTAGGCAGATTATAGACAATGGTCTGTCACCTGGGTGACCACTGCAGAGTTCTGATGTCACAATGCCGCCTTTGACAAATCACAGACAAGGGTTTGTCACCTAGGTGACCAGTGCAGAGTTATGAGGTCACAATGCCCCATTAGGCAGAACACAGAAAAGGGTCTGTGACCTGGGTGACCAGTGCAGAGTTATGATATAACAATGTCCCCTAAGGCAGATCAGAGACAAGGTTCTGCCACCTTCGTGACCAGTGCAGAGTTTTGATGTCACAATGCCCCCTTAGGAAGGTCACAGACAGCGGTCTTACACCTGTGTGACAACTGCAGAGTTATGATGTCACAATGCCCCCTTAGGCAGATCACAGACAAGAGTCCGTCACCTGTGTGACCGGGGCACAGTTGCGGTGTCACACTGCCCTCTTAGACAGATCACAGTCAAAGGTCTGTCACCTGGGTGACCAGTGCAGAGTTATGTTGTCACAATGCCCGCTTAGGCACATCACAGAAAAGAGTCTCTCACCTGGGTGACCAGTGGAGAGCTATGATGTCACAATGACCCCGTAGGCAGATCACACACAAGCATCTGTCACCTGGGTGACCCGTGCAGAGTTATGAGGTCACAATCCCCCTTAGGCAGATCACAGACAAGGGTCTGTCACCTGGGTGAGCAGTGCAGAGTTATGATATCACAATACCCCCTTCGCCAGATCACAGACATGGGCCTGTCACATGGTTGACCAGTGCAGGCTTATGATGTCACAATGCCCCTTTGGGCAGATCAGAGACCAGGGTCTCTCACCTGGGTGGCCCGTGCAGAGTTATGATGTCACAATGCACCCTTAGGCAGATAACGGACAATGGTCTATCACCAGGGTGACCAGTGCAGAGTTATGATGTCACAATGGCCCCTTTAGCAGATCTCAGACAAGCGGTCTGTCACCTGGGTGACCAGCACAGAGTGATGATGTCACAATGCCCCTTAGGCAGATCAAAGACAAGGGTCTGACACCTGGGTGACCAGTGCAGGGTTATGATGTCACAATGCCCAATTAGACAAATCACAGACAAGGGTCTGTCACCTGGGTGACCAGAGCACAGTTATGATACCACATTTCCCCCTGAGGCAGATCAGAGACAAGGTTCTGTCACCTGGGTGTCCAGTGTGGAATTATGATGTCACAATGCCCCCTTAGGCAGATCACGGGCAAGGGTCTGTCACCAGGGTGACCAGTACGGATTTATGATGTCACAATGCCCCCTTACACTGATCTCAGACAAGGGTCTTTCACTTGGATAACAGGTGCAGAGTTATGATGTCATAAGGCCCCCTTAGGCAGATCACAGCCAAGGGCTTGTCTCCTGGGTGACCAGTGTAGAGCTCTGATGTCACAATGCCCACTTAGGGAGATCAAAGGCAAGGGTCAGTCACCCGGGTGACCAGTGCACAGTTATGATGTCACAATGCCCGATTACGGAGATCACAGACAATGGCCTGCCACCTGGGTGCGCAGTGCAGAATTATTACACCACTGTGCCCCCTTAGGCAGATCACAGGCAAGGGTCTGTCACCTGCGTGACCAGTGCACACTTATGACGTCACAATGCCGTCTTAGGCAGCTCACAGACAAGGTTCTGTAAGTTGGGTGACCAGTGCACAGTTATGATGTCACAATGCCCCCTTAGGCAGATCAAAGACAAGGGTCTGTCACCTGGGTGTCCAGTGCAGGATTATGATGTCACAATGACCACTTAGGCAGATGACAAACAAGGGTCTGTCACCTGGGTGACCAGCACAGTGTTATGATGTCAAAATTCACCCTTAGGGAGATGACAGGACAGGGTCTGTCACCTGGATGACCATTGCAAAGTTATAATGACACAATGCCCCCTTAGGCAGATCAAAGACAAGGGTCTGTCACCTGGGTGACCAGTGCAGAATCATGGTGTCAAAATGCCCCCTAACGCAGATCTCAGAAAAGGGTCTCTCACCTGGGAGACCAGTGCACAGTTATGATGGCACAATGCCCACTTAGGCACATCACAGACAAGGGTCTGTCACCTGAGTGACCAGTGCAGAGTTATGATGTCGCAATGGCCCCTTAGGCAGACCACAGGCAAGGGTCTGTCACCACCGTGACCAGTGCAGAGTTATGATGTCACAATTCCCCCTTAGGTAGCTCACAGACAAGGGTCTGACACCTGGGTGACCAGTGCAGGGTTATGATGGCACAATGCCCCATTAGGCAGACCAGAGAGAAGGGTCTGTAACCTGGGTGACGAGTGCAGACTTATGATGTCACAATGGCCCCTTAGGCAGATCACGGGCAAGGGTCTGTCACCAGGGTGACCAGTGCAGAGTTATGATGTCACAATGCCCCCTTAGGAATATCACAGACAAGGTTCTCTCACCTGGGTAACCACTGCAGTGTTATGATATCACAATGCCCCCTAGTCAGATCACAGACAAGGGCCTGTCACCTGGGTGACCAGCGCAGAGTTATGATGTCACAACGCACCCTTTGACAGATCACAGACAAGGGTCTGTCACCACGGTGACCAGTGCAGAGTTACGATGTCACATTGCCCCCTTAGACAGATCACCGACAAGCGTCTGTCACCTGGGTGACCAGTGCAGAAATATGATGTCACAATTTCCGCTTAGGCAAAACACATACAACGTCTGTCACCTGGGTGACCCGTGCAGAGTTAGCATGTCACAATGCCCCCATAGGCAGATCACAGACAAGGGTCTTTCACCTGGGTGACCAGTGAAGAGTTATGTTGTCACAATGCACCCTTACGCAGATCTCTGACAAGAGTCTTTCACCTGGATGACCAGTGCAGAAGTATGATGTCGTGATGCCCCCTTAGGCAGATCACAGACAAGGGTCTGTCACCTGGGAGACCAGTGCACAGTTATGATGTCACAATGCCCCCTTAGGCATATCACAGAGCAGGGTCTATCACCTGGGTGACTAGTGCAGATTTATGATGTCACAATGCCCCTTAGGCAGATCACAGACAAGGGTCTGTCACCTGGGTGACCAGTGCAGGTTTATGATGTCACCCTGACACCTTGGGCAGATAAGAGACAAGGGTCTGTCTCCTGGTTGAACAGTGCAGGGTTATGATATCACAATTCCCCCTTAGGCAGATCGCGGGCAATGGTCTGTCACCAGGGTGACCACTGCAGAGTTATGATGTCACAATGCCCTCTTAGGCATATCAAAGACAAGGGTCTGTGACCTGGGTGACAAGTTCAGAGTTATGATACCACAATGCCCCCTTAGGGAGATCACAGAAAAAGGCCCGTCACCTTGGTGACCAGTGCAGGCTTATGATGTCACAATGCCCCCTTAGGCAGATCAAAGACAAGGGTGTTTCACCTGGGTGACCAGTGCAGAGCTATGATGTCACAATGCCACCATAGGCAGATCTCATAGAAGGGTCTTTCACCTGGGTGACCAGTGCACAGCGATGATGTCTCAAAGCTCCTTAGGCAGATCACAGACAAGGGTCTGTCACCTGGGTTACCGGTGCTGAATTATGATGTCACAATGCCCCCTTAGGCAGATCACAGAGAATGGCCTTTCACCTGGGTAACCAGTGGAGAGTAATGATGTCACAATGCCCCCTTAGGCAGAACAGAGACAAGGGTCTGTCACCTGGGTGACCAGTGCGCAGTTATGATGTCACAATGCCCCCTTAGGCAGATCACGGACAATGGTCTGTCACCACAGTGACCAGTGCACAGTTATGATGTCACAGTGCCCCCTTACACAGATCAGAGACAAGGCTCTGTCACCTGGGTGGCCAGTGTAGAGTTATGCTGTCACAATGCCCCTTTAGGCAGATCACATGAAAGGGTCTGACACCAGAGGGACCAGTGCAGAGTTATGATCTCACAATGCCCCCATAGGCAGATCACAGACAAGGGTCTGTCACCTGGGTGAACAGTGAAGAGTTATGATATCACAATGCAGACTTAGGCAGATCACACAGAAGCGTATCGTACCTGGGTGACCCGTGCAGAGTTATGATGTCACTATGCACCATTAGGCAGATAACGGAAAAGCGAATGTCACCAGGGTGACCAGTGAAGAGTTATGATCTCACATTGCCACCATAGACAGTTAACAGACAAGGGTCTGTCACCTGGGTGACCAGGGAAGAGTTATGATGTCACAATGCCCCCTTAGGCAGATCACAGAGAGGGGTCTGTCACCTGGGTGACCAGTGCAGAGTCATGATTTCAAAATGACCCCTTAGGCAGATCACAGACCAGGGTCTGTCACCTGGATGACCAGTGCAGAGTTACGATGTCACAATTACCCCTTATGCAGATCACAAACAAGGGTCTGTCACCTGGGTGACCCGTGTGGAGTTATGATGTCACAAAGCCCCCTTAGGTAGGTCACAGACAAGGGTCTGTCACATGGGTTGCCAGTCCAGAGTTATGATGTCACAATACGCCCTTAGGCAGATCAAGGACAAGGGCCTGTCATCTGGGTGACCAGTGCAGAGTTATGATGTCACAATGCCCCCTTAGCCAGATCACATAGAAGGTTCTGTCTCGTGGATGACCACTGCACAGTAATGATGTCACTTTACCCCCTTAGGCAGACCACAGAGAAGGGTCTGCCACCGCGGTGTCCTGTGCAGAGGTATGATGTCACAATAAGCCCTTAGGCAGATCACAGACAAGGGTCTGTCATCTGGGTGACCAGTGCACAGTTTTGATGTCACAATGCCCCCTTAGGCAGATCACAGAAATGGGTACGTCACCACGGTAACCAGTGCAGAGTTCTGATGTCACAATGGCCCCTTAGTCAGATAAGAGACAAGGATCTGTCACCTGGGTGACCAGTGGAGAATTATGATGTCAAAATGCCCCCTTAGGCAGATCACAGAAATGGGTATGACACCACGGTGACCAGTGCAGGGTTAATGACACAATGGCCCCTTAGTCAGATAAGAGACAAGGATCTCTCACCTGGGTGACCAGTGCAGAGTTATGATGTCACAATGCCCCCTTAGGCAGATCACGAACAAGGGTCTGTCACCAGGATGACCAGTGCAGAGTTATTATGTCACAATGTGGCCTTAGGCAGATCACAGACAAGTGTCTGTGACCTGGGTTACCAGTGCAGAGTTATATTTTCACAATGCCCCCTTAGGCAGATCACATACAGGGGTCTTTCAACTGGGTGACGAGTGCAGAGTTATGATGTCACAATGCCCTCGTAGGCAGATTACAGACAAGGGTCTGTCACCTAGCTGACCAGTGCAGAGTTATAATGTCAAAATGCCCACTTCGGCAGATCAAATAAAAGGGTCTTTCAACTGGGTGACCAGTGCAGAGTTGTGATGTCACAATGCCCCGTTAGGCAGATCACAGACAAGGGTCTGTCACTTGGGTGACCAGGGCAGAGTGATAATGACACAATGCCCCCTCACGCAGATCACAGACAAGTGTGTGTCACCACGGTAACCAGTGCGCAGTTATGATGTCACCTTGCCCCCTTAGGCAGATCACTGACAAGGGTCGGTCACCTGGGTGACCAGTGCAGACTTATGATGTCACAATGCCCCCTTAGGCAGATCACGGACAAGGGTCTGTCACCAGGGTGACGAGTGCAGTGTTATGATGTCACAATGCCCCCTTAGGCATATCACAGACAAGGTTCTTTCCCCTGGGGAACCACTGCAGAGTTATGATATCACAATGCCCCCTTAGGCAGATCACAGACAAGGGCCTGTCACCTGGGTGACCAGCGCAGAGTTATGATGTCACAATGCACCGTTTGACAGATCACAGACAAGTGTCTGTCACCACGGTGACCAGTGCAGAGTTATGATGACACAATACCCCCTTAGGCAGATCACAGAAAAGGGTCTGTCACCAGGGTGACCATTGCAGAGTTATGTTGTCACAAGACCCCTTTAGGCAGATCACAAAGAAGCGTCTCTCACCGGGGTGACCCATGCTGAGTTATGATGTAACAATGCCCCATTAGGAAGATAACGGACAAGGAACTATCACCAGGGTGACCAGTGCAGAGTTAGAATGTCTCATTGCCCCCTTAGACAGATCACAGACAAGGGTCTGTCACCTGGGTGACCGGGGAAGGGTTATGATGTCACAATGGCCCCTTAGGCAGATCACCGACAAGCGTCTGTCACCTGGGTGACCAGTGTAGAATTATGATGTCACAATTTACCCTTAGGCAGATCACAAACAAGTGTCTGTCACCTGGGTGACCAGTGAAGAGTTATGATGTCACATTGCCCCTTTAGGCGGATCACAGACAAGGGTCTGTCACCTGGGTGTCCAGTGCACAGTTATGAAGTCACAATGGCCCCTTAGGCAGATCACAGCAAGGGTCTGTCACCACGGAGACCAGTGCAGAGTTCTGATGTTACAATGCCCCCTTAGGCAGATCACAGACAAGGGTCTGACACCTGGGCGACCAGTGCAGCGTTATAATGTCACAATGCCCAATTAGGCAAATCACAGACAAGGGTCTGTCACCGGGGTGACCACTGCACAGTTATGAAATCACAATTCTTCCTGAGGCAGATCAGAGACAAGGTTCTGTCACCAGGGTGTCCAGTGCGGAATTATGATGTCACAGTGCCCCCTTAGGCAGATCAAGGGCAAGGGTCTGTCACCAGGGTGACCATTGCGGAGTTATGATGTCACAATGCCCCCTTACACAGACCTCAGACAAGGGTCTTTCGCCTGGATGACCAGTGCAGAGTTAAGATGTCATAATGCCCCCTTAGGCAGATCACAGACTAGGGTCTGTCAACTAGGTGAACAGTGCAGAGTTGTGATGTCATAATGATCCCTTAGGCAGATCACAGACAAGGGCCTGTCTCCTGGGTGACCAGTGTAGAGCTATGATGTCACCATGCCCACTTAGGCAGATCAAAGACAAGGCCAGACACCCGGGTCACCAGGGCAAACTTATGATGTCACAATGCCCAATTAGGGAGATCAAAGACAAGGGCCTGTCACCGGGTTGCCCAGTGAAGAATTATGACATCACAGTGCCCCTTAGGCAGATCACAGGCAAGGGTCTGTCACCTGGGTGACCAGTGCAGAGTTATGATGTCACAATTCACTCTTAGGGAGATCACAGGCAAGGGTCTGTCACCTGGGTGTCCAGTGAAGGATTATGATGACACAATGCCCCCTTAGGCAGATAAAAGACAAGGGTCTGTCACATGGGTATCCAGTGAAGGATTATGATGACACAATGCCCCCTTAGGCAGATGCCAGAGAAGGGTCTGTCACCTGGGAGACCAGTGCACAGTTATGATGTCACAATGCCCCCTTAGGCATATCACAGACAAGGATCTGTCACCTGAGTTACCAGCGCATTGCTATGACGTCACAATGGCCCCTTAGGCAGATCTCAGACAAGGGTCTGTCACCTCGGTGACCAGTGCAGAGTTATGATGTCAAAATTCCCCCTTAGGCAGATCACAGACAAGGGTCTGACACCTGGGTGACCAGTGCAGGGTTATAATGTCACAATGCCCCCTTAGGCAGATCACAGACAAGGGTCTATCACCTGGTTGACCAGTGCAGGGTTATGATGTCACAATGCCCCTTAGGCACATCAGAGGGAAGGGTCTGTCACCTGGGAGACCAGTTCAGACTTATGATGTCACAATGCCCCCTTAGGCAGATCACGGGAAAGGGTCTGTCACCACGGTGACCAGTGCAAAGTTATGATGTCACAATGCCCCTTTAGGCCGATCAAAGAAAAGGGTCCGTCACTTGGGTGACCAGCACAGAGTTATGATATCACAATGCTCTCTTAGGCGGATCACACACAAGGGTCCGTCACTTGGGTGACCAGTGCAGAGTTATGATGTCACAATGCCCCCTTAGGCGGATCACATACAAGGGTCGGTCACCTGAGTGAGAAGTGCAGTGTTATAATGTCACAAGGCCCCCTTAGGCAGTTCAGAGACAAGGGTCTGTCACCTGGGTGACAAGTGCAGAGTTATGATGTCACAATGCCTCGTTAGGCAGTTCACAGACAAGGGTCTGTCACTTGGGTGACCAGTGCAAAGTTATGATGTCACAATTCCCCCTTAGGAGGATCACAGACAAGAGTCTGTCACCTGGGTGACCAGTGCAGAGTTATGATGTCACAATGCCCTCTTAGGCGGATCACAGACAAGGGTGTGTCACCACGGTGACCAGTGCGGAGTTATGATGTCAAAATGCCACCTTAGGCAGACCACAGACAAGGGTCTGTCACCAGGGTGACGAGTGCTGGGTTATGATGTCACAATTTCTCCTTAGGCAGATCACAAACAATGGTTTGTCACCTGGGTGACCAGTGCACAGTTATGATGTCACTTTGCCCCCTTAGGCAGATCACCGACAAGGGTCTGTCACCTGGTTGACCAGTGCACAGTTTTGATATCACAATGCCCCCTTAGGCAGATCATAGAAATGGGTATGTCACCACGGTGACCAGTGCGGAGTTATGATGTCACAATGCCCCCTTAAGCAGATCACACACAAGGGTGTGTCACCTGGGTGACCAGTGCCGAGTAATGATGTCACAAAGTCCCCTTAGGCAATTCACATAGAAGCATCCTTCACCAGGGTGACCAGTGCAGAGTTATGATGTCACAATGCCCCCTGAGGCAGATCACAGACAAGGGTCTGTCACATGTGTTACCAGTGCAGAGTTATGATGTCACAATACCCCCTTAGGCAGATCACGGATATGGGCCTGTCAACTGGGAGACCAGTGCAGAGTTTTGATTTCACAATGCCCCCTTCGGGAGATCACATAGAAGGTTCTGTCACCTGGATGACCACTGCAGGGTAATGATTTCACTTTACCCCCTTAGGCAGATCACAGACAATTATCTGTCACCTTGGTGACCAGTGCAGAGTTATGATGTCACAATGCCCCCTTAGGCAGATCACAGACAAGGGTCTCTCACCACGGTGACCACTACAGAGTTATTATGTTACAATGCCCCCTTAGGCAGATTACAGACAAGGGTCTGTCACCTGGGTGACCAGTGCAGAGTTTTGATGTCACAGTGCCCACTTGGGCAGAACACACAAAAGGGTCTGTCACCCGGGTGACCAGTGCACAGTAATGATGTCAAAATGCCCCCTTAGGCAGATCACAGACACGGGTCTGTCACTTCGGTGATCAGTGCAGAGTTATGATGTCACAATACCTCCTTAGGCAGATCACACACAAGGGTCTGTCACCTGGGTGACAAGTGCAATGTTATGATGTAACAATTCCCCCTCAGGCGGATGACAGACAAGGGTCTGTCACCTGGGTGAACAGTGCAGGATTTTGATGTCACAATGCCCTCTTAGACAGATCAGAGAGAAGGGTCTGTCTCCAGGGTGACCAGTGCAGATTTATGATGTCACAATGCCCCCTTAGGCAGATCACAGACAAGGTTCTGTCACCTGGATAACCAGTGCAGAGTTATGATGTCTCAATGACCTCTTAGGCAGATCACAAACAAGGGTCTGCCCCCTGTGTTATGAGTGCACAGTTATGATGTCACATTGCCACCTTAGGCAGATCATAGAAAAGGGTCTACCACCACGGTGACCAGTGCAAGGTTAGGATGTCACAATGCCCGCTTAGGCAGATCAAAGACAAGGGTCTGTCACCTGGGTGACCAGTGCAGGATTATGATGTCACAACGGCCCCTTACGCAGCTGAAACAGAAGGGTCTCTATGCTAGCTGAGCAGTGTAGTGTTATGATGTCACAATGGCGCCTTAGGCTAATCACAGTCAAGGGTCTGTAACCACGGTGACCAGTGCATATTTATGATGTCACAATATCCCCTTAGGTAGATCAAAGACATGGGTCTGTCACCTCGGTGACCAGTGCAGAGTTATGATGTCACTATGCCCCCTTATGCAGATCACAAACAAGAGTCTGTCACATGGGTCACCAGTGCAGAGTTATGATGTCACAATTACCCCTTAGACAGATCACATACAAGGGTCTGTCACCTAGGTGACCCGGGTAGAGTTATGATGTCACAATGCCCCCATAGGCACATCACAGATAAGGGTCTTTCACCTGGGTGACCAGTGCAGAGTTATGATGTCACAATGCCCCCTTAGGCAGATCCCAGAAAAGGGTCTTTCACCTTGGTGACCAGTGCAGAGTTTTGATGTTCCAATGGCCCCTTACGCAGATCACAGGCCAGGGTCTGTCACCATGGTGCCAAGTGCAGATTTATGAGGTCAGAACGCCCCCTTAGGCAGATCAAGGACAATGGTCTGTCACCTCGGTGACCAGTGCAGAGTTATGATATCACAATGCCCCAATAGGCAGATCACAGAGAAGGGTCTGTCACCTGGGTGACCCGTGCAGGGTTATGATGTCACCATGCCCCCTTAGGCAGATGAGAGACAAGGGCCTGCCACCTGGGTGAGCAGTGCAGATTTATGATGTCACAGTGCCACCTTCGGCAGATCACAGAAATGGGCCTGTCACCCCGGTGACCAGTGCAAAACTATGATGTCACAATGCACCCTTAGGCAGATCACAGACAAGGGTCTGTCATCTGGGTGACCAGTGCAGCATCATGGTGTCCCAATGCCCCCTTAGGCAGATTAGAAAAAAGGGTCTCTCACCTGGCTGACCACTGCAGAGTTATGATGTCACAATACTCCCTTAGGCCGATCACAGACAAGGGTCTGTAACCTGGGTGACCAGTGCAGAATTCAGATACCACAATGCACCCTTAGGCAGATCACAGACAAGGGCCTGTCAACTGGGTGACTAGTGCAGACTTATGATGCCACAATGCACCCTTAGGAAGATCACAGACAAGGGTCTTTAACCTGGGTGACAAGTGCAGATTTATGATGTCACAATGCCCCCATAGGCAGATCACAGACATGGGTCCGTCACCTGGGTGACCAGTGCACACTTATGATGTCACAATGCCCCCTTTGACAGATAACAGACATGTGTCTGTCAACACGGTGACCACTTCAGAGTTATGATGTCACAATGCACCCTTTGGCAGATCACGGGCAAGGGTCTGTCACCAGGGTGACCAGTGCAGAGTGGTGATATCACAATGCCCCCTTAGGCAGATCTCAGACAAGGGTCTGTCACCTGGATGACAAGAGCAGAGTTATGATGTCACAATGCCCGCTTAGGCAGATCACAGACAAGGGTCTCTCACCTGGGTGAACAGTGCAGCGTTATTATGTCACAATGCCCCTTAGACAGATCACTGACAAGGGTCTGTCACCTGTTTGATCAGTGAAGATTTATGATGTCACAATGCAGACTTAGGCAGATCACAGACAAGGGTCTGTCACCTGTGTGACCAGGGTAGGGTTGTGATGTCACAATGCCCCTTTAGGCAGATCACACACAAGCGTATCTCACCTGGGTGACCCGTGCAGAGTTATGATGTCACAATGCCCCATTAGGCAGATAAGTGACAAGGGACTGTCACCTGGTTGACCAGTGTAGTGTTATGATGTCACAATGCCCTCTTAGGCAGATCAGAGAAAAGGGTCTGTCACCTGGCTGACCAGTGCAGAGTTAGGATGTCACAATGCCCCCTTAGGCAGATCACAGACAAGGGTCTGTCACCTGGGTGACCAGTGCAGAGTTTAGATATCACAATGCCCCCTTAGGCAGATCACAGACAAGGGTCTGAAACCTGGGTGACCAGTGCAGGGTTATGATGTCACAATGCCCCTTTAGGCAGATCACACACAAGCGTATCTCACCTGGGTGACCCATGCAGAGTTATGAGGTCACAATGCCCCATTAGGCAGATAACGGACAAGGGACTGTCACCAGGGTGACCAGTGCAGAGTTATGAGGTGTCAATGCCCCCTTGGACAGATAACCGACAAGGGTATGTCACCTGGGTGACCAGTGAAGAGTTATGATGTCACAATGCCCCCTTAGGCAGATCACTGACAGTGGTCTGTCACCTGGGTGTCCAGCGCAGAGTTATGATGTCACAATGACGCCTTAGGGAGATCACACACAAGGTTCTGTCACCTGGGTGACAAGTGCAGATTTATGATGTCACAATTACCCGTTAGGCAGATCATAGGCAAGGGTCTGTCAACTCTGTGACACATGCGGAGTTATGATGTCACAATGCCCCCTTAGGCAGATCACAGAGAAGGGTCTTTAACCTGGGTGACCAGTGCAGAGTTATTATATCACAATGCCCCTTTAGGCAGATCACAGACAAGGGCCTGTCATCTGGGTGACCAGCGCAGAGTTATGATGTCACAATGCCCCCTTAGGCAGATCACGGGCAAGGGTCTGTCACCAGGGTGACCAATGCAGAGTTATGATGTCACAATGCCCCCTTATGCATATCACAGACAAAGGACTGTCACCTGGGTGACCAGAGGAGAGTTATGATATCACAATGCCCCCTTAGGCAGATCACAGACAAGGGACAGTGAAATGGGTGAACAGTGCAGAGTTATGGTGTCACAATGCACCCTTAGGCAGATCACATAAAAGTGTCTGTCACCTGGGAGACCAGTGCAGGTTTATGATGTTACAATGCCCCCTTAGGCAGATCAGAGTCAAGGGCCTGTCACCTGGGTGTCCAGTGCAGAGTTATGATGTCACAATCCCCCTTAGGCAGATCATAGACATCGGTTTGTCACCTATGTGACCCGCGCGGAGTTAGGATGTCACAATGCCACCATAGTCAGGTCACAGACAAGGGTCTTTAACCTGGGTGACTAGTGCAGAGTTAGGATGTCACAATGCCCCCTTAGGCAGATCACAGACAAAGTTCTGTCACCTGGGTGACAAGTGCACAGTTATGATGTCACAATGCCACCTTAGGCAGATCACAGAAATGGGCCTGTCACCCCGGTGACCAGTGCAAAACTATGATGTCACAATGCACCCTTAGGCAGATCACAGACAAGGGTCTGTCATCTGGGTGACCTGTGCAGCATTATGGTGTCCCAATGCCCCCTTAGGCAGATTAGAAAAAAGGGTCTGTCACCTGGCTGACCAGTGCAGAGTTATGATGTCACAATGCTCCCTTAGGACGATCACAGACAAGGGTCTGTAACCTGGTTGACCAGTGCAGAATTCAGATACCACAATGCACCCTTAGGCAGATCAGAGACAAGGGCCTGTCACCTTGGTGACTAGTGCAGACTTATGATGCCACAATGCACCCTTAGGAAGATCACAGACAAGGGTCTTTAACCTGGGTGACAAGTGCAGAGTTATGATGTCACAATGCCCCCTCAGGCAGATCACAGACAAGGGTCTGTCACCTGGGTGACAGGTGCAGGGTTACGATATCACAATGCACCCTTAGGCAGATAACAGACAAGGGTCTGTCACCTGGTTGAACAGTGCAGAGTTAAGATGTCACGATGCCCCCTTAGGCAGATCACAGACAAGGGTCTTTTACCTGGGTGACAAGTGAAGATTTATGATTTCACAATGCTACATTAGGCAGATCACAGACAAGGGTCCATCAACTGGGTGACCAGTGCACAGTTGTGAGGTCACAATGCCCACTTAGACAGATCACAGCCCAGGGTTTGTCACGATGGCGACCAGTGCAGATTTATGATGTCACAATGCACCCTTAGGTTGATCACAGAGAGGGGTCTGTCAACTGGGTTACCAGTGCTGAGTTATGATGTTACAATTCTGGCTTAGGCATTTCACAGAAAAGGGACTGCCACCTGGGTGACCAGTGCAGGGTTATGATGTCACTATGCCCCTTTAGGCAGATCACAGACAACGGTCTCACACCTGGGTAACCCGTGCAGAGTTATGATGTCACAGTGCCCCCTTAGGCAGATCACAGAAAAGGGTCTGTCACCTGGGTGATAAGGGCAGAGTTATGATGTCACAATGTCCCCTTAGGCAGATCACAGACAAGGGTCCATCACTTGGGGGAGCAGTGCAGACTTATGATGTCACAATGCCCTCTTAGGCATATCAAAGACAATGGTCTGTCACCTGGGTGACCAGTGCAGAGTTATGATGTCACAATGGCCCCTTAGGCAGTTCACAGACTAGCGTCTGTCACCACAGTCACAATTGCAGAGTTATGATGTCACAATGCCCCCTTAGGCTGATCAGAGACAAGGGTCTGTCAACTGGGTGACCAGTGCAGAGTTATGATGTCACAATGCAGACTTAGGCAGATCACAGGCAAGGGTAGGTCACCTGGGTGACCAGTGCAGGTTTATGATGTCACAATGACACATTAGGCAGTTCAGAGACAAGGGTCTGCCACCTGGGTAACCAGTGCATAATTATGAAGTCACAATGCTCCGTTTAGCAGATCAAGGACAAGGGTCTGTCACCAGGGTGACCAGTGCAGAGTTAGGATGTCACAATGCCCCCTTAGGCAGATCACAGAAAACGGACTGTCACCTGGGTGAACAATGCAGAATTATGATATCACAATGCCACCTTAGGCAGATCACAGACAAGGGCCTGTATCCTGGGTGACCAGTGCAGGGTTATGATGTCACAATGGAGACTTAGGCAGATAAGAGACTACGGACTGTCACCAGGATGACCAGTGCAGAGTTATGGTGTCACAATGCCCCCTTAGACACATCACAGGCCAGGGTCTGTCACCTGGGTGACCCGTGTATAGTTATGATGTCACAATGTCCCCGTAGGCAGATCACAGACAAGAGTCTGTCACCTGGGTTACCAGTGCAGAGTTATGATGTCACAATGCCCCCTTAGGCAGATCACAGACAAGTTTCTGTCAACAGTGTGACCCGTGAACAGTTATGATGTCATAATGCCCCCTTAGGAAGATCACAGACAGGGGCCTCTCACCACGGTGACCAGTGCAGAGTTATGAAGTCAAAATGCCGCCTTAGGCAGATCAAAGACAAGGGTATGTCACCTTGGTGTCCAGAGCCGAATTATGATGTCACAATGGCCCCTTAGTCAGATCAGAGACAAGGTTCTGTCACTTGGGTGACCAGTGCAGGGTTGTGATGTCACAATGCCTCCTTAGGCAGATCACAGACAATGGTCTGTCACCTGGGTGACCCATGCAGAGTTATGATGTCACAATGCCTCCTTAGGCAGATACCGGAGAAGGGACTGTCACCTGGGTGTCCAGTAAAGAGTTATGATGTTACAATGCCCCTTTAGGCAGATCACAGACAGGGGTCTGTCACCTGGGTGACAAGTGCAGAGCTACGATGTCACAATGACCCCTTAGGCAAATGAAAGACAAGGGTCTGTCACCTGTTTTACCAGGGCAGAGTTGTGATGTCACAATGCCCCCTTAGGCAGATCACAGACAAGGGTCTGTCACCTGGGTGACCACTGAAGTGTTGTTATGTCAAAATGCCCCCTTAGACAGATAACAGTCAAGGGGCTGTCACCCGGGTGACAAGCGCCGAGTTACGATGTCACAATGCCCCCTGAGACAGATCACAGACAAAGGTCGGTCAGCTGGGTGACAAGTGCAGATTTATGATGTCACAGTGCTCACTTAGTCAGATCAAAGACGAGGGTCAGTCACCTGGGTGACCAGGGCAGAATTATCATGACACAATGACCCTTAGGCAGATCACAGATAAGGTTCTGTCACCTGGGTGAACAGTGCCGAGTTATGACGTCATAATGCAGACTTAGGCAGATCAAAGACAAGGGTAGGTCAGCTGGGTGACCAATGCAGGGTTATGACGTCACAATGCCACATTGGGCAGTTCAGAGACAAGGGTCTGTCACCTGGGTGACCAGTGCAGAATTATGAAGTCACAATGCCCCCTTGAAGATCAAGGACAAGTGTCTGTCACCAGGGTGACCAGTGCAGAGTTGGGATATCACAATGCCCCCTTAGGCAAATCACAGACAAGAGACTGTCACCTGGGTGAACAATGCAGAATTATGATATCTCAATGCCACCTTAGGCAGATCACAGACAAGGGCCTGTATCCTGGGTGACCAGTGCAGAGTTATGATGTCACAATGCCACCTTAGGCAGATCACAGACAAGGGTCTGTCACCTGAGTTACCAGTGCAGAGTGATGATGTCACAATACCCCTTAGGCTGATCACAGACAAGGGTCTGTCACCTGGTTGACCAGTGTAGAGTTATGACGTCACAATGCCCCCTTAGGCGGATCACAGACAAGGGTCTGTCACCTGTGTGTCCCGTGCAGTGTTATGAAGTCACAATGCCCCCTTAGGCAGATCACAGACAAGGGTCTGACAGCTTCGTGATCTGTGCAGAGTTATGAGGTCACAATTCCCCCTTAGGCAGATCACAGACAAGGAGCTGCCACCTTGGTGCCCAGTGCAGAGTTATGATGTCACAATGCCCCCTTAGGCAGATCACAGACAAGGACCTGCCACCTGGGTGCCCAGTGCAGAGTTATGATGTCACAATGCCCCGTTAGCAGATCACAGGCAAGGGTCTGTCAACTGGGTGACCAGTGAAGAGTTTTGATGTCACAATGCCGCTTAGTCAGCTCACAGATGAGGGTCTGTCACCTGGGTGACCAATGCAGAGTTATGATGTCACAATGCCCCCTTCGACAGATCAAAGACAAGGGTCTGTCACCTCGGTGTGGAGTGCAGAGTTATGATGTGACAATGCCCCTTTGACAGATCACAGAAAAGGGTCTGTCACCTGGGTGGCCAATGCAGATTTATGATGCCTCAATGCCCCCATAGGCAGATCACAGGCAAGGGTCTGCCACCTGGGTGACCATTGCAGAGTTACGATGTCACAATGCCCCCTTAGGCAGATGATAGAGAGGGGTCTGTCACCTGGGTGACCAGTGGAGGCTTGTAATGTCACAATGCCCCCTTAGGCAGATCAGAGACAAGGGTCTGACAACTGGGTGACCATTGCATAGTTATGATGTCACAATGCCCCCTTAGGCAAATCACAGACAACGGTCTGTAACCAGGGATACTAGTGCAGAGTTGTGATGTCACAATGCCCCCTTAGTCAGATCAGAGACAAAGGTCTGTCACCAGGGTGACCAGTGCAGACTTATGATGTCACAATTCACCGTTTGACAGATCACAGACAAGTGTCTGTCACCCCGTTGACAAGTGCAGAGTTATGATGTTACAATGCCCCCTTAGGAGGATCACAAACAAGGGTCTGTCACCTGGGTGACCAGTGCAGGCTTATAATTTCTCAATGCCCGCTTATGGAGATCAGAGACAAAAATCTGCCACCTGCGTGACCAGTGCAGAGTTATGATGTCACAATGCCCCCTTAGGCAAATCACAGACAAGGGTCTGTAACCAGGGAGACTAGTGCAGACTTATGATGTCACAATGCCCCCTTAGGTAGATCAGAGACAAGGGTCTGTCACCAGGGTGACCATTGCAGAGTTATGATGTCACAATTCCCCCTTAGGCAGATCACGGAAAAGGGTCTTCCACTCGGGTGACGAGTGCAGAATTATGATGTCACAATGACCCCTTAGGATGATCAAAGACAATTGTCTGTCACCTTGCTAACCAGGGCACAGTTATGATGTCACAATACCACTTAGGGAGATCAGAGACAAGGGTCTCTCACCACGGCAACCAGTGCAGAGTTATGATGTCACACTGCCCCCTTAGGCAGATGACAGACAAGGGTCTGTCACCACGGTGACCAGTGCAGAATTATGATCACAATGCCCCCTTAGGCAGATCACAGACAAGGGTCTGTCACTTGGGTGACCAGTACACAATTATGATGTCACCGTGCACCCTTAGGGAGATCACAGGCAATGGTCTCTCACCACAGAGACCAGTGCACAGTTATGATGTCACAATGCCCTCTTACGCAGATGACAGACAAGGGTCTGTCACAACGGTGACCAGTGCAGATTTATGATATCACAATGCCCCCATAGGCAGATCACAGACAAGGGTGTGTCACCTGGGTGACCAGTGCACAGTTAGGAAGTCACAATGCCCCCTGAGGCAGATCACAGGCAAAGGTGTGTCACTTTGGGGACCAGTGCAGAGTTATGATGTCAGAAGGCCGCCTTAGGCAGATCAGAGACAAGCGTCTGTCACCTGGGTGACCAGAGCAGAGCAATGATGTCACAATGCCCCCTTAAGCAGATCACAGACAAGGGTCTGTAACCAGGGTGACCAGTGCAGAGTTGTGATGTCACAATGCCCCCTTAGGCAGATCAAAGGCAAGGGTCTGTCACCTGGGTGACTAGTGCAGAGTTTTGATGTCACAATGCCCCCTTAGGCAGATGACATACAAGGGTCTGTCACCTGAATGACCAGTGCAGAGTAATGATGTCACAATGCCCACTTAGGCAGATCACAGACAAGGGTCTCTCACCTGGCTGACCAGTGCACAGTTATGATGTCACAATGCACCCTTAGGGAGATCACAGGCCATGGTCTCTCACTGCGGTGACCAGTGCAGAGTTGTGATGTCACAATGCCTCCTTAGGCAGATCACAGACAATTTTCTGTCACCTGGGGTACAAGTGCAGAGTTATGATGTAACAATGCCCCCTTAGGCCGATCACAGAGAAGGTCTGCTACCTAGGGGACCCATGCAGGGTTATGATATCACAGTGCCCTCTTAGGCAGATCAGAGACAACGGTGTGTCACCACGGTGACCAGTGCAGAGATATGATGAAACAATGCCCCTTTAGGCAGATCACAAACAATGGTCTGTCACCTGGGTGGCCAGTGCAGAGTTATGATGTCACAATGCCCCTTTAGGCAGATCACAGAAAAGGTTGTGTCACCACGTTGACCAGTGCAGAGATATGACGTCACAATGCCCCTTTAGGCAGATCAAAGACAACGGTCTGTCACCTAGGTGACCAGTGAAGAGTTGTGATGTCACAATGCCCCCTTGGGCAGATTACAGACAACAGTATGTCACTTAGGTGACCAGTGCAGAGTTACGATGTCACAATAACCCCTTAGGAAGATCACAGACAAGGGTCTCACCACGGTGACCAGTGCAGAGTTATGATGTCACAATGACCCCATAGGGAGATTACAGACAAGGGTTTGCCAGCTGGGTGACCAGTGCTGAGTTATGATGTCACAATGCCCCCTTAGGTAGATCACAGACATGGTTCTGTCACATGGGTGACCAGTGCAGGTTTATGATGTCATAATGCCCCCTTAGGCAGATCCCGGACAAGGGTCGGTCACCAGGGTGACCAGTGCAGAATTATGATGTGACAATGCCCCCTTAGGCAGATCACAGACAAGGGTCTGTCACCTGCGTGACCAGTGCACATTTATGATGTCACAATGCCCCCTTAGGCAGATCAAAGACAAGGGTCTGTCACCACGGTGACCAGTGCAGAGTTATGATGTCACAATGCCCCCTAAGGCAGATCAGAGACAAAGGTCTCTCACCATGGTGACCGGTGCAGAGTTATGATGTCACAATCCCCCTTAGGGAGATTACAGACAATTGTCTGTGAGCTGGGTCACCAGTGCTGACTTATGATGTCAAATAGCCCCCTTAGGAAGATCACAGACAAGGCTCTGTCACCTGGGTGACCAGTGCAGAATTATGATGTCACAATGCCACCTTAGGGAGTTCACATACAAGGGTCTTTCTCCTGGGTGACCAGTGCAGAGTTATGATGTCACAATGCCCCCTTAGGCAGATCATGGACAGAGGTCTGTCAACAGGATGACCAGTGCAGAGTTATGATGCCACAATGCCCCCTTAGGCAAATTACGGGCAAGGGTCTGTCACCGGGGTGACCAGTGCAGAGTTGTGATGTCACAATATCCACTTAGGCAGATCGCAGACAAGGGCCTGTCACCTGGGTGACCCGTGCAGAGTTATGATGTCACAATGCCCCTTAGGCAGATCAAAGACAAGGGTTTGTCACCTGGGTGTGCAGTGAGGAATTATGATGTCACAATGCCCCCTCAGGCAGATCACAAACAGAGGTGTGTCACCTGGGTGACGAGTGCACACTTATGATGTTACTTTGCCCCTTAGGCACATCACAGACAAGGATCTGTCACCATGGTGACCAGTGTAGAGCTATGACGCCACAATGCCCCTTAGGCATATCACAAACAAGGGTCTGTCACCTGGGTGATGAGTGCTGAGTTATGAAGTCACAATGCCCCCTTAGGCAGATCACAGAAAAGGGTGTGTCACCACGGTGACCAGTGCAGAGCTCTGATGTCACAATGCCCCGTTAGGCAGATCACAGACAAGGGTCTGTCACCTGGGTGACGCGTGCTGAATTGTGATGTCACAATGCCCCCTTAGGCAGATCACAGACAAGGTTCTGTCAGCTGGGTGACCAGTGCAGTGTTATGATGTCAAAATGCCTCCATAGACAGATCAGAGAAAAGGGTCTGTCACCTGGATGACCAGTGTAGAGTTATGATGTCACAATGCCCTCTTAGGCAGATCACGGACAGGGGTCTGTCACCAGGGTGACCAGTGCAGAGTTATGATGTCACAATGCCCCCTTAGGCAGATCACGGCAAGGGTCTGTCACCAGGATGACCAGGGCAGAGTTATGATGTCACTTTACCCCCTTAGGCAGATGACAGACAAGACTCCATCACCACGGTGACCAGTGTAGAGTTTTGATGTCACAATGCCCCCTTAGGCAGATCACAGAAAATAGTCTGTCACCTGGGTGAACAGCACACAGTTATTATGTCTCAATGCCTCTTAGGCAGATCACAGAAATGGGTATGTCACCACGGTGAGCAGTGTAGAGTTATGATGTCACAATTACCCTTAAGCAGATCACAGACAAGGGTCTGTCACCTATGTGACGAGTGCTGAGTTATGATGTCAAAATGCCCCCTTAGGCAGATCACAGACAAGCGTCTTTCACCTTGGTGACCAGTGCAAAGTTTTGATGTCACAAGTCCTCCTTAGGCAGATCACAGACAAGAGTCTGTCACCTGGGTGTCAAGTGCAGAGTTATGATGTCACAATGCCCACTTATACGGATCATAGACAAGGGTCTGTCACCACGATGACCAGGGCTGAGTTATGATGTCACAATGCTCCCTAAAGCAGATCACAGACAAGGGTCTGTAACCTAGGTGACGAGTGCTGTGTTATGATTTCTCAAGGCCCCCTTAAGCAGATCACAGACAAGGTTCTGCCACCTGGGTGACCAGTGCAGGGTTATGATGCCACAATGCCTCCTTAGTCAGATAAGAGACAAGGGTCTGTCCCCTAGGTGACCAGTGCAGAGTTATGATGTCACAATGCCCCCTTAGGCAAATCATAGACAGGAGTCTGTCACCAGGGTGACAAGTGCAGAGTTATGATGTCACAATGCCACCTTAGGCAGATCACGGACAAGGGTCTGTCACCTGCGTGACCAGTGCACAGTTATGATGTCACAGTGCCCACTTAGGCAGAGCACAGACAAGGGTCTGTCACCTGTGTGACCCGTGCACTGTTATGATGTCACAATGCCCCATTAGGCAGATCACAGACAGGGTTCTGTCGCTTGGGTGATCAGTGCAGATTTATGATGTCACAATGCCCCCTTAGGCAGATTACATACAAGGGTCTGTCACCTGGAAGTGCAGGGCAGAGTTATGATGTCACAATGCCCACTTATGCAGATTACAGACAAGGGCCTGTCACCTGGGTGACCCGTGCAGAGTTATGATGTCACAATGCCCCTTAGGCAGACCAAAGACAAGGTTCTGTCACCTGGGTGTCAAGTGCACAGTTATAATGTCACAATGCCCTCTTAGGCAGATCACAAACAAAGGTCTGTCACCTGGGTGACCAGTGCACAGTTATGATGTCACTTTGCTCCCTTAGGCAGATCACAGACAAGGGTCTGTCGCCGCGGTGACCAGTGCAGGGTTATGTTGTCACAATGCCCTCTTTCACAGATCAGAGACAATGGTCTGTCACCTGGGTGACCTGTGCAGAGTTATGATGTCACTTTGACCCCTTAGGCAGATCACAGACAAGGGTCTGTCACCTGGGTGACCAGTGCAGTATTATGATGTCACAAAGCCCCCATAGGCAGATCAGAGACAAGGGTCTGTCTCCTGGGTGACCAGTGTAGAGTTATGATGTCACAATGCCCCTTTAGGCAGATTACGGACAAGGGTCTGCCACCTTGGTAACCAGTGCAGTGTTGTGATGTCACAATGCCACATTAGGCAGATCACGGATAAGGTTCTGTCACCTGGGTGATCAGTGCAGAGGTATGATGTGACAATGCCCCATTAGACAGACCACAGACAAGGTTCTGTCACCTGGGCGACCAGTGCAGCGTTATGATGTCACAATGCCCCCTCAGGCAGATCACATACAAGAGTCTGTCACCTGGAAGTCCAGGGCAAAGTTGTGATGTCACAGTGCCCACTTAGGCAGTTCACAGACAAGGGCCTGTCACCTGGGTGACCCGTGCAGAGTTGTGATGTCACAATGCCCCTTAGGCAGATCAAAGACAAGGGTCTGCCACCTGGGTGTCCAGTGCACAGTTATGATGTCACAATGCCCCCTTAGGCAGATCACAAACTTAGGTCTGTCACCTGGGTGACCAGTGCACAGTTACTATGTGACTTTGCCCCCTTAGGCAGATCACAGACATGGGTCTTTCACCACGGTGACCAGTGCAGAGTTATGATGTCACAATGCCCCTTAAGCAGATTACAGAGAAGGGTCTGTCACCTGTCTGACCAGTGCAGAGTTATGATGTTGCAATACCCCCTTAGGCTGATCAGAGACAAGGGTGTGTCACCTGAGTGACCAGTGAAGAATTAGGATGTGACAATGCCCCCTTAGGCAGATCACGGTCAAGGGTCTGTCACCAGGGTGACCACTGTAGGCTTATGATGTCACAATGTCCCCTTAGGCAGACCACCATCAGGGTCTGTCATCTGGAAGACCCGTGCAGAGTTATGATGTCACAATGCCCCCTTAGGCAGATCACGGACAAGGGTCTGTCATCACGGTCACCAGTGCAGAGTTATGATGACACAATTCCCCCTTAGGCAGATCACAGACAAGGTTCTGTCACCTGGGTGACCAGTGCTGGGTTATGATGTCATAATGCCCCCTTAGGGAGATCACAGGCTAGGGTCTCTCGCCACGGTGACCAGTGTAGAAATATGATGTCAAAATGCCCCCTTAGGCATATCACAGTCAAGGGCCTGCCACCTGGGTGACCAGCGCAGAGTTATGAAGTCACAATATTCCTTAGGCAGATCAGAGACAAGGGTCCGAAACCTGGGTGTCCCGTGCGGAGTTATGATGTCACAATGCCCCCTTACGCAGATCACAGACAAAGGTCTGTCACCTGGGTGACCAGTGCAGAGTTATGATGTCACAATCCCTCCTTATGCAGATCACATACAAGGATCTTTCACCAGGGTGACATGTGAACAGCTATGATGTCACAATGCCCCCTTAGGCAGATCACAGAGAAGGGTCTGTCACGACAGTGACCAGTGCAGAGTTATGATGTCACAATGGTCCCTTAGGCATATCACAGAAAAGGGCCTGTCACTTGGGTGTCCAGTGCTGAGTTGTGATGTCACAATACCCTCTTGGGGTGATCACAGACAATGGCCTGTACCCTGCGTTACCAGGGCAGATTATGATGTCAAATTGCCCCCTTTGGCAGATCAGAGACATGGGTTTGTCACCTGGTTGACCAGTGCAGAGTTAAGATGTCACAATGCCCACATAGGAAAATCACGGACAAGGGTGTCTAACCAGGGTGACCAGTGCAGAGTTATGATGTCACAATTCCCTATAGGCAGATCACGGAGAAAGGTCTGTCACCTGGGTGACCAGTGCACAGTTATGATATCACTTTGCCCCCTTAGGCAGATCAGAGACAAGGGTGTGCCACCACGGTTACTAGTGCTGATTTATGATGTCACAATGACCCCTCAGGCAGACAAGGGTCTGTCACCTGGGTGACCAGTGCAGAGTTATGATGTCACAATGCCCCCTTAGGCAGATCACAGACAAGGGTCTCTCACCACGATGACCAGTGGAGAGTTATGATGTTACAATGCCCCCTTAGGCAGATCACACAAAAGGGTGTGTCACCTGGGTGACCAGTGCAGAGTTATGATGTCACAATGCCCCCTTATGGGGATCACCGACAAGGGTCTGTCAACTGGGTAACCTGTGCAGGGTTATGATGTCACAATGCCCCCTTAGGCAGATCAGAGACAAGGGTCTGTTACCTGGGTGACCATTGCAGGGTGATGATGTCACAATGCCCTCTTCGGCAGATCATGGACAAGGGTCTATCAGCAGAGTGACCAGTGCAGAGTTAGGATGTCACAATACCCCCTTAGGGAGATCACGGACAAGGAACTGTAACCTGGGTGTCCAGTGAAGAGTTATGATGTCAAAATACCCCCTTAGGCAGATCACGGACAAGGGTCCATCAGCAGAGTTACCAGTGCCGTGTTAGGATGTCACAATGCCCACTTAGGCAGATTACAGACAAGGGCCTGTCACCTGTCTGACCCGTGAAGTGTTATGATGTCACAATGCCCCTTAGGCAGGTCAAAGACAAGGGTCTGTCACCTGGGTGTCCAGTGCACTGTTATCATCTCACAATGCGCCCTTAGGCAAATCACAGACAAGGGTCTGTCACCCGGGTGACCATTGCAGATATATGATGTCACAATGCCCCCTTAGGCAGATCAGAGACAAGGGTCTGTCACCTGGGTGTCCAGTGCAGAGTTATGATGTCACAATGCCCCTTAGGCAGACCACAGTCAAGGGTCTATAACCAGGGTGACCAGTGCAGAGTTATGATGTCACAATGTCCCTTTAGGCAGATCACATACAAGGGTCTGTCACCTGGATGACCAGTGGAGAGTTATGAATTCACTTTACCCCCTTAGGCAGATTACAGACAAGGGTCTGTCACCTACGTGAGGAGTGCTGAGTTATGATGTCAAAATGCCCCCTTAGGCAGATCACAGACAAGCGTCTTTCACCTCGGTGACCAGTGTAGAGTTTTGATGTCACAAGGCCTCCTTAGGCAGATCACAGACAATAGTCTGTCATCTGGGTGTCAAGTGCAGAGTTATGATGTCACAATGCCCACTTATACGGATCATAGACAAGGGTCTGTCACCACGATGACCAGTGCAGAGTTATGATGTCACAATGCTCCCTTAAGCAGATCACAGACAAGGGTCTGTAACCTAGGTGACGAGTGCATGGTTATGATTTCTCAAGGCCCCCTTAGGCAGACCACAGACAAGGTTCTGTCACCTGAGTGACCAGTGCAGGGTTATGATGCCACAATGCCCCCTTAGGCAGATAAGAGACAAGGGTCTGTCACCTAGGTGACCAGTGCAGAGTTATGATGTCACAATGCCTCCTTAGGCAAATCATGGACAGGTGTCTGTCACCTGGGTGACCAGTGCAGAGTTATGATGTCACAATGCCCCCTTAGGCAGATCACGGACAAGGGTCTGTCACCTACATGACCAGTGCACAGCTATGATGTGACAATGCCCACTTAGGCAGATCACAGACAAGGGCCTGTCACCTGTGTGACCCATGCATTGTTATGATGTCACAATGCCCCTTAATCTGATCAAAGACAAGGGTTTGTAACCTGGGTGTCCAGTGCAGAGTTATGACGTCACAATGCCCCCATAGGCAGATCAAAAACAAGGGTCTGTCACCTGCGTGACCAGTGCACAGTTTTGATGTCACTTTGTCCCCTTAGGCAGATCACAGAAAAGGGTGTGTCACCACGGTGACCAGTGCAGAATTTTGATGTCACAAAGCCACCTTAGGCAGATCACAGACAAGGGTCTGTCACCTGGGTGACGAGTGCTGGGTTATGATATCACAAAGCCCCCATAGGCATATTAGAGATAAGGGTCTGTCACCAGGGTGTCCAGTGCAGAGTTATGATATCACAATGCCCCCTAAGGCAGATCACGCACAAGGGTCTGTCACCTGGGTGACCAGTGCAGAGTTATGATGTCACAATGAACCATTAGGCAGATCACAGACAAGGTTCTGTCACCTGGGTGACCAGTGCAGAGTTATGATGTCACAATATCCCCTTAGGCAGATCACAAAAAAGGGTCTGTCACCTGGAATTCCAGTGCAGAGTTATGATGTCACAATGCCCACTTATGCAGATTACAGACAAGGGCCTGTCACCTGGCTGACCCGTGCAGAGTTATGATGTCACAATGCCCCTTAGGCAGATCAAAGACAAGGGTCTGTCACCTGGGTGACCAGTGCACAGTTATGATGTCACTTTGCTCCCTTAGGCAGATCACAGACAACGGTCTGTCGCCGCGGTGACCAGTGCAGGGTTATGATGTCACAATGTCCCCTTTCACAGATCAGAGACAAGGGTCTGTCACTTGGGTGACCTGTGCAGAGTTATGATGTCATTTTGCCCCCTTAGGTAGATCACAGACAAGGGTCTGTCACCTGGGTGACCAGTGCAGTGTTATGATGTCACAAAGCCCCTATAGGCAGATCAGAGACAAGGGTCTGTCTCCTGGGTGTCCAGTGTAGAGTTATGATGTCACAATTCCCCCTTAGGCAGATCACGGAGAAGGGTCTGCTACCTTCGTAACTAGTGCAGTGTTATGATGTCACAATGCCACATTAGGCAGATCACGGATAAGGGTCTGTCACCTGGGTGACCAGTGCAGAGTTATGATGTGACAATGCCCCGTTAGACAGATCACAGACAAGGCTCTGTCACCTGGGTGACCAGTGCAGCATTATGATGTCACAATGCCCCCTCAGGCAGATCACATACAAGAGTCTGTCACCTGGAAGTCCACGGCAGAGTTATGATGTCACAATGCCCACTTAGGCAGTTCACAGACAAGGGCCTGTCACCTGGGTGACCCGTGCAGGGTTATGATGTCACAATGCCCCTTAGGCAGATCAAAGAAAAGGGTCTGCCAACTGGGTGTCCACTGCACAGTTATGATGTCACAATGCCCCCTTAGGAAGATCACAAACTTAGGTCTGTCACCTGGCTGACCAGTGCACAGTTATGATGTGACTTTTCCCCCTTAGGCAGATCACAGACAAGGGTCTTTCACCACGGTGACCAGTGCAGAGTTATGATGTCACAATCCCAATTAAGCAGATTACAGAGAAGTTTCTGTCACCTGTTTGACTAGTGCAGAGTTATTATGTCACAATGCCCTCTTAGGCTGATCAGAGACAAGGGTGTGTCACCTGAGTGACCAGTGTAGACTTATGATGTCACAATACCCTCTTAGGCAGATCACGGTCAAGGGTCTGTCACCAGGGTGACCACTGTAGGGTTATGATGTCACAATGTCCCCTTAGGCAGATCACCGACAAGGGCCTGTCATCTGGAAGACCCGTGCAGAATTATGATGTCACAATGCCCCCTTAGGCAGATCATGGACAAGGGTCTGTCATCACGGTCACCAGTGCAGAGTTTTGATGACACAATTCCCCCTTAGGCAGATCACAGACAAGGGTCTGTCACCTTGGTGACCAGTGAACAGTTATGATGTCACAATGCCCCCTTAGGCTGATCAAAGACAAGCGTCTGTCACCTGGGTGACCAGTGCAGAGTTATGATGTCACAATGCCCCCTTAGGCAGATCAGAGACAAGGGCCTGTCACCTGGGTGACCAGTGCAGAGTTATGATGTCACAATGCCCTCTTAGGCAGATAAGGGACAAAGTTCTCTCACCAGGGTGACCAGTGGATAGTTAGGATGTCACAGTGCTATCTCAAGCAGATCACGTACAAGGTTCTTTCACCCGGGTGACCAGTCCAGGGGTATGATGACACATTGCCCCCTTTGGCAGATCACAGACAAGGACATGTAACCTGTGTGACCAGTGCCGATTTATGATGTCACAATGACCCCTTAGGCAGATCACAGACAAGGGACTATAAACAGGGTGAGAAGTGGAGAATTGTGATGTCACGATGCCCCCTTAGGCAGATCACAGACAAGGGTCTGTCAGCTGGGTGACCACTGCAGAGTTATGATGTCACAATGCCCACTTCGGCAGATCACATACAAGGATCTTTCACCTGGGCGACCAGTGCAGAGTTATGATGTCACAGTGCCCCCACAGGCAGATCACAGACAAGGGTGTGTCACCTGGGTGAGCAGTGCAGGGTTATGATATCACAATACCCCCTTAGGACGATCAGAGACAAGGGTCTGTCACCTGGGTGACCAGTGCAGGGTTATGATGTCACAATGCCCCCTTAGGCAGATCAGAGACAGGGGTCTGTCACCTGGATGACCAGGGCTGAGTTATGATTTCACAGTGTCCCCTTAGGCAGATAACGGAAAAGGGTTTGTCACAAGGGTGACCAGTGGAGAGTTAGGATGTCACAGTGGTCCCTTAGCAGATCACATACAAGGGTCTTTCACCTGGGTGACCAGTGCAGGTGTATGATGTCACATTACCACCTTTGGCAGATCACAAACACGGACATGTAACCTGGGTGACCAGTGCAGAGTTATGATGCCACAATGCACCCTTAGGCAGATCACGGACAAGAGTCTGTCACCAGGGTGACCAGTGCAGACTTATGATGTTACAATGCCCCCTTAGGCAGATCACAGAGAAGGGTCTGTCACCTGGGTGACCAGTGCAGAGTTATGATGTCACAATGCCCACTTAGCCAGATCGCATACAAGGGTCTTTCACCTGGATGACCAGTGTAGATTTATGATGTCACAACGCCCCCTTAGGCAGATCAGAGACAAGGGTTTGTCACTTAGGTGACCAGTGCAGAGTTATGATGTCACAAATACCCCTCAGGCGGATCACAGACAAGGGTCTGTCACCTCGTGACCAGTGCACAGTTTTGATGTCACAATGTCCCGTTAGGCAGATCACAGACAAGGGTCTGTCACCACGGTGACCAGTGCAGAGTTATGATGTCACAATGCCCCTTAGGCAGATCGCAGTCCAGGGTCTGTCACTTGGGTGACAAGTGCATTGTTATGATGTCACAATGCCCCCTTAGGATGATCACAGACATGGGTCTGTCACCTGGCAGACCAGTGCATAGTTATGATGTCACAATGCCACCTTAGATTTATCAGAGACAAGGGTCTGTCATGGGGGTGACAAGTGCAGAGTTATGATGTCACAATGCCCCCTTAGGCATATCACAGACAAAGGTCTGTCACCTAGGTGACAAATGTAGAGTTATGATTTCATAATGCCCCCTTAGGCAGATCACATACAAGGATCTTTCACCTGGGTGACCAGTGCAGAGTTATGATGTCACAATGCCCCTTTTGGCAGATCACAGACAAGGGTCTTTCACCTGGGTGACAAGTGCAGAGTTATGAAGTCACAATGCGCGCTTAGACAGATCACAGAAAAGGGTCTGTCACCTGGGTGACCAGTGCACAGTTATGATGTCACAATACCCCCTTAGGGAGATCACAGACAAGGGTCTCTCACCACGGTGACAAGTGCAGATTTATGATGTCACAATGCCCCCTTAGGCAGATCACCTTGAAGGGCTGTCAACTGGGTGACCTGTGCAGTGTTATGATGTCACAATGCCCCCTTAGGGAGATCACAGACAAAGTTCTGTCACCTGGCTGACCAGTGCAGAGTTATAATGTCACTATTACCCCTTAGGCGGATCACAGACAAGGGTATGTCACCTGGGTGACCAGTGCACAGTAATGATGTCACAATGCCCCGTTAGGCAGATCACAGAAAAGGGTCAAGTGCAGGGTTATGATGTCACAATGCCCCCTTAGGCTGATCACAGACAAGGGTCTGTCACCTGGGAGACCAGTGCAGAGTTATGATGTCACAATGCCCCCTTAGATTTATCAGAGACAAGGATCTGCCACCTGGGTGACCAGTGCAGGGTTATGATGCCACAATGCCCCCTTAGGCAGATAAGAGACAAGGGTCTGTCACCTAGGTGACCAGTGCAGAGTTATGATGTCACAATGCCTCCTTAGGCAAATCATGGACAGGTGTCTGTCACCTGGGTGACCAGTGCAGAGTTATGATGTCACAATGCCCCCTTAGGCAGATCACGGACAAGGGTCTGTCACCTACATGACCAGTGCACAGCTATGATGTGACAATGCCCACTTAGGCAGATCACAGACAAGGGCCTGTCACCTGTGTGACCCATGCATTGTTATGATGTCACAATGCCCCTTAATCTGATCAAAGACAAGGGTTTGTAACCTGGGTGTCCAGTGCAGAGTTATGACGTCACAATGCCCCCATAGGCAGATCAAAAACAAGGGTCTGTCACCTGCGTGACCAGTGCACAGTTTTGATGTCACTTTGTCCCCTTAGGCAGATCACAGAAAAGGGTGTGTCACCACGGTGACCAGTGCAGAATTTTGATGTCACAAAGCCACCTTAGGCAGATCACAGACAAGGGTCTGTCACCTGGGTGACGAGTGCTGGGTTATGATATCACAAAGCCCCCATAGGCATATTAGAGATAAGGGTCTGTCACCAGGGTGTCCAGTGCAGAGTTATGATATCACAATGCCCCCTAAGGCAGATCACGCACAAGGGTCTGTCACCTGGGTGACCAGTGCAGAGTTATGATGTCACAATGAACCATTAGGCAGATCACAGACAAGGTTCTGTCACCTGGGTGACCAGTGCAGAGTTATGATGTCACAATATCCCCTTAGGCAGATCACAAAAAAGGGTCTGTCACCTGGAATTCCAGTGCAGAGTTATGATGTCACAATGCCCACTTATGCAGATTACAGACAAGGGCCTGTCACCTGGCTGACCCGTGCAGAGTTATGATGTCACAATGCCCCTTAGGCAGATCAAAGACAAGGGTCTGTCACCTGGGTGACCAGTGCACAGTTATGATGTCACTTTGCTCCCTTAGGCAGATCACAGACAACGGTCTGTCGCCGCGGTGACCAGTGCAGGGTTATGATGTCACAATGTCCCCTTTCACAGATCAGAGACAAGGGTCTGTCACTTGGGTGACCTGTGCAGAGTTATGATGTCATTTTGCCCCCTTAGGTAGATCACAGACAAGGGTCTGTCACCTGGGTGACCAGTGCAGTGTTATGATGTCACAAAGCCCCTATAGGCAGATCAGAGACAAGGGTCTGTCTCCTGGGTGTCCAGTGTAGAGTTATGATGTCACAATTCCCCCTTAGGCAGATCACGGAGAAGGGTCTGCTACCTTCGTAACTAGTGCAGTGTTATGATGTCACAATGCCACATTAGGCAGATCACGGATAAGGGTCTGTCACCTGGGTGACCAGTGCAGAGTTATGATGTGACAATGCCCCGTTAGACAGATCACAGACAAGGCTCTGTCACCTGGGTGACCAGTGCAGCATTATGATGTCACAATGCCCCCTCAGGCAGATCACATACAAGAGTCTGTCACCTGGAAGTCCACGGCAGAGTTATGATGTCACAATGCCCACTTAGGCAGTTCACAGACAAGGGCCTGTCACCTGGGTGACCCGTGCAGGGTTATGATGTCACAATGCCCCTTAGGCAGATCAAAGAAAAGGGTCTGCCAACTGGGTGTCCACTGCACAGTTATGATGTCACAATGCCCCCTTAGGAAGATCACAAACTTAGGTCTGTCACCTGGCTGACCAGTGCACAGTTATGATGTGACTTTTCCCCCTTAGGCAGATCACAGACAAGGGTCTTTCACCACGGTGACCAGTGCAGAGTTATGATGTCACAATCCCAATTAAGCAGATTACAGAGAAGTTTCTGTCACCTGTTTGACTAGTGCAGAGTTATTATGTCACAATGCCCTCTTAGGCTGATCAGAGACAAGGGTGTGTCACCTGAGTGACCAGTGTAGACTTATGATGTCACAATACCCTCTTAGGCAGATCACGGTCAAGGGTCTGTCACCAGGGTGACCACTGTAGGGTTATGATGTCACAATGTCCCCTTAGGCAGATCACCGACAAGGGCCTGTCATCTGGAAGACCCGTGCAGAATTATGATGTCACAATGCCCCCTTAGGCAGATCATGGACAAGGGTCTGTCATCACGGTCACCAGTGCAGAGTTTTGATGACACAATTCCCCCTTAGGCAGATCACAGACAAGGGTCTGTCACCTTGGTGACCAGTGAACAGTTATGATGTCACAATGCCCCCTTAGGCTGATCAAAGACAAGCGTCTGTCACCTGGGTGACCAGTGCAGAGTTATGATGTCACAATGCCCCCTTAGGCAGATCAGAGACAAGGGCCTGTCACCTGGGTGACCAGTGCAGAGTTATGATGTCACAATGCCCTCTTAGGCAGATAAGGGACAAAGTTCTCTCACCAGGGTGACCAGTGGATAGTTAGGATGTCACAGTGCTATCTCAAGCAGATCACGTACAAGGTTCTTTCACCCGGGTGACCAGTCCAGGGGTATGATGACACATTGCCCCCTTTGGCAGATCACAGACAAGGACATGTAACCTGTGTGACCAGTGCCGATTTATGATGTCACAATGACCCCTTAGGCAGATCACAGACAAGGGACTATAAACAGGGTGAGAAGTGGAGAATTGTGATGTCACGATGCCCCCTTAGGCAGATCACAGACAAGGGTCTGTCAGCTGGGTGACCACTGCAGAGTTATGATGTCACAATGCCCACTTCGGCAGATCACATACAAGGATCTTTCACCTGGGCGACCAGTGCAGAGTTATGATGTCACAGTGCCCCCACAGGCAGATCACAGACAAGGGTGTGTCACCTGGGTGAGCAGTGCAGGGTTATGATATCACAATACCCCCTTAGGACGATCAGAGACAAGGGTCTGTCACCTGGGTGACCAGTGCAGGGTTATGATGTCACAATGCCCCCTTAGGCAGATCAGAGACAGGGGTCTGTCACCTGGATGACCAGGGCTGAGTTATGATTTCACAGTGTCCCCTTAGGCAGATAACGGAAAAGGGTTTGTCACAAGGGTGACCAGTGGAGAGTTAGGATGTCACAGTGGTCCCTTAGCAGATCACATACAAGGGTCTTTCACCTGGGTGACCAGTGCAGGTGTATGATGTCACATTACCACCTTTGGCAGATCACAAACACGGACATGTAACCTGGGTGACCAGTGCAGAGTTATGATGCCACAATGCACCCTTAGGCAGATCACGGACAAGAGTCTGTCACCAGGGTGACCAGTGCAGACTTATGATGTTACAATGCCCCCTTAGGCAGATCACAGAGAAGGGTCTGTCACCTGGGTGACCAGTGCAGAGTTATGATGTCACAATGCCCACTTAGCCAGATCGCATACAAGGGTCTTTCACCTGGATGACCAGTGTAGATTTATGATGTCACAACGCCCCCTTAGGCAGATCAGAGACAAGGGTTTGTCACTTAGGTGACCAGTGCAGAGTTATGATGTCACAAATACCCCTCAGGCGGATCACAGACAAGGGTCTGTCACCTCGTGACCAGTGCACAGTTTTGATGTCACAATGTCCCGTTAGGCAGATCACAGACAAGGGTCTGTCACCACGGTGACCAGTGCAGAGTTATGATGTCACAATGCCCCTTAGGCAGATCGCAGTCCAGGGTCTGTCACTTGGGTGACAAGTGCATTGTTATGATGTCACAATGCCCCCTTAGGATGATCACAGACATGGGTCTGTCACCTGGCAGACCAGTGCATAGTTATGATGTCACAATGCCACCTTAGATTTATCAGAGACAAGGGTCTGTCATGGGGGTGACAAGTGCAGAGTTATGATGTCACAATGCCCCCTTAGGCATATCACAGACAAAGGTCTGTCACCTAGGTGACAAATGTAGAGTTATGATTTCATAATGCCCCCTTAGGCAGATCACATACAAGGATCTTTCACCTGGGTGACCAGTGCAGAGTTATGATGTCACAATGCCCCTTTTGGCAGATCACAGACAAGGGTCTTTCACCTGGGTGACAAGTGCAGAGTTATGAAGTCACAATGCGCGCTTAGACAGATCACAGAAAAGGGTCTGTCACCTGGGTGACCAGTGCACAGTTATGATGTCACAATACCCCCTTAGGGAGATCACAGACAAGGGTCTCTCACCACGGTGACAAGTGCAGATTTATGATGTCACAATGCCCCCTTAGGCAGATCACCTTGAAGGGCTGTCAACTGGGTGACCTGTGCAGTGTTATGATGTCACAATGCCCCCTTAGGGAGATCACAGACAAAGTTCTGTCACCTGGCTGACCAGTGCAGAGTTATAATGTCACTATTACCCCTTAGGCGGATCACAGACAAGGGTATGTCACCTGGGTGACCAGTGCACAGTAATGATGTCACAATGCCCCGTTAGGCAGATCACAGAAAAGGGTCAAGTGCAGGGTTATGATGTCACAATGCCCCCTTAGGCTGATCACAGACAAGGGTCTGTCACCTGGGAGACCAGTGCAGAGTTATGATGTCACAATGCCCCCTTAGATTTATCAGAGACAAGGATCTGCCACCTGGGTGACCAGTGCAGGGTTATGATGCCACAATGCCCCCTTAGGCAGATAAGAGACAAGGGTCTGTCACCTAGGTGACCAGTGCAGAGTTATGATGTCACAATGCCTCCTTAGGCAAATCATGGACAGGTGTCTGTCACCTGGGTGACCAGTGCAGAGTTATGATGTCACAATGCCCCCTTAGGCAGATCACGGACAAGGGTCTGTCACCTACATGACCAGTGCACAGCTATGATGTGACAATGCCCACTTAGGCAGATCACAGACAAGGGCCTGTCACCTGTGTGACCCATGCATTGTTATGATGTCACAATGCCCCTTAATCTGATCAAAGACAAGGGTTTGTAACCTGGGTGTCCAGTGCAGAGTTATGACGTCACAATGCCCCCATAGGCAGATCAAAAACAAGGGTCTGTCACCTGCGTGACCAGTGCACAGTTTTGATGTCACTTTGTCCCCTTAGGCAGATCACAGAAAAGGGTGTGTCACCACGGTGACCAGTGCAGAATTTTGATGTCACAAAGCCACCTTAGGCAGATCACAGACAAGGGTCTGTCACCTGGGTGACGAGTGCTGGGTTATGATATCACAAAGCCCCCATAGGCATATTAGAGATAAGGGTCTGTCACCAGGGTGTCCAGTGCAGAGTTATGATATCACAATGCCCCCTAAGGCAGATCACGCACAAGGGTCTGTCACCTGGGTGACCAGTGCAGAGTTATGATGTCACAATGAACCATTAGGCAGATCACAGACAAGGTTCTGTCACCTGGGTGACCAGTGCAGAGTTATGATGTCACAATATCCCCTTAGGCAGATCACAAAAAAGGGTCTGTCACCTGGAATTCCAGTGCAGAGTTATGATGTCACAATGCCCACTTATGCAGATTACAGACAAGGGCCTGTCACCTGGCTGACCCGTGCAGAGTTATGATGTCACAATGCCCCTTAGGCAGATCAAAGACAAGGGTCTGTCACCTGGGTGACCAGTGCACAGTTATGATGTCACTTTGCTCCCTTAGGCAGATCACAGACAACGGTCTGTCGCCGCGGTGACCAGTGCAGGGTTATGATGTCACAATGTCCCCTTTCACAGATCAGAGACAAGGGTCTGTCACTTGGGTGACCTGTGCAGAGTTATGATGTCATTTTGCCCCCTTAGGTAGATCACAGACAAGGGTCTGTCACCTGGGTGACCAGTGCAGTGTTATGATGTCACAAAGCCCCTATAGGCAGATCAGAGACAAGGGTCTGTCTCCTGGGTGTCCAGTGTAGAGTTATGATGTCACAATTCCCCCTTAGGCAGATCACGGAGAAGGGTCTGCTACCTTCGTAACTAGTGCAGTGTTATGATGTCACAATGCCACATTAGGCAGATCACGGATAAGGGTCTGTCACCTGGGTGACCAGTGCAGAGTTATGATGTGACAATGCCCCGTTAGACAGATCACAGACAAGGCTCTGTCACCTGGGTGACCAGTGCAGCATTATGATGTCACAATGCCCCCTCAGGCAGATCACATACAAGAGTCTGTCACCTGGAAGTCCACGGCAGAGTTATGATGTCACAATGCCCACTTAGGCAGTTCACAGACAAGGGCCTGTCACCTGGGTGACCCGTGCAGGGTTATGATGTCACAATGCCCCTTAGGCAGATCAAAGAAAAGGGTCTGCCAACTGGGTGTCCACTGCACAGTTATGATGTCACAATGCCCCCTTAGGAAGATCACAAACTTAGGTCTGTCACCTGGCTGACCAGTGCACAGTTATGATGTGACTTTTCCCCCTTAGGCAGATCACAGACAAGGGTCTTTCACCACGGTGACCAGTGCAGAGTTATGATGTCACAATCCCAATTAAGCAGATTACAGAGAAGTTTCTGTCACCTGTTTGACTAGTGCAGAGTTATTATGTCACAATGCCCTCTTAGGCTGATCAGAGACAAGGGTGTGTCACCTGAGTGACCAGTGTAGACTTATGATGTCACAATACCCTCTTAGGCAGATCACGGTCAAGGGTCTGTCACCAGGGTGACCACTGTAGGGTTATGATGTCACAATGTCCCCTTAGGCAGATCACCGACAAGGGCCTGTCATCTGGAAGACCCGTGCAGAATTATGATGTCACAATGCCCCCTTAGGCAGATCATGGACAAGGGTCTGTCATCACGGTCACCAGTGCAGAGTTATGATGACACAATTCCCCCTTAGGCAGATCACAGACAAGGGTCTGTCACCTTGGTGACCAGTGAACAGTTATGATGTCACAATGCCCCCTTAGGCTGATCAAAGACAAGCGTCTGTCACCTGGGTGACCAGTGCAGAGTTATGATGTCACAATGCCCCCTTAGGCAGATCAGAGACAAGGGCCTGTCACCTGGGTGACCAGTGCAGAGTTATGATGTCACAATGCCCTCTTAGGCAGATAAGGGACAAAGTTCTCTCACCAGGGTGACCAGTGGATAGTTAGGATGTCACAGTGCTATCTCAAGCAGATCACGTACAAGGTTCTTTCACCCGGGTGACCAGTCCAGGGGTATGATGACACATTGCCCCCTTTGGCAGATCACAGACAAGGACATGTAACCTGTGTGACCAGTGCCGATTTATGATGTCACAATGACCCCTTAGGCAGATCACAGACAAGGGACTATAAACAGGGTGAGAAGTGGAGAATTGTGATGTCACGATGCCCCCTTAGGCAGATCACAGACAAGGGTCTGTCAGCTGGGTGACCACTGCAGAGTTATGATGTCACAATGCCCACTTCGGCAGATCACATACAAGGATCTTTCACCTGGGCGACCAGTGCAGAGTTATGATGTCACAGTGCCCCCACAGGCAGATCACAGACAAGGGTGTGTCACCTGGGTGAGCAGTGCAGGGTTATGATATCACAATACCCCCTTAGGACGATCAGAGACAAGGGTCTGTCACCTGGGTGACCAGTGCAGGGTTATGATGTCACAATGCCCCCTTAGGCAGATCAGAGACAGGGGTCTGTCACCTGGATGACCAGGGCTGAGTTATGATTTCACAGTGTCCCCTTAGGCAGATAACGGAAAAGGGTTTGTCACAAGGGTGACCAGTGGAGAGTTAGGATGTCACAGTGGTCCCTTAGCAGATCACATACAAGGGTCTTTCACCTGGGTGACCAGTGCAGGTGTATGATGTCACATTACCACCTTAGGCAGATCACAAACACGGACATGTAACCTGGGTGACCAGTGCAGAGTTATGATGCCACAATGCACCCTTAGGCAGATCACGGACAAGAGTCTGTCACCAGGGTGACCAGTGCAGACTTATGATGTTACAATGCCCCCTTAGGCAGATCACAGAGAAGGGTCTGTCACCTGGGTGACCAGTGCAGAGTTATGATGTCACAATGCCCACTTAGCCAGATCGCATACAAGGGTCTTTCACCTGGATGACCAGTGTAGATTTATGATGTCACAACGCCCCCTTAGGCAGATCAGAGACAAGGGTTTGTCACTTAGGTGACCAGTGCAGAGTTATGATGTCACAAATACCCCTCAGGCGGATCACAGACAAGGGTCTGTCACCTCGTGACCAGTGCACAGTTTTGATGTCACAATGTCCCGTTAGGCAGATCACAGACAAGGGTCTGTCACCACGGTGACCAGTGCAGAGTTATGATGTCACAATGCCCCTTAGGCAGATCGCAGTCCAGGGTCTGTCACTTGGGTGACAAGTGCATTGTTATGATGTCACAATGCCCCCTTAGGATGATCACAGACATGGGTCTGTCACCTGGCAGACCAGTGCATAGTTATGATGTCACAATGCCACCTTAGATTTATCAGAGACAAGGGTCTGTCATGGGGGTGACAAGTGCAGAGTTATGATGTCACAATGCCCCCTTAGGCATATCACAGACAAAGGTCTGTCACCTAGGTGACAAATGTAGAGTTATGATTTCATAATGCCCCCTTAGGCAGATCACATACAAGGATCTTTCACCTGGGTGACCAGTGCAGAGTTATGATGTCACAATGCCCCTTTTGGCAGATCACAGACAAGGGTCTTTCACCTGGGTGACAAGTGCAGAGTTATGAAGTCACAATGCGCGCTTAGACAGATCACAGAAAAGGGTCTGTCACCTGGGTGACCAGTGCACAGTTATGATGTCACAATACCCCCTTAGGGAGATCACAGACAAGGGTCTCTCACCACGGTGACAAGTGCAGATTTATGATGTCACAATGCCCCCTTAGGCAGATCACCTTGAAGGGCTGTCAACTGGGTGACCTGTGCAGTGTTATGATGTCACAATGCCCCCTTAGGGAGATCACAGACAAAGTTCTGTCACCTGGCTGACCAGTGCAGAGTTATAATGTCACTATTACCCCTTAGGCGGATCACAGACAAGGGTATGTCACCTGGGTGACCAGTGCACAGTAATGATGTCACAATGCCCCGTTAGGCAGATCACAGAAAAGGGTCAAGTGCAGGGTTATGATGTCACAATGCCCCCTTAGGCTGATCACAGACAAGGGTCTGTCACCTGGGAGACCAGTGCAGAGTTATGATGTCACAATGCCCCCTTAGATTTATCAGAGACAAGGATCTGCCACCTGGGTGACCAGTGCAGAGTAATGATGTCACAATGCCTCCTTAGGCAGATCACAGACAACTGTCTGTCACCTGGGTAACAGGGGCACAGTTATGATGTCACAATGCCACCTTTGGCGGATCACAGACAAGGGTCGGTCACCTGGGTGACCAGTGCAGAGTAATGATGTCACAATGCACCTTAGGGAGATCACAGAGAAGGGTCCCTCACCACGGTGGACAGTGCAGAGTTATGATGTCACAATGCCCCCTTAGGCAAATCACAGACAAGGGTCTGTCACCTAGGTGCCCAGTGCAGAGTTATGATGTCACAATGCACCCTTAGGCAGATCAGAGCCAAGGGTCTGTCACCTGGGGGACCAGTGCCGAGTTATGATGTCACAATGCCCCCTTAGGCAGTTCAAGGACAAGGGTCTTTCACTCGGTAGACAAGTGCTGAGTTATGATGCCACAATTCCCCTTTAGGCAGATGACAGACATGGGTCTGTCACCTGGGTGACCAGTGCAGAGTTATGATGTCACAATGCCCCCTTAGGCAGATCGCAGACAAGGGTCTGTCACTTGGTTGACCAGCACAGACTTGTGAAGTCACAATGCCCCTTAGGCAGATCAGAGACAAGGGTCTGTCGCCTGGGTGAAAAGGGCGGAGATATGATGTAACAATGCCCCTTAGGCGGATGACAGAGAAGGGTCTGTCACCAGGGTAACCAGTGCAGGGTTATGATGTCACAATGCCCTATTAGGCAGACCACAGACAAGGGTCTGTCAGCAGGGTGACCAGTGCAGAGTTAGGATGTCACAATGCCCCCTTAGGCAGATCAAACACAAGGATCTTTCACCTGAGAAACCAGTGCAGAGTTATGATGTCACGATGCCCCCTTAGGCATATCACAGATAAGGGTCTGTCACCTGGGTGACCAGTGCACATTTATGATGTCTCAATGCCCCCTTAGGCAGATCACAGACAAGGGTCTGTCACCTCGGCGACTAGTGCAAAGTTATGATGTCACAATGCCTCCATAGGCAGATCACAGACAAGGGTCTGTCACCTCAGTGACTAGTGCAAAGTTATGATGTCACAATGCCTCGATAGGCAGATCAAGGACAAGGGTCTGTCACCAGGGTGACCAGTGCAGTGTTATGATGTCACAATGCCCCATTAGGCGGATCACAGACAAAGGTCTGTCACCTGGGTGACCGGTGCACATTTATGATGTCACAATGCCCCTTAGGCAGTTCACAGACAAGGGTATGTCACCAGGGTGACAAGTTCAGAGTTATGATGTAACAATGCCCCCTTATGCGGATCACAGACAAGGCTCAGTCACCTGGGTGTCCAGTGCAGGGTTATGAAGTCGCAATGCCCTCTTAGGCAGATCAGAGTCAAAGGTCTGTCACCTGCGTGACCAGTGCATATTTATGATGTCTCAGTGCCCCCTTAAGCAGATCACAAACAAGGGTCTGTCACCTGGGTGACGAGTGCTGAGTTATGATGTCACATTGCCACTTTAGGCAGATCACAGACAATGGTCTGTCACCACGGTGACCAGTGCAGTGTTATGATGCCACAACGCCCCCTTAGGCAGATCACAAACAATGGTCTGTCACCTGGTTGACCAGTGCGCAGTTATGATGTCACAATGCCCCTTTAGGCAGATCACAGAAAAGGTTGTGTCACCACGTTGACCAATGCAGAGTTATGATGTCACAATGCCCCCTTAGGCAGATCACAGACAAGGGTCTGTCTCCTCGGTGACGAGTGCTGACTTATGATGTCACAATGCGCCCTTAGGCAGATGAGAGACAAGGCTCTGTCACCTGGGAGACCAGTGCAGGGTTATGATGTCACAATGCCCCCTTTGTGCGATCAGAGACAAGGGTCAGTCACCTGGGTGACCTGTGCAGAGGTATGATGTCACAATGCCCCCTTAGGCACATCACGGAGAAGGGTCTTTCACCTGTGTGACGAGTGCAGAGTTATGATCCCACAATGCCTGCTTACGCAAATCACAGACAACGGTCTGTCACCTGGGTGTCCAGTGAACAGTTATGATGTCAAAATGCCCCCTTAGGGAGATCACAGACAAGGATCTCTCACCACGCTGACCAGTGCAGAGTTATGATGTCACAATGCCCCTTAGGCTGATCACATTCAAGGGCCTGCCAACTGGGTGACCCGAGCAGAGTTATGATGTCACAATGCCCCCTTAGGGAGAACAGAGACAAGGGTCTCTCACTTGGGTGACCAGTGCAGAGTTATGATGTGAAAATTGCCCCTTAGGCCGATCACAGACAAGGGTCTGTCTCCTGGGTGACCAGTGCACAGTTATGGTGTCACAATGCCCCGTTAGGCAGATCACAGACAAGAGTCTGTCATCACGGTGACCAGTGAAGAGTTATGATGTCATAGTGCCCCTTTAGGCAGATCATGGACAAGGTTCTGTAACCAGGGTGACCGGTGCAGAGTTATGATGTCACAATGCCCCCTTAGGCATATCACAGACTAAGGTCTGTCACCTGGGTGACCAGTGCAGAGTTTTGATTTCAGAATGCCCCCTTAAGTAGATCACATGCAAGGATCATTCACCTGGATTACCAGTGCGGAGTTATGATGTCACAATGCCCCCTTAGGCAGATCAAATACAAGGATCTTTCACCTGGGAGACCAGTGCAGAGTTATGATGTCACAATGCCCCCTAAGTAAGATCACAGATAACGGTCTGTCATCTGGGTGACCAGTGCACATTCATGATGTCTCAATGCCACCTTAGGCAGATCACAGACAAGGGTCTGTCATCAGGGTGAAAAGGGCAGAGATATGATGTAACAATGCCCCTTTGGCGGATGACAGACAAGGGTCTGTCACCTGGGTGACCAGTGCAGGTTTATGATGTCACAATGCCCTCTTAGGCAGATCACGGACAAGGGTCAGTCACCAGGGTGACCAGTGCAGAGTTGGGATGTCACAATGCCCCATTAGGCGGATCACAGGCAAGGGTCTGTCACCTGGGTGACCAGTGCACAGTTATGAGGTCACCATGCTCCCTTTGGAAGTTCACAGACAAGGGTCTGTCAGCAGAGTGACAAGTGCAGAGTTATGATGTAACAATGCCCCCTTAGGCGGATCACAGACAAGGATCAGTCACCTTGGTGACCAGTGCAGGGTTATGATGTCGCAATGCCCTCTTAGGCAGATCAGAGACAAAGGTCTGTCACCTGCGTGACCAGTGCATAGTTATGATGTCACAATGCCCCCTTAGGCAGATCACTGACGAGGGTCTGTAACCTGGGTGACCTGTGCAGAGTTACGATGTCACAATTACCCCTTAGGCAGATCACTGACAAGGGTCTGTCACCTGGGTGACCAGTGCAGAGTTATGATGTCTCAGTGCCCCCTTAAGCAGATCACAAAAAAGGGTCTGTCACCTGGGTGACGAGTGCAGAGTTATGATGTCACAAGCCCCCTTAGGCAGATCACAAACAACGGTATGTCTCCTGGGTTACCAGTGCACAGTTATGATGTCACTCTGCTCCCTTAGGCAGATCACAGACAGGGTTCTGTTACCACCGTGATCAGTGCAGAATTATTATTTCACAATGCCCCCTTAGGCAGATCACAGACAAGGGTCTGTTACCTGGGTGACCAGTGCACAGCTATGCTGTCTCAGTGCCCCCCTAGGCAGATCACAGACAAGGGTGTGTCACCACCGTGACCAGTGCAGAGTTATGATGTAACAATGCCCCCTTAGGCAGATCACAGACAAGGGTCTGTTACCTGGGTGACGAGTGCGGAGTTATGATGTCACAATGCCCCCTGAGGCAGATCACAAACCAGGGTGTGTCACCTGGGTAACCAGTGCACAGTTATGATGTCACAATGCCCCCTTAGGCAGATCACAGACAAAGGTGTGTCACCTCAGTGACCAGTGCAGAATTATGATGTCACAATGCCTCCTTAGGCAGATCACAGACAAGGTTCTGTCACCTGGGTGACTAGTGCAGACTTATGATATAACAATGCCCCCTTAGGAGAATCACCGACAAGGATCTGTTACCCAGGAGGCCAGTGCAGATTTATGACGTCACAATGCCCCCTTAGTTGGACCAGAGAAATGGTCTGCCACGTGGGTGACCAGTGCAGAATTATGATGACACAATGCCCCCTTAGGGAGATCTCGGACAAGCGTCTGTAACCAGGGTGACCAGTGCAGAGTTATGATATCACAATACCCCCTTAGACAGATCACAGACAAGAGTCTGTCACCTGGGTGACCAGTGCAGAGTTATGATGTCACAATGCCCCCTTAGGCAGACCACAGACAAGGGTCTGTCATCTCGGTGACTAGGGCAAAGTTATGATGTCACAATGCCTCCATAGGCAGATCACAGACAAGGGTCTGTCACCTCGGGGACTAGTGCAAAGTTATGATGTCACAATGCCTCCATAGGCAGATTACGGACAAGAGTCTGTCATCAGGTTGACCAGTGCAGAGTTATGATGTCACAATGCCACATTAGGCGGATCACAGACAAAGGTCTGTCACCTGGGTGACTGGTGCACATTTATGATGTCACAATGCCCCTTAGGCAGTTCACAGACAAGGGTCTGTCACCAGGGTGACAAGTACAGAGTTATGATGTAACAATGCCCCCTTAGGCGGATCACAGTCCAGGCTCAGTCACCTGGGTGTCCAGTGCAGGGTTATGATGTCGCAATGCCCTGTTAGGCAGATCAGAGAGAAAGGTCTGTCACCTGTGTGACCAGTGCATATTTATGATGTCTCAGTGCCCCCTTAAGCAGATCACAAACAAGGGTCTGTCACCTGGGTGACGAGTGCCGAGTTATGATGTCACATTGCCACCTTAGGCAGATCACAGACAAGGGTCTGTCACCACGGTGACCAGTGCAGAGTTATTATGCCACAATGCCCCCTTAGGCAGATCACAAACAATGGTCTGTCACCTGGTTGACCAGTGCGCAGTTATGATGTCACAATGCCCCTTTAGGCAGATCACAGAGAAGTTTGTGTCACCACGTTGACCAGTGCAGAGTTATGATGTCACAATGCCGCCTTAGGCAGATCACAGAAAAGGGTCTTTCACCTGGGTGACGAGTTCTGACTTATGATGTCACAATGCCCCCTTAGGCAGATGAGAGACAAGGCTCTGTCACCTGGGAGACCAGTGCAGGGTTATGATGTCACAATGCCCCCTTAGGCCGATCAGAGACATGGGTCTGTCACCTGGGTGACCTGTGCAGAGGTATGATGTCACAATGCCCCCTTAGGCAGATCACGGAGAAGGGTCTTTCACCTGTGTGACGAGTGCAGAGTTATGATCCCACAATGCCCGCTTAGGCAAATCACAGACAACGGTCTGTCACCTGGGTGTCCAGTGAACAGTTATGATGTCACAATGCCCCCTTAGGGAGAACACAGACACGGGTCTCTCACCACGCTGACCAGTGCAGAGTTATGATGTCACAATGCCCCCTTAGGCAGGTCACATTCAAGGGCCTGTCAACTGGGTGACCCGTGCAGAGTTATGATGTCACAATGCCCCCTTAGGGAGATCAGAGGGAAGGGTCTGTCACTTGGATGACCAGTGCAGAGTTATGATGTGAAAATTCCCCCTTAGGCCGATCACAGACAAGGGTCTGTCACCTGGGTGACCAGTGCACAGTTATGGTGTCACAATGCCCCGTTAGGCAGATCACAGACAAGGGTCTGTCATCACGGTGACCAGTGCAGAGTTATGATGTCACAATGCCCCTTTAGGCAGATCACGGACAAGGTTCTGTAACCAGGGTGACCAGTGCAGAGTTATGATGTCACAATGCCCCCTTAGGGAGATCACAGACAAGGGTCTGTCACCTGGGTGACCAGTGCACAGTTATGATGTCACAATGCCCCCTTAGGCAGATCAAAGACAAGGGTCAGTGACCTCGGTGACCAGTGAAGAGTTATGATGCCACAATGCTTCTTTAGGCAGATCACAGACAAGTGTCTGTCTCCTGGGTGACAAGTGCAGAGTTATGATGTAACAATGCCCCCTTACGCGGATCACAGACAATTGTTTGTCACCGGGGTGACCAGTGCAGGGTTATAATTTCACAATGCCCCCTTAGGGAGATCAGAGACAAGAGTCAGCCACCTGGGTGACCAATGCATAGTTATGATGTCAGAATGCCCTCTTAGGCAAATCACAGACAAGGGTCTGTAAGCAGGGAAACTAGTGCAGAGTAATGATGTCACAATGCACCCTTAGGCAGATCAGAGACAAGGGTCTGTCACCTGGGTGACCAGTGCACAGTTATGATGTCACAATGCCCCTTAGGGAGATCACAGACAAGGGTCCCTCACCACGGTGGCCAGTGCAGAGTTATGATGTCACAATGCCCCCTTGGATGGACCAGAGAAATGGTCTGTCACCTGGGTGACGAGTGCAGAGTTATGATGTCACAATGCCCCCTTAGGCAGATCACAAACAAGGGACTGTCTCCTGGGTTACCAGTGCACAGTTATGATGTCACTTTGCTCCCTTAGGCAGATCACAGACAGGGATCTGTCACCACGGTGATCAGTGCAATATTATTATGTCACAATGCCCCCTTAGGAAGATCACAGACAAGGGTCTGTCACCTGGGTGACCAGTGCACAGTTATGCTGTCTCAATGCCCTCTTAGGCAGATCACAGACAAGGGTGTGTCACCACCGTGACCAGTGCAGAGTCATGATGTAACAATGCCCTTTTAGGCAGATCACAGACAAGGGTCTGTCACCTGGGTGACGAGTGCTGAGTTATGATGTCACAGTGCCCCCTAAGGCAGATCACAGACAAGGGTGTGTCACCTGGGTAACTGGTGCACAGTTATGATGTCACAATGCCCCCTTGGGCAGATCACAGACAAGGGTGTGTCTCCTCGGTGACCAGTGCAGAGTTATGATGTCACAATGCCTCCTTAGGCAGATCACAGAAAAGGTTCTGTCACCTGGGTGACAAGTGCAGAGTTATGATGTAATAATGCCCCCTTAGGCGGATCACAGACAAGGGTCTGTTACCTAGGAGACCAGTGCAGAGTTATGATGTCACAATGCCCCCTTAGTTGGACCAGAGAAATTGTCTGTCACCTGGGGGACCAGTTCAGAGTTATGATGTCACAATGCCCCCTTAGGCAGATCACGGGCAAGCGTCTGAAACCACGGTGACCAGTGCAGAGTTATGATATCACAATGAGCCCTTAGACAGATCACAGACAAGGGTCTGTCACCTGGATGACAAGTGCAGAGTTATGATGTCACAATGCCCCTTAGGCGGATCAAATACAAGGATTTTTCACCTGGGAGACCAGTGCAGAGTTATGATATCACAATGCCCCCTTTGGCAGACCACAGATAAGGGTCTGTCACCTGGGTGACCAGTGCACATTTATGATGTCTCAATGCCCCCCTAGGAAGATCACAGACAAGGGTCTGTCACCTCGGTGACTAGTGCAAAGTTATGATGTCACAATGCCTCCATAGGCAGATCACAGACAAGGGTCTGTCACCAGGGTGAAAAGGGCGGAGTTATGATGTAACAATGCCCCCTTAGGCGGATGACAGACAAGGGTCTGTCACCTGGGTGACCTGTGCAGGGTGATGATGTCACAATGCCCTCTTAGGCAGATCAGAGACAAGGGTCTGTCATCTGGGTGACCAGTGCAGAGTTATGATGTCACAATGCCCCCTTAGGCTGATGACAGACATCAGTTTGTAACCAGGGTGACCATTGCAGAGTTATGATATCACAATGACCCGTTAGGCGGATCAGAGACAAGGGTCTGTCACCTGGGTGTCCAGTGCAGAGTTATGATGTCACAATGCACCCTTAGGCAAATCATGGACAAGGGTCTGTAACCAGGGTGACCAGTTCAGAGTTATGATGTCACAATGCCCCCATAGGCAGATCACAAACAAGAGTCTGTCTCCTGGGTGACCAGTGCACAGTTATGATGTCACTTTGCTCCCATAGGCAGATCACAGACAAGGGTCTGTCACCACAGTGAACAGTGCAGAGTTACGATGTTACAATGCCACCTTAGGCAGATCACAACCAAGGGTCTGTCACCTGGGTGACCAGTGCACAGTTATGATGTCACAATGTCCCCTAAGGCAGATCACAGAAAAGGGTCTGTCACCTCAGTGACCAGTGCAGAGTTATGATGCCACAGTGCCTCTTTAGGCAGATCACAGACAAGTGTCTGTCACCTGGGTGACAAGTTCAGAGTTATGATGTAACAATGCCCCCTTAGGGGGATCACAGGCAAGGGTCTGTCATCGAGGTGACCAGTGCAGGTTTATAATGTCACAATGCCCCCTTAGGGAGATCAGAGACAAGACTCTGCCACCTGGGTGACCAGTGCAGAGTTATGATGTCACAATGCCCCATTAGGCAAATCACAGACAAGGGTTTGTAACCAGGGAGACTAGTGCAGATTTACGATGTCACAATGCCCCCTTAGGCAGATCAGAGAAAAGGGTCTGTCACGGGGATCACCAGTGCAGAGTTATGATGTCACAATGCCCCCTTAGGCAGATCAAGGACAAGGGTCTTTCAGTCGGGTGACAAGTGCAGAGTTATGATGCCACAATGCCCCCTAAGGCGGATCGCAGACAAGGGTCTGTCACCTGGGTGACCAGTGCACAGTTATGATGTCACAATGCCCCTTAGGGAGATCACAGACAAGGGTCTCTCACCACGGTGGCCAGTGTAGAGTTATGATGTCACAATACCCCTTTAGGCAGATGACAGACAAGGGTCTGTCACCATGGTGACCAGTGCAGAGTTATGATGTCACAATGCCCCCTTAGCAGATCACAGACAAGGGTCTGTCACTTGGTTGTCCAGCGCAGAGTCGTGATGTCACAATGCCCCCTTAGGCGAATCACAGACAAGGGTCTGTCAGCTGGGTGACCAGTGCAGAATTATGATGTCACAATGCCCCCGTAGGTGGATCACAGACAAGGCTCTGGCACCTGGGTGACCAGTGCAGAGTTATGATATCAGAATGCCCCTTAGGCAGATCACGGACAAGGGTCTGTAACCAGGGGGACCAGTGCAGAGTTATGATGTCACAATGCCCCCTTAGGCAGATCACAGACAAGGTTCCGTCACCTGGGTGACCAGTGGTGAGTAATGATGTCACAATGCCTCCTTCGGCAGATCACATACAAGGATGTTTCACCTGGGCGACCAGTGCAGAGTTATGATGTCACAATGCCCCCTTAGGCAGATCTCAGACAAGGGTCTGTCACCTAGGTGACCAGTGCAGAATCATGATGCCACAATGCCTCTTTAGGCAGATCACAGACAAATTTCTGTCACCTGGGTGACAAGTGCAGTGTTAAGATGTAACAATACCCCCTTAGGCGGATCACAGACAAGGGTCTGTCACCAGGGTGACCAGTGCAGGTTTATAATGTCACAATGCCCCCTTAGGGAGATTAGAGAGAAGAGTCTGCCACCTGGGTGTCCAGAGCAGAGTTATGATGTCCCAATGCTCCCTTAGGCGAATCACAGACAAGGGTCTGTAACCAGGGAGACTAGTGCAGAGTTATGATGTCACAATGCCCCTTAGGCAGATCAGACACAAGGGTCTGTCACCTTGGTGAACAGTGCAGCAATATGATGTCACAATGCCCCCTTAAGCAGATCACAGACAAGGGTCTGTAACCAGGGTGACCAGTGCAGAGTTGTGATGTCACAATGCCCCCTTAGGCAGATCACAGGCAATGGTCTGTCACCATGGTGACTAGTGCAGAGTTATGATGTCACAATGTCCCCTTAGGCGAATCACAGACAAGGGTCTGTCAGCGGGGTGACCAGTGCAGAATTATGATGTCACAATGCCCCCATAGGCGGATAAGAGACAAGGCTCTGTCACCACGGTGACCAGTGCAGAGTTATGATGTTACAATGTCCCCTTACGCAGATCACGTACAAGGGTCTGTAACCAGGGTACCCAGTGCAGAGTTATGATGTCACAATGCCTGCCCCCTTAGGCAGTTAAGAGCCAAGGGTCTGTCACCTGGGTGACCAGTGCAGAGCTATGATGTCACAATACCCCCTTCGGCAGATCACAGACAAGGATCTTTCACCTGGGCGACCAGTCCAGAGTTATGATGTAACAATGCCCCTATAGGCAGATCACAGACAAGGGTGTGTCACCTGGGTGACCAGTGAACAGTTATGAAGTCACAATGCCCCTTGAGGGAGATCACAGACAAAGGTTTGTCACCTCGGTGACCAGTGCAGAGTCATGATGTCACAATGCCTCCTTAGGCATATCACAGACAAAGGTCTGACACCTGGGTGACAAATGCAGAGTTGTGATGTCTCAGTGCCCCCTTAAGGAGATCACAAACAAGGGTCTGTCTCCTGGCTGAAGAGTGCAGAGTTATGATGTAACAATGCCCCCTTAGGCGGATCAGAGCAACGGTCCGTCACATGGGTGACCACTGTAGGGTTATCATGTCACAATGCCCCCTTAGGCAGATCAGAGACAAGGGTCTGTCAACTGGGTGACCAGTGCAGAGTAATGATGTCACAATGCCCCCTTAAGCAGATCACACACAAGGGTCTGTAACCAGGGTGACCAGTGCAGAGTTGTGATTTCACAATGCCCCCTTAGGCAGATCACAGACAAGGGTCTGTCACCTGGGTGACCAGTGCAGAGTTATGATGTCACAATGCCCACTTAGGCAGATCACAGACAAGGGTCTGTCACCTGGGTGACACGTGCAGCATTATGATGTCACAATGCCCGGTAGTCAGATCAAAGACAAGGGTCTGTCACCACGGTGACCACTGCAGAGATATGATGCCACAATGCCCCCTTAGGCAGATCACAAACAATGGTCTGTCACCTGGGTGTCCAGGGCAGAGTTATGATGTCACAATGCCCCATTAGGCAGATCACAGAAAGGGTTGTGTCACCACATTGACCAGTGAGGAGTTATGATGTCACAATGCCCCCTTAGGCAGATCACAGACAAGGGTCTGTCACCTGGGTGACCTGTGCAGAGGTATGATGTCACAATGCCCCCTTAGGCAGATCACGGACAAGGGTCTTTCACCAGTGTGACAAGTGCAGACTTATGATCCCACAATGCCCGCTTAGGCAAATCACAAACAACGGTCTGTCACCTGGGTGTCCAGTGAACAGTTATGATGTCACAATGCCCCCTTAGGGAGATCAGAGACAAGGGTCTCTCACCACGCTGACCAGTGCAGAGTTATGATGTCACAATGCCCCCTTAGGCAGATCACATTCAAAGGCCTGTCAACTGGGTGACCCGTGCAGAGCTATGATGTCACAATGCCCCCTCAGGGAGATCAGAGACAAGGGTCTGTCACTTGGGTGACCAGTGCAGAGTTATGATGTCAAAATTCCCCCTTAGGCGGTTCACAGAGAAGGGTCAGTCACCTGGGTAACCAGTGCAGGGTTATGATGTCGCAATGCCCTCTTAGGCAGATCAGAGACAAAGTTCTGTCACCTGCATGACCAGTGCATAGTTATGATGTCACAATGCCCCCTTAGGCAGATCACTGACGAGGGTCTGTAACCAGGGTGACCAGTGCAGAATTATGATGTCACATTGCCCCCTTAGGCAGATCACAGACAAGGGTCTGTCTCCTGGGTGACCAGTGCAGAGTTATGATGTCTCAGTGCCCCCTTAAGCAGATCACATACAAGGGTCTGTCACCTGGGTGACGAGTGCAGAGTTATGATGTCACAATGCCACCTTAGGCAGATCACAAACAAGGGTCTGCCTCCTGGGTGACCAGTGCACAGTTATGATGTCACTTTGCTCCCTTAGGCAGATCACAGACTGGGTTCTGTCACCTCGGTGATCAGTGCAGAATTATTATGTCACAATGCCCCCTTAGGCAGATCACCGACAAGGGTCTGTCACCTGGGTGACCAGTGCACAGTTATGATTTCTCAATGCCCCCTTAGGCATATCACAGACAACGGTGTGTCACCACGGTGACCAGTGCAGAGTTATGATGTCACAATGCCCCCTTAGGCAGATCACAGACAAGGGTCTCTCAACTGGGTGACGAGTGCTGAATTATGATGTCACAATGCCCCCTTAGGCAGATCAGAGAGAAAGCTCTGTCACCTGGGTGAACAGTGCAGAGTTATGATGTCACAATGCCCCCTTAGGCAGTTCACGGACAAGGATCTGTCACCAGGGTGAACAGTGCAGAGTTGTGATGTCACAATGAACCATTAGGCGGATCACAGACAAAAGTCTGTCACCTGGGTGACCAGTGCACAGTTATGATGTCACAATGCCACCTTAGGCAGTTCACAGACAAGGGTCTGTCACCAGGGTCACAAGTGCAGAGTTATGATGTAACAATGCCCCCTTAGGCGGATTACAGACAAGGGTCAGTCACCTGGGTGACCAGTGCAGGGTTATGATGTCGCAATGCCCTCTTAGGCAGATCAGAGTCTAAGGTGGGTCACCTGCGTGTCCAGTGCATAGTTATGATGTCACAATGCCCCCTTAGGCAGATCACTGACAAGGGTCTGTAACCAGGGTGACCAGTGCAGAGTTATGATGTCACAGTGCCCCCTTAGGCAGGTCACAGACAGAGTTCTGTCACCACGGTAATCAGTGCATAATTATTATGTCACAATGCCCCTTTAGGCAGATCACAGACAAGGGTCTGTCACCTGGGTGACGAGTGCCGAGTTATGATGTCACATTGCCACCTTAGGCAGATCATAGAAAAGGGTCTGTCAGCACGGTGACTAGTGCAGAGTTATGATGCCACAATGCCCCCTTAGGCAGATCACAAACAATTGTCTGTCACCTGGGTGACGAGTGCTGAGTAATGATGTCACAATGCCCCCTGAGGCAGATCACAGACAAGGGTGTGTCACCTCGGTGACCAGTGGAGAGTTATGATGTCACAATGCCTCCTTAGGCAGATCACAGACAAGGTTCTGTCACCTGGGTGACAAGTGCAGAGTTATGATGTAACAATGCCCCCTTAGGCGGATCACCGACAAGGGTCTGTTACCTAGAAGACCAGTGCAGAGTTATGATGTCACAATGCCCCCTTAGTTGGACCAGAGAAATGGTCTGTCACCTGGGTGACCAGTGCAGGGTTATGATGTCACAATGCCCCCTTAGGCAGATGAAGTACAAGGGTCTTTCAGTCGGGTGACAAGTGCAGGGTTATTATGCCACAATGCCCCCTTAGGCAGATCACAGAGAAGAGTTTGTCACCTGGGTGACCAGTGCACAGTTATGATGTCACAATGCCCCTTAGGGGGATCACAAACAAGGGTCTCTCACCACGGTGGCCAGTGCAGAGTTATGAAGTCACAATACCCCATTAGGCAGATGACAGACAAGGGTCTGTCACCATGGTGACCAGTGCAGAGTTATGATGTCACAATACCCCCTTAGGCAGATCACAGACAAGGGTCTGTCACTTGTATGACCAACGCAGATTTGTGATTTCACAATGCCCCCTTAGGCGAATGACAGACAAGGGTCTGTCAGCTGGGTTACCAGTGCAGAATTATGATGTCACAAACCCCCGTAGGCGGATCAGAGACAAGGCTCTGTCACCTGGGTGACCAGTGCAGAGTTATGATATCACAATGCCCCTTAGGCAGATCACGGACAGGAGTCTGTAACCAGGGGGACCAGTGCAGAGTTATGATGTCACAATGCCCCCTTAGGCAGATCACAGACAAGGTTCTGTCACCTGGGTGACCAGTGGTGAGTTATGATGTCACAATGCCTCCTTCGGCAGATCACATACAAGGATATTTCACCTGGGCGATCAGTGCAGAGTTATGATGTCACAATTCCCACTTAGGCAGATCTCAGACAATGGTCTGTCACCTAGGTGACCAGTGCAGAGTTATGATGCCACAATGCCTCTTTAGGCAGATCACAGACAAGTGTCTGTCACCTGGGTGGCAAGTGCAGAGTTATGATATAACAATGCCCCCTTAGGAGGATCACAGACAAGGGTCTGTCACCGGGGTGACCAGTGCAGGGTTATAATGTCACAATGCCCCCTTAGGGAGATCAGAGAAAAGAGTCTGCCTCCTGGGTGACCAGTGCAGTGTTATGATGTCACAATGCCCCCATAGGCAAATCACAGTCAAGGGTCTGTAACCATTTAGACGAGTGCAGAGTTATGATGTCACAATGCCCCCTTAGGCAGATCAGAGACAGGGGTCTGTCACCTTGGTGACCAGTGCAGAGATATGATGTCACAATGCCCCCTTAGGCAGATCAAGGGCAAGTGTCTTTCACTCGGGTGACAAGTGCATAGTTAAGATGCCACAGTGCCCCCTTAGGCAGATCACAGACAAGGATCTGTCACCTGGGTGACCAGTGCACAGTTATGATGTCACAATGCCCCTTAGGGAGATCACAGACAAGGGTCTCTCACCACGGTGGCCAGTGGAGAGTTATGATGTCACAATGCCCCTTTAGGCAGATGACAGGCAAGGGTCTGTCACCATGGTGACCAGTACAGAGATATGATGAACAATGACCCCTTAGGCGAATCACAGACAAGGGTCAGTCAGCTGGGAGACCAGTGCAGAATTATGATGTCACAATGCCCCCTTAGGCAGATCAGAGACAAGGCTCTGACACCTGCGTGACCAGTGCAGAATCATGATGTCACAATGCCCCCTTTCGCAGATCACGGACAAGGGTCTGTAAACAGGGTGACCAGTGCCGAGTTATGATGTCACAATGCCCCCTTAGGCAGTTCACAGCCAAGAGTCTGTCACATGGGTGACCAGTGCAGAGTTATGATATCACAATTCCCGCTTCGGCAGATCACATACAAGGATCTTTCACCTGGGCGACCAGTCCAGAGTTATGATGTCACAATGCCCCCATAGGCAGATCACAGACAAGGGTGTGTCACCTGGGTGAAGAGTGCAAAGTTTTGAAGTCCCATGCCCCCTGAGGCAGATCACAAAGGTGTGTCACCTCGGTGACCAGTGCACAGTTATGATGTCAAAATGCCACCTTAGGCAGATCACAGAAAAGGTTGTGTCACCACGGTGCCCAGCGCAGAGTTATGATGTCACAATACCCCCTTAAGGAGATCACAGACAAGAGTCTTTCACCTGGGTGACCAGTGCATAGGTATGATGTCACAATCCCCCCATAGGCAGATAACAGACAAGGGTCTGTCACCTCGGTGAACAGTGCAGAGTTATGATATCACAGTACCTCCTTAGGCAGATCACAGACAAAGGTCTGTCACCTGGGTGACGAGTGCTGAGTTATGATGTAACAATGCCCCCTTAGGCGGATCACAGCAACGGTCTGTCACCTGGGTGACCAGTGCAGAGTAATGATGTCACAATGCCCTCTTAAGCAGATCACAGACAAGGGTCTGTAACCAGCGTGACCAGTGCAGAGTTGTGATTTCACAATGCCCCCTTAGGCAGATCACAGACAAGGGTCTGTCACCTGGGTGACCAGTGCAGCGTTATGATGTCACAATGCCCCCTTAGGCAGATCACATACAAGGGTCTGTCACCTGAATGACCAGTGCAGAGTTATGATGTCACAATGCCCACTTAGGCAGATCACAGACAAGGGTCTGTCACCTGGGTGACACGTGCAGCGTTATGATGTCACAATGCCCGGTAGTCAGATCAAAGGCAAGGGTCTGTCACCAGGTTTTCCAATGCAGAGTTGTGATGTCACAATGCCTCGTTAGTCTGATCACAAAGAAGGGTCTGTCTCCTGGGTTACCAGTGCACAGATATGATGTCACTTTGCTTCCTTAGGCAGATCACAGACAGGGTTTTGTCACGGCGGCGATCAGTGCAGGATTATTATGTCACAATGCCCTCTTAGGCAGATCGCAGACAAGGGTCTGTCACCTGGGTGACCAGTGCACAGTTATGATGTCTCAATGCCCACTTAGGCAGATCACAGAGAACGGTGTGTCACCACGGTGACCAGTGCTGAGTTATGCTGTCACAATGCCCCCTTACGCAGATCACAGACAAGGATCTGTCACCTCGGTGATGAGTGCTGAATTAGCATGTCACAATGCCCCCTTAGGCAGATCAGAGAAAAGGCTCTGTCACCTGGGTCAACAGTGCAGATTTATTATGTCACAATGCCCCCTTAGGCAGTTCAGAGACAAGCGTCTGTCACCAGGGTGAAAAGTGCAGAGTTATGATGTAACAATGCCCCCTTAGGCGGATCAAACACAAGGGTCAGTCACCTGGGTGACCAGTGCAGGGTTATGATGTCACAATGCCCTCTTTGGCAGATCAGAGACAAAGGTCTGTCACCTGCGTGACCAGTGCATAGTTATGATGTCACAATGCCCCCTTAGGCAGATCACTGATGAGGGTCTGTAACCAGGGTGACCAGTGCAGAGTTATGATGTCACAATGCCCCCTTAGGCAGATCACAGACAAGTGTCTGTCACCTGGGTGAGCAGTGCAGAGTTATGATGTCCCAGTGCCCCCTTAAGCAGATCACAAACAAGGGTCTGTGACCTGGGTGACGAGTGCAGAGTTATGATGTCACAATGCCCCCTTAGGCAGATCACAAACAAGGGTCTGTCTCCTGGGTTACCAGTGCACAGTTATGATGTCACTTTGCTCCCTTAAGCAGATCACAGACAGGGTTCTGTCACCACGGGGATCAGTGCAGAATTATTATGTCAAAATGCCCCTTAGGCAGATCACAGAAAAGGATCCATCACCTGGGTGACCAGTGCAGAGTTATGATGTCTCATTGCCGCCTTAGGCAGATCACAGACAACGGTGTGTCACCATGGTGACCAGTGCAGAGTTATGATGTCACAATGCCCCTTTAGGCAGATCACAGACAAGGGTCTGTCACCTGCCTGACGAGCGCTGAATGACGGTGTCACAATGCCCCCTTAGGCAGATCAGAGACAAGGCTCTGCCACCTGGGTCAACAGTGCAGAGTTATGATGTCACAAAGACCCCTTAGGCAGATCACGGAAAAGGGTCTGTCTCCAGGGTGAGCAGTGCAGAGTTATGATGTCAGAATGCCCCATTAGGCGGATCACAGACAAAGGTCTGTCACCTGGGTGACCAGTGCACTGTTATCACGTCACAATGCCCCCTTAGGCAGTTCACAGACAAGGGTCTGTCACCAGGGTGACAAGTGCAGAGTTATGATGTAAAAATGCCCCCTTAGGTGGATCACAGACAAGGGTCAGTCAGCTGGGTGACCAGTGCAGGTTTATGATGTCGCAATGCCCTCTTAGGCAGATCAGAGAAAATTGTCTGTCACCTGCGTGACCAGTGCATAGTTATGATGTCTCAATGCCCCCTTAGGCAGATCACTGACAAGGGTCTGTAACCAGGGTGACCAGTGCAGAGTTATGATATCACAATGACCCCTTAGGGAGATCACAGACAAGGGTCTGTCACCTGGGTGTCCAGTGCAGAGGTATGATGTCACAATGCCCCCTTAGGCAGATCAAATGCAAGGATCTTTCACCTGGGAGACCAGTGCAGAGTTATGATGTCACAATGCCCCCTTAGGCAGATCACTGATAAGGGTCTGTCACCTGGGTGACCAGTGCACATTTACAATGTCTCAATGCCCCCTTAGGCAGATCACAGACAAGGGTATGTCACCTCGGTGACCAGTGCAAAGTTATGATGTCACAATGCCTCCATAAGCAGATCACAGACAAGGGTCTGTCACCAGGGTGAAAAGGGCGGAGTTATGATGTAACAATGCCCCCTTAGGCGGATGACAGACAAGGGCCTGTCACCTGGGTGACCAGTGCAGGGTTATCATGTCACAATGACCTCTTAGGCAGATCAGAGACAAAGGTCTGTCACCTGGGTGACCAGTGGAGAGTTATGATGTCACAATGCCCCCTTAGGCAGATCACAGACACGGGTCTGTCACCAGGGTGACCAGTGCAGAGTTAGGATGTCACAATGCCCCATTAGGCGGATCACAGACAAATGTCTGTCAACTGGGTGACCAGTGCACAGTTATGAGGTCACAATGACCCCTTAGGCAGTTCACAGACAAGGGTCTGTCACCAGGGTGACAAGTGCAGAGTGATGATGTAACAATGCCCCCTTAGGCGTATCAGTGACAAGGGTCAGTCACCTGGGTGACCAGTGCATGGTTATGATGTCGCAATGCCCTCTTAGGCAGATCAGAGACAACGTCTGTCACCTGCATGACCAGTGCATAGTTATGATGTCACAATGCCCCCTTAGGCAGATCACAGACAAGGGTGTGTCACCTCGGTGTCCAGTGCAGAGTTATGATGTCAAAATGCCTCCTTTGGCAGATCACAGACAAGGTACTGTCACCTGAGTGACAAGTGCAGAGTTATGATGTAACAATGCCCCCTTAGGTGGATCACCGACAAGGGTCTGTTACCTAGGAGCCAGTGCAGAGTTATGATGTCACAATGCCCCCTTAGTTGGACCAGAGAAATGGTCTGTCACCTGGGTGACCAGTGCAGAGTTATGATGTCACAATGCCCCCTTAGGCAGATCACGGACAAGCGTCTGTAACCAGGGTGACCAGTGCAGAGTTATGATATCACAATGCCCCCTTAGACAGATCACAGAGAAAGGTCTGTCACCTGGGTGACCAGTGCAGAGTTATGAGGTCACAATGCCCCCTTACGCAGATCAAATACCAGGATCTTTCACCTGGGAGACCAGTGCAGAGTTACGATGTCACAATGCCCCCTTAGGCAGATCACAGATAAGGGTCTGTCACCTGGGTGACCAGTGCACATTTATGATGTCTCAATACCCCCTTAGGCAGATCACAGACAAGGGTCTGTCAGCTCGGTGACTAGTGCAAAGTTTTGATGTCACAATGCCTCCATAGGCAGTTCAGAGACAAGGGTCTGTCACCAGGGTGAAAAGGGTGGAGTTATGATGTAAAAATGCCCCCTTAGGCGGATGAGAGACAAGGGTCTGTCACCTGGGTGACCAGTGCAGGGTTATGATGTCACAATGCCCTCTTAGGCAGATCAGAGACAAGGGTCTGTCACCTGGGTGACCAGTGCAGAGTTATGATGTCACAATGTCCCCTTAGGCAGATGACAGACATGGGTTTGTAACCTGGGTGACCATTGCAGAGTTATGATGTCACAATGCCCTCTTAGGCGGATCAGAGACAAGGGTCTATCACCTGGGTGACCAGTGCAGAGTTATGATGTCACAATTCCCCCTTAGGTATATCATTGACAAGGGTCTGTAACCAGGGTGACCAGTGCAGTGTTATGATGTCACAATGCCCTCTTAGGCAGATCACAAACAAGAGTCTGTCTCCTGGGTGACCAGTGCACAGATATGATGTCACTTTGCTCCCATAGGCAGATCACAGACAAGGCTGTGTCACCACGGTGACCTTAGGGAGATCAGAGACAAGACTCTGCCACCTGGGTGACCAGTGCAGAGTCATGATGTCACAATGACCCCTTAGGCAAATCACAGAGAAGTGTCTGTAAGCAGGGAGACTAGTGCAGAGTTATGATGTCACAATGCCCCCTTACGCAGATCACGGACAAGGGTCTGTAACCAGGGTGACCAGTGCAGAGTTATGATGTCACAATGCCACCTTAGGCAGTTCCCAGGCAAGGGTCTGTCACCTGGGTGACCAGTGCAGAGTTATGACGTCACAATTCCCCCTTCGGCAGATCACATACAAGGATCTTTCACGTGGGCGACCAGCGCAGAGTTATGATGTCACAATGCCACCATAGGCAGATCACAGACAAGGGTGTGTCACCTGGGTGACCAGTGCACAGTTATGAAGTCACAATGCGCCTTGAGGCAGATCACAGACAAAGGTGTGTCACCTCGGTGACCAATGCAGACTCATGATGTCACAATGCCTCCTTAGGCAGATCACAGACAAGGTTCTGTCACCTGGGTGACAAATGCAGAGTTATGATGTAACAATGCCCCCTTAGGCGGATCACAGGCAAGGGTCTGTTACCTAGGTGACCAGTGCAGGGTTATGATGTCGCAATGCCCTCTTAGGCAGATCAGAGACAAAGGTCTGTCACCTTGGTGACCACTGCATAGTTATGATGTCACAATGCCCCCTGAGGCAGATCACAAACCAGGGTGTGTCACCTGGGTAACCAGTGCACAGTTATGATGTCACAATGCCCCCTTAGGCAGATCACAGACAAAGGTGTGTCACCTCAGTGACCAGTGCAGAATTATGATGTCACAATGCCTCCTTAGGCAGATCACAGACAAGGTTCTGTCACCTGGGTGACTAGTGCAGACTTATGATATAACAATGCCCCCTTAGGAGAATCACCGACAAGGATCTGTTACCCAGGAGGCCAGTGCAGATTTATGACGTCACAATGCCCCCTTAGTTGGACCAGAGAAATGGTCTGCCACGTGGGTGACCAGTGCAGAATTATGATGACACAATGCCCCCTTAGGGAGATCTTGGACAAGCGTCTGTAACCAGGGTGACCAGTGCAGAGTTATGATATCACAATACCCCCTTAGACAGATCACAGACAAGAGTCTGTCACCTGGGTGACCAGTGCAGAGTTATGATGTCACAATGCCCCCTTAGGCAGACCACAGACAAGGGTCTGTCATCTCGGTGACTAGGGCAAAGTTATGATGTCACAATGCCTCCATAGGCAGATCACAGACAAGGGTCTGTCACCTCGGGGACTAGTGCAAAGTTGTGATGTCACAATGCCTCCATAGGCAGATTACGGACAAGAGTCTGTCATCAGGTTGACCAGTGCAGAGTTATGATGTCACAATGCCACATTAGGCGGATCACAGACAAAGGTCTGTCACCTGGGTGACTGGTGCACATTTATGATGTCACAATGCCCCTTAGGCAGTTCACAGACAAGGGTCTGTCACCAGGGTGACAAGTACAGAGTTATGATGTAACAATGCCCCCTTAGGCGGATCACAGTCCAGGCTCAGTCACCTGGGTGTCCAGTGCAGGGTTATGATGTCGCAATGCCCTGTTAGGCAGATCAGAGAGAAAGGTCTGTCACCTGTGTGACCAGTGCATATTTATGATGTCTCAGTGCCCCCTTAAGCAGATCACAAACAAGGGTCTGTCACCTGGGTGACGAGTGCCGAGTTATGATGTCACATTGCCACCTTAGGCAGATCACAGACAAGGGTCTGTCACCACGGTGACCAGTGCAGAGTTATTATGCCACAATGCCCCCTTAGGCAGATCACAAACAATGGTCTGTCACCTGGTTGACCAGTGCGCAGTTATGATGTCACAATGCCCCTTTAGGCAGATCACAGAGAAGTTTGTGTCACCACGTTGACCAGTGCAGAGTTATGATGTCACAATGCCGCCTTAGGCAGATCACAGAAAAGGGTCTTTCACCTGGGTGACGAGTTCTGACTTATGATGTCACAATGCCCCCTTAGGCAGATGAGAGACAAGGCTCTGTCACCTGGGAGACCAGTGCAGGGTTATGATGTCACAATGCCCCCTTAGGCCGATCAGAGACATGGGTCTGTCACCTGGGTGACCTGTGCAGAGGTATGATGTCACAATGCCCCCTTAGGCAGATCACGGAGAAGGGTCTTTCACCTGTGTGACGAGTGCAGAGTTATGATCCCACAATGCCCGCTTAGGCAAATCACAGACAACGGTCTGTCACCTGGGTGTCCAGTGAACAGTTATGATGTCACAATGCCCCCTTAGGGAGAACACAGACACGGGTCTCTCACCACGCTGACCAGTGCAGAGTTATGATGTCACAATGCCCCCTTAGGCAGGTCACATTCAAGGGCCTGTCAACTGGGTGACCCGTGCAGAGTTATGATGTCACAATGCCCCCTTAGGGAGATCAGAGGGAAGGGTCTGTCACTTGGATGACCAGTGCAGAGTTATGATGTGAAAATTCCCCCTTAGGCCGATCACAGACAAGGGTCTGTCACCTGGGTGACCAGTGCACAGTTATGGTGTCACAATGCCCCGTTAGGCAGATCACAGACAAGGGTCTGTCATCACGGTGACCAGTGCAGAGTTATGATGTCACAATGCCCCTTTAGGCAGATCACGGACAAGGTTCTGTAACCAGGGTGACCAGTGCAGAGTTATGATGTCACAATGCCCCCTTAGGGAGATCACAGACAAGGGTCTGTCACCTGGGTGACCAGTGCACAGTTATGATGTCACAATGCCCCCTTAGGCAGATCAAAGACAAGGGTCAGTGACCTCGGTGACCAGTGAAGAGTTATGATGCCACAATGCTTCTTTAGGCAGATCACAGACAAGTGTCTGTCTCCTGGGTGACAAGTGCAGAGTTATGATGTAACAATGCCCCCTTACGCGGATCACAGACAATTGTTTGTCACCGGGGTGACCAGTGCAGGGTTATAATTTCACAATGCCCCCTTAGGGAGATCAGAGACAAGAGTCAGCCACCTGGGTGACCAATGCATAGTTATGATGTCAGAATGCCCTCTTAGGCAAATCACAGACAAGGGTCTGTAAGCAGGGAAACTAGTGCAGAGTAATGATGTCACAATGCACCCTTAGGCAGATCAGAGACAAGGGTCTGTCACCTGGGTGACCAGTGCACAGTTATGATGTCACAATGCCCCTTAGGGAGATCACAGACAAGGGTCCCTCACCACGGTGGCCAGTGCAGAGTTATGATGTCACAATGCCCCCTTGGATGGACCAGAGAAATGGTCTGTCACCTGGGTGACGAGTGCAGAGTTATGATGTCACAATGCCCCCTTAGGCAGATCACAAACAAGGGACTGTCTCCTGGGTTACCAGTGCACAGTTATGATGTCACTTTGCTCCCTTAGGCAGATCACAGACAGGGATCTGTCACCACGGTGATCAGTGCAATATTATTATGTCACAATGCCCCCTTAGGAAGATCACAGACAAGGGTCTGTCACCTGGGTGACCAGTGCACAGTTATGCTGTCTCAATGCCCTCTTAGGCAGATCACAGACAAGGGTGTGTCACCACCGTGACCAGTGCAGAGTCATGATGTAACAATGCCCTTTTAGGCAGATCACAGACAAGGGTCTGTCACCTGGGTGACGAGTGCTGAGTTATGATGTCACAGTGCCCCCTAAGGCAGATCACAGACAAGGGTGTGTCACCTGGGTAACTGGTGCACAGTTATGATGTCACAATGCCCCCTTGGGCAGATCACAGACAAGGGTGTGTCTCCTCGGTGACCAGTGCAGAGTTATGATGTCACAATGCCTCCTTAGGCAGATCACAGAAAAGGTTCTGTCACCTGGGTGACAAGTGCAGAGTTATGATGTAATAATGCCCCCTTAGGCGGATCACAGACAAGGGTCTGTTACCTAGGAGACCAGTGCAGAGTTATGATGTCACAATGCCCCCTTAGTTGGACCAGAGAAATTGTCTGTCACCTGGGTGACCAGTTCAGAGTTATGATGTCACAATGCCCCCTTAGGCAGATCACGGGCAAGCGTCTGAAACCACGGTGACCAGTGCAGAGTTATGATATCACAATGAGCCCTTAGACAGATCACAGACAAGGGTCTGTCACCTGGATGACAAGTGCAGAGTTATGATGTCACAATGCCCCTTAGGCGGATCAAATACAAGGATTTTTCACCTGGGAGACCAGTGCAGAGTTATGATATCACAATGCCCCCTTTGGCAGACCACAGATAAGGGTCTGTCACCTGGGTGACCAGTGCACATTTATGATGTCTCAATGCCCCCCTAGGAAGATCACAGACAAGGGTCTGTCACCTCGGTGACTAGTGCAAAGTTATGATGTCACAATGCCTCCATAGGCAGATCACAGACAAGGGTCTGTCACCAGGGTGAAAAGGGCGGAGTTATGATGTAACAATGCCCCCTTAGGCGGATGACAGACAAGGGTCTGTCACCTGGGTGACCTGTGCAGGGTGATGATGTCACAATGCCCTCTTAGGCAGATCAGAGACAAGGGTCTGTCATCTGGGTGACCAGTGCAGAGTTATGATGTCACAATGCCCCCTTAGGCTGATGACAGACATCAGTTTGTAACCAGGGTGACCATTGCAGAGTTATGATATCACAATGACCCGTTAGGCGGATCAGAGACAAGGGTCTGTCACCTGGGTGTCCAGTGCAGAGTTATGATGTCACAATGCACCCTTAGGCAAATCATGGACAAGGGTCTGTAACCAGGGTGACCAGTTCAGAGTTATGATGTCACAATGCCCCCATAGGCAGATCACAAACAAGAGTCTGTCTCCTGGGTGACCAGTGCACAGTTATGATGTCACTTTGCTCCCATAGGCAGATCACAGACAAGGGTCTGTCACCACAGTGAACAGTGCAGAGTTACGATGTTACAATGCCACCTTAGGCAGATCACAACCAAGGGTCTGTCACCTGGGTGACCAGTGCACAGTTATGATGTCACAATGTCCCCTAAGGCAGATCACAGAAAAGGGTCTGTCACCTCAGTGACCAGTGCAGAGTTATGATGCCACAGTGCCTCTTTAGGCAGATCACAGACAAGTGTCTGTCACCTGGGTGACAAGTTCAGAGTTATGATGTAACAATGCCCCCTTAGGGGGATCACAGGCAAGGGTCTGTCATCGAGGTGACCAGTGCAGGTTTATAATGTCACAATGCCCCCTTAGGGAGATCAGAGACAAGACTCTGCCACCTGGGTGACCAGTGCAGAGTTATGATGTCACAATGCCCCATTAGGCAAATCACAGACAAGGGTTTGTAACCAGGGAGACTAGTGCAGATTTACGATGTCACAATGCCCCCTTAGGCAGATCAGAGAAAAGGGTCTGTCACGGGGATCACCAGTGCAGAGTTATGATGTCACAATGCCCCCTTAGGCAGATCAAGGACAAGGGTCTTTCAGTCGGGTGACAAGTGCAGAGTTATGATGCCACAATGCCCCCTAAGGCGGATCGCAGACAAGGGTCTGTCACCTGGGTGACCAGTGCACAGTTATGATGTCACAATGCCCCTTAGGGAGATCACAGACAAGGGTCTCTCACCACGGTGGCCAGTGTAGAGTTATGATGTCACAATACCCCTTTAGGCAGTTGACAGACAAGGGTCTGTCACCATGGTGACCAGTGCAGAGTTATGATGTCACAATGCCCCCTTAGCAGATCACAGACAAGGGTCTGTCACTTGGTTGTCCAGCGCAGAGTCGTGATGTCACAATGCCCCCTTAGGCGAATCACAGACAAGGGTCTGTCAGCTGGGTGACCAGTGCAGAATTATGATGTCACAATGCCCCCGTAGGTGGATCACAGACAAGGCTCTGGCACCTGGGTGACCAGTGCAGAGTTATGATATCAGAATGCCCCTTAGGCAGATCACGGACAAGGGTCTGTAACCAGGGGGACCAGTGCAGAGTTATGATGTCACAATGCCCCCTTAGGCAGATCACAGACAAGGTTCCGTCACCTGGGTGACCAGTGGTGAGTAATGATGTCACAATGCCTCCTTCGGCAGATCACATACAAGGATGTTTCACCTGGGCGACCAGTGCAGAGTTATGATGTCACAATGCCCCCTTAGGCAGATCTCAGACAAGGGTCTGTCACCTAGGTGACCAGTGCAGAATTATGATGCCACAATGCCTCTTTAGGCAGATCACAGACAAATTTCTGTCACCTGGGTGACAAGTGCAGTGTTAAGATGTAACAATACCCCCTTAGGCGGATCACAGACAAGGGTCTGTCACCAGGGTGACCAGTGCAGGTTTATAATGTCACAATGCCCCCTTAGGGAGATTAGAGAGAAGAGTCTGCCACCTGGGTGTCCAGAGCAGAGTTATGATGTCCCAATGCTCCCTTAGGCGAATCACAGACAAGGGTCTGTAACCAGGGAGACTAGTGCAGAGTTATGATGTCACAATGCCCCTTAGGCAGATCAGACACAAGGGTCTGTCACCTTGGTGAACAGTGCAGCAATATGATGTCACAATGCCCCCTTAAGCAGATCACAGACAAGGGTCTGTAACCAGGGTGACCAGTGCAGAGTTGTGATGTCACAATGCCCCCTTAGGCAGATCACAGGCAATGGTCTGTCACCATGGTGACTAGTGCAGAGTTATGATGTCACAATGTCCCCTTAGGCGAATCACAGACAAGGGTCTGTCAGCGGGGTGACCAGTGCAGAATTATGATGTCACAATGCCCCCATAGGCGGATAAGAGACAAGGCTCTGTCACCACGGTGACCAGTGCAGAGTTATGATGTTACAATGTCCCCTTACGCAGATCACGTACAAGGGTCTGTAACCAGGGTACCCAGTGCAGAGTTATGATGTCACAATGCCCCCTTAGGCACTTAAGAGCCAAGGGTCTGTCACCTGGGTGACCAGTGCAGAGCTATGATGTCACAATACCCCCTTCGGCAGATCACAGACAAGGATCTTTCACCTGGGCGACCAGTCCAGAGTTATGATGTAACAATGCCCCTATAGGCAGATCACAGACAAGGGTGTGTCACCTGGGTGACCAGTGAACAGTTATGAAGTCACAATGCCCCTTGAGGGAGATCACAGACAAAGGTTTGTCACCTCGGTGACCAGTGCAGAGTCATGATGTCACAATGCCTCCTTAGGCATATCACAGACAAAGGTCTGACACCTGGGTGACAAATGCAGAGTTGTGATGTCTCAGTGCCCCCTTAAGGAGATCACAAACAAGGGTCTGTCTCCTGGCTGAAGAGTGCAGAGTTATGATGTAACAATGCCCCCTTAGGCGGATCAGAGCAACGGTCCGTCACATGGGTGACCACTGTAGGGTTATCATGTCACAATGCCCCCTTAGGCAGATCAGAGACAAGGGTCTGTCAACTGGGTGACCAGTGCAGAGTAATGATGTCACAATGCCCCCTTAAGCAGATCACACACAAGGGTCTGTAACCAGGGTGACCAGTGCAGAGTTGTGATTTCACAATGCCCCCTTAGGCAGATCACAGACAAGGGTCTGTCACCTGGGTGACCAGTGCAGAGTTATGATGTCACAATGCCCACTTAGGCAGATCACAGACAAGGGTCTGTCACCTGGGTGACACGTGCAGCATTATGATGTCACAATGCCCGGTAGTCAGATCAAAGACAAGGGTCTGTCACCACGGTGACCACTGCAGAGATATGATGCCACAATGCCCCCTTAGGCAGATCACAAACAATGGTCTGTCACCTGGGTGTCCAGGGCAGAGTTATGATGTCACAATGCCCCATTAGGCAGATCACAGAAAGGGTTGTGTCACCACATTGACCAGTGAGGAGTTATGATGTCACAATGCCCCCTTAGGCAGATCACAGACAAGGGTCTGTCACCTGGGTGACCTGTGCAGAGGTATGATGTCACAATGCCCCCTTAGGCAGATCACGGACAAGGGTCTTTCACCAGTGTGACAAGTGCAGACTTATGATCCCACAATGCCCGCTTAGGCAAATCACAAACAACGGTCTGTCACCTGGGTGTCCAGTGAACAGTTATGATGTCACAATGCCCCCTTAGGGAGATCAGAGACAAGGGTCTCTCACCACGCTGACCAGTGCAGAGTTATGATGTCACAATGCCCCCTTAGGCAGATCACATTCAAAGGCCTGTCAACTGGGTGACCCGTGCAGAGCTATGATGTCACAATGCCCCCTCAGGGAGATCAGAGACAAGGGTCTGTCACTTGGGTGACCAGTGCAGAGTTATGATGTCAAAATTCCCCCTTAGGCGGTTCACAGAGAAGGGTCAGTCACCTGGGTAACCAGTGCAGGGTTATGATGTCGCAATGCCCTCTTAGGCAGATCAGAGACAAAGTTCTGTCACCTGCATGACCAGTGCATAGTTATGATGTCACAATGCCCCCTTAGGCAGATCACTGACGAGGGTCTGTAACCAGGGTGACCAGTGCAGAATTATGATGTCACATTGCCCCCTTAGGCAGATCACAGACAAGGGTCTGTCTCCTGGGTGACCAGTGCAGAGTTATGATGTCTCAGTGCCCCCTTAAGCAGATCACATACAAGGGTCTGTCACCTGGGTGACGAGTGCAGAGTTATGATGTCACAATGCCACCTTAGGCAGATCACAAACAAGGGTCTGCCTCCTGGGTGACCAGTGCACAGTTATGATGTCACTTTGCTCCCTTAGGCAGATCACAGACTGGGTTCTGTCACCTCGGTGATCAGTGCAGAATTATTATGTCACAATGCCCCCTTAGGCAGATCACCGACAAGGGTCTGTCACCTGGGTGACCAGTGCACAGTTATGATTTCTCAATGCCCCCTTAGGCATATCACAGACAACGGTGTGTCACCACGGTGACCAGTGCAGAGTTATGATGTCACAATGCCCCCTTAGGCAGATCACAGACAAGGGTCTCTCAACTGGGTGACGAGTGCTGAATTATGATGTCACAATGCCCCCTTAGGCAGATCAGAGAGAAAGCTCTGTCACCTGGGTGAACAGTGCAGAGTTATGATGTCACAATGCCCCCTTAGGCAGTTCACGGACAAGGATCTGTCACCAGGGTGAACAGTGCAGAGTTGTGATGTCACAATGAACCATTAGGCGGATCACAGACAAAAGTCTGTCACCTGGGTGACCAGTGCACAGTTATGATGTCACAATGCCACCTTAGGCAGTTCACAGACAAGGGTCTGTCACCAGGGTCACAAGTGCAGAGTTATGATGTAACAATGCCCCCTTAGGCGGATTACAGACAAGGGTCAGTCACCTGGGTGACCAGTGCAGGGTTATGATGTCGCAATGCCCTCTTAGGCAGATCAGAGTCTAAGGTGGGTCACCTGCGTGTCCAGTGCATAGTTATGATGTCACAATGCCCCCTTAGGCAGATCACTGACAAGGGTCTGTAACCAGGGTGACCAGTGCAGAGTTATGATGTCACAGTGCCCCCTTAGGCAGGTCACAGACAGAGTTCTGTCACCACGGTAATCAGTGCATAATTATTATGTCACAATGCCCCTTTAGGCAGATCACAGACAAGGGTCTGTCACCTGGGTGACGAGTGCCGAGTTATGATGTCACATTGCCACCTTAGGCAGATCATAGAAAAGGGTCTGTCAGCACGGTGACTAGTGCAGAGTTATGATGCCACAATGCCCCCTTAGGCAGATCACAAACAATTGTCTGTCACCTGGGTGACGAGTGCTGAGTAATGATGTCACAATGCCCCCTGAGGCAGATCACAGACAAGGGTGTGTCACCTCGGTGACCAGTGGAGAGTTATGATGTCACAATGCCTCCTTAGGCAGATCACAGACAAGGTTCTGTCACCTGGGTGACAAGTGCAGAGTTATGATGTAACAATGCCCCCTTAGGCGGATCACCGACAAGGGTCTGTTACCTAGAAGACCAGTGCAGAGTTATGATGTCACAATGCCCCCTTAGTTGGACCAGAGAAATGGTCTGTCACCTGGGTGACCAGTGCAGGGTTATGATGTCACAATGCCCCCTTAGGCAGATGAAGTACAAGGGTCTTTCAGTCGGGTGACAAGTGCAGGGTTATTATGCCACAATGCCCCCTTAGGCAGATCACAGAGAAGAGTTTGTCACCTGGGTGACCAGTGCACAGTTATGATGTCACAATGCCCCTTAGGGGGATCACAAACAAGGGTCTCTCACCACGGTGGCCAGTGCAGAGTTATGAAGTCACAATACCCCATTAGGCAGATGACAGACAAGGGTCTGTCACCATGGTGACCAGTGCAGAGTTATGATGTCACAATACCCCCTTAGGCAGATCACAGACAAGGGTCTGTCACTTGTATGACCAACGCAGATTTGTGATTTCACAATGCCCCCTTAGGCGAATGACAGACAAGGGTCTGTCAGCTGGGTTACCAGTGCAGAATTATGATGTCACAAACCCCCGTAGGCGGATCAGAGACAAGGCTCTGTCACCTGGGTGACCAGTGCAGAGTTATGATATCACAATGCCCCTTAGGCAGATCACGGACAGGAGTCTGTAACCAGGGGGACCAGTGCAGAGTTATGATGTCACAATGCCCCCTTAGGCAGATCACAGACAAGGTTCTGTCACCTGGGTGACCAGTGGTGAGTTATGATGTCACAATGCCTCCTTCGGCAGATCACATACAAGGATATTTCACCTGGGCGATCAGTGCAGAGTTATGATGTCACAATTCCCACTTAGGCAGATCTCAGACAATGGTCTGTCACCTAGGTGACCAGTGCAGAGTTATGATGCCACAATGCCTCTTTAGGCAGATCACAGACAAGTGTCTGTCACCTGGGTGGCAAGTGCAGAGTTATGATATAACAATGCCCCCTTAGGAGGATCACAGACAAGGGTCTGTCACCGGGGTGACCAGTGCAGGGTTATAATGTCACAATGCCCCCTTAGGGAGATCAGAGAAAAGAGTCTGCCTCCTGGGTGACCAGTGCAGTGTTATGATGTCACAATGCCCCCATAGGCAAATCACAGTCAAGGGTCTGTAACCATTTAGACGAGTGCAGAGTTATGATGTCACAATGCCCCCTTAGGCAGATCAGAGACAGGGGTCTGTCACCTTGGTGACCAGTGCAGAGATATGATGTCACAATGCCCCCTTAGGCAGATCAAGGGCAAGTGTCTTTCACTCGGGTGACAAGTGCATAGTTAAGATGCCACAGTGCCCCCTTAGGCAGATCACAGACAAGGATCTGTCACCTGGGTGACCAGTGCACAGTTATGATGTCACAATGCCCCTTAGGGAGATCACAGACAAGGGTCTCTCACCACGGTGGCCAGTGGAGAGTTATGATGTCACAATGCCCCTTCAGGCAGATGACAGGCAAGGGTCTGTCACCATGGTGACCAGTACAGAGATATGATGAACAATGACCCCTTAGGCGAATCACAGACAAGGGTCAGTCAGCTGGGAGACCAGTGCAGAATTATGATGTCACAATGCCCCCTTAGGCAGATCAGAGACAAGGCTCTGACACCTGGGTGACCAGTGCAGAATCATGATGTCACAATGCCCCCTTTCGCAGATCACGGACAAGGGTCTGTAAACAGGGTGACCAGTGCCGAGTTATGATGTCACAATGCCCCCTTAGGCAGTTCACAGCCAAGAGTCTGTCACATGGGTGACCAGTGCAGAGTTATGATATCACAATTCCCACTTCGGCAGATCACATACAAGGATCTTTCACCTGGGCGACCAGTCCAGAGTTATGATGTCACAATGCCCCCATAGGCAGATCACAGACAAGGGTGTGTCACCTGGGTGAAGAGTGCAAAGTTTTGAAGTCCCATGCCCCCTGAGGCAGATCACAAAGGTGTGTCACCTCGGTGACCAGTGCACAGTTATGATGTCAAAATGCCACCTTAGGCAGATCACAGAAAAGGTTGTGTCACCACGGTGCCCAGCGCAGAGTTATGATGTCACAATACCCCCTTAAGGAGATCACAGACAAGAGTCTTTCACCTGGGTGACCAGTGCATAGGTATGATGTCACAATCCCCCCATAGGCAGATAACAGACAAGGGTCTGTCACCTCGGTGAACAGTGCAGAGTTATGATATCACAGTACCTCCTTAGGCAGATCACAGACAAAGGTCTGTCACCTGGGTGACGAGTGCTGAGTTATGATGTAACAATGCCCCCTTAGGCGGATCACAGCAACGGTCTGTCACCTGGGTGACCAGTGCAGAGTAATGATGTCACAATGCCCTCTTAAGCAGATCACAGACAAGGGTCTGTAACCAGCGTGACCAGTGCAGAGTTGTGATTTCACAATGCCCCCTTAGGCAGATCACAGACAAGGGTCTGTCACCTGGGTGACCAGTGCAGCGTTATGATGTCACAATGCCCCCTTAGGCAGATCACATACAAGGGTCTGTCACCTGAATGACCAGTGCAGAGTTATGATGTCACAATGCCCACTTAGGCAGATCACAGACAAGGGTCTGTCACCTGGGTGACACGTGCAGCGTTATGATGTCACAATGCCCGGTAGTCAGATCAAAGGCAAGGGTCTGTCACCAGGTTTTCCAATGCAGAGTTGTGATGTCACAATGCCTCGTTAGTCTGATCACAAAGAAGGGTCTGTCTCCTGGGTTACCAGTGCACAGATATGATGTCACTTTGCTTCCTTAGGCAGATCACAGACAGGGTTTTGTCACGGCGGCGATCAGTGCAGGATTATTATGTCACAATGCCCTCTTAGGCAGATCGCAGACAAGGGTCTGTCACCTGGGTGACCAGTGCACAGTTATGATGTCTCAATGCCCACTTAGGCAGATCACAGAGAACGGTGTGTCACCACGGTGACCAGTGCTGAGTTATGCTGTCACAATGCCCCCTTACGCAGATCACAGACAAGGATCTGTCACCTCGGTGATGAGTGCTGAATTAGCATGTCACAATGCCCCCTTAGGCAGATCAGAGAAAAGGCTCTGTCACCTGGGTCAACAGTGCAGATTTATTATGTCACAATGCCCCCTTAGGCAGTTCAGAGACAAGCGTCTGTCACCAGGGTGAAAAGTGCAGAGTTATGATGTAACAATGCCCCCTTAGGCGGATCAAACACAAGGGTCAGTCACCTGGGTGACCAGTGCAGGGTTATGATGTCACAATGCCCTCTTTGGCAGATCAGAGACAAAGGTCTGTCACCTGCGTGACCAGTGCATAGTTATGATGTCACAATGCCCCCTTAGGCAGATCACTGATGAGGGTCTGTAACCAGGGTGACCAGTGCAGAGTTATGATGTCACAATGCCCCCTTAGGCAGATCACAGACAAGTGTCTGTCACCTGGGTGAGCAGTGCAGAGTTATGATGTCCCAGTGCCCCCTTAAGCAGATCACAAACAAGGGTCTGTGACCTGGGTGACGAGTGCAGAGTTATGATGTCACAATGCCCCCTTAGGCAGATCACAAACAAGGGTCTGTCTCCTGGGTTACCAGTGCACAGTTATGATGTCACTTTGCTCCCTTAAGCAGATCACAGACAGGGTTCTGTCACCACGGGGATCAGTGCAGAATTATTATGTCAAAATGCCCCTTAGGCAGATCACAGAAAAGGATCCATCACCTGGGTGACCAGTGCAGAGTTATGATGTCTCATTGCCGCCTTAGGCAGATCACAGACAACGGTGTGTCACCATGGTGACCAGTGCAGAGTTATGATGTCACAATGCCCCTTTAGGCAGATCACAGACAAGGGTCTGTCACCTGCCTGACGAGCGCTGAATGACGGTGTCACAATGCCCCCTTAGGCAGATCAGAGACAAGGCTCTGCCACCTGGGTCAACAGTGCAGAGTTATGATGTCACAAAGACCCCTTAGGCAGATCACGGAAAAGGGTCTGTCTCCAGGGTGAGCAGTGCAGAGTTATGATGTCAGAATGCCCCATTAGGCGGATCACAGACAAAGGTCTGTCACCTGGGTGACCAGTGCACTGTTATCACGTCACAATGCCCCCTTAGGCAGTTCACAGACAAGGGTCTGTCACCAGGGTGACAAGTGCAGAGTTATGATGTAAAAATGCCCCCTTAGGTGGATCACAGACAAGGGTCAGTCAGCTGGGTGACCAGTGCAGGTTTATGATGTCGCAATGCCCTCTTAGGCAGATCAGAGAAAATTGTCTGTCACCTGCGTGACCAGTGCATAGTTATGATGTCTCAATGCCCCCTTAGGCAGATCACTGACAAGGGTCTGTAACCAGGGTGACCAGTGCAGAGTTATGATATCACAATGACCCCTTAGGGAGATCACAGACAAGGGTCTGTCACCTGGGTGTCCAGTGCAGAGGTATGATGTCACAATGCCCCCTTAGGCAGATCAAATGCAAGGATCTTTCACCTGGGAGACCAGTGCAGAGTTATGATGTCACAATGCCCCCTTAGGCAGATCACTGATAAGGGTCTGTCACCTGGGTGACCAGTGCACATTTACAATGTCTCAATGCCCCCTTAGGCAGATCACAGACAAGGGTATGTCACCTCGGTGACCAGTGCAAAGTTATGATGTCACAATGCCTCCATAAGCAGATCACAGACAAGGGTCTGTCACCAGGGTGAAAAGGGCGGAGTTATGATGTAACAATGCCCCCTTAGGCGGATGACAGACAAGGGCCTGTCACCTGGGTGACCAGTGCAGGGTTATCATGTCACAATGACCTCTTAGGCAGATCAGAGACAAAGGTCTGTCACCTGGGTGACTAGTGGAGAGTTATGATGTCACAATGCCCCCTTAGGCAGATCACAGACACGGGTCTGTCACCAGGGTGACCAGTGCAGAGTTAGGATGTCACAATGCCCCATTAGGCGGATCACAGACAAATGTCTGTCAACTGGGTGACCAGTGCACAGTTATGAGGTCACAATGACCCCTTAGGCAGTTCACAGACAAGGGTCTGTCACCAGGGTGACAAGTGCAGAGTGATGATGTAACAATGCCCCCTTAGGCGTATCAGTGACAAGGGTCAGTCACCTGGGTGACCAGTGCATGGTTATGATGTCGCAATGCCCTCTTAGGCAGATCAGAGACAACGTCTGTCACCTGCATGACCAGTGCATAGTTATGATGTCACAATGCCCCCTTAGGCAGATCACAGACAAGGGTGTGTCACCTCGGTGTCCAGTGCAGAGTTATGATGTCAAAATGCCTCCTTTGGCAGATCACAGACAAGGTACTGTCACCTGAGTGACAAGTGCAGAGTTATGATGTAACAATGCCCCCTTAGGTGGATCACCGACAAGGGTCTGTTACCTAGGAGCCAGTGCAGAGTTATGATGTCACAATGCCCCCTTAGTTGGACCAGAGAAATGGTCTGTCACCTGGGTGACCAGTGCAGAGTTATGATGTCACAATGCCCCCTTAGGCAGATCACGGACAAGCGTCTGTAACCAGGGTGACCAGTGCAGAGTTATGATATCACAATGCCCCCTTAGACAGATCACAGAGAAAGGTCTGTCACCTGGGTGACCAGTGCAGAGTTATGAGGTCACAATGCCCCCTTACGCAGATCAAATACCAGGATCTTTCACCTGGGAGACCAGTGCAGAGTTACGATGTCACAATGCCCCCTTAGGCAGATCACAGATAAGGGTCTGTCACCTGGGTGACCAGTGCACATTTATGATGTCTCAATACCCCCTTAGGCAGATCACAGACAAGGGTCTGTCAGCTCGGTGACTAGTGCAAAGTTTTGATGTCACAATGCCTCCATAGGCAGTTCAGAGACAAGGGTCTGTCACCAGGGTGAAAAGGGTGGAGTTATGATGTAAAAATGCCCCCTTAGGCGGATGAGAGACAAGGGTCTGTCACCTGGGTGACCAGTGCAGGGTTATGATGTCACAATGCCCTCTTAGGCAGATCAGAGACAAGGGTCTGTCACCTGGGTGACCAGTGCAGAGTTATGATGTCACAATGTCCCCTTAGGCAGATGACAGACATGGGTTTGTAACCTGGGTGACCATTGCAGAGTTATGATGTCACAATGCCCTCTTAGGCGGATCAGAGACAAGGGTCTATCACCTGGGTGACCAGTGCAGAGTTATGATGTCACAATTCCCCCTTAGGTATATCATTGACAAGGGTCTGTAACCAGGGTGACCAGTGCAGTGTTATGATGTCACAATGCCCTCTTAGGCAGATCACAAACAAGAGTCTGTCTCCTGGGTGACCAGGGCACAGATATGATGTCACTTTGCTCCCATAGGCAGATCACAGACAAGGCTGTGTCACCACGGTGACCTTAGGGAGATCAGAGACAAGACTCTGCCACCTGGGTGACCAGTGCAGAGTCATGATGTCACAATGACCCCTTAGGCAAATCACAGAGAAGTGTCTGTAAGCAGGGAGACTAGTGCAGAGTTATGATGTCACAATGCCCCCTTACGCAGATCACGGACAAGGGTCTGTAACCAGGGTGACCAGTGCAGAGTTATGATGTCACAATGCCACCTTAGGCAGTTCCCAGGCAAGGGTCTGTCACCTGGGTGACCAGTGCAGAGTTATGACGTCACAATTCCCCCTTCGGCAGATCACATACAAGGATCTTTCACGTGGGCGACCAGCGCAGAGTTATGATGTCACAATGCCACCATAGGCAGATCACAGACAAGGGTGTGTCACCTGGGTGACCAGTGCACAGTTATGAAGTCACAATGCGCCTTGAGGCAGATCACAGACAAAGGTGTGTCACCTCGGTGACCAATGCAGACTCATGATGTCACAATGCCTCCTTAGGCAGATCACAGACAAGGTTCTGTCACCTGGGTGACAAATGCAGAGTTATGATGTAACAATGCCCCCTTAGGCGGATCACAGGCAAGGGTCTGTTACCTAGGTGACCAGTGCAGGGTTATGATGTCGCAATGCCCTCTTAGGCAGATCAGAGACAAAGGTCTGTCACCTTGGTGACCACTGCATAGTTATGATGTCACAATGCCCCCTTAGGCATATCACAGACAACGGTCTGTCACCTGGGTGACAAGTGCAGAGTTATGATGTCTCAGTGCCCCCTTAAGCAAATCACAAAGAAGGGTCTGTCACCTGGCTGACGAGTGCATAGTTATGATGTCACATTGCCACCTTAGGCAGATCACAGACAAGGGTCTTTCACCATGGTGACCAGTGCAGAGTTATGATGCCAAAATGCCCCCTTAGGCAGATCACAAACAATGGTCTGTCACCTGGGTGACCAGTGCACAGTTATGATGTCACAATGCCATCTTACGCAGATCACAGAAAAGGTTGTGTCGCCACGGTGCCCACTGCAGAGTTATGATATCACAATTCCCACTTAAGGAGATCACACAAAAGGGTCTGTCACCTGGGTGACCAGTGCATAGGTATGATGTCACAATGTCCCCTTAGGCAGATAACAGACAAGGGTCTGTCATCTCGGTGAACAGTGCTGAGTTATGGTGTCACAATACCTCCTTAGGCAGACCACAGACAAGGGTCTGTTACCTGGTTGACAAGTGCTGAGTTATGATGTAACAATGACCCCTTAGGCGGATCACAGCAAGGGTCTGTCACCTGGGTGACCAGTGCAGAGTTATCATGTCACAATGCCCCCTTAGGCAGATCAGAGACAAGGGTCTGTCAACTGGGTGACCAGTGCAGAGTAATGATGTCACAATGCCCCTTTAAGCAGATCACAGAGAAGTGTCTGTTACCAGTGTGACCACTGCAGAGTTGTGATGTCACAATTCCCCCTTAGGCATATCACAGACAAGGGTCTGTCACCTGGGTGACCAGTGCAGAGTAATGATGTCACAATGCCCCCTTAAGCAGATCACAGACAAGTGTCTGTTACCAGTGTGACCACTGCAGAGTTGTGATGTCACAATTCCCCCTTAGGCATATCACAGAAAAGGGTCTGTCACCTGGGTGACCAGTGCAGAGTAATGATGTCACAATGCAGACATAAGCAGATGACAGAGAAGGGTCTCTCACCACGGTGACCAGTGCAGAGTTATGATTTCAGAATGCCCCATTAGGCAGATCACAGACAAGGGTCTGTCACCTGGGTGACCAGTGCAGAGATACGATGTCACAATGCCCCGTTAGGCAGATCAAAGACAGGGGTCTGTCACCTGTGTATCCAGTGCAGAGTTATGATGTCACAATGCCCCCTTAGACAGATCACAGTCAAGGGTTTGTCACCTGGGTGACAAGGGCACAGTTATAATGTCACAATGCCCCCTTAGGCAGATCACAGAAAAGGGTCTGTCACCTGGGTGACCAGCGCAGAGTTCTGATGTCACAATGCCCCCTTAGGCAGATCAGAGACAAGGGTCTGTTTCCTGGGTGACCACTGCGGAGTTATGATGTCACAATGCCCCCTTAGGCAGATCAGAGACAAGGGTCAATCACCTGGGTGACCATTGATGAGTTGTGATGTCACAATGCCCTCTTAGGCAGATCACAGACAAGGGTCTGACACCTGGTTGATCAGTGCAGAGTTATGATGTCACAGTGCCCCCTTAGGCAGATCACAGACAAGGGTCTGTCACCACAGTGACCAGTGCAGAGTTATGAAGTCACAATGCCCCCTTAGGCAGATCACAGACAAGTGTCTGTCACCTGGGTTACCAGTGCAGAGTTGTGATGTCACAATGCCCCCTTAGGCAGATGACAGACAAGGGTCTGTCACATGGGTGTTCAGTGCAGAGTTATTATGTCACAATGCCCCTTAGGCAGATCACATACATGGGTCTTTATCCTGAGTGTCCAGTGCAGAGTTATGATGTCACAATGCCCCCTTAGGCAAATCACAGACAATGATCTGTCACCTGGGTAACCAGTGAACAGTTTTGATGTCACAATGCACCCTTAGACAGATCACAGAAAATGGTCTCTCACCACGGTGACCATTGCAGAGTTATGATGTCACAATGCCCCGTTAGGCAGATCACAGACAAGGGTCTGTCACCTGGGCGACCAGTGCAGAGTTATGATGTCACAATGACCCTTAGGCAGATCACAGACAATGGTCTGTCACCTTAGTGATCAGTGCAGAGTTACATTGTCTCAATGCCCCCTTAGGCAGATCACAGACAAGGGTATTTCACCTGGATGACCAGTGCAGTGTTACGATGTCACAATGCCCCGTTAGGCAGTTCAAAGACAAGGCTATGTCACTTTGCTGACCAGTGCAGAGTTGTGATGTCACAATGCCCCGTTATGCAGATCACAGACAAGGGTCTGTCACCTGGGTGACCTGCGCAGATTTATGATGTCACAATGCCCCCTTAGGCAGCTCACAGACAAGGGTCTGTCAGCTGGGAGACCAGTGCAGAGTTGTGATGTCACCATGGTCCCTTAGGCAGATCACAGACAAAGTTCTGACAGCACGGTGAACAGTGCAGAGTTATGATGTCACAATGCACCCTTAGGCATATCACGGACAAGTGTCTGTCACCTGGGTGACCCATGTAGAGTTCTGATGTCACAATGCCCCCTTAGGCAGATCACAGATACGCGTCTGTCATGTGGGTGACCCGTGCAGGGTTATGATGTCACAATGCCCTTTAGGCAGATCACAGACAAGGGTCTGTCACCTGGGTGACCAGTGCAGAGTTCAGGTGTCAGAATGCCCCCTTAGGCAGATCACAGACAAGGGTCTGCCACTTGGGTGACCAGTGCATAGTTATGATATCACAATGCCCACTTAAGCAGATCAAAGTTAAAGGTCTGTCACCATGGTGGTCCTTGCAGAGTTATGATGTCACAATGCGCCATTAGGCAGATTACAGAAAAGAGTCTGTCACCTGGGTGACCCGTGCAGAGTTATGATATCACAATGCCCCCTTAGGCAGATCACAGTCAATGGTCTGTCACCTGGGTGAACAATGCAGAGTTATGATGTCACAAAGTCCCCTTGGGCAGATCACAGACAAGGGTTTCTCACCTGGCTGACCATGGCTGTGTTATGATGTCACAATGCCCTCTTAGGCAGATCACAGGCAAGGGTCTGTCACCTGTATCACCAGTGCAGAGCTATGATGTCTCAATGCCCCCTTAAGCATATCTCAGACAAGGGTCTTTCACCTGGGTGACCAGTGCAGAGTTATGATTCCAAAATGCCCCCTTCGGCAGATGACAGTCAATGGTCTGTCACCTGGGTGCCCAGTGCAGAGTTATCATGTCGCAATGACCCATTAGGCAGATCAAAGTCAAGTGTGTGTCACCTGCGTGTCCAGCGCAGAATAATGATGTCACAATGCCCCCTTAGGCAGATCACTCACAAGGGTCTGTCACCTGGGTGAGCAGCGCAGAGTTGTGATATCACAATGACCCCTTATGCCGATCACAGAGAAGGGTCTGTCACCTGGCTGTCAAGTGCAGAGTTATCAGGTCTCAATGCCCACTTAAGCAGATCAAAGTAAAGGGTCTGTCACCTAGTTGACCAGTGCAGAGTTATGATGTCACAATGCCCACTTAGGCAGATCACAGACAAGGGCCTGTCAGCTGGGTGTCCCGTGCAGTGTTATGATGTCTCAATGCTCTCTTAGGCGGACCACAGACAGGGGCATGTCACATGAGTGACCAGTGGAGTGTTATGATATCCCAATGCCCACTTAAGCAGATCAAAGTAAAGGGTCTGTCACCAGGTTGATCCTTGCAGAGTTATGATGTCACAATGCACCCTTAGGCAGATTACAGAAAAGAGTCTGTCACATGGGTGACCCGTGCAGAGTTATGATGTCACAATGCCCCCTTAGGCAGATCACAGACAAAGGTCTGTCTCCTGCGTTAACAGTGCAGAGTTATCATGTCACAATGCCCCCTTAGGCAGATCACAGACAAGGGTCTGTCACCAGGGTGACCAGCGCAGAATTATGATGTCACAATGCCCCCTTAGGCAGATGACCGTCAATGGTCTGTCACCTCGGTGACACGTGCAGAGTTATGATAACACAATGCACCCTTAGGCAGACCACAGACAAGGGCCTGTCATCTGAGTGACAAGTGCCGAGTTATGATGTCACAATGCCCACTTATGCAGATCAAAGTAAAGGGTCTGTCACCAGGGTGACCCTTGCACAGTTATGATGTCACAATGCACCCTTAGGCAGATCACAGAGAAGAGTCTGTCATCTGGGTGTCCCATGGAGAGTTATCATGTCACAATGCCCCCTTAGGCAGATCACAAACAAGTGTCTGTCACCTGTGTCACCAGTGCAGAGTTATGATGTCACAATGCCCCCCTTAGGCATAGCACAAACAAGGGTCTTTCACCGGGGTGACCAGTGCAGAGTTATGATGTCACAATTCCCCCTTAGTCAGATCACAGAGAAGAGTCTGTCACCTGGATGACCAGTGCAGAGTTATAATGTCACAATGACCCCTTAAGCAGATCAGAGTCAAGGTTCTGTCACCTGTGTGAACCCTGCAGAGTTATGATGTCACAATGCCCCCTTAGGCAGATCACAGACTAAGGTCTGTCTCCTGTGTGAACAGTACGGAGTTATCATGTCACAATGCCCCCTTAGGCAGATCACAGGCAAGGGTCTGTCACCAGGGTGACCAGTGCAGAATTATGATGTCACAATGCCCCCTTAGGCAGATCACAGACCAGGTTTTGTCACCTGGGTGACCAGTGCAGAGTTATGATGTCACAATTCCCCCTTATTCAGATCACAGACAAGGGCCTGTCACCTGGGTGACCAGTGCAGAGTTATGATGCCACAATGTCCAGTTATGCCGATCAAAGACAAGGGTCTGTCACCTGGGAGACCAGTGCAGAATTATGATGTCACAATGCCCCCTTAGGTACATCACAGTCAAGGATCTGTCACCTGGGGGACCAGTCCTGAGTCATGATGTCACAATGGCCCCTTAGGCAGATCACAGATAAGGGTCTGTCACCACGGTGAACAGTGAAGTGTTATGATGTCACAATGCCCCCTTAGGCAGACCACAGAGAAGGGTCTGTAACCTGGGTGACCTCTGCAGAGTTGTGATATCACAATGCCCCCTTAGGCAGATCAAAGACAACGGTCTGATACCTGGGTGACCCGTGCAGAATTATGATGATACAATGCCCCCTTAGGCATATCACAGACAAGGGTCTTTCACCTGGGTGACCAGTGCAGAGTTATAATGTCACAATGCCACCTTAGGCAGATGACAGTCACTGGTCTGTCACCTGGGTGACCAGTGCAGGGTTATGATGTCACAATGACCCTTAGGCAGATGACAGACAAGGGTCTGTCACCTGGGTGACCAGCGCAGATTTATGATGTCACAATTCCCCCTTAGGCAGATCACAGATATGGGTCTGTCACCTGGGTGAAAAGCACAGAGTTATGATGTCACAATGCCCCCTGAGGCATATCACAGACACCGGTCTATCACTTGGGTGACCAGTGCAGAGTTATGATGTCACAATGCCCCCTTAGGCAGATCACAGACAATGTTCTGTCATCTGGGTAAGCAGTGCAGAGTTATGATGTCACAAAGACCCCATAGGCAGATCACAGACAAGGGTGTGTCACCTGGGTGATCAGTGCAGAGTTATGAGGTCACAATGCCCCCTTATGCAGATCACAGACAAGGGTCTGTCACCTGGGTGACCAGTGCAGAGTTATGATGTCACAATGCCCATTTATGCGGATCAAAGACAAGGGTCTGTAACTTGGGTGACCCGTGCAGAATTATGACGACACAATGCCTCCTCTCGCAGATCACAGACAAGGGTCTGTCACCTGGGTGACCCGTGCATAGTTATGATGTCACAATGCCCCCTTAAGCAGATGACAGTCAATGGTCTGTCACCTCGGTGACCCGTGCAGAGTTATGATAACACAATGCACCCTTAGGCAGACGACAGACAAGGGCCTTTCATCTGAGTGACCAGTGCAGAGTTATGATGTCACAATGCCCACTTAAGCAGATCAAAGTAAAGGGTCTGTCACCAGGGTGACCCTTGCAGAGTTATGATGTCACAATGCACCCTAAGGCAGATCACAGAGAAGAGTCTGTCATCTGGGTGACCCATGGAGAGTTATCATGTCACAGTGCCCCCTTAGGCAGATCACAGACAAGAGTCTGTCACCTGTGTCACCAGTGCAGAGTTATGATGTCACAATGCCCCCCTTAGGCATAGCACAAACAAGGGTCTTTCACCGGGGTTACCAGTGCAGAGTTATGATGTCACAATGCCCCCTGAGTCAGATCACAGAGAAGAGTCTGTCACCTGGGTGACCAGTGCAGAGTTATAATGTCACAATGACCCCTTAAGCAGGTCACAGTCAAGATTCTGTCACCTGTGTGAACCCTGCAGAGTTATGATGTCACAATGCCCCCTTAGGCAGATCACAGACAAGGGTCTGTCACCTGTGTGACCAGTGCAGAATTATGATGTCACAATGACGCCTTAGGCATATCACAGAAAAGGTTCTCTCACCTGGGTGACCAGTGCAGAGTTATGATGTCACAATGACGCCTTAGGCATATCACAGATAAGGTTCTGTCACCTCGGTGTCCAGTGCACAGTTATGATGTCACAATGCCCCCTTAGGCACAACAAAGACAAGGGTCTGTCACCTGCGTGACCATTGCAGAGTTATGATATCACAATGCCCCCTTAGGCAGATCACAGACAACGTTCTGTCACCTGTGTGAACCGTGCAGAGTTATGATGTCACAATGCCCCCTTAGGCAGATAACGGCCGAGGGTCTGTCAACAGGGTGACAAGAGCAGAGTTATGATGTCACTATGCCCCATTAGGCGGATCACGGGCAAGGGTCTGTCGACTGGATGACCAGTGCAGAGTTGTGATGTCACAATGCCCCCTTGGGCAGATCACAGACCAGAGCCCATCACCTGGGTGCCCAGTGCAGTATTTTGATGTCAGAATGCCCCCTTAGGCACATCACAGACAAGGGCATGTCACCTAGATGACCAGTGCAGAGTTATGATGTCACAAAGCCCCCTTAGGCAGATCACAGAGAAGGGTCTGTCACCTGGGTGACCCGTGCATAATGATGTCACAATGTCCCTTAGGCAGATCACAGAGAAGACTCTGTCACCTGGGTGTCCCGTGCAGAGTTTTGATATCACAATGCCACCTTAGGCAGATCACAGACAAGGGTCTGTCACCTGGGTGACCAGTGCAGGGTTATGATGTCACAATGCCTCCTGAGGCAGATCACAGACACGGCTCTGTCACCTGGGTTTCCTGTGCTGTGTTATGATGTCACAATGACCCCTTAGGCAGATCACAGACAAGGGTCTGTCACAGGGGTGACCCGTGCAAAATTATGATGCCACAATGTCCCCATAGGCAGATGACGGACAAGGGTCTGTCACCAGGGTGACCAGTGCAGATTTATGATGTCACAATGCCCCCTTAGGCAGATTACAATCAAGGTGTTATTCCCAGACCGTTTTTTCCCCAAAGAAGACCACCAGGGTCCAGAGTCAAAGCCAAGCGGCAGGGATCTTTACTACAAGTTCGAACCTGATCCCTCCATTCCACCGCATACAAGAGGGCCCCGAAAAATGCGAGTCTTTGCTTTTTTATAGCCTGAAAGTTACAGGGGAACAAAGGAATTCTTTTGTTCTTTCAGTAAAACTTTGAATGGCTATCCCCTCATCTGTCCCCTTATCGGAGACTTTCCTGGTGCTGTTTGTACTGGGCTTGTTTTTTTTGAGCCTGGGGGAAGTTTAAGAGATATATGGTGATATGTGGTGGGATGGGAAGATGGGATGTGTTTGTACTGGGCTTGTTTGTCTTGAGCCCGGTGCTGAGGAATGTGCCTGGCTCTTTTCATTCCCCCCTTTTCTTTTCAGGTATTTTTTTAGAGCCAATCTTGGGTCTTATAAGTCTGATTCTGTTTCAGCGTTTACAGGTTGGTATTGGGCTCTGAGGACCATCAGTTGTACAGTGTTAAACCTTTCTTTAACGAACCGCAAAATTCTGTTAACAACACAAGTTCCTACGGTAAGCAGAAATAGTAGACTCAGCAGGGGTCCAAGGAAGGGGGCTAACAGAGAAAACATAGATGAGTTCCACCATTGGTCTGCAGCTGAAGCAAACTGCCGTGTTCTTACTTCTGTGCTTAACTTGCGTAACTGTTGGACTCGGTCTTCCACGAGTCCTGATTCATTTATGTAGAAACAACAGTCTTCCTTTAGAAACATACACATTCCCCCTTTTTCAGCAGTGAGTAGGTCTAAGGCCCTCCGGTTCTGCAAGGTTACCTGTGCTAGGGACGTGAGCTGCCGCTGGAGGGAGGCAAGGGACTCAGCTGACTCCTCCATAGCAATGGCAAATTGTTGGTACAGCTTGTTACTTTCTATAAGGGTGTGACCTAGGGCTCCCCAGCCAGTCCGGCCGCCATGAAGGATGCGGTGAGGGAGATTCCTGCAATGAGGGGGAGAAATATGGCTGGTGCAGGTCTCGGTCTAGGGTCTGGGTGAATAAAAGCACTAGTCCAGTTACCGGTATACCCTAGGAACTCGCCGGCAGTAAGTAGAGTTAACCGGGGAACTAATGTGACAGGAAGACACAGTAGGTTGGTAACAGAGGGGCTCGATAGGTTTTTAGATAATGTTCCATTACACCAGAAGAATATGCCTGACGGAGCCCTTAAGGTGATGTTAGGGGGCGTTGCAGTGATGTTGCAGAGGCTGGAATTAGTTCCTGAGAAACAGTAGGGAAACTTCTCTTGACTGGGGTTTAGGTATAGTGGCACGTTAGGGATAGGGGCATATGAGAGGTTTTGGTGGTTGTTAGCTTGGGCAGAGGTGGAGGATCCCCATGGCAGGGGGACGGCGGTTAGCGGTGGACGCCCTAGAGTGGCACACAGAAAGCAGCCAGACAGGCTGTGAAGTCCTGTAAGGTTGGCAAGTTCTAATCCTTCTTGCAATAATTTTAACCAGGAAAAAGGACGTAAATCTTGTGTCAGGCGGTTTTCTTGTCACTGGATATTTCCATGGACCAGGGGCCGTACCTCCACTAGACCCCGCCACAGATAGAGGTGACTGCTAGGCCATGTGGAGTCGGAGGAGTAGTATACAGCCCCGTGTTGAGGCGTGGTCCAGCGGGAGTTCCAGGGGTCTCTAACTATCCATGTATATGAAAGGTCTCTATCTCGTCTGCGATGGAAGGGCCATCTGGGATCTATCTGTTCTTTTCCATCCCACCATTGGTATTTATGGATGTTACAATAGTTATAAGGGCAGCCGGCACTTTGGTGCCACCAATAGTGCTTACAATTGTATTCAGTCTGATCATACTCGAAGCATATTATTGGTGCCACTAGTTTGGCTACTGGGAAATCGGTAAAATTTAGTAAAATTGGGCTATTGCACCTTGAGGAGGGGCAATCTGCACTGGCCACTAGTTTCTCGGGCTTATGAGGTTGCCCAGGGTGGGTTTGGTTTTCATAAAGCCAGAATCTCTAGACAAAGGGATTAGGAGCTGGCTTTATGTTTTCCCCAGCGGCCACTAGGGCGACCAATGTTAGAGTTAGACTACCTAACTGCATGTTTGCAGTGAGCTATGCTGCCGGCACAGGGTGAGTTTTAAGGGGTTGTTCTTAGCTCTGTCCACAGTTCACGTGTCCGGTGCTTCAGCCACCGCCGTGATTGGCCCCAGAAGGTCGGAGGTTGGGTCCACTGGCTTGACGTGGTTGTAGTGGATCCACGACGCAATGCCTTCTACCTTCAGGGCGGTGGGTGTGGTCAGGAGTACTTGGAGTGGTCCTTTCCACCTGGGCTTTAGGGTCTCTTGTCGGTGTCGCTTAACCAGGACCCAGTCTCCCGGCTGGTATGGATTGGGTGTCGGTGGGGGACTGGTCTCATATAGCTCTTTCAGCTTTGGCCAGATTTCTTGGTGAATTTTCTGTAAGGCTTGTAAGGAAAATAAGAATTCAGAGACATTTTCTGTTTCAGACTTAAGCAGGTCATCTTTTAAGCTAGGAACCAGGGGTGGAGGTCTGCCATAGATGATTTCGTAAGGGGTAAGGCCCAGTTTGTAAGGGGTATTACGGGCCGTGAACAAGCGTAGGGGAGAAGGACTACCCAATTAGCGCCAGTCTCTATAGTCAATTTAGTTAAGGTCTCTTTTAAGGTCTGATTCATCCTTTCTACCTGTTCTGAACTCTGGGGCCTGTAAGCGCAATGTAGTTTCCAATTTGCCCCAAGGATGGAAGCCAAGTCCTGACTTACCTTAGCGACGAAAGCGGGCCCATTATCTGACCCTATCTGGATGGGGAAGCCATACCTGGGAAGGATATCTTCCAGAATTTTCTTTGCTACGACCTGAGCAGTTTCTCTTTTGTTTGGGAATGCTTCAGTCCACCCTGAAAAAGTATCTACAAAGACAAGTAAGTACCGGTACCCGTACTTTCCTGGCTTTATTTCAGTAAAATCTACTTCCCAGTAGATACCGCGCCTGGTTCCCCTGAGCCTTGTTCCTGTTGCTGCTTGAGATTGGGGGTATGTGTTGTTAAGCTGGCAGACTTTGCAACTTGTCACGATACTGCTGGCCATCTCAGCTATATGTCTGATTTTGAGCTTGGAGCGTCTGATCAGGTCTATCATCCGCCGGGCCCCCAGGTGGGTGGTTCGGTGGATGTGTTCTAACACCTGTTGTCCTAATTTTACTGGTAGGATGGTTTGGTCATTAGTATCAGTCCACCACCCATTCTGGATTTGTTTCAGGGGAAGTTTGTCAATCCACTGGAGATCTTGTTCTGAATATTCAGGGAAATATGGCAAGTCCCGGGGGCCCGGGTCAGGGAGCTGGAGTGCAAGGAGGTGGCTGGGAGCCTTCGCCACATTTCTTGCAGTTTGGTCTGCCAGAAAGTTGCATTGAGCAGTTGGAGTAGTTAGTTTCTGATGCCCTGGGCAATGTACAATGGCTATATTTCTGGCCTCCATAGGGCTGTTAGCAGGGCTAGGATCTCTTGCTTGTTTTTTATGTCTTTTCCTTTAGCCCTCAGTAACCCTCGCTCCCTGTAAATGGCCCCATTTATATGCGCTGTTGCAAAAGCATATCAGCTGTCTGTATATACTGTCAGCTTTTTCCCCACCCCTAAGGTAAGAGCTTGGGTGAGCGCTATCAGTTCGGCCTTCTGGGCTGATGTCCCCGGGGGCAGGGGTTCCGCCCAGATTACCTCAGTCTCTGAAGTTACTGCCGCCCCAGCGTACCTCTGGCCTTGATGCATGAAGCTGCTCCCATCAGTGAACCAGACGAGGTCGGCGTCAGGAAGTGGGCGGTCCTGCAGGTCTTCTCGAACTCCGTGCACCTGAGCTAGTATCTTGGTGCAGTCATGGAGTGGGGCGTCCAGGTCCGGGTTGGGCAGCAGCGAGGCAGGGTTTAAGGCCGTTGGGGGCAGGAAAATTATCCTGAGAGGATTTAGTAGTAGTCCTTTGTAGTGGGTGAGCCGGGCGTTACTCATCCATCGATTAGGTGGCTGTTTGAGTACACCTTCGATGGCATGCGGAGTAACGACCAGCAATTCTTGCCCCATGACAAGTTTATCAGCATCTTGCACCATCAGAGCTGTGGCCGCAATCATTTGGAGACAAGGGTGCCACCCGGCAGCTACTGGGTCTAACTTCTTTGACAGGTAGGCAACTGGCCTCCGCCAGGGGCCTAAGTTCTGAGTTATTACCGCCTTGGCGACACCCTTATTCCCATCCACGTATAAGTGGAAGGGCTTGGTAACATCAGGTAGTCCTAGTGCAGGCGCGGAGAGTAGGGCGGTTTTAATCTGTTGGAAGGCCAACTCGGCTTCCTCTGTCTAATTAAATGGCTGTTGCCCCCGTGTTGCCTGATACAAGGGTTTAACCAGTTCTGCGAACCCAGTTATCCATAGTCTGCAAAATCCCGCCGACCCCAGGAATTCTCTCACTTGTCAGGTGGATTGTGGCCTGGGGATCTGCAGAACAGTTTGTTTCTGGGCGTCTGTTAGCCAGCACTGCCCTCCCTTAAGCAGGTACCCTAGATATGTTACCTCTGGCTGTAGATGCTCTTTCTGTACCACTGCTGCCAGGACCTTGGTCATTTTTTTAGTGGCCTTAAATTGCTTTTCCTCTGGAGTATCTCTGTTATTGTAAACCTGCTGGGCTATCTGAAGGAGGTCCTGAATCCGCTTTCCCTCCAAGTCTTCTAATTTCTGGAATTTTCTCTTAATATCTGGGGCTGCCTGATTTACGAAAGACATTACAACAGCTGCCTGACTTCCTGGAGCCTCTGGATCTATGGGGGTGTACTGTCTAAAAGCTTCCATTAATCTTTCTAAGTAGGTAGCTGGGCTCTCTGTCTTTCCCTGCAGAATAGAATATACTTTAGCCAAGTTAGTGGGCTTGCGAGCAGCTGCCCGGAGACCCGCCATTAGAGTCTGGCGATAAAGGTGTAGCCGTCCCCTACCTTCTGCCATGTTGTAGTCCCACACCAGCCTGGTCAGTGGAAAGGTTGCGTTTATGAGGTCGGGGTTGGCAGTCGGTTGACCGTCGTCCCCCGGGACCAACTTTCTAGCTTCTATCTGTATTCTCTCTCGCTCTTCCGTGGTGAACAAAATTCGGAGGAGCTGCTGACAATCATCCCAAGTGGGCTGGTGGGTGAACATGACACTATCTAGTAAAGCCAGTAAATCTTTGGGGTTGTCTGAAAACCGAGCACTCTGAATTTTCCAGTTATACAGATCACTGGTGGAGAATGGCCAGTACTGGAGCCTGGGGATTCCTGTGTCATCTGGGGGTCCTATTTCCCGAAGGGGTAAAGCCACCGTGGAGTCAGGCGGCTGAGGGGGGCTAGTCTGCGAAGTGCGCCCTCACATCCTCCCCGCCGGCCCTTCAAAGTTACTTTCCCTTTCAGCGGGCCCGTGTGTGCCGGCCGCCTCCCGTCCACCTGCTCCCTCCCGCACCTCAGCCAGGTGGGCAGTTGGTTGCTTGGATTTCAGTGGTCGAGCAACCAGTGCCTTACAGGGTTCAGAGGCCAATTGGAAAGGGGACAGCCAAGGAGGCGGGTTCTCAACAAGGTCCTGCCATATGAGGATATATGGGATTTGATCTAAGTGGCCCGCACGCCCAGGTAGGAAAATCTTGGACTTTACCCTAGTGATGACAGCAAGTCGGAAGGTCCCTTCGGGCGGCCACCCCACATCAAAGGCAGGCCATTCAGAGTGACACAGAGTAATTAGCTTTCCTTTCCTGATTTCTATACCAAGATCATGGCCCCTTGCTCTAACTTCTTTGAAATTACTCGTAAGGAGAGATAGAGGAGTGCTCTGGGTATTACCCATCCTGTAATAATTTGTAGTCTCTTCCTTTAAAGGAATGTGGATTTGAATCCCTGTAAAGGAAATCTGATCTGACTTATTAATGATAACTAATCGCAGGCGCACTTTGGCAGCCCTGGTCAGAGGCAGCTGCTGCCCGCCAAACCGGGGCAGCTCAGATCAGAGACAGATGCTGCCTGATCAACCGGGCAGCTCAGATACGGCTGCTGCCCACCAAAGAGGGGCAGCTTAGATCAGAGACAGCTGCTGCCCGCCCAACCGGGCAGCTCAGATACGGCTGCTGCCCACCAAACCGGGGCAGCTCAGATCAGAGACAGATGCTGCCCGCCCAACCGGGCAGCTCAGATACGGCTGCTGCCCGCCAAACCGGGGCAGCTGAGATCAGAGACAGCTGCTGCCCACCAAACCGGGACAGCTCAGATCAGAGACAGCTGCTGCCTGCCCAACCGGGCAGCTCAGATACGGCTGCTGCCCGCCAAACCAGGGCAGCTCAGATCAGAGACAGTGGCTGCCCACCCAACCGGGCAGCTCAGATACGGCTGCTGCCCGCCAAACCGGGGCAGCTCAGATCAGAGACAGCTGCTGCCCAACAAACCGGGGCAGCTGAGATCAGAGACAGCTGCTGCCCGCCAAACAGGGGCAGCTTAGATCAGAGCCAGCTGCTGCCCGCCCAACTGGGCAGCTCAGATACGGCTGCTGCCCGCCAAACCGGGGCAGCTCAGATCAGAGACAGATGCTGCCCGATCAACCGGGCAGCTCAGATATGGCTGCTGCCCTCCAAACCGGGGCAGCTTAGATCAGAGACAGCTGCTGCCCGCCCAACCAGGCAGCTCACATACGGCTGCTGCCCGCCAAATCGGGGCAGCTCAGATCAGAGACAGATGCTGCCCGATCAATTGGGCAGCTCAGATACGGCTGCTGCCCGCCAAACCGGGGCAGCTCAGATTGCAATATAGATCAGATGAGAGCCAGGGGACGTCTCCCACCAGTCTCCGCTGGCCGTCCTATAGCGCGTCCGCCAGGACTGTGCCAGCTCCAGTTTCAGACCCCGCGAGTCACAGATTCGGATTCAGAACAGACACAGACAGACAAACGGAGATGAGCCAGCTCACCTATCAGTAGATCAATCTTATCAGATCCGTTGACCAGGGGTCTGGTGGGATTGGGGAATCCCGGACGAGCCCCCAGATGTTATGCCCAGACAGTTTGTTCCCCAAAGAAGACCACCAGAGTCCAGAGTCAAAGCCAAGTGGCAAGGATCTTAACTACAAGTTCGAACCTTGTCCCTCCATTTCACCGCATACAAGAGGGCCCCGAACAATGCAAGTGTTTGCTTTTTTATAGCCTGAAAGTTACAGGGGAACAAAGGAATTCTTTTCGTTCCCGCTCTTTCAGTAAAACTTTAAACGGCTGTCCCCTCATCTGTCCCCTTATCGAAGACTTTCCTGGTGGTGTTTGTACTGGGCTTGTTTGTTTTGAGCCTGGGGAAAGTTTAAGAGATATATGGTGATATGTGGTGGGATAGGAGGATGGGATGTTTTTGTACTGGGCTTGTTTGTTTTGAGCCCGGGGCTGAGGAATGTGCCTGGCTCTTTTCAAAGGGACTGTCACCTGGGTGACAAGTGCAGAGTTATGGTGTCACAATGCCCCCTTAGGCAGATCACAGACAAGGTTCTGTCACCTGGGTGACCACTGCAGGGTTATGATGTAACAATGTACCCTTAGGCATATCACAGACAAGAGTCTGTCACCTCGCTGACCACTGCAGAATTACGATGTCACAATGCCCCCTTAGGCACAACAAAGGCAAGGGCCAGTCACCTGGGTGACGAGTGCATAGTTAAGATGTTACAATGCCCCCTGAGGCAGATCACATACAAGGGTCTGCCACCAGGGTGACCAGTGCATAGTTATGATGTCACCATGCCGACTTAAGCAAATCAAAGTAAAGGGTCTGTCATCAGGGTGACCCGTGCAGAGTTATGATGTCACAATGCACACTTAGGCAGATCACAGACAAGGATCTGTCAAATGGCTGACTCGTGCGTAATTATGACGTCACAATGCCCGCTTAGGCAGATCACACACAAGGCTCTGTCACTTGTGTCACCAGTGCAGAGTTATGATGTCACAATGCCCCCTTAGGCATATCACAGAGAAGTATCTTTCACCTGGGTGACCAGTGTAGAGTTATGATGTCACAATGCCCCCTTACGCAGATGACAGTCAATGGTCTGTCACCTGGGTGACCCGTGCAGAGTTATGATGACACAATGCCCCCTTAGGCAGATCACAGACAAGGGCCTGTCACCTGAGTGGCCAGTGCAGAGCAATGATGTCACAATGCCCACTTAAGCAGCTCAAAGTAAAGGGTCTGTCACGAGGGTGACCCTTGCAGAGTTATGATGCAACAACGCACCATTAGGCAGATCACACACAAGGTTCTGTCACCTGGGTGACCACTACAGAGTTATAATGTCACAATGACCCTTTAAGCAGATCAGAGACAAGGTTCTGACACCTGTGTGAACCCTGCAGAGTTATGAGGTCACAATGCCCCCTTAGGCAGATCACAGAAAAGGTTCTGTCACCTGGGTCACCAGTGCAGAGTTATGAGGTCACAATGACGCCTTAGGCATATCTCAGACAAAGGTCTGTCATCTCGTTGACCACTGCAGAGTTATGATGTCACAATGCCCCCTAAGGCACAACAAAGACAAGGGACTGTCACCTGGGTGAACAGTGAAGAGTTATGATGTCACAATTCCTCCTTAAGCAGATCACAGACAAGGTTCAGTCACCTGTGTGAACCGTGTAGAGTTATGATGTCTCAATGCCTCTTCAGGCAGACAACGGTCAAGGGTCTGTCACAAGGGTGACAAGTGCAGAGTTATGATGTCACCATGCCCCATTAGGCAGATCACAGGCAAGGGTCTGACACCTGGGTGACCAGTGCAGAGTTATGACGTCACAATGACCCCCTTGGGCAGATCACAGACAAGAACCTGTCACCTGGGTGCCCAGGGAAGTGTTATGATGTCAGAATTCCCCCTTAGGCAGATCACAGACAATGGCATGTCACCTGAGCGCCCAGTGCAGAGTTATAATATCACAATAGCCCCTTCACACATCACAGACAAGGGCCTGTCACCTGGGTGCCCAGTGCTGAATAATAATGTCACAATGCCCCCTTAGGCAGATCACAGACAAGGGCCTGTCACCTGGGTGCCGAGTGCAGAGTTGTGATATCACAATGCCGCCTTAGGCAGATCAAAGACAAGGGCCTGTCGCCTGGGTGCCCAGTGCAGAGTTATGATGTCAGAATGCTCCCGGAGGCAGATCACGGACATGGACCTCTCAACTGGGTGCCCAGTGCAGAGTGATGATGTAACAATGCCCCCTTATTTAGATCACAGACAAGGGCCTCTCACCTGGGAGACCAGTGCAGAGTTAAGAAGTCATAATGCCCCCTTAGGCAGATCACAGAAAGGGACCTGTCTCCTGGGTGACCAGTGCAGAGTTATGATATCACAATGCCCCCGTAGGCAGATCACAGACAAGGGTCTGTCACCTGGGTGACCAGTGCAGAGTTCTGATGTCACAATGCCACCTTAGGCAGATCACAGACAAGGGTCTTTCACTGGGGTGACCAGTGCAGAGTTATGATGTCATAAGGCCGCCTTAGGCAGATCACAGACAAGGGTCTGTCATCTCGATGACCCGTGCAGTGTTATGATGTCACAATGCACCCTTAGGGAGATCACAGACAAGCGTTTGTCACCTGGGTCACCAGTGCAGTGTTATGATGTCACAATGCCCCCTTAGGCAGATCACAGACAAGGGTATTTCACCTGGGTGACCAGTGCAGAGTTATGATATCCCCATGCCCCGTTAGGCAGATCAAAGACAAGGCAATGTCACCTGGCTGACCAGTGCAGAGTTGTGATGTCACAATGCTCCTTATACAGATCACAGACAAGGGTCTGTCACCTGGGTGACCAGTGCAGATTTATGATGTCCCAATGCTCCCATAGGCAGATCACATACAAGGGTAGGTCACCTGGGTGACCAGTGCAGAGTTATGATGTCACAATGCCCCTTTAGGCAGATCACAGACAAGGGTCTCTCACCACGGTGACCAGCGCAGAGTTATGATGTCACAATGCCCCCTTATGCAAATGACAGAAAAGGGTCTGTCACCTGGGTGACCCATGCAGAGTTATGATATCACAATGCCCCCTTAGGCAGATCACAGACAAGGGTCTGACACCAGGGTGACCCTTGCAGAGTAATGATGTCACAATGCCCCCTTAGGCAGATCACAGACAAGGGCCTGTCACCTCGGCAACCAGTGTAGAGTTATGATGTCACAATGACACCGTAGTCAGATCAGAAAAAAGGGTCTGTCACCTGGGTGACTAGTGCAGAGTTGTGATGTCACAATGCCCCCTTAGGCAGATCACAGACAAGGGTCTGTCACCTTGGTGACCAGCGCAGATTTGTGATGTCAAAATGCCCCTTTAGGCAGATCACATAAAAGGGTCGGTCACCTGTTTGACCAGTGCAGAGTTATGATGTCACAATGCCCCTTTTGGCAGATCACAGACAAGGGTCTGTCACCTGAGTGACCAGGGCAGAGTTATGATGTCACAATGGCCCCTTAGGCAGATCACAGACAAAGCTCTGTCACCACGGTGACCAGTGCAGAGTAATGATGTCACAATGAATCCTTAGGCAGATTAGAGACAAGGGTCTGTCACCTGGGTGACTAGTGCAGAGTTATGATATCACAATGCCCCCTTAGGGAGATCACAGACAAGGGTCTGTCACCTGGGTGATCAGTGCACAGTTATGATGTCACAATGCCCCCTTAGGCAGCTCACAGAAAACGGTTTGTCATGTGGGTGACCAGTGCAGATTTATGATGTCACAATGCCCACTTAGGGAGATCAAAGACAAGGTTCTGTCACCTGGGTGACCAGTGCAGAATTATGATATCACAATGCCCCCTTAGGCAGGTCACAGACAAGGGTCTGTCACCTGGGCGAGCAGTGCAGAGTTATGATGTCACAATGACCCTTAGGCAGATCACAGACAAGGGTCTGCCACCTTGGTGACCAGTGCAGAGTTACGTTGTCACAATGCCCCCTTAGGCAGATCACAGACAAGGTCTTTCACCTGGATGACCAGTGCAGGGTTATGATGTCACAATGCCCCGTTAGGCAGATCAAAGACAAGTCTATGTCACCTTGCTGACCAATGCAGAGTTGTGATGTCACAATGCCCCGTTATGCACATCACAGACAAGGGTCTGTCACCTGGGTGACCTGCGCAGATTTATGATGCCACAATGCCCCCTTAGGCAGCTCACAGACAAGGGTCTGTCACCTGGGTGACCAGTGCAGAGTTATGATGTCACAATGTCCCTTTAGGCAGATCACAGACCGGGGTCTGTCAACTGGGAGACCAGTGCAGAGTTGTGATGTCACCATGGTCCCTTAGGCAGATCACAGAAAAAGTTCTGACACCACGGTGAACAGTGCAGAGTTATGATGTCACAATGCACCCTTAGGCATATCACGGACAAGTGTCTGTCACGTGGGTGACCCATGTAGAGTTCTGATGTCACAATGCCCCCTTAGGCAGATCACAGACCAGGGTCTCTCACGTGGGTGACCCGTGCAGGGTTATGATGTCACAATGCCCTTTAGGCAGATCACAGACAAGAGTCTGTCACCTTGGTGACCAATGCAGGGTTATGATGTCACAATGCCCCATTAGGCAGATCACAGGCAAGGGTCTGTCACCTGGGTGACCAGTGCAGAGTTCAGATATCAGAATGCCCCCTTAGGCAGATCACAGACAAGGGTCTGCCTCTTGGGTGACCAGTGCATAGTTATGATAACACAATGCCCACTTAAGCAGATCAAAGTAAAGGGTCTGTCACCAGGGAGGTCCTTGCAGAGTTATGATGTCACAATGCGCCCTTAGGCAGATTACAGAAAAGAGTCAGTCACCTGGGTGACCCGTGCAGAGTTATGATATCACAATGCCCCCTTAGGCAGATCACAGACAATGTTGTTTCACCTGGGTGAACAATGCAGAGTTATCATGTCACAGTGTCCCCTTGGGCAGATCACAGACAAGGGTCTGTCACCTGGGTGACCATGGCTGTGTTATGATGTCACAATGCCCTCTTAGGCAGATCACAGGCAAGGGTCTGTCACATGTATCACCATTGCAGAGCTATGATGTCTCCATGCCCCCTTAGGCATATCTCAGACAAGGGTCTTTCACCTGGTTGACCAGTGGAGAGTTATGATGCCAAAATGCCCCCTTCGGCAGATGACAGTCAATGGTCTGTCATCTGGGTGCCCAGTGCAGAGTTATCATGTCGCAATGACCCATTAGGCAGATCAAAGTCAAGTGTGTGTCACCTGCGTGTTCAGCGCAGAATAATGATGTCACAATGCCCCCTTAGGCAGATCACTCACAAGGGTCTGTCACCTGGGTGAGCAGCACAGAGTTGTGATATCACAATGCCCCCTTATGCAGATCACAGACAAGGGTCTGTCACCTGGGTGACCAGCGCAGAATTATGATGTCAGAATGACCCCTTATGCCGATCACAGACAAGGGTCTGTCAGCTGGCTGTCAAGTGCAGAGTTATCAAGTCTCAATGCCCACTTAAGCAGATCAAAGTAAAGGGTCTGTCACCTGGGTGACCAGTGCAGAGTTATGATGTCACAATGCCCACTTAGGCAGATCACAGACAAGGGCCTGTCAGCTGTGTCACCTGTGCAGTGTTATGATGTCTCAATGCCCCCTTAGGCAGACCACAGACAGGGGCATGTCACATGAGTGACCAGTATAGTGTTATGATATCCCAATGCCCACTTAAGCAGATCAAAGTAAAGGGTCTGTCACCAGGTTGATCCTTGCAGAGTTATGATGTCACAATGCACCCTTAGGCAGATTACAGAAAAGAGTCTGTCACATGGGTGACCCGTGCAGAGTTATGATGTGACAATGCCCCCTTAGGCAGATCACAGACAAAGGTCAGTCTCCTGTGTGAACAGTGCAGAGTTATCATGTCACAATGCCCCCTTAGGCAGATCACAGACAAGGGTCTGTCACCAGGGTAACCAGCACTGAATTATGATGTCACAATGCTCCCTTCGGCAGATCACAGACAAGGTTTTGTCACCTGGGTGACCAGTGCAGAGTTATGATGTCACAATTCCCCCTTATTCAGATCACAGACAAGGGCCTGTCACCTGGGTGACCAGTGCAGAGTTATGATGTCACAATGCGCATTTATGCTGATCAAAGACAAGGGTCTGTCACCTGGGAGACCAGTGCAGAATTATGATGTCACAATGCCCCCTTAGGCACCTCACCGTCAAGGATCTGTCACCTGGGTGACCAGTGCTGAGTCATGATGTCACAATGGCCCCTTAGGCAGATCACAGACAAGGGTCTGTAACCACGGTGAACAGTGAAGTGTTATGATGACACAATGCCCCCTTAGGCAGATCACAGAGAAGGGTCTGTAACCTGGGTGACCTGTGCAGTGTTATGATATCACAATGACCCCTTAGGCAGATCAAAGACAACAGTCTGATACCTGGGTCACCCGTGCACAATTATGATGATACAATGCCCCCTTAGGCATATCACAGACAAGGGTCTTTCACCTGGGTGACCAGTGCACAGTTATAATGTCACAATGCCGCCTTAGGCAGATGACAGTCACTGGTCTGTCACCTGGGTGACCAGTGCAGGGTTATGATGTCACAATGACCCTTAGGCAGATCACAGACAAGGGTCTGTCACCTGGGTGACCAGCACAGATTTATGATGTCACAATTCCCCCATAGGCAGATCACAGACATGGGTCTGTCACCTGGGTGAAAAGCGCAAAGTTATGATGTCACAATGCCCCCTGAGGCATATCACAGACAACGGTCTATCAGTTGGGTGACCAGTGCAGAGTTATGATGTCACAATGCCCCCTTAGGCAGATCACAGACAAGGTTCTGTCATCTGGGTAACCAGTGCAGAGTTATGATGTCACAAAGACCCCATAGGCAGAACACAGACAAGGGTGTGTCACCTGGGTGATCAGTGCAGAATTATGACGTAACAATGCCCCCTTATGCAGATCACAGACAAGGGTCTGTCACCTGGGTGACCAGTGCAGAGTTATGATGTCACAATGCCCGTTTATGAAGATCAAAGACAAGGGTCTGTAACTTGGGTGACCCCTGCAGAATTATGATGACACAATGCCTCCTTACGGAGATCACAGACAAGGGTCTGTCACCTGGGTGACCCGTGCATAGTTATGATGTCACAATGCCCCCTTAGGCAGATGACAGTCAATGGTCTGTCACCTCGGTGACCAGTGCAGAGTTATGATAACACAATGCACCCTTAGGCATACCACAGACAAGGGCCTGTCATCTGAGTGACAAGTGCAGAGTTATGATGTCACAATGCCCACTTAAGCAGATCAAAGTAAAGGGTCTGTCACCATGGTGACCCTTGCAGAATTATGATGTCACAATGCACCCTTAGGCAGATCACAGAGAAGAGTCTGTCATCTGGGTGACCCATGGAGAGTTATCATGTCACAATGCCCCCTTAGGCAGATCACAAACAAGTGTCTGTCACCTGTGTCACCAGTGCAGAGTTATGATGTCACAATGCCCCCCTTAGGCATAGCACAAACAAGGGTCTTTCACCGGGGTGACCAGTGCAGAGTTATGATGTCACAATGCCCCCTTAGGCAGATCACAGACAAGGGTCTGTCACCAGGGTGACGAGCACAGAATTATGATGTCACAATGCCCCCTTAGGCAGATCACAGACAAGGGTTTGTCACCTGGGTGACCAGTGCAGAGTTATGATGTCACAATTCCCCCTTATTCAGATCACAGACAAGGGGCTGTCACCTGGGAGACCAGTGCAGAATTATGATGTCAAAATGCCCCCTTAGGCACATCACAGACAATGATCTGTCACCTGGGTGACCAGTGCTGATTCATGATGTCACAATGGCCCCTTAGGCAGATCACAGACAAGGGTCTGTCACCACGGTGAACAGTGAAGTGTTATGATGACACAATGCCCCCTTAGGCAGATCACAGAGAAGGGTCTGTAACCTGGGTGACCTGTGCAGAGTTATGCTATCACAATGCCCCCTTAGGCAGATCATAGACAACGATCTGATACCTGGGTGACCCGTGCAGAATTATGATGATACAATGCCCCCTTAGGCATATCACAGACGATGGTCTTTTACATGGGTGACCAGTGCAGAGTTAAAATGCCACAATGCCGCCTAAGACAGATGACAGTCACTGGTCTGTCACCTGGGTGACCAGTGCAGGGTTATGATGTCACAATGCCCCCTGAGGCATATCATAGACAACGGTCTATCACTTGGGTGACCAGTGCCGAGTTATGATTTCACAATGCCCCCTTAGGCAGATCACAGACAAGGTTCTGCAATCTGGGTAACCAGTGCAGAGTTATGATGTCACAAAGACCCCATAGGCAGATCACAGACAAGGGTGTGTCACCTGGGTGATCAGTGCAGAGTTATGAGGTCACAATGCCCTCTTATGCAGATCACAGACAAGGGTCTTTCCCCTGGGTGACCAGTGCAGGGTTATGATGTCACAATGCCCCCTTAGGCAGATCATAGACAAGGTCATGTCACCCGGGTGACCAGTGCAGATTTATGATGTCGCAATGACCACTTAGGCATATCAAAGTCAAGGGTCTGTCAGCTGCCTATCTGGCACAGAGTAATGATGTCACAACACCCCTTAGGCAGATCACAAACAAGGGTCTGTCACCTGGGTGACCAGTGCAGAGTTATGATGTAACAATGCCCATTTATGCAGATCAAAGACAAGGGTCTGTAACTTGGGTGACCCGTGCAGAATTATGATGACACAATGCCTCCTTACGCAGATCACAGACAAGCGTCTGTCACCTGGGTGACCCGTGCATAGTTATGATGTCACAATGCCCCCTTAGGCAGATGACAGTCAATGGTCTGTCACCTCGGTGACCCGTGCAGAGTTATGATAACACAATGCACCCTTAGGCAGATCAAAGACAAGGGCCTGTAACCTGGGTGCCCAGTGCAGATTAATGATGTCAGAATGCTCCCGTAGACAGATCACGGACATGGACCACTCACTTGGGTGCCCAGTGCAGAGTGATGATGTAACAATGCCCCCTTATTTAGATCACAGACAAGGGCCTGTCACCAGGGAGACCAGTGCAGAGTTAAGAAGTCATAATGCCCCCTTAGGCAGATCACAGATAGGGACCTGTGTCCTGGGTGACCAGTGCAGAGTTATGATATCACAATGCCCCCATAGGCAGATCACAGACAAGGGTCTGTCACCTGGGTGACCAGTGCAGAGTTCTGATGTCACAATGCCCCCTTAGGGAGATCACAGACAAGGGCGTGTCACGTGGGTGACCAGTGCAGAGTTATGTCACAATGCCCCCTTAGGCAGATCACAGAGAAGAGTCTGTCACCACGGTGACAAGTGCAGAGTTATGATGTCACAATGAGCCCTTAGGCAGATAAAAGAGTAGGGTCTGTCACCTGGGTGACCAGTGCAGAAGTTTGACGTCACAATTACCCCGTAGGCAGATCGCGGACAAGGGTCTGTCACCTGGGTGACCAGTGTAGAGTTCTGATGTCACATTGCCCCCTTAGGCAGATCACAGATTTGGGTCTGTCACCTGGGTTACCAGTGCAGAGTTATGATGTCACAATGACCCCTTAGGCAGATCAAAGACTAGGTTCTGTCACCTGGGAGACCAGTGCGGAGGTATGATGTCACAATTACCCCGTAGGCAGATCGCGGACAAGGGTCTGTCACCTGGGTGACCAGTGTAGACTTCTGATGTCACAATGCCCCCTTAGGCAGATCACAGACATGGGCCTGTCACCTAGGTGACCAGTGCAGAGTTATGATGTCACAATGTCCCCTTAGGCAGATCGAAGACAAGGGACGGTCACCTGGGTGCCCACCACACATTAATGATGTCACAATGCCCCCTTAGGCAGTTCACAGACTACGGTCCGTCACCTGGGTGATCAGCGCAGAGCTATGATGTCACAATTCCCCGTTAGGCCGATCACAGACAAGGGTCTGTCACCTGGATGGCCAATGCAGAGTTATGATGTCACAACGCCCCTCAGGCAGATCACAGACAAGGGTTTTTCACCTAGGTTACCAGTGCACAGTTATGATGTCACAATGCCCCCTTAGGCAGATCACAGACAATGGTCTTTCACCTGGGTGACCAATGCAGAATTATCATGTCACATTGCCCCTTAGGCAAATCACAGACAAGGTTCTGTCAACTGCGTGACCAGTGCAGAGTTATGATGTCACAATGACCCCTTAGGCAGATAACAGACATGGGTCTGTCATCTGGGTGACCATTGCAGAGTTATGATGTCACAATGAACCATTAGGCAGATTAGGGACAAGCGTCTGTCACCTGGGTGACCAGTGCAGAGTTATGATGTCACAATGCCCCATTAGGCAGATCAAAGACAAGGGTCTGTCACCTGGGGGGTCCAGCCCACAATTATGATGTCACAATGCCCCCTTAGGCAGATCACAGTCAAGGGACAGTCACCTTGGTAAACAGCGCAGAGTTATGATGTCACAAGGCCCACTTAAGGAGATAACGGTTAAAGGTCTGTCACCAGGATGACAAGAGCAGAGTTAAGATGTCACAATGCCCCCTTAGGCAGATCACAGGCAAGGGTCTGTCAGCTGGGTGACCAGTCCAGAGTTATGATGTCACAATGCCCCTTAGGAAGATCACAGAAAAGGGTCTGTCACCTGGGTGACCAGTGTAGAGTTATGATGTCACAATGCCCAGTTAGGCAGATCACAGACAAGGGTCTGTCACCTGGATGAACAGTGCAGAGTTATGATGTCACAATGCCCACTTAAGGAGATAACGGTTAAAGGTCTGTCACCAGGATGACAAGAGCAGAGTCATGGTGTCACAATTCCCCCTTAGGCAGATCACAGACAAGGGTCTGTCAGCTGGGTGACCAGTGCAGTGTTATGATGTCTCAATGCCCCCTTACGCAGATGAAAGACAAGTGTCTGTCACCTGGGTGATACGTGCAGAGTTGTGATGTCACATTTCCCCCTTATGCAGATCACAGACAAGGGTCTTTCAACTTGGGGACCCGCGCATAGTTATGATGTCACAATGCCCTCTTTGGCAGATCACAGACAAAGGTCTGTCACGTGAGTGAACCCTGCAGAGTTATGATGTCACAATGCCCCCTTAGGCAGATCACAGACAAGGGTCTGTCACCTGGGGGACCAGTGCAGAGTTATGATTTCACAATGCCTCTTTAGGAAGATCACAGAAAAGGCTCTGGCCCCATAGTGACCAGTGCAGAGTTATAATGTCACAATGCCCACTTAGGCAGATCACAGACAAGGGTCTGTCACCTGGGTTACCAGTGCAGAGTTATGAAGTCACAATACCCCCTTAGGCAGATAACGGTGAAGGGTCTGTCACCACAGTGACAAGAGCAGAGTTATGATGTCACAATGTCCCCTTAGGCAGATCAGAGACAGCGGTCTGTCACCTGGGTGACCAGTGAAGAGTTATGATGTCACTATGCCCCCTTAGGCAGATCACAGGCAACAGTCTGTCACCTGGGTAACACGTGCAGATTTATGATGTCACAATGCTCCCTTAGGCAGATCACAGACAAGGGTCTCTCACCTGTGTGACCAGTGCAGAGTTACAATGTCACAATGCCCCTTTAGGCACACCACACAGAAGGGTCTGTCACCTTGTTGACCAGTGCAGACTTATCATGTCACAATGCCCACTTCGGCAGATCAGAGACAAGGGTCTGTCACCGGGGTGACCAGTGCCGAGTTATGATGTCTCAGTGTCCACTTAGGCAGATCACAGACAAGGGTCTGTAACCTGGGTGACCAGTGCAGAGCTATGATGTCACAATGACCCCTCAGGCAGACTACAGAGAAGAGTCTGTCACCTGGGTGACCAGTGCAGAGTTATGATGTCACAATGCCCCCTTAGACAAATCAAAGACACTGGTCATCCAAGTTACAGACCCTTGTCTGTGATCTGCCTAAGGAGGCATTGTGACATCACAACTCGGCACTGGTCACCCTGGTGACAGACCCTTGTCCGTGATCTGCCTGAGGGGGCAGTGTGACATTATAACTGTGAACTGATCACCCGGCTGAACAGACTCTTGTCTGTGATCTGCCTAACGGTGCATTGTGACATTATAACTCTGCATGGGTCTCCCTGGAGACAGACCCTTGTTTTTGATCTGCTTAAGTTGGCATTGTGACATCATAACTCAGCACTGGGCACCTAGGTGACAGGCCGTTGTCTGTGATCAGCCTAAGCGGGCATCGTGACATCCTAACTCTGCACCGGGCACCCAGGTGACAGGCCCTTGTCTGTGATGTGCCTACGGGGGCATTGTGACATCATAACTCTGCAATGGGCACACAGGTGACATGCCTTTGTCGGTGATCTCCCTAAGGGGGCATTCTGACATCGTAATTCTCCACGCGACACCCAGTTGACTGACCCCTGTGTGTGATCTGCCTAAGGGGGCATTGTGACATCATAACTCTGCACTGGCCACCGTGGTGTCAGAATCTTGTCTGTTTTCTGCCTAAGGGACCATTGTGACATCATAAGTCTACACTGGTCACCCAGGTGGCAGACCCTTGTCTGTGATCTGCCTAAGGGGCATTGTGACATCATAACCCTGCACTGGTCACCCAGGTGACAGACCCTTGTCTGTGATCTGTGTAAGAGGGCATTGTGACATCACAACTGTGCCCTGGTCACACAGGTGATGGACACTTGTCTGTGATCTGCCTAAGGGGACATTTTGACATCATAACTTTGCACTCGTCACTCTGGTGACAGATCTTTGTCCGTGGTCTCCCTTAGGAGGCATTGTGACATCATAACTGTGCACTGATCACCCCGCTGACAGACCCTTGTCTGTGATCTTCCTAAGGGTGCACTGTGACATTAGAACTCTGCAAGGGTCACCCTGGTGACCGACCCTTGTCTTTGATCTACTTAAGTAGGCTTTGTGAAATCATACCTCTGCACTGGGCATCTAGGTGACAGGCCCTTGTCTGTGATCTGCCTAAGGGGTCATTGTGACATCATAACTCTGCACTGGGTACCCAGGTGAGAGGCCCTTGTCTGTGATGTGCCTAAGGGGGCATTGTAACGTCATAACTCTGCACTGGGCACTCAGGTGACATGCCGTTGTCTGTGATCTGCCTAAAGGGGCATTGTGAAATCATAAGTCTGCACTGGGCACCCAGATGACAGGCCCTTGTCTGGGATCTGCCTAAGGGGGCATTGTGACATCATAACTCTGAACGGGTCACCCAGGTGACAGGACCTTGACTGTCATCTGCCTAAGGAGCTATTGTGACATCATAACACTTCACGGGTCACCCAGGTGACAGACCCTAGTCTGTCATCTGCCAAAGGGGGCATTGTGACATCATAAATGTGCCATGGTGACCCTAGTGACAGACCCTTGACTGTGATCTGCCTATGGGAGCTTTGTGACATCATAACTCCACACTGGGCATCTAGGTGACAGGCCCTTGTCTGTGATCTGCCTAAGGGGGAATTGTGACCTCATAACTCTGCACTGGGCACCCAGATGACAGACCCTTGTCTCTGATCTTCTAAGGGGGCATTGTGATATCATAACCCTGCACTGGTCACCCAGGTGACCGACCCTTTTCTGTGATCCCCCTACGGTGGCATTGTGACATCATAACTCTTCACTGGTCACCCAGGAGACAGACCACTGTCTTTGATCTGCCTAAGGGGGCATTGTGGCATCATAAATATGCACTGGTCACTCAGGTGACAGACGTTGTCTGTGATCTGCCTAAGGGGATATTGTGACATCATAACTCTGCACTGGTCACCCAGGTGGAATAGCCTTGTCTTTGATCTGCCTAAGGGGGCATTGTGACATCATAATTCTGCACGCGTCTCCCAGGTGACAGATACTTGTCTCTGATCTGCCTAATGGGGCTTTGTGACATCATAACTCTGCACTGGTCACCGTGGTCACACACCATTTTCTGTGATCTGCCTACGGGGGCATTTTGACATCATAACTGTGCACTGGTCACCCAGGTGACAGACCCCTGTCTGTGATTTGCCTAAGTGGTCATTGTGGCAAAATAAGTCTTCACTGGTTACCCAGGTGACAGACCCCTGTCTGTGATCTGCTTAAGGGGCATTGTGACATCATAACTCTTCACTGATCAACCAGGTGACAGACCCTTGTCTGTGATCTGTCTAAGGGGGCATTGTGATATCATAACTCTGCACTGGTCACCCTGTAGACACTCCCTTGCGCGTTATCTGCCTAAGGGGGCATTATGACATCATAACTCTGCACGGGTCCCCCAGGTAAGAGACCCTTGTCTGTGATCTGCCTAAGTCTGCATTGTGACATCATAACTCTGCACGTGTCACCCAGGTGAGAGACCCTTGTCTGTGATCTGCCTAAGGGGGCATTGTAATATCATAACTCTTCACTGATCACCGTGGTGATACACCCTTGACTGTGATCTGCCTAAGGGACCATTGTGACATCATAACTCTGCACTCTTCACCCAGGTGACACACCCTTGTCTGTGATCTGCCTAAGGGGGCATTGTGACATTATAATTCCGCACTGGTCACCCAGGTGACAGACCCTTGTCTTTGATCTGCCTAAGTGGGCATTGTGACGTCATAAATCTGCCCTGGTCACCCAGGTGACAGACCATTGTCTGTTATCTCCCTAAGGGGGCACTGTGACATCATAACTCTGCACTGGTTACCCCGGTGACAGACTGCTGTGTGTGATCTGCCTAAGGGGGCATTGTGACATCATAACCCTGCACTGGCCACCATGGTGACAGGCCCTTCTCTGTGATCTGTCTAAAGGGGCATTGTGACATCACAACTGTACACTGGTCACCCAGGTGGCGGACCCTTTTCTGTGATCTGCCTAAGGGGGCATTGTAACATCATAACTCTGCACTTGTCTTCCAGGTGAAAGACTCTTTCCTGTGATCTGCCTAAGGGGGCATTGAGATATCAGAACAATGCACTGGTCACCCAGGTGACAGATCCTTGTCTGTGATCTGCTTAAGGGGGCATTGGGACACCATAATTCTGCACTGGTCACCCAGGTGAAAGACCCGTGTCTTTGGTCTGCCTAACGTGGTATTGTGACATAATAAATCTGCACAGGACACCCAGGTTACAGATCCCTGTCTGTGATATGCCAAAGGAGGTATTGTGATATCATAACCACGAACTGGTCATCCAGATGACCGTCCCTTGTCTATGATCTGCCTAAGTGGACATTGTGACGTCCTAACTCTGCACTGTTCACCATGGTGACAGACCCTTGTCCGTGATCTGCCTATGGGGCATAGTGACATCATAACTCTGCACTGGTTACCCTGTTGACAGACCATTTTCTCTGATCTGCCAAAGGAGGCATTGTGACATCATAACACTAAACTGGTCACCCAGGTGACAGACCCTTGTCTGCGTTCTGCCTAAGGAGGCATTGTGGTATAAGAAATCTGCACTGGTCACCCAGGTGACAGACCCTTGTCTGTGATTTCCCTATGGGCCCATTGTGACATCATAACTCTGCACTGGTCACTGAGGAGACAGACCATTGTCTGTGATCTGCTTAAGGGGGCATTGTGACTTCATAACTCTGCAGTGGTCAGCGTGGTGACAGACCCTTGTGTGTGATCTGCCAAGGGAGCATTGTGACATCATAACTGTGCACTGCTCACCGTGGTGACAGAACCTTGTCTTTGATCTGTCTAAGGGGGCATTGTGACATTACAACTGTGCACTGGTCACCCAGGTGATGGACCCTTGTCCATGATCTCCCTAAGGTGGCATTGTGACATCATAATTCTGCACTGGTCACCCAGGTGACAGACCCTTGTCGGTGATCTCACTAAGGGGGCATTGTGACATCATAACTCTGCACTGGTAACCCAGGTGACAGACCCTTTTCAGTGATCTGCCTAAGGAGGCATTGTGACATCATAATTCTGCGCTGGTCACCCAGGTGACAAACCCTTGACTGTGATCTGCCTAAGGGGTCAATGTGACATCATAACTCTGCACTGGTCACCCAGGGGACAGACCCTTGTCTGTGATCTGCCTAAGGGGGCAATGTGACATCATAACTCTGCACTGGACACGCAGGTGACAGACCCTTGATTTTTATCTGCCTAAGGGGGCATTGTGACATCATAACTCTGCACTGCTCACCCAGGATACAGGCCCTTCTCTGTGATCTGCCTAAGGTTTCATTGTGATATCATAAACCTGCATTGGTCACCCAGGTGACTGTCACTTGTCTGTGATCTGCCTAAGGGGGCATTGTGACATCCCAACTCTGCACTGTTCACCCTGGTGACAGACCCATGTCCGTGATCTGCCTAAGGGGGCAATATGACATCTTAACTCTGCACTGGTCACCCAGGTGACAGGCTCTTTTGTCTGATCTGCCTAAGAGGGCATTGTGACATCATAACACTACACTTGTCACCCAGGTGACAGACCCTCCTCTTTGATCTTCATAAGGGGGCATTGTGACATCCCAACTCTGCACTGTTCACCCTGGTGACAGACCCATGTCCGTGATCTGCCTAAGGGGGCATTGTGGCATCATAACTCTGCACTGGTCACCCAGGTGACAGATCCTGGTCTGTGATGTGCCTAAGGGGGCATTGTGACATCATAACTCTGCACTGGTCACCGTGGTGAGAGACACTTGTCTGTGATCTACCTAAGGTGGCATTGTGACCTCATAACTGTGCACTAGTCACCATGGTGAGAGACCCTTGTCTGTGATCTGTCTAAGGGGACATTGTGAGATCACAACAGTGCACTGATCACCCAGGTGACGGACCCTTGTCTGTGATCTGCCTAAGGGGGCAATGTGACATCATAACTCTGCACTTGTCACCCAGGAGAAAGACCCTTGTCTGTGATCTGCCTAAGGGGGCATTGTGACATCATAACTCTGCACTGGTCACCAAGGTGACAGACCCTTGTCTGTGATCGGCCAAAGGGGGCATTGTGACATCATAACTCTGCATGGGTCGCCCAGGTGACAGACCCTTGTCTGTGATCTGCCTTAGGGGGCATTGTGACATAATAACCCTTCACTGGTCACTGTGGTGACACACCCTTGTCTGTGATGTGCCTAAGGGACCGTTGTGACATCATAACTCTGCACTGGTCACCCAGGTGGCACAACCTTTTCTGTGATCTGCCTAAGGTGGCATTGTGACATCATAACTCTGCGCTGGTCACCCAGGTGACAAACCCTTGTATGTGATCTGCCTAAGTTGGCAATGTGATATCATAACTCTGCACTGGTCACCCACGTGACAGACCCTGGTCTGTGATCTGCCTAATGGAGCAATGTGACATCATAACTCTGCACTGGACACGCAGGTGACAGACCATTGACTTTGATCTGCCTAAGGGGGCATTGCGACATCATAACTCTGCAATGGTCAACCAGGTCCCAGGCCCTTGTCTGTGATCTGCCTAAGGAGGCATTGTGATATCATAACTCTGCACTGGTCATCCAGATAACCATCTCTTTTCTGTGATCTGCCTAAGTGGGCATTATGATATCATAACTCTCCGCTGGTCACCCTAGTGACAGACCATTTTCTCTGATCTGCCTAAGTGGGCATTGTGACATCATAATACTAAACTGGTCACCCAGATGACAAACCCTTGTCTGCGATCTGCGTAAGGAGGCATTGTGACATCATAACTCTGCACTGGTCACAGAGGTGACAGACCCTTGTCTGTGATCTGCCTAACGGGGCTTTGTGACTTCATAACACTGCAGTGGTTAGCGTGGTGACAGACCGTTTTGTGTGATCTGCCAAAGGGGGCATTGTGACCTCATAACTGTACACTGGTCACCGAGGTGACAGACCCTTGTCTGTGATCTGTCTAAGGGGGCATTGTGACATCATAATTCTGCATTGGTCACCCAAGTGACAGACCCTTGTATTTGATCAGCCTAAGTGGCCATTGTGACATCATAAATCTGCACTGGTCACCCAGGTGACACACCCATGTCTGTGATCTCACTAAGGGGGCATTGTGTCATCATAACCATGCGCTGCTAACCCAGGTGACAGACCCTTTTCTCTGATCTGCCTAAAGGGCATTGTGACATCATAATTCAGTGCTGGTCACCCAGGTGACAGACCCTTTTCTCTGATCTGCCTAAGGTGGAATTCTGACATCACAACACTACACTGGTCACCCAGGTGACAGACCCTTGTCTGGGATCTGCCTGAGGGGACATTGTGACATCATAACTCTGCACTGGTCACATAGGTGACAGACACTTGTCTGTGATGTGCCTAAGGGCGTGTTGTGATATCATAACTGCACTGGTGACTGTGGTGAGAGACCCTTGTCTGTGATCTGCCTAAGGTGCTATTGTGACATCTTAACTGTGCACTGGTCACCCAGGTGGGAGACCCTTGTCTGTGATCTGCCTAAGGGGGCATTGTGATATCATAACTCTGCACTGGTCACGCAGGTGACAGTCCCTAGTCTGTGATATGCCTAAGGGGCAGTGTGACATCATTACTCTGCCCTGGTCACCCAGGTGTCAGACACTGGTCTGTGATCTGCCTAAGGGGGCATTATGACTTCATAACTGTGTACTGGTCACCCAGGTGACAGACCCTTGTCTGTGATCTGCCTAAGGGGGTATTCTGACATCATAATTCTGTGCTGGTCACCCAGGTGACAGAACCTTGTCTTTGATCTGCCTAATGGGGCACTGTGACATCATAAATCTGCACTGTCACCCAGATGACAGACCCTTGTCTGTCATCACCTAAGCAGGCATTGTGGCATCATAACTCTGAACTGTTCTCCCATGTGACAGACCACGTTCTGTGATCCGCCTGAGGGGGCATTTTAACATCATAACCCTGCGCTCGTCACCCAGGTGACAAACCCTTGTCTGTGATCTGCCTAAGGGGGCAATGTGACGTCATATCTCTGCACTGGTGACCCAGGTGACAGACCCTTGTGTGTTATCTGCCTAAGGGGGCAGTGTGACATCATAACTCTGAACTAGACACGCAGGTGACAGACCCTTGACTTTGATCTGCCTAAGGGGGTATTATGATATCATAACTCTACACTGGTCACCTTGGTGTGAGACCCTTGCCTTTGATCCGCCCAAGTGGGCATTATGACATCACAACTCTGCACAGGTCACCCAGTTGACCCACCCTTGTCTGTGATCTGCCAAATCGGGCATTATGACATCATAAGTCTGCTCTGGTTACCCAGGTGACAGACCCTTGTCTGTGATCTGCCTAAGGGGGCATTGTGACATAAAACCTCTGCACTGGTCACCCAGGTGACAGACCCTTGTCTTTGATCAGCGTAAGGTCGCATTGTGACATCATAACTCTGCACTGATCACCCAGGTCACAGACCTTTGTTTGTGATCTGCCTAAGGGGCATTGTGACATCATAATTCTGCACTGGTCACCATGGTGACAGACCCTTGTCTCTGAACTGCCTAAGGGGGCATTGTGACATCATAACTGTGCACTGGACACCCAGGTGACAGAACCTTGTCTGTGATCTGCCAAAGGGGGCATTATGATATCATAATTCTGGACTGGTCTCCAAGGTGACAGACCCTTGTCTTTGATTTGCCTAAGTGGGCATTGTGTCATCATAACTCTGTATTCATTACCTAGGTGACAAACGCTTGTCTGTGATCTGCCTGAGCTGGCATTGTGACATCATAACTCTGCACAGGTCACCCAGGAGTCAGACCGTTTTCTGTGATTTGCCTAAGAGGGCATTGTGACATCATAACTCTGTGCTTGTCACCCAGGTGACAGACCTTTGTCTGTGATCTGCCTATGAGGGCATTGTGACATCATAACCCTGCACTGGTCACCCAGGTGACAAACCCTTGCATGTGATCTGCCTAAGGGGGCATTGTGACATCATACCTCTGCACTGGTCACCCAGGTGACATACCGTTTGCTGTGATGTGGCTAAAGGGGTATTATGACATCATAACTCTACACTGGTCACCGTGGTGAGAGACTTTTGTCTGTGATCCGCCCAAGTGGGCATTATGACATCACAACCCTGCACAGGTCACCCAGGTGACCGACCCTTGTCTGTGATGTGCTGAAGTGGGCATTGTGATATCATAACTCTGCACTGGTCACCCAGGTCACAGAACTTTATCTGTGATCTGCCTAAAGGGGTATTATGACATCATAGCTCTGCACTGGTCACCGTGGTGAGACACCAGTGTCTGTGATCCGCCCAAGGGGGCATTATGACATCATAACACTGCACTGGTCATGCAGGTGACAGACCCTTGTCTGTGATCTGCCTAAAGGGGCATTGTGACATCCTAACTCTGCCCTGGTCGCTCAGGTGACAGCCCCTTGTCTGTGATCTGCCTAAGGGTGCATAGTAACATCATAAATCTGCACTGGTCACCCTGGTGTCCCACCCATAACTTTGATCTTCCTAAGGGGGCATTGAGACATCATAATTCTACACGGGCCTCCCAGGTGACAGACATTTGTCTGTGATCTCCCTAAGGGGCCATTGTGACATCATAACCCTGTACTGGTCACCCGGGTGACAGACACATGTCTGTGATCAGCCTAAGGTCGCATTGTGACATCATAACTCTGCACTGGTCACCCAGGTCACAGACCTTTGTTTGTGATCTGCTTAAGGGGGCATTGTGACATCATAATTCTGCACTGGTCACCGTGATGACAGACCCTTGTCTCTAATCTGCCTAAGAGGGCATTGCGAAATCATAACACTGCACTGGACACCGTGGTGAGAGACCCTTGTCTGTGATCTGCGTAAGGTGGCAATGTGACATCATAACTCTGCACTGGTCTCCCTTGTTACAGACCCCTGTCTGTGATCGGCCTAAGGGGGCATGGTGACATCATAACTCTGCACTGGTCACCCAGGTGACAGACCCTTGTCTCTGATCTGCCTAAGGGGGCATTGTGACATTATGACCCTGCACTGGTCAGCCAGGTGACAGACCCTTGTCAGTGATCCGCCTAAGGGGGCATTGTGACATCATAATCCTGCACTGGTCACCCTGGTTACAGATTCTTCTCCATGATCTGCCTAAGGGGGCATTGTGACATCATAACTCTGCACTGGTCACCCCCGTGACAGACACTTTTCTCTGATCCACCTAAGGGGGCATTGTGACATCATAACTCGGCACTGGTCACCGAGGAAACACACCCTTGTCTGTGATCCGTCTAAGGGGGCATTGTTACATCATAACTCTGCACTGGTCACCCAGGTGACAGAACCTTTTCTGTGATCTGCCTAAGGGGTCATTGTGATATCATAACTGTGCACTAGTCACCCAAGTCACTGACCCTTGTCTTTGATCTGCCTAAGGTGGCCTTGTGACATCATAACTCTGCACTGGTCACCCAAGTGAAAGACCCTTGTCTCTGATCTGCCTAAGGGGGCATTGTGACATCATCACTCTGCAATGGTCACCCAGGTGACAGACCCTTGCCTCTGATCTACCTAAGGGGGCATTGTGACATTATGACCCTGCTCTGGTCACCCAGGTGACAAACATTTGTCTGTGATCCGCCTAAGAGGGCATTGTGACATCATAACCCTGCACTGGTCACCCTGGTTACAGACGCTTGTCCGTTAATCTGCCTAAGGGGTCATTGTGACATCATAACTCTGCACTGGTCACCCGCGTGACAGACCCTTGTCTCTGATCCACCTAAGGGGGCATTGTGACATCAAAACTAAGCACTGGTCACCTTGGAAACACACCCTTGTCTGTGATCTGCCTCAGGGGGCATTGTCACATCATAACTCTGCACTTGTCACCCAGGTGACGGAACCTTGTCTGTGATCTGCCTAAGGAGGCATTGTGACATCATAGCTCTGCACTGGTCACTTAGGTGACACACCCTTGTCTGGGATCTGCCTAAGGGTGCATTGTGACATCATAACTCTTCACTGGTCACCCTGGTTACAGAGCCTTGTCCGTTATCTGCCTAAGGGGGCATTGTGACATCATAACTCTGCACTGGTCACCCAGGTGACAGACCCCTGTCTCTGATCCGCCTAAGGGGGCATTGTGATATCATAACTCTGCATTGGTCACCATGGTGACAGACCCCTTTCTGTCATCTGCCTAAGGGGACATTGTGACATCATAACTGTGCACTGGTCACCCAGGTGTCAGACCCTTGTCTGTGATCCACCTAAGGGGGCATTGTGACATAAAAACTCTGCAATGGTCACCTAAGTGACAGAACCTTGTCTGTGAGCTGCCTAAGTGGGCATTTTAACATCGAAATTCGATACTGGTCACCCAGGTGAAAGATCCTTGTATGTGATCTGCCTAAGGGGGCATTGTGACATCATAACCCTGTACTGGTCACCCATCTGACGGACCCTTGTCTGTGATCTGCCTAAGGGGGAATTGTGACATCATAACTCTGCACTGTTCACCCTGGTTACAGAGGCTTGTCCGTGATCTGCCTAAGGGGCATTGTGACATCATAACTCTGCACTGGTAACCCAGTTGACAGACCCTTGTCTGTGATCTGCCTAAGGGGGCATTGTGACATCATAACTGTGCACTGGTCACCCAGGTGACAGACCCTTGTCTGTGATCGGCCTGAGGGGGCATTGTGACATCATAAATATGCACTGGTCACCCAAGTGGCAGACCCTTCTCCGTGATCTGCCTAAGGGGGCATTGCGACATCATAACTCTGTACTGGTCACACAGGTGACAGACCCTTGTCTCTGATCTTCCTAAGGTGGCATTGTGACATCATAACTCTGCACTGGTCACCCAGCTGACAGATCCTTGTCTATGATCCGCCTAAGGGGGCATTGTGACGTCACAACTCTGCACTGGTCACCCAAATTACAGACCCTTGTCTGAAATCTGCCTAAGGGGGCATTGTGACATCAAAACTCTGCACTGGTCACCGTGGTGACAGACCCTTGTCTGTCATCTTCCTAAGGGGGCATTGTGACATCATAACTCTGCACTGGTAACCCAGATGACAGACCTTTGTCTCTGATCTGCCTAAGTTGGCATTGTGACATCATAACCCTGCACTGATCACCCAAGTGACAGACCCTTGTCTCTGATCCCCCTAAGGGGGCATTGTGACTTCATAACTCTGCACTGGTCACCCAGGTGAAGGACCTTTGTCTGTGATATGCCTAAGGGGGCATTGTGACATCATAACTCCACACTGGTCACACTGTTTACAGACCCTTGTCCGTGATCTGCCTAAGGAGGCATTTTGACATCATAACCCTGCACTGGTCACCCAGGTTACAGACCCTTGTCTCTGATCCATCTAAGGGGGCATTGTGACATGATAACTCTACACTGGTCACCCAGGTGACAGACCCTTGTCTGTGATCCGCCTAAGAAGGCATTGTGACATCATACCTCTGCACAGGTCACCCATGTGACAGACTCTTGTCTGTGATCTGCCTAAGGGGCATTGTGACAGCATAACTCTGCACTGGTCACCCTGGTTACAGAGGCTTGTCTGTGATCTGCCTAAGGGGCATTGTGACATCATAACTCTGCAGTGGTCACCCAGGTGGCAGACCCTTGTCTGTGATCTGCCTAAGGGGGCATTGGGACATCATAACTGTTCACTGTTCACCCAGGTGACAGACCCTTGTCTGTGATGGGCCTAAGGGGGCATTGTGACATCATAACTCAGCACTGGTCACACAAGTGAAAGACCCTTGTCCGTGATGTGCCTAAGGGGGCATTGTGACGTCATAACTCTGCACTGGTCACACTGGTTACAGACCCTTGTCCGTAATCTGCCTAAGGGGGCATTGTGACATCATTACTCTGCATTTGTCACCCAGGAGACAGACCCTTGTCTCTGATCCATCTAAGCGGGCATTTTGACATCATAAATGTGCACTGGTAACCCAGGTGACAGACCCTTGTCTGTGATCCGCCTAAGGGGGAATTGGGACATCATAACTCTGGACTGGTCACCCATGTAAGAGACCCTTCTCTGTGATCACTCTAAGGGGACATTGTGACATCATAACTCTGCACGGGTCACCCAGGTGACAGGGCCTTGAATGTGATCTGCCTAAGGGGGCATTGTGACATCATAACACTGCACTGGTCACCTTGGTGAGAGAACCTTGTCTGCGATCTGACTAAGGGGGCAAGGTGACATCATAACTGTGCACTTGTCACCCAGCTGACAGAGCCCTGTCTGTGATCGCCCTAAGGGGGCATTGTGACATCATAACTCAGCACTCGTCACCCTGGTGACAGGCCATTTTTTGCGATCTGCCTAAGGGGGCATTGAGACATCATAACTCTGCACTGGTCGCCCAGATGACAGACCCTTGCCTGTGATCTGCCTAAGGGGGCATTTTAACATCAGAACTCTGCACTGGACACCCTGGTTACAGACCCTTTTCTGTGATCTGCCTAAGGGGGCATTGTGACATCATAACTCTGCACTGGTCACCCAGGTGACAGACCCTTGTCTGTGATCTGCCTAAGAGCGCATTGTGACATCATAACCCTGCACTGGTCACCCAGGTGACAGACCCTTGTCTGTGATCCGCCTAAGGGGGAATTGTTCCATCATAAGTCTGCACTTGTCACCCATGTGACAGACCCTTGTCTGTGATCTGCCTAAGGAGGCATTGGGACATCATAACCCTGCACTGGTCACCGAGGTGACAGACCCTTGTCTGTGATCTGCCTAAGGGGGCATTGTGACATCATAACTGTGTACTGGACACCCAGGTGACAGACCCTTGTCTGTGATCTGCCTAAGTGGGCATTGTGATATCACAACTCTGCACTGGTCACCCAGGTGAAAGATCCTTGTATGTGATCTGCCTAAGGGGGCGTTGTGACATCACAACCCTGCACGGGTCACCCAACTGACAGACACTTGTATGTGATCTGCCTAAGGGGGCATTATGACATCATAACTCTGCACTGGACACCGTGGTGACAGACCCTTGTCTGTTATCTGCCTAAGGGGGCATTGTGACATCATAAATCTGCACTGGTCACCCAGGTGGCAGACCCGTGTCTCTGGTCTGCCTAAGTGGGCATTGTGACATCATAACCCTGCAATGGTCACCCAGGTGACAGACCCTTGTCTGTGATCCTCCTAAGGGGGCATTGTGACATCATAACGCTGCACTGGTCACACTGGTTGCAAACCCTTGTCCGTGATCTGCCAAAGGGGGCCTTGTGACATCATACCTCTGCAGTGGTCACCCAGGTGACGGACCATTGTCCGTGATGTGCCTAAGGGGGCATTGTGAAATCATAATTCTTCACTGGTCACCCTGGTTACTGAGGATTGTCCGTGATCTGCCTAAGGGGCATTGTGACATCATAACTCGGCCCTGGTCACCCAGGTGACAGACCCTTGTCTGTGATCTGCCTAAGGGGGCTTTGAGACATCACAACTGTGCACTGGTCACCCAGGTGACAGACCCTTGTCTGTGATCAGTCTAAGGGGGCATTGTGACATCATAAATCTGCACTGGTCACCCAAGTGAAAGACCCTTCTCCGTGATCTGCCTAAGGGTGCATTGTGACATCATAACTCTGCACTGGTCACACAGGTGACAGACCCATGTCTCTGATCTTCCTAAGGGGGTATTGAGACATCATAACTCTGCACTGGTCACCACCTGACAGATCCTTGTCTATGATCCGCGTAAGGGGGCATTGTGACATCACAACTCAGCACTGGTGACCCAACTTACAGACCCTTGTCTGTGATCTGCCTAAGGGGGCATTGTGACATCATAACTCTGCACTGGTCACTGTGGTGACAGACCCTTGTCTGTCATCTGCCTAAGGGGGCATTGTGACATCATAACTCTGCACTGGTCACCAAGTTGAAAGACCCTTGTCTCTGATTTTCCTAAGTGGGCGTTTTTACATCATAACTATGCACTGGTCCCCCAAGTGAAAGACCCTTCCCCGTGATCTGCCTAAGGGGGCATTGTGACATCATAACTCTGTACTGGACACACAGGTGACAGACTCTTGTCTCTGATCTTCAAAAGGTGTCATTGTGACATCATAACTCTGCACTGGTCACCCAGCTGACAGATCCTTGTCTATGATCCTCCTAAGGGGGCATTGGGACATCACAACTCTGCACTGGTCACCCAACTTACAGACCCTTGTCTGCAATCTGCCTAAGGGGGCATTGTGACATCATAACTCTGCACTGGTCACCGTGGTGACAGACCCTTGTCTGTCATCTTGCTAAGGGGGCATTGTGACATCATAACTCTGCACTGGTAACCCAGGTGACAGACCCTTGTCTCTGAACTGCCTAAGTTGGCATTGTGACATCATAACCCTGCACTGGTCACCCAGGTGACAGACCCTTGCCTGTGATCCCCCTAAGGGGGCATTGTGACATCATAACTCTGCACTGGTCACCCAAGTGAAGGACCTTTGTCTGTGATATGCCTAACGGGGCATTGTGACATCATAACTCTGCACTGGTCACACTGGTTACAGACCCTTGTCCGTGATCTGCGTAAGGAGGCATTGTGACATCATAATTCTGCACTGGTCACCCAGGTTACAGACCCTTGTCTCTGATCCATCTAAGGGGGCATTGTGACATCATAACTCTACACTGGTCACCCAGGTGACAGACCCTTGTCTGTGATCCGCCTAAGGGGGCATTGTGACATCATACCTCTGCACTGGTCACCCACGTAACAGACTCTTGTCTGTGATGTGCCTACGGGGGCATTGTGACACCATAACTCTGCACTGGTCACTCTTGTTACAGAGGATTGTCCGTGATCTGCCTAAGTGGCATTGTGACATCGTAACTCAGCACTGGTCACCCAGGTGACAGACCCTTGTCTGTGATCTGCCTAGGGGTACATTGTGACGTCATAACTGTGCACTGGTCACCCAGGTGACAGACCCTTGACTGTGATGGGCCTAAGGGGGCATTATGACATCATAACTCAGCACTGGTCACTCAAGTGAAAGACCCTTGTCCGTGATGTGCCTAAGGGGGCATTGTGACGTCATAAGTCTGCACTGGTCACACTGGTTACAGACCCTTCTCCGTCATCTGCCTAAGGGGGCATTGTGACATCATAACTCTGCACTGGTCACCCAGGTGACAGACCCTTGTCTCTGATCCATCTAAGCTGACATTGTGACATCATAACTGTACACTGGTCACCCAGGTGACAGACCTTTGTCTGTGATCTGCCTAAGGGGGCATTGAGACATCATAACTCAGCACTGGTCGCCCAGATGACAGACCCTTGCCTGTGATCTGCCTAAGGGGACATTGTGACATCATATCTCTGCACTGGACACCCTGGTTACAGACCCTTTTCTGTGATCTGCCTAAGGGGACATTGTGACATCATAACTCTGCACTGTTCACCCAGGTGACATACCCTTCTCTCCGATCTGCCAAAGAGGGCATTGTCACATCATAATCCTGCACTTGTCACCCAGGTGACAGAACCTTGTCTGTGATCTGCGTAAGGGTGCATTGTGACATCATACCTCTTCACTGGTCACCCAGGTGAAAGATCCTTGTATGTGATCTGCTTAAGGGGGCATTGTGACATCATAACTCTGTACTGGTCACCCAGGTGACAGACCCTGGTCTCTGATCTGCCTCAGAGGGCATTGTGACATCATAACCCTGCACTGGTCACCAAGGTGACAGACCCTTTTCTGTGATCTGCCTAAGGGGGAATTGTTCCATCATAACTCTGCACTTGTCACCCATGTGACAGACCCTTGTCTGTGATCTGCCTAAGGATGCATTGGGACATCATAAGCCTGCACTGGTCACCGAGGTGACAGACCCTTGTCTGTGATCTGCCTAAGGGGGCATTGTGATATCATAACTGTGTACTGGTCACCCAGGTGACAGACTTTGTCTGTGATCTGCCTAAGTGGGCATTGTGATATCACAACTCTGCACTGGTCACCCAGGTGAAAGATCCTTGTATGTGATCTGCCTAAGGGGGCGTTGTGACATCACGACTCTGCACTGGGCACCCAAAAGACAGACCCTTGTCTGTGATCTGCCTAAGGGGACATTATGACATCATAACTCTGCACTCGTCACCGTGGTGACAGACCCTTGTCTGTCATCTGCCTAAGGGGGCATTGTGACATCATAATTCTTCACTGGTCACCCAGGTGGCAGACCCTTGTCTCTGATCTGCCTAAGTGGGCATTGTGACATCATAACCCTGCAGCGGTCAGCCCGGTGTCATATCCTTGTCTGTGATCCTCCTAAGGGGGCATTGTGACATCATAACTCTGCACTGTACACAGTGGTTGCAAACCCTTGTCCGTGATCTGCCTAAGGTGGCATTGTGACATCATAACTCTGTACTGGTCACCCAGGTTACAGACACTTGTCTCTGATCCATCTAAGGGGGCATTGTGTCATCAGAACTCTACACAGGTCACCGAGGTGACGCACCCTTGTCTGTGATTCGACTAAGGGGGCATTGTGACATCATTACACTGCACTGGTCACCCAAGTGATAGACCCTTTTCTGTCATCTGCCTAAGGGGGAATTTTGACATCGTAACTGTGCACTGGTCACCCAGGTGTCAGACCCTTGTCTCTGATCCATCTAAGGGGGCATTGTATCATCAGAACTCTACACAGGTGACCGAGGTGACGCACCCTTGTCTGTGATCTGACTAAGGGGGCATTGTGACATCATTACACTGCACTGGTCACCCAAGTGATAGACCCTTTTCTGTTATCTGCCTAAGGGGGCATTTTGACATCGTAACTGTGCACTGGTCACCCAGGTGTCAGACCCTTGTCTGTGATCCACCTAAGGGGACATTGTGGCATCACAACTCTGCACTGGTCACCTAAGTGACAGACTCTTGTCTTTGACCTTCCTAAGGGGGCATTGTGACATCATAACCCTGCACTGGTCACCCTGGTGACAGACCCTTCTCTGTGATCTGCCTAAGGGAGCAGTGTGACATTATAACTGTGCACTGGTCATCGAGGTGACAGACCTTTGTCTCTCATCTGCCTAAGGGGTCATTGTGACATCATAATACTGCACAGGCCACCCAGGTGACAGAACCTCGTCTGTGATTCGCGTAAGGGGGCATTGTGCCATCATAAGACAGCACTGGGCACCCAGGTGACAGACAATTTTCTGTAACATCCCTAAGGTGGCATTCTGACATCATAACTCTGCACTGGTCACCGTGGTGAGAGACCCTTGTGTGTGATCTGCCTAAGGGGGCATTATGACATCATAACTCTGCACTGGTCCCCAAGGTGACAGACCCTTGTCTCTGGTCTGCCCTTGGGAGCATTCTGACATCGTAAATCTGCACTGGTCACCCAGTTGACAGACCCTTGTCAGTGATCTGCCTAAGGGGGCACTGTGACATCATAACTCTGCACAGGTCACCCAGGTGACAGACCCTTGTCTGTGATCTGCCTAAGGGGGCATTGTGACACCATAACTCCACACTGGTCACCGTGGTGGGAGACCCTTGTCTGTTATCTGCCTAAGGGGGATTTCTGACACCATAACTCTGCACAGGTCACCCTGGTGACAGACCCTTTTCTGTGATCTGCCTAAGGGGGCATTGTGACATCATAATGGTGCACTGGTCACCCAAGTGACAGACCCTTGTCTGTGATCTGCCTAAGGGGGCGTTGTGAGATCATAACTCTGCAATGCTCACCGAGGTGAAAAACCCTTGTATGTGATCTACCTAAGGGGGCATTATGACATCATAACTCTGCACTGGTCACCCAGGTGACAGACCCTTGTCTGTGATCTGCCTAGGGGTACATTGTGACGTCATAACTGTGCACTGGTCACCCAGGTGACAGACCCTTGACTGTGATGGGCCTAAGGGGGCATTATGACATCATAACTCAGCACTGGTCACTCAAGTGAAAGACCCTTGTCCGTGATGTGCCTAAGGGGGCATTGTGACGTCATAAGTCTGCACTGGTCACACTGGTTACAGACCCTTCTCCGTCATCTGCCTAAGGGGGCATTGTGACATCATAACTCTGCACTGGTCACCCAGGTGACAGACCCTTGTCTCTGATCCATCTAAGCTGACATTGTGACATCATAACTGTACACTGGTCACCCAGGTGACAGACCTTTGTCTGTGATCTGCCTAAGGGGGCATTGAGACATCATAACTCAGCACTGGTCGCCCAGATGACAGACCCTTGCCTGTGATCTGCCTAAGGGGACATTGTGACATCATATCTCTGCACTGGACACCCTGGTTACAGACCCTTTTCTGTGATCTGCCTAAGGGGACATTGTGACATCATAACTCTGCACTGTTCACCCAGGTGACATACCCTTCTCTCCGATCTGCCAAAGAGGGCATTGTCACATCATAATCCTGCACTTGTCACCCAGGTGACAGAACCTTGTCTGTGATCTGCGTAAGGGTGCATTGTGACATCATACCTCTTCACTGGTCACCCAGGTGAAAGATCCTTGTATGTGATCTGCTTAAGGGGGCATTGTGACATCATAACTCTGTACTGGTCACCCAGGTGACAGACCCTGGTCTCTGATCTGCCTCAGAGGGCATTGTGACATCATAACCCTGCACTGGTCACCAAGGTGACAGACCCTTTTCTGTGATCTGCCTAAGGGGGAATTGTTCCATCATAACTCTGCACTTGTCACCCATGTGACAGACCCTTGTCTGTGATCTGCCTAAGGATGCATTGGGACATCATAAGCCTGCACTGGTCACCGAGGTGACAGACCCTTGTCTGTGATCTGCCTAAGGGGGCATTGTGATATCATAACTGTGTACTGGTCACCCAGGTGACAGACTTTGTCTGTGATCTGCCTAAGTGGGCATTGTGATATCACAACTCTGCACTGGTCACCCAGGTGAAAGATCCTTGTATGTGATCTGCCTAAGGGGGCGTTGTGACATCACGACTCTGCACTGGGCACCCAAAAGACAGACCCTTGTCTGTGATCTGCCTAAGGGGACATTATGACATCATAACTCTGCACTCGTCACCGTGGTGACAGACCCTTGTCTGTCATCTGCCTAAGGGGGCATTGTGACATCATAATTCTTCACTGGTCACCCAGGTGGCAGACCCTTGTCTCTGATCTGCCTAAGTGGGCATTGTGACATCATAACCCTGCAGCGGTCAGCCCGGTGTCATATCCTTGTCTGTGATCCTCCTAAGGGGGCATTGTGACATCATAACTCTGCACTGTACACAGTGGTTGCAAACCCTTGTCCGTGATCTGCCTAAGGTGGCATTGTGACATCATAACTCTGTACTGGTCACCCAGGTTACAGACACTTGTCTCTGATCCATCTAAGGGGGCATTGTGTCATCAGAACTCTACACAGGTCACCGAGGTGACGCACCCTTGTCTGTGATTCGACTAAGGGGGCATTGTGACATCATTACACTGCACTGGTCACCCAAGTGATAGACCCTTTTCTGTCATCTGCCTAAGGGGGAATTTTGACATCGTAACTGTGCACTGGTCACCCAGGTGTCAGACCCTTGTCTCTGATCCATCTAAGGGGGCATTGTATCATCAGAACTCTACACAGGTGACCGAGGTGACGCACCCTTGTCTGTGATCTGACTAAGGGGGCATTGTGACATCATTACACTGCACTGGTCACCCAAGTGATAGACCCTTTTCTGTTATCTGCCTAAGGGGGCATTTTGACATCGTAACTGTGCACTGGTCACCCAGGTGTCAGACCCTTGTCTGTGATCCACCTAAGGGGACATTGTGGCATCACAACTCTGCACTGGTCACCTAAGTGACAGACTCTTGTCTTTGACCTTCCTAAGGGGGCATTGTGACATCATAACCCTGCACTGGTCACCCTGGTGACAGACCCTTCTCTGTGATCTGCCTAAGGGAGCAGTGTGACATTATAACTGTGCACTGGTCATCGAGGTGACAGACCTTTGTCTCTCATCTGCCTAAGGGGTCATTGTGACATCATAATACTGCACAGGCCACCCAGGTGACAGAACCTCGTCTGTGATTCGCGTAAGGGGGCATTGTGCCATCATAAGACAGCACTGGGCACCCAGGTGACAGACAATTTTCTGTAACATCCCTAAGGTGGCATTCTGACATCATAACTCTGCACTGGTCACCGTGGTGAGAGACCCTTGTGTGTGATCTGCCTAAGGGGGCATTATGACATCATAACTCTGCACTGGTCCCCAAGGTGACAGACCCTTGTCTCTGGTCTGCCCTTGGGAGCATTCTGACATCGTAAATCTGCACTGGTCACCCAGTTGACAGACCCTTGTCAGTGATCTGCCTAAGGGGGCACTGTGACATCATAACTCTGCACAGGTCACCCAGGTGACAGACCCTTGTCTGTGATCTGCCTAAGGGGGCATTGTGACACCATAACTCCACACTGGTCACCGTGGTGGGAGACCCTTGTCTGTTATCTGCCTAAGGGGGATTTCTGACACCATAACTCTGCACAGGTCACCCTGGTGACAGACCCTTTTCTGTGATCTGCCTAAGGGGGCATTGTGACATCATAATGGTGCACTGGTCACCCAAGTGACAGACCCTTGTCTGTGATCTGCCTAAGGGGGCGTTGTGAGATCATAACTCTGCAATGCTCACCGAGGTGAAAAACCCTTGTATGTGATCTACCTAAGGGGGCATTATGACATCATAACTCTGCACTGGTCACCCAGGTTAAAGACCCTTGTCTTTGATCTGCCTAAGGGGACATTGAGACATCATAACTGTGCACTGGTCACCCAGGTGAAAGACCCTTGTATGTGATCTGCTTAAGGGGGCATTATGACATCATAACTGTGCACTTCTCACCCAGGTGACAGACCCTTGTCTTTGACCGTCCTAAGGGGGCATTGTGACATCATAACCCTGCACTCGTCACCCTGATGACAGAACCTTGTCCGTGATCAGCCTAAGGGAGCAGTGTGACATTATAACTGTGCACTGGTCATCCAGGTGACAGACCTTTGTCTCTCATCTGCCTAAGGGGTCATTGTGACATCATAATACTGCACAGGTCACCCAGGTGACAGAACCTTGTCTGTGATTCACGTAAGGGGGCTTTGTGCCATCACAAGACAGCACTGGGAACCCAGGTGACAGACAATTTTCTGTAACATCCCTAAGGTGGCATTCTGGCATCATAACTCTGCACTGGTCACCGTGGTGAGAGACCCTTGTGTGTGATCTGCCTAAGGGGGCATAATGACATCATAACTCTGCACTGGTCACCATGGTGACACACCCTTGTCTGTGATCTGCCTAAAGGGGCATTGTGACATCATCACTCTGCACTGGTCACCCAGGTGACAGACCCTTGTCTCTGATCTGCCCTTGGGAGCATTCTGACATCATAACTCTGCACTGGTCACCCAGTTCACAGACCCTTGTCAGTGATCTGCCTAAGGGGGCACTGTGACATCATAACTCTGCACAGGTCACCCAGGTGACAGACCCTTGTCTGTGATCTGCCTAAGGGGGCATTGTGACACCATAACTCCACACCGGTCACCCAGGTGACAGACCCTTGACTGTGATCTGCCTAAGGGGGCATTGTGACATCAGAACTCTGCACTGGTCACCGTGCTGACATACCCATTCCTGTGATCTGCCTAAGCGGGCATTGTGACATCAAAACTGTGCACTGGTCACCCAGGTGACAGACCCTTGTCTGTGATCTGCCTAAGGGGTCAAGGTGACATCATAACTGTGCACTGGTCACCCAGGTGACAGACCTTTGTTTCTGATCTGCCTAAGGGGACACTGTGACATCATACCTCTGCACTGGACACGCAGGTGACAGACCCTTGTCTTCATAAGCCTAAGGGACATTGTGACATCATACTTCTGCACGGGTCACCCAGGTGACAGGCCCTTGTCTGTGATCTGCCTAAGTGGGCATTGTGACATCATAACTCTGCCCTGGTCATTCAGGTGACAGATTCTTGTATGTGATCTGCCTAAGGGAGAATTGTGACATCATAACACTGCACTGGTCACTGTGGTGAAAGACCCTTGTCTGTGATCTGCCTAAGAGAGCATTGTGACATCATAACTGTGCACTGGTCTCCCAAGTGACACACCACTCTCTGTGATCTGCCTAAGGGGGCATTGAGACATCATAACTCTGCACTGGTCACCCTGGTGACAGACCTTTGACTGTGATCTGCCTAAGGGGTCATTGTTACATCATAACTCTGCACTGGTCACCCAGGAAAAAGACCCCTGTATGTGATCATACCGTTTGCTGTGATGTGGCTAAAGGGGTATTATGACATCATAACTCTACACTGGTCACCGTGGTGAGAGACTTTTGTCTGTGATCCGCCCAAGTGGGCATTATGACATCACAACCCTGCACAGGTCACCCAGGTGACCGACCCTTGTCTGTGATGTGCTGAAGTGGGCATTGTGATATCATAACTCTGCACTGGTCACCCAGGTCACAGAACTTTATCTGTGATCTGCCTAAAGGGGTATTATGACATCATAGCTCTGCACTGGTCACCGTGGTGAGACACCAGTGTCTGTGATCCGCCCAAGGGGGCATTATGACATCATAACACTGCACTGGTCATGCAGGTGACAGACCCTTGTCTGTGATCTGCCTAAAGGGGCATTGTGACATCCTAACTCTGCCCTGGTCGCTCAGGTGACAGCCCCTTGTCTGTGATCTGCCTAAGGGTGCATAGTAACATCATAAATCTGCACTGGTCACCCTGGTGTCCCACCCATAACTTTGATCTTCCTAAGGGGGCATTGAGACATCATAATTCTACACGGGCCTCCCAGGTGACAGACATTTGTCTGTGATCTCCCTAAGGGGCCATTGTGACATCATAACCCTGTACTGGTCACCCGGGTGACAGACACATGTCTGTGATCAGCCTAAGGTCGCATTGTGACATCATAACTCTGCACTGGTCACCCAGGTCACAGACCTTTGTTTGTGATCTGCTTAAGGGGGCATTGTGACATCATAATTCTGCACTGGTCACCGTGATGACAGACCCTTGTCTCTAATCTGCCTAAGAGGGCATTGCGAAATCATAACACTGCACTGGACACCGTGGTGAGAGACCCTTGTCTGTGATCTGCGTAAGGTGGCAATGTGACATCATAACTCTGCACTGGTCTCCCTTGTTACAGACCCCTGTCTGTGATCGGCCTAAGGGGGCATGGTGACATCATAACTCTGCACTGGTCACCCAGGTGACAGACCCTTGTCTCTGATCTGCCTAAGGGGGCATTGTGACATTATGACCCTGCACTGGTCAGCCAGGTGACAGACCCTTGTCAGTGATCCGCCTAAGGGGGCATTGTGACATCATAATCCTGCACTGGTCACCCTGGTTACAGATTCTTCTCTATGATCTGCCTAAGGGGGCATTGTGACATCATAACTCTGCACTGGTCACCCCCGTGACAGACACTTTTCTCTGATCCACCTAAGGGGGCATTGTGACATCATAACTCGGCACTGGTCACCGAGGAAACACACCCTTGTCTGTGATCCGTCTAAGGGGGCATTGTTACATCATAACTCTGCACTGGTCACCCAGGTGACAGAACCTTTTCTGTGATCTGCCTAAGGGGTCATTGTGATATCATAACTGTGCACTAGTCACCCAAGTCACTGACCCTTGTCTTTGATCTGCCTAAGGTGGCCTTGTGACATCATAACTCTGCACTGGTCACCCAAGTGAAAGACCCTTGTCTCTGATCTGCCTAAGGGGGCATTGTGACATCATCACTCTGCAATGGTCACCCAGGTGACAGACCCTTGCCTCTGATCTACCTAAGGGGGCATTGTGACATTATGACCCTGCTCTGGTCACCCAGGTGACAAACATTTGTCTGTGATCCGCCTAAGAGGGCATTGTGACATCATAACCCTGCACTGGTCACCCTGGTTACAGACGCTTGTCCGTTAATCTGCCTAAGGGGTCATTGTGACATCATAACTCTGCACTGGTCACCCGCGTGACAGACCCTTGTCTCTGATCCACCTAAGGGGGCATTGTGACATCAAAACTAAGCACTGGTCACCTTGGAAACACACCCTTGTCTGTGATCTGCCTCAGGGGGCATTGTCACATCATAACTCTGCACTTGTCACCCAGGTGACGGAACCTTGTCTGTGATCTGCCTAAGGAGGCATTGTGACATCATAGCTCTGCACTGGTCACTTAGGTGACACACCCTTGTCTGGGATCTGCCTAAGGGTGCATTGTGACATCATAACTCTTCACTGGTCACCCTGGTTACAGAGCCTTGTCCGTTATCTGCCTAAGGGGGCATTGTGACATCATAACTCTGCACTGGTCACCCAGGTGACAGACCCCTGTCTCTGATCCGCCTAAGGGGGCATTGTGATATCATAACTCTGCATTGGTCACCATGGTGACAGACCCCTTTCTGTCATCTGCCTAAGGGGACATTGTGACATCATAACTGTGCACTGGTCACCCAGGTGTCAGACCCTTGTCTGTGATCCACCTAAGGGGGCATTGTGACATAAAAACTCTGCAATGGTCACCTAAGTGACAGAACCTTGTCTGTGAGCTGCCTAAGTGGGCATTTTAACATCGAAATTCGATACTGGTCACCCAGGTGAAAGATCCTTGTATGTGATCTGCCTAAGGGGGCATTGTGACATCATAACCCTGTACTGGTCACCCATCTGACGGACCCTTGTCTGTGATCTGCCTAAGGGGGAATTGTGACATCATAACTCTGCACTGTTCACCCTGGTTACAGAGGCTTGTCCGTGATCTGCCTAAGGGGCATTGTGACATCATAACTCTGCACTGGTAACCCAGTTGACAGACCCTTGTCTGTGATCTGCCTAAGGGGGCATTGTGACATCATAACTGTGCACTGGTCACCCAGGTGACAGACCCTTGTCTGTGATCGGCCTGAGGGGGCATTGTGACATCATAAATATGCACTGGTCACCCAAGTGGCAGACCCTTCTCCGTGATCTGCCTAAGGGGGCATTGCGACATCATAACTCTGTACTGGTCACACAGGTGACAGACCCTTGTCTCTGATCTTCCTAAGGTGGCATTGTGACATCATAACTCTGCACTGGTCACCCAGCTGACAGATCCTTGTCTATGATCCGCCTAAGGGGGCATTGTGACGTCACAACTCTGCACTGGTCACCCAAATTACAGACCCTTGTCTGAAATCTGCCTAAGGGGGCATTGTGACATCAAAACTCTGCACTGGTCACCGTGGTGACAGACCCTTGTCTGTCATCTTCCTAAGGGGGCATTGTGACATCATAACTCTGCACTGGTAACCCAGATGACAGACCTTTGTCTCTGATCTGCCTAAGTTGGCATTGTGACATCATAACCCTGCACTGATCACCCAAGTGACAGACCCTTGTCTCTGATCCCCCTAAGGGGGCATTGTGACTTCATAACTCTGCACTGGTCACCCAGGTGAAGGACCTTTGTCTGTGATATGCCTAAGGGGGCATTGTGACATCATAACTCCACACTGGTCACACTGTTTACAGACCCTTGTCCGTGATCTGCCTAAGGAGGCATTTTGACATCATAACCCTGCACTGGTCACCCAGGTTACAGACCCTTGTCTCTGATCCATCTAAGGGGGCATTGTGACATGATAACTCTACACTGGTCACCCAGGTGACAGACCCTTGTCTGTGATCCGCCTAAGAAGGCATTGTGACATCATACCTCTGCACAGGTCACCCATGTGACAGACTCTTGTCTGTGATCTGCCTAAGGGGCATTGTGACAGCATAACTCTGCACTGGTCACCCTGGTTACAGAGGCTTGTCTGTGATCTGCCTAAGGGGCATTGTGACATCATAACTCTGCAGTGGTCACCCAGGTGGCAGACCCTTGTCTGTGATCTGCCTAAGGGGGCATTGGGACATCATAACTGTTCACTGTTCACCCAGGTGACAGACCCTTGTCTGTGATGGGCCTAAGGGGGCATTGTGACATCATAACTCAGCACTGGTCACACAAGTGAAAGACCCTTGTCCGTGATGTGCCTAAGGGGGCATTGTGACGTCATAACTCTGCACTGGTCACACTGGTTACAGACCCTTGTCCGTAATCTGCCTAAGGGGGCATTGTGACATCATTACTCTGCATTTGTCACCCAGGAGACAGACCCTTGTCTCTGATCCATCTAAGCGGGCATTTTGACATCATAAATGTGCACTGGTAACCCAGGTGACAGACCCTTGTCTGTGATCCGCCTAAGGGGGAATTGGGACATCATAACTCTGGACTGGTCACCCATGTAAGAGACCCTTCTCTGTGATCACTCTAAGGGGACATTGTGACATCATAACTCTGCACGGGTCACCCAGGTGACAGGGCCTTGAATGTGATCTGCCTAAGGGGGCATTGTGACATCATAACACTGCACTGGTCACCTTGGTGAGAGAACCTTGTCTGCGATCTGACTAAGGGGGCAAGGTGACATCATAACTGTGCACTTGTCACCCAGCTGACAGAGCCCTGTCTGTGATCGCCCTAAGGGGGCATTGTGACATCATAACTCAGCACTCGTCACCCTGGTGACAGGCCATTTTTTGCGATCTGCCTAAGGGGGCATTGAGACATCATAACTCTGCACTGGTCGCCCAGATGACAGACCCTTGCCTGTGATCTGCCTAAGGGGGCATTTTAACATCAGAACTCTGCACTGGACACCCTGGTTACAGACCCTTTTCTGTGATCTGCCTAAGGGGGCATTGTGACATCATAACTCTGCACTGGTCACCCAGGTGACAGACCCTTGTCTGTGATCTGCCTAAGAGCGCATTGTGACATCATAACCCTGCACTGGTCACCCAGGTGACAGACCCTTGTCTGTGATCCGCCTAAGGGGGAATTGTTCCATCATAAGTCTGCACTTGTCACCCATGTGACAGACCCTTGTCTGTGATCTGCCTAAGGAGGCATTGGGACATCATAACCCTGCACTGGTCACCGAGGTGACAGACCCTTGTCTGTGATCTGCCTAAGGGGGCATTGTGACATCATAACTGTGTACTGGACACCCAGGTGACAGACCCTTGTCTGTGATCTGCCTAAGTGGGCATTGTGATATCACAACTCTGCACTGGTCACCCAGGTGAAAGATCCTTGTATGTGATCTGCCTAAGGGGGCGTTGTGACATCACAACCCTGCACGGGTCACCCAACTGACAGACACTTGTATGTGATCTGCCTAAGGGGGCATTATGACATCATAACTCTGCACTGGACACCGTGGTGACAGACCCTTGTCTGTTATCTGCCTAAGGGGGCATTGTGACATCATAAATCTGCACTGGTCACCCAGGTGGCAGACCCGTGTCTCTGGTCTGCCTAAGTGGGCATTGTGACATCATAACCCTGCAATGGTCACCCAGGTGACAGACCCTTGTCTGTGATCCTCCTAAGGGGGCATTGTGACATCATAACGCTGCACTGGTCACACTGGTTGCAAACCCTTGTCCGTGATCTGCCAAAGGGGGCCTTGTGACATCATACCTCTGCAGTGGTCACCCAGGTGACGGACCATTGTCCGTGATGTGCCTAAGGGGGCATTGTGAAATCATAATTCTTCACTGGTCACCCTGGTTACTGAGGATTGTCCGTGATCTGCCTAAGGGGCATTGTGACATCATAACTCGGCCCTGGTCACCCAGGTGACAGACCCTTGTCTGTGATCTGCCTAAGGGGGCTTTGAGACATCACAACTGTGCACTGGTCACCCAGGTGACAGACCCTTGTCTGTGATCAGTCTAAGGGGGCATTGTGACATCATAAATCTGCACTGGTCACCCAAGTGAAAGACCCTTCTCCGTGATCTGCCTAAGGGTGCATTGTGACATCATAACTCTGCACTGGTCACACAGGTGACAGACCCATGTCTCTGATCTTCCTAAGGGGGTATTGAGACATCATAACTCTGCACTGGTCACCACCTGACAGATCCTTGTCTATGATCCGCGTAAGGGGGCATTGTGACATCACAACTCAGCACTGGTGACCCAACTTACAGACCCTTGTCTGTGATCTGCCTAAGGGGGCATTGTGACATCATAACTCTGCACTGGTCACTGTGGTGACAGACCCTTGTCTGTCATCTGCCTAAGGGGGCATTGTGACATCATAACTCTGCACTGGTCACCAAGTTGAAAGACCCTTGTCTCTGATTTTCCTAAGTGGGCGTTTTTACATCATAACTATGCACTGGTCCCCCAAGTGAAAGACCCTTCCCCGTGATCTGCCTAAGGGGGCATTGTGACATCATAACTCTGTACTGGACACACAGGTGACAGACTCTTGTCTCTGATCTTCAAAAGGTGTCATTGTGACATCATAACTCTGCACTGGTCACCCAGCTGACAGATCCTTGTCTATGATCCTCCTAAGGGGGCATTGGGACATCACAACTCTGCACTGGTCACCCAACTTACAGACCCTTGTCTGCAATCTGCCTAAGGGGGCATTGTGACATCATAACTCTGCACTGGTCACCGTGGTGACAGACCCTTGTCTGTCATCTTGCTAAGGGGGCATTGTGACATCATAACTCTGCACTGGTAACCCAGGTGACAGACCCTTGTCTCTGAACTGCCTAAGTTGGCATTGTGACATCATAACCCTGCACTGGTCACCCAGGTGACAGACCCTTGCCTGTGATCCCCCTAAGGGGGCATTGTGACATCATAACTCTGCACTGGTCACCCAAGTGAAGGACCTTTGTCTGTGATATGCCTAACGGGGCATTGTGACATCATAACTCTGCACTGGTCACACTGGTTACAGACCCTTGTCCGTGATCTGCGTAAGGAGGCATTGTGACATCATAATTCTGCACTGGTCACCCAGGTTACAGACCCTTGTCTCTGATCCATCTAAGGGGGCATTGTGACATCATAACTCTACACTGGTCACCCAGGTGACAGACCCTTGTCTGTGATCCGCCTAAGGGGGCATTGTGACATCATACCTCTGCACTGGTCACCCACGTAACAGACTCTTGTCTGTGATGTGCCTACGGGGGCATTGTGACACCATAACTCTGCACTGGTCACTCTTGTTACAGAGGATTGTCCGTGATCTGCCTAAGTGGCATTGTGACATCGTAACTCAGCACTGGTCACCCAGGTGACAGACCCTTGTCTGTGATCTGCCTAGGGGTACATTGTGACGTCATAACTGTGCACTGGTCACCCAGGTGACAGACCCTTGACTGTGATGGGCCTAAGGGGGCATTATGACATCATAACTCAGCACTGGTCACTCAAGTGAAAGACCCTTGTCCGTGATGTGCCTAAGGGGGCATTGTGACGTCATAAGTCTGCACTGGTCACACTGGTTACAGACCCTTCTCCGTCATCTGCCTAAGGGGGCATTGTGACATCATAACTCTGCACTGGTCACCCAGGTGACAGACCCTTGTCTCTGATCCATCTAAGCTGACATTGTGACATCATAACTGTACACTGGTCACCCAGGTGACAGACCTTTGTCTGTGATCTGCCTAAGGGGGCATTGAGACATCATAACTCAGCACTGGTCGCCCAGATGACAGACCCTTGCCTGTGATCTGCCTAAGGGGACATTGTGACATCATATCTCTGCACTGGACACCCTGGTTACAGACCCTTTTCTGTGATCTGCCTAAGGGGACATTGTGACATCATAACTCTGCACTGTTCACCCAGGTGACATACCCTTCTCTCCGATCTGCCAAAGAGGGCATTGTCACATCATAATCCTGCACTTGTCACCCAGGTGACAGAACCTTGTCTGTGATCTGCGTAAGGGTGCATTGTGACATCATACCTCTTCACTGGTCACCCAGGTGAAAGATCCTTGTATGTGATCTGCTTAAGGGGGCATTGTGACATCATAACTCTGTACTGGTCACCCAGGTGACAGACCCTGGTCTCTGATCTGCCTCAGAGGGCATTGTGACATCATAACCCTGCACTGGTCACCAAGGTGACAGACCCTTTTCTGTGATCTGCCTAAGGGGGAATTGTTCCATCATAACTCTGCACTTGTCACCCATGTGACAGACCCTTGTCTGTGATCTGCCTAAGGATGCATTGGGACATCATAAGCCTGCACTGGTCACCGAGGTGACAGACCCTTGTCTGTGATCTGCCTAAGGGGGCATTGTGATATCATAACTGTGTACTGGTCACCCAGGTGACAGACTTTGTCTGTGATCTGCCTAAGTGGGCATTGTGATATCACAACTCTGCACTGGTCACCCAGGTGAAAGATCCTTGTATGTGATCTGCCTAAGGGGGCGTTGTGACATCACGACTCTGCACTGGGCACCCAAAAGACAGACCCTTGTCTGTGATCTGCCTAAGGGGACATTATGACATCATAACTCTGCACTCGTCACCGTGGTGACAGACCCTTGTCTGTCATCTGCCTAAGGGGGCATTGTGACATCATAATTCTTCACTGGTCACCCAGGTGGCAGACCCTTGTCTCTGATCTGCCTAAGTGGGCATTGTGACATCATAACCCTGCAGCGGTCAGCCCGGTGTCATATCCTTGTCTGTGATCCTCCTAAGGGGGCATTGTGACATCATAACTCTGCACTGTACACAGTGGTTGCAAACCCTTGTCCGTGATCTGCCTAAGGTGGCATTGTGACATCATAACTCTGTACTGGTCACCCAGGTTACAGACACTTGTCTCTGATCCATCTAAGGGGGCATTGTGTCATCAGAACTCTACACAGGTCACCGAGGTGACGCACCCTTGTCTGTGATTCGACTAAGGGGGCATTGTGACATCATTACACTGCACTGGTCACCCAAGTGATAGACCCTTTTCTGTCATCTGCCTAAGGGGGAATTTTGACATCGTAACTGTGCACTGGTCACCCAGGTGTCAGACCCTTGTCTCTGATCCATCTAAGGGGGCATTGTATCATCAGAACTCTACACAGGTGACCGAGGTGACGCACCCTTGTCTGTGATCTGACTAAGGGGGCATTGTGACATCATTACACTGCACTGGTCACCCAAGTGATAGACCCTTTTCTGTTATCTGCCTAAGGGGGCATTTTGACATCGTAACTGTGCACTGGTCACCCAGGTGTCAGACCCTTGTCTGTGATCCACCTAAGGGGACATTGTGGCATCACAACTCTGCACTGGTCACCTAAGTGACAGACTCTTGTCTTTGACCTTCCTAAGGGGGCATTGTGACATCATAACCCTGCACTGGTCACCCTGGTGACAGACCCTTCTCTGTGATCTGCCTAAGGGAGCAGTGTGACATTATAACTGTGCACTGGTCATCGAGGTGACAGACCTTTGTCTCTCATCTGCCTAAGGGGTCATTGTGACATCATAATACTGCACAGGCCACCCAGGTGACAGAACCTCGTCTGTGATTCGCGTAAGGGGGCATTGTGCCATCATAAGACAGCACTGGGCACCCAGGTGACAGACAATTTTCTGTAACATCCCTAAGGTGGCATTCTGACATCATAACTCTGCACTGGTCACCGTGGTGAGAGACCCTTGTGTGTGATCTGCCTAAGGGGGCATTATGACATCATAACTCTGCACTGGTCCCCAAGGTGACAGACCCTTGTCTCTGGTCTGCCCTTGGGAGCATTCTGACATCGTAAATCTGCACTGGTCACCCAGTTGACAGACCCTTGTCAGTGATCTGCCTAAGGGGGCACTGTGACATCATAACTCTGCACAGGTCACCCAGGTGACAGACCCTTGTCTGTGATCTGCCTAAGGGGGCATTGTGACACCATAACTCCACACTGGTCACCGTGGTGGGAGACCCTTGTCTGTTATCTGCCTAAGGGGGATTTCTGACACCATAACTCTGCACAGGTCACCCTGGTGACAGACCCTTTTCTGTGATCTGCCTAAGGGGGCATTGTGACATCATAATGGTGCACTGGTCACCCAAGTGACAGACCCTTGTCTGTGATCTGCCTAAGGGGGCGTTGTGAGATCATAACTCTGCAATGCTCACCGAGGTGAAAAACCCTTGTATGTGATCTACCTAAGGGGGCATTATGACATCATAACTCTGCACTGGTCACCCAGGTTAAAGACCCTTGTCTTTGATCTGCCTAAGGGGACATTGAGACATCATAACTGTGCACTGGTCACCCAGGTGAAAGACCCTTGTATGTGATCTGCTTAAGGGGGCATTATGACATCATAACTGTGCACTTCTCACCCAGGTGACAGACCCTTGTCTTTGACCGTCCTAAGGGGGCATTGTGACATCATAACCCTGCACTCGTCACCCTGATGACAGAACCTTGTCCGTGATCAGCCTAAGGGAGCAGTGTGACATTATAACTGTGCACTGGTCATCCAGGTGACAGACCTTTGTCTCTCATCTGCCTAAGGGGTCATTGTGACATCATAATACTGCACAGGTCACCCAGGTGACAGAACCTTGTCTGTGATTCACGTAAGGGGGCTTTGTGCCATCACAAGACAGCACTGGGAACCCAGGTGACAGACAATTTTCTGTAACATCCCTAAGGTGGCATTCTGGCATCATAACTCTGCACTGGTCACCGTGGTGAGAGACCCTTGTGTGTGATCTGCCTAAGGGGGCATAATGACATCATAACTCTGCACTGGTCACCATGGTGACACACCCTTGTCTGTGATCTGCCTAAAGGGGCATTGTGACATCATCACTCTGCACTGGTCACCCAGGTGACAGACCCTTGTCTCTGATCTGCCCTTGGGAGCATTCTGACATCATAACTCTGCACTGGTCACCCAGTTCACAGACCCTTGTCAGTGATCTGCCTAAGGGGGCACTGTGACATCATAACTCTGCACAGGTCACCCAGGTGACAGACCCTTGTCTGTGATCTGCCTAAGGGGGCATTGTGACACCATAACTCCACACCGGTCACCCAGGTGACAGACCCTTGACTGTGATCTGCCTAAGGGGGCATTGTGACATCAGAACTCTGCACTGGTCACCGTGCTGACATACCCATTCCTGTGATCTGCCTAAGCGGGCATTGTGACATCAAAACTGTGCACTGGTCACCCAGGTGACAGACCCTTGTCTGTGATCTGCCTAAGGGGTCAAGGTGACATCATAACTGTGCACTGGTCACCCAGGTGACAGACCTTTGTTTCTGATCTGCCTAAGGGGACACTGTGACATCATACCTCTGCACTGGACACGCAGGTGACAGACCCTTGTCTTCATAAGCCTAAGGGACATTGTGACATCATACTTCTGCACGGGTCACCCAGGTGACAGGCCCTTGTCTGTGATCTGCCTAAGTGGGCATTGTGACATCATAACTCTGCCCTGGTCATTCAGGTGACAGATTCTTGTATGTGATCTGCCTAAGGGAGAATTGTGACATCATAACACTGCACTGGTCACTGTGGTGAAAGACCCTTGTCTGTGATCTGCCTAAGAGAGCATTGTGACATCATAACTGTGCACTGGTCTCCCAAGTGACACACCACTCTCTGTGATCTGCCTAAGGGGGCATTGAGACATCATAACTCTGCACTGGTCACCCTGGTGACAGACCTTTGACTGTGATCTGCCTAAGGGGTCATTGTTACATCATAGCTGTGCACTGGTCACCCAGGTGACAGACCTTATCGGTGATCTGCCTAAGGGGGCATTGTGACATCATAACTCTGCACTGGTCACCCAGGAAAAAGACCCCTGTATGTGATCTGCCCAAGGGGGCATTGTGACATCATACCTCTGCACAGGTCACCCAGGTGACAGACCCCTTTCTGTGATCTTCCAAAGGGCGCATTGTGACATGATAACTCTCCACTGGTCACCCTGGTTACAGACCCTTCTCTGTGATTTGCCTAAGGGGGCATTGTGACATCATAACCCTGCACTGGTCACCCAGGTGACGGGCTCTAGACCCTGATAAGCCTAAGGGGGCATTGCAACATCATAACTCTGCACTGGTCACCCAGGTGATGGACCCTTGTCTGTGATCTGCCTAAAGGGGTATTGTGACATCATCACTCTGCCCTGGTCATTCAGGTGACAGATTCTTGTATGTGATCTGCCTAAGGGAGAATTGTGACATCATAAACCTGCACCGGTCACTGTGGTGAAAGACCCTTGTCTGTGATCTGCCTAAGGGGGCATTGTGACATCATAACTGTGCACTGGTCACCCAGGTGACACACCGTTCTCTGTGATCTGCCTAAGTGGGTATTGTGACATCATAACTCTGCACTGGTCACCCAGGTAAAAGACCCTTGTATGTGATCTGCCTAAGGGGGCATTATGACATCATAACTCTGCACTTGTCACCCAGGTGACAGACCCTTTTCTTTGACCGTCCTAAGGGGGCATTGTGACATCATAACCCTGCACTGGTCACCCTGATGACAGACCCTTGTCCGTGATCTGCCTAAGGGAGCAGTGTGACATTATAACTGTGCACTGGTCATCCAGGTGACAGACCTTTGTCTCTCATCTGCCTAAGGGGTCATTTTGACATCATAATACAGCACAGGTCACCCAGGTGACAGAACCTTGTCTGTGATTCGCGTAATGGGGCATTGTGCCATGATAAGACAGAACTGGGCACCCAGATGACAGACAATTTTCTGTAACATCCCTAAGGTGGCATTCTGACATCATAACTCTGCACTGGTCACTGTGGTGAGAGACCCTTGTGTGTGATCTGCCTAAGGGGGCATTATGACAACATAACTCTGCACTGGTCACCATGGTGACACACCCTTGTCTGTGATCTGCCTAAAGGGGCATTGTGACATCATCACTCTGCACTGGTCACCCAGGTGACAGACCCTTGTCTCTGATCTGCCCTTGGGAGCATTCTGACATCGTAACTCTGCACTGGTCACCCAGTTCACAGACCCTTGTCAGTGATCTGCCTAAGGGGGCACTGTGACATCATAACTCTGCACAGGTCACCCAGGTGACAGAGCCTTGTCTGTGATCTGCCTAAGGGGTCACTGTGACACCATAACTCCACACCGGTCACCCTGGTGGGAGACCCTTTTCTGTTTTCTGCCTAAGGGGGATTTCTGACATCATAACTCTGCACTGGTCACCCAGGTGACAGACCCTTGTCTGTGATCTGCCTAAGGGGGCATTGTGACATCATAACGGTGCACTGGTCACCCAAGTGACAGACCCTTGTCTGTGATCTGCCTAAGGGGGCGTTGTGACATCATAACTCTGCACTGGTCACCCAGGTGACAGACCCTTCTATCTGATCTGCCTTTGGGGGCATTGTGACATCATAAATCTGCACTGGTCACCCAGTTGACAGTCCCTTGTCTGTGGTCTGCCTATGGGGGCATTGTGACATCATAACTCTGCACTGGTCACCTAGGTGACAGACCCTTGTCTGTGATCTGCCTAAGGTGTCATTGTGACACCATAACTCCACACTGGTCACCGTGGTTAGAGACCCTTGTCTGTTATCTGCCTAAAGGGACATTGTGACATCATAATTCTGAACTGGTCTCCCAGGTGACAGACCCTTTACTTTGGTATTCCCAAGTGGGGATTGTAACATCATAACTCTGTACTCATCACCTATTTGACAAAACATTTTCTGTGATGTGCCTAAGGGGGCATAGTGACATCATAACTCTGCACACCTCACCCTGGAGACAGACCCTTGTCTGTGATCTGCCTAAGGGGGCATTGTGACATCATAACTCTGCAGTGGTCACCCAGGTTACAGACCCTTGTCTCTGATATGCCAAAGGGGGTATTGTGACACCATAACTCTGCAGTGGTAACGCAGGTGACAGACCCTTGTCTGTCATCTGCCTAAGTGGGCATTGTGACATCATAACTCTGCACTGGTCACGCAGGTGACAGAGCCTTTTCTGTGTTCTGCCTAAGGGGGCATTGTGACATCATAACTGTGCACTGGTCACCCAGGGGACAGTCCTTTGACTGTGATCTGCCTAAGGGGGCATTGTGACATCATAATTCTGCACTGGTCACCCAGGTGGAAGACCCTTGTATGTGATTTGCCTAAAGGAGCAGTGTGACATCATAACTCTACACTGGTCTCCCAGGTGACAGACCCTTGTCTCTGATCTGCCTAAGCAGGCATTGTGACATCATAATTCTGCACTGGTAACCCTGGTGACAGACCCTTGTCTGTGATCTGCCTAAGGGGGCATTGTGACACCATAACTCCACACCGTTCACCGTGGTAGGAGACCCTTCTGTGTTATCTGCCTAAGGGGGATTTCTGATGTCATAACTCTGCACTGGTCACCCAGGTGACAGACCCTTTTCTGTGATCTGCCTAAGGGGGCATTGTGACATCATAATGGTGCACTGGTCACCCAGGTGGCAGACCCTTGTCTGTGATCTGCCTAAGGGGGCGTTGTGACACCATAAATCTGCACTGGTCACCCAGGTGAAAGACCCTTGTATGTGATCTGCCTAAGGGGGCATTGTGACATCATAACTCTGCACTGGTCACCAAGTTGAAAGACCCTTGTCTCTGATTTTCCTAAGTGGGCGTTTTTACATCATAACTATGCACTGGTCCCCCAAGTGAAAGACCCTTCCCCGTGATCTGCCTAAGGGGGCATTGTGACATCATAACTCTGTACTGGACACACAGGTGACAGACTCTTGTCTCTGATCTTCAAAAGGTGTCATTGTGACATCATAACTCTGCACTGGTCACCCAGCTGACAGATCCTTGTCTATGATCCTCCTAAGGGGGCATTGGGACATCACAACTCTGCACTGGTCACCCAACTTACAGACCCTTGTCTGCAATCTGCCTAAGGGGGCATTGTGACATCATAACTCTGCACTGGTCACCGTGGTGACAGACCCTTGTCTGTCATCTTGCTAAGGGGGCATTGTGACATCATAACTCTGCACTGGTAACCCAGGTGACAGACCCTTGTCTCTGAACTGCCTAAGTTGGCATTGTGACATCATAACCCTGCACTGGTCACCCAGGTGACAGACCCTTGCCTGTGATCCCCCTAAGGGGGCATTGTGACATCATAACTCTGCACTGGTCACCCAAGTGAAGGACCTTTGTCTGTGATATGCCTAACGGGGCATTGTGACATCATAACTCTGCACTGGTCACACTGGTTACAGACCCTTGTCCGTGATCTGCGTAAGGAGGCATTGTGACATCATAATTCTGCACTGGTCACCCAGGTTACAGACCCTTGTCTCTGATCCATCTAAGGGGGCATTGTGACATCATAACTCTACACTGGTCACCCAGGTGACAGACCCTTGTCTGTGATCCGCCTAAGGGGGCATTGTGACATCATACCTCTGCACTGGTCACCCACGTAACAGACTCTTGTCTGTGATGTGCCTACGGGGGCATTGTGACACCATAACTCTGCACTGGTCACTCTTGTTACAGAGGATTGTCCGTGATCTGCCTAAGTGGCATTGTGACATCGTAACTCAGCACTGGTCACCCAGGTGACAGACCCTTGTCTGTGATCTGCCTAGGGGTACATTGTGACGTCATAACTGTGCACTGGTCACCCAGGTGACAGACCCTTGACTGTGATGGGCCTAAGGGGGCATTATGACATCATAACTCAGCACTGGTCACTCAAGTGAAAGACCCTTGTCCGTGATGTGCCTAAGGGGGCATTGTGACGTCATAAGTCTGCACTGGTCACACTGGTTACAGACCCTTCTCCGTCATCTGCCTAAGGGGGCATTGTGACATCATAACTCTGCACTGGTCACCCAGGTGACAGACCCTTGTCTCTGATCCATCTAAGCTGACATTGTGACATCATAACTGTACACTGGTCACCCAGGTGACAGACCTTTGTCTGTGATCTGCCTAAGGGGGCATTGAGACATCATAACTCAGCACTGGTCGCCCAGATGACAGACCCTTGCCTGTGATCTGCCTAAGGGGACATTGTGACATCATATCTCTGCACTGGACACCCTGGTTACAGACCCTTTTCTGTGATCTGCCTAAGGGGACATTGTGACATCATAACTCTGCACTGTTCACCCAGGTGACATACCCTTCTCTCCGATCTGCCAAAGAGGGCATTGTCACATCATAATCCTGCACTTGTCACCCAGGTGACAGAACCTTGTCTGTGATCTGCGTAAGGGTGCATTGTGACATCATACCTCTTCACTGGTCACCCAGGTGAAAGATCCTTGTATGTGATCTGCTTAAGGGGGCATTGTGACATCATAACTCTGTACTGGTCACCCAGGTGACAGACCCTGGTCTCTGATCTGCCTCAGAGGGCATTGTGACATCATAACCCTGCACTGGTCACCAAGGTGACAGACCCTTTTCTGTGATCTGCCTAAGGGGGAATTGTTCCATCATAACTCTGCACTTGTCACCCATGTGACAGACCCTTGTCTGTGATCTGCCTAAGGATGCATTGGGACATCATAAGCCTGCACTGGTCACCGAGGTGACAGACCCTTGTCTGTGATCTGCCTAAGGGGGCATTGTGATATCATAACTGTGTACTGGTCACCCAGGTGACAGACTTTGTCTGTGATCTGCCTAAGTGGGCATTGTGATATCACAACTCTGCACTGGTCACCCAGGTGAAAGATCCTTGTATGTGATCTGCCTAAGGGGGCGTTGTGACATCACGACTCTGCACTGGGCACCCAAAAGACAGACCCTTGTCTGTGATCTGCCTAAGGGGACATTATGACATCATAACTCTGCACTCGTCACCGTGGTGACAGACCCTTGTCTGTCATCTGCCTAAGGGGGCATTGTGACATCATAATTCTTCACTGGTCACCCAGGTGGCAGACCCTTGTCTCTGATCTGCCTAAGTGGGCATTGTGACATCATAACCCTGCAGCGGTCAGCCCGGTGTCATATCCTTGTCTGTGATCCTCCTAAGGGGGCATTGTGACATCATAACTCTGCACTGTACACAGTGGTTGCAAACCCTTGTCCGTGATCTGCCTAAGGTGGCATTGTGACATCATAACTCTGTACTGGTCACCCAGGTTACAGACACTTGTCTCTGATCCATCTAAGGGGGCATTGTGTCATCAGAACTCTACACAGGTCACCGAGGTGACGCACCCTTGTCTGTGATTCGACTAAGGGGGCATTGTGACATCATTACACTGCACTGGTCACCCAAGTGATAGACCCTTTTCTGTCATCTGCCTAAGGGGGAATTTTGACATCGTAACTGTGCACTGGTCACCCAGGTGTCAGACCCTTGTCTCTGATCCATCTAAGGGGGCATTGTATCATCAGAACTCTACACAGGTGACCGAGGTGACGCACCCTTGTCTGTGATCTGACTAAGGGGGCATTGTGACATCATTACACTGCACTGGTCACCCAAGTGATAGACCCTTTTCTGTTATCTGCCTAAGGGGGCATTTTGACATCGTAACTGTGCACTGGTCACCCAGGTGTCAGACCCTTGTCTGTGATCCACCTAAGGGGACATTGTGGCATCACAACTCTGCACTGGTCACCTAAGTGACAGACTCTTGTCTTTGACCTTCCTAAGGGGGCATTGTGACATCATAACCCTGCACTGGTCACCCTGGTGACAGACCCTTCTCTGTGATCTGCCTAAGGGAGCAGTGTGACATTATAACTGTGCACTGGTCATCGAGGTGACAGACCTTTGTCTCTCATCTGCCTAAGGGGTCATTGTGACATCATAATACTGCACAGGCCACCCAGGTGACAGAACCTCGTCTGTGATTCGCGTAAGGGGGCATTGTGCCATCATAAGACAGCACTGGGCACCCAGGTGACAGACAATTTTCTGTAACATCCCTAAGGTGGCATTCTGACATCATAACTCTGCACTGGTCACCGTGGTGAGAGACCCTTGTGTGTGATCTGCCTAAGGGGGCATTATGACATCATAACTCTGCACTGGTCCCCAAGGTGACAGACCCTTGTCTCTGGTCTGCCCTTGGGAGCATTCTGACATCGTAAATCTGCACTGGTCACCCAGTTGACAGACCCTTGTCAGTGATCTGCCTAAGGGGGCACTGTGACATCATAACTCTGCACAGGTCACCCAGGTGACAGACCCTTGTCTGTGATCTGCCTAAGGGGGCATTGTGACACCATAACTCCACACTGGTCACCGTGGTGGGAGACCCTTGTCTGTTATCTGCCTAAGGGGGATTTCTGACACCATAACTCTGCACAGGTCACCCTGGTGACAGACCCTTTTCTGTGATCTGCCTAAGGGGGCATTGTGACATCATAATGGTGCACTGGTCACCCAAGTGACAGACCCTTGTCTGTGATCTGCCTAAGGGGGCGTTGTGAGATCATAACTCTGCAATGCTCACCGAGGTGAAAAACCCTTGTATGTGATCTACCTAAGGGGGCATTATGACATCATAACTCTGCACTGGTCACCCAGGTTAAAGACCCTTGTCTTTGATCTGCCTAAGGGGACATTGAGACATCATAACTGTGCACTGGTCACCCAGGTGAAAGACCCTTGTATGTGATCTGCTTAAGGGGGCATTATGACATCATAACTGTGCACTTCTCACCCAGGTGACAGACCCTTGTCTTTGACCGTCCTAAGGGGGCATTGTGACATCATAACCCTGCACTCGTCACCCTGATGACAGAACCTTGTCCGTGATCAGCCTAAGGGAGCAGTGTGACATTATAACTGTGCACTGGTCATCCAGGTGACAGACCTTTGTCTCTCATCTGCCTAAGGGGTCATTGTGACATCATAATACTGCACAGGTCACCCAGGTGACAGAACCTTGTCTGTGATTCACGTAAGGGGGCTTTGTGCCATCACAAGACAGCACTGGGAACCCAGGTGACAGACAATTTTCTGTAACATCCCTAAGGTGGCATTCTGGCATCATAACTCTGCACTGGTCACCGTGGTGAGAGACCCTTGTGTGTGATCTGCCTAAGGGGGCATAATGACATCATAACTCTGCACTGGTCACCATGGTGACACACCCTTGTCTGTGATCTGCCTAAAGGGGCATTGTGACATCATCACTCTGCACTGGTCACCCAGGTGACAGACCCTTGTCTCTGATCTGCCCTTGGGAGCATTCTGACATCATAACTCTGCACTGGTCACCCAGTTCACAGACCCTTGTCAGTGATCTGCCTAAGGGGGCACTGTGACATCATAACTCTGCACAGGTCACCCAGGTGACAGACCCTTGTCTGTGATCTGCCTAAGGGGGCATTGTGACACCATAACTCCACACCGGTCACCCAGGTGACAGACCCTTGACTGTGATCTGCCTAAGGGGGCATTGTGACATCAGAACTCTGCACTGGTCACCGTGCTGACATACCCATTCCTGTGATCTGCCTAAGCGGGCATTGTGACATCAAAACTGTGCACTGGTCACCCAGGTGACAGACCCTTGTCTGTGATCTGCCTAAGGGGTCAAGGTGACATCATAACTGTGCACTGGTCACCCAGGTGACAGACCTTTGTTTCTGATCTGCCTAAGGGGACACTGTGACATCATACCTCTGCACTGGACACGCAGGTGACAGACCCTTGTCTTCATAAGCCTAAGGGACATTGTGACATCATACTTCTGCACGGGTCACCCAGGTGACAGGCCCTTGTCTGTGATCTGCCTAAGTGGGCATTGTGACATCATAACTCTGCCCTGGTCATTCAGGTGACAGATTCTTGTATGTGATCTGCCTAAGGGAGAATTGTGACATCATAACACTGCACTGGTCACTGTGGTGAAAGACCCTTGTCTGTGATCTGCCTAAGAGAGCATTGTGACATCATAACTGTGCACTGGTCTCCCAAGTGACACACCACTCTCTGTGATCTGCCTAAGGGGGCATTGAGACATCATAACTCTGCACTGGTCACCCTGGTGACAGACCTTTGACTGTGATCTGCCTAAGGGGTCATTGTTACATCATAGCTGTGCACTGGTCACCCAGGTGACAGACCTTATCGGTGATCTGCCTAAGGGGGCATTGTGACATCATAACTCTGCACTGGTCACCCAGGAAAAAGACCCCTGTATGTGATCTGCCCAAGGGGGCATTGTGACATCATACCTCTGCACAGGTCACCCAGGTGACAGACCCCTTTCTGTGATCTTCCAAAGGGCGCATTGTGACATGATAACTCTCCACTGGTCACCCTGGTTACAGACCCTTCTCTGTGATTTGCCTAAGGGGGCATTGTGACATCATAACCCTGCACTGGTCACCCAGGTGACGGGCTCTAGACCCTGATAAGCCTAAGGGGGCATTGCAACATCATAACTCTGCACTGGTCACCCAGGTGATGGACCCTTGTCTGTGATCTGCCTAAAGGGGTATTGTGACATCATCACTCTGCCCTGGTCATTCAGGTGACAGATTCTTGTATGTGATCTGCCTAAGGGAGAATTGTGACATCATAAACCTGCACCGGTCACTGTGGTGAAAGACCCTTGTCTGTGATCTGCCTAAGGGGGCATTGTGACATCATAACTGTGCACTGGTCACCCAGGTGACACACCGTTCTCTGTGATCTGCCTAAGTGGGTATTGTGACATCATAACTCTGCACTGGTCACCCAGGTAAAAGACCCTTGTATGTGATCTGCCTAAGGGGGCATTATGACATCATAACTCTGCACTTGTCACCCAGGTGACAGACCCTTTTCTTTGACCGTCCTAAGGGGGCATTGTGACATCATAACCCTGCACTGGTCACCCTGATGACAGACCCTTGTCCGTGATCTGCCTAAGGGAGCAGTGTGACATTATAACTGTGCACTGGTCATCCAGGTGACAGACCTTTGTCTCTCATCTGCCTAAGGGGTCATTTTGACATCATAATACAGCACAGGTCACCCAGGTGACAGAACCTTGTCTGTGATTCGCGTAATGGGGCATTGTGCCATGATAAGACAGAACTGGGCACCCAGATGACAGACAATTTTCTGTAACATCCCTAAGGTGGCATTCTGACATCATAACTCTGCACTGGTCACTGTGGTGAGAGACCCTTGTGTGTGATCTGCCTAAGGGGGCATTATGACAACATAACTCTGCACTGGTCACCATGGTGACACACCCTTGTCTGTGATCTGCCTAAAGGGGCATTGTGACATCATCACTCTGCACTGGTCACCCAGGTGACAGACCCTTGTCTCTGATCTGCCCTTGGGAGCATTCTGACATCGTAACTCTGCACTGGTCACCCAGTTCACAGACCCTTGTCAGTGATCTGCCTAAGGGGGCACTGTGACATCATAACTCTGCACAGGTCACCCAGGTGACAGAGCCTTGTCTGTGATCTGCCTAAGGGGTCACTGTGACACCATAACTCCACACCGGTCACCCTGGTGGGAGACCCTTTTCTGTTTTCTGCCTAAGGGGGATTTCTGACATCATAACTCTGCACTGGTCACCCAGGTGACAGACCCTTGTCTGTGATCTGCCTAAGGGGGCATTGTGACATCATAACGGTGCACTGGTCACCCAAGTGACAGACCCTTGTCTGTGATCTGCCTAAGGGGGCGTTGTGACATCATAACTCTGCACTGGTCACCCAGGTGACAGACCCTTCTATCTGATCTGCCTTTGGGGGCATTGTGACATCATAAATCTGCACTGGTCACCCAGTTGACAGTCCCTTGTCTGTGGTCTGCCTATGGGGGCATTGTGACATCATAACTCTGCACTGGTCACCTAGGTGACAGACCCTTGTCTGTGATCTGCCTAAGGTGTCATTGTGACACCATAACTCCACACTGGTCACCGTGGTTAGAGACCCTTGTCTGTTATCTGCCTAAAGGGACATTGTGACATCATAATTCTGAACTGGTCTCCCAGGTGACAGACCCTTTACTTTGGTATTCCCAAGTGGGGATTGTAACATCATAACTCTGTACTCATCACCTATTTGACAAAACATTTTCTGTGATGTGCCTAAGGGGGCATAGTGACATCATAACTCTGCACACCTCACCCTGGAGACAGACCCTTGTCTGTGATCTGCCTAAGGGGGCATTGTGACATCATAACTCTGCAGTGGTCACCCAGGTTACAGACCCTTGTCTCTGATATGCCAAAGGGGGTATTGTGACACCATAACTCTGCAGTGGTAACGCAGGTGACAGACCCTTGTCTGTCATCTGCCTAAGTGGGCATTGTGACATCATAACTCTGCACTGGTCACGCAGGTGACAGAGCCTTTTCTGTGTTCTGCCTAAGGGGGCATTGTGACATCATAACTGTGCACTGGTCACCCAGGGGACAGTCCTTTGACTGTGATCTGCCTAAGGGGGCATTGTGACATCATAATTCTGCACTGGTCACCCAGGTGGAAGACCCTTGTATGTGATTTGCCTAAAGGAGCAGTGTGACATCATAACTCTACACTGGTCTCCCAGGTGACAGACCCTTGTCTCTGATCTGCCTAAGCAGGCATTGTGACATCATAATTCTGCACTGGTAACCCTGGTGACAGACCCTTGTCTGTGATCTGCCTAAGGGGGCATTGTGACACCATAACTCCACACCGTTCACCGTGGTAGGAGACCCTTCTGTGTTATCTGCCTAAGGGGGATTTCTGATGTCATAATTCTGCACTGGTCACCCAGGTGACAGACCCTTTTCTGTGATCTGCCTAAGGGGGCATTGTGACATCATAATGGTGCACTGGTCACCCAGGTGGCAGACCCTTGTCTGTGATCTGCCTAAGGGGGCGTTGTGACACCATAAATCTGCACTGGTCACCCAGGTGAAAGACCCTTGTATGTGATCTGCCTAAGGGGGCATTGTGACATCATAACTCTGCACTGGTCACCAAGTTGAAAGACCCTTGTCTCTGATTTTCCTAAGTGGGCGTTTTTACATCATAACTATGCACTGGTCCCCCAAGTGAAAGACCCTTCCCCGTGATCTGCCTAAGGGGGCATTGTGACATCATAACTCTGTACTGGACACACAGGTGACAGACTCTTGTCTCTGATCTTCAAAAGGTGTCATTGTGACATCATAACTCTGCACTGGTCACCCAGCTGACAGATCCTTGTCTATGATCCTCCTAAGGGGGCATTGGGACATCACAACTCTGCACTGGTCACCCAACTTACAGACCCTTGTCTGCAATCTGCCTAAGGGGGCATTGTGACATCATAACTCTGCACTGGTCACCGTGGTGACAGACCCTTGTCTGTCATCTTGCTAAGGGGGCATTGTGACATCATAACTCTGCACTGGTAACCCAGGTGACAGACCCTTGTCTCTGAACTGCCTAAGTTGGCATTGTGACATCATAACCCTGCACTGGTCACCCAGGTGACAGACCCTTGCCTGTGATCCCCCTAAGGGGGCATTGTGACATCATAACTCTGCACTGGTCACCCAAGTGAAGGACCTTTGTCTGTGATATGCCTAACGGGGCATTGTGACATCATAACTCTGCACTGGTCACACTGGTTACAGACCCTTGTCCGTGATCTGCGTAAGGAGGCATTGTGACATCATAATTCTGCACTGGTCACCCAGGTTACAGACCCTTGTCTCTGATCCATCTAAGGGGGCATTGTGACATCATAACTCTACACTGGTCACCCAGGTGACAGACCCTTGTCTGTGATCCGCCTAAGGGGGCATTGTGACATCATACCTCTGCACTGGTCACCCACGTAACAGACTCTTGTCTGTGATGTGCCTACGGGGGCATTGTGACACCATAACTCTGCACTGGTCACTCTTGTTACAGAGGATTGTCCGTGATCTGCCTAAGTGGCATTGTGACATCGTAACTCAGCACTGGTCACCCAGGTGACAGACCCTTGTCTGTGATCTGCCTAGGGGTACATTGTGACGTCATAACTGTGCACTGGTCACCCAGGTGACAGACCCTTGACTGTGATGGGCCTAAGGGGGCATTATGACATCATAACTCAGCACTGGTCACTCAAGTGAAAGACCCTTGTCCGTGATGTGCCTAAGGGGGCATTGTGACGTCATAAGTCTGCACTGGTCACACTGGTTACAGACCCTTCTCCGTCATCTGCCTAAGGGGGCATTGTGACATCATAACTCTGCACTGGTCACCCAGGTGACAGACCCTTGTCTCTGATCCATCTAAGCTGACATTGTGACATCATAACTGTACACTGGTCACCCAGGTGACAGACCTTTGTCTGTGATCTGCCTAAGGGGGCATTGAGACATCATAACTCAGCACTGGTCGCCCAGATGACAGACCCTTGCCTGTGATCTGCCTAAGGGGACATTGTGACATCATATCTCTGCACTGGACACCCTGGTTACAGACCCTTTTCTGTGATCTGCCTAAGGGGACATTGTGACATCATAACTCTGCACTGTTCACCCAGGTGACATACCCTTCTCTCCGATCTGCCAAAGAGGGCATTGTCACATCATAATCCTGCACTTGTCACCCAGGTGACAGAACCTTGTCTGTGATCTGCGTAAGGGTGCATTGTGACATCATACCTCTTCACTGGTCACCCAGGTGAAAGATCCTTGTATGTGATCTGCTTAAGGGGGCATTGTGACATCATAACTCTGTACTGGTCACCCAGGTGACAGACCCTGGTCTCTGATCTGCCTCAGAGGGCATTGTGACATCATAACCCTGCACTGGTCACCAAGGTGACAGACCCTTTTCTGTGATCTGCCTAAGGGGGAATTGTTCCATCATAACTCTGCACTTGTCACCCATGTGACAGACCCTTGTCTGTGATCTGCCTAAGGATGCATTGGGACATCATAAGCCTGCACTGGTCACCGAGGTGACAGACCCTTGTCTGTGATCTGCCTAAGGGGGCATTGTGATATCATAACTGTGTACTGGTCACCCAGGTGACAGACTTTGTCTGTGATCTGCCTAAGTGGGCATTGTGATATCACAACTCTGCACTGGTCACCCAGGTGAAAGATCCTTGTATGTGATCTGCCTAAGGGGGCGTTGTGACATCACGACTCTGCACTGGGCACCCAAAAGACAGACCCTTGTCTGTGATCTGCCTAAGGGGACATTATGACATCATAACTCTGCACTCGTCACCGTGGTGACAGACCCTTGTCTGTCATCTGCCTAAGGGGGCATTGTGACATCATAATTCTTCACTGGTCACCCAGGTGGCAGACCCTTGTCTCTGATCTGCCTAAGTGGGCATTGTGACATCATAACCCTGCAGCGGTCAGCCCGGTGTCATATCCTTGTCTGTGATCCTCCTAAGGGGGCATTGTGACATCATAACTCTGCACTGTACACAGTGGTTGCAAACCCTTGTCCGTGATCTGCCTAAGGTGGCATTGTGACATCATAACTCTGTACTGGTCACCCAGGTTACAGACACTTGTCTCTGATCCATCTAAGGGGGCATTGTGTCATCAGAACTCTACACAGGTCACCGAGGTGACGCACCCTTGTCTGTGATTCGACTAAGGGGGCATTGTGACATCATTACACTGCACTGGTCACCCAAGTGATAGACCCTTTTCTGTCATCTGCCTAAGGGGGAATTTTGACATCGTAACTGTGCACTGGTCACCCAGGTGTCAGACCCTTGTCTCTGATCCATCTAAGGGGGCATTGTATCATCAGAACTCTACACAGGTGACCGAGGTGACGCACCCTTGTCTGTGATCTGACTAAGGGGGCATTGTGACATCATTACACTGCACTGGTCACCCAAGTGATAGACCCTTTTCTGTTATCTGCCTAAGGGGGCATTTTGACATCGTAACTGTGCACTGGTCACCCAGGTGTCAGACCCTTGTCTGTGATCCACCTAAGGGGACATTGTGGCATCACAACTCTGCACTGGTCACCTAAGTGACAGACTCTTGTCTTTGACCTTCCTAAGGGGGCATTGTGACATCATAACCCTGCACTGGTCACCCTGGTGACAGACCCTTCTCTGTGATCTGCCTAAGGGAGCAGTGTGACATTATAACTGTGCACTGGTCATCGAGGTGACAGACCTTTGTCTCTCATCTGCCTAAGGGGTCATTGTGACATCATAATACTGCACAGGCCACCCAGGTGACAGAACCTCGTCTGTGATTCGCGTAAGGGGGCATTGTGCCATCATAAGACAGCACTGGGCACCCAGGTGACAGACAATTTTCTGTAACATCCCTAAGGTGGCATTCTGACATCATAACTCTGCACTGGTCACCGTGGTGAGAGACCCTTGTGTGTGATCTGCCTAAGGGGGCATTATGACATCATAACTCTGCACTGGTCCCCAAGGTGACAGACCCTTGTCTCTGGTCTGCCCTTGGGAGCATTCTGACATCGTAAATCTGCACTGGTCACCCAGTTGACAGACCCTTGTCAGTGATCTGCCTAAGGGGGCACTGTGACATCATAACTCTGCACAGGTCACCCAGGTGACAGACCCTTGTCTGTGATCTGCCTAAGGGGGCATTGTGACACCATAACTCCACACTGGTCACCGTGGTGGGAGACCCTTGTCTGTTATCTGCCTAAGGGGGATTTCTGACACCATAACTCTGCACAGGTCACCCTGGTGACAGACCCTTTTCTGTGATCTGCCTAAGGGGGCATTGTGACATCATAATGGTGCACTGGTCACCCAAGTGACAGACCCTTGTCTGTGATCTGCCTAAGGGGGCGTTGTGAGATCATAACTCTGCAATGCTCACCGAGGTGAAAAACCCTTGTATGTGATCTACCTAAGGGGGCATTATGACATCATAACTCTGCACTGGTCACCCAGGTTAAAGACCCTTGTCTTTGATCTGCCTAAGGGGACATTGAGACATCATAACTGTGCACTGGTCACCCAGGTGAAAGACCCTTGTATGTGATCTGCTTAAGGGGGCATTATGACATCATAACTGTGCACTTCTCACCCAGGTGACAGACCCTTGTCTTTGACCGTCCTAAGGGGGCATTGTGACATCATAACCCTGCACTCGTCACCCTGATGACAGAACCTTGTCCGTGATCAGCCTAAGGGAGCAGTGTGACATTATAACTGTGCACTGGTCATCCAGGTGACAGACCTTTGTCTCTCATCTGCCTAAGGGGTCATTGTGACATCATAATACTGCACAGGTCACCCAGGTGACAGAACCTTGTCTGTGATTCACGTAAGGGGGCTTTGTGCCATCACAAGACAGCACTGGGAACCCAGGTGACAGACAATTTTCTGTAACATCCCTAAGGTGGCATTCTGGCATCATAACTCTGCACTGGTCACCGTGGTGAGAGACCCTTGTGTGTGATCTGCCTAAGGGGGCATAATGACATCATAACTCTGCACTGGTCACCATGGTGACACACCCTTGTCTGTGATCTGCCTAAAGGGGCATTGTGACATCATCACTCTGCACTGGTCACCCAGGTGACAGACCCTTGTCTCTGATCTGCCCTTGGGAGCATTCTGACATCATAACTCTGCACTGGTCACCCAGTTCACAGACCCTTGTCAGTGATCTGCCTAAGGGGGCACTGTGACATCATAACTCTGCACAGGTCACCCAGGTGACAGACCCTTGTCTGTGATCTGCCTAAGGGGGCATTGTGACACCATAACTCCACACCGGTCACCCAGGTGACAGACCCTTTACTTTGGTATTCCCAAGTGGGGATTGTAACATCATAACTCTGTACTCATCACCTATTTGACAAAACATTTTCTGTGATGTGCCTAAGGGGGCATAGTGACATCATAACTCTGCACACCTCACCCTGGAGACAGACCCTTGTCTGTGATCTGCCTAAGGGGGCATTGTGACATCATAACTCTGCAGTGGTCACCCAGGTTACAGACCCTTGTCTCTGATATGCCAAAGGGGGTATTGTGACACCATAACTCTGCAGTGGTAACGCAGGTGACAGACCCTTGTCTGTCATCTGCCTAAGTGGGCATTGTGACATCATAACTCTGCACTGGTCACGCAGGTGACAGAGCCTTTTCTGTGTTCTGCCTAAGGGGGCATTGTGACATCATAACTGTGCACTGGTCACCCAGGGGACAGTCCTTTGACTGTGATCTGCCTAAGGGGGCATTGTGACATCATAATTCTGCACTGGTCACCCAGGTGGAAGACCCTTGTATGTGATTTGCCTAAAGGAGCAGTGTGACATCATAACTCTACACTGGTCTCCCAGGTGACAGACCCTTGTCTCTGATCTGCCTAAGCAGGCATTGTGACATCATAATTCTGCACTGGTAACCCTGGTGACAGACCCTTGTCTGTGATCTGCCTAAGGGGGCATTGTGACACCATAACTCCACACCGTTCACCGTGGTAGGAGACCCTTCTGTGTTATCTGCCTAAGGGGGATTTCTGATGTCATAATTCTGCACTGGTCACCCAGGTGACAGACCCTTTTCTGTGATCTGCCTAAGGGGGCATTGTGACATCATAATGGTGCACTGGTCACCCAGGTGGCAGACCCTTGTCTGTGATCTGCCTAAGGGGGCGTTGTGACACCATAAATCTGCACTGGTCACCCAGGTGAAAGACCCTTGTATGTGATCTGCCTAAGGGGGCATTGTGACATCATAACTCTGCACTGGTCACCAAGTTGAAAGACCCTTGTCTCTGATTTTCCTAAGTGGGCGTTTTTACATCATAACTATGCACTGGTCCCCCAAGTGAAAGACCCTTCCCCGTGATCTGCCTAAGGGGGCATTGTGACATCATAACTCTGTACTGGACACACAGGTGACAGACTCTTGTCTCTGATCTTCAAAAGGTGTCATTGTGACATCATAACTCTGCACTGGTCACCCAGCTGACAGATCCTTGTCTATGATCCTCCTAAGGGGGCATTGGGACATCACAACTCTGCACTGGTCACCCAACTTACAGACCCTTGTCTGCAATCTGCCTAAGGGGGCATTGTGACATCATAACTCTGCACTGGTCACCGTGGTGACAGACCCTTGTCTGTCATCTTGCTAAGGGGGCATTGTGACATCATAACTCTGCACTGGTAACCCAGGTGACAGACCCTTGTCTCTGAACTGCCTAAGTTGGCATTGTGACATCATAACCCTGCACTGGTCACCCAGGTGACAGACCCTTGCCTGTGATCCCCCTAAGGGGGCATTGTGACATCATAACTCTGCACTGGTCACCCAAGTGAAGGACCTTTGTCTGTGATATGCCTAACGGGGCATTGTGACATCATAACTCTGCACTGGTCACACTGGTTACAGACCCTTGTCCGTGATCTGCGTAAGGAGGCATTGTGACATCATAATTCTGCACTGGTCACCCAGGTTACAGACCCTTGTCTCTGATCCATCTAAGGGGGCATTGTGACATCATAACTCTACACTGGTCACCCAGGTGACAGACCCTTGTCTGTGATCCGCCTAAGGGGGCATTGTGACATCATACCTCTGCACTGGTCACCCACGTAACAGACTCTTGTCTGTGATGTGCCTACGGGGGCATTGTGACACCATAACTCTGCACTGGTCACTCTTGTTACAGAGGATTGTCCGTGATCTGCCTAAGTGGCATTGTGACATCGTAACTCAGCACTGGTCACCCAGGTGACAGACCCTTGTCTGTGATCTGCCTAGGGGTACATTGTGACGTCATAACTGTGCACTGGTCACCCAGGTGACAGACCCTTGACTGTGATGGGCCTAAGGGGGCATTATGACATCATAACTCAGCACTGGTCACTCAAGTGAAAGACCCTTGTCCGTGATGTGCCTAAGGGGGCATTGTGACGTCATAAGTCTGCACTGGTCACACTGGTTACAGACCCTTCTCCGTCATCTGCCTAAGGGGGCATTGTGACATCATAACTCTGCACTGGTCACCCAGGTGACAGACCCTTGTCTCTGATCCATCTAAGCTGACATTGTGACATCATAACTGTACACTGGTCACCCAGGTGACAGACCTTTGTCTGTGATCTGCCTAAGGGGGCATTGAGACATCATAACTCAGCACTGGTCGCCCAGATGACAGACCCTTGCCTGTGATCTGCCTAAGGGGACATTGTGACATCATATCTCTGCACTGGACACCCTGGTTACAGACCCTTTTCTGTGATCTGCCTAAGGGGACATTGTGACATCATAACTCTGCACTGTTCACCCAGGTGACATACCCTTCTCTCCGATCTGCCAAAGAGGGCATTGTCACATCATAATCCTGCACTTGTCACCCAGGTGACAGAACCTTGTCTGTGATCTGCGTAAGGGTGCATTGTGACATCATACCTCTTCACTGGTCACCCAGGTGAAAGATCCTTGTATGTGATCTGCTTAAGGGGGCATTGTGACATCATAACTCTGTACTGGTCACCCAGGTGACAGACCCTGGTCTCTGATCTGCCTCAGAGGGCATTGTGACATCATAACCCTGCACTGGTCACCAAGGTGACAGACCCTTTTCTGTGATCTGCCTAAGGGGGAATTGTTCCATCATAACTCTGCACTTGTCACCCATGTGACAGACCCTTGTCTGTGATCTGCCTAAGGATGCATTGGGACATCATAAGCCTGCACTGGTCACCGAGGTGACAGACCCTTGTCTGTGATCTGCCTAAGGGGGCATTGTGATATCATAACTGTGTACTGGTCACCCAGGTGACAGACTTTGTCTGTGATCTGCCTAAGTGGGCATTGTGATATCACAACTCTGCACTGGTCACCCAGGTGAAAGATCCTTGTATGTGATCTGCCTAAGGGGGCGTTGTGACATCACGACTCTGCACTGGGCACCCAAAAGACAGACCCTTGTCTGTGATCTGCCTAAGGGGACATTATGACATCATAACTCTGCACTCGTCACCGTGGTGACAGACCCTTGTCTGTCATCTGCCTAAGGGGGCATTGTGACATCATAATTCTTCACTGGTCACCCAGGTGGCAGACCCTTGTCTCTGATCTGCCTAAGTGGGCATTGTGACATCATAACCCTGCAGCGGTCAGCCCGGTGTCATATCCTTGTCTGTGATCCTCCTAAGGGGGCATTGTGACATCATAACTCTGCACTGTACACAGTGGTTGCAAACCCTTGTCCGTGATCTGCCTAAGGTGGCATTGTGACATCATAACTCTGTACTGGTCACCCAGGTTACAGACACTTGTCTCTGATCCATCTAAGGGGGCATTGTGTCATCAGAACTCTACACAGGTCACCGAGGTGACGCACCCTTGTCTGTGATTCGACTAAGGGGGCATTGTGACATCATTACACTGCACTGGTCACCCAAGTGATAGACCCTTTTCTGTCATCTGCCTAAGGGGGAATTTTGACATCGTAACTGTGCACTGGTCACCCAGGTGTCAGACCCTTGTCTCTGATCCATCTAAGGGGGCATTGTATCATCAGAACTCTACACAGGTGACCGAGGTGACGCACCCTTGTCTGTGATCTGACTAAGGGGGCATTGTGACATCATTACACTGCACTGGTCACCCAAGTGATAGACCCTTTTCTGTTATCTGCCTAAGGGGGCATTTTGACATCGTAACTGTGCACTGGTCACCCAGGTGTCAGACCCTTGTCTGTGATCCACCTAAGGGGACATTGTGGCATCACAACTCTGCACTGGTCACCTAAGTGACAGACTCTTGTCTTTGACCTTCCTAAGGGGGCATTGTGACATCATAACCCTGCACTGGTCACCCTGGTGACAGACCCTTCTCTGTGATCTGCCTAAGGGAGCAGTGTGACATTATAACTGTGCACTGGTCATCGAGGTGACAGACCTTTGTCTCTCATCTGCCTAAGGGGTCATTGTGACATCATAATACTGCACAGGCCACCCAGGTGACAGAACCTCGTCTGTGATTCGCGTAAGGGGGCATTGTGCCATCATAAGACAGCACTGGGCACCCAGGTGACAGACAATTTTCTGTAACATCCCTAAGGTGGCATTCTGACATCATAACTCTGCACTGGTCACCGTGGTGAGAGACCCTTGTGTGTGATCTGCCTAAGGGGGCATTATGACATCATAACTCTGCACTGGTCCCCAAGGTGACAGACCCTTGTCTCTGGTCTGCCCTTGGGAGCATTCTGACATCGTAAATCTGCACTGGTCACCCAGTTGACAGACCCTTGTCAGTGATCTGCCTAAGGGGGCACTGTGACATCATAACTCTGCACAGGTCACCCAGGTGACAGACCCTTGTCTGTGATCTGCCTAAGGGGGCATTGTGACACCATAACTCCACACTGGTCACCGTGGTGGGAGACCCTTGTCTGTTATCTGCCTAAGGGGGATTTCTGACACCATAACTCTGCACAGGTCACCCTGGTGACAGACCCTTTTCTGTGATCTGCCTAAGGGGGCATTGTGACATCATAATGGTGCACTGGTCACCCAAGTGACAGACCCTTGTCTGTGATCTGCCTAAGGGGGCGTTGTGAGATCATAACTCTGCAATGCTCACCGAGGTGAAAAACCCTTGTATGTGATCTACCTAAGGGGGCATTATGACATCATAACTCTGCACTGGTCACCCAGGTTAAAGACCCTTGTCTTTGATCTGCCTAAGGGGACATTGAGACATCATAACTGTGCACTGGTCACCCAGGTGAAAGACCCTTGTATGTGATCTGCTTAAGGGGGCATTATGACATCATAACTGTGCACTTCTCACCCAGGTGACAGACCCTTGTCTTTGACCGTCCTAAGGGGGCATTGTGACATCATAACCCTGCACTCGTCACCCTGATGACAGAACCTTGTCCGTGATCAGCCTAAGGGAGCAGTGTGACATTATAACTGTGCACTGGTCATCCAGGTGACAGACCTTTGTCTCTCATCTGCCTAAGGGGTCATTGTGACATCATAATACTGCACAGGTCACCCAGGTGACAGAACCTTGTCTGTGATTCACGTAAGGGGGCTTTGTGCCATCACAAGACAGCACTGGGAACCCAGGTGACAGACAATTTTCTGTAACATCCCTAAGGTGGCATTCTGGCATCATAACTCTGCACTGGTCACCGTGGTGAGAGACCCTTGTGTGTGATCTGCCTAAGGGGGCATAATGACATCATAACTCTGCACTGGTCACCATGGTGACACACCCTTGTCTGTGATCTGCCTAAAGGGGCATTGTGACATCATCACTCTGCACTGGTCACCCAGGTGACAGACCCTTGTCTCTGATCTGCCCTTGGGAGCATTCTGACATCATAACTCTGCACTGGTCACCCAGTTCACAGACCCTTGTCAGTGATCTGCCTAAGGGGGCACTGTGACATCATAACTCTGCACAGGTCACCCAGGTGACAGACCCTTGTCTGTGATCTGCCTAAGGGGGCATTGTGACACCATAACTCCACACCGGTCACCCAGGTGACAGACCCTTGACTGTGATCTGCCTAAGGGGGCATTGTGACATCAGAACTCTGCACTGGTCACCGTGCTGACATACCCATTCCTGTGATCTGCCTAAGCGGGCATTGTGACATCAAAACTGTGCACTGGTCACCCAGGTGACAGACCCTTGTCTGTGATCTGCCTAAGGGGTCAAGGTGACATCATAACTGTGCACTGGTCACCCAGGTGACAGACCTTTGTTTCTGATCTGCCTAAGGGGACACTGTGACATCATACCTCTGCACTGGACACGCAGGTGACAGACCCTTGTCTTCATAAGCCTAAGGGACATTGTGACATCATACTTCTGCACGGGTCACCCAGGTGACAGGCCCTTGTCTGTGATCTGCCTAAGTGGGCATTGTGACATCATAACTCTGCCCTGGTCATTCAGGTGACAGATTCTTGTATGTGATCTGCCTAAGGGAGAATTGTGACATCATAACACTGCACTGGTCACTGTGGTGAAAGACCCTTGTCTGTGATCTGCCTAAGAGAGCATTGTGACATCATAACTGTGCACTGGTCTCCCAAGTGACACACCACTCTCTGTGATCTGCCTAAGGGGGCATTGAGACATCATAACTCTGCACTGGTCACCCTGGTGACAGACCTTTGACTGTGATCTGCCTAAGGGGTCATTGTTACATCATAGCTGTGCACTGGTCACCCAGGTGACAGACCTTATCGGTGATCTGCCTAAGGGGGCATTGTGACATCATAACTCTGCACTGGTCACCCAGGAAAAAGACCCCTGTATGTGATCTGCCCAAGGGGGCATTGTGACATCATACCTCTGCACAGGTCACCCAGGTGACAGACCCCTTTCTGTGATCTTCCAAAGGGCGCATTGTGACATGATAACTCTCCACTGGTCACCCTGGTTACAGACCCTTCTCTGTGATTTGCCTAAGGGGGCATTGTGACATCATAACCCTGCACTGGTCACCCAGGTGACGGGCTCTAGACCCTGATAAGCCTAAGGGGGCATTGCAACATCATAACTCTGCACTGGTCACCCAGGTGATGGACCCTTGTCTGTGATCTGCCTAAAGGGGTATTGTGACATCATCACTCTGCCCTGGTCATTCAGGTGACAGATTCTTGTATGTGATCTGCCTAAGGGAGAATTGTGACATCATAAACCTGCACCGGTCACTGTGGTGAAAGACCCTTGTCTGTGATCTGCCTAAGGGGGCATTGTGACATCATAACTGTGCACTGGTCACCCAGGTGACACACCGTTCTCTGTGATCTGCCTAAGTGGGTATTGTGACATCATAACTCTGCACTGGTCACCCAGGTAAAAGACCCTTGTATGTGATCTGCCTAAGGGGGCATTATGACATCATAACTCTGCACTTGTCACCCAGGTGACAGACCCTTTTCTTTGACCGTCCTAAGGGGGCATTGTGACATCATAACCCTGCACTGGTCACCCTGATGACAGACCCTTGTCCGTGATCTGCCTAAGGGAGCAGTGTGACATTATAACTGTGCACTGGTCATCCAGGTGACAGACCTTTGTCTCTCATCTGCCTAAGGGGTCATTTTGACATCATAATACAGCACAGGTCACCCAGGTGACAGAACCTTGTCTGTGATTCGCGTAATGGGGCATTGTGCCATGATAAGACAGAACTGGGCACCCAGATGACAGACAATTTTCTGTAACATCCCTAAGGTGGCATTCTGACATCATAACTCTGCACTGGTCACTGTGGTGAGAGACCCTTGTGTGTGATCTGCCTAAGGGGGCATTATGACAACATAACTCTGCACTGGTCACCATGGTGACACACCCTTGTCTGTGATCTGCCTAAAGGGGCATTGTGACATCATCACTCTGCACTGGTCACCCAGGTGACAGACCCTTGTCTCTGATCTGCCCTTGGGAGCATTCTGACATCGTAACTCTGCACTGGTCACCCAGTTCACAGACCCTTGTCAGTGATCTGCCTAAGGGGGCACTGTGACATCATAACTCTGCACAGGTCACCCAGGTGACAGAGCCTTGTCTGTGATCTGCCTAAGGGGTCACTGTGACACCATAACTCCACACCGGTCACCCTGGTGGGAGACCCTTTTCTGTTTTCTGCCTAAGGGGGATTTCTGACATCATAACTCTGCACTGGTCACCCAGGTGACAGACCCTTGTCTGTGATCTGCCTAAGGGGGCATTGTGACATCATAACGGTGCACTGGTCACCCAAGTGACAGACCCTTGTCTGTGATCTGCCTAAGGGGGCGTTGTGACATCATAACTCTGCACTGGTCACCCAGGTGACAGACCCTTCTATCTGATCTGCCTTTGGGGGCATTGTGACATCATAAATCTGCACTGGTCACCCAGTTGACAGTCCCTTGTCTGTGGTCTGCCTATGGGGGCATTGTGACATCATAACTCTGCACTGGTCACCTAGGTGACAGACCCTTGTCTGTGATCTGCCTAAGGTGTCATTGTGACACCATAACTCCACACTGGTCACCGTGGTTAGAGACCCTTGTCTGTTATCTGCCTAAAGGGACATTGTGACATCATAATTCTGAACTGGTCTCCCAGGTGACAGACCCTTTACTTTGGTATTCCCAAGTGGGGATTGTAACATCATAACTCTGTACTCATCACCTATTTGACAAAACATTTTCTGTGATGTGCCTAAGGGGGCATAGTGACATCATAACTCTGCACACCTCACCCTGGAGACAGACCCTTGTCTGTGATCTGCCTAAGGGGGCATTGTGACATCATAACTCTGCAGTGGTCACCCAGGTTACAGACCCTTGTCTCTGATATGCCAAAGGGGGTATTGTGACACCATAACTCTGCAGTGGTAACGCAGGTGACAGACCCTTGTCTGTCATCTGCCTAAGTGGGCATTGTGACATCATAACTCTGCACTGGTCACGCAGGTGACAGAGCCTTTTCTGTGTTCTGCCTAAGGGGGCATTGTGACATCATAACTGTGCACTGGTCACCCAGGGGACAGTCCTTTGACTGTGATCTGCCTAAGGGGGCATTGTGACATCATAATTCTGCACTGGTCACCCAGGTGGAAGACCCTTGTATGTGATTTGCCTAAAGGAGCAGTGTGACATCATAACTCTACACTGGTCTCCCAGGTGACAGACCCTTGTCTCTGATCTGCCTAAGCAGGCATTGTGACATCATAATTCTGCACTGGTAACCCTGGTGACAGACCCTTGTCTGTGATCTGCCTAAGGGGGCATTGTGACACCATAACTCCACACCGTTCACCGTGGTAGGAGACCCTTCTGTGTTATCTGCCTAAGGGGGATTTCTGATGTCATAACTCTGCACTGGTCACCCAGGTGACAGACCCTTTTCTGTGATCTGCCTAAGGGGGCATTGTGACATCATAATGGTGCACTGGTCACCCAGGTGGCAGACCCTTGTCTGTGATCTGCCTAAGGGGGCGTTGTGACACCATAAATCTGCACTGGTCACCCAGGTGAAAGACCCTTGTATGTGATCTGCCTAAGGGGGCATTATGACATCATAACTCTGCACTGGTCACCCAGGTGACAGACCCTTGTCTTTGATCTGCCTAAGGGGGCATTGTGACATCATAACCCTGCACTGGTCACCCTGGTGACAGACCCTTGTCCGTGATCTGCCTAAGGGAGCAGTGTGACATCATAACTGTGCACTGGTCACCCAGGTGACAGACCTTTGTCTCTTATCTGCCTAAGGGGGCTTTGTGACATCATAATCCTGCACATAACACCCAGGTGTCAGAACCTTGTCTGTGATTCTCCTAAGGGGGCATTGTGACATCTTAAGACATCACTGGGCACCCAGGTGACAGAAAATTTTCTGTAACATCCCTAAATGGGCATTGTGACATCATAACCCTGCACTGGTCACCGTGGTGAGAAACCCTTTTGTTTGATCTGCCTAAGGGGGCATTATGACATCATAACTCTGCACTGGTCACCATGGAGACACACCCTTGTCTGTGATCTGCCTAAAGGGGCATTGTGACATCATAACTCTGCACTGGTCACCCAGGTGACAGACCCTTGTCTCTGATCTGCCTTTGGGGGCATTTTGACATCATAAATCTGCACTGGTCACCCAGTTGACAGACCCTTGTCTGTGATCTCCCTAAGGGGGCAGTGTGACATCATAACTCTTCACTGGTCACCCAGGTGACAGACCCTTGTCTGTGATCTGCCTAAGGTGTCATTGTGACAGCATAACTCCACACTGGTCAACGTGGTGAGAGACCCTTGTCTGTTATCTGCCTAAGGGGGCATTGTGACATCATAATTCTGCACTGGTCACCCAGGTGAAAGACCCTTGTCTGTGATCTGCCTAAGGGCGCATTGTGACATCATAATTCTGCACTGGTCACCCAGGTGACAGACCCTTGTCTGTGATCTGCCTAAGGGCACATTGTGACATCATAATTCTGAACTGGTCTCCCAGGTGACAGACCCTTGTCTTTGGTATGCCCAAGTGGGCATTGTAACATCATAACTCTGTACTCATCACCTAGGTGACAGAACCTTTTCTGTGATGTGCCTAAGGGGGCATTGTGACATCATAACTCTGCACACGTCACCCAGGAGTCAGACCTTTGTCTGTGATCTGCCTAAGGGGGCATTGTGACATCATAACTCCGCACTGGTCACCATGGTGACACACCCTTTTCTGTGTTCTGCTTAGGGGGGCATGGTGACATCATAACTGTGCACTGGTCACCCAGGTGACATACCCATGTCTGTGATCTGCCTAAGGGGGCATTGTGATATCATGACTCTGCACTGGTCACCCAGTTGAGAGACCCTTGTATGTTATCTGCATAAGCGGCCATTGTGACATTATAACTCTGCACTGGTCTCCCAGGTGACAGACCCTTGTCTGTGATCTGCTAAAAGGCGCGTTGTGACATCATAACTCTGCACTGGTCACCGTGGTGACAGTCCCTTGTCTGTGATCTGCCTAGGGGGCAAAGTGACATCATAACTGTGCACGGTTAACCCAGGTGAGAGACCCTTGTCTGTGATCTGCCTAAGGGGACATTGTGACATCATAAGTCTGCACTGGTCACCCTGCTGACAGACCCTTGTCCGTGATCTGCCTAAGGGGGCATTGTGACATAATACCTCTGCACTGGTCACCCTGGGGTCTGAACCTTCTCCGTGATCTGCCTAAGGGGGCATTGTGACATCATAACTCTTCACTGGTCACCCAGGTGACACACCCTTGTCTCTGATCTGACTAAGGGACCATTGTGACATCATAACCGTGCACTGGTCACCCAAGAGACAGACCGTTGTCTGTAATCTGCCTTAGTGGGCATTGTGACATTAAAACTTTGCACTGGTCACCATGGTGACAGTCCCTTGTCTGTGATCTGCCTAAGTGGGCAAAGTTACATCATAACTGTGCACTGTTAACCGAGGTGAGAGTCCCTTGTCTGTGATCTGCTTAAGGGGACATTGTGACATCATAAGTCTGCACTGGTCACCCTGGTGACAGACCCTTCTCCGTGATCTGCCTAAGGGTGCACTGTGACATCAAAACTCTGCACGGGTCACCCTGGTGACAGGCCCTTCTCTGTGATCTGCCTGAGAGGGCATTGTGACATCATAACTCTGCACTGGTTACCGTGATGACACACACTTGTCTGCGATCTGCGTGAGGGGGCATTCGGACATCATAACTGTGCCCTAGTCACCCAAGTGACAGACCCTTGTCTGTGATCTGCCTAACGGAGCATTGTGACATCACAACTCTACACTGGTCACCCAGGTGAAAGACTGTTGTATGTGATCTGCCTAACTGGGCATTGTGACATTATAATTCTGCATTGGTAACCCAGGTTACAGACACTTCCATATGATCTCCCTAAGGGGATATTGTGACATAATAACCCTTCACTGGTCACCCAGGTGACAGAACCTTGTCCGTGATCTGCCTAAGCAGCATTGTGGCATGATAACTCTGCACTGGTCACCCTGGTTAGAGACTCTTATCCGTGAACTGCCTAAGGGGGCATTGTGTCATCATAACTCGGCACTGGTCAGCCTGGTGACAGAACCTTGACTCTGATCTTCCTAAGGGGGCAATGTGATATCATAACTCTGAACTGGTCACTCAGGGTACAGACCCTTGCCTGTGATCTCCCTAAGTGGCCATTGTGACATCACAACTCTGCACTGGTCACCCAAGGGACAGAACCTTGTCTGTGATCCGCCTAAGGGGGCATTGTGATATCATAACTCTGCACTGGTCACCGTTTTGACAGAACCCTGTCTGTGATCTGCCTAAGGGGCATTGTGACATCCTAACTGTGCACTGGTCACCCAGGTGACAGACTCTTGTCTTTGATCTGCCTAAGGGGGCATTGTGACATCATAACTGTGCACTGGTCACCCAGGTGAAAGATCCTTGAATGTGATTCTGCCTAATGGTCCATTGTGACTTCATAACTCTGCAGTGGTCACCCAGGTGACAGAACCTGGTCCTTGATCTGCCTAAGGGGGCATTGTGACATCATCACTCTGCACTGGTCACCCTGGTGACAGACCGCTGTCATTGATCTGCCTAAGGGGGCATTGTGACATCATAACTCTGCACTGGTCACACAGGTGACATACGCTTCTCCATGATCTGCATTAGGGGGCATTGTGGCATCATAACTGTGCACTGGTCATCCAGGTGACAGAACCTTGTCTGTGATTTCCCTAAGGGGTATTATGACATCATAACTCAGCACTCGTTACCTATGTGACAGACCCTTGTCAGTGATCTGCTTAAGGGGGCATTGTGACATCATAACTCTGCACTGGTCACAGTGCTGACATACCCATTCCTGTGATCTGCCTAAGGGGGCATTGTGTCATCATAACTCAGCACTGGTCAGCCAGGTGACAGAACCTTGTCTCTGATCTTCCTAAGGGGGCAATGTGATATGATAACTCTGAACTGGTCACTCAGGGTACAGACCCTTGCCTGTGATCTCCCTAAGTGGCCACTGTGACATCACAACTCTGCAGTGGTCACCCCAGGGACAGACACTTGTCTGTGATCTGCCTAAGGGGGCATTGTGACATCATAACTCTGCACTGGTCACCGTTTTGACAGAACCTTGTCTGTGATCTGCCTAAGGGGCATTGTGACATCCTAACTGTGCACTGGTCAACCAGGTGACAGACTCTTGTCTTTGATCTGCCTAAGGGGGCATTGTGACATCATAACTGTGCACTGGTCACCCAGGTGAAAGATCCTTGAATGTGATTCTGCCTAATGGTCCATTGTGACATCATAACTCTGCAGTGGTCACCCAGGTGACAGACCCTTGTCCTTGATCTGCCTAAGGGGGCATTGTGACATCATCACTCTGCACTGGTCACCCTGCTGTCAGACCGCTGTCCGTGATCTGCCTAAGGGGGCATTGTGACATCATAACTCTGCACTGGTCACACAGGTGACATACGCTTCTCTATGATCTGCATTAGGGGGCATTGTGGCATCATAACTGTGCACTGGTCATCCAGGTGACAGAACCTTGTCTGTGATTTGCCTAAGGGGTATTATGACATCATAACTCAGTACTCGTTACCTATGTGACAGACCCTTGTCTGTGATCTGCTTAAGTGGGCATTGTGACATCATAAATCACCACTGGTCACCGTGCTGACATACCCATTCCTGTGGTCTGCCTAAGGGGGCATTGTGACATCAAAACTGTGCACTGCTCACCCAGGTGACAGACCCTTGTCTGTGATCTGCCTAAGGGGCAAGGTGACATCATAACTGTGCACTGGTCACCCAGGTGACAGACCTTTGTTTGTGATCTGCCTAAGGGGACATTGTGACATCATAACTCTGCACTGGACACTCAGGTGACAGACCCTTGTCTTGATATGCCTAAGGGGCATTGTGACATCTTAACTCTGCATGGGTCACACAGGTGACAGGCCCTTGACAGTGATCTGCCTAAGTGGGCATTGTGACATAATAACTCTGCCCTGGTCATTCAGGTGACAGATTCTTGTATGTGATCTGCCTAAGGGAGAATTGTGACATCATAACCCTGCACTGGTCACTGTGGTGAAAGACCCTTTTCTATTATCTGCCTAAGGGGGCATTGTGACATCATAACTGTGCACTGATCATGCAGGTGACAGACCGTTCTCTGTGATCTGCCTAAATGGGTATTGTGACATGATAACTCTGCACTGGTCACCCAGGAGAAAGACCCTTGAATGTGATCAGCCTAAGGGGGCATTGTGACATCATAACCCTGCACTGGTCACCCAAGTGACAGACCCTCGTCTGTAATCTGCCTAAGGGCGCATTGTGACATCATAACTCTGCACTGGTCACCGTGGTGGCAGTGCCTTGTCTGTGATCTGCCTAAGGGGGCAAAGTGACAGCATAACTGTGCACTCTTAACACAGGTGTGAGAACCTTGTCTGTAATCTGCCTAAGGGGACATTGTGACATCAGAAGTCTGCATTTGTCACCCTGGTGACAGACCCTTGTCTGTGATCTGCCAAAGCGGGCACTGTGACATCATAACTCTGCACGGGTCACCCAGGTGACAGGCCCTTGTCTGTGATCTGTCTAAGTGGGCATTGTGACATCATAACTCTGCCCTGGTCATCCAGGTGACAGACCCTTGTCCGTGATCTGCCTAAGGGAGAATTGTGACAACATAAATCTGCACTGGTCACCCAGGTGACAAAACCTTGTCTGTGATCTGCCTAATGGGCCATTGTGAGATCATAACTCTGCACTTGTCACCCAGGTGACAGACAATTGTCCGTGATCTGCCTAAGGGGGCATTGTGACATCATCACTCTGCACTGGTCACCCTGGTGACAGACCCATGTCTGTGATCTGCCTAAGGGGGCATTGTGACATCATAACTCTGCACTGCTCACCCAGGTGACAGAACCTTGTCTGTGATCTGCTTAAGGGGGCATTGTGACATAATAACTCTGCACTGGTCACTGTGGTGACATACCCATTTCTGTGATCTCCCTAAGGGGGCATTGTGACATCAAAACTGTGCACTGGTCCCCCAGGTGACAGACCCTAGTCTCTGATCTGCCTAAGGGGTCATTGAGACATCATAAATCTGCACTGGTCACCCAGGTGAAAGATCATTGTTTTGATATGCCTAAGGGGCATTGTGACATCATGACCATGCACTGGTCACCGTGGTAACAGACCCATATCTGTCATCTGCCTAAGGGTTCATGGTGACTTCATAACTGTGCACTGGTCACCCAGGTGTCAGACCGTGGTCTGTGATCCGCCTAAGGAGGCATTCTGACATCATAACTCTGCACTGGTCACCGAAGTAACAGACCCTTGTCTATGATCTGCCTAAGGGGGCATTGTGACATCATAACTCGGCACTGGTCACCCAGGTAAAAAATCCTTGTATGTGATCTGCCTAAGGGGACATTGTGACATCATAATTCTGCACTGGTCCCCCAGGTGACAGACCCTTTTCCGTGATCTGCTTAAGGGAGCATTGTGACGTCGTATCTCTGCACTGGCCATGCCGGTGACAGACCCTTGTCTCTAATCTGCCTAACTGTGCATTGTGACATTATGACCCTGCACTGGTCTCCCAGGTGACAGACCCTTGTCTGTGATCCGCCTAAGGGGGCATTGTGACATCATAACTATGCACGGGTCACCCTGGTTACAGACGCTTGTGCGTGATGTGCCTAAGGGGGCATTGTGACATCATAACACTGCACGGGTCACCCAGGTGACAGGCCCTTGTCTGTGATCTGCCTAAGTGGGCATTGTGACATCATAACTCTGCACTGGTCATCCAGTTGACAGACCCTTGTATGTGATCTGCCTAAGGGGTCATTGTGGCATCATAACTCTGCGCTTGTCAACGTGGTGACAGACCGTTGTCTGTGATCTGCCTAAGGGTACAAAGTGACATCATCACTGTGCACTCGTCACCCAGATGAGAGACCCTTGTTTGTGATCTGCCTAAGGGGGCATTGTGACATCCTAATTCTACACTGGACACCCAGGTGACACAGGCTTGTCTTTGATCTGCCTAAGGGTATTGTGACATCATAACTCTTCACGGGTTCACCCAGGTGACAGACCCATGTCTGTGATCTGCCTAAGTGGGCATTGTGACATCATAACTCTGCACTGGTCACCCAGGAGACAGACCCTTGACTGTGATCTGCCTAAGGGGGCATTGTGACATCAGAACTCTGCACTGGTCACCGTGCTGACATACCCATTCCTGTGATCTGCCTAAGCGGGCATTGTGACATCAAAACTGTGCACTGGTCACCCAGGTGACAGACCCTTGTCTGTGATCTGCCTAAGGGGACACTGTGACATCATACCTCTGCACTGGACACTCAGGTGACAGACCCTTGTCTTCATAAGCCTAAGGGGCATTGTGACATCATACTTCTGCACGGGTCACCCAGGTGACAGGCCCTTGTCTGTGATCTGCCTAAGGGGGTATTGTGACATCATAACTCTGCCCTGGTCATTCAGGTGACAGATTCTTGTATGTGATCTGCCTTAGGGAGAATTGTGACATCATAACGCTGCACTGGTCACTGTGGTGAAAGACCCTTGTCTGTGATCTGCCTAAGAGAGCATTGTGACATCATAACTGTGCACTGGTCACCCAAGTGACACACCACTCTCTGTGATCTGCCTAAGGGGGCATTGAGACATCATAACTCTGCACTGGTCACCCTGGTGACAGACCTTTGACTGTGATCTGCCTAAGGGGTCATTGTTACATCATAGCTGTGCACTGGTCACCCAGGAGAAAGACCCCTGTATGTGATCTGCCCAAGGGGGCATTGTGACATCATACCTCTGCACTGGTCACCCAGGTGACAGACCCCTTTCTGTGATCTTCCAAAGGGCGCATTGTGACATAATAACTCTCAACTGGTCACCCTGGTTAAAGAACCTTCTCCGTGATTTGCCTAAGGGGGCATTGTGACATCATAACCCTGCACTGGTCACCCAGGTGACGGGCTCTAGACCCTGATCAGCCTAAGGGGGCATTGCGACATCATAACTCTGCATTGGTCACCCAGGTGACGGACCCTTGTAAGTGATCTGCCTAAAGGGGCATTGTGACATCATAACTCTGCCCTGGTCATTCAGGTGACAGATTCTTGTATGTGATCTGCCTAAGGGAGAATTGTGACATCATAAACCTGCACCGGTCACTGTGGTGAAAGACCCTTGTCTGTGATCTGCCTAAGGGGGCATTGTGACATCATAACTGTGCACTGGTCACCCAGGTGACACACCGTTCTCTGTGATCTGCCTAAGTGGGTATTGTGACATCATAACTCTGCACTGGTCACCCAGGTGAAAGACCCTTGTATGTTATCTGCCTAACGGGGCATTGAGACATCACAACTCTGCACTGGTAACCCTGGGGACAGACCCTTGTCTGTGATCTGCCTGAGGGGGCATTGTGACATCATAAATGTGCACTGGTTACCTAGGTGACAGACTCTTAACTGTGATCTGCCCAAGGGGGCATTGTGACATCATAACTCTCCATGGGTCACCCACGTGAAAGACCTTTGTCTCTGATCTGCCTAATGGGGCATTGTGACATCGTAACCCTGCACTGGTCACCCAGGTGAGAGAACCTTGTTTGTGATCTGCCTAAGGGGGCGTTGTGACATCATAACTCAGCACTGGTCACCCAGCTGACAGAACCTTGTCTGTAATCTCCCAAAGGGGTCATTGTGACATCATAACTCTGCACTGGTCATCGTGATGAGAGACCCTTTTCTGTGATCTGCCTAAGGGGGCATTGTGACATCATAACTCTGCAATGGTCACCCAGGTGACAGACCATTGTCTGTGGTCTGCCTAAGGGGCCATTGTGACATCATAACTGTGCACTGGTCACCCAGGTGACAGACCCTTGTCTGTGATGGGCCTAAGGGGCATGGTGACATCATGACTCTGCACTGGTCCCTGAGGAAACACACCCTTGTCTGTGGTCCGCCTAAGGGGACATTGTTTCATCATAACTCTGCACTGGTCTCCCCGGTGTCAGAATCTTGTCTGTGATCTGCCTAAGGGGGCATAGTGATATCATAACTGTGCACTGGTCACCCAAGTGACAGACCCTTGTCTTTGATCTGCCTAAGGGGGCCTTGTGACATCATGACTCTGCACTGGTCACCCAGGTGACAGACAATTGCCTGTGATCTGCCTAAGGGGGCATGTTGACATCATGACTGTGCACTGGTCACCCAGGTGACAGACCCTTGTCTGTGATCTGCTGAAGGGGGCATTGTGACATCATAAGTCTGCACTGGTCAGCCAAGTGACACACCCTTATCTGTGATCTGCCTAAGGGGGCATTGTGACGTCATAACTCTGCACGGGTCACCCAGGTGGCAGAATATTGCCTCTGATCTGCCTAAGGGAGCATAGTGACTTCATAACTCTGCACTGGTCACCCAGGTGACATGCCCTTGAATGTGATCTGCCTAAGGGGGCACTGTGACATCATTACTCCGCACTGGTCACCCAGGGGACCGTCCCTTCTCTATGATTTCCTGAAGAAGACATTGTGACATCACTAGTCTGCAATGGTCACTGTGGTGAAGGACCCTTCTCTGTGATCTGCCTAAGGGGGCATTGTGTCATAATAAGTGTGAACTTGTCACCCAGGTCACAGGTACTTGTCTGCGATCTGCCTAGGAGGGCATTGTGACATCATAACTGTGCAGTGGTCACCGAGGAAATACACCCTTGTCTGTGATCTGCCTAACGGGGCATTGTTACATCATAACTCTGCACTGGTCACCCAGATGACAGAACCTTGTCTGTGATCTGCCTAAGGATGCATTGTGATATCATAACTGTACACTGGTCACCCAAGTGACAGACCCTTGTCTTTCATCTGCCTAAGGCGGCCTTCTGACATCATAACTCTGCAGTGGTCTCCCTGGTTACAGACCCCTATCTGTGATCTGCCTAAGGGGGCATTGTGACATCAGAACTCTGCACTGGTCACCCAGGTGACAGACCCTTGTCTCTGATCTGCCTAATTGGCATTGTGACATTATGATCCTGCACTGGTCAACCAGGTTACAGACCCTTGTCTGTGATCCGCCTAAGGGGGCATTGTGACATCATAAATCTGCAGTGGCCACTCTGGTAACAGACGCTTGTCCATGATCTGCCTACGGGGGCATTGTGACATCATAACACTGCACTGGTCACCCCCGTGACAGACCCTTGTCTCTGATCCACATAAGGGTCATTGTGACATCATAACTCTGCAACGGTCACCGTGGTGACAGACCCTTGTCTGTGATCTGCCTAAGGGGGAATTCTGACATCATAACTGCGCACTGGTCACCCAGGTGACAGAGCCTTCACTGTGATGTGCCTAAGGGGGCTTTGCGACATCATAAGTCTGCGCTGGTCACCCACGTGACAGACCCTTGTCTGGGATCTGCCTAAGGGTGCATTGTGAAATCATAACTCTGCACTGGTCACCCAGGTGACAGACCCTTGTCTGTGATCTGCTTAAGGGCCGTTGTGACATCATAAGTTTGCACAGACCACCATGGTGACAGACCATTTTCTGTGATCTGTCGAAGAGGGCATTGTGACATCACAACTGTGCACTGTTCACCCAGGTGACAGACCCTTGTCTCTGATCTGCCTAAGGGGGCATTGTGACATCATGACTCTGCACTAGTCACCCATGTGAAAGACCATTGTCTGTGGTCTGCCTAAGAGTGCATTGTTACATCCTAACTCTACACGGGTCACCCAGGTGAGGGACCCTTGTCTGTGATCTGCCTAAAGGGGCATTGTGACATCATAAACCTGCACCGGTCACCCAGGTCACAGACTCTTGTCTGTGATCTGCCTAAGTCTGCATTGTGACATCATAACTCTGCATTGGTCACCCAGGTGACAGACCCTTATCTCTGATCTGCCTAAGGGGGCATTGTGACATCATAACTCTGCACTGGTCACCATTGTGACAGACCATTGTTTGTGATCTGTCCAAGGGTGCATTGTGACATAATAACTGTGCACTGGTCATCCAGGTGACGGACCCTTGTCTGTGACCTGCCTAAGGGGGCATTGTGACATCATAACTATGGAGTGGTTACCGTGGTGAGAGACACTTGTCTGTGATCTGTCTTAGGGAGAATTCTGACATCATAACTGAGCCCTGGTCACCTTCGTGACACACCCTTGTCTGTCATCTGCCTAAGGGGGCATTGTGACATCATAACTTTGCACTGGTCACCCAGGGGGCAGACCCTTGTCTGTGATCTGCCTAAGAGTGCATTGTGACATCATAATTCTTCACTGGTCCCCCTGGTTACAGAGTCTTGTCCGCGATAGTCCTAAGGGGGAATTGTGACATCATAACCATGCACTGGTCACCCAGGTGACAGACCCTTGTCTGTGATCTGCCTAAGGGGGCATTTTGACATCATAATTCTGCACTGGTCACCCTGGTTACAGACTCTTGCACGTGGTCTGCCTAAGGAGGCATTGTGACATCATAACTCTGCAGTGGTCACCCAGGTGACAGACCCTTGCCTATGATCTGCCTAAGAGGCATTGTGACATCATAACCCTGCACTGGTCACCCAGGTGACAGACCCTTGTCTGTGATCTGCCTAAGTCTGCATTGTGACATCAGAACTCTGCACTGGTCACCGATGTGAAAGACCGTTGTCGGTGATCTGCCTAAAGGGGCATTGTGACATCATAACCCTGCACTGGTCACCGTGGTGAGACACCATTATCTGTGATCTGTCAAAGGGGGCATTGTGACATCACAACTGTGCACTGTTCACCCAGGTGACAGACCCTTGCCTGTGATCTGCTTAAGGGGGCATTGTGACATCATAACTCTGCACTTGTCACCCAGGTGGAAGACTTTTGTCTGTGATCCGCCTAAGGGGACATTGTGACACCATAATTCTGCACTGGTCACCGTGGTCAGAGACCCTTGCCTGTGATCTGCCTAAGGGGGCATTGTCACATCATAACTGTGCACTGGTCACCCAGGTGGCAGACCTTGTCTATGATCTGCCTAAGGTGGCATTGTGACATCATAACTCTGCACTTGTCACCCAAGCTTAAGACCCTTGTCAGTGATCTGGCTAAGGGGGCATTGTGACATCATAAATCTGCACTGGCTACCTTGGTGACCGACCCTTGTCTGTGATCTGCCTAAGGGGGAAATGTAACATCATAACCGTTCATTGGTCACCGTGGTGACAGAACCCAGTCTGTTTTCTGCCTAAGGGGGAATTGTGACATCATAACTCTGCAAGTGTCACCCAGGTGAGAGACCCTTGTCTGTGATCTACCTAAAAGGGCATTGTGACATCATAAGCCTGCACTAATCACCCAGGTGACAGACCCTTGTCTGTGATATGCCTAAGTCTGCATTGTGACATTATAACTCTGCACTGGTCACTGGGGTGTCAAACCGTTGTCTGTGATTTGTCTAACGGGGCATTGTGACATCACAACAGTGCACTGTTCACCCAGGTGATGGAACCTTGTCTGTGATTTTACTAAGGGGGCATTGAGACATCATAAGTCGGCACTTGTCACCCAGGTGAAAGACCCTTGTCTTTGATCTGCCTAAGGGGGCGTTGTGACACCATCTTTCTGCACTTGCCACCGTGATGACAGACCCTTGTCTGTGATCTGCCTAAGGGGCATTGTGACATCATAACTGTGCACTGGTCACCCTGGTGACAGACCCTTGTGTGAGATCTACCTAATGGGGAATTGTGACATCATAACTCAGCACTGATAACCGTGGTGACAGACCCTTGTCTGTGATCAGCCTAAGGGGCAGTTGAGCAATTATAACTGCGCACTGGTCACCCAGGTGACAGAACCTTCCTATGATCTGCCTAAGGGGGCATTGTGACATCATAAATCTGCACTGGTCTCCCAGGTGACAGACCTCTGTTTGTGATCTGCCTAAAGGGCCATTGTGACATCATAACTCTGCACGGGTCACCCAGGTGACAGAACCTTGTCTGTGATCTGCCTAAGGGTGCATTGTGACATCATACCTGTGCACTGGACAACATGGTGACAGGCGCTTGTCTTTGATTCGTCTAAGTGGGCATTGTGACATCACAACACTTCACTGGTCACCCAGGTCACAGACCCTTTTCTGTGATCTGCCTAAGGTGACATTGTGACATCATTAATCAGCACTGGTCACCCAGGTGACAGACACTTTTCTGTGATCTGCCTAAGGGGTCATTGTGACATCATAACCCTGCGCTGCTGACCAAGGAGACAGACCCTTGTCTGTTATCTGAGAAACGGGGTATTGTGACACTATAACCCTGCACTGGTCACTCAGTTGACAGACCCTTGTCTGTGATCTGCCTAATTGGGCATTGTGACATCATAACTCTGCACAGGTAACCCTGGTGAGAGACCCTTGTCTGTGATCCGTCTAAGGGGGAATTGTGCCATCATAAGTGCGCACTGGTCACCCAGGGGAGAGAACCTTGTCTGTGATCTGCCTAAGGGGGCATTGTGACATCATAACTCTGCACTGGTCACACAGGTGACAGACCCTTGTCTGTGATATGCCTAAGGGGGCATAGCAACATCATACCTCTGCAGTGGTCACCCTGGTGACAGGCCCTTGCCCTTGATCTTCCTAATGGGGCATTGTGAAATCATAACTCTGCACTGGTCACCCCGGAGACAGACCCTTGTCTCTGATTTGCATAAGGGCGCATTGTGAGATCATAATCCTGCACTGGTCACTCAGGTGACAGACCCTTGTCTGTTTATCTGAATAAGGGGGCATTGTGACATCATAACTCTCCACTGGTCACACAGGTGACAGACACTTTTCTGTGATCTGCCTAAGGGGGAATTGTGACATCATAACTCTGCGCTGCTCACCGAGGTGACAGACACTTGTCTGTGATCTGAGAAAGGGGGCATTGTGACATCATAACACTGCACTGGTCACCAAGGTGACAGACCCTTGTCTGAGATCTGCCTAAGGGACATTGTGACATCATAAGTCTGCATTGGTCACCGTGGTAACAGACAATTTTCTGTGATTTGCCTAAGGGTCCATTGTGACGTCATAACTATGCACTGGTCACCCAGGTGACAGACCCTTGTCTGTGATAACCCTAAGGGGGCATTGTGACATCATAAATCTGCACTAGTCACCCTAGTGACAGAACCTTGTCTTTCATCTGCCTAAGTGGGCGTTGCGAGACCATAACTCTGCACTGCTCACCCGGGTGACAGACCTTTGTCTGTGATCTGTCGAAGGGGGCATTGTGACATCATAACCCTGCCCTGGTCACTGTGGTGAGAGACCCTTGTCTGTTATCTGCCTAAGGGGAACTGTGACATCAAAACTGCGCACTGGTCACCCAGGTGACAGAACCTTGTCTGTGAACTGCGTAAGTGGGCATTGTGACCTCATAACTCTGCACGGGTCACCCAGGTGGGAGACCCTTGTCTGTGATCTTCCTAAAGGGACATTGTAGACATCATAACAATGCATTGGTCACCCAGGTGACAGACCCTTCTCTGTGATCTGCCTCAGTCTGCATTGTGACATAATAATTATGCACTGGTCACCCAGGTGACAGACCCTTCTCTGCGATCTGCCTAAGGGGGCATTGTGACATCATAACTCTGCACTTGTCACCCAGGTGAAAGGCCCTTGTCTTTGATCTGCCTAACGGGGCATTGTGACATCCTAACTCTACACTGGTCACTAAGGTGACAGACCCTTGTCGGTGATCTGCCTAAGGGGCCATTGTGACATCATAACTCTGCACTGGCCTCCCAGGTGACAGACCCTTGTCTCTGATCTGCCTAAGGGGGCATTGTGACATCAGAACACTGCACTGGTCACCCTGGTGACAGAGCCTTGCCCGTGATCTGCCTAAGGTGGCATTGTGACATCATAACTTTGCACTGGTCACCCAGGTGACAAACCCTTGTCTCTGATCTGCCCAAGTGAGATTTATGACATCATAACCCTGCTCTGGTCACCCACGTGACAGACCCTTGCCTGTAATCTTCCTAAGGGTGCATTGTGACATCATAACTCTGCAATGGTCACCCAGAGGACAGACCCTTGTCTGTCATCTGCCTAAGGGGGCATTGTGACCTCATAATTCTGTCCTGGTCACCCAGGTGACAGACCCTTTTCTGTGATCTGCCTACGGGGGCATTGTGACATCATAACTCTGCGCTGCTCACCAAGGTGACAGACCCTTGTCTGTGATCTGCCAAAGGGCGTATTGTGACATCATAACTCTACACTGGTCACTGTGGAGACAGACACTTGTCTGTGATTTTCCTAAGGGGTCATTGTGACATCATAAATCTGCATTGGTCACCCAGGTGACAGACACTTGTCTGTGATCTGCCTAAGGGGCATTGTGACATCATAACTCTGCACTGGTCACCCAGGTGACAGAACCTTGTCTTTCATCTGCCTAAGTGGGCATTGTGACATCATAAATCTGCACTCCTCACCCAGGTGAGAGACCCCTGTCTGTGATCTGCCTAATGAGGCATTGTGTCATCATAACTATGCACTGGTCACCCAGGTGACAGACCCTTCTCTGTGATCTGCCTTAGGTGGTATTGTGATATCATAATTCTGCAGTGTTCACCCAGGTGACAGACATTTGTCTGTGATCTGCCTAAGGGGCATTGTGACATCATAACTCTGCACTGGTCACCCTGGTGACAGACCCCTGTCCGTGATCTGCCTAAAGGGGCATTGTGACATCATAACTCTGTACTGGTCACGCAGGTGAAAGACCCTTGTCTGTGATCTGCTTAAGGGTGCTTTGTGACATCATAGCTCTTCACTGGTCACCCAGGAGAGAGACCTTTGTATGTGATCTGCCTAAGGGGCCATTGAGATATCATAACTCTGTATTGGTCACCCAGGTCGCAGGCCCTTTTCTCTGATCTGCCTAAGGGGGTACTGTGACAACATAACTCTCCACTGTTCACACAGGTGACAGACCCTTGTCTGTGAACTGCTCAAGGGGGCATTGTGACATCATAATTCTGCATCTCTCACTGTGGTGACAGACACTTGTTTGTGATCTGGCTAAGCGGGCATTGTGACACCGTAAATGTGCACTGGTCACCCAGGTGATAGTCCCTTGTCTGTGATCTGCCTAAGTGGGCATTGTGACATCATAACTCTGCACTGGTCACCCTGGTGACAGACCCTTGTCTGTGATCTGTCTAAGGGGGAATTTTGTCATCATAAGTGTGCACTGGTCACCCAGGTGACAGAAACTTGTCTGTGATCTGCTTAAGGGGGCATTGTGACATCATAATTCTGCACTGCTCACTGTGGTGACAGACCCTTGTCTGTGATCTGGCTAAGCGGGAATTGTGACACAATAACTGTGCACTGGTCACCCAGGTGACGGAGCCTTTTCTGTGATCTGCCTAAGGGGGCATTGTGACATCATAACTCTGCACTAGCCACACTGGTGACAGACCCTTGTCTGTGATCTGCCTAAGGGTGCGTTGTAACATCATAACTCTGCACTGGTCACCCAGGTGACCGACAATTCTCTGTGATCTGCCTACGGGGACATTCTGACATCATAACTCTGCGCTGGTCACCCAGGTGACAGAACCTTGTCTTTCATCTGCATAGGTGGGCATTGTGACATCTTAACTCTGCACTGGTGACCCAGCTGACAGACCCTTGACTGTTATCTGACTAAGGGTGCATTGTGACATGATAATACTACACTGGTCACCCAGGTGACAGACACTTCTCGTTGATGTGCCCAAGGGGGCATTGTGACATCATAACACTGCGCAGGTCACCCAGGTGACCGACCCTTGTCTGTGATCTGCCTAAGGGGGCGTTGTGATGTAATAACTCTTCACTGGTCACCCTGGTGACAGACCCATGTCCGTGATATTCCTAAGGGGGAATTGTGACATCATAACTCTGCACTGGTCACCCAGGTGACATAACCTTTTGTGTGATCTGTGTAAGGGGGCATTGTGACATCATACTGCTGCACTGGTCACCCTGGTGACAGACCTTTGTCCGTGATCTTCCTAAGGGGGCATTGTGACATCATTACTCTGCACTGGTCACCCAGGTGACAGACCCTTGTCCCTGAACTTCCTAAGGGGGCATTCTGATATAATAACCCTTCACTGGTCACCCCAGTGACAGACCCTTGTCTGTGATCTTCCTAAGGGGGCAGTGTGACATCATAACTTTGCACTGCTAATGCAGGTGACAGACCCTTGGCTGCGATCTGCCTAATGGGGCATTGTGACATCATAACTCTGCAATGGTCACCCAGGTGAAAGACCCTTGTCTGTGATCTGCCTAACGGGGCATTGTGACATAATAACGCTGCACTGGTCACCAAAGTGACAGACCCTTGTCTGCATCTCCCTAAGGGGGCATTGTGATATCATAGCTCTGCACTGGTCACCCAGGTGACAGAACCTTGTCTTTCATCTGCATAACTGGGCATCATGACATCATAACTCTGCACTGGTCACCCAGCTGACCGACCCTTGTGTGTTATCTGCCTAAGGGTGCATTGTGACATGATAACACTTCACTGGTCACCGAGGTGACAGACACTTGTCTTTTATCTGCCCAAGGGGGCATTCTGACATCATAACCCTGCGCTGGTCACCCAGGTGACCGACCCTTGTCTGTGATCTGCCTAAGGGGGCATTGTGATATCATAACTCTGCACCGGTCACCCCGGTGACATACCCTTGTCTGTTATATGCCCAAGGGGGCATTGTGACATCATAATTCTGCACTGCTCACCGTGGTGACAGACCCTTGTCTGTGATCTGGCTAAGCGGGCATTGTGACACCATAACTGTGCACTGGTCACTCAGGTGACAGACCATTGTTTGTGATCTGCCTAAGCGGCCACTGTGACATCATAACTCTGCACTGGTCGCCCTGGTGAGAGAACCTAGTCTGTGATTTGTGTAAGGGGGAATTGTGTCATCATAATTGCGCACTGATCACCCAGCAGACAGACCCTTGTCTGTGATCTGCCTAAGGGGGCATTGTGACATCTTAATTCTGCACTGGTCACCCATATGAAAGAACCTTCTCTGTGATCTGCCTAAGGTTGCATTGTGACATCATAACTCTACACGGGTCACCCAGCTGAGAGACCCTTGTCTGTGATCTGCCTAAAGGGGCATTGTGACATCATAACCCTGCACTGGTCACCAAGGTGACAGAACCTTGTCTGTGGTCTGCCGGAGTCTGCATTGTGACATCCTAACTCTGCACTGGTTACCCAGTTGACAGACCTTTGACTGGGATCTGCCTAAGGGGGCATGGGGACATGATAACTCTGCACGGGTTACTCAGGTGACAGACAATTTTCTGTGATTTGCCTAAGGGGACATTGTGTCATCACAACTATGCGCTGGACACCCAGGTGACAGATCCTTGTGTGTGATCTGTCTAAGGGGGCATCGTGACATCATAATTCTGCACTGGACACCGAGGTGACAGACCCTTGTCTTTGATCTGCCTAAGAGGACATTGTGACATCATAACTCTGCACTGGTCACCCATGTGACAGGCCCTTGTCTTTGCTTGGCTTTAGGGTGCATTTTGATATCGTAACTCGGAACTGGTTGCCCAGGTGGCAGACCCTTGTGTGTGATATGCGTAAGCGGGCATTGTGACTTCATAACTCTGCACTGGTCACCTTGGTGACAGACCCTTGTGCGTGATCTAACTAAGGGGGCATTGTGAAATCATAACTCTGCACTGTCACCCAGGTGACAGACCCTTGTCTCTGATCTGCCTAAGGGGGCATTGTTACATCATATCCATGCGCTGGTCACCCAGGTGTCAGACGTTGTCTGTCATCTGCCAAAGGGGGCATTGTGACATCATAACTCTGCGCTAGCCACCCCTGTGACAGAACCTTGTCTCTTATCTGCCTAAAGGGACATTGTGACATCATAACCCTGCACTGGTCAACCAAGTGACAGACCCTTGTCTGTCATCTGTCTAGGGGAATTGTAACATCATAAATCTGCGCTGGTCTCCAAGGTGACAGTCCCTTATCTGTGATTTGCCAAAGGGGGCATTGTGACATCGTAACTCTGCGCTGGTCACCCAGGTGAGAGACCATTGTCTGTGATGTGCCTAAAGGGACATTGTGACATCATAACACTGCACTGGTCACCCAGGTGACAGACCCTTTTCTGTGATCTGCCTAAGGGGGCATTGTGACATGATAACTCTGCGCTGGTCTCCAAGGTGACAGTCCGTTATCTGTGATTTGCCAAAGGGGGCACTGTGACATCGTAACTCTGCGCTGGTCACCCTTGTGACAAACCCTTGTCTGTGATCTACCTAAGGGTGCATTGTGACATCATAACTCTGCAATGGTCAATGTCGTGACACACCCTTGTCTGTGATCTGCCTAAGGGGCCATTGTGACATCATATCTCTGCACTGGTCACCCAAGTGACAGACCCTTGCTGTGATCTGCCTAAGTGGGCATTGTAACATCATAACTCTGCACTGATCACCCAGGTGACAGAACCATGTCTTTCATCTGCATAAGTGGGCATTGTGACAGCATAACTCTGCAATGGTCACCCAGGTGAAAGACCATTGCCTGTGATCTGCCTAAGGGTGAATTGTGACATCATAACTCTGCATGGGTCACCCAGGTGAGAGACCCTTATCTGTGATCTGCCTCAAGGGGCATTGAGACATCATAACCCTGTACTGGTCCCCCAGGTGACGCATCCTTGTCTGTTATCTGCCTAAGTCTGCATAGTGACATCCTAACCCTGCACTGGTCACCGAGGTGACAGACCCTTGTCTGTGATCTGCCTAAGGGTGCATTGTGATTTCATAACTCTGCATTGGTCACCCTGGTGACAGACCATTGTCCGTGATCTGCCTAATGCGGCGTTGTGACATCATAACTCTGCACTTGTCACTCAGCTGACAGACCCTTGTCTCTGATCTGCCTAAGGGGGCATTTTGATATCATAATTCTGTGCTGTTCACCCAGGTGAGAGACCCTTGTCTGTGATCTGCCTAAGGGGATATTGTGACATCATAACTCTGCACTGGTCAGCCAGGTGACAGACCCTTGTCTGTGATCTGCCTAAGGGGGCATTGTCACATGATAACTCTTCCCTGGACACCCAGGTGACAGAACCTTGTCTTTGATCTGCCTAAGGGGGCATTGTGTCATCATAATTCTGCACTGGTCACCCACGTGAGAGAACCCTGTCTTAGAACTCCCTAAGTGGGCATTGTGACATCATACCTCTGCACTGGTCACCCAGGTGACAGACCCTTGTGTGTGATCTGCCTAAGGGGGCACTGTGACATCATAGCTGTGCACTCGTCACCCAGGTGAAAAACCCTTGTCTGTAATCTGCCTATGGGGCATTGCGACATCATAGCTCAGCACTGGTTACACTGGTGACAGACCCTGGTCTGTGATCTGCCTAAGGGGGCATTGTGACATCATAACTCTGCACTGGTCACCCTGCTGACAGACCCTTGTCCGTGATCTGCCTAAGGGGCATTGTGACATCATACCACTGCACTGGGCACCCAGGTGACAGACCCTTGTCTGTGATCTGCCTAAGGGGGCATTGTGACCTCATAACACTCCACTGGTCACCCTGGTGACAGTCCCTTGCCCGTTATCTGCCTAATGGGGCATTGTGGCATCATAATTCTGCACCAGTCACCCAGGTGAGAGACACTTGTTTCTGATCTGCCAAAAGGGGCAGTGTGACATCATAACCGTGCACTGGTCTCCCGGGTGACAGACCCTTGTCTGTGATCTGCCTAAGGGGGCATTTTGACATCATAACTCTGCACTGGTCACCTTGGTGACAGACCCTTGTCTTTGATCTCTCAAAGGGACGTTGTGACGTCACAACTGTTCACTGGTCCCCCAGGTGATGGACCCCTGCCTGTGATCTGCCTATGGGGGCATTGTGACATCATAACTCTGCAAGCGTCACCCAGGTGACAGACCCTTCTCTCTGATCTGCCTAAGTGGGCATTGTGACACCATACCTCAGCACTGGTAACCCAGGTGACAGATCCTTGTCTGTGATCTGCCTAAGTGGCCATTGTGACATCACAGCTCTGCACTCGTCACCCAGGTGAAAAACCCTTGTCTCTGATCTGCCTAAGGGGGCATTGTGACATCATAAGTCTGCACTGGTCACTCTGGTGACCGTCCCTTGTCTGTTATCTGCCTAATGGGGCATTGTGACATCATAACTCAGCACGGGTCACCCAGGTGAGAGACGCTTGAGTGTGATCTGCCTAAATAGGCATTGTGACGTCATAACCGTACACTGGTAACCCGGGTGACAGACCCTTGTCTGTGATCTGCCTAAGCGGGCATTGTGACATCATAACTCTGCACTGGTCACCATGGTGACAGACCCTTGTCATTGATCTGTCAAAGGTGGCATTGTGACATCACAACTGTTCACTGGTCACCAAGGTGATAGAACCCTTCCTGTGATCTGCCTAAGGGGGCATTGTGACATCATAACTCTGCACTGGTCACCCTGCTGTCAGACCCTTGTCTCTGATTTGCCTAAGGGGGCATAGTAACATCATAAATATGCGCTCGTCACCCAGGTGACAGAACCTTGTCTGTGATCTGCCTAAGGGGGCCTTGTGACACCATAATTCCTCCCTGGACACCCAGGTGACAGAAACTTTACTTTGATCTGTCTAAGGGGGCATTGTGACATGATAACTATGCGCTGGTCACCCAGGTGACAGGCCCTTGTCTGGGATCAGCTTAAGGGGGCATTGTGAGATGATAACTCCGCACTGGTCTCCCTGCTGACAGACCATTGTCCGTGATCTGCCTAAGGGGCATTGTGACATCATAACTCTGCACTGGTCACCCAGGTGACATACCCTTGTCTCTGATCTGCCTAAGTTGGCATTGTGACATCATAACCCTGCAATGGTAACCCAGGTGACAGACCCTTCTCTGTGATATGCCTAAGTGGGCATTGTGACATCATAACTGTGCACTGGTCACCCAGGTGGCAAATCCTTGTCTGTGATCTGCCTAAGGGGGCATTGTGACAAAATACCTCTGCAGTCATAACCAAGGTGAAAATCCCTTTTCTGAGATCTGCCTAAGGGGGCATTGTGACATCATAACTCTGCACTGGGCACCCAGGTGACAGACCCTTGTCTGTGATCTGTCGAAGGGGGCATTGTGATATCATAACTCTGCACTGGTCACCGTGGTGACAGTCCCTTGTCCGTTATCTGCCAAATGGTTCATTGGGATATCATAACACTGCACGGGTCACCCAGGTGAGAGACGCTAGTGTGTGATCTGCCTAAAGGGGCATTGTGACATAATAACCCTACACTGGTAACCCGGGTGACAGACCCTTGTCTGTGATCTGCCTAAGGTGGCATTGAGACATCTTAACTCTGCACTGGTCACCGTGGTGACAGAGCCTTGTCTTTGATCTGTCGAAGGGTGCATTGTGACATCACAACTGTTCACTGGTCACCCAGGTGATGGACCACTGCCTGTGATCTGCCTAAGGGGGCATTGTGACATCATAACTCTGCACTGCTCACTCTGCTGACAGACCCTTGTCCGTGATCTGCCCAAGGGGCATTGTGACATCATAACTCTACACTGCTCACCCAGGTGACAAACCCTTGTCCCTGATCTGCCTAATTTGGCATTGTGACATCATAACCCTGCAATTGTCACCCAGGTGACAGACCCTTCTCTGTGATCTGCCAAAGGGGGCATTGTGACATCAAAGCGCTGCACTGGTCACCCAGGTGAAATTCCCTTGTTTGAGATCTGCCTAAGAGGTCATTGTGACATCATAACCCTACACTGGTCACCCAGGTGACAAACCCTTGTCTGTGATCTGCCTAAAGTGGCATTGTGATATCATAACTCTGCACTGCTCACCCAGGTGACAGACCTTTGTCGCTGATCTGCCTAAGGGGCATTCTGACATCATAACTCTGCGCTGGTCACCCCGGTGAGAGACCCTTGTCTGTGATCTGCCTAAGGCGATATTGTGACATCATAACTCTGAGCTCATCACCCAGGTGACAGACCCTTGTCTCTGGTCTGCATAAGGGGTCATTGTGACATCATAATTCTTCCCTGGACACCCAGGTGACACAACCTTGTCTTTCATCTGTCTAAGGGGGCATCGTGACAGGATAACTCTGTGCTGGTCACCCAGGTGACAGGACCTCGTGTGTGATCGGCCTAATGGGGCATTGTGAGATCATAACTCTGCACTGGTCTCCCAGGTGACAGACCCTTGTCTGTGATCTGCTTAAGGGGGCATTGCGACACCATAACTCTGCACTGGTCATCCTTGTGGCAGACCCTTGTCCGTGATCTGCCTAAGTGGGCATTGTGACATCATAACTCTGCACTGGTCACCCTGGTGACAGACCCTTGTCTCTGATCTGCCTAAGGGGGCATTGTGACGTCATAACCCTGCACTGGTCACCCAGGTGACAGACCCTTCTTTGTGATCTGCCTAAGGGGGCATTGTGACATCATAACTCTGCACTGGTCAGGCAGTTGATTGACCCTTGTCTGTGATCTGCCTAAGGGGGCATTGTGACATGATAGCTCTCCACCCGTCATCCAGGTGAAAGACCCTTGTCTGATATCTGCCTAAGGGGGCACTGTGACATCATAACTCTGCAATGAGCACCCAGGTGACAAAACCTTGTCTGTGATCAGTCTAAGGGTGCATTGTGACATCATAACAGCACTCGCCACCATGGGCACTGTCCCTTGCCGTTATCTGCCTAATAGGGCATTGTGACATCACAACTCTCCACGGGTCACCCAGGCGAGGGACGCTTGTGTGTGATCTGACTAAAGGGGCATTGTGACAACATAACCCTGCACTGGTCACCCGGGTGACAATCCCTTGTCTGTGATCTGCCTACGCGGACATTGTGACATCATAACTCTGCAATGGTCACCGTGGAGACAGTCCCTTGTCTGTGATCTGTCAAAGGGGGCATTGTGACATCACAACTGTGCACTGGTCACCCAGGTGACAGATCCTTGTCTGTGGTCTGCTTCAGGGGGCATTGTGACATCATACCTCTGCACTCGTCACGCAGGTGAAAAACCCTTGTCTGAGATCTGCCTAAGGCGGCCTTGTGACATCATACCTCTGCAAGGGTCAACCAGGTGACAGATACTTCTCTCTGATCTGCCTAAGGGGGCATTGTGACATCATAACTCTGCACTGGTCACTCAGGTGACAGATCCTTGTCTGTGATCTGCCTAAGTGGCCATTGTGACATCACAGCTCTGCACTCGTCACCCAGGTGAAAAACCCTTGTCTGAGAGCTGCCTAAGGGGGCATTGTGACATCATACCTCTGCACTGGGCACCCAGGTGACAGATCCTTGTCTGTGATCTGTCTAAGGGGGCATTGTGACATCATAACTCTGCACTGGTCACCCTGGTGACCGTCCCTTGTCCGTTATTTGCCTAATGGGGCATTGTGACATCATAACTAGGCACGGGTCACCCAGGTGAGAGACGCTTGTGTCTGATCTGCCTAAATGGGCATTGTGACATCATAACCGTACACTGGTAACCCGGGTGAAAGACCCTTGTCTGTGATCTGCCTAAGGGGGCATTGTGACATCATAACTCTGCACTGGTCACCGTGGTGAAAGACCCTTGTCTTTCATATGTCAAAGGGGGCATTGTGACATCACAACTGTTCACTGGTTACCCAGGTGATAGAAGCCTGCCTGTGATCTGCCTAAGGGGGCATTGTGACTTCATAACTCTGCACTGGTCACCCTGCTGACAGACCCTTGCCCGTGATCTGCCTGAAGGGGCATTGTGCCATCATATCTCTGCACTGGTCACCCAGGTGACAAACCCTTGTCTCTGATCTGCCTAAGTTGGCATTGTGACATCTTAACCCTGCAATGGTCACCCAGGTGACAGACCCTTCTCTGTGATATGCCTAAGGGGGAATTGTGCCATCAAAACTCTGCATTGGTCACCCTGGCAAAAGACCCTTGTCTGAGATCTGCCTAAGGGGTCATTGTGACATCATAACCCTGCACTGGTCACCCAGGTGACAGACCCTTGTCTCTGATCTGCCTAAGGGGGCATTGTGATATCATAACTGTGCACTGGTCACTCAGGTGACAGACTCTTGTCTGTGATATGCCTAAGTGGGCATTGTGACATCATAACTCTGCATTGGTCACCCTGGTGACAGACCGTTGCCCGTGATCTGCCTAAGGGGGCATTGTGACACCATAACTCTGCACTGGTCACCCAGGTGACAGACCCTTGCCTCTGATCTGCCTAAGGGGGCATTGTGACATCACAACTCTGCGCTGGTCACCCAGGTGAGAGACCCTTGTCTGTGATATGCCTAAGGCGATATTGTGACATCATAACTCTGCGCTCCTCACCCAGGGGACAGGCCCTTGTCTGTGATCTGCCTAAGGGGGCATTGTGAGATCATAAATCCGCACTGGTCACCCAGGTGATAGACCATTTTCTGGGATCTGCTTAAGGGTGCATTGCGACACCATAACTCTGCACTGGTCACCCTGGTGACAGACCATTGTCCGTGATCTGCCTAAGTGGTCATTGTGACATCATAACTGCACTGGTCACCCAGGTGACAGACACTTGTCTCTGATCTGCCTAAGGTGGCATTTTGACATCATAACCGTCCACTGGTCACCCAGGTGACAGACTCTTCTTTGTGATCTGCCTAAGGGGGCATTGGAACATCATAACTCTGCACTGGTCAGCCAGTTGACAGACCCTTGTCTGTGATCTGCCTAAGGGGGAATTGTGACATCATAGCTCTGCACTCGTCATCCAGGTGAAAGACCCTTTTCTGAGATCTGCCTAAGGGGGCACTGTCACATCATAACTCTGCAATGAGCACCCAGGTGACAGACCCTTGTCTGTGATCTGTCTAAGGGGCATTGTGATATCATAACTCTGCACAGGTCACCCTGGTGAGAGTCCCTTGTCGGTTATCTGCCTAATGGGGCATTGTGACATCATAACTCTGCACGGGTCACCCATTTGAGAGATGCTTGTGTGTGATCTGCCTAAGGGGGCATTGTGACATCATAACCCTGCACTGGTCACCCGAGTGACAGACCCTTGTCTGTGATTTGCCTAAGGGGGCATTGTGACATCATACCTCTGCTCTGGTCACCGTGGTGACAGTCCCTTGTCTTTGATCTGTCAAGGGGGACATTGTGAAATCACAGCTGTTCACTGGTCACCCAGGTGACGGAACCCTACCTGTGATCTGCCTAAGGGGGCATTGTGACATCCTAACTCTGCACTTGTCACCCTGCTGACAGACCATTGTCCGTGATCTGCCTGAGGGGGCATTGTGACATCATAATTCTGCACTGGTCACCCCGGTGACAGACCCTTGTCTCTGATCTGCCTACGTTGGCATTGTGACATCATAACCCTGCAATGGTCACCCTGGTAACAGACACTTCTCTGTGATCTGCCTAAGGGGGCATTGTGATATCATAACTCTGCACTGGTTACCCAGGTGACAGATCCTTGTCTGTGGTCAGCCTAAGGGGGCATTGTGACATCATACCTCTGCACTCGTCACCCAGGTGAAAAATCCTTGTCTGAGATCTGCCTAAGGCGGCATTGTGACATCATACCTCTGCACTGGGCACCCAGGTGTCAGACCCTTGTCTGTGATCTGCCTAAGGGTGCATTGTGACATCATAACTCTGCACAGGTCACCCTGCTGACAGACCCTTTTCTGTGTCTTCCTAAGGGGGCATTGTGACATCATAACTCTGCACTGGTCACCCATGTGTCAGACCCTTGTCTCTGATCTGCCTAAGGATGCATTGTGACATCATAACCCCGCAATGTTCACCCAGGTGAGATTCCCTTGTCTTTGATCTGCCTAAGGGGTATTGTGACATCATAACCCTGCGCAGGTCACCCAGGTGAAGGACCCTTGTCTTTGATCTGCCTAAAGGGGCATTGTGACATCATAACTCTGCACTGGTCAGGCAGTTGATTGACCCTTGTCTGTGATCTGCCTAAGGAGGCATTGTGACATGATAGCTCTGCACCCGTCATCCAGGTGAAAGACCCTTGTCTGATATCTGCCTAAGGGGGCACTGTGACATCATAACTCTGCAATGAGCACCCAGGTGACAAAACCTTGTCTGTGATCAGTCTAAGGGTGCATTGTGACATCATAACAGCACTCGCCACCATGGGCACAGTCCCTTGCCGTTATCTGCCTAATAGGGCATTGTGACATCACAACTCTCCACGGGTCACCCAGGCGAGGGACGCTTGTGTGTGATCTGACTAAAGGGGCATTGTGACAACATAACCCTGCACTGGTCACCCGGGTGACAGTCCCTTGTCTGTGATCTGCCTAAGCGGACATTGTGACATCATAACTCTGCAATGGTCACCGTGGAGACAGTCCCTTGTCTGTGATCTGTCAAAGGGGGCATTGTGACATCACAACTGTGCACTGGTCACCCAGGTGACGGACCCCTACCTGTGATCTGCCTAAGGGGGCATTGTGACATCATAACACTGCACTTGTCACCCTGCTGACAAACCATTGTCCGTGATCTGCCTAAGGGGGCATTGTGACATCATAATTCTGCACTGGTCACCCAGGTGACAGATCCTTGTCTGTGGTCTGCTTCAGGGGGCATTGTGACATCATACCTCTGCACTCGTCACGCAGGTGAAAAACCCTTGTCTGAGATCTGCCTAAGGCGGCCTTGTGACATCATACCTCTGCAAGGGTCAACCAGGTGACAGATACTTCTCTCTGATCTGCCTAAGGGGGCATTGTGACATCATAACTCTGCACTGGTCACTCAGGTGACAGATCCTTGTCTGTGATCTGCCTAAGTGGCCATTGTGACATCACAGCTCTGCACTCGTCACCCAGGTGAAAAACCCTTGTCTGAGAGCTGCCTAAGGGGGCATTGTGACATCATACCTCTGCACTGGGCACCCAGGTGACAGATCCTTGTCTGTGATCTGTCTAAGGGGGCATTGTGACATCATAACTCTGCACTGGTCACCCTGGTGACCGTCCCTTGTCCGTTATTTGCCTAATGGGGCATTGTGACATCATAACTAGGCACGGGTCACCCAGGTGAGAGACGCTTGTGTCTGATCTGCCTAAATGGGCATTGTGACATCATAACCGTACACTGGTAACCCGGGTGAAAGACCCTTGTCTGTGATCTGCCTAAGGGGGCATTGTGACATCATAACTCTGCACTGGTCACCGTGGTGAAAGACCCTTGTCTTTCATATGTCAAAGGGGGCATTGTGACATCACAACTGTTCACTGGTTACCCAGGTGATAGAAGCCTGCCTGTGATCTGCCTAAGGGGGCATTGTGACTTCATAACTCTGCACTGGTCACCCTGCTGACAGACCCTTGCCCGTGATCTGCCTGAAGGGGCATTGTGCCATCATATCTCTGCACTGGTCACCCAGGTGACAAACCCTTGTCTCTGATCTGCCTAAGTTGGCATTGTGACATCTTAACCCTGCAATGGTCACCCAGGTGACAGACCCTTCTCTGTGATATGCCTAAGGGGGAATTGTGCCATCAAAACTCTGCATTGGTCACCCTGGCAAAAGACCCTTGTCTGAGATCTGCCTAAGGGGTCATTGTGACATCATAACCCTGCACTGGTCACCCAGGTGACAGACCCTTGTCTCTGATCTGCCTAAGGGGGCATTGTGATATCATAACTGTGCACTGGTCACTCAGGTGACAGACTCTTGTCTGTGATATGCCTAAGTGGGCATTGTGACATCATAACTCTGCATTGGTCACCCTGGTGACAGACCGTTGCCCGTGATCTGCCTAAGGGGGCATTGTGACACCATAACTCTGCACTGGTCACCCAGGTGACAGACCCTTGCCTCTGATCTGCCTAAGGGGGCATTGTGACATCACAACTCTGCGCTGGTCACCCAGGTGAGAGACCCTTGTCTGTGATATGCCTAAGGCGATATTGTGACATCATAACTCTGCGCTCCTCACCCAGGGGACAGGCCCTTGTCTGTGATCTGCCTAAGGGGGCATTGTGAGATCATAAATCCGCGCTGGTCACCCAGGTGATAGACCATTTTCTGGGATCTGCTTAAGGGTGCATTGCGACACCATAACTCTGCACTGGTCACCCTGGTGACAGACCATTGTCCGTGATCTGCCTAAGTGGTCATTGTGACATCATAACTCTGCACTGGTCACCCAGGTGACAGACACTTGTCTCTGATCTGCCTAAGGGGGCATTTTGACATCATAACCGTCCACTGGTCACCCAGGTGACAGACTCTTCTTTGTGATCTGCCTAAGGGGGCATTGGAACATCATAACTCTGCACTGGTCAGCCAGTTGACAGACCCTTGTCTGTGATCTGCCTAAGGGGGAATTGTGACATCATAGCTCTGCACTCGTCATCCAGGTGAAAGACCCTTTTCTGAGATCTGCCTAAGGGGGCACTGTCACATCATAACTCTGCAATGAGCACCCAGGTGACAGACCCTTGTCTGTGATCTGTCTAAGGGGCATTGTGATATCATAACTCTGCACAGGTCACCCTGGTGAGAGTCCCTTGTCGGTTATCTGCCTAATGGGGCATTGTGACATCATAACTCTGCACGGGTCACCCATTTGAGAGATGCTTGTGTGTGATCTGCCTAAGGGGGCATTGTGATATCATAACCCTGCACTGGTCACCCGAGTGACAGACCCTTGTCTGTGATTTGCCTAAGGGGGCATTGTGACATCATACCTCTGCTCTGGTCACCGTGGTGACAGTCCCTTGTCTTTGATCTGTCAAGGGGGACATTGTGAAATCACAGCTGTTCACTGGTCACCCAGGTGACGGAACCCTACCTGTGATCTGCCTAAGGGGGCATTGTGACATCCTAACTCTGCACTTGTCACCCTGCTGACAGACCATTGTCCGTGATCTGCCTGAGGGGGCATTGTGACATCATAATTCTGCACTGGTCACCCCGGTGACAGACCCTTGTCTCTGATCTGCCTACGTTGGCATTGTGACATCATAACCCTGCAATGGTCACCCTGGTAACAGACACTTCTCTGTGATCTGCCTAAGGGGGCATTGTGATATCATAACTCTGCACTGGTTACCCAGGTGTCAGATCCTTGTCTGTGGTCAGCCTAAGGGGGCATTGTGACATCATACCTCTGCACTCGTCACCCAGGTGAAAAATCCTTGTCTGAGATCTGCCTAAGGCGGCATTGTGACATCATACCTCTGCACTGGGCACCCAGGTGTCAGACCCTTGTCTGTGATCTGCCTAAGGGTGCATTGTGACATCATAACTCTGCACAGGTCACCCTGCTGACAGACCCTTGTCTGTGTCTTCCTAAGGGGGCATTGTGACATCATAACTCTGCACTGGTCACCCATGTGTCAGACCCTTGTCTCTGATCTGCCTAAGGATGCATTGTGACATCATAACCCCGCAATGTTCACCCAGGTGAGATTCCCTTGTCTTTGATCTGCCTAAGGGGTATTGTGACATCATAACCCTGCGCAGGTCACCCAGGTGAAGGACCCTTGTCTGTGATCTGCCTAAGGGGACATTGTGACATCATAACTCTGCGCTAGTCACCCAGGTGACACACCCTTGTCTGTCATCTGCTTAAGGGGGCATTGTGACATCATAATTCTGCACTGGTCACCCTGGTGACAGAACCTTGCACGTGATCTGCCTAAGGGGACATTGTGAAATCATTAATCTGCACTGGTCACCCAGGTGACAGACCCTTGTCTGTGATCTGCCTAAGGGGGCATTGTGACATCATAACTCTGCACTGGTCACTCAGTTGAAAGACCCTTGTCTGTGATCTGCCTAAGGGGGCATTGTGACATCATAACTCTGCACTGGTTACCCAGGGGACAAACCCTTTTCCGTGATCTGCCTATGGGGGCTTTGAGACATCTTAACTCTGCAACTGGGCACCCAGGTGACAGACCCTTGTCTCTGATCTGCTTAAGGTTGCATGGTGATATCGTTACCATGCACTGGTCACCCAGTTGAGAGACCCTTGTCTGAGATCTGCCTAAGGGGTCATTGTGACATCATAACTCTGCACTGGTCACCCAGGTGACAGACCCTTCTCTGTGATCTGCCTAAGGGGTCATTGTGCCATCATAACTCTGCAGTGGTCACCCTGGTGACAGTCCCTTATCCGTTTGTGCCTCAGGGGGCATTGTGACTTCATAACTCTGCACGGGTCACCCAGGTGAAGGAGGCTTGTTTGTGATCTGCGTAAAGGGACATTGTGACATCATAACCCTGCACTGGTAACCGAGGTGACAGACCCTTGTCTGTAATCTGCCTAAGTCTGCATTGTGACATCATAACTCTTCACTGGTCACTCAGGGGACAGACCCTTGTCTGTGATCTGCCTATGGGGACATTGTGATATCATAACTCTGCACTGGTCACCGTGGTGACAGACCCTTGTCTGTGATCTGGCAGAAGGGGCATTGCGACATCACAAATTTGCACTGGTCCCTCAGGTGATGGAACCTTTTCTGATATCTGCCTAAGGGGGCATTGTGACTTCATAACTCTGCACTTGTCACCCAGGTGAAAGACCCTTGTCTGTGATCTGCCTAAGGGGGCATTGTGACATCATAACTGTGCACTGGTCACCGAGGTGACAGGCCCTTGTCTGTGATCTGCCTAAGGGGGCATTGTGACATCATAACTCTGCACTGGTCACCCACGTGAGAGACCTTTCTCTGTGATCTGCCTAAGGGGGCATTGCAACATCATAACTCTGCACTGGTCACCCAAGTGACAGACCCGTGTCTGTGACCTGCCTAAGGGGGCATTGTGACGTCATAACTCTGCTCTTGTCACCCAGGTGACAGAACCCTGTCTTTGATCTGCCTAAGTGGGCATTGTGACATCACAAATCTGCACTGGTCTCCCAGGTGATGGACTCTTGTCTGTGATCTGCCTATGGGGGAATTTTGAATTCATAACTCTGCACTGGTCACCGTGGTGACAGACCCTTGTCTGCTGTCTGCCTAAGGGGCCATTGTGACATCATAATTCTGCACTGGTTACCCAGGTGACAGACCCGTGTCTGTGATCTGCCTAAGGGGGCATTGTGATATCATAAATCTGCACTGGTCACCCAGGTCACAGAACCTTGGCTTTCATCTGCCTAAGTGGGCATTGTGACATCATAACTCTGCACTAGTCACCCTGTTGACAGGCCCTTGTCTGTGATCTGCCTAAGGGTGCATGGTGACATCATAACTCTGCACTGTTCACCCAGGTGCCGGACCCTTCTCTGTGATCTGTCTAAAGGGGCATTGTGCCATCATAACTCTGCACTGGTCACCCTGGTGACAGTCCCTTTTCCGTTTGCTCCCAAATGTGGCATTGTGAGTTCATAACTCTACACGGGTCACCCAGGTGATAGACGCTTGTTTGTGATCTGCGTAAAGGGGCATTGTGACATCATAACCCTGTAATGGTCACCGAGGTGATAGACCCTTGTCTGTGATCTGCCTAAGTCTGCATTGTGACATCATCACACTTCACTGGTCACTCAGGGGACAGACAATTGTCTGTGACCTGCCTAAAGAGGCATTGTGACATCATAACTCTGCAAAGGTCACCATGGTGACAGACCCTTGTCTGTGATCTGTCAGAGGGGACATTGTGACATAACAAATTTGCACTGGTAACCCAGGTGATGGACCCTTTTCTGTGATCTGCCTAAGGGGGCATTGTGACTTCATAATTCTGCACTTGTCACCCAGGTGGAAGACCCTTGTATGTGATATGCCTAAGGGGGCATTGTGACATCATAACTCTGCACTGGTCACCCATGTGAGAGACCCTTCTCTGTGATCTGCCTAAGGGGGCACTGTGACATCATAACTCTGCACTGGTCACCCAGGTGACAGACCCGTGTCTGTGATCGGCCTAAGGGGGCATTCTGAAATCATAACTCTGCACTAGTCACCCAGGTGACAGAACCTTGTCTTTGATCACCCTAGGTGGGCATTGTGACATCATAAATCTGCACTGGTCACCCAGGTGACGCACCCTTTTTTGTGATCTGCCTGAGGGGGCATTGTGACATCATAACTCTGCACTGGTCACCCAGGTGAGGGACCTTGTCTGTGATCTGCCTAAGGGAATATTGTGACATCATAACTCTGCGCTAGTCACCCAGGTGACACACCCTTGTCTGTTATGTGCTTAAGGGGTCATGTGACATCATAATTCTGCACTGTACACGCAGATGACAGAACCTTGTCTTTGATCTGCCTAAGGGGGCATTGTGACATCATAACTCTGCACTGGTCACCCAGGTGACAGGCCCTTGTCTGTGATCTGCCTAACGGGGCATTGTGATATCATAAATCTGCACTGGCACCCAGTTGAGAGACCCTTGTCTGTGATATGCCTAAGGGGGCATTGTGACTTCATAACGCTGCACTGGTCACCCTGGTGAGAGACCCTTCTTCGTGATCTGCATAAGGGGGAATTTTGAAATCATAACCTTGTACTGGTAAGCCAAGTGACAGACACTTGTCTCTGATCTGCCTAAGGGGGCATTGTGACATCATTACCCTGCACTGGTCACCCAGGTGACAGACCCTTGTCTGTGATCTGCCTAAGTCTGCATTGTGACATCATAACTCTTCCCTGGTCACCCAGGTGACAGACCCTCGTCTGTGATCTCCCTAGGGATGCAATGTGACATCATAACTATGCACTGGTCTCCGTGGTGAAAGACCCTTGTCTGTGATCTGTCAGAGGGGGCATGGTGACATCACAACTTTGTACTGGCCACCCAGGTGACGGAACCTTTTCTGTGATCTGCCTAAGGGGCATTGTGACTTCATATCCCTGCCCTTGTCACGCAGGTGAAAGACCCTTGTCTGTGATCTCCCTAAGGGGTCATTGTGACATCATAACTCTGCACTGGTCACCCAGGTGAGAGACCCTTATCGCTGATATGCCTAAGGGGGCATTGTGACTTCATAACGCTGTACTGGTCACCCTGGTGAGAGACCCTTCTCCGTGATATGCCTAAGGGGCATTGTGACATCATAACCCTTCACTGGTCACGCACGTGACAGACCCTTGTCTGTGATCTGCCTAGAGGGGCATTGTGACATCATAACTCTGCGCAGGACACCCAGGTGAGCGACCATTGCCTGTGATCTGCCTAAGGGGATATTGTGACATCATTACTCTGCGCTAGTCACCCAGCTGACACACCCTTGTCTGTCATCTGCTTAAGGGGGCATGTGACATCATAATTCTGCACTGGACACCCCGATGACAGAACCTTGTCTTTGATCTGCCTAACGGGGCATTGTGACATCATAACTCTGCACTGGTCTCCCAGGTGGCAGGCCCTTGTCTCTGATCTGCCTAACGGGGCATTGTGATATCATAAATCTGCAGTGGTCACCCAGGTGAGAGACCCTTGTCTGTGATATGCCTAAGGTGGCATTGTGACTTCATAACGCTGCTCTGGTCACCCTGGTTAGAGACCCTTCTCCGTGATCTGCCTAAGGGGTAATTTTGAAATCATAACCTTGCACTGGTCACCGTGGTGACAGATCCTTGTCTGTGATCTGTCAGAGGGGGCATTGTGACATCACACATTTGCACTGGCCACCCAGGTGACGCACCCTTTTCTGTGATCTGCCTAAGGGGACATTGTGACTTCATATCTTTGCACTTGTCTCCCAGGTGAAAGACCCTTGTCTGTGATCTGCTTAAGGGGGCATTGTGACATCAAAACTCTGCGCTGGGCACACAGGTGACAGGCCCTTGTCTGTGATCTGCCTAAGGGGGCATTTTGATATCATAACTCTGCACTGGTTACCCAGGTGAGAGACCCTTCTCTGTGATCTGCATAAGGTGGCATTGCGACATCATAACTCTGCACTGGTCACCCAGGTGACAGACCCATGTCAGTGATCTGCCTTAGGGGGCATTGTGACATAATAACTCTGCACTAGTCACCCAGGTGACAGAACCTTGTCTTTGACCTGCCTAAGTGGGCATTGTGACATCATAAGTCTGCACTGGTCACTCAGGTGATGGATTCTTGTCTGTGGTCTCCCTAAGGGGGCATTGTGACATCATAACTCTGCACTGGTCAGCGGGGTGACAGACCCTTGTCTGCTATCTGCCTAAGGGACCATTGTGACATCATAATTCTGCACTGGTCACCCAGGAGACAGACCTGTGTCTGTGATCTGCCTAAGGGGGCATTGTGACATCATAACTCTGCACTGGTCACCCACTTCACTGAACCTTGCCTTTGACCTGCCTAAGAGGGCATTGTGACATCATAACTCTGCACTGGTCACCCTGGTGTCAGGCCCTTGTCTGTGTTCTGCCTAAGGGTGCATGGTGACATCATTACTCTGCACTGGTCACCCAGGTGACATAACCCGTCTGTGATTTGCCTAGGGGGCATTGTGACATCATAACTCTTCACTGGTCACCCAGGTGACAGACCCTTCTCTGTGATCTCTCTAAAGGGGCTTTATGCCATCATAACTCTGCATTGGTAACCCTGGTGTCAGGCCCTTGTCTGTGATCTGCCTGAGGGGGCATTGTGACATCATAACTCTGCACTGGTCACCCAGGTTACAGACCCTTGCCTTTGATTTGCCTAAGGGTGCATTGTGACATCATAACTCTGCGCAGATCACCCAGGTGAGGGACCCCTGTGTGTTATCTGTCAGAGGCGGCATTGTGACATCACAAATTTACACTGGCCACCCAGGTGACGGACCCTTTTCTGCGATCTGCCTAAGGGGATATTGTGACTTCATATCCCTGCACTTGTCACCCAGGTGAAAGACCCTTGTCTGTGATCTGCCTAAGGGGGCATTGTGACATCATAACTCTGCACTGGTCATCCAGGTGACAGGCCCTTTACTGTGATCTGCCTAAGTGGGCATTGTGACATCATAACTCTCCACTGGTCACCCAGGTGAGAGACCCTTCTCTGTGATCTGCCTTCGGGGGCATTGTGACATCATAACTCTGCACTAGTCACCCAGGTGACAGAATCTTGTCTTTGATCTGCCTAAGTGGGCATTGTGACATCATAAATCTGCACTAGTCTCCCAGGTGAAGGACCCTTGTCTGTGATCTGCCTAAGGAGACATTGTGATATCATAACTCAGCACTAGTCACCCAGGTGACACACCCTTGTCTGTCATCTCCTTAAGGGGGCATTGTGACATGATAATTCTGCATTGGACACTCAGATGACAGAACCTTGTCTTTGATCTGCCTGAGGGGGCATTGTGACATCATAACACTGCACTGGTCACCCAGGTGACAGACCCTTCTCTGTGAACAACCTAAGTCTGCATTGTGACATCATAACTCTTCACTGGCCACCCAGGTGACAGACCCTCGTCTGTGATCTCCCTAAGGGGGAATTGTGACATCATAACTCTGCCCTGGTCACCCTGGTGACACACCTTTTTCCGTGATCTGCCTAAGGGGGCATGGTAACATCTTAACTCAGCACTGGTCACCCAGTTGACAGACCCTTGTCTCTGATCTGCCTAAGGGTGCATTGTGATATCATATCCCCGCACTGGTCACCCAGGTGACAGACCCTTGTCTGTGATCTGCCTAAGTGGGCATTGTGACATCATAACTCTGCACTGGTCACCCAGGTGACCGACACTTGTCTGTGATCTGCCTAAGTCTGCATTGTGACTTCATAACTCTACACTGGTCATTCAGGCGTCAGGCCCTTGTGTGTGATCTGCCTGAGGGGGCTTTGTGACATCATAAATCTGCACTGGTCACCGTGGTGACAGACTCTTGTCTGTGATCTGCCTAAGGGGGCATTGTGACATCATAACGCTGCACAGGTCACCCTGGTGACAAACCCTTGTCTGTGATCTGTCACAGGGGGCAAGGTGAAATCACAAATTTTCACTGGTCACCCAGGTTATGGACCCTTTACTGTGATCTGTCTAAGGGGGCATTGTGACTTCACATCTCTGCACTTGTCATCCAGGTGAAAGACCCTTGACTGTGATCTGCCTAAGGGGGCATTGTGACATCATAACATGGCACTGGTCACCCAAGTGATAGTCCCTTCTCTGTGATCTGCCTAAGGGGTCATTGCGACATCATGCCTCTGCACTGGTCATCCAGGTGAGAGACTCTTGTCTGTGATCTGCCTTAGGGGGCATTGTGACATCGTAAACCTGCACTGGTAACCCAGGTGACAGACCCTTGTCTTTGATCTGCCTAAGGGGGCATTGTGACATCATAACTCTGCGCAGGTCACCCAGGTGTGGGACCCTTGTCTGTGATCTGCCTAAGGGGATATTGTGAAATCATAACTCTGCGCTAGTCACCCAGGTGACACACCCTTGTCTGTCATCTGCTTAAGGGGGCATTGTGACATCATAATTCTGCACTGGTCACCCAGGTGACAGTCCCTTGTCTGTGATCAGCCTAAAGGGGCATTGTGATATCATAAATCGGCACTGGTCACACAGGTGAGAGACCTTTGTCTGTGATATGCCTAAGGGAGTATTGTGACTTCATAATTCTGCACTGGTCACCCTGGTGACAGACCGTTCTCCGTGATCTGCCAACGGGGCATTTTGACATCATAACTTTGCACTGGTCATCTAGGTGACAGGCAATTGTCTCTGATCTGCCTAAGGGGCCATTGTGACTTCATATCCCTGCACTTGTCACCCAGGTGAAAGACCCTTGTCTGTGATCTAGCTAAGGGGGCATTGTGACATCATTACTCTGCACTGGTCACCCAGGTGAGAGGCCCTTCTCTGTGATCTGCCAAAGGGGACATTGTGACATCATAAATCTGCACTGGTCACTCAGGTGACGGACCCTTGCCTATGATCCCCTAAGGGGACATTGTGACATCATAAGTCTGCACTGGTCACCGTGGTGACAGACCCTTGACTGAGGTCTGCCTAAGGGACCATTGTGACATCATAACTCTGCACTGGTTATCCAGGTGACAGGCCCGTGTCTGTCATCTGCCTAAGAGGGCATTGTGACATCATAATTCTGCACTGATCACCCAGGTGACAGACCTTCGCCTGTGATATGCCTAAGGGGGCAATGTGACATCATAACTCTGCACTGGTAACCGTGGTGACAGACCCTTTTCTGTGATCTGTCAGAGGGGGCATTGCGACATCACAAATTTGCACTGGCCACCCAGGTGACGGACCCTTTTCTGTGATCTGCCTAAGGGGACATTGTGACTTCATATCCCTGCAATTGTCACCTATGTGCCAGACCCTTGTCATTGATCTAAGGGGGCATTTTGACATCATAACTCTGCCCTGGTTACCCTGGTGACAGACCATTGTCTTTGATATGCCTAAGGGGCAATGTGACATCATAACCCTGCATTTGTCACCCAGGTGACAGACCCTTGTATTAGATATGCCTAAGGGGCATTGTGACATCATAACCCTGCACTTGTCACCCAGGTGACAGACCCTTGTCTGTGATCTGCCTAACGGGGTATTGTGACATCATAGCTCTGCAATGGTCACCCAGGTGAAATACCCTTCTCTGAGATCTGCCTAAGGGGGCATTGTGACATCATAACTCTGCACTAGCCACCCTGGTGACAGACCCTTGCCAGTGATCTGCCTAAGGGGGCATTGTGACATCCTAACACTGCACTGGTCAACCAGGTGACATACACTTGTCTCTGATCTGCCTCAGGGGGAATTGTGACATCATAACCCTGCACTGGTCACCCAGGTGACAGACCCTTGTCTGTGATTTGCCTAAGGGGACATTGTGACATCATAACCCTGCACTGGTCACCGTCGTGACAGACCCTTTTCTGTTGTCTGCCTAAGGGGCCATTGTGACATCATAACTCTGCACTGGTCACCCAGGTGAGAGAAAGGTGTCTGTGATCGTCCTAAGGGGGCATTGTGATATCGTAACTCTGCACTGGTCACCCAGGTCACAGAACCTTGTCTTTGATCTTCCTATGTGGGCATTGTGACATCATACCTCTGCACTGGTCACACAGGTGGCAGACCCCTGTCTGTGATATGCCTAAGGGGGCATGGTGCCATCATAACTCTGCACTGGTCACCCAGGTGACAGACCCCTGTCTGTGATCTGCCTAAGGGGCATTTTGACATCATAAATCTTCACTGGTCACCCAGGTGACAGACGCTTTTCTGTGATCTGCCTAAGGAGGAATTGTGACATCATAACTCTGCACTGGTCACCCAGGTGACAGACCCTTGTCAGTGATCTGCCTATAGGGGAATTGTGACATCATAACTCTACACTGGTTACACAGGTGACAGAACCTTGTCTGCGAACTGCCTAAGGGATCATTGTGACATCATAACTCTGCACTGGTCCACCAGGTTGCAGACCCCTCTCTGTGATCTGCCTAAGGGGGCATTGTGACATCATTACTGATCACTGGTCACCCAGGTGACAAACCCGTGTCTGTGATCTGCCTAAGGGGGCATTGTGACATGATAAATATGCACTGGTCACCCATGTGACTGACCCTTGTCCGTGATCTGCCTAAGGGGGCATTTTGACATCATAACTCTATACTGGTCACCCAGGTGACACATCCATGTAGCTGATCTGAATAAGGGGGCATTGTGACATCATAACCCTGCACTGGTCACCCAGGTGAGAGACCCTTGTCTGTGATCTGAATATGGGTGCATTGTGACACCCTAACTCCTCACGGGTCACAGAGGTGACAAACCCATGTCTATGATCTGCCTAAGGGGGCATTGTGACATCATAACTCTGCACTGGTTACCCAGGTGACAGGCCCTCTTCTCAGATCTGCCTAAGGGGGCATTGTAACATCAAAACCCTGCACTGGTCACCCAGGTGACAGACACTTCTATGTGATCTGCCTAAGGGTGCATTGTGATATCATATCCCCGCACTGGTCACCCAGGTGACAGACCCTTGTCTGTGATCTGCCTAAGGGGGCATTGTGACATCATAACTCTGCACTGGTCACCCAGGTGACCGACACTTGTCTGTGATCTGCCTAAGTCTGCATTGTGACATGATAACTCTACACTGGTCATTCAGGCGTCAGGCCCTTGTGTGTGATCTGCCTGAGGGGGCTTTGTGACATCATAAATCTGCACTGGTCACCGTGGTGACAGACTCTTGTCTGTGATCTGCCTAAGGGGGCATTGTGACATCATAACGCTGCACAGGTCACCCTGGTGACAAACCCTTGTCTGCGATCTGTCACAGGGGGCAAGGTGACATCACAAATTTTCACTGGTCACCCAGGTTATGGACCCTTTACTGTGATCTGTCTAAGGGGGCATTGTGACTTCACATCTCTGCACTTGTCATCCAGGTGAAAGACCCTTGACTGTGATCTGCCTAAGGGGGCATTGTGACATCATAACACGGCACTGGTCACCCAAGTGATAGTCCCTTCTCTGTGATCTGCCTAAGGGGTCATTGTGACATCATGCCTCTGCACTGGTCACCCAGGTGAGAGACTCTTGTCTGTGATCTGCCTTAGGGGGCATTGTGACATCATAAACCTGCACTGGTAACCCAGGTGAGAGACCCTTGTCTTTGATCTGCCTAAGGGGGCATTGTGACATCATAACTCTGCGCAGGTCACCCAGGTGTGGGACCCTTGTCTGTGATCTGCCTAAGGGGATATTGTGAAATCATAACTCTGCGCTAGTCACCCAGGTGACACACCCTTGTCTGTCATCTGCTTAAGGGGGCATTGTGACATCATAATTCTGCACTGGTCACCCAGGTGACAGTCCCTTGTCTGTGATCAGCCTAAAGGGGCATTGTGATATCATAAATCGGCACTGGTCACACAGGTGAGAGACCTTTGTCTGTGATATGCCTAAGGGAGTATTGTGACTTCATAATTCTGCACTGGTCACCCTGGTGACAGACCGTTCTCCGTGATCTGCCAACGGGGCATTTTGACATCATAACTTTGCACTGGTCATCTAGGTGACAGGCAATTGTCTCTGATCTGCCTAAGGGGCCATTGTGACTTCATATCCCTGCACTTGTCACCCAGGTGAAAGACCCTTGTCTGTGATCTTCCTAAGGGGGCATTGTGACATCATTACTCTGCACTGATCACCCAGGTGAGAGGCCCTTCTCTGTGATCTGCCAAAGGGGACATTGTGACATCATAAATCTGCACTGGTCACTCAGGTGACGGACCCTTGCCTATGATCCCCTAAGGGGACATTGCGATATCATAAGTCTGCACTGGTCACCGTGGTGACAGACCCTTGACTGAGGTCTGCCTAAGGGACCATTGTGACATCATAACTCTGCACTGGTTACCCAGGTGACAGGCCCGTGTCTGTCATCTGCCTAAGAGGTCATTGTGACATCATAATTCTGCACTGATCACCCAGGTGACAGACCTTCATCTGTGATATGCCTAAGGGGGCAATGTGACATCATAACTCTGCACTGGTAACCGTGGTGACAGACCCTTTTCTGTGATCTGTCAGAGGGGTCATTGTGACATCACAAATTTGCACTGGCCACCCAGGTGACGGACCCTTTTCTGTGATCTGCCTAAGGGGACATTGTGACTTCATATCCTTGCAATTGTCACCTACGTGCCAGACCCTTGTCATTGATCTGTCTAAGGGGGCATTGTGACATCATAACTCTGCCCTGGTTACCCTTGTGACAGACCCTTGTCTTTGATATGCCTAAGGGGCAATATGACATCATAACCCTGCATTTGTCACCCAGGTGACAGACCCTTGTCTTAGATATGCCTAAGGGGCATTGTGACATCATAACCCTGCACTTGTCACCCAGGTGACAGACCCTTGTCTGTGATCTGCCTAACGGGGTATTGTGACATCATAGCTCTGCAATGGTCACCCAGGTGAAATACCCTTCTCTGAGATCTGCCTAAGGGGGCATTGTGACATCATAACTCTGCACTAGCCACCCTGGTGACCCACCCTTGCCAGTGATCTGCCTAAGGGGGCATTGTGACATCCTAACACTGCACTGGTCAATCAGGTGACATACACTTGTCTCTGATCTGCCTCAGGGGGAATTGTGATATCATAACCCTGCACTGGTCACCCAGGTGACAGACCCTTGTCTGTGATTTGCCTAAGGGGACATTGTGACATCATAACCCTGCACTGGTCACCGTCGTGACAGACCCTTGTCTGTTGTCTGCCTAAGGGGTCATTGTGACATCATAACTCTGCACTGGTCACCCAGGTGAGAGAAAGGTGTCTGTGATCGTCCTAAGGGGGCATTGTGATATCGTAACTCTGCACTGGTCACCCAGGTCACAGAACCTTGTCTTTGATCTTCCTATGTGGGCATTGTGACATCATACCTCTGCACTGGTCACCCAGGTGACAGACCCCTGTCTGTGATATGCCTAAGGGGGCATGGTGACATCATAACTCTGCACTGGTCACCCAGGTGACAGACCCCTGTCTGTGATCTGCCTAAGGGGGCATTTTGACATCATAAATCTTCACTGGTCACCCAGGTGACAGACGCTTCTCTGTGATCTGCCTAAGGAGGAATTGTGACATCATAACTCTGCACTGGTCACCCAGGTGACAGACCCTTGTCAGTGATCTGCCTATAGGGGAATTGTGACATCATAACTCTACACTGGTTACACAGGTGACAGACCCTTGTCTGCGAACTGCCTAAGGGATCATTGTGACATCATAACTCTGCACTGGTCCACCAGGTTGCAGACCCCTCTCTGTGATCTGCCTAAGGGGGCATTGTGACATCATTACTGATCACTGGTCACCCAGGTGACAAACCCGTGTCTGTGATCTGCCTAAGGGGGCATTGTGACATGATAAATATGCACTGGTCACCCATGTGACTGACCCTTGTCCGTGATCTGCCTAAGGGGGCATTTTGACATCATAACTCTATACTGGTCACCCAGGTGACACACCCATGTAGCTGATCTGAATAAGGGGGCATTGTGACATCATAACCCTGCACTGGTCACCCAGGTGAGAGACCCTTGTCTGTGATCTGAATATGGGTGCATTGTGACACCCTAACTCCTCACGGGTCACAGAGGTGACAAACCCATGTCTATGACCTGCCTAAGGGGGCACTGTGACATCATAACTCTGCACTGGTCACCCAGGTGACAGGCCCTCTTCTCAGATCTGCCTAAGGGGGCATTGTAACATCAAAACCCTGCACTGGTCACCCAGGTGACAGACACTTCTATGTGATCTGCCTAAGGGGCATTGTGACATCATAACTCTGCACTGGTCACCCAGGTGACAGATCCTTGTCTGTGATCTGCCTAAGGGGGCATTGTGACATCTTAGCTCTGCACTGGTCACCCAGGTGGGAGACCCTTGTCTGAGACCTGCCTAAATGGGTATTGTGACATCATAACTCTGCACTGATCACCCATTTCACAGACCCTTGTCAGTGATCTGCCTAAGGGGGCATTGTGATATCATATCTTTTCTCTGGTCACCCAGGTGACAGACCCTTGTCTGTGTTATGCGTAAGGGGGCAATGTGATATCATAACACTACATGTGTGTCCTTGGTGACAGATCCTTGACTGTGATCTGCCTAAGGGGTTGTTGTGATATCATAACTCTCCACTGATCACCCAGGTGACAGACCCTTGTCTCTGATCTGCCTAAGGGGGAATTGTGACATCATAATTCTGCACTGGTCACCGTGGTGACAGACCCTTGTCTGTGATCTGTCAGAGGGGGCATTGTGACATCACAACTTTGCACTGGCCACCCAGGTGATGGACGGTTTCCTGTGATCTGCCTAAGGGGACATTGTGACTTCATGTGTCTGCACTTGCCACCCAGGTGAAAGACCCTTGCCTCTGATCTGCATAAGGGGGCATTGTGACATCATAACTCTGCACTGGTCACCCAGGTGGCATGCCCTTGTCTGTGATGTGCCTAAGGGGGCATTGTGACATCATAACTCTGCACTGGTCACCCAGGTGAGAGAACCTTCTCTGTTATCTGCCTATGGGGGCATTGCGACATCATAACTCTGCACTGGTCACCCAGGTGACATAGCATTCTCTTTGATCTGCCTAAGGGCGCATTGTGACCTCATAACTCCGCACTGGTCACCCAGGTGTCAGACCCTTGTCTGTGATCTGCCTAAGGGGGTATTGTGATATCATAACTCTGCACTGTTCACCAAGGTGACAAACCTTTTTGGTGATCTGCCTATGGGAGCATTGTGACACCGTACCTCTGCACTGGTGTCCTTGCTGACAGACCCTTGTCCGTGATCTGCCAATGGGGGCATTGTGTCATCATAACTCTGCACTGGTCACCCAGGTGACAGACCCTTGTCTCCAATCTGCCTGAAGGGGCATTGTGACATCATAACCCTGCACTGGTCACCCAGGTTACAGACCCTTGTCTGTGATTTGCCTAAGGGAGCATTGTGACATCATAACCCTGCACTGGTCACCCAGGTGTCAGACCCTTGTCTGTGATCTGCCTAAGTGGGCATTGTGATATCATAACTCTGCACTTGTCACCCAGGTGACAGACCCTTGTCTTTGAAATGCCTATGGGGCATTGTGACTTCATAACTCTGCACTGGTCAACCTGGTGACGAACCTTGTCCGTGATCTGCCTAAGAGGGCATTATGATGTCATAACTCTGCATTGGTCACTCAGGTGACAGACCCTTGTCTCTGATCAGCCTAAGGGGGCATTGTGACATCATAACACTACACGGGTCACCCAGGAGACAGACCCTTTTCTGTGATCTGCTTAAGGGGGCATTGTGACTTCATAATTCTGCTCTCGTCACCGTGGTGACAGACCCATGTCTGTGATCTGCCTAAGGGGGCATTGTGACATCACAACTGTGCACTGGTCACCCAGGTGACAGAACCTTGTCTGTGATCTGCCTAAGGGGGCATTGTGACATCATAAATCTAAACTGGTCAACCAGGTTAAAGACCCTTTTCTGTGATCTGACTATGGGGTCATTGTGACTTCCTAACTCCGCACGGGTCACAAAGGTGACAGACCCTTGTCTAGGATCTGCCTAAGGGGGAATTGTGACATCATAACACTGCACTGGTCAACCAGTTGACAGACCCTTGTCTGTGATCTCACTAATGGGTTATTGTGACATCATAACTCTGTTCTGGACACCCAGGTGACAGACCACTGTCTGTGATCTGCCTAAGGGGGCATTGTGACAACATAACCCTGCACTGGTCACCGAGGTGTAAGACCCTTGTCTGTGATCTGCCTAAGGGGGCATTGTGATATCGTGACTCTTCTCTCGTCACCCAGGTGACAGACCCTTGTAGGTGATCGGTCTAAGGGGGCGTTGTGACATCATAACTCTGAACTGGTCACCCAGGAGACAGACCCTTGTCTGAGGTCTGCCTAAGGGGGCATTGTGACATCATAACTCTGCACTGGTCACCTAGGTTACAGACCCCTGTCTGTGATCTGCCTAAGGGGGCATTGTGATATCATGACTCTGCAATCGTCACCCAGGTGACAAAACCTTGTCTGTGATATGCCTAACGGGGCATTGTGACATGATAACTCTGCATCGGTCACCCTGGTGACAGACCATTGCCTGTGATCTGCCTAAGGGCGCATTGTGACATCATAACTCTGCACTGCTCACCCAGTTGCCAAACCCTTGTCTCTGATCTGACTAAGGGGGCATTGTGACATCATAACTCTGCGCTTGTCACACAGGGGAGAGACCCTTGTCTCTGATCTGCCTAAGGGGATATTGTGACATCATAAATCTGCGCTGGTCACCCAGGTGAGAGAACCTTGTCTGTGATCTGCCTAAGGGGGCATTGTGACATCATAATTCTTCCCTGGACACCGAGGTGACAGACCCTTGTCTGTGATCTGCCTAAGGGGGCATTGTGGCATGATAACTCTGCGCTGGTTTCCCAGGTGACAGGCCCTTGTCTTTGATCTGCCTAAGGGGGCATTGTGATATCATAACTCTGCGCTGGTCACCCAAGTGACGGACCCTTGTCTCTGATCTGCCAAAGGGGTCATTGTGACATCACAACCCAGCACCTGTCACCCAGGTGACAAAACCTTCTTTGTGATCTGCCTAAGGGGTCATTGTGACATCATAAGCCAGCACTGGTTACCCAGGTGACAGACCCTTGTCTGTGATCTGCCTAAGGTGGCATTTTGACATCAGAACTCTACACTGGTCACCCAGGTGACAGAACCTTGTCTACGATGTGCCTAAAGTGGCATTGTGACATCATAACTCTGCACTGGTCACTCAGGTGCAGACCCTTGCCAGTGATTTGCCTAAGGGGGCATTCTCACATAATAACTCTACACTGGTCACCCTTTTGACAGACCCTGGCCCATGATCTGCCAAAGGGGACATTGTGACATCATAACTCTGCACTGGTCACCAAGGTGACAGATCCTTGTCTGTGATCTGCCTAAGGGGGCATTGTGACATCATAACCCTGCGCTGGTCACCCATGTGACAGGCCCTTGTCTGTGATCTGCCTAAGGGGGAATTGTGATATCATAACTCTGCACTGGTCACCCAGGTGACAGGCCCTTAACTGTGATATGCCTAACGGGGCATTGTGATGTAATAACTCTGCACTGGTCACACTGGTGACAGACACCTGCCCGTGATCTGCCTACGGGGCATTGTGACATGATAACTCTGCACTGGTCACCGAGGTGAGAGACCATTGTCTTTGATCTGCCTAAGGGGGCATTGTGACCTCATAAATCTGCACTTGTCACCTTGGTGACAGACCCTGGACTCGGATCTGCATAAGGGGCCGTTGGGACATCATAACTCTGCAGTGGTCACCAAGGTGAAAGACCCTTGTCTAGGATCTACCTAAGGGAGCATTGTGACATCATAACTCTGCATTGGTCACCCAGGTGAAAGACCCTTCTCTGCGATGTGCCTATCGGGCATTGTGACATCATAACTCCACATGGGTCACCTAGGTGACAGACTCTTGTATGTGATCTGTCTAAGGGGGAATTGTGTCATCACAACTCTGTACTTGTCACCCAGGTGAGAGACCCTTGACTTCGATCTGCCTAAGGGGTCATTGTGACATCATAACGCTGCACAGGTCCCCCAGGTGACAGACCCTTGTCTGTGATCTGCCTAAGGGGGCACTGTGACATCATAACGCTTCACTGCTCACCCAGGTGACAGACCCTTGTCTGTGATCTGCCTAAGGGAGCATTGTGACATCATATCTCTGCATGGGTCACCCAGGTGAGAGACGCTTGTGTGTGATCTGCCTAACGGTGTATTGTGGCATCATAACCCCGCACTGGTCACCGAGGTGACAGAACCATGTCTCTGATCTGCCTAAGTCTGCATTGTGACATCATAACTCTTCACTGGTCACCCAGGTGACAGACCCTTGTCTGCGATCTGCTTAATGGGGCTTTGTGACAACATAACTCTGCACTGGTCACCCAGGTGACAGACCCTTGTCTGTAATCTGCATAAGGGGGCATAGTGACATCATAACTCTGCACTGGTCACCGAGGTGACAGACCCATGTCTTTGATCTGCCTAAGGGGACATTGTGACATCATAAATCTGCACTTGTCACTTTGGTGACGGACCCCTGACTGTGATCAGCCTATGGCGCCATTGTGACATCATAGCACTACACTGGTCACCTAACATACAGACCCTTCTCTGTGATCTGCCTAAGGGTGCATTGTGACATCATGATTCTGCACTGGTCACCCAGGTGACAGACCCTTGTCTTTGATGTGCCTAAGTGGGCATTGTGACATCATAACTCTGCACTGGTCACCCAGGTGACTGAACCTTACTTGTGATCTGCCTAAGGGGGCATTGTAACGTCATAACTCTTCACTGAGAACCCAGGTGGAAGGCCCTTGTCTGTGATCTGCCTAAGGGGGCATTATAACATCATAACTCTGCACTGGTCACATAGGAGACAGACCATTGTCTGTGATCTGCCGAAGGGTGCAATGTGACATCGTAACTCTGCATTGGTCACCCAGGTGGCAGACCCTTGCCTGAGATCTGCCTAAGGTGGCATTGTGACGTAGTAACTCTGCACTGGGCTCCCAGGTGACTGACCCTTGTCTTTGATCTGCCAAAGTTGGCATTGTGAAATCATAACTCTGAATGGGTCACCCAGGTGACAGGCCCTTGTCTGTGATCTGCCTATGGGGGCATTGAGACATCATAACTCTGCACTGGTCACCCAGGTGAAAGACCCTTACTTTTGATCTGCCTAAGGGGTCAGTGTGACATCATAATTCTGCACTGGTCACCTAGGTGACAGACCCTTGACTGTGATCTGCCTAAGGGGGAATTTTGACGTCATAACTATGCACTGGGCAGTCAGGTGGCAAGCCCTTGTCTGTGATCTCCCTAAGGGGTTATTGTGACATGATAACCGTGCACTGGTCACCCAGGGGACTGACCCCTGTTTATGATCTGACTAAATGAACATTGTGACATCATAACACCACACTGGTTACGCAGGAGACAGACCCTTGTCTGTTATCTGCCTAAGGGGGCATTGTAACATCATAACTCTGCATGGGTCACCCAGGTGACAGACACTTGTCTGTGATCTGCCTAAGGGGGCATTGTGACATCATAACCCTGCACTGGTCACCCACGTGACAGTCCCTTGCTGATGACCTGCCTAAGGAGGCATTGTGACGTCATAACTCTTTACTGGGCACGCAGGTGAGACGCTCTTGTCTGTGATCTCCCTAAGGGGGCGTTCTGACTTCATAACTCTGCACTGGTCTCAGAGGTTACAGACCATTGTCTGTGATCTGCCTAAGGGGCCATTGTGACATCGTAACTCTGCAATGGTCACCCAGGTGACAGACCTTTGCCAGTGATCTGCCTAAGGTGGCACTGTGACATCATAACTCTTCTCTGGTCACTCAGGTGACAGACCCTTTTCTGTGATCTGGCTAAGGTGGCATTGTGACATCATAACACTGCATGGGTCACCCAGGTGACAGGCACTTGTCTGTGATCTGCCTAAGGGAGCATTGGGACATCATAACTCTGCACTGGTCACCCAGCTGAAAGACAATTATCTTTGATCTGCCTAACGGGGCATTGTGACATCATAACTCTGCACTGGTCACCGAGGTGACAGACCGTTGTCTTTGATCTGCCTAAGGGGGCATTGTGAAATCATAAATCTGCACTGGTCACCTTGGTGTCAGACCCTTGTCTGTGTTCTGCGTGAGGGGCCCTTGTGACATCATAACTCTGCGCTGATCACCCAGGAGACAGACCCTTTTCTGTCGTCTGCGGAAGGGGGCATTGTGACATCATAAATCTGCATTTGTCACTATGGTGACAGACCCAGGTCTGTGATCTGCCTAAGGGTGCATTGTGACATCAAAACTCGGCAGTGGTCACCCATGTGACAGACCCTTGTCTGTGATCTGCCTAAGGGGGCATTGTGACATCATAACTCTGCGCTGTTCACCCAGGTGACAGACCTTTGTCTGTCATCTGTCGAAGGTGGCATTGTGACTTCCTAACTCTGCATTGGCCACCCAGATGACAGACCCATGTCTTTGATATTCCTAAGGGGCATTGTGACATCATAAATCTGCACTGGTCACCGTGGTGAGAGACCCTTGTCGGTGATCTGCCTAAGGCGCCATTGTGACATCAAAACTCTGCAGTGGTCACCCAGGTGACAGACCCTTGTCTGTGATCTGCCTAAGGGGGCATTGGGACATTATAAATATGCACTGGTACCCCAGGTGACAAACCTTAGACTTTGATCTTCCTAAGGGGCATTGTGACAACATAACTCTGCTCTGGCCACCCAGATGACAAACCCTTGTTTGTGACCTTCTTAAGAGGGCATTGTGTCATCATAACTCTCCACTGGTCACCCAGGTGACAGACCCTTCCCTGTGATCTGCCTAACGGGGCATTGTAACGTCAAAACTCTGCACTGGGCCCCCAGGTGGCAGGCCCTTTTCTGTGATCTGCCTAAGGGGGAATTGTGGCATCATAACTCTGCACTTATCACCCAGGTGACAGACCCTTTTCTTTGATCTGCCTAATGGGGCACTGTGACATTGTAACTGTGCCCTGATCACCCAGGTGACAAACCCTTGTCTGTGATCTGCCTAAGGGGACATTGCAACATCATAACTCTGCACTGGTCACGCAGTTCAGAGACCCTTTTCTGTGATCTGCCTAAGGTGGCATTGTATCATCATAAGTGCTTGGGCCAACCAGGTGACAGGCCCTGGTCTGTGATCTGTCTGTGCGGGCATTGAGACATGATGACTCTGCACTGGTCACCCAGGTGAAAGACCTTGTCTTTGATCTGCCTAAGGCGGCATTGTGACATCATAAATCTGCACTGGTCACCGAGGTGTCAGAACCTTGTCTTTGATCTGCCTAAGGGGGCATTGTGACATCATAAATCTGCACTGGTCTCATTGGTGACAGACCATAGTCTCTGATCAGCATAATGGGCCATTGTGACATCATAACTCTGCGCTGGTCACCCAGGTTACAGACCCTTGTCTGACATCTGCCGCAGAGGTCATTGAGACATCATTACTCTGCAATGGCCACCCAGGTTACAGACCCTTGTCTGTGATCTGCCTAAGGGGCCATTGTGACAACATAACTTTGCACTGGTCACCCAGGTGACAGGCCCTTGTCTGAGATCTGCCTAAGTTGATATTTTGACATCATAACTCTGCACTGGTCACCCAGGTGACAGACCCTTGTCTGTGATCTGCCTAAGGGGGCATTGTGACATCATAATTCTTCCCTGGACACCGAGGTGACATGGCCTTGTCTTTGATCTGCCTAAGGGGGCATTGTGACATGATAACTCTGCGCTGGTTTCCCAGGTGACAGGCCCTTGTCTTTGATCTGCCTAAGGGGGCATTGTGATATCATAACTCTGCGCTGGTCACCCAAGTGACGGACCCTTGTCTCTGATCTGCCAAAGGGGTCATTGTGACATCATAACCCAGCACCGGTCACCCAGGTGACAAAACCTTCTTTGTGATCTGCCTAAGGGTTCATTGTGACATCATAAGCCAGCACTGGTTACCCAGGTGACAGACCCTTGTCTGTGATCTGCCTAAGGTGGCATTTTGACATCAGAACTCTACACTGGTCACCCAGGTGACAGAACCTTGTCTACGATGTGCCTAAGGTGGTATTGTGACACCATAACTCTGCACTGGTCACTCAGGTGCAGACCCTTGCCAGTGATTTGGCTAAGGGGGCATTCTCACCTAAAAACTCTACACTGGTCACCCTTTTGACAGACCCTGGCCCGTGATCTGCCAAAGGGGACATTGTGACATCATAACTCTGCACTGGTCACCAAGGTGACAGATCCTTGTCTGTGATCTGCCTAAGGGGGCATTGTGACATCATAACCCTGCGCTGGTCACCCATGTGACAGGCCCTTGTCTGTGATCTGCCTAAGGGGGAATTGTGATATCATAACTCTGCACTGGTCACCCAGGTGAAAGAACCTTGTCTGTGATCTGCCTAAGGGGGCATTGTGACATCAGAAGCCTGCACTGGTCACCCGCGTGACAGGCCCTTGTCTGTTATCTGCCTAAGGGGGCATTGTGATAATATTACTCTGCACTGGTCACCCAGGTGACAGGCCCTTAACTGTGATATGCCTAACGGGGCATTGTGATGTAATAACTCTGCACTGGTCACAGTGTTGACAGACACCTGCCCGTGATCTGCCTGCGGGGCATTGTGACATGATAACTCTGCACATGCCACCCAGGTGACAGACCCTTGTCTTGGATCTGCCTAAGTGGACATAGTGATATCATATCTCTGCACTGGACACCCCAGTGAGAGACCCTTGTCTTTGATCTGCCTAAGGGGGCATTGCGACATCATATCTCTGCACTGGTCACCCAGGTGACAGACCCTTGTCTGGGATCTGCCTATTTGGGCCTTGTGACATCATAACCCTTCACTGGACATGCAGTTGACAGACCCTTGACTTTGATTTGCCTAAGGTGGCATTGTGACACCATAGCTCTGCACTGGTAACGCAGGTGACAGACCCTTGTCTGTGATATGCGTAACGGGCCATTGTATCATCATAATTCTGCGCTGGGCACCCAGGTGACAGACCCTTGTCTGCCATCTGCCGAAGCGGGCATTGTGACATCATAACCCTGCACTGGAAACCCAGGTGTCAGATCCTTGTCTTTGATCTGCCTAAGGGGCATTGTGACATCATAACTCTGCACAGGTCACGGTGGTGACTGACCCCTGTCTGTGATCTGCCTAAGGGGCCATTGTGACCTCATAAATCTGCGCTGGTCACCCAGGTGAAAGACCCTTGTCTGTGATCTGGCTAAGGTGGCATTGTGACAACATAATAATGCACTCGTCACCCAGGTGACAGACCCTTGTCCTTGATCTGCCTAAGTGGGCATTCTGACATCATAAACCTGCACTGGTCACACAGGTGACAGAGCCTTGTCTGTGATCTGCCTAATGGGGCATTATGACATCATAACTCTGCACTGGACACCCTGGTGGCAGGCCCTTGTCTGTGATCTGCCTAAGGGGTCATTGTGACATCGTAATTGTGCACTGAGCACTCAGGAGACAGGCCATTGTCTGAGATCTGCCTAAGGGGTCATTGTGATATAATACGTCTGTGCTGGTCACCCAGGTGACAGACCGTTGTCTGTGATCTGGCTAAGGGGGCATTGTGACATCATAACTCTACACGGAGCACCCAGGAGACAGGCCCTTGTCTGTCATCTGCCTAAGAGGGCATTGTGACATCTTAACTCTGAACTGGGCACCCAGGTGACAGGTTCTTTTGTGTGATCTGCCTAAGGGGGCATTGTGACATCCTAACTCTGCACTGGGCACTGTGGTGACAGACCCTTGTCTGTGATCAGTCAAAGGAGGCATTGTTACATCACAACTGTGCAATGGTCACACAGGTGACAGACCATTGTCTGTGATCTGCCTGAGGGGGCTTTGTGACATCATAACTCTGCACTGCTCACCCAGGTGTCAGACCCTTTTCTGTGAACTGTCTAAGAGGGAATTGTGGCATCATAACTCTTCACTGGTAACCCAGGTGACCGATCTTTGTCTGTGATCTCCCTAAGGGGGCATTGTGACATCATAACTCTGCACTAGACACGCAGGTGACACACCCTTGTCTGTGATATGCCTAAGGATGTATTGTGACATCCTAACTGTTCACTGGAAACCCAGGTGACAGATCATTTTCTGTGATCTGCCTAAGGGGGCATTGTGACATCATAACTCTGCACTGGGCACCAAGGTGGAAGGACCCTATCTGTGATCTGCCTAAGGGGGCATTGTGACGTCATAATTCTGCACTGAGTACTCAGGAGACAGGCCCTTGTCTGTGATCTCCCTAAGGGGTCATTGTGACATCTTAGGTCAGCGCTGGTCAACCAGGTGACCGACCCTTGTGTGTGATCTTGCTAAGGGCGCATGGTGACATCATAACACAGCACTGCCACCGGGATGACAGACCCATGTCTGTGATCTGCTTAAGGGTGCATTGTGACATCATAAGTGTGCACTGGTCACCCAGGTCTCGGACCCTTGTGTGTGATCTGCCTAAGGGGGCATTGTAACATCATAACTCTGAACTGGGCACCCAGGTGACATGTCCTTGTCTGAGATGTGCCTAAGGGGGGATTGTGACATCATAACTCTGCTCGGGTCACCCAGATGACAGGACCTTGTCTGTGATCTGCCTAAGGGGGCATTGTGACATCATAACTCTGCACGGGTCACCCAGGTGACAGGCCCTTCTCTGTGATCTCCGTAAGGGGGCATTATGACATCACTACACTGTACGGGTCACCCAGGTGACAGACCCTGTCTGTGATCTGCCTAAGGGACATTGTGACATCATAACTCGCACGTGTCACTCAGATGACAGACCTTTCCCTTTGATGTGCCTAAGGGGGCATTGTGACATCATAATTCTGCACGGGTCACCCAGGTGACAGACCCTTGACTGTGTTCTGCCTCACGGGGTTTTGTGACATCATAAGTCTGCTCTGGTCACCCAGGTGACACACCCTTGTCTGTGGTCTGACTAAGGGGGCCTTGTGACATCATAACTCGGCACTGGTCACTCAGATGACAGACCTTTTTCTGAGATCTGTCTAAGGGGGCATGGTGACATCATAACTGTGCACTGGACACCCAGGTGACAGACCCTTGTCTGTGATCTCCCTAAGGGGCATTGTGACATTATAAATCTTGACTGGTCCCCCAGGTGACAAACCGTTGACTGTGATCTGCCTAAGGGGGCAATGTGACATATTAACTCTGCACTGGTCACCCAGGTGACAGACCCTTCTCTGAGATCTGCCTAAGGGGACATGGTGGCATCATAACTGTGCACTGGACACCCAGGTGACAGACACTTGTCTGTGATCTGCCAAAGGGGCATTGTGACATCATAACTCTGCACTGGTCACCCAGATGACAGACCCTTGTCTTTGATCTGCCAAATGGGGTATTGTGATATCATAATTCTGCACAGGTCACCCAGGTCACAGACCCTTGTCTGTGATCTGCCTAAGCGGGCATTTTAACATCATAACTCTGCACAGGTCACCCTGGTGACTGGCTCTTGTCTGTGATCTGCCTAAGGGGCCATTGTGACATCATAAATCTGCACTGGTCACCCAGGTGAAAGACCCTTGCCTGTGATCTGTCTAAGGGGCATTGTGACAACATAATTATTCAGTGGTCACCCAGATGACATACCCTTGTCTTTGATCTGCCTAAGTGGGCATTCTGTCATCATAACTCTGCACGGGTCACTCAAGGGACAGAAGGTTGACTGTGATTTGCCTAAGGGGCTTTGTGACATCATACGTCTGCTCTGGTCACCCAGGTGACACACCCTTGTCTGTGACCGCCTAAGGGGGCCTTGTGACATCATAACTCTGCACTGGTCACCCACGTGACAGACCCTTCTCTGAGATCTGCCTAAGGGGACATGGTGGCATCATAACTGAGCACTGGACACCCAGGTGACAGACACTTGTCTGTGATCTGCCTAAGCGGGCATTGTGACATTATAACACTTCACTGGTCACCCAGGTGACAAAACCTTGTCTGTGATCTGCCTAAGGCGGCAATGTGACATCTTAACACTGCACTGGTCACCCTTGTGACATACCCTTGTTGGTTATCTGCCTAAGGGGGCATTGCGACATCATAACTCTGCACTGGTCACCCAGGTGACAGACCCTTTTCTGTGATCAGCCTAAGGGGCATTGTGACATCATAAGTCTTCACTGGACACCCAGATGACAGACTCTTGTCTTTGATCTGCCTAAGGGGGCATTGTGACATCATAATTCTGCACGGGTCACCCAGGTGACAGACCCTTCTCTGTAATCTGCCTAAAGGGCCATTGTGACATCATAACTCTGCACTGGTCACCGTGGTGACAGACCCTTTTCTGTGATCTGCCTGAGGGGCCATTGTGACATAGTATATCTTCTCTGGTCACCCAGGTGAAAGACTCTTGCCTGTGATCTGCCTAAGGGGGCATTGTGACAACATAATTATGCAGTGGTCATCCATGTGACAGACCCTTGTCTTGATCTGCCTAAGTGGGCATTCTGACATCAAAGCTCTGCACTGGTCACTCAGGTGACAGACTCTTGTCGGAGATCTGCCTAAGGGGGCGTTGTGACATCATACGTCTGCTCTGGTAATCCAGGTGGCAGGACCCTGTCTGTGATCTGCCTAAGGGGTATTGTGACATCATAATTCTGCACGGGTCACCGAGGTGACAGACCCTTCTCTGTAATCTGCCTAAAGGGACATTGTGACATCATAACTCTGCACTGGTCACCGTGGTGGCAGACCCTTGTCTGTGATCTGCCTGAGGGGCCCTTGTGACATAGTAAATCTTTTCTGGTCACCCAGGTGAAAGACTCTTGCCTGTGATCTGCCTAAGGGGGCATTGTGACAACATAATTATGCAGTGGTCATCCATGAGACAGACCCTTGTCTTGATCTGAGTAAGTGGGCATTCTGACATCAAAGCTCTGCACTGGTCACTCAGGTGACAGACTCTTGTCGGAGATCTGCCTAAGGGGGCGTTGTGACATCATACGTCTGCTCTGGTAATCCAGGTGGCAGGACCCTGTCTGTGATCTGCCAAAGGGGGCATTGTGACGTCATAATTCTGCACTGAGCACTCAGGAGACAGCCCCCTGTCTGTGATCTCCCTAAGGGGTCATTGTGACATACTATATCAGCGCTGGTCACCCAGGTGACAGACCCTTGTGTGTGATCTTGCTAAGGGCGCATTGTGACATCATAACTCAGCACTGGCACCGAGATGACAGACCCTTCTCTGTGATCTGCCTAAAGGGGCTTTGTGACGTCATAACTCTATACTCGTCTCCGAGGTGTCAGAACCTTGTCTTTGATCTGCATAAGGGGGCATTGTGACATCATACCCCTGCACTTGTCGCCTAGGTGACACGCCCTTGACTGTGATCTACCTAAGGGTGCATTTTGACATCATAACTCTGCACTGGGCGCCCAGGTGACAGGCCCTTGTCTGTGATCTGCCTAAGTGGGCACTGTGACATCATAACTCTGCACTGGTCATCCAGGTGACAGACCCTTGCCTGTGGTCTCCCTAAGGGGGCATTGTGACATCATAACTCTGCCTGGTCACCCTTTTGACAGACACTATTTCGTTATCTGCCTAAGGGGGAATTGTGACATCATAAGTCTGCACTGGTCACCCAGGTGATAGACCCTTGTCTGTGATCTGCCTAATGGGGCACTGTGACATCATAAGTCTGCACTGGTCACCCTGGTGACAGACACTTGTCTGTGATCTGCCTAAGGGTGCATTGTGACATCATAACTCTGCTCTCGTTACCCAGGTGACTGACACTTCTGTGTGATGTGCCTAAGGGGGCACTGTGACATTATAACTCTGCAGTAGTCACACAGGTGACAGACCCTTGTCTGTGATCTGACTAAGGGGGCTTTCTGACATCATAACTCTGCGCAGGTCACACAGGTGTCAGACCCTTGTCTGTTATCTGCCTAAGGGGGCATTGTGCCATCGTAACTCTGCAATGGTCACCAAGGTGGCAGACCCTTGCCTGTGATCTGCCTAAGGTGGCATTGTGACATCAAAACGCTGCACTGGACACCCAGGTTACATGCCCTTTTCTTTGATCTGCCTAAGGGGACATTGTGACATCATAACTCTGCACTGGTCACCCAGGTGACAGACCCTTGTTTTTGATCTGCCTTAGAGGGCTTTGTGACATCATAAATCTGCATGGGTCACCCAGGTGACAGGCCCTTTTCTGTGGTCTGCGTATGGGGGCACTGAGACATAACTCTCCACTGGTCACCCAGGTGACAGACCCTTGTTTGTGATCTGCCTAAGGGGCCATTGTTACATCATAACTCTGCACTTGACACCCAGCTGACAGACCATTGTCTTTGATCTGCCTAAGGGGGCATTGTGACATCATAACTCTGCACTTGTCACGCAGGTGAAAGACCCTTCTCTTTGAACTGCCTAAGGTTGCATTGTGACATCATAACACTGCACTGGTCACCCAGGTGACAGACCCTTGCCTGTGATCTGCCTAAGGGAGTATTGTGACGTCATAACTCTGCACTGGTCACACAGGTGACAGGCCATTGTCTGTGATCAGCCTAAGTGTGCATTATGATTTCATAACGCTCTACTGGGCACCCAGGTGACAGGCCCTTGTATTTGATTTGCCTAAGGGGGCGTTGTGACATCGTAACTCTGCAGTGGTCCCCCAGGTGACAGACCTTTCTCTGTGATCTCCCTAATTGAGCATTGTGACATCATAACTCTGCGCTGGTCACCCAGGTGTCAGACCCTTGTCTGTCATCTGCCGAAAGGGGCATTGTGACATCATAACTCTGCACTGGTCACCCAGGTGACAGACCCTTGTATCTGATCTGCCTTTGGGGGCATTGTGACATCATAACTCTGCACTGGTCACCCAGTTGACAGACCCTTGTCTGTGATCTGCCTAATGGGGCACTGTGACATCATAACTCTGCACTGGTCACCCCGGTGACAGACCCTTGTCTGTGATCTGCCTAAGGGTGCATTGTGACATCATAACTCCGCTCTCGTGACCCAGGTGACAGACCCTTCTATGTGATGAGCCTAAGGGGCATTGTGACATTATAACTCTGCAGTGGTCACACAGGTGACAGATACTTGTCTGTGATCTGACTAAGGGGGCATTGTGACATCATAACTCTGCAATGGTCACCCAGGTGACAGATCCTTGTTCATGATCTCCCTAATGGGGCATTGTGACAGCATAACCCTGCACTGGTCACCCTTGTGTCAGACCTTTTTTCGTTATCTGCCTAAGGGGGCATTGTGACATCATAACTCTGCACTGGTCACCCAGGTAACAGACCCTTGTCTGTGATGTGCCTAATGAGGCACTGTGACATCATAACTGCTCTCGTCACCCAGATGACAGACCCTTCTCTGTGATCTGCCTAAGGGGGCATTGTGACATTATAACTCTGCAGTGGTCACACAGGTGACAGACCATCGTCTGTGATCTGCCTAAGGGGGCATTGTGACATCATAACACTGCACCCGTTACCCTGGTGACACATTGTTGACTATGATCTGCCTAAGGGGGCATTGTGACATCATACATCTGCACTGGTCACCCAGGTGACAGACCCTTGTCCGTGATCTGCCTAAGGGGGCATTGTGACATCATAGCACTGCACAGCTCACCCAGGTCACACACCCTTGTGTGTGATCTGCCTAAGGGGGCATTATGACATGAGAGCTCCGCAGTGGTCACCCAGGTGACAGACGCGTGTCTGTGATCTTCCTAAGGGGGCATTGTGACATCGTAACACTTCACTGGTCACCGTGTTGACAGACCGTGTTCTGTGATCTGCCTAAGGGGGCTTTGTGAAATCATAACTCTGCACGGGTCACTCAAGTGAGAGTACCTTGTCTGTGATCTCCCTAAGGGTTCACTGTGACATCATAAATGTGCACGAGTCACCCTGGTGACAGAACCTTGTCTTTGATCTGCTTGAGTGGGCATTGTGACATCATAACTCTGCATTGGTCAGCTAGGTGACGGACCTTTTTCTTTGTTCTGCCTTACTGGGCATTGTGACATCATACCTCTGCACTGGTCACCCTTGTGGCAGACCCTTTTTCGTTATCTGCCTAAGGGGGCATTGTGACATCATACCACTGCACTGGACACCCCGATGACAGACCCTTGTCTGTGATCTGCCTAAGGGGTCATTGTGACAATAAAAGTCTGCACTGGTAACCCAGGTGACAGACCCTTGCCTGTCATCTGCGTAAAGGGGCATTGAGACATCATAACTCTGCACGTGCTACCCAGGTGACAGACCCTTGTCTGTGATCTGCCTAAGGGGGCATTGTGACCTCTTAACTCTGCACTATTCACCCACGTGGCAGACCCTTGTCCGTGATCTGCTAAGGGGGCATTGTGACATCATAACACTCCACTGGTCACCCAGGTCACAGACCCTGGCCTGCGATCTGCCTCAGGGGGCATTGGGACATAATAGCGCTGCACTGGTCACCCAGCTGACAGACCCTTGTCTGTGATCTGCCTAAGGGGGCATTGTGATAGCATAACTTTGCACTACCGACCGTGGTGACAGACCCTTTTCTGTGATCTGCCTTCAGGGGCATTGTGACATCATAACTCTGCACTCTTCAGCCAGGTGAAAGAAACTTGTCTGTGATCTATCAAAGGGGGAATTTTGACTTCATAACTCTACACTGGCCACCCAGGTGACAGATCCTTGTCTGTGTTCTGCCTATGGGACCATTGTGACATCATAACTGCACGGGTCACCCAGGAGACAGACCCTTGACTGTGATCTGCCTAAGGGTTACTTGTGACATCATAACTGTGCAGGAGTCACCCTGGTGACAGAACCTTGACTGTGACCAGCTTAAGTGGGCATTGTGACGTCATAACTCTGCACTGGTCAGCTAGGTGACCGACCCTTTTCTTTGTTCTGCCTAAGGGGGCATTGGGACATCATAAGTCTGCTGTCAACACACAGGTGACAGACCACTGTATTTGATCTTCCTAAGGGGGCATTGTGACACCATAACTCTGCACTGGTCACCCAGGTGGAAGACCCTTCTCTGTGAGCTGCCTGAGGGGGCATTTGGACATCATAACTCTGCACTCGACACCCAGGTTACAGACCCTGGCCTGTGATCTCCCTAAGGGAGCATTGTGACGACATAACTGTGCACTGGTCACACAGGAGACAGGAACTTGTCTGTGATCGGCCTAAGGGTGCATTGTGACTTCATAACTCTGCATTGGGCACCCGAGGCACGGACCCTTGTCTTTGATTTGCCTAAGGGGGCATTGTGACATCAGAACACTGCACTTGTCACCCAGGTGACAGACCCTTGACCGTGTGCTGCCTAATGGGGCATTGTGACATCATAACTGTGCAGTGGTCACCCAGGTGACAGACCCTTGTCTGTGATCTGCCTAAGGGGGTATTGTGACATCATAACTCTGCACTGGTCACCCAGGTGAAAGACCCTTCTCTTTGATCTGCCGAAGGGGGCATTGTGACATCATAACTGTGCAGTGGTCACCCAGGTGACAGACACTTGTGTTTGATCTGCCTAAGGGTGCATTGTGACATAACTCTGCACTGGCCACCCAGGTGACAGACCCTTGACGTTGAGCCGCCTACGGGGGCATTGCGACATCATAACCCTGCACTGGTTACCCAGGTGACAGACATTTGCCAGTGATCGGCCGAAGGGGGCATTCTGACGTCATAACTCTGCCCTGGGCACCCAGGTGGCAGGCCGTTGTCTGTGATCTGTCAAAGGGGGCTTTGTGACATCATAACTCTGCACTGGACACCCAGATGACAGACTCTTGTCTTTGATGTGCCTAAGGGTGCATTGTGACATAACTCTGCACTGGTCAACCATGTGACAGACCATTGTCTGTGATCTGCCTAAGGTGGCATTGTGACATCATATCTCTGCATGGGTCACTCAGGTGACAGTCCCTTGTCTGTGATTTGCCTATGGGGGCATTGAGACATGATAAGTCTGCACTGGTCACCCATGTGAAGGACCCTTGTCTTTGATCTGCCTAAGGGGGCGTTGTGACATCATACATCTACATTGGTCACCGTGGTGACAGACCCTTGTCTAAGATCTACGTAAGGGGCCATTGTGAGATCGTAACTCTGCATTGCTCACCCAAGTGGCAGACGCTTGCCTGTGATCTGCCTATGGGCGCATTGAGACATCATAACACTGCACTGGCCACCCAGGTGAAAGACCCTTACCTTGGATCTGCCTAAGGGGGCATTGTGGCATCATAACTCTGCACCGGACACCCAAGTGACAGACCCTTGTCTCTGATCTGTCTAAGGGGGCATTGTGACATCATAACTCTGCATTGTTCACCCAGGTGACAGACCCTTGTCTGAGAGCTGCCTAAAGGGGCAATGTGACATCAAAACTCTGCACTGGTCACCCAGGTGACCGACCCCTGTCTTTGATCTGCCTAAGGGGTCATTGTGACATCATAACTCTGCACTGGTCAACCAGGTGACAGATCCTTTTCTGTGAGCTGCCTGAGGGGGCATTGTGACATCATAATACTGCACTGGCCACCCAGGTGACAGACCCATGTGTGAGATTTGCCTAAGAGGGCATTGTGACATCATACCACTTCACTGGTATCCCATGTGACAGACCCTTTTCTGTGATCCGCCTAATGTGGCATTGTGACATCATAACTCTGCACTGGTCACCCAGGTGACAGACCATTGTCTGTGATAAGCGCTAGGCGGAATTGTGACATCATAACTCAACACTGGTCACCAAGGTGACAGACTCCTGTGTTTGATCTGCCTAAGGGGGCATTGTGACATCATACCTCTGCACTGGTCACCCAGGTGACAGACCCTTGTCTTTGATCTCCCTAAGGAGGCATTGTGACACCATAAATCTGCACTGGTCACCCAGGTGGCGGACCAAGGTCTGTGATCTGACTAAGGGTGCATTGTGACATCATAACTCTGCATTGGTCACCCAGGTGACAGACCCTGGCCTGTGATCTGCCTAAGGGGCAATGTGACATTGTAACCCTGCACTGGTCACCCAGGTGACAGACCCTTGTCTGTGATCTGCCTAAGCAGGAATTGTGACATCATAACTCTGCACTGGCCAACCAGGTGAGACACCCTTGTCTGTGAGCTGCGTAAGGGGGCATTGTGACATCATAATTCTGCCCTGGTCACCCAGGTGACAGACCCTTGTCTTTCATCTGCCTAAGTGGGCATTGTGACATCATAACTCTGCACTGGTCACCCAGGTGGCAGACCCTTGTCCGTGATCTGCCAAAGGGGGAATTGTGACTTCATAAATCTGCACTGGTCACCCAGGTGACAGACCCTTGTCTCTGATCTGGCTTAGTGGGCATTGTGACATCATAACTCTGCACTTGTCACCCAGGTGACAGCCCCTTGTCTGCAAACTGCCTAAAGGGGCATTTTGACATCATAACTCTGCGCTGGTCACCCAGGTGACAGACCCTTTTCTGGGATCTGCCTAAGGGGGCATTGTGACATCATAACTCTGTGCTGGTCACCGAGGTGACAGACTCTTGTCTGTGATCTTCCTAAGGGGGCATTGTGACATCATAACTCTGCACTGGTAACTGTGGTGAAAGACCGTTGTCTGTGAACTGCCTAAGGGGACACTGTGACATCATAACTCCGCACTGATCACCGTGGTGAGAAACCATTGTCTGTGATCTGCCTAAGGGGCCATTGTGGCATCATAACACTTCACTGGTTACCCACGTGGCAGACCCTTTTCTGTGATATGCCTGTTGTGGCATTCTGAGATCATAACTCTGCATGGGTCACCCAGGTGACAGGCCCTTTTCTGTGAGCTGCCTAAGGGGGCATTGTGAGATCATAACACTGCACTGGCCACCCAGGTGACAGACCCTTGTCTGGGATCGGCCTAAGGGGGCATTGTGACATCATAACTCAGCACTGGAAACGCAGGTGACAGACACTTGTCTTTGATCTGTATAAGGGGGCATTGTGACATCACAACTCAACACTGGTCACCAAGGTGACAGAATCCTGTGTTTGATCTGCTTAAGGGGCATTGTGACGTCATAACTCTGCACTGGTCACCCAAGTGACAGACCCTTGTCTGTGATCTGCCTAAGGGGCCATTGTGACATCATAACACTGCATTGACCACCCAGGTGACAGACCCTTGTCTACGACCTGCCTAAAGGGGCATTGTTACATCATAAATCTGCACTGGTCACCGTGGTGACAGACCCTTTTCTGTGATCTGCCTAAGGGGCCATTGTGACATCATAACTCTGCACGGGTCACTCAGGTGACAAACCCTTGTCTGTGATCTGCCTAAGGGGGGTTTGTGACATCATAACTCTGCACTGGAAACGCAGGTGACAGATCCTTGTCATTGATCTACCTAAGGGGCCATGTGACATGAAAACTCTGCACTTGTCACACAGGTGACAGTCCCTTGTCTGTGATCTGCCTATGGGGGCATTGTGACATCATAACTCTGCACTGGTCAACCAGGTGACAGATCCTTTTCTGTGAGCTGCCTGAGGGGGCATTGTGACATCATAATACTGCACTGGCCACCCAGGTGACAGACCCATGTGTGAGATTTGCCTAAGGGGGCATTGTGACATCATACCACTTCACTGGTATCCCATGTGACAGACCCTTTTCTGTGATCCGCCTAATGTGGCATTGTGACATCATAACTCTGCACTGGTCACCCAGGTGACAGACCATTGTCTGTGATAAGCGCTAGGCGGAATTGTGACATCATAACTCAACACTGGTCACCAAGGTGACAGACTCCTGTGTTTGATCTGCCTAAGGGGGCATTGTGACATCATACCTCTGCACTGGTCACCCAGGTGACAGACCCTTGTCTTTGATCTCCCTAAGGAGGCATTGTGACACCATAAATCTGCACTGGTCACCCAGGTGGCGGACCAAGGTCTGTGATCTGACTAAGGGTGCATTGTGACATCATAACTCTGCATTGGTCACCCAGGTGACAGACCCTGGCCTGTGATCTGCCTAAGGGGCAATGTGACATTGTAACCCTGCACTGGTCACCCAGGTGACAGACCCTTGTCTGTGATCTGCCTAAGCAGGAATTGTGACATCATAACTCTGCACTGGCCAACCAGGTGAGACACCCTTGTCTGTGAGCTGCGTAAGGGGGCATTGTGACATCATAATTCTGCCCTGGTCACCCAGGTGACAGACCCTTGTCTTTCATCTGCCTAAGTGGGCATTGTGACATCATAACTCTGCACTGGTCACCCAGGTGGCAGACCCTTGTCCGTGATCTGCCAAAGGGGGAATTGTGACTTCATAAATCTGCACTGGTCACCCAGGTGACAGACCCTTGTCTCTGATCTGGCTTAGTGGGCATTGTGACATCATAACTCTGCACTTGTCACCCAGGTGACAGCCCCTTGTCTGCAAACTGCCTAAAGGGGCATTTTGACATCATAACTCTGCGCTGGTCACCCAGGTGACAGACCCTTTTCTGGGATCTGCCTAAGGGGGCATTGTGACATCATAACTCTGTGCTGGTCACCGAGGTGACAGACTCTTGTCTGTGATCTTCCTAAGGGGGCATTGTGACATCATAACTCTGCACTGGTAACTGTGGTGAAAGACCGTTGTCTGTGAACTGCCTAAGGGGACATTGTGACATCATAACTCCGCACTGATCACCGTGGTGAGAAACCATTGTCTGTGATCTGCCTAAGGGGCCATTGTGGCATCATAACACTTCACTGGATACCCACGTGGCAGACCCTTTTCTGTGGTATGCCTGTTGTGGCATTCTGAGATCATAACTCTGCATGGGTCACCCAGGTGACAGGCCCTTTTCTGTGAGCTGCCTAAGGGGGCATTGTGAGATCATAACACTGCACTGGCCACCCAGGTGACAGACCCTTGTCTGGGATCGGCCTAAGGGGGCATTGTGACATCATAACTCAGCACTGGAAACGCAGGTGACAGACACTTGTCTTTGATCTGTATAAGGGGGCATTGTGACATCATAACTCAACACTGGTCACCAAGGTGACAGAATCCTGTGTTTGATCTGCTTAAGGGGCATTGTGACATCATAACTCTGCACTGGTCACCCAAGTGACAGACCCTTGTCTGTGATCTGCCTAAGGGGCCATTGTGACATCATAACACTGCATTGACCACCCAGGTGACAGACCCTTGTCTACGACCTGCCTAAAGGGGCATTGTTACATCATAAATCTGCACTGGTCACCGTGGTGACAGACCCTTTTCTGTGATCTGCCTAAGGGGCCATTGTGACATCATAACTCTGCACGGGTCACTCAGGTGACAAACCCTTGTCTGTGATCTGCCTAAGGGGGGTTTGTGACATCATAACTCTGCACTGGAAACCCAGGTGACAGATCCTTGTCATTGATCTACCTAAGGGGCCATGTGACATGAAAACTCTGCACTTGTCACACAGGTGACAGTCCCTTGTCTGTGATCTGCCTATGGGGGCATTGTGACATCATATATCTTCACTGGTCACCTTGGTGACAGACCCTTGTCGGTGATCTGTCTAAGGGGCCATTGTGATACCATAACACTGCACTGGTCACCCAGTTTACGGACCCTTGTCTGTGATTTGCGTAAGGGTGCATTGTGACATCATAATCCTGCACTGGTCAACCAGGTGACAGACCCTTGTCTTTGATCTGCCTAAGGAGGCATTGTGACACCATAAATATGCACTGGTCACCCAGGTGACGACCAGGGTCTGTGATCTGCCTAAGCGTGCATTGTGACATCATAACTCTGCATTGGTCACCCAGGAGAGAGACCCTGGACTGTGATCTGCCTAAGCAGGAATTGTGACTTCATAACTCTGCACTGATAACCCAGGTGACAGACCCTTCTCTGTGAGGTGCCTAAGGGCGCATTGTGACATCGTAACTCTGCACTGGTAACCCAGGTCAAAGACCCTTGCCTGTGATCTGCCTAATGGGTCATTGTGACATCATAACCCTGCATTGGTCACCAAGGTGACAGACCCTCGTCTTTGATCTCCCTAAGGGGGCATTGTGACATCATAACTCTGCACTGGTCACCCAGGTGACAGACCCTTTTCTGTGAACTGCCTAAGGGGGCATTGTGACATCATAATACTGCACTGTCCACCCAGGTGACCGACCCTTGTCTGGGATCTGCCTAAGGGGCATTGTGACATCATAACTCAGCAGTGGATATCCAAGTGACACACCCTTGTCTATGATTTGCCTAAGGGGGCATTGTGACATCATAACACTTCACTGGTAACCCACATGACAGACCCTTTTCTGTGATCTGCCTAATGTGGCATTGTGACATCATAACTCTGCATGGGTAACCCAGGTGACAGGCCCTTTTGTGTGATCTGCCTAAGGGGACACTGTGACATCATAATTCTGCACTGGTCACCGAGTTGACAGACCCATGTCTTTGATCTGCCTAAGGGGGCGTTGTTACATCATAAATCTGCACTGGTCACCGTGGTGACAGACCCTTGTCTGTGATCTGCCTAAGGGGCAATTGTGACATCACAACACTGCACTGGTCACCCAGGTGACAGACTCTTGTCTGTGATCTGCCTAAGGCGGAATTGTGACATCATAACTCTGCCCTTGTCACCCAGGTGCAGACCCTTGTCTGTGATCTGCCTAAGGGGCATTGTGACATCATAACTCAACACTGGACACCAAGGCGACAGACTTCTGTCTTTGATCTGCCTAACGGGGCATTGTGACATCATACCTCTGCATTGGTCACCAAGGTGACAGATCCTTGTCTTTGATGCGCCTAAGGGGCATTGTGACATCATAACTCTGCACTGTTCACCCAGGTGACAGACCCTTTTCTGTGAGCTGCCTAAGGGGGCATTGTGACATCATAACACTACACTGGCCTCCCAGGTGAGAGACCCTTTTCTGAGATCTGCCTAAGGGGGCATTGTGACATCATAACCCAGCAGTGGGCACCCAGGTGACACACCGTTGTCTTTGATGTGCCTAAGGGGGCATTGTGACATCATAACTCAACACTGGTCACCAAGGTGACAGACTCCTGTCTTTGATCTGCCTAAGGGGGCATTGTGACATCATAACTCTGCACTGGTCGCCCAGGTGACAGACCCTTGTCTATGACCGGCCTAAGGGGGCATTGTTACATCATAAATCTGCACATGTCACCGTGGTGACAGACCCTTGTCTGTGATATGCCTAAGGGGCCATTGTGACATCATAACACTGTAATGGTCACCCAGGTGACCGACCCTTGTCTGTGATCTGCCTAAGGGGCCATTGTGACATCATAACTCTGCACGGGTGACCCACGTGACAGACCCTTCTCTGTGATCTGACTAAGGGGGCATTGTGACGTCATAACACTGCCCTGGTCACCCAGGTGACAGACCCTTGTCTGCGATCTGCCTAAAGGGGCATTGTGACATGATAACTCTGCACTGGTCACCCAGGTGACGGTCCGTTCTCTGTTATCTGCCTAAGGGGGCATTGTGGCATCCTAATTCTTCACTGGTCACCCTGGTGACAGACGCTTTTCCGTGATCTGCCAAAGGGTGCTTTGTGACTTCATAACTCTGCACTGGTCACCCAGGTGACAGACCTTTGTCTCTGATTTGCTTATGGGGGCATAGTGATATCATAACCCTGCAGTGGTCACCCAGGTGACCGACCCTTGTCTGTGATCTGCCAACGGGGGCATTGTGACATCATAATTCTGCACTGGTCACCCAGGTGACAGACGCTTGTCTGTGGTGTTCCTAACTATGCATTGTGACATCATAACTCTGCACTGGTCACCCAGGTGAGAGACCCTTGTCTGTGATCTGCGTGAGTGTTCATTGTGACATCATAACCCTCCACTGGTCACCCAGGTGACAGACCCTTGTCCGTTATCTGCCTAAGGCGGCATTGTGACATTATAACTCTGCACGGGTCTCCAAGGGTACAGTCCGTTGTCTGTGATCTGCCTAAGGTTCATTGTGACATCATAATTCTTCACTGGTCACCCTGGTGTCTGATCATTGTCTGTGATCTGCATAAGTGGGCATGGTGACATCACAACTCTGCACTAGTCACCCAGGTTACAAGGCCTTGTCTGTGATCTGCCTAAGGTGGCGTAGTGATGTCATAACTCTGCGCTTGTCATGCAGGTGACAGACCCTAGGCTATGTTCTGCCTAAGGGGGCATTTTGACATAATAACACTGCACTGGTCACCCAGGTGACAGACCTTTGTCTCTGATTTGCCTATGGGGTCATTGTGACATCATAACTCTGCACTGGTCACCATGGTGACAGACGCTTCTCTGTGGTCTGCCTAAGGGGGCATTGTGACATCATAACTGTGCACTGGTCACCCCGGTGACAGACCCTTGTCTGTGGTGTGCCTAACTCTGCACTGTGACATCATAACTCTGCAGTGGTCACACAGGTGAGAGACCCTTGTCTGTGATTTGCCTATGTGGGCATTGTGACATCAGAACTCTGCACTGGTCACCCAGTTGACAGACCCTCGTCTGTGATGTGCCTAAGGTGACATTGTGACATCATAACTCTGCACTGGTCACCCAGGTGACAGACCCTTGTCCGTTATCTGCCTGAGGGGACATTTTGACATTATAATTCTGCACGGGTCAAAAAGGTTACAGTCTCTTGTCTGTGATCTGCCTAAGGGTCATTGTGACAACATAATTCTGCACTGGTCACCCAGGTGACTGATCCTTGTATGTGATCTGCCTAAGTGGGCGTTGTGACATCATAACTCTGCACTGGTCACCCAGGTTACAAGACCTTGTCTGTGATCTGCCTAAGGTGGCATTGTGATGTCATAACTCTGCACTTGTCATGCAGGTGACAGACCCTAGCCTGTGATCTGCCTAAGGGGGCATTTTGACATAATAACTCTGCACTGGTCACCCTGGTGACAATCCTTTGTCTGTGATCTGCCTAAGGGGGCATTCTGACATCATAATTCTGCACTGGTCACCAAGGTGACAGAACCTTGACTTTCATCTGCCTGAGTGGGCAATGTGATAGCATAACCCTGCACTGGTCACCCAGGTGACAGACCCTTGTCTGGGATCTGCCTAAGGGGTCATTGTGTCATCATAACTCTGTACTGGTCATCCAGGTGACAGACCCTTGTTTGATTTGCCTAAGAGGGAATTGTGACATCATAACTCTGCACTGGTCACTGTGGTGAGAGACCCTTGTCTGTGATCGGGCTAAGGGGGCGTTGTGAAATCATAACTGTGCACTGGTCACCCAGGTTAAACACCCTTGCCTGTGATCTGCCTAAGGGCGCATTGTGACATCATAACTTTGCACTGGTCACCCAGGCGACAGACGCTTGTCTGCGATATGCCTAAGGGGCATTGTGACATCATAACTCTCCACTGGTCACCCTGGTGATGATCCCTTGTCTGTGATCTGCCTAAAGGGGCATTCTGACATCATAATTCTGCACTGGTCACCAAGGTGACAGAACCTTGACTTTGATCTGCCTAAGTGGGCAATGTGACGTCATAACCCTGCAGTGGTCACCCAGGTGACAGACCCATGTCTGTGATCTGCCTAAGGGGGAATTGTGACATCATAACTCTGCCCTTGTCACCCAGGTGGCAGAGCCTTGTTGGTGATCTGCCTAAGGGGGCATTGTGACATCATAACTCTGCACTGGTCACCCAGGTGACGGTCCCTTGTCTGTGATCTGCCTAAGGGGTCATATTGACATCCTAATTCTGCACTGGTCACCGTGGTAACAGACCTTTGCCTGTGATCTGCATAAGGTGCAATTGTGGCATCATAAATCTGCACTGGTCACACAGGTGACAGACCCTTCTTTATGATCTGCCTAAGGGGGCATTTTGACATCATAATTCTGCACTGGTCTCCCACGTGACAGACTTTTGTCTTTGATCTGCCTAAGGGTCATTGTGACATCATAATTCTGCACTGGTCACCCAGGTGTCTGACCCTTGTCTTTGATCTGCCAAAGGGGCTTTGGTGACATCATAAATCTGCCTAGGACACCCAGGTGACAGAACATTGTCTGTGATCTTACTAAGGGGGCATTGTGACATCATAACTCTGCACTGGTCAGCCAGGTGACAGACCCTTTTCTGTGATCTGCATAAGGGGGCATTGTGACATTATAACTCTGCGCTCGTCACCCAGGTGAGAAACCCTTCTCTGTGATCTGCCTAATGGGGCAATGTGATGTGACATCATAAATCTGCACTGGTCACCCAGGTGACAGACCCTTGTCTGTGATCTGCCTAAGGGGGCAATGTGACATCATAACTCTTCGCTGGACACGCAGGTGACAGACCTTTGTCTTTGATCTGCCTAAGGGGGCATTGTGACATCATAACTCTGCACTGGTCATCCAGGTTACAGGCCGTTGCCTGTGATCTGCCTAATGTGGCATTTTGCTATCATAACTCTGCACAGGTCACCCAGGTGACAGTCACTTGTCTGTGATCTGCCTAAGCGGGCATTGTGACATCCTAACTCTCCACTGTACACCCTGGTGACAGACCCATGTCCGTGATCTGTCTAAGGGGGAATTGTGACATCATAAATCTACACTAGTCACCCAGGTGACACACCCTTGTCTCTGATGTGCCTAAGGGGCCATTGTGACATCATAACTCTGCACTGGTCAGCCTGGTGAGACACCCTTGTATGTGATCTGCCTAAGGAGGCATTGTGACATCATAATTCTGCACTGGTCACCCAGGTGACAGAACCTTGTCTTCGATCTGCCTAAGTGGGCATTGTGACATCATAAATTTCCACTGGTCACCAAGGTGTCAGACCCTTGTCTGTGATCTCCCGAAGGGTACATTGTGACATCATAACACTGTGCTGGTCACCCAGGCGGCAGACCCTTGTCTGTGATCTGCCTAAGGGGGCATTGTGACATCATAATTCTGCACTGGTCACACATGTGACAGACCATTGTTTGTGATCTGCCTAAGGGGGCATTGTGACATCACAACTCTGCACTGGTCATTGTGGTGACATACCCCTGTCTGTGATCTGCCTAAGGGGGCATTGTGACATCATAACTGAGCACTGGTCACCGTGGTGACAGACCCTTGTCTGTGATCTGTCTAAGGGGGCTTTGTGCCATCACAAATGTGCACTGGTCACCCTGGTGACGGACCCTTGTCTGTGATCTGCCTAAGGGGTCATTGTGCCAGCATAACACTGCACGAGTCACCCAGATGACAGACCCTTGTCTGTGATCTGCCTTAGGGTGCATTGTGAAATCATAATTTTGCACTGGTCACCCAAGTGACAGACCCTTGTCTGTGATCTGTCTAAGGGGGCTTTGTGACATCACAAATGTGCACTGGTCACCCAGGTGACGGACCCTTGTCTGAGATCTGCCTAAGGGGTCATTGTGCCATCATAACACTGCACGAGTCACCCAGGTGACAGACCCTTGTCTGTGATCTGCCTTAGGGTGCATTGTGATATCATAACTTTGCAGTGGTCACCCAGGTGACAGAACCTTGTCTGTGATCTGCCTAAGGGGGCAATGTGACATCATAACTCTGTACTGGACACGTGGGTGACAGACCCTTGACTTCGACCTGCCAAAGGGGGCATTGAGACATCATAACTCTGCACTGGTCACCGTCATGAGAGACCCTTGTCTGTGATCTGCTAAGTTGATATTGTGACATCATAACTGTGCGCTGGTCACCCAGGTGAGAGACCCTTGTCTGTGATCTGCCTAAGGGGGCATTGTGACATCATAACTCTGCACTGGTCACACACGTGACAGACCCCTGTCTGTGATCTGCCTAAGGGTGTATTGTGACATCATAACTCTGCAAAGGTCACACAGGTGACAGACCATTGTCTGTGATCTGCCTAAGCGGGCATTGTGCCTTCATAACTCTGCACTGGTCAGCGTGGTAACAGAACCTTGAGTGTGATCTGCCTAAGGGGGCATTGTGACATCCGAACTGTGCTGTGGTCACCGTGGTGAGAAACCCTTGTCTGTGATCTTTCTAAGGGGCATTGTGACATCACAACTGTGCACTGCTCACCCAGGTGACGGACCCTTGACCGTGATCGGCCTAAGTGGTCATTGTGACATCATAATTCTTCACTGGTCACCCAGGTGACAGAACCTTGTCTGCGATCTCCTTAAGGGGGCATTGTGACATCATAACTCTGCACGGGTCAACCAGGTGACAGACCCTTGTCTGTGATCTGCCTAAGGGGGCATTGCGACATCATAACTCCACACTGCTCACTGTGGTGAGACACCCTTGACTGTGATCTGCCTAAGGGGGCATTGTGACATCATAACTCTGCACTGGTCACCCAGGTGACAGACCCTTGTCTGTGATCTGCCTAAGGGAACATTGTGATATCAAATCTCTGCACTGTTCACGCAAGTGACAGTCCCTTGTCTGTGATCTGCCTAAGTGGGCTTTATGACATCATAACTCTGCACGGGTCATCGTGGTGACAGACCCTTCTCTGTGATCTACCTAAGAGGGCATTGTGACATCACAAGAGTGCACTGGTCACCCAGGCGACGGACCCTTGTCTTTGATCTGTCTAAGAGGGCATTGTGACATCATAAATATGCACTTGTTGCCCAGGTGAAAGACCCTTGTCTCTGATCTGCCTAGGGGGGCATTGTGACATCATAAGCCTGCAGTTGACACAAAGGTGACAGACCCTTGACTTTGATCTGCCAATGGAGGCAATGTGACATCATAACGCTGGAGAGTTCACCCAGGTGACAGACCCTTGTCTGTGATCTGCCTTAGGGGGCATTGTGACATCACTACTCTGCACTGGTATCCGTGGTGACACACCCTTGTCAGTGATCTGCCTAAGGGTGCATTGTGACATCAGAACTGTGCACTCGTCACTGTGGTGACATACCATTGTCATTGATCTGTCTAAGGGGGCATTGTGACAACACAACGGTGCTCTGGTCACCCAGGTGACGGACCCTTGTCTGTGATCTGCCTAATGGGGCATTGAGACTTTATAACTCTGCACTTGTCGCCCAGGTGAAAGACCCTTGTCTGTACTCTGCCTAAGGGGGCATTGTGACATCATAACTCTTCACTGGTCACCAGGGTGACAGACCCTTGTCTATCATCTGCCAAAGCGTTCATTGTGACATCATAACTCTGCAATGGTCACCCAGGTGACAGACCCTTGTCTGTTTTCTGCCTTAGGAGGCATTGTGTCATCATAACTCTGCACTGATCACCCTGGTGACACACCCTTGTTTGTGATCTGCCTAAGGGGCCATTGTGACATCATAACTCTGCACTGGTCACCCATGTGACAGACCCTTGTCTGTGGTCTGCCTAAGGGGGCATTGTGACATCATAATTCTACACTGGTCACCCAGATGACACAGCCTTGACTTTGATCTGCCTAAGGGGCCATTGTGACATCATAACTCTGCACTGTTCAGCCTGGTGACAGACCCATGTCCGTGATCTGCCTAAGGGGGCATTGTGACATCATATAAATGCACTGGTCAACCTGGTGAAATACCCTTTTCTCTGATTTGCCTAAGGGGGCATTGTGACATCATAACATTACTCTGGTCACCCAGGTGACAGACCCTTGTCTGCGATCTGCCTAAGGTGCTATTGTGACATCATGACTGTGCACTGGTCACCCAGGTGAGAGACCCTTGTCTGTGATCTGCCTAATGGGGCATTGTGACATCATAACTATGCACTGGTCACACAGGTGACATTCCCTTGCCTGTCATCTGCCTAATGGGGCATTGTGACATGATAACTCTCCACTGGTCATCGTGGTGACAGACCCTTGTCTGTGATCTGCCTAATGGGGCATTGTGACATCATAACTCTGCACTGGTCACACAGGTGACAGTCCCATATCTGTGATCTGCCTAGTGGGGCATTGTGACATCATAACTCTGCACTGGTTATCGTGGTGACAGACCCTTGTCTGTGATCTCACTAAGGGGGCATTGTGACATCATAATTCTGCACTGGTCACCCAGGTGACAGACGCTTTTCTGTGATCTGCCTAAGGGGCATTGTAACATCATGACTCTGCGCTGGTCTCACAGGTGACAAATCCTTGTCTGTGATCTGCCTATGCGGTCAGTGTGACATCATAACTCTGCACTGGTCACACAGGTGACAGACCCCTGTCTGTGATCTGTTTAAGGGGGCAATGTGACATCGTAACTCTGCACTGGACAGGCAGGTGACAGACCCTTGACTTTGATCTGCCTAATGGGGCATTGAGACATCATAACTCTGCACTTGTCAACCAGGATACAGGCCCTTGCCTGTGATCTGCCTAAGGTGTCATTTTGATATCATAACTCTGCACTGGTCACCCAGGTGACAGTCCCTTTTATGTGATCTACCTAAGGGGTCATTGTGACATCCTAGCTCTGCACTGGTCACCAATGTGACAGACCATTTTCTCTGATATGCCTAAGTGCGCATTGTGACATCATAACACTACACTTGTCTCCCAGGTAACAATCCCTTGTCTGCGATCTGCCTAAGGGGGCATTGTGACATCATAACTCTGCATGGGTCAAACAGGTGACAGACCCTTCTCTGTGATCTGCCTAAGGGGGCATTGCGACATCATAACTCTGCACTGGTCACCGTGGTGAGACACCATTTTCTGTGGTCTGCCTAAGGAGGTATTGTGACATCATAACCTTGCACTGGTCACACAGGAGACAGACCCCTGACTGTGATCTGCCTAAGGGGGTATTGTGACATCATAAATCTTCACTGGACACCCAGGTGACAGACCCTTGCCTGTGATCCGTCTAAGGGGGCATTGTGACATCATAACTCTGCACTGGTCTCCCAGGTGACAGAACATTGACTGTGATCTCCCTAAGTCTGCATTGTGACAACATAACCCTGCACTGACCACCAGGTTACAGGCCCTTTTCTGTGATCTGCCTAAGGTGGCATTGTGATATCATAACTCTGCACTGTTCACCCAGGTGACAGTCCTTTGTCTGTGATCTGCCTAAGGGGGCATTGTGACATCCTACCCCTTTACTGGTCACACTGGTGACCGACGCTTGTCTGAGATCTGCCTAAGTCTGCATTGTGACATCATAACTCTGCACTGGACACCCAGGTGACAGATCCTTGTCTGTCATCTGCCTAAGGGGGCATTGTGACATGATAACCCTGCACTGGTCACTGCAGTGAAAGACCCTTGGCTGTAATCTACCTAAGGGGCCACTGTGACAACATAACTCTGCACTGGTCACCCAGGTGACAGACCCTTGTCTGTGATCTGCCTAACGGGGCATTGTGACATCATAATTCTTCAGTGGTCACCCAGGTGACAGACCCTTGCCTTTGATCTGCCTGAGGGGTCATTGTGACATCATAACTCTGCACTGGTCACTACGGTGTCAGACCCTTGACTCTGATTTGACTAAGGGGACATTGTGACATCATAACTCTGCCCAGGTCACCAAGGTGACAGACCCTTGTCTGTGATCTGCCTAAGGGGGCATTGAGACATCATAACACTGCACGGGTCAACCTGGTGACAAACCCTTGTCTGTGATCTGCCTTAGTGGACATTGTGACATCAAAATTCTGCACTGGTCACCCAAGTGACAGACCATTGTCTGTGATCTGCCTACAGGGGCATTGTGATATCATAAATCTGCACTGGTCACCCAGGTGACAGACCTTTGTCTGTGATCTGCCTAAGGGAGCATTGTGACATCATAACTCTGCACTGGTCTCCGTGGTGAAAGACCCTTGTCAGTCGTCTGTCTAAGGGGCCATTGTGATATCATAACACTGCACTGGTCACCCATTTGATAGAACGTTGTCTGTGATCTGCATAAGGGGGCACTGTGACATCATAATTCTGCACTGGTCACCCATGTGACAGACCCTTGTCTTTGATCGGCCTTAGTGGGCATCGTGACATCATAACCGAGCACTGGTCATGCAGGTGACAGACCCTTCCCTGTGATCTGCCTAAGGGGGCATTGTGACATCATAACCCTGCAATGGTCATGCAGGTGACAGGCCCTTTTCTGTGATCTGCCTAAGGGCGCATTGTGATATCATAACTCTGCACTGGTGAGCCAGGTGACAGACCCCTGTCTGTGATATGCCTACAGGGGCATTGTGACATCTTAACTCTGCACTGGTGAGCTTGATGACAGTCCCTTGTCAGTTATCTGCCTAATGGGGCATTGTGACATCATAGCTCTGCACGGGTCACGTAGGTGAGAGACCCTTGTCTGTGATCTGCCTAAAGGGGCATTGTGACATCAAAACTCTGCACAGGTCACCGAGGTGACAGACCCTTGTCTGTGATCTGCCTAAGGGCGCGTTGTGACATCATAATTCTGCACTGGACACCCAGGTTGCAGACCGTTGTCTTTGATCTCCTTAAGGGGGCATTGTGACATCATAACTCTGCACTGGTAACCCAGGTGACAGGCCCTTGTTTGTGATCTGCCTAAGGGGAAGTTGTGATATCATAAGTCCGCACTGCTAACCCAGGTGACAGACACTTCTCTGTGATATGCCTAAGAGGGCATTGTGACTTCATAACTCTGCACTGGTCACCCTGGTGACAGACCGTTGTCGGTGATCTGCCCAAGGGGGCATTGTGACATCATAACACTGCACTGGTCCCCCAGGTGACAGACCCTTGTCTCCGATCTGCCTAAGGGTGCATTGTGACATCATAATCCTGCACTGGTCACCCAGGTGACAGACCCTTGTCTGTGATCTGCCTAAGGGGGCATTGTGACATCATAACTCTGCCCTTGTCACCCAGGTGACAGGCCCTTGACTGGGATTTGCCTAAGGGGCATTGTGACCTCATAATTCTGCACTGGTCACCATAGTGACAGACCCTTGACTGTGATCTGCCTAAAGCGGCATTGTGACATCATAACTGTGCACTTGTCACCCAGGTGACAGACCCTTGCCTGTGATCTGCCTAAGGGGGCATTGTGACATCATAACTCTGCACTGGTCACCCAGGTGAAAGAATCTTGTCCGTGATCTGCCTAATGGGACACTGTGACATCATAATACTGTACTGGTCACCCTGGTGTCAGACTCTTTCCGAGATCTGCCTAAGGGGGCATTGTGACATCATAACTCTGCACTGGGCACACAGGTGACAGGGCCTTGTCTGTGATCTGCCTAAGGGGGCATTGTGACATCATAACTCTTCAGTGGTCACACAGGTGACAGACCCCTGTCCATCATCTGTCTAAGCGGGCATTGTGATATCGTAATTCTGCAATGGTAACCCAGGTGGCAGATCATTGCTTGTGTTCTGCTTATGGGGGCATTGAGACATCATAATTCTGCATTGGCCACGCAGGAGCCAGAATCTTTCCGAGATCTGTCTAAGGGGGCATTGTGACATCATAAATCTGCACTGGTCACCCAGGTGAAAGACCCTTGTCTGTGATCTGCCTAAGGGGGCATTGTGACATCATAACTCTGCACTGGTGGCCCAGATGACAGACACTTGTCTGTGATCTGCCTAAGGGGGCGTTGTGACATCATAGCTCTGCACTGGTCACCCAGGTGAAAGACCCTGGTCTGTGATCTGCCTAAGGGGGAATTGTGACATCCTAACTCTGCACTGGTCACCCAGGTGACAGGCCCTTGTCTGTGATCTGCCTAATGGGGCATTGTGATATCGTAACTCTGCAATGGTCACCCAGATGACAGACCCTTTTCTGTGATATGCCTAAGGGGGCATTGTGACATCATAACTCTGCACTCGTCACCCTGGTGACAGACCCTTGCCCGGGATCTACTTAAGGGGGCATTATGACATTCTACACCTGCACTGGTCACCGAGGTGACAGACCCTTGTGTCTGATCTGCCTAATGCGGCCTTTTAACATCATAACCCTGCACAGTTCACCCAGGTCACAGACCCTTGTCTGTTTTCTGCCTAAGTGGGCATTGTGACATCATAACTGGGCACTGGTCACCCAGGTGGCATACCCTTGTCTGTGATCCGCCTAAGGTGGCATGGACACATCATAACTCTGCACTGGTCACCCAGGTGACAGACCCTAGTCTGTGATCTATCTAAGGTGGCATTGTGACATCATAACTCTGCACTGGTCACTCTGGTGACAGACCCTTGTCTGTGATCTCCCTAAGGTGGCATTGTGACATCATACCTCTGCACTGGTCATCGTGGTGACAGACCCTTGTCTGTGATCTGCCTAAGGGGACACTGTGACATCATAACTCTCCACTGGTCACCCAAGTGACACACCATTTCTGTGATCTGCCTAAGGAGGAAATGTGACATCATAATTCTGCACTAGTCACCCAGGTGACTGATTCTTGTCTTTGATCTGCCTAAGTGGGCATTGTGACATCATAACACTGCACTGGTCACACAGATGACAGACCCTTGTCTGTGATCTGCCTAAGGGGGCATTGTGACATCATAAACATGCACTTGTCACCCAGGTGACAGACACTTCTGTGTGATCTGCTTAAGGTGGCATTGTGACATCATAATTCTGCAGTAGTCACCCAGTAGAAAGAACCTTGTCTTTGATCTGGCTAAGTGGGCATTGTGACATCATAACTCTGCACTGGTCACCCAGGTGACAGACCCTTCTCAGTTATCTGCCTAAGGGGGCATTGTGACATCATAACCCTCACGGGTCACCCAGGTGACAGACCCTTGTCTGTGATGTGCCTAAGGAGGCATTGTGAACTCACAACTCTGCACTGTACACCCAGGTGACAGAACCTTGTCTGTGATCTGACTAAGGGAGCATTGTGACATCATTATTCTGCACTGGACACCCAGGTGACAGACCCTTGTCTTTGATCTGCCTAAGGCGGCATTGTGACACCATAACTCTGCACTGGTCACCGTGGTGACAGTCCCTTGTCTGTGATCTGCCTAAGGGGGCATTGTGACATCACAGCTCTGCACTGGTCACCCAGGGGAAAGACCCTGGTCTGTGATTTGCCTAAGGGGGCACTGTGACATCATAACTCTGCACTGGTCTTCCTGGTGACTGGCCCTTGTCTGTGATCTGCCTAAAGGGGCAATGTGATATCATAACTCTACACTGGTCACCCAGGTGACAGACCCTTGTCTGTGATATGCCTAAGGGGGCATTGTGACATCATAACTCTGCACTTGTCACCCTGGTGACAGACCCTTGACGGTGATCTACTTAAGGGGGCATTGTGACATTCAAAACCTGCACTGGTCACCCAGATGACAGACCCGTGTGTCTGATCTTCCTAATGGGGCATTTTAACATCATAAACATGCACAGTTCACCCAGGTGACAGACACTTGTCTGTCTTCTGCCTAAGTGGGCATTGTGACATCATAACTGGGCACTGGTCACCCAGGCGGCATACCGTTGTCTGTAATCCGCCTAAGGCGGCATGGTGACATCATAACTCTGCACTGATCACCCGGGTGACAGATCATTGTCTGTGATCTGCCTAAGGGGGCATTGGGACATCATAGCCCTGCATGGGTCACCCAGGTGACAGAATCTTGCCTGGGATCTGCCTAAGGGGGCATTGTGACAGCACAACTCTGCACTGGTCAGTGAGGTGCCAGAGGCTTGTCTTTGATCTGCCTAATGGGGCATTGTGACATCATAACTCTGCACTGGTCACCCAGGTGAAAGACCCTTTTCTCTGATCTGCCTAAGGGGGCATTGTGACAACATAACGCTGCACTGGTCACCAAGGTGACAGACGCTTGTCTGTGATCTGCCTAAGGGGGCATTGTGACATCATAATTGTGCACTGGTCAGCCACGGGACAGAACCTTGTCTTTGATCTCCCTAAGTGGGCATTGTGACATCATACATCTGCACTGGTCACCCAGGTGACAGGCCATTGTCTCTGATCTGCCTTGGGGGGAATTGTGACATCATAACTCTGCACTGGTCACCCAGGTGACAGACCCTTGTCTGTGATCTCCCTAAGGTGGCATTGTGACATCATACCTCTGCACTGGTCATCGTGGTGACAGACCCTTGTCTGTGATCTGCCTAAGGGGGCATTGTGACGTCATAACTCTGCACTGGTCACCCAGGTGAAAGACCATTGTCTCTAATCTGCGTAACGGGGCATTGTGACAACATAATGCTGCACTGGTCAAGAAGGTGACAGACCCTTGTCTGTAATCTGCCTAAGGGTCATTGCGACATCATAACTCTGCACTGGTCACCCAGGAGACGGACCTTGTCTGTGATCTGCCTAAGGGGGCATTGTGACATCATATCTCTGCACTCGTCAATCAGGTGAAAGACCCTTGTCTGTGATCTGCCTAAGGGGGCATTGTGACGTCATAACTCTGCACTGGTCACCCGGGTGAAAGAGCCTTGTCTGTGATCTGCCTAAGGGGGCATTGTGACTTCATAACTCTGCACTGATCACCAAGGTGACAGACCCTTCTCTGTGATCTGCCTAAGGGGGCACTGTGACATCATAACCCTGCACGGGTCACCCAGGTGACAGACCCTTGTGTGTGATCTGCCTAATGGGGCATTGTGACATCATACCTTTGCACAGGTCACCATGGTGACAGACGCCTGTCTGTGATCTTCTTAAGGGGCCATTCTTACATCATAACTGTGCACTGGTCACCCAGGTGACAGACACTTGTCTTTGATCTGCCTAAGGGTGCATTGTGACATCATAACTCTTCCCTGGTCACCCAGGTGACAGACCCTTTTCTGAGTTCTCCCTAATGGTGCAATGTGACATCACAACTCTGCACTGGTCCTCGTTGTAACAAACGCTTGCCTGTGATCTGCCGAAAGGGGCATTGTGACATCATAACTGTGCACTGGTCACCCAGGTGACGGACCCATGTCTGTGAACTGCCGAAGGGGGCATTGTGACATCATAAGTCTGCACTGGTCACCCAGGTGAAAGACCCTTGTCTGTGAACTGCCTAAGGGGGCATTGTGACAGTATAACTCTGCACTGGTCACCGTGGTGACAGACATTTGTCTGTGATTTGCCTAATGGGCGATTTTGACTTCATAACACTGCACTGGTCACCCAGGTGACAGACCCTTCTCTGTGACCTGCCTAAAGGGGCATTGTGACATCACAACTCTGCGCTGGTAACCCAGGTGTCCGACCCTTGTCTGTGATCTGCCTAAGGGGGCCTTGTGACATCATCAATCTGCACTGGTCACCCAGGTGACAGACCCTTGTCTGTGATCTGTCTAAGGGGGCATTGTGACAGCACAACTCTGCACTAGTCAGCGAGGTGACAGAGCCTTGTCTTGGATCTGCCTAACGGGGCATTTTGACATCATGACTCTGCACTGGTCACCCAAGTGAAAGACCCTTGTCTGTGATCTGCCTAAGGGGGCATTGTGACATCATAACACTGCACGGGTCACGCACGTGACAGGCCATTTTCTCTGATCTGCTGAAGGGGGCGTTGTGACATAACTCTGCGCTGGTCACCCAGGTGACAGACCCTTGTCTGTGATCTGCCTAAGGGGGCATTGTGACAACATAACACTGCACTGGTCACCAAGGTGACAGACCCTTATCTGTGATCTGCCTAAGCGTCATTGTGTCATCGTAACTCTGCAATGGTCACCCAGGTGACAGGCACTTTTCTGTGATATGCCTAAGGGGGCATTGTGGCATCATAATTCTGCACTGGTCACCCAGGTGACAGAACCCTGTCTTTAATCTACGTAAGTTGGCATTGTGACGTCATACCTCTGCACTGTTCACATTCGTGAAAGACTCTTGTCTGTGAGGTGCCTAAGGGGTCATTGTGACATCATAACTGGGCACTGGTCATCCAGGTGACAGACCCTTGTCTGTGATCTGCCTAAGGGGGCATTGTGACATCATAAATCTGCACTAGTCACCTATGTGACTGACCCTTGTCTCTGATCTGCCTAAGGGGTCATTGTGACAACATAACTCTGCACTGGTTACCAAGGTGACAGACCCTAGTCTGTGATCTGCCTAAGGGTGCATTTTGACATCTTAACTCTACATTGGTCAGGGAGGTGACAGACCTTTGTCTGTGAACTGCCTATGGGGACTTTGTGACATCTTAATACTGCTCTTGTCACCCCGGTTACAAGATCTTGTCTGTGATCTGCCTAAGGGGGCATTGTGACATCATAACACTGCACGGGTCATGTAGGTGACAGGCCATTGTCTCTGATCTGCCGAAGGCGGCTTTGTGACATGATAACTCTGCACTGGTCACCGTGGTGACAGACCCTTGTCTGGGATCTGCGTAAGGGGGCATTCTGACTTCATAACTCAGCACTGGTCACTCAGGTGAAAAACCCTTGTCTGTGATCTGCCTAAGGGGTCATTGTGACATCATAACTCTGCACTGATCACCCGGGTGACAGACCATTGTCTGTGATCTGCCTAAGGGGGCATTGTGACATCATCCCTCTGCATGGGTCATCCTGGTGACAGATTCTTGCCTGTGATCTGCCTAGGAGGGCATTGTGATAGCACAAATCTGCACTAGTCAGTGAGGTGACAGAGCCTTGTCTTTGATCTGCCTAACGGGGGATTGTGACATCATAACTCTGCACTGGTCACCCAGGTGAAAGACCCTTGTCTCTGACCTGCCTAAGGGGACATTGTGACATCATAACTGTGCACTGGTCACCCAGGTGACAGACACTTGTCTGTTCTCTGCCTAAGGGGGCACTGTGACATCATAACTCTGCACTGTTCATCGTAGTGACAGACGCCTGCCTGTGATCTGCCTAAAGGGGCATTGTGACATCATAAGTCTGCACTGGTCACCCAGGTGAAAGACCCTTGTCTGTGATCTGCGTAAGGGGGCATTGTGACATCATAAGTCTGCACCGGTCACCGTTGTGACAGACCTTTGTCTGTGATTTGCCTAAGGGGCCATTGTGACTTCATAACTCTGCACTGGTTACCCAAGTGAAAGACCCTTGACTGTGATCTGCCTAAGGGGGCATTGTGACAACATAACTCTGAACTGGTCACCCAGGTGACAGACCCTTGTCTGTGATCTGCCTAAGGGGGCATTGTGACATCATAGTTCTGCACTGGTCACCCAGGTGACAGAACCATGTCTGTGATCACCCTAAGTGGGCATTGTGACATTATACCTCTGCACTGTTCACACACGTGACAGTCTCTTGTCTGTGATCTGCCTAAGGGTGCATTGTGACATCTTAATTCTGCATTGGTCACGCAGGTGACAGACCGTTCTCTGTGAACTGCCTATTGGGGCATTGTTACATCATTACCCTGCTCTGGTCACCCAGGTGACAGGATCTTGTATGTGATCTGCCTAAGGGGGCATTGTGACATCATAACACTGCACGGGTCATGCAGGTGACAGGCCATTGTCTCTGATCTGCTGACGGGGGCGTTGTGACATGATAACTCTGGACTGGTCACCCAGGTGACAGACCCTTGTCTGTGATCTGCCTTAAGGGGCATTGCGACATCATATCTCTGCACTGGTCACCGAGGTGACTGACCCTTTTCTGTGATCTCCCTAAGGTGGCATTGTGACATCATAACTCTGCACTGGTCACCGTGGTGACAGACCCTTGTCTGTGATCTGCCTAAGGGGGCATTGTGACATCATAAATCTGCACTGGTCACTCAGGTGAAAGACCCTTGTCTGTGATCTGCCTAAGGGGGCATTGTGACATCGTACCTCTGCATGGGTCACCCAGGTGACAGACTCTTGCCTGTGATCTGCGTAAGGGGGCATTATGACAGCACAACTCTGCACTGGTCAGTGAGGTGACAGAGCCTTGTCTTTGTTCTGCCTAACGGGGCATTGTGACATCAAAACTCTGCACTGGTCACCCAGGTGAAAGACCCATGTCTCTGATCTGCCTAAGGGGGCATTGTGACAACATAACGCTGCACTGGTCACCAAGGTTACAGACCCTTGTCTGTGATCTGCCTAAGGGTCATTGTGACATCATAACTCTGCACTGGTCACCCAGGTGACAGACGCTTCTCTGTGAGCTGCCCAAGTGGGCATTGTGACATGATAATTCTGCACTGTTCACCCACGGGATAGAACCTTGTCTTTGATCTCCCTAAGTGGGCCTTGTGACATCACACCTCTGCACTGGTCACCCAGGTGACAGGATCTTGTCTGTGATCTCCCTAAGTGAGCACCGTGACATCATAACAGTGCATGGGTCACCCAGGTGACAGGCCATTGTCTCTGATCTGCCGAAGGGGGCATTGTGACATCATAACTCTGCACTGGTCACACAAGTGACAGACCCTTGTCTGCGATCTGCCTAAGGGGGCATTGTGACATCATAACTATGCACTGGTCACCCAGGTGACAGACCCTTGTCTGTGATCTCCCTAAATAGGCATTGTGACATCATAACTCTACACTGGTCATCGTGGTGACAGACCCTTGTCTGTGATCTGCCTAAGGGGGCATTGTGACATCATATCTCTGCACTGGTCACCCAGGTGAAAGACCCTTGTCTGTGATCTGCCTAAGGGGGCATTGTGACATCATAACTCTGCACTGGTCACCAAGGTGACAGACCCTTCTCTGTGATCTGCCTAAGGGGGCATTGTGACATCATAACTCTGCACGGGTCACCCAGGTGACAGACCCTTGTGCATGATCTGCCTAAGGGGGCAATGTGACATCATAACTCTTCACTGGTCACCCAGGTGACGGACCCTTGTCTGTGTTCTCCCTAAGGGTGCACTGTGACTTCATAACTCTGCACTTCCCATCGTGGTGACAGACGCTTGCCTGTGATCTGCGTAACAGGGCATTCTGACATCATAACTGTGCACTGGTCACCCAGGTGACGGACACTTGTCTGTGATCTGCCGAAGGGGGCATAGTGACATCCTAAGTCTCCACTGGTCACGCAGGTTTAAGACCCTTTTCTGTGAACTGCGTAAGGGGGCATTGTGACATCATAACTGTGCACTCGTCACCGTGGTGACTGACCTTTTTCTGCGATTTGCCTAAGGGGCCATTGTGACTTCATAACTCTGCACTGGTCACCCAGGTGACAGACCCTTCTCTGTGATCTGCCTAAAGGGGCATTGTGACATCATAACTCTGCACTGGTCACCCAGGTGTCCGACCCTTTTATGTTATCTGCCTAAGGGGGCATTGTGTCATCATCAATCTGCGCTAGTCACCCAGGTGTCAGACCCTTGTCTGTGATCTGCCTAAGGGGGCACTGTGACAGCACAACTCTGCACTAGTCAGCGACGTGACAGAGCCTTGTCTTGGATCTGCTTAACGGGGCATTTTGACGTCATAACTCTGTACTGGTCACCCAAGTGAAAGACCCTTGTCTGTGATATGCCTAAGGGGTCATTGTGACAACATAACTCTGCACTGGTCACCAAGGTGACAGACTCTTGTCTGTGATCTGCCTAAGTGTCATTGTGACATTGTAACTCTGCAATGGTCACCCAGGTGACATGCCCTTGTCTGTGATCTGCCTAAGGGGCATTGTGAGAACATAATTCTCCACTGGTCACCCAGGTGACAGAACCTTGTCTTTAATCTACGTAACTGGGCATTGTGACATAGTAAATCTGCGCTAGTCACCCAGGTGACAGACCCTTGTCTGTGTTCTCACTAAGGGGGCATTGTGACATTATAATTCTGCACTGATCACCCGCGTGGCATATCATTGCCTGTGATCTCCCTAAAGGGGTATGGTGACATCATACCCCTGCATGGGTCACCCAGTTGACAGACTCTTGCCTATGATCTTCCTAAGGGGGCATTGTGACAGCACAACTCTGCACTGGTCAGTGAGGTGACAGAGGGTTGTCTTTGATCTGCCTAACGGGGCATTGTGACATCATAACTCTGCACTTGTCACTCAGGTGAAAGACCCTTTTCTCTGATCTGCCTAAGGGGGCATTGTGACAACATAACGCCACACTGGTCACCAAGGTGACAGACGCTTGTCTGTGATCTGCCTAAGGGGGCATTGCGACATCATAATTCTGCACTGTTCAGCGACGGGACAGAATCTTCTCTTTGATCTCCCTAAGTGGGCATTGTGACATCATACCTCTGCACTGGTCACCCAGGTGAAAGACCCTGGTCTGTGATCTGCCTAAGGGGGAATTGTGACATCCTAACTCTGCACTGGTCACCCAGGTGACAGGCCCTTGTCTGTGATCTGCCTAATGGGGCATTGTGATATCGTAACTCTGCAATGGTCACCCAGATGACAGACCCTTTTCTGTGATATGCCTAAGGGGGCATTGTGACATCATAACTCTGCACTCGTCACCCTGGTGACAGACCCTTGCCCGGGATCTACTTAAGGGGGCATTATGACATTCTAAACCTGCACTGGTCACCGAGGTGACAGACCCTTGTGTCTGATCTGCCTAATGCGGCCTTTTAACATCATAACCCTGCACAGTTCACCCAGGTCACAGACCCTTGTCTGTTTTCTGCCTAAGTGGGCATTGTGACATCATAACTGGGCACTGGTCACCCAGGTGGCATACCCTTGTCTGTGATCCGCCTAAGGTGGCATGGACACATCATAACTCTGCACTGGTCACCCAGGTGACAGACCCTAGTCTGTGATCTATCTAAGGTGGCATTGTGACATCATAACTCTGCACTGGTCACTCTGGTGACAGACCCTTGTCTGTGATCTGACTAGGGGGCCATAGTGACATCATAACTCTGCACTGGTTACCCAGGTGACAGACCCTTGTCTGTGCTCTGCCTAAGGGGACACTGTGACATCATAACTCTCCACTGGTCACCCAAGTGACACACCATTTCTGTGATCTGCCTAAGGGGGAAATGTGACATCATAATTCTGCACTAGTCACCCAGGTGACTGATTCTTGTCTTTGATCTGCCTAAGTGGGCATTGTGACATCATAACACTGCACTGGTCACACAGATGACAGACCCTTGTCTGTGATCTGCCTAAGGGGGCATTGTGACATCATAAACATGCACTTGTCACCCAGGTGACAGACACTTCTGTGTGATCTGCTTAAGGTGGCATTGTGACATCATAATTCTGCAGTGGTCACCCAGTAGAAAGAACCTTGTCTTTGATCTGGCTAAGTGGGCATTGTGACATCATAACTCTGCACTGGTCACCCAGGTGACAGACCCTTCTCAGTTATCTGCCTAAGGGGGCATTGTGACATCATAACCCTCACGGGTCACCCAGGTGACAGACCCTTGTCTGTGATGTGCCTAAGGAGGCATTGTGAACTCACAACTCTGCACTGTACACCCAGGTGACAGAACCTTGTCTGTGATCTGACTAAGGGAGCATTGTGACATCATTATTCTGCACTGGACACCCAGGTGACAGACCCTTGTCTTTGATCTGCCTAAGGCGGCATTGTGACACCATAACTCTGCACTGGTCACCGTGGTGACAGTCCCTTGTCTGTGATCTGCCTAAGGGGGCATTGTGACATCACAGCTCTGCACTGGTCACCCAGGGGAAAGACCCTGGTCTGTGATTTGCCTAAGGGGGCACTGTGACATCATAACTCTGCACTGGTCTTCCTGGTGACTGGCCCTTGTCTGTGATCTGCCTAAAGGGGCAATGTGATATCATAACTCTACACTGGTCACCCAGGTGACAGACCCTTGTCTGTGATATGCCTAAGGGGGCATTGTGACATCATAACTCTGCACTTGTCACCCTGGTGACAGACCCTTGACGGTGATCTACTTAAGGGGGCATTGTGACATTCAAAACCTGCACTGGTCACCCAGATGACAGACCCGTGTGTCTGATCTTCCTAATGGGGCATTTTAACATCATAAACATGCACAGTTCACCCAGGTGACAGACACTTGTCTGTCTTCTGCCTAAGTGGGCATTGTGACATCATAACTGGGCACTGGTCACCCAGGCGGCATACCGTTGTCTGTAATCCGCCTAAGGCGGCATGGTGACATCATAACTCTGCACTGATCACCCGGGTGACAGATCATTGTCTGTGATCTGCCTAAGGGGGCATTGGGACATCATAGCCCTGCATGGGTCACCCAGGTGACAGAATCTTGCCTGGGATCTGCCTAAGGGGGCATTGTGACAGCACAACTCTGCACTGGTCAGTGAGGTGCCAGAGGCTTGTCTTTGATCTGCCTAATGGGGCATTGTGACATCATAACTCTGCACTGGTCACCCAGGTGAAAGACCCTTTTCTCTGATCTGCCTAAGGGGGCATTGTGACAACATAACGCTGCACTGGTCACCAAGGTGACAGACGCTTGTCTGTGATCTGCCTAAGGGGGCATTGTGACATCATAATTGTGCACTGGTCAGCCACGGGACAGAACCTTGTCTTTGATCTCCCTAAGTGGGCATTGTGACATCATACATCTGCACTGGTCACCCAGGTGACAGGCCATTGTCTCTGATCTGCCTTGGGGGGAATTGTGACATCATAACTCTGCACTGGTCACCCAGGTGACAGACCCTTGTCTGTGATCTCCCTAAGGTGGCATTGTGACATCATACCTCTGCACTGGTCATCGTGGTGACAGACCCTTGTCTGTGATCTGCCTAAGGGGGCATTGTGACGTCATAACTCTGCACTGGTCACCCAGGTGAAAGACCATTGTCTCTAATCTGCGTAACGGGGCATTGTGACAACATAATGCTGCACTGGTCAAGAAGGTGACAGACCCTTGTCTGTAATCTGCCTAAGGGTCATTGCGACATCATAACTCTGCACTGGTCACCCAGGAGACGGACCTTGTCTGTGATCTGCCTAAGGGGGCATTGTGACATCATATCTCTGCACTCGTCAATCAGGTGAAAGACCCTTGTCTGTGATCTGCCTAAGGGGGCATTGTGACGTCATAACTCTGCACTGGTCACCCGGGTGAAAGAGCCTTGTCTGTGATCTGCCTAAGGGGGCATTGTGACTTCATAACTCTGCACTGATCACCAAGGTGACAGACCCTTCTCTGTGATCTGCCTAAGGGGGCACTGTGACATCATAACCCTGCACGGGTCACCCAGGTGACAGACCCTTGTGTGTGATCTGCCTAATGGGGCATTGTGACATCATACCTTTGCACAGGTCACCATGGTGACAGACGCCTGTCTGTGATCTTCTTAAGGGGCCATTCTTACATCATAACTGTGCACTGGTCACCCAGGTGACAGACACTTGTCTTTGATCTGCCTAAGGGTGCATTGTGACATCATAACTCTTCCCTGGTCACCCAGGTGACAGACCCTTTTCTGAGTTCTCCCTAATGGTGCAATGTGACATCACAACTCTGCACTGGTCCTCGTTGTAACAAACGCTTGCCTGTGATCTGCCGAAAGGGGCATTGTGACATCATAACTGTGCACTGGTCACCCAGGTGACGGACCCATGTCTGTGAACTGCCGAAGGGGGCATTGTGACATCATAAGTCTGCACTGGTCACCCAGGTGAAAGACCCTTGTCTGTGAACTGCCTAAGGGGGCATTGTGACAGTATAACTCTGCACTGGTCACCGTGGTGACAGACATTTGTCTGTGATTTGCCTAATGGGCGATTTTGACTTCATAACACTGCACTGGTCACCCAGGTGACAGACCCTTCTCTGTGACCTGCCTAAAGGGGCATTGTGACATCACAACTCTGCGCTGGTAACCCAGGTGTCCGACCCTTGTCTGTGATCTGCCTAAGGGGGCCTTGTGACATCATCAATCTGCACTGGTCACCCAGGTGACAGACCCTTGTCTGTGATCTGTCTAAGGGGGCATTGTGACAGCACAACTCTGCACTAGTCAGCGAGGTGACAGAGCCTTGTCTTGGATCTGCCTAACGGGGCATTTTGACATCATGACTCTGCACTGGTCACCCAAGTGAAAGACCCTTGTCTGTGATCTGCCTAAGGGGGCATTGTGACATCATAACACTGCACGGGTCACGCACGTGACAGGCCATTTTCTCTGATCTGCTGAAGGGGGCGTTGTGACATGATAACTCTGCGCTGGTCACCCAGGTGACAGACCCTTGTCTGTGATCTTCCTTTGGAGGCATTGTGACATCATATCTCTGCACTGGTCACCCAGGTGACAGACCCTTTTCTGTGATCTCCCTAAGGGGGCATCGTGACATCATAACTCTGCACTGATCATCGTGATGACAGATCCTTGTCTGGGATATGCCTAAGGGGGCATTGTGACATCATAACTCTGCACTGGTCACCCAGGTGAAAGACCCTTGTCTCTGATCTGCCTAACGGGGCATTGTGACAACATAACGCTGCACTGGTCAAGAAGGTGACAGACCCTTGTCTGTAATCTGCCTAAGGGTCATTGTGACATCATAACTCTGCACTGGTCACCCAGGAGACAGACCTTGACTGTGATCTGCTTAAGGGGGCATTGTGACATCATATCTCTGCACTGGTCACTCAGGTGAAAGACCCTTGTCTGTGATCTGCCTAAGGGTGCATTGTGACATCATAACTCTGCACTGATCACACGGGTGACAGATCATTGTCTGTGATCTGCCTAAGAGGGCATTGTGACATCATACGCCTGCATGGGTCACCCAGGTGACAGACTCTTGCCTGAGATCTGCCTAAGGGGGCATTGTGACAGCACAACTCTGCACTGGTCGGTGAGGTGACAGAGGCTTGTCTTTGATCTGCCTAACGGGGCATTGTGACATAATGACTCTGCAGTGGTCACCAAGGTGAAAGACCCTTTTCTCTCATCTGCCTAAGCGGGCATTGTGACAACATAACGCCGCACTGGTCACCAAAGCGACAGACCCTAGTCTGTGATCTGCCTAAGGGTCATTGTGACATCATAACTCTGCACTGTTCACCCAGGTGACAGAGGCTTCTCTGTGATCTGCCTAAGGGGGCATTGTGACATCATAATTCTGCACGGTTCAGCGACGGGACAGAACCTTGTCTTTGATCTCCCTAAGTGGGCATTGTGACATCATACCTCTGCACTGGTCACCCAGGTGACAGGATGTTGTCTGTCATCTGCCTCAGGGGCACTGTGACATCATAACACTGCATGGGTCACCCAGGTGACAGGCCATTTTCTCTGATCTGCCTAAGGGGGCATTGTGACATCATAACTCTGCACTGGTCACCCAGGTGACAGACCCTTGTCAGTGATCTGCGTAAGGGGGCATTGTGACATCATAACTCTCCACTGGTCACCCAGCTGACAGACCCTTGTCTGTGATCTCCCTAAGGGGGCATTGTGACATCATACCTCTGCAACGGTCATCGTGGTGACAGACCCTTGTCTGTGATCTGCCTCAGGGGCATTGTGACATCATAACTCTGCACTGGTCACCCAGGTGGAAGACCCTTGTCTGTGATCAGCCTAAGGGGGCATTGTGATATCATCACTCTGCACTGGTCACCAAGGTGACAGACCCTTCTCTGTGATCTGCCTAAGGGGGCACTGTGACATCATAACTCTGCACGGTTCACCCAGGTGACAGACCCCTGTGTGTGATCTGCCTAAGGGAGCATTGTGACATCATAACTCTGCACAGGTCACCATGGTGACAGACCCTTGTCTGTGATCTTCTTAAGGGGCCATTGTGATATCATAACTGTTCTCTGTTCACACAGGTGCCAGACACTTTTCTGTGATCTGCCTAAGGGGGCATTGTGACATCATAACCCTTCCCTGGTCACCCAGGTGACAGACCCTTGTCTGTGTACTCCCTAAAGGTGCACTGTGACATCATAACTCTGCACTGGTCATCGTGGTGACAGACGCTTCCCTGTGATCTACCTAAGGGAGCATTGTGACAGCATAACTGTGCAACGGTCACCCAGGTGACAGACCAACGTCTGTGATCTGCCGAAAGGGGCATTGTGACCTCATAGGTCTGCACTGGTCACCCAGGTGAAAGACCCTTGTCTGTGAACTGCCTAAGGGGGCATTGTGACATCATAACTGTGCACTGGTTACCGTGGTGACACACCTTTGTCTGTGATTTGCCTAAGGGGGCATTGTGACATCATAATTCTGCACTGGTCACCCGGGTGAAAGAGCCTTGTCTGTGATCTGCCTAAGGGGGCATTGTGACATCATAACTCTGCACTGGTCAACCAGGTGTCCGACCCTTGTATGTGATCTGCCTAAGGGGGCATTTTGACATCATCAATCTGTACTGGTCACCCAGATGACAGACCCTTGTCTGTGATCTGCCTAAGGTGGCATTGTGACAGCACAACTCTGCACTGGTCAGCGAGGTGACAGAGCCTTGTCTTGGATCTGCCTAACGGGTCATTTTGACATCATAACTCTGCACTGGTCACCCAAGTGAAAGACCCTTGTCTGTGATCTGCCTAAGGGGGCATTGTGACAACATAACACTGCACTGGTCACCAAGGTGACAGACCCTTATCTGTGATCTGCCTAAGGGTCATTGTGTCATCGTAACTCTGCAATGGTCACCCAGGTGACAGGCACTTTTCTGTGATATGCCTAAGGGGGCATTGTGGCATCATAATTCTGCACTGGTCACCCAGGTGACAGAACCCTGTCTTTAATCTACGTAAGTTGGCATTGTGACGTCATACCTCTGCACTGTTCACATTCGTGAAAGACTCTTGTCTGTGAGGTGCCTAAGGGGTCATTGTGACATCATAACTGGGCACTGGTCATCCAGGTGACAGACCCTTGTCTGTGATCTGCCTAAGGGGGCATTGTGACATCATAAATCTGCACTAGTCACCTATGTGACTGACCCTTGTCTCTGATCTGCCTAAGGGGTCATTGTGACAACATAACTCTGCACTGGTTACCAAGGTGACAGACCCTAGTCTGTGATCTGCCTAAGGGTGCATTTTGACATCTTAACTCTACATTGGTCAGGGAGGTGACAGACCTTTGTCTGTGAACTGCCTATGGGGACTTTGTGACATCTTAATACTGCTCTTGTCACCCCGGTTACAAGATCTTGTCTGTGATCTGCCTAAGGGGGCATTGTGACATCATAACACTGCACGGGTCATGTAGGTGACAGGCCATTGTCTCTGATCTGCCGAAGGCGGCTTTGTGACATGATAACTCTGCACTGGTCACCGTGGTGACAGACCCTTGTCTGGGATCTGCGTAAGGGGGCATTCTGACTTCATAACTCAGCACTGGTCACTCAGGTGAAAAACCCTTGTCTGTGATCTGCCTAAGGGGTCATTGTGACATCATAACTCTGCACTGATCACCCGGGTGACAGACCATTGTCTGTGATCTGCCTAAGGGGGCATTGTGACATCATCCCTCTGCATGGGTCATCCTGGTGACAGATTCTTGCCTGTGATCTGCCTAGGAGGGCATTGTGATAGCACAAATCTGCACTAGTCAGTGAGGTGACAGAGCCTTGTCTTTGATCTGCCTAACGGGGGATTGTGACATCATAACTCTGCACTGGTCACCCAGGTGAAAGACCCTTGTCTCTGACCTGCCTAAGGGGACATTGTGACATCATAACTGTGCACTGGTCACCCAGGTGACAGACACTTGTCTGTTCTCTGCCTAAGGGGGCACTGTGACATCATAACTCTGCACTGTTCATCGTAGTGACAGACGCCTGCCTGTGATCTGCCTAAAGGGGCATTGTGACATCATAAGTCTGCACTGGTCACCCAGGTGAAAGACCCTTGTCTGTGATCTGCGTAAGGGGGCATTGTGACATCATAAGTCTGCACCGGTCACCGTTGTGACAGACCTTTGTCTGTGATTTGCCTAAGGGGCCATTGTGACTTCATAACTCTGCACTGGTTACCCAAGTGAAAGACCCTTGACTGTGATCTGCCTAAGGGGGCATTGTGACAACATAACTCTGAACTGGTCACCCAGGTGACAGACCCTTGTCTGTGATCTGCCTAAGGGGGCATTGTGACATCATAGTTCTGCACTGGTCACCCAGGTGACAGAACCATGTCTGTGATCACCCTAAGTGGGCATTGTGACATTATACCTCTGCACTGTTCACACACTTGACAGTCTCTTGTCTGTGATCTGCCTAAGGGTGCATTGTGACATCTTAATTCTGCATTGGTCACGCAGGTGACAGACCGTTCTCTGTGAACTGCCTATTGGGGCATTGTTACATCATTACCCTGCTCTGGTCACCCAGGTGACAGGATCTTGTATGTGATCTGCCTAAGGGGGCATTGTGACATCATAACACTGCACGGGTCATGCAGGTGACAGGCCATTGTCTCTGATCTGCTGACGGGGGCGTTGTGACATGATAACTCTGGACTGGTCACCCAGGTGACAGACCCTTGTCTGTGATCTGCCTTAAGGGGCATTGCGACATCATATCTCTGCACTGGTCACCGAGGTGACTGACCCTTTTCTGTGATCTCCCTAAGGTGGCATTGTGACATCATAACTCTGCACTGGTCACCGTGGTGACAGACCCTTGTCTGTGATCTGCCTAAGGGGGCATTGTGACATCATAAATCTGCACTGGTCACTCAGGTGAAAGAACCTTGTCTGTGATCTGCCTAAGGGGGCATTGTGACATCGTACCTCTGCATGGGTCACCCAGGTGACAGACTCTTGCCTGTGATCTGCGTAAGGGGGCATTATGACAGCACAACTCTGCACTGGTCAGTGAGGTGACAGAGCCTTGTCTTTGTTCTGCCTAACGGGGCATTGTGACATCAAAACTCTGCACTGGTCACCCAGGTGAAAGACCCATGTCTCTGATCTGCCTAAGGGGGCATTGTGACAACATAACGCTGCACTGGTCACCAAGGTTACAGACCCTTGTCTGTGATCTGCCTAAGGGTCATTGTGACATCATAACTCTGCACTGGTCACCCAGGTGACAGACGCTTCTCTGTGAGCTGCCCAAGTGGGCATTGTGACATGATAATTCTGCACTGTTCACCCACGGGATAGAACCTTGTCTTTGATCTCCCTAAGTGGGCCTTGTGACATCACACCTCTGCACTGGTCACCCAGGTGACAGGATCTTGTCTGTGATCTCCCTAAGTGAGCACCGTGACATCATAACAGTGCATGGGTCACCCAGGTGACAGGCCATTGTCTCTGATCTGCCGAAGGGGGCATTGTGACATCATAACTCTGCACTGGTCACACAAGTGACAGACCCTTGTCTGCGATCTGCCTAAGGGGGCATTGTGACATCATAACTATGCACTGGTCACCCAGGTGACAGACCCTTGTCTGTGATCTCCCTAAATAGGCATTGTGACATCATAACTCTACACTGGTCATCGTGGTGACAGACCCTTGTCTGTGATCTGCCTAAGGGGGCATTGTGACATCATATCTCTGCACTGGTCACCCAGGTGAAAGACCCTTGTCTGTGATCTGCCTAAGGGGGCATTGTGACATCATAACTCTGCACTGGTCACCAAGGTGACAGACCCTTCTCTGTGATCTGCCTAAGGGGGCATTGTGACATCATAACTCTGCACTGGTCACCAAGGTGACAGACCCTTGTCTGTGATCTGCCTAAGGGGGCATTGTGACGTCATAACTCTGCACTGGTCACCCAGGTGAAAGACCATTGTCTCTAATCTGCGTAACGGGGCATTGTGACAACATAATGCTGCACTGGTCAAGAAGGTGACAGACCCTTGTCTGTAATCTGCCTAAGGGTCATTGCGACATCATAACTCTGCACTGGTCACCCAGGAGACGGACCTTGTCTGTGATCTGCCTAAGGGGGCATTGTGACATCATATCTCTGCACTCGTCAATCAGGTGAAAGACCCTTGTCTGTGATCTGCCTAAGGGGGCATTGTGACGTCATAACTCTGCACTGGTCACCCGGGTGAAAGAGCCTTGTCTGTGATCTGCCTAAGGGGGCATTGTGACTTCATAACTCTGCACTGATCACCAAGGTGACAGACCCTTCTCTGTGATCTGCCTAAGGGGGCACTGTGACATCATAACCCTGCACGGGTCACCCAGGTGACAGACCCTTGTGTGTGATCTGCCTAATGGGGCATTGTGACATCATACCTTTGCACAGGTCACCATGGTGACAGACGCCTGTCTGTGATCTTCTTAAGGGGCCATTCTTACATCATAACTGTGCACTGGTCACCCAGGTGACAGACACTTGTCTTTGATCTGCCTAAGGGTGCATTGTGACATCATAACTCTTCCCTGGTCACCCAGGTGACAGACCCTTTTCTGAGTTCTCCCTAATGGTGCAATGTGACATCACAACTCTGCACTGGTCCTCGTTGTAACAAACGCTTGCCTGTGATCTGCCGAAAGGGGCATTGTGACATCATAACTGTGCACTGGTCACCCAGGTGACGGACCCATGTCTGTGAACTGCCGAAGGGGGCATTGTGACATCATAAGTCTGCACTGGTCACCCAGGTGAAAGACCCTTGTCTGTGAACTGCCTAAGGGGGCATTGTGACAGTATAACTCTGCACTGGTCACCGTGGTGACAGACATTTGTCTGTGATTTGCCTAATGGGCGATTTTGACTTCATAACACTGCACTGGTCACCCAGGTGACAGACCCTTCTCTGTGACCTGCCTAAAGGGGCATTGTGACATCACAACTCTGCGCTGGTAACCCAGGTGTCCGACCCTTGTCTGTGATCTGCCTAAGGGGGCCTTGTGACATCATCAATCTGCACTGGTCACCCAGGTGACAGACCCTTGTCTGTGATCTGTCTAAGGGGGCATTGTGACAGCACAACTCTGCACTAGTCAGCGAGGTGACAGAGCCTTGTCTTGGATCTGCCTAACGGGGCATTTTGACATCATGACTCTGCACTGGTCACCCAAGTGAAAGACCCTTGTCTGTGATCTGCCTAAGGGGGCATTGTGACATCATAACACTGCACGGGTCACGCACGTGACAGGCCATTTTCTCTGATCTGCTGAAGGGGGCGTTGTGACATGATAACTCTGCGCTGGTCACCCAGGTGACAGACCCTTGTCTGTGATCTGCCTAAGGGGGCATTGTGACAACATAACACTGCACTGGTCACCAAGGTGACAGACCCTTATCTGTGATCTGCCTAAGGGTCATTGTGTCATCGTAACTCTGCAATGGTCACCCAGGTGACAGGCACTTTTCTGTGATATGCCTAAGGGGGCATTGTGGCATCATAATTCTGCACTGGTCACCCAGGTGACAGAACCCTGTCTTTAATCTACGTAAGTTGGCATTGTGACGTCATACCTCTGCACTGTTCACATTCGTGAAAGACTCTTGTCTGTGAGGTGCCTAAGGGGTCATTGTGACATCATAACTGGGCACTGGTCATCCAGGTGACAGACCCTTGTCTGTGATCTGCCTAAGGGGGCATTGTGACATCATAAATCTGCACTAGTCACCTATGTGACTGACCCTTGTCTCTGATCTGCCTAAGGGGTCATTGTGACAACATAACTCTGCACTGGTTACCAAGGTGACAGACCCTAGTCTGTGATCTGCCTAAGGGTGCATTTTGACATCTTAACTCTACATTGGTCAGGGAGGTGACAGACCTTTGTCTGTGAACTGCCTATGGGGACTTTGTGACATCTTAATACTGCTCTTGTCACCCCGGTTACAAGATCTTGTCTGTGATCTGCCTAAGGGGGCATTGTGACATCATAACACTGCACGGGTCATGTAGGTGACAGGCCATTGTCTCTGATCTGCCGAAGGCGGCTTTGTGACATGATAACTCTGCACTGGTCACCGTGGTGACAGACCCTTGTCTGGGATCTGCGTAAGGGGGCATTCTGACTTCATAACTCAGCACTGGTCACTCAGGTGAAAAACCCTTGTCTGTGATCTGCCTAAGGGGTCATTGTGACATCATAACTCTGCACTGATCACCCGGGTGACAGACCATTGTCTGTGATCTGCCTAAGGGGGCATTGTGACATCATCCCTCTGCATGGGTCATCCTGGTGACAGATTCTTGCCTGTGATCTGCCTAGGAGGGCATTGTGATAGCACAAATCTGCACTAGTCAGTGAGGTGACAGAGCCTTGTCTTTGATCTGCCTAACGGGGGATTGTGACATCATAACTCTGCACTGGTCACCCAGGTGAAAGACCCTTGTCTCTGACCTGCCTAAGGGGACATTGTGACATCATAACTGTGCACTGGTCACCCAGGTGACAGACACTTGTCTGTTCTCTGCCTAAGGGGGCACTGTGACATCATAACTCTGCACTGTTCATCGTAGTGACAGACGCCTGCCTGTGATCTGCCTAAAGGGGCATTGTGACATCATAAGTCTGCACTGGTCACCCAGGTGAAAGACCCTTGTCTGTGATCTGCGTAAGGGGGCATTGTGACATCATAAGTCTGCACCGGTCACCGTTGTGACAGACCTTTGTCTGTGATTTGCCTAAGGGGCCATTGTGACTTCATAACTCTGCACTGGTTACCCAAGTGAAAGACCCTTGACTGTGATCTGCCTAAGGGGGCATTGTGACAACATAACTCTGAATTGGTCACCCAGGTGACAGACCCTTGTCTGTGATCTGCCTAAGGGGGCATTGTGACATCATAGTTCTGCACTGGTCACCCAGGTGACAGAACCATGTCTGTGATCACCCTAAGTGGGCATTGTGACATTATACCTCTGCACTGTTCACACACGTGACAGTCTCTTGTCTGTGATCTGCCTAAGGGTGCATTGTGACATCTTAATTCTGCATTGGTCACGCAGGTGACAGACCGTTCTCTGTGAACTGCCTATTGGGGCATTGTTACATCATTACCCTGCTCTGGTCACCCAGGTGACAGGATCTTGTATGTGATCTGCCTAAGGGGGCATTGTGACATCATAACACTGCACGGGTCATGCAGGTGACAGGCCATTGTCTCTGATCTGCTGACGGGGGCGTTGTGACATGATAACTCTGGACTGGTCACCCAGGTGACAGACCCTTGTCTGTGATCTGCCTTAAGGGGCATTGTGACATCATATCTCTGCACTGGTCACCGAGGTGACTGACCCTTTTCTGTGATCTCCCTAAGGTGGCATTGTGACATCATAACTCTGCACTGGTCACCGTGGTGACAGACCCTTGTCTGTGATCTGCCTAAGGGGGCATTGTGACATCATAAATCTGCACTGGTCACTCAGGTGAAAGACCCTTGTCTGTGATCTGCCTAAGGGGGCATTGTGACATCGTACCTCTGCATGGGTCACCCAGGTGACAGACTCTTGCCTGTGATCTGCGTAAGGGGGCATTATGACAGCACAACTCTGCACTGGTCAGTGAGGTGACAGAGCCTTGTCTTTGTTCTGCCTAACGGGGCATTGTGACATCAAAACTCTGCACTGGTCACCCAGGTGAAAGACCCATGTCTCTGATCTGCCTAAGGGGGCATTGTGACAACATAACGCTGCACTGGTCACCAAGGTTACAGACCCTTGTCTGTGATCTGCCTAAGGGTCATTGTGACATCATAACTCTGCACTGGTCACCCAGGTGACAGACGCTTCTCTGTGAGCTGCCCAAGTGGGCATTGTGACATGATAATTCTGCACTGTTCACCCACGGGATAGAACCTTGTCTTTGATCTCCCTAAGTGGGCCTTGTGACATCACACCTCTGCACTGGTCACCCAGGTGACAGGATCTTGTCTGTGATCTCCCTAAGTGAGCACCGTGACATCATAACAGTGCATGGGTCACCCAGGTGACAGGCCATTGTCTCTGATCTGCCGAAGGGGGCATTGTGACATCATAACTCTGCACTGGTCACACAAGTGACAGACCCTTGTCTGCGATCTGCCTAAGGGGGCATTGTGACATCATAACTATGCACTGGTCACCCAGGTGACAGACCCTTGTCTGTGATCTCCCTAAATAGGCATTGTGACATCATAACTCTACACTGGTCATCGTGGTGACAGACCCTTGTCTGTGATCTGCCTAAGGGGGCATTGTGACATCATATCTCTGCACTGGTCACCCAGGTGAAAGACCCTTGTCTGTGATCTGCCTAAGGGGGCATTGTGACATCATAACTCTGCACTGGTCACCAAGGTGACAGACCCTTCTCTGTGATCTGCCTAAGGGGGCATTGTGACATCATAACTCTGCACGGGTCACCCAGGTGACAGACCCTTGTGCATGATCTGCCTAAGGGGGCAATGTGACATCATAACTCTTCACTGGTCACCCAGGTGACGGACCCTTGTCTGTGTTCTCCCTAAGGGTGCACTGTGACTTCATAACTCTGCACTTCCCATCGTGGTGACAGACGCTTGCCTGTGATCTGCGTAACAGGGCATTCTGACATCATAACTGTGCACTGGTCACCCAGGTGACGGACACTTGTCTGTGATCTGCCGAAGGGGGCATAGTGACATCCTAAGTCTCCACTGGTCACGCAGGTTTAAGACCCTTTTCTGTGAACTGCGTAAGGGGGCATTGTGACATCATAACTGTGCACTCGTCACCGTGGTGACTGACCTTTTTCTGCGATTTGCCTAAGGGGCCATTGTGACTTCATAACTCTGCACTGGTCACCCAGGTGACAGACCCTTCTCTGTGATCTGCCTAAAGGGGCATTGTGACATCATAACTCTGCACTGGTCACCCAGGTGTCCGACCCTTTTATGTTATCTGCCTAAGGGGGCATTGTGTCATCATCAATCTGCGCTAGTCACCCAGGTGTCAGACCCTTGTCTGTGATCTGCCTAAGGGGGCACTGTGACAGCACAACTCTGCACTAGTCAGCGACGTGACAGAGCCTTGTCTTGGATCTGCTTAACGGGGCATTTTGACGTCATAACTCTGTACTGGTCACCCAAGTGAAAGACCCTTGTCTGTGATATGCCTAAGGGGTCATTGTGACAACATAACTCTGCACTGGTCACCAAGGTGACAGACTCTTGTCTGTGATCTGCCTAAGTGTCATTGTGACATTGTAACTCTGCAATGGTCACCCAGGTGACATGCCCTTGTCTGTGATCTGCCTAAGGGGCATTGTGAGAACATAATTCTCCACTGGTCACCCAGGTGACAGAACCTTGTCTTTAATCTACGTAACTGGGCATTGTGACATAGTAAATCTGCGCTAGTCACCCAGGTGACAGACCCTTGTCTGTGTTCTCACTAAGGGGGCATTGTGACATTATAATTCTGCACTGATCACCCGCGTGGCATATCATTGCCTGTGATCTCCCTAAAGGGGTATGGTGACATCATACCCCTGCATGGGTCACCCAGTTGACAGACTCTTGCCTATGATCTTCCTAAGGGGGCATTGTGACAGCACAACTCTGCACTGGTCAGTGAGGTGACAGAGGGTTGTCTTTGATCTGCCTAACGGGGCATTGTGACATCATAACTCTGCACTTGTCACTCAGGTGAAAGACCCTTTTCTCTGATCTGCCTAAGGGGGCATTGTGACAACATAACGCCACACTGGTCACCAAGGTGACAGACGCTTGTCTGTGATCTGCCTAAGGGGGCATTGCGACATCATAATTCTGCACTGTTCAGCGACGGGACAGAATCTTCTCTTTGATCTCCCTAAGTGGGCATTGTGACATCATACCTCTGCACTGGTCACCCAGGTGAAAGACCCTGGTCTGTGATCTGCCTAAGGGGGAATTGTGACATCCTAACTCTGCACTGGTCACCCAGGTGACAGGCCCTTGTCTGTGATCTGCCTAATGGGGCATTGTGATATCGTAACTCTGCAATGGTCACCCAGATGACAGACCCTTTTCTGTGATATGCCTAAGGGGGCATTGTGACATCATAACTCTGCACTCGTCACCCTGGTGACAGACCCTTGCCCGGGATCTACTTAAGGGGGCATTATGACATTCTAAACCTGCACTGGTCACCGAGGTGACAGACCCTTGTGTCTGATCTGCCTAATGCGGCCTTTTAACATCATAACCCTGCACAGTTCACCCAGGTCACAGACCCTTGTCTGTTTTCTGCCTAAGTGGGCATTGTGACATCATAACTGGGCACTGGTCACCCAGGTGGCATACCCTTGTCTGTGATCCGCCTAAGGTGGCATGGACACATCATAACTCTGCACTGGTCACCCAGGTGACAGACCCTAGTCTGTGATCTATCTAAGGTGGCATTGTGACATCATAACTCTGCACTGGTCACTCTGGTGACAGACCCTTGTCTGTGATCTGACTAGGGGGCCATAGTGACATCATAACTCTGCACTGGTTACCCAGGTGACAGACCCTTGTCTGTGCTCTGCCTAAGGGGACACTGTGACATCATAACTCTCCACTGGTCACCCAAGTGACACACCATTTCTGTGATCTGCCTAAGGGGGAAATGTGACATCATAATTCTGCACTAGTCACCCAGGTGACTGATTCTTGTCTTTGATCTGCCTAAGTGGGCATTGTGACATCATAACACTGCACTGGTCACACAGATGACAGACCCTTGTCTGTGATCTGCCTAAGGGGGCATTGTGACATCATAAACATGCACTTGTCACCCAGGTGACAGACACTTCTGTGTGATCTGCTTAAGGTGGCATTGTGACATCATAATTCTGCAGTGGTCACCCAGTAGAAAGAACCTTGTCTTTGATCTGGCTAAGTGGGCATTGTGACATCATAACTCTGCACTGGTCACCCAGGTGACAGACCCTTCTCAGTTATCTGCCTAAGGGGGCATTGTGACATCATAACCCTCACGGGTCACCCAGGTGACAGACCCTTGTCTGTGATGTGCCTAAGGAGGCATTGTGAACTCACAACTCTGCACTGTACACCCAGGTGACAGAACCTTGTCTGTGATCTGACTAAGGGAGCATTGTGACATCATTATTCTGCACTGGACACCCAGGTGACAGACCCTTGTCTTTGATCTGCCTAAGGCGGCATTGTGACACCATAACTCTGCACTGGTCACCGTGGTGACAGTCCCTTGTCTGTGATCTGCCTAAGGGGGCATTGTGACATCACAGCTCTGCACTGGTCACCCAGGGGAAAGACCCTGGTCTGTGATTTGCCTAAGGGGGCACTGTGACATCATAACTCTGCACTGGTCTTCCTGGTGACTGGCCCTTGTCTGTGATCTGCCTAAAGGGGCAATGTGATATCATAACTCTACACTGGTCACCCAGGTGACAGACCCTTGTCTGTGATATGCCTAAGGGGGCATTGTGACATCATAACTCTGCACTTGTCACCCTGGTGACAGACCCTTGACGGTGATCTACTTAAGGGGGCATTGTGACATTCAAAACCTGCACTGGTCACCCAGATGACAGAGCCGTGTGTCTGATCTTCCTAATGGGGCATTTTAACATCATAAACATGCACAGTTCACCCAGGTGACAGACACTTGTCTGTCTTCTGCCTAAGTGGGCATTGTGACATCATAACTGGGCACTGGTCACCCAGGCGGCATACCCTTGTCTGTAATCCGCCTAAGGCGGCATGGTGACATCATAACTCTGCACTGATCACCCGGGTGACAGATCATTGTCTGTGATCTGCCTAAGGGGGCATTGGGACATCATAGCCCTGCATGGGTCACCCAGGTGACAGAATCTTGCCTGGGATCTGCCTAAGGGGGCATTGTGACAGCACAACTCTGCACTGGTCAGTGAGGTGCCAGAGGCTTGTCTTTGATCTGCCTAATGGGGCATTGTGACATCATAACTCTGCACTGGTCACCCAGGTGAAAGACCCTTTTCTCTGATCTGCCTAAGGGGGCATTGTGACAACATAACGCTGCACTGGTCACCAAGGTGACAGACGCTTGTCTGTGATCTGCCTAAGGGGGCATTGTGACATCATAATTGTGCACTGGTCAGCCACGGGACAGAACCTTGTCTTTGATCTCCCTAAGTGGGCATTGTGACATCATACATCTGCACTGGTCACCCAGGTGACAGGCCATTGTCTCTGATCTGCCTTGGGGGGAATTGTGACATCATAACTCTGCACTGGTCACCCAGGTGACAGACCCTTGTCTGTGATCTCCCTAAGGTGGCATTGTTACATCATACCTCTGCACTGGTCATCGTGGTGACAGACCCTTGTCTGTGATCTGCCTAAGGGGGCATTGTGACGTCATAACTCTGCACTGGTCACCCAGGTGAAAGACCATTGTCTCTAATCTGCGTAACGGGGCATTGTGACAACATAATGCTGCACTGGTCAAGAAGGTGACAGACCCTTGTCTGTAATCTGCCTAAGGGTCATTGCGACATCATAACTCTGCACTGGTCACCCAGGAGACGGACCTTGTCTGTGATCTGCCTAAGGGGGCATTGTGACATCATATCTCTGCACTCGTCAATCAGGTGAAAGACCCTTGTCTGTGATCTGCCTAAGGGGGCATTGTGACGTCATAACTCTGCACTGGTCACCCGGGTGAAAGAGCCTTGTCTGTGATCTGCCTAAGGGGGCATTGTGACTTCATAACTCTGCACTGATCACCAAGGTGACAGACCCTTCTCTGTGATCTGCCTAAGGGGGCACTGTGACATCATAACCCTGCACGGGTCACCCAGGTGACAGACCCTTGTGTGTGATCTGCCTAATGGGGCATTGTGACATCATACCTTTGCACAGGTCACCATGGTGACAGACGCCTGTCTGTGATCTTCTTAAGGGGCCATTCTTACATCATAACTGTGCACTGGTCACCCAGGTGACAGACACTTGTCTTTGATCTGCCTAAGGGTGCATTGTGACATCATAACTCTTCCCTGGTCACCCAGGTGACAGACCCTTTTCTGAGTTCTCCCTAATGGTGCAATGTGACATCACAACTCTGCACTGGTCCTCGTTGTAACAAACGCTTGCCTGTGATCTGCCGAAAGGGGCATTGTGACATCATAACTGTGCACTGGTCACCCAGGTGACGGACCCATGTCTGTGAACTGCCGAAGGGGGCATTGTGACATCATAAGTCTGCACTGGTCACCCAGGTGAAAGACCCTTGTCTGTGAACTGCCTAAGGGGGCATTGTGACAGTATAACTCTGCACTGGTCACCGTGGTGACAGACATTTGTCTGTGATTTGCCTAATGGGCGATTTTGACTTCATAACACTGCACTGGTCACCCAGGTGACAGACCCTTCTCTGTGACCTGCCTAAAGGGGCATTGTGACATCACAACTCTGCGCTGGTAACCCAGGTGTCCGACCCTTGTCTGTGATCTGCCTAAGGGGGCCTTGTGACATCATCAATCTGCACTGGTCACCCAGGTGACAGACCCTTGTCTGTGATCTGTCTAAGGGGGCATTGTGACAGCACAACTCTGCACTAGTCAGCGAGGTGACAGAGCCTTGTCTTGGATCTGCCTAACGGGGCATTTTGACATCATGACTCTGCACTGGTCACCCAAGTGAAAGACCCTTGTCTGTGATCTGCCTAAGGGGGCATTGTGACATCATAACACTGCACGGGTCACGCACGTGACAGGCCATTTTCTCTGATCTGCTGAAGGGGGCGTTGTGACATGATAACTCTGCGCTGGTCACCCAGGTGACAGACCCTTGTCTGTGATCTTCCTTTGGAGGCATTGTGACATCATATCTCTGCACTGGTCACCCAGGTGACAGACCCTTTTCTGTGATCTCCCTAAGGGGGCATCGTGACATCATAACTCTGCACTGATCATCGTGATGACAGATCCTTGTCTGGGATATGCCTAAGGGGGCATTGTGACATCATAACTCTGCACTGGTCACCCAGGTGAAAGACCCTTGTCTCTGATCTGCCTAACGGGGCATTGTGACAACATAACGCTGCACTGGTCAAGAAGGTGACAGACCCTTGTCTGTAATCTGCCTAAGGGTCATTGTGACATCATAACTCTGCACTGGTCACCCAGGAGACAGACCTTGACTGTGATCTGCTTAAGGGGGCATTGTGACATCATATCTCTGCACTGGTCACTCAGGTGAAAGACCCTTGTCTGTGATCTGCCTAAGGGTGCATTGTGACATCATAACTCTGCACTGATCACACGGGTGACAGATCATTGTCTGTGATCTGCCTAAGAGGGCATTGTGACATCATACGCCTGCATGGGTCACCCAGGTGACAGACTCTTGCCTGAGATCTGCCTAAGGGGGCATTGTGACAGCACAACTCTGCACTGGTCGGTGAGGTGACAGAGGCTTGTCTTTGATCTGCCTAACGGGGCATTGTGACATAATGACTCTGCAGTGGTCACCAAGGTGAAAGACCCTTTTCTCTCATCTGCCTAAGCGGGCATTGTGACAACATAACGCCGCACTGGTCACCAAAGCGACAGACCCTAGTCTGTGATCTGCCTAAGGGTCATTGTGACATCATAACTCTGCACTGTTCACCCAGGTGACAGAGGCTTCTCTGTGATCTGCCTAAGGGGGCATTGTGACATCATAATTCTGCACGGTTCAGCGACGGGACAGAACCTTGTCTTTGATCTCCCTAAGTGGGCATTGTGACATCATACCTCTGCACTGGTCACCCAGGTGACAGGATGTTGTCTGTCATCTGCCTCAGGGGCACTGTGACATCATAACACTGCATGGGTCACCCAGGTGACAGGCCATTTTCTCTGATCTGCCTAAGGGGGCATTGTGACATCATAACTCTGCACTGGTCACCCAGGTGACAGACCCTTGTCAGTGATCTGCGTAAGGGGGCATTGTGACATCATAACTCTCCACTGGTCACCCAGCTGACAGACCCTTGTCTGTGATCTCCCTAAGGGGGCATTGTGACATCATACCTCTGCAACGGTCATCGTGGTGACAGACCCTTGTCTGTGATCTGCCTCAGGGGCATTGTGACATCATAACTCTGCACTGGTCACCCAGGTGGAAGACCCTTGTCTGTGATCAGCCTAAGGGGGCATTGTGATATCATCACTCTGCACTGGTCACCAAGGTGACAGACCCTTCTCTGTGATCTGCCTAAGGGGGCACTGTGACATCATAACTCTGCACGGTTCACCCAGGTGACAGACCCCTGTGTGTGATCTGCCTAAGGGAGCATTGTGACATCATAACTCTGCACAGGTCACCATGGTGACAGACCCTTGTCTGTGATCTTCTTAAGGGGCCATTGTGATATCATAACTGTTCTCTGTTCACACAGGTGCCAGACACTTTTCTGTGATCTGCCTAAGGGGGCATTGTGACATCATAACCCTTCCCTGGTCACCCAGGTGACAGACCCTTGTCTGTGTACTCCCTAAAGGTGCACTGTGACATCATAACTCTGCAATGGTCATCGTGGTGACAGACGCTTCCCTGTGATCTACCTAAGGGAGCATTGTGACAGCATAACTGTGCAACGGTCACCCAGGTGACAGACCAACGTCTGTGATCTGCCGAAAGGGGCATTGTGACCTCATAGGTCTGCACTGGTCACCCAGGTGAAAAACCCTTGTCTGTGAACTGCCTAAGGGGGCATTGTGACATCATAACTGTGCACTGGTTACCGTGGTGACACACCTTTGTCTGTGATTTGCCTAAGGGGGCATTGTGACATCATAATTCTGCACTGGTCACCCGGGTGAAAGAGCCTTGTCTGTGATCTGCCTAAGGGGGCATTGTGACATCATAACTCTGCACTGGTCAACCAGGTGTCCGACCCTTGTATGTGATCTGCCTAAGGGGGCATTTTGACATCATCAATCTGTACTGGTCACCCAGATGACAGACCCTTGTCTGTGATCTGCCTAAGGTGGCATTGTGACAGCACAACTCTGCACTGGTCAGCGAGGTGACAGAGCCTTGTCTTGGATCTGCCTAACGGGTCATTTTGACATCATAACTCTGCACTGGTCACCCAAGTGAAAGACCCTTGTCTGTGATCTGCCTAAGGGGGCATTGTGACAACATAACACTGCACTGGTCACCAAGGTGACAGACCCTTATCTGTGATCTGCCTAAGGGTCATTGTGTCATCGTAACTCTGCAATGGTCACCCAGGTGACAGGCACTTTTCTGTGATATGCCTAAGGGGGCATTGTGGCATCATAATTCTGCACTGGTCACCCAGGTGACAGAACCCTGTCTTTAATCTACGTAAGTTGGCATTGTGACGTCATACCTCTGCACTGTTCACATTCGTGAAAGACTCTTGTCTGTGAGGTGCCTAAGGGGTCATTGTGACATCATAACTGGGCACTGGTCATCCAGGTGACAGACCCTTGTCTGTGATCTGCCTAAGGGGGCATTGTGACATCATAAATCTGCACTAGTCACCTATGTGACTGACCCTTGTCTCTGATCTGCCTAAGGGGTCATTGTGACAACATAACTCTGCACTGGTTACCAAGGTGACAGACCCTAGTCTGTGATCTGCCTAAGGGTGCATTTTGACATCTTAACTCTACATTGGTCAGGGAGGTGACAGACCTTTGTCTGTGAACTGCCTATGGGGACTTTGTGACATCTTAATACTGCTCTTGTCACCCCGGTTACAAGATCTTGTCTGTGATCTGCCTAAGGGGGCATTGTGACATCATAACACTGCACGGGTCATGTAGGTGACAGGCCATTGTCTCTGATCTGCCGAAGGCGGCTTTGTGACATGATAACTCTGCACTGGTCACCGTGGTGACAGACCCTTGTCTGGGATCTGCGTAAGGGGGCATTCTGACTTCATAACTCAGCACTGGTCACTCAGGTGAAAAACCCTTGTCTGTGATCTGCCTAAGGGGTCATTGTGACATCATAACTCTGCACTGATCACCCGGGTGACAGACCATTGTCTGTGATCTGCCTAAGGGGGCATTGTGACATCATCCCTCTGCATGGGTCATCCTGGTGACAGATTCTTGCCTGTGATCTGCCTAGGAGGGCATTGTGATAGCACAAATCTGCACTAGTCAGTGAGGTGACAGAGCCTTGTCTTTGATCTGCCTAACGGGGGATTGTGACATCATAACTCTGCACTGGTCACCCAGGTGAAAGACCCTTGTCTCTGACCTGCCTAAGGGGACATTGTGACATCATAACTGTGCACTGGTCACCCAGGTGACAGACACTTGTCTGTTCTCTGCCTAAGGGGGCACTGTGACATCATAACTCTGCACTGTTCATCGTAGTGACAGACGCCTGCCTGTGATCTGCCTAAAGGGGCATTGTGACATCATAAGTCTGCACTGGTCACCCAGGTGAAAGACCCTTGTCTGTGATCTGCGTAAGGGGGCATTGTGACATCATAAGTCTGCACCGGTCACCGTTGTGACAGACCTTTGTCTGTGATTTGCCTAAGGGGCCATTGTGACTTCATAACTCTGCACTGGTTACCCAAGTGAAAGACCCTTGACTGTGATCTGCCTAAGGGGGCATTGTGACAACATAACTCTGAACTGGTCACCCAGGTGACAGACCCTTGTCTGTGATCTGCCTAAGGGGGCATTGTGACATCATAGTTCTGCACTGGTCACCCAGGTGACAGAACCATGTCTGTGATCACCCTAAGTGGGCATTGTGACATTATACCTCTGCACTGTTCACACACGTGACAGTCTCTTGTCTGTGATCTGCCTAAGGGTGCATTGTGACATCTTAATTCTGCATTGGTCACGCAGGTGACAGACCGTTCTCTGTGAACTGCCTATTGGGGCATTGTTACATCATTACCCTGCTCTGGTCACCCAGGTGACAGGATCTTGTATGTGATCTGCCTAAGGGGGCATTGTGACATCATAACACTGCACGGGTCATGCAGGTGACAGGCCATTGTCTCTGATCTGCTGACGGGGGCGTTGTGACATGATAACTCTGGACTGGTCACCCAGGTGACAGACCCTTGTCTGTGATCTGCCTTAAGGGGCATTGCGACATCATATCTCTGCACTGGTCACCGAGGTGACTGACCCTTTTCTGTGATCTCCCTAAGGTGGCATTGTGACATCATAACTCTGCACTGGTCACCGTGGTGACAGACCCTTGTCTGTGATCTGCCTAAGGGGACATTGTGACATCATAAATCTGCACTGGTCACTCAGGTGAAAGACCCTTGTCTGTGATCTGCCTAAGGGGGCATTGTGACATCGTACCTCTGCATGGGTCACCCAGGTGACAGACTCTTGCCTGTGATCTGCGTAAGGGGGCATTATGACAGCACAACTCTGCACTGGTCAGTGAGGTGACAGAGCCTTGTCTTTGTTCTGCCTAACGGGGCATTGTGACATCAAAACTCTGCACTGGTCACCCAGGTGAAAGACCCATGTCTCTGATCTGCCTAAGGGGGCATTGTGACAACATAACGCTGCACTGGTCACCAAGGTTACAGACCCTTGTCTGTGATCTGCCTAAGGGTCATTGTGACATCATAACTCTGCACTGGTCACCCAGGTGACAGACGCTTCTCTGTGAGCTGCCCAAGTGGGCATTGTGACATGATAATTCTGCACTGTTCACCCACGGGATAGAACCTTGTCTTTGATCTCCCTAAGTGGGCCTTGTGACATCACACCTCTGCACTGGTCACCCAGGTGACAGGATCTTGTCTGTGATCTCCCTAAGTGAGCACCGTGACATCATAACAGTGCATGGGTCACCCAGGTGACAGGCCATTGTCTCTGATCTGCCGAAGGGGGCATTGTGACATCATAACTCTGCACTGGTCACACAAGTGACAGACCCTTGTCTGCGATCTGCCTAAGGGGGCATTGTGACATCATAACTATGCACTGGTCACCCAGGTGACAGACACTTGTCTGTGATCTCCCTAAATAGGCATTGTGACATCATAACTCTACACTGGTCATCGTGGTGACAGACCCTTGTCTGTGATCTGCCTAAGGGGGCATTGTGACATCATATCTCTGCACTGGTCACCCAGGTGAAAGACCCTTGTCTGTGATCTGCCTAAGGGGGCATTGTGACATCATAACTCTGCACTGGTCACCAAGGTGACAGACCCTTCTCTGTGATCTGCCTAAGGGGGCATTGTGACATCATAACTCTGCACGGGTCACCCAGGTGACAGAACCTTGTGCATGATCTGCCTAAGGGGGCAATGTGACATCATAACTCTTCACTGGTCACCCAGGTGACGGACCCTTGTCTGTGTTCTCCCTAAGGGTGCACTGTGACTTCATAACTCTGCACTTCCCATCGTGGTGACAGACGCTTGCCTGTGATCTGCGTAACAGGGCATTCTGACATCATAACTGTGCACTGGTCACCCAGGTGACGGACACTTGTCTGTGATCTGCCGAAGGGGGCATAGTGACATCCTAAGTCTCCACTGGTCACGCAGGTTTAAGACCCTTTTCTGTGAACTGCGTAAGGGGGCATTGTGACATCATAACTGTGCACTCGTCACCGTGGTGACTGACCTTTTTCTGCGATTTGCCTAAGGGGCCCTTGTCTGTGATCTGCCTTAGGGTGCATTGTGATATCATAAATTTGCACTGGTCACCCAAGTGACAGACCCTTGTCTGTGATTTGCCTTAGGGGGCATTGTGACATCATAACTCTGCACTGGTCACACATGTGACACACCCTTGCCTGTGATCTGCCTAAGGGGGCATTGTGACATCATAACTCTGCCCTGGTCATTGTGGTGTCATACCCTTGTCTGTGGTCTGCCTAAGGGGGCATTGTGACATCATAACTGAGCACTGGTCACCGTGGTGACAGACCCTTGTCTGTGATCTGTCTAAGGGGGCTTTGTGACATCACAAATGTGCACTGGTCACCCAGGTGACGGACCCTTGTCTGTGATCTGCGTAAGGGGACATTGTGACACCATAAGTCTGCACTGGTCACCCTGATGACAGACCCTTGACCGTGATCTGTCTAAGGGGGCTTTGTGACATCATAACCCTGCACTGGTCACCCAGGTTACAGACCCTTGTCTGTGATTTGCCTAAGGGGGCATTGTGACATCATAACCCTGCACTGGTCACCCAGGTGTCAGACTCTTGTCTGTGATTTGCCTAAGGGGGCATTGTTATATCATAACTCTGCACTGGACACCCAGATGACAGACCCTTGTCTGTGATATGTCTAAGGGGGCATTGTGATTTCATAACTCTGCACTGGTCACCCTGGTGACAGACCCTTGTCCGTGATCTGCTTAAGGGGGCATTGTGACGTCATAACTCTGCACTGGTAACCCAGGTGACAGACCCTTGTGTCTGATCTGCCTAAGGGGGCATTGTGACATAAAAATTCTTCCCTGGACACCCAGGTGACAGAACCTTGACTTTGATCTGCCTAAGGGGGCATTGTGACATCATAACCCTGTGCTTGTCACCCAGGTGACAGGCCCTTGTCTGTGATCTGCCTAAGGGGACATTGTGATATCATAACTCCGCACTGGTCACCCAGGTGACAGACCCATGTCTGTGATCTGCATAAGGGAGCATTGTGACATCATAACTCTGAAGTGGTCACCCAGGTGACAGACCCTTGTCTCTGATCTGCCTAAGGGGGCATTGTGACATCATAGCTATGCAGTCGTCACCCAGGTGAAAGTCCCTTGTCTGAGATCTGCCTAAGGGGGCATTGTGACATCATAACTCTGCATTGGGTACCCAGGTGACAGACCCTTTTCTGTGATCTGTCTAAGAGGGCATTGTGACATCATAACTCTGCACTGATCACCCTGGTTACAGGCCCTTGTCTGTTATCTGCCTAAGGGGCATTGTAACATCATAACTCTGCACGGGTCACCCAGGTGAGAGACGCTTGTGTGTGATATGCCTAAAGGGCCATTGTGACATCATAACCCTGCACTGGTCACCCGGGTGACGGAACCTTGTCTCTGATCTGCCTAAGGGGGCATTGTGACATCATAACTGTGCACTGGTCACCGTGGTGACAGACCCTTGTCTGTGATCTGTCAAAGAGGGCATACTGACATCACAAGTGTGCACTGGTCACGCAGGTGACAGACCCTTGTCTGTGATTGGCCTAAGGGAGCATTGTGACATCATAACTCTGCACTGTTCACCCTGCTGACAGACCCTTGTCCGTGATCTGCCTAAGGGAGCATTGTGACATCATAACTCTGCACTGGTCACCCTGCTGACAGACCCTTGTCTGTGATCTGCCTAAGGGGGCATTGTGACATCATTACTCTGCCCTGGTCACCCTGGATCGACCCACTTGTCTCTGATCTGCCTAAGGGGGCATTGTAACATCATAACACTGCAATGGTCACCCAGGTGACAGACCCTTGCCTGTGATGTGCCTAAGGGAAAATTGTGACATCATAAGTCTGCGCTGGTCACCCAGGTGACAGGCCCTTGTCTGTGATCTGCGTAAGGGGCATTGTGATATCATAAAACTGCACTGGCCACCCAGGTGACAGACCCTTGTCTGTGATATGCCTAAGCGGGCATTGCATCATCATAACTCTGCAGTGGTCACGCTGGTGACAGACCCTTCTCCGTGATCTGCCTAAGGGGGCATTTTGACATCATAACTCTGCACTGGTCACCCAGGTTAAAGATCGTTGTCTGTGAAATGACAGAGGGAGAATTTTTACATCCTAAATCTGAGCGGGTCACATAGGTGACAGACCCTTGTCTATGATCTGCCTGATGGGGCATTATTACATCATAAATCTGCACGGGTCACCCAGGTGAGAGACGCTTGTGTGTGATCTGCCTAAAGGGGCATTGTGACATCATAACCCTGCACTGGTCACCCAGGTGACAGACCCTTGTCTTTGATCTGCCTAAGTCTGCATTGTGACATCATAAATCTTCACTGGTCACCGTGGTGACAGACCCATGTCCGTGATCAGCCTAAGTGGGCATTGTGACATCATGGCTGTGCACTGGTCACCTAGGTGACAGACCCTCATCTGTGATCTGCGTAAGGGGGCATTGTGAAACCATCAGACTGTACGGGTCACCCTGGTGACAGACCCTTGCCCGTGATCTACCTAAGGGGGCATTGTGGCATCATGACCCTGCACTGGTAATCCAGGGTGCCGACCTTGTCTGTGATTTGCCTAAGGGGGCATTGTGACACCATAACCCTGCACTGGTCACCCAGGTGTCAGACCCCTGTCTGTGATTTGCCTAAGGGTGCATTGTTATATCATAACTCTGCCCTGGTCACCCAGATGACAGACCCTTGTCTGTGATAAGTCTAAGGGGGCATTGTGACTTTATAACTCTGCACTGGTCACCCGGGTGACAGACCCTTGTCCGTGATCTGCCTAAGGGGGCATTGTGACATCGTAACCCTGCACTCGTCAGCCAGGTGACAGACCCTTGTTTCTGATCTGCCTAAGGGGGCATTGTGACATCATAAACCTGCACTGGTCACCCAGGTGACAGACCCTCGTCTGTGATCTGCCTAAGGGTGCATTGTGACATCATAATTCTGCACTGTTCACCGTGGTGACAGACGCATGGCTGTGAATTGCCTAAGGGGGCATTATGACATCGTAACTGTGCACTGGTCACCAAGGTGAAAGAAGCTTGTCTGTGATCTGCCTAAGGGGGCATTGTGACATCATAGCTCTGCACTGGTCACCCAGGGTAAAGACCCTTGTCTGTGATCTGACTATGGGGGCATTGTGACATCCTAACTCCTTGCGGGTTACAAAGGTGACAGACCGTTGTCTATGATCTGCCTAAGGGGGAATTATGACATCATAACTCTGCACTGGTGAATCAGGTGACAGACCGTTGTTTGTGATCTCACTACGAGGTCATTGTGACATCATAACTCTGTACTGGACACCCAGGTGGCAGACCACTGTCTCTGATCTGTCTATGGGGGCAGTGTGACATCATAACTCTGCAGTGGTCACCCAGGTGACTGATCCTTGTCTGTGATCTGCCTAACGGGGCATTGTGACATCTTAGCTCTGCACTGGTCGCCCAGGTGGAAAAACCTTGTCTGAGATCTGCCTAAGGGGGTATTGTGACATCATAACTCTGAACTGGTCACCCAGGTGACAGACCCTTGTCTGTGATCTGTTTAAGGGGGCATTGTGATATCATAACTCTGCACTGGTCACCCAGGTGACCGACCCTTCCCTGTGATATGCCTAAGGAGGCAGTGTGATATCATAACTCTGCATTGGTCACCCTGGTGACAGAACCTTGCCCGTGATCTGCCTAAGAGTACATTGTGACATCATAACTCTGCACAGGTCACCCAGGTGACAGACCCTTGTCTCTGATCTGCCTAAGGGGCATTGTGACATCATAACACTGCAATGGTCACCCAGGTGACAGACCCTTCTCTGTGATCTGCCTAAGGGGGCATTGTGACATCATAACTCTGCACTGGTCACCCAGGTGATAGACCCATGTGTGTGATCTGCCTAAGGGGAAATTGTGACATCATAAATCTGCGCTGGTCACCCAGGTGACAGACCCTTGTCTGTGTTCTCACTAAGGGGGCAATGTGACATCATAACTCTGCACTGAACACCCGGGTGACAGATCGTTGCCTGTGATCTGCCTATGGGGGCATTGTGACATCATACCCCCGCATGGGTCAACCAGTTGAAAGACTCTTGCCTGTGATCTTCCTAGGGGGGCATTGTGACAGCACAACTCTGCACTGGTCAGTGAGGTGACAGAGGCTTGTCTTTGATCTGCCTGACGGGGCATTGAGACATCATAAGTCTGCACTTGTCACCCAGGTGAAAGACCCTTTTCTCTGATCTGCCTAAGGTGGCATTGTGATAACATAACGCTACACTGGTCACCAAGGTTGCAGACGCTTGTCTGTGATCTGCCTAAGGGGGCATTGTGATATCATAATTCTGCACTGTTCAGCGACAGGACACAACCTTGTCTTTGATCTCCCTAAATGGGCATTGTGACATCATACCTCTGCACTGGTCACCCAGGTGACAGGATCTTGTCTGTGATCTGCCTAAGGGGGCACTGTGACATCATAACACTGCATGGGTCACCCAGGTGACGGGCCATTGTCTCTGATCGGCCTAAGTTGGCATTGTGACATCATAACTCTGCACTGGTCACCCAGGTTACAGACCCTTGCCTGTGATCTCCCTAAGGGGGCATTGTGACATCATAACTCTGCACTGGTCACCCAGGTTACAGACCCTTGCCTGTGATCTCCCTAAGGGGGCATTGTGACATCATAACACTGCACGGGTCACCCAGGTGACAGACCCTTGTGTGTGATCTGCCTAAGGGGGCATTGTAACATCATAACCCTGCACTGGTCACCATGGTGGCAGACCCTTTTCTGTGATCTGCTTAAGGGGCCATTGAGACATCATAACTGTGCACTGGTCACCCAGGTGACAGACACTTGCCTCTGATCTGCCTAAGGGTGCACTGTGACATCATAACTCTTCACTGGTCACCCAGGTGACAGACCCTTGTCTGTGTTCTCCCTAAGGGTGAACTGTGACATCATAATTCTGCACTGGTCATCGTGGTGACAGACGCTTGCCTGTTATCTGCCTAATGCGGCATTGCGACATCATAACTGTGCACTGGTCACCCAGGTGATGGACCCATGTCTGTGATCTGCCGAAGGGGGCATTGTGACATCACAAGTCTGCACTGGTCACCCAGGTTAAAGACCCTAGTCTGTGAACTGCCTAAGGGAGCATTGTGACAGTATAACTCTGCACTGGTCACCGTGGTGACAGACATTTTTCTGTGATTTGCCTAAGGGGCCATTGTGACTTCATAACACTGCACTGGTCACCCAGGTGTCCGACCCTTGTATGTGATCTTCCTAAGGTGGCATTGTGACATGATCAATCTACACTGGTCACCCAGGTGACAGACCCCTGTCTGTGATCTGCCTAAGGGGGCATTGTGACAGCACAACTCTGCACTGGTCAGCGAGGTGACAGAGCCTTGTCTTGGATCTGCCTAACGGGGCATTTTGACATCATGTCTCTGCACTGGTCACCCAAGTGAAAGTCGCTTGTCTGTGATCTGCCTAAGGGGGCATTGTGACATCATAACACTGCATGGGTCACGCAGGTGACAGGCCATTTTCTCTGATCTGCCAAAGGGTGCGTTATGGTCACCCTGGTGAAAGACCCTTTTCTCTGATCTGCCTAAGGGGGCATTGTTACAACATAACGCAGCACTTGTCACCAAAGTGGCAGACCCTTGTCTGTGATCTGCCTAAGGGTCATTGTGACATCATAACTCTGCACTGGTCACCCAGGTGACAGAGGCTTGTCTGTGATCTGCCTAAGGGTGCATTGTGAAATCATAATTATCCACTGTTCAGCGACGGGACAGAACCTTGTCTTTGATATCTCTAAGTGGGCATTGTGACATCATACCTCTGCACTGGTCATCGTGGTGACAGACCTTTGTCTGTGATCTGCCTAAAGGGGCATTGTGACATCATAACTCTGCACTGGTCACTCAGGTGAAAGACCCTTGTCTGTGTTCTCCCTAAGGTACACTGTGACATCATAACTCTGCACTGGTCATGGTGGTGACAGATGCTTGCCTGTGATCTACCTAAAGGGGCATTGTGACATCATAACTGTGCACTGGTCACCCAGGTGACGGACCCATGTCTGTGATCTGCCGAAGGGGGCATTGTGACATCATAAGTCTGCACTGGTCACCCAGGTGGAAGACCCTTGTCTGTGAACTGCCTAAGGGAGCATTCTGACATCAAAACTCTGCACTTGTCACCGTGGTGACAGACCTTTGTCTGTGATTTGCCTAAGGGGCCATTGTGACTTCATAACTCTGCACTGGTCACCCAGGTGACGGACCCGTCTCTGTGATCTGCAGAAAGGGGCACTGTGACATCATAACTCAGCACTGGTCACCCAGGTGTCCGACCCTTGTATGTGATCTGCCTAAGGGGGCATTGTGACATCATCAATCTGCACTGGTCACCCAGGTGACCGACCCTTGTCTGTGATCCGCCTAAGGAGGCATTGTGACAGCACATCTCTGCACTGGTCAGCGAGGTGACAGAGCCTTGTCTTGGATCTGCCTAACGGGGCATTTTGACATCATAACTCTGCACTGGTCACCCAAGTGAAAGACCCTTGTCTGTGATCTGCCTAAGGGTGCATTGTGACAACATAACTCTGCACTGATAACCAAGGTGACAGACCCTTGTCTGTGATCTGACTAAGGGTCATTGTGACAGCGCAACTCAGCAATGGTCACCCAGGCGACAGGCCCTTGTCTGTGATCTGCCTAAGGGGGCATTGTGACATCATAATTCTGCACTGGTCACCCAGGTGACAGATCCTTGTCTTTAATCTACGTAAGAGGGCATTGTGACATCATACCTCTGCACTGTTCACACACGTGACAGACTCTTGTCTCTGAGGTGCCTAAGGGGTCATTGTGACATCATAACTGGGCACTGTTCACCCAGGTGACAGACCCTTGTCTGTGATCAGCCTAAGGGGGCATTGTGACATCATAACTCTGCACTAGTCACCCATGAGACATACCCTTGTCTCTGATCTGCCTAAGGGGTCATTGTGACATCATAACACTGCACTGGTTACCAAGGTGACAGACCTAGTCTGTGATCTGCCTAAGGGTGCATTGTGACATCTTAACTCTGCATTGGTCACGCAGGTGACAGACCTTTGTCTGTGAACTGCCTATGGGGGCATTGTGACATCATAACACTGCTCTTGTCACCCAGGTTACAGGATCTTGTCTGTGATCTGCCTAAGGGGGCTTTGTGACATCATAACTCTGCAATGGACACCCAGGTGAAAGACTCCTGTATGTGATCTGCCTAAGGGGGCATTGTGACATAATAACCCTGCACTGGTCAGTCAGGTGACAGACCCTTGTCTGTGATCTGCCTAAGGGGGTATTGTGACGTCATAACTCTGCCCATGTCAGCCAGGTGACAGACCCTTTTCTGTGATCAGTCTTTAGGGACATAGTGACTTCTTAACTCTGCACGGGTCACTCAGGTTACAGGCCCTTGAATGTGATCTGCCTAAGGGGGCATTGTGACATAATAACTCTGCACTGGTCACCGAGGTGAGATACCCTTGTCTGTGATCTGCCTCAGTGGGCATTGTGACATCATAACGGTGCACTGGTCAACCAGGTGACAGACCCTTGTCTGTGTTCTGCCTAAGGGGGCATTATGACATCATAACTCTGCACTGGTCACCCAGGTAACAGACCCTTGTCTCTGATCTGCCTAAGGGGGCATTGTGACATCATAATTCTGCACTGGTAACCCAGGTGACCGTCCATTGTCTGTGATTCGCCTAAGGGTGCATTGGGACATCATAACTCTGCACTTGTAACTCAGGTGACAGACCCTTGTCTCTTATCTGCCTAAAGAGGCATTGTGACATCATAACTCTGCGATGGTCACCGAAGTGACAGACCCTTGTCTGTGATCTGCCTAAGGAGGCATTGTGACATCATAACTCTGCCCTGGTCACCGTGGTGACAAACCCTTGTCCGTGATCTGTCTAAGGTGGCATCCTGACATCATAATTATGCACTTGCCACCCAGGAGAAAGAACCTTGTCTCTGATGTGCCAACGGGGGCATTGTGACATCATAATTCTGCACTGGTCTCCCAAGTGAGAGATCTTTGCCTGTGATCTGCCCAAGGGGGGCATTGTGACATCATAACTCAGGACTGGCCACCGTGGCGGCAGACGCTTCTCTATGATCTGCGTAAGGTGGCGTTTTGACATCATAACTGTGCACTGGTCACTCAGGTGACAGACCCTTGTCTGTGATCTGCCTAAGGGGGCATTGTGACATCTTAACTCTGCACTGGACTCTCAGGTGAAAGACCCTTGTCTGTTATCTGCCTAACGGGGCACTGTGACATCCTAGCTCTACACTGGTCACCCTGGTGACCGACCTTTTTCCGTGATTTGCCAAAGGGGCATTGTGACATTATAACTCTGCACTGGTCACCCAGGTGACAGACCCTTGTCTCTGATCTGCCTAAAGTGTCTTTGTGACATCATAACCCCCCTCTGGTCACCCAGGGGACAGACACTTGTTTGTGATCTGCCTAAGGGGGCACTGTGACTTCTTAACTCAGCATTGGTCAGCCAGGTGACCGACCCTTCTCTGTGACCTCCCTAAGGGGACATGGTGACAGGATAACTCTGCAATGGTCACCGTGGTGAGGGACCATTCTCTGTGTTCTCCGTAAGGGGGCATTGTGACATCATAACAGTGCACTGGTCATCCAGGAGACAAATCCTTCTCTGTGATCTGCCTAAGAGGACGTTGTGACATCATAACTCTGCCCTGGTCACCCAGGTGACAGACCCTTGTCTGTGATCTGCCTAAGGGGGCATTGAGACATCACAACACTGCACGGGTCACGCAGGTGACAGGCCATTGTCTCTGTTCTGCCGAAGGGGGCGTTGTGACATGATAACTCTGCACTGGTCATCGTGGTGACACACCCTTCTCTGGGATCTGCCTATGGGGCATTGTGTCATCATTACTCTGCACTGGTCACTCAGGTGAAAAACCCTTGTGTGTGATCTGCCTAAGGGGGCATTGTGACATCATAACTCTGCACTGATCACCCGGGTGACAGACCTTTGTCTGTGATCTGCCTAAGGGGGCATTGTGACATCATCCCTCTGCATGGGTCATCCAGGTGACAGACTCTTGCCTCTGATCTGCCTAAGGGGGCATTGTGATAGCACAACTCTGCACTAGTCAGTGAGGTGACAGAGCCTTTTCTTTGATCTGCGTAACGGGGCATTGTGACATCATAACTCTGCACTGGTCACCCAGGTGAAAGACCCTTGTCTCTGATCTGCCTAAGGGGGCATTGTGACAGCATAATGCTGCACTTGTCAAGAAGGTGACAGACCCTTGTCTGTAATCTGCCTAAGGGTCATTGTGACATCATAACACTGCACTGGTCGCCCAGGTGACAGACGCTTGTCTGTGATCTGCCTAAGGGTGCATTGTGATATCATAATTCTGCACTGTTCACCCACGGGACAGAACCTTGTCTTTGATCTCCCCCAAGTGGGCATTGTGACATTATACCTCTGCACTGGTCACCAAGGTGAGAGGATCTTGTCTGTGATCTGCTTAAGGGGCCATTGTGACATCATAACTGTGCACTTGTCGCCCAGGTGACAGACACTTGTCTGTGATCTGCCTAAGCGGGCATTGTGACAACATAACTCTGCATTGGTCACCAAGTTGACAGACCCTTCTCTGTGATCTGCCTAAGGGGGCATTGTGACACCATAACTCTGCACAGGTCACCATGGTGACAGACCCTTGTCTCTGATCTGCTTAACGGGCCATTGTGACATCATAACTGTGCACTGGTCTCCCAGGTGACAGACACTTGTCTGTGATCTGCCTAAGGGGGCACTGTGACATCATAACTCTGCACTGGTCATCGTACTGACAGACCTTTGTCTGTGATTTGCCTAAGGGGCCATTGTGACTTCATAACTCTGCACTGGTCGCCCAGGTGACAGACCCTTCTCTGTGATCTGCCTAAAGGGGCATTGTGACATCATAACTCTGCACTGGTAACACAGGTGACTGACCCTTGTATGTGATCTGCCTAAGGGGGCATAGTGACATCATCAGTCTACACTGGTCACCCTGGTGACAGACCCTTGTCTGTGATCTGCCTAAGGGGGCATTGTGACAGCACAACTCTGCACTAGTCAGCGAGGTGACAGAGCCTTGTCTTTGATCAGCCTAACGGGGCATTTTGACATCATAACTGTGCACTGGTCATCCAGGTGCAGAACCTTGTCTGTAGTCTCCCTAAGTGGGCACTGTGACATCATACCTCTGCACTGTTCACACACGTGACAGTCTCTTGTCTGTGAGCTGCCTAAGGGGTCACTGTGACATCATAACTGGGCACTCGTCACCCAGGTGACCGACCCTTGTCTGTGATCCGCCTAAGGGGGCACTGTGACATCATAACTCTGCACTAGTCACCCATGTGACAGACCCTTGTCTCTGATCTGCCTAAGGGGTCATTGTGACATAATAACTCTGCACTGGTTACTAAGGTGACAGACCCTTGTCTGTGATCTGCCTAAGGGTGCATTGTGACATCTTAACTCTGCATTGGTCACGCAGGTGACAGACCCTTGTCTGTGAACTGCCTATGGGGACATTGTGACATCATAACACTGCTCTGGTCACCCAGGTGACAGGATCTTGTCTGTGATCTGCCTAAGGGGGCATTGTGACAGCATAACACTGCACGGGTCACGCAGGTGACAGGCCATTGTCTCTGATCTGCTGACGGTTGCGTTGTGACATGATAACTCTGCACTGGTCACCCAGGTGACAGACCCTTGTCTGTGATCTGCCTTAGGGGACATTGTGACATCATATCTATGCACTGGTCACCCAGGTGACTGACCCTTTTCTGTGATCTCCCTAAGGTGGCATTGTGACATCATAACTCTGCACTGCTCACCGTGGTTACAGACCCTTGTCTGTGATCTGCCTAAGGGGGCATTGTGACATCATAAATCTGCACTGGTCTCTCAGGTGAAAGACCCTTGTCTGTGATCTGCCTAAGGGGGCATTGTGACATCATAGCTCTGCACTGATCACACGGGTGACAGACCACTGTCTGTGATCTGCTTAAGGGGGCATTGTGATATCATACCTCTGCATGGGTCACCCAGTTGAGAGACTCTTGCCTGTGATCTGCCTAAGGGGGCATTGCGACAGCACAACTCTGCACCGGTCAGTCAGGTGACAGAGCCTTGTCTTTGATCTGCCTAACGGGGCATTGTGACATCATACCTCTGCACTGGTTCGCCAGGTGAAAGACCCTTCTCTCTGATATGCCTAAGAGGGCATTGTGACAACATAACGCTGCACTGGTCACCAAGGCTACAGACCCTTGTCTGTGATCTGCCTAAGGGTCATTGTGACATCATAACTCTGCACTGGTAACCCAGGTGACTGGCGCTTCTCTGTGAGCTGCCTAAGGGGGCATTGTGACATCATAATTCTGCACTGTTCAACCACGGAACAGAACCTTGTTTTTGATCTCCCTAAGTGGGCCTTGTGACATCATTCCTCTGCACTGGTCACCCAGGTGACAGGATCTTGTCTGTGATCTGCCTAAGGGGTCACCGTGACATCATAACAGTGCATGGGTCACCGAGGTGACTGGCCATTGTCTCTGATCTGCCGAAGGGGGCATTGTGACATCATAAATCTGCACTGGTCACCCAAGTGACATACCCTTGTCTGTGATCTGCCTAAGGGGGCATTGTGACATCATAAATCTGCACTGGTCCCCCAGGTGGGAGACCCTTGTCTGTGATCTCCCTAAATAGGCATTGTGACATCATAACTCTACACTGGTCATCGTGGTGGCAGACCCTTGTCTGTGATCCGCCTAAGGGGGCATTGTGACATCATACCTCTGCACTGGTCACCCAGGTGAAAGACCCTTGTCTGTGATCTGCCTCAGGGGGCATTGTGACATCATAACTCTGCACTGGTCACCAAGGTGACAGACCCTTCTCTGTGATCTGCCTAAGGGGGCATTGTGACATCATAACTCTGCACGGGAAACCCAGGTGACAGACCCTTGTGGGTGATCTGCCTAAGGGGGCATTGTGACATCATAACTCTTCACTGGTCACCCAGGTGACAGACCCTTGTCTGTGTTCCCCCTAAGGGTGCACTGTGACATCATAACTCTGCACTGGCCATCGTGATGACAGACACTTGCATGTGATCTGCCTAAAGGGGCATTGTGACATCATAACTGTGCACCGGTCACCCAGGTGACGGAGCCATGTCTGTGATCTGCCGAAGGGGGCATTGTGACGTCATAAGTCTGCACTTGTCACCCAGGTGAAAGACCCTTTTCTGTGAACTGCCAAAGGGGGCATTGTGGCATCATAACTCTTCACTGGTCACCGTGGTGAAAGACCTTTGTCTGTGATTTGCCTAAGGCGACATTTTGACTTCATAACTCTGCACTGGTCACCCAGGTGACAGTCCCTTCTCTGTGATCTGCCTGAAGGGCATTGTGACATCATAACTCTGCACTGGTCACTCCGGTGTCCGACCCTTGTATTTGATCTGCCTAAGGGGGCATTGCGACATCATCAATCTGCACTGGTCACCAGGTGACAGACCCTTGTCTGTGATCTGCCTAAGGGGGCATTGTGACAGCACCACTCTGCACTGGTCAGCGAGGTGACAGAGCCTTGTCTTGGATCGGACTAACGGGGCATTTTGACATCATAACTCTGCACTGGTCACCCAAGTGAAAGACCCTTGTCTGTGATATGCTTAAGGGGGCATTCTGACAACATAACTCTGCACTGGTCACCCAGGTGACAGACCATTGTCAGTGGTGTGCCAAAGTGGGCATTGTGAAGGCATAACTCTGCACTGGTCACCGTGGTGACAGACCCTAGTATGTGATCTGCCTAAGGGTGTATTGTGACGTCATAATTCTGAACTGGTCTCCCAGATGACAGACCCTTGTCTTTGATATACGTAAGTGGGCATTGTGAGATCATACCACTGTTTTCGTCACGTAGGTGACAGAACCTTGTCTGTGATCTGCCAAAGGGTGCATTGTGACATCATAACTCTGCACTAGTCACCCAGGTGACAGACCCTTGTCTCTGATCTGCCTAAGGGGGCATGGTGACATCATAAATCTCCCCTGGTCACCCAGGGGACAGACACTAGTCTGTGATCTGCCTTAGGGGGCATTGTGACATCATAACTCTGCCCTGGTCACCCAGATGACAGACCCTTCTCTGCGTTCTGCCTAAGGGGGAATTGTGACATCATAATTCTGAACTGGTATCCCTGGTGACACACCCTTGTCTTTGATGTGCCTAAGTAGTCATTGTGACATCGTAACTCTGTACTCGTCACCTAGGTGACAGACCATTGTCTGTGATCTAACTGACGGGGCATTATGACATCATAACACTGCACAAGTCACCCAGGAGACAGACCGTTGTGTGTGATCTGCCTAAGAGGGCATTGTGATATCTTAACTCTGCGCTGGTCACCTAGGTGCAGACCCTAGTCTGTGATCTGCATAAGGGGGCATTGAGATATCATAACTCTGCGCTGGTCACCCAGGAGACAGACCCTTGTCTGTGATCTGCCTAAGGGGGCATTTTGATATCATCAATCTGCAGTGGTCATCCAGGTGACTGACCCATAACTTTGATCTGCCTAAGTGGCCATTGTGACATCATAAATCTGCACTGGTCACCCAGGTGAGAGACCCTTGTTTTAATCAGCCAAAGGGGCACTGTGATATCAAAATTCTGAACTGGTATCCAAGGTGACAGACCCTTTTCTTTGATATGCCTATGAGGGCATTGTGACATAGTAATTCTGTATTCGTCACCTAGGTGACAGACCGTTGTCTGCGAGCTACGTAAGGGGGCATTTTGACATCATAATTCTGCACAGGTCACCCAGCAGTCAGATCATTGTCTGTGATCCGCCTAAGGGTGCATTGTGACCTCATAATTCTGCGCTGGTCACCCAGGTCACAGACCCTTGTCTGTGATCTGCATAAGGGGGCATTGTGACATCATAACTCTGCACTGGACACGCAGGTGACACACCCTTGTATTTGATCTGCCTAAGGTGCCACTGTGATATCCTAACTTTGCACTGGTCACCCTGGTGACAGACCCTTGTCTCTGATCTGCCTAAGCGGGCATTGTGACATCATAACCCTGCACTGGTGACCCATGTGACAGACACTTGTCTGTGTACTGCCTCAGGGGACACTGTGACATCAGAACTCAGCACTGGTCACCCAGGTGACAGACCCTTGTCTGTGATCTGCCAAAGGGGTCATTGTGACGTCATAACTCTGCGCTGGGAACCCAGGTGACAGGCCCTTTTCTGTGATGTGCCTAAGGGCATTGTGACATCATTATTCTGCACTGGGTACCCAGGTGACATGCCCTTGTCTGTGATCTGCCTAAGGGGGCATTGTAACATCATAACTCTGCACTGGGCACCCAGGAGACAATCCCTCCTCTGTGATCTGCCTAATGGGGCATTGTGACATCATAACTGTGCACCGGTCACCCAGGTGACAGACACTTGTCTGTGATCTCCCTAAGCAGGCACTGTGATATCTTAAGTCTGCACTGGTCACCCAGGTGAAAGACCCTTGTGTGGGATCTGCCTACGGGGTCATTGTGACATCATAACTCTAGACTGGTCACCCTGGTGACAGAAACTTGTCTGTGATCTGCATGAGGGGGCATTGTGACATCATAACTCTGCACGGGTCACCCTGGTGACAGACCCTTGTCTGTGATCTCTCCTAGGGGGCATTGTGACATCATAACACTGCACGGGTCACCCAGGAGGCAGACCGTTGTCTGTGATCTGCCTAAGGGGGCATTGTGATTTCATAGCACTGCACGGGTCACCCAGGTGACAGACTCTTCTCTGTGATTTGCCTAAGGGGGCATTTTGAAATCATAACTCTGCGTGGGTCACCCTGGTGACAGACCCTTGTCTTTGATCTGCCTAAGGTTGCATTGTGACAACATAACTCTGCACGGGTCACCCAGGTGACAGACCCTTGTCTGTGATCTGCCTAAGGGGGCATTGTGAAATCATAACTCTGCACGGGTCACCCTGGTGACAGACCCATGTCTTTGATCTGCCTAAGGGGGCATTGTGACATCATAACTCTGCATGGGTCACCCAGGTGACAAACCCTTGTCTGTGATCTGCCTAATGGGGCATTGTGACATCATAACTCGACACTGGTCACCCAAGTGACAGACCCATGTCTGTGATCTGCCTAAGGGGTATTGTGACATCATAACTGTGCACTGGTAACCCAGGTGAAAGATCCTTGTCTGTGAAATGCCTAAGGGGGCATTGTGACCTCATAACTCCTCACTGGTCAACAAGGTGACATTCCCTTGTCTGTGATCTGCCTAAGGGGGAATTGTGACATCATAACTAAGCACTGGTCACCCAGGTGACATACCATTCACTGTGATCTGCCTAAGGGGGCATTGGGACATCATAACTCTGCACGGGTCACCCAAGTGACAGACCTTTGTCTTTGTTCTGCCTAAGGGTACATTGTGACTTCATAACTCTGTACTGGTCATCCAGGTGACAGTCCCTTGTCTGTCATCTGCCTAAGGGGGCATTGTGACATCATAATCTGCACTGGTCTCCCTGGTGACAGACCCCTTTCCGTGATCTCCCTAAGGGGACATAGTGACATCATAACTCTGCAGTGGTCACCGTGGTGCCAGACCGTTGTCAGTGATCTGCCTGGTTCACCCAGGTCACATGTCCTTTTCTGTGATCTGCCTAAGGTGGCATTTTGATATCATAACTCTGCACTCGACACCCATGTGACAGTCCCTTTTCTGGGATCTGCCTAACTGGGCAATGTGACACCTAACTCTGCACTGGTCACCCTGCTGTCAGACCCTTGTCTGTGATCAGCCTAAGGTGGCATTGTGTCATCATAACTCTGCACTGGTCACCCAGGTGACAGACCTTTGTCTCTGACCTTCTTAATGGGCATTGTGACATCATAACGCTGCACTGGTCACCCAGGTCACAGACACTTCTCTGTGCTCTGCCTAAGGTGGATTTGTGACATCATAACTGTGCACTGGTCACCCAGGTGACAGACGCTTTTCTCTGATCTGCCTAAGGGGGCATTGTGACATCATAACTCTCCACGGGTCAACCAGTTGACCGACCCTTGTCTGTGATCTGCCTAAGTGGCCATTGTTACATAATAACTCTGCACTGGACACGTAGGTGACAGACCCTTGTCTTTGATCTGCAGAAGGGGGCATTGTGACATCCTAACTATGCACTGGTCACCCAGGTTACATGCCCTTGTCTGTGATCTGCCTAAGGTGGCATTTTGATACCATAACTCTGCCCTGGTCACCTAGGTTACAGTCCCTTGTCTGTGATCTGCCCAACGGGGCATTGTGTCATCCTAACTCTGCACTGGTCACTCTGGTGACAGATTCTTGTCCATGATATGCGTAAGGGGGCATTGTGACATCATAAATCTGCACTTGTCACTCAGGTGACAGACCCTTGTCTCTGATCTGCCTATCTGGGCCTTCTGACATCATAACTCTGCACTGGTCACCCAGGTGACAGACCCTTGTCTGTGATCTGCCTAAGGGGGAATTGTGACATCATAACTATGCAGTGGTCATCATTGTGAGGTACTCTTGTCTGTGATCTGCCTAAGGGGGAATTGGGACATCATAACTCTACACTGCTCACCCAGGTGACAGGCCCTTGTCTGTGATATGCCTAAGGGGGCACTGTGACGTCATAACTCTCCACGGGTAACCAAGGTGACAGACCCTTGTCTTTGATCTGCCTAAGGGGGCATTGTGACATCATAACTGCACGTGTCACCCAGGTTACAGACCCTTGACTGTGATCTGTCAAAGGGGGCATTGTGACATCATAACTCTGCACGGTTCACCCGCATGACAGACCCGTGTCGTTGATCTGCTTCAGTGGGCTTTGTGGCATCATAACCCTGCAGTGGTCACCCAGCTGACCGGAACTTGTCTGTGAACTGCCTAAGGGAGCATTGTAACATCATAACTCTGCACTGCTCACCCAGGTGACAGACCCTTGTCTGTCATCTGCCTAAGGGGGCATTGTGACATCATAACTCTGCAATGGTCACCCAGGTGACAGTCCCTTGTCTTTGAACTGCTTAAGTGGGCATTGGGACATAATAACTTGGCACTGGGCACATAGGTGACAGGCCCTAGTCTGTGATCTCCCTAAGGGGTCATTGTGACATCATAAATCTGCACTGGGCACCCAGGTGACAGGCCCTTGTCTGTGATGTGCCTAAGGGTCATTTTGACATCATAACTCTGCACTGGGTACCCAGGTGACATGCCTTCTTCTGTGATCTTCATAATAGGGCATTCTAACATCATAAATCTGCACTGGGCACCCAGGTGACAGGCCCTTGTCTGTGATCTGCCTAATGGGGCATTGTTACATCATAACTGTGCGATTGTCACCCAGGTGACTGACACTTGTCTTTGATCTGCCTAAGGGGGCATTGTGACATCTTAAGTCTGCACTGGTCACTCAGGTGAAACACCCTTGTCTGTGATCTGCCTAAGGGTTCATTGTGACATCATAAATCTTCACTGGTCACCCAGGTGACAGACCCTTGTCTGTGATCTGCCTTAGTGGGCATTGAGACATCATAACTCTGCACGGGTCACCAATGTGACAGACCCTTGTCTGTGATCTGCCTAAGGGTGCATTGTGACTTCATAACTCTGCACAGGTCACCCTGGTGACAGACCCTTGTCTTTGATCTGCTTAAGTGGGCATTGTAACATCATAACTCCGCACTGGTCACCGTGGTGAGAGGCCCTTGTCTGTGATCTGCCTAAGTCGCATTGTGACATCAAAACTCTGCATGTGTCCCACTGGTGACAGACCATTGTCTTTGGTTTGCCTAAGGGGTGATTTTGACTTCATAACACTACACAGATCACGCAGGTGACAGTCCCTTGTCTGTGAACTTCCTAAGGGGGCATTGTGACATCATGACACAGCACTAGTCACGCAGGTGACAGACCCTTGTCTGTGATCTGCCTAAGGGGTCATTGTGACATCATAACTCGGCCCTGGTAACACAGGTGACAAACCCCTGTCTGTTATCTGCCTAATGGGGCATTATAACATCACAAATCTGCACTGGATACCCAGGTGACAGACCATTGTCTTTGATCAGCCTAAGGGGGCATTTTGAAATCATGACTCTGCACGGGTCACCCTGGTGATAGATCCTTGTCTTTGATCTGCCTAAGGTTGCATTGTGACATCATAACTCTGCACGGGTCACCCAGGTGACAGAACCTTGTCTGTGGTCTGCCTAAGGGGGTATTGTGAAATCATAACTCTGCACGGGTCACCCTGCTGACAGACCGATGTCTTTGATCTGCCGAAGGGGGCATTGTGACATCATACCTCTGCATGGGTCACCCAGGTGACAGACCCTTGTCTGTCATCTGCCTAACGGGCCATTGTTACATCATAACTGCGCACTTGTCACCCAGGTGATAGACTCTTGTCTGTGATCTGTCTTAGGGGGCATTGTGACATCATAATTCTGCACTGGTCACGCAGGTGACACAGCCTTGTCTTTGATATGCCTAAGGGGGCACTATGACATCATAACTCTGCAGTGGTCACACAGCTGACAGACCTTTGTCTGTGATCTGTCTAAGGGCCATTTTCACACCATAATTCTGCACTGGTCACGCAGGTGACACAGCCTTGCTTTTGATATGCCTAAGGGGGCACTGTGACATCATAACTCTGCAGTGGTCACCCAGCTGACAGACACTTGTCTGTGATCTGCCTAAGGGGGAATTGTGACATCATAACTCTGCACGGTTCGCCCTGCTGACAGACCCTTGTCTTTGATCTGCTTAAGTAGGCTTTGTGACATCATACCTCTGCAGTGGTCACCCAGCTGAGAGACACTTGTCTGTGATCTGCCTAAGGGGACATTGTGACATCATAACTCTGCATGGGTCACCCAGGTGACAAAAACTTGTCTGTGATCTGCCTAAGGGTGCATTGTGACATCATATCTCTGCACGGGTCACCCTGGTAACAGACCCTTGTCTTTGATCTGCTTAAGTGGGCTTTGTGACATCATAACTCTGCACTGGGCACCCAGGTGAAATGGCCTTGTCTGTGATCTGCCTAACAGGACTTTGTGACATCATAACTCTACGCTGGACACCCAGGTGACAGACCCTTGTCTGTGATCTTCCTAAGGGGGCATTGTGACATCATAACTTTGCACTGGTCAGCCTGGTGACAGCGCCTTGTCAGTGATCTGCCAAAGGGGGCATTGTGACATCATAACTCTGCACTGGTCAACCAGGCGACAGACCCTTGGCTCTGATCTGCCAAACGGGGCATTGTGACGTCATAACTCTTCACTGGTCACCCAGGTGACAGACCCTTGTCTGTGATCTGCCTAAGGGGGCATTGTGACATCATAACTGTGCAGTGGTCACCCAGGTGACAGACCCTTGTCTGTGATCTGCCTAACGGGGCATTGTGACATCATAACTCTGCACTGGGCAGCCAGGTGTCAGGCCCTTGTCTGTGATCTGCCTAAGAAGGCATTGTGACATCATAAATCTGCATGGGTCACCCAGGTGAAAAACCCCTGTCTGTGATCTGCAAAGAGTGCATTGTGACATCATAACTCTGCAGGGTTCGACCTGGTGACAGACCCTTGTCTTTCATCTGCTTAAGTGGGCTTTGTGACATCATAATTCTGCACTGGGCACCCAGGTGACATGCCCTTTTCTGTGATCTGCCTAAGGGTCATTGTGACGTGATAACTCTGCACTGGGCACCAAGGTGACAGACCCTTGTCTGTGACGTTCCTAATGTTCATTGTGACATCATATCTCTTCACTGGGTACCCAGGTGACATGGCCTTGTCTGTGATCTGCCTAAGGGGGCATTGTAACATCATAACACTGCACTGGGCACCCAGGTGACAGGCCCTTGTCTGTGATCTGCCTAATGGGGCATTGTGACATCATAATCCTGCACTCGTCACCCAGGTGACAGACACTTGTCTGTGATCTGACTAAGGGGGCATTGTGACATCATAACCTTGGATGGGTCACCCAGGTGACAGACCCTTGTCTGTGATTTGCCAAAGAGTTCATTGTGACATCATAACTCTGCATGGGTCACCCTGGTGAAAAACCCTAGACTGTGATCTGCCTAATGGGGCATTGTCACATCATAACTCTGCACTTGTCACCCTGGTGACAGACTCTTGTCTGTGATCTGCCTAAGGGATCATTGTGACATCATAACTCTGCACGGGTCACCCAGGTGACAGACCCTTGTCTTTGATCTGCCTAAGGGGGCATTTTGACTTCATAACACTACACGGCTCACACAGGTGACAGACCCTTGTCTGTGAACTGCCTAAGGGGGCATTGCGACATCATATCACTGCACTAGTCACCCAGGTGACAGACCCCTGTCTGTGATCTGCGCAAGGGGGCATTGTAACATCATAACTCGGCACTGGTCACCCAGGTGACAGACCCTTGTCTGCGATCTGCCTAAGTGGGCATTGTGACATCATAACTCGGCACTGGTCACCCAGGTGACAGGCCCTTGTCTGTGATCTGCCTAAATGGGCATTGTGAATTCATAACACTGCACTGTTCATCCAGGTGACAGAAGCTTTTCTGTGATCTGACTAAGGGGGCATTGTGACATCATAACTCTGCACTTGTCACCCTGGGGACAGAACGTTGTCTCTGATCTGCCAAAGGGGACATTGTGACATCATAACTCTTCACTGGTCACCTACGTGCAGACCCGTGTCTGTGATCTCCAAAAGTGGGCATTGTGACATTATAATTCTGCACTGGTCTTTCAGGTGACAGACCTTTGTCTGTGATGTGCCTAAGGGGGCATTGTGACATCATAACTCTGCACTGGTCACCCAGGTGACAGACCCTTGTCTGTGATCTGCCTAAGGGTGAATTGTGACATCATAAGTTTTCCCTGGTCACCGTGGTGACAGACCCTTGTCTGTGATCTGCCTAACGGGGCATTGTGACATCATAACTGTGCACTGGTCACCCAGGTGACAGACCCTTGTCAGTGATCTGCCTAGGGGGCATTGTGACATCATAACTCTGCACGGGACACCCAGGTGACAGACCCTTGTCTGTGATCTGACTAAGGGTGCATTGTGGCATCATAACTCTGCATGCATCACCCTGGTGACAAACCCTTGTCTTTGATCTGCTTAAATGGGCATTGTGACATCATAACTCTGCACTGGGCACCCAGGTGACATGCCCTTTTCTGTGATCTGCCTAAGGGTCATTGTAACGTGATAACTCTGCACTGGGCCACCAGGTGACAGGCCCTTGTCTGTGATGTGCCAAAGTTGACCTTGTGACATCATAACTATGCACGGGTCACCAATGTGTCAGGCCCTTCTCTCTGATCTGCCTAAGGGGTCTTTGTGACTTCATAACTCTGAAAGCGTCACCCAGGTGACAGACCTTTGTCTGTGATCTGCCTAAGGGGGCGTTGTCACATCATAACACTATACGGGTCACCCAGGTGACTGACCCTTGCCTGTGATCTGCCTAAGGGGGCACTGTGACGTTATAACTCTGCACGGGTCACCCAGGTGACAGACCCTTGTCTGTGATCTGCCTAAGGGGGCATTGTGACGTCATAACTCTGCACGGGTTCCCCAGGTGGCAGACCCTTGTATGTGATCTGCCGAAGGGAGCATTGTGACATCATAAATCTGCACTGGACACCCAGGTGACAGACCCTTGTCTTTGATCTGCCTAAGGAAGCATTGTGACATCATAATTTGCACTGGTCACCCAGGTGACAGGCCCCAGTCTGTGATTTGCCTAAGTGAGCATTGTGACATCATAGCTCTGCACTGTTCATTTAGGTGACAGACCCTTGTCTGTGATGTGTCTAAGTGGGCATTCTGACATCATAAAGCTGCACTGGTCACCTTGGTGAGAGAACCTTGTCCGTGATCTGCCTAAAGTGGCATTGTGACATCATAACTCTGCACTTGTCACCCAGGAGACAGACCCTGGTCACTGATGTGCCAAAGGGGGCATTGTGACATCATAACTCTTCACTGGTCACGAAACTGACAGGCCCTTGTCTGTGATCTGCCTAAGGGGGCATTGTGACATCATAATTCTGCACTGGTCTCCCAGGTGACAGAACTTTGTGTTAGTTCCATCTAAGGGGGCATTGTGACATCATAACCCTTCACTGGTCACCGTGGTGACAGACCCTTGTCTGTGATCTGCCTAAGGGGACATTGTGACATCTTTACTCTGCACTGGTCACCCAGGTGACAGACCCTTCTCTGTGACCTGCCTAAGGGGGCATTGTGACATCGTAACAGTGCACGGGTCACCGTGGTGACAGACGCTTGTGTGTGATCTGCCTAAGGGGGCATTGTGACATCATAACTGTGCACTGGTCACCCAGGTGACAGATCGTTGTCTGTGATCTGCCTAAGTGGGTATTGTGACATCATGACTCTGCACTGGTCTCCCAGGTGACAGGCCCTTGTCTGTGATCTGCCTAAGGGGGCATTGTGACATCATAACTCTGCACAGGTCACCCAGGTGACAAACCCTTTTCTGTGATCTTCCTAAGGGGGCATTGTGATATCATTACTGTGCATGGGTCACCCAAGTGACAGACCCTTGTCTCTGATCTGCCTAAGGGTACATTGTGATTTCATAATTCTGCACGGGTCACCCTGGTGAAAGGCCGTTGTCTTTGATCTGCTTAAGTGGGCATTGTGATATCATAACACTGCATTGGGCCCCTAGGTGACAGGCCCTTGTCTGTGATCGGCCTAAGGGGTCATTCTGAACTGATAGCTCTTCACTGGGCACCCAGGAGACAGAACCTTGTCTGTGATGTGCCTAAGGGGTCATTGTTAAATCATAACTCTTCACTGGGCACCCAGGTGACATGGCCTTTACTTTGATCTGCCTAAGACGGCATTGTGACATCATAACTCTGCACTAGGCACCCAGGTGACAGGCCCTTGTCTGTGATCTGCCTATGGGGGCATTGTGACATCATAACTCTACACTGCTCACCCAGGTGACAGGCCCTTGTCTGTGATCGGCCTAAGGGGGCATTGTAACATCATAACTCTGCACTGGGCACCCTGGTGACAGGCCCTTCTCTGTGATGTGCCTAAGGGGCATTGTGACATCATAACTCTGCAGTGGGTAACCAGCTGACATGCCCTTGTCTGTGATCTGTCTAAGGGGGCATTGTGACATCATAACTCTGCACTGGTCACCCAGGTGCCAAAGCCTTCCCTGTGATCTGCCTAAGGGGGCATTGTGACATCAAAACTCTGTACTGGTCAACCAGGAGACAGACCCTTGTCTGTGATCTGCCAAAGGGGGCTGTGTGACATCATAATTCTGCACTTGTCACGCAGGTGACACACCCTTGTCTTTCATATGCCTTGGAGGGCATTGTGACATCATAACTCTGCACGGGTCACCCTGGTGACAGACCCTTGTCTTTGATCTGCATAAGTGGGCATTGTGACATCATAACTCTGCACAGGGCACCCAGGTGACATGCCCTTATCTGTGATCTTCCTAATGGTCATTGTGACGTCATAACTCTGCACTGGGCAACCAGGTGACAGGCCCTTTTCTGTGATCTGCCAAAGGGGGCGTTGTGACATCGTAACTCTCCACGGGTCAACAATGTGTCAGACCCTTTTCTGTGATCTGCCTAAGGAGTCATTGTGAGATCATAACTGTGCACGGGTCACCCAGGTGACAGACCCTTGTCTGTGATCTGCATGAGGGGGCATTGTGACATCATAACTCTGCACGGGTCACCCTGGTGACAGACCCTTGTCTGTGATCTCCCTTAGGGGGCATTGTGACATCATAACACTGCACGGGTCACCCAGGAGGCAGACCGTTGTCTGTGATCTGCCTAAGGGGGCATTGTGATTTCATAGCACTGCACGGGTCACCCAGGTGACAGACTCTTCTCTGTGATTTGCCTAAGGGGGCATTTTGCAATCATATCTCTGCGTATGTCACCCTGGTGACAGACCCTTGTCTTTGATCTGCCTAAGGTTGCATTGTGACAACATAACTCTGCACGGGTCACCCAGGTGACAGACCCTTGTCTGTGATCTGCCTAAGGGGGCATTGTGAAATCATAACTCTGCACGGGTCACCCTGGTGACAGACCCATGTCTTTGATCTGCCTAAGGGGGCATTGTGACATCATAACTGTGCACTTGTCACCCAGGTTGTAGACCCTTGTCTGTGATCTGTTTTAGGGAGCATTGTGACATCATAATTCTGCACTGGTCACGCAGGTGACACAGACTTGTCTTTGATATGCCTAAGGGGGCATTGTGACATCATAACTCTTCAGTGGTCACACAGCTGACAGACCCTTGTCTGTGATCTGCGTAAGGGTGCATTGTGACATCATAATTCTGCACTGGTCACGCAGGTGACACAGCCTTGCGTTTGATATGCCTAAGGGGGTACTGTGACATCATACCTCTGCAGTGGTCACCCAGCTGACAGACACTTGTCTGTGATCTGCCTAAGGGAGCATTGTGACATCATAACTCTGCACTGGGCACCCAGGTGACAGACCCTTGTCTGTGATCTGCCTAAGGGGACATTCTGACATCATAACTCTTCGCTGGACACCCAGGTGACATATCCTTTTCTGTGATCTTCCTAAGGGGGCATTGTGATATCATAACTCTACGCTGGACACCCAGGTGACAGACCCTTGACTGTGATCTCCCTAAGGGGGCATTGTGACATCATAAATTTGCATTGGTCAGCCTGGTGACAGATCCTTGTCCTTGATCTTCCAAAGGGGGCATTGTGACTTCATAACTCTGCACTGGTCAACCAGGCGACAGACTCTTGACTCTGATCTGCCAAACGGGGCATTGTGACATCATAACACTTTACTGGTCACCCAGGTGACAGACCCTTGTCTGTGATCTGCCTAAGGGGGCATTGTGGCATCATAACTGTGCAGTGCTCACCCAGGTGACCGACCGTTGTCTGTGATCTGCCTAACGGGGCATTGTGACATCATAACTCTGCACTGGGTACCCAGGTGTCAGGCCCTTGTCTGTGATGTGCCTAAGAATGCATTGTGACATCATAAATCTGCATGGGTCACCCGGGTGACAAACCCGTGTCTGTGATCTTCCTAAGGTGGCATTGTGACATCATAACCCTTGTCTCTGATCTGCCTATGGGGGCATTGTGACATCATAACTCTGCACTGGTCACCCAGGTGACAGACCCTTGTCTGTGATCGGCCTAAGGAGGCATTGTGACATCATAACTCTGCACTGGTTACCAAGGTGACAGACCGTTGTCTGTGATCTGCCTAAGTGGGCATTGTGACATAATGACTCCACACTGGACACGCAGGTGACAGACCCTTGTCTTTGATCTGCCTAAGGGGGCATTGTGAAATCATAACTATGCACTGGTCACCCAGGAAATAGGCCCTTGTCTGTGATCTGGCTAAGGTGGCATTGTGATTCCATAACTCTGCACTGGTCTCCGAGGTCACAGTCCCTTGTCTGTGTTCGGCCTAAGGGGGCATTGTGTCATCCTAACTCTGTATTGGTCACCCTGGTCACAGACCCTTGTCTGTGATCAGTCTAAAGGGGAATAGTGACATTATAACCATGCACTGCTCACCCAGGTGACAGAACCTTGTCTTTGATCTGCCTACCTGGGCCTTCTGACATCATAACTCTGCACTGGTCACCCAGGTGACAGAGAGTTGTCTATGATCTCCCTAAGGGGGCATTGTGACATCATAAATCAGCACGGGTAACCCTGGTGTCAGACCCTTGTCTGTGATCTGCCTAAGGGGGCATTGTGACATCATAACTCTGCAGTGGTCACCGTGGTGCCAGACCGTTGTCTGTGATCTGCCTAAGGGGCACTGGGATGTCATAACTGTGCACTGGTCACCCAGGTGAAAGACCCTTGTATGTGATCTGCCTAAGGGGGCATTGTGACATCATAACTCTGCACGGGTCCCCCTGTTGACAGACCATAGTCTGTGATCTGCCTAAATGGGCATTGTGACCTCAAAATTCTGCACTGGTCATCCAGGTGACAGACCCTTGTCTGTGATCTGCCTAAGGGATCATTGTGACATCATAACTCTGCACGAGTCACCCAGGTGACAGACCCTTGTCTTTGATCTGCCTAAGGGGGCATTTTCACTTCACAACTCTACACGGTTCACGCAGGTGACAGACGCTTGTCTGTGAACTGCCTAAGGGGGCATTGTGACATCATCACACTGCAGTAGTCACCCAGGTGACAGACTCTTGTCTGTGATCTGCGTAAGGGGGCATTGTTACATCATAACTCGGCTCTGGTCACCCAAGTGACAGACCCTTGTCTGTGATCTGCCTAAGGGGGCATTGTGACATCATAACCCAGCACTGGTCACCCAGGTGACAGGCCTTTGTCTGTGATCTGCCTAAGTGGGCATTGTGACTTCACAACTCTGCACTGTTCATCAAGGTGAAAGACCCCAGTCTGTGATCTGCCTAACTGGGCATTGTGACATCATAACTCTGCACTGGTCTCCCTGGTGACAGGCCCTTGTCCGTGATCTGCCTAAGGGGGCATTGTGACGTCATAACTCTGCACTTCTCTCCCAGGAGACAGTCCCTTGTCTGTGATCTGCCTAAGGGGCATTGTGACATCAAAACTCTGCACGGGTCACCCAGGTTACAGGTCCTTGTCTGTGATCTGCCTAAGGTGGCATTTTGATATCATAACGCTGCACACGTCACCCAGGTGACAGTCCCTTATCTGTGATTTGCCTAAGGGGTCATTGTGACATTATAACCCTGCACTTGTCACCCAGGTCACAGACATTTCTCTGTGATCTGCCTAAGGTGGCTTTGTGACATCATAACTGTGCACTGGTCACCCATGTGACAGACGCTTGTCTCTGATCTGCATAAGGGGGCATTGTGACATCATAACTCTCCACGGGTCAACCAGTTGACAGACCCTTGTCTGTGATCTGCCTAAGTGGCCATTGTGACATAATAACTCCGCACTGGACACGTAGGTGAGAGACCCTTGACTTTGATCTGCATAAGGGGGCATTGTGACATCATAACTATGCACTGGTCACCCAGGTTACATCCCCTTGTCTGTGATCTGCCTAAGGTGGCATTTTGATACCATAACTCTGCACTGGTCACCTAGGTTACAGTTCCTTGTCTGTGATCTGCCTAATGGGGCATTGTGTCATCCTTACTCTGCACTGGTCACACTGGTGACAGATTCTTGTCCGTGATCTGCCTAAGGGGGCATTGTGACATCATAAATCTGCACTGGTTACTCAGGTGACAGACCCTTGTCTCTGATCTGCCTAAGGGGGCATTGTGATATCATAACTCTGCACTGGTCACCCAGGTGACAGACCCTTGTCTGTGATCTGCCTAAGGGGGAATTGTGACATCATAACTATTCAGTGGTCATCATTGTGAGGTACTCTTGTCTGTGATCTGCCTAAGGGGGAATTGTGACATCATGACTCTGCACTGGTCACCCAGATGACAGACCCTTGTCTGTGATCTGCCTGAAGAGGCATTGTGACATCATAACTCTGCACAGGTCACTGAGGTGACAGATTCTTGTCTGTGATCTGCCTAAGGGGGCATTGTGACATCATAACTGTGCACTGTTCACCCAGGTGACAGACCCTTGTCTTTGATCTGAATAAGGGGGCATTGTGTCATCATAAACCTGCACTGGTCACCGAGGTTACAGGTGCTTGTCAGTGATCTGCCAATGGTGCCCTTTTGATATCATAACTCTGCACTCGTCAGCTAAGTGACAATCCCTTGTCTGTGATCTGCCTAAGGGGGCATTGTGACATCCTAACTCCTGCACTGGTCACCCGGGTGACAGACCCCTTTCCGAGATCTGCCTAAAGGGGCATTCTGACATCATAACCCTGCACTGGTCACGCAGGTGCCAGACCCTTGTCTCTGATCTGCCAAAGGGGGCATTGTGACATCATAACCCTACACTGGTCACCCAGGTGACAGACACTTGTCTGTGATCTGCCTAAGTGGGCATTGTGATATTATAACTCTGCACTGGTTATCCAGGTGTCAGACAGTTGTCAGCGATCTGCCTAAGGGGGCATTGTGACATGATACCTCTGCAACGGTCACCCAGATTACAGAACATTGTCCGTGATCTGCCTAAGGGGGCATTGTGACATCATAACTCTGCACTGGTCACCCAGGTGAAAGACCCTTGTCTGTGATCTGCTTAAGGGGGCATTGTGACATTATAACTGTTCACTTGTCACCCAGGTGTCTGACCGTTGTCTGTGATCTGCCTAAGGGGGCATTGTGACATCGTAATTCTGCACTGGTCTCCCTGTTGACAGACCCTTTTCCGTGATCTGCCTTAGGGGACATAGTGACATAATAACTCTGCACTTGCCACCCCAGAGAGAGAACCTTGTCTCTGATCTTCCAAAGGGGGCATTGTGACATCATAACCCTTCACTGCTCACCCAAGTGACAGACCCTTGTCTGTGATCTGCCTAAGGGGACATTGTGACACCGTAATTCTGCAGTGGTCTCCCAGGTGACTGACCTTTGTCTGTGATCTGCCTAAGGGGGCATTGGGACATCATAACTCTGCACGTGTCCCCCGGTGACAGACCCGAGACTGTGATCTGCCTAAACGGGCATTGTGACATCATAATTCTGCACTGGTCACCCAGGTGACAGACCCTTGTCTGTGATCTGCCTAAGGGATCATTGTGACATTATAACTCTGAACGGGTCTCCCAGGTGACAGACCCTTGTCTTTGATCTGCCTAAGGGGGCATTGTGACATCATAATTCTACCCGGGTCACCCAGGCTACAGGTCCTTGTCTGTGATCTGCCTAAGGTGGCATTTTGATATCATAACTCTGCACTCGACACCCAGGTGACAGTCCCTTTTCTGTGATCTGCCTAACCGGGAATTGTGACACCCTAACTCTGCACTGGTCACCCTGCTGTCAGACCTTGTCCGTGATCGGCCTAAGGTGGCATTGTGACAACATAAGTCTGCACTGGTCACCCAGGTGACAGACCCTTTTCTCTGATCTTCTTAAGGGGCATTGTGATATCATAACCCTGCACTTGTCACCCAGGTCACAGACACTTCTCTGTGATCTGCCTAAGGTGGCATTGTGACAACATAACTGTGCACTGGTCACCCAGGTGACAGACGCTTGTCTCTGATCTGCCTAAGGGGGCATTGTGACATCATAACTCTCCACGGGTCAACCAGTTGACAGACCCTTGTCTGTGATCTGCCTAAGTGGCCATTGTGACATAATAACTCCGCACTGGACACGTAGGTGACAGACCCTTGACTTTGATCTGCATAAGGGGGAATTCTGACATCATAACTATGCACTGGTCACCCAGGTTACATGCCCTTGTCTGTGATCTGCCTAAGGTGGCATTTTGATACCATAACTCTGCACTGGTCACCTAGGTAACAGTCCCTTGTCTGTGATCTGCCTAACGGGGCATTGTGTCATCCTAACTCTGCACTGGTCACTCTGGTGACAGGTTCTTGTCCATGATCTGCCTAAGGGGGCATTGTGACATCATAAATCTGCACTGGTCACTCAGGTGACAGACCCTTGTCTCTGATCTGCCTAAGGGGGCATTGTGACATCATAACTCTGCACTGGTCACCCAGGTGACAGACACTTCTCTGTGATCTGCCTAAGGAGGCATTGTGACATCATAATTCTCCACTGGCCACCGTGGTTACGGACCCTTGTCTGTGATCTTGCTAAGTGGGCATTGTGACACCATAACTCTGCACTGGTCACCCAGGTGAAAGACCCTTGTCTGTGATCTGCCTGAGGTGGCATTGTGACATCATAACTCTGCGCTGGACACCCAGGTGACAGACCCATGTCTTTGATCTTCCTAAGGGGCATTGTGACATCATAACTCTACACTGCTCACCCAGGTGACAGGACCTTGTCTGTGATCGGCCTAAGGGGGCACTGTAACATCGTAACTCTGCACTGGGCACCCAGGTGACGGGCCCTTGTCTGTGATGTGCCTAAGGGGCATTGTGACATCATAACTCTGCAGTGGGTAACCAGCTGACATGCCCTTGTCTGTGATCTGCTTAAGGGGGCATTGTGACATCATAAATCTGCACTGCTCACCCAGGTGTCAGACCCTTCCCTGTGATCTGCCTAAGGGGGCATTGTGACATCATAACTCTGCACGGGTCACCGAGGTGACAGACCCCTGTCTTTGATCTGCCTAAGGGGGCATTGTGACACCATAACTCTGTACTGGTCAACCAGGAGACAGACCCTTGTCTGTGATCTGCCAAAGGGGGCTTTGTGACATCTTAATTCTGCACTTGTCACGCAGGTGACACACCCCTGTCTTTGATATGCCTTGGAGGGCATTGTGACATCATAACTCTGCAGTAGTCACCCAGGTGACCGACTCTTGTCTGTGATCTGCCTAATGGGGCATTGTGACAACATAACTGCACTGGTCACCCAGGTGACAGACCCTTCTCTGTCATCTGCCTAAGGGGGCATTGTGACATCATAACTCTGCAATGGTCACCCAGGTGAGAGTCCCTTGTCTTTGAACTGCTTAAGTGGGCATTGTGGCATCATAGCTCTGCACTGGGCACATATGTGACAGGCCCTTGTCTGTCATCTGCCTAAGGGGTCATTGTGACAGGCCCTTGTCCGTGATCTGACAAAGTGGGCGTTGTGACATCATAACTCTGCACTTGTCCCCAGGAGACAGTCCCTTGTCTGTGATCTGCCTAAGGGGGCATTGTGACATCAAAACTCTGCACGGGTCACCCAGGTTACAGGTCCTTGTCTATGATCTGCCTAAGGTGGCATATTAATATCATAACGCTGCACACGTCAACCAGGTGACAGTCCCTTATCTGTGATTTGCCTAAGGGGTCATTGTGACATTGTAAATCTGCCCTGGTCATCCAGGTGACAGACCCTTGTCTGTGATCTGCCTAAGAGGGCATTGTGACATCATAACTCTGCACTGGTCACCCTGATGACAGACCCTTTTCCGTGATCTGTCTAAGGGGGCATTGTGACATCATCACTCTGAGCTGGTCAACCAGGTGACAAACCCATGTCTGTGATCTACATAAGGGGGAATTGTGACATCATAATTATGCACTGGTCACGCAGGAGACACACCATGTTTTCATATGCCTTGCTGGGCATTGTGACATCATAACTCTGCATTGGTCACGGTGGTGACAGACTATTGCCTATGATCTGCCTAAGGGGTCATTGTGACATCATAACTCTGCACTGGTCACCCAGGTGACAGACACTTGTCTGTGATCTCACTAAGGGGGCATTGTGACATCATAAATGTGCACGGGTCACCCAGATCACAGACCATTGTCTGTGATCTGCCTAAGGGGGCATTGTGACTTCACAGCTGTGCACTGGTCACCCAGGTTACAGACCCTTGTCTGTGATCTGCCTAAAGGGGCATTGTGACATCATAACTCTGCACTGGTCACTGTGGTAAGAGAACTTTCTCTGCGTTCTGCCTAAGGGGGCATTGTGACATCATAACTCTGCAGTGGTCACCGTGGTGACAGACCATTCTCTGTGATCTGCCTAAGGGGTCATTGGGACATCATAACTGTGCACTGGTCACCCAGGTGAAAGACCCTTGTATGTGATCTGCCTAAGGGGGCATTGTGACATCATAACTCAGCACTGGTCACCCAGGTGACAGACCATTCTCTGTGATCTGCCTAAGGGGGCATTGGGATATCATAATTCTGCAGTGGTCTCCCAGGTGACAGACCTTTGTCTGTAATCTGCCTAAGGGGGCATTGTGACATCATAATTCTGCCCAGGTCACCCAGGTTAAAGGTCCTTATCTGTGATCTGCCTAACGTGGCATTTTGATATCATAACTCTGCACTCGTCACCCAGGTGACAGTCCTTTGTCTGTGATCTGCCTAACTTGGCATTGTGACAGACTAACTCTGCACTGGTCACCCTGCTGTCAGACCCTTGTCCGTGATCGGCCTAAGGTGGCATTGTGACATCATAACCGTGCACTTGTCACCTAGGTCACAGACACTTCTCTGTGCTCTGCCTAAGGTGGCATTGTGACATCATAACTGTGCACTGGTCACCCAGGTGACGGACGCTTGTCTCTGATCTGCCTGAAGGGGCATTGTGTCATCATAACTCTCCACGAGTCAACCAGTTGACAGAACCTTGTCTGTGATCTGCCTAAGGGGGCATTGTGACATCATAACTGTGCACTGGTCACCGTCGTGAGTGACCCTTGTCTCTGATCTGCCTAAGGGGGCATGGTGACATCATAAATCTGCATTGGTCACCCAGGTGACAGACCCTTGTCTGTGATCTGCCTAAGGGGGCTTTGTGACATCATAACTCTGCACTGGTCACCCAGGTGACAGACCCTTGTCTTTGATCTGCAGAAGGGGGCATTGTGACATCATAACTATGCACTGGTCACCCAGGTTACAAGCCCTTGTCTGTGATCTGCCCAAGGTGGCATTTTGATACCTTAACTCTGCACTGGTCGCCTTGATTACAGTCCCTTCTCTGGGATCTGCCTAAGGGGCATTGTGTCATTCTAACTCTGCACTGGTCACTCTGGTGACAGGTTCTTGTCCGTGATCTGCCTAAGGGGGCATTGTAACATCATAAATCGGCACTGGTCACTCAGGGGACATACCCTTGTCTCTGATCTGCCTAAGGGGGCATTGTGACATCACAACTCTGCACTGGTCACCCAGGTGACAGACCCTTGTCTGTGATCTGCCTAAGGGGGAATTGTGACATCATAACTATGCAGTGGTCATCGTTGTGAGGTACTCTTGTCTGTGATCTGCTTAAGGGGAAATTGTGACATCATAATTCTGCACTGGTCACCCAGATGACAGACCCTTGTCTGTGATCTGCCTGAAGAGGCATTGTGACATCATACCTCTGCACAGGTCACTGAGGCGATAGACTCTTGTCTGTGACCTGCCTAAGGTGGCATTGTGACATCATAACTGTGCACTGGACACCCAGGTGACAGACCCTTGTCTTTGATCTGACTAAGGGGGCATTGTGACATCATAACTCTGCACTGGTCACCAAGCTTACAGGTGCTTGTCAGTGATCTGCCAATGGTGGCCTTTTGATATCATAACTCTGCACTCGTCACCCAAGTGACAATCCCTTGTCTGTGATCTCCCTAAGGGGGCATTGTGACATCCTAACTGTGCACTGGTCTCGCAAGTGACAGACCCTTGTCTCTGATCTCCCTAAGGGGGCATTGTGACATCATAACTCTGCACTGGTTACCCATGTGTCAGACAGTTGTCTTTGATCTGCCTACGGGGGCATTGTGACATGATATCTCTGCAATGGTCACCCAGATGACAGACCATTGTCTGTGATCTGCCTAAGGGGGCCTTGTGACATCATAACTCTGCACTGGGCACCCAGGTGAAAGACCCTTGTCTGTGATCTGCCTGAGGTGGCATTGTGACATCATAACTCTGCGCTGGACACCAGGTTACAGACCCATAACTTTGATCTGCCTAAAGGGGCATTGTGTCATCATAACTCGACACTGCTCACCCAGGTGACAGGCCCTTGACTGTGATCGGCCTAAGGGGGCATTGTGACATCATAAGTGCGCACTTGTCACCCAGTTGATAGACCGTTCTCTGTGATCTGCCTAAGGGGGCATTGTGACATCATAACCCTGCACAGGTCACCCTGGTGACAGGCCCTTGTCCGTGATCTGCCTAATGGGGCATTGTGACATCACAACTCTGCACTGGTCACCCAGGTGACAAACCCTTGTCTGTGATCTGCCTAAGTGAGCATTGTGACATCATAACCCTTCACTGGTCACTCAGGTGACAGACCCTTGTCAGTGATCTGCCTAAGGGGGCAGTGTCACAATATAATTCTGCCCTGGTCTCTCAGGTAACAGACCCTTGTCTGAGATCTGCCTAAGGGGGCATTGTGACATAACAACTCTGCACTCGTCACTGTGGTCATAGACCCTTGTCTTTGATCTGCTTAAGTGGGCATTGTGAAATTATAACTCTGCACTGGGCACGCGGTTGATATGCCCTTGTGTCTGATCTGCCTAAGGGCACATTGTGATATCATAACTCTGCACTGGTCAGCCAGGTGAAAGACCCTTGTCTGTGATCTGCCTAAGGGGGCATTGTGACATCATAAATCTGCACTGGTCACCCAGGTGACAGACCCTTGTCTGTGATCTACCTAAGTGGGCATTGTGACATAATAACTCCGCACTGGACACGCAGGTTACAGACCCTTTTCTTTGATCTCCCTAAGGGGGCATTGTGACATCATAACTATGCACTGGTCACCCAGGAAATAGGCCCTTGTCTGTGATCTTCCTAAGGTGGCCATGTGATACCATAAGTCTGCACTGGTCTCCCAGGTTACAGTCCCTTCTCTGTGTTTTGCCTAAGGGGGCATTGTTTCATCCTAACTCTGCACTGGTCACCCTGGTGACAGACCCTTGTCTGTTATCTGTCTAAAGTGGAATAGTGACATCATAACCCTGCACTGGTCACTGAGGTGACAGAACCTTGTCTGTGATCAGCCGACCTGGGCCTTCTGACATCATAACTCTGCACTGGTCACCCAGGTGACAGGCCCTTGTCTGAGATCTGCCTAAGGGGGAATTGTGACATCATAACTATGCAGTGGTCTCCGTGGTGATGTAATATTTTCTGTGTTCTGCCTAAAGGGCAATTGTGACATCATAACTCTGCACTGGCCCCCAGGTGACAGACCCTTGTCTGTGATCTGACTAATGGGGCATTGTGACATCATAACTCAGCACTGGTCACCCAAGTGACAGACCCATGTCTGTGATCTGCCTAACGGGGCATTGTGACAACATAACTCTGCACTGGTCACCAGGGTGACAGACCATTGTCTGTGATCTGCCTAAGGGGGCATTGTGACATTGTAACTGTGTGCTGGTCACCCAGGTGAGAGACCCTTGTCTGTGATCTGCATAAGGGGGCATTGTGACATCATAACTGTGCACTGGTTACCCAGGTGAAAGACCCTTGTCTGTGAAATGCCTAACGGGGCATTGTGACCTCATAACTCTTCACTGGTCACCAAGGTGACATTCCCTTGTCTGTGATCTGCCTAAGGGGGAATTGTGACATCATAACTCTGCACGGGTCACCCATGTGACAGACCCTTGTGTTTGAACTGCCTAAGGGGGCATTGTGACTACATAACTCTACACGGGTCACGCAGGTGACAGACCCTTGTCTGTGAACTGCCTAGCGGTGCATTGTGACATCATAACACTGCAAAAGTCACCCAGTTGAGAGACCCCCGTCTGTGATCTGCCTAAGTGGGCATTGTGACATCATAACTCTGCACTGGTCATCCAGGTGACAGACACTTCTCTGTGATCTCCCTAAGGGGGCATTGTGACATCATAAATCAGCACGGGTAACCCAGGTGACAGACCCATGTCTGTGATCTGCCTAAGGGGGCATTGTGACATCATAACTCTGCAGTGGTCACCGTGCTGACAGACCATTGTCTGTGATCTGCCTAATGGGGCATTGTGACATAATAACTGTGCACTGGTCACCCAGGTGAAATACCCCTGTATGTGATCTGCCTAAGGGGGCATTGTGACATCATAACTCAGCACTGGTCACCCAGGTGACAGACCATTCTCTGTGATCTGCCTAAGGGGGCATTGGGACATCATAACTCTGCACGGGTCACCCAAGTGACAGACGCTTGTCCTTGTTCTGCCTAAGGGGACATTGTGACTTCATAGCTCTGCACTGTTCATCCAGGTGTCAGACCCTTGTCTGTGATCTGCCTAAGGGGGCATTGTGACATCACAACTCTGCACTGGTCTCCCTGGTGACAGACCCTTTTCCGTGATCTGCCTAAGGGGACACAGTGACATCATAACTCTGCACTTGCCACCCCGGAGACAGAACCTTGTCTCTGATATTCCAAAGGGGGCATTGTGACATCATAACTCTTCACAGCTCAGCCAAGTGACAGACCCTTGTCTGTGATCTGCCTAAGGGGACATTGTGACATCATAATTCTGCAGTGGTCTCCCAGGTGACAGACCTTTGTCTGTGATCTGCCTAAGGGGGAATTGTGACATCATAATTCTGCCCGGGTCACCCAGGTTACAGGTCCTTGTCTGTGATCTGCCTAAGGTTGCATTTTGATATCATAACTCTGCACTCGTCACCCAGGTGACAGTCCCTTCTCTGTGGTCTGCCTAACTGGGCATTGTGACACCCTAACTCTGCACTGGTCACCCTGCTGTCAGACCCTTTTCCGTGATCGGCCTAAGGTGGCATTGTGACATCATAACTCTGCACTGGTCACCCATGTGACAGACCATTGTCTCTGATCTTCTTAAGGCGCATGGTGACATCATAACCCTGCACTGGTCACCCAGGTCACAGACACTTCTCTGTGATCTGCCTAAGGGGGCATTGTGACATCATAACTGTGCACTGGTCACCCAGGTGACAGACCCTTGTCCATGATCTGCCTAAGGGGGCATTGTGACATCATAACTCTCCACAGGTCAACCAGTTGACAGACCCTTGTCTGTGATATGCCTAAGTGGCCATTGTGACATAATAACTCCGCACTGGACACGCAGGGGACAGACCCTTGTCTTTGATCTGCATAAGGGGGCATTGTGACATCATAACTATGCACTGGTCACCCAGGTTACATGCCCTTGTCTGTGATCTGCCTAAGGTGGCATTTTGATACCATAACTCTGCACTGGTTACCTAGGTTACAGTCCCTTGTCTGTGATCTGCCTAAGGGGGCATTGTGTCATCCTAACTCTGCACTGGTCACTCTGGTGACAGATTCTTGTCTGTGATCTGCCTTAGGGGCATTGTGACATCATAAACCTGAACTGGTTACTCAGGTGACAGACACTTCTCTCTGATCTGCCTAAGGGGGCATTGGGACATCACAACTCAGCACTGGTCACCCAGGTGACAGACCCTTGTCTGTGATCTGCCTAAGGGGGAATTGTGACATCATAACTATGCAGTGGTCAACGTTGTGAGGTACTCTTGTCTGTGATCTGCCTAAGGGGGAATTGTGACATCATAACTCTTCACTGGTCTCCCTGGTGACAGACCCTTTTCCGTGATCTGCCTAAGGGGACTTAGTGACATCATAACTCTGTACTTGCCACCCCGGAGACAGAACCTTGTCTCTGATCTTCCAAAGGGGGCATTGTGACATCATAACTCTTCACTGCTCACCCAAGTGACAGACCCTTGTCTGTGATCTGCCTAAGGGGACATTGTGACATCATAATTCTGCAGTGATCTCCCAGGTGACAGACCTTTGTCTGTGATCTGCCTAAGGGGGCATTGTGACATCATAATTCTGCCCGGGTCACCCAGGTTACAGGTCCTTGTCTGTGATCTGCCTAAGGTTGCATTTTGATATCATAACTCTGCACTCGTCACCCAGGTGACAGTCCCTTGTCTGTGATCTGCCTAACTGGGCATTGTGACACCCTAAATCTGCACTGGTCACCCTGCTGTCAGACCCTTGTCCGTGATCGGCCTAAGGTGGCATTGTGACATCATAACTCTGCACTGGTCACCCAGGTGACAGACCATTGTCACTGATCTTCTTAAGGGGGCATGTTGACATCATAACCCTGCACTGGTCACCCAGGTCACAGACACTTCTCTGTGATCTGCCTAAGGTGGCATTGTGACATCATAACTGTGCACTGGTCACCCAGGTGACAGACGCTTGTCTCTGATCTGCCTATGGGGGCATTGTGACATCGTAACTCTCCACGGGTCAAGCAGTTGACAGACCCTTGTCTGTGATATGCCTAAGTGGCCATTGTGACATAATAACTCCGCACTGGACACGCAGGGGACAGACCATTGTCTTTGATCTGCATAAGGGGGCATTGTGACATCATAACTATGCACTGGTCACCCAGGTTACATGCCCTTGTCTGTGATCTGCCTAAGGTGGCATTTTGATACCATAACTCTGCACTGGTCACCTAGGTTACAGTCCCTTGTCTGTGATCTGCCTAAGGGGGCATTGTGTCATCCTAACTCTGCACTGGTCACTCTGTTGACAGATTCATGTCTGTGATCTGCCTTAGGGGGCATTGTGACATCATAAATCTACACTGGTTACTCAGATGAAAGACCCTTGTCTCTGATCTGCCAAAGGGGGCATTGTGACATCACAACTCTGCACTGGTCACCCAGGTGACAGACCCTTGTCTGTGATCTGCCTAAGGGGGAACTGTGACATCATAACTATGCAGTGGTCATTGTTGTGAGGTACTCTCGTCTGTGATCTGCCTAAGGGGGAATTGTGACATCATAACTCTGCACTGGTCACCCAGATGACAGACCCTTGTCTGTGATCTGCTTGAAGAAGCTTTTTGACATCATATCTCTGCACAGGTCACTGAGGCGTCAAACTCTTGTCTGTGATCTGCCTAAGGGGGCATTGTGACATCATAACTGTGCACTGGTCACCCAGGTGTCAGACCCTTGTCTTTGATCTGACTAAGGGGACATTGTGACATCATAACTCTGCACTGGTCACCGAGGTTACAGGTGCTTCTCAGTTATCTGCCAATGGAGGCCTTTTGATATCATAACTCTGCACTCGTCACCCAAGTGAAAATCCCTTGTCTGTGATCTGCCTAAGGGGGCATTGTGACATCCTAAGTCTGCGCTGGTCACCCTGGTGACAGACCCTTTTCCGAGATCTGCCTAAGGGGGCATTGTGACATCATAACTCAGCACTGGTCACGCAGGTGACAGACCCTTGTCTCTGATCTGCCAAAGGGGGCATTGTGCCATCATAACCCTGCACTGGTCACCCAGGTGACAGACACTTGTCTGTGATCTGCCTAAGGGGGCATTGTGACATCATAACTCTGCCCTGGTTACCCAGGTGTCAGACAGTTTTCTGTGATCTGCCTAAGGGGGCATTGTGACATGATATCTCTGCAACGGTCACCCAGATGACAGACCATTTTCTGTGATCTGACTAAGGTGGCATTGTGACATCATAAATCTGCACTGGGCACCCAGGTGAAAGACCCTTGTCTGTGATCTGCCTAAGGGGGCATTGTGACATCATACCTCTGCACTGGTCACCCAGGTGACAGACCCTTGTCTGTGATCTGCCTAAGTGGGCATTGTGACATAATAACTCTGCACTGGACACGCAGGTGACAGACCCTTGTCTTTGATCTGCCTAACGGGGCATTATGACATCATAACAATTCACTGGTCACCCAGGAAATAGGCTCTTGTCTGTGATCTGCCTAAGGTGGCCATGTGTTACCATAACTCTGCACTGGTCTCCCAGGTTACAGTCCCTTGTCTGTGTTTGGCCTAAGGGGGCATTGTGTCATCCTAACTCTGCACTGGTCACCCTGGTGACAGACCCTTGCCTGTGATCAGTCTAAAGGGGAATAGTGACATCATAACAATGCACTGGTCACCCAGGTGACAGATCCTTGTCTGTGATCTGCCTAAGGGGGCTTTGTGACATCATAACTCTGCACTGGTCACCCAGGTGACAGACCCTTGTCTTTGATCTGCAGAAGGGGGCATTGTGACATCATAACTATGCACTGGTCACCCAGGTTACAAGCCCTTGTCTGTGATCTGCCCAAGGTGGCATTTTGATACCTTAACTCTGCACTGGTCGCCTTGATTACAGTCCCTTCTCTGGGATCTGCCTAAGGGGCATTGTGTCATTCTAACTCTGCACTGGTCACTCTGGTGACAGGTTCTTGTCCGTGATCTGCCTAAGGGGGCATTGTAACATCATAAATCGGCACTGGTCACTCAGGGGACATACCCTTGTCTCTGATCTGCCTAAGGGGGCATTGTGACATCACAACTCTGCACTGGTCACCCAGGTGACAGACCCTTGTCTGTGATCTGCCTAAGGGGGAATTGTGACATCATAACTATGCAGTGGTCATCGTTGTGAGGTACTCTTGTCTGTGATCTGCTTAAGGGGAAATTGTGACATCATAATTCTGCACTGGTCACCCAGATGACAGACCCTTGTCTGTGATCTGCCTGAAGAGGCATTGTGACATCATACCTCTGCACAGGTCACTGAGGCGATAGACTCTTGTCTGTGACCTGCCTAAGGTGGCATTGTGACATCATAACTGTGCACTGGACACCCAGGTGACAGACCCTTGTCTTTGATCTGACTAAGGGGGCATTGTGACATCATAACTCTGCACTGGTCACCAAGCTTACAGGTGCTTGTCAGTGATCTGCCAATGGTGGCCTTTTGATATCATAACTCTGCACTCGTCACCCAAGTGACAATCCCTTGTCTGTGATCTCCCTAAGGGGGCATTGTGACATCCTAACTGTGCACTGGTCTCGCAAGTGACAGACCCTTGTCTCTGATCTCCCTAAGGGGGCATTGTGACATCATAACTCTGCACTGGTTACCCATGTGTCAGACAGTTGTCTTTGATCTGCCTACGGGGGCATTGTGACATGATATCTCTGCAATGGTCACCCAGATGACAGACCATTGTCTGTGATCTGCCTAAGGGGGCCTTGTGACATCATAACTCTGCACTGGGCACCCAGGTGAAAGACCCTTGTCTGTGATCTGCCTGAGGTGGCATTGTGACATCATAACTCTGCGCTGGACACCAGGTTACAGACCCATAACTTTGATCTGCCTAAAGGGGCATTGTGTCATCATAACTCGACACTGCTCACCCAGGTGACAGGCCCTTGACTGTGATCGGCCTAAGGGGGCATTGTGACATCATAAGTGCGCACTTGTCACCCAGTTGATAGACCGTTCTCTGTGATCTGCCTAAGGGGGCATTGTGACATCATAACCCTGCACAGGTCACCCTGGTGACAGGCCCTTGTCCGTGATCTGCCTAATGGGGCATTGTGACATCACAACTCTGCACTGGTCACCCAGGTGACAAACCCTTGTCTGTGATCTGCCTAAGTGAGCATTGTGACATCATAACCCTTCACTGGTCACTCAGGTGACAGACCCTTGTCAGTGATCTGCCTAAGGGGGCAGTGTCACAATATAATTCTGCCCTGGTCTCTCAGGTAACAGACCCTTGTCTGAGATCTGCCTAAGGGGGCATTGTGACATAACAACTCTGCACTCGTCACTGTGGTCATAGACCCTTGTCTTTTATCTGCTTAAGTGGGCATTGTGAAATTATAACTCTGCACTGGGCACGCGGTTGATATGCCCTTGTGTCTGATCTGCCTAAGGGCACATTGTGATATCATAACTCTGCACTGGTCAGCCAGGTGAAAGACCCTTGTCTGTGATCTGCCTAAGGGGGCATTGTGACATCATAAATCTGCACTGGTCACCCAGGTGACAGACCCTTGTCTGTGATCTACCTAAGTGGGCATTGTGACATAATAACTCCGCACTGGACACGCAGGTTACAGACCCTTTTCTTTGATCTCCCTAAGGGGGCATTGTGACATCATAACTATGCACTGGTCACCCAGGAAATAGGCCCTTGTCTGTGATCTTCCTAAGGTGGCCATGTGATACCATAAGTCTGCACTGGTCTCCCAGGTTACAGTCCCTTCTCTGTGTTTTGCCTAAGGGGGCATTGTTTCATCCTAACTCTGCACTGGTCACCCTGGTGACAGACCCTTGTCTGTTATCTGTCTAAAGGGGAATAGTGACATCATAACCCTGCACTGGTCACTGAGGTGACAGAACCTTGTCTGTGATCAGCCGACCTGGGCCTTCTGACATCATAACTCTGCACTGGTCACCCAGGTGACAGGCCCTTGTCTGAGATCTGCCTAAGGGGGAATTGTGACATCATAACTATGCAGTGGTCTCCGTGGTGATGTAATATTTTCTGTGTTCTGCCTAAAGGGCAATTGTGACATCATAACTCTGCACTGGCCCCCAGGTGACAGACCCTTGTCTGTGATCTGACTAATGGGGCATTGTGACATCATAACTCAGCACTGGTCACCCAAGTGACAGACCCATGTCTGTGATCTGCCTAACGGGGCATTGTGACAACATAACTCTGCACTGGTCACCAGGGTGACAGACCATTGTCTGTGATCTGCCTAAGGGGGCATTGTGACATTGTAACTGTGTGCTGGTCACCCAGGTGAGAGACCCTTGTCTGTGATCTGCATAAGGGGGCATTGTGACATCATAACTGTGCACTGGTTACCCAGGTGAAAGACCCTTGTCTGTGAAATGCCTAACGGGGCATTGTGACCTCATAACTCTTCACTGGTCACCAAGGTGACATTCCCTTGTCTGTGATCTGCCTAAGGGGGAATTGTGACATCATAACTCTGCACGGGTCACCCATGTGACAGACCCTTGTGTTTGAACTGCCTAAGGGGGCATTGTGACTACATAACTCTACACGGGTCACGCAGGTGACAGACCCTTGTCTGTGAACTGCCTAGCGGTGCATTGTGACATCATAACACTGCAAAAGTCACCCAGTTGAGAGACCCCCGTCTGTGATCTGCCTAAGTGGGCATTGTGACATCATAACTCTGCACTGGTCATCCAGGTGACAGACACTTCTCTGTGATCTCCCTAAGGGGGCATTGTGACATCATAAATCAGCACGGGTAACCCAGGTGACAGACCCATGTCTGTGATCTGCCTAAGGGGGCATTGTGACATCATAACTCTGCAGTGGTCACCGTGCTGACAGACCATTGTCTGTGATCTGCCTAATGGGGCATTGTGACATAATAACTGTGCACTGGTCACCCAGGTGAAATACCCCTGTATGTGATCTGCCTAAGGGGGCATTGTGACATCATAACTCAGCACTGGTCACCCAGGTGACAGACCATTCTCTGTGATCTGCCTAAGGGGGCATTGGGACATCATAACTCTGCACGGGTCACCCAAGTGACAGACGCTTGTCCTTGTTCTGCCTAAGGGGACATTGTGACTTCATAGCTCTGCACTGTTCATCCAGGTGTCAGACCCTTGTCTGTGATCTGCCTAAGGGGGCATTGTGACATCACAACTCTGCACTGGTCTCCCTGGTGACAGACCCTTTTCCGTGATCTGCCTAAGGGGACACAGTGACATCATAACTCTGCACTTGCCACCCCGGAGACAGAACCTTGTCTCTGATATTCCAAAGGGGGCATTGTGACATCATAACTCTTCACAGCTCAGCCAAGTGACAGACCCTTGTCTGTGATCTGCCTAAGGGGACATTGTGACATCATAATTCTGCAGTGGTCTCCCAGGTGACAGACCTTTGTCTGTGATCTGCCTAAGGGGGAATTGTGACATCATAATTCTGCCCGGGTCACCCAGGTTACAGGTCCTTGTCTGTGATCTGCCTAAGGTTGCATTTTGATATCATAACTCTGCACTCGTCACCCAGGTGACAGTCCCTTCTCTGTGGTCTGCCTAACTGGGCATTGTGACACCCTAACTCTGCACTGGTCACCCTGCTGTCAGACCCTTTTCCGTGATCGGCCTAAGGTGGCATTGTGACATCATAACTCTGCACTGGTCACCCATGTGACAGACCATTGTCTCTGATCTTCTTAAGGCGCATGGTGACATCATAACCCTGCACTGGTCACCCAGGTCACAGACACTTCTCTGTGATCTGCCTAAGGGGGCATTGTGACATCATAACTGTGCACTGGTCACCCAGGTGACAGACCCTTGTCCATGATCTGCCTAAGGGGGCATTGTGACATCATAACTCTCCACAGGTCAACCAGTTGACAGACCCTTGTCTGTGATATGCCTAAGTGGCCATTGTGACATAATAACTCCGCACTGGACACGCAGGGGACAGACCCTTGTCTTTGATCTGCATAAGGGGGCATTGTGACATCATAACTATGCACTGGTCACCCAGGTTACATGCCCTTGTCTGTGATCTGCCTAAGGTGGCATTTTGATACCATAACTCTGCACTGGTTACCTAGGTTACAGTCCCTTGTCTGTGATCTGCCTAAGGGGGCATTGTGTCATCCTAACTCTGCACTGGTCACTCTGGTGACAGATTCTTGTCTGTGATCTGCCTTAGGGGCATTGTGACATCATAAACCTGAACTGGTTACTCAGGTGACAGACACTTCTCTCTGATCTGCCTAAGGGGGCATTGGGACATCACAACTCAGCACTGGTCACCCAGGTGACAGACCCTTGTCTGTGATCTGCCTAAGGGGGAATTGTGACATCATAACTATGCAGTGGTCAACGTTGTGAGGTACTCTTGTCTGTGATCTGCCTAAGGGGGAATTGTGACATCATAACTCTTCACTGGTCTCCCTGGTGACAGACCCTTTTCCGTGATCTGCCTAAGGGGACTTAGTGACATCATAACTCTGTACTTGCCACCCCGGAGACAGAACCTTGTCTCTGATCTTCCAAAGGGGGCATTGTGACATCATAACTCTTCACTGCTCACCCAAGTGACAGACCCTTGTCTGTGATCTGCCTAAGGGGACATTGTGACATCATAATTCTGCAGTGACCTCCCAGGTGACAGACCTTTGTCTGTGATCTGCCTAAGGGGGCATTGTGACATCATAATTCTCCACGGGTCAACCAGTTGACAGACCCTTGTCTGTGATCTGCCTAAGTGGCCATTGTGACAAAATAACTCCGCACTGGACAAGCAGGTGACAGACCCTTGTCTTTGATGTGCTTAAGGGGGCATTGTGACATCATAACTACGCACTGGACACCCAGGTAACATGCCCTTGTCTGTGATCTGCCTAAGGTGGCATTTTGATACCATAACTCTGCACTGGTCACCTAGGTTACAGTCCCTTGTCCGTGATCTGCCTAAGGGGGCATTGTGACATCATAAATCTGCACTGGTCACTCAGGTGACAGCCCCTTGTCTCTGATCTGCCTAAGGGGGCATTGTGATATCATAACTCTGAACTGGTCACCCAGGTGACAGACCCTTGTCTGTGATCTGCCTAAGGGGGAATTGTGACATCATAACTATGCAGTGGTCATCGTTGTGAGGTACTCTTCTTTGTGATCTGCCTAAGGGGATATTGTGACATCATAACTCTGCACTGGTCACCCTGATGACAGACCCTTGTCTGTTATCTGCCTGAAGAGGCATTGTGATATCATAACTCTGCACAGGTCACTGAGGCGACAGACTTTTGTCTGTGATCTGCCTAAGGGGGCATTGTGACATCATAACTGTGCACTGGTCACCCAGGTGACTGACCCTTGTCTTTGATCTGACTAAGGGGGCATTGTGACATCATAACTCTGCAATGGTCACCGAGGTTACAGGTGCTTGTCAGTAATCCGCCAATGGTGGTCTTTTGATATCATAACTCTGCACTCGTCACCCAAGTGACAAACCCTTGTCTGTGATCGGCCTTAGGTGGCATTGTGACATCCTAACTCTTCACTGGTCACCCTGGTGGCAGACCCTTTTCTGAGATCTGCCTAAGGGGGCATTGTGACATCATAACTCTGCAGCGGTCACGCAGGTGACAGACCCTTGTCTCTGATCTGCCATAGGGGGAATTGTGATATCATAACCCTGCACTGGTCACCCAGGTGACAGACTCTTGTCTGTGATCTGCCTAAGGGGGCATTGTGACATTATAACTCTGCACTAGTTACCCAGGTGTCAGACAGTTGTCTGTGATCTGCCTAATGGGGCATTGTGACATGATATCTCTGCAATGGTCACCCAGATGACAGACCATTGTCTGTGATCTGCCTAAGGGGGCATTGTGACATCATAACTCTGCACTGGGCACCCAGTTGAAAGACTCTTGTCTGTTATCTGACTGAGGTGGCATTGTGGTATCATAACTCTGCGCTGGACACCCAGGTGACAGACCCATGTCTTTGATCTGCCTAAAGGGGCATTGTGTCATCATAACTCGACACTGCTCACCCAGGTGACAGTCCCTTGTCTGTGATCTGCCTAAGGGGGCATTGTGACATCATAACTCTGCAATGGTCACCGAGGTTACAGGTGCTTGTCAGTAATCCGCCAATGGTGGTCTTTTGATATCATAACTCTGCTCTCGTCACCCAAGTGACAAACCCTTGTCTGTGATCTGCCTTAGGTGGCATTGTGACATCCTAACTCTTCACTGGTCACCCTGGTGTCAGACCCTTTTCCGAGATCTGCCTAAGGGGGCATTGTGACATCATAACTCTGCAGCGGTCACGCAGGTGACAGACCCTTGTCTCTGATCTGCCATAGGGGGAATTGTGATATCATAACCCTGCACTGGTCACCCAGGTGACAGACTCTTGTCTGTGATCTGCCTAAGGGGGCATTGTGACATTATAACTCTGCACTAGTTACCCAGGTGTCAGACAGTTGTCTGTGATCTGCCTAATGGGGCATTGTGACATGATATCTCTGCAATGGTCACCCAGATGACAGACCATTGTCTGTGATCTGCCTAAGGGGGCATTGTGTCATCATAACTCTGCACTGGGCACCCAGGTGAATGACCCTTGTCTGTGATCTGACTGAGGTGGCATTGTGGCATCATAACTCTGCGCTGGACACCCAGGTGACAGACCCATGTATTTGATCTGCCTAAATGGGCATTGTGTCATCATAACTCGACACTGCTCACCCAGGTGACAGGCCCTTGACTGTGATCTGCCTAAGGGGGCATTGTGACATCACAAATCTACACTGGAGAACCAGGTGGCAGACCCTTGTTTTGATCCGCCTAAGGAGGTATTGTGACATCATAACTCTGCACTGGTCACCGTGGTTATAGAACCTTGTCTGTGATCTACATAAGGGGGCATTTTGACATCAAAGCACTGCACTAGTCACCAAGTTGACACACCCTTGTCTGTGATCGGCCTAAGGGGGCATTGTGACATCATAAATCTTCACTGGACAACCAGGTGACAGACCCTTGTCTTTGATCCGCCTAAGGAGGCATTGTGACATCATAACTGCACTGGTCACCGTGGTTACGGACCCTTGTATGTGATCTGCCTAAGGGGGCATTGTGACACCATAACTCTGCACTGGTCACCCAGGTGAAAGACCCTTGTCTGTGATCTTCCTGAGGTGGCATTGTGACATCATAACTGCGCTGGACACCCAGGTTACAGACCCATGTCTTTGATATTCCTAAAGGGGCATTGTGACATCGTAACTCTACACTGCTCACCCAGGTGACAGTCCCTTGTCTGTGATCTGCCTAAGGGGGCATTGTGACATCATAACTCTGCACTGGTCACCCAATTGACAGACCCTTCTCTGTAATCTGCCTAAGTTGGCATTCTGACCTAATAACCCTGCACTGGTCAGCCTGGTGACACACCCTTGTCCGTGATATCTCTAAGGGGGCATTGTGACATCATAACTCTGCACCGATCAACCAGGAGACAGACCCTTCTCTCTGATCTGCCAAAAGGGGCATTGTGACATCATAACTCTGCACTGGTCCCCCAGGTGACAGAACCTTGTCTGTGATCTGCCTAAGGGAGCATTGTGACATAACAACTCTGCACTGGTCACCGTGGTGAAAGACCCTTGTCTTTGTTCTGCTTATGTGGGAATTGTGAAATCATAACTCTCCACTGGGCACCTAGGTGATATGCTCTTGTCTCTGATCTGCCTAAGGGCATATTGTGACATCATAACTCTGCACTGGGCACCCAGGTGACAGGCCATTGTCAGTGATCTGCCTAAGGGGAATTGTGACGTCATAACTCTGCACAGATCACCCAGGTGACAGGCCCTTGACTGTGATCTGCCTAAGGGTGCATTGTGACATCATAACACTGCACGAGTCAGCTTTGTGACTGACCTTTGTGTGTGATCTCCCTAAGGGGGCATTGTGACATCATAACACTGCACATGTCACCCAGGTGACAGACCCTCGTCTTTGATCTGCCTAACGGGGCATTGTGACATCATTACTCTGTACAGTTCACCCAGGTGACAGTCCCTTGTATATGATCTGCCTAAAGGGGCATTGTGACATCATAACTCTGCTCTGGTGACCATGGTGAGAGACCCTTGTCTCTGATCTGACAAAGGGGCCATTGTGATATCATAACTCTGCACTGGTCACCCAGGTGACAGACCCTTGCTCTGATCTGCCTAAGGGGGCATTGTGACATCATAGTTCTGCCCTGGTCACCCAGGTGACTGACCCTTGTATTTGATAGGCCTAAGTTGGCATTGTGACATCATAACTCTGCACTGGTCACCCAGTTGACAGACCCTTGTCTGTGATCTGCCTAAGTGTGCATTGTGACATCACAACTTTGCACTGGTCACCCTGGTGACAGACCCATGTCAGTGATCTGCCTAAGGGGGCATTGTGACATCACAACTCTGCACTGGTCACCCAAGTGACAGGCCCTTGTCAGCGATCTTCCTAAGGAGGCATTGTGACATCATAACTCTGCACTGGTCACCCAGGTGTCAGACCCTTGTCTGTGATCTGCCTAATGGGGCATTGTGACATCATAACTCGGCACTGGTCACCCAGGTGACAGACCCTTTACTGTGATCTGCCTAACGGGATATTGGGACATCATAACTCTGCACTGGACACCCAGGTGACAGACCCTTGACTTTCATCTGCCTTAAGAGGCATTGTGACATCATAATTCTGCACTGGTCACCCAGGTGACAGGCCCTTTTCTGTGATCTGCCTAAGGGGGCATTGTTACATTATAACTCTGCACTGGTCACCCAGGTGACACACCCTTGTCTGTGATCTTCCCAAGGGAGCATTTTGACATCATAACTCTTCACTGGTCACCCAGGTGACAGACCCTTGTCTGTGATCTGTCTAAGGGGGCATTGTGACATCTTAACTGTGCACTGATCACCCAGGTGATAGACACTTGTTGGTAATCTGACTAAGGGTGCATTGTGACTTCATAACTCTGCACTTGTCATGCAGGTGAAAGACCCTTGTCTGTGATTTGACTAAAGGGGCACTGTGTCATCATAAGTCTACACTGGTCACCCAGGTGACAGACCCTTGTCTGTGAACTGCGTAAGGGGGCATTGTGACATCGTAACTCTGAATGGGTGACCCAGGTGACAGACCCTTGTCTGTGATCTGCCTAAGGGGGCATTGTGACATCATAACTCTGCATGGTTCACCAAGGTGACAGACACTTCTCTGTGATCTGCCTAAGTGGGCATTGTGACATCATAACCCCGCACTGGACACGCAGGTTACAGACCCTTGTCTTTGATCTGCCTAAGAGGGCATTATGACATCATAACTCTATACTGGTCACCTTGGTGACAGACCCTTTTCTGTCAACCGTCTAACGGGGCATTGTGACATCATAAACCTGCTCTGGTGACCCAGGTGACAGAACCTTGACTTTGATCTGCCTAACGAGGCATTGTGGTATCATAACTCGGCACTGGTCACCCAGGTGACAGGCCCTTGTCTGTGATCTGCCTAAGTGGGCATTGTGACGTCATAACACTGCACTGTTCATCCAGGTGACACACCCTTGACTGTGATCTGCCTAAGTGGGCATTGTGACATCATAAGTCTGCACTGGTCTCCCTGGTGACAGACCCTTGTCCGTCATCTTTCTAAGGGGGTATTGTGACATCATAACTCTGCACTTGTCACCCAGGAGACAGACCCTTGTCTCTGATCTGCCAAAGGGGGCATTGTGACATCATAACTCTTCACTGGTCACCCAAGTGACAGACTCTTGTCTGTGATCTGCCTGAGGGGCATTGTGACATCATAATTCCGCACTGGTGTCCCAGGTGACAGACCTTTGTCTGTGAACTACCTAAGGGGGTATTGTGATGCCATAACTCTGCACTGGTCGCCGGGGTTTCGGACCCTTGTCTGTGATCTGCCTAAGGGGGCAGTGTGACACCATAACTCTGCACTGGTCACCCAGGTGAAAGACCCTTGTCTGTGATCTTCCTAAGGGGGCATTGTGACAGCATAACTCTGCGCTGGACACCCAGGTGTCAGACCCTTGTCTTTGATCTGCCTAATGGGGCATTGTGTCATCATAACTCTACACTGCTCACCCAGGTGACAGGCCCTTGTCTGTGATCTGCCTAAGGGGGCATTGTGACTTCATAACTCTGCACTGGTCACCCTGGTGACAGACCCTTGTCTGGGATCTTCCTAAGTGAGCATTGTGACATCATAACTCTTCACTGGTCACCCAGGTGACAGACCCTTGTCAGTGATCTGCCTAAGGGGGCATTGTGACATCATAATTCTGCCCTGCTCTCCCAGGTAACAGACCCTTGTCTGAGATCTGCCTAAGGGGGCATTGTGACATAACAACTCTGCACTGGTCACTGTGGTGAAAACCCTTGTCTTTAATCTGCTTAAGTGGGCATTGTGAAATTATAACTCTGTTCTGGGCACCCAGGTGATATGCCCTTGTGTGTGATCTGCCTAAGGGCACATTGTGACATCATAACTCTGCACTGGGTACCCAGGTGACAGTCCATTGTCTGTGATCTGCCTAAAGGGGCATTGTGACATCATAACACTGCACGGGTCACCTATGTGACAGACCGTTGTCTGTGATCTCCCTAAGGGGGCATTGTGACATCATAACTTTGCACTGGTCAACCTGGGGACAGACCCTTTTCTTTGATCTGCCTAAAGGGGCATTGTGACATCATAAATCTGCACAGTTCACCCAGGTGACAGACCCTTGACTATAATCTGCCTAAGGGGGCATTGTGATATCATAACATTTCACGGGTCACCCAGTTGACAGACCCTTGTCTGTGATCTGCCTAAGGGGGCATTGTGACACCATAACTCTTCACAGGTCACCCAGGTGACAGACCCTTGTCTTTGTTCTGCCTAAGGGGGCATGGTGACATCACAAGTCTGCACTGGTCACCCAGGTGACAGGCCCTGAACTTTGATCGGCCTAAAGGGGCATTTTGACATCATAACTCTACACTGGTCACACGGGTGCAGACCGTTGTCTGTGATCTGCCTAAGGGGGTATTGTGACATCATAACCCTGCTATGGTCACCCTGGTGACAGACCCTTGTCTTTGATCTACCTAAGAGGGCATTGTGACATCATAACTCTGCACTGGTCACCCTGGTGACAGGCCCTTGTCTCTAATCTGCTTAAGTGGGCATTGTGAAATCATAACTCTGCAGTGAGCACCCAGGTGATATGCCCTTGTCTGTGATCTGCCTAAGGGGTCGTTGTGACATCATAACTCTGCACGTGTCACCCAGGTGAAAGACCCTTGTCTGTGATCTGCCTAAGGGGACATTGTGACATCATAACACTGCACAAGTCACCCAGGTGAAAAACCCTTGTCTGTGATATGCTTAAGGGGGCATTGTGACATCATAACTCTGCACGGGTTACCCTGGTGACATACCCTTGTCTGTGATCTGCCTAAGGGGGCATTGTGATGTCATAACTCTGCACGGGTCACCCAGGTGACAGACCCTTGTGTGTGATCTGCCTAAGGGGGCATTGTGACATCATAACTCTACACGGGTCCACCAGGTGACATACCCTTGTCTCTGATCTGCCTAAGGGGGCATTGTGACATCATACCTCTGCACTGGTCATCGTGGTGAGAGACCCTTGTCTGTGATCTGCCCAAGGGGACATTGTGACATCATAACTCTGCACTTGTCACCCAGGTGACAGACCCTTGTCTGTGATCTGCCTAAGGGGTCATTGTGACATCATAACTCTGCACTCTTCACCCAGGTGGAAGACCCTTGTCTGTGATCTGCTTAAGGGGGAATTGTGACATCATAACACTTCACTGGTCACCCAGGTGAAAGGCCCTTGTCTGTCATCTGCCTAAGGGGGCATTGTGACATCACAACTCTTCACGGGTCACCCAGGAGACAGACCCTTGACTGTGATCTGCCTAAGGGGGCATTGTGACATCATAACTCTGCACTCGGCACCCAGGTGACAGGCCCTTGTCTGTGATCTGCCTAAGGGGGCATTTGACATCACAACTCTGCACTGGGCACCCAGGTGACTGTCCCTTGTCTGTGATGTGCCGAAGAGGGCATTATGACATCATATCTCTGCACTGAGCACCCAAGTGAGAGGCCCTTGTCTGTGATCTGCCTAAGGGGACATTGTGACATCATAACTCTCCACTGGTCACCCAGGTGACATGCCCTTGTCTGTGATCTGCATGAGGGGGCATTTTGACATCATAACCCTGCATTTGTCACCCAGGTGACAGGCCCTTGTCTGTGATCTGCCTAATGGGGCATTGTGACATCATAACTCTGCACTGGTCACTCAGGTTGCAGGCCCTTGTCTGTGATCTGCCTAAGGGGGCATTGTGTAATCAAAACTCCGCACTGGTAACCCAGGTGACAGGCCCTTGTCAGTGATCTGCCTAAGGGGGAATTGTGACATCAAAACTCCGCACTGGTCACCCAAGTGACAGGCCGTTTTCTGTGATCTGCCTAAGGGGGCACTGTGACATCAGAACTCGGCACTGGTCACCCAGGTGACAGGACCTTGACTTTGATCTGCCTAATGGGGCATTGTGATATCATAACTCTGCACTAATCACCCAGGTGAGAGGAACAGGCCTTTGATCGGCCTAAGGGGGCATTGAGACATCACAACTCTGCACTCGTCACCCAGTTGACAGACCCTTGTCTGTGATCTGCCTAAGGGGGCATTGTGACATCATAACTCTGCCCTGGTCACCCAGGTGACAGACCCTTGTCTGTGATCTGACTAAGGGGTCATTGTGACATCATATCTCTGCACTGGTCACCAAGGTGACAGACCCTTGTCTGTGTTCTGCCTAAGGGTGCATTGTGACTTCATAACTCTGCACTGGTCACCCAGGTGACAGACCCTTGTCTGTGATCTGCCTAAGGGGGCATTGTGACATCATAACACTGCAATGGTCACCCAGGTGACAGGCTCTTGTCTGTGATCTGCCTAAGGGGGCATTGTGACATCATGTCACTGCACTGGTCACCCAGGTGACAAACCCTTGTCTGTGATCTGCCTCAGGGGGCATTTTGACATCATAACTCTGCACCGGTGAGCTAGGTGGCAGGCCCTTGTCTTTAATCTGCCTAAGCCGGCATTGTGACATTATAAGTCTGCACTGGTCAGCCAGGTGACAGGCTCTTGTTCTTGATCTACCTAAGGGGGCATTTTGACATAATAACTCTGCACTGGTCACCCAGGAGACAGGCCCTTGTCCTTGATCTGCCTAAGGGGGTATTGTGACATCATAAGTCTGCACTGGTCATCCAGGTGACAGGCCCATATCTGCGATCTGCCTAAGGGGGCATTGTGACATCATAACCCTGCACAGGGCACCCAGTATATGATATATATTTGGTGAGCTTTGATTTTTCATGTACACTATATAATATGTATTTGGTGTAATTTGGTATTTTATGTACAGTCTGTAATATATATTTTGGGTAGTTTGAAATTTTATGTACAGTATATAATATATAGTTGGTGTACTTTGTTTTTTTATGTACAGTTTTTAATATATATGGTGTAATTTGCAATATTATATACAGTATATACTATATATTTGCTGTAATTTTATATATTATGTACAGTGTATAATGTATATTTGGTGAACTTTGATACTTTATGTCCACTATATTATATATTTTTTGCAGATTGTTATTTTTTGTACAGTATATAATATATATTAGGTATACTTTGAAATTTTATGTAGAATACATAGTATATATTTGGTGTTGTTATATATTTTACGTACAGTACATAACATACATTTGGTGTATTTTGATATGTTATGTATAGTATATAATATATATTTGGTGTACTTTGATATTTTATGTACAGTTTATAATATATATTTTGTGTACTTTGATATTTTATGTACATTATATAATATATATTCAGTGTTCTTTTACATTTTATTTACAGTGTAGAATATATTATTAGTGTACTTTGATATTTTATGTACATTATATAAAAATATTTGCTATACTTTGATATTTTTTGTACAGTATATAATATATATTTTTTGTACTTTGACATTTTATGTACAGTATATAATATATATTTTGTGTAGTGTGATATTGTATGTACAGTATATAACTTATATTTTGTGTATTTTAGTATTTTATGTACAGTATATAATATATATTTGGTGTACTTTGATATTTTATGTACACTATATGATATATATTTTGTGTAAATTGATATTTTATGTAAAGTACATAATATATATTTTTTCTACTTTGATATTTTATGTACAGTAAATAGTATATATTTGGTGTACTTTGATATTTTATGCACAGTATATGATATATGTTAGGTATATTTTCATATATAATGTATAGTATATAATGTATGTTTAGTGTACTTTGATACTTCATGTACAGTATATAATATATATTTGGTTTACCTTGATATTTTATGTACTGTATATAATACATATTTGGTGGAATTTGATATTTTATGTACAGTACATAATATATATTTGGTGTACTTTGATATTTTAAGAACAATATATAATATGTATTTGGTGTACTTTGATATTTTATGTACAGTATATAATATATATTTTGTATAATTTCATATTTCATGTACAGGATATAATATTCATTTGGCATACTTTGATATTTTATATACAGATTATGAATTATATTTGTTGTACTTTGATATTTTATGTGCAGTTTATAATATATAGTTGGTGTAGTTTGATGTTTTTTGTAAATTACGTAATATATATTTGGTGTACTTTGATAATTTATATACTGTATATAATATATGTTTGGTGTTCTTTGATATTTTATGTACAGTATATAATATATATTTGTTGTATTTTGATATTTTATGTACAGTATATAATATATATTTTGTGTACTGTGATATTTTATGTAAAGTATTTACTATATATTTAGTGTAATTTGATATTTTATGTACAGTATATAATATATATTTGGTGTGCTTTGAAATTTTCTTTACGGTATATAATATACATTTCGTGTACTTTTATATTTTATATAGAGTATATAATATATATTTGGTGTACTTTGATATTTTATGTACAGTATATAATACACTTTTGGTGTATTTTGTTATTTTATTTACACTATACAATATACATTTGGTGTACTTTGATATTTTATGTACATTATATTATATATTTGGTGTACTTTGATGTTTTATGTACAGTATATAATGTATTTAGTGTACTTTTAAATTCATGTACATTATATAATATATATTTGGTGTACTTTGAAATTTTTATACAGTATATAATATATAATTGTTGTACTTTTATATTTTATGTACAGTTCATAATATGAATTTGGTGTACTTTGATATATTACGTAGAGTATATAATATGCATTTGATGTACTTTTATAATTTATATGCAATATATAATATATATTTTGTGTACTTCAAAATTTTATGTAGAGTATATAATCTATATTTGGTGTACTATGATATTTTATATACAGTATATAATATATATTTGGTGTAATTTGATATTCTTGTTCAGTGTATAATATATAATTTGTGTATTTTGATATTTTATATAAAGTATGTAATATATATTTGGTGTACTTTGACATTTTTTCTACAGTATATAATATATATTTAGTGTACTTCGATATTTTACATACAGTATATAATATATTTGGTGTACTTTCATATTTTATAGACAGTATATAATGTATTTGGTGTACTTTGATATTTTATGTACATTTTATAATATATATTTGGTGTACTTTTATTTTTTATGTACAGTATATAATATATATCTGGTGTACTAGAATATTTTATGTACAGTGTATAATATATATTTGTTGTACTTCGATTTTTATGTACAGTATGTAACATATTTTGTATACTTTGATATTTTATGTACTGTATATAATATACATTTGGTGTACTTTGGTATTTTTTATACAATATATAATATATAATTGGTGTACTTTGATATTTTATGTACCATATATAATATATATTTGGTGTAATTTGATATTTTATGTACAGTATATAATTTATATTTTGTGTACTTTGATATTTTATATACTGTATATAATATATAGCTGGTTTACTTTGATATTTTTTGTGCAGTACATAATATATATTTGGTGTACTTTGATATTTTATGTAAAGTATATAATATATATTTGTTCTACTTTGAAGTATTATGTACAGTATATAATGTATATTTGGTGTACTTTGATAAATTATGTATATTGTATAATATATATTTGGTGCACTTTGATATTTTATGTGCAGTTTATTATATATAGTGTGTCCTGTGATATTTTATGTACAGTATGTAATATATATTTGGTGTCCTTTCATATTTTAAGTAGAGTATATAATATTAATTGGGTGTACTTTGATATTTTATGTACAGTACATAATATATATTTGGTGTACTTTGATAGTTTATATGCAGGATATAATATATATTTGGTGTACTTTGATATTTTTTGTACAGTATATAATGTATATTTTGTGTTCTTTGATAATTTATCTACAGTTCATAATATATATTTGGTGTACTTTAATATTTTATTTACAGTGTATAATATATTTTTTGTGTATTTTACTATTTTATGTACAGTATATAATATATAATTGGTGTACTTTGATATTTTATGTACAGTGTATAATACATATCTGGTGTACTGTAATATTTTATGTACAGTATAAAATATATATTTGCTGTACTTTGATATTTTATGTACAGTATTTAATATACATTTGGTGTAGTTTCTTGTTTCTAGTACAGTATATAATACATATTTGGTGTAATTTGATATTTTATGTATAGTATATAAAATATATTTCGTGTGCTTTGATATTTTATATTAAGTATATAATATATATTTAGTATGATTTGGTATTTTATGTACAGTATGTAATACATATTTGGTGTATTTTGAAATTTTATGTACTGTATATAATATATATTGTGTGTACTGTGATATTTTATGTACAGTATATAATAAATATTTTGTGTCAATTCTTATTTTATTTACAGTATATATTACTCTGGTGTAATTTGATATTTTATGTACAGTATATAATATATATTTGGTGTAATTTTATATTTTATGTAGAGTATATAATATATATCTGGTGCACTTTGATATTTTTTTGTACAGTACACTATATATATTTTGTGTACTTTGATATTTTATGTGCAGTATATAATATATATTTGCTGTACTTTTCTATTTTATGTGCAGTATATAATACACATTTGGTGTACTGTGATATTCTATGAATAGTATATAATATTTATTTGGTATACTTTCATATTTTATGTACAGTATATAGTATTCATTTGGTGTACTTTGATATTTTATGTACAGTTTATCATGTATATTTGGTGCACATTTATATTTTATGTGCAAAATATAAAATATATTTGGTGTACTTTGATATGTTTTGTACAGTATGTAATACACATTTGGTGTACTTTGATATTTTATTTACAGTTCATAACATATATGGTGTACTTTGATATTTTATGTACAGTATATAATATATACTTGGTGTACTTTTATAATTTATGTACAATACATAATATATATTTAGTGTACTTTGTAATTTTCTGTAGACTATATAACCTATGTTTTGTGTACCTTTATATTTTATATAGAGTATATAATATATATTCGGTGTAATTTCATATTTTATGTACAGTTTATAATTTATATTTTGTGTACTTTGATATTTTATAAACTGTATATAATATATATTTAGTGTACTTTGATTTTTTTGTGCTGTATATAACATATTTGGTTTACTTTGATATTTTATGTACAGTATATTATTTATATTTGGTGTACTTTGATATTTTATATACAGTATATAATATATACTTCGTGTACTTTGATATTTTATATACAGTTTATAATATATATTTGGTGTACTTTGATATTTTATGTGAAGTATACAATATGGATTTGGTGTACTTTGATATTTTATGTGCAGTATTTAACATATACTTGGTGTACTGTGATATTTTATGTACAGTATATAATATTAATTTGGTGTACTTTGATATTTTATGTACCATATATATTATATATTTGCTGTAATTTTATATTTTTTGTACAGCATATAATATATATTAGGTGTACTTTGATATTTTATGTACAGTGTATAATGTAAATTTGGTGTCCTTTGTTATTTTATGTACAGTATATAATATATATTTGGTGTATGTTGATATTTTATGAACAGTATATAATATACATTTGGTGTACCGTGATATTTTATGTACAGTATATAATATATATTTGCTGTACTTTTATACTTTATGTACAGTATATAATACATATTTGGTGTACCTTGATACTTTATGTACACTATATTATATATTTGGTGTACTTTGATATTTTATGTACACTATATTGTATATATTAGGTATAATTTGATATTTTATATACATTATAAAATATATATTTGGTGTACTTTGATATTTTATATACAGTATATTATATGTTAGTTATACTTTGATATTTTATGTGCAGTACATATTATATATTTGGTGTGATTTGATATTTTATGTACTTGATATAATATATATTTGTTGTAAATTGATATTTTATGTACAGTGCATAATATATATTTGGAGTACTTTGATATTTTATTTACAGTATATAATATAAACTTGGGGTACCTTCATATTTTATGTACAGTATGTAATATATATTTGTGTACTTTGATATTTTATGTACAGAATATAATACAAATTGGTGGTACTTTGATATTTTATGTATAGTGTATAATACATATTTGTGGTACTGTGATATTATATGTACAGTATATAATACATATTTGTGGTACTTTGCTATTTCATTTACAGTACAAAATATATATTTGTGGTACTTTTATATTTTATGTACAGCATATAATATATAATTGGTGTACTTTGATATTTTATGTACAGTAAAAAACATATATTTTGGGTAATTGATATTTTATGTATTGCGTATAATATATATTTTGGGTACTTTTCTTTTTCATGTACAGTATTTAATGTATATTTCGGGTACTTTGATATTTTATGTACAGTATAAAATATATATTTGGGGTACTTTGATATTTTATGTAGAGTATATAATATATATTTGGGGTGATTTGATATTTTATGTACAGAATATAATACGTATTATGGGTACTTTGATATAACATGAGAAGTATAAAATACATACTAGGGTTACTTTGATATTTTATGTACAGTGCATAATACATATATGGGGTACTTTGATATTTTATGTACAGTATAGAATCTATATTTGGTGTACCTTGATATTTTATGTACAGTATATAATGCATATCTGGTGTACTATGATATTTTATGTACTGTATAAAATACATATTAGGGGTACTTTGATATTTTATTTACAGTATATAATATATATTTGGGTACTTTGATATTTTATGTACACTATATAATACATATTTGGTGTACTTTCATATTTTATGTACAGTGTATAATACATATATGTTGTATTTGATATTGTATCTACAGTATATAATACATATTGGGTGTACTTTGATATTTTATGAAAGGTATATAATACGTATTTGGTGTACTTTGATATTTTATGTACAGTACATAATTCACATTTTGTGTACGTTGATATTTAATGTATAGTATATAATACATATTTTGTGTACATTGATTTTTTATGAACTGTGTGAAATACATATTTGGTTCACTTTGGTATTTTATGTAAAGTATATAGTATATATTTGGGTTAGTTTGATATTTTATGTTCAGTGTATAATACATATTTTGGTACTTTCATATTTTATGTACAGTATATAATATTTATTTGGGGTACTTTGCTATTTTATGTACAGTATATAATATATATTTCGTGTAGGTTGATATTTTATGTACAGTATGAAATATATATTTGGGCTACTTTGATATTTTATGTATAATATTTAATATATATTTTGGATATATTATTTTTCATGTACAGTATTTAATATATATTTGGAGTATTTTGATATTTTATGTACAGTATTTTAGATATATTTGGGGTACTTTGATATTTTATGTACAGTATATAATATATATTTGGGTAGTTTGATATTTTGTATACCATATATAATACATATTTGGTGTACTTTTATATTTTATGTACAGTATATAATTCTTATTTGGTGTACTTTGCTATTTTATGTCCAGTACATAATACATATTTGGTGTACTTTGATAGTTTATGTACAGTACATAATACATATTGGGGGTAATTTGTTATTTTATATACAGTATGTAATACATATTGGGGTAATTTGTTATTTTATATATAGTATGTAATACATATTTCAGGAACTTTGATATTTTATGTACAGTATATAATACGTATTTAGGGTACTTTGTTACTTTATATATAGTATATAATAAATATTTTGGGTTCTTTGATATTATATGAACAGTATATAAAACGCATTTTGGGGTATTTTGATATTTTAGGTACAGCATATAATACACATTTGGGGTACTTGGATATGTTATGTACTGTATATAATACATATTTCTGTACACTGATATTTTATGTACAGTATATAATACATATTTTTTGTACTTTTATATTTTATTCACAGTATATAATACAATTTTGGTGTACTTTGATAGTTTATGTACAGGATATAATACATATTTGGTGCACGGTGATATTTTATGTACAGTATATAATATATATTTGGTGTACTTTGATATTTTATGTACAGTACATTATATATATTTGGTGTACTTTGATATTTTATGCACAGTATATAATACATATTTGGTGTACTTTGATATTTTATGTACTGTATATAATACATATTTTGTGTACTTTGTTATTTTATGTAGAGCACATAATACACATTTCGTGTAATTTGATATTTTATGAACAGTGTATAATACATATTTGGTGTACTTTATATTTAATGCACAAAAAATAATAAATGTTTTGTGTACTTTGATATTTTTCTTCAGTATATACTACATATTTGGTGTACTTTTGTATTTTATGTGAAGTATATAATACATATTTTGTGTACTTTGATATTTTATGCACAGTATATAATACATATTTGGGGTAATTTCATATTTTATGTCCAGTTTATATTACGTATTTGGTGTAGTTTGATATTTTATGTACAGTACATAATAGATATTTGGAGTACTTTGATATTTTATGTACAGTATTTAATACATATTTGGGGTACTTTGATGTTTAATATACAGTATATAATATATATTTGGTGTACTTTGATATTTTATGAACAGTATATAATAAATATTTGCTGAACTTTGTTATTTTACATATGGCATATAAAACGTATTTGGTGTACTTTGATATTTTCTGTACAGTTTATAATACATATTTGGTACACTTTGGTATTTTATGTAGAGTATATAATACATATTTGGTTCACTTTGATATTTGATGTACAGTATATTATACATATTTGGGGCACTTTTATAATATATGTACACTATGTAACACATATTTGAGGTACTTTGATATTTTATGTACAGTATATAATACATATTTTGGGTACTTTGATATTTTATGTACACTATATAATACATATTTTGTGTGCTTTGATATTTTATGCACAGTATAAAATGCATATTTGGTTCAATCTGGTATTTTATTTACAGTATATAGTATATGTTTGGGGTACTTTGATATTTTATGTACAGTATATAATAAATATTTGGGTACTTTGATAAGTTATATACAGTATATAATAAATATTTGGGGTACTTTAATATTTTTTGTACAGTATATAATACATATTTGGTGTACTTTGATATTTTATGTATAGTATATAATACATATTTGGGGTACTTTGATATTTTATGTAGAGTATATAATACACATTGGTGGTACTTTGACATTATATGTACATTATATAATAAATGGGCTAATTTGATATTTTATGTACATTATAAAATACATATTTGGGGTACTTTGATATTTTATGTAGAGTATATAACACATATTTGTCATACTTTTATATTTTATTTACAGTATGTAATACATATTAGGGTACTTTGATATTTTATGTACAGTACATAATACATATTTGGGGTACTTTTATATTTTATGTACAGTGTATAATATATATTTTGTGTACTTTGGTATTTTATGTACAGTACAAAATATATATTTGGGGTAGTTTGATATTTTATGTACAGTATATAATAAATATTTGGGTACTTTGATATTTTATGTACAGTATATAATACATATTTGAGGTACACTGATATTTTATGTACAGTGTATAATATATACTTTGGGTACTTTCATATTTTATGTACAGTATATAATATATATTTGGTATAGTTTGATATGTTATGTAGAGTATATAATATATATTTGATGTACTTTGAAATTTTATATACAGTATATATTATATTTTGTGATCTTTTATATTTTATCTACAGTATATAATATATATGGTGTACTTTGATATTTCATGTACAATATGTAATATGTATTTGCTGTACTTTATTATATATGTACATTATATAATATATATTTGGTGTACTTTGACATTTTATGTACACTATATAATCTATATTAGGAGTACATTGATATTTTTGGTGTAATGCATAATATATATTTGGTGTACTTTGATATTTTACGTATAGTACATAATATGTATTTGGTGTAGTTTGATATTTTAGGTACAGTATATAATATATATTTGGTGTACTTTTATATATTATGTACAGTACACAATATATATTTGGTATACTTTGATATTTTATGTAAACTATTTAATATACATTTGGTGTACTTTGATATTTTATGTAGAGTACATAATATACATTTCATGCACTTTGATATGTTATGTACAGTATACAATATATATTTGGTGTACTTTGATATTTTTTGTACGGCATATAATATATATTTGCTGTACTTTGATATGTACAGTATATAATATAAATTTGGTGTATTTTTCTATTTTCTGTACAGCATTTAATATATATTTGGTGTTCTTTGATATTTTAGGTACAGTATGTAATACATATTTGGTGTACTTTTTTATTTTATGAACAGTATATAATACATATTTGGTGAAACATGTTATTTTATGTATGGTATATAAAACATGTTTGGTATATTTTGATTTTTTGTATACAGTTTATAATATATATTTGGTTCACTTCGGTATTTTATTTATAGTATATAATACATATTTGGTTCAGTTTCATATTTTATGTAGAGTATATAATACATATTTGGGGTACTTTGGTATTTTATGTACACTATATAACACATATTTGTGGTATTTTGATATTTTATGTACGGTTTTAAATACATTTTTTGGGTTCTTGGATATGTTATGTACAGTGTATAATATATATTTTGTGTACATTGATATTTTATGTACAGTATAAAATATGAATTTGGGGCACATTGATATTTTATGTATAGTATATAATATATATTTGGGGTACTTTTAATTTTCATGTACAGTATTTAATGTATATTTGGGCTACTATGATATTTTATGTACACTATATAATATATAATTGGGGTACATTTATATTTTATGCAGAGTCTATAATATATATTTGGGGTACTTTGATATTTTATGTACAGTATATAATACATATTGGGGGTATTTTGATATTTTATGTACAGTATATTATACACATTTGGGTACTTTGATATTTTATATACAGTATAGAATACATAGTTTTGGTATTTGATATTTTATGTACAGTATATTTTAATTATTTGTGGTACTTTGATATTTTATTTACAGTATATAATACATATTTGGGATACTATGTTATTTTATGTACAGTATATTATACATATTTGGTGTACTTTGATATTTTAAGTACAGTATATAATTCATGTTTCATATACCTTGATAGTTTATGTACAGTATATAATACATATTTGTGGGACATTGATATTTTATGTACGGTATATACTACATATTTGGTGTACTTTGATATTTTATGTACAGTTTGTAATACATATTTGGTGTACTTTAATATTTTATGTACAGTATATAATACATATATGTTGTATTTGATATTTTATCTACAGTATATAATACATATTTGTGGTACTTTGATATTTGATGAAAAGTATATAATACGTATTTGGTGTATTTTGACATTTTACGAATACTATATAATACATATTTGGTGTAATTTGATATTTTATGTACAGAATTTAATTCATATTTGGTGTACTTTGATAATTTATGTACAGTATATAATACATATTTTCTGTATTTTGATATTTTATGTCCAGTATAAAATACATATTTTTTTCACTTTGCTATTTTATCTGCATTAGATAGCATATATTGGGGGTATTTTGAAATTTTGTGTACAGTATATACTACATATTTGTGTTAGATTGATATTTTATGTACAGTATATAATACGTATTTGTGGTATTTTAATATTTTATGTAAAGTATATAATATATATTTTGGGTACTTTGATATTTTGTGTACAGTATATAATACATATTTGGGGTATTTTGATATTTTATGTACACTATATAATACATATTTTTGGTACGTTGGTATTTCATGTACAGTATAAAATATATATTTGGGGTACTTTGATATTTTATGTATACTATATAATAAATATTTGGGATAGTTTTATTTTTCATGTACAGTATATATATTTGGGGTACTTTGATATTTTATGTACAGTATATAATATATATTTGGGGTACTTTGATAGTTTATGTACAGTATATAATATATATTTGGGTTACTTTGTTATTTTACGTACAGTATATAATACATATTTGGGGTATTTGATATTTTATGTAATGTATATAACGCATATTTGGGGTATTTTGATATTTTATGTACTGTATATAATATATAGTTTGTGTAATTTTATATTTTATTCACAGTACATAATAGATATTTGCTGTAGTTTGATATTTTATGTTTAGTATATAAAACACATTTGGTGTAATTTGATATTTTATGTACAGTTGATAATACATATTTGGTTCACTTTGATATTTTATGTACAGTATATAATACATATTTACGGTACTTTGATATTTAATGTACAGTATATAATACATATTTGGGGTATTATGACATTCAATCTACAATGTAAAATACATATTTGGGTACCTTGATATTTTGTGTACAGTGCAAAATACATATTTGGTGTACTTTGATATTTTATGTAGTGTATATAATACATATTTGGTTCACTTTGATATTTTATTTACAGTATATAACAAATATTTGGGGTTCCTTGATATTTTATGTATAGTATATAATGACTATTTGGGGAACTTTCATATTTTATGTACAGTATATAATACATATTTGGTGTACTTTGATATTTTATGCACGGTATATAATACATGGTTGGTTTACTTTGATATTTTTTTACAGTATATAATACATATTTGGGGTAATTGCTTATTTTGTGTACAGTATACAATACATATTTGGTGTACTTTGATATGTTATGTAGGGTATATAATACATATTCTGTGTACTTTTATATTTTATTTAAACTATATAGTAGATATTTGGTGTACTTTGCTATTTTATATAGAGTATGTAATACATATTTGGTGTACTGTGATATTTTATGTACAGTATAAAATACATAATTGGTGTACTTTGATATGTTATGTACAGTATATAATACATACTTGGTGTACTTTGATACATTATGTACAGTATGTAATACATATTTGGTGTCCCTTGATATTATATGTACAGTGTATAATACATATTTGGGGTAGTTTGATATTTTATTTACAGAACATAATACATATTTGGTGTACTTTGAAATATTATGTACAGTATATAATACATATGTGGTGTAGTTTCATATTTTATGTATAGTATATAATACATATTTGGTGTACTTTAATATTTTATGTACAGTATATAATACATATACGTTGTTTTTGATATTTTATCTACAGTATATAATACATATTTACAGCACTTTGATATTTTGTGAACAGTATATAATACGTATTTGGTTTACTTTGACATTTTATGAACAGTATGTAATACATATTTGGTGTACTTTCATATTTTATGTACAGTATGTATTTCATATTTGGTGTATGTAGATATTTAATGTACAATACATAATACATATTTTGTGTACTTTGATATTTTATGCAGAGTATAAAATACATATTTGGATCACTCTGGTATTTTATGTACAGTATATAGTGTATATTTTGGGTACTTTGATATTTTATGTACAGCATATAATACATATTTGTTTTACTTTGATATTTTATGCACAGTATATAATATATATTTGGGGTACTTTGATATTTTATGTACACTATATAATACATACTTGGGTACTTTGATATTTTATGTACAGTATATTATACATATTTGGGTGCCCTGATATTTCATGTAGAGTATATAATATATATTTGGGGTACTTTGATATTTTTTATGCAGTATATAATAAATATTTGGGGTACTTTGATATTTTATGTACAGTATATAATACATATTTGGGGTACTCTGATATTTTATGAACACTATATAATACATAATTGGGGTACTTGATATTTTATGTACAGTATATAATATATATTTGATGTGCTTTGATATTTTATGTACAGTATATAATAAACATTGAGGGTACTTTGATATTTTATGTACAGTATATAACACATATTTGGGGTACTTTTATGTTTTATGTACAGTGTATAATATATATTGTGTGAACTTTGATATTTTACGTACAGTACAAAATACATATTGGGGGTACTTTTATATTTTATGTACAGTGTATAATATATATTTTGTGTACTTTGATATTTTATGTACAGTATAAAATATGTATTTGGGGTACCTTGATATTTTATGTATAGTATATAATATATATTTGTGGTATTTTAAATTTCATGTACAGTATTTAATATGTACTTGGGGTAATTTGACATTTTATGTACAGTATATAATACATATTTGGGGTACTTTGAAATTTTATGTACAGTATATTATACATATTTGGGGTACTTTGATATTTTATGTACAGTATATTATACATATTTGGCTTACTTTGATATTTTCTGTACAGTATATAATACATATTTGGTGTACTTTGATATTTTATGTAGAGTATAGAATACATATTTTGTGTACTTGTATAGTTTGTTTACAGTATATAATACATATTTGGTGTACTATGATATTTTATGTACAGTATATAATACATATTTGGTGTACTGTGATATTTTATGTACAGTATAAAATATATATTTGTGTACATTGATATTTTATATACAGTATATTATACATATTTGGTGTACTTTGATATTTTATGTAGAGTATATAATACATATTTGGTGTCCTTTGCTATATTATGTACATTATATAATATATCTGGTGTACTTTCATATTTTACATACAGTATATAATATATATTTTGTGTATTTTGATATTTTATATACTGTATATAATATATATCAGGTGTACTTTGATATTTTATGTACAGTATTTAATACATATTTGTTGTATTTTGACATTTTATGAGCAGTATGTAATACCTATTTGGTGTACTTTGATATTTTAGGTAAAGTATAGAATTCATATTTGGTGTACTTTGATATTTTATGTACAGTGTAAAATACATATGAGCTGTACTTTGATATTTTATGTACAGTATAAAATACATATTTGTGTCACTTTGATATTTTATTTAAAGCGTATAATACATATTTGGGGTACATTGATATTTTATGTACAGTATATAATGCATTTTTGGGGTACTTTGATATTTTATGTACAGTATATAATATATATTTGGTGTACTTTGATATTTTATATGCATTATGTAATATATATTTGGTGTACTTGGATATTTTATGTACAGTATATAATATACATTTAGTTTACTTTGATATTTTATCTACAGTATATAATATATATGGTGTACTTTCATATTTTATATACAGTATGTAATATATATTTTGTGCAGTTTGATATTTTATGTACTGTATATAATATAGATTTGGTGTACTTTGATATTTTATGTACAGTATATACTATATAATTGTTGTACATTGATATTTTATGTACAGTATATAATATATATTTGCTGAAATGTGATATATTATGGACAGTACACAATGTATATATGTTGAACTTTGATATTTTAAGTACAGTATAAAATATTCATTTGGTGTACTTTGATATTTTATGTACAGGATATAATACGTATTTGGTGAAATTTGATATTTTAGGTACAGTATATAATCCATATTTGGTGTACTGTGATATTTTACGTACAGTATACAATACATATTTGGGGTACATTGATATTTCATATACAGTGTGTAATACATATTTGGTGAAATTTGATATTTTATGTACAGTATGAAATACATATTTGAGGTACTTGGTATTTTATGTACAGTATATAATACATGTTTGGGGTACACTGATATTTTATTTACAGTATATAATACATTTTTGGGGTCCTTTTATATTTTATGTACTGTATATAATACATATTTGGGGTACATTGATATTTTATGAACAGTATTCAATACAAACTTTTGTTACTTTGATATTTCATTTACAGTATTGAATTCATATTTGTTGTATTTTGATATTTTACGTACAGTGTAAAATACATATTTGCTGTACTTTGATATTTTATGTACAGTAAAAAATACATATTTGTTTCACCTTGATATTTTAGGTACAGCATATTATACATATTTGGGGTAGTTTGATATTTTATGTACCATATATGATACATGTTTGGATACTTTGATATTTTATGTACAGTAGAAAATACATATATGTGGTAATTTGATATTTTATGTACAGTATTTAATACATATTTTGGGTACATTTATATTTTATTTAGAGTATATAATACATATTTGGGAAATTTTGATATTTTATGTACAGTATAGAATACATATTTGGGTCCTTTGATATTTTATGTACAGTATATAATACATATTTGTTGTACTTTGACATTTTATGAACAGTATAGAATTCATATTTGTTGTATTTTGATATTTTATGTACAGTGAAAAATGCATATTTGGTGTTATTTGATATTTTATGTACAGTATCAAATACATATTTGGTTCACTTTGATATTTTATGTACAATATATAATATATATTTGGGATACTTTCATATTTTTTTCTTTATATAATACATGTTTGGGGTACCTTGGTATTTTATGTACAGTATATAATGCATATATGCGGTACTTTGATATTTTATGTACAGTATATAATACATATTTTCATTACTTTGATATTTTATGTACAGTATATAATATATATTTGTTGTATTTTGATATTTTATGTACAGTATATAATATATATTTTGTGTACTGTGATATTTTATGTAAAGTATTTACTATATATTTAGTGTAATTTGATATTTTATGTACAGTATATAATATATATTTGGTGTGCTTTGAAATTTTCTTTACGGTATATAATATACATTTCGTGTACTTTTATATTTTATATAGAGTATATAATATATATTTGGTGTACTTTGATATTTTATGTACAGTATATAATACACTTTTGGTGTATTTTGTTATTTTATTTACACTATACAATATACATTTGGTGTACTTTGATATTTTATGTACATTATATTATATATTTGGTGTACTTTGATGTTTTATGTACAGTATATAATGTATTTAGTGTACTTTTAAATTCATGTACATTATATAATATATATTTGGTGTACTTTGAAATTTTTATACAGTATATAATATATAATTGTTGTACTTTTATATTTTATGTACAGTTCATAATATGAATTTGGTGTACTTTGATATATTACGTAGAGTATATAATATGCATTTGATGTACTTTTATAATTTATATGCAATATATAATATATATTTTGTGTACTTCAAAATTTTATGTAGAGTATATAATCTATATTTGGTGTACTATGATATTTTATATACAGTATATAATATATATTTGGTGTAATTTGATATTCTTGTTCAGTGTATAATATATAATTTGTGTATTTTGATATTTTATATAAAGTATGTAATATATATTTGGTGTACTTTGACATTTTTTCTACAGTATATAATATATATTTAGTGTACTTCGATATTTTACATACAGTATATAATATATTTGGTGTACTTTCATATTTTATAGACAGTATATAATGTATTTGGTGTACTTTGATATTTTATGTACATTTTATAATATATATTTGGTGTACTTTTATTTTTTATGTACAGTATATAATATATATCTGGTGTACTAGAATATTTTATGTACAGTGTATAATATATATTTGTTGTACTTCGATTTTTATGTACAGTATGTAACATATTTTGTATACTTTGATATTTTATGTACTGTATATAATATACATTTGGTGTACTTTGGTATTTTTTATACAATATATAATATATAATTGGTGTACTTTGATATTTTATGTACCATATATAATATATATTTGGTGTAATTTGATATTTTATGTACAGTATATAATTTATATTTTGTGTACTTTGATATTTTATATACTGTATATAATATATAGCTGGTTTACTTTGATATTTTTTGTGCAGTACATAATATATATTTGGTGTACTTTGATATTTTATGTAAAGTATATAATATATATTTGTTCTACTTTGAAGTATTATGTACAGTATATAATGTATATTTGGTGTACTTTGATAAATTATGTATATTGTATAATATATATTTGGTGCACTTTGATATTTTATGTGCAGTTTATTATATATAGTGTGTCCTGTGATATTTTATGTACAGTATGTAATATATATTTGGTGTCCTTTCATATTTTAAGTAGAGTATATAATATTAATTGGGTGTACTTTGATATTTTATGTACAGTACATAATATATATTTGGTGTACTTTGATAGTTTATATGCAGGATATAATATATATTTGGTGTACTTTGATATTTTTTGTACAGTATATAATGTATATTTTGTGTTCTTTGATAATTTATCTACAGTTCATAATATATATTTGGTGTACTTTAATATTTTATTTACAGTGTATAATATATTTTTTGTGTATTTTACTATTTTATGTACAGTATATAATATATAATTGGTGTACTTTGATATTTTATGTACAGTGTATAATACATATCTGGTGTACTGTAATATTTTATGTACAGTATAAAATATATATTTGCTGTACTTTGATATTTTATGTACAGTATTTAATATACATTTGGTGTAGTTTCTTGTTTCTAGTACAGTATATAATACATATTTGGTGTAATTTGATATTTTATGTATAGTATATAAAATATATTTCGTGTGCTTTGATATTTTATATTAAGTATATAATATATATTTAGTATGATTTGGTATTTTATGTACAGTATGTAATACATATTTGGTGTATTTTGAAATTTTATGTACTGTATATAATATATATTGTGTGTACTGTGATATTTTATGTACAGTATATAATAAATATTTTGTGTCAATTCTTATTTTATTTACAGTATATATTACTCTGGTGTAATTTGATATTTTATGTACAGTATATAATATATATTTGGTGTAATTTTATATTTTATGTAGAGTATATAATATATATCTGGTGCACTTTGATATTTTTTTGTACAGTATACTATATATATTTTGTGTACTTTGATATTTTATGTGCAGTATATAATATATATTTGCTGTACTTTTCTATTTTATGTGCAGTATATAATACACATTTGGTGTACTGTGATATTCTATGAATAGTATATAATATTTATTTGGTATACTTTCATATTTTATGTACAGTATATAGTATTCATTTGGTGTACTTTGATATTTTATGTACAGTTTATCATGTATATTTGGTGCACATTTATATTTTATGTGCAAAATATAAAATATATTTGGTGTACTTTGATATGTTTTGTACAGTATGTAATACACATTTGGTGTACTTTGATATTTTATTTACAGTTCATAACATATATGGTGTACTTTGATATTTTATGTACAGTATATAATATATACTTGGTGTACTTTTATAATTTATGTACAATACATAATATATATTTAGTGTACTTTGTAATTTTCTGTAGACTATATAACCTATGTTTTGTGTACCTTTATATTTTATATAGAGTATATAATATATATTCGGTGTAATTTCATATTTTATGTACAGTTTATAATTTATATTTTGTGTACTTTGATATTTTATAAACTGTATATAATATATATTTAGTGTACTTTGATTTTTTTGTGCTGTATATAACATATTTGGTTTACTTTGATATTTTATGTACAGTATATTATTTATATTTGGTGTACTTTGATATTTTATATACAGTATATAATATATACTTCGTGTACTTTGATATTTTATATACAGTTTATAATATATATTTGGTGTACTTTGATATTTTATGTGAAGTATACAATATGGATTTGGTGTACTTTGATATTTTATGTGCAGTATTTAACATATACTTGGTGTACTGTGATATTTTATGTACAGTATATAATATTAATTTGGTGTACTTTGATATTTTATGTACCATATATATTATATATTTGCTGTAATTTTATATTTTTTGTACAGCATATAATATATATTAGGTGTACTTTGATATTTTATGTACAGTGTATAATGTAAATTTGGTGTCCTTTGTTATTTTATGTACAGTATATAATATATATTTGGTGTATGTTGATATTTTATGAACAGTATATAATATACATTTGGTGTACCGTGATATTTTATGTACAGTATATAATATATATTTGCTGTACTTTTATACTTTATGTACAGTATATAATACATATTTGGTGTACCTTGATACTTTATGTACACTATATTATATATTTGGTGTACTTTGATATTTTATGTACACTATATTGTATATATTAGGTATAATTTGATATTTTATATACATTATAAAATATATATTTGGTGTACTTCGATATTTTATATACAGTATATTATATGTTAGTTATACTTTGATATTTTATGTGCAGTACATATTATATATTTGGTGTGATTTGATATTTTATGTACTTGATATAATATATATTTGTTGTAAATTGATATTTTATGTACAGTGCATAATATATATTTGGAGTACTTTGATATTTTATTTACAGTATATAATATAAACTTGGGGTACCTTCATATTTTATGTACAGTATGTAATATATATTTGTGTACTTTGATATTTTATGTACAGAATATAATACAAATTGGTGGTACTTTGATATTTTATGTATAGTGTATAATACATATTTGTGGTACTGTGATATTATATGTACAGTATATAATACATATTTGTGGTACTTTGCTATTTCATTTACAGTACAAAATATATATTTGTGGTACTTTTATATTTTATGTACAGCATATAATATATAATTGGTGTACTTTGATATTTTATGTACAGTAAAAAACATATATTTTGGGTAATTGATATTTTATGTATTGCGTATAATATATATTTTGGGTACTTTTCTTTTTCATGTACAGTATTTAATGTATATTTCGGGTACTTTGATATTTTATGTACAGTATAAAATATATATTTGGGGTACTTTGATATTTTATGTAGAGTATATAATATATATTTGGGGTGATTTGATATTTTATGTACAGAATATAATACGTATTATGGGTACTTTGATATAACATGAGAAGTATAAAATACATACTAGGGTTACTTTGATATTTTATGTACAGTGCATAATACATATATGGGGTACTTTGATATTTTATGTACAGTATAGAATCTATATTTGGTGTACCTTGATATTTTATGTACAGTATATAATGCATATCTGGTGTACTATGATATTTTATGTACTGTATAAAATACATATTAGGGGTACTTTGATATTTTATTTACAGTATATAATATATATTTGGGTACTTTGATATTTTATGTACACTATATAATACATATTTGGTGTACTTTCATATTTTATGTACAGTGTATAATACATATATGTTGTATTTGATATTGTATCTACAGTATATAATACATATTGGGTGTACTTTGATATTTTATGAAAGGTATATAATACGTATTTGGTGTACTTTGATATTTTATGTACAGTACATAATTCACATTTTGTGTACGTTGATATTTAATGTATAGTATATAATACATATTTTGTGTACATTGATTTTTTATGAACTGTGTGAAATACATATTTGGTTCACTTTGGTATTTTATGTAAAGTATATAGTATATATTTGGGTTAGTTTGATATTTTATGTTCAGTGTATAATACATATTTTGGTACTTTCATATTTTATGTACAGTATATAATATTTATTTGGGGTACTTTGCTATTTTATGTACAGTATATAATATATATTTCGTGTAGGTTGATATTTTATGTACAGTATGAAATATATATTTGGGCTACTTTGATATTTTATGTATAATATTTAATATATATTTTGGATATATTATTTTTCATGTACAGTATTTAATATATATTTGGAGTATTTTGATATTTTATGTACAGTATTTTAGATATATTTGGGGTACTTTGATATTTTATGTACAGTATATAATATATATTTGGGTAGTTTGATATTTTGTATACCATATATAATACATATTTGGTGTACTTTTATATTTTATGTACAGTATATAATTCTTATTTGGTGTACTTTGCTATTTTATGTCCAGTACATAATACATATTTGGTGTACTTTGATAGTTTATGTACAGTACATAATACATATTGGGGGTAATTTGTTATTTTATATACAGTATGTAATACATATTGGGGTAATTTGTTATTTTATATATAGTATGTAATACATATTTCAGGAACTTTGATATTTTATGTACAGTATATAATACGTATTTAGGGTACTTTGTTACTTTATATATAGTATATAATAAATATTTTGGGTTCTTTGATATTATATGAACAGTATATAAAACGCATTTTGGGGTATTTTGATATTTTAGGTACAGCATATAATACACATTTGGGGTACTTGGATATGTTATGTACTGTATATAATACATATTTCTGTACACTGATATTTTATGTACAGTATATAATACATATTTTTTGTACTTTTATATTTTATTCACAGTATATAATACAATTTTGGTGTACTTTGATAGTTTATGTACAGGATATAATACATATTTGGTGCACGGTGATATTTTATGTACAGTATATAATATATATTTGGTGTACTTTGATATTTTATGTACAGTACATTATATATATTTGGTGTACTTTGATATTTTATGCACAGTATATAATACATATTTGGTGTACTTTGATATTTTATGTACTGTATATAATACATATTTTGTGTACTTTGTTATTTTATGTAGAGCACATAATACACATTTCGTGTAATTTGATATTTTATGAACAGTGTATAATACATATTTGGTGTACTTTATATTTAATGCACAAAAAATAATAAATGTTTTGTGTACTTTGATATTTTTCTTCAGTATATACTACATATTTGGTGTACTTTTGTATTTTATGTGAAGTATATAATACATATTTTGTGTACTTTGATATTTTATGCACAGTATATAATACATATTTGGGGTAATTTCATATTTTATGTCCAGTTTATATTACGTATTTGGTGTAGTTTGATATTTTATGTACAGTACATAATAGATATTTGGAGTACTTTGATATTTTATGTACAGTATTTAATACATATTTGGGGTACTTTGATGTTTAATATACAGTATATAATATATATTTGGTGTACTTTGATATTTTATGAACAGTATATAATAAATATTTGCTGAACTTTGTTATTTTACATATGGCATATAAAACGTATTTGGTGTACTTTGATATTTTCTGTACAGTTTATAATACATATTTGGTACACTTTGGTATTTTATGTAGAGTATATAATACATATTTGGTTCACTTTGATATTTGATGTACAGTATATTATACATATTTGGGGCACTTTTATAATATATGTACACTATGTAACACATATTTGAGGTACTTTGATATTTTATGTACAGTATATAATACATATTTTGGGTACTTTGATATTTTATGTACACTATATAATACATATTTTGTGTGCTTTGATATTTTATGCACAGTATAAAATGCATATTTGGTTCAATCTGGTATTTTATTTACAGTATATAGTATATGTTTGGGGTACTTTGATATTTTATGTACAGTATATAATAAATATTTGGGTACTTTGATAAGTTATATACAGTATATAATAAATATTTGGGGTACTTTAATATTTTTTGTACAGTATATAATACATATTTGGTGTACTTTGATATTTTATGTATAGTATATAATACATATTTGGGGTACTTTGATATTTTATGTAGAGTATATAATACACATTGGTGGTACTTTGACATTATATGTACATTATATAATAAATGGGCTAATTTGATATTTTATGTACATTATAAAATACATATTTGGGGTACTTTGATATTTTATGTAGAGTATATAACACATATTTGTCATACTTTTATATTTTATTTACAGTATGTAATACATATTAGGGTACTTTGATATTTTATGTACAGTACATAATACATATTTGGGGTACTTTTATATTTTATGTACAGTGTATAATATATATTTTGTGTACTTTGGTATTTTATGTACAGTACAAAATATATATTTGGGGTAGTTTGATATTTTATGTACAGTATATAATAAATATTTGGGTACTTTGATATTTTATGTACAGTATATAATACATATTTGAGGTACACTGATATTTTATGTACAGTGTATAATATATACTTTGGGTACTTTCATATTTTATGTACAGTATATAATATATATTTGGTATAGTTTGATATGTTATGTAGAGTATATAATATATATTTGATGTACTTTGAAATTTTATATACAGTATATATTATATTTTGTGATCTTTTATATTTTATCTACAGTATATAATATATATGGTGTACTTTGATATTTCATGTACAATATGTAATATGTATTTGCTGTACTTTATTATATATGTACATTATATAATATATATTTGGTGTACTTTGACATTTTATGTACACTATATAATCTATATTAGGAGTACATTGATATTTTTGGTGTAATGCATAATATATATTTGGTGTACTTTGATATTTTACGTATAGTACATAATATGTATTTGGTGTAGTTTGATATTTTAGGTACAGTATATAATATATATTTGGTGTACTTTTATATATTATGTACAGTACACAATATATATTTGGTATACTTTGATATTTTATGTAAACTATTTAATATACATTTGGTGTACTTTGATATTTTATGTAGAGTACATAATATACATTTCATGCACTTTGATATGTTATGTACAGTATACAATATATATTTGGTGTACTTTGATATTTTTTGTACGGCATATAATATATATTTGCTGTACTTTGATATGTACAGTATATAATATAAATTTGGTGTATTTTTCTATTTTCTGTACAGCATTTAATATATATTTGGTGTTCTTTGATATTTTAGGTACAGTATGTAATACATATTTGGTGTACTTTTTTATTTTATGAACAGTATATAATACATATTTGGTGAAACATGTTATTTTATGTATGGTATATAAAACATGTTTGGTATATTTTGATTTTTTGTATACAGTTTATAATATATATTTGGTTCACTTCGGTATTTTATTTATAGTATATAATACATATTTGGTTCAGTTTCATATTTTATGTAGAGTATATAATACATATTTGGGGTACTTTGGTATTTTATGTACACTATATAACACATATTTGTGGTATTTTGATATTTTATGTACGGTTTTAAATACATTTTTTGGGTTCTTGGATATGTTATGTACAGTGTATAATATATATTTTGTGTACATTGATATTTTATGTACAGTATAAAATATGAATTTGGGGCACATTGATATTTTATGTATAGTATATAATATATATTTGGGGTACTTTTAATTTTCATGTACAGTATTTAATGTATATTTGGGCTACTATGATATTTTATGTACACTATATAATATATAATTGGGGTACATTTATATTTTATGCAGAGTCTATAATATATATTTGGGGTACTTTGATATTTTATGTACAGTATATAATACATATTGGGGGTATTTTGATATTTTATGTACAGTATATTATACACATTTGGGTACTTTGATATTTTATATACAGTATAGAATACATAGTTTTGGTATTTGATATTTTATGTACAGTATATTTTAATTATTTGTGGTACTTTGATATTTTATTTACAGTATATAATACATATTTGGGATACTATGTTATTTTATGTACAGTATATTATACATATTTGGTGTACTTTGATATTTTAAGTACAGTATATAATTCATGTTTCATATACCTTGATAGTTTATGTACAGTATATAATACATATTTGTGGGACATTGATATTTTATGTACGGTATATACTACATATTTGGTGTACTTTGATATTTTATGTACAGTTTGTAATACATATTTGGTGTACTTTAATATTTTATGTACAGTATATAATACATATATGTTGTATTTGATATTTTATCTACAGTATATAATACATATTTGTGGTACTTTGATATTTGATGAAAAGTATATAATACGTATTTGGTGTATTTTGACATTTTACGAATACTATATAATACATATTTGGTGTAATTTGATATTTTATGTACAGAATTTAATTCATATTTGGTGTACTTTGATAATTTATGTACAGTATATAATACATATTTTCTGTATTTTGATATTTTATGTCCAGTATAAAATACATATTTTTTTCACTTTGCTATTTTATCTGCATTAGATAGCATATATTGGGGGTATTTTGAAATTTTGTGTACAGTATATACTACATATTTGTGTTAGATTGATATTTTATGTACAGTATATAATACGTATTTGTGGTATTTTAATATTTTATGTAAAGTATATAATATATATTTTGGGTACTTTGATATTTTGTGTACAGTATATAATACATATTTGGGGTATTTTGATATTTTATGTACACTATATAATACATATTTTTGGTACGTTGGTATTTCATGTACAGTATAAAATATATATTTGGGGTACTTTGATATTTTATGTATACTATATAATAAATATTTGGGATAGTTTTATTTTTCATGTACAGTATATATATTTGGGGTACTTTGATATTTTATGTACAGTATATAATATATATTTGGGGTACTTTGATAGTTTATGTACAGTATATAATATATATTTGGGTTACTTTGTTATTTTACGTACAGTATATAATACATATTTGGGGTATTTGATATTTTATGTAATGTATATAACGCATATTTGGGGTATTTTGATATTTTATGTACTGTATATAATATATAGTTTGTGTAATTTTATATTTTATTCACAGTACATAATAGATATTTGCTGTAGTTTGATATTTTATGTTTAGTATATAAAACACATTTGGTGTAATTTGATATTTTATGTACAGTTGATAATACATATTTGGTTCACTTTGATATTTTATGTACAGTATATAATACATATTTACGGTACTTTGATATTTAATGTACAGTATATAATACATATTTGGGGTATTATGACATTCAATCTACAATGTAAAATACATATTTGGGTACCTTGATATTTTGTGTACAGTGCAAAATACATATTTGGTGTACTTTGATATTTTATGTAGTGTATATAATACATATTTGGTTCACTTTGATATTTTATTTACAGTATATAACAAATATTTGGGGTTCCTTGATATTTTATGTATAGTATATAATGACTATTTGGGGAACTTTCATATTTTATGTACAGTATATAATACATATTTGGTGTACTTTGATATTTTATGCACGGTATATAATACATGGTTGGTTTACTTTGATATTTTTTTACAGTATATAATACATATTTGGGGTAATTGCTTATTTTGTGTACAGTATACAATACATATTTGGTGTACTTTGATATGTTATGTAGGGTATATAATACATATTCTGTGTACTTTTATATTTTATTTAAACTATATAGTAGATATTTGGTGTACTTTGCTATTTTATATAGAGTATGTAATACATATTTGGTGTACTGTGATATTTTATGTACAGTATAAAATACATAATTGGTGTACTTTGATATGTTATGTACAGTATATAATACATACTTGGTGTACTTTGATACATTATGTACAGTATGTAATACATATTTGGTGTCCCTTGATATTATATGTACAGTGTATAATACATATTTGGGGTAGTTTGATATTTTATTTACAGAACATAATACATATTTGGTGTACTTTGAAATATTATGTACAGTATATAATACATATGTGGTGTAGTTTCATATTTTATGTATAGTATATAATACATATTTGGTGTACTTTAATATTTTATGTACAGTATATAATACATATACGTTGTTTTTGATATTTTATCTACAGTATATAATACATATTTACAGTACTTTGATATTTTGTGAACAGTATATAATACGTATTTGGTTTACTTTGACATTTTATGAACAGTATGTAATACATATTTGGTGTACTTTCATATTTTATGTACAGTATGTATTTCATATTTGGTGTATGTAGATATTTAATGTACAATACATAATACATATTTTGTGTACTTTGATATTTTATGCAGAGTATAAAATACATATTTGGATCACTCTGGTATTTTATGTACAGTATATAGTGTATATTTTGGGTACTTTGATATTTTATGTACAGCATATAATACATATTTGTTTTACTTTGATATTTTATGCACAGTATATAATATATATTTGGGGTACTTTGATATTTTATGTACACTATATAATACATACTTGGGTACTTTGATATTTTATGTACAGTATATTATACATATTTGGGTGCCCTGATATTTCATGTAGAGTATATAATATATATTTGGGGTACTTTGATATTTTTTATGCAGTATATAATAAATATTTGGGGTACTTTGATATTTTATGTACAGTATATAATACATATTTGGGGTACTCTGATATTTTATGAACACTATATAATACATAATTGGGGTACTTGATATTTTATGTACAGTATATAATATATATTTGATGTGCTTTGATATTTTATGTACAGTATATAATAAACATTGAGGGTACTTTGATATTTTATGTACAGTATATAACACATATTTGGGGTACTTTTATGTTTTATGTACAGTGTATAATATATATTGTGTGAACTTTGATATTTTACGTACAGTACAAAATACATATTGGGGGTACTTTTATATTTTATGTACAGTGTATAATATATATTTTGTGTACTTTGATATTTTATGTACAGTATAAAATATGTATTTGGGGTACCTTGATATTTTATGTATAGTATATAATATATATTTGTGGTATTTTAAATTTCATGTACAGTATTTAATATGTACTTGGGGTAATTTGACATTTTATGTACAGTATATAATACATATTTGGGGTACTTTGAAATTTTATGTACAGTATATTATACATATTTGGGGTACTTTGATATTTTATGTACAGTATATTATACATATTTGGCTTACTTTGATATTTTCTGTACAGTATATAATACATATTTGGTGTACTTTGATATTTTATGTAGAGTATAGAATACATATTTTGTGTACTTGTATAGTTTGTTTACAGTATATAATACATATTTGGTGTACTATGATATTTTATGTACAGTATATAATACATATTTGGTGTACTGTGATATTTTATGTACAGTATAAAATATATATTTGTGTACATTGATATTTTATATACAGTATATTATACATATTTGGTGTACTTTGATATTTTATGTAGAGTATATAATACATATTTGGTGTCCTTTGCTATATTATGTACATTATATAATATATCTGGTGTACTTTCATATTTTACATACAGTATATAATATATATTTTGTGTATTTTGATATTTTATATACTGTATATAATATATATCAGGTGTACTTTGATATTTTATGTACAGTATTTAATACATATTTGTTGTATTTTGACATTTTATGAGCAGTATGTAATACCTATTTGGTGTACTTTGATATTTTAGGTAAAGTATAGAATTCATATTTGGTGTACTTTGATATTTTATGTACAGTGTAAAATACATATGAGCTGTACTTTGATATTTTATGTACAGTATAAAATACATATTTGTGTCACTTTGATATTTTATTTAAAGCGTATAATACATATTTGGGGTACATTGATATTTTATGTACAGTATATAATGCATTTTTGGGGTACTTTGATATTTTATGTACAGTATATAATATATATTTGGTGTACTTTGATATTTTATATGCATTATGTAATATATATTTGGTGTACTTGGATATTTTATGTACAGTATATAATATACATTTAGTTTACTTTGATATTTTATCTACAGTATATAATATATATGGTGTACTTTCATATTTTATATACAGTATGTAATATATATTTTGTGCAGTTTGATATTTTATGTACTGTATATAATATAGATTTGGTGTACTTTGATATTTTATGTACAGTATATACTATATAATTGTTGTACATTGATATTTTATGTACAGTATATAATATATATTTGCTGAAATGTGATATATTATGGACAGTACACAATGTATATATGTTGAACTTTGATATTTTAAGTACAGTATAAAATATTCATTTGGTGTACTTTGATATTTTATGTACAGGATATAATACGTATTTGGTGAAATTTGATATTTTAGGTACAGTATATAATCCATATTTGGTGTACTGTGATATTTTACGTACAGTATACAATACATATTTGGGGTACATTGATATTTCATATACAGTGTGTAATACATATTTGGTGAAATTTGATATTTTATGTACAGTATGAAATACATATTTGAGGTACTTGGTATTTTATGTACAGTATATAATACATGTTTGGGGTACACTGATATTTTATTTACAGTATATAATACATTTTTGGGGTCCTTTTATATTTTATGTACTGTATATAATACATATTTGGGGTACATTGATATTTTATGAACAGTATTCAATACAAACTTTTGTTACTTTGATATTTCATTTACAGTATTGAATTCATATTTGTTGTATTTTGATATTTTACGTACAGTGTAAAATACATATTTGCTGTACTTTGATATTTTATGTACAGTAAAAAATACATATTTGTTTCACCTTGATATTTTAGGTACAGCATATTATACATATTTGGGGTAGTTTGATATTTTATGTACCATATATGATACATGTTTGGATACTTTGATATTTTATGTACAGTAGAAAATACATATATGTGGTAATTTGATATTTTATGTACAGTATTTAATACATATTTTGGGTACATTTATATTTTATTTAGAGTATATAATACATATTTGGGAAATTTTGATATTTTATGTACAGTATAGAATACATATTTGGGTCCTTTGATATTTTATGTACAGTATATAATACATATTTGTTGTACTTTGACATTTTATGAACAGTATAGAATTCATATTTGTTGTATTTTGATATTTTATGTACAGTGAAAAATGCATATTTGGTGTTATTTGATATTTTATGTACAGTATCAAATACATATTTGGTTCACTTTGATATTTTATGTACAATATATAATATATATTTGGGATACTTTCATATTTTTTTCTTTATATAATACATGTTTGGGGTACCTTGGTATTTTATGTACAGTATATAATGCATATATGCGGTACTTTGATATTTTATGTACAGTATATAATACATATTTTCATTACTTTGATATTTTATGTACAGTATATAATACATATTTGGGAACCTTTGATATTTTATGTACAGTGTATAATACATATTTATTGTATTTTGACATTGTGTGAACAGTATATAATACATATTTGGTGTAATTTGATATTTTATGTACAGTATAGAATTCATATTTGATGTACTTTGATATTTTATTTACACTGTAAAATACATATTTGGTGTACTATGACATTTTATGTACAGCATAAAATACATATTTGTTTCACTTTGATATTTTATGCACAGTATATAATACATATTTGGTGTACTTTGATATATTATATACAGTATATAATGCATATTTGGTGTATTTTAATATTTTATGTACAGTATATAATACATATTTTGTGTTCTTTCATATTTAATGTACAGTATATAATACATATTTGTTGTACTTTATATTTTATGCACAGAAAAATATACATATTGTGTGTAATTTGATATTTTATATACAGTTTATAATACATATTTGGTGAACTTTCATATTTTATGTATGGTATATAATAAATGTTTGGTGTATTTTGATATTTCATGTAGACTATATAATACATTTTTGGTGTACCTTGATATTTTATGTACAGTGTGTAATACTTATTTCGTGTATTTGATATTTTATGTACAGTATATGATACATATTCGGTGTACTTTGTTATTTTATGTACAGTGTATAATACATATTTGGTGTACTTTTATAGTTTATGTACAGTATTTAGAACATATTTGGTGTACTTTGTTATTTTATGTATAGTATGTAATACATACTTGGTGTACTTTGGCATTTTATGTACAGTATATAATACATATTTGGTTTACTTAAATATTTTATCTACAGTATATAATGGATATATGGTGTACTTTGATATTTTATGTACAGAATGTAATACATATTTGGGGTACTTTGATATTTTATATACAGTATATAATATATATTTGGTGGTTTGATATTTTATGTACACCATATAATATATATTTTGTGTACTTTGATATATTTTGTACAGTATATAATACTAATTTGGGGTACTTTGCTATTTAATGTACAGTACAAAATATATGTTTGGGGTACTTTGATATTTTACGTATAGTATGTAATATATATTTGGGGTACTTTTATTTTTCCTGTACAGTATTTAATATATATTTGGGGTATTTTGATATTTTATGTACAATATATAATACATATGAGGTGTACTTTGATATTTTATGTACAGTATATAATACATATGAGGTGTACTTTGATATTTTATGTACAGTATATAATACATATTTGGTGTAGTTTAATATTTTATGTACAGTACATAGTACATATTTGGTGTACTTTTGAAAGGAGTCGGGCACATTACTCAGCCCCGGGCTCACAACAAACAAGCCCAGTAAAAACACATCCCATCCTCCCATCCCACCACATATCGCCATATATCTCTCAAACTTCCTGAGCCCAGTACAAACACCACCAAGAAAGTCTCCGATAAGGGGACAGCCGTTCAAAGTTTTACTGAAAGTGCGGGAACCAAAAGAATTCCTTTGTTCCCCTGTAACTTTCAGGCTATAAAAAGCAAACATTCGCATTGTTCAGGGCCCTCTTGTATGCTGTGGAATGGAAGGAGCAGGTTCGAACTTGTAGTAAAGATCCTTGCCACTTGGCTTTGACTCTGGACCCTGGTGGTCTTCTTTGGGGAACTAACGGTCTAGGCATAAAACTTTGATATATTATGTGCAGTATATAATACATATTTGTTGTTTTTTGAAATTTTATGTACACTATATAATACATATTTTGGTTAGTTTGATATTTTATTTACTATGCATAATACATATTTGGTGTACTTTGATATTTTATGTACAGTATATAGTACATATGTGGTGTACCTTGATATTTTATGTACGGTATATAATACATATTTGGCATACTTTAATATTTTATGTGCTGTATATAATACATATATGTAGTATTTGATATTTTATCTACAGAATATAATACATGTTTTTGGTACTTTGATATTTTATGAACAGTATATAATATGTATTTGGTGTACTTTCACATTTTATGAACTGTATATAATATATATTTGGTGTTGTTTGATATTTTATGTACAGTATATAATTCATATTTGGTGTAATTTGATATTTTATTTACAGTATATAATACATATTTTGTGTACATTTATATTTTATGTACAGTATAAAATACATATTTTGTTCACTTTGATATTTTATGTGCAGTATATAGTATATATTTGGGGTACTTTGATATTTAATGTACAGTATATAATACACATTTGTGGTAGTTTAATATTTTATGTACAGTATACAATACATATTTGTGGTACCTTGATATTTTATGGACAGTATACAAGACATATTTGGTGTTCTTTGATAGTTTATGTACAGCATATAATACTTATTTGATATAATTTGTTATTTTATGTACAGTATGTAATACATATTTCGTGTACTTTGATATTTTATGTACAGCACATAATACAAATTTGGTGTACTTTAATATTTTATCTACAGTATGTAATACATATATGGTGTACTTTGCCATTTTAAGTACAGTATATAATACATATGTGGTGTACTTTGATATTTTATAAACAGTGTATAATACATATTTGGTGTTCTTTGATATTTTAGGTACAGTATATAATTCATATTTGGTGTACTTTGATGTTTTATGTACAGTATATAATACATATTTTGTGTACTTTGATATTTTATGTACATTATAAAATACATATTTGGTACACTGATATTTAATGTACAGTATATTGTGTATATTTGGGGAATTTTGATATTTTATGTACAGTATATAATACATAATTGTGGTACTTTGATATTTTATGTACAGTATGTAATACATATTTCTAGTACTTTGAGATTTTATGTACCGTATATAATACATATTTGGGGTACTTTGGTATTTTATGTACAGTACATAATACATATTTGGGATACTTTGATATTTTATATACTCTATATAATATATGTTTGGTGTACTTTGATATTTTATGTACAGGATAAAATATATATTTGGGGTACTTTTATATTTTATGTGTAGTATATAATATATATTTGGGGTACTTTTATTTTTGATGTACAGTATTTAATATATATTTCGGGTATATTCATATTTTATGTAGAGCATATATTTGGGGTACTTAGATATTTTATACACAGTATATAATACATATTCCGGGTACTTTGATATTTTATGTAGAGAATGTAATACATATTTGTGGTACTTTGACATTTTATATACAGTATATAATGTATATACTCTTTACTTAGGTATTTTATGTACATAATATAATACATATTTTTGTACTTTTATATTTTCTTCACAGTATATAATACACTTTTGGTGTACTTTGATATTTTATGTAAAGTATATAATAATTATTTGGTGTACTTTGATATTTTATGTACAGTATATAATACATATTTGGGTAGTTTGATATTTTATGTACAGTATATAATACATATTTGGTGTACTTTGATATTTTATGTATATTACATAATACATATTTTGTGTCTTTTGATATTTTATGTACATTATATAATACATATTAGGTGTAGTTTGAAATTTTATTTACAGTAAATAATACGTAATTGGTGTACTTTGATATATTATGTACAGCATATAACACATATGTGGTGAACTTTGATATTTTATGTACAGTATATAATACATATTTGGTGTACTTATTATTATATGTACAGTATATAATACAAATATGTTGTATTTGATATTTTATCTGCAGTATATAATACAAGTTTGCGGTACTTTGATATTTTATGAACAGTATATAATACGTATTTGGTGTACTTTCACATTTCATGAACAGTATATAATACATATTTGGTGTTCTTTGATATTTTAGGTACAGTGTATAATTCATTTTTGGTGTAACTTGATATTTTATGTACAATATATAATACATCTTTTGTGTACTTTCATATTTTATGTACAGTATAAAACACATGTTTGGTTCAATTTCATATTTTATGTACAGTATATAATACATATTCGGGGTAATTTGACATTTTATGTACGGTATATAAAACATATTCTGTGTATTTTGGTATTTTATTTACAGTACATAATATGTATTTTTGTACTTTTATATTTTTTTCACAGTATATAATACATTTTTGGTGTACTTTGATATTTTATGTACAGTATATAATACGTATTAGGTGTGATTTGATATTTTATGTACAGTATATAATATATATTTGCTGTATTTTGGTATTTTATGTACAGTATATAATACATATTTTGTGTACTTTGATATTATATGTACAGTATAAAATACATATTTGGTTCACTTTGATATTTCATGTACTGTATATATTATATATTTGGGGTAATTTGATATTTTATGTACAGTATATAATACATTTTTGTTGTACTTGGACATTTTATGTACAGTATAGAATACATATTTGTGGTACTTTGAGATTTTATGTACCGTATATAATACATATTTGGTGTACTTTGATATTATATATGCAGTATATAATTCATATTTGGTGTACTTTGATATTTTACATACACTATATAATACAAAGTTAGTGTACATTGAGATTTTATGTACAGTATAAAATACATATGTGGTTCACTTTGATATTTTATGTACACTATATAATAAATATTTGGGTACTCTGATATTTTATGTACAGTATATATTACATATTTGGGGTATTTTATATTTTATGTACTGTATATAATACATATTTGGGGTACTTTGATATATGTACAGTACATAATACATAATTGGTATACATTGATATACTATGTACAGTATATAATACATATTTGGTGTTTTTTGATATTTTATGTACACCATATAATAGATATTTCGGTTAGTTGGATATTTTATTTACAGTGCATAACACATATTTGGTGTATTTTGATATTTTATGTACAGTATATAGCACATATTTTGTGTAACTTGATATTTTATAAACGGTATATAATACATATTTGGTGTACTTTAATATTTTTTGTGCAGTATATAATACATATATGTTGTATTTGATATTTTATCTACTGTATATAATACATGTTTGTGGTACTTTGATATTTTATGAATAGTATATAAGTATTTGGTGTACTTTGACATTTTATGAACCGTATATAATACATATTTGGTGTTGTTTGATATTTTATGAAGAGTAGATAATTCATATTTGGAGTAATTTGATATTTTATGTACAGTATATCATACATATTTTGTGTACTTTTATATTTTATGTACAGTATAAAATACATATTTGGTTCATTTTGATATTTTATGTGCAGTATACAGCATATATTTGGGGTACTTTGATATCTTATGTACATTATATAATACATATTTGTGGTATTTTAATATTTTATGTACAGTATATAATACATATTTGTGGTACTTTGATATTTTATGTACCGTATATAATACATATCTGGTGTACTTTGATATTTTATGTACAGTACGTAATATATATTTGGTGTAGTTTGATATTTTATGTACAGTATATAACACATATTTTGTGTACTTTGATATGTTATGTACAGTAGAAAATACATATTTGGTTCACTTTGATATTTCATTTACTGTATATAGTATGTATTTGGGGTACTTTGATATTTTATGTACAGTATATAATACATATTTGCAGTACTTTGAGAGTTTTTGTACAGTATATAATACATATTTGGTGTACTTGGTATTTTATGTACAGTACATAATTCATATTTGGTGTACTTTGATATTTTTTGTACATTATATAATACAAACTTCATGTACTTTGATATTTTATGTACAGTATAAAATACATATTTGGTTCACTCTGATATTTTATGTACACGATAAAATATATATTTGGGGTCCTTTGATTTTTTATGAACAGTGTATAGTTAATATTTGAGATACTTTGTTATTTTATGTACAGTATATAATACATATTTGGGGTCCTTTACATATTATGTACAGTACATAATACATATTTGTGGTACTTTGTTATATTATATATAGAAAAAAATACATATTGGTGGTACTTTGATATTTTATGTACAGTGTATAATATGTATTTGGTGTACTTTGATAGTTTATGTACAGTATCAAATATATATTTGGGGTACTTTGATATATTATATATTGTAAATAATATATATTTGAGATACTTTTAATTTTCATGTACACTATTTAATATATATTTGGGGTACTTTGATATTTTATGTACAGTATATATTATATATTTGGAGTACATTGATATTTTATGTACAGTATATAATATATATTTGTGGTTCTTTAATATTTTATGTACAGTATGTAACACATATGTGTGGTAATTTGATATTTTATGTACAGTACATAATACATATTTGGTGTACTTTGATATTTTATGTACAGTATATAGTATATACTAGGGGTATTTTCATATTTTATGTACGGTACATAATACCTATTTGGCATCCTTGGATATTTTAGGTACAGTATATAATACATATTTGGTGTACTTTGATATTATATGTAGAGTACATAATACATATTTGGTGTACTTTGATATTTTTTGTACAGTATATAATACATATTTGGTGTACTTTTATATTTTACTCACAGAATATAATACATATTTGGGGTACTTTACTATTTTATGTACTGTATAATACATATTTGGGGTACTTTGTTATTTTATCTACAGTATATAATATATATTTAGGGTCCTTGATATTTTATATGAAGTATAAAATATATATTTGTGGTAGTTTGATATTTTATGTACAGTATTTAATACATATGTGGGGTACTTTGATATTTTATGTACAGAATTTAATATATAATTAGGGTACTTTGATATTTTATGTACAGTATTTAATATATAATTGGGGTACTTTGATATTTTATGTACAGTATAGAATAAATATTTGTGGTACTCTGATATTTTATGTACATTATATAATACATGTTTGGGTACTTTGATATTTCATGTACAGTACATAATATATATTTGGTGTACTTTGGTATTTTATGTAATGTATAAAATACGTATTTGGTGTGCTTTGTTATTTTATGTATAATATATAATACATATTTGGTGTACTTTGATATTTTATGTACTGCATATAATACATATTTGGTGTACTTCATTATTCTATATATAGTATGTAATACATATTTTGTGTAGTTTGATATTTTATGTACGTTATATAATACATATTCTGCATACTTTATTTTATGTACAGTATATAATATATCATATTATATATATTATGTATCATATATAATATATATGATACATAATATATATCATATATTATATATAGAATATGATATATGTTATGTATAATATATATCATATATTATACATAACATATATCATATATTATATATAATATATATCATATATTATACATAACATATATCATATATTATATATAATATATATCATATATTATATATAATATATATCATATATTATATATAATATATATCATATATTATATATAATATATATCATATATTATATATAATATATATCATATATTACATGTTACATATCATGTATTATATGTTATATATCATATATTATCAATAATATATGTCATGTGTGATATAGATTATATATCGTACATTATATAATATATAGCATACGTTATGTAAAATATATCATATATTATATAATATATAACATATTATATTATATATCATATATCATATTATATACCATATAATATTAAATGTATTTCATACATTCTATTATATATATCATGTATTATATAATACATGTCATATATTATATTTATTATGTTTGGTATACATGACCTATAAAATATTATTTACATATCATATAATATATAATTTACAGATTGTATTCTACATTATATATTTTGTTTGACATATATTATATAAAATATATATTAAATATTTTATATATTATACATTTATTTAATACTGTATATCAAATATTATATATATTTTATATAGTATATAATATATATTATATAGCTATCATAAAATATAATATACATTATTGTTCATTATATAATATACATATTATATATTATGTAATATATATTATATATAATATATTTTATATATATTGTAACATATATTATATATTATATAATATGTATAATATATATAACACATTATACATATTATATAAATAATATATAACGTATAATATATAATGTCATATTATATATGTTATATTTTATAAATTATATATTATTTGTAATAATTATTTGTAATAATAATTGTTTTACTGCAAACTCTGGCTCACGGGTTCAAGCTATGGCCCTGTGTCAGCCTCCCAGTTATCTAGGACTACACCATACTGGGAGTACACTTTGTGCCACCATGCCTAGCTATGTTTTTTTTAGTTTTAGTAGAGACAGGATTTCACTGTATTGGCCAGGATTGTCTTGATCTGCTCACGTTGTGATCCTCTTGCCTTGGCCTCCCAAAGTGCTGGGATTAGAGGCCTGAGCCAAGATACATATTTTTTAAATGAAGAAAAATTTCAAAGGTACTCTGCTTGGTACAATAATCAAACATATAAATTGAGGAATAAAACATAACCATGAAACTTATTGATAACTGCATATGGAAAATACAGAGGATAATGTTGTAAATAACATATTTGGAAATCACTAACTAATAATTTGAAGGGTTTGCATTTGACAGGCAAGTATGAACATACCTTGAATGCAGCAACACAGGTTCCACATGAGAAAAATCATAATCAGGGAAAATGAAACCACTAAGGTTCAATCTGCTCTGAGCTTTGAAAAACTGAGCACAGACAGTGGCACTAATAACCAAGGGCAGGAGATCCCTAATCCCATCACCACGGCAATAGCGCATACATATTCCAGGGTGAAGGCACAATCCACATTGTGAGGTCCAACTGCTGCCAATCAGTCAGGAGTGCTTTTACATGTACAGGAAGGTCATTGAAGGCTCAGTGTTTTGTTTCAAAAACTGAATCCCAAGCCCACACATTACTATGCTGTACTTCTTAAAATAAGTTATGAGATGGGAAATAGGGAATCCCCAAATATATATATCTGCATGTATACATATATATAATGTATAGAATGCAATATATAACTGATATAATATGTATAACATATATATAATTTCCTTTTACATCCCGCATCCTTACACTATATAAAACATACTATGTATAATATACTATAAAATGATATATTATTATATACAATATACTACATGTAATAATATATAATTATTACATATAACATAATATATGATTATATGTATAATTATAGAATTATATATAATCATTTATCATATAATAATATATAATGAATAGTATATGATATATAATATATGATATATTCTATAATATAGAATATCATATGTATATCATATTATATAATATATAATATTTACTATATTATCTAATATATAATGTATTTTACATTACATATAATATTTAATATATTATACATAATATATAATATATTAGATATTTTAAAATATGTAATAAATTCTATATCATATATTATATAAATTATAATATATTATATCATAATATATATTATATACAGTACATAAAATATCAAAAAGTACACAAAATATATATTATATACTGTATATTATTCATGAAAATACACGAAATATGTATTATATATTCTACATAAATTTTCAAAAATTACACAAAATATATAGTATATATTGTACACAAAATGTCAATGTATACAAAATATATATTATATATTTTACATAAAATATCAAATAACACAATATATATTTTACATATTCTACATAAAATATGAAAAAGTAAAAAAAAATATATTATGTAGCATACATAAAATATCAAAGTACACAAAATATGTATTATATACTCTACATAAAATATCAAAGTACAAAATATATATTATATACTGTATATAAAATATCATTTACACAAAATGTTTACTTTATACTGTACATAAAATATCAAAGTACACAAAATATATATTACACACTGCACATAAAATATCAAAGAAGAAAAATTATGTATTGTATACTCCACATAAAATATCAAAATATTCAAATTATATATTACATACTGTACCTTAAATATCAAAGTTCACAAATTATGTATTATATACTGCACATTAAATATCCACATATGCAAAATATGTATGGCATACTGCACAGAAAATGTCAAAGTACGCAAAATATGTATTATAATATGCACATAAAATATCAAAGTACACAAAATACGTATTAAATACTGTATATAAAATATCAAAGTACACACAGTATGTATTATATACTGTACATAAAATATCAAAGTACACAAAATATGTATTATATACTGTACATGAAATATCAAAGCTCACAAAATATGTATTTTATATTTTACATAAAACATCAAAGTACACAAAATATGTATTGTATATTGTACATAAAATATCCAAGAACACAAATTAACTATTATATATTGTATAGAAATTATCAAAGTACACAAAATATGTATTATATATTATACCAAAAATATCAAAATACACCAAATATGCATTATATATTATACAGAAAATATCAAAATAAACACATTATGTATTATATGTTGTACATAAAATATCAAAGTACACTAAATGTATATTATATACTGTATGTAGAATATAATTTACTCAATGTACATATTATATACTGTTCATAAAATATCAAAGTACACAAAATACATATTATATACTGTACATAAACTATCAAAGTACACAATAAATATTATACATTCTACATAAAATATCAAAAACTACACTAAATATACATTATATACTTTTCATAAAATATCATTTAAACAGAATTTGTATTATATGCTGTACAAAATATATGAAACTACACAAAATAAGTATTATATATGTACATAAAAAATCAAAAATACACAAGTATATATTATATACAGTATATAAAATATCAAACTACACAAAATATGTGTTATGAATTGTACATAAAATATCAAAGTACACACAATAGGTATTATATACTGTATGTAAAATATCAAACTACACTATATATATTATATACTGTACATAAAATATAAAAGTACAGAAGATATATATTATATACTGAACATAAAATATCAAATTAGAGAAAATGTATAATACATACTGAAAATAAAATATGAAAGTACTCAAAATATATAACATACTGTATATAATATACCAAACTACCCAAAATAAATATTAGTTACTGTATATAAAATATCAAAGTACACAAAATATATATTACATACTGTACACAAAATATCAAAGTACACAAAATATATATTTCATACTGTACATAATGTATCAAATTACAGAAAATATACCTTATATAGTGTAAATAAAATATGAAAGTACACAACATATATATTATATGCAGTACATAAAATATCAAATTACACAAAATATATATTATATACTGTTCATAATGTATGAAAGTACACAGAATATATATTATATATTGTACATAAAATTTCAAAATACAAAAAATATATATTTTATACTGTACATAAAATATCAAAATACACAAAATATATATTATATACTATATATAAAATATCAAAAACTACACTATATATTATATACAGTACTTAAATTATGAAAATATGCAAAATATATATTAAATAATGTACATAATATATGAAAGTACGCAGAATATATATTATACATTTCACATACAATTTCAAAAAGTACACAAAATATATATTATATATTGTACATTAAATATCCAAATACACTAAATGCATATTATATATTGTACATAAAATATCAAAGTATACAAAATATATATTATATATTGTACGTAAAACATCGTTTACACAGAATGCATATCATATATCATATATAAAATATCAAAGTACACGTAATATATATTATATACTGTAAATAAAATAACAGTATACACAAAATATATATTATATGCTGTACATAAAATGTCAAAGTACTCAAAATATATATTTTATACTGTATATAAAATATCAAAAGCTACACAAAATATATATTATATACTGTACATAAAATATAAATGTACACAAAATATATACTAAATACTGTACATAAAATATCAAAGTACACAAAATATACATTGTATAATGTACATAAAATATCAAACTACACAAAATATTTATTATATACAGTACATAATCTATATTGTACATAAAATACCAAAGTACACAAAATATATATTATATATTGTATCCAAAATGTCAAAGTACACAAAATATGCATTGTATATAGCACATAAAATATCAAAGTACAGAAAATATATATTATATATTGTACATAAAATACCAAAGGACACAAAGTATATATTTGATACTGTACATAAAATATCAAAAATTACACAAAATCTATGTTATATATTGTACATAAAATGTTAAAATACCCAAAATACATGTTATGTATGGTACAGAAAATATCAAAGTACACAAAATACATATTATATATTGTATTTAAAATATCAAAGTACACAAAATACATATTATATATTGTATTTAAAATATCAAAGTACACAAAATACATATCATACATTGTACATAAAATATAAAAGAACACAGAATACATATTACACATAGTACATAAAATATCATAGTACGCATAATACATATTATATATTGTACATGAAATATCAAAGTACACAAAATACATATTATATACTGTACATGAAATATCAAAGTACACAAAATACCTATTATACATTGTACATGAAATATCAAAGTACACAAATTACATGTGATACATAGTACATGAAATATCAAAGTACACAAAATACATATTATACATTGTACGTGACATATCAAAGTATACAAAATTCATACTATGCATTGTACATGAAATATAAAACCACATAAAATAAATATTATACATTTTACATGAAAAATCAATGTACACAAAATATATATTATATGCTGTACATAAAATATCAAAGTACACAAAATATATATTATATACTGTACATAAAATATCAAAGTACAGAAATCATATATTATATACTGTACATAAAATATCAAAGTACACAAAATATATATTATATACTGTACATAAAATATAGTACACAAAATGAATATTATATACTGTACATAAAATATCAAATTACAGAATACATATATTATATAGAGTACATAAAATATCAAAGTGCCCAAAATATATATTATATACTGTACATAAAAAAAGAAGTACACAAAATACATATTATATGCTGTACATAAAATATCAAAGTTCACAAAATATATATTTTTATTCTGAACATAAAATATCAATGGTCACAAAATATAAATTATATACCGTACATAAGATATGAAAGTACAGAAAACATATATTTTATACTGTACATAAAATGTCAATTTACACAAACTATATACTATATACTGTACATAAAATATCAAAGTACACAAAATATGTATTATGTACTGTGCATAAAATATCAAAGTACGCAAAATATATATTATATACTGTATGTAAAATATTTACACAATATGCATACTATATACTGTACATAAAATATCAAATTAAATGAAATATATTTTTTATACTGTACATAACATATCAAAGAACACAATATATATTATATATACTACATAAAACATCAAAAATTACACAAAATATGCGTTATATACTGCACATTAAATATAAAAGTATTCAAAATATATTATATACTGTACATATAATATCAAAATCCAACAAATATATAATATATACTGTACATAAAATATCAAATTACAAAAATATATATTATATACTGTACATGAAATAGCAAAGTGCACCAAATATATATTATGTAATGTACATAAAATGTGAAAGTACACCAAATATATAATATATACTCTACATAAAATATTAAAGTACCCAAATATATACCATATACTGTACATAAAATATATATTAAATATCAAATTATGCATCTATGTACTACATAGTTTATATAAAATATCAAATGATGCAAAATATGTTCTGTATACTCTACATAAAATATCAAATACACCAAACATGTATTATATAGTTTACATAAAATCTCAAAGTTCCCAAATTATGTATTATATACTGTACATAATTTATCAAAGTACACAAAACGTGCATTATATATTGTACATAAAATATCAAATATACAAAATATGTATTATATATTGAACATAAAAAAGCATATTACACAAATTATGTATTATATATTGTGCATAAAATATCAAAGTACAGAAAATATTACTTATATATTGTACATAAAATACCAAAGTACACAAAATATGTATTATGTATTGTATATAAAATATCAAAGTACACAAAATATGTATTATATACTGTACATAAAATATCAAACTGCACAAAGTAAGTATTATATATTTTACATGAAATATCAAAGTCCACAAAATATGTATTATATACTTTACATAAAATATCAAATTATACAAAATATATATTTACTCTACATAAAATATCAAAGTACACAAAATATATATTGTATACAAAAAATATCAAAGTACGCAAAATATGTATTATATACTGTACATTAAATTCCAACATATATAAAATATGTATTATATATTGTAAATAAAATATCAAATTATGCAAAATATGTATTATATACTGTACATAAAATATCAAATTATGCAAAATATATATTATATTCTGTACATAAAATATCAAATTACACAAATATGTATTATGTATTGTACATAAAATATCAAAGTACACAAAATATGCATTATATATTGTACATAAAATATCAAAGTACACAAAATATTTATTATGCATTGTACATAAAATATCAATGTACACAAAACATGTACTTTATATTGTACATAATATATCAAAGTACACAATATTTGCATTATATACTGTACATAAAATATCAAAGTACACAAGTTTTTTGTTATATACTGTACATAAAATATCAAAGTACACAAATTATGTATTATATGCTGTACATAAAATATCAGCGTACACAAAATATGTATTTTATATTGTAGATAAAATATCAAAGTCCCCAAAATATGTATTATATACTGAACATAAAATATCAAAGTACACAAAATATGTATTTTATTCTGTACATTTAATAACAAAATGCAGAAAATATGTATTATATATTGGGCATAAAATATTATTTCCACAAAATATGTACTATATACTGTACATGAAATATGAAAGTACACAAAATATATATTATATACTGTACATAAAATGTCAAAGTACACAAAATATATATTATATTTTGTACTGAAAATGTCAAAGTAAACAAAATATATATTATATATTGCACATAAAATAATAAATTACACAAAATATATATTATGTACACTACATAAAATATCAAAAATAAACCAAATATAAATTATATACTGCACATTATATATGAAAGTACACATAATATATAATATATTGTACATAAAACCTAATGTACACTAAATATATTTTATATACTGTACATAAAATATAAAAGTACACAAAATATGTATTATATATTGTAGATAAAATATCAAAGTACACAAAATATATATAATATATTATACATAAAATATCAAAGTACACAAAACTTGTATTATATATTGCACATAAAATATCAAAGCACTCAAAATATGTATTCTATATTGTACATAAATCATCAACGTTCACAACATGTGTATTCTATATTGTACATAAAATAATAAACTACACAAAATATGTATTATATACTATACAAACAATATCAAGGTACACAAAACACATGTTATGAATTGTACATGAAATATAAAATCACACAAAATATATATTATATAATGTATATAAAATATGGAAGTACACAAAACTTATATTACATACTGTACATAAAATATCATTTACACAAAATATGTATTATATACTGTACATAAAATATCAAAGTACACAAAATATATATTATATACTGTATGTAATATATCATTTAGTACACAAGATATATATTATATAAATTACATAAAATATCAAAAAGTACACAAAATATACATTATATACAGTACACAAAATATCAAGGAACACTAATTATATATTATATACTGTACAAAAAATATCAAACTAGAAAAAATATATTTAACATAATGTACATAAAATATGAACGTACACTAAATATATATTAAATACTGTACATTAAAGATCAATGTACACAAAATATATATAATATAATGTACATAAAATATCAAAGCACACACAATATATATTTTACCTGTACATAAAATATGAAAGTACACAAAATATATATTCTAAACTGTACATAGAACATGATTATACACAATATATATTTTATACTGTACATAAAATAGCAAAGTACACAATATGTATTATATACTGTACATAAAATATCAAAGAAGAGAAAACATATATTATATACTGTACATAAAATATCAAATTACACAAAATATATATTATATTCTCTTCATAAGATATAAGAAACAACCCAAGATATATATTATATGCATTACATAAAATATCAAAAAGTACACAAAATGTATGTTATATACTGTTCATAATATATGGAAGTACACAAAATATATATTATATACTGTAGATAAAATCTGAAATTTCACAAAATATATATTATATACTGTACATAAAATATCAAAGTGCACAAAATATATATAATATACTGTACGAAAAATATCAAAGTACACAAAATATATATTATATACTGAACATAAAGTATCAAAGTCTACAAAATATATATTATATACTGTACATAAAATATCAAAGTACAGGAAACTTATATACTGTACATAAACTATCAAAGTTCACAATATATATTATATAGTGTACATAAAATTTCAAAGCAGACAAAATATATATCATGTCCTGTACACAAAATATCAAAGTACACACAATGTATATCATATATTGTACATAAAATATAAAATTACACAAACTACATATTATATAGTGTACATAAAATATTAAAGAACCCAAAATATATATTATATACTGTACATAAAATATCGAAGTACACAAAATATATATTAAATACTGTAGATAAAATATCAAAGCACACAGAATATATATTATATACTGTACAAAAAATATCAATGTACACAAAATACATATTATATACTGTACATAAAATATCAAAAAGTACACAAAATATATATTATATAGGGTACATAAAATATAAAATGAGTCAAAATATATATTATGTAGTGTACATAAAATATCAAAATACACAAAATACATATTATATACTATACATAAAATATCATGGTACACAAAATATATATTACAAAATGTACATAAACTAATAACGTACACAAAATATATATTATGTACAGTACATAAAATATGAAAAAGTAAACCAAATACATATTATGTCCTGCACATAATATATGAAAGTACACATAATATATATTATATAATTTACAGAAATCCGAAAGTACACTAAATATATATTATATACTGTACATAAAATATGAAAGTACACAAAAAATATGTTATATGGTGTATATAAAATATCAATTACACATAATATATATTATATACTGTACATAAAATATCATTTAAACAAAATATATATTAATTACAGTACATAAGATATCAAACTACACAAAATATATATTATATAACGTACATACAATATAAAAGTACAGAAAATGTATATAATTTACTCTACCTAATATATCAAAGTAGAGAAAATATATATTACATATTGTCCATAAAATATCAAAGTACAAAAAATATGTATTATACACTGTACATAAAATATCAAAGTACAAAAAATATATATTATATACTGTACAAAAAATATCAAAGTACACAAAATTTATACTATATACGGAACATAAAATATCGAAGTACACAAAATATTTATAATATACTATACATAAAATATCAAAGCAAACAGAATATATATAATATACTATACATAAAATATCAAAGTACACAAAATATAGATTATTTACTGTACAAAAAATATCAAATACTACACAAAATATGTATTATATACTGTACATAAAATATCAAAAAGTACACAAAATATATATTATATACTGTACTTAAAATAGCAAAAAGGGAAGAAAATGTAATATATACTGTATATAATCAATGGAAGAACACAAAATTTATATTATATATTATACAAAAAATATCTAAAAGTACACAAAATATGTATTATATATTGTACATAAAATATCAAAGCACAGCAAATATATATTATATTGTACATAAAATATAAAAAGTTCACAAATTACATATATATACTGTACATAAAATATCACAGTACACTACATGTAGTATATTGTACATGAAATAGCAAAGTACACAAAATATATGTTATATACTGTATATAAAATACCAAAGTACACAAAATATATATTATATACGTTACATAAAATGTCAAAGTACAAAAAACATATAGTATATACTGAACATAAAATCACAAAGTACACAAAATTTATATTATATACTGTATATAAAATATCAAAGTACACAAAATATATATTACACACTGTACATAAAATATCAAAGTACACAAAATATATATTACATAGTGTACATAAAATATCAAGGTACACAAAATATGTATTAGATACTGAACATAAAATGTCAAAGTACACAAATTATATATTATATATTGTACATAAAATATCAAAGTACACAATATATAGATTACATACTGTACTTAAAATATCAAATTACTCAAAATATATATTACATACTGTACATAAAATATCAAAGTACACCAAATATATATTATACTGTACATAAAATATGAAAGTACACAAAATTTATATTATATATTGAAAATAAAATATCTAAAACAACACAAAATATGTATTATATATTCCACATAAAATATCAAACTACACAAAATATGTATTATATATTGCACATAAAATATCAAAGTACAAAATTATATATTATCTACTGTACATAAAATATCATTTACGCAAAATATACGTTATATACTGTACATAAAATATCAAAGTACACAAAATATATATTATATTCTGTACACAAAATATGAAAATACAGAATGTATATATTATATAGTGTACATAAAATATAAAAGAACACAAAATATGGATTATATACTGTACTTAAAATATCAAAGTACACAAAATATGATTTATATGCTGTACATTAAATATCAATGTATGCAAAGTATGTATTATATGCTGTACATAAAATATCAAATTACACAAAATTTATGTTGTATACAGTCCCTAAAATATCAAAATACACAAAATATATGTGGTATGCATACAATAAAATATAAAAGTACACAAAATATATATTGTATACTGTACATAAAATATCAAAACACACAAATTATATACTAAATACTGTATATAAAATATCAAAGTACACAAATTACATATTAAACACTGTACATAAGATATCGATGTACACAAACTATATATTATACACTGTACATAAAATATCAAAGTACACAATATATGTATTATATCTTGAACATAAAATGTCAAGTTACACAAAATATGCATTATATATTGTACATAAAATATAAAAGTACACAAAATATGTATTATATATTGTACATAAAATATCAAAAACTACACAAAATATATATTCTGTACTGCACATAAAATATCAAAGTACACAAAATATACAATATATACTGTATATAAAATATCAAATAGTACAGAAGATACATATTATATACATTACATAAAATATCAAAATGTACACAAAATATATGTTATAATAAGCTGCTGTGGTCAGAACTTAGATGAGTTGCACCACCTTGGTGATCAGTGCAAACGTATGTCACAAATACCTAGTTACATTACTTGGGTGATCAGTGGCGAGATATTTCACAATTCCCCTATACGCAGACCCTAGACAAGAGATTCATCACTTGGTTGATCAGTTCAGAGATGTGTCACAATGTCCATGTAGGCAGATCTAAGACAAATGTCCATCACCTTGGTGATCAGTGCAGAGATATTTACCAATGTACCATGTAGGCAGTGCCTAGACAAGACTTACATCACCACAGAGATCAGTGCAGAGATATGTCACAAAGCATTCTGTAGGCAAAGCCCATAAAAGGCTTACAACACCTAGGTGATCAGTGCAGTGATACATCACAAAAATCCCGGTTGACAGAGCCTAGAAAAGAGTTGCAACACCTGGGTGATCAGTACAGAGATATGTCACACTGCCCCCATAGGCACATCCGAGACAAGAGTCCGTCACCTGGGTGATAAGTGCAGAGACTTGAGAGAATTCCCGTGTAGGCAGAGTCTAGACAAGTGTTACATCACATAGTTTATCAGTGCAGGCATAAACCATAAAGCCCCCTGTAGGCAAAGTGTAGACAAGAGTTGTCTACCCAGGGTTATCAGTGGAGAAATGTGACACAAAGCCCCTATAGGCAGAGCCTAGACAAGAGTTTCAACACTTGGTTGATCAGTACAGAGATGTGTCATAATGTCCATGTAGGCAGATCTGAGACAAGTGTCCATCACCTGGGTGATCAGTGAAGAGATATGTACCAATGTACCCTGTAGGCAGTGCCTAGACAAGACTAGCATCACCTCAGAGATCAGTACAGAGATACGTCACAAAGCATTATGTAGGCAAAGCCCATACAATGCTTACAACACCTAGGTGATCAGTGCTGTGATATATCACAAAAAACCATGCAGACAGAGCCTAGAAAACAGTTACATCACCTGGGTGATCAGTGCAGATATTTGACACAATGCCCACATAGACAGAGCCTAGACAAGTCTACCATCACCTGGGTGATCAGTGCAGAGATATGTCACAAATCCCCCTCTTGGCAGAGTATAGAGAAGAGTCCCATCACCTGGCTGATCAGTGAAGCGAGATGTCAAAATGCCCCCAGTAGGCAGAGCATAGGGAAGAGTTGCATCACCAGGGTGAACAGTGCAGAGATATGTCACAATGTCCCCTGTAGGCAGAGCATAGAGAAGAGTTGCATCACCTGGGTGATCAGTGCAGTGATATGTCACAATGTCCCCTGTCAGCTGATCCTTGACAAGCGTGGAATCACCTGGGAGATCAGTGCAGCGATATTTCACAATGCCCCGTTTGGGCAGAGGGTAGACAAGAGTTACATCTCCTACGTGATCAGTGAAGAGATTTGTGCAAATTCACTGTAGGCAGTGCTTATAAAATTGTTACATCATTTAAGTGATCATTGCAGAGACATGTCACAAAGCTGCTGCAGGCCGAACTTAGATGAGTTACATCACCTTGGTGATCAGTGCAAAGGTATGTCACAAAGACCCTGTAGGTAAAGCCTAGACAATAGTTACATCACTTGGATGATCAGTGTCGAGATATCTCACAATTCCCATATAGGCAGAGATTATACAACAGTTACATCACCTGGGTGATCAGTGCAGAGATATGTCACACTGCCCCCATAGGCAAATCCGAGACAAGAGTCCGTCACCTGGGTGATCAGTGCAGAGACATGTGAGAATTCCCACGTAGGCAGAGCCTAGACAAGTGTTACATCACATAGGTTATCAGTGAAGGCATAAGTCATAAAGCCCCCTGTAGGCAGCATGTAGACAAGAGTTCCCTCCCCAGGGTTATCAGTGCAGAGATGTGTCACAAAGCCCCTATAGGCAGAGCCTAGACAAGAGATTCATCACTTGGTTGATCAGTTAAGAGATGTGTCATAATTTCCATGTAGGCAGATCTGAGGCAAGTGTCCATGACCTGGGAGATCAGTGAAGAGATATGTACCAATGTACCCTGTAGGCAGTGCCTAGAAAAGACTTGCATACCTCAGAGATCAGTGATATGTCACAAAGCATTCTGTAGGCAAAGCCCATACAAGGCTTACATAACCTAGGTGATCAGTGCAGTGATATATCACAAAAATCCATGCAGACAGAGCCAAGGAAACAATTACATCACCTGGGTGATCAGTGTAGATATTTGACACAATGTCCCCATAGACAGACCCTAGACAAGTCTTCCATCTCCTGGGTGATCAGTGCTGAGATATGTCACAAATCCCCCTCTAGGCAGAGAATAGAGAAGAGTCCCATCACCTGGGTGATGAGTGAAGCGATATGTCACAATGTCCCTTGTAGGCAGAGCACAGAGAAGAGTTGCATCACCTGGGTGAACAGTGCAGAGATATGTCACAATGTCCCCTGTAGGCAGAGCATAGAGAAGAGTTGCATCACCTGGTTGATCAGTGCAGTGATATGTCACAATATCCCCTGTAGGCAGATCCTTGACAAGAGTGGAATCAACTGGGAGTTCAGTGCAGAGATATTTCACAATGCCCCCTTTGGGCAGAGGGTAGACAAGAGTTACATCTCCTAGGTGATCAGTGAAGAGATTTGTCCAAATTCCCTTCAGGCAGTGCTTATAAAAGTGTTACATCCCCTAAGTGATCAGTGCAGAGACATGTCACAAAGCTGCTGTAGGCAGAACTTTGAGGAGTTACATCACCTTGGTGATCAGTGCACAAGTATGTCACAAGGACCCTGTAGGCACATCCTAGACAATAGTTACATCACTTGGGGGATCAGTGGCGAGATATCTCACAATTTCCCTATAGGCAGAGCTTATACAACAGTTACATCACCTGGGTGATCAGTGCGGAGATATGTCACACTGCCCCCATAGACAGATCCGAGACAAGAATCCGTCACCTGGGTGGTCAGTGCATAGACATGAGAGAATTCCCGTGTAGGCAGAGACTAGACAAGTGTTAAAATACATAGGTTATCAGTGCAGGCATGAGTCATAAAGCCCTCTGTAGGGAGAGTGTAGACAAGAGTTCCCTCCCCAGGGATATCAGTGCAGAGATGTGTCACAATGCCCCTATAGGCAGAGCCTAGACAAGAGATTCATCACTTGGTTGATCAGTTCAGAGATGTGTCAGAATGTCCACGTAGGCAGGTCTAAGAGAAGTGTCCATCACCTGGGTGATCAGTGAAGAGATATATACCAATGTACCATGTAGGCAGTGCCCAGACAAGTCTTGCATCACCTCAGAAATCAGTGATGAGATACGTCAAAAACCATTCTCTAGACAATGCCCATACAAGGCTTACTTCACCTAGGTGATCAGTGCAGTGATATATCACAAAAATCCCTGTAGACAGAGTCTAGAAAAGAGTTACATCACCTGGGTGATCAGTGCAGATATTTGACACAATGCCCACATAGACAGAGCCTGGAGAAGTCTTCCATCACCTGGCTGATAAGTGCAGAGATATGTCACGAATCTCCCTCTAGGCAGAGCATACAGAAGAGTTGCATTACCTAGGTGAGGAGTGCACAGATATGTCACAATGTCCCCTGCAGGCAGATCCTTGACAAGAGTGGAATCACCTGGGAGATCAGTGCAGAGATATTTCACAATGCCCCCTTTGGGCAGAGGGTAGACAAGAGTTACATCTCCTAGGTGATCAGTGAAGAGATTTGTCCAGATTCCCTGTAGGCAGTGCTTAATAAAGTGTTACATCCCCTAAGTGATCAGTGCAGAGACATGTCACAAAGCTGCTGTAGGCAGAACTTAGATGAGTTACATCACCTTGGTGATCAGTGCACAAGTATGTCACAAGGACCCTGTAGGCAAAGCCTAGACAATAGTTACATCTCTTGGGGGGATCAGTGGCGAGATATCTCACAATTCCCCTATAGGCAGAGCTTATACAACAGTTACATCACCTGGGTGATCAGTGCAGAGATATGACACACTGCCCCAATAGACAGATCCGAGACAAGAGTCTGTCACCTGGGTGGTCAGTGCAGAGACATGTGAGAATTCCTGTGTAGGCAGAGCCTAGACAAGTGTTACATCACATAGGTTATCAGTGCAGGCGTAAGTCATAAGGACCACTGTAGGCAGAGTGTAGACAAGAGTTCCCTCCCCAGGGTTATCAGTTCAGAGATGTATCACAAAGCCCCTATAGGCAGAGCCTAGACAAGAGTTTCATCACTTGGTTAATCAGTTCAGAGATGTGTCACAATGTCCATGTAGGCAGATCTAAGACAAGTGTCCATCATCTGGTTGATCAGTGAAGAGATATGTACCAATGTACCCTGTAGGCAGTGCCTAGACAGGACATGCATCACCTCAGAGATCATTGAAGAGATATGTCACAAAGCTTTCTGTTGGCAACGCCCATACAAGTCTTACATCACCTAGGTGATCAGTGCAGTGATATATCACAAAAATCCCTGTAGACAGAGCCTAGAAGAGAGTTACATCACCTGGGTGATCAGTGCAGATATTTGACACAATGCCCCCATAGACAGAGCCTAGACAAGTCTTCCATCACCTGGGTGATCATTGCAGAGCTATGTCACAAATCCCCTCTAGGTAGAGTATAGGGAAGAGTCCCATCACCTGGGTGATCAGTGAAGCGATGTGTCACAATGCCCCTTGTGGGCAGAGCATACAGAAGAGTTGCATCACCTGGGTGATAAGTGCAGAGATATGTCACAATATCCCCTGTAGGCAGAGCATGGAGAACAGTTGCATCACCTGGGTGATCAGTGCAGTGATATGTCACAATGTCCCCTGTAGGCAGATCCTTGACAAGAGTAGAATCACCTGGGAGATCAGTGCAGAGATATTTCACAATGCCCAGTTTGGGCAGTGGGTAGACAAGAGTTACATCTCCTAGGTGATCAGTGAAGAGATTAGTCCGAATTCCCTGTAGGCAGTGCTTATAAAAGTGTTACATCCCCTAAGTGTTCAGTGCAGAGACATGACACAAAGCTGCTGTAGGCAGAACTTAGATGAGTTACATCACCTTGGTGATCAGTGCAAACTATGTCACAAAGACCCTGTAGGCAAAGCCGAGACAATAGTTACATCACTTGGGTGATCAGTGGCGATATATCTCACAATTCCCCTGTAGCAGAGCTTATACAACAGTTACATCACCTGGGTGATCAGTGCAGAGATATGTCACACTGCCCACATAGGCAGATCCGAGACAAGAGTCCGTCACGTTGTTCAGTGCAGAGACAAGTGAAAATTCCCGTGTAGGCAGACCCTAGACAAGTGTTATATCACATAGTTTATCTGTGCAGGCATAAGTCATAAAGCCCTGTGTAGGCAGAGTGTAGACAAGAGTTCCCTCCTCAGTGTTATCAGTGCAGACATGTGTCACAAAGCCCCTATAGGCAGAGACTAGACAAGAGTTTCTTCACTTGGTTGATCAGTTCAGAGATGTGTCACATTATCCATGTAGGAAGATCTAAGACAAGTGTCCATCACCTGGGTGATCAGTGAAGAGATATGTACCAAAGTACCCTGTAGGCAGTGCCTAGACAAGACTTGCATCACCTCAGAGATCAGTGCAGAGATATGTCACAAAGCATTCTGTAGGCAGAGCCCATACAAGGCTTACATCACCTAGGGGATCAGTGCAGTGATATAACAAAAAAATCCGTGTAGACAGAGCCAAGAAAAAATTTACATCACCTGGGTGATCACTGCAGATATTTGACCCAATGCCCCCTTAGACAGAGCCTAGAAAATTCTTCCATCACCTGTGTGACCAGTGCAGAGATATGTCACAAATCCTCTTGTAAGCAGAGTATAGAGAAGAGTCCCATCACCTGGGTGAATAGTGAAGCGATATGTCACAATGCCCCCTGTAGGCAGAGCATAGAGAAGAGTTGCATCACCTTGTTGATCAGAGTAGTGATATGTAACAATGTTCCCTGTAGGCAGAGCATAGAGAAGAGGTGCATCACCTGGGTGATCAGGGCAGTGATATGTAACAATATCCCCTGTAGGCAGATCCTAGACAAAAGTTGAATCACCTGGGAGATCAGTGCAGAGATGTTTCACAATGACCCCTTTAGGCAGAAGGTAGACAGGAGTTACATCCCCTAGGTGATCAGTGAAGAGATTTGTCCAAATTCCCCGTAGGCATTGCTTATAAAAGTGTTACATCACCTAAGTGATCAGTGCAGAGACATGTCACAAAGCTGCTGTAGGCAGAATTTAGATGAGTTACATCACCTTGGTGATCAGTGCAAAGGTATGTCACAAAGACCCTGTAGGCAAAGCCTAGACAATAGTTCCATCACTTCGGTGATCAGTGGCGAGACATGTCACAATTCCCCTATAGCATAGCTTATACAACAGTTACATCACCTGGGTGATCATTGCAGAGATATGTCACACTGCCCCCATAGGCAGATACGAGACAAGAGTGCATCACCTTGGTGTTCAGTGCAGTGACATGTGAAAATTCCCGTGTAGTCAGAGCCTAGACAAGTGTTACATCACATAGGTTATCAGTGGAGGCATAGGTCATAAAGCCCCTGTAGGCAGAGTGTTGACAAGAGTTCCCTCCCCAGGGTTATCAGTGCAGAGATGTGTCACAAAGCCCCTATAGGCAGAGCTTAGACAAGGGTTTCATCACTTGGTTGAACAATTCAGAGATGTGTCACAATGTCCATGTAGGCAGATCTAAGACAAGTGTCCATCACCTGGGTGATCAGTGAAGAGATATTTACCAATGTACCTGTAGGCAGTGCCAAGACAAGACTTGCACCAACTCAGAGAACAGTGCGGCGATACGTCACAAAGCATTCTGTAGGTATTGCCCAGACAAGACTTGCATCACCTCAGAGATCAGTGCAGAGATATGTCACAAAGCATTCTGTAGGCAAATCCCATACAAGTCTTCCATCACCTAGGTGATCAGTGCAGTGAAATATCACAAAAATCCCTGTAGACAAAGCCTACAAAATAGTTACATCACCTGAGTGATCAGTGCAGATATTTGACACAGTACCCCCATAGACAGTGCCAACACAAGCCTTCCATCACCTGGATGATCAGTGCAGAGATATGTCACAAATCCCCCTATAGGCAGAGTATAGAGAAGAGTCCCATCACCTGGGTGATCAGTGAAGCGATATGTCACAATGCATCATGTAGGCAGAGCATAGAGAAGAGATGCATCACCTGGGTGATCAGAGCAGAGAAATGTCAAAATGTCCCCTGTAGGCAGAGCATAGTGAAGAGTTGCATCACCTGGGTGATCAGTGCAGTGATATGTCACAATGTCCCCTGTAGGCAGATCCTTGACCAGAGTGGAAATCACCTGGGAGATCAGTGCAGAGATATTTCACAATGACCCATTTGGGCGGAGGGTAGATAAGTGTTACATCTCCTAGGTGATCAGTGAAGAGTTTATTCAAATTCCCTGTAGGCAGTGCTTATAAAAGTGTTACAACACCTAAGTGATCAGTGCAGAGACATGTCACAAAGCTGCTGTAGGCAGAACTTAGATGAGTTACATCACCTTGGTGATCAGTGAAAAGGTATGTCACAAAGACCCTGTAGGCAAAGCCTAGACAGTAGTTACATCACCTGGGTGATCAGTGGCGAAATATCTCACAATTGCCCTATAGGCAGAGCTTATACAACAGTTGCATCACCTGGGTGATCAGTGCAGAGATATGTCACAGTGCCGCCATAGGCAGAATCGAGACCAGAGTCTGTCACCTGGTTGAAGAGTGCACAGACGTGTGAGAATTCCCGTTTAGGCAGAGCCTAGACACGTGTTACATCAAATAGGTTATCAGTGCAGGCATAAGTCACAAAGCCACCTCTAGGCAGAGTGTAGACAAGAGTTCCCTCCCCAGGGTTTTCATTGCAGAGATATGTCACAAAGCCCTTATAGGCAGAGCCTACACAAGTGTTTCTTCACTTGGTTGGTCAGTTCAGTGGTGTGTCACAATGTCCATGTAGGCAGATCTAAGACAAGTGTCCATCACCTGGGTGATCAGTAAGGACATATGTACCAATATACCCTGTAGGCAGTGCCTAGACAAGAAGTGCATCATCTCAGAGATCAGTGCAGAGATATGTCACAAATCATTCTGTAGGCAAAGCCCATACCAGGCTTACATCACCTAGGTGATCAGTGCAATGATATATCACAAAAATCCCTGTAGACAGAGCCAAGAAAAGAGTTACATCACCTGGGTGATCAGTGCAGATATTTGACACAATGCCCCCATAGACAGAGCCTAGACAAGTCTTCCATCACCTGGGTGATCAATGCAGAGATCTGTCACAAATCCCCCTCTAGGCAGAGTATAGAGAAGAGTCCCATCACCTGGGTGATCAGTGAAGCGATATGTCACAATGTACCCTGCAGGCAGAGCATAGAGAAGAGTTGCATCACCTGGGTGATCAAGGCAGAGATATGTCACAATGTCCCCCGTAGGCAGAGCATAGTGAAGAGTGGCATCACCTGGGTGATCAGTGCAGTGATATGTCACAATGTCCCCTGTAGGCAGATCATTGAGAAGAGTGGAATCACCTGGGAGATCAGTGAAGAGATTTTACCAAATTCCCTGTAGGCAGTGCTTAAAAAAGTGTTACATCACCTAAGTGATCAGTGCAGAGACATGACACAAAGCTGCTGTAGGCAGAACTTAGATGAGTTACATCACATTATTGATCAGTGCAAAGGTATGTCACAAAGACCCTGTAGGCAAAGCCAAGACAATAGTCACATCACTTGGGTGATCAGTGGCGAAATATCTCACAATTCCCCTATATGCACAGCTCATACAACAGTTGCATCACCTGGGTGATCAGGACAGAGATATGTCACACTGCCCCCATAGGCAGATTCGGGACCAGAGTCCGTCACCTGGTTGAAAAGTGCAGAGACATGTGAGAATTCCCGTGTAGGCAGAGGTTAGACAAGTGTTACATCACGTAGACTATCAGTGCAGGCATAAATCATAAAGACCATGTAGGCAGAGTGTAGACAAGTGTTCCCTCCCCAGGGTTATCAGTGCACAGATGTGTGACAAAGCCCCTATAGTCAGAGCCTAGACAAGAGTTTCATCACTTGTTTGATCAGTTCAGAGATGTGTCACAATGTCCATGTAGTCAGATCTAAGAAAAGTGTCCATCACCTGGGAGATCATTGAAGAGATATTTACCAATGTACCCTGTAGGCAGTGCCTAGACAAGCCTTGCATCACCTGAGAGATCAGTGCAGAGATATGTCATGAAGCATTCTGTAGGCACAGTCCATACAAGGCTTCAATCACCTAGGTGATCAGTGCAGAGATATATCACAAAAATCCCTGTAGAGAGAGCCTAGAAAAGAGTTACATCACCTGGGTGATCAGTGCAGATATTTGACACAATGCCCCCATAGACAGAGCCTAAACAAGTCTTCCATTACCTGGGTGATCATTGCAGGCATATGTCACAAATCCCCCTCTAGTCAGAGTATAGAGAAGAGTCCCATCACCTGGGTGATCAGTGAAGCGATATGTCACAATGCCCCCTGTAGTCAGTGCATGGAGAAGAGTCGCATCACCTGTGTGATCAGTGCAGATATATGTCACAATGTCCCCTTTAGGCAGAGCATAGAGAAGAGTTGCATCACCTGGGTGATCAGTGCAGAGATATTTCACAATGCGCTCGTTGGGCAGAGGGTAGACAAGAGTTATATCTCCTAGGTGATCAGTGAAGAGATTAGTCCAAATTCCCTGTAGGCAGTGCTTATAAAATTGTTACATGCCCTAAGTGATCAGTGCAGAGACATGACACAAAGCTGCTGTAGGCAGAACTTAGATGAGTTACATCATCTTGGTGATCAGTGCAAAGTATGTCACAAAGACCATGTAGGCAAAGCCTAGGCAATAGTTAAATCACTTGGGTGATCAGTGGCGAGATATCTCACAATTCCCCTATAGGCAGAGCTTATACAACAGTTACATCACCTGGGTGATCAGTGCAGAGATATGTCACACTGCCCCCATAAGCAGATCCGAGACAAGGGTCTGTCAGCTGGGTGATCAGTGCAGAGACATGTGAGAATTCCCGTGTAGGCAGAGCCTAGACAACTGCTACATCACATAGGTTATCAGTGCAGGCATAAGTCATAAAGCCCCGTGTAGGCCGAGTGTAGACAAGAGTTCCCCCTCAGGGTTATCAGTGCAGACATGTGTCACAAAGCCCCTATAGGCAGAGCCGAGACAAGAGTTTCATCACTTCGTTGAACAGTTCAGAGATGTGTCACAATGTCCATGTAGGCAGATCTAAGACAAGTGTCCATGACTTGGGTGATCAGTAAAGAGATATTTACCAATGTACCCTGTAGGCAGTGCCTAGACAAGACTTGCATCATCTCAGAGATCTGTGCAAAGATATGTCACAAAGTATTTTGTAGGCAAAGCCCATACCAGGCTTACATCACCTTTGTGATCAGTGCAGTGATATATCACAAAAATCCCTGTAGACAGAGCCAAGAAAAGAGTTACATCACCTGGGCGATCAGTGCAGATATTTGACACAATGCCCCCATAGATACAGCCTAGACAAGTCTTCCATCACCTGGGTGATCAGTGCAGAGATATATCACAAATTCCCCTCTAGGCAGAGTATAGAGAAGAGTCCAATCACCTGGGTGATCAGTGAAGCGATATGTCACAATGCCCCCTGTAGGGAGAGCATAGAGAAGAGTTGCATCACCTGGGTGATCAGTGCAGTGATATGTCACAATATCCCCTGTAGGGAGATCCTTGACAAGAGTTGAATCACCAGGGAGACCAGTGCGGAGATATTTCACAATGCCCCCTTTGGGCAGAGTGTAGACAGGAGTTACATCTCCTAGGGGATCAGTGAAGAGATTTGTCCAAATTCCATGTATGCAGTGCTTATAAAAGTGTTACATCACCTAAGTGATCATTGCAGAGACATGCCACAAAGCTGCTGTAGGGAGAATTTAGATGAGTTACATCGCCCTGGGGATCAGTGCAAAGGTATGTCACAAAGACACTGTAGGCAAAGCCAAGATAATAGTTTCATCACTTGGGTGATCAGTGGCGAGATATCTCACAATTCCCCTATAGGCAGAGCTTATACAACAGTTACATCACCTGGGTGATCAGTGGAGAGATATGTCACACTTCCCCCATAGGCAAATCCGAGACAAGGGTCCGTCACCTGGGTGATCAATGCAGGGACATGTGAGAATTCCCGTGTAGGCAGAGCCTAGACAAGTGTTACGTCACATAGGTTATCAGTGCAGGCATAAGTCATAAAGCCCCCTCTAGGCAGAGTGTAGACAAGAGTCCCCTTCCCAGGGTTATCATTGCAGAGATGTGTCACAAAGCCCTTCTAGGCAGAGCCTAGACAAGAGTTTCCTCACTTGCTTGATCAGTTCATAGGTGTGTCACAATGTCCATGAGGGCAGATCTAAAACAAGTGTCCATCACCTGGGTGATCAGTGAAGAGATATGTACCTATGTACCCTGTAGGCAGTGCCTAGACAAGACTTGCATCACCTCAGAGATCAGTGCAGAGATATGTAACAAAGCATTGTGTAGGCAAAGCCCATAAAAGGCTTACATCACCTAGGTGATCAATTGAGTGATATATCACAAAAATCCCTGTAGACAGAGCCTAGAAAAGAATTACATCACCTGGGTGTTCAGTACAAATATTTGACACAATGCCCCAATAGACAGAGTCTAGACAAGTCTTCCATCTACTGAGTGATCACTGCGAAGATATGTCACATATCCCCCTCTAGGCAGAGTATAGAGAAGAGTCCCATCACCTCGGTGATCAGTGAAGCTATATGTCACAATGCCCCCTGTAGGCAGAGCATAGAGAAGAGTTGCATCACCTGGGTGATCAGTGCAGATATATGTCACAATGTCCCCTTTAGGCAGATCCTTGAGAAGAGTGGAATCAACTGGGAGATCAGTGCAGAGATATTTCACAATGCCCCCTTTGGGCAGAGGGTAGACAAGAGTTACAACTCCTAGGTGATCAGTAAAGAGATTTGTCCAAATTCCCTGTAGGCAGTGATTATAAATGTGTTACATCACTTAAGTGATCAGTGCAGAGACATGTCACAAAGCTGCTGTAGGCAGAACTTAGATGAGTTACATCACCTTGGTGATTAGTCCAAAGGTATGTCACAAAGACCCTGTAGGCAAAGCCGAGAAAAGAGTTACATCACTTGGGTGATCAGTGGCGAGATATCTCACAATTCCCCTATAGGCAGAGCTTGTACAACAGTTACAACCCCTGGGTGATCAGTGCACAGATATGTCACACTGCCCACATAGGCAGATCCGAGACCAGAGTCCGGCATCTGGTTGAACAGTGCAGAGACATGTGAGAATTCCCGTGTAGGCAGAGCCTAGTAAAGTATTACATCACATAGGTTATCAGTGCAGGCGTAAGTCATAAGGACCACTGTAGGCAGAGTGTAGACAAGAGTTCCCTCCCCAGGGTTATCAGTTCAGAGATGTGTCACAAAGCCCCTATAGGCAGAGCCTACACAAGAGTTTCATCACTTGGTTGAACAGTTTGGAGATGTGTCACAATATCCATGTAGGCAGATCTAAGACAAGTGTTCATCACCTGGGTGATCAGTGAAGAGATATGTACCAATGTACCCTGTAGGCAGTGCCTAGACAAGACTTGCATCACCTCAGAGATCAGTGTAGAGATATGTCACAAAGCATTCTGTAGTTAGTGCCTAGACAAGACTTGCATCACCTCAGAAATCAGTTTCGAGATATGACACAAAGCATTCTGTAGTCAAATGCCATACAAGGCTTACATCACCTAGGTGATCAGTGCGGTGATATATCACAAAAATCCCTGTAGACAGAGCCTAGAAATGAGTTACATCACCTGGGTGATCAGGGCAGATATTTGACACAGTGCCTCCATAGACAGAGCCTAGACAAATCTTCCAACACCTGGGTGATCAGTGCAGAGATATGTCACAATGTTCCCTGTAGGCAGAGCATAGAGAAGAGTTGCATCACCTGGGTGATCAGTGCAGTGATATGTCACAATGACCCCTGTAGGCAGATCCTTGACAAGAGTAGAATCACCTGGGAGATCAGTGCAGAGATATTTCACAATGCACCCTTTGCGCAGAGGGTAGACAAGAGTTACATCTCCTAGGTGATCAGTGAAGAGATTTGTCCGAATTCCTTGTAGGCAGTGCTTATAAAAGTGTTACAACACCTAAGTGATCTGTGCAGAGACATGCAACAAAGCTGCTGTAGGCAGAACTTAGATGAGTTACATCACCTTGGGGATCAGTGCAAATTTATGTCAAAAAGACCCTGTAGGCAAAGCCTAGACAATGGTTACATCACTTGGGTGATCAGTGGCGAAATATCTCACATTTCCTCTTTAGGCAGAGCTTGTACAACAGTTACATCCCCTGGGTGATCAGTGCAGAGATATGTCACACTGCCCCCATAGGCAGATCCGAGGCCAGAGTCCATCACCTGGTTGAACAGGGCAGAGACATGTGAGAATTTCCGTGTAGGCAGAGCCTAGGCAAGTGTTACGTCACATAGGTTATCAGTGCAGGCATAAGTCATAAAGCTCCCTCTAGGCAGAGTGTAGAGAAGTGTTCCCTTCCCAGGGTTATCATTGCAGAGATGTGTCACAAAGCTCTTATAGGCAGAGCCTAGACAAGAGTTTCCTCACTTGCTTGATCAGTTCAGAGGTGTATCACAATGTCCATGTGGGCAGATCTAAGACAAGTGTCCATCACCTGGGTGATCAGTGAAGAGACATGTACCTATGTCCCCTGTAGGCAGTGCCTAGACAAGACTTGCATCACCTCAGAGATCAGTGCAGAGATATGACACAAAGCATTCTGTAGGCAAAGCCCATACAAGGCTTACATCACCTAGGTGATCAGTGCCGTCATATATCACAAAAATCCCTGTAGACAGAGCCTACAAAGGAGTTACATCACCTGGGTGATCAGTGCAGATATTTGACACAATGCCCCCATAGACAGAGTCTAGACAAGTCTTCGATCACCTGTGTGATCACTGCAGAGATATGTCACATATCCCCCTCTAGGCAGAGTATAGAGAAGAGTCCCATCATCTCAGTGATCAGTGAAGCTATACGTCACGATGCCCACTTTAGGCAGAGCATAGAGAACAGTTGCATCACCTGGGTGATCAGTGCAGAGATATGTCAAAATGTCCACTGTAGGCAGATCCTTGAGAATAGTGGAATCAACTGGGAGATCAGTGCAGAGATATTTCACAATGCCCCCTTTGGGCAGAGGGTAGATAAGAGTTACATCTCCTAGGTGATCAGTAAAGAGATTTGTCCAAATTCCCTGTAGGCAGTGCTTATAAACATGTTACATCACTTAAGTGATCAGTGCAGAGACATGTCACAAAGCTGCTGTAGGCAGAACTTAGATGAGTTACATCACCTTGGTGATCAGTGCAAAGGTATGTCACAAAGGCCCTGTAGACAAGGCCTAGAGTTACGACACTTGGGTGATCAGTGGCGAGATATCACAATTCCCCTATAGGCAGAGCTTATACAACAGTTACGTCACCTGGGTGATCAGTGCAGAGATATGTCACACTGCCCCCATAGGCAGATCATAGACAAGGGTCCGTCACCTGGGTGAGCAGGGCAGAGACATGTGAGAATTCCCGTGTAGGCAGAGCTTAGACAAGTGTTACATCACATAGGTTATCAGTGCAGGCATAAGTCATAAAGACCCCTGTAGGCAGAGTGTAGACAAGAGTTCCCTCCCCAGGGTTATCAGTGCAGAGATGTGTCACAAAGCCCCTATAGGCAGAGCCTAGACAAGAGTTTCATCACTTGGTTGAACAGCTCAGATATGAGGCACAATGTCCATGTAGGCAGATCTATGACAAGTGTCCATCACCTGGGTGATCAGTGAAGAGATATGTATCAATGTACCCTGTAGGCAGTGCCTAGACAAGACCTGCACCACCTCAGAGATCAGTGCAGAAATATGTCACAAAGCATTCTGTAGGTGGTGCCTAGACAAGACTTGCATCACCTCAGAGATAAGTGCAGAGATATGTCACAATGCATTGTGTAGGCAAAGCCCATACAAGTCTTATATCACCTAGGTGATCAGTGCAGTGATATATGACAAAAATCCCTGTAGACAGAGCCTAGAAAGAGTTACATCACCTGGGTGATCAGTGCAGATATTTGACACAATGCCCCCATAGACAGAGCCTAGACAAGTCTTCCACCACCTGGGTGACCAGTGCAGAGATATGTCACAAATCCCCCTCTAGGCAGGGTATAGAGAAGAGTCCCATCACCTGGGTGATAAGTGAAGCGATATGTCACAATGCCCCCTGTAGTCAGAGCGTGGAGAAGAGTCGCATCACCTGTGTGATCAGTGCAGAGATATGTCACAATGTCGCCTGTAGGCAGAGCATAGAGAAGAGTTGCATCACCCGGGTGATCAGTGCAGTGATATGTCACAGTGTCACCTGTAAGCAGATCCTTGACAAGAGTAGAATCACCTGGGAGATCAGTGCAGAGATAATTCACTCTGCCCCCTTTGGGGAGAAGGTAGACAAGATTTACATCTCCTAGGTGATCAGTGAAGAGATTTGTCCAAATTCCCTGTAGTCAGTGCGTATAAAACGGTTACATCACCTAAGTGATCTGTGCAGAGACATGACACAAAGCTGCTGCAGGCAGAACTTAGAAGAGTTACATCACCTTGGTGATCAATGCAAAGGTATGTCACAAAGACCCTGTAGGCAAAGTCTAGACAATGGTTACACCACTTGGGTGATCAGCGGCAAGATATCTCACAATTCCCCTGTAGGCATAGCTTATACAACAGTTACATCACCTGGGTGATCCGTGCAGAGATATGCCACACTGCACCCATAGGCAGATTCGAGTCCAGATTCCGTCACCTGGTTGAACAGTGCAGAGACATGTGAGAATTCCCGTGTAGGCAGAGCGTAGACAAGTGTTAAATCACAAAGGTTATCATTGCAGGCATAAGTCATAAACCCCCTCTAGGCAGAGTGTAGACAAGTTTTCCCTCCCCAGGGTTTTCATTACAGAGATGTGTCACAAAGCCCTTCTAGGCAGAGCCTAGACAAGAGTTTCCTCACTTGCTTGATCAGTTCAGAGGTGTGCCACAATGTCCATGTAGGCAGATCTAAGACAAGTGTCCATCACCTGGGTGATCAGTGAAGAGATATGTTCCAATGTACGCTGTAGGCCGTGCCTAGACAAGACTTGCATCACCTCAGAGATCAATGCAGAGATATGTCACAAAGCATTCTGTAGGCAAAGCCCATAAAAGGCTTACATCACCTAGGTGATCAGTGCAGTGATATATCACAAAAATCCCTGTACACAGAGCCTTCAAAAGAGTAACATCACCTGGGTAATCAATGCAGATATTTGACACAATGCTCCCATAGACAGAGCCTAGATATTTATTCCAGCACCCGGGAGAACAGTGCAGATATATGTCACAAATCCCCCTCTAGGCAGAGTAGAGAGAAGAGTCCCGTCACCTGGGTGATCAGTGAAGCGATATGTCACAATGCCTGCTGTAGGCAGAGCATAGAAAAGAGTTGCATCACCTGGGTGATCAGTGCAGAGATATGTCACAATGTCCCCTGTAGGCGGAGCATAGAGAAGAGTTGCATCACCTGGGTGATCATTGCAGTGATATGTCACAATGTCCCCTGTAGGCCGTTCCTTGACAAGAGTGGAATAACCTGGGAGATCAGTGCAGAGTTATTTCACAATGCCCCCTTTAGGCAGAGGGTAGACAAGAGTTCCATCTCCTATATGATCTGTGAAGAGATTTGTCTAAATTCCCTGTAGGCAGTGTTCATGGAAGTGTGACATCACCTAAGTGATCAGTGCAGAGACATGTCACAAAGCTGCTGTAGGCAGAACTTAGATGAGTTGCATCACCTTGGAGATCAGTGCAAAGGTATGTCACAAAGACCCTGTAGGCAAAGCGTAGACAATGGTTACATCACTTGGGTGATCAGTGGCGGGTTATCACACAATTCCCCTATCAGCAAAGCTTATACAACAGTTACATCACCTGGGTGATCAGTGCAGAGATATGTCACACTGCCCCCATAGGCAGATCCGAGACAAGAGTCCGTCACCTGGGTGATCAGTGCAGAGACATGTGAGAATTCCCGTGTAGGCAGAGCCTAGACAAGTGTTTAATCACATAGGTTGTCAGTGCAGGCATAAGTCAAATAGCCCCCGATAGGCAGAGTGTAGACAAGAGTTCCCTCCCCAGGGTTATCAGTGCAGAGATGTGTCACAAATCCCCTATAGTCAGAGCCTAGACAAGAGTTTCATCACTTGGTTGATCAGTTCAGAGATGTGTCACAATGTCTATGTAGGCAGATCTAAGAAAATTTTCTATCACCTGGGTGATCAGTGAAGAGATATGTACCAATGTACCCTGTAGTCAGTGCCTAGACAAGACTTGCATCACCTCAGAGATCAGTGTAGAGATATGTCACAAAGCATTCTGTAGGCAATGCCCATGCAAGGCTTACATCACCTAGGTGATCAGTGCAGTGATATATCACAAAAATCCCTGTAGACCGAGCCTGGAAATAATTACGTAACTGGGTGATCAGTGCAGATATTTGACACAATGCCCCAATAGACAGAGCCTAGAAAAGACTTCCATAACCTGGGTGATCAGTGCAGAGATATGTCACAAATTCCCCTCTAGGCAGAGTATAGAGAAGAGTCCCATCACCTGGGTGATCAGTGAAGCGATATGTCACATTGCCCCCTGTAGGCACAGCATAGAGAAGACTTGCATCACCTGGGTGATCAAGGCAGAGATATGTCACAATGTCCCCTGTAGGCAGAGCATAGAGAAGAGTTGCATCACCTGGGTGATCAGTGCAGTGGTATGTCACAATGTCCCCGGTGGGCTGATCCTTGACAAGAGTGGAATCACATGGGAGATCACTGCAGATATATTTATCAATGCCCCCTTTGGGCAGTGGGTAGACAAGAGTTATATCTCCTACGTGATCAGTGAAGATATTTTTCCAAATTCCCTGTAGGCAGTGATTATAAAAGTTTTACATCACCTAAGTGATCAGTGCAGAGACATGTCACAAAGTTGTTGTAGGCAGAACTTAGATGAGTTACATCACCTTGGTGATCAGTGAAAAGGTATGTCACAAAGACCCTGTAAGCAAAGCCTAGACAATAGTTACATCACTTGGGTGCTCAGTGGCGAGATATCTCACAATTCCCCTATAGACAGAGCATATACAACAGTTACATCACCTGGGTGATCAGTGCAGAGATATGTCACACTGCCCCCATAGGCAGATCCGAGACAAGAGTCCGTCACCTGGGTGATCAGTGCAGAGACATGTGAGAATTCCAGTGTAGGCAGAGCCTAGACAAGTGTTACATCACATAGGTTATCAGTGCAGGCATAATTCATAAAGCCCCCTGTAGGCACAGTGTAGACAAGAGTTCCCTCCCCAGGGTTATCAGTTCAGAGATGTGTCACAAAGCCCCTATAGGCAGAGCCTAGACAAGAGTTTCATCACTTGGTTGATCAGTTCAGAGATGTGTCACAATGTCCTTGTGGGCAGATCTAAGACAAGTGTCCATCACCTGGGTGATCAGTGAAGATACATGTACCAATGTACCCTTTAGGCAGTGCCTAGACAAGACTTGCATCACATCAGAGATCAGTGTAGAGATATGTCACAAAGCATTCTGTAGGAAAAGCCCATTCAAGGCTTTCATCACCTAGGTGATCAGTGCATTGATATATCACAGAAATCCCTGTAGACAGAGCCTAGGAAAGAGTTACATCACCTGGGTGATCAGTGCAGATATTTGAAACAATGCCCCCATAGACAGAACCTAGACACGTCTTCCATCACCTGGGTTATCAGTGCAGAGATATATCACAAATCCCCTTCTAGGCAGAGTATGGAGAAGAGTCCCGTCACCTGGGTCATCATTGAAGCGATATGTCACAATGACCCCTGTAGGGAGAGCATATAGAAGAGTTGCATCATCTGGTTGATCAGTCAGAGATATGTCACAATGTCCCCTGTAGGCAGAGCATAGAGAAGAGTTGCATCACCTGTGTGATCAGTGCAGTGGTATGTCACAATGTCCCCTGTAGGCAGATCCTTGACAAGAGTGGTATTACCTGGGAGATCACTGGAGAGATATTTCACAATGCCCCCTTTGAGCAGAGGGTAGACAAGAGCTATATCTCCTAGGTGATCAGTGAAGAGATTTTTCCAAATTCCCTGTAGGCAGTGCTTATAAAAGTGTTACATCACGTAAGTGATCAGTGCAGAGACATGTCACAAAGCTGCTGTAGGCAGAACGTAGATGAGTTACATCACCTTGGTGATCAGTGCAAAGGTGTGGCGCAAAGACGCTGTAGGCAAAGCCTAGAAAAGAGTTACATCACTTGGGTGATCAGTGGCGAGATATCTCACAATTCCCGTATAGGCAGAGCATATACAAAAATTACATCACCTGGGTGATCAGTGTAGAGATATGTCACCCTTCCCCCTAGGCAGATCTGAGACAAGATTCCGTCACCTTGTTGATCAGTGCAGAGATATGTGATAATTCCCGGGTAGGCAGAGCCTAGACAAGTGTTACATCAGAGAGGTTATCAGTGCAGTCATAAGTCATAAAGCCCCCTGTAGGCAGAGTGTAGAAAAGAGTTCCCTCCCCAGGGTTATCAGTGCAGAGATGTGTCACAAAGCCCCTACAGGCAGAGCCTAGACAAGGGTTTCATCACTTGGTTGATCAGTTCAGAGATGTGTCACAATTTCCATGTAGGCGGATCTAAGACAAGTGTCCAACACCTGCGTGATCACTGAACAGATATGTACCAATATACCCTTTATGCAGTGCCTAGACAAGACTTGCAACACCTCAGAGATCAGTGCAGAGATATGTCACAAGGCATTCTGTAGTCAAAGCCCATACAAGGCTTATATCACTTAGGTGATCAGTGGAGTGTTATATCACAAAAATCTCTGTAGACCGCCTAGAAAAGAGTTACATCACCTGGGGGATCAGTGCAGATATTTGACACAATGCCCCCATACACAGAGCCTAGACAAGTCTTCCATCAGATGGGTGATCAATGCAGAGATATGTCACAAATCCCCCTGTGGGCAGAGTATAGAGAAGAGTCCTGTCACCTGGGTGATCAGTGCAGTGATATGTCAAAATGTCCCCTGTAGGCAGATCCTTGACAATTGTGGAATCACCTGTGAGATCAGTGCAGAGATATTTCACAATGCCCCCTTTGGGCAGAGGGTAGACAAGAGTTACATCTCCTAGGTGATCAGTGAAGAGATTTGTCTAAACTCCCTGTAGGCAGTGCTTATAAAAGTGTTACATCACCTAAGTGATCAGTGCAGAGACATGTCACAAAGCTGCTGTAGGCAGAACTTAGATGAGTTACATCACCTTGGTGATCAGTGCAAAGGTATGTCACAAACACCCTGTAGGCAAAGCCTAGACAATAATTACATCACTTGGGTGATCAGTGGCGAGAAATCTCACAATTCCCCTATAGGCAGAGCTTATACAACTGTTATATCACCTGGGTAATCAGTGCAGAGATATGTCACACTGGCCCCATAGGCAGATCCGAGACAAGAGTCCATCACCTGGGTGATCAGTGCAGAGACATGTGAGAATTCCCGTGTAGGCAGAGCCTAGACAAGTGTTACATCACATAGGTTATCAGTGCAGGCATAAGTCATAAAGCCCCCTGTAGGCAGAGTGTAGACAAGAGTTCCCCCCCCGGGGTTATCAGTGCAGAGATGCGTCAAAAAGCCCCTGTAGGCAGAGACTAGACAAGAGTTTCATCACTAGGTTGATCAGTTCAGAGATGTGTCCCAATGTCCATGTAGGCACATCTAAGAAAATTGTCCATCACCTGGGTGATCAGTGAGGAGATATGTACCAATGTACCCTGTAGGCAGTGCCTAGAAAAGACTTGCATCACCTCAGAGATCAGTGCAGAGATATATCACAAAGCATTCTGTAGGCAAAGCCCATACAAGGCTTACATCACCTAGGTGATCAGTGCGGTGATATATCACAAAAATCCCTGAAGACAGAGCCTTGAAAATAGTTACCTCACCTGGGTGATCAGTGCAGATATTTGACACAATGCCCCCATAGACAGAGCCTAGACAAGTCTTCCATCACCTGGGTGATCAGTGCAGAGATATGTCACAAATCTCCCTATAGGCAGAGTATAGAGAAGTGTCCCATCACCTGGATGATCAGTGAAGCGATATGACACTCTGCCCCTGTAGGCAGAGCATAGAGAAGAGTTGCATCTCCTTGGTGATCAGTGCAGAGATGTGTCACAATGTCCCCTGAAGGCAGAGCATTGAGAAGAGTTGCATGACCTGGGTGATCAGTGCAGTGATATGTCACAATGTCCCCTGTAGGCAGATCCTTGACAAGAGTGGAATCACCTGGGATATCAGTGCAGAGATATTTCACAATGCCACTTTTGGGCAGAAAGTAGACAAGAGTTACATCTCCTGGGTTATCAGTAAAGAGATTTGTCCAAATTCCCTGTAGGCAGTGCTTATAAAATTGTTACATCACCTAAGTGATCAGTGCAGAGATATGTCACAAAGCTGCTGTAGGCAGAACGTAGATGAGTTACATCACCTTGGTGATCAGTGCAAAGGTATGGCACAAAGACCCTGTAGGCAAAGCATAGACAATAGTTACATCACTTTGTTGATCAGTGGCGAGATATCTCACAATTCCCCTATAGGCAGAGCTTATACAACAGTTACATCACCTGGGTGATCAGTGGAGAGATATGTCACACTGCCCCAATAGGAAGATCCGAGACAAGAGTTCGTCATCTGGGTGATCAGTGCAGAGATGTGTGAGAATTCCCGTGTAGGCAGAGCCTAGACAAGTGTTACATCACATAGGTTATCAGTGCAGGCATAAACCATAAAGCCCCCTGTAGGCAGAGTGTAGACAAGAGTTCCCTCCCCAGGGTTATCAGTGCAGAGATGTGTCACAAAGACCCTATAGTCAGGGCCTAGACAAGAGTTTCATCAGTTGGTTGATCAGTTCAGAGATGTGTCACAATGTCCATGTATGCAGATATAAGACATGTGTCCCTCACCTGGGTGATGTAACTCTTCTCTTTGCTCTTCCTACAGGGGGCATTGTGACATATCGCTTCACTGATCACATAGGAGATGTAATTCTTTTCTACACTCTGCCGAAAGTGGGCATTGTGAAATATCTCTGCACTTGTCTCCCAGTTGATTCAACTCTTGTCAAGTATCTGCCTACAGGGTATATTGTGACATATCACTGCACTGATCACCCAGGTGATGCAACTCTTCTCTATGCTCTGCCTACAGGGTGCATTGTGACATATCACTTCACTGATCATCCAGGTGATGTAACTCTCTTCTAGGCTCTGTCTACAGGGATTTTTGTGATATATCACTGCACTGATCACCTAGGTGATATAAGCCTTGCATGGGGTTTGCCTACAGAATGCTTGGTGACATATCTCTGCACTGATCTCTGAGGTGATGCACGTCTTGTGTAGGCACTGCCTACAGAGTACATTGGTACATATCTCTTCACTGATCACCCAGGTGATGGACACTTGGCTTAGATCTGCCTACATGGAGATTGTGACACATGTCTGAATTGATCAACCAAGTGAGGAAACCCTTTTCTAGGCTCTGCCTATAAGGGCTTTGTGACACATCTCTGCACTGATAACCCTGGGGAGGGAACTCTTGTCTACACTCTGCCTACAGGGGGCTTTATGACTTATACCTGCACTGATAACCTATGTGATGTAACACTTGTCTAGGCTCTGCCTACGAGGGAATTCTCACATATCTCTGCACTGATCAACCAGTTGACGGACTCTTCTCTCGGATCTGCCTATGGGGGCAGTGTGACATATCTCTGCACTGATCACCCAGGTGATGCAACTCTTCTCTATGCTCTGCCTACAGGGGACATTGTGACATATCTCTGCACTTATCACCCACGTGATGCAACTCTTTATACTCTGACTACAGGGGGCATTCTGACATATCGCTTCACTGATCACCCAGTTGATGGACCCTTGTCTCGGATCTGCCTATGGGGGCAGTGTGACATATCTCTGCACTGATCACCCAAGTGATGTAACTGTTGTATAAGCTCTGCCTATAGGGGAATTGTGAGATATCTCGACAATGATCACCCAAGTGATGTAACTATTTTCTAGGCTTTGCCTACAGGGTCTTTGTGACATACCTTTGCACTGATCACCAAGGTGATGTAACTCATCTAAGTTCTGCATACAGCAGCTTTGTGACATGTCTCTGCACTGATCACTTAGGTGATGTTACACTTTTATAAGCACTGCCTACAGTGAATTTGGACAAATCTCTTCCTTGATCTCCCAGGAGATGTAACTCCTGTCTAACCTCTGCCCAAAGGGGGCATTGTGAAATATCTCTGCACTGATCTCCCAGGTGATTCCACTCTTTTCAACCATCTGGCTACACGGGATATTGTGACATATCACTGCACTGATCCCCCAGGTGTTGCAACACTTCTCTATGCTCTGCCTACAGGAGACATTGTGAGATATCACTGCACTGATCACCCAGATGATGCAACTCTTCTCTATGCTCTGCCTATAGGGGGCATTGTGACATATCGCTTCACTGATCACCCAGGTGATGGGACTCTTCTCTATACTCTGCCTAGAGGGGGATTTGTGACATATCTCTGCACAGATCACCCACGTGATGGCAGAATTTTCTAGGCTCTGTCAGTGGGGGCATTGTGTCAAATATCTGCACTGATCACCCAGGTGATGTAACTCTTTTCTAGGCTCTATCTACTGGGATTTTTGTTATATATCACTGCACTGATCACCTAGGTGATGTAAGATATGTATGGGCTTTGCCTTCAGAATGCTTTGTGATTTATCTCTGCAATGATCTCTGAGGTGATGCAAGTCTTGTCTAGGCACTGCCTACAGGGTACATTGGTACATATCTCTTCACTGATCACCCAGGTGATGGACACTTGTCTTAGATCTCCCTAAATGGACACTGTGACACATCTCGGAACTGATTAACCAAGTGATGAAACTCTTGTGTAGGCTCTGCCTATAGGGGCTTTGTGACACATCTCTGCACTGATAACCCTGGGGAGGGAACTCTTGTCTACTCTCTGCCTACAGGGTCTTTATGAATTATGCCTGCACTGATAACCTATGTGTTGTAACACTTGTCTAGGCTCTGCCTACACGGGAATTCTCACATGTCTCTGCACTGATAACCCAGGTGACGGATTCTTGTCTTGGATCTGCCTATGGGGGCAGTGTGACGTATCTCTGCACTGATCACCCTGGGGATGTAACTGTTGCATAAGCTCTGCCTATAGGGTAATTGTGAGATATCTCGCCACTGATCACCCAAGTGATGTCACTATTTTCTAAGCTTTGCCTACAGGGTCTTTGTGACATTCCTTTGCACTGATCAACAAGGTGATGTATCTCATCTAAGTTCTGCCTACAGGAGCTTTGTGAAATTCTCTGCATTGATCACTTAGGTGACGTAAGACTTTTAGAAGCACTGCCTACAGGAAATTTGGACAAATCTCTTCACTGATCACGTAGGAGATGTAACTCTTGTCTACCCTCTGCCCAAAGGGGGCATTGTGAAATATCTCTGCACTGATCTCCCAGGTGATTCCACTCTTGTCAAGGATCAGCTTACAGGGGACATTGTGACATATCACTGCACTGATCACCCAGGCGATGCAACTCTTCTCTATGCTCTGCCTACAGGCGACATTGTGACATATCTCTGCACTGATCACACAAGTGATACAACTCATCTCTATGCTCTGCCTACAGGGGGCATTGTGACATATCGCTTCACTGATCACCCAGGTGATGGGACTCTTCCCTATACTCTGACTAGAGGGGGATTTCTGACATATCTCTGCACTGATCACCCAGGTGATGGAAGACTTGTCTAGGCTCTGTCTATGGGGGCATTGTGTCAAATATCTGCACTGATCACCAAGGTGATGTAACTCTTTTCTAGGCTCTGTCTACAGGGATTTTTGTGATATATCGCTGCACTGATCACCTAGGTGATGTAAGCCTTGTATGGGCTTTGCCTACAGAATGCTTTGTGACGTATCTCTGCACTGATCTCTGAGGTGATGCAAGTCATGTCTAGGCACTGCCTTCAGGGTACATTGGTACATATCTCTTCACTGATCACCCAGGTGATGGACACTTGTCATAGAACTGCCTACATGGACATTGTGTCACATCTCTGAACTGATCAACCAAGTAATTAAACTCTTGTCTAGGCTCTGCCTATAGGGGATTTGTGACACATCTCTGCACTGATAACCCCGGGGAGGGAACTCTTGTCTACACTCTACCTACAGGTGGCTTTATGACTTAGGCCTGCACTGATAACCTAGGTGATGTAACACTTGTTTAGGCTCTGCCTACACGGGAATTCTCACATGTCTCTGCACTGATCACCCAGGTGACGGACTCTTGTCTCGGATCTGCCTTTGGGGGCGGTGTGACATATCTCTGCACTGATCACCCTAGTGATGTAACTGTTGTATAATCTCTGCCTATAAGGGAATTGTGAGATATCTCGACACTGATCACTCAAGTGATGTAACTATTGTCTAGGCTTTGCCTACAGGGTCTTTGTGACATACCTTTGCACTGATCACCAAGGTGATGTAACTCATCTAAGTTCTGCTTACAGCAGCTTTGTGACATGTCTCTGCACTGATCACTTAGTTGATGCAACAATTTTAGAAACACTGCCTACAGGGAATTTGGACAAATCTCTTCACTGATATCCTGGGAGATGTAACTCTTGTCTACCCTCTTCCCAAAGGTGGCATTGTGAAATATCTCTGCACTGATCTCCCAGGTGATTCCACTCTTGTCAAGGATCTGCCTACAGGCGACATTGTGACATATCGCTTCACTGATCACCCAGGTGATGGGACTCTTCTCTATACTCTGACTAAACGGGGATTTGTGACATATATCTGCACTGATATCCCAGGTGATGGAAGACGTGTCTAGGCTCTGTCTGTGGGGGTATTGTGTCAAATATCTGCACTGATTACCCAGGTGATGTAACTCTTTTCTAGGCTCTGTCTACAGGGATTTTTGTGATATTTAACTGCATTGATCACCTAGGTGATGTAAGACTCGTATGGGCTTTGCCTACAGAATTCGTTGTGACATATCTCTGCACTGATCTCTGAGGTGATGCAAGCCTTGTCTAGGCACTGCCTACAGGGTATATTGGTACATATCTCTTCACCGATCACCCAGGTGATGGACACTTGACTTAGATCTGCCTACATGGACATTGTGACACATCTCTGACCTGATCAACCAAGTGATGAAACTCTTGTCTACGCTCTGCCTATGGGGTTTTTGTGACACATCTCTGCCCTGATACCCTGGGGAGGGAACTGTTGTCTACACTCTGCCTACAGGGGTATTTATGACATATGCCTGCACTCATAACCTATGTGATGTAACAATTGTGTAGGTTCTGCCTACACGGGAATTCTCACATGTCTCTGCACTGATCACCCAGGTGATGGACTCTTTTCTCAGATCTGCCTATGGGGACAGTGTGACACATCTCTGCACTGATCACCCAGGTGATGTAACTGTTGTATAATCTCTGCCTATAGGGGAATTCTGAGATATCTTGCCACAGATCACCCAAGTGATGTAACTAATGTCTAGGTTTTGCCTACAGGGTCTTTGTGTCATACTTTGCACTGATCAAAAAGGTGATGTAACTCATCTAAGTTCTGCCAACAGCAGCTTATTATAATATATATTTTGTGTACTTTTTGATATTTTATATAATGTATATAATATGCATCTTGTGTACTATTTAATATTTTATATACATTATATAATATATATTTTGTGTAATTTGATATTTTATGTGCTGTATAGAATATATATTTTGTGTAGTTTTAGATGTTTTATGTACAATATATAATACATATATTGTGTACTTTTATATTTTATGTACAATATATAATACATATTTTCTGTAACTAGACATTTTATGTACAATATATAATACAAATTTTGGGTACTTTGATATTTTATGTAAAGTATATAATGTATATTTTGTGTACGTTGATATTTTATGGACAGTATATAATATGTAATTTGTGTAATTTGATATTTAATGTACAGTATATAATATATAATTTGAGTAGTTTTATATTTTATGTCCAGTATACAATATATATATTGTGTACTTTTATATTTTATGTAAAGTATACAATATATATCTTTTATACTTTTGTATATTATGTCCAGTATACAATATGAATTTTTTGTAATTTAATATTTTATGTACAGTACATAATCCATATTTTGTGTACTTTTATATTTTATGTACACTATATTATATATAGTGTGCTTTGATATTTTATTTACAGTATATAACTCTCATTGTGTACTTTGATATTTTATATACAGGATATAATACATAATTTGTGTACTTTTTGATATTTTACTTAGAAAATATAATATATATTTTGTGTAATTTGATATTTTATGTAAAATATATAATATATATTTTGTGTACTTTGATATTTTATCTACAATATATACTATATTTTGTGCAATTTTTAAATTTTATGTGGAATATATAATATATATTTTGTGTAGTTTCATATATTGTGAACAATATATAATATATATTTTGTGTATTTTTGATATTTATGTAATGTATATAATATATACCTTGTGTAATTTTTGATATTTTATGTACAGTATATAATATATATTTTGTGTAATTTGATATTTTATGTACAGTATATAATATATGTTTTGTCGGGTTAGATATTTTATGTACAGTATATAATAAATACTTTGTACTTTGATATATTATCTACAGTATATTATATATATAGTGTACATTCATATTTTATGTAGAGTATATAATATGTATTTTGTGTACTTTGATAATTTATGTACAGGATATAATATATATTGTGTGTGCTTTGATATATTATGTACATTATATTATATATCTTTTGTGTACTTTGATATTTAATGTACAGTACATAATACATATTTAGTGTACTTTCATATTTTATGTACATTATCTTGTATATGATTGTGTATTTTGATATTTTATGTACCGTATATAAGATAAAATTTGTGTTCTTTGATATTTTATGTGCAGTGTATAATATATATTTTCTGTATTTTGATATTTTCTGTACACTAAATAATATATATTTGCGTACTTTGATATTTTATGTACAGTATAAAATATATATTTTGTGTACTTTGCTATTTTATGTACAGTATATAATATATATTGTACATAGTTTGATATTTTATGTACACTATAAAATACATATTTTGTGTACTATGATATTTTATTTAAAATATATAATACATATTTTGTGTATTTTGATGTTTTATGTACAATATATAATACATATTTTCTGTACTTTGATAATATATGTACAATACATAATGCGTATTTTGTATATTTTCAAACTTTATTTACAGTATATAATATATATTTTGTGTCCTTTTTGATATTTTATGTAGAAAATACAATACATATTTTGTGAAATTTGATATTTTATCTATAATATATATTATATATTTTGTGTACTTTCATATGTTATGTACAATATTTAATATATACTTGGTGTGATTTTTGAAATTTTTTGTACAATATATAATATATATTTTGTGTTCTTTCATATATTATGAACAGTATATAATATATATTTTGTGTACTTTTTGATATTTTATGTACTGTATATAATATATATCTTGTGTACTAATTGATATATTACATACATTATATAATAAATATTTCGTGTACTTAGATATTTTATGTAGAGTATATAGTACATATTTTGTGTAAATGATATTTTATGTACAGTGTTTTATATATGTTGTGTACTTTCATATTTTATGTACAGTATGTAGTATATATTTTGTGTAATTTGATATTTTATGTACAATGCATAATACATGTTTTGCATATTTGATATTTTATGTACAGTATACAGTACACATTTTGCATAATTTGATATTTAATGTATATTTCATGTACAGTTTATAATATATATTTTTGGTACTTTGATGTTTTATGTAGAGTATATAATATGTATTTTGTGTACATTAATATGTTATGTACAGTATATAATATATATTTTGTGTACTTTGATATTTTATGTACACTTTATAATATATATTTTGTGTACTTTGATATTATCTGTGCAATACATAATACATTCGGGGTGTACTTTGATATTTTATGTATAATATATATAAATGTTTTGTTTGCATTGATAATTTATATACAGTAAATAATATATATTTTGTGTACTTTGATATTTTACTTAGAGTATATAACACTTATTGTGTGTACTTTGATATTTTATGTACAGTATATAATAAATATTTTGTGTAATTTGATATTTTATGTACAGTATATAATGCATATTGTGCATAATTTAATATTTAAAGTACAGTATATAATATATATTTTGTGTACTTTAACATTTTATGTACAGTATATAATATATATTTTGTGAACTTTCATATTTTATGTACTGTGCATAACATATATTTTGTGTACTTTCTGATATTTTAAGTAGTATGTATAATGTATATTGTGTACTTTGATATATTTTTCACAGTATATAATATATATTTTGTTTACTTTGATATTTTATGTACAGTATATAATATGCATTTTGTGTAAACGGTAATTTCATACGTATATATAATATATGTTTTGTGTATTTTGATATTTTATGCACAGTATACAATACATATTTTGTGTACTTTGATACTTTATGTATAGTGCATAATATATATTTTGTGTACTTTGAGATTTTATGTACAGTATATAATATGTATTTTTTGTATTTTGATATTTTATATACAGTATGTAATATATATTTTGTGTACTTTGATATTTTATGTATAGTGCATAATATATATTTTGTGTACTTTGATATTTTAGGTTCAGTATATAATATATAATTTGTGTACTTTGTTATTTTATGTACAGAAAATAATGTATATTTTGTGTACTTTGATATTTTATGTACAGTATATAATACATATTTTGTGTACTTTGACATTTTAAGTACAGTATATAATGTATATTTTGTGTACATTGATATTTTATGTACAGTATATTATATATTGTGTATTTTGATATTTTATGTGCAGTATATAATATATATTTTGTATTTTGATGTTTTATGTACAGTATATAATAAATATTTTGTGTAGTTTGATATTTATGTTCAGTATATAATATATATTTTGTTCACTTTGATATTTTATGTCCAATACATAATATACATTTTGTGTACTTTGATATTTTATGTATTGTAAATAATGTATATTTTGTGTAATGTGATATTTTGTGTACAGTATATAATATACATTTTGTGTACTTTGATATTTTATGTACAGTATATAATATATATTTTGTAGACTTTGATATTTTATGTACAGTATACAATATATGTTTTCTATACTTTGATATTTTATGTGCAGTATATTATATATTTTGTGTACTTTGATATTTTATGTACAGCATATAATATATATTTTGTGTACTTTGATATTTCATGTACAATGTATAATATGAATTTTATGTACTTTTATATTTCATGTACAATGTATAATAAGTATTGTGTATACTTTAATATTTCATGTACAATGTATAATATGTATTTTGTGTACTTTGATATTTCATATACTATGTATGATATGTATTTTGTGTACTTTGTTTATTCATGTAAAATATATAATATGTATTTTGTGTACTTTGATATTTCATGCACAATGTATAATATGTATTTTGTGTACTTTGATATTTCATGTACAATGTATAATAAGTATTTTGTGTACTTTGATATTTCATGTACAATGTATAATATGTATTATGTGTACTTTTATATTTCATGTACAATGAATAATATGTATTTTGTGTACTTTGATATTATATGTACTATGTATGATATGTATTTTGGGTATTTTGAAATTTTACATACAATATATAATATGTATTTTGTGTACTTTGATATTTTATGTACAATATATAACATGCATTTTGTGTACTTTGATATTTTATGTACAGAATATAACATAAATTTTGTGTACTTTTTGATATTTTATGTACAGTATAAAATACATACTTTGTGTACTTTGATATATTATGTATAGTATATAATATATATTTTGTGTAGTTTGATATTTTATGTACTCTATATAATATATATTATGTGTATTTTGACATTTTGGATACAATACATAATATATATTTTGTGTATGTTGGTATTTTAAGTACAATATATTTTATATAGAGTACATAAAACATATTTTGTGTAGTATGATATTTTATGTTCATTATATAATGTATATTTTGTGTACTTTGATACTTTATGTACAGTATATGCTAAATATTTTGTGTACCTTTATATTTCATGTACAGTATAAAATATATATTTTGTGTACATTTTGATATTTTTTATACAATATATAATAAATATTTTGAGTACTTTGGTATTTTGTGTACAGAATATAATATATATTTTGTGTACAATGTTATTTTATTTGCAGTATATAATATATATTACGTGTACTTTGATATTTTATGTATAGTATATAATATGTATTCTGTGTAAATGATATACTTTCATATTTTATATACAGTATGTGATATATTTTGCATTCTTTGATATTTTATGAACAGTATGTAATATATATTTTCTGTACTTTGATATTTTATGTACAGTATATTATATATATCTTGTGTACCTTATATTTTATGTACAGTATATTATATATAGTACTTTGATATTTTATGTACAGTATATAATATATATTGTGTAGTTTGATATTTTATGTACTTTATATAATACCTATTTTGTGAAATTTGATATTTTATGTACAATACATAACACATACTTTGTGTACTTCGATATTTTATGTACTGTATATAATGTACATATTGTGTACTTTTTGATATTTTGTGTACAGTATATAATACATATTTTGTGTAGTTTGATATTTTATGTATAACATATAATACATATTTTGTGAAAATGATATTTTATATAGAGTATATAATACATATTTATTGTACTTTTTGATATTTTATGTAGAATATATAATATTTATTGTGTACCTTTATATTTTATGTACAGTATATAATATGTATTTTGTGTACATGGATATTTTATGTACAGTATATAATATGCATATTGTGTAAATTATATTTTACATACAGTATGTTATGTATATTTTCTTTACTTTGAAATTTTAAGCACAGTATATTATATATATTTTTTGTACTTTGATATTTTATGTACAATAGATAATACATATTTGGTGTACTTTGATATTTTATGTACAATATATAATACATATTTTGTGTACTTTGATATTTTATGTACAATATATAATACATAATTTGTGTACCTTGATATTTGGTGTACAATATATAATGTATATTTTGTGTACTTTGGTTTTTTGGTATAATATTTAATAAATATTTTGTGTACTTTGATATTTTGTGTATAATGTATAATACATAATTTGTGTACTTGTATATTTTATGTACAGTATATAATACATATTGTGTGTACCTTGATATTTTATGTACAGTATTTACTACATATTTTGTGTACTTTGATATTTTTTGTGCATAATAAAATAGGTATTTTGCATTCTTAGATATTTTCTTTGCAGTATATCATACATATTTTGCATACTTTGATATTTAATGTGCAGTATGTAATACATAATTTGCGTACTTTGATATTTAATGCACAGTATATTATATATATTTTGAATACTTTGATATTTTATGTACAGTATATAATACATATTTTGTCTACTTTGATATTTTATGTACATTAAATAATATATATTTTTTGTACTTTGATATTTCATGTACAGTATAAAATATATACTTTGTGTAAATGAAATGTTATGTACAGTATATAATATATATTTTGTGTACTTTCATATTTGATGTACAGTATATAATATATATTGTGTACTTTGATATTTTATGTACAATATATAATGTATATTTTGTGTAATTTTTGAAATTTTATGTACAATATGTAATATATATTTTCTGTACTTTCATAAATTATGAACAATATATAATATATATTTTGTGTACTTTTTAATATTTAATGTACTGTATATAATATATATCTTGTGTACTATTTGATATATTAAGTACAGTATATAATACATATTTTGGGTAAATGATATTTTATGTATGGAATATAATATATATTTTGTGTACTTTCATAATGTATGTACACTGTAAAATATATATTTTGGTAAATTTGATATTTTATTTACAGTACATAATATACACTTTGTGTACTTTGATATTTTATGTACAGTATATAATACATATTTTTTGTATTTTGGTATTCTTGTACAATATACAATACATATTTTGTGTACTTTGATATTTTTTGTGAAATATATATTTTGTATACTTTGATATTTTATCTACAGTATAAAATATATATTTTGTGTACTTTGATATTTTATGTACAGTGTACAATACGTATTGTGTGTACTATGATATTTTATGTACAGTATATACTATATATTTTGTGTAGTTTGATATTTTATGTACTGTATATAATTTATATTTTGTGTACTTTGATATTTTATGTACATTCTACATTATATAATTTGTGTAGTTTGATATTATATGTACACAATTTAAAATATATTTTGTGTAATTTGATATTTCATGTACAATATATAATACATATTTTTTGTACTTTGATATTTTATTTTGAATATATAATACATATTTTGAGTAATTTTGATAGTTTATCTACAACATATAATATAAATTTTGTGTACTTTCATATTTTATGTGCAGTATATAATATATAGATTTTCTACCATGATATTTTATGTATAGTATGTAATATACATTGTGTACTTTGATATTTTATGTACAGTATGTAATATATATTTTGTGTAATTTCATAGATTATGTACAGTATATAAGAAACATTTGGTGTACTTCGATAGTTTCTGTACAGTGTATAAGATTCATTTGGTGTACTTTGACAGTTTATGTACAGTGTATCATTTACATTTGGTGAACTTTGATATTTTATGTACAGTGTATAAGTTACATTTGGTGTTTTATCAAATGTATAAGATACATTTGTGTACTTTGATATTTTATGTACAGTATATAATACATATTTTGTGTACTTTGATATTTTTTGTACAATATACAATACAAATTTTGTGTACTTTCATATTTTATGTACAATATACAATACATATTTTGTGTACTTTGATATTTTAACTACAGTATACAATATATATTTTGTATATTTTATCAAATGTATAAGATACATTTGATATTTTATGTATAGTGTAGAATATGTGTTTGGTGCACTTTGATATTTTATGTACAGTGTAGAATATACAGTAGTTGTAGCTTGATATTTTATGTAATGTATAGAATATATATTTGGTGTAATTTCATATTTTATTTAAGTTATAGAATATATATTTGGTGTACTTTGATATTTTATGTACAGTATAGAATCTATATTTGGTGTAACTTGATATTTTATGTACAGTGTAGAATATATATATGGTGTACTTTGATATTTTATGTGCAGTATGTAATATATATTTGGTTTGCTTTGATATTTTATGTACACTATAGAATACATATTTTGGGTACTTTGATATTTTATGTACAGTATAGATATACGTTATGGGTATTTTGATATTTTATGTACAGTATAGAATGTATATTTTGGGTACTTTGATATTTTATGTGAAGTATTGAATATATATTTTGGGTATTTTGATATTTGATGTAGAGTATAGTATATATAATTTGAGTACTTTAATAATTTATGTACAGTATAGAATATATATTTGGTGTACTTTGATATTTTATGTACAGTATATAATATATATTTTGGGTACATTGATATTTTATGTACAGCATTGAATATATATTTTGTGTATTTGATATTTTACACACAGTATAGTATATACATTTTGGGTACTTTGATATTTTATGCACAATATAGAATATATGTTTTGGATATTTTAATATTTCATGCACAGTATAGAATATATACTTTGGGTACTTTGATATTTTATGTACAGTATAGAACATATATTTGTGGTAATTTGATTTTTATGTACAGTATAGAATATATATGTGGTGTACTTTGAAATTTTATGTAGAGTATAGAATATATATTTGGTGTACTTTGATATTTTAGTACAGTATAGAATATATATTTGGTGTAATTTGATAATTTATGTACCGTATATAATATATATTTGGTGTACTATAGTATTTTATGTACAGTATAGAATATATATTTGGTGTACTTTGATATTTTATGCACAGTATATAAGATATATTTCAAGTACTTTGATATTTTATGCACAGTTTACAAAATACATTTTGGGTACTTTGATATTTTATGTACAGTATAAAATATATATTTTGTGTACTTTGATATTTCATGTACAGCATAGTATGTGTATTTGGTGTACTTTGATATTTTATGTACAGTATAGAATATATATTTGTTGTAATTTGATATTATATGTACAGTATATAATACATATTTGGAGTACTTTGATATTTTATGTACAGTATAGAATATACATTTTGGGTACTTTGATATTTTTTGTAGAGTATAGAGTATATATTTTGGGTATTTTTATATTTTATGTACAGTATTGAATATACATTTTGGGTTCTTTGATATTTTATATACAATATAGAATATATAGTTTGTGTATATTGATATATTATTAACAGTACATAAAATATCGTTTGGACACTGATATTTTATGTACAGTTCATAATATATAGTTTGCATACTTTTATATTTAATGTACAGTACATAATATATATTTAGGGTGCTTTGATATTTTATGCACAGTACATAATATATATTTTGGGTACTTTGATATTTTATCTACATTATTTTATATGTTTTGTGTACTTTGATATTTTACATACAGTGTATAATATATATTTTGTGTACATTGATATTTTATGTACAGTAGATAATGTATATTTTGTGTTCTTTGATATTTTATGTACAGTATGTAATGTATATTTTGTGTACTTTGATATTTTATGTACAGTATATAATATCTAATTTGTGTATTTTGATATTTTATGTACAATATATAATATATAATTTGTGATTTTGATACTTTATGTACACTATTTAATATACATTTTGTATAATTTGATATTGAATGTAGAATATATAAAACATATTTTGTGTAGTTTTTTATATTTTATGTACAATATATAATATAAATTTTGTGTACTTTCATATTTTATGTACAGTATATGATATATATTTTGTGTACCTTGATATTTTATGTGCAGTATGTGATATATATTTTGTGTACTTTGATATTTTATGTACAGTATGAAATGTATATTTTGTGTACTTTGATAGTTTATGTATAGTATATAAGAAACATTTGGTGTACTTTGATAGTTTATAAACAGTGTATAAGACACATTTGGTGTACTTGGATAGTTTACATACAGTGTATAATATACATTTCGTGTACTTTGATACTTTATGTACAGTGTATAACATATATTTGGTGTACTTTGATAGTTTATGTAGAGCGTATAAGATACATTTGGTGAGCTTTGATAGTTTCTGTACAGAGTATAAGATACATTTGGTGTACTTTGACATTTTATGAACAGTGTATAAGACACATTTGGTGGAGTTTGATAATTTATGTTAGTTTTTAAGACATATTTGGTGAACTTTGAAATTTTATTTACAGTGTATAAGACATACTTGGTGTACTTTGAAGTATTATGTACAATGTATAAGACATATTTTGCATACTTTGATATTTTATGTACAGTGTATAAGACATATTTGGTGTACTTTGATATATTATGTACAGTGTATAAGACATATTTGGTGTACTTTGATATATTATGTACAGTGTATAAGACATATTTGTTGTATTTTGGTATTTTATATATAGTGTATAAGACACACTTTGGTGTACTTTGATATATTATGTACAGTGTGTAAGACATATTTGGTGTACTTTGGTATTTTATTTAGAGTGTAAAAGACATATTTGGTGAACTTTGATATTTTATGTAGAGTGTATAAGTAATATTTGGTGTACTTTGATATTTTATGTACAGTATAGAATATATATTAGATGTACTTTGATATTTTATGTGTAGTATATAATATCTATTTGGTGTAGTTTGAAATTTTATATACAGTGTAGAATATATATTTGGTATACTTTGATATTTTATGTACAGTATAGAATATATATTTGGTGCACTTTGATATTTTATGTTCAGTGTATAATATATATATGCTGTACTTTGATACTTTACGTACAGTATAGAAAATATATTTGGTTAACTTTGATATTTCACATACACTATAAAATATATATTTTGGGTACTTTGATATTTTATGTACATTATAAAAATATATTTTGGGTACTTTGATAATTTATGTACAGTATAGAATACATATTTTGGATGCTTTGATATTTTATATAAATTATTGAATATATATTTTGGGTACTTCGATATTTTATGTAGGATAAAGAATATATATATTGGGTACTTTGATATTTTATGTACAGTATAGAATATATATTTGGGGTACTTTGAAATTTTATGTGCAGTATAAAATACATATTTTGGGTACATTGATATTTTATACACAGTATAGAATATGCGTTTTCGGTACTTTGATATTTTATGCACTGTACAGAAAATATGTTATGAGTACTTTGATAATTGATGCACAATATAGAATATATGTTTTGGAAATTTTGATATTTTATGTACAGTATAGAATATATACTTTGGGTAATTTGATATTTTATATACAGTATAGAATATATACATTGGGTATTTTGATATTTTATGTACAGTATAGAATATATATGTGGTTTACTTTGATATTTTATGTACAGTATAGAATATATATTTGATGTACTTTGATATTATAGAACATTATAGAATATGTATTTGGTGTAATGTGATGATTTATTTACCGTGTAGAATATATATTTGGTGTACCATGATATTTTATATACAGTATAGAATATATATTTGGTGTACATTGATATTTTATGCACAGTATAGAATACATATTAGGTGTACTTTGATATTTTCTGCACAGTATAGAATATATATTTTGGGTATTTTGATATTTTATGCACAGTTTAGAATATATATTTTGGGTACTTTGATATTTTATGTAGAGTATAGAATATATATTTGTTGTACTTTAATATTTTAGGTACAGCATAGTATATATTTTTTGTACTTTGATATTTTATGTGCAGTATAGAATGTATACTTGGTGTACTTTGATATTTTATGTACAGTATAGAATATATGTCAGCTGTACTTTGATATTTTACATACAGAATAGAACATATATTTTTGGTACTTTAATATTTTATGTACAGTATAGAATATATATTTTTGGTACTTTGATATTTTATGTATAGTATAGAGTATATATTTTGGGTATTTTGATATTTTATGAACAGTATTGAATATATATTTTGGGTTCTTTGATGTTTTATATACAATATAGAATATATAGTTGTGTACTTTGATATTTTATTAACAGTACATAATATATCATTTGGGTACTTTGATATTTTAGGTACAGTACACAATACATAGTTTTGGTACTTTGATATTTAATGCACAGTACATAATACATATTTAGGGTACTTTTATATTTTATGCACAGTACATAATACATATTTTGGGTGCTTTGATATTTTATCTACATTATGTTACATATTTTGGCTTCTTTGATATTTTATGTACAGTATAAAACATATATTTTGGTTACTTTTATATTTTATGTATAGTATAGAATATATATTTTGTGTACTTTGATATTTTATGTACAGTATAGAACATATATTTTGGGTACTTTGATATATTATGTACAGTATAGAATATATATTTTGGGTAATTTGATATTTTATGTACAGTATCGAATATGTATTTTGGGTACTTTCACATTTCATGTACAGTATAGAATATATATTTTGGGTACACTGATATTTCATGTACAGTTTAACATACATATTTTGTGTATTTTGATATTTTATGCACAGTATAGAATATATATTTTGGGTAATTTGATATTTTATGCACAGTATAGAATATATATTTTGTGTACTTTGATATTTTATGTACAGTATAGAATATGTATTTTCGGTATTTTGATATTTTATGTACAGTATAGAATATATAGTTTGAGTACTTTGATATTTTATTTACAGTGTAGAATATATAGTTTCAGTACTATGAAATTTTATGTACTGTACATAATATATAGTTTCTGTACTTTGATATATTATGTACAGTAGATAATATATAGTTTGGGTAATTTGATATTTTATGTACAGTACACAATATGTGTTTTGGGTACTTTGAAATTGTATGTTCAGAATATAATATATAATTTGTTTATTTTGATATTTTATGTATGGTATAGAATATATATTTTGGGTACTTTTATGTACAATAGAGAATATATATTTTGGATAGTTTGACGTTTTTTGTACTGTATGCAGTATACATTTTGGGTACTTTCATATTTTAACTACAGTATAGAATATATATTTTGGGTACTTTTATATTTTATGTACAGTAGAGAATATATATTTGGTGTAATTTGGTATTTTATGTACAGTATAGAATATATATTTTGTGCACTTTGATAATTTATGTAGAGATTATAATACATATTTTGTGTACTTTGATATTTTATGTACAGTATATAACACATATTGTATATACTTTGATATTTTATGCACAGTACATAATATATATTTTGTGTACTTTGATATTTTATGCACAGTACATAACACATATTTTGTAGACTTTTTTATTTTATGTACAGTCCATAATACATATTTTGTGTGCTTTGATATTGTATGTACAGTACATAATACATATTTTGTGTGCTTTGATATTTTATGTAGAGTACATGTACATATTTTGGGTGCTTTGATATTTTATCTACAGTACATAACACATATTTTGTGTGCTGTGATATTTTATGTACAGTACATTATACATATTTTGTTTGTTTTGGTATTTTATGCACAGTGTATAACACATATTTTGTGTACTTTGATATTTTAAGTACAGTATATAACACATGTTTTGTGTACTTTGATATTTTATGTACGGTATAAAACACATTTTGTGTGTTCTTTGATGTTTTATGTACAGTATGTAACACATATTTTGTGTACTTTGATATTTTATGTACAGTATATAATAGATATTGTGTGTACTATGATATTTTATGTACAGTATATAATATATATTGTGTGTACTTTGATATTTTATGTACAGTATATAATACATATTGTTTGTCCTTTTATATTTTATGTACAGTATATAATACTCATTGTGTGTACATTGATATTTCATGTACAGTACATAATACATATTGTGTGTTCATTGATATTTTATGTGCAGTAAATAATACCTATTTTGTGTAGTTTTATATTTTATGTACAGTACATAATACATACTTTGTGTACTTTGATATTATATGTACAGTTCAAGATACATATTTTGTGTACTTTGGTATTTAAAGTACAGTACATAATACATATTTTGTGTACTTTGATATTTTATGTAAAGTACATAATACATATTTTGTGTACTTTGATATTATATGTACAGTACTTAATACATATTTTGGGTACTTTGTCATTTTATGTACAGTACTTAATACGTATTTGGTGCACTTTGATATTTTCTGTGCAGTAAATAATACATATTTTGTATAATGTGATATTTTCTGTAAAGTACATAATACTTATTTTGTGTACTTTGATATTTTATGTACAGTACATAATACGTATTTTGCAAACTTTGATATTTTATATACAGTATATAATACATATTTTGTGTACTTTGATATTTTATACCTAGTACATAATACATATGTTGTGTACTTTGCTATTTTATGTACACTACATAATACATATTTTGTGTACTTCGATATATTATGTACAGTATATAATACATATTTGGTGTGCTTTGATATTTTATGTACAGTATAGAAGATATATTTGGTGTACTTTGATATTTTATGTACAGAATAGAAGATATATTTGGTGGACTTCGATATTCTATATACAGTATAGAATATATATTTGGTGTATTTTCATATTTCAGTAGAGTATATGAGATATATTTGTTGTACTTTGATATTTTGTGTACAGTATAGAAGATATATTTGTTGTACTTTGACATTTTATGAACAGTATAGAAGATATATTTGGTGTACTGTGATATTTTTGGTAGAGTATATAATACATAGTTTCTGAATTTGATATTTTATGTACAGTATATAATACATATATGGTGTACTTTGTTATTTTATGTACAGTATATAGTACATATTTGGTGTAATTTGATATTTTATGTACAGTACAAAATACATATTTGGTGTACTTTGATATTTTATGTACAGTATATAATACATATTTGGTGTACTTGGATATTTTATGTACAGTAAAAAATATTATGTACATTATACAGTACTGGTTTTGTTTACTATATTTTATGTACAGTAAATAATACATATTTTGCATGCTTTGATATTTTATTTACAGTATATAAAACATGTTTCACTCACAATGACATTTTATGTACAGTATATAATACATATTGTGTGTACTTTGATATTTAATGTACAGTATAAAATACATATTTTGCATATTTTGATATTTTATGTACAGTATATTATACGTATTTGGTGTATTTTGATATGTTATATACACTAAATAATACATATTTTGCATAGTTTCATATTTTATCTACAGTATATAATTCACATTTTGTGTACTTTGATATTTTATGTACAGTGTAAAATACATATTTTGAGTACTTTGATATTTTATGAGCAGAATAGAATACATATTTTGGGTACTTTGATATTTTATGCACTGTATAGAATATATATTTTGGGTACTTTGATATTTTAAGCACAGTATAGAGTATATATTTTGGGTACTTTGATATTTTATGTACAGTATAGAATATATTTTTGGTGTACTTTGATATTTTATGTACAGTGTAGAATATATATTTGGTGTACTTTGATATTTTATGTGCGGTATAGAATATATATTTGGTGTACTTTGATACTTTATATGAGGTATAGAATATATATTTGGTATAATTTGATATTATATGTACAGTATAGAATATATACTTGGGGTCCTTTGATATTTTATGTACAGTATAGAATATATATCTTGGATACTTTGATATTTTATGTACAGTACAGAATATATATTTAGGGACTTTGATATTTTATGTACAGTATTGAATATATATTTTGTGTACTTTGATATTTTATTATGATATTTATTATATTATATAGTAAACATTATTTATTATATAATATGTTATACATATGATATTCTATATTACTTTTTATATCATATATTATGTGTTTTATATTATATATTATATATAATATGTTATTATATTATATATAATTATGCATATAATTGTATAATTATATGCATAATTATATATTATATGTAAAATTATATATTATGTTATATGTAATAATTTTATATTATCACATGTATTATTTTGTATATTATAATAACTTATCATTATATATTATATTATACATAATATATTATATATAATATGAGGATGCAGGATGTAAAAGAAAATTATATATATGTTATACATAATATTTATATATATTACATTATATAAATAATATATATGTATACACAAGTATATGTGTATATATATATATATATATTTGTGGTTGCCCTATTTCCCATCTCATAACTTATTTTAAGAAGTACAGCATAGTAATACGTGGGCTTGGGATTCAGTTTTTGAAACAAAACACTGAGCCTTCAATGACCTTCCTGTGCATGTGAAAGCACTCCTGACTGCCTGGCAGCAGTTGGACCTCACAATGTGGATTGTGCCTTCACCCTGGAATGTGTATGCACTATCGCCGTGGTGATGGGATTAGGGATCTCCTGCCCTTGCTCCTAAGTGTCACTGTCTGTGCTGAGTTTTTCAAAGCTTAGAGCAGATTGAACCTTTGTGGTTTCATTTTCCCTGATTTTGATTTTTCTCATGTGGAACCTGTGTTTCTGTATTCAAGGTATGTTCATACTGGCCTGTCGAATGTAAACTCTTCAGATTATTAGTTAGTGCTTTCTAAATATGTTATTTAAAACATTATCCTCTGTGTTTTCCATATGCAGTTATCTATATGTTTCATGTTTATGTTTTATTCCTCAATTTATATATTTGATTATTGTACCAAGCAGAGTACCTTTGAAATTTTTCTTCATTTAAAAAATATGTATCTTGTCTCAGGCCTCTAATCCCAGCAATTTGGGAGGCCAAGGCAAGAGGATCACAACGTGAGGAGATCAAGACCATCCTGGCCAATACTGTGAAATCCTGTCTCTACAAAAACTAAAAAAAATTAGCCAGGCATGGTGGCAGCAGGAGTAGTCCCAGTATGGTGTAGTCCCAGCTACCTGGGAGGCTGAGGAAGGACAATCGTTTGAACCCGTGAGGCAGAGGTTGCAGTGAGCAAAGATGGTGCCATTTCACCCCATTCTGTGCAACAGAACAAGACTCGGTCTAAAAACAATTATTTAAATAATATAAATCATATATATGCACTATATATTATAAAATATGTTATATCTAACATATTGTATAATATAAAATATCTCATAATATACATAAAAATACTATATCATATTATATATTATATTATATGTATTATATATTACATATAATATATAATATATAATATTTATTTTATGACATTATATATTACATATAAGATATATTATTTATATTATATATAATATATGTAATATATATTATATATTTTATCTAATATATATGTGTATTATATAATGATCTATCATATATATTATATTTTACGATATGTATATAATATCTATTATATATTATATATGATATATAATTTATTATGTATATTATGTATTCTTTATTATATATATAATATATAATATATTATATATTAAATGTACCATATATAAAATATAAAATATATACATTGTATATAATATGTTAAACAAAATATAGAATATATTATATAATATTTAAATTATATATTATATGATATGTAAATAATATATTACAAGTAATATATGCCATCTATAATAAATAATATATATAACAGGTATTATATAACATATAAAATATGTAATATAATGTAAGATGTATATTATAAGATATATGGTACATTTTATGATATATGATATATAATATATAATTTATGCCATATAATATATAATACATGATATATAATATAATATATGCTATAAATTATATAATATAAGCTACATATCATACAACATATGATATAAATTTTATATGACATATTGATATATATGATTGATATTATATTACATAAAACATGTAATAAATGATATATAACATATAATATATATATTATATAGAATATATGATATATGTAATCTATGACACATATTTTATATAGTATATGATATATATTAAATGATTGATATTATATATGATATATGATATATATTATATATGTTATATATAATACATAATTATATAATATTCTATTATATATGAGTATATTTTATATTATATATAACATATCTTAATATATAGCATATCACTATATATTATACATAATATATCATAATATATTTTATATTATATTATTACTATACATATTGTAATATATTATAAAATATTTAATCTAATATATGTCATATATAATATTTTAATATATAATATATAATTATATAATATATTGTATGTTACATAATATATAATATCTAATATATAATATACCATATATTTTATAATATTTAATATCTTATATATTATGTATAATATATTACATATTATATGTAATACGTAATACATTACATATTCTATTGTATATTAAATATTATATATTATATAATGTGTTATACATATGATATTCTATATTATATAATATATTATATATAAGATATGATATATTTTATATATTATATATTATTATATTATATATAATTATATATATTTATTCAATTATATATAATTATATATTATGTTATATATAATATTTATATATTACTGTATGTATTAAATTGTATATAATAATAATGTGTCATTATATATTTATTATGCATAATATATTATATATAATATAAGGATGCAGGGTGTAAAAGTATATTATATTTAGGTTATACTTATTATATATGTTGTGTATATTAAATTATATATAACTATATATATATTACACACATATATATATATTTTGGGGTGCCCAATTTCCCATGTCATAACTTACTTTAAGAAGTACAGCATAGTAACGTCTGAAATTGGGATTCAGCTTTTGAAACAATACACTGAGTATTCAATGACTTTCGTGTACCTGTGAAAGCACTCCTGACTGCCTGGCAGCAGTTGGACTTCACAATGTGGATTCTGATTTCACCCTGCAAATTTTATGGCATATCGCCATAGTGATGGGATTAGGTACCTCCTGCCCTTGGTCCTAAGTGCCACTGTCTGTGCTGAGTTTTTCAAAGCTCAGAGCAGATTGAAACTTTTTGGTTTCATTTTCACTCATTTTGATTTTTCTCATGGGGAACCTGTGTTGCTGCATTCAAGGTATGTTCATACTGGCCTGTCAAATGTAAACTCTTCAAACTACTAGTTAGTGCTTTCCAAATATGTTATTTATAACGTTATCCTCTGTATTTTCCATATGCAGTTATCTATATGTTTCATGGTTATGTTTTATTCCTCAATTTATATATTTGATTATTGTCCCAAGAAGAGTAACTTTGAAATTTGTCTGCATTTAAAAATTATGTATCTTTCTTCAGGCCTCTAATCCCAGCAATTTGGGAGGCCAGTGCAAGAGGATCACAAGATGAGGAGATCAAGACCATCCTGGCCAATACAGTGAAACCCTGTCTCCACTAAAATTAAAAAAAATTAACCAGGCTTGCAGGCAGCTGGAGTAGTCCCAGTGTGGTGTAGTCCCAGCTACCTGGGAGGTTGAGGCAGGACAATCGCTTACACCCGTGAGTCAGAGGTTGCCGTGAGTCAAGATGGCTTCATTGTACCCCAGTCTGTGCAACAGAACAAGACTCTGTCTAAAAACAAATATATATAATATATATTATATATATGTATTATATATTATACAATATTATATATGTTATATATAATACGTATAATATATAATATGTCATAACATAAAATATACATAAAACATATTATGTCATATGGTATATAATACATATTATTTGTATTATATATAACATATAATATATAATATATATAATGTGACATAATATATTACATATTATATATTGTCTGTTTTATATATAATATATATTATATATTATATAATATTTAATATTATGTATATTATATAATGAAGTATAATATATATTTTATTTTCTGACATGTATATAATACATATTATATATCATATATAATATATTATATGTATTATATATTCAATATATAATGTATAAAATAAATAATATATATAATATATAATATATATAAAATAAATTTTATATATATTATATAATATGGAAATTTATATATGATATGTAAAGAATATATTTTAGGTAACATATACCATATAAAATAAATATAAAATATGACATATATTATAAAATATACTATATATAATATTATGTATGATGTATATGATATGATATATGGAATAAAATATGATATATGCTATACTTTATATAATATATGATATACATTATATAATATATTCTATAAAATATACAATATATGATATATATTTTATAAAAAATATGATATATAGTATTGATTATAAATGATTCAAAACATATAATATAAGATACATATTATATATAATATATGATATATATAATTTCTGATACATATTATATATAACGTATGATATATAATATATGATATATATTACGTATAATATATGATATATAATATATGTTATCAATTATATATAATTATATAATATTCTTTTATATATGATTATATTATGTTTTATATATGCTATATCTTAATATATAATATAGATTATATCATGATATATTATATATTATATTATATTATTACTGTTGATAATATAATATATTATGTTGTTTATAATCTAATATATGTCTTATATAACATTATAATATATGTTATATTATGATATAATATAAAATATGTTATCTAATATCTAATATCTAATATATTTTATAATATATAATATCGAATATATTGTATTTTATGTGTAATATATTACATATTATATGTAATATGTGATACATTAGATATTATATTATATATTAGATATATATTAAATAATATATTATACATATGTTATCATATATTATATAATATACTATATAAAATATAGTATATTTTATATATTATTATGTTATATATAATTATATAAAATTATATAATTATATGTATAATTACATATTATATTTTATATAATAATTATATATTATTATATGTGTTATATTGTATATAATAGTTATTTATTATTTTACATTTTTTTATACCTAAGTTATTATATACAATGTAAGAATGCAGGATGTAAAAGGAAATTATATATATGTTATAGATATTATATATGTTATATATATTTCATTATATATAATTATATATATACATGTAAGTATATAAATTTACATTTGGGGGTGCCCTATTTCCCATCTCATAACTTATTTTAAGAAGTACAGCATGGTAATATGTAGGCTTGGGATTCAGTTTTTGAAACAAACAGTGAGCCTCCAATGACATTCCTGTACATGTAAAAGCACTCTTCTCTGCATGGCGGTAGTTGGACCTCACAATGTGGATTGTGCCTTCACCCAAGAATGTATATGCGCTATCGCCATGGTGGTGGGATGAGGGATCTCCTGCCCTTGGTCCTAAGAGCCACTGTCTGTGCTGAGTTTTTATAATGTCTGAGGAGATTGAAATTTTGTGGTTTCATTTTCCCTGATTTTGATTTTTCTTGTGGTGAACCTGTGTTTCTTCATTCAAGGTATGTTCATACTTGGCTGTCAAATGCAAACTCTTCAAATTACTAGTTAGTACTTTCCAAATATGTTATTTAAAAAATTATCCTCTGTATTTTCCATATGCAGTTATCGATACGGTTCATGGTCATTTTTTATTCCTGAATTTATATATTTGATTATTGTACCAAGCAGAGTACGTTTGAAATTTATCTTCATTTAAAAAATATGTATCTTTCTTCAGGCCTCTAGTGCCAGCACTTTGGGAGGCCAAGGCAAGAGGATCACAAGGTGAAGAGATCAAGACCTTCCTTGCCAACAGAGTGAAATCCTGACGCTACTAATACTAAAAAAACTTAGCCAGGCATGGTGGCAGCTGGTGTAATCCCAGTGTGGTGTAGTCCTAGCTACCTGGGAGGCTGACGCAGGACAATCGCTTGAACCAACGAGTCAGAGTTTGCAGTGAGCCATGATGGCGCCATTGCACTCTAGCCTGTGCAACAGAACAAAACTCTGTCTAAAAACAATTATTGTTACAAATAATTATTACATATAATATATAATATATAATATATAAAATATGATATTATATATTATATATTATATATTATTTATATAATATATTAAGTATATTGTATATTATATATATCATATATGAAATATATGATATATTTAATATTACATATATTATATAAAATATATGTTATATTATATATTGTATAATATATAAAGTATATGTTATATAATACATAAAATATATAATATATATTATAAATTATGTAATATATAATATGTATATTATATAATGAACAATAATATATATTATATTTTATGACACGTGTATAATATATAATATACCATATGTTATATATATGATATTTTATATGCATTACAAAAAAATATAAAATATAAAAAATATACAATATATATGCTATATACAATATATGACAAATAAAATATATAATATAGAATACACTCTATAAATTATATATTTTATCATATGTAAATAATATTTTATAGGAATTATATACCAAATATAATAAATATACTGTATGACATATATTAAATAATATGTGATATATATAATATAATGTATGATGTACATTATATAATATATGGTATATAATATGATATATGATATATATTATCTAATATATGCTGTATATAATGTAATATGATATATATTATGTAACATATGCTATATATTATATAATGTATGATACATATTATATATCACATATGATATATATTATTGAAAATATATGATATATAACATATAATACATGATATGTAATATATAATATATGATATATATTTTATAAAATATATATCATATATAATATCTGTTACATATTATATATAATATATGATATATTACATACTGTACATAAAATATCAAAGTACACAAAATATGTATTATATACTCTACATGAAATATCAAACTATGCACAATATGTATTATATACTGTACATTAAATTTCAAAATGTATGCAAAATGTGTATCACATACAGTACATAAAATATCAAAGAACACAATATATGTATTATATACTGTACATAAAATATGAAAAAGTACACAAAATATGTACTATGTACTTTAGATAAAATATCAAAAACTATGCAAAATATGTATTATATACAGTAAATAAAATATCAAAGCACCCAAAATATGTATTATAGAGTGTACATACAATATCAAAGTACACCAAATGTATACTGTATATTGTACGTAAAATATCAAAATACACCAAATATTTATTATATACTGTACATAAAATATCAAAGTACACCAAATATATATTATATACTGTACATAAAATGTCAAAGTACCCCAAATATGTATAATATACTGTACATAAAATATCAAAGTACCCCAAATATATATTATATACTATACATAAAATATCAAATTACACAAAATATATATTATACACTGTACATAAAATATCAAACTATGCAAAATATGTGTTATACACCATACATAAAATATGAAAGTAGGCAATTTATGTATTTCACAATGTACATAAAATACCAAATTACCCAAAATAAGAATTATACACTGTACATAAAATATCAAACTATGCAAAATATGTATTATACACTGTACATAAAATATCAAAATATGCTCAATATGTATTATACACTGTATCTAAAATATGAAAGTATGCAAATATGTATTATGCACTGTACATAAAATATCAAATTATGCAAAATATGTATTATACACTATACATAAAATATCAAAGTACAGAAAATAAGTATTATACACTGTACACAAAATATGAAAATACACTAAATATGTCTTATACCCTGTACATAATATATCAAAGTACACCAAATATGTCTTATACACTGTACATAAAATATCAAAGTACACCATATGTCCTATACACTGTACATAGAATATCAAAGTACACAAAATATGTCTTCTACACTGTACATAAAATTTCAAAGTACACCTAATATGTTTTATACACTGTACATAAAATATCAAAGTTCACCAAATATGTCTTACACACTGTACATAGATATCAACCTACCCCTAATATATATTGTATACTCTACATAAAATATAAAATTAACCCAAATACATATTATGTACTGTACATAAAATATCAAAGTACACCAAATACACATTATATACTGCACATAAAATATCAAAGTACACCAAATACATATTATATTCTCTACAGAAAAAATCAAAGTACACCAATTTCAAATTATATACTGTACATAAAATATTAAAGTACACCAAATGCATATTATATACTGTACATAGAATATCAAAGTACACCAAATACATATTATATACTGTACATAAATTATCAAAGTACACCAAATACATATTATATACTGTACATAAAATATCCAGTTACTCAAAATACATATTATGTACTGTACATAAAATATCAAACTGCACAAAATATATATTATATACTGTACATAAAATATCAAAGTGCACACAATATATATTATATGCTGTACATCAAATATCAAAGTACACAAAATAACTATTATATACCATACATAAAATATCAAAGTACACAAAATATGTATAATATACTATATAAAATATATGAAAGAACACAAAATATGTATTATATACTGTACATAAAGTATCAAAATGTACACAAAATATGTATTATATTGTACATAATATATCAAAGTACCCAAAATATTTATTATATACTGTACATAAAATATCAAGGTACACAGAATATGTATTATTTACTTCATATAAAATATCAAAAAGTATCCAAAATGTGTACTATATTGTGCATAAAATATCAAAGTTAACAAAATATGTGTTATATACTGTATATAAAGTATCAAAATACACAAAATATGTGTTATATACTCTACCTAAATTAACAAAGTACACAAAATATGTTATATACTGTACATAAAATATCAAAGTACACAAAATATGAGTTATATACTGAACATAAAATATGAAAGTACACGTAATATGTGTTCTATACTGTTCAAAAATATCAAAGTACACAAAATAAGTTTTATATACAGTACATAAAATGTCAAAGTACACATTATATGCGTTATATACTGTACATAAAACATCAAAGTACACAAAATATGTGTTATATTCTGTACATAAAATTTCAAAGTACACAAAATATGTGTTACATACTGTACATAAAATATCAAAGTACACAAAATATGTGTTATATACTGTATTTAATATATCAAAGTACACAAAATATATTTTATATACTATACATGAAATATAAAAGTGCTCAAAATATGTGCTTTATACTGTACATAAAATATCAAAGTGCACAAAATATGTATTATATACTGTACATAAAATATCAAAGTACACAAAATAGATATTATATACTGTACATAAAATATGAGTACACAAAATATATATTATATACTGTACATGAAATATCAAAGTACACCAAGTATGTATTATATCCCGTACATAAAATATCAAAGTACACCAAACATGTATTATATAATATAGATAAAATATCAAAGTACACTGAATATGTATTTTATACGGTACATAATACATCAAAATACACCAACTATGTATTATATACTGTACATAAAATACCAAAGTACACCAACTGTGTATTATATACTGTACATAAAATATCAAGTACAGAAACAATGTATTATATACTGCACATAAAATATCAAAGTACACCCAATATATCTTCTGTACTGTTCATAAAATATCAAAGTAAACCAAATATATCTTCTATACTGTACATAAAATATCAAAGTACACGAAATATATCTTTTATACTGCACTAAATATATCAAAGTACAACAAATATATCTTCTATACTGCACATGAAATATCAATTTACACCAAATATATCCTCTATACTGTACATAAAATAACAAAGAACACCAAATATGTCTCATAAAATATACATAAAATAGAGTACACCAAATATGTCTTACACACTGTACATAAATATCAAAGCACACCAAATATCTCTTATACACTCTACATAAAATATCAAAGTACACCAAATATGTCTTATACACTGCACATAAAATTTCAAAGTACACCAAATTCGTCTTATAAACTGTACATAAAATATCAAAGTACATCAAATATGTGTTATACAGTGTACATAAAATATCAAAGTACATCAAATATGTCTTACCCACTGTACATAAAATATCAAACTACACCAAATTTGTGTTATACACTGTATATAAAATATCAAAATAAACCAAATATGTCTGATACAATGTACATAAAATATCAAAGTACACCAATTTTGTCTTATACACTGTATGTAAAAAATCAAAGTACACCACTTATGTCTTTTACACTGTACATAAAATATCAAAAAGTACACAAAAATTATCTTATACCTTGTACATAAAATAAAGTACAGCAAATATGTCTTATATACTTTATGTAAAATATCAAAATACCGCGAATATGTCTTATACACTGTACATAAAATATCAAAGCACATGACATATGTCTTCTTCACTGTGCATAAAATATCAAAGTACACCAAATATTTCTTATACACTGTACGTAAAATATCAAAGTACACCAAATATGTCGTATACTGTACAAAAGTTTTCCAATTACACCAAATATGTTTTATAAACTGCCCATAAAATATCACAGTACACCAAATAAGTCTTATACACTGTACCTAAAATACCAAAGTACACCAAATACGTCTTATACACTGTACATAAAATATCAAATTACACCAAATATGTCTTATACACTGTACATAAAATAACACATTACACCAAATATGTCTTATACACTTTACATAAAATATCAAATTACCACAAATATGTCCTATACACTGTACATAAAATATCAAAATACACCAAGTATGTCTTATACACTGTACATAAAATATCATAGTACACCAAATACGTTTTCTACACTATAAATAAAATATCAAACTTCACCAATTATGGCTTATGCACTGTACATAAAAAATCATAGTACACGAAATATGTCTTACACACTGACCATAAAATATCAAAGTACACCAAATATGTTTACACACTGTACACAAAGTATCAAAGCACACAAAATATGTCTTATACACTGTACACAAAATATGAAAGTACACCAAATATGTCTTATACACTGTACATAAAATATCTAAGTATACCAAATATGTATTAAACACTGTACATAAAATATCAAAGTACACCAAATATGTCTTATACACTGTACATAAAATATCAGAGCACACCAAACATGTCTTATACACTGTACATAAAATTTCAAAGTACACCAAGTATCTCTTATACACTGTACAAAAAATATCAAAGTTCACCATATATGTCTTATACACTGTACATAAAATATCAAAGTACAGAAAACATTTCTTATTCACTGTAGATAAAATAAAGAACAACATATATGTCTTACAGACTGTACATAAAATATCAAAGTACACCATATGTCCTATACACTGTACATAAAATATCAAAGTACTCCATATATGTCTTCCACACAGTACATAAAATATCAAAGTACCCAAAATATGTATTATTTTCTGAACATAAAATATCAATTTACCCCAAATATGTATTATATACTGCACATAAAATATTAAAGTACCCCAAATATGTATTATGTACTGTACATAAAATATAAAAGTACCCCAAATAAATATTATATACTGTACATAAAATATCAAAGTACACCAAATGCACATTATATACTGTACACAAAATATCAAAGTCCCCCAAATATATATTATGTTCTGTACATGAAATATCAAACTACCCCAAATATGTATTATATACTGTACATAAAATATCAAAGTACCCCAAATATGTATTATACAGTACCCAAAATAATATACTATCAAAATATTTATTGTATATTGTATAAAAAATATCAGAGAACCCAAATATGTATTACATACTGTACATAAAACATCAAAGTACCCCAAATATTTCTCATATACTGTACATAAAATATCAAAGGACCCCAAATATGTTATATTGTACATAAAATATGAATGTACCCCAAATATATATTAAATAGTGTACATGAAATACAAAAGTACCACAAATATGTGTTATATACTGTACATAAAATATCAAAGTACCCTAAATATTTATTATATACAGAAAAGAAAATATCAAAATAACCATAATATGTATCATATACTGTACAGAAAATATCACAGTACCCCAAATATGTATTATATACTGTACATAAAATAGAAACATACCACAAATATGTATTATATACTGTAAATAAAATATCAAAGTACCCAAAATATGTATTATATACAGTACATAAAATATCAAAGCACCCCAAACATACACTATATGCTTTACATAAAATATCAAAGTACCCCAAATATGTATTATATTCCGTACATAAAATATCAAATACACCAAATATGTATTATATACTGTACATAAAATATCAAAGTATCCAAAATACGTAATATATACTGTACATAAAATATAAAAGTACACCAACTATGTATTATATACTGTAAATAAAATGTCAAAGTACCCAAAATATGTAACATATACTGTACATAAAATATAAAAGTACACCAAATATGTATTATATACTGTACATAAAATATCAAAGTGAACCAAATATGTATTTTATACAGTATATAAAATATCAAAGTAAACCTAACATGTATTATAAACTGTACATAAAATATCAAACTACACCAAATATGTTTTATATACTGCACATAAAATATCAAACTAGACCAAATATGTATTATATACTGGTCATACAATATCAAAGTACACCAAATATGTATTATATCCTATACATAAAATATCAAAGTACCCCAATTATGTATCATATTCTGTACTTAAAATGTGAAATTACACCAAATATCTATTAAACACTGTAGATAAAATATCAAATTAAACCAAATATGTATTATAAACTGTACATAAAAATACAAAGTACACAAAATATGTAATATATACTGTACATAAAATATCAAAAATACACCAAATATGTATTATATAATGTGCATAAAATGTCAAAGTACACCTAATATGTATTATATACTGTATATAAAATATCATAGTATACCAAATATGTATTATAAACTGTACATAAAATATCAAAATATGCCAAAATATGTATTATATACTGTGATTAAAATATAAAAGTACACCAAATATGTGTTATATAGGGTAGATAAAATATCAAAGTATACCGAATATGTATTATATACTGTTCGTAAAACATAAAAATACCCCAAATATGTATTTTATACTGTACATAAAATATCAGAGTACCCCAAATATGTATTGTATACTGTACATAAAATATCCAAGTACCCCACATATGTATTATATGCCATAAATAAAATGTCGAACTACCCCAAATATGTATTACAAACTGTAGATAACATATCAAAGTACCCCAAATCTGTATTATACACAGTACCTAAAATATCCAAATACCCCAAATAAGTATTATATACTGTACATAAAATATCAAAGTACACCAAATACATATTATATACTGTACATATATCAAAGTACCCCAAATACATATTATACACTGCACATAAAATATTAAAGTACACCAAATATGTATTATATACTGTACATAAAATAACAAAGTACACCAAATATGTATGATGTACAGTACAAAACATATCCATGTACAACATTATGTATTATATACTATACATAAACTATCAAAGTACACCAAATATATATGATATGCTGTACATAAAATATCAAAGTACCCAAATATGTATTATATACTGTACGTAAAATATCAAATTATCAAAAATATATGTTATATACTGCACATAAAATATGAAAGTACCCAAATATGTATTATATACAATACATAAAATATCAATCTACGCCAAAAATATATTATATGTTGTAACTAAAATATGAAACATCCCCAAATTTGTATTTTATACTGTACATAAAATATCAAAGTACCCCAAATATGTATTGTACACTGTACATAAAATATCAAAATAACGCAAATACATACTATATGCTGTACATAAAATATCAGAGTACCCCAAATATATATTATATAGTGTACATAAAATGTCAAAGTTCCCCAAATATGTATTATATACTGTAAAGAAAACATCAAATTACCCAAAATATATATTATATACTGTACATAAAATGTCAAAGTACCCCTAATATGTATTATATACTGTATATAACATAACCAACTACACAAAATATATATTATATTCTCTACATAAAATATCAAAGTATGCCAAATAAGTATTATATACAGTACATAAAATATAAAAATACCCAAAATATGTATTATATATTGTACCTAAAGTATCAAAGTACCCCAAATATATATTATATACTGTACATAATATATCAAAGTACACCAAATATGTATTATATATCATACATAAAATATCAAAATGCCCCAAATATGTATTATATTCTGTTCATAAAATATCAAAGTACCCCAAATATGTATTTTATACTGCACATAAAATATCAAAATACACCTATTATGTATTATGTACTGTAGATAAAATATCAAAATACACCAAATTTGTATAATATACTCTACATGAGGTATCAACCTACTACAAACATGTATTATATACTGTACATAAAATTTCAAAAGACCCCAAATATGTATAATATACTGTACATAATATTTAAAAGTGCCCCAAATATGTATTATATACTGTAAATAAAATATCAAAGTGATCCAAATATGTATTATATAGGGTACATAAAACATCAAAATACACCAAATATGTTTTATATACTGTACATAAATTATCAAACTACACCAAATATTTTTTAAATACTGTACATAAAATATCAAACTACACAAAATATGTATTATATACTGTTCATAAAATGTCAAAGTACAACAAACATGTATTATACACTGTAAATAAAATATCAAAGTACCCCAAATATACATTAAATCCTGTACTTGAAATATAAAAGTACCCAAATATGTATTATATACTATACATAAAATATGAAAGTACCCCAAATATGTTATATACTGTACATAAAATGTCAATCTACACCATATATATTATACATTGTACATAAAATATGAAAGTTTCCCAAATAAGTGTTATGTACTGTACATAAAATATCAAAGTACCCAAAATATGTATTACATACCATACATAAAATATCAAAAAACCCCTAATATGTATTATTTTCTGTACATAAAATATCAAAGTACCCCAAATATGTATTATATACTGTACATAAAATATCAAAGTACTCCAAATATGTATTATATATTGTACATAAAATATCAATGTGAACCAAATACGTATTTTATACTATACAAAAAGTATGAAATTACACCAAAGATGTGTTATATAGAGTACATAAAATATAAAAGTACCCCAAATATGTATTATATACTGCACATAAAATATCAAAGTACCACAAATATGTATTATATTCTGTACATAAAATAACAGAGTACCCGAAATATATATTTTACACCGTACATAAAATATCAAAGCACCCCAATTACGTATTATATACTGGACATAAAATACCAAAGTACCCCCAATAAGTACTATATACTGTACATAAAATACCAAAGTACCACAAATATGTATTATATACTCTAGATAAAATATGAAAGTACCCCAAATAGGGATTATATACTGTACATAATATATGAAAGTACCCCAAATATGTATTATATACTGTACATGAAATATCAAAATACACCAAATATGTATTATATAATGTACATAAAATATCAACGTGAACCAAATTTGTATTATATACTGTAAATAAAATATCAAAGTGAACAAAATATACCATAAACTGTACATAAAATATCAAACTACACCAAATATGTTTTATATACTGCACATAAAACATCAAACTTCACCAAGTATGTATTATATACTGTTCATACAATCTGAAAGTACACCAAATATGTATTACATACTGCACATAAAATATCAAAATACCCCAAATGTATATCATATTCTGTACATAAAATGTCAAAGTACACCAAATATGTATTATATACTGCACAGAAAATGTCAAAGAACCCAAATATTTACTATATACTGTAAATAAAATATCAAAATACTCCAAATTTGTATGATATACTGTACATAAAATATCAAAATACTCAAATACATATTATATACTGTACATAAAATATAAAACTACCCCAAAAGTGTATTATCTACTGTACATAAAATATCAAACTACCCAAAATTTGTATTATATACTGCACAAAAAATATCATAGTACCCCAAATATGTGTTATATACTGTACGTAAAACACCAAAATACCTCAAATATGTATCATATACTGAAAAGAAGATTTCCATGTACCCCAAATATGTATTATATACTGTACATAAAATATCAAAATACACCAAGTATGTATTATATACCGTACAAAAAATATCAAAGTACACCAAATATGTATTATGTACTGTACATAAAACATCAAAATACACCAAATATGTATTATGTACTGTACATAAAATATCAAAGTACAACAAACATGTATTATATACTGTACATAAAATATCAAATTACACCAAATGTTTTATGTAGTGTACATAAAATATCAAAGAACACCAATTATGTACTATATGATGTTCATAAAATATCAAATTCCATCAAATATATATTATATACATAACGTAAATTATTAAAGTAAGCCAAATATATATTATATACTGTATATAAAATACAAAAGTAAACATAATGTGTAATATACAGTACATAAAATATCAAAGTACACCAAATATGTATTATATACTGTACATAAAGTATCAAAGTACATCAAATATGTACTATATACAGCGCATAAAATATCAAAGTACACCAAATATGTATTATACACTGTACAAAAAATAGCAAAGTAAACCAACTACATATTATTTACTGTGCATAAAATATAAATTACACCAAATATGTATTATGTACTGTACATAAAATATCAAAGTATCCCAAATATGTATCATTTTCTGTACATAAAATGTCAAAGTACACCAAATATGTATAATATTCTGCAAATAAAATATCAAAGTACAATAATTATGTATTATAAACTGTACATAAAGTATCAAAGTACACCAAATATGTATTATATACTGTACATGAAATATCGAAGTACCACAAGTATGTATTATATACTGTAAATGAAATATCAAAGTACACCAAATATGTATTATATAAAGTAAAAAAAATCAAAGTACCCCAAATCTGTATTATATACTGTATATAAAATATCAAAGTACCCATATATGTATTATATTCTGTGCATAAAATATCAAAGCACACCAAATACGTATTACATACTGTACATAAAATATCAGAGTACACCAAATATGTATTATATACTGTACATAATATATCAAAGAATCCCAAATCTGTATTATATACTGTATATAAAATATCAAAGTATCCCAAATATATATTATATGCTCTACATAAAATATCAAACTACCCCAAATAAGTATTAAATACTGTACATAAAATACCAAACTACTCCAAATATGTATTGTATACTGTAGATAAAATATAAAAATACCTTAAATATATATTATATACTGTACATGAAATATCAAAGTACCACAAGTATGTATTATATACTGTAAATAAAATATAAAGGTACACCAATTATGTCTTATATTCTGTACATAAAATATGAAACTGAACAAAATACGTGTTATATACTGTACATAAAATACCAATGTAAATCACATATGTATTATAAACTGTACATAATATGTCAAATACACAAAATATGTTTTATATCCTGTTTTAATATATCAAACTACACCAAATATGTATTATATGCTGTTCACAAAATATGAAAGTACAGCAAAAAAGTATTATATACTGAACATAAAATATCAAATTTCCCTATATATGTATTGTATACTGTACATAAAATATCAATGTACACCAAATATATATTTTGTACTGTCCATAAAGTATCAAAATACCCGAAATATATCTTAAATACTGTATATGAAATGTAAAACTAGCCCAAATATGTATTGTATACTGTATATAAAATATCAAATTACCAAAAATACATATTATATACTTTACAGAAAATATTAAAGTACACCAAATATATATTATATAGTGTACATAAAAAACAAAGTACCCTAAATGTGTAGTATATACTGTACATAAAGTATCAAAGTACCCCAAGTATATATTATATACTGTACATAAAATATCAAAGTACCCCAAATATGTATTGTATACTGTACCGAAAATATCAAAGAAACCCAAATATGTATTATAAACTGTACATAAAATATCAATGTAACCCAAATATGTACTACATAATGTAGATAAAGTATCAAAGTTCAACAAAAATTTATTATATACTGTATATAAAATATCAAAGTGAAAAAAATATTTATTTTATACTCTACATAAAATATCAAAGCACACCAAATATGTATTATGTACTGTACATAAGATATCAAAGTACGGCAAATATGAATTAAATGCTGTACATAAAATATCAAATTACACCAAATATGTAATACATACTGTACAAAAAATATCACAGTACCCCAAATATGTATTATATAATCTTCATAAAATATCAAAGTACACCAAATATGTATTATATACTGTGAATAAAATATAAAAATACACCAAATATGTATTACTCTACAAAAATATCAAAGTACACCAAATATGGATGATATACTGTACATAAAATATAAAATTGCACCAAATAAGTATTATATAGTGCACTTAAAATATCAAGGTACACCACATATGTATTATATTCTATACATAAAATATCAAAGTACCTCAAATATGTATTATATACTGTACATAAATTATCAATGTACCCCAAATATGTATTATATATTGTACCTAAAATATCAAAATACCCCAAATATGTATTATATACTGTGCCTAAAATATCAAAGACCCCAAATATATAATATATACTTTACATAAAATATCAGAGTACCACAAATATGTATAATATACGGTACATAAAATGTCAAATACCCCAAATATGTATTATACACTGTACACAAAATATCAAATTAGCCCAAATATGTATTATATACTCTACATTAAATATCAAAGTGAAACAAATATGTATTTTATACTATACATAAAATATCAAAGTACACCAAATATGTGTTATATACTGAAAATAAAATATAAAAGTACCTCAAATATATATTAAATACTGTACATGAAAAATAAAAGTACCCCAAATATATATTATATGCTATACATAAAATATCAACGTACCCCAAATATATATTTTATACTGTACATAAAATATCAAAGTACACCAAATAAATACTATATACTGTACATAAAATATCAAAGTGAACCAAATATGTATTTTATACTGTACATAAAATATGAAAATACACAAAATATGTATAATATACTGTACATAAAATATCAAAGTACAGCAAATATGAATTTTATACTGTACATAAATTATCAAAGAACACCAAATATGTATTATATACTGTTCATAAAATGTCAAAGTACACCAATTACGTGTTATATACTGTTCAGAAAATATCAAAGTACCACAAACATGTATTATATACTGTAGATAAAATGTGAAAACCAACATATATGTATTTTACACTGTAAATAACATATTAAAGTACAACAAATATTTATTATATACTGTACATAAAATATCAAAGTACACCACATATGTATTACATATTTTACATAAAATATCAAAGTACACCAAATGTGTGTTTGGTACTGTAAATAAAATATCAAACTACCCCAAATATGTATTATATAATGTACATAAAATATCAAAGGACACCAAATATGTAATAAATACTGTACATAAAATATCAAAGTACAAGAAATATGTATTATATACTGTACAGAAAATATCAATGTACACCACTTATGAATTATATACTGTACTTAAAATATCAAAGTGCCGCAAATATGTATTATATACTGTACATAAAAAATCAAAGTGAACCAAATATGTATTATGTACTTTACATAAAATACCAAAGTGAACCAAATACGTATTATAAGCTGTACACGAAATACCAAAGTACACCAAATATGTTTTATATAGTCAACATAAAATATCAAACTACACCAAATATGAATTATATACTGTGAATAAAATATCAATATACACCAAATATGTATTAAACACTGTTCATAAAATATCAAAGTACACCTAATATGTATTATATACTGTACATAAAATACCAAAGTACACCAAATATTTCTTATATACTGTATATAAAATATCAAAGTACCCCAAATATATATTATATCCTGCACATAAAATATCAAATTACACCAAATATGTATTACATACTGTACCAAAAATATCAAAGGACCACAAATATGTATTATATAGTGTACATATAACATCAAAGTACCCCATATATGTATTATATACTATACATAAAATATCAGTGAACCCAAAATATGTATTATATACTGTATATACAATATCAAAGTACCACAAATATATATTACATACTGTACATAAAATATCAAAGTACCCCAACCATGTATTATATACTGTACAAAAAGTATCAAAATACCCCAAATATATATTATATATTCTACATAAAATATCAAAGTGAAGCAAATATGTATATTATACTGTATATAAAATATCAAACTACACCAAATATATATTTTACACTGTACATAAAATATCAAAATACACCAAATGTGAATTCTATACTGAACATAAAATATAAAAGTACAGCAAATATGTATTATATGCTGTACGTAAAATGTCAAAGTACACCAAATGTATATTATGTACTCTACATAAAATAACAATGTACACCAAGTATTTATTATATAATGAACATAAAATATCAAAGTACACCAAATGTATATTATATACTGTACATAAAATATCAAAGTACACCAAATATATATTTTATTCTGCCCATAAAATGTCAAAGTACAACAAATATATATTTTATACTGTACATAAAATATCAAAGTTCACCAAATATATATTATATAGTGTACATTAAATATCAAAGTACAGCAAATGTATATTATATACTGTACATAAAGTATCACTGTACTCCAAGTATATATTATATACTGTACATAATATATCAAAGTACACCTAATATATATTTTATACTGTTTTTAAAATATCAAGAACACCAAATGAATATTATCTACTCTACATAAAATATGAAATTACACCAAATATATATTATATACTGTACATAAAATATCACAGTACACCTAATATATACTATATAATGCACATGAAATATCACATTACACCATATATAATATACTGTACATAAAATATCAAATTACACCAAATATATATTATATACTGTACATAAAATATCAAAGTACAGCAAATATATATTTTATACTGTACATAAAATATCAAAAGTACACCAAATATAAATTATATACCGTACATAATATATCATGACAAAGTACACCAAATATATATTATGTACAGTACATAAAATATCAAAAAGTACACAAAATATATATTACATACTGTACATGAAATATCAAAAAGGAAACAATGTATATATTACATACTGTACATAAAATAACAAAAAGTACACTAAATGTATGTTATATACTGTACATAATATATCAAATGAAACAAATATATATTATATACTGTACATAAAATATCAAACTTTACCAAATATATATTCTATACTGTACATAAAATATTAAAAAGTACACGAAATATATATTATATACTCTACATAAAATATCAAATAGTACACCATACATATATTATATACTGCATATACAATATCAAAAATTACAACAAATATATACTGTATACTTTTCAAAAAATATCAAAATAACACCAAATATATACTATATACTGTATATAAAATAGAAAAAACTACACAAAATATATATTACATACTGTACTTAAAATATCAAAATGTACACAAAATATATATTATATATTGTGCATAAAATATAAAAATGTACACCAAACATGTATTTTATACTGTACTTAAAATATCAAAATAACACCAACTATATATTACATACTGTATATAAAATATCATAAAGTACACCTAATATGTATTATATACTGTACATAAAATATCAAAGTACAAATTTATATTATATATTGTACATAAAATATCAACGTACACCAAATATATATTATATGCTGTATAGAACATATCCAAATACAGCAAATATATATAATATACTCTACATAAAATATCAAAATGTACAACAATACATATTATGTACTGTTCAAAAATAACAGAAAGTTCCCCAAATATATATTATGTACTCTACATATTATATCAAACATACGTTATCTACTGAACATAAAATACCAAATATATATTATATACTGCACATAAAATGTCAAATACGGATTACATACTGTACATAAAAGGTCAAAATACAATAAAAATACATTATATGCTGTACATAAATTATCAAATTTTACGAAATATATATTTTATAGTGTACATAAAATATTAAAAATAAACCAAATATATACTATATACTCTACATAAAATATCAAAATGTACACCAAATATATATTATATACTGTAAATAAAATATCAAAAATTACACCAAATATATATTATATACTGTTAATAAAATATCAAAATATCACCAAATATATTATATACTGTACATAAAATATCAAAAATTACACAAAATATATATTACATACTGTTCATAAAATATCAAAAAGTCCACAAAATATGTATTTTATACTGTACAAAAATTTAGTAATGTACACCAAATATGTATTATATACTGTATATAAAATATCAAAATAACAACAAATATATATTATTTACTCTTATAAATTCTCAAACTGTACACAAAATATGTATTATATTCTGTACATAAAATATCAAACTACAAATTTATATTATATACTGTACATAAAATATCAATGTACACCAAATATATATTATATACTCTACAGAACATATCAAAGTACACCAAATATATATTATATACTATTCATAAAATATCAAAATGTACAACAAATACTTATTATATACTGTACATGAAATATCAGAAAGTTCACCAAATATATATTATACACTCTACATAAAATATCAAAAACAGATTATATAGTGAACATAAAATATCAAATATATGTTATATACTGCACATAAAATATCAAATATAGATTACATACTGTATATAAAATATGAAAGTACAATAAAAATATATTATACACTGTACATAAAATATCAAAGTGCACCAAATATGTATTATATTCTTTACATAAAATATCAAAGAACACAAAATATATATTATATACTGTACATAAAATATCAAAAGTACACCAAATATATATTATATAATGTACAAAAAATATCAAAATGTACAGCATATATATATTATATACTGCACATAAAATGTCAGAAAGGTCACCAAATATATATTATATACTGTAGATAAAATATCAGAAAGTTCACAAAATATATATATTGTATTGTACATAAAATATCAAATTACACCAAATATGTATTATATACTCTACATAAAACATCAACATAACACTAAATATATATTATATACTTACATAAAATATCAAAAAGTACACTAAATAAGTATTATATACTGCACATAAAATATCAAAATACACCAAATATATATTATATACTGTACATAAAATATCAAATTATGCTTAATATATATTATATACTGTACATAAAATATTAAACTACACCAACTATATATTATATACTGTTCATAAAATATCAGAATTCACCAAATATATATTATCTACTGCAGATAAAAATCAAAGTACACAAAATATGTACTATATACTGTACATAAAATATTAAAGTACACCAAATATATGTTATATACTGTACATAAAATATAAAAAATTCCTCCAAATATATATTTTAAACTGTACATAAAATATGAAAAAGTACACCAAATATGTATTATATGCTGCATATAAAATATAAAAAGTACATCAAATATAGGTTATATACTCAACATAAAATATCAAAGTACACCAAACATATATTTTATAGTGTAGGTAAAATATCATAAAGTGCACCAATTATATATTATAAACGGTACATAAAATATCAAACATATATTATATACTGTACATAAAATATCAAATATATTATATATACTGTACATACAATATCAAACATATATTACATACTGTTCATAAAATATCAAAGTATAACAAATATTTACTGTGTACTGTAAATAAAATATCTTCAAATAGTACACCAAATATATATTGTATACTGTAAATAAAATATCAAAAAGGACACCATATATATTATATAATGTACATAAAATATCAAAAGGTCCACCAAATATAAATTGTATACTGTACATAAAATATCTAAAAGTACACCAAATATATATTATATACTGTACATAAAATATCAAAAAGTGCACCAAATATATATTACATTCTTTACATGAATTATCAAAATACACCCAAATATATATTATATACTGTACATAAAATATCAGAAAGTACACCAAATATATAGTATATACTGTACATAAAATATAAAAATGTATGCCAAATATAAATTATATACTGTACATAAAATATCATCAAAAAGTACACCAAATGTATATTATACACTGTACAAGAAATTTCAAAAATTACACCAAATATAAATTATATACTCTACATAACATATCAAAGAACATAAAATACATATCATATACTGTACAGAAAATATCAAATTACTCCTAATATAATTATATACTGTACATAAAATATGAAAGTACAACAAATATATATTATTTACTTTTCTTAAAATATCAAAGTACACCAAATATATATTATATACAATACGTAAAATATCAAAATTCACCAAATATATATTATGTACTGTACATAAAATATCAAAGTTCACCCAATATATATTATGTACGGTTCATAAAATATCAAAATACACCAAATATGTACTATATACTGTAAATGAAATATCAAGGTACTCCAAATATATGATATATACTTTACTAAAAATAACAAAGTACACCAAATATATGTTATATTCTGTACAAAAAATATAAAAAGTTCCACAAAATATATATTATATACTGTGCATAAAATATCAAAATTTACACCAAATATATATTTTATTGCATACATAAAATATGAAAAAGAACACAAAATATACATTATATACTGTACATAAAATATAAAGTACACCCTATATATATTATATATTGTACATAAAATATAAAGTACACAAAATATACATAATATACTGAACATGAAATATCACAATATACACCAAATATATATTATATACTCTATAAAAAGTATCATATATTATATACTGTAAATGAAGTATGAAATATATAAAATATACTGTCCATAAAATATCAAGTACACAAAACATATATTATATACTGTACATGTAATATCCAAAACTACACCTAATATATATTATATACTGTACATAAAATGTCAAATATATATTATATACTCTACATAAAATATCAACTGTATATTATATACAGTACATAAAATATCAAAGTACAGAAAATATATATTATATACTGTACATAAAATATCAAAAAATACAAAAATACATATTATATACTGTACATAAAATATCAAAATAAAACAAATATATATTATATACTGTACATAAACTATCAAACTACATGAAATATATATTACATACTGTACATAAAATATCATACTGCACCAAATATATATTATATGCAGTACATAAAATAACAAAGTACACCAAATATATATTATATACTGTACATGAAATATTGAAGTACACCTAATATATATTATACACTGTACATAAAATATCAAAGTACACCAAATACATATTACATACTATACATAAAATATCGAAATACACGAAATATATATTATATGCTGTACATAAAATATCAAAGTACACAACATATGTATTACATACTGTACATAAAATGTCAAAGTATAGTACAGAATATATATTTGGTGTTCTTTGATATTTTATGTACAGTGTATAACATGTATTTGGTTTAATTTGATCTCTTATGAATAGTGTGTAAGACATATTTGGTGTACTTTGATATTTCATCTACAGTATGTAAGATATATTTGGTGAAAATTATTTTATGTACAGTATATAAGATATATTTGGTGTACTTTAATATTTTATGTACAATGTGTAATATATATTTTGTGTATTATGAAATTTTATGTATAATATGTAACATATATTTTGTGTATTATGATATTTTATGTACAATATGTAATACATATTTTGTGTACTTTGATATTTTATGTATAATATATAATACATATTTTGTGAACTTTATATTTTATGTACAATATAAAATACATATTTTGTGTGCTGTGATATTTTATGTACAATATATAACACATATTAAGTGAACTTTCATATTTTATGTACAACATATAATATATATTTTGTGTACTTTGATATTTTATGTACAATATGTAATACATACTTTTTGTAGTTTGATATTTTATGTACAATATATAATACATATCTGTGTACTTTTACATTTTATGTTCAATATATAATACCTATTTTGTGTACTTTGATATTTTATGTAAAATGTATAATATATATTTTGGGTAATTTTTGATATTTTACTTACAATATAGAATATATATTTTGTGTTCTTTCATATCTTATGTACAATATATAATATATTTTTGTGTACTTTAATATATTCTGTACAATATATAATGTGTATTTTGTGTAAATGATATTTTATGTACAACATATAATATATATTTTGTGTACTTTCCTATTTTATGTACAACATATAATATATATTTTGTGTACTTTTTGATATTTTGTCTACAATATATAATATATATTTTGTGTACTTTGATATTTTATGTAGAATGTATAATGTATATTTTGTGTACTTTGATATTTTATGTACAATATATAGTACATATTTTGTGTAATTTGATATTTTATGTATTATATATAATACATCATTGGTGTATTTTGATATTTTGTGTACAATATATAATATATTCTTTGCGTAGTTTTTGATATTTTATGTTCAATATATAATATATATTGCATTCTTCTATATTTTATGTATAATACATCATATATATTTTGCATACTTGAAATTTTATGTACAATATATAATATATATTTTGTGTATTTTGATATTTTATGTGCAATATATAATATATATTTTGTGTAATATGATATTTTATGTACAATCTATAATATGCATTTTGTGTACTGTGATATTTTACCTACAATTTATAACATGTATTTTGTGTTCTTTGATATTTTATGTGCAATATATAATATGTATTTCGTGTATTTTGATATTTAATGTACAATAAATAATATGTATTTTGTGAAATTTGATATTCTATGCACAATATATAATACGTATTTTGTGTACTTTGATATTTTACGTACAATATCTAATATATATTTTGCGTACTTTGATAATTTACGTGCAGTATCTAATATATAGTTTGAGAACTTTGATATTTTACATACAATATATAATATATATTTTGCGTACTTTGATATTTTATGTACTATATATTAATTATTTTGTGTACTATGATATTTTATGTATAATATATAGTACATATTTTCTGTACTTTGATGTTTTATGTACAGTATATAATATATATTTTCTGTACTTGATATTTTATGTACTACATATAATACATATTCTGTGTTCTTTGATATTTTATGTACAATATATAATACATATTTTGTGTACTTTGATATTTTATGTACAATACATAGTAGTTTGCATACTTTGATATTTTATGTACAATATGTAATACATGTTTTGTGTACTTTGATATTTTATGTACAATATGTAATACATATTTTGTGTACTTTGATATTTTATGTACAAAGTATAATACATAATTTGTGTTCTTTGATATTGTATGTACAATATGAGATACATATTTTGTGTACTTTGATATCTTAAGTAAAATATGTGATACATATTTTGTGTACTTTGATATATTAGGTACAATATGTGATACATGTTTTGTGTACTTTGATATTTTATGTGCAATATATATCATACATATTTTGTGTACTTTGATATTTTATGTACAATATAGAGTATATACTTTGTATACTTTGATATTTTATGTACAATATAGCGTATATATTTTGTATACTTTGATATTTTATGTACAATATAGATAATATATTGTGACTTTTAATATTTTATGTATAATATAGAGTATATATTTTGTGTATTTTGATATTTTCTGTAGAATGTATAGTATATAATTTGTGTACTTTGATATTTTATGCACAATATATAGGACTTACTCTGGTACTTTGGTATTTTATGTACAATATATAATATATACTTTGTGTACTTTGATATTTTATGCACTATATAATAATTTTGAGTACTTTGATATTTTATGTACAATATATAACATAAACATTGCATACTTTTGTATTTTATGTACAATATATAATATATATTATGTGTACTTTGATATTTTGTGTACAATATATAAGATGTATTTTGTGTACTTTGATATTTTATGTACTATTTATGTATTTTGTGTACATTGATATTTTATGTACAGTATATATGTATTTTGTGTACTTTGATATTTTATGTACAATATATAATGTGAATTTTGTGTAGTTTCATATTTTATGTACAATACATAATATATAATTTGTGTACTTTGATATTTTATGTACAATATATAATATGAATTTTGTGTATTTTGATATTTAGAGTAAAATATATAATATTTATTTTTAGTACTTTGATATTTTATGTACAATTTATAAGATATATTTTGTGTACTTTGATATTTTATGTGCAATAAGTAATATATATAGTGTACTTTGATATTTTATGTACAATATGTAATATATATTTTGTGTAATTTTATATATAACATACAACACGAAATATATATTTTGTGTACTTTTTGATATACTATATAAAATACATAATATATATTTTGTGTACTTTGATATTTTATGTACACTATATAATATGTATTTTGTGTACTTTGATATTTTATGTATATTATATAATATATATTTTGTGTACTTTGATATTTTATGTACAATATATAAAATATATTTTGTGTAATTTGATATTTTATGGACAATACAGAATACATAGTTTGTGTACTTTGATATTTTAAGTATAATATATAATCTTTTTTGTGTACTTCTTGATAAGTTATGTACAACATATTATATATTGTTTACTTTTTGATATTTTATGTACATTATATAATAAATATTTTGTGTATATTTGATATTTTATGTATATTATATAATATAAATTTTGTGTACTTTTTGACATTTAATGTACAATATGTAATATAAATTTTGTGTGCTTTTTGATATTTTATGTACAATATATAGTATAAATTTTGTGTACTTTTTGATATTTCATGTACGATATATAGTATATATTTTGTGTATTTTTGATATTCTATGAACATTATATATTATATATTTTGTGTTCTTTGATATTTTATGTAAAATACAGAGTATATATTTTGTGTACTTTGATATTTTATGTACAATACAGACTATATATTTAGTGTACTTTGATATTTTATGTAGAATATAGAGTATATATTTTGTGTAATTTGATATTTTATGTTGCAAGTAGAGTATATATATTGTGTACTTTGATATTTTATGTACAATATAGTGTATAACTTTTGTGTACTTTGATATTTAGTGTAAAATATATTGTAGATATTTTGTGTAATTTGATATTTTTGTACAAAACCTGGTATATATTTTATGAACTTTTTGATATTTTGTGAACAATATATAGTATATATTTTGTCTACTTTTTGATATAATTTATATACAATATATAATATATATTTTGTGTACTTTGATATTTTAGGTACAATATAAAATATGTATTTGGTGTACTTTGATATTTTATGTAGAATATATAATATGTGTTTTGTGTGATTTGATATTTCATGTACAAAATATAATATGTATTTTGTTTACTTTTAAATTTTATGCAAAATATATAATATGTATTTTCAGTAATTTGATATTTTATGTACCACACGTAATAGGTATTTTGTGTAATTTGATATTTTATGTAAAATATATAATAGGTATTTTGTGTACTTTGATATTTTATGAACAATATATAATATGTATTTTGTGTACTTTGACATTTTATGTAAAGTATATAGAATACATTTTGTGAACTTTAAGTTTTATCTGCAATATATATGTATTTTGCGTACTTTAATATTTTATGTATATTCTATAATATGTATTTTGTGTTGTTTGATATTTTATACACAATATATAACATGTATTTTGTGTACTTTGATATATTATGTATAATATGTAATATGTATTTTGTGTACATGGAATGGAATGGAATCAAATCCAGTGGATAGGAACGGAATGGAATCGAAAGGAATGGAATCGAATGGATAGGAATCAACCCGTCTGGAATGGAAGGGAATGGAATGGAATGGAATGGAATCAACTGTAATGGTATGGAATGAAATGGATTGGTATGGAATGGAATGGAATGGAATGGAATGAAATGGATAGGAAAGGAATGGAATGGAATGGAATCAACCCGAATGGAATGGAATGGAAAGGAACGGAATGGAATGGAATGGAATGGAATCAACTGGAATGGAATGGAATGGAATCAACCCGAGTGGAATGAAATGGAATGGAATGGAATAGTATGAAATGGAATGAAATGGAAAGGAATGGAATGGAATGAAAAGGAATGGAATGCAATCAACCCGAATGGAATGAAATGGAATAGAATGGAAGGGAATGGAATCAACCAGAGTGGTATGGAAAGGAATGGAATAGAAAAAAATGGAATGGAATCAACAGGAATGGAATAGAATGGAATGGAGTGGAATGGAATGGAATGAACCCTAGTGGAAAGGAATGGAATGGAATGGAAGAGATTGGAGTGAAACGGAATGCAATGGAATGGAATCAACTCAAATGGAATCGAATGGAATGGAATGGAATGCAATGGAATGGAGTGGAATGAACCCAAACGGAATGGAATGGAATGGAATGGAATGGAATGGAATGGAATGGAATGGAATGGAATGGCAAGGAATGGAGTCAACCCAAATGGAATGGAATGGAATGGAATCAACTTAAATGGAACGGAATGGAATGGAATAGAATGGAATGGAGTGGAATCAACCCAAGTGGAATGCAATGGAATGCAATGCAATGGAATGGAAGGGAATGGAATGGAATGGAATCAACCCAAATGGAATGGAATGGAATGGAATGGAAACAACAAAAATGGAATAGAATGGAATGGAATGGAATGGAATAGAATGGAATGGAATGGAATGGAATCACCCTAAATGGAATGGTATGGAATGGAATGGAATGGAATCAACCCAAATGAAATAAAATGAAATGGAATGGAATGGAGTGGAATGGAATGGAATGGAATCAACTCAAATGGAATGGAAAGGAATGGAATCAACCCAAATTGAATGGTATGCAATGGAATGGATTGGAATGGAAGGGAATGGAATGCAATGGAATCAACACAAATGGAATGGAATGGAATGGAAAGGAATGGAATCAACCCAAATTGAATGGTATGCAATGGAATGGAATGGAATGGAATGGAATGGAATGGAATGCAATGGAATGGAATCAACCAAAATGGAATGGAATTGAATGGAATGGAATGGAATCAAACCAACTGGAATGGCATGGAATGGAATGGAATGGAATCAAACCAAGTGGAATGGAATGGAATGGAAGGGAATGGAACGGAGTGGAATCAACCCAAATGGAATGGAATGGCATGGCATGGAAAGAAATCAACCCAAATGGAATGGAATGGAAAGGAATGGAATGGAAGGGAATGGAATCAACACAAATGGAATGGCATGGAATGGAATCGAATGGAAAGGAATGGAATGGAATGCAATGGAGTCAACACAAATGTAATGTAATGTAATGTAATGGAATGGAATGGAATGGAATGGAATGGAAACGAATGGAATGGAATGGAATGGAATGGAATGGAAACGAATGGAATGGAATGGAATGGAATGGAATGGAATGGAATGGAATGGAATGGAATGAAATGGAATGGAAAGGAATGGAATGGAATGGAATAAACCCAAATGGAATGGAATGAAATGGAATGGAATGGAATGGAATCACCTGAAATGGCATGGAATGCAATGGAATGGAATGGAATGGAATCAACCGAAATAGAATGGAATGGAATGAAATAAACCCAAATGGAATGGAATAGAATGGAATGGAATGAAACGGAATGGAATGGAATCAACCCAAAGGGAATGGAATGGAATGGAATGGAATCAACCAGAATGGAAAGGAATGGAATGGAATGGAAGGGAGTGAAATCAACTAAAATGGAAGGGAATGGAATGAGAAGGAATGGAATGGAATGGAATGGAATGGAATACACCCAAGTGGAATGGAATGGAATGGAATGGAAGGGAGAGAAATCAACTAAAATGGAATGGAAAGGAATGAGAAGGAATGGAATGGAATGGAATGGAATACACCCAAATGGAATGGAATGGAATGGAATCGAATCGAATCGAAACAAACCAAATTAAATGGAATGGAATGGAATGGAAAGGAAGGGAATCAACCTAAATGGAATGTAATGGAATGGAACGGAATGGAATGGAATCAACACAAATGGAATGGCATGGAATGGAATGGAATGCAATGGAGTCAACACAAATGGAATGGAATGGAATGGAATCAACCCAAGTGGAAAGGAATGGAATGCAATGGAATGGAATGGAATCACCTCAAATGGAATGGAATGGAATGGAATGGAATGGAATGCAATCAACAAAAATGGAATGGAATGGAATGGAATAAACCCAAATGGAATGGAATGGAATGGAATGGAATGGAATGGAATGGAATAGAATGGAATGGAATGGAACGGAATCAACCAGAATGGAATGGAATGGAATGGAATGGAATGAAATCAACTCAAATGGAATGGAATTGAATGGAATGGAAAGGAATCAACACAAATGGAATGGAAAGGAATGGAATGGTATGGAATGGAACGAAGTCAACACAAATGGAATGGAATGGAATGGAATGCAAAGAATGGAATGGAATGGAATCCACTCAAATGAAATGGAATGGAATGGCATGGAATGGAATGGAATGGAGTCAATCCAAACGGAATGGAATGAAATGGAATGGAATGGAATGGAATCAACACAAATAGAATGGAATGGAATGGAATATAACGGAATGGAATGGAATGGAATGGAATCAACTGAAATGTAATGTATTGGAATGGAACGGATTTGAATGATATCAAATGGAATGGAATGGAATAGAATGGAATCGAATCGAATCGAATCAACCCAAATGTACTGGAATGGAATGGAATAGAAAGGAATGGAATCAACCCAAATTTATTGGGTTGCAATGGAACGGACTGGAAAGGAATCGAATCAAACAACCCAAATGGAATGGAATGGAGAGGAATGGAATGGAATGGAAGAGAGTGGAAAAGAAACAACACAAATGGAATGGAATGGAATGGAATGAAATGGAATGGAATCAAACCAAATGGAATGGAATGGAAAGGAATGGAATCAACTCAAATGGAATGGAATGGAATGGAATGGAATCAACTGAAATGTAATGGAAAGGAATGAAATGGAAGGGAATCAACACAAATGGAATGGAATGGAATGGAGTGGAATGGAATGGAATGGAATGGAATGGAATGGAATGAAGTCAAATGGAATGGAATGGAATGGAATCAACCCAAAAGGAATGGAATTGAATGGAATGGAATGGAATCGAATCAACCGAAATTAAATGGAATGGAATGGAATGGAAAGGAATGGAATCAACCCAAATGGAATGGAATGGAATGGAATGGAAAGGAATCTAATCAACCCAAATGGAATGGAATGGAAGGGAATGGAATGGAATTGAATGGAAAGGAATCAACCCAAAAGGAATGGAAGGGAATGGAATGGAATGGAATGGAATTGAATGCAGTCAGCACAAATGGAATGGAATGGAGTGGAATGCATGGGAATGGAATGGAATGGAATGGAATGGAATGGCATGGAGTTAACCCAAATGGAAAGGAATGGAATGGAATGGAATGGAATGGAATTCAATGGAATGGAATGGAGTGGAATCAATCCAAATGGAATGGAATGGAATCAAACCAAATGGAATGGAATGGAATGGAATGGAATGGAATCAACCCAAATGGAATGGAATGGAATGGAATGGAATGGAATGGAATGGAATCAAACCAAATGGAATGGAATGGAATGGAATGGAATCAACTCAAATGGAATGGAATGGAGTGGAATGGAATGGAATCTAATCGATTCAACCAAAATGGATGGGAATGGAAAGCAATGGAAAGTAACGGAATCAACCCAAATGGAATGGAATGGAATGGAATAGAATGGAATCCAATGGAATCAACCAAAAAGGAATGGAATGGAATGGAATGGAACGGAATGGAATGGAAAGGAATCAAACCAAATGGAATGGAATAGAATGGAATGGAATGGAATGGAATAAACATAAATGGAATGGAATGGAATGGAATGGAATGGAATGGAATGGAATGGAATGGAATTGAATGGAATCAACCCAAATGGAATGGAATGGAATGGAATGGAGAGGAAAGAAATCAACACAAATGGAATGGAATGGAAAGGAATGGAACGAAATGGAATGGAATCAACACAAAAATGGAACGGCATGGAAGGGAATGGAATGGAATGGAATGCAATGGAGTAAACACAAACGGAATGGAATGGAATCAAGCCAAATGGAATGGAATGGAATGCAGTGGAATGGAAGGGAATCTCCTCAAATGGAATGGAATGGAATGGAGGCAACCAAAATGGAATGGAATGCAACGGAATAAACCCAAATGTAATGGAATGGAATGGGATGGAATTGAATGGAACGGAATGGAATGGAATGGAATCAACCCAAATGGAATGGAATGGAATGGAATGGAATCAACCCAAATGGAAAGGAATTGAATGGAATGGAATCTAATGGAATGGAATGGAATCAACTGAAATGGAATGGAATGGAATGGAATCGAATCGAATCAACCCAAATTAAATGGAATGGAATGGAACGGAAAGGAATGGAATCAAAACAAATGGAATGGAATGGAATGGAATGGAATATATTGGAATGGAATGGAATGGAATGCAGTCAGCAAAAATGGAATGGAAAGAATTGGAATGGAATGGCATGGAGCTAACCCAAATGGAAAGAATGGAATGGAATGGAATGGAATGCAATGGAATCAAACCAAATGGAATGGCATGGAATGGAATGGAATGGAATCAAACCAAATGGAATGGAATGGAATGGAAGGGAATGGAATGGCGTGGAATCAACCCAAATGGAATCGAATGGGATGACATGGAAAGAAATAAACACAAATGGAATGGAATGGAAAGGAATGGAATGGAAGGGAATGGAATCAACACAAATGGAATGGCATGGAATGGAATGGAATGGAATGGAATGGAATGGAATGGAAACGAATGGAATGGAATGGAATGGAACGGAATGGAACGGAAAGGAATGGAATGGAAAGAATTGAAAGGAATGGAATGGAATGGAATAAACTCAAATGGAATGGAATGAAATGGAATGGAATGGAATGGAATCACCTCAAATGGCACGGAATGCAATGGAATGGAATGGAATGGAATCAACAGAAATAGAATGGAATGGAAAGAAATAAACCCAAATGAAATGGAATAGAATGGAATGGAATGAAACGGAATGGAATGGAATCAACCCCAAGGTAATGGAATGGAATGGAATGGAATGGAATCAACCGGAATGGAATGGAATGGAATGGAATGGAATGTAAGGGAGTGAAATCAACTAAAACGGAATGGAATGGAATGAGAAGGAATGGAATGGAATGGAATGGAATCCACACAAATGGAATGGAGTGGAATGGAATCAACTAAAATGGAATGGAATGGGGTGGAATGGAATGGAATCTAATCGATTCAACCAAAATGGATGGGAATGGAAAGCAATGGAAAGTAACGGAATCAACCCAAATGGAAAGGAATGGAATGGAATGGAATGGAATGCAATGGAATCAACCAAAAAGGAATGGAATGGAATGGAATGGAACGGAATGGAATGGAAAGGAATCAACCCAAATGGAATGGAATAGAATCGAATGGAATGGACTGGAATAAACATAAATGGAATGGAATGGAATGGAATGGAATGGAATGGAATGGAATGGAATTGAATGGAATCAACCCAAATGGAATGGAAAGGAGTGGAAAGAAATCAACCCAAATGGAATGGAATGGAAAGGAATGGAACGGAATGGAATGGAATAAACACAAATGGAACGGCATGGTATGGAATGGAATAGAACGGAATGCAATGGAGTAAACACAAACGGAATGGAATGGAATCAACACAAATGGAATGGAATGAAATGCAGTGGAATGGAATGGAATCTCCTCAAATGGAATGGAATGGAATGGAGTCAACCAAAATGGAATGGAATGCAACGGAATAAACCCAAATGGAATGGAATGGAATGGAATGGAATGGAATTGAATGGAACGGAATGGAATGGAATGGAATCAACCCAAATGGAATGGAATGGAATGGAATGGAATGGAATGGAATGGAATGGAATCAACCCAAATGGAAAGGAATTGAATGGAATGGAATCTAATGGAATGGAATGGAATCAACTGAAATGGAATGGAATGGAATGGAATCGAATCTAATCAACCCAAATTAAATGGAATGGAATGGAACGGAAAGGAATGGAATCAACACAAATGGAATGGAATTGAATGGAATGGAATGGAATATATTGGAATGGAATGGAATGGAATGCAGTCAGCACAAATGGAATGGAATGGAATGGAATGGAATGGAATGGAATGGAATGGCATGGAGCTAACCCAAATGGAAAGAATGGAATGGAATGGAATGGAATGGAATGCAATGGAATGGAATCAACCAAAATGGAATGGAATGGAATGGAATCAAACCAAATGGAATGGCATGGAATGGAATGGAATGGAATCAAAGCAAGTGGAATGGAATGGAATGGAAGGGAAAGGAATGGAGTGGAATCAACCCAAATGGAATGGAATGGAATGGCATGGAAAGAAATCAACACAAATGGAATGGAATGGAAAGGAATGGAATGGAAGGGAATGGAATCAACACAAATGGAATGGCATGGAATGGAATCGAATGGAATGGAATGAAATGGAATGCAATGGAGTCAACACAAATGGAATGGAATGGAATGGAATGGAATGGAATGGAAACGAATGGAATGGAATGGAATGGAATGGAATGGAATGGAATGGAAAGGAATGGAATGGAATGGAATGGAATAAACTCAAATGGAATGGAATGAAATGGAATGGAATGGAATCACCTCAAATAGCACGGAATGCAATGGAATGGAATGGAATGGAATGGAATGGAATCAACCCAAATGGAATGGAATAGAATGGAATGGAATGAAACGGAATGGAATGGAATCAACCCAAAGGGAATGGAATGGAATGGAATGGAATCAACCGGAATGGAATGGAACGGAATGGAATGGAATGTAAGGGAGTGAAATCAACTAAAACTGAGTGGAATGGAATGAGAAGGAATGGAATGGAATGGAAAGGAATTAACCCAAATGGAATGGAAAGGAATGGAATCATCTAAAATGGAATGGAATGGAATGGAATCGAATAGAATCGAATCAACCCAAATTAAATGGAATGGAATGGAATGGAAAGGAATGGAATCAACCTAAATGGAATGGAATGGAATGCAAAGGAATTTAATGGAATCAACACAAATGGAATGGCATGGAATGGAATGGAATGGAATGGAATGGAATGCAATGGAGTCAACACAAATGGAATGGAATGGAAAGGAATGGAATGGAATGGAATGGAATCAACACAAGTGGAATGGAATGGAATGCAATGGAATGGAATGGATTCACCTCAAATGGAATGGAATGGAATGGAATGGAATGGAATCAACAAAAATGGAATGGAATGGAATGGAATAAACCCAAATGGAATGGAATGGAATGGAATGGAATCAACCGGAATGGAATGGAATGGAATGGAATGGAATGAAATCAACTCAAATGGAATGGAATTGAATGGAATGGAAAGGAATCAACACAAATGGAATGGAAAGGAATGGAACGGAATGGAATGGTATGGAATGGAAAGAATTCAACAAAAATGGAATGGAATGGAATGGAATGGAATGGAATCAACCCAAATGGAATGGAATGGAATGGAATGTAAAGGAATGGAATGGAATGGAATGGGATCAACCCAAATGGAATGGAATGGAATGGAATGGAATGGAATGGAATTGAATGGAAAGAATGCAATGGAATGGAATCCACTCAAATGAAATGGAATGGAATGGCATGGAATGGAATGGAATGGAGTCAAACTAAAGTGAATGGAATGAAATGGAATGGAATGGAATGGAATTAACACAAATAGAATGGAATGGAACGGAATATAACGGAAAGGAATGGAATGGAATGGAATGGAATCAACCGAAATGTAATGTATTGGAATGGAATGGATTTGAATGATATCAAATGGAATGGAATGGAATAGAATGGAATCGAATCGAATCGAATCAACCCAAATGTAGTGGAATGAAATGGAATGGAAAGGAAAGGAAGCAACCCAAATTTAATGGGATGCAATGGAACGGACTGGAAAGGAATTGAATCAAACAACCCAAATGGAATGGAATGGAGAGGAATGGAATGGAATGGAAGGGAGTGGAAAGGAAACAACACAAATGGAATGGAATGGAATGGAATGGAATGGAATGAAACCAAAAGTAATGGAATGGAAAGGAATGGAATCAACTCAAATGGAATGGAATGGAATGGAATCAACTGAAATGGAATGGAAAGGAATGAAATGGAAGGGAATCAACACAAACGGAATGGAATGGAATGGAGTGGAATGGAATGGAATGGAATGGAATCAAGCCAAATGGAATGGAATGGAATGGAATCAACCCAAAAGAATGGAATTGAATGGAATGTAATGTAATGGAATGGAATGGAATCAACTCAAATGGAATGGAATCGAATCGAATCAACCCAAATTAAATGGAATGGAATGGAATGGAAAGGAATGGAATCAATCCAAATGGAATGGAATGGAAAGGAATCTAATCAACCCAAATGGAATGGAATGGAAGGGAATGGAATGGAAGTGAATGGAAAGGAATCGACGTAAAAGGAAAGGGAGGGAATGGAACGGAATGGAATGGAATGGAATGCAGTCAGCACAAATGGAATGGAATGGAATGGAATGCAAGGGAATGGAATGTAATCGAATGGAATGGAATGGAGTTAACCCAAATGGAAAGGAATGTAATGGAATGGAATGGAATGGAATTCAATGGAATGGAATGGAGTGGAATCAACACAAACGGAATGGAATGGAATCAAACCAAATGGAATGGAATGGAATGGAATGGAATGGAATGGAATGGAATCAACCCAAATGGAATGGAATGGAATGGAATGGAATGGAATCAAACCAAATGGAATGGAATGGAATGGAAGGGAATCAACTCAAATGGAATGGAATGGAGTGGAATGGAATGGAATCTAATCGATTCAACCAAAATGGATGGGAATGGAAAGCAATGGAAAGTAACGGAATCAACCCAAATGGAATGGAATGGAATGGAATAGAATGGAATGCAATGGAATCAACCAAAAAGGAATGGAATGGAATGGAATGGAACGGAATGGAATGGAAAGGAATCAACCCAAATGGAATGGAATAGAATGGAATGCAATGGAATCAACCAAAAAGGAATGGAATGGAATGGAATGGATCGGAAAGGAATGGAAAGGATTCAACCCAAATGGAATGGAATGGAATGGAATGGAGTGGAAAGAAATCAACCCAAATGGAAAGGAATGGAAAGGAATGGAACGGAATGAAATGGAATCAACACAAATGGAACGGCATGGAATGGAATGGAATGGAACTGAATGCAATGGAATAAACACAAACGGAATGGAATGGAATCAACCCAAAAGGAATGGAATGGAATGCAGTGGAATGGAATGGAATCTCCTCAAATGGAATGGAATGGAATGGAGTCAACCAGAATGGAATGGATTCTCCTCAAATGGAATGGAATGGAATGGAGTCAACCAAAATGGAATGGAATGCAACGGAATAAACCCAAATGGAATGGAATGGAATGGAATGGGATGGAATTGAATGGAACGGAATGGAATGAAATGGAATCAACCCAAAGGGAATGGAATGGAATGGAAAGGAATGGAATGGGATGGAATGGAATGGAACGGAATGGAATGGACTGGAATCAACACAAAGGGAATGGAATGGAATGGAATGGAATGGAATGGAATGGAATGGAATCAACCCAAATGGAATGGAATGGAATGGAATGGAATGGAATGAAATCAACTCAAATGGAATGTAATTGAATGGAATGGAATGGAATGGAGTGGACTGGAATGGAATGGAATGGAATGGAGTCAACACAAGTGGAATGGAATGGAATGGAATGAAATGGAATGGAATCAACCCAAATGGAATGGAATGGAATGGAGAGGAATCAACTCAAATGGAATGGAATGGAATGGAATGAAGTGGAATGGAAAGGAATCAACTCAAATGGTATGGAATAGAAAGGAATGAAATGGAATGGAATGGAATCAACTCGGATGGAATGGAATGGAATGGAATGGAATGGAATATAATGGAATGGAATCGAATGGAATGGAATATAATGGAATGGAATGGAATGGAATGCAGTCAGCACAAATGGAATGGAATGGAATGGAATGGAATGTAATGGAATGGAATGCAATGGCATGGAGTTAACCCAAATGGAAAGAATGAAATGGAATGGAAAGGAATGCAATGGAATGGAATCAACCAAAATGGAGTGGAATGGAATGGAATGGAATGGAATCAACCCAAATGGAATGGAATGGAATGGAAGGCAATGGAATGGAGTGGAATCAACACAAATGGAAAGCAACGGAATGGAATGGAAAGAAATTAACCCAAATGGAATGGAATGGAAAGGAATGGAATGGAAGGGAATGGAATCAACACAAATGGAATGGCATCAACACAAATGGAATGGCAGGGAATGGAATGGAATGGAATGGAATGGAATGGAATGGAATGCAATGGAGTCAACAAAAATGGAATGGAATGGAATGGAAAGGAATCAACCCAAATGGAAAGGAATGGAATGGAATGGAATGGAGTGGAATAAACCCAAATGGAATGGAATGAAATTGAATGGAATGGAATGGAATCACCTCAAATGGAATGGAATGGAATGGAATGGAAAGGAATGGAATGGAATCAACCGAAATGGAATAGAATGGAATGAAATAAACCCAAATGGAATGGAATGGAATGGAATGAAACGGAATGGAATGGAATGGAATCAACCCGAAGGCAATGGAATGGAATGGAATGGAATGGAATGGAATGGAATGCAAAGGAATCAACCCAAATAGAATGGAATGGAACAGAATGGAACGGAATGGAATGGAATCAACATAAACGAAACGAAATGGAATGGAATGGAATGGAAAGGAATGGAATGGAATCAACTCAAATGGAACGGAATGGAATTGCATGGAATGGAATGGAATGGATTCTACCGAAATGGAATGGAATGGCATGGAATGGAATGGAATGGAATGGAATGGAATCAACAGAAATAGAATGGAATGGAATCAACAGAAATAGAATGGAATGGAATGGAACATAATGCAATGGAATGGAATGGAAGGGAATGGAATAGAATGAACCGAAATGTAATGTAATGGAAAGGAATGGAATGGAATGATCTCAAATGGAATGGAATGGAATGGAATGTAATTGAATCAAATCGAATCAACCCAAAAGGAATGGAATGCGTTGGAACGGACTGGAAATGAATCGAATCAAACAACCCAAACGGAATGGAATGGAATGGAATGGAATGGAATGGAATGGAATGGAATAGAAAGGAATCAACACAAATGGAATGGAATGGAATGGAATGGAATGAAAACAAATGGAATGGAATGGAAAGGAATGGAATCAACTCAAACGGAATGGAATGAAATGGAATGAAATGAAATGGAATGGAATCAAACGAAATGGAAAGGAAAGGAATGAAATGGAAGGGAATCAACACAAATGGAATGGAATGCAATGGAGTGGAATGGAATGGAATGGAATGGAATGGAATGGAATGGAATGGAATGCAAAGGAATCAACCCAAATAGAATAGAATGGAATGGAATGGAATGGAACCAACCCAAATGGAATGGAATGGAATGGAATCAACTCAAATGGAATGGAATTGAATGGAATGGAATGCAATGGAATGGAATGGAATCAACTCAAATCGAATGGAATGGATTGGAATCGAATCGAATCAAATCAACCCAAATTAAATGGAATGGAATGGAATGGAATGGAAAGGAATGGAATCAACCCAAATGGAATGGAATGGAATGGAACGGAATCTAATCAACCCAAATGGAAAAGAATGGAAGGGAATGGAATGGAATGGAATGGAAAGGAATCAACCAAAAACGAATGGAAAGGAATGGAATGGAATGGAAAGGAATGGAAAGGAATGGAATGGAACGGAATGGAATGAAATGGAATGGAATGCCGTCAGCACAAATGGAATGGAATGGAATGCAATGGAATGGAATGGAATGGCATGGAATTGCATGGAGTTAAGGAAAATGGAAAGGAATGGAATGGCATGGAATGGAATGCAATGGAATGGAATGGAGTGGAATCAACCCAAATGGAATGGAATGTAATCAAACCTAATGGAATGGAATGGAATGGAACGGAATTAACCCAAATGAAATGGAATGGAATGGAAAGGAATGGAATGGAATGGAATCATCTCAAATGGAATTGAATAGAGGGGAATGGAATGGAATCTAATCGATTCAACCAAAATGAATTGGAATGGAAAGCAATGAAAAGTAATGGAATCAAACCAAATGGAATAGAATGGAATGGAATGGAATCAACCCAAAAGGAATGGAATGGAATGGAATGGAATGGAAAGGAATGGAATGGAAAGAATCAATCCAAATGAAATGGAATAGAATGGAATGGAATGGAATGGAATCAACCTAAATGGAATGGAATGGAAAGGAAAGAAATCAACAAAAATGGAATGGAATGGAAAGGAATGGAATGGAATGGAATGGAATCAACACAAATGGAATGGCATGGAATGGAATGGAAAGGAATGGAATGCAATGGAGTCCACAAAAATGGAATGGAATGTAATGGAATGGAATGAAATCAACCCAAATGGAATGGAATGGAATGCAATGGAATGGAATGGAATCACCTCAAATGGAATGGAATGGAATGGAATGGAAAGGAATGGAATGCAATGGAGTCCACAAAAATGGAATGGAATGTAATGGAATGGAATGAAATCAACCCAAATGGAATGGAATGGAATGCAATGGAATGGAATGGAATCACCTCAAATGGAATGGAATGGAATGGAATGGAATGGGGTCAACCCAAATGTAATGGAATGGAATGGAATAAACCGAAATGGAAAGGAATGGAATGGGATGGAATGGAATGGAAGGGAATGGAAGGGAATGGAATGGAATGGAATCAACCCAAAGGGAATGGAATGGAATGGAATGGAAACAACCCAAATGGAATGGAATGGAATGGAATGGAATCGAATGCAATTGAATGGAATCAACCCGAATGCAATAGAATGCAATGGAATGGAATGGAAAGGAATGGAATCAAGCCAAATGTAATGGAATGGAATGGCATGGAATGGAATGGAATCAAACCGAATGGAATGGAATGGAATGGAAGAGAATGGAATGAACCCGAATGGAATGGAATGCAATGGAATGGAATGGAAGGGAATGGAATGGATTGGAATGGAATGGAATGCATGCAACCCGAATGGAATGGAATGGAATGGAATGGAATGGATTCAACCCGAAATGAAAGGAATGGAATGGTGTGTAATGGAATGGAAAGGAATGGAATGGAATGCAATGGAATGGAATGGAATCAACCAGAATGAAATGGAATGGAATGGAATGGAATCAACCAGAATGGAATGGAATGGAACGGAATAGGATGGAATAGAATGGAATGGAATAAACCTGAATGGAATGGAATGGAATGCAATGGAATGGAATGCAATGGAATGGAATGGAATGGAATGGAATGGAATGCAATGGAATGGAAAGAACCCGAATGGAATGGAATGGAATGGAATGGAATGGAATGGAACGGAATCAACCCAAATGGAATGGAATGGAATGGAATGGAATGGAATCAAACCGAATGGAATGGAATGGAATGGAATGGCATGAAATTGAATCAACCCGAATGGAAAGGAATGGAATGGAATGGATTGGAATTGAATCAACCTGAATGGAAAGGAATGGAATGCAATGGAATGAAATGAAATGGTATGAAATCAACCCGAAAGAATTGATTTGAATGAAATGGAATGGAATCAACCCGAATGCAATGGAATGGAATGGAATGGAATGGAATCAACCCGAATGTAGTGTAATGTAATGTAATGGAATGGAATGGAATAAACCCGAATGGAGTGGAATGGAATGGAATGGAATGGAATGGAATGGAAAGGAATGCAATCAACTGGAATGGAATGGAATGGAATGGAATGGTATGGAATGGAATAGAATGAACCCGAATGGAATGGAATGGAATGGAATGGAATGGATTGGAATGGAATGGATTGGAGTCAATCCAAATGGAATGGAATGGAATGGAATGGAATGGAATCAACACAAACAGAATGGAACGGAATGGAACATAACGGAATGGAATGGAATGGAATCATCCGAAATGGAATGGAATGGAATGGATAGGAATGGAATGATCTCAAATGGAATGGAATGGAATAGAATGGAATCGAATCGAATCGAATCAACCCAAAAGTAATGGAATGGAATGGAATGGAAAGGAATGTAATCCACCCAAGTGGAATGGGATGCTATGGAATGGACTGGAAAAGAATCGAATCAAACAACCAAAATGGAATGGAATGGAATGGAATGGAATGGAATGGAATGGAAAGGAATCAACACAAATGGAATGGAATGGAATGGAATGGAACGGCATGCAATGGAATGGAATCAACCCAAATGGAATCAAATGGAAAGGAATGGAATCAACTCAAATGGAATGGAAAGTAATGGAATGAAATGGAATGGAATGAAATCAACTGAAATGGAATGGAAAGGAATAAAACGGAAGGAATCAACACAAATGGAATGGAATGGAATGGAATGGAATGGAATGCAAAGGAATTAACACAAATAGAATAGAATGGAATGGAATGGAATGGAATGAAGCCAAATGGAATGGAATTGAAGGGAATGGAGTGTAATGTAATTTAATGGAATCAACTCAAATGGAATGGAATGGAATGGAATGGAGTCGAATCAAATCAACCCAAATGAAATGGAATGGAATGGAATGGAAAGGAATGGAATCAACCCAAATGGAAAGGAATGGAATGGAATGGAATGGAATGGAACAGAATCTAATCAACCCAAAAGGAATGGAATGGAAGGGAATGGAATGGAATTGAATGGAAAGGAATCAACCCAAAAGGAATGCAATGGAATGGAATGGAATGGAGCCAGCGCAAATGGAATGAAATGGAATGGAATGGAATGGAATGGAATGCAATGGCATGGGATGGAGATAACTCAAATGGAAAGGAATGGAATGGAATGGAATGGAATGCAATGGAATGGAATGCAGTAGAATCAACCCAAATGGAATGGAATGGAATCAAACCAAATGGAATGGAATGGAATGGAGTGCAATGGAATCAACCCAAATGGAATGGAATGGAATGGAATGGAATGGAATCAAACCAAATGGAATGGAATGGAATGGAATGGAATCAATTCAAATGGAATGGAATGGAGTCGAATGGAATGGAATCTAATCGATTCAAACAAAATGGATGGGAATGGAAAGCAATGGAAAGTGATGGAATCAACCCAAACGGAATGGAATCAATGGAATAGAATGGAATGGAATGGAATGGAATCAACCAAAAAGGAATGGAATGGAATGGAATGGAAAGGAATGGAATTGAAGGGAATCAACCCAAATGGAATGGATTGCAATGGAATGGAATGGAATGGAATCAACCCGAATGGAATGGAATGGAATGGAATGGAATGGAATGGAATCAACCCGAATGGAATGGAATGGAATGGAATTGAATCAACCTGAATGGAAAGGAATGGAATGCAATGGAATGAAATGGAATGGTATGCAATCAACCGGAATGGAATGGAATGGAATGCAATGGAATGGAATCAACCCGAGTGTAATGGAATGGAATGGAATCAACCCGAATGTAATGGAATGGAATGGAATGGAATGGAACGGAATCAACAAGAATGGAGTGGAATGGAATCGAAGGGAATGGAATGGAATGGAAAGGAATGGAATCAACAGGAATGGAATTGAATGGAATGAAATGGAATGGAATGGAATCAACCCAAATGGAATGCAATGGAATGGAATGGAATGGAATCAACCCGAATGGAATGGAATGGAATGGAATGGAATGGAATGGAATGGAATGGAATGCAAAGGATTAAACCCAAATGGAATGGAATGGAATGAAATCAACTCAAATGGAATGTAATTGAATGGAATGGAATGGAATGGAATGCAATGGAAAGGAATGGAATGGAGTCAACACAAGTGGAATGGAATGGAATGGAATGGAATGGAATGGAATCAACCCAAATGGAATGGAATGGAATGGAGAGGAATCAACTCAAATGGAATGGAATTGAATGGAATGAAATGGAGTGGAATGGAATCAACTCAAATGGTATGGAATAGAATGAAATCAAATGGAATGGAATGGAATCAACTCACATGGAAAGGAATGGAATGGAATGGAATGGAATCTACCCAAATGGAATGGAATGGAATGGAATGGAATGGAATCAACCCAAATGGAATGGAATGGAATGGAATGGAACGGATTCGAATCAACCCAAAAGGAATGGAAAGGAATGGAATGCAAAGCAATGGAATCAACCCAAATGGAAAGGAATTCAATGGAAAGCATTGGAATGGAATCGAATCAAACAACCCAAATGGAATGGAATGGAATGGAATGGAAAGGAAACAACACATATGGAATGGAATGGAATGGAATGGAATCAACCCAAATGGAATGGAATTGAAAGGAATGGAATCAACTCAAATGGAATGGAATGGAATGGAATGAAACAGAATGGAATGGTATCAACTCAAATGGAATGGAATGGAATGAAATGGAAGGGAATCAACCCGAATTGAATGGAATGGAGTGGAATGGAATGGAATGGAATGGAATGGAATGGAATGCGAAGGATTCAACCAAAATGGAATGGAATGGAACAGAGTGGAATGGAATGGAATGGAATCAACACAAACGAAACGAAATGGAATGGAATGGAATGGAATGGAATGGAATGGAATGGAATGGAAAGGAATGGAATGGAATCAACTCAAATGGAATGGAATGGAATGGAATGGAATGGCATGGAATGGAATGGAATGGAGTCAACCCAAATGGAATGGAATGGGATGGAATGGAATGGAATGGAATGGAATCAACACAAAGAGAATGGAATGGAATGGAACATAATGGAATGGAATGGAATGGAATCAACGAAAATGTAATGTAATGGAATGGAATGGAATCAACCGAAATGTAATGTAATGTAATGGAATGGAATGGAATGATCTCAAATGGAATGGAATGGAATGGAATGTAATTGAATCAAATCGAATCAACCCAAATGGAATGGAATGCAATGGAACGGACTGGAATGGAATCGAATCAAACAACCCAAATGGAATGGAATGGAAAGGAATGGAATGGAATGGAATGGAATGGAAAGGAATCAACACAGATGGAATGGAATGGAATGGAATGGAATCAACCCAAATGGAATGGAATGGAAAGGAATGGAATCAACTCAAACGGAATGGAATGAAACGGAATGAAATGGAATGGAATGGAATCACATGAAATGGAAAGGAAAGGATTGAAATGGAAGGGAATCAACACAAATGGAATGGAGTGCAATGGAGTGGAATGGAATGGAATGGAATGGAATGGAATGGAATGGAATGGAATGGAATGCAAGGGAATCAACCCAAATGGAATGGAATGGAATGGAATGGAATGGAATCAACTCAAATGGAATGGAATTGAATGGAATGGAATACAATGGAATGGAATGGAATCAACTCAAATCGAATGGAATGGAATGGAATGGAATCGAATCAAATCAACCCAAATTAAATGGAATGAAATGGAATGGAAAGGAATGGAATCAACCCAAATGGAATGGAATGGAATGGAATGGAATGGAATGGAACGGAATCTAATCAACCCAAATGGAATGGAATGGAAGGGAATGGAATGGAATGGAAAGGAATCAACCAAAAAGGAATGGAATGGAATGGAATGGAATGGAATGCAGTTACCACAAAAGGAATGGAATGGAATGCAATGGTATGGAATGGAATGGCATGGAATTGCCTGGAGTTAACGAAAATGGAAAGGAATGGAATGGAATGGAATGGAATGCAATGGAAGGGGAGGCAGTGGAATCAACCCAAATGGAATGGAATGGAATCAAACCGAATGGAATGGAATGGAGTGCAATGGAATCAAACCAAATGGAATGGAATGGAATGGAATGGAATGGAATGGAATCAAACCAAATGGAATGGAATGGAATGGAATGGAATCAATTCAAATGGAATGGAATGGAGTGGAATGGAATGGAATCTAATCGATTCAAACAAAATGGATGGGAATGGAAAGCAATGGAAAGTGATGGAATCAACCCAAACGGAATGGAATCAATGGAATAGAATGGAATGGAATGGAATCAACCAAAAAGGAATGGAATGGAATGGAATGGAAAGGAATGGAATTGAAAGGAATCAAACCAAATGGAATGGAATGGAATGGAATGGAATGGAATGGAATGGAATCAACCTAAATGGTATGGAATGGAATGGAATGGAATGGAATGGAATTGAATATAATCAACCCAAATGGAATGGAATGGAAATGAGTGGAAAGAAATCAACCCAAATGGAATGGAATGGAAAGGAATGAAACGGAATGGAATGGAATAAACACAAATGGAACGGCATGGAATGGAATGGAATGGAACGGAATGCAATAGAGTCAACACGAAAGAAATGGAATGGAATGGAATGGAATGGAATGGAATGGAATGGAACGGAATGGAATGGAATGGAATCAACCCAAACGGAATGGAATGGAATGCAATGGAATGGAATGGAATCACCTCAAATGGAACGGAATGGAATGGAGTCAACTCAAATGGAATGGAATGCAATGGAATAAACACAAATGAAATGGAATGGAAAGGGATGGAATGGAATGGAACGGAATGGAATGGAATGGAATCAAACCAAAGTGAATGGAATGGAAAGGAATGGAATGGGGTGGAATGGAATGGAAGGGAATGGATTGGAATGGAATGAACCAAAGGCAATGGAATGGAAAGGAATGGAATGGAATGGAATCAACCCAAATTGTATGGAATGGAATGGAATGGAATGGAATGGAATGAAATCAACTCAAATGGAATGTAATTAAATGGAATGGAATGGAATGGAGTGGAATGCAATGGAAAGGAATGGAATGGAGTCAACACAAGTGGAATGGAATGGAATGGAATGGAATGGAACCAACCCAAATGGAATGGAATGGAATGGAGAGGAATCAACTCAAATGGAATGGAACGGAATGGAATGAAATGGAATGGAATGGAATCAACTCAAATGGTATGGAATAGAATGAAATCAAATGGAATGGAATGGAATCAACTCACATGGAATGGAATGGAATGGAATGGAATGGAATCTACCCAAATGGAATGGAATGGAATGGAATGGAATGGAATCAAACCAAATGGAATGGAATGGAATGGAATGGAATGGAACGGAATCGAATCAACACAAACGGAATGGAAAGGAATGGAATCGAATCGAGTCAATCCAAATGGAATTGAAAGCAATGGAATGCAAAGCAATGGAATCAAACCAAATGGAATGGAATGCAATGGAACGCATTGGAATGGAATCGAATCAAACAACCCAAATGGAATGGAATGTAATGGAATGGAAAGGAAACAACACATATGGAATGGAATGGAATGGAATGGAATCAACCCAAATGGAATGGAATGGAAAGGAATGGAATCAACTCAAATGGAATGGAATGGAATGGAAAGAAACAGAATGGAATTGTATCAACTCAAATGGAATGGAATGGAATGAAATGGAAGGGAATCAACCCGAATGGAATGGAATGGAACAGAATGGAACGGAATGGAATGGAATCAACACAAAAGAAACGAAATGGAATGGAATGGAATGGAGTGGAATGGAATGGAAAGGAATGGCATGGAATCAACTCCAATGGAATGGAATGGAATGGCATGGAATGGAATGGAATGGATTCAACCCAAATGGAATGGAATGGAATGGATTGGAATGGAATGGAATCAACACAAAGAGAATGGAATAGAATGGAACATAATGGAATGGAATGGAATCAACGAAAATGGAATGGAATGGAATGGAATGGAATGGAATTGAATGGAATCAACCGAAATGTAATGTAATGTAATGGAATGGAATGGAATGATCTCAAATGGAATGGAATGGAATGGAATGTAATTGAATGAAATCGAATCAACCCAAATGGAATGGAATGCAATGGAACGGACTGGAAAGGAATCGAATCAAACAACCCAAATGGAATGGAATGGAATGGAATGGAATGGAATGGAATGGAATTGAAAGGAATCAACACAAATGGAATGGAATGGAATGGAATCAAACCAAATGGAATGGAATGGACAGGAATGGAATCAACTCAAACGGAATGGAATGAAATGGAATGAAATGGAATGGAATGGAATCAAATGAAATGGAAAGGAAAGGAATGAAATGGAAGGGAATCAACACAAATGGAATGGAATGCAATGGAGTGTAATGGAATGGAATGGAATGGAATGGAATGGAATGGAATGGAATGGAATGCAAGGGAATCAACCCAAATGGAATGGAATGGAATGGAATGGAATGGAATCAACTCAAATGGAATGGAATTGAATGGAATGGAATACAATGGAATGGAATGAAATCAACTCAAATGGAATGGAATGGAATGGAATCGAATCGAATCAAATCAACCCAAATTAAATGGAATGAAATGGAATGGAAAGGAATGGAATCAACCCAAATGGAATGGAATGGAATGGAATGGAACGGAATCTAATCAACCCAAATAGAATGGAATGGAAGGGAATGGAATGGAATGGAAAGGAATCAACCAAAAAGGAATGGAATGGAATGGAATGGAATGCAGTCAGCACAAATGGAATGGAATGGAATGCAATGGAATGGAATGGAATGGCATGCAATTACATGGAGTTAACGAAAATGGAAAGGAATGGAATGGAATGGAATGGAATGGAATGCAATGGAATGGAATGGAATGGCATGCAATTACATGGAGTTAACGAAAATGGAAAGGAATGGAATGGAATGGAATGGAATGCAATGGAATGGAATGCAGTGGAATCAACCTAAATGGAATGGAATGTAATCAAACCTAATGGAATGGAACGGAATCAACTCAAATGGAATGGAAAGGAAAGGAATGGAATGGAATCAAACCAAATGGAATGGAATGGAATGGAATGGAATCAACCCAAATGGAATGGAATAGAGTGGAATGGAATGGAATCTAATCGATTCAACCAAAATGGATTGTAATGGAAAGCAATGGAATGTAATGGAATCAACCCAAATGGAATAGAATTGAATGGAATGGAATCAACCCAAAAGGAATGGAATGGAATGGAATGGAACGGAATGGAATGGAAAGGAATCAACCCAAATGGAATGGAATAGAATGGATTGGAATGGAATGGAATCAACCTAAATGGAATGGAATGGAAAGAAATCAACACAAATGGAATGGAATGGAAAGGAAAAGAATGGAATGGAATGGAATCAACACAAATAAAATGGCATGGAATGGAATGGAAAGGAATGGAATGCAATGGAGTCCACAAAAATGGAATGCAATGGAATGGAATGGAATGGAACGGAATCAACCCAAATGGAATGGAATGGAATGCAATGGAATGGAATGGAATCACCTCAAATGGAATGGAATGGAATGGAACGGAGAGGAGTCAACCGAAATTGAATGGAATGGAATGGAATAAACCCAAATGGAGTGGAATGGAATGGAATGGGATGGAATGCAATAGAACGGAATGGAATGGAATGGAATAAACCCAAAGGGAATGGAATGGAATGGAGTCAAACCAAATGGAATGGAATGGAATGGAATGGAATGGAATGGAATGAAATCAACTCAAATGGAATGTAATTGAATGGAATGGAATGGAATGGAATGGAGTGGAATGGAATGGAATGGAATGGAATGGAATGGAATGGAATGGAGAGGAATGGAATGGAATGGAATGGAATGGAATGGAAAGGAATGGAATCAAGCCGAATGTAATGTAATGTAATGTAATGGAATGGAATGGAATCAACCCCAATGGAATGGAATGGAATGGAATCAATCCGAATGGAATGGAATGGAATGGAAGGGAATGGAATTAACCCGAATGGAATGGAATGCAATGGAATGGAATGGAAGGGAATGGAATGGTATGGAATCAACCCGAATGGAGTGGAATGGAATGGAATGGAATTGAATGGAATGGAATGAAATGGAATGAAATGGAAAGGAATGGAATCAACACGAATGGAATTGAATGGAATGAAATGGAATGGAATGGAATCAACCCAAATGGAATGCAATGGAATGGAATGGAATGGAATCAACCCGAATGGAATGGAATGGAATGGAATGCAATGGAATGGAATCAAGTCGAATGGAATGGAATGGAATGGAATGGAATGGAATGGAATCAACCCGAATGGAATGCAATGGAATGGAATGGAATGGAATCAACCCGAATGGAATGGAATGGAATGGAATGGAATGGAATGGAATGGAATGGAATGGAATCAACCCGAATGGAATGGAATGGAATGGAATTGAATCAACCTGAATGGAAAGGAATGGAATGCAATGGAATGAAATGGAATGGTATGCAATCAACCTGAATGTAATGGAATGGAATGCAATGGAATGGAATGGAATGGAATGCAATGGAATGGAATGCAATGGAATGGAATGGAATGGAATCAACCTGAATGGAATGGAATGGAATAAAGTGGAATGGAATGGAATGGAATGGAATGCAATGGAATGGAATGAACCGGAATGGAATGGAATGGAATGGAATGGAATGGAATGGAACGCAATCAACCCGAATGGAATGGAATGGAATGGAATGGAATGGAATGGAATCAAACCGAATGGAATGGAATGGAATGGAATGGCATGGAATGGAATCAACCTGAGTGAAATGGAATGGAATGGAATGGAATGGAATGGAATTGAATCAACCTGAATGGAAAGGAATGGAATGCAGTGGAATGAAATGGAATGGTATGAAATCAACCCGAATGGAATGGAATGGAAAGAAATGGAATGGAATCAACCCGAATGCAATGGAATGGAATGGAATGGAATGGAATCAACCCGAATGTAATGTAATGTAATGTAATGGAATGGAATGGAATCAACCCGAATGGAGTGGAATGGAATGGAATGGACTGGAATGGAAAGGAATGGAAAGGAATGGAATCAACACGAATGGAATTGAATGGAATGAAATGGAATGGAATGGAATCAACCCAAATGGAATGCAATGGAATGGAATGGAAAGGAATCAACCCGAATGGAAGGGAGTGGAATGAAATGGAATGGAATGGAATGGAATCAACCCGAATGGAATGGAATGGAATGGAATGGAATGCAATGGAATGGAATCAAGTCGAATGGAATGGAATGGAATGGAATGGAATCAACCCGAATGGAATGGAATGGAAAGGAATGGAATGGAATGGAAACAATCCGAATGGAATGGAATGAAATGGAATGAAATGGAATGCAATCAATCCGAATGGAATGGAATCGAATCAAATCAACCCAAATGAAATGGAATGGAATGGAATGGAAAGGAATGGAATCAACCCAAACGGAAAGGAATGGAATGGAATGGAATGGAATGGAACAGAATCTAATCAACAAAAATGGAATGGAATGGAAGGGAATGGAATGGAATTGAATGAAAAGGAATCAACCCAAAAGGAATGGAATGGAATGGAATGGAATGGAATGGAATGGAATGGAATGGAATGGAATGGAGTCAGCGCAAATGGAATGAAATGGAATGGAATGGAATGGAATGGAATGGAATGGAATGGAATGGCATGGAGTTAACCCAAATGGAAAGGAATGGAATGGAATGGAATGGAATGCAATGGAATGGAATGGAGTGGAATCAACCCAAATGGAAGGGAATGGAATCAAATCAAATGGAATGGAATGGAATGGAGTGGAATGGAATCAACCCAAATGGAATGGAAAGGAATGGAATAGTCTGGAATGCAATGGAATGGAATGGAATCAACTCAAATGGAATGGAATGGAATGGAATGGAATGGAATGGAATGGAGTCAACCCCAATGGAATGGAATGGAATGGAATAAACCCAAATGGAATGGAATGGAATGGAATGGGATGGAATGGAATGGTAGGGAATGCAGTGGAATGGAATCAACCCAAAGGGAATGGAATGGAATGGAATGGAAACAACCCAAATGGAATGGAATGGAATGGAATGGAATCGAAAGGAATGGAATGGAATCAACCCGAATGCAATAGAATGGAATGGAATGGAATGGAAAGGAATGGAATCAAGCCGAATGTAATGGAATGGAATGGCATGGAATGGAATGGAATCAAACCGAATGGAATGGAATGGAATGGAATCAACCCGAATGGAATGGAATGGAATGGAAGGGAATGGAATGAACCCGAATGGAATGGAATGCAAGGGAATGGAATGGAAGGGAATGGAATGGATTGGAATGGAATGGAATGCAAGCAACCCGAATGGAATGGAATGGAATGGATTCAACCCGAAATGAATGGAATGGGATGGAGTGTAATGGAATGGAATGGAATGGAATGGAATGCAATGGAATGGAATGGAATCAACCAGAATGGAATGGAATGGAATGGAATGGAATGGAATGGAATGGAATGGAATCAACCAGAATGGAATGGAATGGAATGGAATGGAATGGAATGGAATGCAATGGAATGGAATCAAGTCGAATGGAATGGAATGGAATGGAATGGAATGGAATGGAATGGAATGGAATCAACCCGAATGGAATGCAATGGAATGGAATGGAATGGAATCAACCCGAATGGAATGGAATGGAATGGAATGGAATGGAATGGAATGGAATGGAATGGAATCAACCCGAATGGAATGGAATGGAATGGAATTGAATCAACCTGAATGGAAAGGAATGGAATGCAATGGAATGAAATGGAATGGTATGCAATCAACCTGAATGTAATGGAATGGAATGCAATGGAATGGAATGGAATGGAATGCAATGGAATGGAATGCAATGGAATGGAATGGAATGGAATCAACCTGAATGGAATGGAATGGAATGGAATGGAATAAAGTGGAATGGAATGGAATGGAATGGAATGCAATGGAATGGAATGAACCCGAATGGAATGGAATGGAATGGAATGGAATGGAATGGAACGCAATCAACCCGAATGGAATGGAATGGAATGGAATGGAATGGAATCAAACCGAATGGAATGGAATGGAATGGAATGGCATGGAATGGAATCAACCTGAGTGGAATGGAATGGAATGGAATGGAATGGAATTGAATCAACCTGAATGGAAAGGAATGGAATGCATTGGAATGAAATGGAATGGTATGAAATCAACCCGAATGGAATGGAATGGAAAGAAATGGAATGGAATCAACCCGAATGCAATGGAATGGAATGGAATGGAATGGAATCAACCCGAATGTAATGTAATGTAATGGAATGGAATGGAATGGAATCAACCCGAATGGAGTGGAATGGAATGGAATGGACTGGAATGGAAAGGAATGGAAAGGAATGGAATCAACACGAATGGAATTGAATGGAATGAAATGGAATGGAATGGAATCAACCCAAATGGAATGCAATGGAATGGAATGGAAAGGAATCAACCCGAATGGAAGGGAGTGGAATGAAATGGAATGGAATGGAATGGAATCAACCCGAATGGAATGGAATGGAATGGAATGGAATGCAATGGAATGGAATCAAGTCGAATGGAATGGAATGGAATGGAATGGAATCAACCCGAATGGAATGGAATGGAAAGGAATGGAATGGAATGGAAACAATCCGAATGGAATGGAATGAAATGGAATGAAATGGAATGAAATGGAATGAAATGGAATGAAATCAATCCGAATGGAATGGTATGGAATGGAATGGATCAACCCGAATGGAATGGAATGGAATGGAATGGAATGGAATTGAATCAACCCAAATGGAATGGAATGGAAAGGAATGCAATGGAATGGAATGGAATGGAATGGAATAAACCCGAATAGAATTTAATGGAATAGAACGGAATGGATAGGAATGAATCAACTGGAATGGAATGGAATGGAATGAAACGGAATGGAATGGAATGGAATCAAATGGAATGGAATGGAATCAACCGGAATGGAATTGAATGCAATGGTATGGTATGGAATGGAATAGAATGAACCCGAATGGAATGCAATGGAATGGAATGGAATGGAAAGGATTGGAATGGAATGGAAAGGAATGGAGTGGAATGGAATAATCTCAAATGGAATGGAATGGAATGGCATGGAATGGAATGGATTGGAATCAATCCAAATGGAATGGAATGGATTGGAATGGAATCAACACAAACAGAATGGAATGGAATGGAATATAACGGAATAGAATGGAATGGAATTGAATGGAATCATCCGAAATGGAATGGAATGGAATGGAATGGTATGATCTCAAATGGAATGGAATGGAATAGAATGGAATCGAATCGAATCGAATCAACCCAAATGTGATGGAATGGAGTGGAATGGAAAGGAATGGAATCCACCAAAGTGGACTGGGATGCAATGGAACGCACTGGAAAAGAATCAAATCAAACCACCCAAATGGAATGGAATGGAATGGAATGGAAAGGAATCAACACAAATGGAATGGAATGGAAACGAATGGAATCAACTCAAATGGAATGGAATGGAATGGAATGAAATGGAATGGAATGAAATCAACTGTAATGGAATGGAAAGGAATAAAATGGAAGGGAATCAACACAAATGGAATGGAATGGAATGGAGTGGAATGGAATGGAATGGAATGCAAAGGAATTAACACAAATGGAATAGAAGGGAACGGAATGGAATGGAATGGAATGGAATGAAGCCAAATGGAATGGAATGGAATGGAATGGAATTGAATGGAATGGAATCAACCCAAATGGAATGGAATTGAAGGGAATGGAATGAAATGGAATGGAATGGAAGCAACTCAAATGGAATGGAATGGAATCGAATCAAATCAACCCAAATTAAATGGAATGGAATGGAATGGAAAGGAATGGAATCAACCCAAACGGAAAGGAATGGAATGGAATGGAATGGAATGGAACAGAATCTAATCAACAAAAATGGAATGGAATGGAAGGGAATGGAATGGAATTGAATGAAAAGGAATCAACCCAAAAGGAATGGAATGGAATGGAATGGAATGGAATGGAATGGAATGGAATGGAATGGAATGCAATGGAATGGAATGGAGTCAGCGCAAATGGAATGAAATGGAATGGAATGGAATGGAATGGAATGGAATGGAATGGTATGGAGTTAACCCAAATGGAAAGGAATGGAATGGAATGGAATGGAATGCAATGGAATGGAATGGAGTGGAATCAACCCAAATGGAAGGGAATGGAATCAAATCAAATGGAATGGAATGGAATGGAGTGGAATGGAATCAACCCAAATGGAATGGAAAGGAATGGAATAGTCTGGAATGCAATGGAATGGAATGGAATCAACTCAAATGGAATGGAATGGAATGGAATGGAATGGAATGGAATGGAATGGAGTCAACCCCAATGGAATGGAATGGAATGGAATAAACCCAAATGGAATGGAATGGAATGGAATGGGATGGAATGGAATGGTAGGGAATGCAGTGGAATGGAATCAACCCAAAGGGAATGGAATGGAATGGAAACAACCCAAATGGAATGGAATGGAATCGAAAGGAATGGAATGGAATCAACCCGAATGCAATAGAATGGAATGGAATGGAATGGAAAGGAATGGAATCAAGCCGAATGTAATGGAATGGAATGGCATGGAATGTAATGGAATCAAACCGAATGGAATGGAATGGAATGGAATCAACCCGAATGGAATGGAATGGAATGGAAGGGAATGGAATGAACCCGAATGGAATGGAATGCAAGGGAATGGAATGGAAGGGAATGGAATGGATTGGAATGGAATGGAATGCAAGCAACCCGAATGGAATGGAATGGAATGGATTCAACCCGAAATGAATGGAATGGGATAGAGTGTAATGGAATGGAATGGAATGGAATGGAATGCAATGGAATGGAATGGAATCAACCAGAATGGAATGGAATGGAATGGAATGGAATGGAATGGAATGGAATGGAATGGAATCAACCAGAATGGAATGGAATGGAACTGAATGGGATGGAATGGAATGGAATGGAATCAACCTGAATGTAATGGAATGGAATGCAATGGAATGGAATGGAATGGAATGCAATGGAATGGAATGGAATCAACCTGAATGGAATGGAATGGAATGGAATGGAATAAACTGGAATGGAATGGAATGGAATGGAATGCAATGGAATGGAATGAACACGAATGGAATGGAATGGAATGGAACTGAATCAACCCGAATGGAATGGAATGGAATGGAATGGAATGGAATGGAATCAAATCGAATGGAATGGAATGGAATGGAATGGCATGGAATGGAATCAACCCGAATGGAATGGAATGAAATGGAATGGAATGGAATTGAATCAACCTGAATGGAAAGGAATGGAATGCAGTGGAATGAAATGGAATGGTATGAAATCAACCCGAATGGAATGGAATGGAAAGAAATGGAATGGAATCGACCCGAATGCAATGGAATGGAATGGAATGGAATGGAATCAACCCGAATGTAATGTAATGTAATGGAATGGAATGGAATGGAATGGAATGGAATCAACCCGAATGGAGTAGAATGGAATGGAATGGAATGCAATGGAATGGAATGGAATGGAAAGGGAAGGAATCAACACGAATGGAATTGAATGGAATGAAATGGAATGGAATGGAATAAACCCAAATGGAATGCAATGGAATGGAATGGAATGGAATCAACCCGAATGGAATGGAATGGAATGGAATGGAATGGAATGGAATGGAATGCAATGGAATGGAATCAAGTCGAATGGAATGGAATGGAATGGAATGGAATCAACCCGAATGGAATGGAATGGAAAGGAATGGAATGGAATGGAAACAACCCGAATGGAATGGAATGAAATGGAATGAAATGGAATGGAATCAATCCGAATGGAATGGTATGGAATGGAATGGAATCAACCCGAATGGAATGGAATGGAACGGAATTGAATGGAATGGAAACAACCCAAATGGAATAGAATGGAATGGAATGCAATGGAATGGAATGGAATGGAATGGAATCAACCCGAATGGAGTGGAATGGAATGGAATGGAATGGAATGGAATGGAAAGGAATGGAATCAACACGAATGGAATTGAAAGGAATGAAATGGAATGGAATGGAATCAACCCAAATGGAATACAATGGAATGGAATGGAATGGAATGGAATGCAATGGAATGGAATCAAACCGAATGGAATGTATTGGAAAGGAATGTAATGGAAGGGAATGTAATAAACAAAAATGGAATGGCATGGAATGGAATGGAATGGAATGCAATGGAATGGAATGCAATGGAGTCAACAAAAATGGAATGGAATGGAATGGAATGGAAAGGAAAGAAATCAACACAAATGGAATGGAATGGAAAGGAATGGAATCAACACAAATGTAATGGCATGGAATGGAATGGAATGGAATGGAATCAACCCAAACGGAATGGAATGGAATGCAATGGAATGGAATGGAATCACCTCAAATGGAATGGAATGGAATGGAATGGAATGGAATGGAGTCAACCCCAATGGAATGGAATGGAATGGAATAAACCCAAATGGAATGGAATGGAATGGGATGGAATGGAATGGCAGGGAATGCAATGGAATGGAATCAACCCAAAGGGAATGGAATGGAATGGAATGGAAATAACCCAAATGGAATGGAATGGAATGGAATGGAATGGAATGGAATGGAATGGAATCAACCCGAATGCAATAGAATGGAATGGAATGGAATGGAAAGGTATGGAATCAAGCCGAATGTAATGGAATGGAATGGCATGGAATGGAATGGAATCAAACAGAATGGAATGGAATGGAATGGAAGGGAATGGAATGAACCCGAATGGAATGGAATGCAATGGAATGGAATGGAAGGGAATGGAATGGATTGGAATGGAATGGAATGCAAGCTACCCGAATGGAATGGAATGAAATGGATTCAACCCGAAATGAATGGAATGGGATGGAGTGTAATGGAATGGAATGGAATGGAATGGAATGCAATGGAATGGAATGGAATCAACCAGAATGGAATGGAATGGAATGGAATGGAATGGAATAGAATGGAATCAACCAGAATGGAATGGAATGGAATGGAATCAACCTGAATGAAATGGAATGGAATGCAATGGAATGGAATAGAATGGAATGCAATGGAATGGAATGGAATCAACCTGAATGGAATGGAATGGAATGGAATGGAATAAACTGGAATGGAATGGAATGGAAGGGAATGCAGTGGAATGGAATGAACACGAATGGAATGGAATGGAATGGAAGTGAATCAACCCGAATGGAATGGAATGGAATGGAATGGAATGGAATGGAAAGGAATCAAATCGAATGGAATGGAATGGAATGGAATGGCAAGGAATGGAATCAACCCGAATGGAATGGAATGAAATGGAATGGAATGGAATTGAATCAACCTGAATGGAAAGGAATGGAATGCAGTGGAATGAAATGGAATGGTATGAAGTCAACCCGAATGGAATGGAATGGAAAGAAATGGAATGGAATCAACCCGAATGCAATGGAATGGAATGGAATGGAATGGAATCAACCCGAATGTATTGTAATGTAATGTAATGGAATGGAATGGAATCAACCCGAATGGAGTAGAATGGAATGGAATGGAATGGAATGGAATGGAATGGAATGGAATGGAATGGAATGGATAGGAATGGAATCAACACGAATGGAATTGAATGGAATGAAATGGAATGGAATGGAATAAACACAAATGGAATGCAATGGAATGGAATGGAATGGAATCAACCCGAATGGAATGGAATGGAATGGAATGGAATGGAATGGAATGCAATGGAATTTAATCAAGTCGAATGGAATGGAATGGAATGGAATGGAATGAAATCAACCCGAATGGAATGGAATGGAAAGGAATGGAATGGAATGGAAACAACCCGAATGGAATGGAATGAAATGGAATGGAATCAATCCGAATGGAATGGTATGGAATGGAATGGAATCAACCCGAATGGAATGGAATGGAACGGAATGGAATGGAATGGAAACAACCCAAATGGAATGGAATGGAATTGAATGCAATGGAATGGAATGGAATGGAATGGAATAAACCCGAATAGAATTTAATGGAATAGAACGGAATGGATAGGAATGAATCAACTGGAATGGAATGGAATGGAAGGAAATGAAATGGAATGGAATCAACCAGAATGGAATGGAATGGAATGGAATTGTATGGAATGGAATAGAATGAACCCGAATGGAATGCAATGGAATGGAATGGAATGGAAAGGATTGGAATGGAATGGAAAGGAATGGAATGGAATGGAATCATCTCAAATGGAATGGAATGGAATGGCATGGAATGGAATGGATTGGAGTCAATCCAAATGGAATGGAATGGATTGGAATGGAATCAACACAAACAGAATGGAATGGAATGGAATATAACGGAATGGAATGGAATGGAATTGAATGGAATCATCCGAAATGGAATGGAATGGAATGGAATGGAATGGAATGATCTCAAATGGAATGGAATGGAATAGAATGGAATCGTATCGAATCGAATCAACCCAAATGTAATGTAATGGAATGGAATGGAAAGGAATGTAATCCACCCAAGTGGAATGGGATGCAATGGAACGCACTGGAAAAGAATCAAATCAAACAACCCAAATGGAATGGAATGGAAAGGAATGGAATGGAAAGGAATCAACACAAATGGAAAGGAATGGAATGGAATGGAATGGCATGGATTGGAATGGAATCAACCCAAATGGAATGGAATGGAAAGGAATGGAATCAACTCAAATGGAATGGAAAGGAATGGAATGAAATGGAATGGAATGAAATCAACTTAAATGGAATGGAAAGGAATAAAATGGAAAAGAATCAACACAAGTGGAATGGAATCGAGTGGAGTGGAATGGAATGGAATGGAATGGAATGGAATGGAATGCAAAGGAATCAACACAAATAGAATAGAATGGAATGGAATGGAATGGAATGAAGCCAAATGGAATGGAATGGAATGGAATGGAATCACCTCAAATGGAATGGAATGGAATGGAATGGAGTCAACCCCAATGGAATGGAATGGAATGGAATGGAATAAACCCAAATTTAATGGAATGGAATGGAATGGGATGGAATGGAATGGAAGGGAATGGAATGGAATGGAATCAACTCAAAGGGAATGGAATGGAATGGAATGGAAACAACCCTAATGGTATGGAATGGAATCGAATGGAATGGAATGGAATCAACCCGAATGCAATAGAATGGAATGGAATGGAATGGAAAGGAATGGAATCAAGCCGAATGTAATGGAATGGAATGACATGGAATGGAATGGAATCCAACCAAATGGAATGGAATGGAATGGAATCAACCAGAATGGAATGGAATGGAATGGAAAGGAATGGAATGAACCCGAATGGAATGGAATGCAATGGAATGGAATGGAAGGGAATGGAATGGATTGGAATGGAATGGAATGCAGGCAACCCGAATGGAATTGAATGGAATGGAATGGAATGGAATACACCCAAATGGAATGGAATGGAATGGAATCGAATCGAATCGAAACAAACCAAATTAAATGGAATGGAATGGAATGGAAAGGAAGGGAATCAACCTAAATGGAATGTAATGGAATGGAACGGAATGGAATGGAATCAACACAAATGGAATGGCATGGAATGGAATGGAATGCAATGGAGTCAACACAAATGGAATGGAATGGAATGGAATCAACCCAAGTGGAAAGGAATGGAATGCAATGGAATGGAATGGAATCACCTCAAATGGAATGGAATGGAATGGAATGGAATGGAATGCAATCAACAAAAATGGAATGGAATGGAATGGAATAAACCCAAATGGAATGGAATGGAATGGAATGGAATGGAATGGAATGGAATAGAATGGAATGGAATGGAACGGAATCAACCAGAATGGAATGGAATGGAATGGAATGGAATGAAATCAACTCAAATGGAATGGAATTGAATGGAATGGAAAGGAATCAACACAAATGGAATGGAAAGGAATGGAATGGTATGGAATGGAACGAAGTCAACACAAATGGAATGGAATGGAATGGAATGCAAAGAATGGAATGGAATGGAATCCACTCAAATGAAATGGAATGGAATGGCATGGAATGGAATGGAATGGAGTCAATCCAAACGGAATGGAATGAAATGGAATGGAATGGAATGGAATCAACACAAATAGAATGGAATGGAATGGAATATAACGGAATGGAATGGAATGGAATGGAATCAACTGAAATGTAATGTATTGGAATGGAACGGATTTGAATGATATCAAATGGAATGGAATGGAATAGAATGGAATCGAATCGAATCGAATCAACCCAAATGTACTGGAATGGAATGGAATAGAAAGGAATGGAATCAACCCAAATTTATTGGGTTGCAATGGAACGGACTGGAAAGGAATCGAATCAAACAACCCAAATGGAATGGAATGGAGAGGAATGGAATGGAATGGAAGAGAGTGGAAAAGAAACAACACAAATGGAATGGAATGGAATGGAATGAAATGGAATGGAATCAAACCAAATGGAATGGAATGGAAAGGAATGGAATCAACTCAAATGGAATGGAATGGAATGGAATGGAATCAACTGAAATGTAATGGAAAGGAATGAAATGGAAGGGAATCAACACAAATGGAATGGAATGGAATGGAGTGGAATGGAATGGAATGGAATGGAATGGAATGGAATGAAGTCAAATGGAATGGAATGGAATGGAATCAACCCAAAAGGAATGGAATTGAATGGAATGGAATGGAATCGAATCAACCGAAATTAAATGGAATGGAATGGAATGGAAAGGAATGGAATCAACCCAAATGGAATGGAATGGAATGGAATGGAAAGGAATCTAATCAACCCAAATGGAATGGAATGGAAGGGAATGGAATGGAATTGAATGGAAAGGAATCAACCCAAAAGGAATGGAAGGGAATGGAATGGAATGGAATGGAATTGAATGCAGTCAGCACAAATGGAATGGAATGGAGTGGAATGCATGGGAATGGAATGGAATGGAATGGAATGGAATGGCATGGAGTTAACCCAAATGGAAAGGAATGGAATGGAATGGAATGGAATGGAATTCAATGGAATGGAATGGAGTGGAATCAATCCAAATGGAATGGAATGGAATCAAACCAAATGGAATGGAATGGAATGGAATGGAATGGAATCAACCCAAATGGAATGGAATGGAATGGAATGGAATGGAATGGAATGGAATCAAACCAAATGGAATGGAATGGAATGGAATGGAATCAACTCAAATGGAATGGAATGGAGTGGAATGGAATGGAATCTAATCGATTCAACCAAAATGGATGGGAATGGAAAGCAATGGAAAGTAACGGAATCAACCCAAATGGAATGGAATGGAATGGAATAGAATGGAATCCAATGGAATCAACCAAAAAGGAATGGAATGGAATGGAATGGAACGGAATGGAATGGAAAGGAATCAAACCAAATGGAATGGAATAGAATGGAATGGAATGGAATGGAATAAACATAAATGGAATGGAATGGAATGGAATGGAATGGAATGGAATGGAATTGAATGGAATCAACCCAAATGGAATGGAATGGAATGGAATGGAGTGGAAAGAAATCAACACAAATGGAATGGAATGGAAAGGAATGGAACGAAATGGAATGGAATCAACACAAAAATGGAACGGCATGGAAGGGAATGGAATGGAATGGAATGCAATGGAGTAAACACAAACGGAATGGAATGGAATCAAGCCAAATGGAATGGAATGGAATGCAGTGGAATGGAAGGGAATCTCCTCAAATGGAATGGAATGGAATGGAGGCAACCAAAATGGAATGGAATGCAACGGAATAAACCCAAATGTAATGGAATGGAATGGGATGGAATTGAATGGAACGGAATGGAATGGAATGGAATCAACCCAAATGGAATGGAATGGAATGGAATGGAATCAACCCAAATGGAAAGGAATTGAATGGAATGGAATCTAATGGAATGGAATGGAATCAACTGAAATGGAATGGAATGGAATGGAATCGAATCGAATCAACCCAAATTAAATGGAATGGAATGGAACGGAAAGGAATGGAATCAAAACAAATGGAATGGAATGGAATGGAATGGAATATATTGGAATGGAATGGAATGGAATGCAGTCAGCAAAAATGGAATGGAAAGAATTGGAATGGAATGGCATGGAGCTAACCCAAATGGAAAGAATGGAATGGAATGGAATGGAATGCAATGGAATCAAACCAAATGGAATGGCATGGAATGGAATGGAATGGAATCAAACCAAATGGAATGGAATGGAATGGAAGGGATTGGAATGGCGTGGAATCAACCCAAATGGAATCGAATGGGATGACATGGAAAGAAATAAACACAAATGGAATGGAATGGAAAGGAATGGAATGGAAGGGAATGGAATCAACACAAATGGAATGGCATGGAATGGAATGGAATGGAATGGAATGGAATGGAATGGAAACGAATGGAATGGAATGGAATGGAACGGAATGGAACGGAAAGGAATGGAATGGAAAGAATTGAAAGGAATGGAATGGAATGGAATAAACTCAAATGGAATGGAATGAAATGGAATGGAATGGAATGGAATCACCTCAAATGGCACGGAATGCAATGGAATGGAATGGAATGGAATCAACAGAAATAGAATGGAATGGAAAGAAATAAACCCAAATGAAATGGAATAGAATGGAATGGAATGAAACGGAATGGAATGGAATCAACCCCAAGGTAATGGAATGGAATGGAATGGAATGGAATCAACCGGAATGGAATGGAATGGAATGGAATGGAATGTAAGGGAGTGAAATCAACTAAAACGGAATGGAATGGAATGAGAAGGAATGGAATGGAATGGAATGGAATCCACACAAATGGAATGGAGTGGAATGGAATCAACTAAAATGGAATGGAATGGGGTGGAATGGAATGGAATCTAATCGATTCAACCAAAATGGATGGGAATGGAAAGCAATGGAAAGTAACGGAATCAACCCAAATGGAAAGGAATGGAATGGAATGGAATGGAATGCAATGGAATCAACCAAAAAGGAATGGAATGGAATGGAATGGAACGGAATGGAATGGAAAGGAATCAACCCAAATGGAATGGAATAGAATCGAATGGAATGGACTGGAATAAACATAAATGGAATGGAATGGAATGGAATGGAATGGAATGGAATGGAATGGAATTGAATGGAATCAACCCAAATGGAATGGAAAGGAGTGGAAAGAAATCAACCCAAATGGAATGGAATGGAAAGGAATGGAACGGAATGGAATGGAATAAACACAAATGGAACGGCATGGTATGGAATGGAATAGAACGGAATGCAATGGAGTAAACACAAACGGAATGGAATGGAATCAACACAAATGGAATGGAATGAAATGCAGTGGAATGGAATGGAATCTCCTCAAATGGAATGGAATGGAATGGAGTCAACCAAAATGGAATGGAATGCAACGGAATAAACCCAAATGGAATGGAATGGAATGGAATGGAATGGAATTGAATGGAACGGAATGGAATGGAATGGAATCAACCCAAATGGAATGGAATGGAATGGAATGGAATGGAATGGAATGGAATGGAATCAACCCAAATGGAAAGGAATTGAATGGAATGGAATCTAATGGAATGGAATGGAATCAACTGAAATGGAATGGAATGGAATGGAATCGAATCTAATCAACCCAAATTAAATGGAATGGAATGGAACGGAAAGGAATGGAATCAACACAAATGGAATGGAATTGAATGGAATGGAATGGAATATATTGGAATGGAATGGAATGGAATGCAGTCAGCACAAATGGAATGGAATGGAATGGAATGGAATGGAATGGAATGGAATGGCATGGAGCTAACCCAAATGGAAAGAATGGAATGGAATGGAATGGAATGGAATGCAATGGAATGGAATCAACCAAAATGGAATGGAATGGAATGGAATCAAACCAAATGGAATGGCATGGAATGGAATGGAATGGAATCAAAGCAAGTGGAATGGAATGGAATGGAAGGGAAAGGAATGGAGTGGAATCAACCCAAATGGAATGGAATGGAATGGCATGGAAAGAAATCAACACAAATGGAATGGAATGGAAAGGAATGGAATGGAAGGGAATGGAATCAACACAAATGGAATGGCATGGAATGGAATCGAATGGAATGGAATGAAATGGAATGCAATGGAGTCAACACAAATGGAATGGAATGGAATGGAATGGAATGGAATGGAAACGAATGGAATGGAATGGAATGGAATGGAATGGAATGGAAAGGAATGGAATGGAATGGAATGGAATAAACTCAAATGGAATGGAATGAAATGGAATGGAATGGAATCACCTCAAATAGCACGGAATGCAATGGAATGGAATGGAATGGAATGGAATGGAATCAACCCAAATGGAATGGAATAGAATGGAATGGAATGAAACGGAATGGAATGGAATCAACCCAAAGGGAATGGAATGGAATGGAATGGAATCAACCGGAATGGAATGGAACGGAATGGAATGGAATGTAAGGGAGTGAAATCAACTAAAACTGAGTGGAATGGAATGAGAAGGAATGGAATGGAATGGAAAGGAATTAACCCAAATGGAATGGAAAGGAATGGAATCATCTAAAATGGAATGGAATGGAATGGAATCGAATAGAATCGAATCAACCCAAATTAAATGGAATGGAATGGAATGGAAAGGAATGGAATCAACCTAAATGGAATGGAATGGAATGCAAAGGAATGGAATGGAATCAACACAAATGGAATGGCATGGAATGGAATGGAATGGAATGGAATGGAATGCAATGGAGTCAACACAAATGGAATGGAATGGAAAGGAATGGAATGGAATGGAATGGAATCAACACAAGTGGAATGGAATGGAATGCAATGGAATGGAATGGATTCACCTCAAATGGAATGGAATGGAATGGAATGGAATGGAATGGAATCAACAAAAATGGAATGGAATGGAATGGAATAAACCCAAATGGAATGGAATGGAATGGAATGGAATCAACCGGAATGGAATGGAATGGAATGGAATGGAATGAAATCAACTCAAATGGAATGGAATTGAATGGAATGGAAAGGAATCAACACAAATGGAATGGAAAGGAATGGAACGGAATGGAATGGTATGGAATGGAAAGAATTCAACAAAAATGGAATGGAATGGAATGGAATGGAATGGAATCAACCCAAATGGAATGGAATGGAATGGAATGTAAAGGAATGGAATGGAATGGAATGGGATCAACCCAAATGGAATGGAATGGAATGGAATGGAATGGAATGGAATTGAATGGAAAGAATGCAATGGAATGGAATCCACTCAAATGAAATGGAATGGAATGGCATGGAATGGAATGGAATGGAGTCAAACTAAAGTGAATGGAATGAAATGGAATGGAATGGAATGGAATTAACACAAATAGAATGGAATGGAACGGAATATAACGGAAAGGAATGGAATGGAATGGAATGGAATCAACCGAAATGTAATGTATTGGAATGGAATGGATTTGAATGATATCAAATGGAATGGAATGGAATAGAATGGAATCGAATCGAATCGAATCAACCCAAATGTAGTGGAATGAAATGGAATGGAAAGGAAAGGAAGCAACCCAAATTTAATGGGATGCAATGGAACGGACTGGAAAGGAATTGAATCAAACAACCCAAATGGAATGGAATGGAGAGGAATGGAATGGAATGGAAGGGAGTGGAAAGGAAACAACACAAATGGAATGGAATGGAATGGAATGGAATGGAATGAAACCAAAAGTAATGGAATGGAAAGGAATGGAATCAACTCAAATGGAATGGAATGGAATGGAATCAACTGAAATGGAATGGAAAGGAATGAAATGGAAGGGAATCAACACAAACGGAATGGAATGGAATGGAGTGGAATGGAATGGAATGGAATGGAATCAAGCCAAATGGAATGGAATGGAATGGAATCAACCCAAAAGAATGGAATTGAATGGAATGTAATGTAATGGAATGGAATGGAATCAACTCAAATGGAATGGAATCGAATCGAATCAACCCAAATTAAATGGAATGGAATGGAATGGAAAGGAATGGAATCAATCCAAATGGAATGGAATGGAAAGGAATCTAATCAACCCAAATGGAATGGAATGGAAGGGAATGGAATGGAAGTGAATGGAAAGGAATCGACGTAAAAGGAAAGGGAGGGAATGGAACGGAATGGAATGGAATGGAATGCAGTCAGCACAAATGGAATGGAATGGAATGGAATGCAAGGGAATGGAATGTAATCGAATGGAATGGAATGGAGTTAACCCAAATGGAAAGGAATGTAATGGAATGGAATGGAATGGAATTCAATGGAATGGAATGGAGTGGAATCAACACAAACGGAATGGAATGGAATCAAACCAAATGGAATGGAATGGAATGGAATGGAATGGAATGGAATGGAATCAACCCAAATGGAATGGAATGGAATGGAATGGAATGGAATCAAACCAAATGGAATGGAATGGAATGGAAGGGAATCAACTCAAATGGAATGGAATGGAGTGGAATGGAATGGAATCTAATCGATTCAACCAAAATGGATGGGAATGGAAAGCAATGGAAAGTAACGGAATCAACCCAAATGGAATGGAATGGAATGGAATAGAATGGAATGCAATGGAATCAACCAAAAAGGAATGGAATGGAATGGAATGGAACGGAATGGAATGGAAAGGAATCAACCCAAATGGAATGGAATAGAATGGAATGCAATGGAATCAACCAAAAAGGAATGGAATGGAATGGAATGGATCGGAAAGGAATGGAAAGGATTCAACCCAAATGGAATGGAATGGAATGGAATGGAGTGGAAAGAAATCAACCCAAATGGAAAGGAATGGAAAGGAATGGAACGGAATGAAATGGAATCAACACAAATGGAACGGCATGGAATGGAATGGAATGGAACTGAATGCAATGGAATAAACACAAACGGAATGGAATGGAATCAACCCAAAAGGAATGGAATGGAATGCAGTGGAATGGAATGGAATCTCCTCAAATGGAATGGAATGGAATGGAGTCAACCAGAATGGAATGGATTCTCCTCAAATGGAATGGAATGGAATGGAGTCAACCAAAATGGAATGGAATGCAACGGAATAAACCCAAATGGAATGGAATGGAATGGAATGGGATGGAATTGAATGGAACGGAATGGAATGAAATGGAATCAACCCAAAGGGAATGGAATGGAATGGAAAGGAATGGAATGGGATGGAATGGAATGGAACGGAATGGAATGGACTGGAATCAACACAAAGGGAATGGAATGGAATGGAATGGAATGGAATGGAATGGAATGGAATCAACCCAAATGGAATGGAATGGAATGGAATGGAATGGAATGAAATCAACTCAAATGGAATGTAATTGAATGGAATGGAATGGAATGGAATGGAGTGGACTGGAATGGAATGGAATGGAATGGAGTCAACACAAGTGGAATGGAATGGAATGGAATGAAATGGAATGGAATCAACCCAAATGGAATGGAATGGAATGGAGAGGAATCAACTCAAATGGAATGGAATGGAATGGAATGAAGTGGAATGGAAAGGAATCAACTCAAATGGTATGGAATAGAAAGGAATGAAATGGAATGGAATGGAATCAACTCGGATGGAATGGAATGGAATGGAATGGAATGGAATATAATGGAATGGAATCGAATGGAATGGAATATAATGGAATGGAATGGAATGGAATGCAGTCAGCACAAATGGAATGGAATGGAATGGAATGGAATGTAATGGAATGGAATGCAATGGCATGGAGTTAACCCAAATGGAAAGAATGAAATGGAATGGAAAGGAATGCAATGGAATGGAATCAACCAAAATGGAGTGGAATGGAATGGAATGGAATGGAATCAACCCAAATGGAATGGAATGGAATGGAAGGCAATGGAATGGAGTGGAATCAACACAAATGGAAAGCAACGGAATGGAATGGAAAGAAATTAACCCAAATGGAATGGAATGGAAAGGAATGGAATGGAAGGGAATGGAATCAACACAAATGGAATGGCATCAACACAAATGGAATGGCAGGGAATGGAATGGAATGGAATGGAATGGAATGGAATGGAATGCAATGGAGTCAACAAAAATGGAATGGAATGGAATGGAAAGGAATCAACCCAAATGGAAAGGAATGGAATGGAATGGAATGGAGTGGAATAAACCCAAATGGAATGGAATGAAATTGAATGGAATGGAATGGAATCACCTCAAATGGAATGGAATGGAATGGAATGGAAAGGAATGGAATGGAATCAACCGAAATGGAAGAGAATGGAATGAAATAAACCCAAATGGAATGGAATGGAATGGAATGAAACGGAATGGAATGGAATGGAATCAACCCGAAGGCAATGGAATGGAATGGAATGGAATGGAATGGAATGGAATGCAAAGGAATCAACCCAAATAGAATGGAATGGAACAGAATGGAACGGAATGGAATGGAATCAACATAAACGAAACGAAATGGAATGGAATGGAATGGAAAGGAATGGAATGGAATCAACTCAAATGGAACGGAATGGAATTGCATGGAATGGAATGGAATGGATTCTACCGAAATGGAATGGAATGGCATGGAATGGAATGGAATGGAATGGAATGGAATCAACAGAAATAGAATGGAATGGAATCAACAGAAATAGAATGGAATGGAATGGAACATAATGCAATGGAATGGAATGGAAGGGAATGGAATAGAATGAACCGAAATGTAATGTAATGGAAAGGAATGGAATGGAATGATCTCAAATGGAATGGAATGGAATGGAATGTAATTGAATCAAATCGAATCAACCCAAAAGGAATGGAATGCGTTGGAACGGACTGGAAATGAATCGAATCAAACAACCCAAACGGAATGGAATGGAATGGAATGGAATGGAATGGAATGGAATAGAAAGGAATCAACACAAATGGAATGGAATGGAATGAAAACAAATGGAATGGAATGGAAAGGAATGGAATCAACTCAAACGGAATGGAATGAAATGGAATGAAATGAAATGGAATGGAATCAAACGAAATGGAAAGGAAAGGAATGAAATGGAAGGGAATCAACACAAATGGAATGGAATGCAATGGAGTGGAATGGAATGGAATGGAATGGAATGGAATGGAATGGAATGGAATGCAAAGGAATCAACCCAAATAGAATAGAATGGAATGGAATGGAATGGAACCAACCCAAATGGAATGGAATGGAATGGAATCAACTCAAATGGAATGGAATTGAATGGAATGGAATGCAATGGAATGGAATGGAATCAACTCAAATCGAATGGAATGGATTGGAATCGAATCGAATCAAATCAACCCAAATTAAATGGAATGGAATGGAATGGAATGGAAAGGAATGGAATCAACCCAAATGGAATGGAATGGAATGGAACGGAATCTAATCAACCCAAATGGAAAAGAATGGAAGGGAATGGAATGGAATGGAATGGAAAGGAATCAACCAAAAACGAATGGAAAGGAATGGAATGGAATGGAAAGGAATGGAAAGGAATGGAATGGAACGGAATGGAATGAAATGGAATGGAATGCCGTCAGCACAAATGGAATGGAATGGAATGCAATGGAATGGAATGGAATGGCATGGAATTGCATGGAGTTAAGGAAAATGGAAAGGAATGGAATGGCATGGAATGGAATGCAATGGAATGGAATGGAGTGGAATCAACCCAAATGGAATGGAATGTAATCAAACCTAATGGAATGGAATGGAATGGAACGGAATTAACCCAAATGAAATGGAATGGAAAGGAATGGAATGGAATCCAACCAAATGGAATGGAATGGAATGGAATGGAATCATCTCAAATGGAATTGAATAGAGGGGAATGGAATGGAATCTAATCGATTCAACCAAAATGAATTGGAATGGAAAGCAATGAAAAGTAATGGAATCAAACCAAATGGAATAGAATGGAATGGAATGGAATCAACCCAAAAGGAATGGAATGGAATGGAATGGAATGGAAAGGAATGGAATGGAAAGAATCAATCCAAATGAAATGGAATAGAATGGAATGGAATGGAATGGAATCAACCTAAATGGAATGGAATGGAAAGGAAAGAAATCAACAAAAATGGAATGGAATGGAAAGGAATGGAATGGAATGGAATGGAATCAACACAAATGGAATGGCATGGAATGGAATGGAAAGGAATGGAATGCAATGGAGTCCACAAAAATGGAATGGAATGTAATGGAATGGAATGAAATCAACCCAAATGGAATGGAATGGAATGCAATGGAATGGAATGGAATCACCTCAAATGGAATGGAATGGAATGGAATGGAAAGGAATGGAATGCAATGGAGTCCACAAAAATGGAATGGAATGTAATGGAATGGAATGAAATCAACCCAAATGGAATGGAATGGAATGCAATGGAATGGAATGGAATCACCTCAAATGGAATGGAATGGAATGGAATGGAATGGGGTCAACCCAAATGTAATGGAATGGAATGGAATAAACCGAAATGGAAAGGAATGGAATGGGATGGAATGGAATGGAAGGGAATGGAAGGGAATGGAATGGAATGGAATCAACCCAAAGGGAATGGAATGGAATGGAATGGAAACAACCCAAATGGAATGGAATGGAATGGAATGGAATCGAATGCAATTGAATGGAATCAACCCGAATGCAATAGAATGCAATGGAATGGAATGGAAAGGAATGGAATCAAGCCAAATGTAATGGAATGGAATGGCATGGAATGGAATGGAATCAAACCGAATGGAATGGAATGGAATGGAAGAGAATGGAATGAACCCGAATGGAATGGAATGCAATGGAATGGAATGGAAGGGAATGGAATGGATTGGAATGGAATGGAATGCATGCAACCCGAATGGAATGGAATGGAATGGAATGGAATGGATTCAACCCGAAATGAAAGGAATGGAATGGTGTGTAATGGAATGGAAAGGAATGGAATGGAATGCAATGGAATGGAATGGAATCAACCAGAATGAAATGGAATGGAATGGAATGGAATCAACCAGAATGGAATGGAATGGAACGGAATAGGATGGAATAGAATGGAATGGAATAAACCTGAATGGAATGGAATGGAATGCAATGGAATGGAATGCAATGGAATGGAATGGAATGGAATGGAATGGAATGCAATGGAATGGAAAGAACCCGAATGGAATGGAATGGAATGGAATGGAATGGAATGGAACGGAATCAACCCAAATGGAATGGAATGGAATGGAATGGAATGGAATCAAACCGAATGGAATGGAATGGAATGGAATGGCATGAAATTGAATCAACCCGAATGGAAAGGAATGGAATGGAATGGATTGGAATTGAATCAACCTGAATGGAAAGGAATGGAATGCAATGGAATGAAATGAAATGGTATGAAATCAACCCGAAAGAATTGATTTGAATGAAATGGAATGGAATCAACCCGAATGCAATGGAATGGAATGGAATGGAATGGAATCAACCCGAATGTAGTGTAATGTAATGTAATGGAATGGAATGGAATAAACCCGAATGGAGTGGAATGGAATGGAATGGAATGGAATGGAATGGAAAGGAATGCAATCAACTGGAATGGAATGGAATGGAATGGAATGGTATGGAATGGAATAGAATGAACCCGAATGGAATGGAATGGAATGGAATGGAATGGATTGGAATGGAATGGATTGGAGTCAATCCAAATGGAATGGAATGGAATGGAATGGAATGGAATCAACACAAACAGAATGGAACGGAATGGAACATAACGGAATGGAATGGAATGGAATCATCCGAAATGGAATGGAATGGAATGGATAGGAATGGAATGATCTCAAATGGAATGGAATGGAATAGAATGGAATCGAATCGAATCGAATCAACCCAAAAGTAATGGAATGGAATGGAATGGAAAGGAATGTAATCCACCCAAGTGGAATGGGATGCTATGGAATGGACTGGAAAAGAATCGAATCAAACAACCAAAATGGAATGGAATGGAATGGAATGGAATGGAATGGAATGGAAAGGAATCAACACAAATGGAATGGAATGGAATGGAATGGAACGGCATGCAATGGAATGGAATCAACCCAAATGGAATCAAATGGAAAGGAATGGAATCAACTCAAATGGAATGGAAAGTAATGGAATGAAATGGAATGGAATGAAATCAACTGAAATGGAATGGAAAGGAATAAAACGGAAGGAATCAACACAAATGGAATGGAATGGAATGGAATGGAATGGAATGCAAAGGAATTAACACAAATAGAATAGAATGGAATGGAATGGAATGGAATGAAGCCAAATGGAATGGAATTGAAGGGAATGGAGTGTAATGTAATTTAATGGAATCAACTCAAATGGAATGGAATGGAATGGAATGGAGTCGAATCAAATCAACCCAAATGAAATGGAATGGAATGGAATGGAAAGGAATGGAATCAACCCAAATGGAAAGGAATGGAATGGAATGGAATGGAATGGAACAGAATCTAATCAACCCAAAAGGAATGGAATGGAAGGGAATGGAATGGAATTGAATGGAAAGGAATCAACCCAAAAGGAATGCAATGGAATGGAATGGAATGGAGCCAGCGCAAATGGAATGAAATGGAATGGAATGGAATGGAATGGAATGCAATGGCATGGGATGGAGATAACTCAAATGGAAAGGAATGGAATGGAATGGAATGGAATGCAATGGAATGGAATGCAGTAGAATCAACCCAAATGGAATGGAATGGAATCAAACCAAATGGAATGGAATGGAATGGAGTGCAATGGAATCAACCCAAATGGAATGGAATGGAATGGAATGGAATGGAATCAAACCAAATGGAATGGAATGGAATGGAATGGAATCAATTCAAATGGAATGGAATGGAGTCGAATGGAATGGAATCTAATCGATTCAAACAAAATGGATGGGAATGGAAAGCAATGGAAAGTGATGGAATCAACCCAAACGGAATGGAATCAATGGAATAGAATGGAATGGAATGGAATCAACCAAAAAGGAATGGAATGGAATGGAATGGAAAGGAATGGAATTGAAGGGAATCAACCCAAATGGAATGGATTGCAATGGAATGGAATGGAATGGAATCAACCCGAATGGAATGGAATGGAATGGAATGGAATGGAATGGAATCAACCCGAATGGAATCGAATGGAATGGAATTGAATCAACCTGAATGGAAAGGAATGGAATGCAATGGAATGAAATGGAATGGTATGCAATCAACCGGAATGGAATGGAATGGAATGCAATGGAATGGAATCAACCCGAGTGTAATGGAATGGAATGGAATCAACCCGAATGTAATGGAATGGAATGGAATGGAATGGAACGGAATCAACAAGAATGGAGTGGAATGGAATCGAAGGGAATGGAATGGAATGGAAAGGAATGGAATCAACAGGAATGGAATTGAATGGAATGAAATGGAATGGAATGGAATCAACCCAAATGGAATGCAATGGAATGGAATGGAATGGAATCAACCCGAATGGAATGGAATGGAATGGAATGGAATGGAATGGAATGGAATGGAATGCAAAGGATTAAACCCAAATGGAATGGAATGGAATGAAATCAACTCAAATGGAATGTAATTGAATGGAATGGAATGGAATGGAATGCAATGGAAAGGAATGGAATGGAGTCAACACAAGTGGAATGGAATGGAATGGAATGGAATGGAATGGAATCAACCCAAATGGAATGGAATGGAATGGAGAGGAATCAACTCAAATGGAATGGAATTGAATGGAATGAAATGGAATGGAATGGAATCAACTCAAATGGTATGGAATAGAATGAAATCAAATGGAATGGAATGGAATCAACTCACATGGAAAGGAATGGAATGGAATGGAATGGAATGGAATCTACCCAAATGGAATGGAATGGAATGGAATGGAATGGAATCAACCCAAATGGAATGGAATGGAATGGAATGGAACGGATTCGAATCAACCCAAAAGGAATGGAAAGGAATGGAATGCAAAGCAATGGAATCAACCCAAATGGAAAGGAATTCAATGGAAAGCATTGGAATGGAATCGAATCAAACAACCCAAATGGAATGGAATGGAATGGAATGGAAAGGAAACAACACATATGGAATGGAATGGAATGGAATGGAATCAACCCAAATGGAATGGAATTGAAAGGAATGGAATCAACTCAAATGGAATGGAATGGAATGGAATGAAACAGAATGGAATGGTATCAACTCAAATGGAATGGAATGGAATGAAATGGAAGGGAATCAACCCGAATTGAATGGAATGGAGTGGAATGGAATGGAATGGAATGGAATGGAATGGAATGCGAAGGATTCAACCAAAATGGAATGGAATGGAACAGAGTGGAATGGAATGGAATGGAATCAACACAAACGAAACGAAATGGAATGGAATGGAATGGAATGGAATGGAATGGAATGGAATGGAAAGGAATGGAATGGAATCAACTCAAATGGAATGGAATGGAATGGAATGGAATGGCATGGAATGGAATGGAATGGAGTCAACCCAAATGGAATGGAATGGGATGGAATGGAATGGAATGGAATGGAATCAACACAAAGAGAATGGAATGGAATGGAACATAATGGAATGGAATGGAATGGAATCAACGAAAATGTAATGTAATGGAATGGAATGGAATCAACCGAAATGTAATGTAATGTAATGGAATGGAATGGAATGATCTCAAATGGAATGGAATGGAATGGAATGTAATTGAATCAAATCGAATCAACCCAAATGGAATGGAATGCAATGGAACGGACTGGAATGGAATCGAATCAAACAACCCAAATGGAATGGAATGGAAAGGAATGGAATGGAATGGAATGGAATGGAAAGGAATCAACACAGATGGAATGGAATGGAATGGAATGGAATCAACCCAAATGGAATGGAATGGAAAGGAATGGAATCAACTCAAACGGAATGGAATGAAACGGAATGAAATGGAATGGAATGGAATCACATGAAATGGAAAGGAAAGGATTGAAATGGAAGGGAATCAACACAAATGGAATGGAGTGCAATGGAGTGGAATGGAATGGAATGGAATGGAATGGAATGGAATGGAATGGAATGCAAGGGAATCAACCCAAATGGAATGGAATGGAATGGAATGGAATGGAATCAACTCAAATGGAATGGAATTGAATGGAATGGAATACAATGGAATGGAATGGAATCAACTCAAATCGAATGGAATGGAATGGAATGGAATCGAATCAAATCAACCCAAATTAAATGGAATGAAATGGAATGGAAAGGAATGGAATCAACCCAAATGGAATGGAATGGAATGGAATGGAATGGAATGGAACGGAATCTAATCAACCCAAATGGAATGGAATGGAAGGGAATGGAATGGAATGGAAAGGAATCAACCAAAAAGGAATGGAATGGAATGGAATGGAATGGAATGCAGTTACCACAAAAGGAATGGAATGGAATGCAATGGTATGGAATGGAATGGCATGGAATTGCCTGGAGTTAACGAAAATGGAAAGGAATGGAATGGAATGGAATGGAATGCAATGGAAGGGGAGGCAGTGGAATCAACCCAAATGGAATGGAATGGAATCAAACCGAATGGAATGGAATGGAGTGCAATGGAATCAACCCAAATGGAATGGAATGGAATGGAATGGAATGGAATGGAATCAAACCAAATGGAATGGAATGGAATGGAATGGAATCAATTCAAATGGAATGGAATGGAGTGGAATGGAATGGAATCTAATCGATTCAAACAAAATGGATGGGAATGGAAAGCAATGGAAAGTGATGGAATCAACCCAAACGGAATGGAATCAATGGAATAGAATGGAATGGAATGGAATCAACCAAAAAGGAATGGAATGGAATGGAATGGAAAGGAATGGAATTGAAAGGAATCAAACCAAATGGAATGGAATGGAATGGAATGGAATGGAATGGAATGGAATCAACCTAAATGGTATGGAATGGAATGGAATGGAATGGAATGGAATTGAATATAATCAACCCAAATGGAATGGAATGGAAATGAGTGGAAAGAAATCAACCCAAATGGAATGGAATGGAAAGGAATGAAACGGAATGGAATGGAATAAACACAAATGGAACGGCATGGAATGGAATGGAATGGAACGGAATGCAATGGAATGGAATGGAATCAACACGAAAGAAATGGAATGGAATGGAATGGAATGGAATGGAATGGAATGGAACGGAATGGAATGGAATGGAATCAACCCAAACGGAATGGAATGGAATGCAATGGAATGGAATGGAATCACCTCAAATGGAATGGAATGGAATGGAATCAACTCAAATGGAATGGAATGCAATGGAATAAACACAAATGAAATGGAATGGAAAGGGATGGAATGGAATGGAACGGAATGGAATGGAATGGAATCAACCCAAAGAATGAATGGAATGGAATGGAATGGAATGGGGTGGAATGGAATGGAAGGGAATGGATTGGAATGGAATGAACCAAAGGCAATGGAATGGAAAGGAATGGAATGGAATGGAATCAACCCAAATTGTATGGAATGGAATGGAATGGAATGGAATGGAATGGAATGAACTCAAATGGAATGGAATCAAATGGAATGGAATGGAATGGAGTGGAATGCAATGGAAAGGAATGGAATGGAGTCAACACAAGTGGAATGGAATGGAATGGAATGGAATGGAACCAACCCAAATGGAATGGAATGGAATGGAGAGGAATCAACTCGAATGGAATGGAACGGAATGGAATGAAATGGAATGGAATGGAATCAACTCAAATGGTATGGAATAGAATGAAATCAAATGGAATGGAATGGAATCAACTCACATGGAATGGAATGGAATGGAATGGAATGGAATCTACCCAAATGGAATGGAATGGAATGGAATGGAATGGAATCAAACCAAATGGAATGGAATGGAATGGAATGGAATGGAATGGAATCGAATCAACACAAATGGAATGGAATGGAAAGGAATGGAATCGAATCGAGTCAATCCAAATGGAATTGAAAGCAATGGAATGCAAAGCAATGGAATCAAACCAAATGGAATGGAATGCAATGGAACGCATTGGAATGGAATCGAATCAAACAACCCAAATGGAATGGAATGTAATGGAATGGAAAGGAAACAACACATATGGAATGGAATGGAATGGAATGGAATCAACCCAAATGGAATGGAATGGAAAGGAATGGAATCAACTCAAATGGAATGGAATGGAATGGAAAGAAACAGAATGGAATTGTATCAACTCAAATGGAATGGAATGGAATGGAATGGAAGGGAATCAACCCGAATGGAATGGAATGGAACAGAATGGAACGGAATGGAATGGAATCAACACAAAATGGAATGGAATGGAAATGGAATGGAATGGAATGGAGTGGAATGGAATGGAAAGGAATGGCATGGAATCAACTCCAATGGAATGGAATGGAATGGCATGGAATGGAATGGAATGGATTCAACCCAAATGGAATGGAATGGAATGGATTGGAATGGAATGGAATCAACACAAAGAGAATGGAATAGAATGGAACATAATGGAATGGAATGGAATCAACGAAAATGGAATGGAATGGAATGGAATGGAATGGAATTGAATGGAATCAACCGAAATGTAATGTAATGTAATGGAATGGAATGGAATGATCTCAAATGGAATGGAATGGAATGGAATGTAATTGAATGAAATCGAATCAACCCAAATGGAATGGAATGCAATGGAACGGACTGGAAAGGAATCGAATCAAACAACCCAAATGGAATGGAATGGAATGGAATGGAATGGAATGGAATGGAATTGAAAGGAATCAACACAAATGGAATGGAATGGAATGGAATGGAATCAAACCAAATGGAATGGAATGGACAGGAATGGAATCAACTCAAACGGAATGGAATGAAATGGAATGAAATGGAATGGAATGGAATCAAATGAAATGGAAAGGAAAGGAATGAAATGGAAGGGAATCAACACAAATGGAATGGAATGCAATGGAGTGTAATGGAATGGAATGGAATGGAATGGAATGGAATGGAATGGAATGGAATGCAAGGGAATCAACCCAAATGGAATGGAATGGAATGGAATGGAATGGAATCAACTCAAATGGAATGGAATTGAATGGAATGGAATACAATGGAATGGAATGAAATCAACTCAAATGGAATGGAATGGAATGGAATCGAATCGAATCAAATCAACCCAAATTAAATGGAATGAAATGGAATGGAAAGGAATGGAATCAACCCAAATGGAATGGAATGGAATGGAATGGAACGGAATCTAATCAACCCAAATAGAATGGAATGGAAGGGAATGGAATGGAATGGAAAGGAATCAACCAAAAAGGAATGGAATGGAATGGAATGGAATGCAGTCAGCACAAATGGAATGGAATGGAATGCAATGGAATGGAATGGAATGGCATGCAATTACATGGAGTTAACGAAAATGGAAAGGAATGGAATGGAATGGAATGGAATGCAATGGAATGGAATGGAATGGCATGCAATTACATGGAGTTAACGAAAATGGAAAGGAATGGAATGGAATGGAATGGAATGCAATGGAATGGAATGCAGTGGAATCAACCTAAATGGAATGGAATGTAATCAAACCTAATGGAATGGAACGGAATCAACTCAAATGGAATGGAAAGGAAAGGAATGGAATGGAATCAAACCAAATGGAATGGAATGGAATGGAATGGAATCAACCCAAATGGAATGGAATAGAGTGGAATGGAATGGAATCTAATCGATTCAACCAAAATGGATTGTAATGGAAAGCAATGGAATGTAATGGAATCAACCCAAATGGAATAGAATTGAATGGAATGGAATCAACCCAAAAGGAATGGAATGGAATGGAATGGAACGGAATGGAATGGAAAGGAATCAACCCAAATGGAATGGAATAGAATGGATTGGAATGGAATGGAATCAACCTAAATGGAATGGAATGGAAAGAAATCAACACAAATGGAATGGAATGGAAAGGAAAAGAATGGAATGGAATGGAATCAACACAAATAAAATGGCATGGAATGGAATGGAAAGGAATGGAATGCAATGGAGTCCACAAAAATGGAATGCAATGGAATGGAATGGAATGGAACGGAATCAACCCAAATGGAATGGAATGGAATGCAATGGAATGGAATGGAATCACCTCAAATGGAATGGAATGGAATGGAACGGAGAGGAGTCAACCGAAATTGAATGGAATGGAATGGAATAAACCCAAATGGAGTGGAATGGAATGGAATGGGATGGAATGCAATAGAACGGAATGGAATGGAATGGAATAAACCCAAAGGGAATGGAATGGAATGGAGTCAAACCAAATGGAATGGAATGGAATGGAATGGAATGGAATGGAATGAAATCAACTCAAATGGAATGTAATTGAATGGAATGGAATGGAATGGAATGGAGTGGAATGGAATGGAATGGAATGGAATGGAATGGAATGGAATGGAGAGGAATGGAATGGAATGGAATGGAATGGAATGGAAAGGAATGGAATCAAGCCGAATGTAATGTAATGTAATGTAATGGAATGGAATGGAATCAACCCCAATGGAATGGAATGGAATGGAATCAATCCGAATGGAATGGAATGGAATGGAAGGGAATGGAATTAACCCGAATGGAATGGAATGCAATGGAATGGAATGGAAGGGAATGGAATGGTATGGAATCAACCCGAATGGAGTGGAATGGAATGGAATGGAATTGAATGGAATGGAATGAAATGGAATGAAATGGAAAGGAATGGAATCAACACGAATGGAATTGAATGGAATGAAATGGAATGGAATGGAATCAACCCAAATGGAATGCAATGGAATGGAATGGAATGGAATCAACCCGAATGGAATGGAATGGAATGGAATGCAATGGAATGGAATCAAGTCGAATGGAATGGAATGGAATGGAATGGAATGGAATGGAATCAACCCGAATGGAATGCAATGGAATGGAATGGAATGGAATCAACCCGAATGGAATGGAATGGAATGGAATGGAATGGAATGGAATGGAATGGAATGGAATCAACCCGAATGGAATGGAATGGAATGGAATTGAATCAACCTGAATGGAAAGGAATGGAATGCAATGGAATGAAATGGAATGGTATGCAATCAACCTGAATGTAATGGAATGGAATGCAATGGAATGGAATGGAATGGAATGCAATGGAATGGAATGCAATGGAATGGAATGGAATGGAATCAACCTGAATGGAATGGAATGGAATGGAATGGAATAAAGTGGAATGGAATGGAATGGAATGGAATGCAATGGAATGGAATGAACCGGAATGGAATGGAATGGAATGGAATGGAATGGAATGGAACGCAATCAACCCGAATGGAATGGAATGGAATGGAATGGAATGGAATGGAATCAAACCGAATGGAATGGAATGGAATGGAATGGCATGGAATGGAATCAACCTGAGTGGAATGGAATGGAATGGAATGGAATGGAATGGAATTGAATCAACCTGAATGGAAAGGAATGGAATGCAGTGGAATGAAATGGAATGGTATGAAATCAACCCGAATGGAATGGAATGGAAAGAAATGGAATGGAATCAACCCGAATGCAATGGAATGGAATGGAATGGAATGGAATCAACCCGAATGTAATGTAATGTAATGGAATGGAATGGAATGGAATCAACCCGAATGGAGTGGAATGGAATGGAATGGACTGGAATGGAAAGGAATGGAAAGGAATGGAATCAACACGAATGGAATTGAATGGAATGAAATGGAATGGAATGGAATCAACCCAAATGGAATGCAATGGAATGGAATGGAAAGGAATCAACCCGAATGGAAGGGAGTGGAATGAAATGGAATGGAATGGAATGGAATCAACCCGAATGGAATGGAATGGAATGGAATGGAATGCAATGGAATGGAATCAAGTCGAATGGAATGGAATGGAATGGAATGGAATCAACCCGAATGGAATGGAATGGAAAGGAATGGAATGGAATGGAAACAATCCGAATGGAATGGAATGAAATGGAATGAAATGGAATGCAATCAATCCGAATGGAATGGAATCGAATCAAATCAACCCAAATGAAATGGAATGGAATGGAATGGAAAGGAATGGAATCAACCCAAACGGAAAGGAATGGAATGGAATGGAATGGAATGGAACAGAATCTAATCAACAAAAATGGAATGGAATGGAAGGGAATGGAATGGAATTGAATGAAAAGGAATCAACCCAAAAGGAATGGAATGGAATGGAATGGAATGGAATGGAATGGAATGGAATGGAATGGAGTCAGCGCAAATGGAATGAAATGGAATGGAATGGAATGGAATGGAATGGAATGGAATGGAATGGCATGGAGTTAACCCAAATGGAAAGGAATGGAATGGAATGGAATGGAATGCAATGGAATGGAATGGAGTGGAATCAACCCAAATGGAAGGGAATGGAATCAAATCAAATGGAATGGAATGGAATGGAGTGGAATGGAATCAACCCAAATGGAATGGAAAGGAATGGAATAGTCTGGAATGCAATGGAATGGAATGGAATCAACTCAAATGGAATGGAATGGAATGGAATGGAATGGAATGGAATGGAGTCAACCCCAATGGAATGGAATGGAATGGAATAAACCCAAATGGAATGGAATGGAATGGAATGGGATGGAATGGAATGGTAGGGAATGCAGTGGAATGGAATCAACCCAAAGGGAATGGAATGGAATGGAATGGAAACAACCCCAATGGAATGGAATGGAATGGAATGGAATCGAAAGGAATGGAATGGAATCAACCCGAATGCAATAGAATGGAATGGAATGGAATGGAAAGGAATGGAATCAAGCCGAATGTAATGGAATGGAATGGCATGGAATGGAATGGAATCAAACCGAATGGAATGGAATGGAATGGAATCAACCCGAATGGAATGGAATGGAATGGAAGGGAATGGAATGAACCCGAATGGAATGGAATGCAAGGGAATGGAATGGAAGGGAATGGAATGGATTGGAATGGAATGGAATGCAAGCAACCCGAATGGAATGGAATGGAATGGATTCAACCCGAAATGAATGGAATGGGATGGAGTGTAATGGAATGGAATGGAATGGAGTGGAATGCAATGGAATGGAATGGAATCAACCAGAATGGAATGGAATGGAATGGAATGGAATGGAATGGAATGGAATGGAATCAACCAGAATGGAATGGAATGGAATGGAATGGAATGGAATGGAATGCAATGGAATGGAATCAAGTCGAATGGAATGGAATGGAATGGAATGGAATGGAATGGAATGGAATGGAATCAACCCGAATGGAATGCAATGGAATGGAATGGAATGGAATCAACCCGAATGGAATGGAATGGAATGGAATGGAATGGAATGGAATGGAATGGAATGGAATCAACCCGAATGGAATGGAATGGAATGGAATTGAATCAACCTGAATGGAAAGGAATGGAATGCAATGGAATGAAATGGAATGGTATGCAATCAACCTGAATGTAATGGAATGGAATGCAATGGAATGGAATGGAATGGAATGCAATGGAATGGAATGCAATGGAATGGAATGGAATGGAATCAACCTGAATGGAATGGAATGGAATGGAATGGAATAAAGTGGAATGGAATGGAATGGAATGGAATGCAATGGAATGGAATGAACCCGAATGGAATGGAATGGAATGGAATGGAATGGAATGGAACGCAATCAACCCGAATGGAATGGAATGGAATGGAATGGAATGGAATCAAACCGAATGGAATGGAATGGAATGGAATGGCATGGAATGGAATCAACCTGAGTGGAATGGAATGGAATGGAATGGAATGGAATTGAATCAACCTGAATGGAAAGGAATGGAATGCATTGGAATGAAATGGAATGGTATGAAATCAACCCGAATGGAATGGAATGGAAAGAAATGGAATGGAATCAACCCGAATGCAATGGAATGGAATGGAATGGAATGGAATCAACACGAATGTAATGTAATGTAATGGAATGGAATGGAATGGAATCAACCCGAATGGAGTGGAATGGAATGGAATGGACTGGAATGGAAAGGAATGGAAAGGAATGGAATCAACACGAATGGAATTGAATGGAATGAAATGGAATGGAATGGAATCAACCCAAATGGAATGCAATGGAATGGAATGGAAAGGAATCAACCCGAATGGAAGGGAGTGGAATGAAATGGAATGGAATGGAATGGAATCAACCCGAATGGAATGGAATGGAATGGAATGGAATGCAATGGAATGGAATCAAGTCGAATGGAATGGAATGGAATGGAATGGAATCAACCCGAATGGAATGGAATGGAAAGGAATGGAATGGAATGGAAACAATCCGAATGGAATGGAATGAAATGGAATGAAATGGAATGAAATCAATCCGAATGGAATGGTATGGAATGGAATGGATCAACCCGAATGGAATGGAATGGAATGGAATGGAATGGAATTGAATCAACCCAAATGGAATGGAATGGAAAGGAATGCAATGGAATGGAATGGAATGGAATGGAATAAACCCGAATAGAATTTAATGGAATAGAACGGAATGGATAGGAATGAATCAACTGGAATGGAATGGAATGGAATGAAACGGAATGGAATGGAATGGAATCAAATGGAATGGAATGGAATCAACCGGAATGGAATTGAATGCAATGGTATGGTATGGAATGGAATAGAATGAACCCGAATGGAATGCAATGGAATGGAATGGAATGGAAAGGATTGGAATGGAATGGAAAGGAATGGAGTGGAATGGAATAATCTCAAATGGAATGGAATGGAATGGCATGGAATGGAATGGATTGGAATCAATCCAAATGGAATGGAATGGATTGGAATGGAATCAACACAAACAGAATGGAATGGAATGGAATATAACGGAATAGAATGGAATGGAATTGAATGGAATCATCCGAAATGGAATGGAATGGAATGGAATGGTATGATCTCAAATGGAATGGAATGGAATAGAATGGAATCGAATCGAATCGAATCAACCCAAATGTGATGGAATGGAGTGGAATGGAAAGGAATGGAATCCACCAAAGTGGACTGGGATGCAATGGAACGCACTGGAAAAGAATCAAATCAAACCACCCAAATGGAATGGAATGGAATGGAATGGAAAGGAATCAACACAAATGGAATGGAATGGAAACGAATGGAATCAACTCAAATGGAATGGAATGGAATGGAATGAAATGGAATGGAATGAAATCAACTGTAATGGAATGGAAAGGAATAAAATGGAAGGGAATCAACACAAATGGAATGGAATGGAATGGAGTGGAATGGAATGGAATGGAATGCAAAGGAATTAACACAAATGGAATAGAAGGGAACGGAATGGAATGGAATGGAATGGAATGAAGCCAAATGGAATGGAATGGAATGGAATGGAATTGAATGGAATGGAATCAACCCAAATGGAATGGAATTGAAGGGAATGGAATGAAATGGAATGGAATGGAAGCAACTCAAATGGAATGGAATGGAATCGAATCAAATCAACCCAAATTAAATGGAATGGAATGGAATGGAAAGGAATGGAATCAACCCAAACGGAAAGGAATGGAATGGAATGGAATGGAATGGAACAGAATCTAATCAACAAAAATGGAATGGAATGGAAGGGAATGGAATGGAATTGAATGAAAAGGAATCAACCCAAAAGGAATGGAATGGAATGGAATGGAATGGAATGGAATGGAATGGAATGGAATGGAATGGAATGGAATGGAGTCAGCGCAAATGGAATGAAATGGAATGGAATGGAATGGAATGGAATGGCATGGAGTTAACCCAAATGGAAAGGAATGGAATGGAATGGAATGGAATGCAATGGAATGGAATGGAGTGGAATCAACCCAAATGGAAGGGAATGGAATCAAATCAAATGGAATGGAATGGAATGGAGTGGAATGGAATCAACCCAAATGGAATGGAAAGGAATGGAATAGTCTGGAATGCAATGGAATGGAATGGAATCAACTCAAATGGAATGGAATGGAATGGAATGGAATGGAATGGAATGGAATGGAGTCAACCCCAATGGAATGGAATGGAATGGAATAAACCCAAATGGAATGGAATGGAATGGAATGGGATGGAATGGAATGGTAGGGAATGCAGTGGAATGGAATCAACCCAAAGGGAATGGAATGGAATGGAAACAACCCAAATGGAATGGAATGGAATCGAAAGGAATGGAATGGAATCAACCCGAATGCAATAGAATGGAATGGAATGGAATGGAAAGGAATGGAATCAAGCCGAATGTAATGGAATGGAATGGCATGGAATGTAATGGAATCAAACCGAATGGAATGGAATGGAATGGAATCAACCCGAATGGAATGGAATGGAATGGAAGGGAATGGAATGAACCCGAATGGAATGGAATGCAAGGGAATGGAATGGAAGGGAATGGAATGGATTGGAATGGAATGGAATGCAAGCAACCCGAATGGAATGGAATGGAATGGATTCAACCCGAAATGAATGGAATGGGATAGAGTGTAATGGAATGGAATGGAATGGAATGGAATGCAATGGAATGGAATGGAATCAACCAGAATGGAATGGAATGGAATGGAATGGAATGGAATGGAATGGAATGGAATGGAATCAACCAGAATGGAATGGAATGGAACTGAATGGGATGGAATGGAATGGAATGGAATCAACCTGAATGTAATGGAATGGAATGCAATGGAATGGAATGGAATGGAATGCAATGGAATGGAATGGAATCAACCTGAATGGAATGGAATGGAATGGAATGGAATAAACTGGAATGGAATGGAATGGAATGGAATGCAATGGAATGGAATGAACACGAATGGAATGGAATGGAATGGAACTGAATCAACCCGAATGGAATGGAATGGAATGGAATGGAATGGAATGGAATGGAATCAAATCGAATGGAATGGAATGGAATGGAATGGCATGGAATGGAATCAACCCGAATGGAATGGAATGAAATGGAATGGAATGGAATTGAATCAACCTGAATGGAAAGGAATGGAATGCAGTGGAATGAAATGGAATGGTATGAAATCAACCCGAATGGAATGGAATGGAAAGAAATGGAATGGAATCGACCCGAATGCAATGGAATGGAATGGAATGGAATGGAATCAACCCGAATGTAATGTAATGGAATGGAATGGAATGGAATGGAATGGAATGGAATCAACCCGAATGGAGTAGAATGGAATGGAATGGAATGCAATGGAATGGAATGGAATGGAAAGGGAAGGAATCAACACGAATGGAATTGAATGGAATGAAATGGAATGGAATGGAATAAACCCAAATGGAATGCAATGGAATGGAATGGAATGGAATCAACCCGAATGGAATGGAATGGAATGGAATGGAATGGAATGGAATGGAATGCAATGGAATGGAATCAAGTCGAATGGAATGGAATGGAATGGAATGGAATCAACCCGAATGGAATGGAATGGAAAGGAATGGAATGGAATGGAAACAACCCGAATGGAATGGAATGAAATGGAATGGAATCAATCCGAATGGAATGGTATGGAATGGAATGGAATCAACCCGAATGGAATGGAATGGAACGGAATTGAATGGAATGGAAACAACCCAAATGGAATAGAATGGAATGGAATGCAATGGAATGGAATGGAATGGAATGGAATCAACCCGAATGGAGTGGAATGGAATGGAATGGAATGGAATGGAATGGAAAGGAATGGAATCAACACGAATGGAATTGAAAGGAATGAAATGGAATGGAATGGAATCAACCCAAATGGAATACAATGGAATGGAATGGAATGGAATGGAATGCAATGGAATGGAATCAAACCGAATGGAATGTATTGGAAAGGAATGTAATGGAAGGGAATGTAATAAACAAAAATGGAATGGCATGGAATGGAATGGAATGGAATGCAATGGAATGGAGTGCAATGGAGTCAACAAAAATGGAATGGAATGGAATGGAATGGAAAGGAAAGAAATCAACACAAATGGAATGGAATGGAAAGGAATGGAATCAACACAAATGTAATGGCATGGAATGGAATGGAATGGAATGGAATCAACCCAAACGGAATGGAATGGAATGCAATGGAATGGAATGGAATCACCTCAAATGGAATGGAATGGAATGGAATGGAATGGAATGGAGTCAACCCCAATGGAATGGAATGGAATGGAATAAACCCAAATGGAATGGAATGGAATGGGATGGAATGGAATGGCAGGGAATGCAATGGAATGGAATCAACCCAAAGGGAATGGAATGGAATGGAATGGAAATAACCCAAATGGAATGGAATGGAATGGAATGGAATGGAATGGAATGGAATGGAATCAACCCGAATGCAATAGAATGGAATGGAATGGAATGGAAAGGTATGGAATCAAGCCGAATGTAATGGAATGGAATGGCATGGAATGGAATGGAATCAAACAGAATGGAATGGAATGGAATGGAAGGGAATGGAATGAACCCGAATGGAATGGAATGCAATGGAATGGAATGGAAGGGAATGGAATGGATTGGAATGGAATGGAATGCAAGCTACCCGAATGGAATGGAATGAAATGGATTCAACCCGAAATGAATGGAATGGGATGGAGTGTAATGGAATGGAATGGAATGGAATGGAATGCAATGGAATGGAATGGAATCAACCAGAATGGAATGGAATGGAATGGAATGGAATGGAATAGAATGGAATCAACCAGAATGGAATGGAATGGAATGGAATCAACCTGAATGAAATGGAATGGAATGCAATGGAATGGAATAGAATGGAATGCAATGGAATGGAATGGAATCAACCTGAATGGAATGGAATGGAATGGAATGGAATAAACTGGAATGGAATGGAATGGAAGGGAATGCAGTGGAATGGAATGAACACGAATGGAATGGAATGGAATGGAAGTGAATCAACCCGAATGGAATGGAATGGAATGGAATGGAATGGAATGGAAAGGAATCAAATCGAATGGAATGGAATGGAATGGAATGGCATGGAATGGAATCAACCCGAATGGAATGGAATGAAATGGAATGGAATGGAATTGAATCAACCTGAATGGAAAGGAATGGAATGCAGTGGAATGAAATGGAATGGTATGAAGTCAACCCGAATGGAATGGAATGGAAAGAAATGGAATGGAATCAACCCGAATGCAATGGAATGGAATGGAATGGAATGGAATCAACCCGAATGTATTGTAATGTAATGTAATGGAATGGAATGGAATCAACCCGAATGGAGTAGAATGGAATGGAATGGAATGGAATGGAATGGAATGGAATGGAATGGAATGGAATGGATAGGAATGGAATCAACACGAATGGAATTGAATGGAATGAAATGGAATGGAATGGAATAAACACAAATGGAATGCAATGGAATGGAATGGAATGGAATCAACCCGAATGGAATGGAATGGAATGGAATGGAATGGAATGGAATGCAATGGAATTTAATCAAGTCGAATGGAATGGAATGGAATGGAATGGAATGAAATCAACCCGAATGGAATGGAATGGAAAGGAATGGAATGGAATGGAAACAACCCGAATGGAATGGAATGAAATGGAATGGAATCAATCCGAATGGAATGGTATGGAATGGAATGGAATCAACCCGAATGGAATGGAATGGAACGGAATGGAATGGAATGGAAACAACCCAAATGGAATGGAATGGAATTGAATGCAATGGAATGGAATGGAATGGAATGGAATAAACCCGAATAGAATTTAATGGAATAGAACGGAATGGATAGGAATGAATCAACTGGAATGGAATGGAATGGAAGGAAATGAAATGGAATGGAATCAACCAGAATGGAATGGAATGGAATGGAATTGTATGGAATGGAATAGAATGAACCCGAATGGAATGCAATGGAATGGAATGGAATGGAATGGATTGGAATGGAATGGAAAGGAATGGAATGGAATGGAATCATCTCAAATGGAATGGAATGGAATGGCATGGAATGGAATGGATTGGAGTCAATCCAAATGGAATGGAATGGATTGGAATGGAATCAACACAAACAGAATGGAATGGAATGGAATATAACGGAATGGAATGGAATGGAATTGAATGGAATCATCCGAAATGGAATGGAATGGAATGGAATGGAATGGAATGATCTCAAATGGAATGGAATGGAATAGAATGGAATCGTATCGAATCGAATCAACCCAAATGTAATGTAATGGAATGGAATGGAAAGGAATGTAATCCACCCAAGTGGAATGGGATGCAATGGAACGCACTGGAAAAGAATCAAATCAAACAACCCAAATGGAATGGAATGGAAAGGAATGGAATGGAAAGGAATCAACACAAATGGAAAGGAATGGAATGGAATGGAATGGCGTGGATTGGAATGGAATCAACCAGAATGGAATGGAATGGAACGGAATGGGATGGAATGGAATGGAATGGAATGGAATCAACATGAATGTAGTGGAATGGAATGCAATGGAATGGAATGGAATGGAATGCAATGGAATGGAATGGAATGGAATGGAATCAACCCGAATGGAATGGAATGGAATGGAATGGAACGGAATCAAACCGAATGGAATGGATTTGAATGGAATGGCATGGAATGGAATCAACCCGAATGGAATGGAATGGAATGGAATGGAATGGAATTGAATCAACCTGAATGGAAAGGAATGGAATGCAGTGGAATGAAATGGAATGGTATGAAATCAACCGGAATGGAATGGAATGGTATGAAACGGAATGGAATCAACCCGAATGCAATGGAATGGAATGGAATGGAATGGAATCAACATGAATGTAATGTAATGTAATGTAATGTAATGGAATGGAATGGAATAAACCCGAATGGAGTGGAATGGAATGGAATGGAATGGAATGGAAAGGAAAGGAATGGAATCAACACGAATGGAATTGAATGGAATGAAATGGAATGTAATGGAATCAACCCAAATGGAATGCAATGGAATGGAATGGAATGGAATCAACCGGAATGGAATGGAATGGAATGGAATGCAATGGAATGGAATCAAGTCGAATGGAATGGAATGGAATGGAATCAACCCGAATGGAATGGAATGGAAAGGAATGGAATGGAATGGAAACAACCTGAATGGAATGGAATGAAATGGAGTGAAATGGAATGCAATCAATCCGAATGGAATGGTATGGAATGGAATGGAATCAACCCGAATGGAATGGAATGGAACGGAATGGAATAGAATGGAATCAACCCAAATGGAATGGAATGGAATGGAATGCAATGGAATGGAATGGAATGGAATGGAATAAACCCGAATAGAATTTAATGGAATAGAACGGAATGGATAGGAATGAATCAACTGGAATGGAATGGAATGGAATGAAATGGAATGGTATGGAATCAACCGGAATGGAATTGAATGGAATGGAATGGTATGGAATGGTATAGAATGAACAAGTATGGAATGCAATGGAATGGAATGGAATGGAATCGATTGGAATGGAATAGAAAGGAATGGAAAGGAATGGAATCATCTCAAATGGAATGGAATGGAATGGCATGGAATGGAATGGATTGGAGTCAATCCAAATGGAATGGAATGGATTGGAATGGAATCAACACAAACAGAATGGAATGGAATGGAATATAACGGAATGGAATGGATTGGAATTGAATGGAATCATCCGAAATGGAATGGAATGGAATGGAATGGAATGGAATGATCTCAAATGGAATGGAATGGAATAGAATGGAATCGAATCGAATCGAATCAACCCAAATGTAATGGAATGGAATGGAATGGAAAGGAATGTAATCCACCCAAGTGGAATGGGATGCAATGGAACGCACTGGAAAAGAATCAAATCAAACAACCCAAATGGAATGGAATGGAATGGAAAGGAATCAACACAAATGGAATGGAATGGAATGGAACGGAATGGAATGGCATGGAATGGAATGGAATCAACCCAAATGGAATGGAATGGAATGGAATGGAATGGAATGGAATGGAATGGCCTGGAATGGAATGGAATCAACCCAAATGGAATGGAATGGAAAGGAATGGAATCAACTCAAATGGAATGGAAAGTAATGGAATGAAATGGAATGGAATGAAATCAACTGAAATGGAATGGAAAGAATAAAATGGAAGGGAATCAACACAAATGGAATGGAATGGAGTGGAGTGGAATGGAATGGAATGGAATGGAATGGAATGGAATGCAAAGGAATCAACACAAATAGAATAGAATGGAACAGAATGGAATGGAATGGAATGGAATGAAGCCAAATGGAATGGAATGGCACGGAATGGAATGGCATGGAATGGAATCAACCCAAATGGAATGGAATTGAAGGGAATGGAATGTAATGGAATGGAATGGAATCAACTCAAATGGAATGGAATGGAATCGAATCAAATCCACACAAATTAAATGGAATGGAGTGGAATGGAAAGGAATGGAATCAACTCAAATGGAAAGGAATGGAATAGAATGGAATGGAATGGAAGAGAATCTAATCAACGCAAATGGAATGGAATGGAAGGGAATGGAATGGAATTGAATGAAAAGGAATAAACCCAAAAGGAATGGAATGGAATGGAATGGAATGGAATGGAATGGAATGGAATGGAATGGCATGGAGTTAACCCAAATGGAAAGGAATGGAATGGAATTGAATGGAATGCAATGGAATGGAATGGAGTGGAATCAACCTAAATGGAAAGGAATGGAATCAAATCAAATGGAATGGAATGGAATGGAGTGGAATGGAATCAACCCAAAGGGAATGGAATGGAATGGAATGGACTGGAATCCAATGGAATGGAATGGAATAACCTCAAATGGAATGGAATGGAATGGAATGGAATGGAATGGAATGGAATGGAATGGAATGGAGTCAAACCCAAAGGAATGGAATTGAATGGAATAAACCCAAATGGAATGGAATGGAATGGAATGGGATGGAATGGAATGGAAAGGAATGGAATGGAATGGAATCAACCCAAAGGGAATGGAATGGAATGGAATGGAAAATAACCCAAATGGAATGGAATGGAATGGAATCGAATGGAATGGAATGGAATCAACCAGAATGCAATAGAATGGAATGGAATGGAATGGAACGGAATATAATCAAGCCGAATGTAATGGAATGGAATGGCATGGAATGGAATGGAATCAAACCGAATGGAATGGAATGGAATGGAATCAAACCGAATGGAATGGAATGGAATGGATGGGAATGGAATGAACCCGAATGGAATGGAATGCAATGGAATGGAATGGAAGGGAATGGAATGGATTGGAATGGAATGGAATGCAAGCAACCCGAATGGAATGGAATGGATTCAAACTGAAATGAATGGAATGGGAAGGAGTGTAATGGAATGGAAAGGAATGGAATGGAATGCAATGGAATGGAATGGAATCAACCAGAATGGAATGGAATGGAATGGAATGGAATCAACCAGAATGGAATGGAATGGAACAGAATGGGATGGAATGGAATGGAAAGGAATCAAACTGAATGTAATGGAATGGAATGCAATGGAATGGAATGGAATGGAATGCAATGGAATGGAATGGAATGGAATCAACCTGAATGGAATGGAATGGAATGGAATGGAATAAAGTGGAATGGAATGGAATGGAATGGAATGCAATGGAATGGAATGAAACCGAATGGAATGGAATGGAATGGAATGGAATGGAATGCAATCAACCCGAATGGAATTGAATGGAATGGAATGGAATGGAATCAAACCGAATGGAATGGAATGGAATGGAATGGCATGGAATGGAATCAACCCGAATGGAATGGAATGGAATGGAATGGAATGGAATGGAATGGAATTGAATCAACCTGAATGGAAAGGAATGGAATGCAGTGGAATGAAATGGAATGGTATGAAATCAACCCGAATGGAATGGAATGGAAAGAAATGGAATGGAATCAACCCGAATGCAATGGAATGGAATGGAATGGAATGGAATCAACCAGAATGTAATGTAATGGAATGGAATGGAATGGAATGGAATCAACCCGAATGGAGTGGAATGGAATGGAATGGAATGGAATGGAAAGGAATGGAAAGGAATGGAATCAACACGAATGGAATTGAATGGAATGAAATGGAAAGAATGGAATTAACACAAATGGAATGCAATGGAATGGAATGGAAAGGAATCAACCCGAATGGAATCGAATGGAATGAAATGGAATGGAATGGAATGGAATCAACCCGAATGGAATGGAATGGAATGGAATGGAATGCAATGGAATGGAATCAACTCAAATGGAATGGAATGGAATCGAATCAAATCAACCCAAATTAAATGGAATGGAATGGAATGGAAAGGAATGGAATCAACCCAAACGGAAAGGAATGGAATGGAATGGAAAGGAATGGAATGGAACAGAATCTAATCAACCCAAATGGAATGGAATGGAAGGGAATGGAATGGAATTGAATGAAAAGGAATCAACCCAAAAGGAATGGAATGGAATGGAATGGAATTGAATGGAATGGAGTCAGCGCAAATGGAATGAAATGGAATGGAATGGAATGGAATGGAATGGAATGGAATGGAATGGAATGGCATGGAGTTAACCCAAATGGAAAGGAATGGAATGGAATGGAACGGAATGCAATGGAATGGAATGGAGTGGAGTCAACCCAAATGGAATGGAATGGAATCAAATCAAATGGAATGGAATGGAATGGAGTGGAATGGAATCAACCCAAATGGAATGGAATGGAATGGAATGGTCTGGAATGCAATGGAATGGAATGGAATCACCTCAAATGGAATGGAATGGAATGGAATGGAATGGAATGGAATGGAATGGAGTCAACCCCAATGGAATGGAATGGAATGGAATAAACCCAAATGGAATGGAATGGAATGGGATGGAATGGAATGGCAGGGAATGCAATGGAATGGAATCAACGCAAAGGGAATGGAATGGAATGGAATGGAAACAACCCAAATGGAATGGAATGGAATGGAATGGAAAGGAATGGAATGGAATGGAATCAACCCGAATGGAATGGAATGGAATGGAAGGGAATGGAATGAACCCGAATGCAATGGAATGCAAAGGAATGGAATGGAAGGGAATGGAAAGGATTGCAATGGAATGGAATGCAAGCAACCCGAATGGAATGGAATGGAATGGAATGGAATGGAATGGATTCAACCCGAAATGAATGGAATGGGATGGAGTGTAATGGAATGGAATGCAATGGAATGGAATGGAATCAACCAGAATGGAATGGAATGGAATGGAATGGAATCAACCAGAATGGAATGGAATGGAATGGAATGGGATGGAATGGAATGGAATGGAATCAACCTGAATGTAATGGAATGGAATGCAATGGAATGGAATGGAATGGAATGCAATGGAATGGAATGGAATGGAATCAACCTGAATGGAATGGAATGGAATGGAATTGAATAAACTGGAATGGAATGGAATGCAATCGAATGGAATGGAATGGAATGCAATGGAATGGAATGGAATGGAATCAACCTGAATGGAATGGAATGGAATGGAATTGAATAAACTGGAATGGAATGGAATGGAATGCAATGGAATGGAATCAACCCGAAAGAATGGAATGGAATGGAATGGAATGGAATCAAACCGAATGGAATGGAATGGAATGTAATGGCATGGAATGGAATCAACCCGAATGGAATGGAATGAAATGGAATGGAATGGAATTGAGTCAAGCTGAATGGAAAGGAATGGAATGAATTGGAATGAAATGGAATGGTATGAAATCAACCCGAATGGAATGGAATGGAAAGAAATGGAATGGAATCAACACGAACGCAATGAAATGGAATGGAATGGAATGGAATGCAATGGAATGGAATCAAGTCGAATGGAGTGGAATGGAACGGAATGGAATGGAAAGGAATGGAATCAACAGGAATGGAATTGAAAGGAATGAAATGGAATGGAATGGAATCAACCCAAATGGAATGCAATGGAATGGAATGGAATGGAATGCAATGGAATGGAATCAAGTCGAATGGAATGGAATGGAATGGAATGGAATCAACTCGAATGGAATGGAATGGAAAGGAATGGAATGGAATGGAAACAACCCGAATGGAATGGAATGAAATGGAATGGTATGGAAAGGAATGGAATGGATTGGAAACAACCCGAATGGAATGGAATGAAATGGAATGAAATGAAATGCAATCAATCCGAATGGAATGGTATGGAATAGAATGGAATCAACCCGAATGGAAGGGAATGGAACGGAATGGAATGGAATGGAATCAACCCAAATGGAATGGATTGGAATGGAATGCAATGGAATGGAATGGAATGGAATGGAATGGAATAAACCCGAATAGAAATGAATGGAATAAAACGGAATGGATAGGAATGAATCAACCGGAATGGAATGGAATGGAATGGAATGAAATGGAATGGAATCAACCGGAATGGAATGGAATGGAATGGAATGGAATGGAATGGAATGGAATGGAATGGAATGGAATGGAATAGAATGATCCCGAATGGAATGGAATGGAATGGAATGGAATGGAATGGAATGGAATGGAATGGATTGGAATGGAATGGAAAGGAATGGAATGGAATGGAATGGAATGGAATGGAATGGAATGGAATGGACTGGAATGGAATGGAAAGGAATGGAATGGAATGGAATCATCTCAAACGGAATGGAATGGAATGGCATGGAATGGAATGGATTGGAGTCAATCCAAATGGAATAGAATTGATTGGAATGGAATCAACACAAACAGAACGGAATGGAATGGAATATAACGGAATGGAATGGAATGGAATTGAATGGAATCATCCGAAATGGAATGGAATGGAATGGAATGGAATGGAATGATTTCAAATGGAATGGAATGGAATAGAATGGAATCGAATTGAATCGAATCAACCCAAATGTAATGGAATGGAATGGAATGGAAAGGAATATAATCCACCCAAGTGGAATGGGATGCAATGGAACGCACAGGAAAAGAAACAAATCAAACAACACAAATGGAATGGAATGGAATGGCATGGAATGGAATGGAATCAACCCAAATGGAATGGAATGGAAAGGAATGGAATCAACTCAAATGGAATGGAATGGAATGGAATGAAATGGAATGGAATGAAATCAACTGAAATGGAATGGAAAGGAATAAAATGGAAGGGAATCAACACAAATGGAATGGAATGGAGTGGAGTGGAATGGAATGGAATGGAATGGAATGGAATGCAAAGGAATCAACACAAATAGAATAGAATGGAATGGAATGGAATGGAATGAAGCCAAATGGAATGGAATGGAATGGAATGGAATGGAATCAACCCAAATGGAATGGAATTGAATGGAATGGAATGTAATGGAATGGAATGGAATCAACTCAAATGGAATGGAATGGAATCGAATCAAATCAAACCAAATTAAATGGAATGGAGTGGAATGGAAAGTAATGGAATCAACCCAAATGGAAAGGAATGGAATGGAATGGAATGGAATGGAGCAGAATCTTATCAACCCAAAAGGAATGGAATGGAAGGGAATGGAATGGAATTGAATGGAAAGGAATCAACCCAAAAGGAATGCAATGGAATGGAATGGAATGGAGCCAGCGGAAATGGAATGAAATGGAATGTAATGGAATGGAATGGAATGGAATGGCATGGAGTTAACCCAAATGGAAAGGAATGGAATGGAATGGAATGGAATGCAATGGAATGGAATGCAGTGGAATCAACCCAAATGGAATGGAATGGAATCAAACCAAATGGAATGGAATGAAATGGAGTGCAATGGAATCAACCCAAATGGAATGGAATGGAATGGAATGGAATGGAATGGAATCAACCCGAATGGAGTGGAATGGAATGGAATGGAATCAACCAGAATGGAATGGAATGGAAAGGAATGGGATGGAATGGAACGGAATGGAATCAACCTGAATGTAATGGAATGGAATGGAAAGGAATGGGATGGAATGGAATGGAATGGAATCAACCTGAATGTAATGGAACGGAATGCAATGGAATGGAATGGAATGGAATTCAATGGAATGGAATGGAATGAAATCAACCTGAATGGAATGGAATGGAATGGAATTGAATAAACTGGAATGGAATGGAATGCAATGGAATGTAATGGAATGGAATGCAATGGAATGGAATGGAATGGAATCAACATGAATGGAATGGAATGGAATGGAATTGAATAAACTGGAATGGAATGGAATGGAATGGAATGCAATGGAATGGAATGAACCCGAAAGAATGGAATGGAATGGAATGGAATGGAATCAAACCGAATGGAATGGAATGGAATGGAATGGCATGGAATGGAATCAACCCGAATGGAATGGAATGAAATGGAAAGGAATGGAATTGAATCAAGCTGAATGGAAAGGAATGGAATGAAGTGGAATGAAATGGAATGGTATGAAATCAACCCGAATGGAATGGAATGGAAAGAAATGGAATGGAATCAACACGAATGCAATGAAATGGAATGGAATGGAATGGAATGCAATGGAATGGAATCAAGTCGAATGGAGGGGAATGGAATGGAATGGAATGGAATGGAATGGAAAGGAATGGAATCAACAGGAATGGAATTGAAAGGAATGAAATGGAATGGAATGGAATCAACCCAAATGGAATGCAATGGAATGGAATGGAATGGAATGCAATGGAATGGAATCAAGTCGAATGGAATGGAATGGAATGGAATGGCATCAACTCGAATGGAATGGAATGGAAAGGAATGGAATGGAATGGAAACAACCCGAATGGAATGGAATGAAATGGAATGGAATGGAAAGGAATGGAATGGATTGGAAACAACCCGAATGGAATGGAATGAAATGGAATGAAATGAAATGCAATCAATCCGAATGGAATGGTATGGAATGGAATGGAATCAACCCGAATGGAAGGGAATGGAACGGAATGGAATGGAATGGAATCAACCCAAAAGGAATGGATTGGAATGGAATGCAATGGAATGGAATGGAATGGAATGGAATAAACCCGAATAGAAATGAATGGAATAAAACGGAATGGATAGGAATGAATCAACTGGAATGGAATGGAATGGAATGGAATGAAATGTAATGGAATGGAATCAACCGGAATGGAATGGAATGGAATGGAATGGAATGGAATGGAATGGAATAGAATGATCCCGAATGGAATGGAATGGAATGGAATTGAATGGAATGGATTGGAATGGAATGGAAAGGAATGGAATGGAATGGAATCATCTCAAACGGAATGGAATGGAATGGCATGGAATGGAATGGATTGGAGTCAATCCAAATGGAATAGAATTGATTGGAATGGAATCAACACAAACAGAACGGAATGGAATGGAATATAACGGAATGGAATGGAATGGAATTGAATGGAATCTTCCGAAATGGAATGGAATGGAATGGAATGGAATGGAATGGAATGATTTCAAATGGAATGGAATGGAATAGAATGGAATCGAATTGAATCGAATCAACCCAAATGTAATGGAATGGAATGGAATGGAAAGGAATATAATCCACCCAAGTGGAATGGAATGCAATGGAACGCACAGGAAAAGAATCAAATCAAACAACCCAAATGAATGGAATGGAATGGAATGGAAAGGAATCAACACAAATGGAATGGAATGGAATGGCATGGAATGGAATGGAATCAACCCAAATGGAATGGAATGGAAAGGAATGGAATCAACTCAAATGGAATGGAATGGAATGGAATGAAATGGAATGGAATGAAATCAACTGAAATGGAATGGAAAGGAATAAAATGGAAGGGAATCAACACAAATGGAATGGAATGGAGTGTAGTGGAATGGAATGGAATGGAATGCAAAGGAATCAACACAAATAGAATAGAATGGAATGGAATGGAATGGAATGAAGCCAAATGGAATGGAATGGAATGGAATGGAATGGAATCAACCCAAATGGAATGGAATTGAATGGAATGGAATGTAATGGAATGGAATGGAATCAACTCAAATGGAATGGAATGGAATCGAATCAAATCAACCCAAATTAAATGGAATGGAATGGAATGGAAAGGAATGGAATCAACCCAAATGGAAAGGAATGCAATGGAATGGAATGGAGCAAAATCTTATCAACCCAAAAGGAATGGAATGGAAGGGAATGGAATGGAATTGAATGGAAAGGAATCAACCCAAAAGGAATGCAATGGAATGGAATGGAATGGAGCCAGCGGAAATGGAATGAAATGGAATGGAATGGAATGGAATGGAATGGAATGGAATGGAATGGAATGGCATGGAGTTAACCCAAATGGAAAGGAATGGAATGGAATGGAATGGAATGCAATGGAATGGAATGCAGTGGAATCAACCCAAATGGAATGGAATGGAATCAAACCAAATGGAATGCAATGAAATGGAGTGCAATGGAATCAACCCAAATGGAATGGAATGGAATGGAATGGAATGGAATGGAATCAAACGGAATGGAACGGAATGGAATGGAATGGCACGGAATGGAATCAACCCGAATGGAATGGTATGGAATGGAATGGAATGGAATGGAATTGAATCAACCTGAATGGAAAGGAATGCAATGCAGTGGAATGAAAGGGAATCGTATGAAATCAACCCAAATGGAATGGAATGGAAAGAAATGGAATGGAATCAACCCAAATGCAATGGAATGGAATGGAATGGAATTGAATCAACCCGAATGTAATGTAATGTAATGGAATGGAATGGAGAGGAATCAACCCGAATGGAATGGAATGGAATGGAATGGAATGGAATGGAATGGAATGGAAAGGAATGGAATCAACACGAATGGAATTGAATGGAATGAAATGGAATGGAATGGAATCAACCCAAATGGAATGCAATGGAATGGAATGGAATGGAATTGAATCAACCCGAATGTAATGTAATGTAATGGAATGGAATGGAATGGAATCAACCCGAATGGAGTGGAATGGAATGGAATGGAGTGGAATGGAATGGAATGTAAGGCAATGGAATGGAATCAAGTCGAATGGAATGGAATGGAATGGAATGGAATGGAATGGAAGGCAATGGAATGGAATCAAGTCGAATGGAATGGAATGGAAAGGAATGGAATGTAATGGAAACAACCCGAATGGAATGGAATGAAATGGAATGAAATGGAATGCAATCAATCCTAATGGAATGGTATGGAATGGAATGGAATCAACCCGAATGGAATGGAATGGAACGGAATGGAATGGAATGGAATCAACCCAAATGGAATGGAATGGAATGGAATGCAATGGAATGGAATGGAATGGAATGGAATAAACCCGAATAGAATTTAATGGAATAGAATCGAATGGATAGGAATGAATCAACTGGAATGGAATGGAATGGAATGAAATGGAATGGAATGTAATCAACCGGAATGCAATGTAATGGAATGGAATAGTATGGAATGGAATAGAATGAACCCGAATGCAATGCAATGGAATGGAATGGAATGGAATGGATTGGAATGGAATGAAAAGGAATGGAATGGAATGGAATCATCTCAAATGGAATGGAATGGAATGGCATGGAATGGAATGGATTGGAGTCAATCCAAATGGAATGGAATGGATTGGAATGGAATCAACACAAACAGAATGGAATGGAATGGAATATAACGGAATGGAATGGATTGGAATTGAATGGAATCATCGGAAATGGAATGGAATGGAATAGAATGGAATCGAATCGAATCGAATCAACCCAAATGTAATGGAATGGAATGGAATGGAAAGGAATGTAATCCACCCAAGTGGAATGGGATGCAATGGAACGCACTGGAAAAGAATCAAATCAAACAACCCAAATGGAATGGAATGGAATGGAATGGAATGGAATGGAATGGAAAGGAATCAACACAAATGGAATGGAATGGAATGGAATGGAATGGAACGGCATGGAATGGAATGGAATCAACCCAAACGAAATGGAATGGAAAGGAATGGAATCAACTCAAATGGAATGGAAAGGAATGGAATGAAATGGAATGGAATGAAATCAACTGAAATGGAATGGAAAGGAATAAAATGGAAGGGAATCAACACAAATGGAATGGAATGGAATGAAGCCAAATGGAATGGAATGGAATGGAATGGAAAGGAATGCAAAGGAATCAACACAAATAGAATAGAATGGAAAGGAATGGAATGAAGCCAAATGGAATGGAATGGAATGGAATGGAATGGAATGGAATGGAATGGAATGGAATCAACCCAAATGGAATGGAATTGAAGGGAATGGAATGGAATGGAATGGAATTGAATCAACTCAAATGGAATGGAATGGAATCGAATCAAATCAACCCAAATTAAATGGAATGGAATGGAATGGAAAGGAATGGAATCAACCCAAATGGAATGGAATGGAATGGAAGGGAATGGAATGGAATGGAGCAGAATCTAATCAACCCAAAAGGAATGGAATGGAAGGGAATGGAATGCAATTGAATAGAAGGGAATCAACCCAAATGGTATGCAATGGAATGGAATGGAATGGAACGGAATGGAATGGAGCCAGCGCAAATGGAATGAAATGGAATGGAATGGAATGGAATGGCATGGAGTTAACCCAAATGGAAAAGAATGGAATGGAATGGAATGGAATGCAATGGAATGGAATGCAGTGGAATCAACCCAAAAGGAATGGAATGGAATGAAACCTAATGGAATGGAAGGGAATGGAGTGCAATGGAATCAACCCAAATGGAATAGAATGGAATGGAATGGAAAGGAATCAAACCAAATGGAATGGAATGGACTGGAATGGAATAAATTCAAATGGAATGTAATGGAGTGGAATGGATTGGAATCTAATCAATTCAACCAAAATGGATGGGAATGGAAAGCAATGGAAAAAGATGGAATCAACCCAAACGGAATGGAATGGAATGGAATAGAATGGAATGGAATGGAATCAACACAAAAGGAATGGAATGGAATGGAATGGAACGGAATGGAATGGAAAGGAATCAAACCAAATGGAATGGAATGGAATGGAATGGAATGGAATCAACCCGAATGGAATGGAATGGAATGAAATGGAATGGAATGGAATCAACCGGAATGGAATGGAATGGAATGGAATGGAATGGAATGGAAGGCAATGGAATGGAATCAAGTCGAATGGAATGGAATGGAATGGAATGGAATCAACCCGAATGGAATGGAATGGAAAGGAGTGGAATGGAATGGAAACAACCCGAATGGAATGGAATGAAATGGAATGAAATGGAATGCAATCAATGCTAATGGAATGGTATGGAATGGAATGGAATCAACCCGAAAGGAATGGAATGGAACGGAATGGAATGGAATGGAATCAACCCAAATGGAATGGAATGGAGTGGAATGCAATGGAATGGAATGGAATCAACCGGAATGCAATGGAATGGAATGGAATGGTATGGAAAGGAATAGAATGAACCCGAATGGAATGCAGTGGAATGGAATGGAATGGAATGGATTGGAATGGAATGGAAAGGAATGGAATGGAATGGAATCATCTCAAATGGAATGGAATGGAATGGCATGGAATGGAATGGATTGGAGTCAATCCAAATGGAATGGAATGGATTGGAATGGAATCAACACAAACAGAATGGAATGGAATGGAATATAACAGAGTGGAATGGATTGGAATTGAATGGAATCATTCGAAATGGAATGGAATGGAATGGAATGGAATGGAATGGAATGATCTCAAATGGAATGGAATGGAATAGAATGGAATCGAATCGAATCGAATCAACCCAAATGTAATGGAATGGAATGGAATGGAATGGAAAGGAATGTAATCCACCCTAGTGGAATGGGATGCAATGGAACGCACTGGAAAAGAATCAAATCAAACAACCCAAATGGAATGGAATGGAATGGAATGGAATGGAATGGAATGGAATGGAAAGGAATCAACACAAATGGAATGGAATGGAATGGAATGGAATGGCATGGAATGGAATGGAATCAACACAAACGAAATGGAATGGAAAGGAATGGAATCAACTCAAATGGAATGGAAAGGAATGGAATGAAATGGAATGGAATGAAATCAACCGAAATGGAATGGAAAGGAATAAAATGGAAGGGAATCAACACAAATGGAATGGAATGGATGAAGCCAAATGGAATGGAATGGAATGGAATGGAATGGAATGGAATGGAATGGAATGCAAAGGAATCAACACAAATAGAATAGAATGGAATGGAATGGAATGAAGCCAAATGGAATGGAATGGAATGGAATGGAATGGAATGGAATCAACCCAAATGGAATGGAATTGAAGGGAATGGAATGGAATGGAATGGAATTGAATCAACTCAAATGGAATGGAATGGAATCGAATCAAATCAACCCAAATTAAATGGAATGGAATGGAATGGAAAGGAATGGAATCAACCCAAATGGAATGGAATGGAATGGAAGGGAATGGAATGGAATGGAGCAGAATCTAATCAACCCAAAAGGAATGGAATGGAAGGGAATGGAATGCAATTGAATAGAAGGGAATCAACCCAAATGGTATGCAATGGAATGGAATGGAATGGAACGGAATGGAATGGAGCCAGCGCAAATGGAATGAAATGGAATGGAATGGAATGGAATGGCATGGAGTTAACCCAAATGGAAAAGAATGGAATGGAATGGAATGGAATGCAATGGAATGGAATGCAGTGGAATCAACCCAAAAGGAATGGAATGGAATGAAACCTAATGGAATGGAAGGGAATGGAGTGCAATGGAATCAACCCAAATGGAATAGAATGGAATGGAATGGAAAGGAATCAAACCAAATGGAATGGAATGGACTGGAATGGAATAAATTCAAATGGAATGTAATGGAGTGGAATGGATTGGAATCTAATCAATTCAACCAAAATGGATGGGAATGGAAAGCAATGGAAAAAGATGGAATCAACCCAAACGGAATGGAATGGAATGGAATAGAATGGAATGGAATGGAATCAACACAAAAGGAATGGAATGGAATGGAATGGAACGGAATGGAATGGAAAGGAATCAAACCAAATGGAATGGAATGGAATGGAATGGAATGGAATCAACCCGAATGGAATGGAATGGAATGAAATGGAATGGAATGGAATCAACCGGAATGGAATGGAATGGAATGGAATGGAATGGAATGGAAGGCAATGGAATGGAATCAAGTCGAATGGAATGGAATGGAATGGAATGGAATCAACCCGAATGGAATGGAATGGAAAGGAGTGGAATGGAATGGAAACAACCCGAATGGAATGGAATGAAATGGAATGAAATGGAATGCAATCAATGCTAATGGAATGGTATGGAATGGAATGGAATCAACCCGAAAGGAATGGAATGGAACGGAATGGAATGGAATGGAATCAACCCAAATGGAATGGAATGGAGTGGAATGCAATGGAATGGAATGGAATCAACCGGAATGCAATGGAATGGAATGGAATGGTATGGAAAGGAATAGAATGAACCCGAATGGAATGCAGTGGAATGGAATGGAATGGAATGGATTGGAATGGAATGGAAAGGAATGGAATGGAATGGAATCATCTCAAATGGAATGGAATGGAATGGCATGGAATGGAATGGATTGGAGTCAATCCAAATGGAATGGAATGGATTGGAATGGAATCAACACAAACAGAATGGAATGGAATGGAATATAACAGAGTGGAATGGATTGGAATTGAATGGAATCATTCGAAATGGAATGGAATGGAATGGAATGGAATGGAATGGAATGATCTCAAATGGAATGGAATGGAATAGAATGGAATCGAATCGAATCGAATCAACCCAAATGTAATGGAATGGAATGGAATGGAATGGAAAGGAATGTAATCCACCCTAGTGGAATGGGATGCAATGGAACGCACTGGAAAAGAATCAAATCAAACAACCCAAATGGAATGGAATGGAATGGAATGGAATGGAATGGAATGGAATGGAAAGGAATCAACACAAATGGAATGGAATGGAATGGAATGGAATGGCATGGAATGGAATGGAATCAACACAAACGAAATGGAATGGAAAGGAATGGAATCAACTCAAATGGAATGGAAAGGAATGGAATGAAATGGAATGGAATGAAATCAACCGAAATGGAATGGAAAGGAATAAAATGGAAGGGAATCAACACAAATGGAATGGAATGGATGAAGCCAAATGGAATGGAATGGAATGGAATGGAATGGAATGGAATGGAATGGAATGCAAAGGAATCAACACAAATAGAATAGAATGGAATGGAATGGAATGAAGCCAAATGGAATGGAATGGAATGGAATGGAATGGAATGGAATGGAATCAACCCAAATGGAATGGAATTGAAGGGAATGTAATGTAATGGAATGGAATGGAATCAACTCAAATGGAATGGAATGGAATCGAATCAAATCAACCCAAATTAAAGGGAATGGAATGGAATGGAAAGGAATGGAATCAACCCAAATGGAAAGGAATGGAATGGAATGGAATGGAATGGAGCAGAATCTAATCAACCCAAAAGGAATGGAATGGAAGGGAATGGAATGGAATTGAATAGAAGGGAATCAACCCAAAAGAATGCAATGGAATGGAATGGAATGGAACGGAATGGAATGGAGCCAGCGCAAATGGAATGAAATGGAATGGTATTGAATGGAATGGCATGGAGTTAACCCAAATGGAAAAGAATGGAATGGAATGGAATGGAATGCAATGGAATGGAATGCAGTGGAATCAACCCAAAAGGAATGGAAAGGAATGAAACCAAATGGAATGGAAGGGAATGGAGTGCAATGGAATCAACCCAAATGGAATAGAATGGAATGGAATGGAATGGAATCAAACCAAATGGAATGGAATGGAATGGAATGGAGTAAATTCAAATGGAATGAAATGGAGTGGAATGGATTGGAACCTAATCAATTCAACCAAAATGGATGGGAATGGAAAGCAATGGAAAAAGATGGAATCAACCCAAACGGATTGGAATGGAATGGAATAGAATGGAATGGAATGGAATCAACCCAAAAGGAATGGAATGGAATGGAATGGAACGGAATGGAATGGAAAGGAATCAAACCAAATGGAATGGAATGGAATGGAATGGAATGGAATGGAATGGAATCAACATAAATGGAATGGAATGGAATGGAATGGAATGGAATGGAATGAAATAGAATGGAATTGAATATAATCAACCCAAATGGAATGGAATGGAAAGGAGTGGAAAGAAATCAACCCAAATGGAATGGAATGGAAAGGAATGAAATGGAATGGAATGGAATCAACACAAATGGAACGGCATGGAATGGAATGGAATGGAACGGAATGCAATAGAGTCAACACAAACGGAATGGAATGGAATGGAACGGAATGGAATAGAATGGAATTAACCCAAATGGAATGGAGTGGAATGCAATGGAATGGAATGGAATCACCTCAAATGGAATGGAAAGGAATGGAATGGAATGGAGTCAACACAAATGTAATGGAATGCAATGGAATAAACCCAAATGGAATGGAATGGAATGGAATGGAAAGGAATGGAATGGAATGGAATCAACCCAAAGGGAATGGAATGGAATGGAATGGAATGGAATGGAATGGAATCAACCAGAATGGAATGCAATGGAATGGAATGGAATGAAATCAAATCAAATGTAATGGAATTGAATGGAATGGAATGGAATCACCACAAATGGAATGGAAAAGAATGGAATGGAATGGTATGGAATGGAATGGAGTCAACACAAATGGAATGGAATGGAATGGAATGCAATGGAATCAACACAAATGGAATGGAGTGGAATGGAATGTAAAGGAATGGAATGGAATGGAATGGGACAAACACAAATGGAATGGAATGGAATGGAATGGAATGGAATGGAATGGAATGGAATGGATTGGAATGGAATGGAAAGGAATGGAATGGAATGGAATCAACTCAAATGGAATGTAATGGAATGGCATTGAATGGAATGGATTGGAGTCAATCCAAATGGAATGGAATGGAATGGACTCAACACAAACAGAATGGAATGGAAAGGAATATAACGAAATGGAATGGAATGGAATGGAATGGAATCAACCGAAATGTAATGTAATGGAATGGAATGGAATGGAATGATCTCAAATGGAATGGAATGGAATAGAATGGAATCGAATCGAATCGAATCAACCCAAATGTAATGGAATGGAATGGAATGGAAAGGAATGGAATCCAACCACGTGGAATGGGACGCAATGGAACGGACTGGAAAAGAATAGAATCAAACAACCCAAATTGAATGGAATGTGATGGAATGGAATGGGATGGAATTGAATGGAATGGAAAGGAATCAACACAAATGGAATGGAATGGAATGGAATGGAATGGAATGGAATGGAATGGAAAGGAATCAACACAAATGGAATGGAAAGGAAAGGAATGGAATCAACTCAAATGGAATGGAATGGAATGGAATGAAATGGAATGGAATGAAATCAACTGAAATGGAATGGAAAGGAATAAAATGGAAGGGAGTCAACACAAATGGAATGGAATGGAATGTAGTGGAATGGAATGGAATGGAATGGAATGGAATGGAATGGAATGCAGAGGAATCAACACAAATAGAATAGAATGGAACGAAATGGAATGGAATGGAATGGAATGAAGCCAAATGGAATGGAATGGAATGGAATGGAATGGAATGGAATGGAATGGAATCAACCCAAATGGAATGGAATTGAAGGGTATGGAATGTAATGGAATGGAATGGAATCAACTCAAATGGAATGGAATGGAATCGAATCAAATCAACCCAAATTAAAAGGAATGGAATGGAATGGAAAGGAATTTAATCAACCCAAATGGAAAGGAATGGAATGGAATGGAATGGAATGAAACAGAATCTAATCAACACAAATGGAATGGAATGGAAGGGAATGGAATGGAATTGAATGAAAAGGAATCAACCCAAAAGGAATGGAATGGAATGGAATGGAATGGAATGGAATGGAATGGAGTCAGCGCAAATGGAATGAAATGGAATGGAATGGAGTGGAATGGAATGGCATGGAGTTATCCCAAATGGAAAGGAATGGAATGGAATGGAATGGAATGGAATGCAATGGAATGGAATGGAGTGGAATCAACCCAAATGGAATGGAATGGAATCAAATCAAATGGAATGGAATGGAATGGAGTGGAATGGAGTCAACCAAAATGGAATGGATTGCAATGGAATGGACCGGAATGCAATGGAATGGAATGGAATCACCTCAAATGGAATGGAATGGAATGGAATGGAATGGAGTCAACCCCAATGGAATTGAATGGAATGGAATAAACCCAAATGGAATGGAATGGAATGGAATGGGATGGAATGCAATGGAAGGGGATGGAATGGAACGGAGTCAACCCAAAGGGAATTGAATGGAATGGAATGGAAACAACCCAAATAATGGAATGGAATGGAATCGAATGGAATGGAATGGAATCAACCCGAATGCAATAGAATGGAATGGAATGGAATGGAAAGGAATGGAATCAAGCCGAATGTAATGGAATGGAATGGCATGGAATGGAATGGAATCAAACCGAATGGAATGGAATGGAATGGAGTCAACCCGAATGGAATGGAATGGAATGGAAGGGAATGGAATGAACCCGAATGGAATGGAAAGCAATGGAATGGAATGGAAGGGAATGGAATGGATTGGAGTGGAATGGAATGCAAGCAACCCGAATGGAATGGAATGGAATGGATTCAACCCGAAATGAATGGAATGGGATGGAGTGTAATGGAACGGAATGGAATGGAATGCAATGGAATGGAATGGAATCAACCAGAATGGAATGGAACGGAATGGAATGGAATCAACCAGAATGGAATGGAATGGAGCGGAATGGGATGGAATGGAATGGAATGGAATCAACCTGAATGTAATGGAATGGAATGCAATGGAATGGTATGGAATGGAATGCAATGGAATGGAATGGAACGGAATCAACCTGAATGGAATGGAATGGAATGGAATGGAATAAACTGGAATGGAGTGGAGTGGAATGGAATGGAATGGAATGGAATGAACCTGAATGGAATGGAATGGAATCAAACCGAATGGAATGGAATGAAATGGCATGGAATGAAATTGAATCAACCTGAATGGAAAGGAATGGAATGCAGTGGAATGAAATGGAATGGTATGAAATCAACCCGAATGGAATGGAATGGAAAGAAATGGAATGGAATCAACCCGAATGCAATGGAATGGAATAGAATGGAATGGAATCAACCCGAATGTAATGTAATGTAATGTAATGTAATGGAATGGAATGGAATGGAATCAACCCGAATGGAGTGGAATGGAATGGAAAGGAATGGAATGGAATGGAATGGAATGGAAAGGAATGGAATCAACACGAATGGAATTGAAAGCAATGAAATGGAATGGAATGGAATCAACCCAAATGGAATGCAATGGAATGGAATGGAATGGAATCAACCCGAATGGAATGGAATGGAATGAAATGGAATGGAACGGAATGGAATCAACCTGAATGGAATGGAATGGAATGGAATGGAATGGAATGGAATGGAATGGAATGCAATGGAATGGAATCAAGTCGAATGGAATGGAATGGAATGGAATGGAATCAACCGGAATGGAATGGAATGGAAAGGAATGGAATGGAATGGAAACAACCCGAATGGAATGGAATGAAATGGAATGAAATGAAATTAAATCAATCCGAAAGAATGGTAAGGAATGGAATGGAATCAACCCGAATGGAATGGAATGGAACGGAATGGAATGGAAAGGAATCCACCCAAATGGAATGGAATGGAATGGAATGCAACGGAATGGAATGGATTGTAATGGAATAAACCCGAATAGAAATTAATGGAGTAGAACGGAATGGATAGGAATGAATCAACTGGAATGGAATGGAATGGAATGAAATGGAATGGAATGGAATCAACCGGAATGGAATGGAATGGAATGGAATGGAATGGAATAGAATGAACCCGAATGGAATGGAATGGAATGGAATGGAATGGATTAAAATGGAATGGAAAGGAATGGAATGGAATGGAATCATCTCAAATGGAATGGAATGGAATGGCATGGAATGGAATGGATTGGAGTCAATCCAAATGGAATGGAATGGATTGGAATGGAATCAAAACAAACAGAATGGAATGGAATGGAATACAACGGAATGTAATGGAATGGAATTGAATGGAATCATCCGATATGGAATGGAATGGAATGGAATGGAATGGAATGGAATGGAATGATCTCAAATGGAATGGAATGGAATAGAATGGAATCGAATTGAATCGATTCAACCCAAATGTAATGGAATGGAATGGAATGGAAAGGAATGTAATCCACCCAAGTGGAATGGGATGCAATGGAACGCACTGGAAAAGAATCAAATCAAACAACTCAAATGGAATGGAATGGAATGGAATGGAATGGAATGGTAAGGAATCAACACAAATGGAATGGAATGGAATGGCATGGAATGGAATGGAATCAACCCAAATGGAATGGAATGGAAAGGAATGGAATCAACTCAAATAGAATGGAAAGGAATGGAATGAAGTGGAATGGAATGAAATCAACTGAAATGGAATGGAAAGGAATAAAATGGAAGGGAATCAACACAAATGGAATGGAATGGACTGGAGTGGAGTGGAATGGAATGGAATGGAATGCAATGGAATGGAATGGAAAGGAATCAACCTGAATGGAATGGAATGGAATGGAATGGAATAAACTGGAATGGAATGGAATGGAATGGAATGCAATGGAATGGAATGAACCCGAATGGAATGGAATGGAATGGAATGGAATGGAATCAAACCGAATGGAATGGAATGCAATGGAATGGCTTGGAATGGAATCAACCCGAATGGAATGGAATGAAATGGAATGGAATGAAATTGAATCAACCTGAATGGAAAGGAATGGAATGCAGTGGAATGAAATGGAATGGTATGAAATCAACCCGAATGGAATGGAATGGAAAGAAATGGAATGGACTCAACCCGAATGCAATGGAATGGAATGGAATGGAATGGAATCAACCCGAATGTAATGTAATGTAATGTAATGGAATGGAATGGAATGGAATGGAATTGAATCAACCCGAATGGAGTGGAATGGAATGGAAAGGAATGGAATGGAATGAAATGGAATGGAAAGGAATGGAATCAACACGAATGGAATTGAAAGGAATGAAATGAAATGGAATGGAATGGAATCAACCCAAATGGAATGCAATGGAATGGAATGGAATGGAATCAACCCGAATGGAATGGAATGGAATGAAATGGAATGGAATGGAATGGAATCAATCCGAATGGAATGGAATGGAATGGAATCAAGTCGAATGGAATGGAATGGAATGGAATGGAATGGAATGGAATGGAATCAACCCGAATGGAATGGAATGGAAAGGAATGGAATGGAATGGAAACAACCCGAATGGAATGGAATGAAATGGAATGAAATGAAATGCAATCAATCCGAATGGAATGGTATGGAATGGAAAGGAATCAACCCGAATGGAATGGAATGGAACGGAATGGAATGGAAAGGAATCAACCCGAAGGGAATGGAATGGAACGGAATGGAATGGAAAGGAATCAACCCAAATGGAATGGAATGGAATGGAATGCAATGGAATGGAATGGAATGGAATGGAATAAACCCGAATGGAAATTAATGGAATAGAACGGAATGGATAGGAATGAATCAACTGGAATGGAATGGAATGGAATGAAATGGAATGGAATGGAATCAACCGGAATGGAATGGAATGGAATGGAATGGAATAGAATGAACCCGAATGGAATGGAATGGAATGGATTGGAATGGAATGGAAAGGAATGGAATGGAATGGAATCATCTCAAATGTAATGGAATGGAATGGCATGGAATGGAATGGATTGGAGTAAATCTAAATGGAATGGAATGGATTGGAATGGAATCAACACAAACAGAATGGAATGCAATGGAATATAACGGAATGGAATGGAATGGAATTGAATGGAATTATCCGAAATGGAATGGAATGGAATGGAATGGAATGGAATGATCTCAAACGGAATGGAATGGAATAGAATGGAATCGAATTGAATCGAATCAACCCAAATGTAATGGAATGGAATGGAAAGGAAAGGAATGTAATCTACCCAAGTGGAATGGGATGCAATGGAACGCACTGGACAAGAATCAAATCAAACAACCCAAATGGAATGGAATGGAATGGAATGGAATGGAAAGGAATCAACACAAATATAATGGAATGGAATGGCATGGAATGGAATGGAATCAACCCAAATGGAAGGGAATGGTAAGGAATGGAATCAACTCAAATGGAATGGAAAGGAATGGAATGAAATGGAATGGAATGAAATCAACTGAAATGGAATGGAAAGGAATAAAATGGAAGGGAATCAACACAAATGGAATGGAATGGAGTGGAGTGGAATGGAATGGAATGGAATGGAATGGAATGCAAAGGAATCAGCACAAATAGAATAGAATGGAATGTAATGGAATGGAATGGAATGAAGCCAAATGGAATGGAATGGAATGGAATGGAATGGAATGGGATCAACCCAAATGGAATGGAATTGAAGGGAATGTAATGTAATGGAATGGAATGGAGTCAACTCAAATGGAATGGAATGGAATCGAATCAAATCAACCCAAATTAAATGGAATGGATAGGAAAGGAATCAACCCAAATGGAAAGGAATGGAATGGAATGGAATGGAATGGAGAAGAATCTAATCAACCCAAAAGGAATGGAATGGAAGGGAATGGAATGGAATTGAATGGAAAGGAATCAACCCAAAAGGAATGCAATGGAATGCAATGGAATGGAATGGAATGGAATGGAATGGAGCCAGCGCAAATGGAATGAAATGGAATGGAATGGAATGGAATGGAATGGAATGGAATGGAATGGCATGGAGTTAACCCAAATGGAAAGGAATGGAATGGAATGGAATGGAATGCAATGGAATGGAATGCAGTGGAATCAACCCAAATAGAATGGAATGGAATCAAACCAAATGGAATGGAATGGAATGGAGTGCAATGGAATCAACCCAAATGGAATGGAATGGAATGGAATGGAATCAACCGAAATGTGATGTAATGGAATGGAATGGAATGGAATGATCTCAAATGGAATGCAATGGAATAGAATGGAATGGAATCGAATCGAATCAACCCAAATATAATGGAATGGAATGGAATGGAAAGGAATAGAATCCAACCAAGTGGAATGGGACGCAATGGAACGGACTGGAAAATAATCAATTCAAACAACCCAAATGGAATGGAATGGAATGGAATGGAAAGGAATCAACACAAATGGAATGGAATGGAATGGAATGGAATGGAATGGAACGGAATCAAACCAAATGGAATGGAATGGAAAGGAATGGAATCAACTCAAATGGAATGGAAAGGAATGGAATGAAATGGAATGGAATGAAATCAACTGTAATGGAATGGAAAGGAATAAAATGGAAGGGAATCAACACAAATGGAATGGAATGGAATGGAGTGGAATGGAATGGAATGGAATGCAAAGGAATCAACACACATAGAATAGAATGGAACGGAATGGAATGGAATGGAATGGAATGAAGCCAAATGGAATTGAATAGAATGGAATGGAATGGAATGGAATGGAATCAACACAAATGGAATGGAATGGAAGGGAATGGAATGTAATGGAATGGAATGGAATCAACTCAAATGGAATGGAATGGAATCGAATCAAATCAACCCAAATTAAATGGAATGGAATGGAATGGAAAGGAATGGAATCAACCCAAATGGAAAGGAATGGAATGGAATGGAATGGAACAGAATCTAATCAACCCAAATGGAATGGAATAGAAGGGAAAGGAATGGAATTGAATGAAAAGGAATCAAACCAAAAGGAATGGAATGGAATGGAATGGAATAGAATGGAATGGAATGGAGTCAGCGCGAATGGAATGAAATGGAATGGAATGGAATGGCATGGGATGGCATGGAGTTAACCCAATTGGCAAGGAATGGAATGGAATGGAATGGAATGCAATGGAATGGAATGGAGTGGAATCAACCCAAATGGAACGGAAAGGGATCAAATCAAATGGAATGGAATGGAATGGAGTGGAATGGAATCAACCCAAATGGAATGGAATGGAATGGAATGGACTGGAATGGAGTCAAACCCAATGGAATGGAATGGAATGGAATAAACCCAAATGGAATGGAATGGAATGGAATGGGATGGAATGGAATGGAAGGGAATGGAATGGCATGGAATCAACCCATAGAGAATAGAATGGAAAGGAATGGAAACAACCCAAATGGAATGGAATGGAATCGAATGGAATCGAATGGAATGGAATGGAATCAACTCGAATGCAATAGAATGGAATGGAATGGAATGGAAAGGAATTGAATCAAGCCGAATGTAATGGAATGGAATGGCATGGAATGGAATGGAATCAAACCGAATGGAATGGAATGGAATGGAAGGGAATGGAATGAACCGGAATGGAATGGAATGCAATGGAATGGAATGGAAAGGAATGGAATGGATTGGAATGGAATGGAATGCAAGCAACCCGAATGGAATGGAATGGAATGGAATGGAATGGAATGGAATGGATTCAACACGAGATGAATGGAATGGGATGGAGTGTAATGGAATGGAATGGAATGGAATGCAATGGAATGGAATGGAATCAACCAGAATGGAATGGAATGGAATGGAATGGAATCAAGCAGAATGGAATGGAATGGAAAGGAATGGGATGGAATGGAATGGAATGGAATCAACCTGAATGTAATGGAATGGAATGCAATGGAATGGAATGGAATGGAATGCAATGGAATGGAAGGGAATGGAATCAACCTGAATGGAATGGAATGGAATGGAATGGAATAAACTGGAATGGAATGGAATGGAATGGAATGCAATGGAATGGAATGAACCCGAATGGAATGGAATGGAATGGAATGGAATGGAATGGAACGAAATCAACCCGAATGGAATGGAATGGAATGGAATGGAATGGAATGGAATGGAATCAAACCGAATGGAATGGAATGGAATGGAATGGCATGGAATGGAATCATCCGGAATGGAATGGAATAGAATGGAATGGAATGGAATGGAATCAATCTGAATGGAAAGGAATGGAATGCAGTGGAATGAAATGGAATGGTATGAAATCAAGCCGAATGGAATGGAATGGAAAGAAATGGAGTGGAATCAACCCGAATGCAATGGAATGGAATGGAATGAAATGGAATCAACCCGAATGGAGTGGAATGGAATGGAATGGAATGGAATGGAATGGAAAGGAATGGAATCAACACGAATGGAATTGAATGGAATGAAATGGAATGGAATGGAATCAACCCAAATGGAATGCAATGGAATGGAATGGAATGGAATCAACCCGAATGGAATGGAATGGAATGAAATGGAAAGGAATGGAATGGAATCAACCGGAATGGAATGGAATGGAATGGAATGGAATGGAATGGCATGGAATGGAATGGAATGCAATGCAATGGAATGGAATCAAGTCGAATGGAATGGAATGGAATGGAATGGAATCAACCCGAATGGAATGGAAAGGAAAGGAATGGAATGTAATGGAAACAACCCGAATGGAATGGAATGAAATGGAATCAAATGGAATGCAATCAATCCGAATGGAATGGTATGGAATGGAATGGAATCAACCCGAATGGAATGGAATGGAACGGAATGGAATGGAATGGAATCAACCCAAATGGAATGGAATGGAATGGTATGCAATGGAATGGAATGGAATGGAATGGAATAAACCCGAATAGAATTTAATGGAATAGAACGGAATGGATAGGAATGAATCAACTGGAATGGAATGGAATGGAATGAAATGGAATGGAATGGAATCAACTGGAATGCAATGGAATGGAATGGAATGGAATGGATTGGAATGGAATGGAATCATCTCAAATGGAATGGAATGGAATGGCATGGAATGGAATGGATTGGAGCCAATCCAAATGGAATGGAATGGATTGGAATGGAATCAACACAAACAGAATGGAATGGAATGGAATATAACGGAATGGAATGGAATGGAATTGAATGGAATGATCTCAAATGGAATGGAATGGACTAGAATGGAATCGAATTGAATCGAATCAACCCAAATGTAATGGAATGGAATGGAATGGAAAGGAATGTAATCCACACAAGTGGAATGGGATGCAATGGAACGCACTGGAAAAGAATCAAATCAAACAACCCAAATGGAATGGAATGGAATGGAATGGAATGGAATGGAAAGGAATCAACACAAATATAATGGAATGGAATGGCATGGAATGGAATGGAATCAACCCAAATGAAATGGAATGGAAAGGAATGGAATCAACTCAAATGGAATGGAAAGGAATGGAATGAAATGGAATGGAATGAAATCAACTGAAATGGAATGGAAAGGAATAAATTGGAAGGGAATCAACACAAATGGAATGGAATGGAGTGGAGTGGAATGGAATGGAATGGAATGGAATGGAATGGAATGGAATGGAATGCAAAGGAATCAACACAAATAGAATAGAATGGAATGGAATGGAATGGAATGGAATGAAGCCAAATGGAATGGAATGGAATGGAATGGAATGGAATGGAATGGAATGGGATCAACCCAAATGGAATGGAATTGAAGGGAATGGAATGTAATGGAATGGAATGGAATCAACTCAAATGGAATGGAATGGAATCGAATCAAATCAACCCAAATTAAATGGAATGGAATGGAATGGAAAGGAAAGGAATCAACCCAAATGGAAAGGTATGGAATGGAATGGAATGGAATGGAGAAGAATCTAATCAACCCTAAAGGAATGGAATGGAAGGGAATGGAATGGAATTGAATGGAAAGGAATCAACCCAAAAGGAATGCAATGGAATGGAATGGAATGGAATGGAATGGAATGGAGCCAGCGCAAATGGAATGAAATGGAATGGAATGGAATGGAATGGAATGGAATGGCATGGAGGTAACCCAAATGGAAAGGAATGGAATGGAATGGAATGGAATGCAGTGGAATGGAATGCAGTGGAATCAACCCAAATGGAATGGAATGGAATGGAATGGAATGGAATGGAATGGAATGGAATCAACTCAAATAGAATGGAATGGAATGGCATGGAATGGAATGGATTGGAGTCAATCCAAATGGAATGGAATGAAATGGAATGGAATCAAAACAAACAGAATGGAATGGAATGAAATATAACGATATGGAATGGAATGGAATGGAATGGAATCAACCGAAATGTGATGTAATGGAATGGAATGGAATGGAATGATCTCAAATGGAAAGAAATGGAATAGAATGGAATGGAATTGAATCGAATCAACCCAAATATAATGCAATGGAATGGAATGGAAAGGAATAGAATCCAACCAAGTGGAATGGGACGCAATGGAACGGACTGGAAAATAATCGATTCAGACCACCCAAATGGAATGGAATGGAATGGAATGGAATGGAAAGGAATCAACACAAATGGAATGGAATGGAATGGAATGGAATGGAATGGAATGGAATGGAACGGAATCAACCCAAAGGGAATGGAATGGAAAGGAATGGAATCAACTCAAATGGAATGGAATGGAATGGAATGAAATGGAATGGAATGGAATCAACTGTAATGGAAAGGAAAGGAATAAAATGGAAGGGAATCAACACAAATGCAATGGAATGGAATGGAGTGGAATGGAATGGAATGGAATGGAATGGAATGCAAAGGAATCAACACACATAGAATAGAATGGAACGGAATGGAATGGAATGGAATGGAATGAAGCCAAATGGAATTTAATGGAATGGAATGGAATGGAATGGAATGGAATCAACACAAATGGAATGGAATTGAAGGGAATGGAATGTAATGTAATGGAATGGAATCAACTCAAATGGAATGGAATGGAATCGAATCAAATCAACCCAAATTAATTGGAGTGGAATGGAATGGAAAGGAATGGAATCAACCCAAATGGAAAGGAATGGAATGGAATGGAATGGAATGGAACAGAAACTAATCAACCCAAATGGAAAGAAATGGAAGGGAATGGAATGGAATTGAATGAAAAGGAATCAAACCAAAAGGAATGGAATGGAATGGAATGGAATAGAGTGGAATGAAATGGAGTCAGCGCAAATGGAATGGAATGGAATGGAATGGAATGGCATGGGATGGCATGGAGTTAACACAAATGGCAAGGAATGGAATGGAATGGAATGCAATGGAATGGAATGGAGTTGAATCAACCCAAATGGAATGGAATGGAATGGAATGGACTGGAATGGAGTCAAACCCAATGGAATGGAATGGAATGGAATAAACCCAAATGGAATGGAATGGAATGGAATGGGATGGAATGGAATGGAAGGGAATGGAATGGAATGGAGTCAACCCAAAGGGAATGGAATGGAGTCAACCCAAAGGGAATGGAATGGAGTGGAATGGAAACAACCCAAATGGAATGGAATGGAATCGAATGGAATCGAATGGAATGGAATGGAATCAACTCGAATGCAATAGAATGGAATGGAATGGAATGGAAAGGAATTGAATCAAGCAGAATGTAATGGAATGGAATGGTTTGGAATGGAATGGAATCAAACCGAATGGAATGGAATGGAATGGAATCAAACCGAATGGAATGGAATGGAATGGAAGGGAAAGGAATGAACCGGAATGCAATGGAATGCAATGGAATGGAATGGAAAGGAATGGAATGGATTGGAATGGAATGGAATGCAAGCAACCAGAATGGAATGGAATGGAATGGAATGGAATGGAATGGATTCAACACGAGATGAATGGAATGGGATGGAGTGTAATGGAATGGAATGGAATGGAATGCAATGGAATGGAATGGAATCAACCAGAATGGAATGGAATGGAATGGAATGGAATGGAATCATGCAGAATGGAATGGAATGGAACGGAATGGGATGGAATGGAATGGAATGGAATCAACCTGAATGTAATGGAATGGAATGCAATGGAATGGAATGGAATGGAATGCAATGGAATGGAAGGGAATGGAATCAACCTGAATGGAATGGAATGGAATGGAATGGAATAAACAGGAATGGAATGGAATGGAATGGAATGCAATGGAATGGAATAAACCCGAATGGAATGGAATGGAATGGAATGGAATGGAATGAAACGGAATCAACCCGAATGGAATGGAATGGAATGGAATGGAATGGAATGGAATGGAATGGAATGGAATCAAACCGAATGGAATGGAATGGAATGGAATGGCATGGAATGGAATCATCCCGAATGGAATGGAATGGAATGGAATGGAATGGAATGGAATGGAATGGAATCAACCTGAATGGGAAGGAATGGAATGCAGTGGAATGAAATGGAATGGTATGAAATCAACCCGAATGGAATGGAATGGAAAGAAATGGAATGGAATCAACCCGAATGCAATGGAATGGAATGGAATGGAATGGAATCAACCCGAATGGAGTGGAATGGAATGGAATGGAATGGAATGGAATGGAATGGAAAGGAATGGAATCAACACGAATGGAATTGAATGGAATGAAATGGAATGGAATGGAATCAACCCAAATGGAATGCAATGGAATGGAATGGAATGGAATCAACCCGAATGGAATGGAATGGAATGAAATGGAATGGAATGGAATGGAATCAACCCGAATGGAATGGAATGGAATGGAATGGAATGGAATGGCATGGAATGGAATGGAATGCAATGCAATGGAATGGAATCAAGTCGAATGGAATGGAATGGAATGGAATGGAATGAACCCGAATGGAATGGAAAGGAAAGGAATGGAATGGAATGGAAACAACCCGAATGGAATGGAATGAAATGGAATCAAATGGAATGCAATCAATCCGAATGGAATGGTATGGAATGGAATGGAATCAACCCGAATGGAATGGAATGGAACGGAATGGAATGGAATGGAATCAACCCAAATGGAATGGAATGGAATGGAATGCAATGGAATGGAATGGAATGGAATGGAATGGAATAAACCCGAATAGAATTTAATGGAATAGAACGGAATGGATAGGAATGAATCAACTGGAATGGAATGGAATGGAATGAAATGGAATGGAATGGAATCAACCGGAATGGAATGGAATGGAATGGAATGGTATGGAATGGAATAGAATGAAAGCGAATGGAATGCAATGGAATGGAATGGAATGGAATGGATTGGAATGGAATGGAAAGGAATGGAATGGAATGGAATCATCTCAAATGGAATGGAATGGAATGGCATGGAATGGAATGGATTGGAGTCCATCCAAATGGAATGGAATGGATTGGAATGGAATCAACACAAACAGAATGGAATGGAATGGAATATAACGGAATGGAATGGAACGGAATTGAATGGAATCATCCGAAATGGAATGGAATGTAATGGAATGGAATGATCTCAAATGGAATGGAATGGACTAGAATGGAATCGAATTGAATCGAATCAACCGAAATGTAACGGAATGGAATGGAATGGAAAGGAATGTAATCCACCCAAGTGGAATGGGATGCAATGGAACGCACTGGAAAAGAATCAAATCAAACAACCCAAATGGAATGGAATGGAATGGAATGGAATGGAAAGGAATCAACACAAATGGAATGGAATGGAATGGAATGGAATGGAATGGAATGGAATGGAATCAACCCAAATGGAATGGAATGGAAAGGAATGGAATCAACTCAAATGGAATGGAATGGAATGGAATGAAATGGAATGGAATGAAATCAACTGTAATGGAATGGAAAGGAATAAAATGGAAGGGAATCAACACAAATGGAATGGAATGGAATGGAGTGGAATGGAATGGAACCGAATGGAATGGAATGGAATGCAAAGGAATCAACATAAATAGAATAGAATGGAACGGAATGGAATGGAATGGAATGGAATGAAGCCAAAAGGAATGGAATGGAATGGAATGGAATGGAATGGAATGGAATGGAATGGAATGGAATGGAATGGAATGGAATCAACCCGAATGGAATGGAATTGAAGGGAATGGAATGGAATGGAATGGAAACAACTCAAATGGAATGGAATGGAATCGAATCAAATCAACCCAAATTAAATGAAATGGAATGGAATGGAAAGGAAAGGAATCAACCAAAATGGAAAGGAATGGAATGGAATGGAATGGAATGGAATGGAATGGAACAGAATCTAATCAACACAAATGGAATGGAATGGAAGCGAATGGAATGGAATTGAATGAAAAGGAATCAACCCAAAAGGAATGGAATGGAATGGAATGGAATGGAATGGAATGGAATGGAATGGAATGGAATGGAGTCAGGGCAAATGGAATGAAATGGAATGAATGGAATGGAATGGAATGGAATGGAATGGCATGGAGTTAAACCAAATGGAAAGGAATGGAATGGAATGGAATGCAATGGAATGGAATGGAGCGGAATCAACCCAAATGGAATGGAATGGAATCAAATCAAATGGAATGGAATGGAATGGAGTGGAATGGAATCAACCCAAATGGAATGGAATGGAATGGAATGGACTGGAATGCAATGGAATGGAATGGAATCACCTCAAATGGAATGGAATGGAATGGAATGGAATGGAGTCAACCCCAAAGGAATGGAATGCAATAAACCCAAATGGAAAGGAATGGAATGGAATGGGATGGAATGGAACGGAAGGGAATGTAATGGAATGGAATCAACCCAAAGGGAATGGAATGGAACGGAATGGAATGGAAACAACCCAAATGGAATGGAATTGAATGGAATGGAATCGAATGGAATGGAATGGAATCAACCCGAATGCAATAGAATGGAATGGAATGGAATGGAAAGGAATGGAATCAAGCCGAATGTAATGGAATGGAATGGCATGGAATGGAATGGAATCAAACCGAATGGAATGGAATGGAATGGAATCAACCCGAATGGAATGTAATGGAATGGAAGGGAATGGAATGAACCCGAATGGAATGGAATGCAATGGAATGGAATGGAAGGGAATGGAATGGATTGGAATGGAATGGAATGCAAGCAACCAGAATGGAATGGAATCGAATGGAATGGAATGGATTCAATCCGAAATGAATGGAATGGGATGGAGTGTAATGGAATGGAATGGAATGGAATGGAATGCAATAGAATGGAATGGAATCAACCAGAATGGAATGGAATGGAATGGAATGGAATGGAATCAACCGGATCGGAATGGAATGGAAAGGAATGACATGGAATGGAATGGAATGGAGTCAACCTGAATGTTATGGAATGGAATGCAATGGAATGGTATGGAATGGAATGCAATGGAATGGAATGGAATGGAATCAACCTGAATGGAATGGAATGGAATGGAATGGAATAAACTGGAATGGAATGGAATGCAGTGGAATGGAATGAACCCGAATGGAATGGAATGGAATGGAATGGAATGGAATGGAGCGGAATCAACCCGAATTGAATGAAGTGGAATGGAATGGACTGGAATTGAATCAACCCGAAAGGAATGGAATGGAATGGGATGGAATGGAATTGAATCCAAATGAATGGAAAGGAATGGAATGCAGGGGAATGAAACAGAATGGTATGAAATCAACCAGAATGGAATGGAATTGAAAGAAATGGAATGGAATCAACCCGCATGCTATGGAATGGAATGGAATGGAATGGAATGGAAAGGAATCAACCCGAATGTAATGTAATGGAATGGAATGGAATGGAATGGAATCAAACTGAATGGAGTGGAATGGAATGGAATGGAATGGAATGGAAAGGAATGGAATCAACACGAATGGAATTGAATGGAATGAAATGGAATGGAATGGAATCAACCCAAATGGAATGCAATGGAATGGAATGGAATGGAATCAACCCGAATGGAATGGAATGGAATGAAATGGAATGGAAAGGAATGGAATGAACCCGAATGGAATGGAATGGAATGGCATGGAATGGAATGGAATGGAATGCAATGGAATGGAATCAAGTCGAATGGAATGGAATGGAATGGAATGGAATCAACCCGAATGGAATGGAATGGAAAGGAATGGAATGGAATGGAAACAAACCGAATGGAATGGAATGAAATGGAATGAAATGGAATGCAATCAATCCGAATGGAATGGTATGGAATGGAATGGAATCAACCCGAATGGAATGGAATGGAACGGAATGGAATGGAATGGAATCAACCCAAATGGAATGGAATGGAATGGAATGCAATGGAATTGAATGGAATGGAATGGAATAAACCCGAATAGAATTTAATGGAATAGAACGGAATGGATAGGAATGAATCAACTGGAATGGAATGGAATGGAATGAAATGGAATGGAATGGAATCAACCGGAATGGAATGGAATAGAATGGAATTGTATGGAATGGAAAAGAATGAACCCGAATGGAATGCAATGGAATGGAATGGAACGGAATGGATTGGAATGGAATGGAAAGGAATGGAATGGAATGGAATCATCTCAAATGGAATGGAATGGAATGTAATGGAATGGAATGGATTGGAGTCAATCCAAATGGAATGGAATGGATTGGAATGGAATCAACACAAACAGAATGGAATGGAATGGAATATAACGGAATGGAATGGAATGGAATTTAATGGAATCATCCGAAATGGAATGGAATGGAATGGAATGGAATGATCTCAAATGGAATGGAATGGAATAGAATGGAATCGAATCGAATCGAATCAACCCAAATGTAATGGAATGGAATGGAATGGAAAGGAATGTAATCCACCCAAGTGGAATGGGATGCAATGGAACGCACTTGAAAAGAATCAAATCAAACAACCCAAATGGAATGGAATGGAATGGAATGGAATGGAATGGAATGGAATCAACACAAATGGAATGGAATGGAATGGATTGGAATGTCATGGAATGGAATGGAATCAACCCAAATGGAATGGAATGGAAAGGAATGGAATCAACTCAAATGGAATGGAAAGGAATGGAATGAAATGGAATGGAATGAAATCAACTGAAATGGAATGGAAAGGAATAAAATGGAAGGGAATCAACACAAATGGAATGGAATGGAGTGGAGTGGAATGGAATGGAATGGAATGGAATGGAATGCAAAGGAATCAACACAAATAGAATAGAATGGAATGGAATGGAATGGAATGAAGCCAAATGGAATGGAATGGAATGGAATTGAACGGAATGGAATCAACCCAAATGGAATGGAATTGAAGGGAATGGAATGTAATGGAATGGAATGGAATCAACTCAAATGGAATGGAAAGGAATCGAATCAAATCAACCCAAATTAAATGGAATGGAATGGAAGGGGAAGGAACGGAATCAACACAAATGGAAAGGAATGGAATGGAATGGAATGGAATGGAGCAGAATCTAATCAACCCAAAAGGAATGGAATGGAAGGGAATGGAATGGAATTGAATGGAAAAGAATCAACCCAAAAGGAATGCAATGGAATGGAATGGAATGGAATGGAATGGAATGGAATGGAGCCAGCGCAAATGGAATGAAATGGAATGGCATGGAATGGAATGGCATGGAGTTAACCCGAATGGAAAGGAATGGAATGGAAAGGAATGGAATGCAATGGAATGGAATGCAGTGGAATCAACCCAAATGGAATGGAATGGAATCAAACCAAATGGAATGGAATGGAATGGAATCTAATCGATTCAACCAAAATGGATGGGAATGGAAAGTAATGGAAAGTGATGGAATCAACCGAAACGGAATGGAATGGAATGGAATAGAATGGAATGGAATGGAATCAACCCAAGAGGAATGGAATGGAATGGAATGGAACGGAATGGAATGGAAAGGAATCAACCCAAATGGAATGGAATGGAATGGAAAGGAATGGAATGGAATCAACCAAAATGGAATGGAATGGAATGGAATGGAATGGAATTGAATGGAATGGAATGGAATGGAATTGAATATAATCAACCCAAACGGAATTGAATGGCAAGGAATGAAACGGAATGGAATGGAATCAACACAAATGGAACGGCATGCAATGGAAAGGAATGGAACGGAATGCAATAGAGTCAACAAAAACCGAAAGGAATGGAATGGAATGGAATGGAATGGAACGGAATGGAATGGATTGGAATCAACCCAAATGGAATGGAACGGAATGCAATGGAATGGAATGGAATCACCTCAAAAGGAATGGTAAGGAATGGAATGGAATGGAGTCAACACAAATGGAATGGAATGCAATGGAATAAACCCAAATGGAATGGAATGGAATGGAATGGAAAGGAATGGATTGGAATGGAATCAACCCAAAGGGAATGGAATGGAATGGAATGGAATCTAATGGAATCAACCAGAATGGAATGCAATGGAATGGAATGGAATGAAATCAAATCAAATGTAATGGAATTGAATGGAATGGAATGGAATCACCACAAATGGAATGGAATGGAATGGAATGGAATGGAGTCAACCCCAATGGAATTGAATGGAATGGAATAAACCCAAATGGAATGGAATGGAATGAAATGGGATGGAATGGAATGGAATGGGATGGAATGGAATGGAAGGGAATGGAGTGGAATGGAATCAACCCAAAGGGAATGGAATGGAATGGAATGGAAACAACCCAAATGGAATGGAATGGAAAGGAATGGAATCGAATGGAATGGAATGGAATCAACTCGAATGCAATAGAATGGAATGGAATGGAATGGAAAGGAATGGAATCAAGCCGAATGTAATGGAATGGAATGGCATGGAATGGAATGGAATCAAACCGAATGGAATGGAATGGAATGGAATCAACCCGAATGGAATGGAATGGAATGGAAGGGAATGGAATGAACCCGAGTGGAATGGAATGCAATGGAATGGAATGGAAGGGAATGGAATGGATTGGAATGGAATGGAATGCAAGCAACCCAAATGGAATGTAATGTAATGGAATGGAATGGAATGGATTCAACCCGAAATTAATGGAATGGGATGGAGTGTAATGGAATGGAATGGAATGGAATGGAATGCAATGGAATGGAATGGAATCAACCAGAATGGAATGGAATGAAATGGAATGGAATGGAATTGAATCAACCTGAATGGAAAGGAATGGAATGCAGTGGAAAGAAATGGAATGGTATGAAATCAACCCGAATGGAATGGAATGGAAGGAAATGGAATGGAATGGAATCAACCGGAATGGAATGGAATGGAATGGAATGGTATGGAATGGAATAGAATGAACGCGAATGGAATGCAATGGAATGGAATGGAATGGAATGGATTGGAATGGCATGGAAAGGAATGGAATGGAATGGAATCATCTCAAATGGAATGGAATGGAATGGCATGGAATGGAATGGATTGGAGTCAATCCAAATGGAATGGAATGGATTGGAATGGAATCAACACAAACAGAATGGAATGGAAAGGAATATAACGGAATGGAATGGAATGGAATGGAATGGAATCATCCGAAATGGAATGGAATGTAATGGAATGGAATGAAATCAAATCAAATGTAATGGAATTGAATGGAATGGAATGGGACCAACACAAATGGAATGGAATGGAATGGAATGGAATAGAATGGAATGGATTGGAATGGAAAGGAAAGGAATGGAATGGAATGGAATCAACTCAAATGGAATGGAATGGAATGGCATGGAATGGAATGGATTGGAGTCAATCCAAATGGAATGGAATGGAATGGAATCAACACAAACAGAATGGAATGGAATGGAATATAACGAAATGGAATGGAATGGAATGGCATGGAATCAACCGAAACGTAATGTAATGTAATGGAATGGAATGGAAAGATCTCAAATGGAATGGAATGGAATAGAATGGAATCGAATCGAATCGAATCAACCCAAATGTAATGGAATGGAATGGAATGGAAAGGAATGGAATCCAACCAAGTGGAATGGGACGCAATAGAACGGACTGGAAAAGTATAGAATCAAACAACCCAAATGGAATGGAATGGAATGGAATGGAATGGAAAGGAATCAACACAAATGGAATGGAATGGAATGGAATGGAATGGAATGGAATGGTATGCCATCAACCCAAATGAAATGGAATCGAAAGGAATGGAATCAACTCAAATGTAATGGAATGGAATGGAATGAAATGGAATGGAATGAAATCAACTGAAATGGAATGGAAAGGAATAAAATGGAAGGGAATCAACACAAATGGAATGGAATGGAATGGATTGGAATGGAATGGAATGGAATGGAATTTAATGCAAAGGAATCAACACAAATAGAATAGAATTGAACGGAATGGAATGGAATGGAATGGAATGAAGCCAAATGGAATGGAATGGAATGGAATGGAATGGAATCAACCCAAATGGAATGGAATTGAAGGGAATGGAATGTAATGGAATGGAATGGAATCAACTCAAATGGAATGGAATGGAATCAAATCAAATCAACCCAAATTAAATGGAATGGAATGGAATGGAAAGGAATGGAATCAACCCAAATGGTAAGGAATGGAATGGAACAGAATCTAATCAACCCAAATGGAATGGAATGGAAGGGAATGGAATGGAATTGAATGAAAAGTAATCAACCCAAAAGGAATGGAATGGAATTGAATGGAATGGAATGGAATTGAATGGAATGGAATGGAATGGAGTCAGCGCAAATGGAATGAAATGGAATGGAATGGAATGGAATGGAATGGAATGCAATGGCATGGAGTTAACCGAAATGGAAAGGAATGGAATGGAATGCAATGGAATGCAATGGAATGGAATGGAGTGGAATCAACCCAAATGGATTGGAATGGAATCAAATCAAATGGAATGGAATGGAATGGAGTGGAATGGAATCAACCCAAATGGAATGGAATGGAATGGAATGGAATGGACTGGAATGCAATGGAATGGAATGGAATCACCTCAAATGGAATGGAATGGAATGGAGTCAACCCCAATGGAATTGAATGGAATGGAATAAACCCAAATGGAATGGAATGGAATGGAATGGAATGGAATGGGATGGAATGGAATGGAAGGGAATGGAGTGGAATGGAATCAACCCAAAGGGAATGGAATGGAATGGAATGGAAACAACCCAAATGGAATGGAATGGAAAGGAATGGAAACGAATGGAATGGAATGGAATCAACTCGAATGCAATGGAATGGAACGGAATGGAATGGAAAGGAATGGAATCAAGCGGAATGTAATGGAATGGAATGGCATGGAATGGAATGGAATCAAACCGAATGGAATGGAATGGAATGGAATCAACCCTAATGGAATGGAATGGAATGGAAGAGAATGGAATGAACCCGAGAGGAATGGAATGCAATGGAATGGAATGGAAGGGAATGGAATGGATTGGAATGGAATGGAATGCAAGCAACCCGAATGGAATGGAATGGAATGGAATGGAATGGAATGGATTCAACCCGAAATTAATGGAATGGGATGGAGTGTAATGGAATGGAATGGAATGGAATGGAATGCAATTGAATGGAATGGAATCAACCAGAATGGAATGGAATGGAATGGAATGGAATCAACCAGAATGGAATGGAATGGAACGGAATGGGATGGAATGGAATGGAATGGAATCAACCTAATGTAATGGAATGGAATGCAAAGGAATGGAATGGAATGGAATGCAATGGAATGGAATGGAATGGAATCAACCTGAATGGAATGGAATGGAATGGAACGGAATAAACTGGAATGGAATGGAATGGAATGCAATGCAATGGAATGGAATGAACAAGAATGGAATGGAATGGAATGGAATGGAATGGAATGGAATCAAACCGAATGGAATGGAATGGAATGGAATGGTATGGAATGGAATCAACCCGAATGGAATGGAATGGAATGCAGTGGAATGAAATGGAATGGTATGAAATCAACCCGAATGGAATGGAATGGAAGGAAATGGAATGGAATAAACCCGAATGCAATGGAATGGAACGGAATGGAATGGAATCAACCCGAATGTAACGTAATGTAATGTAATGTAATGGAATGGAATGGAATGGAATGGAATGGAATGGAATCAAGCCGAATGGAGTGGAATGGAATGGAATGGAATGGAATGGAATCAACACGAATGGAATTGAAAGGAATGAAATGGAATGGAATGGAATCAACCCAAATGGAATGCAATGGAATGGATTGGAATGGAATCAACCCGAATGGAATGGAATGGAATGAAATTGAATGGAATGGAATGGAATCAACCCGAATGGAATGGAATGGAATGGAATGGAATGGAATGGAATGGAATGGAATGGAATGGAATCGAATGGAATGGAATGCAATGGAATGGAATCAAGTCGAATGGAATGGAATGGAATGGAATGGAATCAACCCGAATGGAATGGAATGGAAAGGAATGGAATGGAATGGAAACAACCCGAATGGAATGGAAAGAAATGGAATGAAATGAAATGCAATCAATCCGAATGGAATGGTATGGAATGTAATGGAATCAACCCGAATGGAATGGAATGGAAGGGAATGGAATGGAATGGAATCAAACCAATTGGAATGGAATGGAATGGAATGCAATGGAAAGGAATGGAATGGAATGGAATAAACCCGAATAGAATTTAATGGAATAGAACGGAATGGATAGGAATGAATCAACTGGAATGGAATGGAATGGAATGAAATGGAATGCAATGGAATGAACCGGAATGGAATGGAATGGAATGGAATGGAATAGAATGAACCCGAATGGAATGGAATGGAATGGAATGGAATGGAATGGAATGGATTGGAATGGAATGGAAAGGAATGGAATGGAGTGGAATCATCTCAAATAGAATTAAATGGAATGGCATGGAATGGAATGGATTGGAGTCAATACAAATGGAATGGAATGGATTGGAATGGAATCAACACAAACAGAATGGAATGGAATGGAATATAACGGAATGGAATGGAATGAAATCAACTCAAATGTAATGGAATTGAATGGAATGGAATCGAATAACCACAAATGGAATGGAAAGGAATGGAATGGAATGGAATGGTATGGAATGGAATGGAGTCAAAACAAATGGAATGGAATGGAATGGAATGGAATGGAATCAACCCCAATGGAATGGAATGGAATGGAATGGAATGGATCGGAATGCAATGGAAAGGCATGGAATGGAATGGATTGGAGTCAATCCAAATGGAATGGAATGGAATCAACACAAACAGAATGGAATGGAATGAAATATAACGGAATGGAATGGAATGGAATGGAATGGAATCAAACGAAATGTAATGTAATGTAATGGATTGGAATGGAATCATCTCAAATGGAATGGAATGGAATAGAAAGGAATCGAATCGAATCGAATCAACCCAAATGTAATGGAATGGAATGGAATGGAAAGAATGGAATCCAACCAAGTGGAATGGGACGCGATGGAACGGACTGGAAAAAAATCGAATCAAACAACCCAAATGGAATGGAATGGAATGGAATGGAATGGAATGGAAAGGAATCAACACAAATGGAATGGAATGGAATGGAATGGAATGGAATGGAATGGAATGGAATGGAATGGAATCAACCCAATAGGAATGGAATGGAAAGGAATGGAATCAACTCAAATGGAATGCAATGGAATGGAATGGAATGGAATGGAATGAAATCAACTGAAATGGAATGGAACGGAATAAAATGGAAGGGAATCAACACAAATGGAATGGAATGGAACGGAGTGGAATGGAATGGAATGGATCGGAATGGAATGGAATGGAATGGAAGGGAATTAAACCAAATGCAATGGAATGGAACGGAATGGAATTGAATCAACCCAAATGGAATGAAATTGACGGGAATGGAATGGAATGGAATGGAATGGAATGGAATCAACTCAAATGGAATGGAATGGAATCGAATCAAATCAACCCAAATTAAATGGAATGGAATGAAATGGAAAGGAATGGAATCAACCCAAATGGAAAGGAATGTAATGGAATGGAATGGAATGGAACAGAATCTAATCAACACAAATGTAATGGAATGGAAGGGAAATGAATGGAATTGAATGGAAAGGAATCAACCCAAAAGGAATGGAATGGAATGGAATGGAATGGAATGATCTCAAATGGAATGGAATGGAATAGAATGGAATAGAATCGAATCGAATCAACCCAAATGTAATGGAATGGAATGGAATGGAAAGGAATGTAATCCACCCAAGTGGAATGGGATGCAATGGAACGCACTGGAAAAGAATCAAATCAAACAACCCAAATGGAGTGGAAGGGAATGGAATGGAATGGAATGGAATGGAATCAACACAAATGGAATGGAATGGAATGGAATGGAATGGCATGGAATGGAATGGAATCAACCCAAATGGAATGGAATGGAAAGGAATGGAATCAACTCAAATGGAATGGAAAGGAATGGAATGAAATGGAATGGAATGAAATCAACTGAAATGGAATGGAAAGGAATAAAATGGAAGAGAATCAACACAAATGGAATGGAATGGAGTGGAGTGTAAAGGAATGGAATGGAATGGAATGCAAAGGAATCAACACAAATAGAATAGAATGGAATGGAATGGAATGGAATGAAGCCAAATGGAACGGAATGCAATGGAATGGAATGGAATCAACCCAAATGGAATGGAATTGAAGGGAATGGAATGTAATGGAATGGAATGGAATCAACTGAAATGGAATGGAATGGAATCGAATCAAATCAACCCAAATTAAATGGAATGGAATGGAATGGAAAGGAATGGAATCAACCCAAATGGAAAGGAATGGAATGGAATGGAATGGAATGGAGCAGAATCTAATCACCCCAAAAGGAATGGAATGGAAGGCAATGGAATGGAATTGAATGGAAAGGAATCAACCCAAAAGGAATGAAATGGAATGGAATGGAATGGAATGGAGCCAGCGCAAATGGAATGAAATGGAATGGAACGGAATGGAATGGAATGGAATGGCATGGAGTTAACCCAAATGGAAAGGAATGGAATGGAATGGAATGGAATGCAGTGGAATCAACCCAAATGGAATGGAATGGAATCAAACCAAATGGAATGGAATGGAATGGAGTGCAATGGAATCAACCCAAAAAGAATGGAATGGAATGGAATGGAATGGAAGCAAACCAAATGTAATGGAATGGAATGGAATGGAATCAATTCACATGGAATGGAATGGAGTGGAATGGAATGGAATCTAATCGATTCAACCAAATTGGTTGGGAATGGAAAGCAATGGAAAGTGATGGAATCAACCCAAACGGAATGGAATGGAATGGAATAGAATGGAATGGAATGGAATGGAATCAACCCAAAAGGAATGGAATGGAATGGAATGGAACGGAATGGAATGGAAAGGAATCAACCCAAATGGAATGGAATGGAATGGAATGGAATCAACCTAAATGGAATGGAATGGAATGGAATGGAATTGAATGGAATGGAATGGAATATAATCAACCCAAAAGGAATGGAATGGAAAGGAGTGGAAAGAAATCAACCCAAAAGGAATGGAATGGAAAGGAATGAAATGGAATGGAATGGAATCAACACAAATGGAAAGGCATGGAATGGAATGGAATCGAACGGAATGCAATAGAGTCAACAGAAACGGAATGGAATGGAATGGAATGGAATGGAACGGAATGGAATGGAATGGAATCAACCCAAATGGAATGGAATGGAATTAAATGGAATGGAATGGAATCACCTCAAATGGAATGGAATGGAAAAGAATGGAATGGAGTCAACACAAAGGGAATGGAATGCAATGGAATAAACCCTAATGGAATGGAATGGAATGGAATGGAGAGGTATGGAATGGAATGGAATCAACCCAAAGGGAATGGAATGGAATGGAAAGGAATGGAATGGAATCAACCAGAAAGGAATGCAATGGATTGGAATGGAATGAAATCAAATCAAATGTAATGGAATTGAATGGAATGGAAGGGAATCACCACAAATGGAATGGAAAAGAATGGAATGGAATGGTATGGAATGGAATGGAGTCAACAAAAATGGAATGGAATGGAATGGAATTTAATGGAATCAACGCAAATGGAATGGAGTGGAATGGAATGTAAAGGAATGGAATGGAATGGAATGGAATGGGACCAACACAAATGGAATGGAATGGAATGGAATGGAATGGAATGGATTGGAATGGAATGGAAAGGAATGGAATGGAATGGAATCAACTCAAATGGAATGGAATGGAATGGCATGGAATGGAATGGATTGGAGTCAATCCAAAAGGAATAGAATGCAATGGAATGGAATCAAAACAAAGAGAATGGAATGGAATGGAATATAACTAAATGGAATGGAATGGAATGGAATGGAATCAACCGATATGTAATGTAATGGAATGGAATGGAATGGAATGGAATGGGACCAACACAAATGGATTGGAATGGAATGGAAAGGAATGGAATGGAATGGAATCAACTCAAATGGAATGGAATGGAATGGCATGGAATGGAATGCATTGGAGTCAATCCAAATGGAATGGAATGGAATGGAATGGAATCAACACAAAGAGAATGGAATGGAATGGAATATAACGAAATGGAATGGAATGGAATGGAATGGAATCAACCGAAATGTAATGTAATGCAATGTAATGGAATGGAATGGAATGGAATGATCTCAAGTGGAATGGAATGGAATAGAATGGAATCGAATCGAATCGAATCAACCCAAATGTAATGGAATGGAATCGAATGGAAAGGAATGGAATCCAACCAAGTGGAATGGGACGCAATGGAATGGACTGGAAAAGAATTGAATCAAACAACCCAAATGGAATGGAATGGAATGGAATGGAATGGAATGGAAAGGAATCAACACAAATGGAATGGAATGGAATGGAATGGAATGGAATGGAATCAACCCAAATGAAATGGAATGGAAAGGAATGGAATCAACTCAAATGGAATGGAATGGAATGGAATGAAATGGAATGGAATGAAATCAACTGAAATGGAATGGAAAGGAATAAAATGGAAGGGAATCAACACAAATGGAATGGAATGGAATGGAGTGGAATGGAATGGAATGGAATGGAATGGAATGCAAAGGAATCAACACAAATAGAATAGAATGGAACGGAATGGAATGGAATGGAATGGAATGAAGCCAAATGGAATGGAATGAAATGGAATGGAATGGAATGGAATCAACCCAAATGGAATGGAATTGAAGGGAATGGAATGTAATGGAATAGAATGGAATCGAATCAAATCAACCCAAACTAAATGGAATGGAATGGAATGGAAAGGAATGGAATCAACACAAAAGGAAAGGAATGGAATGGAATGGAATGGAATGGAACAGAATCTAATCAACACAAATGGAATGGAATGGAAGGGAATGGAATGGAATTGAATGAAAAGGAATCAACCCAAAAGGAATGGAATGGAATGGAATGGAATGGAATGGAATGGAATGGAATGGAATGGAGTCAGTGCAAATGGAATGAAATGGAATGGAGTGGAATGGAATGGAATGGAATGGAATGGAATGGCATGGAGTTAACCCAAATGGAAAGGAATGGGACGGAATGGAATGCAATGCAATCGAATGGAATGGAGTGAAATCAACCCAAATGGAATGGAATGGAATCAACCCAAAGGGAATGGAATGGAATGGAATGGGATGGAATGGAATGGAATCAACCAGAATGGAATGGAATAGAATGGAATGGAATGAAATCAAATCAAATGTAATGGAATTTAATGGAAAGGAATGGAATCACCACAAATGGAATGGAAAAGAATGGAATGCAACGGAATGGAATGGAATGGAATCAACACAAATGGAATGGAATGTAAAGGAATGGAATGGAATGGATTGGGACCAACACAAATGGAATGGAATGGAATGGAATGGAATCGATTGGAATGGAATGGAAAGGAATAGAATGGAATGGAATCAACTCAAATGGAATGGTATGGAATGGCATGGAATGGAATGGATTGGAGTCAATACAAATGGAATGGAATGGAATGGAATGGAATCAACAAAAACAGAATGGAATGGAATGGAATATAACGAAATGGAAAGGAATGGAATGGAATGGAATCAACCGAAATGTGATATAATGGAATGGAATGGAATGGAATGATCTCAAATGGAATGGAATGGAATAGAATGGAATCGAATCGAATCGAATCGAATAAACCCAAATATAATGGAATGGAATGGAATGGAAAGGATTGGAATCCAACCAAGTGGAATGGGACGCAATGGAACGGACAGGCAAATAATCGAATCAAACAACCCAAATGGAATGGAATGGAATGGAATGGCATGGAGTTAACCCAAATGGAAAGGAATGGAATGGAATGGAATGGAATGCAATGGAATGGAATGGAGTGAAATCAACCCAAATGGAATGGAATGGAATCAACCCAAAGGGAATGGAATGGAATGGAATGGAATGGAATGGAATGGAATGGAATGGAATCAACCAGAATGGAATGGAATAGAATGGAATGGAATGAAATCAAATCAAATGTAATGGAATTGAATGGAAAGGAATGGAATCACCACAAATGGATTGGAAAAGAATGGAATGGAATGGTATGGAATTGAATGGAGTCAACACAAATGGAATGGAATGGAATGGAATGGAATGGAATCAACACAAATGGAATGGAGTGGAATGGAATGTAAAGGAATGGAATGGAATGGAATGCGACCAACAAAAATGGAATGGAATGGAATGGAATGGAATGGATTGGAATGGAATGGAAAGGAATTGACTGGAATGGAATCAACTCAAATGGAATGGAATGGAATGGCATGGAATGGAATGGATTGGAGTCAATCCAAATGGAATGGAATGGAATGGAATGGAATCAACACAAACAAAATGGAATGGAATGGAATATAAAGAAAAAGAAAGGAATGGAATGGAATGGAATCAACCGAAATGTGATATAATGGAATGGAATGGAATGGAATGATCTCAAATGGAATGGAATGGAATAGAATGGAATCTAATCGAATCGAATAAACCCAAATATAATGGAATGGAATGGAATGGAAAGGAATGGAATCAAACCAAGTGGAATGGGACGCAATGGAACGGACTGGAAAATAATCGAATCAAACTACCCAAATGGAATGGAATGGAATGGAAAGGAATCAACACAAATGGAATGGAATGGAATGGAATGGAATGGAATGGAATGGAATGGAATGGAATCAACCCAAATGGAATGGAATGGAAAGGAATGGAATCAACTCAATTGGAAAGGAATGGAATGGAATGAAATGGAATGGAACGAAATCAACTGTAATGGAATGGAAAGGAATAAAATGGAAGGGAATCAACACAAATGGAATGGAATGGAATGGAGTGGAATGGAATGGAATGGAATGGAATGGAATGCAAAGGAATCAACACACATAGAATAAAATGGAACGGAATGGAGTGGAATGGAATGGAATGAAGCCAAATGGAATGGAATGGAATGGAATGGAATGGAATTGAATCAACCCAAATGGAATGGAATTGAAGGGAATGTAATGTAATGTAATGCAATGGAATCGAATCAAATCAACCCAAATTAAATGGAATGGAATGGAATGGAAAGGAATGGAATCAACCCAAATGGAAAGGAATGGAATGGAATGGAATGGAACAGAATCTAATCAACCCAAATGGAATGGAATGGAAGGGAATGGAATGGAATTGAATGGAATGGAATGGAATCAAACTAAATGCAATGGAATGGAATTGAATGGAATGGAATGGAATGGGATGGAATCAACCCAAATGGAATGGAATGGAAAGGAGTGGAAAGAAATCAACCCAAATGGAATGGAATGGAAAGGAATGAAACAGAATGGAATGGAATCAACAGAAATGGAACGGCATGGAATGAAAAGGAATGGAACGGAATGCAATAGAGTCAACACAAACGGAATCGAATGGAATGGAATGGAATGGAATGGAATGGAATGGAATGGAATGGAATGGAATGGAATGGAATTGAATCAACCCAAATGGAATGGAATGGATTGCAATGGAATGGAATGGAATCACCTCAAATGGAATGGAATGGAATGGAATGGAATGGAATGGAGTCAACAGAAATGGAATGGAATGCAATGGAATAAACACAAATGGAATGGAATGGAATGGAATGGGATGGAATGGAATGGAACGTAATTGAATGGAATGGAATCAAACCAAAGGGAATGGAATGGAAAGGAATGGAATGTGATTGAATGGAATGGAAGGCAATGGAATGAAATGGAATCAACTCAAATGGAATGGAATGGAATGGAATGGAATGGAATGGAATGGAATGGAATGAAATCAACTCAAATGGAAAGTAGTTGAATGGAATGGAATGGAGTGGAATGGAATGGAAAGGAATGGAATGGAGCCAACACAACTGGAATGGAATGGAATGGAATGGAATGGAATGGAATGGAATCAACACAAGTGGAATGGAATGAAATAGAGAGGAATCAACTCAAATGGAATGGAATGGAATGGAATGAAATGGAATGGAATGGAATCAAGTCAAACGGTATGGAATACAATGAAATCAAATGGAATGGAATGGAATCAACTCATATGGAATGGAATGGTATGAAGTGGAATATAATGGAATGGAATGGAATGGAATGGAATCTACCCAAATGGAATGGAATGGAAGGGAATGGAATGGAATCAACCCAAATGGAATGGAACGGAAAGGAATGGAATCAACACAAATGGAATGGAATGGAATGGAATGAAACATAATGGAATGGTATCAACTCATATGGAATGGAATGGAATGAAATGGAAGGGAATGAACACAAACGGAATGGAATGGAGTGGAATGGAATGGAATGGAATGGAATGGAATGCAAAGGAATCACCAAAAATGGAATGGAATGGAACAGAATGGAACGGAACGGAATGGAATCAACACAAACGAAACGAAATGGAATGGAATGGAATGGAATGGAATGGAAAGGAATGGAATGGAGTCAACTCAAATGGAATGCAATGGAATGGCATGGAATGGAATGGAATGGAGACAACCCAAATGGAATGGAATGGAATGGAATGGAATGCAATCAACACAAATAGAATGGATTGGAATGGAACATAATGGAATGGAATGGAATGGAATGGAATGGAATGGAAAGGAATCAACACAAATGCAATGGAATGGAATGGAATGGAATCAACCCAAACGGAATGGAATGGAAAGGAATGGAATCAACTCAAACGGAATGGAATGAAATGGAATGAAATGGAATGGAATGGAATCAAATGAAATGGAAAGGACAGGAATGAAATGGAAGGGAATCAACACAAATGGAATGGAATGCAATGGAGTGGAATGGAATGGAATGGAATGGAATTGAATGCAAAGGAATCAACCCAAATAGAATAGAATGGAATGGAATGGAATGGAATGGAATGGAATGGAATGGAATCAACCCGAATGGAATGGAATGGAATGGAATGGAACGGAATCTAGTCAACCCAAATGGAATGGAATGGAAGGGAATGGAAGGGAATGGAATGGAATGGAAAGGAATCAACCAAAAAGGAATGGAATGGAATCGAATAGATTGGAAAGGAATGGAATGGAATGCAGTCAGCAGAAATGGAATGGAATGGAATGCAATGGAATGGAATGGAATGGCATGGAATTGCATGGAGTTAAAGAAAATGGAAAGGAATGGAATGGAATGGAATGGAATGCAATGGAATGGAATGGAGTGGAATCAACCCAAATGGAATGGATTGTAATCAAACCTAATGGAATGGAATGGAATGGAACGGAATCAAACCAAATGGAATGGAATGGAAAGGAATGGAATGGAATCAAACCAAATGGAATGGAATGGAGTGGAATCAACTCAAATGGAATGGAATAGAGTGGAATGGAATGGAATCTAATCGATTCAAACAAAATGTATTGGAATGGAAAGCAATGGAAAGTAATGGAATCAACCTAACTGGAATACAATGGAATGGAATGATATCAACCCAAAAGGAATGGAATGGAATGGAATGGAACGGAATGGAATGGAAAGGAATCAACCAAATGGAATGGAATAGAATGGAATGGAATGGAATGGAATGGAATCAACCTAAATGGAATGGAATGGAATGGAAAGGAAAGAAATCAGCACAAATGGAATGGAATGGAAAGGAATGGAAAGGAATGAAATGTAATCAACACAAATGGAATGGCATGGAATGGAATGGAATGCAATGGAGTCCACAAAAATGGAATGGAATGGAATGGAATGGAATCAAACCAAATGGAATGAAATGGAATGCATTGGAATTGAATGGAATCACCTCAAATGGAATGGAATGGAATGGAACGGAAACGAGTCAACCCAAATGGAATGGAATGAAATGGTATAAACCGAAATGGAATGGTATGGAACGGAATGAGATGGAATGGAATGGAACGGAATGGAATGGAATGGAATCAACCCAAAGGGAATGGAATGAAATGGAATGGAATCAACCCAAATGGAATGTAGTGGAATGGACTGGAATGGAATGGAATGGAATCAAGCCGAATGTAATGTAATGTAATGGAATGGAATGGAATCAAACCGAATGGAATGGAATGGAATGGAATGGAATGGAATGAACCCGAATGGAATGGAATGCAGTGGAATGGAATGGAAGGGAATGGAATGGATTGGAATGGAATGGAATGCAAGCAACCCGAATGGAATGGAATGGAATGAATTGGAATGGAATCAACCCGAAAGGAACGGAGTGGAATGGAGTGTAATGGAATGGAATGGAATGGAATGCAATGGAATGGAATGGAATGGAATCAACCCGAAAGGAACGGAATGGAATGGAGTGTAATGGAATGGAATGGAATGGAACGGAATGCAATGCAATGGAATGGAATCAACCCGAATGGAATGGAATGGAATGGAATGGAATCAACCAGAATGGAATGGAATGGTACGGAATGGGATGGAATGGAATGGAATGGAATCAACCAGAATGGAATGGAATGCAATGGAATGGAATGGAATGGAATGGAATGCAATGGAATGGAATGGAATTAAATCAACGCGAATGGAATGGAATGGAATGGAATGGAATGGAATTGAATAGAATGGAATGGAAAGAACTGGAATGGAATGGAATGGAATGGAATGGAATGCAATGGATTGGAATGGACCCGAATGGAATGGAATGGAATGGAATGGAATCAAACCGAATGGAATGGAATGGAGTGGAATGGAATGGAATGGAATGGAATCAACCAGAATGGAATGGAATGGAATGGAATGGAATGGATTGGAATGGAATCAACCCGAATGGAATGGAATGGAATGGAAAGGAATGGAATCAACACGAATGGAATTAAATGGAATGAAATGGAATGGAATGGAATCAAGCCAAATGGAATGCAATGAAATGGAAAGGAATGGAATCAACCCCAATGGAATGGAATTGAATGGAATGGAAGGGAATGGATTGGAATGGAATGGAATCAAGTCGAATGGAATGGAATGGAACGGAATGGAATCAACCCTAATGGAATGGAATGGAAAGGAATGGAATGGAATGGAATCAACCCGAATGGAATGGAATGGAATGAAATGGAATGAGATGGAATGCAATCAACCCGAATGGAACGGTATGGAATGGAATGGAATCAACCCAAATCGAATGGAATGGAACGGAATGGAATGGAATGGAATCAACCCAAATGGAATGGAATGGAATGGAATGGAATGGAGTGCAATGCAATGGCATGGAATGGAATGGAATGGAAAAAACGCGAATAGAATTTAATGGAATAGAACGGAATGGATAGGAATTAATCAACCAGAATGGAATGGAATGGAATGAAATGGAATGGAATGGAATCAACCGGAATGGAATGGAATGGAATGGAATGGTATGGAACGGAATAGAATGAACCCGAAAGGAGTGGAATGGAATGGAATGGAATCAAAACGAATGGAATGGAAGGCAATGCATTGGAATGGAATGGAATGGAATGCAATCAACTGAATGGAATGGAATAGAATGGAATGGAATGGAATGGCATGGAATCATCTGGAGTGGAATGGAATTGAATGGAATGGAATGGAATGGAATGGAATGGAATGGAATCGAGTCAACCCGAATGGAATGGAATGGAATGAACCCGAATGGAGTGGCATGGAATGGAATGGAATGAACCCGAAAGGAGTGGAATGGAAAGGAATGGAATAGAATGGAATGGAATGGAATGGAATCAAACCGAATGGAATGGAATGGAATGGAGTGGAATGGAATCAACTCGAATGGTATGGAATGGAATGGAATGGAATGGAATGGAATAAAACCGAATGGAATGGAATGAAATGGAATGGAATGGAATGGAAAAAATTAACCCGAATGGAATGGAATGGAATGGAATGGAACAGAATGCAAACGAATGGAATCAAACTGAATGGAATGGAATGAAATGGAATGGAATGGAATGCAATCAACCCGAATGGAATGGAATGGAATGGAATCAACTGGAATGGAATTGAATTGTATGGAATGGAACGGAATGGAATGGAATGGAATGGAATCAACCGAATGGAATGAAATGGAATGGAATGGAATGGAATGGAATCAACCGAATGGAATGGAATGGAATGGAATGAAATAGAATCGAACGGAATGGAATGAACCCGAATGGATTGGAATGAAATGGTATGGGAAAAATCCACGCGAATGGAATGGAATGGAATGGAATGGGATCAACCCGAATGGAATGGAATGGATTGGAATGGAATGGAATGGAATGGAATTAAAACATGGAATGGAATGGAATGGAATGGAAAGGAATGGAATCAACCCGAATGGAATGGAATGGAATGGAATGGAATGGAATGGAATGGAATCAACCCGAATGGAATGGGATAGAATGAAATGGAATGGATTGGCATAGAATGGAATCAAGTCGATTGGAATGGTATGGAATGGAATGGAATGGAATCAACCCGAATGGAATGGAATGGAATGGAATGGAATGGAATGAAATGGAATCAACCGGAATGATATAGAATGGAATGGAATGGAATGGAATGGAATGGAATCAAACCAAATGGAATGGAATGGAATGGAATGGAATGCAATGCAATGGAATGGAATGGAATGGAATAAACAGGAATGGAATGGAAGAGAACGGAATGGATTGGAATGGAATCAACCGGAATGGAATGGAATGGAATGAAATGGAATGGAACGGAATCAACTGGAATGGAATGCAATGGAATGGAATGTTGTCGAATGGAATAGAATCAACCCGAATGGAATGGAATGGAATGGAATGGAATCAACCCGAATGCAGTGGAATGGAAAGAATGGAATGGAATGGAATGGAATCAACCGGAATGGAATGGAATGGTATGGAACGGAATAGAATGAACCCGAAAGGAGTGGAATGGAATGGAATGGAATCAAAACGAATGGAATGGAAGGCAATGCATTGGAATGGAATGGAATGGAATGCAATCAACCTGAATGGAATGGAATAGAATGGAATGGAATGGAATGGCATGGAATCATCTGGAGTGGAATGGAATTGAATGGAATGGAATGGAATGGAATGGAATGGAATGGAATCGAGTCAACCCGAATGGAATGGAATGGAATGAACCCGAATGGAATGGAATGGAATTGAATGAACCCGAATGGAGTGGCATGGAATGGAATGGAATGAACCCGAAAGGAGTGGAATGGAAAGGAATGGAATAGAATGGAATGGAATGGAATGGAATCAACCCGAATGGAATGGAATGGAATGGAGTGGAATGGAATCAACTCGAATGGTATGGAATGGAATGGAATGGAATGGAATGGAATAAAACCGAATGGAATGGAATGAAATGGAATGGAATGGAATGGAAAAAATTAACCCGAATGGAATGGAATGGAATGGAATGGAACAGAATGCAAACGAATGGAATCAAACTGAATGGAATGGAATGAAATGGAATGGAATGGAATGCAATCAACCCAAATGGAATGGAATGGAATGGAATCAACTGGAATGGAATTGAATTGTATGGAATGGAACGGAATGGAATGGAATGGAATGGAATCAACCGAATGGAATGGAATGGAATGGAATGGAATGGAATGGAATCAACCGAATGGAATGGAATGGAATGAAATAGAATCGAACGGAATGGAATGAACCCGAATGGATTGGAATGAAATGGTATGGGAAAAATCCACGCGAATGGAATGGAATGGAATGGAATGGGATCAACCCGAATGGAATGGAATGGATTGGAATGGAATGGAATGGAATGGAATTAAAACATGGAATGGAATGGAATGGAATGGAAAGGAATGGAATCAACCCGAATGGAATGGAATGGAATGGAATGGAATGGAATGGAATGGAATGGAATGGAATGGAATGGAATGGAATGGAATCAACCCGAATGGAATGGGATAGAATGAAATGGAATGGATTGGCATAGAATGGAATCAAGTCGATTGGAATGGTATGGAATGGAATGGAATGGAATCAACCCGAATGGAATGGAATGGAATGGAATGGAATGGAATGAAATGGAATCAACCGGAATGATATAGAATGGAATGGAATGGAATGGAATGGAATCAAACCAAATGGAATGGAATGGAATGGAATGGAATGGAATGCAATGCAATGGAATGGAATGGAATGGAATAAACAGGAATGGAATGGAAGAGAACGGAATGGATTGGAATGTAATCAACCGGAATGGAATGGAATGGAATGAAATGGAATGGAACGGAATCAACTGGAATGGAATGCAATGGAATGGAATGTTGTCGAATGGAATAGAATCAACCCGAATGGAATGGAATGGAATGGAATGGAATCAACCCGAATGCAGTGGAATGGAAAGAATGGAATGGAATGGAATGGAATCAACCGGAATGGAATGGAATGGAACGGAATGGAATGGATTCATCCCGAAGGGAGAGGAACGGATTGGAATGGAATGGAACAGAATGGAATAAAAACGAATGGAATGGAAGACAATGGAATGGAACGGAATGGAATGGAATGGAATCAACCCGAATGGAATGGAATGGAATGGAATGGAATGGAATGGAACGGAATGGAATGGAATCAACCCGAATGGAGTGGAATGGAATGGAATGGAATGGAATGGAATGGAATGGAATCAAGTCGAATGGAAAGGAATGGAATGGAATGGAATGGAATCAACCCGAATGGAATGGACTGGAAAGTAATGGAATGGAAAGGAATCAACACGAATGGAATGAAATGAAATGGAATGACATGGAACGAAATGGAATGCAATAAACCCGAATGCAATGGTATGGAATGGAATGGAATCAGCCCGAATGGAATGGAATGGAATGGAATGGAATGGAATGGAATGGAATGGAATGGAATGGCATGAAATCAACCCGAATGAAATATAATGGAATGGAATGAAATGGAATGGAATCAAACCAAACGGAATGGAATGGAATGGAATGGAATGCAATGCAATGGAATGGAAGGGAATGGAATGGAATGGAATAAACCGGAATGGAATGGAATGGAATAGAACGGAATGGATTGGAATGGAATCAACCGGAATGGAATGGAATGGAAGGGAATGGAATTAAATGGAACGGAAAGCAATTAACCGGAATGGAATGCACTGGAATGGAATGGTATGGAATGGAATAGAATCAACCCGAATGGAATGGAATGGAATGGAATGGAATCAACCCGAATGCAGTGGAATGGAAAGGAATGGAATGGAATGGAATTGAATGGAATCAACCAGAATGGAATGGAATGCAATGCAATGTAATGGAATTGAATGGAAAGGAATGAAATGGCATCAACCCGAGTGGAACGGAACACAATTCAATGGAATGGAATGGAATGGAAAGAACCCGAACGGAATGGAATGGAAGGGAATGGAATGGAATGGAATGGAATCATCCCGAATGGAATGGAAAGGAATGGAATGGAATGGAACGGAATGGAATCAACCGGAATGGAATGGAATGGAATGAAACGAATTGGAACGGAATCAACCGGAATGGAATGCAATGGAGTGGAATGTTGTGGAATGGAATAGAATCAACCCGAATGGAATGGAATGGAATGGAATGGAATCAACCCGAATGCAGTGGAATGGAAAGAATGGAATGGAATGGAATGGAATCAACCGGAATGGAATGGAATGGAACGGAATGGAATGGATTCAACCCGAAGGGAGAGGAACGGATTGGAATGGAATGGAACGGAATGGAATAAAAAAGAATGGAATGGAAGACAATGGAATGGAATGGAATGGAATGGAATGGAATGGAATGGAATCAACCCGAATGGAATGGAATGGAATGGAATGGAATGGAATGGAATGGAATGGAACGGAATGGAATGGAATCAACCCGAATGGAATGGAATGGAATGGAATGGAATGGAATGGAATCAAGTCGAATGGAAAGGAATGGAATGGAATGGAATGGAATCAACCCGAATGGAATGGACTGGAAAGGAATGGAATGGAAAGGAATCAACACGAATGGAATGAAATGAAATGGAATGACATGGAATGAAATGGAATGCAATCAACCCGAATGCAATGGTATGGAATGGAAAGGAATCAACCCGAATGGAATGGAATGGAATGGAATGGAATGGAATGGCATGGAATCAACCCGAATGAAATAGAATGGAATGGAATGAAATTGAATGGAATCAAACCAAACGGAATGGAATGGAATGGAATGGAATGGAATGCAATGCAATGGAATGGAATGGAATGGAATGGAATGGAATGGAATGGAATAAACCGGAATGGAATGGAATGGAATGGAATGGAATGGAATAAACCGGAATGGAATGGAATGGAATAGAACGGAATGGATTGGAATGGAATCAACCGGAATGGAATGGAATTAAATGAAATGGAACGGAAAGGAATCAACCGGAAAGGAATTCACTGGAATGGAATGGTATGGAATGGAATAGAATCAACCCGAATGGAATGGAATGGAATGGAATGGAATCATCCCGAATGCAGTGGAATGGAAAGGAATGGAATGGTATGGAATGGAATGGAATCAACCAGAATGGAATGGAATGCAATGCAATGGAATGGAATTGAATGGAAAGGAATGGAAGGGCATCAACCCGAATGGAATGGAACACAATGCAATGGAATGGAATGGAATGGAATGGAATGAACCCGAATGGAATGGAATGGAAGTGAATGGAATGGAATGGGATCAACCCGAATGGAATGGAAAGGAATGGAATGGAATGGAACGGAATGGAATCAACTGGAATGGAATGGAATGGAATGGAATGGAATGGAACGGAATGGAATGGAATCAATCAGAATGGAATGGAATGGAATGGAATCAACCAGGATGGAATGGAATGGAATGCAATGGAATGGAATGGAATCAACAAGAATGGAATGGAATGGAATGGAATGGAGTAGAATGGAATGGAATGGAATGGAGTAGAATGGATTGGAATGGAATCAACCGGAATAGAATGGAATGGAATTGAATTGAATGGAATGGAATCAACCCGAATGGTATGGAATGGAATTGAATGGAATGAACCCGAAAGGAATGAAATGAATTGGAATATAATGGAATGGAAGAAGTCAACCCGAATGCAATAGAATGGAATGGATTGGAATGGAATGGAATGGAATGGAACAAAAGGAATGGAATGGAAGGGAATGGAATAGAGTGGAATGGAATGGCATGGAATGGAGAGCAATGGAATGGAATGGAATCAACGCAAATGGAATGGAATGGAATGGAATGGAATGGAATGGAATGGAATCAACCTGAATGGAATGGAATGGAATTTAATGGAATGCAATGGAATGGCATGGAATAGAATCAAGTCGAATGGAATGGAAAGGAATCAACCCGAATGGAATGGAATGGAATGGAATGGAATGGAATGGAATGGAATCAACCCGAATGGAATGGAATGGAATGGAATGGAATGGGATGGAATGGAATGGAATGGAATCAACCCGAATGGAATGGAATGGAATGGAATGGAATGGAATGGAATGGAATTGAATGCAATCAACCCGAATGGAATGGAATGGAAGGGAATGGAATGGAATGGAATCACCCCGTATGGAATGGAATGGAATGGAATGCAAAGGAATGCCATGGAATGGAATGGAATGGAATAAACCCGAATTGAATGGAATGGAATGGAATGGAATAAACCCGAATGGAATGGAATGGAATAGAATGGAATGGAATGGAATGGAATGAAATGGAACGGAATGGAATCAACTGGAATGGAATGGAATGGAATGGAATGGTATGGAATGGAATTACATCAACCCGAATAGAATAGAATGAAATGGAATGGAATGGATTCAACCCGAATGCAATGGAATGGAATGGAATGGAATGGAATTGAATTGAATCAACCCGAATGCAATGGAATGGAATGGAATGGAATGGAATTGAATTGAATGCAATCAACCCGAAGGAATGGAATGGAATGGAATGGAGTGGATTGGAATCAACCCGAATGGAATGGAATGGAATGGAATGGAATGGAATGGAATAAAACCGAATGGAATGGAATGAAATGGAATGGAATGGAGTGGAAAAATTTAACCCGAATGGAATGGAATGCAATGGAATGGAAAGGAATGCAATGGAATGGAATCAAACTGAATGGAATGGAATGGAATGGAATGGAATGGAATGGCATGGAATGGAATGGAATGCAAACAACCCGAATGGAATGGAATGGAATTGAATCGAATGGAATGGAATGGAATGGAATCAACTGGAATGGAATGGAATGGTATGGAATGGAATGGAATAGAATGGAATGAAATCAACCGAATGGAATGGAATGGAATAGAATCGAACGGAATGGAATGAACCCGAATGGATTGGAATGGAATGGAAAGGAAAAAATCAACGCGAATGGAATGGAATGGGATCAACCCGAATGGAATAGAATGGATTTGAATGGAATGGAATGGAATGGAATTAAAACATGGAATGGAAGGGAATGGAATGGAAAAGAATGGAATCAACCCGAATGGAATGGAATGGAATGTAATGGAATTAACCCGAATGGAATGGAATGGACTGGAATGGAATGGAATGGAACGGAATGGAATGGAATGGAATCAACCCGAATGGAATGGAATGGAATGGAATGGAATGCAATCAAGTAGAATGGAATGGAATGGAATGGAATGGAATGGAATGGAATGGAATGGAATGGAATCAACACGAATGGAATGGAATGCAAAGGAATGGAATGGAATGCAATCAACCCAAATGGAATGGAATGAAATGGAATGAAAAGGAATGCCATCAACCCAAATGCAATGGTATGGAATGGAATGGAATCAACCCGTATGGAATGGAATGGAATGAAATGGAATGGAATGGAATCAACCCGGATGGAATAGAGTGGAATGGAACGGAATGGAATGGAATGGAATCAAACCAAATGGAATGGAATGGAATGGAATGGAATGCAATGGAATGGAATGGAATGGAATGGAATGGAATGGAATAATTCCGAATGGAATTTAATGGAATACAACTGAATGGATTGGAGTAAATCAACCGGAATGGAATGGAAAGAATGAAATGGAATTGAATGGAATCAACCGGAATGGAATGGAATTGTATGGAATGGAAGAGAAACAACCCGAATGGAATGGAATGGAATGGAATGGAATTGAATGGAATGGAATAAACACGAATGAAATGAAATGGTATGGAATGGAATGGAATGGAATGGCATGGAGTTAACCCAAATGGAATGGAATGGAATGGAATGGAATGGAATGCAATGGAATGGAATGGAGTGGAATCAACCCGAATGGAATGGAATGGAATGGAATGGAATGGAATGGAATCAAACCGAATGGAATGGAATGCAATGCAATGGAATGGAATGGAATGGAATGGAATCAACCCGAACGGAATGGAATGGAATGCAATCGAATGGAATGGAATCAACATGAATGGAATGGAACGGAATGGAATGGAATGGAATGGAATGGAATGGAATCAACTTGAATGGAATGCAATGGAATGGATTGGAATGGATTGAAATGGAATGGAATGGAATGGAATAGAATGGAATCAACCAGAATGGAATGGAATGGAATGAAATGGAATGGAATGGAATCAACCCGAATGGAACGGAATGGAATGGAGTGGAATGGAATGGAATGGAATGGAATAAAAACGAATGGAATGGAAGGGAATGGAATGGAATCGTATAAAAACGAATGGAATGGAAGGGAATGGAATGGAATGGAATCAAGTCGAATGGAATGGAATGGAATGGAATGGAATGGAATGGAATGGAATCAACCCGAATGGAATGGACTGGAAAGGAATGGAATGGAATGGAATCAGCACGAATGGAATGGAATGAAATGGAATGAAATGGAATGCAATCAACCCGAATGGAATGGACTGGAAAGGAATGGAATGGAATGGAATCAACCCGAATGGAATGGAATGAAATGGAATGAAATGGAATGCAATCATCCTGAATGCAATGGTATGGAATGGAATGGAATCAACCCGAATGTAATGGAATGGAAGGGAATGGAATCGAATGGAATCAACCTGAATGGAATAGAATGGAATGGAACGGAATGGAATGGAATGGAATCAACCAAAATGGAATGGAATGGAATGGAATGGAATGGAATGGAATGGAAGGGAAAGGAATGGAATGGAATAAACCCAAATGGAATGGAATGGAATAGAACGGAATGGATTGGAATGGAATCAATCAGAATGGAATGCATTGGAATGAAATGGAACAGAATGTAGTCAACTGGAATGGAATGAAATGGAGTGGAATGGTATAGAATGGAATAGCATCAAACCGAATGGAATGGTATGAAATGGAAGGGAATGGAATCAACCCGAATGTAATGAAATGGAATGGAATGGAATGGAATGCAATCAACCCGAGGGAATGGAATGGAATGGAATGGAATGGAATGGATTGGAATCAACCCGAATGGAATGGAATTGAATGGAATGGAATGGAATGTAATCAACCCGAATGCAATAGAATGAAATGTAATGCAATGGAATGGAATCAACCCAAATGGAATGGCATGGAATGGAATGGAATGGAATGGAATAAACCCGAATGGAATGGAATGGAATAGAACGGAATGGATTGGAATGGAATCAACCAGAATGGAATGGAATGGAATGAAATGGAACGGAATGGAATCAACTGGAATGGAATGGAATGGAATGGTATGGAATGGTGTAGAATCAACACGAATGGAATGGTATGGTATGGAATGGAATGAACCCGAATGCAAAGTAATGGAATGGAATGGAATGGAATGGAATGGAATGGAATGGAATGGAATGAAATGAAATCAACCCGAATGGAATGGAATGGAATGGAATGGAATGGAATGGAATTGAATGGAACGGAAAGGAAGGGAATGGAATCAACACGAATGGAAAGGAATAGAATGGAATGGAATGGATTGGAATCAACCCGAATGGAAAGGAATACAATGGAATGGAATGGAATGGAATGGAATGGAATCAACACGAATGGAATGGAATGGAATAGAATGGAATGGAATGGAATGGATTGGAATGGAATGGAATCAACTCGAATGGAATGGAATGGAATGGAATGGAATGGATTGGAATGGAATGGAATGGAATGGAATAGAATGGATTCAACAGGAAAGGAATAGAATGCAATGAAATGGAATGGAATGGAATCAACCCGAATGGAACGGAATGGAATGGCATGGAATGGGATGGAATGGAATCAACCCGAATGGAATGGAATGGAACGGAATGGAATGGAATCAACCCGAAGGGAAAAGAATGGATTGGAATGGAAAGGAATGGAATGGAATAAAACCGAATGGAATGGAAGGGAACGTTATGGAATGGAATGGAATGGAATGGAATCAACCCGAATGGAATGGAAAGGACTGGAATGGAATGGAATGGAACAGAATGGAATGGAATGGAATGAACCCGAATGGAATGGAATGGAATGGAATCAAGTAGAATGGAATGGAATGGAATTGAGTGGAATGGAATGGAATGGAATGAATCCGAATGGAATGGAATGCAAAGGAATGGAATGGAATGGAATTAACCCGAATGGAATTTAATGGAATGGAAAGGAATGGAAGGGAATCAACCCGTATGCAATGGAATCGAATAGAACGGAATGCAATGGAATGGAAACAACCCGAATGCAATGGAATGGAATGGAATGGAATGGAATGGAATATACCCGAATGGAATGGAATGGAATGGAATGGAATGGAATGGAATGGAATGGAATGGAATCAACCAGAATGGAATGTAATGGAATGGAAACAACCCGAATGTAATGGAATGGAATGGAGTGGAATGGAATGGAATGGAATGGAATGGAATCAACGCGAATGGAATGGAATGGAATGGAATGCAATGGAATCAACCAGAATGGAATGGAGTGGAATGGAATGGAATGGAATGGAATCAACCCGAATGGAATGGAATGGAGTGGAATGGAATGGAATGGAATGGAATCAACCAGAATGGAATGGAATGGAATGGAATGGAATGGATTGGAATGGAATCAACCCGAATGGAATGGAATGGAATGGAATGGAGTAGAATGGAATGGAGTAGAATGGATTGGAAAGGAGGTAACCGGAATGGAATGGAATGGAATGGAATGGAATGGAATGGAATCAACCCGTATAGTATGGAATGGAATGGAATGGAATAAACCCGAATGGAATGGAATGAAATGGAATATAATGGGATGGAAGACGTCAACCCGAATGCAATGGAATGGAATGGATTGTAATGGAATGGAATGGAATGGAAAAAAAACGAATGGAATGGAAGGGAATGGAATGGAGTGGAATGGAATGGAATGGAATGGAGTGGAATGGAATGGAATGGAATCAACCCAAATGGAATGGAATGGAATGGAATGGAATGGAATGGAATGGAATGGAATGGAATGGAATGGAATCAACCTGAGTGGAATGGAATGCAATGGAATGGAATGCAATGGAGTGGCATGGAATGCAATCAAGTCGAATGGAATGGAATGGAATGGAATCGAATGGAATCAACCCGAATGGAATGGAATGGAATGGAATGGAATGGAATGGAATCAACCCGAATGGAATGGAATGGAATGGAATGGAATGGAATGGAATGGAATGGAATAGAAAGAAATCACCCGGAATGGAATGGAATGGAATGAAATGAAGTGGAATGGAATCAACCCAAATGGAATAGAAAGGAATGGAATGGAATGGAACGGAATGGAATCAACTGGAATGGAATGGAATGGAATGGAATGGAATGGAATGGAACGGAATCAACCAGAATGGAATGGAATGGAATGGAATGGAATCAACCAGAATGTAATGGAATGGAATGGAATGAAATGGAATGGAATGGAATGGAATCAACAAGAATGGAATGGAATGGAATGGAATGGAGTAGAATGGAATGGAATGGAATGGAGTGGAATGAATTGGAATGGAATCAAACGGAATAGAATGGAATGGAATGGAATTGAATGGAATGGAATCAATCCGAATGTTATGGAATGGAATGGAATGGAATGAATCCGAATGGAATGAAATGAAATGGAATTTAATGGAATGGAAGAAGTCAACCCGAATGCAATGGAATGGAATGGATTGGAATGGAATGGAATGGAATGGGACACTACGAATGGAATGGAAGGGAAAGGAATGGAGTGGAATGGAATGGAATGGAATGGAGTGGAACGGAATGGAATGGAATCAACCCAAATGGAATGGAATGGAATGGAATGGAAAGGAATGGTATGGAATCAACCTGAATGGAATGGAATGGAATTTAATGGCATGCAATGGAATGGCATGTAATGGAATCAAGTCGAATGGAATGGAATGGAATGGAATGGAATGAAATCAACCCGAATGGAATGGAATGCACTGCAATGGAATGGAATTGAATGGAAAGGAATGGAATGGAATCAACCCGAATGGAATGGAACGCAATGCAATGCAATGGAATGGAATGGAATGGAATCAACCCGAATGGAATGGAATGGAATGGAATGGAATGGAATGGAAAGGAATGGAAGGGAATCAACCCGTATGCAATGGAATCGAATGGAATGGAATGCAATGGAATGGAATCAACCCGAATGCAATGGAATGGAATGGAATGGAATGGAATATACCCGAATGGAATGGAATGGAATGGAATGGAAAGGAATGGAATGGAATGGAATCAACCGGAATGGAATGGAATGGAAAGGAATGGTATGGAACGGAATAGAATGAACCCGAAAGGAGTGGAATGGAATGGAATGGAATCAAAACGAATGGAATGGAAGGCAATGCATTGGAATGGAATGTAATGGAAAGCAATCAACCTGAATGGAATGGAATAGAATGGAATGGAATGGAATGGCATGGTATCATCTGGAGTGGAATGGAATTGAATGGAATGGAATGGAATGGAATGGAATGGAATGGAATCGAGTCAACCCGAAAGGAATGGAATGGAATGAACCCGAATGGAATGGAATGGAATTGAATGAACCCGAATGGAGTGGCATGGAATGGAATGGATTGAACCCGAAAGGAGTGGAATGGAATGGAATGGAATAGAATGGAATGGAATGGAATGGAATCAACCCGAATGGAATGGAATGGAATGGAGTGGAATGGAATCAACTCGAATGGTATGGAATGGAATGGAATGGAATGGAATGGAATGGAATGGAATAAAACCGAATGGAATGGAATGAAATGGAATGGAATGGAATGGAAAAAATTAACCCGAATGGAATGGAATGGAACAGAATGCAAACGAATGGAATCAAACTGTATGGAATGGAATGAAATGGAATGGAATGGAATGCAATCAACCCGAATGGAATGGAATGGAATGGAATCAAATGGAGTGGAATTGAATTGTATGGAATGGAATGGAATGGAATGGAATGAAATAGAATCGAACGGAATGGAATGACCCTGAATGGATTGGAATGAAATGGAATGCGAAAAATCAACGCGAATGGAATGGAATGGAATGGAATGGGATCAACCCGAATGGAATGGAATGGATTGGAATGGAATGGAATGGAATGGAATTAAAACATGGAATGGAAGGGAATGGAATGGAAAGGAATGGAATCAACCCGAATGGAATGGAATGGAATGGAATGGAATGGAATGGAATGGAATGGAATGGAATGGAATGGAATCAACCCGAATGGAATGGGATAGAATGAAATGGAATGGATTGGAATAGAATGGAATCAAGTCGATTGGAATGGTATGGAATGGAATGGAATGGAATCAACCCGAAAGGAATGGAATGGAATGGAATGGAATGGAATGAAATGGAATCAACCGGAATGACATAGAATGGAATGGAATGGAATGGAATGGAATCAAGTCGAATGGAAAGGAATGGAATGGAATGGAATGGAATCAACCCGAATGGAATAGACTGGAAAGGAATGGAATGGAAAGGAATCAACACGAATGGAATGAAATGAAATGGAATGACATGGAATGAAATGGAATGCAATAAACCGGAATGCAATGGTATGGAATGGAATGGAATCAACCCGAATGGAATGGAATGGAATGGAATGGAATGGAATGGAATGGCATGAAATCAACCCGAATGAAATAGAATGGAATGGAATGAAATGGAATGGAATCAAACCAAACGGAATGGAATGGAATGGAATGGAATGCAATGCAATGGAATGGAAGGGAATGGAATGGAATGGAATAAAACGGAATGGAATGGAATGGAATAGAACGGAATGGATTGGAATGGAATCAACCGGAATGGAATGGAATGGAATGGAATGGAATTAAATGGAACGGCAAGCAATTAACCGGAATGGAATGCACTGGAATGGAATGGTATGGAATGGAATAGAATCAACGCGAATGGAATGGAATGGAATGGAATGGAATCAACCCGAATGCAGTGGAATGGAAAGGAATGGAATGGAATGGAATTGAATGGAATCAACCAGAATGGAATGGAATGCAATGCAATGTAATGGAATTGAATGGAAAGGAATGGAATGGCATCAATCCGAATGGAATGGAACACAATGCAATGGAATGGAATGGAATGGAATGGAATGAACCCGAACGGAATGGAATGGAATGGAATGGAATGGAATGGAATGGAATCATCCCGAATGGAATGGAAAGGAATGGAATGGAATGGAACGGAATGGAATCAACCGGAATGGAATGGAATGGAATGAAACGAATTGGAACGGAATCAACCGGAATGGAATGCAATGGAGTGGAATGTTGTGGAATGGAATAGAATCAACCCGAATGGAATGGAATGGAATGGAATGGAATCAACCCGAATGCAGTGGAATGGAAAGAATGGAATGGAATGGAATGGAATGGAATCAACCCGAATGCAGTGGAATGGAAAGAATGGAATGGAATGGAATGGAATCAACCGGAATGGAATGGAATGGAACGGAATGGAATGGATTCAACCCGAAGGGAGAGGAAGGGATTGGAATGGAATGGAACGGAATGGAATAAAAACGAATGGAATGGAAGACAATGGAATGGAATGGAATGGAAAGGAATGGAATGGAATGGAATGAACCCGAATGGAATGGAATGGAATGGAATGGACTGGAATGGAACGGAATGGAATGGAATCAACCCGAATGGAATGGAATGGAATGGAATGGAATGGAATGGAATGGAATGGAATGGAATCAAGTCGAATGGAAAGGAATGGAATGGAATGGAATGGAATCAACCCGAATGGAATGGACTGGAAAGGAATGGAATGGAAAGGAATCAACACGAATGGAATGAAATGAAATGGAATGACATGGAATGAAATGGAATGCAATCAACCCGAATGCAATGGTATGGAATGGAATGGAATCAACCCGAATGGAATGGAATGGAATGGAATGGAATGGAATGGAATGGCATGGAATCAACCGGAATGAAATAGAATGGAATGGAATGAAATTGAATGGAATCAAACCAAACGGAATGGAATGGAATGGAATGCAATGCAATGGAATGGAATGGAATGGAATGGAATGGAATGGAATGGAATAAACCGGAATGGAATGGAATGGAATAGAACGGAATGGATTGGAATGGAATCAACCGGAATGGAATGGAATTAAATGAAATGGATCGGAAAGGAATCAACCGGAAAGGAATGCACTGGAATGGAATGGTATGGAATGGAATAGAATCAACCCGAATGGAATGGAATGGAATGGAATGTAGTCAACCCGAATGCAGTGGAATGGAAAGGAATGGAATGGAATGGGATGGAATGGAATCAACCAGAATGGAATGGAATGCAATGCAATGGAATGGAATTGAATGGAAAGGAATGGAAGGGCATCAACCCGAATGGAATGGAACACAATGCAGTGGAATGGAATGGAATGGAATGGAATGAACTCGAATGGAATGGAATGGAAGGGGATGGAATGGAATGGAATGGAATCAACCCGAATGGAATGGAAAGGAATGGAATGGAATGGAACGGAATGGAATCAACTGGAATGGAATGGAATGGAATGGAATGGAATGGAACGGAATGGAATGGAATCAATCAGAATGGAATGGAATGGAATGGAATCAACCAGGATGGAATGGAATGGAATGCAATGGAATGGAATGGAATCAACAAGAATGGAATGGAATGGAATGGAATGGGGTAGAATGGAATGGAATGGAATGGAGTAGAATGGATTGGAATGGAATCAACCGGAATAGAATGGAATGGAATTGAATTGAATGGAATGGAATCAACCCGAATGGTATGGAATGGAATGGAATGGAATGAACCCGAAAGGAATGAAATGAATTGGAATATAATGAAATGGAAGAAGTCAAACCGAATGCAATAGAATGGAATGGATTGGAATGGAATGGAACAAAAGGAATGGAATGGAAGGGAATGGAATGGAGTGGAATGGAATGGCATGTAATGTAGTGCAATGGAATGGAAGGAATCAACCCAAATGGAATGGAATGGAATGGAATGGAATTGAATGGAATCAACCCGAATGGAATGGAATGGAATGGAATGGAATGGGATGGAATGGAATGGAATGGAATCAACCCGAATGGAATGGAATGGAATGGAATGGAATGGAATGGAATGGAATCAACCCGAATGGAATGGAATGGAATGGAATGGAATGGGATGGAATGGAATGGAATGGAAACAACCCGAATTGAATGGAATGGAATGGAATGGAATGGAATTGAATGGAATGGAATTGAATGCAATCAACCCGAATGGAATGGAATGGAAGGGAATGGAATGGAATGGAATCACCCCGTATGGAATGGAATGGAATGGAATGCAATGGAATGGCATGGAATGGAATGGAATGGAATAAACCCGAATGGAATGGAATGGAATGGAATGGAATAAACCCGAATGGAATGGAATGGAATAGAATGGAATGGAATTTAATGGAATGAAATGGAACGGAATGGAATCAACTGGAATGGAATGGAATGGAATGGAATGGAATGGTATGGAATGGAATTACATCAACCCGAATAGAATAGAATGAAATGGAACGGAATGGATTCAACCCGAATGCAATGGAATGGAATGGAATGGAATGGAATTGAATTGAATCAACCCGAATGCAATGGAATGGAATGGAATGGAATGGAATGGAATTGAACGCAATCAACCCGAAGGAATGGAATGGAATGGAATGGAGTGGATTGGAATCAACCCGAATGGAATGGAATGGAATGGAATGGAATGGAATGGAATAAAACCAAATGGATTGGAATGAAATGGAATGAAATGGAATGGAAAAATTTAACCCGAATGGAATGGAATGCAATGGAATGGAAAGGAATGCAATGGAATGGAATCAAACTGAACGGAATGGAATGGAATGGAATGGAATGGAATAGAATGCAATCAACCCGAATGGAATGGAATCAACTGGAATGGAATGGAATGGTATGGAATGGAATGGAATAGAATGGAATGAAATCAACCGAATGGAATGGAATGGAATAGAATCGAACGGAATGGAATGAACCCGAATGGATTGGAATGAAATGGAATGGAAAAAATCAACGCGAATGGAATGGAATGGAATGGAATGGGATCATCCCGAATGGAATGGAATGGATTTGAATGGAATGGAATGGAATGGAATTAAAACATGGAATGGAAGGGAATGGAATGGAAAGGAATGGAATCAACCCGAATGGAATGGAATGGAATGGAATGGAATCAACCCGAATGGAATGGAATGGAATGGAATTGCATGGAATCAACCCGAATGAAATGGAATGGAATAGATTGGAATGGAATGGAATGGAAAGGAATGGAATGGAATCAACCCGAGTGGACTGGAATGGAATGGAATGGAACGGAATGGAATGGAATGGAATCAACCCGAATGGAATGGAATGGAATGGAATGGAATGGAATCAAGTAGAATGGAATGGAATGGAATGGAATGGAATGGAATGGAATGGAATGGAATGGAATGGAATGGAATCAACCCGAATGGAATGGAATGCAAAGGAATGGAATGGAATGCAATCAACCTAAATGGAATGGAATAAAATGGAATGAAAAGGAATGCCATCAACCCAAATGCAATGGTATGGAATGGAATGGAATCAACCCGTATGGAATGGAATGGAATGAAATGGAATGGAATGGAATCAACCCGAATGGAATAGAGTGGAATGGAACGGAATGGAATGGAATGGAATCAAACCAAATGGAATGGAATGGAATGGAATGGAATGCAATGGAATGGAATGGAATGGAATGGAATAATTCCGAATGGAATTTAATGGAATACAACTGAATGGATTGGAGTAAATCAACCGGAATGGAATGGAAAGAATGAAATGGAATTGAATGGAATCAACCGGAATGGAATGGAATTGTATGGAATGGAAGAGAAACAACCCGAATGGAATGGAATGGAATGGAATGGAATGGAATGGAATGGAATAAACACGAATGAAATGAAATGGAATGGAATGGAATGGAATGGAATGGCATGGAGTTAACCCAAATGGAATGGAATGGAATGGAATGGAATGGAATGCAGTGGAATGGAATGGAGTGGAATCAACCCGAATGGAATGGAATGGAATGGAATGGAATCAAACCGAATGGAATGGAATGGAATGTAATGGAATGGAATGGAATGGAATGGAATCAAACCGAATGGAATGGAATGCAATGCAATGGAATGGAATGGAATGGAATGGAATCAACCCGAAAGGAATGGAATGGAATGCAATGGAATGGAATGGAATCAACATGAATGGAATGGAACGGAATGGAATGGAATGGAATGGAATGGTATGGAATCAACTTGAATGGAATGCAATGGAATGGAATGGAATGGAATGGAATGGATTGAAATGGAATGGAATGGAATGGAATAGAATGGAATCAACCAGAATGGAATGGAATGGAATGAAATGGAATGGAATGGAATCAACCCGAATGGAACCGAATGGAATGGAATGGAATGGAGTGGAATGCAATGGAATGGAATGGAATCAACCCGAATGGAATGGAATCAACCCGAAGGGAAAGGAATGGATTGGAATGGAATGGAATGGAATGGAATAAAAACGAATGGAATGGAAGGGAATGGAATGGAATGGTATAAATACGAATGGAATGGAAGGGAATGGAATGGAATGGAATCAAGTCGAATGGAATGGAATGGAATGGAATGGAATGGAATGGAATCAACCCGAATGGAATGGACTGGAAAGGAATGGAATGGAATGGAATCAGCACGAATGGAATGGAATGAAATGGAATGAAATGGAATGCAATCAACCCGAATGGAATGGACTGGAAAGGAATGGAATGGAATGGAATCAACCCGAATGGAATGGAATGAAATGGAATGAAATGGAATGCAATCAACCAGAATGCAATGGTATGGAATGGAATGGAATCAACCCGAATGTAATGGAATGGAAGGGAATGGAATCGAATGGAATCAACCTGAATGGAATAGAATGGAATGGAACGGAATGGAATGGAATGGAATCAACCCAAATGGAATGGAATGGAATGGAATGGAATGGAATGGAATGGAATGGAATGGAAAGGAATGGAATGGAATAAACCCAAATGGAATGGAATGGAATAGAACGGAATGGATTGGAATGGAATCAATCAGAATGGAATGCATTGGAATGAAATGGAACAGAATGTAGTCAACTGGAATGGAATTAAATGGAGTGGAATGGTATAGAATGGAATAGCATCAAACCGAATGGAATGGTATGAAATGGAAGGGAATGGAATCAACCCGAATGTAATGAAATGGAATGGAATGGAATGGAATGGAATTGAATGCAATCAACCCGAAGGAATGCAATGGAATGGAACGGAATGGAATGGATTGGAATCAACCCGAATGGAATGGAATTGAATGGAATGGAATGGAATGGAATCAACCCGAATGCAATAGAATGAAAGGTAATGCAATGGAATGGAATCAACCCAAATGGAATGGCATGGAATGGAATGGAATGGAATGGAATAAACCCGAATGGAATGGAATGGAATAGAACGGAATGGATTGGAATGAAATCAACCAGAATGGAATGGAATGGAATGAAATGGAACGGAATGGAATCAACTGGAATGGAATGGAATGGAATGGTATGGAATGGTATAGAATCAACACGAATGGAATGGCATGGTATGGAATGGAATGAACCCGAATGCAAAGTAATGGAATGGAATGGAATGGAATGGAATGGAATGGAATGGAATGGAATGGAATAAAAACGAATGGAATGGAAGGGAATGTTATGGAATGGAATGGAATGGAATGGAATCAACCCGAATGGAATGGAAAGGACTGGAATGGAATGGAATGGAACAGAATGGAATGGAATGGAATCAACCCGAATGGAATGGAATGGAATGGAATGGAATGGAGTCAAGTAGAATGGAATGGAATGGAATTGAGTGGAATGGAATGGAATGGAATGAACCCGAATGGAATGGAATGCAAAGGAATGGAATGGAATGGAATCAACCCGAATGGAATTTAAGGGAATGGAAAGGAATGGAAGGGAATCAACCCGTATGCAATGGAATCGAATGGAATGGCATGCAATGGAATGGAAACAACCTGAATGCAATGGAATGGAATGGAATGCAATGGAATGGAATATACCCGAATGGAATGGAATGGAATGGAATGGAATGGAATGGAATGGAATCAACCAGAATGGAATGGAATGGAATGGAAACAACCCGAATGTAATGGAATGGAATGGAGTGGAATGGAATGGAATGGAATGGAATGGAATCAACGCGAATGGAATGGAATGGAATGGAATGGAATGGAATCTACCAGAATGGAATGGAGTGGAATGGAATGGAATGGAATGGAATCAAACCGAATGGAATGGAATGGAGTGGAATGGAATGGAATGGAATGGAATCAACCAGAATGGAATGGAATGGAATGGAATGGAATGGAATGGATTGGAATGGAATCAACCCGAATGGAATGGAATGGAATGGAATGGAATGGAATGGAAAGGAATGGAAGGGAATCAACCCGTATGCAATGAAATCGAATGGAATGGAATGCAATGGAATGGAATCAACCCGAATGCAATGGAATGGAATGGAATGGAATGGAATATACCCGAATGGAATGGAATGGAATGGAATGGAATGGAATGGAATGGAATGGAATGGAATGGAATCAACCAGAATGGAATGGAATGGAATGGAAACAACCCGAATGGAATGGAATGGATTGGAGTGGAATGGAATGGAATGGAAAGGAATGGAATCAACGCGAATGGAATGGAATGGAATGGAATGGAATGGAATGGAATGGAATGGAATGGAATTAACCATAATGGAATGGAATGGAATGGAATGGAATGGAATGGAATCAACCAGAATGGAATGGAATGGAATGGAATGGAATGGAATGGAATGGAATGGAATCAACCCGAATGGAGTGGAATGGAATGGAATGGAGTAGAATGGAATGGAATGCAGTAGAATGGATTGGAAAGGAATCAACCGGAATGGAATGGAATGGAATGGAATTGAATGGAATGGAATCAACCCGAATAGTATGGAATGGAATGGAATGGAATCAACCCGAATGGAATGGAATGAAATGGAATATAATGGAATGGAAGATGTCAACCCGAATGCAATGGAATGGAATGGATTGGAATGGAATGGAATGGAATGGAAACAAAACGAATGGAATGGAAGGGAATGGAATGGAGTGGAATGGAATGGAATGCAATGGAGTGTAATGGAATGGAATGGAATGGAATGGAATGGAATGGAATCAACCTGAGTGGAATGGAATGGAATGGAATGGAATGGAATGGAATGCAATGGAGTGGCATGGAATGCAATCAAGTCGAATGGAATTGAATGGAATGGAATCGAATGGAATCAACACGAATGGAATGGAATGGAATGGAATGGAATGGAATGGAATGGAGTGGAATCAACCCGAATGGAATGGAATGGAATGGAATAGAAAGAAATCAACAGGAATGGAAGGGAATGGTATGAAATGGAATGGAATGGAATCAACCCAAATGGAATAGAAAGGAATGGAATGGAATGGAACGGAATGGAATCAACTGGAATGGAATGGAATGGAATGGAATGGAAAGGAACAGAATCAACCAGAATGGAATGGAATGGAATGGAATCAACCAGAATGGAATGGAATGGAATGAAATGGAATGGAATGGAATGGAATCAACAAGAATGGAATGCAATGGAATGGAATGGAGTAGAATGGAATGGAATGGAATGGAGTAGAATGAATTGGAATGGAATCAACCGGAATAGAATGGATTGGAATGGAATTGAATGGAATGGAATCAACCCGAATGTTATGGAATGGAATAGAATGGAATGAACCCGAATGGAATGAAATGAAATGGAATATAATGGAATGGAAGAAGTCAACCCGAATGCAATGGAATGGAATGGATTGGAATGGAATGGAATGGAATGGAACAAAACGAATGGAATGGAAGAGAAAGGAATGGAGTGGAATGGAATGGAATGGAATGGAGTGGAATGGAATGGAATGGAATCAACCCAAATGGAATGGAATGGAATGGAATGGAAAGGAATGGTATGGAAACAACCTGAATGGAATGGAATGGAATTTAATGGCATGCAATGGAATGGCATGGAATGGAATCAAGTCGAATGGAATGGAATGGAATGGAATGGAATCAACCCGAATTGAATGGAATGCACTGCAATGGAATGGAATTGAATGGAAAGGAATGGAATGGAATCAACCCGAATGGAATGGAACAAAATGCAATGGAATGGAATGGAATGAAATGGAATCCAGTCGAATGGAATGGAATGGAATGGACTGGAATAAACCAGAATGGAATGGAATGGAATGGAATGGTATGGAATGGAATGGAATGGAATAGAATGGAATGGAAAGGAATGGAAGGGAATCAACCCGTATGCAATGGAATCGAATGGAATGGAATGCAATGGAATGGAATCAACCCGAATGCAATGGAATGGAATGGAATGGAATGGAATGGAATGGAATGGAATATACCCGAATGGAATGGAATGGAATGGAATGGAATGGAATGGAATGGAATGGAATGGAATGGAATCACCCAGAATGGAATGGAACGGAATGGAAAACCCGAATGGAATGGAATGGAATGGAGTGGAATGGAATGGAATGGAATGGAATCAACGCGAATGGAATGGAATGGAATGGAATGGAATGGAATGGAATCAACCAGAATGGAAAGGAGTGGAATGGAATGGAATGGAATGGAATGGAATGGAATGGAATCAACCCGAATGGAATGGAATGGATAGGAATGGAATGCAATGGAATGGAATCAACCAGAATGGAATGGAATGGAATGGAATGGAATGGAATGGAATGGAATCAACCCGAATGGAGTGGAATGGAATGGAATGGAGTAGAATGGAATGGAATGGAATGGAGTAGAATGGATTGGAAAGGAATCAACCGGAATGGAATGGAATGGAATGGAATGGAATGGAATGGAATCAACCCGAATATTATGGAATGGAAAGGAATGGAATGAACCCGAATGGAATGGAATGAAATGGAATATAATGGAATGGAAGATGTCAACCCGAATGCAATGGAATGGAATGGATTGTAATGGAATGGAATGGAATGGAAACAAAACGAATGGAATGGAATGGAATGGAATGGAGTGGAATGGAATGGAATGGAATGGAGTGGAATGGAATGGAATGGAATGGAATTAACCTGAGTGGAATGGAATGGAATGGAATGGAATGCAATGGAGTGGCATGGAATGCAATCAAGTAGAATGGAATGGAATGGAATGGAATCGAATGGAATCAATCCGAATGGAATGGAATGGAATGGAATGGAATGGAATGGAATGGAATCAACCCGAATGGAATGGAATGGAATGGAATGGAATAGAAAGAAATCAACAGGAATGGAATGGAATGGAATGAAATGGAATGGAATGGAATCAACCCAAATGGAATAGAAAGGAATGGAATGGAATGGAACGGAATGGAATGAACTGGAATGGAATGGAATGGAATGGAAAGGAACGGAATCAACCAGAATGGAATGGAATGGAATGGAATCAACCAGAATGGAATGGAACGGAATTGAATGGAATGGAATGGAATGGAATGGAATCAACAAGAATGGAATGGAATGGAATGGAATGGAGTAGAATGGAATGGAATGGAATGGAGTAGAATGTATTGGAATGGAATCAAACGGAATAGAATGGAATGGAATGGAATTGAATGGAATGGAATCAACCCGAATGTAATGGAATGGAATGGAATGGAATGAACCCGAATGGAATGAAATGAAATGGAATATAATGGAATGGAAGAAGTCAACCCGAATGCAATGGAATGGAATGGATTGGAATGGAATGGAATGGAATGGAACAAAACGAAAAGAATGGAAGGGAAAAGAATGGAGTGGAATGGAATGGAATGGAATGGAATGTAATGGAATGGAATGGAATCAACCCAAATAGAATGGGATGGTATGGAATGGAAAGGAATGGAATGGAATCAACCTGAATGGAATGGAATGGAATTTAATGGAATGCAATGGAATGGCATGTAATGGAATCAATTCAAATGGAAGGGAATGGAATGGAATTTAATGGAATGGAATGGAATGGAATGGAATGGAATCAACCCTAATGGAATGGAATGGAATGGAATGGAATGGAATCAACCCGAATGGAATGGAATGGAATGGAATGGAATGGAATGGAATGGAATGGAATGGAATGGAATGGAATTGAGTGCAATCAACCCGAATGGAATGGAATGGAAGGAAATGGAATGGAATGGAATCAACCCGTATGGAATGGAATGGAATGGAATGCAATGGAATGGCATGGAATGGAATGGAATGGAATAAACACGAATAGAATGGAATGGAATGGAATGGAATGGAATGGAATGGAATGGAATGGAATAAACCCGAATGGAATGGAATGGAATAGAACGGAATGGATTGGAATGGAAAAAATCAGAATGGAATGGAATGGAATGAAATGGAACAGAATTTAATCAACTGGAATGGAATGGAATGGAATGGAATGGGATCAACCGGAATGATATAGAATGGAATGGAATTGAATCTAACCAAATGGAATGGAATGGAATGGAATGGAATGCAATGCAATGGAATGGAATGGAATGGAATAAACAGGAATGGAATGGAATAGAACGGAATGGATTGGAATGTAATCAACCGGAATGGAATGGAATGGAATGAAATGGAATGGAATGGAATCAACCTGAATGGAATGCAATGGAATGGAATGATATGGAATGGAATAGAATCAACCCGAATGCAATGGAATGGAATGGAATGGAATCAACCCGAATGCAGTGGAATGGAAAGAATGGAATGGAATGGAATTGAATGGAATCAACCCGAATGGAAGGAAATGCAATGCAATGGAACAGAAATGAATGGAAAGGAATGGAATGGAATCAACCCGAATGGAATGGAACGCTATGCAATGCAATGGAATGGAATGGAATGGAATAAACCCGAATGGAATGGAATGGAATGAAATCGAATGGAATGGAATGGAATCAATCCGAATGGAATAGAATGGAATGGAATGGAATGGAATTGAACGGAATGGAATAAACCAGAATGGAATAGAATGGAATGGAATGAATGGCAGGTAATCAACCCGTATGCAATGGAATGGAATGGAATGGAATGCAATGGAATGGAATCAACCCGAATGCAATGGAATGGAATGCAATGGAATGGAATGGAATGGAATTCACCCGACTGGAACGGAATGGAATGGTATGGAATGGAATGGAATGGAATCAACACGAATGGAATGGAATGGAATGAAATGGAATGGAAACAACCCGAATGGAATGGAATGGAATGGAGGGGAATGCAATGGAATGGAATGGAATGGAATGGAATTGAATGGAATGGAATGGAATCAACGGAAATGGAATGGAATGCAATGGAATGGAATGGAATGGAATGGAATGCAATGGAATGGATTGGAATGGAATGGAATGGAATGGAATGGAATGGAATCAACCAGAATGGAATGGAATTTAATGCAATGGAATGGAATGCAATGGAATGGAATGGAATGGAATGGAATGGTATGGAATCAACCCGAATGGAATGGAATGGAATGGTATGGAATGGAATCAATCAGAATGGAATGGAATGTAATGGACTGAAATGGAATCCAACTGAATGGAATGGAATGGAATGGAATGGAGTAGAATGGAATGGAATGGAATGGAGTAGAATGGAATGGAAGGGAATGGAGTAGAATGCATTGGAATGAAATCAACCGGAATGGAATGGAATGGAATTGAATGGAATGGAATGGAATCAACCCGAATGGTATTGAATGGAATGGAATTGAATGTAATGGAATGGAATCAACCCGAATGGTATTGAATGGAATGGAATGGAATGGAATGGAATCAACCAGAATGGAATGGAATGGAATGGAATGGAATGGAATCAACAAGAATGGAATGGAATGGAATGGAATGGAGGAGAATGGAATGGAATGGAATGGAGTAGAATGAATTGGAATGGAATCAACCGGAATAGAATGGAATGGAATGGAACTGAATGGAATGGAATCAACCCGAATGGTATGGAATGGAACGGAATGGAATGAACCCGAATGGAATGAAATGAAATGGAATATAATGGAATGGAAGAAGTCAACCCGAATGCAATGGAATGGAATGGATTGGAATGGAATGGAATGGAATCAACCTGAATGGAATGGAATGGAATTTAATGGAATGCCGTGGAATGGCATGGAATGGAATCAAGTCAAATGGAATGGAATGGAATGGAATGGAATGGAATGGAATCAACGCGAATGGAATGGAATGGAATGGAATGGAATGGAATCAACACGAATGGAAGGGAATGGAATGGAATGGGATGGAATGGAATGGAATGGAATCAACCCGAATGGAATGGAATGGAATGGAATTGAATGGAATGGAATTGAGTGCAATCAACCCGAATGGAATGGAATGGAAGGAAATGGAATGGAATGGAATCAACCAGTATGGAATGGAATGGAAAGGAATGCAATGTAATGGCATGGAATGGAATGGAATGGAATAAACCCGAATGGAATGGAATGGAATGGAATGGAATGGAATGGAATGGAATGGAATGGAATAAACCCGAATGGAATAAAATGGAATAGAACGGAATGGATTGGAATGGAAAAAATCAGAATGGAATGGAATGGAATGAAATGGAACAGAATGTAGTCAACTGGAATGGAATGGAATGGAATGGAATGGGATCAATCGGAATGATATAGAATGGAGTGGAGTGGAATGGAATGGAATCTAACCAAATGGAATGGAATGGAATGGAATGCAATGCAATGGAATGGAATCAACCGGAATGGAATGCAATGGACTGGAATGTTATGGAATGGAATAGAATCAACCCGAATGGAATGGAATGGAATGGAATGGAGTCAACCCGAATGCATTGGAATGGAAAGAATGGAATGGAACGGAATTGAATGGAGTCAACCCGAATGGAAGGAAATGCAATGCAATGGAACAGAAATGAATGGAAATGAATGGAATGGAATCAACCCGAATGGAATGGAAGGCTATGCAATGCAATGGAATGGAATGGAATGGAATAAACCCGGATGGAATGGAATGGAATGAAATCGAATGGAATGGAATGGAATCAATCCGAATGGAATGGAATGGAATGGAATGGAATGGAATGGAATGGAATTGAACGGAATGGAATCAACCAGAATGGAATAGAATGGAATGGAATGAATGGAAGGTAATCAATCCGTATGCAATGGAATGGAATGGAATGGAATGCAATGGAATGGAATCAACCCGAATGCAATGGAATGGAATGGAATGGAATGGAATGGAATTCACCCGAATGGAATGGAATGGAATGGAATGGAATGGAATGGAATGGAATGGAATCAACCCGAATGGAATGGAATGGAATGGAATGGAATGGAAACAACCCGAATGGAATGGAATGGAATGGAGTGGAATGCAATGGAATGGAATGGAATGGAATGGAATGGAATGGAATGGAATCAACGCGAATGGAATGGAATGCAATGGAATGGAATGGAATGGAATGGAATGCAATGGAATGGAATGAAATGGAATGGAATGGAATCAACAAGAATGGAATGGAATGGAATGGAATGGAATGGAATAGAATCAACCAGAATGGAATGGAATGTAATGGAATGAAATGGAATACACCTGAATGGAATGTAATGGAATGGAATGGAGTAGAATGGAATGGAATGGAAAGGAATGGAGTAGAATGGAATGGAATGGAATGGAGTAGAATGGATTGGAATGGAATCAACTGGAATGGAATGGAATGGAATTGAATGGAATGGAATGGAATCAACCAGAATGGTATTGAATGGAATGGAATGGAATGGAATGGAATCAACCCGAATGGAATGGAATGAAATGGAATATAATGGAATGGAAGAAGTCAACACGAATGGAATGGAATGGAATGGATTGGAATGGAATGGAATGGAATCAACCCAAATGGAATGGAATGGAATGGAATGGAATGGAGTGGAATGGAAAGGAATGGAATCAACCCAAATGGAATGGAATGGAATGGAATGGATTGGAGTGGAATGGAATGGAATGGAATCAACCCAAATGGAATGGAATGGAAGGGAATGGAATGGAATGGAATGGAATGGAATCAACCCGAATGGAATGGACTGGAATGGAATGGAATGGAATCAACCCGAATGGAATGGATTGGAATGGAATGGAATGGAATGGAGTTGAATGCAATCAACCCGAATGGAATGGAATGGAATGGAATGGAATCAACCCGTATGGAATAGAATGGAATGCAATGGAATGGAATGGTATCAAACCGAATGTAATAGTATGGAAAGGAATTGAATGAAATGGAATCAACCCACATGGTATGGAATGGAATGGAATGGAAGGCAATGGAAGGGAATCAACCAGTATGCAATGGAATCAAATGGAATGGAATGCAATGGAATGGAATCAACCCGAATGCAATGAAATGGAATGGAAAGGAATGGAATTCACCCGAATGGAATGGAATGGAATGGAATGGAATGGAATGGAATGGAAAGGAATCAACCAGAATGGAATGGAATGGAATGGAAACAACCCGAATGGAATGGAATGGAATGGAGTGGAATGGAATGGAATGGAATGGAATCAACGCGAATGGAATGGAATGGAATGGAATGCAATGGAATGGAATCAACCAGAATGAAATGGAATGGAATGGAATGCAATGTAATGGAATCAACCCGAATGGAATTGAATGGAATGTAATGGAGTAGAATGGAATGGAATGGAATGGAGTAGAATGGATTGGAAAGGAATCAACCGGAATGGAATGGAATGGAAAGGAATTGAATGGAATGGAATCAACCCGAATGCTATGGTATGGAATGGAATGGAATGAACCCGAATGGAATGGCATGAAATGGCATATAATGGAATGGAAGAAGTCAACCCGAATGGAATGGAATTGAATGGATTGGAATGGAATGGAATGGAATGGAAACAAAACGAATGGAATGGAAGGGAATGAAATGGAGTGGAATGGAATGGAATGGAATGGAGTGGAATGGAATGGAATGGATTCAACCAAAATGGAATGGAATGGAATGGAATGGAATGGAATGGAATGGAATGGAATGGAATGAACCTGAGTGGAATGGAATGGAATGGAATGGAATGCAATGGAATGGCATGGAATGGAATAAAGTCGAATGGAATGGAATGGAATGGAATCTACCCGAATGGAATGGGATAGAATGGAATGGAATGGATTAGCATAGAATGGAATCAAGTCGAATGGAATGGAATGGAATGGAATGGAATGGAATAAACCCGAGTGGAATGGAATGGAATGGAATGCAATGGAAACAACCGGAATGATATAGAATGGAATGGAATGGAATGGAATGGAATAAAACCAAATGGAAAGGAATGGAATGGAATGGAATGCAATGGAATGGCATGGAATGGAATCAAGTCGAATGGAATGGAATGGAATGGAATCAACCCGAATGGAATGGAATGGAACGGCATGGATTGGATTGGATTGGAATAAACACGAATGGAATGGAATGGAATAGAATGGAATGGCTTGGAATGGAATCAACCAGAATGGAATGGAATGGAATGATATGGAACGGAATGGAATCAACTGGAATGGAATGGAATCAACTGGAATGGAATGGTATGGAATGGAATAGAACCAAACCGAATGGAATGGAATGGAATGGAATGGAATCAAACCCAATGCAAAAGAATGGAATGGAATGGAATGGAATGGAATGGAATTGAACGGAATAGAATGGAATGGAATCAACCCGAATGGAATGGAATGGAATGGAATGGAAAGGAATCAAGTCGAATGGAATGGAATGAAATGGAATGACATGGAAGGAAATGGAATGCATTCAAGCCGAATACAATGGTATGGAATAGAATGGAATCAACACGAATGGAATGGAATGGAATGGAATGGAATGGAATGGCAAGGAATCAACCCGAATGAAATAGAATGGAATGGAATGGAATGGAATGGAATCAAACCAAATGGAATGAAATGGAATGGAATGGAATGCAATGGAATGGAATGGAATGGAATGGAATGGAATAAAACGGAATGGAATGGAATGGAATAGAACGGAATGGATTGGAAAGGAATCAACCGGAATGGAATGCACTGGAATGGAATGGAATGGAATGGAATAGAATCAACCCGAATGGAATGGAATGGAATGGAATGGAATCAACCCGAATGCAGCGGAATGGAAAGGAATGGAATGGAATGAAATTGAATGGAATCAACCAGAATGGAATGGAATGCACTGCAATGGAATGGAACTGAATGTAAAGGAATGGAATGAAATCAACCCGAAAGGAATGGAACGCAATGCAATGGAATGGAATGCAATGGAATGGAATCCAGTCTAATGGAATGGAATGGAATGGAATGGAATCAACCCGAATGGAATGGAATGGAATGGAATGGAATGGAATGGAAAGGAATGGAAGGGAATCAACCCGTATGCAATGGAATCAAATGGAATGGAATGCAATGGAATGGAATCAACCCGAATGCAATGGAATGGAATGGAATGGAATGGAATGGAATGGATTATACCCGAATGGAATGGAATGGAATGGAATGGAATGGAATGGAATGGAACGGAATGGAATGGAATCAACCAGAATGGAATGGAATCGAATGGAAACAACCCGAATGGAAAGGAATGGCATGGAGTGGAATGGAATGGAATGGAATGGAATGGAATCAACGCGAATGGAATGGAATGGAATGGAATGGAATGGAATCAACCAGAATGGAATGGAATGGAATTGAATGGAATGGAAAGGAATGGAATGGAATCAACCCGAATGGAATCGAATAGAGTGGAATGGAATGGAATGGAATGGAATCAACCGGAATGGAATTGAATGGAATGGAATGGAATGGAATGGAATCAACCCGAATGCAATGGAATGGAATGGATTGGAATGGAATGGAATGGAATGGGGTGGAATGGAATGGAATGGAATGGAATGGAGTGGAATGGAATGGAATGGAATCAAACCAAATGGAATGGAATGGAATGGAATTGAACGGAATGGAATGGAATCAACCTGAGTGGAATGGAATGGAATGGAATGGAATGGAATGGAATGGAATGGAATCAAGTCGAATGGAAAGGAATGGAATGGAATGGAATGGAATCAACCCGAATGGAATGGACTGGAAAGGAATGGAATGGAAAGGTATCAACACGAATGGAATGAAATGAAATGGAATGACATGGAATGAAATGGAATGCAATCAACCCGAATGCAATGGTATGGAATGGAATGGAATCAACCCGAATGGAATGGAATGGAATGGAATGGAATGGAATGGCATGGAATCAACCCGAATGAAATAGAATGGAATGGAATGAAATTGAATGGAATCAAACCAAACGGAATGGAATGGAATGGAATGGAATGGAATGCAATGCAATGGAATGGAATGGAATCAACAAGAATAGAATGGAATGGAATGGTATGGAGTAGAATGGAATGGAATGGAATGGAGTAGAATGGAATGGATTGGAATGAAATCAACTGGAATGGAATGGAATGGAATGAAATGGAACGGAAAGGAATCAACCGGAATGGAATGCACTGGAATGGAATGGTATGGAATGGAATAGAATCAACCCGAATGGAATGGAATGGAATGGAATGGAGTCAACCCGAATGCAGTGGAATGGAAAGGAATGGAATGGAATGGAATTGAATGGAATCAATCAGAATGGAATGGAATGCAATGCAATGGAATGGAATTGAATGGAAAGGAATGGAATGGCATAAACCCGAATGGAATGGAACACAATGCAATGGAATGGAATGGAATGGAATGGAATGAACCCGAATGGAATGGAATGGAAGGGAATGGAATGGAATGGAATGGAATCAACCCGAATGGAATGGAAAGGAATGGAATGGAATGGAACGGAATGGAATCAACTGGAATGGAATGGAATGGAATGGAATGGAATGGAACGGAATGGAATGGAATCAATCAGAATGGAATGGAATGGAATGGAATCAACCAGGATGGAATGGAATGGAATGCAATGGAATGGAATGGAATCAACAAGAATAGAATGGAATGGAATGGAATGGAGTAGAATGGAATGGAATGGAATGGAGTAGAATGGATTGGAATGGAATCAACCGGAATAGAATGGAATGGAATTGAATTGAATGGAATGGAATCAACCCGAATGGTACGGAATGGAATTGAATGGAATGAACCCGAATGGAATGAAATGAATTGGAATATAATGGAATGGAAGAAGTCAACCCGAATGCAATAGAATGGAATGGATTGGAATGGAATGGAATGGAATGGAACAAAACGAATGGAATGGAAGGGAACGGAATGGAGTGGAATGAAATGGCATGGAATGGAGTGCAATGGAATGGAATGGAATCAACCCAAATGGAAAGGAATGGAATGGAATGGAATGGAATGGAATGGAATCAACCTGAATGGAATGGAATGGAATTTAATGAAATGCAATGGAATGGCATGGAATAGAATCAAGTCGAATGGAATGGAATGGAATCAACCCGAATGGAATGGAATGGAATGGAATGGAATCAACCAGAATGGAATGGAATGGAATGGAATGGAATCAACCAGAATGGAATGGAATGGGATGGAATGGAATGGAATGGAATGGAATCAACCCGAATGGAATGGAATGGAATGGAATTGAATGGAATGGAACTGAATGCAATCAACCCGAATGGAATGGAATGGAGGGGAATGGAATGGAGTGGAATCAACCCGTATGGAATGGAATGGAATGGAATGGAATGGAATGGAATGGAATTGAATCAACCTGAATGCATTGGAATGGAATGGAATGGAATGGAATTGAATTGAATACAATCAACCCGAAGGAATGGAATGGAATGGAATGGAATGGATTGGAATCAACCCGAATGGAATGGAATGGAATGGAATGGAATGGAATGGAATGGAATAAAACCGAATGGAATGGAATGAAATGGAATGGAATGGAATGGAAAAAATTAACCAGAATGGAATGGAATGGAATGGAATGGAATGGAACGGAATGCAATGGAATGGAATCAAACTGAATGGAATGGAATGGAATGGAATGGAATGGAATGGAATGGAATGCAATCAAACCGAATGGAATGGATTGGAATGGAATCAACTGGAATGGAATGGAATTGTATGGAATGGAATGGAATGGAATGGAATGGAATGAAATCAACCGAATGGAATGGAATGGAATAGAATCGAACGGAATGGAATGAACCCGCATGGATTGGAATGAAATGGAATGGAAAAAATCAACGCGAATGGAATGGAAAGGAATGGAATGGGATCAACCCGAATGGAATGGAATGGATTGGAATGGAATGGAATGGAATGGAATTAAAACATGGAATGGTAGGGAATGGAATGGAAAGGAATGGAATCAACCCGAATGGAATGGAATGGAATGGAATGGAATGGAATGGAATGGAATGGAATCAACCAGAATGGAATGGAATGGACTGGAATGGAATGGAATGGAACGGAATGGAATGGAATGGAATCAACCCGAATGGAATGGAATGGAATGGAATGGAATGGAATCAAGTAGAATGGAATGGAATGGAATGGAATGGAATGGAATGGAATGGAATGGAATGGAATCAACCCGAATGGAATGGAATGCAAAGGAATGGAATGGAATGCAATCAACCCGAATGGAATGGAATGAAAGGGAATGAAATGGAATGCCATCAACCCAAATGCAATGGTATGGAATAGAATGGAATCAACCCGAATGGAATGGAATGGAATGAAATGGAATGGAATGGAATCAACCCGAATGGAATAGAATGGAATGGAACGGAATGGAATGGAATGGAATCAAACCAAATGGAATGGAATGGAATGGAATGGAATGGAATGCAATGGAATGGAATGGAATGGAATGGAATAATTCTGAATGGAATTTAATGGAATACAACTGAATGGATTGGAGTAAATAAACCGGAATGGAATGGAAAGAATGAAATGGAACTGAATGGAATCAACAGGAATGGAATGGAATTGTATGGAATGGAATGGAAACAACCCGAATGGAATGGAATGGAATGGAATGGAATGGAATGGAATTGAATGGAATGGAAAAAACACGAATGAAATGAAATGGTATGGAATGGAATGGAATGGAATGGCATGGAGTTAACCCAAATGGAAAGGAATGGAATGGAATGGAATGGAATGCAATGGAATGGAATGGAGTGGAATCAACCCGAATGGAATGGAATGGAATGGAATGGAATGGAATGGAATCAACCCGAATGGAATGGAAAGGAATGGAATGGAATGGAATGGAATGGAATGGAATGGAAACAAACCGAATGGAATGGAATGCAATGCAATGGAACGGAATGGAATGGAATGGAATCCACCCGAACGGAATGGAATGGAATGCAATGGAATGGAATGGAATCAACATGAATGGAATGGAACGGAATGGAATGGAATGGAATGGAATGGAATGGAATGGAATGGAATGGAATGGAATCAACCAGTATAGTATGGAATGGAATGGAATGGAATAAACCCGAATGGAATGGAATGAAATGGAATATAATGGGATGGAAGACGTCAACCCGAATGCAATGGAAGGGAAAGGAATGGAGTGGAATGGAATGGAATGGAATGGAGTGGAATGGAATGGAATGGAATCAACACAAATGGAATGGAATGGAATGGAATGGAATGGAATGGAATGGAATCAACCTGAGTGGAATGGAATGCAATGGAATGGAATGCAATGGAGTGGCAAGGAATGCAATCAAGTCGAATGGAATGGAATGGAATGGAATCGAATGGAATCAACCCGAACGGAATGGAATGGAATGGAATGGAATGGAATAGAAAGAAATCAACTGGAATGGAATGGAATGGAATGAAATGGAGTGGAATGGAATCAACCCAAATGGAATAGAAAGGAATGGAATGGAATGGAACGGAATGGAATCAACTGGAATGGAATGGAATGGAATGGAACGGAATCAACCAGAATGGAATGGAATGGAATGGAATCAACCAGAATGTAATGGAATGGAATGAAATGGAATGGAATGGAATGGAATCAACAAGAATGGAATGGAATGAAATGGCATGGAGTAGAATGGAATGGAATGGAATGGAGTAGAATGAATTGGAATGGAATCAACCGGAATAGAATGGAATGGAATGGAATTGAATGGAATGGGATCAACCCGAATGTTATGGAATGGAATGGAATGGAATGAATCCGAATGGAATGAAATGAAATGGAATATAATGGAATGGAAGAAGTCAACCCGAATGCAATGGAATGGAATGGATTGGAATGGAATGCAATGGAATGGGACACAACGAATGGAATGGAAGGGAAAGGAATGGAGTGGAATGGAATGGAATGGAATGGAGTGGAATGGAATGGAATGGAATCAACCCAAATGGAATGGAATGGAATGGAATGGAAAGGAATGGTATGGAATCAACCTGAATGGAATGGAATGGAATTTAATGGCATGCAATGGAATGGCATGGAATGGAATCAAGTCGAATGGAATGGAATGGAATGGAATGGAATGGAATGGAATCAACCCGAATGGAATGGAATGCACTGCAATGGAATGGAATTGAATGGAAAGGAATGGAATGGAATCCACCCGAATGGAATGGAACGCAAAGCAATGGAATGGAATGGAATGGAATGGAATCCAGTCGAATGGAATGGAATGGAATGGAATGGAATCAACCCGAATGGAATGGAATGGAATGGAATGGAATGGAATGGAAAGGAATGGAATGGAATCAACCCGAATGGAATGGAATGCAATGCAATGGAATGGAATGGAATGGAATGGAATCCAGTCGAATGGAATGGAATGAAGTTGAATGGAATCAACCCGAATGGAATGGAATGGAATGGAATGGAATCGAATGGAATGGAATGCAATGGAATGGAATCAACCCGAATGAAATGGAATGGAATGCAATGAAATGGAATCAACCCGAATGGAATGGAATGGAATGGAATGGAATGGAATGGAATGGAATCAACCAGAATGGAATGCAATGGAATGGAAACAACCCGAATGGAATGGAATGGAACGGAGTGGAATGGAATGGAATGGAATGGAATGGAATCAACGCGAATGGAATGGAATGGAATTGAATGGAATGTAATGGAATGGAATAAACCAGAATGGAATGAAATGGAATGGAATGGAATGGAATGGAATGGAATCAACCCGAATGGAATGGAATGGAATGGAATGGAATGGAATGGAATCAACCAGAATGGAATGGAATGGAATGGAATGGAATGGAATCAACCCGAATGGAATGGAATGGAATGGAATGGAGTAGAATGGAATGGAATGGAACGGAGTAGAATGGATTGGAAAGGAATGAAATGGAATGGAATGGAATGGAATCAACCTGAATGGAATGGAATGGAATGGAATCAACCCGAATGGAATGGAATGGAATGGAATGGAATGGCATGGAGTGGAATCAACCCGAAAGGCATGGAATGGAATGGAATGTAATGGAATCAAGGCGAATGCAATGGAATGAAATGGAATGGAATGGAAGGGAATGGAATGGAATGGAATGGAATCAACCCGAATGGAATGGAATGGAATGGAATCGAATGGAATGGAATGGAAGGGAAAGGAATAAAATGGAATAAACCTGAATGAAATGGAATGGAATGGAATGGAATGGAATGGAATCACCAGAATGGAATGGAATGGAATGGAATGGAATCAACCTGAATGTAATGGAATGGAATGGAGTGGAATAGAATGGAAACAACACGAATGGAATGGAATGGAATGGAAAGGAATGGAATCAAACCAAATTTAATGGAATGGAATGGAATGGAATGGAATAGAATCAAAAGGAATGGAATGGAATGGAGTGGATTAGAATGGAATCAACCCGAATGCAATGGAAAGGAATGGAATGGAATGGAATGGAATGGAGTGGAATGGAATGGAAGCAACACGAATGCAATGGAATGGATTGGAATGGAATTGAGTGGAATGGAAAGGAATGGAATGGAATCAACCTGAATGGAATTGAATGGAATGGAATCAACCCGAATGGAATGGAGTGGAATGGATTGGAATGGAATGGAATGGGATGGAATCAACCCTAATGGAATGGTATGGAATGGAATGGAAAGGAATGGAATGGAATGGAATGAAATCAACCCGAATGGAATGGAGTGGAATGGAATGGAATGGTATCAACACAAATGGACTGGAATGGAATGGAATGGAATAGAATCAACCTTAATAGAATGGAATGGAATGGAATGGAATGGCATGGAATCAACCGGAATGGAATGGAATGGAATGGAATGGCATGGAATCAACCCGAATGAAATGGAATGGAATGGATTGGATTGGAATGGAATGAAAAGGAATGGAATGGGATCAACACGAGTGGAATGGAATGAAATGGAATGGAATGGTTTGGAATGGAATGGAATGGAATGCAATCAACCCTAATGGAATGGAATGGAATGGAATGGAATGGAATGGAATGGAATCAACCCAAAAGGAAGGGAATGGAATGAAATGGAATGGAATGGAATGGAATGGAATGGAATGGAATGGAATCAACCCAAACAGAATGGAATGGAATGGAATGGATTGGAATGGAATCAACCTGAATGGAATGGAATGGAATGGAATGGAATGGAGTGGAATTGAATCAACCCGAATGGAATGGATTGGAATGGAATGGAATCAACCCAAATGGCATGGAATGGAATGAAATGGAACGGAATGGAATTAACCGGAATGCAATGGAATGGCATGGAATGGAATGGAATCAACCCGAATGGAATGGAATGGAATGGAATGGAATGGAATCAACCCGAATGGAATGGAATTGAAAGGAATGGAATGGCATGCAATGGAATCAAGCCTAATGGCATGGAATGGAATGGAATGGAATGGAATGGAATGGAATCAACACGAATGGAATGGAATGCAATCAACACGAATGGAATGGAATGGAATGGAATGGAATGGAATGGAATGGAATGGAATCAACCCGAATATAATGGAATGGAATGGATTGGAATCAACCCGAATGGAATGGAATGGAACGGAATGGAATGGAATGGAATCAACCGAAATGGAATGGAATGGAATGGAATGGAATAGAATGGAATGGAATGGAATGGAATCAACCCGAATGGAATGGATTGGAATGGAATGGAATTGCATGGAATATAATCAAGTCGAATGGAATGGAAAGGAATGGAATGGAATGGAATGGAATGGAATGGAGTGGAATGGAATCAACCCGAATGGAATGGAATGGAATGGAATCAACCCGAATGTAATGTAATGGAATGGAATGGAATCAAAGCAAATGGAATGGAATGGAATGGAATGCAATGCAAAGGAATGGAATGGAATGGAATGGAACAGAAAGGAATGAAGCGGAATGGAATGGAATGGTATAGAATGGAATAGAATCAACCCGAATGGAATGGAAAGGAATGGCATGGAATCAACAGGAATGCAGTGGAATGGAAAGGAATGGAATGGAATGGAATTGAATGGAATCAACCCGAATGGAATGGAATGCAATGCAATGGAATAAAATTGAATGGAAAGGAATGGAATGGAATCAACCCGAATGGACTGGAACGCAATGCAATGGAATGGAAAGGAATGGAATGGAATGGAACGGAATGGAATCAACTGGAAAGGAATGGCATGGAATGGAATGGAATGGAAGGGAATGAACCCGTATGCAATGGAATGGAATGGAATGGAAAGCAAACAACCCGAATGGAATGGAATGGAATGGAGTGGAGTGGAATGGAATGGAATGGAATGGAATGGAATCAGCGCGAATGGAATGGAATGGAATGGAATGGAATGGAATGGAATGGACCCGAATGGAATGGATTGGAATGGAATGGAATCAACCAGAATGGAATGGAATGGAATGGAATGGAATCAACCCGAATAGTATGGAATGGAATGGAATGGAATGGAATGGAATCAACCCTAATGGAATGGAATGAAATGGAATATAATGGAATGGAAGAAGTCAACCCGAATGGAATGGAATGGAATGGAATGGATTGGAATAACTGGAATGGAATGGAAACAAAACGAATGGAATGGAGGCGAATGGAATGGAGTGGAATGGAATGGAATGGAATGGAGTGGAATGGAATGGAATGGAATGGAGTGGAATGGAATGGAATGGAATGGAGTGGAATGGAATGGAATGGAATGGAATGGAATGGAGTGGAATGGAATGGAATGGAATGGAGTGGAATGGAATGGAATGGAATGGAGTGGAATGGAATGGAATGGAATGGAATGCAATGGAATGGAATGGAATCAACCTGAAGGGAATGGAATGGAATGGAATGAAATGGAAAGGAATGGAATAGAATGGAATGCAAAGGAATGGCATGGAATGGAATGAAGTCAAATGGAATGGAATGGAATGGAATGGAATGAAATGGAATCAACCCGAAAGGTATGGAATGGAATGGAATGGAATGGAATAGAATGGAATCAACCCGAATGGAATGGAATGGAATGGAATGGAATAGAATGGAATGGATTGGAATGGAATGGAATGGAATAGAATGGAATGGATTGGAATGGAATGGAATGGAATGGAATAGAATGGAATCAACTGGAATGGAACTGAATGAAATGAAATGGAATGGAGTGGAATCAACCTGAATGGATGGAATGGAATGGAATGGAATCAACCCGAATGGAATGGAATCAACCCGAAGGGAAAGGAATGGATTGGAATGGAATGGAATGGAATGGAATTAAAACGAATGGAAAGGAAGGGAATGGAATGGAATGGAATGGAATGGAATGGAATGGAATCAACCCGCATGGAATGGAATGGAATGGAATGGAATGAAATGGAAAGTAATGGAATGGAATGGAATCAACCCGAATGGAATGGACTGGAATGGAATGGAATGGAATCAAGTCGAATGGAATGGAATGGAATGGAATCAACCCGAATGGAATGGACTGGAAAGGAATGGAATGGAATGGAATCAACCCGAATGGAATGGAATGAAATGTAATGCAATCAACCCGAATGCAGTGGTATGGAATGGAATGGAATAAACCCGAATGGAATGGAATGGAATGGATTGGAATGGAATGGAATGGAATCAACCCGAATGGAATAGAATGGAAAGGAACGGAATGGAATGGAATGGAATCAACCCAAATGGAATGGAATGGAATGGAATGGAATGGAATGGAATGGAATGGACTGCAATGGAATGTAATGGAATGGAATGGAATAAACCCGAATGGAATTTAATGGAATAGAACGGAATGGATTGGAATGAATCAACCGGAATGGAATTGAATGGAATGGAATCAACCCGAATGGAATGGAATGGAATGGATTGGAATGGAATGGAATGGAATGGAATCAACCCTAATGGAATGGAATGGAATGGAATGGAATGGAATGGAATGGAATGGAATCAACCCGAATGGAATGGAGTGGAATGGAATGGAATGGTATCAACACAAATGGACTGGAATGGAATGGAATGGAATAGAATCAACCTTAATGGAATGGAATGGAATGGAATGGAATGGAATGGAATCAACCCGAATGGAATGGAATGGAATGGAATGGCATGGAATCAACCCGAATGAAATGGAATGGAATGGATTGGATTGGAATGGAATGAAAAGGAATGGAATGGGTTCAACACGAGTGGAATGGAATGGAATGGAATGGAATGGAATGGAATGGAATGGATTGGAATGGAATGGAATGGAATGGAATCAACCCTAATGGAATGGAATGGAATGGAATGGAATGGAATGAAATGGAATGGAATCAACCCAAAAGGAAGGGAATGGAATGAAATGGAATGGAATGGAATGGAATGGAATGGAATGGAATGGAATCAACCCGAACGGAATGGAATGGAATGGAATGGATTGGAATGGAATCAACCTGAATGGAATGGAATGGAATGGAATGGAATGGAGTGGAATTGAATCAACCCGAATGGAATGGATTGGAATGGAATGGAATCAACCAAGATGGCATGGAATGGAATGAAATGGAACGGAATGGAATTAACCGGAATGGAATGGAATGGCATGGAATGGAATGGAATCAACCCGAATGGAATGGAATGGAAAGGAATGGAATGGAATCAACCCGAATGGATTGGAATTGAAAGGAATGGAATGGCATGCAATGGAATCAAGCATAATGGCATGGAATGGAATGGAATGGAATCAACACGAATGAAATGGAATGCAATCAACACGAATGGAATGGAATGGAATGGAATGGAATCGAATGGAATCAAATGGAATGGAATGGAATCAACTGGAATGGCATGGAATGGAATGGAATAAACACTAATGGATTGGAATGGAATGGAATGGACTGCAATGGAATCAACCCGAATGGAATGGAATGGAATGAAATGGAACGCAATGGAATCAACCGGAATGGAGTGGAATGGAATGACACGGAATGGAATGGAATAGAATCAAACCGAATAGAATGGAATGGAATGGAATAGAATGGAATCAAACCGAACGCAATGGAAAGGAATGGAATGGAATTGAATGGAATGAACCCGAACGCAATGGAAAAAATGGAATGGAATGGAATGGAATGGAATGGAATGGAATGGAATGGAATCAACCCGAATATAATGGAATGGAATGGATTGGAATCAACCCGAATGGAATGGAATGGAACGGAATGGAATCAACCTGAATGTAATGGAATGGAATGGAGTGGAATAGAATGGAAACAACCCGAATGGAATGGAATGGAATGGAAAGGAATGGAATCAAACCAAATGGAATGGAATGGAATGGAATGGAATGGAATAGAATCAAAAGGAATGAAATGGAATGGAGTGGATTAGAATGGAATCAACCCGAATGCAATGGAATGAAATGGAATGGAATGGAATGGAATGGAGTGGAATGGAATGGAAGCAACACGAATGGAATGGAATGGATTGGAATGGAATTGAAAGGAATGCAAAGGAATGGAATGGAATCAACCAGAATGGAATTGAATGGAATGGAATCAACCCGAATGGAATGGTATGGAATGGAATGGAATGGAATGGAATGAAGTCAAACCGAATTGAATGGAGTGGAATGGAATGGAATGGTATCAACACAACTGGACTGGAATGGAATGGAATGGAATAGAATCAACCTTAATGGAATGGAATGGAATGGAATGGAATGGCATGGAATCAACCCGAATGGAATAGAATGGAATGGAATGGCATGGAATCAACCCGAATGAAATGGAATGCAATGGATTGGAATGGAATGGAATGCAAAGGAATGGAATGGGATCAACACGAGTGGAATTGAATGGAATGGAATGGAATGGATTGGAATGGAATGCAATGGAATGGAATGGAATCAACCCTAATGGAATGGAATGGAATGGAATGGAATGGAATGGAATGGAATGAAATGGAATCAACCCAAAAGGAAGGGAATGGAATGAAATGGAATGGAATGGAATGGAATGGAATGGAATGGAATGGAATGGAATCAACCCGAACGGAATGGAATGGAATGGAATGGATTGGAATGGAATCAACCTGAATGGAAAATGAATGGAATGGAGTGGAATGGAGTGGAATTGAATTAAATGGAATGGAATGGAATCAACTCGAATGGAATGGAATGGAATGGAATGGAATGGAAAGGAATGGAATCAAGCTGAATGGAATATAATGGAATGGAATGGAGTGGAATGGAATGGAATGGAATGGAATCAACCTGAATGGAATGCAATGGAATAGAATGTAATGGAATGGTTTCAATCCGAATGGAATAGAATGGAATGAAATGGAATGGAATGGAATGCAATGGAAAGGAATGGAATGGAATGGAATGGAATGGAATCAACCCAAATGGAATGGAATTGAATGGAATGGAATAAACCCGAATGGAATGGAATGGAATAGAATGGAATGGTTGGAAAGAATCAACCGGAATGGAATGGAATGGAATCAAATGGAATGGAATGGAATTCAGCGGAATGGAATGGAATGGCATGGAATGGAATGGAATCAACCCGAAAGGAATGGAATGTAAAGAAATGGAATGGAATGGAATGGAATGGAATGGAATCAACCCGAATGGAATGGAATGGAATGGCTTGGAATGGAATGGAATGGAATGGAATCAACCCGAATGGAATGGAATGGAATGGCGTGGAATGGAATCAACCCGAAAGGCATGGAATGGAATCAACTGGAATGGAATGGAATGGAATGGAACGGAATCAACCCGAATGGAATGGAATGGAATGGAATGGAATGCCATCAACACGAATGGAATGGAATGGAATGGAATCATCCCGAATGGAATGCAATGGAATGAAATTTAATGGAATGGAATCAACAGGAATGGAATGGAATGAAATGGAATGGAATGGAATGGAATAGTATCAAAAGGAATGGAATGGAATGGAGTGGATTAGAATGGAATCAACCCGAATGCAATGGAAAGGTATGGAATGGAATGGAATGGAATGGAGTGGAATGGAATGGAAGCAACATGAATGGAATGGAATGGATTGGGATGGAATTGAATGGAATGGAAAGGAATGGAATGGAATCAACCTGAATGGAATTGAATGGAATGGAATCAACTCGAATGGAATGGAATAGAATGGATTGGAATGGAATGGAATGGAATGGAATGGAATGGAATCAACCCGAACGGAATGGAATGGAATGGAAAGGATTGGAATGGAATCAACCTGAAAGGAATGGAATGGAATGGAATGGAATGGAGTGGAATTGAATCAACCCGAATGGAAAGGAATGGAATGGAATGGAATCAACCCAAATGGCATGGAATGGAATGAAATGGGACAGAATGGAATTAACCGGAATGGAATGGAATGGCATGGAATGGAATGGAATCAACCCGAAAGGAATGGAATGGAATGGAATGGAATGGAATCAACCCGAATGGAATGGAATTGAAAGGAATGGAATGGCATGCAATGGAATCAAGCCTAATGGCATGGAATGGAATGGAATGGAATGGAATGGAATGGAACCAACACGAATGGAATGGAATGCAATCAACACAAATGGAATGGAATGGAATGGAATGGAATCAAATGGAATGGAATGGAATCAATTGGAATGGAATGGAATGGAATGGAATAAACACTAATGGATTGGAATGGAATGGAATGGACTGCAATGGAATCAACCCGAATGGAATGGAATGGAATGAAATGGAACGCAATGGAATCAACCGGAATGGAGTGGAATGGAATTACACGGAATGGAATGGAAAAGAATCAAACCGAATAGAATGGAATGGAATGGAATAGAATGGAATCAACCCGAACGCAATTGAAAGGAATGGAATGGAATTGAATGGAATCAACCCGAACGCAATGGAAAAAATGGAATGGAATGGAATGGAATGGAATGGAATGGAATGGAATGGAATGGAATGGAATCAACCCGAATATAATGGAATGGAATGGATTGGAATCAACCCGAATGGAATGGAATGGAACGGAATGGAATCAACCTGAATGTAATGGAATGGAATGGAGTGGAATAGAATGGAAACAACCCGAATGGAATGGAATGGAATGGAAAGGAATGGAATCAAACCAAATGGAATGGAATGGAATGGAATGGAATGGAATAGAATAGTATCAAAAGGAATGGAATGGAATGGAGTGGATTAGAATGGAATCAACCCGAATGCAATGGAATGGAATGGAATGGAATGGAATGGAATTGAATGGAATGGAAAGGAATGGAATGGAATCAACCTGAATGGAATTGAATGGAATGGAATCAACCCGAATGGAATGGAATGGAATGGATTGGAATGGAATGGAATGGAATGGAATTAACCCTAATGGAATGGTATGGAATGGAATGGAATGGAATGGAATGGAATGGAATGAAATCAACCCTAATGGAATGGAGTGGAATGGAATGGAATGGGATCAACACAAATGGACTGGAATGGAATGTAATGGAATAGAATCAATCTTAATGGAATGTAATGGAATGGAATGGAATGACATGGAATCAACCCGAATGGAATAGGATGGAATGGAATGGCATGGAATCAACCCGAATGAAATGGAATGGAATGGATTGGAATGGAATGGAATGGAAAGGAATGGAATGGGATCAACACGAGTGGAATGGAATGGAATGGAATGGAATGGATTGGAATGGAATGGAATGGAATCAACCCTAATGGAATGGAATGGAACGGAATGGAATGGAATGGAATGGAATGAAATGGAATCAACCCAAAAGGAAGGGAATGGAATGGAATGGAATGGAATGGAATGGAATGGAATGGAATGGAATGGAATGGCATCAACCCAAACGGAATGGAATGGAATGGAATGGATTGGAATGGAATCAACCTGAATGGAATGGCATGGAATGGAATGGAATGGAGTGGAATTGAATCAACCCGAATGGAATGGAATGGAATGGAATGGAATCAACCGAAATGGCATGGAATGGAATGAAATGGAACGGAATGGAATTAACCGGAATGGAATGGAATGGCATGGAATGGAATGGAATCAACCCGAATGTAATGGAATGGAATGGAATGGAATGGAATGGAATGGAATGGAATCAACCCGAATGGAATGGAATTGAAAGGAAAGGAATGGCATGCAATGGAATCAAGCCTAAAGGCATGGAATGGAATGGAATCAACACGAATGGAATGGAATGCAATCAACACGAATGGAATGGAATGGAATGGAATGGAATCAAATGGAATGGAATGGAATCAACTGGAATGGAATGGAATGGAATGGAATAAACACTAATGGATTGGAATGGAATGGAATGGACTGCAATGGAATCAACCCGAATGGAATGGAATGGAATGAAATGGAACGCAATGGAATCAACCGGAATGGAGTGGAATGGAATGACACGGAATGGAATGGAATAGAATCAAACCGAATGGAATGGAATGGAATGGAATAGAATGGAATCAACCCGAACGCAATGGAAAGGAATGGAATGGAATTGAATGGAATCAACCCGAACGCAATGGAAAAAATGGAATGGAATGGAATGGAATGGAATCAACCCGAATATAATGGAATGGAATGGATTGAAATCAACACGAATGGAATGGAATGGAACGGAATGGAATGGAATGGAATCAACCGAAATGGAATGGAATGGAATGGAATGGAATAGAATGGAATGGAATGGAATGGAATCAACCCGAATGGAATGGATTGGAATGGAATGGAATTGCATGGAATACAATCAAGTCGAATGGAAAGGAATGGAATGGAATGGAATGGAATGGAGTGGAATGGAATCAACCCGAATGGAATGGAATGGAATGGAATCAACCCGAATGTAATGTAATGGAATGGAATGGAATCAAAGCAAATGGAATGGAATGGAATGGAATGGAATGGAATGGAATGCAATGCAAAGGAATGGAATGGAATGGAATAGAACGGATTGGATTGGAATGGAATTAACCGGAATGGAATGGAATTGAATGAAATGGAACAGAAAGGAATCAAGCGGAGTGGAATTCAATGGTATAGAATGGTATAGAATCAACCCGAATGGAATGGAATGGAATGGCATGGAATCAACAGGAATGCAGTGGAATGGAAAGGAATGGAATGGAATGGAATTGAATGGAATCAACCCGAATGGAATGGAATGCAATGCAACGGAATGAAATTGAATGGAAAGGAATGGAATGGAATCAACCCGAATGGAATGGAACGCAATGCAATGGAATGGAAAGGAATGGAATGGAATCAACCCGAATGGAATGGAAGGGAAGGGAATGGAATGGAATAGAATGGAATCAACCCAAATGGAATTGAAAGGAATGGAATGGAATGGAACGGAATGGAATCAACTGGAAAGGAATGGCATGGAATGGAATGGAATGGAAGGGAATCAACCCGTATGCAATGGAATGGAATGGAATGGAAAGCAAACAACCCGAATGGAATGAAATGGAATGGAGTGGAGTGGAATGGAATGGAATGGAATGGAATGGAATGGAATGGAATGGAGTCAGCGCGAATGGAATGGAATGGAATGGAATGGAATGGAATGAACCCGAATGGAATGGATTGGAATGGAATGGAATCAACCAGAATGGAATGGAATGGAATGGAATGGAATGGAATGGAATGGAAGGGAATGGAATCAACGCGAACGGAATGGAATGGAATGGAATGCAGTAGAATGGAATGGAGTAGAGTGGATTGGAAAGGAATCAACCGGAATGGAATGGAATTGAATGGAATGGAATCAAACCGAATAGTATGGAATGGAATGGAATGGAATGGAATGGAATCAACCCTAATGGATTGGAATGAAATGGAATATAATGGAATGGAAGAAGTCAACCCGAATGTAATGGAATGGAATGGAAGGGATTGGAATAACTGGAATGGAATGGAAACAAAACGAATGGAATGGAAGCGAAAGGAATGGAGTGGAATGCAATGGAATGGAATGGAGTGGAATGGAATGCAATGGAATGGAGTGGAATGGAATGGAATGGAATGGAGTGGAAAGGAATGGAATGGAATCAACCCAAATGGAATGGAATGGAATGCAATGGAATGGAATGGAATCAACCTGAATGGAATGGAATGGAATGAAATGGAATGGAATGGAATAAAATGGAATGCAAAGGAATGGCATGGAATGGAATCAAGTCAAATGGAATGGAATGGAATGGAATGGAATGGAATCAACCCGAATGGAATGGAATGGAATGGAATGGAATGGAATAGAATGGAATCAACGCGAATGGAATGGAATGGAATGGAATGGAATAGAATGGAATGGATTGGAATGGAATGGAATGGAATAGAATGGAATGGATTGGAATGGAATGGAATGGAATGGAATAGAATGGAATCAACCGGAATGGAACTGAATGGAATGAAATGGAATGGAATGGAATCAACCCGAATGGATGGAATGGAATGTAATGGAATGGAATCAACCCGAATGAAATGGAATCATCCCGAAGGGACAGGAATGGATTGGAATGGAATGGAATGGAATGGAATAAAAACGAATGGAAAGGAAGGGAATGGAATGGAATAGAATGGAATGGAATGGAATGGAATCAACCCGCCTGGAATGGAATGGAATGGAATGGAATGAAATGGAAAGTAATGGAATGGAATGGAATCAACCCGAATGCAATGGAGTGGAATGGAATGGAATGGAATCAAGTCGAATGGAATGGAATGGAATGGAATGGAATGGAATGGAATGGAATGGAATGGAATCAACCCAAATGGAATGGACTGGAAAAGAATGGAATGGAATGGAATCAACCCGAATGGAATGGAATGAAATGGAATGAAATGGAATGCAATCAACCCGAATGCAGTGGTATGGAATGGAATGGAATCAACCCGAATGGAATGGAATGGAATGGAATGGAATGGAATGGAATCAACCCGAATGGAATAGAATGGAAAGGAACGGAATGGAATGGAATGGAATCAACCCAAATGGAATGGAATGGAATGGAATGGAATGGAATGCAATGGAATGTAATGGAATGGAATGGAATAAACCCGAATGGAATTTAATGGAATACAACGGAATGGATAGGAATGAATCAACCGGAATGGAATGGAAGGGAATGGATTGGAATGGAATGGAATGGAATGGAATTTAGTGGAATCAACCCGAATGGAATATAATGGAATGGAATGGAATGGAATGGAATGGAATCAACCTGAATGGAATGCAAAGGAATGGAATGGAATGGAATGGAATCAATCCGAATGGAATGGAATGGAATGGAATGGAATGGAATCAACCCAAAAGGAATGGAATGGAACGGAATGGAATGGAATGGAATGGAATGGAATGGAATGGAATGGAATCAACACGAATGGAAAAGAATGGAATGGAGTGGAATGGAGTGGAATTGAATGGAATGGAATGGAATGGAATCAACCCGAAAGGCATGGAATGGAATGGAATGGAATGGAATGGAATCAACTGGAATGGAATGGAATGGAATGCAATGGAATGGAACGGAATCAACCCGAATGGAATGGAATGGAATGGAATGGAATGCCATCAACACGAATGGAATGGAATGGAATGGAATCATCCCGAATGGAATGCAATGGAATGAAATTTAATGGAATGGAATCAACTGGAATGGAATGGAATGGAATGGAATAAACACTAATGGATTGGAATGGAATGGAATGGACTGCAATGGAATCAACCCGAATGGAATGGAATGGAATGAAATGGAACGCAATGGAATCAACCGGAATGGAGTGGAATGGAATGACACGGAATGGAATGTAATAGAATCAAACCGAATAGAATGGAATGGAATGGAATAGAATGGAATCAACCCGAACGCAATGGAAAGGAATGGAATGGAATTGAATGGAATCAACCCGAACGCAATGGAAAAAATGGAATGGAATGGAATGGAATGGAATGGAATGGAATGGAATGGAATCAACCCGAATATAATGGAATGGAATGGATTGGAATCAACCCGAATGGAATGGAATGGAACGGAATGGAATCAAACTGAATGTAATGGAATGGAATGGAGTGGAATAGAATGGAAACAACCCGAATGGAATGGAATGGAATGGAAAGGAATGGAATCAAACCAAATGGAATGGAATGGAATGGAATGGAATGGAATAGAATCAAAAGGAATGGAATGGAATGGAGTGGATTAGAATGGAATCAACCCTAATGCAATGGAATGGAATGGAACGGAATGGAATGGAATGGAGTGGAATGGAATGGAAGCAACACGAATGGAATGGAATGGATTGGAATGGAATTGAATGGAATGGAAAGGAATAGAATGGAAATAACCTGAATGGAATTGAATGGAATGGTATCAACCCGAATGGAATGGAATGGAATGGATTGGAATGGAATGGAATGGAATGGAATCAACCCTAATGGAATGGTATGGAATGGAATGGAATGGAATGGAATGGAATGGAATGAAGTCAACCCGAATGGAATGGAGTGGAATGGAATGGAATGGTATCAACACAACTGGACTGGAATGGAATGGAATGGAATAGAATCAACCTTAAAGGAATGGAAAGGAATGGAATGGAATGGCATGGAATCAACCCGAATGGAATAGAAAGGAATGGAATGGCATGGAATCAACCCGAATGAAATGGAATGGAATGGATAGGAATGGAATGGAATGGAAAGGAATGGAATGGGATCAACACGAGCGGAATGGAATGGAATGGAATGGAATGGAATGGAATGGATTGGAATGGAATGGAATGGAATGGAATGGAATGGGATGGAATGGAATCAACCCAAAAGGAAGGGAATGGAATGAAATGGAATGGAATGGAATGGAATGGAATGGAATGGAATGGAATGGAATGGAATCAACCCGAACGGAATGGAATGGAATGGAATGGATTGGAATGGAATGAACCTGAATGGAATGGCATGGAATGGAATGGAATGGAGTGGAATTGAATCAACCCTAATGGAATGGAATGGAATGGAATGGAATCAACCCAAATGGCATGGAATGGAATGTAATGGAACGGAATGGAATTAACCGGAATGGAATGAAATGGCATGGAATGGAATGCAATCAACCCGAATGGAATGGAATGGAATGGAATGGAATGGAATCAACCCGAATGGAATGGAATTGAAAGGAATGGAATGGCATGCAATGGAATCAAGCCTAATGGCATGGAATGGAATGGAATGGAATGGAATGGAATGGAATCAACACGAATGGAATGGAATGCAATCAACACGAATGGAATGGAATGGAATGGAATGGAATCAAATGGAATGGAATGGAATCAACTGGAATGGAATGGAATGGAATGGAATAAACACTAATGGATTGGAATGGAATGGAATGGACTGCAATGGAATCAACCCGAATGGAATGGAATGGAATGAAATGGAACGCAATGGAATCAACCGGAATGGAGTGGAATGGAATGAAACGGAATGGAGTGGAATGGAATGAGTCAGAATGGAATGGAATAGAATCAAACCGAATGGAATGGAATGGAATGGAATAGAATGGAATCAACCCGAACGCAATGGAAAGCAATGGAATGGAATTGAATGGAATCAACCCGAACGCAATGGAAAAAATGGAATGGAATGGAATGGAATGGAATCAACCCGAATATAATGGAATGGAATGGATTGGAATCAACCCGAATGGAATGGAATGGAACGGAATGGAATGGAATGGAATCAACCGAAATGGAATGGAATGGAATGGAATGGAATAGAATGGAATGGAATGGAATGGAATCAACCCGAATGGAATGGATTGGAACGGAATGGAATTGCGTGGAATATAATCAAGTCGAATGGAATGGAATGGAATGGAATGGAATGGAATGTAATGGAGTTGAATGGAATCAACCCGAATGGAATGGAATGGAATGGAATGAACCCGAATGTAATGGAATGGAATGGAATCAAAGCAAATGGAATGGAATGGAATGGAATGGAATGGAATGGAATGGAATGAAATGCAAAGGAATGGAATGGAATGGAACAGAAAGGAATGAAGCGGAATGGAATGGAATGGTATAGAATGGAATAGAATCAACCCGAATTGAATGGAATGGAATGGCATGGAATCAACAGGAATGCAGTGGAATGGAAAGGAATGGAATGGAATGGAATTGAATGGAATCAACCCGAATGTAATGGAATGCAATGCAATGGTATGAAATTGAATGGAAAGGAATGGAATGGAATCAACCCGAATGGAATGGAACGCAATGCAATGGAATGGAAAGGAATGGAATGGAATGGAACAGAATGGAATCAACTGGAAAGGAATGGCATGGAATGGAATGGAATGGAAGGGAATCAACCCGTATGCAATGGAATGGAATGGAATGGAAAGCAAACAACCAGAATGGAATGGAATGGAATGGAGTGGAGTGGAATGGAATGGAATGGAATGGAGTGGAATGGAATGGAATGGAATCAGCGCGAATGGAATGGAATGGAATGGAATGGAATGGAATGGAATGGAATGGAATGGAATGAACCCGAATGGAATGGATTGGAATGGAATGGAATCAACCAGAATGGAATGGAATGGAATGGAATGGAATGGAAGGGAATGGAATCAACCCGAACGGAATGGAATGGAATGGAATGCAGTAGAATGGAATGGAGTAGAATCGATTGGAAAGGAATCAACCGGAATGGAATGGAATTGAATGGAATGGAATCAACCCGAATAGTATGGAATGGAATGGAATGGAATGGAATGGAATCAACCCTAATGGAATGGAATGAAATGGAATATAATGGAATGGAAGAAGTCAACCCGAATGGAATGGAATGGAATGGAATGGATTGGAATAACTGGAATGGAATGGAAAGAAAAGGAATGGAATGGAAGCGAATGGAATGGAGTGGAATCGAATGGAATGGAATGGAGTGGAATGGAATGGAATGGAATGGAGTGGAATGGAATGGAATGGAATGGAGTGGAATGGAATGGAATCGAATCAACCCAAATGGAATGGAATGGAATGCAATGGAATGGAATGGAATCAACCTGAATGGAATGGAATGGAATGAAATGGAATGGAATGGAATAGAATGGAATGCAAAGGAATGGCATGGAATGGAATCAAGTCAAATGGAATGGAATGGAATGGAATGGAATGGAATGGAATCAACCCGAATGGTATGGAATGGAATGGAATGGAATGGAATAGAATGGAGTCAACCCGAATGGAATGGAATGGAATGGAATGGAATAGAATGGAATGGATTGGAATGGAATGGAATGGAATAGAATGGAATGGATTGGAATGGAATGGAATGGAATGGAATAGAATGGAATCAACTGGAAGGGAACTGAATGGAATGAAATAGAATGGAATGGAATCAACCCGAATGGATGGAATGGAATGGGATGGAATGGAATGGAATGGAATGGAATCAACCCGAATGGAATGGAATCAACCCGAAGGGAAAGGAATGGATTGGAATGGAATGGAATGGAATGGAATTAAAACGAATGGAAAGGAATGGAATGGAATGGAATGGAATGGAATGGAATGGAATGGAATGGAATGGAGTCAACCCGCATGGAATGGAATGGAATGGAATGGAATGAAATGGAAAGTAATGGAATGGAATGGAATCAACCCGAATGGAATGGTCTGGGATGGAATGGAATGGAATCAAGTCGAATGGAATGGAATGGAATGGAATCAACCCGAATGGAATGGACTGGAAAGGAATGGAATGGAATGGAAACAACCCGAATGGAATGGAATGAAATGGAATGAAATGGAATGCAATCAACCCGAATGCAGTGGTATGGAATGGAATGGAATCAACCCGAATGGAATGGAATGGAATGGAATGGAATGGAATGGAATGGAATCAACCCGAATGGAATAGAATGGAAAGGAACGGAATGGAATGGAATGGAATCAACCCAAATGGAATGGAATGGAATGGAATGCAATGGAATGTAATGGAATGGAATGGAATAAACCCGAATGGAATTTAATGGAATAGAACGGAATGGATTGGAATGAATCAACCGGAATGGAATGGAATGGAATGGAATGGAATGGAATGGAATTTAGTGGAATCAACCCGAATGGAATATAATGGAATCGAATGGAATGGAATGGAATGGAATGGAATCAACCTGAATGGAATGCAAAGGAATGGAATGGAATGGAATGGAATCAATCCGAATGGAATGGAATGGAATGGAATGGAATGGAATGGAATGGAATGGAATGGAATCAACCCAAAAGGAATGGAATGGAACGGAATGGAATGGAATGGAATGGAATGGAATGGAATGGAATGGAATGGAATCAACACGAATGGAAAATGAATGGAATGGAGTGGAATGGAGTGGAATTGAATGGAATGGAATGGAATGGAATCAACTCGAATGGAATGGAATGGAATGGAATGGAAAGGAATGGAATCAAGCTGAATGGAATATAATGGAATGGAATGGAGTGGAATGGAATGGAATGGAATGGAATCAACCTGAATGGAATGCAATGGAATAGAATGTAATGGAATGGTTTCAATCCGAATGGAATAGAATGGAATGAAATGGAATGGAATGGAATGCAATGGAAAGGAATGGAATGGAATGGAATGGAATGGAATCAACCCAAATGGAATGGAATTGAATGGAATGGAATAAACCCGAATGGAATGGAATGGAATAGAATGGAATGGTTGGAAAGAATCAACCGGAATGGAATGGAATGGAATCAAATGGAATGGAATGGAATTCAGCGGAATGGAATGGAATGGCATGGAATGGAATGGAATCAACCCGAAAGGAATGGAATGGAATGAAATGGAATGGAATGGAATGGAATGGAATCAACCCGAATGGAATGGAATGGAATGGCTTGGAATGGAATGGAATGGAATGGAATCAACCCGAATGGAATGGAATGGAATGGAATGGAATGGCGTGGAATGGAATCAACCCGAAAGGCATGGAATGGAATCAACTGGAATGGAATGGAATGGAATGGAACGGAATCAACCCGAATGGAATGGAATGGAATGGAATGGAATGCCATCAACACGAATGGAATGGAATGGAATGGAATCATCCCGAATGGAATGCAATGGAATGAAATTTAATGGAATGGAATCAACAGGAATGGAATGGAATGAAATGGAATGGAATGGAATGGAATAGTATCAAAAGGAATGGAATGGAATGGAGTGAATTAGAATGGAATCAACCCGAATGCAATGGAAAGGAATGGAATGGAATGGAATGGAATGGAGTGGAATGGAATGGAAGCAACATGAATGGAATGGAATGGATTGGGATGGAATTGAATGGAATGGAAAGGAATGGAATGGAATCAACCTGAATGGAATTCAATGGAATGGAATCAACCCGAATGGAATGGAATAGAATGGATTGGAATGGAATGGAGTGGAATGGAATGGAATGGAATCAACCCGAACGGAATGGAATGGAATGGAAAGGATTGGAATGGAATCAACCTGAATGGAATGGAATGGAATGGAATGGAATGGAGTGGAATTGAATCAACCCGAATGGAAAGGAATGGAATGGAATGGAATCAACCCAAATGGCATGGAATGGAATGAAATGGGACAGAATGGAATTAACCGGAATGGAATGGAATGGCATGGAATGGAATGGAATCAACCCGAATGGAATGGAATGGAATGGAATGGAATGGAATGGAATCAACCCGAATGGAATGGAATTGAAAGGAATGGAATGGCATGCAATGGAATCAAGCCTAATGGCATGGAATGGAATGGAATGGAATGGAATGGAATGGAATGGAACCAACACGAATGGAATGGAATGCAATCAACACGAATGGAATGGAACGGAATGGAATGGAATCAAATGGAATGGAATGGAATCAATTGGAATGGAATGGAATGGAATGGAATAAACACTAATGGATTGGAATGGAATGGAATGGACTGCAATGGAATCAACCCGAATGGAATGGAATGGAATGAAATGGAACGCAATGGAATCAACCGGAATGGAGTGGAATGGAATGACACGGAATGGAATGGAAAAGAATCAAACCGAATAGAATGGAATGGAATGGAATAGAATGGAATCAACCCGAACGCAATTGAAAGGAATGGAATGGAATTGAATGGAATCAACCCGCACGCAATGGAAAAAATGGAATGGAATGGAATGGAATGGAATGGAATGGAATGGAATCAACCCGAATATAATGGAATGGAATGGATTGGAATCAACCCGAATGGAATGGAATGGAACGGAATGGAATCAACCTGAATGTAATGGAATGGAATGGAGTGGAATAGAATGGAAACAACCCGAATGGAATGGAATGGAATGGAAAGGAATGGAATCAAACCAAATGGAATGGAATGGAATGGAATAGAATAGTATCAAAAGGAATGGAATGGAATGGAGTGGATTAGAATGGAATCAACCCGAATGCAATGGAATGGAATGGAATGGAATGGAGTGGAATGGAATGGAAGCAACACGAATGGAATGGAATGGATTGGAATGGAATTGAATGGAATGGAAAGGAATGAAATGGAATCAACCTGAATGGAATTGAATGGAATGGAATCAACCCTAATGGAATGGTATGGAATGGAATGGAATGGAATGGAATGGAATGGAATGGAATGAAATCAACCCGAATGGAATGGAGTGGAATGGAATGGAATGGGATCAACACAAATGGATTGGAATGGAATGGAATGGAATAGAATCAATCTTAATGGAATGGAATGGAATGGAATGGAATGACATGGAATCAACCCGAATGGAATAGGATGGAAAGGAATGGCATGGAATCAACCCGAATGGAATGGAATTGAAAGGAATGGAATGGCATGCAATGGAATCAAGCCTAAAGGCATGGAATGGAATGGAATCAACACGAATGGAATGGAATGCAATCAACACGAATGGAATGGAATGGAATGGAATGGAATCAAATGGAATGGAATGGAATCAACTGGAATGGAATGGAATGGAATGGAATAAACACTAATGGATTGGAATGGAATGGAATGGACTGCAATGGAATCAACCCGAATGGAATGGAATGGAATGAAATGGAACGCAATGGAATCAACCGGAATGGAGTGGAATGGAATGACACGGAATGGAATGGAATAGAATCAAACCGAATGGAATGGAATGGAATGGAACAGAATGGAATCAAACCGAACGCAGTGGAAAGGAATGGAATGGAATTGAATGGAATCAAACCGAACGCAATGGAAAAAATCTAATGGAATGGAATGGAATGGAATGGAATGGAATGGAATGGAATCAACCCGAATATAATGGAATGGAATGGATTGGAATCAACACGAATGGAATGGAATGGAACGGAATGGAATGGAATGGAATCAACCGAAATGGAATGGAATGGAATGGAATGGAATAGAATGGAATGGAATGGAATGGAATCAACCCGAATGGAATGGATTGGAATGGAATGGAATTGCATGGAATACAATCAAGTCGAATGGAAAGGAATGGAATGGAATGGAATGGAATGGAGTGGAATGGAATCAACCCGAATGAAATGGAATGGAATGCAATCAACCCGAATGTAATGTAATGTAATGGAATGGAATCAAAGCAAATGGAATGGAATGGAATGGAATGGAATGGAATGCAAAGCAAAGGAATGGAATGGAATGGAATAGAACGGATTGGATTGGAATGGAATTAACCGGAATGGAATGGAATTGAATGAAATGGAACAGAAAGGAATCAAGCGGAATGGAATTCAATGGTATAGAATGGAATAGAATCAACCCGAATGGAATGGAATGGAATGGCATGGAATCAACAGGAATGCAGTGGAATGGAAAGGAATGGAATGGAATGGAATTGAATGGAATCAACCCGAATGGAATGGAATGCAATGCAACGGAATGAAATTGAATGGAAAGGAATGGAATGGAATCAACCCGAATGGAATGGAACGCAATGCAATGGAATGGAAAGGAATGGAATGGAATCAACCCGAATGGAATGGAATGGAAGGGAATGGAATGGAATGGAATCAACCCAAATGGAATTGAAAGGAATGGAATGGAATGGAATGGAATGGAATCAACTGGAAAGGAATGGCATTGAATGGAATGGAATGGAAGGGAATCAACCCGTATGCAATGGAATGGAATGGAATGGAAAGCAAACAACCCGAATGGAATGAAATGGAATGGAGTGGAGTGGAATGGAATGGAATGGAATGGAATGGAATGGAATGGAATGGAGTCAGCGCGAATGGAATGGAATGGAATGGAATGGAATGGAATGGAATGGAATGAACCCGAATGGAATGGATTGGAATGGAATGGAATCAACCAGAATGGAATGGAATGGAATGGAATGGAATGGAATGGAATGGAAGGGAATGGAATCAACGCGAACGGAATGGAATGGAATGGAATGCAGTAGAATGGAATGGAGTAGAGTGGATTGGAAAGGAATCAACCGGAATGGAATGGAATTGAATGGAATGGAATCAACCCGAATAGTATGGAATGGAATGGAATGGAATGGAATGGAATCAACCCTAATGGAATGGAATGAAATGGAATATAATGGAATGGAAGAAGTCAACCTGAATGTAATGGAATGGAATGGAAGGGATTGGAATAACTGGAATGGAATGGAAACAAACGAATGGAATGGAAGCGAAAGGAATGGAGTGGAATGGAATGGAATGGAATGGAGTGGAATGGAATGGAATGGAATGGAGTGGAATGGAATGGAATGGAATGGAGTGGAAAGGAATGGAATGGAATCAACCCAAATGGAATGGAATGGAATGCAATGGAATGGAATGGAATCAACCTGAATGGAATGGAATGGAATGAAATGGAATGGAATGGAATAAAATGGAATGCAAAGGAATGGCATGGAATGGAATCAAGTCAAATGGAATGGAATGGAATGGAATGAAATGGAATCAACCCGAATGGAATGGAATGGAATGGAATGGAATGGAATAGAATGGAATCAACGCGAATGGAATGGAATGGAATGGAATGGAATAGAATGGAATGGATTGGAATGGAATGGAATGGAATAGAATGGAATGGATTGGAATGGAATGGAATGGAATGGAATAGAATGGAATCAACCAGAATGGAACTGAATGGAATGAAATGGAATGGAATGGAATCAACACGAATAGATGGAATGGAATGGAATGGAATGGAATGGAATGGAATCAAACCGAATGGAATGGAATCATCCCGAAGGGAAAGGAATGGATTGGAATGGAATGGAATGGAATGGAATAAAAACGAATGGAAAGGAAGGGAATGGAATGGAATAGAATGGAATGGAATGGAATGGAATCAACCCGCATGGAATGGAATGGAATGGAATGGAATGAAATGGAAAGTAATGGAATGGAATGGAATCAACCCCAATGCAATGGAGTGGAATGGAATGGAATGGAATCAAGTCGAATGGAATGGAATGGAATGGAATGGAATGGAATGGAATGGAATGGAATCAACCCAAATGGAATGGACTGGAAAAGAATGGAATGGAATGGAATCAACCCGAATGGAATGGAATGAAATGGAATGAAATGGAATGCAATGAACCCGAATGCAGTGGTATGGAATGGAATGGAATCAACCCGAATGGAATGGAATGGAATGGAATGGAATGGAATGGAATGGAATGGAATGGAATGGAATCAACCCGAATGGAATAGAATGGAAAGGAACGGAATGGAATGGAATGGAATCAACCCAAATGGAATGGAATGGAATGGAATGGAATGGAATGCAATGGAATGTAATGGAATGGAATGGAATAAACCCGAATGGAATTTAATGGAATACAACGGAATGGATTGGAATGAATCAACCGGAATGGAATGGAAGGGAATGGATTGGAATGGAATGGAATGGAATGGAATTTAGTGGAATCAACCCGAATGGAATATAATGGAATGGAATGGAATGGAATGGAATGGAATCAACCTGAATGGAATGCAAAGGAATGGAATGGAATGGAATGGAATCAATCCGAGTGGAATGGAATGGAATGGAATGGAATGGAATCAACCCAAAAGGAATGGAATGGAACGGAATGGAATGGAATGGAATGGAATGGAATGGAATCAACACGAATGGAAAAGAATGGAATGGAGTGGAATGGAGTGGAATTGAATGGAATGGAATGGAATTGAATCAACCCGAATGGAATGGAATGGAATGGAATGGAATGGATTGGAAAGGAATGGAATCAACCAGAATGGAATATAATGGAATGGAATGGAGTGGAATGGAATGGAATGGAATGGAATCAACCTGAATGGAATGCAATGGAATGGAATGTAATGGAATGGAATCAATCCGAATGGAATAGAATGGAATGAAATGGAATGGAATGGAATGCAATGGAAAGGAATGAAATGGAATGGATTCAATCCAAATGGAATGGAATTGAATGGAATGGAATAAACCGGAATGGAATGGATTGGAATAGAATGGAATGGTTGGAAAGAATCAACAGGAATGGAATGGAATGGAATGAAATGGAATGGAATGGAATTCAATGGAATGGAATGGAATGGCATGGAATGGAATGGAATCAACCCGAAAGGAATGGAATGGAATGAAATGGAATGGAATGGAATCAACCCGAATGGAATGGAATGGAATGGCATGGAATGGAATGGAATGGAATGGAATGGAATGGAATGGAATGGAATCAACCCGAATGGAATGGAATGGCATGGAATGGCGTGGAATGGAATCAACCCGAAAGGCATGGAAAGGAATGGAATGGAATGGAATGGAATCAACTGGAATGGAATGGAATGGAATGGAATCGAAACGAACGGAATCAACCCGAATGGAATGGAATGGAATGGAATGGAATGCCATCAACACGAATGGAATGGAATGGAATGGAATGGAATGGAATCATCCCGAATGGAATGCAATGGAATGAAATTTAATGGAATGGAATCAACTGGAATGGAATGGAATGGAATCGAATGGAATGGAATGGAATGGAATGGAATGCAATCAACCCGAATGGAATGGAATGGAATGGAATGGAAGGGAATGGAATGGAAGGGAATCAACCCTAAAGGAATGGAATGAAATGAAATGGAATGGAATGGAATGGAATGGAATGGAATGGAATGGAATGGAATGGAATGGAATCAACCCGAATGGAATAGAGTGGAATGGAATGGAATGGAATGGAATGGCATAGAATTGAATCAACCCGAATGGTATGGAATGGAATGGAATGGAATGGAATCAATCGGAATGTAATGGAATGGAATGGAATGGAATGGAATCAACCCGAATGGAATGGAATGGAATGGAATGGAATGGAATGGAATGGAATGGAATGGAATCAACCCGAATGGAATGGAATGGAATGGAATGGAATGGAATGGAATGGAATGGAATGGAATGGAATCAACCCAAATGGAATGGAATGGAATAGAATGCAATGGAATGGAATGGAATGGGATGGAATAAACCCGAATGAAATGGAATGGAACGGAATGGAAAGGAATGGCATGGAATGGAATGGAATGGCGTGGAATAGAATCAACCCGAAAGGCATGGAATGGAATGCAATCGAATGGAATGGAATCAACTGGAATGGAATGGAATGGAATGGAATGGAATGGAATGGCACGGAATCAACCCGAATGGAATGGAATGGAATGGAATGGAATGCCATCAACACGAAAAAAATGGAATGGAATGGAATCAACCAGAATGGAATGCAATGGAATGCAATGGAATGGAATGGAATGGAATGGAATGGAATGGAATGGAAAGGAATCAACCCAAATGGAATGGAATGGAATGGAATGGAATGGAAAGGCATAGAATGGAATCAACCCGAATGGTATGGAATGGAATGGAAAGGAATGGAGTGGAATCAATCGGAATGGAATGGAATGGAATGGAATCAACCCGAATGGAATGGAATGGAATGGAATGGAAAGGAATGGAATGGAATCAACCCGAATGGAATGGAATGGAGTGGAATGGAATGGAATGGAATAGAATCAAACCGAATGGAATGGAATAGAATGGAATCAACCCGAACGCAATGGAAAGGAATGGAATGGAATTGAATGGAATCAACCCGAACGCAATGGAAAAAATGGAATGGAATGGAATGGAATCGAATGGAATGGAATCAAATCGAATGGAATGGAATGGAATGGAAAGGAATCAACCCAAATGGAATGGAATGGAATGGAATGAAATGGAATGGAATGGAATGAAATGGAATGGATTGGGATGGGATGGAATGTAATGGAATCAACCGGAATGGAATGGAATGGAATGGAATGGAATGGAATCAACTGGAATGGAATGGAATGGAATGGAATGGACTGCAATGGAATCAACCTGAATGGGATGGAATGGAATGAAATGGAACGGAATGGAATCAACAGGAATCGAGTTAAATGGAATGGAATGCAAGGGAATGGAATAGAATCAAACATAACAGAATGGAATAGAGTGGAATAGAATGGAATCAACCCGAATGCAATGGAACGTTATGGAATGGAATGGAACGGAATGGATTGGAATGGAACGGAATCAACCCGAATGGAATGGAATTGAATGGATTGGAATGGAGTGGAATTGAATCAAACCGAATGGAATGGAGTGGAATGGAATGGAATCAACCGAAATGGCGTGGAATGGAATGAAATGGAACGGAATGGAATTAACCGGAATGGAATGGAATGGAATGGAAAGGAATCAACCCAAATGGAATGGAATGGAATGGAATGGAATGGAAAGGCATAGAATGGAATCAACCCGAATGGTATGGAATGGAATGGAAAGGAATGGAGTGGAATCAATCGGAATGGAATGGAATGGAATGGAATCAACCCGAATGGAATGGACTGGACTGGAATGGAATGGAATGGGATGCAATGGAATGGAATGGAATGGAATAGAATGAAATGGAATGGAATGGAATATAATGGAATGGAAGGGAATGGAATGGAAGCAACCCAAATGGAATGGAATGGAATGGAATGGAACTGAATGGAATGGAATGGAATGGAATGGAATGGAATAAACCCGAATGGAATGGAATGGAACGGAATGGAAATGAATGGAATGGAATGGAATGGAATGGAATCAACCCGAAAGGAAAAGAATGGAATGGAATGGAATGGAATGGAATCAACCCGAATGGAATGTAATGGAACGGAATGGAATGGAATGGAATGGATTGGAATGGAATCAACCCGAATGGAATGGAATGGAATGGAATGGAATGGAATGGAATGGAATGGAATGCAATCAACCCGAATGGAATGGAAAGGAATGGAATGGAATCAACCAGAATGGAATGCAATGGAATGGAATGGAATGGAATCAACCCGAATGGAATGGACTGGAATGGAATGGAATGGAATGGAATGCAATGGAATGGAATAGAATGGAATAGAATGGAATGGAAAGGAATGGAATGGAAGAAACCCAAATGGAATGGAATGGAATGGAATGGAATGGAATGGAATGGAATGGAATAAACCAGAATGGAATAGAATGGAATGGATTGGAATGGAATCAAGCGGAATGGAATTGAATGGAATGAAATTCAATGGAATGCAATTAACCAGAATGGAATGGAATGGAATGGAATAGAATCAATCCGAATGGAATGGAATGGAATGAAATGGAATGCAATGGAATGGAATCAAGCCGAATGCAATGGAATGGTATGGAATGGAATGGAATGGAATGGAATGGAATGGAATGGAATCAAGCCGAATGCAATGGAATGGAATGGAATGGAATGGAATGGAATGGAATGGAATGGAATGGAATGATATGGTATCAACTGGAATAGAATGGAATGTAATGGATTGGAATGGAATGGAATGGAATGGAATGGAATGGAATCAACCAGAATGGAATGGAATGGAATGGAATGGAATGGAATGGAATGGAATCAACCCGAAAGGAATGGAATGGAATGGAATGGAATAGAATGGAATGGAATGGAATGGAGTAGAATGGACTGGAAAGGAATGAAATGGAATGGAATGGAATGGAATGGAATGGAATCAACCTGAATGGAATGGAATGGAATGGAATCAACCCGAATGGAATGGAATGGAATGGAAGGGAAAGGAATGGAATGGAATCAACCTGAATGAAATGGAATGGAATGGAATGGAATGGAATCACCAGAATGGAATGGAGTGGAATGGAATGGATTGGAATGGAATCGAATGGAATGGAATCAACCCTAATGGAATGGAATGGAATGGAATGGATTGGAATGGAATGGAATGGAATGGAATCAACCCAAAAGCGATGGAATGGAATGGAATGGAATGGAATGGAATGGAATGGAATGGAATCAACCCGAATAGAATGGAATGGAATCGAATGGCATGTAGTGGAATCAAACCGAAAAGCATGGAATGGAATGGAATGGAATCAAGGCGAATGCAATGGAATGGAATGGAATGCAATGGAATAGAATGGAATCAACCCGAAAGGAATGGAATGGAATGGAACGGAATGGAAGGGAAACAAATGGAATGGAATCAACCTGAATGAAATGGAATGGAATGGAATGGAATGGAATCACCAGAATGGAATGGAGTGGAATGGATTGGAATGGAAATGAATCAACCTGAATGGAATGGAATGGAATGGAGTGGAAAGGAATGGAATCAAACCAAATGGAATGGAATGGAATGGAATGGAATGGAATAGAATCAAATGGAATGGAATGGAATGGAGTGGAATAGAATGGAATCAACCCGAATGCAATGGAATGGAATGGAATGGAATGGAATGGAATGGAATGGAATGGAATGGAGTGGAATGGAATGGAATGGAATCAACACGAATGGCATGGAATGGATTGGAATGGAATGGAATGGAAAGGAAAGGAATGGAATGGAATAAACTTGAATGGAATGGAATGGAATCAATCCGAATGGAAAGGAATGGTATGGATTGGAATGGAATGGAATAGAATTGAATCAACCCTAATGGAGTGGAATGGAATGGAATGGAAAGGAATGGAATGGAATCAACCCGAATGGAATGGAATGGAATGGAATGGAATGGAATGGAATCAACACAAATGGACTGGAATGGAATGGAATGGAATAGAATCAACCCGAATGGAATGGAATCGAATGGAATGGCGTGGAATCAACCCCAATGAAATGGAATGGAATGGATTGGAATGGAATGGAATGGAATGGATTGGAATGGAATGGAATGAAATGGAATCAACCCTAATGGAATGGAATGGATTGGAATGGAATGGAATGGAATGGAATGGAATCAACCCGAAAGGAATGGAATGGAATGGAATGGAATGGAATGAAATGGAATGGAATGGAATCAACCCGAATGCAATGGAATGGAATGGAAAGGAATGGTATGGTGTGGTATCAACTGGAATGGAATGGAATGGAATGGATTGGAATGGAATGGAATGGAATGGATCGGAATGGAATGGAATGGAATGGAATGGAATTGAATGGAAACAACCCGAAAGGAATGGAATGGAATGAAATGGACTGGAATGGAATGGAATGGAATGGAATGGAATGGAATCAACCAGAATGGAATGGAATGGAATCAACCCGAATGGAATGGAATGGAATGGAATGGAATGGCATGGAGTGGAATCAACCCGAAAGGCATGGAATGCAATGGAATGGAATGGAATCAAGGCGAATGCAATGGAATGGAATGGAATGGAATGGAATGGAATGGAATCAACCCGAATGGAATGGAATGGAATTGAATGGAATGGAATGGAATGGAATGGAATGGAATGGAATGGAATGGAATGGAATGGAATCAACGCGAATGGAATGGAATGGAATGGAAACAACCCGAATGGAATGGAATGGAATGGATTGGAATGGAATGGAATTGAATGGAATCAACCCAAATGGAATGGAATGGAATGGAATGGAATGGAATCAATTCAAATGGAATGGAATGGAATGGAGTGGAATTGAATCAACACAAATGGACTGGAATGGAATGGAATGGAATAGAATCAACACGAATGGAGTGGGATGGCATGCAATGGCATGGAATCAACCCGAATGGAATGGAATGGCATGGAATCAACCCAAATGAAATGGAATGGAATGGATTGGAATGGAATGGAATGGAAAGGAATGGAATGGAATGGAATCATCCCGAGTGGAATGGAATGGAATGGAATGGAATGGAATGGAATGAATTCGAATGGAATGGAATGGAATGGAATCAACCCTAATGGAATGGAATGGAATGGAATGGAATGGAATGGAATGGAATGGAATGGAATCAACCCAAAAGCAATGGAATGGAATGGAATGGAATGGAATGGAATGGAATGGAATGAAATGGAATGGAATGGAATCAACCCGAATGGAATGGAATAGAATGGAATGGATTGGAATGGAATCAACCTGAATGGAATGGAATGGAATGGAATGGAATGGAGTGGAATTGAATCAAACCGAATGGAATGGAATGGAATGGAATGGAATCAACCCAAATGGCATGGAATGGAATGCAATGGAACGGAATGGATTTAACCGGAATGGAATGGAATGGCATGGAATGGAATGGAATCAACACGAATGGAATGGATTGGAATGGAATGCAATGGAATGGAATCAACCCGAATGGAATGGAATGGAATGGTATGGAATGGAATGGCATGCAATGGAATCAAGCCGAATGGCAAGGAGTGGAATGGAATGGAATCAACACGAATGGAATGGAATGCAATCAACACAAATTGAATGGAATGGAATGGAATGGAATGGAATCAACTGGAATGGAATGGAATGGAATGGAATAAACACAAATGGACTGGAATGGAATGGAATGGACTGCAATGGAATCAACACGAATGGAATGTAATGGAATGAAATGGAACGCAATGGAATCAACCGGAATGGAGTGGAATGGAATGACACGGAATGGAATGGAATAGAATCAAACCGAATGGAATGGAATGGAATGGAATAGAATGGAATCAACCTGAACGCGATGGAAAGGAATGGAATGGAATTGAATGGAATCAACCCAATCGCAATGGAAAAAATGGAATGGAATGGAATGGAATGGAATGGAATCAACCCGAATGGAATGGAGTGGAATGGAATGGAATGGAATCAACCCGAATGGAATGGAATGGAATGGAATGGAATCAACCCGAATGGAATGGAATGAAATGGAATGAAATGGAATGCAATGAACCCGAATGCAGTGGTATGGAATGGAATGGAATCAACCCGAATGGAATGGAATGGAATGGAATGGAATGGAATGGAATGGAATGGAATGGAATGGAATCAACCCGAATGGAATAGAATGGAAAGGAATGGAATGGAATGGAATGGAATCAACCCAAATGGAATGGAATGGAATGGAATGGAATGGAATGGAATGCAATGGAATGTAATGGAATGGAATGGAATAAACCCGAATGGAATTTAATGGAATACAACGGAATGGATTGGAATGAATCAACCGGAATGGAATGGAAGGGAATGGATTGGAATGGAATGGAATGGAATGGAATCTAGTGGAATCAACCCGAATGGAATATAATGGAATGGAATGGAATGGAATGGAATAGAATGGAATGGAATGGAATGGAATGGAAGCAACCCAAATGGAATGGAATGGAATGGAATGGAATGGAATGGAATGGAATAAACCCGAATGGAATAGAATGGAATAGAATGGAATGGATTGGAATGGAATCAAGCGGAATGGAATGGAATGGAATGAAATGGAATGGAATGCAATTAACCAGAATGGAATGGAATGGAATGAAATGGAATAGAATCAATCCAAATGGAATGCCATGGAGTGAAGTGGAATTGAATGGAATGGAATGGAATCAACCCGAATGCAATGGAATGGAATGGAATGGAATGGAAAGAATGGAATGGTATGGTATCAACTGCAATGGAATGGAATGGAATGGATTGGAATGGAATGGAATGGAATGGAATCAACCCGAATGGAATGGAATGGAATGGAATGGCATGGAGTGGAATCAAACAGAAAAGCATGTAATGGAATGGAATGGAATCAACTGGAATGGAATGGAATGGAATGGAATGGAATGGAATGGAATCAAGGCGAATGCAATGGAATGGAATGGAATGGAATGGAATAGAATGGAATCAACCCGAATGGAATGGAATGGAATGGAACGGAATGGAAGGGAAAGAAATGGAATGGAATCAACTTGAATGAAATGGAATGGAATGGAATGGAATGGAATCACCAGAATGGAATGGAATGGAATGGATTGGAATGGAAAGGAATCAACCTGAATGTAATGGAATGGAATGGATTGGAAAGGAAGGGAATCAAACCAAATGGAACGGAATGGAATGGAATGGAATGGAATGGAATGGAATGGAATGGAATGGAATGGAATGGAATGGAGTGGAATGGAATGGAATGGAATCAACAAGAATGGGCTGGAATGGATTGGAATGGAATGGAAAGGAAAGGAAAGGAATGGAATGGAATCAACCTGAATGGAATGGAATGGAATGGAATCAACCCGAATGGAATGGAATGGTATGGATTGGAATGGAATGGAATGGAACTGAATCAACCCTAATGGAATGGAATGGAATGGAATGGAATGGAATGCAATGGAATGGAATCAACCCGAATGGAATGGAATGGAATGGAATGGAATCAACCAGAATGGAATGGAATGGAAAGGAATGGAATGGAATAGCATGCCATAGAATGGAATCTACCCGAATGGTATGGAATGGAATGGAATGGAATGGAATGGAATCAATCGGAATGGAATGGAATGGAATGGAATGGAATGGAATGGAATGGAATGGAATGGAATGGAATCAACCCGAATGGAATGGAATGGAATGGAATGGAATGAAATGGAATGGAATCAACACGAATGGAATGGAATGGAATGGAATGGAATGGAATGGAATGGAATGGAATGGAATCAACCCAAATGGAATGGAATGGAATGGAATGGAATGGAATGGAATGGAATGGAATCAACCCGAATGGAATGGAATGGAATGGAATGGAATCAACCAGAATGGAATGGAATGGAAAGGAATGGAATGGAATAGCATGGCATAGAATGGAATCAACCCGAATGGTATGGAATGGAATGGAATGGAATGGAATGGAATCAACCAGAATGGAATGGAATGGAAAGGAATGGAATGGAATAGCATGGCATAGAATGGAATCAACCCGAATGGTATGGAATGGAATGGAATGGAATGGAATGGAATCAATCGGAATGGAATGGAATGGAATGGAATCAACACGAAAGGAATGGAATGGAATTAAATGGAATGGAATGGAATGGAATGATATGGAATGGAATGGAATGGAATGGAATGGAATCAACCTGAATGGAATGGAATGGAAGGGAATCAACCCGAATGGAATGGAATGGAATGGAATGGAATGGCTTGGAGTGGAATCAAGCCGAAAGGCATGGAATGGATTGGAATGGAATCAACTGGAATATAATGGAATGGAATGGAATGGAATCAAGGAGAATGCAATGGAATGGAATGCAATGGAATGGAATGGAATGGAATGGAATGGAATGGAAAGGAATCAACCCGAATGGAATGGCATGGAATGGAATGGAATGGAAGGGAAAGGAATCGGATGGAATCAACCTGAATGGATTGGAATGGAATGGAATGGAATAGAATGGAATGGAATCAACCCAAATGGAATGGAATGGAATGGAATGGAATCAACTGGAATGGAACGGAATGAAATGGAATGGATTCGAATGGAATGGAATGTAATGGAATCAACCGGAATGGAATGGAATGGAATGGAATGGAATGCAATGGAATCAACTGTAATGGAATGGAATGGAATGGAATGGACTGCAATGGAATCAACCTGAATGGAATGGAATGGAATGAAATGGTATGGAATGGAATCAACCGGAAGGGAGTTAAATGGAATGGAATACAAAGGAATGGAGTAGAATCAAACAGAACAGAATGGAATGGAGTGGAATAGAATGGAATCAACCCGAATGCAATGGAATGTAATGGAATGGAATGGAACAGAATGGATTGGAATGGAACGGAATCAACCCGAATGGAATGGAATTGAATGGATTGGAATGTAATGGAATGGTATGGAATAGAATCAACCCGAATGGAATGGAATGGAATGGAATCAACCACAATGCAATGGAATGGCATGGAATGGAATGGAATGGAAAGGAATCAACCCGAATGGAATGGAATGGAATGGAATGGAATGGAATGGAATGGCATAGAATGGAATCAACCCGAATGGTATGGAATGGAATGCAATGGAATGGAATGGAATCAATCGGAATGGAATGAAATGGAATGGAATGAAATGGAATGGAATGGAATCAACCCGAATGAAATGGAATGGAATGGAATGGAACCAACACGAACGGAATGGAATGGAATGGAATGGAATGGCATGTAATGGAATCAACCCAAATGGAATGGAATGGAATGGAATGGAACTGAATGGAATGGAATGGAATAAACCCGAATGGAATGGAATGGAACGGAATGGAAAGGAATGGAATGGAATGGAATGGAATGGAATCAACCCGAAAGGAAAAGAATGGAATGGAATGGAGTGGAATGGAATGGAATAAACCCGAATGGAATGGAATGGAACGGAATGGATAGGAATGGAATGGAGTGGAATTGAATCAACACGAATGGAGTGGAATGGATTGGAATTTTATGGAATGGAATGGAATGCAATCAACCCGAATGGAATGGAATGGAATGGAATGGATTCAACCTGAATGGCATGCAATGGAATGGAATGGAATGGAATGGAATGGAATCAACCCGAATGGAATGGACTGGAATGGAATGGAAAGGAATGGAATGCAATGGAATGGAATAGAATGGAATAGAATGGAATGGAATGGAATGGAATGGAATGGAAGCAACCCAAATGGAATGGAATGGAATGGAATGGAATGGAATGGAATAAACCCGAATGGAATAGAATGGAATAGAATGGAATGGATAGGAATGGAATCAAGCGGAATGGAATGGAATGGAATGAAATGCAATGGAATGCAATTAACCAGAATGGAATGGAATGGAATGGAATGGAATAGAATCTATCTGAACGGAATGGAATGGAATGAAATGGAATGGAATGGAATGGAATCAAACCGAATGCAATGGAATGGAATGGAATGGAATGGAATGGAATGGAATGGAATGATATGGTATCAACTGGAATGGAATGGAATGGAATGGAATCAATCCGAATGGAATGGAATGGAATGGAATCAACACGAAAGGAATGGAATGGAATGAAATGGAATGGAATGGAATAAACCGGAAAGGAATGGAATGGAATAGAATGGAATTGATTGGAATGGAATAAACCAGAATGGAATGGAATGGAATGAATAGGAACGGAATGGAATTAACCGGAATGGAATGGAATGGAATGGAATGGAATGGAATGGAATCACCCCGAATGGAATGGAATGGAATGAAATCAACCCGAATGGAATGGAATGGAATGGAATGGCATGGAGAGGAATCAAGCCGAAAGGCATGGAATGGAATGGAATGGAATCAAATGGAATGTAATGTAATGGAATGGAATGGAATGGAATCAAGGCGAATGCAATGGAATGGAATGGAATGGAGTGGAATGGAATGGAATGGAATGGAATGGAATGGAATCAACCCGAATGGAATGGCTTGGAATGGAATGGAATGGAAGGGAAAGGAATGGAATGGAATCAACCTGAATGAAATGGAATGGAATGGAATGGAATGGACTCACCAGAATGGAATGGAATGGAATGGAATGGAATGGAATGGAATGGAATGGAATGGAATCAACCTGAATGTAATGGAATGGAATGGAGTGGAATAGAATGGAATCAACCCGAATGGAATGGAATGGAATGGTATGGAATGGAATGGAATGGAATGGAATGGAATGGAATCAATGCGAATGGAATGGAATGGAATGGAATGGAATGGAATGGAATGGAATCAACCCGAGTGGAATGGAATGGAATGGAATGGAAAGGAATTGAATGGAATCAAACCAAATGGAATGGAATGGAATGGAATGGAATAGAATCAAATGGAATGGAACGGAATGGAGTGGAATAGAATGGTATCAACCCGAATGCAATGGAATGGAATGGAATGGAACGGAATGGAATGGAGTGGAATGGAATGGAATCAACACGGATGGAGTGGAATGGATTGGATTGGAATGGAATGGAATGGAAAGGAATGGAATGGAATCAAACTGAATGGAATGGAATGGAATGGAATCCACCCGAATGGAATGGATTGGAATGGAATGGAATCAAATGGAATCAACCCTAATGGAATGGAATGGAATGGAATGGAATCAAGGCAAATGCAATGGAATGGAATGAAATGGAATGGATTGGAATGGAATGGAATGGAAAGAACGGAATGGAATCAACCTGAATTGAATGGAATGGAATGGAATGGAATCAACCCGAATGGAATGGAATGGAATGGAATGGAATGGAATAGAATGGAATGGAATCAACCCAAATGGAATGGAATGGAATGGAATGGAATGGAATGGAATGGAATGGAATGGAATAAACTGGAGTGGAATGGAATGAAATGGAACGGAATGGAATGGCATGGAATGTAATGGAATCAACCGGAATGGAATGGAATGGAATGGAATGGAAACAACTGGAATGGAATGGAATGGAATGAAATGGACTCTAATGGAATCAACCCGAATGGAAAGGAATGGAATGAAATGGTATCGAATGGAATCAACCGGAATGGAGTTAAATGGAATGGAATACAATGGAATGGAATAGAATCAAACAGAACTGAATGGAATGGAGTGGAATAGAATGGAGTGGATTGGAATGGAATCAACTGGGATGGAAAGGAATGGAATGGAATGAAATGGAGTGGGAAGGAAAGGAATGAAATGGAATGGAATGGAATTAACTCGAATGGAGTGGAATGGAATGCAATGGAATAGAATCAACCCGAATGGAATGGAAAGGAATGGAATGGAATGGAATGGAATCAAGGCAAATGCAATGGAATGGAATGGAATAGAATGGAGTTGAATGGAATGGAATGGAATGGAACGGAATGGAATGGAATCAACCCGAATGGAATGGAATGGAATGGAATGGAATGGAATGGAAAGGAATGGAATGGAATGGAATGGAAAGGAATGGAATGGAATGGAATGAAATGGAATGGAATGGAATAAACCCGAATGGAATGGAATGGAATAGAATGGAATTGATTGGAATGGAATAAACCAGAATTGAATGGAATGGAATGAAATGGAACGGAATGGAATTAACCAGAATGGAATGGAATGGAATGGAATATAATCAACCCGAATGGAATGGAATGGAATGGAATGCAATGGAAAGGAATGGAATGGAAAGGAATGGAATGGAATCAACCCGAATGGAATGTAAGCGTATGGAATTGAAACAACCCATATGGAATGGAATGGAATTGAATGGAATGGAATGGAATAAACCCGAGTGGAATTGAATGGAATTGGATGGAATGGATTGGAATGGAATCAACCGGAATGGAATGGAATGGAATGAAATGGAATGGAATGGAATGGAATTAACCGGAATGGAATGGAATGGAATGGAATGGAATGGAATGGAATAGAATCAACCCGAATGGAATGCAATGGAATGGAATGGAATGGAATGGAATGGAATCAAGGCGAATGCAATGGAATGTAATTGAATGGAATGGAATGGAATGGAATCAAGGCGAATGCAATGGAATGGAATGGAATGAAATGGAATGGAATCAACCCTAATGGAATGGAATGGATTGGAATGGAATGGGATGGCATGGAACGCAATCAACACGAATGGTATGGAATGGAATGGAATTGAATGGAATGGAATCAATCGGAATGGAATGGAATGGAATGGAATGCAATGGAATGGAATGGAATGGAATGGAATGCAATGGAATGGAATGGAATCAACCCGAATGGAATGGAATGGAATGGAATTGAATGGAATGGAATGGAATCAACGCAAATTGAATGGAATGGAATGGAATGGAATGGAATGGAATGGAATAAACCCGAATGCAATGGAATGGAATAGAATGGAATGGATTGAAATGGAATCAACGCGAAAGGAATGGAATGGAACGGAATGGAAAGAAATGGAATGGAATGGAATGGAATGGAATGGAATGGAATGGAATCAACCCGAATGGAATGGAATGGAATGGAATGGAATGGAATGGAATGGAATCAACACAAATGGACTGGAATGGAATGGAATGGAATGGAAAGGAATGGAATGGAATGGAATGAAATGGAATAGAATGGAATCAAACCGAATGGAATGGAATGGAATGGAATTGCATGGAATCAACCCGAATGAAATGGAATGGAATAGATTGGAATGGAATGGAATGAAAAGGAATGGAATGGAATCAACCCGAGTGGAATGGATTGGAATGGATTGGAATGGAATGGAATGGAATGGAATCAACTCTAACTGAATGGAATGGAATGGAATGGAATCAACCCAAAAGGAATAGAATGGAATGATATGGAATGGAAAGGAATGGAATGGAATGGAATGGAATCAACCCGAATGGAATGGAATGGAATGGAATGGAATGAAATGGCATGGAATGCAAGCAACACGAATGGTATGGAATGGAATGGAAATGAATGGAATGGAATCAATCGGAATGGAATGGAATGGAATGGAATGGAATGGAATGCAATGGAATGGAATGGAATCAACCCGAATGGAATGGAATGGAATGGAATAAACCCGAATGCAATGGAATGGAATAGAATGGAATGGATTGGAATGGAATGAACCCGAAAGGAATGGAATGGAACGGAATGGAAAGAAATGGAATGGAATGGAATGGATTGGAATGGAATGAAATCAACCCGAATGGAATGGAATGGAATGGAATGGAATGGAATCAACACAAATGGACTGCAATGGAATGGAATGGAATAGAATCAACCCGAATGGAGTGGAATGGAATGGAATGGCATGGAATCAACCCGAGTGAAATGGAATGGAATGGATTGGAACGGAATGGAATGGAATGGAATCAACCCTAACGGAATGGAATGGAATGGAATGGAATCAACCCAAAAGGATTGGAATGGAATGGTATGGGTTGGAATGAAATGGAATGGAATGTAATGGAATGGAATCAACCCGAATGGAATGGAATGGAATGGAATGGATTGGAATGGAATCAACCCGAATGGAATGGAATGGAATGGATTGGAGTGGAATGGAATGTTATGGAATAGAATCAACCCGAATGGAATGGAATGGGATGGAATCAACCAGAATGCAATGGAATGTAATGTAATGTAATGGAATGGAATGGAATGGAATGGAATCAACCCGAATGGAATGGAATGGAATGGAATGGAATGGAAAGGAGTGGAATGGAATGGAATGAAATGGAATGGAATGGAATAAACCCGAATGGAATGGAAGGGAATAGAATGGAATTGATTGGAATGGAATAAACCAGAATGGAATGGAACGGAATGAAATGGAACGGAATGCAATTAACCGCAATGGAATGGAATGGAATGGAATGGAATGGAATGAAATGGAATATAATCAACCCGAATGGAATGGAATGTAATGGAATGGAATCAACCCGAATGGAATGGAATGGAATGGAATGGAATGGAATGGAAAGGAATGGAATAAACCCGAATGCAATGGAATGGAATAGAATGGAATGGATTGGAAAGGAATTAACCCGAAAGGAATGCAATGGAATGGAATGGAAAGGAATGGAATGGAATGGAAAGGAATGGAATCAACCCGAATGGAATGGAATGGAATGGAATGGAATGGAATCAACCCGAATGAAATGGAATGGAACGGATTGGAATGGAATGGAATGGAAAGGAATGGAATGGATTGGAATGGAATGGAATGGAATGGAATGGAATCAACCCTAATGGAATGGAATGGAATGGAATGGAATCAACCCAAAAGGAATGGAATGAAATGGAATGGAATGGAATGGAATGGAATGAAATGGAATGGAATGGAAAGGAATCAACCCGAATGCAATGGAATGGAATGGAATGATATGGTATCAACTGGAATGGAATGGAATGGAATGGATTGGAATGGAATGGAATGGAATGGAATGGAATCAATCCGAATGGGATGAAATGGAATGGAATAGAATGGAATGGAATGGAATCAACACGAAAGCAATGGAATGGAATGAAATGGAATGGAATGGAATGGAATGGAATGAAACAGAACGGAATGGAAGGGAATGCAATGGAATGGAATGGAATGGAATCAACCTGAATGGAATGGAATGGAATGGAATGGAATGGAATCAACCCGAATGGAATGCAGTGGAATGGAATGGAATGGCATGGAGTGGAATCAAGCCGAAAGGCATGGAATGGAATGGAATGGAATCAACTGGAATGTAATGTAATGGAATGGAATGGAATGGAAAGGAATCAAGGCGAATGCAATGGAATGGAATGGAATGGAATGGAATGGAATGGAATCAACCCGAATGGAAATGAATGGAATGGAATGGAATGGAAAGGAATGGAATGGAATGGAATGAAATGGAATGGAATGGAATAAACACGAATGGAATGGAATGGAATAGAATGGAATTGATTGGAATGGAATAAACCAGAATGGAATGGAATGGAATGAAATGGAACGGAATGGAATTAACCAGAATGGAATGGAATGGAATGAAATTGAATGGAATGGAATTAACCAGAATGGAATGGAATGGAATGGAATATAATCAACCCGAATGGAATGGAATGGAATGGAAAGCAATGGAAAGGAATGGAATGGAAAGGAATGGAATGGAATCAACCTGAATGGAATGGAATCGTATGGAATTGAAACAACACATATGGAATGGAATGGAATGGAATGGAATGGAATAATCCCGAGTGGAATTGAATGGAATAGGATGGAATGGATTGGAATGGAATCAACCGGAATGGAATGGAATGGAATGGAATGAAATGGAATGGAATGGAATGGAATTAAGCGGAATGGAATGGAATGGAATGGAATGGAATAGAATCAACCCGAATGGAATGGAATGGAATGGAATGGAATCAAGGCGAATGCAATGGAATGTAATTTAATGGAATGGAATGGAATGGAATCAAGGCGAATGCAATGGAATGGAATGGAATGGAATGGAATGGAATCAACCCTAATGGAATGGAATGGAATGGAATGGAATGGGATGGCATGGAATGCAATCAACACGAATGGTATGGAATGGAATGGAATTGAATGGAATGGAATCAATCGGAATGGAATGGAATGGAATGGAATGCAATGGAATGGAATGGAATCAACCCGAATGGAATGGAATGGAATGGAATGGAATGGGATGGCATGCAATGCAATCAACACGAATGGTATGGAATGGAATGGAATTGAATGGAATGGAATCAATCGCAATGGAATGGAATGGAATGGAATGCAATGGAATGGAATGGAATCAACCCGAATGGAATGGAATGGAATGGAATTGAATATAATGGAATGGAATCAACGCAAATTGAATGGAATGGAATGGAATGGAATGGAATAAACCCGAATGCAATGGAATGGAATAGAATGGAATGGATTGAAATGGAATCAACGCGAAAGGAATGGAATGGAACGGAATGGCAAGAAATGGAATGGAATGGAATGGAATGGAATGGAATGGAATGGAATGGAATGGAATCAACCCGAATGGAATGGAATGGAATGGAATGGAATGGAGTCAACACAAATGGACTGGAATGGAATGGAATGGAATAGAATCAACCCGAATGGAATGGAATGGAATGGAATTGCATGGAATCAACCCGAATGAAATGGAATGGAATAGATTGGAATGGAATGGAATGGAAAGGAATGGAATGGAATCAACCCGAGTGGAATGGAATGGAATGGATTGGAATGGAATGGAATGGAATGGAATCAACCCTAACGGAATGGAATGGAATGGAATGGAATCAACCCAAAAGGAATAGAATGGAATGATATGGAATGGAATGGAATGGAATGGAATGGAATGGAATGGAATCAACCCGAATGGAATGGAATGGAATGGAATGGAATGGAATGGAATGGCATGGAATGCAAGCAACACGAATGGTATGGAATGGAATGGAAATGAATGGAATGGAATCAATCGGAATGGAATGGAGTGGAATGGAATGCAATGGAATGGAATGGAATCAACCCGAATGGAATGGAATGGAATGGAATAAACCCGAATGCAATGGAATGGAATAGAATGGAATGGATTGGAATGGAATCAACCCGAAAGGAATGGAATGGAACGGAATGGAAAGAAATGGAATGGAATGGAATGGATTGGAATCAACCCGAATGGAATGGAATGGAATGGAATGGAATGGAATGGAATCAACACAAATGGACTGGAATGGAATGGAATGGAATAGAATCAACCCGTATGGAATGGAATGGAATGGAATGGCATGGAATCAACCCGAATGAAAAGGAATGGAATAGAATGAAATTGATTGGAATGGAATTAACCGGAATGGAATGGAATGGAATGGAATGGAATGGAATATAATCAACCCGAATGGAATGGAATGGAATGGAATGGAATCAACCCGAATGGAATGGAATGGAATGGAATGGAATCAACCCAAAAGGAATGGAATGGAATGATATGGAATGGAATGGAATGGAATGGAATGGAATGGAATCAACCCGAATGGAATGGAATGGAATGGATTGGAATGGAGTCAACCCGAATGGAATGGAATGGAATGGAATGGAATGGCATGGAGTGGAATCAACCCGAAAGGAATGGAATGGAATGGAATGGAATCAACTGGAATGTAATGTTATTGAGTGGAATGGAATGGAATGGAATGGAATGGAATGTAATCAATGCGAATGCAATGGAATGGAATGGAATGGAATGGAATGGAATGGAATGGAATGGAATCAAACCGAATGAAATGAAATGGAATGGAATGGAATGGAATGGAGTCAACACAAATGGACTGGAATGGAATGGAATGGAATAGAATCAACCCGAATGGAATGGAATGGAATGGAATTGCATGGAATCAACCCGAATGAAATGGAATGGAATAGATTGGAATGGAATGGAATGGAAAGGAATGGAATGGAATCAACCCGAGTGGAATGGAATGGAATGGATTGGAATGGAATGGAATGGAATGGAATCAACCCTAACGGAATGGAATGGAATGGAATGGAATCAACCCAAAAGGAATAGAATGGAATGATATGGAATGGAATGGAATGGAATGGAATGGAATGGAATGGAATGGAATCAACCCGAATGGAATGGAATGGAATGGAATGGAATGGAATGGAATGGCATGGAATGCAAGCAACACGAATGGTATGGAATGGAATGGAAATGAATGGAATGGAATCAATCGGAATGGAATGGAGTGGAATGGAATGCAATGGAATGGAATGGAATCAACCCGAATGGAATGGAATGGAATGGAATAAACCCGAATGCAATGGAATAGAATAGAATGGAATGGATTGGAATGGAATCAACCCGAAAGGAATGGAATGGAACGGAATGGAAAGAAATGGAATGGAATGGAATGGAATGGAATCAACCCGAATGGAATGGAATGGAATGGAATGGAATGGAATGGAATGGAATCAACACAAATGGACTGGAATGGAATGGAATGGAATAGAATCAACCCGTATGGAATGGAATGGAATGGAATGGCATGGAATCAACCCGAATGAAAAGGAATGGAATAGAATGAAATTGATTGGAATGGAATTAACCGGAATGGAATGGAATGGAATGGAATGGAATGGAATATAATCAACCCGAATGGAATGGAATGGAATGGAATGGAATCAACCTGAATGGAATGCAATGGAATGGAATGGAATGGAATGGAATAGAATGGAATGGAATGGAATGGAATGGAAGCAACCCAAATGGAATGGAATGGAATGAAATGGAACGGAATGGAATCAAGCGGAATGGAGTTAAATGGAATGGAATGCAATGGAATGGAATAGAATCAAACAGAACAGAATGGAATGGAGTGGAATAGAATGGAATCAACCCGAATGCAAAGGAATGTAATGGAATGGAATGGAACAGAATGGATTGGAATGGAACGGAATCAACCCGAGTGGAATGGAATGGAATGGAATGGAATTGAATCAACACAAATGGACTGGAATGGAATGGAATGCAATAGAATCAACCCGAATGGAATGTAATGTAATGGAATGGAATGGAATGGAATGGAATCAACCCGAATGGAATGGAATGGAACGGAATGGAATGGAATGGAATGGAGTGGAATGGAATCAACCTGCATGGAATGGAATGGAATGGAATAGAATGGAATGGAATGGAATGCAATCAAACCGAATGGAATGGTATGGAACGGAATGGAATGGAATGGAATCAACCTGAATGAAATGCAATGGAATGGAATGGAATGGAATGGAATAGAATGGAATGGAATGGAATGGAATGGAAGCAACCCAAATGGAATGGAATGGAATGGAATGGAATGGAATGGAATGGAATAAACCCGAATGGAATAGAATGGAATAGAATGGAATGGATTGGAATGGAATCAAGCGGAATGGAATGGAATGGACTGAAATGGAATGGAATGCAATTAACCAGAATGGAATGGAATGGAATGAAATGGAATAGAATCAATCCAAATGGAATGCCATGGAGTGAAGTGGAATTGAATGGAATGGAATGGAATCAACCCGAATGCAATGGAATGGAATGGAATGGAATGGAAAGAATGGAATTGTATGGTATCAACTGCAATGGAATGGAATGGAATGGATTGGAATGGAATGGAATGGAATGGAATCAACCCGAATGGAATGGAATGGAATGGAATGGCATGGAGTGGAATCAAACAGAAAAGCATGGAATGGAATGGAATGGAATCAACTGGAATGGAATGGAATGGAATGGAATGGAATGGAATCAAGGCGAATGCAATGGAATGGAATGGAATGGAATGGAATAGAATGGAATCAACACGAATGGAATGGAATGGAATGGAACGGAATGGAAGGGAAAGAAATGGAATGGAATCAACTTGAATGAAATGGAATGGAATGGAATGGAATGGAATCACCAGAATGGAATGGAATGGAATGGATTTGAATGGAAAGGAATCAACCTGAATGTAATGGAATGGAATGGATTGGAAAGGAAGGGAATCAAACCAAATGGAACGGAATGGAATGGAATGGAACAGAATCAAAAGGAATGGAATGGAATGGAGTGGAATAGAATGGAATCAACCCTAATGCAATGGAATGGAATGGAATGGAATGGAATGGAATGGAATGGAATGGAGTGGAATGGAATGGAATGGAATCAACAAGAATGGGCTGGAATGGATTGGAATGGAATGGAAAGGAAAGGAAAGGAATGGAATGGAATCAACCTGAATGGAATGGAATGGAATGGAATCAACCCGAATGGAATGGAATGGTATGGATTGGAATGGAATGGAATGGAATTGAATCAACCCTAATGGAATGGAATGGAATGGAATGGAATGGAATGGAATGGAATGGAATCAACCCGAATGGAATGGAATGGAATGGAATGGAATCAACCAGAATGGAATGGAATGGAAAGGAATGGAATGGAATAGCATGGCATAGAATGGAATCAACCCGAATGGTATGGAATGGAATGGAATGGAATGGAATGGAATCAATCGGAATGGAATGGAATGGAATCAACCCGAATTGAATGGAATGGAATGGAATGGAATGAAATGGAATGGAATCAACACGAATGGAATGGAATGGAATGGAATGGAATGCAATGGAATCAACCCAAATGGAATGGAATGGAATGGAATGGAATGGAATGGAATGGAATCAACCCGAATGGAATGGAATGGAATGGAATGGAATCAACCAGAATGGAATGGAATGGAAAGGAATGGAATGGAATAGCATGGCATAGAATGGAATCAACCCGAATGGTATGGAATGGAATGGAATGGAATGGAATGGAATCAATCGGAATGGAATGGAATGGAATGGAATGGAATCAACCCGAATTGAATGGAATGGAATGGAATGGAATGAAATGGAATGGAATCAACACGAATGGAATGGAATGGAATGGAATGGAATGGAATGGAATCAACCCAAATGGAATGGAATGGAATGGAATGGAATGGAATGGAATGGAATCAACCCGAATGGAATGGAATGGAATGGAATGGAATCAACCAGAATGGAATGGAATGGAAAGGAATGGAATGGAATAGCATGGCATAGAATGGAATCAACCCGAATGGTATGGAATGGAATGGAATGGAATGGAATGGAATCAATCGGAATGGAATGGAATGGAATGGAATGGAATGGAATGGAATGGAATGGAATCAACCCGAATGGAATGGAATGGAACGGAATGGAATGAAATGGAATGGAATCAACACGAATGGAACGGAATGGAATGGAATGGAATCAACCAAAATGGAATGGAATGGAATGGAATGGAATGGAAGAAAGCAGAATGGAATAGCATGGAACGGAATGGAAAGCAATGGAATGGAATGGAAGAAAGCAGAATGGAATAGCATGGAACGGAATGGAAAGCAATGGAATGGAATGGAATGGAATCAACCCGAAGGAAAAGAATGGAATGGAATGGAAAGGAATGGAATGGAATGGAATCAACGCTAATGGAATGGAATGGAACGGAATGGAATGGAACGGAATGGTGTGGAATGGAATCAACCCGAATGGAATGGAATGGAATGGAATGGAATGGAATGGAACGCAATCAACCCGAATGGAATGCAATGGAATCAACCTGAATGGAATGTAATGGAATGGAATGGAATGGAATGGAGTCAACCCGAATGGAATGGACTGGAAAGGAATGGAATGGAATGGAATGCAATGGAATGGAATGGAATGGAATATAATGGAATGGAAAGGAATGGAATGGAAGCAACCCAAATGGAATGGAATGGAATGGAATGGAATGGAATGGAATGGAATGGAATGAATTGGAATGGAATGGAATAAATCCGAATGGAATAGAAAGGAATAGAATGGAATGGATTGAAATGGAATCAAGCGGAATGGAATGGAATGAAATGGAATGGAATGCAGTTAACCAGAATGGAATGGAATGGAATGGAATAGAATCAATCCGAATGGAATGGAATGGAAAGAAATGGAATGGAAGGGAATGGAATCAACCCGAATGCAATGGAATGGAATGGAACGGAATGGAATGGAATGGTATGGTATCAACTGGAATGAAATGGAATGGAATGAATTGGAATGGAATGGAATGGAATCAACCCGAAAGGAATGGAATGCAATGAAATGGAATGGAATGGAATGGAATGGGATGGAATCAACCTGAATGGAATGGAATGGAGTGGAATGGAAAGGAATCAATCCGAATGGAATGGAATGGAATGGAATGGAATGGCATGGAGTGGAAACAAGCCGAAAGGCATGGAATGGAATGGAATCACCTGGAATGTAATGTAATGGAATGGAATGGAATGGAATGGAATGGAATCAAGGCGAATGCAATGGAATGGAATGGAATGGAATGGAATGGAATGGAATCAACCCGAATGGAATGGAATGGAATGGAATGGAATGGAAGGGAAAGGAATGGAATGGAATCAACCTCAATGAAATGGAATGGAATGGAATGGAACGGAATGGAATGGAATGGAATGGAGTGGAATGGAATCAACCCGAATGGAATGGAATGGAATGGAATGGAATGGAATGGAATGGAATGGAATCAACACGAATGGAATGCAATGGAATCAACCTGAATGGAATGCAATGGAATGGAATGGAATGGAATGGAATCAACCCGAATGGAATGGACTGGAATGGAATGGAATGGAATGGAATGCAATGGAATGGAATGGAAAGGAATGGAATAGAATGGAATGGAATGGAATGGAATGGAATCAACCCGAATGGAATGGACTGGAATGGAATGGACTGGAATGGAATGCAATCAACACGAATGGAATGCAATGGAATCAACCTGAATGGAATGCAATGGAATGGAATGGAATGGAATGGAATCAACCCGAATGGAATGGACTGGAATGGAATGGACTGGAATGGAATGGAATGGAATGGAATGCAATGGAATGGAATGGAAAGGAAAGGAATAGAATAGAATGGAATAGAATGGAATGGATTGGAATGGAATCAAGCGCAATGGAATGGTATGGAATGAAATACAATGGAATGCAATTAACCAGAATGGAATGGAATGGAATGAAATAGAATCAAACCGAATGGAATGGAATAGAATGGAATCAATCCGAACGCAATGGAAAGGAATGGAATGGAATTGAATGGAATCAACCCGAACGAAATGGAAAAAATGGAATGGAATGGAATGGAGTCGAATGGAATGGAATCAAATCGAATGCAATGGAATGGAATGGATTGGAATCACCCCGAAAGGAATGGAATGGAACGGAATGGAATGGAATGGAATCAACCGAAATGGAATGGAATGGAATGGAATGGAATGGAATGGAATAAACCCGAATGGAATGGAATGGAATAGAAAGGAATGGATTAGAATGGAATCAATCAGAATGGAATGGAATGGAATGAAATGGAAAGGAATGGAATTAACCGGAATGGAATGGAATGGAATGGAAACAATCCGTATGGAATGGAAAGTAATGGAGTGGAATTGAATGGAATGGAATCAACCCGAATGGAATGGATTGCAATGAAATGGAATGGAATGGAATCAACCCGAATGGAATGGAATGGTATGGAACTGAAGCAAACCAAATGGAATGGAATGGAGTGGAATGGAATTGAATGGAATGGAATGGAATGGAATGGTATAAACACGAATGGAATGGAATGGAATAGAATGGAATGGATTGGAATGGAATCAACCGGGATGGAAAGGAATGGAATGGAATGAAATGGAATGGGATGGAAAGGAAGGAAATGGAATGGAATGGAATTAACCCGAATGGAATGGAATGGAATAGAATCAACCCGAATGGAATGGAAAGGAATGGAATGGAATGGAATGCAATTAAGGCAAATGCAATGGAATGGAATGGAATTGAATGGATTGGAATGGAATGGAATGGAAAGGAACGGAATGGAATCAACCCGAATGGAATGGAATGGATTGGAATGGAATCAACCCCAATGGAATGGAATGGAATGGAATAGAATGGAATGGAATCAACCCGAATGGAATGGAATAGAATGGAATGGAATGGAATCAACTGGAATGGAATGGAATGAAATGGAATGGATTGGGATGGAATGGAATGTAATGGAATCAACCGGAATGGAATGGAATGGAATGGAATGGAATGGAATCCACTGGAATGGAATGGAATGGAATGGAATGCACTGCAATGGAATCAACCCGAATGGAATGGAATGGAATGAAATGGAACGGAATGGAATCAACAGGAATCGAGTTAAATGGAATGGAATGCAAGGGTATGGAATAGAATCAAACAGAACAGAATGGAATAGAGTGGAATAGAATGGAATCAACCCGAATGCAATGGAACGTTATGGAACGGAATGGAACGGAATGGATTGGAATGGAACGGAATCAACCCGAATGGAATGGAATTGAATGGGTTGGAATGGAGTGGAATTGAATCAAACCGAATGGAATGGAATGGAATGGAATGGAATCAACCCAAATGGCATGGAATGGAATGAAATGGAACGGAATGCAATTAACCGGAATGGAACGGAATGTAATGTAATGGAATGGAATGGAATGGAATCAACCCGAATGGAATGGACTGGAATGGAATGGAATGGAATGGGATGCAATGGAATGGAATGGAATGGAATACAATGGAATGCAATGGAATGGAATATAATGGAATGGAATGGAATGGAATGGAAGTAACCCAAATGGAAAGGAATGGAATGGAATGGAATGGAACCAACACGAACGGAATGGAATGGAATGGAATGGAATGGAATGGAATGGAATGGAATGGAATAAACCCGAATGGAATGGAATGGAACGGAATGGAAAGGAATGGAAAGGAATGGAATGGCATGGAATCAACCCGAGTGAAATGGAATGGAATGGATTGGAATGGAATGGAATGGAATGGAATCAACCCTAACGGAATGGAATGGAATGGAATGGAATCAACCCAAAAGGATTGGAATGGAATGGTATGGGTTGGAATGAAATGGAATGGAATGTAATGGAATGGAATCAACCCGAATGGAATGGAATGGAATGGAATGGATTGGAATGGAATCAACCCGAATGGAATGGAATGGAATGGATTGGAGTGGAATGGAATGTTATGGAATAGAATCAACCCGAATGGAATGGAATGGGATGGAATCAACCAGAATGCAATGGAATGTAATGTAATGGAATGGAATGGAATGGAATGGAATGGAATCAACCCGAATGGAATGGAATGGAATGGAATGGAATGGAAAGGAGTGGAATGGAATGGAATGAAATGGAATGAAATGGAATAAACCCGAATGGAATGGAAGGGAATAGAATGGAATTGATTGGAATGGAATAAACCAGAATGGAATGGAACGGAATGAAATGGAACGGAATGCAATTAACCGCAATGGAATGGAATGGAATGGAATGGAATGGAATGAAATGGAATATAATCAACCCGATTGGAATGGAATGTAATGGAATGGAATCAACCCGAATGGAATGGAATGGAATGGAATGGAATGGAATGGAAAGGAATGGAATAAACCCGAATGCAATGGAATGGAATAGAATGGAATGGATTGGAAAGGAATTAACCCGAAAGGAATGCAATGGAATGGAATGGAAAGGAATGGAATGGAATGGAAAGGAATGGAATCAACCCGAATGGAATGGAATGGAATGGAATGGAATGGAATCAACCCGAATGAAATGGAATGGAACGGATTGGAATGGAATGGAATGGAAAGGAATGGAATGGATTGGAATGGAATGGAATGGAATGGAATGGAATCAACCCTAATGGAATGGAATGGAATGGAATGGAATGGAATCAACCCAAAAGGAATGGAATGAAATGGAATGGAATGGAATGGAATGGAATGAAATGGAATGGAATGGAAAGGAATCAACCCGAATGCAATGGAATGGAATGATATGGTATCAACTGGAATGGAATGGAATGGAATGGATTGGAATGGAATGGAATGGAATGGAATGGAATCAATCCGAATTTGATGAAATGGAATGGAATAGAATGGAATGGAATGGAATCAACACGAAAGCAATGGAATGGAATGAAATGGAATGGAATGGAATGGAATGGAATGAAATAGAACGGAATGGAATGGAATGCAATGGAATGGAATGGAATGGAATCAACCTGAATGGAATGGAATGGAATGGAATGGAATGGAATCAACCCGAATGGAATGCAGTGGAATGGAATGGAATGGCATGGAGTGGAATCAAGCCGAAAGGCATCTAATGGAATGGAATGGAATCAACTGGAATGTAATGTAATGTAATGTAATGGAATGGAATGGAAAGGAATCAAGGCGAATGCAATGGAATGGAATGGAATGGAATGGAATGGAATGGAATGGAATCAACCCGAATGGAAATGAATGGAATGGAATGGAATGGAAAGGAATGGAATGGAATGGAATGAAATGGAATGGAATGGAATAAACACGAATGGAATGGAATGGAATAGAATGGAATTGATTGGAATGGAATAAACCAGAATGGAATGGAATGGAATGAAATGGAACGGAATGGAATTAACCAGAATGGAATGGAATGGAATGAAATGGAACGGAATGGAATTAACCAGAATGGAATGGAATGGAATGGAATATAATCAACCCGAATGGAATGGAATGGAATGGAATGCAATGGAAAGGAATGGAATGGAAAGGAATGGAATGGAATCAACCTGAATGGAATGGAATCGTATGGAATTGAAACATCCCATATGGAATGGAATGGAATGGAATGGAATGGAATAATCCCGAGTGGAATTGAATGGAATAGGATGGAATGGATTGGAATGGAATCAACCGGAATGGAATGGAATGGAATGAAATGGAATGGAATGGAATGGAATTAACCGGAATGGAATGGAATGGAATGGAATGGAATGGAATCAAGGCGAATGCAATGGAATGTAATTTAATGGAATGGAATGGAATGGAATCAAGGCGAATGCAATGGAATGGAATGGAATGAAATGGAATGGAATCAACCCTAATGGAATGGAATGGAATGGAATGGAATGGGATGGCATGGAATGCAATCAACACGAATGGTATGGAATGGAATGGAATTGAATGGAATGGAATCAATCCGAATGGAATGGAATGGAATGGAATGCAAAGGAATGGAATGGAATCAACCCGAATGGAATGGAATGGAATGGAATGGAATGGGATGGCATGGAATGCAATCAACACGAATGGTATGGAATGGAATGGAATTGAATGGAATGGAATCAATCGCAATGGAATGGAATGGAATGGAATGGAATGGAATGGAATGGAATGGAATCAACGCAAATTGAATGGAATGGAATGGAATGGAATGGAATAAACCCGAATGCAATGGAATGGAATAGAATGGAATGGATTGAAATGGAATCAACGCGAAAGGAATGGAATGGAACGGAATGGAAAGAAATGGAATGGAATGGAATGGAATGGAATGGAATGGAATGGAATGGAATGGAATCAACCCGAATGGAATGGAATGGAATGGAATGGAATGGAGTCAACACAAATGGACTGGAATGGAATGGAATGGAATAGAATCAACCCGAATGGAATGGAATGGAATGGAATTGCATGGAATCAACCCGAATGAAATGGAATGGAATAGATTGGAATGGAATGGAATGGAAAGGAATGGAATGGAATCAACCCGAGTGGAATGGAATGGAATGGATTGGAATGGAATGGAATGGAATGGAATCAACCCTAACGGAATGGAATGGAATGGAATGGAATCAACCCAAAAGGAATAGAATGGAATGATATGGAATGGAATGGAATGGAATGGAATGGAATGGAATCAACCCGAATGGAATGGAATGGAATGGAATGGAATGGAATGGAATGGCATGGAATGCAAGCAACACGAATGGTATGGAATGGAATGGAAATGAATGGAATGGAATCAATCGGAATGGAATGGAATGGAATGGAATGCAATGGAATGGAATGGAATCAACCCGAATGGAATGGAATGGAATGGAATAAACCCGAATGCAATGGAATGGAATAGAATGGAATGGATTGGAATGGAATCAACCCGAAAGGAATGGAATGGAACGGAATGGAAAGAAATGGAATGGAATGGAATGGAATGGAATCAACCCGAATGGAATGGAATGGAATGGAATGGAATGGAATGGAATCAACACAAATGGACTGGAATGGAATGGAATGGAATGGAAAGGAATGGAATGGAATGGAATGAAATGGAATGGAATGAAATCAAACCGAATGGAATGGAATGGAATGGAATTGCATGGAATCAACCCGAATGAAATGGAATGGAATAGATTGGAATGGAATGGAATGAAAAGGAATGGAATGGAATCAACCCGAGTGGAATGGAATGGAATGGATTGGAATGGAATGGAATGGAATGGAATCAACCCTAACTGAATGGAATGGAATGGAATGGAATCAACCCAAAAGGAATAGAATGGAATGATATGGAATGGAAAGGAATGGAATGGAATGGAATGGAATCAACCCGAATGGAATGGAATGGAATGGAATGGAATGAAATGGCATGGAATGCAAGCAACACGAATGGTATGGAATGGAATGGAAATGAATGGAATGGAATCAATCGGAATGGAATGGAATGGAATGGAATGGAATGGAATGCAATGGAATGGAATGGGATCAACCCGAATGGAATGGAATGGAATGGAATAAACCCGAATGCAATGGAATGGAATAGAATGGAATGGATTGGAATGGAATGAACCCGAAAGGAATGGAATGGAACGGAATGGAAAGAAATGGAATGGAATGGAATGGATTGGAATGGAATGGAATCAACCCGAATGGAATGGAATGGAATGGAATGGAATCAACACAAATGGACTGGAATGGAATGGAATGGAATAGAATCAACCCGAATGGAGTGGAATGGAATGGAATGGCATGGAATCAACCCGAGTGAAATGGAATGGAATGGATTGGAATGGAATGGAATGGAATGGAATCAACCCTAACGGAATGGAATGGAATGGAATGGAATCAACCCAAAAGGATTGGAATGGAATGATATGGGTTGGAATGAAATGGAATGGAATGTAATGGAATGGAATCAACCCGAATGGAATGGAATGGAATGGAATGGATTGGAATGGAATCAACCCGAATGGAATGGAATGGAATGGATTGGAGTGGAATGGAATGTTATGGAATAGAATCAACCCGAATGGAATGGAATGGGATGGAATCAACCAGAATGCAATGGAATGTAATGTAATGGAATGGAATGGAATGGAATGGAATGGAATCAACCCGAATGGAATGGAATGGAATGGAATGGAATGGAAAGGAGTGGAATGGAATGGAGTGAAATGGAATGGAATGGAATAAACCCGAATGGAATGGAAGGGAATAGAATTGAATTGATTGGAATGGAATAAACCAGAATGGAATGGAACGGAATGAAATGGAACGGAATGCAATTAACCGCAATGGAATGGAATGGAATGGAATGGAATGGAATGAAATGGAATATAATCAACCCGAATGGAATGGAATGTAATGGAATGGAATCAACCCGAATGGAATGGAATGGAATGGAATGGAATGGGATGGCATGGAATGCAATCAACACGAATGGTATGGAATGGAATGGAATTGAATGGAATGGAATCAATCCGAATGGAATGGAATGGAATGGAATGCAAAGGAATGGAATGGAATCAACCCGAATGGAATGGAATGGAATGGAATGGAATGGGATGGCATGGAATGCAATCAACACGAATGGTATGGAATGGAATGGAATTGAATGGAATGGAATCAATCGCAATGGAATGGAATGGAATGGAATGGAATGGAATGGAATGGAATGGAATGGAATGGAATCAACGCAAATTGAATGGAATGGAATGGAATGGAATGGAATAAACCCGAATGCAATGGAATGGAATAGAATGGAATGGATTGAAATGGAATCAACGCGAAAGGAATGGAATGGAACGGAATGGAAAGAAATGGAATGGAATGGAATGGAATGGAATGGAATGGAATGGAATGGAATCAACCCGAATGGAATGGAATGGAATGGAATGGAATGGAGTCAACACAAATGGACTGGAATGGAATGGAATGGAATAGAATCAACCCGAATGGAATGGAATGGAATGGAATTGCATGGAATCAACCCGAATGAAATGGAATGGAATAGATTGGAATGGAATGGAATGGAAAGGAATGGAATGGAATCAACCCGAGTGGAATGGAATGGAATGGATTGGAATGGAATGGAATGGAATGGAATCAACCCTAACGGAATGGAATGGAATGGAATGGAATCAACCCAAAAGGAATAGAATGGAATGATATGGAATGGAATGGAATGGAATGGAATGGAATGGAATCAACCCGAATGGAATGGAATGGAATGGAATGGAATGGAATGGAATGGAATGGCATGGAATGCAAGCAACACGAATGGTATGGAATGGAATGGAAATGAATGGAATGGAATCAATCGGAATGGAATGGAATGGAATGGAATGCAATGGAATGGAATGGAATCAACCCGAATGGAATGGAATGGAATGGAATAAACCCGAATGCAATGGAATGGAATAGAATGGAATGGATTGGAATGGAATCAACCCGAAAGGAATGGAATGGAACGGAATGGAAAGAAATGGAATGGAATGGAATGGAATGGAATCAACCCGAATGGAATGGAATGGAATGGAATGGAATGGAATGGAATCAACACAAATGGACTGGAATGGAATGGAATGGAATGGAAAGGAATGGAATGGAATGGAATGAAATGGAATGGAATGAAATCAAACCGAATGGAATGGAATGGAATGGAATTGCATGGAATCAACCCGAATGAAATGGAATGGAATAGATTGGAATGGAATGGAATGAAAAGGAATGGAATGGAATCAACCCGAGTGGAATGGAATGGAATGAATTGGAATGGAATGGAATGGAATGGAATCAACCCGAATGGAATGGACTGGAATGGAATGGAATGGAATGGGATGCAATGGAATGGAATGGAATGGAATACAATGGAATGCAATGGAATGGAATATAATGGAATGGAATGGAATGGAATGGAAGTAACCCAAATGGAAAGGAATGGAATGGAATGGAATGGAACCAACACGAACGGAATGGAATGGAATGGAATGGAATGGAATGGAATGGAATGGAATGGAATAAACCCGAATGGAATGGAATGGAACGGAATGGAAAGGAATGGAAAGGAATGGAATGGCATGGAATCAACCCGAGTGAAATGGAATGGAATGGATTGGAATGGAATGGAATGGAATGGAATCAACCCTAACGGAATGGAATGGAATGGAATGGAATCAGCCCAAAAGGATTGGAATGGAATGGTATGGGTTGGAATGAAATGGAATGGAATGTAATGGAATGGAATCAACCCGAATGGAATGGAATGGAATGGAATGGATTGGAATGGAATCAACCCGAATGGAATGGAATGGAATGGATTGGAGTGGAATGGAATGTTATGGAATAGAATCAACCCGAATGGAATGGAATGGGATGGAATCAACCAGAATGCAATGGAATGTAATGTAATGGAATGGAATGGAATGGAATGGAATGGAATCAACCCGAATGGAATGGAATGGAATGGAATGGAATGGAAAGGAGTGGAATGGAATGGAATGAAATGGAATGAAATGGAATAAACCCGAATGGAATGGAAGGGAATAGAATGGAATTGATTGGAATGGAATAAACCAGAATGGAATGGAACGGAATGAAATGGAACGGAATGCAATTAACCGCAATGGAATGGAATGGAATGGAATGGAATGGAATGAAATGGAATATAATCAACCCGATTGGAATGGAATGTAATGGAATGGAATCAACCCGAATGGAATGGAATGGAATGGAATGGAATGGAATGGAATGGAAAGGAATGGAATAAACCCGAATGCAATGGAATGGAATAGAATGGAATGGATTGGAAAGGAATTAACCCGAAAGGAATGCAATGGAATGGAATGGAAAGGAATGGAATGGAATGGAAAGGAATGGAATCAACCCGAATGGAATGGAATGGAATGGAATGGAATGGAATCAACCCGAATGAAATGGAATGGAACGGATTGGAATGGAATGGAATGGAAAGGAATGGAATGGATTGGAATGGAATGGAATGGAATGGAATGGAATCAACCCTAATGGAATGGAATGGAATGGAATGGAATGGAATCAACCCAAAAGGAATGGAATGAAATGGAATGGAATGGAATGGAATGGAATGAAATGGAATGGAATGGAAAGGAATCAACCCGAATGCAATGGAATGGAATGATATGGTATCAACTGGAATGGAATGGAATGGAATGGATTGGAATGGAATGGAATGGAATGGAATGGAATCAATCCGAATTTGATGAAATGGAATGGAATAGAATGGAATGGAATGGAATCAACACGAAAGCAATGGAATGGAATGAAATGGAATGGAATGGAATGGAATGGAATGAAATAGAACGGAATGGAATGGAATGCAATGGAATGGAATGGAATGGAATCAACCTGAATGGAATGGAATGGAATGGAATGGAATGGAATCAACCCGAATGGAATGCAGTGGAATGGAATGGAATGGCATGGAGTGGAATCAAGCCGAAAGGCATCTAATGGAATGGAATGGAATCAACTGGAATGTAATGTAATGTAATGTAATGGAATGGAATGGAAAGGAATCAAGGCGAATGCAATGGAATGGAATGGAATGGAATGGAATGGAATGGAATGGAATCAACCCGAATGGAAATGAATGGAATGGAATGGAATGGAAAGGAATGGAATGGAATGGAATGAAATGGAATGGAATGGAATAAACACGAATGGAATGGAATGGAATAGAATGGAATTGATTGGAATGGAATAAACCAGAATGGAATGGAATGGAATGAAATGGAACGGAATGGAATTAACCAGAATGGAATGGAATGGAATGAAATGGAACGGAATGGAATTAACCAGAATGGAATGGAATATAATCAACCCGAATGGAATGGAATGGAATGGAATGCAATGGAAAGGAATGGAATGGAAAGGAATGGAATGGAATCAACCTGAATGGAATGGAATCGTATGGAATTGAAACATCCCATATGGAATGGAATGGAATGGAATGGAATGGAATAATCCCGAGTGGAATTGAATGGAATAGGATGGAATGGATTGGAATGGAATCAACCGGAATGGAATGGAATGGAATGAAATGGAATGGAATGGAATGGAATTAACCGGAATGGAATGGAATGGAATGGAATGGAATGGAATCAAGGCGAATGCAATGGAATGTAATTTAATGGAATGGAATGGAATGGAATCAAGGCGAATGCAATGGAATGGAATGGAATGAAATGGAATGGAATCAACCCTAATGGAATGGAATGGAATGGAATGGAATGGGATGGCATGGAATGCAATCAACACGAATGGTATGGAATGGAATGGAATTGAATGGAATGGAATCAATCCGAATGGAATGGAATGGAATGGAATGCAAAGGAATGGAATGGAATCAACCCGAATGGAATGGAATGGAATGGAATGGAATGGGATGGCATGGAATGCAATCAACACGAATGGTATGGAATGGAATGGAATTGAATGGAATGGAATCAATCGCAATGGAATGGAATGGAATGGAATGGAATGGAATGGAATGGAATGGAATGGAATGGAATCAACGCAAATTGAATGGAATGGAATGGAATGGAATGGAATAAACCCGAATGCAATGGAATGGAATAGAATGGAATGGATTGAAATGGAATCAACGCGAAAGGAATGGAATGGAACGGAATGGAAAGAAATGGAATGGAATGGAATGGAATGGAATGGAATGGAATGGAATGGAATCAACCCGAATGGAATGGAATGGAATGGAATGGAATGGAGTCAACACAAATGGACTGGAATGGAATGGAATGGAATAGAATCAACCCGAATGGAATGGAATGGAATGGAATTGCATGGAATCAACCCGAATGAAATGGAATGGAATAGATTGGAATGGAATGGAATGGAAAGGAATGGAATGGAATCAACCCGAGTGGAATGGAATGGAATGGATTGGAATGGAATGGAATGGAATGGAATCAACCCTAACGGAATGGAATGGAATGGAATGGAATCAACCCAAAAGGAATAGAATGGAATGATATGGAATGGAATGGAATGGAATGGAATGGAATGGAATCAACCCGAATGGAATGGAATGGAATGGAATGGAATGGAATGGAATGGCATGGAATGCAAGCAACACGAATGGTATGGAATGGAATGGAAATGAATGGAATGGAATCAATCGGAATGGAATGGAATGGAATGGAATGCAATGGAATGGAATGGAATCAACCCGAATGGAATGGAATGGAATGGAATAAACCCGAATGCAATGGAATGGAATAGAATGGAATGGATTGGAATGGAATCAACCCGAAAGGAATGGAATGGAACGGAATGGAAAGAAATGGAATGGAATGGAATGGAATGGAATCAACCCGAATGGAATGGAATGGAATGGAATGGAATGGAATGGAATCAACACAAATGGACTGGAATGGAATGGAATGGAATGGAAAGGAATGGAATGGAATGGAATGAAATGGAATGGAATGAAATCAAACCGAATGGAATGGAATGGAATGGAATTGCATGGAATCAACCCGAATGAAATGGAATGGAATAGATTGGAATGGAATGGAATGAAAAGGAATGGAATGGAATCAACCCGAGTGGAATGGAATGGAATGGATTGGAATGGAATGGAATGGAATGGAATCAACCCTAACTGAATGGAATGGAATGGAATGGAATCAACCCAAAAGGAATAGAATGGAATGATATGGAATGGAAAGGAATGGAATGGAATGGAATGGAATCAACCCGAATGGAATGGAATGGAATGGAATGGAATGAAATGGCATGGAATGCAAGCAACACGAATGGTATGGAATGGAATGGAAATGAATGGAATGGAATCAATCGGAATGGAATGGAATGGAATGGAATGGAATGGAATGCAATGGAATGGAATGGGATCAACCCGAATGGAATGGAATGGAATGGAATAAACCCGAATGCAATGGAATGGAATAGAATGGAATGGATTGGAATGGAATGAACCCGAAAGGAATGGAATGGAACGGAATGGAAAGAAATGGAATGGAATGGAATGGATTGGAATGGAATGGAATCAACCCGAATGGAATGGAATGGAATGGAATGGAATCAACACAAATGGACTGGAATGGAATGGAATGGAATAGAATCAACCCGAATGGAGTGGAATGGAATGGAATGGCATGGAATCAACCCGAGTGAAATGGAATGGAATGGATTGGAATGGAATGGAATGGAATGGAATCAACCCTAACGGAATGGAATGGAATGGAATGGAATCAACCCAAAAGGATTGGAATGGAATGATATGGGTTGGAATGAAATGGAATGGAATGTAATGGAATGGAATCAACCCGAATGGAATGGAATGGAATGGAATGGATTGGAATGGAATCAACCCGAATGGAATGGAATGGAATGGATTGGAGTGGAATGGAATGTTATGGAATAGAATCAACCCGAATGGAATGGAATGGGATGGAATCAACCAGAATGCAATGGAATGTAATGTAATGGAATGGAATGGAATGGAATGGAATGGAATCAACCCGAATGGAATGGAATGGAATGGAATGGAATGGAAAGGAGTGGAATGGAATGGAGTGAAATGGAATGGAATGGAATAAACCCGAATGGAATGGAAGGGAATAGAATGGAATTGATTGGAATGGAATAAACCAGAATGGAATGGAACGGAATGAAATGGAACGGAATGCAATTAACCGCAATGGAATGGAATGGAATGGAATGGAATGGAATGAAATGGAATATAATCAACCCGAATGGAATGGAATGTAATGGAATGGAATCAACCCGAATGGAATGGAATGGAATGGAATGGAATGGGATGGCATGGAATGCAATCAACACGAATGGTATGGAATGGAATGGAATTGAATGGAATGGAATCAATCCGAATGGAATGGAATGGAATGGAATGCAAAGGAATGGAATGGAATCAACCCGAATGGAATGGAATGGAATGGAATGGAATGGGATGGCATGGAATGCAATCAACACGAATGGTATGGAATGGAATGGAATTGAATGGAATGGAATCAATCGCAATGGAATGGAATGGAATGGAATGGAATGGAATGGAATGGAATGGAATGGAATGGAATCAACGCAAATTGAATGGAATGGAATGGAATGGAATGGAATAAACCCGAATGCAATGGAATGGAATAGAATGGAATGGATTGAAATGGAATCAACGCGAAAGGAATGGAATGGAACGGAATGGAAAGAAATGGAATGGAATGGAATGGAATGGAATGGAATGGAATGGAATGGAATCAACCCGAATGGAATGGAATGGAATGGAATGGAATGGAGTCAACACAAATGGACTGGAATGGAATGGAATGGAATAGAATCAACCCGAATGGAATGGAATGGAATGGAATTGCATGGAATCAACCCGAATGAAATGGAATGGAATAGATTGGAATGGAATGCAATGGAAAGGAATGGAATGGAATCAACCCGAGTGGAATGGAATGGAATGGATTGGAATGGAATGGAATGGAATGGAATCAACCCTAACGGAATGGAATGGAATGGAATGGAATCAACCCAAAAGGAATAGAATGGAATGATATGGAATGGAATGGAATGGAATGGAATGGAATGGAATGGAATCAACCCGAATGGAATGGAATGGAATGGAATGGAATGGAATGGAATGGCATGGAATGCAAGCAACACGAATGGTATGGAATGGAATGGAAATGAATGGAATGGAATCAATCGGAATGGAATGGAATGGAATGGAATGCAATGGAATGGAATGGAATCAACCCGAATGGAATGGAATGGAATGGAATAAACCCGAATGCAATGGAATGGAATAGAATGGAATGGATTGGAATGGAATCAACCCGAAAGGAATGGAATGGAACGGAATGGAAAGAAATGGAATGGAATGGAATGGAATGGAATCAACCCGAATGGAATGGAATGGAATGGAATGGAATGGAATGGAATCAACACAAATGGACTGGAATGGAATGGAATGGAATGGAAAGGAATGGAATGGAATGGAATGAAATGGAATGGAATGAAATCAAACCGAATGGAATGGAATGGAATGGAATTGCATGGAATCAACCCGAATGAAATGGAATGGAATAGATTGGAATGGAATGGAATGAAAAGGAATGGAATGGAATCAACCCGAGTGGAATGGAATGGAATGGATTGGAATGGAATGGAATGGAATGGAATCAACCCTAACTGAATGGAATGGAATGGAATGGAATCAACCCAAAAGGAATAGAATGGAATGATATGGAATGGAAAGGAATGGAATGGAATGGAATGGAATCAACCCGAATGGAATGGAATGGAATGGAATGGAATGAAATGGCATGGAATGCAAGCAACACGAATGGTATGGAATGGAATGGAAATGAATGGAATGGAATCAATCGGAATGGAATGGAATGGAATGGAATGGAATGGAATGCAATGGAATGGAATGGGATCAACCCGAATGGAATGGAATGGAATGGAATAAACCCGAATGCAATGGAATGGAATAGAATGGAATGGATTGGAATGGAATGAACCCGAAAGGAATGGAATGGAACGGAATGGAAAGAAATGGAATGGAATGGAATGGATTGGAATGGAATGGAATCAACCCGAATGGAATGGAATGGAATGGAATGGAATCAACACAAATGGACTGGAATGGAATGGAATGGAATAGAATCAACCCGAATGGAGTGGAATGGAATGGAATGGCATGGAATCAACCCGAGTGAAATGGAATGGAATGGATTGGAATGGAATGGAATGGAATGGAATCAACCCTAACGGAATGGAATGGAATGGAATGGAATCAACCCAAAAGGATTGGAATGGAATGATATGGGTTGGAATGAAATGGAATGGAATGTAATGGAATGGAATCAACCCGAATGGAATGGAATGGAATGGAATGGATTGGAATGGAATCAACCCGAATGGAATGGAATGGAATGGATTGGAGTGGAATGGAATGTTATGGAATAGAATCAACCCGAATGGAATGGAATGGGATGGAATCAACCAGAATGCAATGGAATGTAATGTAATGGAATGGAATGGAATGGAATGGAATGGAATCAACCCGAATGGAATGGAATGGAATGGAATGGAATGGAAAGGAGTGGAATGGAATGGAATGAAATGGAATGGAATGGAATAAACCCGAATGGAATGGAAGGGAATAGAATGGAATTGATTGGAATGGAATAAACCAGAATGGAATGGAACGGAATGAAATGGAACGGAATGCAATTAACCGCAATGGAATGGAATGGAATGGAATGGAATGGAATGAAATGGAATATAATCAACCCGAATGGAATGGAATGTAATGGAATGGAATCAACCCGAATGGAATGGAATGGAATGGAATGGAATGGAATGGAAAGGAATGGAATAAACCCGAATGCAATGGAATGGAATAGAATGGAATGGATTGGAAAGGAATTAACCCGAAAGGAATGCAATGGAATGGAATGGAAAGGAATGGAATGGAATGGAAAGGAAAGGAATCAACCCGAATGGAATGGAATGGAATGGAATGGAATGGATTGGAATGGAATGGAATGGAATGGAATGGAATCAACCCTAATGGAATGGAATGGAATGGAATGGAATCAACCCAAAAGGAATGGAATGAAATGGAATGGAATGGAATGGAATGGAATGAAATGGAATGGAATGGAAAGGAATCAACCCGAATGCAATGGAATGGAATGGAATGGAATGATATGGTATCAACTGGAATGGAATGGAATGGAATGGATTGGAATGGAATGGAATGGAATGGAATGGAATCAATCCGAATTTGATGAAATGGAATGGAATAGAATGGAATGGAATGGAATCAACACGAAAGCAATGGAATGGAATGAAATGGAATGGAATGGAATGGAATGGAATGAAATAGAACGGAATGGAATGGAATGCAATGGAATGGAATGGAATGGAATCAACCTGAATGGAATGGAATGGAATGGAATGGAATGGAATCAACCCGAATGGAATGCAGTGGAATGGAATGGAATGGCATGGAGTGGAATCAAGCCGAAAGGCATCTAATGGAATGGAATGGAATCAACTGGAATGTAATGTAATGTAATGTAATGGAATGGAATGGAAAGGAATCAAGGCGAATGCAATGGAATGGAATGGAATGGAATGGAATGGAATGGAATCAACCCGAATGGAAATGAATGGAATGGAATGGAATGGAAAGGAATGGAATGGAATGGAATGAAATGGAATGGAATGGAATAAACACGAATGGAATGGAATGGAATAGAATGGAATTGATTGGAATGGAATAAACCAGAATGGAATGGAATGGAATGAAATGGAACGGAATGGAATTAACCAGAATGGAATGGAATGGAATGAAATGGAACGGAATGGAATTAACCAGAATGGAATGGAATGGAATGGAATATAATCAACCCGAATGGAATGGAATGGAATGGAATGCAATGGAAAGGAATGGAATGGAAAGGAATGGAATGGAATCAACCTGAATGGAATGGAATCGTATGGAATTGAAACATCCCATATGGAATGGAATGGAATGGAATGGAATGGAATAATCCCGAGTGGAATTGAATGGAATAGGATGGAATGGATTGGAATGGAATCAACCGGAATGGAATGGAATGGAATGAAATGGAATGGAATGGAATGGAATTAACCGGAATGGAATGGAATGGAATGGAATGGAATGGAATCAAGGCGAATGCAATGGAATGTAATTTAATGGAATGGAATGGAATGGAATCAAGGCGAATGCAATGGAATGGAATGGAATGAAATGGAATGGAATCAACCCTAATGGAATGGAATGGAATGGAATGGAATGGGATGTCATGGAATGCAATCAACACGAATGGTATGGAATGGAATGGAATTGAATGGAATGGAATCAATCCGAATGGAATGGAATTGAATGGAATGCAATGGAATGGAATGGAATCAACCCGAATGGAATGGAATGGAATGGAATGGAATGGGATGGCATGGAATGCAATCAACACGAATGGTATGGAATGGAATGGAATTGAATGGAATGGAATCAATCGCAATGGAATGGAATGGAATGGAATGCAATGGAATGGAATGGAATCAACCCGAATGGAATGGAATGGAATGGAATGGAATGGAATGGAATGGAATCAACGCAAATTGAATGGAATGGAATGGAATGGAATGGAATAAACCCGAATGCAATGGAATGGAATAGAATGGAATGGATTGAAATGGAATCAACGCGAAAGGAATGGAATGGAAAGGAATGGAAAGAAATGGAATGGAATGGAATGGAATGGAATGGAATGGAATGGAATGGAATGGAATCAACCCGAATGGAATGGAATGGAATGGAATGGAATGGAGTAAACACAAATGGACTGGAATGGAATGGAATGGAATAGAATCAACCCGAATGGAATGGAATGGAATGGAATTGCATGGAATCAACCCGAATGAAATGGAATGGAATAGATTGGAATGGAATGGAATGGAAAGGAATGGAATGGAATCAACCCGAGTGGAATGGAATGGAATGGATTGGAATGGAATGGAATGGAATGGAATCAACCCTAACGGAATGGAATGGAATGGAATGGAATCAACCCAAAAGGAATAGAATGGAATGATATGGAATGGAATGGAATGGAATGGAATGGAATGGAATCAACCCGAATGGAATGGAATGGAATGGAATGGAATGGAATGGAATGGAATGGAATGGCATGGAATGCAAGCAACACGAATGGTATGGAATGGAATGGAAATGAATGGAATGGAATCAATCGGAATGGAATGGAATGGAATGGAATGCAATGGAATGGAATGGAATCAACCCGAATGGAATGGAATGGAATGGAATAAACCCGAATGCAATGGAATGGAATAGAATGGAATGGATTGGAATGGAATCAACCCGAAAGGAATGGAATGGAACGGAATGGAAAGAAATGGAATGGAATGGAATGGAATGGAATCAACCCGAACGGAATGGAATGGAATGGAATGGAATGGAATGGAATCAACACAAATGGACTGGAATGGAATGGAATGGAATAGAATCAACCCGTATGGAATGGAATGGAATGGAATGGCATGGAATCAACCTGAATGAAAAGGAATGGAATAGAATGAAATTGATTGGAATGGAATTAACCGGAATGGAATGGAATGGAATGGAATGGAATGGAATGGAATATAATCAACCCGAATGGAATGGAATGGAATGGAATGGAATCAACCCGAATGGAATGGAATGGAATGGAATGGAATCAACCCAAAAGGAATGGAATGGAATGATATGGAATGGAATGGAATGGAATGGAATGGAATGGAATGGAATCAACCCGAATGGAATGGAATGTAATGGAATGGAATCAACCCGAATGGAATGGAATGGAATGGAATGGAATGGAATGGAAAGGAATGGAATAAACCCGAATGCAATGGAATGGAATAGAATGGAATGGATTGGAAAGGAATTAACCCGAAAGGAATGCAATGGAATGGAATGGAAAGGAATGGAATGGAATGGAAAGGAAAGGAATCAACCCGAATGGAATGGAATGGAATGGAATGGAATGGAATCAACCCGAATGAAATGGAATGGAACGGATTGGAATGGAATGGAATGGAAAGGAATGGAATGGATTGGAATGGAATGGAATGGAATGGAATGGAATCAACCCTAATGGAATGGAATGGAATGGAATGGAATCAACCCAAAAGGAATGGAATGAAATGGAATGGAATGGAATGGAATGGAATGAAATGGAATGGAATGGAAAGGAATCAACCCGAATGCAATGGAATGGAATGGAATGGAATGATATGGTATCAACTGGAATGGAATGGAATGGAATGGATTGGAATGGAATGGAATGGAATGGAATGGAATCAATCCGAATTTGATGAAATGGAATGGAATAGAATGGAATGGAATGGAATCAACACGAAAGCAATGGAATGGAATGAAATGGAATGGAATGGAATGGAATGGAATGAAATAGAACGGAATGGAATGGAATGCAATGGAATGGAATGGAATGGAATCAACCTGAATGGAATGGAATGGAATGGAATGGAATGGAATCAACCCGAATGGAATGCAGTGGAATGGAATGGAATGGCATGGAGTGGAATCAAGCCGAAAGGCATCTAATGGAATGGAATGGAATCAACTGGAATGTAATGTAATGTAATGTAATGGAATGGAATGGAAAGGAATCAAGGCGAATGCAATGGAATGGAATGGAATGGAATGGAATGGAATGGAATCAACCCGAATGGAAATGAATGGAATGGAATGGAATGGAAAGGAATGGAATGGAATGGAATGAAATGGAATGGAATGGAATAAACACGAATGGAATGGAATGGAATAGAATGGAATTGATTGGAATGGAATAAACCAGAATGGAATGGAATGGAATGAAATGGAACGGAATGGAATTAACCAGAATGGAATGGAATGGAATGAAATGGAACGGAATGGAATTAACCAGAATGGAATGGAATGGAATGGAATATAATCAACCCGAATGGAATGGAATGGAATGGAATGCAATGGAAAGGAATGGAATGGAAAGGAATGGAATGGAATCAACCTGAATGGAATGGAATCGTATGGAATTGAAACATCCCATATGGAATGGAATGGAATGGAATGGAATGGAATAATCCCGAGTGGAATTGAATGGAATAGGATGGAATGGATTGGAATGGAATCAACCGGAATGGAATGGAATGGAATGAAATGGAATGGAATGGAATGGAATTAACCGGAATGGAATGGAATGGAATGGAATGGAATGGAATCAAGGCGAATGCAATGGAATGTAATTTAATGGAATGGAATGGAATGGAATCAAGGCGAATGCAATGGAATGGAATGGAATGAAATGGAATGGAATCAACCCTAATGGAATGGAATGGAATGGAATGGAATGGGATGTCATGGAATGCAATCAACACGAATGGTATGGAATGGAATGGAATTGAATGGAATGGAATCAATCCGAATGGAATGGAATGGAATGGAATGCAATGGAATGGAATGGAATCAACCCGAATGGAATGGAATGGAATGGAATGGAATGGGATGGCATGGAATGCAATCAACACGAATGGTATGGAATGGAATGGAATTGAATGGAATGGAATCAATCGCAATGGAATGGAATGGAATGGAATGCAATGGAATGGAATGGAATCAACCCGAATGGAATGGAATGGAATGGAATGGAATGGAATGGAATGGAATCAACGCAAATTGAATGGAATGGAATGGAATGGAATGGAATAAACCCGAATGCAATGGAATGGAATAGAATGGAATGGATTGAAATGGAATCAACGCGAAAGGAATGGAATGGAAAGGAATGGAAAGAAATGGAATGGAATGGAATGGAATGGAATGGAATGGAATGGAATGGAATGGAATCAACCCGAATGGAATGGAATGGAATGGAATGGAATGGAGTAAACACAAATGGACTGGAATGGAATGGAATGGAATAGAATCAACCCGAATGGAATGGAATGGAATGGAATTGCATGGAATCAACCCGAATGAAATGGAATGGAATAGATTGGAATGGAATGGAATGGAAAGGAATGGAATGGAATCAACCCGAGTGGAATGGAATGGAATGGATTGGAATGGAATGGAATGGAATGGAATCAACCCTAACGGAATGGAATGGAATGGAATGGAATCAACCCAAAAGGAATAGAATGGAATGATATGGAATGGAATGGAATGGAATGGAATGGAATGGAATCAACCCGAATGGAATGGAATGGAATGGAATGGAATGGAATGGAATGGAATGGAATGGCATGGAATGCAAGCAACACGAATGGTATGGAATGGAATGGAAATGAATGGAATGGAATCAATCGGAATGGAATGGAATGGAATGGAATGCAATGGAATGGAATGGAATCAACCCGAATGGAATGGAATGGAATGGAATAAACCCGAATGCAATGGAATGGAATAGAATGGAATGGATTGGAATGGAATCAACCCGAAAGGAATGGAATGGAACGGAAAGGAAAGAAATGGAATGGAATGGAATGGAATGGAATCAACCCGAACGGAATGGAATGGAATGGAATGGAATGGAATGGAATCAACACAAATGGACTGGAATGGAATGGAATGGAATAGAATCAACCCGTATGGAATGGAATGGAATGGAATGGCATGGAATCAACCTGAATGAAAAGGAATGGAATAGAATGAAATTGATTGGAATGGAATTAACCGGAATGGAATGGAATGGAATGGAATGGAATGGAATATAATCAACCCGAATGGAATGGAATGGAATGGAATGGAATCAACCCGAATGGAATGGAATGGAATGGAATGGAATCAACCCAAAAGGAATGGAATGGAATGATATGGAATGGAATGGAATGGAATGGAATGGAATGGAATGGAATCAACCCGAATGGAATGGAATGGAATGGATTGGAATGGAATCAACCCGAATGGAATGGAATGGAATGGAATGGAATGTCATGGAGTGGAATCAACCCGAAAGGAATGGAATGGAATGGAATGGAATCAACTGGAATGTAATGGTATGGAGTGGAATGGAATGGAATGGAATGGAATGGAATGGAATCAATGCGAATGCAATGGAATGGAATGGAATGGAATGGAATGGAATGGAATCAAACCGAATGAAATGAAATGGAATGGAGTGGAATGGAATGGAATGGAAAGGAATGAAATGGAATCAACCCGAGTGGAATGGAATGGAATGGAATGGAATGGAATGGAATGGAATAGAATGGAATGGATTGGAATGGAATGGAGTGGAATGTAATCCACCCCAATGGAATGGAATGGAATGGAATGGAATGGAATGGAATGGAATGGAATGGAATCAACCCAAAAGGAATGGAATGGAATGAAGTGGAATGGAATGGAGTGGAATCAACCCGAATGGAATGGAATGGAGAGGAATGGATTGGAATGGAATCAACCTTAATGGAATGGAATGGAATGGAATGGAATGGAATGGAGAGGAATTGAATCAACCCGAATGGAGTGAAATGGAATGGAATGGAATCAACACGAATGGAATGGAATGGATTGGAATGGAATGGAATGGAATGGAAAGGAATGGAATGGAATCAACCTGAATGGAATGGAATGGAATGGAATCAACCCGAATGGAATGGAATGGAATGGATTGGAATGGAATGGAATGGAATGAAATCAACCCTAATGGAATGGAATGGAATGGAATGGAATCAACCCAAAAGGATTGGAATGGAATGATATGGGTTGGAATGAAATGGAATGGAATGGAATGGAATGGAATCAACCCGAATGGAATGGAATGGAATGGAAGGGATTGGAATGGAATCAACCCGAATGGAATGGAATGGAATGGATTGGAGTGGAATGGAATGTTATGGAATAGAATCAACCCGAATGGAATGGAATGGGATGGAATCAACCAGAATGCAATGGAATGTAATGTAATGTAATGGAATGGAATGGAATGGAATGGAATCAACCCGAATGGAAAGGAATGGAATGGAATGGAATGGAAAGGAGTGGAATGGAATGGAATGAAATGGAATGGAATGGAATAAACCCGAATGGAATGGAAGGGAATAGAATGGAATTGATTGGAATGGAATAAACCAGAATGGAATGGAACGGAATGAAATGGAACGGAATGCAATTAACCGCAATGGAATGGAATGGAATGGAATGGAATGGAATGGAATGAAATGGAATATAATCAACCCGAATGGAATGGAATGTAATGGAATGGAATCAACCCGAATGGAATGGAATGGAATGGAATGGAATGGAATGGAAAGGAATGGAATAAACCCGAATGCAATGGAATGGAATAGAATGGAATGGATTGGAAAGGAATTAACCCGAAAGGAATGCAATGGAATGGAATGGAAAGGAATGGAATGGAATGGAAAGGAATGGAATCAACCCGAATGGAATGGAATGGAATGGAATGGAATGGAATCAACCCGAATGAAATGGAATGGAACGGATTGGAATGGAATGGAATGGAAAGGAATGGAATGGATTGGAATGGAATGGAATGGAATGGAATGGAATCAACCCTAATGGAATGGAATGGAATGGAATGGAATGGAATGGAATGGAATCAACCCAAAAGGAATGGAATGAAATGGAATGGAATGGAATGGAATGGAATGAAATGGAATGGAATGGAAAGGAATCAACCCGAATGCAATGGAATGGAATGGAATGGAATGATATGATATCAACTGGAATGGAATGGAATGGAATGGATTGGAATGGAATGGAATGGAATGGAATGGAATCAATCCGAATGGGATGAAATGGAATGGAATAGAATGGAATGGAATGGAATCAACACGAAAGCAATGGAATGGAATGAAATGGAATGGAATGGAATGGAATGGAATGAAACAGAACGGAATGGAAGGGAATGCAATGGAATGGAATGGAATGGAATCAACCTGAATGGAATGGAATGGAATGGAATCAACCCGAATGGAATGCAGTGGAATGGAATGGAATGGCATGGAGTGGAATCAAGCCGAAAGGCATGGAATGGAATGGAATGGAATCAACTGGAATGTAATGTAATGTAATGGAATGGAATGGAAAGGAATCAAGGCGAATGCAATGGAATGGAATGGAATGGAATGGAATGGAATGGAATGGAATGGAATCAACCCGAATGGAAATGAATGGAATGGAATGGAATGGAAAGGAATGGAATGGAATGGAATGAAATGGAATGGAATGGAATAAACACGAATGGAATGGAATGGAATAGAATGGAATTGATTGGAATGGAATAAACCAGAATGGAATGGAATGCAATGAAATGGAACGGAATGGAATTAACCAGAATGGAATGGAATGGAATGAAATTGAATGGAATGGAATTAACCAGAATGGAATGGAATGGAATGGAATATAATCAACCCGAATGGAATGGAATGGAATGGAAAGCAATGGAAAGGAATGGAATGGAAAGGAATGGAATGGAATCAACCTGAATGGAATGGAATCGTATGGAATTGAAACAACACATATGGAATGGAATGGAATGGAATGGAATGGAATAATCCCGAGTGGAATTGAATGGAATAGGATGGAATGGATTGGAATGGAATCAACCGGAATGGAATGGAATGGAATGAAATGGAATGGAATGGAATGGAATTAACCGGAATGGAATGGAATGGAATGGAATGGAATAGAATCAACCCGAATGGAATGGAATGGAATGGAATGGAATCAAGGCGAATGCAATGGAATGTAATTTAATGGAATGGAATGGAATGGAATCAAGGCGAATGCAATGGAATGGAATGGAATGGAATGGAATGGAATCAACCCTAATGGAATGGAATGGAATGGAATGGAATGGGATGGCATGGAATGCAATCAACACGAATGGTATGGAATGGAATGGAATTGAATGGAATGGAATCAATCGGAATGGAATGGAATGGAATGGAATGCAATGGAATGGAATGGAATCAACCCGAATGGAATGGAATGGAATGGAATGGAATGGGATGGCATGCAATGCAATCAACACGAATGGTATGGAATGGAATGGAATTGAATGGAATGGAATCAATCGCAATGGAATGGAATGGAATGGAATGCAATGGAATGGAATGGAATCAACCCGAATGGAATGGAATGGAATGGAATTGAATGGAATGGAATGGAATCAACGCAAATTGAATGGAATGGAATGGAATGGAATGGAATAAACCCGAATGCAATGGAATGGAATAGAATGGAATGGATTGAAATGGAATCAACGCGAAAGGAATGGAATGGAACGGAATGGCAAGAAATGGAATGGAATGGAATGGAATGGAATGGAATGGAATGGAATGGAATCAACCCGAATGGAATGGAATGGAATGGAATGGAATGGAGTCAACACAAATGGACTGGAATGGAATGGAATGGAATAGAATCAACCCGAATGGAATGGAATGGAATTGCATGGAATCAACCCGAATGAAATGGAATGGAATAGATTGGAATGGAATGGAATGGAAAGGAATGGAATGGAATCAACCCGAGTGGAATGGAATGGAATGGATTGGAATGGAATGGAATGGAATGGAATCAACCCTAACGGAATGGAATGGAATGGAATGGAATCAACCCAAAAGGAATAGAATGGAATGATATGGAATGGAATGGAATGGAATGGAATGGAATGGAATGGAATGGAATCAACCCGAATGGAATGGAATGGAATGGAATGGAATGGAATGGAATGGCATGGAATGCAAGCAACACGAATGGTATGGAATGGAATGGAAATGAATGGAATGGAATCAATCGGAATGGAATGGAGTGGAATGGAATGCAATGGAATGGAATGGAATCAACCCGAATGGAATGGAATGGAATGGAATAAACCCGAATGCAATGGAATGGAATAGAATGGAATGGATTGGAATGGAATCAACCCGAAAGGAATGGAATGGAACGGAATGGAAAGAAATGGAATGGAATGGAATGGAATGGAATCAACCCGAATGGAATGGAATGGAATGGAATGGAATGGAATGGAATCAACACAAATGGACTGGAATGGAATGGAATGGAATAGAATCAACCCGTATGGAATGGAATGGAATGGAATGGCATGGAATCAACCCGAATGAAAAGGAATGGAATAGAATGAAATTGATTGGAATGGAATTAACCGGAATGGAATGGAATGGAATGGAATGGAATGGAATATAATCAACCCGAATGGAATGGAATGGAATGGAATGGAATCAACCCGAATGGAATGGAATGGAATGGAATGGAATCAACCCAAAAGGAATGGAATGGAATGATATGGAATGGAATGGAATGGAATGGAATGGAATGGAATCAACCCGAATGGAATGGAATGGAATGGATTGGAATGGAATCAACCCGAATGGAATGGAATGGAATGGAATGGAATGGCATGGAGTGGAATCAACCCGAAAGGAATGGAATGGAATGGAATGGAATCAACTGGAATGTAATGTTATTGAGTGGAATGGAATGGAATGGAATGGAATGGAATGTAATCAATGCGAATGCAATGGAATGGAATGGAATGGAATGGAATGGAATGGAATGGAATGGAATGGAATCAAACCGAATGAAATGAAATGGAATGGAATGGAATGGAATGGAGTCAACACAAATGGACTGGAATGGAATGGAATGGAATAGAATCAACCCGAATGGAATGGAATGGAATGGAATTGCATGGAATCAACCCGAATGAAATGGAATGGAATAGATTGGAATGGAATGGAATGGAAAGGAATGGAATGGAATCAACCCGAGTGGAATGGAATGGAATGGATTGGAATGGAATGGAATGGAATGGAATCAACCCTAACGGAATGGAATGGAATGGAATGGAATCAACCCAAAAGGAATAGAATGGAATGATATGGAATGGAATGGAATGGAATGGAATGGAATGGAATGGAATGGAATCAACCCGAATGGAATGGAATGGAATGGAATGGAATGGAATGGAATGGCATGGAATGCAAGCAACACGAATGGTATGGAATGGAATGGAAATGAATGGAATGGAATCAATCGGAATGGAATGGAGTGGAATGGAATGCAATGGAATGGAATGGAATCAACCCGAATGGAATGGAATGGAATGGAATAAACCCGAATGCAATGGAATGGAATAGAATGGAATGGATTGGAATGGAATCAACCCGAAAGGAATGGAATGGAACGGAATGGAAAGAAATGGAATGGAATGGAATGGAATGGAATCAACCCGAATGGAATGGAATGGAATGGAATGGAATGGAATGGAATGGAATCAACACAAATGGACTGGAATGGAATGGAATGGAATAGAATCAACCCGTATGGAATGGAATGGAATGGAATGGCATGGAATCAACCCGAATGAAAAGGAATGGAATAGAATGAAATTGATTGGAATGGAATTAACCGGAATGGAATGGAATGGAATGGAATGGAATGGAATATAATCAACCCGAATGGAATGGAATGGAATGGAATGGAATCAACCTGAATGGAATGCAATGGAATGGAATGGAATGGAATGGAATAGAATGGAATGGAATGGAATGGAATGGAATGGAAGCAACCCAAATGGAATGGAATGGAATGAAATGGAACGGAATGGAATCAAGCGGAATGGAGTTAAATGGAATGGAATGCAATGGAATGGAATAGAATCAAACAGAACAGAATGGAATGGAGTGGAATAGAATGGAATCAACCCGAATGCAAAGGAATGTAATGGAATGGAATGGAACAGAATGGATTGGAATGGAACGGAATCAACCCGAGTGGAATGGAATGGAATGGAATGGAATTGAATCAACACAAATGGACTGGAATGGAATGGAATGCAATAGAATCAACCCGAATGGAATGTAATGTAATGGAATGGAATGGAATGGAATGGAATCAACCCGAATGGAATGGAATGGAAAGGAATGGAATGGAATGGAATGGAGTGGAATGGAATCAACCTGCATGGAATGGAATGGAATGGAATAGAATGGAATGGAATGGAATGCAATCAAACCGAATGGAATGGTATGGAACGGAATGGAATGGAATGGAATCAACCTGAATGAAATGCAATGGAATGGAATGGAATGGAATGGAATAGAATGGAATGGAATGGAATGGAATGGAAGCAACCCAAATGGAATGGAATGGAATGGAATGGAATGGAATGGAATGGAATAAACCCGAATGGAATAGAATGGAATAGAATGGAATGGATTGGAATGGAATCAAGCGGAATGGAATGGAATGGAATGAAATGGAATGGAATGCAATTAACCAGAATGGAATGGAATGGAATGAAATGGAATAGAATCAATCCAAATGGAATGCCATGGAGTGAAGTGGAATTGAATGGAATGGAATGGAATCAACCCGAATGCAATGGAATGGAATGGAATGGAATGGAAAGAATGGAATTGTATGGTATCAACTGCAATGGAATGGAATGGAATGGATTGGAATGGAATGGAATGGAATGGAATCAACCCGAATGGAATGGAATGGAATGGAATGGCATGGAGTGGAATCAAACAGAAAAGCATGGAATGGAATGGAATGGAATCAACTGGAATGGAATGGAATGGAATGGAATGGAATGGAATCAAGGCGAATGCAATGGAATGGAATGGAATGGAATGGAATAGAATGGAATCAACACGAATGGAATGGAATGGAATGGAACGGAATGGAAGGGAAAGAAATGGAATGGAATCAACTTGAATGAAATGGAATGGAATGGAATGGAATGGAATCACCAGAATGGAATGGAATGGAATGGATTTGAATGGAAAGGAATCAACCTGAATGTAATGGAATGGAATGGATTGGAAAGGAAGGGAATCAAACCAAATGGAACGGAATGGAATGGAATGGAACAGAATCAAAAGGAATGGAATGGAATGGAGTGGAATAGAATGGAATCAACCCTAATGCAATGCAATGGAATGGAATGGAATGGAATGGAATGGAATGGAATGGAATGGAGTGGAATGGAATGGAATGGAATCAACAAGAATGGGCTGGAATGGATTGGAATGGAATGGAAAGGAAAGGAAAGGAATGGAATGGAATCAACCTGAATGGAATGGAATGGAATGGAATCAACCCGAATGGAATGGAATGGTATGGATTGGAATGGAATGGAATGGAATTGAATCAACCCTAATGGAATGGAATGGAATGGAATGGAATGGAATGGAATGGAATCAACCCGAATGGAATGGAATGGAATGGAATGGAATCAACCAGAATGGAATGGAATGGAAAGGAATGGAATGGAATAGCATGGCATAGAATGGAATCAACCCGAATGGTATGGAATGGAATGGAATGGAATGGAATGGAATCAATCGGAATGGAATGGAATGGAATGGAATGGAATGGAATGGAATCAACCCGAATTGAATGGAATGGAATGGAATGGAATGAAATGGAATGGAATCAACACGAATGGAATGGAATGGAATGGAATGGAATGGAATGGAATCAACCCAAATGGAATGGAATGGAATGGAATGGAATGGAATGGAATGGAATCAACCCGAATGGAATGGAATGGAATGGAATGGAATCAACCAGAATGGAATGGAATGGAAAGGAATGGAATGGAATAGCATGGCATAGAATGGAATCAACCCGAATGGTATGGAATGGAATGGAATGGAATGGAATGGAATCAACCAGAATGGAATGGAATGGAAAGGAATGGAATGGAATAGCATGGCATAGAATGGAATCAACCCGAATGGTATGGAATGGAATGGAATGGAATGGAATGGAATCAATCGGAATGGAATGGAATGGAATGGAATGGAATGGAATGGAATGGAATGGAATCAACCCGAATGGAATGGAATGGAACGGAATGGAATGAAATGGAATGGAATCAACACGAATGGAACGGAATGGAATGGAATGGAATCAACCAAAATGGAATGGAATGGAATGGAATGGAATGGAAGAAAGCAGAATGGAATAGCATGGAACGGAATGGAAAGCAATGGAATGGAATGGAAGAAAGCAGAATGGAATAGCATGGAACGGAATGGAAAGCAATGGAATGGAATGGAATGGAATCAACCCGAAGGAAAAGAATGGAATGGAATGGAAAGGAATGGAATGGAATGGAATCAACGCTAATGGAATGGAATGGAACGGAATGGAATGGAACGGAATGGAGTGGAATGGAATCAACCCGAATGGAATGGAATGGAATGGAATGGAATGGAATGGAATGGAACGCAATCAACCCGAATGGAATGCAATGGAATCAACCTGAATGGAATGTAATGGAATGGAATGGAATGGAATGGAGTCAACCCGAATGGAATGGACTGGAAAGGAATGGAATGGAATGGAATGCAATGGAATGGAATGGAATGGAATATAATGGAATGGAATGGAATGGAATGGAAGCAACCCAAATGGAATGGAATGGAATGGAATGGAATGGAATGGAATGGAATGGAATGAATTGGAATGGAATGGAATAAATCCGAATGGAATAGAAAGGAATAGAATGGAATGGATTGAAATGGAATCAAGCGGAATGGAATGGAATGAAATGGAATGGAATGCAGTTAACCAGAATGGAATGGAATGGAATGGAATAGAATCAATCCGAATGGAATGGAATGGAAAGAAATGGAATGGAAGGGAATGGAATCAACCCGAATGCAATGGAATGGAATGGAACGGAATGGAATGGAATGGTATGGTATCAACTGGAATGAAATGGAATGGAATGAATTGGAATGGAATGGAATGGAATCAACCCGAAAGGAATGGAATGCAATGAAATGGAATGGAATGGAATGGAATGGAATGGGATGGAATCAACCTGAATGGAATGGAATGGAGTGGAATGGAAAGGAATCAATCCGAATGGAATGGAATGGAATGGAATGGAATGGCATGGAGTGGAAACAAGCCGAAAGGCATGGAATGGAATGGAATCACCTGGAATGTAATGTAATGGAATGGAATGGAATGGAATGGAATCAAGGCGAATGCAATGGAATGGAATGGAATGGAATGGAATGGAATGGAATGGAATGGAATCAACCCGAATGGAATGGAATGGAATGGAATGGAATGGAATGGAAGGGAAAGGAATGGAATGGAATCAACCTCAATGAAATGGAATGGAATGGAATGGAACGGAATGGAATGGAATGGAATGGAGTGGAATGGAATCAACCCGAATGGAATGGAATGGAATGGAATGGAATGGAATGGAATGCAATCAACACGAATGGAATGCAATGGAATCAACCTGAATGGAATGCAATGGAATGGAACGGAATGGAATGGAATCAACCCGAATGGAATGGACTGGAATGGAATGGAATGGAATGGAATGCAATGGAATGGAATGGAAAGGAATGGAATAGAATGGAATGGAATGGAATGGAATGGAATCAACCGGAATGGAATGGACTGGAATGGAATGGACTGGAATAGAATGCAATCAACACGAATGGAATGCAATGGAATCAACCTGAATGGAATGCAATGGAATGGAATGGAATGGAATGGAATCAACCCGAATGGAATGGACTGGAATGGAATGGACTGGAATGGAATGGAATGGAATGGAATGCAATGGAATGGAATGGAAAGGAAAGGAATAGAATAGAATGGAATAGAATGGAATGGATTGGAATGGAATCAAGCGGAATGGAATGGTATGGAATGAAATGCAATGGAATGCAATTAACCAGAATGGAATGGAATGGAATGAAATAGAATCAAACCGAATGGAATGGAATAGAATGGAATCAATCCGAACGCAATGGAAAGGAATGGAATGGAATTGAATGGAATCAACCCGAACGAAATGGAAAAAATGGAATGGAATGGAATGGAGTCGAATGGAATGGAATCAAATCGAATGCAATGGAATGGAATGGATTGGAATCACCCCGAAAGGAATGGAATGGAACGGAATGGAATGGAATGGAATCAACCGAAATGGAATGGAATGGAATGGAATGGAATGGAATGGAATGGAATGGAATAAACCCGAATGGAATGGAATGGAATAGAAAGGAATGGATTAGAATGGAATCAATCAGAATGGAATGGAATGGAATGAAATGGAAAGGAATGGAATTAACCGGAATGGAATGGAATGGAATGGAAACAATCCGTATGGAATGGAAAGTAATGGAGTGGAATTGAATGGAATGGAATCAACCCGAATGGAATGGATTGCAATGAAATGGAATGGAATGGAATCAACCCGAATGGAATGGAATGGTATGGAACTGAAGCAAACCAAATGGAATGGAATGGAGTGGAATGGAATTGAATGGAATGGAATGGAATGGAATGGTATAAACACGAATGGAATGGAATGGAATAGAATGGAATGGATTGGAATGGAATCAACCGGGATGGAAAGGAATGGAATGGAATGAAATGGAATGGGATGGAAAGGAAGGAAATGGAATGGAATGGAATTAACCCGAATGGAATGGAATGGAATAGAATCAACCCGAATGGAATGGAAAGGAATGGAATGGAATGGAATGCAATTAAGGCAAATGCAATGGAATGGAATGGAATTGAATGGATTGGAATGGAATGGAATGGAAAGGAACGGAATGGAATCAACCCGAATGGAATGGAATGGATTGGAATGGAATCAACCCCAATGGAATGGAATGGAATGGAATAGAATGGAATGGAATCAACCCGAATGGAATGGAATAGAATGGAATGGAATGGAATCAACTGGAATGGAATGGAATGAAATGGAATGGATTGGGATGGAATGGAATGTAATGGAATCAACCGGAATGGAATGGAATGGAATGGAATGGAATGGAATCCACTGGAATGGAATGGAATGGAATGGAATGGACTGCAATGGAATCAACCCGAATGGAATGGAATGGAATGAAATGGAACGGAATGGAATCAACAGGAATCGAGTTAAATGGAATGGAATGCAAGGGTATGGAATAGAATCAAACAGAACAGAATGGAATAGAGTGGAATAGAATGGAATCAACCCGAATGCAATGGAACGTTATGGAACGGAATGGAACGGAATGGATTGGAATGGAACGGAATCAACCCGAATGGAATGGAATTGAATGGGTTGGAATGGAGTGGAATTGAATCAAACCGAATGGAATGGAATGGAATGGAATGGAATCAACCCAAATGGCATGGAATGGAATGAAATGGAACGGAATGCAATTAACCGGAATGGAACGGAATGTAATGTAATGGAATGGAATGGAATGGAATCAACCCGAATGGAATGGACTGGAATGGAATGGAATGGAATGGGATGCAATGGAATGGAATGGAATGGAATACAATGGAATGCAATGGAATGGAATATAATGGAATGGAATGGAATGGAATGGAAGTAACCCAAATGGAAAGGAATGGAATGGAATGGAATGGAACCAACACGAACGGAATGGAATGGAATGGAATGGAATGGAATGGAATGGAATGGAATGGAATAAACCCGAATGGAATGGAATGGAACGGAATGGAAAGGAATGGAAAGGAATGGAATGGAATGGAATCAACACGAAAGGAAAAGAATGGAATGGAATGGAATGGAATGGAATCAACCCGAATGGAATGGAATCGAACGGAATGGAATGGAATGGAGTGGAATGGAATCAACACGAATGGAATGGAATGGAATGGAATGGAATGGAATTGAATGGAATGGAATGCAATCAACCCGAATGGAATGGAAAGGAATGGAATGGAATCAACCTGAATGGAATGCAATGGAATGGAATGGAATGGAATGGAATGGAATCAACCCGAATGGAATGGACTGGAATGGAATGGAATGGAATGGAATGAAATGGAATGGAATAGAATGGAATAGAATGGAATGGAATGGAATGGAACGGAAGCAACACAAATGGAATGGAATGGAATGGAATGGAATAAACCAGAATGGAATAGAATGGAATAGAATGGAATGGATTGGAATGGAATCAAGCGGAATGGAATGGAATGGAATGAAATGCAATGGAATGCAATTAACCAGAATGGAATGGAATGGAATGGAATAGAATCAATCAGAATGGAATGGAATGGAATGAAATGGAATGGAATGGAATGGAATCAACCCGAATGCAATGGAATGGAATGGAATGGAATGGAATGGAATGGAATGGAATGATATGGTTTCAACTGGAATGGAATGGAATGGAATGGATTGGAATGGAATGGAATGGAATGGAATGAAATCAATCCGAATGGAATGGAATGGAATGGAATTGAATGGAAAGGAATCAAAAAGAAAGGAATGGAATGGATTTAAATGGAATGGAATGGTATGGAATCAACGCGAAAAGAATGGAATGGAATGAAATGGAATGTAATGGAATGGAATGGAATGGAATGGAATCAACCTGAATGGAATGGAATGGAATGGAATCAACCCGAATGGAATGGAATGGAACGGAATGGAATGGAATGGAATGGAGTGGAATGGAATCAACCTGCATGGAATGGAATGGAATGGAATAGAATGGAATGGAATCAACCTGAATGAAATGCAATGGAATGGAATGGAATGGAATGGAATAGAATGGAATGGAATGGAATGGAATGGAAGCAACCCAAATGGAATGGAATGGAATGGAATGGAATGGAATGGAATGGAATGGAATGGAATGGAATAAACCCGAATGGAATAGAATGGAATAGAATGCAATGGATTGGAATGGAATCAAGCGGAATGGAATGGAATGGAATGAAATGGAATGCAATGCAATTAACCAGAATGGAATGGAATGGAATGAAATGGAATAGAATCAATCCAAATGGAATGCCATGGAGTGAAGTGGAATTGAATGGAATGGAATGGAATCAACCCGAATGCAATGGAATGGAATGGAATGGAATGGAAAGAATGGAATGGTATGGTATCAACTGCAATGGAATGGAATGGAATGGATTGGAATGGAATGGAATGGAATGGAATCAACCCGAATGGAATGGAATGGAATGGAATGGCATGGAGTGGAATCAAACAGAAAAGCATGTAATGGAATGGAATGGAATCAACTGGAATGGAATGGAATGGAATGGAATGGAATGGAATCAAGGCGAATGCAATGGAATGGAATGGAATGGAATGGAATAGAATGGAATCAACCCGAATGGAATGGAATGGAATGGAACGGAATGGAAGGGAAAGAAATGGAATGGAATCAACTTGAATGAAATGGAATGGAATGGAATGGAATGGAATCACCAGAATGGAATGGAATGGAATGGATTGGAATGGAAAGGAATCAACCTGAATGTAATGGAATGGAATGGATTGGAAAGGAAGGGAATCAAACCAAATGGAACGGAATGGAATGGAATGGAATGGAATGGAATGGAATGGAATGGAATGGAGTGGAATGGAATGGAATGGAATCAACAAGAATGGGCTGGAATGGATTGGAATGGAATGGAAAGGAAAGGAAAGGAATGGAATGGAATCAACCTGAATGGAATGGAATGGAATGGAATCAACCCGAATGAAATGGAATGGTATGGATTGGAATGGAATGGAATGGAATTGAATCAACCCTAATGGAATGGAATGGAATGGAATGGAATGGAATGGAATGGAATGGAATCAACCCGAATGGAATGGAATGGAATGGAATGGAATCAACCAGAATGGAATGGAATGGAAAGGAATGGAATGGAATAGCATGCCATAGAATGGAATCTACCCGAATGGTATGGAATGGAATGGAATGGAATGGAATGGAATCAATCGGAATGGAATGGAATGGAATGGAATTGAATGGAATGGAATCAACCCGAATGGAATGGAATGGAATGGAATGGAATGAAATGGAATGGAATCAACACGAATGGAATGGAATGGAATGGAATGGAATGGAATGGAATGGAATGGAATGGAATGGAATCAACCCAAATGGAATGGAATGGAATGGAATGGAATGGAATGGAATGGAATGGAATGGAATCAACCCGAATGGAATGGAATGGAATGGAATGGAATCAACCAGAATGGAATGGAATGGAAAGGAATGGAATGGAATAGCATGGCATAGAATGGAATCAACCCGAATGGTATGGAATGGAATGGAATGGAATGGAATGGAATCAACCAGAATGGAATGGAATGGAAAGGAATGGAATGGAATAGCATGGCATAGAATGGAATCAACCCGAATGGTATGGAATGGAATGGAATGGAATGGAATGGAATCAATCGGAATGGAATGGAATGGAATGGAATCAACACGAAAGGAATGGAATGGAATTAAATGGAATGGAATGGAATGGAATGATATGGAATGGAATGGAATGGAATGGAATGGAATCAACCTGAATGGAATGGAATAGAAGGGAATCAACCCGAATGGAATGGAATGGAATGGAATGGAATGGCTTGGAGTGGAATCAAGCCGAAAGGCATGGAATGGATTGGAATGGAATCAACTGGAATATAATGGAATGGAATGGAATGGAATCAAGGAGAATGCAATGGAATGGAATGCAATGGAATGGAATGGAATGGAATGGAATGGAATGGAATGGAATCAACCCGAATGGAATGGCATGGAATGGAATGGAATGGAAGGGAAAGGAATGGGATGGAATCAACCTGAATGGATTGGAATGGAATGGAATGGAATAGAATGGAATGGAATCAACCCGAATGGAATGGAATGGAATGGAATGGAATCAACTGGAATGGAACGGAATGAAATGGAATGGATTCGAATGGAATGGAATGTAATGGAATCAACTGGAATGGAATGGAATGGAATGGAATGGACTGCAATGGAATCAACCTGAATGGAATGGAATGGAATGAAATGGTATGGAATGGAATCAACCGGAAGGGAGTTAAATGGAATGGAATACAAAGAATGGAGTAGAATCAAACAGAACAGAATGGAATGGAGTGGAATAGAATGGAATCAACCCGAATGCAATGGAATGTAATGGAATGGAATGGAACAGAATGGATTGGAATGGAACGGAATCAACCCGAATGGAATGGAATTGAATGGATTGGAATGTAATGGAATGGTATGGAATAGAATCAACCCGAATGGAATGGAATGGAATGGAATCAACCACAATGCAATGGAATGGCATGGAATGGAATGGAATGGAAAGGAATCAACCCGAATGGAATGGAATGGAATGGAATGGAATGGAATGGAATGGCATAGAATGGAATCAACCCGAATGGTATGGAATGGAATGGAATGGAATGGAATGGAATCAATCGGAATGGAATGAAATGGAATGGAATGAAATGGAATGGAATGGAATCAACCCGAATGAAATGGAATGGAATGGAATGGAACCAACACGAACGGAATGGAATGGAATGGAATGGAATGGCATGTAATGGAATCAACCCAAATGGAATGGAATGGAATGGAATGGAACTGAATGGAATGGAATGGAATAAACCCGAATGGAATGGAATGGAACGGAATGGAAAGGAAGGGAATGGAATGGAATGGAATGGAATCAACCCGAAAGGAAAAGAATGGAATGGAATGGAGTGGAATGGAATGGAATAAACCCGAATGGAATGGAATGGAACGGAATGGATAGGAATGGAATGGAGTGGAATTGAATCAACACGAATGGAGTGGAATGGATTGGAATTTTATGGAATGGAATGGAATGCAATCAACCCGAATGGAATGGAATGGAATGGAATGGATTCAACCTGAATGGCATGCAATGGAATGGAATGGAATGGAATGGAATGGAATCAACCCGAATGGAATGGACTGGAATGGAATGGAAAGGAATGGAATGCAATGGAATGGAATAGAATGGAATAGAATGGAATGGAATGGAATGGAATGGAATGGAAGCAACCCAAATGGAATGGAATGGAATGGAATGGAATGGAATGGAATAAACCCGAATGGAATAGAATGGAATAGAATGGAATGGATTGGAATGGAATCAAGCGTTATGGAATGGAATGGAATGAAATGCAATGGAGTGCAATTAACCAGAATGGAATGGAATGGAATGGAATGGAATAGAATCTATCTGAACGGAATGGAATGGAATGAAATGGAATGGAATGGAATGGAATCAAACCGAATGCAATGGAATGGAATGGAATGGAATGGAATGGAATGGAATGGAATGGAATGATATGGTATCAACTGGAATGGAATGGAATGGAATGGAATCAATCCGAATGGAATGGAATGGAATGGAATCAACACGAAAGGAATGGAATGGAATGAAATGGAATGGAATGGAATAAACCGGAAAGGAATGGAATGGAATAGAATGGAATTGATTGGAATGGAATAAACCAGAATGGAATGGAATGGAATGAATAGGAACGGAATGGAATTAACCGGAATGGAATGGAATGGAATGGAATGGAATGGAATGGAATCACCCCGAATGGAATGGAATGGAATGGAATCAACCCGAATGGAATGGAATGGAATGGAATGGCATGGAGAGGAATCAAGCCGAAAGGCATGGAATGGAATGGAATGGAATCAAATGGAATGTAATGTAATGGAATGGAATGGAATGGAATCAAGGCGAATGCAATGGAATGGAATGGAATGGAGTGGAATGGAATGGAATGGAATGGAATCAACCCGAATGGAATGGCTTGGAAAGGAATGGAATGGAAGGGAAAGGAATGGAATGGAATCAACCTGAATGAAATGGAATGGAATGGAATGGAATGGAATCACCAGAATGGAATGGAATGGAATGGAATGGAATGGAATGGAATGGAATGGAATCAACCTGAATGTAATGGAATGGAATGGAGTGGAATAGAATGGAATCAACCCGAATGGGATGGAATGGAATGGTATGGAATGGAATGGAATGGAATGGAATGGAATCAATGCGAATGGAATGGAATGGAATGGAATGGAATGGAATGGAATGGAATGGAATCAACCCGAGTGGAATGGAATGGAATGGAATGGAAAGGAATTGAATGGAATCAAACCAAATGGAATGGAATGGAATGGAATGGAATAGAATCAAATGGAATGGAACGGAATGGAGTGGAATAGAATGGTATCAACCCGAATGCAATGGAATGGAATGGAATGGAACGGAATGGAATGGAGTGGAATGGAATGGAATCAACACGGATGGAGTGGAATGGATTGGATTGGAATGGAATGGAATGGAAAGGAATGGAATGGAATCAAACTGAATGGAATGGAATGGAATGGAATCCACCCGAATGGAATGGATTGGAATGGAATGGAATCAAATGGAATCAACCCTAATGGAATGGAATGGAATGGAATGGAATCAAGGCAAATGCAATGGAATGGAATGAAATGGAATGGATTGGAATGGAATGGAATGGAAAGAACGGAATGGAATCAACCTGAATGGAATGGAATGGAATGGAATGGAATCAACCCGAATGGAATGGAATGGAATGGAATGGAATGGAATAGAATGGAATGGAATCAACCCAAATGGAATGGAATGGAATGGAATGGAATGGAATGGAATGGAATTGAATGGAATAAACTGGAGTGGAATGGAATGAAATGGAACGGAATGGAATGGCATGGAATGTAATGGAATCAACCGGAATGGAATGGAATGGAATGGAATGGAAACAACTGGAATGGAATGGAATGGAATGAAATGGACTCTAATGGAATCAACCCGAATGGAAAGGAATGGAATGAAATGGTATGGAATGGAATCAACCGGAATGGAGTTAAATGGAATGGAATACAATGGAATGGAATAGAATCAAACAGAACTGAATGGAATGGAGTGGAATAGAATGGAGTGGATTGGAATGGAATCAACTGGGATGGAAAGGAATGGAATGGAATGAAATGGAGTGGGAAGGAAAGGAATGAAATGGAATGGAATGGAATTAACTCGAATGGAGTGGAATGGAATGCAATGGAATAGAATCAACCCGAATGGAATGGAAAGGAATGGAATGGAATGGAATGGAATCAAGGCAAATGCAATGGAATGGAATGGAATAGAATGGATTTGAATGGAATGGAATGGAATGGAACGGAATGGAATGGAATCAACCCGAATGGAATGGAATGGAATGGAATGGAATGGAATGGAAAGGAATGGAATGGAATGGAATGGAAAGGAATGGAATGGAATGGAATGAAATGGAATGGAATGGAATAAACCCGAATGGAATGGAATGGAATAGAATGGAATTGATTGGAATGGAATAAACCAGAATTGAATGGAATGGAATGAAATGGAACGGAATGGAATTAACCAGAATGGAATGGAATGGAATGGAATATAATCAACCCGAATGGAATGGAATGGAATGGAATGCAATGGAAAGGAATGGAATGAAAAGGAATGGAATGGAATCAACCCGAATGGAATGTAAGCGTATGGAATTGAAACAACCCATATGGAATGGAATGGAATTGAATGGAATGGAATGGAATAAACCCGAGTGGAATTGAATGGAATTGGATGGAATGGATTGGAATGGAATCAACCGGAATTGAATGGAATGGAATGAAATGGAATGGAATGGAATGGAATTAACCGGAATGGAATGGAATGGAATGGAATGGAATGGAATGGAATAGAATCAACCCGAATGGAATGCAATGGAATGGAATGGAATGGAATGGAATGGAATCAAGGCGAATGCAATGGAATGTAATTGAATGGAATGGAATGGAATGGAATCAAGGCGAATGCAATGGAATGGAATGGAATGAAATGGAATGGAATCAACCCTAATGGAATGGAATGGATTGGAATGGAATGGGATGGCATGGAACGCAATCAACACGAATGGTATGGAATGGAATGGAATTGAATGGAATGGAATCAATCGGAATGGAATGGAATGGAATGGAATGCAATGGAATGGAATGGAATGGAATGGAATGCAATGGAATGGAATGGAATCAACCCGAATGGAATGGAATGGAATGGAATTGAATGGAATGGAATGGAATCAACGCAAATTGAATGGAATGGAATGGAATGGAATGGAATGGAATGGAATGGAATAAACCCGAATGCAATGGAATGGAAAAGAATGGAATGGATTGAAATGGAATCAACGCGAAAGGAATGGAATGGAACGGAATGGAAAGAAATGGAATGGAATGGAATGGAATGGAATGGAATGGAATGGAATCAACCCGAATGGAATGGAATGGAATGGAATGGAATGGAATGGAATCAACACAAATGGACTGGAATGGAATGGAATGGAATGGAAAGGAATGGAATGGAATGGAATGAAATGGAATGGAATGGAATCAAACCGAATGGAATGGAATGGAATGGAATTGCATGGAATCAACCCGAATGAAATGGAATGGAATAGATTGGAATGGAATGGAATGAAAAGGAATGGAATGGAATCAACCCGAGTGGAATGGAATGGAATGGATTGGAATGGAATGGAATGGAATGGAATCAACTCTAACTGAATGGAATGGAATGGAATGAAATCAACCCAAAAGGAATAGAATGGAATGATATGGAATGGAAAGGAATGGAATGGAATGGAATGGAATCAACCCGAATGGAATGGAATGGAATGGAATGGAATGAAATGGCATGGAATGCAAGCAACACGAATGGTATGGAATGGAATGGAAATGAATGGAATGGAATCAATCGGAATGGAATGGAATGGAATGGAATGGAATGGAATGGGATGGCATGGAATGCAATCAACACGAATGGTATGGAATGGAATGGAATGGAATGGAATGGAATAAACCCGAATGGAATGGAAGGGAATAGAATGGAATTGATTGGAATGGAATAAACCAGAATGGAATGGAACGGAATGAAATGGAACGGAATGCAATTAACCGCAATGGAATGGAATGGAATGGAATGGAATGGAATGAAATGGAATATAATCAACCCGAATGGAATGGAATGTAATGGAATGGAATCAACCCGAATGGAATGGAATGGAATGGAATGGAATGGAATGGAAAGGAATGGAATAAACCCGAATGCAATGGAATGGAATAGAATGGAATGGATTGGAAAGGAATTAACCCGAAAGGAATGCAATGGAATGGAATGGAAAGGAATGGAATGGAATGGAAAGGAATGGAATCAACCCGAATGGAATGGAATGGAATGGAATGGAATGGAATCAACCCGAATGAAATGGAATGGAACGGATTGGAATGGAATGGAATGGAAAGGAATGGAATGGATTGGAATGGAATGGAATGGAATGGAATGGAATCAACCCTAATGGAATGGAATGGAATGGAATGGAATCAACCCAAAAGGAATGGAATGAAATGGAATGAAATGGAATGGAATGGAATGGAATGGAATGAAATGGAATGGAATGGAAAGGAATCAACCCGAATGCAATGGAATGGAATGGAATGGAATGATATGGTATCAACTGGAATGGAATGGAATGGAATGGATTGGAATGGAATGGAATGGAATGGAATGGAATCAATACGAATTTGATGAAATGGAATGGAATAGAATGGAATGGAATGGAATCAACACGAAAGCAATGGAATGGAATGAAATGGAATGGAATGGAATGGAATGGAATGAAATAGAACGGAATGGAATGGAATGCAATGGAATGGAATGGAATGGAATCAACCTGAATGGAATGGAATGGAATGGAATGGAATGGAATCAACCCGAATGGAATGCAGTGGAATGGAATGGAATGGCATGGAGTGGAATCAAGCCGAAAGGCATCTAATGGAATGGAATGGAATCAACTGGAATGTAATGTAATGTAATGTAATGTAATGGAATGGAATGGAATGGAAAGGAATCAAGGCGAATGCAATGGAATGGAATGGAATGGAATGGAATGGAATGGAATGGAATCAACCCGAATGGAAATGAATGGAATGGAATGGAATGGAAAGGAATGGAATGGAATGGAATGAAATGGAATGGAATGGAATAAACACGAATGGAATGGAATGGAATAGAATGGAATTGATTGGAATGGAATAAACCAGAATGGAATGGAATGGAATGAAATGGAACGGAATGGAATTAACCAGAATGGAATGGAATGGAATGAAATGGAACGGAATGGAATTAACCAGAATGGAATGGAATGGAATGGAATATAATCAACCCGAATGGAATGGAATGGAATGGAATGCAATGGAAAGGAATGGAATGGAAAGGAATGGAATGGAATCAACCTGAATGGAATGGAATCGTATGGAATTGAAACATCCCATATGGAATGGAATGGAATGGAATGGAATGGAATAATCCCGAGTGGAATTGAATGGAATAGGATGGAATGGATTGGAATGGAATCAACCGGAATGGAATGGAATGGAATGAAATGGAATGGAATGGAATGGAATTAACCGGAATGGAATGGAATGGAATGGAATGGAATGGAATCAAGGCGAATGCAATGGAATGTAATTTAATGGAATGGAATGGAATGGAATCAAGGCGAATGCAATGGAATGGAATGGAATGAAATGGAATGGAATCAACCCTAATGGAATGGAATGGAATGGAATGGAATGGGATGGCATGGAATGCAATCAACACGAATGGTATGGAATGGAATGGAATTGAATGGAATGGAATCAATCCGAATGGAATGGAATGGAATGGAATGCAAAGGAATGGAATGGAATCAACCCGAATGGAATGGAATGGAATGGAATGGAATGGGATGGCATGGAATGCAATCAACACGAATGGTATGGAATGGAATGGAATTGAATGGAATGGAATCAATCGCAATGGAATGGAATGGAATGGAATGGAATGGAATGGAATGGAATGGAATCAACGCAAATTGAATGGAATGGAATGGAATGGAATGGAATAAACCCGAATGCAATGGAATGGAATAGAATGGAATGGATTGAAATGGAATCAACGCGAAAGGAATGGAATGGAACGGAATGGAAAGAAATGGAATGGAATGGAATGGAATGGAATGGAATGGAATGGAATGGAATGGAATCAACCCGAATGGAAAGGAATGGAATGGAATGGAATGGAGTCAACACAAATGGACTGGAATGGAATGGAATGGAATAGAATCAACCCGAATGGAATGGAATGGAATGGAATTGCATGGAATCAACCCGAATGAAATGGAATGGAATAGATTGGAATGGAATGGAATGGAAAGGAATGGAATGGAATCAACCCGAGTGGAATGGAATGGAATGGATTGGAATGGAATGGAATGGAATGGAATCAACCCTAACGGAATGGAATGGAATGGAATGGAATCAACCCAAAAGGAATAGAATGGAATGATATGGAATGGAATGGAATGGAATGGAATGGAATGGAATCAACCCGAATGGAATGGAATGGAATGGAATGGAATGGAATGGAATGGCATGGAATGCAAGCAACACGAATGGTATGGAATGGAATGGAAATGAATGGAATGGAATCAATCGGAATGGAATGGAATGGAATGGAATGCAATGGAATGGAATGGAATCAACCCGAATGGAATGGAATGGAATGGAATAAACCCGAATGCAATGGAATGGAATAGAATGGAATGGATTGGAATGGAATCAACCCGAAAGGAATGGAATGGAACGGAATGGAAAGAAATGGAATGGAATGCAATGGAATGGAATCAACCCGAATGGAATGGAATGGAATGGAATGGAATGGAATGGAATCAACACAAATGGACTGGAATGGAATGGAATGGAATGGAAAGGAATGGAATGGAATGGAATGAAATGGAATGGAATGAAATCAAACCGAATGGAATGGAATGGAATGGAATTGCATGGAATCAACCCGAATGAAATGGAATGGAATAGATTGGAATGGAATGGAATGAAAAGGAATGGAATGGAATCAACCCGAGTGGAATGGAATGGAATGGATTGGAATGGAATGGAATGGAATGGAATCAACCCTAACTGAATGGAATGGAATGGAATGGAATCAACCCAAAAGGAATAGAATGGAATGATATGGAATGGAAAGGAATGGAATGGAATGGAATGGAATCAACCCGAATGGAATGGAATGGAATGGAATGGAATGAAATGGCATGGAATGCAAGCAACACGAATGGTATGGAATGGAATGGAAATGAATGGAATGGAATCAATCGGAATGGAATGGAATGGAATGGAATGGAATGGAATGCAATGGAATGGAATGGAATCAACCCGAATGGAATGGAATGGAATGGAATAAACCCGAATGCAATGGAATGGAATAGAATGGAATGGATTGGAATGGAATGAACCCGAAAGGAATGGAATGGAACGGAATGGAAAGAAATGGAATGGAATGGAATGGATTGGAATGGAATGGAATCAACCCGAATGGAATGGAATGGAATGGAATGGAATCAACACAAATGGACTGGAATGGAATGGAATGGAATAGAATCAACCCGAATGGAGTGGAATGGAATGGAATGGCATGGAATCAACCCGAGTGAAATGGAATGGAATGGATTGGAATGGAATGGAATGGAATGGAATCAACCCTAACGGAATGGAATGGAATGGAATGGAATCAACCCAAAAGGATTGGAATGGAATGATATGGGTTGGAATGAAATGGAATGGAATGTAATGGAATGGAATCAACCCGAATGGAATGGAATGGAATGGAATGGATTGGAATGGAATCAACCCGAATGGAATGGAATGGAATGGATTGGAGTGGAATGGAATGTTATGGAATAGAATCAACCCGAATGGAATGGAATGGAATGGAATCAACCAGAATGCAATGTAATGTAATGTAATGGAATGGAATGGAATGGAATGGAATGGAATCAACCCGAATGGAATGGAATGGAATGGAATGGAATGGAAAGGAGTGGAATGGAATGGAATGAAATGGAATGGAATGGAATAAACCCGAATGTAATGGAAGGGAATAGAATGGAATTGATTGGAATGGAATAAACCAGAATGGAATGGAACGGAATGAAATGGAACGGAATGCAATTAACCGCAATGGAATGGAATGGAATGAAATGGAATGGAATGAAATGGAATATAATCAACCCGAATGGAATGGAATGTAATGGAATGGAATCAACCCGAATGGAATGGAATGGAATGGAATGGAATGGAATGGAAAGGAATGGAATAAACCCGAATGCAATGGAATGGAATAGAATGGAATGGATTGGAAAGGAATTAACCCGAAAGGAATGCAATGGAATGGAATGGAAAGGAATGGAATGGAATGGAAAGGAATGGAATCAACCCGAATGGAATGGAATGGAATGGAATGGAATGGAATCAACCCGAATGAAATGGAATGGAACGGACTGGAATGGAATGGAATGGAAAGGAATGGAATGGATTGGAATGGAATGGAATGGAATGGAATGGAATCAACCCTAATGGAATGGAATGGAATGGAATGGAATCAACCCAAAAGGAATGGAATGAAATGGAATGGAATGGAATGGAATGGAATGAAATGGAATGGAATGGAAAGGAATCAACCCGAATGCAATGGAATGGAATGATATGGTATCAACTGGAATGGAATGGAATGGAATGGATTGGAATGGAATGGAATGGAATGGAATGGAATCAATCCGAATTTGATGAAATGGAATGGAATAGAATGGAATGGAATGGAATCAACACGAAAGCAATGGAATGGAATGAAATGGAATGGAATGGAATGGAATGGAATGAAATAGAACGGAATGGAATGGAATGCAATGGAATGGAATGGAATGGAATCAACCTGAATGGAATGGAATGGAATGGAATGGAATGGAATGGAATCAACCCGAATGGAATGCAGTGGAATGGAATGGAATGGCATGGAGTGGAATCAAGCCGAAAGGCATCTAATGGAATGGAATGGAATCAACTGGAATGTAATGTAATGTAATGTAATGGAATGGAATGGAAAGGAATCAAGGCGAATGCAATGGAATGGAATGGAATGGAATGGAATGGAATGGAATCAACCCGAATGGAAATGAATGGAATGGAATGGAATGGAAAGGAATGGAATGGAATGGAATGAAATGCAATGGAATGGAATAAACACGAATGGAATGGAATGGAATAGAATGGAATTGATTGGAATGGAATAAACCAGAATGGAATGGAATGGAATGAAATGGAACGGAATGGAATTAACCAGAATGGAATGGAATGGAATGAAATGGAACGGAATGGAATTAACCAGAATGGAATGGAATGGAATGGAATATAATCAACCCGAATGGAATGGAATGGAATGGAATGCAATGGAAAGGAATGGAATGGAAAGGAATGGAATGGAATCAACCTGAATGGAATGGAATCGTATGGAATTGAAACATCCCATATGGAATGGAATGGAATGGAATGGAATGGAATAATCCCGAGTGGAATTGAATGGAATAGGATGGAATGGATTGGAATGGAATCAACCGGAATGGAATGGAATGGAATGAAATGGAATGGAATGGAATGGAATTAACCGGAATGGAATGGAATGGAATGGAATGGAATGGAATCAAGGCGAATGCAATGGAATGTAATTTAATGGAATGGAATGGAATGGAATCAAGGCGAATGCAATGGAATGGAATGGAATGAAATGGAATGGAATCAACCCTAATGGAATGGAATGGAATGGAATGGAATGGGATGTCATGGAATGCAATCAACACGAATGGTATGGAATGGAATGGAATTGAATGGAATGGAATCAATCCGAATGGAATGGAATGGAATGGAATGCAATGGAATGGAATGGAATCAACCCGAATGGAATGGAATGGAATGGAATGGAATGGGATGGCATGGAATGCAATCAACACGAATGGTATGGAATGGAATGGAATTGAATGGAATGGAATCAATCGCAATGGAATGGAATGGAATGGAATGCAATGGAATGGAATGGAATCAACCCGAATGGAATGGAATGGAATGGAATGGAATGGAATCAACGCAAATTGAATGGAATGGAATGGAATGGAATGGAATAAACCCGAATGCAATGGAATGGAATAGAATGGAATGGATTGAAATGGAATCAACGCGAAAGGAATGGAATGGAAAGGAATGGAAAGAAATGGAATGGAATGGAATGGAATGGAATGGAATGGAATGGAATGGAATGGAATCAACCCGAATGGAATGGAATGGAATGGAATGGAATGGAGTAAACACAAATGGACTGGAATGGAATGGAATGGAATAGAATCAACCCGAATGGAATGGAATGGAATGGAATTGCATGGAATCAACCCGAATGAAATGGAATGGAATAGATTGGAATGGAATGGAATGGAAAGGAATGGAATGGAATCAACCCGAGTGGAATGGAATGGAATGGATTGGAATGGAATGGAATGGAATGGAATCAACCCTAACGGAATGGAATGGAATGGAATGGAATCAACCCAAAAGGAATAGAATGGAATGATATGGAATGGAATGGAATGGAATGGAATGGAATGGAATCAACCCGAATGGAATGGAATGGAATGGAATGGAATGGAATGGAATGGAATGGCATGGAATGCAAGCAACACGAATGGTATGGAATGGAATGGAAATGAATGGAATGGAATCAATCGGAATGGAATGGAATGGAATGGAATGCAATGGAATGGAATGGAATCAACCCGAATGGAATGGAATGGAATGGAATAAACCCGAATGCAATGGAATGGAATAGAATGGAATGGATTGGAATGGAATCAACCCGAAAGGAATGGAATGGAACGGAATGGAAAGAAATGGAATGGAATGGAATGGAATGGAATCAACCCGAATGGAATGGAATGGAATGGAATGGAATGGAATGGAATCAACACAAATGGACTGGAATGGAATGGAATGGAATAGAATCAACCCGTATGGAATGGAATGGAATGGAATGGCATGGAATCAACCTGAATGAAAAGGAATGGAATAGAATGAAATTGATTGGAATGGAATTAACCGGAATGGAATGGAATGGAATGGAATGGAATGGAATATAATCAACCCGAATGGAATGGAATGGAATGGAATGGAATCAACCCGAATGGAATGGAATGGAATGGAATGGAATCAACCCAAAGGAATGGAATGGAATGATATGGAATGGAATGGAATGGAATGGAATGGAATCAACCCGAATGGAGTGGAATGGAATGGATTGGAATGGAATCAACCCGAATGGAATGGAATGGAATGGAATGGAATGACATGGAGTGGAATCAACCCGAAAGGAATGGAATGGAATGGAATGGAATCAACTGGAATGTAATGGTATGGAGTGGAATGGAATGGAATGGAATGGAATGGAATGGAATCAATGCGAATGCAATGGAATGGAATGGAATGGAATGGAATGGAATGGAATGGAATCAAACCGAATGAAATGAAATGGAATGGAGTGGAATGGAATGGAATGGAAAGGAATGTAATGGAATCAACCCGAGTGGAATGGAATGGAATGGAATGGAATGGAATGGAATGGAATAGAATGGAATGGATTGGAATGGAATGGAGTGGAATGTAATCCACCCCAATGGAATGGAATGGAATGGAATGGAATGGAATGGAATGGAATGGAATGGAATCAACCCAAAAGGAATGGAATGGAATGAAGTGGAATGGAATGGAGTGGAATCAACCCGAATGGAATGGAATGGAGAGGAATGGATTGGAATGGAATCAACCTTAATGGAATGGAATGGAATGGAATGGAATGGAATGGAGAGGAATTGAATCAACCCGAATGGAGTGAAATGGAATGGAATGGAATCAACACGAATGGAATGGAATGGATTGGAATGGAATGGAATGGAATGGAAAGGAATGGAATGGAATCAACCTGAATGGAATGGAATGGAATGGAATCAACCCGAATGGAATGGAATGGAATGGATTGGAATGGAATGGAATGGAATGAAATCAACCCTAATGGAATGGAATGGAATGGAATGGAATCAACCCAAAAGGATTGGAATGGAATGATATGGGTTGGAATGAAATGGAATGGAATGGAATGGAATGGAATCAACCCGAATGGAATGGAATGGAATGGAAGGGATTGGAATGGAATCAACCCGAATGGAATGGAATGGAATGGATTGGAGTGGAATGGAATGTTATGGAATAGAATCAACCCGAATGGAATGGAATGGGATGGAATCAACCAGAATGCAATGTAATGTAATGTAATGTAATGGAATGGAATGGAATGGAATGGAATCAACCCGAATGGAATGGAATGGAATGGAATGGAATGGAATGGAAAGGAGTGGAATGGAATGGAATGAAATGGAATGGAATGGAATAAACCCGAATGGAATGGAAGGGAATAGAATGGAATTGATTGGAATGGAATAAACCAGAATGGAATGGAACGGAATGAAATGGAACGGAATGCAATTAACCGCAATGGAATGGAATGGAATGGAATGGAATGGAATGGAATGAAATGGAATATAATCAACCCGAATGGAATGGAATGTAATGGAATGGAATCAACCCGAATGGAATGGAATGGAATGGAATGGAATGGAATGGAATGGAAAGGAATGGAATAAACCCGAATGCAATGGAATGGAATAGAATGGAATGGATTGGAAAGGAATTAACCCGAAAGGAATGCAATGGAATGGAATGGAAAGGAATGGAATGGAATGGAAAGGAATGGAATCAACCCGAATGGAATGGAATGGAATGGAATGGAATGGAATCAACCCGAATGAAATGGAATGGAACGGATTGGAATGGAATGGAATGGAAAGGAATGGAATGGATTGGAATGGAATGGAATGGAATGGAATGGAATCAACCCTAATGGAATGGAATGGAATGGAATGGAATGGAATGGAATGGAATCAACCCAAAAGGAATGGAATGAAATGGAATGGAATGGAATGGAATGAAATGGAATGGAATGGAAAGGAATCAACCCGAATGCAATGGAATGGAATGGAATGGAATGATATGGTATCAACTGGAATGGAATGGAATGGAATGGATTGGAATGGAATGGAATGGAATGGAATGGAATCAATCCGAATGGGATGAAATGGAATGGAATAGAATGGAATGGAATGGAATCAACACGAAAGCAATGGAATGGAATGAAATGGAATGGAATGGAATGGAATGGAATGAAACAGAACGGAATGGAAGGGAATGCAATGGAATGGAATGGAATGGAATCAACCTGAATGGAATGGAATGGAATGGAATCAACCCGAATGGAATGCAGTGGAATGGAATGGAATGGCATGGAGTGGAATCAAGCCGAAAGGCATGGAATGGAATGGAATGGAATCAACTGGAATGTAATGTAATGGAATGGAATGGAATGGAAAGGAATCAAGGCGAATGCAATGGAATGGAATGGAATGGAATGGAATGGAATGGAATGGAATCAACCCGAATGGAAATGAATGGAATGGAATGGAATGGAAAGGAATGGAATGGAATGGAATGAAATGGAATGGAATGGAATAAACACGAATGGAATGGAATGGAATAGAATGGAATTGATTGGAATGGAATAAACCAGAATGGAATGGAATGGAATGAAATGGAACGGAATGGAATTAACCAGAATGGAATGGAATGGAATGAAATTGAATGGAATGGAATTAACCAGAATGGAATGGAATGGAATGGAATATAATCAACCCGAATGGAATGGAATGGAATGGAAAGCAATGGAAAGGAATGGAATGGAAAGGAATGGAATGGAATCAACCTGAATGGAATGGAATCGTATGGAATTGAAACAACACATATGGAATGGAATGGAATGGAATGCAATGGAATAATCCCGAGTGGAATTGAATGGAATAGGATGGAATGGATTGGAATGGAATCAACCGGAATGGAATGGAATGGAATGAAATGGAATGGAATGGAATGGAATTAACCGGAATGGAATGGAATGGAATGGAATGGAATAGAATCAACCCGAATGGAATGGAATGGAATGGAATGGAATCAAGGCGAATGCAATGGAATGTAATTTAATGGAATGGAATGGAATGGAATCAAGGCGAATGCAATGGAATGGAATGGAATGGAATGGAATGGAATCAACCCTAATGGAATGGAATGGAATGGAATGGAATGGGATGGCATGGAATGCAATCAACACGAATGGTATGGAATGGAATGGAATTGAATGGAATGGAATCAATCGGAATGGAATGGAATGGAATGGAATGCAATGGAATGGAATGGAATCAACCCGAATGGAATGGAATGGAATGGAATGGAATGGGATGGCATGCAATGCAATCAACACGAATGGTATGGAATGGAATGGAATTGAATGGAATGGAATCAATCGCAATGGAATGGAATGGAATGGAATGCAATGGAATGGAATGGAATCAACCCGAATGGAATGGAATGGAATGGAATTGAATGGAATGGAATGGAATCAACGCAAATTGAATGGAATGGAATGGAATGGAATGGAATAAACCCGAATGCAATGGAATGGAATAGAATGGAATGGATTGAAATGGAATCAACGCGAAAGGAATGGAATGGAACGGAATGGCAAGAAATGGAATGGAATGGAATGGAATGGAATGGAATGGAATGGAATGGAATGGAATGGAATGGAATCAACCCGAATGGAATGGAATGGAATGGAATGGAATGGAGTCAACACAAATGGACTGGAATGGAATGGAATGGAATAGAATCAACCCGAATGGAATGGAATGGAATGGAATTGCATGGAATCAACCCGAATGAAATGGAATGGAATAGATTGGAATGGAATGGAATGGAAAGGAATGGAATGGAATCAACCCGAGTGGAATGGAATGGAATGGATTGGAATGGAATGGAATGGAATGGAATCAACCCTAACGGAATGGAATGGAATGGAATGGAATCAACCCAAAAGGAATAGAATGGAATGATATGGAATGGAATGGAATGGAATGGAATGGAATGGAATGGAATGGAATGGAATGGAATGGAATCAACCCGAATGGAATGGAATGGAATGGAATGGAATGGAATGGAATGGAATGGCATGGAATGCAAGCAACACGAATGGTATGGAATGGAATGGAAATGAATGGAATGGAATCAATCGGAATGGAATGGAGTGGAATGGAATGCAATGGAATGGAATGGAATCAACCCGAATGGAATGGAATGGAATGGAATAAACCCGAATGCAATGGAATGGAATAGAATGGAATGGATTGGAATGGAATCAACCCGAAAGGAATGGAATGGAACGGAATGGAAAGAAATGGAATGGAATGGAATGGAATGGAATCAACCCGAATGGAATGGAAGGGAATAGAATGGAATTGATTGGAATGGAATAAACCAGAATGGAATGGAACGGAATGAAATGGAACGGAATGCAATTAACCGCAATGGAATGGAATGGAATGGAATGGAATGGAATGGAATGAAATGGAATATAATCAACCCGAATGGAATGGAATGTAATGGAATGGAATCAACCCGAATGGAATGGAATGGAATGGAATGGAATGGAAAGGAATGGAATAAACCCGAATGCAATGGAATGGAATAGAATGGAATGGATTGGAAAGGAATTAACCCGAAAGGAATGCAATGGAATGGAATGGAAAGGAATGGAATGGAATGGAAAGGAATGGAATCAACCCGAATGGAATGGAATGGAATGGAATGGAATGGAATCAACCCGAATGAAATGGAATGGAACGGATTGGAATGGAATGGAATGGAAAGGAATGGAATGGATTGGAATGGAATGGAATGGAATGGAATGGAATCAACCCTAATGGAATGGAATGGAATGGAATGGAATGGAATGGAATGGAATGGAATCAACCCAAAAGGAATGGAATGAAATGGAATGGAATGGAATGGAATGGAATGAAATGGAATGGAATGGAAAGGAATCAACCCGAATGCAATGGAATGGAATGGAATGGAATGATATGGTATCAACTGGAATGGAATGGAATGGAATGGATTGGAATGGAATGGAATGGAATGGAATGGAATCAATCCGAATGGGATGAAATGGAATGGAATAGAATGGAATGGAATGGAATCAACACGAAAGCAATGGAATGGAATGAAATGGAATGGAATGGAATGGAATGGAATGAAACAGAACGGAATGGAAGGGAATGCAATGGAATGGAATGGAATGGAATCAACCTGAATGGAATGGAATGGAATGGAATGGAATGGAATCAACCCGAATGGAATGCAGTGGAATGGAATGGAATGGCATGGAGTGGAATCAAGCCGAAAGGCATGGAATGGAATGGAATGGAATCAACTGGAATGTAATGTAATGTAATGGAATGGAATGGAAAGGAATCAAGGCGAATGCAATGGAATGGAATGGAATGGAATGGAATGGAATGGAATGGAATCAACCCGAATGGAAATGAATGGAATGGAATGGAATGGAAAGGAATGGAATGGAATGGAATGAAATGGAATGGAATGGAATAAACACGAATGGAATGGAATGGAATAGAATGGAATTGATTGGAATGGAATAAACCAGAATGGAATGGAATGGAATGAAATGGAACGGAATGGAATTAACCAGAATGGAATGGAATGGAATGAAATTGAATGGAACGGAATTAACCAGAATGGAATGGAATGGAATGGAATATAATCAACCCGAATGGAATGGAATGGAATGGAAAGCAATGGAAAGGAATGGAATGGAAAGGAATGGAATGGAATCAACCTGAATGGAATGGAATCGTATGGAATTGAAACAACACATATGGAATGGAATGGAATGGAATGGAATGGAATAATCCCGAGTGGAATTGAATGGAATAGGATGGAATGGATTGGAATGGAATCAACCGGAATGGAATGGAATGGAATGAAATGGAATGGAATGGAATGGAATTAACCGGAATGGAATGGAATGGAATGGAATGGAATAGAATCAACCCGAATGGAATGGAATGGAATGGAATGGAATCAAGGCGAATGCAATGGAATGTAATTTAATGGAATGGAATGGAATGGAATCAAGGCGAATGCAATGGAATGGAATGGAATGGAATGGAATGGAATCAACCCTAATGGAATGGAATGGAATGGAATGGAATGGGATGGCATGGAATGCAATCAACACGAATGGTATGGAATGGAATGGAATTGAATGGAATGGAATCAATCGGAATGGAATGGAATGGAATGGAATGCAATGGAATGGAATGGAATCAACCCGAATGGAATGGAATGGAATGGAATGGAATGGGATGGCATGCAATGCAATCAACACGAATGGTATGGAATGGAATGGAATTGAATGGAATGGAATCAATCGCAATGGAATGGAATGGAATGGAATGCAATGGAATGGAATGGAATCAACCCGAATGGAATGGAATGGAATGGAATTGAATGGAATGGAATGGAATCAACGCAAATTGAATGGAATGGAATGGAATGGAATGGAATAAACCCGAATGCAATGGAATGGAATAGAATGGAATGGATTGAAATGGAATCAACGCGAAAGGAATGGAATGGAACGGAATGGCAAGAAATGGAATGGAATGGAATGGAATGGAATGGAATGGAATGGAATGGAATGGAATCAACCCGAATGGAATGGAATGGAATGGAATGGAATGGAATCAACACAAATGGACTGGAATGGAATGGAATGGAATAGAATCAACCCGAATGGAATGGAATGGAATGGAATTGCATGGAATCAACCCGAATGAAATGGAATGGAATAGATTGGAATGGAATGGAATGGAAAGGAATGGAATGGAATCAACCCGAGTGGAATGGAATGGAATGGATTGGAATGGAATGGAATGGAATGGAATCAACCCTAACGGAATGGAATGGAATGGAATGGAATCAACCCAAAAGGAATAGAATGGAATGATATGGAATGGAATGGAATGGAATGGAATGGAATGGAATGGAATGGAATCAACCCGAATGGAATGGAATGGAATGGAATGGAATGGAATGGAATGGCATGGAATGCAAGCAACACGAATGGTATGGAATGGAATGGAAATGAATGGAATGGAATCAATCGGAATGGAATGGAGTGGAATGGAATGCAATGGAATGGAATGGAATCAACCCGAATGGAATGGAATGGAATGGAATAAACCCGAATGCAATGGAATGGAATAGAATGGAATGGATTGGAATGGAATCAACCCGAAAGGAATGGAATGGAACGGAATGGAAAGAAATGGAATGGAATGGAATGGAATGGAATCAACCCGAATGGAATGGAATGGAATGGAATGGAATGGAATGGAATCAACACAAATGGACTGGAATGGAATGGAATGGAATAGAATCAACCCGTATGGAATGGAATGGAATGGAATGGCATGGAATCAACCCGAATGAAAAGGAATGGAATAGAATGAAATTTATTGGAATGGAATTAACCGGAATGGAATGGAATGGAATGGAATGGAATGGAATATAATCAACCCGAATGGAATGGAATGGAATGGAATGGAATCAACCCGAATGGAATGGAATGGAATGGAATGGAATCAACCCAAAAGGAATGGAATGGAATGATATGGAATGGAATGGAATGGAATGGAATGGAATGGAATCAACCCGAATGGAATGGAATGGAATGGATTGGAATGGAATCAACCCGAATGGAATGGAATGGAATGGAATGGAATGGCATGGAGTGGAATCAACCCGAAAGGAATGGAATGGAATGGAATGGAATCAACTGGAATGTAATGTTATTGAGTGGAATGGAATGGAATGGAATGGAATGGAATGTAATCAATGCGAATGCAATGGAATGGAATGGAATGGAATGGAATGGAATGGAATGGAATGGAATCAAACCGAATGAAATGAAATGGAATGGAATGGAATGGAATGGAGTCAACACAAATGGACTGGAATGGAATGGAATGGAATAGAATCAACCCGAATGGAATGGAATGGAATGGAATTGCATGGAATCAACCCGAATGAAATGGAATGGAATAGATTGGAATGGAATGGAATGGAAAGGAATGGAATGGAATCAACCCGAGTGGAATGGAATGGAATGGATTGGAATGGAATGGAATGGAATGGAATCAACCCTAACGGAATGGAATGGAATGGAATGGAATCAACCCAAAAGGAATAGAATGGAATGATATGGAATGGAATGGAATGGAATGGAATGGAATGGAATGGAATCAACCCGAATGGAATGGAATGGAATGGAATGGAATGGAATGGAATGGCATGGAATGCAAGCAACACGAATGGTATGGAATGGAATGGAAATGAATGGAATGGAATCAATCGGAATGGAATGGAGTGGAATGGAATGCAATGGAATGGAATGGAATCAACCCGAATGGAATGGAATGGAATGGAATAAACCCGAATGCAATGGAATGGAATAGAATGGAATGGATTGGAATGGAATCAACCCGAAAGGAATGGAATGGAACGGAATGGAAAGAAATGGAATGGAATGGAATGGAATGGAATCAACCCGAATGGAATGGAATGGAATGGAATGGAATGGAATGGAATCAACACAAATGGACTGGAATGGAATGGAATGGAATAGAATCAACCCGTATGGAATGGAATGGAATGGAATGGCATGGAATCAACCCGAATGAAAAGGAATGGAATAGAATGAAATTGATTGGAATGGAATTAACCGGAATGGAATGGAATGGAATGGAATGGAATGGAATATAATCAACCCGAATGGAATGGAATGGAATGGAATGGAATCAACCCGAATGGAATGGAATGGAATGGAATGGAATCAACCCAAAAGGAATGGAATGGAATGATATGGAATGGAATGGAATGGAATGGAATGGAATGGAATCAACCCAAATGGAATGGAATGGAATGGATTGGAATGGAATCAACCCGAATGGAATGGAATGGAATGGAATGGAATGGCATGGAGTGGAATCAACCCGAAAGGAATGGAATGGAATGGAATGGAATCAACTGGAATGTAATGTTATGGAGTGGAATGGAAGGGAATGGAATGGAATGGAATGTAATCAATGCGAATGCAATGGAATGGAATGGAATGGAATGGAATGGAATGGAATGGAATGGAATCAAACCGAATGAAATGAAATGGAATGGAGTGGAATGGAATGGAATGGAAAGGAATGGAATGGAATCAACCCGAGTGGAATGGAATGGAATGGAATGGAATGGAATGGAATAGAATGGAATGGATTGGAATGGAATGGAGTGGAAAGTAATCCACCCCAATGGAATGGAATGGAATGGAATGGAATGGAATGGAATGGAATGGAATCAACCCAAAAGGAATGGAATGGAATGAAGTGGAATGGAATGGAGTGGAATCAACCCGAATGGAATGGAATGGAGAGGAATGGATTGGAATGGAATCAACCTTAATGGAATGGAATGGAATGGAATGGAATGGAATGGAGGGGAATTGAATCAACCCGAATGGAGTGAAATGGAATGGAATGTAATCAACACGAATGGAATGGAATGGATTGGAATGGAATGGAATGGAATGGAAAGGAATGGAATGGAATCAACCTGAATGGAATGGAATGGAATGGAATCAACCCGAATGGAATGGAATGGAATGGATTGGAATGGAATGGAATGGAATGAAATCAACCCTAATGGAATGGAATGGAATGGAATGAAATGGAATGGAATGGAATGGAATGGAATCAACCCGAATGGAATGGAATGGAATGGAATGGAATAGAATGGAATGGAATGGAATGGAATGGAATCCACTGGAATGGAATGGAGTGAAATGGAATTGATTGGAATGCAATGGAATGTAATGGAATCAACTGGAAAGGAATGGAATGGAATGGAATGGAATGGAATCAACTGGAATGGAATGGAATGGAATGGAGTGGACTGCAATGGAAACAACCCGAATGGAATGGAATGGAATGAAATGGAACGGAATGGAATCAACCGGAATGGAGTTAAATGGAATGGAATGCAATGGAATGGAATAGAATAAAACAGGACAGAATGGAATGGAGTGGAATAGAATGGAATCAAGCAGAATGCAATGGAATGTAATGGAATGGAATGGAACGGAATGGATTGGAATGGAACGGTATCAACCCGAATGGAATGGAATTGAATGGATTGGAATGGAATGGAATGGTATGGAATAGAATCAACCCGAATGCAATGGAATGCAATGGAATGGAATGGAATGGAATGGAATGGAATGGAATGGAATGGAATGGAATTGAATGGAACGGAATGGAATGGAATGGAATGGAATCAACCCGAATGTAATGTAATGTAATGGAATGGAATGGAATCAACTGATATGTAATGGAATGGAATGGAATGGAATGGAATGGAACGGAATCAACCCGAATGGAATGGAATGGAATGGAATGGAATGCAATCAACCCGAATGGAATGGAATGGAATGGAATGGAATGGAATGGAATGGAATGGAATGGCAGGTTATGGAATCAACCCGAGTGGTATGGAATGGAATGGAATGGAATGGAATGGAATCAACCCGAATGGAATGGAATGAAATGGAATGGAATGGAATGGAATGGAATGGAATGGAAAGGAATCAACCCGAATGGAATGGAATGCAATGGAATGGAATGGAATGGAATGGCATAGAATGGAATCAACCCGAATGGTATGGAATGGAATGGAATGGAATGGAATGGAATGGAATGGAATCAATCGGAATGGAATGGAATGGAATGGTATGGAATCAACCCGAATGAAATGGAATGGAATGGAATGGAATCAACACGAATGGAATGGAATGGAACGGAATGGAAAGGAATGGAATGCAATGGAATGGAATGGAATGGAATCAACCCGAAAGGAAAAGCATGGAATGGAATGGAATGGAATGGAATGGAATCAACCCGAATGTAATGTAATGGAATGGAATGGAATGGAATCAACTGGAATGTAATGGAATGGAATGGAATGGAACGGAAACAACCTGAATGGAATGGAATGGAATGGAATGGAATGCAATCAACACGAAAGGAATTTAATGGAATGGAATCAAACGGAATGGAATGCAATGGAATGAAATGAAATGGAATGGAATCAACTGGAATGGAATGGAATGGAATGGAATCAACCCGAATGGAATGTAATGGATTGGAATGGAATGGAAAGGAATCAAACCAAACGGAATGGAATGGAATGGAATGGAATAGAATCAAACGGAATGGAATGGAATGGAGTGGAATAGAATGGAATCAACCCGAATGCAATGGAATGGAATGGAATGGAGTGGAATGGAATGGAATCAACACGAATGGAAAGAAAGCATTGGAATGGAATGGAATGAAATTGAAAGGAATGGATTGGAATCAACCTGAATGGAATGGAATGGAATGGAATCAACACGAATGGAATGGAATGGATTCGAATGGAATGGAATGGAATGGAATCAACTCTAATGGAATGGAATGGAGTCGAATGGAAAGGAATCAACACAAACGGACTGGAATGGAATGGAAAGGAATAGAATCAACCCGAATGGAATGGAATGGAATGGAATGGAATGTCATGGAATCAACCCGAATGAAATGAAATGGAATGGAGTGGAATGGAATGGAATGGAAAGGAATGGAATGGAATCAACCCGAGTGGAATGGAACGGAATGGAATGGAATGGAATAGAATGGAATGGATTGGAATGGAATGGAATCAACCCAAAAGGAATGGAATGGAATGAAATGGAATGGAATGGAGTGGAATCAACCCGAATGGAATGGAATGGAGTGGAATGGATTGGAATGGAATCAACCTGAATGGAATGGAATGGAATGGAATGGAATGGAATGGAATGGAATGGAGGGGAATTGCATCTACCCGAATGGAGTGAAATGGAATGGAATGGAATCAACACGAATGGAATGGAATGGAATGGTTTGGAATGGAATGGAATGGAATGGAGAGGAATGGAATGGAATCAACCTGAATGGAATGTAATGGAATGGAATCAACCCGAATGGAATGAAATGGAATGGATTGGAATGGAATGGAATGGAATGGAATGGAAACAACACAAATGGACTGGAATGGAATGGAATGGAATAGAATCAACCCAAATGGAATGGAATGGAATGGAATGGAAAGGAATGGCATGGAATCATCCCGAATGAAATGGAATGGAATGGATTGGAATGGAATGGAATGGAAAGGAGTGGAATCAACCCGAATGGAATGGAATGGAAGGGAAAGGAATGGAATGGAATCAACCTGAATGAAATGGAACGGATTGGAATGGAATCAACCTGAATGTAATGGAATGGAATGGAGTGGAATAGGATGGAATCAATGCGAATGGAATGGAATGCAATAGAATGGAATGGAATGGAATGGAATGGAATGGATTGGAATGGAATGGAATCAACACGAATGGAACGGAATGGAATGGAATGGAAAGGAATGGAATCAAACCAAATGGAATGGAATGGAATGGAATAGAATCAAACGGAATGGAATGGAATGGTGTGGAATAGAATGGAATCAAGCCGAATGCAATGGAGTGGAATGGAATGGAATGGAATGGAATGGAATGCAATGGATTGGAATGGGTTGGAATCAACACGAATGGAAAGAATGGATTGGAATGGAATGGAATGGAATGGAAAGGAATGGAATGGAATCAACCTGAATGGAAGGGAATGGAATGGAATCAACCCGAATGGAATGGAATGGAATGGATTGGAATGGAATGGAATGGAATGGAATCAACTCTAATGGAATGGAATGGAATGGAATGGAATGGAATCAACACAAATGAACTGGAATGGAATGGAAAGGAGTAGAATCAACCCGAATGGAATGGAATGGGTTGGAATGGAATGGAATGGCATGGAATCAACCTGAATGAAATGAAATGGAATGGATTGGAATGGAATGGAATGGAAAGGAATGGAATGGAATCAACCCGAGTGGAATGGAATGGAATGGAATGGAATGGATTGGAATGGAATGGAATGGAATGGAATCAACCCGAGTGGAATGGAATGGAATGGAATGGAAAGGAATTGAATGGAATCAAACCAAGTGGAATGGAATGGAATGGAATGGAATAGAATCAAATGGAATGGAACGGAATGGAGTGGAATAGAATGGTATCAACACGAATGCAATGGAATGGAATGAAATGGAACGGAATGGAATGGAGTGGAATGGAATGGAATCAACACGGATGGAGTGGAATGGATTGGATTGGAATGGAATGGAATGGAAAGGAATGGAATGGAATCAAACTGAATGGAATGGAATGGAATGGAATCAACCCGAATGGAATGGATTGGAATGGAATGGAATCAAATGGAATCAACCCTAATGGAATGGAATGGAATGGAATGGAATGGAATGGAATGGAATCAAGGCAAATGCAATGGAATGGAATGAAATGGAATGGATTGGAATGGAATGGAATGGAAAGAACGGAATGGAATCAACCTGAATGGAATGGAATGGAATGGAATGGAATCAACCCGAATGGAATGGAATGGAATGGAATGGAATAGAATGGAATGGAATCAACCCAAATGGAATGGAATGGAATGGAATGGAATGGAATGGAATAAACTGGAGTGGAATGGAATGAAATGGAACGGAATGGAATGGCATGGAATGTAATGGAATCAACCGGAATGGAATGGAATGGAATGGAATGGAATGGAAACAACTGGAATGGAATGGAATGGAATGAAATGGACTCTAATGGAATCAACCCGAATGGAAAGGAATGGAATGAAATGGTATGGAATGGAATCAACCGGAATGGAGTTAAATGGAAAGGAATACAATGGAATGGAATAGAATCAAACAGAACTGAATGGAATGGAGTGGAATAGAATGGAGTGGATTGGAATGGAATCAACTGGGATGGAAAGGAATGGAATGGAATGAAATGGAGTGGGAAGGAAAGGAATGAAATGGAATGGAATGGAATTAACTCGAATGGAGTGGAATGGAATGCAATGGAATAGAATCAACCCGAATTGAATGGAAAGCAATGGAATGGAATGGAATGGAATCAAGGCAAATGCAATGGAATGGAATGGAATAGAATGGATTTGAATGGAATGGAATGGAATGGAACGGAATGGAATGGAATCAACCCGAATGGAATGGAATGGAATGGAAAGGAATGGAATGGAATGGAATGGAAAGGAATGGAATGGAATGGAATGAAATGGAATGGAATGGAATAAACCCGAATGGAATGGAATGGAATAGAATGGAATTGATTGGAATGGAATAAACCAGAATTGAATGGAATGGAATGAAATGGAACGGAATGGAATTAACCAGAATGGAATGGAATGGAATGGAATATAATCAACCCGAATGGATTGGAATGGAATGGAATGCAATGGAAAGGAATGGAATGGAAAGGAATGGAATGGAATCAACCCGAATGGAATGGATGCGTATGGAATTGAAACAACCCATATGGAATGGAATGGAATTGAATGGAATGGAATGGAATAAACCCGAGTGGAATTGAATGGAATTGGATGGAATGGATTGGAATGGAATCAACCGGAATGGAATGGAATGGAATGAAATGGAATGGAATGGAATGGAATTAACCGGAATGGAATGGAATGGAATGGAATGGAATGGAATGGAATAGAATCAACCCGAATGGAATGCAATGGAATGGAATGGAATGGAATGGAATGGAATCAAGGCGAATGCAATGGAATGTAATTGAATGGAATGGAATGGAATGGAATCAAGGCGAATGCAATGGAATGGAATGGAATGAAATGGAATGGAATCAACCCTAATGGAATGGAATGGATTGGAATGGAATGGGATGGCATGGAACGCAATCAACACGAATGGTATGGAATGGAATGGAATTGAATGGAATGGAATCAATCGGAATGGAATGGAATGGAATGGAATGCAATGGAATGGAATGGAATGGAATGGAATGCAATGGAATGGAATGGAATCAACCCGAATGGAATGGAATGGAATGGAATGGAATGGAATTGAATGGAATGGAATGGAATCAACGCAAATTGAATGGAATGGAATGGAATGGAATGGAATGGAATGGAATAAACCCGAATGCAATGGAATGGAATAGAATGGAATGGATTGAAATGGAATCAACGCGAAAGGAATGGAATGGAACGGAATGGAAAGAAATGGAATGGAATGGAATGGAATGGAATGGAATGGAATGGAATCAACCCGAATGGAATGGAATGGAATGGAATGGAATGGAATGGAATCAACACAAATGGACTGGAATGGAATGGAATGGAATGGAAAGGAATGGAATGGAATGGAATGAAATGGAATGGAATGGAATCAACCCGAATGGAATGGAATGGAATGGAATTGCATGGAATCAACCCGAATGAAATGGAATGGAATAGATTGGAATGGAATGGAATGGAAAGGAATGGAATGGAATCAACCCGAGTGGAATGGAATGGAATGGATTGGAATGGAATGGAATGGAATGGAATCAACCCTAACTGAATGGAATGGAATGGAATGGAATCAACCCAAAAGGAATAGAATGGAATGATATGGAATGGAATGGAATGGAATGGAATGGAATGGAATCAACCCGAATGGAATGGAATGGAATGGAATGGAATGAAATGGCATGGAATGCAAGCAACACGAATGGTATGGAATGGAATGGAAATGAATGGAATGGAATCAATCGGAATGGAATGGAATGGAATGCAATGGAATGGAATGGAATCAACCCGAATGGAATGGAATGGAATGGAATAAACCCGAATGCAATGGAATGGAATAGAATGGAATGGATTGGAATGGAATGAACCCGAAAGGAATGGAATGGAACGGAATGGAAAGAAATGGAATGGAATGGAATGGATTGGAATGGAATGGAATCAACCCGAATGGAATGGAATGGAATGGAATGGAATGGAATCAACACAAATGGACTGGAATGGAATGGAATGGAATAGAATCAACCCGAATGGAGTGGAATGGAATGGAATGGCATGGAATCAACCCGAGTGAAATGGAATGGAATGAATTGGAATGGAATGGAATGGAATGGAATCAACCCTAACGGAATGGAATGGAATGGAATGGAATCAACCCAAAAGGATTGGAATGGAATGATATGGGTTGGAATGAAATGGAATGGAATGTAATGGAATGGAATCAACCCGAATGGAATGGAATGGAATGGAATGGATTGGAATGGAATCAACCCGAATGGAATGGAATGGAATGGATTGGAGTGGAATGGAATGTTATGGAATAGAATCAACCCGAATGGAATGGAATGGGATGGAATCAACCAGAATGCAATGGAATGTAATGTAATGGAATGGAATGGAATGGAATGGAATGGAATCAACCCGAATGGAATGGAATGGAATGGAATGGAATGGAAAGGAGTGGAATGGAATGGAATGAAATGGAATGGAATGGAATAAACCCGAATGGAATGGAAGGGAATAGAATGGAATTGATTGGAATGGAATAAACCAGAATGGAATGGAACGGAATGAAATGGAACGGAAATCAATTAACCGCAATGGAATGGAATGGAATGGAATGGAATGGAATGAAATGGAATATAATCAACACGAATGGAATGGAATGTAATGGAATGGAATCAACCCGAATGGAATGGAATGGAATGGAATGGAATGGAATGGAATGGAAAGGAATGGAATAAACCCGAATGCAATGGAATGGAATAGAATGGAATGGATTGGAAAGGAATTAACCCGAAAGGAATGCAATGGAATGGAATGGAAAGGAATGGAATGGAATGGAAAGGAATGGAATCAACCCGAATGGAATGGAATGGAATGGAATGGAATGGAATCAACCCGAATGAAATGGAATGGAACGGATTGGAATGGAATGGAATGGAAAGGAATGGAATGGATTGGAATGGAATGGAATGGAATGGAATGGAATCAACCCTAATGGAATGGAATGGAATGGAATGGAATGGAATGGAATGGAATCAACCCAAAAGGAATGGAATGAAATGGAATGGAATGGAATGGAATGGAATGAAATGGAATGGAATGGAAAGGAATCAACCCGAATGCAATGGAATGGAATGGAATGGAATGATATGGTATCAACTGGAATGGAATGGAATGGAATGGATTGGAATGGAATGGAATGGAATGGAATGGAATCAATCCGAATTTGATGAAATGGAATGGAATAGAATGGAATGGAATGGAATCAACACGAAAGAAATGAAATGGAATGAAATGGAATGGAATGGAATGGAATGGAATGAAATAGAACGGAATGGAATGGAATGGAATGGAATCAACACGAAAGCAATGAAATGGAATGAAATGGAATGGAATGGAATGGAATGGAATGAAATAGAACGGAATGGAATGGAATGCAATGGAATGGAATGGAATGGAATCAACCTGAATGGAATGGAATGGAATGGAATGGAATGGAATCAACCTGAATGGAATGCAGTGGAATGGAATGGAATGGCATGGAGTGGAATCAAGCCGAAAGGCATGGAATGGAATGGAATGGAATCAACTGGAATGTAATGTAATGTAATGGAATGGAATGGAAAGGAATCAAGGCGAATGCAATGGAATGGAATGGAAAGGAATGGAATGGAATCAACCCGAATGGAAATGAATGGAATGGAATGGAATGGAAAGGAATGGAATGGAATGGAATGAAATGGAATGGAATGGAATAAACACGAATGGAATGGAATGGAATAGAATGGAATTGATTGGAATGGAATAAACCAGAATGGAATGGAATGGAATGAAATGGAACGGAATGGAATTAACCAGAATGGAATGGAATGGAATGAAATGGAACGGAATGGAATTAACCAGAATGGAATGGAATGGAATGGAATATAATCAACCCGAATGGAATGGAATGGAATGGAATGCAATGGAAAGGAATGGAATGGAAAGGAATGGAATGGAATCAACCTGAATGGAATGGAATCGTATGGAATTGAAACATCCCATATGGAATGGAATGGAATGGAATGGAATGGAATAATCCCGAGTGGAATTGAATGGAATAGGATGGAATGGATTGGAATGGAATCAACCGGAATGGAATGGAATGGAATGAAATGGAATGGAATGGAATGGAATGGAATTAACCGGAATGGAATGGAATGGAATGGAATGGAATAGAATCAACCCGAATGGAATGAAATGGAATGGAATGGAATGGAATGGAATCAAGGCGAATGCAATGGAATGTAATTTAATGGAATGGAATGGAATGGAATCAAGGCGAATGCAATGGAATGGAATGGAATGAAATGGAATGCAATCAACCCTAATGGAATGGAATGGAATGGAATGGAATGGGATGGCATGGAATGCAATCAACACGAATGGTATGGAATGGAATGGAATTGAATGGAATGGAATCAATCGGAATGGAATGGAATGGAATGGAATGCAATGGAATGGAATGGAATCAACCCGAATGGAATGGAATGGAGTGGAATTGAATGGAATGGAATCAATCGGAATGGAATGGAATGGAATGGAATGCAATGGAATGGAATGGAATCAACCCGAATGGAATGGAATGGAATGGAATTGAATGGAATGGAATGGAATCAACGCAAATTGAATGGAATGGAATGGAATGGAATGGAATAAACCCGAATGCAATGGAATGGAATAGAATGGAATGGATTGAAATGGAATCAACGCGAAAGGAATGGAATGGAACGGAATGGAAAGAAATGGAATGGAATGGAATGGAATGGAATGGAATGGAATGGAATGGAATGGAATCAACCCGAATGGAATGGAATGGAATGGAATGGAATGGAATGGAGTCAACACAAATGGACTGGAATGGAATGGAATGGAATAGAATCAACCCGAATGGAATGGAATGGAATGGAATTGCATGGAATCAACCCGAATGAAATGGAATGGAATAGATTGGAATGGAATGGAATGGAAAGGAATGGAATGGAATCAACCCGAGTGGAATGGAATGGAATGGATTGGAATGGAATGGAATGGAATGGAAACAACCATAACGGAATGGAATGGAATGGAATGGAATCAACCCAAAAGGAATAGAATGGAATGATATGGAATGGAATGGAATGGAATGGAATGGAATGGAATCAACCCGAATGGAATGGAATGGAATGGAATGGAATGGCATGGAATGCAAGCAACACGAATGGTATGGAATGGAATGGAAATGAATGGAATGGAATCAATCGGAATGGAATGGAATGGAATGGAATGGAATGCAATGGAATGGAATGGAATCAACCCGAATGGAATGGAATGGAATGGAATAAACCCGAATGCAATGGAATGGAATAGAATGGAATGGATTGGAATGGAATCAACCCGAAAGGAATGGAATGGAACGGAATGGAAAGAAATGGAATGGAATGGAATGGAATGGAATCAACCCGAATGGAATGGAATGGAATGGAATGGAATGGAATGGAATGGAATCAACACAAATGGACTGGAATGGAATGGAATGGAATAGAATCAACCCGTATGGAATGGAATGGAATGGAATGGCATGGAATCAACCCGAATGAAAAGGAATGGAATAGAATGAAATAGATTGGAATGGAATTAACCGGAATGGAATGGAATGGAATGGAATGGAATGGAATGGAATATAACCAACCCGAATGGAATGGAATGGAATGGAATGGAATCAACCCGAATGGAATGGAATGGAATGGAATGGAATCAACCCAAAAGGAATGGAATGGAATGATATGGAATGGAATGGAATGGAATGGAATGGAATGGAATGTAATCAACCCGAATGGAATGGAATGGAATGGATTGGAATGGAATCAACCCGAATGGAATGGAATGGAATGGAATGGAATGGCATGGAGTGGAATCAACCCGAAAGGAATGGAATGGAATGGAATGGAATCAACTGGAATGTAATGGTATGGAGTGGAATGGAATGGAATGGAATGGAATGGAATGGAATCAATGCGAATGCAATGGAATGGAATGGAATGGAATGGAATGGAATGGAATCAAACCGAATGAAATGAAATGGAATGGAGTGGAATGGAATGGAATGGAAAGGAATGGAATGGAATCAACCCGAGTGGAATGGAATGGAATGGAATGGAATGGAATGGAATAGAATGGAATGGATTGGAATGGAATGGAGTGGAATGTAATCCACCCCAATGGAATGGAATGGAATGGAATGGAATGGAATGGAATGGAATGGAATCAACCCAAAAGGAATGGAATGGAATGAAGTGGAATGGAATGGAGTGGAATCAACCCGAATGGAATGGAATGGAGAGGAATGGATTGGAATGGAATCAACCTTAATGGAATGGAATGGAATGGAATGGAATGGAATGGAGAGGAATTGAATCAACCCGAATGGAGTGAAATGGAATGGAATGGAATCAACACGAATGGAATGGAATGGATTGGAATGGAATGGAATGGAATGGAAAGGAATGGAATGGAATCAACCTGAATGGAATGGAATGGAATGGAATCAACCCGAAAGGAATGGAATGGAATGGATTGGAATGGAATGGAATGGAATGAAATCAACCCTAATGGAATGGAATGGAATGGAATGGAATCAACCCAAAAGGATTGGAATGGAATGATATGGGTTGGAATGAAATGGAATGGAATGGAATGGAATGGAATCAACCCGAATGGAATGGAATGGAATGGAATGGATTGGAATGGAATCAACCCGAATGGAATGGAATGGAATGGATTGGAGTGGAATGGAATGTTATGGAATAGAATCAACCCGAATGGAATGGAATGGGATGGAATCAACCAGAATGCAATGGAATGTAATGTAATGGAATTGAATGGAATGGAATGGAATGGAATCAACCCGAATGGAATGGAATGGAATGGAATGGAATGGAAAGGAGTGGAATGGAATGGAATGAAATGGAATGGAATGGAATAAACCCGAATGGAATGGAAGGGAATAGAATGGAATTGATTGGAATGGAATAAACCAGAATGGAATGGAACGGAATGAAATGGAACGGAAATCAATTAACCGCAATGGAATGGAATGGAATGGAATGGAATGGAATGGAATGAAATGGAATATAATCAACCCGAATGTAATGGAATGTAATGGAATGGAATCAACCCGAATGGAATGGAATGGAATGGAATGGAATGGAATGGAATGGAAAGGAATGGAATAAACCCGAATGCAATGGAATGGAATAGAATGGAATGGATTGGAAAGGAATTAACCCGAAAGGAATGCAATGGAATGGAATGGAAAGGAATGGAATGGAATGGAAAGGAATGGAATCAACCCGAATGGAATGGAATGGAATGGAATGGAATGGAATCAACCCGAAAGGAAATGGAATGGAACGGATTGGAATGGAATGGAATGGAAAGGAATGGAATGGATTGGAATGGAATGGAATGGAATGGAATGGAATCAACCCTAATGGAATGGAATGGAATGGAATGGAATGGAATGGAATCAACCCAAAAGGAATGGAATGAAATGGAATGGAATGGAATGGAATGGAATGGAATGAAATGGAATGGAATGGAAAGGAATCAACCCGAATGCAATGGAATGGAATGGAATGGAATGATATGGTATCAACTGGAATGGAATGGAATGGAATGGATTGGAATGGAATGGAATGGAATGGAATGGAATCAATCCGAATGGGATGAAATGGAATGGAATAGAATGGAATGGAATGGAATCAACACGAAAGCAATGGAATGGAATGAAATGGAATGGAATGGAATGGAATGGAATGAAATAGAACGGAATGGAATGGAATGCAATGGAATGGAATGGAATGGAATCAACCTGAATGGAATGGAATGGAATGGAATGGAATGGAATCAACCCGAATGGAATGCAGTGGAATGGAATGGAATGGCATGGAGTGGAATCAAGCCGAAAGGCATGGAATGGAATGGAATGGAATCAACTGGAATGTAATGTAATATAATGGAATGGAATGGAAAGGAATCAAGGCGAATGCAATGGAATGGAATGGAATGGAATGGAATGGAATGGAATGGAATCAACCCGAATGGAAATGAATGGAATGGAATGGAATGGAAAGGAATGGAATGGAATGAAATGAAATGGAATGGAATGGAATAAACACGAATGGAATGGAATGGAATAGAATGGAATTGATTGGAATGGAATAAACCAGAATGGAATGGAATGGAATGAAATGGAACGGAATGGAATTAACCAGAATGGAATGGAATGGAATGAAATGGAATGGAATGGAATTAACCAGAATGGAATGGAATGGAATGGAATATAATCAACCCGAATGGAATGGAATGGAATGGAAAGCAATGGAAAGGAAGGGAATGGAAAGGAATGGAATGGAATCAACCTGAATGGAATGGAATCGTATGGAATTGAAACAACCCATATGGAATGGAATGGAATGGAATGGAATGGAATAATCCCGAGTGGAATTGAATGGAATAGGATGGAATGGATTGGAATGGAATCAACCGGAATGGAATGGAATGGAATGAAATGGAATGGAATGGAATGGAATTAACCGGAATGGAATGGAATGGAATGGAATGGAATAGAATCAACCCGAATGGAATGGAATGGAATGGAATGGAATCAAGGCGAATGCAATGGAATGTAATTTAATGGAATGGAATGGAATGGAATGGAATCAAGGCGAATGCAATGGAATGGAATGGAATGGAATGGAATGGAATCAACCCTAATGGAATGGAATGGAATGGAATGGAATGGGATGGCATGGAATGCAATCAACACGAATAGTATGGAATGGAATGGAATTGAATGGAATGGAATCAATCGGAATGGAATGGAATGGAATGGAATGCAATGGAATGGAATGGAATCAACCCGAATGGAATGGAATGGAATGGAATGGAATGGGATGGCATGCAATGCAATCAACACGAATGGTATGGAATGGAATGGAATTGAATGGAATGGAATCAATCGCAATGGAATGGAATGGAATGGAATGCAATGGAATGGAATGGAATCAACCCGAATGGAATGGAATGGAATGGAATTGAATGGAATGGAATGGAATCAACGCAAATTGAATGGAATGGAATGGAATGGAATGGAATAAACCCGAATGCAATGGAATGGAATAGAATGGAATGGATTGAAATGGAATCAACGCGAAAGGAATGGAATGGAACGGAATGGAAAGAAATGGAATGGAATGGAATGGAATGGAATGGAATGAAATCAACCCGAATGGAATGCAATGGAATGGAATGGAATGGAGTCAACACAAATGGACTGGAATGGAATGGAATGGAATAGAATCAACCCGAATGGAATGGAATGGAATGGAATTGCATGGAATCAACCCGAATGAAATGGAATGGAATAGATTGGAATGGAATGGAATGGAAAGGAATGGAATGGAATCAACCCGAGTGGAATGGAATGGAATGGATTGGAATGGAATGGAATGGAATGGAATCAACCCTAATGGAATGGAATGGAATGGAATGGAATCAACCCAAAAGGAATAGAATGGAATGATATGGAATGGAATGGAATGGAATGGAATGGAATGGAATCAACCCGAATGGAATGGAATGGAATGGAATGGAATGGAATGGAATGGCATGGAATGCAAGCAACACGAATGGTATGGAATGGAATGGAAATGAATGGAATGGAATCAATCGGAATGGAATGGAATGGAATGGAATGCAATGGAATGGAATGGAATCAACCCGAATGGAATGGAATGGAATGGAATAAACCCGAATGCAATGGAATGGAATAGAATGGAATGGATTGGAATGGAATCAACCCGAAAGGAATGGAATGGAACGGAATGGAAAGAAATGGAATGGAATGGAATGGAATGGAATCAACCCGAATGGAATGGAATGGAATGGAATGGAATCAACACAAATGGACTGGAATGGAATGGAATGGAATAGAATCAACCCGTATGGAATGGAATGGAATGGAATGGCATGGAATCAACCCGAATGAAAAGGAATGGAATAGAATGAAATTGATTGGAATGGAATTAACCGGAATGGAATGGAATGGAATGGAATGGAATATAATCAACCCGAATGGAATGGAATGGAATGGAATGGAATGGAATGGAATCAACCCGAATGGAATGGAATGGAATGGAATGGAATGGAATGGAATCAACACAAATGGACTGGAATGGAATGGAATGGAATAGAATCAACCCGTATGGAATGGAATGGAATGGAATGGCATGGAATCAACCCGAATGAAAAGGAATGGAATAGAATGAAATTGATTGGAATGGAATTAACCGGAATGGAATGGAATGGAATGGAATGGAATGGAATATAATCAACCCGAATGGAATGGAATGGAATGGAATGGAATCAACCCGAATGGAATGGAATGGAATGGAATGGAATCAACCCAAAAGGAATGGAATGGAATGATATGGAATGGAATGGAATGGAATGGAATGGAATGGAATCAACCCGAATGGAATGGAATGGAATGGAATGGATTGGAATGGAATCAACCCGAATGGAATGGAATGGAATGGAATGGAATGGCATGGAGTGGAATCAACCCGAAAGGAATGGAATGGAATGGAATGGAATGGAATGGAATCAATGCGAATGCAATGGAATGGAATGGAATGGAATGGAATGGAATGGAATCAAACCGAATGAAATGAAATGGAATGGAGTGGAATGGAATGGAATGGAAAGGAATGGAATGGAATCAACCCGAGTGGAATGGAATGGAATGGAATGGAATGGAATGGAATAGAATGGAATGCATTGGAATGGAATGGAGTGGAATGTAATCCACCCCAATGGAATGGAATGGAATGGAATGGAATGGAATGGAATGGAATGGAATCAACCCAAAAGGAATGGAATGGAATGAAGTGGAATGGAATGGAGTGGAATCAACCCGAATGGAATGGAATGGAGAGGAATGGATTGGAATGGAATCAACCTTAATGGAATGGAATGGAATGGAATGGAATGGAATGGAATAGAGGGGAATTGAATCAACCCGAATGGAGTGAAATGGAATGGAATGGAATCAACACGAATGGAATGGAATGGATTGGAATGGAATGGAATGGAATGGAAAGGAATGGAATGGAATCAAACTGAATGGAATGGAATGGAATGGAATCAACCCGAATGGAATGGAATGGAATGGATTGGAATGGAATGGAATGGAATGAAATCAACCCTAATGGAATGGAATGGAATGGAATGAAATGGAATGGAATGGAATGGAATGGAATCAACCCGAATGGAATGGAATGGAATGGAATGGAATAGAATGGAATGGAATGGAATGGAATGGAATGGAATCCACTGGAATGGAATGGAGTGAAATGGAATTGATTGGAATGCAATGGAATGTAATGGAATCAACTGGAAAGGAATGGAATGGAATGGAATGGAACGGAATAAACTGGAATGGAATGGAATGGAATGGAGTGGACTGCAATGGAAACAACCCGAATGGAATGGAATGGAATGAAATGGAACGGAATGGAATCAACCGGAATGGAGTTAAATGGAATGGAATGCAATGGAATGGAATAGAATAAAACAGAACAGAATGGAATGGAGTGGAATAGAATGGAATCAACCAGAATGCAATGGAATGTAATGGAATGGAATGGAACGGAATGGATTGGAATGGAACGGAATCAACCCGAATGGAATGGAATTGAATGGATTGGAATGGAATGGAATGGTATGGAATAGAATCAACCCGAATGCAATGGAATGGAATGGAATGGAATGGAATGGAATGGAATTGAATGGAACGGAATGGAATGGAATGGAATGGAATCAACCCGAATGTAATGTAATGTAATGGAATGGAATGGAATCAACTGATATGTAATGGAATGGAATGGAATGGAATGGAATGGAACGGAATCAACCCGAATGGAATGGAATGGAATGGAATGGAATGCAATCAACACGAATGGAATGGAATGGAATGGAATCAAACCGAATGGAATGCATTGGAATGAAATGGAATGGAATGGAATCAACTGGAATGGAATGGAATGGAATCGAATGGATTGGAATGGAATGGAATGGAATGGAATGCAATCAGCCGGAATGGAATGGAATGGAATGGAATGGAATGGAATGGAATGGAATGGCAGGTTATGGAATCAACCCGAGTGGTATGGAATGGAATGGAGTGGAATGGAATGGAATCAACCCGAATGGAATGGAATGAAATGGAATGGAATGGAATGGAATGGAATGGAATGGAATGGAATGGAATGGAATGGAAAGGAATCAACCCGAATGGAATGGAATGCAATGGAATGGAATGGAATGGAATGGCATAGAATGGAATCAACCCGAATGGTATGGAATGGAATGGAATGGAATGGAATGGAATGGAATCAATCGGAATGGAATGGAATGGAATGGTATGGAATCAACCCGAATGAAATGGAATGGAATGGAATGGAATCAACACGAATGGAATGGAATGGAATGGAATGGAATGGAATGGAATGGAATCAACCCAAATGGAATGGAATGGAATGGAATGGAATGGAATGGAATGGAGTGGAATAAATCCGAATGGAATGGAATGGAACGGAATGGAAAGGAATGGAATGCAATGGAATGGAATGGAATGGAATCAACCCGAAAGGAAAAGCATGGAATGGAATGGAATGGAATGGAATGGAATCAACCCGAATGTAATGGAATGGAATGGAATGGAATGGAATCAACTGGAATGTAATGGAATGGAATGGAATGGAACGGAATCAACCTGAATGGAATGGAATGGAATGGAATGGAATGCAATCAACACGAAAGGAATGGAATGGAATGGAATCAAACGGAATGGAATGCAATGGAATGAAATGAAATGGAATGGAATCAACTGGAATGGAATGGAATGGAATGGAATCAACCCGAATGGAATGTAATGGAATGGAATGGAATGGAAAGGAATCAAACCAAACGGAATGGAATGGAATGGAATGGAATAGAATCAAACGGAATGGAATGGAATGGAGTGGAATAGAATGGAATCAACCCGAATGCAATGGAATGGAATGGAATGGAGTGGAATGGAATGGAATCAACACGAATGGAAAGAAAGCATTGGAATGGAATGGAATGAAATTGAAAGGAATGGATTGGAATCAACCTGAATGGAATGGAATGGAATGGAATCAACACGAATGGAATGGAATGGATTCGAATGGAATGGAATGGAATGGAATCAACTCTAATGGAATGGAATGGAGTCGAATGGAAAGGAATCAACACAAACGGACTGGAATGGAATGGAAAGGAATAGAATCAACCCGAATGGAATGGAATGGAATGGAATGGAATGTCATGGAATCAACCCGAATGAAATGAAATGGAATGGAGTGGAATGGAATGGAATGGAAAGGAATGGAATGGAATCAACCCGAGTGGAATGGAACGGAATGGAATGGAATGGAATGGAATGGAATGGATTGGAATGGAATGGAATGGAATGTAATCCACCCCAATGGAATGGAATGGAATGGAATGGAATGGAATGGAATGGAATGGAATCAACCCAAAAGGAATGGAATGGAATGAAATGGAATGGAATGGAGTGGAATCAACCCGAATGGAATGGAATGGAGTGGAATGGATTGGAATGGAATCAACCTGAATGGAATGGAATGGAATGGAATGGAATGGAATGGAATGGAAAGGAATGGAATGGAATGGAGGGGAATTGAATCTACCCGAATGGAGTGAAATGGAATGGAATGGAATCAACACGAATGGAATGGAATGGAATGGATTGGAATGGAATGGAATGGAATGGAGAGGAATGGAATGGAATCAACCTGAATGGAATGGAATGGAATGGAATCAACCCGAATGGAATGGAATGGAATGGATTGGAATGCAATGGAATGGAATGAAATCAACCCTAATGGAATGGAATGGAATGGAATGGAATGGAATGGAATCAACCCGAATGGAATGGAATGGAATGGAATGGAATGGAAACAACACAAATGGACTGGAATGGAATGGAATGGAATAGAATCAACCCAAATGGAATGGAATGGAATGGAAAGGAATGGCATGGAATCATCCCGAATGAAATGGAATGGAATGGATTGGAATGGAATGGAATGGAAAGGAGTGGAATCAACCCGAATGGAATGGAATGGAAGGGAAAGGAATGAAATGGAATCAACCTGAATGAAATGGAATGGATTGGAATGGAATCAACCTGAATGTAATGGAATGGAATGGAGTGGAATAGGATGGAATCAACGCGAATGGAATGGAATGCAATAGAATGGAATGGAATGGAATGGAATGGAATGGAATGGAATCAACACGAATGGAATGGAATGGAATGGAATGGAAAGGAATGGAATCAAACCATATGGAATGGAATGGAATGGAATAGAATCAAACGGAATGGAATGGAATGGTGTGGAATAGAATGGAATCAAGCCGAATGCAATGGAATGGAATGGAATGGAATGGAATGGAATGGAATGGAATGCAATGGATTGGAATGGGTTGGAATCAACACGAATGGAAAGAATGGATTGGAATGGAATGGAATGGAATGGAAAGGAATGGAATGGAATCAACCTGAATGGAAGGGAATGGAATGGAATCAACCCGAATGGAATGGAATGGAATGGATTGGAATGGAATGGAATGGAATGGAATCAACTCTAATGGAATGGAATGGAATGGAATGGAATGGAATCAACACAAATGGACTGGAATGGAATGGAAAGGAATAGAATCAACCCGAATGGAATGGAATGGAATGGAATGGAATGGAATGGCATGGAATCAACCTGAATGAAATGAAATGAAATGGATTGGAATGGAATGGAATGGAAAGGAATGGAATGGAATCAACCCGAGTGGAATGGAATGGAATGGAATGGAATGGATTGGAATGGAATGGAATGGAATGGAATCAACCCCAATGGAATGGAATGGAATGGAATGGAATGGAATGGAATGGAATCAACCCAAAAGGAATGGAATGGAATGAAATGGAATGGAATGGAATGGAATCAACCCGAATGGAATGGAATGGATTGGAATGGATTGGAATGGAATCAACCTGAATGGAATGGAATGGAATGGAATGGAATGGAATGGAATGGAATGGAATGGAATGGAATGGAGGGGATTTGAATCAACCCGAATGGAATGAAATGGAATGGAATGGAATCAACTCGAATGGAATGGAATGGATTGGAATGGAATGGAATGGAATGGAAAGGAATGGAATGCAATCAACCTGAATGGAATGGAATGGAAGGGAATCAACCGAACTGGAATGGAATGGATTGGAATAGAATGGAATGGAATGGAATCAACCCCTTGGAATGGAAAGGAATGGAATGGAATGGAGTGGAATTGAATGGAATGGAATGGAATCAACCCGAATGGAATGGAATGGAATGGAATGGAATGGAATGGAATGGAAACAACACAAATGGACTGGAATGGAATGGAATGGAATAGAATCAACCCGAATGGAATGGAATGGATTGGAATGGAATGGAATGGAATCAACCCGAATGAAATGGAATGGAATGGATTGGAATGGAATGGAATGGAAAGGAATGGAATGGAATCAACACGAGTGGAATGGAAAGGAATGGAATGGAATGGAATGGATTGGAATGGAATGGAATGGAATGGAATCAACCCCAATGGAATGGAATGGAATGGAATGGAATTGAATGGAATCAACCCAAAAGAAATGGAATGGATTGGAATGGATTGGAAGGGAATCAACATGAATGGAATGGAATGGAATGGAATGGAGTGGAATTGAATGAACCCGAATGGAATGGAATGGAATGGAATGGAATCAACACAAATGGCATGGAATGGAATGAAATGGAACGGAATGGAATTAACCGGAATGGAATGGAATGGAATGGAATGGAATGGAATCAACCCAAATGGAAAGGAATGGAATGGAATGGCATGGAATGGAATCAACCCGAATGGCATGGAATGGAATGGAATGGAATGGAATGGAATCAACACAAATGGAATGGAATGCAATCAACACGAATGGAATGGAATGGAATGGAATGGAATGGAATGGAATGGAATGGAATCAACTGGAGTGGAATGGAATGGAATGGAATAAACACGAATGGACTGGAATGGATTGGAATGGACTGCAATGGAATCAACCCGAAAGGAATGGAATGGAATGAAATGGAACGCAATGCAATCAACCGGAATGGAGTAGAATGGAATGACACAGAATGGAATGGAATAGAATCAAACAGAATGGAATGGAATGGAATGGAATAGAATGGAATCAACCCGAACGCAATGGAAAGGAATGGAATGGAATTGAATGGAATCAACCTGAACGCAATGGAAAAAATGGAATGGAATGGAATGGAATGGAATGCAATGGAATGGAATGGAATCAACCCGAATGCAATGGAATGGAACGGAATGGAATGGAATGGAATGGAATCAACCGAAATGGAATGGAATGGAATGGAATGGAATGGAATGGAATAAACCCGAATGGAATGGAATGGAATAGAATGGAGTGGATTGGAATGGAATCAATCAGAATGGAATGTAATGGAATGAAATGGAACGGAATGGAATTAACCGGAATGGAATGGAATGGAATGGAATGGAATGCAATGGAATGGAATGGAATCAATCCGAATGGAATGGAATGGAATGGAGTGGAATTCAATGGAATGGAATCAACCCGAATGGAATGGAACGGAATGAAATGGAATGGAATGGAATCAACCAGAATGGAATGGAATGGTATGGAACTGAATCAAATAAAATGGAATGGAATGGAATGGAATGGAATGGAATGGAATGGAATGGAATGGAATTAACACGAATGGAATGGAAAGGAATGGAAATTTAATGGAATAGAATCAACCCGAATGGAATGGAAAGGAATGGAATGGAATGGAATGGAATCAAGGCGAAAGCAATGGAATGGAATGGAATGGAATAGATTGGAATGGAATGGAATGGAAAGGAACGGAATGGAATCAACCCGAATGGAATGGAATGGAATGGAATGGAATGGAATGGAATGGAATCCACTGGAATGGAATGGAATGAAATGGAATTGATTGGAATGGAATGGAATGGAATGGAATCAACCGGAATGGAATGGAATGGAATGGAATGGAATCAACTGGAATGGAATGGAATGGAATGGAATGGACTGCAATGCAATCAACCCGAATGGAATGGAATGGAATGAAATGGAACGGAATGGAATCAACCGGAATGGAGTTAAATGGAATGGAATGCAATGGAATGGAATAGAATCAAACAGAACACAATGGAATTGAGTGGAATAGAATGGAATCAACCAGAATGCAATGGAATGTAATGGAATGGAATGGAACGGAATGGATTGGAATGGAACGGAATCAACCCGAATGGAATGGAATTGAATGGATTGGAATGGAATGGAATGGTATGGAATAGAATCAACCCGAATGGAATGGAATGGAATGGAATGGAATGGAATGGAATCAACCCGAATGCAATGGAATGGAATGGAATGGAATCGAATGCAACGCAATGGAATGGATTGGAATGGAATCAACCAGAATGGAATGGAATGGAATGGAATGGAATCAACTGGAAAGTAATGTAATGGAATGGAACGGAATCAACCAGAATGGAATGGAATGGAATGGAATGGAATGCAATCAACACAAATGGAATGGAATGGATTGGAATCAAACCGAATGCAATGCAATGGAATGAAATGGAATGGAATGGAATCAACTGGATTGGAATGGAATGGAATCGAATGCATTGGAATGGAATGGAATGGAATGGAATGCAATCAACCCGAATGGAATGGAATGGAATGGAATGGAATGAAATCAACCCGAAAGGAAAGGAATGGAATGAAATGGAATGGAATGGAATGGGATGGAATGGAATGGAATGGCAGGTTATGGAATCAACCCGAGTGGTATGGAATGGAATGGAATGGAATGGAATGGAATGCAATCAACCCGAATGGAATGGAATGGAATGGAATCAAGCCGAATGGAATGGAATGGAATGGATTGGAATGGAATGGAATGGAATGAAATCAACCCTAATGGAAGGGAATGGAATGGAATGGAATGGAATGGAATGGAATGGAATCAACCCGAATGGAATGGAATGGAATGGAATGGAATGGAATGGAATGGAAACAACACAAATGGACTGGAATGGAATGGAATGGAATAGAATCAACCCAAATGGAATGGAATGGAATGGAAAGGAATGGCATGGAATCAACCCGAATGAAATGGAATGGAATGGATTGGAATGGAATGGAATGGAAAGGAGTGGAATCAACCCGAATGGAATGGAATGGAAGGGAAAGGAATGGAATGGAATCAACCTGAATGAAATGGAACGGATTGGAATGGAATCAACCTGAATGTAATGGAATGGAATGGAGTGGAATAGGATGGAATCAACGCGAATGGAATGGAATGCAATAGAATGGAATGGAATGGAATGGAATGGAATGGAATGGAATCAACACGAATGGAATGGAATGGAATGGAATGGAAAGGAATGGAATCAAACCAAATGGAATGGAATAGAATGGAATGGAATAGAATCAAACGGAATGGAATGGAATGGTGTGGAATAGAATGGAATCAAGCCGAATGCAATGGAATGGAATGGAATGGAATGGAATGGAATGGAATGGAATGCAATGGATTGGAATGGATTGGAATCAACACGAATGGAAAGAATGGATTGGAATGGAATGGAATGGAATCAACTCTAATGGAATGGAATGGAATGGAATGGAATGGAATCAACACAAATGGACTGGAATGGAATGGAAAGGAATAGAATCAACCCGAATGGAATGGAATGGAATGGAATGGAATGGAATGAAATGGCATGGAATCAACCTGAATGAAATGAAATGGAATGGATTGGAATGGAATGGAATGGAAAGGAATGGAATGGAATCAACCCGAGTGGAATGGAATGGAATGGAATGGAATGGATTGGAATGGAATGGATTGGAATGGAATGGAATGGAATGTAATCCACCCCAATGGAATGGAATGGAATGGAATGGAATGGAATGGAATGGAATCAACCCAAAAGGAATGGAATGGAATGAAATGGAATGGAATGGAGTGGAATCAACCCGAATGGAATGGAATGGAGTGGAATGGATTGGAATGGAATCAACCTGAATGGAATGGAATGGAATGGAATGGAATGGAATGGAATGGAATGGAATGGAGGGGAATTGAATCTACCCGAATGGAGTGAAATGGAATGGAATGGAATCAACACGAATGGAATGGAATGGAATGGATTGGAATGGAATGGAATGGAATGGAGAGGAATGGAATGGAATCAACCTGAATGGAATGGAATGGAATGGAATCAACCCGAATGGAATGGAATGGAATGGATTGGAATGGAATGGAATGGAATGAAATCAACCCTAATGGAATGGAATGGAATGGAATGGAATGGAATGGAATGGAATCAACCCGAATGGAATGGAATGGAATGGAATGGAATGGAATGGAAACAACACAAATGGACTGGAATGGAATGGAATGGAATAGAATCAACCCAAATGGAATGGAATGGAATGGAAAGGAATGGCATGGAATCATCCCGAATGAAATGGAATGGAATGGATTGGAATGGAATGGAATGGAAAGGAGTGGAATCAACCCGAATGGAATGGAATGGAAGGGAAAGGAATGGAATGGAATCAACCTGAATGAAATGGAACGGATTGGAATGGAATCAACCTGAATGTAATGGAATGGAATGGAGTGGAATAGGATGGAATCAACGCGAATGGAATGGAATGCAATAGAATGGAATGGAATGGAATGGAATGGAATGGAATGGAATCAACACGAATGGAATGGAATGGAATGGAATGGAAAGGAATGGAATCAAACCAAATGGAATGGAATGGAATGGAATAGAATCAAACGGAATGGAATGGAATGGTGTGGAATAGAATGGAATCAAGCCGAATGCAATGGAATGGAATGGAATGGAATGGAATGGAATGGAATGCAATGGATTGGAATGGGTTGGAATCAACACGAATGGAAAGAATGGATTGGAATGGAATGGAATGGAATGGAAAGGAATGGAATGGAATCAACCTGAATGGAAGGGAATGGAATGGAATCAACCCGAATGGAATGGAATGGAATGGATTGGAATGGAATGGAATGGAATGGAATCAACTCTAATGGAATGGAATGGAATGGAATGGAATCAACACAAATGGACTGGAATGGAATGGAAAGGAATAGAATCAACCCGAATGGAATGGAATGGAATGGAATGGAATGGAATGGAGTGGCATGGAATCAACCTGAATGAAATGAAATGGAATGGATTGGAATGGAATGGAATGGAAAGGAATGGAATGGAATCAACCCGAGTGGAATGGAATGGAATGGAATGGAATGGATTGGAATGGAATGGAATGGAATGGAATCAACCCCAATGGAATGGAATGGAATGGAATGGAATGGAATGGAATGGAATCAACCCAAAAGGAATGGAATGGAATGAAATGGAATGGAATGGAATGGAATCAACCCGAATGGAATGGAATGGATTGGAATGGATTGGAATGGAATCAACCTGAATGGAATGGAATGGAATGGAATGGAATGGAATGGAATGGAGGGGAATTGAATCAACCCGAATGGAGTGAAATGGAATGGAATGGAATCAACACGAATGGAATGGAATGGATTGGAATGGAATGGAATGGAATGGAAAGGAATGGAATGGAATCAACCTGAATCGAATGGAATGGAAGGGAATCAACCGAACTGGAATGGAATGGATTGGAATGGAATGGAATGGAATGGAATCAACCCTAATGGAATGGAAAGGAATGGAATGGAATGGAGTGGAATGGAATGGAATGGAATGGAATCAACCCGAATGGAATGGAATGGAATGGAATGGAATGGAATGGAATGGAATGGAAACAACAGAAATGGACTGGAATGGAATGGAATGGAATAGAATCAACCCGAATGGAATGGAATGGATTGGAATGGAATGGAATGGAATCAACCCGAATGAAATGGAATGGAATGGATTGGAATGGAATGGAATGGAAAGGAATGGAATGGAATCAACACGAGTGGAATGGAAAGGAATGGAATGGAATGGAATGGATTGGAATGGAATGGAATGGAATGGAATCAACCCCAATGGAATGGAATGGAATGGAATGGAATGGAATGGAATCAACCCAAAAGAAATGGAATGGATTGGAATGGATTGGAAGGGAATCAACATGAATGGAATGGAATGGAATGGAATGGAGTGGAATTGAATGAACCCGAATGGAATGGAATGGAATGGAATGGAATCAACACAAATGGCATGGAATGGAATGAAATGGAACGGAATGGAATTAACCGGAATGGAATGGAATGGAATGGAATGGAATGGAATCAACCAGAATGGAAAGGAATGGAATGGAATGGCATGGAATGGAATCAACCCGAATGGCATGGAATGGAATGGAATGGAATGGAATGGAATCAACACAAATGGAATGGAATGCAATCAACACGAATGGAATGGAATGGAATGGAATGGAATGGAATGGAATGGAATGGAATGGAATCAACTGGAGTGGAATGGAATGGAATGGAATAAACACGAATGGACTGGAATGGATTGGAATGGACTGCAATGGAATCAACCCGAAAGGAATGGAATGGAATGAATTGGAACGAAATGCAATCAACCGGAATGGAGTAGAATGGAATGACACGGAATGGAAAGGAATAGAATCAAACAGAATGGAATGGAATGGAATGGAATAGAATGGAATCAACCCGAACGCAATGGAAAGGAATGGAATGGAATTGAATGGAATCAACCTGAACGCAATGGAAAAAATGGAATGGAATGGAATGGAATGGAATGCAATGGAATGGAATGGAATCAACCCGAATGCAATGGAATGGAACGGAATGGAATGGAATGGAATGGAATCAACCGAAATGGAATGGAATGGAATGGAATGGAATAAACCCGAATGGAATGGAATGGAATAGAATGGAGTGGATTGGAATGGAATCAATCAGAATGGAATGTAAAGGAATGAAATGGAACGGAATGGAATTAACCGGAATGGAATGGAATGGAATGGAATGCAATGGAATGGAATGGAATCAATCCGAATGGAATGGAATGGAATGGAGTGGAATTCAATGGAATGGAATCAACCCGAATGGAATGGAACGGAATGAAATGGAATGGAATGGAATCAACCAGAATGGAATGGAATGGTATGGAACTGAATCAAATAAAATGGAATGGAATGGAATGGAATGGAATGGAATGGAATGGAATAAACACGAATGGAATGGAATGGAGTATAATGGAATGGATTGGAATGGAATCAAGCGGGATGGAAAGGAATGGAATGGAATGAAATGGAATGGGATGGAAAGGAATGAAATGGAATGGAATGGAATTAACACGAATGGAATGGAAAGGAATGGAAATTTAATGGAATAGAATCAACCCGAATGGAATGGAAAGGAATGGAATGGAATGGAATGGAATCAAGGCGAAAGCAATGGAGTGGAATGGAATGGAATAGATTGGAATGGAATGGAATGGAAAGGAACGGAATGGAATCAACCCGAATGGAATGGAATGGAATGGAATGGAATGGAATGGAATCCACTGGAATGGAATGGAATGAAATGGAATTGATTGGAATGGAATGGAATGTAATGGAATCAACCGGAATGGAATGGAATGGAATGGAATGGAATCAACTGGAATGGAATGGAATGGAATGGAATGGACTGCAATGGAATCAACCCGAATGGAATGGAATGGAATGAAATGGAACGGAATGGAATCAACCGGAATGGAGTTAAATGGAATGGAATGCAATGGAATGGAATAGAATCAAACAGAACACAATGGAATGGAGTGGAATAGAATGGAATCAACCAGAATGCAATGGAATGTAATGGAATGGAATGGAACGGAATGGATTGGAATGGAACGGAATCAACCCGAATGGAATGGAATTGAATGGATTGGAATGGAATGGAATGGTATGGAATAGAATCAACCCGAATGGAATGGAATGGAATGGAATGGAATGGAATCAACCCGAATGCAATGGAATGGATTGGAATGGAATGGAATGCAACGCAATGGAATGGAATGGAATGGAATCAACCAGAATGGAATGGAATGGAATGGAATGGAATCAATTGGAAAGTAATGTAATGGAATGGAACGGAATCAACCAGAATGGAATGGAATGGAATGGAATGGAATGCAATCAACACAAATGGAATGGAATGGATTGGAATCAAACCGAATGCAATGCAATGGAATGAAATGGAATGGAATGGAATCAACTGGATTGGAATGGAATGGAATCGAATGCATTGGAATGGAATGGAATGGAATGGAATGCAATCAACCCGAATGGAATGGAATGGAATGGAATGGAATGAAATCAACCCGAAAGGAAAGGAATGGAATGAAATGGAATGGAATGGAATGGGATGGAATGGAATGGAATGGCAGGTTATGGAATCAACCCGAGTGGTATGGAATGGAATGGAATGGAATGGAATGGAATGCAATCAACCCGAATGGAATGGAATGGAATGGAATCAACCCGAATGGAATGGAATGGAATGGATTGGAATGGAATGGAATGGAATGAAATCAACCCTAATGGAAGGGAATGGAATGGAATGGAATGGAATGGAATGGAATGGAATGGAATGGAATCAACCCGAATGGAATGGAATGGAATGGAATGGAATGGAATGGAAACAACACAAATGGACTGGAATGGAATGGAATAGAATCAACCCAAATGGAATGGAATGGAATGGAAAGGAATGGCATGGAATCAACCCGAATGAAATGGAATGGAATGGATTGGAATGGAATGGAATGGAAAGGAGTGGAATCAACCCGAATGGAATGGAATGGAAGGGAAAGGAATGGAATGGAATCAACCTGAATGAAATGGAACGGATTGGAATGGAATCAACCTGAATGTAATGGAATGGAATGGAGTGGAATAGGATGGAATCAACGCGAATGGAATGGAATGCAATAGAATGGAATGGAATGGAATGGAATGGAATGGAATGGAATGGAATGGAATGGAATGGAATGGAATCAACACGAATGGAATGGAATGGAATGGAATGGAAAGGAATGGAATCAAACCAAATGGAATGGAATGGAATGGAATGGAATAGAATCAAACGGAATGGAATGGAATGGTGTGGAATAGAATGGAATCAAGCCGAATGCAATGGAATGGAATGGAATGGAATGGAATGGAATGGAATGCAATGGATTGGAATGGATTGGAATCAACACGAATGGAAAGAATGGATTGGAATGGAATGGAATGGAATGGAAAGGAATGGAATGGAATCAACCTGAATGGAAGGGAATGGAATGGAATCAACCCGAATGGAATGGAATGGAATGGATTGGAATGGAATGGAATGGAATGGAATCAACTCTAATGGAATGGAATGGAATGGAATGGAATGGAATCAACACAAATGGACTGGAATGGAATGGAAAGGAATAGAATCAACCCGAATGGAATGGAATGGAATGGAATGGAATGAAATGGCATGGAATCAACCTGAATGAAATGAAATGGAATGGATTGGAATGGAATGGAATGGAAAGGAATGGAATGGAATCAACCCGAGTGGAATGGAATGGAATGGAATGGAATGGATTGGAATGGAATGGAATGGAATGGAATCAACCCCAATGGAATGGAATGGAATGGAATGGAATGGAATGGAATGGAATGGAATCAACCCAAAAGGAATGGAATGGAATGAAATGAAATGGAATGGAATGGAATCAACCCGAATGGAATGGAATGGATTGGAATGGATTGGAATGGAATCAACCTGAATGGAATGGAATGGAATGGAATGGAATGGAATGGAATGGAATGGAATGGAATGGAGGGGAATTGAATCAACCCGAATGGAGTGAAATGGAATGGAATGGAACCAACACGAATGGAATGGAATGGATTGGAATGGAATGGAATGGAATGGAAAGGAATGGAATGGAATCAACCTGAATGGAATGGAATGGAAGGGAATCACCCGAACTGGAATGGAATGGATTGGAATGGAATGGAATGGAATGGAATCAACCCTAATGGAATGGAAAGGAATGGAATGGAATGGAGTGGAATGGAATGGAATGGAATGGAATCAACCCGAATGGAATGGAATGGAATGGAATGGAATGGAAACAACACAAATGGACTGGAATGGAATGGAATGGAATAGAATCAACCCGAATGGAATGGAATGGAATGGAATGGAATGGAATCAACCCGAATGAAATGGAATGGAATGGATTGGAATGGAATGGAATGGAAAGGAATGGAATGGAATCAACACGAGTGGAATGGAAAGGAATGGAATGGAATGGAATGGATTGGAATGGAATGGAATGGAATGGAATCAACCCCAATGGAATGGAATGGAATGGAATGGAATGGAATGGAATCAACCCAAAAGAAATGGAATGGATTGGAATGGATTGGAAGGGAATCAACATGAATGGAATGGAATGGAATGGAATGGAGTGGAATTGAATGAACCCGAATGGAATGGAATGGAATGGAATGGAATCAACACAAATGGCATGAAATGGAATGAAAAGGAACGGAATGGAATTAACCGGAATGGAATGGAATGGAATGGAATGGAATGGAATGGAATGGAATGGAATCAATCCGAATGGAATGGAATGGAATGGAGTGGAATTCAATGGAATGGAATCAACCCGAATGGAATGGAACGGAATGAAATGGAATGGAATGGAATCAACGAGAATGGAATGGAATGGTATGGAACTGAATCAAACCAAATGGAATGGAATGGAATGGAATGGAATGGAATGGAATAAACACGAACGGAATGGAATGGAGTATAATGGAATGGATTGGAATGGAATCAAGCGGGATGGAAAGGAATGGAATGGAATGAAATGGAATGGGATGGAAAGGAATGAAATGGAATGGAATGGAATTAACACGAATGGAATGGAAAGGAAAGGAAATTTAACGGAATAGAATCAACCCGAATGGAATGGAAAGGAATGGAATGGAATGGAATGGAATCAAGGCGAAAGCAATGGAATGGAATGGAATGGAATAGATTGGAATGGAATGGAATGGAAAGGAACGGAATGGAATCAACCCGAATGGAATGGAATGGAATGGAATGGAATGGAATGGAATGGAATCCACTGGAATGGAATGGAATGAAATGGAATTGATTGGAATGGAATGGAATGTAATGGAATCAACCGGAATGGAATGGAATGGAATGGAATGGAATCAACTGGAATGGAATGGAATGGAATGGAATGGACTGCAATGGAATCAACCCGAATGGAATGGAATGGAATGAAATGGAACGGAATGGAATCAACCGGAATGGAGTTAAATGGAATGGAATGAAATGGAATGGCATAGAATCAAACAGAACACAATGGAATGGAGTGGAATAGAATGGAATCAACCAGAATGCAATGGAATGTAATGGAATGGAATGGAACGGAATGGATTGGAATGGAACGGAATCAACCCGAATGGAATGGAATTGAATGGATTGGAATGGAATGGAATGGTATGGAATAGAATCAACCCGAATGGAATGGAATGGAATGGAATGGAACGGAATCAACCCGAATGCAATGGAATGGAATGGAATGGAATGGAATGCAACGCAATGGAATGGAATGGAATGGAATCAACCAGAATGTAATGGAATGGAATGGAATGGAATGGAATCAACTGGAATGTAATGTAATGGAATGGAACGGAATCAACCAGAATGGAATGGAATGGAATGGAATGGAATGCAATCAACACAAATGGAATGGAATGGATTGGAATCAAACCGAATGGAATGCAATGGAATGGAATGGAATGGAATGAAATCAACCTGAAAGGAAAGGAATGGAATGAAATGGAATGGAATGGAATGGAATGGAATGGCAGGTTATGGAATCAACCCGAGTGGTATGGAATGGAATGGAATGGAATGGAATGGAATGCAATCAACACGAATGGAATGGAATGGAATGAAATGAAATGGAATGGAATGGAATGGAATGGAATGGAAAGGAATCAACCCGAATGGAATGGAATGGAATGGAATGGAATGGAATGGAATGGCATAGAATGGAATCAACCCGAATGGTATGGAATGGAATGGAATGGAAAGGAATGGAATCAATCGGAATGGAATGGAATGGAATGGAATGGAATGGAATCAACCCGAATGGAATGGAATGGAATGGAATCAACACGAATGGAATGGAATGGAATGGAATGGAATGGAATGGAATGGAATCAACCCAAATGGAATGGAATGGAATGGAATGGAATGGAATGGAATGGAATGGAATAAACCCGAATGGAATGGAATGGAAAGGAATGGAAAGGAATGGAATGGAATGGAATGGAATGGAATGGAATCAACCTGAAAGGAATAGAATGGAATGGAATGGAATGGAATGGAATGGAATCAACCCGAATGTAATGGAATGGAATGGAATGGAATGGAATCAACTGGAATGTAACGGAATGGAATGGAATGGAGTGGAATGGAACAGAATCAACCCGAATGGAATGGAATGGAATGGAATGCAATGCAATCAACACGAATGAAATGGAATGGAATGGAATAAAACCGAATGGAATGCAATGGAATGAAATGGAGTGGAAAGGAATCAACTGGAATGGAATGGAATGGAATCGAATGGATTGGAATGGAATGGAATGGAATGGAATGCAATCAACCCGAATTGAATGGAATGGAATGGAATGCAATGGAATGGAATGAAATCAACACGAAAGGAATGGAATGGAATGAAATGGAATGGAATGGAATGCAATGGAATGGAATGGAATGGAATGGCAGGTTATGTAATCAACCCGAGTGGTATGGAATGGAATGGAATGGAATGCAATGGAATCAAGTCGAATGGAATGGAATGGAATGAAATGGAATGGAATGGAATGCAATGGAATGGAATGGAATCAACCCGAAAGGAAAAGAATGGGATGGAATGGAATGGAATGGAATGGAATGGAATCAACACAAATGGACTGGACTGGAATGGAATGGAATAGAATCAAGCCGTATGGAATGGAATGGAATGGAATGGCATGGAATCAACCCGAATGAAAAGGAATGGAATAGAATGAAATTGATTGGAATGGAATTAACCGGAATGGAATGGAATGGAATGGAATGGAATGGAATATAATCAACCCGAATGGAATGGAATGGAATGGAATGGAATCAACCCGAATGGAATGGAATGGAATGGAATAGAATCAACCCAAAAGGAATGGAATGGAATGATATGGAATGGAATGGAATGGAATGGAATGGAATGGAATCAACCCGAATGGAATGGAATGGAATGGATTGGAATGGAATCAACCCGAATGGAATGGAATGGAATGGAATGGAATGGCATGGAGTGGAATCAACCCGAAAGGAATGGAATGGAATGGAATGGAATCAACTGGAATGTAATGTTATGGAGTGGAATGGAATGGAATGCAATGGAATGGAATGGAATCAATGCGAATGCAATGGAATGGAATGGAATGGAATGGAATGGAATGGAATGGAATGGAATCAAATCGAATGAAATGAAATGGAATGGAGTGGAATGGAATGGAATGGAAAGGAATGGAATGGAATCAACCCGAGTGGAATGGAATGGAATGGAATGGAATGGAATGGAATAGAATGGAATGGATTGGAATGGAATGGAGTGGAATGTAATCCACCCCAATGGAATGGAATGGAATGGAATGGAATGGAATGGAATGGAATGGAATCAACCCAAAAGGAATGGAATGGAATGAAGTGGAATGGAATGGAGTGGAATCAACCCGAATGGAATGGAATGGAGAGGAATGGATTGGAATGGAATCAACCTTAATGGAATGGAATGGAATGGAATGGAATGGAATGGAGGGGAATTGAATCAACCCGAATGGAGTGAAATGGAATGGAATGGAATCAACACGAATGGAATGGAATGGATTGGAATGGAATGGAATGGAATGGAAAGGAATGGAATGGAATCAACCTGAATGGAATGGAATGGAATGGAATCAACCCGAATGGAATGGAATGGAATGGATTGGAATGGAATGGAATGGAATGAAATCAACCCTAATGGAATGGAATGGAATGGAATGAAATGGAATGGAATGGAATGGAATGGAATGGAATCAACCCGAATGGAATGGAATGGAATGGAATGGAATAGAATGGAATGGAATGGAATGGAATGGAATCCACTGGAATGGAATGGAGTGAAATGGAATTGATTGGAATGCAATGGAATGTAATGGAATCAACTGGAAAGGAATGGAATGGAATGGAATGGAATGGAATCAACTGGAATGGAATGGAATGGAATGGAGTGGACTGCAATGGAAACAACCCGAATGGAATGGAATGGAATGAAATGGAACGGAATGGAATCAACCGGAATGGAGTTAAATGGAATGGAATGCAATGGAATGGAATAGAATAAAACAGAACAGAATGGAATGGAGTGGAATAGAATGGAATCAACCAGAATGCAATGGAATGTAATGGAATGGAATGGAACGGAATGGATTGGAATGGAACGGAATCAACCCGAATGGAATGGAATTGAATGGATTGGAATGGAATGGAATGGTATGGAATAGAATCAACCCGATTGCAATGGAATGGAATGGAATGGAATGGAATGGAATGGAATGGAATGGAATGGAATTGAATGGAACGGAATGGAATGGAATGGAATGGAATCAACCCGGATGTAAAGTAATGTAATGGAATGGAATGGAATCAACTGATATGTAATGGAATGGAATGGAATGGAATGGAATGGAATGGAACGGAATCAACCCGAATGGAATGGAATGGAATGGAATGGAATGCAATCAACACGAATGGAATGGAATGGAATGGAATCAAACCGAATGGAATGCAATGGAATGAAATGAAATGGAATGGAATCAACTGGAATGGAATGGAATGGAATCGAATGGATTGGAATGGAATGGAATGGAATGGAAAGGAATCAACCCGAATGGAATGGAATGCAATGGAATGGAATGGAATGGAATGGCATAGAATGGAATCAACCCGAATGGTATGGAATGGAATGGAATGGAATGGAATGGAATGGAATGGAATGGTATGGAATCAACCCGAATGAAATGGAATGGAATGGAATGGAATCAACACGAATGGAATGGAATGGAATGGAATGGAATGGAATGGAATGGAATGGAATGGAATGGAATGGAATCAACCCAAATGGAATGGAATGGAATGGAATGGAATGGAATGGAATGGAGTGGAATAAACCCGAATGGAATGGAATGGAACGGAATGGAAAGGAATGGAATGCAATGGAATGGAATGGAATGGAATCAACCCGAAAGGAAAAGCGTGGAATGGAATGGAATGGAATGGAATGGAATGGAATGGAATCAACCCGAATGTAATGTAATGTAATGGAATGGAATGGAATCAACTAGAATGTAATGGAATGGAATGGAATGGAACGTAATCAACCTGAATGGAATGGAATGGAATGGAATGGAATGCAATCAACACGAAAGGAATGGAATGGAATGGAATCAACCCGAATGGAATGTAATGGAATGGAATGGAATGGAAAGGAATCAAACCAAACGGAATGGAATGGAATGGAATGGAATAGAATCAAACGGAATGGAATGGAATGGAGTGGAATAGAATGGAATCAACCCGAATGCAATGGAATGGAATGGAATGGAGTGGAATGGAATGGAATCAACACGAATGGAAAGAAAGCATTGGAATGGAATGGAATGAAATTGAAAGGAATGGATTGGAATCAACCTGAATGGAATGGAATGGAATGGAATCAACACGAATGGAATGGAATGGATTCGAATGGAATGGAATGGAATGGAATCAACTCTAATGGAATGGAATGGAGTCGAATGGAAAGGAATCAACACAAACGTACTGGAATGGAATGGAAAGGAATAGAATCAACCCGGATGGAATGGAATGGAATGGAATGGAATGTCATGGAATCAACCCGAATGAAATGAAATGGAATGGAGTGGAATGGAATGGAATGGAAAGGAATGGAATGGAATCAACCCGAGTGGAATGGAATGGAATGGAATGGAATGGAATGGAATAGAATGGAATGGATTGGAATGGAATGGAATGGAATGTAATCCACCCCAATGGAATGGAATGGAATGGAATGGAATGGAATGGAATGGAATCAACCCAAAAGGAATGGAATGGAATGAAATGGAATGGAATGGAGTGGAATCAACCCGAATGGAATGGAATGGAGTGGAATGGATTGGAATGGAATCAACCTGAATGGAATGGAATGGAATGGAATGGAATGGAATGGAATGGAATGGAGGGGAATTGAATCTACCCGAATGGAGTGAAATGGAATGGAATGGAATCAACACGAATGGAAGGGAATGGAATGGATTGGAATGGAATGGAATGGAATGGAGAGGAATGGAATGGAATCAACCTGAATGGAATGGAATGGAATGGAATCAACCCGAATGGAATGGAATGGAATGGATTGGAATGCAATGGAATGGAATGAAATCAACCCTAATGGAATGGAATGGAATGGAATGGAATGGAATGGAATGGAATGGAATGGAATCAACCCGAATGGAATGGAATGGAATGGAATGGAATGGAATGGAATGGAATGGAATGGAAACAACACAAATGGACTGGAATGGAATGGAATGGAATAGAATCAACCCAAATGGAATGGAATGGAATGGAAAGGAATGGCATGGAATCATCCCGAATGAAATGGAATGGAATGGATTGGAATGGAATGGAATGGAAAGGAGTGGAATCAACCCGAATGGAATGGAATGGAAGGGAAAGGAATGGAATGGAATCAACCTGAATGAAATGGAACGGATTGGAATGGAATCAACCTGAATGTAATGGAATGGAATGGAGTGGAATAGGATGGAATCAACGCGAATGGAATGGAATGCAATAGAATCGAATGGAATGGAATGGAATGGAATGGAATGGAATGGAATCAACACGAATGGAATGGAATGGAATGGAATGGAATGGAATGGATTCAAACCAAATGGAATGGAATGGAATGGAATAGAATCAAACGGAATGGAATGGAATGGTGTGGAATAGAATGGAATCAAGCCGAATGCAATGGAATGGAATGGAATGGAATGGAATGGAATGGAATGCAATGGATTGGAATGGGTTGGAATCAACACGAGTGGAAAGAATGGATTGGAATGGAATGGAATGGAATGGAAAGGAATGGAATGGAATCAACCTGAATGGAAGGGAATGGAATGGAATCAACCCGAATGGAATGGAATGGAATGGATTGGAATGGAATGGAATGGAATGGAATCAACTCTAATGGAATGGAATGGAATGGAATGGAATGGAATCAACACAAATGGACTGGAATGGAATGGAAAGGAATAGAATCAACCCGAATGGAATGGAATGGAATGGAATGGAATGAAATGGCATGGAATCAACCTGAATGAAATGAAATGGAATGGATTGGAATGGAATGGAATGGAAAGGAATGGAATGGAATCAACCCGAGTGGAATGGAATGGAATGGAATGGAATGGATTGGAATGGAATGGAATGGAATGGAATGGAATGGAATAAACCCGAATGGAATGGAATGGAAAGGAATGGAAAGGAATGGAATGGAATGGAATGGAATGGAATGGAATGGAATGGAATCAACCTGAAAGGAATAGAATGGAATGGAATGGAATGGAATGGAATGGAATCAACCCGAATGTAATGGAATGGAATGGAATGGAATGGAATCAACTGGAATGTAACGGAATGGAATGGAATGGAGTGGAATGGAACAGAATCAACCCGAATGGAATGGAATGGAATGGAATGCAATGCAATCAACACGAATGAAATGGAATGGAATGGAATAAAACCGAATGGAATGCAATGGAATGAAATGGAGTGGAAAGGAATCAACTGGAATGGAATGGAATGGAATCGAATGGATTGGAATGGAATGGAATGGAATGGAATGCAATCAACCCGAATTGAATGGAATGGAATGGAATGCAATGGAATGGAATGAAATCAACACGAAAGGAATGGAATGGAATGAAATGGAATGGAATGGAATGCAATGGAATGGAATGGAATGGAATGGCAGGTTATGTAATCAACCCGAGTGGTATGGAATGGAATGGAATGGAATGCAATGGAATCAAGTCGAATGGAATGGAATGGAATGAAATGGAATGGAATGGAATGCAATGGAATGGAATGGAATCAACCCGAAAGGAAAAGAATGGGATGGAATGGAATGGAATGGAATGGAATGGAATCAACACAAATGGACTGGACTGGAATGGAATGGAATAGAATCAAGCCGTATGGAATGGAATGGAATGGAATGGCATGGAATCAACCCGAATGAAAAGGAATGGAATAGAATGAAATTGATTGGAATGGAATTAACCGGAATGGAATGGAATGGAATGGAATGGAATGGAATATAATCAACCCGAATGGAATGGAATGGAATGGAATGGAATCAACCCGAATGGAATGGAATGGAATGGAATAGAATCAACCCAAAAGGAATGGAATGGAATGATATGGAATGGAATGGAATGGAATGGAATGGAATGGAATCAACCCGAATGGAATGGAATGGAATGGATTGGAATGGAATCAACCCGAATGGAATGGAATGGAATGGAATGGAATGGCATGGAGTGGAATCAACCCGAAAGGAATGGAATGGAATGGAATGGAATCAACTGGAATGTAATGTTATGGAGTGGAATGGAATGGAATGGAATGGAATGGAATGGAATCAATGCGAATGCAATGGAATGGAATGGAATGGAATGGAATGGAATGGAATGGAATCAAATCGAATGAAATGAAATGGAATGGAGTGGAATGGAATGGAATGGAAAGGAATGGAATGGAATCAACCCGAGTGGAATGGAATGGAATGGAATGGAATGGAATGGAATAGAATGGAATGGATTGGAATGGAATGGAGTGGAATGTAATCCACCCCAATGGAATGGAATGGAATGGAATGGAATGGAATGGAATGGAATGGAATCAACCCAAAAGGAATGGAATGGAATGAAGTGGAATGGAATGGAGTGGAATCAACCCGAATGGAATGGAATGGAGAGGAATGGATTGGAATGGAATCAACCTTAATGGAATGGAATGGAATGGAATGGAATGGAATGGAGGGGAATTGAATCAACCCGAATGGAGTGAAATGGAATGGAATGGAATCAACACGAATGGAATGGAATGGATTGGAATGGAATGGAATGGAATGGAAAGGAATGGAATGGAATCAACCTGAATGGAATGGAATGGAATGGAATCAACCCGAATGGAATGGAATGGAATGGATTGGAATGGAATGGAATGGAATGAAATCAACCCTAATGGAATGGAATGGAATGGAATGAAATGGAATGGAATGGAATGGAATGGAATGGAATCAACCCGAATGGAATGGAATGGAATGGAATGGAATAGAATGGAATGGAATGGAATGGAATGGAATCCACTGGAATGGAATGGAGTGAAATGGAATTGATTGGAATGCAATGGAATGTAATGGAATCAACTGGAAAGGAATGGAATGGAATGGAATGGAATGGAATCAACTGGAATGGAATGGAATGGAATGGAGTGGACTGCAATGGAAACAACCCGAATGGAATGGAATGGAATGAAATGGAACGGAATGGAATCAACCGGAATGGAGTTAAATGGAATGGAATGCAATGGAATGGAATAGAATAAAACAGAACAGAATGGAATGGAGTGGAATAGAATGGAATCAACCAGAATGCAATGGAATGTAATGGAATGGAATGGAACGGAATGGATTGGAATGGAACGGAATCAACCCGAATGGAATGGAATTGAATGGATTGGAATGGAATGGAATGGTATGGAATAGAATCAACCCGATTGCAATGGAATGGAATGGAATGGAATGGAATGGAATGGAATGGAATGGAATGGAATTGAATGGAACGGAATGGAATGGAATGGAATGGAATCAACCCGGATGTAAAGTAATGTAATGGAATGGAATGGAATCAACTGATATGTAATGGAATGGAATGGAATGGAATGGAATGGAATGGAACGGAATCAACCCGAATGGAATGGAATGGAATGGAATGGAATGCAATCAACACGAATGGAATGGAATGGAATGGAATCAAACCGAATGGAATGCAATGGAATGAAATGGAATGGAATGGAATCAACTGGAATGGAATGGAATGGAATCGAATGGATTGGAATGGAATGGAATGGAATGGAAAGGAATCAACCCGAATGGAATGGAATGCAATGGAATGGAATGGAATGGAATGGCATAGAATGGAATCAACCCGAATGGTATGGAATGGAATGGAATGGAATGGAATGGAATGGAATGGTATGGAATCAACCCGAATGAAATGGAATGGAATGGAATGGAATCAACACGAATGGAATGGAATGGAATGGAATGGAATGGAATGGAATGGAATGGAATGGAATGGAATGGAATCAACCCAAATGGAATGGAATGGAATGGAATGGAATGGAATGGAATGGAGTGGAATAAACCCGAATGGAATGGAATGGAACGGAATGGAAAGGAATGGAATGCAATGGAATGGAATGGAATGGAATCAACCCGAAAGGAAAAGCGTGGAATGGAATGGAATGGAATGGAATGGAATGGAATGGAATCAACCCGAATGTAATGTAATGTAATGGAATGGAATGGAATCAACTAGAATGTAATGGAATGCAATGGAATGGAACGTAATCAACCTGAATGGAATGGAATGGAATGGAATGGAATGCAATCAACACGAAAGGAATGGAATGGAATGGAATCAACCCGAATGGAATGTAATGGAATGGAATGGAATGGAAAGGAATCAAACCAAACGGAATGGAATGGAATGGAATGGAATAGAATCAAACGGAATGGAATGGAATGGAGTGGAATAGAATGGAATCAACCCGAATGCAATGGAATGGAATGGAATGGAGTGGAATGGAATGGAATCAACACGAATGGAAAGAAAGCATTGGAATGGAATGGAATGAAATTGAAAGGAATGGATTGGAATCAACCTGAATGGAATGGAATGGAATGGAATCAACACGAATGGAATGGAATGGATTCGAATGGAATGGAATGGAATGGAATCAACTCTAATGGAATGGAATGGAGTCGAATGGAAAGGAATCAACACAAACGTACTGGAATGGAATGGAAAGGAATAGAATCAACCCGGATGGAATGGAATGGAATGGAATGGAATGTCATGGAATCAACCCGAATGAAATGAAATGGAATGGAGTGGAATGGAATGGAATGGAAAGGAATGGAATGGAATCAACCCGAGTGGAATGGAATGGAATGGAATGGAATGGAATAGAATGGAATGGATTGGAATGGAATGGAATGGAATGTAATCCACCCCAATGGAATGGAATGGAATGGAATGGAATGGAATGGAATGGAATCAACCCAAAAGGAATGGAATGGAATGAAATGGAATGGAATGGAGTGGAATCAACCCGAATGGAATGGAATGGAGTGGAATGGATTGGAATGGAATCAACCTGAATGGAATGGAATGGAATGGAATGGAATGGAATGGAATGGAATGGAATGGAGGGGAATTGAATCTACCCGAATGGAGTGAAATGGAATGGAATGGAATCAACACGAATGGAAGGGAATGGAATGGATTGGAATGGAATGGAATGGAATGGAGAGGAATGGAATGGAATCAACCTGAATGGAATGGAATGGAATGGAATCAACCCGAATGGAATGGAATGGAATGGATTGGAATGGAATGGAATGGAATGAAATCAACCCTAATGGAATGGAATGGAATGGAATGGAATGGAATGGAATGGAATGGAATGGAATCAACCCGAATGGAATGGAATGGAATGGAATGGAATGGAATGGAATGGAATGGAAACAACACAAATGGACTGGAATGGAATGGAATGGAATAGAATCAACCCAAATGGAATGGAATGGAATGGAAAGGAATGGCATGGAATCATCCCGAATGAAATGGAATGGAATGGATTGGAATGGAATGGAATGGAAAGGAGTGGAATCAACCCGAATGGAATGGAATGGAAGGGAAAGGAATGGAATGGAATCAACCTGAATGAAATGGAACGGATTGGAATGGAATCAACCTGAATGTAATGGAATGGAATGGAGTGGAATAGGATGGAATCAACGCGAATGGAATGGAATGCAATAGAATCGAATGGAATGGAATGGAATGGAATGGAATGGAATGGAATCAACACGAATGGAATGGAATGGAATGGAATGGAAAGGAATGGATTCAAACCAAATGGAATGGAATGGAATGGAATAGAATCAAACGGAATGGAATGGAATGGTGTGGAATAGAATGGAATCAAGCCGAATGCAATGGAATGGAATGGAATGGAATGGAATGGAATGGAATGCAATGGATTGGAATGGGTTGGAATCAACACGAGTGGAAAGAATGGATTGGAATGGAATGGAATGGAATGGAAAGGAATGGAATGGAATCAACCTGAATGGAAGGGAATGGAATGGAATCAACCCGAATGGAATGGAATGGAATGGATTGGAATGGAATGGAATGGAATGGAATCAACTCTAATGGAATGGAATGGAATGGAATGGAATGGAATCAACACAAATGGACTGGAATGGAATGGAAAGGAATAGAATCAACCCGAATGGAATGGAATGGAATGGAATGGAATGAAATGGCATGGAATCAACCTGAATGAAATGAAATGGAATGGATTGGAATGGAATGGAATGGAAAGGAATGGAATGGAATCAACCCGAGTGGAATGGAATGGAATGGAATGGAATGGATTGGAATGGAATGGAATGGAATGGAATCAACCCCAATGGAATGGAATGGAATGGAATGGAATGGAATGGAATGGAATGGAATGGAATGGAATCAACCCAAAAGGAATGGAATGGAATGAAATGGAATGGAATGGAATCAACCCGAATGGAATGGAATGGATTGGAATGGATTGGAATGGAATCAACCGGAATGGAATGGAATGGAATGGAATGGAATGGAATGGAATGGAATGGAATGGAATGGAGGGGAATTGAATCAACCCGAATGGAGTGAAATGGAATGGAATGGAATCAACACGAATGGAATGGAATGGATTGGAATGGAATGGAATGGAATGGAAAGGAATGGAATGGAATCAACCTGAATGGAATGGAATGGAAGGGAATCAACCGAACTGGAATGGAATGGATTGGAATGGAATGGAATGGAATGGAATCAACCGTAATGGAATGGAAAGGAATGGGATGGAATGGAGTGGAATGGAATGGAATGGAATGGAATCAACCCGAATGGAATGGAATGGAATGGAATGGAATGGAATGGAATGGAATGGAAACAACACAAATGGACTGGAATGGAATGGAATGGAATAGAATCAACCCGAATGGAATGGAATGGATTGGAATGGAATGGAATGGAATGAACCCGAATGAAATGGAATGGAATGGATTGGAATGGAATGGAATGGAAAGGAATGGAATGGAATCAACACGAGTGGAATGGAAAGGAATGGAATGGAATGGAATGGATTGGAATGGAATGGAATGGAATGGAATCAACCCCAATGGAATGGAATGGAATGGAATGGAATGGAATGGAATGGAATCAACCCAAAAGAAATGGAATGGATTGGAATGGATTGGAAGGGAATCAACATGAATGGAATGGAATGGAATGGAATGGAATGGAGTGGAATTGAATGAACCCGAATGGAATGGAATGGAATGGAATGGAATCAACACAAATGGCATGGAATGGAATGAAATGGAACGGAATGGAATTAACCGGAATGGAATGGAATGGAATGGAATGGAATGGAATGGAATGGAATCAACCCGAATGGAAAGGAATGGAATGGAATGGCATGGAATGGAATCAACCCGAATGGCATGGAATGGAATGGAATGGAATGGAATGGAATCAACACAAATGGAATGGAATGCAATCAACACGAATGGAATGGAATGGAATGGAATGGAATGGAATGGAATCAACTGGAGAGGAATGGAATGGAATGGAATAAACACGAATGGACTGGAATGGATTGGAATGGACTGCAATGGAATCAACCCGAAAGGAATGGAATGGAATGAAATGGAACGCAATGCAATCAACCGGAATGGAGTAGAATGGAATGACACGGAATGGAATGGAATAGAATCAAACAGAATGGAATGGAATGGAACGGAATAGAATGGAATCAACCCGAACGCAATGGAAAGGAATGGAATGGAATTGAATGGAATCAACCTGAACGCAATGGAAAAAATGGAATGGAATGGAATGGAATGGAATGCAATGGAATGGAATGGAATCAACCCGAATGCAATGGAATGGAACGGAATGGAATGGAATGGAATGGAATCAACCGAAATGGAATGGAATGGAATGGAATGGAATGGAATGGAATCAACACAAATGGACTGGAATGGAATGGAAAGGAATAGAATCAACCCGAATGGAATGGAATTGAATGGAATGCAATGGAAAGGAATGGAATGGAAAGGAATGGAATGGAATCAACCTGAATGGAATGGAATCGTATGGAATTGAAACATCCCATATGGAATGGAATGGAATGGAATGGAATGGAATAATCCCGAGTGGAATTGAATGGAATAGGATGGAATGGATTGGAATGGAATCAACCGGAATGGAATGGAATGGAATGAAATGGAATGGAATGGAATGGAATTAACCGGAATGGAATGGAATGGAATGGAATGGAATAGAATCAACCCGAATGGAATGGAATGGAATGGAATGGAATGGAATGGAATCAAGGCGAATGCAACGGAAAGTAATTTAATGGAATGGAATGGAATGGAATCAAGGCGAATGCAATGGAATGGAATGGAATGAAATGGAATGGAATCAACCCTAATGGAATGGAATGGAATGGAATGGAATGGGATGGCATGGAATGCAATCAACACGAATGGTATGGAATGGAATGGAATTGAATGGAATGGAATCAATCGGAATGGAATGGAATGGAATGGAATGCAATGGAATGGAATGGAATCAACCCCAATGGAATGGAATGGAATGGAATGGAATGGGATGGCATGGAATGCAATCAACACGAATGGTATGGAATGGAATGGAATTGAATGGAATGGAATCAATCGCAATGGAATGGAATGGAATGGAATGCAATGGAATGGAAAGGAATCAACCCGAATGGAATGGAATGGAATGGAATTGAATGGAATGGAATGGAATCAACGCAAATTGAATGGAATGGAATGGAATAAACCCGAATGCAATGGAATGGAATAGAATGGAATGGATTGAAATGGAATCAACGCGAAAGGAATGGAATGGAACGGAATGGAAAGAAATGGAATGGAATGGAATGGAATGGAATGGAATGGAATGGAATGGAATCAACCCGAATGGAATGGAATGGAATGGAATGGAATGGAATGGAGTCAACACAAATGGACTGGAATGGAATGGAATGGAATAGAATCAACCCGAATGGAATGGAATGGAATGGAATTGCATGGAATCAACCCGAATGAAATGGAATGGAATAGATTGGAATGGAATGGAATGGAAAGGAATGGAATGGAATCAACCCGAGTGGAATGGAATGGAATGGATTGGAATGGAATGGAATGGAATGGAATCAACCCTAACGGAATGGAATGGAATGGAATGGAATCAACCCAAAAGGAATAGAATGGAATGATATGGAATGGAATGGAATGGAATGGAATGGAATGGAATCAACCCGAATGGAATGGAATGGAATGGAATGGAATGGAATGGAATGGCATGGAATGCAAGCAACACGAATGGTATGGAATGGAATGGAAATGAATGGAATGGAATCAATCGGAATGGAATGGAATGGAATGGAATGCAATGGAATGGAATGGAATCAACCCGAATGGAATGGAATGGAATGGAATAAACCCGAATGCAATGGAATGGAATAGAATGGAATGGATTGGAATGGAATCAACCCGAAAGGAATGGAATGGAACGGAATGGAAAGAAATGGAATGGAATGGAATGGAATGGAATCAACCCGAATGGAATGGAATGGAATGGAATGGAATGGAATGGAATCAACACAAATGGACTGGAATGGAATGGAATGGAATAGAATCAAGCCGTATGGAATGGAATGGAATGGAATGGCATGGAATCAACCCGAATGAAAAGGAATGGAATAGAATGAAATTGATTGGAATGGAATTAACCGGAATGGAATGCAATGGAATGGAATGGAATGGAATATAATCAACCCGAATGGAATGGAATGGAATGGAATGGAATCAACCCGAATGGAATGGAATGGAATGGAATGGAATCAACCCAAAAGGAATGGAATGGAATGATATGGAATGGAATGGAATGGAATGGAATGGAATGGAATGGAATCAACCCGAATGGAATGGAATGGAATGGAATGGAATGGCATGGAGTGGAATCAACCCGAAAGGAATGGAATGGAATTTAATGGAATCAACTGGAATGTAATGTTATGGAGTGGAATGGAATGGAATGGAATGGAATGGAATGGAATCAATGCGAATGCAATGGAATGGAATGGAATGGAATGGAATGGAATGGAATGGAATCAAACCGAATGAAATGAAATGGAATGGAGTGGAATGGAATGGAATGGAAAGGAATGGAATGGAATCAACCCGAGTGGAATGGAATGGAATGGAATGGAATGGAATAGAATGGAATGGATTGGAATGGAATGGAGTGGAATGTAATCCACCCCAATGGAATGGAATGGAATGGAATGGAATGGAATGGAATGGAATGGAATCAACCCAAAAGGAATGGAATGGAATGAAGTGGAATGGAATGGAGTGGAATCAACCCGAATGGAATGGAATGGAGAGGAATGGATTGGAATGGAATCAACCTTAATGGAATGGAATGGAATGGAATGGAATGGAATGGAGGGGAATTGAATCAACCCGAATGGAGTGAAATGGAATGGAATGGAATCAACACGAATGGAATGGAATGGATTGGAATGGAATGGAATGGAATGGAAAGGAATGGAATGGAATCAACCTGAATGGAATGGAATGGAATTGAATCAACCCGAATGGAATGGAATGGAATGGATTGGAATGGAATGGAATGGAATGAAATCAACCCTAATGGAATGGAATGGAATGGAATGGAATCAACCCAAAAGGATTGGAATGGAATGATATGGGTTGGAATGAAATGGAATGGAATGGAATGGAATGGAATCAACCCGAATGGAATGGAGTGGAATGGAATGGATTGGAATGGAATCAACCCGAATGGAATGGAATGGAATGGATTGGAGTGGAATGGAATGTTATGGAATAGAATCAACCCGAATGGAATGGAATGGGATGGAATCAACCAGAATGCAATGGAATGTAATGTAATGGAATGGAATGGAATGGAATGGAATGGAATCAACCCGAATGGAATGGAATGGAATGGAATGGAATGGAAAGGAGTGGAATGGAATGGAATGAAATGGAATGGAATGGAATAAACCCGAATGGAATGGAAGGGAATAGAATGGAATTGATTGGAATGGAATAAACCAGAATGGAATGGAACGGAATGAAATGGAACGGAAAGCAATTAACCGCAATGGAATGGAATGGAATGGAATGGAATGGAATGGAATGAAATCGAATATAATCAACCGGAATGGAATGGAATGTAATGGAATGGAATCAACCCGAATGGAATGGAATGGAATGGAATGGAATGGAATGGAAAGGAATGGAATAAACCCGAATGCAATGGAATGGAATAGATTGGAATGGATTGGAAAGGAATTAACCCGAAAGGAATGCAATGGAATGGAATGGAAAGGAATGGAATGGAATGGAATGGAAAGGAATGGAATCAACCCGAATGGAATGGAATGGAGTGGAATGGAATGGAATGGAATCAACCCGAATGAAATGGAATGGAACGGATTGGAATGGAATGGAATGGAAAGGAATGGAATGGATTGGAATGGAATGGAATGGAATGGAATGGAATCAACCCTAATGGAATGGAATGGAATGGAATAGAATGGAATGGAATGGAATGGAATCAACCCAAAAGGAATGGAATGAAATGGAATGGAATGGAATGGAATGGAATGAAATGGAATGGAATGGAAAGGAATCAACCCGAATGCAATGGAATGGAATGGAATGGAATGATATGGTATCAACTGGAATGGAATGGAATGGAATGGATTGGAATGGAATGGAATGGAATGGAATGGAATCAATCCGAATGGGATGAGATGGAATGGAATAGAATGGAATGGAATGGAATCAACACGAAAGCAATGGAATGGAATGAAATGGAATGGAATGGAATGGAATGGAATGAAATAGAACGGAATGGAATGGAATGCAATGGAATGGAATGGAATGGAATCAACCTGAATGGAATGGAATGGAATGGAATGGAATGGAATCAACCCGTATGGAATGCAGTGGAATGGAATGGAATGACATGGAGTGGAATCAAGCCGAAAGGCATGGAATGGAATGGAATGGAATCAACTGGAATGTAATGTAATGGAATGGAATGGAATGGAAAGGAATCAAGGCGAATGCAATGGAATGGAATGGAATGGAATGGAATGGAATGGAATGGAATCAACCCGATTGGAAATGAATGGAATGGAATGGAATAAACACGAATGGAATGGAATGGAATAGAATGGAATTGATTGGAATGGAATAAACCAGAATGGAATGGAATGGAATGAAATGGAACGGAATGGAATTAACCAGAATGGAATGGAATGGAATGAAATGGAACGGAATGGAATTAACCAGAATGGAATGGAATGGAATGGAATATAATCAACCCGAATGGAATGGAATGGAATGGAATGCAATGGAAAGGAATGGAATGGAAAGGAATGGAATGGAATCAACCTGAATGGAATGGAATCGTATGGAATTGAAACAACCCATATGGAATGGAATGGAATGGAATGGAATAATCCCGAGTGGAATTGAATGGAATAGGATGGAATGGATTGGAATGGAATCAACCGGAATGGAATGGAATGGAATGAAATTGAATGGAATGGAATGGAATTAACCGGAATGGAATGGAATGGAATGGAATGGAATAGAATTAACCCGAATGGAATGGAATGGAATGGAATGGAATGGAATCAAGGCGAATGCAATGGAATGTAATTTAATGGAATGGAATGGAATGGAATCAAGGCGAATGCAATGGAATGGAATGGAATGGAATGGCATGGAATGGAATCAACCCTAATGGAATGGAATGGAATGGAATGGAATGGGATGGCATGGAATGCAATCAACACGAATGGTATGGAATGGAATGGAATTGAATGGAATGGAATCAATCGGAATGGAATGGAATGGAATGGAATGCAATGGAATGGAATGGAATCAACCCGAATGGAATGGAATGGAATGGAATGGAATGGGATGGCATGGAATGCAATCAACACGAATGGTATGGAATGGAATGGAATTGAATGGAATGGAATCAATCGCAATGGAATGGAATGGAATGGAATGCAATGGAATGGAATGGAATCAACCCGAATGGAATGGAATGGAATGGAATTGAATGGAATGGAATGGAATCAACGCAAATTGAATGGAATGGAATGGAATGGAATGGAATAAACCCGAATGCAATGGAATGGAATAGAATGGAATGGATTGAAATGGAATCAACGCGAAAGGAATGGAATGGAACGGAATGGAAAGAAATGGAATGGAATGGAATGGAATGGAATAGAATGGAATGGAATGGAATGGAATAAACCCGAATGGAATGGAATGGAATGGAATGGAATGGAGTCAACACAAATGGACTGGAATGGAATGGAATGGAATAGAATCAACCCGAATGGAATGGAATGGAATGGAATGGAATTGCATGGAATCAACCCGAATGAAATGGAATGGAATAGATTGGAATGGAATGGAATGGAAAGGAATGGAATGGAATCAACCCGAGTGGAATGGAATGGAATGGATAGGAATGGAATGGAATGGAATGGAATCAACCCTAACGGAATGGAATGGAATGGAATGGAATCAACCCAAAAGGAATAGAATGGAATGATATGGAATGGAATGGAATGGAATGGAATGGAATGGAATCAACCCGAATGGAATGGAATGGAATGGAATGGAATGGCATTGAATGCAAGCAACACGAATGGTATGGAATGGAATGGAAATGAATGGAATGGAATCAATCGGAATGGAATGGAATGGAATGGAATGCAATGGAATGGAATGGAATCAACCCGAATGGAATGGAATGGAATGGAATAAACCCGAATGCAATGGAATGGAATAGAATGGAATGGATTGGAATGGAATCAACCCGAATGGAATGGAATGGAATGGAATGGAATGGAATGGAATCAACACAAATGGACTGGACTGGAATGGAATGGAATAGAATCAAGCCGTATGGAATGGAATGGAATGGAATGGCATGGAATCAACCCGAATGAAAAGGAATGGAATAGAATGAAATTGATTGGAATGGAATTAACCGGAATGGAATGGAATGGAATGGAATGGAATGGAATATAATCAACCCGAATGGAATGGAATGGAATGGAATGGAATCAACCCGAATGGAATGGAATGGAATGGAATGGAATCAACCCAAAAGGAATGGAATGGAATGATATGGAATGGAATGGAATGGAATGGAATGGAATGGAATGGAATCAACCCGAATGGAATGGAATGGAATGGATTGGAATGGAATCAACCCGAATGGAATGGAATGGAATGGAATGGAATGGCATGGAGTGGAATCAACCCGAAAGGAATGGAATGGAATGGAATGGAATCAACTGGAATGTAATGTTATGGAGTGGAATGGAATGGAATGGAATGGAATGGAATGGAATCAATGCGAATGCAATGGAATGGAATGGAATGGAATGGAATGGAATGGAATGGAATCAAACCGAATGAAATGAAATGGAATGGAGTGGAATGGAATGGAATGGAAAGGAATGGAACGGAATCAACCCGAGTGGAATGGAATGGAATGGAATGGAATGGAATGGAATAGAATGGAATGGATTGGAATGGAATGGAGTGGAATGTAATCCACCCCAATGGAATGGAATGGAATGGAATGGAATGGAATGGAATGGAATGGAATCAACCCAAAAGGAATGGAATGGAATGAAGTGGAATGGAATGGAGTGGAATCAACCCGAATGGAATGGAATGGAGAGGAATGGATTGGAATGGAATCAACCTTAATGGAATGGAATGGAATGGAATGGAATGGAATGGAGGGGAATTGAATCAACCCGAATGGAGTGAAATGGAATGGAATGGAATCAACACGAATGGAATGGAATGGATTGGAATGGAATGGAATGGAATGGAAAGGAATGGAATGGAATCAACCTGAATGGAATGGAATGGAATGGAATCAACCCGAATGGAATGGAATGGAATGGATTGGAATGGAATGGAATGGAATGAAATCAACCCTAATGGAATGGAATGGAATGGAATGAAATGGAATGGAATGGAATGGAATGGAATGGAATCAACCCGAATGGAATGGAATGGAATGGAATGGAATAGAATGGAATGGAATGGAATGGAATGGAATCCACTGGAATGGAATGGAGTGAAATGGAATTGATTGGAATGCAATGGAATGTAATGGAATCAACTGGAAAGGAATGGAATGGAATGGAATGGAATGGAATCAACTGGAATGGAATGGAATGGAATGGAGTGGACTGCAATGGAAACAACCCGAATGGAATGGAATGGAATGAAATGGAACGGAATGGAATCAACCGGAATGGAGTTAAATGGAATGGAATGCAATGGAATGGAATAGAATAAAACAGAACAGAATGGAATAGAGTGGAATAGAATGGAATCAACCAGAATGCAATGGAATGTAATGGAATGGAATGGAACGGAATGGATTGGAATGGAACGGAATCAACCCGAATGGAATGGAATTGAATGGATTGGAATGGAATGGAATGGTATGGAATAGAATCAACCCGAATGCAATGGAATGGAATGGAATGGAATGGAATGGAATGGAATGGAATTGAATGGAACGGAATGGAATGGAATGGAATGGAATCAACCCGAATGTAAAGTAATGTAATGGAATGGAATGGAATCAACTGATATGTAATGGAATGGAATGGAATGGAATGGAATGGAACGGAATCAACCCGAATGGAATGGAATTGAATGGAATGGAATGCAATCAACACGAATGGAATGGAATGGAATGGAATCAAACCGAATGGAATGCAATGGAATGAAATGGAATGGAATGGAATCAACTGGAATGGAATGGAATGGAATCGAATGGATTGGAATGGAATGGAATGGAATGGAAAGGAATCAACCCGAATGGAATGGAATGCAATGGAATGGAATGGAATGGAATGGCATAGAATGGAATCAACCCGAATGGTATGGAATGGAATGGAATGGAATGGAATGGAATGGAATGGTATGGAATCAACCCGAATGAAATGGAATGGAATGGAATGGAATCAACACGAATGGAATGGAATGGAATGGAATGGAATGGAATGGAATGGAATGGAATGGAATCAACCCAAATGGAATGGAATGGAATGGAATGGAATGGAGTGGAATAAACCCGAATGGAATGGAATGGAACGGAATGGAAAGGAATGGAATGCAATGGAATGGAATGGAATGGAATCAACCCGAAAGGAAAAGCATGGAATGGAATGGAATGGAATGGAATGGAATGGAATGGAATCAACCCGAATGTAATGTAATGTAATGGAATGGAATGGAATCAACTAGAATGTAATGGAATGGAATGGAATGGAACGGAATCAACGTGAATGGAATGGAATGGAATGGAATGGAATGCAATCAACACGAAAGGAATGGAATGGAATGGAATCAAACGGAATGGAATGCAATGGAATGAAATGAAATGGAATGGAATCAACTGGAATGGAATGGAATGGAATGGAATCAACCCGAATGGAATGGAATGGAATGGAATGGAATGGAAAGGAATCAAACCAAACGGAATGGAATGGAATGGAATGGAATAGAATCAAACGGAATGGAATGGAATGGAGTGGAATAGAATGGAATCAACCCGAATGCAATGGAATGGAATGGAATGGAGTGGAATGGAATGGAATCAACACGAATGGAAAGAAAGCATTGAAATGGAATGGAATGAAATTGAAAGGAATGGATTGGAATCAACCTGAATGGAATGGAATGGAATGGAATCAACACGAATGGAATGGAATGGATTCGAATGGAATGGAATGGAATGGAATGGAATCAACTCTAATGGAATGGAATGGAGTCGAATGGAAAGGAATCAACACAAACGTACTGGAATGGAATGGAAAGGAATAGAATCAACCCGGATGGAATGGAATGGAATGGAATGGAATGTCATGGAATCAACCCGAATGAAATGAAATGGAATGGAGTGGAATGGAATGGAATGGAAAGGAATGGAATGGAATCAACCCGAGTGGAATGGAATGGAATGGAATGGAATGGAATAGAATGGAATGGATTGGAATGGAATGGAATGGAATGTAATCCACCCCAATGGAATGGAATGGAATGGAATGGAATGGAATGGAATGGAATCAACCCAAAAGGAATGGAATGGAATGAAATGGAATGGAATGGAGTGGAATCAACCCGAATGGAATGGAAAGGAGTGGAATGGATTGGAATGGAATCAACCTGAATGGAATGGAATGGAATGGAATGGAATGGAATGGAATGGAATGGAGGGGAATTGAATCTACCCGAATGGAGTGAAATGGAATGGAATGGAATCAACACGAATGGAAGGGAATGGAATGGATTGGAATGGAATGGAATGGAATGGAATCAACCCGAATGGAATGGAATGGAATGGAATGGAATGGAATGGAATGGAATGGAAACAACACAAATGGACTGGAATGGAATGGAATGGAATAGAATCAACCCAAATGGAATGGAATGGAATGGAAAGGAATGGCATGGAATCATCCCGAAAGAAATGGAATGGAATGGATTGGAATGGAATGGAATGGAAAGGAGTGGAATCAACCCGAATGGAATGGAATGGAAGGGAAAGGAATGGAATGGAATCAACCTGAATGAAATGGAACGGATTGGAATGGAATCAACCTGAATGTAATGGAATGGAATGGAGTGGAATAGGATGGAATCAACGCGAATGGAATGGAATGCAATAGAATCGAATGGAATGGAATGGAATGGAATGGAATGGAATGGAATCAACACGAATGGAATGGAATGGAATGGAATGGAAAGGAATGGATTCAAACCAAATGGAATGGAATGGAATGGAATAGAATCAAACGGAATGGAATGGAATGGTGTGGAATAGAATGGAATCAAGCCGAATGCAATGGAATGGAATGGAATGGAATGGAATGGAATGGAATGCAATGGATTGGAATGGGTTGGAATCAACACGAGTGGAAAGAATGGATTGGAATGGAATGGAATGGAATGGAAAGGAATGGAATGGAATCAACCTGAATGGAAGGGAATGGAATGGAATCAACCCGAATGGAATGGAATGGAATGGATTGGAATGGAATGGAATGGAATGGAATCAACTCTAATGGAATGGAATGGAATGGAATGGAATGGAATCAACACAAATGGACTGGAATGGAATGGAAAGGAATAGAATCAACACGAATGGAATGGAATGGAATGGAATGGAATGGAATGAAATGGCATGGAATCAACCTGAATGAAATGAAATGGAATGGATTGGAATGGAATGGAATGGAAAGGAATGGAATGGAATCAACCCGAGTGGAATGGAATGGAATGGAATGGAATTGATTGGAATGGAATGGAATGGAATGGAATCAACCCCAATGGAATGGAATGGAATGGAATGGAATGGAATGGAATGGAATGGAATGGAATCAACCCAAAAGGAATGGAATGGAATGAAATGGAATGGAATGGAATGGAATCAACCCGAATGGAATGGAATGGATTGGAATGGATTGGAATGGAATCAACCGGAATGGAATGGAATGGAATGGAATGGAATGGAATGGAATGGAATGGAGGGGAATTGAATCAACCCGAATGGAGTGAAATGGAATGGAATGGAATCAACACGAATGGAATGGAATGGATTGGAATGGAATGGAATGGAATGGAAAGGAATGGAATGGAATCAACCTGAATGGAATGGAATGGAAGGGAATCAACCGAACTGGAATGGAATGGATTGGAATGGAATGGAATGGAATGGAATCAACCCTAATGGAATGGAAAGGAATGGAATGGAATGGAGTGGAATGGAATGGAATGGAATGGAATCAACCCGAATGGAATGGAATGGAATGGAATGGAATGGAATGGAATGGAATGGAAACAACACAAATGGACTGGAATGGAATGGAATGGAATAGAATCAACCCGAATGGAATGGAATGGATTGGAATGGAATGGAATGGAATCAACCCGAATGAAATGGAATGGAATGGATTGGAATGGAATGGAATGGAAAGGAATGGAATGGAATCAACACGAGTGGAATGGAAAGGAATGGAATGGAATGGAATGGATTGGAATGGAATGGAATGGAATGGAATCAACCCCAATGGAATGGAATGGAATGGAATGGAATGGAATGGAATGGAATGGAATCAACCCAAAAGAAATGGAATGGATTGGAATGGATTGGAAGGGAATCAACATGAATGGAATGGAATGGAATGGAATGGAGTGGAATTGAATGAACCCGAATGGAATGGAATGGAATGGAATGGAATCAACACAAATGGCATGGAATGGAATGAAATGGAACGGAATGGAATTAAGCGGAATGGAATGGAATGGAATGGAATGGAATGGAATGGAATCAACCCGAATGGAAAGGAATGGAATGGAATGGCATGGAATGGAATCAACCCGAATGGCATGGAATGGAATGGAATGGAATGGAATGGAATCAACACAAATGGAATGGAATGCAATCAACACGAATGGAATGGAATGGAATGGAATGGAATGGAATGGAATCAACTGGAGAGGAATGGAATGGAATGGAATAAACACGAATGGACTGGAATGGATTGGAATGGACTGCAATGGAATCAACCCGAAAGGAATGGAATGGAATGAAATGGAACGCAATGCAATCAACCGGAATGGAGTAGAATGGAATGACACGGAATTGAATGGAATAGAATCAAACAGAATGGAATGGAATGGAACGGAATAGAATGGAATCAACCCGAACGCAGTGGAAAGGAATGGAATGGAATTGAATGGAATCAACCTGAACGCAATGGAAAAAATGGAATGGAATGGAATGGAATGGAATGCAATGGAATGGAATGGAATCAACCCGAATGCAATGGAATGGAACGGAATGGAATGGAATGGAATGGAATCAACCGAAATGGAATGGAATGGAATGGAATGGAATGGAATGGAATAAACCCGAATGGAATGGAATGGAATAGAATGGAGTGGATTGGAATGGAATCAATCAGAATGGAATGTAATGGAATGAAATGGAACGGAATGGAATTAACCGGAATGGAATGGAATGGAATGGAATGCAATGGAATGGAGTGGAATCAATCCGAATGGAATGGAATGGAATGGAGTGGAATTCAATGGAATGGAATCAACCCGAATGGAATGGAACGGAATGAAATGGAATGGAATGGAATCAACCAGAATGGAATGGAATGGTATGGAACTGAATCAAATAAAATGGAATGGAATGGAATGGAATGGAATGGAATGGAATGGAATAAACACGAATGGAATGGAATGGAGTATAATGGAATGGATTGGAATGGAATCAAGCGGGATGGAAAGGAATGGAATGGAATGAAATGGAATGGGATGGAAAGGAATGAAATGGAATGGAATGGAATTAACACGAATGGAATGGAAAGGAATGGAAATTTAATGGAATAGAAACAACCCGAATGGAATGGAAAGGAATGGAATGGAATGGAATGGAATCAAGGCGAAAGCAATGGAATGGAATGGAATGGAATAGATTGGAATGGAATGGAATGGAAAGGAACGGAACGGAATCAACCCGAATGAAATGGAATGGAATGGAATGGAATGGAATGGAATGGAATCCACTGGAATGGAATGGAATGAAATGGAATTGATTGGAATGGAATGGAATGTAATGGAATCAACCGGAATGGAATGGAATGGAATGGAATGGAATCAACTGGAATGGAATGGAATGGAATGGAATGGACTGCAATGGAATCAACCAGAATGGAATGGAATGGAATGAAATGGAACGGAATGGAATCAACCGGAATGGAGTTAAATGGAATGGAATGCAATGGAATGGAATAGAATCAAACAGAACACAATGGAATGGAGTGGAATAGAATGGAATCAACCGGAATGCAATGGAATGTAATGGAATGGAATGGAACGGAATGGATTGGAATGGAACGGAATCAACCCGAATGGAATGGAATTGAATGGATTGGAATGGAATGGAATGGTATGGAATAGAATCAACCCGAATGGAATGGAATGGAATGGAATGGAATGGAATCAACCCGAATGCAATGGAATGCAATGGAATGGAATGGAATGCAACGCAATGGAATGGAATGGAATGTAATCAACCAGAATGGAATGGAATGGAATGGAATGGAATCAACTGGAAAGTAATGTAATGGAATGGAACGGAATCAACCAGAATGGAATGGAATGGAATGGAATGGAATGCAATCAACACAAATGGAATGGAATGGATTGGAATCAAACCGAATGCAATGCAATGGAATGAAATGGAATGGAATGGAATCAACTGGAATGGAATAGAATGGAATCGAATGCATTGGAATGGAATGGAATGGAATGGAATGCAATCAACCCGAATGGAATGGAATGGAATGGAATGGAATGAAATCAACCCGAAAGGAAAGGAATGGAATGAAATGGAATGGAATGGAATGGGATGGAATGGAATGGAATGGCAGGTTATGGAATCAACCCGAGTGGTATGGAATGGAATGGAATGGAATGGAATGGAATGCAATCAACCCGAATGGAATGGAATGGAATGGAATCAACCCGAATGGAATGGAATGGAATGGATTGGAATGGAATGGAATGGAATGAAATCAACCCTAATGGAAGGGAATGGAATGGAATGGAATGGAATGGAATGGAATGGAATGGAATGGAATGGAATGGAATCAACCCGAATGGAATGGAATGGAATGGAATGGAATGGAATGGAATGGAAACAACACAAATGGACTGGAATGGAATGGAATGGAATAGAATCAACCCAAATGGAATGGAATGGAATGGAAAGGAATGGCATGGAATCAACCCGAATGAAATGGAATGGAATGGATTGGAATGGAATGGAATGGAAAGGAGTGGAATCAACCCGAATGGAATGGAATGGAAGGGAAAGGAATGGAATGGAATCAACCTGAATGAAATGGAACGGATTGGAATGGAATCAACCTGAATGTAATGGAATGGAATGGAGTGGAATAGGATGGAATCAACGCGAATGGAATGGAATGCAATAGAATGGAATGGAATGGAATGGAATGGAATGGAATGGAATGGAATGGAATGGAATGGAATCAACACGAATGGAATGGAATGGAATGGAATGGAAAGGAATGGAATCAAACCAAATGGAATGGAATGGAATGGAATGGAATAGAATCAAACGGAATGGAATGGAATGGTGTGGAATAGAATGGAATCAAGCCGAATGCAATGGAATGGAATGGAATGGAATGGAATGGAATGGAATGGAATGGAATGCAATGGATTGGAATGGATTGGAATCAACACGAATGGAAAGAATGGATTGGAATGGAATGGAATGGAATGGAAAGGAATGGAATGGAATCAACCTGAATGGAAGGGAATGGAATGGAATCAACCCGAATGGAATGGAATGGAATGGATTGGAATGGAAAGGAATGGAATGGAATCAACCCTAATGGAATGGTATGGAATGGAATGGAATGGAATGGAATCAACCAGAATGTAATGTAATGGAATGGAATGGAATGGAATCAACTGGAATGTAATGTAATGGAATGGAACGGAATCAACCAGAATGGAATGGAATGGAATGGAATGGAATGCAATCAACACAAATGGAATGGAATGGATTGGAATCAAACCGAATGGAATGCAATGGAATGGAATGGAATGGAATGAAATCAACCCAAAAGGAAAGGAATGGAATGAAATGGAATGGAATGGAATGGAATGGAATGGAATGGAATGCAATCAACCCGAATGGAATGGAATGGAATGAAATGAAATGGAATGGAATGAAATGAAATGGAATGGAATGGAATGGAATGGAATGGAAAGGAATCAACCCGAATGGAATGGAATGGAATGGAATGGAATGGAATGGAATGGAATGGAATGGCATAGAATGGAATCAACCCGAATGGTATGGAATGGAATGGAATGGAAAGGAATGGAATCAATCGGAATGGAATGGAATGGAATGGAATGGAATGGAATCAACCCGAATGGAATGGAATGGAATGGAATCAACACGAATGGAATGGAATGGAATGGAATGGAATGGAATGGAATCAACCCAAATGGAATGGAATGGAATGGAATGGAATGGAATGGAATGGAATGGAATCAACCTGAAAGGAAAAGAATGGAATGGAATGGAATGGAATGGAATCAACCCGAATGTAATGGAATGGAATGGAATGGAATGGAATCAACTGGAATGTAACGGAATGGAATGGAATGGAGAGGAATGGAACAGAATCAACCCGAATGTAATGGAATGGAATGGAATGCAATGCAATCAACACGAATGAAATGGAATGGAATGGAATAAAACCGAATGGAATGCAATGGAATGAAATGGAGTGGAAAGGAATCAACTGGAATGGAATGGAATGGAATCGAATGGATTGGAATGGAATGGAATGGAATGGAATGCAATCAACCCGAATTGAATGGAATGGAATGGAATGCAATGGAATGGAATGAAATCAACACGAAAGGAATGGAATGCAATGAAATGGAATGGAATGGAATGCAATGGAATGGAATGGAATGGAATGGCAGGTTATGTAATCAACCCGAGTGGTATGGAATGGAATGGAATGGAATGCAATGGAATCAAGTCGAATGGAATGGAATGGAATGAAATGGAATGGAATGGAATGCAATGGAATGGAATGGAATCAACCCGAAAGGAAAAGAATGGGATGGAATGGAATGGAATGGAATGGAATGGAATCAACCCGAAAGGAATGGAATGGAATGGAATGGAATGGAATGGAATGGAATGGAATGGAATCAACCGGAATGGAATGGAATGGAATGGAATGCAATGGAATGCAATCAACCCGAATGGAATGGAATGGAATGGAATGGAATGGTATGGAATGGAATGAAATCAACCCGAAAGGAATGGAATGAAATGAAATGGAATGGAATGAAATGGAATCCACTGGAATGGAATGGAATGAAATGGAATTGATTGGAATGCAATGGAATGTAATGGAATCAACTGGAAAGGAATGGAATGGAATGGAATGGAATTGAATCAACTGGAATGGAATGGAATTGAATGGAATGGACTGCAATGGAATCAACCCGAATGGAATGGAATGGAATGAAATGGAACGGAAAGGAATCAACCGGAATGGAGTTAAATGGAATGGAATGCAATGGAATGGAATAGAATCAAACAGAACAGAATGGAATGGAGTGGAATAGAATGGAATCAACCAGAATGCAATGGAATGTAATGGAATGGAATGGAACGGAATGGATTGGAATGGAACGGAATCAACCCGAATGGAATGGAATTGAATGGATTGGGATGGAGTGGAATGGTATGGAATAGAATCAACCCGAATGCAATGGAATGGAATGGAATGGAATGGAATGGAATGGAATGGAATTGAATGGAACGGAATGGAATGCAATGGAAAGGAATCAACCCGAATGTAATGTAATGGAATGGAATGGAATGGAATCAACTGAAATGTAATGGAATGGAATGGAACGGAATGGAATGGAACGGAATCAACACGAATGGAATGGAATGGAATGGAATGGAATGCAATCAACACGAATGGAATGGAATGGAATGGAATGGAATCAAACCGAATGGAATGCAATGGAATGAAATGGAATGGAATGGAATCAACTGGAATGGAATGGAATGGAATCGAATGGATTGGAATGGAATGGAATGGAATGGGATGCAATCAACCCGAATGAAATGGAATGGAATGGAATGGAATGGAATGGAATGGAATTAAATCAACCTGAAAGGAAAGGAATGGAATGAAATGGAATGGAATGGAATGGAATGGAATGGAATGGAATGGAATGACAGGTTATGGAATCAACCCGAGTGGTATGGAATGGAATGGAATGGAATGTAATGTAATCAACCTGAATGGAATAGAATGGAATGAAATGGAATGGAATGGAATGGAATGGAAAGGAATCAACCCGAATGGAATGGAATGCAATGGAATAGAATGGAATGGAATGGCATAGAATGGAATCAACCCGAATGGTATGGAATGGAATGGAATGCAATGGAATGGAATGGAATGGAATCAATCGGAATGGAATGGAATGGAATGGAATGGAATGGAATGGAATCAATCCGAATGAAATGGAATGGAATGGAATGGAATCAACACGAATGGAATGGAATGGAATGGAATGGAATGGAATGGAATGGAATGGAATGGAATGGAGTGGAATAAACCCGAATGGAATGGAATGGAACGGAATGGAAAGGAATGGAATGCAATGGCATGGAATGGAATGGAATCAACCCGAAAGGAAAAGAATGGAATGGAATGGAATGGAATGGAATGGAACGGAATCAACCCGAATGTAATGTAATGGAATGGAATGGAATGGAATCAACTGGAATGTAATGTAATGGAATGGAATGGAATGGAATGGAACGGAATCAACCTGAACGGAATGGAATGGAATGGAATGGAATGGAATGCAATCAACACGAAAGGAATGGAATGGAATGGAATCAAACGGAATGTAATGCAATGGAATGAAATGAAATGCAATGGAATCAACCGGAATGGAATGGAATGGAATGGAATCAACCCGAGTGGAATGGAATGGAATGGAATGGAATGGAATAGAATGGAATGGATTGGAATGGAATGGAATGGAATGAAATCCACCCCAATGGAATGGAATGGAATGGAATGGAATGGAATCAACCCAAAAGGAAAGAAATGGAATGAAATGGAATGGAATGGAGTGGAATCAACCCGAATGGAATGGAATGGAGTGGAGTGGATTGGAATGGAATCAACCTGAATGGAATGGAATGGAATGGAATGGAATGGAATGGAGGGGAATTGAATCAACCCGAATGGAGTGAAATGGAATGTAATGGAATCAACACGAATGGAATGGAATGGATTGGAATGGAATGGAATGGAATGGAAAGGAATGGAATGGAATCAAACTGAATGGAATGGAATGGAATGGATTCAACCCAAATGGAATGGAATGGAATGGATTGGAATGGAATGGAATGGAATGAAATCAACCCTAATGGAATGGAATGGAATGTAATGGAATGGAATTGATTGGAATCAACCCGAATGGAATGGAATGGAATGGAATGGAATGGAATGGAATGGAATGGAATCCACTGGAATGGAATGGAATGAAATGGAATTGATTGGAATGCAATGGAATGTAATGGAATCAACTGGAAAGGAATGGAATGGAATGGAATGGAATGGAATCAAGTGGAATGGAATGGAATGGAATGGAGTGGACTGCAATGGAATCAACACGAATGGAATGGAATGGAATGAAATGGAACGGAATGGAATCAACCGGAATGGAGTTAAATGGAATGGAATGCAATGGAATGGAATAGAATAAAACAGAACAGAATGGAATGGAGTGGAATAGAATGGAATCAACCAGAATGCAATGGAATGTAATGGAATGGAATGGAACGGAATGGATTGGAATGGATCGGAATCAACCCGAATGGAATGGAAATGAATGGATTGGAATGGAATGGAATGGTATGGAATAGAATCAACCCGAATGCAATGGAATGGAATGGAATGGAAAGGAATGGAATGGAATGGAATGGAATTGAATGGAACGGAATGGAATGGAATGGAATGGAATCAACCCGAATGTAATGTAATGGAATGGAATGGAATGGAATCAATTGATATATAATGGAATGGAATGGAATGGAATGGAATCAAACCGAATGGAATGCAATGGAATGAAATGGAATGGAATGCAATCAAGTGGAATGGAATGGAATGGAATGGAATGGATTGGAATGGAATGGAATGGAATGGAATGCAATCAACCCGAATGGAATGGAATGGAATGGAATGGAATGGAATGGAATGGAATGAAATGAACCAAAAAGGAATGGAATGGAATGAAATGGAATGGTATGGAATGGAATGGAATGGAATGGAATGGAATGGAATGGAATGGAATGGCAGGTTATGGAATCAACCCGAGTGGTATGGAATGGAATGGAATGGAATGGAATGGAATCAACCCGAATGGAATGGAATGGAATGAAATGGAATGGAATGGAATGGAATGGAATGGAATGGAATGGAATGGAATGGAAAGGAATCAACCCGAATGGAATGGAATGCAATGGAATGGAATGGAATGGAATGACATAGAATGGACTCAACCCGAATGGTATGGAATGGAATGGAATGGAATCAATCGGAATGGAATGGAATGAAATGGAATGGAATCAGTCCGAATGAAATGGAATGGAATGGAATGGAATCAACACGAATGGAATAGAATGGAATGGAATGGAATGGAATGGAATGGAATGGAATGGAATCAACCCAAATGGAATGGAATGAAATGGAATGGAATGGAATGGAATGGAATGGAGTGGAATAAACCCGAATGGAATGGAATGGAATGGAATGGAAAGGAATGGAATGCAATGGAATGGAATGGAATGGAATCAACCCGAAAGGAAAAAATGGAATGGAATGGAATGGAATGGAATGGAATCAACCCGAATGTAATGTAATGGAATGGAATGGAATGGAATGGAACGGAATCAACCTGAATGGAATGGAATGGAATACAATCAACACGAAAGGAATGGAATGGAATGGAATCAAACGGAATGGAATGCAATGAAATGAAATGAAATGGAATGGAATCAACTGGAATGGAATGGAATGGAATGGAATCAACCCGAATGGAATGGAATGGAATGGAATGGAAAGGAATGGAATGAAAGCAAATGGAATGGAATGGAATGGAATGGAATAGAATGAAACGGAATTGAATGGAATGGTGTGGAATAGAATGGAATCAACCCGAATGCAATGGAATGGAATGGAATGGAATGGAGTGAAATGGAATGGAATCAACACGAATGGAAAGAAAGGATTGGAATGGAATGGAATGGAATTGAAAGGAATGGACTGGAATCAACCTGAATGGAATGGAATGGAATGGAATCAACACGAATGGAATGGAATGGATTCGAATGGAATGGAATGGAATGGAATCAACTCTAATGGAATGGAATGGAGTCGAATGGAATGGAATCAACACAAATGGACTGGAATGGAATGGAAAGGAATAGAATCAACCCGAATGGAATGGAATGTAATGGAATGGAATGGAATGGGATGGAATCAACCCGAATGAAATGAAATGGAATGGAGTGGAATGGAATGGAATGGAAAGGAATGGCATGGAATCAACCCGAGTGGAATGGAATGGAATGGAATGGAATTGAATAGAATGGAATGGATTGGAATGGAATGGAATGGAATGTAATCAACCCCAATGGAATGGAATGGAAGGGAATGGAATGGAATGGAATGGAATCAACCCAAAAGGAATGGAATGGAATGAAATGGAATGGAATGGAGTGGAATCAACCCGAATGGAATGGAATGGAGTGGAATCAACCCGAATGGAATGGAATGGAGTGGAATGGATTGGAATGGAATCAACCTGAATGGAATGGAATGGAATGGAATGGAATGGAATGGAGGGGAATTGAATCAACCCGAATGGCGTGAAATGGAATGGAATGGAATCAACACGAATGGAATGGAATGGATTGGAATGGAATGGAATGGAATGGAAAGGAATGGAATGGAATCAACCTGAATGGAATGGAATGCAATGGAATCAACCCGAATGGAATGGAATGGAATGGATTGGAATGGAATGGAATGGAGTGAAATCAACCCTAATGGAATGGAATGGAATGGAATGGAATGGAATGGAATGGAATGGAATCAACCCGAATGGAATGGAATGGAATGGAATGGAATGGAATGGAAACAACACAAATGGACTGGAATGGAATGGAATGGAATAGAATCAACCCGAATGGAATGGAATGGATTGGAAAGGAATGGCATGGAATCAACCCGAATGAAATGGAATGGAATGGATTGGAATGGAATGGAATGGAAAGGAATGGAATCAACCCGAATGGAATGGAATGTAAGGGAAAGGAATGGAATGGAATCAACCTGAATGAAATGGAACGGATTGGAATGGAATCAACCTGAATGTAATGGAATGGAATGGAGTGGAATAGGATGGAATCAACGCGAATGGAATGGAAAGCAATGGAAAGGAATGGAATGGAATGGAATGGAATGGAATGGAATGGAATGGAATGGAATCAACACGAATGGAATGGAATGGAATGGAATGGAAAGGAATGGAATCAAACCAAATGGAATGGAATGGAATGGAATGGAATGGAATCAAACGGAATGGAATGGAATTGTGTGGAATAGAATGGAATCAACCCGAATGCAATGCAATGGAATGGAATGGAATGGAATGGAATGGAATGCAATGGAGTGGAATGGATTGGAATCAACACGAATGGAAAGAATGGATTGGAATGGAATGGAATGGAATGGAAAGGAATGGAATGGAATCAACCTGAATGGAATGGAATGGAATGGAATCAACCCGAATGGAATGGAATGGAATGGATTGGAATGGAATGGAATGGAATGGAATCAACTCTAATGGAATGCAATGGAATGGAATGGAATGGAATGGAATGGAATGGAATGGAATCAACACAAATGGACTGGAATGGAATGGAAAGAATAGAATCAACCCGAATGGAATGGAATGGAATGGAATGGAATGGCATGGAATCAACCCGAGTGAAATGAAATGGAATGGATTGGAATGGAATGGAATGGAATCAACCCGAGTGGAATGGAATGGAATGGAATGGAATGGATTGGAATGGAATGGAATGGAATGGAATCAACCCCAATGGAATGGAATGGAATGGAATGGAATGGAATGGAATGGAATGGAATGGAAACAACCCAAAAAGAATGGAATGGAATGAAATTGAATGGAATGGAATGGGAATCAACCCGAATGGAATGGAATGGATTGGAATGGATTGGAATGGAATCAACCTGAATGGAATGGAATGGAATGGAATGGAATGGAGGGGAATTGAATCAACCCGAATGGAGTGAAATGGAATGGAATGGAATCAACACGAATGGAATGGAATGGACTGGAATGGAATGGAATGGAATGGAAAGGAATGGAATGGAATCAAACTGAATGGAATGGAATGGAATGGAATCAACCGGAATGGAATGGAATGGATTGGAATGGAATGGAATGGAATGGAATCAACCCTAATGGAATGGAAAGGAATGGAATGGAATGGAATGGAATGGAATGGAATCAACCCGAATGTAATGGAATGGAATGGAATGGAATGGAATGGAATGGAAACAACACAAATGGACTGGAATGGAATGGAATGGAATAGAATCAACCCGAATGGAATGGAATGGAATGGAATGGAATGGAATGGAATGGAATGGAATCAACCAGAATGGAATGGAATGGAATGGAATGGATTGGAAGGGAATCAACATGAATGGAATGGAATGGAATGGAATGGAGTGGAATTGAATCAACCCGAATGGAATGGAATGGAATGGAATGGAATCAACCCAAATGGCATGGAATGGAATGAAATGGAACGGAATGGAATCAACCGAAATGGAGTGGAATGGAATGACACGGAATCGAATGGAATAGAATCAAACAGAATGGAATGGAATGGAATGGAATAGAATGGAATCAACCCGAACGCAATGGAAAGGAATGGAATGGAATTGAATGGAATCAACCTGAACGCAATGGATAAATTGGAATGGAATGGAATGGAATGGAATGGAATAGGATCAACCCGAATGGAATGGAAAGGAATGGAATGGAATGGAATGGAATCAAGGCGAATGCAATGGAATGGAATGGAATGGAATAGATTGGAATGGAATGGAATGGAAAGGAACGGAATGGTATCAACGCGAATGGAATGGAAAGGAATGGAATGGAATGGAATGGAATGGAATGGAATGGAATCCACTGGAATGGAATGGAATGAAATGGAATTGATTGGAATGGAATGGAATGGAATGGAATCAACCGGAATGGAATGGAATGGAATGGAATGGAATCAACCGGAATGGAATGGAATGGAATGGAATGGACTGCAATGGAATCAACCCGAATGGAATGGAATGGAATGAAATGGAACGGAATGGAATCAACCGGAATGGAGTTAAATGGAATGGAATGCAATGGAATGGAATAGAATCAAACAGAACAGAATGGAATGGAGTGGAATAGAATGGAATCAACCAGAATGCAATGGAATGTACTGGAATGGAATGGAACGGAATGGATTGGAATGCAACGGAATCAACCCGAATGGAATGGAATTGAATGGATTGGAATGGAATGGAATGGTATGGAATAGAATCAACCCGAATGGAATGGAATGGAATGGAATGGAATGGAATGGAATGGAATCAACCAGAATGCAATGGAATGGAATGGAATGGAATGGAATGCAATGCAATGGAATGGAAAGGAATGGAATCAACCAGAATGTAATGTAATGGAATGGAATGGAATTGAATGGAATCAACTGGAATGTAATGTAATGGACTGGAATGGAATGGAATGGAATGGAACGGAATCAACCCGGATGGAATGGAATTGAATGGAATGGAATGCAATCATCACGAATGGAATGGAATGGAATGGAATCAAACCGAATGGAAAGCAATGGAATGAAATGGAACGGAATTGAATCAACTGGAATGGAATAGAATGGAATCGAATGCATTGGAATGGAATGGAATGGAACGGAATGCAATCAACCCGAATGGAATGGAATGGAATGGAATGGAATGAAATCAACCCGAAAGGAAAGGAATGGAATGAAATGGAATGGAATGGAATGGAATGGAATCAACACGAATGGAATGCAATGGAATGAAATGGAATGGAATGGAATCAACTGAAATGGAATGGAATGGAATCGAATGGATTTGAATGGAATGGAATGAAATGGAATGGAATGGAATGGAATGGAATGAAATGGAATGCAATGGAATGGAATGGCAGGTTATGGAATCAACCCGAGTGGTATGGAATGGAATGGAATGGAATGGAATGGAATCAACCCGAATGGAATGGAATGGAATGAAATGGAATGGAAGCGAATGGAATGGAATGGAAAGGAATCAACCCGAATGGAATGGAATGGAATGGAATGGAATGGCATAGAATGGAATCAACCCGAATGGTATGGAAAGGAATGGAATGGAATGGAATGGAATGGAATCAATCGGAATGGAATGAAATGGAATGGAATGGAATGGAATGGAATTAACCCGAATGAAATGGAATGGAATGGATTGGAATGGAATGGAATGGAATCAACACGAATGGAATGGAATGGATTGGAATGGAATGGAATGGAATGGAATCAAGGCGAATGCAATGGAATGGAATGGAATGGAATGGATTGGAATGGAATGGAATGGAAAGGAATGGAATGGAGTCAACCCGAGAGGAATGGAATGGCATGGAATGGAATGGAATGGAATCAAGGCGAATGCAATGGAATGGAATGGAATGGAATGGATTGGAATGGAATGGAATGGAAAGGAATGGAATGGAATCAACCCGAGTGGAATGGAATGGCATGGAATGGAATGGAATGGAATCAACCCGAATGGAAAGGAATGGAATGGAATGGAATGGAATGGAATCAACTGGAATGAAATGGAATGGAATGGAGTGGACTGCAATGGAATCAACCCGAATGGAATGGAATGGAATGAAATGGAACAGAATGGAATCAACCGGAATGGAGTTAAATGGAATGGAATACAATGGAATGGAATAGAATAAAACGGAACAGAATGGAATGGAGTGGAATAGAATGGAATCAACCAGAATGCAATGGAATGTAATGGAATGGAATGGAACGGAATGGGTTGGAATGGAACGGAATCAACCCGAATGGAATGGAATTGAATGGATTGGAATGGATTGGAATGGTATGGAATAGAATCAACCCGAATGCAATGGAATGGAATGTAATGGAATGGAATGGAATGGAATGGAATTGAATGGAACGGAATGGAATGGAATGGAATGGAATCAACCCGAATGTAATGGAATTGAATGGAATGGAATGGAATGGAATGGAACGGAATCAACCCGAATGGAATGGAATGGAAGGGAATGGAATGCAATCAACACGAATGGAATGGAATGGAATGGAATCAAACCGAATGGAATGCAATGGAATGAAATGGAATGGAATGGAATCAACTGGAATGGAATGGAATGGAATCGAATGGATTGGAATTGAATGGAAAGGAATGGAATGCAATCCACCCGAATGGAATGGAATGGAATGGAATGGAATGGAATGGAATGAAATCAACCCAAAAGGAATGGAATGGAATGAAATGGAATGGAATGGAATGGAATGGAATGGAATGGAATGGAATGGCAGATTATGGAATCCACCCGAGTGGTATGGAATGGAATGGAATGGAATGGAATGGAATCAACCCGAATGGAATGGAATGGAATGAAATGGAATGGAATGGAATGGAATGGAATGGAATGGAATGGAAAGGAATCAACCCGAATGGAATGGAATGCAATGGAATGGAATGGAATGGAATGGCATAGAATGGAATCAACCCGAATGGTATGGAATGGAATGGAATGGAATGGAATGGAATGGAATGGAATGGAATGGAATCAATCGGAATGGAATGGAATGGAATGCAATCAACCCGAATGAAATGGAATGGAATGGAATGGAATCAACACGAATGGAATGGAATTGAATGGAATGGAATGGAATGGAATGGAATGGAATCAACCCAAATGGAATGGAATGGAATGGAATGGAATGGAATGGAATGGAATGGAATGGAGTGGAATAAACCCGAATGGAATGGAATGGATCGGAATGGAAAGGAATGGAATGCAATGGAATGGAATGGAATGGAATCAACCAGAAAGGAAAAGAACGGAATGGAATGGAATGGAATGGAATGGAATGGAATGGAATCAACCCGAATGTAATGTAATGGAATGGAATGGAATGGAATGGAATCAACTGGAATGTAATGGAATGGAATGGAATGGAATGGAATGGAACGGAATCAACCTGAATGGAATGGAATGGAATGGAATGGAATGCAATCAACACGAAAGGAATGCAATGGAATGGAATCAAACGGAATGGAATGCAATGGAATGAAATGAAATGGAATGGAATCAACTGGAATGGAATGGAATCAACCCGAATGGAATGGTATGGAATGGTATGGAAAGGAATGGAATCAAACCAAATGGAATGGAATGGAATGGAATGGAATAGAATCAAACGGAATGGAATGGAATGGAGTGGAATAGAATGGAATCAACCCGAATGCACTTGAATGGAATGGAATGGAATGGAATGGAGTGGAATGGAATGGAATCAACACGAATGGAAAGAAAGGATTGGAATGGAATGGAATGGAATTGAAAGGAATGGATTGGAATCAACCTGAATGGAATGGAATGGAATGGAATCAACACGAATGGAATGGAATGGATTCGAATGGAATGGAATGGAATGGAATCAACTCTAATGCAATGGAATGGAGTCGAATGGAATGGAATCAACACAATTGGACTGGAATGGAATGGAAAGCAATAGAATCAACCCGAATGGAATGGAATGGAATGGAATGGAATGGCATGGAATCAACCCGAATGAAATGAAATGGAATGGAGTGGAATGGAATGGAATGGAAAGGAATGGAATGGAATCAACCCGAGTGGAATGGAATGGAATGGAATGGAATGGAGTAGAATGGAATGGATTGGAATGGAATAGAATGGAATGTAATCCACCCCAGTGGAATGGAATGGAATGGAATGGAATGGAATGGAATGGAATGGAATCAAACCAAAAGGAATGGAATGGAATGAAATGGAATGGAATGGAGTGGAATCAACCCGAATGGAATGGAATGGAGTGGAATGGATTGGAATGGAATCAACCTGAATGGAATGGAATGGAATGGAATGGAATGGAATGGAATGGAGGGGAATTTAATCAACCCGAATGGCGTGAAATGGAATGGAATGGAATCAACACGAATGGAATGGAATGGATTGGAATGGAATGGAATGGAATGGAAAGGAATGGAATGGAATCAACCTGAATGGAATGGAATGGAATGGAATCAACCCGAATGGAATGGAATGGAATGGATTGGAATGGAATGGAATGGAATGAAATCAACCCTAATGGAATGGAATGGAATGGAATGGAATGGAATGGAATCAACCCGAATGGAATGGAATGGAATGGAATGGAATAAAATGGAATGGAATCCACTGGAATGGAATGGAATGAAATGGAATTGATTGGAATGCAATGGAATGTAATGGAATCAACTGGAAAGAATGGAATGGAATGGAATGGAATGGAATGGAATGGAATGGAATGAAATCAACCCAAAAGGAATGGAATGGAATGAAATGGAATGGTATGGAATGGAATGGAATGGAATGGAATGGAATGGAATGGAATGGAATGGAATGGAATGGAATGGCAGGTTATGGAATCAACCCGAGTTGTATGGAATGGAATGGAATGGAATGGAATGGAATCAACCCGAATGGAATGGAATGGAATGAAATGGAATGAAATGGAATGGAATGGAATGGAATGGAATGGAAAGGAATCAACCCGAATGGAATGGAATGCAATGGAATGGAATAGAATGTAATGACATAGAATGGAATCAACCCGAATGGTATGGAATGGAATGGAATGGAATGGAATGGAATGGAATCAATCGGAATGGAATGGAAGGAAATGGAATGGAATGGAATGGAATGGAATCAACCCAAATGGAATGGAATGAAATGGAATGGAATGGAATGGAATGGAATGGAGTGGAATAAACCTGAATGGAATGGAATGGAATGGAATGGAAAGGAATGGAATGCAATGGAATGGAATGGAATGGAATCAACCCGAAAGGAAAAGAATGGAATGGAATGGAATGGAATGGAATGGAATCAACCCGAATGTAATGTAATGGAATGGAATGGAATGGAATCAACTGGAATGTAATGGAATGGAATGGAATGGAATGGAACGGAATCAACCTGAATGGAATGGAATGGAATGCAATCAACACGAAAGGAATGGAATGGAATGGAAAGGAATGGAATCAACCCGAATGGAATGGAATGTAAGGGAAAGGAATGGAATGGAATCAACCTGAATGAAATGGAACGGATTGGAATGGAATCAACCTGAATGTAATGGAATGGAATGGAGTGGAAAAGGATGGAATCAACGCGAATGGAATGGAAAGCAATGGAAAGGAATGGAATGGAATGGAATGGAATGGAATGGAATGGAATGGAATCAACACGAATGGAATGGAATGGAATGGAATGGAAAGGAATGGAATCAAACCAAATGGAATGGAATGGAATGGAATGGAATGGAATCAAACGGAATGGAATGGAATTGTGTGGAATAGAATGGAATCAACCCGAATGCAATGCAATGGAACGGAATGGAATGGAATGGAATGGAATGCAATGGAGTGGAATGGATTGGAATCAACACGAATGGAAAGAATGGATTGGAATGGAATGGAATGGAATGGAAAGGAATGGAATGGAATCAACCTGAATGGAATGGAATGGAATGGAATCAACCCGAATGGAATGGAATGGAATGGATTGGAATGGAATGGAATGGAATGGAATCAACTCTAATGGAATGCAATGGAATGGAATGGAATGGAATGGAATGGAATGGAATGGAATCAACACAAATGGACTGGAATGGAATGGAAAGAATAGAATCAACCCGAATGGAATGGAATGGAATGGAATGGAATGGCATGGAATCAACCCGAGTGAAATGAAATGGAATGGATTGGAATGGAATGGAATGGAATCAACCCGAGTGGAATGGAATGGAATGGAATGGAATGGATTGGAATGGAATGGAATGGAATGGAATCAACCCCAATGGAATGGAATGGAATGGAATGGAATGGAATGGAAACAACCCAAAAAGAATGGAATGGAATGAAATTGAATGGAATGGAATGGGAATCAACCCGAATGGAATGGAATGGATTGGAATGGATTGGAATGGAATCAACCTGAAAGGAATGGAATGGAATGGAATGGAATGGAATGGAATGGAATGGAGGGGAATTGAATCAACCCGAATGGAGTGAAATGGAATGGAATGGAATCAACACGAATGGAATGGAATGGACTGGAATGGAATGGAATGGAATGGAAAGGAATGGAATGGAATCAAACTGAAAGGAATGGAATGGAATGGAGTCAACCGGAATGGAATGGAATGGATTGGAATGGAATGGAATGGAATGGAATCAACCCTAATGGAATGGAAAGGAATGGAATGGAATGGAATGGAATGGAATGGAATGGAATGGAATCAACCCGAATGGAATGGAATGGAATGGAATGGAATGGAATGGAATGGAATGGAAACAACACAAATGGACTGGAATGGAATGGAATGGAATAGAATCAACCCGAATGGAATGGAATGGAATGGAATGGAATGGAATGGAATGGAATCAACCAGAATGGAATGGAATGGAATGGAATGGATTGGAAGGGAATCAACATGAATGGAATGGAATGGAATGGAATGGAATGGAGTGGAATTGAATCAACCCGAATGGAATGGAATGGAATGGAATGGAATCAACCCAAATGGCATGGAACGGAATGAAATGGAACGGAATGGAATTAACCGGAATGGAATGGAATGGAATGGAATGGAATGGAATGGAATGGAATGGAATGAACCCGAATGGAAAGGAATGGAATGGAATGGAATGGCATGGAATGGAATCAACAGGAATGGCATGGAATGGAATGGAATGGAATGGAATGGAATCAACACAAATGGAATGGAATGCAATCAACACGAATGGAATGGAATGGAATGGAATGGAATAAACACGAATGGACTGGAATGGAATGGAATGGACTGCAATGGAATCAACCCGAAAGGAATGGAATGGAATGAAATGGAACGCAATGGAATCAACCGAAATGGAGTGGAATGGAATGACACGGAATCGAATGGAATAGAATCAAACAGAATGGAATGGAATGGAATGGAATAGAATGGAATCAACCCGAACGCAATGGAAAGGAATGGAATGGAATTGAATGGAATCAACCTGAACGCAATGGATAAATTGGAATGGAATGGAATGGAATGGAATGGAATGGAATGGAATAGGATCAACCCGAATGGAATGGAAAGGAATGGAATGGAATGGAATGGAATCAAGGCGAATGCAATGGAATGGAATGGAATGGAATAGATTGGAATGGAATGGAATGGAAAGGAACGGAATGGTATCAACGCGAATGGAATGGAAAGGAATGGAATGGAATGGAATGGAATGGAATGGAATGGAATGGAATCCACTGGAATGGAATGGAATGAAATGGAATTGATTGGAATGGAATGGAATGGAATGGAATCAACCGGAATGGAATGGAATGGAATGGAATGGAATGGAATCAACCGGAATGGAATGGAATGGAATGGAATGGACTGCAATGGAATCAACCCGAATGGAATGGAATGGAATGAAATGGAACGGAATGGAATCAACCGGAATGGAGTTAAATGGAATGGAATGCAATGGAATGGAATAGAATCAAACAGAACAGAATGGAATGGAGTGGAATAGAATGGAATCAACCAGAATGCAATGGAATGTACTGGAATGGAATGGAACGGAATGGATTGGAATGCAACGGTATCAACCCGAATGGAATGGAATTGAATGGATTGGAATGGAATGGAATGGTATGGAATAGAATCAACCCGAATGGAATGGAATGGAATGGAATGGAATGGAATGGAATCAACCAGAATGCAATGGAATGGAATGGAATGGAATGGAATGCAATGCAATGGAATGGAAAGGAATGGAATCAACCAGAATGTAATGTAATGGAATGGAATGGAATTGAATGGAATCAACTGGAATGTAATGTAATGGACTGGAATGGAATGGAATGGAATGGAACGGAATCAACCCGGATGGAATGGAAATGAATGGAATGGAATGCAATCAACACGAATGGAATGGAATGGAATGGAATCAAACCGAATGGAATGCAATGGAATGAAATGGAACGGAATTGAATCAACTGGAATGGAATAGAATGGAATCGAATGCATTGGAATGGAATGGAATGGAACGGAATGCAATCAACCCGAATGGAATGGAATGGAATGGAATGGAATGAAATCAACCCGAAAGGAAAGGAATGGAATGAAATGGAATGGAATGGAATGGAATGGAATCAACACGAATGGAATGCAATGGAATGAAATGGAATGGAATGGAATCAACTGAAATGGAATGGAATGGAATCGAATGGATTTGAATGGAATGGAATGAAATGGAATGCAATGGAATGGAATGGCAGGTTATGGAATCAACCCGAGTGGTATGGAATGGAATGGAATGGAATGGAATGGAATCAACCCGAATGGAATGGAATGGAATGAAATGGAATGGAAGCGAATGGAATGGAATGGAAAGGAATCAACCCGAATGGAATGGAATGGAATGGAATGGAATGGCATAGAATGGAATCAACCCGAATGGTATGGAAAGGAATGGAATGGAATGGAATGGAATGGAATCAATCGGAATGGAATGAAATGGAATGGAATGGAATGGAATGGAATGGAATGGAATTAACCCGAATGAAATGGAATGGAATGGATTGGAATGGAATGGAATGGAATCAACACGAATGGAATGGAATGGATTGGAATGGAATGGAATGGAATGGAATCAAGGCGAATGCAATGGAATGGAATGGAATGGAATGGATTGGAATGGAATGGAATGGAAAGGAATGGAATGGAGTCAACCCGAGAGGAATGGAATGGCATGGAATGGAATGGAATGGAATCAAGGCGAATGCAATGGAATGGAATGGAATGGAATGGATTGGAATGGAATGGAATGGAAAGGAATGGAATGGAATCAACCCGAGTGGAATGGAATGGCATGGAATGGAATGGAATGGAATCAACCCGAATGGAAAGGAATGGAATGGAATGGAATGGAGTGGAATGGAATCAACTGGAATGGAATGGAATGGAATGGAGTGGACTGCAATGGAATCAACCCGAATGGAATGGAATGGAATGAAATGGAACAGAATGGAATCAACCGGAATGGAGTTAAATGGAATGGAATACAATGGAATGGAATAGAATAAAACGGAACAGAATGGAATGGAGTGGAATAGAATGGAATCAACCAGAATGCAATGGAATGTAATGGAATGGAATGGAACGGAATGGGTTGGAATGGAACGGAATCAACCCGAATGGAATGGAATTGAATGGATTGGAATGGATTGGAATGGTATGGAATAGAATCAACCCGAATGCAATGGAATGGAATGTAATGTAATGGAATGGAATGGAATGGAATTGAATGGAACGGAATGGAATGGAATGGAATGGAATCAACCCGAATGTAATGTAATGGAATGGAATGGAATGGAATGGAATGGAATGGAACGGAATCAACCCGAATGGAATGGAATGGAAGGGAATGGAATGCAATCAACACGAATGGAATGGAATGGAATGGAATCAAACCGAATGGAATGCAATGGAATGAAATGGAATGGAATGGAATCAACTGGAATGGAATGGAATGGAATCGAATGGATTGGAATGGAATGGAAAGGAATGGAATGCAATCCACCCGAATGGAATGGAATGGAATGGAATGGAATGGAATGGAATGAAATCAACCCAAAAGGAATGGAATGGAATGAAATGGAATGGAATGGAATGGAATGGAATGGAATGGAATGGAATGGCAGATTATGGAATCCACCCGAGTGGTATGGAATGGAATGGAATGGAATGGAATGGAATCAACCCGAATGGAATGGAATGGAATGAAATGGAATGGAATGGAATGGAATGGAATGGAATGGAATGGAAAGGAATCAACCCGAATGGAATGGAATGCAATGGAATGGAATGGAATGGAATGGCATAGAATGGAATCAACCCGAATGGTATGGAATGGAATGGATTGGAATGGAATGGAATGGAATGGAATGGAATGGAATCAATCGGAATGGAATGGAATGGAATGGAATGCAATCAACCCGAATGAAATGGAATGGAATGGAATGGAATCAACACGAATGGAATGGAATTGAATGGAATGGAATGGAATGGAATGGAATGGAATCAACCCAAATGGAATGGAATGGAATGGAATGGAATGGAATGGAATGGAGTGGAATAAACCCGAATGGAATGGAATGGATCGGAATGGAAAGGAATGGAATGCAATGGAATGGAATGGAATGGAATCAACCAGAAAGGAAAAGAACGGAATGGAATGGAATGGAATGGAATGGAATGGAATGGAATCAACCCGAATGTAATGTAATGGAATGGAATGGAATGGAATGGAATCAACTGGAATGTAATGGAATGGAATGGAATGGAATGGAATGGAACGGAATCAACCTGAATGGAATGGAATGGAATGGAATGGAATGCAATCAACACGAAAGGAATGCAATGGAATGGAATCAAACGGAATGGAATGCAATGGAATGAAATGAAATGGAATGGAATCAACTGGAATGGAATGGAATCAACCCGAATGGAATGGTATGGAATGGTATGGAAAGGAATGGAATCAAACCAAATGGAATGGAATGGAATGGAATGGAATAGAATCAAACGGAATGGAATGGAATGGAGTGGAATAGAATGGAATCAACCCGAATGCACTGGAATGGAATGGAATGGAATGGAATGGAGTGGAATGGAATGGAATCAACACGAATGGAAAGAAAGGATTGGAATGGAATGGAATGGAATTGAAAGGAATGGATTGGAATCAACCTGAATGGAATGGAATGGAATGGAATCAACACGAATGGAATGGAATGGATTCGAATGGAATGGAATGGAATGGAATCAACTCTAATGCAATGGAATGGAGTCGAATGGAATGGAATCAACACAATTGGACTGGAATGGAATGGAAAGCAATAGAATCAACCCGAATGGAATGGAATGGAATGGAATGGAATGGCATGGAATCAACCCGAATGAAATGAAATGGAATGGAGTGGAATGGAATGGAATGGAAAGGAATGGAATGGAATCAACCCGAGTGGAATGGAATGGAATGGAATGGAATGGAATAGAATGGAATGGATTGGAATGGAATAGAATGGAATGTAATCCACCCCAGTGGAATGGAATGGAATGGAATGGAATGGAATGGAATGGAATGGAATGGAATGGAACGGAATCAACCCAAAAGGAATGGAATGGAATGAAATGGAATGGAATGGAGTGGAATCAACCCGAATGGAATGTAATGGAGTGGAATGGATTGGAATGGAATCAACCTGAATGGAATGGAATGGAATGGAATGGAATGGAATGGAATGGAGGGGAATTTAATCAACCCGAATGGCGTGAAATGGAATGGAATGGAATCAACACGAATGGAATGGAATGGATTGGAATGGAATGGAATGGAATGGAAAGGAATGGAATGGAATCAACCTGAATGGAATGGAATGGAATGGAATCAACCCGAATGGAATGGAATGGAATGGATTGGAATGGAATGGAATGGAATGAAATCAACCCTAATGGAATGGAATGGAATGGAATGGAATGGAATGGAATGGAATGGAATGGAATCAACCCGAATGGAATGGAATGGAATAAAATGGAATGGAATCCACTGGAATGGAATGGAATGAAATGGAATTGATTGGAATGCAATGGAATGTAATGGAATCAACTGGAAAGAATGGAATGGAATGGAATGGAATGGAATGGAATGGAATGGAATGAAATCAACCCAAAAGGAATGGAATGGAATGAAATGGAATGGTATGGAATGGAATGGAATGGAATGGAATGGAATGGAATGGAATGGAATGGAATGGAATGGCAGGTTATGGAATCAACCCGAGTGGTATGGAATGGAATGGAATGGAATGGAATGGAATCAACGCGAATGGAATGGAATGGAATGAAATGGAATGGAATGGAATGGAATGGAATGGAATGGAATGGAAAGGAATCAACCCGAATGGAATGGAATGCAATGGAATGGAATGGAATGGAATGACATAGAATGGAATCAACCCGAATGGTATGGAATGGAATGGAATGGAATGGAATGGAATGGAATGGAATGGAATCAATCGGAATGGAATGGAATGAAATGGAATGGAATCAGTCCGAATGAAATGGAATGGAATGGAATGGAATCAACACGAATGGAATGGAATGGAATGGAATGGAATGGAATGGAATGGAATGGAATGGAATCAACCCAAATGGAATGGAATGAAATGGAATGGAATGGAATGGAATGGAATGGAGTGGAATAAACCCGAATGGAATGGAATGGAATGGAATGGAAAGGAATGGAATGCAATGGAATGGAATGGAATGGAATCAACCCGAAAGGAAAAGAATGGAATGGAATGGAATGGAATGGAATGGAATCAACCCGAATGTAATGTAATGGAATGGAATGGAATGGAATCAACTGGAATGTAATGGAATGGAATGGAATGGAATGGAACGGAATCAACCTGAATGGAATGGAATGGAATGCAATCAACACGAAAGGAATGGAATGGAATGGAATCAAACGGAATGGAATGCAATGGAATGAAATGAAATGGAATGGAATCAACTGGAATGGAATGGAATGGAATGGAATCAACCCGAATGGAATGGAATGGAAAGGAATGGAATGAAACCAAATGGAATGGAATGGAATGGAATGGAATAGAATGAAACGGAATTGAATGGAATGGAATGGAACGGAATGCAATCAACCCGAATGGAATGGAATGGAATGGAATGGAATGAAATCAACCCGAAAGGAAAGGAATGGAATGAAATGGAATGGAATGGAATGGAATGGAATCAACACGAATGGAATGCAATGGAATGAAATGGAATGGAATGGAATCAACTGAAATGGAATGGAATGGAATCGAATGGATTTGAATGGAATGGAATGAAATGGAATGGAATGGAATGGAATGGAATGAAATGGAATGCAATGGAATGGAATGGCAGGTTATGGAATCAACCCGAGTGGTATGGAATGGAATGGAATGGAATGGAATGGAATGGAATCAACCCGAATGGAATGGAATGGAATGAAATGGAATGGAAGCGAATGGAATGGAATGGAAAGGAATCAACCCGAATGGAATGGAATGGAATGGAATGGAATGGCATAGAATGGAATCAACCCGAATGGTATGGAAAGGAATGGAATGGAATGGAATGGAATGGAATCAATCGGAATGGAATGAAATGGAATGGAATGGAATGGAATGGAATGGAATTAACCCGAATGAAATGGAATGGAATGGATTGGAATGGAATGGAATGGAATCAACACGAATGGAATGGAATGGATTGGAATGGAATGGAATGGAATGGAATCAAGGCGAATGCAATGGAATGGAATGGAATGGAATGGATTGGAATGGAATGGAATGGAAAGGAATGGAATGGAATCAACCCGAGTGGAATGGAATGGCATGGAATGGAATGGAATGGAATCAACCCGAATGGAAAGGAATGGAATGGAATGGAATGGAATGGAATGAACTGGAATGAAATGGAATTGAATGGAGAGGACTGCAATGGAATCAACCCGAATGGAATGGAATGGAATGAAATGGAACAGAATTGAATCAACCGGAATGGAGTTAAATGGAATGGAATACAATGGAATGGAATAGAATAAAACGGAACAGAATGGAATGGAGTGGAATAGAATGGAATCAACCAGAATGCAATGGAATGTAATGGAATGGAATGGAACGGAATGGGTTGGAATGGAACGGAATCAACCGGAATGGAATGGAATTGAATGGATTGGAATGGATTGGAATGGTATGGAATAGAATCAACCCGAATGCAATGGAATGGAATGTAATGTAATGGAATGGAATGGAATGGAATTGAATGGAACGGAATGGAATGGAATGGAATGGAATCAACCCGAATGTAATGTAATGGAATGGAATGGAATGGAATGGAATGGAATGGAACGGAATCAACCCGAATGGAATGGAATGGAAGGGAATGGAATGCAATCAACACGAATGGAATGGAATGGAATGGAATCAAACCGAATGGAATGCAATGGAATGAAATGGAATGGAATGGAATCAACTGGAATGGAATGGAATGGAATCGAATGGATTGGAATGGAATGGAAAGGAATGGAATGCAATCCACCCGAATGGAATGGAATGGAATGGAATGGAATGGAATGGAATGAAATCAACCCAAAAGGAATGGAATGGAATGAAATGGAATGGAATGGAATGGAATGGAATTGAATGGAATGGAATGGCAGATTATGGAATCCACCCGAGTGGTATGGAATGGAATGGAATGGAATGGAATGGAATCAACCCGAATGGAATGGAATGGAATGAAATGGAATGGAATGGAATGGAATGGAATGGAATGGAAAGGAATCAACCCGAATGGAATGGAATGCAATGGAATGGAATGGAATGGAATGGCATAGAATGGAATCAACCCGAATGGTATGGAATGGAATGGAATGGAATGGAATGGAATGGAATGGAATGGAATGGAATCAATCGGAATGGAATGGAATGGAATGGAATGCAATCAACCCGAATGAAATGGAATGGAATGGAATGGAATCAACACGAATGGAATGGAATTGAATGGAATGGAATGGAATGGAATGGAATGGAATCAACCCAAATGGAATGGAATGGAATGGAATGGAATGGAATGGAATGGAATGGAGTGGAATAAACCCGAATGGAATGGAATGGATCGGAATGGAAAGGAATGGAATGCAATGGAATGGAATGGAATGGAATCAACCAGAAAGGAAAAGAACGGAATGGAATGGAATGGAATGGAATTGAATGGAATGGAATCAACCCGAATGTAATGTAATGGAATGGAATGGAATGGAATGGAATCAACTGGAATGTAATGGAATGGAATGGAATGGAATGGAATGGAACGGAATCAACCTGAATGGAATGGAATGGAATGGAATGGAATGCAATCAACACGAAAGGAATGCAATGGAATGGAATCAAACGGAATGGAATGCAATGGAATGAAATGAAATGGAATGGAATCAACTGGAATGGAATGGAATCAACCCGAATGGAATGGTATGGAATGGTATGGAAAGGAATGGAATCAAACCAAATGGAATGGAATGGAATGGAATGGAATAGAATCAAACGGAATGGAATGGAATGGAGTGGAATAGAATGGAATCAACCCGAATGCACTGGAATGGAATGGAATGGAATGGAATGGAGTGGAATGGAATGGAATCAACACGAATGGAAAGAAAGGATTGGAATGGAATGGAATGGAATTGAAAGGAATGGATTGGAATCAACCTGAATGGAATGGAATGGAATGGAATCAACACGAATGGAATGGAATGGATTCGAATGGAATGGAATGGAATGGAATCAACTCTAATGCAATGGAATGGAGTCGAATGGAATGGAATCAACACAATTGGACTGGAATGGAATGGAAAGCAATAGAATCAACCCGAATGGAATGGAATGGAATGGAATGGAATGGCATGGAATCAACCCGAATGAAATGAAATGGAATGGAGTGGAATGGAATGGAATGGAAAGGAATGGAATGGAATCAACCCGAGTGGAATGGAATGGAATGGAATGGAATGGAATAGAATGGAATGGATTGGAATGGAATAGAATGGAATGTAATCCACCCCAGTGGAATGGAATGGAATGGAATGGAATGGAATGGAATGGAATGGAATGGAACGGAATCAACCCAAAAGGAATGGAATGGAATGAAATGGAATGGAATGGAGTGGAATCAACCCGAATGGAATGTAATGGAGTGGAATGGATTGGAATGGAATCAACCTGAATGGAATGGAATGGAATGGAATGGAATGGAATGGAATGGAGGGGAATTTAATCAACCCGAATGGCGTGAAATGGAATGGAATGGAATCAACACGAATGGAATGGAATGGATTGGAATGGAATGGAATGGAATGGAAAGGAATGGAATGGAATCAACCTGAATGGAATGGAATGGAATGGAATCAACCCGAATGGAATGGAATGGAATGGATTGGAATGGAATGGAATGGAATGAAATCAACCCTAATGGAATGGAATGGAATGGAATGGAATGGAATGGAATGGAATGGAATCAACCCGAATGGAATGGAATGGAATAAAATGGAATGGAATCCACTGGAATGGAATGGAATGAAATGGAATTGATTGGAATGCAATGGAATGTAATGGAATCAACTGGAAAGAATGGAATGGAATGGAATGGAATGGAATGGAATGGAATGGAATGAAATCAACCCAAAAGGAATGGAATGGAATGAAATGGAATGGTATGGAATGGAATGGAATGGAATGGAATGGAATGGAATGGAATGGAATGGAATGGCAGGTTATGGAATCAACCCGAGTGGTATGGAATGGAATGGAATGGAATGGAATGGAATCAACGCGAATGGAATGGAATGGAATGAAATGGAATGGAATGGAATGGAATGGAATGGAATGGAATGGAAAGGAATCAACCCGAATGGAATGGAATGCAATGGAATGGAATGGAATGGAATGACATAGAATGGAATCAACCCGAATGGTATGGAATGGAATGGAATGGAATGGAATGGAATGGAATGGAATGGAATGGAATCAATCGGAATGGAATGGAATGAAATGGAATGGAATCAGTCCGAATGAAATGGAATGGAATGGAATGGAATCAACACGAATGGAATGGAATGGAATGGAATGGAATGGAATGGAATGGAATGGAATCAACCCAAATGGAATGGAATGAAATGGAATGGAATGGAATGGAATGGAATGGAGTGGAATAAACCCGAATGGAATGGAATGGAATGGAATGGAAAGGAATGGAATGCAATGGAATGGAATGGAATGGAATCAACCCGAAAGGAAAAGAATGGAATGGAATGGAATGGAATGGAATGGAATCAACCCGAATGTAATGTAATGGAATGGAATGGAATGGAATCAACTGGAATGTAATGGAATGTAATGGAATGGAATGGAACGGAATCAACCTGAATGGAATGGAATGGAATGCAATCAACACGAAAGGAATGGAATGGAATGGAATCAAACGGAATGGAATGCAATGGAATGAAATGAAATGGAATGGAATCAACTGGAATGGAATGGAATGGAATGGAATCAACCCGAATGGAATGGAATGGAATGGAATGGAAAGGAATGGAATGAAACCAAATGGAATGGAATGGAATGGAATGGAATAGAATGAAACGGAATTGAATGGAATGGAATGGAACGGAATGCAATCAACCCGAATGGAATGGAATGGAATGGAATGGAATGAAATCAACCCGAAAGGAAAGGAATGGAATGAAATGGAATGGAATGGAATGGAATGGAATCAACACGAATGGAATGCAATGGAATGAAATGGAATGGAATGGAATCAACTGAAATGGAATGGAATGGAATCGAATGGATTTGAATGGAATGGAATGAAATGGAATGGAATGGAATGGAATGGAATGAAATGGAATGCAATGGAATGGAATGGCAGGTTATGGAATCAACCCGAGTGGTATGGAATGGAATGGAATGGAATGGAATGGAATGGAATCAACCCGAATGGAATGGAATGGAATGAAATGGAATGGAAGCGAATGGAATGGAATGGAAAGGAATCAACCCGAATGGAATGGAATGGAATGGAATGGAATGGCATAGAATGGAATCAACCCGAATGGTATGGAAAGGAATGGAATGGAATGGAATGGAATGGAATCAATCGGAATGGAATGAAATGGAATGGAATGGAATGGAATGGAATGGAATTAATCCGAATGAAATGGAATGGAATGGATTGGAATGGAATGGAATGGAATCAACACGAATGGAATGGAATGGATTGGAATGGAATGGAATGGAATGGAATCAAGGCGAATGCAATGGAATGGAATGGAATGGAATGGATTGGAATGGAATGGAATGGAAAGGAATGGAATGGAGTCAACCCGAGAGGAATGGAATGGCATGGAATGGAATGGAATGGAATCAAGGCGAATGCAATGGAATGCAATGGAATGGAATGGATTGGAATGGAATGGAATGGAAAGGAATGGAATGGAATCAACCCGAGTGGAATGGAATGGCATGGAATGGAATGGAATGGAATCAACCCGAATGGAAAGGAATGGAATGGAATGGAATGGAATGGAATGAACTGGAATGAAATGGAATTGAATGGAGAGGACTGCAATGGAATCAACCCGAATGGAATGGAATGGAATGAAATGGAACAGAATTGAATCAACCGGAATGGAGTTAAATGGAATGGAGTACAATGGAATGGAATAGAATAAAACGGAACAGAATGGAATGGAGTGGAATAGAATGGAATCAACCAGAATGCAATGGAATGTAATGGAATGGAATGGAACGGAATGGGTTGGAATGGAACGGAATCAACCCGAATGGAATGGAATTGAATGGATTGGAATGGATTGGAATGGTATGGAATAGAATCAACCCGAATGCAATGGAATGGAATGTAATGTAATGGAATGGAATGGAATGGAATGGAATTGAATGGAACGGAATGGAATGGAATCAACCCGAATGTAATGGAATGGAATGGAATGGAATGGAATGGAATGGAATGGAACGGAATCAACCCGAATGGAATGGAATGGAAGGGAATGGAATGCAATCAACACGAATGGAATGGAATGGAATGGAATCAAACCGAATGGAATGCAATGGAATGAAATGGAATGGAATGGAATCAACTGGAATGGAATGGAATGGAATCGAATGGATTGGAATGGAATGGAAAGGAATGGAATGCAATCCACCCGAATGGAATGGAATGGAATGGAATGGAATGGAATGGAATGAAATCAACCCAAAAGGAATGGAATGGAATGAAATGGAATGGAATGGAATGGAATGGAATGGAATGGAATGGAATGGAATGGAATGGCAGATTATGGAATCCACCCGAGTGGTATGGAATGGAATGGAATGGAATGGAATGGAATCAACCCGAATGGAATGGAATGGAATGAAATGGAATGGAATGGAATGGAATGGAATGGAATGGAATGGAAAGGAATCAACCCGAATGGAATGGAATGCAATGGAATGGAATGGATTGGAATGGCATAGAATGGAATCAACCCGAATGGTATGGAATGGAATGGAATGGAATGGAATGGAATGGAATGGAATGGAATCAATCGGAATGGAATGGAATGGAATGGAATGCAATCAACCCGAATGAAATGGAATGGAATGGAATGGAATCAACACGAATGGAATGGAATTGAATGGAATGGAATGGAATGGAATGGAATGGAATCAACCCAAATGGAATGGAATGGAATGGAATAGAATGGAATGGAATGGAGTGGAATAAACCCGAATGGAATGTAATGGATCGTAATGGAAAGGAATGGAATGCAATGGAATGGAATGGAATGGAATCAACCAGAAAGGAAAAGAACGGAATGGAATGGAATGGAATGGAATGGAATGGAATGGAATGGAATCAACCCGAATGTAATGTAATGGAATGGAATGGAATGGAATGGAATCAACTGGAATGTAATGGAATGGAATGGAATGGAATGGAATGGAACGGAATCAACCTGAATGGAATGGAATGGAATGGAATGGAATGCAATCAACACGAAAGGAATGCAATGGAATGGAATCAAACGGAATGGAATGCAATGGAATGAAATGAAATGGAATGGAATCAACTGGAATGGAATGGAATCAACCCGAATGGAATGGTATGGAATGGTATGGAAAGGAATGGAATCAAACCAAATGGAATGGAATGGAATGGAATGGAATAGAATCAAACGGAATGGAATGGAATGGAGTGGAATAGAATGGAATCAACCCGAATGCACTGGAATGGAATGGAATGGAATGGAATGGAGTGGAATGGAATGGAATCAACACGAATGGAAAGAAAGGATTGGAATGGAATGGAATGGAATTGAAAGGAATGGATTGGAATCAACCTGAATGGAATGGAATGGAATGGAATCAACACGAATGGAATGGAATGGATTCGAATGGAATGGAATGGAATGGAATCAACTCTAATGCAATGGAATGGAGTCGAATGGAATGGAATCAACACAATTGGACTGGAATGGAATGGAAAGCAATAGAATCAACCCGAATGGAATGGAATGGAATGGAATGGAATGGCATGGAATCAACCCGAATGAAATGAAATGGAATGGAGTGGAATGGAATGGAATGGAAAGGAATGGAATGGAATCAACCCGAGTGGAATGGAATGGAATGGAATGGAATGGAGTAGAATGGAATGGATTGGAATGGAATAGAATGGAATGTAATCCACCCCAGTGGAATGGAATGGAATGGAATGGAATGGAATGGAATGGAATGGAATGGAATCAAACCAAAAGGAATGGAATGGAATGAAATGGAATGGAATGGAGTGGAATCAACCCGAATGGAATGGAATGGAGTGGAATGGATTGGAATGGAATCAACCTGAATGGAATGGAATGGAATGGAATGGAATGGAATGGAATGGAGGGGAATTTAATCAACCCGAATGGCGTGAAATGGAATGGAATGGAATCAACACGAATGGAATGGAATGGATTGGAATGGAATGGAATGGAATGGAAAGGAATGGAATGGAATCAACCTGAATGGAATGGAATGGAATGGAATCAACCCGAATGGAATGGAATGGAATGGATTGGAATGGAATGGAATGGAATGAAATCAACCCTAATGGAATGGAATGGAATGGAATGGAATGGAATGGAATCAACCCGAATGGAATGGAATGGAATGGAATGGAATAAAATGGAATGGAATCCACTGGAATGGAATGGAATGAAATGGAATTGATTGGAATGCAATGGAATGTAATGGAATCAACTGGAAAGAATGGAATGGAATGGAATGGAATGGAATGGAATGGAATGAAATCAACCCAAAAGGAATGGAATGGAATGAAATGGAATGGTATGGAATGGAATGGAATGGAATGGAATGGAATGGAATGGAATGGCAGGTTATGGAATCAACCCGAGTGGTATGGAATGGAATGGAATGGAATGGAATGGAATCAACCCGAATGGAATGGAATGGAATGAAATGGAATGGAATGGAATGGAATGGAATGGAATGGAATGGAAAGGAATCAATCCGAATGGAATGGAATGCAATGGAATGGAATGGAATGTAATGACATAGAATGGAATCAACCCGAATGGTATGGAATGGAATGGAATGGAATGGAATGGAATGGAATCAATCGGAATGGAATGGAATGAAATGGAATGGAATCAGTCCGAATGAAATGGAATGGAATGGAATGGAATCAACACGAATGGAATGGAATGGAATGGAATGGAATGGAATGGAATGGAATGGAATGGAATCAACCCAAATGGAATGGAATGAAATGGAATGGAATGGAATGGAATGGAATGGAGTGGAATAAACCTGAACGGAATGGAATGGAATGGAATGGAAAGGAATGGAATGCAATGGAATGGAATGGAATGGAATCAACCCGAAAGGAAAAGAATGGAATGGAATGGAATGGAATGGAATGGAATCAACCCGAATGTAATGTAATGGAATGGAATGGAATGGAATCAACTGGAATGTAATGGAATGGAATGGAATGGAATGGAACGGAATCAACCTGAATGGAATGGAATGGAATGCAATCAACACGAAAGGAATGGAATGGAATGGAAAGGAATGGAATCAACCCGAATGGAATGGAATGTAAGGGAAAGGAATGGAATGGAATCAACCTGAATGAAATGGAACGGATTGGAATGGAATCAACCTGAGTGTAATGGAATGGAATGGAGTGGAATAGGATGGAATCAACGCGAATGGAATGGAAAGCAATGGAAAGGAATGGAATGGAATGGAATGGAATGGAATGGAATGGAATGGAATGGAATCAACACGAATGGAATGGAATGGAATGGAATGGAAAGGAATGGAATCAAACCAAATGGAATGGAATGGAATGGAATGGAATGGAATCAAACGGAATGGAATGGAATTGTGTGGAATAGAATGGAATCAACCCGAATGCAATGCAATGGAACGGAATGGAATGGAATGGAATGGAATGCAATGGAGTGGAATGGATTGGAATCAACACGAATGGAAAGAATGGATTGGAATGGAATGGAATGGAATGGAAAGGAATGGAATGGAATCAACCTGAATGGAATGGAATGGAATGGAATCAACCCGAATGGAATGGAATGGAATGGATTGGAATGGAATGGAATGGAATGGAATCAACTCTAATGGAATGCAATGGAATGGAATGGAATGGAATGGAATGGAATCAACACAAATGGACTGGAATGGAATGGAAAGAATAGAATCAACCCGAATGGAATGGAATGGAATGGAATGGAATGGCATGGAATCAACCCGAGTGAAATGAAATGGAATGGATTGGAATGGAATGGAATGGAATCAACCCGAGTGGAATGGAATGGAATGGAATGGAATGGATTGGAATGGAATGGAATGGAATGGAATCAACCCCAATGGAATGGAATGGAATGGAATGGAATGGAATGGAATGGAATGGAATGGAATGGAAACAACCCAAAAAGAAAGGAATGGAATGAAATTGAATGGAATGGAATGGGAATCAACCCGAATGGAATGGAATGGATTGGAATGGATTGGAATGGAATCAACCTGAATGGAATGGAATGGAATGGAATGGAATGGAATGGAATGGAGGGGAATTGAATCAACCCGAATGGAGTGAAATGGAATGGAATGGAATCAACACGAATGGAATGGAATGGACTGGAATGGAATGGAATGGAATGGAAAGGAATGGAATGGAATCAAACTGAATGGAATGGAATGGAATGGAGTCAACCGGAATGGAATGGAATGGATTGGAATGGAATGGAATGGAATGGAATCAACCCTAATGGAATGGAAAGGAATGGAATGGAATGGAATGGAATGGAATGGAATGGAATGGAATCAACCCGAATGGAATGGAATGGAATGGAATGGAATGGAATGGAATGGAATGGAAACAACACAAATGGACTGGAATGGAATGGAATGGAATAGAATCAACCCGAATGGAATGGAATGGAATGGAATGGAATGGAATGGAATCAACCAGAGTGGAATGGAATGGAATGGAATGGATTGGAAGGGAATCAACATGAATGGAATGGAATGGAATGGAATGGAATGGAGTGGAATTGAATCAACCCGAATGGAATGGAATGGAATGGAATGGAATCAACCCAAATGGCATGGAATGGAATGAAATGGAACGGAATGGAATTAACCGGAATGGAATGGAATGGAATGGAATGGAATGGAATGGAATGGAATGAACCCGAATGGAAAGGAATGGAATGGAATGGAATGGCATGGAATGGAATCAACAGGAATGGCATGGAATGGAATGGAATGGAATGGAATGGAATCAACACAAATGGAATGGAATGCAATCAACACGAATGGAATGGAATGGAATGGAATGGAATGGAATAAACACGAATGGACTGGAATGGAATGGAATGGACTGCAATGGAATCAACCCGAAAGGAATGGAATGGAATGAAATGGAACGCAATGGAATCAACCGAAATGGAGTGGAATGGAATGACACGGAATCGAATGGAATAGAATCAAACAGAATGGAATGGAATGGAATGGAATAGAATGGAATCAACCCGAACGCAATGGAAAGGAATGGAATGGAATTGAATGGAATCAACCTGAACGCAATGGATAAATTGGAATGGAATGGAATGGAATGGAATGGAATGGAATGGAATAGGATCAACCCGAATGGAATGGAAAGGAATGGAATGGAATGGAATGGAATCAAGGCGAATGCAATGGAATGGAATGGAATGGAATAGATTGGAATGGAATGGAATGGAAAGGAACGGAATGGTATCAACGCGAATGGAATGGAAAGGAATGGAATGGAATGGAATGGAATGGAATGGAATCCACTGGAATGGAATGGAATGAAATGGAATTGATTGGAATGGAATGGAATGGAATGGAATCAACCGGAATGGAATGGAATGGAATGGAATGGAATCAACCGGAATGGAATGGAATGGAATGGAATGGACTGCAATGGAATCAACCCGAATGGAATGGAATGGAATGAAATGGAACGGAATGGAATCAACCGGAATGGAGTTAAATGGAATGGAATGCAATGGAATGGAATAGAATCAAACAGAACAGAATGGAATGGAGTGGAATAGAATGGAATCAACCAGAATGCAATGGAATGTACTGGAATGGAATGGAACGGAATGGATTGGAATGCAACGGAATCAACCCGAATGGAATGGAATTGAATGGATTGGAATGGAATGGAATGGTATGGAATAGAATCAACCCGAATGGAATGGAATGGAATGGAATGGAATGGAATGGAATCAACCAGAATGCAATGGAATGGAATGGAATGGAATGGAATGCAATGCAATGGAATGGAAAGGAATGGAATCAACCAGAATGTAATGTAATGGAATGGAATGGAATTGAATGGAATCAACTGGAATGTAATGTAATGGACTGGAATGGAATGGAATGGAATGGAACGGAATCAACCCGGATGGAATGGAATTGAATGGATTGGAATGCAATCAACACGAATGGAATGGAATGGAATGGAATCAAACCGAATGGAATGCAATGGAATGAAATGGAACGGAATTGAATCAACTGGAATGGAATAGAATGGAATCGAATGCATTGGAATGGAATGGAATGGAACGGAATGCAATCAACCCGAATGGAATGGAATGGAATGGAATGGAATGAAATCAACCCGAAAGGAAAGGAATGGAATGAAATGGAATGGAATGGAATGGAATGGAATCAACACGAATGGAATGCAATGGAATGAAATGGAATGGAATGGAATCAACTGAAATGGAATGGAATGGAATCGAATGGATTTGAATGGAATGGAATGAAATGGAATGGAATGGAATGGAATGGAATGAAATGGAATGCAATGGAATGGAATGGCAGGTTATGGAATCAACCCGAGTGGTATGGAATGGAATGGAATGGAATGGAATGGAATGGAATGGAATCAACCCGAATGGAATGGAATGGAATGAAATGGAATGGAAGCGAATGGAATGGAATGGAAAGGAATCAACCCGAATGGAATGGAATGGAATGGAATGGAATGGCATAGAATGGAATCAACCCGAATGGTATGGAAAGGAATGGAATGGAATGGAATGGAATGGATTCAATCGGAATGGAATGAAATGGAATGGAATGGAATGGAATGGAATGGAATTAACCCGAATGAAATGGAATGGAATGGATTGGAATGGAATGGAATGGAATCAACACGAATGGAATGGAATGGATTGGAATGGAATGGAATGGAATGGAATCAAGGCGAATGCAATGGAATGGAATGGAATGGAATGGATTGGAATGGAATGGAATGGAAAGGAATGGAATGGAGTCAACCCGAGAGGAATGGAATGGCATGGAATGGAATGGAATGGAATCAAGGCGAATGCAATGGAATGGAATGGAATGGAATGGATTGGAATGGAATGGAATGGAAAGGAATGGAATGGAATCAACCCGAGTGGAATGGAATGGCATGGAATGGAATGGAATGGAATCAACCCGAATGGAAAGGAATGGAATGGAATGGAATGGAATGGAATCAACTGGAATGGAATGGAATGGAATGGAGTGGACTGCAATGGAATCAACCCGAATGGAATTGAATGGAATGAAATGGAACAGAATGGAATCAACCGGAATGGAGTTAAATGGAATGGAATACAATGGAATGGAATAGAATAAAACGGAACAGAATGGAATGGAGTGGAATAGAATGGAATCAACCAGAATGCAATGGAATGTAATGGAATGGAATGGAATGGAATGGGTTGGAATGGAAAGGAATCAACCCGAATGGAATGGAATTGAATGGATTGGAATGGATTGGAATGGTATGGAATAGAATCAACCCGAATGCAATGGAATGGAATGTAATGGAATGGAATGGAATGGAATGGAATTGAATGGAACGGAATGGAATGGAATGGAATGGAATCAACCCGAATGTAATGGAATGGAATGGAATGGAATGGAATGGAATGGAACGGAATCAACCCGAATGGAATGGAATGGAAGGGAATGGAATGCAATCAACACGAATGGAATGGAATGGAATGGAATCAAACCGAATGGAATGCAATGGAATGAAATGGAATGGAATGGAATCAACTGGAATGGAATGGAATTTAATCGAATGGATTGGAATGGAATGGAAAGGAATGGAATGCAATCCACCCGAATGGAATGGAATGGAATGGAATGGAATGGAATGGAATGGAATGAAATCAACCCAAAAGGAATGGAATGGTATGAAATGGAATGGAATGGAATGGAATGGAATGGAATGGAATGGAATGGAATGGCAGATTATGGAATCCACCCGAGTGGTATGGAATGGAATGGAATGGAATGGAATGGAATCAACCCGAATGGAATGGAATGGAATGAAATGGAATGGAATGGAATGGAATGGAATGGAATGGAAAGGAATCAACCCGAATGGAATGGAATGCAATGGAATGGAATGGAATGGAATGGCATAGAATGGAATCAACCCGAATGGTATGGAATGGAATGGAATGGAATGGAATGGAATGGAATGGAATGGAATCAATCGGAATGGAATGGAATGGAATGGAATGCAATCAACCCGAATGAAATGGAATGGAATGGAATGGAATCAACACGAATGGAATGGAATTGAATGGAATGGAATGGAATGGAATGGAATGGAATCAACCCAAATGGAATGGAATGGAATGGAATGGAATGGAATGGAATGGAATGGAATGGAATGGAGTGGAATAAACCCGAATGGAATGGAATGGATCGGAATGGAAAGGAATGGAATGCAATGGAATGGAATGGAATGGAATCAACCAGAAAGGAAAAGAACGGAATGGAATGGAATGGAATGGAATGGAATGGAATGGAATGGAATCAACCCGAATGTAATGTAATGGAATGGAATGGAATGGAATGGAATCAACTGGAATGTAATGGAATGGAATGGAATGGAATGGAATGGAACGGAATCAACCTGAATGGAATGGAATGGAATGGAATGGAATGCAATCAACACGAAAGGAATGCAATGGAATGGAATCAAACGGAATGGAATGCAATGGAATGAAATGAAATGGAATGGAATCAACTGGAATGGAATGGAATCAACCCGAATGGAATGGTATGGAATGGTATGGAAAGGAATGGAATCAAACCAAATGGAATGGAATGGAATGGAATGGAATAGAATCAAACGGAATGGAATGGAATGGAGTGGAATAGAATGGAATCAACCCGAATGCACTGGAATGGAATGGAATGGAATGGAATGGAGTGGAATGGAATGGAATCAACACGAATGGAAAGAAAGGATTGGAATGGAATGGAATGGAATTGAAAGGAATGGATTGGAATCAACCTGAATGGAATGGAATGGAATGGAATCAACACGAATGGAATGGAATGGATTCGAATGGAATGGAATGGAATGGAATCAACTCTAATGCAATGGAATGGAGTCGAATGGAATGGAATCAACACAATTGGACTGGAATGGAATGGAAAGCAATAGAATCAACCCGAATGGAATGGAATGGAATGGAATGGAATGGCATGGAATCAACCCGAATGAAATGAAATGGAATGGAGTGGAATGGAATGGAATGGAAAGGAATGGAATGGAATCAACCCGAGTGGAATGGAATGGAATGGAATGGAATGGAATAGAATGGAATGGATTGGAATGGAATAGAATGGAATGTAATCCACCCCAGTGGAATGGAATGGAATGGAATGGAATGGAATGGAATGGAATGGAATGGAATCAACCCAAAAGGAATGGAATGGAATGAAATGGAATGGAATGGAGTGGAATCAACCCGAATGGAATGGAATGGAGTGGAATGGATTGGAATGGAATCAACCTGAATGGAATGGAATGGAATGGAATGGAATGGAATGGAATGGAATGGAGGGGAATTTAATCAACCCGAATGGCGTGAAATGGAATGGAATGGAATCAACACGAATGGAATGGAATGGATTGGAATGAAATGGAATGGAATGGAAAGGAATGGAATGGAATCAACCTGAATGGAATGGAATGGAATGGAATCAACCCGAATGGAATGGAATGGAATGGATTGGAATGGAATGGAATGGAATGAAATCAACCCTAATGGAATGGAATGGAATGGAATGGAATGGAATGGAATGGAATGGAATGGAATCAACCCGAATGGAATGGAATGGAATGGAATGGAATAAAATGGGATGGAATCCACTGGAATGGAATGGAATGAAATGGAATTGATTGGAATGCAATGGAATGTAATGGAATCAACTGGAAAGAATTGAATGGAATGGAATGGAATGGAATGGAATGGAATGGAATGGAATGAAATCAACCCAAAAGGAATGGAATGGAATGAAATGGAATGGTATGGAATGGAATGGAATGGAATGGAATGGAATGGAATGGAATGGCAGGTTATGGAATCAACCCGAGTGGTATGGAATGGAATGGAATGGAATGGAATGGAATCAACGCGAATGGAATGGAATGGAATGAAATGGAATGGAATGGAATGGAATGGAATGGAATGGAATGGAAAGGAATCAACCCGAATGGAATGGAATGCAATGGAATGGAATGGAATGTAATGACATAGAATGGAATCAACCCGAATGGTATGGAATGGAATGGAATGGAATGGAATGGAATGACATAGAATGGAATCAATCGGAATGGAATGGAATGAAATGGAATGGAATCAGTCCGAATGAAATGGAATGGAATGGAATGGAATCAACACGAATGGAATGGAATGGAATGGAATGGAATGGAATGGAATGGAATGGAATGGAATCAACCCAAATGGAATGGAATGAAATGGAATGGAATGGAATGGAATGGAATGGAGTGGAATAAACCCGAATGGAATGGAATGGAATGGAATGGAAAGGAATGGAATGCAATGGAATGGAATGGAATGGAATCAACCCGAAAGGAAAAGAATGGAATGGAATGGAATGGAATGGAATGGAATCAACCCGAATGTAATGTAATGGAATGGAATGGAATGGAATCAACTGGAATGTAATGGAATGGAATGGAATGGAATGGAACGGAATCAACCTGAATGGAATGGAATGGAATGCAATCAACACGAAAGGAATGGAATGGAATGGAATCAAACGGAATGGAATGCAATGGAATGAAATGAAATGGAATGGAATCAACTGGAATGGAATGGAATGGAATGGAATCAACCCGAATGGAATGGAATGGAATGGAATGGAAAGGAATGGAATGAAACCAAATGGAATGGAATGGAATGGAATGGAATAGAATGAAACGGAATTGAATGGAATGGTGTGGAATAGAATGGAATCAACCCGAATGCAATGGAATGGAATGGAATGGAATGGAGTGAAATGGAATGGAATCAACACGAATGGAAAGAAAGGATTGGAATGGAATGGAATGGAATTGAAAGGAATGGATTGGAATCAACCTGAATGGAATGGAATGGAATGGAATCAACACGAATGGAATGGAATGGATTCGAATGGAATGGAATGGAATGGAATCAACTCTAATGGAATGGAATGGAGTCGAATGGAACGGAATCAACACAAATGGACTGGAATGGAATGGAAAGGAATAGAATTAACCCGAATGGAATGGAATGTAATGGAATGGAATGGAATGGGATGGAATCAACCCGAATGAAATGAAATGGAATGGAGTGGAATGGAATGGAATGGAAAGGAATGGCATGGAATCAAACCGAGTGGAATGGAATGGAATGGAATGGAATGGAATAGAATAGAATGGATTGGAATGGAATGGAATGGAATGTAGTCAACCCCAATGGAATGGAATGGAAGGGAATGGAATGGAATGGAATGGAATCAACCCAAAAGGAATGGAATGGAATGAAATGGAATGGAATGGAGTGGAATCAACCCGAATGGAATGGAATGGAGTGGAATCAAACCGAATGGAATGGAATGGAGTGGAATGGATTGGAATGGAATCAACCTGAATGGAATGGAATGGAATGGAATGGAATGGAGGGGAATTGAATCAACCCGAATGGCGTGAAATGGAATGGAATGGAATCAACACGAATGGAATGGAATGGATTGGAATGGAATGGAGTGGAATGGAAAGGAATGGAATGGAATCAACCTGAATGGAATGGAATGGAATGGAATCAACCCGAATGGAATGGAATGGAATGGATTGGAATGGAATGGAATGGAATGAAATAAACCCTAATGGAATGGAATGGAATGGAATGGAATGGAATGGAATGGAATGGAATCAACCCGAATGGAATGGAATGGAATGGAATGGAATGGAAACAACACAAATGGACTGGAATGGAATGGAATGGAATAGAATCAACCCGAATGGAATGGAATGGAATGGAAAGGAATGGCATGGAATCAACCCGAATGAAATGGAATGGAATGGATTGGAATGGAATGGAATGGAATGGAAAGGAATGGAATCAACCCGAATGGAATGGAATGTAAGGGAAAGGAATGGAATGGAATCAACCTGAATGGAATGGAATGGAATGGAATCAACCGGAATGGAATGGAATGGATTGGAATGGAATGGAATGGAATGGAATCATCCCTAATGGAATGGAAAGGAATGGAATGGAATGGAATGGAATGGAATGGAATGGAATGGAATCAACCCGAATGGAATGGAATGGAATGGAATGGAATGGAATGGAATGGAAACAACACAAATGGACTGGAATGGAATGGAATGGAATAGAATCAACCCGAATGGAATGGAATGGAATGGAATGGAATGGAATGGAATGGAATGGAATGGAATGGAATCAACCAGAATGGAATGGAATGGAATGGAATGGATTGGAAGGGAATCAACATGAATGGAATGGAATGGAATGGAATGGAATGGAGTGGAATTGAATCAACCCGAATGGAATGGAATGGAATGGAATGGAATCAACCCAAATGGCATGGAATGGAATGAAATGGAACGGAATGGAATTAACCGGAATGGAATGGAATGGAATGGAATGGAATGGAATGCAATGGAATGAACCCGAATGGAAAGGAATGGAATGGAATGGAATGGCATGGAATGGAATCAACAGGAATGGCATGGAATGGAATGGAATGGAATGGAATGGAATGGAATCAACACAAATGGAATGGAATGCAATCAACACGAATGGAATGGAATGGAATGGAATGGAATAAACACGAATGGACTGGAATGGAATGGAATGGACTGCAATGGAATCAACCCGAAAGGAATGGAATGGAATGAAATGGAACGCAATGGAATCAACCGAAATGGAGTGGAATGGAATGACACGGAATCGAATGGAATAGAATCAAACAGAATGGAATGGAATGGAATGGAATAGAATGGAATCAACCCGAACGCAATGGAAAGGAATGGAATGGAATTGAATGGAATCAACCTGAACGCAATGGATAAATTGGAATGGAATGGAATGGAATGGAATGGAATGGAATGGAATGGAATAGAATCAACCCGAATGGAATGGAAAGGAATGGAATGGAATGGAATGGAATCAAGGCGAATGCAATGGAATGGAATGGAATGGAATAGATTGGAATGGAATGGAATGGAAAGGAACGGAATGGAATCAACGCGAATGGAATGGAATGGAATGGAATGGAATGGAATGGAATGGAATGGAATCCACTGGAATGGAATGGAATGAAATGGAATTGATTGGAATGGAATGGAATGGAATGGAATCAACCGGAATGGAATGGAATGGAATGGAGTGGACTGCAGTGGAATCAACCCGAAGGGAATGGAATGGAATGAAATTGAACAGAATGGAATCAACCGGAATGGAGTTAAATGGAATGGAATACAATGGAATGGAATAGAATAAAACGGAACAGAATGGAATGGAGTGGAATAGAATGGAATCAACCAGAATGCAATGGAATGTAATGGAATGGAATGGAACGGAATGGGTTGGAATGGAACGGAATCAACCCGAATGGAATGGAATTGAATGGATTGGAATGGATTGGAATGGTATGGAATAGAATCAACCCGAATGCAATGGAATGGAATGTAATGTAATGGAATGGAATGGAATGGAATTGAATGGAACGGAATGGAATGGAATGGAATGGAATCAACCCGAATCTAATGGAATGGAATGGAATGGAATGGAATGGAATGGAACGGAATCAACCCGAATGGAATGGAATGGAAAGGAATGGAATGCAATCAACACGATTGGAATGGAATGGAATGGAATCAAACCGAATGGAATGCAATGGAATGAAATGGAATGGAATGGAATCAACTGGAATGGAATGGAATGGAATCGAATGGATTGGAATGGAATGGAAAGGAATGAAATGCAATCCACCCGAATGGAATGGAATGGAATGGAATGGAATGGAATGGAATGAAATCAACCCAAAAGGAATGGAATGGAATGAAATGGAATGGAATGGAATGGAATGGAATGGAATGGAATGGAATGGAATGGAATGGCAGATTATGGAATCCACCCGAGTGGTATGGAATGGAATGGAATGGAATGGAATGGAATGGAATCAACCCGAATGGAATGGAATGGAATGAAATGGAATGGAATGGAATGGAATGGAATGGAATGGAATGGAATGGAATGGAAAGGAATCAACCCGAATGGAATGGAATGCAATGGAATGGAATGGAATGGAATGGCATAGAATGGAATCAACCCGAATGGTATGGAATGGAATGGAATGGAATGGAATGGAATGGAATGGAATCAATCGGAATGAAATGGAATGGAATGGAATGGAATCAACACGAATGGAATGGAATTGAATGGAATGGAATGGAATGGAATGGAATGGAATCAACCCAAATGGAATGGAATGGAATGGAATGGAATGGAATGGAATGGAATGGAATGGAATGGAGTGGAATAAACCCGAATGGAATGGAATGGATGGATCGGAATGGAAAGGAATGGAATGCAATGGAATGGAATGGAATGGAATCAACCCGAAAGGAAAAGAACCGAATGGAATGGAATGGAATGCAATGGAATGGAATGGAATCAACCCGAATGTAATGTAATGGAAGGGAATGGAATGGAATCAACTGGAATGTAATGTAATGGAATGGAATGGAATGGAATGGAATGGAACGGAATCAACCTGAATGGAATGGAATGGAATGGAATGGAATGCAATCAACACGAAAGGAATGCAATGGAATGGAATCAAACGGAATGGAATGCAATGGAATGAAATGAAATGGAATGGAATCAACTGGAATGGAATGGAATCAACCCGAATGGAATGGAATGGAATGGAATGGTATGGAAAGGAATGGAATCAAACTAAATGGAATGGAATGGAATGGAATGGAATAGAATCAAACGGAATGGAATGGAATGGAGTGGAATAGAATGGAATCAACCCGAATGCACTGGAATGGAATGGAATGGAATGGAATGGAGTGGAATGGAATGGAATCAACACGAATGGAAAGAAAGGATTGGAATGGAATGGAATGGAATTGAAAGGAATGGATTGGAATCAACCTGAATGGAATGGAATGGAATGGAATCAACACGAATGGAATGGAATGGATTCGAATGGAATGGAATGCAATGGAATCAACTCTAACGCAATGGAATGGAGTCGAATGGAATGGAATCAACACAATTGGACTGGAATGGAATGGAAAGGAATAGAATCAACCCGAATGGAATGGAATGGAATGGAATGGAATGGCATGGAATCAACCCGAATGAAATGAAATGGAATGGAGTGGAATGGAATGGAATGGAAAGGAATGGAATGGAATCAACCCGAGTGGAATGGAATGGAATGGAATGGAATGGAATAGAATGGAATGGATTGGAATGGAATAGAATGGAATGTAATCCACCCCAGTGGAATGGAATGGAATGGAATGGAATGGAATGGAATGGAATGGAATCAACCCAAAAGGAATGGAATGGAATGAAATGGAATGGAATGGAGTGGAATCAACCCGAATGGAATGGAATGGAGTGGAATGGATTGGAATGGAATCAACCTGAATGGAATGGAATGGAATGGAATGGAATGGAATGGAATGGAGGGGAATTTAATCAACCCGAATGGCGTGAAATGGAATGGAATGGAATCAACACGAATGGAATGGAATGGATTGGAATGGAATGGAATGGAATGGAAAGGAATGGAATGGAATCAACCTGAATGGAATGGAATGGAATGGAATCAACCCGAATGGAATGGAATGGAATGGATTGGAATGGAATGGAATGGAATGAAATCAACCCTAATGGAATGGAATGGAATGGAATGGAATGGAATGGAATGGAATGGAATCAACCCGAATGGAATGGAATGGAATGGAATGGAATAAAATGGAATGGAATCCACTGGAATGGAATGGAATGAAATGGAATTGATTGGAATGCAATGGAATGTAATGGAATCAACTGGAAAGAATGGAATGGAATGGAATGGAATGGAATGGAATGGAATGGAATGGAATGAAATCAACCCAAAAGGAATGGAATGGAATGAAATGGAATGGTATGGAATGGAATGGAATGGAATGGAATGGAATGGAATGGAATGGAATGGCAGGTTATGGAATCAACCCGAGTGGTATGGAATGGAATGGAATGGAATGGAATGGAATCAACCCGAATGGAATGGAATGGAATGAAATGGAATGGAATGGAATGGAATGGAATGGAATGGAATGGAAAGGAATCAACCCGAATGGAATGGAATGCAATGGAATGGAATGGAATGGAATGACATAGAATGGAATCAACCCGAATGGTATGGAATGGAATGGAATGGAATGGAATGGAATGGAATGGAATCAATCGGAATGGAATGGAATGAAATGGAATGGAATCAGTCCGAATGAAATGGAATGGAATGGAATGGAATCAACACGAATGGAATGGAATGGAATGGAATGGAATGGAATGGAATGGAATGGAATGGAATCAACCCAAATGGAATGGAATGAAATGGAATGGAATGGAATGGAATGGAATGGAGTGGAATAAACCCGAATGGAATGGAATGGAATGGAATGGAAAGGAATGGAATGCAATGGAATGGAATGGAATGGAATCAACCCGAAAGGAAAAGAATGGAATGGAATGGAATGGAATGGAATGGAATCAACCCGAATGTAATGTAATGGAATGGAATGGAATGGAATCAACTGGAATGTAATGCAATGGAATGGAATGGAATGGAACGGAATCAACCTGAATGGAATGGAATGGAATGCAATCAACACGAAAGGAATGGAATGGAATGGAATCAAACGGAATGGAATGCAATGGAATGAAATGAAATGGAATGGAATCAACTGGAATGGAATGGAATGGAATGGAATCAACCCGAATGGAATGGAATGGAATGGAATGGAAAGGAATGGAATGAAACCAAATGGAATGGAATGGAATGGAATGGAATAGAATGAAACGGAATTGAATGGAATGGTGTGGAATAGAATGGAATCAACCCGAATGCAATGGAATGGAATGGAATGGAATGGAGTGAAATGGAATGGAATCAACACGAATGGAAAGAAAGGATTGGAATGGAATGGAATGGAATTGAAAGGAATGGATTGGAATCAACCTGAATGGAATGGAATGGAATGGAATCAACACGAATGGAATGGAATGGATTCGAATGGAATGGAATGGAATGGAATCAACTCTAATGGAATGGAATGGAGTCGAATGGAACGGAATCAACACAAATGGACTGGAATGGAATGGAAAGGAATAGAATTAACCCGAATGGAATGTAATGTAATGGAATGGAATGGAATGGGATGGAATCAACCCGAGTGGAATGGAATGGAATGGAAGAGAATAGAATGGATTGGAATGGAATGGAATGGAATGTAGTCAACCCCAATGGAATGGAATGGAAGGGAATGGAATGGAATGGAATGGAATCAACCCAAAAGGAATGGAATGGAATGAAATGGAATGGAATGGAGTGGAATCAACCCGAATGGAATGGAATGGAGTGGAATCAAACCGAATGGAATGGAATGGAGTGGAATGGATTGGAATGGAATCAACCTGAATGGAATGGAATGGAATGGAATGGAATGGAGGGGAATTGAATCAACCCGAATGGCGTGAAATGGAATGGAATGGAATCAACACGAATGGAATGGAATGGATTGGAATGGAATGGAATGGAATGGAAAGGAATGGAATGGAATCAACCTGAATGGAATGGAATGGAATGGAATCAACCCGAATGGAATGGAATGGAATGGATTGGAATGGAATGGAATGGAATGAAATAAACCCTAATGGAATGGAATGGAATGGAATGGAATGGAATGGAATGGAATGGAATGGAATGGAATCAACCCGAATGGAATGGAATGGAATGGAATGGAATGGAAACAACACAAATGGACTGGAATGGAATGGAATGGAATAGAATCAACCCGAATGGAATGGAATGGAATGGAAAGGAATGGCATGGAATCAACCCGAATGAAATGGAATGGAATGGATTGGAATGGAATGGAATGGAATGGAAAGGAATGGAATCAACCCGAATGGAATGGAATGTAAGGGAAAGGAATGGAATGGAATCAACCTGAATGAAATGGAACGGATTGGAATGGAATCAACCTGAATGTAATGGAATGGAATGGAGTGGAATAGGATGGAATCAACGCGAATGGAATGGAAAGCAATGGAAAGGAATGGAATGGAATGGAATGGAATGGAATGGAATGGAATCAACACGAATGGAATGGAATGGAATGGAATGGAAAGGAATGGAATCAAACCAAATGGAATGGAATGGAATGGAATGGAATGGAATCAAACGGAATGGAATGGAATTGTGTGGAATAGAATGGAATCAACCCGAATGCAATGCAATGGAACGGAATGGAATGGAATGGAATGGAATGCAATGGAGTGGAATGGATTGGAATCAACACGAATGGAAAGAATGGATTGGAATGGAATGGAATGGAATGGAAAGGAATGGAATGGAATCAACATGAATGGAATGGAATGGAATGGAATCAACCCGAATGGAATGGAATGGAATGGATTGGAATGGAATGGAATGGAATGGAATCAACTCTAATGGAATGCAATGAAATGGAATGGAATGGAATGGAATGGAATGGAATCAACACAAATGGACTGGAATGGAATGGAAAGAATAGAATCAACCCGAATGGAATGGAATGGAATGGAATGGAATGGCATGGAATCAACCCGAGTGAAATGAAATGGAATGGATTGGAATGGAATGGATTGGAAAGGAATGGAATGGAATCAACCCGAGTGGAATGGAATGGAATGGAATGGAATGGATTGGAATGGAATGGAATGGAATGGAATCAACCCCAATGGAATGGAATGGAATGGAATGGAATGGAATGGAATGGAATGGAATGGAATGGAATGGAATCAACCCAAAAAGAATGGAATGGAATGAAATTGAATGGAATGGAATGGGAATCAACCCGAATGGAATGGAATGGATTGGAATGGATTGGAATGGAATCAACCTGAATGGAATGGAATGGAATGGAATGGAATGGAATGGAATGGAGGGGAATTGAATCAACCCGAATGGAGTGAAATGGAATGGAATGGAATCAACACAAACGGAATGGAATGGACTGGAATGGAATGGAATGGAATGGAAAGGAATGGAATGGAATCAACCTGAATGGAATGGAATGGAATGGAATCAACCGGAATGGAATGGAATGGATTGGAATGGAATGGAATGGAATGGAATCAACCCTAATGGAATGGAAAGGAATGGAATGGAATGGAATGGAATGGAATGGAATGGAATCAACCCGAATGGAATGGAATGGAATGGAATGGAATGGAATGGAATGGAAACAACACAAATGGACTGGAATGGAATGGAATGGAATAGAATCAACCCGAATGGAATGGAATGGAATGGAATGGAATGGAATGGAATGGAATGGAATCAACCAGAATGGAATGGAATGGAATGGAATGGATTGGAAGGGAATCAACATGAATGGAATGGAATGGAATGGAGTGGAATTGAATCAACCCGAATGGAATGGAATGGAATGGAATGGAATCAACACAAATGGCATGGAATGGAATGAAATGGAACGGAATGGAATTAACCGGAATGGAATGGAATGGAATGGAATGGAATGGAATGGAATGAACCCGAATGGAAAGGAATGGAATGGAATGGAATGGCATGGAATGGAATCAACAGGAATGGCATGGAATGGAATGGAATGGAATGGAATGGAATCAACACAAATGGAATGGAATGCAATCAACACGAATGGAATGGAATGGAATGGAATGGAATAAACACGAATGGACTGGAATGGAATGGAATGGACTGCAATGGAATCAACCCGAAAGGAATGGAATGGAATGAAATGGAACGCAATGGAATCAACCGAAATGGAGTGGAATGGAATGACACGGAATCGAATGGAATAGAATCAAACAGAATGGAATGGAATGGAATGGAATAGAATGGAATCAACCCGAACGCAATGGAAAGGAATGGAATGGAATTGAATGGAATCAACCTGAACGCAATGGATAAATTGGAATGGAATGGAATGGAATGGAATGGAATGGAATGGAATAGAATCAACCCGAATGGAATGGAAAGGAATGGAATGGAATGGAATGGAATCAAGGCGAATGCAATGGAATGGAATGGAATGGAATAGATTGGAATGGAATGGAATGGAAAGGAACGGAATGGAATCCACTGGAATGGAATGGAATGAAATGGAATTGATTGGAATGGAATGGAATGGAATGGAATCAACCGGAATGGAATGGAATGGAATGGAGTGGACTGCAATGGAATCAACCCGAATGGAATGGAATGGAATGAAATGGAACAGAATGGAATCAACCGGAATGGAGTTAAATGGAATGGAATACAATGGAATGGAATAGAATAAAACGGAACAGAATGGAATGGAGTGGAATAGAATGGAATCAACCAGAATGCAATGGAATGTAATGGAATGGAATGGAACGGAATGGGTTGGAATGGAACGGAATCAACCCGAATGGAATGGAATTGAATGGATTGGAATGGATTGGAATGGTATGGAATAGAATCAACCCGAATGCAATGGAATGGAATGTAATGGAATGGAATGGAATGGAATGGAATTGAATGGAACGGAATGGAATGGAATGGAATGGAATCAACCCGAATGTAATGTAATGGAATGGAATGGAAAGGAATGGAATGGAATGGAACGGAATCAACCCGAATGGAATGGAATGGAAAGGAATGGAATGCAATCAACACGATTGGAATGGAATGGAATGGAATCAAACCGAATGGAATGCAATGGAATGAAATGGAATGGAATGGAATCAACTGGAATGGAATGGAATGGAATCGAATGGATTGGAATGGAATGGAAAGGAATGGAATGCAATACACCCGAATGGAATGGAATGGAATGGAATGGAATGGAATGGAATGGAATGAAATCAACCCAAAAGGAATGGAATGGAATGAAATGGAATGGAATGGAATGGAATGGAATGGAATGGAATGGAATGGAATGGCAGATTATGGAATCCACCCGAGTGGTATGGAATGGAATGGAATGGAATGGAATGGAATCAACCCGAATGGAATGGAATGGAATGAAATGGAATGGAATGGAATGGAATGGAATGGAATGGAATGGAATGGAATGGAATGGAATGGAATGGAATGGAATGGAATGGAATGGAAAGGAATCAACCCGAATGGAATGGAATGCAATGGAATGGAATGGAATGGAATGGCATAGAATGGAATCAACCCGAATGGTATGGAATGGAATGGAATGGAATGGAATGGAATGGAATGGAATCAATCGGAATGAAATGGAATGGAATGGAATGGAATCAACACGAATGGAATGGAATTGAATGGAATGGAATGGAATGGAATGGAATGGAATGGAATCAACCCAAATGGAATGGAATGGAATGGAATGGAATGGAATGGAATGGAATGGAATGGAATGGAATGGAGTGGAATAAACCCGAATGGAATGGAATGGATCGGAATGGAAAGGAATGGAATGCAATGGAATGGAATGGAATGGAATCAACCCGAAAGGAAAAGAACCGAATGGAATGGAAGGGAATGGAATGGAATGGAATGGAATCAACCCGAATGTAATGTAATGGAAGGGAATGGAATGGAATCAACTGGAATGTAATGGAATGGAATGGAATGGAATGGAATGGAACGGAATCAACCTGAATGGAATGGAATGGAATGGAATGGAACGCAATCAACACGAAAGGAATGCAATGGAATGGAATCAAACGGAATGGAATGCAATGGAATGAAATGAAATGGAATGGAATCAACTGGAATGGAATGGAATCAACCCGAATGGAATGGAATGGAATGGTATGGAAAGGAATGGAATCAAACCAAATGGAATGGAATGGAATGGAATGGAATAGAATCAAACGGAATGGAATGGAATGGAGTGGAATAGAATGGAATCAACCCGAATGCACTGGAATGGAATGGAATGGAATGGAATGGAGTGGAATGGAATGGAATCAACACGAATGGAAAGAAAGGATTGGAATGGAATGGAATGGAATTGAAAGGAATGGATTGGAATCAACCTGAATGGAATGGAATGGAATGGAATCAACACGAATGGAATGGAATGGATTCGAATGGAATGGAATGGAATGGAATCAACTCTAATGCAATGGAATGGAGTCGAATGGAATGGAATCAACACAATTGGACTGGAATGGAATGGAAAGGAATAGAATCAACCCGAATGAAATGGAATGGAATGGAATGGAATGGCATGGAATCAACCCGAATGAAATGAAATGGAATGGAGTGGAATGGAATGGAATGGAAAGGAATGGAATGGAATCAACCCGAGTGGAATGGAATGGAATGGAATGGAATGGAATAGAATGGAATGGATTGGAATGGAATAGAATGGAATGTAATCCACCCCAGTGGAATGGAATGGAATGGAATGGAATGGAATGGAATGGAATGGAATGGAATCAACCCAAAAGGAATGGAATGGAATGAAATGGAATGGAATGGAGTGGAATCAACCCGAATGGAATGGAATGGAGTGGAATGGATTGGAATGGAATCAACCTGAATGGAATGGAATGGAATGGAATGGAATGGAATGGAGGGGAATTTAATCAACCCGAATGGAGTGAAATGGAATGGAATGGAATCAACACGAATGGAATGGAATGGATTGGAATGGAATGGAATGGAATGGAAAGGAATGGAATGGAATCAACCTGAATGGAATGGAATGGAATGGAATCAACCCGAATGGAATGGAATGGAATGGATTGGAATGGAATGGAATGGAATTAAATCAACCCTAATGGAATGGAATGGAATGGAATGGAATGGAATGGAATCAACCCGAATGGAATGGAATGGAATGGAATGGAATAAAATGGAATGGAATCCACTGGAATGGAATGGAATGAAATGGAATTGATTGGAATGCAATGGAATGTAATGGAATCAACTGGAAAGGAATGGAATGGAATGGAATGGAATGGAATGGAATGGAATGAAATCAACCCAAAATGAATGGAATGGAATAAAATTGAATGGTATGGAATGGAATGGAATGGAATGGAATGGAATGGAATGGAATGGCAGGTTATGGAATCAACCCGAGTGGTATGGAATGGAATGGAATGGAATGGAATGGAATCAACCCGAATGGAATGGAATGGAATGAAATGGAATGGAATGGAATGGAATGGAATGGAATGGAAAGGAATCAACCCGAATGGAATGGAATGCAATGGAATGGAATGGAATGGAATGACATAGAATGGAATCAACCCGAATGGTATGGAATTGAATGGAATGGAATGGAATGGAATGGAATCAATCGGAATGGAATGGAATGAAATGGAATGGAATGGAATGGAATCAACCCAAATGGAATGGAATGAAATGGAATGGAATGGAATGGAATGGAGTGGAATAAACCCGAATGGAATGGAATGGAATGGAATGGAAAGGAATGGAATGCAATGGAATGGAATGGAATGGAATCAACCCGAAAGGAAAAGAATGGAATGGAATGGAATGGAATGGAATGGAATCAACCCGAATGTAATGTAATGGAATGGAATGGAATGGAATCAACTGGAATGTAATGGAATGGAATGGAATGGAATGGAACGGAATCAACCTGAATGGAATGGAATGGAATGCAATCAACACGAAAGGAATGGAATGGAATGGAATCAAACGGAATGGAATGCAATGGAATGAAATGAAATGGAATGGAATCAACTGGAATGGAATGGAATGGAATGGAATCAACCCGAATGGAATGGAATGGAATGGAATGGAAAGGAATGGAATGAAACCAAATGGAATGGAATGGAATGGAATGGAATAGAATGAAACGGAATTGAATGGAATGGTGTGGAATAGAATGGAATCAACCCGAATGCAATGGAATGGAATGGAATGGAATGGAGTGAAATGGAATGGAATCAACACGAATGGAAAGAAAGGATTGGAATGGAATGGAATGGAATTGAAAGGAATGGATTGGAATCAACCTGAATGGAATGGAATGGAATGGAATCAACACGAATGGAATGGAATGGATTCGAATGGAATGGAATGGAATGGAATCAACTCTAATGGAATGGAATGGAGTCGAATGGAATGGAATCAACACAAATGGACTGGAATGGAATGGAAAGGAATAGAATTAACCCGAATGGAATGGAATGTAATGGAATGGAATGGAATGGGATGGAATCAACCCGAATGAAATGAAATGGAATGGAGTGGAATGGAATGGAATGGAAAGGAATGGCATGGAATCAACACGAGTGGAATGGAATGGAATGGAATGGAATGGAATAGAATGGAATGGATTGGAATGGAATGGAATGGAATGTAATCAACCCCAATGGAATGGAATGGAAGGGAATGGAATGGAATGGAATGGAATCAACCCAAAAGGAATGGAATGGAATGAAATGGAATGGAATGGAGTGGAATCAACCCGAATGGAATGGAATGGAGTGGAATCAACCCGAATGGAATGAAATGGAGTGGAATGGATTGGAATGGAATCAAACTGAATGGAATGGAATGGAATGGAATGGAATGGAGGGGAATTGAATCAACCCGAATGGCGTGAAATGGAATGGAATGGAATCAACACGAATGGAATGGAATGGATTGGAATGGAATGGAATGGAATGGAAAGGAATGGAATGGAATCAACCTGAATGGAATGGAATGGAATGGAATCAACCCGAATGGAATGGAATGGATTGGATTGGAATGGAATGGAATGGAATGAAATAAACCCTAATGGAATGGAATGGAATTGAATGGAATGGAATGGAATGGAATGGAATGGAATCAACCCGAATGGAATGGAATGGAATGGAATGGAATGGAAACAACACAAATGGACTGGAATGGAATGGAATGGAATAGAATCAACCCGAATGGAATGGAATGGAATGGAAAGGAATGGCATGGAATCAACCCGAATGAAATGGAATGGAATGGATTGGAATGGAATGGAATGGAATGGAAAGGAATGGAATCAACCCGAATGGAATGGAATGTAAGGGAAAGGAATGGAATGGAATCAACCTGAATGAAATGGAACGGATTGGAATGGAATCAACCTGAATGTAATGGAATGGAATGGAGTGGAATAGGATGGAATCAACGCGAATGGAATGGAAAGCAATGGAAAGGAATGGAATGGAATGGAATGGAATGGAATGGAATGGAATGGAATCAACACGAATGGAATGGAATGGAATGGAATGGAAAGGAATGGAATCAAACCAAATGGAATGGAATGGAATGGAATGGAATGGAATCAAACGGAATGGAATGGAATTGTGTGGAATAGAATGGAATCAACCCGAATGCAATGCAATGGAACGGAATGGAATGGAATGGAATGGAATGCAATGGAGTGGAATGGATTGGAATCAACACGAATGGAAAGAATGGATTGGAATGGAATGGAATGGAATGGAAAGGAATGGAATGGAATCAACCTGAATGGAATGGAATGGAATGGAATCAACCCGAATGGAATGGAATGGAATGGATTGGAATGGAATGGAATGGAATGGAATCAACTCTAATGGAATGCAATGGAATGGAATGGAATGGAATGGAATGGAATGGAATGGAATGGAATCAACACAAATGGACTGGAATGGAATGGAAAGAATAGAATCAACCCGAATGGAATGGAATGGAATGGAATGGAATGGCATGGAATCAACCCGAGTGAAATGAAATGGAATGGATTGGAATGGAATGGATTGGAAAGGAATGGAATGGAATCAACCCGAGTGGAATGGAATGGAATGGAATGGAATGGATTGGAATGGAATGGAATGGAATGGAATCAACCCCAATGGAATGGAATGGAATGGAATGGAATGGAATGGAATGGAATGGAATGGAAACAACCCAAAAAGAATGGAATGGAATGAAATTGAATGGAATGGAATGGGAATCAACCCGAATGGAATGGAATGGATTGGAATGGATTGGAATGGAATCAACCTGAATGGAATGGAATGGAATGGAATGGAATGGAGGGGAATTGAATCAACCCGAATGGAGTGAAATGGAATGGAATGGAATCAACACAAACGGAATGGAATGGACTGGAATGGAATGGAATGGAATGGAAAAGAATGGAATGGAATCAACCTGAATGGAATGGGATGGAATGGAATCAACCGGAATGGAATGGAATGGATTGGAATGGAATGGGATGGAATGGAATCAACCCTAATGGAATGGAAAGGAATGGAATGGAATGGAATGGAATGGAATGGACTGGAATGGAATGGAATGGAATAGAATCAACCCGAATGGAATGGAATGGAATGGAATGGAATGGAATGGAATGGAATCAACCAGAATGGAATGGAATGGAATGGAATGGATTGGAAGGGAATCAACATGAATGGAATGGAATGGAATGGAATGGAATGGAATGGAGTGGAATTGAATCAACCCGAATGGAATGGAATGGAATGGAATGGAATCAACCCAAATGGCATGGAATGGAATGAAATGGAACGGAATGGAATTAACCGGAATGGAATGGAATGGAATGGAATGGAATGGAATGGAATGAACCCGAATGGAAAGGAATGGAATGGAATGGAATGGCATGGAATGGAATCAACAGGAATGGCATGGAATGGAATGGAATGGAATGGAATGGAATCAACACAAATGGAATGGAATGCAATCAACACGAATGGAATGGAATGGAATGGAATGGAATGGAATGGAATGGAATAAACACGAATGGCCTGGAATGGAATGGAATGGACTGCAATGGAATCAACCCGAAAGGAATGGAATGGAATGAAATGGAACGCAATGGAATCAACCGAAATGGAGTGGAATGGAATGACACGGAATCGAATGGAATAGAATCAAACAGAATGGAATGGAATGGAATGGAATAGAATGGAATCAACCCGAACGCAATGGAAAGGAATGGAATGGAATTGAATGGAATCAACCTGAACGCAATGGATAAATTGGAATGGAATGGAATGGAATGGAATGGAATAGAATCTACCCGAATGGAATGGAAAGGAATGGAATGGAATGGAATGGAATGGAATCAAGGCGAATGCAATGGAATGGAATGGAATGGAATAGATTGGAATGGAATGGAATGGAAAGGAACGGAATGGAATCAACGCGAATGGAATGGAATGGAATGGAATGGAATGGAATGGAATGGAATCCACTGGAATGGAATGGAATGAAATGGAATTGATTGGAATGGAATGGAATGGAATGGAATCAACCGGAATGGAATGGAATGGAATGGAATGGAATCAACCGGAATGGAATGGAATGGAATGGAATGGACTGCAGTGGAATCATCCCGAATGGAATGGAATGGAATGAAATGGAACGGAATGGAATCAAACGGAATGGAGTTAAATGGAATGGAATGCAATGGAATGGAATAGAATCAAACAGAACAGAATGGAATGGAGTGGAATAGAATGGAATCAACCAGAATGCAATGGAATGTACTGGAATGGAATGGAACGGAATGGATTGGAATGCAACGGAATCAACCCGAATGGAATGGAATTGAATGGATTGGAATGGAATGGAATGGTATGGAATAGAATCAACCTGAATGGAATGGAAAGGAATGGAATGGAATGGAATGGAATGGAATGGAATGGAATGGAATGGAATGGAATCAACCAGAATTCAATGGAATGGAATGGAATGGAATGGAATGCAATGCAATGGAATGGAAAGGAATGGAAACAACCAGAATGTAATGTAATGGAATGGAATGGAATTGAATGGAATCAACTGGAATGTAATGTAATGGACTGGAATGGAATGGAATGGAATGGAACGGAATCAACCCGGATGGAATGGAATTGAATGGAATGGAATGCAATCAACACGAATGGAATGGAATGGAATGGAATCAAACCGAATGGAATGCAATGGAATGAAATGGAATGGAATTGAATCAACTGGAATGGAATAGAATGGAATCGAATGCATTGGAATGGAATGGAATGGAACGGAATGCAATCAACCCGAATGGAATGGAATGGAATGGAATGGAATGAAATCAACCCGAAAGGAAAGGAATGGAATGAAATGGAATGGAATGGAATGGAATGGAATCAACACGAATGGAATGCAATGGAATGAAATGGAATGGAATGGAATCAACTGAAATGGAATGGAATGGAATCGAATGGATTTGAATGGAATGGAATGGAATGGAATGGAATGGAATGGAATGAAATTTAATGCAATGGAATGGAATGGCAGGTTATGGAATCAACCCGAGTGGTATGGAATGGAATGGAATGGAATGGAATGGAATCAACCCGAATGGAATGGAATGGAATGAAATGGAATGGAAGCGAATGGAATGGAATGGAAAGGAATCAACCCGAATGGAATGGAATGGAATGGAATGGAATGGCATAGAATGGAATCAACCCGAATGGTATGGAAAGGAATGGAATGGAATGGAATGGAATGGAATCAATCGGAATGGAATGAAATGGAATGGAATGGAATGGAATGGAATTAACCCGAATGAAATGGAATGGAATGGATTGGAATGGAATGGAATGGAATCAACACGAATGGAATGGAATGGATTGGAATGGAATGGAATGGAATGGAATCAACTCTAATGGAATGGAATGGAGTCGAATGGAATGGAATCAACACAAATGGACTGGAATGGAATGGAAAGGAATAGAATTAACCCGAATGGAATGGAATGTAATGGAATGGAATGGAATGGGATGGAATCAACCCGAATGAAATGAAATGGAATGGAGTGGAATGGAATGGAATGGAAAGGAATGGCATGGAATCAACCCGAGTGGAATGGAATGGAATGGAATAGAATGGAATGGATTGGAATGGAATGGAATGGAATGTAATCAACCCCAATGGAATGGAATGGAAGGGAATGGAATGGAATGGAATGGAATCAACCCAAAAGGAATGGAATGGAATGAAATGGAATGGAATGGAGTGGAATCAACCCGAATGGAATGGAATGGAGTGGAATCAACCCGAATGGAATGGAATGGAGTGGAATGGATTGGAATGGAATCAACCTGAATGGAATGGAATGGAATGGAATGGAATGGAGGGGAATTGAATCAACCCGAATGGCGTGAAATGGAATGGAATGGAATCAACACGAATGGAATGGAATGGATTGGAATGGAATGGAATGGAATGGAAAGGAATGGAATGGAATCAACCTGAATGGAATGGAATGGAATGGAATCAACCCGAATGGAATGGAATGGAATGGATTGGAATGGAATGGAATGGAATGAAATAAACCCTAATGGAATGGAATGGATTGGAATGGAATGGAATGGAATGGAATGGAATCAACCCGAATGGAATGGAATGGAATGGAATGGAATGGAAACAACACAAATGGACTGGAATGAAATGGAATGGAATAGAATCAACCCGAATGGAATGGAATGGAATGGAAAGGAATGGCATGGAATCAACCCGAATGAAATGGAATGGAATGGATTGGAATGGAATGGAATGGAATGGAAAGGAATGGAATCAACCCGAATGGAATGGAATGTAAGGGAAAGGAATGGAATGGAATCAACCTGAATGAAATGGAACGGATTGGAATGGAATCAACCTGAATGTAATGGAATGGAATGGAGTGGAATAGGATGGAATCACCGAGAATGGAATGGAAAGCAATGGAAAGGAATGGAATGGAATGGAATGGAATGGAATGGAATGGAATCAACCCGAATGGAATGGAATGGAATGAAATGGAATGGAATGGAATGGAATGGAATGGAATGGAATGGAAAGGAATCAACCCGAATGGAATGGAATGCAATGGAATGGAATGGAATGGAATGACATAGAATGGAATCAACCCGAATGGTATGGAATGGAATGGAATGGAATGGAATGGAATGGAATGGAATCAATCGGAATGGAATGGAATGAAATGGAATGGAATCAGTCCGAATGAAATGGAATGGAATGGAATGGAATCAACACGAATGGAATGGAATGGAATGGAATGGAATGGAATGGAATGGAATGGAATGGAATCAACCCAAATGGAATGGAATGAAATGGAATGGAATGGAATGGAATGGAATGGAGTGGAATAAACCCGAATGGAATGGAATGGAATGGAATGGAAAGGAATGGAATGCAATGGAATGGAATGGAATGGAATCAACCCGAAAGGAAAAGAATGGAATGGAATGGAATGGAATGGAATGGAATCAACCCGAATGTAATGTAATGGAATGGAATGGAATGGAATCAACTGGAATGTAATGCAATGGAATGGAATGGAATGGAACGGAATCAACCTGAATGGAATGGAATGGAATGCAATCAACACGAAAGGAATGGAATGGAATGGAATCAAACGGAATGGAATGCAATGGAATGAAATGAAATGGAATGGAATCAACTGGAATGGAATGGAATGGAATGGAATCAACCCGAATGGAATGGAATGGAATGGAATGGAAAGGAATGGAATGAAACCAAATGGAATGGAATGGAATGGAATGGAATAGAATGAAACGGAATTGAATGGAATGGTGTGGAATAGAATGGAATCAACCCGAATGCAATGGAATGGAATGGAATGGAATGGAGTGAAATGGAATGGAATCAACACGAATGGAAAGAAAGGATTGGAATGGAATGGAATGGAATTGAAAGGAATGGATTGGAATCAACCTGAATGGAATGGAATGGAATGGAATCAACACGAATGGAATGGAATGGATTCGAATGGAATGGAATGGAATGGAATCAACTCTAATGGAATGGAATGGAGTCGAATGGAACGGAATCAACACAAATGGACTGGAATGGAATGGAAAGGAATAGAATTAACCCGAATGGAATGGAATGTAATGGAATGGAATGGAATGGGATGGAATCAACCCGAGTGGAATGGAATGGAATGGAATGGAATGGAAGAGAATAGAATGGATTGGAATGGAATGGAATGGAATGTAGTCAACCCCAATGGAATGGAATGGAAGGGAATGGAATGGAATGGAATGGAATCAACCCAAAAGGAATGGAATGGAATGAAATGGAATGGAATGGAGTGGAATCAACCCGAATGGAATGGAATGGAGTGGAATCAAACCGAATGGAATGGAATGGAGTGGAATGGATTGGAATGGAATCAACCTGAATGGAATGGAATGGAATGGAATGGAATGGAGGGGAATTGAATCAACCCGAATGGCGTGAAATGGAATGGAATGGAATCAACACGAATGGAATGGAATGGATTGGAATGGAATGGAATGGAATGGAAAGGAATGGAATGGAATCAACCTGAATGGAATGGAATCAACCCGAATGGAATGGATTGGAATGGAATGGAATGGATTGAAATAAACCCTAATGGAATGGAATGGAATGGAATGGAATGGAATGGAATGGAATGGAATGGAATCAACCCGAATGGAATGGAATGGAATGGAATGGAATGGAAACAACACAAATGGACTGGAATGGAATGGAATGGAATAGAATCAACCCGAATGGAATGGAATGGAATGGAAAGGAATGGCATGGAATCAACCCGAATGAAATGGAATGGAATGGATTGGAATGGAATGGAATGGAATGGAAAGGAATGGAATCAACCCGAATGGAATGGAATGTAAGGGAAAGGAATGGAATGGAATCAACCTGAATGAAATGGAACGGATTGGAATGGAATCAACCTGAATGTAATGGAATGGAATGGAGTGGAATAGGATGGAATCAACGCGAATGGAATGGAAAGCAATGGAAAGGAATGGAATGGAATGGAATGGAATGGAATGGAATGGAATGGAATGGAATCAACACGAATGGAATGGAATGGAATGGAATGGAAAGGAATGGAATCAAACCAAATGGAATGGAATGGAATGGAATGGAATGTAATCAAACGGAATGGAATGGAATTGTGTGGAATAGAATGGAATCAACCCGAATGCAATGCAATGGAACGGAATGGAATGGAATGGAATGGAATGCAATGGAGTGGAATGGATTGGAATCAACACGAATGGAAAGAATGGATTGGAATGGAATGGAATGGAATGGAAAGGAATGGAATGGAATCAACCTGAATGGAATGGAATGGAATGGAATCAACCCGAATGGAATGGAATGGAATGGATTGGAATGGAATGGAATGGAATGGAATCAACTCTAATGGAATGCAATGGAATGGAATGGAATGGAATGGAATGGAATGGAATGGAATGGAATGGAATGGAATCAACACAAATGGACTGGAATGGAATGGAAAGAATAGAATCAACCCGAATGGAATGGAATGGAATGGAATGGAATGGCATGGAATCAACCCGAGTGAAATGAAATGGAATGGATTGGAATGGAATGGATTGGAAAGGAATGGAATGGAATCAACCCGAGTGGAATGGAATGGAATGGAATGGAATGGATTGGAATGGAATGGAATGGAATGGAATCAACCCCAATGGAATGGAATGGAATGGAATGGAATGGAATGGAATGGAATGGAATGGAAACAACCCAAAAAGAATGGAATGGAATGAAATTGAATGGAATGGAATGGGAATCAACCCGAATGGAATGGAATGGATTGGAATGGATTGGAATGGAATCAACCTGAATGGAATGGAATGGAATGGAATGGAATGGAGGGGAATTGAATCAACCCGAATGGAGTGAAATGGAATGGAATGGAATCAACACAAACGGAATGGAATGGACTGGAATGGAATGGAATGGAATGGAAAAGAATGGAATGGAATCAACCTGAATGGAATGGGATGGAATGGAATCAACCGGAATGGAATGGAATGGATTGGAATGGAATGGGATGGAATGGAATCAACCCTAATGGAATGGAAAGGAATGGAATGGAATGGAATGGAATGGAATGGAATGGAATGGAATGGAATCAACCCGAATGGAATGGAATGGAATGGAATGGAATGGAAACAACACAAATGGACTGGAATGGAATGGAATGGAATAGAATCAACCCGAATGGAATGGAATGGAATGGAATGGAATGGAATGGAATGGAATCAACCAGAATGGAATGGAATGGAATGGAATGGATTGGAAGGGAATCAACATGAATGGAATGGAATGGAATGGAATGGAATGGAATGGAGTGGAATTGAATCAACCCGAATGGAATGGAATGGAATGGAATGGAATCAACCCAAATGGCATGGAATGGAATGAAATGGAACGGAATGGAATTAACCGGAATGGAATGGAATGGAATGGAATGGAATGGAATGGAATGAACCCGAATGGAAAGGAATGGAATGGAATGGAATGGCATGGAATGGAATCAACAGGAATGGCATGGAATGGAATGGAATGGAATGGAATGGAATCAACACAAATGGAATGGAATGCAATCAACACGAATGGAATGGAATGGAATGGAATGGAATGGAATGGAATGGAATAAACACGAATGGCCTGGAATGGAATGGAATGGACTGCAATGGAATCAACCCGAAAGGAATGGAATGGAATGAAATGGAACGCAATGGAATCAACCGAAATGGAGTGGAATGGAATGACACGGAATCGAATGGAATAGAATCAAACAGAATGGAATGGAATGGAATGGAATAGAATGGAATCAACCCGAACGCAATGGAAAGGAATGGAATGGAATTGAATGGAATCAACCTGAACGCAATGGATAAATTGGAATGGAATGGAATGGAATGGAATGGAATAGAATCTACCCGAATGGAATGGAAAGGAATGGAATGGAATGGAATGGAATGGAATCAAGGCGAATGCAATGGAATGGAATGGAATGGAATAGATTGGAATGGAATGGAATGGAAAGGAACGGAATGGAATCAACGCGAATGGAATGGAATGGAATGGAATGGAATGGAATGGAATGGAATCCACTGGAATGGAATGGAATGAAATGGAATTGATTGGAATGGAATGGAATGGAATGGAATCAACCGGAATGGAATGGAATGGAATGGAATGGAATCAACCGGAATGGAATGGAATGGAATGGAATGGACTGCAGTGGAATCATCCCGAATGGAATGGAATGGAATGAAATGGAACGGAATGGAATCAAACGGAATGGAGTTAAATGGAATGGAATGCAATGGAATGGAATAGAATCAAACAGAACAGAATGGAATGGAGTGGAATAGAATGGAATCAACCAGAATGCAATGGAATGTACTGGAATGGAATGGAACGGAATGGATTGGAATGCAACGGAATCAACCCGAATGGAATGGAATTGAATGGATTGGAATGGAATGGAATGGTATGGAATAGAATCAACCTGAATGGAATGGAAAGGAATGGAATGGAATGGAATGGAATGGAATGGAATGGAATGGAATGGAATCAACCAGAATTCAATGGAATGGAATGGAATGGAATGGAATGCAATGCAATGGAATGGAAAGGAATGGAAACAACCAGAATGTAATGTAATGGAATGGAATGGAATTGAATGGAATCAACTGGAATGTAATGTAATGGACTGGAATGGAATGGAATGGAATGGAACGGAATCAACCCGGATGGAATGGAATTGAATGGAATGGAATGCAATCAACACGAATGGAATGGAATGGAATGGAATCAAACCGAATGGAATGCAATGGAATGAAATGGAATGGAATTGAATCAACTGGAATGGAATAGAATGGAATCGAATGCATTGGAATGGAATGGAATGGAACGGAATGCAATCAACCCGAATGGAATGGAATGGAATGGAATGGAATGAAATCAACCCGAAAGGAAAGGAATGGAATGAAATGGAATGGAATGGAATGGAATGGAATCAACACGAATGGAATGCAATGGAATGAAATGGAATGGAATGGAATCAACTGAAATGGAATGGAATGGAATCGAATGGATTTGAATGGAATGGAATGGAATGGAATGGAATGGAATGGAATGAAATTTAATGCAATGGAATGGAATGGCAGGTTATGGAATCAACCCGAGTGGTATGGAATGGAATGGAATGGAATGGAATGGAATCAACCCGAATGGAATGGAATGGAATGAAATGGAATGGAAGCGAATGGAATGGAATGGAAAGGAATCAACCCGAATGGAATGGAATGGAATGGAATGGAATGGCATAGAATGGAATCAACCCGAATGGTATGGAAAGGAATGGAATGGAATGGAATGGAATGGAATCAATCGGAATGGAATGAAATGGAATGGAATGGAATGGAATGGAATTAACCCGAATGAAATGGAATGGAATGGATTGGAATGGAATGGAATGGAATCAACACGAATGGAATGGAATGGATTGGAATGGAATGGAATGGAATGGAATCAACTCTAATGGAATGGAATGGAGTCGAATGGAATGGAATCAACACAAATGGACTGGAATGGAATGGAAAGGAATAGAATTAACCCGAATGGAATGGAATGTAATGGAATGGAATGGAATGGGATGGAATCAACCCGAATGAAATGAAATGGAATGGAGTGGAATGGAATGGAATGGAAAGGAATGGCATGGAATCAACCCGAGTGGAATGGAATGGAATGGAATAGAATGGAATGGATTGGAATGGAATGGAATGGAATGTAATCAACCCCAATGGAATGGAATGGAAGGGAATGGAATGGAATGGAATGGAATCAACCCAAAAGGAATGGAATGGAATGAAATGGAATGGAATGGAGTGGAATCAACCCGAATGGAATGGAATGGAGTGGAATCAACCCGAATGGAATGGAATGGAGTGGAATGGATTGGAATGGAATCAACCTGAATGGAATGGAATGGAATGGAATGGAATGGAGGGGAATTGAATCAACCCGAATGGCGTGAAATGGAATGGAATGGAATCAACACGAATGGAATGGAATGGATTGGAATGGAATGGAATGGAATGGAAAGGAATGGAATGGAATCAACCTGAATGGAATGGAATGGAATGGAATCAACCCGAATGGAATGGAATGGAATGGATTGGAATGGAATGGAATGGAATGAAATAAACCCTAATGGAATGGAATGGATTGGAATGGAATGGAATGGAATGGAATGGAATCAACCCGAATGGAATGGAATGGAATGGAATGGAATGGAAACAACACAAATGGACTGGAATGAAATGGAATGGAATAGAATCAACCCGAATGGAATGGAATGGAATGGAAAGGAATGGCATGGAATCAACCCGAATGAAATGGAATGGAATGGATTGGAATGGAATGGAATGGAATGGAAAGGAATGGAATCAACCCGAATGGAATGGAATGTAAGGGAAAGGAATGGAATGGAATCAACCTGAATGAAATGGAACGGATTGGAATGGAATCAACCTGAATGTAATGGAATGGAATGGAGTGGAATAGGATGGAATCACCGAGAATGGAATGGAAAGCAATGGAAAGGAATGGAATGGAATGGAATGGAATGGAATGGAATGGAATCAACCCGAATGGAATGGAATGGAATGAAATGGAATGGAATGGAATGGAATGGAATGGAATGGAATGGAAAGGAATCAACCCGAATGGAATGGAATGCAATGGAATGGAATGGAATGGAATGACATAGAATGGAATCAACCCGAATGGTATGGAATGGAATGGAATGGAATGGAATGGAATGGAATGGAATCAATCGGAATGGAATGGAATGAAATGGAATGGAATCAGTCCGAATGAAATGGAATGGAATGGAATGGAATCAACACGAATGGAATGGAATGGAATGGAATGGAATGGAATGGAATGGAATGGAATGGAATCAACCCAAATGGAATGGAATGAAATGGAATGGAATGGAATGGAATGGAATGGAGTGGAATAAACCCGAATGGAATGGAATGGAATGGAATGGAAAGGAATGGAATGCAATGGAATGGAATGGAATGGAATCAACCCGAAAGGAAAAGAATGGAATGGAATGGAATGGAATGGAATGGAATCAACCCGAATGTAATGTAATGGAATGGAATGGAATGGAATCAACTGGAATGTAATGCAATGGAATGGAATGGAATGGAACGGAATCAACCTGAATGGAATGGAATGGAATGCAATCAACACGAAAGGAATGGAATGGAATGGAATCAAACGGAATGGAATGCAATGGAATGAAATGAAATGGAATGGAATCAACTGGAATGGAATGGAATGGAATGGAATCAACCCGAATGGAATGGAATGGAATGGAATGGAAAGGAATGGAATGAAACCAAATGGAATGGAATGGAATGGAATGGAATAGAATGAAACGGAATTGAATGGAATGGTGTGGAATAGAATGGAATCAACCCGAATGCAATGGAATGGAATGGAATGGAATGGAGTGAAATGGAATGGAATCAACACGAATGGAAAGAAAGGATTGGAATGGAATGGAATGGAATTGAAAGGAATGGATTGGAATCAACCTGAATGGAATGGAATGGAATGGAATCAACACGAATGGAATGGAATGGATTCGAATGGAATGGAATGGAATGGAATCAACTCTAATGGAATGGAATGGAGTCGAATGGAACGGAATCAACACAAATGGACTGGAATGGAATGGAAAGGAATAGAATTAACCCGAATGGAATGGAATGTAATGGAATGGAATGGAATGGGATGGAATCAACCCGAGTGGAATGGAATGGAATGGAATGGAATGGAAGAGAATAGAATGGATTGGAATGGAATGGAATGGAATGTAGTCAACCCCAATGGAATGGAATGGAAGGGAATGGAATGGAATGGAATGGAATCAACCCAAAAGGAATGGAATGGAATGAAATGGAATGGAATGGAGTGGAATCAACCCGAATGGAATGGAATGGAGTGGAATCAAACCGAATGGAATGGAATGGAGTGGAATGGATTGGAATGGAATCAACCTGAATGGAATGGAATGGAATGGAATGGAATGGAGGGGAATTGAATCAACCCGAATGGCGTGAAATGGAATGGAATGGAATCAACACGAATGGAATGGAATGGATTGGAATGGAATGGAATGGAATGGAAAGGAATGGAATGGAATCAACCTGAATGGAATGGAATCAACCCGAATGGAATGGATTGGAATGGAATGGAATGGATTGAAATAAACCCTAATGGAATGGAATGGAATGGAATGGAATGGAATGGAATGGAATGGAATGGAATCAACCCGAATGGAATGGAATGGAATGGAATGGAATGGAAACAACACAAATGGACTGGAATGGAATGGAATGGAATAGAATCAACCCGAATGGAATGGAATGGAATGGAAAGGAATGGCATGGAATCAACCCGAATGAAATGGAATGGAATGGATTGGAATGGAATGGAATGGAATGGAAAGGAATGGAATCAACCCGAATGGAATGGAATGTAAGGGAAAGGAATGGAATGGAATCAACCTGAATGAAATGGAACGGATTGGAATGGAATCAACCTGAATGTAATGGAATGGAATGGAGTGGAATAGGATGGAATCAACGCGAATGGAATGGAAAGCAATGGAAAGGAATGGAATGGAATGGAATGGAATGGAATGGAATGGAATGGAATCAACACGAATGGAATGGAATGGAATGGAATGGAAAGGAATGGAATCAAACCAAATGGAATGGAATGGAATGGAATGGAATGTAATCAAACGGAATGGAATGGAATTGTGTGGAATAGAATGGAATCAACCCGAATGCAATGCAATGGAACGGAATGGAATGGAATGGAATGGAATGCAATGGAGTGGAATGGATTGGAATCAACACGAATGGAAAGAATGGATTGGAATGGAATGGAATGGAATGGAAAGGAATGGAATGGAATCAACCTGAATGGAATGGAATGGAATGGAATCAACCCGAATGGAATGGAATGGAATGGATTGGAATGGAATGGAATGGAATGGAATCAACTCTAATGGAATGCAATGGAATGGAATGGAATGGAATGGAATGGAATGGAATGGAATGGAATGGAATCAACACAAATGGACTGGAATGGAATGGAAAGAATAGAATCAACCCGAATGGAATGGAATGGAATGGAATGGAATGGCATGGAATCAACCCGAGTGAAATGAAATGGAATGGATTGGAATGGAATGGATTGGAAAGGAATGGAATGGAATCAACCCGAGTGGAATGGAATGGAATGGAATGGAATGGATTGGAATGGAATGGAATGGAATGGAATCAACCCCAATGGAATGGAATGGAATGGAATGGAATGGAATGGAATGGAATGGAATGGAAACAACCCAAAAAGAATGGAATGGAATGAAATTGAATGGAATGGAATGGGAATCAACCCGAATGGAATGGAATGGATTGGAATGGATTGGAATGGAATCAACCTGAATGGAATGGAATGGAATGGAATGGAATGGAGGGGAATTGAATCAACCCGAATGGAGTGAAATGGAATGGAATGGAATCAACACAAACGGAATGGAATGGACTGGAATGGAATGGAATGGAATGGAAAAGAATGGAATGGAATCAACCTGAATGGAATGGGATGGAATGGAATCAACCGGAATGGAATGGAATGGATTGGAATGGAATGGGATGGAATGGAATCAACCCTAATGGAATGGAAAGGAATGGAATGGAATGGAATGGAATGGAATGGAATGGAATGGAATGGAATCAACCCGAATGGAATGGAATGGAATGGAATGGAATGGAAACAACACAAATGGACTGGAATGGAATGGAATGGAATAGAATCAACCCGAATGGAATGGAATGGAATGGAATGGAATGGAATGGAATGGAATCAACCAGAATGGAATGGAATGGAATGGAATGGATTGGAAGGGAATCAACATGAATGGAATGGAATGGAATGGAATGGAATGGAATGGAGTGGAATTGAATCAACCCGAATGGAATGGAATGGAATGGAATGGAATCAACCCAAATGGCATGGAATGGAATGAAATGGAACGGAATGGAATTAACCGGAATGGAATGGAATGGAATGGAATGGAATGGAATGGAATGAACCCGAATGGAAAGGAATGGAATGGAATGGAATGGCATGGAATGGAATCAACAGGAATGGCATGGAATGGAATGGAATGGAATGGAATGGAATCAACACAAATGGAATGGAATGCAATCAACACGAATGGAATGGAATGGAATGGAATGGAATGGAATGGAATGGAATAAACACGAATGGCCTGGAATGGAATGGAATGGACTGCAATGGAATCAACCCGAAAGGAATGGAATGGAATGAAATGGAACGCAATGGAATCAACCGAAATGGAGTGGAATGGAATGACACGGAATCGAATGGAATAGAATCAAACAGAATGGAATGGAATGGAATGGAATAGAATGGAATCAACCCGAACGCAATGGAAAGGAATGGAATGGAATTGAATGGAATCAACCTGAACGCAATGGATAAATTGGAATGGAATGGAATGGAATGGAATGGAATAGAATCTACCCGAATGGAATGGAAAGGAATGGAATGGAATGGAATGGAATGGAATCAAGGCGAATGCAATGGAATGGAATGGAATGGAATAGATTGGAATGGAATGGAATGGAAAGGAACGGAATGGAATCAACGCGAATGGAATGGAATGGAATGGAATGGAATGGAATGGAATGGAATCCACTGGAATGGAATGGAATGAAATGGAATTGATTGGAATGGAATGGAATGGAATGGAATCAACCGGAATGGAATGGAATGGAATGGAATGGAATCAACCGGAATGGAATGGAATGGAATGGAATGGACTGCAGTGGAATCATCCCGAATGGAATGGAATGGAATGAAATGGAACGGAATGGAATCAAACGGAATGGAGTTAAATGGAATGGAATGCAATGGAATGGAATAGAATCAAACAGAACAGAATGGAATGGAGTGGAATAGAATGGAATCAACCAGAATGCAATGGAATGTACTGGAATGGAATGGAACGGAATGGATTGGAATGCAACGGAATCAACCCGAATGGAATGGAATTGAATGGATTGGAATGGAATGGAATGGTATGGAATAGAATCAACCTGAATGGAATGGAAAGGAATGGAATGGAATGGAATGGAATGGAATGGAATGGAATGGAATGGAATCAACCAGAATTCAATGGAATGGAATGGAATGGAATGGAATGCAATGCAATGGAATGGAAAGGAATGGAAACAACCAGAATGTAATGTAATGGAATGGAATGGAATTGAATGGAATCAACTGGAATGTAATGTAATGGACTGGAATGGAATGGAATGGAATGGAACGGAATCAACCCGGATGGAATGGAATTGAATGGAATGGAATGCAATCAACACGAATGGAATGGAATGGAATGGAATCAAACCGAATGGAATGCAATGGAATGAAATGGAATGGAATTGAATCAACTGGAATGGAATAGAATGGAATCGAATGCATTGGAATGGAATGGAATGGAACGGAATGCAATCAACCCGAATGGAATGGAATGGAATGGAATGGAATGAAATCAACCCGAAAGGAAAGGAATGGAATGAAATGGAATGGAATGGAATGGAATGGAATCAACACGAATGGAATGCAATGGAATGAAATGGAATGGAATGGAATCAACTGAAATGGAATGGAATGGAATCGAATGGATTTGAATGGAATGGAATGGAATGGAATGGAATGGAATGGAATGAAATTTAATGCAATGGAATGGAATGGCAGGTTATGGAATCAACCCGAGTGGTATGGAATGGAATGGAATGGAATGGAATGGAATCAACCCGAATGGAATGGAATGGAATGAAATGGAATGGAAGCGAATGGAATGGAATGGAAAGGAATCAACCCGAATGGAATGGAATGGAATGGAATGGAATGGCATAGAATGGAATCAACCCGAATGGTATGGAAAGGAATGGAATGGAATGGAATGGAATGGAATCAATCGGAATGGAATGAAATGGAATGGAATGGAATGGAATGGAATTAACCCGAATGAAATGGAATGGAATGGATTGGAATGGAATGGAATGGAATCAACACGAATGGAATGGAATGGATTGGAATGGAATGGAATGGAATGGAATCAACTCTAATGGAATGGAATGGAGTCGAATGGAATGGAATCAACACAAATGGACTGGAATGGAATGGAAAGGAATAGAATTAACCCGAATGGAATGGAATGTAATGGAATGGAATGGAATGGGATGGAATCAACCCGAATGAAATGAAATGGAATGGAGTGGAATGGAATGGAATGGAAAGGAATGGCATGGAATCAACCCGAGTGGAATGGAATGGAATGGAATAGAATGGAATGGATTGGAATGGAATGGAATGGAATGTAATCAACCCCAATGGAATGGAATGGAAGGGAATGGAATGGAATGGAATGGAATCAACCCAAAAGGAATGGAATGGAATGAAATGGAATGGAATGGAGTGGAATCAACCCGAATGGAATGGAATGGAGTGGAATCAACCCGAATGGAATGGAATGGAGTGGAATGGATTGGAATGGAATCAACCTGAATGGAATGGAATGGAATGGAATGGAATGGAGGGGAATTGAATCAACCCGAATGGCGTGAAATGGAATGGAATGGAATCAACACGAATGGAATGGAATGGATTGGAATGGAATGGAATGGAATGGAAAGGAATGGAATGGAATCAACCTGAATGGAATGGAATGGAATGGAATCAACCCGAATGGAATGGAATGGAATGGATTGGAATGGAATGGAATGGAATGAAATAAACCCTAATGGAATGGAATGGATTGGAATGGAATGGAATGGAATGGAATGGAATCAACCCGAATGGAATGGAATGGAATGGAATGGAATGGAAACAACACAAATGGACTGGAATGAAATGGAATGGAATAGAATCAACCCGAATGGAATGGAATGGAATGGAAAGGAATGGCATGGAATCAACCCGAATGAAATGGAATGGAATGGATTGGAATGGAATGGAATGGAATGGAAAGGAATGGAATCAACCCGAATGGAATGGAATGTAAGGGAAAGGAATGGAATGGAATCAACCTGAATGAAATGGAACGGATTGGAATGGAATCAACCTGAATGTAATGGAATGGAATGGAGTGGAATAGGATGGAATCACCGAGAATGGAATGGAAAGCAATGGAAAGGAATGGAATGGAATGGAATGGAATGGAATGGAATGGAATCAACCCGAATGGAATGGAATGGAATGAAATGGAATGGAATGGAATGGAATGGAATGGAATGGAATGGAAAGGAATCAACCCGAATGGAATGGAATGCAATGGAATGGAATGGAATGGAATGACATAGAATGGAATCAACCCGAATGGTATGGAATGGAATGGAATGGAATGGAATGGAATGGAATGGAATCAATCGGAATGGAATGGAATGAAATGGAATGGAATCAGTCCGAATGAAATGGAATGGAATGGAATGGAATCAACACGAATGGAATGGAATGGAATGGAATGGAATGGAATGGAATCAACCCAAATGGAATGGAATGAAATGGAATGGAATGGAATGGAATGGAATGGAGTGGAATAAACCCGAATGGAATGGAATGGAATGGAATGGAAAGGAATGGAATGCAATGGAATGGAATGGAATGGAATCAACCCGAAAGGAAAAGAATGGAATGGAATGGAATGGAATGGAATGGAATCAACCCGAATGTAATGTAATGGAATGGAATGGAATGGAATCAACTGGAATGTAATGCAATGGAATGGAATGGAATGGAACGGAATCAACCTGAATGGAATGGAATGGAATGCAATCAACACGAAAGGAATGGAATGGAATGGAATCAAACGGAATGGAATGCAATGGAATGAAATGAAATGGAATGGAATCAACTGGAATGGAATGGAATGGAATGGAATCAACCCGAATGGAATGGAATGGAATGGAATGGAAAGGAATGGAATGAAACCAAATGGAATGGAATGGAATGGAATGGAATAGAATGAAACGGAATTGAATGGAATGGTGTGGAATAGAATGGAATCAACCCGAATGCAATGGAATGGAATGGAATGGAATGGAGTGAAATGGAATGGAATCAACACGAATGGAAAGAAAGGATTGGAATGGAATGGAATGGAATTGAAAGGAATGGATTGGAATCAACCTGAATGGAATGGAATGGAATGGAATCAACACGAATGGAATGGAATGGATTCGAATGGAATGGAATGGAATGGAATCAACTCTAATGGAATGGAATGGAGTCGAATGGAACGGAATCAACACAAATGGACTGGAATGGAATGGAAAGGAATAGAATTAACCCGAATGGAATGGAATGTAATGGAATGGAATGGAATGGGATGGAATCAACCCGAGTGGAATGGAATGGAATGGAATGGAATGGAAGAGAATAGAATGGATTGGAATGGAATGGAATGGAATGTAGTCAACCCCAATGGAATGGAATGGAAGGGAATGGAATGGAATGGAATGGAATCAACCCAAAAGGAATGGAATGGAATGAAATGGAATGGAATGGAGTGGAATCAACCCGAATGGAATGGAATGGAGTGGAATCAAACCGAATGGAATGGAATGGAGTGGAATGGATTGGAATGGAATCAACCTGAATGGAATGGAATGGAATGGAATGGAATGGAGGGGAATTGAATCAACCCGAATGGCGTGAAATGGAATGGAATGGAATCAACACGAATGGAATGGAATGGATTGGAATGGAATGGAATGGAATGGAAAGGAATGGAATGGAATCAACCTGAATGGAATGGAATCAACCCGAATGGAATGGAATGGAATGGATTGGAATGGAATGGAATGGATTGAAATAAACCCTAATGGAATGGAATGGAATGGAATGGAATGGAATGGAATGGAATGGAATGGAATCAACCCGAATGGAATGGAATGGAATGGAATGGAATGGAAACAACACAAATGGACTGGAATGGAATGGAATGGAATAGAATCAACCCGAATGGAATGGAATGGAATGGAAAGGAATGGCATGGAATCAACCCGAATGAAATGGAATGGAATGGATTGGAATGGAATGGAATGGAATGGAAAGGAATGGAATCAACCCGAATGGAATGGAATGTAAGGGAAAGGAATGGAATGGAATCAACCTGAATGAAATGGAACGGATTGGAATGGAATCAACCTGAATGTAATGGAATGGAATGGAGTGGAATAGGATGGAATCAACGCGAATGGAATGGAAAGCAATGGAAAGGAATGGAATGGAATGGAATGGAATGGAATGGAATGGAATCAACACGAATGGAATGGAATGGAATGGAATGGAAAGGAATGGAATCAAACCAAATGGAATGGAATGGAATGGAATGGAATGGAATCAAACGGAATGGAATGGAATTGTGTGGAATAGAATGGAATCAACCCGAATGCAATGCAATGGAACGGAATGGAATGGAATGGAATGGAATGCAATGGAGTGGAATGGATTGGAATCAACACGAATGGAAAGAATGGATTGGAATGGAATGGAATGGAATGGAAAGGAATGGAATGGAATCAACATGAATGGAATGGAATGGAATGGAATCAACCCGAATGGAATGGAATGGAATGGATTGGAATGGAATGGAATGGAATGGAATCAACTCTAATGGAATGCAATGGAATGGAATGGAATGGAATGGAATGGAATGGAATGGAATCAACACAAATGGACTGGAATGGAATGGAAAGAATAGAATCAACCCGAATGGAATGGAATGGAATGGAATGGAATGGCATGGAATCAACCCGAGTGAAATGAAATGGAATGGATTGGAATGGAATGGATTGGAAAGGAATGGAATGGAATCAACCCGAGTGGAATGGAATGGAATGGAATGGAATGGATTGGAATGGAATGGAATGGAATGGAATCAACCCCAATGGAATGGAATGGAATGGAATGGAATGGAATGGAATGGAATGGAATCAACCCAAAAAGAATGGAATGGAATGAAATTGAATGGAATGGAATGGGAATCAACCCGAATGGAATGGAATGGATTGGAATGGATTGGAATGGAATCAACCTGAATGGAATGGAATGGAATGGAATGGAATGGAATGGAATGGAATGGAGGGGAATTGAATCAACCCGAATGGAGTGAAATGGAATGGAATGGAATCAACACAAACGGAATGGAATGGACTGGAATGGAATGGAATGGAATGGAAAGGAATGGAATGGAATCAACCTGAATGGAATGGAATGGAATGGAATCAACCGGAATGGAATGGAATGGATTGGAATGGAATGGAATGGAATGGAATCAACCCTAATGGAATGGAAAGGAATGGAATGGAATGGAATGGAATGGAATGGAATGGAATCAACCCGAATGGAATGGAATGGAATGGAATGGAATGGAATGGAATGGAAACAACACAAATGGACTGGAATGGAATGGAATGGAATAGAATCAACCCGAATGGAATGGAATGGAATGGAATGGAATGGAATGGAATCAACCAGAATGGAATGGAATGGAATGGAATGGATTGGAAGGGAATCAACATGAATGGAATGGAATGGAATGGAATGGAATGGAGTGGAATTGAATCAACCCGAATGGAATGGAATGGAATGGAATGGAATCAACCCAAATGGCATGGAATGGAATGAAATGGAACGGAATGGAATTAACCGGAATGGAATGGAATGGAATGGAATGGAATGGAATGGAATGAACCCGAATGGAAAGGAATGGAATGCAATGGAATGGCATGGAATGGAATCAACAGGAATGGCATGGAATGGAATGGAATGGAATGGAATGGAATGGAATCAACACAAATGGAATGGAATGCAATCAACACGAATGGAATGGAATGGAATGGAATGGAATAAACACGAATGGACTGGAATGGAATGGAATGGACTGCAATGGAATCAACCCGAAAGGAATGGAATGGAATGAAATGGAACGCAATGGAATCAACCGAAATGGAGTGGAATGGAATGACACGGAATCGAATGGAATAGAATCAAACAGAATGGAATGGAATGGAATGGAATAGAATGGAATCAACCCGAACGCAATGGAAAGGAATGGAATGGAATTGAATGGAATCAACCTGAACGCAATGGATAAATTGGAATGGAATGGAATGGAATGGAATGGAATGGAATAGAATCAACCCGAATGGAATGGAAAGGAATGGAATGGAATGGAATGGAATCAAGGCGAATGCAATGGAATGGAATGGAATGGAATAGATTGGAATGGAATGGAATGGAAAGGAACGGAATGGAATCCACTGGAATGGAATGGAATGAAATGGAATTGATTGGAATGGAATGGAATGGAATGGAATCAACCGGAATGGAATGGAATGGAATGGAGTGGACTGCAATGGAATCAACCCGAATGGAATGGAATGGAATGAAATGGAACAGAATGGAATCAACCGGAATGGAGTTAAATGGAATGGAATACAATGGAATGGAATAGAATAAAACGGAACAGAATGGAATGGAGTGGAATAGAATGGAATCAACCAGAATGCAATGGAATGTAATGGAATGGAATGGAACGGAATGGGTTGGAATGGAACGGAATCAACCCGAATGGAATGGAATTGAATGGATTGGAATGGATTGGAATGGTATGGAATAGAATCAACCCGAATGCAATGGAATGGAATGTAATGGAATGGAATGGAATGGAATGGAATTGAATGGAACGGAATGGAATGGAATGGAATGGAATCAACCCGAATGTAATGTAATGGAATGGAATGGAATGGAATGGAATGGAACGGAATCAACCCGAATGGAATGGAATGGAAAGGAATGGAATGCAATCAACACGATTGGAATGGAATGGAATGGAATCAAACCGAATGGAATGCAATGGAATGAAATGGAATGGAATGGAATCAACTGGAATGGAATGGAATGGAATCGAATGGATTGGAATGGAATGGAAAGGAATGGAATGCAATACACCCGAATGGAATGGAATGGAATGGAATGGAATGGAATGGAATGGAATGGAATGAAATCAACCCAAAAGGAATGGAATGGAATGAAATGGAATGGAATGGAATGGAATGGAATGGAATGGAATGGAATGGAATGGAATGGAATGGCAGATTATGGAATCCACCCGAGTGGTATGGAATGGAATGGAATGGAATGGAATGGAATGGAATCAACCCGAATGGAATGGAATGGAATGAAATGGAATGGAATGGAATGGAATGGAATGGAATGGAATGGAATGGAAAGGAATCAACCCGAATGGAATGGAATGCAATGGAATGGAATGGAATGGAATGGCATAGAATGGAATCAACCCGAATGGTATGGAATGGAATGGAATGGAATGGAATGGAATGGAATCAATCGGAATGAAATGGAATGGAATGGAATGGAATCAACACGAATGGAATGGAATTGAATGGAATGGAATGGAATGGAATGGAATGGAATCAACCCAAATGGAATGGAATGGAATGGAATGGAATGGAATGGAATGGAATGGAATGGAATGGAATGGAATGGAGTGGAATAAACCCGAATGGAATGGAATGGATCGGAATGGAAAGGAATGGAATGCAATGGAATGGAATGGAATGGAATCAACCCGAAAGGAAAAGAACCGAATGGAATGGAAGGGAATGGAATGGAATGGAATGGAATCAACCCGAATGTAATGTAATGGAAGGGAATGGAATGGAATCAACTGGAATGTAATGGAATGGAATGGAATGGAATGGAATGGAATGGAACGGAATCAACCTGAATGGAATGGAATGGAATGGAATGGAACGCAATCAACACGAAAGGAATGCAATGGAATGGAATCAAACGGAATGGAATGCAATGGAATGAAATGAAATGGAATGGAATCAACTGGAATGGAATGGAATCAACCCGAATGGAATGGAATGGAATGGTATGGAAAGGAATGGAATCAAACCAAATGGAATGGAATGGAATGGAATGGAATAGAATCAAACGGAATGGAATGGAATGGAGTGGAATAGAATGGAATCAACCCGAATGCACTGGAATGGAATGGAATGGAATGGAATGGAGTGGAATGGAATGGAATCAACACGAATGGAAAGAAAGGATTGGAATGGAATGGAATGGAATTGAAAGGAATGGATTGGAATCAACCTGAATGGAATGGAATGGAATGGAATCAACACGAATGGAATGGAATGGATTCGAATGGAATGGAATGGAATGGAATCAACTCTAATGCAATGGAATGGAGTCGAATGGAATGGAATCAACACAATTGGACTGGAATGGAATGGAAAGGAATAGAATCAACCCGAATGAAATGGAATGGAATGGAATGGAATGGCATGGAATCAACCCGAATGAAATGAAATGGAATGGAGTGGAATGGAATGGAATGGAAAGGAATGGAATGGAATCAACCCGAGTGGAATGGAATGGAATGGAATGGAATGGAATAGAATGGAATGGATTGGAATGGAATAGAATGGAATGTAATCCACCCCAGTGGAATGGAATGGAATGGAATGGAATGGAATGGAATGGAATGGAATCAACCCAAAAGGAATGGAATGGAATGAAATGGAATGGAATGGAGTGGAATCAACCCGAATGGAATGGAATGGAGTGGAATGGATTGGAATGGAATCAACCTGAATGGAATGGAATGGAATGGAATGGAATGGAATGGAATGGAATGGAGGGGAATTTAATCAACCCGAATGGAGTGAAATGGAATGGAATGGAATCAACACGAATGGAATGGAATGGATTGGAATGGAATTGAATGGAATGGAAAGGAATGGAATGGAATCAACCTGAATGGAATGGAATGGAATGGAATCAACCCGAATGGAATGGAATGGAATGGATTGGAATGGAATGGAATGGAATTAAATCAACCCTAATGGAATGGAATGGAATGGAATGGAATGGAATGGAATCAACCCGAATGGAATGGAATGGAATGGAATGGAATAAAATGGAATGGAATCCACTGGAATGGAATGGAATGAAATGGAATTGATTGGAATGCAATGGAATGTAATGGAATCAACTGGAAAGGAATGGAATGGAATGGAATGGAATGGAATGGAATGGAATGAAATCAACCCAAAATGAATGGAATGGAATAAAATGGAATGGTATGGAATGGAATGGAATGGAATGGAATGGAATGGCAGGTTATGGAATCAACCCGAGTGGTATGGAATGGAATGGAATGGAATGGAATGGAATCAACCCGAATGGAATGGAATGGAATGAAATGGAATGGAATGGAATGGAATGGAATGGAATGGAAAGGAATCAACCCGAATGGAATGGAATGCAATGGAATGGAATGGAATGGAATGACATAGAATGGAATCAACCCGAATGGTATGGAATTGAATGGAATGGAATGGAATGGAATGGAATCAATCGGAATGGAATGGAATGAAATGGAATGGAATGGAATGGAATCAACCCAAATGGAATGGAATGAAATGGAATGGAATGGAATGGAATGGAGTGGAATAAACCCGAATGGAATGGAATGGAATGGAATGGAAAGGAATGGAATGCAATGGAATGGAATGGAATGGAATCAACCCGAAAGGAAAAGAATGGAATGGAATGGAATGGAATGGAATGGAATCAACCCGAATGTAATGTAATGGAATGGAATGGAATGGAATCAACTGGAATGTAATGGAATGGAATGGAATGGAATGGAACGGAATCAACCTGAATGGAATGGAATGGAATGCAATCAACACGAAAGGAATGGAATGGAATGGAATCAAACGGAATGGAATGCAATGGAATGAAATGAAATGGAATGGAATCAACTGGAATGGAATGGAATGGAATGGAATCAACCCGAATGGAATGGAATGGAATGGAATGGAAAGGAATGGAATGAAACCAAATGGAATGGAATGGAATGGAATGGAATAGAATGAAACGGAATTGAATGGAATGGTGTGGAATAGAATGGAATCAACCCGAATGCAATGGAATGGAATGGAATGGAATGGAGTGAAATGGAATGGAATCAACACGAATGGAAAGAAAGGATTGGAATGGAATGGAATGGAATTGAAAGGAATGGATTGGAATCAACCTGAATGGAATGGAATGGAATGGAATCAACACGAATGGAATGGAATGGATTCGAATGGAATGGAATGGAATGGAATCAACTCTAATGGAATGGAATGGAGTCGAATGGAATGGAATCAACACAAATGGACTGGAATGGAATGGAAAGGAATAGAATTAACCCGAATGGAATGGAATGTAATGGAATGGAATGGAATGGGATGGAATCAACCCGAATGAAATGAAATGGATTGGAGTGGAATGGAATGGAATGGAAAGGAATGGCATGGAATCAACCCGAGTGGAATGGAATGGAATGGAATGGAATGGAATAGAATGGAATGGATTGGAATGGAATGGAATGGAATGTAATCAACCCCAATGGAATGGAATGGAAGGGAATGGAATGGAATGGAATGGAATCAACCCAAAAGGAATGGAATGGAATGAAATGGAATGGAATGGAGTGGAATCAACCCGAATGGAATGGAATGGAGTGGAATCAACCCGAATGGAATGAAATGGAGTGGAATGGATTGGAATGGAATCAAACTGAATGGAATGGAATGGAATGGAATGGAATGGAATGGAGGGGATTTGAATCAACCCGAATGGCGTGAAATGGAATGGAATGGAATCAACACGAATGGAATGGAATGGATTGGAATGGAATGGAATGGAATGGAAAGGAATGGAATGGAATCAACCTGAATGGAATGGAATGGAATGGAATCAACCCGAATGGAATGGAATGGAATGGATTGGAATGGAATGGAATGGAATGAAATAAACCCTAATGGAATGGAATGGAATGGAATGGAATGGAATGGAATGGAATGGAATCAACCCGAATGGAATGGAATGGAATGGAATGGAATGGAAACAACACAAATGGACTAGAATGGAATGGAATGGAATAGAATCAACCCGAATGGAATGGAATGGAATGGAAAGGAATGGCATGGAATCAACCCGAATGAAATGGAATGGAATGGATTGGAATGGAATGGAATGGAATGGAAAGGAATGGAATCAACCCGAATGGAATGGAATGTAAGGGAAAGGAATGGAATGGAATCAACCTGAATGAAATGGAACGGATTGGAATGGAATCAACCTGAATGTAATGGAATGGAATGGAGTGGAATAGGATGGAATCAACGCGAATGGAATGGAAAGCAATGGAAAGGAATGGAATGGAATGGAATGGAATGGAATGGAATGGAATCAACACGAATGGAATGGAATGGAATGGAATGGAAAGGAATGGAATCAAACCAAATGGAATGGAATGGAATGGAATGGAATGGAATCAAACGGAATGGAATGGAATTGTGTGGAATAGAATGGAATCAACCCGAATGCAATGCAATGGAACGGAATGGAATGGAATGGAATGGAATGCAATGGAGTGGAATGGATTGGAATCAACACGAATGGAAAGAATGGATTGGAATGGAATGGAATGGAATGGAAAGGAATGGAATGGAATCAACCTGAATGGAATGGAATGGAATGGAATCAACCCGAATGGAATGGAATGGAATGGATTGGAATGGAATGGAATGGAATGGAATCAACTCTAATGGAATGCAATGGAATGGAATGGAATGGAATGGAATGGAATGGAATGGAATGGAATCAACACAAATGGACTGGAATGGAATGGAAAGAATAGAATCAACCCGAATGGAATGGAATGGAATGGAATGGAATGGCATGGAATCAACCCGAGTGAAATGAAATGGAATGGATTGGAATGGAATGGATTGGAAAGGAATGGAATGGAATCAACCCGAGTGGAATGGAATGGAATGGAATGGAATGGATTGGAATGGAATGGAATGGAATGGAATCAACCCCAATGGAATGGAATGGAATGGAATGGAATGGAATGGAATGGAATCAACCCAAAAAGAATGGAATGGAATGAAATTGAATGGAATGGAATGGGAATCAACCCGAATGGAATGGAATGGATTGGAATGGATTGGAATGGAATCAACCTGAATGGAATGGAATGGAATGGAATGGAATGGAGGGGAATTGAATCAACCCGAATGGAGTGAAATGGAATGGAATGGAATCAACACAAACGGAATGGAATGGACTGGAATGGAATGGAATGGAATGGAAAGGAATGGAATGGAATCAACCTGAATGGAATGGAATGGAATGGAATCAACCGGAATGGAATGGAATGGATTGGAATGGAATGGAATGGAATGGAATCAACCCTAATGGAATGGAAAGGAATGGAATGGAATGGAATGGAATGGAATGGAATGGAATGGAATCAACCCGAATGGAATGGAATGGAATGGAATGGAATGGAAACAACACAAATGGACTGGAATGGAATGGAATGGAATAGAATCAACCCGAATGGAATGGAATGGAATGGAATGGAATGGAATGGAATGGAATCAACCAGAATGGAATGGAATGGAATGGAATGGATTGGAAGGGAATCAACATGAATGGAATGGAATGGAATGGAATGGAATGGAGTGGAATTGAATCAACCCGAATGGAATGGAATGGAATGGAATGGAATCAACCCAAATGGCATGGAATGGAATGAAATGGAACGGAATGGAATTAACCGGAATGGAATGGAATGGAATGGAATGGAATGGAATGGAATGAACCCGAATGGAAAGGAATGGAATGGAATGGAATGGCATGGAATGGAATCAACAGGAATGGCATGGAATGGAATGGAATGGAATGGAATGGAATGGAATCAACACAAATGGAATGGAATGCAATCAACACGAATGGAATGGAATGGAATGGAATGGAATGGAATGGAATGGAATAAACACGAATGGCCTGGAATGGAATGGAATGGACTGCAATGGAATCAACCCGAAAGGAATGGAATGGAATGAAATGGAACGCAATGGAATCAACCGAAATGGAGTGGAATGGAATGACACGGAATCGAATGGAATAGAATCAAACAGAATGGAATGGAATGGAATGGAATAGAATGGAATCAACCCGAACGCAATGGAAAGGAATGGAATGGAATTGAATGGAATCAACCTGAACGCAATGGATAAATTGGAATGGAATGGAATGGAATGGAATGGAATAGAATCTACCCGAATGGAATGGAAAGGAATGGAATGGAATGGAATGGAATGGAATCAAGGCGAATGCAATGGAATGGAATGGAATGGAATAGATTGGAATGGAATGGAATGGAAAGGAACGGAATGGAATCAACGCGAATGGAATGGAATGGAATGGAATGGAATGGAATGGAATGGAATCCACTGGAATGGAATGGAATGAAATGGAATTGATTGGAATGGAATGGAATGGAATGGAATCAACCGGAATGGAATGGAATGGAATGGAATGGAATCAACCGGAATGGAATGGAATGGAATGGAATGGACTGCAGTGGAATCATCCCGAATGGAATGGAATGGAATGAAATGGAACGGAATGGAATCAACCGGAATGGAGTTAAATGGAATGGAATGCAATGGAATGGAATAGAATCAAACAGAACAGAATGGAATGGAGTGGAATAGAATGGAATCAACCAGAATGCAATGGAATGTACTGGAATGGAATGGAACGGAATGGATTGGAATGCAACGGAATCAACCCGAATGGAATGGAATTGAATGGATTGGAATGGAATGGAATGGTATGGAATAGAATCAACCTGAATGGAATGGAAAGGAATGGAATGGAATGGAATGGAAAGGAATGGAATGGAATGGAATGGAATCAACCAGAATGCAATGGAATGGAATGGAATGGAATGGAATGCAATGCAATGGAATGGAAAGGAATGGAAACAACCAGAATGTAATGTAATGGAATGGAATGGAATTGAATGGAATCAACTGGAATGTAATGTAATGGACTGGAATGGAATGGAATGGAATGGAACGGAATCAACCCGGATGGAATGGAATTGAATGGAATGGAATGCAATCAACACGAATGGAATGGAATGGAATGGAATCAAACCGAATGGAATGCAATGGAATGAAATGGAATGGAATTGAATCAACTGGAATGGAATAGAATGGAATCGAATGCATTGGAATGGAATGGAATGGAACGGAATGCAATCAACCCGAATGGAATGGAATGGAATGGAATGGAATGAAATCAACCCGAAAGGAAAGGAATGGAATGAAATGGAATGGAATGGAATGGAATGGAATCAACACGAATGGAATGCAATGGAATGAAATGGAATGGAATGGAATCAACTGAAATGGAATGGAATGGAATCGAATGGATTTGAATGGAATGGAATGAAATGGAATGGAATGGAATGGAATGGAATGAAATTTAATGCAATGGAATGGAATGGCAGGTTATGGAATCAACCCGAGTGGTATGGAATGGAATGGAATGGAATGGAATGGAATCAACCCGAATGGAATGGAATGGAATGAAATGGAATGGAAGCGAATGGAATGGAATGGAAAGGAATCAACCCGAATGGAATGGAATGGAATGGAATGGAATGGCATAGAATGGAATCAACCCGAATGGTATGGAAAGGAATGGAATGGAATGGAATGGAATGGAATCAATCGGAATGGAATGAAATGGAATGGAATGGAATGGAATGGAATTAACCCGAATGAAATGGAATGGAATGGATTGGAATGGAATGGAATGGAATCAACACGAATGGAATGGAATGGATTGGAATGGAATGGAATGGAATGGAATCAACTCTAATGGAATGGAATGGAGTCGAATGGAATGGAATCAACACAAATGGACTGGAATGGAATGGAAAGGAATAGAATTAACCCGAATGGAATGGAATGTAATGGAATGGAATGGAATGGGATGGAATCAACCCGAATGAAATGAAATGGAATGGAGTGGAATGGAATGGAATGGAAAGGAATGGCATGGAATCAACCCGAGTGGAATGGAATGGAATGGAATGGAATGGAATAGAATGGAATGGATTGGAATGGAATGGAATGGAATGTAATCAACCCCAATGGAATGGAATGGAAGGGAATGGAATGGAATGGAATGGAATCAACCCAAAAGGAATGGAATGGAATGAAATGGAATGGAATGGAGTGGAATCAACCCGAATGGAATGGAATGGAGTGGAATCAACCCGAATGGAATGGAATGGAGTGGAATGGATTGGAATGGAATCAACCTGAATGGAATGGAATGGAATGGAATGGAATGGAGGGGAATTGAATCAACCCGAATGGCGTGAAATGGAATGGAATGGAATCAACACGAATGGAATGGAATGGATTGGAATGGAATGGAATGGAATGGAAAGGAATGGAATGGAATCAACCTGAATGGAATGGAATGGAATGGAATCAACCCGAATGGAATGGAATGGAATGGATTGGAATGGAATGGAATGGAATGAAATAAACCCTAATGGAATGGAATGGATTGGAATGGAATGGAATGGAATGGAATGGAATCAACCCGAATGGAATGGAATGGAATGGAATGGAATGGAAACAACACAAATGGACTGGAATGAAATGGAATGGAATAGAATCAACCCGAATGGAATGGAATGGAATGGAAAGGAATGGCATGGAATCAACCCGAATGAAATGGAATGGAATGGATTGGAATGGAATGGAATGGAATGGAAAGGAATGGAATCAACCCGAATGGAATGGAATGTAAGGGAAAGGAATGGAATGGAATCAACCTGAATGAAATGGAACGGATTGGAATGGAATCAACCTGAATGTAATGGAATGGAATGGATGGAAATAGGATGGAATCACCGAGAATGGAATGGAAAGCAATGGAAAGGAATGGAATGGAATGGAATGGAATGGAATGGAATGGAATCAACACGAATGGAATGGAATGGAATGGAATGGAAAGGAATGGAATCAAACCAAATGGAACGGAATGGAATGGAATCAAACGGAATGGAATGGAATTGTGTGGAATAGAATGGAATCAACCCGAATGCAATGCAATGGAACGGAATGGAATGGAATGGAATGGAATGCAATGGAGTGGAATGGATTGGAATCAACACGAATGGAAAGAATGGATTGGAATGGAATGGAATGGAATGGAAAGGAATGGAATGGAATCAACCTGAATGGAATGGAATCAACCCGAATGGAATGGAATGGAATGGATTGGAATGGAATGGAATGGAATGGAATCAACTCTAATGGAATGCAATGGAATGGAATGGAATGGAATGGAATGGAATGGAATGGAATGGAATGGAATCAACACAAATGGACTGGAATGGAATGGAAAGAATAGAATCAACCCGAATGGAATGGAATGGAATGGAATGGAATGGCATGGAATCAACCCGAGTGAAATGAAATGGAATGGATTGGAATGGAATGGAATGGAAAGGAATGGAATGGAATCAACCCGAGTGGAATGGAATGGAATGGAATGGAATGGATTGGAATGTAATGGAATGGAATGGAATCAACCCCAATGGAATGGAATGGAATGGAATGGAATGGAATGGAATGGAATGGAATCAACCCAAAAAGAATGGAATGGAATGAAATTGAATGGAATGGAATGGGAATCAACCCGAATGGAATGGAATGGATTGGAATGGATTGGAATGGAATCAACCTGAATGGAATGGAATGGAATGGAATGGAATGGAATGGAATGGAGGGGAATTGAATCAACCCGAATGGAGTGAAATGGAATGGAATGGAATCAACACAAACGGAATGGAATGGACTGGAATGGAATGGAATGGAATGGAAAGGAATGGAATGGAATCAACCTGAATGGAATGGAATGGAATGGAATCAACCGGAATGGAATGGAATGGATTGGAATGGAATGGAATGGAATGGAATCAACCCTAATGGAATGGAAAGGAATGGAATGGAATGGAATGGAATGGAATGGAATGGAATGGAATCAACCCGAATGGAATGGAATGGAATGGAATGGAATGGAATGGAATGGAAACAACACAAATGGACTGGAATGGAATGGAATGGAATAGAATCAACCCGAATGGAATGGAATGGAATGGAATGGAATGGAATGGAATCAACCAGAATGGAATGGAATGGAATGGAATGGATTGGAAGGGAATCAACATGAATGGAATGGAATGGAATGGAATGGAATGGAGTGGAATTGAATCAACCCGAATGGAATGGAATGGAATGGAATGGAATCAACCCAAATGGCATGGAATGGAATGAAATGGAACGGAATGGAATTAACCGGAATGGAATGGAATGGAATGGAATGGAATGGAATGGAATGGAATGGAATGAACCCGAATGGAAAGGAATGGAATGGAATGGAATGGCATGGAATGGAATCAACAGGAAGGGCATGGAATGGAATGGAATGGAATGGAATGGAATCAACACAAATGGAATGGAATGCAATCAACACGAATGGAATGGAATGGAATGGAATGGAATGGAATGGAATGGAATAAACACGAATGGACTGGAATGGAATGGAATGGACTGCAATGGAATCAACCCGAAAGGAATGGAATGGAATGAAATGGAACGCAATGGAATCAACCGAAATGGAGTGGAATGGAATGACACGGAATCGAATGGAATAGAATCAAACAGAATGGAATGAAATGGAATGGAATAGAATGGAATCAACCCGAACGCAATGGAAAGGAATGGAATGGAATTGAATGGAATCAACCTGAACGCAATGGATAAATTGGAATGGAATGGAATGGAATGGAATGGAATGGAATGGAATGGAATAGAATCAACCCGAATGGAATGGAAAGGAATGGAATGGAATTGAATGGAATCAAGGCGAATGCAATGGAATGGAATGGAATGGAATAGATTGGAATGGAATGGAATGGAAAGGAACGGAATGGAATCAACGCGAATGGAATGGAATGGAATGGAATGGAATGGAATGGAATGGAATCCACTGGAATGGAATGGAATGAAATGGAATTGATTGGAATGGAATGGAATGGAATGGAATCAACCGGAATGGAATGGAATGGAATGGAATGGAATCAACCGGAATGGAATGGAATGGAATGGAATGGACTGCAATGGAATCAACCCGAATGGAATGGAATGGAATGAAATGGAACGGAATGGAATCAACCGGAATGGAATTAAATGGAATGGAATGCAATGGAATGGAATAGAATCAAACAGAACAGAATGGAATGGAGTGGAATAGAATGGAATCAACCAGAATGCAATGGAATGTACTGGAATGGAATGGAACGGAATGGATTGGAATGCAACGGAATCAACCCGAATGGAATGGAATTGAATGGATTGGAATGGAATGGAATGGTATGGAATAGAATCAACCCGAATGGAATGGAATGGAATGGAATGGAATCAACCAGAATGCAATGGAATGGAATGGAATGGAATGGAATGCAATGCAATGGAATGGAAAGGAATGGAATCAACCAGAATGTAATGTAATGGAATGGAATGGAATTGAATGGAATCAACTGGAATGTAATGTAATGGACTGGAATGGAATGGAATGGAATGGAACGGAATCAACCCGGATGGAATGGAATTGAATGGAATGGAATGCAATCAACACGAATGGAATGGAATGGAATGGAATCAAACCGAATGGAATGCAATGGAATGAAATGGAATGGAATTGAATCAACTGGAATGGAATAGAATGGAATCGAATGCATTGGAATGGAATGGAATGGAACGGAATGCAATCAACCCGAATGGAATGGAATGGAATGGAATGAAATCAACCCGAAAGGAAAGGAATGGAATGAAATGGAATGGAATGGAATGGAATGGAATCAACACGAATGGAATGCAATGGAATGAAATGGAATGGAATGGAATCAACTGAAATGGAATGGAATGGAATCGAATGGATTTGAATGGAATGGAATGAAATGGAATGGAATGGAATGGAATGGAATGAAATTTAATGCAATGGAATGGAATGGCAGGTTATGGAATCAACCCGAGTGGTATGGAATGGAATGGAATGGAATGGAATGGAATCAACCCGAATTGAATGGAATGGAATGAAATGGAATGGAAGCGAATGGAATGGAATGGAAAGGAATCAACCCGAATGGAATGGAATGGAATGGAATGGAATGGCATAGAATGGAATCAACCCGAATGGTATGGAAAGGAATGGAATGGAATGGAATGGAATGGAATCAATCGGAATGGAATGAAATGGAATGGAATGGAATGGAATTAACCCGAATGAAATGGAATGGAATGGATTGGAATGGAATGGAATGGAATCAACACGAATGGAATGGAATGGATTGGAATGGAATGGAATGGAATGGAATCAAGGCGAATGCAATGGAATGGAATGGAATGGAATGGATTGGAATGGAATGGAATGGAAAGGAATGGAATGGAGTCAACCCGAGTGGAATGGAATGGCATGGAATGGAATGGAATGGAATCAACCCAAATGGAATGGAATGAAATGGAATGGAATGGAATGGAATGGAATGGAGTGGAATAAACCCGAATGGAATGGAATGGAATGGAATGGAATGGAATGGAATGCAATGGAATGGAATGGAATGGAATCAACCCGAAAGGAAAAGAATGGAATGGAATGGAATGGAATGGAACGGAATCAACCTGAATGGAATGGAATGGAATGCAATCAACACGAAAGGAATGGAATGGAATGGAATCAAACGGAATGGAATGCAATGGAATGAAATGAAATGGAATGGAATCAACTGGAATGGAATGGAATGGAATGGAATCAACCCGAATGGAATGGAATGGAATGGAATGGAAAGGAATGGAATGAAACCAAATGGAATGGAATGGAATGGAATGGAATAGAATGAAACGGAATTGAATGGAATGGTGTGGAATAGAATGGAATCAACCCGAATGCAATGGAATGGAATGGAATGGAATGGAGTGAAATGGAATGGAATCAACACGAATGGAAAGAAAGGATTGGAATGGAATGGAATGGAATTGAAAGGAATGGATTGGAATCAACCTGAATGGAATGGAATGGAATGGAATCAACACGAATGGAATGGAATGGATTCGAATGGAATGGAATGGAATGGAATCAACTCTAATGGAATGGAATGGAGTCGAATGGAACGGAATCAACACAAATGGACTGGAATGGAATGGAAAGGAATAGAATTAACCCGAATGGAATGGAATGTAATGGAATGGAATGGAATGGGATGGAATCAACCCGAATGAAATGAAATGCAATGGAGTGGAATGGAATGGAATGGAAAGGAATGGCATGGAATCAACCCGAGTGGAATGGAATGGAATGGAATGGAATGGAATAGAATAGAATGGATTGGAATGGAATGGAATGGAATGTAGTCAACCCCAATGGAATGGAATGGAAGGGAATGGAATGGAATGGAATGGAATCAACCCAAAAGGAATGGAATGGAATGAAATGGAATGGAATGGAGTGGAATCAACCCGAATGGAATGGAATGGAGTGGAATCAAACCGAATGGAATGGAATGGAGTGGAATGGATTGGAATGGAATCAACCTGAATGGAATGGAATGGAATGGAATGGAATGGAATGGAGGGGAATTGAATCAACCCGAATGGCGTGAAATGGAATGGAATGGAATCAACACGAATGGAATGGAATGGATTGGAATGGAATGGAATGGAATGGAAAGGAATGGAATGGAATCAACCTGAATGGAATGGAATGGAATGGAATCAACCCGAATGGAATGGAATGGAATGGATTGGAATGGAATGGAATGGAATGAAATAAACCCTAATGGAATGGAATGGAATGGAATGGAATGGAATGGAATGGAATGGAATGGAATGGAATCAACCCGAATGGAATGGAATGGAATGGAATGGAATGGAAACAACACAAATGGACTGGAATGGAATGGAATGGAATAGAATCAACCCGAATGGAATGGAATGGAATGGAAAGGAATGGCATGGAATCAACCCGAATGAAATGGAATGGAATGGATTGGAATGGAATGGAATGGAATGGAAAGGAATGGAATCAACCCGAATGGAATGGAATGTAAGGGAAAGGAATGGAATGGAATCAACCTGAATGAAATGGAACGGATTGGAATGGAATCAACCTGAATGTAATGGAATGGAATGGAGTGGAATAGGATGGAATCAACGCGAATGGAATGGAAAGCAATGGAAAGGAATGGAATGGAATGGAATGGAATGGAATGGAATGGAATCAACACGAATGGAATGGAATGGAATGGAATGGAAAGGAATGGAATCAAACCAAATGGAATGGAATGGAATGGAATGGAATGGAATCAAACGGAATGGAATGGAATTGTGTGGAATAGAATGGAATCAACCCGAATGCAATGCAATGGAACGGAATGGAATGGAATGGAATGGAATGCAATGGAGTGGAATGGATTGGAATCAACACGAATGGAAAGAATGGATTGGAATGGAATGGAATGGAATGGAAAGGAATGGAATGGAATCAACCTGAATGGAATGGAATGGAATGGAATCAACCCGAATGGAATGGAATGGAATGGATTGGAATGGAATGGAATGGAATGGAATCAACTCTAATGGAATGCAATGGAATGGAATGGAATGGAATGGAATGTAATGGAATCAACACAAATGGACTGGAATGGAATGGAAAGAATAGAATCAACCCGAATGGAATGGAATGGAATGGAATGGAATGGCATGGAATCAACCCGAGTGAAATGAAATGGAATGGATTGGAATGGAATGGAATGGAAAGGAATGGAATGGAATCAACCCGAGTGGAATGGAATGGAATGGAATGGAATGGATTGGAATGGAATGGAATGGAATGGAATCAACCCCAATGGAATGGAATGGAATGGAATGGAATGGAATGGAATGGAATCAACCCAAAAAGAATGGAATGGAATGAAATTGAATGGAATGGAATGGGAATCAACCCGAATGGAATGGAATGGATTGGAATGGATTGGAATGGAATCAACCTGAATGGAATGGAATGGAATGGAATGGAATGGAATGGAATGGAATGGAATGGAGGGGAATTGAATCAACCCGAATGGAGTGAAATGGAATGGAATGGAATCAACACAAACGGAATGGAATGGACTGGAATGGAATGGAATGGAATGGAAAGGAATGGAATGGAATCAACCTGAATGGAATGGAATGGAATGGAATCAACCGGAATGGAATGGAATGGATTGGAATGGAATGGAATGGAATGGAATCAACCCTAATGGAATGGAAAGGAATGGAATGGAATGGAATGGAATGGAATGGAATGGAATCAACCCGAATGGAATGGAATGGAATGGAATGGAATGGAAACAACACAAATGGACTGGAATGGAATGGAATGGAATAGAATCAACCCGAATGGAATGGAATGGAATGGAATGGAATGGAATGGAATGGAATCAACCAGAATGGAATGGAATGGAATGGAATGGATTGGAAGGGAATCAACATGAATGGAATGGAATGGAATGGATTGGAATGGAGTGGAATTGAATCAACCCGAATGGAATGGAATGGAATGGAATGGAATCAACCCAAATGGCATGGAATGGAATGAAATGGAACGGAATGGAATTAACCGGAATGGAATGGAATGGAATGGAATGGAATGGAATGGAATGAACCCGAATGGAAAGGAATGGAATGGAATGGAATGGCATGGAATGGAATCAACAGGAATGGCATGGAATGGAATGGAATGGAATGGAATGGAATCAACACAAATGGAATGGAATGCAATCAACACGAATGGACTGGAATGGAATGGAATGGACTGCAATGGAATCAACCCGAAAGGAATGGAATGGAATGAAATGGAACGCAATGGAATCAACCGAAATGGAGTGGAATGGAATGACACGGAATCGAATGGAATAGAATCAAACAGAATGGAATGGAATGGAATGGAATAGAATGGAATCAACCCGAACGCAATGCAAAGGAATGGAATGGAATTGAATGGAATCAACCTGAACGCAATGGATAAATTGGAATTGAATGGAATGGAATGGAATGGAATGGAATGGAATGGAATAGAATCAACCCGAATGGAATGGAAAGGAATGGAATGGAATGGAATGGAATCAAGGCGAATGCAATGGAATGGAATGGAATGGAATAGATTGGAATGGAATGGAATGGAAAGGAACGGAATGGAATCAACGCGAATGGAATGGAATGGAATGGAATGGAATGGAATGGAATGGAATGGAATCCACTGGAATGGAATGGAATGAAATGGAATTGATTGGAATGGAATGGAATGGAATGGAATCAACTGGAATGGAATGGAATGGAATGGAGTGGACTGCAATGGAATCAACCCGAATGGAATGGAATGGAATGAAATGGAACAGAATGGAATCAACCGGAATGGAGTTAAATGGAATGGAATACAATGGAATGGAATAGAATAAAACGGAACAGAATGGAATGGAGTGTAATAGAATGGAATCAACCAGAATGCAATGGAATGTAATGGAATGGAATGGAACGGAATGGGTTGGAATGGAACGGAATCAACCCGAATGGAATGGAATTGAATGGATTGGAATGGATTGGAATGGTATGGAATAGAATCAACCCGAATGCAATGGAATGGAATGTAATGGAATGGAATGGAATGGAATGGAATTGAATGGAACGGAATGGAATGGAATGGAATGGAATCAACCCGAATGTAATGTAATGGAATGGAATGGAATGGAATGGAATGGAATGGAACGGAATCAACCCGAATGGAATGGAATGGAATGGAATGGAATGGAATGGAATGGAATGGAATGGAATGGCAGATTATGGAATCCACCCGAGTGGTATGGAATGGAATGGAATGGAATGGAATGGAATCAACCCGAATGGATTGGAATGGAATGAAATGGAATGGAATGGAATGGAATGGAATGGAATGGAATGGAATGGAAAGGAATCAACCCGAATGGAATGGAATGCAATGGAATGGAATGGAATGGAATGGCATAGAATGGAATCAACCCGAATGGTATGGAATGGAATGGAATGGAATGGAATGGAATGGAATCAATCGGAATGGAATGGAATAGAATGGAATGCAATCAACCCGAATGAAATGGAATGGAATGGAATGGAATCAACACGAATGGAATGGAATTGAATGGAATGGAATGGAATGGAATGGAATGGAATCAACCCAAATGGAATGGAATGGAATGGAATGGAATGGAATGGAATGGAATGGAATGGAATGGAGTGGAATAAACCCGAATGGAATGGAATGGATCGGAATGGAAAGGAATGGAATGCAATGGAATGGAATGGAGTGGAATCAACCCGAAAGGAAAAGAACCGAATGGAATGGAATGGAATGGAATGGAATGGAATGGAATCAACCCGAATGTAATGTAATGGAAGGGAATGGAATGGAATCAACTGGAATGTAATGGAATGGAATGGAATGGAATGGAATGGAACGGAATCAACCTGAATGGAATGGAATGGAATGCAATCAACACGAAAGGAATGCAATGGAATGGAATCAAACGGAATGGAATGCAATGGAATGAAATGAAATGGAATGGAATCAACTGGAATGGAATGGAATCAACCTGAATGTAATGGAATGGAATGGAATCAACCGGAATGGAATGGAATGGATTGGAATGGAATGGAATGGAATGGAATCAACCCTAATGGAATGGAAAGGAATGGAATGGAATGGAATGGAATGGAATGGAATGGAATGGAATCAACCCGAATGGAATGGAATGGAATGGAATGGAATGGAATGGAATGGAAACAACACAAATGGACTGGAATGGAATGGAATGGAATAGAATCAACCCGAATGGAATGGAATGGAATGGAATGGAATGGAATCAACCAGAATGGAATGGAATGGAATGGAATGGATTGGAAGGGAATCAACATGAATGGAATGGAATGGAATGGAATGGAATGGAGTGGAATTGAATCAACCCGAATGGAATGGAATGGAATGGAATGGAATCAACCCAAATGGCATGGAATGGAATGAAATGGAACGGAATGGAATTAACCGGAATGGAATGGAATGGAATGGAATGGAATGGAATGAACCCGAATGGAAAGGAATGGAATGGAATGGAATGGCATGGAATGGAATCAACAGGAATGGCATGGAATGGAATGGAATGGAATGGAATGGAATCAACACAAATGGAATGGAATGCAATCAACGCGAATGGAATGGAATGGAATGGATCAACCGGAATGGAATGGAATGGAATGGAATGGACTGCAGTGGAATCATCCCGAATGGAATGGAATGGAATGAAATGGAACGGAATGGAATCAACCGGAATGGAGTTAAATGGAATGGAATGCAATGGAATGGAATAGAATCAAACAGAACAGAATGGAATGGAGTGGAATAGAATGGAATCAACCAGAATGCAATGGAATGTACTGGAATGGAATGGAACGGAATGGATTGGAATGCAACGGAATCAACCCGAATGGAATGGAATTGAATGGATTGGAATGGAATGGAATGGTATGGAATAGAATCAACCCGAATGGAATGGAATGGAATGGAATGGAATGGAATGGAATCAACCAGAATGCAATGGAATGGAATGGAATGGAATGGAATGCAATGCAATGGAATGGAAAGGAATGGAATCAACCAGAATGTAATGGAATGGAATGGAATGGAATTGAATGGAATCAACTGGAATGTAATGTAATGGACTGGAATGGAATGGAATGGAATGGAACGGAATCAACCCGGATGGAATGGAATTGAATGGAATGGAATGCAATCAACACGAATGGAATGGAATGGAATGGAATCAAACCGAATGGAATGCAATGGAATGAAATGGAATGGAATTGAATCAACTGGAATGGAATAGAATGGAATCGAATGCATTGGAATGGAATGGAATGGAACGGAATGCAATCAACCCGAATGGAATGGAATGGAATGGAATGGAATGAAATCAACCCGAAAGGAAAGGAATGGAATGAAATGGAATGGAATGGAATGGAATGGAATCAACACGAATGGAATGCAATGGAATGAAATGGAATGGAATGGAATCAACTGAAATGGAATGGAATGGAATCGAATGGATTTGAATGGAATGGAATGTAATGGAATGGAATGGAATGGAATGGAATGAAATTTAATGCAATGGAATGGAATGGCAGGTTATGGAATCAACCCGAGTGGTATGGAATGGAATGGAATGGAATGGAATGGAATCAACCCGAATGGAATGGAATGGAATGAAATGGAATGGAAGCGAATGGAATGGAATGGAAAGGAATCAACCCGAATGGAATGGAATGGAATGGAATGGAATGGCATAGAATGGAATCAACCCGAATGGTATGGAAAGGAATGGAATGGAATGGAATGGAATGGAATCAATCGGAATGGAATGAAATGGAATGGAATGGAATGGAATGGAATTAACCCGAATGAAATGGAATGGAATGGATTGGAATGGAATGGAATGGAATCAACACGAATGGAATGGAATGGATTGGAATGGAATGGAATGGAATGGAATCAACTCTAATGGAATGGAATGGAGTCGAATGGAATGGAATCAACACAAATGGACTGGAATGGAATGGAAAGGAATAGAATTAACCCGAATGGAATGGAATGTAATGGAATGGAATGGAATGGGATGGAATCAACCCGAATGAAATGAAATGGAATGGAGTGGAATGGAATGGAATGGAAAGGAATGGCATGGAATCAACCCGAGTGGAATGGAATGGAATGGAATGGAATGGAATAGAATGGAATGGATTGGAATGGAATGGAATGGAATGTAAACAACCCCAATGGAATGGAATGGAAGGGAATGGAATGGAATGGAATGGAATCAACCCAAAAGGAATGGAATGGAATGAAATGGAATGGAATGGAGTGGAATCAACCCGAATGGAATGGAATGGAGTGGAATCAACCCGAATGGAATGGAATGGAGTGGAATGGATTGGAATGGAATCAACCTGAATGGAATGGAATGGAATGGAATGGAATGGAGGGGAATTGAATCAACCCGAATGGCGTGAAATGGAATGGAATGGAATCAACCCGAATGGAATGGAATGGAATGGATTGGAATGGAATGGAATGGAATGAAATAAACCCTAATGGAATGGAATGGAATGGAATGGAATGGAATGGAATGGAATCAACCCGAATGGAATGGAATGGAATGGAATGGAATGGAAACAACACAAATGGACTGGAATGGAATGAAATGGAATAAAATCAACCCGAATGGAATGGAATGGAATGGAAAGGAATGGCATGGAATCAACCCGAATGAAATGGAATGGAATGGATTGGAATGGAATGGAATGGAATGGAAAGGAATGGAATCAACCCGAATGGAATGGAATGTAAGGGAAAGGAATGGAATGGAATCAACCTGAATGAAATGGAGCGGATTGGAATGGAATCAACCTGAATGTAATGGAATGGAATGGAGTGGAATAGGATGGAATCAACGCAAATGGAATGGAAAGCAATGGAAAGGAATGGAATGGAATGGAATGGAATGGAATGGAATGGAATGGAATCAACACGAATGGAATGGAATGGAATGGAATGGAAAGGAATGGAATCAAACCAAATGGAATGGAATGGAATGGAATGGAATGGAATCAAACGGAATGGAATGGAATTGTGTGGAATAGAATGGAATCAAACCGAATGCAATGCAATGGAACGGAATGGAATGGAATGGAATGGAATGCAATGGAGTGGAATAGATTGAAATCAACACGAATGGAAAGAATGGATTGGAATGGAATGGAATGGAATGGAAAGGAATGGAATGGAATCAACCTGAATGGAATGGAATGGAATGGAATCAACCCGAATGGAATGGAATGGAATGGATTGGAATGGAATGGAATGGAATGGAATCAACTCTAATGGAATGCAATGGAATGGAATGGAATGGAATGGAATGGAATGGAATCAACACAAATGGACTGGAATGGAATGGAAAGAATAGAATCAACCCGAATGGAATGGAGTGGAATGGAATGGAATGGCATGGAATCAACCCGAGTGAAATGAAATGGAATGGATTGGAATGGAATGGAATGGAAAGGAATGGAATGGAATCAACCCGAGTGGAATGGAATGGAATGGAATGGAATGGAATGGAATGGAATGGAATGGAATGGAATGGAATCAACCCCAATGGAATGGAATGGAATGGAATGGAATGGAATGGAATGGAATGGAATCAACCCAAAAAGAATGGAATGGAATGAAATTGAATGGAATGGAATGGGAATCAACCCGAATGGAATGGAATGGATTGGAATGGATTGGAATGGAATCAACCTGAATGGAATGGAATGGAATGGAATGGAAGGGAATGGAATGGAGGGGAATTGAATCAACCCGAATGGAGTGAAATGGAATGGAATGGAATCAACACAAACGGAATGGAATGGACTGGAATGGAATGGAATGGAATGGAAAGGAATGGAATGGAATCAACCTGAATGGAATGGAATGGAATGGAATCAACCGGAATGGAATGGAATGGATTGGAATGGAATGGAATGGAATGGAATCAACCCTAATGGAATGGAAAGGAATGGAATGGAATGGAATGGAATGGAATGGAATGGAATGGAATGGAATCAACCCGAATGGAATGGAATGGAATGGAATGGAATGGAATGGAATGGAAACAGCACAAATGGACTGGAATGGAATGGAATGGAATAGAATCAACCCGAATGGAATGGAATGGAATGGAATGGAATGGAATGGAATGGAATCAACCAGAATGGAATGGAATGGAATGGAATGGATTGGAAGGGAATCAACATGAATGGAATGGAATGGAATGGAATGGAATGGAGTGGAATTGAATCAACCCGAATGGAATGGAATGGAATGGAATGGAATCAACCCAAATGGAATGGAATGGAATGAAATGGAACGGAATGGAATTAACCGGAATGGAATGGAATGGAATGGAATGGAATGGAATGGAATGGAATGAACCCGAATGGAAAGGAATGGAATGGAATGGAATGGCATGGAATGGAATCAACAGGAATGGCATGGAATGGAATGGAATGGAATGGAATGGAATGGAATGGAATCAACCCGAATGGAATGGAATGGAATGGAATGGAATGGAAACAACACAAATGGACTGGAATGGAATGAAATGGAATAAAATCAACCCGAATGGAATGGAATGGAATGGAAAGGAATGGCATGGAATCAACCCGAATGAAATGGAATGGAATGGATTGGAATGGAATGGAATGGAATGGAAAGGAATGGAATCAACCCGAATGGAATGGAATGTAAGGGAAAGGAATGGAATGGAATCAACCTGAATGAAATGGAGCGGATTGGAATGGAATCAACCTGAATGTAATGGAATGGAATGGAGTGGAATAGGATGGAATCAACGCAAATGGAATGGAAAGCAATGGAAAGGAATGGAATGGAATGGAATGGAATGGAATGGAATGGAATGGAATCAACACGAATGGAATGGAATGGAATGGAATGGAAAGGAATGGAATCAAACCAAATGGAATGGAATGGAATGGAATGGAATGGAATCAAACGGAATGGAATGGAATTGTGTGGAATAGAATGGAATCAAACCGAATGCAATGCAATGGAACGGAATGGAATGGAATGGAATGGAATGCAATGGAGTGGAATAGATTGAAATCAACACGAATGGAAAGAATGGATTGGAATGGAATGGAATGGAATGGAAAGGAATGGAATGGAATCAACCTGAATGGAATGGAATGGAATGGAATCAACCCGAATGGAATGGAATGGAATGGATTGGAATGGAATGGAATGGAATGGAATCAACTCTAATGGAATGCAATGGAATGGAATGGAATGGAATGGAATGGAATGGAATCAACACAAATGGACTGGAATGGAATGGAAAGAATAGAATCAACCCGAATGGAATGGAGTGGAATGGAATGGAATGGCATGGAATCAACCCGAGTGAAATGAAATGGAATGGATTGGAATGGAATGGAATGGAAAGGAATGGAATGGAATCAACCCGAGTGGAATGGAATGGAATGGAATGGAATGGAATGGAATGGAATGGAATGGAATGGAATGGAATGGAATCAACCCCAATGGAATAGAATGGAATGGAATGGAATGGAATGGAATGGAATGGAATCAACCCAAAAAGAATGGAATGGAATGAAATTGAATGGAATGGAATGGGAATCAACCCGAATGGAATGGAATGGATTGGAATGGATTGGAATGGAATCAACCTGAATGGAATGGAATGGAATGGAATGGAAGGGAATGGAATGGAGGGGAATTGAATCAACCCGAATGGAGTGAAATGGAATGGAATGGAATCAACACAAACGGAATGGAATGGACTGGAATGGAATGGAATGGAATGGAAAGGAATGGAATGGAATCAACCTGAATGGAATGGAATGGAATGGAATCAACCGGAATGGAATGGAATGGATTGGAATGGAATGGAATGGAATGGAATCAACCCTAATGGAATGGAAAGGAATGGAATGGAATGGAATGGAATGGAATGGAATGGAATGGAATGGAATCAACCCGAATGGAATGGAATGGAATGGAATGGAATGGAATGGAATGGAAACAGCACAAATGGACTGGAATGGAATGGAATGGAATAGAATCAACCCGAATGGAATGGAATGGAATGGAATGGAATGGAATGGAATGGAATCAACCAGAATGGAATGGAATGGAATGGAATGGATTGGAAGGGAATCAACATGAATGGAATGGAATGGAATGGAATGGAATGGAGTGGAATTGAATCAACCCGAATGGAATGGAATGGAATGGAATGGAATCAACCCAAATGGAATGGAATGGAATGAAATGGAACGGAATGGAATTAACCGGAATGGAATGGAATGGAATGGAATGGAATGGAATGGAATGGAATGAACCCGAATGGAAAGGAATGGAATGGAATGGAATGGCATGGAATGGAATCAACAGGAATGGCATGGAATGGAATGGAATGGAATGGAATGGAATGGAATGGAATCAACACAAATGGAATGGAATGCAATCAACACGAATGGAATGGGATGGAATGGAATGGAATGGAATGGAATAAACACGAATGGACTGGAATGGAATGGAATGGACTGCAATGGAATCAACCCGAAAGGAATGGAATGGAATGAAATGGAACGCAATGGAATCAACCGAAATGGAGTGGAATGGAATGACACGGAATCGAATGGAATAGAATCAAACAGAATGGAATGGAATGGAATGGAATAGAATGGAATCAACCCGAACGCAATGGAAAGGAATGGAATGGAATTGAATGGAATCAACCTGAACGCAATGGATAAATTGGAATGGAATGGAATGGAATGGAATGGAATGGAATGGAATGGAATAGAATCAACCCGAATGGAATGGAAAGGAATGGAATGGAATGGAATGGAATCAAGGCGAATGCAATGGAATGGAATGGAATGGAATAGATTGGAATGGAATGGAATGGAAAGGAACGGAATGGAATCAACGCGATTGGAATGGAATGGAATGGAATGGAATGGAATGGAATGGAATCCACTGGAATGGAATGGAATGAAATGGAATTGATTGGAAAGGAATGGAATGGAATGGAATCAACCGGAATGGAATGGAATGGAATGGAATGGAATCAACCGGAATGGAATGAAATGGAATGGAATGGACTGCAATGGAATCAACCCGAATGGAATGGAATGGAATGAAATGGAACGGAATGGAATCAACCGGAATGGAGTTAAATGGAATGGAATGCAATGGAATGGAATAGAATCAAACAGAACAGAATGGAATGGAGTGGAATAGAATGGAATCAACCAGAATGCAATGGAATGTACTGGAATGGAATGGAACGGAATGGATTGGAATGCAACGGAATCAACCCGAATGGAATGGAATTGAATGGATTGGAATGGAATGGAATGGTATGGAATAGAATCAACCCGAATGGAATGGAATGGAATGGAATGGAATGGAATGGAATGGAATCAACCAGAATGCAATGGAATGGAATGGAATGGAATGGAATGCAATGCAATGGAATGGAAAGGAATGGAATCAACCAGAATGTAATGTAATGGAATGGAATGGAATTGAATGGAATCAACTGGAATGTAATGTAATGGACTGGAATGGAATGGAATGGAATGGAACGGAATCAACACGGATGGAATGGAATTGAATGGAATGGAATGCAATCAACACGAATGGAATGGAATGGAATGGAATCAAACCGAATGGAATGCAATGGAATGAAATGGAATGGAATTGAATCAACTGGAATGGAATAGAATGGAATCGAATGCATTGGAATGGAATGGAATGGAACGGAATGCAATCAACCCGAATGGAATGGAATGGAATGGAATGAAATCAACCCGAAAGGAAAGGAATGGAATGAAATGGAATGGAATGGAATGGAATGGAATCAACACGAATGGAATGCAATGGAATGAAATGGAATGGAATGGAATCAACTGAAATGGAATGGAATGGAATCGAATGGATTTGAATGGAATGGAATGAAATGGAATGGAATGGAATGGAATGGAATGAAATGGAATGCAATGGAATGGAATGGCAGGTTATGGAATCAACCCGAGTGGTATGGAATGGAATGGAATGGAATGGAATGGAATCAACCCGAATGGAATGGAATGGAATGAAATGGAATGGAAGCGAATGGAATGGAATGGAAAGGAATCAACCCGAATGGAATGGAATGGAATGGAATGGAATGGCATAGAATGGAATCAACCCGAATGGTATGGAAAGGAATGGAATGGAATGGAATGGAATGGAATCAATCGGAATGGAATGAAATGGAATGGAATGGAATGGAATGGAATGGAATTAACCCGAATGAAATGGAATGGAATGGATTGGAATGGAATGGAATGGAATCAACACGAATGGAATGGAATGGATTGGAATGGAATGGAATGGAATGGAATCAAGGCGAATGCAATGGAATGGAATGGAATGGAATGGATTGGAATGGAATGGAATGGAAAGGAACGGAATGGAGTCAACCCGAGTGGAATGGAATGGCATGGAATGGAATGGAATGGAATCAAGGCGAATGCAATGGAATGGAATGGAATGGAATGGATTGGAATGGAATGGAATGGAAAGGAATGGAATGGAATCAACCCGAGTGGAAGGGAATGGCATGGAATGGAATGGAATGGAATCAATCCGAATGGAAAGGAATGGAATGGAAGGGAATGGAATGGAATCAACTGGAATGGAATGGAATGGAATGGAGTGGACTGCAATGGAATCAACCCGAATGGAATGGAATGGAATGAAATGGAACAGAATGGAATCAACCGGAATGGAGTTAAATGGAATTGAATAAAATGGAATGGAATAGAATAAAACGGAACAGAATGGAATGGAGTGGAATAGAATGGAATCAACCAGAATGCAATGGAATGTAATGGAATGGAATGGAACGGAATGGGTTGGAATGGAACGGAATCAACCCGAATGGAATGGAATTGAATGGATTGGAATGGAATGGAATGGTATGGAATAGAATCAACCCGAATGCAATGGAATGGAATGGAATGGAATGGAATGGAATGGAATGGAATGGAATGGAATGGAATTGAATGGAACGGAATGGAATGGAATGGAATGGAATCAACCCGAATGTAATGTAATGGAATGGAATGGAATGGAATGGAATGGAATCAACTGATATGTAATGGAATGGAATGGAATGGAATGGAATGGAACGGAATCAACCCGAATGGAATGGAATGGAAAGGAATGGAATGCAATCAACACGAATGGAATGGAATGGAATGGAATCAAACCGAATGGAATGCAATGGAATGAAATGGAATGGAATGGAATCAACTGGAATGGAATGGAATGGAATCGAATGGATTGGAATGGAATGGAAAGGAATGGAATGCAATCCACCCGAATGGAATGGAATGGAATGGAATGGAATGGAATGGAATGAAATCAACCCAAAAGGAATGGAATGGAATGAAATGGAATGGAATGGAATGGAATGGAATGGAATGGAATGGAATGGAATGGAATGGCAGATTATGGAATCCACCCGAGTGGTATGGAATGGAATGGAATGGAATGGAATGGAATCAACCCGAATGGAATGGAATGGAATGAAATGGAATGGAATGGAATGGAAAGGAATGGAATGGAAACAACACAAATGGACTGGAATGGAATGGAATGGAATAGAATCAACCCGAATGGAATGGAATGCAATGGAATGGAATGGAATGGAATGGCATAGAATGGAATCAACCCGAATGGTATGGAATGGAATGGAATGGAATGGAATGGAATGGAATGGAATCAATCGGAATGGAATTGAATGGAATGGAATGCAATCAACCCGAATGAAATGGAATGGAATGGAATGGAATCAACACGAATGGAATGGAATTGAATGGAATGGAATGGAATGGAATGGAATGGAATCAACCCAAATGGAATGGAATGGAATGGAATGGAATGGAATGGAATGGAATGGAATGGAATGGAATGGAGTGGAATAAACCAGAATGGAATGGAATGGATCGGAATGGAAAGGAATGGAATGCAATGGAATGGAATGGAATGGAATCAACCCGAAAGGAAAAGAACGGAATGGAATGGAATGGAATGGAATGGAATGGAATGGAATCAACCCGAATGTAATGTAATGGAATGGAATGGAATGGAATCAACTGGAATGTAATGGAATGGAATGGAATGGAATGGAATGGAACGGAATCAACCTGAATGGAATGGAATGGAATGGAATGGAATGCAATCAACACGAAAGGAATGCAATGGAATGGAATCAAACGGAATGGAATGCAATGGAATGAAATGAAATGGAATGGAATCAACTGGAATGGAATGGAATCAACCCGAATGGAATGGAATGGAATGGTATGGAAAGGAATGGAATCAAACCAAATGGAATGGAATGGAATGGAATGGAATAGAATCAAACGGAATGGAATGGAATGGAGTGGAATAGAATGGAATCAACCCGAATGCACTGGAATGGAATGGAATGGAATGGAATGGAGTGGAATGGAATGGAATCAACACGAATGGAAAGAAAGGATTGGAATGGAATGGAATGGAATTGAAAGGAATGGATTGGAATCAACCTGAATGGAATGGAATGGAATGGAATCAACACGAATGGAATGGAATGGAATGGATTGGAATGGAATGGAATGGAATGAAATATACCCTAATGGAATGGAATGGAATGGAATGGAATGGAATGGAATGGAATGGAATCAACCCGAATGGAATGGAATGGAATGGAATGGAATGGAAACAACACAAATGGACTGGAATGGAATGGAATGGAATAAAATCAACCCGAATGGAATGGAATGGAATGGAAAGGAATGGCATGGAATCAACCCGAATGAAATGGAATGGAATGGATTGGAATGGAATGGAATGGAATGGAAAGGAATGGAATCAACCCGAATGGAATGGAATGTAAGGGAAAGGAATGGAATGGAATCAACCTGAATGAAATGGAACGGATTGGAATGGAATCAACCTGAATGTAATGGAATGGAATGGAGTGGAATAGGATGGAATCAACGCGAATGGAATGGAAAGCAATGGAAAGGAATGGAATGGAATGGAATGGAATGGAATGGAATGGAATGGAATGGAATCAACACGAATGGAATGGAATGGAATGGAATGGAAAGGAATGGAATCAAACCAAATGGAATGGAATGGAATGGAATGGAATGGAATCAAACGGAATGGAATGGAATTGTGTGGAATAGAATGGAATCAACCCGAATGCAATGCAATGGAACGGAATGGAATGGAATGGAATGGAATGCAATGGAGTGGAATAGATTGGAATCAACACGAATGGAAAGAATGGATTGGAATGGAATGGAATGGAATGGAAAGGAATGGAATGGAATCAACCTGAATGGAATGGAATGGAATGGAATCAACCCGAATGGAATGGAATGGAATGGATTGGAATGGAATGGAATGGAATGGAATCAACTCTAATGGAATGCAATGGAATGGAATGGAATGGAATGGAATGGAATGGAATCAACACAAATGGACTGGAATGGAATGGAAAGAATAGAATCAACCCGAATGGAATGGAATGGAATGGAATGGCATGGAATCAACCCGAGTGAAATGAAATGGAATGGATTGGAATGGAATGGAATGGAAAGGAATGGAATGGAATCAACCCGAGTGGAATGGAATGGAATGGAATGGAATGGATTGGAATGGAATGGAATGGAATGGAATCAACCCCAATGGAATGGAATGGAATGGAATGGAATGGAATGGAATGGAATGGAATCAACCCAAAAAGAATGGAATGGAATGAAATTGAATGGAATGGAATGGGAATCAACCCGAATGGAATGGAATGGATTGGAATGGATTGGAATGGAATCAACCTGAATGGAATGGAATGGAATGGAATGGAAGGGAATGGAATGGAGGGGAATTGAATCAACCCGAATGGAGTGAAATGGAATGGAATGGAATCAACACAAACGGAATGGAATGGACTGGAATGGAATGGAATGGAATGGAAAGGAATGGAATGGAATCAACCTGAATGGAATGGAATGGAATGGAATCAACCGGAATGGAATGGAATGGATTGGAATGGAATGGAATGGAATGGAATCAACCCTAATGGAATGGAAAGGAATGGAATGGAATGGAATGGAATGGAATGGAATGGAATGGAATGGAATCAACCCGAATGGAATGGAATGGAATGGAATGGAATGGAATGGAATGGAAACAGCACAAATGGACTGGAATGGAATGGAATGGAATAGAATCAACCCGAATGGAATGGAATGGAATGGAATGGAATGGAATGGAATGGAATCAACCAGAATGGAATGGAATGGAATGGAATGGATTGGAAGGGAATCAACATGAATGGAATGGAATGGAATGGAATGGAATGGAGTGGAATTGAATCAACCCGAATGGAATGGAATGGAATGGAATGGAATCAACCCAAATGGAATGGAATGGAATGAAATGGAACGGAATGGAATTAACCGGAATGGAATGGAATGGAATGGAATGGAATGGAATGGAATGGAATGAACCCGAATGGAAAGGAATGGAATGGAATGGAATGGCATGGAATGGAATCAACAGGAATGGCATGGAATGGAATGGAATGGAATGGAATGGAATGGAATGGAATCAACACAAATGGAATGGAATGCAATCAACACGAATGGAATGGGATGGAATGGAATGGAATGGAATGGAATAAACACGAATGGACTGGAATGGAATGGAATGGACTGCAATGGAATCAACCCGAAAGGAATGGAATGGAATGAAATGGAACGCAATGGAATCAACCGAAATGGAGTGGAATGGAATGACACGGAATCGAATGGAATAGAATCAAACAGAATGGAATGGAATGGAATGGAATAGAATGGAATCAACCCGAACGCAATGGAAAGGAATGGAATGGAATTGAATGGAATCAACCTGAACGCAATGGATAAATTGGAATGGAATGGAATGGAATGGAATGGAATGGAATGGAATGGAATAGAATCAACCCGAATGGAATGGAAAGGAATGGAATGGAATGGAATGGAATCAAGGCGAATGCAATGGAATGGAATGGAATGGAATAGATTGGAATGGAATGGAATGGAAAGGAACGGAATGGAATCAACGCGATTGGAATGGAATGGAATGGAATGGAATGGAATGGAATGGAATGGAATCCACTGGAATGGAATGGAATGAAATGGAATTGATTGGAAAGGAATGGAATGGAATGGAATCAACCGGAATGGAATGGAATGGAATGGAATGGAATCAACCGGAATGGAATGAAATGGAATGGAATGGACTGCAATGGAATCAACCCGAATGGAATGGAATGGAATGAAATGGAACGGAATGGAATCAACCGGAATGGAGTTAAATGGAATGGAATGCAATGGAATGGAATAGAATCAAACAGAACAGAATGGAATGGAGTGGAATAGAATGGAATCAACCAGAATGCAATGGAATGTACTGGAATGGAATGGAACGGAATGGATTGGAATGCAACGGAATCAACCCGAATGGAATGGAATTGAATGGATTGGAATGGAATGGAATGGTATGGAATAGAATCAACCCGAATGGAATGGAATGGAATGGAATGGAATGGAATGGAATGGAATCAACCAGAATGCAATGGAATGGAATGGAATGGAATGGAATGCAATGCAATGGAATGGAAAGGAATGGAATCAACCAGAATGTAATGTAATGGAATGGAATGGAATTGAATGGAATCAACTGGAATGTAATGTAATGGACTGGAATGGAATGGAATGGAATGGAACGGAATCAACACGGATGGAATGGAATTGAATGGAATGGAATGCAATCAACACGAATGGAATGGAATGGAATGGAATCAAACCGAATGGAATGCAATGGAATGAAATGGAATGGAATTGAATCAACTGGAATGGAATAGAATGGAATCGAATGCATTGGAATGGAATGGAATGGAACGGAATGCAATCAACCCGAATGGAATGGAATGGAATGGAATGAAATCAACCCGAAAGGAAAGGAATGGAATGAAATGGAATGGAATGGAATGGAATGGAATCAACACGAATGGAATGCAATGGAATGAAATGGAATGGAATGGAATCAACTGAAATGGAATGGAATGGAATCGAATGGATTTGAATGGAATGGAATGAAATGGAATGGAATGGAATGGAATGGAATGAAATGGAATGCAATGGAATGGAATGGCAGGTTATGGAATCAACCCGAGAGGTATGGAATGGAATGGAATGGAATGGAATGGAATCAACCCGAATGGAATGGAATGGAATGAAATGGAATGGAAGCGAATGGAATGGAATGGAAAGGAATCAACCCGAATGGAATGGAATGGAATGGAATGGAATGGCATAGAATGGAATCAACCCGAATGGTATGGAAAGGAATGGAATGGAATGGAATGGAATGGAATCAATCGGAATGGAATGAAATGGAATGGAATGGAATGGAATGGAATGGAATTAACCCGAATGAAATGGAATGGAATGGATTGGAATGGAATGGAATGGAATCAACACGAATGGAATGGAATGGATTGGAATGGAATGGAATGGAATGGAATCAAGGCGAATGCAATGGAATGGAATGGAATGGAATGGATTGGAATGGAATGGAATGGAAAGGAACGGAATGGAGTCAACCCGAGTGGAATGGAATGGCATGGAATGGAATGGAATGGAATCAAGGCGAATGCAATGGAATGGAATGGAATGGAATGGATTGGAATGGAATGGAATGGAAAGGAATGGAATGGAATCAACCCGAGTGGAAGGGAATGGCATGGAATGGAATGGAATGGAATCAATCCGAATGGAAAGGAATGGAATGGAAGGGAATGGAATGGAATCAACTGGAATGGAATGGAATGGAATGGAGTGGACTGCAATGGAATCAACCCGAATGGAATGGAATGGAATGAAATGGAACAGAATGGAATCAACCGGAATGGAGTTAAATGGAATTGAATAAAATGGAATGGAATAGAATAAAACGGAACAGAATGGAATGGAGTGGAATAGAATGGAATCAACCAGAATGCAATGGAATGTAATGGAATGGAATGGAACGGAATGGGTTGGAATGGAACGGAATCAACCCGAATGGAATGGAATTGAATGGATTGGAATGGAATGGAATGGTATGGAATAGAATCAACCCGAATGCAATGGAATGGAATGGAATGGAATGGAATGGAATGGAATGGAATGGAATGGAATGGAATTGAATGGAACGGAATGGAATGGAATGGAATGGAATCAACCCGAATGTAATGTAATGGAATGGAATGGAATGGAATGGAATGGAATCAACTGATATGTAATGGAATGGAATGGAATGGAATGGAATGGAACGGAATCAACCCGAATGGAATGGAATGGAAAGGAATGGAATGCAATCAACACGAATGGAATGGAATGGAATGGAATCAAACCGAATGGAATGCAATGGAATGAAATGGAATGGAATGGAATCAACTGGAATGGAATGGAATGGAATCGAATGGATTGGAATGGAATGGAAAGGAATGGAATGCAATCCACCCGAATGGAATGGAATGGAATGGAATGGAATGGAATGGAATGAAATCAACCCAAAAGGAATGGAATGGAATGAAATGGAATGGAATGGAATGGAATGGAATGGAATGGAATGGAATGGAATGGAATGGCAGATTATGGAATCCACCCGAGTGGTATGGAATGGAATGGAATGGAATGGAATGGAATCAACCCGAATGGAATGGAATGGAATGAAATGGAATGGAATGGAATGGAAAGGAATGGAATGGAAACAACACAAATGGACTGGAATGGAATGGAATGGAATAGAATCAACCCGAATGGAATGGAATGCAATGGAATGGAATGGAATGGAATGGCATAGAATGGAATCAACCCGAATGGTATGGAATGGAATGGAATGGAATGGAATGGAATGGAATGGAATCAATCGGAATGGAATTGAATGGAATGGAATGCAATCAACCCGAATGAAATGGAATGGAATGGAATGGAATCAACACGAATGGAATGGAATTGAATGGAATGGAATGGAATGGAATGGAATGGAATCAACCCAAATGGAATGGAATGGAATGGAATGGAATGGAATGGAATGGAATGGAATGGAATGGAATGGAGTGGAATAAACCAGAATGGAATGGAATGGATCGGAATGGAAAGGAATGGAATGCAATGGAATGGAATGGAATGGAATCAACCCGAAAGGAAAAGAACGGAATGGAATGGAATGGAATGGAATGGAATGGAATGGAATCAACCCGAATGTAATGTAATGGAATGGAATGGAATGGAATCAACTGGAATGTAATGGAATGGAATGGAATGGAATGGAATGGAACGGAATCAACCTGAATGGAATGGAATGGAATGGAATGGAATGCAATCAACACGAAAGGAATGCAATGGAATGGAATCAAACGGAATGGAATGCAATGGAATGAAATGAAATGGAATGGAATCAACTGGAATGGAATGGAATCAACCCGAATGGAATGGAATGGAATGGTATGGAAAGGAATGGAATCAAACCAAATGGAATGGAATGGAATGGAATGGAATAGAATCAAACGGAATGGAATGGAATGGAGTGGAATAGAATGGAATCAACCCGAATGCACTGGAATGGAATGGAATGGAATGGAATGGAGTGGAATGGAATGGAATCAACACGAATGGAAAGAAAGGATTGGAATGGAATGGAATGGAATTGAAAGGAATGGATTGGAATCAACCTGAATGGAATGGAATGGAATGGAATCAACACGAATGGAATGGAATGGAATGGATTGGAATGGAATGGAATGGAATGAAATATACCCTAATGGAATGGAATGGAATGGAATGGAATGGAATGGAATGGAATGGAATCAACCCGAATGGAATGGAATGGAATGGAATGGAATGGAAACAACACAAATGGACTGGAATGGAATGGAATGGAATAAAATCAACCCGAATGGAATGGAATGGAATGGAAAGGAATGGCATGGAATCAACCCGAATGAAATGGAATGGAATGGATTGGAATGGAATGGAATGGAATGGAAAGGAATGGAATCAACCCGAATGGAATGGAATGTAAGGGAAAGGAATGGAATGGAATCAACCTGAATGAAATGGAACGGATTGGAATGGAATCAACCTGAATGTAATGGAATGGAATGGAGTGGAATAGGATGGAATCAACGCGAATGGAATGGAAAGCAATGGAAAGGAATGGAATGGAATGGAATGGAATGGAATGGAATGGAATGGAATGGAATCAACACGAATGGAATGGAATGGAATGGAATGGAAAGGAATGGAATCAAACCAAATGGAATGGAATGGAATGGAATGGAATGGAATCAAACGGAATGGAATGGAATTGTGTGGAATAGAATGGAATCAACCCGAATGCAATGCAATGGAACGGAATGGAATGGAATGGAATGGAATGCAATGGAGTGGAATAGATTGGAATCAACACGAATGGAAAGAATGGATTGGAATGGAATGGAATGGAATGGAAAGGAATGGAATGGAATCAACCTGAATGGAATGGAATGGAATGGAATCAACCCGAATGGAATGGAATGGAATGGATTGGAATGGAATGGAATGGAATGGAATCAACTCTAATGGAATGCAATGGAATGGAATGGAATGGAATGGAATGGAATGGAATCAACACAAATGGACTGGAATGGAATGGAAAGAATAGAATCAACCCGAATGGAATGGAATGGAATGGAATGGCATGGAATCAACCCGAGTGAAATGAAATGGAATGGATTGGAATGGAATGGAATGGAAAGGAATGGAATGGAATCAACCCGAGTGGAATGGAATGGAATGGAATGGAATGGATTGGAATGGAATGGAATGGAATGGAATCAACCCCAATGGAATGGAATGGAATGGAATGGAATGGAATGGAATGGAATGGAATCAACCCAAAAAGAATGGAATGGAATGAAATTGAATGGAATGGAATGGGAATCAACCCGAATGGAATGGAATGGATTGGAATGGATTGGAATGGAATCAACCTGAATGGAATGGAATGGAATGGAATGGAAGGGAATGGAATGGAGGGGAATTGAATCAACCCGAATGGAGTGAAATGGAATGGAATGGAATCAACACAAACGGAATGGAATGGACTGGAATGGAATGGAATGGAATGGAAAGGAATGGAATGGAATCAACCTGAATGGAATGGAATGGAATGGAATCAACCGGAATGGAATGGAATGGATTGGAATGGAATGGAATGGAATGGAATCAACCCTAATGGAATGGAAAGGAATGGAATGGAATGGAATGGAATGGAATGGAATGGAATGGAATGGAATCAACCCGAATGGAATGGAATGGAATGGAATGGAATGGAATGGAATGGAAACAGCACAAATGGACTGGAATGGAATGGAATGGAATAGAATCAACCCGAATGGAATGGAATGGAATGGAATGGAATGGAATGGAATGGAATCAACCAGAATGGAATGGAATGGAATGGAATGGATTGGAAGGGAATCAACATGAATGGAATGGAATGGAATGGAATGGAATGGAGTGGAATTGAATCAACCCGAATGGAATGGAATGGAATGGAATGGAATCAACCCAAATGGAATGGAATGGAATGAAATGGAACGGAATGGAATTAACCGGAATGGAATGGAATGGAATGGAATGGAATGGAATGGAATGGAATGAACCCGAATGGAAAGGAATGGAATGGAATGGAATGGCATGGAATGGAATCAACAGGAATGGCATGGAATGGAATGGAATGGAATGGAATGGAATGGAATGGAATCAACACAAATGGAATGGAATGCAATCAACACGAATGGAATGGGATGGAATGGAATGGAATGGAATGGAATAAACACGAATGGACTGGAATGGAATGGAATGGACTGCAATGGAATCAACCCGAAAGGAATGGAATGGAATGAAATGGAACGCAATGGAATCAACCGAAATGGAGTGGAATGGAATGACACGGAATCGAATGGAATAGAATCAAACAGAATGGAATGGAATGGAATGGAATAGAATGGAATCAACCCGAACGCAATGGAAAGGAATGGAATGGAATTGAATGGAATCAACCTGAACGCAATGGATAAATTGGAATGGAATGGAATGGAATGGAATGGAATGGAATGGAATGGAATAGAATCAACCCGAATGGAATGGAAAGGAATGGAATGGAATGGAATGGAATCAAGGCGAATGCAATGGAATGGAATGGAATGGAATAGATTGGAATGGAATGGAATGGAAAGGAACGGAATGGAATCAACGCGATTGGAATGGAATGGAATGGAATGGAATGGAATGGAATGGAATGGAATCCACTGGAATGGAATGGAATGAAATGGAATTGATTGGAAAGGAATGGAATGGAATGGAATCAACCGGAATGGAATGGAATGGAATGGAATGGAATCAACCGGAATGGAATGAAATGGAATGGAATGGACTGCAATGGAATCAACCCGAATGGAATGGAATGGAATGAAATGGAACGGAATGGAATCAACCGGAATGGAGTTAAATGGAATGGAATGCAATGGAATGGAATAGAATCAAACAGAACAGAATGGAATGGAGTGGAATAGAATGGAATCAACCAGAATGCAATGGAATGTACTGGAATGGAATGGAACGGAATGGATTGGAATGCAACGGAATCAACCCGAATGGAATGGAATTGAATGGATTGGAATGGAATGGAATGGTATGGAATAGAATCAACCCGAATGGAATGGAATGGAATGGAATGGAATGGAATGGAATGGAATCAACCAGAATGCAATGGAATGGAATGGAATGGAATGGAATGCAATGCAATGGAATGGAAAGGAATGGAATCAACCAGAATGTAATGTAATGGAATGGAATGGAATTGAATGGAATCAACTGGAATGTAATGTAATGGACTGGAATGGAATGGAATGGAATGGAACGGAATCAACACGGATGGAATGGAATTGAATGGAATGGAATGCAATCAACACGAATGGAATGGAATGGAATGGAATCAAACCGAATGGAATGCAATGGAATGAAATGGAATGGAATTGAATCAACTGGAATGGAATAGAATGGAATCGAATGCATTGGAATGGAATGGAATGGAACGGAATGCAATCAACCCGAATGGAATGGAATGGAATGGAATGAAATCAACCCGAAAGGAAAGGAATGGAATGAAATGGAATGGAATGGAATGGAATGGAATCAACACGAATGGAATGCAATGGAATGAAATGGAATGGAATGGAATCAACTGAAATGGAATGGAATGGAATCGAATGGATTTGAATGGAATGGAATGAAATGGAATGGAATGGAATGGAATGGAATGAAATGGAATGCAATGGAATGGAATGGCAGGTTATGGAATCAACCCGAGAGGTATGGAATGGAATGGAATGGAATGGAATGGAATCAACCCGAATGGAATGGAATGGAATGAAATGGAATGGAAGCGAATGGAATGGAATGGAAAGGAATCAACCCGAATGGAATGGAATGGAATGGAATGGAATGGCATAGAATGGAATCAACCCGAATGGTATGGAAAGGAATGGAATGGAATGGAATGGAATGGAATCAATCGGAATGGAATGAAATGGAATGGAATGGAATGGAATGGAATGGAATTAACCCGAATGAAATGGAATGGAATGGATTGGAATGGAATGGAATGGAATCAACACGAATGGAATGGAATGGATTGGAATGGAATGGAATGGAATGGAATCAAGGCGAATGCAATGGAATGGAATGGAATGGAATGGATTGGAATGGAATGGAATGGAAAGGAACGGAATGGAGTCAACCCGAGTGGAATGGAATGGCATGGAATGGAATGGAATGGAATGAAGGCGAATGCAATGGAATGGAATGGAATGGAATGGATTGGAATGGAATGGAATGGAAAGGAATGGAATGGAATCAACCCGAGTGGAAGGGAATGGCATGGAATGGAATGGAATGGAATCAATCCGAATGGAAAGGAATGGAATGGAAGGGAATGGAATGGAATCAACTGGAATGGAATGGAATGGAATGGAGTGGACTGCAATGGAATCAACCCGAATGGAATGGAATGGAATGAAATGGAACAGAATGGAATCAACCGGAATGGAGTTAAATGGAATTGAATAAAATGGAATGGAACAGAATAAAACGGAACAGAATGGAATGGAGTGGAATAGAATGGAATCAACCAGAATGCAATGGAATGTAATGGAATGGAATGGAACGGAATGGGTTGGAATGGAACGGAATCAACCCGAATGGAATGGAATTGAATGGATTGGAATGGAATGGAATGGTATGGAATAGAATCAACCCGAATGCAATGGAATGGAATGGAATGGAATGGAATGGAATGGAATGGAATGGAATGGAATGGAATTGAATGGAACGGAATGCAATGGAATGGAATGGAATCAACCCGAATGTAATGTAATGGAATGGAATGGAATGGAATGGAATGGAATCAACTGATATGTAATGGAATGGAATGGAATGGAATGGAATGGAACGGAATCAACCCGAATGGAATGGAATGGAAAGGAATGGAATGCAATCAACACGAATGGAATGGAATGGAATGGAATCAAACCGAATGGAATGCAATGGAATGAAATGGAATGGAATGGAATCAACTGGAATGGAATGGAATGGAATCGAATGGATTGGAATGGAATGGAAAGGAATGGAATGCAATCCACCCGAATGGAATGGAATGGAATGGAATGGAATGGAATGGAATGAAATCAACCCAAAAGGAATGGAATGGAATGAAATGGAATGGAATGGAATGGAATGGAATGGAATGGAATGGAATGGAATGGAATGGCAGATTATGGAATCCACCCGAGTGGTATGGAATGGAATGGAATGGAATGGAATGGAATCAACCCGAATGGAATGGAATGGAATGAAATGGAATGGAATGGAATGGAAAGGAATGGAATGGAAACAACACAAATGGACTGGAATGGAATGGAATGGAATAGAATCAACCCGAATGGAATGGAATGCAATGGAATGGAATGGAATGGAATGGCATAGAATGGAATCAACCCGAATGGTATGGAATGGAATGGAATGGAATGGAATGGAATGGAATGGAATGGAATCAATCGGAATGGAATTGAATGGAATGGAATGCAATCAACCCGAATGAAATGGAATGGAATGGAATGGAATCAACACGAATGGAATGGAATTGAATGGAATGGAATGGAATGGAATGGAATGGAATCAACCCAAATGGAATGGAATGGAATGGAATGGAATGGAATGGAATGGAATGGAATGGAATGGAATGGAGTGGAATAAACCAGAATGGAATGGAATGGATCGGAATGGAAAGGAATGGAATGCAATGGAATGGAATGGAATGGAATCAACCCGAAAGGAAAAGAACGGAATGGAATGGAATGGAATGGAATGGAATGGAATGGAATCAACCCGAATGTAATGTAATGGAATGGAATGGAATGGAATCAACTGGAATGTAATGGAATGGAATGGAATGGAATGGAATGGAACGGAATCAACCTGAATGGAATGGAATGGAATGGAATGGAATGCAATCAACACGAAAGGAATGCAATGGAATGGAATCAAACGGAATGGAATGCAATGGAATGAAATGAAATGGAATGGAATCAACTGGAATGGAATGGAATCAACCCGAATGGAATGGAATGGAATGGTATGGAAAGGAATGGAATCAAACCAAATGGAATGGAATGGAATGGAATGGAATAGAATCAAACGGAATGGAATGGAATGGAGTGGAATAGAATGGAATCAACCCGAATGCACTGGAATGGAATGGAATGGAATGGAATGGAGTGGAATGGAATGGAATCAACACGAATGGAAAGAAAGGATTGGAATGGAATGGAATGGAATTGAAAGGAATGGATTGGAATCAACCTGAATGGAATGGAATGGAATGGAATCAACACGAATGGAATGGAATGGAATGGATTGGAATGGAATGGAATGGAATGAAATATACCCTAATGGAATGGAATGGAATGGAATGGAATGGAATGGAATGGAATGGAATGGAATCAACCCGAATGGAATGGAATGGAATGGAATGGAATGGAAACAACACAAATGGACTGGAATGGAATGGAATGGAATAAAATCAACCCGAATGGAATGGAATGGAATGGAAAGGAATGGCATGGAATCAACCCGAATGAAATGGAATGGAATGGATTGGAATGGAATGGAATGGAAAGGAATGGAATCAACCCGAATGGAATGGAATGTAAGGGAAAGGAATGGAATGGAATCAACCTGAATGAAATGGAACGGATTGGAATGGAATCAACCTGAATGTAATGGAATGGAATGGAGTGGAATAGGATGGAATCAACGCGAATGGAATGGAAAGCAATGGAAAGGAATGGAATGGAATGGAATGGAATGGAATGGAATGGAATGGAATGGAATGGAATCAACACGAATGGAATGGAATGGAATGGAATGGAAAGGAATGGAATCAAACCAAATGGAATGGAATGGAATGGAATGGAATGGAATCAAACGGAATGGAATGGAATTGTGTGGAATAGAATGGAATCAACCCGAATGCAATGCAATGGAACGGAATGGAATGGAATGGAATGGAATGCAATGGAGTGGAATAGATTGGAATCAACACGAATGGAAAGAATGGATTGGAATGGAATGGAATGGAATGGAAAGGAATGGAATGGAATCAACCTGAATGGAATGGAATGGAATGGAATCAACCCGAATGGAATGGAATGGAATGGATTGGAATGGAATGGAATGGAATGGAATCAACTCTAATGGAATGCAATGGAATGGAATGGAATGGAATGGAATGGAATGGAATCAACACAAATGGACTGGAATGGAATGGAAAGAATAGAATCAACCCGAATGGAATGGAATGGAATGGAATGGCATGGAATCAACCCGAGTGAAATGAAATGGAATGGATTGGAATGGAATGGAATGGAAAGGAATGGAATGGAATCAACCCGAGTGGAATGGAATGGAATGGAATGGAATGGATTGGAATGGAATGGAATGGAATGGAATCAACCCCAATGGAATGGAATGGAATGGAATGGAATGGAATGGAATGGAATGGAATCAACCCAAAAAGAATGGAATGGAATGAAATTGAATGGAATGGAATGGGAATCAACCCGAATGGAATGGAATGGATTGGAATGGATTGGAATGGAATCAACCTGAATGGAATGGAATGGAATGGAATGGAAGGGAATGGAATGGAGGGGAATTGAATCAACCCGAATGGAGTGAAATGGAATGGAATGGAATCAACACAAACGGAATGGAATGGACTGGAATGGAATGGAATGGAATGGAAAGGAATGGAATGGAATCAACCTGAATGGAATGGAATGGAATGGAATCAACCGGAATGGAATGGAATGGATTGGAATGGAATGGAATGGAATGGAATCAACCCTAATGGAATGGAAAGGAATGGAATGGAATGGAATGGAATGGAATGGAATGGAATCAACCCGAATGGAATGGAATGGAATGGAATGGAATGGAATGGAATGGAAACAGCACAAATGGACTGGAATGGAATGGAATGGAATAGAATCAACCCGAATGGAATGGAATGGAATGGAATGGAATGGAATGGAATGGAATCAACCAGAATGGAATGGAATGGAATGGAATGGATTGGAAGGGAATCAACATGAATGGAATGGAATGGAATGGAATGGAATGGAGTGGAATTGAATCAACCCGAATGGAATGGAATGGAATGGAATGGAATCAACCCAAATGGCATGGAATGGAATGAAATGGAACGGAATGGAATTAACCGGAATGGAATGGAATGGAATGGAATGGACCCGAATGGAAAGGAATGGAATGGAATGGAATGGCATGGAATGGAATCAACAGGAATGGCATGGAATGGAATGGAATGGAATGGAATGGAATCAACACAAATGGAATGGAATGCAATCAACACGAATGGAATGGGATGGAATGGAATGGAATGGAATGGAATAAACACGAATGGACTGGAATGGAATGGAATGGACTGCAATGGAATCAACCCGAAAGGAATGGAATGGAATGAAATGGAACGCAATGGAATCAACCGAAATGGAGTGGAATGGAATGACACGGAATCGAATGGAATAGAATCAAACAGAATGCAATGGAATGGAATGGAATAGAATGGAATCAACCCGAACACAATGGAAAGGAATGGAATGGAATTGAATGGAATCAACCTGAACGCAATGGATAAATTGGAATGGAATGGAATGGAATGGAATGGAATGGAATGGAATGGAATAGAATCAACCCGAATGGAATGGAAAGGAATGGAATGGAATGGAATGGAATCAAGGCGAATGCAATGGAATGGAATGGAATGGAATAGATTGGAATGGAATGGAATGGAAAGGAACGGAATGGAATCAACGCGAATGGAATGGAATGGAATGGAATGGAATGGAATGGAATGGAATGGAATCCACTGGAATGGAATGGAATGAAATGGAATTGATTGGAATGGAATGGAATGGAATGGAATCAACCGGAATGGAATGGAATGGAATGGAATGGAATCAACCGGAATGGAATGGAATGGAATGGAATGGACTGCAATGGAATCAACCCGAATGGAATGGAATGGAATGAAATGGAACGGAATGGAATCAACCGGAATGGAGTTAAATGGAATGGAATGCAATGGAATGGAATAGAATCAAACAGAACAGAATGAAATGGAGTGGAATAGAATGGAATCAACCAGAATGCAATGGAATGTACTGGAATGGAATGGAACGGAATGGATTGGAATGCAACGGAATCAACCCGAATGGAATGGAATTGAATGGATTGGAATGGAATGGAATGGTATGGAATAGAATCAACCCGAATGGAATGGAATGGAATGGAATGGAATCAACCAGAATGCAATGGAATGGAATGGAATGGAATGGAATGCAATGCAATGGAATGGAAAGGAATGGAATCAACCAGAATGTAATGTAATGGAATGGAATGGAATTGAATGGAATCAACTGGAATGTAATGTAATGGACTGGAATGGAATGGAATGGAATGGAACGGAATCAACCCGGATGGAATGGAATTGAATGGAATGGAATGCAATCAACACGAATGGAATGGAATGGAATGGAATCAAACCGAATGGAATGCAATGGAATGAAATGGAATGGAATTGAATCAACTGGAATGGAATAGAATGGAATCGAATGCATTGGAATGGAATGGAATGGAACGGAATGCAATCAACCCGAATGGAATGGAATGGAATGGAATGAAATCAACCCGAAAGGAAAGGAATGGAATGAAATGGAATGGAATGGAATGGAATGGAATCAACACGAATGGAATGCAATGGAATGAAATGGAATGGAATGGAATCAACTGAAATGGAATGGAATGGAATCGAATGGATTTGAATGGAATGGAATGAAATGGAATGGAATGGAATGGAATGGAATGAAATTTAATGCAATGGAATGGAATGGCAGGTTATGGAATCAACCCGAGTGGTATGGAATGGAATGGAATGGAATGGAATGGAATCAACCCGAATGGAATGGAATGGAATGAAATGGAATGGAAGCGAATGGAATGGAATGGAAAGGAATCAACCCGAATGGAATGGAATGGAATGGAATGGAATGGCATAGAATGGAATCAACCCGAATGGTATGGAAAGGAATGGAATGGAATGGAATGGAATGGAATCAATCGGAATGGAATGAAATGGAATGGAATGGAATGGAATGGAATGGAATTAACCCGAATGAAATGGAATGGAATGGATTGGAATGGAATGGAATGGAATCAACACGAATGGAATGGAATGGATTGGAATGGAATGGAATGGAATGGAATCAAGGCGAATGCAATGGAATGGAATGGAATGGAATGGATTGGAATGGAATGGAATGGAAAGGAACGGAATGGAGTCAACCCGAGTGGAATGGAATGGCATGGAATGGAATGGAATGGAATCAAGGCGAATGCAATGGAATGGAATGGAATGGAATGGATTGGAATGAAATGGAATGGAAAGGAATGGAATGGAATCAACCCGAGTGGAAGGGAATGGCATGGAATGGAATGGAATGGAATCAATCCGAATGGAAAGGAATGGAATGGAATGGAATGGAATGGAATCAACTGGAATGGAATGGAATGGAATGAAATGGAACAGAATGGAATCAACCGGAATGGAGTTAAATGGAATTGAATACAATGGAATGGAATAGAATAAAACGGAACAGAATGGAATGGAGTGGAATAGAATGGAATCAACCAGAATGCAATGGAATGTAATGGAATGGAATGGAACGGAATGGGTTGGAATGGAACGGAATCAACACGAATGGAATGGAATTGAATGGATTGGAATGGAATGGAATGGTATGGAATAGAATCAACCCGAATGCAATGGAATGGAATGGAATGGAATGGAATGGAATGGAATGGAATGGAATGGAATGGAATGGAATTGAATGGAACGGAATGGAATGGAATGGAATGGAATCAACCCGAATGTAATGTAATGGAATGGAATGGAATGGAATGGAATCAACTGATATGTAATGGAATGGAATGGAATGGAATGGAATGGAACGGAATCAACCCGAATGGAATGGAATGGAAAGGAATGGAATGCAATCAACACGAATGGAATGGAATGGAATGGAATCAAACCGAATGGAATGCAATGGAATGAAATGGAATGGAATGGAATCAACTGGAATGGAATGGAATGGAATCGAATGGATTGGAATGGAATGGAAAGGAATGGAATGCAATCCACCCGAATGGAATGGAATGGAATGGAATGGAATGGAATGGAATGAAATCAACCCAAAAGGAATGGAATGGAATGGAATGGAATGGAATGGAATGGAATGGAATGGAATGGAATGGAATGGAATGGAATGGCAGATTATGGAATCCACCCGAGTGGTATGGAATGGAATGGAATGGAATGGAATGGAATCAACCCGAATGGAATGGAATGGAATGAAATGGAATGGAATGGAATGGAATGGAATGGAATGGAATGGAAAGGAATCAACCCGAATGGAATGGAATGCAATGGAATGGAATGGAATGGAATGGCATAGAATGGAATCAACCCGAATGGTATGGAATGGAATGGAATGGAATGGAATGGAATGGAATGGAATCAATCGGAATGGAATTGAATGGAATGGAATGCAATCAACCCGAATGAAATGGAATGGAATGGAATGGAATCAACACGAATGGAATGGAATTGAATGGAATGGAATGGAATGGAATGGAATGGAATGGAATGGAATCAACCCAAATGGAATGGAATGGAATGGAATGGAATGGAATGGAATGGAATGGAATGGAATGGAATGGAGTGGAATAAACCCGAATGGAATGGAATGGATCGGAATGGAAAGGAATGGAATGCAATGGAATGGAATGGAATGGAATCAACCCGAAAGGAAAAGAACGGAATGGAATGGAATGGAATGGAATGGAATGGAATGGAATCAACCCGAATGTAATGTAATGGAATGGAATGGAATGGAATCAACTGGAATGTAATGGAATGGAATGGAATGGAATGGAATGGAATCAACCTGAATGGAATGGAATGGAATGGAATGGAATGCAATCAACACGAAAGGAATGCAATGGAATGGAATCAAACGGAATGGAATGCAATGGAATGAAATGAAATGGAATGGAATCAACTGGAATGGAATGGAATCAACCCGAATGGAATGGAATGGAATGGTATGGAAAGGAATGGAATCAAACCAAATGGAATGGAATGGAATGGAATGGAATAAAATCAAACGGAATGGAATGGAATGGAGTGGAATAGAATGGAATCAACCCGAATGCACTGGAAAGGAATGGAATGGAATGGAATGGAGTGGAATGGAATGGAATCAACACGAATGGAAAGAAAGGATGGGAATGGAATGGAATGGAATTGAAAGGAATGGATTGGAATCAACCTGAATGGAATGGAATGGAATGGAATCAACACGAATGGAATGGAATGGATTCGAATGGAATGGAATGGAATGGAATCAACTCTAATGCAATGGAATGGAGTCGAATGGAATGGAATCAACACAATTGGACTGGAATGGAATGGAAAGGAATAGAATCAACCCGAATGGAATGGAATGGAATGGAATGGAATGGCATGGAATCAACCCGAATGAAATGAAATGGAATGGAGTGGAATGGAATGGAATGGAAAGGAATGGAATGGAATCAACCCGAGTGGAATGGAATGGAATGGAATGGAATGGAATGGAATGGAATAGAATGGAATGGATTGGAATGGAATAGAATGGAATGTAATCCACCCCAGTGGAATGGAATGGAATGGAATGGAATGGAATGGAATGGAATGGAATGGAATGGAATCAACCCAAAAGGAATGGAATGGAATGAAATGGAATGGAATGGAGTGGAATCAACCCGAATGGAATGGAATGGAGTGGAATGGATTGGAATGGAATCAACCTGAATGGAATGGAATGGAATGGAATGGAATGGAATGGAATGGAGGGGAATTTAATCAACCCGAATGGAGTGAAATGGAATGGAATGGAATCAACACGAATGGAATGGAATGGATTGGAATGGAATGGAATGGAATGGAAAGGAATGGAATGGAATCAGCCTGAATGGAATGGAATGGAATGGAATCAACCCGAATGGAATGGAATGGAATGGATTGGAATGGAATGGAATGGAATGAAATCAACCCTAATGGAATGGAATGGAATGGAATGGAATGGAATGGAATGGAATGGAATCAACCCGAATGGAATGGAATGGAATGGAATGGAATGGAATGGAATGGAATCCACTGGAATGGAATGGAATGAAATGGAATTGATTGGAATGCAATGGATTGTAATGGAATCAACTGGAAAGGAATGGAATGGAATGGAATGGAATGGAATCAACTGGAAGGGAATGGATTGGAATGGAGTGGACTGCAATGCAATCAACCCGAAAGGAATGGAATGGAATGAAATGGAACGGAATGGAATCAACCGGAATGGAGTTAAATGGAATGGAATGCAATGGAATGGAATAGAATAAAACAGAACAGAATGGAATGGAGTGGAATAGAATGGAATCAACCAGAATGCAATGGAATGTAATGGAATGGAATGTAACGGAATGGATTGGAATGGAACGGAATCAACCCGAATGGAATGGAATTGAACGGATTGGAATGGAATGGAATGGTATGGAATAGAATCAACCCGAATGCAATGGAATGGAATGGAATGGAATGGAATGGAATGGAATGGAATTGAATGGAACGGAATGGAATGGAATGGAATGGAATCAACCCGAATGGAATGGAATGGAATCAACCCGAATGTAATGTAATGGAATGGAATGGAATGGAATCAACTGATATGTAGTGGAATGGAATGGAATGGAATGGAATGGAATGGAATCAACCCGAATGGAATGGAATGGAATGGAATCAACTGATATGTAGTGGAATGGAATGGAATGGAATGGAATGGAATGGAATCAACCCGAATGGAATGGAATGGAATGGAATGGAATGCAATCAACACGAATGGAATGAAATGGAATGGAATCAAACCGAATGGAATGCAATGGAATGAAATGGAATGGAATGGAATCAACTGGAATGGAATGGAATGGAATCGAATGAATTGGAATGGAATGGAATGGAATGGAATGCAATCAACCCGAATGGATTGGAATGGAATGGAATGGAATGGAATGGAATGGAATGAAATCAACCCAAAAGGAATGGAATGGAATGAAATGGAATGGAATGGAATGGAATGGAATGGAAAGGAATGGCAGGTTATGGAATCAACACGAGTGGTATGGAATGGAATGGAATGGAATGGAATGGAATGGAATCAACCCGAATGGAATGGAATGAAATAGAATGGAATGGAATGGAATGGAATGGAATGGAATGGAATGGAAAGGAATCAACCCGAATGGAATGGAATGCAATGGAATGGAATGGAATGGAATGGCATAGAATGGAATCAACCCGAATGGTATGGAATGGAATGGAATGGAATGGAATGGAATGGAATGGAATGGAATCAATCGGAATGGAATGGAATGGAATCAACCCGAATGAAATGGAATGGAATGGAATGGAATCAACACGGATGGAATGGAATGGAATGCAATGGAATGGAATGGAATGGAATGGAATGGAATGGAATCAACACAATGGAATGGAATGGAATGGAATGGAATGGAATGGAATGGAATGGAGTGGAATAAACCCGAATGGAATGGAATGGAACGGAATGGAAAGTAATGGAATGCAATGGAATGGAATGGAATGGAATCAACCCGAAAGGAAAAGAATGGAATGGAATGGAATGGAATGGAATGGAATGGAATCAAACCGAATGTAATGTAATGGAATGGAATGGAATGGAATCAACTGGAATGTAATGGAATGGAATGGAATGGAATGGAATGGAACGGAATCAACCTGAATGGAATGGAATGGAATGGAATGGAATGGAATGGAATCCACTGGAATGGAATGGAATGAAATGGAATTGATTGGAATGCCATGGAATGTAATGGAATCAACTGGAAAGGAATGGAATGGAATGGAATGGAATGGAATCAACTGGAAGGGAATGGAATGGAATGGAGTGGACTGCAATGCAATCAACCCGAAAGGAATGGAATGGAATGAAATGGAACGGAATGGAATCAACCGGAATGGAGTTAAATGGAATGGAATGCAATGGAATGGAATAGAATAAAACAGAACAGAATGGAATGGAGTGGAATAGAATGGAATCAACCAGAATGCAATGGAATGTAATGGAATGGAATGTAACGGAATGGATTGGAATGGAACGGAATCAACCCGAATGGAATGGAATTGAACGGATTGGAATGGAATGGAATGGTATGGAATAGAATCAACCCGAATGCAATGGAATGGAATGGAATGGAATGGAATGGAATGGAATGGAATTGAATGGAGCGGAATGGAATGGAATGGAATGGAATCAACCCGAATGTAATGTAATGTAATGGAATGGAATGGAATCAACTGATATGTAATGGAATGGAATGGAATGGAATGGAATGGAATGGAATCAACACGAATGGAATGGAATGGAATGGAATGGAATGCAATCAACACGAATGGAATGGAATGGAATGGAATCAAACCGAATGGAATGCAATGGAATGAAATGGAATGGAATGGAATCAACTGGAATGGAATGGAATGGAATCGAATGGATTGGAATGGAATGGAATGGAATGGAATGCAATCAACCCGAATGGAATGGAATGGAATGGAATGGAATGGAATGGAATGAAATCAACCCAAAAGGAATGGAATGGAATGAAATGGAATGGAATGGAATGGAATGGAATGGAATGGAAAGGAATGGCAGGTTATGGAATCAACACGAGTGGTATGGAATGGAATGGAATGGAATGGAATGGAATGGAATCAACCCGAATGGAATGGAATGAAATAGAATGGAATGGAATGGAATGGAATGGAATGGAATGGAAAGGAATCAACCCGAATGGAATGGAATGCAATGCAATGGAATGGAATGGAATGGCATAGAATGGAATCAACCCGAATTGTATGGAATGGAATGGAATGGAATGGAATGGAATGGAATGGAATCAATCGGAATGGAATGGAATGGAATGGAATGGAATGGAATCAACCCGAATGAAATGGAATGGAATGGAATGGAATCAACACGGATGGAATGGAATGGAATGGAATGGAATGGAATGGAATGGAATGGAATCAACACAATGGAATGGAATGGAATGGAATGGAATGGAATGGAATGGAATGGAATGGAATGGAATCAACACAATGGAATGGAATGGAATGGAATGGAATGGAATGGAATGGAATGGAGTGGAATAAACCCGAATGGAATGGAATGGAACGGAATGGAAAGGAATGGAATGCAATGGAATGGAATGGAATGGAATCAACCCGAAAGGAAAAGAATGGAATGGAATGGAATGGAATGGAATGGAATGGAATGGAATCAAACCGAATGTAATGTAATGGAATGGAATGGAATGGAATCAACTGGAATGTAATGGAATGGATTGGAATGGAATGGAATGGAACGGAATCAACCTGAATGGAATGGAATGGAATGGAATGGAATGGAATGGAATGGAATCCACTGGAATGGAATGGAATGAAATGGAATTGATTGGAATGCAATGGAATGTAATGGAATCAACTGGAAAGGAATGGAATGGAATGGAATGGAATGGAATCAACTGGAAGGGAATGGAATGGAATGGAGTGGACTGCAATGCAATCAACCCGAAAGGAATGGAATGGAATGAAATGGAACGGAATGGAATCAACCGGAATGGAGTTAAATGGAATGGAATGCAATGGAATGGAATAGAATAAAACAGAACAGAATGGAATGGAGTGGAATAGAATGGAATCAACCAGAATGCAATGGAATGTAATGGAATGGAATGTAACGGAATGGATTGGAATGGAACGGAATCAACCCGAATGGAATGGAATTGAACGGATTGGAATGGAATGGAATGGTATGGAATAGAATCAACCCGAATGCAATGGAATGGAATGGAATGGAATGGAATGGAATGGAATGGAATTGAATGGAGCGGAATGGAATGGAATGGAATGGAATCAACCCGAATGTAATGTAATGTAATGTAATGGAATGGAATCAACTGATATGTAATGGAATGGAATGGAATGGAATGGAATGGAATCAACACGAATGGAATGGAATGGAATGGAATGGAATGCAATCAACACGAATGGAATGGAATGGAATGGAATCAAACCGAATGGAATGCAATGGAATGAAATGGAATGGAATGGAATCAACTGGAATGGAATGGAATGGAATCGAATGGATTGGAATGGAATGGAATGGAATGGAATGCAATCAACCCGAATGGAATGGACTGGAATGGAATGGAATGGAATGGAATGGAATGAAATCAACCCAAAAGGAATGGAATGGAATGAAATGGAATGGAATGGAATGGAATGGAATGGAATGGAAAGGAATGGCAGGTTATGGAATCAACACGAGTGGTATGGAATGGAATGGAATGGAATGGAATGGAATGGAATCAACCCGAATGGAATGGAATGAAATAGAATGGAATGGAATGGAATGGAATGGAATGGAATGGAAAGGAATCAACCCGAATGGAATGGAATGCAATGCAATGGAATGGAATGGAATGGCATAGAATGGAATCAACCCGAATGGTATGGAATGGAATGGAATGGAATGGAATGGAATGGAATGGAATGGAATCAATCGGAATGGAATGGAATGGAATGGAATGGAATGGAATCAACCCGAATGAAATGGAATGGAATGGAATGGAATCAACACGGATGGAATGGAATGGAATGGAATGGAATGGAATGGAATGGAATCAACACAATGGAATGGAATGGAATGGAATGGAATGGAATGGAATGGAATGGAGTGGAATAAACCCGAATGGAATGGAATGGAACGGAATGGAAAGGAATGGAATGCAATGGAATGGAATGGAATGGAATCAACCCGAAAGGAAAAGAATGGAATGGAATGGAATGGAATGGAATGGAATGGAATGGAATCAAACCGAATGTAATGTAATGGAATGGAATGGAATGGAATCAACTGGAATGTAATGGAATGGAATGGAATGGAATGGAATGGAACGGAATCAACCTGAATGGAATGGAATGGAATGGAATGGAATGCAATCAACACGAAAGGAATGGAATGGAATGGAATCAAACGGAATGGAATGCAATGGAATGAAATGAAATGGAATGGAATCAAATGGAATGGAATGGAATGGAATGGAATCAACCCGAATGGAATGGAATGGAATGGAATGGAAACGAATGGAATCAAACAAAATGGAATGGAATGGAATGGAATAGAATCAAACGGAATGGAATGGAATGGAGTGGAATAGAATGGAATCAACCCGAATACAATGGAATGGAATGGAATGGAATGGAATGGAATGGAATGGAATGGAGTGGAATGGAATGGAATCAACACGAATGGAAAGAAAGGAATGGAATGGAATGGAATGGAATTGAAAGGAATGGATTGGAATCAACCTGAATGGAATGGAATGGAATGGAATCAACACGAATGGAATGGAATGGATTCGAATGGAATGGAATGGAATGGAATCAACTCTAATGGAATGGAATGGAGTCGAATGGAATGGAATAAACACAAATGAACTGGAATGGAATGGAAAGGAATAGAATCAACCCGAATGGAATGGAATGGAATGGAATGGAATGGCATGGAATCAACCCGAATGAAATGAAATGGAATGGAGTGGAATGGAATGGAATGGAAAGGAATGGAATGGAATCAACCCGAGTGGAATGGAATGGAATGGAATAGAATGGAATGGATTGGAATGGAATGGAATGGAATGTAACCCACCCCAATGGAATGGAATGGAATGGAATGGAATGGAATGGAATGGAATGGAATGGAATCAACCCAAAAGGAATGGAATGGAATGGAATGGAATGGAATGGAATGGAATGGAATCAACCCAAAAGGAATGGAATGGAATGAAATGGAATGGAATGGAGTGGAATCAACCCGAATGGAATGGAATGGAGTGGAATGGATTGGAAAGGAATCAGCCATAATGGATAGGAATGGAATGGAATGGAATGGAATGGAGGGGAATTGAATCAACACGAATGGAGTGAAATGGAATGGAATGGAATCAACACGAATGGAATGGAATGGATTGGAATGGAATGGAATGGAATGGAAAGGAATGGAATGGAATCAACCTGAATGGAATGGAATGGAATGGAATCAACCCGAATGGAATGGAATGGAATGGATTGGAATGGAATGGAATGGAATGAAATCAACCCTAATGGAATGGAATGGAATGGAATGAAATGGAATGGAATGGAATGGAATGGAATCAACCCGAATGAAATGGAATGGAATGGAATGGAATGGAATGGAATGGAATGGAATGGAATGGAATGGAATCCACTGGAATGGAATGCAATGAAATGGAATTGATTGGAATGCAATGGAATGTAATGGAATCAACTGGAAAGGAATGGAATGGAATGGAATGGAATGGAATCAACTGGAATGGAATGGAATGGAATGGAGTGGACTGCAATGGAATCAACCCGAATGGAATGGAATGGAATGAAATGGAACGGAATGGAATCAACCGGAATGGAGTTAAATGGAATGGAATGCAATGGAATGGAATAGAATAAAACAGAACAGAATGGAATGGAGTGGAATAGAATGGAATCAACCAGAATGCAATGGAATGTAATGGAATGGAATGGAACGGAATGGATTGGAATGGAACGGAATCAACCCGAAAGGAATGGAATTGAATGGATTGGAATGGAATGGAATGGTATGGAATAGAATCAACCCGAATGCAATGGAATGGAATGGAATGGAATGGAATGGAATGGAATGGAATGGAATGGAATGGAATGGAATTGAATGGAACGGAATGGAATGGAATGAAATGGAATCAACCCGAATGTAATGGAATGGAATGGAATGGAATGGAATCAACTGATATGTAATGGAATGGAATGGAATGGAATGGAATGGAACGGAATCAACCCGAATGGAATGGAATGGAATGGAATGGAATGCAATCAACACGAATGGAATGGAATGGAATGGAATCAAACCGAATGGAATGCAATGGAATGAAACGGAATGGAATGGAATCAACTGGAATGGAATGGAATGGAATCAACCCGAATGGAATGGAATGGAATGGAATGGAATGGAATGGAATGAAATCAACCCAAAAGGAATGGAATGGAATGAAATGGAATGGAATGGAATGGAATGGAATGGAATGGCAGGTTATGGAATCAACCCGAGTGGTATGGAATGGAATGGAATGGAATGGAATGGAATGAACCCGAATGGAATGGAATGGAATGGAATGGAATGGAATGGAATGGAAAGGAATGGAATGGAAACAACACAAATGGACTGGAATGGAATGGAATGGAATAGAATCAACCCGAATGGAATGGAATGGAATGGAATGGAATGGCATGGAATCAACCCGAATGAAATGGAATGGAATGGATTGGAATGGAATGGAATGGAAAGGAATGGAATGGAATCAACACGAGTGGAATGAAAAGGAATGGAATGGAATGGAATGGATTGGAATGGAATGGAATGGAATGGAATCAACCCCAATGGAATGGAATGGAATGGAATGGAATGGAATGGAATGGAATGGAATGGACTCAACCCAAAAGAAATGGAATGGAATGGAATGGAATGGAATGGAATGGAATGGAATCAACCATAATGGAATGGAATGGATTGGAATGGATTGGAAGGGAATCAACATGAATGGAATGGAATGGAATGGAATGGAGTTGAATTGAATCAACCCGAATGGAATGGAATGGAATGGAATGGAATCAACCCAAATGGCATGGAATGGAATGAAATGGAACGGAATGGAATTAACCGGAATGGAATGGAATGGAATGGAATGGAATGGAATGGAATGGAATGGAATGCAATCAACACGAATGGAATGGAATGGAATGGAATCAAACCGAATGGAATGCAATGGAATGAAATGGAATGGAATGGAATCAACTGGAATGGAATGGAATGGAATCGAATGGATTGCAATGGAATGGAATGGAATGGAATGCAATCAACCCGAATGGAATGGAATGGAATGGAATGGAATGGAATGGAATGGAATGGAATGAAATCAACCCAAAAGGAATGGAATGGAATGAAATGGAATGGAATGGAATGGAATGGAATGGAAAGGAATGGCAGGTTATGGAATCAACACGACTGGTATGGAATGGAATGGAATGGAATGGAATGGAATGGAATCAACCCGAATGGAATGGAATGAAATAGAATGGAATGGAATGGAATGGAATGGAATGGAATGGAAAGGAATCAACCCGAATGGAATGGAATGCAATGGAATGGAATGGAATGGAATGGCATAGAATGGAATCAACCCGAATGGTATGGAATGGAATGGAATGGAATGGAATGGAATGGAATGGAAGGGAATGGAATGGAATGGAATGGAATGGAATCAATCGGAATGGAATGGAATGGAATGGAATGGAATCAACCCGAATGAAATGGAATGGAATGGAATGGAATCAACACGGATGGAATGGAATGGAATGGAATGGAATGGAATGGAATGGAATCAACACAATGGAATGGAATGGAATGGAATGGAATGGAATGGAGTGGAATAAACCCGAATGGAATGGAATGGAACGGAATGGAAAGGAATGGAATGCAATGGAATGGAATGGAATGGAATCAACACGAAAGGAAAAGAATGGAATGGAATGGAATGGAATGGAATGGAATGGAATCAAACCGAATGTAATGTAATGGAATGGAATGGAATGGAATCAACTGGAATGTAATGTAATGGAATGGAATGGAATGGAATGGAACGGAATCAACCTGAATGGAATGGAATGGAATGGAATGGAATGGAATGGAATGGAATCCACTGGAATGGAATGGAATGAAATGGAATTGATTGGAATGCAATGGAATGTAATGGAATCAACTGGAAAGGAATGGAATGGAATGGAATGGAATGGAATCAACCTGAATGGAATGGAATGGAAGGGAATCAACCGGAATGGAACGGAATGGATTGGAATGGAATGGAATGGAATGGAATCAACCCTAATGGAATGGAAAGGAATGGAATGGAATGGAATGGAATGGAATGGAATGGAATGGAATGAACCCGAATGGAAAGGAATGGAATGGAATGGAATGGAATGGAATGGAATGGAAAGGAATGGAATGGAAACAACACAAATGGACTGGACTGGAATGGAATGGAATAGAATCAACCCGAATGGAATGGAATGGAATGGAATGGAATGGCATGGAATCAACCCGAATGAAATGGAATGGAATGGATTGGAATGGAATGGAATGGAAAAGAATGGAATGGAATCAACACGAGTGGAATGAAAAGGAATGGAATGGAATGGAATGGATTGGAATGGAATGGAATGGAATGGAATCAACCCCAATGGAATGGAATGGAATGGAATGGAATGGAATCAACCCAAAAGAAATGGAATGGAATGGAATGGAATGGAATGGAATGGAATGGAATCAACCATAATGGAATGGAATGGATTGGAATGGATTGGAAGGGAATCAACATGAATGGAATGGAATGGAATGGAGTGGAATTGAATCAACCCGAATGGAATGGAATGGAATGGAATGGAATCAACCCAAATGGCATGGAATGGAATGAAATGGAACGGAATGGAATTAACCGGAATGGAATGGAATGGAATGGAATGGAATGGAATGCAATCAACACGAATGGAATGGAATGGAATGGAATCAAACCGAATGGAATGCAATGGAATGAAATGGAATGGAATGGAATCAACTGGAATGGAATGGAATGGAATCGAATGGATTGGAATGGAAGGGAATGGAATGGAATGCAATCAACCCGAATGGAATGGAATGGAATGGAATGGAATGGAATGGAATGAAATCAACCCAAAAGGAATGGAATGGAATGAAATGGAATGGAATGGAATGGAAAGGAATGGAAAGGAATGGCAGGTTATGGAATCAACACGACTGGTATGGAATGGAATGGAATGGAATGGAATGGAATGGAATCAACCCGAATGGAATGGAATGAAATAGAATGGAATGGAATGGAATGGAATGGAATGGAATGGAATGGAAAGGAATCAACCCGAATGGAATGGAATGCAATGGAAAGGAATGGAATGGAATGGCATAGAATGGAATCAACCCGAATGGAATGGAATGGAATGGAATGGAATGGAATGGAATGGAATGGAATGGAATGGAATCAATCGGAATGGAATGGAATGGAATGGAATGGAATCAACCCGAATGAAATGGAATGGAATGGAATGGAATCAACACGGATGGAATGGAATGGAATGGAATGGAATGGAATGGAATGGAATGGAATGGAATGGAATCAACACAATGGAATGGAATGGAATGGAATGGAATGCAATGGAATGGAATGGAGTGGAATAAACCCGAATGGAATGGAATGGAACGGAATGGAAAGGAATGGAATGCAATGGAATGGAGTGGAATGGAATCAACCCGAAAGGAAAAGAATGGAATGGAATGGAATGGAATGGAATGGAATCAAACCGAATGTAATGGAATGGAATGGAATGGAATGGAATCAACTGGAATGTAATGGAATGGAATGGAATGGAACGGAATCAACCTGAATGGAATGGAATGGAATGGAATGGAATGGAATGGAATCCACTGGAATGGAATGGAATGAAATGGAATTGATTGGAATGCAATGGAATGTAATGGAATCAACTGGAAAGGAATGGAATGGAATGGAATGGAATGGAATCAACTGGAAGGGAATGGAATGGAATGGAGTGGACTGCAATGCAATCAACCCGAAAGGAATGGAATGGAATGAAATGGAACGGAATGGAATCAACCGGAATGGAGTTAAATGGAATGGAATGCAATGGAATGGAATAGAATAAAACAGAACAGAATGGAATGGAGTGGAATAGAATGGAATCAACCAGAATGCAATGGAATGTAATGGAATGGAATGGAACGGAATGGATTGGAATGGAACGGAATCAACCCGAATGGAATGGAATTGAACGGATTGGAATGGAATGGAATGGTATGGAATAGAATCAACCCGAATGCAATGGAATGGAATGGAATGGAATGGAATGGAATGGAATGGAATGGAATGGAACGGAATGGAATGGAATGGAATGGAATCAACCCGAATGTAATGTAATGGAATGGAATGGAATGGAATCAACTGATATGTAATGGAATGGAATGGAATGGAATGGAATGGAATGGAATGGAATGGAATCAACCCGAATGGAATGGAATGGAATGGAATGGAATGCAATCAACACGAATGGAATGGAATGGAATGGAATCAAACCGAATGGAATGCAATGGAATGAAATGGAATGGAATGGAATCAACTGGAATGGAATGGAATGGAATCGAATGGATTGGAATGGAATGGAATGGAATGGAATGCAATCAACCCGAATGGAATGGAATGGAATGGAATGGAAGGGAATGGAATGAAATCAACCCAAAAGGAATGGAATGGAATGGAATGGAAAGGAATGGCAGGTTATGGAATCAACACGAGTGGTATGCAATGGAATGGAATGGAATGGAATGGAATGGAATGGCATAGAATGGAATCAACCCGAATGGTATGGAAAGGAATGGAATGGAATGGAATGGAATGGAATCAATCGGAATGGAATGAAATGGAATGGAATGGAATGGAATGGAATTAACCCGAATGAAATGGAATGGAATGGATTGGAATGGAATGGAATGGAATCAACACGAATGGAATGGAATGGATTGGAATGGAATGGAATGGAATGGAATCAACTCTAATGGAATGGAATGGAGTCGAATGGAATGGAATCAACACAAATGGACTGGAATGGAATGGAAAGGAATAGAATTAACCCGAATGGAATGGAATGTAATGTAATGGAATGGAATGGGATGGAATCAACCCGAATGAAATGAAATGGAATGGAGTGGAATGGAATGGAATGGAAAGGAATGACATGGAATCAACCCGAGTGGAATGGAATGGAATGGAATGGAATGGAATAGAATGGAATGGATTGGAATGGAATGGAATGGAATGTAAACAACCCCAATGGAATGGAATGGAAGGGAATGGAATGGAATGGAATGGAATCAACCCAAAAGGAATGGAATGGAATGAAATGGAATGGAATGGAGTGGAATCAACCCGAATGGAATGGAATGGAGTGGAATCAACCCGAATGGAATGGAATGGAGTGGAATGGATTGGAATGGAATCAACCTGAATGGAATGGAATGGAATGGAATGGAATGGAGGGGAATTGAATCAACCCGAATGGCGTGAAATGGAATGGAATGGAATCAACCCGAATGGAATGGAATGGAATGGATTGGAATGGAATGGAATGGAATGAAATAAACCCTAATGGAATGGAATGGAATGGAATGGAATGGAATGGAATGGAATCAACCCGAATGGAATGGAATGGAATGGAATGGAATGGAAACAACACAAATGGACTGGAATGGAATGGAATGGAATAAAATCAACCCGAATGGAATGGAATGGAATGGAAAGGAATGGCATGGAATCAACCCGAATGAAATGGAATGGAATGGATTGGAATGGAATGGAATGGAATGGAAAGGAATGGAATCAACCCGAATGGAATGGAATGTAAGGGAAAGGAATGGAATGGAATCAACCTGAATGAAATGGAGCGGATTGGAATGGAATCAACCTGAATGTAATGGAATGGAATGGAGTGGAATAGGATGGAATCAACGCAAATGTAATGGAAAGCAATGGAAAGGAATGGAATGGAATGCAATGGAATGGAATGGAATGGAATGGAATCAACACGAATGGAATGGAATGGAATGGAATGGAAAGGAATGGAATCAAACCAAATGGAATGGAATGGAATGGAATGGAATGGAATCAAACGGAATGGAATGGAATTGTGTGGAATAGAATGGAATCAACCCGAATGCAATGCAATGGAACGGAATGGAATGGAATGGAATGGAATGCAATGGAGTGGAATAGATTGAAATCAACACGAATGGAAAGAATGGATTGGAATGGAATGGAATGGAATGGAAAGGAATGGAATGGAATCAACCTGAATGGAATGGAATGGAATGGAATCAACCCGAATGGAATGGAATGGAATGGATTGGAATGGAATGGAATGGAATGGAATCAACTCTAATGGAATGCAATGGAATGGAATGGAATGGAATGGAATGGAATGGAATCAACACAAATGGACTGGAATGGAATGGAAAGAATAGAATCAACCCGAATGGAATGGAGTGGAATGGAATGGAATGGCATGGAATCAACCCGAGTGAAATGAAATGGAATGGATTGGAATGGAATGGAATGGAAAGGAATGGAATGGAATCAACCCGAGTGGAATGGAATGGAATGGAATGGAATGGATTGGAATGGAATGGAATGGAATGGAATCAACCCCAATGGAATGGAATGGAATGGAATGGAATGGAATGGAATGGAATCAACCCAAAAAGAATGGAATGGAATGAAATTGAATGGAATGGAATGGGAATCAACCCGAATGGAATGGAATGGATTGGAATGGATTGGAAGGGAATCAACCTGAATGGAATGGAATGGAATGGAATGGAAGGGAATGGAATGGAGGGGAATTGAATCAACCCGAATGGAGTGAAATGGAATGGAATGGAATCAACACAAACGGAATGGAATGTACTGGAATGGAATGGAATGGAATGGAAAGGAATGGAATGGAATCAACCTGAATGGAATGGAATGGAATGGAATCAACCGGAATGGAATGGAATGGATTGGAATGGAATGGAATGGAATGGAATCAACCCTAATGGAATGGAAAGGAATGGAATGGAATGGAATGGAATGGAATGGAATGGAATGGAATCAACCCGAATGGAATGGAATGGAATGGAATGGAATGGAATGGAATGGAAACAGCACAAATGGACTGGAATGGAATGGAATGGAATAGAATCAACCCGAATGGAATGGAATGGAATGGAATGGAATGGAATGGAATGGAATCAACCAGAATGGAATGGAATGGAATGGAATGGATTGGAAGGGAATCAACATGAATGGAATGGAATGGAATGGAATGGAATGGAGTGGAATTGAATCAACCCGAATGGAATGGAATGGAATGGAATGGAATCAACCCAAATGGAATGGAATGGAATGAAATGGAACGGAATGGAATTAACCGGAATGGAATGGAATGGAATGGAATGGAATGGAATGGAATGGAATGAACCCGAATGGAAAGGAATGGAATGGAATGGAATGGCATGGAATGGAATCAACAGGAATGGCATGGAATGGAATGGAATGGAATGGAATGGAATGGAATCAACACAAATGGAATGGAATGCAATCAACACGAATGGAATGGGATGGAATGGAATGGAATGGAATGGAATAAACACGAATGGACTGGAATGGAATGGAATGGACTGCAATGGAATCAACCCGAAAGGAATGGAATGGAATGAAATGGAACGCAATGGAATCAACCGAAATGGAGTAGAATGGAATGACACGGAATCGAATGGAATAGAATCAAACAGAATGGAATGGAATGGAATGGAATAGAATGGAATCAACCCGAACGCAATGGAAAGGAATGGAATGGAATTGAATGGAATCAACCTGAACGCAATGGATAAATTGGAATGGAATGGAATGGAATGGAATGGAATGGAATGGAATGGAATGGAATAGAATCAACCCGAATGGAATGGAAAGGAATGGAATGGAATGGAATGGAATCAAGGCGAATGCAATGGAATGGAATGGAATGGAATAGATTGGAATGGAATGGAATGGAAAGGAACGGAATGGAATCAACGCGATTGGAATGGAATGGAATGGAATGGAATGGAATGGAATGGAATCCACTGGAATGGAATGGAATGAAATGGAATTGATTGGAAAGGAATGGAATGGAATGGAATCAACCGGAATGGAATGGAATGGAATGGAATCAACCGGAATGGAATGGAATGGAATGGAATGGACTGCAATGGAATCAACCCGAATGGAATGGAATGGAATGAAATGGAACGGAATGGAATCAACCGGAATGGAGTTAAATGGAATGGAATGCAATGGAATGGAATAGAATCAAACAGAACAGAATGGAATGGAGTGGAATAGAATGGAATCAACCAGAATGCAATGGAATGTACTGGAATGGAATGGAACGGAATGGATTGGAATGCAACGGAATCAACCCGAATGGAATGGAATTGAATGGATTGGAATGGAATGGAATGGTATGGAATAGAATCAACCCGAATGGAATGGAATGGAATGGAATGGAATGGAATGGAATGGAATCAACCAGAATGCAATGGAATGGAATGGAATGGAATGGAATGCAATGCAATGGAATGGAAAGGAATGGAATCAACCAGAATGTAATGTAATGGAATGGAATGGAATTGAATGGAATCAACTGGAATGTAATGTAATGGACTGGAATGGAATGGAATGGAATGGAACGGAATCAACCCGGATGGAATGGAATTGAATGGAATGGAATGCAATCAACACGAATGGAAAGGAATGGAATGGAATCAAACCGAATGGAATGCAATGGAATGAAATGGAATGGAATTGAATCAACTGGAATGGAATAGAATGGAATCGAATGCATTGGAATGGAATGGAATGGAACGGAATGCAATCAACCCGAATGGAATGGAATGGAATGGAATGAAATCAACCCGAAAGGAAAGGAATGGAATGAAATGGAATGGAATGGAATGGAATGGAATCAACACGAATGGAATGCAATGGAATGAAATGGAATGGAATGGAATCAACTGAAATGGAATGGAATGGAATCGAATGGATTTGAATGGAATGGAATGAAATGGAATGCAATGGAATGGAATGGAATGAAATTTAATGCAATGGAATGGAATGGCAGGTTATGGAATCAACCCGAGTGGTATGGAATGGAATGGAATGGAATGGAATGGAATCAACCCGAATGGAATGGAATGGAATGAAATGGAATGGAAGCGAATGGAATGGAATGGAAAGGAATCAACCCGAATGGAATGGAATGGAATGGAATGGAATGGCATAGAATGGAATCAACCCGAATGGTATGGAAAGGAATGGAATGGAATGGAATGGAATGGAATCAATCGGAATGGAATGAAATGGAATGGAATGGAATGGAATGGAATGGAATTAACCCGAATGAAATGGAATGGAATGGATTGGAATGGAATGGAATGGAATCAACACGAATGGAATGGAATGGATTGGAATGGAATGGAATGGAATGGAATCAAGGCGAATGCAATGGAATGGAATGGAATGGAATGGATTGGAATGGAATGGAATGGAAAGGAACGGAATGGAGTCAACCCGAGTGGAATGGAATGGCATGGAATGGAATGGAATGGAATCAAGGCGAATGCAATGGAATGGAATGGAATGGAATGGATTGGAATGGAATGGAATGGAAAGGAATGGAATGGAATCAACCCGAGTGGAAGGGAATGGCATGGAATGGAATGGAATGGAATCAATCCGAATGGAAAGGAATGGAATGGAATGGAATGGAATGGAATCAACTGGAATGGAATGGAATGGAATGAAATGGAACAGAATGGAATCAACCGGAATGGAGTTAAATGGAATTGAATACAATGGAATGGAATAGAATAAAACGGAACAGAATGGAATGGAGTGGAATAGAATGGAATCAACCAGAATGCAATGGAATGTAATGGAATGGAATGGAACGGAATGGGTTGGAATGGAACGGAATCAACCCGAATGGAATGGAATTGAATGGATTGGAATGGAATGGAATGGTATGGAATAGAATCAACCCGAATGCAATGGAATGGAATGGAATGGAATGGAATGGAATGGAATGGAATGGAATGGAATTGAATGGAACGGAATGGAATGGAATGGAATGGAATCAACCCGAATGTAATGTAATGGAATGGAATGGAATGGAATGGAATCAACTGATATGTAATGGAATGGAATGGAATGGAATGGAATGGAACGGAATCAACCCGAATGGAATGGAATGGAAAGGAATGGAATGCAATCAACACGAATGGAATGGAATGGAATGGAATCAAACCGAATGGAATGCAATGGAATGAAATGGAATGGAATGGAATCAACTGGAATGGAATGGAATGGAATCGAATGGATTGGAATGGAATGGAAAGGAATGGAATGCAATCCACCCGAATGGAATGGAATGGAATGGAATGGAATGGAATGGAATGAAATCAACCCAAAAGGAATGGAATGGAATGAAATGGAATGGAATGGAATGGAATGGAATGGAATGGAATGGAATGGAATGGAATGGCAGATTATGGAATCCACCCGAGTGGTATGGAATGGAATGGAATGGAATGGAATGGAATCAACCCGAATGGAATGGAATGGAATGAAATGGAATGGAATGGAATGGAATGGAATGGAATGGAATGGAAAGGAATCAACCCGAATGGAATGGAATGGAATGGAATGGAATGGAATGGAATGGCATAGAATGGAATCAACCCGAATGGTATGGAATGGAATGGAATGGAATGGAATGGAATGGAATGGAATCAATCGGAATGGAATTGAATGGAATGGAATGCAATCAACCCGAATGAAATGGAATGGAATGGAATGGAATCAACACGAATGGAATGGAATTGAATGGAATGGAATGGAATGGAATGGAATGGAATGGAATCAACCCAAATGGAATGGAATGGAATGGAATGGAATGGAATGGAATGGAATGGAATGGAATGGAGTGGAATAAACCCGAATGGAATGGAATGGATCGGAATGGAAAGGAATGGAATGCAATGGAATGGAATGGAATGGAATCAACCCGAAAGGAAAAGAACGGAATGGAATGGAATGGAATGGAATGGAATGGAATGGAATGGAATCAACCCGAATGTAATGGAATGGAATGGAATGGAATGGAATCAACTGGAATGTAATGGAATGGAATGGAATGGAATGGAATGGAACGGAATCAACCTGAATGGAATGGAATGGAATGGAATGGAATGCAATCAACACGAAAGGAATGCAATGGAATGGAATCAAACGGAATGGAATGCAATGGAATGAAATGAAATGGAATGGAATCAACTGGAATGGAATGGAATCAACCCGAATGGAATGGAATGGAATGGTATGGAAAGGAATGGAATCAAACCAAATGGAATGGAATGGAATGGAATGGAATAAAATCAAACGGAATGGAATGGAATGGAGTGGAATAGAATGGAATCAACCCGAATGCACTGGAAAGGAATGGAATGGAATGGAATGGAGTGGAATGGAATGGAATCAACACGAATGGAAAGAAAGGATTGGAATGGAATGGAATGGAATTGAAAGGAATGGATTGGAATCAACCTGAATGGAATGGAATGGAATGGAATCAACACGAATGGAATGGAATGGATTCGAATGGAATGGAATGGAATGGAATCAACTCTAATGCAATGGAATGGAGTCGAATGGAATGGAATCAACACAATTGGACTGGAATGGAATGGAAAGGAATAGAATCAACCCGAATGGAATGGAATGGAATGGAATGGAATGGCATGAAATCAACCCGAATGAAATGAAATGGAATGGAGTGGAATGGAATGGAATGGAAAGGAATGGAATGGAATCAACCCGAGTGGAATGGAATGGAATGGAATGGAATGGAATGGAATAGAATGGAATGGATTGGAATGGAATAGAATGGAATGTAATCCACCCCAGTGGAATGGAATGGAATGGAATGGAATGGAATGGAATGGAATGGAATCAACCCAAAAGGAATGGAATGGAATGAAATGGAATGGAATGGAGTGGAATCAACCCGAATGGAATGGAATGGAGTGGAATGGATTGGAATGGAATCAACCTGAATGGAATGGAATGGAATGGAATGGAATGGAATGGAATGGAGGGGAATTTAATCAACCCGAATGGAGTGAAATGGAATGGAATGGAATCAACACGAATGGAATGGAATGGATTGGAATGGAATGGAATGGAATGGAAAGGAATGGAATGGAATCAACCTGAATGGAATGGAATGGAATGGAATCAACCCGAATGGAATGGAATGGAATGGATTGGAATGGAATGGAATGGAATGAAATCAACCCTAATGGAATGGAATGGAATGGAATGGAATGGAATGGAATGGAATGGAATGGAATGGAATCAACCCGAATGGAATGGAATGGAATGGAATGGAATGGAATGGAATGGAATCCACTGGAATGGAATGGAATGAAATGGAATTGATTGGAATGCAATGGATTGTAATGGAATCAACTGGAAAGGAATGGAATGGAATGGAATGGAATGGAATCAACTGGAAGGGAATGGAATGGAATGGAGTGGACTGCAATGCAATCAACCCGAAAGGAATGGAATGGAATGAAATGGAACGGAATGGAATCAACCGGAATGGAGTTAAATGGAATGGAATGCAATGGAATGGAATAGAATCAAACAGAACAGAATGGAATGGAGTGGAATAGAATGGAATCAACCAGAATGCAATGGAATGTAATGGAATGGAATGTAACGGAATGGATTGGAATGGAACGGAATCAACCCGAATGGAATGGAATTGAACGGATTGGAATGGAATGGAATGGTATGGAATAGAATCAACCCGAATGCAATGGAATGGAATGGAATGGAATGGAATGGAATGGAATGGAATTGAATGGAACGGAATGGAATGGAATGGAATGGAATCAACCCGAATGGAATGGAATGGAATCAACCCGAATGTAATGTAATGGAATGGAATGGAATGGAATCAACTGATATGTAGTGGAATGGAATGGAATGGAATGGAATGGAATGGAATCAACCCGAATGGAATGGAATGGAATGGAATGGAATGCAATCAACACGAATGGAATGAAATGGAATGGAATCAAACCGAATGGAATGCAATGGAATGAAATGGAATGGAATGGAATCAACTGGAATGGAATGGAATGGAATCGAATGAATTGGAATGGAATGGAATGGAATGGAATGCAATCAACCCGAATGGATTGGAATGGAATGGAATGGAATGGAATGGAATGGAATGAAATCAACCCAAAAGGAATGGAATGGAATGAAATGGAATGGAATGGAATGGAATGGAATGGAAAGGAATGGCAGGTTATGGAATCAACACGAGTGGTATGGAATGGAATGGAATGGAATGGAATGGAATGGAATCAACCCGAATGGAATGGAATGAAATAGAATGGAATGGAATGGAATGGAATGGAATGGAATGGAATGGAAAGGAATCAACCCGAATGGAATGGAATGCAATGGAATGGAATGGAATGGAATGGCATAGAATGGAATCAACCCGAATGGTATGGAATGGAATGGAATGGAATGGAATGGAATGGAATGGAATCAATCGGAATGGAATGGAATGGAATCAACCCGAATGAAATGGAATGGAATGGAATGGAATCAACACGGATGGAATGGAATGGAATGCAATGGAATGGAATGGAATGGAATGGAATGGAATGGAATGGAATCAACACAATGGAATGGAATGGAATGGAATGGAATGGAATGGAATGGAATGGAGTGGAATAAACCCGAATGGAATGGAATGGAACGGAATGGAAAGGAATGGAATGCAATGGAATGGAATGGAATGGAATCAACCCGAAAGGAAAAGAATGGAATGGAATGGAATGGAATGGAATGGAATGGAATCAAACCGAATGTAATGTAATGGAATGGAATGGAATGGAATCAACTGGAATGTAATGGAATGGAATGGAATGGAATGGAATGGAACGGAATCAACCTGAATGGAATGGAATGGAATGGAATGGAATGGAATGGAATCCACTGGAATGGAATGGAATGAAATGGAATTGATTGGAATGCCATGGAATGTAATGGAATCAACTGGAAAGGAATGGAATGGAATGGAATGGAATGGAATCAACTGGAAGGGAATGGAATGGAATGGAGTGGACTGCAATGCAATCAACCCGAAAGGAATGGAATGGAATGAAATGGAACGGAATGGAATCAACCGGAATGGAGTTAAATGGAATGGAATGCAATGGAATGGAATAGAATAAAACAGAACAGAATGGAATGGAGTGGAATAGAATGGAATCAACCAGAATGCAATGGAATGTAATGGAATGGAATGTAACGGAATGGATTGGAATGGAACGGAATCAACCCGAATGGAATGGAATTGAACGGATTGGAATGGAATGGAATGGTATGGAATAGAATCAACCCGAATGCAATGGAATGGAATGGAATGGAATGGAATGGAATGGAATGGAATTGAATGGAGCGGAATGGAATGGAATGGAATGGAATCAACCCGAATGTAATGTAATGTAATGGAATGGAATGGAATCAACTGATATGTAATGGAATGGAATGGAATGGAATGGAATGGAATGGAATCAACACGAATGGAATGGAATGGAATGGAATGGAATGCAATCAACACGAATGGAATGGAATGGAATGGAATCAAACCGAATGGAATGCAATGGAATGAAATGGAATGGAATGGAATCAACTGGAATGGAATGGAATGGAATCGAATGGATTGTAATGGAATGGAATGGAATGGAATGCAATCAACCCGAATGGAATGGAATGGAATGGAATGGAATGGAATGGAATGAAATCAACCCAAAAGGAATGGAATGGAATGAAATGGAATGGAATGGAATGGAATGGAATGGAAAGGAATGGCAGGTTATGGAATCAACACGAGTGGTATGGAATGGAATGGAATGGAATGGAATGGAATGGAATCAACCCGAATGGAATGGAATGAAATAGAATGGAATGGAATGGAATGGAATGGAATGGAATGGAAAGGAATCAACCCGAATGGAATGGAATGCAATGCAATGGAATGGAATGGAATGGCATAGAATGGAATCAACCCGAATGGTATGGAATGGAATGGAATGGAATGGAATGGAATGGAATGGAATCAATCGGAATGGAATGGAATGGAATGGAATGGAATGGAATCAACCCGAATGAAATGGAATGGAATGGAATGGAATCAACACGGATGGAATGGAATGGAATGGAATGGAATGGAATGGAATGGAATGGAATCAACACAATGGAATGGAATGGAATGGAATGGAATGGAATGGAATGGAATGGAATGGAATGGAATCAACACAATGGAATGGAATGGAATGGAATGGAATGGAATGGAATGGAATGGAGTGGAATAAACCCGAATGGAATGGAATGGAACGGAATGGAAAGGAATGGAATGCAATGGAATGGAATGGAATGGAATCAACCCGAAAGGAAAAGAATGGAATGGAATGGAATGGAATGGAATGGAATGGAATGGAATGGAATGGAATCAAACCGAATGTAATGTAATGGAATGGAATGGAATGGAATCAACTGGAATGTAATGGAATGGAATGGAATGGAATGGAATGGAACGGAATCAACCTGAATGGAATGGAATGGAATGGAATGGAATGGAATGGAATGGAATGGAATCCACTGGAATGGAATGGAATGAAATGGAATTGATTGGAATGCAATGGAATGTAATGGAATCAACTGGAAAGGAATGGAATGGAATGGAATGGAATGGAATCAACTGGAAGGGAATGGAATGGAATGGAGTGGACTGCAATGCAATCAACCCGAAAGGAATGGAATGGAATGAAATGGAACGGAATGGAATCAACCGGAATGGAGTTAAATGGAATGGAATGCAATGGAATGGAATAGAATAAAACAGAACAGAATGGAATGGAGTGGAATAGAATGGAATCAACCAGAATGCAATGGAATGTAATGGAATGGAATGTAACGGAATGGATTGGAATGGAACGGAATCAACCCGAATGGAATGGAATTGAACGGATTGGAATGGAATGGAATGGTATGGAATAGAATCAGCCCGAATGCAATGGAATGGAATGGAATGGAATGGAATGGAATGGAATGGAATTGAATGGAGCGGAATGGAATGGAATGGAATGGAATCAACCCGAATGTAATGTAATGTAATGGAATGGAATGGAATCAACTGATATGTAATGGAATGGAATGGAATGGAATGGAATGGAATGGAATGGAATCAACACGAATGGAATGGAATGGAATGGAATGGAATGCAATCAACACGAATGGAATGGAATGGAATGGAATCAAACCGAATGGAATGCAATGGAATGAAATGGAATGGAATGGAATCAACTGGAATGGAATGGAATGGAATCGAATGGATTGGAATGGAATGGAATGGAATGGAATGCAATCAACCCGAATGGAATGGACTGGAATGGAATGGAATGGAATGGAATGGAATGAAATCAACCCAAAAGGAATGGAATGGAATGAAATGGAATGGAATGGAATGGAATGGAATGGAAAGGAATGGCAGGTTATGGAATCAACACGAGTGGTATGGAATGGAATGGAATGGAATGGAATGGAATGGAATCAACCCGAATGGAATGGAATGAAATAGAATGGAATGGAATGGAATGGAATGGAATGGAATGGAATGGAAAGGAATCAACCCGAATGGAATGGAATGCAATGCAATGGAATGGAATGGAATGGCATAGAATGGAATCAACCCGAATGGTATGGAATGGAATGGAATGGAATGGAATGGAATGGAATCAATCGGAATGGAATGGAATGGAATGGAATGGAATGGAATCAACCCGAATGAAATGGAATGGAATGGAATGGAATCAACACGGATGGAATGGAATGGAATGGAATGGAATGGAATGGAATGGAATGGAATGGAATCAACACAATGGAATGGAATGGAATGGAATGGAATGGAATGGAATGGAATGGAGTGGAATAAACCCGAATGGAATGGAATGGAACGTAATGGAAAGGAATGGAATGCAATGGAATGGAATGGAATGGAATCAACCCGAAAGGAAAAGAATGGAATGGAATGGAATGGAATGGAATGGAATGGAATCAAACCGAATGTAATGTAATGGAATGGAATAGAATGGAATCAACTGGAATGTAATGGAATGGAATGGAATGGAATGGAACGGAATCAACCTGAATGGAATGGAAAGGAATGGAATGGAATGCAATCAACACGAAAGGAATGGAATGGAATGGAATCAAACGGAATGGAATGCAATGGAATGAAATGAAATGGAATGGAATCAAATGGAATGGAATGGAATGGAATGGAATCAACCCGAATGGAATGGAATGGAATGGAATGGAAACGAATGGAATCAAACAAAATGGAATGGAATGGAATGGAATGGAATAGAATCAAACGGAATGGAATGGAATGGAGTGGAATAGAATGGAATCAACCCGAATGCAATGGAATGGAATGGAATGGAATGGAATGGAATGGAATGGAATGGAATGGAATGGAGTGGAATGGAATGGAATCAACACGAATGGAAAGAAAGGATTGGAATGGAATGGAATGGAATTGAAAGGAATGGATTGGAATCAACCTGAATGGAATGGAATGGAATGGAATCAACACGAATGGAATGGAATGGATTCTAATGGAATGGAATGGAATTGAATCAACTCTAATGGAATGGAATGGAGTCGAATGGAATGGAATAAACACAAATGAACTGGAATGGAATGGAAAGGAATAGAATCAACCCGAATGGAATGGAATGGAATGGAATGGCATGGAATCAACCCGAATGAAATGAAATGGAATGGAGTGGAATGGAATGGAATGGAAAGGAATGGAATGGAATCAACTCGAGTGGAATGGAATGGAATGGAATAGAATGGAATGGATTGGAATGGAATGGAATGGAATGTAACCCACCCCAATGGAATGGAATGGAATGGAATGGAATGGAATGGAATGGAATGGAATGGAATCAACCCAAAAGGAATGGAATGGAATGGAATGGAATGGAATGGAATGGAATGGAATCAACCCAAAAGGAATGGAATGGAATGAAATGGAATGGAATGGAGTGGAATCAACCCGAATGGAATGGAATGGAGTGGAATGGATTGGAAAGGAATCAGCCTTAATGGATAGGAATGGAATGGAATGGAATGGAATGGAGGGGAATTGAATCAACACGAATGGAGTGAAATGGAATGGAATGGAATCAACACGAATGGAATGGAATGGATTGGAATGGAATGGAATGGAATGGAAAGGAATGGAATGGAATCAACCTGAATGGAATGGAATGGAATGGAATCAACCCGAATGGAATGGAATGGAATGGATTGGAATGGAATGGAATGGAATGAAATCAACCCTAATGGAATGGAATGGAATGGAATGAAATGGAATGGAATGGAATGTAATGGAATCAACCCGAATGAAATGGAATGGAATGGAATGGAATGGAATGGAATGGAATGGAATGGAATGGAATGGAATCCACTGGAATGGAATGCAATGAAATGGAATTGATTGGAATGCAATGGAATGTAATGGAATCAACTGGAAAGGAATGGAATGGAATGGAATGGAATGGAATCAACTGGAATGGAATGGAATGGAATGGAGTGGACTGCAATGGAATCAACCCGAATGGAATGGAATGGAATGAAATGGAACGGAATGGAATCAACCGGAATGGAGTTAAATGGAATGGAATGCAATGGAATGGAATAGAATCAAACAGAACAGAATGGAATGGAGTGGAATAGAATGGAATCAACCAGAATGCAATGGAATGTAATGGAATGGAATGGAACGGAATGGATTGGAATGGAACGGAATCAACCCGAAAGGAATGGAATTGAATGGATTGGAATGGAATGGAATGGTATGGAATAGAATCAACCCGAATGCAATGGAATGGAATGGAATGGAATGGAATGGAATGGAATGGAATTGAATGGAACGGAATGGAATGGAATGAAATGGAATCAACCCGAATGTAATGGAATGGAATGGAATGGAATGGAATCAACTGATATGTAATGGAATGGAATGGAATGGAATGGAATGGAACGGAATCAACCCGAATGGAATGGAATGGAATGGAATGGAATGCAATCAACACGAATGGAATGGAATGGAATGGAATCAAACCGAATGGAATGCAATGGAATGAAATGGAATGGAATGGAATCAACTGGAATGGAATGGAATGGAATCAACCCGAATGGAATGGAATGGAATGGAATGGAATGGAATGAAATCAACCCAAAAGGAATGGAATGGAATGAAATGGAATGGAATGGAATGGAATGGAATGGCAGGTTATGGAATCAACCCGAGTGGTATGGAATGGAATGGAATGGAATGGAATGGAATGAACCCGAATGGAATGGAATGGAATGGAATGGAATGGAATGGAATGGAATGGAATGGAAAGGAATGGAATGGAAACAACACAAATGGACTGGAATGGAATGGAATGGAATAGAATCAACCCGAATGGAATGGAATGGAATGGAATGGAATGGCATGGAATCAACCCGAATGAAATGGAATGGAATGGATTGGAATGGAATGGAATGGAAAGGAATGGAATGGAATCAACACGAGTGGAATGAAAAGGAATGGAATGGAATGGAATGGATTGGAATGGAATGGAATGGAATGGAATCAACCCCAATGGAATGGAATGGAATGGAATGGAATGGAATGGAATGGAATGGACTCAACCCAAAAGAAATGGAATGGAATGGAATGGAATGGAATGGAATGGAATGGAATCAACCATAATGGAATGGAATGGATTGGAATGGATTGGAAGGGAATCAACATGAATGGAATGGAATGGAATGGAATGGAGTTGAATTGAATCAACCCGAATGGAATGGAATGGAATGGAATGGAATCAACCCAAATGGCATGGAATGGAATGAAATGGAACGGAATGGAATTAACCGGAATGGAATGGAATGGAATGGAATGGAATGGAATGGAATGGAATGGAATGGAATGCAATCAACACGAATGGAATGGAATGGAATGGAATCAAACCGAATGGAATGCAATGGAATGAAATGGAATGGAATGGAATCAACTGGAATGGAATGGAATGGAATCGAATGGATTGCAATGGAATGGAATGGAATGGAATGCAATCAACCCGAATGGAATGGAATGGAATGGAATGGAATGGAATGAAATCAACCCAAAAGGAATGGAATGGAATGAAATGGAATGGAATGGAATGGAATGGAATGGAAAGGAATGGCAGGTTATGGAATCAACACGACTGGTATGGAATGGAATGGAATGGAATGGAATGGAATGGAATCAACACGAATGGAATGGAATGAAATAGAATGGAATGGAATGGAATGGAATGGAATGGAATGGAAAGGAATCAACCCGAATGGAATGGAATGCAATGGAATGGAATGGAATGGAATGGCATAGAATGGAATCAACCCGAATGGTATGGAATGGAATGGAATGGAATGGAATGGAATGGAATGGAAGGGAATGGAATGGAATGGAATGGAATGGAATCAATCGGAATGGAATGGAATGGAATGGAATGGAATCAACCCGAATGAAATGGAATGGAATGGAATGGAATCAACACGGATGGAATGGAATGGAATGGAATGGAATGGAATGGAATGGAATCAACACAATGGAATGGAATGGAATGGAATGGAATGGAATGGAGTGGAATAAACCCGAATGGAATGGAATGGAACGGAATGGAAAGGAATGGAATGCAATGGAATGGAATGGAATGGAATCAACCCGAAAGGAAAAGAATGGAATGGAATGGAATGGAATGGAATGGAATGGAATCAAACCGAATGTAATGTAATGGAATGGAATGGAATGGAATCAACTGGAATGTAATGGAATGGAATGGAATGGAAAGGAATGGAACGGAATCAACCTGAATGGAATGGAATGGAATGGAATGGAATGGAATGGAATCCACTGGAATGGAATGGAATGAAATGGAATTGATTGGAATGCAATGGAATGTAATGGAATCAACTGGAAAGGAATGGAATGGAATGGAATGGAATGGAATCAACTGGAAGGGAATGGAATGGAATGGAGTGGACTGCAATGCAATCAACCCGAATGGAATGGAATGGAATGAAATGGAATGGAATGGAATGGAATGGAATGGAATGGAATGGAATGGAAAGGAATGGAATGGAATCAACCTGAATGGAATGGAATGGAAGGGAATCAACCGGAATGGAAAGGAATGGATTGGAATGGAATGGAATGGAATGGAATCAACCCTAATGGAATGGAAAGGAATGGAATGGAATGGAATGGAATGGAATGGAATGGAATGGAATGAACCCGAATGGAAAGGAATGGAATGGAATGGAATGGAATGGAATGGAATGGAAAGGAATGGAATGGAAACAACACAAATGGACTGGAATGGAATGGAATGGAATAGAATCAACCCGAATGGAATGGAATGGAATGGAATGGAATGGCATGGAATCAACCCGAATGAAATGGAATGGAATGGATTGGAATGGAATGCAATCAACCCGAATATAATGGAATGGAATGAAATGGAATGGAATGGAATGGAATGGAATGGAATGGAATGGAATGGAAAGGAATCAACACGAATGGAATGGAATGGAATGGAATGGAATGGAATGGAATGGAATGGAATGGCATAGAGTGGAATCAACCCGAATGGTATGGAAGGGAATGGAATGGAATGGAATGGAATGGAATGGAATCAATCGGAATGGAATGGAATGGAATGGAATGGAATAGAATGGAATGGAATCAACCCGAATGGAATGGAATGGAACGGAATGGAATGGAATGGAATGGAATGGAATGGAATCAACCCAAATGGAATGGAATGGAATGGAATGGAATGGAATGGAATAAACCCGAATGGAATGGAATGGAATCAACCCGAATTAAATGAAATGGAATGGAGGGGAATGGAATGGAATGGAAAGGAATGGAATGGAATCAACCCGAGTGAAATGGAATGGAATGGAATGGAATGGAATGGAATGGAATGGAATGGAATGGATTGGAATGGAATGGAATGGAATGGAATCAACCCCAATGGAATGGAATGGAATGGAATGGAATGGAATGGAATGGAATCAACCCAAAAGGAATGGAATGGAATGAAATGGAATGGAATGGAATGGAATCATCCCGAATGGAATGGAATGGAGTGGAACGGATTGGAATGGAATCAACCTGAAAGAATGGAATGGAATGGAATGGAATGGAATGGAATGGAGGGGAATTGAATCAACCCGAATGGAGTGAAATGGAATGGAATGGAATCAACACGAATGGAATGGAATGGATTGGAATGGAATGCAATGGAATGGAAAGGAATGGAATGGAATCAACCTGAATGGAATGGAATGGAGTGGAATCAACCCGAATGGAATGGAATGGAATGGATTGGAATGGAATGGAATGGAATGGAATCAACCCTAATGGAATGGAATGGAATGGAATGGAATCAACCCGAATGGAATGGAATGGAATGGAATGGAAACAACACAAATGGACTGGAATGGAATGGAATGGAATAGAATCAACCCGAATGGAATGGAATGGAATGGAAAGGAATGGCATGGAATCAACCCGAATGAAATGGAATGGAATGGATTGGAATGGAATGGAATGGAAAGGAATGGAATCAACCCGAATGGAATGGAATGGAAGGGAAAGGAATGGAATGGAATCAACCTGAATGAAATGGAACGGATTGGAATTTAATGGATTGGAATGGAATCAACCCGAATGGAATGGAATGGAATGGAATGGAGTAGAATGGAATGGAGTAGAATGGATTGGAAAGGAGGTAACCGGAATGGAATGGAATGGAATGGAATGGAATGGAATGGAATGGAATGGAATCAACCCGTATAGTATGGAATGGAATGGAATGGAATAAACCCGAATGGAATGGAATGGAATGGAATGGAATGGAATGGAAAGGAATGGAATGGAAACAACACAAATGGACTGGAATGGAATGGAATGGAATAGAATCAACCCGAATGGAATGGAATGGAATGGAATGGAATGGCATGGAATCAACCCGAATGAAATGGAATGGAATGGATTGGAATGGAATGGAATGCAATGGAATGAAATGGAATGGAATGGAATCAACTGGAATGGAATGGAATGGAATCGAATGGATTGGAATGGAATGGAATGGAATGGAATGCAATCAACCCGAATGGAATGGAATGGAATGGAATGGAAGGGAATGGAATGAAATCAACCCAAAAGGAATGGAATGGAATGGAATGGAAAGGAATGGCAGGTTATGGAATCAACACGAGTGGTATGGAATGGAATGGAATGGAATGGAATGGAATGGAATCAACCCGAATGGAATGGAATGAAATAGAATGGAATGGAATGGAATGGAATGGAATGGAAAGGAATCAACCCGAATGGAATGGAATGCAATGGAATGGAATGGAATGGAATGGCATAGAATGGAATCAACCCGAATGGTATGGAATGGAATGGAATGGAATGGAATGGAATGGAATGGAATGGAATGGAATCAATCAGAATGGAATGGAATGGAATGGAATTGAATCAACCCGAATGAAATGGAATGGAATGGAATGGAATCAACACGGATGGAATGGAATGGAATGGAATGGAATGGAATGGAATGGAATGGAATGGAATCAACACAATGGAATGGAATGGAATGGAATGGAATGGAATGGAATGGAATGGAATGGAGTGGAATAAACCCGAATGGAATGGAATGGAACGGAATGGAAAGGAATGGAATGCAATGGAATGGAATGGAATGGAATCAACACGAAAGGAAAAGAATGGAATGGAATGGAATGGAATGGAATGGAATGGAATGGAATCAAACTGAATGTAATGTAATGGAATGGAATGGAATGGAATCAACTGGAATGTAATGGAATGGAATGGAATGGAACGGAATCAACCTGAATGGAATGGAATGGAATGGAATGGAATGCAATCAGCACGAAAGGAATGGAATGGAATGGAATCAAACGGAATGGAATGCAATGGAATGAAATGAAATGGAATGGAATCAACTGGAATGGAATGGAATGGAATGGAATCAACCCGAATGGAATGGAATGGAATGGAATGGAAACGAATGGAATCAAACCAAATGGAATGGAATGGAATGGAATGGAATAGAATCAAACGGAATGGAATGGAATGGAGTGGAATAGAATGGAATCAACCCGAATGCAATGGAATGGAATGGAATGGAATGGAATGGAATGGAGTGGAATGGAATGGAATCAACACGAATGGAAAGAAAGGATTGGAATGGAATGGAATGGAATTGAAAGGAATGGATTGGAATCAACCTGAATGGAATGGAATGGAATGGAATCAACACGAATGGAATGGAATGGATTCGAATGGAATGGAATGGAATGGAATCAACTCTAATGGAATGGAATGGAGTCGAATGGAATGGAATAAACACAAATGGACTGGAATGGAATGGAAAGGAATAGAATCAACCCGAATGGAATGGAATGGAATGGAATGGAATGGCATGGAATCAACCCGAATGAAATGAAATGGAATGGAGTGGAATGAAATGGAATGGAAAGGAATGGAATGGAATCAACCCGAGTGGAATGGAATGGAATGGAATAGAATGGAATGGATTGGAATGGAATGGAATGGAATGTAACCCACCCCAATGGAATGGAATGGAATGGAATGGAATGGAATGGAATGGAATGGAATAAACCCAAAAGGAATGGAATGGAATGAAATGGAATGGAATGGAGTGGAATCAACCCGAATGGAATGGAATGGAGTGGAATGGATTGGAATGGAATCAACCTTAATGGATAGGAATGGAATGGAATGGAATGGAATGGAGGGGAATTGAATCAACACGAATGGAGTGAAATGGAATGGAATGGAATCAACACGAATGGAATGGAATGGATTGGAATGGAATGGAATGGAATGGAAAGGAATGGAATGGAATCAACCTGAATGGAATGGAATGGAATGGAATCAACCCGAATGGAATGGAATGAAATGGAATGGAATGGAATGGAATGAAATCAACCCAAAAGGAATGGAATGGAATGAAATGGAATGGAATGGAATGGAATGGAATGGCAGGTTATGGAATCAACCCGAGTGGTATGGAATGGAATGGAATGGAATGGAAAGGAATCCACCCGAATGGAATGGAATGGAATGAAATGGAATGGAATGGAATGGAATGGAATGGAATGGAATGGAAAGGAATGGAATGGAATCAACCTGAATGTAATGGAATGGAAGGGAATCAACCGGAATGGAACGGAATGGATTGGAATGGAATGGAATGGAATGGAATCAACCCTAATGGAATGGAAAGGAATGGAATGGAATGGAATGGAGTGGAATGGAATGGAATGGAATGAACCCGAATGGTATGGAATGGAATGGAATCAACCAGAATGGAATGGAATGGAATGGAATGGAATGGAATGGAATCAACTGGAATGTAATGTAATGGAATGGAATGGAATGGAACGGAATCAACCAGAATGGAATGGAATGGAATGGAATGGAATGCAATCAACACAAATGGAATGGAATGGAATGGAATCAAACCGAATGGAATGCAATGGAATGAAATGGAATGGAATGGAGTCAACTGGAATGGAATGGAATGGAATCGAATGCATTGGAATGGAATGGAATGGAACGGAATGCAATCAACCCGAATGGAATGGAATGGAATGGAATGGAATGAAATCAACCCTAAAGGAAAGGAATGGAATGAAATGGAATGGAATGGAATGGAAAGGAATGGAATGGAATCAACACGAGTGGAATGAAAAGGAATGGAATGGAATGGAATGGATTGGAATGGAATGGAATGGAATGGAATCAACCCCAATGGAATGGAATGGAATGGAATGGAATGGAATGGAATGGAATGGAATCAACCCAAAAGAAATGGAATGGAATGGAATGGAATGGAATGGAATGGAATCAACCATAATGGAATGGAATGGATTGGAATGGATTGGAAGGGAATCAACATGAATGGAATGGAATGGAATGGAATGGAGTGGAATTGAATCAACCCGAATGGAATGGAATGGAATGGAATGGAATCAACCCAAATGGCATGGAATGGAATGAAATGGAACGGAATGGAATTAACCGGAATGGAATGGAATGGAATGGAATGGAATGGAATGGAATGCAATCAACACGAATGGAATGGAATGGAATGGAATCAAACCGAATGGAATGCAATGGAATGAAATGGAATGGAATGGAATCAACTGGAATGGAATGGAATGGAATCGAATGGATTGGAATGGAATGGAATGGAATGGAATGCAATCCACCCGAATGGAATGGAATGGAATGGAATGGAATGGAATGGAATGGAATGGAATGAAATCAACCCAAAAGAATGGAATGGAATGAAATGGAATGGAATGGAATGGAATGGAATGGAAAGGAATGGCAGGTTATGGAATCAACACGACTGGTATGGAATGGAATGGAATGGAATGGAATGGAATGGAATCAACCCGAATGGAATGGAATGAAATAGAATGGAATGGAATGGAATGGAATGGAATGGAATGGAATGGAAAGGAATCAACCCGAATGGAATGGAATGCAATGGAAAGGAATGGAATGGAATGGCATAGAATGGAATCAACCCGAATGGTATGGTATGGAATGGAATGGAATGGAATGGAATGGAATGGAATGGAATGGAATCAATCGGAATGGAATGGAATGGAATGGAATGGAATCAACCCGAATGAAATGGAATGGAATGGAATGGAATCAACACGGATGGAATGGAATGGAATGGAATGGAATGGAATGGAATGGAATGGAATGGAATCAACACAATGGAATGGAATGGAATGGAATGGAATGGAATGGAATGGAATGGAGTGGAATAAACCCGAATGGAATGGAATGGAACGGAATGGAAAGGAATGGAATGCAATGGAATGGAGTGGAATGGAATCAACCCGAAAGGAAAAGAATGGAATGGAATGGAATGGAATGGAATGGAATGGAATCAAACCGAATGTAATGTAATGGAATGGAATGGAATGGAATCAACTGGAATGTAATGGAATGGAATGGAATGGAATGGAATGGAACGGAATCAACCTGAATGGAATGGAATGGAATGGAATGGAATGGAATGGAATCCACTGGAATGGAATGGAATGAAATGGAATTGATTGGAATGCAATGGAATGTAATGGAATCAACTGGAAAGGAATGGAATGGAATGGAATGGAATGGAATCAACTGGAAGGGAATGGAATGGAATGGAGTGGACTGCAATGCAATCAACCCGAAAGGAATGGAATGGAATGAAATGGAACGGAATGGAATCAACCGGAATGGAGTTAAATGGAATGGAATGCAATGAAATGGAATAGAATAAAACAGAACAGAATGGAATGGAGTGGAATAAAGTGGAATCAACCAGAATGCAATGGAATGTAATGGAATGGAATGGAACGGAATGGATTGGAATGGAACGGAATCAACCCGAATGGAATGGAATTGAACGGATTGGAATGGAATGGAATGGTATGGAATAGAATCAACCCGAATGCAATGGAATGGAATGGAATGGAATGGAATGGAATGGAATGGAATTGAATGGAACGGAATGGAATGGAATGGAATGGAATCAACCCGAATGTAATGTAATGGAATGGAATGGAATGGAATCAACTGATATGTAATGAAATGGAATGGAATGGAATGGAATGGAATGGAATGGAATGGAATGGAATCAACCCGAATGGAATGGAATGGAATGGAATGGAATGCAATCAACACGAATGGAATGGAATGGAATGGAATCAAACCGAATGGAATGCAATGGAATGAAATGGAATGGAATGGAATCAACTGGAATGGAATGGAATGGAATCGAATGGATTGGAATGGAATGGAATGGAATGGAATGCAATCAACCCGAATGGAATGGAATGGAATGGAATGGAAGGGAATGGAATGAAATCAACCCAAAAGGAATGGAATGGAATGGAATGGAATGGAATGGAATGGAAAGGAATGGCAGGTTATGGAATCAACACGAGTGGTATGGAATGGAATGGAATGGAATGGAATGGAATGGAATCAACCCGAATGGAATGGAATGAAATAGAATGGAATGGAATGGAATGGAATGGAATGGAATGGAATGGAATGGAAAGGAATCAACCCGAATGGAATGGAATGCAATGGAATGGAATGGAATGGAATGGCATAGAATGGAATCAACCCGAATGGTATGGAAGGGAATGGAATGGAATGGAATGGAATGGAATGGAATCAATCGGAATGGAATGGAATGGAATGGAATGGAATGGAATGGAATGGAATCAACCCGAATGGAATGGAATGGAACGGAATGGAATGGAATGGAATGGAATGGAATGGAATCAACCCAAATGGAATGGAATGGAATGGAATGGAAAGGAATGGAATAAACCCGAATGGAATGGAATGGAATCAACCCGAATTAAATGAAATGGAATGGAGGGGAATGGAATGGAATGGAAAGGAATGGAATGGAATCAACCCGAGAGGAATGGAATGGAATGGAATGGAATGGAATGGAATGGAATGGATTGGAATGGAATGGAATGGAATGGAATCAACCCCAATGGAATGGAATGGAATGGAATGGAATGGAATGGAATCAACCCAAAAGGAATGGAATGGAATGAAATGGAATGGAATGGAATGGAATCATCCCGAATGGAATGGAATGGAGTGGAATGGATTGGAATGGAATCAACCTGAAAGAATGGAATGGAATGGAATGGAATGGAATGGAATGGAGGGGAATTGAATCAACCCGAATGGAGTGAAATGGAATGGAATGGAATCAACACGAATGGAATGGAATGGATTGGATTGGAATGGAATGGAATGGAAAGGAATGGAATGGAATCAACCTGAATGGAATGGAATGGAGTGGAATCAACCCGAATGGAATGGAATGGAATGGATTGGAATGGAATGGAATGGAATGGAATCAACCCTAATGGAATGGAATGGAATGGAATGGAATCAACCCGAATGGAATGGAATGGAATGGAATGGAATGGAATGGAAACAACACAAATGGACTGGAATGGAATGGAATGGAATAGAATCAACCCGAATGGAATGGAATGGAATGGAAAGGAATGGCATGGAATCAACCCGAATGAAATGGAATGGAATGGATTGGAATGGAATGGAATGGAAAGGAATGGAATCAACCCGAATGGAATGGAATGGAAGGGAAAGGAATGGAATGGAATCAACCTGAATGAAATGGAACGGATTGGAATGGAATCAACCTGAATGTAATGGAATGGAATGGAGTGGAATAGGATGGAATCAACGCGAATGGAATGGAATGGAATGGAATGGATTGGAATGGAATGGAATGGAATGGAATCAACCCGAATTGAATGGAATGGAATGGAATGGAAAGGAATGGAATCAAACCAAATGGAATGGAATGGAATGGAATGGAATAGAATCAAACGGAATGGAATGGAATGGTGTGGAATAGAATGGAATCAACCCGAATGCAATGGAATGGAATGGAATGGAATGGAATGGAATGGAATGGAATGGAATGGAATGGAATGGAATGGATTGGAATCAACACGAATGGAAAGAATGGATTGGAATGGAATGGAATGGAATGGAAAGGAATGGAATGGAATCAACCTGAATGGAATGGAAATGAATGGAATCAACCCGAATGGAATGGAATGGAATGGATTGGAATGGAATGGAATGGAATGGAATCAACTCTAATGGAATGGAATGGAATGGAATGGAATGGAATGGAATCAACACAAATGGACTGGAATGGAATGGAAAGGAATAGATTCAACCCGAATGGAATGGAATGGAATGGAATGGAATGGAATGGAATGTCATGGAATCAACCCGAATGAAATGAAATGGAATGGATTGGAATGGAATGGAATGGAAAGGAATGGAATGGAATCAACCCGAGTGGAATGGAATGGAATGGAATGGAATGGATTGGAATGGAATGGAATGGAATGGAATCAACCCCAATGGAATGGAATGGAATGGAATGGAATGGAATGGAATGGAATGGAATGGAATGGAGTGGAATGGAGTGGAATGGAATCAACCTGAATGGAATGGAATGGAATGGAATGGAATGGAATGGAGGGGAATTGAATCAACCCGAATGGAGTGAAATGGAATGGAATGGAATCAACACGAATGGAATGGAATGGATTGGAATGGAATGGAATGGAATGGAAAGGAATGGAATGGAATCAACCTGAATGGAATGGAATGGAATGGAATCAACCCGAATGGAATGGAATGGAATGGAATGGAATGGAATGGAATGGAATGGAATCAACCCGAATGGAATGGAATGGAATGGAATGGAATGGAATGGAATGGAATGGAAACAACACAAATGGACTGGAATGGAATGGAATGGAATAGAATCAACCCGAATGGAATGGAATGGAATGGAAAGGAATGGCATGGAATCAACCCGAATGAAATGGAATGGAATGGATTGGAATGGAATGGAATGGAAAGGAATGGAATCAACCCGAATGGAATGGAATGGAAGGGAAAGGAATGGAATGGAATCAACCTGAATGAAATGGAAAGGATTGGAATGGAATCAACCTGAATGTAATGGAATGGAATGAAGTGGAATAGGATGGAATCAACGCGAATGGAATGGAATGGAATGGAATGAATTGGAATGGAATGGAATGGAATGGAAAGGAATGGAATCAAACCAAATGGAATGGAATGGAATGGAATGGAATAGAATCAAACGGAATGGAATGGAATGGTGTGGAATAGAATGGAATCAACCCGAATGCAATGGAATGGAATGGAATGGAATGGAATGGAATGGAGTGGAGTGGAATGGATTGGAATCAACACCAATGGAAAGAATGGATTGGAATGGAATGGAATGGAATGGAAAGGAATGGAATGGAATCAACCTGAATGGAATGGAATGGAATGGAATCAACCCGAATGGAATGGAATGGAATGGATTGGAATGGAATGGAATGGAATGGAATCAACTCTAATGGAATGGAATGGAATGGAATGGATTGGAATCAACACAAATGGACTGGAATGCAATGGAAAGGAATAGAATCTACCCGAATGGAATGGAATGGAATGGAATGGAATGGAATGGCATGGAATCAACCCGAATGAAATGAAATGGAATGGAATGGAATGGAATGGAATGGAATGGACTGCAATGGATTCAACCCGAATGGAATGGAATGGAATGAAATGGAACGGAATGGAATCAACCAGAATGGAGTTAAATGGAATGGAATGCAATGGAATGGAATAGAATCAAACAGAACAGAATGGAATGGAGTGGAATAGAATGGAATCAACCAGAATGCAATGGAATGTAAAGGAATGGAATGGAACGGAATGGATTGGAATGGAACGGAATCAACCCGAATGGAATGGAATTGAATGGATTGGAATGGAATGGAATGGTATGGAATAGAATCAACCCGAATGGAATGGAATGGAATGGAATGGAATGGAATCAACCCGAATGCAATGGAATGGAATGGAATGGAATGGAATGCAACGCAATGGAATGGAATGGAATGGAATCAACCAGAATGTAATGTAATGGAATGGAATGGAATGGAATCAACTGGAATGTAATGTAATGGAATGGAATGGAATGGAACGGAATCAACCAGAATGGAATGGAATGGAATGGAATGGAATGCAATCAACACAAATGGAATGGAATGGAATGGAATCAAACCGAATGGAATGCAATGGAATGAAATGGAATGGAATGGAATCAACTGGAATGGAATGGAATGGAATCGAATGCATTGGAATGGAATGGAATGGAATGGAATGCAATCAACCCGAATGGAATGGAATGGAATGGAATGGAATGAAATCAACCCGAAAGGAAAGGAATGGAATGAAATGGAATGGAATGGAATGGAATGGAATGGCAGGTTATGGAATCAACCCGAGTGGTATGGAATGGAATGGAATGGAATGGAATGGAATGCAATCAACCCGAATGGAATGGAATGGAATGAAATGGAATGGAATGGAAGGGAATGGAATGGCATAGAATGGAATCAACCCGAATGGTATGGAATGGAATGGAATGGAATGGAATGGAATGGAATGGAATCAATCGGAATGGAATGGAATGGAATGGAATGGAATGGAATGCAATCAACCCGAATGGAATGGAATGGAACGGAATGGAATGGAATGGAATGGAATGGAATGGAATCAACCCAAATGTAATGGAATGGAATGGAATGGAATGGAATGGAATAAACCCGAATGGAATGGAATGGAATCAAACCGAATTAAATGAAATGGAATGGAGTGGAATGGAATGGAATGGAAAGGAATGGAATGGAATCAACCCGAGAGGAATGGAATGGAATGGAATGGAATGGAATGGAATGGATTGGAATGGAATGGAATGGAATCAATCGGAATGGAATGGAATGGAATGGAATGGAATGGAATCAACCCGAATGGAATGGAATGGAACGGAATGGAATGGAATGGAATGGAATGGAATGGAATCAACCCAAATGTAATGGAATGGAATGGAATGGAATGGAATGGAATAAACCCGAATGGAATGGAATGGAATCAACCCGAATTAAATGAAATGGAATGGAGTGGAATGGAATGGAATGGAAAGGAATGGAATGCAATCAACCCGAGAGGAATGGAATGGAATGGAATGGAATGGAATGGAATGGAATGGAATGGAATGGAATGTAATCAACCCCAATGGAATGGAATGGAATGGAATGGAATGGAATGGAATGGAATCAACCCAAAAGGAATGGAATGGAATGAAATGGAATGGAATGGAATGGAATCATCCCGAATGGAATGGAATGGAGTGGAATGGATTGGAATGGAATCAACCTGAAAGAATGGAATGGAATGGAATGGAATGGAATGGAGGGGAATTGAATCAACCCGAATGGAGTGAAATGGAATGGAATGGAATCAACACGAATGGAATGGAATGGATTGGAATGGAATGGAATGCAATGGAAAGGAATGGAATGGAATCAACCTGAATGGAATGGAATGGAGTGGAATCAACCCGAATGGAATGGAATGGAATGGATTGGAATGGAATGGAATGGAATGGAATCAACCCTAATGGAATGGAATGGAAGGGAATGGAATGGAATCAACCCGAATGGAATGGAATCAACCCTAATGGAATGGAATGGAAGGGAATGGAATGGAATCAACCCGAACGGAGTGGAATGGAATGGAATGGAATGGAATGGAAACAACACAAATGGACTGGAATGGAATGGAATGGAATAGAATCAACCCGAATGGAATGGAATGGAATGGAAAGGAATGGCATGGAATCAACGCGAATGAAATGGAATGGAATGGATTGGAATGGAATGGAATGGAATGGAAAGGAATGGAATCAACCCGAATGGAATGGAATGGAAAGGAAAGGAATGGAATGGAATCAACCTGAATGAAATGGAACGGATTGGAATGGAATCAACCTGAATGTAATGGAATGGAATGGAGTGGAATAGGATGGAATCAACGCGAATGGAATGGAATGGAATGGAATGGATTGGAATGGAATGGAATGGAATGGAATCAACCCGAATTGAATGGAATGGAATGGAATGGAAAGGAATGGAATCAAACCAAATGGAATGGAATGGAATGGAATGGAATAGAATCAAACGGAATGGAATGGAATGGTGTGGAATAGAATGGAATCAACCCGAATGCAATGGAATGGAATGGAATGGAATGGAATGGAATGGAATGGAATGGATTGGAATCAACACGAATGGAAAGAATGGATTGGAATGGAATGGAAAGGAATGGAATGGAATCAACCTGAATGGAATGGAATGGAATGGAATCAACCCGAATGGAATGGAATGGAATGGATTGGAATGGAATGGAATGGAATGGAATCAACTCTAATGGAATGGAATGGAATGGAATGGAATGGAATGGAATGGAATGGAATCAACACAAATGGACTGGAATGGAATGGAAAGGAATAGATTCAACCCGAATGGAATGGAATGGAATGGAATGGAATGGAATGGAATGGAATGGAATGGCATGGAATCAACCCGAATGAAATGAAATGGAATGGATTGGAATGGAATGGAATGGAAAGGAATGGAATGGAATCAACCCGAGTGGAATGGAATGGAATGGAATGGAATGGATTGGAATGGAATGGAATGGAATGGAATCAACCCCAATGGAATGGAATGGAATGGAATGGAATGGAATGGAATGGAATGGAATCAACCCAAAAGCAATGGAATGGAATGAAATGGAATGGAATGGAATGGAATCAACCCGAACGGAATGGAATGGAGTGGAATGGAGTGGAATGGAATCAACCTGAATGGAATGGAATGGAATGGAATGGAATGGAGGGGAATTGAATCAACCCGAATGGAGTGAAATGGAATGGAATGGAATCAACACGAATGGAATGGAATGGATTGGAATGGAATGGAATGGAATGGAAAGGAATGGAATGGAATCAACCTGAATGGAATGGAATGGAATGGAATCAACCCCAATGGAATGGAATGGAATGGAATGGAATGGAATGGAATCAACCCGAATGGAATGGAATGGAATGGAATGGAATGGAATGGAATGGAATGGAAACAACACAAATGGACTGGAATGGAATGGAATGGAATAGAATCAACCCGAATGGAATGGAATGGAATGGAACGGAATGGCATGGAATCAACCCGAATGAAATGGAATGGAATGGATTGGAATGGAATGGAATGGAAAGGAATGGAATCAACCCGAATGGAATGGAATGGAAGGGAAAGGAATGGAATGGAATCAACCTGAATGAAATGGAATGGATTGGAATGGAATCAACCTGAATGTAATGGAATCGAATGGAGTGGAATAGGATGGAATCAACGCGAATGGAATGGAATGGAATGGAATGGATTGGAATGGAATGGAATGGAATGGAAAGGAATGGAATCAAACCAAATGGAATGGAATGGAATGGAATGGAATAGAATCAAACGGAATGGAATGGAATGGTGTGGAATAGAATGGAATCAACCCGAATGCAATGGAATGGAATGGAATGGAATGGAATTGAATGGAATGGAATGGAGTGGAATGGATTGGAATCAACACGAATGGAAAGAATGGATTGGAATGGAATGGAAAGGAATGGAATGGAATCAACCTGAATGGAATGGAATGGAATGGAATCAACCCGAATGGAATGGAATGGAATGGATTGGAATGGAATGGAATGGAATGGAATCAACTCTAATGGAATGGAATGGAATGGAATGGAATGGAATCAACACAAATGGACTGGAATGCAATGGAAAGGAATAGAATCTACCCGAATGGAATGGAATGGAATGGAATGGAATGGAATGGAATGGAATGGCATGGAATCAACCCGAGTGAAATGAAATGGAATGGATTGGAATGGAATGGAATGGAAAGGAATGGAATGGAATCAACCCGAGTGGAATGGAATGGAATGGAATGGAATGGAATGGAATGGATTGGAATGGAATGGAATGTAATGGAATCAACCCCAATGGAATGGAATGGAATGGAATGGAATGGAATGGAATGGAATGGAATGGAATCAACCCAAAAGGAATGGAATGGAATGAAATGGAATGGAATGGAATGGAATCAACCCGAACGGAATGGAATGGAGTGGAATGGATTGGAATGGAATCAACCTGAATGGAATGGAATGGAATGGAATGGAATGGAAAGGAATGGAATGGAATGGAGGGGAATTGAGTCAACCCGAATGGAGTGAAATGGAATGGAATGGAATCAACACGAATGGAATGGAATGGATTGGAATGGAATGGAATGGAATGGAAAGGAATGGAATGGAATCAAACTGAATGGAATGGAATGGAATGGAATCAACCCGAATGGAATGGAATGGATTGGAATGGAATGGAATGGAATGGAACCAACCCTAATGGAATGGAAAGGAATGGAATGGAATGGAATGGAGTCAACCCGAATGGAATGGAATGGAATGGAATGGAATGGAATGGAATGGAATGGAATGGAAACAACACAAATGGACTGGAATGGAATGGAATGGGTTGGAAGGGAATCAACATGAATTGAATGGAATGGAATGGAATGGAGTGGAATTGAATCAACCCGAATGGAATAGAATGGAATGGAATGGAATCAACCCAAATGGCATGGAATGGAATGAAATGGAACGGAATGGAATTAACCGGAATGGAATGGAATGGAATGGAATGGAATCAACCCGAATGGAAAGGAATGGAATGGAATGGAATGGCATGGAATGGAATCAACCCGAATGGCATGGAATGGAATGGAATGGAATGGAATGGAATGGAATCAACACAAATGGAATGGAAAGCAATCAACACGAATGGAATGGAATGGAATGGAATGGAATTTAATGGAATGGAATCAACTGGAATGGAATGGAATGGAATGGAATAAACACGAATGGACTGGAATGCATTGGAATGGACTGCAATGGAATCAACCCGAAAGGAATGGAATGGAATGAAATGGAACGCAATGGAATCAACCGGAATGGAGTGGAATGGAATGACACGGAATGGAATGGAATAGAATCAAACAGAATGGAATGGAATGGAATGGAATAGAATGGAATCAACCAGAACGCAATGGAAAGGAATGGAATGGAATTGAATGGAATCAACCTGAACGCAATGGAAAAAATGGAATGGAATGTAATGGAATGGAATGGAATGGAATCAACCCGAATGTAATGGAATGGAATGGATTGGAATCAACGCGAACGGAATGGAATAGAACGGAATGGAATGGAATTGAATCAACCGAAATGGAATGGAATGGAATGGAATGGAATGGAATAAACCCGAATTGAATGCAATGGAATAGAATGGAATGGATTGGAATGGAATCAATCAGAATGGAATGGAATGGAATGAAATGGAATGGAATGGAATTAACCGGAATGGAATGGAATGGAATGGAATGGAATGGAATGGAATGGAATCAATCCGAATGGAATGCAGTGGAATTGACTGTAATGGAATCAACCCGAATGGAATGGAATGGAATGAAATGGAATGGAATGGAATCAACCCGAATGGAATGGAATAGTATGGAACTGAATCAAACCAAATGGAATGGAATGGAATGGAATGGAATGGAATGGAATAAACACGAATGGAATGGAATGGAATATAATGGAATGGATTGGAATGGAATCAACCGGGATGGAAAGGAATGGAATGGAATGAAATGGAATGGGATGCAAAGGAATGAAATGGAATGGAATGGAATTAACTCGAATGGAATGGAATGGAATCGAATGGAAAGGTAGAGAATCAACCCGAATGGAATGGAAAGGAATGGAATGGAATGGAATGGAATCAAGGAGCATGCAATGGAATGGAATGGAATGGAATAGACTGCAATGGAATGGAATGGAAGGGAACGGAATGGAATCAACCCGAATGGAATGGAATGGAATGGAATGGAATGGAATCCACAGGAATGGAATGGAATGAAATGGACTTGATTGGAATGGAATGGAATGGAATGGAATCAACCCGAATGGAATGGAATGGAATGGAATGGAATGGAATGGAATCCACTGGAATGGAATGGAATGAAATGGAATTGATTGGAATGGAATGGAATGTAATGGAATCAACCGGAATGGAATGGATTGGAAAGGAATGGAATCAACCCGAATGGAATGGAATGGAATGAAATGGAACGGAATGGAATCAACCGGAATGGAGTTAAATGGAATGGAATGCAATGGAATGGAATAGAATCAAACAGAACAGAATGGAATGGAGTGGAATAGAATGGAATCAACCAGAATGCAATGGAATGTAATGGAATGGAATGGAACGGAATGGATTGGAATGGAACGGAATCAACCCGAATGGAATGGAATTGAATGGATTGGAATGGAATGGAATGGTATGGAATAGAATCAACCCGAATGGAATGGAATGGAATGGAATGGAATGGAATCAACCCGAATGCAATGGAATGGAATGGAATGGAATGGAATGCAACGGAATGGAATGGAATGGAATGGAATCAACGGGAATGTAATGTAATGGAATGGAATGGATTGGAATGGAATCAACTGGAATGTAATGTTATGTAATGGAATGGAATGGAATGGAATGGAACGGAATCAACCCGAATGGAATGGAATGGAATGGAATGGAATGCAATGCAATCAACCCGAATGGAATGGAATGGAATGGAATGGAATGAAATCAACCCGAAAGGAAAGGAATGGAATGAAATGGAATGGAATGGAATGGAATGGAATGTCAGGTTATGGAATCAACCCGAGTGGTATGGAATGAAATGGAATGGAATGGAATGGAATGGAATGGAATGCCATCAACCCGAATGGAATGGAATGGAATGAAATGGAAAGGAATGGAATGGAATGGAATGGAATGGAAAGGAATCAACCTGAATGGAATGGAATGGAATGGAATCAACCCGAATGGAATGGAATGGATTGGAATGGAATGGAATGGAATGGAAAGGAATGGAATGGAATCAACCTGAATGGATTGGAATGGAATGGAATCAACCCGAATGAAATGGAATGGATTGGAATGGAATGGAATGGAATGGAATCGACCCTAATAGAATGGAAAGGAATGGAATGGAATGGAATGGAATGGAACGGAGTCATCCCGAATGGAATGGAATGGAATGGAATGGAATGGAATGGAATGGAATGGAATGGAATGGAAACAACACAAATGGACTGGAATGGAATGGAATGGAATAGAATCAACCCGAATGGAATGGAATGGAATGGAATGGAATGGCATGGAATCAACCCGAATGAAATGGAATGGAATGGATTGGAATGGAATGGAATGGAAAGGAATGGAATGGAATCAACGCGAGTGGAATGGATAGGAATGGAATGGAATGGAATGGATTGGAATGGAATGGAATGGAATGGAATCAACCCCAATGGAATGGAATGGAATGGAATGGAATTGAGTGGAATCAACCCAAAAGGAATGGAATGGAATGGAATGGAATGGAATGGAATCAACCAGAATGGAATGGAATGGAATGGAATGGATTGGAAGGGAATCAACATGAATGGAATGGAATGGAATGGAGTGGAATTGAATCAACCCGAATGGAATAGAATGGAATGGAATGGAATCAACCCAAATGGCATGGAATGGAATGAAATGGAACGGAATGGAATTAACCGGAATGGAATGGAATGGAATGGAATGGAATGGAATGGAATCAACCCGAATGGAAAGGAATGGAATGGAATGGAATGGCATGGAATGGAATCAACCCGAATGGCATGGAATGGAATGGAATGGAATGGAATGGTATCAACACAAATGGAATGGAATGCAATCAACACGAATGGAATGGAATGGAATGGAATGGAATGGAATGGAATGGAATGGAATGGAATGGAATGGAATGGAATCAACTGGAATGGAATGGAATGGAATGGAATAAACACGAATGCACTGGAATGGATTGGAATGGACTGCAATGGAATCAACCCGAAAGGAATGGAATGCAATGAAATGGAACGCAATGGAATCAACCGGAATGGAGTGGAATGGAATGACACGGAATGGAATGGAATAGAATCAAACAGAATGGAATATAATGGAATGGAATGGAATGGAATCAACCCGAATGTAATGGAATGGAATGGATTGGAATCAACCCGAACGGAATGGAATGGAACGGAATGGAATGGAATTGAATCAACCGAAATGGAATGGAATGGAATGGAATGGAATGGAATGGAATAAACCCGAATTGAATGCAATGGAATAGAATGGAATGGATTGGAATGGAATCAATCAGAATGGAATGGAATGGAATGAAATGGAATGGAATGGAATTAACAGGAATGGAATGGAATGGAATGGAATGGAATGGAATGGAATGGAATGGAATCAATCCGAATGGAATGGAGTGGAATTGAATGTAATGGAATCAACCCGAATGGAATGGAATGGAATGAAATGGAATGGAATGGAATCAACCCGAATGGAATGTAATGGTATGGAACTGAATCAACCCAAATGGAATGGAATGGAATGGAATGGAATGGAATGGAATGGAATAAACACGAATGGAATGGAATGGAATATAATGGAATGGATTGGAATGGAATCAACCGGGATGGAAAGGAATGGAATGGAATGAAATGGAATGGGATGGAAAGGAATGTAATGGAATGGAATGGAATTAACTCGAATGGAATGGAATGGAATCGAATGGAATGGTATAGAATCAACCCGAATGGAATGGAAAGGAATGGAATGGAATGGAATGGAATCAAGGAGCATGCAATGGAATGGAATGGAATGGAATAGACTGCAATGGAATGGAATGGAAGGGAACGGAATGGAATCAACCCGAATGGAATGGAATGGAGTGGAATGGAATGGAATCCACTGGAATGGAATGGAATGAAATGGACTTGATTGGAATGGAATGGAATGTAATGGAATCAACCTTAATGGAATGGAATGGAATGGAATGGAATGGAATCCACTGGAATGGAAGGGAATGAAATGGAATTGATTGGAATGGAATGGAATGGAATGGAATCAACTGGAATGGAAGGGAATGGAATGGAATGGACTGCAAGGTAATCAACCCGAATGGAATGGAAGGGAATGAAATGGAACGGAATGGAATCAACCGGAATGGAGTTAAATGGAATGGAATGCAATGGAATGGAATAGAATCAAACAGAACAGAATGGAATGGAGTGGTATAGAATGGAATCAACCAGAATGCAATGGAATGTAATGGAATGGAATGGAACGGAATGGATTGGAATGGAACGGAATCAACCCGAATGGAATGGAATGGAATGGAATAGAATGGAATGGAATGGTATGGAATAGAATCAACCCGAATGGAATGGAATGGAATGGAATGGAATGGAATGGAATGGAATCAACCCGAATGCAATGGAATGGAATGGAATAGAATGGAATGCAACGGAATGGAATGGAATAGAATGGAATCAACTGAAATGTAATGTAATGGAATGGAATGGATTGGAATGGAATCAACTGGAATGTAATGTAATGGAATGTAATGGAATGGAATGGAATGACACGGAATCAACCCGAATAGAATGGAATGGAATGGAATGGAATGCAATCAACCCGAATGGAATGGAATGGAATGGAATGGAATGAAATCAACCCGAAAGGAAAGGAATGGAATGAAATGGAATGGAATGGAATGGAATGTCAGGTTATGGAATCAACCCGAGTGGTATGGAATGAAATGGAATGGAATGGAATGGAATGGAATGGAATGCCATCAACCCGAATGGAATGGAATGGAATGAAATGGAAAGGAATGGAATGGAATGGAATGGAGTCAACCCGAATGGAATGGAATGGAATGGAATGGAATGGAATGGAATGGAAACAACACAAAAGGACTGGAATGGAATGGAATGGGTTGGAAGGGAATCAACATGAATGGAATGGAATGGAATGGAATGGAGTAGAATTGAATCAACCCGAATGGAATAGAATGGAATGGAATGGAATCAACCCAAATGGCATGGAATGGAATGAAATGGAACGGAATGGAATTAACCGGAATGGAATGGAATGGAATGGAATGGAATGGAAAGGAATGGAATGGAATCAACCCGAATGGAAAGGAATGGAATGGAATGGAATTGCATGGAATGGAATCAACCCGAATGGCATGGAATGGAATGGAATGGAATGGAATGGAATGGAATGGAATCAACACAAATGGAATGGAAAGCAATCAACACGAATGGAATGGAATGGAATGGAATGGAATTTAATGGAATGGAATCAACTGGAATGGAATGGAATGGAATGGAATAAACACGAATGGACTGGAATGCATTGGAATGGACTGCAATGGAATCAACCCGAAAGGAATGGAATGGAATGAAATGGAACGCAATGGAATCAACCGGAATGGAGTGGAATGGAATGACAGGGAATGGAATGGAATAGAATCAAACAGAATGGAATGGAATGGAATGGAATAGAATGGAATCAACCAGAACGCAATGGAAAGGAATGGAATGGAATTGAATGGAATCAACCTGAACGCAATGGAAAAAATGGAATGGAATGTAATGGAATGGAATGGAATGGAATCAACCCGAATGTAATGGAATGGAATGGATTGGAATCAACGCGAACGGAATGGAATAGAACGGAATGGAATGGAATTGAATCAACCGAAATGGAATGGAATGGAATGGAATGGAATGGAATAAACCCGAATTGAATGCAATGGAATAGAATGGAATGGATTGGAATGGAATCAATCAGAATGGAATGGAATGGAATGAAATGGAATGGAATGGAATTAACCGGAATGGAATGGAATGGAATGGAATGGAATGGAATGGAATGGAATCAATCCGAATGGAATGCAGTGGAATTGAATGTAATGGAATCAACCCGAATGGAATGGAATGGAATGAAATGGAATGGAATGGAATCAACCCGAATGGAATGGAATAGTATGGAACTGAATCAAACCAAATGGAATGGAATGGAATGGAATGGAATGGAATGGAATAAACACGAATGGAATGGAATGGAATATAATGGAATGGATTGGAATGGAATCAACCGGGATGGAAAGGAATGGAATGGAATGAAATGGAATGGGATGGAAAGGAATGAAATGGAATGGAATGGAATTAACTCGAATGGAATGGAATGGAATCGAATGTAAAGGTATAGAATCAACCCGAATGGAATGGAAAGGAATGGAAAGGAATGGAATGGAATCAAGGAGCATGCAATGGAATGGAATGGAATGGAATAGACTGCAATGGAATGGAATGGAAGGGAACGGAATGGAATCAACCCGAATGGAATGGAATGGAATGGAATGGAATGGAATCCACAGGAATGGAATGGAATGAAATGGACTTGATTGGAATGGAAGGGAACGGAATGGAATCAACCCGAATGGAATGGAATGGAATGGAATGGAATGGAATCCACAGGAATGGAATGGAATGAAATGGACTTGATTGGAATGGAATGGAATGGAATGGAATCAACCCGAATGGAATGGAATGGAATGGAATGGAATGGAATGGAATCCACTGGAATGGAATGGAATGAAATGGAATTGATTGGAATGGAATGGAATGTAATGGAATCAACCGGAATGGAATGGATTGGAAAGGAATGGAATCAACCCGAATGGAATGGAATGGAATGAAATGGAACGGAATGGAATCAACCGGAATGGAGTTAAATGGAATGGAATGCAATGGAATGGAATAGAATCAAACAGAACAGAATGGAATGGAGTGGAATAGAATGGAATCAACCAGAATGCAATGGAATGTAATGGAATGGAATGGAACGGAATGGATTGGAATGGAACGGAATCAACCCGAATGGAATGGAATTGAATGGATTGGAATGGAATGGAATGGTATGGAATAGAATCAACCCGAATGGAATGGAATGGAATGGAATGGAATGGAATCAACCCGAATGCAATGGAATGGAATGGAATGGAATGGAATGCAACGGAATGGAATGGAATGGAATGGAATCAACGGGAATGTAATGTAATGGAATGGAATGGATTGGAATGGAATCAACTGGAATGTAATGTTATGTAATGGAATGGAATGGAATGGAATGGAACGGAATCAACCCGAATGGAATGGAATGGAATGGAATGGAATGCAATGCAATCAACCCGAATGGAATGGAATGGAATGGAATGGAATGAAATCAACCCGAAAGGAAAGGAATGGAATGAAATGGAATGGAATGGAATGGAATGGAATGTCAGGTTATGGAATCAACCCGAGTGGTATGGAATGAAATGGAATGGAATGGAATGGAATGGAATGGAATTCCATCAACCCGAATGGAATGGAATGGAATGAAATGGAAAGGAATGGAATGGAATGGAATGGAATGGAATGGAATCAACCTGAATGGAATGGAATGGAATGGAATCAACCCGAATGGAATGGAATGGATTGGAATGGAATGGAATGGAATGGAAAGAAATGGAATGGAATCAACCTGAATGGATTGGAATGGAATGGAATCAACCCGAATGAAATGGAATGGATTGGAATGGAATGGAATGGAATGGAATCAACACTAATAGAATGGAAAGGAATGGAATGGAATGGAATGGAATGGAACGGAGTCATCCCGAATGGAATGGAATGGAATGGAATGGAATGGAATGGAATGGAATGGAATGGAATGGAAACAACACAAATGGACTGGAATGGAATGGAATGGAATAGAATCAACCCGAATGGAATGGAATGGAATGGAATGGAATGGCATGGAATCAACCCGAATGAAATGGAATGGAATGGATTGGAATGGAATGGAATGGAAAGGAATGGAATGGAATCAACGCGAGTGGAATGGATAGGAATGGAATGGAATGGAATGGATTGGAATGGAATGGAATGGAATGGAATCAACCCCAATGGAATGGAATGGAATGGAATGGAATGGAGTGGAATCAACCCAAAAGGAATGGAATGGAATGGAATGGAATGGAATGGAATCAACCAGAATGGAATGGAATGGAATGGAATGGATTGGAAGGGAATCAACATGAATGGAATGGAATGGAATGGAGTGGAATTGAATCAACCCGAATGGAATAGAATGGAATGGAATGGATTCAACCCAAATGGCATGGAATGGAATGAAATGGAACGGAATGGAATTAACCGGAATGGAATGGAATGGAATGGAATAGAATGGAATCAACCCGAATGGAAAGGAATGGAATGGAATGGAATGGCATGGAATGGAATCAACCCGAATGGCATGGAATGGAATGGAATGGAATGGAATGGTATCAACACAAATGGAATGGAATGCAATCAACACGAATGGAATGGAATGGAATGGAATGGAATGGAATGGAATGGAATGGAATGGAATGGAATCAACTGGAATGGAATGGAATGGTATGGAACTGAATCAACCCAAATGGAATGGAATGGAATGGAATGGAATGGAATAAACACGAATGGAATGGAATGGAATATAATGGAATGGATTGGAATGGAATCAACCGGGATGGAAAGGAATGGAATGGAATGAAATGGAATGGGATGGAAAGGAATGTAATGGAATGGAATGGAATTAACTCGAATGGAATGGAATGGAATCGAATGGAATGGTATAGAATCAACCCGAATGGAATGGAAAGGAATGGAATGGAATGGAATGGAATCAAGGAGCATGCAATGGAATGGAATGGAATGGAATAGACTGCAATGGAATGGAATGGAAGGGAACGGAATGGAATCAACCCGAATGGAATGGAATGGAATGGAATGGAATGGAATCCACTGGAATGGAATGGAATGAAATGGACTTGATTGGAATGGAATGGAATGTAATGGAATCAACCTTAATGGAATGGAATGGAATGGAATGGAATGGAATCCACTGGAATGGAAGGGAATGAAATGGAATTGATTGGAATGGAATGGAATGGAATGGAATCAACTGGAATGGAAGGGAATGGAATGGAATGGACTGCAAGGTAATCAACCCGAATGGAATGGAAGGGAATGAAATGGAACGGAATGGAATCAACCGGAATGGAGTTAAATGGAATGGAATGCAATGGAGTGGAATAGAATCAAACAGAACAGAATGGAATGGAGTGGTATAGAATGGAATCAACCAGAATGCAATGGAATGTAATGGAATGGAATGGAACGGAATGGATTGGAATGGAACGGAATCAACCCGAATGGAATGGAATGGAATGGAATAGAATGGAATGGAATGGTATGGAATAGAATCAACCCGAATGGAATGGAATGGAATGGAATGGAATGGAATGGAATGGAATCAACCCGAATGCAATGGAATGGAATGGAATAGAATGGAATGCAACGGAATGGAATGGAATAGAATGGAATCAACTGAAATGTAATGTAATGGAATGGAATGGATTGGAATGGAATCAACTGGAATGTAATGTAATGGAATGGAATGGAATGGAATGGAATGACACGGAATCAACCCGAATAGAATGGAATGGAATGGAATGGAATGCAATCAACCCGAATGGAATGGAATGGAATGGAATGGAATGAAATCAACCCGAAAGGAAAGGAATGGAATGAAATGGAATGGAATGGAATGGAATGTCAGGTTATGGAATCAACCCGAGTGGTATGGAATGAAATGGAATGGAATGGAATGGAATGGAATGGAATGCCATCAACCCGAATGGAATGGAATGGAATGAAATGGAAAGGAATGGAATGGAATGGAATGGAGTCAACCCGAATGGAATGGAATGGAATGGAATGGAATGGAATGGAATGGAATGGAAACAACACAAATGGACTGGAATGGAATGGAATGGGTTGGAAGGGAATCAACATGAATGGAATGGAATGGAATGGAATGGAGTGGAATTGAATCAACCCGAATGGAATAGAATGGAATGGAATGGAATCAACCCAAATGGCATGGAATGGAATGAAATGGAACGGAATGGAATTAACCGGAATGGAATGGAATGGAATGGAATGGAATGGAAAGGAATGGAATGGAATCAACCCGAATGGAAAGGAATGGAATGGAATGGAATGGCATTGAATGGAATCAACCCGAATGGCATGGAATGGAATGGAATGGAATGGAATGGAATGGAATGGAATCAACACAAATGGAATGGAAAGCAATCAACACGAATGGAATGGAATGGAATGGAATGGAATTTAATGGAATGGAATCAACTTGAATGGAATGGAATGGAATGGAATAAACACGAATGGACTGGAATGCATTGGAATGGACTGCAATGGAATCAACCCGAAAGGAATGGAATGGAATGAAATGGAACGCAATGGAATCAACCGGAATGGAGTGGAATGGAATGACAGGGAATGGAATGGAATAGAATCAAACAGAATGGAATGGAATGGAATGGAATAGAATGGAATCAACCAGAACGCAATGGAAAGGAATGGAATGGAATTGAATGGAATCAACCTGAACGCAATGGAAAAAATGGAATGGAATGTAATGGAATGGAATGGAATGGAATCAACCCGAATGTAATGGAATGGAATGGATTGGAATCAACGCGAACGGAATGGAATAGAACGGAATGGAATGGAATTGAATCAACCGAAATGGAATGGAATGGAATGGAATGGAATGGAATAAACCCGAATTGAATGCAATGGAATAGAATGGAATGGATTGGAATGGAATCAATCAGAATGGAATGGAATGGAATGAAATGGAATGGAATGGAATTAACCGGAATGGAATGGAATGGAATGGAATGGAATGGAATGGAATGGAATCAATCCGAATGGAATGCAGTGGAATTGAATGTAATGGAATCAACCCGAATGGAATGGAATGGAATGAAATGGAATGGAATGGAATCAACCCGAATGGAATGGAATAGTATGGAACTGAATCAAACCAAATGGAATGGAATGGAATGGAATGGAATGGAATGGAATAAACACGAATGGAATGGAATGGAATATAATGGAATGGATTGGAATGGAATCAACCGGGATGGAAAGGAATGGAATGGAATGAAATGGAATGGGATGGAAAGGAATGAAATGGAATGGAATGGAATTAACTCGAATGGAATGGAATGGAATCGAATGGAAAGGTATAGAATCAACCCGAATGGAATGGAAAGGAATGGAATGGAATGGAATGGAATCAAGGAGCATGCAATGGAATGGAATGGAATGGAATAGACTGCAATGGAATGGAATGGAAGGGAACGGAATGGAATCAACCCGAATGGAATGGAATGGAATGGAATGGAATGGAATCCACAGGAATGGAATGGAATGAAATGGACTTGATTGGAATGGAATGGAATGGAATGGAATCAACCCGAAAGGAATGGAATGGAATGGAATGGAATGGAATGGAATCCACTGGAATGGAATGGAATGAAATGGAATTGATTGGAATGGAATTGAATGTAATGGAATCAACCGGAATGGAATGGATTGGAAGGGAATGGTATCAACCCGAATGGAATGGAATGGAATGAAATGGAACGGAATGGAATCAACCGGAATGGAGTTAAATGGAATGGAATGCAATGGAATGGAATAGAATCAAACAGAACAGAATGGAATTGAGTGGAATAGAATGGAATCAACCAGAATGCAATGGAATGTAATGGAATGGAATGGAACGGAATGGATTGGAATGGAACGGAATCAACCCGAATGGAATGGAATTGAATGGATTGGAATGGAATGGAATGGTATGGAATAGAATCAACCCGAATGGAATGGAATGGAATGGAATGGAATGGAATCAACCCGAATGCAATGCAATGGAATGGAATGGAATGGAATGCAACGGAATGGAATGGAATGGAATGGAATCAACGGGAATGTAATGTAATGGAATGGAATGGATTGGAATGGAATCAACTGGAATGTAATGTTATGTAATGGAATGGAATGGAATGGAATGGAACGGAATCAACCCGAATGCAATGGAATGGAATGGAATGGAATGCAATGCAATCAACCCGAATGGAATGGAATGGAATGGAATGGAATGAAATCAACCCGAAAGGAAAGTAATGGAATGAAATGGAATGGAATGGAATGGAATGTCAGGTTATGGAATCAACCCGAGTGGTATGGAATGAAATGGAATGGAATGGAATGGAATGGAATGGAATGCCATCAACCCGAATGGAATGGAATGGAATGAAATGGAAAGGAATGGAATGGAATGGAATGGAATGGAATGGAATCAACCTGAATGGAATGGAATGGAATGGAATCAACCCGAATGGAATGGAATGGATTGGAATGGAATGGAATGGAATGGAAAGGAATGGAATGGAATCAACCTGAATGGATTGGAATGGAATGGAATCAACCCGAATGGAATGGAATGGATTGGAATGGAATGGAATGGAATGGAATCAACCCTAATAGAATGGAAAGGAATGGAATGGAATGGAATGGAATGGAACGGAGTCATCCCGAATGGAATGGAATGGAATGGAATGGAATGGAATGGAATGGAATGGAATGGAATGGAAACAACACAAATGGACTGGAATGGAATGGAATGGAATAGAATCAACCCGAATGGAATGGAATGGAATGGAATGGAATGGCATGGAATCAACCCGAATGAAATGGAATGGAATGGATTGGAATGGAATGGAATGGAAAGGAATGGAATGGAATCAACGCGAGTGGAATGGATAGGAATGGAATGGAATGGAATGGATTGGAATGGAATGGAATGGAATGGAATCAACCCCAATGGAATGGAATGGAATGGAATGGAATGGAATGGAGTGGAATCAACCCAAAAGGAATGGAATGGAAAGGAATGGAATGGAATGGAATCAACCAGAATGGAATGGAATGGAATGGAATGGATTGGAAGGGAATCAACATGAATGGAATGGAATGGAATGGAATGGAGTGGAATTGAATCAACCCGAATGGAATAGAATGGAATGGAATGGAATCAACCCAAATGGCATGGAATGGAATGAAATGGAACGGAATGGAATTAACCGGAATGGAATGGAATGGAATGGAATGGAATGGAATGGAATGGAATCAACCCGAATGGAAAGGAATGGAATGGAATGGAATGGCATGGAATGGAATCAACCCGAATGGCATGGAATGGAATGGAATGGAATGGAATGGAATCAACACAAATGGAATGGAATGCAATCAACACGAATGGAATGGAATGGAATGGAATGGAATGGAATGGAATGGAATGGAATGGAATCAACTGGAATGGAATGGAATGGAATGGAATAAACACGAATGCACTGGAATGGATTGGAATGGACTGCAATGGAATCAACCCGAAAGGAATGGAATGCAATGAAATGGAACGCAATGGAATCAACCGGAATGGAGTGGAATGGAATGACACGGAATGGAATGGAATAGAATCAAACAGAATGGAATGTAATGGAATGGAATAGAATGGAATCAACCCGAACGCAATGGAAAGGAATGGAATGGAATTGAATGGAATCAACCTGAACTCAATGGAAAAAATGGAATGGAATGGAATGGAATGGAATGGAATGGAATCAACCCGAATGTAATGGAATGGAATGGATTGGCATCAACCCGAACGGAATGGAATGGAACGGAATGGAATGGAATTGAATCAACCGAAATGGAATGGAATGGAATGGAATGGAATGGAATGGAATAAACCCGAATTGAATGCAATGGAATAGAATGGAATGGATTGGAATGGAATCAATCAGAATGGAATGGAATGGAATGAAATGGAATGGAATGGAATTAACAGGAATGGAATGGAATGGAATGGAATGGAATGGAATGGAATGGAATGGAATGGAATCAATCCGAATGGAATGGAGTGGAATTGAATGTAATGGAATCAACCCGAATGGAATGGAATGGAATGAAATGGAATGGAATGGAATCAACCCGAATGGAATGGAATGGTATGGAACTGAATCAACCCAAATGGAATGGAATGGAATGGAATGGAATGGAATGGAATAAACACGAATGGAATGGAATGGAATATAATGGAATGGATTGGAATGGAATCAACCGGGATGGAAAGGAATGGAATGGAATGAAATGGAATGGGATGGAAAGGAATGTAATGGAATGGAATGGAATTAACTCGAATGGAATGGAATGGAATCGAATGGAATGGTATAGAATCAACACGAATGGAATGGAAAGGAATGGAATGGAATGGAATGGAATCAAGGAGCATGCAATGGAATGGAATGGAATGGAATAGACTGCAATGGAATGGAATGGAAGGGAACGGAATGGAATCAACCCGAATGGAATGGAATGGAATGGAATGGAATGGAATCCACTGGAATGGAATGGAATGAAATGGACTTGATTGGAATGGAATGGAATGTAATGGAATCAACCTTAATGGAATGGAATGGAATGGAATGGAATGGAATCCACTGGAATGGAAGGGAATGAAATGGAATTGATTGGAATGGAATGGAATGGAATGGAATCAACTGGAATGGAAGGGAATGGAATGGAATGGACTGCAAGGTAATCAACCCGAATGGAATGGAATGGAATGAAATGGAACGGAATGGAATCAACCGGAATGGAGTTAAATGGAATGGAATGCAATGGAATGGAATAGAATCAAAGAGAACAGAATGGAATGGAGTGGTATAGAATGGAATCAACCAGAATGCAATGGAATGTAATGGAATGGAATGGAACGGAATGGATTGGAATGGAACAGAATCAACCCGAATGGAATGGAATGGAATGGAATAGAATGGAATGGAATGGTATGGAATAGAATCAACCCGAATGGAATGGAATGGAATGGAATGGAATGGAATGGAATGGAATCAACCCGAATGCAATGGAATGGAATGGAATAGAATGGAATGCAACGGAATGGAATGGAATAGAATGGAATCAACTGAAATGTAATGTAATGGAATGGAATGGATTGGAATGGAATCAACTGGAATGTAATGTAATGTAATGGAATGGAATGGAATGGAATGACACGGAATCAACCCGAATAGAATGGAATGGAATGGAATGGAATGCAATCAACCCGAATGGAATGGAATGGAATGGAATGGAATGAAATCAACCCGAAAGGAAAGGAATGGAATGAAATGGAATGGAATGGAATGGAATGTCAGGTTATGGAATCAACCCGAGTGGTATGGAATGAAATGGAATGGAATGGAATGGAATGGAATGGAATGCCATCAACCCGAATGGAATGGAATGGAATGAAATGGAAAGGAATGGAATGGAATGGAATGGAGTCAACCCGAATGGAATGGAATGGAATGGAATGGAATGGAATGGAATGGAAACAACACAAATGGACTGGAATGGAATGGAATGGGTTGGAAGGGAATCAACATGAATGGAATGGAATGGAATGGAATGGAGTGGAATTGAATCAACCCGAATGGAATAGAATGGAATGGAATGGAATCAACCCAAATGGCATGGAATGGAATGAAATGGAACGGAATGGAATTAACCGGAATGGAATGGAATGGAATGGAATGGAATGGAATGGAATGGAATGGAATCAACCCGAATGGAAAGGAATGAAATGGAAAGGAATGGCATGGAATGGAATCAACCCGAATGGCATGGAATGGAATGGAATGGAATGGAATGGAATGGAATCAACACAAATGGAATGGAAAGCAATCAACACGAATGGAATGGAATGGAATGGAATGGAATTTAATGGAATGGAATCAACTGGAATGGAATGGAATGGAATGGAATAAACACGAATGGACTGGAATGCATTGGAATGGACTGCAATGGAATCAACCCGAAAGGAATGGAATGGAATGAAATGGAACGCAATGGAATCAACCGGAATGGAGTGGAATGGAATGACACGGAATGGAATGGAATAGAATCAAACAGAATGGAATGGAATGGAATGGAATAGAATGGAATCAACCAGAACGCAATGGAAAGGAATGGAATGGAATGGAATGGAATCGAATGGAATCAACCTGAACGCAATGGAAAAAATGGAATGGAATGTAATGGAATGGAATGGAATGGAATCAACCCGAATGTAATGGAATGGAATGGATTTGAATCAACGCGAACGGAATGGAATAGAACGGAATGGAATGGAATTGAATCAACCGAAATGGAATGGAATGGAATGGAATGGAATGGAATAAACCCGAATTGAATGCAATGGAATAGAATGGAATGGATTGGAATGGAATCAATCAGAATGGAATGGAATGGAATGAAATGGAATGGAATGGAATTAACCGGAATGGAATGGAATGGAATGGAATGGAATGGAATGGAATGGAATCAATCCGAATGGAATGCAGTGGAATTGAATGTAATGGAATCAACCCGAATGGAATGGAATGGAATGAAATGGAATGGAATGGAATCAACCCGAATGGAATGGAATAGTATGGAACTGAATCAAACCAAATGGAATGGAATGGAATGGAATGGAATGGAATGGAATAAACACGAATGGAATGGAATGGAATATAATGGAATGGATTGGAATGGAATCAACCGGGATGGAAAGGAATGGAATGGAATGAAATGGAATGGGATGGAAAGGATTGAAATGGAATGGAATGGAATTAACTCGAATGGAATGGAATGGAATCGAATGGAAAGGTATAGAATCAACCCGAATGGAATGGAAAGGAATGGAATGGAATGGAATGGAATCAAGGAGCATGCAATGGAATGGAATGGAATGGAATAGACTGCAATGGAATGGAATGGAAGGGAACGGAATGGAATCAACCCGAATGGAATGGAATGGAATGGAATGGAATGGAATCCACAGGAATGGAATGGAATGAAATGGACTTGATTGGAATGGAATGGAATGGAATGGAATCAACCCGAATGGAATGGAATGGAATGGAATGGAATGGAATGGAATCCACTGTAATGGAATGGAATGAAATGGAATTGATTGGAATGGAATGGAATGTAATGGAATCAACCGGAATGGAATGGATTGGAAAGGAATGGAATCAACCCGAATGGAATGGAATGTAATGAAATGGAACGGAATGGAATCAACCGGAATGGAGTTAAATGGAATGGAATGCAATGGAATGGAATAGAATCAAACAGAACAGAATGGAATGGAGTGGAATAGAATGGAATCAACCAGAATGCAATGGAATGTAATGGAATGGAATGGAACGGAATGGATTGGAATGGAACGGAATCAACCCGAATGGAATGGAATTGAATGGATTGGAATGGAATGGAATGGTATGGAATAGAATCAACCCGAATGGAATGGAATGGAATGGAATGGAATGGAATCAACCCGAATGCAATGGAATGGAATGGAATGGAATGGAATGCAACGGAATGGAATGGAATGGAATGGAATCAACGGGAATGTAATGTAATGGAATGGAATGGATTGGAATGGAATCAACTGGAATGTAATGTTATGTAATGGAATGGAATGGAATGGAATGGAACGGAATCAACCCGAATGGAATGGAATGGAATGGAATGGAATGCAATGCAATCAACCCGAATGGAATGGAATGGAATGGAATGGAATGAAATCAACCCGAAAGGAAAGGAATGGAATGAAATGGAATGGAATGGAATGGAATGTCAGGTTATGGAATCAACCCGAGTGGCATGGAATGAAATGGAATGGAATGGAATGGAATGGAATGGAATGCCATCAACCCGAATGGAATGGAATGGTATGAAATGGAAAGGAATGGAATGGAATGGAATGGAATGGAATGGAATCAACCTGAATGGAATGGAATGGAATGGAATCAACCCGAATGGAATGGAATGGATTGGAATGGAATGGAATGGAATGGAAAGGAATGGAATGGAATCAACCTGAATGGATTGGAATGGAATGGAATCAACCCGAATGGAATGGAATGGATTGGAATGGAATTGAATGGAATGGAATCAACCCTAATAGAATAGAAAGGAATGGAATGGAATGGAATGGAATGGAACGGAGTCATCCCGAATGGAATGGAATGGAATGGAATGGAATGGAATGGAATGGAATGGAATGGAAACAACACAAATGGACTGGAATGGAATGGAATGGAATAGAATCAACCCGAATGGAATGGAATGGAATGGAATGGAATGGCATGGAATCAACCCGAATGAAATGGAATGGAATGGATTGGAATGGAATGGAATGGAAAGGAATGGAATGGAATCAACGCGAGTGGAATGGATACGAATGGAATGGAATGGAATGGATTGGAATGGAATGGAATGGAATGGAATCAACCCCAATGGAATGGAATGGAATGGAATGGAATGGAATGGAGTGGAATCAACCCAAAAGGAATGGAATGGAATGGAATGGAATGGAATGGAATCAACCAGAATGGAATGGAATGGAATGGAATGGATTGGAAGGGAATCAACATGAATGGAATGGAATGGAATGGAATGGAGTGGAATTGAATCAACCCGAATGGAATAGAATGGAATGGAATGGAATCAACCCAAATGGCATGGAATGGAATGAAATGGAACGGAATGGAATTAACCGGAATGGAATGGAATGGAATGGAATGGAATGGAATGGAATGGAATCAACCCGAATGGAAAGGAATGGAATGGAATGGAATGGCATGGAATGGAATCAACCCGAATGGCATGGAATGGAATGGAATGGAATGGAATGGTATCAACACAAATGGAATGGAATGCAATCAACACGAATGGAATGGAATGGAATGGAATGGAATGGAATGGAATGGAATGGAATCAACTGGAATGGAATGGAATGGAATGGAATAAACACGAATGCACTGGAATGGATTGGAATGGACTGCAATGGAATCAACCCGAAAGGAATGGAATGCAATGAAATGGAACGCAATGGAATCAACCGGAATGGAGTGGAATGGAATGACACGGAATGGAATGGAATAGAATCAAACAGAATGGAATGTAATGGAATGGAATAGAATGGAATCAACCCGAACGCAATGGAAAGGAATGGAATGGAATTGAATGGAATCAACCTGAACGCAATGGAAAAAATGGAATGGAATGGAATGGAATGGAATGGAATGGAATCAACCCGAATGTAATGGAATGGAATGGATTGGAATCAACCCGAACGGAATGGAATGGAACGGAATGGAATGGAATTGAATCAACCGAAATGGAATGGAATGGAATGGAATGGAATGGAATGGAATAAACCCGAATTGAATGCAATGGAATAGAATGGAATGGATTGGAATGGAATCAATCAGAATGGAATGGAATGGAATGAAATGGAATGGAATGGAATTAACAGGAATGGAATGGAATGGAATGGAATGGAATGGAATGGAATGGAATGGAATGGAATCAATCCGAATGGAATGGAGTGGAATTGAATGTAATGGAATCAACCCGAATGGAATGGAATGGAATGAAATGGAATGGAATGGAATCAACCCGAATGGAATGGAATGGTATGGAACTGAATCAACCCAAATGGAATGGAATGGAATGGAATGGAATGGAATGGAATAAACACGAATGGAATGGAATGGAATATAATGGAATGGATTGGAATGGAATCAACCGGGATGGAAAGGAATGGAATGGAATGAAATGGAATGGGATGGAAAGGAATGTAATGGATTGGAATGGAATTAACTCGAATGGAATGGAATGGAATCGAATGGAATGGTATAGAATCAACCCGAATGGAATGGAAAGGAATGGAATGGAATGGAATGGAATCAAGGAGCATGCAATGGAATGGAATGGAATGGAATAGACTGCAATGGAATGGAATGGAAGGGAACGGAATGGAATCAACCCGAATGGAATGGAATGGAATGGAATGGAATGGAATCCACTGGAATGGAATGGAATGAAATGGACTTGATGGGAATGGAATGGAATGTAATGGAATCAACCTTAATGGAATGGAATGGAATGGAATGGAATCAACCCGAATGGAATGGAATGGAATGAAATGGAACGGAATGGAATCAACCGGAATGGAGTTAAATGGAATGGAATGCAATGGAATGGAATAGAATCAAACAGAACAGAATGGAATGGAGTGGAATAGAATGGAATCAACCAGAATGCAATGGAATGTAATGGAATGGAATGGAACGGAATGGATTGGAATGGAACGGAATCAACCCGAATGGAATGGAATTGAATGGATTGGAATGGAATGGAATGGTATGGAATAGAATCAACCCGAATGGAATGGAATGGAATGGAATGGAATCAACCCGAATGCAATGGAATGGAATGGAATGGAATGGAATGCAACGGAATGGAATGGAATGGAATGGAATCAACGGGAATGTAATGTAATGGAATGGAATGGATTGGAATGGAATCAACTGGAATGTAATGTTATGTAATGGAATGGAATGGAATGGAATGGAACGGAATCAACCCGAATGGAATGGAATGGAATGGAATGGAATGCAATGCAATCAACCCGAATGGAATGGAATGGAATGGAATGGAATGAAATCAACCCGAAAGGAAAGGAATGGAATGAAATGGAATGGAATGGAATGGAACGTCAGGTTATGGAATCAACCCGAGTGGCATGGAATGAAATGGAATGGAATGGAATGGAATGGAATGGAATGCCATCAACCCGAATGGAATGGAATGGAATGAAATGGAAAGGAATGGAATGGAATGGAATGGAATGGAATGGAATCAACCTGAATGGAATGGAATGGAATGGAATCAACCCGAATGGAATGGAATGGATTGGAATGGAATGGAATGGAATGGAAAGGAATGGAATGGAATCAACCTGAATGGATTGGAATGGAATGGAATCAACCCGAATGGAATGGAATGGATTGGAATGGAATTGAATGGAATGGAATCAACCCTAATAGAATAGAAAGGAATGGAATGGAATGGAATGGAATGGAACGGAGTCATCCCGAATGGAATGGAATGGAATGGAATGGAATGGAATGGAATGGAATGGAAACAACACAAATGGACTGGAATGGAATGGAATGGAATAGAATCAACCCGAATGGAATGGAATGGAATGGAATGGAATGGCATGGAATCAACCCGAATGAAATGGAATGGAATGGATTGGAATGGAATGGAATGGAAAGGAATGGAATGGAATCAACGCGAGTGGAATGGATACGAATGGAATGGAATGGAATGGATTGGAATGGAATGGAATGGAATGGAATCAACCCCAATGGAATGGAATGGAATGGAATGGAATGGAATGGAGTGGAATCAACCCAAAAGGAATGGAATGGAATGGAATGGAATGGAATGGAATCAACCAGAATGGAATGGAATGGAATGGAATGGATTGGAAGGGAATCAACATGAATGGAATGGAATGGAATGGAATGGAGTGGAATTGAATCAACCCGAATGGAATAGAATGGAATGGAATGGAATCAACCCAAATGGCATGGAATGGAATGAAATGGAACGGAATGGAATTAACCGGAATGGAATGGAATGGAATGGAATGGAATGGAATGGAATGGAATCAACCCGAATGGAAAGGAATGGAATGGAATGGAATGGCATGGAATGGAATCAACCCGAATGGCATGGAATGGAATGGAATGGAATGGAATGGTATCAACACAAATGGAATGGAATGCAATCAACACGAATGGAATGGAATGGAATGGAATGGAATGGAATGGAATGGAATGGAATGGAATGGAATCAACTGGAATGGAATGGAATGGAATGGAATAAACACGAATGCACTGGAATGGATTGGAATGGACTGCAATGGAATCAACCCGAAAGGAATGGAATGCAATGAAATGGAACGCAATGGAATCAACCGGAATGGAGTGGAATGGAATGACACGGAATGGAATGGAATAGAATCAAACAGAATGGAATGGAATGGAATGGAATAGAATGGAATCAACCCGAACGCAATGGAAAGGAATGGAATGGAATTGAATGGAATCAACCTGAACGCAATGGAAAAAATGGAATGGAATGGAATGGAATGGAATGGAATGGAATCAACCCGAATGTAATGGAATGGAATGGATTGGAATCAACCCGAACGGAATGGAATGGAACGGAATGGAATGGAATTGAATCAACCGAAATGGAATGGAATGGAATGGAATGGAATGGAATGGAATAAACCCGAATTGAATGCAATGGAATAGAATGGAATGGATTGGAATGGAATCAATCAGAATGGAATGGAATGGAATGAAATGGAATGGAATGGAATTAACAGGAATGGAATGGAATGGAATGGAATGGAATGGAATGGAATGGAATGGAATGGAATCAATCCGAATGGAATGGAGTGGAATTGAATGTAATGGAATCAACCCGAATGGAATGGAATGGAATGAAATGGAATGGAATGGAATCAACCCGAATGGAATGGAATGGTATGGAACTGAATCAACCCAAATGGAATGGAATGGAATGGAATGGAATGGAATGGAATAAACACGAATGGAATGGAATGGAATATAATGGAATGGATTGGAATGGAATCAACCGGGATGGAAAGGAATGGAATGGAATGAAATGGAATGGGATGGAAAGGAATGTAATGGATTGGAATGGAATTAACTCGAATGGAATGGAATGGAATCGAATGGAATGGTATAGAATCAACCCGAATGGAATGAAAAGGAATGGAATGGAATGGAATGGAATCAAGGAGCATGCAATGGAATGGAATGGAATGGAATAGACTGCAATGGAATGGAATGGAAGGGAACGGAATGGAATCAACCCGAATGGAATGGAATGGAATGGAATGGAATGGAATCCACTGGAATGGAATGGAATGAAATGGACTTGATGGGAATGGAATGGAATGTAATGGAATCAACCTTAATGGAATGGAATGGAATGGAATGGAATGGAATCCACTGGAATGGAAGGGAATGAAATGGAATTGATTGGAATGGAATGGAATGGAATGGAATCAACTGGAATGGAAGGGAATGGAATGGAATGGACTGCAAGGTAATCAACCCGAATGGAATGGAATGGAATGAAATGGAACGGAATGGAATCAACCGGAATGGAGTTAAATGGAATGGAATGCAATGGAATGGAATAGAATCAAACAGAACAGAATGGAATGGAGTGGAATAGAATGGAATCAACCAGAATGCAATGGAATATAATGGAATGGAATGGAACGGAATGGATTGGAATGGAACGGAATCAACCCGAATGGAATGGAATGGAATGGAATAGAATGGAATGGAATGGTATGGAATAGAATCAACCCGAATGGAATGGAATGGAATGGAATGGAATGGAATGGAATGGAATCAACCCGAATGCAATGGAATGGAATGGAATAGAATGGAATGCAACGGAATGGAATGGAATAGAATGGAATCAACTGAAATGTAATGTAATGGAATGGAATGGATTGGAATGGAATCAACTGGAATGTAATGGAATGTAATGGAATGGAATGGAATGACACGGAATCAACCCGAATAGAATGGAATGGAATGGAATGGAATGCAATCAACCCGAATGGAATGGAATGGAATGGAATGGAATGAAATCAACCCGAAAGGAAAGGAATGGAATGAAATGGAATGGAATGTCAGGTTATGGAATCAACCCGAGTGGTATGGAATGAAATGGAATGGAATGGAATGGAATGGAATGGAATGCCATCAACCCGAATGGAATGGAATGGAATGAAATGGAAAGGAATGGAATGGAATGGAATGGAGTCAACCCGAATGGAATGGAATGGAATGGAATGGAATGGAATGGAATGGAATGGAATGGAAACAACACAAATGGACTGGAATGGAATGGAATGGGTTGGAAGGGAATCAACATGAATGGAATGGAATGGAATGGAATGGAGTGGAATTGAATCAACCCGAATGGAATAGAATGGAATGGAATGGAATCAACCCAAATGGCATGGAATGGAATGAAATGGAACGGAATGGAATTAACCGGAATGGAATGGAATGGAATGGAATGGAATGGAATGGAATGGAATGGAATCAACCCGAATGGAAAGGAATGGAATGGAATGGAATGGCATGGAATGGAATCAACCCGAATGGCATGGAATGGAATGGAATGGAATGGAATGGAATGGAATCAACACAAATGGAATGGAAAGCAATCAACACGAATGGAATGGAATGGAATGGAATGGAATTTAATGGAATGGAATCAACTGGAATGGAATGGAATGGAATGGAATAAACACGAATGGACTGGAATGCATTGGAATGGACTGCAATGGAATCAACCCGAAAGGAATGGAATGGAATGAAATGGAACGCAATGGAATCAACCGGAATGGAGTGGAATGGAATGACACGGAATGGAATGGAATAGAATCAAACAGAATGGAATGGAATGGAATGGAATAGAATGGAATCAACCAGAACGCAATGGAAAGGAATGGAATGGAATTGAATGGAATCAACCTGAACGCAATGGAAAAAATGGAATGGAATGTAATGGAATGGAATGGAATGGAATCAACCCGAATGTAATGGAATGGAATGGATTGGAATCAACGCGAACGGAATGGAATAGAACGGAATGGAATGGAATTGAATCAACCGAAATGGAATGGAATGGAATGGAATGGAATGGAATAAACCCGAATTGAATGCAATGGAATAGAATGGAATGGATTGGAATGGAATCAATCAGAATGGAATGGAATGGAATGAAATGGAATGGAATGGAATTAACCGGAATGGAATGGAATGGAATGGAATGGAATGGAATGGAATGGAATGGAATCTATCCGAATGGAATGCAGTGGAATTGACTGTAATGGAATCAACCCGAATGGAATGGAATGGAATGAAATGGAATGGAATGGAATCAACCCGAATGGAATGGAATAGTATGGAACTGAATCAAACCAAATGGAATGGAATGGAATGGAATGGAATGGAATGGAATAAACACGAATGGAATGGAATGGAATATAATGGAATGGATTGGAATGGAATCAACCGGGATGGAAAGGAATGGAATGGAATGAAATGGAATGGGATGGAAAGGAATGAAATGGAATGGAATGGAATTAACTCGAATGGAATGGAATGGAATCGAATGGAAAGGTATAGAATCAACCCGAATGGAATGGAAAGGAATGGAATGGAATGGAATAGAATCAAGGAGCATGCAATGGAATGGAATGGAATGGAATAGACTGCAATGGAATGGAATGGAAGGGAACGGAATGGAATCAACCCGAATGGAATGGAATGGAATGGAATGGAATGGAATCCACAGGAATGGAATGGAATGAAATGGACTTGATTGGAATGGAATGGAATGGAATGGAATCAACCCGAATGGAATGGAATGGAATGGAATGGAATGGAATGGAATGGAATCCACTGGAATGGAATGGAATGAAATGGAATTGATTGGAATGGAATGGAATGTAATGGAATCAACCGGAATGGAATGGATTGGAAAGGAATGGAATCAACCCGAATGGAATGGAATGGAATGAAATGGAACGGAATGGAATCAACCGGAATGGAGTTAAATGGAATGGAATGCAATGGAATGGAATAGAATCAAACAGAACAGAATGGAATGGAGTGGAATAGAATGGAATCAACCAGAATGCAATGGAATGTAATGGAATGGAATGGAACGGAATGGATTGGAATGGAACGGAATCAACCCGAATGGAATGGAATTGAATGGATTGGAATGGAATGGAATGGTATGGAATAGAATCAACCCGAATGGAATGGAATGGAATGGAATGGAATGGAATCAACCCGAATGCAATGGAATGGAATGGAATGGAATGGAATGCAACGGAATGGAATGGAATGGAATGGAATCAACGGGAATGTAATGTAATGGAATGGAATGGATTGGAATGGAATCAACTGGAATGTAATGTTATGTAATGGAATGGAATGGAATGGAATGGAACGGAATCAACCCGAATGGAATGGAATGGAATGGAATGGAATGCAATGCAATCAACCCGAATGGAATGGAATGGAATGGAATGGAATGAAATCAACCCGAAAGGAAAGGAATGGAATGAATTGGAATGGAATGGAATGGAATGTTAGGTTATGGAATCAACCCGAGTGGCATGGAATGAAATGGAATGGAATGGAATGGAATGGAATGGAATGCCATCAACCCGAATGGAATGGAATGGAATGAAATGGAAAGGAATGGAATGGAATGGAATGGAATGGAATGGAATCAACCTGAATGGAATGGAATGGAATGGAATCAACCCGAATGGAATGGAATGGATTGGAATGGAATGGAATGGAATGGAAAGGAATGGAATGGAATCAACCTGAATGGATTGGAATGGAATGGAATCAACCCGAATGGAATGGAATGGATTGGAATGGAATTGAATGGAATGGAATCAACCCTAATAGAATGGAAAGGAATGGAATGGAATGGAATGGAATGGAACGGAGTCATCCCGAATGGAATGGAATGGAATGGAATGGAATGGAATGGAATGGAATGGAATGGAAACAACACAAATGGACTGGAATGGAATGGAATGGAATAGAATCAACCCGAATGGAATGGAATGGAATGGAATGGAATGGCATGGAATCAACCCGAATGAAATGGAATGGAATGGATTGGAATGGAATGGAATGGAAAGGAATGGAATGGAATCAACGCGAGTGGAATGGATAGGAATGGAATGGAATGGAATGGATTGGAATGGAATGGAATGGAATGGAATCAACCCCAATGGAATGGAATGGAATGGAATGGAATGGAATGGAGTGGAATCAACCCAAAAGGAATGGAATGGAATGGAATGGAATCAACCAGAATGGAATGGAATGGAATGGAATGGATTGGAAGGGAATCAACATGAATGGAATGGAATGGAATGGAATGGAGTGGAATTGAATCAACCCGAATGGAATAGAATGGAATGGAATGGAATCAACCCAAATGGCATGGAATGGAATGAAATGGAACGGAATGGAATTAACCGGAATGGAATGGAATGGAATGGAATGGAATGGAATGGAATGGAATCAACCCGAATGGAAAGGAATGGAATGGAATGGAATGGCATGGAATGGAATCAACCCGAATGGCATGGAATGGAATGGAATGGAATGGAATGGTATCAACACAAATGGAATGGAATGCAATCAACACGAATGGAATGGAATGGAATGGAATGGAATGGAATGGAATGGAATCAACTGGAATGGAATGGAATGGAATGGAATAAACACGAATGCACTGGAATGGATTGGAATGGACTGCAATGGAATCAACCCGAAAGGAATGGAATGCAATGAAATGGAACGCAATGGAATCAACCGGAATGGAGTGGAATGGAATGACACGGAATGGAATGGAATAGAATCAAACAGAATGGAATGTAATGGAATGGAATAGAATGGAATCAACCCGAACGCAATGGAAAGGAATGGAATGGAATTGAATGGAATCAACCTGAACGCAATGGAAAAAATGGAATGGAATGGAATGGAATGGAATGGAATGGAATCAACCCGAATGTAATGGAATGGAATGGATTGGAATCAACCCGAACGGAATGGAATGGAACGGAATGGAATGGAATTGAATCAACCGAAATGGAATGGAATGGAATGGAATGGAATGGAATGGAATAAACCCGAATTGAATGCAATGGAATAGAATGGAATGGATTGGAATGGAATCAATCAGAATGGAATGGAATGGAATGAAATGGAATGGAATGGAATTAACAGGAATGGAATGGAATGGAATGGAATGGAATGGAATGGAATCAATCCGAATGGAATGGAGTGGAATTGAATGTAATGGAATCAACCCGAATGGAATGGAATGGAATGAAATGGAATGGAATGGAATCAACCCGAATGGAATGGAATGGTATGGAACTGAATCAACCCAAATGGAATGGAATGGAATGGAATGGAATGGAATGGAATAAACACGAATGGAATGGAATGGAATATAATGGAATGGATTGGAATGGAATCAACCGGGATGGAAAGGAATGGAATGGAATGAAATGGAATGGGATGGAAAGGAATGTAATGGATTGGAATGGAATTAACTCGAATGGAATGGAATGGAATCGAATGGAATGGTATAGAATCAACCCGAATGGAATGGAAAGCAATGGAATGGAATGGAATGGAATCAAGGAGCATGCAATGGAATGGAATGGAATGGAATAGACTGCAATGGAATGGAATGGAAGGGAACGGAATGGAATCAACCCGAATGGAATGGAATGGAATGGAATGGAATGGAATCCACTGGAATGGAATGGAATGAAATGGACTTGATGGGAATGGAATGGAATGTAATGGAATCAACCTTAATGGAATGGAATGGAATGGAATGGAATGGAATGGAATCCACTGGAATGGAAGGGAATGAAATGGAATTGATTGGAATGGAATGGAATGGAATGGAATCAACTGGAATGGAAGGGAATGGAATGGAATGGACTGCAAGGTAATCAACCCGAATGGAATGGAATGGAATGAAATGGAACGGAATGGAATCAACCGGAATGGAGTTAAATGGAATGGAATGCAATGGAATGGAATAGAATCAAACAGAACAGAATGGAATGGAGTGGAATAGAATGGAATCAACCAGAATGCAATGGAATGTAATGGAATGGAATGGAACGGAATGGATTGGAATGGAACGGAATCAACCCGAATGGAATGGAATGGAATGGAATAGAATGGAATGGAATGGTATGGAATAGAATCAACCCGAATGGAATGGAATGGAATGGAATGGAATGGAATGGAATGGAATGGAATCAACCCGAATGCAATGGAATGGAATGGAATAGAATGGAATGCAACGGAATGGAATGGAATAGAATGGAATCAACTGAAATGTAATGTAATGGAATGGAATGGATTGGAATGGAATCAACTGGAATGTAATGTAATGGAATGGAATGGAATGGAATGGAATGACACGGAATCAACCCGAATAGAATGGAATGGAATGGAATGGAATGCAATCAACCCGAATGGAATGGAATGGAATGGAATGGAATGAAATCAACCCGAAAGGAAAGGAATGGAATGAAATGGAATGGAATGGAATGGAATGTCAGGTTATGGAATCAACCCGAGTGGTATGGAATGAAATGGAATGGAATGGAATGGAATGGAATGGAATGCCATCAACCCGAATGGAATGGAATGGAATGAAATGGAAAGGAATGGAATGGAATGGAATGGAGTCAACTCGAATGGAATGGAATGGAATGGAATGGAATGGAATGGAATGGAATGGAAACAACACAAATGGACTGGAATGGAATGGAATGGGTTGGAAGGGAATCAACATGAATGGAATGGAATGGAATGGAATGGAGTGGAATTGAATCAACCCGAATGGAATAGAATGGAATGGAATGGAATCAACCCAAATGGCATGGAATGGAATGAAATGGAACGGAATGGAATTAACCGGAATGGAATGGAATGGAATGGAATGGAATGGAATGGAATGGAATCAACCCGAATGGAAAGGAATGGAATGGAATGGAATGGCATGGAATGGAATCAACCCGAATGGCATGGAATGGAATGGAATGGAATGGAATGGAATGGAATCAACACAAATGGAATGGAAAGCAATCAACACGAATGGAATGGAATGGAATGGAATGGAATTTAATGGAATGGAATCAACTGGAATGGAATGGAATGGAATGGAATAAACACGAATGGACTGGAATGCATTGGAATGGACTGCAATGGAATCAACCCGAAAGGAATGGAATGGAATGAAATGGAACGCAATGGAATCAACCGGAATGGAGTGGAATGGAATGACACGGAATGGAATGGAATAGAATCAAACAGAATGGAATGGAATGGAATGGAATAGAATGGAATCAACCAGAACGCAATGGAAAGGAATGGAATGGAATTGAATGGAATCAACCTGAACGCAATGGAAAAAATGGAATGGAATGTAATGGAATGGAATGGAATGGAATCAACCCGAATGTAATGGAATGGAATGGATTGGAATCAACGCGAACGGAATGGAATAGAACGGAATGGAATGGAATTGAATCAATCGAAATGGAATGGAATGGAATGGAATGGAATGGAATAAACCCGAATTGAATGCAATGGAATAGAATGGAATGGATTGGAATGGAATCAATCAGAATGGAATGGAATGGAATGAAATGGAATGGAAAGGAATTAACCAGAATGGAATGGAATGGAATGGAATGGAATGGAATGGAATGGAATCAATCCAAATGGAATGCAGTGGAATTGAATGTAATGGAATCAACCCGAATGGTATGGAATGGAATGAAATGGAATGGAATGGAATCAACCCGAATGGAATGGAATAGTATGGAACTGAATCAAACCAAATGGAATGGAATGGAATGGAATGGAATGGAATGGAATAAACACGAATGGAATGGAATGGAATATAATGGAATGGATTGGAATGGAATCAACCGGGATGGAAAGGAATGGAATGGAATGAAATGGAATGGGATGGAAAGGAATGAAATGGAATGGAATGGAATTAACTCGAATGGAATGGAATGGAATCGAATGGAAAGGTATAGAATCAACCCGAATGGAATGGAAAGGAATGGAATGGAATGGAATGGAATCAAGGAGCATGCAATGGAATGGAATGGAATGGAATAGACTGCAATGGAATGGAATGGAAGGGAACGGAATGGAATCAACCCGAATGGAATGGAATGGAATGGAATGGAATGGAATCCACAGGAATGGAATGGAATGAAATGGACTTGATTGGAATGGAATGGAATGGAATGGAATCAACCCGAATGGAATGGAATGGAATGGAATGGAATCCACTGGAATGGAATGGAATGAAATGGAATTGATTGGAATGGAATGGAATGTAATGGAATCAACCCGAATGGAATGGATTGGAAAGGAATGGAATCAACCCGAATGGAATGGAATGGAATGAAATGGAACGGAATGGAATCAACCGGAATGGAGTTAAATGGAATGGAATGCAATGGAATGGAATAGAATCAAACAGAACAGAATGGAATGGAGTGGAATAGAATGGAATCAACCAGAATGCAATGGAATGTAATGGAATGGAATGGAACGGAATGGATTGGAATGGAACGGAATCAACCCGAATGGAATGGAATTGAATGGATTGGAATGGAATGGAATGGTATGGAATAGAATCAACCCGAATGGAATGGAATGGAATGGAATGGAATGGAATCAACCCGAATGCAATGGAATGGAATGGAATGGAATGGAATGCAACGGAATGGAATGGAATGGAATGGAATCAACGGGAATGTAATGTAATGGAATGGAATGGATTGGAATGGAATCAACTGGAATGTAATGTTATGTAATGGAATGGAATGGAATGGAATGGAACGGAATCAACCCGAATGGAATGGAATGGAATGGAATGGAATGCAATGCAATCAACCCGAATGGAATGGAATGGAATGGAATGGAATGAAATCAACCCGAAAGGAAAGGAATGGAATGAATTGGAATGGAATGGAATGGAATGTCAGGTTATGGAATCAACCCGAGTGGCATGGAATGAAATGGAATGGAATGGAATGGAATGGAATGGAATGGAATGCCATCAACCCGAATGGAATGGAATGGAATGAAATGGAAAGGAATGGAATGGAATGGAATGGAATGGAATGGAATCAACCTGAATGGAATGGAATGGAATGGAATCAACCCGAATGGAATGGAATGGATTGGAATGGAATGGAATGGAATGGAAAGGAATGGAATGGAATCAACCTGAATGGATTGGAATGGAATGGAATCAACCCGAATGGAATGGAATGGATTGGAATGGAATTGAATGGAATGGAATCAACCCTAATAGAATGGAAAGGAATGGAATGGAATGGAATGGAATGGAACGGAGTCATCCCGAATGGAATGGAATGGAATGGAATGGAATGGAATGGAATGGAATGGAATGGAATGGAAACAACACAAATGGACTGGAATGGAATGGAATGGAATAGAATCAACCCGAATGGAATGGAATGGAATGGAATGGAATGGCATGGAATCAACCCGAATGAAATGGAATGGAATGGATTGGAATGGAATGGAATGGAAAGGAATGGAATGGAATCAACGCGAGTGGAATGGATAGGAATGGAATGGAATGGAATGGATTGGAATGGAATGGAATGGAATGGAATCAACCCCAATGGAATGGAATGGAATGGAATGGAATGGAATGGAGTGGAATCAACCCAAAAGGAATGGAATGGAATGGAATGGAATCAACCAGAATGGAATGGAATGGAATGGAATGGATTGGAAGGGAATCAACATGAATGGAATGGAATGGAATGGAATGGAGTGGAATTGAATCAACCCGAATGGAATAGAATGGAATGGAATGGAATCAACCCAAATGGCATGGAATGGAATGAAATGGAACGGAATGGAATTAACCGGAATGGAATGGAATGGAATGGAATGGAATGGAATGGAATGGAATGGAATCAACCCGAATGGAAAGGAATGGAATGGAATGGAATGGCATGGAATGGAATCAACCCGAATGGCATGGAATGGAATGGAATGGAATGGAATGGTATCAACACAAATGGAATGGAATGCAATCAACACGAATGGAATGGAATGGAATGGAATGGAATGGAATGGAATGGAATGGAATCAACTGGAATGGAATGGAATGGAATGGAATAAACACGAATGCACTGGAATGGATTGGAATGGACTGCAATGGAATCAACCCGAAAGGAATGGAATGCAATGAAATGGAACGCAATGGAATCAACCGGAATGGAGTGGAATGGAATGACACGGAATGGAATGGAATAGAATCAAACAGAATGGAATGTAATGGAATGGAATAGAATGGAATCAACCCGAACGCAATGGAAAGGAATGGAATGGAATTGAATGGAATCAACCTGAACGCAATGGAAAAAATGGAATGGAATGGAATGGAATGGAATGGAATGGAATCAACCCGAATGTAATGGAATGGAATGGATTGGCATCAACCCGAACGGAATGGAATGGAACGGAATGGAATGGAATTGAATCAACCGAAATGGAATGGAATGGAATGGAATGGAATGGAATGGAATAAACCCGAATTGAATGCAATGGAATAGAATGGAATGGATTGGAATGGAATCAATCAGAATGGAATGGAATGGAATGAAATGGAATGGAATGGAATTAACAGGAATGGAATGGAATGGAATGGAATGGAATGGAATGGAATGGAATGGAATCAATCCGAATGGAATGGAGTGGAATTGAATGTAATGGAATCAATCCGAATGGAATGGAATGGAATGAAATGGAATGGAATGGAATCAACCCGAATGGAATGGAATGGTATGGAACTGAATCAACCCAAATGGAATGGAATGGAATGGAATGGAATGGAATGGAATAAACACGAATGGAATGGAATGGAATATAATGGAATGGATTGGAATGGAATCAACCGGGATGGAAAGGAATGGAATGGAATGAAATGGAATGGGATGGAAAGGAATGTAATGGAATGGAATGGAATTAACTCGAATGGAATGGAATGGAATCGAATGGAATGGTATAGAATCAACCCGAATGGAATGGAAAGGAATGGAATGGAATGGAATGGAATCAAGGAGCATGCAATGGAATGGAATGGAATGGAATAGACTGCAATGGAATGGAATGGAAGGGAACGGAATGGAATCAACCCGAATGGAATGGAATGGAATGGAATGGAATGGAATCCACTGGAATGGAATGGAATGAAATGGACTTGATTGGAATGGAATGGAATGTAATGGAATCAACCTTAATGGAATGGAATGGAATGGAATGGAATGGAATCCACTGGAATGGAAGGGAATGAAATGGAATTGATTGGAATGGAATGGAATGGAATGGAATCAACTGGAATGGAAGGGAATGGAATGGAATGGACTGCAAGGTAATCAACCCGAATGGAATGGAATGGAATGGAATGGAATGGAATCCACTGGAATGGAATGGAATGAAATGGACTTGATTGGAATGGAATGGAATGTAATGGAATCAACCTTAATGGAATGGAATGGAATGGAATGGAACGGAATCAACCCGAATGGAATGGAATGGAATGGAATAGAATGGAATGGAATGGTATGGAATAGAATCAACCCGAATGGAATGGAATGGAATGGAATGGAATGGAATGGAATGGAATGGAATCAACCCGAATGCAATGGAATGGAATGGAATAGAATGGAATGCAACGGAATGGAATGGAATAGAATGGAATCAACTGAAATGTAATGTAATGGAATGGAATGGATTGGAATGGAATCAACTGGAATGTAATGTAATGTAATGGAATGGAATGGAATGGAATGGAATGACACGGAATCAACCCGAATAGAATGGAATGGAATGGAATGGAAGGCAATCAACCCGAATGGAATGGAATGGAATGGAATGGAATGAAATCAACCCGAAGGGAAAGGAATGGAATGAAATGGAATGGAATGGAATGGAATGTCAGGTTATGGAATCAACCCGAGTGGTATGGAATGAAATGGAATGGAATGGAATGGAATGGAATGGAATGCCATCAACCCGAATGGAATGGAATGGAATGAAATGGAAAGGAATGGAATGGAATGGAATGGAATGGAATGGAATGGAAAGGAATCAACCCGAATGGAATGGAATGGAATGGAATGGAATGGAATGGAATGGAATGGAATCAACACAAATGGACTGGAATGGAATGGAATGGAATAGAATCAACCCGAATGGAATGGAATAGAATGGAATGGCATGGAATCAACCCGAATGAAATGGAATGGAATGGATTGGAATGGAATGGAATGGAAAGGAATGGAATTGAAACAACCCGAGGGGAATGGAATGGAATGGAATGGAATGGAATGGATTGGAATGGAATGGAATGGAATGGAATCAACGATAATGGAATGGAATGGAATGGAATGGAATGGAATCAATCCAAAAGGAATGGAATGGAATGAAATGGAATGGAATGGAATGGAATGGAATGGAATGGAATGGAATGGAATGGAATGGAATCAACCCGAATGGAATGGAATGGAATGGAATGGATTGGAATGGAAACAACCTGAATGGAATGGAATGGAATGGAATGGAATGGAGTGGAATTGAATCAACCCGAATGGAATGGAATGGAATGGAATGGAATCAACCCAAATGGCATGGAATGGAATGAAATGGAACGGAATGGAATTAACCGGAATGGAATGGAATGGAATGGAACGGAATGGAATGGAATCAACCCGAATGGAATGGAATAGAATGGAATGAAATGGAATGGAATGGAATCAACCCGAATGGAATGGAATGGAATGGAAAGAAATGGAATGGCATGGAATGGAATCAAGCTGAATGGCATGGAATGGAATGGAATGGAATGGAATGGAATGGAATGGAATCAACACGAATGGAAAGGAATGCAATCAACACGAATGGAATGGAATGGAATGGAATGGAATGGAGTCAACTGGAATGGAATGGAATGGAGTGGAATAAACACGAATGGATTGGAATGGAATGGAATGTACTGCAATGGAATCAACCCGAATGGAATGGAATGGAATGAAATGGAATGCAATGGAATCCACCGGAATGGAGTGGAATGGAATGACACGGAATGGAATGGAATAGAATCAAATCGACTGAAATGGAATGGAATGGAATAGAATGGAATCAACCCGAACGCAATGGAAAGGAATGGAATGGAATTGAATGGAATCAACCCGAACGCTATGGAAAAAATGGAATGGAATGGAATGCAATGGAATGGAATGGAATGGATTGGAATTGAATTGAATGCAATCAACCCGAAAGAATGGAATGGAATGGAATGGATTGGAATCAACCCGAATGGAATGGAATGGAATGGAATGCAATGGAATGGAATCAACCCGAATGCAATGGAATGGAATGGAATGGAAAGGAATGGAATCAAAGCAAATGGAATGGAATGGAATGGAATGGAATAGAATCAAACGGAATGGAATGGAATGGAGTGGAATAGAATGGAATCAACCCGAATGAAATGGAATGTAATGGAATGGAATGGAGTGGAATGGAATGGAATCAACACGAATGGAAAGAATGGATTGGAATGGAATGGAATGGAATGGAAAGGAATGGAATGGAATCAACCTGAATGGAATGGAATGGAAGGGAATCAACACGAATGGAATGGAATGGAATGGAATGGAATGGAATCAACTCTAATGGAATGGAATGGAATGGAATGGAATGCAATCAACAAAAATGGACTGGAATGGAATGGAAAGGAATAGAATCAACACGAAGGGAATGGAATGGAATGGAATGGCATGGAATCAACCCGAATTAAATGAAATGGAATGGAGTGGAATGGAATGGAATGGAAAGGAATGGAATGGAATCAACCCGAGTGGAATGGAATGGAATGGAATGGAATGGAATGGAATGGATTGGAATGGAATGGAATGGAATGTAATCAACCCCAATGGAATGGAATGGAATGGAATGGAATGGAATGGAATGGAATCAACCCAAAAGGAATGGAATGGAATGAAATGGAATGGAATGGAATGGAATCATCCCGAATGGAATGGAATGGAGTGGAATGGATTGGAATGGAATCAACCTGAAAGAATGGAATGGAATGGAATGGAATGGAATGGAATGGAGGGGAATTGAATCAACCCGAATGGAGTGAAATGGAATGGAATGGAATCAACACGAATGGAATGGAATGGATTGGAATGGAATGGAATTGAATGGAAAGGAATGGAATGGAATCAACCTGAATGGAATGGAATGGAATGGAATCAACCCGAATGGAATGGAATGGAATGGATTGGAATGGAATGGAATGGAATGGAATCAACCCTAATGGAATGGAATGGAATGGAATGGAATGGAATGGAATGGAATGGAAACAACACAAATGGATTGGAATGGAATGGAATGGAATAGAATCAACCCGAATGGAATGGAATGGAATGGAAAGGAATGGCATGGAATCAACCAGAATGAAATGGAATGGAATGGATTGGAATGGAATGGAAGGGAAAGGAATGGAATGGAATCAACCTGAATGAAATGGAACGGATTGGAATGGAATCAACCTGAATGTAATGGAATGGAATGGAGTGGAATAGGATGGAATCAACGCGAATGGAATGGAACGGAATGGAATGGATTGGAATGGAAAGGAATGGAATGGAATCAACCCGAATTGAATGGAATGGAATGGAATGGAAAGGAATGGAATCAAACCAAATGGAATGGAATGGAATGGAATGGAATAGAATCAAACGGAATGGAATGGAATGGTGTGGAATAGAATGGAATGAAGCCGAATGCAATGGAATGGAATGGAATGGAATGGAATGGAATGGAATGGAATGGAATGGAATGGAGTGGAATGGATTGGAATCAACACGAATGGAAAGAATGGATTGTAACGTAATGGAATGGAATGGAAAGGAATGGAATGGAATCAACGTGAATGGAATGGAATGGAATGGAATCAACCCGAATGGAATGGAATGGAATGGATTGGAATGGAATGGAATGGAATGGAATCAACTCTAATGGAATGGAATGGAATGGAATGGAATGGAATGGAATCAACACAAATGGACTGGAATGGAATGGAAAGGAATAGAATCAACCAGAATGGAATGGAATGGAATGGAATGGAATGGAATGGCATGGAATCAACCCGAATGAAATGAAATGGAATGGATTGGAATGGAATGGAATGGAAAGGAATGGAATGGAATCAACCCGAGTGGAATGGAATGGAATGGAATGGAATGGATTGGAATGGAATGGAATGGAATGGAATCAACCCCAATGGAATGGAATGGAATGGAATGGAATGGAATGGAATGGAGTGGAATCAACCCAAAAGGAATGGAATGGAATGAAATGGAATGGAATGGAATGGAATCAACCCGAACGGAATGGAATGGAGTGGAATGGATTGGAATGGAATCAACCTGAATGGAATGGAATGGAATGGAATGGAATGGAATGGAATGGAATGGAGGGGAATTGAATCAACCCGAATGGAGTGAAATGGAATGGAATGGAATCAACACGAATGGAATGGAATGGATTGGAATGGAATGGAATGGAATGGAAAGGAATGGAATGGAATCAACCTGAATGGAATGGAATGGAATGGAATCAACCCGAATGGAATGGAATGGATTGGAATGGAATGGAATGGAAGGGAATCAACCCTAATGGAATGGAAAGGAATGGAATGGAATGGAATGGAATGGAATGGAGTCAACCCGAATGGAATGGAATGGAATGGAATGGAATGGAAACAACACAAATGGACTGGAATGGAATGGAATGGAATAGAATCAACCCGAATGGAATGGAATGGAATGGAATGGAATGGCATGGAATCAACCCGAATGAAATGGAATGGAATGGATTGGAATGGAATGGAATGGAAAGGAATGGAATGGAATCAACGCGAGTGGAATGGATAGGAATGGAATGGAATGGAATGGATTGGAATGGAATGGAATGGAATGGAATCAACCCCAATGGAATGGAATGGAATGGAATGGAATGGAATGGAGTGGAATCAACCCAAAAGGAATGGAATGGAATGGAATGGAATCAACCAGAATGGAATGGAATGGAATGGAATGGATTGGAAGGGAATCAACATGAATGGAATGGAATGGAATGGAATGGAGTGGAATTGAATCAACCCGAATGGAATAGAATGGAATGGAATGGAATCAACCTAAATGGCATGGAATGGAATGAAATGGAACGGAATGGAATTAACCGGAATGGAATGGAATGGAATGGAATGGAATGGAATGGAATCAACCCGAATGGAAAGGAATGGAATGGAATGGAATGGCATGGAATGGAATCAACCCGAATGGCATGGAATGGAATGGAATGGAATGGAATCAACACAAATGGAATGGAATGCAATCAACACGAATGGAATGGAATGGAATGGAATGGAATTTAATGGAATGGAATCAACTGGAAAGGAATGGAATGGAATAAACACGAACGGACTGGAATGGATTGGAATGGACTGCAATGGAATCAACCCGAAAGGAATGGAATGGAATGAAATGTAACGCAATGGAATCAACCGGAATGAAGTGGAATGGAATGACACGGAATGGAATGGAATAGAATCAAACAGAATGGAATGGAAAGGAATGGAATAGAATGGAATCAACCCGAACGCAATGGAAAGGAATGGAATGGAATTGAATGGAATCAACCTGAACGCAATGGAAAAAATGGAATGGAATGGAATGGAATGGAATGGAATGGAATGGAATCAACCCGAATGTAATGGAATGGAATGGATTGGAATCAACGCGAACGGAATGGAATGGAACGGAATGGAATGGAATTGAATCAACCGAAATGGAATGGAATGGAATGGAATGGAATGGAATAAACCCGAATTGAATGCAATGGAATAGAATGGAATGGATTGGAATGGAATCAATCAGAATGGAATGGAATGGAATGAAATGGAATGGAATGGAATTAACCGGAATGGAATGGAATGGAAAGGAATGGAATCAAACCAAATGGAATGGAATGGAATGGAATAGAATCAAACGGAATGGAATGGAATGGTGTGGAATAGAATGGAATCAAGCCGAATGCAATGGAATGGAATGGAATGGAATGGAATGGAATGGAATGGAGTGGAATGGATTGGAATCAACACGAATGGAAAGAATGGATTGGAATGGAATGGAATGCAATGGAAAGGAATGGAATGGAATCAACGTGAATGGAATGGAATGGAATGGAATGGAATCAACCCGAATGGAATGGAATGGAATGGATTGGAATGGAATGGAATGGAATGGAATCAACTCTAATGGAATGGAATGGAGTGGATTGGAATGGAATGGAATCAACACAAATGGACTGGAATGGAATGGAAAGGAATAGAATCAACCCGAATGGAATGGAATGGAATGGAATGGAATGGAATGGCATGGAATCAACCCGAATGAAATGAAATGGAATGGATTGGAATGGAATGGAATGGAAAGGAATGGAATGGAATCAACCCGAGTGGAATGGAATGGAATGGAATGGAATGGATTGGAATGGAATGGAATGGAATGGAATCAACCCCAATGGAATGGAATGGAATGGAATGGAATGGAATGGAATGGAATGGAATGGAATGGAATGGAATCAACCCAAAAGGAATGGAATGGAATGAAATGGAATGGAATGGAATGGAATCAACCCGAACGGAATGGAATGGAGTGGAATGGATTGGAATGGAATCAACCTGAATGGAATGGAATGGAATGGAATGGAATGGAATGGAATGGAATGGAGAGGAATTGAATCAACCCGAATGGAGTGAAATGGAATGGAATGGAATCAACACGAATGGAATGGAATGGATTAGAATGGAATGGAATGGAATGGAAAGGAATGGAATGGAATCAACCTGAATGGAATGGAATGGAATGGAATAAACCCGAATGGAATGGAATGGATTGGAATGGAATGGAATGGAAGGGAATCAACCCTAATGGAATGGAAAGGAATGGAATGGAATGGAATGGAATGGAATGGAGTCAACCCGAATGGAATGGAATGGAATGGAATGGAATGGAATGGAAACAACACAAATGGACTGGAATGGAATGGAATGGAATAGAATCAACCCGAATGGAATGGAATGGAATGGAATGGAATGGAATGGCATGATATCAACCCGAATGAAATGGAATGGAATGGATTGGAATGGAATGGAATGGAAAGGAATGGAATGGAATCAACGCGAGTGGAATGGATAGGAATGGAATGGAATGGAATGGATTGGAATGGAATGGAATGGAATGGAATCAACCCCAATGGAATGGAATGGAATGGAATGGAATGGAATGGAGTGGAATCAACCCAAAAGGAATGGAATGGAATGGAATGGAATGGAATGGAATCAACCAGAATGGAATGGAATGGAATGGAATGGATTGGAAGGGAATCAACATGAATGGAATGGAATGGAATGGAGTGGAATTGAATCAACCCGAATGGAATAGAATGGAATGGAATGGAATCAACCTAAATGGCATGGAATGGAATGAAATGGAACGGAATGGAATTAACCGGAATGGAATGGAATGGAATGGAATGGAATGGAATCAACCCGAATGGAAAGGAATGGAATGGAATGGAATGGCATGGAATGGAATCAACATGAATGGCATGGAATGGAATGGAATGGAATGGAATCAACACAAATGGAATGGAATGCAATCAACACGAATGGAATGGAATGGAATGGAATGGAATTTAATGGAATGGAATCAACTGAAAAGGAATGGAATGGAATAAACACGAATGGACTGGAATGGATTGGAATGGACTGCAAGGGAATCAACCCGAAAGGAATGGAATGGAATGAAATGGAACGCAATGGAATCAACCGGAATGGAGTGGAATGGAATGACATGGAATGGAATGGAATAGAATCAAACAGAATGGAATGGAAAGGAATGGAATAGAATGGAATCAACCCGAACGCAATGGAAAGGAATGGAATGGAATTGAATGGAATCAACCTGAACGCAATGGAAAAAATGGAATGGAATGGAATGGAATGGAATGGAATGGAATGGAATCAACCTGAATGTAATGAAATGGAATGGATTGGAATCAACGCGAACGGAATGGAATGGAACGGAATGGAATGGAATTGAATCAACCGAAATGGAATGGAATGGAATGGAATGGAATGGAATGGAATGGAATAAACCCGAATTGAATGCAATGGAATAGAATGGAATGGATTGGAATGGAATCAATCAGAATGGAATGGAATGGAATGAAATGGAATGGAATGGAATTAACCGGAATGGAATGGAATGGAATGGAATGGAATCAATCCGAATGGAATGCTGTGGAATTGAATGTAATGGAATCAACCCGAATGGAATGGAATGGAATGAAATGGAATGGAATGGAATCAACCCGAATGGAATGGAATAGTATGGAACTGAATCAAACCAAATGGAATGGAATGGAATGGAATGGAATGGAATGGAATAAACACGAATGGAATGGAATGGAATATAATGGAATGGATTGGAATGGAATCAACCGGGATGGAAAGGAATGGAATGGAATGAAATGGAATGGGATGGAAAGGAATGAAATGGAATGGAATGGAATTAACTCGAATGGAATGGAATGGAATCGAATGGAATGGTATAGAATCAACCCGAATGGAATGGAAAGGAATGGAATGGAATGGAATGGAATCAAGGAGCATGCAATGGAATGGAATGGAATGGAATAGACTGCAATGGAATGGAATGGAAGGGAACGGAATGGAATCAACCCGAATGGAATGGAATGGAATGGAATGGAATGGAATGGAATCCACTGGAATGGAATGGAATGAAATGGACTTGATTGGAATGGAATGGAATGTAATGGAATCAACCCGAATGGAATGGAATGGAATGGAATGGAATGGAATCCACTGGAATGGAATGGAATGAAATGGAATTGATTGGAATGGAATGGAATGTAATGGAATCAACCGGAATGGAAAGGAATGGAAAGAAATGGAATCAACTGGAATGGAATGGAATGGAATGGAATGGACTGCAATGGAATCAACCCGAAAGGAATGGAATGGAATGAAATGGAACGCAATGGAATCAACCGGAATGGAGTGGAATGGAATGACACGGAATGGAATGGAATAGAATCAAACAGAATGGAATGGAATGGAATGGAATAGAATGGAATCAACCCGAACGCAATGGAAAGGAATGGAATGGAATTGAATGGAATCAACCTGAACGCAATGGAAAAAATGGAATGGAATGGAATGGAATGGAATGGAATGGAATCAACCCGAATGTAATGGAATGGAATGGATTGGAATCAACCCGAACGGAATGGAATGGAACGGAATGGAATGGAATTGAATCAACCGAAATGGAATGGAATAGAATGGAATGGAATGGAATGGAATAAACCCGAATTGAATGCAATGGAATAGAATGGAATGGATTGGAATGGAATCAATCAGAATGGAATGGAATGGAATGAAATGGAATGGAATGGAATTAACAGGAATGGAATGGAATGGAATGGAATGGAATGGAATGGAATGGAATCAATCCGAATGGAATGGAGTGGAATTGAATGTAATGGAATCAACCCGAATGGAATGGAATGGAATGAAATGGAATGGAATGGAATCAACCCGATTGGAATGGAATGGTATGGAACTGAATCAAACCAAATGGAATGGAATGGAATGGAATGGAATGGAATGGAATGGAATGGAATAAACACGAATGGAATGGAATGGAATATAATGGAATGGATTGGAATGGAATCAACCGGGATGGAAAGGAATGGAATGGAATGAAATGGAATGGGATGGAAAGGAATGAAATGGAATGGAATGGAATTAACTCGAATGGAATGGAATGGAATCGAATGGAATGGTATAGAATCAACCCGAATGGAATTGAAAGTAATGGAATGGAATGGAATGGAATCAAGGTGCATGCAATGGAATGGAATGGAATGGAATAGACTGCAATGGAATGGAATGGAAGGGAACGGAATGGAATCAACCCGAATGGAATGGAATGGAATGGAATGGAATCCACTGGAATGGAATGGAATGAAATGGACTTGATTGGAATGGAATGGAATGTAATGGAATCAACCCGAATGGAATGGAATGGAATGGAATGGAATGGAATCCACTGGAATGGAAGGGAATGAAATGGAATTGATTGGAATGGAATGGAATATAATGGAATCAACCGGAATGGAATGGAATGGAATGGAATGGAATTGAGTCAACCCGAATGGAATGGAATGGAATGGAATGGAATCAACCCAAATGGCATGGAATGGAATGAAATGGAACGGAATGGAATTAACCGGAATGGAATGGAATGGAACGGAATGGAATGGAATCAACCCGAATGGAATGGAATGGAATGGAATGGAATGGAATGGAATGGAATCAACCCGAATGGAATGGAATGGAATGGAAAGAAATGGAATGGCATGGAATGGAATCAAGCCGAATGGCATGGAATGCAATCAACACGAATGGAATGGAATGGAATGGAATGGAATGGAGTCAACTGGAATGGAATGGAATGGAGTGGAATAAACACGAATGGATTGGAATGGAATGGAATGTACTGCAATGGAATCAACCCGAATGGAATGGAATGGAATGAAATGGAATGCAATGGAATCCACCGGAATGGAGTGGAATGGAATGGAATGGAATGGAATGGACTGGAATTGAATCAACCCGAATGGAGTGAAATGGAATGGAATGGAATCAACACGAATGGAATGGAATGGATTGGAATGGAATGGAATGGAATGGAAAGGAATGGAATGGAATCAAGCTGAATGGAATGGAATGGAATGGAATCAACCCGAATGGAATGGAATGGATTGGAATGGAATGGAATGGAATGGAATCAACCCTAATGGATTGGAAAGGAATGGAATGGAGTGGAATGGAATGGAATGGAGTCAACCCGAATGGAATGGAATGGAATGGAATGGAATGGAATGGAATGGAAACAACGCAAATGGACTGGAATGGAATGGAATGGAATAGAATCAACCCGAATGGAATGGAATGGAATGGAATGGAATGGCATGGAATCAACAAGAATGAAATGGAATGGAATGGATTGGAATGGAATGGAATGGAAAAGAATGGAATGGAATCAACGCGAGTGGAATAGATAGGAATGGAATGGAATGGAATGGATTGGAATGGAATGGAATGGAATGGAATCAACCCCAATGGAATGGAATGGAATGGAATGGAATGGAATGGAATGGAATGGAGTGGAATCAACCCAAAAGGAATGGAATGGAATGGAATGGAATGGAATGGAATCAACCAGAATGGAATGGAATGGAATGGAATGGATTGGAAGGGAATCAACATGAATGGAATGGAATGGAATGGAATGGAGTGGAATTGAATCAACCCGAATGGAATAGAATGGAATGGAATGGAATCAACCCAAATGGTATGGAATGGAATGAAATGGAACGGAATGGAATTAACCGGAATGGAATGGAATGGAATGGAATGGAATGGAATGGAATGGAATCAACCCGAATGGAAAGGAATGGAATGGAATGGAATGGCATGGAATGGAATCAACCCGAATGGCATGGAATGGAATGGAATGGAATGGAATGGAATGGAATCAACACAAATGGAATGGAAAGCAATCAACACGAATGGAATGGAATGGAATGGAATGGAATTTAATGGAATGGAATCAACTGGAATGGAATGGAATGGAATGGAATAAACACGAATGGACTGGAATGCATTGGAATGGACTGCAATGGAATCAACCCGAAAGGAATGGAATGGAATGAAATGGAACGCAATGGAATCAACCGGAATGGAGTGGAATGGAATGACACGGAATGGAATGGAATAGAATCAAACAGAATGGAATGGAATGGAATGGAATAGAATGGAATCAACCAGAACGCAATGGAAAGGAATGGAATGGAATTGAATGGAATCAACCTGGACGCAATGGAAAAAATGGAATGGAATGGAATGGAATGGAATGGAATGGAATCAACCCGAATGTAATGGAATGGAATGGATTGGAATCAACGCGAACGGAATGGAATAGAACGGAATGGAATGGAATTGAATCAACCGAAATGGAATGGAATGGAATGGAATGGAATGGAATAAACCCGAATTGAATGCAATGGAATAGAATGGAATGGATTGGAATGGAATCAATCAGAATGGAATGGAATGGAATGAAATGGAATGGAATGGAATTAACCGGAATGGAATGGAATGGAATGGAATGGAATGGAATGGAATGGAATCAATGCGAATGGAATGCAGTGGAATTGAATGTAATGGAATCAACCCGAATGGAATGGAATGGAATGAAATGGAATGGAATGGAATCAACCCGAATGGAATGGAATAGTATGGAACTGAATCAAACCAAATGGAATGGAATGGAATGGAATGGAATGGAATGGAATAAACACGAATGGAATGGAATGGAATATAATGGAATGGATTGGAATGGAATCAACCGGGATGGAAAGGAATGGAATGGAATGAAATGGAATGGGATGGAAAGGAATGAAATGGAATGGAATGGAATTAACTCGAATGGAATGGAATGGAATCGAATGGAAAGGTATAGAATCAACCCGAATGGAATGGAAAGGAATGGAATGGAATGGAATGGAATCAAGGAGCATGCAATGGAATGGAATGGAATGGAATAGACTGCAATGGAATGGAATGGAAGGGAACGGAATGGAATCAACCCGAATGGAATGGAATGGAATGGAATGGAATGGAATCCACAGGAATGGAATGGAATGAAATGGACTTGATTGGAATGGAATGGAATGGAATGGAATCAACCCGAATGGAATGGAATGGAATGGAATGGAATGGAATGGAATCCACTGGAATGGAATGGAATGAAATGGAATTGATTGGAATGGAATGGAATGTAATGGAATCAACCGGAATGGAATGGATTGGAAAGGAATGGAATCAACCCGAATGGAATGGAATGGAATGAAATGGAACGGAATGGAATCAACCGGAATGGAGTTAAATGGAATGGAATGCAATGGAATGGAATAGAATCAAACAGAACAGAATGGAATGGAGTGGAACAGAATGGAATCAACCAGAATGCAATGGAATGTAATGGAATGGAATGGAACGGAATGGATTGGAATGGAACGGAATCAACCCGAATGGAATGGAATTGAATGGATTGGAATGGAATGGAATGGTATGGAATAGAATCAACCCGAATGGAATGGAATGGAATGGAATGGAATGGAATCAACCCGAATGCAATGGAATGGAATGGAATGGAATGGAATGCAACGGAATGGAATGGAATGGAATGGAATCAACGGGAATGTAATGTAATGGAATGGAATGGATTGGAATGGAATCAACTGGAATGTAATGTTATGTAGTGGAATGGAATGGAATGGAATGGAACGGAATCAACCCGAATGGAATGGAATGGAATGGAATGCAATGCAATCAACCCGAATGGAATGGAATGGAATGGAATGGAATGAAATCAACCCGAAAGGAAAGGAATGGAATGAAATGGAATGGAATGGAATGGAATGTCAGGTTATGGAATCAACCCGAGTGGTATGGAATGAAATGGAATGGAATGGTATGGAATGGAATGGAATGCCATCAACCCGAATGGAATGGAATGGAATGAAATGGAAAGGAATGGAATGGAATGGAATGGAATGGAATGGAATCAACCTGAATGGAATGGAATGGAATGCAATCAACCCGAATGGAATAGAATGGATTGGAATGGAATGGAATGGAATGGAAAGGAATGGAATGGAATCAACCTGAATGGATTGGAATGGAATGGAATCAACCCGAATGGAATGGAATGGATTGGAATGGAATGGAATGGAATGGAATCAACCCTAATAGAATGGAAAGGAATGGAATGGAATGGAATGGAATGGAACGGAGTCATCCCGAATGGAATGGAATGGAATGGAATGGAATGGAATGGAATGGAATGGAAACAACACAAATGGACTGGACTGGAATGGAATGGAATAGAATCAACCCGAATGGAATGGAATGGAATGGAATGGAATGGCATGGAATCAACCCGAATGAAATGGAATGGAATGGATTGGAATGGAATGGAATGGAAAGGAATGGAATGGAATCAACGCGAGTGGAATGGATAGGAATGGAATGGAATGGAATGGATTGGAATGGAATGGAATGGAATGGAATCAACCCCAATGGAATGGAATGGAATGGAATGGAATGGAATGGAGTGGAATCAACCCAAAAGGAATGGAATGGAATGGAATGGAATGGAATGGAATCAACCAGAATGGAATGGAATGGAATGGAATGGATTGGAAGGGAATCAACATGAATGGAATGGAATGGAATGGAATGGAGTGGAATTGAATCAACCCGAATGGAATAGAATGGAATGGAATGGAATCAACCCAAATGGCATGGAATGGAATGAAATGGAACGGAATGGAATTAACCGGAATGGAATGGAATGGAATGGAATGGAATGGAATAAACCCGAATTGAATGCAATGGAATAGAATGGAATGGATTGGAATGGAATCAATCAGAATGGAATGGAATGGAATGAAATGGAATGGAATGGAATTAACCGGAATGGAATGGAATGGAATGGAATGGAATGGAATGGAATGGAATCAATCCGAATGGAATGCAGTGGAATTGAATGTAATGGAATCAACCCGAATGGAATGGAATGGAATGAAATGGAATGGAATGGAATCAACCCGAATGGAATGGAATAGTATGGAACTGAATCAAACCAAATGGAATGGAATGGAATGGAATGGAATGGAATGGAATAAACACGAATGGAATGGAATGGAATATAATGGAATGGATTGGAATGGAATCAACCGGGATGGAAAGGAATGGAATGGAATGAAATGGAATGGGATGGAAAGGAATGAAATGGAATGGAATGGAATTAACTCGAATGGAATGGAATGGAATCGAATGGAAAGGTATAGAATCAACCCGAATGGAATGGAAAGGAATGGAATGGAATGGAATGGAATCAAGGAGCATGCAATGGAATGGAATGGAATGGAATAGACTGCAATGGAATGGAATGGAAGGGAACGGAATGGAATCAACCCGAATGGAATGGAATGGAATGGAATGGAATGGAATCCACAGGAATGGAATGGAATGAAATGGACTTGATTGGAATGGAATGGAATGGAATGGAATCAACCCGAATGGAATGGAATGGAATGGAATGGAATGGAATGGAATCCACTGGAATGGAATGGAATGAAATGGAATTGATTGGAATGGAATGGAATGTAATGGAATCAACCGGAATGGAATGGATTGGAAAGGAATGGAATCAACCCGAATGGAATGGAATGGAATGAAATGGAACGGAATGGAATCAACCGGAATGGAGTTAAATGGAATGGAATGCAATGGAATGGAATAGAATCAAACAGAACAGAATGGAATGGAGTGGAACAGAATGGAATCAACCAGAATGCAATGGAATGTAATGGAATGGAATGGAACGGAATGGATTGGAATGGAACGGAATCAACCCGAATGGAATGGAATTGAATGGATTGGAATGGAATGGAATGGTATGGAATAGAATCAACCCGAATGGAATGGAATGGAATGGAATGGAATGGAATCAACCCGAATGCAATGGAATGGAATGGAATGGAATGGAATGCAACGGAATGGAATGGAATGGAATGGAATCAACGGGAATGTAATGTAATGGAATGGAATGGATTGGAATGGAATCAACTGGAATGTAATGTTATGTAGTGGAATGGAATGGAATGGAATGGAACGGAATCAACCCGAATGGAATGGAATGGAATGGAATGGAATGCAATGCAATCAACCCGAATGGAATGGAATGGAATGGAATGGAATGAAATCAACCCGAAAGGAAAGGAATGGAATGAAATGGAATGGAATGGAATGGAATGTCAGGTTATGGAATCAACCCGAGTGGTATGGAATGAAATGGAATGGAATGGAATGGAATGGAATGGAATGCCATCAACCCGAATGGAATGGAATGGAATGAAATGGAAAGGAATGGAATGGAATGGAATGGAATGGAATGGAATCAACCTGAATGGAATGGAATGGAATGCAATCAACCCGAATGGAATAGAATGGATTGGAATGGAATGGAATGGAATGGAAAGGAATGGAATGGAATCAACCTGAATGGATTGGAATGGAATGGAATCAACCCGAATGGAATGGAATGGATTGGAATGGAATGGAATGGAATGGAATCAACCCTAATAGAATGGAAAGGAATGGAATGGAATGGAATGGAATGGAACGGAGTCATCCCGAATGGAATGGAATGGAATGGAATGGAATGGAATGGAATGGAATGGAATGGAAACAACACAAATGGACTGGACTGGAATGGAATGGAATAGAATCAACCCGAATGGAATGGAATGGAATGGAATGGAATGGCATGGAATCAACCCGAATGAAATGGAATGGAATGGATTGGAATGGAATGGAATGGAAAGGAATGGAATGGAATCAACGCGAGTGGAATGGATAGGAATGGAATGGAATGGAATGGATTGGAATGGAATGGAATGGAATGGAATCAACCCCAATGGAATGGAATGGAATGGAATGGAATGGAATGGAGTGGAATCAACCCAAAAGGAATGGAATGGAATGGAATGGAATGGAATGGAATCAACCAGAATGGAATGGAATGGAATGGAATGGATTGGAAGGGAATCAACATGAATGGAATGGAATGGAATGGAATGGAGTGGAATTGAATCAACCCGAATGGAATAGAATGGAATGGAATGGAATCAACCCAAATGGCATGGAATGGAATGAAATGGAACGGAATGGAATTAACCGGAATGGAATGGAATGGAATGGAATGGAATGGAATGGAATGGAATCAACCCGAATGGAAAGGAATGGAATGGAATGGAATGGCATGGAATGGAATCAACCCGAATGGCATGGAATGGAATGGAATGGAATGGAATGGTATCAACACAAATGGAATGGAATGCAATCAACACGAATGGAATGGAATGGAATGGAATGGAATGGAATGGAATGGAATGGAATGGAATCAACTGGAATGGAATGGAATGGAATGGAATAAACACGAATGCACTGGAATGGATTGGAATGGACTGCAATGGAATCAACCCGAAAGGAATGGAATGCAATGAAATGGAACGCAATGGAATCAACCGGAATGGAGTGGAATGGAATGACACGGAATGGAATGGAATAGAATCAAACAGAATGGAATGTAATGGAATGGAATAGAATGGAATCAACCCGAACGCAATGGAAAGGAATGGAATGGAATTGAATGGAATCAACCTGAACGCAATGGAAAAAATGGAATGGAATGTAATGGAATGGAATGGAATGGAATCAACCCGAATGTAATGGAATGGAATGGATTGGAATCAACCCGAATGGAATGGAATGGAACGGAATGGAATGGAATTGAATCAACCGAAATGGAATGGAATGGAATGGAATGGAATAAACCCGAATTGAATGCAATGGAATAGAATGGAATGGATTGGAATGGAATCAATCAGAATGGAATGGAATGGAATGAAATGGAATGGAATGGAATTAACAGGAATGGAATGGAATGGAATGGAATGGAATGGAATGGAATGGAATGGAATCAATCCGAATGGAATGGAGTGGAATTGAATGTAATGGAATCAACCCGAATGGAATGGAATGGAATGAAATGGAATGGAATGGAATCAACCCGAATGGAATGGAATGGTATGGAACTGAATCAACCCAAATGGAATGGAATGGAATGGAATGGAATGGAATGGAATAAACACGAATGGAATGGAATGGAATATAATGGAATGGATTGGAATGGAATCAACCGGGATGGAAAGGAATGGAATGGAATGAAATGGAATGGGATGGAAAGGAATGTAATGGAATGGAATGGAATTAACTCGAATGGAATGGAATGGAATCGAATGGAATGGTATAGAATCAACCCGAATGGAATGGAAAGGAATGGAATGGAATGGAATGGAATCAAGGAGCATGCAATGGAATGGAATGGTATGGAATAGACTGCAATGGAATGGAATGGAAGGGAACGGAATGGAATCAACCCGAATGGAATGGAATGGAATGGAATGGAATGGAATCCACTGGAATGGAATGGAATGAAATGGACTTGATTGGAATGGAATGGAATGTAATGGAATCAACCTTAATGGAATGGAATGGAATGGAATGGAATGGAATCCACTGGAATGGAAGGGAATGAAATGGAATTGATTGGAATGGAATGGAATGGAATGGAATCAACTGGAATGGAAGGGAATGGAATGGAATGGACTGCAAGGTAATCAACCCGAATAGAATGGAATGGAATGAAATGGAACGGAATGGAATCAACCGGAATGGAGTTAAATGGAATGGAATGCAATGGAATGGAATAGAATCAAACAGAACAGAATGGAATGGAGTGGTATAGAATGGAATCAACCAGAATGCAATGGAATGTATTGGAATGGAATGGAACGGAATGGATTGGAATGGAACGGAATCAACCCGAATGGAATGGAATGGAATGGAATAGAATGGAATGGAATGGTATGGAATAGAATCAACCCGAATGGAATGGAATGGAATGGAATGGAATGGAATGGAATGGAATGGAATGGAATCAACCCGAATGCAATGGAATGGAATGGAATAGAATGGAATGCAACGGAATGGAATGGAATAGAATGGAATCAACTGAAATGTAATGTAATGGAATGGAATGGATTGGAATGGAATCAACTGGAAAGTAATGTAATGTAATGTAATGGAATGGAATGGAATGACACGGAATCAACCCGAATAGAATGGAATGGAATGGAATGGAATGCAATCAACCCGAATGGAATGGAATGGAATGGAATGGAATGAAATCAACCCGAAAGGAAAGGAATGGAATGAAATGGAATGGAATGGAATGGAATGGAATGGAATGGAATGGCAGGTTATGGAATCAACACGAGTGGTATGGAATGGAATGGAATGGAATGGAATGGAATGGAATGCAATCAACCCGAATATAATGGAATGGAATGAAATGGAATGGAATGGAATGGAATGGAATGGAATGGAAAGGAATCAACCCGAATGGAATGGAATGGAATGGAATGGAATGGAATGGAATGGAATGGAATGGAATGGAATGGAATGGCATAGAATGGAATCAACCCGAATGGTATGGAAGGGAATGGAATGGAATGGAATGGAATGGAATGGAATCAATCGGAATGGAATGGAATGGAATGGAATGGAATGGAATGGAATGGAATCAACCCGAATGGAATGGAATGGAACGGAATGGAATGGAATGGAATGGAATGGAATGGAATCAACCCAAATGGAATGGAATGGAATGGAATGGAAAGGAATGGAATAAACCCGAATGGAATGGAATGGAATCAACCCGAATTAAATGAAATGGAATGGAGGGGAATGGAATGGAATGGAAAGGAATGGAATGGAATCAACCCGAGAGGAATGGAATGGAATGGAATGGAATGGAATGGAATGGAATGGATTGGAATGGAATGGAATGGAATGGAATCAACCCCAATGGAATGGAATGGAATGGAATGGAATGGAATGGAATGGAATCAACCCAAAAGGAATGGAATGGAATGAAATGGAATGGAATGGAATGGAATCATCCCGAATGGAATGGAATTGAGTGGAATGGATTGGAATGGAATCAACCTGAAAGAATGGAATGGAATGGAATGGAATGGAATGGAATGGAGGGGAATTGAATCAACCCGAATGGAGTGAAATGGAATGGAATGGAATCAACACGAATGGAATGGAATGGATTGGAATGGAATGGAATGGAATGGAAAGGAATGGAATGGAATCAACCTGAATGGAATGGAATGGAGTGGAATCAACCCGAATGGAATGGAATGGAATGGATTGGAATGGAATGGAATGGAATGGAATCAACCCTAATGGAATGGAATGGAATGGAATGGAATCAACCCGAATGGAATGGAATGGAATGGAATGGAATGGAATGGAAACAACACAAATGGACTGGAATGGAATGGAATGGAATAGAATCAACCCGAATGGAATGGAATGGAATGGAATGGAAAGGAATGGCATGGAATCAACCCGAATGAAATGGAATGGAATGGATTGGAATGGAATGGAATGGAAAGGAATGGAATCAACCCGAATGGAATGGAATGGAAGGGAAAGGAATGGAATGGAATCAACCTGAATGAAATGGAACGGATTGGAATGGAATCAACCTGAATGTAATGGAATGGAATGGAGTGGAATAGGATGGAATCAACGCGAATGGAATGGAATGGAATGGAATGGATTGGAATGGAATGGAATGGAATGGAATCAACCCGAATTGAATGGAATGGAATGGAATGGAAAGGAATGGAATCAAACCAAATGGAATGGAATGGAATGGAATGGAATAGAATCAAACGGAATGGAATGGAATGGTGTGGAATAGAATGGAATCAACCCGAATGCAATGGAATGGAATGGAATGGAATGGAATGGAATGGAATGGAATGGAATGGAATGGATTGGAATCAACACGAATGGAAAGAATGGATTGGAATGGAATGGAATGGAATGGAAAGGAATGGAATGGAATCAACCTGAATGGAATGGAAATGAATGGAATCAACCCGAATGGAATGGAATGGAATGGATTGGAATGGAATGGAATGGAATGGAATCAACTCTAATGGAATGGAATGGAATGGAATGGAATGGAATGGAATCAACACAAATGGACTGGAATGGAATGGAAAGGAATAGATTCAACCCGAATGGAATGGAATGGAATGGAATGGAATGGAATGGAATGTCATGGAATCAACCCGAATGAAATGAAATGGAATGGATTGGAATGGAATGGAATGGAAAGGAATGGAATGGAATCAACCCGAGTGGAATGGAATGGAATGGAATGGAATGGATTGGAATGGAATGGAATGGAATGGAATCAACCCCAATGGAATGGAATGGAATGGAATGGAATGGAATGGAATGGAATGGAATGGAGTGGAATGGAGTGGAATGGAATCAACCTGAATGGAATGGAATGGAATGGAATGGAATGGAATGGAGGGGAATTGAATCAACCCGAATGGAGTGAAATGGAATGGAATGGAATCAACACGAATGGAATGGAATGGATTGGAATGGAATGGAATGGAATGGAAAGGAATGGAATGGAATCAACCTGAATGGAATGGAATGGAATGGAATCAACCCGAATGGAATGGAATGGAATGGAATGGAATGGAATGGAATGGAATGGAATCAACCCGAATGGAATGGAATGGAATGGAATGGAATGGAATGGAATGGAATGGAAACAACACAAATGGACTGGAATGGAATGGAATGGAATAGAATCAACCCGAATGGAATGGAATGGAATGGAAAGGAATGGCATGGAATCAACCCGAATGAAATGGAATGGAATGGATTGGAATGGAATGGAATGGAAAGGAATGAAATCAACCCGAATGGAATGGAATGGAAGGGAAAGGAATGGAATGGAATCAACCTGAATGAAATGGAAAGGATTGGAATGGAATCAACCTGAATGTAATGGAATGGAATGAAGTGGAATAGGATGGAATCAACACGAATGGAATGGAATGGAATGGAATGAATTGGAATGGAATGGAATGGAATGGAAAGGAATGGAATCAAACCAAATGGAATGGAATGGAATGGAATGGAATAGAATCAAACGGAATGGAATGGAATGGTGTGGAATAGAATGGAATCAACCCGAATGCAATGGAATGGAATGGAATGGAATGGAATGGAATGGAGTGGAGTGGAATGGATTGGAATCAACACCAATGGAAAGAATGGATTGGAATGGAATGGAATGGAATGGAAAGGAATGGAATGGAATCAACCTGAATGGAATGGAATGGAATGGAATCAACCCGAATGGAATGGAATGGAATGGATTGGAATGGAATGGAATGGAATGGAATCAACTCTAATGGAATGGAATGGAATGGAATGGATTGGAATCAACACAAATGGACTGGAATGCAATGGAAAGGAATAGAATCTACCCGAATGGAATGGAATGGAATGGAATGGAATGGAATGGCATGGAATCAACCCGAATGAAATGAAATGGAATGGAATGGAATGGAATGGAATGGAATGGACTGCAATGGATTCAACCCGAATGGAATGGAATGGAATGAAATGGAACGGAATGGAATCAACCAGAATGGAGTTAAATGGAATGGAATGCAATGGAATGGAATAGAATCAAACAGAACAGAATGGAATGGAGTGGAATAGAATGGAATCAACCAGAATGCAATGGAATGTAAAGGAATGGAATGGAACGGAATGGATTGGAATGGAACGGAATCAACCCGAATGGAATGGAATTGAATGGATTGGAATGGAATGGAATGGTATGGAATAGAATCAACCCGAATGGAATGGAATGGAATGGAATGGAATGGAATCAACCCGAATGCAATGGAATGGAATGGAATGGAATGGAATGCAACGCAATGGAATGGAATGGAATGGAATCAACCAGAATGTAATGGAATGGAATGGAATGGAATGGAATCAACTGGAATGTAATGTAATGGAATGGAATGGAATGGAACGGAATCAACCAGAATGGAATGGAATGGAATGGAATGGAATGCAATCAACACAAATGGAATGGAATGGAATGGAATCAAACCGAATGGAATGCAATGGAATGAAATGGAATGGAATGGAATCAACTGGAATGGAATGGAATGGAATCGAATGCATTGGAATGGAATGGAATGGAATGGAATGCAATCAACCCGAATGGAATGGAATGGAATGGAATGGAATGAAATCAACCCGAAAGGAAAGGAATGGAATGAAATGGAATGGAATGGAATGGAATGGAATGGCAGGTTATGGAATCAACCCGAGTGGTATGGAATGGAATGGAATGGAATGGAATGGAATGCAATCAACCCGAATGGAATGGAATGGAATGAAATGGAATGGAATGGAAGGGAATGGAATGGCATAGAATGGAATCAACCCGAATGGTATGGAATGGAATGGAATGGAATGGAATGGAATGGAATGGAATCAACCCCAATGGAATGGAATGGAATGGAATGGAATGGAATGGAATGGAATCAACCCGAATGGAATGGAATGGAATGGAATGGAATGGAATGGAATGGAAACAACACAAATGGACTGGAATGGAATGGAATGGAATAGAATCAACCCGAATGGAATGGAATGGAATGGAACGGAATGGCATGGAATCAACCCGAATGAAATGGAATGGAATGGATTGGAATGGAATGGAATGGAAAGGAATGGAATCAACCCGAATGGAATGGAATGGAAGGGAAAGGAATGGAATGGAATCAACCTGAATGAAATGGAATGGATTGGAATGGAATCAACCTGAATGTAATGGAATCGAATGGAGTGGAATAGGATGGAATCAACGCGAATGGAATGGAATGGAATGGAATGGATTGGAATGGAATGGAATGGAATGGAAAGGAATGGAATCAAACCAAATGGAATGGAATGGAATGGAATGGAATAGAATCAAACGGAATGCAATGGAATGGTGTGGAATAGAATGGAATCAACCCGAATGCAATGGAATGGAATGGAATGGAATGGAATTGAATGGAATGGAATGGAGTGGAATGGATTGGAATCAACACGAATGGAAAGAATGGATTGGAATGGAATGGAAAGGAATGGAATGGAATCAACCTGAATGGAATGGAATGGAATGGAATCAACCCGAATGGAATGGAATGAAATGGATTGGAATGGAATGGAATGGAATGGAATCAACTCTAATGGAATGGAATGGAATGGAATGGAATGGAATCAACACAAATGGACTGGAATGCAATGGAAAGGAATAGAATCTACCCGAATGGAATGGAATGGAATGGAATGGAATGGAATGGAATGGAATGGCATGGAATCAACCCGAGTGAAATGAAATGGAATGGATTGGAATGGAATGGAATGGAAAGGAATGGAATGGAATCAACCCGAGTGGAATGGAATGGAATGGAATGGAATGGAATGGAATGGATTGGAATGGAATGGAATGTAATGGAATCAACCCCAATGGAATGGAATGGAATGGAATGGAATGGAATGGAATGGAATGGAATGGAATGGAATCAACCCAAAAGGAATGGAATGGAATGAAATGGAATGGAATGGAATGGAATCAACCCGAACGGAATGGAATGGAGTGGAATGGATTGGAATGGAATCAACCTGAATGGAATGGAATGGAATGGAATGGAAAGGAATGGAATGGAATGGAGGGGAATTGAGTCAACCCGAATGGAGTGAAATGGAATGGAATGGAATCAACACGAATGGAATGGAATGGATTGGAATGGAATGGAATGGAATGGAAAGGAATGGAATGGAATCAAACTGAATGGAATGGAATGGAATGGAATCAACCCGAATGGAATGGAATGGATTGGAATGGAATGGAATGGAATGGAACCAACCCTAATGGAATGGAAAGGAATGGAATGGAATGGAATGGAGTCAACCCGAATGGAATGGAATGGAATGGAATGGAATGGAATGGAATGGAATGGAAACAACACAAATGGACTGGAATGGAATGGAATGGGTTGGAAGGGAATCAACATGAATTGAATGGAATGGAATGGAATGGAGTGGAATTGAATCAACCCGAATGGAATAGAATGGAATGGAATGGAATCAACCCAAATGGCATGGAATGGAATGAAATGGAACGGAATGGAATTAACCGGAATGGAATGGAATGGAATGGAATGGAATGGAATGGAATCAACCCGAATGGAAAGGAATGGAATGGAATGGAATGGCATGGAATGGAATCAACCCGAATGGCATGGAATGGAATGGAATGGAATGGAATGGAATGGAATCAACACAAATGGAATGGAAAGCAATCAACACGAATGGAATGGAATGGAATGGAATGGAATTTAATGGAATGGAATCAACTGGAATGGAATGGAATGGAATGGAATAAACACGAATGGACTGGAATGCATTGGAATGGACTGCAATGGAATCAACCCGAAAGGAATGGAATGGAATGAAATGGAACGCAATGGAATCAACCGGAATGGAGTGGAATGGAATGACACGGAATGGAATGGAATAGAATCAAACAGAATGGAATGGAATGGAATGGAATAGAATGGAATCAACCAGAACGCAATGGAAAGGAATGGAATGGAATTGAATGGAATCAACCTGAACGCAATGGAAAAAATGGAATGGAATGTAATGGAATGGAATGGAATGGAATCAACCCGAATGTAATGGAATGGAATGGATTGGAATCAACGCGAACGGAATGGAATAGAACGGAATGGAATGGAATTGAATCAACCGAAATGGAATGGAATGGAATGGAATGGAATGGAATAAACCCGAATTGAATGCAATGGAATAGAATGGAATGGATTGGAATGGAATCAATCAGAATGGAATGGAATGGAATGAAATGGAATGGAATGGAATTAACCGGAATGGAATGGAATGGAATGGAATGGAATGGAATGGAATGGAATCAATCCGAATGGAATGCAGTGGAATTGACTGTAATGGAATCAACCCGAATGGAATGGAATGGAATGAAATGGAATGGAATGGAATCAACCCGAATGGAATGGAATAGTATGGAACTGAATCAAACCAAATGGAATGGAATGGAATGGAATGGAATGGAATGGAATAAACACGAATGGAATGGAATGGAATATAATGGAATGGATTGGAATGGAATCAACCGGGATGGAAAGGAATGGAATGGAATGAAATGGAATGGGATGCAAAGGAATGAAATGGAATGGAATGGAATTAACTCGAATGGAATGGAATGGAATCGAATGGAAAGGTAGAGAATCAACCCGAATGGAATGGAAAGGAATGGAATGGAATGGAATGGAATCAAGGAGCATGCAATGGAATGGAATGGAATGGAATAGACTGCAATGGAATGGAATGGAAGGGAACGGAATGGAATCAACCCGAATGGAATGGAATGGAATGGAATGGAATGGAATCCACAGGAATGGAATGGAATGAAATGGACTTGATTGGAATGGAATGGAATGGAATGGAATCAACCCGAATGGAATGGAATGGAATGGAATGGAATGGAATGGAATCCACTGGAATGGAATGGAATGAAATGGAATTGATTGGAATGGAATGGAATGTAATGGAATCAACCGGAATGGAATGGATTGGAAAGGAATGGAATCAACCCGAATGGAATGGAATGGAATGAAATGGAACGGAATGGAATCAACCGGAATGGAGTTAAATGGAATGGAATGCAATGGAATGGAATAGAATCAAACAGAACAGAATGGAATGGAGTGGAATAGAATGGAATCAACCAGAATGCAATGGAATGTAATGGAATGGAATGGAACGGAATGGATTGGAATGGAACGGAATCAACCCGAATGGAATGGAATTGAATGGATTGGAATGGAATGGAATGGTATGGAATAGAATCAACCCGAATGGAATGGAATGGAATGGAATGGAATGGAATCAACCCGAATGCAATGGAATGGAATGGAATGGAATGGAATGCAACGGAATGGAATGGAATGGAATGGAATCAACGGGAATGTAATGTAATGGAATGGAATGGATTGGAATGGAATCAACTGGAATGTAATGTTATGTAATGGAATGGAATGGAATGGAATGGAACGGAATCAACCCGAATGGAATGGAATGGAATGGAATGGAATGCAATGCAATCAACCCGAATGGAATGGAATGGAATGAAATCAACCCGAAAGGAAAGGAATGGAATGAAATGGAATGGAATGGAATGGAATGGAATGTCAGGTTATGGAATCAACCCGAGTGGTATGGAATGAAATGGAATGGAATGGAATGGAATGGAATGGAATGCCATCAACCCGAATGGAATGGAATGGAATGAAATGGAAAGGAATGGAATGGAATGGAATGGAATGGAATGGAATCAACCTGAATGGAATGGAATGGAATGGAATCAACCCGAATGGAATGGAATGGATTGGAATGGAATGGAATGGAATGGAAAGGAATGGAATGGAATCAACCTGAATGGATTGGAATGGAATGGAATCAACCCGAATGAAATGGAATGGATTGGAATGGAATGGAATGGAATGGAATCAACCCTAATAGAATGGAAAGGAATGGAATGGAATGGAATGGAATGGAACGGAGTCATCCCGAATGGAATGGAATGGAATGGAATGGAATGGAATGGAATGGAATGGAATGGAATGGAAACAACACAAATGGACTGGAATGGAATGGAATGGAATAGAATCAACCCGAATGGAATGGAATGGAATGGAATGGAATGGCATGGAATCAACCCGAATGAAATGGAATGGAATGGATTGGAATGGAATGGAATGGAAAGGAATGGAATGGAATCAACGCGAGTGGAATGGATAGGAATGGAATGGAATGGAATGGATTGGAATGGAATGGAATGGAATGGAATCAACCCCAATGGAATGGAATGGAATGGAATGGAATTGAGTGGAATCAACCCAAAAGGAATGGAATGGAATGGAATGGAATGGAATGGAATCAACCAGAATGGAATGGAATGGAATGGAATGGATTGGAAGGGAATCAACATGAATGGAATGGAATGGAGTGGAATTGAATCAACCCGAATGGAATAGAATGGAATGGAATGGAATCAACCCAAATGGCATGGAATGGAATGAAATGGAACGGAATGGAATTAACCGGAATGGAATGGAATGGAATGGAATGGAATGGAATGGAATCAACCCGAATGGAAAGGAATGGAATGGAATGGAATGGCATGGAATGAAATCAACCCGAATGGCATGGAATGGAATGGAATGGAATGGAATGGTATCAACACAAATGGAATGGAATGCAATCAACACGAATGGAATGGAATGGAATGGAATGGAATGGAATGGAATGGAATGGAATGGAATGGAATGGAATGGAATCAACTGGAATGGAATGGAATGGAATGGAATAAACACGAATGCACTGGAATGGATTGGAATGGACTGCAATGGAATCAACCCGAAAGGAATGGAATGCAATGAAATGGAACGCAATGGAATCAACCGGAATGGAGTGGAATGGAATGACACGGAATGGAATGGAATAGAATCAAACAGAATGGAATGTAATGGAATGGAATGGAATGGAATCAACCCGAATGTAATGGAATGGAATGGATTGGAATCAACCCGAACGGAATGGAATGGAACGGAATGGAATGGAATTGAATCAACCGAAATGGAATGGAATGGAATGGAATGGAATGGAATGGAATAAACCCGAATTGAATGCAATGGAATAGAATGGAATGGATTGGAATGGAATCAATCAGAATGGAATGGAATGGAATGAAATGGAATGGAATGGAATTAACAGGAATGGAATGGAATGGAATGGAATGGAATGGAATGGAATGGAATGGAATCAATCCGAATGGAATGGAGTGGAATTGAATGTAATGGAATCAACCCGAATGGAATGGAATGGAATGAAATGGAATGGAATGGAATCAACCCGAATGGAATGGAATGGTATGGAACTGAATCAACCCAAATGGAATGGAATGGAATGGAATGGAATGGAATGGAATGGAATAAACACGAATGGAATGGAATGGAATATAATGGAATGGATTGGAATGGAATCAACCGGGATGGAAAGGAATGGAATGGAATGAAATGGAATGGGATGGAAAGGAATGTAATGGAATGGAATGGAATTAACTCGAATGGAATGGAATGGAATCGAATGGAATGGTATAGAATCAACCCGAATGGAATGGAAAGGAATGGAATGGAATGGAATGGAATCAAGGAGCATGCAATGGAATGGAATGGAATGGAATAGACTGCAATGGAATGGAATGGAAGGGAACGGAATGGAATCAACCCGAATGGAATGGAATGGAGTGGAATGGAATGGAATCCACTGGAATGGAATGGAATGAAATGGACTTGATTGGAATGGAATGGAATGTAATGGAATCAACCTTAATGGAATGGAATGGAATGGAATGGAATGGAATCCACTGGAATGGAAGGGAATGAAATGGAATTGATTGGAATGGAATGGAATGGAATGGAATCAACTGGAATGGAAGGGAATGGAATGGAATGGACTGCAAGGTAATCAACCCGAATGGAATGGAAGGGAATGAAATGGAACGGAATGGAATCAACCGGAATGGAGTTAAATGGAATGGAATGCAATGGAATGGAATAGAATCAAACAGAACAGAATGGAATGGAGTGGTATAGAATGGAATCAACCAGAATGCAATGGAATGTAATGGAATGGAATGGAACGGAATGGATTGGAATGGAACGGAATCAACCCGAATGGAATGGAATGGAATGGAATAGAATGGAATGGAATGGTATGGAATAGAATCAACCCGAATGGAATGGAATGGAATGGAATGGAATGGAATGGAATGGAATCAACCCGAATGCAATGGAATGGAATGGAATAGAATGGAATGCAACGGAATGGAATGGAATAGAATGGAATCAACTGAAATGTAATGTAATGGAATGGAATGGATTGGAATGGAATCAACTGGAATGTAATGTAATGGAATGTAATGGAATGGAATGGAATGACACGGAATCAACCCGAATAGAATGGAATGGAATGGAATGGAATGCAATCAACCCGAATGGAATGGAATGGAATGGAATGGAATGAAATCAACCCGAAAGGAAAGGAATGGAATGAAATGGAATGGAATGGAATGGAATGTCAGGTTATGGAATCAACCCGAGTGGTATGGAATGAAATGGAATGGAATGGAATGGAATGGAATGGAATGGAATGCCATCAACCCGAATGGAATGGAATGGAATGAAATGGAAAGGAATGGAATGGAATGGAATGGAGTCAACCCGAATGGAATGGAATGGAATGGAATGGAATGGAATGGAATGGAAACAACACAAAAGGACTGGAATGGAATGGAATGGGTTGGAAGGGAATCAACATGAATGGAATGGAATGGAATGGAATGGAGTGGAATTGAATCAACCCGAATGGAATAGAATGGAATGGAATGGAATCAACCCAAATGGCATGGAATGGAATGAAATGGAACGGAATGGAATTAACCGGAATGGAATGGAATGGAATGGAATGGAATGGAAAGGAATGGAATGGAATCAACCCGAATGGAAAGGAATGGAATGGAATGGAATTGCATGGAATGGAATCAACCCGAATGGCATGGAATGGAATGGAATGGAATGGAATGGAATGGAATGGAATCAACACAAATGGAATGGAAAGCAATCAACACGAATGGAATGGAATGGAATGGAATGGAATTTAATGGAATGGAATCAACTGGAATGGAATGGAATGGAATGGAATAAACACGAATGGACTGGAATGCATTGGAATGGACTGCAATGGAATCAACCCGAAAGGAATGGAATGGAATGAAATGGAACGCAATGGAATCAACCGGAATGGAGTGGAATGGAATGACAGGGAATGGAATGGAATAGAATCAAACAGAATGGAATGGAATGGAATGGAATAGAATGGAATCAACCAGAACGCAATGGAAAGGAATGGAATGGAATTGAATGGAATCAACCTGAACGCAATGGAAAAAATGGAATGGAATGTAATGGAATGGAATGGAATGGAATCAACCCGAATGTAATGGAATGGAATGGATTGGAATCAACGCGAACGGAATGGAATAGAACGGAATGGAATGGAATTGAATCAACCGAAATGGAATGGAATGGAATGGAATGGAATGGAATAAACCCGAATTGAATGCAATGGAATAGAATGGAATGGATTGGAATGGAATCAATCAGAATGGAATGGAATGGAATGAAATGGAATGGAATGGAATTAACCGGAATGGAATGGAATGGAATGGAATGGAATGGAATGGAATGGAATCAATCCGAATGGAATGCAGTGGAATTGAATGTAATGGAATCAACCCGAATGGAATGGAATGGAATGAAATGGAATGGAATGGAATCAACCCGAATGGAATGGAATAGAATGGAACTGAATCAAACCAAATGGAATGGAATGGAATGGAATGGAATGGAATGGAATAAACACGAATGGAATGGAATGGAATATAATGGAATGGATTGGAATGGAATCAACCGGGATGGAAAGGAATGGAATGGAATGAAATGGAATGGGATGGAAAGGAATGAAATGGAATGGAATGGAATTAACTCGAATGGAATGGAATGGAATCGAATGGAAAGGTATAGAATCAACCCGAATGGAATGGAAAGGAATGGAATGGAATGGAATGGAATCAAGGAGCATGCAATGGAATGGAATGGAATGGAATAGACTGCAATGGAATGGAATGGAAGGGAACGGAATGGAATCAACCCGAATGGAATGGAATGGAATGGAATGGAATGGAATCCACAGGAATGGAATGGAATGAAATGGACTTGATTGGAATGGAAGGGAACGGAATGGAATCAACCCGAATGGAATGGAATGGAATGGAATGGAATGGAATCCACAGGAATGGAATGGAATGAAATGGACTTGATTGGAATGGAATGGAATGGAATGGAATCAACCCGAATGGAATGGAATGGAATGGAATGGAATGGAATGGAATCCACTGGAATGGAATGGAATGAAATGGAATTGATTGGAATGGAATGGAATGTAATGGAATCAACCGGAATGGAATGGATTGGAAAGGAATGGAATCAACCCGAATGGAATGGAATGGAATGAAATGGAACGGAATGGAATCAACCGGAATGGAGTTAAATGGAATGGAATGCAATGGAATGGAATAGAATCAAACAGAACAGAATGGAATGGAGTGGAATAGAATGGAATCAACCAGAATGCAATGGAATGTAATGGAATGGAATGGAACGGAATGGATTGGAATGGAACGGAATCAACCCGAATGGAATGGAATTGAATGGATTGGAATGGAATGGAATGGTATGGAATAGAATCAACCCGAATGGAATGGAATGGAATGGAATGGAATGGAATCAACCCGAATGCAATGGAATGGAATGGAATGGAATGGAATGCAACGGAATGGAATGGAATGGAATGGAATCAACGGGAATGTAATGTAATGGAATGGAATGGATTGGAATGGAATCAACTGGAATGTAATGTTATGTAATGGAATGGAATGGAATGGAATGGAACGGAATCAACCCGAATGGAATGGAATGGAATGGAATGGAATGCAATGCAATCAACCCGAATGGAATGGAATGGAATGGAATGGAATGAAATCAACCCGAAAGGAAAGGAATGGAATGAAATGGAATGGAATGGAATGGAATGGAATGTCAGGTTATGGAATCAACCCGAGTGGTATGGAATGAAATGGAATGGAATGGAATGGAATGGAATGGAATTCCATCAACCCGAATGGAATGGAATGGAATGAAATGGAAAGGAATGGAATGGAATGGAATGGAATGGAATGGAATCAACCTGAATGGAATGGAATGGAATGGAATCAACCCGAATGGAATGGAATGGATTGGAATGGAATGGAAAGGAATGGAAAGAAATGGAATGGAATCAACCTGAATGGATTGGAATGGAATGGAATCAACCCGAATGAAATGGAATGGATTGGAATGGAATGGAATGGAATGGAATCAACCCTAATAGAATGGAAAGGAATGGAATGGAATGGAATGGAATGGAACTGAGTCATCCCGAATGGAATGGAATGGAATGGAATGGAATGGAATGGAATGGAATGGAATGGAAACAACACAAATGGACTGGAATGGAATGGAATGGAATAGAATCAACCCGAATGGAATGGAATGGAATGGAATGGAATGGCATGGAATCAACCCGAATGAAATGGAATGGAATGGATTGGAATGGAATGGAATGGAAAGGAATGGAATGGAATCAACGCGAGTGGAATGGATAGGAATGGAATGGAATGGAATGGATTGGAATGGAATGGAATGGAATGGAATCAACCCCAATGGAATGGAATGGAATGGAATGGAATGGAGTGGAATCAACCCAAAAGGAATGGAATGGAATGGAATGGAATGGAATGGAATCAACCAGAATGGAATGGAATGGAATGGAATGGATTGGAAGGGAATCAACATGAATGGAATGGAATGGAATGGAGTGGAATTGAATCAACCCGAATGGAATAGAATGGAATGGAATGGATTCAACCCAAATGGCATGGAATGGAATGAAATGGAACGGAATGGAATTAACCGGAATGGAATGGAATGGAATGGAATAGAATGGAATCAACCCGAATGGAAAGGAATGGAATGGAATGGAATGGCATGGAATGGAATCAACCCGAATGGCATGGAATGGAATGGAATGGAATGGAATGGTATCAACACAAATGGAATGGAATGCAATCAACACGAATGGAATGGAATGGAATGGAATGGAATGGAATGGAATGGAATGGAATGGAATCAACTGGAATGGAATGGAATGGTATGGAACTGAATCAACCCAAATGGAATGGAATGGAATGGAATGGAATGGAATAAACACGAATGGAATGGAATGGAATATAATGGAATGGATTGGAATGGAATCAACCGGGATGGAAAGGAATGGAATGGAATGAAATGGAATGGGATGGAAAGGAATGTAATGGAATGGAATGGAATTAACTCGAATGGAATGGAATGGAATCGAATGGAATGGTATAGAATCAACCCGAATGGAATGGAAAGGAATGGAATGGAATGGAATGGAATCAAGGAGCATGCAATGGAATGGAATGGAATGGAATAGACTGCAATGGAATGGAATGGAAGGGAACGGAATGGAATCAACCCGAATGGAATGGAATGGAATGGAATGGAATGGAATCCACTGGAATGGAATGGAATGAAATGGACTTGATTGGAATGGAATGGAATGTAATGGAATCAACCTTAATGGAATGGAATGGAATGGAATGGAATGGAATCCACTGGAATGGAAGGGAATGAAATGGAATTGATTGGAATGGAATGGAATGGAATGGAATCAACTGGAATGGAAGGGAATGGAATGGAATGGACTGCAAGGTAATCAACCCGAATGGAATGGAAGGGAATGAAATGGAACGGAATGGAATCAACAGGAATGGAGTTAAATGGAATGGAATGCAATGGAGTGGAATAGAATCAAACAGAACAGAATGGAATGGAGTGGTATAGAATGGAATCAACCAGAATGCAATGGAATGTAATGGAATGGAATGGAACGGAATGGATTGGAATGGAACGGAATCAACCCGAATGGAATGGAATGGAATGGAATAGAATGGAATGGAATGGTATGGAATAGAATCAACCCGAATGGAATGGAATGGAATGGAATGGAATGGAATGGAATGGAATCAACCCGAATGCAATGGAATGGAATGGAATAGAATGGAATGCAACGGAATGGAATGGAATAGAATGGAATCAACTGAAATGTAATGTAATGGAATGGAATGGATTGGAATGGAATCAACTGGAATGTAATGTAATGGAATGGAATGGAATGGAATGGAATGACACGGAATCAACCCGAATAGAATGGAATGGAATGGAATGGAATGCAATCAACCCGAATGGAATGGAATGGAATGGAATGGAATGAAATCAACCCGAAAGGAAAGGAATGGAATGAAATGGAATGGAATGGAATGGAATGTCAGGTTATGGAATCAACCCGAGTGGTATGGAATGAAATGGAATGGAATGGAATGGAATGGAATGGAATGCCATCAACCCGAATGGAATGGAATGGAATGAAATGGAAAGGAATGGAATGGAATGGAATGGAGTCAACCCGAATGGAATGGAATGGAATGGAATGGAATGGAATGGAATGGAATGGAATGGAAACAACACAAATGGACTGGAATGGAATGGAATGGGTTGGAAGGGAATCAACATGAATGGAATGGAATGGAATGGAATGGAGTGGAATTGAATCAACCCGAATGGAATAGAATGGAATGGAATGGAATCAACCCAAATGGCATGGAATGGAATGAAATGGAACGGAATGGAATTAACCGGAATGGAATGGAATGGAATGGAATGGAATGGAAAGGAATGGAATGGAATCAACCCGAATGGAAAGGAATGGAATGGAATGGAATGGCATTGAATGGAATCAACCCGAATGGCATGGAATGGAATGGAATGGAATGGAATGGAATGGAATGGAATCAACACAAATGGAATGGAAAGCAATCAACACGAATGGAATGGAATGGAATGGAATGGAATTTAATGGAATGGAATCAACTTGAATGGAATGGAATGGAATGGAATAAACACGAATGGACTGGAATGCATTGGAATGGACTGCAATGGAATCAACCCGAAAGGAATGGAATGGAATGAAATGGAACGCAATGGAATCAACCGGAATGGAGTGGAATGGAATGACAGGGAATGGAATGGAATAGAATCAAACAGAATGGAATGGAATGGAATGGAATAGAATGGAATCAACCAGAACGCAATGGAAAGGAATGGAATGGAATTGAATGGAATCAACCTGAACGCAATGGAAAAAATGGAATGGAATGTAATGGAATGGAATGGAATGGAATCAACCCGAATGTAATGGAATGGAATGGATTGGAATCAACGCGAACGGAATGGAATAGAACGGAATGGAATGGAATTGAATCAACCGAAATGGAATGGAATGGAATGGAATGGAATGGAATAAACCCGAATTGAATGCAATGGAATAGAATGGAATGGATTGGAATGGAATCAATCAGAATGGAATGGAATGGAATGAAATGGAATGGAATGGAATTAACCGGAATGGAATGGAATGGAATGGAATGGAATGGAATGGAATGGAATCAATCCGAATGGAATGCAGTGGAATTGAATGTAATGGAATCAACCCGAATGGAATGGAATGGAATGAAACGGAATGGAATGGAATCAACCCGAATGGAATGGAATAGAATGGAACTGAATCAAACCAAATGGAATGGAATGGAATGGAATGGAATGGAATGGAATAAACACGAATGGAATGGAATGGAATATAATGGAATGGATTGGAATGGAATCAACCGGGATGGAAAGGAATGGAATGGAATGAAATGGAATGGGATGGAAAGGAATGAAATGGAATGGAATGGAATTAACTCGAATGGAATGGAATGGAATCGAATGGAAAGGTATAGAATCAACCCGAATGGAATGGAAAGGAATGGAATGGAATGGAATGGAATCAAGGAGCATGCAATGGAATGGAATGGAATGGAATAGACTGCAATGGAATGGAATGGAAGGGAACGGAATGGAATCAACCCGAATGGAATGGAATGGAATGGAATGGAATGGAATCCACAGGAATGGAATGGAATGAAATGGACTTGATTGGAATGGAAGGGAACGGAATGGAATCAACCCGAATGGAATGGAATGGAATGGAATGGAATGGAATCCACAGGAATGGAATGGAATGAAATGGACTTGATTGGAATGGAATGGAATGGAATGGAATCAACCCGAATGGAATGGAATGGAATGGAATGGAATGGAATGGAATCCACTGGAATGGAATGGAATGAAATGGAATTGATTGGAATGGAATGGAATGTAATGGAATCAACCGGAATGGAATGGATTGGAAAGGAATGGAATCAACCCGAATGGAATGGAATGGAATGAAATGGAACGGAATGGAATCAACCGGAATGGAGTTAAATGGAATGGAATGCAATGGAATGGAATAGAATCAAACAGAACAGAATGGAATGGAGTGGAATAGAATGGAATCAACCAGAATGCAATGGAATGTAATGGAATGGAATGGAACGGAATGGATTGGAATGGAACGGAATCAACCCGAATGGAATGGAATTGAATGGATTGGAATGGAATGGAATGGTATGGAATAGAATCAACCCGAATGGAATGGAATGGAATGGAATGGAATGGAATCAACCCGAATGCAATGGAATGGAATGGAATGGAATGGAATGCAACGGAATGGAATGGAATGGAATGGAATCAACGGGAATGTAATGTAATGGAATGGAATGGATTGGAATGGAATCAACTGGAATGTAATGTTATGTAATGGAATGGAATGGAATGGAATGGAACGGAATCAACCCGAATGGAATGGAATGGAATGGAATGGAATGCAATGCAATCAACCCGAATGGAATGGAATGGAATGGAATGGAATGAAATCAACCCGAAAGGAAAGGAATGGAATGAAATGGAATGGAATGGAATGGAATGGAATGTCAGGTTATGGAATCAACCCGAGTGGTATGGAATGAAATGGAATGGAATGGAATGGAATGGAATGGAATTCCATCAACCCGAATGGAATGGAATGGAATGAAATGGAAAGGAATGGAATGGAATGGAATGGAATGGAATGGAATCAACCTGAATGGAATGGAATGGAATGGAATCAACCCGAATGGAATGGAATGGATTGGAATGGAATGGAATGGAATGGAAAGAAATGGAATGGAATCAACCTGAATGGATTGGAATGGAATGGAATCAACCCGAATGAAATGGAATGGATTGGAATGGAATGGAATGGAATGGAATCAACCCTAATAGAATGGAAAGGAATGGAATGGAATGGAATGGAATGGAACGGAGTCATCCCGAATGGAATGGAATGGAATGGAATGGAATGGAATGGAATGGAATGGAATGGAATGGAATGGAAACAACACAAATGGACTGGAATGGAATGGAATGGAATAGAATCAACCCGAATGGAATGGAATGGAATGGAATGGAATGGCATGGAATCAACCCGAATGAAATGGAATGGAATGGATTGGAATGGAATGGAATGGAAAGGAATGGAATGGAATCAACGCGAGTGGAATGGATAGGAATGGAATGGAATGGAATGGATTGGAATGGAATGGAATGGAATGGAATCAACCCCAATGGAATGGAATGGAATGGAATGGAATGGAGTGGAATCAACCCAAAAGGAATGGAATGGAATGGAATGGAATGGAATGGAATCAACCAGAATGGAATGGAATGGAATGGAATGGATTGGAAGGGAATCAACATGAATGGAATGGAATGGAATGGAGTGGAATTGAATCAACCCGAATGGAATAGAATGGAATGGAATGGATTCAACCCAAATGGCATGGAATGGAATGAAATGGAACGGAATGGAATTAACCGGAATGGAATGGAATGGAATGGAATAGAATGGAATCAACCCGAATGGAAAGGAATGGAATGGAATGGAATGGCATGGAATGGAATCAACCCGAATGGCATGGAATGGAATGGAATGGAATGGAATGGTATCAACACAAATGGAATGGAATGCAATCAACACGAATGGAATGGAATGGAATGGAATGGAATGGAATGGAATGGAATCAACTGGAATGGAATGGAATGGTATGGAACTGAATCAACCCAAATGGAATGGAATGGAATGGAATGGAATGGAATAAACACGAATGGAATGGAATGGAATATAATGGAATGGATTGGAATGGAATCAACCGGGATGGAAAGGAATGGAATGGAATGAAATGGAATGGGATGGAAAGGAATGTAATGGAATGGAATGGAATTAACTCGAATGGAATGGAATGGAATCGAATGGAATGGTATAGAATCAACCCGAATGGAATGGAAAGGAATGGAATGGAATGGAATGGAATCAAGGAGCATGCAATGGAATGGAATGGAATGGAATAGACTGCAATGGAATGGAATGGAAGGGAACGGAATGGAATCAACCCGAATGGAATGGAATGGAATGGAATGGAATGGAATCCACTGGAATGGAATGGAATGAAATGGACTTGATTGGAATGGAATGGAATGTAATGGAATCAACCTTAATGGAATGGAATGGAATGGAATGGAATGGAATCCACTGGAATGGAAGGGAATGAAATGGAATTGATTGGAATGGAATGGAATGGAATGGAATCAACTGGAATGGAAGGGAATGGAATGGAATGGACTGCAAGGTAATCAACCCGAATGGAATGGAAGGGAATGAAATGGAACGGAATGGAATCAACCGGAATGGAGTTAAATGGAATGGAATGCAATGGAGTGGAATAGAATCAAACAGAACAGAATGGAATGGAGTGGTATAGAATGGAATCAACCAGAATGCAATGGAATGTAATGGAATGGAATGGAACGGAATGGATTGGAATGGAACGGAATCAACCCGAATGGAATGGAATGGAATGGAATAGAATGGAATGGAATGGTATGGAATAGAATCAACCCGAATGGAATGGAATGGAATGGAATGGAATGGAATGGAATGGAATCAACCCGAATGCAATGGAATGGAATGGAATAGAATGGAATGCAACGGAATGGAATGGAATAGAATGGAATCAACTGAAATGTAATGTAATGGAATGGAATGGATTGGAATGGAATCAACTGGAATGTAATGTAATGGAATGGAATGGAATGGAATGGAATGACACGGAATCAACCCGAATAGAATGGAATGGAATGGAATGGAATGCAATCAACCCGAATGGAATGGAATGGAATGGAATGGAATGAAATCAACCCGAAAGGAAAGGAATGGAATGAAATGGAATGGAATGGAATGGAATGTCAGGTTATGGAATCAACCCGAGTGGTATGGAATGAAATGGAATGGAATGGAATGGAATGGAATGGAATGCCATCAACCCGAATGGAATGGAATGGAATGAAATGGAAAGGAATGGAATGGAATGGAATGGAGTCAACCCGAATGGAATGGAATGGAATGGAATGGAATGGAATGGAATGGAATGGAATGGAAACAACACAAATGGACTGGAATGGAATGGAATGGGTTGGAAGGGAATCAACATGAATGGAATGGAATGGAATGGAATGGAGTGGAATTGAATCAACCCGAATGGAATAGAATGGAATGGAATGGAATCAACCCAAATGGCATGGAATGGAATGAAATGGAACGGAATGGAATTAACCGGAATGGAATGGAATGGAATGGAATGGAATGGAAAGGAATGGAATGGAATCAACCCGAATGGAAAGGAATGGAATGGAATGGAATGGCATTGAATGGAATCAACCCGAATGGCATGGAATGGAATGGAATGGAATGGAATGGAATCAACACAAATGGAATGGAAAGCAATCAACACGAATGGAATGGAATGGAATGGAATGGAATTTAATGGAATGGAATCAACTTGAATGGAATGGAATGGAATGGAATAAACACGAATGGACTGGAATGCATTGGAATGGACTGCAATGGAATCAACCCGAAAGGAATGGAATGGAATGAAATGGAACGCAATGGAATCAACCGGAATGGAGTGGAATGGAATGACAGGGAATGGAATGGAATAGAATCAAACAGAATGGAATGGAATGGAATGGAATAGAATGGAATCAACCAGAACGCAATGGAAAGGAATGGAATGGAATTGAATGGAATCAACCTGAACGCAATGGAAAAAATGGAATGGAATGTAATGGAATGGAATGGAATGGAATCAACCCGAATGTAATGGAATGGAATGGATTGGAATCAACGCGAACGGAATGGAATAGAACGGAATGGAATGGAATTGAATCAACCGAAATGGAATGGAATGGAATGGAATGGAATGGAATAAACCCGAATTGAATGCAATGGAATAGAATGGAATGGATTGGAATGGAATCAATCAGAATGGAATGGAATGGAATGAAATGGAATGGAATGGAATTAACCGGAATGGAATGGAATGGAATGGAATGGAATGGAATGGAATGGAATGGAATCAATACGAATGGAATGCAGTGGAATTGAATGTAATGGAATCAACCCGAATGGAATGGAATGGAATGAAATGGAATGGAATGGAATCAACCCGAATGGAATGGAATAGTATGGAACTGAATCAAACCAAATGGAATGGAATGGAATGGAATGGAATGGAATGGAATAAACACGAATGGAATGGAATGGAATATAATGGAATGGATTGGAATGGAATCAACCGGGATGGAAAGGAATGGAATGGAATGAAATGGAATGGGATGGAAAGGAATGAAATGGAATGGAATGGAATTAACTCGAATGGAATGGAATGGAATCGAATGGAAAGGTATAGAATCAACCCGAATGGAATGGAAAGGAATGGAATGGAATGGAATGGAATCAAGGAGCATGCAATGGAATGGAATGGAATGGAATAGACTGCAATGGAATGGAATGGAAGGGAACGGAATGGAATCAACCCGAATGGAATGGAATGGAATGGAATGGAATGGAATCCACAGGAATGGAATGGAATGAAATGGACTTGATTGGAATGGAATGGAATGGAATGGAATCAACCCGAATGGAATGGAATGGAATGGAATGGAATGGAATGGAATCCACTGGAATGGAATGGAATGAAATGGAATTGATTGGAATGGAATTGAATGTAATGGAATCAACCGGAATGGAATGGATTGGAAGGGAATGGTATCAACCCGAATGGAATGGAATGGAATGAAATGGAACGGAATGGAATCAACCGGAATGGAGTTAAATGGAATGGAATGCAATGGAATGGAATAGAATCAAACAGAACAGAATGGAATTGAGTGGAATAGAATGGAATCAACCAGAATGCAATGGAATGTAATGGAATGGAATGGAACGGAATGGATTGGAATGGAACGGAATCAACCCGAATGGAATGGAATTGAATGGATTGGAATGGAATGGAATGGTATGGAATAGAATCAACCCGAATGGAATGGAATGGAATGGAATGGAATGGAATCAACCCGAATGCAATGCAATGGAATGGAATGGAATGGAATGCAACGGAATGGAATGGAATGGAATGGAATCAACGGGAATGTAATGTAATGGAATGGAATGGATTGGAATGGAATCAACTGGAATGTAATGTTATGTAATGGAATGGAATGGAATGGAATGGAACGGAATCAACCCGAATGCAATGGAATGGAATGGAATGGAATGCAATGCAATCAACCCGAATGGAATGGAATGGAATGGAATGGAATGAAATCAACCCGAAAGGAAAGTAATGGAATGAAATGGAATGGAATGGAATGGAATGTCAGGTTATGGAATCAACCCGAGTGGTATGGAATGAAATGGAATGGAATGGAATGGAATGGAATGGAATGCCATCAACCCGAATGGAATGGAATGGAATGAAATGGAAAGGAATGGAATGGAATGGAATGGAATGGAATGGAATCAACCTGAATGGAATGGAATGGAATGGAATCAACCCGAATGGAATGGAATGGATTGGAATGGAATGGAATGGAATGGAAAGGAATGGAATGGAATCAACCTGAATGGATTGGAATGGAATGGAATCAACCCGAATGGAATGGAATGGATTGGAATGGAATGGAATGGAATGGAATCAACCCTAATAGAATGGAAAGGAATGGAATGGAATGGAATGGAATGGAACGGAGTCATCCCGAATGGAATGGAATGGAATGGAATGGAATGGAATGGAATGGAATGGAATGGAAACAACACAAATGGACTGGAATGGAATGGAATGGAATAGAATCAACCCGAATGGAATGGAATGGAATGGAATGGAATGGCATGGAATCAACCCGAATGAAATGGAATGGAATGGATTGGAATGGAATGGAATGGAAAGGAATGGAATGGAATCAACGCGAGTGGAATGGATAGGAATGGAATGGAATGGAATGGATTGGAATGGAATGGAATGGAATGGAATCAACCCCAATGGAATGGAATGGAATGGAATGGAATGGAATGGAGTGGAATCAACCCAAAAGGAATGGAATGGAAAGGAATGGAATGGAATGGAATCAACCAGAATGGAATGGAATGGAATGGAATGGATTGGAAGGGAATCAACATGAATGGAATGGAATGGAATGGAATGGAGTGGAATTGAATCAACCCGAATGGAATAGAATGGAATGGAATGGAATCAACCCAAATGGCATGGAATGGAATGAAATGGAACGGAATGGAATTAACCGGAATGGAATGGAATGGAATGGAATGGAATGGAATGGAATGGAATCAACCCGAATGGAAAGGAATGGAATGGAATGGAATGGCATGGAATGGAATCAACCCGAATGGCATGGAATGGAATGGAATGGAATGGAATGGAATCAACACAAATGGAATGGAATGCAATCAACACGAATGGAATGGAATGGAATGGAATGGAATGGAATGGAATGGAATGGAATGGAATCAACTGGAATGGAATGGAATGGAATGGAATAAACACGAATGCACTGGAATGGATTGGAATGGACTGCAATGGAATCAACCCGAAAGGAATGGAATGCAATGAAATGGAACGCAATGGAATCAACCGGAATGGAGTGGAATGGAATGACACGGAATGGAATGGAATAGAATCAAACAGAATGGAATGTAATGGAATGGAATAGAATGGAATCAACCCGAACGCAATGGAAAGGAATGGAATGGAATTGAATGGAATCAACCTGAACTCAATGGAAAAAATGGAATGGAATGGAATGGAATGGAATGGAATGGAATCAACCCGAATGTAATGGAATGGAATGGATTGGCATCAACCCGAACGGAATGGAATGGAACGGAATGGAATGGAATTGAATCAACCGAAATGGAATGGAATGGAATGGAATGGAATGGAATGGAATAAACCCGAATTGAATGCAATGGAATAGAATGGAATGGATTGGAATGGAATCAATCAGAATGGAATGGAATGGAATGAAATGGAATGGAATGGAATTAACAGGAATGGAATGGAATGGAATGGAATGGAATGGAATGGAATGGAATGGAATGGAATGGAATCAATCCGAATGGAATGGAGTGGAATTGAATGTAATGGAATCAACCCGAATGGAATGGAATGGAATGAAATGGAATGGAATGGAATCAACCCGAATGGAATGGAATGGTATGGAACTGAATCAACCCAAATGGAATGGAATGGAATGGAATGGAATGGAATGGAATAAACACGAATGGAATGGAATGGAATATAATGGAATGGATTGGAATGGAATCAACCGGGATGGAAAGGAATGGAATGGAATGAAATGGAATGGGATGGAAAGGAATGTAATAGAATGGAATGGAATTAACTCGAATGGAATGGAATGGAATCGAATGGAATGGTATAGAATCAACCCGAATGGAATGGAAAGGAATGGAATGGAATGGAATGGAATCAAGGAGCATGCAATGGAATGGAATGGAATGGAATAGACTGCAATGGAATGGAATGGAAGGGAACGGAATGGAATCAACCCGAATGGAATGGAATGGAATGGAATGGAATGGAATCCACTGGAATGGAATGGAATGAAATGGACTTGATTGGAATGGAATGGAATGTAATGGAATCAACCTTAATGGAATGGAATGGAATGGAATGGAATGGAATCCACTGGAATGGAAGGGAATGAAATGGAATTGATTGGAATGGAATGGAATGGAATGGAATCAACTGGAATGGAAGGGAATGGAATGGAATGGACTGCAAGGTAATCAACCCGAATGGAATGGAATGGAATGAAATGGAACGGAATGGAATCAACCGGAATGGAGTTAAATGGAATGGAATGCAATGGAATGGAATAGAATCAAAGAGAACAGAATGGAATGGAGTGGTATAGAATGGAATCAACCAGAATGCAATGGAATGTAATGGAATGGAATGGAACGGAATGGATTGGAATGGAACAGAATCAACCCGAATGGAATGGAATGGAATGGAATAGAATGGAATGGAATGGTATGGAATAGAATCAACCTGAATGGAATGGAATGGAATGGAATGGAATGGAATGGAATGGAATCAACCCGAATGCAATGGAATGGAATGGAATAGAATGGAATGCAACGGAATGGAATGGAATAGAATGGAATCAACTGAAATGTAATGTAATGGAATGGAATGGATTGGAATGGAATCAACTGGAATGTAATGTAATGTAATGTAATGGAATGGAATGGAATGACACGGAATCAACCCGAATAGAATGGAATGGAATGGAATGGAATGCAATCAACCCGAATGGAATGGAATGGAATGGAATGGAATGAAATCAACCCGAAAGGAAAGGAATGGAATGAAATGGAATGGAATGGAATGGAATGTCAGGTTATGGAATCAACCCGAGTGGTATGGAATGAAATGGAATGGAATGGAATGGAATGGAATGGAATGCCATCAACCCGAATGGAATGGAATGGAATGAAATGGAAAGGAATGGAATGGAATGGAATGGAGTCAACCCGAATGGAATGGAATGGAATGGAATGGAATGGAATGGAATGGAATGGAAACAACACAAATGGACTGGAATGGAATGGAATGGGTTGGAAGGGAATCAACATGAATGGAATGGAATGGAATGGAATGGAGTGGAATTGAATCAACCCGAATGGAATAGAATGGAATGGAATGGAATCAACCCAAATGGCATGGAATGGAATGAAATGGAACGGAATGGAATTAACCGGAATGGAATGGAATGGAATGGAATGGAATGGAATGGAATGGAATGGAATGGAATCAACCCGAATGGAAAGGAATGAAATGGAAAGGAATGGCATGGAATGGAATCAACCCGAATGGCATGGAATGGAATGGAATGGAATGGAATGGAATGGAATCAACACAAATGGAATGGAAAGCAATCAACACGAATGGAATGGAATGGAATGGAATGGAATTTAATGGAATGGAATCAACTGGAATGGAATGGAATGGAATGGAATAAACACGAATGGACTGGAATGCATTGGAATGGACTGCAATGGAATCAACCCGAAAGGAATGGAATGGAATGAAATGGAACGCAATGGAATCAACCGGAATGGAGTGGAATGGAATGACACGGAATGGAATGGAATAGAATCAAACAGAATGGAATGGAATGGAATGGAATAGAATGGAATCAACCAGAACGCAATGGAAAGGAATGGAATGGAATTGAATGGAATCAACCTGAACGCAATGGAAAAAATGGAATGGAATGTAATGGAATGGAATGGAATGGAATCAACCCGAATGTAATGGAATGGAATGGATTTGAATCAACGCGAACGGAATGGAATAGAACGGAATGGAATGGAATTGAATCAACCGAAATGGAATGGAATGGAATGGAATGGAATGGAATAAACCCGAATTGAATGCAATGGAATAGAATGGAATGGATTGGAATGGAATCAATCAGAATGGAATGGAATGGAATGAAATGGAATGGAATGGAATTAACCGGAATGGAATGGAATGGAATGGAATGGAATGGAATGGAATGGAATCAATCCGAATGGAATGCAGTGGAATTGAATGTAATGGAATCAACCCGAATGGAATGGAATGGAATGAAATGGAATGGAATGGAATCAACCCGAATGGAATGGAATAGTATGGAACTGAATCAAACCAAATGGAATGGAATGGAATGGAATGGAATGGAATGGAATAAACACGAATGGAATGGAATGGAATATAATGGAATGGATTGGAATGGAATCAACCGGGATGGAAAGGAATGGAATGGAATGAAATGGAATGGGATGGAAAGGATTGAAATGGAATGGAATGGAATTAACTCGAATGGAATGGAATGGAATCGAATGGAAAGGAATAGAATCAACCCGAATGGAATGGAAAGGAATGGAATGGAATGGAATGGAATCAAGGAGCATGCAATGGAATGGAATGGAATGGAATAGACTGCAATGGAATGGAATGGAAGGGAACGGAATGGAATCAACCCGAATGGAATGGAATGGAATGGAATGGAATGGAATCCACAGGAATGGAATGGAATGAAATGGACTTGATTGGAATGGAATGGAATGGAATGGAATCAACCCGAATGGAATGGAATGGAATGGAATGGAATGGAATGGAATCCACTGGAATGGAATGGAATGAAATGGAATTGATTGGAATGGAATGGAATGTAATGGAATCAACCGGAATGGAATGGATTGGAAAGGAATGGAATCAACCCGAATGGAATGGAATGTAATGAAATGGAACGGAATGGAATCAACCGGAATGGAGTTAAATGGAATGGAATGCAATGGAATGGAATAGAATCAAACAGAACAGAATGGAATGGAGTGGAATAGAATGGAATCAACCAGAATGCAATGGAATGTAATGGAATGGAATGGAACGGAATGGATTGGAATGGAACGGAATCAACCCGAATGGAATGGAATTGAATGGATTGGAATGGAATGGAATGGTATGGAATAGAATCAACCCGAATGGAATGGAATGGAATGGAATGGAATGGAATCAACCCGAATGCAATGGAATGGAATGGAATGGAATGGAATGCAACGGAATGGAATGGAATGGAATGGAATCAACGGGAATGTAATGTAATGGAATGGAATGGATTGGAATGGAATCAACTGGAATGTAATGTTATGTAATGGAATGGAATGGAATGGAATGGAACGGAATCAACCCGAATGGAATGGAATGGAATGGAATGGAATGCAATGCAATCAACCCGAATGGAATGGAATGGAATGGAATGGAATGAAATCAACCCGAAAGGAAAGGAATGGAATGAAATGGAATGGAATGGAATGGAATGTCAGGTTATGGAATCAACCCGAGTGGCATGGAATGAAATGGAATGGAATGGAATGGAATGGAATGGAATGCCATCAACCCGAATGGAATGGAATGGAATGAAATGGAAAGGAATGGAATGGAATGGAATGGAATGGAATGGAATCAACCTGAATGGAATGGAATGGAATGGAATCAACCCGAATGGAATGGAATGGATTGGAATGGAATGGAATGGAATGGAAAGGAATGGAATGGAATCAACCTGAATGGATTGGAATGGAATGGAATCAACCCGAATGGAATGGAATGGATTGGAATGGAATTGAATGGAATGGAATCAACCCTAATAGAATAGAAAGGAATGGAATGGAATGGAATGGAATGGAACGGAGTCATCCCGAATGGAATGGAATGGAATGGAATGGAATGGAATGGAATGGAATGGAAACAACACAAATGGACTGGAATGGAATGGAATGGAATAGAATCAACCCGAATGGAATGGAATGGAATGGAATGGAATGGCATGGAATCAACCCGAATGAAATGGAATGGAATGGATTGGAATGGAATGGAATGGAAAGGAATGGAATGGAATCAACGCGAGTGGAATGGATACGAATGGAATGGAATGGAATGGATTGGAATGGAATGGAATGGAATGGAATCAACCCCAATGGAATGGAATGGAATGGAATGGAATGGAATGGAGTGGAATCAACCCAAAAGGAATGGAATGGAATGGAATGGAATGGAATGGAATCAACCAGAATGGAATGGAATGGAATGGAATGGAATGGATTGGAAGGGAATCAACATGAATGGAATGGAATGGAATGGAATGGAGTGGAATTGAATCAACCCGAATGGAATAGAATGGAATGGAATGGAATCAACCCAAATGGCATGGAATGGAATGAAATGGAACGGAATGGAATTAACCGGAATGGAATGGAATGGAATGGAATGGAATGGAATGGAATGGAATGGAATCAACCCGAATGGAAAGGAATGGAATGGAATGGAATGGCATGGAATGGAATCAACCCGAATGGCATGGAATGGAATGGAATGGAATGGAATGGTATCAACACAAATGGAATGGAATGCAATCAACACGAATGGAATGGAATGGAATGGAATGGAATGGAATGGAATGGAATGGAATCAACTGGAATGGAATGGAATGGAATGGAATAAACACGAATGCACTGGAATGGATTGGAATGGACTGCAATGGAATCAACCCGAAAGGAATGGAATGCAATGAAATGGAACGCAATGGAATCAACCGGAATGGAGTGGAATGGAATGACACGGAATGGAATGGAATAGAATCAAACAGAATGGAATGTAATGGAATGGAATAGAATGGAATCAACCCGAACGCAATGGAAAGGAATGGAATGGAATTGAATGGAATCAACCTGAACGCAATGGAAAAAATGGAATGGAATGGAATGGAATGGAATGGAATGGAATCAACCCGAATGTAATGGAATGGAATGGATTGGAATCAACCCGAACGGAATGGAATGGAACGGAATGGAATGGAATTGAATCAACCGAAATGGAATGGAATGGAATGGAATGGAATGGAATGGAATAAACCCGAATTGAATGCAATGGAATAGAATGGAATGGATTGGAATGGAATCAATCAGAATGGAATGGAATGGAATGAAATGGAATGGAATGGAATTAACAGGAATGGAATGGAATGGAATGGAATGGAATGGAATGGAATGGAATGGAATCAATCCGAATGGAATGGAGTGGAATTGAATGTAATGGAATCAACCCGAATGGAATGGAATGGAATGAAATGGAATGGAATGGAATCAACCCGAATGGAATGGAATGGTATGGAACTGAATCAACCCAAATGGAATGGAATGGAATGGAATGGAATGGAATGGAATAAACACGAATGGAATGGAATGGAATATAATGGAATGGATTGGAATGGAATCAACCGGGATGGAAAGGAATGGAATGGAATGAAATGGAATGGGATGGAAAGGAATGTAATGGATTGGAATGGAATTAACTCGAATGGAATGGAATGGAATCGAATGGAATGGTATAGAATCAACCCGAATGGAATGGAAAGGAATGGAATGGAATGGAATGGAATCAAGGAGCATGCAATGGAATGGAATGGAATGGAATAGACTGCAATGGAATGGAATGGAAGGGAACGGAATGGAATCAACCCGAATGGAATGGAATGGAATGGAATGGAATGGAATCCACTGGAATGGAATGGAATGAAATGGACTTGATGGGAATGGAATGGAATGTAATGGAATCAACCTTAATGGAATGGAATGGAATGGAATGGAATCAACCCGAATGGAATGGAATGGAATGAAATGGAACGGAATGGAATCAACCGGAATGGAGTTAAATGGAATGGAATGCAATGGAATGGAATAGAATCAAACAGAACAGAATGGAATGGAGTGGAATAGAATGGAATCAACCAGAATGCAATGGAATGTAATGGAATGGAATGGAACGGAATGGATTGGAATGGAACGGAATCAACCCGAATGGAATGGAATTGAATGGATTGGAATGGAATGGAATGGTATGGAATAGAATCAACCCGAATGGAATGGAATGGAATGGAATGGAATCAACCCGAATGCAATGGAATGGAATGGAATGGAATGGAATGCAACGGAATGGAATGGAATGGAATGGAATCAACGGGAATGTAATGTAATGGAATGGAATGGATTGGAATGGAATCAACTGGAATGTAATGTTATGTAATGGAATGGAATGGAATGGAATGGAACGGAATCAACCCGAATGGAATGGAATGGAATGGAATGGAATGCAATGCAATCAACCCGAATGGAATGGAATGGAATGGAATGGAATGAAATCAACCCGAAAGGAAAGGAATGGAATGAAATGGAATGGAATGGAATGGAATGTCAGGTTATGGAATCAACCCGAGTGGCATGGAATGAAATGGAATGGAATGGAATGGAATGGAATGGAATGCCATCAACCCGAATGGAATGGAATGGAATGAAATGGAAAGGAATGGAATGGAATGGAATGGAATGGAATGGAATCAACCTGAATGGAATGGAATGGAATGGAATCAACCCGAATGGAATGGAATGGATTGGAATGGAATGGAATGGAATGGAAAGGAATGGAATGGAATCAACCTGAATGGATTGGAATGGAATGGAATCAACCCGAATGGAATGGAATGGATTGGAATGGAATTGAATGGAATGGAATCAACCCTAATAGAATAGAAAGGAATGGAATGGAATGGAATGGAATGGAACGGAGTCATCCCGAATGGAATGGAATGGAATGGAATGGAATGGAATGGAATGGAATGGAATGGAAACAACACAAATGGACTGGAATGGAATGGAATGGAATAGAATCAACCCGAATGGAATGGAATGGAATGGAATGGAATGGCATGGAATCAACCCGAATGAAATGGAATGGAATGGATTGGAATGGAATGGAATGGAAAGGAATGGAATGGAATCAACGCGAGTGGAATGGATACGAATGGAATGGAATGGAATGGATTGGAATGGAATGGAATGGAATGGAATCAACCCCAATGGAATGGAATGGAATGGAATGGAATGGAATGGAGTGGAATCAACCCAAAAGGAATGGAATGGAATGGAATGGAATGGAATGGAATCAACCAGAATGGAATGGAATGGAATGGAATGGATTGGAAGGGAATCAACATGAATGGAATGGAATGGAATGGAATGGAGTGGAATTGAATCAACCCGAATGGAATAGAATGGAATGGAATGGAATCAACCCAAATGGCATGGAATGGAATGAAATGGAACGGAATGGAATTAACCGGAATGGAATGGAATGGAATGGAATGGAATGGAATGGAATGGAATCAACCCGAATGGAAAGGAATGGAATGGAATGGAATGGCATGGAATGGAATCAACCCGAATGGCATGGAATGGAATGGAATGGAATGGAATGGTATCAACACAAATGGAATGGAATGCAATCAACACGAATGGAATGGAATGGAATGGAATGGAATGGAATGGAATGGAATGGAATGGAATCAACTGGAATGGAATGGAATGGAATGGAATAAACACGAATGCACTGGAATGGATTGGAATGGACTGCAATGGAATCAACCCGAAAGGAATGGAATGCAATGAAATGGAACGCAATGGAATCAACCGGAATGGAGTGGAATGGAATGACACGGAATGGAATGGAATAGAATCAAACAGAATGGAATGTAATGGAATGGAATAGAATGGAATCAACCCGAACGCAATGGAAAGGAATGGAATGGAATTGAATGGAATCAACCTGAACGCAATGGAAAAAATGGAATGGAATGGAATGGAATGGAATGGAATGGAATCAACCCGAATGTAATGGAATGGAATGGATTGGAATCAACCCGAACGGAATGGAATGGAACGGAATGGAATGGAATTGAATCAACCGAAATGGAATGGAATGGAATGGAATGGAATGGAATGGAATAAACCCGAATTGAATGCAATGGAATAGAATGGAATGGATTGGAATGGAATCAATCAGAATGGAATGGAATGGAATGAAATGGAATGGAATGGAATTAACAGGAATGGAATGGAATGGAATGGAATGGAATGGAATGGAATGGAATGGAATGGAATCAATCCGAATGGAATGGAGTGGAATTGAATGTAATGGAATCAACCCGAATGGAATGGAATGGAATGAAATGGAATGTAATGGAATCAACCCGAATGGAATGGAATGGTATGGAACTGAATCAACACAAATGGAATGGAATGGAATGGAATGGAATGGAATGGAATAAACACGAATGGAATGGAATGGAATATAATGGAATGGATTGGAATGGAATCAACCGGGATGGAAAGGAATGGAATGGAATGAAATGGAATGGGATGGAAAGGAATGTAATGGATTGGAATGGAATTAACTCGAATGGAATGGAATGGAATCGAATGGAATGGTATAGAATCAACCCGAATGGAATGGAAAGGAATGGAATGGAATGGAATGGAATCAAGGAGCATGCAATGGAATGGAATGGAATGGAATAGACTGCAATGGAATGGAATGGAAGGGAACGGAATGGAATCAACCCGAATGGAATGGAATGGAATGGAATGGAATGGAATCCACTGGAATGGAATGGAATGAAATGGACTTGATGGGAATGGAATGGAATGTAATGGAATCAACCTTAATGGAATGGAATGGAATGGAATGGAATGGAATCCACTGGAATGGAAGGGAATGAAATGGAATTGATTGGAATGGAATGGAATGGAATGGAATCAACTGGAATGGAAGGGAATGGAATGGAATGGACTGCAAGGTAATCAACCCGAATGGAATGGAATGGAATGAAATGGAACGGAATGGAATCAACCGGAATGGAGTTAAATGGAATGGAATGCAATGGAATGGAATAGAATCAAACAGAACAGAATGGAATGGAGTGGAATAGAATGGAATCAACCAGAATGCAATGGAATGTAATGGAATGGAATGGAACGGAATGGATTGGAATGGAACGGAATCAACCCGAATGGAATGGAATGGAATGGAATAGAATGGAATGGAATGGTATGGAATAGAATCAACCCGAATGGAATGGAATGGAATGGAATGGAATGGAATGGAATGGAATCAACCCGAATGCAATGGAATGGAATGGAATAGAATGGAATGCAACGGAATGGAATGGAATAGAATGGAATCAACTGAAATGTAATGTAATGGAATGGAATGGATTGGAATGGAATCAACTGGAATGTAATGTAATGTAATGGAATGGAATGGAATGACACGGAATCAACCCGAATAGAATGGAATGGAATGGAATGGAATGCAATCAACCCGAATGGAATGGAATGGAATGGAATGGAATGAAATCAACCCGAAAGGAAAGGAATGGAATGAAATGGAATGGAATGGAATGGAATGTCAGGTTATGGAATCAACCCGAGTGGTATGGAATGAAATGGAATGGAATGGAATGGAATGGAATGGAATGCCATCAACCCGAATGGAATGGAATGGAATGAAATGGAAAGGAATGGAATGGAATGGAATGGAGTCAACCCGAATGGAATGGAATGGAATGGAATGGAATGGAATGGAATGGAATGGAAACAACACAAATGGACTGGAATGGAATGGAATGGGTTGGAAGGGAATCAACATGAATGGAATGGAATGGAATGGAATGGAGTGGAATTGAATCAACCCGAATGGAATAGAATGGAATGGAATGGAATCAACCCAAATGGCATGGAATGGAATGAAATGGAACGGAATGGAATTAACCGGAATGGAATGGAATGGAATGGAATGGAATGGAATGGAATGGAATGGAATCAACCCGAATGGAAAGGAATGGAATGGAATGGAATGGCATGGAATGGAATCAACCCGAATGGCATGGAATGGAATGGAATGGAATGGAATGGTATCAACACAAATGGAATGGAATGCAATCAACACGAATGGAATGGAATGGAATGGAATGGAATGGAATGGAATGGAATGGAATCAACTGGAATGGAATGGAATGGAATGGAATAAACACGAATGCACTGGAATGGATTGGAATGGACTGCAATGGAATCAACCCGAAAGGAATGGAATGCAATGAAATGGAACGCAATGGAATCAACCGGAATGGAGTGGAATGGAATGACACGGAATGGAATGGAATAGAATCAAACAGAATGGAATGTAATGGAATGGAATAGAATGGAATCAACCCGAACGCAATGGAAAGGAATGGAATGGAATTGAATGGAATCAACCTGAACGCAATGGAAAAAAGGGAATGGAATGGAATGGAATGGAATGGAATGGAATGGAATCAACCCGAATGTAATGGAATGGAATGGATTGGAATCAACCCGAACGGAATGGAATGGAACGGAATGGAATGGAATTGAATCAACCGAAATGGAATGGAATGGAATGGAATGGAATGGAATGGAATAAACCCGAATTGAATGCAATGGAATAGAATGGAATGGATTGGAATGGAATCAATCAGAATGGAATGGAATGGAATGAAATGGAATGGAATGGAATTAACAGGAATGGAATGGAATGGAATGGAATGGAATGGAATGGAATGGAATGGAATGGAATCAATCCGAATGGAATGGAGTGGAATTGAATGTAATGGAATCAACCCGAATGGAATGGAATGGAATGAAATGGAATGGAATGGAATCAACCCGAATGGAATGGATTGGTATGGAACTGAATCAACCCAAATGGAATGGAATGGAATGGAATGGAATGGAATGGAATAAACACGAATGGAATGGAATGGAATATAATGGAATGGATTGGAATGGAATCAACCGGGATGGAAAGGAATGGAATGGAATGAAATGGAATGGGATGGAAAGGAATGTAATGGATTGGAATGGAATTAACTCGAATGGAATGGAATGGAATCGAATGGAATGGTATAGAATCAACCCGAATGGAATGGAAAGGAATGGAATGGAATGGAATGGAATCAAGGAGCATGCAATGGAATGGAATGGAATGGAATAGACTGCAATGGAATGGAATGGAAGGGAACGGAATGGAATCAACCCGAATGGAATGGAATGGAATGGAATGGAATGGAATCCACTGGAATGGAATGGAATGAAATGGACTTGATGGGAATGGAATGGAATGTAATGGAATCAACCTTAATGGAATGGAATGGAATGGAATGGAATCAACCCGAATGGAATGGAATGGAATGAAATGGAACGGAATGGAATCAACCGGAATGGAGTTAAATGGAATGGAATGCAATGGAATGGAATAGAATCAAACAGAACAGAATGGAATGGAGTGGAATAGAATGGAATCAACCAGAATGCAATGGAATGTAATGGAATGGAATGGAACGGAATGGATTGGAATGGAACGGAATCAACCCGAATGGAATGGAATTGAATGGATTGGAATGGAATGGAATGGTATGGAATAGAATCAACCCGAATGGAATGGAATGGAATGGAATGGAATGGAATGGAATCAACCCGAATGCAATGGAATGGAATGGAATGGAATGGAATGCAACGGAATGGAATGGAATGGAATGGAATCAACGGGAATGTAATGTAATGGAATGGAATGGATTGGAATGGAATCAACTGGAATGTAATGTTATGTAATGGAATGGAATGGAATGGAATGGAACGGAATCAACCCGAATGGAATGGAATGGAATGGAATGGAATGCAATGCAATCAACCCGAATGGAATGGAATGGAATGGAATGGAATGAAATCAACCCGAAAGGAAAGGAATGGAATGAAATGGAATGGAATGGAATGGAATGTCAGGTTATGGAATCAACCCGAGTGGCATGGAATGAAATGGAATGGAATGGAATGGAATGGAATGGAATGCCATCAACCCGAATGGAATGGAATGGAATGAAATGGAAAGGAATGGAATGGAATGGAATGGAATGGAATGGAATCAACCTGAATGGAATGGAATGGAATGGAATCAACCCGAATGGAATGGAATGGATTGGAATGGAATGGAATGGAATGGAAAGGAATGGAATGGAATCAACCTGAATGGATTGGAATGGAATGGAATCAACCCGAATGGAATGGAATGGATTGGAATGGAATTGAATGGAATGGAATCAACCCTAATAGAATAGAAAGGAATGGAATGGAATGGAATGGAATGGAACGGAGTCATCCCGAATGGAATGGAATGGAATGGAATGGAATGGAATGGAATGGAATGGAATGGAAACAACACAAATGGACTGGAATGGAATGGAATGGAATAGAATCAACCCGAATGGAATGGAATGGAATGGAATGGAATGGCATGGAATCAACCCGAATGAAATGGAATGGAATGGATTGGAATGGAATGGAATGGAAAGGAATGGAATGGAATCAACGCGAGTGGAATGGATACGAATGGAATGGAATGGAATGGATTGGAATGGAATGGAATGGAATGGAATCAACCCCAATGGAATGGAATGGAATGGAATGGAATGGAATGGAGTGGAATCAACCCAAAAGGAATGGAATGGAATGGAATGGAATGGAATGGAATCAACCAGAATGGAATGGAATGGAATGGAATGGATTGGAAGGGAATCAACATGAATGGAATGGAATGGAATGGATTGGAGTGGAATTGAATCAACCCGAATGGAATAGAATGGAATGGAATGGAATCAACCCAAATGGCATGGAATGGAATGAAATGGAACGGAATGGAATTAACCGGAATGGAATGGAATGGAATGGAATGGAATGGAATGGAACGGAATCAACCCGAATGGAAAGGAATGGAATGGAATGGAATGGCATGGAATGGAATCAACCCGAATGGCATGGAATGGAATGGAATGGAATGGAATGGTATCAACACAAATGGAATGGAATGCAATCAACACGAATGGAATGGAATGGAATGGAATGGAATGGAATGGAATGGAATGGAATGGAATCAACTGGAATGGAATGGAATGGAATGGAATAAACACGAATGCACTGGAATGGATTGGAATGGACTGCAATGGAATCAACCCGAAAGGAATGGAATGCAATGAAATGGAACGCAATGGAATCAACCGGAATGGAGTGGAATGGAATGACACGGAATGGAATGGAATAGAATCAAACAGAATGGAATGTAATGGAATGGAATAGAATGGAATCAACCCGAACGCAATGGAAAGGAATGGAATGGAATTGAATGGAATCAACCTGAACGCAATGGAAAAAATGGAATGGAATGGAATGGAATGGAATGGAATGGAATCAACCCGAATGTAATGGAATGGAACGGATTGGAATCAACCCGAACGGAATGGAATGGAACGGAATGGAATGGAATTGAATCAACCGAAATGGAATGGAATGGAATGGAATGGAATGGAATGGAATAAACCCGAATTGAATGCAATGGAATAGAATGGAATGGATTGGAATGGAATCAATCAGAATGGAATGGAATGGAATGAAATGGAATGGAATGGAATTAACAGGAATGGAATGGAATGGAATGGAATGGAATGGAATGGAATGGAATGGAATGGAATCAATCCGAATGGAATGGAGTGGAATTGAATGTAATGGAATCAACCCGAATGGAATGGAATGGAATGAAATGGAATGTAATGGAATCAACCCGAATGGAATGGAATGGTATGGAACTGAATCAACCCAAATGGAATGGAATGGAATGGAATGGAATGGAATGGAATAAACACGAATGGAATGGAATGGAATATAATGGAATGGATTGGAATGGAATCAACCGGGATGGAAAGGAATGGAATGGAATGAAATGGAATGGGATGGAAAGGAATGTAATGGATTGGAATGGAATTAACTCGAATGGAATGGAATGGAATCGAATGGAATGGTATAGAATCAACCCGAATGGAATGGAAAGGAATGGAATGGAATGGAATGGAATCAAGGAGCATGCAATGGAATGGAATGGAATGGAATAGACTGCAATGGAATGGAATGGAAGGGAACGGAATGGAATCAACCCGAATGGAATGGAATGGAATGGAATGGAATGGAATCCACTGGAGTGGAATGGAATGAAATGGACTTGATGGGAATGGAATGGAATGTAATGGAATCAACCTTAATGGAATGGAATGGAATGGAATGGAATGGAATCCACTGGAATGGAAGGGAATGAAATGGAATTGATTGGAATGGAATGGAATGGAATGGAATCAACTGGAATGGAAGGGAATGGAATGGAATGGACTGCAAGGTAATCAACCCGAATGGAATGGAATGGAATGAAATGGAACGGAATGGAATCAACCGGAATGGAGTTAAATGGAATGGAATGCAATGGAATGGAATAGAATCAAACAGAACAGAATGGAATGGAGTGGAATAGAATGGAATCAACCAGAATGCAATGGAATGTAATGGAATGGAATGGAACGGAATGGATTGGAATGGAACGGAATCAACCCGAATGGAATGGAATTGAATGGATTGGAATGGAATGGAATGGTATGGAATAGAATCAACCCGAATGGAATGGAATGGAATGGAATGGAATGGAATGGAATGGAATCAACCCGAATGCAATGGAATGGAATGGAATAGAATGGAATGCAACGGAATGGAATGGAATAGAATGGAATCAACTGAAATGTAATGTAATGGAATGGAATGGATTGGAATGGAATCAACTGGAATGTAATGTAATGTAATGGAATGGAATGGAATGACACGGAATCAACCCGAATAGAATGGAATGGAATGGAATGGAATGCAATCAACCCGAATGGAATGGAATGGAATGGAATGGAATGAAATCAACCCGAAAGGAAAGGAATGGAATGAAATGGAATGGAATGGAATGGAATGTCAGGTTATGGAATCAACCCGAGTGGTATGGAATGAAATGGAATGGAATGGAATGGAATGGAATGGAATGCCATCAACCCGAATGGAATGGAATGGAATGAAATGGAAAGGAATGGAATGGAATGGAATGGAGTCAACCCGAATGGAATGGAATGGAATGGAATGGAATGGAATGGAATGGAATGGAAACAACACAAATGGACTGGAATGGAATGGAATGGGTTGGAAGGGAATCAACATGAATGGAATGGAATGGAATGGAATGGAGTGGAATTGAATCAACCCGAATGGAATAGAATGGAATGGAATGGAATCAACCCAAATGGCATGGAATGGAATGAAATGGAACGGAATGGAATTAACCGGAATGGAATGGAATGGAATGGAATGGAATGGAATGGAATGGAATCAACCCGAATGGAAAGGAATGGAATGGAATGGAATGGCATGGAATGGAATCAACCCGAATGGCATGGAATGGAATGGAATGGAATGGAATGGAATGGAATCAACACAAATGGAATGGAAAGCAATCAACACGAATGGAATGGAATGGAATGGAATGGAATTTAATGGAATGGAATCAACTGGAATGGAATGGAATAAACACGAATGGACTGGAATGCATTGGAATGGACTGCAATGGAATCAACCCGAAAGGAATGGAATGGAATGAAATGGAACGCAATGGAATCAACCGGAATGGAGTGGAATGGAATGACACGGAAAAGAATGGAATAGAATCAAACAGAATGGAATGGAATGGAATGGAATAGAATGGAATCAACCAGAACGCAATGGAAAGGAATGGAATGGAATTGAATGGAATCAACCTGAACGCAATGGAAAAAATGGAATGGAATGTAATGGAATGGAATGGAATGGAATCAACCCGAATGTAATGGAATGGAATGGATTGGAATCAACGCGAACGGAATGGAATAGAACGGAATGGAATGGAATTGAATCAACCGAAATGGAATGGAATGGAATGGAATGGAATGGAATAAACCCGAATTGAATGCAATGGAATAGAATGGAATGGATTGGAATGGAATCAATCAGAATGGAATGGAATGGAATGAAATGGAATGGAATGGAATTAACCGGAATGGAATGGAATGGAATGGAATGGAATGGAATGGAATGGAATGGAATGGAATCTATCCGAATGGAATGCAGTGGAATTGACTGTAATGGAATCAACCCGAATGGAATGGAATGGAATGAAATGGAATGGAATGGAATCAACCCGAATGGAATGGAATAGTATGGAACTGAATCAAACCAAATGGAATGGAATGGAATGGAATGGAATGGAATGGAATAAACACGAATGGAATGGAATGGAATATAATGGAATGGATTGGAATGGAATCAACCGGGATGGAAAGGAATGGAATGGAATGAAATGGAATGGGATGGAAAGGAATGAAATGGAATGGAATGGAATTAACTCGAATGGAATGGAATGGAATCGAATGGAAAGGTATAGAATCAACCCGAATGGAATGGAAAGGAATGGAATGGAATGGAATAGAATCAAGGAGCATGCAATGGAATGGAATGGAATGGAATAGACTGCAATGGAATGGAATGGAAGGGAACGGAATGGAATCAACCCGAATGGAATGGAATGGAATGGAATGGAATGGAATCCACAGGAATGGAATGGAATGAAATGGACTTGATTGGAATGGAATGGAATGGAATGGAATCAACCCGAATGGAATGGAATGGAATGGAATGGAATGGAATGGAATGGAATCCACTGGAATGGAATGGAATGAAATGGAATTGATTGGAATGGAATGGAATGTAATGGAATCAACCGGAATGGAATGGATTGGAAAGGAATGGAATCAACCCGAATGGAATGGAATGGAATGAAATGGAACGGAATGGAATCAACCGGAATGGAGTTAAATGGAATGGAATGCAATGGAATGGAATAGAATCAAACAGAACAGAATGGAATGGAGTGGAATAGAATGGAATCAACCAGAATGCAATGGAATGTAATGGAATGGAATGGAACGGAATGGATTGGAATGGAACGGAATCAACCCGAATGGAATGGAATTGAATGGATTGGAATGGAATGGAATGGTATGGAATAGAATCAACCCGAATGGAATGGAATGGAATGGAATGGAATGGAATCAACCCGAATGCAATGGAATGGAATGGAATGGAATGGAATGCAACGGAATGGAATGGAATGGAATGGAATCAACGGGAATGTAATGTAATGGAATGGAATGGATTGGAATGGAATCAACTGGAATGTAATGTTATGTAATGGAATGGAATGGAATGGAATGGAACGGAATCAACCCGAATGGAATGGAATGGAATGGAATGGAATGCAATGCAATCAACCCGAATGGAATGGAATGGAATGGAATGGAATGAAATCAACCCGAAAGGAAAGGAATGGAATGAATTGGAATGGAATGGAATGGAATGTCAGGTTATGGAATCAACCCGAGTGGCATGGAATGAAATGGAATGGAATGGAATGGAATGGAATGGAATGCCATCAACCCGAATGGAATGGAATGGAATGAAATGGAAAGGAATGGAATGGAATGGAATGGAATGGAATGGAATCAACCTGAATGGAATGGAATGGAATGGAATCAACCCGAATGGAATGGAATGGATTGGAATGGAATGGAATGGAATGGAAAGGAATGGAATGGAATCAACCTGAATGGATTGGAATGGAATGGAATCAACCCGAATGGAATGGAATGGATTGGAATGGAATTGAATGGAATGGAATCAACCCTAATAGAATGGAAAGGAATGGAATGGAATGGAATGGAATGGAACGGAGTCATCCCGAATGGAATGGAATGGAATGGAATGGAATGGAATGGAATGGAATGGAAACAACACAAATGGACTGGAATGGAATGGAATGGAATAGAATCAACCCGAATGGAATGGAATGGAATGGAATGGAATGGCATGGAATCAACCCGAATGAAATGGAATGGAATGGATTGGAATGGAATGGAATGGAAAGGAATGGAATGGAATCAACGCGAGTGGAATGGATAGGAATGGAATGGAATGGAATGGATTGGAATGGAATGGAATGGAATGGAATCAACCCCAATGGAATGGAATGGAATGGAATGGAATGGAATGGAGTGGAATCAACCCAAAAGGAATGGAATGGAATGGAATGGAATCAACCAGAATGGAATGGAATGGAATGGAATGGATTGGAAGGGAATCAACATGAATGGAATGGAATGGAATGGAATGGAGTGGAATTGAATCAACCCGAATGGAATAGAATGGAATGGAATGGAATCAACCCAAATGGCATGGAATGGAATGAAATGGAACGGAATGGAATTAACCGGAATGGAATGGAATGGAATGGAATGGAATGGAATGGAATGGAATGGAATCAACCCGAATGGAAAGGAATGGAATGGAATGGAATGGCACGGAATGGAATCAACCCGAATGGCATGGAATGGAATGGAATGGAATGGAATGGTATCAACACAAATGGAATGGAATGCAATCAACACGAATGGAATGGAATGGAATGGAATGGAATGGAATGGAATGGAATCAACTGGAATGGAATGGAATGGAATGGAATAAACACGAATGCACTGGAATGGATTGGAATGGACTGCAATGGAATCAACCCGAAAGGAATGGAATGCAATGAAATGGAACGCAATGGAATCAACCGGAATGGAGTGGAATGGAATGACACGGAATGGAATGGAATAGAATCAAACAGAATGGAATGTAATGGAATGGAATAGAATGGAATCAACCCGAACGCAATGGAAAGGAATGGAATGGAATTGAATGGAATCAACCTGAACGCAATGGAAAAAATGGAATGGAATGGAATGGAATGGAATGGAATGGAATCAACCCGAATGTAATGGAATGGAATGGATTGGAATCAACCCGAACGGAATGGAATGGAACGGAATGGAATGGAATTGAATCAACCGAAATGGAATGGAATGGAATGGAATGGAATGGAATGGAATAAACCCGAATTGAATGCAATGGAATAGAATGGAATGGATTGGAATGGAATCAATCAGAATGGAATGGAATGGAATGAAATGGAATGGAATGGAATTAACAGGAATGGAATGGAATGGAATGGAATGGAATGGAATGGAATGGAATGGAATGGAATGGAATCAATCCGAATGGAATGGAGTGGAATTGAATGTAATGGAATCAATCCGAATGGAATGGAATGGAATGAAATGGAATGGAATGGAATCAACCCGAATGGAATGGAATGGTATGGAACTGAATCAACCCAAATGGAATGGAATGGAATGGAATGGAATGGAATGGAATAAACACGAATGGAATGGAATGGAATATAATGGAATGGATTGGAATGGAATCAACCGGGATGGAAAGGAATGGAATGGAATGAAATGGAATGGGATGGAAAGGAATGTAATGGAATGGAATGGAATTAACTCGAATGGAATGGAATGGAATCGAATGGAATGGTATAGAATCAACCCGAATGGAATGGAAAGGAATGGAATGGAATGGAATGGAATCAAGGAGCATGCAATGGAATGGAATGGAATGGAATAGACTGCAATGGAATGGAATGGAAGGGAACGGAATGGAATCAACCCGAATGGAATGGAATGGAATGGAATGGAATGGAATCCACTGGAATGGAATGGAATGAAATGGACTTGATTGGAATGGAATGGAATGTAATGGAATCAACCTTAATGGAATGGAATGGAATGGAATGGAATGGAATCCACTGGAATGGAAGGGAATGAAATGGAATTGATTGGAATGGAATGGAATGGAATGGAATCAACTGGAATGGAAGGGAATGGAATGGAATGGACTGCAAGGTAATCAACCCGAATGGAATGGAATGGAATGAAATGGAACGGAATGGAATCAACCGGAATGGAATGGAATGGAATGGAATGGAATGGAATCCACTGGAATGGAATGGAATGAAATGGACTTGATTGGAATGGAATGGAATGTAATGGAATCAACCTTAATGGAATGGAATGGAATGGAATGGAACGGAATCAACCCGAATGGAATGGAATGGAATGGAATAGAATGGAATGGAATGGTATGGAATAGAATCAACCCGAATGGAATGGAATGGAATGGAATGGAATGGAATGGAATGGAATGGAATCAACCCGAATGCAATGGAATGGAATGGAATAGAATGGAATGCAACGGAATGGAATGGAATAGAATGGAATCAACTGAAATGTAATGTAATGGAATGGAATGGATTGGAATGGAATCAACTGGAATGTAATGTAATGGAATGGAATGGAATGGAATGGAATGGAATGACACGGAATCAACCCGAATAGAATGGAATGGAATGGAATGGAAGGCAATCAACCCGAATGGAATGGAATGGAATGGAATGGAATGAAATCAACCCGAAGGGAAAGGAATGGAATGAAATGGAATGGAATGGAATGGAATGTCAGGTTATGGAATCAACCCGAGTGGTATGGAATGAAATGGAATGGAATGGAATGGAATGGAATGGAATGCCATCAACCCGAATGGAATGGAATGGAATGAAATGGAAAGGAATGGAATGGAATGGAATGGAATGGAATGGAATGGAAAGGAATCAACCCGAATGGAATGGAATGGAATGGAATGGAATGGAATGGAATGGAATCAACACAAATGGACTGGAATGGAATGGAATGGAATAGAATCAACCCGAATGGAATGGAATAGAATGGAATGGCATGGAATCAACCCGAATGAAATGGAATGGAATGGATTGGAATGGAATGGAATGGAAAGGAATGGAATTGAAACAACCCGAGGGGAATGGAATGGAATGGAATGGAATGGAATGGATTGGAATGGAATGGAATGGAATGGAATCAACGATAATGGAATGGAATGGAATGGAATGGAATGGAATCAATCCAAAAGGAATGGAATGGAATGAAATGGAATGGAATGGAATGGAATGGAATGGAATGGAATGGAATGGAATGGAATCAACCCGAATGGAATGGAATGGAATGGAATGGATTGGAATGGAAACAACCTGAATGGAATGGAATGGAATGGAATGGAATGGAGTGGAATTGAATCAACCCGAATGGAATGGAATGGAATGGAATGGAATCAACCCAAATGGCATGGAATGGAATGAAATGGAACGGAATGGAATTAACCGGAATGGAATGGAATGGAATGGAACGGAATGGAATGGAATCAACCCGAATGGAATGGAATAGAATGGAATGAAATGGAATGGAATGGAATCAACCCGAATGGAATGGAATGGAATGGAAAGAAATGGAATGGCATGGAATGGAATCAAGCTGAATGGCATGGAATGGAATGGAATGGAATGGAATGGAATGGAATGGAATCAACACGAATGGAAAGGAATGCAATCAACACGAATGGAATGGAATGGAATGGAATGGAATGGAGTCAACTGGAATGGAATGGAATGGAGTGGAATAAACACGAATGGATTGGAATGGAATGGAATGTACTGCAATGGAATCAACCCGAATGGAATGGAATGGAATGAAATGGAATGCAATGGAATCCACCGGAATGGAGTGGAATGGAATGACACGGAATGGAATGGAATAGAATCAAATCGACTGAAATGGAATGGAATGGAATAGAATGGAATCAACCCGAACGCAATGGAAAGGAATGGAATGGAATTGAATGGAATCAACCCGAACGCTATGGAAAAAATGGAATGGAATGGAATGCAATGGAATGGAATGGAATGGATTGGAATTGAATTGAATGCAATCAACCCGAAAGAATGGAATGGAATGGAATGGATTGGAATCAACCCGAATGGAATGGAATGGAATGGAATGCAATGGAATGGAATCAACCCGAATGCAATGGAATGGAATGGAATGGAAAGGAATGGAATCAAAGCAAATGGAATGGAATGGAATGGAATGGAATAGAATCAAACGGAATGGAATGGAATGGAGTGGAATAGAATGGAATCAACCCGAATGAAATGGAATGGAATGGAATGGAATGGAGTGGAATGGAATGGAATCAACACGAATGGAAAGAATGGATTGGAATGGAATGGAATGGAATGGAAAGGAATGGAATGGAATCAACCTGAATGGAATGGAATGGAAGGGAATCAACACGAATGGAATGGAATGGAATGGAATGGAATGGAATCAACTCTAATGGAATGGAATGGAATGGAATGGAATGCAATCAACAAAAATGGACTGGAATGGAATGGAAAGGAATAGAATCAACACGAAGGGAATGGAATGGAATGGAATGGCATGGAATCAACCCGAATTAAATGAAATGGAATGGAGTGGAATGGAATGGAATGGAAAGGAATGGAATGGAATCAACCCGAGTGGAATGGAATGGAATGGAATGGAATGGAATGGAATGGATTGGAATGGAATGGAATGGAATGTAATCAACCCCAATGGAATGGAATGGAATGGAATGGAATGGAATGGAATGGAATCAACCCAAAAGGAATGGAATGGAATGAAATGGAATGGAATGGAATGGAATCATCCCGAATGGAATGGAATGGAGTGGAATGGATTGGAATGGAATCAACCTGAAAGAATGGAATGGAATGGAATGGAATGGAATGGAATGGAGGGGAATTGAATCAACCCGAATGGAGTGAAATGGAATGGAATGGAATCAACACGAATGGAATGGAATGGATTGGAATGGAATGGAATTGAATGGAAAGGAATGGAATGGAATCAACCTGAATGGAATGGAATGGAATGGAATCAACCCGAATGGAATGGAATGGAATGGATTGGAATGGAATGGAATGGAATGGAATCAACCCTAATGGAATGGAATGGAATGGAATGGAATGGAATGGAATGGAATGGAAACAACACAAATGGATTGGAATGGAATGGAATGGAATAGAATCAACCCGAATGGAATGGAATGGAATGGAAAGGAATGGCATGGAATCAACCCGAATGAAATGGAATGGAATGGATTGGAATGGAATGGAAGGGAAAGGAATGGAATGGAATCAACCTGAATGAAATGGAACGGATTGGAATGGAATCAACCTGAATGTAATGGAATGGAATGGAGTGGAATAGGATGGAATCAACGCGAATGGAATGGAACGGAATGGAATGGATTGGAATGGAAAGGAATGGAATGGAATCAACCCGAATTGAATGGAATGGAATGGAATGGAAAGGAATGGAATCAAACCAAATGGAATGGAATGGAATGGAATGGAATAGAATCAAACGGAATGGAATGGAATGGTGTGGAATAGAATGGAATCAAGCCGAATGCAATGGAATGGAATGGAATGGAATGGAATGGAATGGAATGGAATGGAATGGAATGGAGTGGAATGGATTGTAATCAACACGAATGGAAAGAATGGATTGTAACGTAATGGAATGGAATGGAAAGGAATGGAATGGAATCAACGTGAATGGAATGGAATGGAATGGAATCAACCCGAATGGAATGGAATGGAATGGATTGGAATGGAATGGAATGGAATGGAATCAACTCTAATGGAATGGAATGGAATGGAATGGAATGGAATGGAATCAACACAAATGGACTGGAATGGAATGGAAAGGAATAGAATCAAGCAGAATGGAATGGAATGGAATGGAATGGAATGGAATGGCATGGAATCAACCCGAATGAAATGAAATGGAATGGATTGGAATGGAATGGAATGGAAAGGAATGGAATGGAATCAACCCGAGTGGAATGGAATGGAATGGAATGGAATGGATTGGAATGGAATGGAATGGAATGGAATCAACCCCAATGGAATGGAATGGAATGGAATGGAATGGAATGGAATGGAATGGAATGGAATCAACCCAAAAGGAATGGAATGGAATGAAATGGAATGGAATGGAATGGAATCAACCCGAACGGAATGGAATGGAGTGGAATGGATTGGAATGGAATCAACCTGAATGGAATGGAATGGAATGGAATGGAATGGAATGGAATGGAATGGAGGGGAATTGAATCAACCCGAATGGAGTGAAATGGAATGGAATGGAATCAACACGAATGGAATGGAATGGATTGGAATGGAATGGAATGGAATGGAAAGGAATGGAATGGAATCAACCTGAATGGAATGGAATGGAATGGAATCAACCCGAATGGAATGGAATGGATTGGAATGGAATGGAATGGAAGGGAATCAACCCTAATGGAATGGAAAGGAATGGAATGGAATGGAATGGAATGGAATGGAGTCAACCCGAATGGAATGGAATGGAATGGAATGGAATGGAAACAACACAAATGGACTGGAATGGAATGGAATGGAATAGAATCAACCCGAATGGAATGGAATGGAATGGAATGGAATGGCATGGAATCAACCCGAATGAAATGGAATGGAATGGATTGGAATGGAATGGAATGGAAAGGAATGGAATGGAATCAACGCGAGTGGAATGGATAGGAATGGAATGGAATGGAATGGATTGGAATGGAATGGAATGGAATGGAATCAACCCCAATGGAATGGAATGGAATGGAATGGAATGGAATGGAGTGGAATCAACCCAAAAGGAATGGAATGGAATGGAATGGAATCAACCAGAATGGAATGGAATGGAATGGAATGGATTGGAAGGGAATCAACATGAATGGAATGGAATGGAATGGAATGGAGTGGAATTGAATCAACCCGAATGGAATAGAATGGAATGGAATGGAATCAACCTAAATGGCATGGAATGGAATGAAATGGAACGGAATGGAATTAACCGGAATGGAATGGAATGGAATGGAATGGAATGGAATGGAATCAACCCGAATGGAAAGGAATGGAATGGAATGGAATGGCATGGAATGGAATCAACCCGAATGGCATGGAATGGAATGGAATGGAATGGAATCAACACAAATGGAATGGAATGCAATCAACACGAATGGAATGGAATGGAATGGAATGGAATTTAATGGAATGGAATCAACTGGAAAGGAATGGAATGGAATAAACACGAACGGACTGGAATGGATTGGAATGGACTGCAATGGAATCAACCCGAAAGGAATGGAATGGAATGAAATGTAACGCAATGGAATCAACCGGAATGAAGTGGAATGGAATGACACGGAATGGAATGGAATAGAATCAAACAGAATGGAATGGAAAGGAATGGAATAGAATGGAATCAACCCGAACGCAATGGAAAGGAATGGAATGGAATTGAATGGAATCAACCTGAACGCAATGGAAAAAATGGAATGGAATGGAATGGAATGGAATGGAATGGAATGGAATCAACCCGAATGTAATGGAATGGAATGGATTGGAATCAACGCGAACGGAATGGAATGGAACGGAATGGAATGGAATTGAATCAACCGAAATGGAATGGAATGGAATGGAATGGAATGGAATAAACCCGAATTGAATGCAATGGAATAGAATGGAATGGATTGGAATGGAATCAATCAGAATGGAATGGAATGGAATGAAATGGAATGGAATGGAATTAACCGGAATGGAATGGAATGGAAAGGAATGGAATCAAACCAAATGGAATGGAATGGAATGGAATGGAATAGAATCAAACGGAATGGAATGGAATGGTGTGGAATAGAATGGAATCAAGCCGAATGCAATGGAATGGAATGGAATGGAATGGAATGGAATGGAATGGAGTGGAATGGATTGGAATCAACACGAATGGAAAGAATGGATTGGAATGGAATGGAATGGAATGGAAAGGAATGGAATGGAATCAACGTGAATGGAATGGAATGGAATGGAATGGAATCAACCCGAATGGAATGGAATGGAATGGATTGGAATGGAATGGAATGGAATGGAATCAACTCTAATGGAATGGAATGGAATGGATTGGAATGGAATGGAATCAACACAAATGGACTGGAATGGAATGGAAAGGAATAGAATCAACCCGAATGGAATGGAATGGAATGGAATGGAATGGAATGGCATGGAATCAACCCGAATGAAATGAAATGGAATGGATTGGAATGGAATGGAATGGAAAGGAATGGAATGGAATCAACCCGAGTGGAATGGAATGGAATGGAATGGAATGGATTGGAATGGAATGGAATGGAATGGAATCAACCCCAATGGAATGGAATGGAATGGAATGGAATGGAATGGAATGGAATGGAATGGAATCAACCCAAAAGGAATGGAATGGAATGAAATGGAATGGAATGGAATGGAATCAACCCGAACGGAATGGAATGGAGTGGAATGGATTGGAATGGAATCAACCTGAATGGAATGGAATGGAATGGAATGGAATGGAATGGAATGGAATGGAGAGGAATTGAATCAACCCGAATGGAGTGAAATGGAATGGAATGGAATCAACACGAATGGAATGGAATGGATTAGAATGGAATGGAATGGAATGGAAAGGAATGGAATGGAATCAACCTGAATGGAATGGAATGGAATGGAATAAACCCGAATGGAATGGAATGGATTGGAATGGAATGGAATGGAAGGGAATCAACCCTAATGGAATGGAAAGGAATGGAATGGAATGGAATGGAATGGAATGGAGTCAACCCGAATGGAATGGAATGGAATGGAATGGAATGGAATGGAATGGAATGGAAACAACACAAATGGACTGGAATGGAATGGAATGGAATAGAATCAACCCGAATGGAATGGAATGGAATGGAATGGAATGGAATGGCATGATATCAACCCGAATGAAATGGAATGGAATGGATTGGAATGGAATGGAATGGAAAGGAATGGAATGGAATCAACGCGAGTGGAATGGATAGGAATGGAATGGAATGGAATGGATTGGAATGGAATGGAATGGAATGGAATCAACCCCAATGGAATGGAATGGAATGGAATGGAATGGAATGGAGTGGAATCAACCCAAAAGGAATGGAATGGAATGGAATGGAATGGAATGGAATCAACCAGAATGGAATGGAATGGAATGGAATGGATTGGAAGGGAATCAACATGAATGGAATGGAATGGAATGGAGTGGAATTGAATCAACCCGAATGGAATAGAATGGAATGGAATGGAATCAACCTAAATGGCATGGAATGGAATGAAATGGAACGGAATGGAATTAACCGGAATGGAATGGAATGGAATGGAATGGAATGGAATCAACCCGAATGGAAAGGAATGGAATGGAATGGAATGGCATGGAATGGAATCAACCTGAATGGCATGGAATGGAATGGAATGGAATGGAATCAACACAAATGGAATGGAATGCAATCAACACGAATGGAATGGAATGGAATGGAATGGAATTTAATGGAATGGAATCAACTGGAAAGGAATGGAATGGAATAAACACGAATGGACTGGAATGGATTGGAATGGACTGCAAGGGAATCAACCCGAAAGGAATGGAATGGAATGAAATGGAACGCAATGGAATCAACCGGAATGGAGTGGAATGGAATGACATGGAATGGAATGGAATAGAATCAAACAGAATGGAATGGAAAGGAATGGAATAGAATGGAATCAACCCGAACGCAATGGAAAGGAATGGAATGGAATTGAATGGAATCAACCTGAACGCAATGGAAAAAATGGAATGGAATGGAATGGAATGGAATGGAATCAACCTGAATGTAATGGAATGGAATGGATTGGAATCAACGCGAACGGAATGGAATGGAACGGAATGGAATGGAATTGAATCAACCGAAATGGAATGGAATGGAATGGAATGGAATGGAATGGAATGGAATAAACCCGAATTGAATGCAATGGAATAGAATGGAATGGATTGGAATGGAATCAATCAGAATGGAATGGAATGGAATGAAATGGAATGGAATGGAATTAACCGGAATGGAATGGAATGGAATGGAATGGAATCAATCCGAATGGAATGCTGTGGAATTGAATGTAATGGAATCAACCCGAATGGAATGGAATGGAATGAAATGGAATGGAATGGAATCAACCCGAATGGAATGGAATAGTATGGAACTGAATCAAACCAAATGGAATGGAATGGAATGGAATGGAATGGAATGGAATAAACACGAATGGAATGGAATGGAATATAATGGAATGGATTGGAATGGAATCAACCGGGATGGAAAGGAATGGAATGGAATGAAATGGAATGGGATGGAAAGGAATGAAATGGAATGGAATGGAATTAACTCGAATGGAATGGAATGGAATCGAATGGAATGGTATAGAATCAACCCGAATGGAATGGAAAGGAATGGAATGGAATGGAATGGAATCAAGGAGCATGCAATGGAATGGAATGGAATGGAATAGACTGCAATGGAATGGAATGGAAGGGAACGGAATGGAATCAACCCGAATGGAATGGAATGGAATGGAATGGAATGGAATGGAATCCACTGGAATGGAATGGAATGAAATGGACTTGATTGGAATGGAATGGAATGTAATGGAATCAACCCGAATGGAATGGAATGGAATGGAATGGAATGGAATGGAATCCACTGGAATGGAATGGAATGAAATGGAATTGATTGGAATGGAATGGAATGTAATGGAATCAACCGGAATGGAAAGGAATGGAAAGAAATGGAATCAACTGGAATGGAATGGAATGGAATGGAATGGACTGCAATGGAATCAACCCGAAAGGAATGGAATGGAATGAAATGGAACGCAATGGAATCAACCGGAATGGAGTGGAATGGAATGACACGGAATGGAATGGAATAGAATCAAACAGAATGGAATGGAATGGAATGGAATAGAATGGAATCAACCCGAACGCAATGGAAAGGAATGGAATGGAATTGAATGGAATCAACCTGAACGCAATGGAAAAAATGGAATGGAATGGAATGGAATGGAATGGAATGGAATCAACCCGAATGTAATGGAATGGAATGGATTGGAATCAACCCGAACGGAATGGAATGGAACGGAATGGAATGGAATTGAATCAACCGAAATGGAATGGAATAGAATGGAATGGAATGGAATGGAATAAACCCGAATTGAATGCAATGGAATAGAATGGAATGGATTGGAATGGAATCAATCAGAATGGAATGGAATGGAATGAAATGGAATGGAATGGAATTAACAGGAATGGAATGGAATGGAATGGAATGGAATGGAATGGAATGGAATGGAATCAATCCGAATGGAATGGAGTGGAATTGAATGTAATGGAATCAACCCGAATGGAATGGAATGGAATGAAATGGAAAGGAATGGAATCAACCCGATTGGAATGGAATGGTATGGAACTGAATCAAACCAAATGGAATGGAATGGAATGGAATGGAATGGAATGGAATGGAATGGAATAAACACGAATGGAATGGAATGGAATATAATGGAATGGATTGGAATGGAATCAACCGGGATGGAAAGGAATGGAATGGAATGAAATGGAATGGGATGGAAAGGAATGAAATGGAATGGAATGGAATTAACTCGAATGGAATGGAATGGAATCGAATGGAATGGTATAGAATCAACCCGAATGGAATTGAAAGGAATGGAATGGAATGGAATGGAATCAAGGTGCATGCAATGGAATGGAATGGAATGGAATAGACTGCAATGGAATGGAATGGAAGGGAACGGAATGGAATCAACCCGAATGGAATGGAATGGAATGGAATGGAATCCACTGGAATGGAATGGAATGAAATGGACTTGATTGGAATGGAATGGAATGTAATGGAATCAACCCGAATGGAATGGAATGGAATGGAATGGAATGGAATCCACTGGAATGGAAGGGAATGAAATGGAATTGATTGGAATGGAATGGAATATAATGGAATCAACCGGAATGGAATGGAATGGAATGGAATGGAATTGAGTCAACCCGAATGGAATGGAATGGAATGGAATGGAATCAACCCAAATGGCATGGAATGGAATGAAATGGAACGGAATGGAATTAACCGGAATGGAATGGAATGGAACGGAATGGAATGGAATCAACCCGAATGGAATGGAATGGAATGGAATGGAATGGAATGGAATCAACCCGAATGGAATGGAATGGAATGGAAAGAAATGGAATGGCATGGAATGGAATCAAGCCGAATGGCATGGAATGCAATCAACACGAATGGAATGGAATGGAATGGAATGGAATGGAGTCAACTGGAATGGAATGGAATGGAGTGGAATAAACACGAATGGATTGGAATGGAATGGAATGTACTGCAATGGAATCAACCCGAATGGAATGGAATGGAATGAAATGGAATGCAATGGAATCCACCGGAATGGAGTGGAATGGAATGGAATGGAATGGAATGGACTGGAATTGAATCAACCCGAATGGAGTGAAATGGAATGGAATGGAATCAACACGAATGGAATGGAATGGATTGGAATGGAATGGAATGGAATGGAAAGGAATGGAATGGAATCAAGCTGAATGGAATGGAATGGAATGGAATCAACCCGAATGGAATGGAATGGATTGGAATGGAATGGAATGGAATGGAATCAACCCTAATGGATTGGAAAGGAATGGAATGGAGTGGAATGGAATGGAATGGAGTCAACCCGAATGGAATGGAATGGAATGGAATGGAATGGAATGGAAACAACGCAAATGGACTGGAATGGAATGGAATGGAATAGAATCAACCCGAATGGAATGGAATGGAATGGAATGGAATGGCATGGAATCAACCCGAATGAAATGGAATGGAATGGATTGGAATGGAATGGAATGGAAAAGAATGGAATGGAATCAACGCGAGTGGAATAGATAGGAATGGAATGGAATGGAATGGATTGGAATGGAATGGAATGGAATGGAATCAACCCCAATGGAATGGAATGGAATGGAATGGAATGGAATGGAATGGAATGGAATGGAGTGGAATCAACCCAAAAGGAATGGAATGGAATGGAATGGAATGGAATGGAATCAACCAGAATGGAATGGAATGGAATGGAATGGATTGGAAGGGAATCAACATGAATGGAATGGAATGGAATGGAATGGAGTGGAATTGAATCAACCCGAATGGAATAGAATGGAATGGAATGGAATCAACCCAAATGGTATGGAATGGAATGAAATGGAACGGAATGGAATTAACCGGAATGGAATGGAATGGAATGGAATGGAATGGAATGGAATGGAATCAACCCGAATGGAAAGGAATGGAATGGAATGGAATGGCATGGAATGGAATCAACCCGAATGGCATGGAATGGAATGGAATGGAATGGAATGGAATGGAATCAACACAAATGGAATGGAAAGCAATCAACACGAATGGAATGGAATGGAATGGAATGGAATTTAATGGAATGGAATCAACTGGAATGGAATGGAATGGAATGGAATAAACACGAATGGACTGGAATGCATTGGAATGGACTGCAATGGAATCAACCCGAAAGGAATGGAATGGAATGAAATGGAACGCAATGGAATCAACCGGAATGGAGTGGAATGGAATGACACGGAATGGAATGGAATAGAATCAAACAGAATGGAATGGAATGGAATGGAATAGAATGGAATCAACCAGAACGCAATGGAAAGGAATGGAATGGAATTGAATGGAATCAACCTGAACGCAATGGAAAAAATGGAATGGAATGGAATGGAATGGAATGGAATGGAATCAACCCGAATGTAATGGAATGGAATGGATTGGAATCAACGCGAACGGAATGGAATAGAACGGAATGGAATGGAATTGAATCAACCGAAATGGAATGGAATGGAATGGAATGGAATGGAATAAACCCGAATTGAATGCAATGGAATAGAATGGAATGGATTGGAATGGAATCAATCAGAATGGAATGGAATGGAATGAAATGGAATGGAATGGAATTAACCGGAATGGAATGGAATGGAATGGAATGGAATGGAATGGAATGGAATCAATCCGAATGGAATGCAGTGGAATTGAATGTAATGGAATCAACCCAAATGGAATGGAATGGAATGAAATGGAATGGAATGGAATCAACCCGAATGGAATGGAATAGTATGGAACTGAATCAAACCAAATGGAATGGAATGGAATGGAATGGAATGGAATGGAATGGAATAAACACGAATGGAATGGAATGGAATATAATGGAATGGATTGGAATGGAATCAACCGGGATGGAAAGGAATGGAATGGAATGAAATGGAATGGGATGGAAAGGAATGAAATGGAATGGAATGGAATTAACTCGAATGGAATGGAATGGAATCGAATGGAAAGGTATAGAATCAACCCGAATGGAATGGAAAGGAATGGAATGGAATGGAATGGAATCAAGGAGCATGCAATGGAATGGAATGGAATGGAATAGACTGCAATGGAATGGAATGGAAGGGAACGGAATGGAATCAACCCGAATGGAATGGAATGGAATGGAATGGAATGGAATCCACAGGAATGGAATGGAATGAAATGGACTTGATTGGAATGGAATGGAATGGAATGGAATCAACCCGAATGGAATGGAATGGAATGGAATGGAATGGAATGGAATCCACTGGAATGGAATGGAATGAAATGGAATTGATTGGAATGGAATGGAATGTAATGGAATCAACCGGAATGGAATGGATTGGAAAGGAATGGAATCAACCCGAATGGAATGGAATGGAATGAAATGGAACGGAATGGAATCAACCGGAATGGAGTTAAATGGAATGGAATGCAATGGAATGGAATAGAATCAAACAGAACAGAATGGAATGGAGTGGAACAGAATGGAATCAACCAGAATGCAATGGAATGTAATGGAATGGAATGGAACGGAATGGATTGGAATGGAACGGAATCAACCCGAATGGAATGGAATTGAATGGATTGGAATGGAATGGAATGGTATGGAATAGAATCAACCCGAATGGAATGGAATGGAATGGAATGGAATGGAATCAACCCGAATGCAATGGAATGGAATGGAATGGAATGGAATGCAACGGAATGGAATGGAATGGAATGGAATCAACGGGAATGTAATGTAATGGAATGGAATGGATTGGAATGGAATCAACTGGAATGTAATGTTATGTAATGGAATGGAATGGAATGGAATGGAACGGAATCAACCCGAATGGAATGGAATGGAATGGAATGGAATGCAATGCAATCAACCCGAATGGAATGGAATGGAATGGAATGGAATGAAATCAACCCGAAAGGAAAGGAATGGAATGAAATGGAATGGAATGGAATGGAATGTCAGGTTATGGAATCAACCCGAGTGGTATGGAATGAAATGGAATGGAATGGAATGGAATGGAATGGAATGCCATCAACCCGAATGGAATGGAATGGAATGAAATGGAAAGGAATGGAATGGAATGGAATGGAATGGAATGGAATCAACCTGAATGGAATGGAATGGAATGCAATCAACCCGAATGGAATAGAATGGATTGGAATGGAATGGAATGGAATGGAAAGGAATGGAATGGAATCAACCTGAATGGATTGGAATGGAATGGAATCAACCCGAATGGAATGGAATGGATTGGAATGGAATGGAATGGAATGGAATCAACCCTAATAGAATGGAAAGGAATGGAATGGAATGGAATGGAATGGAACGGAGTCATCCCGAATGGAATGGAATGGAATGGAATGGAATGGAATGGAATGGAATGGAATGGAAACAACACAAATGGACTGGACTGGAATGGAATGGAATAGAATCAACCCGAATGGAATGGAATGGAATGGAATGGAATGGCATGGAATCAACCCGAATGAAATGGAATGGAATGGATTGGAATGGAATGGAATGGAAAGGAATGGAATGGAATCAACGCGAGTGGAATGGATAGGAATGGAATGGAATGGAATGGATTGGAATGGAATGGAATGGAATGGAATCAACCCCAATGGAATGGAATGGAATGGAATGGAATGGAATGGAGTGGAATCAACCCAAAAGGAATGGAATGGAATGGAATGGAATGGAATGGAATCAACCAGAATGGAATGGAATGGAATGGAATGGATTGGAAGGGAATCAACATGAATGGAATGGAATGGAATGGAATGGAGTGGAATTGAATCAACCCGAATGGAATAGAATGGAATGGAATGGAATCAACCCAAATGGCATGGAATGGAATGAAATGGAACGGAATGGAATTAACCGGAATGGAATGGAATGGAATGGAATGGAATGGAATGGAATGGAATGGAATCAACCCGAATGGAAAGGAATGGAATGGAATGGAATGGCATGGAATGGAATCAACCCGAATGGCATGGAATGGAATGGAATGGAATGGAATGGTATCAACACAAATGGAATGGAATGCAATCAACACGAATGGAATGGAATGGAATGGAATGGAATGGAATGGAATGGAATGGAATGGAATCAACTGGAATGGAATGGAATGGAATGGAATAAACACGAATGCACTGGAATGGATTGGAATGGACTGCAATGGAATCAACCCGAAAGGAATGGAATGCAATGAAATGGAACGCAATGGAATCAACCGGAATGGAGTGGAATGGAATGACACGGAATGGAATGGAATAGAATCAAACAGAATGGAATGTAATGGAATGGAATAGAATGGAATCAACCCGAACGCAATGGAAAGGAATGGAATGGAATTGAATGGAATCAACCTGAACGCAATGGAAAAAATGGAATGGAATGTAATGGAATGGAATGGAATGGAATCAACCCGAATGTAATGGAATGGAATGGATTGGAATCAACCCGAATGGAATGGAATGGAACGGAATGGAATGGAATTGAATCAACCGAAATGGAATGGAATGGAATGGAATGGAATAAACCCGAATTGAATGCAATGGAATAGAATGGAATGGATTGGAATGGAATCAATCAGAATGGAATGGAATGGAATGAAATGGAATGGAATGGAATTAACAGGAATGGAATGGAATGGAATGGAATGGAATGGAATGGAATGGAATCAATCCGAATGGAATGGAGTGGAATTGAATGTAATGGAATCAACCCGAATGGAATGGAATGGAATGAAATGGAATGGAATGGAATCAACCCGAATGGAATGGAATGGTATGGAACTGAATCAACCCAAATGGAATGGAATGGAATGGAATGGAATGGAATGGAATAAACACGAATGGAATGGAATGGAATATAATGGAATGGATTGGAATGGAATCAACCGGGATGGAAAGGAATGGAATGGAATGAAATGGAATGGGATGGAAAGGAATGTAATGGAATGGAATGGAATTAACTCGAATGGAATGGAATGGAATCGAATGGAATGGTATAGAATCAACCCGAATGGAATGGAAAGGAATGGAATGGAATGGAATGGAATCAAGGAGCATGCAATGGAATGGAATGGTATGGAATAGACTGCAATGGAATGGAATGGAAGGGAACGGAATGGAATCAACCCGAATGGAATGGAATGGAATGGAATGGAATGGAATCCACTGGAATGGAATGGAATGAAATGGACTTGATTGGAATGGAATGGAATGTAATGGAATCAACCTTAATGGAATGGAATGGAATGGAATGGAATGGAATCCACTGGAATGGAAGGGAATGAAATGGAATTGATTGGAATGGAATGGAATGGAATGGAATCAACTGGAATGGAAGGGAATGGAATGGAATGGACTGCAAGGTAATCAACCCGAATAGAATGGAATGGAATGAAATGGAACGGAATGGAATCAACCGGAATGGAGTTAAATGGAATGGAATGCAATGGAATGGAATAGAATCAAACAGAACAGAATGGAATGGAGTGGTATAGAATGGAATCAACCAGAATGCAATGGAATGTATTGGAATGGAATGGAACGGAATGGATTGGAATGGAACGGAATCAACCCGAATGGAATGGAATGGAATGGAATAGAATGGAATGGAATGGTATGGAATAGAATCAACCCGAATGGAATGGAATGGAATGGAATGGAATGGAATGGAATGGAATGGAATGGAATCCACCCGAATGCAATGGAATGGAATGGAATAGAATGGAATGCAACGGAATGGAATGGAATAGAATGGAATCAACTGAAATGTAATGTAATGGAATGGAATGGATTGGAATGGAATCAACTGGAAAGTAATGTAATGTAATGTAATGGAATGGAATGGAATGACACGGAATCAACCCGAATAGAATGGAATGGAATGGAATGGAATGCAATCAACCCGAATGGAATGGAATGGAATGGAATGGAATGAAATCAACCCGAAAGGAAAGGAATGGAATGAAATGGAATGGAATGGAATGGAATGGAATGGAGTGGAATGGATTGGAATCAACACGAATGGAAAGAATGGATTGTAACGGAATGGAATGGAATGGAAAGGAATGGAATGGAATCAACGTGAATGGAATGGAATGGAATGGAATCAACCCGAATGGAATGGAATGGAATGGATTGGAATGGAATGGAATGGAATGGAATCAACTCTAATGGAATGGAATGGAATGGAATGGAATGGAATGGAATCAACACAAATGGACTGGAATGGAATGGAAAGGAATAGAATCAACCAGAATGGAATGGAATGGAATGGAATGGAATGGAATGGCATGGAATCAACCCGAATGAAATGAAATGGAATGGATTGGAATGGAATGGAATGGAAAGGAATGGAATGGAATCAACTCGAGTGGAATGGAATGGAATGGAATGGAATGGATTGGAATGGAATGGAATGGAATGGAATCAACCCCAATGGAATGGAATGGAATGGAATGGAATGGAATGGAATGGAATGGAATCAACCCAAAAGGAATGGAATGGAATGAAATGGAATGGAATGGAATGGAATCAACCCGAACGGAATGGAATGGAGTGGAATGGATTGGAATGCAATCAACCTGAATGGAATGGAATGGAATGGAATGGAATGGAATGGAATGGAATGGAGGGGAATTGAATCAACCCGAATGGAGTGAAATGGAATGGAATGGAATCAACACGAATGGAATGGAATGGATTGGAATGGAATGGAATGGAATGGAAAGGAATGGAATGGAATCAACCTGAATGGAATGGAATGGAATGGAATCAACCCGAATGGAATGGAATGGATTGGAATGGAATGGAATGGAAGGGAATCAACCCTAATGGAATGGAAAGGAATGGAATGGAATGGAATGGAATGGAATGGAGTCAACCCGAATGGAATGGAATGGAATGGAATGGAATGGAATGGAATGGAATGGAAACAACACAAATGGACTGGAATGGAATGGAATGGAATAGAATCAACCCGAATGGAATGGAATGGAATGGAATGGAATGGCATGGAATCAACCCGAATGAAATGGAATGGAATGGATTGGAATGGAATGGAATGGAAAGGAATGGAATGGAATCAACGCGAGTGGAATGGATAGGAATGGAATGGAATGGAATGGATTGGAATGGAATGGAATGGAATGGAATCAACCCCAATGGAATGGAATGGAATGGAATGGAATGGAATGGAGTGGAATCAACCCAAAAGGAATGGAATGGAATGGAATGGAATCAACCAGAATGGAATGGAATGGAATGGAATGGATTGGAAGGGAATCAACATGAATGGAATGGAATGGAATGGAATGGAGTGGAATTGAATCAACCCGAATGGAATAGAATGGAATGGAATGGAATCAACCTAAATGGCATGGAATGGAATGAAATGGAACGGAATGGAATTAACCGGAATGGAATGGAATGGAATGGAATGGAATGGAATCAACCCGAATGGAAAGGAATGGAATGGAATGGAATGGCATGGAATGGAATCAACCCGAATGGCATGGAATGGAATGGAATGGAATGGAATCAACACAAATGGAATGGAATGCAATCAACACGAATGGAATGGAATGGAATGGAATGGAATTTAATGGAATGGAATCAACTGGAAAGGAATGGAATGGAATAAACACGAACGGACTGGAATGGATTGGAATGGACTGCAATGGAATCAACCCGAAAGGAATGGAATGGAATGAAATGTAACGCAATGGAATCAACCGGAATGGAGTGGAATGGAATGACACGGAATGGAATGGAATAGAATCAAACAGAATGGAATGGAAAGGAATGGAATAGAATGGAATCAACCCGAACGCAATGGAAAGGAATGGAATGGAATTGAATGGAATCAACCTGAACGCAATGGAAAAAATGGAATGGAATGGAATGGAATGGAATGGAATGGAATGGAATCAACCCGAATGTAATGGAATGGAATGGATTGGAATCAACGCGAACGGAATGGAATGGAACGGAATGGAATGGAATTGAATCAACCGAAATGGAATGGAATGGAATGGAATGGAATGGAATGGAATGGAATAAACCCGAATTGAATGCAATGGAATAGAATGGAATGGATTGGAATGGAATCAATCAGAATGGAATGGAATGGAATGAAATGGAATGGAATGGAATTAACCGGAATGGAATGGAATGGAAAGGAATGGAATCAAACCAAATGGAATGGAATGGAATGGAATGGAATAGAATCAAACGGAATGGAATGGAATGGTGTGGAATAGAATGGAATCAAGCCGAATGCAATGGAATGGAATGGAATGGAATGGAATGGAATGGAATGGAGTGGAATGGATTGGAATCAACACGAATGGAAAGAATGGATTGGAATGGAATGGAATGGAATGGAAAGGAATGGAATGGAATCAACGTGAATGGAATGGAATGGAATGGAATGGAATCAACCCGAATGGAATGGAATGGAATGGATTGGAATGGAATGGAATGGAATGGAATCAACTCTAATGGAATGGAATGGAATGGAATGGAATGGAATGGAATCAACACAAATGGACTGGAATGGAATGGAAAGGAATAGAATCAACCCGAATGGAATGGAATGGAATGGAATGGAATGGAATGGAATGGCATGGAATCAACCCGAATGAAATGAAATGGAATGGATTGGAATGGAATGGAATGGAAAGGAATGGAATGGAATCAACCCGAGTGGAATGGAATGGAATGGAATGGAATGGATTGGAATGGAATGGAATGGAATGGAATCAACCCCAATGGAATGGAATGGAATGGAATGGAATGGAATGGAATGGAATGGAATCAACCCAAAAGGAATGGAATGGAATGAAATGGAATGGAATGGAATGGAATCAACCCGAACGGAATGGAATGGAGTGGAATGGATTGGAATGGAATCAACCTGAATGGAATGGAATGGAATGGAATGGAATGGAATGGAATGGAATGGAGAGGAATTGAATCAACCCGAATGGAGTGAAATGGAATGGAATGGAATCAACACGAATGGAATGGAATGGATTGGAATGGAATGGAATGGAATGGAAAGGAATGGAATGGAATCAACCTGAATGGAATGGAATGGAATGGAATAAACCCGAATGGAATGGAATGGATTGGAATGGAATGGAATGGAAGGGAATCAACCCTAATGGAATGGAAAGGAATGGAATGGAATGGAATGGAATGGAATGGAGTCAACCCGAATGGAATGGAATGGAATGGAATGGAATGGAAACAACACAAATGGACTGGAATGGAATGGAATGGAATAGAATCAACCCGAATGGAATGGAATGGAATGGAATGGAATGGCATGGTATCAACCCCAATGAAATGGAATGGAATGGATTGGAATGGAATGGAATAAACACGAATGGACTGGAATGGATTGGAATGGACTGCAAGGGAATCAACCCGAAAGGAATGGAATGGAATGAAATGGAACGCAATGGAATCAACCGGAATGGAGTGGAATGGAATGACACGGAATGGAATGGAATAGAATCAAAGAGAATGGAATGGAAAGGAATGGAATAGAATGGAATCAACCCGAACGCAATGGAAAGGAATGGAATGGAATTGAATGGAATCAACCTGAACGCAATGGAAAAAATGGAATGGAATGGAATGGAATGGAATGGAATGGAATGGAATGGAATCAACCCGAATGTAATGGAATGGAATGGATTGGAATCAACGCGAACGGAATGGAATGGAACGGAATGGAATGGAATTGAATCAACCGAAATGGAATGGAATGGAATGGAATGGAATGGAATGGAATGGAATAAACCCGAATTGAATGCAATGGAATAGAATGGAATGGATTGGAATGGAATCAATCAGAATGGAATGGAATGGAATGAAATGGAATGGAATGGAATTAACCGGAATGGAATGGAATGGAATGGAATGGAATCAATCCGAATGGAATGCTGTGGAATTGAATGTAATGGAATCAACCCGAATGGAATGGAATGGAATGAAATGGAATGGAATGGAATCAACCCGAATGGAATGGAATAGTATGGAACTGAATCAAACCAAATGGAATGGAATGGAATGGAATGGAATGGAATGGAATAAACACGAATGGAATGGAATGGAATATAATGGAATGGATTGGAATGGAATCAACCGGGATGGAAAGGAATGGAATGGAATGAAATGGAATGGGATGGAAAGGAATGAAATGGAATGGAATGGAATTAACTCGAATGGAATGGAATGGAATCGAATGGAATGGTATAGAATCAACCCGAATGGAATGGAAAGGAATGGAATGGAATGGAATGGAATCAAGGAGCATGCAATGGAATGGAATGGAATGGAATAGACTGCAATGGAATGGAATGGAAGGGAACGGAATGGAATCAACCCGAATGGAATGGAATGGAATGGAATGGAATGGAATCCACTGGAATGGAATGGAATGAAATGGACTTGATTGGAATGGAATGGAATGTAATGGAATCAACCCGAATGGAATGGAATGGAATGGAATGGAATGGAATCCACTGGAATGGAATGGAATGAAATGGAATTGATTGGAATGGAATGGAATGTAATGGAATCAACCGGAATGGAAAGGAATGGAAAGAAATGGAATCAACTGGAATGGAATGGAATGGAATGGAATGGAATGGAATGGACTGCAATGGAATCAACCCGAAAGGAATGGAATGGAATGAAATGGAACGCAATGGAATCAACCGGAATGGAGTGGAATGGAATGACACGGAATGGAATGGAATAGAATCAAACAGAATGGAATGGAATGGAATGGAATAGAATGGAATCAACCCGAACGCAATGGAAAGGAATGGAATGGAATTGAATGGAATCAACCTGAACGCAATGGAAAAAATGGAATGGAATGGAATGGAATGGAATGGAATGGAATCAACCCGAATGTAATGGAATGGAATGGATTGGAATCAACGCGAACGGAATGGAATGGAACGGAATGGAATGGAATTGAATCAACCGAAATGGAATGGAATGGAATGGAATGGAATGGAATGGAATGGAATAAACCCGAATTGAATGCAATGGAATAGAATGGAATGGATTGGAATGGAATCAATCAGAATGGAATGGAATGGAATGAAATGGAATGGAATGGAATTAACCGGAATGGAATGGAATGGAATGGAATGGAATCAATCCGAATGGAATGCTGTGGAATTGAATGTAATGGAATCAACCCGAATGGAATGGAATGGAATGAAATGGAATGGAATGGAATCAACCCGAATGGAATGGAATAGTATGGAACTGAATCAAACCAAATGGAATGGAATGGAATGGAATGGAATGGAATGGAATAAACACGAATGGAATGGAATGGAATATAATGGAATGGATTGGAATGGAATCAACCGGGATGGAAAGGAATGGAATGGAATGAAATGGAATGGGATGGAAAGGAATGAAATGGAATGGAATGGAATTAACTCGAATGGAATGGAATGGAATCGAATGGAATGGTATAGAATCAACCCGAATGGAATGGAAAGGAATGGAATGGAATGGAATGGAATCAAGGAGCATGCAATGGAATGGAATGGAATGGAATAGACTGCAATGGAATGGAATGGAAGGGAACGGAATGGAATCAACCCGAATGGAATGGAATGGAATGGAATGGAATGGAATGGAATCCACTGGAATGGAATGGAATGAAATGGACTTGATTGGAATGGAATGGAATGTAATGGAATCAACCCGAATGGAATGGAATGGAATGGAATGGAATGGAATCCACTGGAATGGAATGGAATGAAATGGAATTGATTGGAATGGAATGGAATGTAATGGAATCAACCGGAATGGAAAGGAATGGAAAGAAATGGAATCAACTGGAATGGAATGGAATGGAATGGAATGGAATGGAATGGACTGCAATGGAATCAACCCGAAAGGAATGGAATGGAATGAAATGGAACGCAATGGAATCAACCGGAATGGAGTGGAATGGAATGACACGGAATGGAATGGAATAGAATCAAACAGAATGGAATGGAATGGAATGGAATAGAATGGAATCAACCCGAACGCAATGGAAAGGAATGGAATGGAATTGAATGGAATCAACCTGAACGCAATGGAAAAAATGGAATGGAATGGAATGGAATGGAATGGAATGGAATCAACCCGAATGTAATGGAATGGAATGGATTGGAATCAACCCGAACGGAATGGAATGGAACGGAATGGAATGGAATTGAATCAACCGAAATGGAATGGAATAGATTGGAATGGAATGGAATGGAATAAACCCGAATTGAATGCAATGGAATAGAATGGAATGGATTGGAATGGAATCAATCAGAATGGAATGGAATGGAATGAAATGGAATGGAATGGAATTAACAGGAATGGAATGGAATGGAATGGAATGGAATGGAATGGAATGGAATCAATCCGAATGGAATGGAGTGGAATTGAATGTAATGGAATCAACCCGAATGGAATGGAATGGAATGAAATGGAATGGAATGGAATCAACCCGAATGGAATGGAATGGTATGGAACTGAATCAAACCAAATGGAATGGAATGGAATGGAATGGAATGGAATGGAATGGAATGGAATAAACACGAATGGAATGGAATGGAATATAATGGAATGGATTGGAATGGAATCAACCGGGATGGAAAGGAATGGAATGGAATGAAATGGAATGGGATGGAAAGGAATGAAATGGAATGGAATGGAATTAACTCGAATGGAATGGAATGGAATCGAATGGAATGGTATAGAATCAACCCGAATGGAATTGAAAGGAATGGAATGGAATGGAATGGTATCAAGGTGCATGCAATGGAATGGAATGGAATGGAATAGACTGCAATGGAATGGAATGGAAGGGAACGGAATGGAATCAACACGAATGGAATGGAATGGAATGGAATGGAATCCACTGGAATGGAATGGAATGAAATGGACTTGATTGGAATGGAATGGAATGTAATGGAATCAACCGGAATGGAATGGAATGGAATGGAATGGAATTGAGTCAACCCGAATGGAATGGAATGGAATGGAATGGAATCAACCCAAATGGCATGGAATGGAATGAAATGGAACGGAATGGAATGAACCGGAATGGAATGGAATGGAACGGAATGGAATGGAATCAACCCGAATGGAATGGAATGGAATGGAATGGAATGGAATGGAATGGAATGGAATGGAATGGAATCAACCCGAATGGAATGGAATGGAATGGAAAGAAATGGAATGGCATGGAATGGAATCAAGCCGAATGGCATGGAATGGAATGGAATGGAACGGAATGGAATGGAATGGAATGGAATCAACACGAATGGAAAGGAATGCAATCAACACGAATGGAATGGAATGGAATGGAATGGAATGGAGTCAACTGGAATGGAATGGAATGGAGTGGAATAAACACGAATGGATTGGAATGGAATGGAATGTACTGCAATGGAATCAACCCGAATGGAATGGAATGGAATGAAATGGAATGCAATGGAATCCACCGGAATGGAGTGGAATGGAATGGAATGGAATGGAATGGAATGGAATGGAATGGACTGGAATTGGATCAACCCGAATGGAGTGAAATGGAATGGAATGGAATCAACACGAATGGAATGGAATGTATTGGAATGGAATGGAATGGAATGGAAAGGAATGGAATGGAATCAAGCTGAATGGAATGGAATGGAATGGAATCAACCCGAATGGAATGGAATGGATTGGAATGGAATGGAATGGAATGGAATCAACCCTAATGGATTGGAAAGGAATGGAATGGAGTGGAATGGAATGGAATGGAGTCAACCCGAATGGAATGGAATGGAATGGAATGGAATGGAATGGAAACAACGCAAATGGACTGGAATGGAATGGAATGGAATAGAATCAACCCGAATGGAATGGAATGGAATGGAATGGAATGGCATGGAATCAACCCGAATGAAATGGAATGGAATGGATTGGAATGGAATGGAATGGAAAAGAATGGAATGGAATCAACGCGAGTGGAATAGATAGGAATGGAATGGAATGGAATGGATTGGAATGGAATGGAATGGAATGGAATCAACCCCAATGGAATGGAATGGAATGGAATGGAATGGAATGGAATGGAGTGGAATCAACCCAAAAGGAATGGAATGGAATGGAATGGAATGGAATGGAATGGAATCAACCAGAATGGAATGGAATGGAATGGAATGGATTGGAAGGGAATCAACATGAATGGAATGGAATGGAATGGAATGGAGTGGAATTGAATCAACCCGAATGGAATAGAATGGAATGGAATGGAATCAACCCAAATGGTATGGAATGGAATGAAATGGAACGGAATGGAATTAACCGGAATGGAATGGAATGGAATGGAATGGAATGGAATATAATGGAATCAACCCGAATGGAAAGGAATGGAATGGAATGGAATGGCATGGAATGGAATCAACCCGAATGGCATGGAATGGAATGGAATGGAATGGAATGGAATGGAATCAACACAAATGGAATGGAAAGCAATCAACACGAATGGAATGGAATGGAATGGAATGGAATTTAATGGAATGGAATCAACTGGAATGGAATGGAATGGAATAAACACGAATGGACTGGAATGCATTGGAATGGACTGCAATGGAATCAACCCGAAAGGAATGGAATGGAATGAAATGGAACGCAATGGAATCAACCGGAATGGAGTGGAATGGAATGACACGGAATGGAATGGAATAGAATCAAACAGAATGGAATGGAATGGAATGGAATAGAATGGAATCAACCAGAACGCAATGGAAAGGAATGGAATGGAATTGAATGGAATCAACCTGAACGCAATGGAAAAAATGGAATGGAATGTAATGGAATGGAATGGAATGGAATCAACCCGAATGTAATGGAATGGAATGGAATGGACTGGAATCAACGCGAACGGAATGGAATAGAACGGAATGGAATGGAATTGAATCAACCGAAATGGAATGGAATGGAATGGAATGGAATGGAATAAACCCGAATTGAATGCAATGGAATAGAATGGAATGGATTGGAATGGAATCAACCAGAATGGAATGGAATGGAATGAAATGGAATGGAATGGAATTAACCGGAATGGAATGGAATGGAATGGAATTGAATGGAATGGAATGGAATCAATCCGAATGGAATGCAGTGGAATTGAATGTAATGGAATCAACCCGAATGGAATGGAATGGAATGAAATGGAATGGAATGGAATCAACCCGAATGGAATGGAATAGTATGGAACTGAATCAAACCAAATGGAATGGAATGGAATGGAATGGAATGGAATGGAATGTAATAAACATGAATGGAATGGAATGGAATATAATGGAATGGATTGGAATGGAATCAACCGGGATGGAAAGGAATGGAATGGAATGAAATGGAATGGGATGGAAAGGAATGAAATGGAATGGAATGGAATTAACTCGAATGGAATGGAATGGAATCGAATGGAAAGGTATAGAATCAACCCGAATGGAATGGAAAGGAATGGAATGGAATGGAATGGAATCAAGGAGCATGCAATGGAATGGAATGGAATGGAATAGCCTGCAATGGAATGGAATGGAAGGGAACGGAATGGAATCAACCCGAATGGAATGGAATGGAATGGAATGGAATGGAATCCACAGGAATGGAATGGAATGAAATGGACTTGATTGGAATGGAATGGAATGGAATGGAATCAACCCGAATGGAATGGAATGGAATGGAATGGAATGGAATGGAATCCACTGGAATGGAATGGAATGAAATGGAATTGATTGGAATGGAATGGAATGTAATGGAATCAACCGGAATGGAATGGATTGGAAAGGAATGGAATCAACCCGAATGGAATGGAATGGAATGAAATGGAACGGAATGGAATCAACCGGAATGGAGTTAAATGGAATGGAATGCAATGGAATGGAATAGAATCAAACAGAACAGAATGGAATGGAGTGGAATAGAATGGAATCAACCAGAATGCAATGGAATGTAATGGAATGGAATGGAACGGAATGGATTGGAATGGAACGGAATCAACACGAATGGAATGGAATTGAATGGATTGGAATGGAATGGAATGGTATGGAATAGAATCAACCCGAATGGAATGGAATGGAATGGAATGGAATGGAATCAACCCGAATGCAATGGAATGGAATGGAATGGAATGGAATGCAACGGAATGGAATGGAATGGAATCAACGGGAATGTAATGTAATGGAATGGAATGGATTGGAATGGAATCAACTGGAATGTAATGTTATGTAATGGAATGGAATGGAATGGAATGGAACGGAATCAACCCGAATGGAATGGAATGGAATGGAATGCAATCAACCCGAATGGAATTGAATGGAATGGAATGGAATGAAATCAACCCGAAAGGAAAGGAATGGAATGAAATGGAATGGAATGGAATGGAATGTCAGGTTATGGAATCAACCCGAGTGGTATGGAATGAAATGGAATGGAATGGAATGGAATGGAATGGAATGCCATCAACCCGAATGGAATGGAATGGAATGAAATGGAAAGGAATGGAATGGAATGGAATGGAATGGAATGGAATCAACCTGAATGGAATGGAATGGAATGCAATCAACCCGAATGGAATGGAATGGATTGGAATGGAATGGAATGGAATGGAAAGGAATGGAATGGAATCAACCTGAATGGATTGGAATGGAATGGAATCAACCCGAATGGAATGGAATGGATTGGAATGGAATGGAATGGAATGGAATCAACCCTAATAGAATGGAAAGGAATGGAATGGAATGGAATGGAATGGAACGGAGTCATCCCGAATGGAATGGAATGGAATGGAATGGAATGGAATGGAATGGAATGGAATGGAAACAACACAAATGGACTGGAATGGAATGGAATGGAATAGAATCAACCCGAATGGAATGGAATGGAATGGAATGGAATGGCATGGAATCAACCCGAATGAAATGGAATGGAATGGATTGGAATGGAATGGAATGGAAAGGAATGGAATGGAATCAACGCGAGTGGAATGGATAGGAATGGAATGGAATGGAATGGATTGGAATGGAATGGAATGGAATGGAATCAACCCCAATGGAATGGAATGGAATGGAATGGAATGGAATGGAATGGAGTGGAATCAACCCGAAAGGAATGGAATGGAATGGAATGGAATGGAATGGAATCAACCAGAATGGAATGGAATGGAATGGAATGGATTGGAAGGGAATCAACATGAATGGAATGGAATGGAATGGAATGGAGTGGAATTGAATCAACCCGAATGGAATAGAATGGAATGGAATGGAATCAACCCAAATGGCATGGAATGGAATGAAATGGAACGGAATGGAATTAACCGGAATGGAATGGAATGGAATGGAATGGAATGGAATGGAATGGAATGGAATGGAATGGAATCAACCCGAATGGAAAGGAATGGAATGGAATGGAATGGCATGGAATGGAATCAACCCGAATGGCATGGAATGGAATGGAATGGAATGGAATGGTATCAACACAAATGGAATGGAATGCAATCAACACGAATGGAATGGAATGGAATGGAATGGAATGGAATGGAATGGAATGGAATCAACTGGAATGGAATGGAATGGAATGGAATAAACACGAATGCACTGGAATGGATTGGAATGGACTGCAATGGAATCAACCCGAAAGGAATGGAATGCAATGAAATGGAACGCAATGGAATCAACCGGAATGGAGTGGAATGGAATGACACGGAATGGAATGGAATAGAATCAAACAGAATGGAATGTAATGGAATGGAATAGAATGGAATCAACCCGAACGCAATGGAAAGGAATGGAATGGAATTGAATGGAATCAACCTGAACGCAATGGAAAAAATGGAATGGAATGGAATGGAATGGAATGGAATGGAATCAACCCGAATGTAATGGAATGGAATGGATTGGAATCAACCCGAACGGAATGGAATGGAACGGAATGGAATGGAATTGAATCAACCGAAATGGAATGGAATGGAATGGAATGGAATGGAATGGAATAAACCCGAATTGAATGCAATGGAATAGAATGGAATGGATTGGAATGGAATCAATCAGAATGGAATGGAATGGAATGAAATGGAATGGAATGGAATTAACAGGAATGGAATGGAATGGAATGGAATGGAATGGAATGGAATGAAATGGAATGGAATGGAATGGAATCAACCCGAATGGAATGGAATGGTATGGAACTGAATCAACCCAAATGGAATGGAATGGAATGGAATGGAATGGAATGGAATAAACACGAATGGAATGGAATGGAATATAATGGAATGGATTGGAATGGAATCAACCGGGATGGAAAGGAATGGAATGGAATGAAATGGAATGGGATGGAAAGGAATGTAATGGAATGGAATGGAATTAACTCGAATGGAATGGAATGGAATCGAATGGAATGGTATAGAATCAACCCGAATGGAATGGAAAGGAATGGAATGGAATGGCATTGGAATCAAGGAGGATGCAATGGAATGGAATGGAATGGAATAGACTGCAATGGAATGGAATGGAAGGGAACGGAATGGAATCAACCCGAATGGAATGGAATGGAATGGAATGGAATGGAATCCACTGGAATGGAATGGAATGAAATGGACTTGATTGGAATGGAATGGAATGTAATGGAATCAACCTTAATGGAATGGAATGGAATGGAATGGAATGGAATCCACTGGAATGGAAGGGAATGAAATGGAATTGATTGGAATGGAATGGAATGGAATGGAATCAACTGGAATGGAAGGGAATGGAATGGAATGCACTGCAAGGTAATCAACCCGAATGGAATGGAATGGAATGAAATGGAACGGAATGGAATCAACCGTAATGGAGTTAAATGGAATGGAATGCAATGGAATGGAATAGAATCAAACAGAACAGAATGGAATGGAGTGGTATAGAATGGAATCAACCAGAATGCAATGGAATGTAATGGAATGGAATGGAACGGAATGGATTGGAATGGAACGGAATCAACCCGAATGGAATGGAATGGAATGGAATAGAATGGAATGGAATGGTATGGAATAGAATCAACCCGAATGGAATGGAATGGAATGGAATGGAATGGAATGGAATGGAATGGAATCAACCCGAATGCAATGGAATGGAATGGAATAGAATGGAATGCAACGGAATGGAATGGAATAGAATGGAATCAACTGAAATGTAATGTAATGGAATGGAATGGATTGGAATGGAATCAACTGGAATGTAATGTAATGGAATGGAATGGAATGGAATGGAATGACACGGAATCAACCCGAATAGAATGGAATGGAATGGAATGGAATGCAATCAACCCGAATGGAATGGAATGGAATGGAATGGAATGAAATCAACCCGAAAGGAAAGGAATGGAATGAAATGGAATGGAATGGAATGGAATGTCAGGTTATGGAATCAACCCGAGTGGTATGGAATGAAATGGAATGGAATGGAATGGAATGGAATGGAATGCCATCAACCCGAATGGAATGGAATGGAATGAAATGGAAAGGAATGGAATGGAATGGAATGGAATGGAATGGAATGGAAAGGAATCAACCCGAATGGAATGGAATGGAATGGAATGGAATGGAATGGAATGGAATCAACACAAATGGACTGGAATGGAATGGAATGGAATAGAATCAACCCGAATGGAATGGAATAGAATGGAATGGCATGGAATCAACCCGAATGAAATGGAATGGAATGGATTGGAATGGAATGGAATGGAAAGGAATGGAATTGAAACAACCCGAGGGGAATGGAATGGAATGGAATGGAATGGAATGGATTGGAATGGAATGGAATGGAATGGAATCAACGATAATGGAATGGAATGGAATGGAATGGAATGGAATCAATCCAAAGGAATGGAATGGAATGAAATGGAATGGAATGGAATGGAATGGAATGGAATGGAATGGAATCAACCCGAATGGAATGGAATGGAATGGAATGGATTGGAATGGAAACAACCTGAATGGAATGGAATGGAATGGAATGGAGTGGAATTGAATCAACCCGAATGGAATGGAATGGAATGGAATGGAATCAACACAAATGGCATGGAATGGAATGAAATGGAACGGAATGGAATTAACCGGAATGGAATGGAATGGAATGGAACGGAATGGAATGGAATCAACCCGAATGGAATGGAATAGAATGGAATGGAATGGAATGGAATGGAATCAACCCGAATGGAATGGAATGGAATGGAAAGAAATGGAATGGCATGGAATGGAATCAAGCCGAATGGCATGGAATGGAATGGAATGGAATGGAATGGAATGGAATGGAATGGAATGGAATGGAATCAACACGAATGGAAAGGAATGCAATCAACACGAATGGAATGGAATGGAATGGAATGGAATGGAGTCAACTGGAATGGAATGGAATGGAGTGGAATAAACACGAATGGATTGGAATGGAATGGAATGTACTGCAATGGAATCAACCCGAATGGAATGGAATGGAATGAAATGGAATGCAATGGAATCCACCGGAATGGAGTGGAATGGAATGACACGGAATGGAATGGAATAGAATCAAATCGACTGAAATGGAATGGAATGGAATAGAATGGAATCAACCCGAACGCAATGGAAAGGAATGGAATGGAATTGAATGGAATCAACCCGAACGCTATGGAAAAAATGGAATGGAATGGAATGCAATGGAATGGAATGGAATGGATTGGAATTGAATTGAATGCAATCAACCCGAAAGAATGGAATGGAATGGAATGGATTGGAATCAACCCGAATGGAATGGAATGGAATGGAATGGAATGGAATGGAATCAACCCGAATGCAATGGAATGGAATGGAATGGAAAGGAATGGAATCAAACCAAATGGAATGGAATGGAATGGAATTGAATAGAATCAAACGGAATGGAATGGAATGGAGTGGAATAGAATGGAATCAACCCGAATGAAATGGAATGGAATGGAATGGAATGGAATGGAATGGAGTGAAATGGAATGGAATCAACACGAATGGAAAGAATGGATTGGAATGGAATGGAATGGAATGGAAAGGAATGGAATGGAATCAACCTGAATGGAATGGAATGGAAGGGAATCAACACGAATGGAATGGAATGGAATGGAATGGAATGGAATCAACTCTAATGGAATGGAATGGAATGGAATGGAATGCAATCAACACAAATGGACTGGAATGGAATGGAAAGGAATAGAATCAACACGAAGGGAATGGAATGGAATGGAATGGCATGGAATCAACCCGAATTAAATGAAATGGAATGGAATGGAATGGAATGGAATGGAAAGGAATGGAATGGAATCAACCCGAGTGGAATGGAATGGAATGGAATGGAATGGAATGGAATGGATTGGAATGGAATGGAATGGAATGTAATCAACCCCAATGGAATGGAATGGAATGGAATGGAATGGAATGGAATGGAATCAACCCAAAAGGAATGGAATGGAATGAAATGGAATGGAATGGAATGGAATCATCCCGAATGGAATGGAATGGAGTGGAATGGATTGGAATGGAATCAACCTGAAAGAATGGAATGGAATGGAATCGAATGGAATGGAGGGGAATTGAATCAACCCGAATGGAGTGAAATGGAATGGAATGGAATCAACACGAATGGAATGGAATGGATTGGAATGGAATGGAATTGAATGGAAAGGAATGGAATGGAATCAACCTGAATGGAATGGAATGGAATGGAATCAACCCAAATGGAACGAATGGAATGGATTGGAATGGAATGGAATGGAATGGAATCAACCCTAATGGAATGGAATGGAATGGAATGGAATGGAATGGAAACAACACAAATGGATTGGAATGGAATGGAATGGAATAGAATCAACCCGAATGGAATGGAATGGAATGGAAAGGAATGGCATGGAATCAACCCGAATGAAATGGAATGGAATGGATTGGAATGGAATGGATTGGAAAGGAATGGAATCAACCCGAATGGAATGGAATGGAAGGGAAAGGAATGGAATGGAATCAACCTGAATGAAATGGAACGGATTGGAATGGAATCAACCTGAATGTAATGGAATGGAATGGAGTGGAATAGGATGGAATCAACGCGAATGGAATGGAACGGAATGGAATGGATTGGAATGGAAAGGAATGGAATGGAATCAACCCGAATTGAATGGAATGGAATGGAATGGAAAGGAATGGAATCAAACCAAATGGAATGGAATGGAATGGAATGGAATAGAATCAAACGGAATGGAATGGAATGGTGTGGAATAGAATGGAATCAAGCCGAATGCAATGGAATGGAATGGAATGGAATGGAATGGAATGGAATGGAATGGAATGGAATGGAGTGGAATGGATTGGAATCAACACGAATGGAAAGAATGGATTGTAACGGAATGGAATGGAATGGAAAGGAATGGAATGGAATCAACGTGAATGGAATGGAATGGAATGGAATCAACCCGAATGGAATGGAATGGAATGGATTGGAATGGAATGGAATGGAATGGAATCAACTCTAATGGAATGGAATGGAATGCAATGGAATGGAATGGAATCAACACAAATGGACTGGAATGGAATGGAAAGGAATAGAATCAACCAGAATGGAATGGAATGGAATGGAATGGAATGGAATGGCATGGAATCAACCCGAATGAAATGAAATGGAATGGATTGGAATGGAATGGAATGGAAAGGAATGGAATGGAATCAACCCGAGTGGAATGGAATGGAATGGAATGGAATGGATTGGAATGGAATGGAATGGAATGGAATGGAGGGGAATTGAATCAACCCGAATGGAGTGAAATGGAATGGAATGGAATCAACACGAATGGAATGGAATGGATTGGAATGGAATGGAATGGAATGGAAAGGAATGGAATGGAATCAACCTGAATGGAATGGAATGGAATGGAATCAACCCGAATGGAATGGAATGGATTGGAATGGAATGGAATGGAAGGGAATCAACCCTAATGGAATGGAAGGAATGGAATGGAATGGAATGGAATGGAATGGAGTCAACCCGAATGGAATGGAATGGAATGGAATGGAATGGAATGGAATGGAAACAACACAAATGGACTGGAATGGAATGGAATGGAATAGAATCAACCCGAATGGAATGGAATGGAATGGAATGGAATGGAATGGCATGGAATCAACCCGAATGAAATGGAATGGAATGGATTGGAATGGAATGGAATGGAAAGGAATGGAATGGAATCAACGCGAGTGGAATGGATAGGAATGGAATGGAATGGAATGGATTGGAATGGAATGGAATGGAATGGAATCAACCCCAATGGAATGGAATGGAATGGAATGGAATGGAATGGAGTGGAATCAACCCAAAAGGAATGGAATGGAATGGAATGGAATCAACCAGAATGGAATGGAATGGAATGGAATGGATTGGAAGGGAATCAACATGAATGGAATGGAATGGAATGGAATGGAGTGGAATTGAATCAACCCGAATGGAATAGAATGGAATGGAATGGAATCAACCTAAATGGCATGGAATGGAATGAAATGGAACGGAATGGAATTAACCGGAATGGAATGGAATGGAATGGAATGGAATGGAATCAACCCGAATGGAAAGGAATGGAATGGAATGGAATGGCATGGAATGGAATCAACCCGAATGGCATGGAATGGAATGGAATGGAATGGAATCAACACAAATGGAATGGAATGCAATCAACACGAATGGAATGGAATGGAATGGAATGGAATTTAATGGAATGGAATCAACTGGAAAGGAATGGAATGGAATAAACACGAACGGACTGGAATGGATTGGAATGGACTGCAATGGAATCAACCCGAAAGGAATGGAATGGAATGAAATGTAACGCAATGGAATCAACCGGAATGGAGTGGAATGGAATGACACGGAATGGAATGGAATAGAATCAAACAGAATGGAATGGAAAGGAATGGAATAGAATGGAATCAACCCGAACGCAATGGAAAGGAATGGAATGGAATTGAATGGAATCAACCTGAACGCAATGGAAAAAATGGAATGGAATTGAATGGAATGGAATGGAATGGAATGGAATCAACCCGAATGTAATGGAATGGAATGGATTGGAATCAACGCGAACGGAATGGAATGGAATGGAATGGAATGGAATTGAATCAACCGAAATGGAATGGAATGGAATGGAATGGAATGGAATGGAATGGAATAAACCCGAATTGAATGCAATGGAATAGAATGGAATGGATTGGAATGGAATCAATCAGAATGGAATGGAATGGAATGAAATGGAATGGAATGGAATTAAACGGAATGGAATGGAATGGAAAGGAATGGAATCAAACCAAATGGAATGGAATGGAATGGAATGGAATGGAATAGAATCAAACGGAATGGAATGGAATGGTGTGGAATTGAATGGAATCAAGCCGAATGCAATGGAATGGAATGGAATGGAATGGAATGGAATGGAATGGAATGGAATGGAGTGGAATGGATTGGAATCAACACGAATGGAAAGAATGGATTGGAATGGAATGGAATGGAATGGAAAGGAATGGAATGGAATCAACGTGAATGGAATGGAATGGAATGGAATCAACCCGAATGGAATGGAATGGAATGGATTGGAATGGAATGGAATGGAATGGAATCAACTCTAATGGAATGGAATGGAATGGAATGGAATGGCATGGAATCAACACGAATGAAATGAAATGGAATGGATTGGAATGGAATGGAATGGAAAGGAATGGAATGGAATCAACCCGAGTGGAATGGAATGGAATGGAATGGAATGGATTGGAATGGAATGGAATGGAATGGAATCAACCCCAATGGAATGGAATGGAATGGAATGGAATGGAATGGAATGGAATGGAATCAACCCAAAAGGAATGGAATGGAATGAAATGGAATGGAATGGAATGGAATCAACCCGAACGGAATGGAATGGAGTGGAATGGATTGGAATGGAATCAACCTGAATGGAATGGAATGGAATGGAATGGAATGGAATGGAATGGAGCGGAATTGAATCAACCCGAATGGAGTGAAATGGAATGGAATGTAATCAACACGAATGGAATGGAATGGATTGGAATGGAATGGAATGGAATGGAAAGGAATGGAATGGAATCAACCTGAATGGAATGGAATGGAATGGAATAAACCCGAATGGAATGGAATGGATTGGAATGGAATGGAATGGAAGGGAATCAACCCTAATGGAATGGAAAGGAATGGAATGGAATGGAATGGAATGGAATGGAGTCAACCCGAATGGAATGGAATGGAATGGAATGGAATGGAATGGAATGGAAACAACACAAATGGACTGGAATGGAATGGAATGGAATAGAATCAACCCGAATGGAATGGAATGGAATGGAATGGAATGGCATGGTATGAACCCGAATGAAATGGAATGGAATGGATTGGAATGGAATGGAATGGAAAGGAATGGAATGGAATCAACGCGAGTGGAATGGATAGGAATGGAATGGAATGGAATGGATTGGAATGGAATGGAATGGAATGGAATCAACCCCAATGGAATGGAATGGAATGGAATGGAATGGAATGGAGTGGAATCAACCCAAAAGGAATGGAATGGAATGGAATGGAATGGAATGGAATCAACCAGAATGGAATGGAATGGAATGGAATGGATTGGAAGGGAATCAACATGAATGGAATGGAATGGAATGGAATGGAGTGGAATTGAATCAACCCGAATGGAATAGAATGGAATGGAATGGAATCAACCTAAATGGCATGGAATGGAATGAAATGGAACGGAATGGAATTAACCGGAATGGAATGGAATGGAATGGAATGGAATGGAATCAACCCGAATGGAAAGGAATGGAATGGAATGGAATGGCATGGAATGGAATCAACCTGAATGGCATGGAATGGAATGGAATGGAATGGAATCAACACAAATGGAATGGAATGCAATCAACACGAATGGAATGGAATGGAATGGAATGGAATTTAATGGAATGGAATCAACTGGAAAGGAATGGAATGGAATAAACACGAATGGACTGGAATGGATTGGAATGGACTGCAAGGGAATCAACCCGAAAGGAATGGAATGGAATGAAATGGAACGCAATGGAATCAACCGGAATGGAGTGGAATGGAATGACACGGAATGGAATGGAATAGAATCAAACAGAATGGAATGGAAAGGAATGGAATAGAATGGAATCAACCCGAACGCAATGGAAAGGAATGGAATGGAATTGAATGGAATCAACCTGAACGCAATGGAAAAAATGGAATGGAATGGAATGGAATGGAATGGAATCAACCCGAATGTAATGGAATGGAATGGATTGGAATCAACGCGAACGGAATGGAATGGAACGGAATGGAATGGAATTGAATCAACCGAAATGGAATGGAATGGAATGGAATGGAATGGAATGGAATGGAATAAACCCGAATTGAATGCAATGGAATAGAATGGAATGGATTGGAATGGAATCAATCAGAATGGAATGGAATGGAATGAAATGGAATGGAATGGAATTAACCGGAATGGAATGGAATGGAATGGAATGGAATGGAATGGAGTCAATCCGAATGGAATGCTGTGGAATTGAATGTAATGGAATCAACCCGAATGGAATGGAATGGAATGAAATGGAATGGAATGGAATCAACCCGAATGGAATGGAATAGTATGGAACTGAATCAAACCAAATGGAATGGAATGGAATGGAATGGAATGGAATGGAATAAACACGAATGGAATGGAATGGAATATAATGGAATGGATTGGAATGGAATCAACCGGGATGGAAAGGAATGGAATGGAATGAAATGGAATGGGATGGAAAGGAATGAAATGGAATGGAATGGAATTAACTCGAATGGAATGGAATGGAATCGAATGGAATGGTATAGAATCAACCCGAATGGAATGGAAAGGAATGGAATGGAATGGAATGGAATCAAGGAGCATGCAATGGAATGGAATGCAATGGAATAGACTGCAATGGAATGGAATGGAAGGGAAAGGAATGGAATCAACCCGAATGGAATGGAATGGAATGGAATGGAATGGAATCCACTGGAATGGAATGGAATGAAATGGACTTGATTGGAATGGAATGGAATGTAATGGAATCAACCCGAATGGAATGGAATGGAATGGAATGGAATGGAATCCACTGGAATGGAATGGAATGAAATGGAATTGATTGGAATGGAATGGAATGTAATGGAATCAACCGGAATGGAAAGGAATGGAAAGAAATGGAATCAACTGGAATGGAATGGAATGGAATGGAATGGACTGCAATGGAATCAACCCGAAAGGAATGGAATGGAATGAAATGGAACGCAATGGAATCAACCGGAATGGAGTGGAATGGAATGACACGGAATGGAATGGAATAGAATCAAACAGAATGGAATGGAATGGAATGGAATAGAATGGAATCAACCCGAACGCAATGGAAAGGAATGGAATGGAATTGAATGGAATCAACCTGAACGCAATGGAAAAAATGGAATGGAATGGAATGGAATGGAATGGAATGGAATCAACCCGAATGTAATGGAATGGAATGGATTGGAATCAACCCGAACGGAATGGAATGGAACGGAATGGAATGGAATTGAATCAACCGAAATGGAATGGAATAGAATGGAATGGAATGGAATGGAATAAACCCGAATTGAATGCAATGGAATAGAATGGAATGGATTGGAATGGAATCAATCAGAATGGAATGGAATGGAATGAAATGGAATGGAATGGAATTAACAGGAATGGAATGGAATGGAATGGAATGGAATGGAATGGAATGGAATCAATCCGAATGGAATGGAGTGGAATTGAATGTAATGGAATCAACCCGAATGGAATGGAATGGAATGAAATGGAATGGAATGGAATCAACCCGAATGGAATGGAATGGTATGGAACTGAATCAAACCAAATGGAATGGAATGGAATGGAATGGAATGGAATGGAATGGAATGGAATAAACACGAATGGAATGGAATGGAATATAATGGAATGGATTGGAATGGAATCAACCGGGATGGAAAGGAATGGAATGGAATGAAATGGAATGGGATGGAAAGGAATGAAATGGAATGGAATGGAATTAACTCGAATGGAATGGAATGGAATCGAATGGAATGGTATAGAATCAACCCGAATGGAATTGAAAGGAATGGAATGGAATGGAATGGAATCAAGGTGCATGCAATGGAATGGAATGGAAGGGAACGGAATGGAATCAACCCGAATGGAATGGAATGGAATGGAATGGAATCCACTGGAATGGAATGGAATGAAATGGACTTGATTGGAATGGAATGGAATGTAATGGAATCAACCCGAATGGAATGGAATGGAATGGAATGGAATGGAATCCACTGGAATGGAAGGGAATGAAATGGAATTGATTGGAATGGAATGGAATGTAATGGAATCAACCGGAATGGAATGGAATGGAATGGAATGGAATTGAGTCAACCCGAATGGAATGGAATGGAATGGAATGGAATCAACCCAAATGGCATGGAATGGAATGAAATGGAACGGAATGGAATTAACCGGAATGGAATGGAATGGAACGGAATGGAATGGAATCAACCCGAATGGAATGGAATGGAATGGAATGGAATGGAATGGAATGGAATCAACCCGAATGGAATGGAATGGAATGGAAAGAAATGGAATGGCATGGAATGGAATCAAGCCGAATGGCATGGAATGGAATGGAATGGAATGGAATGGAATCAACACGAATGGAAAGGAATGCAATCAACACGAATGGAATGGAATGGAATGGAATGGAATGGAGTCAACTGGAATGGAATGGAATGGAGTGGAATAAACACGAATGGATTGGAATGGAATGGAATGTACTGCAATGGAATCAACCCGAATGGAATGGAATGGAATGAAATGGAATGCAATGGAATCCACCGGAATGGAGTGGAATGGAATGGAATGGAATGGAAAGGAATGGAATGGAATCAAGCTGAATGGAATGGAATGGAATGGAATCAACCCGAATGGAATGGAATGGATTGGAATGGAATGGAATGGAATGGAATCAACCCTAATGGATTGGAAAGGAATGGAATGGAGTGGAATGGAATGGAATGGAGTCAACCCGAATGGAATGGAATGGAATGGAATGGAATGGAATGGAATGGAAACAACGCAAATGGACTGGAATGGAATGGAATGGAATAGAATCAACCCGAATGGAATGGAATGGAATGGAATGGAATGGAATGGAATGGAATGGAATGGAAAAGAATGGAATGGAATCAACGCGAGTGGAATAGATAGGAATGGAATGGAATGGAATGGATTGGAATGGAATGGAATGGAATGGAATCAACCCCAATGGAATGGAATGGAATGGAATGGAATGGAATGGAATGGAGTGGAATCAACCCAAAAGGAATGGAATGGAATGGAATGGAATGGAATGGAATCAACCAGAATGGAATGGAATGGAATGGAATGGATTGGAAGGGAATCAACATGAATGGAATGGAATGGAATGGAATGGAGTGGAATTGAATCAACCCGAATGGAATAGAATGGAATGGAATGGAATCAACCCAAATGGTATGGAATGGAATGAAATGGAACGGAATGGTATTAACCGGAATGGAATGGAATGGAATGGAATGGAATGGAATGGAATGGAATCAACCCGAATGGAAAGGAATGGAATGGAATGGAATGGCATGGAATGGAATCAACCCGAATGGCATGGGATGGAATGGAATGGAATGGAATGGAATGGAATCAACACAAATGGAATGGAATGCAATCAACACGAATGGAATGGAATGGAATGGAATGGAATTTAATGGAATGGAATCAACTGGAATGGAATGGAATGGAATGGAATAAACACGAATGGACTGGAATGGATTGGAATGGACTGCAATGGAATCAACCCGAAAGGAATGGAATGGAATGAAATGGAACGCAATGGAATCAACCGGAATGGAGTGGAATGGAATGACACAGAATGGAATGGAATAGAATCAAACAGAATGGAATGGAATGGAATGGAATAGAATGGAATCAACCCGAACGCAATGGAAAGGAATGGAATGGAATTGAATGGAATCAACCTGAACGCAATGGAAAAAATGGAATGGAATGGAATGGAATGGAATAGAATGGAATGGAATCAACCCGAATGTAATGGAATGGAATGGATTGGAATCAACGCGAACGGAATGGAATGGAACGGAATGGAATGGAATTGAATCAACCGAAATGGAATGGAATGGAATTAAATGGAATGGAATGGAATAAACACGAATGGAATGGAATGCAATATAATGGAATGGATTGGAATGGAATCAACCGGGATGGAAAGAAATGGAATGGAATGAAATGGAATGGGAAGGAAAGGAATGAAATGGAATGGAATGGAATTAACTCGAATGGAATGCAATGGAATCGAATGGAATGGTATAGAATCAACCCGAATGGAATGGAAAGGAATGGAATGGAATGGAATGGAATCAGGGAGCATGCAATGGAATGGAATGGAATGGAATAGACTGCAATGGAATGGAATGGAAGGGAACGGAATGGAATCAACCCGAATGGAATGGAATGGAATGGAATGGAATGGAATCCACTGGAATGGAATGGAATGAAATGGACTTGATTGGAATGGAATGGAATGTAATGGAATCAACCCGAATGGAATGGAATGGAATGGAATGGAATCAACTGGAATGGAATGGAATGGAATGGAATGGACTGCAATGGAATCAACCCGAATGGAATGGAATGGAATGAAATGGAACGGAATGGAATCAACCGGAATGGAGTTAAATGGAATGGAATGCAATGGAATCGAATAGAATCAAACAGAACAGAATGCAATGGAGTGGAATAGAATGGAATCAACCAGAATGCAATGGAATGTAATGGAATGGAATGGAACGGAATGGATTGGAATGGAACGGAATCAACCCGAATGGAATGGAATTGAATGGATTGGAATGGAATGGAAAGGTATGGAATAGAATCAACCCGACAGGAATGGAATGGAATGGAATGGAATCAACCCGAATGCAATGGAATGGAATGGAATGGAATGGAATGCAACGGAATGGAATGGAATGGAATCAACTGGAATGTAATGTAATGGAATGGAATGGGTTGGAATGGAATCAACTGGAATGTAATGTAATGTAATGGAATGGAATGGAATGGAATGGAACGGAATCAACCCGAATGGAATGGAATGGAATGGAATGGAATGGAATGCAATCAACCCGAATGGAATGGAATGGAATGGAATGGAATGAAATCAACCCGAAAGGAAAGGAATGGAATGAAATGGAATGGAATGGAATGGAATGTCAGGTTATGGAATCAACCCGAGTGGTATGGAATGAAATGGAATGGAATGGAATGGAATGGAATGGAATGCCATCAACCCGAATGGAATGGAATGGAATGAAATGGAAAGGAATGGAATGGAATGGAATGGAATGGAATGGAAAGGAATCAACCCGAATGGAATGGAATGGAATGGAATGGAATGGAATGGAATGGAATGGCATAGAATGGAATCAACCCGAATGGTATGGAATGGAATGGAATGGAATGGAATGGAATGGAATGGAATCAATCGGAATGGAATGGAATGGAATGGAATGGAATCAACCCGAATGGAATGGAATGGAATGGAATGGAATCAACACGAATGGAATGGAAAGGAATGGAATGGAATGGAATGGAATGGAATGGAATGGAATGGAATGGAATCACCACGAATGGAATGGAATGGAATGGAATGGAATGGAATGGAATGGAAACAACACAAACGGACTGGAATGGAATGGATGGAATAGAATCAACCCGAATGGAATGGAATGGAATGGAATGGAATGGAATGGAATGGCATGGAATCAACCCGAATGAAATGGAATGGAATGGATTGGAATGGAATGGAATGGAAAGGAATGGAATGGAATCAACCCGAGTGGAATGGAAAGGAATGGAATGGAATGGAATGGATTGGAATGGAATGGAATGGAATGAAATCACCCCAATGGAATGGAATGGAATGGAATTGAATGGAATGGAATGGAATCAACCCAAATGGAATGGAATGGAATGGAATGGAATGGAATGGAATGGAATGGTATGGAATGGAATCAACCAGAATGGAATGGAATGGAATGGAATGGATTGGACGGGAATCAACATGAATGGAATGGAACGGAATGGAATGGAGTGGAATTGAATCAACCCGAATGGAATGGAATGGAATGGAATGGAATCAACCCAAATGGCATGGAATGGAATGAAATGGAATGGAATGGAATTAACCGGAATGGAATGGAATGGAATGGAATGGAATCAACCAGAATGCAATGGAATGTAATGGAATGGAATGGAACGGAATGGATTGGAATGCAACGGAATCAACCCGAATGGAATGGAATTGAATGGATTGGAATGGAATGGAATGGTATGGAATAGAATCAACCCGAATGGAATGGAATGGAATGGAATGGAATGGAATCAACCAGAATGCAATGGAATGGAATGGAATTGAATCAACGAGAATGCAATGGAATGGAATGGAATGGAATGGAATGCAATGCAATGGAATGGAAAGGAATGGAATCAACCAGAATGTAATGGAATGGAATGGAATGGAATTGCATGGAATCAACTGGAATGTAATGTAATGGACTGGACTGGAATGGAATGGAATGCAACGGAATCAAACCGGATGGAATGGAATTGAATGTAATGGAATGCAATCAACACGAATGGAATGGAATGGAATGGAATCAAACCGAATGGAATGCAATGGAATGAAATGGAATGGAATTGAATCAACTGGAATGGAATAGAATGGAATCGAATGCATTGGAATGGAATGGAATGGAACGGAATGCAATCAACCCGAATGGAATGGAATGAAATGGAATGGAATGGAATGAAATCAACCCGAAAGGAAAGGAATGGAATGAAATGGAATGGAATGGAATGGAATGGAATGGAATGCAATCAACACGAATGGAATGCAATGGAATGAAATGGAATGGAATGGAATCAACTGAAATGGAATGGAATGGAATCGAATGGATTTGAATGGAATGGAATGGAATGCAATCAACCCGAATGGAATGGAATGGAATGGAATGGAATGGAATGGAATCAACCCCAATGGAATGGAATGGAATGAAATGGAATGGAATGGAATGAAATGGAATGGAATGGAATGAAATGGAATGGAATGGAATGGAATGGCAGGTTATGGAATCAACCCGAGTGGTATGGAATGGAATGGTATGGAATGGAATGGAATGGAATCAACCCGAATGGAATGGAATGGAATGAAATGGAATGGAAGCGAATGGAATGGAATGGAAAGGAATCAACCCGAATGGAATGGAATGGAATGGAATGGAATGGAATGGAATGGAATGGAATGGAATGGAATGGCATAGAATGGAATCAACCCGAACGGTATGGAAAGTAATGGAATGGAATGGAATGGAATGGAATCAATCGGAATGGAATGGAATGGAATGGAATGGAATGGAATGGAATGGAATCAACCCGAATGAAATGGAATGGAATGGATTGGAATGGAATGGAATGGAATCAACACGAATGGAATGGAATGGAATGGAATGGAATGGAATGGAATGGAATGGAGTGGAATGGAATCAAGGCGAATGCAATGGAATGGAATGGATTGGAATGGGATGGAATGGAAAGGAATGGAATGGAATCAACCTGAGTGGAATGGAATGGCATGGAATGGAATGGAATGGAATCAACCCGAATGGAATGGAATGGAATGGAATGGAATGGAATGGAATGGAATCCACTGGAATGAAATGGAATTGATTGGAATGCAATGGAATGTAATGGAATCAACTGGAAAGGAATGGAATGGAATGGAATGGAATGGAATCAACTGGAATGGAATGGAATGGAATGGAATGGACTGCAATGGAATCAACCCGAATGGAATGGAATGGAATGAAATGGAACGGAATGGAATCAACCGGAATGGAGTTAAATGTAATGGAATGCAATGGAATGGAATAGAATCAAACAGAACAGAATGGAATGGAGTGGAATAGAATGGAATCAACCAGAATGCAATGGAATGGAATGGAATGGAATGGAACGGAATGGATTGGAATGGAACGGAATCAACCAGAATGGAATGGAATTCAATGGATTGGAATGGAATGGAATGGTATGGAATAGAATCAACCCGAAAGGAATGGAATGGAATGGAATGGAATCAACCAGAATGCAGTGGAATGGAATGCAATGGAATGGAATGCAATGCAATGGAATGGAAAGGAATGGAATCAACCAGAATGTAATGGAATGGAATGGAATGGAATTGAATGGAATCAACTGGAATGTAATGTAATGGACTGGAATGGAATGGAATGGAATGGCACGGAATCAACCCGGATGGAATGGAATTGAATGGAATGGAATGCAATCAACACGAATTTAATGGAATGGAATGGAATCAAACCGAATGGAATGCAATGGAATGAAATGGAATGGAATTGAATCAACTGGAATGGAATAGAATGGAATCGAATGCATTGGAATGGAATGGAATGGAACGGAATGCAATCAACCCGAATGGAATGGAATGGAATGGAATGGAATGGAATGGAATGAAATCAACCCGAAAGGAAAGGAATGGAATGAAATGGAATGGAATGGAATGGAAAGGAATCAACACGAATGGAATGCAATGGAATGAAATGGAATGGAATGGAATCAACGGAAATGGAATGGAATGGAATCGAATGGATTTCAATGGAATGGAATGGAATTGAATGCAATCAACCCGAATGGAATGGAATGGAATGGAATGGAATGGAATGGAATGGAATCAACCCCAATGGAATGGAATGGAATGGAATGGAATGGAATGGACTGGAATGGAATGAAATGGAATGGAATGGAATGAAATGGAATGGAATGGAATGGAATGGAATGAAATGGAATGGAATGGAATGGAATGGGAGGTTATGGAATCAACCAGAGTGGTATGGAATTGAATGGAATGGAATGGAATGGAATCAACCCGAATGGAATGGAATGGAATGAAATGGAATGGAAGCAAATGGAATGGAATGGAAAGGAATCAACCCGAATGGAAGGGAATGGAATGGAATGGAATGGAATGGCATAGAATGGAATCAACCCGAATGGTATGGAAAGGAATGGAATGGAATGGAATGGAATGGAATCAATCGGAATGGAATGGAATGGAATGGAATGGAATGGAATGGAATCAACCCGAATGAAATGGATTGGAATGGATTGGAATGGAATGGGATGGAATCAACACGAATGGAATGGAATGGAATGGAATGGAATGGAATGGAATGGAATCAAGGCGAATGCAATGGAATGGAATGGAATGGAGTGGAATGGCATAGAATGGAATCAACCCGAATGGTATGGAAAGGAATGGAATGGAAAGGAATGGAATGGAATCAACCCGAGTGGAATGGAATGGCATGGAATGGAATGGAATGGAATCAACCCGAATGGAATGGAATGGAATGGAATGGAATGGAATGGAATGGAATGGAATGGAATGAAATGGAATTGATTGCAATGCAATGGAATGTAATGGAATCAACTGGGAAGGAATGGAATGGAATGGAATGGAGTGGAATCAACTGGAATGGAATGGAATGGAATGGAATGGACTGCAATGGAATCAACCCGAATGGAATGGAATGGAATGAAATTGAACGGAATGGAATCTACCGGAATGGAGTTAAATGGAATGGAATGCAATGGAATGGAATAGAATAAAACAGAACAGAATGGAATGGAGTGGAATAGAATGGAATCAACCAGAATGCTATGGAATGTAATGGAATGGAATGGAACGGAATGGATTGGAATGGAACGGAATCAACCCGAATGGAATGGAATTGAATGGATTGGAATGGAATGGAATGGTATGGAATAGAATCAACCCGAATGGAATGGAATGGAATGGAATGGAATGGAATCAACCCGAATGCAATGGAATGGAATGGAATGGAATGGAATGCAACGGAATGGAATGGAATGGAATGGAATCAACGGGAATGTAATGTAATGGAATGGAATGGATTGGAATGGAATCAACTGGAATGTAATGTTATGTAATGGAATGGAATGGAATGGAATGGAACGGAATCAACCCGAATGGAATGGAATGGAATGGAATGGAATGCAATGCAATCAACCCGAATGGAATGGAATGGAATGGAATGGAATGAAATCAACCCGAAAGCAAAGGAATGGAATGAAATGGAATGGAATGGAATGGAATGTCAGGTTATGGAATCAACCCGAGTGGTATGGAATGAAATGGAATGGAATGGAATGGAATGGAATGGAATGCCATCAACCCGAATGGAATGGAATGGAATGAAATGGAAAGGAATGGAATGGAATGGAATGGAATGGAATGGAATCAACCTGAATGGAACGGAATGGAATGCAATCAACCCGAATGGAATGGAATGGATTGGAATGGAATGGAATGGAATGGAAAGGAATGGAATGGAATCAACCTGAATGGATTGGAGTGGAATGGAATCAACCCGAATGGAATGGAATGGATTGGAATGGAATGGAATGGAATGGAATCAACCCTAATAGAATGGAAAGGAATGGAATGGAATGGAATGGAATGGAACGGAGTCATCCCGAATGGAATGGAATGGAATGGAATGGAATAGAATGGAATGGAATGGAATGGAAACAACACAAATGGACTGGAATGGAATGGAATGGAATAGAATCAACCCGAATGGAATGGAATGGAATGGAATGGAATGGAATGGCATGGAATCAACCCGAATGAAATGGAATGGAATGGATTGGAATGGAATGGAATGGAAAGGAATGGAATGGAATCAACGCGAGTGGAATGGATAGGAATGGAATGGAATGGAATGGATTGGAATGGAATGGAATGGAATGGAATCAACCCCAATGGAATGGAATGGAATGGAATGGAATGGAATGGAGTGGAATCAACCCAAAAGGAATGGAATGGAATGGAATGGAATGGAATGGAATCAACCAGAATGGAATGGAATGGAATGGAATGGATTGGAATGGAATCAACATGAATGGAATGGAATGGAATGGAATGGAGTGGAATTGAATCAACCCGAATGGAATAGAATGGAATGGAATGGAATCAACCCAAATGGCATGGAATGGAATGAAATGGAACGGAATGGAATTAACCGGAATGGAATGGAATGGAACGGAATGGAATGGAATGGAATGGAATGGAATCAACCCGAATGGAAAGGAAGGGAATGGAATGGAATGGCATGGAATGGAATCAACCCGAATGGCATGGAATGGAATGGAATGGAATGGAATGGTATCAACACAAATGGAATGGAATGCAATCAACACGAATGGAATGGAATGGAATGGAATGGAATGGAATGGAATGGAATGGAATGGAATCAACTGGAATGGAATGGAATGGAATGGAATAAACACGAATGCACTGGAATGGATTGGAATGGACTGCAATGGAATCAACCCGAAAGGAATGGAATGCAATGAAATGGAACGCAATGGAATCAACCGGAATGGAGTGGAATGGAATGACACGGAATGGAATGGAATAGAATCAAACAGAATGGAATGTAATGGAATGGAATAGAATGGAATCAACCCGAACGCAATGGAAAGGAATGGAATGGAATTGAATGGAATCAACCTGAACGCAATGGAAAAAATGGAATGGAATGGAATGGAATGGAATGGAATGGAATCAACCCGAATGTAATGGAATGGAATGGATTGGAATCAACCCGAACGGAATGGAATGGAACGGAATGGAATGGAATTGAATCAACCGAAATGGAATGGAATGGAATGGAATGGAATGGAATGGAATAAACCCGAATTGAATGCAATGGAATAGAATGGAATGGATTGGAATGGAATCAATCAGAATGGAATGGAATGGAATGAAATGGAATGGAATGGAATTAACAGGAATGGAATGGAATGGAATGGAATGGAATGGAATGGAATGGAATGGAATCAATCCGAATGGAATGGAGTGGAATTGAATGTAATGGAATCAATCCGAATGGAATGGAATGGAATGAAATGGAATGGAATGGAATCAACACGAATGGAATGGAATGGTATGGAACTGAATCAACCCAAATGGAATGGAATGGAATGGAATGGAATAAACACGAATGGAATGGAATGGAATATAATGGAATGGATTGGAATGGAATCAACCGGGATGGAAAGGAATGGAATGGAATGAAATGGAATGGGATGGAAAGGAATGTAATGGAATGGAATGGAATTAACTCGAATGGAATGGAATGGAATCGAATGGAATGGTATAGAATCAACCCGAATGGAATGGAAAGGAATGGAATGGAATGGAATGGAATCAAGGAGCATGCAATGGAATGGAATGGAATGGAATAGACTGCAATGGAATGGAATGGAAGGGAACGGAATGGAATCAACCCGAATGGAATGGAATGGAATGGAATGGAATGGAATCCACTGGAATGGAATGGAATGAAATGGACTTGATTGGAATGGAATGGAATGTAATGGAATCAACCTTAATGGAATGGAATGGAATGGAATGGAATCCACTGGAATGGAAGGGAATGAAATGGAATTGATTGGAATGGAATGGAATGGAATGGAATCAACTGGAATGGAAGGGAATGGAATGGAATGGACTGCAAGGTAATCAACCCGAATGGAATGGAATGGAATGAAATGGAACGGAATGGAATCAACCGGAATGGAGTTAAATGGAATGGAATGCAATGGAATGGAATAGAATCAAACAGAACAGAATGGAATGGAGTGGTATAGAATGGAATCAACCAGAATGCAATGGAATGTAATGGAATGGAATGGAACGGAATGGATTGGAATGGAACGGAATCAACCCGAATGGAATGGAATGGAATGGAATAGAATGGAATGGAATGGTATGGAATAGAATCAACCCGAATGGAATGGAATGGAATGGAATGGAATGGAATGGAATGGAATCAACCCGAATGCAATGGAATGGAATGGAATAGAATGGAATGCAACGGAATGGAATGGAATAGAATGGAATCAACTGAAATGTAATGTAATGGAATGGAATGGATTGGAATGGAATCAACTGGAATGTAATGTAATGTAATGGAATGGAATGGAATGGAATGGAATGACACGGAATCAACCCGAATAGAATGGAATGGAATGGAATGGAATGCAATCAACCCGAATGTAATGGAATGGAATGGAATGGAATGAAATCAACCCGAAAGGAAAGGAATGGAATGAAATGGAATGGAATGGAATGGAATGTCAGGTTATGGAATCAACCCGAGTGGTATGGAATGAAATGGAATGGAATGGAATGGAATGGAATGCCATCAACACGAATGGAATGGAATGGAATGAAATGGAAAGGAATGGAATGGAATGGAATGGAATGGAATGGAATGGAATGGAAAGGAATCAACCCGAATGGAATGGAATGGAATGGAATGGAATGGAATGGAATGGAATGGAATCAACACAAATGGACTGGAATGGAATGGAATGGAATAGAATCAACCCGAATGGAATGGAATAGAATGGAATGGCATGGAATCAACACGAATGAAATGGAATGGAATGGATTGGAATGGAATGGAATGGAAAGGAATGGAATTGAAACAACCCGAGGGGAATGGAATGGAATGGAATGGAATGGAATGGATTGGAATGGAATGGAATGGAATGGAATCAACGATAATGGAATGGAATGGAATGGAATGGAATGGAATGGAATCAATCCAAAAGGAATGGAATGGAATGAAATGGAATGGAATGGAATGGAATGGAATGGAATGGAATGGAATGGAATGGAATGGAATGGAATCAACCCGAATGGAATGGAATGGAATGGAATGGATTGGAATGGAAACAACCTGAATGGAATGTAATGGAATGGAATGGAAAGGAGTGGAATTGAATCAACCCGAATGGAATGGAATGGAATGGAATGGAATCAACCCAAATGGCATGGAATGGAATGAAATGGAACGGAATGGAATTAACCGGAATGGAATGGAATGGAATGGAACGGAATGGAATGGAATCAACCCGAATGGAATGGAATAGAATGGAATGGAATGGAATGGAATGGAATCAACCCGAATGGAATGGAATGGAATGGAAAGAAATGGAATGGCATGGAATGGAATCAAGCCGAATGGCATGGAATGGAATGGAATGGAATGGAATGGAATGGAATGGAATGGAATGGAATGGAATCAACACGAATGGAAAGGAATGCAATCAACACGAATGGAATGGAATGGAATGGAATGGAATGGAGTCAACTGGAATGGAATGGAATGGAGTGGAATAAACACGAATGGATTGGAATGGAATGGAATGTACTGCAATGGAATCAACCCGAATGGAATGGAATGGAATGAAATGTAATGCAATGGAATCCACCGGAATGGAGTGGAATGGAATGACACGGAATGGAATGGAATAGAATCAAATCGACTGAAATGGAATGGAATGGAATAGAATGGAATCAACCCGAACGCAATGGAAAGGAATGGAATGGAATTGAATGGAATCAACCCGAACGCTATGGAAAAAATGGAATGGAATGGAATGCAATGGAATGGAATGGAATGGATTGGAATTGAATTGAATGCAATCAACCCGAAAGAATGGAATGGAATGGAATGGATTGGAATCAACCCGAATGGAATGGAATGGAATGGAATGGAATGGAATGGAATCAACCCGAATGCAATGGAATGGAATGGAATGGAAAGGAATGGAATCAAACCAAATGGAATGGAATGGAATGGAATGGAATAGAATCAAACGGAATGGAATGGAATGGAGTGGAATAGAATGGAATCAACCCGAATGAAATGGAATGGAATGGAATGGAATGGAATGGAATGGAATGGAGTGGAATGGAATGGAATCAACACGAATGGAAAGAATGGATTGGAATGGAATGGAATGGAATGGAAAGGAATGGAATGGAATCAACCTGAATGGAATGGAATGGAAGGGAATCAACACGAATGGAATGGAATGGAATGGAATGGAATGGAATCAACTCTAATGGAATTGAATGGAATGGAATGGAATGCAATCAACACAAATGGACTGGAATGGAATGGAAAGGAATAGAATCAACACGAAGGGAATGGAATGGAATGGAATGGCATGGAATCAACCCGAATTAAATGAAATGGAATGGAGTGGAATGGAATGGAATGGAAAGGAATGGAATGGAATCAACCCGAGTGGAATGGAATGGAATGGAATGGAATGGAATGGAATGGAATGGAATGGAATGGAATGGAATGGATTGGAATGGAATGGAATGGAATGTAATCAACCCCAATGGAATGGAATGGAATGGAATGGAATGGAATGGAATGGAATGGAATCAACCCAAAAGGAATGGAATGGAATGAAATGGAATGGAATGGAATGGAATCATCCCGAATGGAATGGAATGGAGTGGAATGGATTGGAATGGAATCAACCTGAAAGAATGGAATGGAATGGAATGGAATGGAATGGGGGGGAATTGAATCAACCCGAATGGAGTGAAATGGAATGGAATGGAATCAACACGAATGGAATGGAATGGATTGGAATGGAATGGAATTGAATGGAAAGGAATGGAATGGAATCAACCTGAATGGAATGGAATGGAATGGAATCAACCCGAATGGAATGGAATGGAATGGATTGGAATGGAATGGAATGGAATGGAATCAACCCTAATGGAATGGAATGGAATGGAATGGAATGGAATGGAATGGAATGGAATGGAAACAACACAAATGGATTGGAATGGAATGGAATGGAATAGAATCAACCCGAATGGAATGGAATGGAATGGAAAGGAATGGCATGGAATCAACCCGAATGAAATGGAATGGAATGGATTGGAATGGAATGGAATGTAAAGGAATGGAATCAACCCGAATGGAATGGAATGGAAGGGAAAGGAATGGAATGGAATCAACCTGAATGAAATGGAACGGATTGGAATGGAATCAACCTGAATGTAATGGAATGGAATGGAGTGGAATAGGATGGATTCAACGCGAATGGAATGGAACGGAATGGAATGGATTGGAATGGAAAGGAATGGAATGGAATCAACCCGAATTGAATGGAATGGAATGGAATGGAAAGGAATGGAATCAAACCAAATGGAATGGAATGGAATGGAATGGAATAGAATCAAACGGAATGGAATGGAATGGTGTGGAATAGAATGGAATCAAGCCGAATGCAATGGAATGGAATGGAATGGAATGGAATGGAATGGAATGGAATGGAGTGGAATGGATTGGAATCAACACGAATGGAAAGAATGGATTGTAACGGAATGGAATGGAATGGAAAGGAATGGAATGGAATCAACGTGAATGGAATGGAATGGAATGGAATCAACCCGAATGGAATGGAATGGAATGGATTGGAATGGAATGGAATGGAATGGAATCAACTCTAATGGAATGGAATGGAATGGAATGGAATGGAATGGAATGGAATCAACACAAATGGACTGGAATGGAATGGAAAGGAATAGAATCAACCAGAATGGAATGGAATGGAATGGAATGGAATGGCATGGAATCAACCCGAATGAAATGAAATGGAATGGATTGGAATGGAATGGAATGGAAAGGAATGGAATGGAATCAACCCGAGTGGAATGGAATGGAATGGAATGGAATGGATTGGAATGGAATGGAATGGAATGGAATCAACCCCAATGGAATGGAATGGAATGGAATGGAATGGAATGGAATGGAATGGAATCAACCCAAAAGGAATGGAATGGAATGAAATGGAATGGAATGGAATGGAATCAACCCGAACGGAATGGAATGGAGTGGAATGGATTGGAATGGAATCAACCTGAATGGAATGGAATGGAATGGAATGGAATGGAATGGAATGGAATGGAATGGAATGGAGGGGAATTGAATCAACCCGAATGGAGTGAAATGGAATGGAATGGAATCAACACGAATGGAATGGAATGGATTGGAATGGAATGGAATGGAATGGAAAGGAATGGAATGGAATCAACCTGAATGGAATGGAATGGAATGGAATCAACCCGAATGGAATGGAATGGATTGGAATGGAATGGAATGGAAGGGAATCAACCCTAATGGAATGGAAAGGAATGGAATGGAATGGAATGGAATGGAATGGAGTCAACCCGAATGGAATGGAATGGAATGGAATGGAATGGAATGGAATGGAAACAACACAAATGGACTGGAATGGAATGGAATGGAATAGAATCAACACGAATGGAATGGAATGGAATGGAATGGCATGGAATCAACCCGAATGAAATGGAATGGAATGGATTGGAATGGAATGGAATGGAAAGGAATGGAATGGAATCAACGCGAGTGGAATGGATAGGAATGGAATGGAATGGAATGGATTGGAATGGAATGGAATGGAATGGAATCAACCCCAATGGAATGGAATGGAATGGAATGGAATGGAATGGAGTGGAATCAACCCAAAAGGAATGGAATGGAATGGAATGGAATCAACCAGAATGGAATGGAATGGAATGGAATGGATTGGAAGGGAATCAACATGAATGGAATGGAATGGAATGGAATGGAGTGGAATTGAATCAACCCGAATGGAATAGAATGGAATGGAATGGAATCAACCTAAATGGCATGGAATGGAATGAAATGGAACGGAATGGAATTAACCGGAATGGAATGGAATGGAATGGAATGGAATGGAATCAACCCGAATGGAAAGGAATGGAATGGAATGGAATGGCATGGAATGGAATCAACCCGAATGGCATGGAATGGAATGGAATGGAATGGAATCAACACAAATGGAATGGAATGCAATCAACACGAATGGAATGGAATGGAATGGAATGGAATTTAATGGAATGGAATCAACTGGAAAGGAATGGAATGGAATAAACACGAACGGACTGGAATGGATTGGAATGGACTGCAATGGAATCAACCCGAAAGGAATGGAATGGAATGAAATGTAACGCAATGGAATCAACCGGAATGGAGTGGAATGGAATGACACGGAATGGAATGGAATAGAATCAAACAGAATGGAATGGAAAGGAATGGAATAGAATGGAATCAACCCGAACGCAATGGAAAGGAATGGAATGGAATTGAATGGAATCAACCTGAACGCAATGGAAAAAATGGAATGGAATGGAATGGAATGGAATGGAATCAACCCGAATGTAATGGAATGGAATGGATTGGAATCAACGCGAACGGAATGGAATGGAACGGAATGGAATGGAATTGAATCAACCGAAATGGAATGGAATGGAATGGAATGGAATGGAATGGAATGGAATAAACACGAATTGAATGCAATGGAATAGAATGGAATGGATTGGAATGGAATCAATCAGAATGGAATGGAATGGAATGAAATGGAATGGAATGGAATTAACCGGAATGGAATGGAATGGAAAGGAATGGAATCAAACCAAATGGAATGGAATGGAATGGAATGGAATAGAATCAAACGGAATGGAATGGAATGGTGTGGAATAGAATGGAATCAAGCCGAATGCAATGGAATGGAATGGAATGGAATGGAATGGAATGGAATGGAATGGAGTGGAATGGATTGGAATCAACACGAATGGAAAGAATGGATTGGAATGGAATGGAATGGAATGGAAAGGAATGGAATGGAATCAACGTGAATGGAATGGAATGGAATGGAATGGAATCAACCCGAATGGAATGGAATGGAATGGACTGGAATGGAATGGAATGGAATGGAATCAACTCTAATGGAATGGAATGGAATGGAATGGAATGGAATGGAATGGAATCAACACAAATGGACTGGAATGGAATGGAAAGGAATAGAATCAACCCGAATGGAATGGAATGGAATGGAATGGAATGGAATGGCATGGAATCAACCCGAATGAAATGAAATGGAATGGATTGGAATGGAATGGAATGGAAAGGAATGGAATGGAATCAACCCGAGTGGAATGGAATGGAATGGAATGGAATGGATTGGAATGGAATGGAATGGAATGGAATCAACCCCAATGGAATGGAATGGAATGGAATGGAATGGAATGGAATGGAATCAACCCAAAAGGAATGGAATGGAATGAAATGGAATGGAATGGAATGGAATCAACCCGAACGGAATGGAATGGAGTGGAATGGATTGGAATGGAATCAACCTGAATGGAATGGAATGGAATGGAATGGAATGGAATGGAATGGAATGGAATGGAGAGGAATTGAATCAACCCGAATGGAGTGAAATGGAATGGAATGGAATCAACACGAATGGAATGGAATGGATTGGAATGGAATGGAATGGAATGGAAAGGAATGGAATGGAATCAACCTGAATGGAATGGAATGGAATGGAATAAACCCGAATGGAATGGAATGGATTGGAATGGAATGGAATGGAAGGGAATCAACCCTAATGGAATGGAAAGGAATGGAATGGAATGGAATGGAATGGAATGGAATGGAGTCAACCCGAATGGAATGGAATGGAATGGAATGGAATGGAATGGAATGGAATGGAAACAACACAAATGGACTGGAATGGAATGGAATGGAATAGAATCAACCCGAATGGAATGGAATGGAATGGAATGGAATGGCATGGTATCAACCCGAATGAAATGGAATGGAATGGATTGGAATGGAATGGAATGGAAAGGAATGGAATGGAATCAACGCGAGTGGAATGGATAGGAATGGAATGGAATGGAATGGATTGGAATGGAATGGAATGGAATCAACCCCAATGGAATGGAATGGAATGGAATGGAATGGAATGGAGTGGAATCAACCCAAAAGGAATGGAATGGAATGGAATGGAATGGAATGGAATCAACCAGAATGGAATGGAATGGAATGGAATGGATTGGAAGGGAATCAACATGAATGGAATGGAATGGAATGGAATGGAGTGGAATTGAATCAACCCGAATGGAATAGAATGGAATGGAATGGAATCAACCTAAATGGCATGGAATGGAATGAAATGGAACGGAATGGAATTAACCGGAATGGAATGGAATGGAATGGAATGGAATGGAATCAACCCGAATGGAAAGGAATGGAATGGAATGGAATGGCATGGAATGGAATCAACCTGAATGGCATGGAATGGAATGGAATGGAATGGAATCAACACAAATGGAATGGAATGCAATCAACACGAATGGAATGGAATGGAATGGAATGGAATTTAATGGAATGGAATCAACTGGAAAGGAATGGAATGGAATAAACACGAATGGACTGGAATGGATTGGAATGGACTGCAAGGGAATCAACCCGAAAGGAATGGAATGGAATGAAATGGAACGCAATGGAATCAACCGGAATGGAGTGGAATGGAATGACACGGAATGGAATGGAATAGAATCAAACAGAATGGAATGGAAAGGAATGGAATCAACCCGAATGTAATGGAATGGAATGGATTGGAATCAACGCGAACGGAATGGAATGGAACGGAATGGAATGGAATTGAATCAACCGAAATGGAATGGAATGGAATGGAATGGAATGGAATAAACCCGAATTGAATGCAATGGAATAGAATGGAATGGATTGGAATGGAATCAATCAGAATGGAATGGAATGGAATGAAATGGAATGGAATGGAATTAACCGGAATGGAATGGAATGGAATGGAATGGAATGGAATGGAATCAATCCGAATGGAATGCTGTGGAATTGAATGTAATGGAATCAACCCGAATGGAATGGAATGGAATGAAATGGAATGGAATGGAATCAACCCGAATGGAATGGAATAGTATGGAACTGAATCAAACCAAATGGAATGGAATGGAATGGAATGGAATGGAATGGAATGGAATAAACACGAATGGAATGGAATGGAATATAATGGAATGGATTGGAATGGAATCAACCGGGATGGAAAGGAATGGAATGGAATGAAATGGAATGGGATGGAAAGGAATGAAATGGAATGGAATGGAATTAACTCGAATGGAATGGAATGGAATCGAATGGAATGGTATAGAATCAACCCGAATGGAATGGAAAGGAATGGAATGGAATGGAATGGAATCAAGGAGCATGCAATGGAATGGAATGGAATGGAATAGACTGCAATGGAATGGAATGGAAGGGAACGGAATGGAATCAACCCGAATGGAATGGAATGGAATGGAATGGAATGGAATCCACTGGAATGGAATGGAATGAAATGGACTTGATTGGAATGGAATGGAATGTAATGGAATCAACCCGAATGGAATGGAATGGAATGGAATGGAATGGAATCCACTGGAATGGAATGGAATGAAATGGAATTGATTGGAATGGAATGGAATGTAATGGAATCAACCGGAATGGAAAGGAATGGAAAGAAATGGAATCAACTGGAATGGAATGGAATGGAATGGAATGGACTGCAATGGAATCAACCCGAAAGGAATGGAATGGAATGAAATGGAACGCAATGGAATCAACCGGAATGGAGTGGAATGGAATGACACGGAATGGAATGGAATAGAATCAAACAGAATGGAATGGAATGGAATGGAATAGAATGGAATCAACCCGAACGCAATGGAAAGGAATGGAATGGAATTGAATGGAATCAACCTGAACGCAATGGAAAAAATGGAATGGAATGGAATGGAATGGAATGGAATGGAATCAACCCGAATGTAATGGAATGGAATGGATTGGAATCAACCCGAACGGAATGGAATGGAACGGAATGGAATGGAATTGAATCAACCGAAATGGAATGGAATAGAATGGAATGGAATGGAATGGAATAAACCCGAATTGAATGCAATGGAATAGAATGGAATGGATTGGAATGGAATCAATCAGAATGGAATGGAATGGAATGAAATGGAATGGAATGGAATTAACAGGAATGGAATGGAATGGAATGGAATGGAATGGAATCAATCCGAATGGAATGGAGTGGAATTGAATGTAATGGAATCAACCCGAATGGAATGGAATGGAATGAAATGGAATGGAATGGAATCAACCCGAATGGAATGGAATGGTATGGAACTGAATCAAACCAAATGGAATGGAATGGAATGGAATGGAATGGAATGGAATGGAATAAACACGAATGGAATGGAATGGAATATAATGGAATGGATGGGAATGGAATCAACCGGGATGGAAAGGAATGGAATGGAATGAAATGGAATGGGATGGAAAGGAATGAAATGGAATGGAATGGAATTAACTCGAATGGAATGGAATGGAATCGAATGGAATGGTATAGAATCAACCCGAATGGAATTGAAAGGAATGGAATGGAATGGAATGGAATCAAGGTGCATGCAATGGAATGGAATGGAATGGAACGGAATCAACCCGAATGGAATGGAATTGAATGGATTGGAATGGAATGGAATGGTATGGAATAGAATCAACCAGAATGGAATGGAATGGAATGGAATGGAATGGAATCAACCCGAATGCAATGGAATGGAATGGAATGGAATGGAATGGAATGCAACGGAATGGAATGGAATGGAATGGAATCAACGGGAATGTAATGTAATGGAATGGAATGGATTGGAATGGAATCAACTGGAATGTAATGTTATGTAATGGAATGGAATGGAATGGAATGGAACGGAATCAACCCGAATGGAATGGAATGGAATGGAATGGAATGCAATGCAATCAACCCGAATGGAATGGAATGGAATGGAATGGAATGGAATGAAATCAACCCGAAAGGAAAGGAATGGAATGAAATGGAATGGAATGGAATGGAATGTCAGGTTATGGAATCAACCCGAGTGGTATGGAATGAAATGGAATGGAATGGAATGAAATGGAATGGAATGCCATCAACCCGAATGGAATGGAATGGAATGAAATGGAAAGGAATGGAATGGAATGGAATGGAATGGAATGGAATGGAATGGAATCAACCTGAATGGAATGGAATGGAATGCAATCAACCCGAATGGAATGGAATGGATTGGAATGGAATGGAATGGAATGGAAAGGAATGGAATGGAATCAACCTGAATGGATTGGAATGGAATGGAATCAACCCGAATGGAATGGAATGGATTGGAATGGAATGGAATGGAATGGAATCAACCCTAATAGAATGGAAAGGAATGGAATGGAATGGAATGGAATGGAACGGAGTCATCCCGAATGGAATGGAATGGAATGGAATGGAATGGAATGGAATGGAAACAACACAAATGGACTGGAATGGAATGGAATGGAATAGAATCAACCCGAATGGAATGGAATGGAATGGAATGGAATGGCATGGAATCAACCCGAATGAAATGGAATGGAATGGATTGGAATGGAATGGAATGGAAAGGAATGGAATGGAATCAACGCGAGTGGAATGGATAGGAATGGAATGGAATGGAATGGATTGGAATGGAATGGAATGGAATGGAATCAACCCCAATGGAATGGAATGGAATGGAATGGAATGGAGTGGAATCAACCCAAAAGGAATGGAATGGAATGGAATGGAATGGAATGGAATCAACCAGAATGGAATGGAATGGAATGGAATGGATTGGAAGGGAATCAACATGAATGGAATGGAATGGAATGGAATGGAGTGGAATTGAATCAACCCGAATGGAATAGAATGGAATGGAATGGAATCAACCCAAATGGCATGGAATGGAATGAAATGGAACGGAATGGAATTAACCGGAATGGAATGGAATGGAATGGAATGGAATGGAATGGAATCAACCCGAATGGAAAGGAATGGAATGGAATGGAATGGCATGGAATGGAATCAACCCGAATGGCATGGAATGGAATGGAATGGAATGGAATGGTATCAACACAAATGGAATGGAATGCAATCAACACGAATGGAATGGAATGGAATGGAATGGAATGGAATGGAATGGAATGGAATGGAATGGAATCAACTGGAATGGAATGGAATGGAATGGAATAAACACGAATGCACTGGAATGGATTGGAATGGACTGCAATGGAATCAACCCGAAAGGAATGGAATGCAATGAAATGGAACGCAATGGAATCAACCGGAATGGAGTGGAATGGAATGACACGGAATGGAATGGAATAGAATCAAACAGAATGGAATGTAATGGAATGGAATAGAATGGAATCAACCTGAACGCAATGGAAAGGAATGGAATGGAATTGAATGGAATCAACCTGAACGCAATGGAAAAAATGGAATGGAATGGAATGGAATGGAATGGAATGGAATGGAATCAACCCGAATGTAATGGAATGGAATGGATTGGAATCAACCCGAACGGAATGGAATGGAACGGAATGGAATGGAATTGAATCAACCGAAATGGAATGGAATGGAATGGAATGGAATGGAATGGAATAAACCCGAATTGAATGCAATGGAATAGAATGGAATGGATTGGAATGGAATCAATCAGAATGGAATGGAATGGAATGAAATGGAATGGAATGGAATTAACAGGAATGGAATGGAATGGAATGGAATGGAATGGAATGGAATGGAATCAATCCGAATGGAATGGAGTGGAATTGAATGTAATGGAATCAACCCGAATGGAATGGAATGGAATGAAATGGAATGGAATGGAATCAACCCGAATGGAATGGAATGGTATGGAACTGAATCAACCCAAATGGAATGGAATGGAATGGAATGGAATGGAATGGAATAAACACGAATGGAATGGAATGGAATATAATGGAATGGATTGGAATGGAATCAACCGGGATGGAAAGGAATGGAATGGAATGAAATGGAATGGGATGGAAAGGAATGTAATGGAATGGAATGGAATTAACTCGAATGGAATGGAATGGAATCGAATGGAATGGTATAGAATCAACCCGAATGGAATGGAAAGGAATGGAATGGAATGGAATGGAATCAAGGAGCATGCAATGGAATGGAATGGAATGGAATAGACTGCAATGGAATGGAATGGAAGGGAACGGAATGGAATCAACCCGAATGGAATGGAATGGAATGGAATGGAATGGAATCCACTGGAATGGAATGGAATGAAATGGACTTGATTGGAATGGAATGGAATGTAATGGAATCAACCTTAATGCAATGGAATGGAATGGAATGGAATGGAATCCACTGGAATGGAAGGGAATGAAATGGAATTGATTGGAATGGAATGGAATGGAATGGAATCAACTGGAATGGAAGGGAATGGAATGGAATGGACTGCAAGGTAATCAACCCGAATGGAATGGAATGGAATGAAATGGAACGGAATGGAATCAACCGGAATGGAGTTAAATGGAATGGAATGCAATGGAATGGAATAGAATCAAACAGAACAGAATGGAATGGAGTGGTATAGAATGGAATAAACCAGAATGCAATGGAATGTAATGGAATGGAATGGAACGGAATGGATTGGAATGGAACGGAATCAACCCGAATGGAATGGAATGGAATGGAATAGAATGGAATGGAATGGTATGGAATAGAATCAACCCGAATGGAATGGAATGGAATGGAATGGAATGGAATGGAATGGAATGGAATGGAATGGAATCAACCCGAATGCAATGGAATGGAATGGAATAGAATGGAATGCAACGGAATGGAATGGAATAGAATGGAATCAACTGAAATGCAATGTAATGGAATGGAATGGATTGGAATGGAATCAACTGGAATGTAATGTAATGTAATGTAATGGAATGGAATGGAATGACACGGAATCAACCCGAATAGAATGGAATGGAATGGAATGGAATGCAATCAACACGAATGGAATGGAATGGAATGGAATGGAATGAAATCAACCCGAAAGGAAAGGAATGGAATGAAATGGAATGGAATGGAATGGAATGTCAGGTTATGGAATCAACCCGAGTGGTATGGAATGAAATGGAATGGAATGGAATGGAATGGAATGGAATGCCATCAACCCGAATGGAATGGAATGGAATGAAATGGAAAGGAATGGAATGGAATGGAATGGAATGGAATGGAATGGAATGGAATCAACACAAATGGACTGGAATGGAATGGAATGGAATAGAATCAACCCGAATGGAATGGAATAGAATGGAATGGCATGGAATCAACCCGAATGAAATGGAATGGAATGGATTGGAATGGAATGGAATGGAAAGGAATGGAATTGAAACAACCCGAGGGGAATGGAATGGAATGGAATGGAATGGAATGGATTGGAATGGAATGGAATGGAATGGAATCAACGATAATGGAATGGAATGGAATGGAATGGAATGGAATCAATCCAAAAGGAATGGAATGGAATGAAATGGAATGGAATGGAATGGAATGGAATGGAATGGAATGGAATGGAATCAACCCGAATGGAATGGAATGGAATGGAATGGATTGGAATGGAAACAACCTGAATGGAATGGAATGGAATGGAATGGAATGGAGTGGAATTGAATCAACCCGAATGGAATGGAATGGAATGGAATGGAATGGAATGGAATCAACCCAAATGGCATGGAATGGAATGAAATGGAACGGAATGGAATTAACCGGAATGGAATGGAATGGAATGGAACGGAATGGAATGGAATCAACCCGAATGGAATGGAATAGAATGGAATGGAATGGAATGGAATGGAATCAACCCGAATGGAATGGAATGGAATGGAAAGAAATGGAATGGCATGGAATGGAATCAAGCCGAATGGCATGGAATGGAATGGAATGGAATGGAATGGAATGGAATGGAATCAACACGAATGGAAAGGAATGCAATCAACACGAATGGAATGGAATGGAATGGAATGGAATGGAGTCAACTGGAATGGAATGGAATGGAGTGGAATAAACACGAATGGATTGGAATGGAATGGAATGTACTGCAATGGAATCAACCCGAATGGAATGGAATGGAATGAAATGGAATGCAATGGAATCCACCGGAATGGAGTGGAATGGAATGACACGGAATGGAATGGAATAGAATCAAATCGACTGAAATGGAATGGAATGGAATAGAATGGAATCAACCCGAACGCAATGGAAAGGAATGGAATGGAATTGAATGGAATCAACCCGAACGCTATGGAAAAAATGGAATGGAATGGAATGCAATGGAATGCAATGGAATGGATTGGAATTGAATTGAATGCAATCAACCCGAAAGAATGGAATGGAATGGAATGGATTGGAATCAACCCGAATGGAATGGAATGGAATGGAATGGAATGGAATGGAATCAACCCGAATGCAATGGAATGGAATGGAATGGAAAGGAATGGAATCAAACCAAATGGAATGGAATGGAATGGAATGGAATAGAATCAAACGGAATGGAATGGAATGGAGTGGAATAGAATGGAATCAACCCGAATGAAATGGAATGGAATGGAATGGAATGGAATGGAATGGAAAGGAATGGAATGGAATCAACCTGAATGGAATGGAATGGAAGGGAATCAACACGAATGGAATGGAATGGAATGGAATGGAATGGAATCAACTCTAATGGAATGGAATGGAATGCAATCAACACAAATGGACTGGAATGGAATGGAAAGGAATAGAATCAACACGTAGGGAATGGAATGGAATGGAATGGCATGGAATCAACCCGAATTAAATGAAATGGAATGGAGTGGAATGGAATGGAATGGAAAGGAATGGAATGGAATCAACCCGAGTGGAATGGAATGGAATGGAATGGAATGGAATGGAATGGATTGGAATGGAATGGAATGGAATGTAATCAACCCCAATGGAATGGAATGGAATGGAATGGAATGCAATCAACCCAAAAGGAATGGAATGGAATGAAATGGAATGGAATGGAATGGAATCATCCCGAATGGAATGGAATGGAGTGGAAAGGATTGGAATGGAATCAACCTGAAAGAATGGAATGGAATGGAATGGAATGGAATGGAGGGGAATTGAATCAACCCGAATGGAGTGAAATGGAATGGAATGGAATCAACACGAATGGAATGGAATGGATTGGAATGGAATGGAATTGAATGGAAAGGAATGGAATGGAATCAAACTGAATGGAATGGAATGGAATGGAATCAACCCGAATGGAATGGAATGGAATGGACTGGAATGGAATGGAATGGAATGGAATCAACCCTAATGGAATGGAATGGAATGGAATGGAATGGAATGGAATGGAATGGAATGGAAACAACACAAATGGATTGGAATGGAATGGAATGGAATAGAATCAACCCGAATGGAATGGAATGGAATGGAAAGGAATGGCATGGAATCAACCCGAATGAAATGGAATGGAATGGATTGGAATGGAATGGAATGGAAAGGAATGGAATCAACCCGAATGGAATGGAATGGAAGGGAAAGGAATGGAATGGAATCAACCTGAATGAAATGGAACGGATTGGAATGGAATCAACCTGAATGTAATGGAATGGAATGGAGTGGAATAGGATGGAATCAACGCGAATGGAATGGAACGGAATGGAATGGATTGGAATGGAAAGGAATGGAATGGAATCAACCCGAATTGAATGGAATGGAATGGAATGGAAAGGAATGGAATCAAACCAAATGGAATGGAATGGAATGGAATGGAATAGAATCAAACGGAATGGAATGGAATGGTGTGGAATAGAATGGAATCAAGCCGAATGCAATGGAATGGAATGGAATGGAATGGAATGGAATGGAATGGAATGGAATGGAGTGGAATGGATTGGAATCAACACGAATGGAAAGAATGGATTGTAACGGAATGGAATGGAATGGAAAGGAATGGAATGGAATCAACGTGAATGGAATGGAATGGAATGGAATCAACCCGAATGGAATGGAATGGAATGGATTGGAATGGAATGGAATGGAATGGAATCAACTCTAATGGAATGGAATGGAATGGAATGGAATGGAATGGAATCAACACAAATGGACTGGAATGGAATGGAAAGGAATAGAATCAACCAGAATGGAATGGAATGGAATGGAATGGAATGGAATGGCATGGAATCAACCCGAATGAAATGAAATGGAATGGATTGGAATGGAATGGAATGGAAAGGAATGGAATGGAATCAACCCGAGTGGAATGGAATGGAATGGAAAGGAATGGATTGGAATGGAATGGAATGGAATGGAATCAACCCCAATGGAATGGAATGGAATGGAATGGAATGGAATGGAATCAACCCAAAAGGAATGGAATGGAATGAAATGGAATGGAATGGAATGGAATCAACCCGAACGGAATGGAATGGAGTGGAATGGATTGGAATGGAATCAACCTGAATGGAATGGAATGGAATGGAATGGAATGGAATGGAATGGAATGGAGGGGAATTGAATCAACCCGAATGGAGTGAAATGGAACGGAATGGAATCAACACGAATGGAATGGAATGGATTGGAATGGAATGGAATGGAATGGAAAGGAATGGAATGGAATCAACCTGAATGGAATGGAATGGAATGGAATCAACCCGAATGGAATGGAATGGATTGGAATGGAATGGAATGGAAGGGAATCAACCCTAATGGAATGGAAAGGAATGGAATGGAATGGAATGGAATGGAATGGAGTCATCCCGAATGGAATGGAATGGAATGGAATGGAATGGAATGGAAACAACACAAATGGACTGGAATGGAATGGAATGGAATAGAATCAACCCGAATGGAATGGAATGGAATGGAATGGAATGGCATGGAATCAACCCGAATGAAATGGAATGGAATGGATTGGAATGGAATGGAATGGAAAGGAATGGAATGGAATCAACGCGAGTGGAATGGATAGGAATGGAATGGAATGGAATGGATTGGAATGGAATGGAATGGAATGGAATCAACCCCAATGGAATGGAATGGAATGGAATGGAATGGAATGGAGTGGAATCAACCCAAAAGGAATGGAATGGAATGGAATGGAATCAACCAGAATGGAATGGAATGGAATGGAATGGATTGGAAGGGAATCAACATGAATGGAATGGAATGGAATGGAATGGAGTGGAATTGAATCAACCCGAATGGAATAGAATGGAATGGAATGGAATCAACCTAAATGGCATGGAATGGAATGAAATGGAACGGAATGGAATTAACCGGAATGGAATGGAGTGGAATGGAATGGAATGGAATCAACCCGAATGGAAAGGAATGGAATGGAATGGAATGGCATGGAATGGAATCAACCCGAATGGCATGGAATGGAATGGAATGGAATGGAATCAACACAAATGGAATGGAATGCAATCAATACGAATGGAATGGAATGGAATGGAATGGAATGGAATTTAATGGAATGGAATCAACTGGAAAGGAATGGAATGGAATAAACACGAACGGACTGGAATGGATTGGAATGGACTGCAATGGAATCAACCCGAAAGGAATGGAATGGAATGAAATGTAACGCAATGGAATCAACCGGAATGGAGTGGAATGGAATGACACGGAATGGAATGGAATAGAATCAAACAGAATGGAATGGAAAGGAATGGAATAGAATGGAATCAACCCGAACGCAATGGAAAGGAATGGAATGGAATTGAATGGAATCAACCTGAACGCAATGGAAAAAATGGAATGGAATGGAATGGAATGGAATGGAATGGAATGGAATCAACCCGAATGTAATGGAATGGAATGGATTGGAATCAACGCGAACGGAATGGAATGGAACGGAATGGAATGGAATTGAATCAACCGAAATGGAATGGAATGGAATGGAATGGAATGGAATGGAATAAACCCGAATTGAATGCAATGGAATAGAATGGAATGGATTGGAATGGAATCAATCAGAATGGAATGGAATGGAATGAAATGGAATGGAATGGAATTAACCGGAATGGAATGGAATGGAAAGGAATGGAATCAAACCAAATGGAATGGAATGGAATGGAATGGAATAGAATCAAACGGAATGGAATGGAATGGTGTGGAATAGAATGGAATCAAGCCGAATGCAATGGAATGGAATGGAATGGAATGGAATGGAATGGAATGGAATGGAATGGATTGGAATCAACACGAATGGAAAGAATGGATTGGAATGGAATGGAATGGAATGGAAAGGAATGGAATGGAATCAACGTGAATGGAATGGAATGGAATGGAATCAACCCGAATGGAATGGAATGGAATGGATTGGAATGGAATGGAATGGAATGGAATCAACTCTAATGGAATGGAATGGAATGGAATGGAATGGAATGGAATCAACACAAATGGACTGGAATGGAATGGAAAGGAATAGAATCAACCCGAATGGAATGGAATGGAATGGAATGGAATGGAATGGAATGGAATGGCATGGAATCAACCCGAATGAAATGAAATGGAATGGATTGGAATGGAATGGAATGGAAAGGAATGGAATGGAATCAACCCGAGTGGAATGGAATGGAATGGAATGGAATGGATTGGAATGGAATGGAATGGAATGGAATCAACCCCAATGGAATGGAATGGAATGGAATGGAATGGAATGGAATGGAATGGAATCAACCCAAAAGAAATGGAATGGAATGAAATGGAATGGAATGGAATGGAATGGAATCAACCCGAACGGAATGGAATGGAGTGGAATGGATTGGAATGGAATCAACCTGAATGGAATGGAATGGAATGGAATGGAATGGAATGGAATGGAATGGAGAGGAATTGAATCAACCCGAATGGAGTGAAATGGAATGGAATGGAATCAACACGAATGGAATGGAATGGATTGGAATGGAATGGAATGGAATGGAAAGGAATGGAATGGAATCAACCTGAATGGAATGGAGTGGAATGGAATAAACCCGAATGGAATGGAATGGATTGGAATGGAATGGAATGGAAGGGAATCAACCCTAATGGAATGGAAAGGAATGGAATGGAATGGAATGGAATGGAATGGAGTCAACCCGAATGGAATGGAATGCAATGGAATGGAATGGAATGGAATGGAAACAACACAAATGGACTGGAATGGAATGGAATGGAATAGAATCAACCCGAATGGAATGGAATGGAATGGAATGGAATGGCATGGTATCAACCCGAATGAAATGGAATGGAATGGATTGGAATGGAATGGAATGGAAAGGAATGGAATGGAATCAACGCGAGTGGAATGGATAGGAATGGAATGGAATGGAATGGATTGGAATGGAATGGAATGGAATGGAATCAACCCCAATGGAATGGAATGGAATGGAATGGAATGGAATGGAGTGGAATCAACCCAAAAGGAATGGAATGGAATGGAATGGAATGGAATGGAATCAACCAGAATGGAATGGAATGGAATGGAATGGATTGGAAGGGAATCAACATGAATGGAATGGAATGGAATGGAATGGAGTGGAATTGAATCAACCCGAATGGAATAGAATGGAATGGAATGGAATCAACCTAAATGGCATGGAATGGAATGAAATGGAACGGAATGGAATTAACCGGAATGGAATGGAATGGAATGGAATGGAATGGAATCAACCCGAATGGAAAGGAATGGAATGGAATGGAATGGCATGGAATGGAATCAACCTGAATGGCATGGAATGGAATGGAATGGAATGGAATCAACACAAATGGAATGGAATGCAATCAACACGAATGGAATGGAATGGAATGGAATGGAATTTAATGGAATGGAATCAACTGGAAAGGAATGGAATGGAATAAACACGAATGGACTTTAATGGATTGGAATGGACTGCAAGGGAATCAACCCGAAAGGAATGGAATGGAATGAAATGGAACGCAATGGAATCAACCGGAATGGAGTGGAATGGAATGACACGGAATGGAATGGAATAGAATCAAACAGAATGGAGTGGAAAGGAATGGAATAGAATGGAATCAACCTGAACGCAATGGAAAGGAATGGAATGGAATTGAATGGAATCAACCTGAACGCAATGGAAAAAATGGAATGGAATGGAATGGAATGGAATGGAATGGAATGGAATCAACCCGAATGTAATGGAATGGAATGGATTGGAATCAACGCGAACGGAATGGAATGGAACGGAATGGAATGGAATTGAATCAACCGAAATGGAATGGAATGGAATGGAATGGAATGGAATGGAATGGAATAAACCCGAATTGAATGCAATGGAATAGAATGGAATGGATTGGAATGGAATCAATCAGAATGGAATGGAATGGAATGAAATGGAATGGAATGGAATTAACCGGAATGGAATGGAATGGAATGGAATGGAATCAATCCGAATGGAATGCTGTGGAATTGAATGTAATGGAATCAACCCGAATGGAATGGAATGGAATGAAATGGAATGGAATGGAATCAACCCGAATGGAATGGAATAGTATGGAACTGAATCAAACCAAATGGAATGGAATGGAATGGAATGGAATGGAATGGAATAAACACGAATGGAATGGAATGGAATATAATGGAATGGATTGGAATGGAATCAACCGGGATGGAAAGGAATGGAATGGAATGAAATGGAATGGGATGGAAAGGAATGAAATGGAATGGAATGGAATTAACTCGAATGGAATGGAATGGAATCGAATGGAATGGTATAGAATCAACCCGAATGGAATGGAAAGGAATGGAATGGAATGGAATGGAATCAAGGAGCATGCAATGGAATGGAATGGAATGGAATAGACTGCAATGGAATGGAATGGAAGGGAACGGAATGGAATCAACCCGAATGGAATGGAATGGAATGGAATGGAATGGAATCCACTGGAATGGAATGGAATGAAATGGACTTGATTGGAATGGAATGGAATGTAATGGAATCAACCCGAATGGAATGGAATGGAATGGAATGGAATGGAATCCACTGGAATGGAATGGAATGAAATGGAATTGATTGGAATGGAATGGAATGTAATGGAATCAACCGGAATGGAAAGGAATGGAAAGAAATGGAATCAACTGGAATGGAATGGAATGGAATGGAATGGACTGCAATGGAATCAACCCGAAAGGAATGGAATGGAATGAAATGGAACGCAATGGAATCAACCGGAATGGAGTGGAATGGAATGACACGGAATGGAATGGAATAGAATCAAACAGAATGGAATGGAATGGAATGGAATAGAATGGAATCAACCCGAACGCAATGGAAAGGAATGGAATGGAATTGAATGGAATCAACCTGAACGCAATGGAAAAAATGGAATGGAATGGAATGGAATGGAATGGAATGGAATCAACCCGAATGTAATGGAATGGAATGGATTGGAATCAACGCGAACGGAATGGAATGGAACGGAATGGAATGGAATTGAATCAACCGAAATGGAATGGAATAGAATGGAATGGAATGGAATGGAATAAACCCGAATTGAATGCAATGGAATAGAATGGAATGGATTGGAATGGAATCAATCAGAATGGAATGGAATGGAATGAAATGGAATGGAATGGAATTAACAGGAATGGAATGGAATGGAATGGAATGGAATGGAAAGGAATGGAATCAATCCGAATGGAATGGAGTGGAATTGAATGTAATGGAATCAACCCGAATGGAATGGAATGGAATGAAATGGAATGGAATGGAATCAACCCGAATGGAATGGAATGGTATGGAACTGAATCAAACCAAATGGAATGGAATGGAATGGAATGGAATGGAATGGAATGGAATAAACACGAATGGAATGGAATGGAATATAATGGAATGGATTGGAATGGAATCAACCGGGATGGAAAGGAATGGAATGGAATGAAATGGAATGGGATGGAAAGGAATGAAATGGAATGGAATGGAATTAACTCGAATGGAATGGAATGGAATCGAATGGAATGGTATAGAATCAACCCGAATGGAATTGAAAGGAATGGAATGGAATGGAATGGAATCAAGGTGCATGCAATGGAATGGAATGGAATGGAATAGACTGCAATGGAATGGAATGGAAGGGAACGGAATGGAATCAACCCGAATGGAATGGAATGGAATGGAATGGAATCCACTGGAATGGAATGGAATGAAATGGACTTGATTGGAATGGAATGGAATGTAATGGAATCAACCCGAATGGAATGGAATGGAATGGAATGGAATGGAATCCACTGGAATGGAAGGGAATGAAATGGAATTGATTGGAATGGAATGGAATGTAATGGAATCAACCGGAATGGAATGGAATGGAATGGAATGGAATTGAGTCAACCCGAATGGAATGGAATGGAATGGAATGGAATCAACCCAAATGGCATGGAATGGAATGAAATGGAACGGAATGGAATTAACCGGAATGGAATGGAATGGAAAGGAATGGAATGGAATCAACCCGAATGGAATGGAATGGAATGGAATGGAATGGAATGGAATGGAATGGAATGGAATCAACCCGAATGGAATGGAATGGAATGGAAAGAAATGGAATGGCATGGAATGGAATCAAGCCGAATGGCATGGAATGGAATGGAATGGAACGGAATGGAATGGAATGGAATGGAATCAACACGAATGGAAAGGAATGCAATCAACACGAATGGAATGGAATGGAATGGAATGGAATGGAGTCAACTGGAATGGAATGGAATGGAGTGGAATAAACACGAATGGATTGGAATGGAATGGAATGTACTGCAATGGAATCAACCCGAATGGAATGGAATGGAATGAAATGGAATGCAATGGAATCCACCGGAATGGAGTGGAATGGAATGGAATGGAATGGAATGGAATGGAATGGACTGGAATTGAATCAACCCGAATGGAGTGAAATGGAATGGAATGGAATCAACACGAATGGAATGGAATGAATTGGAATGGAATGGAATGGAATGGAAAGGAATGGAATGGAATCAAGCTGAATGGAATGGAATGGAATGGAATCAACCCGAATGGAATGGAATGGATTGGAATGGAATGGAATGGAATGGAATAAACCCTAATGGATTGGAAAGGAATGGAATGGAGTGGAATGGAATGGAATGGAGTCAACCCGAATGGAATGGAATGGAATGGAATGGAATGGAATGGAATGGAAACAACGCAAATGGACTGGAATGGAATGGAATGGAATAGAATCAACCCGAATGGAATGGAATGGAATGGAATGGAATGGCATGGAATCAACCCGAATGAAATGGAATGGAATGGATTGGAATGGAATGGAATGGAAAAGAATGGAATGGAATCAACGCGAGTGGAATAGATAGGAATGGAATGGAATGGAATGGATTGGAATGGAATGGAATGGAATGGAATCAACCCCAATGGAATGGAATGGAATGGAATGGAATGGAATGGAATGGAGTGGAATCAACCCAAAAGGAATGGAATGGAATGGAATGGAATGGAATCAACCAGAATGGAATGGAATGGAATGGAATGGATTGGAAGGGAATCAACATGAATGGAATGGAATGGAATGGAATGGAGTGGAATTGAATCAACCCGAATGGAATAGAATGGAATGGAATGGAATCAACCCAAATGGTATGGAATGGAATGAAATGGAACGGAATGGAATTAACCGGAATGGAATGGAATGGAATGGAATGGAATGGAATGGAATGGAATGGAATCAACCCGAATGGAAAGGAATGGAATGGAATGGAATGGCATGGAATGGAATCAACCCGAATGGCATGGGATGGAATGGAATGGAATGGAATGGAATGGAATCAACACAAATGGACTGGAATGGAGTGGAAAGGAATAGAATCAACCCGAATGGAATGGAATGGAATGGAATGGAATGGAATGGAATGGCATGGAATCAACCCGAATGAAATGAAATGGAATGGATTGGAATGGAATGGAATGGAAAGGAATGGAATGGAATCAACCCGAATGGAATGGAATGGAATGAAATGGAAAGGAATGGAATGGAATGGAATGGAATGGAATGGAATCAACCTGAATGGAATGGAATGGAATGCAATTAACCCGAATGGAATGGAATGGATTGGAATGGAATGGAATGGAATGGAAAGGAATGGAATGGAATCAACCTGAGTGGATTGGAATGGAATGGAATCAACCCGAATGGAATGGAATGGATTGGAATGGAATGGAATGGAATGGAATCAACCCTAATAGAATGGAAAGGAATGGAATGGAATGGAATGGAATGGAACGGAGTCATCCCGAATGGAATGGAATGGAATGGAATGGAATGGAATGGAATGGAATGGAAACAACACAAATGGACTGGAATGGAATGGAATGGAATAGAATCAACCCGAATGGAATGGAATGGAATGGAATGGAATGGCATGGAATCAACCCGAATGAAATGGAATGGAATGGATTGGAATGGAATGGAATGGAAAGGAATGGAATGGAATCAACGCGAGTGGAATGGATAGGAATGGAATGGAATGGAATGGATTGGAATGGAATGGAATGGAATGGAATCAACCCCAATGGAATGGAATGGAATGGAATGGAGTGGAATCAACCCAAAAGGAATGGAATGGAATGGAATGGAATGGAATGGAATCAACCAGAATGGAATGGAATGGAATGGAATGGATTGGAAGGGAATCAACATGAATGGAATGGAATGGAATGGAATGGAGTGGAATTGAATCAACCCGAATGGAATAGAATGGAATGGAATGGAATCAACCCAAATGGCATGGAATGGAATGAAATGGAACGGAATGGAATTAACCGGAATGGAATGGAATGGAATGGAATGGAATGGAATGGAATGGAATGGAATCAACCCGAATGGAAAGGAATGGAATGGAATGGAATGGCATGGAATGGAATCAACCCGAATGGCATGGAATGGAATGGAATGGAATGGAATGGTATCAACACAAATGGAATGGAATGCAATCAACACGAATGGAATGGAATGGAATGGAATGGAATGGAATGGAATGGAATGGAATCAACTGGAATGGAATGGAATGGAATGGAATAAACACGAATGCACTGGAATGGATTGGAATGGACTGCAATGGAATCAACCCGAAAGGAATGGAATGCAATGAAATGGAACGCAATGGAATCAACCGGAATGGAGTGGAATGGAATGACACGGAATGGAATGGAATAGAATCAAACAGAATGGAATGTAATGGAATGGAATAGAATGGAATCAACCCGAACGCAATGGAAAGGAATGGAATGGAATTGAATGGAATCAACCTGAACGCAATGGAAAAAATGGAATGGAATGGAATGGAATGGAATGGAATCAACCCGAATGTAATGGAATGGAATGGATTGGAATCAACCCGAACGGAATGGAATGGAACGGAATGGAATGGAATTGAATCAACCGAAATGGAATGGAATGGAATGGAATGGAATGGAATGGAATAAACCCGAATTGAATGCAATGGAATAGAATGGAATGGATTGGAATGGAATCAATCAGAATGGAATGGAATGGAATGAAATGGAATGGAATGGAATTAACAGGAATGGAATGGAATGGAATGGAATGGAATGGAATGGAATGGAATCAATCCGAATGGAATGGAGTGGAATTGAATGTAATGGAATCAACCCGAATGGAATGGAATGGAATGAAATGGAATGGAATGGAATCAACCCGAATGGAATGGAATGGTATGGAACTGAATCAACCCAAATGGAATGGAATGGAATGGAATGGAATGGAATGGAATAAACACGAATGGAATGGAATGGAATATAATGGAATGGATTGGAATGGAATCAACCGGGATGGAAAGGAATGGAATGGAATGAAATGGAATGGGATGGAAAGGAATGTAATGGAATGGAATGGAATTAACTCGAATGGAATGGAATGGAATCGAATGGAATGGTATAGAATCAACCCGAATGGAATGGAAAGGAATGGAATGGAATGGAATGGAATCAAGGAGCATGCAATGGAATGGAATGGAATGGAATAGACTGCAATGGAATGGAATGGAAGGGAACGGAATGGAATCAACCCGAATGGAATGGAATGGAATGGAATGGAATGGAATCCACTGGAATGGAATGGAATGAAATGGACTTGATTGGAATGGAATGGAATGTAATGGAATCAACCTTAATGCAATGGAATGGAATGGAATGGAATGGAATCCACTGGAATGGAAGGGAATGAAATGGAATTGATTGGAATGGAATGGAATGGAATGGAATCAACTGGAATGGAAGGGAATGGAATGGAATGGACTGCAAGGTAATCAACCCGAATGGAATGGAATGGAATAAAATGGAACGGAATGGAATCAACCGGAATGGAGTTAAATGGAATGGAATGCAATGGAATGGAATAGAATCAAACAGAACAGAATGGAATGGAGTGGTATAGAATGGAATCAACCAGAATGCAATGGAATGTAATGGAATGAAATGGAACGGAATGGAATTAACCGGAATGGAATGGAATGGAAAGGAATGGAATGGAATCAACCCGAATGGAATGGAATGGAATGGAATGGAATGGAATGGAATGGAATGGAATGGAATGGAATGGAATCAACCCGAATGGAATGGAATGGAATGGAAAGAAATGGAATGGCATGGAATGGAATCAAGCCGAATGGCATGGAATGGAATGGAATGGAACGGAATGGAATGGAATGGAATGGAATCAACACGAATGGAAAGGAATGCAATCAACACGAATGGAATGGAATGGAATGGAATGGAATGGAGTCAACTGGAATGGAATGGAATGGAGTGGAATAAACACGAATGGATTGGAATGGAATGGAATGTACTGCAATGGAATCAACCCGAATGGAATGGAATGGAATGAAATGGAATGCAATGGAATCCACCGGAATGGAGTGGAATGGAATGGAATGGAATGGAATGGAATGGAATGGACTGGAATTGAATCAACCCGAATGGAGTGAAATGGAATGGAATGGAATCAACACGAATGGAATGGAATGAATTGGAATGGAATGGAATGGAATGGAAAGGAATGGAATGGAATCAAGCTGAATGGAATGGAATGGAATGGAATCAACCCGAATGGAATGGAATGGATTGGAATGGAATGGAATGGAATGGAATCAACCCTAATGGATTGGAAAGGAATGGAATGGAGTGGAATGGAATGGAATGGAGTCAACCCGAATGGAATGGAATGGAATGGAATGGAATGGAATGGAAACAACGCAAATGGACTGGAATGGAATGGAATGGAATAGAATCAACCCGAATGGAATGGAATGGAATGGAATGGAATGGCATGGAATCAACCCGAATGAAATGGAATGGAATGGATTGGAATGGAATGGAATGGAAAAGAATGGAATGGAATCAACGCGAGTGGAATAGATAGGAATGGAATGGAATGGAATGGATTGGAATGGAATGGAATGGAATGGAATCAACCCCAATGGAATGGAATGGAATGGAATGGAATGGAATGGAATGGAGTGGAATCAACCCAAAAGGAATGGAATGGAATGGAATGGAATGGAATCAACCAGAATGGAATGGAATGGAATGGAATGGATTGGAAGGGAATCAACATGAATGGAATGGAATGGAATGGAATGGAGTGGAATTGAATCAACCCGAATGGAATAGAATGGAATGGAATGGAATCAACCCAAATGGTATGGAATGGAATGAAATGGAACGGAATGGAATTAACCGGAATGGAATGGAATGGAATGGAATGGAATGGAATGGAATGGAATGGAATGGAATCAACCCGAATGGAAAGGAATGGAATGGAATGGAATGGCATGGAATGGAATCAACCCGAATGGCATGGGATGGAAAGGAATGGAATGGAATGGAATGGAATCAACACAAATGGACTGGAATGGAGTGGAAAGGAATAGAATCAACCCGAATGGAATGGAATGGAATGGAATGGAATGGAATGGAATGGCATGGAATCAACCCGAATGAAATGAAATGGAATGGATTGGAATGGAATGGAATGGAAAGGAATGGAATGGAATCAACCCGAATGGAATGGAATGGAATGAAATGGAAAGGAATGGAATGGAATGGAATGGAATGGAATGGAATCAACCTGAATGGAATGGAATGGAATGCAATCAACCCGAATGGAATGGAATGGATTGGAATGGAATGGAATGGAATGGAAAGGAATGGAATGGAATCAACCTGAGTGGATTGGAATGGAATGGAATCAACCCGAATGGAATGGAATGGATTGGAATGGAATGGAATGGAATGGAATCAACCCTAATAGAATGGAAAGGAATGGAATGGAATGGAATGGAATGGAACGGAGTCATCCCGAATGGAATGGAATGGAATGGAATGGAATGGAATGGAAACAACACAAATGGACTGGAATGGAATGGAATGGAATAGAATCAACCCGAATGGAATGGAATGGAATGGAATGGAATGGCATGGAATCAACCCGAATGAAATGGAATGGAATGGATTGGAATGGAATGGAATGGAAAGGAATGGAATGGAATCAACGCGAGTGGAATGGATAGGAATGGAATGGAATGGAATGGATTGGAATGGAATGGAATGGAATGGAATCAACCCCAATGGAATGGAATGGAATGGAATGGAGTGGAATCAACCCAAAAGGAATGGAATGGAATGGAATGGAATGGAATGGAATCAACCAGAATGGAATGGAATGGAATGGAATGGATTGGAAGGGAATCAACATGAATGGAATGGAATGGAATGGAATGGAGTGGAATTGAATCAACCCGAATGGAATAGAATGGAATGGAATGGAATCAACCCAAATGGCATGGAATGGAATGAAATGGAACGGAATGGAATTAACCGGAATGGAATGGAATGGAATGGAATGGAATGGAATGGAATGGAATGGAATCAACCCGAATGGAAAGGAATGGAATGGAATGGAATGGCATGGAATGGAATCAACCCGAATGGCATGGAATGGAATGGAATGGAATGGAATGGTATCAACACAAATGGAATGGAATGCAATCAACACGAATGGAATGGAATGGAATGGAATGGAATGGAATGGAATGGAATGGAATCAACTGGAATGGAATCAACTGGAATGGAATAAACACGAATGCACTGGAATGGATTGGAATGGACTGCAATGGAATCAACCCGAAAGGAATGGAATGCAATGAAATGGAACGCAATGGAATCAACCGGAATGGAGTGGAATGGAATGACACGGAATGGAATGGAATAGAATCAAACAGAATGGAATGTAATGGAATGGAATAGAATGGAATCAACCCGAACGCAATGGAAAGGAATGGAATGGAATTGAATGGAATCAACCTGAACGCAATGGAAAAAATGGAATGGAATGGAATGGAATGGAATGGAATGGAATCAACCCGAATGTAATGGAATGGAATGGATTGGAATCAACCCGAACGGAATGGAATGGAACGGAATGGAATGGAATTGAATCAACCGAAATGGAATGGAATGGAATGGAATGGAATGGAATGGAATAAACCCGAATTGAATGCAATGGAATAGAATGGAATGGATTGGAATGGAATCAATCAGAATGGAATGGAATGGAATGAAATGGAATGGAATGGAATTAACAGGAATGGAATGGAATGGAATGGAATGGAATGGAATGGAATGGAATGGAATCAATCCGAATGGAATGGAGTGGAATTGAATGTAATGGAATCAACCCGAATGGAATGGAATGGAATGAAATGGAATGGAATGGAATCAACCCGAATGGAATGGAATGGTATGGAACTGAATCAACCCAAATGGAATGGAATGGAATGGAATGGAATGGAATGGAATAAACACGAATGGAATGGAATGGAATATAATGGAATGGATTGGAATGGAATCAACCGGGATGGAAAGGAATGGAATGGAATGAAATGGAATGGGATGGAAAGGAATGTAATGGAATGGAATGGAATTAACTCGAATGGAATGGAATGGAATCGAATGGAATGGTATAGAATCAACCCGAATGGAATGGAAAGGAATGGAATGGAATGGAATGGAATCAAGGAGCATGCAATGGAATGGAATGGAATGGAATAGACTGCCATGGAATGGAATGGAAGGGAACGGAATGGAATCAACCCGAATGGAATGGAATGGAATGGAATGGAATGGAATCCACTGGAATGGAATGGAATGAAATGGACTTGATTGGAATGGAATGGAATGTAATGGAATCAACCTTAATGCAATGGAATGGAATGGAATGGAATGGAATCCACTGGAATGGAAGGGAATGAAATGGAATTGATTGGAATGGAATGGAATGGAATGGAATCAACTGGAATGGAAGGGAATGGAATGGAATGGACTGCAAGGTAATCAACCCGAATGGAATGGAATGGAATGAAATGGAACGGAATGGAATCAACCGGAATGGAGTTAAATGGAATGGAATGCAATGGAATGGAATAGAATCAAACAGAACAGAATGGAATGGAGTGGTATAGAATGGAATCAACCAGAATGCAATGGAATGTAATGGAATGGAATGGAACGGAATGGATTGGAATGGAACGGAATCAACCCGAATGGAATGGAATGGAATGGAATAGAATGGAATGGAATGGTATGGAATAGAATCAACCCGAATGGAATGGAATGGAATGGAATGGAATGGAATGGAATGGAATGGAATGGAATGGAATCAACCCGAATGCAATGGAATGGAATGGAATAGAATGGAATGCAACGGAATGGAATGGAATAGAATGGAATCAACTGAAATGCAATGTAATGGAATGGAATGGATTGGAATGGAATCAACTGGAATGTAATGTAATGTAATGGAATGGAATGGAATGGAATGACACGGAATCAACCCGAATAGAATGGAATGGAATGGAATGGAATGCAATCAACCCGAATGGAATGGAATGGAATGGAATGGAATGAAATCAACCCGAAAGGAAAGGAATGGAATGAAATGGAATGGAATGGAATGGAATGTCAGGTTATGGAATCAACCCGAGTGGTATGGAATGAAATGGAATGGAATGGAATGGAATGGAATGGAATGCCATCAACCCGAATGGAATGGAATGGAATGAAATGGAAAGGAATGGAATGGAATGGAATGGAATGGAATGGAATGGAAAGGAATCAACCCGAATGGAATGGAATGGAATGGAATGGAATGGAATGGAATGGAATGGAATCAACACAAATGGACTGGAATGGAATGGAATGGAATAGAATCAACCCGAATGGAATGGAATAGAATGGAATGGCATGGAATCAACCCGAATGAAATGGAATGGAATGGATTGGAATGGAATGGAATGGAAAGGAATGGAATTGAAACAACCCGAGGGGAATGGAATGGAATGGAATGGAATGGAATGGATTGGAATGGAATGGAATGGAATGGAATCAACGATAATGGAATGGAATGGAATGGAATGGAATGGAATCAATCCAAAAGGAATGGAATGGAATGAAATGGAATGGAATGGAATGGAATGGAATGGAATGGAATGGAATGGAATCAACCCGAATGGAATGGAATGGAATGGAATGGATTGGAATGGAAACAACCTGAATGGAATGGAATGGAATGGAATGGAATGGAGTGGAATTGAATCAACCCGAATGGAATGGAATGGAATGGAATGGAATCAACCCAAATGGCATGGAATGGAATGAAATGGAACGGAATGGAATTAACCGGAATGGAATGGAATGGAATGGAACGGAATGGAATGGAATCAACCCGAATGGAATGGAATAGAATGGAATGGAATGGAATGGAATGGAATCAACCCGAATGGAATGGAATGGAATGGAAAGAAATGGAATGGCATGGAATGGAATCAAGCCGAATGGCATGGAATGGAATGGAATGGAATGGAATGGAGTGGAATGGAATGGAATCAACACGAATGGAAAGGAATGCAATCAACACGAATGGAATGGAATGGAATGGAATGGAATGGAGTCAACTGGAATGGAATGGAATGGAGTGGAATAAACACGAATGGATTGGAATGGAATGGAATTTACTGCAATGGAATCAACCCGAATGGAATGGAATGGAATGAAATGGAATGCAATGGAATCCACCGGAATGGAGTGGAATGGAATGACACGGAATGGAATGGAATAGAATCAAATCGACTGAAATGGAATGGAATGGAATAGAATGGAATCAACCCGAACGCAATGGAAAGGAATGGAATGGAATTGAATGGAATCAACCCGAACGCTATGGAAAAAATGGAATGGAATGGAATGCAATGGAATGCAATGGAATGGATTGGAATTGAATTGAATGCAATCAACCCGAAAGAATGGAATGGAATGGAATGGATTGGAATCAACCCGAATGGAATGGAATGGAATGGAATGGAATGGAATGGAATCAACCCGAATGCAATGGAATGGAATGGAATGGAAAGGAATGGAATCAAACCAAATGGAATGGAATGGAATGGAATGGAATAGAATCAAACGGAATGGAATGGAATGGAGTGGAATAGAATGGAATCAACCCGAATGAAATGGAATGGAATGGAATGGAATGGAATGGAATGGAATGGAGTGGAATGGAATGGAATCAACACGAATGGAAAGAATGGATTGGAATGGAATGGAATGGAATGGAAAGGAATGGAATGGAATCAACCTGAATGGAATGGAATGGAAGGGAATCAACACGAATGGAATGGAATGGAATGGAATGGAATGGAATGGAATCAACTCTAATGGAATGGAATGGAATGGAATGGAATGCAATCAACACAAATGGACTGGAATGGAATGGAAAGGAATAGAATCAACACGAAGGGAATGGAATGGAATGGAATGGCATGGAATCAACCCGAATTAAATGAAATGGAATGGAGTGGAATGGAATGGAATGGAAAGGAATGGAATGGAATCAACCCGAGTGGAATGGAATGGAATGGAATGGAATGGAATGGAATGGATTGGAATGGAATGGAATGGAATGTAATCAACCCCAATGGAATGGAATGGAATGGAATGGAATGGAATGGAACGGAATCAACCCAAAAGGAATGGAATGGAATGAAATGGAATGGAATGGAATGGAATCATCCCGAATGGAATGGAATGGAGTGGAATGGATTGGAATGGAATCAACCTGAAAGAATGGAATGGAATGGAATGGAATGGAATGGAGGGGAATTGAATCAACCCGAATGGAGTGAAATGGAATGGAATGGAATCAACACGAATGGAATGGAATGGATTGGAATGGAATGGAATTGAATGGAAAGGAATGGAATGGAATCAACCTGAATGGAATGGAATGGAATGGAATCAACCCGAATGGAATGGAATGGAATGGATTGGAATGGAATGGAATGGAATGGAATCAACCCTAATGGAATGGAATGGAATGGAATGGAATGGAATGGAATGGAATGGAATGGAATGGAAACAACACAAATGGATTGGAATGGAATGGAATGGAATAGAATCAACCCGAATGGAATGGAATGGAATGGAAAGGAATGGCATGGAATCAACCCGAATGAAATGGAATGGAATGGATTGGAATGGAATGGAATGGAAAGGAATGGAATCAACCCGAATGGAATGGAATGGAAGGGAAAGGAATGGAATGGAATCAACCTGAATGAAATGGAACGGATTGGAATGGAATCAACCTGAATGTAATGGAATGGAATGGAGTGGAATAGGATGGAATCAACGCGAATGGAATGGAACGGAATGGAATGGATTGGAAGGGAAAGGAATGGAATGGAATCAACCCGAATTGAATGGAATGGAATGGAATGGAAAGGAATGGAATCAAACCAAATGGAATGGAATGGAATGGAATGGAATAGAATCAAACGGAATGGAATGGAATGGTGTGGAATAGAATGGAATCAAGCCGAATGCAATGGAATGGAATGGAATGGAATGGAATGGAATGGAATGGAATGGAGTGGAATGGATTGGAATCAACACGAATGGAAAGAATGGATTGTAACGGAATGGAATGGAATGGAAAGGAATGGAATGGAATCAACGTGAATGGAATGGAATGGAATGGAATCAACCCGAATGGAATGGAATGGAATGGATTGGAATGGAATGGAATGGAATGGAATCAACTCTAATGGAATGGAATGGAATGGAATGGAATGGAATGGAATCAACACAAATGGACTGGAATGGAATGGAAAGGAATAGAATCAACCAGAATGGAATGGAATGGAATGGAATGGAATGGAATGGAATGGCATGGAATCAACCCGAATGAAATGAAATGGAATGGATTGGAATGGAATGGAATGGAAAGGAATGGAATGGAATCAACCCGAGTGGAATGGAATGGAATGGAATGGAATGGATTGGAATGGAATGGAATGGAATGGAATCAACCCCAATGGAATGGAATGGAATGGAATGGAATGGAATGGAATGGAATGGAATCAACCCAAAAGGAATGGAATGGAATGAAATGGAATGGAATGGAATGGAATCAACCCGAACGGAATGGAATGGAGTGGAATGGATTGGAATGGAATCAACCTGAATGGAATGGAATGGAATGGAATGGAATGGAATGGAATGGAATGGAATGGAGGGGAATTGAATCAACCCGAATGGAGTGAAATGGAATGGAATGGAATCAACACGAATGGAATGGAATGGATTGGAATGGAATGGAATGGAATGGAAAGGAATGGAATGGAATCAACCTGAATGGAATGGAATGGAATGGAATCAACCCGAATGGAATGGAATGGATTGGAATGGAATGGAATGGAAGGGAATCAACCCTAATGGAATGGAAAGGAATGGAATGGAATGGAATGGAATGGAATGGAGTCATCCCGAATGGAATGGAATGGAATGGAATGGAATGGAATGGAAACAACACAAATGGACTGGAATGGAATGGAATGGAATAGAATCAACCCGAATGGAATGGAATGGAATGGAATGGAATGGCATGGAATCAACCCGAATGAAATGGAATGGAATGGATTGGAATGGAATGGAATGGAAAGGAATGGAATGGAATCAACGCGAGTGGAATGGATAGGAATGGAATGGAATGGAATGGATTGGAATGGAATGGAATGGAATGGAATCAACCCCAATGGAATGGAATGGAATGGAATGGAATGGAATGGAGTGGAATCAACCCAAAAGGAATGGAATGGAATGGAATGGAATCAACCAGAATGGAATGGAATGGAATGGAATGGATTGGAAGGGAATCAACATGAATGGAATGGAATGGAATGGAATGGAGTGGAATTGAATCAACCCGAATGGAATAGAATGGAATGGAATGGAATCAACCTAAATGGCATGGAATGGAATGAAATGGAACGGAATGGAATTAACCGGAATGGAATGGAATGGAATGGAATGGAATGGAATCAACCCGAATGGAAAGGAATGGAATGGAATGGAATGGCATGGAATGGAATCAACCCGAATGGCATGGAATGGAATGGAATGGAATGGAATGGAATCAACACAAATGGAATGGAATGCAATCAACACGAATGGAATGGAATGGAATGGAATGGAATTTAATGGAATGGAATCAACTGGAAAGGAATGGAATGGAATAAACACGAACGGACTGGAATGGATTGGAATGGACTGCAATGGAATCAACCCGAAAGGAATTGAATGGAATGAAATGTAACGCAATGGAATCAACCGGAATGGAGTGGAATGGAATGACACGGAATGGAATGGAATAGAATCAAACAGAATGGAATGGAAAGGAATGGAATAGAATGGAATCAACTCGAACGCAATGGAAAGGAATGGAATGGAATTGAATGGAATCAACCTGAACGCAATGGAAAAAATGGAATGGAATGGAATGGAATGGAATGGAATGGAATGGAATCAACCCGAATGTAATGGAATGGAATGGATTGGAATCAACGCGAACGGAATGGAATGGAACGGAATGGAATGTAATTGAATCAACCGAAATGGAATGGAATGGAATGGAATGGAATGGAATGGAATGGAATGGAATAAACCCGAATTGAATGCAATGGAATAGCATGGAATGGATTGGAATGGAATCAATCAGAATGGAATGGAATGGAATGAAATGGAATGGAATGGAATTAACCGGAATGGAATGGAATGGAAAGGAATGGAATCAAACCAAATGGAATGGAATGGAATGGAATGGAATAGAATCAAACGGAATGGAATGGAATGGTGTGGAATAGAATGGAATCAAGCCGAATGCAATGGAATGGAATGGAATGGAATGGAATGGAATGGAATGGAATGGAGTGGAATGGATTGGAATCAACACGAATGGAAAGAATGGATTGGAATGGAATGGAATGGAATGGAAAGGAATGGAATGGAATCAACGTGAATGGAATGGAATGGAATGGAATCAACCCGAATGGAATGGAATGGAATGGATTGGAATGGAATGGAATGGAATGGAATCAACTCTAATGGAATGGAATGGAATGGAATGGAATGGAATGGAATCAACACAAATGGACTGGAATGGAATGGAAAGGAATAGAATCAACCCGAATGGAATGGAATGGAATGGAATGGAATGGAATGGAATGGCATGGAATCAACCCGAATGAAATGAAATGGAATGGATTGGAATGGAATGGAATGGAAAGGAATGGAATGGAATCAACCCGAGTGGAATGGAATGGAATGGAATGGAATGGATTGGAATGGAATGGAATGGAATGGAATCAACCCCAATGGAATGGAATGGAATGGAATGGAATGGAATGGAATGGAATGGAATCAACCCAAAAGGAATGGAATGGAATGAAATGGAATGGAATGGAATGGAATGGAATCAACCCGAACGGAATGGAATGGAGTGGAATGGATTGGAATGGAATCAACCTGAATGGAATGGAATGGAATGGAATGGAATGGAATGGAATGGAATGGAATGGAGAGGAATTGAATCAACCCGAATGGAGTGAAATGGAATGGAATGGAATCAACACGAATGGAATGGAATGGATTGGAATGGAATGGAATGGAATGGAAAGGAATGGAATGGAATCAACCTGAATGGAATGGAGTGGAATGGAATAAACCCGAATGGAATGGAATGGATTGGAATGGAATGGAATGGAAGGGAATCAACCCTAATGGAATGGAAAGGAATGGAATGGAATGGAATGGAATGGAATGGAGTCAACCCGAATGGAATGGAATGGAATGGAATGGAATGGAATGGAATGGAAACAACACAAATGGACTGGAATGGAATGGAATGGAATAGAATCAACCCGAATGGAATGGAATGGAATGGAATGGAATGGAATGGCATGGTATCAACCCGAATGAAATGGAATGGAATGGATTGGAATGGAATGGAATGGAAAGGAATGGAATGGAATCAACGCGAGTGGAATGGATAGGAATGGAATGGAATGGAATGGATTGGAATGGAATGGAATGGAATGGAATCAACCCCAATGGAATGGAATGGAATGGAATGGAATGGAATGGAATGGAGTGGAATCAACCCAAAAGGAATGGAATGGAATGGAATGGAATGGAATGGAATCAACCAGAATGGAATGGAATGGAATGGAATGGATTGGAAGGGAATCAACATGAATGGAATGGAATGGAATGGAATGGAGTGGAATTGAATCAACCCGAATGGAATAGAATGGAATGGAATGGAATCAACCTAAATGGCATGGAATGGAATGAAATGGAACGGAATGGAATTAACCGGAATGGAATGGAATGGAATGGAATGGAATGGAATCAACCCGAATGGAAAGGAATGGAATGGAATGGAATGGCATGGAATGGAATCAACCTGAATGGCATGGAATGGAATGGAATGGAATGGAATCAACACAAATGGAATGGAATGCAATCAACACGAATGGAATGGAATGGAATGGAATGGAATTTAATGGAATGGAATCAACTGGAAAGGAATGGAATGGAATAAACACGAATGGACTTTAATGGATTGGAATGGACTGCAAGGGAATCAACCCGAAAGGAATGGAATGGAATGAAATGGAACGCAATGGAATCAACCGGAATGGAGTGGAATGGAATGACACTGAATGGAATGGAATAGAATCAAACAGAATGGAATGGAAAGGAATGGAATAGAATGGAATCAACCCGAACGCAATGGAAAGGAATGGAATGGAATTGAATGGAATCAACCTGAACGCAATGGAAAAAATGGAATGGAATGGAATGGAATGGAATGGAATGGAATCAACCCGAATGTAATGGAATGAAATGGATTGGAATCAACGCGAACGGAATGGAATGGAACGGAATGGAATGGAATTGAATCAACCGAAATGGAATGGAATGGAATGGAATGGAATGGAATGGAATGGAATAAACCCGAATTGAATGCAATGGAATAGAATGGAATGGATTGGAATGGAATCAATCAGAATGGAATGGAATGGAATGAAATGGAATGGAATGGAATTAACTGGAATGGAATGGAATGGAATGGAATGGAATGGAATGGAATCAATCCGAATGGAATGCTGTGGAATTGAATGTAATGGAATCAACCCGAATGGAATGGAATGGAATGAAATGGAATGGAATGGAATCAACCCGAATGGAATGGAATAGTATGGAACTGAATCAAACCAAATGGAATGGAATGGAATGGAATGGAATGGAATGGAATAAACACGAATGGAATGGAATGGAATATAATAGAATGGATTGGAATGGAATCAACCGGGATGGAAAGGAATGGAATGGAATGAAATGGAATGGGATGGAAAGGAATGAAATGGAATGGAATGGAATTAACTCGAATGGAATGGAATGGAATCGAATGGAATGGTATAGAATCAACCCGAATGGAATGGAAAGGAATGGAATGGAATGGAATGGAATCAAGGAGCATGCAATGGAATGGAATGGAATGGAATAGACTGCAATGGAATGGAATGGAAGGGAACGGAATGGAATCAACCCGAATGGAATGGAATGGAATGGAATGGAATGGAATGGAATCCACTGGAATGGAATGGAATGAAATGGACTTGATTGGAATGGAATGGAATGTAATGGAATCAACCCGAATGTAATGGAATGGAATGGAATGGAATGGAATCCACTGGAATGGAATGGAATGAAATGGAATTGATTGGAATGGAATGGAATGTAATGGAATCAACCGGAATGGAAAGGAATGGAAAGAAATGGAATCAACTGGAATGGAATGGAATGGAATGGAATGGACTGCAATGGAATCAACCCGAAAGGAATGGAATGGAATGAAATGGAACGCAATGGAATCAACCGGAATGGAGTGGAATGGAATGACACGGAATGGAATGGAATAGAATCAAACAGAATGGAATGGAATGGAATGGAATAGAATGGAATCAACCCGAACGCAATGGAAAGGAATGGAATGGAATTGAATGGAATCAACCTGAACGCAATGGAAAAAATGGAATGGAATGGAATGGAATGGAATGGAATGGAATCAACCCGAATGTAATGGAATGGAATGGATTGGAATCAACCCGAACGGAATGGAATGGAATTGAATCAACCGAAATGGAATGGAATAGAATGGAATGGAATGGAATGGAATAAACCCGAATTGAATGCAATGGAATAGAATGGAATGGATTGGAATGGAATCAATCAGAATGGAATGGAATGGAATGAAATGGAATGGAATGGAATTAACAGGAATGGAATGGAATGGAATGGAATGGAATGGAATGGAATGGAATGGAATCAATCCGAATGGAATGGAGTGGAATTGAATGTAATGGAATCAACCCGAATGGAATGGAATGGAATGAAATGGAATGGAATGGAATCAACCCGAATGGAATGGAATGGTATGGAACTGAATCAAACCAAATGGAATGGAATGGAATGGAATGGAATGGAATGGAATGGAATAAACACGAATGGAATGGAATGGAATATAATGGAATGGATTGGAATGGAATCAACCGGGATGGAAAGGAATGGAATGGAATGAAATGGAATGGGATGGAAAGGAATGAAATGGAATGGAATGGAATTAACTCGAATGGAATGGAATGGAATCGAATGGAATGGTATAGAATCAACCCGAATGGAATTGAAAGGAATGGAATGGAATGGAATGGAATCAAGGTGCATGCAATGGAATGGAATGGAATGGAATAGACTGCAATGGAATGGAATGGAAGGGAACGGAATGGAATCAACCCGAATGGAATGGAATGGAATGGAATGGAATCCACTGGAATGGAATGGAATGAAATGGACTTGATTGGAATGGAATGGAATGTAATGGAATCAACCCGAATGGAATGGAATGGAATGGAATGGAATGGAATCCACTGGAATGGAAGGGAATGAAATGGAATTGATTGGAATGGAATGGAATGTAATGGAATCAACCGGAATGGAATGGAATGGAATGGAATGGAATTGAGTCAACCCGAATGGAATGGAATGGAATGGAATGGAATCAACCCAAATGGCATGGAATGGAATGAAATGGAACGGAATGGAATTAACCGGAATGGAATGGAATGGAACGGAATGGAATGGAATCAACCCGAATGGAATGGAATGGAATGGAATGGAATGGAATGGAATGGAATGGAATCAACCCGAATGGAATGGAATGGAATGGAAAGAAATGGAATGGCATGGAATGGAATCAAGCCGAATGGCATGGAATGGAATGGAATGGAACGGAATGGAATGGAATGGAATGGAATCAACACGAATGGAAAGGAATGCAATCAACACGAATGGAATGGAATGGAATGGAATGGAATGGAGTCAACTGGAATGGAATGGAATGGAGTGGAATAAACACGAATGGATTGGAATGGAATGGAATGTACTGCAATGGAATCAACCCGAATGGAATGGAATGGAATGAAATGGAATGCAATGGAATCCACCGGAATGGAGTGGAATGGAATGGAATGGAATGGAATGGAATGGAATGGACTGGAATTGAATCAACCCGAATGGAGTGAAATGGAATGGAATGGAATCAACACGAATGGAATGGAATGGATTGGAATGGAATGGAATGGAATGGAAAGGAATGGAATGGAATCAAGCTGAATGGAATGGAATGGAATGGAATCAACCCGAATGGAATGGAATGGATTGGAATGGAATGGAATGGAATGGAATCAACCCTAATGGATTGGAAAGGAATGGAATGGAGTGGAATGGAATGGAATGGAGTCAACCCGAATGGAATGGAATGGAAGGGAATGGAATGGAATGGAATGGAAACAACGCAAATGGACTGGAATGGAATGGAATGGAATAGAATCAACCCGAATGGAATGGAATGGAATGGAATGGAATGGCATGGAATCAACCCGAATGAAATGGAATGGTATGGATTGGAATGGAATGGAATGGAAAAGAATGGAATGGAATCAACGCGAGTGGAATAGATAGGAATGGAATGGAATGGAATGGATTGGAATGGAATGGAATGGAATGGAATCAACCCCAATGGAATGGAATGGAATGGAATGGAATGGAATGGAGTGGAATCAACCCAAAAGGAATGGAATGGAATGGAATGGAATGGAATGGAATCAACCAGAATGGAATGGAATGGAATGGAATGGATTGGAAGGGAATCAACATGAATGGAATGGAATGGAATGGAATGGAGTGGAATTGAATCAACCCGAATGGAATAGAATGGAATGGAATGGAATCAACCCAAATGGTATGGAATGGAATGAAATGGAACGGAATGGAATTAACGGGAATGGAATGGAATGGAATGGAATGGAATGGAATGGAATGGAATCAACCCGAATGGAAAGGAATGGAATGGAATGGAATGGCATGGAATGGAATCAACCCGAATGGCATGGGATGGAATGGAATGGAATGGAATGGAATGGAATCAACACAAATGGAATGGAATGCAATCAACACGAATGGAATGGAATGGAATGGAATGGAATTTAATGGAATGGAATCAACTGGAATGGAATGGAATGGAATGGAATAAACACGAATGGACTGGAATGGATTGGAATGGACTGCAATGGAATCAACCCGAAAGGAATGGAATGGAATGAAATGGAACGCAATGGAATCAACCGGAATGGAGTGGAATGGAATGACACGGAATGGAATGGAATAGAATCAAACAGAATGGAGTGGAAAGGAATGGAATAGAATGGAATCAACCCGAACGCAATGGAAAGGAATGGAATGGAATTGAATGGAATCAACCTGAACGCAATGGAAAAAATGGAATGGAATGGAATGGAATGGAATAGAATGGAATGGAATCAACCCGAATGTAATGGAATGGAATGGATTGGAATCAACGCGAACGGAATGGAATGGAACGGAATGGAATGGAATTGAATCAACCGAAATGGAATGGAATGGAATGGAATGGAATGGAATGGAATAAACCCGAATTGAATGCAATGGAATAGAATGGAATGGATTGGAATGGAATCAATCAGAATGGAATGGAATGGAATGAAATGGAATGGAATGGAATTAACCGGAATGGAATGGAATGGAATGGAATGGAATGGAATGGAATGGAATGGAATGGAATGGAATGGAATGGAATCAATCCGAATGGAATGCAGTGGAATTGAATGTAATGGAATCAACCCGAATGGAATGGAATGGAATGAAATGGAATGGAATGGAATCAACCCGAATGGAATGGAATAGTATGGAACTGAATCAAACCAAATGGAATGGAATGGAATTAAATGGAATGGAATGGAATAAACACGAATGGAATGGAATGCAATATAATGGAATGGATTGGAATGGAATCAACCGGGATGGAAAGAAATGGAATGGAATGAAATGGAATGGGAAGGAAAGGAATGAAATGGAATGGAATGGAATTAACTCGAATGGAATGGAATGGAATCGAATGGAATGGTATAGAATCAACCCGAATGGAATGGAAAGGAATGGAATGGAATGGAATGGAATCAAGGAGCATGCAATGGAATGGAATGGAATGGGATAGACTGCAATGGAATGGAATGGAAGGGAACGGAATGGAATCAACCCGAATGGAATGGAATGGAATGGAATGGAATGGAATGGAATCCACTGGAATGGAATGGAATGAAATGGACTTGATTGGAATGGAATGGAATGTAATGGAATCAACCCGAATGGAATGGAATGGAATGGAATGGAATCAAGTGGAATGGAATGGAATGGAATGGAATGGACTGCAATGGAATCAACCCGAATGGAATGGAATGGAATGAAATGGAACGGAATGGAATCAACCGGAATGGAGTTAAATGGAATGGAATGCAATGGAATCGAATAGAATCAAACAGAACAGAATGCAATGGAGTGGAATAGAATGGAATCAACCAGAATGCAATGGAATGTAATGGAATGGAATGGAACGGAATGGATTGGAATGGAACGGAATCAACCCGAATGGAATGGAATTGAATGGATTGGAATGGAATGGAATGGTATGGAATAGAATCAACCCGACAGGAATGGAATGGAATGGAATGGAATCAACCCGAATGCAATGGAATGGAATGGAATGGAATGGAATGCAACGGAATGGAATGGAATGGAATGGAATCAACTGGAATGTAATGTAATGGAATGGAATGGATTGGAATGGAATCAACTGGAATGTAATGTAATGTAATGGAATGGAATGGAATGGAATGGAACGGAATCAACCCGAATGGAATGGAATGGAATGGAATGGAATGGAATGCAATCAACCCGAATGGAATGGAATGGAATGGAATGGAATGAAATCAACCCGAAAGGAAAGGAATGGAATGAAATGGAATGGAATGGAATGGAATGTCAGGTTATGGAATCACCCCGAGTGGTATGGAATGAAATGGAATGGAATGGAATGGAATGGAATGGAATGCCATCAACCCGAATGGAATGGAATGGAATGAAATGGAAAGGAATGGAATGGAATGGAATGGAATGGAATGGAAAGGAATCAACCCGAATGGAATGGAATGGAATGGAATGGAATGGAATGGAATGGAATGGCATAGAATGGAATCAACCCGAATGGTATGGAATGGAATGGAATGGAATGGAATGGAATGGAATGGAATCAATCGGAATGGAATGGAATGGAATGGAATGGAATCAACCCGAATGGAATGGAATGGAATGGAATGGAATCAACACGAATGGAATGGAATGGAATGGAATGGAATGGAATGGAATGGAATGGAATGGAATCACCACGAATGGAATGGAATGGAATGGAATGGAATGGAATGGAAACAACACAAACGGACTGGAATGGAATGGATGGAATAGAATCAACCCGAATGGAATGGAATGGAATGGAATGGAATGGAATGGAATGGCATGGAATCAACCCGAATGAAATGGAATGGAATGGATTGGAATGGAATGGAATGGAAAGGAATGGAATGGAATCAACCCGAGTGGAATGGAAAGGAATGGAATGGAATGGAATGGATTGGAATGGAATGGAATGGAATGGAATCACCCCAATGGAATGGAATGGAATGGAATTGAATAGAATGGAATGGAATCAACCCAAATGGAATGGAATGGAATGGAATGGAATGGAATGGTATGGAATGGAATCAACCAGAATGGAATGGAATGGAATGGAATGGATTGGACGGGAATCAACATGAATGGAATGGAACGGAATGGAATGGAGTGGAATTGAATCAACCCGAATGGAATGGAATGGAATGGAATGGAATCAACCCAAATGGCATGGAATGGAAAGAAATGGAATGGAATGGAATTAACCGGAATGGAATGGAATGGAATGGAATGGAATCAACCAGAATGCAATGGAATGTAATGGAATGGAATGGAACGGAATGGATTGGAATGCAACGGAATCAACCCGAATGGAATGGAATTGAATGGATTGGAATGGAATGGAATGGTATGGAATAGAATCAACCCGAATGGAATGGAATGGAATGGAATGGAATGGAATCAACCAGAATGCAATGGAATGGAATGGAATTGAATCAACGAGAATGCAATGGAATGGAATGGAATGGAATGGAATGCAATGCAATGGAATGGAAAGGAATGGAATCAACCAGAATGTAATGGAATGGAATGGAATGGAATTGAATGGAATCAACTGGAATGTAATGTAATGGACTGGACTGGAATGGAATGGAATGCAACGGAATCAAACCGGATGGAATGGAATTGAATGGAATGGAATGCAATCAACACGAATGGAATGGAATGGAATGGAATCAAACCGAATGGAATGCAATGGAATGAAATGGAATGGAATTGAATCACCTTGAATGGAATAGAATGGAATCGAATGCATTGGAATGGAATGGAATGGAACGGAATGCAATCAACCCGAATGGAATGGAATGAAATGGAATGGAATGGAATGAAATCAACCCGAAAGGAAAGGAATGGAATGAAATGGAATGGAATGGAATGGAATGCAATCAACACGAATGGAATGCAATGGAATGAAATGGAATGGAATGGAATCAACTGAAATGGAATGGAATGGAATCGAATGGATTTGAATGGAATGGAATGAAATGGAACGCAATGGAATCAACCGGAATGGAGTGGAATGGAATGACACGGAATGGAATGGAATAGAATCAAACCGAATGGAATGGAATGGAATGGAATAGAATGGAATCAACCCGAACGCAATGGAAAGGAATGGAATGGAATTGAATGGAATCAACCCGAACGCAATGGAAAAAATGGAATGGAATGGAATGGAATGGAATGGAATCAACCCGAATGCAATGGAATGGAATGGATTCGAATCAACCCAAATGGAATGGAATGGAACGGAATAGAATGGAATGGAATCAACCGAAATGGAATGGAAAGGAATGGAATGGAATGGAATCAATCGGAATGGAATGGAATGGAATGGAGTGGAATTGAATGGAATGGAATCAACCCGAATGGAATGGAACTGAAGGAAATGGAATGGAATGGAATCAATCCGAATGGAACGGAATGGTATGGAACTGAATCAAACCAAATGGAAGGGAATGGAATGGAATGGAATTGAATGGAATGGAATGGAATGGAATGGTATAAACACGAATGGAATGGAATGGAATTGAATGGAATGGATTGGAATGGAATCAACCTGGAAGGAAAGGAATGGAACTGAATGAAATGGAATGGGATGGTAAGGAATGAAATGGAATCGAATGGAATTAACCCGAATGGAATGAAATGGAAAGGAATGGAATACAAACAACCCGAAAGGAATGGAAAGGAATGGAATGGAATGGAATGGAATCAAGGCAAATGCAATGGAATGAAATGGAATGGAATGGATTGGAAGGGAATGGAATGGAAAGGAACGGAATGGAATCAACCCGAATGGAATGGAATGGAATGAAATGAAATGGAATGGAATGGAATCAACTCGAATGGAATGGAATGGAATAGAATGGAATGGAATCAACCCGAATGGAATGGAATGGAATGGAGTGGAATCAACTGGAATGGAATGGAATGAAATGGAATGGATTGGAATGGAATGGAATGGAATGGAATCAACCAGAATGGAATGGAATGGAATGGAATGGAATGGAATGGAATGGAATAGAATCAACTTGAATGGAATGGAATTTAATGGAATGGACTGCAATGGAATCAACCCGAATGGAATAGAATGGAATGAAATGGAACGGAATGGAATCAACCGGAATGGAGTTAAATGGAATGGAATGCAATGGAATGGAATAGAATCAAACAGAGCAGAATGGAATGGAGTGGAATAGAATGGAATCAACCCGAATGCAATGGAATGTAATGGAATGGAATGGAACGGAATGGATTGTAATGGAACGGAATCAACCCGAATGGAATGGAATTGAATGGATTGGAATGGAATGGAATTGTATGGAATAGAAACAACCCGAATGGAATGGAATGGAATGGAATCAACCATAATGCAATGGAATGGAATGGAAAGGAATGGAATGGAATGAAATGGAACGGAATGGAAAGGAATGGAATGGAATCAACACGAATGGAATGGAATGGAATGGAATGGAATGGAATGGAATGGAAAGGAATGGATTGGAATGGAGTGAAATCGAATGGAATGGAATGAACCCGAATGGAACCCATGGAATAGAATGAATTTGATTGGAATGGAATAAACCATAATGGAATGGAATGGAATGAAATGGAACGGAATGGAATTAACTGGAATGGAATGGAATGGAATGGAATGGAATAAACACGAATTGAATGGAATGGAATAGGATGGAATGGATTGGAATGGAATCAACCGGAATGGAATGGAATGGAATGAAATGGAATGGAATGGAATGGAATTAAACGGAATGGAATGGAATGGAATGGAATAGAATCAACCCGAATGGAATGGAATGGAATCAAGGCGAATGGAATGGTATGGAATGGAATGGAATGGAATCAACCCTAATTGAATGGAATGGAATGGAATGGAATGGAATGGAATGGCATGGAATGCAATCAACACGAATGGTATGGAATGGAATGGAATTGAATGGAATGGAATCAATCGGAATGGAATGGAATGCAATGGAATGGAATGGAATCAACCCGAATGGAATTGAATGGAATGGAATAGAATGGAATGGAATGGAATCAACGCAATTTGAATGGAATGGAATGGAATGGAATGGAATAAACCCGAATACAATGGAATGGAATAGAATGGAGTGGATTGGAATGGATTCAACAAGAAAGGAATGGAATGGAATGGAACGGAGAGGAATGGAATGGAATGGAATGGAATGGAATGGAATCAACACAAATGGACTGGAATGGAATGGAATGGAATAGAATCAACCCGAATGGAATGGAGTAGAATGGAATGGCATGGAATCAACCCGAATGAAATGGAATGGAATGGATTGGAATGGAATGGAATGGAAAGGAATGGAATGGAAACAACCCGAGTGGAATGGAATGGAATGGAATGGAATGGAATGGATTGGAATGGAATGGAATGGAATGGAATCAACGCTAATAGAATGGAATGGAATGGAATGGAATGGAATGGAATGGAATGGAATCAAACCAAAAGGAACGGAATGGAATGAAATGGAATGGAATGGAATGGAATGGAATGGAATGGAATGGAATGGAATCAACCCGAATGGAATGGAATGGAGTGGAATGGATTGGAATGGAATCAACTCGAAAGGAAAAGAATGGAATGGAATGGAATGGCATCAACACGAATGGAATGGAATGGAATGGAATTGAATGGAATGGAATCAATCGGAATGGTATGGAATGGAATGGAATGCAATGGAATGGAATGGAATCAACCCGAATGGAATGGAATGGAGTGGAATTGAATGGAATGGAATGGAATTAACGCAAATTGAATGGAATGGAATGGAATGGAATGGAATGGAATAAACCCGAATGCAATGGAATGGAATAGAATGGAATGGATTGAAATGGAATCAACCCAAAAGGAAAGGAATGGAACGGAATGGAAAGGAATGGAATGGAATGGAATGGAATGGAATGGAATGGAATCAAACCGAATGGAATGGAATGGAATAGAATGGAATGGAATCAAACAGAGCAGAATGGAATGGAGTGGAAGAGAATGGAATCAACCCGAATGCAATGGAATGTAATGGAATGGAATGGAACGGAATGGATTGGAAGGGAATGGAATGGAATGAAATGGAACGGAATGGAAAGGAATGGAATGGAATCAACCCGAATGGAATGGAATGGAATGGAATGGAATGGAATGGAAAGGAATGGATTGGAATGGAGTGAAATCGAATGGAATGGAATGAACCCGAATGGAATCCATGGAATAGAATTAATTTGATTGGAATGGAATAAACCATAATGGAATGGAATGGAATGAAATGGAACGGAATGGAATTAACTGGAATGGAATGGAATCAACAAGAAAGGAATGGAATGGAATGGAACGGAGAGGAATGGAATGGAATGGAATGGAATGGAATCAACACAAATGGACTGGAATGGAATGGAATGGAATAGAATCAACCCGAATGGAATGGAATAGAATGGAATGGCATGGAATCAACCCGAATGAAATGGAATGGAATGGATTGGAATGGAATGGAATGGAAAGGAATGTAATGGAAACAACCCGAGTGGAATGGAATGGAATGGAATGGAATGGAATGGAATGAAATGGAACGGAATGGAATTAACTGGAATGGAATGGAATGGAATGGAATGGAATATAATCAACCCGAATGTAGTGGAATGGAATGGAATGGAATCAACCCGAATGGAATGGAATGGAATGGAATGGAATGGAAAGGAATGGAATGGAAAGGAATTGAATGGAATCAACCCGAATGGAATGGAATCGTATGGAATTGAATCAACCCATATGGAATTGAATGGAATTGAATGGAATGGAATGGAATGGAATGGAATAAACACGAATTGAAGGGAATGGAAAAGGATGGAATGGATTGGAATGGAATCAACCGGAATGGAATGGAATGGAATGAAATGGAATGGAATGGAATGGAATTAACCGGAATGGAATGGAATGGAATGGAATGGAATGGAATGGAATGGAATGGAATGGAATGGAATCAACCCGAATGGAATGGAATGGAATCAAGGCGAATGGAATGGAATGGAATGGAATCAACCCTAATGGAATGGAATGGAATGGAATGGAATGCAATGGCATGGAATGCAATCAACACGAATGGTATGGAATGGAATGGAATTGAATGGAATGGAACCAATCGGAATGGAATGGAATGGAATGGAATGCAATGGAATGGAATGGAATCAACCCGAATGGAATTGAATGGAATGGAATTGAATGGAATGGAATGGAATCAACGCAAATTGAATGGAATGGAATGGAATGGAATGGAAAGGAATAAACCCGAATGCAATGGAATGGAATAGAATGGAATGGATTGGAATGGAATCAACCCGAAAGGAATGGAATGGAATGGAACGGAGAGGAATGGAATGGAATGGAATGGAATGGAATCATCACAAATGGACTGGAATGGAATGGAATGGAATAGAATCAACCCGAATGGAATGGAATAGAATGGAATGGCATGGAATCAACCCGAATGAAATGGAATGGAATGGATTGGAATGGAATTGAATGGAAAGGAATGGAATGGAAACAACCCGAGTGGAATGGAATGCAATGGAATGGAATGGAATGGATTGGAATGGAATGGAATGGAATGGAATCAACGCTAATGGAATGGAATGGAATGGAATGGAATGGAATGGAATGGAATCAATCCAAAAGGAATGGAATGGAATGGAATGGAATGGAATGGAATGGAATGGAATCAACCCGAATGGAATGGAATGGAATGGTATGGATTGGAATGGAATCAACCTGAATGGAATGGAATGGAATGGAATGGAATGGAGTGGAATTGAATCAACCCGAATGGAATGGAATGGAATGGAATGGAATCAACCCAATTGGCATGGAATGGAATGAAATGGAACGGAATGGAATTAACCGGAATGGAATGGAATGGAATGGAACGGAATGGAATGGAATCAACCCGAATGGAATGGAATGGAATGGAATGGAATGGAATGGAATGGAATGGAATCAACCCGAATGGAATGGAATGGAATGGAAAGAAATGGAATGGCATGGAATGGAATCAAGCCGAATGGCATGGAAGGGAATGGAATGGAATGGAATGGAATGGAATCAACACGAATGGAATTGAATGCAATCAACACGAATGGAATGGAATGGAATGGAATGGAATGGAGTCAACTGGAATGGAATGGAATGGAGTGGAATAAACACGAATGGATTGGAATGGAATGGAATGTACTGCAATGGAATCAACCTGAAGGGAATGGAATGGAATGAAATGGAATGCAATGGAATCCACCGGAATGGAGTGGAATGGAATGATACGGAATGGAATGGAATAGAATCAACTCGAATGAAATGGAATGGAATGCAATAGAATGGAATCAACCCGAACGCAATGGAAAGGAATGGAATGGAATTGAATGGAATCAACCTGAACGCAATGGAAAAAATGGAATGGTATGGAAAAAATGGAATTGAATGGAATGCAATGGAATGGAATGGAATGGATTGGAATCAACCCGAATGGAATGGAATGGAATGGAATGGAATGGAATGGAATGGAATGGAATGGAGTGGAATGGAATGGAATCAACACGAATGGAAAGAATGGATTGGAATGGAATGGAATGGAATGGAAAGGAATGGAATGAAATCAACCTGAATGGAATGGAATGGAATGGAATCAACACGAATGCAATGGAATGGAATGGAATGGAATGGAATGGAATGGAATGGAATGGAATGGAGTGGAATGGAATGGAATCAACACGAATGGAAAGAATGGATTGGAATGGAATGGAATGGAATGGAAAGGAATGGAATGGTATCAACCTGAATGGAATGGAAAGGAATAGAATCAACACGAAGGGAATGGAATGGAATGGAATGGAATGGAATGGAATGGAATGTAATCAACCCAAATGAAATGAAATGGAATGGAGTAGAATGGAATGGAATGGAAAGGAATGGAATGGAATCAACCCGAGTGGAATGGAATGGAATGGAATGGAATGGAATGGAATGGAATGGAATGGATTGGAATGGAATGGAATGGAATGTAATAAACCCCAATGGAATGGAATGGAATGGAATGGAATGGAATAGAATGGAATGGAATCAACCCAAAAGGAATGGAATGGAATGAAATGGAATGGAATGAAATGGAATCATCCCGAATGGAATGGAATGGAGTGGAATGGATTGGAATGGAATCAACCTGAAAGAATGGAATGGAATGGAATGGAATGGAATGGAATGGAGGGGAATTGAATCAACCCGAATGGAGTGAAATGAAATGGAATGGAATCAACACGAATGGAATGGAATGGATTGGAATGGAATGGAATGGAATGGAAAGGAATGGAATGGAATCAACCTGAATGGAATGGAATGGAATGGAATCAACCCGAATGGAATGGATTGGAATGGAATGGAATGGAATGGAATCAACACTAATGGAATGGAATGGAATGGAATGGAATGGAATGGAATGGAATGCAATCAACCCGAATGGAATGGAATGCAATGGAATGGAATGGAATGGAAACAACACAAATGTACTGGAATGGAATGGAATGGAATAGAATCAACCCGAATGGAATGGAATGGAATGGAAAGGAATGGCATGGAATCAACCCGAACGAAATGGAATGGAATGGATTGGAATGGAATGGAATGGAAAGGAGTGGAATCAACCCGAGTGGAGTGGAATGGAATGGAATGGAATGGATTGGAATGGAATGGAATGGAATGGAATGGAATCAACCCCAATGGAATGGAATGGAATGGAGTGGAATCAACTGGAATGGAATGGAATGAAATGGAATGGATTGGAATGGAATGGAATGGAATGGAATCAACCAGAATGGAATGGAATGGAATGGAATGGAATGGAATGGAATGGAATCAACTGGAATGGAATGGAATGGAATGGAATGGACTGCAATGGAATCAACCCGAATGGAATAGAATGGAATGAAATGGAACGGAATGGAATCAACCGGAATGGAGTTAAATGGAATGGAATGCAATGGAATGGAATAGAATCAAACAGAGCAGAATGGAATGGAGAGGAATAGAAGGGAATCAACCCGAATGCAATGGAATGTAATGGAATGGAATGGAACGGAATGGATTGGAATGGAACGGTATCAACCCGAATGGAATGGAATTGAATGGATTCGAATGGAATGGAATTGTATGGAATAGAAAAAACCCGAATGGAATGGAATGGAATGGAATCAACCATAATGCAATGGAATGGAAGGGAATGGAATGGAATGGAATGAAATGGAACGGAATGGAAAGGAATGGAATGGAATCAACCCGAATGGAATGGAATGGAATGGAATGGAATGGAAAGGAAAGGAATGGATTGGAATGGAATGAAATGGAATGGAATGCAATGGAATGGAATAGAATCAAACAGAGCAGAATGGAATGGAGAGGAATAGAATGGAATCAACCCGAATGCAATGGAATGGAATGGAATGGAATGGAACGGAATGGATTGGAATGGAACGGAATCAACCCGAATGGAATGGAATTGAATGGACTGGAATGGAATGGAATTGTATGGAATAGAAACAACCCGAATGGAATGGAATGGAATGGAATCAACCATAATGCAATGGAATGGAAGGGAATGCAATGGAATGGAGTGAAATGGAAGGGAATGGAAAGGAATGGAATGGAATCAACCCGAATGGAATGGAATGGAATGGAATGGAATGGAATGGATTGGAATGGAAAGGAATGGATTGGAAGGGAATGAAATCGAATGGAATGGAATGAACCCGAATGGAATCCCTGGAATAGAATGAATTTGATTGGAATGGAATAAACCAGAATGGAATGGAATGGAATGAAATGGAACGGAATGGAAATAACTGGAATGGAATGGAATGGAATGGAATGGAATATAATCAACCCGAATGTAATGGAATGGAATGGAATGGAATCAACCCGAATGGAATGGAATGGAATGGAATGGAAAGGAATGGAATGGAAAGGAATGGAATGGAATCAACCCGAATGGAATGGAATCGTATGGAATTGAATCAACACATATGGAATTGAATGGAATTGAATGGAATGGAATGGAATGGAATGGAATAAACACGAATTGAATGGAATGGAATAGGATGGAATGGATTGGAATGGAATTAACCGGAATGGAATGGAATGGAATGAAATGGAATGGAATGGAATAGAATTAACCGGAATGGAATGGAATGGAATGGAATGGAGTGGAATGGAATGGAATGGAATAGAATCAACCCGAATGGAATGGAATGGAATCAAGGCGAACGGAATGGAATGGAATGGAATCAACCCTAATGGAATGGAATGGAATGGAATGGAATGGAATGGAATGGAATGGCATGGAATGCAATCAACACGAAAGGTATGGAATGGAATGGAATTGATTGTAATGGAATCAATCGGAATGGAATGGAATGGAATGGAATGCAATGGAATGGAATGGAATCAACCCGAATGGAATTGAATGGAATGGAATTGAATGGAATGGAATGGAATCAACGCAAATTGAATGGAATGGAATGGAATGGAATGCAATGGAATAAACCCGAATGCAATGGAATGGAATAGAATGGAATGGATTGGAATGGAATCAACCCGAAAGGAATGGAATGGAATGGAACGGAGAGGAATGGAATGGAATGGAATGGAATGGAATCATCACAAATGGACTGCACTGGAATGGAATGGAATGGAATAGAATCAACCCGAATGGAATGGAATAGAATGGAATGGCATGGAATCAACCCGAATGAAATGGAATGTTATGGATTGGAATGGAATGGAATGGAAAGGAATGGAATGGAAACAACCCAAGTGGAATGGAATGGAATGGAATGGAATGGAATGGATTGGAATGGAATGTAATGGAATGGAATCAACGCTAATGGAATGGAATGGAATGGAATGGAATGGAATGGAATGGAATGGAATCAATCCAAAAGGAATGGAATGGAATGAAATGGAATGGAATGGAATCAACCCGAATGGAATGGAATGGAGTGGAATTGAATGGAATGGAATGGAATTAACGCAAATTGAATGGAATGGAATGGAATGGAATAAACCCGAATGCAATGGAATGGAATAGAATGGAATGGATTGAAATGGAATCAACCCTAAAGGAAAGGAATGGAACGGAATGGAAAGGAATGGAATGGAATGGAATGGAATGGAATGGAATGGAATGGAATCAAACCGAATGGAATGGAATGGAATAGAATGGAATGGAATCAACACAAATGGACTGGAATTCAATGGAATGGCATGGAATGGAATGGAAAGAATGGAATGGAATCAACCCGAGTAGAATGGAATGGAATGGAATGGAATGGATTGGAATGGAATGGAATGGAATGGAATCAACCCTAATGGAATGGAATGGAATGCAATGGAAAAGAATGAAATCAACGCAAAACGAATGGAATGGAATGAAATGGAATGGAATGGAATGGAATGGAATGGAATGGAATGGAATGGAATGGAATGGAATCAACCCGAATGGATTGGAATGGAATGGAATGGATTGGATTGCAATGGAATCAACCTGAATGGAATGGAATAGAATGGAATGGAATGGAGTGGAATTGAATCAACCCGAATGGAGTGGTATGGAATGGAATGGAATCAACCCAAATGACATGGAATGGAATGAAATGGAATGGAATGGAATTAACCGGAATGGAATGGAATGGAATGGAATGGAATCAACCCGAATGGAATGGAATGGAATGGAATGGAATGGAATGGAATGGAATGGAATCAACCCGAATGGAATGGAATGGAATGGAATGGAATGGAATGGCATGGAATGGAATAAAGCCGAATGGCATGGAATGGAATGGAATGGAATGGAATGGAATCAACACGAATGGAATGGATTGCAATCAACAAGAATGGAAAGGAATGCAATGGAATGGAATCAACTGGAATGGAATGGACTGCAATGGGATTAACCCGAATGGAATGGAATGGAATGAAATGGAACGCAATGGAATCAACCGGAATGGAGTGGAATGGAATGACACGGAATGGAATGGAATAGAATCAAACCGAATGGAATGGAATGGAATGGAATAGAATGGAATCAACCCGAACGCAATGGAAAGGAATGGAATGGAATTGAATGGAATCAACCCGAACGCAATGGAAAAAATGGAATGGAATGGAATGGAATGGAATGGAATGGAATCAACCCGAATGCAATGGAATGGAATGGATTGGAATCAACCCAAATGGAATGGAATGGAACGGAATAGAATGGAATGGAATCAACCGAAATGGAATGGAAAGGAATGGAATGGAATGGAATCAATCGGAATGGAATGGAATGGAATGGAGTGGAATTGAATGGAATGGAATCAACCCGAATGGAATGGAACTGAAGGAAAGGGAATGGAATGGAATCAATCCGAATGGAATGGAATGGTATGGAACTGAATCAAACCAAATGGAAGGGAATGGAATGGAATGGAATTGAATGGAATGGAATGGAATGGAATGGTATAAACACGAATGGAATGGAATGGAATTGAATGGAATGGATTGGAATGGAATAAACCTGGAAGGAAAGGAATGGAACTGAATGAAATGGAATGGGATGGTAAGGAATGAAATGGAATCGAATGGAATTAACCCGAATGGAATGAAATGGAATGGAATGGAATACAAACAACCTGAATGGAATGGAAAGGAATGGAATGGAATGGAATGGAATGGATTGGAAGGGAATGGAATGGAAAGGAACGGAATGGAATCAACCCGAATGGAATGGAATGGAATGAAATGAAATGGAATGGAATGGAATCAACCCGAATGGAATGGAATGGAATAGAATGGAATGGAATCAACCCGAATGGAATGGAATGGAATGGAGTGGAATCAACTGGAATGGAATGGAATGAAATGGAATGGATTGGAATGGAATGGAATGGAATGGAATCAACCAGAATGGAATGGAATGGAATGGAATGGAATGGAATGGAATGGAATGGAATGGAATGGAATCAACTTGAATGGAATGGAATTTAATGGAATGGACTGCAATGGAATCAACCCGAATGGAATAGAATGGAATGAAATGGAGCGGAATGGAATCAACCGGAATGGAGTTAAATGGAATGGAATGCAATGGAATGGAATAGAATCAAACAGAGCAGAATGGATTGGAGTGGAATAGAATGGAATCAACCCGAATGCAATGGAATGTAATGGAATGGAATGGAACGGAATGGATTGGAAAGGAATGGAATGGAATGAAATGGAACGGAATGGAAAGGAATGGAATGGAATCAACCCGAATGGAATGGAATGGAATGGAATGGAATGGAATGGAATGGAATGGAATGGAAAGGAATGGATTGGAATGGAGTGAAATCGAATGGAATGGAATGAACCCGAATGGAATCCATGGAATAGAATGAATTTGATTGGAATGGAATAAACCATAATGGAATGGAATGGAATGAAATGGAACGGAATGGAATTAACTGGAACGGAATGGAATCAACAAGAAAGGAATGGAATGGAATGGAACGGAGAGGAATGGAATGGAATGGAATGGAATCAACACAAATGGAATGGAATGCAATCAACACGAATGGAATGTTATGGAATGGAATGGAATGGAATGGAATCAACTGGAATGGAATGGAATGGAATGGAATAAACACGAATGGACTGGAATGGATTGGAATGGACTGCAATGGAATCAACCCGAAGGGAATGGAATGGAATGAAATGGAACGTAATGGAATCAACCGGAATGGAGTGGAATGGAATGACACGGAATGGAATGGAATAGAATCAAACAGAATGGAATGGAATGGAATGGAATAGAATGGAATCAACCTGAACGCAATGGAAAAAATGGAATGGAATGGAATGGAATGGAATGGAATGGAATCAACCCGAACGGAATGGAATGGAACGGAATGGAATGGAATTGAATCAACCGAAATGGGATGGAATGGAATGGAATGGAATGGAATGGAATAAACCCGAATGGAATGCAATGGAATAGAATGGAATGAATTGGAATGGAATCAATCAGAATGGAATGGAATGGAATGAAATGGAATGGAATGGAATCAACCCGAATGGAATGGAATGGTATGGAACTGAATCAAACCAAATGGAATTGAATGGAATGGAATGGAATGGAATGGAATGGAATGGAATAAACACGAATGGAATGGAATGGAATATAATGGAATGGATTGGAATGGAATCAACCGGGATGGAAAGGAATGGAATGGAATGAAATGGAATGGGATGGAAAGGAATGAAATGGAATGGAATGGAATTAACTCGAATGGAATGGAATGGAATCGAATGGAATGGTATAGAATCAACCCGAATGGAATGGAAAGGAATGGAATGGAATGGAATGGAATCAAGGAGCATGCAATGGAATGGAATGGAATGGAATAGACTGCAATGGAATGGAATGGAAGGGAACGGAATGGAATCAACCCGAATGGAATGGAATGGAATGGGATCGAATGGAATCCACTGGAATGGAATGGAATGAAATGGAATTGATTGGAATGGAATGGAATATAATGGAATCAACCGGAATGGAATGGAATGGAATGGAATGGAATGGAATCAACTGGAATGGAATGGAATGGAATGGAATGGACTGCAATGGAATCAACCCGAATGGAATGGAATGGAATGAAATGGAACGGAATGGAATCAACCGGAATGGAGTTAAATGGAATGGAATGCAATGGAATGGAATAGAATCAAACAGAACAGAATGGAATGGAGTGGAATAGAATGGAATCAACCAGAATGCAATGGAATGTAATGGAATGGAATGGATGGAATGGATTGGAATGGAACGGAATCAACCCGAATGGAATGGAATTGAATGGATTGGAATGGAATGGAATGGTATGGAATAGAATCAACCCGAATGGAATGGAATGGAATGGAATGGAATGGAATCAACCCGAATGCAATGGAATGGAATGGAATGGAATGGAATGCAACGGAATGGAATGGAATGGAATGGAATCAACTGGAATGTAATGTAATGGAATGGAATGGAATGGAATGGAATCAACTGGAATGTAATGTAATGGAATGGAATGGAATGGAATGGAACGGAATCAACCCGAATGGAATGGAATGGAATGGAATGGAATGCAATCAACACGAATGGAATGGAATGGAATGGAATCAAACCGAATGGAATGCAATGGAATGAAATGGAATGGAATGGAATCAACTGGAATGGAATGGAATGGAGTCGAATGCATTGGAATGGAATGGAGTGGAACGGAATGCAATCAACCCGAATGGAATGGAATGGAATGGAATGGAATGAAATCAACCCGAAAGGAAAGGAAAGGAATGAAATGGAATGGAATGGAATGGAATGTCAGGTTATGGAATCAACCCGAGTGGTATGGAATGAAATGGAATGGAATGGAATGGAATGGAATGGAATGGAATGGAATGCCATCAACCCGAATGGAATGGAATGGAATGAAATGGAAAGGAATGGAATGGAATGGAATGGAATGGAATGGAATGGAATGGAAAGGAATCAGCCCGAATGGAATGGAATGGAATGGAATGGAATGGAATGGAATGGAATGGAATGGAATGGCATAGAATGGAATCAACCCGAATGGTATGGAATGGAATGGAATGGAATGGAATGGAATGTAATCAATCGGAATGGAATGGAATGCAATGGAATGGAATGGAATCAACCCGAATGGAATGGAATGGAATGGAATGGAATCAACACGAATGGAATGGAATGGAATGGAATGGAATGGAATGGAATCAACCCGAATGGAATGGAATGGAATGGAATGGAATGGAATGGAAACAATACAAATGGACTGGAATGGAATGGATGGAATAGAATCAACCCGAATGGAATGGAATGGAATGGAATGGAATGGCATGGAATCAACCCGAATGAAATGGAATGGAATGGATTGGAATGGAATGGAATGGAAAGGAATGGAATGGAATCAACCCGAGTGGAATGGAAAGGAATGGAATGGAATGGAATGGAATGGATTAGAATGGAATGGAATGGAATGGAATCAACCCCAATGGAATGGAATGGAATGGATTTGAATGGAATGGAATGGAATCAACCCAAAAGGTATGGAATGGAATGGAAAGGAATGGAATGGAATGGAATGGAAGGGAATCAACCAGAATGGAATGGAATGGAATGGAATGGAATGGATTGGAAGGGAATCAACATGAATGGAATGGAATGGAATGGAATGGAGTGGAATTGAATCAACCCGAATTGAATGGAATGGAATGGAATGGAATCAACCGAAATGGCATGGAATGGAATGAAATGGAACGGAATGGAATTAACCGGAATGGAATGGAATGAAATGGAATGGAATGGAATCAACCCGAATGGAAAGGAATGGAATGGAATGGAATGGCATGGAATGGAATCAACAGGAATGGCATGGAATGGAAGGGAATTGAATGGAATGGAATCAACACAAATGGAATGGAATGCAATCAACACGAATGGAATGGAATGCAATGGAATGGAATGGAATGGAATGGAATAAGCACGAATGGACTGGAATGGAATGGAATGGACTGCAATGGAATCAACCCGAAAGGAATGGAATGGAATGAAATGGAACGCAATGGAATCAACAGAAATGGAGTGGAATGGAATGACACGGAATGGAATGGAATAGAATCAAACAGAATGGAATGGAATGGAATGGAATAGAATGGAATCAACCCGAAAGCAATGGAAAGGAATGGAATGGAATTGAATGGAATCAACCTGAACGCAATGGATAAAATGGAATGGAATGGAATGGAATGAAATTGAATGCAATGGAATGGAATGGAATCAACCCGAATGCAATGGAATGGAACGGAATGGAATGGAATGGAATCAACCGAAATGGAATGGAATGGAATGGAATGGAATAAACCCGAATGGAATAAAATGGAATAGAATGGAGTGGATTGGAATAGAATCAATCAGAATAGAATGTAATGGAATGAAATGGAACGGAATGGAATTAACCGGAATGGAATGGAATGGAATGGAATGCAATGGAATGGAATTGGATCAATCCGAATGGAATAGAATGGAATGGAGTGGAATTGAATGGAATGGAATCAACCCGAATGGAATGGAATGGAATGAAATGGAATGGAATGGAATCAACCAGAATGGAATGGAATGGTATGGAACTGAATCAAACCAAATGAAATGGAATGGAATTGAATGGAATGGAATGGAATGGAATGGAATAAACACGAATGGAATGGAATGGAGTATAATGGAATGGATTGGAATGGAATCAACCGGGATGGAAAGGAATGGAATGGAATGGATTGGAATGGAATGGAATGGAATGGAATCAACCCCAATGGAATGGAATGGAATGGAAAGGAATGGAATGGAATGGAATGGAATCAACCCAAAAGGAATGGAATGGAATGAAATGGAATGGAATGGAATGGAATCATCCCGAATGTAATGGAATGGAATGGAATGGATTGGAATGGAATCAACCTGAAAGAATGGAATGGAATGGAATGGAATGGAATGGAGGTGAATTGAATCAACCCGAATGGAGTGAAATGGAATGGAATGGAATCAACACGAATGGAATGGAATGGATTGGAATGGAATGGAAAGGAATGGAATGGAATCAAGCTGAATGGAATGGAATGGAATGGAATCAACCAGAATGGAATGGAATGGAATGGATTGGAATGGAATGGAATGGAATGGAATCAACCCTAATGGAATGGAATGGAATGGAATGGAATGGAATGGAAACAACAGAAATGGACTGGAATGGAATGGAATGGAATAGAATCAACCCGAATGGAATGGAATGTAATGGAAAGGAATGGCATGGAATCAACCCGAATGAAATTGAATGGAATGGATTGGAATGGAATGGAATGGAAAGGAATGGAATCAACCCGAATGGAATGGAATGGAAGGGAAAGGAATGGAATGGAATCAACCTGACTGAAATGGAACGGATTGGAATGGAATCAACCTGAATGTAATGGAATGGAATGGAGTGGAATAGGATGGAATCAACGCGAATGGAATGGAATGGAATGGAATGGATTGGAATGGAATGGAATGGAATGGAATCAACCCGAATGGAATGGAATGGAATGGAAAGAAATGGAATGGCATGGAATGGAAGCAAGCCGAATGGCATGGAATGGAATGGAATGGAATGGAATGGAATGGAATGGAATCAACACGAATGGAATGGAATGCAATCAACACGAATGGAATGGAATGGAATGGAATGGAATGGAGTCAACTGGAATGGAATGGAATGGAGTGGAATAAACACGAATGGATTGGAATGGAATGCAATGTACTGCAATGGAATCAACCCCAATGGAATGGAATGGAATGAAATGGAATGCAATGGAATCCACCGGAATGGAGTGGAATGGAATAGAATCAAATCGAATGAAATGGAATGGAATGGAATAGAATGGAATCAACCCGAACGCAATGGAAAGGAATGGAATGGAATTGAATGGAATCAACCCGAACGCTATGGAAAAAATGGAATGGAATGTAATGCAGTGGAATGGAATGGAATGGATTGGAATTGAAATGAATGCAATCAACCCGAAAGAATGGAATGGAATGGAATGGATTGGAATCAACCCGAATGGAATGGAATGGAATGGAATGGAATGGAATGGAATGGAATGGAATGGAATGGAATGGAATGGAGTCAACACGAATGCAATGGAATGGAATGGAATGGAAAGGAATGGAATCAAACCAAATGGAATGGAATGGAATGGAATGGAATAGAATCAAACGGAATGGAATGGAATGGAGTGGAATAGAATGGAATCACCCCGAATGCAATGGACTGGAATGGAATGGAATGGAATGGAATGGAATGGAGTGGAATGGAATGGAATCAACACGAATGGAAAGAATGGATTGGAATGGAATGGAATGGAATAGAAAGGAATGGAATGGAATCAACCTGAATGGAATGGAATGGAATGGAATCAACACGAATGCAATGGAATGGAATGGAATGGAATGGAGTGGAATGGAATGGAATCAACACGAATGGAAAGAATGGATTGGAATGGAATGGAATGGAATGGAAAGGAATGGAATGGAATCAACCTGAATGGAATGGAATGGAATGGAATGGAATGGAATGGAATGGCATGGAATCAACCCGAATGAAATGAAATGGAATGGATTGGAATGGAATAGAATGGAAAGGAATGGAATGGAATCAACCCGAGTGGAATGGAATGGAATGGAATGGAGTGGATTGGAATGGAATGGAATGGAATGGAATGGATTGGAATGGAATGGAATGGAATGGAATCAACTCTAATGGAATGGAATGGAATGGAATGGAATGGAATGGAATGGAATGGAATCAACACAAATGGACTGGAATGGAATGGAAAGGAATAGAATCAACCCGAATGGAATGGAATGGAATGGAATGGAATGGAATGGAATGGAATGGCATGGAATCAACCCGAATGAAATGAAATGGAATGGATTGGAATGGAATAGAATGGAAAGGAATGGAATGGAATCAACCCGAGTGGAATGGAATGGAATGGAATGGAATGGATTGGAATGGAATGGAATGGAATGGAATCAACCCCAATGGAATGGAATGGAATGGAATGGAATGGAATCAACCCAAAAGGAATGGAATGGAATGAAATGGAATGGAATGGAATGGAATCAACCCGAACGGAATGGAATGGAGTGTAATGGATTGGAATGGAATCAACCTGAATGGAATGGAATGGAATGGAATGGAATGGAATGGAATGGAATGGAATGGAGGGGAATTGAATCAACCCGAATGGAATGGAATGGAATGGAATGGAATGTCATGGAATCAACCCGAATGAAATGGAATGGAATGGATTGGAATGGAATGGAATGGAATGGAATGGAATCAACCTGAATGGAATGGAATGGAATCAACCCGAATGGAATGGAATGGATTGGAATGGAATGGAATGGAATGGAATCAACCCTCATGGAATGGAAAGGAATGGAATGGAATGGAATGGAATGGATAGGAATCAACCCGAATGGAATGGAATGGAATGGAATGCAATGGAATGGAAACAACACAAATGGACTGGACTGGAATGGAATGGAATAGAATCAACCCGAATGGAATGGAATGGAATGGAATGGAATGGCATGGAATCAACCCGAATGAAATGGAATGGAATGGATTGGAATGGAATGGAATGGAAAGGAATGGAATGGAATCAACGCGAGTGGAATGGAAAGGAATGGAATGGAATGGAATGGATTGGAATGGAATGGAATGGAATGGAATCAACCCCAATGGAATGGAATGGAATGGAATGGAATGGAGTGGAATCAACCCAAAAGTAATGGAATGGAATGGAATGGAATGGAATGGAATGGAATGGAATGGAATCAACCAGAATGGAATGGAATGGAATGGAATGGATTGGAAGGGAATCAACATGAATGGAATGGAATGGAATGGAATGGAGTGGAATTGAATCAACCCGAATGGAATAGAATGGAATGGAAGGGAATCAACCCAAATGGCATGGAATGGAATGAAATGGAACGGAATGGAATTAACCGGAATGGAATGGAATGGAATGGAATGCAATGGAATGGAATCAACCCGAATGGAAAGGAATGGAATGGAATGGAATGGCATGGAAAGGAATCAACCCGAATGGCATGGAATGGAATGGAATGGAATGGAATGGAATCAACACAAATGGAATGGAATGCAATCAACACGAATGGAATGGAATGGAATGGAATGGAATCAACTGGAATGGAATGGAATGGAATGGAATAAACACGAATGGACTGGAATGGATTGGAATGGACTGCAATGGAATCAACCCGAAGGGAATGGAATGGAATGAAATGGAACGTAATGGAATCAACCGGAATGGAGTGGAATGGAATGACACGGAATGGAATGGAATAGAATCAAACAGAATGGAATGGAATGGAATGGAATAGAATGGAATCAACCTGAACGCAATGGAAAAAATGGAATGGAATGGAATGGAATGGAATGGAATGGAATCAACACGAACGGAATGGAATGGAACGGAATGGAATGGAATTGAATCAACCGAAATGGGATGGAATGGAATGGAATGGAATGGAATGGAATGGAATGGAATAAACCCGAATGGAATGCAATGGAAAAGAATGGAATGGATTGGAATGGAATCAATCAGAATGGAATGGAATGGAATGAAATGGAATGGAATGGAATCAACCCGAATGGAATGGAATGGTATGGAACTGAAACAAACCAAATGGAATTGAATGGAATGGAATGGAATGGAATGGAAAGGAATGGAATGGAATGGAATGGAATGGATTGGAAGGGAATGGAATGGAAAGGAACGGAATGGAATCAACCCGAATGGAATGGAATGGAATGAAATGAAATGGAATGGAATGGAATCAACCCGAATGGAATGGAATGGAATAGAATGGAATGGAATCAACCCGAATGGAATGGAATGGAATGGAGTGGAATCAACTGGAATGGAATGGAATGAAATGGAATGGATTGGAATGGAATGGAATGGAATGGAATCAACCAGAATGGAATGGAATGGAATGGAATGGAATGGAATGGAATGGAATGGAATGGAATCAACTTGAATGGAATGGAATTTAATGGAATGGACTGCAATGGAATCAACCCGAATGGAATAGAATGGAATGAAATGGAGCGGAATGGAATCAACCGGAATGGAGTTAAATGGAATGGAATGCAATGGAATGGAATAGAATCAAACAGAGCAGAATGGATTGGAGTGGAATAGAATGGAATCAACCCGAATGCAATGTAATGTAATGGAATGGAATGGAACGGAATGGATTGGAAAGGAATGGAATGGAATGAAATGGAACGGAATGGAAAGGAATGGAATGGAATCAACCCGAATGGAATGGAATGGAATGGAATGGAATGGAATGGAATGGAATGGAATGGAATGGATTGGAATGGAGTGAAATCGAATGGAATGGAATGAACCCGAATGGAATCCATGGAATAGAATGAATTTGATTGGAATGGAATAAACCATAATGGAATGGAATGGAATGAAATGGAACGGAATGGAATTAACTGGAACGGAATGGAATCAACAAGAAAGGAATGGAATGGAATGGAACGGAGAGGAATGGAATGGAATGGAATGGAATCAACACAAATGGAATGGAATGCAATCAACACGAATGGAATGTTATGGAATGGAATGGAATGGAATGGAATCAACTGGAATGGAATGGAATGGAATGGAATAAACACGAATGGACTGGAATGGATTGGAATGGACTGCAATGGAATCAACCCGAAGGGAATGGAATGGAATGAAATGGAACGTAATGGAATCAACCGGAATGGAGTGGAATGGAATGACACGGAATGGAATGGAATAGAATCAAACAGAATGGAATGGAATGGAATGGAATAGAATGGAATCAACCTGAACGCAATGGAAAAAATGGAATGGAATGGAATGGAATGGAATGGAATGGAATCAACCCGAACGGAATGGAATGGAACGGAATGGAATGGAATTGAATCAACCGAAATGGGATGGAATGGAATGGAATGGAATGGAATGGAATAAACCCGAATGGAATGCAATGGAATAGAATGGAATGAATTGGAATGGAATCAATCAGAATGGAATGGAATGGAATGAAATGGAATGGAATGGAATCAACCCGAATGGAATGGAATGGTATGGAACTGAATCAAACCAAATGGAATTGAATGGAATGGAATGGAATGGAATGGAATGGAATGGAATAAACACGAATGGAATGGAATGGAATATAATGGAATGGATTGGAATGGAATCAACCGGGATGGAAAGGAATGGAATGGAATGAAATGGAATGGGATGGAAAGGAATGAAATGGAATGGAATGGAATTAACTCGAATGGAATGGAATGGAATCGAATGGAATGGTATAGAATCAACCCGAATGGAATGGAAAGGAATGGAATGGAATGGAATGGAATCAAGGAGCATGCAATGGAATGGAATGGAATGGAATAGACTGCAATGGAATGGAATGGAAGGGAACGGAATGGAATCAACCCGAATGGAATGGAATGGAATGGGATCGAATGGAATCCACTGGAATGGAATGGAATGAAATGGAATTGATTGGAATGGAATGGAATATAATGGAATCAACCGGAATGGAATGGAATGGAATGGAATGGAATGGAATCAACTGGAATGGAATGGAATGGAATGGAATGGACTGCAATGGAATCAACCCGAATGGAATGGAATGGAATGAAATGGAACGGAATGGAATCAACCGGAATGGAGTTAAATGGAATGGAATGCAATGGAATGGAATAGAATCAAACAGAACAGAATGGAATGGAGTGGAATAGAATGGAATCAACCAGAATGCAATGGAATGTAATGGAATGGAATGGATGGAATGGATTGGAATGGAACGGAATCAACCCGAATGGAATGGAATTGAATGGATTGGAATGGAATGGAATGGTATGGAATAGAATCAACCCGAATGGAATGGAATGGAATGGAATGGAATGGAATCAACCCGAATGCAATGGAATGGAATGGAATGGAATGGAATGCAACGGAATGGAATGGAATGGAATGGAATCAACTGGAATGTAATGTAATGGAATGGAATGGAATGGAATGGAATCAACTGGAATGTAATGTAATGGAATGGAATGGAATGGAATGGAACGGAATCAACCCGAATGGAATGGAATGGAATGGAATGGAATGCAATCAACACGAATGGAATGGAATGGAATGGAATCAAACCGAATGGAATGCAATGGAATGAAATGGAATGGAATGGAATCAACTGGAATGGAATGGAATGGAGTCGAATGCATTGGAATGGAATGGAGTGGAACGGAATGCAATCAACCCGAATGGAATGGAATGGAATGGAATGGAATGAAATCAACCCGAAAGGAAAGGAAAGGAATGAAATGGAATGGAATGGAATGGAATGTCAGGTTATGGAATCAACCCGAGTGGTATGGAATGAAATGGAATGGAATGGAATGGAATGGAATGGAATGGAATGGAATGCCATCAACCCGAATGGAATGGAATGGAATGAAATGGAAAGGAATGGAATGGAATGGAATGGAATGGAATGGAATGGAAAGGAATCAGCCCGAATGGAATGGAATGGAATGGAATGGAATGGAATGGAATGGAATGGAATGGCATAGAATGGAATCAACCCGAATGGTATGGAATGGAATGGAATGGAATGGAATGGAATGTAATCAATCGGAATGGAATGGAATGCAATGGAATGGAATGGAATCAACCCGAATGGAATGGAATGGAATGGAATGGAATCAACACGAATGGAATGGAATGGAATGGAATGGAATGGAATCAACCCGAATGGAATGGAATGGAATGGAATGGAATGGAATGGAAACAATACAAATGGACTGGAATGGAATGGATGGAATAGAATCAACCCGAATGGAATGGAATGGAATGGAATGGAATGGCATGGAATCAACCCGAATGAAATGGAATGGAATGGATTGGAATGGAATGGAATGGAAAGGAATGGAATGGAATCAACCCGAGTGGAATGGAAAGGAATGGAATGGAATGGAATGGAATGGATTAGAATGGAATGGAATGGAATGGAATCAACCCCAATGGAATGGAATGGAATGGATTTGAATGGAATGGAATGGAATCAACCCAAAAGGTATGGAATGGAATGGAAAGGAATGGAATGGAATGGAATGGAAGGGAATCAACCAGAATGGAATGGAATGGAATGGAATGGAATGGAATGGATTGGAAGGGAATCAACATGAATGGAATGGAATGGAATGGAATGGAGTGGAATTGAATCAACCCGAATTGAATGGAATGGAATGGAATGGAATCAACCGAAATGGCATGGAATGGAATGAAATGGAACGGAATGGAATTAACCGGAATGGAATGGAATGAAATGGAATGGAATGGAATCAACCCGAATGGAAAGGAATGGAATGGAATGGAATGGCATGGAATGGAATCAACAGGAATGGCATGGAATGGAAGGGAATTGAATGGAATGGAATCAACACAAATGGAATGGAATGCAATCAACACGAATGGAATGGAATGGAATGGAATGGAATGGAATGGAATGGAATAAGCACGAATGGACTGGAATGGAATGGAATGGACTGCAATGGAATCAACCCGAAAGGAATGGAATGGAATGAAATGGAACGCAATGGAATCAACAGAAATGGAGTGGAATGGAATGACACGGAATGGAATGGAATAGAATCAAACAGAATGGAATGGAATGGAATGGAATAGAATGGAATCAACCCGAAAGCAATGGAAAGGAATGGAATGGAATTGAATGGAATCAACCTGAACGCAATGGATAAAATGGAATGGAATGGAATGGAATGAAATTGAATGCAATGGAATGGAATGGAATCAACCCGAATGCAATGGAATGGAACGGAATGGAATGGAATGGAATCAACCGAAATGGAATGGAATGGAATGGAATGGAATAAACCCGAATGGAATAAAATGGAATAGAATGGAGTGGATTGGAATAGAATCAATCAGAATAGAATGTAATGGAATGAAATGGAACGGAATGGAATTAACCGGAATGGAATGGAATGGAATGGAATGCAATGGAATGGAATTGGATCAATCCGAATGGAATAGAATGGAATGGAGTGGAATTGAATGGAATGGAATCAACCCGAATGGAATGGAATGGAATGAAATGGAATGGAATGGAATCAACCAGAATGGAATGGAATGGTATGGAACTGAATCAAACCAAATGAAATGGAATGGAATTGAATGGAATGGAATGGAATGGAATGGAATAAACACGAATGGAATGGAATGGAGTATAATGGAATGGATTGGAATGGAATCAACCGGGATGGAAAGGAATGGAATGGAATGGATTGGAATGGAATGGAATGGAATGTAATCAACCCCAATGGAATGGAATGGAATGGAAAGGAATGGAATGGAATGGAATGGAATCAACCCAAAAGGAATGGAATGGAATGAAATGGAATGGAATGGAATGGAATCATCCCGAATGTAATGGAATGGAATGGAATGGATTGGAATGGAATCAACCTGAAAGAATGGAATGGAATGGAATGGAATGGAATGGAGGTGAATTGAATCAACCCGAATGGAGTGAAATGGAATGGAATGGAATCAACACGAATGGAATGGAATGGATTGGAATGGAATGGAAAGGAATGGAATGGAATCAACCTGAATGGAATGGAATGGCATGGAATCAACCAGAATGGAATGGAATGGAATGGATTGGAATGGAATGGAATGGAATGGAATCAACCCTAATGGAATGGAATGGAATGGAATGGAATGGAATGGAAACAACAGAAATGGACTGGAATGGAATGGAATGGAATAGAATCAACCCGAATGGAATGGAATGTAATGGAAAGGAATGGCATGGAATCAACCCGAATGAAATTGAATGGAATGGATTGGAATGGAATGGAATGGAAAGGAATTGAATCAACCCGAATGGAATGGAATGGAAGGGAAAGGAATGGAATGGAATCAACCTGACTGAAATGGAACGGATTGGAATGGAATCAACCTGAATGTAATGGAATGGAATGGAGTGGAATAGGATGGAATCAACGCGAATGGAATGGAATGGAATGGAATGGATTGGAATGGAATGGAATGGAATGGAATCAACCCGAATGGAATGGAATGGAATGGAAAGAAATGGAATGGCATGGAATGGAAGCAAGCCGAATGGCATGGAATGGAATGGAATGGAATGGAATGGAATGGAATGGAATCAACACGAATGGAATGGAATGCAATCAACACGAATGGAATGGAATGGAATGGAATGGAATGGAATGGAGTCAACTGGAATGGAATGGAATGGAGTGGAATAAACACGAATGGATTGGAATGGAATGCAATGTACTGCAATGGAATCAACCCCAATGGAATGGAATGGAATGAAATGGAATGCAATGGAATCCACCGGAATGGAGTGGAATGGAATAGAATCAAATCGAATGAAATGGAATGGAATGGAATAGAATGGAATCAACCCGAACGCAATGGAAAGGAATGGAATGGAATTGAATGGAATCAACCCGAACGCTATGGAAAAAATGGAATGGAATGTAATGCAGTGGAATGGAATGGAATGGATTGGAATTGAAATGAATGCAATCAACCCGAAAGAATGGAATGGAATGGAATGGATTGGAATCAACCCGAATGGAATGGAATGGAATGGAATGGAATGGAATGGAATGGAATGGAATGGAATGGAATGGAATGGAATGGAGTCAACACGAATGCAATGGAATGGAATGGAATGGAAAGGAATGGAATCAAACCAAATGGAATGGAATGGAATGGAATGGAATAGAATCAAACGGAATGGAATGGAATGGAGTGGAATAGAATGGAATCACCCCGAATGCAATGGACTGGAATGGAATGGAATGGAATGGAATGGAATGGAGTGGAATGGAATGGAATCAACACGAATGGAATGAATGGATTGGAATGGAATGGAATGGAATAGAAAGGAATGGAATGGAATCAACCTGAATGGAATGGAATGGAATGGAATCAACACGAATGCAATGGAATGGAATGGAATGGAATGGAGTGGAATGGAATGGAATCAACACGAATGGAAAGAATGGATTGGAATGGAATGGAATGGAATGGAAAGGAATGGAATGGAATCAACCTGAATGGAATGGAATGGAATGGAATGGAATGGAATGGAATGGCATGGAATCAACCCGAATGAAATGAAATGGAATGGATTGGAATGGAATAGAATGGAAAGGAATGGAATGGAATCAACCCGAGTGGAATGGAATGGAATGGAATGGAGTGGATTGGAATGGAATGGAATGGAATGGAATGGATTGGAATGGAATGGAATGGAATGGAATCAACTCTAATGGAATGGAATGGAATGGAATGGAATGGAATGGAATGGAATGGAATCAACACAAATGGACTGGAATGGAATGGAAAGGAATAGAATCAACCCGAATGGAATGGAATGGAATGGAATGGAATGGAATGGAATGGAATGGCATGGAATCAACCCGAATGAAATGAAATGGAATGGATTGGAATGGAATAGAATGGAAAGGAATGGAATGGAATCAACCCGAGTGGAATGGAATGGAATGGAATGGAATGGATTGGAATGGAATGGAATGGAATGGAATCAACCCCAATGGAATGGAATGGAATGGAATGGAATGGAATCAACCCAAAAGGAATGGAATGGAATGAAATGGAATGGAATGGAATGGAATCAACCCGAACGGAATGGAATGGAGTGTAATGGATTGGAATGGAATCAACCTGAATGGAATGGAATGGAATGGAATGGAATGGAATGGAATGGAATGGAGGGGAATTGAATCAACCCGAATGGAATGGAATGGAATGGAATGGAATGTCATGGAATCAACCCGAATGAAATGGAATGGAATGGATTGGAATGGAATGGAATGGAATGGAATGGAATCAACCTGAATGGAATGGAATGGAATCAACCCGAATGGAATGGAATGGATTGGAATGGAATGGAATGGAATGGAATCAACCCTCATGGAATGGAAAGGAATGGAATGGAATGGAATGGAATGGATAGGAATCAACCCGAATGGAATGGAATGGAATGGAATGCAATGGAATGGAAACAACACAAATGGACTGGAATGGAATGGAATGGAATAGAATCAACCCGAATGGAATGGAATGGAATGGAATGGAATGGCATGGAATCAACCCGAATGAAATGGAATGGAATGGATTGGAATGGAATGGAATGGAAAGGAATGGAATGGAATCAACGCGAGTGGAATGGAAAGGAATGGAATGGAATGGAATGGATTGGAATGGAATGGAATGGAATGGAATCAACCCCAATGGAATGGAATGGAATGGAATGGAATGGAGTGGAATCAACCCAAAAGTAATGGAATGGAATGGAATGGAATGGAATGGAATGGAATGGAATGGAATCAACCAGAATGGAATGGAATGGAATGGAATGGATTGGAAGGGAATCAACATGAATGGAATGGAATGGAATGGAATGGAGTGGAATTGAATCAACCCGAATGGAATAGAATGGAATGGAAGGGAATCAACCCAAATGGCATGGAATGGAATGAAATGGAACGGAATGGAATTAACCGGAATGGAATGGAATGGAATGGAATGCAATGGAATGGAATCAACCCGAATGGAAAGGAATGGAATGGAATGGAATGGCATGGAAAGGAATCAACCCGAATGGCATGGAATGGAATGGAATGGAATGGAATGGAATCAACACAAATGGAATGGAATGCAATCAACACGAATGGAATGGAATGGAATGGAATGGAATCAACTGGAATGGAATGGAATGGAATGGAATAAACACGAATGGACTGGAATGGATTGGAATGGACTGCAATGGAATCAACCCGAAGGGAATGGAATGGAATGAAATGGAACGTAATGGAATCAACCGGAATGGAGTGGAATGGAATGACACGGAATGGAATGGAATAGAATCAAACAGAATGGAATGGAATGGAATGGAATAGAATGGAATCAACCTGAACGCAATGGAAAAAATGGAATGGAATGGAATGGAATGGAATGGAATGGAATCAACCCGAACGGAATGGAATGGAACGGAATGGAATGGAATTGAATCAACCGAAATGGGATGGAATGGAATGGAATGGAATGGAATGGAATGGAATGGAATAAACCCGAATGGAATGCAATGGAATAGAATGGAATGGATTGGAATGGAATCAATCAGAATGGAATGGAATGGAATGAAATGGAATGGAATGGAATCAACCCGAATGGAATGGAATGGTATGGAACTGAATCAAACCAAATGGAATTGAATGGAATGGAATGGAATGGAATGGAATGGAATGGAATGGAATGGAATAAACACGAATGGAATGGAATGGAATATAATGGAATGGATTGGAATGGAATCAACCGGGATGGAAAGGAATGGAATGGAATGAAATGGAATGGGATGGAAAGGAATGAAATGGAATGGAATGGAATTAACTCGAATGGAATGGAATGGAATCGAATGGAATGGTATAGAATCAAACCGAATGGAATGGAAAGGAATGGAATGGAATGGAATGGAATCAAGGAGCATGCAATGGAATGGAATGGAATGGAATAGACTGCAATGGAATGGAATGGAAGGGAACGGAATGGAATCAACCCGAATGGAATGGAATGGAATGGAATTGAATGGAATCTACTGGAATGGAATGGAATGAAATGGAATTGATTGGAATGGAATGGAATATAATGGATTCAACCGGAATGGAATGGAATGGAATGGAATGGAATCAACTGGAATGGAATGGAATGGAATGGAATGGACTGCAATGGAATCAACCCGAATGGAATGGAATGGAATGAAATGGAACGGAATGGAATCAACCGGAATGGAGTTAAATGGAATGGAATGCAATGGAATGGAATAGAATCAAACAGAACAGAATGGAATGGAGTGGAATAGAATGGAATCAACCAGAATGCAATGGAATGTAATGGAATGGAATGGAACGGAATGGATTGGAATGGAACGGAATCAACCCGAATGGAATCGAATTGAATGGATTGGAATGGAATGGAATGGTATGGAATAGAATCAACCCGAATGGAAAGGAATGGAATGGAATGGAATGGAATCAACCCGAATGCAATGGAATGGAATGGAATGGAATGGAATGCAACGGAATGGAATGGAATGGAATGGAATCAAACAGAATGTAATGGAATGGAATGGAATGGAATGGAATGGAATGGAATCAACCGGAATGGAATGGAGTGGAATGGAATGGAATGGAATGCAATCAACCCGAATGGAATGGAATGGAATGGAATGAAATCATCCCGAAAGGAATGGAATGGAATGAAGTGGAATGGAATGGAATGGAATGGAAAGGAATGGCAGGTTATGTAATCAACCCGAGTGGTATGGAATGGAATGGAATGGAATGGAATGGAATGCAATGGAATCAAGTCGAATGGAATGGAATGGAATGAAAAGGAATGGAATGGAATGGAATGGAATGGAATGGAATGGAATGGAATCAACCCGAAAGGAAAAGAATGGAATGGAATGGAATGGAATGGAATGGAATCAACCCGAATGGAATGGAATGGAATGGAATGGAATGGAAAGCAATCAACCCGAATGGAATGGAATGGAATGGAATGGAATGGAATGAAATCAACCCGAAAGGAATGGAATGGAATGAAATGGAATTTAATGGAATGGAATGGAATGGAATGGCAGGTTATGTAATCAACCCGAGTGCTATGGAATGGAATGGAATGGAATGGAATGGAATGGAATGCAATGGAATCAAGTCGAATGGAATGGAATGGAATGAAATGGAATGGAATGGAATGGAATGGAATGGAATGAAATCAACACGAATGGAATGGAATGGAATGGAATGGAATGGAATGGAATGGAATGGAATCAACTGGAATGTAATGTAATGGAATGGAATGGAATGGAATGGAATGGAACGGAATCAACCGGAATGGAATGGAATGGAATGGAATGGAATTCAATCAACAGGAATGGAATGGAATGGAATGGAATCAACACGAATGGAATGCAATGGAATGAAATGGAATGGAATGGAATCAACTGAAATGGAATGGAATGGAATCGAATGGACTTGAATGGAATGGAATGGAATGCAATCAACCCGAAAGGAATGGAATGGAATGGAATGGAATGGAATGGAATGGAATCAACCCCAATGGAATGGAATGGAATGAAATGGAATGGAATGGAATGGAATGGAATGGAATGGAATGAAATGGAATGGAATGGAATGGAATGGCAGGTTATGTAATCAACCCGAGTGGTATGGAATGGAATGGAATGGAATGGAATGGAATGCAATGGAATCAAGTCGAATGGAATGGAATGGAATGAAATGGAATGGAATGGAATGGAATGGAATGGAATAGAATGGAATCAACCCGAATGGAATGGAATGGAATGGAATGGAATGGAAAGCAATCAACCCGAATTGAATGGAATGGAATGGAATGGAATGGAATGGAATGAAATCAACCCGAAAGGAATGGAATGGAATGAAATGCAATGGAATGGAATGGAATGGAATGGCAGGTTATGTAATCAACCCGAGTGCTATGGAATGGAATGGAATGGAATGAAATGGAATGGAATGCAATGGAATCAAGTCGAATGGAATGGAATGGAATGAAATGGAATGGAATGGAATGGAATGGAATGAAATCAACACGAATGCAATGGAATGTAATGGAATGGAATGGAATGGAACGGAATGGAATGGAATGGAATGGAATCAACCCGAATGGAATGCAATGGAATGGAATGGAATGGAATGGAATGGAATGGAATGGAATGGAACGGAATCAACCGGAATGGAATGGAATGGAATGGAATGGAATTCAATCAACAGGAATGGAATGGAATGGAATGGAATCAACACGAATGGAATGCAATGGAATGAAATGGAATGGAATGGAGTCAACTGAAATTTAATGGAATGGAATCGAATGGACTTGAATGGAATGCAATCAACCCGAAAGGAATGGAATGGAATGGAATGGAATGGAATGGAGTGGAATGGAATCAACCCCAATGGAATGGAATGGAATGAAATGGAATGGAATGGAATGGAATGGAATGGAATGGAATGGAATGAAATGGAATGGAATGGAATGGAATGAAATGGAATGGAATGGAATGGAATGGAACGGAATGAAATGGAATGGAATGGAATGGAATGGCAGGTTATGGAATCAACCCGAGTGGTATGGAATGGACTGGAATGGAATGGAATGGATTGGAATCAACCCGAATGGAATGGAATGGAATGAAATGGAATGGAAGCGAATGGAATGGAATGGAAAGGAATCAACCCGAATGGAATGGAATGGAATGGAATGGCATAGAATGGAATCAACCCGAATGGTATGGAATGGAATGGAATGGAATGGAATCAGTCGGAATGGAATGCAATGGAATGGAATGGAATGGAATGGAATCAACCCGAATGAAATGAATGGAATGGAATGGAATGGAATGGAATGGAATAGAATCAACCCGAATGGAATGGAAACGAATGGAATGGAATGGAATGGAATCAAGGCGAATTCAATGGAATGGAATGGAATGGAATAGATTGGAATGGAATGGAATGGAAAGGAACGGAATGGAATCAACCCGAATGGAATGGAATGGAATGGAATGGAATTGAATGGAATGGAATCCACTGGAATGGAATGGAATGAAATGGAATCGATTGGATTGGAATGGAATGTAATGGAATCAACCGGAATGGAATGGAATGGAATGGAATCAACTGGAATGGAATGGAATGGAATGGCATGGACTGCAATGGAATCAACCCGAATGGAATGGAATGGAATGAAATGGAATGGAATGGAATCAACCGGAATGGAGTTAAATGGAATGGAATGCAATGGAATGGAATAGAATCAAACAGAACAGAATGGAATGGAGTGGAATAGAATGGAATCAACCAGAATGCAATGGAATGTAATGGAATGGAATGGAAGGGAATGGATTGGAATGGAACGGAATCAACCCGAATGGAATGGAATTGAATGGATTGGAATGGAATGGTATGGTATGGAATAGAATCAACCGGAATGGAATGGAATGGAATGGAATGGAATGGAATGGAATCAACCCGAATGCAATGGAATGGAATGGAATGGAATGGAATGCAACGCAATGGAATGGAATCAACCAGAATGTAATGGAATGGAATGGAATGGAATGGAATGGAATGGAATGGAATCAACTGGAATGTAATGTAATGGAATGGAATGGAATGGAATGCAATGGAATCAAGTCGAATGGAATGGAATGGAATGAAATGGAATATAATGGAATGGAATGGAATGGAATGGAATCGAATGGAATCAACCCGAAAGGAAAAGAATGGAATGGAATGGAATGGAATGGAATGGAATGGAATGGAATGGAATCAACCCGAATGGAATGGAATGGAATGGAAAGCAATCAACCAGAATGGAATGGAATGGAATGGAATGGAATGGAATGAAATGGAATGGAATGGAATGGAATGGAATGAAATCAACCCGAAAGAAATGGAATGGAATGGAATGGAATGGAATGGAATGGAATGCAATGGAATCAAGTCGAATGGAATGGAATGGAATGAAATGGAATGGAATGGAATGGAATGGAATGAAATCAACACGAATGCAATGGAATGTAATGGAATGGAATGGAATGGAACGGAATGGAATGGAATGGAATGGAATCAACCCGAATGGAATGGAATGGAATGGAATGGAATGGAATCAACTGGAATGTAATGGATTGGAATGGAATGGAATGGAATGGAACGGAATCAACCGGAATGGAATGGAATGGAATGGAATGGAATTCAATCAACAGGAATGGAATGGAATGGAATGGAATGGAATCAACACGAATGGAATGCAATGGAATGAAATGGAATGGAATGGAATCAACTGAAATGGAATGGAATGGAATCGAATGGACTTGAATGGAATGGAATGGAATGCAATCAACACGAAAGGAATGGAATGGAATGGAATGGAATGGAATGGAATCAACTCCAATGGAATGGAATGGAATGAAATGGAATGGAATGGAATGGAATGGAATGGAATGGAATGAAATGGAATGGAATGGAATGGAATGGCAGGTTATGGAATCAACCCGAGTGGTATGGAATGGACTGGAATGGAATGGAATGGAATGGAATCAACCCGAATGGAATGGAATGGAATGAAATGGAATTGAAGCGAATGGAATGGAATGGAAAGGAATCAACACGAATGGAATGGAATGGAATGGAATGCAATGGAATGGCATAGAATGGAATCAACCCGAATGGTATGGAATGGAATGAAATGGAATGGAATCAATCGGAATGGAATGCAATGGAATGGAATGGAATGGAATGGAATCAACCCGAATGAAATGGAATGGAATGGAATGGAATGGAATGGAATGGAATGGAATGGAATAGAATCAACCCGAATGGAATGGAAACGAATGGAATGGAATGGAATGGAATCAAGGCGAATGCAATGGAATGGAATGGAATGGAATAGATTGGAATGGAATGGAATGGAAAGGAACGGAATGGAATCAACCCGAATGGAATGGAAAGGAATGGAATGGAATGGAATGGAATGGAATGGAATCCACTGGAATGGAATGGAATGAAATGGAATCGATTGGATTGGAATGGAATGTAATGGAATCAAACGGAATGGAATGGGATGGAATGGAATCAACTGGAATGGAATGGAATGGAATGGAATGGACTGCAATGGAATCAACCCGAATGGAATGGAATGGAATGAAATGGAACGGAATGGAATCAACCGGAATGGAGTTAAATGGAATGGAATGCAATGGAATGGAATAGAATCAAACAGAACAGAATGGAATGGAGTGGAATAGAATGGAATCAACCAGAATGCAATGGAATGTAATGGAATGGAATGGAACGGAATGGATTGGAATGGAACGGAATCAACCAGAATGGAATGGAATTGAATGGATTGGAATGGAATGGAATGGTATGGAATAGAATCAACCGGAATGGAATGGAATGGAATGGAATGGAATCAACCCGAATGCAATGGAATGGAATGGAATGGAATGGAATGCAACGCAATGGAATGGAATCAACCAGAATGTAATGGAATGGAATGGAATGGAATGGAATGGAATCAACTGGAATGTAATGTAATGGAATGGAATGGAATGGAATGGAATGCAATCAACACGAATGGAATGGAATGGAATGGAATCAAACCGAATGGAAAGCAATGGAATGAAATGGAATGGAATCGAATCAACTGGAATGGAATGGAATGGAATCGAATGCATCGGAATGGAATGGAATGGAACGGAATGCAATCAACCCGAATGGAATGGAATGGAATGGAATGGAATGGAATGAAATCAACCCGAAAGGAAAGGAATGGAATGGAATAAACCCGAATGGAAAGGAATGGAAAGGAATGGAAAGGAATGGCATGGAATGGAATGGAATGGAATGGAATGGAATGGAATGGAATGGAATCAAACCGAATGTAATGGAATGGAATGGAATGGAATGGAATCAACTGGAATGTAATGTAATGGAATGGAATGGAATGGAATGGAATGGAATGGAACAGAATCAACACGAATGGAATGGAATGAAATGGAATGCAATGCAATCAAGACGAATGGAATGGAATGGAATGGAATAAAACCGAATGGAATGCAATGGAATGAAATGGAATGGAATGGAATCAACTGGAATGGAATGGAATGGAATCGAATGGATTGGAATGGAATGGAATGGAATGGAATGCAATCAACCCAAATGGAATGGAATGGAATGGAATGCAATGGAATGGAATGAAATCAACACGAAAGGAATGGAATGGAATGGAATGGAATGGCAGGTTATGGAATCAACCCGAGTGGTATGGAATGGAATGGAATGGAATGGAATGGAATGGAATGCAATGGAATCAACTCGAATGGAATGGAATGGAATGAAACGGAATGGAATGGAATGGAATGAAATGGAATGGAATCAACCCAAAAGGAAAAGATTGGAATGGAATGGAATGGAATGGAATGGAATCAACCCGAATGGAATGGAATGGAATGGAATGGAATGGAATGGAATGGAATGGAATGGAATGGAATGGAATGGAATGGAATCAACCGGAATGGAATGGAGTGGAATGGAATGGAATGGAATGCAATCAACTCGAATGGAATGGAATGGAATGGAATGGAATGGAATCAACTGGAATGTAATGGAATGGAATGGAATGGAATGGAATGGAATGGAATACAATCAACACGAATGGAATGGAATGGAATGGAATCAAACCGAATGGAATGCAATGGAATGAAATGGAATGGAATCGAATCAACTGGAATGGAATGGATTGGAATCGAATGCATCGGAATGGAATGGAATTGAACGGAATGCAATCAACCCGAATGGAATGGAATGGAATGGAATGGAATGGAATGAAATCAACCCGAAAGGAAAGGAATGGAATGAAATCGAATGGAATGGAATGGAATGGAATGGAATGGAATGGCAGGTTATGGAATCAACCCGAGTGGTATGGAATGGAATGGAATGGAATGGAATGGAATGCAATCAACCCGAATGGAATGGAATGGAATGAAATCGAATGGAATGGAATGGAATGGAATGGAATGGAATGGAATGGAATGACATAGAATGGAATCAACCCGAATGGTATGGAATGGAATGGAATGGAATGGAATCAACCCGAATGGAATGGAATGGAATGGAGTGGAATGGAATGGAATGGAATCAACCGGAATGGAATGGAGTGGAATGGAATGGAATGGAATGCAATCAACGCGAATGGAATGGAATGGAATGGAATGGAATGGACTGGAATGGAATGAAATCAACCCGAAAGGAATGGAATGGAATGAAGTGGAATGGAATGGAATGGAATGGAAAGGAATGGCAGGTTATGTAATCAACCCGAGTGGTATGGAATGGAATGGAATGGAATGGAATGCTATGGAATCAAGTCGAATGGAATGGAATGGAATGAAATGGAATGGAATGGAATGGAATGGAATGGAATGGAATCAACCCGAATGGAATGGAATGGAATGGAATCAACCGGAATGGAATGGAATGGAATGGAATGGAAAGCAATCAACCCGAATGGAATAGAATGGAATGGAATGGAATGGAATGGAATGAAATCAACCCGAAAGGAATGGAATGGAATGAAATGGAATGGAATGGAATGGGATGCAACGGCAGGGTATGTAATCAACCCGAGAGGTATGGAATGGAATGGAATGGAATGGAATGGAATGCAATGGAATCAAGTCGAATGGAATGGAATGGAATGAAATGGAATGGAATGGAATGGAATGGAATGAAATCAACACGAATGCAATGGAATGGAATGGAATGGAATGGAATGGAACGGAATGGAATGGAATGGAATGGAATCAACCCGAATGTAATGTAATGTAATGTAATGGAATGGAATGGAATGGAATGGAATGGAATCAACTGAAATGTAATGTAATGGAATGGAATGGAATGGAATGGAACGGAATCAACCGGAATGGAATGGAAAGGAATGGAAAGAATTCAATCTACAGGAATGGAATGGAATGGAATGGAATCAACACGAATGGAATGGAATGGAATGAAATGGAATGGAATGGAATCAACTGAAATGGAATGGAATGGAATCGAATGGACTTGAATGGAATGGAATGGAATGCAATCAACCTGAAAGGATTGGAATGGAATGGAATGGAATGGAATGGAATGGAATCAACCCCAATGGAATGGAATGGAATGAAATGGAATGGAATGGAATGGAATGAAATGGAATGGAATGGAATGGAATGGCAGGTTATGGAATCAACCCGAGTGGTATGGAATGGAATGGAATGGAATGGAATGGAATCAACCCGAATGGAATGGAATGGAATGAAAAGGAATGGAAGAGAATGGAATGGAATGGAAAGGAATCAACCCGAATGGAATGGAATGGAATGGAATGGAATGGAATGGCATAGAATGGAACCAACCCGAATGGTATGGAATGGAATGGAATGGAATGGAATCAATCGGAATGGAATAGAATGGAATGGAATGGAATGGAATGGAATGGAATGGAATCAACCCGAATGAAATGGAATGGAATGCATTGGAATGGAATGGAATGGAATGGAATGGAATGGAATAGAATCAACACGAATGGAATGGAAACGAATGGAATGGAATGGAATGGAATCACGGCGAATGCAATGGAATGGAATGGAATGGAATAGATTGGAATGGAATGGAATGGAAAGGAACGGAATGGAATCAACCCGAATGGAATGGAATGGAATGGAATGGAATGGAATGGAATCCACTGGAATGGAATGGAATGAAATGGAATTGATTGGAATGGAATGGAATGGAATGGAATCAACAGGAATGGAGTTAAATGGAATGGAATGCAATGGAATGGAATAGAATCAAACAGAACAGAATGGAATGGAGTGGAATAGAATGGAATCAACCAGAATGCAATGGAATGTAATGGAATGGAATGGAACGGAATGGATTGGAATGGAATGGAATCAACCCGAATGGAATGGAATTGAATGGATTGGAATGGAATGGAATGGTATGGAATAGAATCAACCCGAATGGAATGGAATGGAATGGAACGGAATGGATTGGAATGGAACGGAATCAACCCGAATGGAACGGAATTGAATGGATTGGAATGGAATGGAATGGAATGGAATGGAGTGGAATCAACCCGAATGCAATGGAATGGAATGGAATGCAACGCAATGAAATGGAATCACCCAGAATGTAATGGAATGGAATGGAATGGAATGGAATGGAATCAACTGGAATGTAATGTAATGGAATGGAATGGAATGGAATGGAATGCAATCAACACGAATGGAATGGAATGGAATCAAACCGAATGGAATGCAATGGAATGAAATGGAATGGAATCGAATCAACTGGAATGGAATGGAATGGAATCGAATGCATCGGAAAGGAATGGAATGGAACGGAATGCAATCAACCCGAATGGAATGGAATGGAATGGAATGGAATGTCATGAAATCAACCCGAAAGGAAAGGAATGGAATGAAATGGAATGGAATGGAATGGAATGGAATGGAATGGCAGGTTATGGAATCAACCCGAGTGGTATGGAATGGAATGCAATGGAATGGAATGCAATCAACCCGAATGGAATGGAATGGAATGAAATCGAATGGAATGGAAAGGAATGGAATGGAATGGAATGGAAAGGAATCAACCCGAATGGAATGGAATGGAATGGAATGGCATGGAATGGAATGGAATGGAATGGAATGGAATGGAATGGCATAGAATGGAATCAACCCGAATGGTATGGAATGGAATGGAATGGAATGGAATGGAATGGAATCAATCGGAATGGAATGGAATGGAATGGAATGGAATGGAATGGAATGGAATCAACCCGAATGGAATGGAATGGAATGGAATCAACACGAATGGAATGGAATGGAATGGAATGGAATGGAATGGAATGGAATGGAATAGAATGGAATGGAATGGAATAAACCCGAATGGAATGGAATGGAAAGGAATGGAAAGGAATGGCATGGAATGGAATGGAATGGAATGGAATGGAATGGAATCAACCTGAAGGAAAACGAATGGAATGGAATGGAATGGAATGGAATGGAATGGAATGGAATCAAACCGAATGGAATGGAATGGAATGGAATGGAATGGAATCAACTGGAATGTAATGTAATGGAATGGAATGGAATGGAATGGAATGGAATGGAACAGAATCAACCCGAATGGAATGGAATGGAATGGAATGCAAAGCAATCAACACGAATGGAATGGAATGGAATGGAATAAAACGGAATGGAATGCAATGGAATGAAATGGAATGGAATGGAATCAACTGGAATGGAATGGAATGGAATCGAATGGATTGGAATGGAATGGAATGGAATGGAATGCAATCAACCCGAATGGAATGGAATGGAATGGAATGCAATGGAATGGAATGAAATCAACACGAAAGGAATGGAATGGAATGGAATGGAATGGCAGGTTATGGAATCAACCCGAGTGGTATGGAATGGAATGGAATGGAATGGAATGGAATGGAATGGAATGGAATGCAATGGAATCAACTCGAATGGAATGGAATGGAATGAAATGGAATGGAATGGAATGGAATGGAATGGAATGGAATGGAATCAACCCAAAAGGAAAAGATTGGAATGGAATGGCATGGAATGGAATGGAATCAACCCGAATGGAATGGAATGGAATGGAATGGAATGGTATGGAATGGAATCAACCGGAATGGAATGGAGTGGAATGGAATGGAATGGAATGCAATCAACGCTAATGGAATGGAATGGAATGGAATGTAATGGAATGGAATCAACTGGAATGTAATGTAATGGAATGGAATGGAATGGAATGGAATACAATCAACACGAATGGAATGGAATGGAATGGAATCAAACCGAATGGAGTGCAATGGAATGAAATGGAATGGAATCGAATCAACTGGAATGGAATGGAATGGAATCAAATGCATCGGAATGGAATGGAATTGAAAGGAATGCAATCAACTCGAATGGAATGGAATGGAATGGAATGGAATGAAATCAACACGAAAGGAAAGGAATGGAATGAAATGGAATGGAATGGAATGGAATGGAATGGAATGGCAGGTTATGGAATCAACCCGAGTGGTATGGAATGGAATGGAATGGAATGGAATGGAATGCAATCAACCCGAATGGAATGGAATGGAATGAAATCGAATGGAATGGAATGGAATGGAATGGAATGGAATGGCATAGAATGGAATCAACCCGAATGGTATGGAATGGAATGGAATGGAATGGAATGGAATCAATCGGAATGGAATGGAATGGAATGGAATGGAATGTAATCAACCCGAATGGAATGGAATGGAATGGAATCAACACGAATGGAATGGAATGGAATGGAATGGAATGGAATGGAATCAACCCAAATGGAATGGAATGGAATGGAATGTAATGGAATGGAATAGAATGGAATGGAATGGAATAAACCCGAATGGAATTTAATGGAAAGAAATGGAAAGGAATGGCATGGAATGGAATGGAATGGAATGGAATGGAATCAACCTGAAAGAAAAAGAATGGAATGGAATGGAATGGAATGGAATGGAATGGAATCAAACCGAATGTAATGGAATGGAATGGAATGGAATGGAATCAACTGGAATGTAATGTAATGGAATGGAATGGAATGGAATGGAATTTAATGGAACAGAATCAACCCGAATGGAATGGAATGGAATGGAATGCAATGCAATCAACACGAATGGAATGGAATAAAACCGAATGGAATGCAATGGAATGAAATGGAATGGAATGGAATCAACTGGAATGGAATGGAATGGAATCGAATGGATTGGAATGGAATGGAATGGAATGGAATGCAATCAACCCGAATGGAATGGAATGGAATGGAATGCAATGGAATGGAATGAAATCAACACGAAAGGAATGGAATGGAATGGAATGGAATGGAATGGAATGGCAGGTTATGGAATCAACCCGAGTGGTATGGAATGGAATGGAATGGAATGGAATGGAATGGAATGGAATGCAATGGAATCAACTCGAATGGAATGGAATGGAATGGAATGGAATGGAATGGAATGGAATGGAATGGAATGGAATGGAATGGAATGGAATCAACCCAAAAGGAAAAGAATGGAATGGAATGGAATGGAATGGAATGGAATCAACCCGAATGGAATGGAATGGAATGGAGTGGAATGGAATGGAATGGAATCAACCGGAATGGAATGGAGTGGAATGGAATGGAATGTAATGCAATCAACCCGAATGGAATAGAATGGAATGGAATGGAATGGAATGGAATGGAATGAAATCAACCCGAAAGGAATGGAATGGAATGAAATGGAATGGAATGGAATGGAATGCAATGGAATCAACTCGAATGGAATGGAATGGAATGAAATGGAATGGAATGGAGTGGAATGGAATGGAATGGAATCAACCCAAAAGGAAAAGATTGGAATGGAATGGAATGGAATGGAATGGAATCAACCCGAATGGAATGGAATGGAATGGAATGGAATGGAATGGAATCAACCGGAATGGAATGGAGTGGAATGGAATGGAATGGAATGCAATCAACGCGAATGGAATGGAATGGAATGGAATGGAATGGAATCAACTGGAATGTAATGGAATGGAATGGATTGGAATGGAATGGAATGGAATGGAATGGAATGGAATAGAATCAACCCGAATGGAATGGAAACGAATGGAATGGAATGGAATGGAATCACGGCGAATGCAATGGAATGGAATGGAATGGAATAGATTGGAATGGAATGGAATGGAAAGGAACGGAATGGAATCAACCCGAATGGAATGGAATGGAATGGAATGGAATGGAATGGAATGGAATCAACCGGAATGGAATGGAATGGAATGGAAAGCAATCAACCCGAATGGAATAGAATGGAATGGAATGGAATGGAATGGAATGAAATCAACCCGAAAGGAATGGAATGGAATGAAATGGAATGGAATGGAATGGAATGCAATGGAATCAACTCGAATGGAATGGAATGGAATGAAATGGAATGGAATGGAGTGGAATGGAATGGAATGGAATCAACCCAAAAGGAAAAGATTGGAATGGAATGGAATGGAATGGAATGGAATCAACCCGAATGGAATGGAATGGAATGGAATGGAATGGAATGGAATGGAATCAACCGGAATGGAATGGAATGGAATGGAATGGAATGGAATGGAATGGAAAGCAATCAACCCGAATGGAATAGAATGGAATGGAATGGAATGGAATGGAATGAAATCAACACGAAAGGAATGGAATGGAATGAAATGGAATGGAATGGAATGGAATGCAATGGAATCAACTCGAATGGAATGGAATGGAATGAAATGGAATGGAATGGAGTGGAATGGAATGGAATGGAATCAACCCAAAAGGAAAAGATTGGAATGGAATGGAATGGAATGGAATCAACCCGAATGGAATGGAATGGAATGGAATGGAATGGAATGGAATGGAATCAACCGGAATGGAATGGAGTGGAATGGAATGGAATGGAATGCAATCAACGCGAATGGAATGGAATGGAATGGAATGGAATGGAATCAACTGGAATGTAATGGAATGGAATGGATTGGAATGGAATGGAATGGAATGGAATGGAATGGAATAGAATCAACCCGAATGGAATGGAAACGAATGGAATGGAATGGAATGGAATCACGGCGAATGCAATGGAATGGAATGGAATGGAATAGATTGGAATGGAATGGAATGGAAAGGAACGGAATGGAATCAACCCGAATAGAATGGAATGGAATGGAATGGAATGGAATGGAATCCACTGGAATGGAATGGAATGAAATGGAATTGATTGGAATGGAATGGAATGTAATGGAATCAACCGGAATGGAGTTAAATGGAATGGAATGCAATGGAATGGAATAGAATCAAACAGAAGAGAATGGAATGGAGTGGAATAGAATGGAATCAACCAGAATGCAATGGAATGTAATGGAATGGAATGGAACGGAATGGATTGGAATGGAATGGAATCAACCCGAATGGAATGGAATTGAATGGATTGGAATGGAATCTAATGGTATGGAATAGAATCAACCGGAATGGAATGGAATGGAATGGAACGGAATGGATTGGAATGGAACGGAATCAACCCGAATGGAATGGAATTGAATGGATTGGAATGGAATGGAATGGAATGGAATGGAATGGAATCAACCCGAATGCAATGGAATGGAATGGAATGGAATGGAATGCAACGCAATGGAATGGAATCAACCAGAATGTAATGGAATGGAATGGAATGGAATAGAATGGAATGGAATCAATTGGAATGTAATGTAATGGAATGTAATGGAATGGAATGGAATGCAATCAACACGAATGGAATGGAATGGAATGGAATCAAACCGAATGGAATGCAATGGAATGAAATGGAATGGAATCGAATCAACTGGAATGGAATGGAATGGAATCGAATGCATCGGAATGGAATGGAATGGAACGGAAGGCAATCAACCCGAATGGAATGGAATGGAATGGAATGGAATGGAATGGAATGGAATGGAATCAACTGGAATGTAATGTAATGGAATGGAATGGAATGGAATGGAACGGAATCAACCGGAATGGAATGGAATGGAAAGGAATGGAATTCAATCTACAGGAATGGAATGGAATGGAATGGAATCAACACGAATGGAATGCAATGGAATGAAATGGAATGGAATGGAATCAACTGAAATAGAATGGAATGGAATCGAATGGACATGAATGGAATGGAATGGAATGCAATCAACCCGAAAGGAATGGAATGGAATGGAATGGAATGGAATGGAATCAACCCCAATGGAATGGAATGGAATGAAATGGAATGGAATGGAATGGAATGGAATGGAATGAAATGGAATGGAATGGAATGGAATGGCAGGTTATGGAATCAACCCGAGTGGTATGGAATGGAATGGAATGGAATGGAATGGAATGGAATGGAATGGAATGGAAGAGAATGGAATGGAATGGAAAGGAATCAACCCGAATGGAATGGAATGGAATGGAATGGCATAGAATGGAACCAACCCGAATGGTATGGAATGGAATGGAATGGAATGGAATCAATCGGAATGGAATAGAATGGAATGGAATGGAATGGAATGGAATGGAATGGAATGGAATGGAATGGAATGAACCCGAATGAAATGGAATGGAATGGATTGGAATGGAATGGAATGGAATGGAATGGAATAGAATCAACCCGAATGGAATGGAAACGAATGGAATGGAATGGAATCGAATCACGGCGGATGCAATGGAATGGAATGGAATGGAATAGATTGGAATGGAATGGAATGGAAAGGAACGGAATGGAATCAACCCGAATGGAATGGAATGGAATGGAATGGAATCCACTGGAATGGAATGGAATGAAATAGAATTGATTGGAATGGAATGGAATGTAATGGAATCAACCGGAATGGAATGGAATGGAATCAACTGGAATGGAATGGAATGGAATGGAATGGACTGCAATGGAATCAACCCGAATGGAATGGAATGGAATGAAATGGAATGGAATGGAATCAACCGGAATGGAGTTAAATGGAATGGAATGCAATGGAATGGAATAGAATCAAACAGAACAGAATGGAATGGAGTGGAATAGAATGGAATCAACCAGAATGCAATGGAATGTAATGGAATGGAGTGGAACGGAATGGATTGGATTGGAATGGTATCAACCCGAATGGAATGGAATTGAATGGATTGGAATGGAATGGAATGGTATGGAATAGAATCAACCGGAATGGAATGGAATGGAATGGAATGGAATGGAATGGAATCAAGCCGAATGCAATGGAATGGAATGGAATGGAATGGGATGCAACGCAATGGAATGGAATGGAATGGAATCAACCAGAATGAAATGGAATTGAATGGAATGGAATGGAATGGAATCAACTGGAATGTAATGTAATGGAATGGAAAGGAATGGAATGGAATGGAATGCAATCAACACGAATGGAATGGAATGGAATGGAATCAAACCGAATGGAATGCAATGGAATGAAATGGAATGGAATCGAATCAACTGGAATGGAATGGAATGGAATCGAATGCATCGGAATGGAATGGAATGGAACGGAATGCAATCAACCCGAATGGAATGGAATGGAATGGAATGGAAAGGAATGGAATGACAGGTTATGGAATCAACCCGAGTGGTATGGAATGGAATGGAAAGGAATGCAATCAACCCGAATGGAATGGAATGGAATGAAATCGAAAGAATTGAATGGAATGGAATGGAATGCAATGGAAAGGAATCAACCCGAATGGAATGGAATGGAATGGCATAGAAGGGAATCAACCCGAATGGTATGGAATGGAATGGAATGGAATGGAATGGAATGGAATCAATCAGAATGGAATGGAGTGGAATGGAATGGAATGGAATCAACCCGAATGGAATGGAATGGAATGGAATCAACACGAATGGAATGGAGTGGAATGGAATGGAATCAACCCAAATGGAATGGAATGGAATGGAATGGAATGGAATGGAATGGAATGGAATAAACCCGAATGGAATGGAATGGAAAGGAATGGAAAGGAATGGAATGGAATGGAATGGAATGGAATGGAATGGAATGGAATCAACCTGAAAGAAAAAGAATGGAATGGAATGGAATGGAATGGAATGGAATCAACCCGAATGGAATGGAATGGAATGGAGTGGAATGGAATGGAATGGAATGAAATCAACACGAAAGGAATGGAATGGAATGGAATGGAATGGAATGGAATGGAATGGAATGGAATGGAATGGCAGGTTATGGAATCAACCCGAGTGGTATGGAATGGAATGGAATGGAATGGAATGGAATGGAATGGAATGGAATGCAATGGAATCAACTCGAATGGAATGGAATGGAATGAAATGGAATGGAATGGAATGGAATGGAATGGAATGGAATGGAATCAACCCAAAAGGAAAAGAATGGAATGGAATGGAATGGAATGGAATGGAATCAACCCGAATGGAATGGAATGGAATGGAGTGGAATGGAATGGAATGGAATCAACCGGAATGGAATGGAGTGGAGTGGAATGGAATGGAATGCAATCAACGCGAATGGAATGGAATGGAATGGAATGGAATGGAATGGAATGGAATGGAATCAACCCGAAAGGAATGGAATGGAATGAAGTGGAATGGAATGGAATGGAATGGAAAGGAATGGCAGGTTATGTAATCAACCCGAGTGGTATGGAATGGAATGGAATGGAATGGAATGCAATGGAATCAAGTCGAATGGAATGGAATGGAATGAAATGGAATGGAATGGAATGGAATGGAATGGAATGGAATCAACCCGAATGGAATGGAATGGAATGGAATGGAATGGAATGGAATGGAATCAACCGGAATGGAATGGAATGGAATGGAATGGAATGGAAAGCAATCAACCCGAATGGAATAGAATGGAATGGAATGGAATGGAATGGAATGAAATCAACCCGAAAGGAATGGAATGGAATGAAATGGAATGGAATGGAATGGAATGCAATGGAATCAACTCGAATGGAATGGAATGGAATGAAATGGAATGGAATGGAGTGGAATGGAATGGAATGGAATGAACCCAAAAGGAAAAGATTGGAATGGAATGGAATGGAATGGAATGGAATCAACCCGAATGGAATGGAATGGAATGGAATGGAATGGAATGGAATGGAATCAACCGGAATGGAATGGAGTGGAATGGAATGGAATGGAATGCAATCAACGCGAATGGAATGGAATGGAATGGAATGGAATGGAATGGAATCAACTGGAATGTAATGGAATGGAATGGATTGGAATGGAATGGAATGGAATGGAATGGAATGGAATAGAATCAACCCGAATGGAATGGAAACGAATGGAATGGAATGGAATGGAATCACGGCGAATGCAATGGAATGGAATGGAATGGAATAGATTGGAATGGAATGGAATGGAAAGGAACGGAATGGAATCAACCCGAATGGAATGGAATGGAATGGAATGGAATGGAATGGAATGGAATGGAATCCACTGGAATGGAATGGAATGAAATGGAATTGATTGGAATGGAATGGAATGTAATGGAATCAACCGGAATGGAGTTAAATGGAATGGAATGCAATGGAATGGAATAGAATCAAACAGAAGAGAATGGAATGGAGTGGAATAGAATGGAATCAACCAGAATGCAATGGAATGTAATGGAATGGAATGGAACGGAATGGATTGGAATGGAATGGAATCAACCCGAATGGAATGGAATTGAATGGATTGGAATGGAATGGAATGGTATGGAATAGAATCAACCGGAATGGAATGGAATGGAATGGAACGGAATGGATTGGAATGGAACGGAATCAACCCGAATGGAATGGAATTGAATGGATTGGAATGGAATGGAATGGAATGGAATAGAATCAACCGGAATGGAATGGAATGGAATGGAACGGAATGGATTGGAATGGAACGGAATCAACCCGAATGGAATGGAATTGAATGGATTGGAATGGAATGGAATGGAATGGAATGGAATGGAATCAACCCGAATGCAATGGAATGGAATGGAATGGAATGGAATGCAACACAATGGAATGGAATCAACCAGAATGTAATGGAATGGAATGGAATGGAATAGAATGGAATGGAATCAACTGGAATGTAATGTAATGGAATGGAATGGAATGGAATGGAATGCAATCAACACGAATGGAATGGAATGGAATGGAATCAAACCGAATGGAATGCAATGGAATGAAATGGAATGGAATCGAATCAACTGGAATCGAATGGAATGGAATCGAATGCATGGGAATGGAATGGAATGGAACGGAAGGCAATCAACCCGAATGCAATGGAATGGAATGGAATGGAATGGAATGGAATGAAATCAACCCGAAAGGAAATGAATGGAATGAAATGGAATGGAATGGAATGGAATGGAATGGAATGGCAGGTTATGGAATCAACCCGAGTGGTATGGAATGGAATGGAATGGAATGGAATGGAATGGAATTCAATCAACCCGAATGGAATGGAATGGAATGAAATCGAATGGAATGGAAAGGAATGGAATGGAATGGAATGGAAAGGAATCAACCCGAATGGAATGGAATGGAATGGAATGGAATGGAATGGAATGGAATGGAATGGAATGGCATAGAATGGAATCAACCCGAATGGTATGGAATGGAATGGAATGGAATGGAATGGAATCAATCGGAATGGAATGGAATGGAATGGAATCAACCCGAATGGAATGGAATGGAATGGAATCAACACGAATGGAATGGAATGGAATGGAATGGAATGGAATGGAATGGAATGGAATGGAATCAACCCAAATGGAATGGAATGGAATGGAATGGAATGGAATGGAATAGAATGGAATTAAATGGAATAAACCCGAATGGAATGGAATGGAAAGGAATGGAAAGGAATGGCATGGAATGGAATGGAATGGAATGGAATGGAATGGAATCAACCTGAAAGAAAAAGAATGGAATGGAATGGAATGGAATGGAATGGAATCAAACCGAATGGAATGGAATGGAATGGAATGGAATGGAATCAACTGGATGTAATGTAATGGAAAGGAATGGAATGGAATTTAATGGAACAGAATCAACCCGAATGGAATGGAATGGAATGGAATGCAATGCAATCAACACGAATGGAATGGAATGGAATGGAATAAAACCGAATGGAATGCAATGGAATGAAATGGAATGGAATGGAATCAACTGGAATGGAATGGAATGGAATCGAATGGATTGGAATGGAATGGAATGGAATGGAATGCAATCAACCCGAATGGAATGGAATGGAATGGAATGCAATGGAATGGAATGAAATCAACACGAAAGGAATGGAATGGAATGGAATGGAATGGCAGGTTATGGAATCAACCCGAGTGGTATGGAATGGAATGGAATTGAATGGAATGGAATGGAATGGAATGCAATGCAATGGAATCAACTCGAATGGAATGGAATGGAATGAAATGGAATGGAATGGAATGGAATGGAATGGAATGGAATGGAATCAACCCAAAAGGAAAAGAATGGAATGGAATGGAATGGAATGGAATGGAATGGAATCAACCCGAATGGAATGGAATGGAATGGAATGGAATGGAATGGAATGGAATCAACCGGAATGGAATGGAGTGGAATGGAATGGAATGGAATGCAATCAACGCGAATGGAATGGAATGGAATGGAATGGAATGGAATGGAATGAAATCAACCCGAAAGGAATGGAATGGAATGAAGTGGAATGGAATGGAATGGAATGGAAAGGAATGGCAGGTTATGTAATCAACCCGAGTGGTATGGAATGGAATGGAATGGAATGGAATGCAATGGAATGAAGTCGAATGGAATGGAATGGAATAAAATGGAATGGAATGGAATGGAATGGAATGGAATGGAATCAACCCGAAAGGAAAAGAATGGAATGGAATGGAATGGAATGGAATGGAATGGAATGGAATGGAATGGAATGGAATCAACCCGAATGGAATGGAATGGAACGGAATGGAATGGAATGGAATCAACCGGAATGGAATGGAATGGAATGGAATGGAATGGAATGGAATGGAATGGAAAGCAATCAACCCGAATGGAATGGAATGGAATGGAATGCAATGGAATGGAATGAAATCAACCCGAAAGGAATGGAATGGAATGAAATGGAACGGAATGGAATGGAATGCAATGACAGGTTATGTAATCAACCCGAGAGGTATGGAATGGAATGGAATGGAATGAAATGGAATGCAATGGAATCAAGTCGAATGGAATGGAATGGAATGAAATGGAATGGAATGGAATGGAATGGAAGGAAATCAACACGAATGCAATGGAATGGAATGGAATGGAATGGAATGGAACGGAATGGAATGGAATGGAATGGAATCAACCCGAATGGAATGGAATGGAATGGAATGGAATGGAATGGAATGGAATCAACTGGAATGTAATGTAATGGAATGGAATGGAATGGAATGGAACGGAATCAACCGGAATGGAATGGAATGGAATGGAATGGAATTCAATCTACAGGAATGGAATGGAATGGAATGGAATCAACACGAATGGAATGCAATGGAATGAAATGGAATGGAATGGAATCAACTGAAATAGAATGGAATGGAATCGAATGGACTTGAATGGAATGGAATGGAATGCAATCAACCCGAAAGGAATGGAATGGAATGGAATGGAATGGGATGGAATCAACCCCAATGGAATGGAATGGAATGAAATGGAATGGAATGGAATGGAATGGAATGGAATGAAATGGAATGGAATGGAATGGAATGGCAGGTTATGGAATCAACCCGAGTGGTATGGAATGGAATGGAATGGAATGGAATGGAATGGAATGGAATCAACCCGAATGGAATGGAATGGAATGAAATGGAATGGAAAAGAATGGAATGGAATGGAAAGGAATCAACCCGAATGGAATGGAATGGAATGGAATGGCATAGAATGGAACCAACCCGAATGGTATGGAATGGAATGGAATGGAATGGAATCAATCGGAATGGAATAGAATGGAATGGAATGGAATGGAATGGAATGGAATGGAATGAACCCGAATGAAATGGAATGGAATGGATTGGAATGGAATGGAATGGAATGGAATGGAATAGAATCAACCCGAATGGAATGGAAACGAATGGAATGGAATGGAATCGAATCACGGTGGATGCAATGGAATGGAATGGAATGGAATAGATTGGAATGGAATGGAATGGAAAGGAACGGAATGGAATCAACCCGAATGGAATGGAATGGAATGGAATGGAATCCACTGGAATGGAATGGAATGAAATAGAATTGATTGGAATGGAATGGAATGTAATGGAATCAACCGGAATGGAATGGAATGGAATCAACTGGAATGGAATGGAATGGAATGGAATGGACTGCAATGGAATCAACCCGAATGGAATGGAATGGAATGAAATGGAATGGAATGGAATCAACCGGAATGGAGTTAAATGGAATGGAATGCAATGGAATGGAATAGAATCAAACAGAACAGAATGGAATGGAGTGGAATAGAATGGAATCAACCAGAATGCAATGGAATGTAATGGAATGGAATGGAACGGAATGGATTGGATTGGAATGGAATCGACCCGAATGGAATGGAATTGAATGGATTGGAATGGAATGGAATGGTATGGAATAGAATCAACCGGAATGGAATGGAATGGAATGGAATGGAATGGAATGGAATCAAGCCGAATGCAATGGAATGGAATGGAATGGAATGGGATGCAACGCAATGGAATGGAATGGAATGGAATCAACCAGAATGAAATGGAATTGAATGGAATGGAATGGAATGGAATCAACTGGAATGTAATGGAATGGAATGGAATGGAATGGAATGGAATGCAATCAACACGAATGGAATGGAATGGAATGGAATCAAACCGAATGGAATGCAATGGAATGAAATGGAATGGAATCGAATCAACTGGAATGGAATGGAATGGAATCGAATGCATCGGAATGGAATGGAATGGAACGGAATGCAATCAACCCGAATGGAATGGAATGGAATGGAATGGAATGAAATCAACCCGAAAGGAAAGGAATGGAATGAAATGGAATGGAATGGAATGGAATGGAATGGAATGACAGGTTATGGAATCAACCCGAGTGGTATGGAATGGAATGGAAAGGAATGCAATCAACCCGAATGGAATGGAATGGAATGAAATCGAAAGAATTGAATGGAATGGAATGGAATGCAATGGAAAGGAATCAACCCGAATGGAATGGAATGGAATGGCATAGAATGGAATCAACCCGAATGGTATGGAATGGAATGGAATGGAATGGAATGGAATCAATCAGAATGGAATGGAGTGGAATGGAATGGAATGGAATCAACCCGAATGGAATGGAATGGAATGGAATCAACACGAATGGAATGGAGTGGAATGGAATGGAATCAACCCAAATGGAATGGAATGGAATGGAATGGAATGGAATGGAATGGAATGGAATCAACCTGAAAGAAAAAGAATGGAATGGAATGGAATGGAATGGAATGGAATGGAATGGAATGGAATCAACCCGAAAGGAAAAGAATGGAATGGAATGGAATGGAATGGAATGGAATCAAACCGAATGTAATGTAATGGAATGGAATGGAATGGAATGGAATGGAATCAACTGGAATGTAATGGAATGGAATGGAATGGAATGGAATGGAATGGAATGGAACAGAATCAACCCGAATGGAATGGAATGGAATGGAATACAATGCAATCAACACGAATGGAATGGAATGGAATGGAAGAAAACCGAATGGAATGCAATGGAATGAAATGGAATGGAATGGAATCAACTGGAATGGAATGGAATGGAATCGACTGGATTGGAATGGAATGGAATGGAAAGGAATGCAATCAACCCGAATGGAATGGAATGGAATGGAATGGAATGGAATGCAATGGAATGGAATGAAATCAACACGAAAGGAATGGAATGGTATGGAATGGAATGGAATGGAATGGAATGGAATGGAATGGAATGGAATGGCAGGTTATGGAATCAACCCGAGTGGTATGGAATGGAATGGAATGGAATGGAATGGAATGGAATGGAATGGAATGGCATCAACTCGAATGGAATGGAAGGGAATGGAATGGAATGGAATGGAATGGAATGGAATGGAATGGAATGGAATCAACCCGAAAGGAAAAGAATGGAATGGAATGGAATGGAATGGAATCAACCCGGATGGAATGGAATGGAATGGAATGGAATGGAATCAACCGGAATGGAATGGAATGGAATGGAATGAAATGGAATGGAAAGCAATCAACCCGAATGGAATGGAATGGAATGGAATGAAATCAACCCGAAAGGAATGGAATGGAATGAAATGGAATGGAATGGAATGGAATGGCAGGTTATGTAATCAACCCTAGTGGTATGGAATGGAATGGAATGGAATGCAATGGAATCAAGTCGAATGGAATGGAATGGAATGAAATGGAATGGAATGGAATGGAATGGAATGAAATCAACACGAATGCAATGGAATGGAATGGAATGGAATGGAATGGAATGGAATGGAACGGAATGGAATGGAATGGAATGGAATCAACCCGAATGGAATGGAATTTTATGGAACTGAATCAAACCAAATGGAATGGAATGGAATGGAATGGAATGGAATGGAATGGAATGGAATAAACACGAATGGAATGGAATGGAGTATAATGGAATGGATTGGAATGGAATCAACTGGGATGGAAAGGAATGGAATGGAATGGAATGAACACGAATGGAATGGAATGGAGTATAATGGAATGGATTGGAATGGAATCAACTGGGATGGAAAGGAATGAAATGGAATGGAATGGAATTAACACGAATGGAATGGAATGGAATGGAATGGAATGCAATCAACCCGAATGGAATGGAATGGAATGGAATGCAATGGAATGGAATGGAATGGAATGCAATGGAATCAACTCGAATGGAATGGAATGGAATGAAATGGAATGGAATGGAATGGAATGGAATGGAATGGAATGGAATGGAATCAACACAAAAGGAAAAGAATGGAATGGAATGGAATGGAATGGAATGGAATGGAATCAACCCGAATGGAATGGAATGGAATGGAGTGGAATGGAATGGAATGGAATCAACCGGAATGGAATGGAGTGGAATGGAATGGAATGGAATGCAATCAACGCGAATGGAATGGAATGGAATGGAATGGAATGGAATGGAATCAACCCGAAAGGAATGGAATGGAATGAAGTGGAATGTAATGGAATGGAATGGAAAGGAATGGCAGGTTATGTAATCAACCCGAGTGGTATGGAATGGAATGGAATGGAATGGAATGCAATGGAATCAAGTCGAATGGAATGGAATGGAATGAAATGGAATGGAATGGAATGGAATGGAATGGAATGGAATGGAATGGAATCAACCCGAATGGAATGGAATGGAATGGAATGGAATGGAATGGAATCAACCTGAATGGAATGGAATGGAATGGAATGGAATGGAATGGAATGGAAAGCAATCAACCCGAATGGAATAGAATGGAATGGAATGGAATGGAATGGAATGAAATCAACCCGAAACGAATGGAATGGAATGAAATGGAATGGAATGGAATGCAATGGAATCAACTCGAATGGAATGGAATGGAATGAAATGGAATGGAATGGAGTGGAATGGAATGGAATGGAATCAACCCAAAAGGAAAAGATTGGAATGGAATGGAATGGAATGGAATGGAATCAACCCGAATGGAATGGAATGGAATGGAATGGAATGGAATGGAATGGAATGGAATCAACCGGAATGGAATGGAGTGGAATGGAATGGAATGGAATGCAATCAACGCGAATGGAATGGAATGGAATGGAATGGAATGGAATCAACTGGAATGTAATGGAATGGAATGGATTGGAATGGAATGGAATGGAATGGAATAGAATCAACCCGAATGGAATGGAAACGAATGGAATGGAATGGAATGGAATCACGGCGAATGCAATGGAATGGAATGGAATGGAATAGATTGGAATGGAATGGAATGGAAAGGAACGGAATGGAATCAACACGAATGGAATGGAATGGAATGAAATGGAATGGAATGGAATGGAATGGAATGGAATGACAGGTTATGGAATCAACCCGAGTGGTATGGAATGGAATGGAAAGGAATGCAATCAACCCGAATGGAATGGAATGGAATGAAATCGAAAGAATTGAATGGAATGGAATGGAATGCAATGGAAAGGAATCAACCCGAATGGAATGGAATGGAATGGCATAGAATGGAATCAACCCGAATGGTATGGAATGGAATGGAATGGAATGGAATGGAATCAATCAGAATGGAATGGAGTGGAATGGAATGGAATGGAATCAACCCGAATGGAATGGAATGGAATGGAATCAACACGAATGGAATGGAGTGGAATGGAATGGAATCAACCCAAATGGAATGGAATGGAATGGAATGGAATGGAATGGAATGGAATGGAATCAACCTGAAAGAAAAAGAATGGAATGGAATGGAATGGAATGGAATGGAATGGAATGGAATGGAATCAACCCGAAAGGAAAAGAATGGAATGGAATGGAATGGAATGGAATGGAATCAAACCGAATGTAATGTAATGGAATGGAATGGAATGGAATGGAATGGAATCAACTGGAATGTAATGGAATGGAATGGAATGGAATGGAATGGAATGGAATGGAACAGAATCAACCCGAATGGAATGGAATGGAATGGAATACAATGCAATCAACACGAATGGAATGGAATGGAATGGAAGAAAACCGAATGGAATGCAATGGAATGAAATGGAATGGAATGGAATCAACTGGAATGGAATGGAATGGAATCGACTGGATTGGAATGGAATGGAATGGAAAGGAATGCAATCAACCCGAATGGAATGGAATGGAATGGAATGGAATGGAATGCAATGGAATGGAATGAAATCAACACGAAAGGAATGGAATGGTATGGAATGGAATGGAATGGAATGGAATGGAATGGAATGGAATGGAATGGAATGGCAGGTTATGGAATCAACCCGAGTGGTATGGAATGGAATGGAATGGAATGGAATGGAATGGAATGGAATGGAATGGCATCAACTCGAATGGAATGGAAGGGAATGGAATGGAATGGAATGGAATGGAATGGAATGGAATGGAATCAACCCGAAAGGAAAAGAATGGAATGGAATGGAATGGAATGGAATCAACCCGGATGGAATGGAATGGAATGGAATGGAATGGAATCAACCGGAATGGAATGGAATGGAATGGAATGAAATGGAATGGAAAGCAATCAACCCGAATGGAATGGAATGGAATGGAATGAAATCAACCCGAAAGGAATGGAATGGAATGAAATGGAATGGAATGGAATGGAATGGCAGGTTATGTAATCAACCCTAGTGGTATGGAATGGAATGGAATGGAATGCAATGGAATCAAGTCGAATGGAATGGAATGGAATGAAATGGAATGGAATGGAATGGAATGGAATGAAATCAACACGAATGCAATGGAATGGAATGGAATGGAATGGAATGGAATGGAATGGAACGGAATGGAATGGAATGGAATGGAATCAACCCGAATGGAATGGAATTTTATGGAACTGAATCAAACCAAATGGAATGGAATGGAATGGAATGGAATGGAATGGAATGGAATGGAATAAACACGAATGGAATGGAATGGAGTATAATGGAATGGATTGGAATGGAATCAACTGGGATGGAAAGGAATGGAATGGAATGGAATGAACACGAATGGAATGGAATGGAGTATAATGGAATGGATTGGAATGGAATCAACTGGGATGGAAAGGAATGAAATGGAATGGAATGGAATTAACACGAATGGAATGGAATGGAATGGAATGGAATGCAATCAACCCGAATGGAATGGAATGGAATGGAATGCAATGGAATGGAATGGAATGGAATGCAATGGAATCAACTCGAATGGAATGGAATGGAATGAAATGGAATGGAATGGAATGGAATGGAATGGAATGGAATGGAATGGAATCAACACAAAAGGAAAAGAATGGAATGGAATGGAATGGAATGGAATGGAATGGAATCAACCCGAATGGAATGGAATGGAATGGAGTGGAATGGAATGGAATGGAATCAACCGGAATGGAATGGAGTGGAATGGAATGGAATGGAATGCAATCAACGCGAATGGAATGGAATGGAATGGAATGGAATGGAATGGAATCAACCCGAAAGGAATGGAATGGAATGAAGTGGAATGTAATGGAATGGAATGGAAAGGAATGGCAGGTTATGTAATCAACCCGAGTGGTATGGAATGGAATGGAATGGAATGGAATGCAATGGAATCAAGTCGAATGGAATGGAATGGAATGAAATGGAATGGAATGGAATGGAATGGAATGGAATGGAATGGAATGGAATCAACCCGAATGGAATGGAATGGAATGGAATGGAATGGAATGGAATCAACCTGAATGGAATGGAATGGAATGGAATGGAATGGAATGGAATGGAAAGCAATCAACCCGAATGGAATAGAATGGAATGGAATGGAATGGAATGGAATGAAATCAACCCGAAACGAATGGAATGGAATGAAATGGAATGGAATGGAATGCAATGGAATCAACTCGAATGGAATGGAATGGAATGAAATGGAATGGAATGGAGTGGAATGGAATGGAATGGAATCAACCCAAAAGGAAAAGATTGGAATGGAATGGAATGGAATGGAATGGAATCAACCCGAATGGAATGGAATGGAATGGAATGGAATGGAATGGAATGGAATGGAATCAACCGGAATGGAATGGAGTGGAATGGAATGGAATGGAATGCAATCAACGCGAATGGAATGGAATGGAATGGAATGGAATGGAATCAACTGGAATGTAATGGAATGGAATGGATTGGAATGGAATGGAATGGAATGGAATAGAATCAACCCGAATGGAATGGAAACGAATGGAATGGAATGGAATGGAATCACGGCGAATGCAATGGAATGGAATGGAATGGAATAGATTGGAATGGAATGGAATGGAAAGGAACGGAATGGAATCAACACGAATGGAATGGAATGGAATGGAATGGAATGGAATCCACTGGAATGGAATGGAATGAAATGGAATTGATTGGAATGGAATGGAATGTAATGGAATCAACCGGAATGGAGTTAAATGGAATGGAATGCAATGGAATGGAATAGAATCAAACAGAAGAGAATGGAATGGAGTGGAATAGAATGGAATCAACCAGAATGCAATGGAATGTAATGGAATGGAATGGAACGGAATGGATTGGAATGGAATGGAATCAACCCGAATGGAATGGAATTGAATGGATTGGAATGGAATGGAATGGTATGGAATAGAATCAACCGGAATGGAATGGAATGGAATGGAACGGAATGGATTGGAATGGAACGGAATCAACCCGAATGGAATGGAATTGAATGGATTGGAATGGAATGGAATGGAATGGAATGGAATGGAATCAACCCGAATGCAATGGAATGGAATGGAATGGAATGGAATGCAACGCAATGGAATGGAATCAACCAGAATGTAATGTAATGGAATGGAATGGAATGGAATGGAATGGAATCAACTGGAATGTAATGTAATGGAATGGAATTGAATGGAATGGAATGCAATCAACACGAATGGAATGGAATGGAATGGAATCAAACCGAATGGAATGCAATGGAATGAAATGGAATGGAATCGAATCAACTGGAATGGAATGGAATGGAATCGAATGCATCGGAATGGAATGGAATGGAACGGAATGCAATCAACCCGAATGGAATGGAATGGAATGGAATGGAATGAAATCAACCCGAAAGGAAAGGAATGGAATGAAATGGAATGGAATGGAATGGAATGGAATGGAATGGCAGGTTATGGAATCAACCCGAGTGGTATGGAATGGAATGGAATGGAATGGAATGGAATGGAATGGAATGCAATCAACCCGAATGGAATGGAATGGAATGAAATCGAATGGAATGGAAAGGAATGGAATGGAATGGAATGGAAATGAATCAACCCGAATGGAATGGAATGGAATGGAATGGAATGGAATGGAATGGAATGGAATGGCATAGAATGGAATCAAACCGAATGGTATGGAATGGAATGGAATGGAATGGAATGGAATCAATCGGAATGGAATGGAATGGAATGGAATGGAATGGAATCAACCCGAATGGAATGGAATGGAATGGAATCAACCCAAATGGAATGGAATGGAATGGAATGGAATGGAATAGAATGGAATGAAATGGAATAAACCCGAATGGAATGGAATGGAAAGGAATGGAAAGGAATGGCATGGAATGGAATGGAATGGAATGGAATGGAATCAACCTGAAAGAAAAAGAATGGAATGGAATGGAATGGAATGGAATGGAATGGAATCAAACCGAATGGAATGGAATGGAATGGAATGGAATGGAATCAACTGGAATGTAATGTAATGGAATGGAATGGAATGGAATTTAATGGAACAGAATCAACCCGAATGGAATGGAATGGAATGGAATGCAATGCAATCAACACGAATGGAATGGAATGGAATGGAATAAAACCGAATGGAATGCAATGGAATGAAATGGAATGGAATGGAATCAACTGGAATGGAATGGAATGGAATCGAATGGATTGGAATGGAATGGAATGGAATGGAATGCAATCAACCCGAATGGAATGGAATGGAATGGAATGCAATGGAATGGAATGAAATCAACACGAAAGGAATGGAATGGAATGGAATGGAATGGAATGGAATGGCAGGTTATGGAATCAACCCGAATGGTATGGAATGGAATGGAATGGAATGGAATGGAATGGAATGGAATGCAATGGAATCAACTCGAATGGAATGGAATGGAATGAAATGGAACGGAGTGGAATGGAATGGAATGGAATGAAATGGAACGGAGTGGAATGGAATGGAATGGAATGGAATCAACCCAAAAGGAAAAGAATGGAATGGAATGGAATGGAATGGAATGGAATGGAATCAACCCGAATGGAATGGAATGGAATGGAATGGAATGGAATGGAATGGAATGGAATCAACCGGAATGGAATGGAGTGGAATGGAATGGAATGGAATGCAATCAACGCGAATGGAATGGAATGGAATGGAATGGAATGGAATGAAATCAACCCGAAAGGAATGGAATGGAATGAAGTGGAATGGAATGGAATGGAATGGAAAGGAATGGCAGGTTATGTAATCAACCCGAGTGGTATGGAATGGAATGGAATGGAATGGAATGGAATGCAATGGAATCAAGTCGAATGGAATGGAATGGAATAAAATGGAATGGAATGGAATGGAATGGAATGGAATGGAATGGAATGGAATGGAATGGAATCAACCCGAAAGGAAAAGAATGGAATGGAATGGAATGGAATGGAATGGAATGGAATGGAATCAACCCGAATGGAATGGAATGGAACGGAATGGAATGGAATGAAATCAACCGGAATGGAATGGAATGGAATGGAATGGAATGGAAAGCAATCAACCCGAATGGAATGGAATGGAATGGAATGCAATGGAATGGAATGAAATCAACCCGAAAGGAATGGAATGGAATGAAATGGAATGGAATGGAATGGAATGCAATGGCAGGTTATGTAATCAACCCGAGAGGTATGGAATGGAATGGAATGGAATGAAATGGAATGGAATGGAATGGAATGGAATGAAATCAACACGAATGCAATGGAATGGAATGGAATGGAATGGAATGGAACGGAATGGAATGGAATGGAATGGAATCAACCAGAATGGAATGGAATGGAATGGAATGGAATGGAATTGAATGGAATCAACTGGAATGTAATGGAATGGAATGGAATGGAATGGAATGGAACGGAATCAACCGGAATGGAATGGAATGGAATGGAATGGAATTCAATCTACAGGAATGGAATGGAATGGAATGGAATCAACACGAATGGAATGCAATGGAATGAAATGGAATGGAATGGAATCAACTGAAATAGAATGGAATGGAATCGAATGGACTTGAATGGAATGGAATGGAATGCAATCAACCCGAAAGGAATGGAATGGAATGGAATGGAATGGAATGGAATCAACCCCAATGGAATGGAATGGAATGAAATGGAATGGAATGGAATGGAATGGAATGGAATGAAATGGAATGGAATGGAATGGAATGGCAGGTTATGGAATCAACCCGAGTGGTATGGAATGGAATGGAATGGAATGGAATGGAATGGAATGGAATGGAATCAACCCGAATGGAATGGAATGGAATGAAATGGAATGGAAGAGAATGGAATGGAATGGAAAGGAATCAACCCGAATGGAATGGAATGGAATGGAATGGCATAGAATGGAACCAACCCGAATGGTATGGAATGGAATGGAATGGAATGGAATCAATCGGAATGGAATAGAATGGAATGGAATGGAATGGAATGGAATGGAATGGAATGGAATGGAATGGAATTGAATGGAATGAACCCGAATGAAATGGAATGGAATGGATTGGAATGGAATGGAATGGAATGGAATGGAATAGAATCAACCCGAACGGAATGGAAACGAATGGAATGGAATGGAATCGAATCACGGCGGATGCAATGGAATGGAATGGAATGGAATAGATTGGAATGGAATGGAATGGAAAGGAATGGAATGGAATCAACCCGAATGGAATGGAATGGAATGGAATGGAATCCACTGGAATGGAATGGAATGAAATGGAATTGATTGGAATGGAATGGAATGTAATGGAATCAACCGGAATGGAATGGAATGGAATCAACTGGAATGGAATGGAATGGAATGGAATGGACTGCAATGGAATCAACCCGAATGGAATGGAATGGAATGAAATGGAATGGAATGGAATCAACCGGAATGGAGTTAAATGGAATGGAATGCAATGGAATGGAATAGAATCAAACAGAACAGAATGGAATGGAGTGGAATAGAATGGAATCAACCAGAATGCAATGGAATGTAATGGAATGGAATGGAACGGAATGGATTGGATTGGAATGGAATCAACCCGAATGGAATGGAATTGAATGGATTGGAATGGAATGGAATGGTATGGAATAGAATCAACCGGAATGGAATGGAATGGAATGGAATGGAATGGAATGGAATGGAATCAAGCCGAATGCAATGGAATGGAATGGAATGGAATGGAATGCAACGCAATGGAATGGAATGGAATGGAATCAACCAGAATGAAATGGAATGGAATGGAATGGAATGGAATGGAATCAACTGGAATGTAATGTAATGGAATGGAATGGAATGGAATGGAATGCAATCAACACGAATGGAATGGAATGGAATGGAATCAAACCGAATGGAATGCAATGGAATGAAATGGAATGGAATCGAATCAACTGGAATGGAATGGAATGGAATCGAATGCATCGGAATGGAATGGAATGGAACGGAATGCAATCAACCCGAATGGAATGGAATGGAATGGAATGGAATGAAATCAACCCGAAAGGAAAGGAATGGAATGAAATGGAATGGAATGGAATGGAAAGGAATGGAATGACAGGTTATGGAATCAACCCGAGTGGTATGGAATGGAATGGAATGGAATGCAATCAACCCGAATGGAATGGAATGGAATGAAATCGAAAGAATTGAATGGAATGGAATGGAATGCAATGGAAAGGAATCAACCCGAATGGAATGGAATGGAATGGCATAGAATGGAATCAACCCGAATGGTATGGAATGGAATGGAATGGAATGGAATGGAATGGAATGGAATGGAATCAATCAGAATGGAATGGAGTGGAATGGAATGGAATGGAATCAACCCGAATGGAATGGAATGGAATGGAATCAACACGAATGGAATGGAGTGGAATGGAATGTAATCAACCCAAATGGAATGGAATGGAATGGAATGGAATGGAATGGAATGGAATGGAATAAACCCGAATGGAATGGAATGGAAAGGAATGGAATGGAATGGAATGGAATGGAATGGAATGGAATGGAATCAACCTGAAAGAAAAAGAATGGAATGGAATGGAATGGAATGGAATGGAATGGAATCAAACCGAATGTAATGGAATGGAATGGAATGGAATGGAATGGAATCAACTGGAATGTAATGGAATGGAATGGAATGGAATGGAATGGAATGGAATGGAATGAAACAGAATCAACCCGAATGGAATGGAATGGAATTGAATGCAATGCAATCAACACGAATGGAATGGAATGGAATGGAAGAAAACCGAATGGAATGCAATGGAATGAAATGGAATGGAATGGAATCAACTGGAATGGAATGGAATGGAATCGACTGGATTGGAATGGAATGGAATGGAAAGGAATGCAATCAACCCGAATGGAATGGAATGGAATGGAATGGAATGGAATGCAATGGAATGGAATGAAATCAACACGAAAGGAATGGAATGGTATGGAATGGAATGGAATGGAATGGAATGGAATGGAATGGAATGGAATGGAATGGCAGGTTATGGAATCAACCCGAGTGGTATGGAATGGAATGGAATGGAATGGAATGGAATGGAATGGAATGTAATGGCATCAACTCGAATGGAATGGAATGGAATGGAATGGAATGGAATGGAATGGAATCAACCCGAAAGGAAAAGAATGGAATGGAATGGAATGGAATGGAATGGAATCAACCCGAATGGAATGGAATGGAATGGAATGGAATGGAATCAACCGGAATGGAATGGAATGGAATGGAATGGAATGGAATGGAATGGAAAGCAATCAACCCGAATGGAATGGAATGGAATGGAATGAAATCAACCCGAAAGGAATGGAATGGAATGAAATGGAATGGAATGGAATGGAATGGAATGGCAGGTTATGTAATCAACCCTAGTGGTATGGAATGGAATGGAATGGAATGGAATGGAATGCAATGGAATCAAGTCGAATGGAATGGAATGGAATGAAATGGAATGGAATGGAATGGAATGGAATGAAATCAACACGAATGCAATGGAATGGAATGGAATGGAATGGAATGGAATGGAATGGAATGGAATGGAACGGAATGGAATGGAATGGAATGGAATCAACCCGAATGGAATGGAATTTTACGGAACTGAATCAAACCAAATGGAATGGAATGGAATGGAATGGAATGGAATGGAATAAACACGAATGGAATGGAATGGAGTATAATGGAATGGATTGGAATGGAATCAACTGGGATGGAAAGGAATGGAATGGAATGAAATGGAATGTGATAGAAAGGAATGAAATGGAATGGAATGGAATTAACACGAATGGAATGGAATGGAATGGAATGGAATGGAATAGAATCAACCCGAATGGAATGGAAAGGAATGGAATGCAATGGAATGGAATCAAGGCGAATGCAATGGAATGGAATGGAATGGAATAGATTGGAATGGAATGGAATGGAAAGGAACGGAATGGAATCAACCGGAATGGAATGGAATGGAATGCAATGGAATGGAATGGAATGGAATACACTGGAATGGAATGGAATGAAATGGAATTGATTGGAATGGAATGGAATGGAATGGAATGGAATCAACCGGAATGGAATGGAATGGAATGGAATGGAATCAACTGGAATGGAATGGAATGGAATGGAATGGACTGCAATGGAATCAACCCGAATGGAATGGAATGGAATGAAATGGAACGGAACGGAATCAACCGGAATGGAGTTAAATGGAATGGAATGCATTGGAATGGAATAGAATCAAACAGAAGAGAATGGAATGGAGTGGAATAGAATGGAATCAACCAGAATGCAATGGAATGTAATGGAATGGAATGGAACGGAATGGATTGGAATGGAACGGAATCAACCCGAATGGAATGGAATTGAATGGATTGGAACGGAATGGAATGGTATGGAATATAATCAACCCGAATGGAATGGAATGGAATGGAAACAACCCGAATGCAATGGAATGGAATGGATTGGAATGGAATGCAATGCAATGGAATGGAATGGAATGGAATCAACCAGAATGTAATGGAATGGAATGGAATGGAATGGAATGGAATCAAACCGAATGGAATACAATGGAATGAAATGGAATGGAATGGAATCAACTGGAATGGAATGGAATGGAATCGAATGCATTGGAATGGAATGGAATGGAACGGAGTGCAATCAACCCGAATGGAATGGAATGGAATGGAATGGAATGGAATGGAATGAAATCAACCCGAAAGGAAGGGAATGGAATGAAATGGAATGGAATGGAATGGCATGGAATGGAATGGAATGGCAGGTTATAGAATCAACCCGAGTGGTATGGAAAGGAATGAAATGGAATGGAATGGAATGGAATGGAATGGAATGGAATGGAATGGAATGGAATGGAATGGAATGGAATGGAAAGGAATCAACCCGAATGGAATGCAATGGAATGAAATGGAATGGAATCGAATCAACTGGAATGGAATGGAATGGAATCGAATGCATCGGAATGGAATGGAATGGAACGGAATGCAATCAACCCGAATGGAATGGAATGGCATGGAATGGAAAGGAATGGAATGACAGGTTATGGAATCAACCCGAGTGGTATGGAATGGAATGGAAAGGAATGCAATCAACCCGAATGGAATGGAATGGAATGAAATCGAAAGAATTGAATGGAATGGAATGGAATGCAATGGAAAGGAATCAACCCGAATGGAATGGAATGGAATGGCATAGAAGGGAATCAACCCGAATGGTATGGAATGGAATGGAATGGAATGGAATGGAATGGAATCAATCAGAATGGAATGGAGTGGAATGGAATGGAATGGAATCAACCCGAATGGAATGGAATGGAATGGAATCAACACGAATGGAATGGAGTGGAATGGAATGGAATCAACCCAAATGGAATGGAATGGAATGGAATGGAATGGAATGGAATCAACCTGAAAGAAAAAGAATGGAATGGAATGGAATGGAACGGAATCAAACCGAATGTAATGGAATGGAATGGAATGGAATGGAATGGAATCAACAGGAATGTAATGGAATGGAATGGAATGGAATGGAATGGAATGGAATGGAATGGAACAGAATCAACCCGAATGGAATGGAATGGAATGGAATGCAATGCAATCAACACGAATGGAATGGAATGGAATGGAAGAAAACCGAATGGAATGCAATGGAATGAAATGGAATGGAATGGAATCAACTGGAATGGAATGGAATGGAATCGACTGGATTGGAATGGAATGGAATGGAAAGGAATGCAATCAACCCGAATGGAATGGAATGGAATGGAATGGAATGGAATGAAATGGAATGGAATGAAATCAACACGAAAGGAATGGAATGGTATGGAATGGAATGGAATGGAATGGAATGGAATGGAATGGAATGGCAGGTTATGGAATCAACCCGAGTGGTATGGAATGGAATGGAATGGAATGGAATGGAATGGAATGGAATGGCATCAACTCGAATGGAATGGAAGGGAATGGAATGGAATGGAATGGAATGGAATGGAATGGAATGGAATGGAATCAACCCGAAAGGAAAAGAATGGAATGGAATGGAATGGAATCAACCCGAATGGAATGGAATGGAATGGAATGGAATGGAATGGAATGGAATGGAATCAACCGGAATGGAATGGAATGGAATGGAATGGAATGGAATGGAATGGAAAGCAATCAACCCGAATGGAATGGAATGGAATGGAATGAAATCAACCGGAAAGGAATGGAATGGAATGAAATGGAATGGAATGGAATGGAATGGAATGGCAGGTTATGTAATAAACCCTAGTGGTATGGAATGGAATGGAATGGAATGCAATGGAATCAAGTCGAATGGAATGGAATGGAATGAAATGGAATGGAATGGAATGGAATGGAATGAAATCAACACGAATGCAATGGAATGGAATGGAATGGAATGGAATGGAATGGAATGGAATGGAATGGAACGGAATGGAATGGAATGGAATGGAATCAACCCGAATGGAATGGAATTTTATGGAACTGAATCAAACCAAATGGAATGGAATGGAATGGAATGGAATGGAATGGAATGGAATGGAATGGAATGGAATAAACACGAATGGAATGGAATGGAGTATAATGGAATGGATTGGAATGGAATCAACTGGGATGGAAAGGAATGGAATGGAATGAAATGGAATGTGATGGAAAGGAATGAAATGGAATGGAATGGAATTAACACGAATGGAATGGAATGGAATGGAATGGAATCAACCCGAATGGAATGGAATGGAATGGAGTGGAATGGAATGGAATGGAATGAAATCAACACGAAAGGAATGGAATGGAATGGAATGGAATGGAATGGAATGGCAGGTTATGGAATCAACCCGAGTGGTATGGAATGGAATGGAATGGAATGGAATGGAATGGAATGGAATGGAATGGAATGCAATGGAATCAACTCGAATGGAATGGAATGGAATGAAATGGAATGGAATGGAATGGAATGGAATGGAATGGAATGGAATCAACCCAAAAGGAAAAGAATGGAATGGAATGGAATGGAATGGAATGGAATGGAATCAACCCGAATGGAATGGAATGGAATGGAGTGGAATGGAATGGAATGGAATCAACCGGAATGGAATGGAGTGGAATGGAATGGAATGGAATGCAATCAACGCGAATGGAATGGAATGGAATGGAATGGAATGGAATCAACCCGAAAGGAATGGAATGGAATGAAGTGGAATGGAATGGAATGGAATGGAAAGGAATGGCAGGTTATGTAATCAACCCGAGTGGTATGGAATGGAATGGAATGGAATGGAATGCAATGGAATCAAGTCGAATGGAATGGAATGGAATGAAATGGAATGGAATGGAATGGAATGGAATGGAATGGAATGGAATCAACCCGAATGGAATGGAATGGAATGGAATGGAATGGAATGGAATGGAATCAACCGGAATGGAATGGAATGGAATGGAATGGAATGGAAAGCAATCAACCCGAATGGAATAGAATGGAATGGAATGGAATGGAATGGAATGAAATCAACCCGAAAGGAATGGAATGGAATGAAATGGAATGGAATGGAATGGAATGCAATGGAATCAACTCGAATGGAATGGAATGGAATGAAATGGAATGGAATGGAGTGGAATGGAATGGAATGGAATCAACCCAAAAGGAAAAGATTGGAATGGAATGGAATGGAATGGAATGGAATCAACCCGAATGGAATGGAATGGAATGGAATGGAATGGAATGGAATGGAATCAACCGGAATGGAATGGAGTGGAATGGAATGGAATGGAATGCAATCAACGCGAATGGAATGGAATGGAATGGAATGGAATCAACTGGAATGTAATGGAATGGAATGGATTGGAATGGAATGGAATGGAATGGAATGGAGTGGAATAGAATCAACCCGAATGGAATGGAAACGAATGGAATGGAATGGAATGGAATCACGGCGAATGCAATGGAATGGAATGGAATGGAATAGATTGGAATGGAATGGAATGGAAAGGAACGGAATGGAATCAACCCGAATGGAATGGAATGGAATGGAATGGAATGGAATGGAATGGAATGGAATCCACTGGAATGGAATGGAATGAAATGGAATTGATTGGAATGGAATGGAATGTAATGGAATCAACCGGAATGGAGTTAAATGGAATGGAATGCAATGGAATGGAATAGAATCAAACAGAAGAGAATGGAATGGAGTGGAATAGAATGGAATCAACCAGAATGCAATGGAATGTAATGGAATGGAATGGAACGGAATGGATTGGAATGGAATGGAATCAACCCGAATGGAATGGAATTGAATGGATTGGAATGGAATGGAATGGTATGGAATAGAATCAACCGGAATGGAATGGAATGGAATGGAACGGAATGGATTGGAATGGAACGGAATCAACCCGAATGGAATGGAATTGAATGGATTTGAATGGAATGGAATGGAATGGAATAGAATCAACCGGAATGGAATGGAATGGAATGGAACGGAATGGATTGGAATGGAACGGAATCAACCCGAATGGAATGGAATTGAATGGATTGGAATGGAATGGAATGGAATGGAATGGAATGGAATCAACCCGAATGCAATGGAATGGAATGGAATGGAATGGAATGCAACACAATGGAATGGAATCAACCAGAATGTAATGGAATGGAATGGAATGGAATAGAATGGAATGGAATCAACTGGAATGTAATGGAATGGAATGGAATGGAATGGAATGGAATGCAATCAACACGAATGGAATGGAATGGAATGGAATCAAACCGAATGGAATGCAATGGAATGAAATGGAATGGAATCGAATCAACTGGAATGGAATGGAATGGAATCGAATGCATGGGAATGGAATGGAATGGAACGGAAGGCAATCAACCCGAATGCAATGGAATGGAATGGAATGGAATGGAATGGAATGGAATGAAATCAACCCGAAAGGAAAGGAATGGAATGAAATGGAATGGAATGGAATGGAATGGAATGGAATGGCAGGTTATGGAATCAACCCGAGTGGTATGGAATGGAATGGAATGGAATGGAATGGAATGGAATGCAATCAACCCGAATGGAATGGAATGGAATGAAATCGAATGGAATGGAAAGGAATGGAATGGAATGGAATGGAAAGGAATCAACCCGAATGGAATGGAATGGAATGGAATGGAATGGAATGGAATGGAATGGCATAGAATGGAATCAACCCGAATGGTATGGAATGGAATGGAATGGAATGGAATGGAATCAATCGGAATGGAATGGAATGGAATGGAATCAACCCGAATGGAATGGAATGGAATGGAATCAACACGAATGGAATGGAATGGAATGGAATGGAATGGAATGGAATGGAATGGAATCAACCCAAATGGAATGGAATGGAATGGAATGGAATGGAATGGAATGGAATAGAATGGAATTAAATGGAATAAACCCGAATGGAATGGAATGGAAAGGAATGGAAAGGAATGGAAAGGAATGGCATGGAATGGAATGGAATGGAATGGAATGGAATGGAATCAACCTGAAAGAAAAAGAATGGAATGGAATGGAATGGAATGGAATGGAATGGAATCAAACCGAATGGAATGGAATGGAATGGAATGGAATGGAATCAACTGGATGTAATGTAATGGAAAGGAATGGAATGGAATTTAATGGAACAGAATCAACCCGAATGGAATGGAATGGAATGGAATGCAATGCAATCAACACGAATGGAATGGAATGGAATGGAATAAAACCGAATGGAATGCAATGGAATGAAATGGAATGGAATGGAATCAACTGGAATGGAATGGAATGGAATCGAATGGATTGGAATGGAATGGAATGGAATGCAATCAACCCGAATGGAATGGAATGGAATGGAATGCAATGGAATGGAATGAAATCAACACGAAAGGAATGGAATGGAATGGAATGGAATGGAATGGCAGGTTATGGAATCAACCCGAGTGGTATGGAATGGAATGGAATTGAATGGAATGGAATGGAATGGAATGCAATGCAATGGAATCAACTCGAATGGAATGGAATGGAATGAAATGGAATGGAATGGAATGGAATGGAATGGAATGGAATCAACCCAAAAGGAAAAGAATGGAATGGAATGGAATGGAATGGAATGGAATGGAATCAACCCGAATGGAATGGAATGGAATGGAATGGAATGGAATGGAATCAACCGGAATGGAATGGAGTGGAATGGAATGGAATGGAATGCAATCAACGCGAATGGAATGGAATGGAATGGAATGGAATGGAATGGAATGAAATCAACCCGAAAGGAATGGAATGGAATGAAGTGGAATGGAATGGAATGGAATGGAAAGGAATGGCAGGTTATGTAATCAACCCGAGTGGTATGGAATGGAATGGAATGGAATGGAATGCAATGGAATGAAGTCGAATGGAATGGAATGGAATAAAATGGAATGGAATGGAATGGAATGGAATGGAATGGAATGGAATGGAATCAACCCGAAAGGAAAAGAATGGAATGGAATGGAATGGAATGGAATGGAATGGAATGGAATCAACCCGAATGGAATGGAATGGAACGGAATGGAATGGAATGGAATCAACCGGAATGGAATGGAATGGAATGGAATGGAATGGAATGGAATGGAAAGCAATCAACCCGAATGGAATGGAATGGAATGGAATGCAATGGAATGGAATGAAATCAACCCGAAAGGAATGGAATGGAATGAAATGGAATGGAATGGAATGGAATGCAATGGCAGGTTATGTAATCAACCCGAGAGGTATGGAATGGAATGGAATGGAATGAAATGGAATGCAATGGAATCAAGTCGAATGGAATGGAATGGAATGAAATGGAATGGAATGGAATGGAATGGAATGAAATCAACACGAATGCAATGGAATGGAATGGAATGGAATGGAATGGAATGGAACGGAATGGAATGGAATGGAATGGAATCAACCCGAATGGAATGGAATGGAATGGAATGGAATGGAATGGAATCAACTGGAATGTAATGGAATGGAATGGAATGGAATGGAATGGAATGGAACGGAATCAACCGGAATGGAATGGAATGGAATGGAATGGAATTCAATCAACACGAATGGAATGGAATGGAATGGAATCAACACGAATGGAATGCAATGGAATGAAATGGAATGGAATGGAATCAACTGAAATAGAATGGAATGGAATCGAATGGACTTGAATGGAATGTAATGGAATGCAATCAACCCGAAAGGAATGGAATGGAATGGAATGGAATGGAATGGAATCAACCCCAATGGAATGGAATGGAATGAAATGGAATGGAATGGAATGGAATGGAATGGAATGAAATGGAATGGAATGGAATGGAATGGCAGGTTATGGAATCAACCCGAGTGGTATGGAATGGAATGGAATGGAATGGAATGGAATGGAATGGAATCAACCCGAATGGAATGGAATGGAATGAAATGGAATGGAAAAGAATGGAATGGAATGGAAAGGAATCAACCCGAATGGAATGGAATGGAATGGAATGGCATAGAATGGAACCAACCCGAATGGTATGGAATGGAATGGAATGGAATGGAATCAATCGGAATGGAATAGAATGGAATGGAATGGAATGGAATGGAATGGAATGGAATGAACCCGAATGAAATGGAATGGAATGGATTGGAATGGAATGGAATGGAATGGAATGGAATGGAATCAACCCGAATGGAATGGAAACGAATGGAATGGAATGGAATCGAATCACGGTGGATGCAATGGAATGGAATGGAATGGAATAGATTGGAATGGAATGGAATGGAAAGGAACGGAATGGAATCAACCCGAATGGAATGGAATGGAATGGAATGGAATCCACTGGAATGGAATGGAATGAAATAGAATTGATTGGAATGGAATGGAATGTAATGGAATCAACCGGAATGGAATGGAATGGAATCAACTGGAATGGAATGGAATGGAATGGAATGGACTGCAATGGAATCAACCCGAATGGAATGGAATGGAATGAAATGGAATGGAATGGAATCAACCGGAATGGAGTTAAATGGAATGGAATGCAATGGAATGGAATAGAATCAAACAGAACAGAATGGAATGGAGTGGAATAGAATGGAATCAACCAGAATGCAATGGAATGTAATGGAATGGAATGGAACGGAATGGATTGGATTGGAATGGAATCAACCCGAATGGAATGGAATTGAATGGATTGGAATGGAATGGAATGGTATGGAATAGAATCAACCGGAATGGAATGGAATGGAATGGAATGGAATGGAATGGAATCAAGCCGAATGCAATGGAATGGAATGGAATGGAATGGGATGCAACGCAATGGAATGGAATGGAATGGAATCAACCAGAATGAAATGGAATTGAATGGAATGGAATGGAATGGAATCAACTGGAATGTAATGGAATGGAATGGAATGGAATGGAATGGAATGGAATGGAATGGAATGCAATCAACACGAATGGAATGGAATGGAATGGAATCAAACCGAATGGAATGAAATGGAATGAAATGGAATGGAATCGAATCAACTGGAATGGAATGGAATGGAATCGAATGCATCGGAATGGAATGGAATGGAACGGAATGCAATCAACCCGAATGGAATGGAATGGAATGGAATGGAATGAAATCAACCCGAAAGGAAAGGAATGGAATGAAATGGAATGGAATGGAATGGAATGGAATGGAATGACAGGTTATGGAATCAACCCGAGTGGTATGGAATGGAATGGAAAGGAATGCAATCAACCCGAATGGAATGGAATGGAATGAAATCGAAAGAATTGAATGGAATGGAATGGAATGCAATGGAAAGGAATCAACCCGAATGGAATGGAATGGAATGGCATAGAATGGAATCAACCCGAATGGTATGGAATGGAATGGAATGGAATGGAATGGAATCAATCAGAATGGAATGGAGTGGAATGGAATGGAATGGAATCAACCCGAATGGAATGGAATGGAATGGAATCAACACGAATGGAATGGAGTGGAATGGAATGGAATCAACCCAAATGGAATGGAATGGAATGGAATGGAATGGAATGGAATGGAATCAACCTGAAAGAAAAAGAATGGAATGGAATGGAATGGAATGGAATGGAATGGAATGGAATGGAATCAACCCGAAAGGAAAAGAATGGAATGGAATGGAATGGAATGGAATGGAATCAAACCGAATGTAATGTAATGGAATGGAATGGAATGGAATGGAATCAACTGGAATGTAATGGAATGGAATGGAATGGAATGGAATGGAATGGAATGGAATGGAACAGAATCAACCCGAATGGAATGGAATGGAATGGAATGCAATGCAATCAACACGAATGGAATGGAATGGAATGGAAGAAAACCGAATGGAATGCAATGGAATGAAATGGAATGGAATGGAATCAACTGGAATGGAATGGAATGGAATCGACTGGATTGGAATGGAATGGAATGGAAAGGAATGCAATCAACCCGAATGGAATGGAATGGAATGGAATGGAATGGAATGCAATGGAATGGAATGAAATCAACCCGAGTGGTATGGAATGGAATGGAATGGAATGGAATGGAATGGAATGGAATGGAATGGAATGCAATGGAATCAACTCGAATGGAATGGAATGGAATGAAATGGAATGGAATGGAATGGAATGGAATGGAATGGAATGGAATGGAATCAACCCAAAAGGAAAAGAATGGAATGGAATGGAATGGAATGGAATGGAATCAACCCGAATGGAATGGAATGGAATGGAGTGGAATGGAATGGAATGGAATCAACCGGAATGGAATGGAGTGGAATGGAATGGAATGGAATGCAATCAACGCGAATGGAATGGAATGGAATGGAATGGAATGGAATCAACCCGAAAGGAATGGAATGGAATGAAGTGGAATGGAATGGAATGGAATGGAAAGGAATGGCAGGTTATGTAATCAACCCGAGTGGTATGGAATGGAATGGAATGGAATGGAATGCAATGGAATCAAGTCGAATGGAATGGAATGGAATGAAATGGAATGGAATGGAATGGAATGGAATGGAATGGAATGGAATGGAATCAACCCGAATGGAATGGAATGGAATGGAATGGAATGGAATGGAATGGAATCAACCGGAATGGAATGGAATGGAATGGAATGGAATGGAAAGCAATCAACCCGAATGGAATAGAATGGAATGGAATGGAATGGAATGGAATGAAATCAACCCGAAAGGAATGGAATGGAATGAAATGGAATGGAATGGAATGGAATGCAATGGAATCAACTCGAATGGAATGGAATGGAATGAAATGGAATGGAATGGAGTGGAATGGAATGGAATGGAATCAACCCAAAAGGAAAAGATTGGAATGGAATGGAATGGAATGGAATGGAATCAACCCGAATGGAATGGAATGGAATGGAATGGAATGGAATGGAATGGAATCAACCGGAATGGAATGGAGTGGAATGGAATGGAATGGAATGCAATCAACGCGAATGGAATGGAATGGAATGGAATGGAATCAACTGGAATGTAATGGAATGGAATGGATTGGAATGGAATGGAATGGAATGGAATGGAGTGGAATAGAATCAACCCGAATGGAATGGAAACGAATGGAATGGAATGGAATGGAATCACGGCGAATGCAATGGAATGGAATGGAATGGAATAGATTGGAATGGAATGGAATGGAAAGGAACGGAATGGAATCAACCCGAATGGAATGGAATGGAATGGAATGGAATGGAATGGAATGGAATGGAATCCACTGGAATGGAATGGAATGAAATGGAATTGATTGGAATGGAATGGAATGTAATGGAATCAACCGGAATGGAGTTAAATGGAATGGAATGCAATGGAATGGAATAGAATCAAACAGAAGAGAATGGAATGGAGTGGAATAGAATGGAATCAACCAGAATGCAATGGAATGTAATGGAATGGAATGGAACGGAATGGATTGGAATGGAATGGAATCAACCCGAATGGAATGGAATTGAATGGATTGGAATGGAATGGAATGGTATGGAATAGAATCAACCGGAATGGAATGGAATGGAATGGAACGGAATGGATTGGAATGGAACGGAATCAACCCGAATGGAATGGAATTGAATGGATTTGAATGGAATGGAATGGAATGGAATAGAATCAACCGGAATGGAATGGAATGGAATGGAACGGAATGGATTGGAATGGAACGGAATCAACCCGAATGGAATGGAATTGAATGGATTGGAATGGAATGGAATGGAATGGAATGGAATGGAATCAACCCGAATGCAATGGAATGGAATGGAATGGAATGGAATGCAACACAATGGAATGGAATCAACCAGAATGTAATGGAATGGAATGGAATGGAATAGAATGGAATGGAATCAACTGGAATGTAATGGAATGGAATGGAATGGAATGGAATGGAATGCAATCAACACGAATGGAATGGAATGGAATGGAATCAAACCGAATGGAATGCAATGGAATGAAATGGAATGGAATCGAATCAACTGGAATGGAATGGAATGGAATCGAATGCATGGGAATGGAATGGAATGGAACGGAAGGCAATCAACCCGAATGCAATGGAATGGAATGGAATGGAATGGAATGGAATGAAATCAACCCGAAAGGAAAGGAATGGAATGAAATGGAATGGAATGGAATGGAATGGAATGGAATGGCAGGTTATGGAATCAACCCGAGTGGTATGGAATGGAATGGAATGGAATGGAATGGAATGGAATGCAATCAACCCGAATGGAATGGAATGGAATGAAATCGAATGGAATGGAAAGGAATGGAATGGAATGGAATGGAAAGGAATCAACCCGAATGGAATGGAATGGAATGGAATGGAATGGAATGGAATGGAATGGCATAGAATGGAATCAACCCGAATGGTATGGAATGGAATGGAATGGAATGGAATGGAATCAATCGGAATGGAATGGAATGGAATGGAATCAACCCGAATGGAATGGAATGGAATGGAATCAACACGAATGGAATGGAATGGAATGGAATGGAATGGAATGGAATGGAATGGAATCAACCCAAATGGAATGGAATGGAATGGAATGGAATGGAATGGAATAGAATGGAATTAAATGGAATAAACCCGAATGGAATGGAATGGAAAGGAATGGAAAGGAATGGAAAGGAATGGCATGGAATGGAATGGAATGGAATGGAATGGAATGGAATCAACCTGAAAGAAAAAGAATGGAATGGAATGGAATGGAATGGAATGGAATCAAACCGAATGGAATGGAATGGAATGGAATGGAATGGAATCAACTGGATGTAATGTAATGGAAAGGAATGGAATGGAATTTAATGGAACAGAATCAACCCGAATGGAATGGAATGGAATGGAATGCAATGCAATCAACACGAATGGAATGGAATGGAATGGAATAAAACCGAATGGAATGCAATGGAATGAAATGGAATGGAATGGAATCAACTGGAATGGAATGGAATGGAATCGAATGGATTGGAATGGAATGGAATGGAATGCAATCAACCCGAATGGAATGGAATGGAATGGAATGCAATGGAATGGAATGAAATCAACACGAAAGGAATGGAATGGAATGGAATGGAATGGAATGGCAGGTTATGGAATCAACCCGAGTGGTATGGAATGGAATGGAATTGAATGGAATGGAATGGAATGGAATGCAATGCAATGGAATCAACTCGAATGGAATGGAATGGAATGAAATGGAATGGAATGGAATGGAATGGAATGGAATGGAATCAACCCAAAAGGAAAAGAATGGAATGGAATGGAATGGAATGGAATGGAATGGAATCAACCCGAATGGAATGGAATGGAATGGAATGGAATGGAATGGAATGGAATCAACCGGAATGGAATGGAGTGGAATGGAATGGAATGGAATGCAATCAACGCGAATGGAATGGAATGGAATGGAATGGAATGGAATGAAATCAACCCGAAAGGAATGGAATGGAATGAAGTGGAATGGAATGGAATGGAATGGAAAGGAATGGCAGGTTATGTAATCAACCCGAGTGGTATGGAATGGAATGGAATGGAATGGAATGCAATGGAATGAAGTCGAATGGAATGGAATGGAATAAAATGGAATGGAATGGAATGGAATGGAATGGAATGAAATGGAATGGAATCAACCCGAAAGGAAAAGAATGGAATGGAATGGAATGGAATGGAATGGAATGGAATGGAATCAACCCGAATGGAATGGAATGGAACGGAATGGAATGGAATGGAATCAACCGGAATGGAATGGAATGGAATGGAATGGAATGGAATGGAATGGAAAGCAATCAACCCGAATGGAATGGAATGGAATGGAATGCAATGGAATGGAATGAAATCAACCCGAAAGGAATGGAATGGAATGAAATGGAATGGAATGGAATGGAATGCAATGGCAGGTTATGTAATCAACCCGAGAGGTATGGAATGGAATGGAATGGAATGAAATGGAATGCAATGGAATCAAGTCGAATGGAATGGAATGGAATGAAATGGAATGGAATGGAATGGAATGGAATGAAATCAACACGAATGCAATGGAATGGAATGGAATGGAATGGAATGGAACGGAATGGAATGGAATGGAATGGAATCAACCCGAATGGAATGGAATGGAATGGAATGGAATGGAATGGAATCAACTGGAATGTAATGGAATGGAATGGAATGGAATGGAATGGAATGGAACGGAATCAACCGGAATGGAATGGAATGGAATGGAATGGAATTCAATCAACACGAATGGAATGGAATGGAATGGAATCAACACGAATGGAATGCAATGGAATGAAATGGAATGGAATGGAATCAACTGAAATAGAATGGAATGGAATCGAATGGACTTGAATGGAATGTAATGGAATGCAATCAACCCGAAAGGAATGGAATGGAATGGAATGGAATGGAATGGAATCAACCCCAATGGAATGGAATGGAATGAAATGGAATGGAATGGAATGGAATGGAATGGAATGAAATGGAATGGAATGGAATGGAATGGCAGGTTATGGAATCAACCCGAGTGGTATGGAATGGAATGGAATGGAATGGAATGGAATGGAATGGAATCAACCCGAATGGAATGGAATGGAATGAAATGGAATGGAAAAGAATGGAATGGAATGGAAAGGAATCAACCCGAATGGAATGGAATGGAATGGAATGGCATAGAATGGAACCAACCCGAATGGTATGGAATGGAATGGAATGGAATGGAATCAATCGGAATGGAATAGAATGGAATGGAATGGAATGGAATGGAATGGAATGGAATGAACCCGAATGAAATGGAATGGAATGGATTGGAATGGAATGGAATGGAATGGAATGGAATGGAATCAACCCGAATGGAATGGAAACGAATGGAATGGAATGGAATCGAATCACGGTGGATGCAATGGAATGGAATGGAATGGAATAGATTGGAATGGAATGGAATGGAAAGGAACGGAATGGAATCAACCCGAATGGAATGGAATGGAATGGAATGGAATCCACTGGAATGGAATGGAATGAAATAGAATTGATTGGAATGGAATGGAATGTAATGGAATCAACCGGAATGGAATGGAATGGAATCAACTGGAATGGAATGGAATGGAATGGAATGGACTGCAATGGAATCAACCCGAATGGAATGGAATGGAATGAAATGGAATGGAATGGAATCAACCGGAATGGAGTTAAATGGAATGGAATGCAATGGAATGGAATAGAATCAAACAGAACAGAATGGAATGGAGTGGAATAGAATGGAATCAACCAGAATGCAATGGAATGTAATGGAATGGAATGGAACGGAATGGATTGGATTGGAATGGAATCAACCCGAATGGAATGGAATTGAATGGATTGGAATGGAATGGAATGGTATGGAATAGAATCAACCGGAATGGAATGGAATGGAATGGAATGGAATGGAATGGAATGGAATCAAGCCGAATGCAATGGAATGGAATGGAATGGAATGGGATGCAACGCAATGGAATGGAATGGAATGGAATCAACCAGAATGAAATGGAATTGAATGGAATGGAATGGAATGGAATCAACTGGAATGTAATGGAATGTAATGGAATGGAATGGAATGGAATGGAATGGAATGGAATGCAATCAACACGAATGGAATGGAATGGAATGGAATCAAACCGAATGGAATGAAATGGAATGAAATGGAATGGAATCGAATCAACTGGAATGGAATGGAATGGAATCGAATGCATCGGAATGGAATGGAATGGAACGGAATGCAATCAACCCGAATGGAATGGAATGGAATGGAATGGAATGAAATCAACCCGAAAGGAAAGGAATGGAATGAAATGGAATGGAATGGAATGGAATGGAATGGAATGACAGGTTATGGAATCAACCCGAGTGGTATGGAATGGAATGGAAAGGAATGCAATCAACCCGAATGGAATGGAATGGAATGAAATCGAAAGAATTGAATGGAATGGAATGGAATGCAATGGAAAGGAATCAACCCGAATGGAATGAAATGGAATGGCATAGAATGGAATCAACCCGAATGGTATGGAATGGAATGGAATGGAATGGAATGGAATCAATCAGAATGGAATGGAGTGGAATGGAATGGAATGGAATCAACCCGAATGGAATGGAATGGAATGGAATCAACACGAATGGAATGGAGTGGAATGGAATGGAATCAACCCAAATGGAATGGAATGGAATGGAATGGAATGGAATGGAATGGAATCAACATGAAAGAAAAAGAATGGAATGGAATGGAATGGAATGGAATGGAATGGAATGGAATCAACCCGAAAGGAAAAGAATGGAATGGAATGGAATGGAATGGAATGGAATCAAACCGAATGTAATGTAATGGAATGGAATGGAATGGAATGGAATCAACTGGAATGTAATGGAATGGAATGGAATGGAATGGAATGGAATGGAATGGAATGGAATGGAACAGAATCAACCCGAATGGAATGGAATGGAATGGAATGCAATGCAATCAACACGAATGGAATGGAATGGAATGGAAGAAAACCGAATGGAATGCAATGGAATGAAATGGAATGGAATGGAATCAACTGGAATGGAATGGAATGGAATCGACTGGATTGGAATGGAATGGAATGGAAAGGAATGCAATCAACCCGAATGGAATGGAATGGAATGGAATGGAATGGAATGCAATGGAATGGAATGAAATCAACACGAAAGGAATGGAATGGTATGGAATGGAATGGAATGGAATGGAATGGAATGGAATGGCAGGTTATGGAATCAACCAGAGTGGTATGGAATGGAATGGAATGGAATGGAATGGAATGGAATGGAATGGAATGGAATGGCATCAACTCGAATGGAATGGAAGGGAATGGAATGGAATGGAATGGAATGGAATGGAATGGAATGGAATCAACCCGAAAGGAAAAGAATGGAATGGAATGGAATGGAATGAAATCAACCCGGATGGAATGGAATGGAATGGAATGGAATGGAATCAACCGGAATGGAATGGAATGGAATGGAATGGAATGGAATGGAAAGCAATCAACCCGAATGGAATGGAATGGAATGGAATGAAATCAACCCGAAAGGAATGGAATGGAATGAAATGGAATGGAATGGAATGGAATGGAATGGCAGGTTATGTAATCAACCCTAGTGGTATGGAATGGAATGGAATGGAATGCAATGGAATCAAGTCGAATGGAATGGAATGGAATGAAATGGAATGGAATGGAATGGAATGGAATGAAATCAACACGAATGCAATGGAATGGAATGGAATGGAATGGAATGGAATGGAATGGAACGGAATGGAATGGAATGGAATGGAATCAACCCGAATGGAATGGAATTTTATGGAACTGAATCAAACCAAATGGAATTGAATGGAATGGAATCGAATGGAATGGAATGGAATGGAATAAACACGAATGGAATGGAATGGAGTATAATGGAATGGATTGGAATGGAATCAACTGGGATGGAAAGGAATGGAATGGAATGGAATGAACACGAATGGAATGGAATGGAGTATAATGGAATGGATTGGAATGGAATCAACTGGGATGGAAAGGAATGGAATGGAATGAAATGGAATGTGATGGAAAGGAATGAAATGGAATGGAATGGAATTAACACGAATGGAATGGAATGGAATGGAATGGAATGCAATCAACCCGAATGGAATGGAATGGAATGGAATGCAATGGAATGGAATGAAATCAACACGAAAGGAATGGAATGGAATGGAATGGAATGGAATGGAATGGAATGGTATGGCAGGTTATGGAATCAACCCGAGTGGTATGGAATGGAAGGGAATGGAATGGAATGGAATGGAATGGAATGCAATGGAATCAACTCGAATGGAATGGAATGGAATGAAATGGAATGGAATGGAATGGAATGGAATGGAATGGAATCAACACAAAAGGAAAAGAATGGAATGGAATGGAATGGAATGGAATGGAATCAACCCGAATGGAATGGAATGGAATGGAGTGGAATGGAATGGAATGGAATCAACCGGAATGGAATGGAGTGGAATGGAATGGAATGGAATGCAATCAACGCGAATGGAATGGAATGGAATGGAATGGAATGGAATGGAATCAACCCGAAAGGAATGGAATGGAATGAAGTGGAATGTAATGGAATGGAATGGAAAGGTATGGCAGGTTATGAAATCAACCCGAGTGGTATGGAATGGAATGGAATGGAATGGAATGCAATGGAATCAAGTCGAATGGAATGGAATGGAATGAAATGGAATGGAATGGAATGGAATGGAATGGAATGGAATGGAATGGAATCAACCCGAATGGAATGGAATGGAATGGAATGGAATGGAATGGAATCAACCGGAATGGAATGGAATGGAATGGAATGGAATGGAATGGAAAGCAATCAACCCGAATGGAATAGAATGGAATGGAATGGAATGGAATGGAATGAAATCAACCAGAAACGAATTGAATGGAATGAAATGGAATGGAATGGAATGCAATGGAATCAACTCGAATGGAATGGAATGGAATGAAATGGAATGGAATGGAGTGGAATGGAATGGAATGGAATCAACCCAAAAGGAAAAGATTGGAATGGAATGGAATGGAATGGAATGGAATCAACCCGAATGGAATGGAATGGAATGGAATGGAATGGAATGGAATCAACCGGAATGGAATGGAGTGGAATGGAATGGAATGGAATGCAATCAACGCGAATGGAATGGAATGGAATGGAATGGAATGGAATCAACTGGAATGTAATGGAATGGAATGGATTGGAATGGAATGGAATGGAATGGAATAGAATCAACCCGAATGGAATGGAAACGAATGGAATGGAATGGAATGGAATCACGGCGAATGCAATGGAATGGAATGGAATGGAATAGATTGGAATGGAATGGAATGGAAAGGAACGGAATGGAATCAACCCGAATGGAATGGAATGGAATGGAATGGAATGGAATGGAATCCACTGGAATGGAATGGAATGAAATGGAATTGATTGGAATGGAATGGAATGTAATGGAATCAACCGGAATGGAGTTAAATGGAATGGAATGCAATGGAATGGAATAGAATCAAACAGAAGAGTATGGAATGGAGTGGAATAGAATGGAATCAACCAGAATGCAATGGAATGTAATGGAATGGAATGGAACGGAATGGATTGGAATGGAATGGAATCAACCCGAATGGAATGGAATTGAATGGATTGGAATGGAATGGAATGGTATGGAATAGAATCAACCGGAATGGAATGGAATGGAATGGAACGGAATGGATTGGAATGGAACGGAATCAACCCGAATGGAATGGAATTGAATGGATTGGAATGGAGTGGAATGGAATGGAATGGAATGGAATCAACCCGAATGCAATGGAATGGAATGGAATGGAATGGAATGCAACGCAATGGAATGGAATCAACCAGAATGTAATGGAATGGAATGGAATGGAATGGAATGGAATGGAATCAACTGGAATGTAATGTAATGGAATGGAATGGAATGGAATGGAATGCAATCAACACGAATGGAATGGAATGGAATGGAATCAAACCGAATGGAATGCAATGGAATGAAATGGAATGGAATCGAATCAACTGGAATGGAATGGAATGGAATCGAATGCATCGGAATGGAATGGAATGGAACGGAATGCAATCAACCCGAATGGAATGGAATGGAAAGGAATGGAATGAAATCAACCCGAAAGGAAAGGAATGGAATGAAATGGAATGGAATGGAATGGAATGGAATGGAATGGCAGGTTATGGAATCAACCCGAGTGGTATGGAATGGAATGGAATGGAATGGAATGGAATGGAATGGAATGCAATCAACCCGAATGGAATGGAATGGAATGAAATCGAATGGAATGGAAAGGAATGGAATGGAATGGAATGGAAAGGAATCAACCCGAATGGAATGGAATGGAATGGAATGGAATGGAATGGAATGGAATGGAATGGAATGGCATAGAATGGAATCAACCCGAATGGTATGGAATGGAATGGAATGGAATGGAATGGAATCAATCGGAATGGAATGGAATGGAATGGAATGGAATGGAATCAACCCGAATGGAATGGAATGGAATGGAATCAACACGAATGGAATGGAATGGAATGGAATGGAATCAACCCAAATGGAATGGAATGGAATGGAATGGAATGGAATAGAATGGAATGAAATGGAATAAACCCGAATGGAATGGAATGGAAAGGAATGGAAAGGAATGGCATGGAATGGAATGGAATGGAATGGAATGGAATCAACCTGAAAGGAAAAGAATGGAATGGAATGGAATGGAATGGAATGGAATGGAATGGAATCAAACCGAATGGAATGGAATGGAATGGAATGGAATGGAATCAACTGGAATGTAATGTAATGGAATGGAATGGAATGGAATTTAATGGAACAGAATCAACCCGAATGGAATGGAATGGAATGGAATGCAATGCAATCAACACGAATGGAATGGAATGGAATGGAATAAAACCGAATGGAATGCAATGGAATGAAATGGAATGGAATGGAATCAACTGGAATGGAATGGAATGGAATCGAATGGATTGGAATGGAATGGAATGGAATGGAATGCAATCAACCCGAATGGAATGGAATGGAATGGAATGCAATGGAATGGAATGAAATCAACACGAAAGGAATGGAATGGAATGGAATGGAATGGAATGGAATGGCAGGTTATGGAATCAACCCGAATGGTATGGAATGGAATGGAATGGAATGGAATGGAATGGAATGGAATGCAATGGAATCAACTCGAATGGAATGGAATGGAATGAAATGGAACGGAGTGGAATGGAATGGAATGGAATGGAATCAACCCAAAAGGAAAAGAATGGAATGGAATGGAATGGAATGGAATGGAATGGAATCAACCCGAATGGAATGGAATGGAATGGAATGGAATGGAATGGAATGGAATGGAATCAACCGGAATGGAATGGAGTGGAATGGAATGGAATGGAATGCAATCAACGCGAATGGAATGGAATGGAATGGAATGGAATGGAATGAAATCAACCCGAAAGGAATGGAAGGGAATGAAGTGGAATGGAATGGAATGGAATGGAAAGGAATGGCAGGTTATGTAATCAACCCGAGTGGTATGGAATGGAATGGAATGGAATGGAATGGAATGCAATGGAATCAAGTCGAATGGAATGGAATGGAATAAAATGGAATGGAATGGAATGGAATGGAATGGAATGGAATGGAATGGAATCAACCCGAAAGGAAAAGAATGGAATGGAATGGAATGGAATGGAATGGAATGGAATGGAATGGAATCAACCCGAATGGAATGGAATGGAACGGAATGGAATGGAATGGAATCAACCGGAATGGAATGGAATGGAATGGAATGGAATGGAATGGAAAGCAATCAACCCGAATGGAATGGAATGGAATGGAATGCAATGGAATGGAATGAAATCAACCCGAAAGGAATGGAATGGAATGAAATGGAATGGAATGGAATGGAATGCAATGGCAGGTTATGTAATCAACCCGAGAGGTATGGAATGGAATGGAATGGAATGAAATGGAATGCAATGGAATCAAGTCGAATGGAATGGAATGGAATGAAATGGAATGGAATGGAATGGAATGGAATGAAATCAACACGAATGCAATGGAATGGAATGGAATGGAATGGAATGGAACGGAATGGAATGGAATGGAATGGAATCAACCAGAATGGAATGGAATGGAATGGAATGGAATGGAATGGAATGGAATGGAATGGAATCAACTGGAATGTAATGGAATGGAATAGAATGGAATGGAATGGAACGGAATCAACCGGAATGGAATGGAATGGAATGGAATTCAATCTACAGGAATGGAATGGAATGGAATGGAATCAACACGAATGGAATGCAATGGAATGAAATGGAATGGAATGGAATCAACTGAAATAGAATGGAATGGAATCGAATGGACTTGAATGGAATGGAATGGAATGCAATCAACCCGAAAGGAATGGAATGGAATGGAATGGAATGGAATGGAATCAACCCCAATGGAATGGAATGGAATGAAATGGAATGGAATGGAATGGAATGGAATGGAATGAAATGGAATGGAATGGAATGGAATGGCAGGTTATGGAATCAACCCGAGTGGTATGGAATGGAATGGAATGGAATGGAATGGAATGGAATGGAATGGAATCAACCCGAATGGAATGGAATGGAATGAAATGGAATGGAAGAGAATGGAATGGAATGGAAAGGAATCAACCCGAATGGAATGGAATGGAATGGAATGGCATAGAATGGAACCAACCCGAATGGTATGGAATGGAATGGAATGGAATGGAATCAATCGGAATGGAATAGAATGGAATGGAATGGAATGGAATGGAATGGAATGGAATGGAATGGAATTGAATGGAATGAACCCGAATGAAATGGAATGGAATGGATTGGAATGGAATGGAATGGAATGGAATGGAATAGAATCAACCCGAACGGAATGGAAACGAATGGAATGGAATGGAATCGAATCACGGCGGATGCAATGGAATGGAATGGAATGGAATAGATTGGAATGGAATGGAATGGAAAGGAATGGAATGGAATCAACCCGAATGGAATGGAATGGAATGGAATGGAATCCACTGGAATGGATTGGAATGAAATGGAATTGATTGGAATGGAATGGAATGTAATGGAATCAACCGGAATGGAATGGAATGGAATCAACTGGAATGGAATGGAATGGAATGGAATGGAGTGCAATGGAATCAACCCGAATGGAATGGAATGGAATGAAATGGAATGGAATGGAATCAACCGGAATGGAGTTAAATGGAATGGAATGCAATGGAATGGAATAGAATCAAACAGAACAGAATGGAATGGAGTGGAATAGAATGGAATCAACCAGAATGCAATGGAATGTAATGGAATGGAATGGAACGGAATGGATTGGATTGGAATGGAATCAACCCGAATGGAATGGAATTGAATGGATTGGAATGGAATGGAATGGTATGGAATAGAATCAACCGGAATGGAATGGAATGGAATGGAATGGAATGGAATGGAATCAAGCCGAATGCAATGGAATGGAATGGAATGGAATGGAATGCAACGCAATGGAATGGAATGGAATGGAATCAACCAGAATGAAATGGAATGGAATGGAATGGAATGGAATGGAATCAACTGGAATGTAATGTAATGGAATGGAATGGAATGGAATGGAATGCAATCAACACGAATGGAATGGAATGGAATGAAATCAAACCGAATGGAATGCAATGGAATGAAATGGAATGGAATCGAATCAACTGGAATGGAATGGAATGGAATCGAATGCATCGGAATGGAATGGAATGGAACGGAATGCAATCAACCCGAATGGAATGGAATGGAATGGAATGGAATGAAATCAACCCGAAAGGAAAGGAATGGAATGAAATGGAATGGAATGGAATGGAAAGGAATGGAATGACAGGTTATGGAATCAACCCGAGTGGTATGGAATGGAATGGAATGGAATGCAATCAACCCGAATGGAATGGAATGGAATGAAATCGAAAGAATTGAATGGAATGAAATGGAATGCAATGGAAAGGAATCAACCCGAATGGAATGGAATGGAATGGCATAGAATGGAATCAACCCGAATGGTATGGAATGGAATGGAATGGAATGGAATGGAATGGAATGGAATGGAATGGAATGGAATCAATCACAATGGAATGGAGTGGAATGGAATGGAATGGAATCAACCCGAATGGAATGGAATGGAATGGAATCAACACGAATGGAATGGAGTGGAATGGAATGGAATCAACCCAAATGGAATGGAATGGAATGGAATGGAATGGAATGGAATGGAATGGAATGGAATAAACCCGAATGGAATGGAATGGAAAGGAATGGAAAGGAATGGAATGGAATGGAATGGAATGGAATGGAATGGAATGGAATCAACCTGAAAGAAAAAGAATGGAATGGAATGGAATGGAATGGAATGGAATCAAACCGAATGTAATGGAATGGAATGGAATGGAATGGAATGGAATCAACTGGAATGTAATGGAATGGAATGGAATGGAATGGAATGGAATGGATTGGAACAGAATCAACCCGAATGGAATGGAATGGAATTGAATGCAATGCAATCAACACGAATGGAATGGAATGGAATGGAAGAAAACCGAATGGAATGCAATGGAATGAAATGGAATGGAATGGAATCAACTGGAATGGAATGGAATGGAATCGACTGGATTGGAATGGAATGGAATGGAAAGGAATGCAATCAACCCGAATGGAATGGAATGGAATAGAATGGAATGGAATGCAATGGAATGGAATGAAATCAACACGAAAGGAATGGAATGGTATGGAATGGAATGGAATGGAATGGAATGGAATGGAATGGAATGGCAGGTTATGGAATCAACCCGAGTGGTATGGAATGGAATGGAATGGAATGGAATGGAATGGAATGGCATCAACTCGAATGGAATGGAATGGAATGGAATGGAATGGAATGGAATGGAATCAACCCGAAAGGAAAAGAATGGAATGGAATGGAATGGAATGGAATGGAATCAACCCGAATGGAATGGAATGGAATGGAATGGAATGGAATGGAATGGAATGGAATGGAATCAACCGGAATGGAATGGAATGGAATGGAATGGAATGGAATGGAAAGCAATCAACCCGAATGGAATGGAATGGAATGGAATGAAATCAACCCGAAAGGAATGGAATGGAATGAAATGGAATGGAATGGAATGGAATGGAATGGCAGGTTATGTAATCAACCCTAGTGGTATGGAATGGAATGGAATGGAATGCAATGGAATCAAGTCGAATGGAATGGAATGGAATGAAATGGAATGGAATGGAATGGAATGGAATGAAATCAACACGAATGCAATGGAATGGAATGGAATGGAATGGAATGGAATGGAATGGAACGGAATGGAATGGAATGGAATGGAATCAACCCGAATGGAATGGAATTTTATGGAACTGAATCAAACCAAATGGAATTGAATGGAATGGAATGGAATGGAATGGAATGGAATGGAATAAACACGAATGGAATGGAATGGAGTATAATGGAATGGATTGGAATGGAATCAACTGGGATGGAAAGGAATGGAATGGAATGGAATGAACACGAATGGAATGGAATGGAGTATAATGGAATGGATAGGAATGGAATCAACTGGGATGGAAAGGAATGGAATGGAATGAAATGGAATGTGATGGAAAGGAATGAAATGGAATGGAATGGAATTAACACGAATGGAATGGAATGGAATGGAATGGAATGCAATCAACCCGAATGGAATGGAATGGAATGGAATGCAATGGAATGGAATGAAATCAACACGAAAGGAATGGAATGGAATGGAATGGAATGGAATGGAATGGAATGGTATGGCAGGTTATGGAATCAACCCGAGTGGTATGGAATGGAATGGAATGGAATGGAATGGAATGGAATGGAATGCAATGGAATCAACTCGAATGGAATGGAATGGAATGAAATGGAATGGAATGGAATGGAATGGAATGGAATGGAATCAACACAAAAGGAAAAGAATGGAATGGAATGGAATGGAATGGAATGGAATCAACCCGAATGGAATGGAATGGAATGGAGTGGAATGGAATGGAATGGAATCAACCGGAATGGAATGGAGTGGAATGGAATGGAATGGAATGCAATCAACGCGAATGGAATGGAATGGAATGGAATGGAATGGAATGGAATCAACCCGAAAGGAATGGAATGGAATGAAGTGGAATGTAATGGAATGGAATGGAAAGGTATGGCAGGTTATGAAATCAACCCGAGTGGTATGGAATGGAATGGAATGGAATGGAATGCAATGGAATCAAGTCGAATGGAATGGAATGGAATGAAATGGAATGGAATGGAATGGAATGGAATGGAATGGAATGGAATGGAATCAACCCGAATGGAATGGAATGGAATGGAATGGAATGGAATGGAATCAACCGGAATGGAATGGAATGGAATGGAATGGAATGGAATGGAATGGAATGGAAAGCAATCAACCCGAATGGAAAAGAATGGAATGGAATGGAATGGAATGGAATGAAATCAACCAGAAACGAATTGAATGGAATGAAATGGAATGGAATGGAATGCAATGGAATCAACTCGAATGGAATGGAATGGAATGAAATGGAATGGAATGGAGTGGAATGGAATGGAATGGAATCAACCCAAAAGGAAAAGATTGGAATGGAATGGAATGGAATGGAATGGAATCAACCCGAATGGAATGGAATGGAATGGAATGGAATGGAATGGAATCAACCGGAATGGAATGGAGTGGAATGGAATGGAATGGAATGCAATCAACGCGAATGGAATGGAATGGAATGGAATGGAATGGAATCAACTGGAATGTAATGGAATGGAATGGATTGGAATGGAATGGAATGGAATGGAATAGAATCAACCCGAATGGAATGGAAACGAATGGAATGGAATGGAATGGAATCACGGCGAATGCAATGGAATGGAATGGAATGGAATAGATTGGAATGGAATGGAATGGAAAGGAACGGAATGGAATCAACCCGAATGGAATGGAATGGAATGGAATGGAATGGAATGGAATCCACTGGAATGGAATGGAATGAAATGGAATTGATTGGAATGGAATGGAATGTAATGGAATCAACCGGAATGGAGTTAAATGGAATGGAATGCAATGGAATGGAATAGAATCAAACAGAAGAGTATGGAATGGAGTGGAATAGAATGGAATCAACCAGAATGCAATGGAATGTAATGGAATGGAATGGAACGGAATGGATTGGAATGGAATGGAATCAACCCGAATGGAATGGAATTGAATGGATTGGAATGGAATGGAATGGTATGGAATAGAATCAACCGGAATGGAATGGAATGGAATGGAACGGAATGGATTGGAATGGAACGGAATCAACCCGAATGGAATGGAATTGAATGGATTGGAATGGAGTGGAATGGAATGGAATGGAATGGAATCAACCCGAATGCAATGGAATGGAATGGAATGGAATGGAATGCAACGCAATGGAATGGAATCAACCAGAATGTAATGGAATGGAATGGAATGGAATGGAATGGAATGGAATCAACTGGAATGTAATGTAATGTAATGGAATGGAATGGAATGGAATGCAATCAACACGAATGGAATGGAATGGAATGGAATCAAACCGAATGGAATGCAATGGAATGAAATGGAATGGAATCGAATCAACTGGAATGGAATGGAATGGAATCGAATGCATCGGAATGGAATGGAATGGAACGGAATGCAATCAACCCGAATGGAATGGAATGGAAAGGAATGGAATGAAATCAACCCGAAAGGAAAGGAATGGAATGAAATGGAATGGAATGGAATGGAATGGAATGGAATGGCAGGTTATGGAATCAACCCGAGTGGTATGGAATGGAATGGAATGGAATGGAATGGAATGGAATGGAATGCAATCAACCCGAATGGAATGGAATGGAATGAAATCGAATGGAATGGAAAGGAATGGAATGGAATGGAATGGAAAGGAATCAACCCGAATGGAATGGAATGGAATGGAATGGAATGGAATGGAATGGAATGGAATGGAATGGCATAGAATGGAATCAACCCGAATGGTATGGAATGGAATGGAATGGAATGGAATGGAATCAATCGGAATGGAATGGAATGGAATGGAATGGAATGGAATCAACCCGAATGGAATGGAATGGAATGGAATCAACACGAATGGAATGGAATGGAATGGAATGGAATCAACCCAAATGGAATGGAATGGAATGGAATGGAATGGAATAGAATGGAATGAAATGGAATAAACCCGAATGGAATGGAATGGAAAGGAATGGAAAGGAATGGCATGGAATGGAATGGAATGGAATGGAATGGAATCAACCTGAAAGAAAAAGAATGGAATGGAATGGAATGGAATGGAATGGAATGGAATGGAATCAAACCGAATGGAATGGAATGGAATGGAATGGAATGGAATCAACTGGAATGTAATGTAATGGAATGGAATGGAATGGAATTTAATGGAACAGAATCAACCCGAATGGAATGGAATGGAATGGAATGCAATGCAATCAACACGAATGGAATGGAATGGAATGGAATAAAACCGAATGGAATGCAATGGAATGAAATGGAATGGAATGGAATCAACTGGAATGGAATGGAATGGAATCGAATGGATTGGAATGGAATGGAATGGAATGGAATGCAATCAACCCGAATGGAATGGAATGGAATGGAATGCAATGGAATGGAATGAAATCAACACGAAAGGAATGGAATGGAATGGAATGGAATGGAATGGAATGGCAGGTTATGGAATCAACCCGAATGGTATGGAATGGAATGGAATGGAATGGAATGGAATGGAATGGAATGCAATGGAATCAACTCGAATGGAATGGAATGGAATGAAATGGAACGGAGTGGAATGGAATGGAATGGAATGGAATCAACCCAAAAGGAAAAGAATGGAATGGAATGGAATGGAATGGAATGGAATGGAATCAACCCGAATGGAATGGAATGGAATGGAATGGAATGGAATGGAATGGAATGGAATCAACCGGAATGGAATGGAGTGGAATGGAATGGAATGGAATGCAATCAACGCGAATGGAATGGAATGGAATGGAATGGAATGGAATGAAATCAACCCGAAAGGAATGGAAGGGAATGAAGTGGAATGGAATGGAATGGAATGGAAAGGAATGGCAGGTTATGTAATCAACCCGAGTGGTATGGAATGGAATGGAATGGAATGGAATGGAATGCAATGGAATCAAGTCGAATGGAATGGAATGGAATAAAATGGAATGGAATGGAATGGAATGGAATGGAATGGAATGGAATGGAATCAACCCGAAAGGAAAAGAATGGAATGGAATGGAATGGAATGGAATGGAATGGAATGGAATCAACCCGAATGGAATGGAATGGAACGGAATGGAATGGAATGGAATCAACCGGAATGGAATGGAATGGAATGGAATGGAATGGAATGGAAAGCAATCAACCCGAATGGAATGGAATGGAATGGAATGCAATGGAATGGAATGAAATCAACCCGAAAGGAATGGAATGGAATGAAATGGAATGGAATGGAATGGAATGCAATGGCAGGTTATGTAATCAACCCGAGAGGTATGGAATGGAATGGAATGGAATGAAATGGAATGCAATGGAATCAAGTCGAATGGAATGGAATGGAATGAAATGGAATGGAATGGAATGGAATGGAATGAAATCAACACGAATGCAATGGAATGGAATGGAATGGAATGGAATGGAATGGAACGGAATGGAATGGAATGGAATGGAATCAACCAGAATGGAATGGAATGGAATGGAATGGAATGGAATGGAATGGAATGGAATCAACTGGAATGTAATGGAATGGAATAGAATGGAATGGAATGGAACGGAATCAACCGGAATGGAATGGAATGGAATGGAATTCAATCTACAGGAATGGAATGGAATGGAATGGAATCAACACGAATGGAATGCAATGGAATGAAATGGAATGGAATGGAATCAACTGAAATAGAATGGAATGGAATCGAATGGACTTGAATGGAATGGAATGGAATGCAATCAACCCGAAAGGAATGGAATGGAATGGAATGGAATGGAATGGAATCAACCCCAATGGAATGGAATGGAATGAAATGGAATGGAATGGAATGGAATGGAATGGAATGAAATGGAATGGAATGGAATGGAATGGCAGGATATGGAATCAACCCGAGTGGTATGGAATGGAATGGAATGGAATGGAATGGAATGGAATGGAATGGAATCAACCCGAATGGAATGGAATGGAATGAAATGGAATGGAAGAGAATGGAATGGAATGGAAAGGAATCAACCCGAATGGAATGGAATGGAATGGAATGGCATAGAATGGAACCAACCCGAATGGTATGGAATGGAATGGAATGGAATGGAATCAATCGGAATGGAATAGAATGGAATGGAATGGAATGGAATGGAATGGAATGGAATGGAATGGAATTGAATGGAATGAACCCGAATGAAATGGAATGGAATGGATTGGAATGGAATGGAATGGAATGGAATGGAATAGAATCAACCCGAACGGAATGGAAACGAATGGAATGGAATGGAATCGAATCACGGCGGATGCAATGGAATGGAATGGAATGGAATAGATTGGAATGGAATGGAATGGAAAGGAATGGAATGGAATCAACCCGAATGGAATGGAATGGAATGGAATGGAATCCACTGGAATGGATTGGAATGAAATGGAATTGATTGGAATGGAATGGAATGTAATGGAATCAACCGGAATGGAATGGAATGGAATCAACTGGAATGGAATGGAATGGAATGGAATGGACTGCAATGGAATCAACCCGAATGGAATGGAATGGAATGAAATGGAATGGAATGGAATCAACCGGAATGGAGTTAAATGGAATGGAATGCAATGGAATGGAATAGAATCAAACAGAACAGAATGGAATGGAGTGGAATAGAATGGAATCAACCAGAATGCAATGGAATGTAATGGAATGGAATGGAACGGAATGGATTGGATTGGAATGGAATCAACCCGAATGGAATGGAATTGAATGGATTGGAATGGAATGGAATGGTATGGAATAGAATCAACCGGAATGGAATGGAATGGAATGGAATGGAATGGAATGGAATCAAGCCGAATGCAATGGAATGGAATGGAATGGAATGGAATGCAACGCAATGGAATGGAATGGAATGGAATCAACCAGAATGAAATGGAATGGAATGGAATGGAATGGAATGGAATCAACTGGAATGTAATGTAATGGAATGGAATGGAATGGAATGGAATGCAATCAACACGAATGGAATGGAATGGAATGAAATCAAACCGAATGGAATGCAATGGAATGAAATGGAATGGAATCGAATCAACTGGAATGGAATGGAATGGAATCGAATGCATCGGAATGGAATGGAATGGAACGGAATGCAATCAACCCGAATGGAATGGAATGGAATGGAATGGAATGAAATCAACCCGAAAGGAAAGGAATGGAATGAAATGGAATGGAATGGAATGGAAAGGAATGGAATGACAGGTTATGGAATCAACCCGAGTGGTATGGAATGGAATGGAATGGAATGCAATCAACCCGAATGGAATGGAATGGAATGAAATCGAAAGAATTGAATGGAATGAAATGGAATGCAATGGAAAGGAATCAACCCGAATGGAATGGAATGGAATGGCATAGAATGGAATCAACCCGAATGGTATGGAATGGAATGGAATGGAATGGAATGGAATGGAATGGAATGGAATGGAATCAATCACAATGGAATGGAGTGGAATGGAATGGAATGGAATCAACCCGAATGGAATGGAATGGAATGGAATCAACACGAATGGAATGGAGTGGAATGGAATGGAATCAACCCAAATGGAATGGAATGGAATGGAATGGAATGGAATGGAATGGAATGGAATGGAATGGAATAAACCCGAATGGAATGGAATGGAAAGGAATGGAAAGGAATGGAATGGAATGGAATGGAATGGAATGGAATGGAATGGAATCAACCTGAAAGAAAAAGAATGGAATGGAATGGAATGGAATGGAATGGAATCAAACCGAATGTAATGGAATGGAATGGAATGGAATGGAATGGAATCAACTGGAATGTAATGGAATGGAATGGAATGGAATGGAATGGAATGGATTGGAACAGAATCAACCCGAATGGAATGGAATGGAATTGAATGCAATGCAATCAACACGAATGGAATGGAATGGAATGGAAGAAAACCGAATGGAATGCAATGGAATGAAATGGAATGGAATGGAATCAACTGGAATGGAATGGAATGGAATCGACTGGATTGGAATGGAATGGAATGGAAAGGAATGCAATCAACCCGAATGGAATGGAATGGAATAGAATGGAATGGAATGCAATGGAATGGAATGAAATCAACACGAAAGGAATGGAATGGTATGGAATGGAATGGAATGGAATGGAATGGAATGGAATGGAATGGCAGGTTATGGAATCAACCCGAGTGGTATGGAATGGAATGGAATGGAATGGAATGGAATGGAATGGAATGGCATCAACTCGAATGGAATGGAATGGAATGGAATGGAATGGAATGGAATGGAATGGAATCAACCCGAAAGGAAAAGAATGGAATGGAATGGAATGGAATGGAATGGAATCAACCCGAATGGAATGGAATGGAATGGAATGGAATGGAATGGAATGGAATGGAATGGAATCAACCCGAATGGAATGGAATGGAATGGAATGGAATGGAATGGAAAGCAATCAACCCGAATGGAATGGAATGGAATGGAATGAAATCAACCCGAAAGGAATGGAATGGAATGAAATGGAATGGAATGGAATGGCAGGTTATGTAATCAACCCTAGTGGTATGGAATGGAATGGAATGGAATGGAATGGAATGCAATGGAATCAAGTCGAATGGAATGGAATGGAATGAAATGGAATGGAATGGAATGGAATGGAATGAAATCAACACGAATGCAATGGAATGGAATGGAATGGAATGGAATGGAATGGAATGGAATGGAATGGAACGGAATGGAATGGAATGGAATGGAATCAACCCGAATGGAATGGAATTTTATGGAACTGAATCAAACCAAATGGAATGGAATGGAATGGAATGGAATGGAATGGAATGGAATAAACACGAATGGAATGGAATGGAGTATAATGGAATGGATTGGAATGGAATCAACTGGGATGGAAAGGAATGGAATGGAATGAAATGGAATGTGATAGAAAGGAATGAAATGGAATGGAATGGAATTAACACGAATGGAATGGAATGGAATGGAATGGAATAGAATCAACCCGAATGGAATGGAAAGGAATGGAATGCAATGGAATGGAATCAAGGCGAATGCAATGGAATGGAATGGAATGGAATAGATTGGAATGGAATGGAATGGAAAGGAACGGAATGGAATCAACCGGAATGGAATGGAATGGAATGCAATGGAATGGAATGGAATGGAATACACTGGAATGGAATGGAATGAAATGGAATTGATTGGAATGGAATGGAATGGAATGGAATGGAATCAACCGGAATGGAATGGAATGGAATGGAATGGAATCAACTGGAATGGAATGGAATGGAATGGAATGGACTGCAATGGAATCAACCCGAATGGAATGGAATGGAATGAAATGGAACGGAACGGAATCAACCGGAATGGAGTTAAATGGAATGGAATGCATTGGAATGGAATAGAATCAAACAGAACAGAATGGAATGGAGTGGAATAGAATGGAATCAACCAGAATGCAATGGAATGTAATGGAATGGAATGGAACGGAATGGATTGGAATGGAACGGAATCAACCCGAATGGAATGGAATTGAATGGATTGGAACGGAATGGAATGCTATGGAATATAATCAACCCGAATGGAATGGAATGGAATGGAAACAACCCGAATGCAATGGAATGGAATGGAATGGAATGGAATGCAATGCAATGGAATGGAATGGAATGGAATCAACCAGAATGTAATGGAATGGAATGGAATGGAATGGAATGGAATCAAACCGAATGGAATACAATGGAATGAAATGGAATGGAATGGAATCAACTGGAATGGAATGGAATGGAATCGAATGCATTGGAATGGAATGGAATGGAACGGAGTGCAATCAACCCGAATGGAATGGAATGGAATGGAATGGAATGAAATCAACCCGAAAGGAAGGGAATGGAATGAAATGGAATGGAATGGAATGGAATGGAATGGAATGGAATGGAATGGAATGGAATGGCAGGTTATGGAATCAACCCGAGTGGTATGGAAAGGAATGAAATGGAATGGAATGGAATGGAATGGAATGGAATGGAATGGAATGGAAAGGAATCAACCCGAATTGAATGGAATGGAATGGAATGGAATGGAATGGAATGGCATAGAATGGAATCAATTCGAATGGTATGGAATGGAAAGGAATGGAATGGAATGGAATGGAATCAATCAGAATGGAATGGAATGGAATGGAATGGAATCAACCCGAATGGAATGGAATGGAATGGAATAAACACGAATGGAATGGAATGGAATGGAATGGAATGGAATGGAATGGAATCAACCCAAATGGAATGGAACGGAATGCAATCAACCCGAATGGAATGGAATGGAAAGGAATGGAATGAAATCAACCCGAAAGGAAAGGAATGGAATGAAATGGAATGGAATGGAATGGAATGGAATGGAATGGCAGGTTATGGAATCAACCCGAGTGGTATGGAATGGAATGGAATGGAATGGAATGGAATGGAATGGAATGCAATCAACCCGAATGGAATGGAATGGAATGAAATCGAATGGAATGGAAAGGAATGGAATGGAATGGAATGGAAAGGAATCAACCCGAATGGAATGGAATGGAATGGAATGGAATGGAATGGAATGGAATGGAATGGCATAGAATGGAATCAACCCGAATGGTATGGAATGGAATGGAATGGAATGGAATGGAATCAATCGGAATGGAATGGAATGGAATGGAATGGAATGGAATCAACCCGAATGGAATGGAATGGAATGGAATCAACACGAATGGAATGGAATGGAATGGAATGGAATCAACCCAAATGGAATGGAATGGAATGGAATGGAATGGAATAGAATGGAATGAAATGGAATAAACCCGAATGGAATGGAATGGAAAGGAATGGAAAGGAATGGCATGGAATGGAATGGAATGGAATGGAATGGAATCAACCTGAAAGGAAAAGAATGGAATGGAATGGAATGGAATGGAATGGAATGGAATGGAATCAAACCGAATGGAATGGAATGGAATGGAATGGAATGGAATCAACTGGAATGTAATGTAATGGAATGGAATGGAATGGAATTTAATGGAACAGAATCAACCCGAATGGAATGGAATGGAATGGAATGCAATGCAATCAACACGAATGGAATGGAATGGAATGGAATAAAACCGAATGGAATGCAATGGAATGAAATGGAATGGAATGGAATCAACTGGAATGGAATGGAATGGAATCGAATGGATTGGAATGGAATGGAATGGAATGGAATGCAATCAACCCGAATGGAATGGAATGGAATGGAATGCAATGGAATGGAATGAAATCAACACGAAAGGAATGGAATGGAATGGAATGGAATGGAATGGAATGGCAGGTTATGGAATCAACCCGAATGGTATGGAATGGAATGGAATGGAATGGAATGGAATGGAATGGAATGCAATGGAATCAACTCGAATGGAATGGAATGGAATGAAATGGAACGGAGTGGAATGGAATGGAATGGAATGGAATCAACCCAAAAGGAAAAGAATGGAATGGAATGGAATGGAATGGAATGGAATGGAATCAACCCGAATGGAATGGAATGGAATGGAATGGAATGGAATGGAATGGAATGGAATCAACCGGAATGGAATGGAGTGGAATGGAATGGAATGGAATGCAATCAACGCGAATGGAATGGAATGGAATGGAATGGAATGGAATGAAATCAACCCGAAAGGAATGGAAGGGAATGAAGTGGAATGGAATGGAATGGAATGGAAAGGAATGGCAGGTTATGTAATCAACCCGAGTGGTATGGAATGGAATGGAATGGAATGGAATGGAATGCAATGGAATCAAGTCGAATGGAATGGAATGGAATAAAATGGAATGGAATGGAATGGAATGGAATGGAATGGAATGGAATGGAATCAACCCGAAAGGAAAAGAATGGAATGGAATGGAATGGAATGGAATGGAATGGAATGGAATGGAATCAACCCGAATGGAATGGAATGGAACGGAATGGAATGGAATGGAATCAACCGGAATGGAATGGAATGGAATGGAATGGAATGGAATGGAAAGCAATCAACCCGAATGGAATGGAATGGAATGGAATGCAATGGAATGGAATGAAATCAACCCGAAAGGAATGGAATGGAATGAAATGGAATGGAATGGAATGGAATGCAATGGCAGGTTATGTAATCAACCCGAGAGGTATGGAATGGAATGGAATGGAATGAAATGGAATGCAATGGAATCAAGTCGAATGGAATGGAATGGAATGAAATGGAATGGAATGGAATGGAATGGAATGAAATCAACACGAATGCAATGGAATGGAATGGAATGGAATGGAATGGAACGGAATGGAATGGAATGGAATGGAATCAACCAGAATGGAATGGAATGGAATGGAATGGAATGGAATGGAATGGAATGGAATCAACTGGAATGTAATGGAATGGAATAGAATGGAATGGAATGGAACGGAATCAACCGGAATGGAATGGAATGGAATGGAATTCAATCTACAGGAATGGAATGGAATGGAATGGAATCAACACGAATGGAATGCAATGGAATGAAATGGAATGGAATGGAATCAACTGAAATAGAATGGAATGGAATCGAATGGACTTGAATGGAATGGAATGGAATGCAATCAACCCGAAAGGAATGGAATGGAATGGAATGGAATGGAATGGAATCAACCCCAATGGAATGGAATGGAATGAAATGGAATGGAATGGAATGGAATGGAATGGAATGAAATGGAATGGAATGGAATGGAATGGCAGGTTATGGAATCAACCCGAGTGGTATGGAATGGAATGGAATGGAATGGAATGGAATGGAATGGAATGGAATCAACCCGAATGGAATGGAATGGAATGAAATGGAATGGAAGAGAATGGAATGGAATGGAAAGGAATCAACCCGAATGGAATGGAATGGAATGGAATGGCATAGAATGGAACCAACCCGAATGGTATGGAATGGAATGGAATGGAATGGAATCAATCGGAATGGAATAGAATGGAATGGAATGGAATGGAATGGAATGGAATGGAATGGAATGGAATTGAATGGAATGAACCCGAATGAAATGGAATGGAATGGATTGGAATGGAATGGAATGGAATGGAATGGAATAGAATCAACCCGAACGGAATGGAAACGAATGGAATGGAATGGAATCGAATCACGGCGGATGCAATGGAATGGAATGGAATGGAATAGATTGGAATGGAATGGAATGGAAAGGAATGGAATGGAATCAACCCGAATGGAATGGAATGGAATGGAATGGAATCCACTGGAATGGATTGGAATGAAATGGAATTGATTGGAATGGAATGGAATGTAATGGAATCAACCGGAATGGAATGGAATGGAATCAACTGGAATGGAATGGAATGGAATGGAATGGAGTGCAATGGAATCAACCCGAATGGAATGGAATGGAATGAAATGGAATGGAATGGAATCAACCGGAATGGAGTTAAATGGAATGGAATGCAATGGAATGGAATAGAATCAAACAGAACAGAATGGAATGGAGTGGAATAGAATGGAATCAACCAGAATGCAATGGAATGTAATGGAATGGAATGGAACGGAATGGATTGGATTGGAATGGAATCAACCCGAATGGAATGGAATTGAATGGATTGGAATGGAATGGAATGGTATGGAATAGAATCAACCGGAATGGAATGGAATGGAATGGAATGGAATGGAATGGAATCAAGCCGAATGCAATGGAATGGAATGGAATGGAATGGAATGCAACGCAATGGAATGGAATGGAATGGAATCAACCAGAATGAAATGGAATGGAATGGAATGGAATGGAATGGAATCAACTGGAATGTAATGTAATGGAATGGAATGGAATGGAATGGAATGCAATCAACACGAATGGAATGGAATGGAATGAAATCAAACCGAATGGAATGCAATGGAATGAAATGGAATGGAATCGAATCAACTGGAATGGAATGGAATGGAATCGAATGCATCGGAATGGAATGGAATGGAACGGAATGCAATCAACCCGAATGGAATGGAATGGAATGGAATGGAATGAAATCAACCCGAAAGGAAAGGAATGGAATGAAATGGAATGGAATGGAATGGAAAGGAATGGAATGACAGGTTATGGAATCAACCCGAGTGGTATGGAATGGAATGGAATGGAATGCAATCAACCCGAATGGAATGGAATGGAATGAAATCGAAAGAATTGAATGGAATGAAATGGAATGCAATGGAAAGGAATCAACCCGAATGGAATGGAATGGAATGGCATAGAATGGAATCAACCCGAATGGTATGGAATGGAATGGAATGGAATGGAATGGAATGGAATGGAATGGAATGGAATGGAATCAATCACAATGGAATGGAGTGGAATGGAATGGAATGGAATCAACCCGAATGGAATGGAATGGAATGGAATCAACACGAATGGAATGGAGTGGAATGGAATGGAATCAACCCAAATGGAATGGAATGGAATGGAATGGAATGGAATGGAATGGAATGGAATGGAATAAACCCGAATGGAATGGAATGGAAAGGAATGGAAAGGAATGGAATGGAATGGAATGGAATGGAATGGAATGGAATGGAATCAACCTGAAAGAAAAAGAATGGAATGGAATGGAATGGAATGGAATGGAATCAAACCGAATGTAATGGAATGGAATGGAATGGAATGGAATGGAATCAACTGGAATGTAATGGAATGGAATGGAATGGAATGGAATGGAATGGATTGGAACAGAATCAACCCGAATGGAATGGAATGGAATTGAATGCAATGCAATCAACACGAATGGAATGGAATGGAATGGAAGAAAACCGAATGGAATGCAATGGAATGAAATGGAATGGAATGGAATCAACTGGAATGGAATGGAATGGAATCGACTGGATTGGAATGGAATGGAATGGAAAGGAATGCAATCAACCCGAATGGAATGGAATGGAATAGAATGGAATGGAATGCAATGGAATGGAATGAAATCAACACGAAAGGAATGGAATGGTATGGAATGGAATGGAATGGAATGGAATGGAATGGAATGGAATGGCAGGTTATGGAATCAACCCGAGTGGTATGGAATGGAATGGAATGGAATGGAATGGAATGGAATGGCATCAACTCGAATGGAATGGAATGGAATGGAATGGAATGGAATGGAATGGAATCAACCCGAAAGGAAAAGAATGGAATGGAATGGAATGGAATGGAATGGAATCAACCCGAATGGAATGGAATGGAATGGAATGGAATGGAATGGAATGGAATGGAATGGAATGGAATCAACCGGAATGGAATGGAATGGAATGGAATGGAATGGAATGGAAAGCAATCAACCCGAATGGAATGGAATGGAATGGAATGAAATCAACCCGAAAGGAATGGAATGGAATGAAATGGAATGGAATGGAATGGAATGGAATGGCAGGTTATGTAATCAACCCTAGTGGTATGGAATGGAATGGAATGGAATGCAATGGAATCAAGTCGAATGGAATGGAATGGAATGAAATGGAATGGAATGGAATGGAATGGAATGAAATCAACACGAATGCAATGGAATGGAATGGAATGGAATGGAATGGAATGGAATGGAACGGAATGGAATGGAATGGAATGGAATCAACACGAATGGAATGGAATTTTATGGAACTGAATCAAACCAAATGGAATTGAATGGAATGGAATGGAATGGAATGGAATGGAATGGAATAAACACGAATGGAATGGAATGGAGTATAATGGAATGGATTGGAATGGAATCAACTGGGATGGAAAGGAATGGAATGGAATGGAATGAACACGAATGGAATGGAATGGAGTATAATGGAATGGATAGGAATGGAATCAACTGGGATGGAAAGGAATGGAATGGAATGAAATGGAATGTGATGGAAAGGAATGAAATGGAATGGAATGGAATTAACACGAATGGAATGGAATGGAATGGAATGGAATGCAATCAACCCGAATGGAATGGAATGGAATGGAATGCAATGGAATGGAATGAAATCAACACGAAAGGAATGGAATGGAATGGAATGGAATGGAATGGAATGGAATGGTATGGCAGGTTATGGAATCAACCCGAGTGGTATGGAATGGAATGGAATGGAATGGAATGGAATGGAATGGAATGCAATGGAATCAACTCGAATGGAATGGAATGGAATGAAATGGAATGGAATGGAATGGAATGGAATGGAATGGAATCAACACAAAAGGAAAAGAATGGAATGGAATGGAATGGAATGGAATGGAATCAACCCGAATGGAATGGAATGGAATGGAGTGGAATGGAATGGAATGGAATCAACCGGAATGGAATGGAGTGGAATGGAATGGAATGGAATGCAATCAACGCGAATGGAATGGAATGGAATGGAATGGAATGGAATGGAATCAACCCGAAAGGAATGGAATGGAATGAAGTGGAATGTAATGGAATGGAATGGAAAGGTATGGCAGGTTATGAAATCAACCCGAGTGGTATGGAATGGAATGGAATGGAATGGAATGCAATGGAATCAAGTCGAATGGAATGGAATGGAATGAAATGGAATGGAATGGAATGGAATGGAATGGAATGGAATGGAATGGAATCAACCCGAATGGAATGGAATGGAATGGAATGGAATGGAATGGAATGGAATCAACCGGAATGGAATGGAATGGAATGGAATGGAATGGAATGGAATGGAATGGAAAGCAATCAACCCGAATGGAAAAGAATGGAATGGAATGGAATGGAATGGAATGAAATCAACCAGAAACGAATTGAATGGAATGAAATGGAATGGAATGGAATGCAATGGAATCAACTCGAATGGAATGGAATGGAATGAAATGGAATGGAATGGAGTGGAATGGAATGGAATGGAATCAACCCAAAAGGAAAAGATTGGAATGGAATGGAATGGAATGGAATGGAATCAACCCGAATGGAATGGAATGGAATGGAATGGAATGGAATGGAATCAACCGGAATGGAATGGAGTGGAATGGAATGGAATGGAATGCAATCAACGCGAATGGAATGGAATGGAATGGAATGGAATGGAATCAACTGGAATGTAATGGAATGGAATGGATTGGAATGGAATGGAATGGAATGGAATAGAATCAACCCGAATGGAATGGAAACGAATGGAATGGAATGGAATGGAATCACGGCGAATGCAATGGAATGGAATGGAATGGAATAGATTGGAATGGAATGGAATGGAAAGGAACGGAATGGAATCAACCCGAATGGAATGGAATGGAATGGAATGGAATGGAATGGAATCCACTGGAATGGAATGGAATGAAATGGAATTGATTGGAATGGAATGGAATGTAATGGAATCAACCGGAATGGAGTTAAATGGAATGGAATGCAATGGAATGGAATAGAATCAAACAGAAGAGTATGGAATGGAGTGGAATAGAATGGAATCAACCAGAATGCAATGGAATGTAATGGAATGGAATGGAACGGAATGGATTGGAATGGAATGGAATCAACCCGAATGGAATGGAATTGAATGGATTGGAATGGAATGGAATGGTATGGAATAGAATCAACCGGAATGGAATGGAATGGAATGGAACGGAATGGATTGGAATGGAACGGAATCAACCCGAATGGAATGGAATTGAATGGATTGGAATGGAGTGGAATGGAATGGAATGGAATGGAATCAACCCGAATGCAATGGAATGGAATGGAATGGAATGGAATGCAACGCAATGGAATGGAATCAACCAGAATGTAATGGAATGGAATGGAATGGAATGGAATGGAATGGAATCAACTGGAATGTAATGTAATGTAATGGAATGGAATGGAATGGAATGCAATCAACACGAATGGAATGGAATGGAATGGAATCAAACCGAATGGAATGCAATGGAATGAAATGGAATGGAATCGAATCAACTGGAATGGAATGGAATGGAATCGAATGCATCGGAATGGAATGGAATGGAACGGAATGCAATCAACCCGAATGGAATGGAATGGAAAGGAATGGAATGAAATCAACCCGAAAGGAAAGGAATGGAATGAAATGGAATGGAATGGAATGGAATGGAATGGAATGGCAGGTTATGGAATCAACCCGAGTGGTATGGAATGGAATGGAATGGAATGGAATGGAATGGAATGGAATGCAATCAACCCGAATGGAATGGAATGGAATGAAATCGAATGGAATGGAAAGGAATGGAATGGAATGGAATGGAAAGGAATCAACCCGAATGGAATGGAATGGAATGGAATGGAATGGAATGGAATGGAATGGAATGGCATAGAATGGAATCAACCCGAATGGTATGGAATGGAATGGAATGGAATGGAATGGAATCAATCGGAATGGAATGGAATGGAATGGAATGGAATGGAATCAACCCGAATGGAATGGAATGGAATGGAATCAACACGAATGGAATGGAATGGAATGGAATGGAATCAACCCAAATGGAATGGAATGGAATGGAATGGAATGGAATAGAATGGAATGAAATGGAATAAACCCGAATGGAATGGAATGGAAAGGAATGGAAAGGAATGGCATGGAATGGAATGGAATGGAATGGAATGGAATCAACCTGAAAGAAAAAGAATGGAATGGAATGGAATGGAATGGAATGGAATGGAATGGAATCAAACCGAATGGAATGGAATGGAATGGAATGGAATGGAATCAACTGGAATGTAATGTAATGGAATGGAATGGAATGGAATTTAATGGAACAGAATCAACCCGAATGGAATGGAATGGAATGGAATGCAATGCAATCAACACGAATGGAATGGAATGGAATGGAATAAAACCGAATGGAATGCAATGGAATGAAATGGAATGGAATGGAATCAACTGGAATGGAATGGAATGGAATCGAATGGATTGGAATGGAATGGAATGGAATGGAATGCAATCAACCCGAATGGAATGGAATGGAATGGAATGCAATGGAATGGAATGAAATCAACACGAAAGGAATGGAATGGAATGGAATGGAATGGAATGGAATGGCAGGTTATGGAATCAACCCGAATGGTATGGAATGGAATGGAATGGAATGGAATGGAATGGAATGGAATGCAATGGAATCAACTCGAATGGAATGGAATGGAATGAAATGGAACGGAGTGGAATGGAATGGAATGGAATGGAATCAACCCAAAAGGAAAAGAATGGAATGGAATGGAATGGAATGGAATGGAATGGAATCAACCCGAATGGAATGGAATGGAATGGAATGGAATGGAATGGAATGGAATGGAATCAACCGGAATGGAATGGAGTGGAATGGAATGGAATGGAATGCAATCAACGCGAATGGAATGGAATGGAATGGAATGGAATGGAATGAAATCAACCCGAAAGGAATGGAAGGGAATGAAGTGGAATGGAATGGAATGGAATGGAAAGGAATGGCAGGTTATGTAATCAACCCGAGTGGTATGGAATGGAATGGAATGGAATGGAATGGAATGCAATGGAATCAAGTCGAATGGAATGGAATGGAATAAAATGGAATGGAATGGAATGGAATGGAATGGAATGGAATGGAATGGAATCAACCCGAAAGGAAAAGAATGGAATGGAATGGAATGGAATGGAATGGAATGGAATGGAATCAACCCGAATGGAATGGAATGGAACGGAATGGAATGGAATGGAATCAACCGGAATGGAATGGAATGGAATGGAATGGAATGGAATGGAAAGCAATCAACCCGAATGGAATGGAATGGAATGGAATGCAATGGAATGGAATGAAATCAACCCGAAAGGAATGGAATGGAATGAAATGGAATGGAACGGAATGGAATGCAATGGCAGGTTATGTAATCAACCCGAGAGGTATGGAATGGAATGGAATGGAATGAAATGGAATGCAATGGAATCAAGTCGAATGGAATGGAATGGAATGAAATGGAATGGAATGGAATGGAATGGAATGAAATCAACACGAATGCAATGGAATGGAATGGAATGGAATGGAATGGAACGGAATGGAATGGAATGGAATGGAATCAACCAGAATGGAATGGAATGGAATGGAATGGAATGGAATGGAATGGAATGGAATGGAATCAACTGGAATGTAATGGAATGGAATAGAATGGAATGGAATGGAACGGAATCAACCGGAATGGAATGGAATGGAATGGAATTCAATCTACAGGAATGGAATGGAATGGAATGGAATCAACACGAATGGAATGCAATGGAATGAAATGGAATGGAATGGAATCAACTGAAATAGAATGGAATGGAATCGAATGGACTTGAATGGAATGGAATGGAATGCAATCAACCCGAAAGGAATGGAATGGAATGGAATGGAATGGAATGGAATCAACCCCAATGGAATGGAATGGAATGAAATGGAATGGAATGGAATGGAATGGAATGGAATGAAATGGAATGGAATGGAATGGAATGGCAGGATATGGAATCAACCCGAGTGGTATGGAATGGAATGGAATGGAATGGAATGGAATGGAATGGAATGGAATCAACCCGAATGGAATGGAATGGAATGAAATGGAATGGAAGAGAATGGAATGGAATGGAAAGGAATCAACCCGAATGGAATGGAATGGAATGGAATGGCATAGAATGGAACCAACCCGAATGGTATGGAATGGAATGGAATGGAATGGAATCAATCGGAATGGAATAGAATGGAATGGAATGGAATGGAATGGAATGGAATGGAATGGAATGGAATTGAATGGAATGAACCCGAATGAAATGGAATGGAATGGATTGGAATGGAATGGAATGGAATGGAATGGAATAGAATCAACCCGAACGGAATGGAAACGAATGGAATGGAATGGAATCGAATCACGGCGGATGCAATGGAATGGAATGGAATGGAATAGATTGGAATGGAATGGAATGGAAAGGAATGGAATGGAATCAACCCGAATGGAATGGAATGGAATGGAATGGAATCCACTGGAATGGATTGGAATGAAATGGAATTGATTGGAATGGAATGGAATGTAATGGAATCAACCGGAATGGAATGGAATGGAATCAACTGGAATGGAATGGAATGGAATGGAATGGACTGCAATGGAATCAACCCGAATGGAATGGAATGGAATGAAATGGAATGGAATGGAATCAACCGGAATGGAGTTAAATGGAATGGAATGCAATGGAATGGAATAGAATCAAACAGAACAGAATGGAATGGAGTGGAATAGAATGGAATCAACCAGAATGCAATGGAATGTAATGGAATGGAATGGAACGGAATGGATTGGATTGGAATGGAATCAACCCGAATGGAATGGAATTGAATGGATTGGAATGGAATGGAATGGTATGGAATAGAATCAACCGGAATGGAATGGAATGGAATGGAATGGAATGGAATGGAATCAAGCCGAATGCAATGGAATGGAATGGAATGGAATGGAATGCAACGCAATGGAATGGAATGGAATGGAATCAACCAGAATGAAATGGAATGGAATGGAATGGAATGGAATGGAATCAACTGGAATGTAATGTAATGGAATGGAATGGAATGGAATGGAATGCAATCAACACGAATGGAATGGAATGGAATGAAATCAAACCGAATGGAATGCAATGGAATGAAATGGAATGGAATCGAATCAACTGGAATGGAATGGAATGGAATCGAATGCATCGGAATGGAATGGAATGGAACGGAATGCAATCAACCCGAATGGAATGGAATGGAATGGAATGGAATGAAATCAACCCGAAAGGAAAGGAATGGAATGAAATGGAATGGAATGGAATGGAAAGGAATGGAATGACAGGTTATGGAATCAACCCGAGTGGTATGGAATGGAATGGAATGGAATGCAATCAACCCGAATGGAATGGAATGGAATGAAATCGAAAGAATTGAATGGAATGAAATGGAATGCAATGGAAAGGAATCAACCCGAATGGAATGGAATGGAATGGCATAGAATGGAATCAACCCGAATGGTATGGAATGGAATGGAATGGAATGGAATGGAATGGAATGGAATGGAATGGAATCAATCACAATGGAATGGAGTGGAATGGAATGGAATGGAATCAACCCGAATGGAATGGAATGGAATGGAATCAACACGAATGGAATGGAGTGGAATGGAATGGAATCAACCCAAATGGAATGGAATGGAATGGAATGGAATGGAATGGAATGGAATGGAATGGAATAAACCCGAATGGAATGGAATGGAAAGGAATGGAAAGGAATGGAATGGAATGGAATGGAATGGAATGGAATGGAATGGAATCAACCTGAAAGAAAAAGAATGGAATGGAATGGAATGGAATGGAATGGAATCAAACCGAATGTAATGGAATGGAATGGAATGGAATGGAATGGAATCAACTGGAATGTAATGGAATGGAATGGAATGGAATGGAATGGAATGGATTGGAACAGAATCAACCCGAATGGAATGGAATGGAATTGAATGCAATGCAATCAACACGAATGGAATGGAATGGAATGGAAGAAAACCGAATGGAATGCAATGGAATGAAATGGAATGGAATGGAATCAACTGGAATGGAATGGAATGGAATCGACTGGATTGGAATGGAATGGAATGGAAAGGAATGCAATCAACCCGAATGGAATGGAATGGAATAGAATGGAATGGAATGCAATGGAATGGAATGAAATCAACACGAAAGGAATGGAATGGTATGGAATGGAATGGAATGGAATGGAATGGAATGGAATGGAATGGCAGGTTATGGAATCAACCCGAGTGGTATGGAATGGAATGGAATGGAATGGAATGGAATGGAATGGAATGGCATCAACTCGAATGGAATGGAATGGAATGGAATGGAATGGAATGGAATGGAATGGAATCAACCCGAAAGGAAAAGAATGGAATGGAATGGAATGGAATGGAATGGAATCAACCCGAATGGAATGGAATGGAATGGAATGGAATGGAATGGAATGGAATGGAATGGAATCAACCCGAATGGAATGGAATGGAATGGAATGGAATGGAATGGAAAGCAATCAACCCGAATGGAATGGAATGGAATGGAATGAAATCAACCCGAAAGGAATGGAATGGAATGAAATGGAATGGAATGGAATGGCAGGTTATGTAATCAACCCTAGTGGTATGGAATGGAATGGAATGGAATGGAATGGAATGCAATGGAATCAAGTCGAATGGAATGGAATGGAATGAAATGGAATGGAATGGAATGGAATGGAATGAAATCAACACGAATGCAATGGAATGGAATGGAATGGAATGGAATGGAATGGAATGGAATGGAATGGAACGGAATGGAATGGAATGGAATGGAATCAACCCGAATGGAATGGAATTTTATGGAACTGAATCAAACCAAATGGAATGGAATGGAATGGAATGGAATGGAATGGAATGGAATAAACACGAATGGAATGGAATGGAGTATAATGGAATGGATTGGAATGGAATCAACTGGGATGGAAAGGAATGGAATGGAATGAAATGGAATGTGATAGAAAGGAATGAAATGGAATGGAATGGAATTAACACGAATGGAATGGAATGGAATGGAATGGAATAGAATCAACCCGAATGGAATGGAAAGGAATGGAATGCAATGGAATGGAATCAAGGCGAATGCAATGGAATGGAATGGAATGGAATAGATTGGAATGGAATGGAATGGAAAGGAACGGAATGGAATCAACCGGAATGGAATGGAATGGAATGCAATGGAATGGAATGGAATGGAATACACTGGAATGGAATGGAATGAAATGGAATTGATTGGAATGGAATGGAATGGAATGGAATGGAATCAACCGGAATGGAATGGAATGGAATGGAATGGAATCAACTGGAATGGAATGGAATGGAATGGAATGGACTGCAATGGAATCAACCCGAATGGAATGGAATGGAATGAAATGGAACGGAATGGAATCAACCGGAATGGAGTTAAATGGAATGGAATGCATTGGAATGGAATAGAATCAAACAGAACAGAATGGAATGGAGTGGAATAGAATGGAATCAACCAGAATGCAATGGAATGTAATGGAATGGAATGGAACGGAATGGATTGGAATGGAACGGAATCAACCCGAATGGAATGGAATTGAATGGATTGGAACGGAATGGAATGCTATGGAATATAATCAACCCGAATGGAATGGAATGGAATGGAAACAACCCGAATGCAATGGAATGGAATGGAATGGAATGGAATGCAATGCAATGGAATGGAATGGAATGGAATCAACCAGAATGTAATGGAATGGAATGGAATGGAATGGAATGGAATCAAACCGAATGGAATACAATGGAATGAAATGGAATGGAATGGAATCAACTGGAATGGAATGGAATGGAATCGAATGCATTGGAATGGAATGGAATGGAACGGAGTGCAATCAACCCGAATGGAATGGAATGGAATGGAATGGAATGAAATCAACCCGAAAGGAAGGGAATGGAATGAAATGGAATGGAATGGAATGGAATGGAATGGAATGGAATGGAATGGAATGGAATGGCAGGTTATGGAATCAACCCGAGTGGTATGGAAAGGAATGAAATGGAATGGAATGGAATGGAATGGAATGGAATGGAATGGAATGGAAAGGAATCAACCCGAATTGAATGGAATGGAATGGAATGGAATGGAATGGAATGGCATAGAATGGAATCAATTCGAATGGTATGGAATGGAAAGGAATGGAATGGAATGGAATGGAATCAATCAGAATGGAATGGAATGGAATGGAATGGAATCAACCCGAATGGAATGGAATGGAATGGAATAAACACGAATGGAATGGAATGGAATGGAATGGAATGGAATGGAATGGAATCAACCCAAATGGAATGGAATGGAATGGAAAGGAATGGAATGGAATGGAATGGAATGGAATGGAATGGAATGGAATGGAATGGAATAAACCCGAATGGAATGGAATGGAAAGGAATGGAAAGGAGTGGAATGGAATGGAATGGAATGGAATGGAATCAACCCGAATGTAATGGAATGGAATGGAATGGAATGGAATCAACTGGAATGTATTGTAATGGAATGGAATGGAATGGAATGGAACAGAATCAACCCGAATGGAATGGAATGGAATGGAATGCAATGCAATCAACACGAATGGAATGGAATGGAATGGAATAAAAACGAATGGAATGCAATGGAATGAAATGGAATGGAATGGAATCAACTGGAATGGAATGGAATGGAATCGAATGGATTGTAATGGAATGGAATGGAATGGAAAGCAATCAACCCGAATGGAATGGAATGGAATGGAATGCCATGGAATGGAATGAAATCAACACGAAAGGAATGGAATGGAATGAAATGGAATGGAATGGAATGGAATGGAATGGAATGGAATGGCAGGTTATGGAGTCAACCCGGGTGGTATGGAATGGAATGGAATGGAATGGAATGGAATGCAATGGAAACAACTCGAATGGAATGGAATGGAATGAAATGGAATGGAATGGAATGGAATGGAATGGAATCAACCCGAAAGGAAAAGAATGGAATGGAATGGAATGGAATGGAATGGAATGGAATCAACCCGAATGGAATGGAATGGAATGGAATGGAATGGAATGGAATGGAATCAACCGGAATGGAATGGAGTGGAATGGAATGGAATGGAATGCAATCAACCCGAATGGAATGGAATGGAATGGAATGGAATGGAATGGAATGAAATCAACCCGAAAGGAATGGAATGGAATGAAATGGAATGGAATGGAATGGAATGGAATGGAATGGTATGGAATGGAATGGAATGGAATGGCAGGTTATGTAATCAACCCCAGTGGTATGGAATGGAATGGAATGGAATGGAATGGAATGCAATGCAATTGAATCAAATCGAATGGAATGGAATGGAATGAAATGGAATGGAATGGAATGGAATGGAATGGAATCAACCCGAAAGGAAAAGAATGGAATGGAATGGAATGGAATGGAATGGAATGGAATGGAATGGAATGGAATCAACCCGAAAGGAAAAGAATGGAATGGAATGGAATGGAATGGAATGGAATCAAACAGAACAGAATGGAATGGAGTGGAATAGAATGGAATCAACCAGAATGCAATGGAATGTAATGGAATGGAATGGAACGGAATGGATACGAATGGAATGGAATCAACCCGAATGGCATGGAATTGAATGGATTGGAATGGAATGGAATGGTATGGAATAGAATCAACCCGAATGGAATGGAATGGAATGGAATGGAATGGAATGGAATCAACCCGAATGCAATGGAATGGAATGGAATGGAGTGGAATGCAACGCAATGGAATGGAATGGAATGGAATCAACCAGAATGTAATGTACTGGAATGGAATGGAATGGAAGGGAATCAACAGGAATGTAATGGAATGGAATGGAATGGAATCGAATGGAATGAAATCAACCCGAAAGGAAAGGAATGGAATGAAATGGAATGGAATGGAATGGAATGGAATGGAATGGCAGGAATCAACCCGAATGGAATGGAATTGAATGGAATGGAATGCAATCAACACGAATGGAATGGAATGGAATGGAATCAAACCGAATGGAATGCAATGGAATGAAATTGAATGGAATCGAATCAACTGGAATGGAATGGAATGGAATCGAATGCATCGGAATGGAATGGAATGGAACGGAATGCAATCAACCCGAATGGAATGGAATGGAATGGAATGGAATGAAATCAACCCGAAAGGAAAGGAATGGAATGAAATGGAATGGAATGGAATGGAATGGAATGGAATGGAATGGCAGGTTACGGAATCAAACCGAGTGGTATGGAATGGAATGGTATGGAATGGAAAGGAATGCAATCAACCCGAATGGAATGGAATGGAATGAAATGGAATGGAATGGAATGGAATGGAATGGAATGGAATGGAAAGGAATCAACCCGAATGGAATGGAATGGAATGGAATGGAATGGAATGGAATGGCATAGAATGGAATCAACCCGAATGGTATGGAATGGAATGAAATGGAAAGGAATGGAATGGAATGGAATCAATCGGAATGGAATGGAATGGAATGGAATGGAATGGAATCAACCCGAATGGAATGGAATGGAATGGAATGGAATCTACCCAAATGGAATGGAATGGAATGGAATGGAATGGAATGGAATGGAATAAACCCGAATGGAATGGAATGGAAAGGAATGGAATGGAAAGGAATGCAATGGAATCAACTCGAATGGAATGGAATGGAATGGAATGGAATGGAATGGAATGGAATGGAATGGAATGGAATGGAATGGAATCAACTCGAATGCAATGGAATGGAATGGAATAGAATGGAATGGAATCAACCGGAATGGAATGGAGTGGAATGGAATGGAATGGAATGCAATGAACCCGAATGGAATGGAATGGAATGGAATGGAATGAAATCAACCCGAAAGGAATGGAATGGAATGAAGTGGAATGGAATGGAATGGAATGGAATGGAATGGCAGGTTATGTAATCAACCCGAGTGGTATGGAATGGAATGGAATGGAATGGAATGGAATGCAATGGAATCAAGTCGAATGGAATGGAATGGAATGAAATGGAATGGAATGGAATGGAATGGAATGGAATGGAATGGAATGGAATGGAATGGAATGGAATAAACCCGAAAGGAAAAGAATGGAATGGAATGGAATGGAATGGAATCAACCCGAATGGAATGGAATGGAATGGAATGGAATGGAATGGAATGGAATCAACCGGAATGGAATGGAATGGAATGGAATGGAATGGAAAGCAATCAACCCGAATGGAATGGAATGGAATTTAATGGAATGGAATGGAATGAAATCAACCCGAAAGGAATGGAATGGAATGAAATGGAATGGAATGGAATGGAATGGAATGACAGGTTATCTAATCAACCCGAGTGGTATGGAATGGAATGGAATGGAATGGAATGGAATGCAATGGAATCAAGTCGAATGGAATGGAATGGAATGAAATGGAATGGAATGGAATGGAACGGAATGAAATCAACACGAATGCAATGGAATGGAATGGAATGGAACGGAAAGGAATGGAATGGAATGGAATCAACCCGAATGGAATGGAATGGAATGGAATGGAATGGAATGGAATGGAATGGAATGGAATCAACTGGAATGTAATGGAATGGAATGGAATGGAATGGAATGGAACGGAATCAACCGGAATGGAATGGAATGGAATGGAATGGAATGGAATGGAATGGAATTCAATCAACAAGAATGGAATGGAATGGAATGGAATCAACACGAATAGAATGCAATGGAATGAAATGGAATGGAATGGAATCAACTGAAATGGAATGGAATGGAATCGAAAGGACTTGAATGGAATGGAATGGAATGCAATCCACCCGAATGGAATGGAATGGAATGGAATGGAATGGAATCAATAGGAATGGAATGGAATGGAATGGAATGGAATCAACCCGAATGAAATGGAATGGAATGGATTGGAATGGAATGGAATGGAATCAACACGGATGGAATGGAATGGAATGGAATGGAATGGATTGGAATGGAATGGCATCAAGGCGAATGCAATGGAATGGAATGGAATGGAATGGATTGGAATTGAATGGAATGGAAAGGAATGGAATGGAATCAACCCGAGTGGAATGGAATGGAATGGAATGGAATGGAATGGAATGGAATCAACCCGAATGGAATGGAATGGAATGGAATGGAATGGAATGGAATCCAATGGAATGGAATGGAATGAAATGAAATGGAATTGATTGGAATGCAATGGAATGTAATGTAATCAACTGGAAAGGAAAGGAATTGAATGGAATGGAATGGAATCAACTGGAATGGAATGAAATGGAACGGAATGGAATCAACCGGAATGGAGTTAAATGAAATGGAATGCAATGGAATGGAATAGAATCAAACAGAACAGAATGGAATGGAGTGGAATAGAATGGAATCAACCAGAATACAATGGAATGTAATGGAATGGAATGGAACGGAATGGATTGGAAAGGAACGGAATCAACCGGAATGTAGTGGAATTGAATGGATTGGAATGGAATGGAATGGTATGGAATAGAATCAACCCGAAAGCAATGGAATGGAATGGAATGGAATGGAATGGAATGGAATGGAATGGAATAAACCCGAATGGAATGGAATGGAATGGAATGGAATGAAATCAACCCGAAAGGAAAGGAATGGAATGAAATGGAATGGAATGGAATGGAATGGAATGGAATGGAATGGCAGGTTATGGAATCAACCCGAGTGGTATGGAATGGAATGGAATGGAATGGAATGGAATGCAATCAACCCGAATGGAATGGAATGGAATGAAATCGAATGGAATGGAATGGAATGGAATGGAATGGAATGGCATAGAATGGAATCAACCCGAATGGTATGGAATGGAATGGAATGGAATGGAATGGAATCAATCGGAATGGAATGGAATGGAATGGAATGGAATGGAATCAACCCGAATGGAATGGAATGGAATGGAATCAACACGAATGGAATGGAATGGAATGCAATGGAATGGAATGGAATCAACCCAAATGGAATGGAATGGAATGGAATGGAATAGAATGGAATAGAATGGAATGGAATGGAATAAACCCGAATGGAATGGAATGGAAAGAAATGGAAAGGAATGGCATGGAATGGAATGGAATGGAATGGAATGGAATCAACCTGAAAGAAAAAGAATGGAATGGAATGGAATGGAATGGAATGGAATGGAATGGAATCAAACCGAATGTAATGGAATGGAATGGAATGGAATGGAATCAACTGGAATGTAATGTAATGGAATGGAATGGAATGGAATTTAATGGAACAGAATCAACCCGAATGGAATGGAATGGAATGGAATGCAATGCAATCAACACGAATGGAATGGAATGGAATGGAATAAAACCGAATGGAATGCAATGGAATGAAATGGAATGGAATGGAATCAACTGGAATGGAATGGAATGGAATCGAATGGATTGGAATGGAATGGAATGGAATGGAATGCAATCAACCCGAATGGAATGGAATGGAATGGAATGCAATGGAATGGAATGAAATCAACACGAAAGGAATGGAATGGAATGGAATGGAATGGAATGGAATGGAATGGCAGGTTATGGAATCAACCCGAGTGGTATGGAATGGAATGGAATGGAATGGAATGGAATGGAATGGAATGGAATGCAATGGAATCAACTCGAATGGAATGGAATGGAATGGAATGGAATGGAATGGAATGGAATGGAATGGAATGGAATGGAATGGAATGGAATGGAATGGAATCAACCCAAAAGGAAAAGAATGGAATGGAATGGAATCGAATGGAATGGAATCAACCCGAATGGAATGGAATGGAATGGAGTGGAATGGAATGGAATGGAATCAACCAGAATGGAATGGAGTGGAATGGAATGGAATGTAATGCAATCAACCCGAATGGAATAGAATGGAATGGAATGGAATGGAATGGAATGAAATCAACCCGAAAGGAATGGAATGGAATGAAATGGAATGGAATGGAATGGAATGCAATGGAATCAACTCGAATGGAATGGAATGGAATGAAATGGAATGGAATGGAGTGGAATGGAATGGAATGGAATCAACCCAAAAGGAAAAGATTGGAATGGAATGGAATGGAATGGAATGGAATCAACCCGAATGGAATGGAATGGAATGGAATGGAATGGAATGGAATGGAATGGAATCAACCGGAATGGAATGGAGTGGAATGGAATGGAATGGAATGCAATCAACGCGAATGGAATGGAATGGAATGGAATCAACTGGAATGTAATGGAATGGAATGGATTGGAATGGAATGGAATGGAATGGAATGGAATGGAATAGAATCAACCCGAATGGAATGGAAACGAATGGAATGGAATGGAATGGAATCACGGCCAATGCAATGGAATGGAATGGAATGGAATAGATTGGAATGGAATGGAATGGAAAGGAACGGAATGGAATCAACCCGAATGGAATGGAATGGAATGGAATGGAATGGAATGGAATGGAATCAACCGGAATGGAATGGAATGGAATGGAATGGAATGGAATGGAATGGAATGGAAAGCAATCAACCCGAATGGAATAGAATGGAATGGAATGGAATGGAATGGAATGTAATGGAATGAAATCAACCCGAAAGGAATGGAATGGAATGAAATGGAATGGAATGGAATGGAATGCAATGGAATCAACTCGAATGGAATGGAATGGAATGAAATGGAATGGAATGGAGTGGAATGGAATGGAATGGAATCAACCCAAAAGGAAAAGATTGGAATGGAATGGAATGGAATGGAATGGAATGGAATCAACCCGAATGGAATGGAATGGAATGGAATGGAATGGAATCAACCGGAATGGAATGGAATGGAATGGAATGGAATGGAATGGAAAGCAATCAACCCGAATGGAATAGAATGGAATGGAATGGAATGGAATGGAATGAAATCAACCCGAAAGGAATGGAATGGAATGAAATGGAATGGAATGGAATGGAATGCAATGGAATCAACTCGAATGGAATGGAATGGAATGAAATGGAATGGAATGGAGTGGAATGGAATGGAATGGAATCAACCCAAAAGGAAAAGATTGGAATGGAATGGAATGGAATGGAATGGAATCAACCCGAATGGAATGGAATGGAATGGAATGGAATGGAATGGAATGGAATCAACCGGAATGGAATGGAGTGGAATGGAATGGAATGGAATGCAATCAACGCGAATGGAATGGAATGGAATGGAATGGAATGGAATGGAATGGAATGGAATCAACTGGAATGTAATGGAATGGAATGGATTGGAATGGAATGGAATGGAATGGAATGGAATGGAATGGAATAGAATCAACCCGAATGGAATGGAAACGAATGGAATGGAATGGAATGGAATCACGGCGAATGCAATGGAATGGAATGGAATGGAATAGATTGGAATGGAATGGAATGGAAAGGAACGGAATGGAATCAACCCGAATGGAATGGAATGGAATGGAATGGAATGGAATCGAATCCACTGGAATGGAATGGAATGAAATGGAATTGACTGGAATGGAATGGAATGTAATGGAATCAACCGGAATGGAGTTAAATGGAATGGAATGCAATGGAATGGAATAGAATCAAACAGAAGAGAATGGAATGGAGTGGAATAGAATGGAATCAACCAGAATGCAATGGAATGTAATGGAATGGAATGGAACGGAATGGATTGGAATGGAATGGAATCAACCCGAATGGAATGGAATTGAATGGATTGGAATGGAATGGAATGGTATGGAATAGAATCAACCGGAATGGAATGGAATGGAATGGAACGGAATGGATTGGAATGGAACGGAATCAACCCGAATGGAATGGAATTGAATGGATTGGAATGGAATGGAATGGAATGGAATGGAATGGAATCAACCCGAATGCAATGGAATGGAATGGAATGGAATGGAATGCAACGCAATGGAATGGAATCAACCAGAATGTAATGGAATGGAATGGAATGGAATGGCAGGTTATGGAATCAACCCGAGTGGTATGGAATGGAATGGAATGGAATGGAATGGAATGCAATCAACCCGAATGGAATGGAATGGAATGAAATCGAATGGAATGGAATGGAATGGAATGGAATGGAATGGCATAGAATGGAATCAACCCGAATGGTATGGAATGGAATGGAATGGAATGGAATGGAATCAATCGGAATGGAATGGAATGGAATGGAATGGAATGGAATCAACCCGAATGGAATGGAATGGAATGGAATCAACACGAATGGAATGGAATGGAATGCAATGGAATGGAATGGAATCAACCCAAATGGAATGGAATGGAATGGAATGGAATAGAATGGAATAGAATGGAATGGAATGGAATAAACCCGAATGGAATGGAATGGAAAGAAATGGAAAGGAATGGCATGGAATGGAATGGAATGGAATGGAATGGAATCAACCTGAAAGAAAAAGAATGGAATGGAATGGAATGGAATGGAATGGAATGGAATCAAACCGAATGTAATGGAATGGAATGGAATGGAATGGAATCAACTGGAATGTAATGTAATGGAATTGAATGGAATGGAATTTAATGGAACAGAATCAACCCGAATGGAATGGAATGGAATGGAATGCAATGCAATCAACACGAATGGAATGGAATGGAATGGAATAAAACCGAATGGAATGCAATGGAATGAAATGGAATGGAATGGAATCAACTGGAATGGAATGGAATGGAATCGAATGGATTGGAATGGAATGGAATGGAATGGAATGCAATCAACCCGAATGGAATGGAATGGAATGGAATGCAATGGAATGGAATGAAATCAACACGAAAGGAATGGAATGGAATGGAATGGAATGGAATGGAATGGCAGGTTATGGAATCAACCCTAGTGGTATGGAATGGAATGGAATGGAATGGAATGGAATGGAATGGAATGCAATGGAATCAACTCGAATGGAATGGAATGGAATGAAATGGAATGGAATGGAATGGAATGGAATGGAATGGAATGGAATGGAATGGAATCAACCTAAAGGAAAAGAATGGAATGGAATGGAATCGAATGGAATGGAATCAACCCGAATGGAATGGAATGGAATGGAGTGGAATGGAATGGAATGGAATCAACCGGAATGGAATGGAGTGGAATGGAATGGAATGTAATGCAATCAACCCGAATGGAATAGAATGGAATGGAATGGAATGGAATGGAATGAAATCAACCCGAAAGGAATGGAATGGAATGAAATGGAATGGAATGGAATGGAATGCAATGGAATCAACTCGAATGGAATGGAATGGAATGAAATGGAATGGAATGGAGTGGAATGGAATGGAATGGAATCAACCCAAAAGGAAAAGATTGGAATGGAATGGAATGGAATGGAATGGAATCAACCCGAATGGAATGGAATGGAATGGAATGGAATGGAATGGAATCAACCGGAATGGAATGGAGTGGAATGGAATGGAATGGAATGCAATCAACGCGAATGGAATGGAATGGAATGGAATCAACTGGAATGTAATGGAATGGAATGGATTGGAATGGAATGGAATGGAATGGAATGGAATGGAATAGAATCAACCCGAATGGAATGGAAACGAATGGAATGGAATGGAATGGAATCACGGCGAATGCAATGGAATGGAATGGAATGGAATAGATTGGAATGGAATGGAATGGAAAGGAACGGAATGGAATCAACCCGAATGGAATGGAATGGAATGGAATGGAATGGAATGGAATGGAATCAACCGGAATGGAATGGAATGGAATGGAATGGAATGGAAAGCAATCAACCCGAATGGAATAGAATGGAATGGAATGGAATGGAATGGTATGAAATCAACCCGAAAGGAATGGAATGGAATGAAATGGAATGGAATGGAATGGAATGCAATGGAATCAACTCGAATGGAATGGAATGGAATGAAATGGAATGGAATGGAGTGGAATGGAATGGAATGGAATCAACCCAAAAGGAAAAGATTGGAATGGAATGGAATGGAATGGAATGGAATGGAATCAACCCGAATGGAATGGAATGGAATGGAATGGAATGGAATCAACCGGAATGGAATGGAATGGAATGGAATGGAATGGAATGGAAAGCAATCAACCCGAATGGAATAGAATGGAATGGAATGGAATGGAATGGAATGAAATCAACCCGAAAGGAATGGAATGGAATGAAATGGAATGGAATGGAATGGAATGCAATGGAATCAACTCGAATGGAATGGAATGGAATGAAATGGAATGGAATGGAGTGGAATGGAATGGAATGGAATCAACCCAAAAGGAAAAGATTGGAATGGAATGGAATGGAATGGAATGGAATCAACCCGAATGGAATGGAATGGAATGGAATGGAATGGAATGGAATGGAATCAACCGGAATGGAATGGAGTGGAATGGAATGGAATGGAATGCAATCAACGCGAATGGAATGGAATGGAATGGAATGGAATGGAATGGAATGGAATCAACTGGAATGTAATGGAATGGAATGGATTGGAATGGAATGGAATGGAATGGAATGGAATGGAATAGAATCAACCCGAATGGAATGGAAACGAATGGAATGGAATGGAATGGAATCACGGCGAATGCAATGGAATGGAATGGAATGGAATAGATTGGAATGGAATGGAATGGAAAGGAACGGAATGGAATCAACCCGAATGGAATGGAATGGAATGGAATGGAATGGAATGGAATCCACTGGAATGGAATGGAATGAAATGGAATTGACTGGAATGGAATGGAATGTAATGGAATCAACCGGAATGGAGTTAAATGGAATGGAATGCAATGGAATGGAATAGAATCAAACAGAAGAGAATGGAATGGAGTGGAATAGAATGGAATCAACCAGAATGCAATGGAATGTAATGGAATGGAATGGAACGGAATGGATTGGAATGGAATGGAATCAACCCGAATGGAATGGAATTGAATGGATTGGAATGGAATGGAATGGTATGGAATAGAATCAACCGGAATGGAATGGAATGGAATGGAACGGAATGGATTGGAATGGAACGGAATCAACCCGAATGGAATGGAATTGAATGGATTGGAATGGAATGGAATGGAATGGAATGGAATGGAATCAACCCGAATGCAATGGAATGGAATGGAATGGCATGGAATGCAACGCAATGGAATGGAATCAACCAGAATGTAATGGAATGGAATGGAATGGAATAGAATGGAATGGAATCAACTGGAATGTAATGTAATGGAATGGAATGGAATGGAATGGAATGCAATCAACACGAATGGAATGGAATGGAATGGAATCAAACCGAATGGAATGCAATGGAATGAAATGGAATGGAATCGAATCAACTGGAATGGAATGGAATGGAATCGAATGCATCGGAATGGAATGGAATGGAACGGAAGGCAATCAACCCGAATGGAATGGAATGGAATGGAATGGAATGGAATGAAATCAACCCGAAAGGAAAGGAATGGAATGAAATGGAATGGAATGGAATGGAATGGAATGGAATGGCAGGTTATGGAATCAACCCGAGTGGTATGGAATGGAATGGAATGGAATGGAATGGAATGGAATGGAATGCAATCAACCCGAATGGAATGGAATGGAATGAAATCGAATGGAATGGAAAGGAATGGAATGGAATGGAATGGAAAGGAATCAACCCGAATGGAATGGAATGGAATGGAATGGAATGGAATGGAATGGAATGGAATCGAATGGAATGGAATGGCATAGAATGGAATCAACCCGAATGGTATGGAATGGAATGGAATGGAATGGAATGGAATCAATCGGAATGGAATGGAATGGAATGGAATGGAATGGAATGGAATCAACCCAAATGGAATGGAATGGAATGGAATGGAATGGAATGGAATAGAATGGAATGAAATGGAATAAACCCGAATGGAATGGAATGGAAAGGAATGGAAAGGAATGGCATGGAATGGAATGGAATGGAATGGAATGGAATCAACCTGAAAGAAAAAGAATGGAATGGAATGGAATGGAATGGAATGGAATGGAATCAAACCGAATGGAATGGAATGGAATGGAATGGAATGGAATCAACTGGAATGTAATGTAATGGAAAGGAATGGAATGGAATTTAATGGAACAGAATCAACCCGAATGGAATGGAATGGAATGGAATGCAATGCAATCAACACGAATGGAATGGAATGGAATGGAATAAAACCGAATGGAATGCAATGGAATGAAATGAAATGGAATGGAATCAACTGGAATGGAATGGAATGGAATCGAATGGATTGGAATGGAATGGAATGGAATGGAATGCAATCAACCCGAATGGAATGGAATGGAATGCAATGGAATGGAATGAAATCAACACGAAAGGAATGGAATGGAATGGAATGGAATGGAAAGGCAGGTTATGGAATCAACCCGAGTGGTATGGAATGGAATGGAATGGAATGGAATGGAATGGAATGGAATGCAATGGAATCAACTCGAATGGAATGGAATGGAATGAAATGGAATGGAATGGAATGGAATGGAATGGAATGGAATGGAATCAACCCAAAAGGAAAAGAATGGAATGGAATGGAATGGAATGGAATGGAATGGAATGGAATGGAATCAACCCGAATGGAATGGAATGGAATGGAATGGAATGGAATGGAATCAACCGGAATGGAATGGAGTGGAATGGAATGGAATGGAATGCAATCAACGCGAATGGAATGGAATGGAATGGAATGGAATGAAATCAACCCGAAAGGAATGGAATGGAATGAAGTGGAATGGAATGGAATGGAATGGAAAGGAATGGCAGGTTATGTAATCAACCCGAGTGGTATGGAATGGAATGGAATGGAATGGAATGCAATGGAATGAAGTCGAATGGAATGGAATGGAATAAAATGGAATGGAATGGAATGGAATAGAATGGAATGGAATGGAATGGAATCAACCCGAAAGGAAAAGAATGGAATGGAATGGAATGGAATGGAATGGAATGGAATGGAATGGAATGGAATCAACTCGAATGGAATGGAATGGAATGGAATAGAATGGAATGGAATCAACCGGAATGGAATGGAGTGGAATGGAATGGAATGGAATGCAATGAACCCGAATGGAATGGAATGGAATGGAATGGAATGAAATCAACCCGAAAGGAATGGAATGGAATGAAGTGGAATGGAATGGAATGGAATGGAATGGAATGGCAGGTTATGTAATCAACCCGAGTGGTATGGCATGGAATGGAATGGAATGGAATGGAATGCAATGGAATCAAGTCGAATGGAATGGAATGGAATGAAATGGAATGGAATGCAATGGAATGGAATAGAATCAAACAGAAGAGAATGGAATGGAGTGGAATAGAATTGAATCAACCAGAATGCAATGGAATGTAATGGAATGGAATGGAACGGAATGGATTGGAATGGAATGGAATCAACCCGAATGGAATGGAATTGAATGGATTGGAATGGAATGGAATGGTATGGAATAGAATCAACCGGAATGGAATGGAATGGAATGGAACGGAATGGATTGGAATGGAACGGAATCAACCCGAATGGAATGGAATTGAATGGATTGGAATGGAATGGAATGGAATGGAATGGAATGGAATCAACCCGAATGCAATGGAATGGAATGGAATGGCATGGAATGCAACGCAATGGAATGGAATCAACCAGAATGTAATGGAATGGAATGGAATGGAATAGAATGGAATGGAATCAACTGGAATGTAATGTAATGGAATGGAATGGAATGGAATGGAATGCAATCAACACGAATGGAGTGGAATGGAATGGAATCAAACCGAATGGAATGCAATGGAATGAAATGGAATGGAATCGAATCAACTGGAATGGAATGGAATGGAATCGAATGCATCGGAATGGAATGGAATGGAACGGAAGGCAATCAACCCGAATGGAATGGAATGGAATGGAATGGAATGGAATGAAATCAACCCGAAAGGAAAGGAATGGAATGAAATGGAATGGAATGGAATGGAATGGAATGGAATGGCAGGTTATGGAATCAACCCGAGTGGTATGGAATGGAATGGAATGGAATGGAATGGAATGGAATGGAATGGAATGCAATCAACCCGAATGGAATGGAATGGAATGAAATCGAATGGAATGGAAAGGAATGGAATGGAATGGAATGGAAAGGAATCAACCCGAATGGAATGGAATGGAATGGAATGGAATGGAATGGAATGGAATGGAATGGAATGGAATGGCATAGAATGGAATCAACCCGAATGGTATGGAATGGAATGGAATGGAATGGAATGGAATCAATCGGAATGGAATGGAATGGAATGGAATGGAATGGAATGGAATCAACCCAAATGGAATGGAATGGAATGGAATGGAATGGAATGGAATAGAATGGAATGAAATGGAATAAACCCGAATGGAATGGAATGGAAAGGAATGGAAAGGAATGGCATGGAATGGAATGGAATGGAATGGAATGGAATCAACCTGAAAGAAAAAGAATGGAATGGAATGGAATGGAATGGAATGGAATGGAATCAACCCGAATGGAATGGAATGGAATGGAATCAACACGAATGGAATGGAATGGAATGCAATGGAATGGAATGGAATCAACCCAAATGGAATGGAATGGAATGGAATGGAATAGAATGGAATAGAATGGAATGGAATGGAATAAACCCGAATGGAATGGAATGGAAAGAAATGGAAAGGAATGGCATGGAATGGAATGGAATGGAATGGAATGGAATCAACCTGAAAGAAAAAGAATGGAATGGAATGGAATGGAATGGAATGGAATGGAATCAAACAGAATGTAATGGAATGGAATGGAATGGAATGGAATCAACTGGAATGTAATGTAATGGAATGGAATGGAATGGAATTTAATGGAACAGAATCAACCCGAATGGAATGGAATGGAATGGAATGCAATGCAATCAACACGAATGGAATGGAATGGAATGGAATAAAACCGAATGGAATGCAATGGAATGAAATGGAATGGAATGGAATCAACTGGAATGGAATGGAATGGAATCGAATGGATTGGAATGGAATGGAATGGAATGGAATGCAATCAACCCGAATGGAATGGAATGGAATGGAATGCAATGGAATGGAATGAAATCAACACGAAAGGAATGGAATGGAATGGAATGGAATGGAATGGAATGGAATGGCAGGTTATGGAATCAACCCGAGTGGTATGGAATGGAATGGAATGGAATGGAATGGAATGGAATGGAATGGAATGCAATGGAATCAACTCGAATGGAATGGAATGGAATGAAATGGAATGGAATGGAATGGAATGGAATGGAATGGAATGGAATGGAATGGAATGGAATGGAATCAACCCAAAAGGAAAAGAATGGAATGGAATGGAATCGAATGGAATGGAATCAACCCGAATGGAATGGAATGGAATGGAGTGGAATGGAATGGAATGGAATCAACCAGAATGGAATGGAGTGGAATGGAATGGAATGTAATGCAATCAACCCGAATGGAATAGAATGGAATGGAATGGAATGGAATGGAATGAAATCAACCCGAAAGGAATGGAATGGAATGAAATGGAATGGAATGGAATGGAATGCAATGGAATCAACTCGAATGGAATGGAATGGAATGAAATGGAATGGAATGGAGTGGAATGGAATGGAATGGAATCAACCCAAAAGGAAAAGATTGGAATGGAATGGAATGGAATGGAATGGAATCAACCCGAATGGAATGGAATGGAATGGAATGGAATGGAATGGAATGGAATGGAATCAACCGGAATGGAATGGAGTGGAATGGAATGGAATGGAATGCAATCAACGCGAATGGAATGGAATGGAATGGAATCAACTGGAATGTAATGGAATGGAATGGATTGGAATGGAATGGAATGGAATGGAATGGAATGGAATAGAATCAACCCGAATGGAATGGAAACGAATGGAATGGAATGGAATGGAATCACGGCCAATGCAATGGAATGGAATGGAATGGAATAGATTGGAATGGAATGGAATGGAAAGGAACGGAATGGAATCAACCCGAATGGAATGGAATGGAATGGAATGGAATGGAATGGAATGGAATCAACCGGAATGGAATGGAATGGAATGGAATGGAATGGAATGGAATGGAATGGAAAGCAATCAACCCGAATGGAATAGAATGGAATGGAATGGAATGGAATGGAATGGAATGAAATCAACCCGAAAGGAATGGAATGGAATGAAATGGAATGGAATGGAATGGAATGCAATGGAATCAACTCGAATGGAATGGAATGGAATGAAATGGAATGGAATGGAGTGGAATGGAATGGAATGGAATCAACCCAAAAGGAAAAGATTGGAATGGAATGGAATGGAATGGAATGGAATGGAATCAACCCGAATGGAATGGAATGGAATGGAATGGAATGGAATCAACCGGAATGGAATGGAATGGAATGGAATGGAATGGAATGGAAAGCAATCAACCCGAATGGAATAGAATGGAATGGAATGGAATGGAATGGAATGAAATCAACCCGAAAGGAATGGAATGGAATGAAATGGAATGGAATGGAATGGAATGCAATGGAATCAACTCGAATGGAATGGAATGGAATGAAATGGAATGGAATGGAGTGGAATGGAATGGAATGGAATCAACCCAAAAGGAAAAGATTGGAATGGAATGGAATGGAATGGAATGGAATCAACCCGAATGGAATGGAATGGAATGGAATGGAATGGAATGGAATGGAATCAACCGGAATGGAATGGAGTGGAATGGAATGGAATGGAATGCAATCAACGCGAATGGAATGGAATGGAATGGAATGGAATGGAATGGAATGGAATCAACTGGAATGTAATGGAATGGAATGGAATGGAATGGAATGGAATGGAATGGAATGGAATGGAATAGAATCAACCCGAATGGAATGGAAACGAATGGAATGGAATGGAATGGAATCACGGCGAATGCAATGGAATGGAATGGAATGGAATAGATTGGAATGGAATGGAATGGAAAGGAACGGAATGGAATCAACCCGAATGGAATGGAATGGAATGGAATGGAATGGAATCGAATCCACTGGAATGGAATGGAATGAAATGGAATTGACTGGAATGGAATGGAATGTAATGGAATCAACCGGAATGGAGTTAAATGGAATGGAATGCAATGGAATGGAATAGAATCAAACAGAAGAGAATGGAATGGAGTGGAATAGAATGGAATCAACCAGAATGCAATGGAATGTAATGGAATGGAATGGAACGGAATGGATTGGAATGGAATGGAATCAACCCGAATGGAATGGAATTGAATGGATTGGAATGGAATGGAATGGTATGGAATAGAATCAACCGGAATGGAATGGAATGGAATGGAACGGAATGGATTGGAATGGAACGGAATCAACCCGAATGGAATGGAATTGAATGGATTGGAATGGAATGGAATGGAATGGAATGGAATGGAATCAACCCGAATGCAATGGAATGGAATGGAATGGAATGGAATGCAACGCAATGGAATGGAATCAACCAGAATGTAATGGAATGGAATGGAATGGAATGGCAGGTTATGGAATCAACCCGAGTGGTATGGAATGGAATGGAATGGAATGGAATGGAATGCAATCAACCCGAATGGAATGGAATGGAATGAAATCGAATGGAATGGAATGGAATGGAATGGAATGGAATGGCATAGAATGGAATCAACCCGAATGGTATGGAATGGAATGGAATGGAATGGAATGGAATCAATCGGAATGGAATGGAATGGAATGGAATGGAATGGAATCAACCCGAATGGAATGGAATGGAATGGAATCAACACGAATGGAATGGAATGGAATGCAATGGAATGGAATGGAATCAACCCAAATGGAATGGAATGGAATGGAATGGAATAGAATGGAATAGAATGGAATGGAATGGAATAAACCCGAATGGAATGGAATGGAAAGAAATGGAAAGGAATGGCATGGAATGGAATGGAATGGAATGGAATGGAATCAACCTGAAAGAAAAAGAATGGAATGGAATGGAATGGAATGGAATGGAATGGAATCAAACCGAATGTAATGGAATGGAATGGAATGGAATGGAATCAACTGGAATGTAATGTAATGGAATTGAATGGAATGGAATTTAATGGAACAGAATCAACCCGAATGGAATGGAATGGAATGGAATGCAATGCAATCAACACGAATGGAATGGAATGGAATGGAATAAAACCGAATGGAATGCAATGGAATGAAATGGAATGGAATGGAATCAACTGGAATGGAATGGAATGGAATCGAATGGATTGGAATGGAATGGAATGGAATGGAATGCAATCAACCCGAATGGAATGGAATGGAATGGAATGCAATGGAATGGAATGAAATCAACACGAAAGGAATGGAATGGAATGGAATGGAATGGAATGGAATGGCAGGTTATGGAATCAACCCTAGTGGTATGGAATGGAATGGAATGGAATGGAATGGAATGGAATGGAATGCAATGGAATCAACTCGAATGGAATGGAATGGAATGAAATGGAATGGAATGGAATGGAATGGAATGGAATGGAATGGAATGGAATCAACCTAAAGGAAAAGAATGGAATGGAATGGAATCGAATGGAATGGAATCAACCCGAATGGAATGGAATGGAATGGAGTGGAATGGAATGGAATGGAATCAACCGGAATGGAATGGAGTGGAATGGAATGGAATGTAATGCAATCAACCCGAATGGAATAGAATGGAATGGAATGGAATGGAATGGAATGAAATCAACCCGAAAGGAATGGAATGGAATGAAATGGAATGGAATGGAATGGAATGCAATGGAATCAACTCGAATGGAATGGAATGGAATGAAATGGAATGGAATGGAGTGGAATGGAATGGAATGGAATCAACCCAAAAGGAAAAGATTGGAATGGAATGGAATGGAATGGAATGGAATCAACCCGAATGGAATGGAATGGAATGGAATGGAATGGAATGGAATGGAATCAACCGGAATGGAATGGAGTGGAATGGAATGGAATGGAATGCAATCAACGCGAATGGAATGGAATGGAATGGAATCAACTGGAATGTAATGGAATGGAATGGATTGGAATGGAATGGAATGGAATGGAATGGAATGGAATAGAATCAACCCGAATGGAATGGAAACGAATGGAATGGAATGGAATGGAATCACGGCGAATGCAATGGAATGGAATGGAATGGAATAGATTGGAATGGAATGGAATGGAAAGGAACGGAATGGAATCAACCCGAATGGAATGGAATGGAATGGAATGGAATGGAATGGAATGGAATCAACCGGAATGGAATGGAATGGAATGGAATGGAATGGAAAGCAATCAACCCGAATGGAATAGAATGGAATGGAATGGAATGGAATGGTATGAAATCAACCCGAAAGGAATGGAATGGAATGAAATGGAATGGAATGGAATGGAATGCAATGGAATCAACTCGAATGGAATGGAATGGAATGAAATGGAATGGAATGGAGTGGAATGGAATGGAATGGAATCAACCCAAAAGGAAAAGATTGGAATGGAATGGAATGGAATGGAATGGAATGGAATCAACCCGAATGGAATGGAATGGAATGGAATGGAATGGAATCAACCGGAATGGAATGGAATGGAATGGAATGGAATGGAATGGAAAGCAATCAACCCGAATGGAATAGAATGGAATGGAATGGAATGGAATGGAATGAAATCAACCCGAAAGGAATGGAATGGAATGAAATGGAATGGAATGGAATGGAATGCAATGGAATCAACTCGAATGGAATGGAATGGAATGAAATGGAATGGAATGGAGTGGAATGGAATGGAATGGAATCAACCCAAAAGGAAAAGATTGGAATGGAATGGAATGGAATGGAATGGAATCAACCCGAATGGAATGGAATGGAATGGAATGGAATGGAATGGAATGGAATCAACCGGAATGGAATGGAGTGGAATGGAATGGAATGGAATGCAATCAACGCGAATGGAATGGAATGGAATGGAATGGAATGGAATGGAATGGAATCAACTGGAATGTAATGGAATGGAATGGATTGGAATGGAATGGAATGGAATGGAATGGAATGGAATAGAATCAACCCGAATGGAATGGAAACGAATGGAATGGAATGGAATGGAATCACGGCGAATGCAATGGAATGGAATGGAATGGAATAGATTGGAATGGAATGGAATGGAAAGGAACGGAATGGAATCAACCCGAATGGAATGGAATGGAATGGAATGGAATGGAATGGAATCCACTGGAATGGAATGGAATGAAATGGAATTGACTGGAATGGAATGGAATGTAATGGAATCAACCGGAATGGAGTTAAATGGAATGGAATGCAATGGAATGGAATAGAATCAAACAGAAGAGAATGGAATGGAGTGGAATAGAATGGAATCAACCAGAATGCAATGGAATGTAATGGAATGGAATGGAACGGAATGGATTGGAATGGAATGGAATCAACCCGAATGGAATGGAATTGAATGGATTGGAATGGAATGGAATGGTATGGAATAGAATCAACCGGAATGGAATGGAATGGAATGGAACGGAATGGATTGGAATGGAACGGAATCAACCCGAATGGAATGGAATTGAATGGATTGGAATGGAATGGAATGGAATGGAATGGAATGGAATCAACCCGAATGCAATGGAATGGAATGGAATGGCATGGAATGCAACGCAATGGAATGGAATCAACCAGAATGTAATGGAATGGAATGGAATGGAATAGAATGGAATGGAATCAACTGGAATGTAATGTAATGGAATGGAATGGAATGGAATGGAATGCAATCAACACGAATGGAATGGAATGGAATGGAATCAAACCGAATGGAATGCAATGGAATGAAATGGAATGGAATCGAATCAACTGGAATGGAATGGAATGGAATCGAATGCATCGGAATGGAATGGAATGGAACGGAAGGCAATCAACCCGAATGGAATGGAATGGAATGGAATGGAATGGAATGAAATCAACCCGAAAGGAAAGGAATGGAATGAAATGGAATGGAATGGAATGGAATGGAATGGAATGGCAGGTTATGGAATCAACCCGAGTGGTATGGAATGGAATGGAATGGAATGGAATGGAATGGAATGGAATGCAATCAACCCGAATGGAATGGAATGGAATGAAATCGAATGGAATGGAAAGGAATGGAATGGAATGGAATGGAAAGGAATCAACCCGAATGGAATGGAATGGAATGGAATGGAATGGAATGGAATGGAATCGAATGGAATGGAATGGCATAGAATGGAATCAACCCGAATGGTATGGAATGGAATGGAATGGAATGGAATGGAATCAATCGGAATGGAATGGAATGGAATGGAATGGAATGGAATGGAATCAACCCAAATGGAATGGAATGGAATGGAATGGAATGGAATGGAATAGAATGGAATGAAATGGAATAAACCCGAATGGAATGGAATGGAAAGGAATGGAAAGGAATGGCATGGAATGGAATGGAATGGAATGGAATGGAATCAACCTGAAAGAAAAAGAATGGAATGGAATGGAATGGAATGGAATGGAATGGAATCAAACCGAATGGAATGGAATGGAATGGAATGGAATGGAATCAACTGGAATGTAATGTAATGGAAAGGAATGGAATGGAATTTAATGGAACAGAATCAACCCGAATGGAATGGAATGGAATGGAATGCAATGCAATCAACACGAATGGAATGGAATGGAATGGAATAAAACCGAATGGAATGCAATGGAATGAAATGAAATGGAATGGAATCAACTGGAATGGAATGGAATGGAATCGAATGGATTGGAATGGAATGGAATGGAATGGAATGCAATCAACCCGAATGGAATGGAATGGAATGCAATGGAATGGAATGAAATCAACACGAAAGGAATGGAATGGAATGGAATGGAATGGAAAGGCAGGTTATGGAATCAACCCGAGTGGTATGGAATGGAATGGAATGGAATGGAATGGAATGGAATGGAATGCAATGGAATCAACTCGAATGGAATGGAATGGAATGAAATGGAATGGAATGGAATGGAATGGAATGGAATGGAATGGAATCAACCCAAAAGGAAAAGAATGGAATGGAATGGAATGGAATGGAATGGAATGGAATGGAATCAACCCGAATGGAATGGAATGGAATGGAATGGAATGGAATGGAATCAACCGGAATGGAATGGAGTGGAATGGAATGGAATGGAATGCAATCAACGCGAATGGAATGGAATGGAATGGAATGGAATGAAATCAACCCGAAAGGAATGGAATGGAATGAAGTGGAATGGAATGGAATGGAATGGAAAGGAATGGCAGGTTATGTAATCAACCCGAGTGGTATGGAATGGAATGGAATGGAATGGAATGCAATGGAATGAAGTCGAATGGAATGGAATGGAATAAAATGGAATGGAATGGAATGGAATAGAATGGAATGGAATGGAATGGAATCAACCCGAAAGGAAAAGAATGGAATGGAATGGAATGGAATGGAATGGAATGGAATGGAATGGAATGGAATCAACTCGAATGGAATGGAATGGAATGGAATAGAATGGAATGGAATCAACCGGAATGGAATGGAGTGGAATGGAATGGAATGGAATGCAATGAACCCGAATGGAATGGAATGGAATGGAATGGAATGAAATCAACCCGAAAGGAATGGAATGGAATGAAGTGGAATGGAATGGAATGGAATGGAATGGAATGGCAGGTTATGTAATCAACCCGAGTGGTATGGCATGGAATGGAATGGAATGGAATGGAATGCAATGGAATCAAGTCGAATGGAATGGAATGGAATGAAATGGAATGGAATGCAATGGAATGGAATAGAATCAAACAGAAGAGAATGGAATGGAGTGGAATAGAATGGAATCAACCAGAATGCAATGGAATGTAATGGAATGGAATGGAACGGAATGGATTGGAATGGAATGGAATCAACCCGAATGGAATGGAATTGAATGGATTGGAATGGAATGGAATGGTATGGAATAGAATCAACCGGAATGGAATGGAATGGAATGGAACGGAATGGATTGGAATGGAACGGAATCAACCCGAATGGAATGGAATTGAATGGATTGGAATGGAATGGAATGGAATGGAATGGAATGGAATCAACCCGAATGCAATGGAATGGAATGGAATGGCATGGAATGCAACGCAATGGAATGGAATCAACCAGAATGTAATGGAATGGAATGGAATGGAATAGAATGGAATGGAATCAACTGGAATGTAATGTAATGGAATGGAATGGAATGGAATGGAATGCAATCAACACGAATGGAATGGAATGGAATGGAATCAAACCGAATGGAATGCAATGGAATGAAATGGAATGGAATCGAATCAACTGGAATGGAATGGAATGGAATCGAATGCATCGGAATGGAATGGAATGGAACGGAAGGCAATCAACCCGAATGGAATGGAATGGAATGGAATGGAATGGAATGAAATCAACCCGAAAGGAAAGGAATGGAATGAAATGGAATGGAATGGAATGGAATGGAATGGAATGGCAGGTTATGGAATCAACCCGAGTGGTATGGAATGGAATGGAATGGAATGGAATGGAATGCAATCAACCCGAATGGAATGGAATGGAATGAAATCGAATGGAATGGAAAGGAATGGAATGGAATGGAATGGAAAGGAATCAACCCGAATGGAATGGAATGGAATGGAATGGAATGGAATGGAATGGAATGGAATGGAATGGAATGGCATAGAATGGAATCAACCCGAATGGTATGGAATGGAATGGAATGGAATGGAATGGAATCAATCGGAATGGAATGGAATGGAATGGAATGGAATGGAATGGAATCAACCCAAATGGAATGGAATGGAATGGAATGGAATGGAATGGAATAGAATGGAATGAAATGGAATAAACCCGAATGGAATGGAATGGAAAGGAATGGAAAGGAATGGCATGGAATGGAATGGAATGGAATGGAATGGAATCAACCTGAAAGAAAAAGAATGGAATGGAATGGAATGGAATGGAATGGAATGGAATCAAACCGAATGGAATGGAATGGAATGGAATGGAATGGAATCAACTGGAATGTAATGTAATGGAAAGGAATGGAATGGAATTTAATGGAACAGAATCAACCCGAATGGAATGGAATGGAATGGAATGCAATGCAATCAACACGAATGGAATGGAATGGAATGGAATAAAACCGAATGGAATGCAATGGAATGAAATGAAATGGAATGGAATCAACTGGAATGGAATGGAATGGAATCGAATGGATTGGAATGGAATGGAATGGAATGGAATGCAATCAACCCGAATGGAATGGAATGGAATGCAATGGAATGGAATGAAATCAACACGAAAGGAATGGAATGGAATGGAATGGAATGGAAAGGCAGGTTATGGAATCAACCCGAGTGGTATGGAATGGAATGGAATGGAATGGAATGGAATGGAATGGAATGCAATGGAATCAACTCGAATGGAATGGAATGGAATGAAATGGAATGGAATGGAATGGAATGGAATGGAATGGAATGGAATCAACCCAAAAGGAAAAGAATGGAATGGAATGGAATGGAATGGAATGGAATGGAATGGAATCAACCCGAATGGAATGGAATGGAATGGAATGGAATGGAATGGAATCAACCGGAATGGAATGGAGTGGAATGGAATGGAATGGAATGCAATCAACGCGAATGGAATGGAATGGAATGGAATGGAATGAAATCAACCCGAAAGGAATGGAATGGAATGAAGTGGAATGGAATGGAATGGAATGGAAAGGAATGGCAGGTTATGTAATCAACCCGAGTGGTATGGAATGGAATGGAATGGAATGGAATGCAATGGAATGAAGTCGAATGGAATGGAATGGAATAAAATGGAATGGAATGGAATGGAATAGAATGGAATGGAATGGAATGGAATCAACCCGAAAGGAAAAGAATGGAATGGAATGGAATGGAATGGAATGGAATGGAATGGAATGGAATCAACTCGAATGGAATGGAATGGAATGGAATAGAATGGAATGGAATCAACCGGAATGGAATGGAGTGGAATGGAATGGAATGGAATGCAATGAACCCGAATGGAATGGAATGGAATGGAATGGAATGAAATCAACCCGAAAGGAATGGAATGGAATGAAGTGGAATGGAATGGAATGGAATGGAATGGAATGGCAGGTTATGTAATCAACCCGAGTGGTATGGCATGGAATGGAATGGAATGGAATGGAATGCAATGGAATCAAGTCGAATGGAATGGAATGGAATGAAATGGAATGGAATGGAATGGAATGGAATGGAATGGAATGGAATGGAATGGAATGGAATGGAATAAACCCGAAAGGAAAAGAATGGAATGGAATGGAATGGAATGGAATCAACCCGAATGGAATGGAATGGAATGGAATGGAATGGAATGGAATGGAATGGAATCAACCGGAATGGAATGGAATGGAATGGAATGGAATGGAAAGCAATCAACCCGAATGGAATGGAATGGAATTTAATGGAATGGAATGGAATGAAATCAACCCGAAAGGAATGGAATGGAATGAAATGGAATGGAATGGAATGGAATGGAATGACAGGTTATGTAATCAACCCGAGTGGTATGGAATGGAATGGAATGGAATGGAATGGAATGCAATGGAATCAAGTCGAATGGAATGGAATGGAATGAAATGGAATGGAATGGAATGGAACGGAATGAAATCAACACGAATGCAATGGAATGGAATGGAATGGAACGGAAAGGAATGGAATGGAATGGAATCAACCCGAATGGAATGGAATGGAATGGAATGGAATGGAATGGAATGGAATGGAATGGAATGGAATCAACTGGAATGTAATGTAATGGAATGGAATGGAATGGAATGGAACGGAATCAACCGGAATGGAATGGAATGGAATGGAATGGAATGGAATTCAATCAACAAGAATGGAATGGAATGGAATGGAATCAACACGAATAGAATGCAATGGAATGAAATGGAATGGAATGGAATCAACTGAAATGGAATGGAATGGAATCGAATGGACTTGAATGGAATGGAATGAAATGCAATCCACCCGAATGGAATGGAATGGAATGGAATGGAATGGAATCAATAGGAATGCAATGGAATGGAATGGAATGGAATGGAATGGAATCAACCCGAATGAAATGGAATGGAATGGATTGGAATGGAATGGAATGGAATCAACACGGATGGAATGGAATGGAATGGAATGGAATGGATTGGAATGGAATGGCATCAAGGCGAATGCAATGGAATGGAATGGAATGGAATGGATTGGAATTGAATGGAATGGAAAGGAATGGAATGGAATCAACCCGAGTGGAATGGAATGGAATGGAATGGAATGGAATGGAATCAACCCGAATGGAATGGAATGGAATGGAATGGAATGGAATGGAATCCAATGGAATGGAATGGAATGAAATGAAATGGAATTGATTGGAATGCAATGGAATGTAATGTAATCAACTGGAAAGGAAAGGAATTGAATGGAACGGAATGGAATCAACTGGAATGGAATGAAATGGAACGGAATGGAATCAACCGGAATGGAGTTAAATGAAATGGAATGCAATGGAATGGAATAGAATCAAACAGAACAGAATGGAATGGAGTGGAATAGAATGGAATCAACCAGAATGCAATGGAATGTAATGGAATGGAATCGAACGGAATGGATTGGAAAGGAACGGAATCAACTGAAATGTAGTGGAATTGAATGGATTGGAATGGAATGGAATGGTATGGAATAGAATCAACCCGAATGCAATGGAATGGAATGGAATGGAATGGAATGGAATGGAATGGAATGGAATGGAATAAACCCGAATGGAATGGAATGGAATGGAATGGAATGAAATCAACCCGAAAGGAAAGGAATGGAATGAAATGGAATGGAATGGAATGGAATGGAATGGAATGGCAGGTTATGGAATCAACCCGAGTGGTATGGAATGGAATGGAATGGAATGGAATGGAATGCAATCAACCCGAATGGAATGGAATGGAATGAAATCGAATGGAATGGAATGGAATGGAATGAAATGGAATGGCATAGAATGGAATCAACCCGAATGGTATGGAATGGAATGGAATGGAATGGAATGGAATCAATCGGAATGGAATGGAGTGGAATGGAATGGAATGGAATCAACCCGAATGGAATGGAATGGAATGGAATCAACACGAATGGAATGGAATGGAATGCAATGGAATGGAATGGAATCAACACAAATGGAATGGAATGGAATGGAATAGAATAGAATGGAATAGAATGGAATGGAATGGAATAAACCCGAATGGAATGGAATGGAAAGAAATGGAAAGGAATGGCATGGAATGGAATGGAATGGAATGGAATGGAATCAACCTGAAAGAAAAAGAATGGAATGGAATGGAATGGAATGGAATGGAATGGAATCAAACCGAATGTAATGGAATGGAATGGAATGGAATGGAATCAACTGGAATGTAATGTAATGGAGTGGAATGGAATGGAATTTAATGGAACAGAATCAACCCGAATGGAATGGAATGGAATGGAATGCAATGCAATCAACACGAATGGAATGGAATGGAATGGAATAAAACCGAATGGAATGCAATGGAATGAAATGGAATGGAATGGAATCAACTGGAATGGAATGGAATGGAATCGAATGGATTGGAATGGAATGGAATGGAATGGAATGCAATCAACCCGAATGGAATGGAATGGAATGGAATGCAATGGAATGGAATGAAATCAACACGAAAGGAATGGAATCAATGGAATGGAATGGAATGGAATGGAATGGCAGGTTATGGAATCAACCCGAGTGGTATGGAATGGAATGGAATGGAATGGAATGGAATGGAATTGAATGGAATGCAATGGAATCAACTCGAATGGAATGGAATGGAATGAAATGGAATGGAATGGAATGGAATGGAATGGAATGGAATGGAATGGAATGGAATGGAATCAACCCAAAAGGAAAAGAATGGAATGGAATGGAATCGAATGGAATGGAATCAACCCGAATGGAATGGAATGGAATGGAGTGGAATGGAATGGAATGGAATCAACCGGAATGGAATGGAGTGGAATGGAATGGAATGTAATGCAATCAACCCGAATGGAATAGAATGGAATGGAATGGAATGGAATGGAATGAAATCAACCCGAAAGGAATGGAATGGAATGAAATGGAATGGAATGGAATGGAATGCAATGGAATCAACTCGAATGGAATGGAATGGAATGAAATGGAATGGAATGGAGTGGAATGGAATGGAATGGAATCAACCCAAAAGGAAAAGATTGGAATGGAATGGAATGGAATGGAATGGAATCAACCCGAATGGAATGGAATGGAATGGAATGGAATGGAATGGAATCAACCGGAATGGAATGGAGTGGAATGGAATGGAATGGAATGCAATCAACGCGAATGGAATGGAATGGAATGGAATCAACTGGAATGTAATGGAATGGAATGGATTGGAATGGAATGGAATGGAATGGAATGGAATGGAATAGAATCAACCCGAATGGAATGGAAACGAATGGAATGGAATGGAATGGAATCACGGCGAATGCAATGGAATGGAATGGAATGGAATAGATTGGAATGGAATGGAATGGAAAGGAACGGAATGGAATCAACCCGAATGGAACGGAATGGAATGGAATGGAATGGAATGGAATGGAATCAACCGGAATGGAATGGAATGGAATGGAATGGAATGGAAAGCAATCAACCCGAATGGAATAGAATGGAATGGAATGGAATGGAATGGAATGAAATCAACCCGAAAGGAATGGAATGGAATGAAATGGAATGGAATGGAATGGAATGCAATGGAATCAACTCGAATGGAATGGAATGGAATGAAATGGAATGGAATGGAGTGGAATGGAATGGAATGGAATCAACCCAAAAGGAAAAGATTGGAATGGAATGGAATGGAATGGAATGGAATGGAATGGAATCAACCCGAATGGAATGGAATGGAATGGAATGGAATGGAATGGAATCAACCGGAATGGAATGGAATGGAATGGAATGGAATGGAATGGAAAGCAATCAACCCGAATGGAATAGAATGGAATGGAATGGAATGGAATGGAATGGAATGAAATCAACCCGAAAGGAATGGAATGGAATGAAATGGAATGGAATGGAATGGAATGCAATGGAATCAACTCGAATGGAATGGAATGGAATGAAATGGAATGGAATGGAGTGGAATGGAATGGAATGGAATCAACCCAAAAGGAAAAGATTGGAATGGAATGGAATGGAATGGAATGGAATCAACCCGAATGGAATGGAATGGAATGGAATGGAATGGAATGGAATGGAATCAACCAGAATGGAATGGAGTGGAATGGAATGGAATGGAATGCAATCAACGCGAATGGAATGGAATGGAATGGAATGGAATGGAATGGAATGGAATCAACTGGAATGTAATGGAATGGAATGGATTGGAATGGAATGGAATGGAATGGAATGGAATGGAATAGAATCAACCCGAATGGAATGGAAACGAATGGAATGGAATGGAATGGAATCACGGCGAATGCAATGGAATGGAATGGAATGGAATAGATTGGAATGGAATGGAATGGAAAGGAACGGAATGGAATCAACCCGAATGGAATGGAATGGAATGGAATGGAATCCACTGGAATGGAATGGAATGAAATGGAATTGATTGGAATGGAATGGAATGTAATGGAATCAACCGGAATGGAGTTAAATGGAATGGAATGCAATGGAATGGAATAGAATCAAACAGAAGAGAATGGAATGGAGTGGAATAGAATGGAATCAACCAGAATGCAATGGAATGTAATGGAATGGAATGGAACGGAATGGATTGGAATGGAATGGAATCAACCCGAATGGAATGGAATTGAATGGATTGGAATGGAATGGAATGGTATGGAATAGAATCAACCGGAATGGAATGGAATGGAATGGAACGGAATGGATTGGAATGGAACGGAATCAACCCGAATGGAATGGAATTGAATGGATTGGAATGGAATGGAATGGAATGGAATGGAATGGAATCAACCCGAATGCAATGGAATGGAATGGAATGGAATGGAATGCAACGCAATGGAATGGAATCAACCAGAATGTAATGGAATGGAATGGAATGGAATAGAATGGAATGGAATCAACTGGAATGTAATGTAATGGAATGGAATGGAATGGAATGGAATGCAATCAACACGAATGGAATGGAATGGAATGGAATCAAACCGAATGGAATGCAATGGAATGAAATGGAATGGAATCGAATCAACTGGAATGGAATGGAATGGAATCGAATGCATCGGAATGGAATGGAATGGAACGGAAGGCAATCAACCCGAATGGAATGGAATGGAATGGAATGGAATGGAATGGAATGAAATCAACCCGAAAGGAAAGGAATGGAATGAAATGGAATGGAATGGAATGGAATGGAATGGAATGGCAGGTTATGGAATCAACCCGAGTGGTATGGAATGGAATGGAATGGAATGGAATGGAATGGAATGCAATCAACCCGAATGGAATGGAATGGAATGAAATCGAATGGAATGGAAAGGAATGGAATGGAATGGAATGGAAAGGAATCAACCCGAATGGAATGGAATGGAATGGAATGGAATGGAATGGAATGGAATGGAATGGAATGGCATAGAATGGAATCAACCCGAATGGTATGGAATGGAATGGAATGGAATGGAATGGAATCAATCGGAATGGAATGGAATGGAATGGAATGGAATGGAATCAACCCGAATGGAATGGAATGGAATGGAATCAACACGAATGGAATGGAATGGAATGGAATGGAATGGAATGGAATCAACGCAAATGGAATGGAATGGAATGGAATGGAATGGAATGGAATAGAATGGAATGAAATGGAATAAACCCGAATGGAATGGAATGGAAAGGAATGGAAAGGAATGGCATGGAATGGAATGGAATGGAATGGAATGGAATCAACCTGAAAGAAAAAGAATGGAATGGAATGGAATGGAATGGAATGGAATGGAATCAAACCGAATGGAATGGAATGGAATGGAATGGAATGGAATGGAATCAACTGGAATGTAATGTAATGGAAAGGAATGGAATGGAATTTAATGGAACAGAATCAACCCGAATGGAATGGAATGGAATGGAATGCAATGCAATCAACACGAATGGAATGGAATGGAATGGAATAAAACCGAATGGAATGCAATGGAATGAAATGGAATGGAATGGAATCAACTGGAATGGAATGGAATGGAATCGAATGGATTGGAATGGAATGGAATGGAATGGAATGCAATCAACCCGAATGTAATGGAATGGAATGGAATGCAATGGAATGGAATGAAATCAACACGAAAGGAATGGAATGGAATGGAATGGAATGGAATGGCAGGTTATGGAATCAACCCGAGTGGTATGGAATGGAATGGAATGGAATGGAATGGAATGGAATGGAATGCAATGGAATCAACTCGAATGGAATGGAATGGAATGAAATGGAATGGAATGGAATGGAATGGAATGGAATGGAATGGAATCAACCCAAAAGGAAAAGAATGGAATGGAATGGAATGGAATGGAATGGAATCAACCCGAATGGAATGGAATGGAATGGAATGGAATGGAATGAAATCAACCCGAAAGGAATGGAATGGAATGAAGTGGAATGGAATGGAATGGAATGGAAAGGAATGGCAGGTTATGTAATCAACCCGAGTGGTATGGAATGGAATGGAATGGAATGGAATGCAATGGAATGAAGTCGAATGGAATGGAATGGAATAAAATGGAATGGAATGGAATGGAATGGAATGGAATGGAATGGAATGGAATGGAATCAACCCGAAAGGAAAAGAATGGAATGGAATGGAATGGAATGGAATGGAATCAACCCGAATGGAATGGAATGGAACGGAATGGAATGGAATGGAATCAACCGGAATGGAATGGAATGGAATGGAATGGAATGGAAAGCAATCAACCCGAATGGAATGGAATGGAATGGAATGCAATGGAATGGAATGAAATCAACCCGAAAGGAATGGAATGGAATGAAATGGAATGGAGTGGAATGGAATGCAATGGCAGGTTATGTAATCAACCCGAGAGGTATGGAATGGAATGGAATGGAATGAAATGGAATGCAATGGAATCAAGTCGAATGGAATGGAATGGAATGAAATGGAATGGAATGGAATGGAATGGAATGGAATCAACCCGAATGGAATGGAATGGAATGGAATGGAATGGAATGGAATGGAATGGAATCAACTGGAATGTAATGTAATGGAATGGAATGGAATGGAATGGAACGGAATCAACCGGAATGGAATGGAATGGAATGGAATGGAATGGAATTCAATCTACAGGAATGGAATGGAATGGAATGGAATCAACACGAATGGAATGCAATGGAATGAAATGGAATGGAATGGAATCAACTGAAATAGAATGGAATGGAATCGAATGGACATGAATGGAATGGAATGGAATGCAATCAACCCGAAAGGAATGGAATGGAATGGAATGGAATGGAATGGAATCAACCCCAATGGAATGGAATGGAATGAAATGGAATGGAATGGAATGGAATGGAATGGAATGAAATGGAATGGAATGGAATGGAATGGCAGGTTATGGAATCAACCCGAGTGGTATGGAATGGAATGGAATGGAATGGAATGGAATGGAATGGAATCAACCCGAATGGAATGGAATGGAATGAAATGGAATGGAAGAGAATGGAATGGAATGGAAAGGAATCAACCCGAATGGAATGGAATGGAATGGAATGGCATAGAATGGAACCAACCCGAATGGTATGGAATGGAATGGAATGGAATGGAATCAATCGGAATGGAATAGAATGGAATGGAATGGAATGGAATGGAATGAACCCGAATGAAATGGAATGGAATGGATTGGAATGGAATGGAATGGAATGGAATGGAATAGAATCAACCCGAATGGAATGGAAACGAATGGAATGGAATGGAATCGAATCACGGCGGATGCAATGGAATGGAATGGAATGGAATAGATTGGAATGGAATGGAATGGAAAGGAACGGAATGGAATCAACCCGAATGGAATGGAATGGAATGGAATGGAATCCACTGGAATGGAATGGAATGAAATAGAATTGATTGGAATGGAATGGAATGTAATGGAATCAACCGGAATGGAATGGAATGGAATCAACTGGAATGGAATGGAATGGAATGGAATGGACTGCAATGGAATCAACCCGAATGGAATGGAATGGAATGAAATGGAATGGAATGGAATCAACCGGAATGGAGTTAAATGGAATGGAATGCAATGGAATGGAATAGAATCAAACAGAACAGAATGGAATGGAGTGGAATAGAATGGAATCAACCAGAATGCAATGGAATGTAATGGAATGGAGTGGAACGGAATGGATTGGATTGGAATGGAATCAACCCGAATGGAATGGAATTGAATGGATTGGAATGGAATGGAATGGTATGGAATAGAATCAACCGGAATGGAATGGAATGGAATGGAATGGAATGGAATGGAATCAAGCCGAATGCAATGGAATGGAATGGAATGGAATGGGATGCAACGCAATGGAATGGAATGGAATGGAATCAACCAGAATGAAATGGAATTGAAAGGAATGGAATGGAATGGAATCAACTGGAATGTAATGTAATGGAATGGAATGGAATGGAATGGAATGGAATGCAATCAACACGAATGGAATGGAATGGAATGGAATCAAACCGAATGGAATGCAATGGAATGAAATGGAATGGAATCGAATCAACTGGAATGGAATGGAATGGAATCGAATGCATCGGAATGGAATGGAATGGAACGGAATGCAATCAACCCGAATGGAATGGAATGGAATGGAATGGAATGAAATCAACCCGAAAGGAAAGGAATGGAATGAAATGGAATGGAATGGAATGGAAAGGAATGGAATGACAGGTTATGGAATCAACCCGAGTGGTATGGAATGGAATGGAAAGGAATGCAATCAACCCGAATGGAATGGAATGGAATGAAATCGAAAGAATTGAATGGAATGGAATGGAATGCAATGGAAAGGAATCAACCCGAATGGAATGGAATGGAATGGCATAGAAGGGAATCAACCCGAATGGTATGGAATGGAATGGAATGGAATGGAATGGAATGGAATCAATCAGAATGGAATGGAGTGTAATGGAATGGAATGGAATCAACCCGAATGGAATGGAATGGAATGGAATCAACACGAATGGAATGGAGTGGAATGGAATGGAATCAACCCAAATGGAATGGAATGGAATGGAATGGAATGCAATGCAATCAACACGAATGGAATGGAATGGAATGGAATAAAACCGAATGGAATGCAATGGAATGAAATGGAATGGAATGGAATCAACTGGAATGGAATGGAATGGAATCGAATGGATTGGAATGGAATGGAATGGAATGGAATGCAATCAACCCGAATGGAATGGAATGGAATGGAATGCAATGGAATGGAATGAAATCAACACGAAAGGAATGGAATGGAATGGAATGGAATGGAATGGAATGGAATGGCAGGTTATGGAATCAACCCGAGTGGTATGGAATGGAATGGAATGGAATGGAATGGAATGGAATGGAATGCAATGGAATCAACTCGAATGGAATGGAATGGAATGAAATGGAATGGAATGGAATGGAATGGAATGGAATGGAATGGAATGGAATGGAATCAACCCAAAAGGAAAAGAATGGAATGGAATGGAATGGAATGGAATGGAATCAACCCGAATGGAATGGAATGGAATGGAGTGGAATGGAATGGAATGGAATCAACCGGAATGGAATGGAGTGGAATGGAATGGAATGTAATGCAATCAACCCGAATGGAATAGAATGGAATGGAATGGAATGGAATGGAATGAAATCAACCCGAAAGGAATGGAATGGAATGAAATGGAATGGAATGGAATGGAATGGAATGGAATGGCAGGTTATGGAATCAACCCGAGTGGTATGGAATGGAATGGAATGGAATGGAATGGAATGGAATGGAATGCAATCAACCCGAATGGAATGGAATGGAATGAAATCGAATGGAATGGAAAGGAATGGAATGGAATGGAATGGAAAGGAATCAACCCGAATGGAATGGAATGGAATGGAATGGAATGGAATGGAATGGAATGGAATGGAATGGAATGGCATAGAATGGAATCAACCCGAATGGTATGGAATGGAATGGAATGGAATGGAATGGAATCAATCGGAATGGAATGGAATGGAATGGAATGGAATGGAATCAACCCGAATGGAATGGAATGGAATGGAATCAACACGAATGGAATGGAATGGAATGGAATGGAATGGAATGGAATCAACCCAAATGGAATGGAATGGAATGGAATGGAATGGAATGGAATAGAATGGAATGAAATGGAATAAACCCGAATGGAATGGAATGGAAAGGAATGGAAAGGAATGGCATGGAATGGAATGGAATGGAATGGAATGGAATCAACCTGAAAGAAAAAGAATGGAATGGAATGGAATGGAATGGAATGGAATGGAATCAAACCGAATGGAATGGAATGGAATGGAATGGAATGGAATGGAATCAACTGGAATGTAATGTAATGGAAAGGAATGGAATGGAATTTAATGGAACAGAATCAACCCGAATGGAATGGAATGGAATGGAATGCAATGCAATCAACACGAATGGAATGGAATGGAATGGAATAAAACCGAATGGAATGCAATGGAATGAAATGGAATGGAATGGAATCAACTGGAATGGAATGGAATGGAATCGAATGGATTGGAATGGAATGGAATGGAATGGAATGCAATCAACCCGAATGTAATGGAATGGAATGGAATGCAATGGAATGGAATGAAATCAACACGAAAGGAATGGAATGGAATGGAATGGAATGGAATGGCAGGTTATGGAATCAACCCGAGTGGTATGGAATGGAATGGAATGGAATGGAATGGAATGGAATGGAATGCAATGGAATCAACTCGAATGGAATGGAATGGAATGAAATGGAATGGAATGGAATGGAATGGAATGGAATGGAATCAACCCAAAAGGAAAAGAATGGAATGGAATGGAATGGAATGGAATGGAATCAACCCGAATGGAATGGAATGGAATGGAATGGAATGGAATGGAATGGAATGAAATCAACCCGAAAGGAATGGAATGGAATGAAGTGGAATGGAATGGAATGGAATGGAAAGGAATGGCAGGTTATGTAATCAACCCGAGTGGTATGGAATGGAATGGAATGGAATGGAATGCAATGGAATGAAGTCGAATGGAATGGAATGGAATAAAATGGAATGGAATGGAATGGAATGGAATGGAATGGAATGGAATGGAATGGAATGGAATCAACCCGAAAGGAAAAGAATGGAATGGAATGGAATGGAATGGAATGGAATCAACCCGAATGGAATGGAATGGAACGGAATGGAATGGAATGGAATCAACCGGAATGGAATGGAATGGAATGGAATGGAATGGAAAGCAATCAACCCGAATGGAATGGAATGGAATGGAATGCAATGGAATGGAATGAAATCAACCCGAAAGGAATGGAATGGAATGAAATGGAATGGAGTGGAATGGAATGCAATGGCAGGTTATGTAATCAACCCGAGAGGTATGGAATGGAATGGAATGGAATGAAATGGAATGCAATGGAATCAAGTCGAATGGAATGGAATGGAATGAAATGGAATGGAATGGAATGGAATGGAATGAAATCAACACGAATGCAATGGAATGGAATGGAATGGAATGGAATGGAACGGAATGGAATGGAATGGAATGGAATCAACCCGAATGGAATGGAATGGAATGGAATGGAATGGAATGGAATGGAATGGAATCAACTGGAATGTAATGTAATGGAATGGAATGGAATGGAATGGAACGGAATCAACCGGAATGGAATGGAATGGAATGGAATGGAATGGAATTCAATCTACAGGAATGGAATGGAATGGAATGGAATCAACACGAATGGAATGCAATGGAATGAAATGGAATGGAATGGAATCAACTGAAATAGAATGGAATGGAATCGAATGGACATGAATGGAATGGAATGGAATGCAATCAACCCGAAAGGAATGGAATGGAATGGAATGGAATGGAATGGAATGGAATCAACCCCAATGGAATGGAATGGAATGAAATGGAATGGAATGGAATGGAATGGAATGGAATGGAATGAAATGGAATGGAATGGAATGGAATGGCAGGTTATGGAATCAACCCGAGTGGTATGGAATGGAATGGAATGGAATGGAATGGAATGGAATGGAATGGAATCAACCCGAATGGAATGGAATGGAATGAAATGGAATGGAAGAGAATGGAATGGAATGGAAAGGAATCAACCCGAATGGAATGGAATGGAATGGAATGGCATAGAATGGAACCAACCCGAATGGTATGGAATGGAATGGAATGGAATGGAATCAATCGGAATGGAATAGAATGGAATGGAATGGAATGGAATGGAATGGAATGGAATGAACCCGAATGAAATGGAATGGAATGGATTGGAATGGAATGGAATGGAATGGAATGGAATAGAATCAACCCGAATGGAATGGAAACGAATGGAATGGAATGGAATCGAATCACGGCGGATGCAATGGAATGGAATGGAATGGAATAGATTGGAATGGAATGGAATGGAAAGGAACGGAATGGAATCAACCCGAATGGAATGGAATGGAATGGAATGGAATCCACTGGAATGGAATGGAATGAAATAGAATTGATTGGAATGGAATGGAATGTAATGGAATCAACCGGAATGGAATGGAATGGAATCAACTGGAATGGAATGGAATGGAATGGAATGGACTGCAATGGAATCAACCCGAATGGAATGGAATGGAATGAAATGGAATGGAATGGAATCAACCGGAATGGAGTTAAATGGAATGGAATGCAATGGAATGGAATAGAATCAAACAGAACAGAATGGAATGGAGTGGAATAGAATGGAATCAACCAGAATGCAATGGAATGTAATGGAATGGAGTGGAACGGAATGGATTGGATTGGAATGGAATCAACCCGAATGGAATGGAATTGAATGGATTGGAATGGAATGGAATGGTATGGAATAGAATCAACCGGAATGGAATGGAATGGAATGGAATGGAATGGAATGGAATCAAGCCGAATGCAATGGAATGGAATGGAATGGAATGGGATGCAACGCAATGGAATGGAATGGAATGGAATCAACCAGAATGAAATGGAATTGAAAGGAATGGAATGGAATGGAATCAACTGGAATGTAATGTAATGGAATGGAATGGAATGGAATGGAATGGAATGCAATCAACACGAATGGAATGGAATGGAATGGAATCAAACCGAATGGAATGCAATGGAATGAAATGGAATGGAATCGAATCAACTGGAATGGAATGGAATGGAATCGAATGCATCGGAATGGAATGGAATGGAACGGAATGCAATCAACCCGAATGGAATGGAATGGAATGGAATGGAATGAAATCAACCCGAAAGGAAAGGAATGGAATGAAATGGAATGGAATGGAATGGAAAGGAATGGAATGACAGGTTATGGAATCAACCCGAGTGGTATGGAATGGAATGGAAAGGAATGCAATCAACCCGAATGGAATGGAATGGAATGAAATCGAAAGAATTGAATGGAATGGAATGGAATGCAATGGAAAGGAATCAACCCGAATGGAATGGAATGGAATGGCATAGAAGGGAATCAACCCGAATGGTATGGAATGGAATGGAATGGAATGGAATGGAATGGAATCAATCAGAATGGAATGGAGTGGAATGGAATGGAATGGAATCAACCCGAATGGAATGGAATGGAATGGAATCAACACGAATGGAATGGAGTGGAATGGAATGGAATCAACCCAAATGGAATGGAATGGAATGGAATGGAATGGAATGGAATGGAATGGAATGGAATGCAATGCAATCAACACGAATGGAATGGAATGGAATGGAATAAAACCGAATGGAATGCAATGGAATGAAATGGAATGGAATGGAATCAACTGGAATGGAATGGAATGGAATCGAATGGATTGGAATGGAATGGAATGGAATGGAATGCAATCAACCCGAATGGAATGGAATGGAATGGAATGCAATGGAATGGAATGAAATCAACACGAAAGGAATGGAATGGAATGGAATGGAATGGAATGGAATGGAATGGCAGGTTATGGAATCAACCCGAGTGGTATGGAATGGAATGGAATGGAATGGAATGGAATGGAATGGAATGGAATGCAATGGAATCAACTCGAATGGAATGGAATGGAATGAAATGGAATGGAATGGAATGGAATGGAATGGAATGGAATGGAATGGAATGGAATCAACCCAAAAGGAAAAGAATGGAATGGAATGGAATGGAATGGAATGGAATCAACCCGAATGGAATGGAATGGAATGGAGTGGAATGGAATGGAATGGAATCAACCGGAATGGAATGGAGTGGAATGGAATGGAATGTAATGCAATCAACCCGAATGGAATAGAATGGAATGGAATGGAATGGAATGGAATGAAATCAACCCGAAAGGAATGGAATGGAATGAAATGGAATGGAATGGAATGGAATGCAATGGAATCAACTCGAATGGAATGGAATGGAATGAAATGGAATGGAATGGAGTGGAATGGAATGGAATGGAATCAACCCAAAAGGAAAAGATTGGAATGGAATGGAATGGAATGGAATGGAATCAACCCGAATGGAATGGAATGGAATGGAATGGAATGGAATGGAATGGAATGGAATCAACCGGAATGGAATGGAGTGGAATGGAATGGAATGGAATGCAATCAACGCGAATGGAATGGAATGGAATGGAATCAACTGGAATGTAATGGAATGGAATGGATTGGAATGGAATGGAATGGAATGGAATGGAATGGAATGGAATAGAATCAACCCGAATGGAATGGAAACGAATGGAATGGAATGGAATGGAATCACGGCGAATGCAATGGAATGGAATGGAATGGAATAGATTGGAATGGAATGGAATGGAAAGGAACGGAATGGAATCAACCCGAATGGAATGGAATGGAATGGAATGGAATGGAATCAACCGGAATGGAAGGGAATGGAATGGAATGGAATGGAAAGCAATCAACCCGAATGGAATAGAATGGAATGGAATGGAATGGAATGCAATGGAATCAACTCGAATGGAATGGAATGGAATGAAATGGAATGGAATGGAATGGAATGGAATGGAATGGAATGGAATGGAATGGAATCAACCCAAAAGGAAAAGAATGGAATGGAATGGAATGGAATGGAATGGAATCAACCCGAATGGAATGGAATGGAATGGAGTGGAATGGAATGGAATGGAATCAACCGGAATGGAATGGAGTGGAATGGAATGGAATGTAATGCAATCAACCCGAATGGAATAGAATGGAATGGAATGGAATGGAATGGAATGAAATCAACCCGAAAGGAATGGAATGGAATGAAATGGAATGGAATGGAATGGAATGCAATGGAATCAACTCGAATGGAATGGAATGGAATGAAATGGAATGGAATGGAGTGGAATGGAATGGAATGGAATCAACCCAAAAGGAAAAGATTGGAATGGAATGGAATGGAATGGAATGGAATCAACCCGAATGGAATGGAATGGAATGGAATGGAATGGAATGGAATGGAATCAACCGGAATGGAATGGAGTGGAATGGAATGGAATGGAATGCAATCAACGCGAATGGAATGGAATGGAATGGAATGGAATGGAATCAACTGGAATGTAATGGAATGGAATGGATTGGAATGGAATGGAATGGAATGGAATGGAATGGAATAGAATCAACCCGAATGGAATGGAAACGAATGGAATGGAATGGAATGGAATCACGGCGAATGCAATGGAATGGAATGGAATGGAATAGATTGGAATGGAATGGAATGGAAAGGAACGGAATGGAATCAACCCGAATGGAATGGAATGGAATGGAATGGAATGGAATGGAATCCACTGGAATGGAATGGAATGAAATGGAATTGATTGGAATGGAATGGAATGTAATGGAATCAACCGGAATGGAGTTAAATGGAATGGAATGCAATGGAATGGAATAGAATCAAACAGAAGAGAATGGAATGGAGTGGAATAGAATGGAATCAACCAGAATGCAATGGAATGTAATGGAATGGAATGGAACGGAATGGATTGGAATGGAATGGAATCAACCCGAATGGAATGGAATTGAATGGATTGGAATGGAATGGAATGGTATGGAATAGAATCAACCGGAATGGAATGGAATGGAATGGAACGGAATGGATTGGAATGGAACGGAATCAACCCGAATGGAATGGAATTGAATGGATTGGAATGGAATGGAATGGAATGCAATGGAATGGAATCAACCCGAATGCAATGGAATGGAATGGAATGGAATGGAATGGAATGCAACGCAATGGAATGGAATCAACCAGAATGTAATGGAATGGAATGGAATGGAATAGAATGGAATGGAATCAACTGGAATGTAATGTAATGTAATGGAATGGAATGGAATGGAATGGAATGCAATCAACACGAATGGAATGGAATGGAATGGAATCAAACCGAATGGAATGCAATGGAATGAAATGGAATGGAATCGAATCAACTGGAATGGAATGGAATGGAATAGAATGCATCGGAATGGAATGGAATGGAACGGAAGGCAATCAACCCGAATGGAATGGAATGGAATGGAATGGAATGGAATGAAATCAACCCGAAAGGAAAGGAATGGAATGAAATGGAATGGAATGGAATGGAATGGAATGGAATGGCAGGTTATGGAATCAACCCGAGTGGTATGGAATGGAATGGAATGGAATGGAATGGAATGGAATGCAATCAACCCGAATGGAATGGAATGGAATGACATCGAATGGAATGGAAAGGAATGGAATGGAATGGAATGGAAAGGAATCAACCCGAATGGAATGGAATGGAATGGAATGGAATGGAATGGAATGGAATGGAATGGAATGGAATGGCATAGAATGGAATCAACCCGAATGGTATGGAATGGAATGGAATGGAATGGAATGGAATCAATCGGAATGGAATGGAATGGAATGGAATGGAATGGAATCAACCCGAATGGAATGGAATGGAATGGAATCAACACGAATGGAATGGAATGGAATGGAATGGAATGGAATGGAATCAACCCAAATGGAATGGAATGGAATGGAATGAAATGGAATGGAATAGAATGGAATGAAATGGAATAAACCGGAATGGAATGGAATGGAAAGGAATGGAAAGGAATGGCATGGAATGGAATGGAATGGAATGGAATGGAATCAACCTGAAAGAAAAAGAATGGAATGGAATGGAATGGAATGGAATGGAATGGAATCAAACCGAATGGAATGGAATGGAATGGAATGGAATGGAATCAACTGGAATGTAATGTAATGGAAAGGAATGGAATGGAATTTAATGGAACAGAATCAACCCGAATGGAATGGAATGGAATGGAATGCAATGCAATCAACACGAATGGAATGGAATGGAATGGAATAAAACCGAATGGAATGCAATGGAATGAAATGGAATGGAATGGAATCAACTGGAATGGAATGGAATGGAATCGAATGGATTGGAATGGAATGGAATGGAATGGAATGCAATCAACCCGAATGGAATGGAATGGAATGGAATGCAATGGAATGGAATGAAATCAACACGAAAGGAATGGAATGGAATGGAATGGAATGGAATGGCAGGTTATGGAATCAACCCGAGTGGTATGGAATGGAATGGAATGGAATGGAATGGAATGGAATGGAATGCAATGGAATCAACTCGAATGGAATGGAATGGAATGAAATGGAATGGAATGGAATGGAATGGAATGGAATGGAATCAACCCAAAAGGAAAAGAATGGAATGGAATGGAATGGAATGGAATGGAATGGAATCAACCCGAATGGAATGGAATGGAATGGAATGGAATGGAATGGAATGGAATGGAATGGAATGGAATCAACCGGAATGGAATGGAGTGGAATGGAATGGAATGGAATGCAATCAACGCGAATGGAATGGAATGGAATGGAATGGAATGGAATGGAATGAAATCAACCCGAAAGGAATGGAATAGAATGAAGTGGAATGGAATGGAATGGAATGGAAAGGAATGGCAGGTTATGTAATCAACCCGAGTGGTATGGAATGGAATGGAATGGAATGGAATGCAATGGAATGAAGTCGAATGGAATGGAATGGAATAAAATGGAATGGAATGGAATGGAATGGAATGGAATGGAATGGAATGGAATCAACCCGAAAGGAAAAGAATGGAATGGAATGGAATGGAATGGAATGGAATCAACCCGAATGGAATGGAATGGAACGGAATGGAATGGAATGGAATCAACCGGAATGGAATGGAATGGAATGGAATGGAATGGAAAGCAATCAACCCGAATGGAATGGAATGGAATGGAATGCAATGGAATGGAATGAAATCAACCCGAAAGGAATGGAATGGAATGAAATGGAATGGAGTGGAATGGAATGCAATGGCAGGTTATGTAATCAACCCGAGAGGTATGGAATGGAATGGAATGGAATGAAATGGAATGCAATGGAATCAAGTCGAATGGAATGGAATGGAATGAAATGGAATGGAATGGAATGGAATGGAATGAAATCAACACGAATGCAATGGAATGGAATGGAATGGAATGGAATGGAACGGAATGGAATGGAATGGAATGGAATCAACCCGAATGGAATGGAATGGAATGGAATGGAATGGAATGGAATGGAATGGAATCAACTGGAATGTAATGTAATGGAATGGAATGGAATGGAATGGAACGGAATCAACCGGAATGGAATGGAATGGAATGGAATGGAATGGAATGGAATTCAATCTACAGGAATGGAATGGAATGGAATGGAATCAACACGAATGGAATGCAATGGAATGAAATGGAATGGAATGGAATCAACTGAAATAGAATGGAATGGAATCGAATGGACATGAATGGAATGGAATGGAATGCAATCAACCCGAAAGGAATGGAATGGAATGGAATGGAATGGAATGGAATCAACCCCAATGGAATGGAATGGAATGAAATGGAATGGAATGGAATGGAATGGAATGGAATGAAATGGAATGGAATGGAATGGAATGGCAGGTTATGGAATCAACCCGAGTGGTATGGAATGGAATGGAATGGAATGGAATGGAATGGAATGGAATGGAATCAACCCGAATGGAATGGAATGGAATGAAATGGAATGGAAGAGAATGGAATGGAATGGAAAGGAATCAACCCGAATGGAATGGAATGGAATGGAATGGCATAGAATGGAACCAACCCGAATGGTATGGAATGGAATGGAATGGAATGGAATCAATCGGAATGGAATAGAATGGAATGGAATGGAATGGAATGGAATGGAATGGAATGAACCCGAATGAAATGGAATGGAATGGATTGGAATGGAATGGAATGGAATGGAATGGAATAGAATCAACCCGAATGGAATGGAAACGAATGGAATGGAATGGAATCGAATCACGGCGGATGCAATGGAATGGAATGGAATGGAATAGATTGGAATGGAATGGAATGGAAAGGAACGGAATGGAATCAACCCGAATGGAATGGAATGGAATGGAATGGAATCCACTGGAATGGAATGGAATGAAATAGAATTGATTGGAATGGAATGGAATGTAATGGAATCAACCGGAATGGAATGGAATGGAATCAACTGGAATGGAATGGAATGGAATGGAATGGAGTGCAATGGAATCAACCCGAATGGAATGGAATGGAATGAAATGGAATGGAATGGAATCAACCGGAATGGAGTTAAATGGAATGGAATGCAATGGAATGGAATAGAATCAAACAGAACAGAATGGAATGGAGTGGAATAGAATGGAATCAACCAGAATGCAATGGAATGTAATGGAATGGAGTGGAACGGAATGGATTGGATTGGAATGGAATCAACCCGAATGGAATGGAATTGAATGGATTGGAATGGAATGGAATGGTATGGAATAGAATCAACCGGAATGGAATGGAATGGAATGGAATGGAATGGAATGGAATCAAGCCGAATGCAATGGAATGGAATGGAATGGAATGGGATGCAACGCAATGGAATGGAATGGAATGGAATCAACCAGAATGAAATGGAATTGAATGGAATGGAATGGAATGGAATCAACTGGAATGTAATGTAATGTAATGGAATGGAATGGAATGGAATGGAATGGAATGCAATCAACACGAATGGAATGGAATGGAATGGAATCAAACCGAATGGAATGCAATGGAATGAAATGGAATGGAATCGAATCAACTGGAATGGAATGGAATGGAATCGAATGCATCGGAATGGAATGGAATGGAACGGAATGCAATCAACCCGAATGGAATGGAATGGAATGGAATGGAATGAAATCAACCCGAAAGGAAAAGAATGGAATGAAATGGAATGGAATGGAATGGAAAGGAATGGAATGACAGGTTATGGAATCAACCCGAGTGGTATGGAATGGAATGGAAAGGAATGCAATCAACCCGAATGGAATGGAATGGAATGAAATCGAAAGAATTGAATGGAATGGAATGGAATGCAATGGAAAGGAATCAACCCGAATGGAATGGAATGGAATGGCATAGAAGGGAATCAACCCGAATGGTATGGAATGGAATGGAATGGAATGGAATGGAATGGAATCAATCAGAATGGAATGGAGTGGAATGGAATGGAATGGAATCAACCCGAATGGAATGGAATGGAATGGAATCAACACGAATGGAATGGAGTGGAATGGAATGGAATCAACCCAAATGGAATGGAATGGAATGGAATGGAATGGAATGGAATGGAATGGAATGGAATGGAATCAACCTGAAAGAAAAAGAATGGAATGGAATGGAATGGAATGGAACGGAATCAAACCGAATGTAATGGAATGGAATGGAATGGAATGGAATGGAATCCACTGGAATGTAATGGAATGGAATGGAATGGAATGGAATGGAATGGAACAGAATCAACCCGAATGGAATGGAATGGAATGGAATGCAATGCAATCAACACGAATGGAATGGAATGGAATGGAAGAAAACCGAATGGAATGCAATGGAATGAAAGGGAATGGAGTGGAATCAACTGGAATGGAATGGAATGGAATCGACTGGATTGGAATGGAATGGAATGGAAAGGAATGCAATCAACCCGAATGGAATGGAATGGAATGGAATGGAATGGAATGCAATGGAATGGAATGAAATCAACACGAAAGGAATGGAATGGTATGGAATGGAATGGAATGGAATGGAATGGAATGGAATGGCAGGTTATGGAATCAACCCGAGTGGTATGGAATGGAATGGAATGGAATGGAATGGAATGGAATGGAATGGCATCAACTCGAATGGAATGGAAGGGAATGGAATGGAATGGAATGGAATGGAATGGAATGGAATGGAATGGAATGGAATCAACCCGAAAGGAAAAGAATGGAATGGAATGGAATGGAATGGAATCAACCCGAATGGAATGGAATGGAATGGAATGGAATGGAATCAACCGGAATGGAATGGAATGGAATGGAATGGAATGGAATGGAATGCAATGGAATCAACTCGAATGGAATGGAATGGAATGAAATGGAATGGAATGGAATGGAATGGAATGGAATGGAATGGAATCAACCCAAAAGGAAAAGAATGGAATGGAATGGAATGGAATGGAATGGAATGGAATCAACCCGAATGGAATGGAATGGAATGGAATGGAATGGAATGGAATCAACCGGAATGGAATGGAGTGGAATGGAATGGAATGGAATGCAATGAACGCGAATGGAATGGAATGGAATGGAATGGAATGGAATGGAATGGAATGAAATCAACCCGAAAGGAATGGAATGGAATGAAGTGGAATGGAATGGAATGGAATGGAAAGGAATGGCAGGTTATGTAATCAACCCGAGTGGTATGGAATGGAATGGAATGGAATGCAATGGAATGAAGTCGAATGGAATGGAATGGAATAAAATGGAATGGAATGGAATGGAATGGAATGGAATGGAATGGAATGGAATGGAATGGAATCAACCCGAAAGGAAAAGAATGGAATGGAATGGAATGGAATGGAATGGAATCAACCCGAATGGAATGGAATGGAACGGAATGGAATGGAATGGAATCAACCGGAATGGAATGGAATGGAATGGAATGGAAAGCAATCAACCCGAATGGAATGGAATGGAATGGAATGCAATGGAATGGAATGAAATCAACCCGAAAGGAATGGAATGGAATGAAATGGAATGGAGTGGAATGGAATGCAATGGCAGGTTATGTAATCAACCCGAGAGGTATGGAATGGAATGGAATGGAATGAAATGGAATGCAATGGAATCAAGTCGAATGGAATGGAATGGAATGAAATGGAATGGAATGGAATGGAATGGAATGAAATCAACACGAATGCAATGGAATGGAATGGAATGGAATGGAATGGAACGGAATGGAATGGAATGGAATGGAATCAACCCGAATGGATTGGAATGGAAAGGAATGGAATGGAATGGAATGGAATGGAATGGAATCAACTGGAATGTAATGTAATGGAATGGAATGGAATGGAATGGAATGGAACGGAATCAACCGGAATGGAATGGAATGGAATGGAATGGAATTCAATCTACAGGAATGGAATGGAATGGAATGGAATCAACACGAATGGAATGCAATGGAATGAAATGGAATGGAATGGAATCAACTGAAATAGAACGGAATGGAATCGAATGGACATGAATGGAATGGAATGGAATGCAATCAACCCGAAAGGAATGGAATGGAATGGAATGGAATGGAATGGAATGGAATCAACCCCAATGGAATGGAATGGAATGAAATGGAATGGAATGGAATGGAATGGAATGGAATGGAATGGAATCAACCCCAATGGAATGGAATGGAATGAAATGGAATGGAATGGAATGGAATGGAATGGAATGAAATGGAATGGAATGGAATGGAATGGCAGGTTATGGAATCAACCCGAGTGGTATGGAATGGAATGGAATGGAATGGAATGGAATGGAATGGAATCAACCCGAATGGAATGGAATGGAATGAAATGGAATGGAAGAGAATGGAATGGAATGGAAAGGAATCAACCCGAATGGAATGGAATGGAATGGAATGGCATAGAATGGAACCAACCCGAATGGTATGGAATGGAATGGAATGGAATGGAATCAATCGGAATGGAATAGAATGGAATGGAATGGAATGGAATGGAATGGAATGGAATGGAATGAACCCGAATGAAATGGAATGGAATGGATTGGAATGGAATGGAATGGAATGGAATGGAATAGAATCAACCCGCATGGAATGGAAACGAATGGAATGGAATGGAATCGAATCACGGCGGATGTAATGGAATGGAATGGAATGGAATAGATTGGAATGGAATGGAATGGAAAGGAACGGAATGGAATCAACCCGAATGGAATGGAATGGAATGGAATGGAATCCACTGGAATGGAATGGAATGAAATAGAATTGATTGGAATGGAATGGAATGTAATGGAATCAACCGGAATGGAATGGAATGGAATCAACTGGAATGGAATGGAATGGAATGGAATGGACTGCAATGGAATCAACCCGAATGGAATGGAATGGAATGAAATGGAATGGAATGGAATCAACCGGAATGGAGTTAAATGGAATGGAATGCAATGGAATGGAATAGAATCAAACAGAACAGAATGGAATGGAGTGGAATAGAATGGAATCAACCAGAATGCAATGGAATGTAATGGAATGGAGTGGAACGGAATGGATTGGATTGGAATGGAATCAACCCGAATGGAATGGAATTGAATGGATTGGAATGGAATGGAATGGTATGGAATAGAATCAACCGGAATGGAATGGAATGGAATGGAATGGAATGGAATGGAATCAAGCCGAATGCAATGGAATGGAATGGAATGGAATGGGATGCAACGCAATGGAATGGAATGGAATGGAATCAACCAGAATGAAATGGAATTGAATGGAATGGAATGGAATGGAATCAACTGGAATGTAATGTAATGGAATGGAATGGAATGGAATGGAATGGAATGGAATGCAATCAACACGAATGGAATGGAATGGAATGGAATCAAACCGAATGGAATGCAATGGAATGAAATGGAATGGAATCGAATCAACTGGAATGGAATGGAATGGAATCGAATGCATCGGAATGGAATGGAATGGAACGGAATGCAATCAACCCGAATGGAATGGAATGGAATGGAATGGAATGAAATCAACCCGAAAGGAAAAGAATGGAATGAAATGGAATGGAATGGAATGGAAAGGAATGGAATGACAGGTTATGGAATCAACCCGAGTGGTATGGAATGGAATGGAAAGGAATGCAATCAACCCGAATGGAATGGAATGGAATGAAATCGAAAGAATTGAATGGAATGGAATGGAATGCAATGGAAAGGAATCAACCCGAATGGAATGGAATGGAATGGCATAGAAGGGAATCAACCCGAATGGTATGGAATGGAATGGAATGGAATGGAATGGAATGGAATCAATCAGAATGGAATGGAGTGGAATGGAATGGAATGGAATCAACCCGAATGGAATGGAATGGAATGGAATCAACACGAATGGAATGGAGTGGAATGGAATGGAATCAACCCAAATGGAATGGAATGGAATGGAATGGAATGGAATGGAATGGAATGGAATGGAATCAACCTGAAAGAAAAAGAATGGAATGGAATGGAATGGAATGGAACGGAATCAAACCGAATGTAATGGAATGGAATGGAATGGAATGGAATGGAATCCACTGGAATGTAATGGAATGGAATGGAATGGAATGGAATGGAATGGAACAGAATCAACCCGAATGGAATGGAATGGAATGGAATGCAATGCAATCAACACGAATGGAATGGAATGGAATGGAAGAAAACCGAATGGAATGCAATGGAATGAAATGGAATGGAGTGGAATCAACTGGAATGGAATGGAATGGAATCGACTGGATTGGAATGGAATGGAATGGAAAGGAATGCAATCAACCCGAATGGAATGGAATGGAATGGAATGGAATGCAATGGAATGGAATGAAATCAACACGAAAGGAATGGAATGGTATGGAATGGAATGGAATGGAATGGAATGGAATGGAATGGCAGGTTATGGAATCAACCCGAGTGGTATGGAATGGAATGGAATGGAATGGAATGGAATGGAATGGAATGTAATGGCATCAACTCGAATGGAATGGAAGGGAATGGAATGGAATGGAATGGAATGGAATGGAATGGAATGGAATGGAATCAACCCGAAAGGAAAAGAATGGAATGGAATGGAATGGAATGGAATCAACCCGAATGGAATGGAATGGAATGGAATGGAATGGAATCAACCGGAATGGAATGGAATGGAATGGAATGGAATGGAATGGAATGCAATGGAATCAACTCGAATGGAATGGAATGGAATGAAATGGAATGGAATGGAATGGAATGGAATGGAATGGAATGGAATCAACCCAAAAGGAAAAGAATGGAATGGAATGGAATGGAATGGAATGGAATGGAATCAACCCGAATGGAATGGAATGGAATGGAATGGAATGGAATGGAATCAACCGGAATGGAATGGAGTGGAATGGAATGGAATGGAATGCAATCAACGCGAATGGAATGGAATGGAATGGAATGGAATGGAATGGAATGGAATGAAATCAACCCGAAAGGAATGGAATGGAATGAAGTGGAATGGAATGGAATGGAATGGAAAGGAATGGCAGGTTATGTAATCAACCCGAGTGGTATGGAATGGAATGGAATGGAATGGAATGCAATGGAATGAAGTCGAATGGAATGGAATGGAATAAAATGGAATGGAATGGAATGGAATGGAATGGAATGGAATGGAATGGAATGGAATGGAATGGAATCAACCCGAAAGGAAAAGAATGGAATGGAATGGAATGGAATGGAATGGAATCAACCCGAATGGAATGGAATGGAACGGAATGGAATGGAATGGAATCAACCGGAATGGAATGGAATGGAATGGAATGGAAAGCAATCAACCCGAATGGAATGGAATGGAATGGAATGCAATGGAATGGAATGAAATCAACCCGAAAGGAATGGAATGGAATGAAATGGAATGGAGTGGAATGGAATGCAATGGCAGGTTATGTAATCAACCCGAGAGGTATGGAATGGAATGGAATGGAATGAAATGGAATGCAATGGAATCAAGTCGAATGGAATGGAATGGAATGAAATGGAATGGAATGGAATGGAATGGAATGAAATCAACACGAATGCAATGGAATGGAATGGAATGGAATGGAATGGAACGGAATGGAATGGAATGGAATGGAATCAACACGAATGGATTGGAATGGAAAGGAATGGAATGGAATGGAATGGAATGGAATGGAATGGAATCAACTGGAATGTAATGTAATGGAATGGAATGGAATGGAATGGAACGGAATCAACCGGAATGGAATGGAATGGAATGGAATGGAATTCAATCTACAGGAATGGAATGGAATGGAATGGAATCAACACGAATGGAATGCAATGGAATGGAATGGAATGGAATGGAATCAACACGAATGGAATGCAATGGAATGAAATGGAATGGAATGGAATCAACTGAAATAGAACGAAATGGAATCGAATGGACATGAATGGAATGGAATGGAATGCAATCAACCCGAAAGGAATGGAATGGAATGGAATGGAATGGAATGGAATGGAATCAACCCCAATGGAATGGAATGGAATGAAATGGAATGGAATGGAATGGAATGGAATGGAATGAAATGGAATGGAATGGAATGGAATGGCAGGTTATGGAATCAACCCGAGTGGTATGGAATGGAATGGAATGGAATGGAATGGAATCAACCCGAATGGAATGGAATGGAATGAAATGGAATGGAAGAGAGTGGAATGGAATGGAAAGGAATCAACCCGAATGGAATGGAATGGAATGGAATGGCATAGAATGGAACCAACCCGAATGGTATGGAATGGAATGGAATGGAATGGAATCAATCGGAATGGAATAGAATGGAATGGAATGGAATGGAATGGAATGGAATGGAATGGAATGAACCCGAATGAAATGGAATGGAATGGATTGGAATGGAATGGAATGGAATGGAATGGAATAGAATCAACCCGCATGGAATGGAAACGAATGGAATGGAATGGAATCGAATCACGGCGGATGTAATGGAATGGAATGGAATGGAATAGATTGGAATGGAATGGAATGGAAAGGAACGGAATGGAATCAACCCGAATGGAATGGAATGGAATGGAATGGAATCCACTGGAATGGAATGGAATGAAATAGAATTGATTGGAATGGAATGGAATGTAATGGAATCAACCGGAATGGAATGGAATGGAATCAACTGGAATGGAATGGAATGGAATGGAATGGACTGCAATGGAATCAACCCGAATGGAATGGAATGGAATGAAATGGAATGGAATGGAATCAACCGGAATGGAGTTAAATGGAATGGAATGCAATGGAATGGAATAGAATCAAACAGAACAGAATGGAATGGAGTGGAATAGAATGGAATCAACCAGAATGCAATGGAATGTAATGGAATGGAGTGGAACGGAATGGATTGGATTGGAATGGAATCAACCCGAATGGAATGGAATTGAATGGATTGGAATGGAATGGAATGGTATGGAATAGAATCAACCGGAATGGAATGGAATGGAATGGAATGGAATGGAATGGAATCAAGCCGAATGCAATGGAATGGAATGGAATGGAATGGGATGCAACGCAATGGAATGGAATGGAATGGAATCAACCAGAATGAAATGGAATTGAATGGAATGGAATGGAATGGAATCAACTGGAATGTAATGTAATGTAATGGAATGGAATGGAATGGAATGGAATGGAATGCAATCAACACGAATGGAATGGAATGGAATGGAATCAAACCGAATGGAATGCAATGGAATGAAATGGAATGGAATCGAATCAACTGGAATGGAATGGAATGGAATCGAATGCATCGGAATGGAATGGAATGGAACGGAATGCAATCAACCCGAATGGAATGGAATGGAATGGAATGGAATGAAATCAACCCGAAAGGAAAGGAATGGAATGAAATGGAATGGAATGGAATGGAAAGGAATGGAATGACAGGTTATGGAATCAACCCGAGTGGTATGGAATGGAATGGAAAGGAATGCAATCAACCCGAATGGAATGGAATGGAATGAAATCGAAAGAATTGAATGGAATGGAATGGAATGCAATGGAAAGGAATCAACCCGAATGGAATGGAATGGAATGGCATAGAAGGGAATCAACCCGAATGGTATGGAATGGAATGGAATGGAATGGAATGGAATGGAATCAATCAGAATGGAATGGAGTGGAATGGAATGGAATGGAATCAACCCGAATGGAATGGAATGGAATGGAATCAACACGAATGGAATGGAGTGGAATGGAATGGAATCAACCCAAATGGAATGGAATGGAATGGAATGGAATGGAATGGAATGGAATGGAATGGAATGGAATGGAATCAACCTGAAAGAAAAAGAATGGAATGGAATGGAATGGAATGGAACGGAATCAAACCGAATGTAATGGAATGGAATGGAATGGAATGGAATGGAATGGAATCCACTGGAATGTAATGGAATGGAATGGAATGGAATGGAATGGAATGGAACAGAATCAACCCGAATGGAATGGAATGGAATGGAATGCAATGCAATCAACACGAATGGAATGGAATGGAATGGAAGAAAACCGAATGGAATGCAATGGAATGAAATGGAATGGAATGGAATCAACTGGAATGGAATGGAATAGAATCGACTGGATTGGAATGGAATGGAATGGAAAGGAATGCAATCAACCCGAATGGAATGGAATGGAATGGAATGGAATGGAATGCAATGGAATGGAATGAAATCAACACGAAAGGAATGGAATGGTATGGAATGGAATGGAATGGAATGGAATGGAATGGAATGGAATGGCAGGTTATGGAATCAACCCGAGTGGTATGGAATGGAATGGAATGGAATGGAATGGAATGGAATGGAATGGAATGTAATGGCATCAACTCGAATGGAATGGAAGGGAATGGAATGGAATGGAATGGAATGGAATGGAATGGAATGGTATGGAATGGAATCAACCCGAAAGGAAAAGAATGGAATGGAATGGAATGGAATGGAATCAACCCGAATGGAATGGAATGGAATGGAATGGAATGGAATCAACCGGAATGGAATGGAATGGAATGGAATGGAATGGAATGGAAAGCAATCAACCCGAATGGAATGGAATGGAATTTAATGAAATCAACCCCAAAGGAATGGAATGGAATGAAATGGAATGGAATGGAATGGAATGGAATGGCAGGTTATGTAATCAACCCCAGTGGTATGGAATGGAATGGAATGGAATGCAATGGAATCAAGTCGAATGGAATGGAATGGAATGAAATGGAATGGAATGGAATGGAATGGAATGAAATCAACACGAATGCAATGGAATGGAATGGAATGGAATGGAATGGAATGGAATGGAATGGAATGGAACGGAATGGAATGGAATGGAATGGAATCAACCCGAATGGAATGGAATTTTATGGAACTGAATCAAACCAAATGGAATGGAATGGAATGGATTGGAATGGAATGGAATGGAATGGAATAAACACGAATGGAATGGAATGGAGTATAATGGAATGGATTGGAATGGAATCAACTGGGATGGAAAGGAATGGAATGGAATGAAATGGAATGTGATGGAAAGGAATGAAATGGAATGGAATGGAATTAACACGAATGGAATGGAATGGAATGGAATGGAATCAACCCGAATGGAATGGAATGGAATGGAGTGGAATGGAACGGAATGGAATGAAATCAACACGAAAGGAATGGAATGGAATGGAATGGAATGGAATGGAATGGAATGGAATGGAATGGCAGGTTATGGAATCAACCCGAGTGGTATGGAATGGAATGGAATGGAATGGAATGGAATGGAATGGAATGCAATGGAATCAACTCGAATGGAATGGAATGGAATGAAATGGAATGGAATGGAATGGAATGGAATGGAATGGAATGGAATCAACCCAAAAGGAAAAGAATGGAATGGAATGGAATGGAATGGAATGGAATCAACCCGAATGGAATTGAATGGAATGGAGTGGAATGGAATGGAATGGAATCAACCGGAATGGAATGGAGTGGAATGGAATGGAATGGAATGCAATCAACGCGAATGGAATGGAATGGAATGGAATGGAATGGAATGGAATCAACCCGAAAGGAATGGAATGGAATGAAGTGGAATGGAATGGAATGGAATGGAAAGGAATGGCAGGTTATGTAATCAACCCGAGTGGTATGGAATGGAATGGAATGGAATGGAATGCAATGGAATCAAGTCGAATGGAATGGAATGGAATGAAATGGAATGGAATGGAATGGAATGGAATGGAATGGAATGGAAAGCAATCAACCCGAATGGAATAGAATGGAATGGAGTGGAATGGAATGGAATGAAATCAACCCGAAAGGAATGGAATGGAATGAAATGGAATGGAATGGAATGGAATGCAATGGAATCAACTCGAATGGAATGGAATGGAATGAAATGGAATGGAATGGAGTGGAATGGAATGGAATGGAATCAACCCAAAAGGAAAAGATTGGAATGGAATGGAATGGAATGGAATGGAATCAACCCGAATGGAATGGAATGGAATGGAATGGAATGGAATGGAATGGAATCAACCGGAATGGAATGGAGTGGAATGGAATGGAATGGAATGCAATCAACGCGAATGGAATGGAATGGAATGGAATGGAATGGAATGGAATCAACTGGAATGTAATGGAATGGAATGGATTGGAATGGAATGGAATGGAATGGAATGGAATGGAATAGAATCAACCCGAATGGAATGGAAACGAATGGAATGGAATGGAATGGAATCACGGCGAATGCAATGGAATGGAATGGAATGGAATAGATTGGAATGGAATGGAATGGAAAGGAACGGAATGGAATCGACCCGAATGGAATGGAATGGAATGGAATGGAATGGAATGGAATGTAATGGAATGGAATCAACCAGAATGTAATGGAATGGAATGGAATGGAATAGAATGGAATGGAATCAACTGGAATGTAATGTAATGTAATGGAATGGAATGGAATGGAATGGAATGCAATCAACACGAATGGAATGGAATGGAATGGAATCAAACCGAATGGAATGCAATGGAATGAAATGGAATGGAATCGAATCAACTGGAATGGAATGGAATGGAATCGAATGCATCGGAATTGAATGGAATGGAACGGAAGGCAATCAACCCGAATGGAATGGAATGGAATGGAATGGAATGGAATGGAATGAAATCAACCCGAAAGGAAAGGAATGGAATGAAATGGAATGGAATGGAATGGAATGGAATGGAATGGCAGGTTATGGAATCAACCCGAGTGGTATGGAATGGAATGGAATGGAATGGAATGGAATGGAATGCAATCAACCCGAATGGAATGGAATGGAATGAAATCGAATGGAATGGAAAGGAATGGAATGGAATGGAATGGAAAGGAATCAACCCGAATGGAATGGAATGGAATGGAATGGAATGGAATGGAATGGAATGGAATGGCATAGAATGGAATCAACCCGAATGGTATGGAATGGAATGGAATGGAATGGAATGGAATGGAATCAATCGGAATGGAATGGAATGGAATGGAATGGAATGGAATCAACCCGAATGGAATGGAATGGAATGGAATCAACACGAATGGAATGGAATGGAATGGAATGGAATGGAATGGAATGGAATCAACCCAAATGGAATGGAATGGAATGGAATGGAATGGAATGGAATAGAATGGAATGAAATGGAATAAACCCGAATGGAATGGAATGGAAAGGAATGGAAAGGAATGGCATGGAATGGAATGGAATGGAATGGAATGGAATCAACCTGAAAGAAAAAGAATGGAATGGAATGGAATGGAATGGAATGGAATGGAATGGAATCAAACCGAATGGAATGGAATGGAATGGAATGGAATGGAATCAACTGGAATGTAATGTAATGGAAAGGAATGGAATGGAATTTAATGGAACAGAATCAACCCGAATGGAATGGAATGGAATGGAATGCAATGCAATCAACACGAATGGAATGGAATGGAATGGAATAAAACCGAACGGAATGCAATGGAATGAAATGGAATGGAATGGAATCAACTGGAATGGAATGGAATGGAATCGAATGGATTGGAATGGAATGGAATGGAATGGAATGCAATCAACCCGAATGGAATGGAATGGAATGGAATGCAATGGAATGGAATGAAATCAACACGAAAGGAATGGAATGGAATGGAATGGAATGGAATGGCAGGTTATGGAATCAACCCGAGTGGTATGGAATGGAATGGAATGGAATGGAATGGAATGGAATGGAATGCAATGGAACCAACTCGAATGGAATGGAATGGAATGAAATGGAATGGAATGGAATGGAATGGAATGGAATGAAATCAACCCAAAAGGAAAAGAATGGAATGGAATGGAATGGAATGGAATGGAATGGAATGGAATCAACCGGAATGGAATGGAATGGAATGGAATGGAAAGCAATCAACCCGAATGGAATGGAATGGAATGGAATGAAATCAACCCGAAAGGAATGGAATGGAATGAAATGGAATGGAATGGAATGGAATGGAATGGCAGGTTATGTAATCAACCCTAGTGGTATGGAATGGAATGGAATGGAATGCAATGGAATCAAGTCGAATGGAATGGAATGGAATGAAATGGAATGGAATGGAATGGAATGGAATGAAATCAACACGAATGCAATGGAATGGAATGGAATGGAATGGAATGGAATGGAATGGAACGGAATGGAATGGAATGGAATGGAATCAACCCGAATGGAATGGAATTTTATGGAACTGAATCAAACCAAATGGAATGGAATTGAATGGAATGGAATGGAATGGAATGGAATGGAATGGAATAAACACGAATGGAATGGAATGGAGTATAATGGAATGGATTGGAATGGAATCAACTGGGATGGAAAGGAATGGAATGGAATGAAATGGAATGTGATGGAAAGGAATGAAATGGAATGGAATGGAATTAACACGAATGGAATGGAATGGAATGGAATGCAATCAACCCGAATGGAATGGAATGGAATGGAATGCAATGGAATGGAATGAAATCAACACGAAAGGAATGGAATGGAATGGAATGGAATGGAATGGAATGGAATGGAATGGAATGTCAGGTTATGGAAACAACCCGAGTGGTATGGAATGGAATGGAATGGAATGGAATGGAATGGAATGGAATGGAATGCAATGGAATCAACTCGAATGGAATGGAATGGAATGAAATGGAATGGAATGGAATGGAATGGAATGGAATGGAATGGAATGGAATCAACCCAAAAGGAAAAGAATGGAATGGAATGGAATGGAATGGAATGGAATCAACCCGAATGGAATGGAATGGAATGGAGTGGAATGGAATGGAATGGAATCAACCGGTATGGAATGGAGTGGAATGGAATGGAATGGAATGCAATCAACGCGAATGAAATGGAATGGAATGGAATGGAATGGAATGGAATCAACCCGAAAGGAATGGAATGGAATGAAGTGGAATGGAATGGAATGGAATGGAAAGGAATGGCAGGTTATGTAATCAACCCGAGTGGTATGGAATGGAATGGAATGGAATGGAATGCAATGGAATCAAGTCGAATGGAATGGAATGGAATGAAATGGAATGGAATGGAATGGAATGGAATGGAATGGAATGGAATCAACCCGAATGGAATGGAATGGAATGGAATGGAATGGAATGGAATGGAATGGAATCAACCGGAATGGAATGGAGTGGAATGGAATGGAATGGAATGCAATCAACGCGAATGAAATGGAATGGAATGGAATGGAATGGAATGGAATCAACCCGAAAGGAATGGAATGGAATGAAGTGGAATGGAATGGAATGGAATGGAAAGGAATGGCAGGTTATGTAATCAACCCGAGTGGTATGGAATGGAATGGAATGGAATGGAATGCAATGGAATCAAGTCGAATGGAATGGAATGGAATGAAATGGAATGGAATGGAATGGAATGGAATGGAATCAACCGGAATGGAATGGAGTGGAATGGAATGGAATGGAATGCAATCAACGCGAATGGAATAGAATGGAATGGAATGGAATGGAATGGATTGAAATCAACCCGAAAGGAATGGAATGGAATGAAATGGAATGGAATGGAATGGAATGCAATGGAATCAACTCGAATGGAATGGAATGGAATGAAATGGAATGGAATGGAGTGGAATGGAATGGAATGGAATCAACCCAAAAGGAAAAGATTGGAATGGAATGGAATGGAATGGAATGGAATCAACCCGAATGGAATGGAATGGAATGGAATGGAATGGAATTAACCGGAATGAAATGGAGTGGAATGGAATGGAATGGAATGCAATCAACGCGAATGGAATGGAATGGAATGGAATGGAATGGAATCAACTGGAATGTAATGGAATGGAATGGATTGGAATGGAATGGAATGGAATGGAATGGAATGGAATAGAATCAACCCGAATGGAATGGAAACGAATGGAATGGAATGGAATGGAATCACGGCGAATGCAATGGAATGGAATGGAATGGAATAGATTGGAATGGAATGGAATGGAAAGGAACGGAATGGAATCAACCCGAATGGAATGGAATGGAATGGAATGGAATGGAATGGAATCCACTGGAATGGAATGGAATGAAATGGAATTGATTGGAATGGAATGGAATGTAATGGAATCAACCGGAATGGAGTTAAATTGAATGGAATGCAATGGAATGGAATAGAATCAAACAGAAGAGAATGGAATGGAGTGGAATAGAATGGAATCAACCAGAATGCAATGGAATGTAATGGAATGGAATGGAACGGAATGGATTGAAATGGAATGGAATCAACCCGAATGGAATGGAATTGAATGGATTGGAATGGAATGGAATGGTATGGAATAGAATCAACCGGAATGGAATGGAATGGAATGGAATGGAACGGAATGGATTGGAATGGAACGGAATCAACCCGAATGGAATGGAATTGAATGGATTGGAATGGAATGGAATGGAATGGAATGGAATCAACCCGAATGCAATGGAATGGAATGGAATGGCATGGAATGCAACGCAATGGAATGGAATCAACCAGAATGTAATGGAATGTAATGGAATGGAATGGAATGGAATGGAATCAACTGGAATGTAATGTAATGGAATGGAATGGAATGGAATGGAATGCAATCAACACGAATGGAATGGAATGGAATGGAATCAAACCGAATGGAATGCAATGGAATGAAATGGAATGGAATCGAATCAACTGGAATGGAATGGAATGGAATCGAATGCATCGGAATGGAAAGGAATGGAACGGAATGCAATCAACCCGAATGGAATGGAATGGAATGGAATGGAATGAAATCAACCCGAAAGGAAAGGAATGGAATGAAATGCAATGGAATGGAATGGAAAGGAATGGAATGACAGGTTACGGAATGAACCCGAGTGGTATGGAATGGAATGGAATGGAATGCAATCAACCCGAATGGAATGGAATGGAATGAAATCGAAAGAATTGAATGGAATGGAATGGAATGCAATGGAAAGGAATCAACCCGAATGGAATGGAATGGAATGGCATAGAATGGAATCAACCCGAATGGTATGGAATGGAATGGAATGGAATGGAATGGAATGGAATGGAATGGAATCAATCAGAATGGAATGGAGTGGAATGGAATGGAATGGAATCAACCCGAATGGAATGGAATGGAATGGAATCAACACGAATGGAATGGAGTGGAATGGAATGGAATCAACCCAAATGGAATGGAATGGAATGGAATGGAATGGAATGGAATGGAATAAACCCGAATGGAATGGAATGGAAAGGAATGGAAAGGAATGGAATGGAATGGAATGGAATGGAATGGAATGGAATGGAATGGAATCAACCTGAAAGAAAAAGAATGGAATGGAATGGAATGGAATGGAATGGAATCAAACCGAATGTAATGGAATGGAATGGAATGGAATGGAATGGAATCAACTGGAATGGAATGGAATGGAATGGAATGGAATGGAATGGAATGGAACAGAATCAACCCGAATGGAATGGAATGGAATTGAATGCAATGCAATCAACACGAATGGAATGGAATGGAATGGAAGAAAACCGAATGGAATGCAATGGAATGAAATGGAATGGAATGGAATCAACTGGAATGGAATGGAATGGAATCGACTGGATTGGAATGGAATGGAATGGAAAGGAATGCAATCAACCCGAATGGAATGGAATGGAATGGAATGGAATGGAATGGAATGCAATGGAATGGAATGAAATCAACACGAAAGGAATGGAATGGTATGGAATGGAATGGAATGGAATGGAATGGAATGGAATGGAATGGCAGGTTATGGAATCAACCCGAGTGGTATGGAATGGAATGGAATGGAATGGAATGGAATGGAATGGAATGGAATGGCATCAACTCGAATGGAATGGAATGGAATGGAATGGAATGGAATGGAATGGAATGGAATGGAATGGAATCAACCCGAAAGGAAAAGAATGGAATGGAATGGAATGGAATGGAATGGAATCAACCCGAATGGAATGGAATGGAATGGAATGGAATGGAATGGAATGGAATCAACCGGAATGGAATGGAATGGAATGGAATGGAATGGAATGGAAAGCAATCAACCCGAATGGAATGGAATGGAATGGAATGAAATCAACCCAAAAGGAATGGAATGGAATGAAATGGAATGGAATGGAATGGAATGGAATGGAATGGCAGGTTATGTAATCAACCCTAGTGGTATGGAATGGAATGGAATGGAATGGAATGGAATGCAATGGAATCAAGTGGAATGGAATGGAATGGAATGAAATGGAATGGAATGGAATGGAATGGAATGAAATCAACACGAATGCAATGGAATGGAATGGAATGGAATGGAATGGAATGGAATGGAATGGAACGGAATGGAATGGAATGGAATGGAATCAACCCGAATGGAATGGAATTTTATGGAACTGAATCAAACCAAATGGAATGGAATGGAATGGAATGGAATGGAATGGAATGGAATAAACACGAATGGAATGGAATGGAGTATAATGGAATGGATTGGAATGGAATCAACTGGGATGGAAAGGAATGGAATGGAATGAAATGGAATGTGATAGAAAGGAATGAAATGGAATGGAATGGAATTAACACGAATGGAATGGAATGGAATGGAATGGAATAGAATCAACCCGAATGGAATGGAAAGGAATGGAATGCAATGGAATGGAATCAAGGCGAATGCAATGGAATGGAATGGAATGGAATAGATTGGAATGGAATGGAATGGAAAGGAACGGAATGGAATCAACCGGAATGGAATGGAATGGAATGCAATGGAATGGAATGGAATGGAATACACTGGAATGGAATGGAATGAAATGGAATTGATTGGAATGGAATGGAATGGAATGGAATGGAATCAACCGGAATGGAATGGAATGGAATGGAATGGAATCAACTGGAATGGAATGGAATGGAATGGAATGGACTGCAATGGAATCAACCCGAATGGAATGGAATGGAATGAAATGGAACGCAATGGAATCAACCGGAATGGAGTGGAATGGAATGACACGGAATGGAATGGAATAGAATCAAACAGAATGGAATGGAATGGAATAGAATGGAATCAACCTGAACGCAATGGAAAGGACAGGAATGGAATTGAACGGAATCAACCTGAACGCAATGGAAAAAATGGAATGGAATGGAATGGAATGGAATGGAATCAACCCGAATGCAATGGAATGGAATGGATTGGAATCAACCCGAACGGAATGGAATGGAACGGAATGGAATGGAATGGAATCAACCGAAATGGAATGGAATGGAATGGAATGGAATGTAATGGAATGGAATGGAATAAACCCGAATGGAATGGAATGGAATAGAATGAAATGGATTGGAATGGAATCAATCAGAATGGAATGGAATGGAATGAAATGGAATGGAATGCAATTAACCGGAATGGAATGGAATGGAATGGAATGGAATGGAATGGAATGGAATGGAATGGAATGGAATCATTCCGAATGGAATGGAATGGAATGGAGTGGAATTGAATGGAATGGAATCAACCCAAATGGAATTGGATGGAATGAAATGGAATGGAATGGAATCAACCCGAATGGAATGGAATGGTATGGAACTGAATCAAACCAAATGGAATGGAATGGAATTGAATGGAATGTAATGTAATGGAATGGAATAAACACGAATGGAATGGAATGGAATATAATGGAATGGATTGGAATGGAATCAACCGGGATGGAAAGGAATGGAATGGAATGAACTGGAATGGGATGGAAAGGAATGAAATGGAATGGAATGGAATTAACTCGAATGGAATGGAATGGAATGGAATGGAATGGAATAGAATCAACCCGAATGGAACGGAAAGGAATGGAATGGAATGGAATGGAATCAAGGCGAATGCAATGGAATGGAATGGAATGGAATAGATTGGAATGGAATGGAATGGAAGGGAACGGAATGGAATCAACCCGAATGGAATGGAATGGAATGGAATGGAATGGAATCCACTGGAATGGAATGGAATGAAATGGACTTGAATGGAATGAAATGGAATGTAATGGAATCAACCCGAATGGGATGGAATGGAATGGAATGGAATGGAATGGAATGGAATCAACTGGAATGGAATGGAATGGAATGGAATGGACTGCAATGGAATTAACCCGAATGGAATGGAATGGAATGAAATGGAACGGAATGGAATCAACCGGAATGGAGTTAAATGGAATGGAATGCAATGGAATGGAATAGAATCAAACAGAACAGAATGGAATGGAGTGGAATAGAATGGAATCAACCAGAATGCAATGGAATGTAATGGAATGGAATGGAACGGAATGGATTGGAATGGAACGGAATCAACCCGAATGGAATGGAATTGAATGGATTGGAATGGAATGGAATGGTATGGAATAGAATCAACCCGAATGGAATGGAATTGAATGGATTGAAATGGAATGGAATGGTATGGAATAGAATCAACCCGAATGGAATGGAATGGAATGGAATGGAATGGAATGGAATCAACCCGAATGCAAAGGAATGGAATGGAATGGAATGCAACGGAATGGAATGGAATGGAATGGAATCACCTGGAATGGAATGGAATGGAATGGAATGGAATGGAATGGAATGGAATGGAATCAACTGTAATGTAATGTAATGTAATGGAATGGAATGGAATGGAATGGAATGGAACGGAATCAACCCGAATGGAATGGAATGGAATGGAATGGAATGCAATCAACACGAATGGAATGGAATGGAATGGAATGGAATGAAATCAACCCGAAAGGAAAGGAATGGAATGAAAAGGAATGGAATGGAATGGAATGGAATGGAATGGAATGGCAGGTCATGGAATCAACCCGAGTGGTATGGAATGGAATGGAATGGAATGGAATGCAATCAACCCGAATGGAATGGAATGGAATGAAATAGAATGGAATGGAATGGAATGGAATGGAATGGAAAGGAATCAACCCGAATGGAATGGAATGGCATGGAATGGAATGGAATGGAATGGAATCAACCCAAAAGGAATGGAATGGAATGGAATGGAATGGAATGGAATGGAATGGAATCAACCAGAATGGAATGGAATGGAATGGATTGGAAGGGAATCAAAATGAATGCAATGGAATGGAATGGAATGGAGTGGAATTGAATCAACCCGAATGGAATGGAATGGAATGGAATGGAATCAACCCAAATGGCATGGAATGGAATGAAATGGAACGGAATGGAATTAACCGGAATGGAATGGAATGGAATGGAATGGAATGGAATGGAATGGAATCAACCCGAATGGAAAGGAATGGAATGGAATGGAATGGCATGGAATGGAATCAACACGAATGGCATGGAATGGAATGGAATGGAATGGAATGGAATGGAATCAACACAAATGGAATGGAATGCAATCAACACGAATGGAATGGAATGGAATGGAATGGAATAAACACGAATTGACTGGAATGGAATGTTATGGACTGCAATGGAATCAACCCGAAAGGAATGGAATGGAATGAAATGGAAGGCAATGGAATCAACCGGAATGGAGTGGAATGCAATGACACGGAATGGAATGGAATAGAATCAAACAGAATGGAATGGAATGGAATGGAATAGAATGGAATCAACCCGAACGCAATGGAAAGGAATGGAATGGAATTGAATGGAATCAATCTGAACGCAATGGAAAAAACGGAATGGAATGGAATGGAATAGAATGCAATGGAATGGAATGGATTCAACCCGAATGCAATGGAATGGAACGGAATGGAATGGAATGGAATCAACCGAAATGGAATGGAATGGAATGGAATGGAATGGAATGGAATGGAATAAAATGGAATAAACCCAAATGGAATGGAATGGAATAGAATGGAGTGGATTGGAATGCAATCAATCAGAATGGAATGTAATGGAATGAAATGGAACGGAATGGAATTAACGGGAATGGAATGGATTGGAATGGAATGCAATGGAATGGAATGGAATCAATCCGAATGGAATGGAATGGAATGGAGTGGAATTGAATGGAATGGAATCAACCCGACTGGAATGGAATGGAATGAAATGGAATGGAATGGAATCAACCAGAATGGAATGGAATGGTATGGAACTGAATCAAACCAAATGGAATGGAATGGAATGGAATGGATTGGAATGGAATGGAATAAACACGAATGGAATGGAATGGAGTATAATGGAATGGATTGGAATGGAATCAACCGGGATGGAAAGGAATGGAATGGTATGAAATGGAATGGGATGGAAAGGAATGAAATGGAATGGAATAGAATTAACACGAATGGAATGGAATGGAATGGAATGGAATGGAATGGAATGGATTAGAATCAACCCGAATGGAATGGAAAGGAATGGAATGCAATGGAATGGAATCAAGGCGAATGCAATGGAATGGAATGGAATGGAATAGATTGGAATGGAATGGAATGGAAAGGAATGGAATGGAATCAACCCGAATGGAATGGAATGGAATGGAATGGAATGGAATGGAATCCACTGGGATGGAATGGAATGAAATGGAATTGATTGGAATGGAATGGAATGTAATGCAATCAACCGGAATGGAATGGAATGGAATGGATTCAACTGGAATGGAATGGAATGGAATGGAATGGACTGCAATGGAATCAACCCGAATGGAATGGAATGGAATGAAATGGAACGGAATGGAATCAACCGGAATGGAGTTAAATGGAATGGAATGCATTGGAATGGAGTAGAATCAAACAGAACAGAATGGAATGGAGTGGAATAGAATGGAATCAACCAGAATGCAATGGAATGTAATGGAATGGAATGGAACGGAATGGATTGGAATGGAGCGGAATCAACCCAAATGGATTGGAATTGAATGGATTGGAACGGAATGGAATGGTATGGAATAGAATCAACCCGAATGGAATGGAACCAACACGAATGCAATGGAATGGAATGGAATAGAATGGAATGGAATGCAATGCACTGGAATGGAATTGAATGGAATCAACCAGAATGTAATGTAATGTAATGGAATGGAATGGAATGGAATGGAATGGAATCAACTGGAATGCAATGTAATGGACTGGAATGGAATGGAATGGAATGGAACGGAATCAACACGATTGGAATGGAATTGAATGGAATGGAATGCAATCAACACGAATGGAATGGAATGGAATGGAATCAAACCGAATGGAATGCAATGGAATGAAATGGAATGGAATGGAATCAACTGGAATGGAATGGAATGGAATCGAATGCATTGGAATGGAATGGAATGGAACGGAATGCAATCAACCCGAATGGAATGGAATGGAATGGAATGGAATGAAATCAACCCGAAAGGAAAGGAATGGAATGAAATGGAATGGAATGGAATGGAATGGAATGGAATGGAATGGAATGGCAGGTTAGGGAATCAACCCGAGTGGTATGGAAAGGAATGAAATGGAATGGAATGGAATGGAATGGAATGGAATGGAATGGAAAGGAATCAACCCGAATGGAATGGAATGGAATGGAATGGAATGGCATAGAATGGAATCAATCCGAATGGTATGGAATGAAATGGAATGGAATGGATTGGAATGGAATCAATCGGAATGGAATGGAATGGAATGGAATGGAATCAACCGGAATGGAATGGAATGGAATGGAATAAACACGAATGGAATGGAATGGAATGGAATGGAATGGAATGGAATGGAATGGAATCAACCCAAATGGAATGGAATGGAATGGAATGGAATGGAATGGAATGGAATAAACCCGAATGGAATGGAATGGAAAGGAATGGAAAGGAATGGAATGGAATGGAATGGAATGGAATCAACCTGAAAGGAAAAGAATGAAATGGAATGGAATGGAATGAAATGGAATGGAATGGAATCAGCCCGAATGTAATGTAATGGAATGGAATGGAATGGAATCAACTGGAATGTATTGTAATGGAATGGAATGGAATGGAATGGAATGGAACAGAATCAACCCGAATGGAATGGAATAGAATGGAATGCAATGCAATCAACACGAATGGAATGGAATGGAATGGAATAAAACCGAATGGAATGCAATGGAATGAAATGGAATGGAATGGAATCAACTGGAATGGAATGGAATGGAATCGAATGGATTGGAATGGAATGGAATGGAATGGAATGGATTGAAATCAACACGAAAGGAATGGAATGGAATGAAATGGAATGGAATGGAATGGAATGGAATGGAATGGCAGGTTATGTAATCAACTCGAGTGGTATGGAATGGAATGGAATGGAATGGAATGGAATGCAATGGAATCAACTCGAATGGAATGGAATGGAATGAAATGGAATGGAATGGAATGGAATGGAATGGAATGGAATGGAATGGAATCAACCCGAATGGAATGGAATGGAATGGAATGGAATGGAATGGAATGGAATGGAATCAACCGGAATGGAATGGAGTGGAATGGAATGGAATGGAATGCAATCAACTCGAATGGAATGGAATGGAATGGAATGGAATGGAATGAAATCAACCCGAAAGGAATGGAATGAAATGGAATGGAATGGAATGGAATGGAATGGAATGGAATGGAATGGAATGGCAGGTTATGTAATCAACCCGAGTGGTAGGGAATGGAATGGAATGGAATGCAGTGGAATCAAGTCGAATGGAATGGAATGGAATGAAATGGAATGGAATGGAATGGAATGGAATGGAATCAACCCGAAAGGAAAAGAATGGAATCGAATGGAATGGAATGGAATGGAATCTACCTGAATGGAATGGAATGGAATGGAATGGAATCAATCCGAAAGGAATGGAATGGAATGAAATGGAATGGAATGGAATGGAATGGAATGGCAGGTTATGTAATCAACCCGAGTGGTATGGAATGGAATGGAATGGAATGGAATGGAATGCATTCAACCCGAATGGAATGGAATTGAATGGAATGGAATGGAATGGAACGGAATGGAATGGAATGGAAGCAACCCAAATGGAATGGAATGGAATGGAATGGACTGCAATGGAATGGAATGGAATGGAATGCAATGGAATGGAATGGAATGGAATGGAATAGAATGGAATGGAATGGAATGGAATGGAAGCAACCCAAATGGAAAGGAATGGAATAAACCCGAATGGAATACAATGGAATAGAATGGAATGGAATGGAATAGAATCAAGCGGTATGGAATGGAATGGAATGGAATGGAATGGAATGGCATGGAATCAACCTGAATGAAATGAAATGGAATGGATTGGAATGGAATGGAATGGAAAGGAATGGAATGGAATCAACCCGAGTGGAATGGAAGGGAATGGAATGGAATGCAATGGAATGGATTGGAATGGAACGGAATGGAATGTAATCAACCCCAATGGAATGGAATGGAATGGAATGCAATGGAATGGAATGGAATGGAATCAACCCAAAAGGAATGGAATGGAATGAAATGGAATGGAATGGAATTGAATCAACCCGAATGGAATGGAATGGAGTGGAATGGATTTGAATGGAATCAACCTGAATGGAATGGAATGGAATGGAATGGAATGGAGGGGAATTGAATCAACCCGAATGGAGTGAAATGGAATGGAATGGAATCAACACGAATGGAATGGAATGGATTGGAATGGAATGGAATGGAATGGAAAGGAATGGAATGGAATCAACCAGAATGGAATGGAATGGAATGGAATCAACCCGAATGGAATGGAATGGAATGGATTGGAATGGAATGGAATGGAATGGAATCAACCCTAATGGAATGGAATGGAATGGAATGGAATGGAATGGAATGGAATGGAATGGAATCAACCCGAATGGAATGGAATGGAATGGAATGGATTGGAATGGAATGGAATGGAATGGAATGGAATCAACCAGAATGGAATGGAATGGAATGGAATGGAATGGAATGGAATGGAATGGAAACAACACAAATGGACTGGACTGGAATGGAATGGAATAGAATCAACCCGAATGGAATGGAATGGAATGGAAAGGAATGGCATGGAATCAACCCGAATGAAATGGAATGGAATGGATTGGAATGGAATGGAATGGAAAGGAATGGAATCAACCCGAATGGAATGGAATGGAAGGGAAAGGAATGGAATGGAATCAACCTGAATGAAATGGAACGGATTGGAATGGAATCAACCTGAATGTAATGGAATGGAATGGCGTGGAATAGGATGGAATGAACGTGAATGGAATGGAATGGAATGGAATGGAATGGAATCAACCCGAATGGAATGGAATGGAATGGAATGGAAAGGAATGGAATCAATCCAAATGGAATGGAAAGGAATGGAATGGAATAGAATCAAACGGAATGGAATGGAATGGTGTGGAATAGAATGGAATCAACCCGAATGCAATGGAATGGAATGGAATGGAATGGAATGGAATGGAATGGAATGGAATGGAGTGGAATGGATTGGAATCAACACGAATGGAAAGAATGGATTGGAATGGAATGGAATGGAATGGAAAGGAATGGAATGGAATCAACCTGAATGGAATGGAATGGAATGGAATCAACCCGAATGGAATGGAAAGGAATGGATTGGAATGGAATGGAATGGAATGGAATCAACTCTAATGTAATGGAATGGAATGGAATGGAATGGAATGGAATCAACACAAATGGACTGGAATGGAATGGAAAGGAATAGAATCAACCCGAATGGAATGGAATGGAATGGAATGGAATGGCATGGAATCAACCCGAATGAAATGAAATGGAATGGATTGGAATGGAATGGAATGGAAAGTAATGGAATGGAATCAACCCGAGTGGAATGGAATGGAATGGAATGGAATGGATTGGAATGGAATGGAATGGAATGGAATCAACCCCAATGGAATGGAATGGAATGGAATGGAATCAACCCAAAAGAAATGGAATGGAATGAAATGGAATGGAATGGAATGGAATCAACCCGAATGGAATGGAGAGGAGTGGAATGGATTGGAATGGAATCAACCTGAATGGAATGGAATGGAATGGAATGGAGGGGAATTGAATCAACCCGAATGGAGTGAAATGGAATCGAATGGAATCAACACGAATGGAATGGAATGGATTGGAGTGGAATGGAATGGAATGGAAAGGAATGGAATGGAATCAACCTCAATGGAATGGAATGGAATGGAATCAACCCGAATGGAATGGAATGGATTGGAATGGAATGGAATGGAATGGAATCAACGCTAATGGAATGGAATGGAATGGAATGGAAAGGAATGGAATGGAATCAACCCGTATAGAATGGAATGGAATGGAATGGAATGGAATGGAATGGAATGGAATGGAAACAACACAAATGGACTGGAATGGAATGGAATGGAATAGAATCAACCCGAATGGAATGGAATGGAATGGAATGGAATGGCATGGAATCAACCCGAATGAAATGGAATGGAATGGATTTGAATGGAATGGAATGGAAAGGAATGGAATGGAATCAACCCGAGTGGAATGGAAAGGAATGGAATGGAATGGAATGGATTGGAATGGAATGGAATGATCAACCCCAATGGAATGGAATGGAATGGAATGGAATGGAATGGAATGCAATCAACCCAAAAGAAATGGAATGGAATGGAATGGAAAGGAATGGAATGGAATAAACCAGAATGGAATGGAATGGAATGGAATGGATTGGAAGGGAATCAACATGAATGGAATGGAATGGAATGGAATGGAGTGGAATTGAATCAACCCGAATGGAATGGAATGGAATGGAATGGAATCAACCCAAATGGCATGGAATGGAATGAAATGGAACGGAATGGAATTAACCGGAATGGAATGGAATGGAATGGAATGGAATGGAATGGAATCAAACCGAATGGAAAGGAATGGAATGGAATGGAATGGCATGGAATGGAATCAACCCGAATGGCATGGAATGGAATGGAATGGAATGGAATGGAATCAACACAAATGGAATGGAATGCAATCAACACGAATGGAATGGAATGGAATGGAATGGAATGCAATGGAATGGAATGGAATCAACTGGAATGGAATGGAATGGAATGGAATAAACACGAATGGACTGGAATTGATTGGAATGGACTGCAATGGAATCAACCCGAAAGAAATGGAATGGAATGAAATGGAATGCAATGGAATCAACCGGAATGGAGTGGAATGGAATGACACGGAATGGAATGGAATAGAATCAAACAGAATGGAATGGAATGGAATAGAATGGAATCAACCCGAATGCAATGGAATGGAATGGATTGGAATCAACCCGAACGGAATGGAATGGAACGGAATGGAATGGAACGGAATCAACCGAAATGGAATGGAATGGAATGGAATGGAATGGAATGGAATGGAATAAACCCGAATGGAATGGAATGGAATAGAATGGAATGGATTGGAATGGAATCAATCAGAATGGAATGGAATGGAATGAAATGGAATGGAATGGAATTAACCGGAATGGAATGGAATGGAATGGAATGGAATGGAATGGAATGGAATCAATCCGAATGGAATGGAATGGAATCAATCCGAATGGAATGGAATGGAATGGAATGGAATGGAATGGAATGCAATGCAATCAACACGAATGGAATGGAATGGAATGGAATAAAACCGAATGGAATGCAATGGAATGAAATGGAATGGAATGGAATCAACTGGAATGGAATGGAATGGAATCGAATGGATTGGAATGGAATGGAATGCAATCAACCCGAATGGAATGGAATGGAATGGAATGCAATGGAATGGAATGAAATCAACACGAAAGGAATGGAATGGAATGGAATGGAATGGAATGGAATGGAATGGAATGGAATGGCAGGTTATGGAATCAACCCGAGTGGTATGGAATGGAATGGAATGGAATGGAATGGAATGCAATGGAATCAACTCGAATGGAATGGAATGGAATGAAATGGAATGGAATGGAATGGAATGGAATGGAATGGAATGGAATCAACCCGAAAGGAAAAGAATGGAATGGAATGGAATGGAATGGAATGGAATCAACCCGAATGGAATGGAATGGAATTTAATGGAATGGAATGGAATGGAATGGAATGGAATGGAATCAACCGGAATGGAATGGAGTGGAATGGAATGGAATGGAATGCAATCAACCCGAATGGAATGGAATGGAATGGAATGGAATGGAATGGAATGAAATCAACCCGAAAGGAATGGAATGGAATGAAGTGGAATGGAATGGAATGGAATGGAAAGGAATGGCAGGTTATGTAATCAACCCGAGTGGTATGGAATGGAATGGAATGGAATGGAATGGAATGGAATCAAGTCGAATGGAATGGAATGGAATGACATGGAATGGAATGGAATGGAATGGAATGGAATGGAATGGAATCAACCCGAAAGGAAAAGAATGGAATGGAATGGAATGGAATGGAATGGAATGGAATCAACCCGAATGGAATGGAATGGAATGGAATGGAATCAACCGGAATGGAATGGAATGGAATGGAATGGAAAGCAATCAACCCGAATGGAATGGAATGAAATGGAATGGAATGGAATGGAATGGAATGCAATGCAATCAACACGAATGGAATGGAATGGAATGGAATGAAACCGAATGGAATGCAATGGAATGAAATGGAATGGAATGGAATCAACTGGAATGGAATGGAATGGAATCGAATGGATTGGAATGGAATGGAATGCAATCAACCCGAATGGAATGGAATGGAATTCAATCAACCCGAATGGAATGGAATGGAATGGAATGCAATGGAATGGAATGAAATCAACACGAAAGGAATGGAATGGAATGGAATGGAATGGAATGGAATGGAATGGAATGGAATGGCAGGTTATGGAATCAACCCGAGTGGTATGGAATGGAATGGAATGGAATGGAATGGAATGCAATGGAATCAACTCGAATGGAATGGAATGGAATGAAATGGAATGGAATGGAATGGAATGGAATGGAATGGAATGGAATGGAATCAACCCGAAAGGAAAAGAATGGAATGGAATGGAATGGAATGGAATGGAATCAACCCGAATGGAATGGAATGGAATGGAATGGAAAGGAATGGAATGGAATGGAATGGAATCAACCGGAATGGAATGGAGTGGAATGGAATGGAATGGAATGCAATCAACCCGAATGGAATGGAATGGAATGGAATGGAATGGAATGGAATGGAATGAAATCAACCCGAAAGGAATGGAATGGAATGAAGTGGAATGGAATGGAATGGAATGGAAAGGAATGGCAGGTTATGTAATCAACCCGAGTGGTATGGAATGGAATGGAATGGAATGGAATGGAATGGAATGGAATCAAGTCGAATGGAATGGAATGGAATGACATGGAATGGAATGGAATGGAATGGAATGGAATGGAATGGAATGGAATGGAATGGAATCAACCCGAAAGGAAAAGAATGGAATGGAATGGAATGGAATGGAATGGAATGGAATCAACCCGAATGGAATGAAATGGAATGGAATGGAATCAACCGGAATGGAATGGAATGGAATGGAATGGAAAGCAATCAACCCGAATGGAATGGAATGAAATGGAATGGAATGGAATGGAATGGAATGGAATGGAATGGAATGGAATGGAATGGAATGAAATCAACCCGAAAGGAATGGAATGGAATGAAATGGAATGGAATGGAATGGACTGGCAGATTATGTAATCAACCCGAGTGGTATGGAATGGAATGCAATGGAATGGAATGGAATGCAATGGAATCAAGTCGAATGGAATGGAATGGAATGAAATGGAGTGGAATGGAATGAAATGGAATGGAATGGAATGAAATCAACACGAATGCAATGGAATGGAATGGAATGGAATGGAATGGAACGGAATGGAATGAAACGGAATGGAATCAACCCGAATGGAATGGAATGGAATGGAATGGAATGGAATGGAATCAACTGGAATGTAATGTAATGGAATGGAATGGAATGGAATGGAACGGAATCAACCGGAATGGAATGGAATGGAATGGAATGGAATCAACACGAATGGAATGCAATGGAATGAAATGGAATGGAATGGAATCAACTGAAATTGAATGGAATGGAATCGAATGGACTTGAATGGAATGGAATGGAATGCAATCAACCCGAATGGAATGGAATGGAATGGAATGGAATGGAATGGAATGGAAAGCAATCAACGCGAATGGAATGGAATGAAATGGAATGGAATGGAATGGAATGGAATGGAATGGAATGGAATGAAATCAACCCGAAAGGAATGGAATGGAATGAAATGGAATGGAATGGAATGGACTGGCAGGTTATGTAATCAACCCGAGTGGTATGGAATGGAATGGAATGGAATGGAATGGAATGCAATGGAATCAAGTCGAATGGAATGGAATGGAATGAAATGAAATGGAATGGAATGAAATGGAATGGAATGGAATGGAATGGAATGAAATCAACACGAATGCAATGGAATGGAATGGAATGGAATGGAACGGAATGGAATGGAATGGAATGGAATCAACCCGAATGGAATGGAATGGAATGGAATGGAATGGAATGGAATGGAATGGAATGGAATCAACTGGAATGTAATGTAATGTAATGGAATGGAATGGAATGGAACGGAATCAACCGGAATGGAATGGAATGGAATGGAATGGAATCAACACGAATGGAATGCAATGGAATGAAATGGAATGGAATGGAATCAACTGAAATGGAATGGAATGGAATCGAATGGACTTGAATGGAATGGAATGGAATGCAATCAACCCGAATGGAATGGAATGGAATGGAATGGAATGGAATGGAATCAACCCCAATGGAATGGAATGGAATGAAATGGAATGGAATGGAATGGAATGGAATGGAATGGCAGGTTATGGAATCAATCCGAGTGGCATGGAATGGAATGGAATGGAATGGAATGGAATGGAATGCAACGAAATGGAATGGAATGGAATGGAATTAACCAGAATGTAATGGAATGTAATGGAATGTAATGGAATGGAATGGAATCAACTGGAATGTAATGGAATGGAATGGAATGGAATGGAATGGAATGGAATGCAATCAACACGAATGGAATGGAATGGAATGGAATCAAACCGAATGGAATGCAATGGAATGAAATGGAATGGAATCGAATTAACTGGAATGGAATGGAATGGAATCGAATGCATCGGAATGGAATGGAATGGAACGGAATGCAATCAACCCGAATGGAATGGAATGGAATGGAATGGAATGGAATGGAAAGGAATCAACCCGAATGGAATGGAATGGAATGGAATGGAATGGAATGGAATGGCATAGAATGGAATCAACCCGAATGGTATGGAATGGCATGGAATGGAATGGAATGGAATGGAATGCAATGCAATCAACACGAATGGAATGGAATGGAATGGAATAAAACCGAATGGAATGCAATGGAATGAAATGGAATGGAATGGAATCAACTGGAATGGAATGGAATGGAATCGAATGGATTGGAATGGAATGGAATGCAATCAACCCGAATGGAATGGAATGGAATGGAATGCAATGGAATGGAATGAAATCAACACGAAAGGAATGGAATGGAATGGAATGGAATGGAATGGAATGGAATGGAATGGAATGGCAGGTTATGGAATCAACCCGAGTGGTATGGAATGGAATGGAATGGAATGGAATGGAATGCAATGGAATCAACTCGAATGGAATGGAATGGAATGAAATGGAATGGAATGGAATGGAATGGAATGGAATGGAATGGAATGGAATCAACCCGAAAGGAAAAGAATGGAATGGAATGGAATGGAATGGAATGGAATCAACCCGAATGGAATGGAATGGAATTTAATGGAATGGAATGGAATGGAATGGAATGGAATGGAATCAACCGGAATGGAATGGAGTGGAATGGAATGGAATGGAATGCAATCAACCCGAATGGAATGGAATGGAATGGAATGGAATGGAATGGAATGGAATGGAAAGCAATCAACGCGAATGGAATGGAATGAAATGGAATGGAATGGAATGGAATGGAATGGAATGGAATGGAATGAAATCAACCCGAAAGGAATGGAATGGAATGAAATGGAATGGAATGGAATGGACTGGCAGGTTATGTAATCAACCCGAGTGGTATGGAATGGAATGGAATGGAATGGAATGGAATGCAATGGAATCAAGTCGAATGGAATGGAATGGAATGAAATGAAATGGAATGGAATGAAATGGAATGGAATGGAATGGAATGGAATGAAATCAACACGAATGCAATGGAATGGAATGGAATGGAATGGAACGGAATGGAATGGAATGGAATGGAATCAACCCGAATGGAATGGAATGGAATGGAATGGAATGGAATGGAATGGAATGGAATCAACTGGAATGTAATGTAATGTAATGGAATGGAATGGAATGGAACGGAATCAACCGGAATGGAATGGAATGGAATGGAATGGAATCAACACGAATGGAATGCAATGGAATGAAATGGAATGGAATGGAATCAACTGAAATGGAATGGAATGGAATCGAATGGACTTGAATGGAATGGAATGGAATGCAATCAACCCGAATGGAATGGAATGGAATGGAATGGAATGGAATGGAATCAACCCCAATGGAATGGAATGGAATGAAATGGAATGGAATGGAATGGAATGGAATGGAATGGCAGGTTATGGAATCAATCCGAGTGGCATGGAATGGAATGGAATGGAATGGAATGGAATGGAATGCAACGAAATGGAATGGAATGGAATGGAATTAACCAGAATGTAATGGAATGTAATGGAATGTAATGGAATGGAATGGAATCAACTGGAATGTAATGGAATGGAATGGAATGGAATGGAATGGAATGGAATGCAATCAACACGAATGGAATGGAATGGAATGGAATCAAACCGAATGGAATGCAATGGAATGAAATGGAATGGAATCGAATTAACTGGAATGGAATGGAATGGAATCGAATGCATCGGAATGGAATGGAATGGAACGGAATGCAATCAACCCGAATGGAATGGAATGGAATGGAATGGAATGGAATGGAAAGGAATCAACCCGAATGGAATGGAATGGAATGGAATGGAATGGAATGGAATGGCATAGAATGGAATCAACCCGAATGGTATGGAATGGCATGGAATGGAATGGAATGGAATGGAATGCAATGCAATCAACACGAATGGAATGGAATGGAATGGAATAAAACCGAATGGAATGCAATGGAATGAAATGGAATGGAATGGAATCAACTGGAATGGAATGGAATGGAATCGAATGGATTGGAATGGAATGGAATGCAATCAACCCGAATGGAATGGAATGGAATGGAATGCAATGGAATGGAATGAAATCAACACGAAAGGAATGGAATGGAATGGAATGGAATGGAATGGAATGGAATGGAATGGAATGGCAGGTTATGGAATCAACCCGAGTGGTATGGAATGGAATGGAATGGAATGGAATGGAATGCAATGGAATCAACTCGAATGGAATGGAATGGAATGAAATGGAATGGAATGGAATGGAATGGAATGGAATGGAATGGAATGGAATCAACCCGAAAGGAAAAGAATGGAATGGAATGGAATGGAATGGAATGGAATCAACCCGAATGGAATGGAATGGAATTTAATGGAATGGAATGGAATGGAATGGAATGGAATGGAATCAACCGGAATGGAATGGAGTGGAATGGAATGGAATGGAATGCAATCAACCCGAATGGAATGGAATGGAATGGAATGGAATGGAATGGAATGGAATGAAATCAACCCGAAAGGAATGGAATGGAATGAAGTGGAATGGAATGGAATGGAATGGAAAGGAATGGCAGGTTATGTAATCAACCCGAGTGGTATGGAATGGAATGGAATGGAATGGAATGGAATGGAATCAAGTCGAATGGAATGGAATGGAATGACATGGAATGGAATGGAATGGAATGGAATGGAATGGAATGGAATCAACCCGAAAGGAAAAGAATGGAATGGAATGGAATGGAATGGAATGGAATGGAATCAACCCGAATGGAATGGAATGGAATGGAATGGAATCAACCGGAATGGAATGGAATGGAATGGAATGGAAAGCAATCAACCCGAATGGAATGGAATGAAATGGAATGGAATGGAATGGAATGGAATGGAATGGAATGGAATGGAATGAAATCAACCCGAAAGGAATGCAATGGAATGAAATGGAATGGAATGGAATGGACTGGCAGGTTATGTAATCAACCCGAGTGGTATGGAATGGAATGGAATGGAATGGAATGGAATGCAATGGAATCAAGTCGAATGGAATGGAATGGAATGAAATGGAATGGAATGGAATGAAATGGAATGGAATGGAATGGAATGGAATGAAATCAACACGAATGCAATGGAATGGAATGGAATGGAATGGAATGGAACGGAATGGAATGGAATGGAATGGAATCAACCCGAATGGAATGGAATGGAATGGAATGGAATGGAATGGAATGGAATGGAATGGAATCAACTGGAATGTAATGTAATGGAATGGAATGGAATGGAATGGAATGGAATGGAATGGAATGCAATCAACACGAATGGAATGGAATGGAATGGAATCAAACCGAATGGAATGCAATGGAATGAAATGGAATGGAATCGAATTAACTGGAATGGAATGGAATGGAATCGAATGCATTGGAATGGAATGGAATGGAACGGAATGCAATCAACCCGAATGGAATGGAATGGAATGGAATGCAATGGAATGGAATGAAATCAACACGAAAGGAATGGAATGGAATGGAATGGAATGGAATGGAATGGAATGGCAGGTTATGGAATCAACCCGAGTGGTATGGAATGGAATGGAATGGAATGGAATGGAATGCAATGGAATCAACTCGAATGGAATGGAATGGAATGAAATGGAATGGAATGGAATGGAATGGAATGGAATGGAATGGAATCAACCCGAAAGGAAAAGAATGGAATGGAATGGAATGGAATGGAATGGAATCAACCCGAATGGAATGGAATGGAATGGAATGGAATGGAATGGAATGGAATGGAATCAACCGGAATGGAATGGAGTGGAATGGAATGGAATGGAATGCAATCAACCCGAATGGAATGGAATGGAATGGAATGGAATGGAATGAAATCAACCCGAAAGGAATGGAATGGAATGAAGTGGAATGGAATGGAATGGAATGGAAAGGAATGGCAGGTTATGTAATCAACCCGAGTGGTATGGAATGGAATGGAATGGAATGGAATGGAATGGAATGGAATGGAATCAAGTCGAATGGAATGGAATGGAATGACATGGAATGGAATGGAATGGAATGGAATGGAATGGAATGGAATGGAATGGAATGGAATGGAATCAACCTGAAAGGAAAAGAATGGAATGGAATGGAATGGAATGGAATGGAATGGAATCAACCCGAATGGAATGGAATGGAATGGAATGGAATCAACCGGAATTGAATGGAATGGAATGGAATGGAAAGCAATCAACCCGAATGGAATGGAATGAAATGGAATGGAATGGAATGGAATGGAATGGAATGGAATGGAATGGAATGGAATGAACTCAACCCGAAAGGAATGGAATGGAATGAAATGGAATGGAATGGAATGGACTGGCAGGTTATGTAATCAACCCGAGTGGTATGGAATGGAATGGAATGGAATGGAATGGAATGCAATGGAATCAAGTCGAATGGAATGGAATGGAATGAAATGGAATGGAATGGAATGCAATGGAATGGAATGGAATGGAATGGAATGGAATGAAATCAACACGAATGCAATGGAATGGAATGGAATGGAATGGAACGGAATGGAATGGAATGGAATGGAATCAACCCGAATGGAATGGAATGGAATGGAATGGAATGGAATGGAATCAACTGGAATGTAATGTAATGGAATGGAATGGAATGGAATGGAACGGAATCAACCGGAATGGAATGGAATGGAATGGAATGGAATCAACACGAATGGAATGCAATGGAATGAAATGGAATGGAATGGAATCAACTGAAATGGAATGGAATGGAATCGAATGGACTTGAATGGAATGGAATGGAATGCAATCAACCCGAATGGAATGGAATGGAATGGAATGGAATGGAATGGAATCAACCCCAATGGAATGGAATGGAATGAAATGGAATGGAATGGAATGGAATGGAATGGAATGGCAGGTTATGGAATCAGCCCGAGTGGTATGGAATGGAATGGAATGGAATGGAATGGAATGGAATGCAACACAATGGAATGGAATAGAATGGAATCAACCAGAATGTAATGGAATGGAATGGAATGGAATGGAATGGAATGGAATCAACTGGAATGTAATGTAATGGAATGGAATGGAATGGAATGGAATGGAATGGAATGCAATCAACACGAATGGAATGGAATGGAATGGAATCAAACCGAATGGAATGCAATGGAATGAAATGGAATGGAATCGAATTAACTGGAATGGAATGGAATGGAATCGAATGCATCGGAATGGAATGGAATGGAACGGAATGCAATCAACCCGAATGGAATGGAATGGAATGGAATGGAATGGAATAAAATCAACCCGAAAGGAAAGGAATGGAATGAAATGGAATGGAATGGAATGGAATGGAATGGAATGGAATGGCTGGTTATGGAATCAACCCGAGTGGTATGGAATGGAATGGAATGGAATGCAATCAACCCGAATGGAATGGAATGGAAGGAAATGGAATGGAATGGAATGGAATGGAATGGAATGGAATGGAATGGAATGGAATGGAATCAACCCGAACGGAATTGAATGGAATGGAATGGAATGGAATGGCATAGAATGGAATCAACCCGAATGGTATGGAATGGCATGGAATGGAATGGAATGGAATGGAATGCAATGCAATAAACACGAATGGAATGGAATGGAATAAAACCGAATGGAATGCAATGGAATGAAATGGAATGGAATGGAATCAACTGGAATGGAATGGAATGGAATCGAATGGATTGGAATGGAATGGAATGCAATCAAACCGAATGGAATGGAATGGAATGGAATGCAATGGAATGGAATGAAATCAACACGAAAGGAACGGAATGGAATGGAATGGAATGGAATGGAATGGAATGGAATGGCAGGTTATGGAATCAAACCGAGTGGTATGGAATGGAATGGAATGGAATGGAATGGAATGCAATGGAATCAACTCGAATGGAATGGAATGGAATGAAATGGAATGGAATGGAATGGAATGGAATGGAATGGAATGAACCCGAAAGGAAAAGAATGGAATGGAATGGAATGGAATGGAATGGAATCAACCCGAATGGAATGGAATGGAATGGAATGGAATGGAATGGAATGGAATCAACCGGAATGGAATGGAGTGGAATGGAATGGAATGGAATGCAATCAACCCGAATGGAATGGAATGGAATGGAATGGAATGGAATGGAATGAAATCAACCCGAAAGGAATGGAATGGAATGAAGTGGAATGGAATGGAATGCAATGGAAAGGAATGGCAGGTTATGTAATCAACCCGAGTGGTATGGAATGGAATGGAATGGAATGGAATGGAATGGAATGGAATCAAGTCGAATGGAATGGAATGGAATGACATGGAATGGAATGGAATGGAATGGAATGGAATGGAATGGAATGGAATGGAATCAAACCGAAAGGAAAAGAATGGAATGGAATGGAATGGAATGGAATGGAATGGAATCAACCCGAATGGAATGGAATGGAATGGAATGGAATCAACCGGAATGGAATGGAATGGAATGGAATGGAAAGCAATCAACCCGAATGGAATGGAATGAAATGGAATGGAATGGAATGGAATAGAATGGAATGGAATGGAATGGAATGGAATGAAATCAACCCGAAAGGAATGGAATGGAATGTAATGGAATGGAATGGAATGGACTGGCAGGTTATGTAATCAACCCGAGTGGTAAGGAATGGAATGGAATGGAATGGAATGGAATGCAATGGAATCAAGTCGAATGGAATGGAATGGAATGAAATGGAATGGAATGGAATGAAATGGAATGGAATGGAATGGAATGGAATGAAATCAACACGAATGCAATGGAATGGAATGGAATGGAATGGAATGGAACGGAATGGAATGGAATGGAATGGAATCAACCCGAATGGAATGGAATGGAATGGAATGGAATGGAATGGAATCAACTGGAATGTAATGTAATGTAATGGAATGGAATGGAATGGAACGGAATCAACCGGAATGGAATGGAATGGAATGGAATGGAATCAACACGAATGGAATGCAATGGAATGAAATGGAATGGAATGTAATCAACTGAAATGGAATGGAATGGAATCGAATGGACTTGAATGGAATGGAATGGAATGGAATGCAATCAACCCGAATGGAATGGAATGGAATGGAATGGAATGGAATCAACCCCAATGGAATGGAATGGAATGAAATGGAATGGAATGGAATGGAATGGAATGGAATGGCAGGTTATGGAATCAGCCCGAGTGGTATGGAATGGAATGGAATGGAATGGAATGGAATGGAATGCAACGCAATGGAATGGAATGGAATGGAATCAACCAGAATGTAATGTAATGTAATGTAATGGAATGGAATGGAATGGAATCAACTGGAATGTAATGGAATGGAATGGAATGGAATGGAATGGAATGGAATGGAATGGAATGGAATGCAATCAACACGAATGGAATGGAATGGAATGGAATCAAACCGAATGGAATGCAATGGAATGAAATGGAATGGAATCGAATTAACTGGAATGGAATGGAATGGAATCGAATGCATCGGAATGGAATGGAATGGAACGGAATGCAATCAACCCGAATGGAATGGAATGGAATGGAATGGAATGGAATAAAATCAACCCGAAAGGAAAGGAATGGAATGAAATGGAATGGAATGGAATGGAATGGAATGGAATGGAATGGCAGGTTATGGAATCAACCCGAGTGGTATGGAATGGAATGGAATGGAATGCAATCAACCCGAATGGAATGGAATGGAAGGAAATGGAATGGAATGGAATGGAATGGAATGGAATGGAATGGAATGGAAAGGAATCAACCCGAACGGAATTGAATGGAATGGAATGGAATGGAATGGCATAGAATGGAATCAACCCGAATGGTATGGAATGGCATGGAATGGAATGGAATGGAATGGAATGCAATGCAATCAACACGAATGGAATGGAATGGAATAAAACCGAATGGAATGCAATGGAATGAAATGGAATGGAATGGAATCAACTGGAATGGAATGGAATGGAATCGAATGGATTGGAATGGAATGGAATGCAATCAACCCGAATGGAATGGAATGGAATGGAATGCAATGGAATGGAATGAAATCAACACGAAAGGAATGGAATGGAATGGAATGGAATGGAATGGAATGGAATGGAATGGCAGGTTATGGAATCAACCCGAGTGGTATGGAATGGAATGGAATGGAATGGAATGGAATGCAATGGAATCAACTCGAATGGAATGGAATGGAATGAAATGGAATGGAATGGAATGGAATGGAATGGAATGGAATGGAATAAACCCGAAAGGAAAAGAATGGAATGGAATGGAATGGAATGGAATGGAATCCACCCGAATGGAATGGAATGGAATGGAATGGAATGGAATGGAATGGAATCAACCGGAATGGAATGGAGTGGAATGGAATGGAATGGAATGCAATCAACCCGAATGGAATGGAATGGAATGGAATGGAATGGAATGGAATGAAATCAACCCGAAAGGAATGGAATGGAATGAAGTGGAATGGAATGGAATGCAATGGAAAGGAATGGCAGGTTATGTAATCAACCCGAGTGGTATGGAATGGAATGGAATGGAATGGAATGGAATGGAATGGAATCAAGTCGAATGGAATGGAATGGAATGACATGGAATGGAATGGAATGGAATGGAATGGAATGGAATGGAATGGAATGGAATGGAATCAACCCGAAAGGAAAAGAATGGAATGGAATGGAATGGAATGGAATGGAATGGAATCAACCCGAATGGAATGGAATGGAATGGAATGGAATCAACCGGAATGGAATGGAATGGAATGGAATGGAAAGCAATCAACCCGAATGGAATGGAATGAAATGGAATGGAATGGAATGGAATGGAATGGAATGGAATGGAATGGAATGAAATCAACCCGAAAGGAATGGAATGGAATGAAATGGAATGGAATGGAATGGACTGGCAGGTTATGTAATCAACCCGAGTGGTATGGAATGGAATGGAATGGAATGGAATGGAATGCAATGGAATCAAGTCGAATGGAATGGAATGGAATGAAATGGAATGGAATGGAATGAAATGGAATGGAATGGAATGGAATGGAATGAAATCAACACGAATGCAATGGAATGGAATGGAATGGAATGGAATGGAACGGAATGGAATGGAATGGAATGGAATCAACCCGAATGGAATGGAATGGAATGGAATGGAATGGAATGGAATCAACTGGAATGTAATGTAATGTAATGGAATGGAATGGAATGGAACGGAATCAACCGGAATGGAATGGAATGGAATGGAATGGAATCAACACGAATGGAATGCAATGGAATGAAATGGAATGGAATGGAATCAACTGAAATGGAATGGAATGGAATCGAATGGACTTGAATGGAATGGAATGGAATGCAATCAACCCGAATGGAATGGAATGGAATGGAATGGAATGGAATGGAATCAACCCCAATGGAATGGAATGGAATGAAATGGAATGGAATGGAATGGAATGGAATGGAATGACAGGTTATGGAATCAGCCCGAGTGGTATGGAATGGAATGGAATGGAATGGAATGGAATGGAATGCAACGCAATGGAATGGAATGGAATGGAATCAACCAGAATGTAATGGAATGGAATGGAATGGAATGGAATGGAATGGAATCAACTGGAATGTAATGGAATGGAATGGAACGGAATGGAATGGAATGGAATGGAATGGAATGCAATCAACACGAATGGAATGGAATGGAATGGAATCAAACCGAATGGTATGCAATGGAATGAAATGGAATGGAATCGAATTAACTGGAATGGAATGGAATGGAATCGAATGCATCGGAATGGAATGGAATGGAACGGAATGCAATCAACCCGAATGGAATGGAATGGAATGGAATGGAATGGAATAAAATCAACCCCAAAGGAAAGGAATGGAATGAAATGGAATGGAATGGAATGGAATGGAATGGAATGGAATGGCAGGTTATGGAAGCAACCCGAGTGGTATGGAATGGAATGGAATGGAATGCAATCAACCCGAATGGAATGGAATGGAAGGAAACGGAATGGAATGGAATGGAATGGAATGGAATGGAATGGAATGGAAAGGAATCAACCCGAACGGAATTGAATGGAATGGAATGGAATGGAATGGCATAGAATGGAATCAACCCGAATGGTATGGAATGGCATGGAATGGAATGGAATGGAATGGAATGCAATGCAATCAACACGAATGGAATGGAATGGAATAAAACCGAATGGAATGCAATGGAATGAAATGGAATGGAATGGAATCAACTGGAATGGAATGGAATGGAATCGAATGAATTGGAATGGAATGGAATGCAATCAACCCGAATGGAATGGAATGGAATGGAATGCAATGGAATGGAATGAAATCAACACGAAAGGAACGGAATGGAATGGAATGGAATGGAATGGAATGGAATGGAATGGCAGGTTATGGAATCAACCCGAGTGGTATGGAATGGAATGGAATGGAATGGAATGGAATGGAATGCAATGGAATCAACTCGAATGGAATGGAATGGAATGAAATGGAATGGAATGGAATGGAATGGAATGGAATGGAATGGAATCAACCCGAAAGGAAAAGAATGGAATGGAATTGAATGGAATGGAATGGAATCAACCCGAATGGAATGGAATGGAATGGAATGAAATGGAATGGAATGGAATGGAATGGAATCAACCGGAATGGAATGGAGTGGAATGGAATGGAATGGAATGCAATCAACCCGAATGGAATGGAATGGAATGGAATGGAATGGAATGGAATGAAATCAACCCGAAAGGAATGGAATGGAATGAAGTGGAATGGAATGGAATGGAATGGAAAGGAATGGCAGGTTATGTAATCAACCCCAGTGGTATGGAATGGAATGGAATGGAATGGAATGGAATGGAATCAAGTCGAATGGAATCGAATGGAATGAAATGGAATGGAAAGGAATGAACCGGAATGGAATGGAATGGAATGGAATGGAATGGAATGGAATGGAATGGAAAGCAATCAACCCGAATGGAATGGAATGGAATGGAATGGAATGGAATGGAATGGAATGAAATCAACCTGAAAGGAATGGAATGGAATGAAATGGAAAGGAATGGAATGGAATGGAATGGCAGGTTAAGTAATCAACCCGAGTGGTATGGAATGGAATGCAATGGAATGGAATGGAATGCAATGGAATCAAATCGAATGGAATGGAATGGAATGAAATGGAATGGAATGGAATGAAATGGAATGGAATGAAATGGAATGGAATGAAATCAACAGGAATGCAATGCAATGGAATGGAATGGAATGGAATGGAACGGAATGGAATGGAATGGAATGGAATCAACCCGAATGGAATGGAATGGAATGGAATGGAATGGAATGGAATCAACTGGAATGTAATGGAATGGAATGGAATGGAATGGAATGGAATGGAACGGAATCAACCGGAATGGAATGGAATGGAATGGAATGGAATTCAATCAACACGAATGGAATGGAATGGAATGGAATCAACACGAATGGAATGCAATGGAATGAAATGGAATGGAATGGAATCAACTGAAATGGAATGGAATGGAATCGAATGGACTTGAATGGAATGGAATGGAATGCAATCAACCCGAATGGAATGGAAAGGAATGGAATGGAATGGAATCAACCCCAATGGAATGGAATGGAATGAAATGGAATGGAATGGAATGAAATGGAATGGAATGGAATGGAATGGAATGGAATGGCAGGTTATGGAATCAACCCGAGTGGTATGGAATGGAATGGAATGGAATGGAATGGAATGCAATCAACCCGAATGGAATGGAATGGAATGAAATGGAATGGAATGGAATGGAATGGAATGGAATGGAAAGGAATCAAATCGAATGGAATGGAATGGAATGGAATGGAATGAAACGGAATGGCATAGTATGGAATCAACCAGAATGGTATGGAATGGAATGGAATGGAATGGAATGGAATGGAATCAATCGGAATGGAATGGAATGGAATGGAATGGAATGGAATGGAATGGAATCAACCCGAATGGAATGGAATGGAATCAACACGAATGGAATGGAATGGAATGGAATGGAATGGAATGGAATGGAAAAGAATGGAATGGAAACAACACAAAAGGACTGGAATGGAATGGAATGGAGTAGAATCAACCCGAATGGAATGGAATGGAATGGCATGGATTCAACCCGTATGAAATGGAATGGAATGGAAAGGAATGATATGGAATCAACCCGAATGGAATGGAAAGGAATGGAATGGAATGGAATGGAATGGAATGGATTGGAATGGAATGGAATGGAATGGAATCAACCCCAATGGAATGGAATGGAATGGAATGGAATGGAATTGAATCAACCCAAAAGGAATGGAATGAAATGGAATGGAATGGAATGGAATGGAATGGAATCAACCAGAATGGAATGGAATGGAATGGAATGCATTGGAAGGGAATCAACATGAATGGAATGGAATGGAATGGAATGGAATGGAGTGGAATTGAATCAACCCGAATGGAATGGAATGGAATGGAATGGAATGGAATCAACCCAAATGGCATGGAATGGAATGAAATGTAACGGAATGGAATTAACCGGAATGGAATGGAATGGAATGGAATGGAATCAACCCGAATGGAAAGGAATGGAATGGAATGGAATGGCATGGAATGGAATCAACACGAATGGCATGGAAAGGAATGGAATGGAATGGAATGGAATCAACACAAATGGAATGGAATGCAATCAACACGAATGGAATGGAATGGACTGGAATGGAATGGAATGGACTGCAATGGAATCAACCAGAAAGGAATGGAATGGAATGAAATGGAATGCAATGGAATCAACCGGAATGGAGTGGAATGGAATGACACGGAATGGAATGGAATAGAATCAAACAGAATGGAATGGAATGGAATGGAATAGAATGGAATCAACCCGAACACAATGGAAAGGAATGGAATGGAATTGAATGGAATCAACCTGAACGCAATGGAAAAAATGGAATGGAATGGAATGGAATGTAATGCAATGCAATGGAATGGAATCAACCCGAATGCAATGGAATGGAACGGAATGGAATGGAAAGGAATCAACCGAAATGGAATGGAATGGAATGGAATGGAATGGAATGGAATAAACCCGAATGGAATGGAATGGAATAGAATGGAGTGGATTGGAATGGAATCAATCAGAATGGAATATAATGGAATGAAATGGAACGGAATGGAATTAACAGTATTGGAATGGAATGGAATGGAATGCAATGGAATGGAATGGAATCAATCCGAATGGAATGGAATGGAATGGAGTGGAATTGAATGGAATGGAATCAACCCGAATGGAATGGAATGGAATGAAATGGAATGGAATGGAATCAACCAGAAAGGAATGGAATGGTATGGAACTGAATCAAACCAAATGGAATGGAATGGAATTGAATGGAATGGAATGGAATGGAATGGAATGGAATCAACCCGAATGGAATGGAAACGAATGGAATGGAATGGAATGGAATCAAGGCGAATGCAATGGAATGGAATGGAATGGAATAGATTGGAATGGAATGGAATGGAAAGGAACGGAATGGAATCAACCCGAATGGAATGGAATGGAATGGAATGGAATGGAATCCACTGGAATGGAATGGAATGAAATGGAATTGATTGGAATGGAATGGAATGTAATGGAATCAACCGGAATGGAATGGAATGCAATCAACTGGAATGGAATGGAATGGAATGGAATGGAATGGAATGGAATGGAATGGAATGGACTGCAATGGAATCAACCCGAATGGAATGGAATGGAATGAAATGGAACGGAATGGAATCAACCGGAATGGAGTTAAATGGAATGGAGTGCAATGGAATGAAATTGAATCAAACAGAACAGAATGGAATGGAGTGGAATAGAATGGAATCAACCCGAATGCAATGGAATGGAATGGAATGGAATGGAATGGAATGGATTGGAATGGAACGGAATCAACCCGAATGGAATGGAATTGAATGGATTGGAATGGAATGGAATGGTATGGAACAGAATCAACCCGAATGGAATGGAATGGAATGGAATGAAATGGAATCAACCCGAATGCAATGGAATGGAATGGAATGGAATGGAATGCAACGCAATGGAATGGAATGGAATGGAATGGAATGGAATGGAATGGAATGGAATGGAATCAACTGGAATGTAATGTAATGGAATGGAATGGAATGGAATGGAATGCAATCAACACGAATGGAATGGAATGGAATGGAATCAAACAGAATGGAATGCAATGGAATGAAATGGAATGGAATCGAATCAACTGGAGTGGAATGGAATGGAATCGAAATCATCGGAATGGAATGGAATGGAACGGAATGCAATCAACCCGAATGGAATGGAATGGAATGGAATGGAATGGAATGAAATCAACCCGAAAGGAAAGGAATGCAATGAAATGGAATGGAATAGAATGGAATGGAATGGAATGGCAGGTTATGGAATCAACCCGAGTGGTATGGAATGGAATGGAATGGAATGGAATGGAATGCAATCAACCCGAATGGAATGGAATGGAATGAAATGGAATGGAATGGAATGGAATGGAATGGAATGGAATGGAAAGGAATCAACCCGAATGGAATGGAATGGAATGCAATGGAATGGAATGGAATGGCATAGAATGGAATCAACCCGAATGGTATGGAATGGAATGGAATGGAATGGAATGGAATGGAATGGAATGGAATGGAATGGAATGGAATGGAATGGAATGGAATCAATCGGAATGGAATGGAATGGAATGGAATGGAATGGAATGGAATCAACCCGAATGGAATGGAATGGAATGGAATCAACAAGAATGGAATGGAATGGAATGGAATGGATTGGAATGGAATCAACCCGAATGGAATGGAATGGAATGGAATGGAATGGAATGGCATGGAATGGAATGGAATGGAATAAACCCGAATGGAATGGAATGGAAAGGAATGGAAAGGAATGGAATGGAATGGAATGGAATGGAATGGAATGGAATGTAATCAACCTGAAAGAAAAAGAATGGAATGGAATGGAATGGAATGGAATGGAGTGGAATCAAACCGAATGTAATGTAATGGAATTGAATGGAATAGAATCAACTGGAATGTAATGGAATGGAATGGAATGGAATGGAATGGAATGGAACAGAATCAACCCGAATGGAATGGAATGGAATAGAATGCAATGCAATCAACACGAAAGGAATGGAATCGAATGGAATAAAACCGAATGGAATGCAATGGAATGAAATGGAATGGAATGGAATCAACTGGAATGGAATGGAATGGAATCGAATGGATTGGAATGGAATGGAATGGAATGGAATGCAATCAACCCGAATGGAATGGAATGGAATGGAATGGAATGCAATGGAATGGAATGAAATCAACACGAAAGGAATGGAATGGAATGGAATGGAATGGAATGGAATGGAATGGAATGGCAGGTTATGGAATCAACACGAGTGGTATGGAATGGAATGGAATGGAATGGAATGGAAAGGAATGGAAAGTAATGCAATGGAATCAACTCGAATGGAATGGAATGGAATGAAATGGAATGGAATGGAATGGAATGGAATGGAATGGAATGGAATCAACCCGAAAGGAAAAGAATGGAATGGAATGGAATGGAATGGAATGGAATGGAATCAACCCGAATGGAATGGAATGGAATGGAATGGAATGGAATGGAATCAACCGGAATGGAATGGAATGGAATGGAATGGAAAGCAATCAAACCGAATGGAATGAAATGGAATGGAAAGGAATGGAATGGAATGGAATGAAATCAACCCGAAAGGAATGGAATGGAATGAAATGGAATGGAATGGAATGGAATGGAATGGACTGGCAAGTTATGTAATCAACCCGAGTGGTATGGAATGGAATGGAATGGAATGGAATGGAATGCAATGGAATCAAGTCGAATGGAATGGAATGGAATGAAATGGAATGGAATGGAATGAAATGGAATGGAATGGAATGAAATGGAATGGAATGGAATGGAATGGTATGAAATCAACTCGAATGCAATGGAATGGAATTGAATGGAATGGAATGGAACGGAATGGAATGGAATGGAATGGAATCAACCCGAATGGAATGGAATGGAATGGAATGGAATGGAATGGAATGGAATGGAATGGAATGGAATGGAATCAACTGGAATGTAATGTAATGGAATGGAATGGAATGGAATGGAATGGAACGGAATCAACCGGAATGGAATGGAATGGAATGGAATGGAATGGAATCAACACGAATGGAATGCAATGGAATGAAATGTAATGGAATGGAATCAACTGAAATGGAATGGAATGGAATCGAATGGACTTGAATGGAATGGAAGGAATGCAATCAACCCGAATGGAATGGAATGGAATGGAATGGAATGGAATCAACCCCAATGGAATGGAATGGAATGAAATGGAATGGAATGGAATGAAATGGAATGGAATGGAATGGAATGGAATGGCAGGTTATGGAATCAACCCGAGTGGTATGGAATGGAATGGAATGGAATGGAATGGAATGCAATCAACCTGAATGGAATGGAATGGAATGAAATGGAATGGAATGGAATGGAATGGAATGGAATGGAAAGGAATCAAATCGAATGGAATGGAATGGAATCGAATGGAATGGAATGGAATGGCATAGTATGGAATCAACCCGAATGGTATGGAATGGAATGGAATGGAATGGAATGGAATGGAATGGAATGGAATCAACCCGAATGGAATGGAAACGAATGGAATGGAATGGAATGGAATCAAGGCGAATGCAATGGAATGGAATGGAATGGAATAGATTGGAATGGAATGGAATGGAAAGGAACGGAATGGAATCAACCCGAATGGAATGGAATGGAATGGAATGGAATGGAATCCACTGGAATGGAATGGAATGAAATGGAATTGATTGGAATGGAATGGAATGTAATGGAATCAACCGGAATGGAATGGAATGCAATCAACTGGAATGGAATGGAATGGAATGGAATGGAATGGAATGGAATGGACTGCAATGGAATCAACCCGAATGGAATGGAATGGAATGAGATGGAACGGAATGGAATCAACCGGAATGGAGTTAAATGGAATGGAGTGCAATGGAATGCAATTGAATCAAACAGAACAGAATGGAATGGAGTGGAATAGAATGGAATCAACCCGAATGCAATGGAATGGAATGGAATGGAATGGAATGGAATGGAATGGATTGGAATGGAACGGAATCAACCCGAATGGAATGGAATTGAATGGATTGGAATGGAATGGAATGGTATGGAACAGAATCAACCCGAATGGAATGGAATGGAATGGAATGAAATGGAATCAACCCGAATGCAATGGAATGGAATGGAATGGAATGGAATGCAACGCAATGGAATGGAATGGAATGGAATCAACCAGAATGGAATGGAATGGAATGGAATGGAATGGAATGGAATCAACTGGAATGTAATGTAATGGAATGGAATGGAATGGAATGGAATGCAATCAACACGAATGGAATGGAATGGAATGGAATCAAACAGAATGGAATGCAATGGAATGAAATGGAATGGAATCGAATCAACTGGAGTGGAATGGAATGGAATCGAAGTCATCGGAATGGAATGGAATGGAACGGAATGCAATCAACCCGAATGGAATGGAATGGAATGGAATGAAATCAACCCGAAAGGAAAGGAATGCAATGAAATGGAATGGAATAGAATGGAATGGAATGGAATGGCAGGTTACGGAATCAACCCGAGTGGTATGGAATGGAATGGAATGGAATGGAATGGAATGCAATCAACCCGAATGGAATGGAATGGAATGAAATGGAATGGAATGGAATGGAATGGAATGGAATGGAATGGAAAGGAATCAACCCGAATGGAATGGAATGGAATGCAATGGAATGGAATGGAATGGCATAGAATGGAATCAACCCGAATGGTATGGAATGGAATGGAATGGAATGGAATGGAATGGAATGGAATGGAATGGAATGGAATCAATCGGAATGGAATGGAATGGAATGGAATGGAATGGAATGGAATCAACCCGAATGGAATGGAATGGAATGGAATCAACAAGAATGGAATGGAATGGAATGGAATGGATTGGAATGGAATCAACCCGAATGGAATGGAATGGAATGGAATGGAATGGAATGGCATGGAATGGAATGGAATGGAATAAACCCGAATGGAATGGAATGGAAAGGAATGGAAAGGAATGGAATGGAATGGAATGGAATGGAATGGAATGGAATGTAATCAACCTGAAAGAAAAAGAATGGAATGGAATGGAATGGAATGGAATGGAGTGGAATCAAACCGAATGTAATGTAATGGAATGGAATGGAATAGAATCAACTGGAATGTAATGGAATGGAATGGAATGGAATGGAATGGAATGGAACAGAATCAACCCGAATGGAATGGAATGGAATAGAATGCAATGCAATCAACACGAAAGGAATGGAATCGAATGGAATAAAACCGAATGGAATGCAATGGAATGAAATGGAATGGAATGGAATCAACTGGAATGGAATGGAATGGAATCGAATGGATTGGAATGGAATGGAATGGAATGGAATGCAATCAACCCGAATGGAATGGAATGGAATGGAATGGAATGCAATGGAATGGAATGAAATCAACACGAAAGGAATGGAATGGAATGGAATGGAATGGAATGGAATGGAATGGAATGGCAGGTTATGGAATCAACACGAGTGGTATGGAATGGAATGGAATGGAATGGAATGGAAAGGAATGGAAAGTAATGCAATGGAATCAACTCGAATGGAATGGAATGGAATGAAATGGAATGGAATGGAATGGAATGGAATGGAATGGAATGGAATCAACCCGAAAGGAAAAGAATGGAATGGAATGGAATGGAATGGAATGGAATGGAATCAACCCGAATGGAATGGAATGGAATGGAATGGAATGGAATGGAATCAACCGGAATGGAATGGAATGGAATGGAATGGAAAGCAATCAAACCGAATGGAATGGAATGGAATGGAAAGGAATGGAATGGAATGGAATGAAATCAACCCGAAAGGAATGGAATGGAATGAAATGGAATGGAATGGAATGGAATGGAATGGACTGGCAAGTTATGTAATCAACCCGAGTGGTATGGAATGGAATGGAATGGAATGGAATGGAATGCAATGGAATCAAGTCGAATGGAATGGAATGGAATGAAATGGAATGGAATGGAATGAAATGGAATGGAATGGAATGAAATGGAATGGAATGGAATGGAATGGTATGAAATCAACTCGAATGCAATGGAATGGAATTGAATGGAATGGAATGGAACGGAATGGAATGGAATGGAATGGAATCAACCCGAATGGAATGGAATGGAATGGAATGGAATGGAATGGAATGGAATGGAATGGAATGGAATGGAATGGAATGGAATGGAATCAACTGGAATGTAATGTAATGGAATGGAATGGAATGGAATGGAATGGAACGGAATCAACCGGAATGGAATGGAATGGAATGGAATGGAATGGAATCAACACGAATGGAATGCAATGGAATGAAATGTAATGGAATGGAATCAACTGAAATGGAATGGAATGGAATCGAATGGACTTGAATGGAACGGAAGGAATGCAATCAACCCGAATGGAATGGAATGGAATGGAATGGAATGGAATCAACCCCAATGGAATGGAATGGAATGAAATGGAATGGAATGGAATGAAATGGAATGGAATGGAATGGAATGGAATGGCAGGTTATGGAATCAACCCGAGTGGTATGGAATGGAATGGAATGGAATGGAATGGAATGCAATCAACCTGAATGGAATGGAATGGAATGAAATGGAATGGAATGGAATGGAATGGAATGGAATGGAAAGGAATCAAATCGAATGGAATGGAATGGAATCGAATGGAATGGAATGGAATGGCATAGTATGGAATCAACCCGAATGGTATGGAATGGAATGGAATGGAATGGAATGGAATGGAATGGAATGGAATCAATCGGAATGGAATGGAATGGAATGGAATGGAATGGAATCAACCCGAATGGAATGGAATGGAATGGAATGGAATGGAATGGAATCCACTGGAATGGAATGGAATGAAATGGAATTGATTGGAATGGAATGTAATGTAACGGAATCAACTGGAATGGAATGGAATGCAATCAACTGGAATGGAATGGAATGGAATGGAATGGACTGCAATGGAACCAACCCGAATGGAATGGAATGGAATGAAATGGAACGGAATGGAACCAACCGGAATGGAGTTAAATGGAATGGAATGCAATTGAATGGAATTGAATCAAACAGAACAGAATGGAATGGAGTGGAATAGAATGGAAACAACCAGAATGCAATGGAATGTAATGGAATGGAATGGAACGGAATGGATTGGAATGGAACGGAATCAACCCGAATGGAATGGAATTGAATGGATTGGAATGGAATGGAATGGTATGGAATGAAATCAACCCGAATGCAATGGAATGGAATGGAATGGAATGGAATGCAACGCAATGGAATGGAATGGAGTGGAATCAACCAGAATGTAATGGAATGGAATGCAATGGAATGGAATGGAATCAACTGGAATGGAATGGAATGGAATGGAATGGAATGGAATGGAATGGAATGCAATCAACACGAATGGAATGGAATGGAATGGAATCAAACCGAATGGAATGCAATGGAATGAAAGGGAATGGAATCGAATCAGCTGGAATGGAATGGAATGGAATCGAATGCATCGGAATGGAATGGAATGGAACGGAATGCAATCAACCCGAATGGAATGGAATGGAATGGAATGGAATGGAATCAACCCGAATGGAATGGAATGGAATGGAATGGAATGGAATGGAATGGAATGGAATCAACCGGAATGGAATGGAGTGGAATGGAATGGAATGGAATGCAATCAACCCGAATGGAATGGAATGGAATGGAATGGAATGAAATGGAATGAAATCAACCCGAAAGGAATGGAATGGAATGAAGTGGAATGGAATGGAATGGAATGGATTGGAATGGAATGGCAGGTTATGTAATCAACCCGAGTGGTATGAAATGGAATGGAATGGAATGGAATGGAATGCAATATAATCAAGTCGAATGGAATGGAATGGAAAGAAATGGAATGGAATGGAATGGAATGGAATGGAATGGAATGGAATCAACCCGAAAGGAAAAGAATGGAATGGAATGGAATGGAATGGAATGGAATGGAATCAACCCGAATGGAATGGAATGGAATGGAATGGAATGGAATGGAATAAACCGGAATGGAATGGTATGGAATGGAATGGAATGGAAAGCAATCAACCCGAATGGAATGGAATGGAATGGAATGGAATGGAATGGAATGAAATCAACCCGAAAGGAATGGAAGGGAATGAAATGGAATGGAAAGAAATGGAATGGAATGAAATGGAACGGAATGGAATGGAATGGCAGGTTATGGAATCAACCCGAGTGGTATGGAATGGAATGGAATGGAATGGAATGGAATGGAATCAACCCGAATGGAATGGAATGGAATGAAATGGAATGGAAGCGAATGGAATGGAATGGAAGGGAATCAACCCGAATGGAATGGAATGGAATGGAATGGAATGGAATGGAATGGAATGGCATAGAATGGAATCAACCCGAATGGTATGGAATGGAATGGAATGGAATGGAATCAATCAGAATGGAATGGAATGGAATGGAATGGAATGGAATGGAATCAACCCGAATGAAATGGATTGGAATGGATTGGAATGGAATGGAATGGAATGGAATGGAATAGAATCAACCCGAATGGAATGGAATGGAATGAAATGGAACGGAATGGAATCAACCGGAATGGAGTTAAATGGAATGGAATGCAATGGAATGGAATTGAATCAAACAGAACAGAATGGAATGGAGTGGAATAGAATGGATTCAACCAGAATGCAATGGAATGTAATGGAATGAAATGGAACGGAATGGATTGGAATGGAACGGAATCAACCCGAATGGAATGGAATTGAATGGATTGGAATGGAATGGAATGGTATGGAATAGAATCAACCCGAATGGAATGGAATGGAATGGAATGGAATGGAATCAACCCGAATGCAATGGAATGGAATGGAATGGAATGGAATGCAACGCAATGGAATGGAATGGAATGGAATCAACCAGAATGTAATGTAATGGAATGGAATGGAATGGAATGGAATCAACTGGAATGTAATGCAATGTAATGGAATGTAATGGAATGGAATGGAATGCAATCAACACGAATGGAATGGAATGGAATGGAATCAAACCGAATGGAATGCAATGGAATGAAATGGAATGGAATCGAATCAACTGGAATGGAATGGAATGGATTCGAATGCATCGGAATGGAATGGAATGGAACGGAATGCAATCAACCCGAATGGAATGGAATGGAATGGAATGGAATGGAATAAAATCAACCCGAAAGGAAAGGAATGGAATGAAATGGAATGGAATGGAATGGAATGGAATGGAATGGCAGGTTATGGAATCAACCCGAGTGGTATGGAATGGAATGGAATGGAATGGAATGGAATGGAATGGAATGGAATCAACCCGAATGGAATGGAATGGAATGAAATGGAATGGAATGGAATGGAATGGAATGGAATGGAATGGAATGGAAAGGAATCAACCCGAATGGAATGGAATGGAATGGAATGGAATGGAATGGCATAGAATGGAATCAACCCGAATGGTATGGAATGGAATGGAATGGAATGGAATCAATCGGAATGGAATGGAATGGAATGGAATGGAATGGAATCAACCCGAATGGAATGGAATGGAATGGAATCAACACGAATGGAATGGAATGGAATGGAATGGAATGGAATGGAATCAACCCAAATGGAATGGAATGGAATGGAATGGAATGGAATGGAAGGCAATGGAATGGAATGAAATCAACACGAAAGGAATGGAGTGGAAGGGAATGGAATGGAATGGAATGGAATGGCAGGTTATGGAATCAACCCGAGTGGTATGGAATGGAATGGAATGGAATGGAATGGAATGGAATGCTATGGAATCAACTCGAATGGAATGGAATGGAATGAAATGGAATGGAATGGAATGGAATGGAATGGAATGGAATGGAATGGAATGGAATCAACCCGAAAGGAAAAGAATGGAATGGAATGGAATGGAATGGAATGGAATGGAATGGAATCTACCCGAATGGAATGGAATGGAATGGAATGGAATGGAATGGAATGGAATGGAATGGAATCAACCGGAATGGAATGGAGTGGAATGGAATGGAATGGAATGCAATCAACCCGAATGGAATGGAATGGAATGGAATGGAATGGAATGGAATGAAATCAACCCGAAAGGAATGAAATGGAATGAAGTGGAATGGAATGGAAAGGAATGGCAGGTTATGTAATCAACCCGAGTGGTATGGAATGGAATGGAATGGAATGGAATGGAATGGAATGGAATCAAGTCGAATGGAATGGAATGGAATGAAATGGAATGGAATGGAATGGAATGGAATGGAATGGAATGGAATGGAATGGAATCAACCCGAAAGGAAAAGAATGGAATGGAATGGAAAGGAATGGAAGGGAATGGAGTCAACCCGAATGGAATGGAATGGAATGGAATGGAATGGAATGGAATGGAATCAACCGGAATGGAATGGAATGGAATGGAATGGAATGGAATGGAATGGAAAGCAATCAACCCGAATGGAATGGAATGGAATGGAATGGAATGGAATGGAATGAAATCAACCTGAAAGGAATGGAATGGAATGAAATGCAAAGGAATGGAATGGAATGGGATGGCAGGTTAAGTAATCAACCCGAGTGGTATGGAATGGAATGGAATGGAAGGGAATGGAATGCAGTGGAATCAAGTAGAATGGAATGGAATGGAATGAAATGGAATGGAATGGAATGAAATGGAATGGAATGGAATGAAATGGAATGGAATGGAATGGAATGGAATGAAATCAACACGAATGCAATGGAATGGAATGGAATGGAATGGAATGGAACGGAATGGAATGGAATGGAATGGAATCAACACGAATGGAATGGAATGGAATGGAATGGAATGGAATGGAATCAACTGGAATGTAATGTAATGGAATGGAATGGAATGGAATGGAACGGAATCAACCGGAATGGAATGGAATGGAATGGAATGGAATTCAATCAACACGAATGGAATGGAATGGGATGGAATCAACACGAATGGAATGCAATGGAATAAAATGGAATGGAATGGAATCAACTGAAATGGAATGGAATGGAATCGAATGGACTTGAATGGAATGGAATGGAATGCAATCAACCCGAATGGAATGGAAAGGAATGGAATGGAATGGAATCAACCCCAATGGAATGGAATGGAATGAAATGGAATGGAATGGAATGAAATGGAATGGAATGGAATGGAATGGAATGGAATGGAATGGAATGGCAGGTTATGGAATCAACCCGAGTGGTATGGAATGGAATGGAATGGAATGGAATGGAATGGAATCAACCCGAATGGAATGGAATGGAATGAAATGGAATGGAATGGAATGGAAAGGAATCAAATCGAATGGAATGGAATGGAATGGAATTGAATGAAATGGAATCAATCGGAATGGAATGGAATGGAATGGAATGGAATGGAATGGAATGGAATCAACCCGAATGGAATGGAATGGAATGGAATGGAATCAACACGAATGGAAAGGAATGGAATGAAATGGAATGGAATGGAATGGAATGGAATCAACACGAATGGAATGCAATGGAATGAAATGGAATGGAATGGAATCAACTGAAATGGAATGGAATGGAATCGAATGGATTTGAATGGAATGGAATGAAATGGAATGGAATGGAATGGAATGAAATGGAATGAAATGGAATGGAATGGCAGGTTATGGAATCAACCCGAGTGGTATGGAATGGAATGGAATGGAATGGAATGGAATCAACCAGAATGGAATGGAATGGAATGAAATGGAATGGAAGCGAATGGAATGGAATGGAAAGGAATCAACCCGAATGGAATGGAATGGAAAGGAATGGAATGGCATAGAATGGAATCAACCCGAATGGTATGGAAAGGAATGGAATGGAATGGAATGGAATGGAATCAATCGGAATGGAATGAAATGGAATGGAATGGAATGGAATGGAATGGAATGGAATTAACCCGAATGAAATGGAATGGAATGGATTGGAATGGAATGGAATGGAATCAACACGAATGGAATGGAATGGATTGGAATGGAATGGAATGGAATGGAATCAAGGCGAATGCAATGGAATGGAATGGAATGGAATGGATTGGAATGGAATGGAATGGAAAGGAATGGAATGGAGTCAACCCGAGTGGAATGGAATGGCATGGAATGGAATGGAATGGAATCAAGGCGAATGCAATGGAATGGAATGGAATGGAATGGATTGGAATGGAATGGAATGGAAAGGAATGGAATGGAATCAACCCGAGTGGAATGGAATTGCATGGAATGGAATGGAATGGAATCAACCCGAATGGAAAGGAATGGAATGGAATGGAATGGAATGGAATCAACTGGAATGGAATGGAATGGAATGGAGTGGACTGCAATGGAATCAACCCGAATTGAATGGAATGGAATGAAATGGAACAGAATGGAATCAACCGGAATGGAGTTAAATGGAATGGAATACAATGGAATGGAATAGAATAAAACGGAACAGAATGGAATGGAGTGGAATAGAATGGAATCAACCAGAATGCAATGGAATGTAATGGAATGGAATGGAACGGAATGGATTGGAATGGAACGGAATCAACCCGAATGGAATGGAATGGAATGGAATAGAATGGAATGGAATGGTATGGAATAGAATCAACCCGAATGGAATGGAATGGGTTGGAATGGAACGGAATCAACCCGAATGGAATGGAATTGAATGGATTGGAATGGATTGGAATGGTATGGAATGGAATCAACCCGAATGCAATGGAATGTAATGTAATGTAATGGAATGGAATGGAATGGAATTGAATGGAACGGAATGGAATGGAATGGAATGGAATCAACCCGAATGTAATGTAATGGAATGGAATGGAATGGAATGGAATGGAATGGAACGGAATCAACCCGAATGGAATGGAATGGAAAGGAATGGAATGCAATCAACACGAATGGAATGGAATGGAATGGAATCAAACCGAATGGAATGCAATGGAATGAAATGGAATGGAATGGAATCAACTGGAATGGAATGGAATGGAATCGAATGGATTGGAATGGAATGGAAAGGAATGGAATGCAATCCACCCGAATGGAATGGAATGGAATGGAATGGAATGGAATGGAATGAAATCAACCCAAAAGGAATGGAATGGAATGAAATGGAATGGAATGGAATGGAATGGAATGGAATGGAATGGAATGGAATGGCAGATTATGGAATCCACCCGAGTGGTATGGAATGGAATGGAATGGAGTGGAATCAACCCGAATGGAATGGAATGGAATGAAATGGAATGGAATGGAATGGAATGGAATGGAATGGAATGGAATGGAAAGGAATCAACCCGAATGGAATGGAATGCAATGGAATGGAATGGAATGGAATGGCATAGAATGGAATCAACCCGAATGGTATGGAATGGAATGGAATGGAATAGAATGGAATGGAATGGAATGGAATCAATCGGAATGGAATGGAATGGAATGGAATGCAATCAACCCGAATGAAATGGAATGGAATGGAATGGAATCAACACGAATGGAATGGAATTGAATGGAATGGAATGGAATGGAATGGAATGGAATCAACCCAAATGGAATGGAATGGAATGGAATGGAATGGAATGGAATGGAATGGAATGGAGTGGAATAAACCCGAATGGAATGGAATGGATCGGAATGGAAAGCAATGGAATGCAATGGAATGGAATGGAATGGAATCAACCCGAAAGGAAAAGAACGGAATGGAATGGAATGGAATGGAATGGAATGGAATGGAATGGAATGGAATCAACTGGAATGTAATGGAAGGGAATGGAATGGAATAGAATGGAATGGAATCAACCCGAATGGAATGGAATGGAATGGAATGGAATGGAATTAACTGGAATGGAACGGAATGAAATGGAATGGATTCGAATGGAATGGAATGTAATGGAATCAACTGGAATGGAATGGAATGGAATGGAATGGAATGCAATGGAATCAACTTTAATGGAATGGAATGGAATGGAATGGACTGCAATGGAATCAACCTGAATGGAATGGAATGGAATGAAATGGTATGGAATGGAATCAACCGGAATGGAGTTAAATGGAATGGAATACAAAGGAATGGAATAGAATCAAACAGAACAGAATGAAATGGAGTTGAATAGAATGGAATCAACCCGAATGCAATGGAATGTAATGGAATGGAATGGAACAGAATGGATTGGAATGGAACGGAATCAACCCGAATGGAATGGAATTGAATGGATTGGAATGGAATGGAATGGTATGGAATAGAATCAACCTGAATGGAATGGAATGGAATGGAATGGAATGGAATGGAATCAACCCGAAAGGAAAAGAATGGAATGGAATGGAATGGCATGGAAAGGAATCAACCCAAATGGAATGGAATGGAATGGAATGGAACTGAATGTAATGGAATGGAATAAACCCGAATGGAATGGAATGGAACGGAATGGAAAGGAATGGAATGGAATGGAATGGAATGGAATCAACCCGAAAGGAAAAGAATGGAATGGAATGGAGTGGAATGGAATGGAATAAACCCGAATGGAATGGAATGGAACGGAATGGAAATGAATGGAATGGAGTGGAATTGAATCAACACGAATGGAGTGGAATGGATTGGAATTTTATGGAATGGAATGGAATGCAATCAACCCGAATGGAATGGAATGGAATGGAATGGATTCAACCTGAATGGCATGCAATGGAATGGAATGGAATGGAATGGAATGGAATCAACCCGAATGGAATGGACTGGAATGGAATGGAAAGGAATGGAATGCAATGGAATGGAATAGAATGGAATAGAATGGAATGGAATGGAATGGAATGGAAGCAACCCAAATGGAATGGAATGGAATGGAATGGAATGGAATGGAATAAACCCGAATGGAATAGAATGGAATAGAATGGAATGGATTGGAATGGAATCAAGCGGAATGGAATGGAATGGAATGAAATGCAATGGAATGCAATTAACCAGAATGGAATGGAATGGAATGGAATGGAATAGAATCTATCTGAACGGAATGGAATGGAATGAAATGGAATGGAATGGAATGGAATCAAACCGAATGCAATGGAATGGAATGGAATGGAATGGAATGGAATGGAATGGAATGGAATGGAATGGAATGGAATGATATGGTATTAACTGGAATGGAATGGAATGGAATGGAATCAATCCGAATGGAATGGAATGGAATGGAATGGAATCAACACGAAAGGAATGGAATGGAATGAAATGGAATGGAATGGAATAAACCGGAAAGGAATGGAATGGAATAGAATGGAATTGATTGGAATGGAATAAACCAGAATGGAATGGAATGGAATGAATACGAACGGAATGGAATTAACCGGAATGGAATGGAATGGAATGGAATGGAATGGAATGGAATGGAATGGAATGGAATCACCCCGAATGGAATGGAATGGAATGGAATCAACCCGAATGGAATGGAATGGAATGGAATGGCATGGAGAGGAATCAAGCCGAAAGGCATGGAATGGAATGGAATGGAATCAAATGGAATGTAATGGAATGGAATGGAATGGAATGGAATCAAGGCGAATGCAATGGAATGGAATGGAATGGAGTGGAATGGAATGGAATGGAATGGAATCAACCCGAATGGAATGGCTTGGAATGGAATGGAATGGAAGGGAAAGGAATGGAATGGAATCAACCTGAATGAAATGGAATGGAATGGAATGGAATGGAATCACCAGAATGGAATGGAATGGAATGGAATGGAATGGAATGGAATGGAATCAACCTGAATGTAATGGAATGGAATGGAGTGGAATAGAATGGAATCAACCTGAATGGAATGGAATGGAATGGTATGGAATGGAATGGAATGGAATGGAATGGAATGGAATGGAATCAATGCGAATGGAATGGAATGGAATGGAATGGAATGGAATGGAATGGAATGGAATCAACCCGAGTGGAATGGAATGGAATGGAATGGAAAGGAATTGAATGGAATCAAACCAAATGGAATGGAATGGAATGGAATGGAATAGAATCAAATGGAATGGAACGGAATGGAGTGGAATAGAATGGTATCAACCCGAATGCAATGGAATGGAATGGAATGGAACGGAATGGAATGGAGTGGAATGGAATGGAATCAACACGGATGGAGTGGAATGGATTGGATTGGAATGGAATGGAATGGAAAGGAATGGAATGGAATCAAACTGAATGGAATGGAATGGAATGGAATCAACCCGAATGGAATGGATTGGAATGGAATGGAATCAAATGGAATCAACCCTAATGGAATGGAATGGAATGGAATGGAATGGAATCAAGGCAAATGCAATGGAATGGAATGAAATGGAATGGATTGGAATGGAATGGAATGGAAAGGAACGGAATGGAATCAACCTGAATGGAATGGAATGGAATGGAATGGAATAGAATGGAATGGAATCAACCCAAATGGAATGGAATGGAATGGAATGGAATGGAATGGAATGGAATGGAATGGAATGGAATGGAATGGAATGGAATGGAATCAACTGGAGTGGAATGGAATGAAATGGAACGGAATGGAATGGCATGGAATGTAATGGAATCAACCGGAATGGAATGGAATGGAATGGAATGGAAACAACTGGAATGGAATGGAATGGAATGAAATGGACTCTAATGGAATCAACCCGAATGGAAAGGAATGGAATGAAATGGTATGGAATGGAATCAACCGGAATGGAGTTAAATGGAATGGAATACAATGGAATGGAATAGAATCAAACAGAACTGAATGGAATGGAGTGGAATAGAATGGAGTGGATTGAAATGGAATCAACTGGGATGGAAAGGAATGGAATGGAATGAAATGGAGTGGGATGGAAAGGAATGAAATGGAATGGAATGGAATTAACTCGAATGGAGTGGAATGGAATGCAATGGAATAGAATCAACCCGAATGGAATGGAAAGGAATGGAATGGAATGGAATGGAATCAAGGCAAATGCAATGGAATGGAATGGTATAGAATGGATTTGAATGGAATGGAATGGAATGGAACGGAATGGAATGGAATCAACCCGAATGGAATGGAATGGAATGGAATGGAATGGAATGGAAAGGAATGGAATGGAATGGAATGGAAAGGAATGGAATGGAATGGAATGAAATGGAATGGAATGGAATAAACCCGAATGGAATGGAATGGAATAGAATGGAATTAATTGGAATGGAATAAACCAGAATTGAATGGAATGGAATGAAATGGAACGGAATGGAATTAACCAGAATGGAATGGAATGGAATGGAATATAATCAACCCGAATGGAATGGAATGGAATGGAATGCAATGGAAAGGAATGGAATGGAAAGGAATGGAATGGAATCAACCCGAATGGAATGGAAGCGTATGGAATTGAAACAACCCATATGGAATGGAATGGAATTGAATGGAATGGAATGGAATAAACCCGAGTGGAATTGAATGGAATTGGATGGAATGGATTGGAATGGAATCAACCGGAATGGAATGGAATGGAATGAAATGGAATGGAATGGAATGGAATTAACCGGAATGGAATGGAATGGAATGGAATGGAATGGAATGGAATGGAATAGAATCAACCCGAATGGAATGCAATGGAATGGAATGGAATGGAATGGAATGGAATGGAATCAAGGCGAATGCAATGGAATGTAATTGAATGGAATGGAATGGAATGGAATCAAGGCGAATGCAATGGAATGGAATGGAATGAAATGGAATGGAATCAACCCTAATGGAATGGAATGGATTGGAATGGAATGGGATGGCATGGAACGCAATCAACACGAATGGTATGGAATGGAATGGAATTGAATGGAATGGAATCAATCGGAATGGAATGGAATGGAATGGAATGCAATGGAATGGAATGGAATGGAATGGAATGGAATGGAATGCAATGGAATGGAATGGAATCAACCCGAATGGAATGGAATGGAATGGAATGGAATCAACGCAAATTGAATGGAATGGAATGGAATGGAATGGAATGGAATGGAATAAACCCGAATGCAATGGAATGGAATAGAATGGAATGGATTGAAATGGAATCAACGCGAAAGGAATGGAATGGAACGGAATGGAAAGAAATGGAATGGAATGGAATGGAATGGAATGGAATGGAATGGAATGGAATCAACCCGAATGGAATGGAATGGAATATAATGGAATGGAATCAAACCGAATGGAATGGAATGGAATGGAATTGCATGGAATCAACCCGAATGAAATGGAATGGAATAGATTGGAATGGAATGGAATGGAAAGGAATGGAATGGAATCAACCCGAGTGGAATGGAATGGAATGGATTGGAATGGAATGGAATGGAATGGAATCAACCCTAACTGAATGGAATGGAATGGAATGGAATCAACCCAAAAGGAATAGAATGGAATGATATGGAATGGAATGGAATGGAATGGAATGGAATGGAATGGAATCAACCCGAATGGAATGGAATGGAATGGAATGGAATGAAATGGCATGGAATGCAAGCAACACGAATGGTATGGAATGGAATGGAAATGAATGGAATGGAATCAATCGGAATGGAATGGAATGGAATGGAATGGAATGGAATGCAATGGAATGGAATGGAATCAACCCGAATGGAATGGAATGGAATGGAATAAACCCGAATGCAATGGAATGGAATAGAATGGAATGGATTGGAATGGAATGAACCCGAAAGGAATGGAATGGAACGGAATGGAAAGAAATGGAATGGAATCGAATGGATTGGAATGGAATGGAATCAACCCGAATGGAATGGAATGGAATGGAATCAACACAAATGGACTGGAATGGAATGGAATGGAATAGAATCAACCCGAATGGAGTGGAATGGAATGGAATGGCATGGAATCAACCCGAGTGAAATGGAATGGAATGGATTGGAATGGAATGGAATGGAATGGAATCAACCCTAACGGAATGGAATGGAATGGAATGGAATCAACCCAAAAGGATTGGAACGGAATGATATGGGTTGGAATGAAATGGAATGGAATGGAATGGAATGGAATCAACCCGAATGGAATGGAATGGAATGGAATGGATTGGAATGGAATCAACCCGAATGGAATGGAATGGAATGGATTGGAGTGGAATGGAATGTTATGGAATAGAATCAACCCGAATGGAATGGAATGGGATGGAATCAACCAGAATGCAATGGAATGTAATGGAATGGAATGGAATGGAATGGAATGGAATGGAATCAACCCGAATGGAGTGGAATGGAATGGAATGGAATGGAAAGGAGTGGAATGGAATGGAATGAAATGGAATGGAATGGAATAAACCCGAATGGAATGGAAGGGAATAGAATGGAACTGATTGGAATGGAATAAACCAGAATGGAATGGAACGGAATGAAATGGAACGGAATGCAATTAACCGCAATGGAATGGAATGGAATGGAATGGAATGGAATGAAATGGAATATAATCAACCCGAATGGAATGGAATGTAATGGAATGGAATCAACCCGAATGGAATGGAATGGAATGGAATGGAATGGAAAGGAATGGAATAAACCCGAATGCAATGGAATGGAATTGAATGGAATGGATTGGAAAGGAATTAACCCGAAAGGAATGCAATGGAATGGAATGGAAAGGAATGGAATGGAATGGAAAGGAATGGAATCAACCCGAATGGAATGGAATGGAATGGAATGGAATGGAATCAACCCGAATGAAATGGAATGGAACGGATTGGAATGGAATGCAATGGAAAGGAATGGAATGGATTGGAATGGAATGGAATGGAATGGAATGGAATCAACCCAAAAGGAATGGAATGAAATGGAATGGAATGGAATGGAATGAAATGGAATGGAATGGAAAGGAATCAACCCGAATGCAATGGAATGGAATGGAATGGAATGATATGGTATCAACTAGAATGGAATGGAATGGAATGGATTGGAATGGAATGGAATGGAATGGAATGGAATCAATCCGAATTTGATGAAATGGAATGGAATAGAATGGAATGGAATGGAATCAACACGAAAGCAATGGAATGGAATGAAATGGAATGGAATGGAATGGAATGGAATGAAATAGAACGGAATGGAATGGAATGCAATGGAATGGAATGGAATGGAATCAACCTGAATGGAATGGAATGGAATGGAATGGAATGGAATCAACCTGAATGGAATGCAGTGGAATGGAAAGGAATGGCATGGAGTGGAATCAAGCCGAAAGGCATGGAATGGAATGGAATGGAATCAACTGGAATGTAATGTAATGGAATGGAATGGAATGGAAAGGAATCAAGGCGAATGGAATGGAATGGAATGGAATGGAATGGAATGGAATCAACCCGAATGGAAATGAATGGAATGGAATGGAATGGAAAGGAATGGAATGGAATGGAATGAAATGGAATGGAATGGAATAAACACGAATGGAATGGAATGGAATAGAATGGAATTGATTGGAATGGAATAAACCAGAATGGAATGGAATGGAATGAAATGGAACGGAATGGAATTAACCAGAATGGAATGGAATGGAATGAAATGGAATGGAATGGAATTAACCAGAATGGAATGGAATGGAATGGAATATAATCAACCCGAATGGAATGGAATGGAATGGAATGCAATGGAAAGGAATGGAATGGAAAGGAATGGAAAGGAATCAACCTGAATGGAATGGAATCGTATGGAATTGAAACATCCCATATGGAATGGAATGGAATGGAATGGAATGGAATAATCCCGAGTGGAATTGAATGGAATAGGATGGAATGGATTGGAATGGAATCAACCGGAATGGAATGGAATGGAATGAAATGGAATGGAATGGAATGGAATTAACCGGAATGGAATGGAATGGAATGGAATGGAATAGAATCAACCCGAATGGAATGGAATGGAATGGAATGGAATGGAATGGAATGGAATCAAGGCGAATGCAATGGAATGTAATTTAATGGAATGGAATGGAATGGAATCAAGGCGAATGCAATGGAATGGAATGGAATGAAATGGAATGGAATCAACCCTAATGGAATGGAATGGAATGGAATGGAATGGGATGGCATGGAATGCAATCAACACGAATGGTATGGAATGGAATGGAATTGAATGGAATGGAATCAATCGGAATGGAATGGAATGGAATGGAATGCAATGGAATGGAATGGAATCAACCCGAATGGAATGGAATGGAATGGAATGGAATGGGATGGCATGGAATGCAATCAACACGAATGGTATGGAATGGAATGGAATTGAATGGAATGGAATCAATCGCAATGGAATGGAATGGAATGGAATGCAATGGAATGGAATGGAATCAACCCGAATGGAATGGAATGGAATGGAATTGAATGGAATGGAATGGAATCAACGCAAATTGAATGGAATGGAATGGAATAAACCCGAATGCAATGGAATGGAATAGAATGGAATGGATTGAAATGGAATCAACGCGAAAGGAATGGAATGGAACGGAATGGAAAGAAATGGAATGGAATGGAATGGAATGGAATGGAATGGAATGGAATGGAATGGAATCAACCCGAATGGAATGGAATGGAATGGAATGGAATGGAATGGAGTCAACACAAATGGACTGGAATGGAATGGAATGGAATAGAATCAACCCGAATGGAATGGAATGGAATGGAATGGAATTGCATGGAATCAACCCGAATGAAATGGAATGGAATAGATTGGAATGGAATGGAATGGAAAGGAATGGAATGGAATCAACCCGAGTGGAATGGAATGGAATGGATTGGAATGGAATGGAATGGAATGGAATCAACGCGAAAGGAATGGAATGGAACGGAATGGAAAGAAATGGAATGGAATGGAATGGAATGGAATGGAATGGAATGGAATCAACCCGAATGGAATGGAATGGAATGGAATGGAATGGAATGGAATGGCATGGAATGCAAGCAACACGAATGGTATGGAATGGAATGGAAACGAATGGAATGGAATCAATCGGAATGGAATGGAATGGAATGGAATGCAATGGAATGGAATGGAATCAACCCGAATGGAATGGAATGGAATGGAATAAACCCGAATGCAATGGAATGGAATAGAATGGAATGGATTGGAATGGAATCAACCCGAAAGGAATGGAATGGAACGGAATGGAAAGAAATGGAATGGAATGGAATGGAATGGAATCAACCCGAATGGAATGGAATGGAATGGAATGGAATGGAATCAACACAAATGGACTGGACTGGAATGGAATGGAATAGAATCAAGCCGTATGGAATGGAATGGAATGGAATGGCATGGAATCAACCCGAATGAAAAGGAATGGAATAGAATGAAATTGATTGGAATGGAATTAACCGGAATGGAATGGAATGGAATGGAATATAATCAACCCGAATGGAATGGAATGGAATGGAATGGAATGGAATGGAATCAACCCGAATGGAATGGAATGGAATGGAATGGAATCAACCCAAAAGGAATGGAATGGAATGATATGGAATGGAATGGAATGGAATGGAATGGAATGGAATGGAATGGAATCAACCCGAATGGAATGGAATGGAATGGATTGGAATGGAATCAACCCGAATGGAATGGAATGGAATGGAATGGAATGGCATGGAGTGGAATCAACCCGAAAGGAATGGAATGGAATGGAATGGAATCAACTGGAATGTAATGTTATGGAGTGGAATGGAATGGAATGGAATGGAATGGAATCAATGCGAATGCAATGGAATGGAATGGAATGGAATGGAATGGAATGGAATGGAATCAAACCGAATGAAATGAAATGGAATGGAGTGGAATGGAATGGAATGGAAAGGAATGGAATGGAATCAACCCGAGTGCAATGGAATGGAATGGAATGGAATGGAATGTAATAGAATGGAATGGATTGGAATGGAATGGAGTGGAATGTAATCCACCCCAATGGAATGGAATGGAATGGAATGGAATGGAATGGAATGGAATGGAATCAACCCAAAAGGAATGGAATGGAATGAAGTGGAATGGAATGGAGTGGAATCAACCCGAATGGAATGGAATGGAGAGGAATGGATTGGAATGGAATCAACCTTAATGGAATGGAATGGAATGGAATGGAATGGAATGGAGGGGAATTGAATCAACCCGAATGGAGTGAAATGGAATGGAATGGAATCAACACGAATGGAATGGAATGGATTGGAATGGAATGGAATGGAATGGAAAGGAATGGAATGGAATCAACCTGAATGGAATGGAATGGAATGGAATCAACCCGAATGGAATGGAATGGAATGGATTGGAATGGAATGGAATGGAATGAAATCAACCCTAATGGAATGGAATGGAATGGAATGGAATGAAATGGAATGGAATGGAATGGAATGGAATGGAATCAACCCGAATGGAATGGAATGGAATGGAATGGAATAGAATGGAATGGAATGGAATGGAATGGAATGGAATCCACTGGAATGGAATGGAGTGAAATGGAATTGATTGGAATGCAATGGAATGTAATGGAATCAACTGGAAAGGAATGGAATGGAATGGAATGGAATGGAATCAACTGGAATGGAATGGAATGGAATGGAGTGGACTGCAATGGAAACAACCCGAATGGAATGGAATGGAATGAAATGGAACGGAATGGAATCAACCGGAATGGAGTTAAATGGAATGGAATGCAATGGAATGGAATAGAATAAAACAGAACAGAATGGAATGGAGTGGAATAGAATGGAATCAACCAGAATGCAATGGAATGTAATGGAATGGAATGGAACGGAATGCATTGGAATGGAACGGAATCAACCCGAATGGAATGGAATTGAATGGATTGGAATGGAATGGAATGGTATGGAATAGAATCAACCCGAATGCAATGGAATGGAATGGAATGGAATGGAATGGAATGGAATGGAATGGAATGGAATTGAATGGAACGGAATGGAATGGAATGGAATGGAATCCACCCGAATGTAAAGTAATGTAATGGAATGGAATGGAATCAACTGATATGTAATGGAATGGAATGGAATGGAGTGGAATGGAACGGAATCAACCCGAATGGAATGGAATGGAATGGAATGGAATGCAATCAACACGAATGGAATGGAATGGAATGGAATCAAACCGAATGGAATGCAATGGAATGAAATGGAATGGAATGGAATCAACTGGAATGGAATGGAATGGAATCGAATGGATTGGAATGGAATGGAATGGAATGGAATCCAATCAACCCGAATGGAATGGAATGGAATGGAATGGAATGGAATGGAATGGAATGGAATGGAATGGCAGGTTATGGAATCAACCCGAGTGGTATGGAATGGAATGGAATGGAATGGAATGGAATCAACCCGAATGGAATGGAATGAAATGGAATGGAATGGAATGGAATGGAATGGAATGGAATGGAAAGGAATCAACCCGAATGGAATGGAATGCAATGGAATGGAATGGAATGGAATGGCATAGAATGGAATCAACCCGAATGGTATGGAATGGAATGGAATGGAATGGAATGGAATGGAATGGTATGGAATCAACCCGAATGAAATGGAATGGAATGGAATGGAATGGAATCAACTGGAATGTAATGGAATGGAATGGAATGGAACGGAATCAACCTGAATGGAATGGAATGGAATGGAATGCAATCAACACGAAAGGAATGGAATGGAATGGAATCAAACGGAATGGAATGCAATGGAATGAAATGAAATGGAATGGAATCAACTGGAATGGAATGGAATGGAATGGAATCAACCCGAATGGAATGTAATGGAATGGAATGGAAAGGAATCAAACCAAACGGAATGGAATGGAATGGAATGGAATAGAATCAAACGGAATGGAATGGAATGGAGTGGAATAGAATGGAATCAACCCGAATGCAATGGAATGGAATGGAATGGAGTGGAATGGAATGGAATCAACACGAATGGAAAGAAAGCATTGGAATGGAATGGAATGAAATTGAAAGGAATGGATTGGAATCAACCTGAATGGAATGGAATGGAATGGAATCAACACGAATGGAATGGAATGGATTCGAATGGAATGGAATGGAATGGAATCAACTCTAATGGAATGGAATGGAGTCGAATGGAAAGGAATCAACACAAACGGACTGGAATGGAATGGAAAGGAATAGAATCAACCCGAATGGAATGGAATGGAATGGAATGGAATGTCATGGAATCAACCCGAATGAAATGAAATGGAATGGAGTGGAATGGAATGGAATGGAAAGGAATGGAATGGAATCAACCCGAGTGGAATGGAATGGAATGGAATGGAATGGAATAGAATGGAATGGATTGGAATGGAATGGAATGGAATGTAATCCACCCCAATGGAATGGAATGGAATGGAATGGAATGGAATGGAATGGAATCAACCCAAAAGGAACGGAATGGAATGAAATGGAATGGAATGGAGTGGAATCAACCCGAATGGAATGGAATGGAGTGGAATGGATTGGAATGGAATCAACCTGAATGGAATGGAATGGAATGGAATGGAATGGAATGGAATGGAATGGAATGGAATGGAATGGAATGGAATGGAGGGGAATTGAATCTACCCGAATGGAGTGAAATGGAATGGAATGGAATCAACACGAATGGAAGGGAATGGAATGGATTGGAATGGAATGGAATGGAATGGAGAGGAATGGAATGGAATCAACCTGAATGGAATGGAATGGAATGGAATCAACCAGAATGGAATGGAATGGAATGGATTGGAATGGAATGGAATGGAATGAAATCAACCCTAATGGAATGGAATGGAATGGAATGGAATGGAATGGAATGGAATGGAATGGAATGGAATCAACCCGAATGGAATGGAATGGAATGGAATGGAATGGAATGGAATGGAAACAACACAAATGGACTGGACTGGAATGGAATGGAATAGAATCAACCCAAATGGAATGGAATGGAATGGAAAGGAATGGCATGGAATCATCCCGAATGAAATGGAATGGAATGGATTGAAATGGAATGGAATGGAAAGGAGTGGAATCAACCCGAATGGAATGGAATGGAAGGGAAAGGAATGGAATGGAATCAACCTGAATGAAATGGAACGGATTGGAATGGAATCAACCTGAATGTAATGGAATGGAATGGAGTGGAATAGGATGGAATCAACGCGAATGGAATGGAATGCAATAGAATCGAATGGAATGGAATGGAATGGAATGGAATGGAATCAACACGAATGGAATGGAATGGAATGGAATGGAAAGGAATGGATTCAAACCAAATGGAATGGAATGGAATGGAATAGAATCAAACGGAATGGAATGGAATGGTGTGGAATAGAATGGAATCAAGCCGAATGCAATAGAATGGAATGGAATGGAATGGAATGGAATGGAATGCAATGGATTGGAATGGGTTGGAATCAACACGAATGGAAAGAATGGATTGGAATGGAATGGAATAGAATGGAAAGGAATGGAATGGAATCAACCTGAATGGAAGGGAATGGAATGGAATCAACCCGAATGGAATGGAATGGAATGGATTGGAATGGAATGGAATGGAATGGAATCAACTCTAATGGAATGGAATGGAATGGAATGGAATGGAATCAACACAAATGGACTGGAATGGAATGGAAAGGAATAGAATCAACCCGAATGGAATGGAATGGAATGGAATGGAATGAAATGCAATGGAATCAACCTGAATGAAATGAAATGGAATGGATTGGAATGGAATGGAATGGAAAGGAATGGAATGGAATCAACCCGAGTGGAATGGAATGGAATGGAATGGAATGGATTGGAATGGAATGGAATGGAATGGAATCAACCCCAATGGAATGGAATGGAATGGAATGGAATGGAATGGAATCAACCCAAAAGGAATGGAATGGAATGAAATGGAATGGAATGGAATGGAATCAACCCGAATGGAATGGAATGGGTTGGAATGGATTGGAATGGAATCAACCTGAATGGAATGGAATGGAATGGAATGGAATGGAATGGAATGGAATGGAGGGGAATTGAATCAACCCGAATGGAGTGAAATGGAATTGAATGGAATCAACACGAATGGAATGGAATGGATTGGAATGGAATGGAATGGAATGGAAAGGAATGGAATGGAATCAACCTGAATGGAATGGAATGGAAGGGAATCAACCGAACTGGAATGGAATGGATTGGAATGGAAGGGAATGGAATGGAATCAACCCTAATGGAATGGAAAGGAATGGAATGGAATGGAGTGGAATGGAATGGAATGGAATGGAATGGAATCAACCCGAATGGAATGGAATGGAATGGAATGGAATGGAATGGAATGGAAACAACACAAATGGACTGGAATGGAATGGAATGGAATAGAATCAACCCGAATGGAATGGAATGGATTGGAATGGAATGGAATGGAATCAACCCGAATGAAATGGAATGGAATGGATTGGAATGGAATGGAATGGAAAGGAATGGAATGGAATCAACACGAGTGGAATGGAAAGGAATGGAATGGAATGGAATGGATTGGAATGGAATGGAATGGAATGGAATCAACCCCAATGGAATGGAATGGAATGGAATGGAATGGAATGGAATGGAATGGAATGGAATCAACCCGAATGGAATGGAATGGAATGGAATCAACAAGAATGGAATGGAATGGAATGGAATGGATTGGAATGGAATCAACCCGAATGGAATGGAATGGAATGGAATGGAATGGAATGGCATGGAATGGAATGGAATGGAATAAACCCGAATGGAATGGAATGGAAAGGAATGGAAAGGAATGGAATGGAATGGAATGGAATGGAATGGAATGGAATGTAATCAACCTGAAAGAAAAAGAATGGAATGGAATGGAATGGAATGGAATGGAGTGGAATCAAACCGAATGTAATGTAATGGAATGGAATGGAATAGAATCAACTGGAATGTAATGGAATGGAATGGAATGGAATGGAATGGAATGGAATGGAACAGAATCAACCCGAATGGAATGGAATGGAATAGAATGCAATGCAATCAACACGAAAGGAATGGAATCGAATGGAATAAAACCGAATGGAATGCAATGGAATGAAATGGAATGGAATGGAATCAACTGGAATGGAATGGAATGGAATCGAATGGATTGGAATGGAATGGAATGGAATGGAATGCAATCAACCCGAATGGAATGGAATGGAATGGAATGGAATGCAATGGAATGGAATGAAATCAACACGAAAGGAATGGAATGGAATGGAATGGAATGGAATGGAATGGAATGGAATGGAATGGAATGGCAGGTTATGGAATCAACACGAGTGGTATGGAATGGAATGGAATGGAATGGAATGGAAAGGAATGGAAAGTAATGCAATGGAATCAACTCGAATGGAATGGAATGAAATGGAATGGAATGGAATGGAATGGAATGGAATGGAATGGAATCAACCCGAAAGGAAAAGAATGGAATGGAATGGAATGGAATGGAATGGAATGGAATCAACCCGAATGGAATGGAATGGAATGGAATGGAATGGAATGGAATCAACCGGAATGGAATGGAATGGAATGGAATGGAAAGCAATCAAACCGAATGGAATGGAATGGAATGGAAAGGAATGGAATGGAATGGAATGAAATCAACCCGAAAGGAATGGAATGGAATGAAATGGAATGGAATGGAATGGAATGGAATGGACTGGCAAGTTATGTAATCAACCCGAGTGGTATGGAATGGAATGGAATGGAATGGAATGGAATGCAATGGAATCAAGTCGAATATAATGGAATGGAATGAAATGGAATGGAATGGAATGAAATGGAATGGAATGGAATGAAATGGAATGGAATGGAATGGAATGGTATGAAATCAACTCGAATGCAATGGAATGGAATTGAATGGAATGGAATGGAACGGAATGGAATGGAATGGAATGGAATCAACCCGAATGGAATGGAATGGAATGGAATGGAATGGAATGGAATGGAATGGAATCAACTGGAATGTAATGTAATGGAATGGAATGGAATGGAATGGAATGGAACGGAATCAACCGGAATGGAATGGAATGGAATGGAATGGAATGGAATCAACACGAATGGAATGCAATGGAATGAAATGTAATGGAATGGAATCAACTGAAATGGAATGGAATGGAATCGAATGGACTTGAATGGAATGGAAGGAATGCAATCAACCCGAATGGAATGGAATGGAATGGAATGGAATGGAATCAACCCCAATGTAATGGAATGGAATGAAATGGAATGGAATGGAATGAAATGGAATGGAATGGAATGGAATGGAATGGCAGGTTATGGAATCAACCCGAGTGGTATGGAATGGAATGGAATGGAATGGAATGGAATGCAATCAACCTGAATGGAATGGAATGGAATGAAATGGAATGGAATGGAATGGAATGGAATGGAATGGAAAGGAATCAAATCGAATGGAATGGAATGGAATCAAATGGAATGGAATGGAATGGCATAGTATGGAATCAACCCGAATGGTATGGAATGGAATGGAATGGAATGGAATGGAATGGAATGGAATGGAATCAATCGGAATGGAATGGAATGGAATGGAATGGAATGGAATCAACCCGAATGGAATGGAATGGAATGGAATGGAATGGAATGGAATGGAATCCACTGGAATGGAATGGAATGAAATGGAATTGATTGGAATGGAATGTAATGTAACGGAATCAACTGGAATGGAATGGAATGCAATCAACTGGAATGGAATGGAATGGAATGGAATGGACTGCAATGGAACCAACCCGAATGGAATGGAATGGAATGAAATGGAACGGAATGGAATCAACCGGAATGGAGTTAAATGGAATGGAATGCAATTGAATGGAATTGAATCAAACAGAACAGAATGGAATGGAGTGGAATAGAATGGAAACAACCAGAATGCAATGGAATGTAATGGAATGGAATGGAACGGAATGGATTGGAATGGAACGGAATCAACCCGAATGGAATGGAATTGAATGGATTGGAATGGAATGGAATGGTATGGAATGAAATCAACCCGAATGCAATGGAATGGAATGGAATGGAATGGAATGCAACGCAATGGAATGGAATGGAGTGGAATCAACCAGAATGTAATGGAATGGAATGCAATGGAATGGAATGGAATCAACTGGAATGGAATGGAATGGAATGGAATGGAATGGAATGGAATGGAATGCAATCAACACGAATGGAATGGAATGGAATGGAATCAAACCGAATGGAATGCAATGGAATGAAAGGGAATGGAATCGAATCAGCTGGAATGGAATGGAATGGAATCGAATGCATCGGAATGGAATGGAATGGAACGGAATGCAATCAACCCGAATGGAATGGAATGGAATGGAATGGAATGGAATCAACCCGAATGGAATGGAATGGAATGGAATGGAATGGAATGGAATGGAATGGAATCAACCGGAATGGAATGCAGTGGAATGGAATGGAATGGAATGCAATCAACCCGAATGGAATGGAATGGAATGGAATGGAATGAAATGGAATGAAATCAACCCGAAAGGAATGGAATGGAATGAAGTGGAATGGAATGGAATGGAATGGATTGGAATGGAATGGCAGGTTATGTAATCAACCCGAGTGGTATGAAATGGAATGGAATGGAATGGAATGGAATGCAATATAATCAAGTCGAATGGAATGGAATGGAAAGAAATGGAATGGAATGGAATGGAATGGAATGGAATGGAATGGAATCAACCCGAAAGGAAAAGAATGGAATGGAATGGAATGGAATGGAATGGAATGGAATCAACCCGAATGGAATGGAATGGAATGGAATGGAATGGAATGGAATAAACCGGAATGGAATGGTATGGAATGGAATGGAATGGAAAGCAATCAACCCGAATGGAATGGAATGGAATGGAATGGAATGGAATGGAATGGAATGAAATCAACCCGAAAGGAATGGAAGGGAATGAAATGGAATGGAAAGAAATGGAATGGAATGAAATGGAATGGAATGGAATGGAATGGCAGGTTATGGAATCAACCCGAGTGGTATGGAATGGAATGGAATGGAATGGAATGGAATGGAATGGAATCAACCCGAATGGAATGGAATGGAATGAAATGGAATGGAAGCGAATGGAATGGAATGGAAGGGAATCAACCCGAATGGAATGGAATGGAATGGAATGGAATGGAATGGAATGGAATGGCATAGAATGGAATCAACCCGAATGGTATGGAATGGAATGGAATGGAATGGAATCAATCAGAATGGAATGGAATGGAATGGAATGGAATGGAATGGAATCAACCCGAATGAAATGGATTGGAATGGATTGGAATGGAATGGAATGGAATGGAATGGAATAGAATCAACCCGAATGGAATGGAATGGAATGAAATGGAACGGAATGGAATCAACCGGAATGGAGTTAAATGGAATGGAATGCAATGGAATGGAATTGAATCAAACAGAACAGAATGGAATGGAGTGGAATAGAATGGATTCAACCAGAATGCAATGGAATGTAATGGAATGAAATGGAACGGAATGGATTGGAATGGAACGGAATCAACCCGAATGGAATGGAATTGAATGGATTGGAATGGAATGGAATGGTATGGAATAGAATCAACCCGAATGGAATGGAATGGAATGGAATGGAATGGAATCAACCCGAATGCAATGGAATGGAATGGAATGGAATGGAATGCAACGCAATGGAATGGAATGGAATGGAATCAACCAGAATGTAATGTAATGGAATGGAATGGAATGGAATGGAATCAACTGGAATGTAATGCAATGTAATGGAATGTAATGGAATGGAATGGAATGCAATCAACACGAATGGAATGGAATGGAATGGAATCAAACCGAATGGAATGCAATGGAATGAAATGGAATGGAATCGAATCAACTGGAATGGAATGGAATGGATTCGAATGCATCGGAATGGAATGGAATGGAACGGAATGCAATCAACCCGAATGGAATGGAATGGAATGGAATGGAATGGAATAAAATCAACCCGAAAGGAAAGGAATGGAATGAAATGGAATGGAATGGAATGGAATGGAATGGAATGGCAGGTTATGGAATCAACCCGAGTGGTATGGAATGGAATGGAATGGAATGGAATGGAATGGAATGGAATGTAATCAACCCGAATGGAATGGAATGGAATGAAATGGAATGGAATGGAATGGAATGGAATGGAATGGAATGGAAAGGAATCAACCCGAATGGAATGGAATGGAATGGAATGGAATGGAATGGCATAGAATGGAATCAACCCGAATGGTATGGAATGGAATGGAATGGAATGGAATCAATCGGAATGGAATGGAATGGAATGGAATGGAATGGAATGGAATCAACCCGAATGGAATGGAATGGAATGGAATCAACACGAATGGAATGGAATGGAATGGAATGGAATGGAATGGAATCAACCCAAATGGAATGGAATGGAATGGAATGGAATGGAATGGAATGGAAGGCAATGGAATGGAATGAAATCAACACGAAAGGAATGGAGTGGAAGGGAATGGAATGGAATGGAATGGAATGGCAGGTTATGGAATCAACCCGAGTGGTATGGAATGGAATGGAATGGAATGGAATGGAATGGAATGCTATGGAATCAACTCGAATGGAATGGAATGGAATGAAATGGAATGGAATGGAATGGAATGGAATGGAATGGAATGGAATGGAATCAACCCGAAAGGAAAAGAATGGAATGGAATGGAATGGAATGGAATGGAATGGAATGGAATCTACCCGAATGGAATGGAATGGAATGGAATGGAATGGAATGGAATGGAATGGAATGGAATCAACCGGAATGGAATGGAGTGGAATGGAATGGAATGGAATGCAATCAACCCGAATGGAATGGAATGGAATGGAATGGAATGGAATGGAATGAAATCAACCCGAAAGGAATGGAATGGAATGAAGTGGAATGGAATGGAAAGGAATGGCAGGTTATGTAATCAACCCGAGTGGTATGGAATGGAATGGAATGGAATGGAATGGAATGGAATGGAATCAAGTCGAATGGAATGGAATGGAATGGAATGGAATGGAATGGAATGGAATGGAATGGAATCAAGTCGAATGGAATGGAATGGAATGAAATGGAATGGAATGGAATGGAATGGAATGGAATGGAATGGAATGGAATGGAATCAACCCGAAAGGAAAAGAATGGAATGGAATGGAAAGGAATGGAAGGGAATGGAGTCAACCCGAATGGAATGGAATGGAATGGAATGGAATGGAATGGAATGGAATCAACCGGAATGGAATGGAATGGAATGGAATGGAATGGAATGGAATGGAAAGCAATCAACCCGAATGGAATGGAATGGAATGGAATGGAATGGAATGGAATGAAATCAACCTGAAAGGAATGGAATGGAATGAAATGCAAAGGAATGGAATGGAATGGGATGGCAGGTTAAGTAATCAACCCGAGTGGTATGGAATGGAATGGAATGGAAGGGAATGGAATGCAGTGGAATCAAGTAGAATGGAATGGAATGGAATGAAATGGAATGGAATGGAATGAAATGGAATGGAATGGAATGAAATGGAATGGAATGGAATGGAATGGAATGAAATCAACACGAATGCAATGGAATGGAATGGAATGGAATGGAATGGAACGGAATGGAATGGAATGGAATGGAATCAACACGAATGGAATGGAATGGAATGGAATGGAATGGAATGGAATCAACTGGAATGTAATGTAATGGAATGGAATGGAATGGAATGGAACGGAATCAACCGGAATGGAATGGAATGGAATGGAATGGAATTCAATCAACACGAATGGAATGGAATGGAATGGAATCAACACGAATGGAATGCAATGGAATGAAATGGAATGGAATGGAATCAACTGAAATGGAATGGAATGGAATCGAATGGACTTGAATGGAATGGAATGGAATGCAATCAACCCGAATGGAATGGAAAGGAATGGAATGGAATGGAATCAACCCCAATGGAATGGAATGGAATGAAATGGAATGGAATGGAATGAAATGGAATGGAATGGAATGGAATGGAATGGAATGGAATGGAATGGCAGGTTATGGAATCAACCCGAGTGGTATGGAATGGAATGGAATGGAATGGAATGGAATGGAATGGAATCAACCCGAATGGAATGGAATGGAATGAAATGGAATGGAATGGAATGGAAAGGAATCAAATCGAATGGAATGGAATGGAATGGAATTGAATGAAATGGAATCAATCGGAATGGAATGGAATGGAATGGAATGGAATGGAATGGAATCAACCCGAATGGAATGGAATGGAATGGAATGGAATCAACACGAATGGAAAGGAATGGAATGAAATGGAATGGAATGGAATGGAATGGAATCAACACGAATGGAATGCAATGGAATGAAATGGAATGGAATGAAATCAACTGAAATGGAATGGAATGGAATCGAATGGATTTGAATGGAATGGAATGAAATGGAATGGAATGGAATGGAATGAAATGGAATGAAATGGAATGGAATGGCAGGTTATGGAATCAACCCGAGTGGTATGGAATGGAATGGAATGGAATGGAATGGAATCAACCCGAATGGAATGGAATGGAATGAAATGGAATGGAAGCGAATGGAATGGAATGGAAAGGAATCAACCCAAATGGAATGGAATGGAAAGGAATGGAATGGCATAGAATGGAATCAACCCGAATGGTATGGAAAGGAATGGAATGGAATGGAATGGAATGGAATCAATCGGAATGGAATGAAATGGAATGGAATGGAATGGAATGGAATGGAATTAACCCGAATGAAATGGAATGGAATGGATTGGAATGGAATGGAATGGAATCAACACGAATGGAATGGAATGGATTGGAATGGAATGGAATGGAATGGAATCAAGGCGAATGCAATGGAATGGAATGGAATGGAATGGATTGGAATGGAATGGAATGGAAAGGAATGGAATGGAGTCAACCCGAGTGGAATGGAATGGCATGGAATGGAATGGAATGGAATCAAGGCGAATGCAATGGAATGGAATGGAATGGAATGGATTGGAATGGAATGGAATGGAAAGGAATGGAATGGAATCAACCCGAGTGGAATGGAATTGCATGGAATGGAATGGAATGGAATCAACCCGAATGGAAAGGAATGGAATGGAATGGAATGGAATGGAGTGGACTGCAATGGAATCAACCCGAATTGAATGGAATGGAATGAAATGGAACAGAATGGAATCAACCGGAATGGAGTTAAATGGAATGGAATACAATGGAATGGAATAGAATAAAACGGAACAGAATGGAATGGAGTGGAATAGAATGGAATCAACCAGAATGCAATGGAATGTAATGGAATGGAATGGAACGGAATGGGTTGGAATGGAACGGAATCAACCCGAATGGAATGGAATTGAATGGATTGGAATGGATTGGAATGGTATGGAATAGAATCAACCCGAATGCAATGGAATGTAATGTAATGGAATGGAATGGAATGGAATGGAATTGAATGGAACGGAATGGAATGGAATGGAATGGAATCAACCCGAATGTAATGTAATGGAATGGAATGGAATGGAATGGAATGGAATGGAACGGAATCAACCTGAATGGAATGGAATGGAAAGGAATGGAATGCAATCAACACGAATGGAATGGAATGGAATGGAATCAAACCGAATGGAATGCAATGGAATGAAATGGAATGGAATGGAATCAACTGGAATGGAATGGAATGGAATCGAATGGATTGGAATGGAATGGAAAGGAATGGAATGCAATCCACCCGAATGGAATGGAATGGAATGGAATGGAATGGAATGGAATGAAATCAACCCAAAAGGAATGGAATGGAATGAAATGGAATGGAATGGAATGGAATGGAATGGAATGGAATGGAATGGAATGGAATGGCAGATTATGGAATCCACCCGAGTGGTATGGAATGGAATGGAATGGAATGGAATCAACCCGAATGGAATGGAATGGAATGAAATGGAATGGAATGGAATGGAATGGAATGGAATGGAATGGAATGGAAAGGAATCAACCCGAATGGAATGGAATGCAATGGAATGGAATGGAATGGAATGGCATAGAATGGAATCAACCCGAATGGTATGGAATGGAATGGAATGGAATAGAATGGAATGGAATGGAATGGAATCAATCGGAATGGAATGGAATGGAATGGAATGCAATCAACCCGAATGAAATGGAATGGAATGGAATGGAATCAACACGAATGGAATGGAATTGAATGGAATGGAATGGAATGGAATGGAATGGAATGGAATCAACCCAAATGGAATGGAATGGAATGGAATGGAATGGAATGGAATGGAATGGAATGGAATGGAATGGAGTGGAATAAACCCGAATGGAATGGAATGGATCGGAATGGAAAGGAATGGAATGCAATGGAATGGAATGGAATGGAATCAACCCGAAAGGAAAAGAACGGAATGGAATGGAATGGAATGGAATGGAATGGAATGGAATGGAATCAACTGGAATGTAATGGAAGGGAATGGAATGGAATAGAATGGAATGGAATCAACCCGAATGGAATGGAATGGAATGGAATGGAATGGAATTAACTGGAATGGAACGGAATGAAATGGAATGGATTCGAATGGAATGGAATGTAATGGAATCAACTGGAATGGAATGGAATGGAATGGAATGGAATGCAATGGAATCAACTTTAATGGAATGGAATGGAATGGAATGGACTGCAATGGAATCAACCTGAATGGAATGGAATGGAATGAAATGGTATGGAATGGAATCAACCGGAATGGAGTTAAATGGAATGGAATACAAAGGAATGGAATAGAATCAAACAGAACAGAATGAAATGGAGTTGAATAGAATGGAATCAACCCGAATGCAATGGAATGTAATGGAATGGAATGGAACAGAATGGATTGGAATGGAACGGAATCAACCCGAATGGAATGGAATTGAATGGATTGGAATGGAATGGAATGGTATGGAATAGAATCAACCTGAATGGAATGGAATGGAATGGAATGGAATGGAATGGAATCAACCCGAAAGGAAAAGAATGGAATGGAATGGAATGGCATGGAAAGGAATCAACCCAAATGGAATGGAATGGAATGGAATGGAACTGAATGTAATGGAATGGAATAAACCCGAATGGAATGGAATGGAACGGAATGGAAAGGAATGGAATGGAATGGAATGGAATGGAATCAACCCGAAAGGAAAAGAATGGAATGGAATGGAGTGGAATGGAATGGAATAAACCCGAATGGAATGGAATGGAACGGAATGGAAATGAATGGAATGGAGTGGAATTGAATCAACACGAATGGAGTGGAATGGATTGGAATTTTATGGAATGGAATGGAATGCAATCAACCCGAATGGAATGGAATGGAATGGAATGGATTCAACCTGAATGGCATGCAATGGAATGGAATGGAATGGAATGGAATGGAATCAACCCGAATGGAATGGACTGGAATGGAATGGAAAGGAATGGAATGCAATGGAATGGAATAGAATGGAATAGAATGGAATGGAATGGAATGGAATGGAAGCAACCCAAATGGAATGGAATGGAATGGAATGGAATGGAATGGAATAAACCCGAATGGAATAGAATGGAATAGAATGGAATGGATTGGAATGGAATCAAGCGGAATGGAATGGAATGGAATGAAATGCAATGGAATGCAATTAACCAGAATGGAATGGAATGGAATGGAATGGAATAGAATCTATCTGAACGGAATGGAATGGAATGAAATGGAATGGAATGGAATGGAATCAAACCGAATGCAATGGAATGGAATGGAATGGAATGGAATGGAATGGAATGGAATGGAATGGAATGGAATGGAATGATATGGTATCAACTGGAATGGAATGGAATGGAATGGAATCAATCCGAATGGAATGGAATGGAATGGAATGGAATCAACACGAAAGGAATGGAATGGAATGAAATGGAATGGAATGGAATAAACCGGAAAGGAATGGAATGGAATAGAATGGAATTGATTGGAATGGAATAAACCAGAATGGAATGGAATGGAATGAATACGAACGGAATGGAATTAACCGGAATGGAATGGAATGGAATGGAATGGAATGGAATGGAATGGAATGGAATGGAATCACCCCGAATGGAATGGAATGGAATGGAATCAACCCGAATGGAATGGAATGGAATGGAATGGCATGGAGAGGAATCAAGCCGAAAGGCATGGAATGGAATGGAATGGAATCAAATGTAATGTAATGGAATGGAATGGAATGGAATGGAATCAAGGCGAATGCAATGGAGTGGAATGGAATGGAGTGGAATGGAATGGAATGGAATGGAATCAACCCGAATGGAATGGCTTGGAATGGAATGGAATGGAAGGGAAAGGAATGGAATGGAATCAACCTGAATGAAATGGAATGGAATGGAATGGAATGGAATCACCAGAATGGAATGGAATGGAATGGAATGGAATGGAATGGAATGGAATCAACCTGAATGTAATGGAATGGAATGGAGTGGAATAGAATGGAATCAACCTGAATGGAATGGAATGGAATGGTATGGAATGGAATGGAATGGAATGGAATGGAATGGAATGGAATCAATGCGAATGGAATGGAATGGAATGGAATGGAATGGAATGGAATGGAATGGAATCAACCCGAGTGGAATGGAATGGAATGGAATGGAAAGGAATTGAATGGAATCAAACCAAATGGAATGGAATGGAATGGAATGGAATAGAATCAAATGGAATGGAACGGAATGGAGTGGAATAGAATGGTATCAACCCGAATGCAATGGAATGGAATGGAATGGAACGGAATGGAATGGAGTGGAATGGAATGGAATCAACACGGATGGAGTGGAATGGATTGGATTGGAATGGAATGGAATGGAAAGGAATGGAATGGAATCAAACTGAATGGAATGGAATGGAATGGAATCAACCCGAATGGAATGAATTGGAATGGAATGGAATCAAATGGAATCAACCCTAATGGAATGGAATGGAATGGAATGGAATGGAATCAAGGCAAATGCAATGGAATGGAATGAAATGGAATGGATTGGAATGGAATGGAATGGAAAGGAACGGAATGGAATCAACCTGAATGGAATGGAATGGAATGGAATGGAATAGAATGGAATGGAATCAACCCAAATGGAATGGAATGGAATGGAATGGAATGGAATGGAATGGAATGGAATGGAATGGAATCAACTGGAGTGGAATGGAATGAAATGGAACGGAATGGAATGGCATGGAATGTAATGGAATCAACCGGAATGGAATGGAATGGAATGGAATGGAAACAACTGGAATGGAATGGAATGGAATGAAATGGACTCTAATGGAATCAACCCGAATGCAAAGGAATGGAATGAAATGGTATGGAATGGAATCAACCGAAATGGAGTTAAATGGAATGGAATACAATGGAATGGAATAGAATCAAACAGAACTGAATGGAATGGAGTGGAATAGAATGGAGTGGATTGGAATGGAATCAACTGGGATGGAAAGGAATGGAATGGAATGAAATGGAGTGGGATGGAAAGGAATGAAATGGAATGGAATGGAATTAACTCGAATGGAGTGGAATGGAATGCAATGGAATAGAATCAACCCGAATGGAATGGAAAGGAATGGAATGGAATGGAATGGAATCAAGGCAAATGCAATGGAATGGAATGGTATAGAATGGATTTGAATGGAATGGAATGGAATGGAACGGAATGGAATGGAATCAACCCGAATGGAATGGAATGGAATGGAATGGAATGGAATGGAAAGGAATGGAATGGAATGGAATGGAAAGGAATGGAATGGAATGGAATGAAATGGAATGGAATGGAATAAACCCGAATGGAATGGAATGGAATAGAATGGAATTAATTGGAATGGAATAAACCAGAATTGAATGGAATGGAATGAAATGGAACGGAATGGAATTAACCAGAATGGAATGGAATGGAATGGAATATAATCAACCCGAATGGAATGGAATGGAATGGAATGCAATGGAAAGGAATGGAATGGAAAGGAATGGAATGGAATCAACCCGAATGGAATGGAAGCGTATGGAATTGAAACAACCCATATGGAATGGAATGGAATTGAATGGAATGGAATGGAATAAACCCGAGTGGAATTGAATGGAATTGGATGGAATGGATTGGAATGGAATCAACCGGAATGGAATGGAATGGAATGAAATGGAATGGAATGGAATGGAATTAACCGGAATGGAATGGAATGGAATGGAATGGAATGGAATGGAATGGAATAGAATCAACCCGAATGGAATGCAATGGAATGGAATGGAATGGAATGGAATGGAATCAAGGCGAATGCAATGGAATGTAATTGAATGGAATGGAATGGAATGGAATCAAGGCGAATGCAATGGAATGGAATGGAATGAAATGGAATGGAATCAACCCTAATGGAATGGAATGGATTGGAATGGAATGGGATGGCATGGAACGCAATCAACACGAATGGTATGGAATGGAATGGAATTGAATGGAATGGAATCAATCGGAATGGAATGGAATGGAATGGAATGCAATGGAATGGAATGGAATGGAATGGAATGGAATGGAATGCAATGGAATGGAATGGAATCAACCCGAATGGAATGGAATGGAATGGAATGGAATCAACGCAAATTGAATGGAATGGAATGGAATGGAATGGAATGGAATGGAATAAACCCGAATGCAATGGAATGGAATAGAATGGAATGGATTGAAATGGAATCAACGCGAAAGGAATGGAATGGAACGGAATGGAAAGAAATGGAATGGAATGGAATGGAATGGAATGGAATGGAATGGAATGGAATCAACCCGAATGGAATGGAATGGAATATAATGGAATGGAATCAAACCGAATGGAATGGAATGGAATGGAATTGCATGGAATCAACCCGAATGAAATGGAATGGAATAGATTGGAATGGAATGGAATGGAAAGGAATGGAATGGAATCAACCCGAGTGGAATGGAATGGAATGGATTGGAATGGAATGGAATGGAATGGAATCAACCCTAACTGAATGGAATGGAATGGAATGGAATCAACCCAAAAGGAATAGAATGGAATGATATGGAATGGAATGGAATGGAATGGAATGGAATGGAATCAACCCGAATGGAATGGAATGGAATGGAATGGAATGAAATGGCATGGAATGCAAGCAACACGAATGGTATGGAATGGAATGGAAATGAATGGAATGGAATCAATCGGAATGGAATGGAATGGAATGGAATGGAATGGAATGCAATGGAATGGAATGGAATCAACCCGAATGGAATGGAATGGAATGGAATAAACCCGAATGCAATGGAATGGAATAGAATGGAATGGATTGGAATGGAATGAACCCGAAAGGAATGGAATGGAACGGAATGGAAAGAAATGGAATGGAATCGAATGGATTGGAATGGAATGGAATCAACCCGAATGGAATGGAATGGAATGGAATCAACACAAATGGACTGGAATGGAATGGAATGGAATAGAATCAACCCGAATGGAGTGGAATGGAATGGAATGGCATGGAATCAACCCGAGTGAAATGGAATGGAATGGATTGGAATGGAATGGAATGGAATGGAATCAACCCTAACGGAATGGAATGGAATGGAATGGAATCAACCCAAAAGGATTGGAACGGAATGATATGGGTTGGAATGAAATGGAATGGAATGGAATGGAATGGAATCAACCCGAATGGAATGGAATGGAATGGAATGGATTGGAATGGAATCAACCCGAATGGAATGGAATGGAATGGATTGGAGTGGAATGGAATGTTATGGAATAGAATCAACCCGAATGGAATGGAATGGGATGGAATCAACCAGAATGCAATGGAATGTAATGGAATGGAATGGAATGGAATGGAATGGAATGGAATCAACCCGAATGGAATGGAATGGAATGGAATGGAATGGAAAGGAGTGGAATGGAATGGAATGTAATGGAATGGAATGGAATAAACCCGAATGGAACGGAAGGGAATAGAATGGAATTGATTGGAATGGAATAAACCAGAATGGAATGGAACGGAATGAAATGGAACGGAATGCAATTAACCGCAATGGAATGGAATGGAATGGAATGGAATGGAATGGAATGAAATGGAATATAATCAACCCGAATGGAATGGAATGTAATGGAATGGAATCAACCCGAATGGAATGGAATGGAATGGAATGGAATGGAATGGAAAGGAATGGAATAAACCCGAATGCAATGGAATGGAATTGAATGGAATGGATTGGAAAGGAATTAACCCGAAAGGAATGCAATGGAATGGAATGGAAAGGAATGGAATGGAATGGAAAGGAATGGAATCAACCCGAATGGAATGGAATGGAATGGAATGGAATGGAATCAACCCGAATGAATTGGAATGGAACGGATTGGAATGGAATGCAATGGAAAGGAATGGAATGGATTGGAATGGAATGGAATGGAATGGAATGGAATCAACCCTAATGGAATGGAATGGAATGGAATGGAATGGAATGGAATGGAATCAACCCAAAAGGAATGGAATGAAATGGAATGGAATGGAATGGAATGAAATGGAATGGAATGGAAAGGAATCAACCCGAATGCAATGGAATGGAATGGAATGGAATGATATGGTATCAACTAGAATGGAATGGAATGGAATGGATTGGAATGGAATGGAATGGAATGGAATGGAATCAATCCGAATTTGATGAAATGGAATGGAATAGAATGGAATGGAATGGAATCAACACGAAAGCAATGGAATGGAATGAAATGGAATGGAATGGAATGGAATGGAATGAAATAGAACGGAATGGAATGGAATGCAATGGAATGGAATGGAATGGAATCAACCTGAATGGAATGGAATGGAATGGAATGGAATGGAATGGAATCAACCTGAATGGAATGCAGTGGAATGGAAAGGAATGGCATGGAGTGGAATCAAGCCGAAAGGCATGGAATGGAATGGAATGGAATCAACTGGAATGTAATGTAATGTAATGGAATGGAATGGAATGGAAAGGAATCAAGGCGAATGGAATGGAATGGAATGGAATGGAATGGAATGGAATCAACCCGAATGGAAATGAATGGAATGGAATGGAATGGAAAGGAATGGAATGGAATGGAATGAAATGGAATGGAATGGAATAAACACGAATGGAATGGAATGGAATAGAATGGAATTGATTGGAATGGAATAAACCAGAATGGAATGGAATGGAATGAAATGGAACGGAATGGAATTAACCAGAATGGAATGGAATGGAATGAAATGGAATGGAATGGAATTAACCAGAATGGAATGGAATGGAATGGAATATAATCAACCCGAATGGAATGGAATGGAATGGAATGCAATGGAAAGGAATGGAATGGAAAGGAATGGAAAGGAATCAACCTGAATGGAATGGAATCGTATGGAATTGAAACATCCCATATGGAATGGAATGGAATGGAATGGAATGGAATAATCCCGAGTGGAATTGAATGGAATAGGATGGAATGGATTGGAATGGAATCAACCGGAATGGAATGGAATGGAATGAAATGGAATGGAATGGAATGGAATTAACCGGAATGGAATGGAATGGAATGGAATGGAATAGAATCAACCCGAATGGAATGGAATGGAATGGAATGGAATGGAATGGAATCAAGGCGAATGCAATGGAATGTAATTTAATGGAATGGAATGGAATGGAATCAAGGCGAATGCAATGGAATGGAATGGAATGAAATGGAATGGAATCAAGCCTAATGGAATGGAATGGAATGGAATGGAATGGGATGGCATGGAATGCAATCAACACGAATGGTATGGAATGGAATGGAATTGAATGGAATGGAATCAATCGGAATGGAATGGAATGGAATGGAATGCAATGGAATGGAATGGAATCAACCCGAATGGAATGGAATGGAATGGAATGGAATGGGATGGCATGGAATGCAATCAACACGAATGGTATGGAATGGAATGGAATTGAATGGAATGGAATCAATCGCAATGGAATGGAATGGAATGGAATGCAATGGAATGGAATGGAATCAACCCGAATGGAATGGAATGGAATGGAATTGAATGGAATGGAATGGAATCAACGCAAATTGAATGGAATGGAATGGAATAAACCCGAATGCAATGGAATGGAATAGAATGGAATGGATTGAAATGGAATCAACGCGAAAGGAATGGAATGGAACGGAATGGAAAGAAATGGAATGGAATGGAATGGAATGGAATGGAATGGAATGGAATCAACCCGAATGGAATGGAATGGAATGGAATGGAATGGAATGGAGTCAACACAAATGGACTGGAATGGAATGGAATGGAATAGAATCAACCCGAATGGAATGGAATGGAATGGAATGGAATTGCATGGAATCAACCCGAATGAAATGGAATGGAATAGATTGGAATGGAATGGAATGGAAAGGAATGGAATGGAATCAACCCGAGTGGAATGGAATGGAATGGATTGGAATGGAATGGAATGGAATGGAATCAACGCGAAAGGAATGGAATGGAACGGAATGGAAAGAAATGGAATGGAATGGAATGGAATGGAATGGAATGGAATGGAATGGAATGGAATGGAATGGAATCAACCCGAATGGAATGGAATGGAATGGAATGGAATGGCATGGAATGGCATGGAATGCAAGCAACACGAATGGTATGGAATGGAATGGAAACGAATGGAATGGAATCAATCGGAATGGAATGGAATGGAATGGAATGCAATGGAATGGAATGGAATCAACCCGAATGGAATGGAATGGAATGGAATAAACCCGAATGCAATGGAATGGAATAGAATGGAATGGATTGGAATGGAATCAACCCGAAAGGAATGGAATGGAACGGAATGGAAAGAAATGGAATGGAATGGAATGGAATGGAATCAACCCGAATGGAATGGAATGGAATGGAATGGAATGGAATGGAATGGAATGGAATCAACACAAATGGACTGGACTGGAATGGAATGGAATAGAATCAAGCCGTATGGAATGGAATGGAATGGAATGGCATGGAATCAACCCGAATGAAAAGGAATGGAATAGAATGAAATTGATTGGAATGGAATTAACCGGAATGGAATGGAATGGAATGGAATGGAATGGAATATAATCAACCCGAATGGAATGGAATGGAATGGAATGGAATGGAATGGAATCAACCCGAATGGAATGGAATGAAATGGAATGGAATCAACCCAAAAGGAATGGAATGGAATGATATGGAATGGAATGGAATGGAATGGAATGGAATGGAATGGAATGGAATCAACCCGAATGGAATGGAATGGAATGGATTGGAATGGAATCAACCCGAATGGAATGGAATGGAATGGAATGGAATGGCATGGAGTGGAATCAACCCGAAAGGAATGGAATGGAATGGAATGGAATCAACTGGAATGTAATGTTATGGAGTGGAATGGAATGGAATGGAATGGAATGGAATCAATGCGAATGCAATGGAATGGAATGGAATGGAATGGAATGGAATGGAATGGAATCAAACCGAATGAAATGAAATGGAATGGAGTGGAATGGAATGGAATGGAAAGGAATGGAATGGAATCAACCCGAGTGGAATGGAATGGAATGGAATGGAATGGAATGGAATAGAATGGAATGGATTGGAATGGAATGGAGTGGAATGTAATCCACCCCAATGGAATGGAATGGAATGGAATGGAATGGAATGGAATGGAATGGAATCAACCCAAAAGGAATGGAATGGAATGAAGTGGAATGGAATGGAGTGGAATCAACCCGAATGGAATGGAATGGAGAGGAATGGATTGGAATGGAATCAACCTTAATGGAATGGAATGGAATGGAATGGAATGGAATGGAATGGAGGGGAATTGAATCAACCCGAATGGAGTGAAATGGAATGGAATGGAATCAACACGAATGGAATGGAATGGATTGGAATGGAATGGAATGGAATGGAAAGGAATGGAATGGAATCAACCTGAATGGAATGGAATGGAATGGAATCAACCCGAATGGAATGGAATGGAATGGATTGGAATGGAATGGAATGGAATGAAATCAACCCTAATGGAATGGAATGGAATGGAATGGAATGAAATGGAATGGAATGGAATGGAATGGAATGGAATCAACCCGAATGGAATGGAATGGAATGGAATGGAATAGAATGGAATGGAATGGAATGGAATGGAATCCACTGGAATGGAATGGAGTGAAATGGAATTGATTGGAATGCAATGGAATGTAATGGAATCAACTGGAAAGGAATGGAATGGAATGGAATGGAATGGAATCAACTGGAATGGAATGGAATGGAATGGAGTGGACTGCAATGGAAACAACCCGAATGGAATGGAATGGAATGAAATGGAACGGAATGGAATCAACCGGAATGGAGTTAAATGGAATGGAATGCAATGGAATGGAATAGAATAAAACAGAACAGAATGGAATGGAGTGGAATAGAATGGAATCAACCAGAATGCAATGGAATGTAATGGAATGGAATGGAACGGAATGGATTGGAATGGAACGGAATCAACCCGAATGGAATGGAATTGAATGGATTGGAATGGAATGGAATGGTATGGAATAGAATCAACCCGAATGCAATGGAATGGAATGGAATGGAATGGAATGGAATGGAATGGAATGGAATGGAATTGAATGGAACGGAATGGAATGGAATGGAATGGAATCCACCCGAATGTAAAGTAATGTAATGGAATGGAATGGAATCAACTGATATGTAATGGAATGGAATGGAATGGAGTGGAATGGAACGGAATCAACCCGAATGGAATGGAATGGAATGGAATGGAATGCAATCAACACGAATGGAATGGAATGGAATGGAATCAAACCGAATGGAATGCAATGGAATGAAATGGAATGGAATGGAATCAACTGGAATGGAATGGAATGGAATCGAATGGATTGGAATGGAATGGAATGGAATGGAATCCAATCAACCCGAATGGAATGGAATGGAATGGAATGGAATGGAATGGAATGGAATGGAATGGAATGGAATGGAATGGAATGGCAGGTTATGGAATCAACCCGAGTGGTATGGAATGGAATGGAATGGAATGGAATGGAATCAACCCGAATGGAATGGAATGAAATGGAATGGAATGGAATGGAATGGAATGGAATGGAATGGAAAGGAATCAACCCGAATGGAATGGAATGCAATGGAATGGAATGGAATGGAATGGCATAGAATGGAATCAACCCGAATGGTATGGAATGGAATGGAATGGAATGGAATGGAATGGAATGGTATGGAATCAACCCGAATGAAATGGAATGGAATGGAATGGAATGGAATCAACTGGAATGTAATGGAATGGAATGGAATGGAACGGAATCAACCTGAATGGAATGGAATGGAATGGAATGCAATCAACACGAAAGGAATGGAATGGAATGGAATCAAACGGAATGGAATGCAATGGAATGAAATGAAATGGAATGGAATCAACTGGAATGGAATGGAATGGAATGGAATCAACCCGAATGGAATGTAATGGAATGGAATGGAATGGAAAGGAATCAAACCAAACGGAATGGAATGGAATGGAATGGAATAGAATCAAAGGGAATGGAATGGAATGGAGTGGAATAGAATGGAATCAACCCGAATGCAATGGAATGGAATGGAATGGAGTGGAATGGAATGGAATCAACACGAATGGAAAGAAAGCATTGGAATGGAATGGAATGAAATTGAAAGGAATGGATTGGAATCAACCTGAATGGAATGGAATGGAATGGAATCAACACGAATGGAATGGAATGGATTCGAATGGAATGGAATGGAATGGAATCAACTCTAATGGAATGGAATGGAGTCGAATGGAAAGGAATCAACACAAACGGACTGGAATGGAATGGAAAGGAATAGAATCAACCCGAATGGAATGGAATGGAATGGAATGGAATGTCATGGAATCAACCCGAATGAAATGAAATGGAATGGAGTGGAATGGAATGGAATGGAAAGGAATGGAATGGAATCAACCCGAGTGGAATGGAATGGAATGGAATGGAATGGAATAGAATGGAATGGATTGGAATGGAATGGAATGGAATGTAATCCACCCCAATGGAATGGAATGGAATGGAATGGAATGGAATGGAATGGAATCAACCCAAAAGGAACGGAATGGAATGAAATGGAATGGAATGGAGTGGAATCAACCCGAATGGAATGGAATGGAGTGGAATGGATTGGAATGGAATCAACCTGAATGGAATGGAATGGAATGGAATGGAATGGAATGGAATGGAATGGAATGGAATGGAATGGAATGGAGGGGAATTGAATCTACCCGAATGGAGTGAAATGGAATGGAATGGAATCAACACGAATGGAAGGGAATGGAATGGATTGGAATGGAATGGAATGGAATGGAGAGGAATGGAATGGAATCAACCTGAATGGAATGGAATGGAATGGAATCAAAAAGAATGGAATGGAATGGAATGGATTGGAATGGAATGGAATGGAATGAAATCAACCCTAATGGAATGGAATGGAATGGAATGGAATGGAATGGAATGGAATGGAATGGAATGGAATGGAATGGAATCAACCCGAATGGAATGGAATGGAATGGAATGGAATGGAATGGAAACAACACAAATGGACTGGACTGGAATGGAATGGAATAGAATCAACCCAAATGGAATGGAATGGAATGGAAAGGAATGGCATGGAATCATCCCGAATGAAATGGAATGGAATGGATTGAAATGGAATGGAATGGAAAGGAGTGGAATCAACCCGAATGGAATGGAATGGAAGGGAAAGGAATGGAATGGAATCAACCTGAATGAAATGGAACGGATTGGAATGGAATCAACCTGAATGTAATGGAATGGAATGGAGTGGAATAGGATGGAATCAACGCGAATGGAATGGAATGCAATAGAATCGAATGGAATGGAATGGAATGGAATGGAATGGAATCAACACGAATGGAATGGAATGGAATGGAATGGAAAGGAATGGATTCAAACCAAATGGAATGGAATGGAATGGAATAGAATCAAACGGAATGGAATGGAATGGTGTGGAATAGAATGGAATCAAGCCGAATGCAATAGAATGGAATGGAATGGAATGGAATGGAATGGAATGGAATGCAATGGATTGGAATGGGTTGGAATCAACACGAATGGAAAGAATGGATTGGAATGGAATGGAATGGAATGGAAAGGAATGGAATGGAATCAACCAGAATGGAAGGGAATGGAATGGAATCAACCCGAATGGAATGGAATGGAATGGATTGGAATGGAATGGAATGGAATGGAATCAACTCTAATGGAATGGAATGGAATGGAATGGAATGGAATCAACACAAATGGACTGGAATGGAATGGAAAGGAATAGAATCAACCCGAATGGAATGGAATGGAATGGAATGGAATGAAATGCAATGGAATCAACCTGAATGAAATGAAATGGAATGGATTGGAATGGAATGGAATGGAAAGGAATGGAATGGAATCAACCCGAGTGGAATGGAATGGAATGGAATGGAATGGATTGGAATGGAATGGAATGGAATGGAATCAACCCCAATGGAATGGAATGGAATGGAATGGAATGGAATGGAATCAACCCAAAAGGAATGGAATGGAATGAAATGGAATGGAATGGAATGGAATCAACCCGAATGGAATGGAATGGGTTGGAATGGATTGGAATGGAATCAACCTGAATGGAATGGAATGGAATGGAATGGAATGGAATGGAATGGAATGGAGGGGAATTGAATCAACCCGAATGGAGTGAAATGGAATTGAATGGAATCAACACGAATGGAATGGAATGGATTGGAATGGAATGGAATGGAATGGAAAGGAATGGAATGGAATCAACCTGAATGGAATGGAATGGAAGGGAATCAACCGAACTGGAATGGAATGGATTGGAATGGAATGGAATGGCATGGAATCAACCCTAATGGAATGGAAAGGAATGGAATGGAATGGAGTGGAATGGAATGGAATGGAATGGAATGGAATCAACCCGAATGGAATGGAATGGAATGGAATGGAATGGAATGGAATGGAATGGAAACAACACAAATGGACTGGAATGGAATGGAATGGAATAGAATCAACCCGAATGGAATGGAATGGATTGGAATGGAATGGAATGGAATCAACCCGAATGAAATGGAATGGAATGGATTGGAATGGAATGGAATGGAAAGGAATGGAATGGAATCAACACGAGTGGAATGGAAAGGAATGGAATGGAATGGAATGGATTGGAATGGAATGGAATGGAATGGAATCAACCCCAATGGAATGGAATGGAATGGAATGGAATGGAATGGAATGGAATGGAATCAACCCAAAAGAAATGGAATGGATTGGAATGGATTGGAAGGGAATCAACATGAATGGAATGGAATGGAATGGAATGGAGTGGAATTGAATGAACCCGAATGGAATGGAATGGAATGGAATGGAATCAACACAAATGGCATGGAATGGAATGAAATGGAACGGAATGGAATTAACCGGAATGGAATGGAATGGAATGGAATGGAATAGAATGGAATGGAATGGAATGGAATGGAATCCACTGGAATGGAATGGAGTGAAATGGAATTGATTGGAATGCAATGGAATGTAATGGAATCAACTGGAAAGGAATGGAATGGAATGGAATGGAATGGAATCAACTGGAATGGAATGGAATGGAATGGAGTGGACTGCAATGGAAACAACCCGAATGGAATGGAATGGAATGAAATGGAACGGAATGGAATCAACCGGAATGGAGTTAAATGGAATGGAATGCAATGGAATGGAATAGAATAAAACAGAACAGAATGGAATGGAGTGGAATAGAATGGAATCAACCAGAATGCAATGGAATGTAATGGAATGGAATGGAACGGAATGGATTGGAATGGAACGGAATCAACCCGAATGGAATGGAATTGAATGGATTGGAATGGAATGGAATGGTATGGAATAGAATCAACCCGAATGCAATGGAATGGAATGGAATGGAATGGAATGGAATTGAATGGAACGGAATGGAATGGAATGGAATGGAATCCACCCGAATGTAAAGTAATGTAATGGAATGGAATGGAATCAACTGATATGTAATGGAATGGAATGGAATGGAATGGAATGGAACGGAATCAACCCGAATGGAATGGAATGGAATGGAACGGAATCAACCTGAATGGAATGGAATGGAATGGAATGCAATCAACACGAAAGGAATGGAATGGAATGGAATCAAACGGAATGGAATGCAATGGAATGAAATGAAATGGAATGGAATCAACTGGAATGGAATGGAATGGAATGGAATCAACCCGAATGGAATGTAATGGAATGGAATGGAATGGAAAGGAATCAAACCAAACGGAATGGAATGGAATGGAATGGAATAGAATCAAACGGAATGGAATGGAATGGAGTGGAATAGAATGGAATCAACCCGAATGCAATGGAATGGAATGGAATGGAGTGGAATGGAATGGAATCAACACGAATGGAAAGAAAGCATTGGAATGGAATGGAATGAAATTGAAAGGAATGGATTGGAATCAACCTGAATGGAATGGAATGGAATGGAATCAACACGAATGGAATGGAATGGATTCGAATGGAATGGAATGGAATGGAATCAACTCTAATGGAATGGAATGGAGTCGAATGGAAAGGAATCAACACAAACGGACTGGAATGGAATGGAAAGGAATAGAATCAACCCGAATGGAATGGAATGGAATGGAATGGAATGTCATGGAATCAACCCGAATGAAATGAAATGGAATGGAGTGGAATGGAATGGAATGGAAAGGAATGGAATGGAATCAACCCGAGTGGAATGGAATGGAATGGAATGGAATGGAATAGAATGGAATGGATTGGAATGGAATGGAATGGAATGTAATCCACCCCAATGGAATGGAATGGAATGGAATGGAATGCAATGGAATGGAATCAACCCAAAAGGAACGGAATGGAATGAAATGGAATGGAATGGAGTGGAATCAACCCGAATGGAATGGAATGGAGTGGAATGGATTGGAATGGAATCAACCTGAATGGAATGGAATGGAATGGAATGGAATGGAATGGAATGGAATGGAATGGAATGGAATGGAATGGAATGGAGGGGAATTGAATCTACCCGAATGGAGTGAAATGGAATGGAATGGAATCAACACGAATGGAAGGGAATGGAATGGATTGGAATGGAATGGAATGGAATGGAGAGGAATGGAATGGAATCAACCTGAATGGAATGGAATGGAATGGAATCAACCAGAATGGAATGGAATGGAATGGATTGGAATGGAATGGAATGGAATGAAATCAACCCTAATGGAATGGAATGGAATGGAATGGAATGGAATGGAATGGAATGGAATGGAATGGAATCAACCCGAATGGAATGGAATGGAATGGAATGGAATGGAATGGAAACAACACAAATGGACTGGACTGGAATGGAATGGAATAGAATCAACCCAAATGGAATGGAATGGAATGGAAAGGAATGGCATGGAATCATCCCGAATGAAATGGAATGGAATGGATTGAAATGGAATGGAATGGAAAGGAGTGGAATCAACCCGAATGGAATGGAATGGAAGGGAAAGGAATGGAATGGAATCAACCTGAATGAAATGGAACGGATTGGAATGGAATCAACCTGAATGTAATGGAATGGAATGGAGTGGAATAGGATGGAATCAACGCGAATGGAATGGAATGCAATAGAATCGAATGGAATGGAATGGAATGGAATGGAATGGAATCAACACGAATGGAATGGAATGGAATGGAATGGAAAGGAATGGATTCAAACCAAATGGAATGGAATGGAATGGAATAGAATCAAACGGAATGGAATGGAATGGTGTGGAATAGAATGGAATCAAGCCGAATGCAATAGAATGGAATGGAATGGAATGGAATGGAATGGAATGCAATGGATTGGAATGGGTTGGAATCAACACGAATGGAAAGAATGGATTGGAATGGAATGGAATGGAATGGAAAGGAATGGAATGGAATCAACCAGAATGGAAGGGAATGGAATGGAATCAACCCGAATGGAATGGAATGGAATGGATTGGAATGGAATGGAATGGAATGGAATCAACTCTAATGGAATGGAATGGAATGGAATGGAATGGAATCAACACAAATGGACTGGAATGGAATGGAAAGGAATAGAATCAACCCGAATGGAATGGAATGGAATGGAATGGAATGAAATGCAATGGAATCAACCTGAATGAAATGAAATGGAATGGATTGGAATGGAATGGAATGGAAAGGAATGGAATGGAATCAACCCGAGTGGAATGGAATGGAATGGAATGGAATGGATTGGAATGGAATGGAATGGAATGGAATCAACCCCAATGGAATGGAATGGAATGGAATGGAATGGAATGGAATCAACCCAAAAGGAATGGAATGGAATGAAATGGAATGGAATGGAATGGAATCAACCCGAATGGAATGGAATGGGTTGGAATGGATTGGAATGGAATCAACCTGAATGGAATGGAATGGAATGGAATGGAATGGAATGGAATGGAATGGAGGGGAATTGAATCAACCCGAATGGAGTGAAATGGAATTGAATGGAATCAACACGAATGGAATGGAATGGATTGGAATGGAATGGAATGGAATGGAAAGGAATGGAATGGAATCAACCTGAATGGAATGGAATGGAAGGGAATCAACCGAACTGGAATGGAATGGATTGGAATGGAATGGAATGGCATGGAATCAACCCTAATGGAATGGAAAGGAATGGAATGGAATGGAGTGGAATGGAATGGAATGGAATGGAATGGAATCAACCCGAATGGAATGGAATGGAATGGAATGGAATGGAATGGAATGGAATGGAAACAACACAAATGGACTGGAATGGAATGGAATGGAATAGAATCAACCCGAATGGAATGGAATGGATTGGAATGGAATGGAATGGAATCAACCCGAATGAAATGGAATGGAATGGATTGGAATGGAATGGAATGGAAAGGAATGGAATGGAATCAACACGAGTGGAATGGAAAGGAATGGAATGGAATGGAATGGATTGGAATGGAATGGAATGGAATGGAATCAACCCCAATGGAATGGAATGGAATGGAATGGAATGGAATGGAATGGAATGGAATCAACCCAAAAGAAATGGAATGGATTGGAATGGATTGGAAGGGAATCAACATGAATGGAATGGAATGGAATGGAATGGAGTGGAATTGAATGAACCCGAATGGAATGGAATGGAATGGAATGGAATCAACACAAATGGCATGGAATGGAATGAAATGGAACGGAATGGAATTAACCGGAATGGAATGGAATGGAATGGAATGGAATAGAATGGAATGGAATGGAATGGAATGGAATCCACTGGAATGGAATGGAGTGAAATGGAATTGATTGGAATGCAATGGAATGTAATGGAATCAACTGGAAAGGAATGGAATGGAATGGAATGGAATGGAATCAACTGGAATGGAATGGAATGGAATGGAGTGGACTGCAATGGAAACAACCCGAATGGAATGGAATGGAATGAAATGGAACGGAATGGAATCAACCGGAATGGAGTTAAATGGAATGGAATGCAATGGAATGGAATAGAATAAAACAGAACAGAATGGAATGGAGTGGAATAGAATGGAATCAACCAGAATGCAATGGAATGTAATGGAATGGAATGGAACGGAATGGATTGGAATGGAATGGAATCAACCCGAATGGAATGGAATTGAATGGATTGGAATGGAATGGAATGGTATGGAATAGAATCAACCCGAATGCAATGGAATGGAATGGAATGGAATGGAATGGAATTGAATGGAACGGAATGGAATGGAATGGAATGGAATCCACCCGAATGTAAAGTAATGTAATGGAATGGAATGGAATCAACTGATATGTAATGGAATGGAATGGAATGGAATGGAATGGAACGGAATCAACCCGAATGGAATGGAATGGAATGGAACGGAATCAACCTGAATGGAATGGAATGGAATGGAATGCAATCAACACGAAAGGAATGGAATGGAATGGAATCAAACGGAATGGAATGCAATGGAATGAAATGAAATGGAATGGAATCAACTGGAATGGAATGGAATGGAATGGAATCAACCCGAATGGAATGTAATGGAATGGAATGGAATGGAAAGGAATCAAACTAAACGGAATGGAATGGAATGGAATGGAATAGAATCAAACGGAATGGAATGGAATGGAGTGGAATAGAATGGAATCAACCCGAATGCAATGGAATGGAATGGAATGGAGTGGAATGGAATGGAATCAACACGAATGGAAAGAAAGCATTGGAATGGAATGGAATGAAATTGAAAGGAATGGATTGGAATCAACCTGAATGGAATGGAATGGAATGGAATCAACACGAATGGAATGGAATGGATTCGAATGGAATGGAATGGAATGGAATCAACTCTAATGGAATGGAATGGAGTCGAATGGAAAGGAATCAACACAAACGGACTGGAATGGAATGGAAAGGAATAGAATCAACCCGAATGGAATGGAATGGAATGGAATGGAATGTCATGGAATCAACCCGAATGAAATGAAATGGAATGGAGTGGAATGGAATGGAATGGAAAGGAATGGAATGGAATCAACCCGAGTGGAATGGAATGGAATGGAATGGAATGGAATAGAATGGAATGGATTGGAATGGAATGGAATGGAATGTAATCCACCCCAATGGAATGGAATGGAATGGAATGGAATGCAATGGAATGGAATCAACCCAAAAGGAACGGAATGGAATGAAATGGAATGGAATGGAGTGGAATCAACCCGAATGGAATGGAATGGAGTGGAATGGATTGGAATGGAATCAACCTGAATGGAATGGAATGGAATGGAATGGAATGGAATGGAATGGAATGGAATGGAATGGAATGGAATGGAATGGAATGGAGGGGAATTGAATCTACCCGAATGGAGTGAAATGGAATGGAATGGAATCAACACGAATGGAAGGGAATGGAATGGATTGGAATGGAATGGAATGGAATGGAGAGGAATGGAATGGAATCAACCTGAATGGAATGGAATGGAATGGAATCAACCAGAATGGAATGGAATGGAATGGATTGGAATGGAATGGAATGGAATGAAATCAACCCTAATGGAATGGAATGGAATGGAATGGAATGGAATGGAATGGAATCAACCCGAATGGAATGGAATGGAATGGAATGGAATGGAATGGAATGGAAACAACACAAATGGACTGGACTGGAATGGAATGGAATAGAATCAACCCAAATGGAATGGAATGGAATGGAAAGGAATGGCATGGAATCATCCCGAATGAAATGGAATGGAATGGATTGAAATGGAATGGAATGGAAAGGAGTGGAATCAACCCGAATGGAATGGAATGGAAGGGAAAGGAATGGAATGGAATCAACCTGAATGAAATGGAACGGATTGGAATGGAATCAACCTGAATGTAATGGAATGGAATGGAGTGGAATAGGATGGAATCAATGCGAATGGAATGGAATGCAATAGAATCGAATGGAATGGAATGGAATGGAATGGAAAGGAATGGATTCAAACCAAATGGAATGGAATGGAATGGAATAGAATCAAACGGAATGGAATGGAATGGTGTGGAATAGAATGGAATCAAGCCGAATGCAATAGAATGGAATGGAATGGAATGGAATGGAATGGAATGCAATGGATTGGAATGGGTTGGAATCAACACGAATTGAAAGAATGGATTGGAATGGAATGGAATGGAATGGAAAGGAATGGAATGGAATCAACCTGAATGGAAGGGAATGGAATGGAATCAACCCGAATGGAATGGAATGGAATGGATTGGAATGGAATGGAATGGAATGGAATCAACTCTAATGGAATGGAATGGAATGGAATGGAATGGAATCAACACAAATGGACTGGAATGGAATGGAAAGGAATAGAATCAACCCGAATGGAATGGAATGGAATGGAATGGAATGAAATGCAATGGAATCAACCTGAATGAAATGAAATGGAATGGATTGGAATGGAATGGAATGGAAAGGAATGGAATGGAATCAACCCGAGTGGAATGGAATGGAATGGAATGGAATGGATTGGAATGGAATGGAATGGAATGGAATCAACCCCAATGGAATGGAATGGAATGGAATGGAATGGAATGGAATGGAATGGAATCAACCCAAAAGGAATGGAATGGAATGAAATGGAATGGAATGGAATGGAATCAACCCGAATGGAATGGAATGGGTTGGAATGGATTGGAATGGAATCAACCTGAATGGAATGGAATGGAATGGAATGGAATGGAATGGAATGGAGGGGAATTGAATCAACCCGAATGGAGTGAAATGGAATTGAATGGAATCAACACGAATGGAATGGAATGGATTGGAATGGAATGGAATGGAATGGAAAGGAATGGAATGGAATCAACCTGAATGGAATGGAATGGAAGGGAATCAACCGAACTGGAATGGAATGGTTTGGAATGGAATGGAATGGAATGGAATCAACCCTAATGGAATGGAAAGGAATGGAATGGAATGGAGTGGAATGGAATGGAATGGAATGGAATGGAATCAACCCGAATGGAATGGAATGGAATGGAATGGAATGGAATGGAATGGAATGGAATGGAAACAACACAAATGGACTGGAATGGAATGGAATGGAATAGAATCAACCCGAATGGAATGGAATGGATTGGAATGGAATGGAATGGAATCAACCCGAATGAAATGGAATGGAATGGATTGGAATGGAATGGAATGGAAAGGAATGGAATGGAATCAACACGAGTGGAATGGAAAGGAATGGAATGGAATGGAATGGATTGGAATGGAATGGAATGGAATGGAATCAACCCCAATGGAATGGAATGGAATGGAATGGAATGGAATGGAATGGAATGGAATCAACCCAAAAGAAATGGAATGGATTGGAATGGATTGGAAGGGAATCAACATGAATGGAATGGAATGGAATGGAATGGAGTGGAATTGAATGAACCCGAATGGAATGGAATGGAATGGAATGGAATCAACACAAATGGCATGGAATGGAATGGAATGCAATCAACACGAAAGGAATGGAATGGAATGGAATCAAACGGAATGGAATGCAATGGAATGAAATGAAATGGAATGGAATCAACTGGAATGGAATGGAATGGAATGGAATCAACCCGAATGGAATGTAATGGAATGGAATGGAATGGAAAGGAATCAAACCAAACGGAATGGAATGGAATGGAATGGAATAGAATCAAACGGAATGGAATGGAATGGAGTGGAATAGAATGGAATCAACCCGAATGCAATGGAATGGAATGGAATGGAGTGGAATGGAATGGAATCAACACGAATGGAAAGAAAGCATTGGAATGGAATGGAATGAAATTGAAAGGAATGGATTGGAATCAACCTGAATGGAATGGAATGGAATGGAATCAACACGAATGGAATGGAATGGATTCGAATGGAATGGAATGGAATGGAATCAACTCTAATGGAATGGAATGGAGTCGAATGGAAAGGAATCAACACAAACGGACTGGAATGGAATGGAAAGGAATAGAATCAACCCGAATGGAATGGAATGGAATGGAATGGAATGTCATGGAATCAACCCGAATGAAATGAAATGGAATGGAGTGGAATGGAATGGAATGGAAAGGAATGGAATGGAATCAACCCGAGTGGAATGGAATGGAATGGAATGGAATGGAATAGAATGGAATGGATTGGAATGGAATGGAATGGAATGTAATCCACCCCAATGGAATGGAATGGAATGGAATGGAATGCAATGGAATGGAATCAACCCAAAAGGAACGGAATGGAATGAAATGGAATGGAATGGAGTGGAATCAACCCGAATGGAATGGAATGGAGTGGAATGGATTGGAATGGAATCAACCTGAATGGAATGGAATGGAATGGAATGGAATGGAATGGAATGGAATGGAATGGAATGGAATGGAATGGAGGGGAATTGAATCTACCCGAATTGAGTGAAATGGAATGGAATGGAATCAACACGAATGGAAGGGAATGGAATGGATTGGAATGGAATGGAATGGAATGGAGAGGAATGGAATGGAATAAACCTGAATGGAATGGAATGGAATGGAATCAACCAGAATGGAATGGAATGGAATGGATTGGAATGGAATGGAATGGAATGAAATCAACCCTAATGGAATGGAATGGAATGGAATGGAATGGAATGGAATGGAATGGAATCAACCCCAATGGAATGGAATGGAATGGAATGGAATGGAATGGAATGGAAACAACACAAATGGACGGGACTGGAATGGAATGGAATAGAATCAACCCAAATGGAATGGAATGGAATGGAAAGGAATGGCATGGAATCATCCCGAATGAAATGGAATGGAATGGATTGAAATGGAATGGAATGGAAAGGAGTGGAATCAACCCGAATGGAATGGAATGGAAGGGAAAGGAATGGAATGGAATCAACCTGAATGAAATGGAACGGATTGGAATGGAATCAACCTGAATGTAATGGAATGGAATGGAGTGGAATAGGATGGAATCAACGCGAATGGAATGGAATGCAATAGAATCGAATGGAATGGAATGGAATGGAATGGAAAGGAATGGATTCAAACCAAATGGAATGGAATGGAATGGAATAGAATCAAACGGAATGGAATGGAATGGTGTGGAATAGAATGGAATCAAGCCGAATGCAATAGAATGGAATGGAATGGAATGGAATGGAATGGAATGCAATGGATTGGAATGGGTTGGAATCAACACGAATGGAAAGAATGGATTGGAATGGAATGGAATGGAATGGAAAGGAATGGAATGGAATCAACCTGAATGGAAGGGAATGGAATGGAATCAACCCGAATGGAATGGAATGGAATGGATTGGAATGGAATGGAATGGAATGGAATCAACTCTAATGGAATGGAATGGAATGGAATGGAATGGAATCAACACAAATGGACTGGAATGCAATGGAAAGGAATAGAATCAACCCGAATGGAATGGAATGGAATGGAATGGAATGAAATGCAATGGAATCAACCTGAATGAAATGAAATGGAATGGATTGGAATGGAATGGAATGGAAAGGAATGGAATGGAATCAACCCGAGTGGAATGGAATGGAATGGAATGGAATGGATTGGAATGGAATGGAATGGAATGGAATCAACCCCAATGGAATGGAATGGAATGGAATGGAATGGAATGGAATGGAATGGAATCAACCCAAAAGGAATGGAATGGAATGAAATGGAATGGAATGGAATGGAATCAACCCGAATGGAATGGAATGGGTTGGAATGGATTGGAATGGAATCAACCTGAATGGAATGGAATGGAATGGAATGGAATGGAATGGAATGGAGGGGAATTGAATCAACCCGAATGGAGTGAAATGGAATTGAATGGAATCAACACGAATGGAATGGAATGGATTGGAATGGAATGGAATGGAATGGAAAGGAATGGAATGGAATCAACCTGAATGGAATGGAATGGAAGGGAATCAACCGAACTGGAATGGAATGGTTTGGAATGGAATGGAATGGAATGGAATCAACCCTAATGGAATGGAAAGGAATGGAATGGAATGGAGTGGAATGGAATGGAATGGAATGGAATGGAATCAACCCGAATGGAATGGAATGGAATGGAATGGAATGGAATGGAATGGAAACAACACAAATGGACTGGACTGGAATGGAATGGAATAGAATCAACCCAAATGGAATGGAATGGAATGGAAAGGAATGGCATGGAATCATCCCGAATGAAATGGAATGGAATGGATTGAAATGGAATGGAATGGAAAGGAGTGGAATCAACCCGAATGGAATGGAATGGAAGGGAAAGGAATGGAATGGAATCAACCTGAATGAAATGGAACGGATTGGAATGGAATCAACCTGAATGTAATGGAATGGAATGGAGTGGAATAGGATGGAATCAACGCGAATGGAATGGAATGCAATAGAATCGAATGGAATGGAATGGAATGGAATGGAATGGAATCAACACGAATGGAATGGAATGGAATGGAATGGAAAGGAATGGATTCAAACCAAATGGAATGGAATGGAATGGAATAGAATCAAACGGAATGGAATGGAATGGTGTGGAATAGAATGGAATCAAGCCGAATGCAATAGAATGGAATGGAATGGAATGGAATGGAATGGAATGCAATGGATTGGAATGGGTTGGAATCAACACGAATGGAAAGAATGGATTGGAATGGAATGGAATGGAATGGAAAGGAATGGAATGGAATCAACCAGAATGGAAGGGAATGGAATGGAATCAACCCGAATGGAATGGAATGGAATGGATTGGAATGGAATGGAATGGAATGGAATCAACTCTAATGGAATGGAATGGAATGGAATGGAATGGAATCAACACAAATGGACTGGAATGGAATGGAAAGGAATAGAATCAACCCGAATGGAATGGAATGGAATGGAATGGAATGAAATGCAATGGAATCAACCTGAATGAAATGAAATGGAATGGATTGGAATGGAATGGAATGGAAAGGAATGGAATGGAATCAACCCGAGTGGAATGGAATGGAATGGAATGGAATGGATTGGAATGGAATGGAATGGAATGGAATCAACCCCAATGGAATGGAATGGAATGGAATGGAATGGAATGGAATCAACCCAAAAGGAATGGAATGGAATGAAATGGAATGGAATGGAATGGAATCAACCCGAATGGAATGGAATGGGTTGGAATGGATTGGAATGGAATCAACCTGAATGGAATGGAATGGAATGGAATGGAATGGAATGGAATGGAATGGAGGGGAATTGAATCAACCCGAATGGAGTGAAATGGAATTGAATGGAATCAACACGAATGGAATGGAATGGATTGGAATGGAATGGAATGGAATGGAAAGGAATGGAATGGAATCAACCTGAATGGAATGGAATGGAAGGGAATCAACCGAACTGGAATGGAATGGATTGGAATGGAATGGAATGGCATGGAATCAACCCTAATGGAATGGAAAGGAATGGAATGGAATGGAGTGGAATGGAATGGAATGGAATGGAATGGAATCAACCCGAATGGAATGGAATGGAATGGAATGGAATGGAATGGAATGGAATGGAAACAACACAAATGGACTGGAATGGAATGGAATGGAATAGAATCAACCCGAATGGAATGGAATGGATTGGAATGGAATGGAATGGAATCAACCCGAATGAAATGGAATGGAATGGATTGGAATGGAATGGAATGGAAAGGAATGGAATGGAATCAACACGAGTGGAATGGAAAGGAATGGAATGGAATGGAATGGATTGGAATGGAATGGAATGGAATGGAATCAACCCCAATGGAATGGAATGGAATGGAATGGAATGGAATGGAATGGAATGGAATCAACCCAAAAGAAATGGAATGGATTGGAATGGATTGGAAGGGAATCAACATGAATGGAATGGAATGGAATGGAATGGAGTGGAATTGAATGAACCCGAATGGAATGGAATGGAATGGAATGGAATCAACACAAATGGCATGGAATGGAATGAAATGGAACGGAATGGAATTAACCGGAATGGAATGGAATGGAATGGAATGGAATAGAATGGAATGGAATGGAATGGAATGGAATCCACTGGAATGGAATGGAGTGAAATGGAATTGATTGGAATGCAATGGAATGTAATGGAATCAACTGGAAAGGAATGGAATGGAATGGAATGGAATGGAATCAACTGGAATGGAATGGAATGGAATGGAGTGGACTGCAATGGAAACAACCCGAATGGAATGGAATGGAATGAAATGGAACGGAATGGAATCAACCGGAATGGAGTTAAATGGAATGGAATGCAATGGAATGGAATAGAATAAAACAGAACAGAATGGAATGGAGTGGAATAGAATGGAATCAACCAGAATGCAATGGAATGTAATGGAATGGAATGGAACGGAATGGATTGGAATGGAATGGAATCAACCCGAATGGAATGGAATTGAATGGATTGGAATGGAATGGAATGGTATGGAATAGAATCAACCCGAATGCAATGGAATGGAATGGAATGGAATGGAATGGAATTGAATGGAACGGAATGGAATGGAATGGAATGGAATCCACCCGAATGTAAAGTAATGTAATGGAATGGAATGGAATCAACTGATATGTAATGGAATGGAATGGAATGGAATGGAATGGAACGGAATCAACCCGAATGGAATGGAATGGAATGGAACGGAATCAACCTGAATGGAATGGAATGGAATGGAATGCAATCAACACGAAAGGAATGGAATGGAATGGAATCAAACGGAATGGAATGCAATGGAATGAAATGAAATGGAATGGAATCAACTGGAATGGAATGGAATGGAATGGAATCAACCCGAATGGAATGTAATGGAATGGAATGGAATGGAAAGGAATCAAACTAAACGGAATGGAATGGAATGGAATGGAATAGAATCAAACGGAATGGAATGGAATGGAGTGGAATAGAATGGAATCAACCCGAATGCAATGGAATGGAATGGAATGGAGTGGAATGGAATGGAATCAACACGAATGGAAAGAAAGCATTGGAATGGAATGGAATGAAATTGAAAGGAATGGATTGGAATCAACCTGAATGGAATGGAATGGAATGGAATCAACACGAATGGAATGGAATGGATTCGAATGGAATGGAATGGAATGGAATCAACTCTAATGGAATGGAATGGAGTCGAATGGAAAGGAATCAACACAAACGGACTGGAATGGAATGGAAAGGAATAGAATCAACCCGAATGGAATGGAATGGAATGGAATGGAATGTCATGGAATCAACCCGAATGAAATGAAATGGAATGGAGTGGAATGGAATGGAATGGAAAGGAATGGAATGGAATCAACCCGAGTGGAATGGAATGGAATGGAATGGAATGGAATAGAATGGAATGGATTGGAATGGAATGGAATGGAATGTAATCCACCCCAATGGAATGGAATGGAATGGAATGGAATGCAATGGAATGGAATCAACCCAAAAGGAACGGAATGGAATGAAATGGAATGGAATGGAGTGGAATCAACCCGAATGGAATGGAATGGAGTGGAATGGATTGGAATGGAATCAACCTGAATGGAATGGAATGGAATGGAATGGAATGGAATGGAATGGAATGGAATGGAATGGAATGGAATGGAATGGAGGGGAATTGAATCTACCCGAATGGAGTGAAATGGAATGGAATGGAATCAACACGAATGGAAGGGAATGGAATGGATTGGAATGGAATGGAATGGAATGGAGAGGAATGGAATGGAATCAACCTGAATGGAATGGAATGGAATGGAATCAACCAGAATGGAATGGAATGGAATGGATTGGAATGGAATGGAATGGAATGAAATCAACCCTAATGGAATGGAATGGAATGGAATGGAATGGAATGGAATGGAATCAACCCGAATGGAATGGAATGGAATGGAATGGAATGGAATGGAATGGAAACAACACAAATGGACTGGACTGGAATGGAATGGAATAGAATCAACCCAAATGGAATGGAATGGAATGGAAAGGAATGGCATGGAATCATCCCGAATGAAATGGAATGGAATGGATTGAAATGGAATGGAATGGAAAGGAGTGGAATCAACCCGAATGGAATGGAATGGAAGGGAAAGGAATGGAATGGAATCAACCTGAATGAAATGGAACGGATTGGAATGGAATCAACCTGAATGTAATGGAATGGAATGGAGTGGAATAGGATGGAATCAATGCGAATGGAATGGAATGCAATAGAATCGAATGGAATGGAATGGAATGGAATGGAAAGGAATGGATTCAAACCAAATGGAATGGAATGGAATGGAATAGAATCAAACGGAATGGAATGGAATGGTGTGGAATAGAATGGAATCAAGCCGAATGCAATAGAATGGAATGGAATGGAATGGAATGGAATGGAATGCAATGGATTGGAATGGGTTGGAATCAACACGAATTGAAAGAATGGATTGGAATGGAATGGAATGGAATGGAAAGGAATGGAATGGAATCAACCTGAATGGAAGGGAATGGAATGGAATCAACCCGAATGGAATGGAATGGAATGGATTGGAATGGAATGGAATGGAATGGAATCAACTCTAATGGAATGGAATGGAATGGAATGGAATGGAATCAACACAAATGGACTGGAATGGAATGGAAAGGAATAGAATCAACCCGAATGGAATGGAATGGAATGGAATGGAATGAAATGCAATGGAATCAACCTGAATGAAATGAAATGGAATGGATTGGAATGGAATGGAATGGAAAGGAATGGAATGGAATCAACCCGAGTGGAATGGAATGGAATGGAATGGAATGGATTGGAATGGAATGGAATGGAATGGAATCAACCCCAATGGAATGGAATGGAATGGAATGGAATGGAATGGAATGGAATGGAATCAACCCAAAAGGAATGGAATGGAATGAAATGGAATGGAATGGAATGGAATCAACCCGAATGGAATGGAATGGGTTGGAATGGATTGGAATGGAATCAACCTGAATGGAATGGAATGGAATGGAATGGAATGGAATGGAATGGAGGGGAATTGAATCAACCCGAATGGAGTGAAATGGAATTGAATGGAATCAACACGAATGGAATGGAATGGATTGGAATGGAATGGAATGGAATGGAAAGGAATGGAATGGAATCAACCTGAATGGAATGGAATGGAAGGGAATCAACCGAACTGGAATGGAATGGTTTGGAATGGAATGGAATGGAATGGAATCAACCCTAATGGAATGGAAAGGAATGGAATGGAATGGAGTGGAATGGAATGGAATGGAATGGAATGGAATCAACCCGAATGGAATGGAATGGAATGGAATGGAATGGAATGGAATGGAATGGAATGGAAACAACACAAATGGACTGGAATGGAATGGAATGGAATAGAATCAACCCGAATGGAATGGAATGGATTGGAATGGAATGGAATGGAATCAACCCGAATGAAATGGAATGGAATGGATTGGAATGGAATGGAATGGAAAGGAATGGAATGGAATCAACACGAGTGGAATGGAAAGGAATGGAATGGAATGGAATGGATTGGAATGGAATGGAATGGAATGGAATCAACCCCAATGGAATGGAATGGAATGGAATGGAATGGAATGGAATGGAATGGAATCAACCCAAAAGAAATGGAATGGATTGGAATGGATTGGAAGGGAATCAACATGAATGGAATGGAATGGAATGGAATGGAGTGGAATTGAATGAACCCGAATGGAATGGAATGGAATGGAATGGAATCAACACAAATGGCATGGAATGGAATGGAATGCAATCAACACGAAAGGAATGGAATGGAATGGAATCAAACGGAATGGAATGCAATGGAATGAAATGAAATGGAATGGAATCAACTGGAATGGAATGGAATGGAATGGAATCAACCCGAATGGAATGTAATGGAATGGAATGGAATGGAAAGGAATCAAACCAAACGGAATGGAATGGAATGGAATGGAATAGAATCAAACGGAATGGAATGGAATGGAGTGGAATAGAATGGAATCAACCCGAATGCAATGGAATGGAATGGAATGGAGTGGAATGGAATGGAATCAACACGAATGGAAAGAAAGCATTGGAATGGAATGGAATGAAATTGAAAGGAATGGATTGGAATCAACCTGAATGGAATGGAATGGAATGGAATCAACACGAATGGAATGGAATGGATTCGAATGGAATGGAATGGAATGGAATCAACTCTAATGGAATGGAATGGAGTCGAATGGAAAGGAATCAACACAAACGGACTGGAATGGAATGGAAAGGAATAGAATCAACCCGAATGGAATGGAATGGAATGGAATGGAATGTCATGGAATCAACCCGAATGAAATGAAATGGAATGGAGTGGAATGGAATGGAATGGAAAGGAATGGAATGGAATCAACCCGAGTGGAATGGAATGGAATGGAATGGAATGGAATAGAATGGAATGGATTGGAATGGAATGGAATGGAATGTAATCCACCCCAATGGAATGGAATGGAATGGAATGGAATGCAATGGAATGGAATCAACCCAAAAGGAACGGAATGGAATGAAATGGAATGGAATGGAGTGGAATCAACCCGAATGGAATGGAATGGAGTGGAATGGATTGGAATGGAATCAACCTGAATGGAATGGAATGGAATGGAATGGAATGGAATGGAATGGAATGGAATGGAATGGAATGGAATGGAGGGGAATTGAATCTACCCGAATTGAGTGAAATGGAATGGAATGGAATCAACACGAATGGAAGGGAATGGAATGGATTGGAATGGAATGGAATGGAATGGAGAGGAATGGAATGGAATAAACCTGAATGGAATGGAATGGAATGGAATCAACCAGAATGGAATGGAATGGAATGGATTGGAATGGAATGGAATGGAATGAAATCAACCCTAATGGAATGGAATGGAATGGAATGGAATGGAATGGAATGGAATGGAATCAACCCCAATGGAATGGAATGGAATGGAATGGAATGGAATGGAATGGAAACAACACAAATGGACGGGACTGGAATGGAATGGAATAGAATCAACCCAAATGGAATGGAATGGAATGGAAAGGAATGGCATGGAATCATCCCGAATGAAATGGAATGGAATGGATTGAAATGGAATGGAATGGAAAGGAGTGGAATCAACCCGAATGGAATGGAATGGAAGGGAAAGGAATGGAATGGAATCAACCTGAATGAAATGGAACGGATTGGAATGGAATCAACCTGAATGTAATGGAATGGAATGGAGTGGAATAGGATGGAATCAACGCGAATGGAATGGAATGCAATAGAATCGAATGGAATGGAATGGAATGGAATGGAAAGGAATGGATTCAAACCAAATGGAATGGAATGGAATGGAATAGAATCAAACGGAATGGAATGGAATGGTGTGGAATAGAATGGAATCAAGCCGAATGCAATAGAATGGAATGGAATGGAATGGAATGGAATGGAATGCAATGGATTGGAATGGGTTGGAATCAACACGAATGGAAAGAATGGATTGGAATGGAATGGAATGGAATGGAAAGGAATGGAATGGAATCAACCTGAATGGAAGGGAATGGAATGGAATCAACCCGAATGGAATGGAATGGAATGGATTGGAATGGAATGGAATGGAATGGAATCAACTCTAATGGAATGGAATGGAATGGAATGGAATGGAATCAACACAAATGGACTGGAATGCAATGGAAAGGAATAGAATCAACCCGAATGGAATGGAATGGAATGGAATGGAATGAAATGCAATGGAATCAACCTGAATGAAATGAAATGGAATGGATTGGAATGGAATGGAATGGAAAGGAATGGAATGGAATCAACCCGAGTGGAATGGAATGGAATGGAATGGAATGGATTGGAATGGAATGGAATGGAATGGAATCAACCCCAATGGAATGGAATGGAATGGAATGGAATGGAATGGAATGGAATGGAATCAACCCAAAAGGAATGGAATGGAATGAAATGGAATGGAATGGAATGGAATCAACCCGAATGGAATGGAATGGGTTGGAATGGATTGGAATGGAATCAACCTGAATGGAATGGAATGGAATGGAATGGAATGGAATGGAATGGAGGGGAATTGAATCAACCCGAATGGAGTGAAATGGAATTGAATGGAATCAACACGAATGGAATGGAATGGATTGGAATGGAATGGAATGGAATGGAAAGGAATGGAATGGAATCAACCTGAATGGAATGGAATGGAAGGGAATCAACCGAACTGGAATGGAATGGTTTGGAATGGAATGGAATGGAATGGAATCAACCCTAATGGAATGGAAAGGAATGGAATGGAATGGAGTGGAATGGAATGGAATGGAATGGAATGGAATCAACCCGAATGGAATGGAATGGAATGGAATGGAATGGAATGGAATGGAAACAACACAAATGGACTGGAATGGAATGGAATGGAATAGAATCAACCCGAATGGAATGGAATGGATTGGAATGGAATGGAATGGAATCAACCCGAATGAAATGGAATGGAATGGATTGGAATGGAATGGAATGGAAAGGAATGGAATGGAATCAACACGAGTGGAATGGAAAGGAATGGAATGGAATGGAATGGATTGGAATGGAATGGAATGGAATGGAATCAACCCCAATGGAATGGAATGGAATGGAATGGAATGGAATGGAATGGAATGGAATCAACCCAAAAGAAATGGAATGGATTGGAATGGATTGGAAGGGAATCAACATGAATGGAATGGAATGGAATGGAATGGAGTGGAATTGAATGAACCCGAATGGAATGGAATGGAATGGAATGGAATCAACACAAATGGCATGGAATGGAATGAAATGGAACGGAATGGAATTAACCGGAATGGAATGGAATGGAATGGAATGGAATAGAATGGAATGGAATGGAATGGAATGGAATCCACTGGAATGGAATGGAGTGAAATGGAATTGATTGGAATGCAATGGAATGTAATGGAATCAACTGGAAAGGAATGGAATGGAATGGAATGGAATGGAATCAACTGGAATGGAATGGAATGGAATGGAGTGGACTGCAATGGAAACAACCCGAATGGAATGGAATGGAATGAAATGGAACGGAATGGAATCAACCGGAATGGAGTTAAATGGAATGGAATGCAATGGAATGGAATAGAATAAAACAGAACAGAATGGAATGGAGTGGAATAGAATGGAATCAACCAGAATGCAATGGAATGTAATGTAATGGAATGGAACGGAATGGATTGGAATGGAACGGAATCAACCCGAATGGAATGGAATTGAATGGATTGGAATGGAATGGAATGGTATGGAATAGAATCAACCCGAATGCAATGGAATGGAATGGAATGGAATGGAATGGAATGGAATGGAATGGAATGGAATGGAATTGAATGGAACGGAATGGAATGGAATGGAATGGAATCCACCCGAATGTAAAGTAATGTAATGGAATGGAATGGAATCAACAGATATGTAATGGAATGGAATGGAATGGAATGGAATGGAACGGAATCAACCCGAATGGAATGGAATGGAATGGAATGGAATGCAATCAACACGAATGGAATGGAATGGAATGGAATCAAACCGAATGGAATGCAATGGAATGAAATGGAATGGAATGGAATCAACTGGAATGGAATGGAATGGAATCGAATGGATTGGAATGGAATGGAATGGAATGGAATCCAATCAACCCGAATGGAATGGAATGGAATGGAATGGAATGGAATGGAATGGAATGGAATGGAATGGCAGGTTATGGAATCAACCCGAGTGGTATGGAATGGAATGGAATGGAATGGAATGGAATGGAATCAACCCGAATGGAATGGAATGAAATGGAATGGAATGGAATGGAATGGAATGGAATGGAATGGAAAGGAATCAACCCGAATGGAATGGAATGCAATGGAATGGAATGGAATGGAATGGCATAGAATGGAATCAACCCGAATGGTATGGAATGGAATGGAATGGAATGGAATGGAATGGAATGGTATGGAATCAACCCGAATGAAATGGAATGGAATGGAATGGAATGGAATCAACTGGAATGTAATGGAATGGAATGGAATGGAACGGAATCAACCTGAATGGAATGGAATGGAATGGAATGAAATCAACACGAAAGGAATGGAATGGAATGGAATCAAACGGAATGGAATGCAATGGAATGAAATGAAATGGAATGGAATCAACTGGAATGGAATGGAATGGAATGGAATCAACCCGAATGGAATGTAATGGAATGGAATGGAATGGAAAGGAATCAAACCAAACGGAATGGAATGGAATGGAATGGAATAGAATCAAACGGAATGGAATGGAATGGAGTGGAATAGAATGGAATCAACCCGAATGCAATGGAATGGAATGGAATGGAGTGGAATGGAATGGAATCAACACGAATGGAAAGAAAGCATTGGAATGGAATGGAATGAAATTGAAAGGAATGGATTGGAATCAACCTGAATGGAATGGAATGGAATGGAATCAACACGAATGGAATGGAATGGATTCGAATGGAATGGAATGGAATGGAATCAACTCTAATGGAATGGAATGGAGTCGAATGGAAAGGAATCAACACAAACGGACTGGAATGGAATGGAAAGGAATAGAATCAACCCGAATGGAATGGAATGGAATGGAATGGAATGTCATGGAATCAACCCGAATGAAATGAAATGGAATGGAGTGGAATGGAATGGAATGGAAAGGAATGAAATGGAATCAACCCGAGTGGAATGGAATGGAATGGAATGGAATGGAATAGAATGGAATGGATTGGAATGGAATGGAATGGAATGTAATCCACCCCAATGGAATGGAATGGAATGGAATGGAATGGAATGGAATGGAATCAACCCAAAAGGAACGGAATGGAATGAAATGGAATGGAATGGAGTGGAATCAACCCGAATGGAATGGAATGGAGTGGAATGGATTGGAATGGAATCAACCTGAATGGAATGGAATGGAATGGAATGGAATGGAATGGAATGGAATGGAATGGAATGGAATGGAATGGAATGGAGGGGAATTGAATCTACCCGAATGGAGTGAAATGGAATGGAATGGAATCAACACGAATGGAAGGGAATGGAATGGATTGGAATGGAATGGAATGGAATGGAGAGGAATGGAATGGAATCAACCTGAATGGAATGGAATGGAATGGAATCAACCCGAATGGAATGGAATGGAATGGATTGGAATGGAATGGAATGGAATGAAATCAACCCTAATGGAATGGAATGGAATGGAATGGAATGGAATGGAATGGAATGGAATGGAATGGAATCAACCCGAATGGAATGGAATGGAATGGAATGGAATGGAATGGAATGGAAACAACACAAATGGACTGGACTGGAATGGAATGGAATAGAATCAACCCAAATGGAATGGAATGGAATGGAAAGGAATGGCATGGAATCATCCCGAATGAAATGGAATGGAATGGATTGGAATGGAATGGAATGGAAAGGAGTGGAATCAACCCGAATGGAATGGAATGGAAGGGAAAGGAATGGAATGGAATCAACCTGAATGAAATGGAACGGAATGGAATGGAATCAACCTGAATGTAATGGAATGGAATGGAGTGGAATAGGATGGAATCAACGCGAATGGAATGGAATGCAATAGAATCGAATGGAATGGAATGGAATGGAATGGAATGGAATGGAATCAACACGAATGGAATGGAATGGAATGGAATGGAATGGAAAGGAATGGATTCAAACCAAATGGAATGGAATGGAATGGAATAGAATCAAACGGAATGGAATGGAATGGTGTGGAATAGAATGGAATCAAGCCGAATGCAATAGAATGGAATGGAATGGAATGGAATGGAATGGAATGCAATGGATTGGAATGGGTTGGAATCAACACGAATGGAAAGAATGGATTGGAATGGAATGGAAAGGAATGGAATGGAATCAACCTGAATGGAAGGGAATGGAATGGAATCAACCCGAATGGAATGGAATGGAATGGATTGGAATGGAATGGAATGGAATGGAATCAACTCTAATGGAATGGAATGGAATGGAATGGAATGGAATCAACACAAATGGACTGGAATGGAATGGAAAGGAATAGAATCAACCCGAATGGAATGGAATGGAATGGAATGGAATGAAATGCAATGGAATCAACCTGAATGAAATGAAATGGAATGGATTGGAATGGAATGGAATGGAAAGGAATGGAATGGAATCAACCCGAGTGGAATGGAATGGAATGGAATGGAATGGATTGGAATGGAATGGAATGGAATGGAATCAACCCCAATGGAATGGAATGGAATGGAATGGAATGGAATGGAATGGAATGGAATGGAATGGAATGGAATCAACCCAAAAGGAATGGAATGGAATGAAATGGAATGGAATGGAATGGAATCAACCCGAATGGAATGGAATGGGTTGGAATGGATTGGAATGGAATCAACCTGAATGGAATGGAATGGAATGGAATGGAATGGAATGGAATGGAATGGAGGGGAATTGAATCAACCCGAATGGAGTGAAATGGAATTGAATGGAATCAACACGAATGGAATGGAATGGATTGGAATGGAATGGAATGGAATGGAAAGGAATGGAATGGAATCAACCTGAATGGAATGGAATGGAAGGGAATCAACCGAACTGGAATGGAATGGATTGGAATGGAATGGAATGGAATGGAATCAACCCTAATGGAATGGAAAGGAATGGAATGGAATGGAGTGGAATGGAATGGAATGGAATGGAATGGAATCAACCCGAATGGAATGGAATGGAATGGAATGGAATGGAATGGAATGGAATGGAAACAACACAAATGGACTGGAATGGAATGGAATGGAATAGAATCAACCCGAATGGAATGGAATGGATTGGAATGGAATGGAATGGAATCAACCCGAATGAAATGGAATGGAATGGATTGGAATGGAATGGAATGGAAAGGAATGGAATGGAATCAACACGAGTGGAATGGAAAGGAATGGAATGGAATGGAATGGATTGGAATGGAATGGAATGGAATGGAATCAACCCCAATGGAATGGAATGGAATGGAATGGAATGGAATGGAATGGAATGGAATCAACCCAAAAGAAATGGAATGGATTGGAATGGATTGGAAGGGAATCAACATGAATGGAATGGAATGGAATGGAATGGAGTGGAATTGAATGAACCCGAATGGAATGGAATGGAATGGAATGGAATCAACACAAATGGCATGGAATGGAATGAAATGGAACGGAATGGAATTAACCGGAATGGAATGGAATGGAATGGAATGGAATGGAATGGAATGGAATGGAATCAACCTGAATGGAAAGGAATGGAATGGAATGGCATGGAATGGAATCAACCCGAATGGCATGGAATGGAATGGAATGAAATGGAATGGAATCAACACAAATGGAATGGAATGCAATCAACACGAATGGAATGGAATGGAATGGAATGGAATCAACTGGAGTGGAATGGAATGGAATTGAATAAACACGAATGGACTGGAATGGATTGGAATGGACTGCAATGGAATCAACCCGAAAGGAATGGAATGGAATGAAATGGAACGCAATGCAATCAACCGGAATGGAGTAGAATGGAATGACACGGAATGGAATGGAATAGAATCAAACAGAATGGAATGGAATGGAACGGAATAGAATGGAATCAACCCGAACGCAATGGAAAGGAATGGAATGGAATTGAATGGAATCAACCTGAACGCAATGGAAAAAATGGAATGGAATGGAATGGAATGGAATGCAATGGAATGGAATGGAATCAACCCGAATGCAATGGAATGGAACGGAATGGAATGGAATGGAATGGAATCAACCGAAATGGAATGGAATGGAATGGAATGGAATGGAATGGAATAAACCCGAATGGAATGGAATGGAATAGAATGGAGTGGATTGGAATGGAATCAATCAGAATGGAATGTAATGGAATGAAATGGAACGGAATGGAATTAACCGGAATGGAATGGAATGGAATGGAATGCAATGGAATGGAGTGGAATCAATCCGAATGGAATGGAATGGAATGGAGTGGAATTCAATGGAATGGAATCAACCCGAATGGAATGGAACAGAATGAAATGGAATGGAATGGAATCAACCAGAATGGAATGGAATGGTATGGAACTGAATCAAATAAAATGGAATGGAATGGAATGGAATGGAATGGAATGGAATGGAATGGAATAAACACGAATGGAATGGAATGGAGTATAATGGAATGGATTGGAATGGAATCAAGCGGGATGGAAAGGAATGGAATGGAATGAAATGGAATGGGATGGAAAGGAATGAAATGGAATGGAATGGAATTAACACGAATGGAATGGAAAGGAATGGAAATTTAATGGAATAGAAACAACCCGAATGGAATGGAAAGGAATGGAATGGAATGGAATGGAATCAAGGCGAAAGCAATGGAATGGAATGGAATGGAATAGATTGGAATGGAATGGAATGGAAAGGAACGGAATGGAATCAACCCGAATGGAATGGAATGGAATGGAATGGAATGGAATCCACTGGAATGGAATGGAATGAAATGGAATTGATTGGAATGGAATGGAATGTAATGGAATCAACCGGAATGGAATGGAATGGAATGGAATGGAATCAACTGGAATGGAATGGAATGGAATGGAATGGACTGCAATGGAATCAACCAGAATGGAATGGAATGGAATGAAATGGAACGGAATGGAATCTACCGGAATGGAGTTAAATGGAATGGAATGCAATGGAATGGAATAGAATCAAACAGAACACAATGGAATGGAGTGGAATAGAATGGAATCAACCGGAATGCAATGAAATGTAATGGAATGGAATGGAACGGAATGGATTGGAATGGAACGGAATCAACCCGAATGGAATGGAATTGAATGGATTGGAATGGAATGGAATGGTATGGAATAGAATCAACCCGAATGGAATGGAATGGAATGGAATGGAATGGAATGGAATCAACCCGAATGCAATGGAATGGAATGGAATGGAATGGAATGCAACGCAATGGAATGGAATGGAATGGAATCAACCAGGATGGAATGGAATGGAATGGAATGGAATCAACTGGAAAGTAATGTAATGGAATGGAACGGAATCAACCAGAATGGAATGGAATGGAATGGAATGGAATGGAATGCAATCAACACAAATGGAATGGAATGGATTGGAATCAAACCGAATGCAATGCAATGGAGTGAAATGGAATGGAATGGAATCAACTGGAATGGAATAGAATGGAATCGAATGCATTGGAATGGAATGGAATGGAATGGAATGCAATCAACCCGAATGGAATGGAATGGAATGGAATGGAATGAAATCAACCCGAAAGGAAAGGAATGGAATGAAATGGAATGGAATGGAATGGGATGGAATGGAATGGAATGGCAGGTTATGGAATCAACCCGAGTGGTATGGAATGGAATGGAATGGAATGGAATGGAATGCAATCAACCCGAATGGAATGGAATGGAATGGAATCAACCCGAATGGAATGGAATGGAATGGATTGGAATGGAATGGAATGGAATGAAATCAACCCTAATGGAAGGGAATGGAATGGAATGGAATGGAATGGAATGGAATGGAATGGAATGGAATGGAATCAACCCGAATGGAATGGAATGGAATGGAATGGAATGGAATGGAATGGAATGGAATGGAATGGAAACAACACAAATGGACTGGACTGGAATGGAATGGAATAGAATCAACCCAAATGGAATGGAATGGAATGGAAAGGAATGGCATGGAATCAACCCGAATGAAATGGAATGGAATGGATTGGAATGGAATGGAATGGAAAGGAGTGGAATCAACCCGAATGGGATGGAATGGAAGGGAAAGGAATGGAATGGAATCAACCTGAATGAAATGGAACGGATTGGAATGGAATCAACCTGAATGTAATGGAATGGAATGGAGTGGAATAGGATGGAATCAACGCGAATGGAATGGAATGCAATAGAATGGAATGGAATGGAATGGAATGGAATGGAATGGAATGGAATGGAATGGAATCAACACGAATGGAATGGAATGGAATGGAATGGAAAGGAATGGAATCAAACCAAATGGAATGGAATGGAATGGAATGGAATAGAATCAAACGGAATGGAATGGAATGGTGTGGAATAGAATGGAATCAAGCCGAATGCAATGGAATGGAATGGAATGGAATGGAATGGAATGGAATGCAATGGATTGGAATGGATTGGAATCAACACGAATGGAAAGAATGGATTGGAATGGAATGGAATGGAATGGAAAGGAATGGAATGGAATCAACCTGAATGGAAGGGAATGGAATGGAATCAACCCGAATGGAATGGAATGGAATGGATTGGAATGGAATGGAATGGAATGGAATCAACTCTAATGGAATGGAATGGAATGGAATGGAATGGAATGAAATGGCATGGAATCAACCTGAATGAAATGAAATGGAATGGATTGGAATGGAATGGAATGGAAAGGAATGGAATGGAATCAAACCGAGTGGAATGGAATGGAATGGAATGGAATGGATTGGAATGGAATGGAATGGAATGGAATCAACCCCAATGGAATGGAATGGAATGGAATGGAATGGAATGGAATGGAATCAACCCAAAAGGAATGGAATGGAATGAAATGAAATGGAATGGAATGGAATCAACCCGAATGGAATGGAATGGATTGGAATGGATTGGAATGGAATCAACCTGAATGGAATGGAATGGAATGGAATGGAATGGAATGGAATGGAATGGAATGGAGGGGAATTGAATCAACCCGAATGGAGTGAAATGGAATGGAATGGAACCAACACGAATGGAATGGAATGGATTGGAATGGAATGGAATGGAATGGAAAGGAATGGAATGGAATCAACCTGAATGGAATGGAATGGAAGGGAATCAATCGAACTGGAATGGAATGGATTGGAATGGAATGGAATGGAATGGAATCAACCCTAATGGAATGGAAAGGAATGGAATGGAATGGAGTGGAATGGAATGGAATGGAATGGAATCAACCCGAATGGAATGGAATGGAATGGAATGGAATGGAATGGAATGGAATGGAAACAACACAAATGGACTGGAATGGAATGGAATGGAATAGAATCAACCCGAATGGAATGGAATGGATTGGAATGGAATGGAATGGAATCAACCCGAATGAAATGGAATGGAATGGATTGGAATGGAATGGAATGGAAAGGAATGGAATGGAATCAACACGAGTGGAATGGAAAGGAATGGAATGGAATGGAATGGATTGGAATGGAATGGAATGGAATGGAATCAACCCCAATGGAATGGAATGGAATGGAATGGAATGGAATGGAATGGAATCAACCCAAAAGAAATGGAATGGATTGGAATGGATTGGAAGGGAATCAACATGAATGGAATGGAATGGAATGGAATGGAATGGAATTGAATGAACCCGAATGGAATGGAATGGAATGGAATGGAATCAACACAAATGGCATGGAATGGAATGAAATGGAACGGAATGGAATTAACCGGAATGGAATGGAATGGAATGGAATGGAAGGGAATGGAATCAACCCGAATGGAAAGGAATGGAATGGAATGGCATGGAATGGAATCAACCCGAATGGCATGGAATGGAATGAAATGGAATGGAATGGAATCAACACAAATGGAATGGAATGCAATCAACACGAATGGAATGGAATGGAATGGAATGGAATGGAATGGAATCAACTGGAGTGGAATGGAATGGAATGGAATAAACACGAATGGACTGGAATGGATTGGAATGGACTGCAATGGAATCAACCCGAAAGGAATGGAATGGAATGAAATGGAACGCAATGCAATCAACCGGAATGGAGTAGAATGGAATGACACGGAATGGAATGGAATAGAATCAAACAGAATGGAATGGAATGGAACGGAATAGAATGGAATCAACCAGAACGCAATGGAAAGGAATGGAATGGAATTGAATGGAATCAACCTGAACGCAATGGAAAAAATGGAATGGAATGGAATGCAATGGAATGGAATGGAATCAACCCGAATGCAATGGAATGGAACGGAATGGAATGGAATGGAATGAAATCAACCGAAATGGAATGGAATGGAATGGAATGGAATGGAATAAACCCGAATGGAATGGAATGGAATAGAATGGAGTGGATTGGAATGGAATCAATCAGAATGGAATGTAATGGAATGAAATGGAACGGAATGGAATTAACCGGAATGGAATGGAATGGAATGGAATGCAATGGAATGGAATGGAATCAATCCGAATGGAATGGAATGGAATGGAGTGGAATTCAATGGAATGGAATCAACCCGAATGGAATGGAACGGAATGAAATGGAATGGAATGGAATCAACCAGAATGGAATGGAATGGTATGGAACTGAATCAAATAAAATGGAACGGAATGGAATGGAATGGAATGGAATGGAATGGAATGGAATGGAATAAACACGAATGGAATGGAATGGAGTATAATGGAATGGATTGGAATGGAATCAAGCGGGATGGAAAGGAATGGAATGGAATGAAATGGAATGGGATGGAAAGGAATGAAATGGAATGGAATGGAATTAACACGAATGGAATGGAAAGGAATGGAAATTTAATGGAATAGAATCAACCCGAATGGAATGGAAAGCAATGGAATGGAATGGAATGGAATAGATTGGAATGGAATGGAATGGAAAGGAACGGAATGGAATCAACCCGAATGGAATGGAATGGAATGGAATGGAATGGAATCCACTGGAATGGAATGGAATGAAATGGAATTGATTGGAATGGAATGGAATGGAATGGAATCAACCGGAATGGAATGGAATGGAATGGAATGGAATCAACTGGAATGGAATGGAATGGAATGGAATGGACTGCAATGGAATCAACCAGAATGGAATGGAATGGAATGAAATGGAACGGAATGGAATCAACCGGAATGGAGTTAAATGGAATGGAATGCAATGGAATGGAATAGAATCAAACAGAACACAATGGAATGGAGTGGAATAGAATGGAATCAACCGGAATGCAATGGAATGTAATGGAATGGAATGGAACGGAATGGATTGGAATGGAACGGAATCAACCCGAATGGAATGGAATTGAATGGATTGGAATGGAATGGAATGGTATGGAATAGAATCAACCCGAATGGAATGGAATGGAATGGAATGGAATGGAATCAACCCGAATGCAATGGAATGGAATGGAATGGAATGGAATGCAACGCAATGGAATGGAATGGAATGGAATCAACCAGAATGGAATGCAATGGAATGGAATGGAATCAACTGGAAAGTAATGTAATGGAATGAAACGGAATCAACCAGAATGGAATGGAATGGAATGGAATGGAATGCAATCAGCACAAATGGAATGGAATGGATTGGAATCAAACCGAATGCAATGCAATGGAATGAAATGGAATGGAATGGAATCAACTGGAATGGAATAGAATGGAATCGAATGCATTGGAATGGAATGGAATGGAATGGAATGCAATCAACCCGAATGGAATGGAATGGAATGGAATGGAATGAAATCAACCCGAAAGGAAAGGAATGGAATGAAATGGAATGGAATGGAATGGGATGGAATGGAATGGAATGGCAGGTTATGGAATCAACCCGAGTGGTATGGAATGGAATGGAATGGAATGGAATGGAATGCAATCAACCCGAATGGAATGGAATGGAATGGAATCAACCCGAATGGAATGGAATGGAATGGATTGGAATGGAATGGAATGGAATGAAATCAACCCTAATGGAAGGGAATGGAATGGAATGGAATGGAATGGAATGAAATGGAATGGAATGGAATCAACCCGAATGGAATGGAATGGAATGGAATGGAATGGAATGGAATGGAAACAACACAAATGGACTGGAATGGAATGGAATGGAATAGAATCAACCCAAATGGAATGGAATGGAATGGAAAGGAATGGCATGGAATCAACCCGAATGAAATGGAATGGAATGGATTGGAATGGAATGGAATGGAAAGGAGTGGAATCAACCCGAATGGAATGGAATGGAAGGGAAAGGAATGGAATGGAATCAACCTGAATGAAATGGAACGGATTGGAATGGAATCAACCTGAATGTAATGGAATGGAATGGAGTGGAATAGGATGGAATCAACGCGAATGGAATGGAATGCAATAGAATGGAATGGAATGGAATGGAATGGAATGGAATGGAATGGAATCAACACGAATGGAATGGAATGGAATGGAATGGAAAGGAATGGAATCAAACCAAATGGAATGGAATGGAATGGAATGGAATAGAATCAAACGGAATGGAATGGAATGGTGTGGAATAGAATGGAATCAAGCCGAATGCAATGGAATGGAATGGAATGGAATGGAATGGAATGGAATGGAATGGAATGCAATGGATTGGAATGGATTGGAATCAACACGAATGGAAAGAATGGATTGGAATGGAATGGAATGGAATGGAAAGGAATGGAATGGAATCAACCTGAATGGAAGGGAATGGAATGGAATCAACCCGAATGGAATGGAATGGAATGGATTGGAATGGAATGGAATGGAATGGAATCAACTCTAATGGAATGGAATGGAATGGAATGGAATGGAATCAACACGAATGGACTGGAATGGAATGGAAAGGAATAGAATCAACCCGAATGGAATGGAATGGAATGGAATGGAATGAAATGGCATGGAATCAACCTGAATGAAATGAAATGGAATGGATTGGAATGGAATGGAATGGAAAGGAATGGAATGGAATCAACCCGACTGGAATGGAATGGAATGGAATGAAATGGATTGGAATGGAATGGAATGGAATGGAATGGAATGAAATGGATTGGAATGGAATGGAATGGAATGGAATCAACCCCAATGGAATGGAATGGAATGGAATGGAATGGAATGGAATGGAATCAACCCAAAAGGAATGGAATGGAATGAAATGAAATGGAATGGAATGGAATCAACCCGAATGGAATGGAATGGATTGGAATGGATTGGAATGGAATCAACCTGAATGGAATGGAATGGAATGGAATGGAATGGAATGGAGGGGAATTGAATCAACCCGAATGGAGTGAAATGGAATGGAATGGAACCAACACGAATGGAATGGAATGGATTGGAATGGAATGGAATGGAATGGAAAGGAATGGAATGGAATCAACCTGAATGGAATGGAATGGAAGGGAATCACCCGAACTGGAATGGAATGGATTGGAATGGAATGGAATGGAATGGAATCAACCCTAATGGAATGGAAAGGAATGGAATGGAATGGAGTGGAATGGAATGGAATGGAATGGAATCAACCCGAATGGAATGGAATGGAATGGAATGGAATGGAATGGAATGGAAACAACACAAATGGACTGGAATGGAATGGAATGGAATAGAATCAACCCGAATGGAATGGAATGGAATGGAATGGAATGGAATGGAATCAACCCGAGTGAAATGGAATGGAATGGATTGGAATGGAATGGAATGGAAAGGAATGGAATGGAATCAACACGAGTGGAATGGAAAGGAATGGAATGGAAAGGAATGGATTGGAATGGAATGGAATGGAATGGAATCAACCCCAATGGAATGGAATGGAATGGAATGGAATGGAATGGAATCAACCCAAAAGAAATGGAATGGATTGGAATGGATTGGAAGGGAATCAACATGAATGGAATGGAATGGAATGGAATGGAGTGGAATTGAATGAACCCGAATGGAATGGAATGGAATGGAATGGAATCAACACAAATGGCATGGAATGGAATGAAAAGGAACGGAATGGAATTAACCGGAATGGAATGGAATGGAATGGAATGGAATGGAATGGAATCAATCCGAATGGAATGGAATGGAATGGAGTGGAATTCAATGGAATGGAATCAACCCGAATGGAATGGAACGGAATGAAATGGAATGGAATGGAATCAACCAGAATGGAATGGAATGGTATGGAACTGAATCAAACCAAATGGAATGGAATGGAATGGAATGGAATGGAATGGAATGGAATAAACACGAATGGAATGGAATGGAGTATAATGGAATGGATTGGAATGGAATCAAGCGGGATGGAAAGGAATGGAATGGAATGAAATGGAATGGGATGGAAAGGAATGAAATGGAATGGAATGGAATTAACACGAATGGAATGGAAAGGAATGGAAATTTAATGGAATAGAATCAACCCGAATGGAATGGAAAGGAATGGAATGGAATGGAATGGAATCAAGGCGAAAGCAATGGAATGGAATGGAATGGAATAGATTGGAATGGAATGGAATGGAAAGGAACGGAATGGAATCAACCCGAATGGAATGGAATGGAATGGAATGGAATGGAATGGAATGGAATGGAATCCACTGGAATGGAATGGAATGAAATGGAATTGATTGGAATGGAATGGAATGTAATGGAATCAACCGGAATGGAATGGAATGGAATGGAATGGAATCAACTGGAATGGAATGGAATGGAATGGAATGGACTGCAATGGAATCAACCCGAATGGAATGGAATGGAATGAAATGGAACGGAATGGAATCAACCGGAATGGAGTTAAATGGAATGGAATGAAATGGAATGGAATAGAATCAAACAGAACACAATGGAATGGAGTGGAATAGAATGGAATCAACCAGAATGCAATGGAATGTAATGGAATGGAATGGAACGGAATGGATTGGAATGGAACGGAATCAACCCGAATGGAATGGAATTGAATGGATTGGAATGGAATGGAATGGTATGGAATAGAATCAACCCGAATGGAATGGAATGGAATGGAATGGAACGGAATCAACCTGAATGCAATGGAATGGAATGGAATGGAATGGAATGGAATGCAACGCAATGGAATGGAATGGAATGGAATCAACCAGAATGTAATGGAATGGAATGGAATGGAATGGAATCAACTGGAATGTAATGTAATGGAATGGAACGGAATCAACCAGAATGGAATGGAATGGAATGGAATGCAATCAACACAAATGGAATGGAATGGATTGGAATCAAACCGAATGGAATGCAATGGAATGGAATGGAATGGAATGAAATCAACCCGAAAGGAAAGGAATGGAATGAAATGGAATGGAATGGAATGGAATGGAATGGAATGGAATGGCAGGTTATGGAATCAACCCGAGTGGTATGGAATGGAATGGAATGGAATGCAATGGAATCAAGTCGAATGGAATGGAATGGAATGAAATGGAATGGAATGGAATGCAATGGAATGGAATGGAATCAACCCGAAAGGAAAAGAATGGGATGGAATGGAATGGAATGGAATGGAATGGAATCAACCCGAAAGGAATGGAATGGAATGGAATGGAATGGAATGGAATGGAATGGAATGGAATCAACCGGAATGGAATGGAATGGAATGGAATGCAATGGAATGCAATCAACCCGAATGGAATGGAATGGAATGGAATGGAATGGAATGGAATGGAATGAAATCATCCCGAAAGGAATGGAATGAAATGAAATGGAATGGAATGGAATGGAATCCACTGGAATGGAATGGAATGAAATGGAATTGATTGGAATGCAATGGAATGTAATGGAATCAACTGGAAAGGAATGGAATGGAATGGAATGGAATGGAATCAACTGGAATGGAATGGAAATGAATGGAATGAACTGCAATGGAATCAACCCGAATGGAATGGAATGGAATGAAATGGAACGGAAAGGAATCAACCGGAATGGAGTTAAATGGAATGGAATGCAATGGAATGGAATAGAATCAAACAGAACAGAATGGAATGGAGTGGAATAGAATGGAATCAACCAGAATGCAATGGAATGTAATGGAATGGAATGGAACGGAATGGATTGGAATGGAACGGAATCAACCCGAATGGAATGGAATTGAATGGATTGGGATGGAGTGGAATGGTATGGAATAGAATCAACCCGAATGCAATGGAATGGAATGGAATGGAATGGAATGGAATGGAATGGAATTGAATGGAACGGAATGGAATGCAATGGAATGGAATCAACCCGAATGTAATGTAATGGAATGGAATGGAATGGAATCAACTGAAATGTAATGGAATGGAATGGAACGGAATGGAATGGAACGGAATCAACACGAATGGAATGGAATGGAATGGAATGGAATGCAATCAACACGAATGGAATGGAATGGAATGGAATCAAACCGAATGGAATGCAATGGAATGAAATGGAATGGAATGGAATCAACTGGAATGGAATGGAATGGAATCGAATGGATTGGAAAGGAATGGAATGGAATGGGATGCAATCAACCCGAATGAAATGGAATGGAATGGAATGGAATGGAATGGAATGGAATGGAATTAAATCAACCTGAAAGGAAAGGAATGGAATGAAATGGAATGGAATGGAATGGAATGGAATGGAATGGAATGGAATGGAATGGAATCGAGTGGAATAAACCCGAATGGAATGGAATGGAACGGAATGGAAAGGAATGGAATGCAATGGCATGGAATGGAATGGAATCAACCCGAAAGGAAAAGAATGGAATGGAATGGAATGGAATGGAATGGAACGGAATCAACCCGAATGTAATGTAATGGAATGGAATGGAATGGAATCAACTGGAATGTAATGTAATGGAATGGAATGGAATGGAATGGAACGGAATCAACCTGAATGGAATGGAATGGAATGGAATGGAATGGAATGCAATCAACACGAAAGGAATGGAATGGAATGGAATCAAACGGAATGTAATGCAATGGAATGAAATGAAATGGAATGGAATCAACCGGAATGGAATGGAAAGGAATGGAATCAACCCGAGTGGAATGGAATGGAATGGAATGGAATGGAATAGAATGGAATGGATTGGAATGGAATGGAATGGAATGAAATCCACCCCAATGGAATGGAATGGAATGGAATGGAATGGAATCAACCCAAAAGGAATGGAATGGAATGAAATGGAATGGAATGGAGTGGAATCAACCCGAATGGAATGGAATGGAGTGGAGTGGATTGGAATGGAATCAACCTGAATGGAATGGAATGGAATGGAATGGAATGGAATGGAGGGGAATTGAATCAACCCGAATGGAGTGAAATGGAATGTAATGGAATCAACACGAATGGAATGGAATGGATTGGAATGGAATGGAATGGAATGGAAAGGAATGGAATGGAATCAAACTGAATGGAATGGAATGGAATGGATTCAACCCAAATGGAATGGAATGGAATGGAATGAAATCAACCCTAATGGAATGGAATGGAATGGAATGGAATGGAATGGAATGGAATGGAATTGATTGGAATCAACCCGAATGGAATGGAATGGAATGGAATGGAATGGAATGGAATGGAATGGAATCCACTGGAATGGAATGGAATGAAATGGAATTGATTGGAATGTAATGGAATGTAATGGAATCAACTGGAAAGGAATGGAATGGAATGGAATGGAATGGAATGGAATCAAGTGGAATGGAATGGAATGGAATGGAGTGGACTGCAATGGAATCAACACGAATGGAATGGAATGGAATGAAATGGAACGGAATGGAATCAACCGGAATGGAGTTAAATGGAATGGAATGCAATGGAATGGAATAGAATAAAACAGAACAGAATGGAATGGAGTGGAATAGAATGGAATCAACCAGAATGCAATGGAATGTAATGGAATGGAATGGAACGGAATGGATTGGAATGGATCGGAATCAACCCGAATGGAATGGAAATGAATGGATTGGAATGGAATGGAATGGTATGGAATGGAATCAACCCGAATGCAATGGAATGGAATGGAATGGAAAGGAATGGAATGGAATGGAATGGAATTGAATGGAACGGAATGGAATGGAATGTAATGGAATCAACCCGAATGTAATGTAATGTAATGGAATGGAATGGAATCAATTGATATATAATGGAATGGAATGGAATGGAATGGAATCAAACCGAATGGAATGCAATGGAATGAAATGGAATGGAATGGAATCAAGTGGAATGGAATGGAATGGAATCGAATGGATTGGAATGGAATGGAATGGAATGGAATGCAATCAACCCGAATGGAATGGAATGGAATGGAATGGAATGGAATGGAATGAAATCAACCAAAAAGGAATGGAATGGAATGAAATGGAATGGTATGGAATGGAATGGAATGGAATGGAATGGAATGGAATGGAATGGCAGGTTATGGAATCAACCCGAGTGGTATGGAATGGAATGGAATGGAATGGAATGGAATCAACACGAATGGAATGGAATGGAATGAAATGGAATGGAATGGAATGGAATGGAATGGAATGGAATGGAATGGAATGGAATGGAATGGAATGGAATGGAAAGGAATCAACCCGAATGGAATGGAATGCAATGGAATGGAATGGAATGGAATGACATAGAATGGAATCAACCCGAATGGTATGGAATGGAATGGAATGGAATCAATCGGAATGGAATGGAATGAAATGGAATGGAATCAGTCCGAATGAAATGGAATGGAATGGAATGGAATCAACACGAATGGAATAGAATGGAATGGAATGGAATGGAATGGAATGGAATGGAATGGAATGGAATCAACCCAAATGGAATGGAATGAAATGGAATGGAATGGAATGGAATGGAATGGAGTGGAATAAACCCGAATGGAATGGAATGGAATGGAATGGAAAGGAATGGAATGCAATGGAATGGAATGGAATGGAATCAACCCGAAAGGAAAAGAATGGAATGGAATGGAATGGAATGGAATGGAATGGAATCAACCCGAATGTAATGTAATGGAATGGAATGGAATGGAATGGAACGGAATCAACCTGAATGGAATGGAATGGAATGCAATCAACACGAAAGGAATGGAATGGAATGGAATCAAACGGAATGGAATGCAATGGAATGAAATGAAATGGAATGGAATCAACTGGAATGGAATGGAATGGAATGGAATCAACCCGAATGGAATGGAATGGAATGGAATGGAATGGAAACAACACAAATGGACTGGAATGGAATGGAATGGAATAGAATCAACCCGAATGGAATGGAATGGAATGGAAAGGAATGGCATGGAATCAACCCGAATGAAATGGAATGGAATGGATTGGAATGGAATGGAATGGAAAGGAATGGAATCAACCCGAATGGAATGGAATGTAAGGGAAAGGAATGGAATGGAATCAACCTGAATGAAATCTAACGGATTGGAATGGAATCAACCTGAATGTAATGGAATGGAAAGGAGTGGAATAGGATGGAATCAACGCGAATGGAATGGAAAGCAATGGAAAGGAATGGAATGGAATGGAATGGAATGGAATGGAATGGAAAGGAATCAACTCTAATGGAATGCAATGGAATGGAAAGGAATGGAATGGAATGGAATGGAATGGAATGGAATCAACACAAATGGACTGGAATGGAATGGAAAGAATAGAATCAACCCGAATGGAATGGAATGGAATGGAATGGAATGGCATGGAATCAACCCGAGTGAAATGAAATGGAATGGATTGGAATGGAATGGAATGGAATCAACCCGAGTGGAATGGAATGGAATGGAATGGAATGGATTGGAATGGAATGGAATGGAATGGAATCAACCCCAATGGAATGGAATGGAATGGAATGGAATGGAATGGAAACAACCCAAAAAGAATGGAATGGAATGAAATTGAATGGAATGGAATGGGAATCAACCCGAATGGAATGGAATGGATTGGAATGGATTGGAATGGAATCAACCTGAATGGAATGGAATGGAATGGAATGGAATGGAATGGAATGGAGGGGAATTGAATCAACCCGAATGGAGTGAAATGGAATGGAATGGAATCAACACGAATGGAATGGAATGGACTGGAATGGAATGGAATGGAATGGAAAGGAATGGAATGGAATCAAACTGAATGGAATGGAATGGAATGGAATCAACCGGAATGGAATGGAATGGATTGGAATGGAATGGAATGGAATGGAATCAACCCTAATGGAATGGAAAGGAATGGAATGGAATGGAATGGAATGGAATGGAATGGAATCAACCCGAATGGAATGGAATGGAATGGAATGGAATGGAAACAACACAAATGGACTGGAATGGAATGGAATGGAATAGAATCAACCCGAATGGAATGGAATGGAATGGAATGGAATGGAATGGAATGGAATGGAATGGAATCAACCAGAATGGAATGGAATGGAATGGAATGGATTGGAAGGGAATCAACATGAATGGAATGGAATGGAATGGAATGGAATGGAGTGGAATTGAATCAACCCGAATGGAATGGAATGGAATGGAATGGAATCAACCCAAATGGCATGGAATGGAATGAAATGGAACGGAATGGAATTAACCGGAATGGAATGGAATGGAATGGAATGGAATGGAATGGAATGGAATGGAATGAACCCGAATGGAAAGGAATGGAATGGAATGGAATGGCATGGAATGGAATCAACAGGAATGGCATGGAATGGAATGGAATGGAATGGAATGGAATCAACACAAATGGAATGGAATGCAATCAACACGAATGGAATGGAATGGAATGGAATGGAATGGAATAAACACGAATGGACTGGAATGGAATGGAATGGACTGCAATGGAATCAACCCGAAAGGAATGGAATGGAATGAAATGGAACGCAATGGAATCAACGGAAATGGAGTGGAATGGAATGACACGGAATCGAATGGAATAGAATCAAACAGAATGGAATGGAATGGAATGGAATAGAATGGAATCAACCCGAACGCAATGGAAAGGAATGGAATGGAATTGAATGGAATCAACCTGAACGCAATGGATAAATTGGAATGGAATGGAATGGAATGGAATGGAATGGAATGGAATAGGATCAACCCGAATGGAATGGAAAGGAATGGAATGGAATGGAATGGAATCAAGGCGAATGCAATGGAATGGAATGGAATGGAATAGATTGGAATGGAATGGAATGGAAAGGAACGGAATGGAATCAACGCGAATGGAATGGAAAGGAATGGAATGGAATGGAATGGAATGGAATGGAATGGAATCCACTGGAATGGAATGGAATGAAATGGAATTGATTGGAATGGAATGGAATGGAATGGAATCAACCGGAATGGAATGGAATGGAATGGAATGGAATCAACCGGAATGGAATGGAATGGAATGGAATGGACTGCAATGGAATCAACCCGAATGGAATGGAATGGAATGAAATGGAACGGAATGGAATCAACCGGAATGGAGTTAAATGGAATGGAATGCAATGGAATGGAATAGAATCAAACAGAACAGAATGGAATGGAGTGGAATAGAATGGAATCAACCAGAATGCAATGGAATGTACTGGAATGGAATGGAACGGAATGGATTGGAATGCAACGGAATCAACCCGAATGGAATGGAATTGAATGGATTGGAATGGAATGGAATGGTATGGAATAGAATCAACACGAATGGAATGGAATGGAATGGAATGGAATGGAATGGAATCAACCAGAATGCAATGGAATGGAATGGAATGGAATGGAATGCAATGCAATGGAATGGAAAGGAATGGAATCAACCAGAATGTAATGTAATGGAATGGAATGGAATTGAATGGAATCAACTGGAATGTAATGTAATGGACTGGAATGGAATGGAATGGAATGGAACGGAATCAACCCGGATGGAATGGAATTGAATGGAATGGAATGCAATCAACACGAATGGAATGGAATGGAATGGAATCAAACCGAATGGAATGCAATGGAATGAAATGGAATGGAATTGAATCAACTGGAATGGAATAGAATGGAATCGAATGCATTGGAATGGAATGGAATGGAACGGAATGCAATCAACCCGAATGGAATGGAATGGAATGGAATGGAATGAAATCAACCCGAAAGAAAGGAATGGAATGAAATGGAATGGAATGGAATGGAATGGAATCAACACGAATGGAATGCAATGGAATGAAATGGAATGGAATGGAATCAACTGAAATGGAATGGAATGGAATCGAATGGATTTGAATGGAATGGAATGAAATGGAATGGAATGGAATGGAATGAAATGGAATGCAATGGAATGGAATGGCAGGTTATGGAATCAAACCGAGTGGTATGGAATGGAATGGAATGGAATGGAATGGAATCAACCCGAATGTAATGGAATGGAATGAAATGGAATGGAAGCGAATGGAATGGAATGGAAAGGAATCAACCCGAATGGAATGGAATGGAATGGAATGGAATGGCATAGAATGGAATCAACCCGAATGGTATGGAAAGGAATGGAATGGAATGGAATGGAATGGAATCAATCGGAATGGAATGAAATGGAATGGAATGGAATGGAATGGAATGGAATTAACCCGAATGAAATGGAATGGAATGGATTGGAATGGAATGGAATGGAATCAACACGAATGGAATGGAATGGATTGGAATGGAATGGAATGGAATGGAATCAAGGCGAATGCAATGGAATGGAATGGAATGGAATGGATTGGAATGGAATGGAATGGAAAGGAATGGAATGGAATCAACCCGAGTGGAATGGAATGGCATGGAATGGAATGGAATGGAATCAACCCGAATGGAAAGGAATGGAATGGAATGGAATGGAATGGAATCAACTGGAATGGAATGGAGTGGAATGGAGTGGACTGCAATGGAATCAACCCGAATGGAATGGAATGGAAAGAAATGGAACAGAATGGAATCAACCGGAATGGAGTTAAATGGAATGGAATACAATGGAATGGAATAGAATAAAACGGAACAGAATGGAATGGAGTGGAATAGAATGGAATCAACCAGAATGCAATGGAATGTAATGGAATGGAATGGAACGGAATGGGTTGGAATGGAACGGAATCAACCCGAATGGAATGGAATTGAATGGATTGGAATGGATTGGAATGGTATGGAATAGAATCAACCCGAATGCAATGGAATGGAATGGAATGGAATGGAATAGAATGGAATGGAATTGAATGGAACGGAATGGAATGGAATGGAATGGAATCAACCCGAATGTAATGTAATGGAATGGAATGGAATGGAATGGAATGGAATGGAACGGAATCAACCCGAATGGAATGGAATGGAAGGGAATGGAATGCAATCAACACGAATGGAATGGAATGGAATGGAATCAAACCGAATGGAATGCAATGGAATGAAATGGAATGGAATGGAATCAACTGGAATGGAATGGAATGGAATCGAATGGATTGGAATGGAATGGAAAGGAATGGAATGCAATCCACCCGAATGGAATGGAATGGAATGGAATGGAATGGAATGGAATGAAATCAACCCAAAAGGAATGGAATGGAATGAAATGGAATGGAATGGAATGGAATGGAATGGAATGGAATGGCAGATTATGGAATCCACCCGAGTGGTATGGAATGGAATGGAATGGAATGGAATGGAATCAACCCGAATGGAATGGAATGGAATGAAATGGAATGGAATGGAATGGAATGGAATGGAATGGAATGGAAAGGAATCAACCCGAATGGAATGGAATGCAATGGAATGGAATGGAATGGAATGGCATAGAATGGAATCAACCCGAATGGTATGGAATGGAATGGAATGGAATGGAATGGAATGGAATGGAATGGAATCAATCGGAATGGAATGGAATGGAATGGAATGCAATCAACCCGAATGAAATGGAATGGAATGGAATGGAATCAACACGAATGGAATGGAATTGAATGGAATGGAATGGAATGGAATGGAATGGAATCAACCCAAATGGAATGGAATGGAATGGAATGGAATGGAATGGAATGGAGTGGAATAAACCCGAATGGAATGGAATGGATCGGAATGGAAAGGAATGGAATGCAATGGAATGGAATGGAATGGAATCAACCAGAAAGGAAAAGAACGGAATGGAATGGAATGGAATGGAATGGAATGGAATGGAATGGAATGGAATCAACCCGAATGTAATGTAATGGAATGGAATGGAATGGAATGGAATCAACTGGAATGTAATGGAATGGAATGGAATGGAATGGAATGGAACGGAATCAACCTGAATGGAATAGAATGGAATGGAATGGAATGCAATCAACACGAAAGGAATGCAATGGAATGGAATCAAACGGAATGGAATGCAATGGAATGAAATGAAATGGAATGGAATCAACTGGAATGGAATGGAATCAACCCGAATGGAATGGTATGGAATGGTATGGAAAGGAATGGAATCAAACCAAATGGAATGGAATGGAATGGAATGGAATAGAATCAAACGGAATGGAATGGAATGGAGTGGAATAGAATGGAGTCAACCCGAATGCACTGGAATGGAATGGAATGGAATGGAATGGAGTGGAATGGAATGGAATCAACACGAATGGAAAGAAAGGATTGGAATGGAATGGAATGGAATTGAAAGGAATGGATTGGAATCAACCTGAATGGAATGGAATGGAATGGAATCAACACGAATGGAATGGAATGGATTCGAATGGAATGGAATGGAATGGAATCAACTCTAATGCAATGGAATGGAGTCGAATGGAATGGAATCAACACAATTGGACTGGAATGGAATGGAAAGCAATAGAATCAACCCGAATGGAATGGAATGGAATGGAATGGAATGGCATGGAATCAACCCGAATGAAATGAAATGGAATGGAGTGGAATGGAATGGAATGGAATGGAATCAACCCGAGTGGAATGGAATGGAATGGAATGGAATGGAATAGAATGGAATGGATTGGAATGGAATAGAATGGAATGTAATCCACCCCAGTGGAATGGAATGGAATGGAATGGAATGGAATGGAATGGAATGGAATGGAATGGAATGGAATCAACCCAAAAGGAATGGAATGGAATGAAATGGAATGGAATGGAGTGGAATGAACCCGAATGGAATGGAATGGAGTGGAATGGATTGGAATGGAATCAACCTGAATGGAATGGAATGGAATGGAATGGAATGGAATGGAATGGAGGGGAATTTAATCAACCCGAATGGCGTGAAATGGAATGGAATGGAATCAACACGAATGGAATGGAATGGATTGGAATGGAATGGAATGGAATGGAAAGGAATGGAATGGAATCAACCTGAATGGAATGGAATGGAATGGAATCAACCCGAATGGAATGGAATGGAATGGATTGGAATGGAATGGAATGGAATGAAATCAACCCTAATGGAATGGAATGGAATGGAATGGAATGGAATGGAATGGAATGGAATCAACCCGAATGGAATGGAATGGAATGGAATGGAATAAAATGGAATGGAATCCACTGGAATGGAATGGAATGAAATGGAATTGATTGGAATGCAATGGAATGTAATGGAATCAACTGGAAAGAATGGAATGGAATGGAATGGAATGGAATGGAATGGAATGGAATGAAATCAACCCAAAAGGAATGGAATGGAATGAAATGGAATGGTATGGAATGGAATGGAATGGAATGGAATGGAATGGAATGGAATGGAATGGAATGGCAGGTTATGGAATCAACCCGAGTGGTATGGAATGGAATGGAATGGAATGGAATGGAATCAACCCGAATGGAATGGAATGGAATGAAATGGAATGGAATGGAATGGAATGGAATGGAATGGAATGGAATGGAATGGAATGGAAAGGAATCAACCCGAATGGAATGGAATGCAATGGAATGGAATGGAATGGAATGACATAGAATGGAATCAACCCGAATGGTATGGAATGGAACGGAATGGAATGGAATGGAATGGAATGGAATCAATCGGAATGGAATGGAATGAAATGGAATGGAATCAGTCCGAATGAAATGGAATGGAATGGAATGGAATCAACACGAATGGAATGGAATGGAATGGAATGGAATGGAATGGAATGGAATCAACCCAAATGGAATGGAATGAAATGGAATGGAATGGAATGGAATGCAATGGAATGGAATGGAATGGAATCAACCCGAAAGGAAAAGAATGGAATGGAATGGAATGGAATGGAATAAACCCGAATGGAATGGAATGGAATGGAATGGAAAGGAATGGAATGCAATGGAATGGAATGGAATGGAATCAACCCGAAAGGAAAAGAATGGAATGGAATGGAATGGAATGGAATGGAATCAACCCGAATGTAATGTAATGGAATGGAATGGAATGGAATCAACTGGAATGTAATGGAATGGAATGGATTGGAATGGAACAGAATCAACCTGAATGGAATGGAATGGAATGCAATCAACACGAAAGGAATGGAATGGAATGGAATCAAACGGAATGGAATGCAATGGAATGAAATGAAATGGAATGGAATCAACTGGAATGGAATGGAATGGAATGGAATCATCCCGAATGGAATGGAATGGAATGGAAAGGAATGGAATGAAACCAAATGGAATGGAATGGAATGGAATGGAATAGAATGAAACGGAATTGAATGGAATGGTGTGGAATAGAATGGAATCAACCCGAATGCAATGGAATGGAATGAAATGGAATGGAGTGAAATGGAATGGAATCAACACGAATGGAAAGAAAGGATTGGAATGGAATGGAATGGAATTGAAAGGAATGGATTGGAATCAACCTGAATGGAATGGAATGGAATGGAATCAACACGAATGGAATGGAATGGATTCGAATGGAATGGAATGGAATGGAATCAACTCTAATGGAATGGAATGGAGTCGAATGGAACGGAATCAACACAAATGGACTGGAATGGAATGGAAAGGAATAGAATTAACCCGAATGGAATGGAATGTAATGGAATGGAATGGAATGGGATGGAATCAACACGAATGAAATGAAATGGAATGGAGTGGAATGGAATGGAATGGAAAGGAATGGCATGGAATCAACCCGAGTGGAATGGAATGGAATGGAATGGAATGGAATAGAATAGAATGGATTGGAATGGAATGGAATGGAATGTAGTCAACCCCAATGGAATGGAATGGAAGGGAATGGAATGGAATGGAATGGAATCAACCCAAAAGGAATGGAATGGAATGAAATGGAATGGAATGGAGTGGAATCAACCCGAATGGAATGGAATGGAGTGGAATCAAACCGAATGGAATGGAATGGAGTGGAATGGATTGGAATGGAATCAACCTGAATGGAATGGAATGGAATGGAATGGAGGGGAATTGAATCAACCCGAATGGCGTGAAATGGAATGGAATGGAATCAACACGAATGGAATGGAATGGATTGGAATGGTATGGAATGGAATGGAAAGGAATGGAATGGAATCAACCTGAATGGAATGGAATGGAATGGAATCAACCCGAATGGAATGGAATGGAATGGATTGGAATGGAATGGAATGGAATGAAATAAACCCTAATGGAATGGAATGGAATGGAATGGAATGGAATGGAATGGAATCAACCCGAATGGAATGGAATGGAATGGAATGGAATGGAAACAACACAAATGGACTGGAATGGAATGGAATGGAATAGAATCAACCCGAATGGAATGGAATGGAATGGAAAGGAATGGCATGGAATCAACCCGAATGAAATGGAATGGAATGGATTGGAATGGAATGGAATGGAATGGAAAGGAATGGAATCAACCCGAATGGAATGGAATGTAAGGGAAAGGAATGGAATGGAATCAACCTGAATGAAATGGAACGGATTGGAATGGAATCAACCTTAATGTAATGGAATGGAATGGAGTGGAATAGGATGGAATCAACGCGAATGGAATGGAAAGCAATGGAAAGGAATGGAATGGAATGGAATGGAATGGAATGGAATGGAATGGAATCAACACTAATGGAATGGAATGGAATGGAATGGAAAGGAATGGAATCAAACCAAATGGAATGGAATGGAATGGAATGGAATGGAATCAAACGGAATGGAATGGAATTGTGTGGAATAGAATGGAATCAACCCTAATGCAATGCAATGGAACGGAATGGAATGGAATGGAATGGAATGCAATGGAGTGGAATGGATTGGAATCAACACGAATGGAAAGAATGGATTGGAATGGAATGGAATGGAATGGAAAGGAATGGAATGGAATCAACCTGAATGGAATGGAATGGAATGGAATCAACCCGAATGGAATGGAATGGAATGGATTGGAATGGAATGGAATGGAATGGAATCAACTCTAATGGAATGCAATGGAATGGAATGGAATGGAATGGAATGGAATGGAATGGAATGGAATCAACACAAATGGACTGGAATGGAATGGAAAGAATAGAATCAACCCGAATGGAATGGAATGGAATGGAATGGAATGGCATGGAATCAACCCGAGTGAAATGAAATGGAATGGATTGGAATGGAATGGATTGGAAAGGAATGGAATGGAATCAACCCGAGTGGAATGGAATGGAATGGAATGGAATGGATTGGAATGGAATGGAATGGAATGGAATCAACCCCAATGGAATGGAATGGAATGGAATGGAATGGAATGGAATGGAATGGAATCAACCCAAAAAGAATGGAATGGAATGAAATTGAATGGAATGGAATGGGAATCAACCCGAATGGAATGGAATGGATTGGAATGGATTGGAATGGAATCAACCTGAATGGAATGGAATGGAATGGAATGGAATGGAATGGAATGGAATGGAGGGGAATTGAATCAACCCGAATGGAGTGAAATGGAATGGAATGGAATCAACACAAACGGAATGGAATGGACTGGAATGGAATGGAATGGAATTTAAAGGAATGGAATGGAATCAACCTGAATGGAATGGAATGGAATGGAATCAACCGGAATGGAATGGAATGGATTGGAATGGAATGGAATGGAATGGAATCAACCCTAATGGAATGGAAAGGAATGGAATGGAATGGAATGGAATGGAATGGAATGGAATCAACCCGAATGGAATGGAATGGAATGGAATGGAATGGAATGGAATGGAATGGAAACAACACAAATGGACTGGAATGGAATGGAATGGAATAGAATCAACCCGAATGGAATGGAATGGAATGGAATGGAATGGAATGGAATGGAATCAACCAGAATGAAATGGAATGGAATGGAATGGATTGGAAGGGAATCAACATGAATGGAATGGAATGGAATGGAATGGAATGGAGTGGAATTGAATCAACCCGAATGGAATGGAATGGAATGGAATGGAATCAACCCAAATGGCATGGAATGGAATGAAATGGAACGGAATGGAATTAACCGGAATGGAATGGAATGGAATGGAATGGAATGGAATGGAATGGAATGAACCCGAATGGAAAGGAATGGAATGGAATGGAATGGCATGGAATGGAATCAACAGGAATGGCATGGAATGGAATGGAATGGAATGGAATGGAATGGAATCAACACAAATGGAATGGAATGCAATCAACACGAATGGAATGGAATGGAATGGAATGGAATAAACACGAATGGACTGGAATGGAATGGAATGGACTGCAATGGAATCAACCCGAAAGGAATGGAATGGAATGAAATGGAACGCAATGGAATCAACCGAAATGGAGTGGAATGGAATGACACGGAATCGAATGGAATAGAATCAAACAGAATGGAATGGAATGGAATAGAATAGAATGGAATCAACCCGAACGCAATGGAAAGGAATGGAATGGAATTGAATGGAATCAACCTGAACGCAATGGATAAATTGGAATGGAATGGAATGGAATGGAATGGAATGGAATGGAATAGAATCAACCCGAATGGAATGGAAAGGAATGGAATGGAATGGAATGGAATCAAGGCGAATGCAATGGAATGGAATGGAATGGAATAGATTGGAATGGAATGGAATGGAAAGGAACGGAATGGAATCAACGCGAATGGAATGGAATGGAATGGAATGGAATGGAATGGAATGGAATCCACTGGAATGGAATGGAATGAAATGGAATTGATTGGAATGGAATGGAATGGAATGGAATCAACCGGAATGGAATGGAATGGAATGGAATGGAGTGGACTGCAATGGAATCAACCCGAATGGAATGGAATGGAATGAAATGGAACAGAATGGAATCAACCGGAATGGAGTTAAATGGAATGGAATACAATGGAATGGAATAGAATAAAACGGAACAGAATGGAATGGAGTGGAATAGAATGGAATCAACCAGAATGCAATGGAATGTAATGGAATGGAATGGAACGGAATGGGTTGGAATGGAACGGAATCAACCCGAATGGAATGGAATTGAATGGATTGGAATGGATTGGAATGGTATGGTATAGAATCAACGCGAATGCAATGGAATGGAATGTAATGGAATGGAATGGAATGGAATGGAATTGAATGGAACGGAATGGAATGGAATGGAATGGAATCAACCCGAATGTAATGTAATGGAATGGAATGGAATGGAATGGAATGGAACGGAATCAACCCGAATGGAATGGAATGGAAAGGAATGGAATGCAATCAACACGATTGGAATGGAATGGAATGGAATCAAACCGAATGGAATGCAATGGAATGAAATGGAATGGAATGGAATCAACTGGAATGGAATGGAATGGAATCGAATGGATTGGAATGGAATGGAAAGGAATGGAATGCAATCCACCCGAATGGAATGGAATGGAATGGAATGGAATGGAATGGAATGAAATCAACCCAAAAGGAATGGAATGGAATGAAATGGAATGGAATGGAATGGAATGGAATGGAATGGAATGGAATGGAATGGAATGGCAGATTATGGAATCCACACGAGTGGTATGGAATGGAATGGAATGGAATGGAATGGAATCAACCCGAATGGAATGGAATGGAATGAAATGGAATGGAATGGAATGGAATGGAATGGAATGGAATGGAATGGAAAGGAATCAACCCGAATGGAATGGAATGCAATGGAATGGAATGGCATGGAATGGAATCAACAGGAATGGCATGGAATGGAATGGAATGGAATGGAATGGAATGGAATGGAATCAACACAAATGGAATGGAATGCAATCAACACGAATGGAATGGAATGGAATGGAATGGAATAAACACGAATGGACTGGAATGGAATGGAATGGACTGCAATGGAATCAACCCGAAAGGAATGGAATGGAATGAAATGGAACGCAATGGAATCAACCGAAATGGAGTGGAATGGAATGACACGGAATCGAATGGAATAGAATCAAACAGAATGGAATGGAATGGAATAGAATAGAATGGAATCAACCCGAACGCAATGGAAAGGAATGGAATGGAATTGAATGGAATCAACCTGAACGCAATGGATAAATTGGAATGGAATGGAATGGAATGGAATGGAATGGAATGGAATGGAATAGAATCCACCCGAATGGAATGGAAAGGAATGGAATGGAATGGAATGGAATCAAGGCGAATGCAATGGAATGGAATGGAATGGAATAGATTGGAATGGAATGGAATGGAAAGGAACGGAATGGAATCAACGCGAATGGAATGGAATGGAATGGAATGGAATGGAATGGAATGGAATGGAATCCACTGGAATGGAATGGAATGAAATGGAATTGATTGGAATGGAATGGAATGGAATGGAATCAACCGGAATGGAATGGAATGGAATGGAGTGGACTGCAATGGAATCAACCCGAATGGAATGGAATGGAATGGAATGAAATGGAACAGAATGGAATCAACCGGAATGGAGTTAAATGGAATGGAATACAATGGAATGGAATAGAATAAAACGGAACAGAATGGAATGGAGTGGAATAGAATGGAATCAACCAGAATGCAATGGAATGTAATGGAATGGAATGGAACGGAATGGGTTGGAATGGAACGGAATCAACCCGAATGGAATGGAATTGAATGGATTGGAATGGATTGGAATGGTATGGAATAGAATCAACGCGAATGCAATGGAATGGAATGTAATGGAATGGAATGGAATGGAATGGAATTGAATGGAACGGAATGGAATGGAATGGAATGGAATCAACCCGAATGTAATGTAATGGAATGGAATGGAATGGAATGGAATGGAACGGAATCAACCCGAATGGAATGGAATGGAAAGGAATGGAATGCAATCAACACGATTGGAATGGAATGGAATGGAATCAAACCGAATGGAATGCAATGGAATGAAATGGAATGGAATGGAATCAACTGGAATGGAATGGAATGGAATCGAATGGATTGGAATGGAATGGAAAGGAATGGAATGCAATCCACCCGAATGGAATGGAATGGAATGGAATGGAATGGAATGGAATGAAATCAACCCAAAAGGAATGGAATGGAATGAAATGGAATGGAATGGAATGGAATGGAATGGAATGGAATGGAATGGAATGGAATGGCATATTATGGAATCCACACGAGTGGTATGGAATGGAATGGAATGGAATGGAATGGAATCAACCCGAATGGAATGGAATGGAATGAAATGGAATGGAATGGAATGGAATGGAATGGAATGGAATGGAATGGAATGGAAAGGAATCAACCCGAATGGAATGGAATGCAATGGAATGGAATGGAATGGAATGGCATAGAATGGAATCAACCCGAATGGTATGGATTGGAATGGAATGGAATGGAATGGAATGGAATCAATCGGAATGAAATGGAATGGAATGGAATGGAATCAACACGAATGGAATGGAATTGAATGGAATGGAATGGAATGGAATGGAATGGAATGGAATCAACCCGAATGTAATGTAATGGAAGGGAATGGAATGGAATCAACTGGAATGTAATGGAATGGAATGGAATGGAATGGAATGGAATGGAACGGAATCAACCCAAATGGAATGGAATGGAATGGAATGGAATGGAATGGAATGGAATGGAATGGAGTGGAATAAACCCGAATGGAACGGAATGGATCGGAATGGAAAGGAATGGAATGCAATGGAATGGAATGGAATGGAATCAACCCGAAAGGAAAAGAACCGAATGGAATGGAATGGAATGGAATGGAATGGAATGGAATCAACCCGAATGTAATGTAATGGAAGGGAATGGAATGGAATCAACTGGAATGTAATGGAATGGAATGGAATGGAATGGAATGGAATGGAACGGAATCAACCTGAATGGAATGGAATGGAATGGAATGGAATGCAATCAACAGGAAAGGAATGCAATGGAATGGAATCAAACGGAATGGAATGCAATGGAATGAAATGAAATGGAATGGAATCAACAGGAATGGAATGGAATCAACCCGAATGGAATGGAATGGAATGGTATGGAAAGGAATGGAATCAAACCAAATGGAATGGAATGGAATGGAATGGAATAGAATCAAACGGAATGGAATGGAATGGAGTGGAATAGAATGGAATCAACCCGAATGCACTGGAATGGAATGGAATGGAATGGAGTGGAATGGAATGGAATCAACACGAATGGAAAGAAGGGATTGGAATGGAATGGAATGGAATTGAAAGGAATGGATTGGAATCAACCTGAATGGAATGGAATGGAATGGAATCAACACGAATGGAATGGAATGGATTCGAATGGAATGGAATGGAATGGAATCAACTCTAATGCAATGGAATGGAGTCGAATGGAATGGAATCAACACAATTGGACTGGAATGGAATGGAAAGGAATAGAATCAACCCGAATGGAATGGAATGGAATGGAATGGAATGGCATGGAATCAACCCGAATGAAATGAAATGGAATGGAGTGGAATGGAATGGAATGGAAAGGAATGGAATGGAATCAACCCGAGTGGAATGGAATGTAATGGAATGGAATGGAATAGAATGGAATGGATTGGAATGGAATAGAATGGAATGTAATCCACCCCAGTGGAATGGAATGGAATGGAATGGAATGGAATGGAATGGAATCAACCCAAAAGGAATGGAATGGAATGAAATGGAATGGAATGGAGTGGAATCAACCCGAATGGAATGGAATGGAGTGGAATGGATTGGAATGGAATCAACCTGAATGGAATGGAATGGAATGGAATGGAATGGAATGGAATGGAATGGAGGGGAATTTAATCAACCCGAATGGAGTGAAATGGAATGGAATGGAATCAACACGAATGGAATGGAATGTATTGGAATGGAAAGGAATGGAATGGAATCAACCTGAATGGAATGGAATGGAATGGAATCAACCCGAATGGAATGGAATGGAATGGATTGGAATGGAATGGAATGGAATTAAATCAACCCTAATGGAATGGAATGGAATGGAATGGAATGGAATGGAATCAACCCGAATGGAATGGAATGGAATGGAATGGAATAAAATGTAATGGAATCCACTGGAATGGAATGGAATGAAATGGAATTGATTGGAATGCAATGGAATGTAATGGAATCAACTGGAAAGGAATGGAATGGAATGGAATGGAATGGAATGGAATGGAATGGAATGGAATGAAATCAACCCAAAATGAATGGAAAGGAATGAAATGGAATGGTATGGAATGGAATGGAATGGAATGGAATGGAATGGAATGGAATGGAATGGAATGGCAGGTTATGGAATCAACCCGAGTGGTATGGAATGGAATGGAATGGAATGGAATGGAATGGAATCAACCCGAATGGAATGGAATGGAATGAAATGGAATGGAATGGAATGGAATGGAATGGAATGGAAAGGAATCAACCCGAATGGAATGGAATGCAATGGAATGGAATGGAATGGAATGACATAGAATGGAATCAACCCGAATGGTATGGAATGGAATGGAATGGAATGGAATGGAATGGAATCAATCGGAATGGAATGGAATGAAATGGAATGGAATCAGTCCGAATGAAATGGAATGGAATGGAATGGAATCAACACGAATGGAATGGAATGGAATGGAATGGAATGGAATGGAATGGAATGGAATCGACCCAAATGGAATGGAATGAAATGGAATGGAATGGAATGGAATGGAGTGGAATAAACCCGAATGGAATGGAATGGAATGGAATGGAAAGGAATGGAATGCAATGGAATGGAATGGAATGGAATCAACCCGAAAGGAAAAGAATGGAATGGAATGGAATGGAATGGAATGGAATCAACCCGAATGTAATGTAATGTAATGGAATGGAATGGAATCAACTGGAATGTAATGGAACGGAATGGAATGGAATGGAACGGAATCAACCTGAACGGAATGGAATGGAATGCAATCAACACGAAAGGAATGGAATGGAATGGAATCAAACGGAATGGAATGCAATGGAATGAAATGAAATGGAATGGAATCAACTGGAATGGAATGGAATGGAATGACATAGAATGGAATCAACCCGAATGGTATGGAATGGAATGGAATGGAATGGAATGGAATGGAATCAATCGGAATGGAATGGAATGAAATGGAATGGAATCAGTCCGAATGAAATGGAATGGAATGGAATGGAATCAACCCGAATGGAATGGAATGGAATGGAATGGAAAGGAATGGAATGAAACCAAATGGAATGGAATGGAATGGAATGGAATAGAATGAAACGGAATTGAATGGAATGGTGTGGAATAGAATGGAATCAACCCGAATGCAATGGAATGGAATGGAATGGAATGGAGTGAAATGGAATGGAATCAACACGAATGGAAAGAAAGGATTGGAATGGAATGGAATGGAATTGAAAGGAATGGATTGGAATCAACCTGAATGGAATGGAATGGAATGGAATCAACACGAATGGAATGGAATGGATTCGAATGGAATGGAATGGAATGGAATCAACTCTAATGGAATGGAATGGAGTCGAATGGAATGGAATCAACACAAATGGACTGGAATGGAATGGAAAGGAATAGAATTAACCCGAATGGAATGGAATGTAATGGAATGGAATGGAATGGGATGGAATCAACCCGAATGAAATGAAATGGAATGGAGTGGAATGGAATGGAATGGAAAGGAATGGCATGGAATCAACCCGAGTGGAATGGAATGGAATGGAATGGAATGGAATAGAATGGAATGGATTGGAATGGAATGGAATGGAATGTAATCAACCCCAATGGAATGGAATGGAAGGGAATGGAATGGAATGGAATGGAATCAACCCAAAAGGAATGGAATGGAATGAAATGGAATGGAATGGAGTGGAATCAAACCGAATGGAATGGAATGGAGTGGAATCAACCCGAATGGAATGGAATGGAGTGGAATGGATTGGAATGGAATCAACCTGAATGGAATGGAATGGAATGGAATGGAATGGAGGGGAATTGAATCAACCCGAATGGCGTGAAATGGAATGGAATGGAATCAACACGAATGGAATGGAATGGATTGGAATGGAATGGAATGGAATGGAAAGGAATGGAATGGAATCAACCTGAATGGAATGGAATGGAATGGAATCAACCCGAATGGAATGGAATGGAATGGATTGGAATGGAATGGAATGGAATGAAATAAACCCTAATGGAATGGAATGGAATGGAATGGAATGGAATGGAATGGAATGGAATCAACCCGAATGGAATGGAATGGAATGGAATGGAATGGAAACAACACAAATGGAATGGAATGGAATGGAATGGAATAGAATCAACCCGAATGGAATGGAATGGAATGGAAAGGAATGGCATGGAATCAACCCGAATGAAATGGAATGGAATGGATTGGAATGGAATGGAATGGAATGGAAAGGAATGGAATCAACCCGAATGGAATGGAATGTAAGGGAAAGGAATGGAATGGAATCAACCTGAATGAAATGGAACGGATTGGAATGGAATCAACCTGAATGTAATGGAATGGAATGGAGTGGAATAGGATGGAATCAACGCGAATGGAATGGAAAGCAATGGAAAGGAATGGAATGGAATGGAATGGAATGGAATGGAATCAACACGAATGGAATGGAATGGAATGGAATGGAAAGGAATGGAATCAAACCAAATGGAATGGAATGGAATGGAATGGAATGGAATCAAACGGAATGGAATGGAATTGTGTGGAATAGAATGGAATCAACCCGAATGCAATGCAATGGAACGGAATGGAATGGAATGGAATGGAATGCAATGGAGTGGAATGGATTGGAATCAACACGAATGGAAAGAATGGATTGGAATGGAATGGAATGGAATGGAATGGAAAGGAATGGAATGGAATCAACCTGAATGGAATGGAATGGAATGGAATCAACCCGAATGGAATGGAATGGAATGGATTGGAATGGAATGGAATGGAATGGAATCAACTCTAATGGAATGCAATGGAATGGAATGGAATGGAATGGAATGGAATGGAATGGAATGGAATGGAATCAACACAAATGGACTGGAATGGAATGGAAAGAATAGAATCAACCCGAATGGAATGGAATGGAATGGAATGGAATGGCATGGAATCAACCCGAGTGAAATGAAATGGAATGGATTGGAATGGAATGGAATTTAATGGAATGGAATGGAATCAACCCGAGTGGAATGGAATGGAATGGAATGGAATGGAATGGATTGGAATGGAATGGAATGGAATGGAATCAACCCCAATGGAATGGAATGGAATGGAATGGAATGGAATGGAATGGAATCAACCCAAAAAGAATGGAATGGAATGAAATTGAAAGGAATGGAATGGGAATCAACCCGAATGGAATGGAATGGATTGGAATGGATTGGAATGGAATCAACCTGAATGGAATGGAATGGAATGGAATGGAATGGAATGGAATGGAGGGGAATTGAATCAACCCGAATGGAGTGAAATGGAATGGAATGGAATCAACACAAACGGAATGGAATGGACTGGAATGGAATGGAATGGAATGGAAAGGAATGGAATGGAATCAACCTGAATGGAATGGAATGGAATGGAATCAACCGGAATGGAATGGAATGGATTGGAATGGAATGGAATGGAATGGAATCAACCCTAATGGAATGGAAAGGAATGGAATGGAATGGAATGGAATGGAATGGAATGGAATGGAATCAACCCGAATGGAATGGAATGGAATGGAATGGAATGGAATGGAAACAAGACAAATGGACTGGAATGGAATGGAATGGAATAGAATCAACCCGAATGGAATGGAATGGAATGGAATGGAATGGAATGGAATGGAATGGAATGGAATCAACCAGAATGGAATGGAATGGAATGGAATGGATTGGAAGGGAATCAACATGAATGGAATGGAATGGAATGGAATGGAATGGAGTGGAATTGAATCAACCCGAATGGAATGGAATGGAATGGAATGGAATCAACCCAAATGGCATGGAATGGAATGAAATGGAACGGAATGGAATTAACCGGAATGGAATGGAATGGAATGGAATGGAATGGAATGGAATGGAATGAACCCGAATGGAAAGGAATGGAATGGAATGGAATGGCATGGAATGGATTCAACAGGAATGGCATGGAATGGAATGGAATGGAATGGAATGGAATGGAATCAACACAAATGGAATGGAATGCAATCAACACGAATGGAATGCAATGGAATGGAATGGAATGGAATGGAATAAACACGAATGGACTGGAATGGAATGGAATGGACTGCAATGGAATCAACCCGAAAGGAATGGAATGGAATGAAATGGAACGCAATGGAATCAACCGAAATGGAGTGGAATGGAATGACACGGAATCGAATGGAATAGAATCAAACAGAATGGAATGGAATGGAATGGAATAGAATGGAATCAACCCGAACGCAATGGAAAGGAATGGAATGGAATTGAATGGAATCAACCTGAACGCAATGGATAAATTGGAATGGAATGGAATGGAATGGAATGGAATGGAATGGAATAGAATCTACCCGAATGGAATGGAAAGGAATGGAATGGAATGGAATGGAATGGAATCAAGGCGAATGCAATGGAATGGAATGGAATGGAATAGATTGGAATGGAATGGAATGGAAAGGAACGGAATGGAATCAACGCGAATGGAATGGAATGGAATGGAATGGAATGGAATGGAATCCACTGGAATGGAATGGAATGAAATGGAATTGATTGGAATGGAATGGAATGGAATGGAATCAACCGGAATGGAATGGAATGGAATGGAATGGAATCAACCGGAATGGAATGGAATGGAATGGAATGGACTGCAGTGGAATCATCCCGAATGGAATGGAATGGAATGAAATGGAACGGAATGGAATCAACCGGAATGGAGTTAAATGGAATGGAATGCAATGGAATGGAATAGAATCAAACAGAACAGAATGGAATGGAGTGGAATAGAATGGAATCAACCAGAATGCAATGGAATGTACTGGAATGGAATGGAACGGAATGGATTGGAATGCAACGGAATCAACCCGAATGGAATGGAATTGAATGGATTGGAATGGAATGGAATGGTATGGAATAGAATCAACCCGAATGGAATGGAATGGAATGGAATGGAATGGAATGGAATGGAATCAACCAGAATGCAATGGAATGGAATGGAATGGAATGGAATGCAATGCAATGGAATGGAAAGGAATGGAATCAACCAGAATGTAATGTAATGGAATGGAATGGAATTGAATGGAATCAACTGGAATGTAATGTAATGGACTGGAATGGAATGGAATGGAATGGAACGGAATCAACCCGGATGGAATGGAATTGAATGGAATGGAATGCAATCAACACGAATGGAATGGAATGGAATGGAATCAAACCGAATGGAATGCAATGGAATGAAATGGAATGGAATTGAATCAACTGGAATGGAATAGAATGGAATCGAATGCATTGGAATGGAATGGAATGGAACGGAATGCAATCAACCCGAATGGAATGGAATGGAATGGAATGGAATGAAATCAACCCGAAAGGAAAGGAATGGAATGAAATGGAATGGAATGGAATGGAATGGAATGGAATCAACACGAATGGAATGCAATGGAATGAAATGGAATGGAATGGAATCAACTGAAATGGAATGGAATGGAATCGAATGGATTTGAATGGAATGGAATGAAATGGAATGGAATGGAATGGAATGGAATGAAATTTAATGCAATGGAATGGAATGGCAGGTTATGGAATCAACACGAGTGGTATGGAATGGAATGGAATGGAATGGAATGGAATCAACCCGAATGGAATGGAATGGAATGAAATGGAATGGAAGCGAATGGAATGGAATGGAAAGGAATCAACCCGAATGGAATGGAATGGAATGGAATGGAATGGCATAGAATGGAATCAACCCGAATGGTATGGAAAGGAATGGAATGGAATGGAATGGAATGGAATCAATCGGAATGGAATGAAATGGAATGGAATGGAATGGAATGGAATGGAATTAACCCGAATGAAATGGAATGGAATGGATTGGAATGGAATGGAATGGAATCAACACGAATGGAATGGAATGGATTGGAATGGAATGGAATGGAATGGAATCAAGGCGAATGCAATGGAATGGAATGGAATGGAATGGATTGGAATGGAATGGAATGGAAAGGAATGGAATGGAGTCAACCCGAGTGGAATGGAATGGCATGGAATGGAATGGAATGGAATCAACCCAAATGGAATGGAATGAAATGGAATGGAATGGAATGGAATGGAATGGAGTGGAATAAACCCGAATGGAATGGAATGGAATGGAATGGAATGGAATGCAATGGAATGGAATGGAATGGAATCAACCCGAAAGGAAAAGAATGGAATGGAATGGAATGGAATGGAATGGAATCAACCCGAATGTAATGTAATGGAATGGAATGGAATGGAATCAACTGGAATGTAATGGAATGGAATGGAACGGAATCAACCTGAATGGAATGGAATGGAATGCAATCAACACGAAAGGAATGGAATGGAATGGAATGGAATCAAACGGAATGGAATGCAATGGAATGAAATGAAATGGAATGGAATCAACTGGAATGGAATGGAATGGAATGGAATCAACCCGAATGGAATGGAATGGAATGGAATGGAAAGGAATGGAATGAAACCAAATGGAATGGAATGGAATGGAATGGAATAGAATGAAACGGAATTGAATGGAATGGTGTGGAATAGAATGGAATCAACCCGAATGCAATGGAATGGAATGGAATGGAATGGAGTGAAATGGAATGGAATCAACACGAATGGAAAGAAAGGATTGGAATGGAATGGAATGAAATTGAAAGGAATGGATAGGAATCAACCTGAATGGAATGGAATGGAATGGAATCAACACGAATGGAATGGAATGGATTCGAATGGAATGGAATGGAATGGAATCAACTCTAATGGAATGGAATGGAGTCGAATGGAACGGAATCAACACAAATGGACTGGAATGGAATGGAAAGGAATAGAATTAACCCGAATGGAATGGAATGGAATGGAATGGAATGGAATGGAATGGAATGGGATGGAATCAACCCGAATGAAATGAAATGGAATGGAGTGGAATGGAATGGAATGGAAAGGAATGGCATGGAATCAACCCGAGTGGAATGGAATGGAATGGAATGGAATGGAATAGAATAGAATGGATTGGAATGGAATGGAATGGAATGTAGTCAACCCCAATGGAATGGAAAGGAAGGGAATGGAATGGAGTGGAATGGAATCAACCCAAAAGGAATGGAATGGAATGAAATGGAATGGAATGGAGTGGAATCAACCCGAATGGAATGGAATGGAGTGGAATCAAACCGAATGGAATGGAATGGAGTGGAATGGATTGGAATGGAATCAACCTGAATGGAATGGAATGGAATGGAATGGAATGGAGGGGAATTGAATCAACCCGAATGGCGTGAAATGGAATGGAATGGAATCAACACGAATGGAATGGAATGGATTGGAATGGAATGGAATGGAATGGAAAGGAATGGAATGCAATCAACCTGAATGGAATGGAATGGAATGGAATCAACCCGAATGGAATGGAATGGAATGGATTGGAATGGAATGGAATGGAATGAAATAAACCCTAATGGAATGGAATGGAATGGAATGGAATGGAATGGAATGGAATGGAATGGAATCAACCCGAATGGAATGGAATGGAATGGAATGGAAACAACACAAATGGACTGGAATGGAATGGAATGGAATAGAATCAACCCGAATGGAATGGAATGGAATGGAAAGGAATGGCATGGAATCAACCCGAATGAAATGGAATGGAATGGATTGGAATGGAATGGAATGGAATGGAAAGGAATGGAATCAACCCGAATGGAATGGAATGTAAGGGAAAGGAATGGAATGGAATCAACCTGAATGAAACGGAACGGATTGGAATGGAATCAACCTGAATGTAATGGAATGGAATGGAGTGGAATAGGATGAAATCAACGCGAATGGAATGGAAAGCAATGGAAAGGAATGGAATGGAATGGAATGGAATGGAATGGAATGGAATGGAATGGAATCAACACGAATGGAATGGAATGGAATGGAATGGAAAGGAATGGAATCAAACCAAATGGAATGGAATGGAATGGAATGGAATGGAATCAAACGGAATGGAATGGAATTGTGTGGAATAGAATGGAATCAACCCGAATGCAATGCAATGGAACGGAATGGAATGGAATGGAATGGAATGAAATGGAGTGGAATGGATTGGAATCAACAGGAATGGAAAGAATGGATTGGAATGGAATGGAATGGAATGGAAAGGAATGGAATGGAATCAACCTGAATGGAATGGAATGGAATGGAATCAACCCGAATGGAATGGAATGGAATCGATTGGAATGGAATGGAATGGAATGGAATCAACTCTAATGGAATGCAATGGAATGGAATGGAATGGAATGGAATGGAATGGAATCAACACAAATGGACTGGAATGGAATGGAAAGAATAGAATCAACCCGAATGGAATGGAATGGAATGGAATGGAATGGCATGGAATCAACCCGAGTGAAATGAAATGGAATGGATTGGAATGGAATGGAATGGAAAGGAATGGAATGGAATCAACCCGAGTGGAATGGAATGGAATGGAATGGAATGGATTGGAATGGAATGGAATGGAATGGAATCAACCCCAATGGAATGGAATGGAATGGAATGGAATGGAATGGAATGGAATGGAATCAACCCAAAAAGAATGGAATGGAATGAAATTGAATGGAATGGAATGGGAATCAACCCGAATGGAATGGAATGGATTGGAATGGATTGGAATGGAATCAACCTGAATGGAATGGAATGGAATGGAATGGAATGGAATGGAATGGAATGGAATGGAATGGAATGGAGGGGAATTGAATCAACCCGAATGGAGTGAAATGGAATGGAATGGAATCAACACAAACGGAATGGAATGGACTGGAATGGAATGGAATGGAATGGAAAGGAATGGAATGGAATCAACCTGAATGGAATGGAATGGAATGGAATCAACCGGAATGGAATGGAATGGATTGGAATGGAATGGAATGGAATGGAATCAACCCTAATGGAATGGAAAGGAATGGAATGGAATGGAATGGAATGGAATGGAATCAACCCGAATGGAATGGAATGGAATGGAATGGAATGGAATGGAATGGAAACAACACAAATGGACTGGAATGGAATGGAATGGAATAGAATCAACCCGAATGGAATGGAATGGAATGGAATGGAATGGAATGGAATGGAATCAACCAGAATGGAATGGAATGGAATGGAATGGATTGGAAGGGAATCAACATGAATGGAATGGAATAGAATGGAATGGAATGGAGTGGAATTGAATCAACCCGAATGGAATGGAATGGAATGGAATGGAATCAACCCAAATGGCATGGAATGGAATGAAATGGAACGGAATGGAATTAACCGGAATGGAATGGAATGGAATGGAATGGAATGGAATGGAATGGAATGAAACCGAATGGAAAGGAATGGAATGGAATGGAATGGCATGGAATGGAATCAACAGGAATGGCATGGAATGGAATGGAATGGAATGGAATGGAATCAACACAAATGGAATGGAATGCAATCAACACGAATGGAATGGAATGGAATGGAATGGAATGGAATAAACACGAATGGACTGGAATGGAATGGAATGGACTGCAATGGAATCAACCCGAAAGGAATGGAATGGAATGAAATGGAACGCAATGGAATCAACCGAAATGGAGTGGAATGGAATGACACGGAATCGAATGGAATAGAATCAAACAGAATGGAATGGAATGGAATGGAATAGAATGGAATCAACCCGAACGCAATGGAAAGGAATGGAATGGAATTGAATGGAATCAACCTGAACGCAATGGATAAATTGGAATGGAATGGAATGGAATGGAATGGAATGGAATGGAATAGAATCAACCCGAATGGAATGGAAAGGAATGGAATGGAATGGAATGGAATCAAGGCGAATGCAATGGAATGGAATGGAATGGAATAGATTGGAATGGAATGGAATGGAAAGGAACGGAATGGAATCAACGCGAATGGAATGGAATGGAATGGAATGGAATGGAATGGAATGGAATCCACTGGAATGGAATGCAATGAAATGGAATTGATTGGAATGGAATGGAATGGAATGGAATCAACCGGAATGGAATGGAATGGAATGGAGTGGACTGCAATGGAATCAACCCGAATGGAATGGAATGGAATGAAATGGAACAGAATGGAATCAACCGGAATGGAGTTAAATGGAATGGAATACAATGGAATGGAATAGAATAAAACGGAACAGAATGTAATGGAGTGGAATAGAATGGAATCAACCAGAATGCAATGGAATGTAATGGAATGGAATGGAACGGAATGGGTTGGAATGGAACGGAATCAACCCGAATGGAATGGAATTGAATGGATTGGAATGGATTGGAATGGTATGGAATAGAATCAACCCGAATGCAATGGAATGGAATGGAATGGAATGGAATGGAATGGAATGGAATTGAATGGAACGGAATGGAATGGAATGGAATGGAATCAACCCGAATGTAATGTAATGGAATGGAATGGAATGGAATGGAATGGAACGGAATCAACCCGAATGGAATGGAATGGAAAGGAATGGAATGCAATCAACACGATTGGAATGGAATGGAATGGAATCAAACCGAATGGAATGCAATGGAATGAAATGGAATGGAATGGAATCAACTGGAATGGAATGGAATGGAATCGAATGGATTGGAATGGAATGGAAAGGAATGGAATGCAATCCACCCGAATGGAATGGAATGGAATGGAATGGAATGGAATGGAATGGAATGAAATCAACCCAAAAGGAATGGAATGGAATGAAATGGAATGGAATGGAATGGAATGGAATGGAATGGAATGGAATGGAATGGAATGGAATGGCAGATTATGGAATCCACCCGAGTGGTATGGAATGGAATGGAATGGAATGGAATGGAATCAACACGAATGGAATGGAATGGAATGAAATGGAATGGAATGGAATGGAATGGAATGGAATGGAATGGAATGGAATGGAAAGGAATCAACCCGAATGGAATGGAATGCAATGGAATGGAATGGAATGGAATGGCATAGAATGGAATCAACCCGAATGGTATGGAATGGAATGGAATGGAATGGAATGGAATGGAATCAATCGGAATGGAATGGAATGGAATGGAATACAATCAACCCGAATGAAATGGAATGGAATGGAATGGAATCAACACGAATGGAATGGAATTGAATGGAATGGAATGGAATGGAATGGAATGGAATCAACCCAAATGGAATGGAATGGAATGGAATGGAATGGAATGGAATGGAGTGGAATAAACCCGAATGGAATGGAATGGATCGGAATGGAAAGGAATGGAATGCAATGGAATGGAATGGAGTGGAATCAACCCGAAAGGAAAAGAACCGAATGGAATGGAATGGAATGGAATGGAATCAACCCGAATGTAATGTATTGGAAGGGAATGGAATGGAATCAACTGGAATGTAATGTAATGGAATGGAATGGAATGGAATGGAATGGAATCAACCTGAATGGAATGGAATGGAATGGAATGGAATGCAATCAACACGAAAGGAATGCAATGGAATGGAATCAAACGGAATGGAATGCAATGGAATGAAATGAAATGGAATGGAATCAACTGGAATGGAATGGAATCAACCCGAATGGAATGGAATGGAATGGTAGGGAAAGGAATGGAATCAAACCAAATGGAATGGAATGGAATAGAATCAAACGGAATGGAATGGAATGGAGTGGAATAGAATGGAATCAACCCGAATGCACTGGAATGGAATGGAATGGAATGGAATGGAGTGGAATGGAATGGAATCAACACGAATGGAAAGAAAGGAGTGGAATGGAATGGAATGGAATTGAAAGGAATGGATTGGAATCAACCTGAATGGAATGGAATGGAATGGAATCAACACGAATGGAATGGAATGGATTCGAATGGAATGGAATGGAATGGAATCAACTCTAATGCAATGGAATGGAGTCGAATGGAATGGAATCAACACAATTGGACTGGAATGGAATGGAAAGGAATAGAATCAACCCGAATGGAATGGAATGGAATGGAATGGAATGGCATGGAATCAACCCGAATGAAATGAAATGGAATGGAGTGGAATGGAATGGAATGGAAAGGAATGGAATGGAATCAACCCGAGTGGAATGGAATGGAATGGAATGGAATGGAATAGAATGGAATGGATTGGAATGGAATAGAATGGAATGTAATCCACCCCAGTGGAATGGAATGGAATGGAATGGAATGGAATGGAATGGAAACAACCCAAAAGGAATGGAATGGAATGAAATGGAATGGAATGGAGTGGAATCAACCCGAATGGAATGGAATGGAGTGGAATGGATTGGAATGGAATGAACCTGAATGGAATGGAATGGAATGGAATGGAATGGAATGGAATGGATGGGAATTTAATCAACCCGAATGGAGTGAAATGGAATGGAATGGAATCAACACGAATGGAATGGAATGGATTGGAATGGAATGGAATGGAATGGAAAGGAATGGAATGGAATCAACCTGAATGGAATGGAATGGAATGGAATCAACCCGAATGGAATGGAATGGAATGGATTGGAATGGAATGGAATGGAATGAAATCAACCCTAATGGAATGGAATGGAATGGAATGGAATGGAATGGAATCAACGCGAATGGAATGGAATGGAATGGAATGGAATAAAATGGAATGGAATCCACTGGAATGGAATGGAATGAAATGGAATTGATTGGAATGCAATGGAATGTAATGGAATCAACTGGAAAGGAATGGAATGGAATGGAATGGAATGGAATGGAATGGAATGGAATGGAATGAAATCAACCCAAATGAATGGAATGGAATGAAATGGAATGGTATGGAATGGAATGGAATGGAATGGAATGGAATGGAATGGAATGGCAGGTTATGGAATCAACCCGAGTGGTATGGAATGGAATGGAATGGAATGGAATGGAATCAACCCGAATGGAATGGAATGGAATGAAATGGAATGGAATGGAATGGAATGGAATGGAATGGAAAGGAATCAACCCGAATGGAATGGAATACAATGGAATGGAATGGAATGGAATGACATAGAATGGAATCAACCCGAATGGTATGGAATGGAATGGAATGGAATGGAATGGAATGGAATGGAATCAATCGGAATGGAATGGAATGAAATGGAATGGAATCAGTCCGAATGAAATGGAATGGAATGGAATGGAATCAACACGAATGGAATGGAATGGAATGGAATGGAATGGAATGGAATGGAATGGAATGGAATCAACCCAAATGGAATGGAATGAAATGGAATGGAATGGAATGGAATGGAGTGGAATAAACCCGAATGGAATGGAATGGAATGGAATGGAAAGGAATGGAATGCAATGGAATGGAATGGAATGGAATCAACCCGAAAGGAAAAGAATGGAATGGAATGGAATGGAATGGAATGGAATCAACCCGAATGTAATGGAATGGAATGGAATGGAATGGAATCAACTGGAATGTAATGGAATGGAATGGAATGGAATGGAACGGAATCAACCTGAATGGAATGGAATGGAATGCAATCAACACGAAAGGAATGGAATGGAATGGAATCAAACGGAATGGAATGCAATGTAATGAAATTAAATGGAATGGAATCAACTGGAGTGGAATGGAATGGAATGGAATCAACCCGAATGGAATGGAATGGAATGGAATGGAAAGGAATGGAATGAAACCAAATGGAATGGAATGGAATGGAATGGAATAGAATGAAACGGAATTGAATGGAATGGTGTGGAATAGAATGGAATCAACCCGAATGCAATGGAATGGAATGGAATGGAATGGAGTGAAATGGAATGGAATCAACACGAATGGAAAGAAAGGATTGGAATGGAATGGAATGGAATTGAAAGGAATGGATTGGAATCAACCTGAATGGAATGGAATGGAATGGAACCAACACGAATGGAATGGAATGGATTCGAATGGAATGGAATGGAATGGAATCAACTCTAATGGAATGGAATGGAGTCGAATGGAATGGAATCAACACAAATGGACTGGAATGGAATGGAAAGGAATAGAATTAACCCGAATGGAATGGAATGTAATGGAATGGAATGGAATGGGATGGAATCAACCCGAATGAAATGAAATGGAATGGAGTGGAAAGGAATGGAATGGAAAGGAATGGCATGGAATCAACCCGAGTGGAATGGAATGGAATGGAATGGAATGGAATAGAATGGAATGGATTGGAATGGAATGGAATGGAATGGAATCAACCCCAATGGAATGGAATGGAAGGGAATGGAATGGAATGGAATGGAATCAACCCAAAAGGAATGGAATGGAATGAAATGGAATGGAATGGAGTGGAATCAACCCGAATGGAATGGAATGGAGTGGAATCAACGCGAATGGAATGGAATGGAGTGGAATGGATTGGAATGGAATCAACCTGAATGGAATGGAATGGAATGGAATGGAATGGAGGGGAATTGAATCAACCCGAATGGCGTGAAATGGAATGGAATGGAATCAACACGAATGGAATGGAATGGATTGGAATGGAATGGAATGGAATGGAAAGGAATGGAATGGAATCAACCTGAATGGAATGGAATGGAATGGAATCAACCCGAATGGAATGGAATGGAATGGATTGGAATGGAATGGAATGGAATGAAATAAACCCTAATGGAATGGAATGGAATGGAATGGAATGGAATGGAATCAACCCGAATGGAATGGAATGGAATGGAATGGAATGGAAACAACACAAATGGACTGGAATGGAATGGAATGGAAAGGAATGGAATCAAACCAAATGGAATGGAATGGAATGGAATGGAATGGAATCAAACGGAATGGAATGGAATTGTGTGGAATGGAATGGAATCAACCCGAATGCAATGCAATGGAACGGAATGGAATGGAATGGAATGGAATGCAATGGAGTGGAATGGATTGGAATCAACACGAATGGAAAGAATGGATTGGAATGGAATGGAATGGAATGGAAAGGAATGGAATGGAATCAACCTGAATGGAATGGAATGGAATGGAATCAACCCGAATGGAATGGAATGGAATGGATTGGAATGGAATGGAATGGAATGGAATCAACTCTAATGGAATGCAATGGAATGGAATGGAATGGAATGGAATGGAATGGAATGGAATGGAATCAACACAAATGGACTGGAATGGAATGGAAAGAATAGAATCAACCCGAATGGAATGGAATGGAATGGAATGGAATGGAATGGATTGGAATGGAATGGAATGGAATGGAATCAACCCCAATGGAATGGAATGGAATGGAATGGAATGGAATGGAATGGAATCAACCCAAAAAGAATGGAATGGAATGAAATTGAATGGAATGGAATGGGAATCAACCTGAATGGAATGGAATGGAATGGAATGGAATGGAATGGAGGGGAATTGAATCAACCCGAATGGAGTGAAATGGAATGGAATGGAATCAACACAAACGGAATGGAATGGACTGGAATGGAATGGAATGGAATGGAAAGGAATGGAATGGAATCAACCTGAATGGAATGGAATGGAATGGAATCAACCGGAATGGAATGGAATGGATTGGAATGGAATGGAATGGAATGGAATCAACCCTAATGGAATGGAAAGGAATGGAATGGAATGGAATGGAATGGAATGGAATGGAATCAACCCGAATGGAATGGAATGGAATGGAATGGAATGGAATGGAATGGAATGGAAACAACACAAATGGACTGGAATGGAATGGAATGGAATAGAATCAACCCGAATGGAATGGAATGGAATGGAATGGAATGGAATGGAATGGAATCAACCAGAATGGAATGGAATGGAATGGAATGGATTGGAAGGGAATCAACATGAATGGAATGGAATGGAATGGAATGGAATGGAGTGGAATTGAATCAACCCGAATGGAATGGAATGGAATGGAATGGAATCAACCCAAATGGCATGGAATGGAATGAAATGGAACGGAATGGAATTAACCGGAATGGAATGGAATGGAATGGAATGGAATGGAATGGAATGGAATGAACCCGAATGGAAAGGAATGGAATGGAATGGAATGGCATGGAATGGAATCAACAGGAATGGCATGGAATGGAATGGAATGGAATGGAATGGAATGGAATGGAATGCAATCAACGCGAATAGAATGGAATGGAATGGAATGGAATGGAATGGAATAAACACGAATGGACTGGAATGGAATGGAATGGACTGCAATGGAATCAACCCGAAAGGAATGGAATGGAATGAAATGGAACGCAATGGAATCAACCGAAATGGAGTGGAATGGAATGACACGGAATCGAATGGAATAGAATCAAACAGAATGGAATGGAATGGAATGGAATAGAATGGAATCAACCCGAACGCAATGGAAAGGAATGGAATGGAATTGAATGGAATCAACCTGAACGCAATGGATAAATTGGAATGGAATGGAATGGAATGGAATGGAATGGAATGGAATAGAATCTACCCGAATGGAATGGAAAGGAATGGAATGGAATGGAATGGAATGGAATCAAGGCGAATGCAATGGAATGGAATGGAATGGAATAGATTGGAATGGAATGGAATGGAAAGGAACGGAATGGAATCAACGCGAATGGAATGGAATGGAATGGAATGGAATGGAATGGAATGGAATGGAATCCACTGGAATGGAATGGAATGAAATGGAATTGATTGGAATGGAATGGAATGGAATGGAATCAACCGGAATGGAATGGAATGGAATGGAATGGAATCAACCGGAATGGAATGGAATGGAATGGAATGGACTGCAGTGGAATCATCCCGAATGGAATGGAATGGAATGAAATGGAACGGAATGGAATCAACCGGAATGGAGTTAAATGGAATGGAATGCAATGGAATGGAATAGAATCAAACAGAACAGAATGGAATGGAGTGGAATAGAATGGAATCAACCAGAATGCAATGGAATGTACTGGAATGGAATGGAACGGAATGGATTGGAATGCAACGGAATCAACCCGAATGGAATGGAATTGAATGGATTGGAATGGAATGGAATGGTATGCAATAGAATCAACCCGAATGGAATGGAATGGAATGGAATGGAATGGAATCAACCAGAATGCAATGGAATGGAATGGAATGGAATGGAATGCAATGCAATGGAATGGAAAGGAATGGAATCAACCAGAATGTAATGTAATGGAATGGAATGGAATTGAATGGAATCAACTGGAATGTAATGTAATGGACTGGAATGGAATGGAATGGAATGGAACGGAATCAACCCGGATGGAATGGAATTGAATGGAATGGAAAGCAATCAACACGAATGGAATGGAATGGAATGGAATCAAACCGAATGGAATGCAATGGAATGAAATGGAATGGAATTGAATCAACTGGAATGGAATAGAATGGAATCGAATGCATTGGAATGGAATGGAATGGAGCGGAATGCAATCAACCCGAATGGAATGGAATGGAATGGAATGGAATGAAATCAACCAGAAAGGAAAGGAATGGAATGAAATGGAATGGAATGGAATGGAATGGAATCAACACGAATGGAATGCAATGGAATGAAATGGAATGGAATGGAATCAACTGAAATGGAATGGAATGGAATCGAATGGATTTGAATGGAATGGAATGAAATGGAATGGAATGGAATGGAATGGAATGAAATTTAATGCAATGGAATGGAATGGCAGGTTATGGAATCAACCCGAGTGGTATGGAATGGAATGGAATGGAATGGAATGGAATGGAATCAACCCGAATGGAATGGAATGGAATGAAATGGAATGGAAGCGAATGGAATGGAATGGGAAGGAATAAACCCGAATGGAATGGAATGGAATGGAATGGAATGGCATAGAATGGAATCAACCCGAATGGTATGGAAAGGAATGGAATGGAATGGAATGGAATGGAATCAATCGGAATGGAATGAAATGGAATGGAATGGAATGGAATGGAATTAACCCGAATGAAATGGAATGGAATGGATTGGCATGGAATGGAATGGAATCAACACGAATGGAAAGGAATGGATTGGAATGGAATGGAATGGAATGGAATCAACTCTAATGGAATGGAATGGAGTCGAATGGAATGGAATCAACACAAATGGACTGGAATGGAATGGAAAGGAATAGAATTAACCCGAATGGAATGGAATGTAATGGAATGGAATGGAATGGGATGGAATCAACCCGAATGAAATGAAATGGAATGGAGTGGAATGGAATGGAATGGAAAGGAATGGCATGGAATCAACCCGAGTGGAATGGAATGGAATGGAATAGAATGGAATGGATTGGAATGGAATGGAATGGAATGTAATCAACCCCAATGGAATGGAATGGAATGGAATGGAATGGAATGGAATGGAATGGAATCAACCCAAAAGGAATGGAATGGAATGAAATGGAATGGAATGGAGTGGAATCAACCCGAATGGAATGGAATGGAGTGGAATCAACCCGAATGGAATGGAATGGAGTGGAATGGATTGGAATGGAATCAACCTGAATGGAATGGAATGGAATGGAATGGAATGGAGGGGAATTGAATCAACCCGAATGGTGTGAAATGGAATGGAATGGAATCAACACGAATGGAATGGAATGGATTGGAATGGAATGGAATGGAATGGAAAGGAATGGAATGGAATCAACCTGAATGGAATGGAATGGAATGGAATCAACCCGAATGGAATGGAATGGAATGGATTGGAATGGAATGGAATGGAATGAAATAAACCCTAATGGAATGGAATGGAATGGAATGGAATGGAATGGAATGGAATGGAATGGAATGGAATCAACCCGAATGGAATGGAATGGAATGGAATGGAATGGAAACAACACAAATGGACTGGAATGGAATGGAATGGAATAAAATCAACCCGAATGGAATGGAATGGAATGGAAAGGAATGGCATGGAATCAACCCGAATGAAATGGAATGGAATGGATTGGAATGGAATGGAATGGAATGGAAAGGAATGGAATCAACCCGAATGGAATGGAATGTAAGGGAAAGGAATGGAATGGAATCAACCTGAATGAAATGGAACGGATTGGAATGGAATCAACCTGAATGTAATAGAATGGAATGGAGTGGAATAGGATGGAATCAACGCGAATGGAATGGAAAGCAATGGAAAGGAATGGAATGGAATGGAATGGAATGGAATCAACACGAATGGAATGGAATGGAATGGAATGGAATGGAAAGGAATGGAATCAAACCAAATGGAATGGAATGGAATGGAATGGAATGGAATCAAACGGAATGGAATGGAATTGTGTGGAATAGAATGGAATCAACCCGAATGCAATGCAATGGAACGGAATGGAATGGAATGGAATGGAATGCAATGGAGTGGAATGGATTGGAATCAACACGAATGGAAAGAATGGATTGGAATGGAATGGAATGGAATGGAAAGGAATGGAATGGAATCAACCTGAATGGAATGGAATGGAATGGAATCAACCCGAATGGAATGGAATGGAATGGATTGGAATGGAATGGAATGGAATGGAATCAACTCTAATGGAATGCAATGGAATGGAATGGAATGGAATGGAATGGAATGGAATGGAATGGAATCAACACAAATGGACTGGAATGGAATGGAAAGAATAGAATCAACCCGAATGGAATGGAATGGAATGGAATGGAATGGCATGGAATCAACCCGAGTGAAATGAAATGGAAAGGATTGGAATGGAATGGAATGGAAAGGAATGGAATGGAATCAACCCGAGTGGAATGGAATGGAATGGAATGGAATGGATTGGAATGGAATGGAATGGAATGGAATCAACCCCAATGGAATGGAATGGAATGGAATGGAATGGAATGGAATGGAATCAACCCAAAAAGAATGGAATGGAATGAAATTGAATGGAATGGAATGGGAATCAACCCGAATGGAATGGAATGGATTGGAACGGATTGGAATGGAATCAACCTGAATGGAATGGAATGGAATGGAATGGAAGGGAATGGAATGGAGGGGAATTGAATCAACCCGAATGGAGTGAAATGGAATGGAATGGAATCAACACAAACGGAATGGAATGGACTGGAATGGAATGGAATGGAATGGAAAGGAATGGAATGGAATCAACCTGAATGGAATGGAATGGAATGGAATCAACCGGAATGGAATGCAATGGATTGGAATGGAATGGAATGGAATGGAATCAACCCTAATGGAATGGAAAGGAATGGAATGGAATGGAATGGAATGGAATGGAATGGAATCAACCCGAATGGAATGGAATGGAATGGAATGGAATGGAATGGAATGGAATGGAATGGAATGGAAACAACACAAATGGACTGGAATGGAATGGAATGGAATAGAATCAACCCGAATGGAATGGAATGGAATGGAATGGAATGGAATGGAATGGAATCAACCAGAATGGAATGGAATGGAATGGAATGGATTGGAAGGGAATCAACATGAATGGAATGGAATGGAATGGAATGGAATGGAATGGAGTGGAATTGAATCAACCCCAATGGAATGGAATGGAATGGAATGGAATCAACCCAAATGGCATGGAATGGAATGAAATGGAATGGAATGAAATGGAACGGAATGGAATTAACCGGAATGGAATGGAATGGAATGGAATGGAATGGAATGGAATGAACCCGAATGGAAAGGAATGGAATGGAATGGAATGGCATGGAATGGAATCAACAGGAATGGCATGGAATGGAATGGAATGGAATGGAATGGAATCAACACAAATGGAATGGAATGCAATCAACACGAATGGAATGGAATGGAATGGAATGGAATGGAATGGAATAAACACGAATGGACTGGAATGGAATGGAATGTACTGCAATGGAATCAACCCGAAAGGAATGGAATGGAATGAAATGGAACGCAATGGAATCAACCGAAATGGAGTGGAATGGAATGACACGGAATCGAATGGGATAGAATCAAACAGAATGGAATGGAATGGAATGGAATAGAATGGAATCAACCCGAACGCAATGGAAAGGAATGGAATGGAATTGAATGGAATCAACCTGAACGCAATGGATAAATTGGAATGGAATGGAATGGAATGGAATGGAATGGAATAGAATCAACCCGAATGGAATGGAAAGGAATGGAATGGAATGGAATGGAATCAAGGCGAATGCAATGGAATGGAATGGAATGGAATAGATTGGAATGGAATGGAATGGAAAGGAACGGAATGGAATCAACGCGAATGGAATGGAATGGAATGGAATGGAATGGCATGGAATGGAATGGAATCCACTGGAATGGAATGGAATGAAATGGAATTGATTGGAATGGAATGGAATGGAATGGAATCAACCGGAATGGAATGGAATGGAATGGAATGGAATCAACCGGAATGGAATGGAATGGAATGGAATGGACTGCAATGGAATCAACCCGAATGGAATGGAATGGAATGAAATGGAACGGAATGGGATCAACCGGAATGGAGTTAAATGGAATGGAATGTAATGGAATGGAATAGAATCAAACAGAACAGAATGGAATGGAGTGGAATAGAATGGAATCAACCAGAATGCAATGGAATGTACTGGAATGGAATGGAACGGAATGGATTGGAATGCAACGGAATCAACCCGAATGGAATGGAATTGAATGGATTGGAATGGAATGGAATGGTATGGAATAGAATCAACCCGAATGGAATGGAATGGAATGGAATGGAATGGAATGCAATGCAATGGAATGGAAAGGAATGGAATCAACCAGAATGTAATGTAATGGAATGGAATGGAATTGAATGGAATCAACTGGAATGTAATGTAATGGACTGGAATGGAATGGAATGGAATGGAACGGAATCAACCCGGATGGAATGGAATTGAATGGAATGGAAAGCAATCAACACGAATGGAATGGAATGGAATGGAATCAAACCGAATGGAATGCAATGGAATGAAATGGAATGGAATTGAATCAACTGGAATGGAATAGAATGGAATCGAATGCATTGGAATGGAATGGAATGGAGCGGAATGCAATCAACCCGAATGGAATGGAATGGAATGGAATGGAATGAAATCAACCAGAAAGGAAAGGAATGGAATGAAATGGAATGGAATGGAATGGAATGGAATCAACACGAATGGAATGCAATGGAATGAAATGGAATGGAATGGAATCAACTGAAATGGAATGGAATGGAATCGAATGGATTTGAATGGAATGGAATGAAATGGAATGGAATGGAATGGAATGGAATGAAATTTAATGCAATGGAATGGAATGGCAGGTTATGGAATCAACCCGAGTGGTATGGAATGGAATGGAATGGAATGGAATGGAATGGAATCAACCCGAATGGAATGGAATGGAATGAAATGGAATGGAAGCGAATGGAATGGAATGGAAAGGAATAAACCCGAATGGAATGGAATGGAATGGAATGGAATGGCATAGAATGGAATCAACCCGAATGGTATGGAAAGGAATGGAATGGAATGGAATGGAATGGAATCAATCGGAATGGAATGAAATGGAATGGAATGGAATGGAATGGAATTAACCCGAATGAAATGGAATGGAATGGATTGGCATGGAATGGAATGGAATCAACACGAATGGAAAGGAATGGATTGGAATGGAATGGAATGGAATGGAATCAACTCTAATGGAATGGAATGGAGTCGAATGGAATGGAATCAACACAAATGGACTGGAATGGAATGGAAAGGAATAGAATTAACCCGAATGGAATGGAATGTAATGGAATGGAATGGAATGGGATGGAATCAACCCGAATGAAATGAAATGGAATGGAGTGGAATGGAATGGAATGGAAAGGAATGGCATGGAATCAACCCGAGTGGAATGGAATGGAATGGAATAGAATGGAATGGATTGGAATGGAATGGAATGGAATGTAATCAACCCCAATGGAATGGAATGGAATGGAATGGAATGGAATGGAATGGAATAAACACGAATGGACTGGAATGGAATGGAATGGACTGCAATGGAATCAACCCGAAAGGAATGGAATGGAATGAAATGGAACGCAATGGAATCAACCGAAATGGAGTGGAATGGAATGACACGGAATCGAATGGGATAGAATCAAACAGAATGGAATGGAATGGAATGGAATAGAATGGAATCAACCCGAACGCAATGGAAAGGAATGGAATGGAATTGAATGGAATCAACCTGAACGCAATGGATAAATTGGAATGGAATGGAATGGAATGGAATGGAATGGAATGGAATAGAATCAACCCGAATGGAATGGAAAGGAATGGAATGGAATGGAATGGAATCAAGGCGAATGCAATGGAATGGAATGGAATGGAATAGATTGGAATGGAATGGAATGGAAAGGAACGGAATGGAATCAACGCGAATGGAATGGAATGGAATGGAATGGAATGGCATGGAATGGAATGGAATCCACTGGAATGGAATGGAATGAAATGGAATTGATTGGAATGGAATGGAATGGAATGGAATCAACCGGAATGGAATGGAATGGAATGGAATGGAATCAACCGGAATGGAATGGAATGGAATGGAATGGACTGCAATGGAATCAACCCGAATGGAATGGAATGGAATGAAATGGAACGGAATGGGATCAACCGGAATGGAGTTAAATGGAATGGAATGTAATGGAATGGAATAGAATCAAACAGAACAGAATGGAATGGAGTGGAATAGAATGGAATCAACCAGAATGCAATGGAATGTACTGGAATGGAATGGAACGGAATGGATTGGAATGCAACGGAATCAACCCGAATGGAATGGAATTGAATGGATTGGAATGGAATGGAATGGTATGGAATAGAATCAACCCGAATGGAATGGAATGGAATGGAATGGAATGGAATGCAATGCAATGGAATGGAAAGGAATGGAATCAACCAGAATGTAATGTAATGGAATGGAATGGAATTGAATGGAATCAACTGGAATGTAATGTAATGGACTGGAATGGAATGGAACGGAATCAACCCGGATGGAATGGAATTGAATGGAATGGAATGCAATCAACACGAAAGGAATGGAATGGAATGGAATCAAACCGAATGGAATGCAATGGAATGAAATGGAATGGAATTGAATCAACTGGAATGGAATAGAATGGAATCGAATGCATTGGAATGGAATGGAATGAAACGGAATGCAATCAACCCGAATGGAATGGAATGGAATGGAATGGAATGAAATCAACCCGAAAGGAAAGGAATGGAATGAAATGGAATGGAATGGAATGGAATGGAATCAACACGAATGGAATGCAATGGAATGAAATGGAATGGAATGGAATCAACTGAAATGGAATGGAATGGAATCGAATGGATTTGAATGGAATGGAATGAAATGGAAAGGAATGGAATGGAATGGAATGAAATTTAATGCAATGGAATGGAATGGCAGGTTATGGAATCAACCCGAGTGGTATGGAATGGAATGGAATGGAATGGAATGGAATCAACCCGAATGGAATGGAATGGAATGAAATGGAATGGAAGCGAATGGAATGGAATGGAAAGGAATCAACCCGAATGGAATGGAATGGAATGGAATGGAATGGCATAGAATGGAATCAACCCGAATGGTATGGAAAGGAATGGAATGGAATGGAATGGAATGGAATCAATCGGAATGGAATGAAATGGAATGGAATGGAATGGAATGGAATGGAATTAACCCGAATGAAATGGAATGGAATGGATTGGAATGGAATGGAATGGAATCAACACGAATGGAATGGAATGGATTGGAATGGAATGGAATGGAATGGAATCAAGGCGAATGCAATGGAATGGAATGGAATGGAATGGATTGGAATGGAATGGAATGGAAAGGAATGGAATGGAGTCAACCCGAGTGGAATGGAATGGCATGGAATGGAATGGAATGGAATCAAGGCGAATGCAATGGAATGGAATGGAATGGAATGGATTGGAATGGAAAGGAATGGAAAGGAATGGAATGGAATCAACCCGAGTGGAAGGGAATGGCATGGAATGGAATGGAATGGAATCAATCCGAATGGAAAGGAATGGAATGGAATGGAATGGAATGGAATCAACTGGAATGGAATGGAATGGAATGGAGTGGACTGCAATGGAATCAACCCGAATGGAATGGAATGGAATGAAATGGAACAGAATGGAATCAACCGGAATGGAGTTAAATGGAAATGAATACAATGGAATGGAATAGAATAAAACGGAACAGAATGGAATGGAGTGGAATAGAATGGAATCAACCAGAATGCAATGGAATGTAATGGAATGGAATGGAACGGAATGGGTTGGAATGGAACGGAATCAACACGAATGGAATGGAATTGAATGGATTGGAATGGAATGGAATGGTATGGAATAGAATCAACCCGAATGCAATGGAATGGAATGGAATGGAATGGAATGGAATGGAATGGAATGGAATGGAATTGAATGGAACGGAATGGAATGGAATGGAATGGAATCAACCCGAATGTAATGTAATGGAATGGAATGGAATGGAATGGAATCAACTGATATGTAATGGAATGGAATGGAATGGAATGGAATGGAACGGAATCAACCCGAATGGAATGGAATGGAAAGGAATGGAATGCAATCAACACGAATGGAATGGAATGGAATGGAATCAAACCGAATGGAATGCAATGGAATGAAATGGAATGGAATGGAATCAACTGGAATGGAATGGAATGGAATCGAATGGATTGGAATGGAATGGAAAGGAATGGAATGCAATCCACCCGAATGGAATGGAATGGAATGGAATGGAATGGAATGGAATGAAATCAACCCAAAAGGAATGGAATGGAATGAAATGGAATGGAATGGAATGGAATGGAATGGAATGGAATGGAATGGCAGATTATGGAATCCAACCGAGTGGTATGGAATGGAATGGAATGGAATGGAATGGAATGGAATCAATCGGAATGGAATTGAATGGAATGGAATGCAATGGAATGGAATGGAATGGAATGGCATAGAATGGAATCAACCCGAATGGTATGGAATGGAATGGAATGGAATGGAATGGAATGGAATCAATCGGAATGGAATTGAATGGAATGGAATGCAATCAACCCGAATGAAATGGAATGGAATGGAATGGAATCAACACGAATGGAATGGAATTGAATGGAATGGAATGGAATGGAATGGAATGGAATCAACCCAAATGGAATGGAATGGAATGGAATGGAATGGAATGGAATGGAATGGAATGGAATGGAATGGAGTGGAATAAACCCGAATGGAATGGAATGGAATGGATCGGAATGGAAAGGAATGGAATGCAATGGAATGGAATGGAATGGAATCAACCCGAAAGGAAAAGAACGGAATGGAATGGAATGGAATGGAATGGAATGGAATGGAATGGAATCAACCCGAATGTAATGTAATGGAATGGAATGGAATGGAATCAACTGGAATGTAATGGAATGGAATGGAATGGAACGGAATCAACCTGAATGGAATGGAATGGAATGGAATGGAATGCAATCAACACGAAAGGAATGCGATGGAATGGAATCAAACGGAATGGAATGCAATGGAATGAAATGAAATGGAATGGAATCAACTGGAATGGAATGGAATCAACCCGAATGGAATGGAATGGAATGGTATGGAAAGGAATGGAATCAAACCAAATGGAATGGAATGGAATGGAATGGAATAGAATCAAACGGAATGGAATGGAATGGAGTGGAATAGAATGGAATCAACCCGAATGCACTGGAATGGAATGGAATGGAATGGAATGGAATGGAATGGAGTGGAATGGAATGGAATCAACACGAATGGAAAGAAAGGATTGGAATGGAATGGAATGGAATTGAAAGGAATGGATTGGAATCAACCTGAATGGAATGGAATGGAATGGAATCAACACGAATGGAATGGAATGGATTCGAATGGAATGGAATGGAATGGAATCAACTCTAATGCAATGGAATGGAGTCGAATGGAATGGAATCAACACAATTGGACTGGAATGGAATGGAAAGGAATAGAATCAACCCGAATGGAATGGAATGGAATGGAATGGAATGGCATGGAATCAACACGAATGAAATGAAATGGAATGGAGTGGAATGGAATGGAATGGAAAGGAATGGAATGGAATCAACCCGAGTGGAATGGAATGGAATGGAATGGAATGGAATAGAATGGAATGGATTGGAATGGAATGGAATGGAATGTAATCCACCCCAGTGGAATGGAATGGAATGGAATGGAATGGAATGGAATGGAATCAACCCAAAAGGAATGGAATGGAATGAAATGGAATGGAATGGAGTGGAATCAACCCGAATGGAATGGAATGGAGTGGAATGGATTGGAATGGAATCAACCTGAATGGAATGGAATGGAATGGAATGGAATGGAATGGAATGGAATGGAGGGGAATTTTATCAACCCGAATGGAGTGAAATGGAATGGAATGGAATCAACACGAATGGAATGGAATGGATTGGAATGGAATGGAATGGAATGGAAAGGAATGGAATGGAATCAACCTGAATGGAATGGAATGGAATGGAATCAACCCGAATGGAATGGAATGGAATGGATTGGAATGGAATGGAATGGAATGAAATCAACCCTAATGGAATGGAATGGAATGGAATGGAATGGAATGGAATGGAATGGAATGGAATCAACCCGAATGGAATGGAATGGAATGGAATCCACTGGAATGGAATGGAATGAAATGGAATTGATTGGAATGCAATGGAATGTAATGGAATCAACTGGAAAGGAATGGAATGGAATGGAATGGAATGGAATCAACTGGAAGGGAATGGAATGGAATGGAGTGGACTGCAATGCAATCAACCCGAAAGGAATGGAATGGAATGAAATGGAACGGAATGGAATCAACCGGAATGGAGTTAAATGGAATGGAATGCAATGGAATGGAATAGAATAAAACAGAACAGAATGGAATGGAGTGGAATAGAATGGAATCAACCAGAATGCAATGGAATGTAATGGAATGGAATGTAACGGAATGGATTGGAATGGAACGGAATCAACACGAATGGAATGGAATTCAACGGATTGGAATGGAATGGAATGGTATGGAATAGAATCAACCCGAATGCAATGGAATGGAATGGAATGGAATGGAATGGAATGGAATGGAATGGAATGGAATTGAATGGAACGGAATGGAATGGAATGGAATGGAATCAACCCGAATGTAATGTAATGTAATGTAATGGAATGGAATCAACTGATATGTAGTGGAATGGAATGGAATGGAATGGAATGGAATGGAATCAACCCGAATGGAATGGAATGGAATGGAATGGAATGCAATCAACACGAATGGAATGGAATGGAATGGAATCAAACCGAATGGAATGCAATGGAATGCAATGGAATGGAATGGAATCAACTGGAATGGAATGGAATGGAATCGAATGGATTGGAATGGAATGGAATGGAATGGAATGCAATCAACCCGAATGGAATGGAATGGAATGGAATGGAATGGAATGGAATGGAATGAAATCAACCCAAAAGGAATGGAATGGAATGAAATGGAATGGAATGGAATGGAATGGAATGGAAAGGAATGGCAGGTTATGGAATCAACACGAGTGGTATGGAATGCAATGGAATGGAATGGAATGGAATGGAATCAACCCGAATGGAATGGAATGAAATAGAATGGAATGGAATGGAATGGAATGGAATGGAATGGAAAGGAATCAACCAGAATGGAATGGAATGCAATGGAATGGAATGGAATGGAATGGCATAGAATGGAATCAACCCGAATGGTATGGAATGGAATGGAATGGAATGGAATGGAATGGAATGGAATGGAATGGAATCAATCGGAATGGAATGGAATGGAATGGAATGGAATCAACCCGAATGAAATGGAATGGAATGGAATGGAATCAACACGGATGGAATGGAATGGAATGGAATGGAATGGAATGGAATGGAATGGAACGGAATCAACACAATGGAATGGAATGGAATGGAATGGAATGGAATGGAATGGAGTGGAATAAACCCGAATGGAATGGAATGGAACGGAATGGAAAGGAATGGAATGCAATGGAATGGAATGGAATGGAATCAACCCGAAAGGAAAAGAATGGAATGGAATGGAATGGAATGGAATGGAATGGAATCAAACCGAATGTAATGTAATGGAATGGAATGGAATGGAATCAACTGGAATGTAATGGAATGGAATGGAATGGAATGGAATGGAATGGAATGGAACGGAATCAACCTGAATGGAATGGAATGGAATGGAATGGAATGGAATGGAATGGAATCCACTGGAATGGAATGGAATGAAATGGAATTGATTGGAATGCAATGGAATGTAATGGAATCAACTGGAAAGGAATGGAATGGAATGGAATGGAATGGAATCAACTGGAAGGGAATGGAATGGAATGGAGTGGACTGCAATGCAATCAACCCGAAAGGAACGGAATGGAATGAAATGGAACGGAATGGAATCAACCGGAATGGAGTTAAATGGAATGGAATGCAATGGAATGGAATAGAATAAAACAGAACAGAATGGAATGGAGTGGAATAGAATGGAATCAACCAGAATGCAATGGAATGTAATGGAATGGAATGGAACGGAATGGATTGGAATGGAACGGAATCAACCCGAATGGAATGGAATTGAACGGATTGGAATGGAATGGAGTGGTATGGAATAGAATCAACCCGAATGCAATGGAATGGAATGGAATGGAATGGAATGGAATGGAATGGAATGGAATTGAATGGAGCGGAATGGAATGGAATGGAATGGAATCAACCCGAATGTAATGTAATGTAATGGAATGGAATGGAATCAACTGATATGTAATGGAATGGAATGGAATGGAATGGAATGGAATGGAATGGAATGGAATGGAATCAACCCGAATGGAATGGAATGGAATGGAATGGAATGCAATCAACACGAATGGAATGGAATGGAATGGAATCAAACCGAATGGAATGCAATGGAATGAAATGGAATGGAATGGAATCAACTGGAATGGAATCGAATGGATTGGAATGGAATGGAATGGAATGGAATGCAATCAACCCGAATGGAATCGAATGGAATGGAATGGAATGGAATGGAATGGAATGGAATGAAATCAACCCAAAAGGAATGGAATGGAATGAAATGGAATGGAATGGAATGGAATGGAATGGAAAGGAATGGCAGGTTATGGAATCAACACGAGTGGTATGGAATGGAATGGAATGGAATGGAATGGAATGGAATCAACCCGAATGGAATGGAATGAAATAGAATGGAATGGAATGGAATGGAATGAAATGGAATGGAAAGGAATCAACCCGAATGGAATGGAATGCAATGGAATGGAATGGAATGGAATGGCATAGAATGGAATCAACCCGAATGGTATGGAATGGAATGGAATGGAATGGAATGGAATGGAATGGAATCAATCGGAATGGAATGGAATGGAATGGAATGGAATGGAATCAACCCGAATGAAATGGAATGGAATGGAATGGAATCAACACGGATGGAATGGAATGGAATGGAATGGAATGGAATGGAATGGAATGGAATGGAATGGAATCAACACAATGGAATGGAATGGAATGGAATGGAATGGAATGGAATGGAATGGAATGGAGTGGAATAAACCCGAATGGAATGGAATGGAACGGAATGGAAAGGAATGGAATGCAATGGAATGGAATGGAATGGAATCAACCCGAAAGGAAAAGAATGGAATGGAATGGAATGGAATGGAATGGAATGGAATCAAACCGAATGTAATGTAATGGAATGGAATGGAATGGAATCAACTGGAATGTAATGGAATGGAATGGAATGGAATGGAATGGAACTGAATCAACCTGAATGGAATGGAATGGAATGGAATGGAATGCAATCAACACGAAAGGAATGGAATGGAATGGAATCAAACGGAATGGAATGCAATGGAATGAAATGAAATGGAATGGAATCAACTGGAATGGAATGGAATGGAATGGAATCAACCCGAATGGAATGGAATGGAATGGAATGGAAACGAATGGAATCAAACCAAATGGAATGGAATGGAATGGAATGGAATGGAATAGAATCAAACGGAATGGAATGGAATGGAGTGGAATAGAATGGAATCAACCCGAATGCAATGGAATGGAATGGAATGGAATGGAATGGAATGGAATGGAGTGGAATGGAATGGAATCAACACGAATGGAAAGAAAGGAATGGAATGGAATGGAATGGAATTGAAAGGAATGGATTGGAATCAACCTGAATGGAATGGAATGGAATGGAATCAACACGAATGGAATGGAATGGATTCGAATGGAATGGAATGGAATGGAATCAACTCTAATGGAATGGAATGGAGTCGAATGGAATGGAATAAACACAAATGGACTGGAATGGAATGGAAAGGAATAGAATCAACCCGAATGGAATGGAATGGAATGGAATGGAATGGCATGGAATCAACCCGAATGAAATGAAATGGAATGGAGTGGAATGGAATGGAATGGAAAGGAATGGAATGGAATCAACCCGAGTGGAATGGAATGGAATGGAATAGAATGGAATGGATTGGAATGGAATGGAATGGAATGTAACCCACCCCAATGGAATGGAATGGAATGGAATGGAATGGAATGGAATGGAATGGAATGGAATCAACCCAAAAGGAATGGAATGGAATGAAACGGAATGGAATGGAGTGGAATCAACCCGAATGGAATGGAATGGAGTGGAATGGATTGGAAAGGAATCAGCCTTAATGGATAGGAATGGAATGGAATGGAATGGAATGGAGGGGAATTGAATCAACACGAATGGAGTGAAATGCAATGGAATGGAATCAACACGAATGGAATGGAATGGATTGGAATGGAATGGAATGGAATGGAAAGGAATGGAATGGAATCAACCTGAATGGAATGGAATGGAATGGAATCAACCCGAATGGAATGGAATGGAATGGATTGGAATGGAATGGAATGGAATGAAATCAACCCTAATGGAATGGAATGGAATGGAATGAAATGGAATGGAATGGAATGGAATGGAATCAACCCGAATGAAATGGAATGGAATGGAATGGAATGGAATGGAATCCACTGGAATGGAATGCAATGAAATGGAATTGATTGGAATGCAATGGAATGTAATGGAATCAACTGGAAAGGAATGGAATGGAATGGAATGGAATGGAATGCAATCAACTGGAATGGAATGGAATGGAATGGAGTGGACTGCAATGGAATCAACCCGAATGGAATGGAATGGAATGAAATGGAACGGAATGGAATCAACCGGAATGGAGTTAAATGGAATGGAATGCAATGGAATGGAATAGAATAAAACAGAACAGAATGGAATGGAGTGGAATAGAATGGAATCAACCAGAATGCAATGGAATGTAATGGAATGGAATGGAACGGAATGGATTGGAATGGAACGGAATCAACCCGAAAGGAATGGAATTGAATGGATTGGAATGGAATGGAATGGTATGGAATAGAATCAACCCGAATGCAATGGAATGGAATGGAATGGAATGGAATGGAATGGAATGGAATTGAATGGAACGGAATGGAATGGAATGGAATGGAATCAACCCGAATGTAATGGAATGGAATGGAATGGAATGGAATCAACTGATATGTAATGGAATGGAATGGAATGGAATGGAATGGAACGGAATCAACCCGAATGGAATGGAATGGAATGGAATGGAATGCAATCAACACGAATGGAATGGAATGGAATGGAATCAAACCGAATGGAATGCAATAGAATGAAATGGAATGGAATGGAATCAACTGGAATGGAATGGAATGGAATCAACCCGAATGGAATGGAATGGAATGGAATGGAATGGAATGGAATGAAATCAACCCAAAAGGAATGGAATGGAATGAAATGGAATGGAATGGAATGGCAGGTTATGGAATCAAACCGAGTGGTATGGAATGGAATGGAATGGAATGGAATGGAATCCACCCGAATGGAATGGAATGGAATGAAATGGAATGGAATGGAATGGAATGGAATGGAATGGAATGGAATGGAAAGGAATGGAATGGAATCAACCTGAATGGAATGGAATGGAATGGAATCAACCGGAATGGAACGGAATGGATTGGAATGGAATGGAATGGAATGGAATCAACCCTAATGGAATGGAAAGGAATGGAATGGAATGGAATGGAATGGAATGGAATGGAATGGAATGGAATGAACCCGAATGGAATGGAATGGAATGGAATGGAATGGAATGGAATGGAATGCAATCAACACGAATGGAATGGAATGGAATGGAATCAAACCGAATGGAATGCAATGGAATGAAATGGAATGGAATGGAATCAACTGGAATGGATTGGAATGGAATCGAATGGATTGGAATGGAATGGAATGGAATGGAATGCAATCAACCCGAATGGAATGGAATGGAATGGAATGGAATGGAATGGAATGGAATGGAATGACATCAACCCAAAAGGAATGTAATGGAATGAAATGGAATGGAATGGAATGGAATGGAATGGAAAGGAATGGCAGGTTATGGAATCAACACGACTGGTATGGAATGGAATGGAATGGAATGGAATGGAATGGAATGGAATCAACCCGAATGGAATGGAATGAAATAGAATGGAATGGAATGGAATGGAATGGAAAGGAATCAACCCGAATGGAATGGAATGCAATGGAATGGAATGGAATGGAATGGCATAGAATGGAATCAACCCGAATGGTATGGAATGGAATGGAATGGAATGGAATGGAATGGAAGGGAATGGAATGGAATGGAATGGAATGGAATCAATCGGAATGGAATGGAATGGAATGGAATGGAATGGAATCAACCCGAATGAAATGGAATGGAATGGAATGGAATCAACACGGATGGAATGGAATGGAATGGAGTGGAATGGAATGGAATGGAATCAACACAATGGAATGGAATGGAATGGAATGGAATGGAATGGAATGGAGTGGAATAAACCCGAATGGAATGGAATGGAACGGAATGGAAAGGAATGGAATGCAATGGAATGGAATGGAATGGAATCAACCCGAAAGGAAAAGAATGGAATGGAATGGAATGGAATGGAATGGAATGGAATCAAACCGAATGTAATGTAATGTAATGGAATGGAATGGAATCAACTGGAATGTAATGGAATGGAATGGAATGGAATGGAACGGAATCAACCTGAATGGAATGGAATGGAATGGAATGGAATGGAATCCACTGGAATGGAATGGAATGAAATGGAATTGATTGGAATGCAATGGAATGTAATGGAATCAACTGGAAAGGAATGGAATGGAATGGAATGGAATGGAATCAACTGGAAGGGAATGGAATGGAATGGAGTGGACTGCAATGCAATCAACCCGAATGGAATGGAATGGAATGAAATGGAATGGAATGGAATGGAATGGAATGGAATGGAATGGATAGGAATGGAATGGAATCAACCTGAATGGAATGGAATGGAAGGGAATCAACCGGAATGGAACGGAATGGATTGGAATGGAATGGAATGGAATGGAATCAACCCTAATGGAATGGAAAGGAATGGAATGGAATGGAATGGAATGGAATGGAATGGAATGGAATGGAATGAACCCGAATGGAATGGAATGGAATGGAATGGAATGGAATGGAATGGAAAGGAATGGAATGGAAACAACACAAATGGACTGGAATGGAATGGAATGGAATAGAATCAACCCGAATGGAATGGAATGGAATGGAATGGAATGGCATGGAATCAACCCGAATGAAATGAAATGGAATGGAGTGGAATGGAATGGAATGGAAAGGAATGGAATGGAATCAACCCGAGTGGAATGGAATGGAATGGAATAGAATGGAATGGATTGGAATGGAATGGAATGGAATGTAACCCACCCCAATGGAATGGAATGGAATGGAATGGAATGGAATGGAATGGAATGGAATGGAATCAACCCAAAAGGAATGGAATGGAATGAAACGGAATGGAATGGAGTGGAATCAACCCGAATGGAATGGAATGGAGTGGAATGGATTGGAAAGGAATCAGCCTTAATGGATAGGAATGGAATGGAATGGAATGGAATGGAGGGGAATTGAATCAACACGAATGGAGTGAAATGCAATGGAATGGAATCAACACGAATGGAATGGAATGGATTGGAATGGAATGGAATGGAATGGAAAGGAATGGAATGGAATCAACCTGAATGGAATGGAATGGAATGGAATCAACCCGAATGGAATGGAATGGAATGGATTGGAATGGAATGGAATGGAATGAAATCAACCCTAATGGAATGGAATGGAATGGAATGAAATGGAATGGAATGGAATGGAATGGAATCAACCCGAATGAAATGGAATGGAATGGAATGGAATGGAATGGAATCCACTGGAATGGAATGCAATGAAATGGAATTGATTGGAATGCAATGGAATGTAATGGAATCAACTGGAAAGGAATGGAATGGAATGGAATGGAATGGAATGCAATCAACTGGAATGGAATGGAATGGAATGGAGTGGACTGCAATGGAATCAACCCGAATGGAATGGAATGGAATGAAATGGAACGGAATGGAATCAACCGGAATGGAGTTAAATGGAATGGAATGCAATGGAATGGAATAGAATAAAACAGAACAGAATGGAATGGAGTGGAATAGAATGGAATCAACCAGAATGCAATGGAATGTAATGGAATGGAATGGAACGGAATGGATTGGAATGGAACGGAATCAACCCGAAAGGAATGGAATTGAATGGATTGGAATGGAATGGAATGGTATGGAATAGAATCAACCCGAATGCAATGGAATGGAATGGAATGGAATGGAATGGAATGGAATGGAATTGAATGGAACGGAATGGAATGGAATGGAATGGAATCAACCCGAATGTAATGGAATGGAATGGAATGGAATGGAATCAACTGATATGTAATGGAATGGAATGGAATGGAATGGAATGGAACGGAATCAACCCGAATGGAATGGAATGGAATGGAATGGAATGCAATCAACACGAATGGAATGGAATGGAATGGAATCAAACCGAATGGAATGCAATAGAATGAAATGGAATGGAATGGAATCAACTGGAATGGAATGGAATGGAATCAACCCGAATGGAATGGAATGGAATGGAATGGAATGGAATGGAATGAAATCAACCCAAAAGGAATGGAATGGAATGAAATGGAATGGAATGGAATGGCAGGTTATGGAATCAACCCGAGTGGTATGGAATGGAATGGAATGGAATGGAATGGAATCCACCCGAATGGAATGGAATGGAATGAAATGGAATGGAATGGAATGGAATGGAATGGAATGGAATGGAATGGAAAGGAATGGAATGGAATCAACCTGAATGGAATGGAATGGAATGGAATCAACCGGAATGGAACGGAATGGATTGGAATGGAATGGAATGGAATGGAATCAACCCTAATGGAATGGAAAGGAATGGAATGGAATGGAATGGAATGGAATGGAATGGAATGGAATGGAATGAACCCGAATGGAATGGAATGGAATGGAATGGAATGGAATGGAATGGAATGCAATCAACACGAATGGAATGGAATGGAATGGAATCAAACCGAATGGAATGCAATGGAATGAAATGGAATGGAATGGAATCAACTGGAATGGATTGGAATGGAATCGAATGGATTGGAATGGAATGGAATGGAATGGAATGCAATCAACCCGAATGGAATGGAATGGAATGGAATGGAATGGAATGGAATGGAATGGAATGACATCAACCCAAAAGGAATGTAATGGAATGAAATGGAATGGAATGGAATGGAATGGAATGGAAAGGAATGGCAGGTTATGGAATCAACACGACTGGTATGGAATGGAATGGAATGGAATGGAATGGAATGGAATGGAATCAACCCGAATGGAATGGAATGAAATAGAATGGAATGGAATGGAATGGAATGGAAAGGAATCAACCCGAATGGAATGGAATGCAATGGAATGGAATGGAATGGAATGGCATAGAATGGAATCAACCCGAATGGTATGGAATGGAATGGAATGGAATGGAATGGAATGGAAGGGAATGGAATGGAATGGAATGGAATGGAATCAATCGGAATGGAATGGAATGGAATGGAATGGAATGGAATCAACCCGAATGAAATGGAATGGAATGGAATGGAATCAACACGGATGGAATGGAATGGAATGGAGTGGAATGGAATGGAATGGAATCAACACAATGGAATGGAATGGAATGGAATGGAATGGAATGGAATGGAGTGGAATAAACCCGAATGGAATGGAATGGAACGGAATGGAAAGGAATGGAATGCAATGGAATGGAATGGAATGGAATCAACCCGAAAGGAAAAGAATGGAATGGAATGGAATGGAATGGAATGGAATGGAATCAAACCGAATGTAATGTAATGTAATGGAATGGAATGGAATCAACTGGAATGTAATGGAATGGAATGGAATGGAATGGAACGGAATCAACCTGAATGGAATGGAATGGAATGGAATGGAATGGAATCCACTGGAATGGAATGGAATGAAATGGAATTGATTGGAATGCAATGGAATGTAATGGAATCAACTGGAAAGGAATGGAATGGAATGGAATGGAATGGAATCAACTGGAAGGGAATGGAATGGAATGGAGTGGACTGCAATGCAATCAACCCGAATGGAATGGAATGGAATGAAATGGAATGGAATGGAATGGAATGGAATGGAATGGAATGGATAGGAATGGAATGGAATCAACCTGAATGGAATGGAATGGAAGGGAATCAACCGGAATGGAACGGAATGGATTGGAATGGAATGGAATGGAATGGAATCAACCCTAATGGAATGGAAAGGAATGGAATGGAATGGAATGGAATGGAATGGAATGGAATGGAATGGAATGAACCCGAATGGAATGGAATGGAATGGAATGGAATGGAATGGAATGGAAAGGAATGGAATGGAAACAACACAAATGGACTGGAATGGAATGGAATGGAATAGAATCAACCCGAATGGAATGGAATGGAATGGAATGGAATGGCATGGAATCAACCCGAATGAAATGGAATGGAATGGATTGGTATGGAATGGAATGGAAAGGAATGGAATGGAATCAACACGAGTGGAATGAAAAGGAATGGAATGGAATGGAATGGATTGGAATGGAATGGAATGGAATGGAATCAACCCCAATGGAATGGAATGGAATGGAATGGAATGGAAAGGAATGGAATCAACCCAAAAGAAATGGAATGGAATGGAATGGAATGGAATGGAATGGAATGGAATCAACCATAATGGAATGGAATGGATTGGAATGGATTGGAAGGGAATCAACATGAATGGAATGGAATGGAATGGAATGGAGTGGAATTGAATCAACCCGAATGGAATGGAATGGAATGGAATGGAATCAACCCAAATGGCATGGAATGGAATGAAATGGAACGGAATGGAATTCACCGGAATGGAATGGAATGGAATGGAATGGAATGGAATGGAATGCAATCCACACGAATGGAATGGAATGGAATGGAATCAAACCGAATGGAATGCAATGGAATGAAATGGAATGGAATGGAATCAACTGGAATGGAATGGAATGGAATCGAATGGATTGGAATGGAATGGAATGGAATGGAATGCAATCAACCCGAATGGAATGGAATGGAATGGAATGGAATGGAATGGAATGGAATGAAATCAACCCAAAAAGAATGGAATGGAATGAAATGGAATGGAATGGAATGGAATGGAATGGAATGGAATGGAAAGGAATGGCAGGTTATGGAATCAACACGACTGGTATGGAATGGAATGGAATGGAATGGAATGGAATGGAATCAACCCGAATGGAATGGAATGAAATAGAATGGAATGGAATGGAATGGAATGGAATGGAATGGAATGGAAAGGAATCAACCCGAATGGAATGGAATGCAATGGAATGGAATGGAATGGAATGGCATAGAATGGAATCAACCCGAATGGTATGGAATGGAATGGAATGGAATGGAATGGAATGGAATGGAATCAACACGGATGGAATGGAATGGAATGGAATGGAATGGAATGGAATGGAATCAACACAATGGAATGGAATGGAATGGAATGGAATGGAATGGAATGGAATGGAGTGGAATAAACCCGAATGGAATGGAATGGAACGGAATGGAAAGGAATGGAATGCAATGCAATGGAGTGGAATGGAATCAACCCGAAAGGAAAAGAATGGAATGGAATGGAATGGAATGGAATGGAATGGAATGGAATCAAACCGAATGTAATGTAATGGAATGGAATGGAATGGAATCAACTGGAATGTAATGGAATGGAATGGAATGGAGTGGAATGGAACGGAATCAACCTGAATGGAATGGAATGGAATGGAATGGAATGGAATGGAATCCACTGGAATGGAATGGAATGAAATGGAATTGATTGGAATGCAATGGAATGTAATGGAATCAACTGGAAAGGAATGGAATGGAATGGAATGGAATGGAATCAACTGGAAGGGAATGGAATGGAATGGAGTGGACTGCAATGCAATCAACCCGAAAGGAATGGAATGGAATGAAATGGAACGGAATGGAATCAACCGGAATGGAGTTAAATGGAATGGAATGCAATGGAATGGAATAGAATAAAACAGAACAGAATGGAATGGAGTGGAATAGAATGGAATCAACCAGAATGCAATGGAATGTAATGGAATGGAATGGAACGGAATGGATTGGAATGGAACGGAATCAACCCGAATGGAATGGAATTGAACGGATTGGAATGAAATGGAATGGTATGGAATAGAATCAACCCGAATGCAATGGAATGGAATGGAATGGAATGGAATGGAATGGAATGGAATGGAATGGAACGGAATGGAATGGAATGGAATGGAATCAAACCGAATGTAATGTAATGGAATGGAATGGAATGGAATCAACTGATATGTAATGGAATGGAATGGAATGGAATGGAATGGAATGGAATCAACCCGAATGGAATGGAATGGAATGGAATGGAATGCAATCAACACGAATGGAATGGAATGGAATGGAATCAAACCGAATGGAATGCAATGGAATGAAATGGAATGGAATGGAATCAACTGGAATGGAATGGAATGGAATCGAATGGATTGGAATGGAATGGAATGGAATGGAATGCAGTCAACCCGAATGGAATGGAATGGAATGGAATGGAAGGGAATGGAATGAAATCAACCCAAAAGGAATGGAATGGAATGGAATGGAATGGAATGGAATGGAATGGAATGGAAAGGAATGGCAGGTTATGGAATCAACACGAGTGGTATGGAATGGAATGGAATGGAATGGAATGGAATGGAATCAACCCGAATGGAATGGAATGAAATAGAATGGAATGGAATGGAATGGAATGGAATGGAATGGAATGGAAAGGAATCAACCCGAATGGAATGGAATGCAATGGAATGGAATGGAATGGAATGGCATAGAATGGAATCAACGCGAACGGTATGGAATGGAATGGAATGGAATGGAATGGAATGGAATGGAATGGAATGGAATGGAATCAATCGGAATGGAATGGAATGGAATGGAATGGAATCAACCCGAATGAAATGGAATGGAATGGAATGGAATCAACACGGATGGAATGGAATGGAATGGAATGGAATGGAATGGAATGGAATGGAATGGAATCAACACAATGGAATGGAATGGAATGGAATGGAATGGAATGGAATGGAATGGAGTGGAATAAACCCGAATGGAATGGAATGGAACGGAATGGAAAGGAATGGAATGCAATGGAATGGAATGGAATGGAATCAACCCGAAAGGAAAAGAATGGAATGGAATGGAATGGGATGGAATGGAATGGAATCAAACCGAATGTAATGTAATGGAATGGAATGGAATGGAATCAACTGGAATGTAATGGAATGTAATGGAATGGAATGGAATGGAACGGAATCAAGCTGAATGGAATGGAATGGAATGGAATGGAATGCAATCAACACGAAAGGAATGGAATGGAATGGAATCAAACGGAATGGAATGCAATGGAATGAAATGAAATGGAATGGAATCAACTGGAATTGAATGGAATGGAATGGAATCAACCCGAATGGAATGGAATGGAATGGAATGGAAACGAATGGAATCAAACCAAATGGAATGGAATGGAATGGAATGGAATAGAATCAAACGGAATGGAATGGAATGGAGTGGAATAGAATGGAATCAACCCGAATGCAATGGAATGGAATGGAATGGAATGGAATGGAATGGAGTGGAATGGAATGGAATCAACACGAATGGAAAGAAAGGATTGGAATGGAATGGAATGGAATTGAAAGGAATGGATTGGAATCAACCTGAATGGAATGGAATGGAATGGAATCAACACGAATGGAATGGAATGGATTCGAATGGAATGGAATGGAATGGAATCAACTCTAATGGAATGGAATGGAGTCGAATGGAATGGAATAAACACAAATGGACTGGAATGGAATGGAAAGGAATAGAATCAACCCGAATGGAATGGAATGGAATGGAATGGCATGGAATCAACCCGAATGAAATGAAATGGAATGGAGTGGAATGGAATGGAATGGAAAGGAATGGAATGGAATCAACCCGAGTGGAATGGAATGGAATGGAATAGAATGGAATGGATTGGAATGGAATGGAATGGAATGTAACCCACCCCAATGGAATGGAATGGAATGGAATGGAATGGAATGGAATGGAATGGAATCAACCCAGAAGGAATGGAATGGAATGAAATGGAATGGAATGGAGTGGAAACAACCCGAATGGAATGGAATGGAGTGGAATGGATTGGAATGGAATCAACCTTAATGGATAGGAGTGGAATGGAATGGAATGGAATGGAGGGGAATTGAATCAACACTAATGGAGTGAAATGGAATGCAATGGAATCAACACGAATGGAATGGAATGGATTGGAATGGAATGGAATGGAATGGAAAGGAATGGAATGGAATCAACCTGAATGGAATGGAATGGAATGGAATCAACCCGAATGGAATGGAATGGAATGGAATGGAATGGAATGGAATGAAATCAACCCAAAAGGAATGGAATGGAATGAAATGGAATGGAATGGAATGGAATGGAATGGCAGGTTATGGAATCAACCCGAGTGGTATGGAATGGAATGGAATGGAATGGAATGGAATCCACCCGAATGGAATGGAATGGAATGAAATGGAATGGAATGGAATGGAATGGAATGGAATGGAATGGAATGGAAAGGAATGGAATGGAATCAACCTGAATGGAATGGAATGGAAGGGAATCAACCGGAATGGAACGGAATGGATTGGAATGGAATGGAATGGAATGGAATCAACCCTAATGGAAAGGAAAGGAATGGAATGGAATGGAATGGAGTGGAATGGAATGGAATGGAATGAACCCGAATGGTATGGAATGGAATGGAATCAACCAGAATGTAATGGAATGGAATGGAATGGAATGGAATGGAATCAACTGGAATGTAATGTAATGGAATGGAATGGAATGGAGCGGAATCAACCAGAATGGAATGGAATGGAATGGAATGGAATGCAATCAACACAAATGGAATGGAATGGAATGGAATCAAACCGAATGTAATGCAATGGAATGAAATGGAATGGAATGGAATCAACTGGAATGGAATGGAAAGAAATCGAATGCATTGGAATGGAATGGAATGGAACGGAATGCAATCAACCCGAATGGAATGGAATGGAATGGAATGGAATGAAATCAACCCGAAAGGAAAGGAATGGAATGAAATGGAATGGAATGGAATGGAATGGAATGGAATGGAATGGAATGGCAGGTTATGGAATCAACCCGAGTGGTATGGAATGGAATGGAATGGAATGGAATGGAATGGAATGGAATGCAATCAACCCGAATATAATGGAATGGAATGAAATGGAATGGAATGGAATGGAATGGAATGGAATGGAATGGAATGGAAAGGAATCAACCCGAATGGAATGGAATGGATTGGAATGGAATGCAATGGAATGGAATGGAATGGAATGGCATAGAATGGAATCAACCCGAATGGTATGGAATGGAATGGAATGGAATGGAATGGAATGGAATGGAATGGAATCAATCGGAATGGAATGGAATGGAATGGAATGGAATGGAATGGAATCAACCCGAATGGAATGGAATGGAATGGAATGGAATGGAATGGAATGGAATGGAATCAACCCAAATGGAATGGAATGGAATGGAATGGAATGGAATGGAATCAACTCTAATGGAATGGAATGGAATGGAATGGAATGGAATCAACACAAATTGACTGGAATGGAATGGAAAGGAATAGAATCAACCCGAATGGAATGGAATGGAATGGAATGGAATGGAATGGAATGGAATGGAATGTCATGGAATCAACCCGAATGAAATGAAATGGAATGGATTGGAATGGAATGGAAAGGAAAGGAATGGAATGGAATCAACCCGAGTGGAATGGAATGGAATGGAATGGATTGGAATGGAATGGAATGGAATGGAATCAACCCCAATGGAATGGAATGGAATGGAATGGAATGGAATGGAATGGAATGGAATGGAATCAACCCAAAAGCAATGGAATGGAATGAAATGGAATGGAATGGAATGGAATGGAATCAACCCGAACGGAATGGAATGGAGTGGAATGGAGTGGAATGGAATCAACCTGAATGGAATGGAATGGAATGGAATGGAATGGAGGGGAATTGAATCAACCAGAATGGAGTGAAATGGAATGGAATGGAATCAACACGAATGGAATGGAATGGATTGGAATGGAATGGAATGGAATGGAAAGGAATGGAATGGAATCAACCTGAATGGAATGGAATGGAATGGAATCAACCCGAATGGAATGGAATGGAATGGAATGGAATGGAATGGAAACAACACAAATGGACTGGAATGGAATGGAATGGAATAGAATCAACCCGAATGGAATGGAATGGAATGGAAAGGAATGGCATGGAATCAACCCGAATGAAATGGAATGGAATGGATTGGAATGGAATGGAATGGAAAGGAATGGAATCAACCCGAATGGAATGGAATGGAAGGGAAAGGAATGGAATGGAATCAACCTGAATGAAATGGAAAGGATTGGAATGGAATCAACCTGAATGTAATGGAATGGAATGGAGTGGAATAGGATGGAATCAACGCGAATGGAATGGAATGGAATGGAATGGATTGGAATGGAATGGAATGGAATGGAAAGGAATGGAATCAAACCAAATGGAATGGAATGGAATGGAATGGAATAGAATCAAACGGAATGGAATGGAATGGTGTGGAATAGAATGGAATCAACCCGAATGCAATGGAATGGAATGGAATGGAATGGAATGGAATGGAGTGGAATGGATTGGAATCAACACGAATGGAAAGAATGGATTGGAATGGAATGGAATGGAATGGAAAGGAATGGAATGGAATCAACCTGAATGGAATGGAATGGAATGGAATCAACCCGAATGGAATGGAATGGAATGGATTGGAATGGAATGGAATGGAATGGAATCAACTCTAATGGAATGGAATGGAATGGAATGGAATCAACACAAATGGACTGGAATGCAATGGAAAGGAATAGAATCTACCCGAATGGAATGGAATGGAATGGAATGGCATGGAATCAACCCGAATGAAATGAAATGGAATGGAATGGAATGGAATGGAATGGAATGGACTGCAATGGAATCAACCCGAATGGAATGGAATGGAATGAAATGGAACGGAATGGAATCAACCGGAATGGAGTTAAATGGAATGGAATGCAATGGAATGGAATAGAATCAAACAGAACAGAATGGAATGGAGTGGAATAGAATGGAATCAACCAGAATGCAATGGAATGTAAAGGAATGGAATGGAACGGAACGGAATGGATTGGAATGGAACGGAATCAACCCGAATGGAATGGAATTGAATGGATTGTAATGGAATGGAATGGTATGGAATAGAATCAACCCGAATGGAATGGAATGGAATGGAATGGAATGGAATCAACCCGAATGCAATGGAATGGAATGGAATGGAATGGAATGCAACGCAATGGAATGGAATGGAATGGAATCAACCAGAATGTAATGGAATGGAATGGAATGGAATGGAATGGAATGGAATCAACTGGAATGTAATGTAATGGAATGGAATGGAATGGAACGGAATCAACCAGAATGGAATGGAATGGAATGGAATGGAATGCAATCAACACAAATGGAAAGGAATGGAATGGAATCAAACCGAATGGAATGCAATGGAATGAAATGGAATGGAATGGAATCAACTGGAATGGAATGGAATGGAATCGAATGCATTGGAATGGAATGGAATGGAACGGAATGCAATCAACCCGAATGGAATGGAATGGAATGGAATGGAATGAAATCAACCCGAAAGGAAAGGAATGGAATGAAATGGAATGGAATGGAATGGAATGGAATGGCAGGTTATGGAATCAACCCGAGTGGTATGGAATGGAATGGAATGGAATGGAATGGAATGCAATCAACCCGAATGGAATGGAATGGAATGAAATGGAATGGAATGGAAGGGAATGGAATGGCATAGAATGGAATCAACCGGAATGGAATGGAATGGAATGGAATGGAATGGAATGGAATGGAATGGAATCAATCGGAATGGAATAGAATGGAATGGAATGGAATGGAATCAACCCGAATGGAATGGAATGGAACGGAATGGAATGGAATGGAATGGAATGGAATGGAATGGAATCAACCCAAATGTAATGGAATGGAATGGAATGGAATAAACCCGAATGGAATGGAATGGAATCAACCCGAATTAAATGAAATGGAATGGAGTGGAATGGAATGGAATGGAAAGGAATGGAATGCAATCAACCCGAGAGGAATGGAATGGAATGGAATGGAATGGAATGGAATGGAATGGATTGGAATGGAATGGAATGGAATGTAATCAACCCCAATGGAATGGAATGGAATGGAATGGAATGGAATGGAATGGAATGGAATCAATCGGAATGGAATGGAATGGAATGGAATGGAATCAACCCAAATGTAATGGAATGGAATGGAATGGAATGGAATGGAATAAACCCGAATGGAATGGAATGGAATCAACCCGAATTAAATGAAATGGAATGGAGTGGAATGGAATGGAATGGAAAGGAATGGAATGCAATCAACCCGAGAGGAATGGAATGGAATGGAATGGAATGGAATGGAATGGAATGGATTGGAATGGAATGGAATGGAATGTAATCAACCCCAATGGAATGGAATGGAATGGAATGGAATCAACCCAAAAGGAATGGAATTGAATGAAATGGAATGGAATGGAATGGAATCATCCCGAATGGAATGGAATGGAGTGGAATGGATTGGAATGGAATCAACCTGAAAGAATGGAATGGAATGGAATGGAATGGAATGGAGGGGAATTGAATCAACCCGAATGGAGTGAAATGGAATGGAATGGAATCAACACGAATGGAATGGAATGGATTGGAATGGAATGGAATGGAATGGAAAGGAATGGAATGGAATCAACCTGAATGGAATGGAATGGAGTGGAATCAACCAGAATGGAATGGAATGGAATGGATTGGAATGGAATGGAATGGAATGGAATCAACCCTAATGGAATGGAATGGAAGGGAATGGAATGGAATCAACTCGAATGGAATGGAATGGAATGGAATGGAATGGAATGGAATGGAAACAACACAAATGGACTGGAATGGAATGGAATGGAATAGAATCAACCCGAATGGAATGGAATGGAATGGAAAGGAATGGCATGGAATCAACGCGAATGAAATGGAATGGAATGGATTGGAATGGAATGGAATGGAAAGGAATGGAATCAACCCGAATGGAATGGAATGGAAGGGAAAGGAATGGAATGGAATCAACCTGAATGAAATGGAACGGATTGGAATGGAATCAACCTGAATGTAATGGAATGGAATGGAGTGGAATAGGATGGAATCAACGCGAATGGAATGGAATGGAATGGAATGGATTGGAATGGAATGGAATGGAATGGAATCAACCAGAATTGAATGGAATGGAATGGAATGGAAAGGAATGGAATCAAACCAAATGGAATGGAATGGAATGGAATGGAATAGAATCAAACGGAATGGAATGGAATGGTGTGGAATAGAATGGAATCAACCCGAATGCAATGGAATGGAATGGAATGGAATGGAATGGAATGGAATGGAATGGAATGGAATGGATTGGAATCAACACGAATGGAAAGAATGGATTGGAATGGAATGGAATGGAATGGAAAGGAATGGAATGGAATCAACCTGAATGGAATGGAATGGAATGGAATCAACCCGAATGGAATGGAATGGAATGGATTGGAATGGAATGGAATGGAATGGAATCAACTCTAATGGAATGGAATGGAATGGAATGGAATGGAATGGAATGGAATCAACACAAATGGACTGGAATGGAATGGAAAGGAATAGATTCAACCCGAATGGAATGGAATGGAATGGAATGGAATGGAATGGAATGGCATGGAATCAACCCGAATGAAATGAAATGGAATGGATTGGAATGGAATGGAATGGAAAGGAATGGAATGGAATCAACCCGAGTGGAATGGAATGGAATGGAATGGAATGGATTGGAATGGAATGGAATGGAATGGAATCAACCCCAATGGAATGGAATGGAATGGAATGGAATGGAATGGAATGGAATGGAATCAACCCAAAAGCAATGGAATGGAATGAAATGGAATGGAATGGAATGGAATCAACCCGAACCGAATGGAATGGAGTGGAATGGAGTGGAATGGAATCAACCTGAATGGAATGGAATGGAATGGAATGGAATGGAATGGAGGGGAATTGAATCAACCCGAATGGAGTGAAATGGAATGGAATGGAATCAACACGAATGGAATGGAATGGATTGGAATGGAATGGAATAGAATGGAAAGGAATGGAATGGAATCAACCTGAATGGAATGGAATGGAATGGAATCAACCCCCATGGAATGGAATGGAATGGAATGGAATGGAATGGAATGGAATGGAATCAACCCGAATGGAATGGAATGGAATGGAATGGAATGGAATGGAAACAACACAAATGGACTGGAATGGAATGGAATGGAATAGAATCAACCCGAATGGAATGGAATGGAATGGAAAGGAATGGCATGGAATCAACCCGAATGAAATGGAATGGAATGGATTGGAATGGAATGGAATGGAAAGGAATGGAATCAACCCGAATTGAATGGAATGTAAGGGAAAGGAATGGAATGGAATCAACCTGAATGAAATGGAACGGATTGGAATGGAATCAACCTGAATGTAATGGAATCGAATGGAGTGGAATAGGATGGAATCAACCCGAATGCAATGGAATGGAATGGAATGGAATGGAATGGAATGGAATGGAATGGAATGGAATGGATTGGAATCAACACGAATGGAAAGAATGGATTGGAATGGAATGGAATGGAATGGAAAGGAATGGAATGGAATCAACCTGAATGGAATGGAATGGAATGGAATCAACCCGAATGGAATGGAATGGAATGGATTGGAATGGAATGGAATGGAATGGAATCAACTCTAATGGAATGGAATGGAATGGAATGGAATGGAATCAACACAAATGGACTGGAATGCAATGGAAAGGAATAGAATCTACCCGAATGGAATGGAATGGAATGGAATGGAATGGAATGGAATGGCATGGAATCAACCCGAGTGAAATGAAATGGAATGGATTGGAATGGAATGGAATGGAAAGGAATGGAATGGAATCAACCCGAGTGGAATGGAATGGAATGGAATGGAATGGAATGGAATGGAATGGAATGGAATGGAATGGAATGGAATGGATTGGAATGGAATGGAATGGAATGGAATCAACCCCAATGGAATGGAATGGAATGGAATGGAATGGAATGGAATGGAATGGAATGGAATCAACCCAAAAGGAATGGAATGGAATGAAATGGAATGGAATGGAATGGAATCAACCCGAACGGAATGGAATGGAGTGGAATGGATTGGAATGGAATCAACCTGAATGGAATGGAATGGAATGGAATGGAATGGAATGGAATGGAATGGAATGGAGGGGAATTGAGTCAACCCGAATGGAGTGAAATGGAATGGAATGGAATCAACACGAATGGAATGGAATGGATTGGAATGGAATGGAATGGAATGGAAAGGAATGGAATGGAATCAACCTGAATGGAATGGAATGGAATGGAATCAACCCGAATGGAATGGAATGGATTGGAATGGAATGGAATGGAATGGAACCAACCCTAATGGAATGGAAAGGAATGGAATTGAATGGAATGGAGTCAACCCGAATGGAATGGAATGGAATGGAATGGAATGGAATGGAATGGAATGGAATGGAAACAACACAAATGGACTGGAATGGAATGGAATGGGTTGGAAGGGAATCAACATGAATGGAATGGAATGGAATGGAATGGAGTGGAATTGAATCAACCCGAATGGAATAGAATGGAATGGAATGGAATCAACCCAAATGGCATGGAATGGAATGAAATGGAACGGAATGGAATTAACCGGAATGGAATGGAATGGAATGGAATGGAATGGAATGGAATGGAATCAACCCGAATGGAAAGGAATGGAATGGAATGGAATGGCATGGAATGGAATCAACCAGAATGGCATGGAATGGAATGGAATGGAATGGAATGGAATGGAATCAACACAAATGGAATGGAAAGCAATCAACACGAATGGAATGGAATGGAATGGAATGGAATTTAATGGAATCTAATCAACTGGAATGGAATGGAATGGAATGGAATAAACACGAATGGACTGGAATGCATTGGAATGGACTGCAACGGAATCAACCCGAAAGGAATGGAATGGAGTGAAATGGAACGCAATGGAATCAACCGGAATGGAGTGGAATGGAATGACACGGAATGGAATGGAATAGAATCAAACAGAATGGAATGGAATGGAATGGAATAGAATGGAATCAACCAGAACGCAATGGAAAGGAATGGAATGGAATTGAATGGAATCAACCTGAACGCAATGGAAAAAATGGAATGGAATGTAATGGAATGGAATGGAATGGAATCAACCCGAATGTAATGGAATGGAATGGATTGGAATCAACGCGAACGGAATGGAATAGAACGGAATGGAATGGAATTGAATCAACCGAAATGGAATGGAATGGAATGGAATGGAATGGAATAAACCCGAATTGAATGCAATGGAATAGAATGGAATGGATTGGAATGGAATCAATCAGAATGGAATGGAATGGAATGAAATGGAATGGAATGGAATTAACCGGAATGGAATGGAATGGAATGGAATGGAATGGAATGGAATCAATCCGAATGGAATGCAGTGGAATTGAATGTAATGGAATCAATCCGAATGGAATGGAATGGAATGAAATGGAATGGAATGGAATCAACCCGAATGGAATGGAATGGTATGGAACTGAATCAACCCAAATGGAATGGAATGGAATGGAATGGAATAAACACGAATGGAATGGAATGGAATATAATGGAATGGATTGGAATGGAATCAACCGGGATGGAAAGGAATGGAATGGAATGAAATGGAATGGGATGGAAAGGAATGTAATGGAATGGAATGGAATTAACTCGAATGGAATGGAATGGAATCGAATGGAATGGTATAGAATCAACCCGAATGGAATGGAAAGGAATGGAATGGAATGGAATGGAATCAAGGAGCATGCAATGGAATGGAATGGAATGGAATAGACTGCAATGGAATGGAATGGAAGGGAACGGAATGGAATCAACCCGAATGGAATGGAATGGAATGGAATGGAATGGAATCCACTGGAATGGAATGGAATGAAATGGACTTGATTGGAATGGAATGGAATGTAATGGAATCAACCTTAATGGAATGGAATGGAATGGAATCCACTGGAATGGAAGGGAATGAAATGGAATTGATTGGAATGGAATGGAATGGAATGGAATCAACTGGAATGGAAGGGAATGGAATGGAATGGACTGCAAGGTAATCAACCCGAATGGAATGGAATGGAATGAAATGGAACGGAATGGAATCAACCGGAATGGAGTTAAATGGAATGGAATGCAATGGAATGGAATAGAATCAAACAGAACAGAATGGAATGGAGTGGTATAGAATGGAATCAACCAGAATGCAATGGAATGTAATGGAATGGAATGGAACGGAATGGATTGGAATGGAACGGAATCAACCCGAATGGAATGGAATGGAATGGAATAGAATGGAATGGAATGGTATGGAATAGAATCAACCCGAATGGAATGGAATGGAATGGAATGGAATGGAATGGAATGGAATCAACCCGAATGCAATGGAATGGAATGGAATAGAATGGAATGCAACGGAATGGAATGGAATAGAATGGAATCAACTGAAATGTAATGTAATGGAATGGAATGGATTGGAATGGAATCAACTGGAATGTAATGTAATGTAATGTAATGGAATGGAATGGAATGGAATGACACGGAATCAACCCGAATAGAATGGAATGGAATGGAATGGAATGCAATCAACCCGAATGTAATGGAATGGAATGGAATGGAATGAAATCAACCCGGAAGGAAAGGAATGGAATGAAATGGAATGGAATGGAATGGAATGTCAGGTTATGGAATCAACCCGAGTGGTATGGAATGAAATGGAATGGAATGGAATGGAATGGAATGCCATCAACCCGAATGGAATGGAATGGAATGAAATGGAAAGGAATGGAATGGAATGGAATGGAATGGAATGGAATGGAATGGAAAGGAATCAACCCGAATGGAATGGAATGGAATGGAATGGAATGGAATGGAATGGAATGGAATGGAATCAACACAAATGGACTGGAATGGAATGGAATGGAATAGAATCAACCCGAATGGAATGGAATAGAATGGAATGGCATGGAATCAACACGAATGAAATGGAATGGAATGGATTGGAATGGAATGGAATGGAAAGGAATGGAATTGAAACAACCCGAGGGGAATGGAATGGAATGGAATGGAATGGAATGGATTGGAATGGAATGGAATGGAATGGAATCAACGATAATGGAATGGAATGGAATGGAATGGAATGGAATCAATCCAAAAGGAATGGAATGGAATGAAATGGAATGGAATGGAATGGAATGGAATGGAATGGAATGGAATGGAATGGAATCAACCCGAATGGAATGGAATGGAATGGAATGGATTGGAATGGAAACAACCTGAATGGAATGGAATGGAATGGAATGGAATGGAGTGGAATTGAATCAACCCGAATGGAATGGAATGGAATGGAATGGAATCAACCCAAATGGCATGGAATGGAATGAAATGGAACGGAATGGAATTAACCGGAATGGAATGGAATGGAATGGAACGGAATGGAATGGAATCAACCCGAATGGAATGGAATAGAATGGAATGGAATGGAATGGAATGGAATCAACCCGAATGGAATGGAATGGAATGGAAAGAAATGGAATGGCATGGAATGGAATCAAGCCGAATGGCATGGAATGGAATGGAATGGAATGGAATGGAATGGAATGGAATGGAATCAACACGAATGGAAAGGAATGCAATCAACACGAATGGAATGGAATGGAATGGAATGGAATGGAGTCAACTGGAATGGAATGGAATGGAGTGGAATAAACACGAATGGATTGGAATGGAATGGAATGTACTGCAATGGAATCAACCCGAATGGAATGGAATGGAATGAAATGTAATGCAATGGAATCCACCGGAATGGAGTGGAATGGAATGACACGGAATGGAATGGAATAGAATCAAATCGACTGAAATGGAATGGAATGGAATAGAATGGAATCAACCCGAACGCAATGGAAAGGAATGGAATGGAATTGAATGGAATCAACCCGAACGCTATGGAAAAAATGGAATGGAATGGAATGCAATGGAATGGAATGGAATGGATTGGAATTGAATTGAATGCAATCAACCCGAAAGAATGGAATGGAATGGAATGGATTGGAATCAACCCGAATGGAATGGAATGGAATGGAATGGAATGGAATGGAATGGAATCAACCCGAATGCAATGGAATGGAATGGAATGGAAAGGAATGGAATCAAACCAAATGGAATGGAATGGAATGGAATGGAATAGAATCAAACGGAATGGAATGGAATGGAGTGGAATAGAATGGAATCAACCCGAATGAAATGGAATGGAATGGAATGGAATGGAATGGAATGGAATGGAGTGGAATGGAATGGAATCAACACGAATGGAAAGAATGGATTGGAATGGAATGGAATGGAATGGAAAGGAATGGAATGGAATCAACCTGAATGGAATGGAATGGAAGGGAATCAACACGAATGGAATGGAATGGAATGGAATGGAATGGAATCAACTCTAATGGAATGGAATGGAATGGAATGGAATGCAATCAACACAAATGGACTGGAATGGAATGGAAAGGAATAGAATCAACACGAAGGGAATGGAATGGAATGGAATGGCATGGAATCAACCCGAATTAAATGAAATGGAATGGAGTGGAATGGAATGGAATGGAAAGGAATGGAATGGAATCAACCCGAGTGGAATGGAATGGAATGGAATGGAATGGAATGGAATGGATTGGAATGGAATGGAATGGAATGTAATCAACCCCAATGGAATGGAATGGAATGGAATGGAATGGAATGGAATGGAATCAACCCAAAAGGAATGGAATGGAATGAAATGGAATGGAATGGAATGGAATCATCCCGAATGGAATGGAATGGAGTGGAATGGATTGGAATGGAATCAACCTGAAAGAATGGAATGGAATGGAATGGAATGGAATGGAGGGGAATTGAATCAACCCGAATGGAGTGAAATGGAATGGAATGGAATCAACACGAATGGAATGGAATGGATTGGAATGGAATGGAATTGAATGGAAAGGAATGGAATGGAATCAACCTGAATGGAATGGAATGGAATGGAATCAACCCGAATGGAATGGAATGGAATGGATTGGAATGGAATGGAATGGAATGGAATCAACCCTAATGGAATGGAATGGAATGGAATGGAATGGAATGGAATGGAATGGAAACAACACAAATGGATTGGAATGGAATGGAATGGAATAGAATCAACCCGAATGGAATGGAATGGAATGGAAAGGAATGGCATGGAATCAACCCGAATGAAATGGAATGGAATGGATTGGAATGGAATGGAATGGAAAGGAATGGAATCAACCCGAATGGAATGGAATGGAAGGGAAAGGAATGGAATGGAATCAACCTGAATGAAATGGAACGGATTGGAATGGAATCAACCTGAATGTAATGGAATGGAATGGAGTGGAATAGGATGGATTCAACGCGAATGGAATGGAACGGAATGGAATGGATTGGAATGGAAAGGAATGGAATGGAATCAACCCGAATTGAATGGAATGGAATGGAATGGAAAGGAATGGAATCAAACCAAATGGAATGGAATGGAATGGAATGGAATAGAATCAAACGGAATGGAATGGAATGGTGTGGAATAGAATGGAATCAAGCCGAATGCAATGGAATGGAATGGAATGGAATGGAATGGAATGGAATGGAATGGAATGGAGTGGAATGGATTGGAATCAACACGAATGGAAAGAATGGATTGTAACGGAATGGAATGGAATGGAAAGGAATGGAATGGAATCAACGTGAATGGAATGGAATGGAATGGAATCAACCCGAATGGAATGGAATGGAATGGATTGGAATGGAATGGAATGGAATGGAATCAACTCTAATGGAATGGAATGGAATGGAATGGAATGGAATGGAATCAACACAAATGGACTGGAATGGAATGGAAAGGAATAGAATCAACCAGAATGGAATGGAATGGAATGGAATGGAATGGCATGGAATCAACCCGAATGAAATGAAATGGAATGGATTGGAATGGAATGGAATGGAAAGGAATGGAATGGAATCAACCCGAGTGGAATGGAATGGAATGGAATGGAATGGATTGGAATGGAATGGAATGGAATGGAATCAACCCCAATGGAATGGAATGGAATGGAATGGAATGGAATGGAATGGAATGGAATCAACCCAAAAGGAATGGAATGGAATGAAATGGAATGGAATGGAATGGAATCAACCCGAACGGAATGGAATGGAGTGGAATGGATTGGAATGGAATCAACCTGAATGGAATGGAATGGAATGGAATGGAATGGAATGGAATGGAATGGAGGGGAATTGAATCAACCCGAATGGAGTGAAATGGAATGGAATGGAATCAACCCGAATGGAATGGAATGGAATGGAATGGAATGGAATGGAATGGAAACAACACAAATGGACTGGAATGGAATGGAATGGAATAGAATCAACCCGAATGGAATGGAATGGAATGGAAAGGAATGGCATGGAATCAACCCGAATGAAATGGAATGGAATGGATTGGAATGGAATGGAATGGAAAGGAATGGAATCAACCCGAATTGAATGGAATGGAAGGGAAAGGAATGGAATGGAATCAACCTGAATGAAATGGAACGGATTGGAATGGAATCAACCTGAATGTAATGGAATCGAATGGAGTGGAATAGGATGGAATCAACGCGAATGGAATGGAATGGAATGGAATGGATTGGAATGGAATGGAATGGAATGGAAAGGAATGGAATCAAACCAAATGGAATGGAATGGAATGGAATGGAATAGAATCAAACGGAATGGAATGGAATGGTGTGGAATAGAATGGAATCAACCCGAATGCAATGGAATGGAATGGAATGGAATGGAATGGAATGGAATGGAATGGAATGGAATGGAATGGATTGGAATCAACACGAATGGAAAGAATGGATTGGAATGGAATGGAATGGAATGGAAAGGAATGGAATGGAATCAACCTGAATGGAATGGAATGGAATGGAATCAACCCGAATGGAATGGAATGGATTGGAATGGAATGGAATGGAATGGAGGGGAATTGAATCAACCCGAATGGAGTGAAATGGAATGGAATGGAATCAACACGAATGGAATGGAATGGATTGGAATGGAATGGAATGGAATGGAAAGGAATGGAATGGAATCAACCTGAATGGAATGGAATGGAATGGAATCAACCCGAATGGAATGGAATGGATTGGAATGGAATGGAATGGAATGGAACCAACCCTAATGGAATGGAAAGGAATGGAATTGAATGGAATGGAGTCAACCCGAATGGAATGGAATGGAATGGAATGGAATGGAATGGAATGGAATGGAAACAACACAAATGGACTGGAATGGAATGGAATGGGTTGGAAGGGAATCAACATGAATGGAATGGAATGGAATGGAATGGAGTGGAATTGAATCAACCCGAATGGAATAGAATGGAATGGAATGGAATCAACCCAAATGGCATGGAATGGAATGAAATGGAACGGAATGGAATTAACCGGAATGGAATGGAATGGAATGGAATGGAATGGAATGGAATGGAATGGAATCAACCCGAATGGAAAGGAATGGAATGGAATGGAATGGCATGGAATGGAATCAACCAGAATGGCATGGAATGGAATGGAATGGAATGGAATGGAATGGAATGGAATCAACACAAATGGAATGGAAAGCAATCAACACGAATGGAATGGAATGGAATGGAATGGAATTTAATGGAATCTAATCAACTGGAATGGAATGGAATGGAATGGAATAAACACGAATGGACTGGAATGCATAGGAATGGACTGCAACGGAATCAACCCGAAAGGAATGGAATGGAGTGAAATGGAACGCAATGGAATCAACCGGAATGGAGTGGAATGGAATGACACGGAATGGAATGGAATAGAATCAAACAGAATGGAATGGAATGGAATGGAATAGAATGGAATCAACCAGAACGCAATGGAAAGGAATGGAATGGAATTGAATGGAATCAACCTGAACGCAATGGAAAAAATGGAATGGAATGTAATGGAATGGAATGGAATGGAATCAACCCGAATGTAATGGAATGGAATGGATTGGAATCAACGCGAACGGAATGGAATAGAACGGAATGGAATGGAATTGAATCAACCGAAATGGAATGGAATGGAATGGAATGGAATGGAATAAACCCGAATTGAATGCAATGGAATAGAATGGAATGGATTGGAATGGAATCAATCAGAATGGAATGGAATGGAATGAAATGGAATGGAATGGAATTAACCGGAATGGAATGGAATGGAATGGAATGGAATGGAATGGAATGGAATCAATCCGAATGGAATGCAGTGGAATTGAATGTAATGGAATCAATCCGAATGGAATGGAATGGAATGAAATGGAATGGAATGGAATCAACCCGAATGGAATGGAATGGTATGGAACTGAATCAACCCAAATGGAATGGAATGGAATGGAATGGAATAAACACGAATGGAATGGAATGGAATATAATGGAATGGATTGGAATGGAATCAACCGGGATGGAAAGGAATGGAATGGAATGAAATGGAATGGGATGGAAAGGAATGTAATGGAATGGAATGGAATTAACTCGAATGGAATGGAATGGAATCGAATGGAATGGTATAGAATCAACCCGAATGGAATGGAAAGGAATGGAATGGAATGGAATGGAATCAAGGAGCATGCAATGGAATGGAATGGAATGGAATAGACTGCAATGGAATGGAATGGAAGGGAACGGAATGGAATCAACCCGAATGGAATGGAATGGAATGGAATGGAATGGAATCCACTGGAATGGAATGGAATGAAATGGACTTGATTGGAATGGAATGGAATGTAATGGAATCAACCTTAATGGAATGGAATGGAATGGAATGGAATCCACTGGAATGGAAGGGAATGAAATGGAATTGATTGGAATGGAATGGAATGGAATGGAATCAACTGGAATGGAAGGGAATGGAATGGAATGGACTGCAAGGTAATCAACCCGAATGGAATGGAATGGAATGAAATGGAACGGAATGGAATCAACCGGAATGGAGTTAAATGGAATGGAATGCAATGGAATGGAATAGAATCAAACAGAACAGAATGGAATGGAGTGGTATAGAATGGAATCAACCAGAATGCAATGGAATGTAATGGAATGGAATGGAACGGAATGGATTGGAATGGAACGGAATCAACCCGAATGGAATGGAATGGAATGGAATAGAATGGAATGGAATGGTATGGAATAGAATCAACCCGAATGGAATGGAATGGAATGGAATGGAATGGAATGGAATGGAATCAACCCGAATGCAATGGAATGGAATGGAATAGAATGGAATGCAACGGAATGGAATGGAATAGAATGGAATCAACTGAAATGTAATGTAATGGAATGGAATGGATTGGAATGGAATCAACTGGAATGTAATGTAATGTAATGTAATGGAATGGAATGGAATGGAATGACACGGAATCAACCCGAATAGAATGGAATGGAATGGAATGGAATGCAATCAACCCGAATGTAATGGAATGGAATGGAATGGAATGAAATCAACCCGGAAGGAAAGGAATGGAATGAAATGGAATGGAATGCAATGGAATGTCAGGTTATGGAATCAACCCGAGTGGTATGGAATGAAATGGAATGGAATGGAATGGAATGGAATGCCATCAACCCGAATGGAATGGAATGGAATGAAATGGAAAGGAATGGAATGGAATGGAATGGAATGGAATGGAATGGAAAGGAATCAACCCGAATGGAATGGAATGGAATGGAATGGAATGGAATGGAATGGAATGGAATCAACACAAATGGACTGGAATGGAATGGAATGGAATAGAATCAACCCGAATGGAATGGAATAGAATGGAATGGCATGGAATCAACACGAATGAAATGGAATGGAATGGATTGGAATGGAATGGAATGGAAAGGAATGGAATTGAAACAACCCGAGGGGAATGGAATGGAATGGAATGGAATGGAATGGATTGGAATGGAATGGAATGGAATGGAATCAACGATAATGGAATGGAATGGAATGGAATGGAATGGAATCAATCCAAAAGGAATGGAATGGAATGAAATGGAATGGAATGGAATGGAATGGAATGGAATGGAATGGAATGGAATGGAATGGAATGGAATCAACCCGAATGGAATGGAATGGAATGGAATGGATTGGAATGGAAACAACCTGAATGGAATGGAATGGAATGGAATGGAATGGAGTGGAATTGAATCAACCCGAATGGAATGGAATGGAATGGAATGGAATCAACCCAAATGGCATGGAATGGAATGAAATGGAACGGAATGGAATTAACCGGAATGGAATGGAATGGAATGGAACGGAATGGAATGGAATCAACCCGAATGGAATGGAATAGAATGGAATGGAATGGAATGGAATGGAATCAACCCGAATGGAATGGAATGGAATGGAAAGAAATGGAATGGCATGGAATGGAATCATGCCGAATGGCATGGAATGGAATGGAATGGAATGGAATGGAATGGAATGGAATGGAATGGAATGGAATCAACACGAATGGAAAGGAATGCAATCAACACGAATGGAATGGAATTGAATGGAATGGAATGGAGTCAACTGGAATGGAATGGAATGGAGTGGAATAAACACGAATGGATTGGAATGGAATGGAATGTACTGCAATGGAATCAACCCGAATGGAATGGAATGGAATGAAATGTAATGCAATGGAATCCACCGGAATGGAGTGGAATGGAATGACACGGAATGGAATGGAATAGAATCAAATCGACTGAAATGGAATGGAATGGAATAGAATGGAATCAACCCGAACGCAATGGAAAGGAATGGAATGGAATTGAATGGAATCAACCCGAACGCTATGGAAAAAATGGAATGGAATGGAATGCAATGGAATGGAATGGAATGGATTGGAATTGAATTGAATGCAATCAACCCGAAAGAATGGAATGGAATGGAATGGATTGGAATCAACCCGAATGGAATGGAATGGAATGGAATGGAATGGAATGGAATGGAATCAACCCGAATGCAATGGAATGGAATGGAATGGAAAGGAATGGAATCAAACCAAATGGAAAGGAATGGAATGGAATGGAATAGAATCAAACGGAATGGAATGGAATGGAGTGGAATAGAATGGAATCAACCCGAATGAAATGGAATGGAATGGAATGGAATGGAATGGAATGGAATGGAATGGAGTGGAATGGAATGGAATCAACACGAATGGAAAGAATGGATTGGAATGGAATGGAATGGAATGGAAAGGAATGGAATGGAATCAACCTGAATGGAATGGAATGGAAGGGAATCAACACGAATGGAATGGAATGGAATGGAATGGAATGGAATGGAATCAACTCTAATGGAATGGAATGGAATGGAATGGAATGCAATCAACACAAATGGACTGGAATGGAATGGAAAGGAATAGAATCAACACGAAGGGAATGGAATGGAATGGAATGGCATGGAATCAACCCGAATTAAATGAAATGGAATGGAGTGGAATGGAATGGAATGGAAAGGAATGGAATGGAATCAACCCGAGTGGAATGGAATGGAATGGAATGGAATGGAATGGAATGGATTGGAATGGAATGGAATGGAATGTAATCAACCCCAATGGAATGGAATGGAATGGAATGGAATGGAATGGAATGGAATCAACCCAAAAGGAATGGAATGGAATGAAATGGAATGGAATGGAATGGAATCATCCCGAATGGAATGGAATGGAGTGGAATGGATTGGAATGGAATCAACCTGAAAGAATGGAATGGAATGGAATGGAATGGAATGGAGGGGAATTGAATCAACCCGAATGGAGTGAAATGGAATGGAATGGAATCAACACGAATGGAATGGAATGGATTGGAATGGAATGGAATTGAATGGAAAGGAATGGAATGGAATCAACCTGAATGGAATGGAATGGAATGGAATCAACCCGAATGGAATGGAATGGAATGGATTGGAATGGAATGGAATGGAATGGAATCAACCCTAATGGAATGGAATGGAATGGAATGGAATGGAATGGAATGGAATGGAAACAACACAAATGGATTGGAATGGAATGGAATGGAATAGAATCAACCCGAATGGAATGGAATGGAATGGAAAGGAATGGCATGGAATCAACCCGAATGAAATGGAATGGAATGGATTGGAATGGAATGGAATGGAAAGGAATGGAATCAACCCGAATGGAATGGAATGGAAGGGAAAGGAATGGAATGGAATCAACCTGAATGAAATGGAACGGATTGGAATGGAATCAACCTGAATGTAATGGAATGGAATGGAGTGGAATAGGATGGATTCAACGCGAATGGAATGGAACGGAATGGAATGGATTGGAATGGAAAGGAATGGAATGGAATCAACCCGAATTGAATGGAATGGAATGGAATGGAAAGGAATGGAATCAAACCAAATGGAATGGAATGGAATGGAATGGAATAGAATCAAACGGAATGGAATGGAATGGTGTGGAATAGAATGGAATCAAGCCGAATGCAATGGAATGGAATGGAATGGAATGGAATGGAATGGAATGGAATGGAATGGAATGGAGTGGAATGGATTGGAATCAACACGAATGGAAAGAATGGATTGTAACGGAATGGAATGGAATGGAAAGGAATGGAATGGAATCAACGTGAATGGAATGGAATGGAATGGAATCAACCCGAATGGAATGGAATGGAATGGATTGGAATGGAATGGAATGGAATGGAATCAACTCTAATGGAATGGAATGGAATGGAATGGAATGGAATGGAATCAACACAAATGGACTGGAATGGAATGGAAAGGAATAGAATCAACCAGAATGGAATGGAATGGAATGGAATGGAATGGCATGGAATCAACCCGAATGAAATGAAATGGAATGGATTGGAATGGAATGGAATGGAAAGGAATGGAATGGAATCAACCCGAGTGGAATGGAATGGAATGGAATGGAATGGATTGGAATGGAATGGAATGGAATGGAATCAACCCCAATGGAATGGAATGGAATGGAATGGAATGGAATGGAATCAACCCAAAAGGAATGGAATGGAATGAAATGGAATGGAATGGAATGGAATCAACCCGAACGGAATGGAATGGAGTGGAATGGATTGGAATGGAATCAACCTGAATGGAATGGAATGGAATGGAATGGAATGGAATGGAATGGAATGGAGGGGAATTGAATCAACCCGAATGGAGTGAAATGGAATGGAATGGAATCAACACGAATGGAATGGAATGGATTGGAATGGAATGGGATGGAATGGAAAGGAATGGAATGGAATCAACCTGAATGGAATGGAATGGAATGGAATCAACCCGAATGGAATGGAATGGATTGGAATGGAATGGAATGGAAGGGAATCAACCCTAATGGAATGGAAAGGAATGGAATGGAATGGAATGGAATGGAATGGAGTCAACCCGAATGGAATGGAATGGAATGGAATGGAATGGAATGGAATGGAAACAACACAAATGGACTGGAATGGAATGGAATGGAATAGAATCAACACGAATGGAATGGAATGGAATGGAATGGAATGACATGGAATCAACCCGAATGAAATGGAATGGAATGGATTGGAATGGAATGGAATGGAAAGGAATGGAATGGAATCAACGCGAGTGGAATGGATAGGAATGGAATGGAATGGAATGGATTGGAATGGAATGGAATGGAATGGAATCAACCCCAATGGAATGGAATGGAATGGAATGGAATGGAGTGGAATCAACCCAAAAGGAATGGAATGGAATGGAATGGAATCAACCAGAATGGAATGGAATGGAATGGAATGGATTGGAAGGGAATCAACATGAATGGAATGGAATGGAATGGAATGGAGTGGAATTGAATCAACCCGAATGGAATAGAATGGAATGGAATGGAATCAACCTAAATGGCATGGAATGGAATGAAATGGAACGGAATGGAATTAACCGGAATGGAATGGAATGGAATGGAATGGAATGGAATCAACCCGAATGGAAAGGAATGGAATGGAATGGAATGGCATGGAATGGAATCAACCCGAATGGCATGGAATGGAATGGAATGGAATGGAATCAACACAAATGGAATGGAATGCAATCAACACGAATGGAATGGAATGGAATGGAATGGAATGGAATTTAATGGAATGGAATCAACTGGAAAGGAATGGAATGGAATAAACACGAACGGACTGGAATGGATTGGAATGGACTGCAATGGAATCAACCCGAAAGTAATGGAATGGAATGAAATGTAACGCAATGGAATCAACCGGAATGGAGTGGAATGGAATGACACGGAATGGAATGGAATAGAATCAAACAGAATGGAATGGAAAGGAATGGAATAGAATGGAATCAACCCGAACGCAATGGAAAGGAATGGAATGGAATTGAATGGAATCAACCTGAACGCAATGGAAAAAATGGAATGGAATGGAATGGAATGGAATGGAATGGAATGGAATCAACCCGAATGTAATGGAATGGAATGGATTGGAATCAACGCGAACGGAATGGAATGGAACGGAATGGAATGGAATTGAATCAACCGAAATGGAATGGAATGGAATGGAATGGAATGGAATGGAATGGAATAAACCCGAATTGAATGCAATGGAATAGAATGGAATGGATTGGAATGGAATCAATCAGAATGGAATGGAATGGAATGAAATGGAATGGAATGGAATTAACCGGAATGGAATGGAATGGAAAGGAATGGAATCAAACCAAATGGAATGGAATGGAATGGAATGGAATAGAATCAAACGGAATGGAATGGAATGGTGTGGAATAGAATGGAATCAAGCCGAATGCAATGGAATGGAATGGAATGGAATGGAATGGAATGGAATGGAATGGAGTGGAATGGATTGGAATCAACACGAATGGAAAGAATGGATTGGAATGGAATGGAATGGAATGGAAAGGAATGGAATGGAATCAACGTGAATGGAATGGAATGGAATGGAATGGAATCAACCCGAATGGAATGGAATGGAATGGACTGGAATGGAATGGAATGGAATGGAATCAACTCTAATGGAATGGAATGGAATGGAATGGAATGGAATGGAATCAACACAAATGGAATGGAATGGAATGGAAAGGAATAGAATCAACCCGAATGGAATGGAATGGAATGGAATGGAATGGAATGGCATGGAATCAACCCGAATGAAATGAAATGGAATGGATTGGAATGGAATGGAATGGAAAGGAATGGAATGGAATCAACCCGAGTGGAATGGAATGGAATGGAATGGAATGGATTGGAATTGAATGGAATGGATTGGAATCAACCCCAATGGAATGGAATGGAATGGAATGGAATGGAATGGAATGGAATGGAATCAACCCAAAAGGAATGGAATGGAATGAAATGGAATGGAATGGAATGGAATCAACCCGAACGGAATGGAATGGAGTGGAATGGATTGGAATGGAATCAACCTGAATGGAATGGAATGGAATGGAATGGAATGGAATGGAATGGAATGGAGAGGAATTGAATCAACCCGAATGGAGTGAAATGGAATGGAATGGAATCAACACGAATGGAATGGAATGGATTGGAATGGAATGGAATGGAATGGAAAGGAATGGAATGGAATCAACCTGAATGGAATGGAATGGAATGGAATAAACCCGAAAGGAATGGAATGGATTGGAATGGAATGGAATGGAAGGGAATCAACCCTAATGGAATGGAAAGGAATGGAATGGAATGGAATGGAATGGAATGGAGTCAACCCGAATGGAATGGAATGGAATGGAATGGAATGGAATGGAATGGAAACAACACAAATGGACTGGAATGGAATGGAATGGAATAGAATCAACCCGAATGGAATGGAATGGAATGGAATGGAATGGCATGGTATCAACCCGAATGAAATGGAATGGAATGGATTGGAATGGAATGGAATGGAAAGGAATGGAATGGAATCAACGCGAGTGGAATGGATAGGAATGGAATGGAATGGAATGGATTGGAATGGAATGGAATGGAATGGAATCAACCCCAATGGAATGGAATGGAATGGAATGGAATGGAATGGAGTGGAATCAACCCAAAAGGAATGGAATGGAATGGAATGGAATGGAATGGAATCAACCAGAATGGAATGGAATGGAATGGAATGGATTGGAAGGGAATCAACATGAATGGAATGGAATGGAATGGAATGGAGTGGAATTGAATCAACCCGAATGGAATAGAATGGAATGGAATGGAATCAACCTAAATGGCATGGAATGGAATGAAATGGAACGGAATGGAATTAACCGGAATGGAATGGAATGGAATGGAATGGAATGGAATCAACCCGAATGGAAAGGAATGGAATGGAATGGAATGGCATGGAACGGAATCAACCTGAATGGCATGGAATGGAATGGAATGGAATGGAATCAACACAAATGGAATGGAATGCAATCAACACGAATGGAATGGAATGGAATGGAATGGAATTTAATGGAATGGAATCAACTGGAAAGGAATGGAATGGAATAAACACGAATGGACTGGAATGGATTGGAATGGACTGCAAGGGAATCAACCCGAAAGGAATGGAATGGAATGAAATGGAACGCAATGGAATCAACCGGAATGGAGTGGAATGGAATGACACGGAATGGAATGGAATAGAATCAAACAGAATGGAATGGAAAGGAATGGAATAGAATGGAATCAACCCGAACGCAATGGAAAGGAATGGAATGGAATTGAATGGAATCAACCTGAACGCAATGGAAAAAATGGAATGGAATGGAATGGAATGGAATGGAATGGAATGGAATCAACCCGAATGTAATGGAATGGAATGGATTGGAATCAACGCGAACGGAATGGAATGGAACGGAATGGAATGGAATTGAATCAACCGAAATGGAATGGAATGGAATGGAATGGAATGGAATAAACCCGAATTGAATGCAATGGAATAGAATGGAATGGATTGGAATGGAATCAATCAGAATGGAATGGAATGGAATGAAATGGAATGGAATGGAATTAACCGGAATGGAATGGAAAGAAATGGAATGGAATGGAATGGAATGGAATCAATCCGAATGGAATGCTGTGGAATTGAATGTAATGGAATCAACCCGAATGGAATGGAATGGAATGAAATGGAATGGAATGGAATCAACCCGAATGGAATGGAATAGTATGGAACTGAATCAAACCAAATGGAATGGAATGGAATGGAATGGAATGGAATGGAATAAACACGAATGGAATGGAATGGAATATAATGGAATGGATTGGAATGGAATCAACCGGGATGGAAAGGAATGGAATGGAATGAAATGGAATGGGATGGAAAGGAATGAAATGGAATGGAATGGAATTAACTCGAATGGAATGGAATGGAATCGAATGGAATGGTATAGAATCAACCCGAATGGAATGGAAAGGAATGGAATGGAATGGAATGGAATCAAGGAGCATGCAATGGAATGGAATGGAATGGAATAGACTGCAATGGAATGGAATGGAAGGGAACGGAATGGAATCAACCCGAATGGAATGGAATGGAATGGAATGGAATGGAATCCACTGGAATGGAATGGAATGAAATGGACTTGATTGGAATGGAATGGAATGTAATGGAATCAACCCGAATGGAATGGAATGGAATGGAATGGAATGGAATGGAATCCACTGGAATGGAATGGAATGAAATGGAATTGATTGGAATGGAATGGAATGTAATGGAATCAACCGGAATGGAAAGGAATGGAAAGAAATGGAATCAACTGGAATGGAATGGAATGGAATGGAATGGACTGCAATGGAATCAACCCGAAAGGAATGGAATGGAATGAAATGGAACGCAATGGAATCAACCGGAATGGAGTGGAATGGAATGACACGGAATGGAATGGAATAGAATCAAACAGAATGGAATGGAATGGAATGGAATAGAATGGAATCAACCCGAACGCAATGGAAAGGAATGGAATGGAATTGAATGGAATCAACCTGAACGCAATGGAAAAAATGGAATGGAATGGAATGGAATGGAATGGAATGGAATCAACCCGAATGTAATGGAATGGAATGGATTGGAATCAACGCGAACGGAATGGAATGGAACGGAATGGAATGGAATTGAATCAACCGAAATGGAATGGAATAGAATGGAATGGAATGGAATGGAATAAACCCGAATTGAATGCAATGGAATAGAATGGAATGGATTGGAATGGAATCAATCAGAATGGAATGGAATGGAATGAAATGGAATGGAATGGAATTAACAGGAATGGAATGGAATGGAATGGAATGGAATGGAATGGAATGGAATCAATCCGAATGGAATGGAGTGGAATTGAATGTAATGGAATCAACCCGAATGGAATGGAATGGAATGAAATGGAATGGAATGGAATCAACCCGAATGGAATGGAATGGTATGGAACTGAATCAAACCAAATGGAATGGAATGGAATGGAATGGAATGGAATGGAATGGAATAAACACGAATGGAATGGAATGGAATATAATGGAATGGATTGGAATGGAATCAACCGGGATGGAAAGGAATGGAATGGAATGAAATGGAATGGGATGGAAAGGAATGAAATGGAATGGAATGGAATTAACTCGAATGGAATGGAATGGAATCGAATGGAATGGTATAGAATCAACCCGAATGGAATTGAAAGGAATGGAATGGAATGGAATGGAATCAAGGTGCATGCAATGGAATGGAATGGAATGGAATAGACTGCAATGGAATGGAATGGAAGGGAACGGAATGGAATCAACCCGAATGGAATGGAATGGAATGGAATGGAATCCACTGGAATGGAATGGAATGAAATGGACTTGATTGGAATGGAATGGAATGTAATGGAATCAACCCGAATGGAATGGAATGGAATGGAATGGAATGGAATCCACTGGAATGGAAGGGAATGAAATGGAATTGATTGGAATGGAATGGAATGTAATGGAATCAACCGGAATGGAATGGAATGGAATGGAATGGAATTGAGTCAACCCGAATGGAATGGAATGGAATGGAATGGAATCAACCCAAATGGCATGGAATGGAATGAAATGGAACGGAATGGAATTAACGGGAATGGAATGGAATGGAACGGAATGGAATGGAATCAACCCGAATGGAATGGAATGGAATGGAATGGAATGGAATCAACCCGAATGGAATGGAATGGAATGGAAAGAAATGGAATGGCATGGAATGGAATCAAGCCGAATGGCATGGAATGGAATGGAATGGAACGGAATGGAATGGAATGGAATGGAATCAACACGAATGGAAAGGAATGCAATCAACACGAATGGAATGGAATGGAATGGAATGGAATGGAGTCAACTGGAATGGAATGGAATGGAGTGGAATAAACACGAATGGATTGGAATGGAATGGAATGTACTGCAATGGAATCAACCCGAATGGAATGGAATGGAATGAAATGGAATGCAATGGAATCCACCGGAATGGAGTGGAATGGAATGGAATGGAATGGAATGGAATGGAATGGACTGGAATTGAATCAACCCGAATGGAGTGAAATGGAATGGAATGGAATCAACACGAATGGAATGGAATGGATTGGAATGGAATGGAATGGAATGGAAAGGAATGGAATGGAATCAAGCTGAATGGAATGGAATGGAATGGAATCAACCCGAATGGAATGGAATGGATTGGAATGGAATGGAATGGAATGGAATCAACCCTAATGGATTGGAAAGGAATGGAATGGAGTGGAATGGAATGGAATGGAGTCAACCCGAATGGAATGGAATGGAATGGAATGGAATGGAATGGAATGGAAACAACGCAAATGGACTGGAATGGAATGGAATGGAATGGAATAGAATCAACCCGAATGGAATGGAATGGAATGGAATGGAATGGCATGGAATCAACCCGAATGAAATGGAATGGAATGGATTGGAATGGAATGGAATGGAAAAGAATGGAATGGAATCAACGCGAGTGGAATAGATAGGAATGGAATGGAATGGAATGGATTGGAATGGAATGGAATGGAATGGAATCAACCCCAATGGAATGGAATGGAATGGAATGGAATGGAATGGAATGGAGTGGAATCAACCCAAAAGGAATGGAATGGAATGGAATGGAATGGAATGGAATCAACCAGAATGGAATGGAATGGAATGGAATGGATTGGAAGGGAATCAACATGAATGGAATGGAATGGAATGGAATGGAGTGGAATTGAATCAACCCGAATGGAATAGAATGGAATGGAATGGAATCAACCCAAATGGTATGGAATGGAATGAAATGGAACGGAATGGAATTAACCGGAATGGAATGGAATGGAATGGAATGGAATGGAATGGAATGGAATGGAATCAACCCGAATGGAAAGGAATGGAATGGAATGGAATGGAATGGAATGGAATCAACCCGAATGGCATGGAATGGAATGGAATGGAATGGAATGGAATGGAATCAACACAAATGGAATGGAAAGCAATCAACACGAATGGAATGGAATGGAATGGAATGGAATTTAATGGAATGGAATCAACTGGAATGGAATGGAATGGAATGGAATAAACACGAATGGACTGGAATGCATTGGAATGGACTGCAATGGAATCAACCCGAAAGGAATGGAATGGAATGAAATGGAACGCAATGGAATCAACCGGAATGGAGTGGAATGGAATGACACGGAATGGAATGGAATAGAATCAAACAGAATGGAATGGAATGGAATGGAATAGAATGGAATCAACCAGAACGCAATGGAAAGGAATGGAATGGAATTGAATGGAATCAACCTGAACGCAATGGAAAAAATGGAATGGAATGTAATGGAATGGAATGGAATGGAATCAACCCGAATGTAATGGAATGGAATGGATTGGAATCAACGCGAACGGAATGGAATAGAACGGAATGGAATGGAATTGAATCAACCGAAATGGAATGGAATGGAATGGAATGGAATGGAATAAACCCGAATTGAATGCAATGGAATAGAATGGAATGGATTGGAATGGAATCAATCAGAATGGAATGGAATGGAATGAAATGGAATGGAATGGAATTAACCGGAATGGAATGGAATGGAATGGAATGGAATGGAATGGAATGGAATGGAATCAATCCGAATGGAATGCAGTGGAATTGAATGTAATGGAATCAACCCGAATGGAATGGAATGGAATGAAATGGAATGGAATGGAATCAACCCGAATGGAATGGAATGGATTGGAATGGAATGGAATGGAAGGGAATCAACCCTAATGGAATGGAAAGGAATGGAATGGAATGGAATGGAATGGAATGGAGTCAACCCGAATGGAATGGAATGGAATGGAATGGAATGGAATGGAATGGAAACAACACAAATGGACTGGAATGGAATGGAATGGAATAGAATCAACACGAATGGAATGGAATGGAATGGAATGGAATGGCATGGAATCAACCCGAATGAAATGGAATGGAATGGATTGGAATGGAATGGAATGGAAAGGAATGGAATGGAATCAACGCGAGTGGAATGGATAGGAATGGAATGGAATGGAATGGATTCGAATGGAATGGAATGGAATGGAATCAACCCCAATGGAATGGAATGGAATGGAATGGAATGGAGTGGAATCAACCCAAAAGGAATGGAATGGAATGGAATGGAATCAACCAGAATGGAATGGACTGGAATGGAATGGAATGGAATGGAATCAACTCTAATGGAATGGAATGGAATGGAATGGAATGGAATGGAATCAACACAAATGGACTGGAATGGAATGGAAAGGAATAGAATCAACCCGAATGGAATGGAATGGAATGGAATGGAATGGAATGGCATGGAATCAACCCGAATGAAATGAAATGGAATGGATTGGAATGGAATGGAATGGAAAGGAATGGAATGGAATCAACCCGAGTGGAATGGAATGGAATGGAATGGAATGGATTGGAATTGAATGGAATGGAATGGAATCAACCCCAATGGAATGGAATGGAATGGAATGGAATGGAATGGAATGGAATGGAATCAACCCAAAAGGAATGGAATGGAATGAAATGGAATGGAATGGAATGGAATCAACCCGAACGGAATGGAATGGAGTGGAATGGATTGGAATGGAATCAACCTGAATGGAATGGAATGGAATGGAATGGAATGGAATGGAATGGAATGGAGAGGAATTGAATCAACCCGAATGGAGTGAAATGGAATGGAATGGAATCAACACGAATGGAATGGAATGGATTGGAATGGAATGGAATGGAATGGAAAGGAATGGAATGGAATCAACCTGAATGGAATGGAATGGAATGGAATAAACCCGAATGGAATGGAATGGATTGGAATGGAATGGAATGGAAGGGAATCAACCCTAATGGAATGGAAAGGAATGGAATGGAATGGAATGGAATGGAATGGAGTCAACCCGAATGGAATGGAATGGAATGGAATGGAATGGAATGGAATGGAATGGAATGGAAACAACACAAATGGACTGGAATGGAATGGAATGGAATAGAATCAACCCGAATGGAATGGAATGGAATGGAATGGAATGGCATGGTATCAACCCGAATGAAATGGAATGGAATGGATTGGAATGGAATGGAATGGAAAGGAATGGAATGGAATCAACGCGAGTGGAATGGATAGGAATGGAATGGAATGGAATGGATTGGAATGGAATGGAATGGAATGGAATCAACCCCAATGGAATGGAATGGAATGGAATGGAATGGAATGGAGTGGAATCAACCCAAAAGGAATGGAATGGAATGGAATGGAATGGAATGGAATCAACCAGAATGGAATGGAATGGAATGGAATGGATTGGAAGGGAATCAACATGAATGGAATGGAATGGAATGGAATGGAGTGGAATTGAATCAACCCGAATTGAATAGAATGGAATGGAATGGAATCAACCTAAATGGCATGGAATGGAATGAAATGGAACGGAATGGAATTAACCGGAATGGAATGGAATGGAATGGAATGGAATGGAATCAACCCGAATGGAAAGGAATGGAATGGAATGGAATGGCATGGAATGGAATCAACCTGAATGGCATGGAATGGAATGGAATGGAATGGAATCAACACAAATGGAATGGAATGCAATCAACACGAATGGAATGGAATGGAATGGAATGGAATTTAATGGAATGGAATCAACTGGAAAGGAATGGAATGGAATAAACACGAATGGACTGGAATGGATTGGAATGGACTGCAAGGGAATCAACCCGAAAGGAATGGAATGGAATGAAATGGAACGCAATGGAATCAACCGGAATGGAGTGGAATGGAATGACACGGAATGGAATGGAATAGAATCAAACAGAATGGAATGGAAAGGAATGGAATAGAATGGAATCAACCCGAACGCAATGGAAAGGAATGGAATGGAATTGAATGGAATCAACCTGAACGCAATGGAAAAAATGGAATGGAATGGAATGGAATGGAATGGAATGGAATGGAATCAACCCGAATGTAATGGAATGGAATGGATTGGAATCAACGCGAACGGAATGGAATGGAACGGAATGGAATGGAATTGAATCAACCGAAATGGAATGGAATGGAATGGAATGGAATGGAATAAACCCGAATTGAATGCAATGGAATAGAATGGAATGGATTGGAATGGAATCAATCAGAATGGAATGGAATGGAATGAAATGGAATGGAATGGAATTAACCGGAATGGAATGGAATGGAATGGAATGGAATGGAATGGAATGGAATCAATCCGAATGGAATGCTGTGGAATTGAATGTAATGGAATCAACCCGAATGGAATGGAATGGAATGAAATGGAATGGAATGGAATCAACCCGAATGGAATGGAATAGTATGGAACTGAATCAAACCAAATGGAATGGAATGGAATGGAATGGAATGGAATGGAATAAACACGAATGGAATGGAATGGAATATAATGGAATGGATTGGAATGGAATCAACCGGGATGGAAAGGAATGGAATGGAATGAAATGGAATGGGATGGAAAGGAATGAAATGGAATGGAATGGAATTAACTCGAATGGAATGGAATGGAATCGAATGGAATGGTATAGAATCAACCCGAATGGAATGGAAAGGAATGGAATGGAATGGAATGGAATCAAGGAGCATGCAATGGAATGGAATGGAATGGAATAGACTGCAATGGAATGGAATGGAAGGGAACGGAATGGAATCAACCCGAATGGAATGGAATGGAATGGAATGGAATGGAATCCACTGGAATGGAATGGAATGAAATGGACTTGATTGGAATGGAATGGAATGTAATGGAATCAACCCGAATGGAATGGAATGGAATGGAATGGAATGGAATCCACTGGAATGGAATGGAATGAAATGGAATTGATTGGAATGGAATGGAATGTAATGGAATCAACCGGAATGGAAAGGAATGGAAAGAAATGGAATCAACTGGAATGGAATGGAATGGAATGGAATGGACTGCAATGGAATCAACCCGAAAGGAATGGAATGGAATGAAATGGAACGCAATGGAATCAACCGGAATGGAGTGGAATGGAATGACACGGAATGGAATGGAATAGAATCAAACAGAATGGAATGGAATGGAATGGAATAGAATGGAATCAACCCGAACGCAATGGAAAGGAATGGAATGGAATTGAATGGAATCAACCTGAACGCAATGGAAAAAATGGAATGGAATGGAATGGAATGGAATGGAATGGAATCAACCCGAATGTAATGGAATGGAATGGATTGGAATCAACGCGAACGGAATGGAATGGAACGGAATGGAATGGAATTGAATCAACCGAAATGGAATGGAATAGAATGGAATGGAATGGAATGGAATAAACCCGAATTGAATGCAATGGAATAGAATGGAATGGATTGGAATGGAATCAATCAGAATGGAATGGAATGGAATGAAATGGAATGGAATGGAATTAACAGGAATGGAATGGAATGGAATGGAATGGAATGGAATGGAATGGAATCAATCCGAATGGAATGGAGTGGAATTGAATGTAATGGAATCAACCCGAATGGAATGGAATGGAATGAAATGGAATGGAATGGAATCAACCCGAATGGAATGGAATGGTATGGAACTGAATCAAACCAAATGGAATGGAATGGAATGGAATGGAATGGAATGGAATGGAATGGAATAAACACGAATGGAATGGAATGGAATATAATGGAATGGATTGGAATGGAATCAACCGGGATGGAAAGGAATGGAATGGAATGAAATGGAATGGGATGGAAAGGAATGAAATGGAATGGAATGGAATTAACTCGAATGGAATGGAATGGAATCGAATGGAATGGTATAGAATCAACCCGAATGGAATTGAAAGGAATGGAATGGAATGGAATGGAATCAAGGTGCATGCAATGGAATGGAATGGAATGGAATAGACTGCAATGGAATGGAATGGAAGGGAACGGAATGGAATCAACCCGAATGGAATGGAATGGAATGGAATGGAATCCACTGGAATGGAATGGAATGAAATGGACTTGATTGGAATGGAATGGAATGTAATGGAATCAACCCGAATGGAATGGAATGGAATGGAATGGAATGGAATCCACTGGAATGGAAGGGAATGAAATGGAATTGATTGGAATGGAATGGAATGTAATGGAATCAACCGGAATGGAATGGAATGGAATGGAATGGAATTGAGTCAACCCGAATGGAATGGAATGGAATGGAATGGAATCAACCCAAATGGCATGGAATGGAATGAAATGGAACGGAATGGAATTAACGGGAATGGAATGGAATGGAACGGAATGGAATGGAATCAACCCGAATGGAATGGAATGGAATGGAATGGAATGGAATCAACCCGAATGGAATGGAATGGAATGGAAAGAAATGGAATGGCATGGAATGGAATCAAGCCGAATGGCATGGAATGGAATGGAATGGAACGGAATGGAATGGAATGGAATGGAATCAACACGAATGGAAAGGAATGCAATCAACACGAATGGAATGGAATGGAATGGAATGGAATGGAATGGAGTCAACTGGAATGGAATGGAATGGAGTGGAATAAACACGAATGGATTGGAATGGAATGGAATGTACTGCAATGGAATCAACCCGAATGGAATGGAATGGAATGAAATGGAATGCAATGGAATCCACCAGAATGGAGTGGAATGGAATGGAATGGAATGGAATGGAATGGAATGGAATGGAATGGACTGGAATTGAATCAACCCGAATGGAGTGAAATGGAATGGAATGGAATCAACACGAATGGAATGGAATGGATTGGAATGGAATGGAATGGAATGGAAAGGAATGGAATGGAATCAAGCTGAATGGAATGGAATGGAATGGAATCAACCCGAATGGAATGGAATGGATTGGAATGGAATGGAATGGAATGGAATCAACCCTAATGGATTGGAAAGGAATGGAATGGAGTGGAATGGAATGGAATGGAGTCAACCCGAATGGAATGGAATGGAATGGAATGGAATGGAATGGAAACAACGCAAATGGACTGGAATGGAATGGAATGGAATGGAATAGAATCAACCCGAATGGAATGGAATGGAATGGAATGGAATGGCATGGAATCAACCCGAATGAAATGGAATGGAATGGATTGGAATGGAATGGAATGGAAAAGAATGGAATGGAATCAACGCGAGTGGAATAGATAGGAATGGAATGGAATGGAATGGATTGGAATGGAATGGAATGGAATGGAATCAACCCCAATGGAATGGAATGGAATGGAATGGAATGGAATGGAATGGAGTGGAATCAACCCAAAAGGAATGGAATGGAATGGAATGGAATGGAATGGAATCAACCAGAATGGAATGGAATGGAATGGAATGGATTGGAAGGGAATCAACATGAATGGAATGGAATGGAATGGAATGGAGTGGAATTGAATCAACCCGAATGGAATAGAATGGAATGGAATGGAATCAACCCAAATGGTATGGAATGGAATGAAATGGAACGGAATGGAATTAACCGGAATGGAATGGAATGGAATGGAATGGAATGGAATGGAATGGAATGGAATCAACCCGAATGGAAAGGAATGGAATGGAATGGAATGGAATGGAATGGAATCAACCCGAATGGCATGGAATGGAATGGAATGGAATGGAATGGAATGGAATCAACACAAATGGAATGGAAAGCAATCAACACGAATGGAATGGAATGGAATGGAATGGAATTTAATGGAATGGAATCAACTGGAATGGAATGGAATGGAATGGAATAAACACGAATGGACTGGAATGCATTGGAATGGACTGCAATGGAATCAACCCGAAAGGAATGGAATGGAATGAAATGGAACGCAATGGAATCAACCGGAATGGAGTGGAATGGAATGACACGGAATGGAATGGAATAGAATCAAACAGAATGGAATGGAATGGAATGGAATAGAATGGAATCAACCTGAACGCAATGGAAAAAATGGAATGGAATGTAATGGAATGGAATGGAATGGAATCAACCCGAATGTAATGGAATGGAATGGATTGGAATCAACGCGAACGGAATGGAATAGAACGGAATGGAATGGAATTGAATCAACCGAAATGGAATGGAATGGAATGGAATGGAATGGAATAAACCCGAATTGAATGCAATGGAATAGAATGGAATGGATTGGAATGGAATCAATCAGAATGGAATGGAATGGAATGAAATGGAATGGAATGGAATTAACCGGAATGGAATGGAATGGAATGGAATGGAATGGAATGGAATGGAATGGAATCAATCCGAATGGAATGCAGTGGAATTGAATGTAATGGAATCAACCCGAATGGAATGGAATGGAATGAAATGGAATGGAATGGAATCAACCCGAATGGAATGGAATGGATTGGAATGGAATGGAATGGAAGGGAATCAACCCTAATGGAATGGAAAGGAATGGAATGGAATGGAATGGAATGGAATGGAGTCAACCCGAATGGAATGGAATGGAATGGAATGGAATGGAATGGAAACAACACAAATGGACTGGAATGGAATGGAATGGAATAGAATCAACACGAATGGAATGGAATGGAATGGAATGGAATGGCATGGAATCAACCCGAATGAAATGGAATGGAATGGATTGGAATGGAATGGAATGGAAAGGAATGGAATGGAATCAACGCGAGTGGAATGGATAGGAATGGAATGGAATGGAATGGATTCGAATGGAATGGAATGGAATGGAATCAACCCCAATGGAATGGAATGGAATGGAATGGAATGGAGTGGAATCAACCCAAAAGGAATGGAATGGAATGGAATGGAATCAACCAGAATGGAATGGAATGGAATGGAATGGATTGGAAGGGAATCAACATGAATGGAATGGAATGGAATGGAATGGAGTGGAATTGAATCAACCCGAATGGAATAGAATGGAATGGAATGGAATCAACCTAAATGGCATGGAATGGAATGAAATGGAACGGAATGGAATTAACCGGAATGGAATGGAATGGAATGGAATGGAATGGAATCAACCCGAATGGAAAGGAATGGAATGGAATGGAATGGCATGGAATGGAATCAACCCGAATGGCATGGAATGGAATGGAATGGAATGGAATCAACACAAATGGAATGGAATGCAATCAACACGAATGGAATGGAATGGAATGGAATGGAATGGAATTTAATGGAATGGAATCAACTGGAAAGGAATGGAATGGAATAAACACGAACGGACTGGAATGGATTGGAATGGACTGCAATGGAATCAACCCGAAAGGAATGGAATGGAATGAAATGTAACGCAATGGAATCAACCGGAATGGAGTGGAATGGAATGACACGGAATGGAATGGAATAGAATCAAACAGAATGGAATGGAAAGGAATGGAATAGAATGGAATCAACCCGAACGCAATGGAAAGGAATGGAATGGAATTGAATGGATTCAACCTGAACGCAATGGAAAAAATGGAATGGAATGGAATGGAATGGAATGGAATGGAATGGAATCAACCCGAATGTAATGGAATGGAATGGATTGGAATCAACGCGAACGGAATGGAATGGAACGGAATGGAATGGAATTGAATCAACCGAAATGGAATGGAATGGAATGGAATGGAATGGAATGGAATGGAATAAACCCGAATTGAATGCAATGGAATAGAATGGAATGGATTGGAATGGAATCAATCAGAATGGAATGGAATGGAATGAAATGGAATGGAATGGAATTAACCGGAATGGAATGGAATGGAAAGGAATGGAATCAAACCAAATGGAATGGAATGGAATGGAATGGAATAGAATCAAACGGAATGGAATGGAATGGTGTGGAATAGAATGGAATCAAGCCGAATGCAATGGAATGGAATGGAATGGAATGGAATGGAATGGAATGGAATGGAGTGGAATGGATTGGAATCAACACGAATGGAAAGAATGGATTGGAATGGAATGGAATGGAATGGAAAGGAATGGAATGGAATCAACGTGAATGGAATGGAATGGAATGGAATGGAATCAACCCGAATGGAATGGAATGGAATGGACTGGAATGGAATGGAATGGAATGGAATCAACTCTAATGGAATGGAATGGAATGGAATGGAATGGAATGGAATCAACACAAATGGACTGGAATGGAATGGAAAGGAATAGAATCAACCCGAATGGAATGGAATGGAATGGAATGGAATGGAATGGCATGGAATCAACCCGAATGAAATGAAATGGAATGGATTGGAATGGAATGGAATGGAAAGGAATGGAATGGAATCAACCCGAGTGGAATGGAATGGAATGGAATGGAATGGATTGGAATGGAATGGAATGGAATGGAATCAACCCCAATGGAATGGAATGGAATGGAATGGAATGGAATGGAATGGAATGGAATGGAATGGAATGGAATCAACCCAAAAGGAATGGAATGGAATGAAATGGAATGGAATGGAATGGAATCAACCCGAACGGAATGGAATGGAGTGGAATGGATTGGAATGGAATCAACCTGAATGGAATGGAATGGAATGGAATGGAATGGAATGGAATGGAATGGAGAGGAATTGAATCAACCCGAATGGAGTGAAATGGAATGGAATGGAATCAACACGAATGGAATGGAATGGATTGGAATGGAATGGAATGGAATGGAAAGGAATGGAATGGAATCAACCTGAATGGAATGGAATGGAATGGAATAAACCCGAATGGAATGGAATGGATTGGAATGGAATGGAATGGAAGGGAATCAACCCTAATGGAATGGAAAGGAATGGAATGGAATGGAATGGAATGGAATGGAGTCAACCCGAATGGAATGGAATGGAATGGAATGGAATGGAATGGAATGGAAACAACACAAATGGACTGGAATGGAATGGAATGGAATAGAATCAACCCGAATGGAATGGAATGGAATGGAATGGAATGGCATGGTATCAACCCGAATGAAATGGAATGGAATGGATTGGAATGGAATGGAATGGAAAGGAATGGAATGGAATCAACGCGAGTGGAATGGATAGGAATGGAATGGAATGGAATGGATTGGAATGGAATGGAATGGAATGGAATCAACCCCAATGGAATGGAATGGAATGGAATGGAATGGAATGGAGTGGAATCAACCCAAAAGGAATGGAATGGAATGGAATGGAATGGAATGGAATCAACCAGAATGGAATGGAATGGAATGGAATGGATTGGAAGGGAATCAACATGAATGGAATGGAATGGAATGGAATGGAGTGGAATTGAATCAACCCGAATGGAATAGAATGGAATGGAATGGAATCAACCTAAATGGCATGGAATGGAATGAAATGGAACGGAATGGAATTAACCGGAATGGAATGGAATGGAATGGAATCAACCCGAATGGAAAGGAATGGAATGGAATGGAATGGCATGGAATGGAATCAACCTGAATGGCATGGAATGGAATGGAATGGAATGGAATCAACACAAATGGAATGGAATGCAATCAACACGAATGGAATGGAATGGAATGGAATGGAATTTAATGGAATGGAATCAACTGGAAAGGAATGGAATGGAATAAACACGAATGGACTTTAATGGATTGGAATGGACTGCAAGGGAATCAACCCGAAAGGAATGGAATGGAATGAAATGGAACGCAATGGAATCAACCGGAATGGAGTGGAATGGAATGACACGGAATGGAATGGAATAGAATCAAACAGAATGGAGTGGAAAGGAATGGAATAGAATGGAATCAACCCGAACGCAATGGAAAGGAATGGAATGGAATTGAATGGAATCAACCTGAACGCAATGGAAAAAATGGAATGGAATGGAATGGAATGGAATGGAATCAACCCGAATGTAATGGAATGGAATGGATTGGAATCAACGCGAACGGAATGGAATGGAACGGAATGGAATGGAATTGAATCAACCGAAATGGAATGGAATGGAATGGAATGGAATGGAATGGAATGGAATAAACCCGAATTGAATGCAATGGAATAGAATGGAATGGATTGGAATGGAATCAATCAGAATGGAATGGAATGGAATGAAATGGAATGGAATGGAATTAACCGGAATGGAATGGAATGGAATGGAATGGAATGGAATGGAATCAATCCGAATGGAATGCTGTGGAATTGAATGTAATGGAATCAACCCGAATGGAATGGAATGGAATGAAATGGAATGGAATGGAATCAACCCGAATGGAATGGAATAGTATGGAACTGAATCAAACCAAATGGAATGGAATGGAATGGAATGGAATGGAATGGAATAAACACGAATGGAATGGAATGGAATATAATGGAATGGATTGGAATGGAATCAACCGGGATGGAAAGGAATGGAATGGAATGAAATGGAATGGGATGGAAAGGAATGAAATGGAATGGAATGGAATTAACTCGAATGGAATGGAATGGAATCGAATGGAATGGTATAGAATCAACCCGAATGGAATGGAAAGGAATGGAATGGAACGGAATGGAATCAAGGAGCATGCAATGGAATGGAATGGAATGGAATAGACTGCAATGGAATGGAATGGAAGGGAACGGAATGGAATCAACCCGAATGGAATGGAATGGAATGGAATGGAATGGAATCCACTGGAATGGAATGGAATGAAATGGACTTGATTGGAATGGAATGGAATGTAATGGAATCAACCCGAATGGAATGGAATGGAATGGAATGGAATGGAATCCACTGGAATGGAATGGAATGAAATGGAATTGATTGGAATGGAATGGAATGTAATGGAATCAACCGGAATGGAAAGGAATGGAGTGAAATGGAATCAACTGGAATGGAATGGAATGGAATGGAATGGACTGCAATGGAATCAACCCGAAAGGAATGGAATGGAATGAAATGGAACGCAATGGAATCAACCGGAATGGAGTGGAATGGAATGACACGGAATGGAATGGAATAGAATCAAACAGAATGGAATGGAATGGAATGGAATAGAATGGAATCAACCCGAACGCAATGGAAAGGAATGGAATGGAATTGAATGGAATCAACCTGAACGCAATGGAAAAAATGGAATGGAATGGAATGGAATGGAATGGAATGGAATCAACCCGAATGTAATGGAATGGAATGGATTGGAATCAACCCGAACGGAATGGAATGGAACGGAATGGAATGGAATTGAATCAACCGAAATGGAATGGAATAGAATGGAATGGAATGGAATGGAATAAACCCGAATTGAATGCAATGGAATAGAATGGAATGGATTGGAATGGAATCAATCAGAATGGAATGGAATGGAATGAAATGGAATGGAATGGAATTAACAGGAATGGAATGGAATGGAATGGAATGGAATGGAATGGAATGGAATCAATCCGAATGGAATGGAGTGGAATTGAATGTAATGGAATCAACCCGAATGGAATGGAATGGAATGAAATGGAATGGAATGGAATCAACCCGAATGGAATGGAATGGTATGGAACTGAATCAAACCAAATGGAATGGAATGGAATGGAATGGAATGGAATAAACACGAATGGAATGGAATGGAATATAATGGAATGGATTGGAATGGAATCAACCGGGATGGAAAGGAATGGAATGGAATGAAATGGAATGGGATGGAAAGGAATGAAATGGAATGGAATGGAATTAACTCGAATGGAATGGAATGGAATCGAATGGAATGGCATAGAATCAACCCGAATGGAATTGAAAGGAATGGAATGGAATGGAATGGAATCAAGGTGCATGCAATGGAATGGAATGGAATGGAATAGACTGCAATGGAATGGAATGGAAGGGAACGGAATGGAATCAACCCGAATGGAATGGAATGGAATGGAATGGAATCCACTGGAATGGAATGGAATGAAATGGACTTGATTGGAATGGAATGGAATGTAATGGAATCAACCCGAATGGAATGGAATGGAATGGAATGGAATGGAATCCACTGGAATGGAAGGGAATGAAATGGAATTGATTGGAATGGAATGGAATGTAATGGAATCAACCGGAATGGAATGGAATGGAATGGAATGGAATTGAGTCAACCCGAATGGAATGGAATGGAATGGAATGGAATCAACCCAAATGGCATGGAATGGAATGAAATGGAACGGAATGGAATTAACCGGAATGGAATGGAATGGAACGGAATGGAATGGAATCAACCCGAATGGAATGGAATGGAATGGAATGGAATGGAATGGAATGGAATCAACCCGAATGGAATGGAATGGAATGGAAAGAAATGGAATGGCATGGAATGGAATCAAGCCGAATGGCATGGAATGGAATGGAATGGAACGGAATGGAATGGAATGGAATGGAATCAACACGAATGGAAAGGAATGCAATCAACACGAATGGAATGGAATGGAATGGAATGGAATGGAGTCAACTGGAATGGAATGGAATGGAGTGGAATAAACACGAATGGATTGGAATGGAATGGAATGTACTGCAATGGAATCAACCCGAATGGAATGGAATGGAATGAAATGGAATGCAATGGAATCCACCGGAATGGAGTGGAATGGAATGGAATGGAATGGAATGGAATGGAATGGAATGGACTGGAATTGAATCAACCCGAATGGAGTGAAATGGAATGGAATGGAATCAACACGAATGGAACGGAATGAATTGGAATGGAATGGAATGGAATGGAAAGGAATGGAATGGAATCAAGCTGAATGGAATGGAATGGAATGGAATCAACCCGAATGGAATGGAATGGATTGGAATGGAATGGAATGGAATGGAATCAACCCTAATGGATTGGAAAGGAATGGAATGGAGTGGAATGGAATGGAATGGAGTCAACCCGAATGGAATGGAATGGAATGGAATGGAATGGAATGGAATGGAAACAACGCAAATGGACTGGAATGGAATGGAATGGAATAGAATCAACCCGAATGGAATGGAATGGAATGGAATGGAATGGCATGGAATCAACCCGAATGAAATGGAATGGAATGGATTGGAATGGAATGGAATGGAAAAGAATGGAATGGAATCAACGCGAGTGGAATAGATAGGAATGGAATGGAATGGAATGGATTGGAATGGAATGGAATGGAAAGGAATCAACCCCAATGGAATGGAATGGAATGGAATGGAATGGAGTGGAATCAACCCAAAAGGAATGGAATGGAATGGAATGGAATGGAATGGAATCAACCAGAATGGAATGGAATGGAATGGAATGGATTGGAAGGGAATCAACATGAATGGAATGGAATGGAATGGAATGGAGTGGAATTGAATCAACCCGAATGGAATAGAATGGAATGGAATGGAATCAACCCAAATGGTATGGAATGGAATGAAATGGAACGGAATGGAATTAACCGGAATGGAATGGAATGGAATGGAATGGAATGGAATGGAATGGAATCAACCCGAATGGAAAGGAATGGAATGGAATGGAATGGCATGGAATGGAATCAACCCGAATGGCATGGGATGGAATGGAATGGAATGGAATGGAATGGAATCAACACAAATGGACTGGAATGGAGTGGAAAGGAATAGAATCAACCCGAATGGAATGGAATGGAATGGAATGGAATGGAATGGAATGGCATGGAATCAACCCGAATGAAATGAAATGGAATGGATTGGAATGGAATGGAATGGAAAGGAATGGAATGGAATCAACCCGAATGGAATGGAATGGAATGAAATGGAAAGGAATGGAATGGAATGGAATGGAATGGAATGGAATCAACCTGAATGGAATGGAATGGAATGCAATCAACCCGAATGGAATGGAATGGATTGGAATGGAATGGAATGGAATGGAAAGGAATGGAATGGAATCAACCTGAGTGGATTGGAATGGAATGGAATCAACCCGAATGGAATGGAATGGATTGGAATGGAATGGAATGGAATGGAATCAACCCTAATAGAATGGAAAGGAATGGAATGGAATGGAATGGAATGGAACGGAGTCATCCCGAATGGAATGGAATGGAATGGAATGGAATGGAATGGAATGGAATGGAAACAACACAAATGGACTGGAATGGAATGGAATGGAATAGAATCAACCCGAATGGAATGGAATGGAATGGAATGGAATGGCATGGAATCAACCCGAATGAAATTTAATGGAATGGATTGGAATGGAATGGAATGGAAAGGAATGGAATGGAATCAACGCGAGTGGAATGGATAGGAATGGAATGGAATGGAATGGATTGGAATGGAATGGAATGGAATGGAATCAACCCCAATGGAATGGAATGGAATGGAATGGAATGGAATGGAGTGGAATCAACCCAAAAGGAATGGAATGGAATGGAATGGAATGGAATGGAATCAACCAGAATGGAATGAAATGGAATGGAATGGATTGGAAGGGAATCAACATGAATGGAATGGAATGGAATGGAATGGAGTGGAATTGAATCAACCCGAATGGAATAGAATGGAATGGAATGGAATCAACCCAAATGGCATGGAATGGAATGAAATGGAACGGAATGGAATTAACCGGAATGGAATGGAATGGAATGGAATGGAATGGAATGGAATGGAATGGAATCAACCCGAATGGAAAGGAATGGAATGGAATGGAATGGCATGGAATGGAATCAACCCGAATGGCATGGAATGGAATGGAATGGAATGGAATGGTATCAACACAAATGGAATGGAATGCAATCAACACGAATGGAATGGAATGGAATGGAATGGAATGGAATGGAATGGAATGGAATCAACTGGAATGGAATGGAATGGAATGGAATAAACACGAATGCACTGGAATGGATTGGAATGGACTGCAATGGAATCAACCCGAAAGGAATGGAATGCAATGAAATGGAACGCAATGGAATCAACCGGAATGGAGTGGAATGGAATGACACGGAATGGAATGGAATAGAATCAAACAGAATGGAATGTAATGGAATGGAATAGAATGGAATCAACCCGAACGCAATGGAAAGGAATGGAATGGAATTGAATGGAATCAACCTGAACGCAATGGAAAAAATGGAATGGAATGGAATGGAATGGAATGGAATGGAATCAACCCGAATGTAATGGAATGGAATGGATTGGAATCAACCCGAACGGAATGGAATGGAACGGAATGGAATGGAATTGAATCAACCGAAATGGAATGGAATGGAATGGAATGGAATGGAATGGAATAAACCCGAATTGAATGCAATGGAATAGAATGGAATGGATTGGAATGGAATCAATCAGAATGGAATGGAATGGAATGAAATGGAATGGAATGGAATTAACCGGAATGGAATGGAATGGAATGGAATGGAATGGAATGGAATGGAATGGAATGGAATCAATCCGAATGGAATGGAGTGGAATTGAATGTAATGGAATCAACCCGAATGGAATGGAATGGAATGAAATGGAATGGAATGGAATCAACCCGAATGGAATGGAATGGTATGGAACTGAATCAACCCAAATGGAATGGAATGGAATGGAATGGAATGGAATAAACACGAATGGAATGGAATGGAATATAATGGAATGGATTGGAATGGAATCAACCGGGATGGAAAGGAATGGAATGGAATGAAATGGAATGGGATGGAAAGGAATGTAATGGAATGGAATGGAATTAACTCGAATGGAATGGAATGGAATCGAATGGAATGGTATAGAATCAACCCGAATGGAATGGAAAGGAATGGAATGGAAAGGAATGGAATCAAGGAGCATGCAATGGAATGGAATGGAATGGAATAGACTGCAATGGAATGGAATGGAAGGGAACGGAATGGAATCAACCCGAATGGAATGGAATGGAATGGAATGGAATGGAATCCACTGGAATGGAATGGAATGAAATGGACTTGATTGGAATGGAATGGAATGTAATGGAATCAACCTTAATGCAATGGAATGGAATGGAATGGAATGGAATCCACTGGAATGGAAGGGAATGAAATGGAATTGATTGGAATGGAATGGAATGGAATGGAATCAACTGGAATGGAAGGGAATGGAATGGAATGGACTGCAAGGTAATCAACCCGAATGGAATGGAATGGAATGAAATGGAACGGAATGGAATCAACCGGAATGGAGTTAAATGGAATGGAATGCAATGGAATGGAATAGAATCAAACAGAACAGAATGGAATGGAGTGGTATAGAATGGAATCAACCAGAATGCAATGGAATGTAATGGAATGGAATGGAACGGAATGGATTGGAATGGAACGGAATCAACCCGAATGGAATGGAATGGAATGGAATAGAATGGAATGGAATGGTATGGAATAGAATCAACCCGAATGGAATGGAATGGAATGGAATGGAATGGAATGGAATGGAATGGAATCAACCCGAATGCAATGGAATGGAATGGAATAGAATGGAATGCAACGGAATGGAATGGAATAGAATGGAATCAAATGAAATGCAATGTAATGGAATGGAATGGATTGGAATGGAATCAACTGGAATGTAATGTAATGTAATGGAATGGAATGGAATGGAATGACACGGAATCAACCCGAATAGAATGGAATGGAATGGAATGGAATGCAATCAACCCGAATGGAATGGAATGGAATGGAATGGAATGAAATCAACCCGAAAGGAAAGGAATGGAATGAAATGGAATGGAATGGAATGGAATGTCAGGTTATGGAATCAACCCGAGTGGTATGGAATGAAATGGAATGGAATGGAATGGAATGGAATGGAATGCCATCAACCCGAATGGAATGGAATGGAATGAAATGGAAAGGAATGGAATGGAATGGAATGGAATGGAATGGAAAGGAATCAACCCGAATGGAATGGAATGGAATGGAATGGAATGGAATGGAATGGAATGGAATCAACACAAATGGACTGGAATGGAATGGAATGGAATAGAATCAACCCGAATGGAATGGAATAGAATGGAATGGCATGGAATCAACCCGAATGAAATGGAATGGAATGGATTGGAATGGAATGGAATGGAAAGGAATGGAATTGAAACAACCCGAGGGGAATGGAATGGAATGGAATGGAATGGAATGGATTGGAATGGAATGGAATGGAATGGAATCAACGATAATGGAATGGAATGGAATGGAATGGAATGGAATCAATCCAAAAGGAATGGAATGGAATGAAATGGAATGGAATGGAATGGAATGGAATGGAATGGAATGGAATGGAATCAACCCGAATGGAATGGAATGGAATGGAATGGATTGGAATGGAAACAACCTGAATGGAATGGAATGGAATGGAATGGAATGGAGTGGAATTGAATCAACCCGAATGGAATGGAATGGAATGGAATGGAATGGAATCAACCCAAATGGCATGGAATGGAATGAAATGGAACGGAATGGAATTAACCGGAATGGAATGGAATGGAATGGAACGGAATGGAATGGAATCAACCCGAATGGAATGGAATAGAATGGAATGGAATGGAATGGAATGGAATGGAATCAACCCGAATGGAATGGAATGGAATGGAAAGAAATGGAATGGCATGGAATGGAATCAAGCCGAATGGCATGGAATGGAATGGAATGGAATGGAATGGAGTGGAATGGAATGGAATCAACACGAATGGAAAGGAATGCAATCAACACGAATGGAATGGAATGGAATGGAATGGAATGGAGTCAACTGGAATGGAATGGAATGGAGTGGAATAAACACGAATGGATTGGAATGGAATGGAATTTTCTGCAATGGAATCAACCCGAATGGAATGGAATGGAATGAAATGGAATGCAATGGAATCCACCGGAATGGAGTGGAATGGAATGACACGGAATGGAATGGAATAGAATCAAATCGACTGAAATGGAATGGAATGGAATAGAATGGAATCAACCCGAACGCAATGGAAAGGAATGGAATGGAATTGAATGGAATCAACCCGAACGCTATGGAAAAAATGGAATGGAATGGAATGCAATGGAATGCAATGGAATGGATTGGAATTGAATTGAATGCAATCAACCCGAAAGAATGGAATGGAATGGAATGGATTGGAATCAACCCGAATGGAATGGAATGGAATGGAATGGAATGGAATCAACCCGAATGCAATGGAATGGAATGGAATGGAAAGGAATGGAATCAAACCAAATGGAATGGAATGGAATGGAATGGAATAGAATCAAACGGAATGGAATGGAATGGAGTGGAATAGAATGGAATCAACCCGAATGAAATGGAATGGAATGGAATGGAATGGAATGGAATGGAGTGGAATGGAATGGAATCAACACGAATGGAAAGAATGGATTGGAATGGAATGGAATGGAATGGAAAGGAATGGAATGGAATCAACCTGAATGGAATGGAATGGAAGGGAATCAACACGAATGGAATGGAATGGAATGGAATGGAATGGAATCAACTCTAATGGAATGGAATGGAATGGAATGGAATGCAATCAACACAAATGGACTGGAATGGAATGGAAAGGAATAGAATCAACACGAAGGGAATGGAATGGAATGGAATGGCATGGAATCAACCCGAATTAAATGAAATGGAATGGATTGGAATGGAATGGAATGGAAAGGAATGGAATGGAATCAACCCGAGTGGAATGGAATGGAATGGAATGGAATGGAATGGAATGGATTGGAATGGAATGGAATGGAATGGAATCAACCCCAATGGAATGGAATGGAATGGAATGGAATGGAATGGAATGGAATCAACCCAAAAGGAATGGAATGGAATGAAATGGAATGGAATGGAATGGAATCATCCCGAATGGAATGGAATGGAGTGGAATGGATTGGAATGGAATCAACCTGAAAGAATGGAATGGAATGGAATGGAATGGAATGGAGGGGAATTGAATCAACCCGAATGGAGTGAAATGGAATGGAATGGAATCAACACGAATGGAATGGAATGGATTGGAATGGAATGGAATTGAATGGAAAGGAATGGAATGGAATCAACCTGAATGGAATGGAATGGAATGGAATCAACCCGAATGGAATGGAATGGAATGGATTGGAATGGAATGGAATGGAATGGAATCAACCCTAATGGAATGGAATGGAATGGAATGGAATGGAATGGAATGGAATGGAATGGAATGGAAACAACACAAATGGATTGGAATGGAATGGAATGGAATAGAATCAACCCGAATGGAATGGAATGGAATGGAAAGGAATGGCATGGAATCAACCCGAATGAAATGGAATGGAATGGATTGGAATGGAATGGAATGGAAAGGAATGGAATCAACCCGAATGGAATGGAATGGAAGGGAAAGGAATGGAATGGAATCAACCTGAATGAAATGGAACGGATTGGAATGGAATCAACCTGAATGTAATGGAATGGAATGGAGTGGAATAGGATGGAATCAACGCGAATGGAATGGAACGGAATGGAATGGATTGGAATGGAAAGGAATGGAATGGAATCAACCCGAATTGAATGGAATGGAATGGAATGGAAAGGAATGGAATCAAACCAAATGGAATGGAATGGAATGGAATGGAATAGAATCAAACGGAATGGAATGGAATGGTGTGGAATAGAATGGAATCAAGCCGAATGCAATGGAATGGAATGGAATGGAATGGAATGGAATGGAATGGAGTGGAATGGATTGGAATCAACACGAATGGAAAGAATGGATTGTAACGGAATGGAATGGAATGGAAAGGAATGGAATGGAATCAACGTGAATGGAATGGAATGGAATGGAATCAACCCGAATGGAATGGAATGGAATGGATTGGAATGGAATGGAATGGAATGGAATCAACTCTAATGGAATGGAATGGAATGGAATGGAATGGAATGGAATCAACACAAATGGACTGGAATGGAATGGAAAGGAATAGAATCAACCAGAATGGAATGGAATGGAATGGAATGGAATGGAATGGAATGGCATGGAATCAACCCGAATGAAATGAAATGGAATGGATTGGAATGGAATGGAATGGAAAGGAATGGAATGGAATCAACCCGAGTGGAATGGAATGGAATGGAATGGAATGGATTGGAATGGAATGGAATGGAATGGAATCAACCCCAATGGAATGGAATGGAATGGAATGGAATGGAATGGAATGGAATGGAATCAACCCAAAAGGAATGGAATGGAATGAAATGGAATGGAATGGAATGGAATCAAACCGAACGGAATGGAATGGAGTGGAATGGATTGGAATGGAATCAACCTGAATGGAATGGAATGGAATGGAATGGAATGGAATGGAATGGAATGGAATGGAGGGGAATTGAATCAACCCGAATGGAGTGAAATGGAATGGAATGGAATCAACACGAATGGAATGGAATGGATTGGAATGGAATGGAATGGAATGGAAAGGAATGGAATGGAATCAACCTGAATGGAATGGAATGGAATGGAATCAACCCGAATGGAATGGAATGGATTGGAATGGAATGGAATGGAAGGGAATCAACCCTAATGGAATGGAAAGGAATGGAATGGAATGGAATGGAATGGAATGGAGTCATCCCGAATGGAATGGAATGGAATGGAATGGAATGGAATGGAAACAACACAAATGGACTGGAATGGAATGGAATGGAATAGAATCAACCCGAATGGAATGGAATGGAATGGAATGGCATGGAATCAACCCGAATGAAATGGAATGGAATGGATTGGAATGGAATGGAATGGAAAGGAATGGAATGGAATCAACGCGAGTGGAATGGATAGGAATGGAATGGAATGGAATGGATTGGAATGGAATGGAATGGAATGGAATCAACCCCAATGGAATGGAATGGAATGGAATGGAATGGAATGGAGTGGAATCAACCCAAAAGGAATGGAATGGAATGGAATGGAATCAACCAGAATGGAATGGAATGGAATGGAATGGATTGGAAGGGAATCAACATGAATGGAATGGAATGGAATGGAATGGAGTGGAATTGAATCAACCCGAATGGAATAGAATGGAATGGAATGGAATCAACCTAAATGGCATGGAATGGAATGAAATGGAACGGAATGGAATTAACCGGAATGGAATGGAATGGAATGGAATGGAATGGAATCAACCCGAATGGAAAGGAATGGAATGGAATGGAATGGCATGGAATGGAATCAACCCGAATGGCATGGAATGGAATGGAATGGAATGGAATCAACACAAATGGAATGGAATGCAATCAACACGAATGGAATGGAATGGAATGGAATGGAATTTAATGGAATGGAATCAACTGGAAAGGAATGGAATGGAATAAACACGAACGGACTGGAATGGATTGGAATGGACTGCAATGGAATCAACCCGAAAGGAATGGAATGGAATGAAATGTAACGCAATGGAATCAACCGGAATGGAGTGGAATGGAATGACACGGAATGGAATGGAATAGAATCAAACAGAATGGAATGGAAAGGAATGGAATAGAATGGAATCAACCCGAACGCAATGGAAAGGAATGGAATGGAATTGAATGGAATCAACCTGAACGCAATGGAAAAAATGGAATGGAATGGAATGGAATGGAATGGAATGGAATGGAATCAACCCGAATGTAATGGAATGGAATGGATTGGAATCAACGCGAACGGAATGGAATGGAACGGAATGGAATGTAATTGAATCAACCGAAATGGAATGGAATGGAATGGAATGGAATGGAATGGAATGGAATAAACCCGAATTGAATGCAATGGAATAGAATGGAATGGATTGGAATGGAATCAATCAGAATGGAATGGAATGGAATGAAATGGAATGGAATGGAATTAACCGGAATGGAATGGAATGGAAAGGAATGGAATCAAACCAAATGGAATGGAATGGAATGGAATGGAATAGAATCAAACGGAATGGAATGGAATGGTGTGGAATAGAATGGAATCAAGCCGAATGCAATGGAATGGAATGGAATGGAATGGAATGGAATGGAATGGAATGGAATGGAGTGGAATGGATTGGAATCAACACGAATGGAAAGAATGGATTGGAATGGAATGGAATGGAATGGAAAGGAATGGAATGGAATCAACGTGAATGGAATGGAATGGAATGGAATCAACCCGAATGGAATGGAATGGAATGGATTGGAATGGAATGGAATGGAATGGAATCAACTCTAATGGAATGGAATGGAATGGAATGGAATGGAATGGAATCAACACAAATGGACTGGAATGGAATGGAAAGGAATAGAATCAACCCGAATGGAATGGAATGGAATGGAATGGAATGGAATGGAATGGCATGGAATCAACCCGAATGAAATGAAATGGAATGGATTGGAATGGAATGGAATGGAAAGGAATGGAATGGAATCAACCCGAGTGGAATGGAATGGAATGGAATGGAATGGATTGGAATGGAATGGAATGGAATGGAATCAACCCCAATGGAATGGAATGGAATGGAATGGAATGGAATGGAATGGAATGGAATGGAATGGAATCAACCCAAAAGGAATGGAATGGAATGAAATGGAATGGAATGGAATGGAATGGAATCAACCCGAACGGAATGGAATGGAGTGGAATGGATTGGAATGGAATCAACCTGAATGGAATGGAATGGAATGGAATGGAATGGAATGGAATGGAATGGAGAGGAATTGAATCAACCCGAATGGAGTGAAATGGAATGGAATGGAATCAACACGAATGGAATGGAATGGATTGGAATGGAATGGAATGGAATGGAAAGGAATGGAATGGAATCAACCTGAATGGAATGGAGTGGAGTGGAATAAACCCGAATGGAATGGAATGGATTGGAATGGAATGGAATGGAAGGGAATCAACCCTAATGGAATGGAAAGGAATGGAATGGAATGGAATGGAATGGAATGGAGTCAACCCGAATGGAATGGAATGGAATGGAATGGAATGGAATGGAATGGAAACAACACAAATGGACTGGAATGGAATGGAATGGAATAGAATCAACCCGAATGGAATGGAATGGAATGGAATGGAATGGAATGGCATGGTATCAACCCGAATGAAATGGAATGGAATGGATTGGAATGGAATGGAATGGAAAGGAATGGAATGGAATCAACGCGAGTGGAATGGATAGGAATGGAATGGAATGGAATGGATTGGAATGGAATGGAATGGAATGGAATCAACCCCAATGGAATGGAATGGAATGGAATGGAATGGAATGGAGTGGAATCAACCCAAAAGGAATGGAATGGAATGGAATGGAATGGAATGGAATCAACCAGAATGGAATGGAATGGAATGGAATGGATTGGAAGGGAATCAACATGAATGGAATGGAATGGAATGGAATGGAGTGGAATTGAATCAACCCGAATGGAATAGAATGGAATGGAATGGAATCAACCTAAATGGCATGGAATGGAATGAAATGGAACGGAATGGAATTAACCGGAATGGAATGGAATGGAATGGAATGGAATGGAATCAACCCGAATGGAAAGGAATGGAATGGAATGGAATGGCATGGAATGGAATCAACCTGAATGGCATGGAATGGAATGGAATGGAATGGAATCAACACAAATGGAATGGAATGCAATCAACACGAATGGAATGGAATGGAATGGAATGGAATTTAATGGAATGGAATCAACTGGAAAGGAATGGAATGGAATAAACACGAATGGACTTTAATGGATTGGAATGGACTGCAAGGGAATCAACCCGAAAGGAATGGAATGGAATGAAATGGAAAGCCATGGAATCAACCGGAATGGAGTGGAATGGAATGACACGGAATGGAATGGAATAGAATCAAACAGAATGGAATGGAAAGGAATGGAATAGAATGGAATCAACCCGAACGCAATGGAAAGGAATGGAATGGAATTGAATGGAATCAACCTGAACGCAATGGAAAAAATGGAATGGAATGGAATGGAATGGAATGGAATGGAATCAACCCGAATGTAATGGAATGGAATGGATTGGAATCAACGCGAACGGAATGGAATGGAACGGAATGGAATGGAATTGAATCAACCGAAATGGAATGGAATGGAATGGAATGGAATGGAATGGAATGGAATAAACCCGAATTGAATGCAATGGAATAGAATGGAATGGATTGGAATGGAATCAATCAGAATGGAATGGAATGGAATGAAATGGAATGGAATGGAATTAACCGGAATGGAATGGAATGGAATGGAATGGAATGGAATGGAATGGAATCAATCCGAATGGAATGCTGTGGAATTGGATGTAATGGAATCAACCCGAATGGAATGGAATGGAATGAAATGGAATGGAATGGAATCAACCCGAATGGAATGGAATAGTATGGAACTGAATCAAACCAAATGGAATGGAATGGAATGGAATGGAATGGAATGGAATAAACACGAATGGAATGGAATGGAATATAATGGAATGGATTGGAATGGAATCAACCGGGATGGAAAGGAATGGAATGGAATGAAATGGAATGGGATGGAAAGGAATGAAATGGAATGGAATGGAATTAACTCGAATGGAATGGAATGGAATCGAATGGAATGGTATAGAATCAACCCGAATGGAATGGAAAGGAATGGAATGGAATGGAATGGAATCAAGGAGCATGCAATGGAATGGAATGGAATGGAATAGACTGCAATGGAATGGAATGGAAGGGAACGGAATGGAATCAACCCGAATGGAATGGAATGGAATGGAATGGAATGGAATCCACTGGAATGGAATGGAATGAAATGGACTTGATTGGAATGGAATGGAATGTAATGGAATCAACCCGAATGGAATGGAATGGAATGGAATCCACTGGAATGGAATGGAATGAAATGGAATTAATTGGAATGGAATGGAATGTAATGGAATCAACCGGAATGGAAAGGAATGGAAAGAAATGGAATCAACTGGAATGGAATGGAATGGAATGGAATGGACTGCAATGGAATCAACCCGAAAGGAATGGAATGGAATGAAATGGAACGCAATGGAATCAACCGGAATGGAGTGGAATGGAATGACACGGAATGGAATGGAATAGAATCAAACAGAATGGAATGGAATGGAATGGAATAGAATGGAATCAACCCGAACGCAATGGAAAGGAATGGAATGGAATTGAATGGAATCAACCTGAACGCAATGGAAAAAATGGAATGGAATGGAATGGAATGGAATGGAATGGAATCAACCCGAATGTAGTGGAATGGAATGGATTGGAATCAACCCGAACGGAATGGAATGGAACGGAATGGAATGGAATTGAATCAACCGAAATGGAATGGAATAGAATGGAATGGAATGGAATGGAATAAACCCGAATTGAATGCAATGGAATAGAATGGAATGGATTGGAATGGAATCAATCAGAATGGAATGGAATGGAATGAAATGGAATGGAATGGAATTAACAGGAATGGAATGGAATGGAATGGAATGGAATGGAATGGAATGGAATCAATCCGAATGGAATGGAGTGGAATTGAATGTAATGGAATCAACCCGAATGGAATGGAATGGAATGAAATGGAATGGAATGGAATCAACCCGAATGGAATGGAATGGTATGGAACTGAATCAAACCAAATGGAATGGAATGGAATGGAATGGAATGGAATGGAATGGAATAAACACGAATGGAATGGAATGGAATATAATGGAATGGATTGGAATGGAATCAACCGGGATGGAAAGGAATGGAATGGAATGAAATGGAATGGGATGGAAAGGAATGAAATGGAATGGAATGGAATTAACTCGAATGGAATGGAATGGAATCGAATGGAATGGTATAGAATCAACCCGAATGGAATTGAAAGGAATGGAATGGAATGGAATGGAATCAAGGTGCATGCAATGGAATGGAATGGAATGGAATAGACTGCAATGGAATGGAATGGAAGGGAACGGAATGGAATCAACCCGAATGGAATGGAATGGAATGGAATGGAATCCACTGGAATGGAATGGAATGAAATGGACTTGATTGGAATGGAATGGAATGTAATGGAATCAACCCGAATGGAATGGAATGGAATGGAATGGAATGGAATGGAATCCACTGGAATGGAAGGGAATGAAATGGAATTGATTGGAATGGAATGGAATGTAATGGAATCAACCGGAATGGAATGGAATGGAATGGAATGGAATTGAGTCAACCCGAATGGAATGGAATAGAATGGAATGGAATCAACCCAAATGGCATGGAATGGAATGAAATGGAACGGAATGGAATTAACCGGAATGGAATGGAATGGAACGGAATGGAATGGAATCAACCCGAATGGAATGGAATGGAATGGAATGGAATGGAATGGAATGGAATGGAATCAACCCGAATGGAATGGAATGGAATGGAAAGAAATGGAATGGCATGGAATGGAATCAAGCCGAATGGCATGGAATGGAATGGAATGGAACGGAATGGAATGGAATGGAATGGAATCAACACGAATGGAAAGGAATGCAATCAACACGAATGGAATGGAATGGAATGGAATGGAATGGAGTCAACTGGAATGGAATGGAATGGAGTGGAATAAACACGAAGGGATTGGAATGGAATGGAATGTACTGCAATGGAATCAACCCGAATGGAATGGAATGGAATGAAATGGAATGCAATGGAATCCACCGGAATGGAGTGGAATGGAATGGAATGGAATGGAATGGAATGGAATGGACTGGAATTGAATCAACCCGAATGGAGTGAAATGGAATGGAATGGAATCAACACGAATGGAATGGAATGGATTGGAATGGAATGGAATGGAATGGAAAGGAATGGAATGGAATCAAGCTGAAGGGAATGGAATGGAATGGAATCAACCCGAATGGAATGGAATGGATTGGAATGGAATGGAATGGAATGGAATCAACCCTAATGGATTGGAAAGGAATGGAATGGAGTGGAATGGAATGGAATGGAGTCAACCCGAATGGAATGGAATGGAAGGGAATGGAATGGAATGGAATGGAAACAACGCAAATGGACTGGAATGGAATGGAATGGAATAGAATCAACCCGAATGGAATGGAATGGAATGGAATGGAATGGCATGGAATCAACCCGAATGAAATGGAATGGTATGGATTGGAATGGAATGGAATGGAAAAGAATGGAATGGAATCAACGCGAGTGGAATAGATAGGAATGGAATGGAATGGAATGGATTGGAATGGAATGGAATGGAATGGAATCAACCCCAATGGAATGGAATGGAATGGAATGGAATGGAATGGAGTGGAATCAACCCAAAAGGAATGGAATGGAATGGAATGGAATGGAATGGAATCAACCAGAATGGAATGGAATGGAATGGAATGGATTGGAAGGGAATCAACATGAATGGAATGGAATGGAATGGAATGGAGTGGAATTGAATCAACCCGAATGGAATAGAATGGAATGGAATGGAATCAACCCAAATGGTATGGAATGGAATGAAATGGAACGGAATGGAATTAACCGGAATGGAATGGAATGGAATGGAATGGAATGGAATGGAATGGAATGAAATCAACCCGAATGGAAAGGAATGGAATGGAATGGAATGGCATGGAATGGAATCAACCCGAATGGCATGGGATGGAATGGAATGGAATGGAATGGAATGGAATCAACACAAATGGAATGGAATGCAATCAACACGAATGGAATGGAATGGAATGGAATGGAATTTAATGGAATGGAATCAACTGGAATGGAATGGAATGGAATGGAATAAACACGAATGGACTGGAATGGATTGGAATGGACTGCAATGGAATCAACCCGAAAGGAATGGAATGGAATGAAATGGAACGCAATGGAATCAACCGGAATGGAGTGGAATGGAATGACACGGAATGGAATGGAATAGAATCAAACAGAATGGAATGGAATGGAATGGAATAGAATGGAATCAACCCGAACGCAATGGAAAGGAATGGAATGGAATTGAATGGAATCAACCTGAACGCAATGGAAAAAATGGAATGGAATGGAATGGAATGGAATAGAATGGAATGGAATCAACCCGAATGTAATGGAATGGAATGGGTTGGAATCAACGCGAACGGAATGGAATGGAACGGAATGGAATGGAATTGAATCAACCGAAATGGAATGGAATGGAATGGAATGGAATGGAATGGAATAAACCCGAATTGAATGCAATGGATTAGAATGGAATGGATTGGAATGGAATCAATCAGAATGGAATGGAATGGAATGAAATGGAATGGAATGGAATTAACCGGAATGGAATGGAATGGAATGGAATGGAATGGAATGGAATGGAATTGAATGGAATGGAATGGAATCAATCCGAATGGAATGCAGTGGAATTGAATGTAATGGAATCAACCCGAATGGAATGGAATGGAATGAAATGGAATGGAATGGAATCAACCCGAATGGAATGGAATAGTATGGAACTGAATCAAACCAAATGGAATGGAATGGAATTAAATGGAATGGAATGGAATAAACACGAATGGAATGGAATGCAATATAATGGAATGGATTGGAATGGAATCAACCGGGATGGAAAGAAATGGAATGGAATGAAATGGAATGGGAAGGAAAGGAATGAAATGGAATGGAATGGAATTAACTCGAATGGAATGGAATGGAATCGAATGGAATGGTATAGAATCAACCCGAATGGAATGGAAAGGAATGGAATGGAATGGAATGGAATCAAGGAGCATGCAATGGAATGGAATGGAATGGAATAGACTGCAATGGAATGGAATGGAAGGGAACGGAATGGAATCAACCCGAATGGAATGGAATGGAATGGAATGGAATGGAATCCACTGGAATGGAATGGAATGAAATGGACTTGATTGGAATGGAATGGAATGTAATGGAATCAACCCGAATGGAATGGAATGGAATGGAATGGAATCAACTGGAATGGAATGGAATGGAATGGAATGGACTGCAATGGAATCAACCCGAATGGAATGGAATGGAATGGAATGGAATCAACACGAATGGAATGGAATGGAATGGAATGGAATGGAATGGAATGGAATGGAATGGAATGGAATCACCGCGAATGGAATGGAATGGAATGGAATGGAATGGAATGGAAACAACACAAACGGACTGGAATGGAATGGATGGAATAGAATCAACCCGAATGGAATGGAATGGAATGGAATGGAATGGAATGGAATGGAATGGAATGGCATGGAATCAACCCGAATGAAATGGAATGGAATGGATTGGAATGGAATGGAATGGAAAGGAATGGAATGGAATCAACCCGAGTGGAATGGAAAGGAATGGAATGGAATGGAATGGATTGGAATGGAATGGAATGGAATGGAATCACCCCAATGGAATGGAATGGAATGGAATTGAATAGAATGGAATGGAATCAACCCAAATGGAATGGAATGGAATGGAATGGAATGGAATGGTATGGAATGGAATCAACCAGAATGGAATGGAATGGAATGGAATGGATTGGACGGGAATCAACATGAATGGAATGGAACGGAATGGAATGGAGTGGAATTGAATCAACCCGAATGGAATGGAATGGAATGGAATGGAATCAACCCAAATGGCATGGAATGGAATGAAATGGAATGGAATGGAATTAACCGGAATGGAATGGAATGGAATGGAATGGAATCAACCAGAATGCAATGGAATGTAATGGAATGGAATGGAACGGAATGGATTGGAATGCAACGGAATCAACCCGAATGGAATGGAATTGAATGGATTGGAATGGAATGGAATGGTATGGAATAGAATCAACCCGAATGGAATGGAATGGAATGGAATGGAATGGAATCAACCAGAATGCAATGGAATGGAATGGAATTGAATCAACGAGAATGCAATGGAATGGAATGGAATGGAATGGAATGCAATGCAATGGAATGGAAAGGAATGGAATCAACCAGAATGTAATGGAATGGAATGGAATGGAATTGAATGGAATCAACTGGAATGTAATGTAATGGACTGGACTGGAATGGAATGGAATGCAACGGAATCAAACCGGATGGAATGGAATTGAATGGAATGGAATGCAATCAACACGAATGGAATGGAATGGAATGGAATCAAACCGAATGGAATGCAATGGAATGAAATGGAATGGAATTGAATCACCTTGAATGGAATAGAATGGAATCGAATGCATTGGAATGGAATGGAATGGAACGGAATGCAATCAACCCGAATGGAATGGAATGAAATGGAATGGAATGGAATGAAATCAACCCGAAAGGAAAGGAATGGAATGAAATGGAATGGAATGGAATGGAATGCAATCAACACGAATGGAATGCAATGGAATGAAATGGAATGGAATGGAATCAACTGAAATGGAATGGAATGGAATCGAATGGATTTGAATGGAATGGAATGAAATGGAACGCAATGGAATCAACCGGAATGGAGTGGAATGGAATGACACGGAATGGAATGGAATAGAATCAAACCGAATGGAATGGAATGGAATGGAATAGAATGGAATCAACCCGAACGCAATGGAAAGGAATGGAATGGAATAGAATGGAATCAACCCGAACGCAATGGAAAAAATGGAATGGAATGGAATGGAATGGAATGGAATGGAATGGAATCAACCCGAATGCAATGGAATGGAATGGATTCGAATCAACCCAAATGGAATGGAATGGAACGGAATAGAATGGAATGGAATCAACCTAAATGGAATGGAAAGGAATGGAATGGAATGGAATCAATCGGAATGGAATGGAATGGAATGGAGTGGAATTGAATGGAATGGAATCAACCCGAATGGAATGGAACTGAAGGAAATGGAATGGAATGGAATCAATCCGAATGGAACGGAATGGTATGGAACTGAATCAAACCAAATGGAAGGGAATGGAATGGAATGGAATTGAATGGAATGGAATGGAATGGAATGGTATAAACACGAATGGAATGGAATGGAATTGAATGGAATGGATTGGAATGGAATCAACCTGGAAGGAAAGGAATGGAACTGAATGAAATGGAATGGGATGGTAAGGAATGAAATGGAATCGAATGGAATTAACCCGAATGGAATGAAATGGAATGGAATGGAATACAAACAACCCGAATGGAATGGAAAGGAATGGAATGGAATGGAATGGAATCAAGGCAAATGCAATGGAATGGAATGGAATGGAATGGATTGGAAGGGAATGGAATGGAAAGGAACGGAATGGAATCAACCCGAATGGAATGGAATGGAATGAAATGAAATGGAATGGAATGGAATCAACTCGAATGGAATGGAATGGAATAGAATGGAATGGAATCAACCCGAATGGAATGGAATGGAATGGAGTGGAATCAACTGGAATGGAATGGAATGAAATGGAATGGATTGGAATGGAATGGAATGGAATGGAATCAACCAGAATGGAATGGAATGGAATGGAATGGAATGGAATGGAATGGAATCAACTTGAATGGAATGGAATTTAATGGAATGGACTGCAATGGAATCAACCCGAATGGAATAGAATGGAATGAAATGGAACGGAATGGAATCAACCGGAATGGAGTTAAATGGAATGGAATGCAATGGAATGGAATAGAATCAAACAGAGCAGAATGGAATGGAGTGGAATAGAATGGAATCAACCCGAATGCAATGGAATGTAATGGAATGGAATGGAACGGAATGGATTGTAATGGAACGGAATCAACCCGAATGGAATGGAATTGAATGGATTGGAATGGAATGGAATTGTATGGAATAGAAACAAACCGAATGGAATGGAATGGAATGGAATCAACCATAATGCAATGGAATGGAATGGAAAGGAATGGAATGGAATGAAATGGAACGGAATGGAAAGGAATGGAATGGAATCAACACGAATGGAATGGAATGGAATGGAATGGAATGGAATGGAAAGGAATGGATTGGAATGGAGTGAAATCGAATGGAATGGAATGAACCCGAATGGAACCCATGGAATAGAATGAATTTGATTGGAATGGAATAAACCATAATGGAATGGAATGGAATGAAATGGAACGGAATGGAATTAACTGGAATGGAATGGAATGGAATGGAATGGAATATAATCAACCCGAATGGAATGGAATGGAATGGAATGGAATCAACCCGAATGGAATGGAATGCAATGGAATGGAATGGAAAGGAATGGAATGGAAAGGAATGGAATGGAATCAACCCATATGGAATGGAATGGAATTGAATGGAATGGAATGGAATGGAATGGAATGGAATAAACACGAATTGAATGGAATGGAATAGGATGGAATGGATTGGAATGGAATCAACCGGAATGGAATGGAATGGAATGAAATGGAATGGAATGGAATGGAATTAAACGGAATGGAATGGAATGGAATGGAATAGAATCAACCCGAATGGAATGGAATGGAATCAAGGCGAATGGAATGGTATGGAATGGAATGGAATGGAATCAACCCTAATTGAATGGAATGGAATGGAATGGAATGGAATGGAATGGCATGGAATGCAATCAACACGAATGGTATGGAATGGAATGGAATTGAATGGAATGGAATCAATCGGAATGGAATGGAATGCAATGGAATGGAATGGAATCAACCCGAATGGAATTGAATGGAATGGAATAGAATGGAATGGAATGGAATCAACGCAATTTGAATGGAATGGAATGGAATGGAATGGAATAAACCCGAATACAATGGAATGGAATAGAATGGAGTGGATTGGAATGGATTCAACAAGAAAGGAATGGAATGGAATGGAACGGAGAGGAATGGAATGGAATGGAATGGAATGGAATGGAATCAACACAAATGGACTGGAATGGAATGGAATGGAATAGAATCAACCCGAATGGAATGGAATAGAATGGAATGGCATGGAATCAACCCGAATGAAATGGAATGGAATGGATTGGAATGGAATGGAATGGAAAGGAATGGAATGGAAACAACCCGAGTGGAATGGAATGGAATGGAATGGAATGGAATGGATTGGAATGGAATGGAATGGAATGGAATCAACGCTGATAGAATGGAATGGAATGGAATGGAATGGAATGGAATCAATCCAAAAGGAACGGAATGGAATGAAATGGAATGGAATGGAATGGAATGGAATGGAATGGAATGGAATGGAATCAACCCGAATGGAATGGAATGGAATGGAATGGATTGGAATGGAATCAACTCGAAAGGAAAAGAATGGAATGGAATGGAATGGCATCAACACGAATGGAATGGAATGGAATGGAATTGAATGGAATGGAATCAATCGGAATGGTATGGAATGGAATGGAATGCAATGGAATGGAATGGAATCAACCCGAATGGAATGGAATGGAGTGGAATTGAATGGAATGGAATGGAATTAACGCAAATTGAATGGAATGGAATGGAATGGAATGGAATGGAATAAACCCGAATGCAATGGAATGGAATAGAATGGAATGGATTGAAATGGAATCAACCCAAAAGGAAAGGAATGGAACGGAATGGAAAGGAATGGAATGGAATGGAATGGAATGGAATGGAATGGAATGGAATCAAACCGAATGGAATGGAATGGAATAGAATGGAATGGAATCAAACAGAGCAGAATGGAATGGAGTGGAATAGAATGGAATCAACCCGAATGCAATGGAATGTAATGGAATGGAATGGAACGGAATGGATTGGAAAGGAATGGAATGGAATGAAATGGAACGGAATGGAAAGGAATGGAATGGAATCAACCCGAATGGAATGGAATGGAATGGAATGGAATGGAATGGAAAGGAATGGATTGGAATGGAGTGAAATCGAATGGAATGGAATGAACCCGAATGGAATCCATGGAATAGAATGAATTTGATTGGAATGGAATAAACCATAATGGAATGGAATGGAATGAAATGGAACGGAATGGAATTAACTGGAATGGAATGGAATCAACAAGAAAGGAATGGAATGGAATGGAACGGAGAGGAATGGAATGGAATGGAATGGAATGGAATCAACACAAATGGACTGGAATGGAATGGAATGGAATAGAATCAACCCGAATGGAATGGAATAGAATGGAATGGCATGGAATCAACCCGAATGAAATGGAATGGAATGGATTGGAATGGAATGGAATGGAAAGGAATGTAATGGAAACAACCCGAGTGGAATGGAATGGAATGGAATGGAATGGAATGGAATGAAATGGAACGGAATGGAATTAACTGGAATGGAATGGAATGGAATGGAATGGAATATAATCAACCCGAATGTAGTGGAATGGAATGGAATGGAATCAACCCGAATGGAATGGAATGGAATGGAATGGAATGGAAAGGAATGGAATGGAAAGGAATTGAATGGAATCAACCCGAATGGAATGGAATCGTATGGAATTGAATCAACCCATATGGAATTGAATGGAATTGAATGGAATGGAATGGAATGGAATGGAATAAACACGAATTGAATGGAATGGAAAAGGATGGAATGGATTGGAATGGAATCAACCGGAATGGAATGGAATGGAATGAAATGGAATGGAATGGAATGGAATTAACCGGAATGGAATGGAATGGAATGGAATGGAATGGAATGGAATGGAATGGAATGGAATGGAATCAACCCGAATGGAATGGAATGGAATCAAGGCGAATGGAATGGAATGGAATGGAATCAACCCTAATGGAATGGAATGGAATGGAATGGAATGCAATGGCATGGAATGCAATCAACACGAATGGTATGGAATGGAATGGAATTGAATGGAATGGAACCAATCGGAATGGAATGGAATGGAATGGAATGCAATGGAATGGAATGGAATCAACCCGAATGGAATTGAATGGAATGGAATTGAATGGAATGGAATGGAATCAACGCAAATTGAATGGAATGGAATGGAATGGAATGGAAAGGAATAAACCCGAATGCAATGGAATGGAATAGAATGGAATGGATTGGAATGGAATCAACCCGAAAGGAATGGAATGGAATGGAACGGAGAGGAATGGAATGGAATGGAATGGAATGGAATCATCACAAATGGACTGGAATGGAATGGAATGGAATAGAATCAACCCGAATGGAATGGAATAGAATGGAATGGCATGGAATCAACCCGAATGAAATGGAATGGAATGGATTGGAATGGAATTGAATGGAAAGGAATGGAATGGAAACAACCCGAGTGGAATGGAATGCAATGGAATGGAATGGAATGGATTGGAATGGAATGGAATGGAATGGAATCAACGCTAATGGAATGGAATGGAATGGAATGGAATGGAATGGAATGGAATGGAATCAATCCAAAAGGAATGGAATGGAATGGAATGGAATGGAATGGAATGGAATGGAATCAACCCGAATGGAATGGAATGGAATGGTATGGATTGGAATGGAATCAACCTGAATGGAATGGAATGGAATGGAATGGAATGGAGTGGAATTGAATCAACCCGAATGGAATGGAATGGAATGGAATGGAATCAACCCAATTGGCATGGAATGGAATGAAATGGAACGGAATGGAATTAACCGGAATGGAATGGAATGGAATGGAACGGAATGGAATGGAATCAACCCGAATGGAATGGAATGGAATGGAATGGAATGGAATGGAATGGAATGGAATGGAATCAACCCGAATGGAATGGAATGGAATGGAAAGAAATGGAATGGCATGGAATGGAATCAAGCCGAATGGCATGGAAGGGAATGGAATGGAATGGAATGGAATGGAATCAACACGAATGGAATTGAATGCAATCAACACGAATGGAATGGAATGGAATGGAATGGAATGGAGTCAACTGGAATGGAATGGAATGGAGTGGAATAAACACGAATGGATTGGAATGGAATGGAATGTACTGCAATGGAATCAACCCGAAGGGAATGGAATGGAATGAAATGGAATGCAATGGAATCCAACGGAATGGAGTGGAATGGAATGATACGGAATGGAATGGAATAGAATCAACTCGAATGAAATGGAATGGAATGCAATAGAATGGAATCAACCCGAACGCAATGGAAAGGAATGGAATGGAATTGAATGGAATCAACCTGAACGCAATGGAAAAAATGGAATGGTATGGAAAAAATGGAATTGAATGGAATGCAATGGAATGGAATGGAATGGATTGGAATCAACCCGAATGGAGTGGAATGGAATGGAATGGAATGGAATGGAATGGAATGGAGTGGAATGGAATGGAATCAACACGAATGGAAAGAATGGATTGGAATGGAATGGAATGGAATGGAAAAGAATGGAATGGAATCAACCTGAATGGAATGGAATGGAATGGAATCAACACGAATGCAATGGAATGGAATGGAATGGAATGGAATGGAATGGAATGGAATGGAATGGAGTGGAATGGAATGGAATCAACACGAATGGAAAGAATGGATTGGAATGGAATGGAATGGAATGGAAAGGAATGGAATGGTATCAACCTGAATGGAATGGAAAGGAATAGAATCAACACGAAGGGAATGGAATGGAATGGAATGGAATGGAATGGAATGGAATGGAATCAACCCGAATGAAATGAAATGGAATGGAGTAGAATGGAATGGAATGGAAAGGAATGGAATGGAATCAACCCGAGTGGAATGGAATGGAATGGAATGGAATGGAATGGAATGGAATGGAATGGATTGGAATGGAATGGAATGGAATGTAATAAACCCCAATGGAATGGAATGGAATGGAATGGAATGAAATAGAATGGAATGGAATCAACCCAAAAGGAATGGAATGGAATGAAATGGAATGGAATGAAATGGAATCATCCCGAATGGAATGGAATGGAGTGGAATGGATTGGAATGGAATCAACCTGAAAGAATGGAATGGAATGGAATGGAATGGAATGGAATGGAGGGGAATTGAATCAACCCGAATGGAGTGAAATGAAATGGAATGGAATCAACACGAATGGAATGGAATGGATTGGAATGGAATGGAATGGAATGGAAAGGAATGGAATGGAATCAACCTGAATGGAATGGAATGGAATGGAATCAACCCGAATGGAATGGATTGGAATGGAATGGAATGGAATGGAATCAACACTAATGGAATGGAATGGAATGGAATGGAATGGAATGGAATGGAATGCAATCAACCCGAATGGAATGGAATGCAATGGAATGGAATGGAATGGAAACAACACAAATGTACTGGAATGGAATGGAATGGAATAGAATCAACCCGAATGGAATGGAATGGAATGGAAAGGAATGGCATGGAATCAACCCGAACGAAATGGAATGGAATGGATTGGAATGGAATGGAATGGAAAGGAGTGGAATCAACCCGAGTGGAGTGGAATGGAATGGAATGGAATGGATTGGAATGGAATGGAATGGAATGGAATGGAATCAACCCCAATGGAATGGAATGGAATGGAGTGGAATCAACTGGAATGGAATGGAATGAAATGGAATGGATTGGAATGGAATGGAATGTAATGGAATCAACCAGAATGGAATGGAATGGAATGGAATGGAATGGAATGGAATGGAATGGAATCAACTGGAATGGAATGGAATGGAATGGAATGGACTGCAATGGAATCAACCCGAATGGAATAGAATGGAATGAAATGGAACGGAATGGAATCAACCGGAATGGAGTTAAATGGAATGGAATGCAATGGAATGGAATAGAATCAAACAGAGCAGAATGGAATGGAGAGGAATAGAAGGGAATCAACCCGAATGCAATGGAATGTAATGGAATGGAATGGAACGGAATGGATTGGAATGGAACGGTATCAAGCCGAATGGAATGGAATTGAATGGATTCGAATGGAATGGAATTGTATGGAATAGAAAAAACCCGAATGGAATGGAATGGAATGGAATCAACCATAATGCAATGGAATGGAAGGGAATGGAATGGAATGGAATGAAATGGAACGGAATGGAAAGGAATGGAATGGAATCAACCCGAATGGAATGGAATGGAATGGAATGGAATGGAAAGGAAAGGAATGGATTGGAATGGAATGAAATGGAATGGAATGCAATGGAATGGAATAGAATCAAACAGAGCAGAATGGAATGGAGAGGAATAGAATGGAATCAACCCGAATGCAATGGAATGGAATGGAATGGAATGGAACAGAATGGATTGGAATGGAACGAAATCAACCCGAATGGAATGGAATTGAATGGATTGGAATGGAATGGAATTGTATGGAATAGAAACAACCCGAATGGAATGGAATGGAATGGAATCAACCATAATGCAATGGAATGGAAGGGAATGGAATGGAATGGAGTGAAATGGAAGGGAATGGAAAGGAATGGAATGGAATCAACCCGAATGGAATGGAATGGAATGGAATGGAATGGAATGGAATGGAATGGAATGGAATGGAATGGAAAGGAATGGATTGGAAGGGAATGAAATCGAATGGAATGGAATGAACCCGAATGGAATCCCTGGAATAGAATGAATTTGATTGGAATGGAATAAACCAGAATGGAATGGAATGGAATGAAATGGAACGGAATGGAAATAACTGGAATGGAATGGAATGGAATGGAATGGAATATAATCAACCCGAATGTAATGGAATGGAATGGAATGGAATCAACCCGAATGGAATGGAATGGAATGGAATGGAAAGGAATGGAATGGAAAGGAATGGAATGGAATCAACACGAATGGAATGGAATCGTATGGAATTGAATCAACCCATATGGAATTGAATGGAATTGAATGGAATGGAATGGAATGGAATGGAATAAACACGAATTGAATGGAATGGAATAGGATGGAATGGATTGGAATGGAATTAACCGGAATGGAATGGAATGGAATGAAATGGAATGGAATGGAATAGAATTAACCGGAATGGAATGGAATGGAATGGAATGGAATGGAATGGAATGGAATGGAATGGAATAGAATCAACCCGAATGGAATGGAATGGAATCAAGGCGAACGGAATGGAATGGAATGGAATCAACCCTAATGGAATGGAATGGAATGGAATGGAATGGAATGGAATGGAATGGAATGGCATGGAATGCAATCAACACGAAAGGTATGGAATGGAATGGAATTGATTGTAATGGAATCAATCGGAATGGAATGGAATGGAATGGAATGCAATGGAATGGAATGGAATCAACCCGAATGGAATTGAATGGAATGGAATTGAATGGAATGGAATGGAATCAACGCAAATTGAATGGAATGGAATGGAATGGAATGCAATGGAATAAACCCGAATGCAATGGAATGGAAGAGAATGGAATGGATTGGAATGGAATCAACCCGAAAGGAATGGAATGGAATGGAATGGAATGGAATCATCACAAATGGACTGGACTGGAATGGAATGGAATAGAATCAACCCGAATGGAATGGAATAGAATGGAATGGCATGGAATCAACCCGAATGAAATGGAATGGAATGGATTGGAATGGAATGGAATGGAAAGGAATGGAATGGAAACAACCCAAGTGGAATGGAATGGAATGGAATGGAATGGAATGGAATGGATTGGAATGGAATGTAATGGAATGGAATCAACGCTAATGGAATGGAATGGAATGGAATGGAATGGAATGGAATGGAATCAATCCAAAAGGAATGGAATGGAATGAAATGGAATGGAATGGAATCAACCCGAATGGAATGGAATGGAGTGGAATTGAATGGAATGGAATGGAATTAACGCAAATTGAATGGAATGGAATGGAATGGAATAAACCCGAATGCAATGGAATGGAATAGAATGGAATGGATTGAAATGGAATCAACCCGAAAGGAAAGGAATGGAACGGAATGGAAAGGAATGGAATGGAATGGAATGGAATGGAATGGAATGGAATCAAACCGAATGGAATGGAATTGAATAGAATGGAATGGAATCAACACAAATGGACTGGAATTGAATGGAATGGCATGGAATGGAATGGAAAGAATGGAATGGAATCAACCCGAGTAGAATGGAATGGAATGGAATGGAATGGATTGGAATGGAATGGAATGGAATGGAATCAACCCTAATGGAATGGAATGGAATGCAATGGAAAAGAATGGAATCAACGCAAAACGAATGGAATGGAATGAAATGGAATGGAATGGAATGGAATGGAATGGAATGGAATGGAATGGAATGGAATCAACCCGAATGGATTGGAATGGAATGGAATGGATTGGATTGCAATGGAATCAACCTGAATGGAATGGAATAGAATGGAATGGAATGGAGTGGAATTGAATCAACCCGAATGGAGTGGTATGGAATGGAATGGAATCAACCCAAATGACATGGAATGGAATGAAATGGAATGGAATGGAATTAACCGGAATGGAATGGAATGGAATGGAATGGAATGGAATGGAATCAACCCGAATGGAATGGAATGGAATGGAATGGAATGGAATGGAATGGAATGGAATCAACCCGAATGGAATGGAATGGAATGGAATGGAATGGAATGGCATGGAATGGAATAAAGCCGAATGGCATGGAATGGAATGGAATGGAATGGAATGGAATCAACACGAATGGAATGGATTGCAATCAACAAGAATGGAAAGGAATGCAATGGAATGGAATCAACTGGAATGGAATGGACTGCAATGGGATTAACCCGAATGGAATGGAATGGAATGAAATGGAACGCAATGGAATCAACCGGAATGGAGTGGAATGGAATGACACGGAATGGAATGGAATAGAATCAAACCGAATGGAATGGAATGGAATGGAATAGAATGGAATCAACCCGAACGCAATGGAAAGGAATGGAATGGAATTGAATGGAATCAACCCGAACGCAATGGAGAAAATGGAATGGAATGGAATGGAATGGAATGGAATGGAATCAACCCGAATGCAATGGAATGGAATGGATTGGAATCAACCCAAATGGAATGGAATGGAACGGAATAGAATGGAATGGAATCAACCGAAATGGAATGGAAAGGAATGGAATGGAATGGAATCAATCGGAATGGAATGGAATGGAATGGAGTGGAATTGAATGGAATGGAATCAACCCGAATGGAATGGAACTGAAGGAAAGGGAATGGAATGGAATCAATCCGAATGGAATGGAATGGTATGGAACTGAATCAAACCAAATGGAAGGGAATGGAATGGAATGGAATTGAATGGAATGGAATGGAATGGAATGGTATAAACACGAATGGAATGGAATGGAATTGAATGGAATGGATTGGAATGGAATAAACCTCGAAGGAAAGGAATGGAACTGAATGAAATGGAATGGGATGGTAAGGAATGAAATGGAATCGAATGGAATTAACCCGAATGGAATGAAATGGAATGGAATGGAATACAAACAACCCGAATGGAATGGAAAGGAATGGAATGGAATGGAATGGAATGGATTGGAAGGGAATGGAATGGAAAGGAACGGAATGGAATCAACCCGAATGGAATGGAATGGAATGAAATGAAATGGAATGGAATGGAATCAACCCGAATGGAATGGAATGGAATAGAATGGAATGGAATCAACCCGAATGGAATGGAATGGAATGGAGTGGAATCAACTGGAATGGAATGGAATGAAATGGAATGGATTGGAATGGAATGGAATGGAATGGAATCAACCAGAATGGAATGGAATGGAATGGAATGGAATGGAATGGAATGGAATGGAATGGAATCAACTTGAATGGAATGAAATTTAATGGAATGGACTGCAATGGAATCAACCCGAATGGAATAGAATGGAATGAAATGGAGCGGAATGGAATCAACCGGAATGGAGTTAAATGGAATGGAATGCAATGGAATGGAATAGAATCAAACAGAGCAGAATGGATTGGAGTGGAATAGAATGGAATCAACCCGAATGCAATGGAATGTAATGGAATGGAATGGAACGGAATGGATTGGAAAGGAATGGAATGGAATGAAATGGAACGGAATGGAAAGGAATGGAATGGAATCAACCCGAATGGAATGGAATGGAATGGAATGGAATGGAATGGAATGGAATGGAAAGGAATGGATTGGAATGGAGTGAAATCGAATGGAATGGAATGAACCCGAATGGAATCCATGGAATAGAATGAATTTGATTGGAATGGAATAAACCATAATGGAATGGAATGGAATGAAATGGAACGGAATGGAATTAACTGGAACGGAATGGAATCAACAAGAAAGGAATGGAATGGAATGGAACGGAGAGGAATGGAATGGAATGGAATGGACTCAACACAAATGGAATGGAATGCAATCAACACGAATGGAATGTTATGGAATGGAATGGAATGGAATGGAATCAACTGGAATGGAATGGAATGGAATGGAATAAACACGAATGGACTGGAATGGATTGGAATGGACTGCAATGGAATCAACCCGAAGGGAATGGAATGGAATGAAATGGAACGTAATGGAATCAACCGGAATGGAGTGGAATGGAATGACACGGAATGGAATGGAATAGAATCAAACAGAATGGAATGGAATGGAATGGAATAGAATGGAATCAACCTGAACGCAATGGAAAAAATGGAATGGAATGGAATGGAATGGAATGGAATGGAATCAACCCGAACGGAATGGAATGGAACGGAATGGAATGGAATTGAATCAACCGAAATGGGATGGAATGGAATGGAATGGAATGGAATGGAATAAACCCGAATGGAATGCAATGGAATAGAATGGAATGAATTGGAATGGAATCAATCAGAATGGAATGGAATGGAATGAAATGGAATGGAATGGAATCAACCCGAATGGAATGGAATGGTATGGAACTGAATCAAACCAAATGGAATTGAATGGAATGGAATGGAATGGAATGGAATGGAATGGAATAAACACGAATGGAATGGAATGGAATATAATGGAATGGATTGGAATGGAATCAACCGGGATGGAAAGGAATGGAATGGAATGAAATGGAATGGGATGGAAAGGAATGAAATGGAATGGAATGGAATTAACTCGAATGGAATGGAATGGAATCGAATGGAATGGTATAGAATCAACCCGAATGGAATGGAAAGGAATGGAATGGAATGGAATGGAATCAAGGAGCATGCAATGGAATGGAATGGAATGGAATAGACTGCAATGGAATGGAATGGAAGGGAACGGAATGGAATCAACCCGAATGGAATGGAATGGAATGGGATCGAATGGAATCCACTGGAATGGAATGGAATGAAATGGAATTGATTGGAATGGAATGGAATATAATGGAATCAACCGGAATGGAATGGAATGGAATGGAATGGAATGGAATCAACTGGAATGGAATGGAATGGAATGGAATGGACTGCAATGGAATCAACCCGAATGGAATGGAATGGAATGAAATGGAACGGAATGGAATCAACCGGAATGGAGTTAAATGGAATGGAATGCAATGGAATGGAATAGAATCAAACAGAACAGAATGGAATGGAGTGGAATAGAATGGAATCAACCAGAATGCAATGGAATGTAATGGAATGGAATGGATGGAATGGATTGGAATGGAACGGAATCAACCCGAATGGAATGGAATTGAATGGATTGGAATGGAATGGAATGGTATGGAATAGAATCAACCCGAATGGAATGGAATGGAATGGAATGGAATGGAATCAACCCGAATGCAATGGAATGGAATGGAATGGAATGGAATGCAACGGAATGGAATGGAATGGAATGGAATCAACTGGAATGTAATGTAATGGAATGGAATGGAATGGAATGGAATCAACTGGAATGTAATGTAATGTAATGGAATGGAATGGAATGGAATGGAACGGAATCAACCCGAATGGAATGGAATGGAATGGAATGGAATGCAATCAACACGAATGGAATGGAATGGAATGGAATCAAACCGAATGGAATGCAATGGAATGAAATGGAATGGAATGGAATCAACTGGAATGGAATGGAATGGAGTCGAATGCATTGGAATGGAATGGAGTGGAACGGAATGCAATCAACCCGAATGGAATGGAATGGAATGGAATGGAATGAAATCAACCCGAAAGGAAAGGAAAGGAATGAAATGGAATGGAATGGAATGGAATGTCAGGTTATGGAATCAACCCGAGTGGTATGGAATGAAATGGAATGGAATGGAATGGAATGGAATGGAATGGAATGCCATCAACCCGAATGGAATGGAATGGAATGAAATGGAAAGGAATGGAATGGAATGGAATGGAATGGAATGGAATGGAATGGAAAGGAATCAGCCCGAATGGAATGGAATGGAATGGAATGGAATGGAATGGAATGGAATGGAATGGCATAGAATGGAATCAACCCGAATGGTATGGAATGGAATGGAATGGAATGGAATGGAATGTAATCAATCGGAATGGAATGGAATGCAATGGAATGGAATGGAATCAACCCGAATGGAACGGAATGGAATGGAATGGAATCAACACGAATGGAATGGAATGGAATGGAATGGAATGGAATGGAATCAACCCGAATGGAATGGAATGGAATGGAATGGAATGGAATGGAAACAATACAAATGGACTGGAATGGAATGGATGGAATAGAATCAACCCGAATGGAATGGAATGGAATGGAATGGAATGGCATGGAATCAACCCGAATGAAATGGAATGGAATGGATTGGAATGGAATGGAATGGAAAGGAATGGAATGGAATCAACCCGAGTGGAATGGAAAGGAATGGAATGGAATGGAATGGAATGGATTAGAATGGAATGGAATGGAATGGAATCAACCCCAATGGAATGGAATGGAATGGATTTGAATGGAATGGAATGGAATCAACCCAAAAGGTATGGAATGGAATGGAAAGGAATGGAATGGAATGGAATGGAAGGGAATCAACCAGAATGGAATGGAATGGAATGGAATGGATTGGAAGGGAATCAACATGAATGGAATGGAATGGAATGGAATGGAGTGGAATTGAATCAACCCGAATTGAATGGAATGGAATGGAATGGAATCAACCGAAATGGCATGGAATGGAATGAAATGGAACGGAATGGAATTAACCGGAATGGAATGGAATGAAATGGAATGGAATGGAATCAACCCGAATGGAAAGGAATGGAATGGAATGGAATGGCATGGAATGGAATCAACAGGAATGGCATGGAATGGAAGGGAATTGAATGGAATGGAATCAACACAAATGGAATGGAATGCAATCAACACGAATGGAATGGAATGGAATGGAATGGAATGGAATGGAATGGAATGGAATGGAATGGAATAAGCACGAATGGACTGGAATGGAATGGAATGGACTGCAATGGAATCAACCCGAAAGGAATGGAATGGAATGAAATGGAACGCAATGGAATCAACAGAAATGGAGTGGAATGGAATGACACGGAATGGAATGGAATAGAATCAAACAGAATGGAATGGAATGGAATGGAATAGAATGGAATCAACCCGAAAGCAATGGAAAGGAATGGAATGGAATTGAATGGAATCAACCTGAACGCAATGGATAAAATGGAATGGAATGGAATGGAATGAAATTGAATGCAATGGAATGGAATGGAAACAACCCGAATGCAATGGAATGGAACGGAATGGAATGGAATGGAATCAACCGAAATGGAATGGAATGGAATGGAATGGAATAAACCCGAATGGAATAAAATGGAATAGAATGGAGTGGATTGGAATAGAATCAATCAGAATAGAATGTAATGGAATGAAATGGAACGGAATGGAATTAACCGGAATGGAATGGAATGGAATGGAATGCAATGGAATGGAATTGGATCAATCCGAATGGAATAGAATGGAATGGAGTGGAATTGAATGGAATGGAACCAACCCGAATGGAATGGAATGGAATGAAATGGAATGGAATGGAATCAACCAGAATGGAATGGAATGGTATGGAACTGAATCAAACCAAATGAAATGGAATGGAATTGAATGGAATGGAATGGAATGGAATGGAATAAACACGAATGGAATGGAATGGAGTATAATGGAATGGATTGGAATGGAATCAACCGGGATGGAAAGGAATGGAATGGAATGGATTGGAATGGAATGGAATGGAATGTAATCAACCCCAATGGAATGGAATGGAATGGAAAGGAATGGAATGGAATGGAATGGAATCAACCCAAAAGGAATGGAATGGAATGAAATGGAATGGAATGGAATGGAATCATCCCGAATGTAATGGAATGGAATGGAATGGATTGGAATGGAATCAACCTGAAAGAATGGAATGGAATGGAATGGAATGGAATGGAGGTGAATTGAATCAACCCGAATGGAGTGAAATGGAATGGAATGGAATCAACACGAATGGAATGGAATGGATTGGAATGGAATGGAATGGAATGGAAAGGAATGGAATGGAATCAACCTGAATGGAATGGAATGGAATGGAATCAACCAGAATGGAATGGAATGGAATGGATTGGAATGGAATGGAATGGAATGGAATCAACCCTAATGGAATGGAATGGAATGGAATGGAATGGAATGGAAACAACAGAAATGGACTGGAATGGAATGGAATGGAATAGAATCAACCCGAATGGAATGGAATGTAATGGAAAGGAATGGCATGGAATCAACCCGAATGAAATTGAATGGAATGGATTGGAATGGAATGGAATGGAAAGGAATGGAATCAACCCGAATGGAATGGAATGGAAGGGAAAGGAATGGAATGGAATCAACCTGACTGAAATGGAACGGATTGGAATGGAATCAACCTGAATGTAATGGAATGGAATGGAGTGGAATAGGATGGAATCAACGCGAATGGAATGGAATGGAATGGAATGGATTGGAATGGAATGGAATGGAATGGAATCAACCCGAATGGAATGGAATGGAATGGAAAGGAATGGAATCAAATCAAATGGAATGGAATGGAATGGAATGGAATAGTATCAAAAGGAATGGAATGGAATGGTGTGGAATAGAATGGAATCAACCCGAATGCAATGGAATGGAATGGAATGGAATGGAATGGAATGGAATGGAATGGATTGGAATCAACACGAATGGAAAGAATGGATTGGAATGGAATGGAATGGAATGTAAAGGAATGGAATGGAATCAACCTGAATGGAATGGAATGGAATGGAATCAACCCGAATGGAATGGAATGGAATGGAATGGAATGGAATGGAATGGAATGGAATGGAATCAACCCGAATGGAATGGAATGGAATGGAAAGAAATGGAATGGCATGGAATGGAAGCAAGCCGAATGGCATGGAATGGAATGGAATGGAATGGAATGGAATGGAATGGAATCAACACGAATGGAATGGAATGCAATCAACACGAATGGAATGGAATGGAATGGAATGGAATGGAGTCAACTGGAATGGAATGGAATGGAGTGGAATAAACACGAATGGATTGGAATGGAATGCAATGTACTGCAATGGAATCAACCCGAATGGAATGGAATGGAATGAAATGGAATGCAATGGAATCCACCGGAATGGAGTGGAATGGAATGACACGGAATGGAATGGAATAGAATCAAATCGAATGAAATGGAATGGAATGGAATAGAATGGAATCAACCCGAACGCAATGGAAAGGAATGGAATGGAATTGAATGGAATCAACCCGAACGCTATGGAAAAAATGGAATGGAATGTAATGCAGTGGAATGGAATGGAATGGATTGGAATTGAAATGAATGCAATCAACCCGAAAGAATGGAATGGAATGGAATGGATTGGAATCAACCCGAAAGGAATGGAATGGAATGGAATGGAATGGAATGGAATGGAATGGAATGGAGTCAACACGAATGCAATGGAATGGAATGGAATGGAAAGGAATGGAATCAAACCAGATGGAATGGAATGGAATGGAATGGAATAGAATCAAACGGAATGGAATGGAATGGAGTGGAATAGAATGGAATCACCCCGAATGCAATGGACTGGAATGGAATGGAATGGAATGGAATGGAATGGAGTGGAATGGAATGGAATCAACACGAATGGAAAGAATGGATTGGAATGGAATGGAATGGAATAGAAAGGAATGGAATGGAATCAACCTGAATGGAATGGAATGGAATGGAATCAACACGAATGCAATGGAATGGAATGGAATGGAATGGAGTGGAATGGAATGGAATCAACACGAATGGAAAGAATGGATTGGAATGGAATGGAATGGAATGGAAAGGAATGGAATGGAATCAACCTGAATGGAATGGAATGGAATGGAATGGAATGGAATGGAATGGCATGGAATCAACCCGAATGAAATGAAATGGAATGGATTGGAATGGAATAGAATGGAAAGGAATGGAATGGAATCAACCCGAGTGGAATGGAATGGAATGGAATGGAGTGGATTGGAATGGAATGGAATGGAATGGAATGGATTGGAATGGAATGGAATGGAATGGAATCAACTCTAATGGAATGGAATGGAATGGAATGGAATGGAATGGAATGGAATCAACACAAATGGACTGGAATGGAATGGAAAGGAATAGAATCAACCCGAATGGAATGGAATGGAATGGAATGGAATGGAATGGAATGGAATGGCATGGAATCAACCCGAATGAAATGAAATGGAATGGATTGGAATGGAATAGAATGGAAAGGAATGGAATGGAATCAACCCGAGTGGAATGGAATGGAATGGAATGGAATGGATTGGAATGGAATGGAATGGAATGGAATCAACCCCAATGGAATGGAATGGAATGGAATGGAATGGAATGGAATGGAATCAACCCAAAAGGAATGGAATGGAATGAAATGGAATGGAATGGAATGGAATCAACCCGAACGGAATGGAATGGAGTGTAATGGATTGGAATGGAATCAACCTGAATGGAATGGAATGGAATGGAATGGAATGGAATGAAATGGAATGGAATGGAGGGGAATTGAATCAACCCGAATGGAATGGAATGGAATGGAATGGAATGTCATGGAATCAACCCGAATGAAATGGAATGGAATGGATTGGAATGGAATGGAATGGAATGGAATGGAATGGAATCAACCTGAATGGAATGGAATGGAATCAACCCGAATGGAATGGAATGGATTGGAATGGAATGGAATGGAATGGAATCAACCCTAATGGAATGGAAAGGAATGGAATGGAATGGAATGGAATGGATTGGAATCAACCCGAATGGAATGGAATGGAATGGAATGCAATGGAATGGAAACAACACAAATGGACTGGAATGGAATGGAATGGAATAGAATCAACCCGAATGGAATGGAATGGAATGGAATGGAATGGCATGGAATCAACCCGAATGAAATGGAATGGAATGGATTGGAATGGAATGGAATGGAAAGGAATGGAATGGAATCAACGCGAGTGGAATGGAAAGGAATGGAATGGAATGGAATGGATTGGAATGGAATGGAATGGAATGGAATCAACCCCAATGGAATGGAATGGAATGGAATGGAATGGAGTGGAATCAACCCAAAAGTAATGGAATGGAATGGAATGGAATGGAATGGAATGGAATGGAATGGAATGGAATCAACCAGAATGGAATGGAATGGAATGGAATGGATTGGAAGGGAATCAACATGAATGGAATGGAATGGAATGGAATGGAATGGAGTGGAATTGAATCAACCCGAATGGAATAGAGTGGAATGGAAGGGAATCAACCCAAATGGCATGGAATGGAATGAAATGGAACGGAATGGAATTAACCGGAATGGAATGGAATGGAATGGAATGCAATGGAATGGAATCAACCCGAATGGAAAGGAATGGAATGGAATGGAATGGCATGAAAAGGAATCAACCCGAATGGCATGGAATGGAATGGAATGGAATGGAATGGAATCAACACAAATGGAATGGAATGCAATCAACACGAATGGAATGGAATGGAATGGAATGGAATCAACTGGAATGGAATGGAATGGAATGGAATAAACACGAATGGACTGGAATGGATTGGAATGGACTGCAATGGAATCAACCCGAAGGGAATGGAATGGAATGAAATGGAACGTAATGGAATCAACCGGAATGGAGTGGAATGGAATGACACGGAATGGAATGGAATAGAATCAAACAGAATGGAATGGAATGGAATGGAATAGAATGGAATCAACCTGAACGCAATGGAAAAAATGGAATGGAATGGAATGGAATGGAATGGAATGGAATGGAATCAACCCGAACGGAATGGAATGGAACGGAATGGAATGGAATTGAATCAACCGAAATGGGATGGAATGGAATGGAATGGAATGGAATGGAATGGAATGGAATAAACCCGAATGGAATGCAATGGAATAGAATGGAATGGATTGGAATGGAATCAATCAGAATGGAATGGAATGGAATGAAATGGAATGGAATGGAATCAACCCGAATGGAATGGAATGGTATGGAACTGAATCAAACCAAATGGAATTGAATGGAATGGAATGGAATGGAATGGAATGGAATGGAATGGAATGGAATGGAATAAACACGAATGGAATGGAATGAAATATAATGGAATGGATTGGAATGGAATCAACCGGGATGGAAAGGAATGGAATGGAATGAAATGGAATGGGATGGAAAGGAATGAAATGGAATGGAATGGAATTAACTCGAATGGAATGGAATGGAATCGAAAGGAATGGTATAGAATCAAACCGAATGGAATGGAAAGGAATGGAATGGAATGGAATGGAATCAAGGAGCATGCAATGGAATGGAATGGAATGGAATAGACTGCAATGGAATGGAATGGAAGGGAACGGAATGGAATCAACCCGAATGGAATGGAATGGAATGGAATTGAATGGAATCTACTGGAATGGAATGGAATGAAATGGAATTGATTGGAATGGAATGGAATATAATGGATTCAACCGGAATGGAATGGAATGGAATGGAATGGAATCAACTGGAATGGAATGGAATGGAATGGAATGGACTGCAATGGAATCAACCCGAATGGAATGGAATGGAATGAAATGGAACGGAATGGAATCAACCGGAATGGAGTTAAATGGAATGGAATGCAATGGAATGGAATAGAATCAAACAGAACAGAATGGAATGGAGTGGAATAGAATGGAATCAACCAGAATGCAATGGAATGTAATGAAATGGAATGGAACGGAATGGATTGGAATGGAACGGAATCAACCCGAATGGAATGGAATTGAATGGATTGGAATGGAATGGAATGGTATGGAATAGAATCAACCCGAATGGAAAGGAATGGAATGGAATGGAATGGAATCAACCCGAATGCAATGGAATGGAATGGAATGGAATGGAATGCAACGGAATGGAATGGAATGGAATGGAATCAAACAGAATGTAATGGAATGGAATGGAATGGAATGGAATGGAATGGAATCAACTGGAATGTAATGTAATGGAATGGAATGGAATGGAATGGAATGGAACGGAATCAAACCGAATGGAATGGAATGGAATGGAATGGAATGCAATCAACACGAATGGAATGGAATGGAATGGAATCAAACCGAATGGAATGCAATGGAATGAAATGGAATGGAATGGAATCAACTGGAATGGAATGGAATGGAGTCGAATGCATTGGAATGGAATGGAGTGGAACGGAATGCAATCAACCCGAATGGAATGGAATGGAATGGAATGGAATGGAATGGAATGGAATGGAATGGAATCAACCCGAAAGGAAAAGAATGGAATGGAATGGAATGGAATGGAATGGAATCAACCCGAATGGAATGGAATGGAATGGAATGGAATGGAATGGAATGGAATCAACCGGAATGGAATGGAGTGGAATGGAATGGAATGGAATGCAATCAACCCGAATGGAATGGAATGGAATGGAATGAAATCATCCCGAAAGGAATGGAATGGAATGAAGTGGAATGGAATGGAATGGAATGGAAAGGAATGGCAGGTTATGTAATCAACCCGAGTGGTATGGAATGGAATGGAATGGAATGGAATGGAATGCAATGGAATCAAGTCGAATGGAATGGAATGGAATGAAAAGGAATGGAATGGAATGGAATGGAATGGAATGGAATGGAATCAACCCGAAAGGAAAAGAATGGAATGGAATGGAATGGAATGGAATGGAATCAACCCGAATGGAATGGAATGGAATGGAAAGCAATCAACCCGAATGGAATGGAATGGAATGGAATGGAATGGAATGGAATGAAATCAACCCGAAAGGAATGGAATGGAATGAAATGGAATGGAATGGAATGGAATGGAATGGAATGGAATGGCAGGTTATGTAATCAACCCGAGTGCTATGGAATGGAATGGAATGGAATGGAATGGAATGGAATGGAATGCAATGGAATCAAGTCGAATGGAATGGAATGGAATGAAATGGAATGGAATGGAATGGAATGGAATGGAATGAAATCAACACGAATGGAATGGAATGGAATGGAATGGAATGGAATGGAATGGAATGGAATCAACTGGAATGTAATGTAATGGAATGGAATGGAATGGAATGGAATGGAACGGAATCAACCGGAATGGAATGGAATGGAATGGAATGGAATTCAATCAACAGGAATGGAATGGAATGGAATGGAATCAACACGAATGGAATGCAATGGAATGAAATGGAATGGAATGGAATCAACTGAAATGGAATGGAATGGAATCGAATGGACTTGAATGGAATGGAATGGAATGCAATCAACCCGAAAGGAATGGAATGGAATGGAATGGAATGGAATGGAATGGAATCAACCCCAATGGAATGGAATGGAATGAAATGGAATGGAATGGAATGGAATGGAATGGAATGGAATGAAATGGAATGGAATGGAATGGAATGACAGGTTATGTAATCAACCCGAGTGGTATGGAATGGAATGGAATGGAATGGAATGGAATGCAATGGAATCAAGTCGAATGGAATGGAATGGAATGAAATGGAATGGAATGGAATGGAATGGAATGGAATAGAATGGAATCAACCCGAATGGAATGGAATGGAATGGAATGGAATGGAAAGCAATCAACCCGAATTGAATGGAATGGAATGGAATGGAATGGAATGGAATGAAATCAACCCGAAAGGAATGGAATGGAATGAAATGCAATGGAATGGAATGGAATGGAATGGCAGGTTATGTAATCAACCCGAGTGCTATGGAATGGAATGGAATGGAATGAAATGGAATGGAATGCAATGGAATCAAGTCGAATGGAATGGAATGGAATGAAATGGAATGGAATGGAATGGAATGGAATGAAATCAACACGAATGCAATGGAATGTAATGGAATGGAATGGAATGGAACGGAATGGAATGGAATGGAATGGAATCAACCCGAATGGAATGCAATGGAATGGAATGGAATGGAATGGAATGGAATGGAATGGAACGGAATCAACCGGAATGGAATGGAATGGAATGGAATGGAATTCAATCAACAGGAATGGAATGGAATGGAATGGAATCAACACGAATGGAATGCAATGGAATGAAATGGAATGGAATGGAGTCAACTGAAATTTAATGGAATGGAATCGAATGGACTTGAATGGAATGCAATCAACCCGAAAGGAATGGAATGGAATGGAATGGAATGGAATGGAATGGAATGGAATGGAATCAACCCCAATGGAATGGAATGGAATGAAATGGAATGGAATGGAATGGAATGGAATGGAATGGAATGAAATGGAATGGAATGGAATGGAATGAAATGGAATGGAATGGAATGGAATGGAACGGAATGAAATGGAATGGAATGGAATGGAATGGCAGGTTATGGAATCAACCCGAGTGGTATGGAATGGACTGGAATGGAATGGAATGGATTGGAATCAACCCGAATGGAATGGAATGGAATGAAATGGAATGGAAGCGAATGGAATGGAATGGAAAGGAATCAACCCGAATGGAATGGAATGGAATGGAATGGCATAGAATGGAATCAACCCGAATGGTATGGAATGGAATGGAATGGAATGGAATCAGTCGGAATGGAATGCAATGGAATGGAATGGAATGGAATGGAATCAACCCGAATGAAATGAATGGAATGGAATGGAATGGAATGGAATGGAATAGAATCAACACGAATGGAATGGAAACGAATGGAATGGAATGGAATGGAATCAAGGCGAATTCAATGGAATGGAATGGAATGGAATAGATTGGAATGGAATGGAATGGAAAGGAACGGAATGGAATCAACCCGAATGGAATGGAATGGAATGGAATGGAATTGAATGGAATGGAATCCACTGGAATGGAATGGAATGAAATGGAATCGATTGGATTGGAATGGAATGTAATGGAATCAACCGGAATGGAATGGAATGGAATGGAATCAACTGGAATGGAATGGAATGGAATGGCATGGACTGCAATGGAATCAACCCGAATGGGATGGAATGGAATGAAATGGAATGGAATGGAATCAACCGGAATGGAGTTAAATGGAATGGAATGCAATGGAATGGAATAGAATCAAACAGAACAGAATGGAATGGAGTGGAATAGAATGGAATCAACCAGAATGCAATGGAATGTAATGGAATGGAATGGAAGGGAATGGATTGGAATGGAACGGAATCAACCCGAATGGAATGGAATTGAATGGATTGGAATGGAATGGTATGGTATGGAATAGAATCAACCGGAATGGAATGGAATGGAATGGAATGGAATGGAATGGAATCAACCCGAATGCAATGGAATGGAATGGAATGGAATGGAATGCAACGCAATGGAATGGAATCAACCAGAATGTAATGGAATGGAATGGAATGGAATGGAATGGAATCAACTGGAATGTAAAGTAATGGAATGGAATGGAATGGAATGCAATGGAATCAAGTCGAATGGAATGGAATGGAATGAAATGGAATATAATGGAATGGAATGGAATGGAATGGAATCGAATGGAATCAACCCGAAAGGAAAAGAATGGAATGGAATGGAATGGAATGGAATGGAATGGAATGGAATGGAATGGAATCAACCCGAATGGAATGGAATGGAATGGAATGGAATGGAAAGCAATCAACCAGAATGGAATGGAATGGAATGGAATGGAATGGAATGAAATGGAATGGAATGGAATGGAATGGAATGAAATCAACCCGAAAGAAATGGAATGGAATGAAATGGAATGGAATGGAATGGAATGGAATGGAATGGAATGGAATGGAATGGCAGGTTATGTAATCAACCCGAGTGCTATGGAATGGAATGGAATGGAATGGAATGGAATGGAATGCAATGGAATCAAGTCGAATGGAATGGAATGGAATGAAATGGAATGGAATGGAATGGAATGGAATGAAATCAACACGAATGCAATGGAATGTAATGGAATGGAATGGAATGGAACGGAATGGAATGGAATGGAATGGAATCAACCCGAATGGAATGGAATGGAATGGAATGGAATGGAATCAACTGGAATGTAATGGAATGGAATGGAATGGAATGGAACGGAATCAACCGGAATGGAATGGAATGGAATGGAATGGAATTCAATCAACAGGAATGGAATGGAATGGAATGGAATGGAATCAACACGAATGGAATGCAATGGAATGAAATGGAATGGAATGGAATCAACTGAAATGGAATGGAATGGAATCGAATGGACTTGAATGGAATGGAATGGAATGCAATCAACCCGAAAGGAATGGAATGGAATGGAATGGAATGGAATGGAATCAACTCCAATGGAATGGAATGGAATGAAATGGAATGGAATGGAATGGAATGGAATGGAATGGAATGGAATGGAATGGAATGAAATGGAATGGAATGGAATGGAATGGCAGGTTATGGAATCAACCCGAGTGGTATGGAATGGACTGGAATGGAATGGAATGGAATGGAATCAACCCGAATGGAATGGAATGGAATGAAATGGAATTGAAGCGAATGGAATGGAATGGAAAGGAATCAACACGAATGGAATGGAATGGAATGGAATGCAATGGAATGGCATAGAATGGAATCAACCCGAATGGTATGGAATGGAATGAAATGGAATGGAATCAATCGGAATGGAATGCAATGGAATGGAATGGAATGGAATGGAATCAACCCGAATGAAATGGAATGGAATGGAATGGAATGGAATGGAATGGAATGGAATGGAATGGAATAGAATCAACCCGAATGGAATGGAAACGAATGGAATGGAATGGAATGGAATCAAGGCGAATGCAATGGAATGGAATGGAATGGAATAGATTGGAATGGAATGGAATGGAAAGGAACGGAATGGAATCAACCCGAATGGAATGGAATGGAATGGAATGGAATGGAATGGAATGGAATGGAATCCACTGGAATGGAATGGAATGAAATGGAATCGATTGGATTGGAATGGAATGTAATGGAATCAAACGGAATGGAATGGGATGGAATGGAATCAACTGGAATGGAATGGAATGGAATGGAATGGACTGCAATGGAATCAACCCGAATGGAATGGAATGGAATGAAATGGAACGGAATGGAATCAACCGGAATGGAGTTAAATGGAATGGAATGCAATGGAATGGAATAGAATCAAACAGAACAGAATGGAATGGAGTGGAATAGAATGGAATCAACCAGAATGCAATGGAATGTAATGGAATGGAATGGAACGGAATGGATTGGAATGGAACGGAATCAACCAGAATGGAATGGAATTGAATGGATTGGAATGGAATGGAATGGTATGGAATAGAATCAACCGGAATGGAATGGAATGGAATGGAATGGAATCAACCCGAATGCAATGGAATGGAATGGAATGGAATGGAATGCAACGCAATGGAATGGAATCAACCAGAATGTAATGGAATGGAATGGAATGGAATGGAATGGAATCAACTGGAATGTAATGTAATGGAATGGAATGGAATGGAATGGAATGCAATCAACACGAATGGAATGGAATGGAATGGAATCAAACCGAATGGAAAGCAATGGAATGAAATGGAATGGAATCGAATCAACTGGAATGGAATGGAATGGAATCGAATGCATCGGAATGGAATGGAATGGAACGGAATGCAATGAACCCGAATGGAATGGAATGGAATGGAATGGAATGGAATGAAATCAACCCGAAAGGAAAGGAATGGAATGGAATAAACCCGAATGGAAAGGAATGGAAAGGAATGGAAAGGAATGGCATGGAATGGAATGGAATGGAATGGAATGGAATGGAATGGAATCAAACCGAATGTAATGGAATGGAATGGAATGGAATGGAATCAACTGGAATGTAATGTAATGGAATGGAATGGAATGGAATGGAATGGAATGGAACAGAATCAACACGAATGGAATGGAATGAAATGGAATGCAATGCAATCAACACGAATGGAATGGAATGGAATGGAATAAAACCGAATGGAATGCAATGGAATGAAATGGAATGGAATGGAATCAACTGGAATGGAATGGAATGGAATCGAATGGATTGGAATGGAATGGAATGGAATGGAATGCAATCAACCCAAATGGAATGGAATGGAATGGAATGCAATGGAATGGAATGAAATCAACACGAAAGGAATGGAATGGAATGGAATGGAATGGCAGGTTATGGAATCAACCCGAGTGGTATGGAATGGAATGGAATGGAATGGAATGGAATGGAATGCAATGGAATCAACTCGAATGGAATGGAATGGAATGAAACGGAATGAAATGGAATGGAATGAAATGGAATGGAATCAACCCAAAAGGAAAAGATTGGAATGGAATGGAATGGAATGGAATGGAATCAACCCGAATGGAATGGAATGGAATGGAATGGAATGGAATGGAATGGAATGGAATGGAATGGAATCAACCGGAATGGAATGGAGTGGAATGGAATGGAATGGAATGCAATCAACTCGAATGGAATGGAATGGAATGGAATCAACTGGAATGTAATGTAATGGAATGGAATGGAATGGAATGGAATGGAATACAATCAACACGAATGGAATGGAATGGAATGGAATCAAACCGAATGGAATGCAATGGAATGAAATGGAATGGAATCGAATCAACTGGAATGGAATGGATTGGAATCGAATGCATCGGAATGGAATGGAATTGAACGGAATGCAATCAACCCGAATGGAATGGAATGGAATGGAATGGAATGGAATGAAATCAACCCGAAAGGAAAGGAATGGAATGAAATGGAATGGAATGGAATGGAATGGAATGGAATGGAATGGCAGGTTATGGAATCAACCCGAGTGGTATGGAATGGAATGGAATGGAATGGAATGGAATGCAATCAACCCGAATGGAATGGAATGGAATGAAATCGAATGGAATGGAATGGAATGGAATGGAATGGAATGGAATGACATAGAATGGAATCAACCCGAATGGTATGGAATGGAATGGAATGGAATGAAATGGAATGGAATCAACCCGAATGGAATGGAATGGAATGGAGTGGAATGGAATGGAATGGAATCAACCGGAATGGAATGGAGTGGAATGGAATGGAATGGAATGCAATCAACGCGAATGGAATGGAATGGAATGGAATGGAATGGACTGGAATGGAATGAAATCAACCCGAAAGGAATGGAATGGAATGAAGTGGAATGGAATGGAATGGAATGGAAAGGAATGGCAGGTTATGTAATCAACCCGAGTGGTATGGAATGGAATGGAATGGAATGGAATGCAATGGAATCAAGTCGAATGGAATGGAATGGAATGAAATGGAATGGAATGGAATGGAATGGAATGGAATGGAATCAACCCGAATGGAATGGAATGGAATGGAATGGAATGGAATGGAATCAACCGGAATGGAATGGAATGGAATGGAATGGAAAGCAATCAACCCGAATGGAATAGAATGGAATGGAATGGAATGGAATGGAATGAAATCAACCCGAAAGGAATGGAATGGAATGAAATGGAATGGAATGGAATGGGATGCAATGGCAGGGTATGTAATCAACCCGAGAGGTATGGAATGGAATGGAATGGAATGGAATGGAATGCAATGGAATCAAGTCGAATGGAATGGAATGGAATGAAATGGAATGGAATGGAATGGAATGGAATGAAATCAACACGAATGCAATGGAATGGAATGGAATGGAATGGAATGGAACGGAATGGAATGGAATGGAATGGAATCAACCCGAATGGAATGTAATGTAATGTAATGGAATGGAATGGAATGGAATGGAATGGAATGGAATGGAATGGAATCAACTGAAATGTAATGTAATGGAATGGAATGGAATGGAATGGAACGGAATCAACCGGAATGGAATGGAAAGGAATGGAAAGAATTCAATCTACAGGAATGGAATGGAATGGAATGGAATCAACACGAATGGAATGGAATGGAATGAAATGGAATGGAATGGAATCAACTGAAATGGAATGGAAAGGAATCGAATGGACTTGAATGGAATGGAATGGAATGCAATCAACCTGAAAGGATTGGAATGGAATGGAATGGAATGGAATGGAATGGAATCAACCCCAATGGAATGGAATGGAATGAAATGGAATGGAATGGAATGGAATGAAATGGAATGGAATGGAATGGAATGGCAGGTTATGGAATCAACCCGAGTGGTATGGAATGGAATGGAATGGAATGGAATGGAATCAACCCGAATGGAATGGAATGGAATGAAAAGGAATGGAAGAGAATGGAATGGAATGGAAAGGAATCAACCCGAATGGAATGGAATGGAATGGAATGGAATGGAATGGCATAGAATGGAACCAACCCGAATGGTATGGAATGGAATGGAATGGAATGGAATCAATCGGAATGGAATAGAATGGAATGGAATGGAATGGAATGGAATGGAATGGAATCAACCCGAATGAAATGGAATGGAATGCATTGGAATGGAATGGAATGGAATGGAATGGAATGGAATAGAATCAACACGAATGGAATGGAAACGAATGGAATGGAATGGAATGGAATCACGGCGAATGCAATGGAATGGAATGGAATGGAATAGATTGGAATGGAATGGAATGGAAAGGAACGGAATGGAATCAACCCGAATGGAATGGAATGGAATGGAATGGAATGGAATGGAATCCACTGGAATGGAATGGAATGAAATGGAATTGATTGGAATGGAATGGAATGGAATGGAATCAACAGGAATGGAGTTAAATGGAATGGAATGCAATGGAATGGAATAGAATCAAACAGAACAGAATGGAATGGAGTGGAATAGAATGGAATCAACCAGAATGCAATGGAATGTAATGGAATGGAATGGAACGGAATGGATTGGAATGGAATGGAATCAACCCGAATGGAATGGAATTGAATGGATTGGAATGGAATGGAATGGTATGGAATAGAATCAACAGGAATGGAATGGAATGGAATGGAACGGAATGGATTGGAATGGAACGGAATCAACCCGAATGGAATGGAATTGAATGGATTGGAATGGAATGGAATGGAATGGAATGGAGTGGAATCAACCCGAATGCAATGGAATGGAATGGAATGCAACGCAATGAAATGGAATCACCCAGAATGTAATGGAATGGAATGGAATGGAATGGAATGGAATCAACTGGAGTGTAATGTAATGGAATGGAATGGAATGGAATGGAATGCAATCAACACGAATGGAATGGAATGGAATCAAACCGAATGGAATGCAATGGAATGAAATGGAATGGAATCGAATCAACTGGAATGGAATGGAATGGAATCGAATGCATCGGAAAGGAATGGAATGGAACGGAATGCAATCAACCCGAATGGAATGGAATGGAATGGAATGGAATGGAATGGAATGTCATGAAATCAACCCGAAAGGAAAGGAATGGAATGAAATGGAATGGAATGGAATGGAATGGAATGGAATGGAATGGCAGGTTATGGAATCAACCCGAGTGGTATGGAATGGAATGCAATGGAATGGAATGCAATCAACCCGAATGGAATGGAATGGAATGAAATCGAATGGAATGGAAAGGAATGGAATGGAATGGAATGGAAAGGAATCAACCCGAATGGAATGGAATGGAATGGAATGGCATGGAATGGAATGGAATGGAATGGAATGGAATGGCATAGAATGGAATCAACCCGAATGGTATGGAATGGAATGGAATGGAATGGAATGGAATCAATCGGAATGGAATGGAATGGAATGGAATGGAATGGAATGGAATGGAATCAACCCGAATGGAATGGAATGGAATGGAATCAACACGAATGGAATGGAATGGAATGGAATGGAATGGAATGGAATAGAATGGAATGGAATGGAATAAACCCGAATGGAATGGAATGGAAAGGAATGGAAAGGAATGGCATGGAATGGAATGGAATGGAATGGAATGGAATCAACCTGAAGGAAAACGAATGGAATGGAATGGAATGGAATGGAATGGAATGGAATGGAATCAAACCGAATGGAATGGAATGGAATGGAATGGAATGGAATCAACTGGAATGTAATGTAATGGAATGGAATGGAATGGAATGGAATGGAATGGAACAGAATCAACCCGAATGGAATGGAATGGAATGGAATGCAAAGCAATCAACACGAATGGAATGGAATGGAATGGAATAAAACGGAATGGAATGCAATGGAATGAAATGGAATGGAATGGAATCAACTGGAATGGAATGGAATGGAATCGAATGGATTGGAATGGAATGGAATGGAATGGAATGCAATCAACCCGAATGGAATGGAATGGAATGGAATGCAATGGAATGGAATGAAATCAACACGAAAGGAATGGAATGGAATAGAATGGAATGGCAGGTTATGGAATCAACCCGAGTGGTATGGAATGGAATGGAATGGAATGGAATGGAATGGAATGGAATGGAATGGAATGCAATGGAATCAACTCGAATGGAATGGAATGGAATGAAATGGAATGGAATGGAATGGAATGGAATGGAATCAACCCAAAAGGAAAAGATTGGAATGGAATGGCATGGAATGGAATGGAATCAACCCGAATGGAATGGAATGGAATGGAATGGAATGGAATGGAATGGAATCAACCGGAATGGAATGGAGTGGAATGGAATGGAATGGAATGCAATCAACGCTAATGGAATGGAATGGAATGGAATGTAATGGAATGGAATCAACTGGAATGTAATGTAATGGAATGGAATGGAATGGAATGGAATACAATCAACACGAATGGAATGGAATGGAATGGAATCAAACCGAATGGAGTGCAATGGAATGAAATGGAATGGAATCGAATCAACTGGAATGGAATGGAATGGAATCGAATGCATCGGAATGGAATGGAATTGAAAGGAATGCAATCAACTCGAATGGAATGGAATGGAATGGAATGGAATGAAATCAACCCGAAAGGAAAGGAATGGAATGAAATGGAATGGAATGGAATGGAATGGAATGGAATGGCAGGTTATGGAATCAACCCGAGTGGTATGGAATGGAATGGAATGGAATGGAATGGAATGCAATCAACCCGAATGGAATGGAATGGAATGAAATCGAATGGAATGGAATGGAATGGAATGGAATGGAATGGCATAGAATGGAATCAACCCGAATGGTATGGAATGGAATGGAATGGAATGGAATGGAATCAATCGGAATGGAATGGAATGGAATGGAATGGAATGTAATCAACCCGAATGGAATGGAATGGAATGGAATGGAATCAACACGAATGGAATGGAATGGAATGGAATGGAATGGAATGGAATCAACCCAAATGGAATGGAATGGAATGGAATGTAATGGAATGGAATAGAATGGAATGGAATGGAATAAACCCGAATGGAATTTAATGGAAAGAAATGGAAAGGAATGGCATGGAATGGAATGGAATGGAATGGAATGGAATCAACCTGAAAGAAAAAGAATGGAATGGAATGGAATGGAATGGAATGGAATGGAATCAAACCGAATGGAATGGAATGGAATGGAATGGAATGGAATCAACTGGAATGTAATGTAATGGAAAGGAATGGAATGGAATTTAATGGAACAGAATCAACCCGAATGGAATGGAATGGAATGGAATGCAATGCAATCAACACGAATGGAATGGAATGGAATGGAATAAAACCGAATGGAATGCAATGGAATGAAATGGAATGGAATGGAATCAACTGGAATGGAATGGAATGGAATCGAATGGATTGGAATGGAATGGAATGGAATGGAATGCAATCAACCCGAATGGAATGGAATGGAATGGAATGCAATGGAATGGAATGAAATCAACACGAAAGGAATGGAATGGAATGGAATGGAATGGAATGGCAGGTTATGGAATCAACCCGAGTGGTATGGAATGGAATGGAATGGAATGGAATGGAATGGAATGGAATGCAATGGAATCAACTCGAATGGAATGGAATGGAATGAAATGGAATGGAATGGAATGGAATGGAATGGAATGGAATGGAATCAACCCAAAAGGAAAAGAATGGAATGGAATGGAATGGAATGGAAAGGAATGGAATCAACCCGAATGGAATGGAATGGAATGGAATGGAATGGAATGGAATGGAATCAACCGGAATGGAATGGAGTGGAATGGAATGGAATGGAATGCAATCAACGCGAATGGAATGGAATGGAATGGAATGGAATGGAATGGAATGGAATGAAATCAACCCGAAAGGAATGGAATGGAATGAAGTGGAATGGAATGGAATGGAATGGAAAGGAATGGCAGGTTATGTAATCAACCCGAGTGGTATGGAATGGAATGGAATGGAATGGAATGCAATGGAATGAAGTCGAATGGAATGGAATGGAATAAAATGGAATGGAATGGAATGGAATGGAATCAACCCGAAAGGAAAGGAATGGAATGGAATGGAATGGAATGGAATGGAATGGAATGGAATGGAATCAACCCGAATGGAATGGAATGGAACGGAATGGAATGGAATGGAATCAACCGGAATGGAATGGAATGGAATGGAATGGAATGGAATGGAATGGAAAGCAATCAACCCGAATGGAATGGAATGGAATGGAATGCAATGGAATGGAATGAAATCAACCCGAAAGGAATGGAATGGAATGAAATGGAATGGAATGGAATGGAATGCAATGGCAGGTTATGTAATCAACCCGAGAGGTATGGAATGGAATGGAATGGAATGAAATGGAATGCAATGGAATCAAGTCGAATGGAATGGAATGGAATGAAATGGAATGGAATGGAATGGAATGGAATGAAATCAACACGAATGCAATGGAATGGAATGGAATGGAATGGAATGGAACGGAATGGAATGGAATGGAATGGAATCAACCCGAATGGAATGGAATGGAATGGAATGGAATCAACTGGAATGTAATGTAATGGAATGGAATGGAATGGAATGGAACGGAATCAACCGGAATGGAATGGAATGGAATGGAATGGAATTCAATCTACAGGAATGGAATGGAATGGAATGGAATCAACACGAATGGAATGCAATGGAATGAAATGGAATGGAATGGAATCAACTGAAATAGAATGGAATGGAATCGAATGGACTTGAATGGAATGGAATGGAATGCAATCAACCCGAAAGGAATGGAATGGAATGGAATGGAATGGAATGGAATCAACCCCAATGGAATGGAATGGAATGAAATGGAATGGAATGGAATGGAATGGAATGGAATGAAATGGAATGGAATGGAATTGAATGGCAGGTTATGGAATCAACCCGAGTGGTATGGAATGGAATGGAATGGAATGGAATTGAATGGAATGGAATGGAATCAACCCGAATGGAATGGAATGGAATGAAATGGAATGGAAGAGAATGGAATGGAATGGAAAGGAATCAACCCGAATGGAATGGAATGGAATGGAATGGCATAGAATGGAACCAACCCGAATGGTATGGAATGGAATGGAATGGAATGGAATCAATCGGAATGGAATAGAATGGAATGGAATGGAATGGAATGGAATGGAATGGAATGGAATGGAATGGAATGGAATTGAATGGAATGAACCCGAATGAAATGGAATGGAATGGATTGGAATGGAATGGAATGGAATGGAATGGAATAGAATCAACCCGAATGGAATGGAAACGAATGGAATGGAATGGAATCGAATCACGGCGGATGCAATGGAATGGAATGGAATGGAATAGATTGGAATGGAATGGAATGGAAAGGAATGGAATGGAATCAACCCGAATGGAATGGAATGGAATGGAATGGAATCCACTGGAATGGAATGGAATGAAATGGAATTGATTGGAATGGAATGGAATGTAATGGAATCAACCGGAATGGAATGGAATGGAATCAACTGGAATGGAATGGAATGGAATGGAATGGACTGCAATGGAATCAACCCGAATGGAATGGAATGGAATGAAATGGAATGGAATGGAATCAACCGGAATGGAGTTAAATGGAATGGAATGCAATGGAATGGAATAGAATCAAACAGAACAGAATGGAATGCAGTGGAATAGAATGGAATCAACCAGAATGCAATGGAATGTAATGGAATGGAATGGAACGGAATGGATTGGATTGGAATGGAATCAACCCGAATGGAATGGAATTGAATGGATTGGAATGGAATGGAATGGTATGGAATAGAATCAACCGGAATGGAATGGAATGGAATGGAATGGAATGGAATGGAATCAAGCCGAATGCAATGGAATGGAATGGAATGGAATGGAATGCAACGCAATGGAATGGAATGGAATGGAATCAACCAGAATGAAATGGAATGGAATGGAATTGAATGGAATGGAATCAACTGGAATGTAATGTAATGGAATGGAATGGAATGGAATGGAATGCAATCAACACGAATGGAATGGAATGGAATGGAATCAAACCGAATGGAATGCAATGGAATGAAATGGAATGGAATCGAATCAACTGGAATGGAATGGAATGGAATCGAATGCATCGGAATGGAATGGAATGGAACGGAATGCAATCAACCCGAATGGAATGGAATGGAATGGAATGGAATGAAATCAACCCGAAAGGAAAGGAATGGAATGAAATGGAATGGAATGGAATGGAAAGGAATGGAATGACAGGTTATGGAATCAACCCGAGTGGTATGGAATGGAATGGAATGGAATGCAATCAACCCGAATGGAATGGAATGGAATGAAATCGAAAGAATTGAATGGAATGGAATGGAATGCAATGGAAAGGAATCAACCCGAATGGAATGGAATGGAATGGCATAGAATGGAATCAACCCGAATGGTATGGAATGGAATGGAATGGAATGGAATGGAATGGAATGGAATGGAATCAATCAGAATGGAATGGAGTGGAATGGAATGGAATGGAATCAACCCGAATGGAATGGAATGGAACGGAATCAACACGAATGGAATGGAGTGGAATGGAATGGAATCAACCCAAATGGAATGGAATGGAATGGAATGGAATGGAATGGAATGGAATGGAATGGAATAAACCCGAATGGAATGGAATGGAAAGGAATGGAAAGGAATGGAATGGAATGGAATGGAATGGAATGGAATGGAATGGAATCAACCTGAAAGAAAAAGAATGGAATGGAATGGAATGGAATGGAATGGAATCAAACCGAATGTAATGGAATGGAATGGAATGGAATGGAATGGAATCAACTGGAATGTAATGGAATGGAATGGAATGGAATGGAGTGGAATGGAATGGAACAGAATCAACCCGAATGGAATGGAATGGAATTGAATGCAATGCAATCAACACGAATGGAATGGAATGGAATGGAAGAAAACCGAATGGAATGCAATGGAATAAAATGGAATGGAATGGAATCAACTGGAATGGAATGGAATGGAATCGACTGGATTGGAATGGAATGGAATGGAAAGGAATGCAATCAACCCGAATGGAATGGAATGGAATGGAATGGAATGGAATGCAATGGAATGGAATGAAATCAACACGAAAGGAATGGAATGGTATGGAATGGAATGGAATGGAATGGAATGGCAGGTTATGGAATCAACCCGAGTGGTATGGAATGGAATGGAATGGAATGGAATGGAATGGAATGGAATGGCATCAACTCGAATGGAATGGAATGGAATGGAATGGAATGGAATGGAATGGAATGGAATGGAATCAACCCGAAAGGAAAAGAATGGAATGGAATGGAATGGAATGGAATGGAATCAACCCGAATGGAATGGAATGGAATGGAATGGAATGGAATCAACCGGAATGGAATGGAATGGAATGGAATGGAATGGAATGGAAAGCAATCAACCCGAATGGAATGGAATGGAATGGAATGAAATCAACCCGAAAGGAATGGAATGGAATGAAATGGAATGGAATGGAATGGAATGGAATGGCAGGTTATGTAATCAACCCTAGTGGTATGGAATGGAATGGAATGGAATGGAATGGAATGCAATGGAATCAAGTCGAATGGAATGGAATGGAATGAAATGGAATGGAATGGAATGGAATGGAATGAAATCAACACGAATGCAATGGAATGGAATGGAATGGAATGGAATGGAATGGAACGGAATGGAATGGAATGGAATGGAATCAACCCGAATGGAATGGAATTTTATGGAACTGAATCAAACCAAATGGAATGGAATGGAATGGAATGGAATGGAATGGAATGGAATGGAATAAACACGAATGGAATGGAATGGAGTATAATGGAATGGATTGGAATGGAATCAACTGGGATGGAAAGGAATGGAATGGAATGAAATGGAATGTGATAGAAAGGAATGAAATGGAATGGAATGGAATTAACACGAATGGAATGGAATGGAATGGAATGGAATAGAATCAACCCGAATGGAATGGAATGGAATGGAATGGAATGGAATGGAATGGAATGGAATCAACCGGAATGGAATGGAGTGGAATGGAATGGAATGGAATGCAATCAACGCGAATGGAATGGAATGGAATGGAATGGAATGAAATCAACCCGAAAGGAATGGAATGGAATGAAGTGGAATGGAATGGAATGGAATCAACCCGAACGGAATGGAATGGAATGGAATGGAATGGAATGGAATGGAATGGCATGGAATCAACCCGAATGAAATGAAATGGAATGGATTGGAATGGAATAGAATGGAAAGGAATGGAATGGAATCAACCCGAGTGGAATGGAATGGAATGGAATGGAATGGATTGGAATGGAATGGAATGGAATGGAATCAACCCCAATGGAATGGAATGGAATGGAATGGAATGGAATGGAATGGAATCAACCCAAAAGGAATGGAATGGAATGAAATGGAATGGAATGGAATGGAATCAACCCGAACGGAATGGAATGGAGTGTAATGGATTGGAATGGAATCAACCTGAATGGAATGGAATGGAATGGAATGGAATGGAATGAAATGGAATGGAATGGAGGGGAATTGAATCAACCCGAATGGAATGGAATGGAATGGAATGGAATGTCATGGAATCAACCCGAATGAAATGGAATGGAATGGATTGGAATGGAATGGAATGGAATGGAATGGAATCAACCTGAATGGAATGGAATGGAATCAACCCGAATGGAATGGAATGGATTGGAATGGAATGGAATGGAATGGAATCAACCCTAATGGAATGGAAAGGAATGGAATGGAATGGAATGGAATGGATTGGAATCAACCCGAATGGAATGGAATGGAATGGAATGCAATGGAATGGAAACAACACAAATGGACTGGAATGGAATGGAATGGAATAGAATCAACCCGAATGGAATGGAATGGAATGGAATGGAATGGCATGGAATCAACCCGAATGAAATGGAATGGAATGGATTGGAATGGAATGGAATGGAAAGGAATGGAATGGAATCAACGCGAGTGGAATGGAAAGGAATGGAATGGAATGGAATGGATTGGAATGGAATGGAATGGAATGGAATCAACCCCAATGGAATGGAATGGAATGGAATGGAATGGAGTGGAATCAACCCAAAAGTAATGGAATGGAATGGAATGGAATGGAATGGAATGGAATGGAATGGAATGGAATCAACCAGAATGGAATGGAATGGAATGGAATGGATTGGAAGGGAATCAACATGAATGGAATGGAATGGAATGGAATGGAGTGGAATTGAATCAACCCGAATGGAATAGAATGGAATGGAAGGGAATCAACCCAAATGGCATGGAATGGAATGAAATGGAACGGAATGGAATTAACCGGAATGGAATGGAATGGAATGGAATGCAATGGAATGGAATCAACCCGAATGGAAAGGAATGGAATGGAATGGAATGGCATGGAAAGGAATCAACCCGAATGGCATGGAATGGAATGGAATGGAATGGAATGGAATCAACACAAATGGAATGGAATGCAATCAACACGAATGGAATGGAATGGAATGGAATGGAATCAACTGGAATGGAATGGAATGGAATGGAATAAACACGAATGGACTGGAATGGATTGGAATGGACTGCAATGGAATCAACCCGAAGGGAATGGAATGGAATGAAATGGAACGTAATGGAATCAACCGGAATGGAGTGGAATGGAATGACACGGAATGGAATGGAATAGAATCAAACAGAATGGAATGGAATGGAATGGAATAGAATGGAATCAACCTGAACGCAATGGAAAAAATGGAATGGAATGGAATGGAATGGAATGGAATGGAATGGAATCAACCCGAACGGAATGGAATGGAACGGAATGGAATGGAATTGAATCAACCGAAATGGGATGGAATGGAATGGAATGGAATGGAATGGAATGGAATGGAATAAACCCGAATGGAATGCAATGGAATAGAATGGAATGGATTGGAATGGAATCAATCAGAATGGAATGGAATGGAATGAAATGGAATGGAATGGAATCAACCCGAATGGAATGGAATGGTATGGAACTGAATCAAACCAAATGGAATTGAATGGAATGGAATGGAATGGAATGGAATGGAATGGAATGGAATGGAATGGAATGGAATGGAATGGAATAAACACGAATGGAATGGAATGAAATATAATGGAATGGATTGGAATGGAATCAACCGGGATGGAAAGGAATGGAATGGAATGAAATGGAATGGGATGGAAAGGAATGAAATGGAATGGAATGGAATTAACTCGAATGGAATGGAATGGAATCGAATGGAATGGTATAGAATCAAACCGAATGGAATGGAAAGGAATGGAATGGAATGGAATGGTATCAAGGAGCATGCAATGGAATGGAATGGAATGGAATAGACTGCAATGGAATGGAATGGAAGGGAACGGAATGGAATCAACCCGAATGGAATGGAATGGAATGGAATTGAATGGAATCTACTGGAATGGAATGGAATGAAATGGAATTGATTGGAATGGAATGGAATATAATGGATTCAACCGGAATGGAATGGAATGGAATGGAATGGAATCAACTGGAATGGAATGGAATGGAATGGAATGGACTGCAATGGAATCAACCCGAATGGAATGGAATGGAATGAAATGGAACGGAATGGAATCAACCGGAATGGAGTTAAATGGAATGGAATGCAATGGAATGGAATAGAATCAAACAGAACAGAATGGAATGGAGTGGAATAGAATGGAATCAACCAGAATGCAATGGAATGTAATGGAATGGAATGGAACGGAATGGATTGGAATGGAACGGAATCAACCCGAATGGAATGGAATTGAATGGATTGGAATGGAATGGAATGGTATGGAATAGAATCAACCCGAATGGAAAGGAATGGAATGGAATGGAATGGAATCAACCCGAATGCAATGGAATGGAATGGAATGGAATGGAATGCAACGGAATGGAATGGAATGGAATGGAATCAAACAGAATGTAATGGAATGCAATGGAATGGAATGGAATGGAATGGAATCAACTGGAATGTAATGTAATGGAATGGAATGGAATGGAATGGAATGGAACGGAATCAACCCGAATGGAATGGAATGGAATGGAATGGAATGCAATCAACACGAATGGAATGGAATGGAATGGAATCAAACCGAATGGAATGCAATGGAATGAAATGGAATGGAATGGAATCAACTGGAATGGAATGGAATGGAGTCGAATGCATTGGAATGGAATGGAGTGGAACGGAATGCAATCAACCCGAATGGAATGGAATGGAATGGAATGGAATGGAATGGAATGGAATGGAATCAACCCGAAAGGAAAAGAATGGAATGGAATGGAATGGAATGGAATGGAATCAACCCGAATGGAATGGAATGGAATGGAATGGAATGGAATGGAATGGAATCAACCGGAATGGAATGGAGTGGAATGGAATGGAATGGAATGCAATCAACCCGAATGGAATGGAATGGAATGGAATGAAATCATCCCGAAAGGAATGGAATGGAATGAAGTGGAATGGAATGGAATGGAATGGAAAGGAATGGCAGGTTATGTAATCAACCCGAGTGGTATGGAATGGAATGGAATGGAATGGAATGGAATGGAATGCAATGGAATCAAGTCGAATGGAATGGAATGGAATGAAAAGGAATGGAATGGAATGGAATGGAATGGAATGGAATGGAATGGAATCAACCCGAAAGGAAAAGAATGGAATGGAATGGAATGGAATGGAATGGAATCAACCCGAATGGAATGGAATGGAATGGAATGGAATGGAAAGCAATCAACCCGAATGGAATGGAATGGAATGGAATGGAATGGAATGGAATGAAATCAACCCGAAAGGAATGGAATGGAATGAAATGGAATGGAATGGAATGGAATGGAATGGAATGGCAGGTTATGTAATCAACCCGAGTGCTATGGAATGGAATGGAATGGAATGGAATGGAATGGAATGCAATGGAATTAAGTCGAATGGAATGGAATGGAATGAAATGGAATGGAATGGAATGGAATGGAATGGAATGAAATCAACACGAATGGAATGGAATGGAATGGAATGGAATGGAATGGAATGGAATGGAATCAACTGGAATGGAATGTAATGGAATGGAATGGAATGGAATGGAATGGAACGGAATCAACCGGAATGGAATGGAATGGAATGGAATGGAATTCAATCAACAGGAATGGAATGGAATGGAATGGAATCAACACGAATGGAATGCAATGGAATGAAATGGAATGGAATGGAATCAACTGAAATGGAATGGAATGGAATCGAATGGACTTGAATGGAATGGAATGGAATGCAATCAACCCGAAAGGAATGGAATGGAATGGAATGGAATGGAATGGAATGGAATCAACCCCAATGGAATGGAATGGAATGAAATGGAATGGAATGGAATGGAATGGAATGGAATGGAATGAAATGGAATGGAATGGAATGGAATGGCAGGTTATGTAATCAACCCGAGTGGTATGGAATGGAATGGAATGGAATGGAATGGAATGGAATGCAATGGAATCAAGTCGAATGGAATGGAATGGAATGAAATGGAATGGAATGGAATGGAATGGAATGGAATAGAATGGAATCAACCCGAATGGAATGGAATGGAATGGAATGGAATGGAAAGCAATCAACCCGAATTGAATGGAATGGAATGGAATGGAATGGAATGGAATGGAATGAAATCAACCCGAAAGGAATGGAATGGAATGAAATGCAATGGAATGGAATGGAAAGGAATGGCAGGTTATGTAATCAACCCGAGTGCTATGGAATGGAATGGAATGGAATGAAATGGAATGGAATGCAATGGAATCAAGTCGAATGGAATGGAATGGAATGAAATGGAATGGAATGGAATGGAATGGAATGAAATCAACACGAATGCAATGGAATGTAATGGAATGGAATGGAATGGAACGGAATGGAATGGAATGGAATGGAATCAACCCGAATGGAATGCAATGGAATGGAATGGAATGGAATGGAATGGAATGGAATGGAACGGAATCAACCGGAATGGAATGGAATGGAATGGAATGGAATTCAATCAACAGGAATGGAATGGAATGGAATGGAATCAACACGAATGGAATGCAATGGAATGAAATGGAATGGAATGGAGTCAACGGAAATTTAATGGAATGGAATCGAATGGACTTGAATGGAATGCAATCAACCCGAAAGGAATGGAATGGAATGGAATGGAATGGAATGGAATGGAATGGAATGGAATCAACCCCAATGGAATGGAATGGAATGAAATGGAATGGAATGGAATGGAATGGAATGGAATGGAATGAAATGGAATGGAATGGAATGGAATGAAATGGAATGGAATGGAATGGAATGGAACGGAATGAAATGGAATGGAATGGAATGGAATGGCAGGTTATGGAATCAACCCGAGTGGTATGGAATGGACTGGAATGGAATGGAATGGATTGGAATCAACCCGAATGGAATGGAATGGAATGAAATGGAATGGAAGCGAATGGAATGGAATGGAAAGGAATCAACCCGAATGGAATGGAATGGAATGGAATGGCATAGAATGGAATCAACCCGAATGGTATGGAATGGAATGGAATGGAATGGAATCAGTCGGAATGGAATGCAATGGAATGGAATGGAATGGAATGGAATCAACCCGAATGAAATGAATGGAATGGAATGGAATGGAATGGAATGGAATAGAATCAACCCGAATGGAATGGAAACGAATGGAATGGAATGGAATGGAATCAAGGCGAATTCAATGGAATGGAATGGAATGGAATAGATTGGAATGGAATGGAATGGAAAGGAACGGAATGGAATCAACCCGAATGGAATGGAATGGAATGGAATGGAATTGAATGGAATGGAATCCACTGGAATGGAATGGAATGAAATGGAATCGATTGGATTGGAATGGAATGTAATGGAATCAACCGGAATGGAATGGAATGGAATCAACTGGAATGGAATGGAATGGAATGGAATGGACTGCAATGGAATCAACCCGAATGGAATGGAATGGAATGAAATGGAATGGAATGGAATCAACCGGAATGGAGTTAAATGGAATGGAATGCAATGGAATGGAATAGAATCAAACAGAACAGAATGGAATGCAGTGGAATAGAATGGAATCAACCAGAATGCAATGGAATGTAATGGAATGGAATGGAACGGAATGGATTGGATTGGAATGGAATCAACCCGAATGGAATGGAATTGAATGGATTGGAATGGAATGGAATGGTATGGAATAGAATCAACCGGAATGGAATGGAATGGAATGGAATGGAATGGAATGGAATCAAGCCGAATGCAATGGAATGGAATGGAATGGAATGGAATGCAACGCAATGGAATGGAATGGAATGGAATCAACCAGAATGAAATGGAATGGAATGGAATTGAATGGAATGGAATCAACTGGAATGTAATGTAATGGAATGGAATGGAATGGAATGGAATGCAATCAACACGAATGGAATGGAATGGAATGGAATCAAACCGAATGGAATGCAATGGAATGAAATGGAATGGAATCGAATCAACTGGAATGGAATGGAATGGAATCGAATGCATCGGAATGGAATGGAATGGAACGGAATGCAATCAACCCGAATGGAATGGAATGGAATGGAATGGAATGAAATCAACCCGAAAGGAAAGGAATGGAATGAAATGGAATGGAATGGAATGGAAAGGAATGGAATGACAGGTTATGGAATCAACCCGAGTGGTATGGAATGGAATGGAATGGAATGCAATCAACCCGAATGGAATGGAATGGAATGAAATCGAAAGAATTGAATGGAATGGAATGGAATGCAATGGAAAGGAATCAACCCGAATGGAATGGAATGGAATGGCATAGAATGGAATCAACCCGAATGGTATGGAATGGAATGGAATGGAATGGAATGGAATGGAATGGAATGGAATCAATCAGAATGGAATGGAGTGGAATGGAATGGAATGGAATCAACCCGAATGGAATGGAATGGAACGGAATCAACACGAATGGAATGGAGTGGAATGGAATGGAATCAACCCAAATGGAATGGAATGGAATGGAATGGAATGGAATGGAATGGAATGGAATGGAATAAACCCGAATGGAATGGAATGGAAAGGAATGGAAAGGAATGGAATGGAATGGAATGGAATGGAATGGAATGGAATGGAATCAACCTGAAAGAAAAAGAATGGAATGGAATGGAATGGAATGGAATGGAATCAAACCGAATGTAATGGAATGGAATGGAATGGAATGGAATGGAATCAACTGGAATGTAATGGAATGGAATGGAATGGAATGGAGTGGAATGGAATGGAACAGAATCAACCCGAATGGAATGGAATGGAATTGAATGCAATGCAATCAACACGAATGGAATGGAATGGAATGGAAGAAAACCGAATGGAATGCAATGGAATAAAATGGAATGGAATGGAATCAACTGGAATGGAATGGAATGGAATCGACTGGATTGGAATGGAATGGAATGGAAAGGAATGCAATCAACCCGAATGGAATGGAATGGAATGGAATGGAATGGAATGCAATGGAATGGAATGAAATCAACACGAAAGGAATGGAATGGTATGGAATGGAATGGAATGGAATGGAATGGCAGGTTATGGAATCAACCCGAGTGGTATGGAATGGAATGGAATGGAATGGAATGGAATGGAATGGAATGGCATCAACTCGAATGGAATGGAATGGAATGGAATGGAATGGAATGGAATGGAATGGAATGGAATCAACCCGAAAGGAAAAGAATGGAATGGAATGGAATGGAATGGAATGGAATCAACCCGAATGGAATGGAATGGAATGGAATGGAATGGAATCAACCGGAATGGAATGGAATGGAATGGAATGGAATGGAATGGAAAGCAATCAACCCGAATGGAATGGAATGGAATGGAATGAAATCAACCCGAAAGGAATGGAATGGAATGAAATGGAATGGAATGGAATGGAATGGAATGGCAGGTTATGTAATCAACCCTAGTGGTATGGAATGGAATGGAATGGAATGGAATGGAATGCAATGGAATCAAGTCGAATGGAATGGAATGGAATGAAATGGAATGGAATGGAATGGAATGGAATGAAATCAACACGAATGCAATGGAATGGAATGGAATGGAATGGAATGGAATGGAACGGAATGGAATGGAATGGAATGGAATCAACCCGAATGGAATGGAATTTTATGGAACTGAATCAAACCAAATGGAATGGAATGGAATGGAATGGAATGGAATGGAATGGAATGGAATAAACACGAATGGAATGGAATGGAGTATAATGGAATGGATTGGAATGGAATCAACTGGGATGGAAAGGAATGGAATGGAATGAAATGGAATGTGATAGAAAGGAATGAAATGGAATGGAATGGAATTAACACGAATGGAATGGAATGGAATGGAATGGAATAGAATCAACCCGAATGGAATGGAATGGAATGGAATGGAATGGAATGGAATGGAATGGAATCAACCAGAATGGAATGGAGTGGAATGGAATGGAATGGAATGCAATCAACGCGAATGGAATGGAATGGAATGGAATGGAATGAAATCAACCCGAAAGGAATGGAATGGAATGAAGTGGAATGGAATGGAATGGAATCAACCCGAACGGAATGGAATGGAATGGAATGGAATGGAATGGAATGGAATGGCATGGAATCAACCCGAATGAAATGAAATGGAATGGATTGGAATGGAATAGAATGGAAAGGAATGGAATGGAATCAACCCGAGTGGAATGGAATGGAATGGAATGGAATGGATTGGAATGGAATGGAATGGAATGGAATCAACCCCAATGGAATGGAATGGAATGGAATGGAATGGAATGGAATGGAATCAACCCAAAAGGAATGGAATGGAATGAAATGGAATGGAATGGAATGGAATCAACCCGAACGGAATGGAATGGAGTGTAATGGATTGGAATGGAATCAACCTGAATGGAATGGAATGGAATGGAATGGAATGGAATGAAATGGAATGGAATGGAGGGGAATTGAATCAACCCGAATGGAATGGAATGGAATGGAATGGAATGTCATGGAATCAACCCGAATGAAATGGAATGGAATGGATTGGAATGGAATGGAATGGAATGGAATGGAATCAACCTGAATGGAATGGAATGGAATCAACCCGAATGGAATGGAATGGATTGGAATGGAATGGAATGGAATGGAATCAACCCTAATGGAATGGAAAGGAATGGAATGGAATGGAATGGAATGGATTGGAATCAACCCGAATGGAATGGAATGGAATGGAATGCAATGGAATGGAAACAACACAAATGGACTGGAATGGAATGGAATGGAATAGAATCAACCCGAATGGAATGGAATGGAATGGAATGGAATGGCATGGAATCAACCCGAATGAAATGGAATGGAATGGATTGGAATGGAATGGAATGGAAAGGAATGGAATGGAATCAACGCGAGTGGAATGGAAAGGAATGGAATGGAATGGAATGGATTGGAATGGAATGGAATGGAATGGAATCAACCCCAATGGAATGGAATGGAATGGAATGGAATGGAGTGGAATCAACCCAAAAGTAATGGAATGGAATGGAATGGAATGGAATGGAATGGAATGGAATGGAATGGAATCAACCAGAATGGAATGGAATGGAATGGAATGGATTGGAAGGGAATCAACATGAATGGAATGGAATGGAATGGAATGGAGTGGAATTGAATCAACCCGAATGGAATAGAATGGAATGGAAGGGAATCAACCCAAATGGCATGGAATGGAATGAAATGGAACGGAATGGAATTAACCGGAATGGAATGGAATGGAATGGAATGCAATGGAATGGAATCAACCCGAATGGAAAGGAATGGAATGGAATGGAATGGCATGGAAAGGAATCAACCCGAATGGCATGGAATGGAATGGAATGGAATGGAATGGAATCAACACAAATGGAATGGAATGCAATCAACACGAATGGAATGGAATGGAATGGAATGGAATCAACTGGAATGGAATGGAATGGAATGGAATAAACACGAATGGACTGGAATGGATTGGAATGGACTGCAATGGAATCAACCCGAAGGGAATGGAATGGAATGGAATGAAATGGAACGTAATGGAATCAACCGGAATGGAGTGGAATGGAATGACACGGAATGGAATGGAATAGAATCAAACAGAATGGAATGGAATGGAATGGAATAGAATGGAATCAACCTGAACGCAATGGAAAAAATGGAATGGAATGGAATGGAATGGAATGGAATGGAATGGAATCAACCCGAACGGAATGGAATGGAACGGAATGGAATGGAATTGAATCAACCGAAATGGGATGGAATGGAATGGAATGGAATGGAATGGAATGGAATGGAATAAACCCGAATGGAATGCAATGGAATAGAATGGAATGGATTGGAATGGAATCAATCAGAATGGAATGGAATGGAATGAAATGGAATGGAATGGAATCAACCCGAATGGAATGGAATGGTATGGAACTGAATCAAACCAAATGGAATTGAATGGAATGGAATGGAATGGAATGGAATGGAATGGAATGGAATGGAATGGAATGGAATAAACACGAATGGAATGGAATGAAATATAATGGAATGGATTGGAATGGAATCAACCGGGATGGAAAGGAATGGAATGGAATGAAATGGAATGGGATGGAAAGGAATGAAATGGAATGGAATGGAATTAACTCGAATGGAATGGAATGGAATCGAATGGAATGGTATAGAATCAAACCGAATGGAATGGAAAGGAATGGAATGGAATGGAATGGAATCAAGGAGCATGCAATGGAATGGAATGGAATGGAATAGACTGCAATGGAATGGAATGGAAGGGAACGGAATGGAATCAACCCGAATGGAATGGAATGGAATGGAATTGAATGGAATCTACTGGAATGGAATGGAATGAAATGGAATTGATTGGAATGGAATGGAATATAATGGATTCAACCGGAATGGAATGGAATGGAATGGAATGGAATCAACTGGAATGGAATGGAATGGAATGGAATGGACTGCAATGGAATCAACCCGAATGGAATGGAATGGAATGAAATGGAACGGAATGGAATCAACCGGAATGGAGTTAAATGGAATGGAATGCAATGGAATGGAATAGAATCAAACAGAACAGAATGGAATGGAGTGGAATAGAATGGAATCAACCAGAATGCAATGGAATGTAATGGAATGGAATGGAACGGAATGGATTGGAATGGAACGGAATCAACCCGAATGGAATGGAATTGAATGGATTGGAATGGAATGGAATGGTATGGAATAGAATCAACCCGAATGGAAAGGAATGGAATGGAATGGAATGGAATCAACCCGAATGCAATGGAATGGAATGGAATGGAATGGAATGCAACGGAATGGAATGGAATGGAATGGAATCAAACAGAATGTAATGGAATGCAATGGAATGGAATGGAATGGAATGGAATCAACTGGAATGTAATGTAATGGAATGGAATGGAATGGAATGGAATGGAACGGAATCAACCCGAATGGAATGGAATGGAATGGAATGGAATGCAATCAACACGAATGGAATGGAATGGAATGGAATCAAACCGAATGGAATGCAATGGAATGAAATGGAATGGAATGGAATCAACTGGAATGGAATGGAATGGAGTCGAATGCATTGGAATGGAATGGAGTGGAACGGAATGCAATCAACCCGAATGGAATGGAATGGAATGGAATGGAATGGAATGGAATGGAATGGAATCAACCCGAAAGGAAAAGAATGGAATGGAATGGAATGGAATGGAATGGAATCAACCCGAATGGAATGGAATGGAATGGAATGGAATGGAATGGAATGGAATCAACCGGAATGGAATGGAGTGGAATGGAATGGAATGGAATGCAATCAACCCGAATGGAATGGAATGGAATGGAATGAAATCATCCCGAAAGGAATGGAATGGAATGAAGTGGAATGGAATGGAATGGAATGGAAAGGAATGGCAGGTTATGTAATCAACCCGAGTGGTATGGAATGGAATGGAATGGAATGGAATGGAATGGAATGCAATGGAATCAAGTCGAATGGAATGGAATGGAATGAAAAGGAATGGAATGGAATGGAATGGAATGGAATGGAATGGAATGGAATCAACCCGAAAGGAAAAGAATGGAATGGAATGGAATGGAATGGAATGGAATCAACCCGAATGGAATGGAATGGAATGGAATGGAATGGAAAGCAATCAACCCGAATGGAATGGAATGGAATGGAATGGAATGGAATGGAATGAAATCAACCCGAAAGGAATGGAATGGAATGAAATGGAATGGAATGGAATGGAATGGAATGGAATGGCAGGTTATGTAATCAACCCGAGTGCTATGGAATGGAATGGAATGGAATGGAATGGAATGGAATGCAATGGAATCAAGTCGAATGGAATGGAATGGAATGAAATGGAATGGAATGGAATGGAATGGAATGGAATGAAATCAACACGAATGGAATGGAATGGAATGGAATGGAATGGAATGGAATGGAATGGAATCAACTGGAATGGAATGTAATGGAATGGAATGGAATGGAATGGAATGGAACGGAATCAACCGGAATGGAATGGAATGGAATGGAATGGAATTCAATCAACAGGAATGGAATGGAATGGAATGGAATCAACACGAATGGAATGCAATGGAATGAAATGGAATGGAATGGAATCAACTGAAATGGAATGGAATGGAATCGAATGGACTTGAATGGAATGGAATGGAATGCAATCAACCCGAAAGGAATGGAATGGAATGGAATGGAATGGAATGGAATGGAATCAACCCCAATGGAATGGAATGGAATGAAATGGAATGGAATGGAATGGAATGGAATGGAATGGAATGAAATGGAATGGAATGGAATGGAATGGCAGGTTATGTAATCAACCCGAGTGGTATGGAATGGAATGGAATGGAATGGAATGGAATGGAATGCAATGGAATCAAGTCGAATGGAATGGAATGGAATGAAATGGAATGGAATGGAATGGAATGGAATGGAATAGAATGGAATCAACCCGAATGGAATGGAATGGAATGGAATGGAAAGCAATCAACCCGAATTGAATGGAATGGAATGGAATGGAATGGAATGGAATGGAATGAAATCAACCCGAAAGGAATGGAATGGAATGAAATGCAATGGAATGGAATGGAAAGGAATGGCAGGTTATGTAATCAACCCGAGTGCTATGGAATGGAATGGAATGGAATGAAATGGAATGGAATGCAATGGAATCAAGTCGAATGGAATGGAATGGAATGAAATGGAATGGAATGGAATGGAATGGAATGAAATCAACACGAATGCAATGGAATGTAATGGAATGGAATGGAATGGAACGGAATGGAATGGAATGGAATGGAATCAACCCGAATGGAATGCAATGGAATGGAATGGAATGGAATGGAATGGAATGGAATGGAACGGAATCAACCGGAATGGAATGGAATGGAATGGAATGGAATTCAATCAACAGGAATGGAATGGAATGGAATGGAATCAACACGAATGGAATGCAATGGAATGAAATGGAATGGAATGGAGTCAACGGAAATTTAATGGAATGGAATCGAATGGACTTGAATGGAATGCAATCAACCCGAAAGGAATGGAATGGAATGGAATGGAATGGAATGGAATGGAATGGAATGGAATCAACCCCAATGGAATGGAATGGAATGAAATGGAATGGAATGGAATGGAATGGAATGGAATGGAATGAAATGGAATGGAATGGAATGGAATGAAATGGAATGGAATGGAATGGAATGGAACGGAATGAAATGGAATGGAATGGAATGGAATGGCAGGTTATGGAATCAACCCGAGTGGTATGGAATGGACTGGAATGGAATGGAATGGATTGGAATCAACCCGAATGGAATGGAATGGAATGAAATGGAATGGAAGCGAATGGAATGGAATGGAAAGGAATCAACCCGAATGGAATGGAATGGAATGGAATGGCATAGAATGGAATCAACCCGAATGGTATGGAATGGAATGGAATGGAATGGAATCAGTCGGAATGGAATGCAATGGAATGGAATGGAATGGAATGGAATCAACCCGAATGAAATGAATGGAATGGAATGGAATGGAATGGAATGGAATAGAATCAACCCGAATGGAATGGAAACGAATGGAATGGAATGGAATGGAATCAAGGCGAATTCAATGGAATGGAATGGAATGGAATAGATTGGAATGGAATGGAATGGAAAGGAACGGAATGGAATCAACCCGAATGGAATGGAATGGAATGGAATGGAATTGAATGGAATGGAATCCACTGGAATGGAATGGAATGAAATGGAATCGATTGGATTGGAATGGAATGTAATGGAATCAACCGGAATGGAATGGAATGGAATGGAATCAACTGGAATGGAATGGAATGGAATGGCATGGACTGCAATGGAATCAACCCGAATGGGATGGAATGGAATGAAATGGAATGGAATGGAATCAACCGGAATGGAGTTAAATGGAATGGAATGCAATGGAATGGAATAGAATCAAACAGAACAGAATGGAATGGAGTGGAATAGAATGGAATCAACCAGAATGCAATGGAATGTAATGGAATGGAATGGAAGGGAATGGATTGGAATGGAACGGAATCAACCCGAATGGAATGGAATTGAATGGATTGGAATGGAATGGTATGGTATGGAATAGAATCAACCGGAATGGAATGGAATGGAATGGAATGGAATGGAATCAACCCGAATGCAATGGAATGGAATGGAATGGAATGGAATGCAACGCAATGGAATGGAATCAACCAGAATGTAATGGAATGGAATGGAATGGAATGGAATGGAATCAACTGGAATGTAATGTAATGGAATGGAATGGAGTGGAATGCAATGGAATCAAGTCGAATGGAATGGAATGGAATGAAATGGAATATAATGGAATGGAATGGAATGGAATGGAATCGAATGGAATCAACCCGAAAGGAAAAGAATGGAATGGAATGGAATGGAATGGAATGGAATGGAATGGAATGGAATGGAATCAACCCGAATGGAATGGAATGGAATGGAATGGAATGGAAAGCAATCAACCAGAATGGAATGGAATGGAATGGAATGGAATGGAATGAAATGGAATGGAATGGAATGGAATGGAATGAAATCAACCCGAAAGAAATGGAATGGAATGAAATGGAATGGAATGGAATGGAATGGAATGGAATGGAATGGAATGGCAGGTTATGTAATCAACCCGAGTGCTATGGAATGGAATGGAATGGAATGGAATGGAATGGAATGGAATGCAATGGAATCAAGTCGAATGGAATGGAATGGAATGAAATGGAATGGAATGGAATGGAATGGAATGAAATCAACACGAATGCAATGGAATGTAATGGAATGGAATGGAATGGAACGGAATGGAATGGAATGGAATGGAATCAACCCGAATGGAATGGAATGGAATGGAATGGAATGGAATCAACTGGAATGTAATGGAATGGAATGGAATGGAATGGAATGGAACGGAATCAACCGGAATGGAATGGAATGGAATGGAATGGAATTCAATCAACAGGAATGGAATGGAATGGAATGGAATGGAATCAACACGAATGGAATGCAATGGAATGAAATGGAATGGAATGGAATCAACTGAAATGGAATGGAATGGAATCGAATGGACTTGAATGGAATGGAATGGAATGCAATCAACCCGAAAGGAATGGAATGGAATGGAATGGAATGGAATGGAATCAACTCCAATGGAATGGAATGGAATGAAATGGAATGGAATGGAATGGAATGGAATGGAATGGAATGGAATGGAATGGAATGGAATGAAATGGAATGGAATGGAATGGAATGGCAGGTTATGGAATCAACCCGAGTGGTATGGAATGGACTGGAATGGAATGGAATGGAATGGAATCAACCCGAATGGAATGGAATGGAATGAAATGGAATTGAAGCGAATGGAATGGAATGGAAAGGAATCAACACGAATGGAATGGAATGGAATGGAATGCAATGGAATGGCATAGAATGGAATCAACCCGAATGGTATGGAATGGAATGAAATGTAATGGAATCAATCGGAATGGAATGAAATGGAATGGAATGGAATGGAATGGAATCAACCCGAATGAAATGGAATGGAATGGAATGGAATGGAATGGAATGGAATGGAATGGAATGGAATAGAATCAACCCGAATGGAATGGAAACGAATGGAATGGAATGGAATGGAATCAAGGCGAATGCAATGGAATGGAATGGAATGGAATAGATTGGAATGGAATGGAATGGAAAGGAACGGAATGGAATCAACCCGAATGGAATGGAATGGAATGGAATGGAATGGAATGGAATGGAATCCACTGGAATGGAATGGAAAGAAATGGAATCGATTGGATTGGAATGGAATGTAATGGAATCAAACGGAATGGAATGGGATGGAATGGAATCAACTGGAATGGAATGGAATGGAATGGAATGGACTGCAATGGAATCAACCCGAATGGAATGGAATGGAATGAAATGGAACGGAATGGAATCAACCGGAATGGAGTTAAATGGAATGGAATGCAATGGAATGGAATAGAATCAAACAGAACAGAATGGAATGGAGTGGAATAGAATGGAATCAACCAGAATGCAATGGAATGTAATGGAATGGAATGGAACGGAATGGATTGGAATGGAACGGAATCAACCAGAATGGAATGGAATTGAATGGATTGGAATGGAATGGAATGGTATGGAATAGAATCAACCGGAATGGAATGGAATGGAATGGAATGGAATCAACCCGAATGCAATGGAATGGAATGGAATGGAATGGAATGCAACGCAATGGAATGGAATCAACCAGAATGTAATGGAATGGAATGGAATGGAATGGAATGGAATCAACTGGAATGTAATGTAATGGAATGGAATGGAATGGAATGGAATGCAATCAACACGAATGGAATGGAATGGAATGGAATCAAACCGAATGGAAAGCAATGGAATGAAATGGAATGGAATCGAATCAACTGGAATGGAATGGAATGGAATCGAATGCATCGGAATGGAATGGAATGGAACGGAATGCAATGAACCCGAATGGAATGGAATGGAATGGAATGGAATGGAATGAAATCAACCCGAAAGGAAAGGAATGGAATGGAATAAACCCGAATGGAAAGGAATGGAAAGGAATGGAAAGGAATGGCATGGAATGGAATGGAATGGAATGGAATGGAATGGAATGGAATCAAACCGAATGTAATGGAATGGAATGGAATGGAATGGAATCAACTGGAATGTAATGGAATGGAATGGAATGGAATGGAATGGAATGGAACAGAATCAACACGAATGGAATGGAATGAAATGGAATGCAATGCAATCAACACGAATGGAATGGAATGGAATGGAATAAAACCGAATGGAATGCAATGGAATGAAATGGAATGGAATGGAATCAACTGGAATGGAATGGAATGGAATCGAATGGATTGGAATGGAATGGAATGGAATGGAATGCAATCAACCCAAATGGAATTGAATGGAATGGAATGCAATGGAATGGAATGAAATCAACACGAAAGGAATGGAATGGAATGGAATGGAATGGCAGGTTATGGAATCAACCCGAGTGGTATGGAATGGAATGGAATGGAATGGAATGGAATGGAATGCAATGGAATCAACTCGAATGGAATGGAATGGAATGAAACGGAATGAAATGGAATGGAATGAAATGGAATGGAATCAACCCAAAAGGAAAAGATTGGAATGGAATGGAATGGAATGGAATGGAATCAACCCGAATGGAATGGAATGGAATGGAATGGAATGGAATGGAATGGAATGGAATGGAATGGAATCAACCGGAATGGAATGGAGTGGAATGGAATGGAATGGAATGCAATCAACTCGAATGGAATGGAATGGAATGGAATCAACTGGAATGTAATGTAATGGAATGGAATGGAATGGAATGGAATGGAATACAATCAACACGAATGGAATGGAATGGAATGGAATCAAACCGAATGGAATGCAATGGAATGAAATGGAATGGAATCGAATCAACTGGAATGGAATGGATTGGAATCGAATGCATCGGAATGGAATGGAATTGAACGGAATGCAATCAACCCGAATGGAATGGAATGGAATGGAATGGAATGGAATGAAATCAACCCGAAAGGAAAGGAATGGAATGAAATGGAATGGAATGGAATGGAATGGAATGGAATGGAATGGCAGGTTATGGAATCAACCCGAGTGGTATGGAATGGAATGGAATGGAATGGAATGGAATGCAATCAACCCGAATGGAATGGAATGGAATGAAATCGAATGGAATGGAATGGAATGGAATGGAATGGAATGGAATGACATAGAATGGAATCAACCCGAATGGTATGGAATGGAATGGAATGGAATGAAATGGAATGGAATCAACCCGAATGGAATGGAATGGAATGGAGTGGAATGGAATGGAATGGAATCAACCGGAATGGAATGGAGTGGAATGGAATGGAATGGAATGCAATCAACGCGAATGGAATGGAATGGAATGGAATGGAATGGACTGGAATGGAATGAAATCAACCCGAAAGGAATGGAATGGAATGAAGTGGAATGGAATGGAATGGAATGGAAAGGAATGGCAGGTTATGTAATCAACCCGAGTGGTATGGAATGGAATGGAATGGAATGGAATGCAATGGAATCAAGTCGAATGGAATGGAATGGAATGAAATGGAATGGAATGGAATGGAATGGAATGGAATGGAATCAACCCGAATGGAATGGAATGGAATGGAATGGAATGGAATGGAATCAACCGGAATGGAATGGAATGGAATGGAATGGAAAGCAATCAACCCGAATGGAATAGAATGGAATGGAATGGAATGGAATGGAATGAAATCAACCCGAAAGGAATGGAATGGAATGAAATGGAATGGAATGGAATGGGATGCAATGGCAGGGTATGTAATCAACCCGAGAGGTATGGAATGGAATGGAATGGAATGGAATGGAATGCAATGGAATCAAGTCGAATGGAATGGAATGGAATGAAATGGAATGGAATGGAATGGAATGGAATGAAATCAACACGAATGCAATGGAATGCAATGGAATGGAATGGAATGGAACGGAATGGAATGGAATGGAATGGAATCAACCCGAATGTAATGTAATGTAATGTAATGGAATGGAATGGAATGGAATGGAATGGAATGGAATGGAATGGAATCAACTGAAATGTAATGTAATGGAATGGAATGGAATGGAATGGAACGGAATCAACCGGAATGGAATGGAAAGGAATGGAAAGAATTCAATCTACAGGAATGGAATGGAATGGAATGGAATCAACACGAATGGAATGGAATGGAATGAAATGGAATGGAATGGAATCAACTGAAATGGAATGGAATGGAATCGAATGGACTTGAATGGAATGGAATGGAATGCAATCAACCTGAAAGGATTGGAATGGAATGGAATGGAATGGAATGGAATGGAATCAACCCCAATGGAATGGAATGGAATGAAATGGAATGGAATGGAATGGAATGAAATGGAATGGAATGGAATGGAATGGCAGGTTATGGAATCAACCCGAGTGGTATGGAATGGAATGGAATGGAATGGAATGGAATGGAATCAACCCGAATGGAATGGAATGGAATGAAAAGGAATGGAAGAGAATGGAATGGAATGGAAAGGAATCAACCCGAATGGAATGGAATGGAATGGAATGGAATGGAATGGCATAGAATGGAACCAACCCGAATGGTATGGAATGGAATGGAATGGAATGGAATCAATCGGAATGGAATAGAATGGAATGGAATGGAATGGAATGGAATGGAATGGAATCAACCCGAATGAAATGGAATGGAATGCATTGGAATGGAATGGAATGGAATGGAATGGAATGGAATAGAATCAACACGAATGGAATGGAAACGAATGGAATGGAATGGAATGGAATCACGGCGAATGCAATGGAATGGAATGGAATGGAATAGATTGGAATGGAATGGAATGGAAAGGAACGGAATGGAATCAACCCGAATGGAATGGAATGGAATGGAATGGAATGGAATGGAATCCACTGGAATGGAATGGAATGAAATGGAATTGATTGGAATGGAATGGAATGGAATGGAATCAACAGGAATGGAGTTAAATGGAATGGAATGCAATGGAATGGAATAGAATCAAACAGAACAGAATGGAATGGAGTGGAATAGAATGGAATCAACCAGAATGCAATGGAATGTAATGGAATGGAATGGAACGGAATGGATTGGAATGGAATGGAATCAACCCGAATGGAATGGAATTGAATGGATTGGAATGGAATGGAATGGTATGGAATAGAATCAACAGGAATGGAATGGAATGGAATGGAACGGAATGGATTGGAATGGAACGGAATCAACCCGAATGGAATGGAATTGAATGGATTGGAATGGAATGGAATGGAATGGAATGGAGTGGAATCAACCCGAATGCAATGGAATGGAATGGAATGCAACGCAATGAAATGGAATCACCCAGAATGTAATGGAATGGAATGGAATGGAATGGAATGGAATCAACTGGAATGTAATGTAATGGAATGGAATGGAATGGAATGGAATGCAATCAACACGAATGGAATGGAATGGAATCAAACCGAATGGAATGCAATGGAATGAAATGGAATGGAATCGAATCAACTGGAATGGAATGGAATGGAATCGAATGCATCGGAAAGGAATGGAATGGAACGGAATGCAATCAACCCGAATGGAATGGAATGGAATGGAATGGAATGGAATGGAATGTCATGAAATCAACCCGAAAGGAAAGGAATGGAATGAAATGGAATGGAATGGAATGGAATGGAATGGAATGGAATGGCAGGTTATGGAATCAACCCGAGTGGTATGGAATGGAATGCAATGGAATGGAATGCAATCAACCCGAATGGAATGGAATGGAATGAAATCGAATGGAATGGAAAGGAATGGAATGGAATGGAATGGAATGGAAAGGAATCAACCCGAATGGAATGGAATGGAATGGAATGGCATGGAATGGAATGGAATGGAATGGAATGGAATGGCATAGAATGGAATCAACCCGAATGGTATGGAATGGAATGGAATGGAATGGAATGGAATCAATCGGAATGGAATGGAATGGAATGGAATGGAATGGAATGGAATGGAATCAACCCGAATGGAATGGAATGGAATGGAATCAACACGAATGGAATGGAATGGAATGGAATGGAATGGAATGGAATAGAATGGAATGGAATGGAATAAACCCGAATGGAATGGAATGGAAAGGAATGGAAAGGAATGGCATGGAATGGAATGGAATGGAATGGAATGGAATCAACCTGAAGGAAAACGAATGGAATGGAATGGAATGGAATGGAATGGAATGGAATGGAATCAAACCGAATGGAATGGAATGGAATGGAATGGAATGGAATCAACTGGAATGTAATGTAATGGAATGGAATGGAATGGAATGGAATGGAATGGAACAGAATCAACCCGAATGGAATGGAATGGAATGGAATGCAAAGCAATCAACACGAATGGAATGGAATGGAATGGAATAAAACGGAATGGAATGCAATGGAATGAAATGGAATGGAATGGAATCAACTGGAATGGAATGGAATGGAATCGAATGGATTGGAATGGAATGGAATGGAATGGAATGCAATCAACCCGAATGGAATGGAATGGAATGGAATGCAATGGAATGGAATGAAATCAACACGAAAGGAATGGAATGGAATGGAATGGAATGGCAGGTTATGGAATCAACCCGAGTGGTATGGAATGGAATGGAATGGAATGGAATGGAATGGAATGGAATGGAATGCAATGGAATCAACTCGAATGGAATGGAATGGAATGAAATGGAATGGAATGGAATGGAATGGAATGGAATCAACCCAAAAGGAAAAGATTGGAATGGAATGGCATGGAATGGAATGGAATCAACCCGAATGGAATGGAATGGAATGGAATGGAATGGAATGGAATGGAATCAACCGGAATGGAATGGAGTGGAATGGAATGGAATGGAATGCAATCAACGCTAATGGAATGGAATGGAATGGAATGTAATGGAATGGAATCAACTGGAATGTAATGTAATGGAATGGAATGGAATGGAATACAATCAACACGAATGGAATGGAATGGAATGGAATCAAACCGAATGGAGTGCAATGGAATGAAATGGAATGGAATCGAATTAACTGGAATGGAATGGAATGGAATCGAATGCATCGGAATGGAATGGAATTGAAAGGAATGCAATCAACTCGAATGGAATGGAATGGAATGGAATGGAATGAAATCAACCCGAAAGGAAAGGAATGGAATGAAATGGAATGGAATGGAATGGAATGGAATGGAATGGCAGGTTATGGAATCAACCCGAGTGGTATGGAATGGAATGGAATGGAATGGAATGGAATGCAATCAACCCGAATGGAATGGAATGGAATGAAATCGAATGGAATGGAATGGAATGGAATGGAATGGAATGGAATGGAATGGCATAGAATGGAATCAACCCGAATGGTATGGAATGGAATGGAATGGAATGGAATGGAATCAATCGGAATGGAATGGAATGGAATGGAATGGAATGTAATCAACCCGAATGGAATGGAATGGAATGGAATCAACACGAATGGAATGGAATGGAATGGAATGGAATGGAATGGAATCAACCCAAATGGAATGGAATGGAATGGAATGTAATGGAATGGAATAGAATGGAATGGAATGGAATAAACCCGAATGGAATTTAATGGAAAGAAATGGAAAGGAATGGCATGGAATGGAATGGAATGGAATGGAATGGAATCAACCTGAAAGAAAAAGAATGGAATGGAATGGAATGGAATGGAATGGAATGGAATCAAACCGAATGGAATGGAATGGAATGGAATGGAATGGAATCAACTGGAATGTAATGTAATGGAAAGGAATGGAATGGAATTTAATGGAACAGAATCAACCCGAATGGAATGGAATGGAATGGAATGCAATGCAATCAACACGAATGGAATGGAATGGAATGGAATAAAACCGAATGGAATGCAATGGAATGAAATGGAATGGAATGGAATCAACTGGAATGGAATGGAATGGAATCGAATGGATTGGAATGGAATGGAATGGAATGGAATGCAATCAACCCGAATGGAATGGAATGGAATGGAATGCAATGGAATGGAATGAAATCAACACGAAAGGAATGGAATGGAATGGAATGGAATGGAATGGCAGGTTATGGAATCAACCCGAGTGGTATGGAATGGAATGGAATGGAATGGAATGGAATGGAATGGAATGCAATGGAATCAACTCGAATGGAATGGAATGGAATGAAATGGAATGGAATGGAATGGAATGGAATGGAATGGAATCAACACAAAAGGAAAAGAATGGAATGGAATGGAATGGAATGGAAAGGAATGGAATCAACCCGAATGGAATGGAATGGAATGGAATGGAATGGAATGGAATGGAATCAACCGGAATGGAATGGAGTGGAATGGAATGGAATGGAATGCAATCAACGCGAATGGAATGGAATGGAATGGAATGGAATGGAATGGAATGGAATGAAATCAACCCGAAAGGAATGGAATGGAATGAAGTGGAATGGAATGGAATGGAATGGAAAGGAATGGCAGGTTATGTAATCAACCCGAGTGGTATGGAATGGAATGGAATGGAACGGAATGCAATGGAATGAAGTCGAATGGAATGGAATGGAATAAAATGGAATGGAATGGAATGGAATGGAATCAACCCGAAAGGAAAGGAATGGAATGGAATGGAATGGAATGGAATGGAATGGAATGGAATCAACCCGAATGGAATGGAATGGAACGGAATGGAATGGAATGGAATCAACCGGAATGGAATGGAATGGAATGGAATGGAATGGAATGGAATGGAAAGCAATCAACCCGAATGGAATGGAATGGAATGGAATGCAATGGAATGGAATGAAATCAACCCGAAAGGAATGGAATGGAATGAAATGGAATGGAATGGAATGGAATGCAATGGCAGGTTATGTAATCAACCCGAGAGGTATGGAATGGAATGGAATGGAATGAAATGGAATGCAATGGAATCAAGTCGAATGGAATGGAATGGAATGAAATGGAATGGAATGGAATGGAATGGAATGAAATCAACACGAATGCAATGGAATGGAATGGAATGGAATGGAATGGAACGGAATGGAATGGAATGGAATGGAATCAACCCGAATGGAATGGAATGGAATGGAATGGAATCAACTGGAATGTAATGTAATGGAATGGAATGGAATGGAATGGAACGGAATCAACCGGAATGGAATGGAATGGAATGGAATGGAATTCAATCTACAGGAATGGAATGGAATGGAATGGAATCAACACGAATGGAATGCAATGGAATGAAATGGAATGGAATGGAATCAACTGAAATAGAATGGAATGGAATCGAATGGACTTGAATGGAATGGAATGGAATGCAATCAACCCGAAAGGAATGGAATGGAATGGAATGGAATGGAATGGAATCAACCCCAATGGAATGGAATGGAATGAAATGGAATGGAATGGAATGGAATGGAATGGAATGAAATGGAATGGAATGGAATTGAATGGCAGGTTATGGAATCAACCCGAGTGGTATGGAATGGAATGGAATGGAATGGAATTGAATGGAATGGAATGGAATCAACCCGAATGGAATGGAATGGAATGAAATGGAATGGAAGAGAATGGAATGGAATGGAAAGGAATCAACCCGAATGGAATGGAATGGAATGGAATGGCATAGAATGGAACCAACCCGAATGGTATGGAATGGAATGGAATGGAATGGAATCAATCGGAATGGAATAGAATGGAATGGAATGGAATGGAATGGAATGGAATGGAATGGAATGGAATTGAATGGAATGAACCCGAATGAAATGGAATGGAATGGATTGGAGTGGAATGGAATGGAATGGAATGGAATAGAATCAACCCGAATGGAATGGAAACGAATGGAATGGAATGGAATCGAATCACGGCGGATGCAATGGAATGGAATGGAATGGAATAGATTGGAATGGAATGGAATGGAAAGGAATGGAATGGAATCAACCCGAATGGAATGGAATGGAATGGAATGGAATCCACTGGAATGGAATGGAATGAAATGGAATTGATTGGAATGGAATGGAATGTAATGGAATCAACCGGAATGGAATGGAATGGAATCAACTGGAATGGAATGGAATGGAATGGAATGGACTGCAATGGAATCAACCCGAATGGAATGGAATGGAATGAAATGGAATGGAATGGAATCAACCGGAATGGAGTTAAATGGAATGGAATGCAATGGAATGGAATAGAATCAAACAGAACAGAATGGAATGGAGTGGAATAGAATGGAATCAACCAGAATGCAATGGAATGTAATGGAATGGAATGGAACGGAATGGATTGGATTGGAATGGAATCAACCCGAATGGAATGGAATTGAATGGATTGGAATGGAATGGAATGGTATGGAATAGAATCAACCGGAATGGAATGGAATGGAATGGAATGGAATGGAATGGAATGGAATCAAGCCGAATGCAATGGAATGGAATGGAATGGAATGGAATGCAACGCAATGGAATGGAATGGAATGGAATCAACCAGAATGAAATGGAATGGAATGGAATTGAATGGAATGGAATCAACTGGAATGTAATGTAATGGAATGGAATGGAATGGAATGGAATGCAATCAACACGAATGGAATGGAATGGAATGGAATCAAACCGAATGGAATGCAATGGAATGAAATGGAATGGAATCGAATCAACTGGAATGGAATGGAATGGAATCGAATGCATCGGAATGGAATGGAATGGAACGGAATGCAATCAACCCGAATGGAATGGAATGGAATGGAATGGAATGAAATCAACCCGAAAGGAAAGGAATGGAATGAAATGGAATGGAATGGAATGGAAAGGAATGGAATGACAGGTTATGGAATCAACCCGAGTGGTATGGAATGGAATGGAATGGAATGCAATCAACCCGAATGGAATGGAATGGAATGAAATCGAAAGAATTGAATGGAATGGAATGGAATGCAATGGAAAGGAATCAACCCGAATGGAATGGAATGGAATGGCATAGAATGGAATCAACCCGAATGGTATGGAATGGAATGGAATGGAATGGAATGGAATGGAATGGAATGGAATCAATCAGAATGGAATGGAGTGGAATGGAATGGAATGGAATCAACCCGAATGGAATGGAATGGAACGGAATCAACACGAATGGAATGGAGTGGAATGGAATGGAATCAACCCAAATGGAATGGAATGGAATGGAATGGAATGGAATGGAATGGAATGGAATGGAATAAACCCGAATGGAATGGAATGGAAAGGAATGGAAAGGAATGGAATGGAATGGAATGGAATGGAATGGAATGGAATGGAATCAACCTGAAAGAAAAAGAATGGAATGGAATGGAATGGAATGGAATGGAATCAAACCGAATGTAATGGAATGGAATGGAATGGAATGGAATGGAATCAACTGGAATGTAATGGAATGGAATGGAATGGAATGGAGTGGAATGGAATGGAACAGAATCAACCCGAATGGAATGGAATGGAATTGAATGCAATGCAATCAACACGAATGGAATGGAATGGAATGGAAGAAAACCGAATGGAATGCAATGGAATAAAATGGAATGGAATGGAATCAACTGGAATGGAATGGAATGGAATCGACTGGATTGGAATGGAATGGAATGGAAAGGAATGCAATCAACCCGAATGGAATGGAATGGAATGGAATGGAATGGAATGCAATGGAATGGAATGAAATCAACACGAAAGGAATGGAATGGTATGGAATGGAATGGAATGGAATGGAATGGCAGGTTATGGAATCAACCCGAGTGGTATGGAATGGAATGGAATGGAATGGAATGGAATGGAATTGAATGGCATCAACTCGAATGGAATGGAATGGAATGGAATGGAATGGAATGGAATGGAATGGAATGGAATCAACCCGAAAGGAAAAGAATGGAATGGAATGGAATGGAATGGAATGGAATCAACCCGAATGGAATGGAATGGAATGGAATGGAATGGAATCAACCGGAATGGAATGGAATGGAATGGAATGGAATGGAATGGAAAGCAATCAACCCGAATGGAATGGAATGGAATGGAATGAAATCAACCCGAAAGGAATGGAATGGAATGAAATGGAATGGAATGGAATGGAATGGAATGGCAGGTTATGTAATCAACGCTAGTGGTATGGAATGGAATGGAATGGAATGGAATGGAATGCAATGGAATCAAGTCGAATGGAATGGAATGGAATGAAATGGAATGGAATGGAATGGAATGGAATGAAATCAACACGAATGCAATGGAATGGAATGGAATGGAATGGAATGGAATGGAATGGAATGGAACGGAATGGAATGGAATGGAATGGAATCAACCCGAATGGAATGGAATTTTATGGAACTGAATCAAACCAAATGGAATGGAATGGAATGGAATGGAATGGAATGGAATGGAATGGAATAAACACGAATGGAATGGAATGGAGTATAATGGAATGGATTGGAATGGAATCAACTGGGATGGAAAGGAATGGAATGGAATGAAATGGAATGTGATAGAAAGGAATGAAATGGAATGGAATGGAATTAACACGAATGGAATCGAATGGAATGGAATGGAATAGAATCAACCCGAATGGAATGGAATGGAATGGAATGGAATGGAATGGAACGGAATGGAATCAACCGGAATGGAATGGAGTGGAATGGAATGGAATGGAATGCAATAAACGCGAATGGAATGGAATGGAAGGGAATGGAATGAAATCAACCCGAAAGGAATGGAATGGAATGAAGTGGAATGGAATGGAATGGAATGGAAAGGAATGGCAGGTTATGTAATCAACCCGAGTGGTATGGAATGGAATGGAATGGAATGGAATGGAATGCAATGGAATCAAGTCGAATGGAATGGAATGGAATAAAATGGAATGGAATGGAATGGAATGGAATGGAATGGAATGGAATGGAATCAACCCGAAAGGAAAAGAATGGAATGGAATGGAATGGAATGGAATGGAATTTAATGGAATGGAATCAACCCGAATGGAATGGAATGGAACGGAATGGAATGGAATGGAATCAACCGGAATGGAATGGAATGGAATGGAATGGAATGGAAAGAAATCAACCCGAATGGAATGGAATGGAATGGAATGCAATGGAATGGAATGAAATCAACCCGAAAGGAATGGAATGGAATGAAATGGAATGGAATGGAATGGAATGCAATGGCAGGTTATGTAATCAACCCGAGAGGTATGGAATGGAATGGAATGGAATGAAATGGAATGCAATGGAATCAAGTCGAATGGAATGGAATGGAATGAAATGGAATGGAATGGAATGGAATGGAATGAAATCAACACGAATGCAATGGAATGGAATGGAATGGAATGGAATGGAACGGAATGGAATGGAATGGAATGGAATCAACCAGAATGGAATGGAATGGAATGGAATGGAATGGAATGGAATGGAATGGAATGGAATCAACTGGAATGGAATGGAATGGAATGGAATGGAATGGAATGGAACGGTATCAACCGGAATGGAATGGAATGGAATGGAATGGAATTCAATCTACAGGAATGGAATGGAATGGAATGGAATCAACACGAATGGAATGCAATGGAATGAAATGGAATGGAATGGAATCAACTGAAATAGAATGGAATGGAATCGAATGGACTTGAATGGAATGGAATGGAATGCAATCAACCCGAAAGGAATGGAATGGAATGGAATGGAATGGAATGGAATCAACCCCAATGGAATGGAATGGAATGAAATGGAATGGAATGGAATGGAATGGAATGGAATGAAATGGAATGGAATGGAATTGAATGGCAGGTTATGGAATCAACCCGAGTGGTATGGAATGGAATGGAATGGAATGGAATTGAATGGAATGGAATGGAATCAACCCGAATGGAATGGAATGGAATGAAATGGAATGGAAGAGAATGGAATGGAATGGAAAGGAATCAACCCGAATGGAATGGAATGGAATGGAATGGCATAGAATGGAACCAACCCGAATGGTATGGAATGGAATGGAATGGAATGGAATCAATCGGAATGGAATAGAATGGAATGGAATGGAATGGAATGGAATGGAATGGAATGGAATTGAATGGAATGAACCCGAATGAAATGGAATGGAATGGAATGGAATACATTGGAATGGAATGGAATGGAAAGGAATGGAATGGAATCAACCCGAATGGAATGGAATGGAATGGAATGGAATCCACTGGAATGGAATGGAATGAAATGGAATTGATTGGAATGGAATGGAATGTAATGGAATCAACCGGAATGGAATGGAATGGAATCAACTGGAATGGAATGGAATGGAATGGAATGGACTGCAATGGAATCAACCCGAATGGAATGGAATGGAATGAAATGGAATGGAATGGAATCAACCGGAATGGAGTTAAATGGAATGGAATGCAATGGAATGGAATAGAATCAAACAGAACAGAATGGAATGGAGTGGAATAGAATGGAATCAACCAGAATGCAATGGAATGTAATGGAATGGAATGGAACGGAATGGATTGGATTGGAATGGAATCAACCCGAATGGAATGGAATTGAATGGATTGGAATGGAATGGAATGGTATGGAATAGAATCAACCGGAATGGAATGGAATGGAATGGAATGGAATGGAATGGAATCAAGCCGAATGCAATGGAATGGAATGGAATGCAATGGAATGCAACGCAATGGAATGGAATGGAATGGAATCAACCAGAATGAAATGGAATGGAATGGAATTGAATGGAATGGAATCAACTGGAATGTAATGTAATGGAATGGAATGGAATGGAATGGAATGCAATCAACACGAATGGAATGGAATGGAATGGAATCAAACCGAATGGAATGCAATGGAATGAAATGGAATGGAATCGAATCAACTGGAATGGAATGGAATGGAATCGAATGCATCGGAATGGAATGGAATGGAAGGGAATGCAATCAACCCGAATGGAATGGAATGGAATGGAATGGAATGAAATCAACCCGAAAGGAAAGGAATGGAATGAAATGGAATGGAATGGAATGGAAAGGAATGGAATGACAGGTTATGGAATCAACCCGAGTGGTATGGAATGGAATGGAATGGAATGCAATCAACCCGAATGGAATGGAATGGAATGAAATCGAAAGAATTGAATGGAATGGAATGGAATGCAATGGAAAGGAATCAACCCGAATGGAATGGAATGGAATGGCATAGAATGGAATCAACCCGAATGGTATGGAATGGAATGGAATGGAATGGAATGGAATGGAATGGAATGGAATCAATCAGAATGGAATGGAGTGGAATGGAATGGAATGGAATCAACCCGAATGGAATGGAATGGAATGGAATCAACACGAATGGAATGGAGTGGAATGGAATGGAATCAACCCAAATGGAATGGAATGGAATGGAATGGAATGGAATGGAATGGAATGGAATAAACCCGAATGGAATGGAATGGAAAGGAATGGAAAGGAATGGAATGGAATGGAATGGAATGGAATGGAATGGAATGGAATCAACCTGAAAGAAAAAGAATGGAATGGAATGGAATGGAATGGAATGAAATCAAACCGAATGTAATGGAATGGAATGGAATGGAATGGAATGGAATCAACTGGAATGTAATGGAATGGAATGGAATGGAATGGAATGGAATGGAATGGAATGGAATGGAATGGAACAGAATCAACCCGAATGGAATGGAATGGAATTGAATGCAATGCAATCAACACGAATGGAATGGAATGGAATGGAAGAAAACCGAATGGAATGCAATGGAATGAAATGGAATGGAATGGAATCAACTGGAATGGAATGGAATGGAATCGACTGGATTGGAATGGAATGGAATGGAAAGGAATGCAATCAACCCGAATGGAATGGAATGGAATGGAATGGAATGGAATGCAATGGAATGGAATGAAATCAACACGAAAGGAATGGAATGGTATGGAATGGAATGGAATGGAATGGAATGGAATGGAATGGAATGGCAGGTTATGGAATCAACCCGAGTGGTATGGAATGGAATGGAATGGAATGGAATGGAATGGAATGGAATGTAATGGCATCAACTCGAATGGAATGGAATGGAATGGAATGGAATGGAATGGAATGGAATGGAATGGAATGGAATCAACCCGAAAGGAAAAGAATGGAATGGAATGGAATGGAATGGAATGGAATCAACCCGAATGGAATGGAATGGAATGGAATGGAATGGAATCAACCGGAATGGAATGGAATGGAATGGAATGGAATGGAATGGAATGGAAAGCAATCAACCCGAATGGAATGGAATGGAATGGAATGAAATCAACCCGAAAGGAATGGAATGGAATGAAATGGAATGGAATGGAATGGAATGGAATGGCAGGTTATGTAATCAACCCTAGTGGTATGGAATGGAATGGAATGGAATGGAATGGAATGCAATGGAATCAAGTCGAATGGAATGGAATGGAATGAAATGGAATGGAATGGAATGGAATGGAATGAAATCAACACGAATGCAATGGAATGGAATGGAATGGAATGGAATGGAATGGAATGGAATGGAACGGAATGGAATGGAATGGAATGGAATCAACCCGAATGGAATGGAATTTTACGGAACTGAATCAAACCAAATGGAATGGAATGGAATGGAATGGAATGGAATGGAATAAACACGAATGGAATGGAATGGAGTATAATGGAATGGATTGGAATGGAATCAACTGGGATGGAAAGGAATGGAATGGAATGAAATGGAATGTGATAGAAAGGAATGAAATGGAATGGAATGGAATTAACACGAATGGAATGGAATGGAATGGAATGGAATAGAATCAACCCGAATGGAATGGAAAGGAATGGAATGCAATGGAATGGAATCAAGGCGAATGCAATGGAATGGAATGGAATGGAATAGATTGGAATGGAATGGAATGGAAAGGAACGGAATGGAATCAACCGGAATGGAATGGAATGGAATGCAATGGAATGGAATGGAATGGAATACACTGGAATGGAATGGAATGAAATGGAATTGATTGGAATGGAATGGAATGGAATGGAATGGAATCAACCGGAATGGAATGGAATGGAATGGAATGGAATCAACTGGAATGGAATGGAATGGAATGGAATGGACTGCAATGGAATCAACCCGAATGGAATGGAATGGAATGAAATGGAACGGAACGGAATCAACCGGAATGGAGTTAAATGGAATGGAATGCATTGGAATGGAATAGAATCAAACAGAACAGAATGGAATGGAGTGGAATAGAATGGAATCAACCAGAATGCAATGGAATGTAATGGAATGGAATGGAACGGAATGGATTGGAATGGAACGGAATCAACCCGAATGGAATGGAATTGAATGGATTGGAACGGAATGGAATGGTATGGAATATAATCAACCCGAATGGAATGGAATGGAATGGAAACAACCCGAATGCAATGGAATGGAATGGAATGGAATGGAATGCAATGCAATGGAATGGAATGGAATGGAATCAACCAGAATGTAATGGAATGGAATGGAATTGAATGGAATGGAATCAAACCGAATGGAATACAATGGAATGAAATGGAATGGAATGGAATCAACTGGAATGGAATGGAATGGAATCGAATGCATTGGAATGGAATGGAATGGAACGGAGTGCAATCAACCCGAATGGAATGGAATGGAATGGAATGGAATGAAATCAACCCGAAAGGAAGGGAATGGAATGAAATGGAATGGAATGGAATGGCATGGAATGGAATGGAATGGCAGGTTATGGAATCAACCCGAGTGGTATGGAAAGGAATGAAATGGAATGGAATGGAATGGAATGGAATGGAATGGAATGGAATGGAATGGAATGGAAAGGAATCAACCCGAATGGAATGCAATGGAATGAAATGGAATGGAATCGAATCAACTGGAATGGAATGGAATGGAATCGAATGCATCGGAATGGAATGGAATGGAACGGAATGCAATCAACCCGAATGGAATGGAATGGAATGGAATGGAAAGGAATGGAATGACAGGTTATGGAATCAACCCGAGTGGTATGGAATGGAATGGAAAGGAATGCAATCAACCCGAATGGAATGGAATGGAATGAAATCGAAAGAATTGAATGGAATGGAATGGAATGCAATGGAAAGGAATCAACCCGAATGGAATGGAATGGAATGGCATAGAAGGGAATCAACCCGAATGGTATGGAATGGAATGGAATGGAATGGAATGGAATGGAATCAATCAGAATGGAATGGAGTGGAATGGAATGGAATGGAATCAACCCGAATGGAATGGAATGGAATGGAATCAACACGAATGGAATGGAGTGGAATGGAATGGAATCAACCCAAATGGAATGGAATGGAATGGAATGGAATGGAATGGAATCAACCTGAAAGAAAAAGAATGGAATGGAATGGAATGGAATGGAACGGAATCAAACCGAATGTAATGGAATGGAATGGAATGGAATGGAATGGAATCAACAGGAATGTAATGGAATGGAATGGAATGGAATGGAATGGAATGGAATGGAACAGAATCAACCCGAATGGAATGGAATGGAATGGAATGCAATGCAATCAACACGAATGGAATGGAATGGAATGGAAGAAAACCGAATGGAATGCAATGGAATGAAATGGAATGGAATGGAATCAACTGGAATGGAATGGAATGGAATCGACTGGATTGGAATGGAATGGAATGGAAAGGAATGCAATCAACCCGAATGGAATGGAATGGAATGGAATGAAATGGAATGGAATGAAATCAACACGAAAGGAATGGAATGGTATGGAATGGAATGGAATGGAATGGAATGGAATGGAATGGAATGGCAGGTTATGGAATCAACCCGAGTGGTATGGAATGGAATGGAATGGAATGGAATGGAATGGAATGGAATGGAATGGAATGGCATCAACTCGAATGGAATGGAAGGGAATGGAATGGAATGGAATGGAATGGAATGGAATGGAATGGAATGGAATGGAATGGAATCAACCCGAAAGGAAAAGAATGGAATGGAATGGAATGGAATCAACCCGAATGGAATGGAATGGAATGGAATGGAATGGAATGGAATGGAATGGAATGGAATCAACCGGAATGGAATGGAATGGAATGGAATGGAATGGAATGGAAAGCAATCAACCCGAATGGAATGGAATGGAATGGAATGAAATCAACCGGAAAGGAATGGAATGGAATAAAATGGAATGGAATGGAATGGAATGGAATGGCAGGTTATGTAATAAACCCTAGTGGTATGGAATGGAATGGAATGGAATGCAATGGAATCAAGTCGAATGGAATGGAATGGAATGAAATGGAATGGAATGGAATGGAATGGAATGAAATCAACACGAATGCAATGGAATGGAATGGAATGGAATGGAATGGAATGGAATGGAATGGAATGGAACGGAATGGAATGGAATGGAATGGAATCAACCCGAATGGAATGGAATTTTATGGAACTGAATCAAACCAAATGGAATGGAATGGAATGGAATGGAATGGAATGGAATGGAATAAACACGAATGGAATGGAATGGAGTATAATGGAATGGATTGGAATGGAATCAACTGGGATGGAAAGGAATGGAATGGAATGAAATGGAATGTGATGGAAAGGAATGAAATGGAATGGAATGGAATTAACACGAATGGAATGGAATGGAATGGAATGGAATCAACCCGAATGGAATGGAATGGAATGGAGTGGAATGGAATGGAATGGAATGAAATCAACACGAAAGGAATGGAATGGAATGGAATGGAATGGAATGGAATGGAATGGAATGGAATGGCAGGTTATGGAATCAACCCGAGTGGTATGGAATGGAATGGAATGGAATGGAATGGAATGGAATGGAATGGAATGCAATGGAATCAACTCGAATGGAATGGAATGGAATGAAATGGAATGGAATGGAATGGAATGGAATGGAATGGAATGGAATCAACCCAAAAGGAAAAGAATGGAATGGAATGGAATGGAATGGAATGGAATCAACCCGAATGGAATGGAATGGAATGGAGTGGAATGGAATGGAATGGAATCAACCGGAATGGAATGGAGTGGAATGGAATGGAATGGAATGCAATCAACGCGAATGGAATGGAATGGAATGGAATGGAATGGAATGGAATGGAATCAACCCGAAAGGAATGGAATGGAATGAAGTGGAATGGAATGGAATGGAATGGAAAGGAATGGCAGGTTATGTAATCAACCCGAGTGGTATGGAATGGAATGGAATGGAATGGAATGCAATGGAATCAAGTCGAATGGAATGGAATGGAATGAAATGGAATGGAATGGAATGGAATGGAATGGAATGGAATGGAATGGAATCAACCCGAATGGAATGGAATGGAATGGAATGGAATGGAATGGAATGGAATCAACCGGAATGGAATGGAATGGAATGGAATGGAATGGAAAGCAATCAACCCGAATGGAATAGAATGGAATGGAATGGAATGGAATGGAATGAAATCAACCCGAAAGGAATGGAATGGAATGAAATGGAATGGAATGGAATGGAATGCAATGGAATCAACTCGAATGGAATGGAATGGAATGAAATGGAATGGAATGGAGTGGAATGGAATGGAATGGAATCAACCCAAAAGGAAAAGATTGGAATGGAATGGAATGGAATGGAATGGAATCAACCCGAATGGAATGGAATGGAATGGAATGGAATGGAATGGAATGGAATCAACCGGAATGGAATGGAGTGGAATGGAATGGAATGGAATGCAATCAACGCGAATGGAATGGAATGGAATGGAATGGAATGGAATCAACTGGAATGTAATGGAATGGAATGGATTGGAATGGAATGGAATGGAATGGAATGGAATGGAATAGAATCAACCCGAATGGAATGGAAACGAATGGAATGGAATGGAATGGAATCACGGCGAATGCAATGGAATGGAATGGAATGGAATAGATTGGAATGGAATGGAATGGAAAGGAACGGAATGGAATCAACCCGAATGGAATGGAATGGAATGGAATGGAATGGAATGGAATGGAATCCACTGGAATGGAATGGAATGAAATGGAATTGATTGGAATGGAATGGAATGTAATGGAATCAACCGGAATGGAGTTAAATGGAATGGAATGCAATGGAATCGAATAGAATCAAACAGAAGAGAATGGAATGGAGTGGAATAGAATGGAATCAACCAGAATGCAATGGAATGTAATGGAATGGAATGGAACGGAATGGATTGGAATGGAATGGAATCAACCCGAATGGAATGGAATTGAATGGATTGGAATGGAATGGAATGGTATGGAATAGAATCAACCGGAATGGAATGGAATGGAATGGAACGGAATGGATTGGAATGGAACGGAATCAACCCGAATGGAATGGAATTGAATGGATTGGAATGGAATGGAATGGAATGGAATAGAATCAACCGGAATGGAATGGAATGGAATGGAACGGAATGGATTGGAATGGAACGGAATCAACCCGAATGGAATGGAATTGAATGGATTGGAATGGAATGGAATGGAATGGAATGGAATGGAATCAACCCGAATGCAATGGAATGGAATGGAATGGAATGGAATGCAACACAATGGAATGGAATCAACCAGAATGTAATGGAATGGAATGGAATGGAATAGAATGGAATGGAATAGAATGGAATGGAATCAACTGGAATGTAATGTAATGTAATGGAATGGAATGGAATGGAATGCAATCAACACGAATGGAATGGAATGGAATGGAATCAAACCGAATGGAATGCAATGGAATGAAATGGAATGGAATCGAATCAACTGGAATGGAATGGAATGGAATCGAATGCATGGGAATGGAATGGAATGGAACGGAAGGCAATCAACCCGAATGCAATGGAATGGAATGGAATGGAATGGAATGGAATGAAATCAACCCGAAAGGAAAGGAATGGAATGAAATGGAATGGAATGGAATGGAATGGAATGGAATGGCAGGTTATGGAATCAACCCGAGTGGTATGGAATGGAATGGAATGGAATGGAATGGAATGGAATGCAATCAACCCGAATGGAATGGAATGGAATGAAATCGAATGGAATGGAAAGGAATGGAATGGAATGGAATGGAAAGGAATCAACCCGAATGGAATGGAATGGAATGGAATGGAATGGAATCGAATGGAATGGAATGGAATGGCATAGAATGGAATCAACCCGAATGGTATGGAATGGAATGGAATGGAATGGAATGGAATCAATCGGAATGGAATGGAATGGAATGGAATCAACCCGAATGGAATGGAATGGAATGGAATCAACACGAATGGAATGGAATGGAATGGAATGGAATGGAATGGAATGGAATGGAATCAACCCAAATGGAATGGAATGGAATGGAATGGAATGGAATGGAATAGAATGGAATTAAATGGAATAAACCCGAATGGAATGGAATGGAAAGGAATGGAAAGGAATGGCATGGAATGGAATGGAATGGAATGGAATGGAATGGAATCAACCTGAAAGAAAAAGAATGGAATGGAATGGAATGGAATGGAATGGAATCAAACCGAATGGAATGGAATGGAATGGAATGGAATGGAATCAACTGGATGTAATGTAATGGAAAGGAATGGAATGGAATTTAATGGAACAGAATCAACCCGAATGGAATGGAATGGAATGGAATGCAATGCAATCAACACGAATGGAATGGAATGGAATGGAATAAAACCGAATGGAATGCAATGGAATGAAATGGAATGGAATGGAATCAACTGGAATGGAATGGAATGGAATCGAATGGATTGGAATGGAATGGAATGGAATGGAATGCAATCAACCCGAATGGAATGGAATGGAATGGAATGCAATGGAATGGAATGAAATCAACACGAAAGGAATGGAATGGAATGGAATGGAATGGAATGGCAGGTTATGGAATCAACCCGAGTGGTATGGAATGGAATGGAATTGAATGGAATGGAATGGAATGGAATGCAATGCAATGGAATCAACTCGAATGGAATGGAATGGAATGAAATGGAATGGAATGGAATGGAATGGAATGGAATGGAATCAACCCAAAAGGAAAAGAATGGAATGGAATGGAATGGAATGGAATGGAATGGAATCAACCCGAATGGAATGGAATGGAATGGAATGGAATGGAATGGAATGGAATCAACCGGAATGGAATGGAGTGGAATGGAATGGAATGGAATGCAATCAACGCGAATGGAATGGAATGGAATGGAATGGAATGGAATGGAATGAAATCAACCCGAAAGGAATGGAATGGAATGAAGTGGAATGGAATGGAATGGAATGGAAAGGAATGGCAGGTTATGTAATCAACCCGAGTGGTATGGAATGGAATGGAATGGAATGGAATGCAATGGAATGAAGTCGAATGGAATGGAATGGAATAAAATGGAATGGAATGGAATGGAATGGAATGGAATGGAATCAACCCGAAAGGAAAAGAATGGAATGGAATGGAATGGAATGGAATGGAATGGAATGGAATCAACCCGAATGGAATGGAATGGAACGGAATGGAATGGAATGGAATCAACCGGAATGGAATGGAATGGAATGGAATGGAATGGAATGGAATGGAAAGCAATCAACCCGAATGGAATGGAATGGAATGGAATGCAATGGAATGGAATGAAATCAACCCGAAAGGAATGGAATGGAATGAAATGGAATGGAATGGAATGGAATGCAATGGCAGGTTATGTAATCAACCCGAGAGGTATGGAATGGAATGGAATGGAATGAAATGGAATGCAATGGAATCAAGTCGAATGGAATGGAATGGAATGAAATGGAATGGAATGGAATGGAATGGAATGAAATCAACACGAATGCAATGGAATGGAATGGAATGGAATGGAATGGAACGGAATGGAATGGAATGGAATGGAATCAACCCGAATGGAATGGAATGGAATGGAATGGAATGGAATGGAATCAACTGGAATGTAATGTAATGGAATGGAATGGAATGGAATGGAACGGAATCAACCGGAATGGAATGGAATGGAATGGAATGGAATTCAATCTACAGGAATGGAATGGAATGGAATGGAATCAACACGAATGGAATGCAATGGAATGAAATGGAATGGAATGGAATCAACTGAAATAGAATGGAATGGAATCGAATGGACTTGAATGGAATGGAATGGAATGCAATCAACCCGAAAGGAATGGAATGGAATGGAATGGAATGGAATGGAATCAACCCCAATGGAATGGAATGGAAAGAAATGGAATGGAATGGAATGGAATGGAATGGAATGAAATGGAATGGAATGGAATGGAATGGCAGGTTATGGAATCAACCCGAGTGGTATGGAATGGAATGGAATGGAATGGAATGGAATGGAATGGAATGGAATCAACCCGAATGGAATGGAATGGAATGAAATGGAATGGAAAAGAATGGAATGGAATGGAAAGGAATCAACCCGAATGGAATGGAATGGAATGGAATGGCATAGAATGGAACCAACCCGAATGGTATGGAATGGAATGGAATGGAATGGAATCAATCGGAATGGAATAGAATGGAATGGAATGGAATGGAATGGAATGGAATGAACCCGAATGAAATGGAATGGAATGGATTGGAATGGAATGGAATGGAATGGAATGGAATAGAATCAACCCGAATGGAATGGAAACGAATGGAATGGAATGGAATCGAATCACGGTGGATGCAATGGAATGGAATGGAATGGAATAGATTGGAATGGAATGGAATGGAAAGGAACGGAATGGAATCAACCCGAATGGAATGGAATGGAATGGAATGGAATCCACTGGAATGGAATGGAATGAAATAGAATTGATTGGAATGGAATGGAATGTAATGGAATCAACCGGAATGGAATGGAATGGAATCAACTGGAATGGAATGGAATGGAATGGAATGGACTGCAATGGAATCAACCCGAATGGAATGGAATGGAATGAAATGGAATGGAATGGAATCAACCGGAATGGAGTTAAATGGAATGGAATGCAATGGAATGGAATAGAATCAAACAGAACAGAATGGAATGGAGTGGAATAGAATGGAATCAACCAGAATGCAATGGAATGTAATGGAATGGAATGGAACGGAATGGATTGGATTGGAATGGAATCAACCCGAATGGAATGGAATTGAATGGATTGGAATGGAATGGAATGGTATGGAATAGAATCAACCGGAATGGAATGGAATGGAATGGAATGGAATGGAATGGAATCAAGCCGAATGCAATGGAATGGAATGGAATGGAATGGGATGCAACGCAATGGAATGGAATGGAATGGAATCAACCAGAATGAAATGGAATTGAATGGAATGGAATGGAATGGAATCAACTGGAATGTAATGGAATGGAATGGAATGGAATGGAATGGAATGGAATGGAATGGAATGCAATCAACACGAATGGAATGGAATGGAATGGAATCAAACCGAATGGAATGAAATGGAATGAAATGGAATGGAATCGAATCAACTGGAATGGAATGGAATGGAATCGAATGCATCGGAATGGAATGGAATGGAACGGAATGCAATCAACCCGAATGGAATGGAATGGAATGGAATGGAATGAAATCAACCCGAAAGGAAAGGAATGGAATGAAATGGAATGGAATGGAATGGAATGGAATGGAATGACAGGTTATGGAATCAACCCGAGTGGTATGGAATGGAATGGAAAGGAATGCAATCAACCCTAATGGAATGGAATGGAATGAAATCGAAAGAATTGAATGGAATGGAATGGAATGCAATGGAAAGGAATCAACCCGAATGGAATGGAATGGAATGGCATAGAATGGAATCAACCCGAATGGTATGGAATGGAATGGAATGGAATGGAATGGAATCAATCAGAATGGAATGGAGTGGAATGGAATGGAATGGAATCAACCCGAATGGAATGGAATGGAATGGAATCAACACGAATGGAATGGAGTGGAATGGAATGGAATCAACCCAAATGGAATGGAATGGAATGGAATGGAATGGAATGGAATGGAATCAACCTGAAAGAAAAAGAATGGAATGGAATGGAATGGAATGGAATGGAATGGAATGGAATGGAATCAACCCGAAAGGAAAAGAATGGAATGGAATGGAATGGAATGGAATGGAATCAAACCGAATGTAATGTAATGGAATGGAATGGAATGGAATGGAATCAACTGGAATGTAATGTAATGTAATGGAATGGAATGGAATGGAATGGAATGGAACAGAATCAACCCGAATGGAATGGAATGGAATGGAATGCAATGCAATCAACACGAATGGAATGGAATGGAATGGAAGAAAACCGAATGGAATGCAATGGAATGAAATGGAATGGAATGGAATCAACTGGAATGGAATGGAATGGAATCGACTGGATTGGAATGGAATGGAATGGAAAGGAATGGAATCAATCAGAATGGAATGGAGTGGAATGGAATGGAATGGAATCAACCCGAATGGAATGGAATGGAATGGAATCAACACGAATGGAATGGAGTGGAATGGAATGGAATCAACCCAAATGGAATGGAATGGAATGGAATGGAATGGAATGGAATCAACCTGAAAGAAAAAGAATGGAATGGAATGGAATGGAATGGAACGGAATCAAACCGAATGTAATGGAATGGAATGGAATGGAATGGAATGGAATCAACAGGAATGTAATGGAATGGAATGGAATGGAATGGAATGGAATGGAATGGAACAGAATCAACCCGAATGGAATGGAATGGAATGGAATGCAATGCAATCAACACGAATGGAATGGAATGGAATGGAAGAAAACCGAATGGAATGCAATGGAATGAAATGGAATGGAATGGAATCAACTGGAATGGAATGGAATGGAATCGACTGGATTGGAATGGAATGGAATGGAAAGGAATGCAATCAACCCGAATGGAATGGAATGGAATGGAATGGAATGGAATGAAATGGAATGGAATGAAATCAACACGAAAGGAATGGAATGGTATGGAATGGAATGGAATGGAATGGAAAGGAATGGAATGGAATGGCAGGTTATGGAATCAACCCGAGTGGTATGGAATGGAATGGAATGGAATGGAATGGAATGGAATGGAATGGCATCAACTCGAATGGAATGGAAGGGAATGGAATGGAATGGAATGGAATGGAATGGAATGGAATGGAATGGAATGGAATCAACCCGAAAGGAAAAGAATGGAATGGAATGGAATGGAATCAACCCGAATGGAATGGAATGGAATGGAATGGAATGGAATGGAATGGAATGGAATCAACCGGAATGGAATGGAATGGAATGGAATGGAATGGAATGGAAAGCAATCAACCCGAATGGAATGGAATGGAATGGAATGAAATCAACCGGAAAGGAATGGAATGGAATGAAATGGAATGGAATGGAATGGAATGGAATGGCAGGTTATGTAATAAACCCTAGTGGTATGGAATGGAATGGAATGGAATGCAATGGAATCAAGTCGAATGGAATGGAATGGAATGAAATGGAATGGAATGGAATGGAATGGAATGAAATCAACACGAATGCAATGGAATGGAATGGAATGGAATGGAATGGAATGGAATGGAATGGAACGGAATGGAATGGAATGGAATGGAATCAACCCGAATGGAATGGAATTTTATGGAACTGAATCAAACCAAATGGAATGGAATGGAATGGAATGGAATGGAATGGAATGGAATAAACACGAATGGAATGGAATGGAGTATAATGGAATGGATTGGAATGGAATCAACTGGGATGGAAAGGAATGGAATGGAATGAAATGGAATGTGATGGAAAGGAATGAAATGGAATGGAATGGAATTAACACGAATGGAATGGAATGGAATGGAATGGAATCAACCCGAATGGAATGGAATGGAATGGAGTGGAATGGAATGGAATGGAATGAAATCAACACGAAAGGAATGGAATGGAATGGAATGGAATGGAATGGAATGGAATGGAATGGAATGGCAGGTTATGGAATCAACCCGAGTGGTATGGAATGGAATGGAATGGAATGGAATGGAATGGAATGGAATGGAATGCAATGGAATCAACTCGAATGGAATGGAATGGAATGGAATGGAATGGAATGGAATGGAATCAACCCAAAAGGAAAAGAATGGAATGGAATGGAATGGAATGGAATGGAATCAACCCGAATGGAATGGAATGGAATGGAGTGGAATGGAATGGAATGGAATCAACCGGAATGGAATGGAGTGGAATGGAATGGAATGGAATGCAATCAACGCGAATGGAATGGAATGGAATGGAATGGAATGGAATGGAATGGAATCAACCCGAAAGGAATGGAATGGAATGAAGTGGAATGGAATGGAATGGAATGGAAAGGAATGGCAGGTTATGTAATCAACCCGAGTGGTATGGAATGGAATGGAATGGAATGGAATGCAATGGAATCAAGTCGAATGGAATGGAATGGAATGAAATGGAATGGAATGGAATGGAATGGAATGGAATGGAATGGAATGGAATCAACCCGAATGGAATGGAATGGAATGGAATGGAATGGAATGGAATGGAATCAACCGGAATGGAATGGAATGGAATGGAATGGAATGGAAAGCAATCAACCCGAATGGAATAGAATGGAATGGAATGGAATGGAATGGAATGAAATCAACCCGAAAGGAATGGAATGGAATGAAATGGAATGGAATGGAATGGAATGCAATGGAATCAACTCGAATGGAATGGAATGGAATGAAATGGAATGGAATGGAGTGGAATGGAATGGAATGGAATCAACCCAAAAGGAAAAGATTGGAATGGAATGGAATGGAATGGAATGGAATCAACCCGAATGGAATGGAATGGAATGGAATGGAATGGAATGGAATGGAATCAACCGGAATGGAATGGAGTGGAATGGAATGGAATGGAATGCAATCAACGCGAATGGAATGGAATGGAATGGAATGGAATGGAATCAACTGGAATGTAATGGAATGGAATGGATTGGAATGGAATGGAATGGAATGGAATGGAATGGAATAGAATCAACCCGAATGGAATGGAAACGAATGGAATGGAATGGAATGGAATCACGGCGAATGCAATGGAATGGAATGGAATGGAATAGATTGGAATGGAATGGAATGGAAAGGAACGGAATGGAATCAACCCGAATGGAATGGAATGGAATGGAATGGAATGGAATCCACTGGAATGGAATGGAATGAAATGGAATTGATTGGAATGGAATGGAATGTAATGGAATCAACCGGAATGGAGTTAAATGGAATGGAATGCAATGGAATCGAATAGAATCAAACAGAAGAGAATGGAATGGAGTGGAATAGAATGGAATCAACCAGAATGCAATGGAATGTAATGGAATGGAATGGAACGGAATGGATTGGAATGGAATGGAATCAACCCGAATGGAATGGAATTGAATGGATTGGAATGGAATGGAATGGTATGGAATAGAATCAACCGGAATGGAATGGAATGGAATGGAACGGAATGGATTGGAATGGAACGGAATCAACCCGAATGGAATGGAATTGAATGGATTGGAATGGAATGGAATGGAATGGAATAGAATCAACCGGAATGGAATGGAATGGAATGGAACGGAATGGATTGGAATGGAACGGAATCAACCCGAATGGAATGGAATTGAATGGATTGGAATGGAATGGAATGGAATGGAATGGAATGGAATCAACCCGAATGCAATGGAATGGAATGGAATGGAATGGAATGCAACACAATGGAATGGAATCAACCAGAATGTAATGGAATGGAATGGAATGGAATAGAATGGAATGGAATAGAATGGAATGGAATCAACTGGAATGTAATGTAATGTAATGGAATGGAATGGAATGGAATGCAATCAACACGAATGGAATGGAATGGAATGGAATCAAACCGAATGGAATGCAATGGAATGAAATGGAATGGAATCGAATCAACTGGAATGGAATGGAATGGAATCGAATGCATGGGAATGGAATGGAATGGAACGGAAGGCAATCAACCCGAATGCAATGGAATGGAATGGAATGGAATGGAATGGAATGAAATCAACCCGAAAGGAAAGGAATGGAATGAAATGGAATGGAATGGAATGGAATGGAATGGAATGGCAGGTTATGGAATCAACCCGAGTGGTATGGAATGGAATGGAATGGAATGCAATCAACCCGAATGGAATGGAATGGAATGAAATCGAATGGAATGGAAAGGAATGGAATGGAATGGAATGGAAAGGAATCAACCCGAATGGAATGGAATGGAATGGAATGGAATGGAATGGAATGGAATGGAATGGAATGGCATAGAATGGAATCAACCCGAATGGTATGGAATGGAATGGAATGGAATGGAATGGAATCAATCGGAATGGAATGGAATGGAATGGAATCAACCCGAATGGAATGGAATGGAATGGAATCAACACGAATGGAATGGAATGGAATGGAATGGAATGGAATGGAATGGAATGGAATCAACCCAAATGGAATGGAATGGAATGGAATGGAATGGAATGGAATAGAATGGAATTAAATGGAATAAACCCGAATGGAATGGAATGGAAAGGAATGGAAAGGAATGGCATGGAATGGAATGGAATGGAATGGAATGGAATGGAATCAACCTGAAAGAAAAAGAATGGAATGGAATGGAATGGAATGGAATGGAATCAAACCGAATGGAATGGAATGGAATGGAATGGAATGGAATCAACTGGATGTAATGTAATGGAAAGGAATGGAATGGAATTTAATGGAACAGAATCAACCCGAATGGAATGGAATGGAATGGAATGCAATGCAATCAACACGAATGGAATGGAATGGAATGGAATAAAACCGAATGGAATGCAATGGAATGAAATGGAATGGAATGGAATCAACTGGAATGGAATGGAATGGAATCGAATGGATTGGAATGGAATGGAATGGAATGGAATGCAATCAACCCGAATGGAATGGAATGGAATGGAATGCAATGGAATGGAATGAAATCAACACGAAAGGAATGGAATGGAATGGAATGGCAGGTTATGGAATCAACCCGAGTGGTATGGAATGGAATGGAATTGAATGGAATGGAATGGAATGGAATGCAATGCAATGGAATCAACTCGAATGGAATGGAATGGAATGAAATGGAATGGAATGGAATGGAATGGAATGGAATGGAATCAACCCAAAAGGAAAAGAATGGAATGGAATGGAATGGAATGGAATGGAATGGAATCAACCCGAATGGAATGGAATGGAATGGAATGGAATGGAATGGAATGGAATCAACCGGAATGGAATGGAGTGGAATGGAATGGAATGGAATGCAATCAACGCGAATGGAATGGAATGGAATGGAATGGAATGGAATGGAATGAAATCAACCCGAAAGGAATGGAATGGAATGAAGTGGAATGGAATGGAATGGAATGGAAAGGAATGGCAGGTTATGTAATCAACCCGAGTGGTATGGAATGGAATGGAATGGAATGGAATGCAATGGAATGAAGTCGAATGGAATGGAATGGAATAAAATGGAATGGAATGGAATGGAATGGAATGGAATGGAATCAACCCGAAAGGAAAAGAATGGAATGGAATGGAATGGAATGGAATGGAATGGAATGGAATCAACCCGAATGGAATGGAATGGAACGGAATGGAATGGAATGGAATCAACCGGAATGGAATGGAATGGAATGGAATGGAATGGAATGGAATGGAATGGAAAGCAATCAACCCGAATGGAATGGAATGGAATGGAATGCAATGGAATGGAATGAAATCAACCCGAAAGGAATGGAATGGAATGGAATGGAATGGAATGGAATGGAATGCAATGGCAGGTTATGTAATCAACCCGAGAGGTATGGAATGGAATGGAATGGAATGAAATGGAATGCAATGGAATCAAGTCGAATGGAATGGAATGGAATGAAATGGAATGGAATGGAATGGAATGGAATGAAATCAACACGAATGCAATGGAATGGAATGGAATGGAATGGAATGGAACGGAATGGAATGGAATGGAATGGAATCAACCCGAATGGAATGGAATGGAATGGAATGGAATGGAATGGAATGGAATCAACTGGAATGTAATGTAATGGAATGGAATGGAATGGAATGGAACGGAATCAACCGGAATGGAATGGAATGGAATGGAATGGAATTCAATCTACAGGAATGGAATGGAATGGAATGGAATCAACACGAATGGAATGCAATGGAATGAAATGGAATGGAATGGAATCAACTGAAATAGAATGGAATGGAATCGAATGGACTTGAATGGAATGGAATGGAATGCAATCAACCCGAAAGGAATGGAATGGAATGGAATGGAATGGAATGGAATCAACCCCAATGGAATGGAATGGAATGAAATGGAATGGAATGGAATGGAATGGAATGGAATGAAATGGAATGGAATGGAATGGAATGGCAGGTTATGGAATCAACCCGAGTGGTATGGAATGGAATGGAATGGAATGGAATGGAATGGAATGGAATGGAATCAACCCGAATGGAATGGAATGGAATGAAATGGAATGGAAAAGAATGGAATGGAATGGAAAGGAATCAACCCGAATGGAATGGAATGGAATGGAATGGCATAGAATGGAACCAACCCGAATGGTATGGAATGGAATGGAATGGAATGGAATCAATCGGAATGGAATAGAATGGAATGGAATGGAATGGAATGGAATGGAATGAACCCGAATGAAATGGAATGGAATGGATTGGAATGGAATGGAATGGAATGGAATGGAATAGAATCAACCCGAATGGAATGGAAACGAATGGAATGGAATGGAATCGAATCACGGTGGATGCAATGGAATGGAATGGAATGGAATAGATTGGAATGGAATGGAATGGAAAGGAACGGAATGGAATCAACCCGAATGGAATGGAATGGAATGGAATGGAATCCACTGGAATGGAATGGAATGAAATAGAATTGATTGGAATGGAATGGAATGTAATGGAATCAACCGGAATGGAATGGAATGGAATCAACTGGAATGGAATGGAATGGAATGGAATGGACTGCAATGGAATCAACCCGAATGGAATGGAATGGAATGAAATGGAATGGAATGGAATCAACCGGAATGGAGTTAAATGGAATGGAATGCAATGGAATGGAATAGAATCAAACAGAACAGAATGGAATGGAGTGGAATAGAATGGAATCAACCAGAATGCAATGGAATGTAATGGAATGGAATGGAACGGAATGGATTGGATTGGAATGGAATCAACCCGAATGGAATGGAATTGAATGGATTGGAATGGAATGGAATGGTATGGAATAGAATCAACCGGAATGGAATGGAATGGAATGGAATGGAATGGAATGGAATGGAATCAAGCCGAATGCAATGGAATGGAATGGAATGGAATGGGATGCAACGCAATGGAATGGAATGGAATGGAATCAACCAGAATGAAATGGAATTGAATGGAATGGAATGGAATGGAATCAACTGGAATGTAATGGAATGGAATGGAATGGAATGGAATGGAATGGAATGGAATGCAATCAACACGAATGGAATGGAATGGAATGGAATCAAACCGAATGGAATGAAATGGAATGAAATGGAATGGAATCGAATCAACTGGAATGGAATGGAATGGAATCGAATGCATCGGAATGGAATGGAATGGAACGGAATGCAATCAACCCGAATGGAATGGAATGGAATGGAATGGAATGAAATCAACCCGAAAGGAAAGGAATGGAATGAAATGGAATGGAATGGAATGGAATGGAATGGAATGACAGGTTATGGAATCAACCCGAGTGGTATGGAATGGAATGGAAAGGAATGCAATCAACCCTAATGGAATGGAATGGAATGAAATCGAAAGAATTGAATGGAATGGAATGGAATGCAATGGAAAGGAATCAACCCGAATGGAATGGAATGGAATGGCATAGAATGGAATCAACCCGAATGGTATGGAATGGAATGGAATGGAATGGAATGGAATCAATCAGAATGGAATGGAGTGGAATGGAATGGAATGGAATCAACCCGAATGGAATGGAATGGAATGGAATCAACACGAATGGAATGGAGTGGAATGGAATGGAATCAACCCAAATGGAATGGAATGGAATGGAATGGAATGGAATGGAATGGAATCAACCTGAAAGAAAAAGAATGGAATGGAATGGAATGGAATGGAATGGAATGGAATGGAATGGAATCAACCCGAAAGGAAAAGAATGGAATGGAATGGAATGGAATGGAATGGAATCAAACCGAATGTAATGTAATGGAATGGAATGGAATGGAATGGAATCAACTGGAATGTAATGGAATGGAATGGAATGGAATGGAATGGAATGGAATGGAACAGAATCAACCCGAATGGAATGGAATGGAATGGAATGCAATGCAATCAACACGAATGGAATGGAATGGAATGGAAGAAAACCGAATGGAATGCAATGGAATGAAATGGAATGGAATGGAATCAACTGGAATGGAATGGAATGGAATCGACTGGATTGGAATGGAATGGAATGGAAAGGAATGGAATCAATCAGAATGGAATGGAGTGGAATGGAATGGAATGGAATCAACCCGAATGGAATGGAATGGAATGGAATCAACACGAATGGAATGGAGTGGAATGGAATGGAATCAACCCAAATGGAATGGAATGGAATGGAATGGAATGGAATGGAATCAACCTGAAAGAAAAAGAATGGAATGGAATGGAATGGAATGGAACGGAATCAATCCGAATGTAATGGAATGGAATGGAATGGAATGGAATGGAATGGAATCAACAGGAATGTAATGGAATGGAATGGAATGGAATGGAATGGAATGGAACAGAATCAACCCGAATGGAATGGAATGGAATGGAATGCAATGCAATCAACACGAATGGAATGGAATGGAATGGAAGAAAACCGAATGGAATGCAATGGAATGAAATGGAATGGAATGGAATCAACTGGAATGGAATGGAATGGAATCGACTGGATTGGAATGGAATGGAATGGAAAGGAATGCAATCAACCCGAATGGAATGGAATGGAATGGAATGGAATGGAATGAAATGGAATGGAATGAAATCAACACGAAAGGAATGGAATGGTATGGAATGGAATGGAATGGAATGGAATGGAATGGAATGGAATGGCAGGTTATGGAATCAACCCGAGTGGTATGGAATGGAATGGAATGGAATGGAATGGAATGGAATGGAATGGCATCAACTCGAATGGAATGGAAGGGAATGGAATGGAATGGAATGGAATGGAATGGAATGGAATGGAATCAACCCGAAAGGAAAAGAATGGAATGGAATGGAATGGAATCAACCCGAATGGAATGGAATGGAATGGAATGGAATGGAATGGAATGGAATCAACCGGAATGGAATGGAATGGAATGGAATGGAATGGAATGGAATGGAAAGCAATCAACCCGAATGGAATGGAATGGAATGGAATGAAATCAACCGGAAAGGAATGGAATGGAATGAAATGGAATGGAATGGAATGGAATGGAATGGCAGGTTATGTAATAAACCCTAGTGGTATGGAATGGAATGGAATGGAATGCAATGGAATCAAGTCGAATGGAATGGAATGGAATGAAATGGAATGGAATGGAATGGAATGGAATGAAATCAACACGAATGCAATGGAATGGAATGGAATGGAATGGAATGGAATGGAATGGAATGGAATGGAACGGAATGGAATGGAATGGAATGGAATCAACCCGAATGGAATGGAATTTTATGGAACTGAATCAAACCAAATGGAATGGAATGGAATGGAATGGAATGGAATGGAATGGAATAAACACGAATGGAATGGAATGGAGTATAATGGAATGGATTGGAATGGAATCAACTGGGATGGAAAGGAATGGAATGGAATGAAATGGAATGTGATGGAAAGGAATGAAATGGAATGGAATGGAATTAACACGAATGGAATGGAATGGAATGGAATGGAATCAACCCGAATGGAATGGAATGGAATGGAGTGGAATGGAATGGAATGGAATGAAATCAACACGAAAGGAATGGAATGGAATGGAATGGAATGGAATGGAATGGAATGGAATGGAATGGCAGGTTATGGAATCAACCCGAGTGGTATGGAATGGAATGGAATGGAATGGAATGGAATGGAATGGAATGGAATGCAATGGAATCAACTCGAATGGAATGGAATGGAATGAAATGGAATGGAATGGAATGGAATGGAATGGAATGGAATGGAATCAACCCAAAAGGAAAAGAATGGAATGGAATGGAATGGAATGGAATGGAATCAACCCGAATGGAATGGAATGGAATGGAGTGGAATGGAATGGAATGGAATCAACCGGAATGGAATGGAGTGGAATGGAATGGAATGGAATGCAATCAACGCGAATGGAATGGAATGGAATGGAATGGAATGGAATGGAATGGAATCAACCCGAAAGGAATGGAATGGAATGAAGTGGAATGGAATGGAATGGAATGGAAAGGAATGGCAGGTTATGTAATCAACCCGAGTGGTATGGAATGGAATGGAATGGAATGGAATGCAATGGAATCAAGTCGAATGGAATGGAATGGAATGAAATGGAATGGAATGGAATGGAATGGAATGGAATGGAATGGAATGGAATCAACCCGAATGGAATGGAATGGAATGGAATGGAATGGAATGGAATGGAATGGAATCAACCGGAATGGAATGGAATGGAATGGAATGGAATGGAAAGCAATCAACCCGAATGGAATAGAATGGAATGGAATGGAATGGAATGGAATGAAATCAACCCGAAAGGAATGGAATGGAATGAAATGGAATGGAATGGAATGGAATGCAATGGAATCAACTCGAATGGAATGGAATGGAATGAAATGGAATGGAATGGAGTGGAATGGAATGGAATGGAATCAACCCAAAAGGAAAAGATTGGAATGGAATGGAATGGAATGGAATGGAATCAACCCGAATGGAATGGAATGGAATGGAATGGAATGGAATGGAATGGAATCAACCGGAATGGAATGGAGTGGAATGGAATGGAATGGAATGCAATCAACGCGAATGGAATGGAATGGAATGGAATGGAATGGAATCAACTGGAATGTAATGGAATGGAATGGATTGGAATGGAATGGAATGGAATGGAATGGAATGGAATAGAATCAACCCGAATGGAATGGAAACGAATGGAATGGAATGGAATGGAATCACGGCGAATTCAATGGAATGGAATGGAATGGAATAGATTGGAATGGAATGGAATGGAAAGGAACGGAATGGAATCAACCCGAATGGAATGGAATGGAATGGAATGGAATGGAATGGAATGGAATCCACTGGAATGGAATGGAATGAAATGGAATTGATTGGAATGGAATGGAATGTAATGGAATCAACCGGAATGGAGTTAAATGGAATGGAATGCAATGGAATCGAATAGAATCAAACAGAAGAGAATGGAATGGAGTGGAATAGAATGGAATCAACCAGAATGCAATGGAATGTAATGGAATGGAATGGAACGGAATGGATTGGAATGGAATGGAATCAACCCGAATGGAATGGAATTGAATGGATTGGAATGGAATGGAATGGTATGGAATAGAATCAACCGGAATGGAATGGAATGGAATGGAACGGAATGGATTGGAATGGAACGGAATCAACCCGAATGGAATGGAATTGAATGGATTGGAATGGAATGGAATGGAATGGAATAGAATCAACCGGAATGGAATGGAATGGAATGGAACGGAATGGATTGGAATGGAACGGAATCAACCCGAATGGAATGGAATTGAATGGATTGGAATGGAATGGAATGGAATGGAATGGAATGGAATCAACCCGAATGCAATGGAATGGAATGGAATGGAATGGAATGCAACACAATGGAATGGAATCAACCAGAATGTAATGGAATGGAATGGAATGGAATAGAATGGAATGGAATAGAATGGAATGGAATCAACTGGAATGTAATGTAATGTAATGGAATGGAATGGAATGGAATGCAATCAACACGAATGGAATGGAATGGAATGGAATCAAACCGAATGGAATGCAATGGAATGAAATGGAATGGAATCGAATCAACTGGAATGGAATGGAATGGAATCGAATGCATGGGAATGGAATGGAATGGAACGGAAGGCAATCAACCCGAATGCAATGGAATGGAATGGAATGGAATGGAATGGAATGGAATGGAATGAAATCAACCCGAAAGGAAAGGAATGGAATGAAATGGAATGGAATGGAATGGAATGGAATGGAATGGCAGGTTATGGAATCAACCCGAGTGGTATGGAATGGAATGGAATGGACTGGAATGGAATGGAATGCAATCAACCCGAATGGAATGGAATGGAATGAAATCGAATGGAATGGAAAGGAATGGAATGGAATGGAATGGAAAGGAATCAACCCGAATGGAATGGAATGGAATGGAATGGAATGGAATGGAATGGAATGGAATGGCATAGAATGGAATCAACCCGAATGGTATGGAATGGAATGGAATGGAATGGAATGGAATCAATCGGAATGGAATGGAATGGAATGGAATCAACACGAATGGAATGGAATGGAATGGAATGGAATGGAATGGAATGGAATGGAATCAACCCAAATGGAATCGAATGGAATGGAATGGAATGGAATGGAATAGAATGGAATTAAATGGAATAAACCCGAATGGAATGGAATGGAAAGGAATGGAAAGGAATGGCATGGAATGGAATGGAATGGAATGGAATGGAATGGAATCAACCTGAAAGAAAAAGAATGGAATGGAATGGAATGGAATGGAATGGAATCAAACCGAATGGAATGGAATGGAATGGAATGGAATGGAATCAACTGGATGTAATGTAATGGAAAGGAATGGAATGGAATTTAATGGAACAGAATCAACCCGAATGGAATGGAATGGAATGGAATGCAATGCAATCAACACGAATGGAATGGAATGGAATAAAACCGAATGGAATGCAATGGAATGAAATGGAATGGAATGGAATCAACTGGAATGGAATGGAATGGAATCGAATGGATTGGAATGGAATGGAATGGAATGGAATGCAATCAACCCGAATGGAATGGAATGGAATGGAATGCAATGGAATGGAATGAAATCAACACAAAAGGAATGGAATGGAATGGAATGGAATGGAATGGCAGGTTATGGAATCAACCCGAGTGGTATGGAATGGAATGGAATTGAATGGAATGGAATGGAATGGAATGCAATGCAATGGAATCAACTCGAATGGAATGGAATGGAATGAAATGGAATGGAATGGAATGGAATGGAATGGAATGGAATCAACCCAAAAGGAAAAGAATGGAATGGAATGGAATGGAATGGAATGGAATGGAATCAACCCGAATGGAATGGAATGGAATGGAATGGAATGGAATGGAATGGACTCAACCGGAATGGAATGGAGTGGAATGGAATGGAATGGAATGCAATCAACGCGAATGGAATGGAATGGAATGGAATGGAATGGAATGGAATGAAATCAACCCGAAAGGAATGGAATGGAATGAAGTGGAATGGAATGGAATGGAATGGAAAGGAATGGCAGGTTATGTAATCAACCCGAGTGGTATGGAATGGAATGGAATGGAATGGAATGCAATGGAATGAAGTCGAATGGAATGGAATGGAATAAAATGGAATGGAATGGAATGGAATGGAATGGAATGGAATGGAATGGAATCAACCCGAAAGGAAAAGAGTGGAATGGAATGGAATGGAATGGAATGGAATGGAATGGAATCAACCCGAATGGAATGGAATGGAACGGAATGGAATGGAATGGAATCAACCGGAATGGAATGGAATGGAATGGAATGGAATGGAATGGAATGGAATGGAAAGCAATCAACCCGAATGGAATGGAATGGAATGGAATGCAATGGAATGGAATGAAATCAACCCGAAAGGAATGGAATGGAATGAAATGGAATGGAATGGAATGGAATGCAATGGCAGGTTATGTAATCAACCCGAGAGGTATGGAATGGAATGGAATGGAATGAAATGGAATGCAATGGAATCAAGTCGAATGGAATGGAATGGAATGAAATGGAATGGAATGGAATGGAATGGAATGAAATCAACACGAATGCAATGGAATGGAATGGAATGGAATGGAATGGAACGGAATGGAATGGAATGGAATGGAATCAACCCGAATGGAATGGAATGGAATGGAATGGAATGGAATGGAATGGAATCAACTGGAATGTAATGTAATGGAATGGAATGGAATGGAATGGAACGGAATCAACCGGAATGGAATGGAATGGAATGGAATGGAATTCAATCTACAGGAATGGAATGGAATGGAATGGAATCAACACGAATGGAATGCAATGGAATGAAATGGAATGGAATGGAATCAACTGAAATAGAATGGAATGGAATCGAATGGACTTGAATGGAATGGAATGGAATGCAATCAACCCGAAAGGAATGGAATGGAATGGAATGGAATGGAATGGAATCAACCCCAATGGAATGGAATGGAATGAAATGGAATGGAATGGAATGGAATGGAATGGAATGAAATGGAATGGAATGGAATGGAATGGCAGGTTATGGAATCAACCCGAGTGGTATGGAATGGAATGGAATGGAATGGAATGGAATGGAATGGAATCAACCCGAATGGAATGGAATGGAATGAAATGGAATGGAAAAGAATGGAATGGAATGGAAAGGAATCAACCCGAATGGAATGGAATGGAATGGAATGGCATAGAATGGAACCAACCCGAATGGTATGGAATGGAATGGAATGGAATGGAATCAATCGGAATGGAATAGAATGGAATGGAATGGAATGGAATGGAATGGAATGAACCCGAATGAAATGGAATGGAATGGATTGGAATGGAATGGAATGGAATGGAATGGAATAGAATCAACCCGAATGGAATGGAAACGAATGGAATGGAATGGAATCGAATCACGGTGGATGCAATGGAATGGAATGGAATGGAATAGATTGGAATGGAATGGAATGGAAAGGAACGGAATGGAATCAACCCGAATGGAATGGAATGGAATGGAATGGAATCCACTGGAATGGAATGGAATGAAATAGAATTGATTGGAATGGAATGGAATGTAATGGAATCAACCGGAATGGAATGGAATGGAATCAACTGGAATGGAATGGAATGGAATGGAATGGACTGCAATGGAATCAACCCGAATGGAACGGAATGGAATGAAATGGAATGGAATGGAATCAACCGGAATGGAGTTAAATGGAATGGAATGCAATGGAATGGAATAGAATCAAACAGAACAGAATGGAATGGAGTGGAATAGAATGGAATCAACCAGAATGCAATGGAATGTAATGGAATGGAATGGAACGGAATGGATTGGATTGGAATGGAATCAACCCGAATGGAATGGAATTGAATGGATTGGAATGGAATGGAATGGTATGGAATAGAATCAACCGGAATGGAATGGAATGGAATGGAATGGAATGGAATGGAATCAAGCCGAATGCAATGGAATGGAATGGAATGGAATGGGATGCAACGCAATGGAATGGAATGGAATGGAATCAACCAGAATGAAATGGAATTGAATGGAATGGAATGGAATGGAATCAACTGGAATGTAATGGAATGGAATGGAATGGAATGGAATGGAATGGAATGGAATGGAATGCAATCAACACGAATGGAATGGAATGGAATGGAATCAAACCGAATGGAATGAAATGGAATGAAATGGAATGGAATCGAATCAACTGGAATGGAATGGAATGGAATCGAATGCATCGGAATGGAATGGAATGGAACGGAATGCAATCAACCCGAATGGAATGGAATGGAATGGAATGGAATGAAATCAACCCGAAAGGAAAGGAATGGAATGAAATGGAATGGAATGGAATGGAATGGAATGGAATGGAATGACAGGTTATGGAATCAACCCGAGTGGTATGGAATGGAATGGAAAGGAATGCAATCAACCGTAATGGAATGGAATGGAATGAAATCGAAAGAATTGAATGGAATGGAATGGAATGCAATGGAAAGGAATCAACCCGAATGGAATGGAATGGAATGGCATAGAATGGAATCAACCCGAATGGTATGGAATGGAATGGAATGGAATTTAATGGAATCAATCAGAATGGAATGGAGTGGAATGGAATGGAATGGAATCAACCCGAATGGAATGGAATGGAATGGAATCAACACGAATGGAATGGAGTGGAATGGAATGGAATCAACCCAAATGGAATGGAATGGAATGGAATGGAATGGAATGGAATGGAATCAACCTGAAAGAAAAAGAATGGAATGGAATGGAATGGAATGGAATGGAATGGAATGGAATGGAATCAACCCGAAAGGAAAAGAATGGAATGGAATGGAATGGAATGGAATGGAATGGAATCAAACCGAATGTAATGTAATGGAATGGAATGGAATGGAATGGAATCAACTGGAATGTAATGGAATGGAATGGAATGGAATGGAATGGAATGGAATGGAACAGAATCAACCCGAATGGAATGGAATGGAATGGAATGCAATGCAATCAACACGAATGGAATGGAATGGAATGGAAGAAAACCGAATGGAATGCAATGGAATGAAATGGAATGGAATGGAATCAACTGGAATGGAATGGAATGGAATCGACTGGATTGGAATGGAATGGAATGGAAAGGAATGCAATCAACCCGAATGGAATGGAATGGAATGGAATGGAATGGAATGCAATGGAATGGAATGAAATCAACACGAAAGGAATGGAATGGTATGGAATGGAATGGAATGGAATGGAATGGAATGGAATGGAATGGCAGGTTATGGAATCAACCCGAGTGGTATGGAATGGAATGGAATGGAATGGAATGGAATGGAATGGAATGGCATCAACTCGAATGGAATGGAAGGGAATGGAATGGAATGGAATGGAATGGAATGGAATGGAATGGAATCAACCCGAAAGGAAAAGAATGGAATGGAATGGAATGGAATGGAATCAACCCGGATGGAATGGAATGGAATGGAATGGAATGGAATGGAATGGAATGGAAAGCAATCAACCCGAATGGAATGGAATGGAATGGAATGAAATCAACCCGAAAGGAATGGAATGGAATGAAATGGAATGGAATGGAATGGAATGGAATGGCAGGTTATGTAATCAACCCTAGTGGTATGGAATGGAATGGAATGGAATGCAATGGAATCAAGTCGAATGGAATGGAATGGAATGAAATGGAATGGAATGGAATGGAATGGAATGAAATCAACACGAATGCAATGGAATGGAATGGAATGGAATGGAATGGAATGGAATGGAACGGAATGGAATGGAATGGAATGGAATCAACCCGAATGGAATGGAATTTTATGGAACTGAATCAAACCAAATGGAATGGAATGGAATGGAATGGAATGGAATGGAATGGAATGGAATGGAATGGAATAAACACGAATGGAATGGAATGGAGTATAATGGAATGGATTGGAATGGAATCAACTGGGATGGAAAGGAATGGAATGGAATGGAATGAACACGAATGGAATGGAATGGAGTATAATGGAATGGATTGGAATGGAATCAACTGGGATGGAAAGGAATGGAATGGAATGAAATGGAATGTGATGGAAAGGAATGAAATGGAATGGAATGGAATTAACACGAATGGAATGGAATGGAATGGAATGGAATGCAATCAACCCGAATGGAATGGAATGGAATGGAATGCAATGGAATGGAATGAAATCAACACGAAAGGAATGGAATGGAATGGAATGGAATGGAATGGAATGGAATGGTATGGCAGGTTATGGAATCAACCCGAGTGGTATGGAATGGAATGGAATGGAATGGAATGGAATGGAATGGAATGGAATGCAATGGAATCAACTCGAATGGAATGGAATGGAATGAAATGGAATGGAATGGAATGGAATGGAATGGAATGGAATGGAATGGAATCAACACAAAAGGAAAAGAATGGAATGGAATGGAATGGAATGGAATGGAATCAACCCGAATGGAATGGAATGGAATGGAGTGGAATGGAATGGAATGGAATCAACCGGAATGGAATGGAGTGGAATGGAATGGAATGGAATGCAATCAACGCGAATGGAATGGAATGGAATGGAATGGAATGGAATGGAATCAACCCGAAAGGAATGGAATGGAATGAAGTGGAATGTAATGGAATGGAATGGAAAGGAATGGCAGGTTATGTAATCAACCCGAGTGGTATGGAATGGAATGGAATGGAATGGAATGCAATGGAAACAAGTCGAATGGAATGGAATGGAATGAAATGGAATGGAATGGAATGGAATGGAATGGAATGGAATGGAATGGAATCAACCCGAATGGAATGGAATGGAATGGAATGGAATGGAATGGAATCAACCGGAATGGAATGGAATGGAATGGAATGGAATGGAATGGAATGGAAAGCAATCAACCCGAATGGAATAGAATGGAATGGAATGGAATGGAATGGAATGAAATCAACCCGAAACGAATGGAATGGAATGAAATGGAATGGAATGGAATGCAATGGAATCAACTCGAATGGAATGGAATGGAATGAAATGGAATGGAATGGAGTGGAATGGAATGGAATGGAATCAACCCAAAAGGAAAAGATTGGAATGGAATGGAATGGAATGGAATGGAATCAACCCGAATGGAATGGAATGGAATGGAATGGAATCAACCGGAATGGAATGGAGTGGAATGGAATGGAATGGAATGCAATCAACGCGAATGGAATGAAATGGAATGGAATGGAATGGAATCAACTGGAATGTAATGGAATGGAATGGATTGGAATGGAATGGAATGGAATGGAATAGAATCAACCCGAATGGAATGGAAACGAATGGAATGGAATGGAATGGAATCACGGCGAATGCAATGGAATGGAATGGAATGGAATAGATTGGAATGGAATGGAATGGAAAGGAACGGAATGGAATCAACCCGAATGGAATGGAATGGAATGGAATGGAATGGAATGGAATGGAATCCACTGGAATGGAATGGAATGAAATGGAATTGATTGGAATGGAATGGAATGTAATGGAATCAACCGGAATGGAGTAAAATGGAATGGAATGCAATGGAATGGAATAGAATCAAACAGAAGAGAATGGAATGGAGTGGAATAGAATGGAATCAACCAGAATGCAATGGAATGTAATGGAATGGAATGGAACGGAATGGATTGGAATGGAATGGAATCAACCCGAATGGAATGGAATTGAATGGATTGGAATGGAATGGAATGGTATGGAATAGAATCAACCGGAATGGAATGGAATGGAATGGAACGGAATGGATTGGAATGGAACGGAATCAACCCGAATGGAATGGAATTGAATGGATTGGAATGGAATGGAATGGAATGGAATGGAATGGAATGGAATCAACCCGAATGCAATGGAATGGAATGGAATGGAATGGAATGCAACGCAATGGAATGGAATCAACCAGAATGTAATGGAATGGAATGGAATGGAATGGAATGGAATGGAATCAACTGGAATGTAATGTAATGGAATGGAATGGAATGGAATGGAATGCAATCAACACGAATGGAATGGAATGGAATGGAATCAAACCGAATGGAATGCAATGGAACGAAATGGAATGGAATCGAATCAACTGGAATGGAATGGAATGGAATCGAATGCATCGGAATGGAATGGAATGGAACGGAATGCAATCAACCCGAATGGAATGGAATGGAATGGAATGGAATGAAATCAACCCGAAAGGAAAGGAATGGAATGAAATGGAATGGAATGGAATGGAATGGAATGGAATGGCAGGTTATGGAATCAACCCGAGTGGTATGGAATGGAATGGAATGGAATGGAATGGAATGGAATGGAATGCAATCAACCCGAATGGAATGGAATGGAATGAAATCGAATGGAATGGAAAGGAATGGAATGGAATGGAATGGAAAGGAATCAACCCGAATGGAATGGAATGGAATGGAATGGAATGGAATGGAATGGAATGGAATGGCATAGAATGGAATCAACCCGAATGGTATGGAATGGAATGGAATGGAATGGAATGGAATCAATCGGAATGGAATGGAATGGAATGGAATGGAATGGAATCAACCCGAATGGAATGGAATGGAATGGAATCAACACGAATGGAATGGAATGGAATGGAATGGAATGGAATGGAATCAACCCAAATGGAATGGAATGGAATGGAATGGAATGGAATGGAATAGAATGGAATGAAATGGAATAAACCCGAATGGAATGGAATGGAAAGGAATGGAAAGGAATGGCATGGAATGGAATGGAATGGAATGGAATGGAATGGAATCAACCTGAAAGAAAAAGAATGGAATGGAATGGAATGGAATGGAATGGAATGGAATCAAACCGAATGGAATGGAATGGAATGGAATGGAATGGAATCAACTGGAATGTAATGTAATGGAATGGAATGGAATGGAATTTAATGGAACAGAATCAACCCGAATGGAATGGAATGGAATGGAATGCAATGCAATCAACACGAATGGAATGGAATGGAATGGAATAAAACCGAATGGAATGCAATGGAATGAAATGGAATGGAATGGAATCAACTGGAATGGAATGGAATGGAATCGAATGGATTGGAATGGAATGGAATGGAATGGAATGCAATCAACCCGAATGGAATGGAATGGAATGGAATGCAATGGAATGGAATGAAATCAACACGAAAGGAATGGAATGGAATGGAATGGAATGGAATGGAATGGAATGGCAGGTTATGGAATCAACCCGAATGGTATGGAATGGAATGGAATGGAATGGAATGGAATGGAATGGAATGCAATGGAATCAACTCGAATGGAATGGAATGGAATGAAATGGAACGGAGTGGAATGGAATGGAATGGAATGGAATCAACCCAAAAGGAAAAGAATGGAATGGAATGGAATGGAATGGAATGGAATCAACCCGAATGGAATGGAATGGAATGGAATGGAATGGAATGGAATCAACCGGAATGGAATGGAGTGGAATGGAATGGAATGGAATGCAATCAACGCGAATGGAATGGAATGGAATGGAATGGAATGGAATGGAATGAAATCAACCCGTAAGGAATGGAATGGAATGAAGTGGAATGGAATGGAATGGAATGGAAAGGAATGGCAGGTTATGTAATCAACCCGAGTGGTATGGAATGGAATGGAATGGAATGGAATGGAATGGAATGGAATGCAATGGAATCAAGTCGAATGGAATGGAATGGAATAAAATGGAATGGAATGGAATGGAATGGAATGGAATGGAATGGAATGGAATCAACCCGAAAGGAAAAGAATGGAATGGAATGGAATGGAATGGAATGGAATGGAATGGAATGGAATCAACCCGAATGGAATGGAATGGAACGGAATGGAATGGAATGGAATCAACCGGAATGGAATGGAATGGAATGGAATGGAATGGAAAGCAATCAACCCGAATGGAATGGAATGGAATGGAATGCAATGGAATGGAATGAAATCAACCCGAAAGGAATGGAATGGAATGAAATGGAATGGAATGGAATGGAATGCAATGGCAGGTTATGTAATCAACCCGAGAGGTATGGAATGGAATGGAATGGAATGAAATGGAATGCAATGGAATCAAGTCGAATGGAATGGAATGGAATGAAATGGAATGGAATGGAATGCAATGGAATGAAATCAACACGAATGCAATGGAATGGAATGGAATGGAATGGAATGGAACGGAATGGAATGGAATGGAAAGGAATCAACCCGAATTGAATGGAATGGAATGGAATGGAATGGAATGGAATGGCATAGAATGGAATCAATTCGAATGGTATGGAATGGAAAGGAATGGAATGGAATGGAATGGAATCAATCAGAATGGAATGGAATGGAATGGAATGGAATCAACCCGAATGGAATGGAATGGAATGGAATGGAATGGAATGGAATGGAATGGAATGGAATCAACCCAAATGGAATGGAATGGAATGGAAAGGAATGGAATGGAATGGAATGGAATGGAATGGAATGGAATGGAATGGAATGGAATAAACTCGAATGGAATGGAATGGAAAGGAATGGAAAGGAGTGGAATGGAATGGAATGGAATGGAATGGAATCAACCCGAATGTAATGGAATGGAATGGAATGGAATGGAATCAACTGGAATGTATTGTAATGGAATGGAATGGAATGGAATGGAACAGAATCAACCCGAATGGAATGGAATGGAATGGAATGCAATGCAATCAACACGAATGGAATGGAATGGAATGGAATAAAAACGAATGGAATGCAATGGAATGAAATGGAATGGAATGGAATCAACTGGAATGGAATGGAATGGAATCGAATGGATTGTAATGGAATGGAATGGAATGGAAAGCAATCAACCCGAATGGAATGGAATGGAATGGAATGCCATGGAATGGAATGAAATCAACACGAAAGGAATGGAATGGAATGAAATGGAATGGAATGGAATGGAATGGAATGGAATGGAATGGCAGGTTATGGAGTCAATCCGGGTGGTATGGAATGGAATGGAATGGAATGGAATGGAATGCAATGGAAACAACTCGAATGGAATGGAATGGAATGAAATGGAATGGAATGGAATGGAATGGAATGGAATGGAATCAACCCGAAAGGAAAAGAATGGAATGGAATGGAATGGAATGGAATGGAATCAACCCGAATGGAATGGAATGGAATGGAATGGAATGGAATGGAATGGAATCAACCGGAATGGAATGGAGTGGAATGGAATGGAATGGAATGCAATCAACCCGAATGGAATGGAATGGAATGGAATGGAATGGAATGGAATGAAATCAACCCGAAAGGAATGGAATGGAATGAAATGGAATGGAATGGAATGGTATGGAATGGAATGGAATGGAATGGCAGGTTATGTAATCAACCCCAGTGGTATGGAATGGAATGGAATGGAATGGAATGGAATGCAATGCAATGGAATCAAATCGAATGGAATGGAATGGAATGAAATGGAATGGAATGGAATGGAATGGAATGGAATCAACCCGAAAGGAAAAGAATGGAATGGAATGGAATGGAATGGAATGGAATGGAATGGAATGGAATGGAATCAACCCGAAAGGAAAAGAATGGAATGGAATGGAATGGAATGGAATCAAACAGAACAGAATGGAATGGAGTGGAATAGAATGGAATCAACCAGAATGCAATGGAATGTAATGGAATGGAATGGAACGGAATGGATACGAATGGAATGGAATCAACCCGAATGGCATGGAATTGAATGGATTGGAATGGAATGGAATGGTATGGAATAGAATCAACCCGAATGGAATGGAATGGAATGGAATGGAATGGAATGGAATGGAATCAACCCGAATGCAATGGAATGGAATGGAATGGAGTGGAATGCAACGCAATTGAATGGAATGGAATGGAATCAACCAGAATGTAATGTACTGGAATGGAATGGAATGGAAGGGAATCAACAGGAATGTAATGGAATGGAATGGAATGGAATGGAATGGAATGAAATCAACCCGAAAGGAAAGGAATGGAATGAAATGGAATGGAATGGAATGGAATGGAATGGAATGGCAGGAATCAACCCGAATGGAATGGAATTGAATGAAATGGAATGCAATCAACACGAATGGAATGGAATGGAATGGAATCAAACCGAATGGAATGCAATGGAATGAAATTGAATGGAAACAAATCAACTGGAATGGAATGGAATGGAATCGAATGCATCGGAATGGAATGGAATGGAACGGAATGCAATCAACCCGAATGGAATGGAATGGAATGGAATGGAATGAAATCAACCCGAAAGGAAAGGAATGGAATGAAATGGAATGGATTGGAATGGAATGGAATGGAATGGAATGGAATGGAATGGCAGGTTACGGAATCAAACCGAGTGGTATGGAATGGAATGGTATGGAATGGAAAGGAATGCAATCAACCCGAATGGAATGGAATGGAATGAAATGGAATGGAATGGAATAAACCCGAATGGAATGGAATGGAAAGGAATGGAATGGAAAGGAATGCAATGGAATCAACTCGAATGGAATGGAATGGAATGGAATGGAAAGGAATCAACCCGAATGGAATGGAATGGAATGGAATGGAATGGAATGGAATGGCATAGAATGGAATCAACCCGAATGGTATGGAATGGAATGAAATGGAAAGGAATGGAATGGAATGGAATCAATCGGAATGGAATGGAATGGAATGGAATGGAATGGAATCAACCCGAATGGAATGGAATGGAATGGAATGGAATGGAATCTACCCAAATGGAATGGAATGGAATGGAATGGAATGGAATGGAATGGAATGGAATGGAATAAACCCGAATGGAATGGAATGGAAAGGAATGGAATGGAAAGGAATGCAATGGAATCAACTCGAATGGAATGGAATGGAATGAAATGGAATGGAATGGAATGGAATGGAATGGAATGGAATCAACCCGAAAGGAAAAGAATGGAATGGAATGGAATGGAATGGAATGGAATGGAATGGAATGGAATGGAATCAACTCGAATGGAATGGAATGGAATGGAATAGAATGGAATGGAATCAACCGGAATGGAATGGAGTGGAATGGAATGGAATGGAATGCAATGAACCCGAATGGAATGGAATGGAATGGAATGGAATGGAATGAAATCAACCCGAAAGGAATGGAATGGAATGAAGTGGAATGGAATGGAATGGAATGGAATGGAATGGCAGGTTATGTAATCAACCCGAGTGGTATGGAATGGAATGGAATGGAATGGAATGGAATGCAATGGAATCAAGTCGAATGGAATGGAATGGAATGAAATGGAATGGAATGGAATGGAATGGAATGGAATGGAATGGAATGGAATGGAATAAACCCGAAAGGAAAAGAATGGAATGGAATGGAATGGAATGGAATCAACCCGAATGGAATGGAATGGAATGGAATGGAATGGAATGGAATGGAATCAACCGGAATGGAATGGAATGGAATGGAATGGAATGGAAAGCAATCAACCCGAATGGAATGGAATGGAATTTAATGGAATGGAATGGAATGAAATCAACCCGAAAGGAATGGAATGGAATGAAATGGAATGGAATGGAATGGAATGGAATGACAGGTTATGTAATCAACCCGAGTGGTATGGAATGGAATGGAATGGAATGGAATGGAATGCAATGGAATCAAGTCGAATGGAATGGAATGGAATGAAATGGAATGGAATGGAATGGAACGGAATGAAATCAACACGAATGCAATGGAATGGAATGGAATGGAACGGAAAGGAATGGAATGGAATGGAATCAACCCGAATGGAATGGAATGGAATGGAATGGAATGGAATGGAATGGAATGGAATCAACTGGAATGTAATGTAATGGAATGGAATGGAATGGAATGGAACGGAATCAACCGGAATGGAATGGAATGGAATGGAATGGAATGGAATTCAATCAACAAGAATGGAATGGAATGGAATGGAATCAACACGAATAGAATGCAATGGAATGAAATGGAATGGAATGGAATCAACTGAAATGGAATGGAATGGAATCGAATGGACTTGAATGGAATGGAATGGAATGCAATCCACCCGAATGGAATGGAATGGAATGGAATGGAATGGAATCAATAGGAATGGAATGGAATGGAATGGAATGGAATCAACCCGAATGAAATGGAATGGAATGGATTGGAATGGAATGGAATGGAATCAACACGGATGGAATGGAATGGAATGGAATGGAATGGATTGGAATGGAATGGCATCAAGGCGAATGCAATGGAATGGAATGGAATGGAATGGATTGGAATTGAATGGAATGGAAAGGAATGGAATGGAATCAACCCGAGTGGAATGGAATGGAATGGAATGGAATGGAATGGAATGGAATGGAATCAACCCGAATGGAATGGAATGGAATGGAATGGAATGGAATGGAATCCAATGGAATGGAATGGAATGAAATGAAATGGAATTGATTGGAATGCAATGGAATGTAATGTAATCAACTGGAAAGGAAAGGAATTGAATGGAATGGAATGGAATCAACTGGAATGGAATGAAATGGAACGGAATGGAATCAACCGGAATGGAGTTAAATGAAATGGAATGCAATGGAATGGAATAGAATCAAACAGAACAGAATGGAATGGAGTGGAATAGAATGGAATCAACCAGAATGCAATGGAATGTAATGGAATGGAATGGAACGGAATGGATTGGAAAGGAACGGAATCAACCGGAATGTAGTGGAATTGAATGGATTGGAATGGAATGGAATGGTATGGAATAGAATCAACCCGAATGCAATGGAATGGAATGGAATGGAATGGAATGGAATGGAATGGAATGGAATAAACCCGAATGGAATGGAATGGAATGGAAAGGAATGAAATCAACCCGAAAGGAAAGGAATGGAATGAAATGGAATGGAATGGAATGGAATGGAATGGAATGGAATGGCAGGTTATGGAATCAACCCGAGTGGTATGGAATGGAATGGAATGTAATGGAATGGAATGCAATCAACCCGAATGGAATGGAATGGAATGAAATCGAATGGAATGGAATGGAATGGAATGGAATGGAATGGCATAGAATGGAATCAACCCGAATGGTATGGAATGGAATGGAATGGAATGGAATGGAATCAATCGGAATGGAATGGAATGGAATGGAATGGAATGGAATCAACCCGAATGGAATGGAATGGAATGGAATCAACACGAATGGAATGGAATGGAATGCAATGGAATGGAATGGAATCAACCCAAATGGAATGGAATGGAATGGAATGGAATAGAATGGAATAGAATGGAATGGAATGGAATAAACCCGAATGGAATGGAATGGAAAGAAATGGAAAGGAATGGCATGGAATGGAATGGAATGGAATGGAATGGAATCAACCTGAAAGAAAAAGAATGGAATGGAATGGAATGGAATGGAATGGAATGGAATCAAACCGAATGTAATGGAATGGAATGGAATGGAATGGAATCAACTGGAATGTAATGTAATGGAATGGAATGGAATGGAATTTAATGGAACAGAATCAACCCGAATGGAATGGAATGGAATGGAATGCAATGCAATCAACACGAATGGAATGGAATGGAATGGAATAAAACCGAATGGAATGCAATGGAATGAAATGGAATGGAATGGAATCAACTGGAATGGAATGGAATGGAATCGAATGCATCGGAATGGAATGGAATGGAACGGAATGCAATCAACCCGAATGGAATGGAATGGAATGGAATGCAATGGAATGGAATGAAATCAACACGAAAGGAATGGAATGGAATGGAATGGAATGGAATGGAATGGAATGGAATGGCAGGTTATGGAATCAACCCGAGTGGTATGGAATGGAATGGAATGGAATGGAATGGAATGGAATGGAATGCAATGGAATCAACTCGAATGGAATGGAATGGAATGAAATGGAATGGAATGGAATGGAATGGAATGGAATGGAATGGAATGGAATGGAATGGAATCAACCCAAAAGGAAAAGAATGGAATGGAATGGAATCGAATGGAATGGAATCAACCCGAATGGAATGGAATGGAATGGAGTGGAATGGAATGGAATGGAATCAACCGGAATGGAATGGAGTGGAATGGAATGGAATGTAATGCAATCAACCCGAATGGAATAGAATGGAATGGAATGGAATGGAATGGAATGAAATCAACCCGAAAGGAATGGAATGGAATGAAATGGAATGGAATGGAATGGAATGCAATGGAATCAACTCGAATGGAATGGAATGGAATGAAATGGAATGGAATGGAGTGGAATGGAATGGAATGGAATCAACCCAAAAGGAAAAGATTGGAATGGAATGGAATGGAATGGAATGGAATCAACCCGAATGGAATGGAATGGAATGGAATGGAATCAACCGGAATGGAATGGAGTGGAATGGAATGGAATGGAATGCAATCAACGCGAATGGAATGGAATGGAATGGAATGGAATGGAATCAACTGGAATGTAATGGAATGGAATGGATTGGAATGGAATGGAATGGAATGGAATAGAATCAACCCGAATGGAATGGAAACGAATGGAATGGAATGGAATGGAATCACGGCGAATGCAATGGAATGGAATGGAATGGAATAGATTGGAATGGAATGGAATGGAAAGGAACGGAATGGAATCAACCCGAATGGAATGGAATGGAATGGAATGGAATGGAATGGAATGGAATCCACTGGAATGGAATGGAATGAAATGGAATTGATTGGAATGGAATGGAATGTAATGGAATCAACCGGAATGGAGTTAAATGGAATGGAATGCAATGGAATGGAATAGAATCAAACAGAAGAGAATGGAATGGAGTGGAATAGAATGGAATCAACCAGAATGCAATGGAATGTAATGGAATGGAATGGAACGGAATGGATTGGAATGGAATGGAATCAACCCGAATGGAATGGAATTGAATGGATTGGAATGGAATGGAATGGTATGGAATAGAATCAACCGGAATGGAATGGAATGGAATGGAACGGAATGGATTGGAATGGAACGGAATCAACCCGAATGGAATGGAATTGAATGGATTGGAATGGAATGGAATGGAATGGAATGGAATGGAATCAACCCGAATGCAATGGAATGGAATGGAATGGAATGGAATGCAACGCAATGGAATGGAATCAACCAGAATGTAATGGAATGGAATGGAATGGAATGGAATGGAATGGAATCAACTGGAATGTAATGTAATGGAATGGAATGGAATGGAATGGAATGCAATCAACACGAATGGAATGGAATGGAATGGAATCAAACCGAATGGAATGCAATGGAATGAAATGGAATGGAATCGAATCAACTGGAATGGAATGGAATGGAATCGAATGCATCGGAATGGAATGGAATGGAACGGAATGCAATCAACCCGAATGGAATGGAATGGAATGGAATGGAATGAAATCAACCCGAAAGGAAAGGAATGGAATGAAATGGAATGGAATGGAATGGAATGGAATGGAATGGAATGGCAGGTTATGGAATCAACCCGAGTGGTATGGAATGGAATGGAATGGAATGGAATGGAATGGAATGGAATGCAATCAACCCGAATGGAATGGAATGGAATGAAATCGAATGGAATGGAAAGGAATGGAATGGAATGGAATGGAAAGGAATCAACCCGAATGGAATGGAATGGAATGGAATGGAATGGAATGGAATGGAATGGAATGGCATAGAATGGAATCAACCCGAATGGTATGGAATGGAATGGAATGGAATGGAATGGAATCAATCGGAATGGAATGGAATGGAATGGAATGGAATGGAATCAACCCGAATGGAATGGAATGGAATGGAATCAACACGAATGGAATGGAATGGAATGGAATGGAATGGAATGGAATCAACCCAAATGGAATGGAATGGAATGGAATGGAATGGAATGGAATAGAATGGAATGAAATGGAATAAACCCGAATGGAATGGAATGGAAAGGAATGGAAAGGAATGGCATGGAATGGAATGGAATGGAATGGAATGGAATCAACCTGAAAGAAAAAGAATGGAATGGAATGGAATGGAATGGAATGGAATGGAATCAAACCGAATGGAATGGAATGGAATGGAATGGAAGGGAATCAACTGGAATGTAATGTAATGGAATGGAATGGAATGGAATTTAATGGAACAGAATCAACCCGAATGGAATGGAATGGAATGGAATGCAATGCAATCAACACGAATGGAATGGAATGGAATGGAATAAAACCGAATGGAATGCAATGGAATGAAATGGAATGGAATGGAATCAACTGGAATGGAATGGAATGGAATCGAATGGATTGGAATGGAATGGAATGGAATGGAATGCAATCAACCCGAATGGAATGGAATGGAATGGAATGCAATGGAATGGAATGAAATCAACACGAAAGGAATGGAATGGAATGGAATGGAATGGAATGGAATGGAATGGCAGGTTATGGAATCAACCCGAATGGTATGGAATGGAATGGAATGGAATGGAATGGAATGGAATGGAATGCAATGGAATCAACTCGAATGGAATGGAATGGAATGAAATGGAACGGAGTGGAATGGAATGGAATGGAATGGAATCAACCCAAAAGGAAAAGAATGGAATGGAATGGAATGGAATGGAATGGAATGGAATCAACCCGAATGGAATGGAATGGAATGGAATGGAATGGAATGGAATCAACCGGAATGGAATGGAGTGGAATGGAATGGAATGGAATGCAATCAACGCGAATGGAATGGAATGGAATGGAATGGAATGGAATGGAATGAAATCAACCCGTAAGGAATGGAATGGAATGAAGTGGAATGGAATGGAATGGAATGGAAAGGAATGGCAGGTTATGTAATCAACCCGAGTGGTATGGAATGGAATGGAATGGAATGGAATGGAATGCAATGGAATCAAGTCGAATGGAATGGAATGGAATAAAATGGAATGGAATGGAATGGAATGGAATGGAATGGAATGGAATGGAATCAACCCGAAAGGAAAAGAATGGAATGGAATGGAATGGAATGGAATGGAATGGAATGGAATGGAATCAACCCGAATGGAATGGAATGGAACGGAATGGAATGGAATGGAATCAACCGGAATGGAATGGAATGGAATGGAATGGAATGGAAAGCAATCAACCCGAATGGAATGGAATGGAATGGAATGCAATGGAATGGAATGAAATCAACCCGAAAGGAATGGAATGGAATGAAATGGAATGGAATGGAATGGAATGCAATGGCAGGTTATGTAATCAACCCGAGAGGTATGGAATGGAATGGAATGGAATGAAATGGAAGGCAATGGAATCAAGTCGAATGGAATGGAATGGAATGAAATGGAATGGAATGGAATGCAATGGAATGAAATCAACACGAATGCAATGGAATGGAATGGAATGGAATGGAATGGAACGGAATGGAATGGAATGGAAAGGAATCAACCCGAATTGAATGGAATGGAATGGAATGGAATGGAATGGAATGGCATAGAATGGAATCAATTCGAATGGTATGGAATGGAAAGGAATGGAATGGAATGGAATGGAATCAATCAGAATGGAATGAAATGGAATGGAATGGAATCAACCCGAATGGAATGGAATGGAATGGAATAAACACGAATGGAATGGAATGGAATGGAATGGAATGGAATGGAATGGAATCAACCCAAATGGAATGGAATGGAATGGAAAGGAATGGAATGGAATGGAATGGAATGGAATGGAATGGAATGGAATGGAATGGAATAAACTCGAATGGAATGGAATGGAAAGGAATGGAAAGGAGTGGAATGGAATGGAATGGAATGGAATGGAATCAACCCGAATGTAATGGAATGGAATGGAATGGAATGGAATCAACTGGAATGTATTGTAATGGAATGGAATGGAATGGAATGGAACAGAATCAACCCGAATGGAATGGAATGGAATGGAATGCAATGCAATCAACACGAATGGAATGGAATGGAATGGAATAAAAACGAATGGAATGCAATGGAATGAAATGGAATGGAATGGAATCAACTGGAATGGAATGGAATGGAATCGAATGGATTGTAATGGAATGGAATGGAATGGAAAGCAATCAACCCGAATGGAATGGAATGGAATGGAATGCCATGGAATGGAATGAAATCAACACGAAAGGAATGGAATGGAATGAAATGGAATGGAATGGAATGGAATGGAATGGAATGGAATGGCAGGTTATGGAGTCAATCCGGGTGGTATGGAATGGAATGGAATGGAATGGAATGGAATGCAATGGAAACAACTCGAATGGAATGGAATGGAATGAAATGGAATGGAATGGAATGGAATGGAATGGAATGGAATCAACCCGAAAGGAAAAGAATGGAATGGAATGGAATGGAATGGAATGGAATGGAATCAACCCGAATGGAATGGAATGGAATGGAATGGAATGGAATGGAATGGAATCAACCGGAATGGAATGGAGTGGAATGGAATGGAATGGAATGCAATCAACCCGAATGGAATGGAATGGAATGGAATGGAATGGAATGGAATGAAATCAACCCGAAAGGAATGGAATGGAATGAAATGGAATGGAATGGAATGGTATGGAATGGAATGGAATGGAATGGCAGGTTATGTAATCAACCCCAGTGGTATGGAATGGAATGGAATGGAATGGAATGGAATGCAATGCAATGGAATCAAATCGAATGGAATGGAATGGAATGAAATGGAATGGAATGGAATGGAATGGAATGGAATCAACCCGAAAGGAAAAGAATGGAATGGAATGGAATGGAATGGAATGGAATGGAATGGAATGGAATGGAATGGAATCAACCCGAAAGGAAAAGAATGGAATGGAATGGAATGGAATGGAATCAAACAGAACAGAATGGAATGGAGTGGAATAGAATGGAATCAACCAGAATGCAATGGAATGTAATGGAATGGAATGGAACGGAATGGATACGAATGGAATGGAATCAACCCGAATGGCATGGAATTGAATGGATTGGAATGGAATGGAATGGTATGGAATAGAATCAACCCGAATGGAATGGAATGGAATGGAATGGAATGGAATGGAATGGAATCAACCCGAATGCAATGGAATGGAATGGAATGGAGTGGAATGCAACGCAATTGAATGGAATGGAATGGAATCAACCAGAATGTAATGTACTGGAATGGAATGGAATGGAAGGGAATCAACAGGAATGTAATGGAATGGAATGGAATGGAATGGAATGGAATGAAATCAACCCGAAAGGAAAGGAATGGAATGAAATGGAATGGAATGGAATGGAATGGAATGGAATGGCAGGAATCAACCCGAATGGAATGGAATTGAATGGAATGGAATGCAATCAACACGAATGGAATGGAATGGAATGGAATCAAACCGAATGGAATGCAATGGAATGAAATTGAATGGAAACAAATCAACTGGAATGGAATGGAATGGAATCGAATGCATCGGAATGGAATGGAATGGAACGGAATGCAATCAACCCGAATGGAATGGAATGGAATGGAATGGAATGAAATCAACCCGAAAGGAAAGGAATGGAATGAAATGGAATGGATTGGAATGGAATGGAATGGAATGGAATGGAATGGAATGGCAGGTTACCGAATCAAACCGAGTGGTATGGAATGGAATGGTATGGAATGGAAAGGAATGCAATCAACCCTAATGGAATGGAATGGAATGAAATGGAATGGAATGGAATAAACCCGAATGGAATGGAATGGAAAGGAATGGAATGGAAAGGAATGCAATGGAATCAACTCGAATGGAATGGAATGGAATGGAATGGAAAGGAATCAACCCGAATGGAATGGAATGGAATGGAATGGAATGGAATGGAATGGCATAGAATGGAATCAACCCGAATGGTATGGAATGGAATGAAATGGAAAGGAATGGAATGGAATGGAATCAATCGGAATGGAATGGAATGGAATGGAATGGAATGGAATCAACCCGAATGGAATGGAATGGAATGGAATGGAATGGAATCTACCCAAATGGAATGGAATGGAATGGAATGGAATGGAATGGAATGGAATGGAATGGAATAAACCCGAATGGAATGGAATGGAAAGGAATGGAATGGAAAGGAATGCAATGGAATCAACTCGAATGGAATGGAATGGAATGAAATGGAATGGAATGGAATGGAATGGAATGGAATGGAATCAACCCGAAAGGAAAAGAATGGAATGGAATGGGATGGAATGGAATGGAATGGAATGGAATGGAATGGAATCAACTCGAATGGAATGGAATGGAATGGAATAGAATGGAATGGAATCAACCGGAATGGAATGGAGTGGAATGGAATGGAATGGAATGCAATGAACCCGAATGGAATGGAATGGAATGGAATGGAATGGAATGAAATCAACCCGAAAGGAATGGAATGGAATGAAGTGGAATGGAATGGAATGGAATGGAATGGAATGGCAGGTTATGTAATCAACCCGAGTGGTATGGAATGGAATGGAATGGAATGGAATGGAATGCAATGGAATCAAGTCGAATGGAATGGAATGGAATGAAATGGAATGGAATGGAATGGAATGGAATGGAATGGAATGGAATGGAATGGAATGGAATGGAATAAACCCGAAAGGAAAAGAATGGAATGGAATGGAATGGAATGGAATCAACCCGAATGGAATGGAATGGAATGGAATGGAATGGAATGGAATGGAATCAACCGGAATGGAATGGAATGGAATGGAATGGAATGGAAAGCAATCAACCCGAATGGAATGGAATGGAATTTAATGGAATGGAATGGAATGAAATCAACCCGAAAGGAATGGAATGGAATGAAATGGAATGGAATGGAATGGAATGGAATGACAGGTTATGTAATCAACCCGAGTGGTATGGAATGGAATGGAATGGAATGGAATGGAATGCAATGGAATCAAGTCGAATGGAATGGAATGGAATGAAATGGAATGGAATGGAATGGAACGGAATGAAATCAACACGAATGCAATGGAATGGAATGGAATGGAACGGAAAGGAATGGAATGGAATGGAATCAACCCGAATGGAATGGAATGGAATGGAATGGAATGGAATGGAATGGAATGGAATCAACTGGAATGTAATGTAATGGAATGGAATGGAATGGAATGGAACGGAATCAACCGGAATGGAATGGAATGGAATGGAATGGAATGGAATTCAATCAACAAGAATGGAATGGAATGGAATGGAATCAACACGAATAGAATGCAATGGAATGAAATGGAATGGAATGGAATCAACTGAAATGGAATGGAATGGAATCGAATGGACTTGAATGGAATGGAATGGAATGCAATCCACCCGAATGGAATGGAATGGAATGGAATGGAATGGAATCAATAGGAATGGAATGGAATGGAATGGAATGGAATCAACCCGAATGAAATGGAATGGAATGGATTGGAATGGAATGGAATGGAATCAACACGGATGGAATGGAATGGAATGGAATGGAATGGATTGGAATGGAATGGCATCAAGGCGAATGCAATGGAATGGAATGGAATGGAATGGATTGGAATTGAATGGAATGGAAAGGAATGGAATGGAATCAACCCGAGTGGAATGGAATGGAATGGAATGGAATGGAATGGAATGGAATGGAATGGAATCAACCCGAATGGAATGGAATGGAATGGAATGGAATGGAATGGAATCCAATGGAATGGAATGGAATGAAATGAAATGGAATTGATTGGAATGCAATGGAATGTAAGGTAATCAACTGGAAAGGAAAGGAATTGAATGGAATGGAATGGAATCAACTGGAATGGAATGAAATGGAACGGAATGGAATCAACCGGAATGGAGTTAAATGAAATGGAATGCAATGGAATGGAATAGAATCAAACAGAACAGAATGGAATGGAGTGGAATAGAATGGAATCAACCAGAATGCAATGGAATGTAATGGAATGGAATGGAACGGAATGGATTGGAAAGGAACGGAATCAACCGGAATGTAGTGGAATTGAATGGATTGGAATGGAATGGAATGGTATGGAATAGAATCAACCCGAATGCAATGGAATGGAATGGAATGGAATGGAATGGAATGGAATGGAATGGAATAAACCCGAATGGAATGGAATGGAATGGAAAGGAATGAAATCAACCCGAAAGGAAAGGAATGGAATGAAATGGAATGGAATGGAATGGAATGGAATGGAATGGAATGGCAGGTTATGGAATCAACCCGAGTGGTATGGAATGGAATGGAATGTAATGGAATGGAATGCAATCAACCCGAATGGAATGGAATGGAATGAAATCGAATGGAATGGAATGGAATGGAATGGAATGGAATGGCATAGAATGGAATCAACCCGAATGGTATGGAATGGAATGGAATGGAATGGAATGGAATCAATCGGAATGGAATGGAATGGAATGGAATGGAATGGAATCAACCCGAATGGAATGGAATGGAATGGAATCAACACGAATGGAATGGAATGGAATGCAATGGAATGGAATGGAATCAACCCAAATGGAATGGAATGGAATGGAATGGAATAGAATGGAATAGAATGGAATGGAATGGAATAAACCCGAATGGAATGGAATGGAAAGAAATGGAAAGGAATGGCATGGAATGGAATGGAATGGAATGGAATGGAATCAACCTGAAAGAAAAAGAATGGAATGGAATGGAATGGAATGGAATGGAATGGAATCAAACCGAATGTAATGGAATGGAATGGAATGGAATGCAATCAACTGGAATGTAATGTAATGGAATGGAATGGAATGGAATTTAATGGAACAGAATCAACCCGAATGGAATGGAATGGAATGGAATGCAATGCAATCAACACGAATGGAATGGAATGGAATGGAATAAAACCGAATGGAATGCAATGGAATGAAATGGAATGGAATGGAATCAACTGGAATGGAATGGAATGGAATCGAATGGATTGGAATGGAATGGAATGGAATGGAATGGAATGCAATCAACCCGAATGGAATGGAATGGAATGGAATGCAATGGAATGGAATGAAATCAACACGAAAGGAATGGAATGGAATGGAATGGAATGGAATGGAATGGAATGGCAGGTTATGGAATCAACCCGAGTGGTATGGAATGGAATGGAATGGAATGGAATGGAATGGAATGGAATGCAATGGAATCAACTCGAATGGAATGGAATGGAATGAAATGGAATGGAATGGAATGGAATGGAATGGAATGGAATGGAATGGAATGGAATGGAATGGAATCAACCCAAAAGGAAAAGAATGGAATGGAATGGAATCGAATGGAATGGAATCAACCCGAATGGAATGGAATGGAATGGAGTGGAATGGAATGGAATGGAATCAACCGGAATGGAATGGAGTGGAATGGAATGGAATGTAATGCAATCAACCCGAATGGAATAGAATGGAATGGAATGGAATGGAATGGAATGAAATCAACCCGAAAGGAATGGAATGGAATGAAATGGAATGGAATGGAATGGAATGCAATGGAATCAACTCGAATGGAATGGAATGGAATGAAATGGAATGGAATGGAGTGGAATGGAATGGAATGGAATCAACCCAAAAGGAAAAGATTGGAATGGAATGGAATGGAATGGAATGGAATCAACCCGAATGGAATGGAATGGAATGGAATGGAATGGAATGGAATCAACCGGAATGGAATGGAGTGGAATGGAATGGAATGGAATGCAATCAACGCGAATGGAATGGAATGGAATGGAATCAACTGGAATGGAATGGAATGGAATGGATTGGAATGGAATGGAATGGAATGGAATGGAATGGAATAGAATCAACCCGAATGGAATGGAAACGAATGGAATGGAATGGAATGGAATCACGGCGAATGCAATGGAATGGAATGGAATGGAATAGATTGGAATGGAATGGAATGGAAAGGAACGGAATGGAATCAACCCGAATGGAATGGAATGGAATGGAATGGAATGGAATGGAATGGAATCAACCGGAATGGAATGGAATGGAATGGAATGGAATGGAATGGAATGGAAAGCAATCAACCCGAATGGAATAGAATGGAATGGAATGGAATGGAATGGAATGAAATCAACCCGAAAGGAATGGAATGGAATGAAATGGAATGGAATGGAATGGAATGCAATGGAATCAACTCGAATGGAATGGAATGGAATGAAATGGAATGGAATGGAGTGGAATGGAATGGAATGGAATCAACCCAAAAGGAAAAGATTGGAATGGAATGGAATGGAATGGAATGGAATGGAATCAACCCGAATGGAATGGAATGGAATGGAATGGAATGGAATCAACCGGAATGGAATGGAATGGAATGGAATGGAATGGAATGGAAAGCAATCAACCCGAATGGAATAGAATGGAATGGAATGGAATGGAATGGAATGAAATCAACCCGAAAGGAATGGAATGGAATGAAATGGAATGGAATGGAATGGAATGCAATGGAATCAACTCGAATGGAATGGAATGGATTGAAATGGAATGGAATGGAGTGGAATGGAATGGAATGGAATCAACCCAAAAGGAAAAGATTGGAATGGAATGGAATGGAATGGAATGGAATCAACCCGAATGGAATGGAATGGAATGGAATGGAATGGAATGGAATGGAATGGAATCAACCGGAATGGAATGGAGTGGAATGGAATGGAATGGAATGCAATCAACGCGAATGGAATGGAATGGAATGGAATGGAATGGAATGGAATGGAATCAACTGGAATGTAATGGAATGGAATGGATTGGAATGGAATGGAATGGAATGGAATGGAATGGAATAGAATCAACCCGAATGGAATGGAAACGAATGGAACGGAATGGAATGGAATCACGGCGAATGCAATGGAATGGAATGGAATGGAATAGATTGGAATGGAATGGAATGGAAAGGAACGGAATGGAATCAACCCGAATGGAATGGAATGGAATGGAATGGAATGGAATGGAATCCACTGGAATGGAATGGAATGAAATGGAATTGACTGGAATGGAATGGAATGTAATGGAATCAACCGGAATGGAGTTAAATGGAATGGAATGCAATGGAATGGAATAGAATCAAACAGAAGAGAATGGAATGGAGTGGAATAGAATGGAATCAACCAGAATGCAATGGAATGTAATGGAATGGAATGGAACGGAATGGATTGGAATGGAATGGAATCAACCCGAATGGAATGGAATTGAATGGATTGGAATGGAATGGAATGGTATGGAATAGAATCAACCGGAATGGAATGGAATGGAATGGAACGGAATGGATTGGAATGGAACGGAATCAACCCGAATGGAATGGAATTCAATGGATTGGAATGGAATGGAATGGAATGGAATGGAATCAACTGGAATGTAATGTAATGGAATGGAATGGAATGGAATTTAATGGAACAGAATCAACCCGAATGGAATGGAATGGAATGGAATGCAATGCAATCAACACGAATGGAATGGAATGGAATGGAATAAAACCGAATGGAATGCAATGGAATGAAATGGAATGGAATGGAATCAACTGGAATGGAATGGAATGGAATCGAATGGATTGGAATGGAATGGAATGGAATGGAATGCAATCAACCCGAATGGAATGGAATGGAATGGAATGCAATGGAATGGAATGAAATCAACACGAAAGGAATGGAATGGAATGGAATGGAATGGAATGGAATGGAATGGCAGGTTATGGAATCAACCCGAGTGGTATGGAATGGAATGGAATGGAATGGAATGGAATGGAATGGAATGCAATGGAATAAACTCGAATGGAATGGAATGGAATGAAATGGAATGGAATGGAATGGAATGGAATGGAATGGAATGGAATGGAATCAACCCAAAAGGAAAAGAATGGAATGGAATGGAATCGAATGGAATGGAATCAACCCGAATGGAATGGAATGGAATGGAGTGGAATGGAATGGAATGGAATCAACCGGAATGGAATGGAGTGGAATGGAATGGAATGTAATGCAATCAACCCGAATGGAATAGAATGGAATGGAATGGAATGGAATGGAATGAAATCAACCCGAAAGGAATGGAATGGAATGAAATGGAATGGAATGGAATGGAATGCAATGGAATCAACTCGAATGGAATGGAATGGAATGAAATGGAATGGAATGGAGTGGAATGGAATGGAATGGAATCAACCCAAAAGGAAAAGATTGGAATGGAATGGAATGGAATGGAATGGAATCAAACCGAATGGAATGGAATGGAATGGAATGGAATGGAATGGAATCAACCGGAATGGAATGGAGTGGAATGGAATGGAATGGAATGCAATCAAGGCGAATGGAATGGAATGGAATGGAATCAACTGGAATGTAATGGAATGGAATGGATTGGAATGGAATGGAATGGAATGGAATGGAATGGAATAGAATCAACCCGAATGGAATGGAAACGAATGGAATGGAATGGAATGGAATCACGGCGAATGCAATGGAATGGAATGGAATGGAATAGATTGGAATGGAATGGAATGGAAAGGAACGGAATGGAATCAACCCGAATGGAATGGAATGGAATGGAATGGAATGGAATGGAATGGAATCAACCGGAATGGAATGGAATGGAATGGAATGGAATGGAATGGAATGGAAAGCAATCAACCCGAATGGAATAGAATGGAATGGAATGGAATGGAATGGAATGAAATCAACCCGAAAGGAATGGAATGGAATGAAATGGAATGGAATGGAATGGAATGCAATGGAATCAACTCGAATGGAATGGAATGGAATGAAATGGAATGGAATGGAGTGGAATGGAATGGAATGGAATCAACCCAAAAGGAAAAGATTGGAATGGAATGGAATGGAATGGAATGGAATGGAATCAACCCGAATGGAATGGAATGGAATGGAATGGAATGGAATCAACCGGAATGGAATGGAATGGAATGGAATGGAATGGAATGGAAAGCAATCAACCCGAATGGAATAGAATGGAATGGAATGGAATGGAATGGAATGAAATCAACCCGAAAGGAATGGAATGGAATGAAATGGAATGGAATGGAATGGAATGCAATGGAATCAACTCGAATGGAATGGAATGGATTGAAATGGAATGGAATGGAGTGGAATGGAATGGAATGGAATCAACCCAAAAGGAAAAGATTGGAATGGAATGGAATGGAATGGAATGGAATCAACCCGAATGGAATGGAATGGAATGGAATGGAATGGAATGGAATGGAATGGAATCAACCGGAATGGAATGGAGTGGAATGGAATGGAATGGAATGCAATCAACGCGAATGGAATGGAATGGAATGGAATGGAATGGAATGGAATGGAATCAACTGGAATGTAATGGAATGGAATGGATTGGAATGGAATGGAATGGAATGGAATGGAATGGAATAGAATCAACCCGAATGGAATGGAAACGAATGGAACGGAATGGAATGGAATCACGGCGAATGCAATGGAATGGAATGGAATGGAATAGATTGGAATGGAATGGAATGGAAAGGAACGGAATGGAATCAACCCGAATGGAATGGAATGGAATGGAATGGAATGGAATGGAATCCACTGGAATGGAATGGAATGAAATGGAATTGACTGGAATGGAATGGAATGTAATGGAATCAACCGGAATGGAGTTAAATGGAATGGAATGCAATGGAATGGAATAGAATCAAACAGAAGAGAATGGAATGGAGTGGAATAGAATGGAATCAACCAGAATGCAATGGAATGTAATGGAATGGAATGGAACGGAATGGATTGGAATGGAATGGAATCAACCCGAATGGAATGGAATTGAATGGATTGGAATGGAATGGAATGGTATGGAATAGAATCAACCGGAATGGAATGGAATGGAATGGAACGGAATGGATTGGAATGGAACGGAATCAACCCGAATGGAATGGAATTCAATGGATTGGAATGGAATGGAATGGAATGGAATGGAATCAACTGGAATGTAATGTAATGGAATGGAATGGAATGGAATTTAATGGAACAGAATCAACCCGAATGGAATGGAATGGAATGGAATGCAATGCAATCAACACGAATGGAATGGAATGGAATGGAATAAAACCGAATGGAATGCAATGGAATGAAATGGAATGGAATGGAATCAACTGGAATGGAATGGAATGGAATCGAATGGATTGGAATGGAATGGAATGGAATGGAATGCAATCAACCCGAATGGAATGGAATGGAATGGAATGCAATGGAATGGAATGAAATCAACACGAAAGGAATGGAATGGAATGGAATGGAATGGAATGGAATGGAATGGCAGGTTATGGAATCAACCCGAGTGGTATGGAATGGAATGGAATGGAATGGAATGGAATGGAATGGAATGCAATGGAATAAACTCGAATGGAATGGAATGGAATGAAATGGAATGGAATGGAATGGAATGGAATGGAATGGAATGGAATGGAATCAACCCAAAAGGAAAAGAATGGAATGGAATGGAATCGAATGGAATGGAATCAACCCGAATGGAATGGAATGGAATGGAGTGGAATGGAATGGAATGGAATCAACCGGAATGGAATGGAGTGGAATGGAATGGAATGTAATGCAATCAACCCGAATGGAATAGAATGGAATGGAATGGAATGGAATGGAATGAAATCAACCCGAAAGGAATGGAATGGAATGAAATGGAATGGAATGGAATGGAATGCAATGGAATCAACTCGAATGGAATGGAATGGAATGAAATGGAATGGAATGGAGTGGAATGGAATGGAATGGAATCAACCCAAAAGGAAAAGATTGGAATGGAATGGAATGGAATGGAATGGAATCAAACCGAATGGAATGGAATGGAATGGAATGGAATGGAATGGAATCAACCGGAATGGAATGGAGTGGAATGGAATGGAATGGAATGCAATCAAGGCGAATGGAATGGAATGGAATGGAATCAACTGGAATGTAATGGAATGGAATGGATTGGAATGGAATGGAATGGAATGGAATGGAATGGAATAGAATCAACCCGAATGGAATGGAAACGAATGGAATGGAATGGAATGGAATCACGGCGAATGCAATGGAATGGAATGGAATGGAATAGATTGGAATGGAATGGAATGGAAAGGAACGGAATGGAATCAACCCGAATGGAATGGAATGGAATGGAATGGAATGGAATGGAATGGAATCAACCGGAATGGAATGGAATGGAATGGAATGGAATGGAAAGCAATCAACCCGAATGGAATAGAATGGAATGGAATGGAATGGAATGGTATGAAATCAACCCGAAAGGAATGGAATGGAATGAAATGGAATGGAATGGAATGGAATGCAATGGAATCAACTCGAATGGAATGGAATGGAATGAAATGGAATGGAATGGAGTGGAATGGAATGGAATGGAATCAACCCAAAAGGAAAAGATTGGAATGGAATGGAATGGAATGGAATGGAATGGAATCAACCCGAATGGAATGGAATGGAATGGAATGGAATGGAATCAACCGGAATGGAATGGAATGGAATGGAATGGAATGGAATGGAATGGAAAGCAATCAACCCGAATGGAATAGAATGGAATGGAATGGAATGGAATGGAATGAAATCAACCCGAAAGGAATGGAATGGAATGAAATGGAATGGAATGGAATGGAATGCAATGGAATCAACTCGAATGGAATGGAATGGAATGAAATGGAATGGAATGGAGTGGAATGGAATGGAATGGAATCAACCCAAAAGGAAAAGATTGGAATGGAATGGAATGGAATGGAATGGAATCAACCCGAATGGAATGGAATGGAATGGAATGGAATGGAATGGAATGGAATCAACCGGAATGGAATGGAGTGGAATGGAATGGAATGGAATGCAATCAACGCGAATGGAATGGAATGGAATGGAATGGAATGGAATGGAATGGAATCAACTGGAATGTAATGGAATGGAATGGATTGGAATGGAATGGAATGGAATGGAATGGAATGGAATGGAATAGAATCAACCCGAATGGAATGGAAACGAATGGAATGGAATGGAATGGAATCACGGCGAATGCAATGGAATGGAATGGAATGGAATAGATTGGAATGGAATGGAATGGAAAGGAACGGAATGGAATCAACCCGAATGGAATGGAATGGAATGGAATGGAATGGAATGGAATCCACTGGAATGGAATGGAATGAAATGGAATTGACTGGAATGGAATGGAATGTAATGGAATCAACCGGAATGGAGTTAAATGGAATGGAATGCAATGGAATGGAATAGAATCAAACAGAAGAGAATGGAATGGAGTGGAATAGAATGGAATCAACCAGAATGCAATGGAATGTAATGGAATGGAATGGAACGGAATGGATTGGAATGGAATGGAATCAACCCGAATGGAATGGAATTGAATGGATTGGAATGGAATGGAATGGTATGGAATAGAATCAACCGGAATGGAATGGAATGGAATGGAACGGAATGGATTGGAATGGAACGGAATCAACCCGAATGGAATGGAATTGAATGGATTGGAATGGAATGGAATGGAATGGAATGGAATGGAATCAACCCGAATGCAATGGAATGGAATGGAATGGCATGGAATGCAACGCAATGGAATGGAATCAACCAGAATGTAATGGAATGGAATGGAATGGAATAGAATGGAATGGAATCAACTGGAATGTAATGTAATGTAATGGAATGGAATGGAATGGAATGCAATCAACACGAATGGAATGGAATGGAATGGAATCAAACCGAATGGAATGCAATGGAATGAAATGGAATGGAATCGAATCAACTGGAATGGAATGGAATGGAATCGAATGCATCGGAATGGAATGGAATGGAACGGAAGGCAATCAACCCGAATGGAATGGAATGGAATGGAATGGAATGGAATGGAATGAAATCAACCCGAAAGGAAAGGAATGGAATGAAATGGAATGGAATGGAATGGAATGGAATGGAATGGCAGGTTATGGAATCAACCCGAGTGGTATGGAATGGAATGGAATGGAATGGAATGGAATGGAATGCAATCAACCCGAATGGAATGGAATGGAATGAAATCGAATGGAATGGAAAGGAATGGAATGGAATGGAATGGAAAGGAATCAACCCGAATGGAATGGAATGGAATGGAATGGAATGGAATGGAATGGAATGGAATGGAATGGCATAGAATGGAATCAACCCGAATGGTATGGAATGGAATGGAATGGAATGGAATGGAATCAATCGGAATGGAATGGAATGGAATGGAATGGAATGGAATCAACCCGAATGGAATGGAATGGAATGGAATCAACACGAATGGAATGGAATGGAATGGAATGGAATGGAATGGAATCAACCCAAATGGAATGGAATGGAATGGAATGGAATGGAATGGAATAGAATGGAATGAAATGGAATAAACCCGAATATAATGGAATGGAAAGGAATGGAAAGGAATGGCATGGAATGGAATGGAATGGAATGGAATGGAATCAACCTGAAAGAAAAAGAATGGAATGGAATGGAATGGAATGGAATGGAATGGAATCAAACCGAATGGAATGGAATGGAATGGAATGGAATGGAATCAACTGGAATGTAATGTAATGGAAAGGAATGGAATGGAATTTAATGGAACAGAATCAACCCGAATGGAATGGAATGGAATGGAATGCAATGCAATCAACACGAATGGAATGGAATGGAATGGAATAAAACCGAATGGAATGCAATGGAATGAAATGGAATGGAATGGAATCAACTGGAATGGAATGGAATGGAATCGAATGGATTGGAATGGAATGGAATGGAATGGAATGCAATCAACCCGAATGGAATGGAATGGAATGCAATGGAATGGAATGAAATCAACACGAAAGGAATGGAATGGAATGGAATGGAATGGAAAGGCAGGTTATGGAATCAACCCGAGTGGTATGGAATGGAATGGAATGGAATGGAATGGAATGGAATGGAATGCAATGGAATCAACTCGAATGGAATGGAATGGAATGAAATGGAATGGAATGGAATGGAATGGAATGGAATGGAATGGAATCAACCCAAAAGGAAAAGAATGGAATGGAATGGAATGGAATGGAATGGAATGGAATCAACCCGAATGGAATGGAATGGAATGGAATGGAATGGAATCAACCGGAATGGAATGGAGTGGAATGGAATGGAATGGAATGCAATCAACGCGAATGGAATGGAATGGAATGGAATGGAATGAAATCAACCCGAAAGGAATGGAATGGAATGAAGTGGAATGGAATGGAATGGAATGGAAAGGAATGGCAGGTTATGTAATCAACCCGAGTGGTATGGAATGGAATGGAATGGAATGGAATGCAATGGAATGAAGTCGAATGGAATGGAATGGAATAAAATGGAATGGAATGGAATGGAATGGAATGGAATGGAATGGAATGGAATCAACCCGAAAGGAAAAGAATGGAATGGAATGGAATGGAATGGAATGGAATGGAATGGAATCAACTCGAATGGAATGGAATGGAATGGAATAGAATGGAATGGAATCAACCGGAATGGAATGGAGTGGAATGGAATGGATTGGAATGCAATGAACCCGAATGGAATGGAATGGAATGGAATGGAATGAAATCAACCCGAAAGGAATGGAATGGAATGAAGTGGAATGGAATGGAATGGAATGGAATGGAATGGCAGGTTATGTAATCAACCCGAGTGGTATGGAATGGAATGGAATGGAATGGAATGGAATGGAATCAACCCAAAAGGAAAAGATTGGAATGGAATGGAATGGAATGGAATGGAATGGAATCAACCCGAATGGAATGGAATGGAATGGAATGGAATGGAATGGAATCAACCGGAATGGAATGGAATGGAATGGAATGGAATGGAATGGAAAGCAATCAACCCGAATGGAATAGAATGGAATGTAATGGAATGGAATGGAATGAAATCAACCCGAAAGGAATGGAATGGAATGAAATGGAATGGAATGGAATGGAATGCAATGGAATCAACTCGAATGGAATGGAATGGATTGAAATGGAATGGAATGGAGTGGAATGGAATGGAATGGAATCAACCCAAAAGGAAAAGATTGGAATGGAATGGAATGGAATGGAATGGAATCAACCCGAATGGAATGGAATGGAATGGAATGGAATGGAATGGAATGGAATGGAATCAACCGGAATGGAATGGAGTGGAATGGAATGGAATGGAATGCAATCAACGCGAATGGAATGGAATGGAATGGAATGGAATGGAATGGAATGGAATGGAATGGAATCAACTGGAATGTAATGGAATGGAATGGATTGGAATGGAATGGAATGGAATGGAATGGAATGGAATAGAATCAACCCGAATGGAATGGAAACGAATGGAACGGAATGGAATGGAATCACGGCGAATGCAATGGAATGGAATGGAATGGAATAGATTGGAATGGAATGGAATGGAAAGGAACGGAATGGAATCAACCCGAATGGAATGGAATGGAATGGAATGGAATGGAATGGAATCCACTGGAATGGAATGGAATGAAATGGAATTGACTGGAATGGAATGGAATGTAATGGAATCAACCGGAATGGAGTTAAATGGAATGGAATGCAATGGAATGGAATAGAATCAAACAGAAGAGAATGGAATGGAGTGGAATAGAATGGAATCAACCAGAATGCAATGGAATGTAATGGAATGGAATGGAACGGAATGGATTGGAATGGAATGGAATCAACCCGAATGGAATGGAATTGAATGGATTGGAATGGAATGGAATGGTATGGAATAGAATCAACCGGAATGGAATGGAATGGAATGGAACGGAATGGATTGGAATGGAACGGAATCAACCCGAATGGAATGGAATTCAATGGATTGGAATGGAATGGAATGGAATGGAATGGAATCAACTGGAATGTAATGGAATGGAATGGAATGGAATGGAATTTAATGGAACAGAATCAACCCGAATGGAATGGAATGGAATGGAATGCAATGCAATCAACACGAATGGAATGGAATGGAATGGAATAAAACCGAATGGAATGCAATGGAATGAAATGGAATGGAATGGAATCAACTGGAATGGAATGGAATGGAATCGAATGGATTGGAATGGAATGGAATGGAATGGAATGCAATCAACCCGAATGGAATGGAATGGAATGGAATGCAATGGAATGGAATGAAATCAACACGAAAGGAATGGAATGGAATGGAATGGAATGGAATGGAATGGAATGGCAGGTTATGGAATCAACCCGAGTGGTATGGAATGGAATGGAATGGAATGGAATGGAATGGAATGCAATGGAATCAACTCGAATGGAATGGAATGGAATGAAATGGAATGGAATGGAATGGAATGGAATGGAATGGAATGGAATGGAATCAACCCAAAAGGAAAAGAATGGAATGGAATGGAATCGAATGGAATGGAATCAACCCGAATGGAATGGAATGGAATGGAGTGGAATGGAATGGAATGGAATCAACCGGAATGGAATGGAGTGGAATGGAATGGAATGTAATGCAATCAACCCGAATGGAATAGAATGGAATGGAATGGAATGGAATGGAATGAAATCAACCCGAAAGGAATGGAATGGAATGAAATGGAATGGAATGGAATGGAATGCAATGGAATCAACTCGAATGGAATGGAATGGAATGAAATGGAATGGAATGGAGTGGAATGGAATGGAATGGAATCAACCCAAAAGGAAAAGATTGGAATGGAATGGAATGGAATGGAATGGAATCAAACCGAATGGAATGGAATGGAATGGAATGGAATGGAATGGAATCAACCGGAATGGAATGGAGTGGAATGGAATGGAATGGAATGCAATCAAGGCGAATGGAATGGAATGGAATGGAATCAACTGGAATGTAATGGAATGGAATGGATTGGAATGGAATGGAATGGAATGGAATGGAATGGAATAGAATCAACCCGAATGGAATGGAAACGAATGGAATGGAATGGAATGGAATCACGGCGAATGCAATGGAATGGAATGGAATGGAATAGATTGGAATGGAATGGAATGGAAAGGAACGGAATGGAATCAACCCGAATGGAATGGAATGGAATGGAATGGAATGGAATGGAATGGAATCAACCGGAATGGAATGGAATGGAATGGAATGGAATGGAAAGCAATCAACCCGAATGGAATAGAATGGAATGGAATGGAATGGAATGGTATGAAATCAACCCGAAAGGAATGGAATGGAATGAAATGGAATGGAATGGAATGGAATGCAATGGAATCAACTCGAATGGAATGGAATGGAATGAAATGGAATGGAATGGAGTGGAATGGAATGGAATGGAATCAACCCAAAAGGAAAAGATTGGAATGGAATGGAATGGAATGGAATGGAATGGAATCAACCCGAATGGAATGGAATGGAATGGAATGGAATGGAATCAACCGGAATGGAATGGAATGGAATGGAATGGAATGGAATGGAATGGAAAGCAATCAACCCGAATGGAATAGAATGGAATGGAATGGAATGGAATGGAATGAAATCAACCCGAAAGGAATGGAATGGAATGAAATGGAATGGAATGGAATGGAATGCAATGGAATCAACTCGAATGGAATGGAATGGAATGAAATGGAATGGAATGGAGTGGAATGGAATGGAATGGAATCAACCCAAAAGGAAAAGATTGGAATGGAATGGAATGGAATGGAATGGAATCAACCCGAATGGAATGGAATGGAATGGAATGGAATGGAATGGAATGGAATCAACCGGAATGGAATGGAGTGGAATGGAATGGAATGGAATGCAATCAACGCGAATGGAATGGAATGGAATGGAATGGAATGGAATGGAATGGAATCAACTGGAATGTAATGGAATGGAATGGATTGGAATGGAATGGAATGGAATGGAATGGAATGGAATAGAATCAACCCGAATGGAATGGAAACGAATGGAATGGAATGGAATGGAATCACGGCGAATGCAATGGAATGGAATGGAATGGAATAGATTGGAATGGAATGGAATGGAAAGGAACGGAATGGAATCAACCCGAATGGAATGGAATGGAATGGAATGGAATGGAATGGAATCCACTGGAATGGAATGGAATGAAATGGAATTGACTGGAATGGAATGGAATGTAATGGAATCAACCGGAATGGAGTTAAATGGAATGGAATGCAATGGAATGGAATAGAATCAAACAGAAGAGAATGGAATGGAGTGGAATAGAATGGAATCAACCAGAATGCAATGGAATGTAATGGAATGGAATGGAACGGAATGGATTGGAATGGAATGGAATCAACCCGAATGGAATGGAATTGAATGGATTGGAATGGAATGGAATGGTATGGAATAGAATCAACCGGAATGGAATGGAATGGAATGGAACGGAATGGATTGGAATGGAACGGAATCAACCCGAATGGAATGGAATTGAATGGATTGGAATGGAATGGAATGGAATGGAATGGAATGGAATCAACCCGAATGCAATGGAATGGAATGGAATGGCATGGAATGCAACGCAATGGAATGGAATCAACCAGAATGTAATGGAATGGAATGGAATGGAATAGAATGGAATGGAATCAACTGGAATGTAATGTAATGTAATGGAATGGAATGGAATGGAATGCAATCAACACGAATGGAATGGAATGGAATGGAATCAAACCGAATGGAATGCAATGGAATGAAATGGAATGGAATCGAATCAACTGGAATGGAATGGAATGGAATCGAATGCATCGGAATGGAATGGAATGGAACGGAAGGCAATCAACCCGAATGGAATGGAATGGAATGGAATGGAATGGAATGGAATGAAATCAACCCGAAAGGAAAGGAATGGAATGAAATGGAATGGAATGGAATGGAATGGAATGGAATGGCAGGTTATGGAATCAACCCGAGTGGTATGGAATGGAATGGAATGGAATGGAATGGAATGGAATGCAATCAACCCGAATGGAATGGAATGGAATGAAATCGAATGGAATGGAAAGGAATGGAATGGAATGGAATGGAAAGGAATCAACCCGAATGGAATGGAATGGAATGGAATGGAATGGAATGGAATGGAATGGAATGGAATGGCATAGAATGGAATCAACCCGAATGGTATGGAATGGAATGGAATGGAATGGAATGGAATCAATCGGAATGGAATGGAATGGAATGGAATGGAATGGAATGGAATCAACCCGAATGGAATGGAATGGAATGGAATCAACACGAATGGAATGGAATGGAATGGAATGGAATGGAATCAACCCAAATGGAATGGAATGGAATGGAATGGAATGGAATGGAATAGAATGGAATGAAATGGAATAAACCCGAATATAATGGAATGGAAAGGAATGGAAAGGAATGGCATGGAATGGAATGGAATGGAATGGAATGGAATCAACCTGAAAGAAAAAGAATGGAATGGAATGGAATGGAATGGAATGGAATGGAATCAAACCGAATGGAATGGAATGGAATGGAATGGAATGGAATCAACTGGAATGTAATGTAATGGAAAGGAATGGAATGGAATTTAATGGAACAGAATCAACCCGAATGGAATGGAATGGAATGGAATGCAATGCAATCAACACGAATGGAATGGAATGGAATGGAATAAAACCGAATGGAATGCAATGGAATGAAATGGAATGGAATGGAATCAACTGGAATGGAATGGAATGGAATCGAATGGATTGGAATGGAATGGAATGGAATGGAATGCAATCAACCCGAATGGAATGGAATGGAATGCAATGGAATGGAATGAAATCAACACGAAAGGAATGGAATGGAATGGAATGGAATGGAAAGGCAGGTTATGGAATCAACCCGAGTGGTATGGAATGGAATGGAATGGAATGGAATGGAATGGAATGGAATGCAATGGAATCAACTCGAATGGAATGGAATGGAATGAAATGGAATGGAATGGAATGGAATGGAATGGAATGGAATGGAATCAACCCAAAAGGAAAAGAATGGAATGGAATGGAATGGAATGGAATGGAATGGAATCAACCCGAATGGAATGGAATGGAATGGAATGGAATGGAATCAACCGGAATGGAATGGAGTGGAATGGAATGGAATGGAATGCAATCAACGCGAATGGAATGGAATGGAATGGAATGGAATGAAATCAACCCGAAAGGAATGGAATGGAATGAAGTGGAATGGAATGGAATGGAATGGAAAGGAATGGCAGGTTATGTAATCAACCCGAGTGGTATGGAATGGAATGGAATGGAATGGAATGCAATGGAATGAAGTCGAATGGAATGGAATGGAATAAAATGGAATGGAATGGAATGGAATGGAATGGAATGGAATGGAATGGAATCAACCCGAAAGGAAAAGAATGGAATGGAATGGAATGGAATGGAATGGAATGGAATGGAATCAACTCGAATGGAATGGAATGGAATGGAATAGAATGGAATGGAATCAACCGGAATGGAATGGAGTGGAATGGAATGGATTGGAATGCAATGAACCCGAATGGAATGGAATGGAATGGAATGGAATGAAATCAACCCGAAAGGAATGGAATGGAATGAAGTGGAATGGAATGGAATGGAATGGAATGGAATGGCAGGTTATGTAATCAACCCGAGTGGTATGGAATGGAATGGAATGGAATGGAATGGAATGCAATGGAATCAAGTCGAATGGAATGGAATGGAATGAAATGGAATGGAATGGAATGGAATGGAATGGAATGGAATGGAATGGAATGGAATGGAATAAACCCGAAAGGAAAAGAATGGAATGGAATGGAATGGAATGGAATGGAATCAACCCGAATGGAATGGAATGGAATGGAATGGAATGGAATGGAATGGAATGGAATGGAATGGAATGGAATCAACCGGAATGGAATGGAATGGAATGGAATGGAATGGAAAGCAATCAACCCGAATGGAATGGAATGGAATTTAATGGAATGGAATGGAATGAAATCAACCCGAAAGGAATGGAATGGAATGAAATGGAATGGAATGGAATGGAATGGAATGACAGGTTATGTAATCAACCCGAGTGGTATGGAATGGAATGGAATGGAATGGAATGGAATGCAATGGAATCAAGTCGAATGGAATGGAATGGAATGAAATGGAATGGAATGGAATGGAACGGAATGAAATCAACACGAATGCAATGGAATGGAATGGAATGGAACGGAAAGGAATGGAATGGAATGGAATCAACCCGAATGGAATGGAATGGAATGGAATGGAATGGAATGGAATGGAATGGAATGGAATGGAATGGAATCAACTGGAATGTAATGTAATGGAATGGAATGGAATGGAATGGAACGGAATCAACCGGAATGGAATGGAATGGAATGGAATGGAATGGAATTCAATCAACAAGAATGGAATGGAATGGAATGGAATCAACACGAATAGAATGCAATGGAATGAAATGGAATGGAATGGAATCAACTGAAATGGAATGGAATGGAATCGAATGGACTTGAATGGAATGGAATGAAATGCAATCCACCCGAATGGAATGGAATGGAATGGAATGGAATGGAATCAATAGGAATGGAATGGAATGGAATGGAATGGAATCAACCCGAATGAAATGGAATGGAATGGATTGGAATGGAATGGAATGGAATCAACACGGATGGAATGGAATGGAATGGAATGGAATGGATTGGAATGGAATGGCATCAAGGCGAATGCAATGGAATGGAATGGAATGGAATGGATTGGAATTGAATGGAATGGAAAGGAATGGAATGGAATCAACCCGAGTGGAATGGAATGGAATGGAATGGAATGGAATGGAATCAACCCGAATGGAATGGAATGGAATGGAATGGAATGGAATGGAATCCAATGGAATGGAATGGAATGAAATGAAATGGAATTGATTGGAATGCAATGGAATGTAATGTAATCAACTGGAAAGGAAAGGAATTGAATGGAATGGAATGGAATCAACTGGAATGGAATGAAATGGAACGGAATGGAATCAACCGGAATGGAGTTAAATGAAATGGAGTGCAATGGAATGGAATAGAATCAAACAGAACAGAATGGAATGGAGTGGAATAGAATGGAATCAACCAGAATGCAATGGAATGTAATGGAATGGAATGGAACGGAATGGATTGGAAAGGAACGGAATCAACCGAAATGTAGTGGAATTGAATGGATTGGAATGGAATGGAATGGTATGGAATAGAATCAACCCGAATGCAATGGAATGGAATGGAATGGAATGGAATGGAATGGAATGGAATGGAATGGAATAAACCCGAATGGAATGGAATGGAATGGAATGGAATGAAATCAACCTGAAAGGAAAGGAATGGAATGAAATGGAAAGGAATGGAATGGAATGGAATGGAATGGCAGGTTATGGAATCAACCCGAGTGGTATGGAATGGAATGGAATGGAATGGAATGGAATGCAATCAACCCGAATGGAATGGAATGGAATGAAATCGAATGGAATGGAATGGAATGGAATGGAATGGAATGGCATAGAATGGAATCAACCCGAATGGTATGGAATGGAATGGAATGGAATGGAATGGAATCAATCGGAATGGAATGGAATGGAATGGAATGGAATGGAATCAACCCGAATGGAATGGAATGGAATGGAATCAACACGAATGGAATGGAATGGAATGCAATGGAATGGAATGGAATCAACCCAAATGGAATGGAATGGAATGGAATAGAATAGAATGGAATAGAATGGAATGGAATGGAATAAACCCGAATGGAATGGAATGGAAAGAAATGGAAAGGAATGGCATGGAATGGAATGGAATGGAATGGAATGGAATCAACCTGAAAGAAAAAGAATGGAATGGAATGGAATGGAATGGAATGGAATGGAATCAAACCGAATGTAATGGAATGGAATGGAATGGAATGGAATCAACTGGAATGTAATGTAATGGAGTGGAATGGAATGGAATTTAATGGAACAGAATCAACCCGAATGGAATGGAATGGAATGGAATGCAATGCAATCAACACGAATGGAATGGAATGGAATGGAATAAAACCGAATGGAATGCAATGGAATGAAATGGAATGGAATGGAATCAACTGGAATGGAATGGAATGGAATCGAATGGATTGGAATGGAATGGAATGGAATGGAATGCAATCAACCCGAATGGAATGGAATGGAATGGAATGCAATGGAATGGAATGAAATCAACACGAAAGGAATGGAATGGAATGGAATGGAATGGAATGGAATGGAATGGAATGGCAGGTTATGGAATCAACCCGAGTGGTATGGAATGGAATGGAATGGAATGGAATGGAATGGAATGGAATGCAATGGAATCAACTCGAATGGAATGGAATGGAATGAAATGGAATGGAATGGAATGGAATGGAATGGAATGGAATGGAATGGAATGGAATGGAATCAACCCAAAAGGAAAAGAATGGAATGGAATGGAATCGAATGGAATGGAATCAACCCGAATGGAATGGAATGGAATGGAGTGGAATGGAATGGAATGGAATCAACCGGAATGGAATGGAGTGGAATGGAATGGAATGTAATGCAATCAACCCGAATGGAATAGAATGGAATGGAATGGAATGGAATGGAATGAAATCAACCCGAAAGGAATGGAATGGAATGAAATGGAATGGAATGGAATGGAATGCAATGGAATCAACTCGAATGGAATGGAATGGAATGAAATGGAATGGAATGGAGTGGAATGGAATGGAATGGAATCAACCCAAAAGGAAAAGATTGGAATGGAATGGAATGGAATGGAATGGAATCAACCCGAATGGAATGGAATGGAATGGAATGGAATGGAATGGAATCAACCGGAATGGAATGGAGTGGAATGGAATGGAATGGAATGCAATCAACGCGAATGGAATGGAATGGAATGGAATCAACTGGAATGTAATGGAATGGAATGGATTGGAATGGAATGGAATGGAATGGAATGGAATGGAATAGAATCAACCCGAATGGAATGGAAACGAATGGAATGGAATGGAATGGAATCACGGCGAATGCAATGGAATGGAATGGAATGGAATAGATTGGAATGGAATGGAATGGAAAGGAACGGAATGGAATCAACCCGAATGGAATGGAATGGATTGGAATGGAATGGAATGGAATGGAATGGAATCAACCGGAATGGAATGGAATGGAATGGAATGGAATGGAAAGCAATCAACCCGAATGGAATAGAATGGAATGGAATGGAATGGAATGGAATGAAATCAACCCGAAAGGAATGGAATGGAATGAAATGGAATGGAATGGAATGGAATGCAATGGAATCAACTCGAATGGAATGGAATGGAATGAAATGGAATGGAATGGAGTGGAATGGAATGGAATGGAATCAACCCAAAAGGAAAAGATTGGAATGGAATGGAATGGAATGGAATGGAATGGAATGGAATCAACCCGAATGGAATGGAATGGAATGGAATGGAATGGAATCAACCGGAATGGAATGGAATGGAATGGAATGGAATGGAATGGAAAGCAATCAACCCGAATGGAATAGAATGGAATGGAATGGAATGGAATGGAATGAAATCAACCCGAAAGGAATGGAATGGAATGAAATGGAATGGAATGGAATGGAATGCAATGGAATCAACTCGAATGGAATGGAATGGAATGAAATGGAATGGAATGGAGTGGAATGGAATGGAATGGAATCAACCCAAAAGGAAAAGATTGGAATGGAATGGGATGGAATGGAATGGAATGGAATCAACCCGAATGGAATGGAATGGAATGGAATGGAATGGAATCAACCGGAATGGAATGGAATGGAATGGAATGGAATGGAATGGAAAGCAATCAACCCGAATGGAATAGAATGGAATGGAATGGAATGAAATCAACCCGAAAGGAATGGAATGGAATGAAATGGAATGGAATGGAATGGAATGCAATGGAATCAACTCGAATGGAATGGAATGGAATGAAATGGAATGGAATGGAGTGGAATGGAATGGAATGGAATCAACCCAAAAGGAAAAGATTGGAATGGAATGGAATGGAATGGAATGGAATCAACCCGAATGGAATGGAATGGAATGGAATGGAATGGAATGGAATGGAATCAACCGGAATGGAATGGAGTGGAATGGAATGGAATGGAATGCAATCAACGCGAATGGAATGGAATGGAATGGAATGGAATGGAATCAACTGGAATGTAATGGAATGGAATGGATTGGAATGGAATGGAATGGAATGGAATGGAATGGAATAGAATCAACCCGAATGGAATGGAAACGAATGGAATGGAATGGAATGGAATCACGGCGAATGCAATGGAATGGAATGGAATGGAATAGATTGGAATGGAATGGAATGGAAAGGAACGGAATGGAATCAACCCGAATGGAATGGAATGGAATGGAATGGAATGGAATGGAATCCACTGGAATGGAATGGAATGAAATGGAATTGATTGGAATGGAATGGAATGTAATGGAATCAACCGGAATGGAGTTAAATGGAATGGAATGCAATGGAATGGAATAGAATCAAACAGAAGAGAATGGAATGGAGTGGAATAGAATGGAATCAACCAGAATGCAATGTAATGTAATGGAATGGAATGGAACGGAATGGATTGGAATGGAATGGAATCAACCCGAATGGAATGGAATTGAATGGATTGGAATGGAATGGAATGGTATGGAATAGAATCAACCGGAATGGAATGGAATGGAATGGAACGGAATGGATTGGAATGGAACGGAATCAACCCGAATGGAATGGAATTGAATGGATTGGAATGGAATGGAATGGAATGCAATGGAATGGAATCAACCCGAATGCAATGCAATGGAATGGAATGGAATGGCATGGAATGCAACGCAATGGAATGGAATCAACCAGAATGTAATGGAATGGAATGGAATGGAATAGAATGGAATGGAATCAACTGGAATGTAATGTAATGTAATGGAATGGAATGGAATGGAATGCAATCAACACGAATGGAATGGAATGGAATGGAATCAAACCGAATGGAATGCAATGGAATGAAATGGAATGGAATCGAATCAACTGGAATGGAATGGAATGGAATCGAATGCATCGGAATGGAATGGAATGGAACGGAAGGCAATCAACCCGAATGGAATGGAATGGAATGGAATGGAATGGAATGGAATGGAATGAAATCAACCCGAAAGGAAAGGAATGGAATGAAATGGAATGGAATGGAATGGAATGGAATGGAATGGCAGGTTATGGAATCAACCCGAGTGGTATGGAATGGAATGGAATGGAATGGAATGGAATGGAATGCAATCAACCCGAATGGAATGGAATGGAATGAAATCGAATGGAATGGAAAGGAATGGAATGGAATGGAATGGAAAGGAATCAACCCGAATGGAATGGAATGGAATGGAATGGAATGGAATGGAATGGAATGGAATGGAATGGCATAGAATGGAATCAACCCGAATGGTATGGAATGGAATGGAATGGAATGGAATGGAATCAATCGGAATGGAATGGAATGGAATGGAATGGAATGGAATGGAATCAACCCGAATGGAATGGAATGGAATGGAATCAACACGAATGGAATGGAATGGAATGGAATGGAATGGAATGGAATGGAATCAACCCAAATGGAATGGAATGGAATGGAATGGAATGGAATGGAATAGAATGGAATGAAATGGAATAAACCCGAATATAATGGAATGGAAAGGAATGGAAAGGAATGGCATGGAATGGAATGGAATGGAATGGAATGGAATCAACCTGAAAGAAAAAGAATGGAATGGAATGGAATGGAATGGAATGGAATGGAATCAAACCGAATGGAATGGAATGGAATGGAATGGAATGGAATCAACTGGAATGTAATGTAATGGAAAGGAATGGAATGGAATTTAATGGAACAGAATCAACCCGAATGGAATGGAATGGAATGGAATGCAATGCAATCAACACGAATGGAATGGAATGGAATGGAATAAAACCGAATGGAATGCAATGGAATGAAATGGAATGGAATGGAATCAACTGGAATGGAATGGAATGGAATCGAATGGATTGGAATGGAATGGAATGGAATGGAATGCAATCAACCCGAATGGAATGGAATGGAATGCAATGGAATGGAATGAAATCAACACGAAAGGAATGGAATGGAATGGAATGGAATGGAAAGGCAGGTTATGGAATCAACCCGAGTGGTATGGAATGGAATGGAATGGAATGGAATGGAATGGAATGGAATGCAATGGAATCAACTCGAATGGAATGGAATGGAATGAAATGGAATGGAATGGAATGGAATGGAATGGAATGGAATGGAATCAACCCAAAAGGAAAAGAATGGAATGGAATGGAATGGAATGGAATGGAATGGAATCAACCCGAATGGAATGGAATGGAATGGAATGGAATGGAATCAACCGGAATGGAATGGAGTGGAATGGAATGGAATGGAATGCAATCAACGCGAATGGAATGGAATGGAATGGAATGGAATGAAATCAACCCGAAAGGAATGGAATGGAATGAATTGGAATGGAATGGAATGGAATGGAAAGGAATGGCAGGTTATGTAATCAACCCGAGTGGTATGGAATGGAATGGAATGGAATGGAATGCAATGGAATGAAGTCGAATGGAATGGAATGGAATAAAATGGAATGGAATGGAATGGAATGGAATGGAATGGAATGGAATGGAATCAACCCGAAAGGAAAAGAATGGAATGGAATGGAATGGAATGGAATGGAATGGAATGGAATCAACTCGAATGGAATGGAATGGAATGGAATAGAATGGAATGGAATCAACCGGAATGGAATGGAGTGGAATGGAATGGATTGGAATGCAATGAACCCGAATGGAATGGAATGGAATGGAATGGAATGAAATCAACCCGAAAGGAATGGAATGGAATGAAGTGGAATGGAATGGAATGGAATGGAATGGAATGGCAGGTTATGTAATCAACCCGAGTGGTATGGAATGGAATGGAATGGAATGGAATGGAATGCAATGGAATCAAGTCGAATGGAATGGAATGGAATGGAATGGAATGGAATCAATAGGAATGGAATGGAATGGAATGGAATGGAATGGAATGGAATCAACCCGAATGAAATGGAATGGAATGGATTGGAATGGAATGGAATGGAATCAACACGGATGGAATGGAATGGAATGGAATGGAATGGATTGGAATGGAATGGCATCAAGGCGAATGCAATGGAATGGAATGGAATGGAATGGATTGGAATTGAATGGAATGGAAAGGAATGGAATGGAATCAACCCGAGTGGAATGGAATGGAATGGAATGGAATGGAATGGAATCAACCCGAATGGAATGGAATGGAATGGAATGGAATGGAATGGAATCCAATGGAATGGAATGGAATGAAATGAAATGGAATTGATTGGAATGCAATGGAATGTAATGTAATCAACTGGAAAGGAAAGGAATTGAATGGAATGGAATGGAATCAACTGGAATGGAATGAAATGGAACGGAATGGAATCAACCGGAATGGAGTTAAATGAAATGGAGTGCAATGGAATGGAATAGAATCAAACAGAACAGAATGGAATGGAGTGGAATAGAATGGAATCAACCAGAATGCAATGGAATGTAATGGAATGGAATGGAACGGAATGGATTGGAAAGGAACGGAATCAACCGAAATGTAGTGGAATTGAATGGATTGGAATGGAATGGAATGGTATGGAATAGAATCAACCCGAATGCAATGGAATGGAATGGAATGGAATGGAATGGAATGGAATGGAATGGAATGGAATAAACCCGAATGGAATGGAATGGAATGGAATGGAATGAAATCAACCTGAAAGGAAAGGAATGGAATGAAATGGAAAGGAATGGAATGGAATGGAATGGAATGGCAGGTTATGGAATCAACCCGAGTGGTATGGAATGGAATGGAATGGAATGGAATGGAATGCAATCAACCCGAATGGAATGGAATGGAATGAAATCGAATGGAATGGAATGGAATGGAATGGAATGGAATGGCATAGAATGGAATCAACCCGAATGGTATGGAATGGAATGGAATGGAATGGAATGGAATCAATCGGAATGGAATGGAATGGAATGGAATGGAATGGAATCAACCCGAATGGAATGGAATGGAATGGAATCAACACGAATGGAATGGAATGGAATGCAATGGAATGGAATGGAATCAACCCAAATGGAATGGAATGGAATGGAATAGAATAGAATGGAATAGAATGGAATGGAATGGAATAAACCCGAATGGAATGGAATGGAAAGAAATGGAAAGGAATGGCATGGAATGGAATGGAATGGAATGGAATGGAATCAACCTGAAAGAAAAAGAATGGAATGGAATGGAATGGAATGGAATGGAATCAAACCGAATGTAATGGAATGGAATGGAATGGAATGGAATCAACTGGAATGTAATGTAATGGAGTGGAATGGAATGGAATTTAATGGAACAGAATCAACCCGAATGGAATGGAATGGAATGGAATGCAATGCAATCAACACGAATGGAATGGAATGGAATGGAATAAAACCGAATGGAATGCAATGGAATGAAATGGAATGGAATGGAATCAACTGGAATGGAATGGAATGGAATCGAATGGATTGGAATGGAATGGAATGGAATGGAATGCAATCAACCCGAATGGAATGGAATGGAATGGAATGCAATGGAATGGAATGAAATCAACACGAAAGGAATGGAATGGAATGGAATGGAATGGAATGGAATGGAATGGCAGGTTATGGAATCAACCCGAGTGGTATGGAATGGAATGGAATGGAATGGAATGGAATGGAATGGAATGGAATGCAATGGAATCAACTCGAATGGAATGGAATGGAATGAAATGGAATGGAATGGAATGGAATGGAATGGAATGGAATGGAATGGAATGGAATCAACCCAAAAGGAAAAGAATGGAATGGAATGGAATCGAATGGAATGGAATCAACCCGAATGGAATGGAATGGAATGGAGTGGAATGGAATGGAATGGAATCAACCGGAATGGAATGGAGTGGAATGGAATGGAATGTAATGCAATCAACCCGAATGGAATAGAATGGAATGGAATGGAATGGAATGGAATGAAATCAACCCGAAAGGAATGGAATGGAATGAAATGGAATGGAATGGAATGGAATGCAATGGAATCAACTCGAATGGAATGGAATGGAATGAAATGGAATGGAATGGAGTGGAATGGAATGGAATGGAATCAACCCAAAAGGAAAAGATTGGAATGGAATGGAATGGAATGGAATGGAATCAACCCGAATGGAATGGAATGGAATGGAATGGAATGGAATGGAATCAACCGGAATGGAATGGAGTGGAATGGAATGGAATGGAATGCAATCAACGCGAATGGAATGGAATGGAATGGAATCAACTGGAATGTAATGGAATGGAATGGATTGGAATGGAATGGAATGGAATGGAATGGAATGGAATAGAATCAACCCGAATGGAATGGAAACGAATGGAATGGAATGGAATGGAATCACGGCGAATGCAATGGAATGGAATGGAATGGAATAGATTGGAATGGAATGGAATGGAAAGGAACGGAATGGAATCAACCCGAATGGAATGGAATGGAATGGAATGGAATGGAATGGAATGGAATGGAATCAACCGGAATGGAATGGAATGGAATGGAATGGAATGGAAAGCAATCAACCCGAATGGAATAGAATGGAATGGAATGGAATGGAATGGAATGAAATCAACCCGAAAGGAATGGAATGGAATGAAATGGAATGGAATGGAATGGAATGCAATGGAATCAACTCGAATGGAATGGAATGGAATGAAATGGAATGGAATGGAGTGGAATGGAATGGAATGGAATCAACCCAAAAGGAAAAGATTGGAATGGAATGGAATGGAATGGAATGGAATGGAATGGAATCAACCCGAATGGAATGGAATGGAATGGAATGGAATGGAATCAACCGGAATGGAATGGAATGGAATGGAATGGAATGGAATGGAAAGCAATCAACCCGAATGGAATAGAATGGAATGGAATGGAATGGAATGGAATGAAATCAACCCGAAAGGAATGGAATGGAATGAAATGGAATGGAATGGAATGGAATGCAATGGAATCAACTCGAATGGAATGGAATGGAATGAAATGGAATGGAATGGAGTGGAATGGAATGGAATGGAATCAACCCAAAAGGAAAAGATTGGAATGGAATGGAATGGAATGGAATGGAATGGAATCAACCCGAATGGAATGGAATGGAATGGAATGGAATGGAATCAACCGGAATGGAATGGAATGGAATGGAATGGAATGGAATGGAAAGCAATCAACCCGAATGGAATAGAATGGAATGGAATGGAATGAAATCAACCCGAAAGGAATGGAATGGAATGAAATGGAATGGAATGGAATGGAATGCAATGGAATCAACTCGAATGGAATGGAATGGAATGAAATGGAATGGAATGGAGTGGAATGGAATGGAATGGAATCAACCCAAAAGGAAAAGATTGGAATGGAATGGAATGGAATGGAATGGAATCAACCCGAATGGAATGGAATGGAATGGAATGGAATGGAATGGAATGGAATCAACCGGAATGGAATGGAGTGGAATGGAATGTAATGGAATGCAATCAACGCGAATGGAATGGAATGGAATGGAATGGAATGGAATCAACTGGAATGTAATGGAATGGAATGGATTGGAATGGAATGGAATGGAATGGAATGGAATGGAATAGAATCAACCCGAATGGAATGGAAACGAATGGAATGGAATGGAATGGAATCACGGCGAATGCAATGGAATGGAATGGAATGGAATAGATTGGAATGGAATGGAATGGAAAGGAACGGAATGGAATCAACCCGAATGGAATGGAATGGAATGGAATGGAATGGAATGGAATCCACTGGAATGGAATGGAATGAAATGGAATTGATTGGAATGGAATGGAATGTAATGGAATCAACCGGAATGGAGTTAAATGGAATGGAATGCAATGGAATGGAATAGAATCAAACAGAAGAGAATGGAATGGAGTGGAATAGAATGGAATCAACCAGAATGCAATGGAATGTAATGGAATGGAATGGAACGGAATGGATTGGAATGGAATGGAATCAACCCGAATGGAATGGAATTGAATGGATTGGAATGGAATGGAATGGTATGGAATAGAATCAACCGGAATGGAATGGAATGGAATGGAACGGAATGGATTGGAATGGAACGGAATCAACCCGAATGGAATGGAATTGAATGGATTGGAATGGAATGGAATGGAATGCAATGGAATGGAATCAACCCGAATGCAATGGAATGGAATGGAATGGAATGGAATGGAATGCAACGCAATGGAATGGAATCAACCAGAATGTAATGGAATGGAATGGAATGGAATAGAATGGAATGGAATCAACTGGAATGTAATGTAATGTAATGTAATGGAATGGAATGGAATGGAATGCAATCAACACGAATGGAATGGAATGGAATGGAATCAAACCGAATGGAATGCAATGGAATGAAATGGAATGGAATCGAATCAACTGGAATGGAATGGAATGGAATCGAATGCATCGGAATGGAATGGAATGGAACGGAAGGCAATCAACCCGAATGGAATGGAATGGAATGGAATGGAATGGAATGGAATGAAATCAACCCGAAAGGAAAGGAATGGAATGAAATGGAATGGAATGGAATGGAATTGAATGGAATGGCAGGTTATGGAATCAACCCGAGTGGTATGGAATGGAATGGAATGGAATGGAATGGAATGGAATGCAATCAACCCGAATGGAATGGAATGGAATGACATCGAATGGAATGGAAAGGAATGGAATGGAATGGAATGGAAAGGAATCAACCCGAATGGAATGGAATGGAATGGAATGGAATGGAATGGAATGGAATGGAATGGAATGGAATGGCATAGAATGGAATCAACCCGAATGGTATGGAATGGAATGGAATGGAATGGAATGGAATCAATCGGAATGGAATGGAATGGAATGGAATGGAATGGAATCAACCGGAATGGAATGGAATGGAATGGAATCAACACGAATGGAATGGAATGGAATGGAATGGAATGGAATGGAATCAACCCAAATGGAATGGAATGGAATGGAATGAAATGGAATGGAATAGAATGGAATGAAATGGAATAAACCCGAATGGAATGGAATGGAAAGGAATGGAAAGGAATGGCATGGAATGGAATGGAATGGAATGGAATGGAATCAACCTGAAAGAAAAAGAATGGAATGGAATGGAATGGAATGGAATGGAATGGAATCAAACCGAATGGAATGGAAACGAATGGAATGGAATGGAATGGAATCACGGCGAATGCAATGGAATGGAATGGAATGGAATAGATTGGAATGGAATGGAATGGAAAGGAACGGAATGGAATCAACCCGAATGGAATGGAATGGAATGGAATGGAATGGAATGGAATGGAATGGAATCAACCGGAATGGAATGGAATGGAATGGAATGGAATGGAAAGCAATCAACCCGAATGGAATAGAATGGAATGGAATGGAATGGAATGGAATGAAATCAACCCGAAAGGAATGGAATGGAATGAAATGGAATGGAATGGAATGGAATGCAATGGAATCAACTCGAATGGAATGGAATGGAATGAAATGGAATGGAATGGAGTGGAATGGAATGGAATGGAATCAACCCAAAAGGAAAAGATTGGAATGGAATGGAATGGAATGGAATGGAATGGAATGGAATCAACCCGAATGGAATGGAATGGAATGGAATGGAATGGAATCAACTGGAATGGAATGGAATGGAATGGAATGGAATGGAATGGAAAGCAATCAACCCGAATGGAATAGAATGGAATGGAATGGAATGGAATGGAATGAAATCAACCCGAAAGGAATGGAATGGAATGAAATGGAATGGAATGGAATGGAATGCAATGGAATCAACTCGAATGGAATGGAATGGAATGAAATGGAATGGAATGGAGTGGAATGGAATGGAATGGAATCAACCCAAAAGGAAAAGATTGGAATGGAATGGAATGGAATGGAATGGAATGGAATCAACCCGAATGGAATGGAATGGAATGGAATGGAATGGAATCAACCGGAATGGAATGGAATGGAATGGAATGGAAAGCAATCAACCCGAATGGAATAGAATGGAATGGAATGGAATGAAATCAACCCGAAAGGAATGGAATGGAATGAAATGGAATGGAATGGAATGGAATGCAATGGAATCAACTCGAATGGAATGGAATGGAATGAAATGGAATGGAATGGAGTGGAATGGAATGGAATGGAATCAACCCAAAAGGAAAAGATTGGAATGGAATGGAATGGAATGGAATGGAATCAACCCGAATGGAATGGAATGGAATGGAATGGAATGGAATGGAATGGAATCAACCGGAATGGAATGGAGTGGAATGGAATGTAATGGAATGCAATCAACGCGAATGGAATGGAATGGAATGGAATGGAATGGAATCAACTGGAATGTAATGGAATGGAATGGATTGGAATGGAATGGAATGGAATGGAATGGAATGGAATAGAATCAACCCGAATGGAATGGAAACGAATGGAATGGAATGGAATGGAATCACGGCGAATGCAATGGAATGGAATGGAATGGAATAGATTGGAATGGAATGGAATGGAAAGGAACGGAATGGAATCAACCCGAATGGAATGGAATGGAATGGAATGGAATGGAATGGAATCCACTGGAATGGAATGGAATGAAATGGAATTGATTGGAATGGAATGGAATGTAATGGAATCAACCGGAATGGAGTTAAATGGAATGGAATGCAATGGAATGGAATAGAATCAAACAGAAGAGAATGGAATGGAGTGGAATAGAATGGAATCAACCAGAATGCAATGGAATGTAATGGAATGGAATGGAACGGAATGGATTGGAATGGAATGGAATCAACCCGAATGGAATGGAATTGAATGGATTGGAATGGAATGGAATGGTATGGAATAGAATCAACCGGAATGGAATGGAATGGAATGGAACGGAATGGATTGGAATGGAACGGAATCAACCCGAATGGAATGGAATTGAATGGATTGGAATGGAATGGAATGGAATGCAATGGAATGGAATCAACCCGAATGCAATGGAATGGAATGGAATGGAATGGAATGGAATGCAACGCAATGGAATGGAATCAACCAGAATGTAATGGAATGGAATGGAATGGAATAGAATGGAATGGAATCAACTGGAATGTAATGTAATGTAATGTAATGGAATGGAATGGAATGGAATGCAATCAACACGAATGGAATGGAATGGAATGGAATCAAACCGAATGGAATGCAATGGAATGAAATGGAATGGAATCGAATCAACTGGAATGGAATGGAATGGAATCGAATGCATCGGAATGGAATGGAATGGAACGGAAGGCAATCAACCCGAATGGAATGGAATGGAATGGAATGGAATGGAATGGAATGAAATCAACCCGAAAGGAAAGGAATGGAATGAAATGGAATGGAATGGAATGGAATTGAATGGAATGGCAGGTTATGGAATCAACCCGAGTGGTATGGAATGGAATGGAATGGAATGGAATGGAATGGAATGCAATCAACCCGAATGGAATGGAATGGAATGACATCGAATGGAATGGAAAGGAATGGAATGGAATGGAATGGAAAGGAATCAACCCGAATGGAATGGAATGGAATGGAATGGAATGGAATGGAATGGAATGGAATGGAATGGAATGGAATGGCATAGAATGGAATCAACCCGAATGGTATGGAATGGAATGGAATGGAATGGAATGGAATCAATCGGAATGGAATGGAATGGAATGGAATGGAATGGAATCAACCGGAATGGAATGGAATGGAATGGAATCAACACGAATGGAATGGAATGGAATGGAATGGAATGGAATGGAATCAACCCAAATGGAATGGAATGGAATGGAATGAAATGGAATGGAATAGAATGGAATGAAATGGAATAAACCCGAATGGAATGGAATGGAAAGGAATGGAAAGGAATGGCATGGAATGGAATGGAATGGAATGGAATGGAATCAACCTGAAAGAAAAAGAATGGAATGGAATGGAATGGAATGGAATGGAATGGAATCAAACCGAATGGAATGGAATGGAATGGAATGGAATGGAATCAACTGGAATGTAATGTAATGGAAAGGAATGGAATGGAATTTAATGGAACAGAATCAACCCGAATGGAATGGAATGGAATGGAATGCAATGCAATCAACACGAATGGAATGGAATGGAATGGAATAAAACCGAATGGAATGCAATGGAATGAAATGGAATGGAATGGAATCAACTGGAATGGAATGGAATGGAATCGAATGGATTGGAATGGAATGGAATGGAATGGAATGCAATCAACCCGAATGGAATGGAATGGAATGGAATGCAATGGAATGGAATGAAATCAACACGAAAGGAATGGAATGGAATGGAATGGAATGGAATGGCAGGTTATGGAATCAACCCGAGTGGTATGGAATGGAATGGAATGGAATGGAATGGAATGGAATGGAATGCAATGGAATCAACTCGAATGGAATGGAATGGAATGAAATGGAATGGAATGGAATGGAATGGAATGGAATGGAATCAACCCAAAAGGAAAAGAATGGAATGGAATGGAATGGAATGGAATGGAATGGAATCAACCCGAATGGAATGGAATGGAATGGAATGGAATGGAATGGAATGGAATGGAATCAACCGGAATGGAATGGAGTGGAATGGAATGGAATGGAATGCAATCAACGCGAATGGAATGGAATGGAATGGAATGGAATGGAATGGAATGAAATCAACCCGAAAGGAATGGAATAGAATGAAGTGGAATGGAATGGAATGGAATGGAAAGGAATGGCAGGTTATGTAATCAACCCGAGTTGTATGGAATGGAATGGAATGGAATGGAATGCAATGGAATGAAATCGAATGGAATGGAATGGAATAAAATGGAATGGAATGGAATGGAATGGAATGGAATGGAATGGAATGGAATGGAATCAACCCGAAAGGAAAAGAATGGAATGGAATGGAATGGAATGGAATGGAATGGAATCAACACGAATGGAATGGAATGGAACGGAATGGAATGGAATGGAATCAACCGGAATGGAATGGGATGGAATGGAATGGAATGGAAAGCAATCAACCCGAATGGAATGGAATGGAATGGAATGCAATGGAATGGAATGAAATCAACCCGAAAGGAATGGAATGGAATGAAATGGAATGGAGTGGAATGGAATGCAATGGCAGGTTATGTAATCAACCCGAGAGGTATGGAATGGAATGGAATGGAATGAAATGGAATGCAATGGAATCAAGTCGAATGGAATGGAATGGAATGAAATGGAATGGAATGGAATGGAATGGAATGAAATCAACACGAATGCAATGGAATGGAATGGAATGGAATGGAATGGAACGGAATGGAATGGAATGGAATGGAATCAACCCGAATGGAATGGAATGGAATGGAATGGAATGGAATGGAATGGAATGGAATCAACTGGAATGTAATGTAATGGAATGGAATGGAATGGAATGGAACGGAATCAACCGGAATGGAATGGAATGGAATGGAATGGAATGGAATTCAATCTACAGGAATGGAATGGAATGGAATGGAATCAACACGAATGGAATGCAATGGAATGGAATGGAATGGAATGGAATCAATTGAAATAGAATGGAATGGAATCGAATGGACATGAATGGAATGGAATGGAATGCAATCAACCCGAAAGGAATGAAATGGAATGGAATGGAATGGAATGGAATCAACCCCAATGGAATGGAATGGAATGAAATGGAATGGAAGAGAATGGAATGGAATGGAAAGGAATCAACCCGAATGGAATGGAATGGAATGGAATGGCATAGAATGGAACCAACCCGAATGGTATGGAATGGAATGGAATGGAATGGAATCAATCGGAATGGAATAGAATGGAATGGAATGGAATGGAATGGAATGGAATGGAATGAACCCGAATGAAATGGAATGGAATGGATTGGAATGGAATGGAATGGAATGGAATGGAATAGAATCAACCCGAATGGAATGGAAACGAATGGAATGGAATGGAATCGAATCACGGTGGATGCAATGGAATGGAATGGAATGGAATAGATTGGAATGGAATGGAATGGAAAGGAACGGAATGGAATCAACCCGAAAGGAATGGAATGGAATGGAATGGAATCCACTGGAATGGAATGGAATGAAATAGAATTGATTGGAATGGAATGGAATGTAATGGAATCAACCGGAATGGAATGGAATGGAATCAACTGGAATGGAATGGAATGGAATGGAATGGACTGCAATGGAATCAACCCGAATGGAATGGAATGGAATGAAATGGAATGGAATGGAATCAACCGGAATGGAGTTAAATGGAATGGAATGCAATGGAATGGAATAGAATCAAACAGAACAGAATGGAATGGAGTGGAATAGAATGGAATCAACCAGAATGCAATGGAATGTAATGGAATGGAGTGGAACGGAATGGATTGGATTGGAATGGAATCAACCCGAATGGAATGGAATTGAATGGATTGGAATGGAATGGAATGGTATGGAATAGAATCAACCGGAATGGAATGGAATGGAATGGAATGGAATGGAATGGAATCAAGCCGAATGCAATGGAATGGAATGGAATGGAATGGGATGCAACGCAATGGAATGGAATGGAATGGAATCAACCAGAATGAAATGGAATTGAATGGAATGGAATGGAATGGAATCAACTGGAATGTAACGTAATGGAATGGAATGGAATGGAATGGAATGGAATGGAATGCAATCAACACGAATGGAATGGAATGGAATGGAATCAAACCGAATGGAATGCAATGGAATGAAATGGAATGGAATCGAATCAACTGGAATGGAATGGAATGGAATCGAATGCATAGGAATGGAATGGAATGGAACGGAATGCAATCAACCCGAATGGAATGGAATGGAATGGAATGGAATGAAATCAACCCGAAAGGAAAAGAATGGAATGAAATGGAATGGAATGGAATGGAAAGGAATGGAATGACAGGTTATGGAATCAACCCGAGTGGTATGGAATGGAATGGAAAGGAATGCAATCAACCCGAATGGAATGGAATGGAATGAAATCGAAAGAATTGAATGGAATGGAATGGAATGCAATGGAAAGGAATCAACCCGAATGGAATGGAATGGAATGGCATAGAAGGGAATCAACCCGAATGGTATGGAATGGAATGGAATGGAATGGAATGGAATGGAATCAATCAGAATGGAATGGAGTGGAATGGAATGGAATGGAATCAACCCGAATGGAATGGAATGGAATGGAATCAACACGAATGGAATGGAGTGGAATGGAATGGAATCAACCCAAATGGAATGGAATGGAATGGAATGGAATGGAATGGAATGGAATGGAATCAACCTGAAAGAAAAAGAATGGAATGGAATGGAATGGAATGGAACGGAATCAAACCGAATGTAATGGAATGGAATGGAATGGAATGGAATGGAATCCACTGGAATGTAATGGAATGGAATGGAATGGAATGGAACAGAATCAACCCGAATGGAATGGAATGGAATGGAATGCAATGCAATCAACACGAATGGAATGGAATGGAATGGAAGAAAACCGAATGGAATGCAATGGAATGAAATGGAATGGAGTGGAATCAACTGGAATGGAATGGAATGGAATCGACTGGATTGGAATGGAATGGAATGGAAAGGAATGCAATCAACCCGAATGGAATGGAATGGAATGGAATGGAATGGAATGGAATGGAATGCAATGGAATGGAATGAAAACAACACGAAAGGAATGGAATGGTATGGAATGGAATGGAATGGAATGGAATGGAATGGAATGGAATGGAATGGAATGGCAGGTTATGGAATCAACCCGAGTGGTATGGAATGGAATGGAATGGAATGGAATGGAATGGAATGTAATGGCATCAACTCGAATGGAATGGAAGGGAATGGAATGGAATGGAATGGAATGGAATGGAATGGAATGGAATGGAATGGAATCAACCCGAAAGGAAAAGAATGGAATGGAATGGAATGGAATGGAATCAACCCGAATGGAATGGAATGGAATGGAATGGAATGGAATCAACCGGAATGGAATGGAATGGAATGGAATGGAATGGAATGGAATGCAATGGAATCAACTCGAATGGAATGGAATGGAATGAAATGGAATGGAATGGAATGGAATGGAATGGAATGGAATGGAATCAACCCAAAAGGAAAAGAATGGAATGGAATGGAATGGAATGGAATGGAATGGAATCAACCCGAATGGAATGGAATGGAATGGAATGGAATGGAATGGAATGGAATCAACTGGAATGGAATGGAGTGGAATGGAATGGAATGGAATGCAATCAACGCGAATGGAATGGAATGGAATGGAATGGAATGGAATGGAATGGAATGAAATCAACCCGAAAGGAATGGAATGGAATGAAGTGGAATGGAATGGAATGGAATGGAAAGGAATGGCAGGTTATGTAATCAACCCGAGTGGTATGGAATGGAATGGAATGGAATGGAATGCAATGGAATGAAGTCGAATGGAATGGAATGGAATAAAATGGAATGGAATGGAATGGAATGGAATGGAATGGAATGGAATGGAATGGAATGGAATGGAATGGAATCAACCCGAAAGGAAAAGAATGGAATGGAATGGAATGGAATGGAATGGAATGGAATCAACCCGAATGGAATGGAATGGAACGGAATGGAATGGAATGGAATCAACCGGAATGGAATGGAATGGAATGGAATGGAAAGCAATCAACCCGAATGGAATGGAATGGAATGGAATGCAATGGAATGGAATGAAATCAACCCGAAAGGAATGGAATGGAATGAAATGGAATGGAGTGGAATGGAATGCAATGGCAGGTTATGTAATCAACCCGAGAGGTATGGAATGGAATGGAATGGAATGAAATGGAATGCAATGGAATCAAGTCGAATGGAATGGAATGGAATGAAATGGAATGGAATGGAATGGAATGGAATGAAATCAACACGAATGCAATGGAATGGAATGGAATGGAATGGAATGGAACGGAATGGAATGGAATGGAATGGAATCAACCCGAATGGATTGGAATGGAAAGGAATGGAATGGAATGGAATGGAATGGAATGGAATCAACTGGAATGTAATGTAATGGAATGGAATGGAATGGAATGGAACGGAATCAACCGGAATGGAATGGAATGGAATGGAATGGAATTCAATCTACAGGAATGGAATGGAATGGAATGGAATCAACACGAATGGAATGCAATGGAATGAAATGGAATGGAATGGAATCAACTGAAATAGAACGGAATGGAATCGAATGGACATGAATGGAATGGAATGGAATGCAATCAACCCGAAAGGAATGGAATGGAATGGAATGGAATGGAATGGAATGGAATCAACCCCAATGGAATGGAATGGAATGAAATGGAATGGAATGGAATGGAATGGAATGGAATGAAATGGAATGGAATGGAATCAACCCGAAAGGAATGGAATGGAATGAAGTGGAATGTAATGGAATGGAATGGAAAGGAATGGCAGGTTATGTAATCAACCCGAGTGGTATGGAATGGAATGGAATGGAATGGAATGCAATGGAAACAAGTCGAATGGAATGGAATGGAATGAAATGGAATGGAATGGAATGGAATGGAATGGAATGGAATGGAATGGAATCAACCCGAATGGAATGGAATGGAATGGAATGGAATGGAATGTAATCAACCGGAATGGAATGGAATGGAATGGAATGGAATGGAATGGAATGGAAAGCAATCAACCCGAATGGAATAGAATGGAATGGAATGGAATGGAATGGAATGAAATCAACCCGAAACGAATGGAATGGAATGAAATGGAATGGAATGGAATGCAATGGAATCAACTCGAATGGAATGGAATGGAATGAAATGGAATGGAATGGAGTGGAATGGAATGGAATGGAATCAACCCAAAAGGAAAAGATTGGAATGGAATGGAATGGAATGGAATGGAATCAACCCGAATGGAATGGAATGGAATGGAATGGAATCAACCGGAATGGAATGGAGTGGAATGGAATGGAATGGAATGCAATCAACGCGAATGGAATGGAATGGAATGGAATGGAATGGAATCAACTGGAATGTAATGGAATGGAATGGATTGGAATGGAATGGAATGGAATGGAATAGAATCAACCCGAATGGAATGGAAACGAATGGAATGGAATGGAATGGAATCACGGCGAATGCAATGGAATGGAATGGAATGGAATAGATTGGAATGGAATGGAATGGAAAGGAACGGAATGGAATCAACCCGAATGGAATGGAATGGAATGGAATGGAATGGAATGGAATGGAATCCACTGGAATGGAATGGAATGAAATGGAATTGATTGGAATGGAATGGAATGTAATGGAATCAACCGGAATGGAGTTAAATGGAATGGAATGCAATGGAATGGAATAGAATCAAACAGAAGAGAATGGAATGGAGTGGAATAGAATGGAATCAACCAGAATGCAATGGAATGTAATGGAATGGAATGGAACGGAATGGATTGGAATGGAATGGAATCAACCCGAATGGAATGGAATTGAATGGATTGGAATGGAATGGAATGGTATGGAATAGAATCAACCGGAATGGAATGGAATGGAATGGAACGGAATGGATTGGAATGGAACGGAATCAACCCGAATGGAATGGAATTGAATGGATTGGAATGGAATGGAATGGAATGGAATGGAATGGAATCAACCCGAATGCAATGGAATGGAATGGAATGGAATGGAATGCAACGCAATGGAATGGAATCAACCAGAATGTAATGGAATGGAATGGAATGGAATGGAATGGAATGGAATCAACTGGAATGTAATGTAATGGAATGGAATGGAATGGAATGGAATGCAATCAACACGAATGGAATGGAATGGAATGGAATCAAACCGAATGGAATGCAATGGAATGAAATGGAATGGAATCGAATCAACTGGAATGGAATGGAATGGAATCGAATGCATCGGAATGGAATGGAATGGAACGGAATGCAATCAACCCGAATGGAATGGAATGGAATGGAATGGAATGAAATCAACCCGAAAGGAAAGGAATGGAATGAAATGGAATGGAATGGAATGGAATGGAATGGAATGGCAGGTTATGGAATCAACCCGAGTGGTATGGAATGGAATGGAATGGAATGGAATGGAATGGAATGGAATGCAATCAACCCGAATGGAATGGAATGGAATGAAATCGAATGGAATGGAAAGGAATGGAATGGAATGGAATGGAAAGGAATCAACCCGAATGGAATGGAATGGAATGGAATGGAATGGAATGGAATGGAATGGAATGGCATAGAATGGAATCAACCCGAATGGTATGGAATGGAATGGAATGGAATGGAATGGAATCAATCGGAATGGAATGGAATGGAATGGAATGGAATGGAATCAACCCGAATGGAATGGAATGGAATGGAATCAACACGAATGGAATGGAATGGAATGGAATGGAATGGAATGGAATCAACACGAATGGAATGGAATGGAATGGAATGGAATGGAATGGAATAGAATGGAATGAAATGGAATAAACCCGAATGGAATGGAATGGAAAGGAATGGAAAGGAATGGCATGGAATGGAATGGAATGGAATGGAATGGAATCAACCTGAAAGAAAAAGAATGGAATGGAATGGAATGGAATGGAATGGAATGGAATCAAACCGAATGGAATGGAATGGAATGGAATGGAATGGAATCAACTGGAATGTAATGTAATGGAATGGAATGGAATGGAATTTAATGGAACAGAATCAACCCGAATGGAATGGAATGGAATGGAATGCAATGCAATCAACACGAATGGAATGGAATGGAATGGAATAAAACCGAATGGAATGCAATGGAATGAAATGGAATGGAATGGAATCAACTGGAATGGAATGGAATGGAATCGAATGGATTGGAATGGAATGGAATGGAATGGAATGCAATCAACCCGAATGGAATGGAATGGAATGGAATGCAATGGAATGGAATGAAATCAACACGAAAGGAATGGAATGGAATGGAATGGAATGGAATGGAATGGAATGGCAGGTTATGGAATCAACCCGAATGGTATGGAATGGAATGGAATGGAATGGAATGGAATGGAATGGAATGCAATGGAATCAACTCGAATGGAATGGAATGGAATGAAATGGAACGGAGTGGAATGGAATGGAATGGAATGGAATCAACCCAAAAGGAAAAGAATGGAATGGAATGGAATGGAATGGAATGGAATGGAATCAACCCGAATGGAATGGAATGGAATGGAATGGAATGGAATGGAATCAACCGGAATGGAATGGAGTGGAATGGAATGGAATGGAATGCAATCAACGCGAATGGAATGGAATGGAATGGAATGGAATGGAATGGAATGAAATCAACCCGTAAGGAATGGAATGGAATGAAGTGGAATGGAATGGAATGGAATGGAAAGGAATGGCAGGTTATGTAATCAACCCGAGTGGTATGGAATGGAATGGAATGGAATGGAATGGAATGCAATGGAATCAAGTCGAATGGAATGGAATGGAATAAAATGGAATGGAATGGAATGGAATGGAATGGAATGGAATGGAATGGAATCAACCCGAAAGGAAAAGAATGGAATGGAATGGAATGGAATGGAATGGAATGGAATGGAATCAACCCGAATGGAATGGAATGGAACGGAATGGAATGGAATGGAATCAACCGGAATGGAATGGAATGGAATGGAATGGAATGGAAAGCAATCAACCCGAATGGAATGGAATGGAATGGAATGCAATGGAATGGAATGAAATCAACCCGAAAGGAATGGAATGGAATGAAATGGAATGGAATGGAATGGAATGCAATGGCAGGTTATGTAATCAACCCGAGAGGTATGGAATGGAATGGAATGGAATGAAATGGAATGCAATGGAATCAAGTCGAATGGAATGGAATGGAATGAAATGGAATGGAATGGAATGCAATGGAATGAAATCAACACGAATGCAATGGAATGGAATGGAATGGAATGGAATGGAACGGAATGGAATGGAATGGAAAGGAATCAACCCGAATTGAATGGAATGGAATGGAATGGAATGGAATGGAATGGCATAGAATGGAATCAATTCGAATGGTATGGAATGGAAAGGAATGGAATGGAATGGAATGGAATCAATCAGAATGGAATGGAATGGAATGGAATGGAATCAACCCGAATGGAATGGAATGGAATGGAATAAACACGAATGGAATGGAATGGAATGGAATGGAATGGAATGGAATGGAATCAACCCAAATGGAATGGAATGGAATGGAAAGGAATGGAATGGAATGGAATGGAATGGAATGGAATGGAATGGAATGGAATGGAATAAACTCGAATGGAATGGAATGGAAAGGAATGGAAAGGAGTGGAATGGAATGGAATGGAATGGAATGGAATCAACCCGAATGTAATGGAATGGAATGGAATGGAATGGAATCAACTGGAATGTATTGTAATGGAATGGAATGGAATGGAATGGAACAGAATCAACCCGAATGGAATGGAATGGAATGGAATGCAATGCAATCAACACGAATGGAATGGAATGGAATGGAATAAAAACGAATGGAATGCAATGGAATGAAATGGAATGGAATGGAATCAACTGGAATGGAATGGAATGGAATCGAATGGATTGTAATGGAATGGAATGGAATGGAAAGCAATCAACCCGAATGGAATGGAATGGAATGGAATGCCATGGAATGGAATGAAATCAACACGAAAGGAATGGAATGGAATGAAATGGAATGCAATGGAATGGAATGGAATGGAATGGAATGGCAGGTTATGGAGTCAATCCGGGTGGTATGGAGTGGAATGGAATGGAATGGAATGCAATCAACCCGAATGGAATGGAATGGAATGGAATGGAATGGAATGGAATGAAATCAACCCGAAAGGAATGGAATGGAATGAAATGGAATGGAATGGAATGGTATGGAATGGAATGGAATGGAATGGCAGGTTATGTAATCAACCCCAGTGGTATGGAATGGAATGGAATGGAATGGAATGGAATGCAATGCAATGGAATCAAATCGAATGGAATGGAATGGAATGAAATGGAATGGAATGGAATGGAATGGAATGGAATCAACCCGAAAGGAAAAGAATGGAATGGAATGGAATGGAATGGAATGGAATGGAATGGAATGGAATGGAATCAACCCGAAAGGAAAAGAATGGAATGGAATGGAATGGAATGGAATCAAACAGAACAGAATGGAATGGAGTGGAATAGAATGGAATCAACCAGAATGCAATGGAATGTAATGGAATGGAATGGAACGGAATGGATACGAATGGAATGGAATCAACCCGAATGGCATGGAATTGAATGGATTGGAATGGAATGGAATGGTATGGAATAGAATCAACCCGAATGGAATGGAATGGAATGGAATGGAATGGAATGGAATGGAATCAACCCGAATGCAATGGAATGGAATGGAATGGAGTGGAATGCAACGCAATTGAATGGAATGGAATGGAATCAACCAGAATGTAATGTACTGGAATGGAATGGAATGGAAGGGAATCAACAGGAATGTAATGGAATGGAATGGAATGGAATGGAATGGAATGAAATCAACCCGAAAGGAAAGGAATGGAATGAAATGGAATGGAATGGAATGGAATGGAATGGAATGGCAGGAATCAACCCGAATGGAATGGAATTGAATGGAATGGAATGCAATCAACACGAATGGAATGGAATGGAATGGAATCAAACCGAATGGAATGCAATGGAATGAAATTGAATGGAAACAAATCAACTGGAATGGAATGGAATGGAATCGAATGCATCGGAATGGAATGGAATGGAACGGAATGCAATCAACCCGAATGGAATGGAATGGAATGGAATGGAATGAAATCAACCCGAAAGGAAAGGAATGGAATGAAATGGAATGGATTGTAATGGAATGGAATGGAATGGAATGGAATGGAATGGAATGGCAGGTTACGGAATCAAACCGAGTGGTATGGAATGGAATGGTATGGAATGGAAAGGAATGCAATCAACCCGAATGGAATGGAATGGAATGAAATGGAATGGAATGGAATAAACCCGAATGGAATGGAATGGAAAGGAATGGAATGGAAAGGAATGCAATGGAATCAACTCGAATGGAATGGAATGGAATGGAATGGAAAGGAATCAACCCGAATGGAATGGAATGGAATGGAATGGAATGGAATGGAATGGCATAGAATGGAATCAACCCGAATGGTATGGAATGGAATGAAATGGAAAGGAATGGAATGGAATGGAATCAATCGGAATGGAATGGAATGGAATGGAATGGAATGGAATCAACCCGAATGGAATGGAATGGAATGGAATGGAATGGAATCTACCCAAATGGAATGGAATGGAATGGAATGGAATGGAATGGAATGGAATGGAATGGAATGGAATAAACCCGAATGGAATGGAATGGAAAGGAATGGAATGGAAAGGAATGCAATGGAATCAACTCGAATGGAATGGAATGGAATGAAATGGAATGGAATGGAATGGAATGGAATGGAATGGAATCAACCCGAAAGGAAAAGAATGGAATGGAATGGAATGGAATGGAATGGAATGGAATGGAATGGAATCAACTCGAATGGAATGGAATGGAATGGAATAGAATGGAATGGAATCAACCGGAATGGAATGGAGTGGAATGGAATGGAATGGAATGCAATGAACCCGAATGGAATGGAATGGAATGGAATGGAATGGAATGAAATCAACCCGAAAGGAATGGAATGGAATGAAGTGGAATGGAATGGAATGGAATGGAATGGAATGGCAGGTTATGTAATCAACCCGAGTGGTATGGAATGGAATGGAATGGAATGGAATGGAATGCAATGGAATCAAGTCGAATGGAATGGAATGGAATGAAATGGAATGGAATGGAATGGAATGGAATGGAATGGAATGGAATGGAATGGAATGGAATAAACCCGAAAGGAAAAGAATGGAATGGAATGGAATGGAATGGAATCAACCCGAATGGAATGGAATGGAATGGAATGGAATGGAATGGAATGGAATCAACCGGAATGGAATGGAATGGAATGGAATGGAATGGAAAGCAATCAACGCGAATGGAATGGAATGGAATTTAATGGAATGGAATGGAATGAAATCAACCCGAAAGGAATGGAATGGAATGAAATGGAATGGAATGGAATGGAATGGAATGACAGGTTATGTAATCAACCCGAGTGGTATGGAATGGAATGGAATGGAATGGAATGGAATGCAATGGAATCAAGTCGAATGGAATGGAATGGAATGAAATGGAATGGAATGGAATGGAACGGAATGAAATCAACACGAATGCAATGGAATGGAATGGAATGGAACGGAAAGGAATGGAATGGAATGGAATCAACCCGAATGGAATGGAATGGAATGGAATGGAATGGAATGGAATGGAATGGAATCAACTGGAATGTAATGTAATGGAATGGAATGGAATGGAATGGAACGGAATCAACCGGAATGGAATGGAATGGAATGGAATGGAATGGAATTCAATCAACAAGAATGGAATGGAATGGAATGGAATCAACACGAATAGAATGCAATGGAATGAAATGGAATGGAATGGAATCAACTGAAATGGAATGGAATGGAATCGAATGGACTTGAATGGAATGGAATGGAATGCAATCCACCCGAATGGAATGGAATGGAATGGAATGGAATGGAATCAATAGGAATGGAATGGAATGGAATGGAATGGAATCAACCCGAATGAAATGGAATGGAATGGATTGGAATGGAATGGAATGGAATCAACACGGATGGAATGGAATGGAATGGAATGGAATGGATTGGAATGGAATGGCATCAAGGCGAATGCAATGGAATGGAATGGAATGGAATGGATTGGAATTGAATGGAATGGAAAGGAATGGAATGGAATCAACCCGAGTGGAATGGAATGGAATGGAATGGAATGGAATGGAATGGAATGGAATCAACCCGAATGGAATGGAATGGAATGGAATGGAATGGAATGGAATCCAATGGAATGGAATGGAATGAAATGAAATGGAATTGATTGGAATGCAATGGAATGTAATGTAATCAACTGGAAAGGAAAGGAATTGAATGGAATGGAATGGAATCAACTGGAATGGAATGAAATGGAACGGAATGGAATCAACCGGAATGGAGTTAAATGAAATGGAATGCAATGGAATGGAATAGAATCAAACAGAACAGAATGGAATGGAGTGGAATAGAATGGAATCAACCAGAATGCAATGGAATGTAATGGAATGGAATGGAACGGAATGGATTGGAAAGGAACGGAATCAACCGGAATGTAGTGGAATTGAATGGATTGGAATGGAATGGAATGGTATGGAATAGAATCAACCCGAATGCAATGGAATGGAATGGAATGGAATGGAATGGAATGGAATGGAATGGAATAAACCCGAATGGAATGGAATGGAATGGAAAGGAATGAAATCAACCCGAAAGGAAAGGAATGGAATGAAATGGAATGGAATGGAATGGAATGGAATGGAATGGAATGGCAGGTTATGGAATCAACCCGAGTGGTATGGAATGGAATGGAATGTAATGGAATGGAATGCAATCAACCCGAATGGAATGGAATGGAATGAAATCGAATGGAATGGAATGGAATGGAATGGAATGGAATGGCATAGAATGGAATCAACCCGAATGGTATGGAATGGAATGGAATGGAATGGAATGGAATCAATCGGAATGGAATGGAATGGAATGGAATGGAATGGAATCAACCCGAATGGAATGGAATGGAATGGAATCAACACGAATGGAATGGAATGGAATGCAATGGAATGGAATGGAATCAACCCAAATGGAATGGAATGGAATGGAATGGAATAGAATGGAATAGAATGGAATGGAATGGAATAAACCCGAATGGAATGGAATGGAAAGAAATGGAAAGGAATGGCATGGAATGGAATGGAATGGAATGGAATGGAATCAACCTGATAGAAAAAGAATGGAATGGAATGGAATGGAATGGAATGGAATGGAATCAAACCGAATGTAATGGAATGGAATGGAATGGAATGGAATCAACTGGAATGTAATGTAATGGAATGGAATGGAATGGAATTTAATGGAACAGAATCAACCCGAATGGAATGGAATGGAATGGAATGCAATGCAATCAACACGAATGGAATGGAATGGAATGGAATAAAACCGAATGGAATGCAATGGAATGAAATGGAATGGAATGGAATCAACTGGAATGGAATGGAATGGAATCGAATGGATTGGAATGGAATGGAATGGAATGGAATGCAATCAACCCGAATGGAATGGAATGGAATGGAATGCAATGGAATGGAATGAAATCAACACGAAAGGAATGGAATGGAATGGAATGGAATGGAATGGAATGGAATGGCAGGTTATGGAATCAACCCGAGTGGTATGGAATGGAATGGAATGGAATGGAATGGAATGGAATGGAATGCAATGGAATCAACTCGAATGGAATGGAATGGAATGAAATGGAATGGAATGGAATGGAATGGAATGGAATGGAATGGAATGGAATGGAATGGAATGGAATGGAATCAACCCAAAAGGAAAAGAATGGAATGGAATGGAATCGAATGGAATGGAATCAACCCGAATGGAATGGAATGGAATGGAGTGGAATGGAATGGAATGGAATCAACCGGAATGGAATGGAGTGGAATGGAATGGAATGTAATGCAATCAACCCGAATGGAATAGAATGGAATGGAATGGAATGGAATGGAATGAAATCAACCCGAAAGGAATGGAATGGAATGAAATGGAATGGAATGGAATGGAATGCAATGGAATCAACTCGAATGGAATGGAATGGAATGAAATGGAATGGAATGGAGTGGAATGGAATGGAATGGAATCAACCCAAAAGGAAAAGATTGGAATGGAATGGAATGGAATGGAATGGAATCAACCCGAATGGAATGGAATGGAATGGAATGGAATCAACCGGAATGGAATGGAGTGGAATGGAATGGAATGGAATGCAATCAACGCGAATGGAATGGAATGGAATGGAATGGAATGGAATCAACTGGAATGTAATGGAATGGAATGGATTGGAATGGAATGGAATGGAATGGAATAGAATCAACCCGAATGGAATGGAAACGAATGGAATGGAATGGAATGGAATCACGGCGAATGCAATGGAATGGAATGGAATGGAATAGATTGGAATGGAATGGAATGGAAAGGAACGGAATGGAATCAACCCGAATGGAATGGAATGGAATGGAATGGAATGGAATGGAATGGAATCCACTGGAATGGAATGGAATGAAATGGAATTGATTGGAATGGAATGGAATGTAATGGAATCAACCGGAATGGAGTTAAATGGAATGGAATGCAATGGAATGGAATAGAATCAAACAGAAGAGAATGGAATGGAGTGGAATAGAATGGAATCAACCAGAATGCAATGGAATGTAATGGAATGGAATGGAACGGAATGGATTGGAATGGAATGGAATCAACCCGAATGGAATGGAATTGAATGGATTGGAATGGAATGGAATGGTATGGAATAGAATCAACCGGAATGGAATGGAATGGAATGGAACGGAATGGATTGGAATGGAACGGAATCAACCCGAATGGAATGGAATTGAATGGATTGGAATGGAATGGAATGGAATGGAATGGAATGGAATCAACCCGAATGCAATGGAATGGAATGGAATGGAATGGAATGCAACGCAATGGAATGGAATCAACCAGAATGTAATGGAATGGAATGGAATGGAATGGAATGGAATGGAATCAACTGGAATGTAATGTAATGTAATGGAATGGAATGGAATGGAATGCAATCAACACGAATGGAATGGAATGGAATGGAATCAAACCGAATGGAATGCAATGGAATGAAATGGAATGGAATCGAATCAACTGGAATGGAATGGAATGGAATCGAATGCATCGGAATGGAATGGAATGGAACGGAATGCAATCAACCCGAATGGAATGGAATGGAATGGAATGGAATGAAATCAACCCGAAAGGAAAGGAATGGAATGAAATGGAATGGAATGGAATGGAATGGAATGGAATGGCAGGTTATGGAATCAACCCGAGTGGTATGGAATGGAATGGAATGGAATGGAATGGAATGGAATGGAATGCAATCAACCCGAATGGAATGGAATGGAATGAAATCGAATGGAATGGAAAGGAATGGAATGGAATGGAATGGAAAGGAATCAACCCGAATGGAATGGAATGGAATGGAATGGAATGGAATGGAATGGAATGGAATGGCATAGAATGGAATCAACCCGAATGGTATGGAATGGAATGGAATGGAATGGAATGGAATCAATCGGAATGGAATGGAATGGAATGGAATGGAATGGAATCAACCCGAATGGAATGGAATGGAATGGAATCAACACGAATGGAATGGAATGGAATGGAATGGAATGGAATGGAATCAACCCAAATGGAATGGAATGGAATGGAATGGAATGGAATGGAATAGAATGGAATGAAATGGAATAAACCCGAATGGAATGGAATGGAAAGGAATGGAAAGGAATGGCATGGAATGGAATGGAATGGAATGGAATGGAATCAACCTGAAAGAAAAAGAATGGAATGGAATGGAATGGAATGGAATGGAATGGAATCAAACCGAATGGAATGGAATGGAATGGAATGGAATGGAATCAACTGGAATGTAATGTAATGGAATGGAATGGAATGGAATTTAATGGAACAGAATCAACCCGAATGGAATGGAATGGAATGGAATGCAATGCAATCAACACGAATGGAATGGAATGGAATGGAATAAAACCGAATGGAATGCAATGGAATGAAATGGAATGGAATGGAATCAACTGGAATGGAATGGAATGGAATCGAATGGATTGGAATGGAATGGAATGGAATGGAATGCAATCAACCCGAATGGAATGGAATGGAATGGAATGCAATGGAATGGAATGAAATCAACACGAAAGGAATGGAATGGAATGGAATGGAATGGAATGGAATGGAATGGCAGGTTATGGAATCAACCCGAATGGTATGGAATGGAATGGAATGGAATGGAATGGAATGGAATGGAATGCAATGGAATCAACTCGAATGGAATGGAATGGAATGAAATGGAACGGAGTGGAATGGAATGGAATGGAATGGAATCAACCCAAAAGGAAAAGAATGGAATGGAATGGAATCGAATGGAATGGAATGGAATGGAATGGAATGGAATGGAATCAACCGGAATGGAATGGAGTGGAATGGAATGGAATGGAATGCAATCAACGCGAATGGAATGGAATGGAATGGAATGGAATGGAATGGAATGAAATCAACCCGTAAGGAATGGAATGGAATGAAGTGGAATGGAATGGAATGGAATGGAAAGGAATGGCAGGTTATGTAATCAACCCGAGTGGTATGGAATGGAATGGAATGGAATGGAATGGAATGCAATGGAATCAAGTCGAATGGAATGGAATGGAATAAAATGGAATGGAATGGAATGGAATGGAATGGAATGGAATGGAATGGAATCAACCCGAAAGGAAAAGAATGGAATGGAATGGAATGGAATGGAATGGAATGGAATGGAATGGAATCAACCCGAATGGAATGGAATGGAACGGAATGGAATGGAATGGAATCAACCGGAATGGAATGGAATGGAATGGAATGGAATGGAAAGCAATCAACCCGAATGGAATGGAATGGAATGGAATGCAATGGAATGGAATGAAATCAACCCGAAAGGAATGGAATGGAATGAAATGGAATGGAATGGAATGGAATGCAATGGCAGGTTATGTAATCAACCCGAGAGGTATGGAATGGAATGGAATGGAATGAAATGGAATGCAATGGAATCAAGTCGAATGGAATGGAATGGAATGAAATGGAATGGAATGGAATGCAATGGAATGAAATCAACACGAATGCAATGGAATGGAATGGAATGGAATGGAATGGAACGGAATGGAATGGAATGGAAAGGAATCAACCCGAATTGAATGGAATGGAATGGAATGGAATGGAATGGAATGGCATAGAATGGAATCAATTCGAATGGTATGGAATGGAAAGGAATGGAATGGAATGGAATGGAATCAATCAGAATGGAATGGAATGGAATGGAATGGAATCAACCCGAATGGAATGGAATGGAATGGAATAAACACGAATGGAATGGAATGGAATGGAATGGAATGGAATGGAATGGAATCAACCCAAATGGAATGGAATGGAATGGAAAGGAATGGAATGGAATGGAATGGAATGGAATGGAATGGAATGGAATGGAATGGAATAAACTCGAATGGAATGGAATGGAAAGGAATGGAAAGGAGTGGAATGGAATGGAATGGAATGGAATGGAATCAACCCGAATGTAATGGAATGGAATGGAATGGAATGGAATCAACTGGAATGTATTGTAATGGAATGGAATGGAATGGAATGGAACAGAATCAACCCGAATGGAATGGAATGGAATGGAATGCAATGCAATCAACACGAATGGAATGGAATGGAATGGAATAAAAACGAATGGAATGCAATGGAATGAAATGGAATGGAATGGAATCAACTGGAATGGAATGGAATGGAATCGAATGGATTGTAATGGAATGGAATGGAATGGAAAGCAATCAACCCGAATGGAATGGAATGGAATGGAATGCCATGGAATGGAATGAAATCAACACGAAAGGAATGGAATGGAATGAAATGGAATGGAATGGAATGGAATGGAATGGAATGTAATGGCAGGTTATGGAGTCAATCCGGGTGGTATGGAATGGAATGGAATGGAATGGAATGGAATGCAATGGAAACAACTCGAATGGAATGGAATGGAATGAAATGGAATGGAATGGAATGGAATGGAATGGAATGGAATCAACCCGAAAGGAAAAGAATGGAATGGAATGGAATGGAATGGAATGGAATGGAATCAACCCGAATGGAATGGAATGGAATGGAATGGAATGGAATGGAATGGAATCAACCGGAATGGAATGGAGTGGAATGGAATGGAATGGAATGCAATCAACCCGAATGGAATGGAATGGAATGGAATGGAATGGAATGGAATGAAATCAACCCGAAAGGAATGGAATGGAATGAAATGGAATGGAATGGAATGGTATGGAATGGAATGGAATGGAATGGCAGGTTATGTAATCAACCCCAGTGGTATGGAATGGAATGGAATGGAATGGAATGGAATGCAATGCAATGGAATCAAATCGAATGGAATGGAATGGAATGAAATGGAATGGAATGGAATGGAATGGAATGGAATCAACCCGAAAGGAAAAGAATGGAATGGAATGGAATGGAATGGAATGGAATGGAATGGAATGGAATGGAATGGAATCAACCCGAAAGGAAAAGAATGGAATGGAATGGAATGGAATGGAATCAAACAGAACAGAATGGAATGGAGTGGAATAGAATGGAATCAACCAGAATGCAATGGAATGTAATGGAATGGAATGGAACGGAATGGATACGAATGGAATGGAATCAACCCGAATGGCATGGAATTGAATGGATTGGAATGGAATGGAATGGTATGGAATAGAATCAACCCGAATGGAATGGAATGGAATGGAATGGAATGGAATGGAATGGAATGGAATCAACCCGAATGCAATGGAATGGAATGGAATGGAGTGGAATGCAACGCAATTGAATGGAATGGAATGGAATCAACCAGAATGTAATGTACTGGAATGGAATGGAATGGAAGGGAATCAACAGGAATGTAATGGAATGGAATGGAATGGAATGGAATGGAATGAAATCAACCCGAAAGGAAAGGAATGGAATGAAATGGAATGGAATGGAATGGAATGGAATGGAATGGAATGGAATGGCAGGAATCAACCCGAATGGAATGGAATTGAATGGAATGGAATGCAATCAACACGAATGGAATGGAATGGAATGGAATCAAACCGAATGGAATGCAATGGAATGAAATTGAATGGAAACAAATCAACTGGAATGGAATGGAATGGAATCGAATGCATCGGAATGGAATGGAATGGAACGGAATGCAATCAACCCGAATGGAATGGAATGGAATGGAATGGAATGAAATCAACCCGAAAGGAAAGGAATGGAATGAAATGGAATGGATTGGAATGGAATGGAATGGAATGGAATGGAATGGAATGGCAGGTTACGGAATCAAACCGAGTGGTATGGAATGGAATGGTATGGAATGGAAAGGAATGCAATCAACCCGAATGGAATGGAATGGAATGAAATGGAATGGAATGGAATAAACCCGAATGGAATGGAATGGAAAGGAATGGAATGGAAAGGAATGCAATGGAATCAACTCGAATGGAATGGAATGGAATGGAATGGAAAGGAATCAACCCGAATGGAATGGAATGGAATGGAATGGAATGGAATGGCATAGAATGGAATCAACCCGAATGGTATGGAATGGAATGAAATGGAAAGGAATGGAATGGAATGGAATCAATCGGAATGGAATGGAATGGAATGGAATGGAATGGAATCAACCCGAATGGAATGGAATGGAATGGAATGGAATGGAATCTACCCAAATGGAATGGAATGGAATGGAATGGAATGGAATGGAATGGAATGGAATGGAATAAACCCGAATGGAATGGAATGGAAAGGAATGGAATGGAAAGGAATGCAATGGAATCAACTCGAATGGAATGGAATGGAATGAAATGGAATGGAATGGAATGGAATGGAATGGAATGGAATCAACCCGAAAGGAAAAGAATGGAATGGAATGGAATGGAATGGAATGGAATGGAATGGAATGGAATGGAATGGAATGGAATCAACTCGAATGGAATGGAATGGAATGGAATAGAATGGAATGGAATCAACCGGAATGGAATGGAGTGGAATGGAATGGAATGGAATGCAATGAACCCGAATGGAATGGAATGGAATGGAATGGAATGGAATGAAATCAACCCGAAAGGAATGGAATGGAATGAAGTGGAATGGAATGGAATGGAATGGAATGGAATGGCAGGTTATGTAATCAACCCGAGTGGTATGGAATGGAATGGAATGGAATGGAATGGAATGCAATGGAATCAAGTCGAATGGAATGGAATGGAATGAAATGGAATGGAATGGAATGGAATGGAATGGAATGGAATGGAATGGAATGGAATGGAATGGAATGGAATAAACCCGAAAGGAAAAGAATGGAATGGAATGGAATGGAATGGAATCAACCCGAATGGAATGGAATGGAATGGAATGGAATGGAATGGAATGGAATCAACCGGAATGGAATGGAATGGAATGGAATGGAATGGAAAGCAATCAACCCGAATGGAATGGAATGGAATTTAATGGAATGGAATGGAATGAAATCAACCCGAAAGGAATGGAATGGAATGAAATGGAATGGAATGGAATGGAATGGAATGACAGGTTATGTAATCAACCCGAGTGGTATGGAATGGAATGGAATGGAATGGAATGGAATGCAATGGAATCAAGTCGAATGGAATGGAATGGAATGAAATGGAATGGAATGGAATGGAACGGAATGAAATCAACACGAATGCAATGGAATGGAATGGAATGGAACGGAAAGGAATGGAATGGAATGGAATCAACCCGAATGGAATGGAATGGAATGGAATGGAATGGAATGGAATGGAATGGAATCAACTGGAATGTAATGTAATGGAATGGAATGGAATGGAATGGAACGGAATCAACCGGAATGGAATGGAATGGAATGGAATGGAATGGAATTCAATCAACAAGAATGGAATGGAATGGAATGGAATCAACACGAATAGAATGCAATGGAATGAAATGGAATGGAATGGAATCAACTGAAATGGAATGGAATGGAATCGAATGGACTTGAATGGAATGGAATGGAATGCAATCCACCCGAATGGAATGGAATGGAATGGAATGGAATGGAATCAATAGGAATGGAATGGAATGGAATGGAATGGAATCAACCCGAATGAAATGGAATGGAATGGATTGGAATGGAATGGAATGGAATCAACACGGATGGAATGGAATGGAATGGAATGGAATGGATTGGAATGGAATGGCATCAAGGCGAATGCAATGGAATGGAATGGAATGGAATGGATTGGAATTGAATGGAATGGAAAGGAATGGAATGGAATCAACCCGAGTGGAATGGAATGGAATGGAATGGAATGGAATGGAATGGAATGGAATCAACCCGAATGGAATGGAATGGAATGGAATGGAATGGAATGGAATCCAATGGAATGGAATGGAATGAAATGAAATGGAATTGATTGGAATGCAATGGAATGTAATGTAATCAACTGGAAAGGAAAGGAATTGAATGGAATGGAATGGAATCAACTGGAATGGAATGAAATGGAACGGAATGGAATCAACCGGAATGGAGTTAAATGAAATGGAATGCAATGGAATGGAATAGAATCAAACAGAACAGAATGGAATGGAGTGGAATAGAATGGAATCAACCAGAATGCAATGGAATGTAATGGAATGGAATGGAACGGAATGGATTGGAAAGGAACGGAATCAACCGGAATGTAGTGGAATTGAATGGATTGGAATGGAATGGAATGGTATGGAATAGAATCAACCCGAATGCAATGGAATGGAATGGAATGGAATGGAATGGAATGGAATGGAATGGAATAAACCCGAATGGAATGGAATGGAATGGAAAGGAATGAAATCAACCCGAAAGGAAAGGAATGGAATGAAATGGAATGGAATGGAATGGAATGGAATGGAATGGAATGGCAGGTTATGGAATCAACCCGAGTGGTATGGAATGGAATGGAATGTAATGGAATGGAATGCAATCAACCCGAATGGAATGGAATGGAATGAAATCGAATGGAATGGAATGGAATGGAATGGAATGGAATGGCATAGAATGGAATCAACCCGAATGGTATGGAATGGAATGGAATGGAATGGAATGGAATCAATCGGAATGGAATGGAATGGAATGGAATGGAATGGAATCAACCCGAATGGAATGGAATGGAATGGAATCAACACGAATGGAATGGAATGGAATGCAATGGAATGGAATGGAATCAACCCAAATGGAATGGAATGGAATGGAATGGAATAGAATGGAATAGAATGGAATGGAATGGAATAAACCCGAATGGAATGGAATGGAAAGAAATGGAAAGGAATGGCATGGAATGGAATGGAATGGAATGGAATGGAATCAACCTGAAAGAAAAAGAATGGAATGGAATGGAATGGAATGGAATGGAATGGAATCAAACCGAATGTAATGGAATGGAATGGAATGGAATGGAATCAACTGGAATGTAATGTAATGGAATGGAATGGAATGGAATTCAATGGAACAGAATCAACCCGAATGGAATGGAATGGAATGGAATGCAATGCAATCAACACGAATGGAATGGAATGGAATGGAATAAAACCGAATGGAATGCAATGGAATGAAATGGAATGGAATGGAATCAACTGGAATGGAATGGAATGGAATCGAATGGATTGGAATGGAATGGAATGGAATGGAATGCAATCAACCCGAATGGAATGGAATGGAATGGAATGCAATGGAATGGAATGAAATCAACACGAAAGGAATGGAATGGAATGGAATGGAATGGAATGGAATGGAATGGCAGGTTATGGAATCAACCCGAGTGGTATGGAATGGAATGGAATGGAATGGAATGGAATGGAATGGAATGCAATGGAATCAACTCGAATGGAATGGAATGGAATGAAATGGAATGGAATGGAATGGAATGGAATGGAATGGAATGGAATGGAATGGAATGGAATGGAATCAACCCAAAAGGAAAAGAATGGAATGGAATGGAATCGAATGGAATGGAATCAACCCGAATGGAATGGAATGGAATGGAGTGGAATGGAATGGAATGGAATCAACCGGAATGGAATGGAGTGGAATGGAATGGAATGTAATGCAATCAACCCGAATGGAATAGAATGGAATGGAATGGAATGGAATGGAATGAAATCAACCCGAAAGGAATGGAATGGAATGAAATGGAATGGAATGGAATGGAATGCAATGGAATCAACTCGAATGGAATGGAATGGAATGAAATGGAATGGAATGGAGTGGAATGGAATGGAATGGAATCAACCCAAAAGGAAAAGATTGGAATGGAATGGAATGGAATGGAATGGAATCAACCCGAATGGAATGGAATGGAATGGAATGGAATGGAATGGAATGGAATCAACCGGAATGGAATGGAGTGGAATGGAATGGAATGGAATGCAATCAACGCGAATGGAATGGAATGGAATGGAATCAACTGGAATGTAATGGAATGGAATGGATTGGAATGGAATGGAATGGAATGGAATGGAATGGAATAGAATCAACCCGAATGGAATGGAAACGAATGGAATGGAATGGAATGGAATCACGGCGAATGCAATGGAATGGAATGGAATGGAATAGATTGGAATGGAATGGAATGGAAAGGAACGGAATGGAATCAACCCGAATGGAATGGAATGGAATGGAATGGAATGGAATGGAATGGAATCAACCGGAATGGAATGGAATGGAATGGAATGGAATGGAATGGAATGGAAAGCAATCAACCCGAATGGAATAGAATGGAATGGAATGGAATGGAATGGAATGAAATCAACCCGAAAGGAATGGAATGGAATGAAATGGAATGGAATGGAATGGAATGCAATGGAATCAACTCGAATGGAATGGAATGGAATGAAATGGAATGGAATGGAGTGGAATGGAATGGAATGGAATCAACCCAAAAGGAAAAGATTGGAATGGAATGGAATGGAATGGAATGGAATGGAATCAACCCGAATGGAATGGAATGGAATGGAATGGAATGGAATCAACCGGAATGGAATGGAATGGAATGGAATGGAATGGAATGGAAAGCAATCAACCCGAATGGAATAGAATGGAATGGAATGGAATGGAATGGAATGAAATCAACCCGAAAGGAATGGAATGGAATGAAATGGAATGGAATGGAATGGAATGCAATGGAATCAACTCGAATGGAATGGAATGGATTGAAATGGAATGGAATGGAGTGGAATGGAATGGAATGGAATCAACCCAAAAGGAAAAGATTGGAATGGAATGGAATGGAATGGAATGGAATCAACCCGAATGGAATGGAATGGAATGGAATGGAATGGAATGGAATGGAATCAACCGGAATGGAATGGAGTGGAATGGAATGGAATGGAATGCAATCAACGCGAATGGAATGGAATGGAATGGAATGGAATGGAATGGAATGGAATCAACTGGAATGTAATGGAATGGAATGGATTGGAATGGAATGGAATGGAATGGAATGGAATGGAATAGAATCAACCCGAATGGAATGGAAACGAATGGAACGGAATGGAATGGAATCACGGCGAATGCAATGGAATGGAATGGAATGGAATAGATTGGAATGGAATGGAATGGAAAGGAACGGAATGGAATCAACCCGAATGGAATGGAATGGAATGGAATGGAATGGAATGGAATCCACTGGAATGGAATGGAATGAAATGGAATTGACTGGAATGGAATGGAATGTAATGGAATCAACCGGAATGGAGTTAAATGGAATGGAATGCAATGGAATGGAATAGAATCAAACAGAAGAGAATGGAATGGAGTGGAATAGAATGGAATCAACCAGAATGCAATGGAATGTAATGGAATGGAATGGAACGGAATGGATTGGAATGGAATGGAATCAACCCGAATGGAATGGAATTGAATGGATTGGAATGGAATGGAATGGTATGGAATAGAATCAACCGGAATGGAATGGAATGGAATGGAACGGAATGGATTGGAATGGAACGGAATCAACCCGAATGGAATGGAATTCAATGGATTGGAATGGAATGGAATGGAATGGAATGGAATCAACTGGAATGTAATGTAATGGAATGGAATGGAATGGAATTTAATGGAACAGAATCAACCCGAATGGAATGGAATGGAATGGAATGCAATGCAATCAACACGAATGGAATGGAATGGAATGGAATAAAACCGAATGGAATGCAATGGAATGAAATGGAATGGAATGGAATCAACTGGAATGGAATGGAATGGAATCGAATGGATTGGAATGGAATGGAATGGAATGGAATGCAATCAACCCGAATGGAATGGAATGGAATGGAATGCAATGGAATGGAATGAAATCAACACGAAAGGAATGGAATGGAATGGAATGGAATGGAATGGAATGGAATGGCAGGTTATGGAATCAACCCGAGTGGTATGGAATGGAATGGAATGGAATGGAATGGAATGGAATGGAATGCAATGGAATCAACTCGAATGGAATGGAATGGAATGAAATGGAATGGAATGGAATGGAATGGAATGGAATGGAATGGAATGGAATGGAATCAACCCAAAAGGAAAAGAATGGAATGGAATGGAATCGAATGGAATGGAATCAACCCGAATGGAATGGAATGGAATGGAGTGGAATGGAATGGAATGGAATCAACCGGAATGGAATGGAGTGGAATGGAATGGAATGTAATGCAATCAACCCGAATGGAATAGAATGGAATGGAATGGAATGGAATGGAATGAAATCAACCCGAAAGGAATGGAATGGAATGAAATGGAATGGAATGGAATGGAATGCAATGGAATCAACTCGAATGGAATGGAATGGAATGAAATGGAATGGAATGGAGTGGAATGGAATGGAATGGAATCAACCCAAAAGGAAAAGATTGGAATGGAATGGAATGGAATGGAATGGAATCAAACCGAATGGAATGGAATGGAATGGAATGGAATGGAATGGAATCAACCGGAATGGAATGGAGTGGAATGGAATGGAATGGAATGCAATCAAGGCGAATGGAATGGAATGGAATGGAATCAACTGGAATGTAATGGAATGGAATGGATTGGAATGGAATGGAATGGAATGGAATGGAATGGAATAGAATCAACCCGAATGGAATGGAAACGAATGGAATGGAATGGAATGGAATCACGGCGAATGCAATGGAATGGAATGGAATGGAATAGATTGGAATGGAATGGAATGGAAAGGAACGGAATGGAATCAACCCGAATGGAATGGAATGGAATGGAATGGAATGGAATGGAATGGAATCAACCGGAATGGAATGGAATGGAATGGAATGGAATGGAAAGCAATCAACCCGAATGGAATAGAATGGAATGGAATGGAATGGAATGGTATGAAATCAACCCGAAAGGAATGGAATGGAATGAAATGGAATGGAATGGAATGGAATGCAATGGAATCAACTCGAATGGAATGGAATGGAATGAAATGGAATGGAATGGAGTGGAATGGAATGGAATGGAATCAACCCAAAAGGAAAAGATTGGAATGGAATGGAATGGAATGGAATGGAATGGAATCAACCCGAATGGAATGGAATGGAATGGAATGGAATGGAATCAACCGGAATGGAATGGAATGGAATGGAATGGAATGGAATGGAATGGAAAGCAATCAACCCGAATGGAATAGAATGGAATGGAATGGAATGGAATGGAATGAAATCAACCCGAAAGGAATGGAATGGAATGAAATGGAATGGAATGGAATGGAATGCAATGGAATCAACTCGAATGGAATGGAATGGAATGAAATGGAATGGAATGGAGTGGAATGGAATGGAATGGAATCAACCCAAAAGGAAAAGATTGGAATGGAATGGAATGGAATGGAATGGAATCAACCCGAATGGAATGGAATGGAATGGAATGGAATGGAATGGAATGGAATCAACCGGAATGGAATGGAGTGGAATGGAATGGAATGGAATGCAATCAACGCGAATGGAATGGAATGGAATGGAATGGAATGGAATGGAATGGAATCAACTGGAATGTAATGGAATGGAATGGATTGGAATGGAATGGAATGGAATGGAATGGAATGGAATAGAATCAACCCGAATGGAATGGAAACGAATGGAATGGAATGGAATGGAATCACGGCGAATGCAATGGAATGGAATGGAATGGAATAGATTGGAATGGAATGGAATGGAAAGGAACGGAATGGAATCAACCCGAATGGAATGGAATGGAATGGAATGGAATGGAATGGAATCCACTGGAATGGAATGGAATGAAATGGAATTGACTGGAATGGAATGGAATGTAATGGAATCAACCGGAATGGAGTTAAATGGAATGGAATGCAATGGAATGGAATAGAATCAAACAGAAGAGAATGGAATGGAGTGGAATAGAATGGAATCAACCAGAATGCAATGGAATGTAATGGAATGGAATGGAACGGAATGGATTGGAATGGAATGGAATCAACCCGAATGGAATGGAATTGAATGGATTGGAATGGAATGGAATGGTATGGAATAGAATCAACCGGAATGGAATGGAATGGAATGGAACGGAATGGATTGGAATGGAACGGAATCAACCCGAATGGAATGGAATTGAATGGATTGGAATGGAATGGAATGGAATGGAATGGAATGGAATCAACCCGAATGCAATGGAATGGAATGGAATGGCATGGAATGCAACGCAATGGAATGGAATCAACCAGAATGTAATGGAATGGAATGGAATGGAATAGAATGGAATGGAATCAACTGGAATGTAATGTAATGTAATGGAATGGAATGGAATGGAATGCAATCAACACGAATGGAATGGAATGGAATGGAATCAAACCGAATGGAATGCAATGGAATGAAATGGAATGGAATCGAATCAACTGGAATGGAATGGAATGGAATCGAATGCATCGGAATGGAATGGAATGGAACGGAAGGCAATCAACCCGAATGGAATGGAATGGAATGGAATGGAATGGAATGGAATGAAATCAACCCGAAAGGAAAGGAATGGAATGAAATGGAATGGAATGGAATGGAATGGAATGGAATGGCAGGTTATGGAATCAACCCGAGTGGTATGGAATGGAATGGAATGGAATGGAATGGAATGGAATGCAATCAACCCGAATGGAATGGAATGGAATGAAATCGAATGGAATGGAAAGGAATGGAATGGAATGGAATGGAAAGGAATCAACCCGAATGGAATGGAATGGAATGGAATGGAATGGAATGGAATGGAATGGAATGGAATGGCATAGAATGGAATCAACCCGAATGGTATGGAATGGAATGGAATGGAATGGAATGGAATCAATCGGAATGGAATGGAATGGAATGGAATGGAATGGAATCAACCCGAATGGAATGGAATGGAATGGAATCAACACGAATGGAATGGAATGGAATGGAATGGAATGGAATGGAATCAACCCAAATGGAATGGAATGGAATGGAATGGAATGGAATGGAATGGAATAGAATGGAATGAAATGGAATAAACCCGAATATAATGGAATGGAAAGGAATGGAAAGGAATGGCATGGAATGGAATGGAATGGAATGGAATGGAATCAACCTGAAAGAAAAAGAATGGAATGGAATGGAATGGAATGGAATGGAATCAAACCGAATGGAATGGAATGGAATGGAATGGAATGGAATCAACTGGAATGTAATGTAATGGAAAGGAATGGAATGGAATTTAATGGAACAGAATCAACCCGAATGGAATGGAATGGAATGGAATGCAATGCAATCAACACGAATGGAATGGAATGGAATGGAATAAAACCGAATGGAATGCAATGGAATGAAATGGAATGGAATGGAATCAACTGGAATGGAATGGAATGGAATCGAATGGATTGGAATGGAATGGAATGGAATGGAATGCAATCAACCCGAATGGAATGGAATGGAATGCAATGGAATGGAATGAAATCAACACGAAAGGAATGGAATGGAATGGAATGGAATGGAAAGGCAGGTTATGGAATCAACCCGAGTGGTATGGAATGGAATGGAATGGAATGGAATGGAATGGAATGGAATGCAATGGAATCAACTCGAATGGAATGGAATGGAATGAAATGGAATGGAATGGAATGGAATGGAATGGAATGGAATGGAATCAACCCAAAAGGAAAAGAATGGAATGGAATGGAATGGAATGGAATGGAATGGAATCAACCCGAATGGAATGGAATGGAATGGAATGGAATGGAATCAACCGGAATGGAATGGAGTGGAATGGAATGGAATGGAATGCAATCAACGCGAATGGAATGGAATGGAATGGAATGGAATGAAATCAACCCGAAAGGAATGGAATGGAATGAAGTGGAATGGAATGGAATGGAATGGAAAGGAATGGCAGGTTATGTAATCAACCCGAGTGGTATGGAATGGAATGGAATGGAATGGAATGCAATGGAATGAAGTCGAATGGAATGGAATGGAATAAAATGGAATGGAATGGAATGGAATGGAATGGAATGGAATGGAATGGAATCAACCCGAAAGGAAAAGAATGGAATGGAATGGAATGGAATGGAATGGAATGGAATGGAATCAACTCGAATGGAATGGAATGGAATGGAATAGAATGGAATGGAATCAACCGGAATGGAATGGAGTGGAATGGAATGGATTGGAATGCAATGAACCCGAATGGAATGGAATGGAATGGAATGGAATGAAATCAACCCGAAAGGAATGGAATGGAATGAAGTGGAATGGAATGGAATGGAATGGAATGGAATGGCAGGTTATGTAATCAACCCGAGTGGTATGGAATGGAATGGAATGGAATGGAATGGAATGCAATGGAATCAAGTCGAATGGAATGGAATGGAATGAAATGGAATGGAATGGAATGGAATGGAATGGAATGGAATGGAATGGAATGGAATGGAATAAACCCGAAAGGAAAAGAATGGAATGGAATGGAATGGAATGGAATGGAATCAACCCGAATGCAATGGAATGGAATGGAATGGAATGGAATGGAATGGAATGGAATGGAATCAACCGGAATGGAATGGAATGGAATGGAATGGAATGGAAAGCAATCAACCCGAATGGAATGGAATGGAATTTAATGGAATGGAATGGAATGAAATCAACCCGAAAGGAATGGAATGGAATGAAATGGAATGGAATGGAATGGAATGGAATGACAGGTTATGTAATCAACCCGAGTGGTATGGAATGGAATGGAATGGAATGGAATGGAATGCAATGGAATCAAGTCGAATGGAATGGAATGGAATGAAATGGAATGGAATGGAATGGAACGGAATGAAATCAACACGAATGCAATGGAATGGAATGGAATGGAACGGAAAGGAATGGAATGGAATGGAATCAACCCGAATGGAATGGAATGGAATGGAATGGAATGGAATGGAATGGAATGGAATGGAATGGAATCAACTGGAATGTAATGTAATGGAATGGAATGGAATGGAATGGAACGGAATCAACCGGAATGGAATGGAATGGAATGGAATGGAATGGAATTCAATCAACAAGAATGGAATGGAATGGAATGGAATCAACACGAATAGAATGCAATGGAATGAAATGGAATGGAATGGAATCAACTGAAATGGAATGGAATGGAATCGAATGGACTTGAATGGAATGGAATGAAATGCAATCCACCCGAATGGAATGGAATGGAATGGAATGGAATGGAATCAATAGGAATGGAATGGAATGGAATGGAATGGAATGGAATGGAATCAACCCGAATGAAATGGAATGGAATGGATTGGAATGGAATGGAATGGAATCAACACGGATGGAATGGAATGGAATGGAATGGAATGGATTGGAATGGAATGGCATCAAGGCGAATGCAATGGAATGGAATGGAATGGAATGGATTGGAATTGAATGGAATGGAAAGGAATGGAATGGAATCAACCCGAGTGGAATGGAATGGAATGGAATGGAATGGAATGGAATCAACCCGAATGGAATGGAATGGAATGGAATGGAATGGAATGGAATCCAATGGAATGGAATGGAATGAAATGAAATGGAATTGATTGGAATGCAATGGAATGTAATGTAATCAACTGGAAAGGAAAGGAATTGAATGGAATGGAATGGAATCAACTGGAATGGAATGAAATGGAACGGAATGGAATCAACCGGAATGGAGTTAAATGAAATGGAGTGCAATGGAATGGAATAGAATCAAACAGAACAGAATGGAATGGAGTGGAATAGAATGGAATCAACCAGAATGCAATGGAATGTAATGGAATGGAATGGAACGGAATGGATTGGAAAGGAACGGAATCAACCGAAATGTAGTGGAATTGAATGGATTGGAATGGAATGGAATGGTATGGAATAGAATCAACCCGAATGCAATGGAATGGAATGGAATGGAATGGAATGGAATGGAATGGAATGGAATGGAATAAACCCGAATGGAATGGAATGGAATGGAATGGAATGAAATCAACCTGAAAGGAAAGGAATGGAATGAAATGGAAAGGAATGGAATGGAATGGAATGGAATGGCAGGTTATGGAATCAACCCGAGTGGTATGGAATGGAATGGAATGGAATGGAATGGAATGCAATCAACCCGAATGGAATGGAATGGAATGAAATCGAATGGAATGGAATGGAATGGAATGGAATGGAATGGAATGGCATAGAATGGAATCAACCCGAATGGTATGGAATGGAATGGAATGGAATGGAATGGAATCAATCGGAATGGAATGGAATGGAATGGAATGGAATGGAATCAACCCGAATGGAATGGAATGGAATGGAATCAACACGAATGGAATGGAATGGAATGCAATGGAATGGAATGGAATCAACCCAAATGGAATGGAATGGAATGGAATAGAATAGAATGGAATAGAATGGAATGGAATGGAATAAACCCGAATGGAATGGAATGGAAAGAAATGGAAAGGAATGGCATGGAATGGAATGGAATGGAATGGAATGGAATCAACCTGAAAGAAAAAGAATGGAATGGAATGGAATGGAATGGAATGGAATGGAATCAAACCGAATGTAATGGAATGGAATGGAATGGAATGGAATCAACTGGAATGTAATGTAATGGAGTGGAATGGAATGGAATTTAATGGAACAGAATCAACCCGAATGGAATGGAATGGAATGGAATGCAATGCAATCAACACGAATGGAATGGAATGGAATGGAATAAAACCGAATGGAATGCAATGGAATGAAATGGAATGGAATGGAATCAACTGGAATGGAATGGAATGGAATCGAATGGATTGGAATGGAATGGAATGGAATGGAATGCAATCAACCCGAATGGAATGGAATGGAATGGAATGCAATGGAATGGAATGAAATCAACACGAAAGGAATGGAATGGAATGGAATGGAATGGAATGGAATGGAATGGCAGGTTATGGAATCAACCCGAGTGGTATGGAATGGAATGGAATGGAATGGAATGGAATGGAATGGAATGCAATGGAATCAACTCGAATGGAATGGAATGGAATGAAATGGAATGGAATGGAATGGAATGGAATGGAATGGAATGGAATGGAATGGAATGGAATGGAATCAACCCAAAAGGAAAAGAATGGAATGGAATGGAATCGAATGGAATGGAATCAACCCGAATGGAATGGAATGGAATGGAGTGGAATGGAATGGAATGGAATCAACCGGAATGGAATGGAGTGGAATGGAATGGAATGTAATGCAATCAACCCGAATGGAATAGAATGGAATGGAATGGAATGGAATGGAATGAAATCAACCCGAAAGGAATGGAATGGAATGAAATGGAATGGAATGGAATGGAATGCAATGGAATCAACTCGAATGGAATGGAATGGAATGAAATGGAATGGAATGGAGTGGAATGGAATGGAATGGAATCAACCCAAAAGGAAAAGATTGGAATGGAATGGAATGGAATGGAATGGAATCAACCCGAATGGAATGGAATGGAATGGAATGGAATGGAATGGAATGGAATCAACCGGAATGGAATGGAGTGGAATGGAATGGAATGGAATGCAATCAACGCGAATGGAATGGAATGGAATGGAATGGAATGGAATCAACTGGAATGTAATGGAATGGAATGGATTGGAATGGAATGGAATGGAATGGAATGGAATGGAATAGAATCAACCCGAATGGAATGGAAACGAATGGAATGGAATGGAATGGAATCACGGCGAATGCAATGGAATGGAATGGAATGGAATAGATTGGAATGGAATGGAATGGAAAGGAACGGAATGGAATCAACCCGAATGGAATGGAATGGAATGGAATGGAATGGAATGGAATCCACTGGAATGGAATGGAATGAAATGGAATTGATTGGAATGGAATGGAATGTAATGGAATCAACCGGAATGGAGTTAAATGGAATGGAATGCAATGGAATGGAATAGAATCAAACAGAAGAGAATGGAATGGAGTGGAATAGAATGGAATCAACCAGAATGCAATGGAATGTAATGGAATGGAATGGAACGGAATGGATTGGAATGGAATGGAATCAACCCGAATGGAATGGAATTGAATGGATTGGAATGGAATGGAATGGTATGGAATAGAATCAACCGGAATGGAATGGAATGGAATGGAACGGAATGGATTGGAATGGAACGGAATCAACCCGAATGGAATGGAATTGAATGGATTGGAATGGAATGGAATGGAATGCAATGGAATGGAATCAACCCGAATGCAATGGAATGGAATGGAATGGAATGGAATGGAATGCAACGCAATGGAATGGAATCAACCAGAATGTAATGGAATGGAATGGAATGGAATAGAATGGAATGGAATCAACTGGAATGTAATGTAATGTAATGTAATGGAATGGAATGGAATGGAATGCAATCAACACGAATGGAATGGAATGGAATGGAATCAAACCGAATGGAATGCAATGGAATGAAATGGAATGGAATCGAATCAACTGGAATGGAATGGAATGGAATCGAATGCATCGGAATGGAATGGAATGGAACGGAAGGCAATCAACCCGAATGGAATGGAATGGAATGGAATGGAATGGAATGGAATGAAATCAACCCGAAAGGAAAGGAATGGAATGAAATGGAATGGAATGGAATGGAATGGAATGGAATGGCAGGTTATGGAATCAACCCGAGTGGTATGGAATGGAATGGAATGGAATGGAATGGAATGGAATGCAATCAACCCGAATGGAATGGAATGGAATGACATCGAATGGAATGGAAAGGAATGGAATGGAATGGAATGGAAAGGAATCAACCCGAATGGAATGGAATGGAATGGAATGGAATGGAATGGAATGGAATGGAATGGAATGGAATGGCATAGAATGGAATCAACCCGAATGGTATGGAATGGAATGGAATGGAATGGAATGGAATCAATCGGAATGGAATGGAATGGAATGGAATGGAATGGAATCAACCCGAATGGAATGGAATGGAATGGAATCAACACGAATGGAATGGAATGGAATGGAATGGAATGGAATGGAATCAACCCAAATGGAATGGAATGGAATGGAATGAAATGGAATGGAATAGAATGGAATGAAATGGAATAAACCCGAATGGAATGGAATGGAAAGGAATGGAAAGGAATGGCATGGAATGGAATGGAATGGAATGGAATGGAATCAACCTGAAAGAAAAAGAATGGAATGGAATGGAATGGAATGGAATGGAATGGAATCAAACCGAATGGAATGGAATGGAATGGAATGGAATGGAATCAACTGGAATGTAATGTAATGGAAAGGAATGGAATGGAATTTAATGGAACAGAATCAACCCGAATGGAATGGAATGGAATGGAATGCAATGCAATCAACACGAATGGAATGGAATGGAATGGAATAAAACCGAATGGAATGCAATGGAATGAAATGGAATGGAATGGAATCAACTGGAATGGAATGGAATGGAATCGAATGGATTGGAATGGAATGGAATGGAATGGAATGCAATCAACCCGAATGGAATGGAATGGAATGGAATGCAATGGAATGGAATGAAATCAACACGAAAGGAATGGAATGGAATGGAATGGAATGGAATGGCAGGTTATGGAATCAACCCGAGTGGTATGGAATGGAATGGAATGGAATGGAATGGAATGGAATGGAATGCAATGGAATCAACTCGAATGGAATGGAATGGAATGAAATGGAATGGAATGGAATGGAATGGAATGGAATGGAATCAACCCAAAAGGAAAAGAATGGAATGGAATGGAATGGAATGGAATGGAATGGAATCAACCCGAATGGAATGGAATGGAATGGAATGGAATGGAATGGAATGGAATGGAATCAACCGGAATGGAATGGAGTGGAATGGAATGGAATGGAATGCAATCAACGCGAATGGAATGGAATGGAATGGAATGGAATGGAATGGAATGAAATCAACCCGAAAGGAATGGAATAGAATGAAGTGGAATGGAATGGAATGGAATGGAAAGGAATGGCAGGTTATGTAATCAACCCGAGTTGTATGGAATGGAATGGAATGGAATGGAATGCAATGGAATGAAGTCGAATGGAATGGAATGGAATAAAATGGAATGGAATGGAATGGAATGGAATGGAATGGAATGGAATGGAATGGAATCAACCCGAAAGGAAAAGAATGGAATGGAATGGAATGGAATGGAATGGAATGGAATCAACACGAATGGAATGGAATGGAACGGAATGGAATGGAATGGAATCAACCGGAATGGAATGGGATGGAATGGAATGGAATGGAAAGCAATCAACCCGAATGGAATGGAATGGAATGGAATGCAATGGAATGGAATGAAATCAACCCGAAAGGAATGGAATGGAATGAAATGGAATGGAGTGGAATGGAATGCAATGGCAGGTTATGTAATCAACCCGAGAGGTATGGAATGGAATGGAATGGAATGAAATGGAATGCAATGGAATCAAGTCGAATGGAATGGAATGGAATGAAATGGAATGGAATGGAATGGAATGGAATGAAATCAACACGAATGCAATGGAATGGAATGGAATGGAATGGAATGGAACGGAATGGAATGGAATGGAATGGAATCAACCCGAATGGAATGGAATGGAATGGAATGGAATGGAATGGAATGGAATGGAATCAACTGGAATGTAATGTAATGGAATGGAATGGAATGGAATGGAACGGAATCAACCGGAATGGAATGGAATGGAATGGAATGGAATGGAATTCAATCTACAGGAATGGAATGGAATGGAATGGAATCAACACGAATGGAATGCAATGGAATGAAATGGAATGGAATGGAATCAATTGAAATAGAATGGAATGGAATCGAATGGACATGAATGGAATGGAATGGAATGCAATCAACCCGAAAGGAATGAAATGGAATGGAATGGAATGGAATGGAATCAACCCCAATGGAATGGAATGGAATGAAATGGAATGGAAGAGAATGGAATGGAATGGAAAGGAATCAACCCGAATGGAATGGAATGGAATGGAATGGCATAGAATGGAACCAACCCGAATGGTATGGAATGGAATGGAATGGAATGGAATCAATCGGAATGGAATAGAATGGAATGGAATGGAATGGAATGGAATGGAATGGAATGAACCCGAATGAAATGGAATGGAATGGATTGGAATGGAATGGAATGGAATGGAATGGAATAGAATCAACCCGAATGGAATGGAAACGAATGGAATGGAATGGAATCGAATCACGGTGGATGCAATGGAATGGAATGGAATGGAATAGATTGGAATGGAATGGAATGGAAAGGAACGGAATGGAATCAACCCGAAAGGAATGGAATGGAATGGAATGGAATCCACTGGAATGGAATGGAATGAAATAGAATTGATTGGAATGGAATGGAATGTAATGGAATCAACCGGAATGGAATGGAATGGAATCAACTGGAATGGAATGGAATGGAATGGAATGGACTGCAATGGAATCAACCCGAATGGAATGGAATGGAATGAAATGGAATGGAATGGAATCAACCGGAATGGAGTTAAATGGAATGGAATGCAATGGAATGGAATAGAATCAAACAGAACAGAATGGAATGGAGTGGAATAGAATGGAATCAACCAGAATGCAATGGAATGTAATGGAATGGAGTGGAACGGAATGGATTGGATTGGAATGGAATCAACCCGAATGGAATGGAATTGAATGGATTGGAATGGAATGGAATGGTATGGAATAGAATCAACCGGAATGGAATGGAATGGAATGGAATGGAATGGAATGGAATCAAGCCGAATGCAATGGAATGGAATGGAATGGAATGGGATGCAACGCAATGGAATGGAATGGAATGGAATCAACCAGAATGAAATGGAATTGAATGGAATGGAATGGAATGGAATCAACTGGAATGTAATGTAATGGAATGGAATGGAATGGAATGGAATGGAATGCAATCAACACGAATGGAATGGAATGGAATGGAATCAAACCGAATGGAATGCAATGGAATGAAATGGAATGGAATCGAATCAACTGGAATGGAATGGAATGGAATCGAATGCATAGGAATGGAATGGAATGGAACGGAATGCAATCAACCCGAATGGAATGGAATGGAATGGAATGGAATGAAATCAACCCGAAAGGAAAAGAATGGAATGAAATGGAATGGAATGGAATGGAAAGGAATGGAATGACAGGTTATGGAATCAACCCGAGTGGTATGGAATGGAATGGAAAGGAATGCAATCAACCCGAATGGAATGGAATGGAATGAAATCGAAAGAATTGAATGGAATGGAATGGAATGCAATGGAAAGGAATCAACCCGAATGGAATGGAATGGAATGGCATAGAAGGGAATCAACCCGAATGGTATGGAATGGAATGGAATGGAATGGAATGGAATGGAATGGAATCAATCAGAATGGAATGGAGTGGAATGGAATGGAATGGAATCAACCCGAATGGAATGGAATGGAATGGAATCAACACGAATGGAATGGAGTGGAATGGAATGGAATCAACCCAAATGGAATGGAATGGAATGGAATGGAATGGAATGGAATGGAATGGAATCAACCTGAAAGAAAAAGAATGGAATGGAATGGAATGGAATGGAACGGAATCAAACCGAATGTAATGGAATGGAATGGAATGGAATGGAATGGAATCCACTGGAATGTAATGTAATGGAATGGAATGGAATGGAATGGAATGGAACAGAATCAACCCGAATGGAATGGAATGGAATGGAATGCAATGCAATCAACACGAATGGAATGGAATGGAATGGAAGAAAACCGAATGGAATGCAATGGAATGAAATGGAATGGAGTGGAATCAACTGGAATGGAATGGAATGGAATCGACTGGATTGGAATGGAATGGAATGGAAAGGAATGCAATCAACCCGAATGGAATGGAATGGAATGGAATGGAATGGAATGCAATGGAATGGAATGAAAACAACACGAAAGGAATGGAATGGTATGGAATGGAATGGAATGGAATGGAATGGAATGGAATGGAATGGAATGGAATCAACCCGAATGGAATGGAATGGAATGGAATGGAATGGAATGGAATGGAATGGAATCAACTGGAATGGAATGGAGTGGAATGGAATGGAATGGAATGCAATCAACGCGAATGGAATGGAATGGAATGGAATGGAATGGAATGGAATGGAATGAAATCAACCCGAAAGGAATGGAATGGAATGAAGTGGAATGGAATGGAATGGAATGGAAAGGAATGGCAGGTTATGTAATCAACCCGAGTGGTATGGAATGGAATGGAATGGAATGGAATGCAATGGAATGAAGTCGAATGGAATGGAATGGAATAAAATGGAATGGAATGGAATGGAATGGAATGGAATGGAATGGAATGGAATGGAATGGAATGGAATCAACCCGAAAGGAAAAGAATGGAATGGAATGGAATGGAATGGAATGGAATCAACCCGAATGGAATGGAATGGAACGGAATGGAATGGAATGGAATCAACCGGAATGGAATGGAATGGAATGGAATGGAAAGCAATCAACCCGAATGGAATGGAATGGAATGGAATGCAATGGAATGGAATGAAATCAACCCGAAAGGAATGGAATGGAATGAAATGGAATGGAGTGGAATGGAATGCAATGGCAGGTTATGTAATCAACCCGAGAGGTATGGAATGGAATGGAATGGAATGAAATGGAATGCAATGGAATCAAGTCGAATGGAATGGAATGGAATGAAATGGAATGGAATGGAATGGAATGGAATGAAATCAACACGAATGCAATGGAATGGAATGGAATGGAATGGAATGGAACGGAATGGAATGGAATGGAATGGAATCAACCCGAATGGATTGGAATGGAAAGGAATGGAATGGAATGGAATGGAATGGAATGGAATCAACCCGAATGGATTGGAATGGAAAGGAATGGAATGGAATGGAATGGAATGGAATGGAATCAACTGGAATGTAATGTAATGGAATGGAATGGAATGGAATGGAACGGAATCAACCGGAATGGAATGGAATGGAATGGAATGGAATGGAATTCAATCTACAGGAATGGAATGGAATGGAATGGAATCAACACGAATGGAATGCAATGGAATGAAATGGAATGGAATGGAATCAACTGAAATAGAACGGAATGGAATCGAATGGACATGAATGGAATGGAATGGAATGCAATCAACCCGAAAGGAATGGAATGGAATGGAATGGAATGGAATGGAATCAACCCCAATGGAATGGAATGGAATGAAATGGAATGGAATGGAATGGAATGGAATGGAATGAAATGGAATGGAATGGAATGGAATGGCAGGTTATGGAATCAACCCGAGTGGTATGGAATGGAATGGAATGGAATGGAATGGAATGGAATGGAATGGAATCAACCCGAATGGAATGGAATGGAATGAAATGGAATGGAAGAGAATGGAATGGAATGGAAAGGAATCAACCCGAATGGAATGGAATGGAATGGAATGGCATAGAATGGAACCAACCCGAATGGTATGGAATGGAATGGAATGGAATGGAATCAATCGGAATGGAATAGAATGGAATGGAATGGAATGGAATGGAATGGAATGGAATGGAATGGAATGAACCCGAATGAAATGGAATGGAATGGATTGGAATGGAATGGAATGGAATGGAATGGAATAGAATCAACCCGCATGGAATGGAAACGAATGGAATGGAATGGAATCGAATCACGGCGGATGTAATGGAATGGAATGGAATGGAATAGATTGGAATGGAATGGAATGGAAAGGAACGGAATGGAATCAACCCGAATGGAATGGAATGGAATGGAATGGAATCCACTGGAATGGAATGGAATGAAATAGAATTGATTGGAATGGAATGGAATGTAATGGAATCAACCGGAATGGAATGGAATGGAATCAACTGGAATGGAATGGAATGGAATGGAATGGACTGCAATGGAATCAACCCGAATGGAATGGAATGGAATGAAATGGAATGGAATGGAATCAACCGGAATGGAGTTAAATGGAATGGAATGCAATGGAATGGAATAGAATCAAACAGAACAGAATGGAATGGAGTGGAATAGAATGGAATCAACCAGAATGCAATGGAATGTAATGGAATGGAGTGGAACGGAATGGATTGGATTGGAATGGAATCAACCCGAATGGAATGGAATTGAATGGATTGGAATGGAATGGAATGGTATGGAATAGAATCAACCGGAATGGAATGGAATGGAATGGAATGGAATGGAATGGAATCAAGCCGAATGCAATGGAATGGAATGGAATGGAATGGGATGCAACGCAATGGAATGGAATGGAATGGAATCAACCAGAATGAAATGGAATTGAATGGAATGGAATGGAATGGAATCAACTGGAATGTAATGTAATGGAATGGAATGGAATGGAATGGAATGGAATGCAATCAACACGAATGGAATGGAATGGAATGGAATCAAACCGAATGGAATGCAATGGAATGAAATGGAATGGAATCGAATCAACTGGAATGGAATGGAATGGAATCGAATGCATCGGAATGGAATGGAATGGAACAGAATGCAATCAACCCGAATGGAATGGAATGGAATGGAATGGAATGAAATCAACCCGAAAGGAAAGGAATGGAATGAAATGGAATGGAATGGAATGGAAAGGAATGGAATGACAGGTTATGGAATCAACCCGAGTGGTATGGAATGGAATGGAAAGGAATGCAATCAACCCGAATGGAATGGAATGGAATGAAATCGAAAGAATTGAATGGAATGGAATGGAATGCAATGGAAAGGAATCAACCCGAATGGAATGGAATGGCATAGAAGGGAATCAACCCGAATGGTATGGAATGGAATGGATTGGAATGGAATGGAATGGAATCAATCAGAATGGAATGGAGTGGAATGGAATGGAATGGAATCAACCCGAATGGAATGGAATGGAATGGAATCAACACGAATGGAATGGAGTGGAATGGAATGGAATCAACCCAAATGGAATGGAATGGAATGGAATGGAATGGAATGGAATGGAATGGAATGGAATCAACCTGAAAGAAAAAGAATGGAATGGAATGGAATGGAATGGAACGGAATCAAACCGAATGTAATGGAATGGAATGGAATGGAATGGAATGGAATCCACTGGAATGTAATGGAATGGAATGGAATGGAATGGAACAGAATCAACCCGAATGGAATGGAATGGAATGGAATGCAATGCAATCAACACGAATGGAATGGAATGGAATGGAAGAAAACCGAATGGAATGCAATGGAATGAAATGGAATGGAATGGAATCAACTGGAATGGAATGGAATAGAATCGACTGGATTGGAATGGAATGGAATGGAAAGGAATGCAATCAACCCGAATGGAATGGAATGGAATGGAATGGAATGGAATGGAATGGAATGGAATGGAATGGAATGGCAGGTTATGGAATCAACCCGAGTGGTATGGAATGGAATGGAATGGAATGGAATGGAATGGAATGGAATGTAATGGCATCAACTCGAATGGAATGGAAGGGAATGGAATGGAATGGAATGGAATGGAATGGAATGGAATGGTATGGAATGGAATCAACCCGAAAGGAAAAGAATGGAATGGAATGGAATGGAATGGAATCAACCCGAATGGAATGGAATGGAATGGAATGGAATGGAATCAACCGGAATGGAATGGAATGGAATGGAATGGAATGGAATGGAAAGCAATCAACCCGAATGGAATGGAATGGAGTTTAATGAAATCAACCCCAAAGGAATGGAATGGAATGAAATGGAATGGAATGGAATGGAATGGAATGGCAGGTTATGTAATCAACCCCAGTGGTATGGAATGGAATGGAATGGAATGCAATGGAATCAAGTCGAATGGAATGGAATGGAATGAAATGGAATGGAATGGAATGGAATGGAATGAAATCAACACGAATGCAATGGAATGGAATGGAATGGAATGGAATGGAATGGAATGGAATGGAACGGAATGGAATGGAATGGAATGGAATCAACCCGAATGGAATGGAATTTTATGGAACTGAATCAAACCAAATGGAATGGAATGGAATGGAATGGAATGGAATGGAATGGAATGGAATGGAATAAACACGAATGGAATGGAATGGAGTATAATGGAATGGATTGGAATGGAATCAACTGGGATGGAAAGGAATGGAATGGAATGAAATGGAATGTGATGGAAAGGAATGAAATGGAATGGAATGGAATTAACACGAATGGAATGGAATGGAATGGAATGGAATCAACCCGAATGGAATGGAATGGAATGGAGTGGAATGGAATGGAATGGAATGAAATCAACACGAAAGGAATGGAATGGAATGGAATGGAATGGAATGGAATGGAATGGAATGGCAGGTTATGGAATCAACCCGAGTGGTATGGAATGGAATGGAATGGAATGGAATGGAATGGAATGGAATGGAATGCAATGGAATCAACTCGAATGGAATGGAATGGAATGAAATGGAATGGAATGGAATGGAATGGAATGGAATGGAATGGAATCAACCCAAAAGGAAAAGAATGGAATGGAATGGAATGGAATGGAATGGAATCAACCCGAATGGAATTGAATGGAATGGAGTGGAATGGAATGGAATGGAATCAACCGGAATGGAATGGAGTGGAATGGAATGGAATGGAATGCAATCAACGCGAATGGAATGGAATGGAATGGAATGGAATGGAATGGAATCAACCCGAAAGGAATGGAATGGAATGAAGTGGAATGGAATGGAATGGAATGGAAAGGAATGGCAGGTTATGTAATCAACCCGAGTGGTATGGAATGGAATGGAATGGAATGGAATGCAATGGAATCAAGTCGAATGGAATGGAATGGAATGAAATGGAATGGAATGGAATGGAATGGAATGGAATGGAATGGAATGGAATCAACCCGAATGGAATGGAATGGAATGGAATGGAATGGAATGGAATGGAATCAACCGGAATGGAATGGAATGGAATGGAATGGAATGGAAAGCAATCAACCCGAATGGAATAGAATGGAATGGAGTGGAATGGAATGGAATGAAATCAACCCGAAAGGAATGGAATGGAATGAAATGGAATGGAATGGAATGGAATGCAATGGAATCAACTCGAATGGAATGGAATGGAATGAAATGGAATGGAATGGAGTGGAATGGAATGGAATGGAATCAACCCAAAAGGAAAAGATTGGAATGGAATGGAATGGAATGGAATGGAATCAACCCGAATGGAATGGAATGGAATGGAATGGAATGGAATGGAATGGAATCAACCGGAATGGAATGGAGTGGAATGGAATGGAATGGAATGCAATCAACGCGAATGGAATGGAATGGAATGGAATGGAATGGAATGGAATCAACTGGAATGTAATGGAATGGAATGGATTGGAATGGAATGGAATGGAATGGAATGGAATGGAATAGAATCAACCCGAATGGAATGGAAACGAATGGAATGGAATGGAATGGAATCACGGCGAATGCAATGGAATGGAATGGAATGGAATAGATTGGAATGGAATGGAATGGAAAGGAACGGAATGGAATCGACCCGAATGGAATGGAATGGAATGGAATGGAATGGAATGGAATGGAATCGAATCCACTGGAATGGAATGGAATGAAATGGAATTGATTGGAATGGAATGGAATGTAATGGAATCAACCGGAATGGAGTTAAATGGAATGGAATGCAATGGAATGGAATAGAATCAAACAGAAGAGAATGGAATGGAGTGGAATAGAATGGAATCAACCAGAATGCAATGGAATGTAATGGAATGGAATGGAACGGAATGGATTGGAATGGAATGGAATCAACCCGAATGGAATGGAATTGAATGGATTGGAATGGAATGGAATGGTATGGAATAGAATCAACCGGAATGGAATGGAATGGAATGGAACGGAATGGATTGGAATGGAACGGAATCAACCCGAATGGAATGGAATTGAATGGATTGGAATGGAATGGAATGGAATGGAATGGAATGGAATCAACCCGAATGCAATGGAATGGAATGGAATGGAATGGAATGCAATGCAATGGAATGGAATCAACCAGAATGTAATGGAATGGAATGGAATGGAATGGAATGGAATGGAATCAACTGGAATGTAATGTAATGGAAAGGAATGGAATGGAATTTAATGGAACAGAATCAACCCGAATGGAATGGAATGGAATGGAATGCAATGCAATCAACACGAATGGAATGGAATGGAATGGAATAAAACCGAACGGAATGCAATGGAATGAAATGGAATGGAATGGAATCAACTGGAATGGAATGGAATGGAATCGAATGGATTGGAATGGAATGGAATGGAATGGAATGCAATCAACCCGAATGGAATGGAATGGAATGGAATGCAATGGAATGGAATGAAATCAACACGAAAGGAATGGAATGGAATGGAATGGAATGGAATGGCAGGTTATGGAATCAACCCGAGTGGTATGGAATGGAATGGAATGGAATGGAATGGAATGGAATGGAATGCAATGGAATCAACTCGAATGGAATGGAATGGAATGAAATGGAATGGAATGGAATGGAATGGAATGGAATGGAATCAACCCAAAAGGAAAAGAATGGAATGGAATGGAATGGAATGGAATGGAATGGAATGGAATCAACCGGAATGGAATGGAATGGAAAGCAATCAACCCGAATGGAATGGAATGGAATGGAATGAAATCAACCCGAAAGGAATGGAATGGAATGAAATGGAATGGAATGGAATGGAATGGAATGGCAGGTTATGTAATCAACCCTAGTGGTATGGAATGGAATGGAATGGAATGCAATGGAATCAACTCGAATGGAATGGAATGGAATGAAATGGAATGGAATGGAATGGAATGGAATGGAATGGAATGGAATGGAATCAACCCAAAAGGAAAAGAATGGAATGGAATGGAATGGAATGGAATGGAATCAACCCGAATGGAATTGAATGGAATGGAGTGGAATGGAATGGAATGGAATCAACCGGAATGGAATGGAGTGGAATGGAATGGAATGGAATGCAATCAACGCGAATGGAATGGAATGGAATGGAATGGAATGGAATGGAATCAACCCGAAAGGAATGGAATGGAATGAAGTGGAATGGAATGGAATGGAATGGAAAGGAATGACAGGTTATGTAATCAACCCGAGTGGTATGGAATGGAATGGAATGGAATGGAATGCAATGGAATCAAGTCGAATGGAATGGAATGGAATGAAATGGAATGGAATGGAATGGAATGGAATGGAATGGAATGGAATGGAATGGAATCAACCCGAATGGAATGGAATGGAATGGAATGGAATGGAATGGAATGGAATCAACCGGAATGGAATGGAATGGAATGGAATGGAATGGAAAGCAATCAACCCGAATGGAATAGAATGGAATGGAGTGGAATGGAATGGAATGAAATCAACCCGAAAGGAATGGAATGGAATGAAATGGAATGGAATGGAATGGAATGCAATGGAATCAACTCGAATGGAATGGAATGGAATGAAATGGAATGGAATGGAGTGGAATGGAATGGAATGGAATCAACCCAAAAGGAAAAGATTGGAATGGAATGGAATGGAATGGAATGGAATCAACCCGAATGGAATGGAATGGAATGGAATGGAATGGAATGGAATGGAATCAACCGGAATGGAATGGAGTGGAATGGAATGGAATGGAATGCAATCAACGCGAATGGAATGGAATGGAATGGAATGGAATGGAATGGAATGGAATCAACTGGAATGTAATGGAATGGAATGGATTGGAATGGAATGGAATGGAATGGAATGGAATGGAATAGAATCAACCCGAATGGAATGGAAACGAATGGAATGGAATGGAATGGAATCACGGCGAATGCAATGGAATGGAATGGAATGGAATAGATTGGAATGGAATGGAATGGAAAGGAACGGAATGGAATCGACCCGAATGGAATGGAATGGAATGGAATGGAATGGAATGGAATGGAATCGAATCCACTGGAATGGAATGGAATGAAATGGAATTGATTGGAATGGAATGGAATGTAATGGAATCAACCGGAATGGAGTTAAATGGAATGGAATGCAATGGAATGGAATAGAATCAAACAGAAGAGAATGGAATGGAGTGGAATAGAATGGAATCAACCAGAATGCAATGGAATGTAATGGAATGGAATGGAACGGAATGGATTGGAATGGAATGGAATCAACCCGAATGGAATGGAATTGAATGGATTGGAATGGAATGGAATGGTATGGAATAGAATCAACCGGAATGGAATGGAATGGAATGGAACGGAATGGATTGGAATGGAACGGAATCAACCCGAATGGAATGGAATTGAATGGATTGGAATGGAATGGAATGGAATGGAATGGAATGGAATCAACCCGAATGCAATGGAATGGAATGGAATGGAATGGAATGCAATGCAATGGAATGGAATCAACCAGAATGTAATGGAATGGAATGGAATGGAATAGAATGGAATGGAATCAACTGGAATGTAATGTAATGTAATGGAATGGAATGGAATGGAATGGAATGCAATCAACACGAATGGAATGGAATGGAATGGAATCAAACCGAATGGAATGCAATGGAATGAAATGGAATGGAATCGAATCAACTGGAATGGAATGGAATGGAATCGAATGCATCGGAATGGAATGGAATGGAACGGAAGGCAATCAACCCGAATGGAATGGAATGGAATGGAATGGAATGGAATGGAATGGAATGAAATCAACCCGAAAGGAAAGGAATGGAATGAAATGGAATGGAATGGAATGGAATGGAATGGAATGGCAGGTTATGGAATCAACCCGAGTGGTATGGAATGGAATGGAATGGAATGGAATGGAATGGAATGCAATCAACCCGAATGGAATGGAATGGAATGAAATCGAATGGAATGGAAAGGAATGGAATGGAATGGAATGGAAAGGAATCAACCCGAATGGAATGGAATGGAATGGAATGGAATGGAATGGAATGGAATGGAATGGCATAGAATGGAATCAACCCGAATGGTATGGAATGGAATGGAATGGAATGGAATGGAATCAATCGGAATGGAATGGAATGGAATGGAATGGAATGGAATCAACCCGAATGGAATGGAATGGAATGGAATCAACACGAATGGAATGGAATGGAATGGAATGGAATGGAATGGAATCAACCCAAATGGAATGGAATGGAATGGAATGGAATGGAATGGAATAGAATGGAATGAAATGGAATAAACCCGAATGGAATGGAATGGAAAGGAATGGAAAGGAATGGCATGGAATGGAATGGAATGGAATGGAATGGAATCAACCTGAAAGAAAAAGAATGGAATGGAATGGAATGGAATGGAATGGAATGGAATGGAATCAAACCGAATGGAATGGAATGGAATGGAATGGAATGGAATCAACTGGAATGTAATGTAATGGAAAGGAATGGAATGGAATTTAATGGAACAGAATCAACCCGAATGGAATGGAATGGAATGGAATGCAATGCAATCAACACGAATGGAATGGAATGGAATGGAATAAAACCGAACGGAATGCAATGGAATGAAATGGAATGGAATGGAATCAACTGGAATGGAATGGAATGGAATCGAATGGATTGGAATGGAATGGAATGGAATGGAATGCAATCAACCCGAATGGAATGGAATGGAATGGAATGCAATGGAATGGAATGAAACCAACACGAAAGGAATGGAATGGAATGGAATGGAATGGAATGGCAGGTTATGGAATCAACCCGAGTGGTATGGAATGGAATGGAATGGAATGGAATGGAATGGAATGGAATGCAATGGAATCAACTCGAATGGAATGGAATGGAATGAAATGGAATGGAATGGAATGGAATGGAATGGAATGGAATCAACCCAAAAGGAAAAGAATGGAATGGAATGGAATGGAATGGAATGGAATGGAATGGAATCAACCGGAATGGAATGGAATGGAAAGCAATCAACCCGAATGGAATGGAATGGAATGGAATGAAATCAACCCGAAAGGAATGGAATGGAATGAAATGGAATGGAATGGAATGGAATGGAATGGCAGGTTATGTAATCAACCCTAGTGGTATGGAATGGAATGGAATGGAATGCAATGGAATCAAGTCGAATGGAATGGAATGGAATGAAATGGAATGGAATGGAATGGAATGGAATGAAATCAACACGAATGCAATGGAATGGAATGGAATGGAATGGAATGGAATGGAATGGAACGGAATGGAATGGAATGGAATGGAATCAACCCGAATGGAATGGAATTTTATGGAACTGAATCAAACCAAATGGAATGGAATGGAATGGAATGGAATGGAATGGAATGGAATGGAATAAACACGAATGGAATGGAATGGAGTATAATGGAATGGATTGGAATGGAATCAACTGGGATGGAAAGGAATGGAATGGAATGAAATGGAATGTGATGGAAAGGAATGAAATGGAATGGAATGGAATTAACACGAATGGAATGGAATGGAATGGAATGCAATCAACCCGAATGGAATGGAATGGAATGGAATGCAATGGAATGGAATGAAATCAACACGAAAGGAATGGAATGGAATGGAATGGAATGGAATGGAATGGAATGGAATGGAATGGAATGGAATCAACCCAAAAGGAAAAGAATGGAATGGAATGGAATGGAATGGAATGGAATCAACCCGAATGGAATGGAATGGAATGGAGTGGAATGGAATGGAATGGAATCAACCGGAATGGAATGGAGTGGAATGGAATGGAATGGAATGCAATCAACGCGAATGGAATGGAATGGAATGGAATGGAATGGAATGGCAGGTTATGGAATCAACCCGAGTGGTATGGAATGGAATGGAATGGAATGGAATGGAATGGAATGGAATGCAATGGAATCAACTCGAATGGAATGGAATGGAATGAAATGGAATGGAATGGAATGGAATGGAACGGAATGGATTGGAATGGAACGGAATCAACCCGAATGGAATGGAATTGAATGGATTGGAATGGAATGGAATGGAATGGAATGGAATGGAATCAACCCGAATGCAATGGAATGGAATGGAATGGAATGGAATGCAATGCAATGGAATGGAATCAACCAGAATGTAATGGAATGGAATGGAATGGAATAGAATGGAATGGAATCAACTGGAATGTAATGTAATGTAATGGAATGGAATGGAATGGAATGGAATGGAATGCAATCAACACGAATGGAATGGAATGGAATGGAATCAAACCGAATGGAATGCAATGGAATGAAATGGAATGGAATCGAATCAACTGGAATGGAATGGAATGGAATCGAATGCATCGGAATGGAATGGAATGGAACGGAAGGCAATCAACCCGAATGGAATGGAATGGAATGGAATGGAATGGAATGGAATGGAATGAAATCAACCCGAAAGGAAAGGAATGGAATGAAATGGAATGGAATGGAATGGAATGGAATGGAATGGCAGGTTATGGAATCAACCCGAGTGGTATGGAATGGAATGGAATGGAATGGAATGGAATGGAATGGAATGCAATCAACCCGAATGGAATGGAATGGAATGAAATCGAATGGAATGGAAAGGAATGGAATGGAATGGAATGGAAAGGAATCAACCCGAATGGAATGGAATGGAATGGAATGGAATGGAATGGAATGGAATGGCATAGAATGGAATCAACCCGAATGGTATGGAATGGAATGGAATGGAATGGAATGGAATGGAATCAATCGGAATGGAATGGAATGGAATGGAATGGAATGGAATCAACCCGAATGGAATGGAATGGAATGGAATCAACACGAATGGAATGGAATGGAATGGAATGGAATGGAATGGAATGGAATCAACCCAAATGGAATGGAATGGAATGGAATGGAATGGAATGGAATAGAATGCAATGAAATGGAATAAACCCGAATGGAATGGAATGGAAAGGAATGGAAAGGAATGGCATGGAATGGAATGGAATGGAATGGAATGGAATCAACCTGAAAGAAAAAGAATGGAATGGAATGGAATGGAATGGAATGGAATGGAATGGAATCAAACCGAATGGAATGGAATGGAATGGAATGGAATGGAATCAACTGGAATGTAATGTAATGGAAAGGAATGGAATGGAATTTAATGGAACAGAATCAACCCGAATGTAATGGAATGGAATGGAATGCAATGCAATCAACACGAATGGAATGGAATGGAATGGAATAAAACCGAACGGAATGCAATGGAATGAAATGGAATGGAATGGAATCAACTGGAATGGAATGGAATGGAATCGAATGGATTGGAATGGAATGGAATGGAATGGAATGCAATCAACCCGAATGGAATGGAATGGAATGGAATGCAATGGAATGGAATGAAATCAACACGAAAGGAATGGAATGGAATGGAATGGAATGGAATGGCAGGTTATGGAATCAACCCGAGTGGTATGGAATGGAATGGAATGGAATGGAATGGAATGGAATGGAATGCAATGGAATCAACTCGAATGGAATGGAATGGAATGAAATGGAATGGAATGGAATGGAATGGAATGGAATGGAATCAACCCAAAAGGAAAAGAATGGAATGGAATGGAATGGAATGGAATGGAATGGAATGGAATCAACCGGAATGGAATGGAATGGAATGGAATGGAAAGCAATCAACCCGAATGGAATGGAATGGAATGGAATGAAATCAACCCGAAAGGAATGGAATGGAATGAAATGGAATGGAATGGAATGGAATGGAATGGCAGGTTATGTAATCAACCCTAGTGGTATGGAATGGAATGGAATGGAATGCAATGGAATCAAGTCGAATGGAATGGAATGGAATGAAATGGAATGGAATGGAATGGAATGGAATGAAATCAACACGAATGCAATGGAATGGAATGGAATGGAATGGAATGGAATGGAATGGAACGGAATGGAATGGAATGCAATGGAATCAACCCGAATGGAATGGAATTTTATGGAACTGAATCAAACCAAATGGAATGGAATGGAATGGAATGGAATGGAATGGAATGGAATGGAATGGAATGGAATAAACACGAATGGAATGGAATGGAGTATAATGGAATGGATTGGAATGGAATCAACTGGGATGGAAAGGAATGGAATGGAATGAAATGGAATGTGATGGAAAGGAATGAAATGGAATGGAATGGAATTAACACGAATGGAATGGAATGGAATGGAATGCAATCAACCCGAATGGAATGGAATGGAATGGAATGCAATGGAATGGAATGAAATCAACACGAAAGGAATGGAATGGAATGGAATGGAATGGAATGGAATGGAATGGAATGGAATGGAATGTCAGGTTATGGAAACAACCCGAGTGGTATGGAATGGAATGGAATGGAATGGAATGGAATGGAATGGAATGGAATGGAATGCAATGGAATCAACTCGAATGGAATGGAATGGAATGAAATGGAATGGAATGGAATGGAATGGAATGGAATGGAATGGAATGGAATCAACCCAAAAGGAAAAGAATGGAATGGAATGGAATGGAATGGAATGGAATCAACCCGAATGGAATGGAATGGAATGGAGTGGAATGGAATGGAATGGAATCAACCGGAATGGAATGGAGTGGAATGGAATGGAATGGAATGCAATCAACGCGAATGGAATGGAATGGAATGGAATGGAATGGAATGGAATGGAATGGAATCAACCCGAAAGGAATGGAATGGAATGAAGTGGAATGGAATGGAATGGAATGGAAAGGAATGGCAGGTTGTGTAATCAACCCGAGTGGTATGGAATGGAATGGAATGGAATGGAATGCAATGGAATCAAGTCGAATGGAATGGAATGGAATGAAATGGAATGGAATGGAATGGAATGGAATGGAATGGAATGGAATCAACCCGAATGGAATGGAATGGAATGGAATGGAATGGAATGGAATGGAATCAACCGGAATGGAATGGAGTGGAATGGAATGGAATGGAATGCAATCAACGCGAATGGAATAGAATGGAATGGAATGGAATGGAATGGAATGAAATCAACCCGAAAGGAATGGAATGGAATGAAATGGAATGGAATGGAATGGAATGCAATGGAACCAACTCGAATGGAATGGAATGGAATGAAATGGAATGGAATGGAGTGGAATGGAATGGAATGGAATCAACCCAAAAGGAAAAGATTGGAATGGAATGGAATGGAATGGAATGGAATCAACCCGAATGGAATGGAATGGAATGGAATGGAATGGAATCAACCGGATTGGAATGGAGTGGAATGGAATGGAATGGAATGCAATCAACGCGAATGGAATGGAATGGAATGGAATGGAATGGAATCAACTGGAATGTAATGGAATGGAATGGATTGGAATGGAATGGAATGGAATGGAATGGAATGGAATAGAATCAACCCGAATGGAATGGAAACGAATGGAATGGAATGGAATGGAATCACGGCGAATGCAATGGAATGGAATGGAATGGAATAGATAGGAATGGAATGGAATGGAAAGGAACGGAATGGAATCAACCCGAATGGAATGGAATGGAATGGAATGGAATGGAATGGAATCCACTGGAATGGAATGGAATGAAATGGAATTGATTGGAATGGAATGGAATGTAATGGAATCAACCGGAATGGAGTTAAATTGAATGGAATGCAATGGAATGGAATAGAATCAAACAGAAGAGAATGGAATGGAGTGGAATAGAATGGAATCAACCAGAATGCAATGGAATGTAATGGAATGGAATGGAACGGAATGGATTGAAATGGAATGGAATCAACCCGAATGGAATGGAATTGAATGGATTGGAATGGAATGGAATGGTATGGAATAGAATCAACCGGAATGGAATGGAATGGAATGGAATGGAACGGAATGGATTGGAATGGAACGGAATCAACCCGAATGGAATGGAATTGAATGGATTGGAATGGAATGGAATGGAATGGAATGGAATGGAATCAACCCGAATGCAATGGAATGGAATGGAATGGAATGGAATGCAACGCAATGGAATGGAATCAACCAGAATGTAATGGAATGTAATGGAATGGAATGGAATGGAATGGAATCAACTGGAATGTAATGTAATGGAATGGAATGGAATGGAATGGAATGCAATCAACACGAATGGAATGGAATGGAATGGAATCAAACCGAATGGAATGCAATGGAATGAAATGGAATGGAATCGAATCAACTGGAATGGAATGGAATGGAATCGAATGCATCGGAATGGAATGGAATGGAACGGAATGCAATCAACCCGAATGGAATGGAATGGAATGGAATGGAATGAAATCAACCCGAAAGGAAAGGAATGGAATGAAATGCAATGGAATGGAATGGAAAGGAATGGAATGACAGGTTATGGAATGAACCCGAGTGGTATGGAATGGAATGGAATGGAATGCAATCAACCCGAATGGAATGGAATGGAATGAAATCGAAAGAATTGAATGGAATGGAATGGAATGCAATGGAAAGGAATCAACCCGAATGGAATGGAATGGAATGGCATAGAATGGAATCAACCCGAATGGTATGGAATGGAATGGAATGGAATGGAATGGAATGGAATGGAATCAATCAGAATGGAATGGAGTGGAATGGAATGGAATGGAATCAACCCGAATGGAATGGAATGGAATGGAATCAACACGAATGAAATGGAGTGGAATGGAATGGAATCAACCCAAATGGAATGGAATGGAATGGAATGGAATGGAATGGAATGGAATAAACCCGAATGGAATGGAATGGAAAGGAATGGAAAGGAATGGAATGGAATGGAATGGAATGGAATGGAATGGAATGGAATCAACCTGAAAGAAAAAGAATGGAATGGAATGGAATGGAATGGAATGGAATCAAACCGAATGTAATGGAATGGAATGGAATGGAATGGAATGGAATGGAATCAACTGGAATGGAATGGAATGGAATGGAATGGAATGGAATGGAATGGAATGGAACAGAATCAACCCGAATGGAATGGAATGGAATTGAATGCAATGCAATCAACACGAATGGAATGGAATGGAATGGAAGAAAACCGAATGGAATGCAATGGAATGGAATGGAATGGAATGGAATGGAATGCAATGGAATGGAATGAAATCAACACGAAAGGAATGGAATGGTATGGAATGGAATGGAATGGAATGGAATGGAATGGAATGGAATGGCAGGTTATGGAATCAACCCGAGTGGTATGGAATGGAATGGAATGGAATGGAATGGAATGGAATGGAATGGCATCAACTCGAATGGAATGGAATGGAATGGAATGGAATGGAATGGAATGGAATGGAATGGAATGGAATGGAATGGAATCAACCCGAAAGGAAAATAATGGAATGGAATGGAATGGAATGGAATGGAATCAACCCGAATGGAATGGAATGGAATGGAATGGAATGGAATGGAATGGAATCAACCGGAATGGAATGGAATGGAATGGAATGGAATGGAATGGAATGGAAAGCAATCATCCCGAATGGAATGGAATGGAATGGAATGAAATCAACCCGAAAGGAATGGAATGGAATGAAATGGAATGGAATGGAATGGAATGGAATGGCAGGTTATGTAATCAACCCTAGTGGTATGGAATGGAATGGAATGGAATGGAATGGAATGCAATGGAATCAAGTCGAATGGAATGGAATGGAATGAAATGGAATGGAATGGAATGGAATGGAATGAAATCAACACGAATGCAATGGAATGGAATGGAATGGAATGGAATGGAATGGAATGGAATGGAACGGAATGGAATGGAATGGAATGGAATCAACCCGAATGGAATGGAATTTTATGGAACTGAATCAAACCAAATGGAATGGAATGGAATGGAATGGAATGGAATAAACACGAATGGAATGGAATGGAGTATAATGGAATGGATTGGAATGGAATCAACTGGGATGGAAAGGAATGGAATGGAATGAAATGGAATGTGATAGAAAGGAATGAAATGGAATGGAATGGAATTAACACGAATGGAATGGAATGGAATGGAATGGAATAGAATCAACCCGAATGGAATGGAAAGGAATGGAATGCAATGGAATGGAATCAAGGCGAATGCAATGGAATGGAATGGAATGGAATAGATTGGAATGGAATGGAATGGAAAGGAACGGAATGGAATCAACCGGAATGGAATGGAATGGAATGCAATGGAATGGAATGGAATGGAATACACTGGAATGGAATGGAATGAAATGGAATTGATTGGAATGGAATGGAATGGAATGGAATGGAATCAACCGGAATGGAATGGAATGGAATGGAATGGAATCAACTGGAATGGAATGGAATGGAATGGAATGGACTGCAATGGAATCAACCCGAATGGAATGGAATGGAATGAAATGGAACGCAATGGAATCAACCGGAATGGATTGGAATGGAATGACACGGAATGGAATGGAATAGAATCAAACAGAATGGAATGGAATGGAATAGAATGGAATCAACCTGAACGCAATGGAAAGGACAGGAATGGAATTGAACGGAATCAACCTGAACGCAATGGAAAAAATGGAATGGAATGGAATGGAATGGAATGGAATCAACCCGAATGCAATGGAATGGAATGGATTGGAATCAACCCGAACGGAATGGAATGGAACGGAATGGAATGGAATGGAATCAACCGAAATGGAACGGAATGGAATGGAATGGAATGGAATGTAATGGAATGGAATGGAATAAACCCGAATGGAATGGAATGGAATAGAATGGAATGGATTGGAATGGAATCAATCAGAATGGAATGGAATGGAATGAAATGGAATGGAATGCAATTAACCGGAATGGAATGGAATGGAATGGAATGGAATGGAATGGAATGGAATGGAATCATTCCGAATGGAATGGAATGGAATGGAGTGGAATTGAATGGAATGGAATCAACCCAAATGGAATTGGATGGACTGAAATGGAATGGAATGGAATCAACCCGAATGGAATGGAATGGTATGGAACTGAATCAAACCAAATGGAATGGAATGGAATTGAATGGAATGTAATGTAATGGAATGGAATAAACACGAATGGAATGGAATGGAATATAATGGAATGGATTGGAATGGAATCAACCGGGATGGAAAGGAATGGAATGGAATGAACTGGAATGGGATGGAAAGGAATGAAATGGAATGGAATGGAATTAACTCGAATGGAATGGAATGGAATGGAATGGAATGGAATAGAATCAACCCGAATGGAATGGAAAGGAATGGAATGGAATGGAATGGAATCAAGGCGAATGCAATGGAATGGAATGGAATGGAATAGATTGGAATGGAATGGAATGAAAGGGAACGGAATGGAATCAACCCGAATGGAATGGAATGGAATGGAATGGAATGGAATCCACTGGAATGGAATGGAATGAAATGGACTTGAATGGAATGAAATGGAATGTAATGGAATCAACCCGAATGGGATGGAATGGAATGGAATGGAATGGAATGGAATGGAATCAACTGGAATGGAATGGAATGGAATGGAATGGACTGCAATGGAATTAACCCGAATGGAATGGAATGGAATGAAATGGAACGGAATGGAATCAACCGGAATGGAGTTAAATGGAATGGAATGCAATGGAATGGAATAGAATAAAACAGAACAGAATGGAATGGAGTGGAATAGAATGGAATCAGCCAGAATGCAATGGAATGTAATGGAATGGAATGGAACGGAATGGATTGGAATGGAACGGAATCAACCCGAATGGAATGGAATTGAATGGATTGGAATGGAATGGAATGGTATGGAATAGAATCAACCCGAATGGAATGGAATTGAATGGATTGAAATGGAATGGAATGGTATGGAATAGAATCAACCCGAATGGAATGGAATGGAATGGAATGGAATGGAATGGAATCAACCCGAATGCAAAGGAATGGAATGGAATGGAATGCAACGGAATGGAATGGAATGGAATGGAATCACCTGGAATGGAATGGAATGGAATGGAATGGAATGGAATGGAATGGAATCAACTGTAATGTAATGTAATGTAATGTAATGGAATGGAATGGAATGGAATGGAACGGAATCAACCCGAATGGAATGGAATGGAATGGAATGGAATGCAATCAACACGAATGGAATGGAATGGAATGGAATGGAATGAAATCAACCCGAAAGGAAAGGAATGGAATGAAAAGGAATGGAATGGAATGGAATGGAATGGAATGGAATGGAATGGCAGGTCATGGAATCAACCCGAGTGGTATGGAATGGAATGGAATGGAATGGAATGCAATCAACCCGAATGGAATGGAATGGAATGAAATAGAATGGAATGGAATGGAATGGAATGGAATGGAATGGAAAGGAATCAACCCGAATGGAATGGAATGGCATGGAATGGAATGGAATGGAATGGAATCAACCCAAAAGGAATGGAATGGAATGGAATGGAATGGAATGGAATGGAATGGAATGGAATCAACCAGAATGGAATGGAATGGAATGGATTGGAAGGGAATCAAAATGAATGCAATGGAATGGAATGGAATGGAGTGGAATTGAATCAACCCGAATGGAATGGAATGGAATGGAATGGAATCAACCCAAATGGCATGGAATGGAATGAAATGGAACGGAATGGAATTAACCGGAATGGAATGGAATGGAATGGAATGGAATGGAATGGAATGGAATGGAATCAACCCGAATGGAAAGGAATGGAATGGAATGGAATGGCATGGAATGGAATCAACACGAATGGCATGGAATGGAATGGAATGGAATGGAATGGAATCAACACAAATGGAATGGAATGCAATCAACACGAATGGAATGGAATGGAATGGAATGGAATAAACACGAATTGACTGGAATGGAATGTTATGGACTGCAATGGAATCAACCCGAAAGGAATGGAATGGAATGAAATGGAAGGCAATGGAATCAACCGGAATGGAGTGGAATGCAATGACACGGAATGGAATGGAATAGAATCAAACAGAATGGAATGGAATGGAATGGAATAGAATGGAATCAACCCGAACGCAATGGAAAGGAATGGAATGGAATTGAATGGAATCAATCTGAACGCAATGGAAAAAACGGAATGGAATGGAATGGAATAGAATGCAATGGAATGGAATGGATTCAACCCGAATGCAATGGAATGGAACGGAATGGAATGGAATGGAATCAACCGAAATGGAATGGAATGGAATGGAATGGAATGGAATGGAATGGAATAAAATGGAATAAACCCGAATGGAATGGAATGGAATAGAATGGAGTGGATTGGAATGCAATCAATCAGAATGGAATGTAATGGAATGAAATGGAACGGAATGGAATTAACGGGAATGGAATGGATTGGAATGGAATGCAATGGAATGGAATGGAATCAATCCGAATGGAATGGAATGGAATGGAGTGGAATTGAATGGAATGGAATCAACCCGACTGGAATGGAATGGAATGAAATGGAATGGAATGGAATCAACCAGAATGGAATGGAATGGTATGGAACTGAATCAAACCAAATGGAATGGAATGGAATGGAATGGATTGGAATGGAATGGAATAAACACGAATGGAATGGAATGGAGTATAATGGAATGGATTGGAATGGAATCAACCGGGATGGAAAGGAATGGAATGGAATGAAATGGAATGGGATTGAAAGGAATGAAATGGAATGGAATAGAATTAACACGAATGGAATGGAATGGAATGGAATGGAATGGAATGGAATGGAATGGAATAGAATCAACCCGAATGGAATGGAAAGGAATGGAATGCAATGGAATGGAATCAAGGCGAATGCAATGGAATGGAATGGAATGGAATAGATTGGAATGGAATGGAATGGAAAGGAATGGAATGGAATCAACCCGAATGGAATGGAATGGAATGGAATGGAATGGAATGGAATCCACTGGGATGGAATGGAATGAAATGGAATTGATTGGAATGGAATGGAATGTAATGCAATCAACCGGAATGGAATGGAATGGAATGGATTCAACTGGAATGGAATGGAATGGAATGGAATGGACTGCAATGGAATCAACCCGAATGGAATGGAATGGAATGAAATGGAACGGAATGGAATCAACCGGAATGGAGTTAAATGGAATGGAATGCATTGGAATGGAGTAGAATCAAACAGAACAGAATGGAATGGAGTGGAATAGAATGGAATCAACCAGAATGCAATGGAATGTAATGGAATGGAATGGAACGGAATGGATTGGAATGGAGCGGAATCAACCCAAATGGATTGGAATTGAATGGATTGGAACGGAATGGAATGGTATGGAATAGAATCAACCCGAATGGAATGGAACCAACACGAATGCAATGGAATGGAATGGAATAGAATGGAATGGAATGCAATGCAATGGAATGGAATTGAATGGAATCAACCAGAATGTAATGTAATGGAATGGAATGGAATGGAATGGAATGGAATGGAATCAACTGGAATGCAATGTAATGGACTGGAATGGAATGGAATGGAATGGAACGGAATCAACACGATTGGAATGGAATTGAATGGAATGGAATGCAATCAACACGAATGGAATGGAATGGAATGGAATCAAACCGAATGGAATGCAATGGAATGAAATGGAATGGAATGGAATCAACTGGAATGGAATGGAATGGAATCGAATGCATTGGAATGGAATGGAATGGAACGGAATGCAATCAACCCGAATGGCATGGAATGGAATGGAATGGAATGAAATCAACCCGAAAGGAAAGGAATGGAATGAAATGGAATGGAATGGAATGGAATGGAATGGAATGGAATGGCAGGTTAGGGAATCAACCCGAGTGGTATGGAAAGGAATGAAATGGAATGGAATGGAATGGAATGGAATGGAATGGAATGGAAAGGAATCAACCCGAATGGAATGGAATGGAATGGAATGGAATGGAATGGCATAGAATGGAATCAATCCGAATGGTATGGAATGAAATGGAATGGAATGGATTGGAATGGAATCAATCGGAATGGAATGGAATGGAATGGAATGGAATCAACCCGAATGGAATGGAATGGAATGGAATAAACACGAATGGAATGGAATGGAATGGAATGGAATGGAATGGAATGGAATCAACCCAAATGGAATGGAATGGAATGGAATGGAATGGAATGGAATGGAATGGAATGGAATAAACCCGAATGGAATGGAATGGAAAGGAATGGAAAGGAATGGAATGGAATGGAATGGAATGGAATCAACCTGAAAGGAAAAGAATGAAATGGAATGGAATGGAATGAAATGGAATGGAATGGAATCAGCCCGAATGTAATGTAATGGAATGGAATGGAATGGAATCAACTGGAATGTATTGTAATGGAATGGAATGGAATGGAATGGAATGGAACAGAATCAACCCGAATGGAATGGAATGGAATGGAATGCAATGCAATCAACACGAATGGAATGGAATGGAATGGAATAAAACCGAATGGAATGCAATGGAATGAAATGGAATGGAATGGAATCAACTGGAATGGAATGGAATGGAATCGAATGGATTGGAATGGAATGGAATGGAATGGAATGGATTGAAATCAACACGAAAGGAATGGAATGGAATGAAATGGAATGGAATGGAATGGAATGGAATGGAATGGCAGGTTATGTAATCAACTCGAGTGGTATGGAATGGAATGGAATGGAATGGAATGGAATGGAATGCAATGGAATCAACTCGAATGGAATGGAATGGAATGGAATGGAATGGAATGGAATGGAATGGAATGGAATGGAATGGAATGGAATGGAATCAACCCGAATGGAATGGAATGGAATGGAATGGAATGGAATGGAATGGAATGGAATCAACCGGAATGGAATGGAGTGGAATGGAATGGAATGGAATGCAATCAACTCGAATGGAATGGAATGGAATGGAATGGAATGGAATGAAATCAACCTGAAAGGAATGGAATGAAATGGAATGGAATGGAATGGAATGGAATGGAATGGAATGGAATGGAATGGAATGGAATGGCAGGTTATGTAATCAACCCGAGTGGTAGGGAATGGAATGGAATGGAATGCAGTGGAATCAAGTCGAATGGAATGGAATGGAATGAAATGGAATGGAATGGAATGGAATGGAATGGAATCAACCCGAAAGGAAAAGAATGGAATGGAATGGAATGGAATGGAATGGAATCTACCTGAATGGAATGGAATGGAATAGAATCAAGCGGTATGGAATGGAATGGAATGGAATGGAATGGAATGGAATGGAATGGAATGGCATGGAATCAACCTGAATGAAATGAAATGGAATGGATTGGAATGGAATGGAATGGAAAGGAATGGAATGGAATCAACCCGAGTGGAATGGAAGGGAATGGAATGGAATGCAATGGAATGGATTGGAATGGAACGGAATGGAATGTAATCAACCCCAATGGAATGGAATGGAATGGAATGCAATGGAATGGAATGGAATGGAATCAACCCAAAAGGAATGGAATGGAATGAAATGGAATGGAATGGAATTGAATCAACCCGAATGGAATGGAATGGAGTGGAATGGATTTGAATGGAATCAACCTGAATGGAATGGAATGGAATGGAATGGAATGGAATGGAGGGGAATTGAATCAACCCGAATGGAGTGAAATGGAATGGAATGGAATCAACACGAATGGAATGGAATGGATTGGAATGGAATGGAATGGAATGGAAAGGAATGGAATGGAATCAACCAGAATGGAATGGAATGGAATGGAATCAACCCGAATGGAATGGAATGGAATGGATTGGAATGGAATGGAATGGAATGGAATCAACCCTAATGGAATGGAATGGAATGGAATGGAATGGAATGGAATGGAATGGAATCAACCCGAATGGAATGGAATGGAATGGAATGGATTGGAATGGAATGGAATGGAATGGAATGGAATCAACCCGAATGGAATGGAATGGAATGGAATGGAATGGAATGGAATGGAATGGAAACAACACAAATGGACTGGAATGGAATGGAATGGAATAGAATCAACCCGAATGGAATGGAATGGAATGGAAAGGAATGGCATGGAATCAACCCGAATGAAATGGAATGGAATGGATTGGAATGGAATGGAATGGGAAGGAATGGAATCAACCCGAATGGAATGGAATGGAAGGGAAAGGAATGGAATGGAATCAACCTGAATGAAATGGAACGGATTGGAATGGAATCAACCTGAATGTAATGGAATGGAATGGCGTGGAATAGGATGGAATGAACGTGAATGGAATGGAATGGAATGGAATGGAATGGAATCAACCCGAATGGAATGGAATGGAATGGAATGGAAAGGAATGGAATCAATCCAAATGGAATGGAAAGGAATGGAATGGAATAGAATCAAACGGAATGGAATGGAATGGTGTGGAATAGAATGGAATCAACCCGAATGCAATGGAATGGAATGGAATGGAATGGAATGGAATGGAATGGAATGGAATGGAGTGGAATGGATTGGAATCAACACGAATGGAAAGAATGGATTGGAATGGAATGGAATGGAATGGAAAGGAATGGAATGGAATCAACCTGAATGGAATGGAATGGAATGGAATCAACCCGAATGGAATGGAAAGGAATGGATTGGAATGGAATGGAATGGAATGGAATCAACTCTAATGTAATGGAATGGAATGGAATGGAATGGAATGGAATCAACACAAATGGACTGGAATGGAATGGAAAGGAATAGAATCAACCCGAATGGAATGGAATGGAATGGAATGGAATGGAATGGCATGGAATCAACCCGAATGAAATGAAATGGAATGGATTGGAATGGAATGGAATGGAAAGTAATGGAATGGAATCAACCCGAGTGGAATGGAATGGAATGGAATGGAATGGATTGGAATGGAATGGAATGGAATGGAATCAACCCCAATGGAATGGAATGGAATGGAATGGAATGGAATCAACCCAAAAGAAATGGAATGGAATGAAATGGAATGGAATGGAATGGAATCAACCCGAATGGAATGGAGAGGAGTGGAATGGATTGGAATGGAATCAACCTGAATGGAATGGAATGGAATGGAATGGAATGGAATGGAGGGGAATTGAATCAACCCGAATGGAGTGAAATGGAATCGAATGGAATCAACACGAATGGAATGGAATGGATTGGAGTGGAATGGAATGGAATGGAAAGGAATGGAATGGAATCAACCTCAATGGAATGGAATGGAATGGAATCAACCCGAATGGAATGGAATGGATTGGAATGGAATGGAATGGAATGGAATCAACGCTAATGGAATCGAATGGAATGGAATGGAAAGGAATGGAATGGAATCAACCCGTATAGAATGGAATGGAATGGAATGGAATGGAATGGAATGGAATGGAAACAACACAAATGGACTGGAATGGAATGGAATGGAATAGAATCAACCCGAATGGAATGGAATGGAATGGAATGGAATGGCATGGAATCAACCCGAATGAAATGGAATGGAATGGATTTGAATGGAATGGAATGGAAAGGAATGGAATGGAATCAACCCGAGTGGAATGGAAAGGAATGGAATGGAATGGAATGGATTGGAATGGAATGGAATGATCAACCCCTATGGAATGGAATGGAATGGAATGGAATGGAATGGAATGGAATCAACCCAAAAGTAATGGAATGGAATGGAATGGAAAGGAATGGAATGGAATAAACCAGAATGGAATGGAATGGAATGGAATGGATTGGAAGGGAATCAACATGAATGGAATGGAATGGAATGGAATGGAGTGGAATTGAATCAACCCGAATGGAATGGAATGGAATGGAATGGAATCAACCCAAATGGCATGGAATGGAATGAAATGGAACGGAATGGAATTAACCGGAATGGAATGGAATGGAATGGAATGGAATGGAATGGAATCAAACCGAATGGAAAGGAATGGAATGGAATGGAATGGCATGGAATGGAATCAACCCGAATGGCATGGAATGGAATGGAATGGAATGGAATGGAATCAACACAAATGGAATGGAATGCAATCAACACGAATGGAATGGAATGGAATGGAATGGAATGCAATGGAATGGAATGGAATCAACTGGAATGGAATGGAATGGAATGGAATAAACACGAATGGACTGGAATTGATTGGAATGGACTGCAATGGAATCAACCCGAAAGGAATGGAATGGAATGAAATGGAATGCAATGGAATCAACCGGAATGGAGTGGAATGGAATGACACGGAATGGAATGGAATAGAATCAAACAGAATGGAATGGAATGGAATAGAATGGAATCAACCCGAATGCAATGGAATGGAATGGATTGGAATCAACCCGAACGGAATGGAATGGAACGGAATGGAATGGAACGGAATCAACCGAAATGGAATGGAATGGAATGGAATGGAATGGAATAAACCCGAATGGAATGGAATGGAATAGAATGGAATGGATTGGAATGGAATCAATCAGAATGGAATGGAATGGAATGAAATGGAATGGAATGGAATTAACCGGAATGGAATGGAATGGAATGGAATGGAATGGAATGGAATGGAATCAATCCGAATGGAATGGAATGGAATCAATCCGAATGGAATGGAATGGAATGGATTGGAATTGAATGGAATGGAATCAACCCGAATGGAATGGAATGGAATGAAATGGAATGGAATGGAATCAACCCGAATGGAATGGAATGGTATGGAACTGAATCAAACCAAATGGAATGGAATGGAATTGAATAGAATGGAATGGAATGGAATGGAATAAACACGAATGGAATGGAATGGAATATAATGGAATGGATTGGAATGGAATCAACCGGGATGGAAAGGAATGGAAAGGAATGAAATGGAATGGGATGGAAAGGAATGAAATGGAATGGAATGGAATTAACTCGAATGGAATGGAATGGAATGGAATGGAATGGAATGGAATGGAATGGAATACAATCAACCCGAATGGAGTGGAAAGGAATGGAATGGAATGGAATGGAATCAAGGCAAATGCAATGGAATGGAATGGAATGGAATAGATTGGAATGGAATGGAATGGAAGGGAACGGAATGGAATCAACCCGAATGGAATGGAATGGAATGGAATGGAATGGAATGGAATCCACTGGAATGGAATGGAATGAAATGGATTTGATTGGAATGGAATGGAATGTAAAAGAATCAACCCGAATGCAATGGAATGGAATGGAATGGAATGGAATGGAATGGAATCCACTGGAATGGAATGGAATGGAATGGAATCAACACGAATGGAATGGAATGGAATGGAATGGAATGGAATGGAATGGAATGGAATGGAATCAAACCGAATGGAATGGAATGGAATGGAATGGAATAGAATGGAAACAACACAAATGGACTGGAATGGAATGGAATGGAATAGAATCAACCCGAATGGAATGGAATGGAATGGAATGGAATGGCATGGAATCAACCCGAATGAAATGGAATGGAATGGATTGGAATGGAATGGAATGGAATGGAATGGAATGGAATGGAAAGGAATGGAATGGAATCAACCCGAGTGGAATGGAAAGGAATGGAATGGAATGGAATGGATTGGAATGGAATGGAATGGAATGGAATCAACCTCAATGGAATGGAATGGAATGGAATGGAAGGGAATGGAATGGAATGCAATGGAATGGAATCAACCAGAATGGAATGGAATGGAATGGAATGGATTGGAAGGGAATCAACATGAATGGAATGGAATGGAATGGAATGGAATGGAATAAACACGAATGGAATGGAATGGAATAGAATGGAGTGGATTGGAATGGAATCAATCAGAATGGAATGTAATGGAATGAAATGGAGCGGAATGGAATTAACCGGAATGGAATGGAATTAAATGGAATGCAATGGAATGGAATGAAATCAATCCAAATGGAATGCAGTGGAATGGACTGGAATTGAATGGAATGGAATCAACCCGAATGGAATGGAATGGAATGAAATGGAGTGAAATGGAATCAACCCGAATGGAATGGAATGGCATGGAACTGAATCAAACCAAATGGAATGGAATGGAATTGAATGGAATGGAAAGGAATGGAATGGAATAAACACGAATGGAATGGAATGGAATGGAATGGAATAGATTGGAATGGAATGGAAAGGAATGGAAACGAACGGAATGGAATCAACCCGAATGGAATGCACTGGAATGGAATGGAATGAAATGGAATTGATTGGAATGGAATGGAATGTAATGGAATCAACCCGAATGGAATGGAATGGAATGAAATGGAATGGAATGGAATCAACCGGAATGGAGTTAAATGGAATGGAATGCAATGGAATGGAATAGAATCAAACAGAACAGAATGGAATGGAGTGGAATAGAATGAAATCAACCAGAATACAATGGAATGTAATGGAATGGAATGGAACGGAATGGATTGGAATGGAACGGAATCAACCCGAATGGAATGGAATTGAATGGATTGGAATGGAATGGAATGGTATGGAATAGAATCAACCCGAATGGAATGGAATAGAATGGAAAGGAATGGCAACAACCCGAATGCAATGGAATGTAATGGAATGGAAAGGAAAGCAACGGAATGGAATGGAATGGAATGGAATCAACTGGAATGGAATGGAATGGAATGGAATGGAATGGAATGGAATGGAACGGAATCAACCCGAATGGAATGGAATGGAATGGAATGGAATGCAATCAACACGAATGGAATGGAATGGAATGGAATCAAACCGAATGGAATGCAATGGAATGAAATGGAATGGAATGGAATCAACTGGAATGGAATGGAATGGAATCGAATGCATTGGAATGGAATGGAATGGAACGGAATGCAATCAACCCGAATGGAATGAAACAGAATGGAATGGAATGGAATGAAATCAACCCGAAAGGAAAGGAATGGAATGAAATAGAATGGAATGGAATGGAATGGCAGGTTATGGAATCAACCCGAGTGGTATGGAATGGAATGGAATGGAATGGAAACAACACAAAAGGACTGGAATGGAATGGAATGGAGTAGAATCAACCCAAATGGAATGGAATGGAATGGAATGGCATGGAATCAACCCGTATGAAATGGAATGGAATGGATTGGAATGGAATGGAATGGAAAGGAATGATATGGAATCAACCCGAATGGAATGGAAAGGAATGGAATGGAATGGATTGGAATGGAATGGAATGGAATGGAATGGAATCAACCCCAATGGAATGGAATGGAATGGAATGGAATGGAATGGAATGGAATCAACCCAAAAGGAATGGAATGGAATGGAATGGAATGGAATGGAATCAACCAGAATGGAATGGAATGGAATGGAATGGATTGGATGGGAATCAACACAAATGGAATGGAATGCAATCAACACGAATGGAATGGAATGGAATGGAATGGAATGGAATGGAATGGAATAAACACGAATGGACTGGAATGGAATGGAATGGACTGCAATGGAATCAACCCGAAAGGAATGGAATGGAATGAAATGGAACGCAATGGAATCAACCGGAATGGAGTGGAATGGAATGACACGGAATGGAATGGAATAGAATCAAACAGAATGGAATGGAATGGAATGGAATAGAATGGAATCAACCCGAACACAATGGAAAGGAATGGAATGGAATTGAATGGAATCAACCTGAACGCAATGGAAAAAATGGAATGGAATGGAATGGAATGGAATGGAATGCAATGCAATGGAATCAACCCGAATGCAATGGAATGGAACGGAATGGAATGGAAAGGAATCAACCGAAATGGAATGGAATGGAATGGAATGGAATGGAATGGAATAAACCCGAATGGAATGGAATGGAATAGAATGGAGTGGATTGGATTGGAATCAATCAGAATGGAATGTAATGGAATGAAATGGAACGGAATAGAATTAACCGTAATGGAATGGAATGGAATGGAATGCAATGGAATGGAATGGAATCAATCCGAATGGAATGGAATGGAATGGAGTGGAATTGAATGGAATGGAATCAACCCGAATGGAATGGAATGGAATGAAATGGAATGGAATGGAATCAACCAGAAAGGAATGGAATGGTATGGAACTGAATCAAACCAAATGGAATGGAATGGATTTGAATGGAATGGAATGGAATGGAATGGAATAGAATCAACCCGAATGGAATGGAAACGAATGGAATGGAACGGAATGGAATCAACCGGAATGGAGTTAAATGGAATGGAATGCAATGGAATGGAATTGAATGAAACAGAACAGAATGGAATGGAGTGGAATAGAATGGAATCAACCAGAATGCAATGGAATGTAATGGAATGGAATGGAACGGAATGGATTGGAATGGAACGGAATCAACCCGAATGGAATGGAATTGAATGGATTGGAATGGAATGGAATGGTATGGAATAGAATCAACTCGAATGGAATGGAATGGAATGGAATGGAATGGAATGGAATGGAATGGAATCAACCCGAATGCAATGGAATGTAATGGAATGGAATGGAAAGCAACGCAATGGAATGGAATGGAATGGAATCAACCAGAATGTAATGGAATGGAATGGAATGGAATGGAATCAACTGGAATGTAATGGAATGGAATGGAATGGAATGGAATGGAATGGAATGCAATCAACACGAATGGAATGGAATGGAATGGAATCAAACCGAATGGAATGCAATGGAATGAAATGGAATGGAATCGAATCAACTGGAATGGAATGGAATGGAATCGAATGCATCGGAATGGAATGGAATGGAACGGAATGCAATCAACCCGAATGGAATGGAATGGAATGGAATGGAATGGAATGGAATGAAATCAACCCGAAAGGAAAGGAATGGAATGAAATGGAATGGAATAGAATGAAATGGAATGGAATGGCACGTTACGGAATCAACCCCAGTGGTATGGAATGGAATGGAATGGAATGGAATGGAATGCAATCAACCAGAATGGAATGGAATGGAATGAAATGGAATGGAATGGAATGGAATGGAATGGAAAGGAATCAACCCGAATGGAATGGAATGGAATGCAATGGAAAGGAATGGAATGGCATAGAATGGAATCAAACCGAATGGTATGGAATGGAATGGAATGGAATGGAATGGAATGGAATGGAATGGAATCAATCGGAAAGGAATGGAATGGAATGGAATGGAATGGAATCAACCCGAATGGAATGGAATGGAATGGAATCAACACGAATGGAATGGAATGGATAGGAATGGAATCAACCAAAATGAAATGGAATGGAATGGAATGGAATGGAATGGAATGGAATGGAATGGAATGGAATAAACCAGAATGGAATGGAATGGAAAGGAATGGAAAGGAATGGAATGGAATGGAATGGAATGGAATGGAATGGAATGGAATGGAATGGAAACAACCTGAAAGAAAAAGAATGGAATGGAATGGAATGGAATGGAATGGAATCAAACCGAATGTAATGTAATGTAATGGAATGGAATGGAAGCAACTGGAATGTAATGTAATGTAATGGAATAGAATGGAATGGAATGGAACAGAATCAACCCGAATGGAATGGAATGGAATGGAATGCAATGCAATCAACACGAATGGAATGGAATGGAATGGAATAAAACCGAATGGAATGCAATGGAATGAAATGGAATGGAATGGAATCAACTGGAATGGAATGGAATGGAATCGAATGGATTGGAATGGAATGGAATGGAATGGAATGCAATCAACCCGAATGGAATGGAATGGAATGGAATGCAATGGAATGGAATGCAATGGAATGGAATGAAATCAACACGAAAGGAATGGAATGGAATAGAATGGAATGGAATGGAATGGAATGGAATGGAATGGAATGGAATGGCAGGTTATGGAATCAACCCGAGTGGTATGGAATGGAATGGAATGGAATGGAATGGAATGGAATGGAATGGAATGCAATGGAATCAACTCGAATGGAATGGAATGGAAGGAAATGAAATGGAATGGAATGAAATGGAATGGAATGGAATGGAATGGAATCAACCCGAAAGGAAAAGAATGGAATGGAATGGAATGGAATGGAATGGAATCAACCCGAATGGAATGGAATGGAATGGAATGGAATGGAATGGAATTGAATCAACCGGAATGGAATGGAGTGGAATGGAATGGAATGGAATGCAATCAACCCGAATGGAATGGAATGGAATGGAATGGAAAGGAATGGAATGGAATGCAATGAAATCAACCCGAAAGGAATGGAATGGAATGAAGTGGAATGGAATGGAATGGAATGGAATGGCAGGTTATGTAATCAACCCGAGTGGTATGGTATGGAATGGAATGGAATGGGATGCAATGGAATCAAGTCGAATGGAATGGAATGGAATGGAATGGAATGGAATGGAATGGAATGAAATGGAATGGAATGGAATCAACCCGAAAGGAAAAGAATGGAATGGAATGGAATGGAATGGAATGGAATCAACGCGAATGGAATGGAATGGAATGGAATGGAATGGAATGGAATGGAATGGAATGGAATACCCGGAATGGAATGGAATGGAATGGAATGGAAAGCAATCAACCCGAATGGAATGGAATGGAATGGAATGGAATGGAATGGAATGGAATGGAATGAAATCAACCCGAAAGGAATGGAATGGAATGAAATGGAATGGAATGGAATGGAATGGAATGGCAGGTTATGTAATCAACCCGAGTGGTATGGAATGGAATGGAATGAAATGGAATGGAATGGAATGCAATGGAATCAAGTCGAATGGAATGGAATGGAATGAAATGGAATGGAATGGAATGGAATGGAATGAAATCAACACGAATGCAATGGAATGGAATGGAATGGAATGGAATGGAACGGAATGGAATGGAATGGAATGGAATCAACCCGAATGGAATGGAATGGAATGGAATGGAATGGAATCAACTGGAATGTAATGTAATGGAATGGAATGGAATGGAATGGAACGGCATCAACCGGATTGGAATGGAATGGAATGGAATGGAATTCAATCAACACGAATGCAATGGAATGGAATGGAATCAACACGAATGGAAAGCAATGGAATGAAATGGAATGGAATGGAATCAACTGAAATGGAATGGAATGGAATCGAATGGACTTGAATGGAATGGAATGGAATGCAATCAACCCGAATGGAATGGAATGGAATGGAATGGAATGGAATGGAATCAACCCGAATGGAATGGAATGGAATGAAATGGAATGGAAGCGAATGGAATGGAATGGAAGGGAATCAACCCGAATGGAATGGAATGGAATGGAATGGAATGGAATGGAATAGCATAGAATGGAATCAACCCGAATGGTATGGAATGGAATGGAATGGAATGGAATCAATCAGAATGGAATGGAATGGAATGGAATGGAATGGAATCAACCCGAATGAAATGGAATGGAATGGATTGGAATGGAATGGAATGGAATGGAATGGAATAGAATCAACCCGAATGGAACGGAATGGAATGAAATGGAACGGAATGGAATCAACCGGAATGGAGTTAAATGGAATGGAATGCAATGGAATGGAATTGAATCAAACAGAACAGAATGGAATGGAGTGGAATAGAATGGAATCAACCAGAATGCAATGTAATGTAATGTAATGGAATGGAACGGAATGGATTGGAATGGAACGGAATCAACCCGAATGGAATGGAATTGAATGGATTGGAATGGAATGGAATGGTATGGAATAGAATCAACCCGAATGGAATGGAATGGAATGGAATGGAATGGAATCAACCCGAATGCAATGGAATGGAATGGAATGGAATGGAATGCAACGCAATGGAATGGAATGGAATGGAATCAACCAGAATGGAATGGAATGGAATGGAATGGAATGGAATGGAATGGAATGGAATCAACTGGAATGTAATGTAATGTAATGTAATGGAATGGAATGGAATGGAATGGAATGGAATGCAATCAACACGAATGGAATGGAATGGAATGGAATCAAACCGAATGGAATGCAATGGAATGAAATGGAATGGAATCGAATTAACTGGAATGGAATGGAATGGAATCGAATGCATCGGAATGGAATGGAATGGAACGGAATGCAATCAACCCGAATGGAATGGAATGGAATGGAATGGAATGGAATGGAATAAAATCAACCCGAAAGGAAAGGAATGGAATGAAATGGAATGGAATGGAATGGAATGGAATGGAATGGAATGGAATGGAATGGAATGGAATGGCAGGTTATGGAATCAACCCGAGTGGTATGGAATGGAATGGAATGGAATGCAATCAACCCGAATGGCATGGAATGGAAGGAAATGGAATGGAATGGAATGGAATGGAATGGAATGGAATGGAATGGAAAGGAATCAACCCGAATGGAATGGAATGGAATGGAATGGAATGGAATGGCATAGAATGGAATCAACCCGAATGGTATGGAATGGCATGGAATGGAATGGAATGGAATGGAATGCAATGCAATCAACACGAATGGAATGGAATGGAATGGAATAAAACCGAATGGAATGCAATGGAATGAAATGGAATGGAATGGAATCAACTGGAATGGAATGGAATGGAATCGAATGGATTGGAATGGAATGGAATGCAATCAACCCGAATGGAATGGAATGGAATTCAATCAACCCGAATGGAATGGAATGGAATGGAATGCAATGGAATGGAATGAAATCAACACGAAAGGAATGGAATGGAATGGAATGGAATGGAATGGAATGGAATGGAATGGAATGGAATGGCAGGTTATGGAATCAACCCGAGTGGTATGGAATGGAATGGAATGGAATGGAATGGAATGCAATGGAATCAACTCGAATGGAATGGAATGGAATGAAATGGAATGGAATGGAATGGAATGGAATGGAATGGAATGGAATGGAATCAACCCGAAAGGAAAAGAATGGAATGGAATGGAATGGAATGGAATGGAATCAACCCGAATGGAATGGAATGGAATGGAATGGAAAGGAATGGAATGGAATGGAATGGAATCAACCGGAATGGAATGGAGTGGAATGGAATGGAATGGAATGCAATCAACCCGAATGGAATGGAATGGAATGGAATGGAATGGAATGGAATGAAATCAACCCGAAAGGAATGGAATGGAATGAAGTGGAATGGAATGGAATGGAATGGAAAGGAATGGCAGGTTATGTAATCAACCCGAGTGGTATGGAATGGAATGGAATGGAATGGAATGGAATGGAATGGAATCAAGTCGAATGGAATGGAATGGAATGACATGGAATGGAATGGAATGGAATGGAATGGAATGGAATGGAATGGAATGGAATCAACCCGAAAGGAAAAGAATGGAATGGAATGGAATGGAATGGAATGGAATGGAATCAACCCGAATGGAATGAAATGGAATGGAATGGAATCAACCGGAATGGAATGGAATGGAATGGAATGGAAAGCAATCAACCCGAATGGAATGGAATGAAATGGAATGGAATGGAATGGAATGGAATGGAATGGAATGGAATGGAATGGAATGGAATGAAATCAACCCGAAAGGAATGGAATGGAATGAAATGGAATGGAATGGAATGGACTGGCAGCTTATGTAATCAACCCGAGTGGTATGGAATGGAATGCAATGGAATGGAATGGAATGCAATGGAATCAAGTCGAATGGAATGGAATGGAATGAAATGGAATGGAATGGAATGAAATGGAATGGAATGGAATGAAATCAACACGAATGCAATGGAATGGAATGGAATGGAATGGAATGGAAAGGAATGGAATGGAATGGAATGGAATCAACCCGAATGGAATGGAATGGAATGGAATGGAATGGAATGGAATCAACTGGAATGTAATGTAATGTAATGGAATGGAATGGAATGGAACGGAATCAACCGGAATGGAATGGAATGGAATGGAATGGAATCAACACGAATGGAATGCAATGGAATGAAATGGAATGGAATGGAATCAACTGAAATGGAATGGAATGGAATCGAATGGACTTGAATGGAATGGAATGGAATGCAATCAACCCGAATGGAATGGAATGGAATGGAATGGAATGGAAAGCAATCAACCCGAATGGAATGGAATGAAATGGAATGGAATGGAATGGAATGGAATGGAATGGAATGGAATGAAATCAACCCGAAAGGAATGGAATGGAATGAAATGGAATGGAATGGAATGGACTGGCAGGTTATGTAATCAACCCGAGTGGTATGGAATGGAATGGAATGGAATGGAATGGAATGCAATGGAATCAAGTCGAATGGAATGGAATGGAATGAAATGAAATGGAATGGAATGAAATGGAATGGAATGGAATGGAATGGAATGAAATCAACACGAATGCAATGGAATGGAATGGAATGGAATGGAATGGAACGGAATGGAATGGAATGGAATGGAATCAACCCGAATGGAATGGAATGGAATGGAATGGAATGGAATGGAATGGAATGGAATGGAATGGAATCAACTGGAATGTAATGTAATGTAATGGAATGGAATGGAATGGAACGGAATCAACCGGAATGGAATGGAATGGAATGGAATGGAATCAACACGAATGGAATGCAATGGAATGAAATGGAATGGAATGGAATCAACTGAAATGGAATGGAATGGAATCGAATGGACTTGAATGGAATGGAATGGAATGCAATCAACCCGAATGGAATGGAATGGAATGGAATGGAATGGAATGGAATCAACCCCAATGGAATGGAATGGAATGAAATGGAATGGAATGGAATGGAATGGAATGGAATGGCAGGTTATGGAATCAACCCGAGTGGCATGGAATGGAATGGAATGGAATGGAATGGAATGGAATGCAACGCAATGGAATGGAATGGAATGGAATTAACCAGAATGTAATGGAATGTAATGGAATGTAATGGAATGGAATGGAATCAACTGGAATGTAATGGAATGGAATGGAATGGAATGGAATGGAATGGAATGCAATCAACACGAATGGAATGGAATGGAATGGAATCAAACCGAATGGAATGCAATGGAATGAAATGGAATGGAATCGAATTAACTGGAATGGAATGGAATGGAATCGAATGCATCGGAATGGAATGGAATGGAACGGAATGCAATCAACCCGAATGGAATGGAATGGAATGGAATGGAATGGAAAGGAATCAACCCGAATGGAATGGAATGGAATGGAATGGAATGGAATGGAATGGCATAGAATGGAATCAACCCGAATGGTATGGAATGGCATGGAATGGAATGGAATGGAATGGAATGCAATGCAATCAACACGAATGCAATGGAATGGAATGGAATAAAACCGAATGGAATGCAATGGAATGAAATGGAATGGAATGGAATCAACTGGAATGGAATGGAATGGAATCGAATGGATTGGAATGGAATGGAATGCAATCAACCCGAATGGAATGGAATGGAATGGAATGCAATGGAATGGAATGAAATCAACACGAAAGGAATGGAATGGAATGGAATGGAATGGAATGGAATGGAATGGAATGGAATGGCAGGTTATGGAATCAACCCGAGTGGTATGGAATGGAATGGAATGGAATGGAATGGAATGCAATGGAATCAACTCGAATGGAATGGAATGGAATGAAATGGAATGGAATGGAATGGAATGGAATGGAATGGAATGGAATCAACCCGAAAGGAAAAGAATGGAATGGAATGGAATGGAATGGAATGGAATCAACCCGAATGGAATGGAATGGAATGGAATGGAATGGAATGGAATGGAATGGAATCAACCGGAATGGAATGGAGTGGAATGGAATGGAATGGAATGCAATCAACCCGAATGGAATGGAATGGAATGGAATGGAATGGAATGGAATGAAATCAACCCGAAAGGAATGGAATGGAATGAAGTGGAATGGAATGGAATGGAATGGAAAGGAATGGCAGGTTATGTAATCAACCCGAGTGGTATGGAATGGAATGGAATGGAATGGAATGGAATGGAATCAAGTCGAATGGAATGGAATGGAATGACATGGAATGGAATGGAATGGAATGGAATGGAATGGAATGGAATGGAATCAACCCGAAAGGAAAAGAATGGAATGGAATGGAATGGAATGGAATGGAATGGAATCAACCCGAATGGAATGGAATGGAATGGAATGGAATCAACCAGAATGGAATGGAATGGAATGGAATGGAAAGCAATCAACCCGAATGGAATGGAATGAAATGGAATGGAATGGAATGGAATGGAATGGAATGGAATGGAATGGAATGAAATCAACCCGAAAGGAATGGAATGGAATGAAATGGAATGGAATGGAATGGACTGGCAGCTTATGTAATCAACCCGAGTGGTATGGAATGGAATGCAATGGAATGGAATGGAATGCAATGGAATCAAGTCGAATGGAATGGAATGGAATGAAATGGAATGGAATGGAATGAAATGGAATGGAATGGAATGAAATCAACACGAATGCAATGGAATGGAATGGAATGGAATGGAATGGAAAGGAATGGAATGGAATGGAATGGAATCAACCCGAATGGAATGGAATGGAATGGAATGGAATGGAATGGAATCAACTGGAATGTAATGTAATGTAATGGAATGGAATGGAATGGAACGGAATCAACCGGAATGGAATGGAATGGAATGGAATGGAATCAACACGAATGGAATGCAATGGAATGAAATGGAATGGAATGGAATCAACTGAAATGGAATGGAATGGAATCGAATGGACTTGAATGGAATGGAATGGAATGCAATCAACCCGAATGGAATGGAATGGAATGGAATGGAATGGAATGGAAAGCAATCAACCCGAATGGAATGGAATGAAATGGAATGGAATGGAATGGAATGGAATGGAATGGAATGGAATGAAATCAACCCGAAAGGAATGGAATGGAATGAAATGGAATGGAATGGAATGGACTGGCAGGTTATGTAATCAACCCGAGTGGTATGGAATGGAATGGAATGGAATGGAATGGAATGCAATGGAATCAAGTCGAATGGAATGGAATGGAATGAAATGAAATGGAATGGAATGAAATGGAATGGAATGGAATGGAATGGAATGAAATCAACACGAATGCAATGGAATGGAATGGAATGGAATGGAATGGAACGGAATGGAATGGAATGGAATGGAATCAACCCGAATGGAATGGAATGGAATGGAATGGAATGGAATGGAATGGAATGGAATGGAATCAACTGGAATGTAATGTAATGTAATGGAATGGAATGGAATGGAACGGAATCAACCGGAATGGAATGGAATGGAATGGAATGGAATCAACACGAATGGAATGCAATGGAATGAAATGGAATGGAATGGAATCAACTGAAATGGAATGGAATGGAATCGAATGGACTTGAATGGAATGGAATGGAATGCAATCAACCCGAATGGAATGGAATGGAATGGAATGGAATGGAATGGAATCAACCCCAATGGAATGGAATGGAATGAAATGGAATGGAATGGAATGGAATGGAATGGAATGGCAGGTTATGGAATCAACCCGAGTGGCATGGAATGGAATGGAATGGAATGGAATGGAATGGAATGCAACGCAATGGAATGGAATGGAATGGAATTAACCAGAATGTAATGGAATGTAATGGAATGTAATGGAATGGAATGGAATCAACTGGAATGTAATGGAATGGAATGGAATGGAATGGAATGGAATGGAATGCAATCAACACGAATGGAATGGAATGGAATGGAATCAAACCGAATGGAATGCAATGGAATGAAATGGAATGGAATCGAATTAACTGGAATGGAATGGAATGGAATCGAATGCATCGGAATGGAATGGAATGGAACGGAATGCAATCAACCCGAATGGAATGGAATGGAATGGAATGGAATGGAAAGGAATCAACCCGAATGGAATGGAATGGAATGGAATGGAATGGAATGGAATGGCATAGAATGGAATCAACCCGAATGGTATGGAATGGCATGGAATGGAATGGAATGGAATGGAATGCAATGCAATCAACACGAATGCAATGGAATGGAATGGAATAAAACCGAATGGAATGCAATGGAATGAAATGGAATGGAATGGAATCAACTGGAATGGAATGGAATGGAATCGAATGGATTGGAATGGAATGGAATGCAATCAACCCGAATGGAATGGAATGGAATGGAATGCAATGGAATGGAATGAAATCAACACGAAAGGAATGGAATGGAATGGAATGGAATGGAATGGAATGGAATGGAATGGAATGGCAGGTTATGGAATCAACCCGAGTGGTATGGAATGGAATGGAATGGAATGGAATGGAATGCAATGGAATCAACTCGAATGGAATGGAATGGAATGAAATGGAATGGAATGGAATGGAATGGAATGGAATGGAATGGAATCAACCCGAAAGGAAAAGAATGGAATGGAATGGAATGGAATGGAATGGAATCAACCCGAATGGAATGGAATGGAATGGAATGGAATGGAATGGAATGGAATGGAATCAACCGGAATGGAATGGAGTGGAATGGAATGGAATGGAATGCAATCAACCCGAATGGAATGGAATGGAATGGAATGGAATGGAATGGAATGAAATCAACCCGAAAGGAATGGAATGGAATGAAGTGGAATGGAATGGAATGGAATGGAAAGGAATAGCAGGTTATGTAATCAACCCGAGTGGTATGGAATGGAATGGAATGGAATGGAATGGAATGGAATCAAGTCGAATGGAATGGAATGGAATGACATGGAATGGAATGGAATGGAATGGAATGGAATGGAATGGAATGGAATCAACCCGAAAGGAAAAGAATGGAATGGAATGGAATGGAATGGAATGGAATGGAATCAACCCGAATGGAATGGAATGGAATGGAATGGAATCAACCGGAATGGAATGGAATGGAATGGAATGGAAAGCAATCAACCCGAATGGAATGGAATGAAATGGAATGGAATGGAATGGAATGGAATGGAATGAAATCAACCCGAAAGGAATGGAATGGAATGAAATGGAATGGAATGGAATGGACTGGCAGGTTATGTAATCAACCCGAGTGGCATGGAATGGAATGGAATGGAATGGAATGGAATGCAATGGAATCAAGTCGAATGGAATGGAATGGAATGCAATCAACCCGAATGCAATGCAATGGAATGGAATGGAATGGAATGGAATGGAATGGAATCAAGTCGAATGGAATGGAATGGAATGACATGGAATGGAATGGAATGGAATGGAATGGAATGGAATGGAATGGAATCAACCCGAAAGGAAAAGAATGGAATGGAATGGAATGGAATGGAATGGAATGGAATCAACCCGAATGGAATGGAATGGAATGGAATGGAATCAACCGGAATGGAATGGAATGGAATGGAATGGAAAGCAATCAACCCGAATGGAATGGAATGAAATGGAATGGAATGGAATGGAATGGAATGGAATGGAATGAAATCAACCCGAAAGGAATGGAATGGAATGAAATGGAATGGAATGGAATGGACTGGCAGCTTATGTAATCAACCCGAGTGGTATGGAATGGAATGCAATGGAATGGAATGGAATGCAATGGAATCAAGTCGAATGGAATGGAATGGAATGAAATGGAATGGAATGGAATGAAATGGAATGGAATGGAATGAAATCAACACGAATGCAATGGAATGGAATGGAATGGAATGGAATGGAAAGGAATGGAATGGAATGGAATGGAATCAACCCGAATGGAATGGAATGGAATGGAATGGAATGGAATGGAATCAACTGGAATGTAATGTAATGTAATGGAATGGAATGGAATGGAACGGAATCAACCGGAATGGAATGGAATGGAATGGAATGGAATCAACACGAATGGAATGCAATGGAATGAAATGGAATGGAATGGAATCAACTGAAATGGAATGGAATGGAATCGAATGGACTTGAATGGAATGGAATGGAATGCAATCAACCCGAATGGAATGGAATGGAATGGAATGGAATGGAATGGAAAGCAATCAACCCGAATGGAATGGAATGAAATGGAATGGAATGGAATGGAATGGAATGGAATGGAATGGAATGAAATCAACCCGAAAGGAATGGAATGGAATGAAATGGAATGGAATGGAATGGACTGGCAGGTTATGTAATCAACCCGAGTGGTATGGAATGGAATGGAATGGAATGGAATGGAATGCAATGGAATCAAGTCGAATGGAATGGAATGGAATGAAATGAAATGGAATGGAATGAAATGGAATGGAATGGAATGGAATGGAATGAAATCAACACGAATGCAATGGAATGGAATGGAATGGAATGGAATGGAACGGAATGGAATGGAATGGAATGGAATCAACCCGAATGGAATGGAATGGAATGGAATGGAATGGAATGGAATGGAATGGAATGGAATCAACTGGAATGTAATGTAATGTAATGGAATGGAATGGAATGGAACGGAATCAACCGGAATGGAATGGAATGGAATGGAATGGAATCAACACGAATGGAATGCAATGGAATGAAATGGAATGGAATGGAATCAACTGAAATGGAATGGAATGGAATCGAATGGACTTGAATGGAATGGAATGGAATGCAATCAACCCGAATGGAATGGAATGGAATGGAATGGAATGGAATGGAATCAACCCCAATGGAATGGAATGGAATGAAATGGAATGGAATGGAATGGAATGGAATGGAATGGCAGGTTATGGAATCAACCCGAGTGGCATGGAATGGAATGGAATGGAATGGAATGGAATGGAATGCAACGCAATGGAATGGAATGGAATGGAATTAACCAGAATGTAATGGAATGTAATGGAATGTAATGGAATGGAATGGAATCAACTGGAATGTAATGGAATGGAATGGAATGGAATGGAATGGAATGGAATGCAATCAACACGAATGGAATGGAATGGAATGGAATCAAACCGAATGGAATGCAATGGAATGAAATGGAATGGAATCGAATTAACTGGAATGGAATGGAATGGAATCGAATGCATCGGAATGGAATGGAATGGAACGGAATGCAATCAACCCGAATGGAATGGAATGGAATGGAATGGAATGGAAAGGAATCAACCCGAATGGAATGGAATGGAATGGAATGGAATGGAATGGAATGGCATAGAATGGAATCAACCCGAATGGTATGGAATGGCATGGAATGGAATGGAATGGAATGGAATGCAATGCAATCAACACGAATGCAATGGAATGGAATGGAATAAAACCGAATGGAATGCAATGGAATGAAATGGAATGGAATGGAATCAACTGGAATGGAATGGAATGGAATCGAATGGATTGGAATGGAATGGAATGCAATCAACCCGAATGGAATGGAATGGAATGGAATGCAATGGAATGGAATGAAATCAACACGAAAGGAATGGAATGGAATGGAATGGAATGGAATGGAATGGAATGGAATGGCAGGTTATGGAATCAACCCGAGTGGTATGGAATGGAATGGAATGGAATGGAATGGAATGCAATGGAATCAACTCGAATGGAATGGAATGGAATGAAATGGAATGGAATGGAATGGAATGGAATGGAATGGAATGGAATGGAATCAACCCGAAAGGAAAAGAATGGAATGGAATGGAATGGAATGGAATGGAATCAACCCGAATGGAATGGAATGGAATGGAATGGAATGGAATGGAATGGAATGGAATCAACCGGAATGGAATGGAGTGGAATGGAATGGAATGGAATGCAATCAACCCGAATGGAATGGAATGGAATGGAATGGAATGGAATGGAATGAAATCAACCCGAAAGGAATGGAATGGAATGAAGTGGAATGGAATGGAATGGAATGGAAAGGAATGGCAGGTTATGTAATCAACCCGAGTGGTATGGAATGGAATGGAATGGAATGGAATGGAATGGAATCAAGTCGAATGGAATGGAATGGAATGACATGGAATGGAATGGAATGGAATGGAATGGAATGGAATGGAATGGAATCAACCCGAAAGGAAAAGAATGGAATGGAATGGAATGGAATGGAATGGAATGGAATCAACCCGAATGGAATGGAATGGAATGGAATGGAATCAACCGGAATGGAATGGAATGGAATGGAATGGAAAGCAATCAACCCGAATGGAATGGAATGAAATGGAATGGAATGGAATGGAATGGAATGGAATGGAATGAAATCAACCCGAAAGGAATGGAATGGAATGAAATGGAATGGAATGGAATGGACTGGCAGGTTATGTAATCAACCCGAGTGGCATGGAATGGAATGGAATGGAATGGAATGGAATGCAATGGAATCAAGTCGAATGGAATGGAATGGAATGAAATGGAATGGAATGGAATGAAATGGAATGGAATGGAATGGAATGGAAAGAAATCAACACGAATGCAATGGAATGGAATGGAATGGAATGGAATGGAACGGAATGGAATGGAATGGAATGGAATCAACCCGAATGGAATGGAATGGAATGGAATGGAATGGAATGGAATCAACTGGAATGTAATGTAATGGAATGGAATGGAATGGAATGGAATGGAATGGAATGGAATGGAATGGAATGCAATCAACACGAATGGAATGGAATGGAATGGAATCAAACCGAATGGAATGCAATGGAATGAAATGGAATGGAATCGAATTAACTGGAATGGAATGGAATGGAATCGAATGCATTGGAATGGAATGGAATGGAACGGAATGCAATCAACCCGAATGGAATGGAATGGAATGGAATGCAATGGAATGGAATGAAATCAACACGAAAGGAATGGAATGGAATGGAATGGAATGGAATGGAATGGAATGGCAGGTTATGGAATCAACCCGAGTGGTATGGAATGGAATGGAATGGAATGTAATGGAATGCAATGGAATCAACTCGAATGGAATGGAATGGAATGAAATGGAATGGAATGGAATGGAATGGAATGGAATGGAATCAACCCGAAAGGAAAAGAATGGAATGGAATGGAATGGAATGGAATGGAATCAACCCGAATGGAATGGAATGGAATGGAATGGAATGGAATGGAATGGAATCAACCGGAATGGAATGGAGTGGAATGGAATGGAATGGAATGCAATCAACCCGAATGGAATGGAATGGAATGGAATGGAATGGAATGAAATCAACCCGAAAGGAATGGAATGGAATGAAGTGGAATGGAATGGAATGGAATGGGAAGGAATGGCAGGTTATGTAATCAACCCGAGTGGTATGGAATGGAATGGAATGGAATGGAATGGAATGGAATGGAATCAAGTCGAATGGAATGGAATGGAATGACATGGAATGGAATGGAATGGAATGGAATGGAATGGAATGGAATGGAATGGAATGGAATCAACCCGAAAGGAAAAGAATGGAATGGAATGGAATGGAATGGAATGGAATGGAATCAACCCGAATGGAATGGAATGGAATGGAATGGAATCAACCGGAATTGAATGGAATGGAATGGAATGGAAAGCAATCAACCCGAATGGAATGGAATGAAATGGAATGGAATGGAATGGAATGGAATGGAATGGAATGGAATGGAATGGAATGAACTCAACCCGAAAGGAATGGAATGGAATGAAATGGAATGGAATGGAATGGACTGGCAGGTTATGTAATCAACCCGAGTGGTATGGAATGGAATGGAATGGAATGGAATGGAATGCAATGGAATCAGGTCGAATGGAATGGAATGGAATGAAATGGAATGGAATGGAATGAAATGGAATGGAATGGAATGGAATGGAATGGAATGAAATCAACACGAATGCAATGGAATGGAATGGAATGGAATGGAATGGAACGGAATGGAATGGAATGGAATGGAATCAACCCGAATGGAATGGAATGGAATGGAATGGAATGGAATGGAATCAACCCCAATGGAATGGAATGGAATGAAATGGAATGGAATGGAATGGAATGGAATGGAATGGCAGGTTATGGAATCAGCCCGAGTGGTATGGAATGGAATGGAATGGAATGGAATGGAATGGAATGCAACGCAATGGAATGGAATGGAATGGAATCAACCAGAATGTAATGGAATGGAATGGAATGGAATGGAATGGAATGGAATCAACTGGAATGTAATGTAATGGAATGGAATGGAATGGAATGGAATGGAATGGAATGCAATCAACACGAATGGAATGGAATGGAATGGAATCAAACCGAATGGAATGCAATGGAATGAAATGGAATGGAATCGAATTAACTGGAATGGAATGGAATGGAATCGAATGCATCGGAATGGAATGGAATGGAACGGAATGCAATCAACCCGAATGGAATGGAATGGAATGGAATGGAATGGAATAAAATCAACCCGAAAGGAAAGGAATGGAATGAAATGGAATGGAATGGAATGGAATGGAATGGAATGGAATGGCAGGTTATGGAATCAACCCGAGTGGTATGGAATGGAATGGAATGGAATGCAATCAACCCGAATGGAATGGAATGGAAGGAAATGGAATGGAATGGAATGGAATGGAATGGAATGGAATGGAATGGAATGGAAAGGAATCAACCCGAACGGAATTGAATGGAATGGAATGGAATGGAATGGCATAGAATGGAATCAACCCGAATGGTATGGAATGGCATGGAATGGAATGGAATGGAATGGAATGCAATGCAATAAACACGAATGGAATGGAATGGAATAAAACCGAATGGAATGCAATGGAATGAAATGGAATGGAATGGAATCAACTGGAATGGAATGGAATGGAATCGAATGGATTGGAATGCAATGGAATGCAATCAACCCGAATGGAATGGAATGGAATGGAATGCAATGGAATGGAATGAAATCAACACGAAAGGAATGGAATGGAATGGAATGGAATGGAATGGAATGGAATGGAATGGAATGGCAGGTTATGGAATCAACCCGAGTGGTATGGAATGGAATGGAATGGAATGGAATGGAATGCAATGGAATCAACTCGAATGGAATGGAATGGAATGAAATGGAATGGAATGGAATGGAATGGAATGGAATGGAATGGAATAAACCCGAAAGGAAAAGAATGGAATGGAATGGAATGGAATGGAATGGAATCCACCCGAATGGAATGGAATGGAATGGAATGGAATGGAATGGAATGGAATCAACCGGAATGGAATGGAGTGGAATGGAATGGAATGGAATGCAATCAACCCGAATGGAATGGAATGGAATGGAATGGAATGGAATGGAATGAAATCAACCCGAAAGGAATGGAATGGAATGAAGTGGAATGGAATGGAATGCAATGGAAAGGAATGGCAGGTTATGTAATCAACCCGAGTGGTATGGAATGGAATGGAATGGAATGGAATGGAATGGAATCAAGTCGAATGGAATGGAATGGAATGACATGGAATGGAATGGAATGGAATGGAATGGAATGGAATGGAATGGAATGGAATCAACCCGAAAGGAAAAGAATGGAATGGAATGGAATGGAATGGAATGGAATGGAATGGAATCAACCCGAATGGAATGGAATGGAATGGAATGGAATCAACCGGAATGGAATGGAATGGAATGGAATGGAAAGCAATCAACCCGAATGGAATGGAATGAAATGGAATGGAATGGAATGGAATGGAATGGAATGGAATGGAATGGAATGAAATCAACCCGAAAGGAATGGAATGGAATGAAATGGAATGGAATGGAATGGACTGGCAGGTTATGTAATCAACCCGAGTGGTATGGAATGGAATGGAATGGAATGGAATGGAATGCAATGGAATCAAGTCGAATGGAATGGAATGGAATGAAATGGAATGGAATGGAATGAAATGGAATGGAATGGAATGGAATGGAATGAAATCAACACGAATGCAATGGAATGGAATGGAATGGAATGGAATGGAACGGAATGGAATGGAATGGAATGGAATCAACCCGAATGGAATGGAATGGAATGGAATGGAATGGAATGGAATCAACTGGAATGTAATGTAATGTAATGGAATGGAATGGAATGGAACGGAATCAACCGGAATGGAATGGAATGGAATGGAATGGAATCAACACGAATGGAATGCAATGTAATGAAATGGAATGGAATGGAATCAACTGAAATGGAATGGAATGGAATCGAATGGACTTGAATGGAATGGAATGGAATGCAATCAACCCGAATGGAATGGAATGGAATGGAATGGAATGGAATGGAATCAACCCCAATGGAATGGAATGGAATGAAATGGAATGGAATGGAATGGAATGGAATGGAATGGCAGGTTATGGAATCAGCCCGAGTGGTATGGAATGGAATGGAATGGAATGGAATGGAATGGAATGCAACGCAATGGAATGGAATGGAATGGAGTCAACCAGAATGTAATGGAATGGAATGGAATGGAATGGAATGGAATGGAATCAACTGGAATGTAATGGAATGGAATGGAACGGAATGGAATGGAATGGAATGGAATGGAATGCAATCAACACGAATGGAATGGAATGGAATGGAATCAAACCGAATGGAATGCAATGGAATGAAATGGAATGGAATCGAATTAACTGGAATGGAATGGAATGGAATCGAATGCATCGGAATGGAATGGAATGGAACGGAATGCAATCAACCCGAATGGAATGGAATGGAATGGAATGGAATGGAATAAAATCAACCCCAAAGGAAAGGAATGGAATGAAATGGAATGGAATGGAATGGAATGGAATGGAATGGAATGGCAGGTTATGGAAGCAACCCGAGTGGTATGGAATGGAATGGAATGGAATGCAATCAACCCGAATGGAATGGAATGGAAGGAAACGGAATGGAATGGAATGGAATGGAATGGAATGGAATGGAATGGAATGGAATGGAATGGCAGGTTATGGAATCAACCCGAGTGGTATGGAATGGAATGGAATGGAATGGAATGGAATGGAATGCAATGGAATCAACTCGAATGGAATGGAATGGAATGAAATGGAATGGAATGGAATGGAATGGAATGGAATGGAATGGAATCAACCCGAAAGGAAAAGAATGGAATGGAATTGAATGGAATGGAATGGAATCAACCCGAATGGAATGGAATGGAATGGAATGAAATGGAATGGAATGGAATGGAATGGAATCAACCGGAATGGAATGGAGTGGAATGGAATGGAATGGAATGCAATCAACCCGAATGGAATGGAATGGAATGGAATGGAATGGAATGGAATGAAATCAACCCGAAAGGAATGGAATGGAATGAAGTGGAATGGAATGGAATGGAATGGAAAGGAATGGCAGGTTATGTAATCAACCCGAGTGGTATGGAATGGAATGGAATGGAATGGAATGGAATGGAATCATGTCGAATGGAATGCAATGGAATGAAATGGAATGGAATGGAATGAACCGGAATGGAATGGAATGGAATGGAATGGAATGGAATGGAATGGAAAGCAATCAACCCGAATGGAATGGAATGGAATGGAATGGAATGGAATGGAATGGAATGAAATCAACCTGAAAGGAATGGAATGGAATGAAATGGAAAGGAATGGAATGGAATGGAATGGCAGGTTAAGTAATCAACCCGAGTGGTATGGAATGGAATGCAATGGAATGGAATGGAATGCAATGGAATCAAATCGAATGGAATGGAATGGAATGAAATGGAATGGAATGGAATGAAATGGAATGGAATGGAATGGAATGGAATGAAATCAACACGAATGCAATGCAATGGAATGGAATGGAATGGAATGGAACGGAATGGAATGGAATGGAATGGAATCAACCCGAATGGAATGGAATGCAATGGAATGGAATGGAATGGAATCAACTGGAATGTAATGTAATGGAATGGAATGGAATGGAATGGAATGGAACGGAATCAACCGGAATGGAATGGAATGGAATGGAATGGAATGGAATGGAATCAACACGAATGGAATGGAATGGAATGGAATCAACACGAATGGAATGCAATGGAATGAAATGGAATGGAATGGAATCAACTGAAATGGAATGGAATGGAATCGAATGGACTTGAATGGAATGGAATGGAATGCAATCAACCCGAATGGAATGGAAAGGAATGGAATGGAATGGAATCAACCCCAATGGAATGGAATGGAATGAAATGGAATGGAATGGAATGAAATGGAATGGAATGGAATGGAATGGAATGGAATGGCAGGTTATGGAATCAACCCGAGTGGTATGGAATGGAATGGAATGGAATGGAATGGAATGCAATCAACCCGAATGGAATGGAATGGAATGAAATGGAATGGAATGGAATGGAATGGAATGGAAAGGAATCAAATCGAATGGAATGGAATGGAATGGAATGGAATGAAATGGAATGGCATAGTATGGAATCAACCAGAATGGTATGGAATGGAATGGAATGGAATGGAATGGAATGGAATCAATCGGAATGGAATGGAATGGAATGGAATGGAATGGAATGGAATGGAATGGAATGGAATGGAATCAACCCGAATGGAATGGAATGGAATCAACACGAATGGAATGGAATGGAATGGAATGGAATGGAATGGAATGGAATGGAATGGAATGGAAAAGAATGGAATGGAAACAACACAAAAGGACTGGAATGGAATGGAATGGAGTAGAATCAACCCGAATGGAATGGAATGGAATGGAATGGAATGGCATGGATTCAACCCGTATGAAATGGAATGGAATGGAAAGGAATGATATGGAATCAACCCGAATGGAATGGAAAGGAATGGAAGGGAATGGAATGGAATGGATTGGAATGGAATGGAATGGAATGGAATCAACCCCAATGGAATGGAATGGAATGGAATGGAATGGAATCAACCCAAAAGGAATGGAATGAAATGGAATGGAATGGAATGGAATGGAATGGAATCAACCAGAATGGAATGGAATGGAATGGAATGCATTGGAAGGGAATCAACATGAATGGAATGGAATGGAATGGAATGGAATGGAATGGAGTGGAATTGAATCAACCCGAATGGAATGGAATGGAATGGAATGGAATGGAATCAACCCAAATGGCATGGAATGGAATGAAATGTAACGGAATGGAATTAACCGGAATGGAATGGAATGGAATGGAATGGAATCAACCCGAATGGAAAGGAATGGAATGGAATGGAATGGCATGGAATGGAATCAACACGAATGGCATGGAAAGGAATGGAATGGAATGGAAAGGAATCAACACAAATGGAATGGAATGCAATCAACACGAATGGAATGGAATGGACTGGAATGGAATGGAATGGACTGCAATGGAATCAACCAGAAAGGAATGGAATGGAATGAAATGGAACGCAATGGAATCAACCGGAATGGAGTGGAATGGAATGACACGGAATGGAATGGAATAGAATCAAACAGAATGGAATGGAATGGAATGGAATAGAATGGAATCAACCCGAACACAATGGAAAGGAATGGAATGGAATTGAATGGAATCAACCTGAACGCAATGGAAAAAATGGAATGGAATGGAATGGAATGTAATGCAATGCAATGGAATGGAATCAACCCGAATGCAATGGAATGGAACGGAATGGAATGGAAAGGAATCAACCGAAATGGAATGGAATGGAATGGAATGGAATGGAATGGAATAAACCCGAATGGAATGGAATGGAATAGAATGGAGTGGATTGGAATGGAATCAATCAGAATGGAATATAATGGAATGAAATGGAACGGAATGGAATTAACAGTAATGGAATGGAATGGAATGGAATGCAATGGAATGGAATGGAATCAATCCGAATGGAATGGAATGGAATGGAGTGGAATTGAATGGAATGGAATCAACCCGAATGGAATGGAATGGAATGAAATGGAATGGAATGGAATCAACCAGAAAGGAATGGAATGGTATGGAACTGAATCAAACCAAATGGAATGGAATGGAATTGAATGGAATGGAATGGAATGGAATGGAATGGAATCAACCCGAATGGAATGGAAACGAATGGAATGGAATGGAATGGAATCAAGGCGAATGCAATGGAATGGAATGGAATGGAATAGATTGGAATGCAATGGAATGGAAAGGAACGGAATGGAATCAACCCGAATGGAATGGAATGGAATGGAATGGAATGGAATGGAATCCACTGGAATGGAATGGAATGAAATGGAATTGATTGGAATGGAATGGAATGTAATGGAATCAACCGGAATGGAATGGAATGCAATCAACTGGAATGGAATGGAATGGAATGGAATGGAATGGAATGGAATGGAATGGACTGCAATGGAATCAACCCGAATGGAATGGAATGGAATGAAATGGAACGGAATGGAATCAACCGGAATGGAGTTAAATGGAATGGAGTGCAATGGAATGCAATTGAATCAAACAGAACAGAATGGAATGGAGTGGAATAGAATGGAATCAACCAGAATGCAATGGAATAGAATGGAATGGAATGGAATGGAATGGATTGGAATGGAACGGAATCAACCCGAATGGAATGGAATTGAATGGATTGGAATGGAATGGAATGGAATGGAATCAACCGGAATGGAATGGAGTGGAATGGAATGGAATGGAATGCAATCAACCCGAATGGAATGGAATGGAATGGAATGGAATGGAATGGAATGAAATCAACCCGAAAGGAATGGAATGGAATGAAGTGGAATGGAATGGAATGGAATGGAAAGGAATGGCAGGTTATGTAATCAACCCGAGTGGTATGGAATGGAATGGAATGGAATGGAATGGAATGGAATCAAGTCGAATGGAATGGAATGGAATGACATGGAATGGAATGGAATGGAATGGAATGGAATGGAATGGAATGGAATCAACCCGAAAGGAAAAGAATGGAATGGAATGGAATGGAATGGAATGGAATGGAATCAACCCGAATGGAATGGAATGGAATGGAATGGAATCAACCGGAATGGAATGGAATGGAATGGAATGGAAAGCAATCAACCCGAATGGAATGGAATGAAATGGAATGGAATGGAATGGAATGGAATGGAATGGAATGAAATCAACCCGAAAGGAATGGAATGGAATGAAATGGAATGGAATGGAATGGACTGGCAGGTTATGTAATCAACCCGAGTGGCATGGAATGGAATGGAATGGAATGGAATGGAATGCAACGGAATCAAGTCGAATGGAATGGAATGGAATGAAATGGAATGGAATGGAATGAAATGGAATGGAATGGAATGGAATGGAAAGAAATCAACACGAATGCAATGGAATGGAATGGAATGGAATGGAATGGAACGGAATGGAATGGAATGGAATGGAATCAACCCGAATGGAATGGAATGGAATGGAATGGAATGGAATGGAATCAACTGGAATGTAATGTAATGGAATGGAATGGAATGGAATGGAATGGAATGGAATGGAATGGAATGGAATGCAATCAACACGAATGGAATGGAATGGAATGGAATCAAACCGAATGGAATGCAATGGAATGAAATGGAATGGAATCGAATTAACTGGAATGGAATGGAATGGAATCGAATGCATTGGAATGGAATGGAATGGAACGGAATGCAATCAACCCGAATGGAATGGAATGGAATGGAATGCAATGGAATGGAATGAAATCAACACGAAAGGAATGGAATGGAATGGAATGGAATGGAATGGAATGGAATGGCAGGTTATGGAATCAACCCGAGTGGTATGGAATGGAATGGAATGGAATGTAATGGAATGCAATGGAATCAACTCGAATGGAATGGAATGGAATGAAATGGAATGGAATGGAATGGAATGGAATGGAATGGAATCAACCCGAAAGGAAAAGAATGGAATGGAATGGAATGGAATGGAATGGAATCAACCCGAATGGAATGGAATGGAATGGAATGGAATGGAATGGAATGGAATCAACCGGAATGGAATGGAGTGGAATGGAATGGAATGGAATGCAATCAACCCGAATGGAATGGAATGGAATGGAATGGAATGGAATGAAATCAACCCGAAAGGAATGGAATGGAATGAAGTGGAATGGAATGGAATGGAATGGGAAGGAATGGCAGGTTATGTAATCAACCCGAGTGGTATGGAATGGAATGGAATGGAATGGAATGGAATGGAATGGAATCAAGTCGAATGGAATGGAATGGAATGACATGGAATGGAATGGAATGGAATGGAATGGAATGGAATGGAATGGAATGGAATGGAATGGAATGGAATCAACCCGAAAGGAAAAGAATGGAATGGAATGGAATGGAATGGAATGGAATGGAATCAACCCGAATGGAATGGAATGGAATGGAATGGAATCAACCGGAATTGAATGGAATGGAATGGAATGGAAAGCAATCAACCCGAATGGAATGGAATGAAATGGAATGGAATGGAATGGAATGGAATGGAATGGAATGGAATGGAATGGAATGAACTCAACCCGAAAGGAATGGAATGGAATGAAATGGAATGGAATGGAATGGACTGGCAGGTTATGTAATCAACCCGAGTGGTATGGAATGGAATGGAATGGAATGGAATGGAATGCAATGGAATCAGGTCGAATGGAATGGAATGGAATGAAATGGAATGGAATGGAATGAAATGGAATGGAATGGAATGGAATGGAATGGAATGAAATCAACACGAATGCAATGGAATGGAATGGAATGGAATGGAATGGAACGGAATGGAATGGAATGGAATGGAATCAACCCGAATGGAATGGAATGGAATGGAATGGAATGGAATGGAATCAACCCCAATGGAATGGAATGGAATGAAATGGAATGGAATGGAATGGAATGGAATGGAATGGCAGGTTATGGAATCAGCCCGAGTGGTATGGAATGGAATGGAATGGAATGGAATGGAATGGAATGCAACGCAATGGAATGGAATGGAATGGAATCAACCAGAATGTAATGGAATGGAATGGAATGGAATGGAATGGAATGGAATCAACTGGAATGTAATGTAATGGAATGGAATGGAATGGAATGGAATGGAATGGAATGCAATCAACACGAATGGAATGGAATGGAATGGAATCAAACCGAATGGAATGCAATGGAATGAAATGGAATGGAATCGAATTAACTGGAATGGAATGGAATGGAATCGAATGCATCGGAATGGAATGGAATGGAACGGAATGCAATCAACCCGAATGGAATGGAATGGAATGGAATGGAATGGAATAAAATCAACCCGAAAGGAAAGGAATGGAATGAAATGGAATGGAATGGAATGGAATGGAATGGAATGGAATGGCAGGTTATGGAATCAACCCGAGTGGTATGGAATGGAATGGAATGGAATGCAATCAACCCGAATGGAATGGAATGGAAGGAAATGGAATGGAATGGAATGGAATGGAATGGAATGGAATGGAATGGAATGGAATGGAAAGGAATCAACCCGAACGGAATTGAGTGGAATGGAATGGAATGGAATGGCATAGAATGGAATCAACCCGAATGGTATGGAATGGCATGGAATGGAATGGAATGGAATGGAATGCAATGCAATAAACACGAATGGAATGGAATGGAATAAAACCGAATGGAATGCAATGGAATGAAATGGAATGGAATGGAATCAACTGGAATGGAATGGAATGGAATCGAATGGATTGGAATGGAATGGAATGCAATCAAACCGAATGGAATGGAATGGAATGGAATGCAATGGAATGGAATGAAATCAACACGAAAGGAATGGAATGGAATGGAATGGAATGGAATGGAATGGAATGGAATGGCAGGTTATGGAATCAAACCGAGTGGTATGGAATGGAATGGAATGGAATGGAATGGAATGCAATGGAATCAACTCGAATGGAATGGAATGGAATGAAATGGAATGGAATGGAATGGAATGGAATGGAATGGAATAAACCCGAAAGGAAAAGAATGGAATGGAATGGAATGGAATGGAATGGAATCAACCCGAATGGAATGGAATGGAATGGAATGGAATGGAATGGAATGGAATCAACCGGAATGGAATGGAGTGGAATGGAATGGAATGGAATGCAATCAACCCGAATGGAATGGAATGGAATGGAATGGAATGGAATGGAATGAAATCAACCCGAAAGGAATGGAATGGAATGAAGTGGAATGGAATGGAATGCAATGGAAAGGAATGGCAGGTTATGTAATCAACCCGAGTGGTATGGAATGGAATGGAATGGAATGGAATGGAATGGAATCAAGTCGAATGGAATGGAATGGAATGACATGGAATGGAATGGAATGGAATGGAATGGAATGGAATGGAATGGAATGGAATCAAACCGAAAGGAAAAGAATGGAATGGAATGGAATGGAATGGAATGGAATGGAATGGAATCAACCCGAATGGAATGGAATGGAATGGAATGGAATCAACCGGAATGGAATGGAATGGAATGGAATGGAAAGCAATCAACCCGAATGGAATGGAATGAAATGGAATGGAATGGAATGGAATGTAATGGAATGGAATGGAATGGAATGGAATGAAATCAACCCGAAAGGAATGGAATGGAATGAAATGGAATGGAATGGAATGGACTGGCAGGTTATGTAATCAACCCGAGTGATATGGAATGGAATGGAATGGAATGGAATGGAATGCAATGGAATCAAGTCGAATGGAATGGAATGGAATGAAATGGAATGGAATGGAATGAAATGGAATGGAATGGAATGGAATGGAATGAAATCAACACGAATGCAATGGAATGGAATGGAATGGAATGGAATGGAACGGAATGGAATGGAATGGAATGGAATCAACCCGAATGGAATGGAATGGAATGGAATGGAATGGAATGGAATCAACTGGAATGTAATGTAATGTAATGGAATGGAATGGAATGGAACGGAATCAACCGGAATGGAATGGAATGGAATGGAATGGAATCAACACGAATGGAATGCAATGGAATGAAATGGAATGGAATGGAATCAATTGAAATGGAATGGAATGGAATCGAATGGACTTGAATGGAATGGAATGGAATGCAATCAACCCGAATGGAATGGAATGGAATGGAATGGAATGGAATCAACCCCAATGGAATGGAATGGAATGAAATGGAATGGAATGGAATGGAATGGAATGGAATGGCAGGTTATGGAATCAGCCCGAGTGGTATGGAATGGAATGGAATGGAATGGAATGGAATGGAATGCAACGCAATGGAATGGAATGGAATGGAATCAACCAGAATGTAATGTAATGGAATGGAATGGAATGGAATGGAATGGAATCAACTGGAATGTAATGGAATGGAATGGAATGGAATGGAATGGAATGGAATGGAATGGAATGGAATGGAATGCAATCAACACGAATGGAATGGAATGGAATGGAATCAAACCGAATGGAATGCAATGGAATGAAATGGAATGGAATCGAATTAACTGGAATGGAATGGAATGGAATCGAATGCATCGGAATGGAATGGAATGGAACGGAATGCAATCAACCCGAATGGAATGGAATGGAATGGAATGGAATGGAATAAAATCAACCCGAAAGGAAAGGAATGGAATGAAATGGAATGGAATGGAATGGAATGGAATGGAATGGAATGGCAGGTTATGGAATCAACCCGAGTGGTATGGAATGGAATGGAATGGAATGCAATCAACCCGAATGGAATGGAATGGAAGGAAATGGAATGGAATGGAATGGAATGGAATGGAATGGAATGGAATGGAATGGAATGGAAAGGAATCAACCCGAACGGAATTGAATGGAATGGAATGGAATGGAATGGCATAGAATGGAATCAACCCGAATGGTATGGAATGGCATGGAATGGAATGGAATGGAATGGAATGCAATGCAATCAACACGAATGGAATGGAATGGAATAAAACCGAATGGAATGCAATGGAATGAAATGGAATGGAATGGAATCAACTGGAATGGAATGGAATGGAATCGAATGGATTGGAATGCAATGGAATGCAATCAACCCGAATGGAATGGAATGGAATGGAATGCAATGGAATGGAATGAAATCAACACGAAAGGAATGGAATGGAATGGAATGGAATGGAATGGAATGGAATGGAATGGAATGGCAGGTTATGGAATCAACCCGAGTGGTATGGAATGGAATGGAATGGAATGGAATGGAATGCAATGGAATCAACTCGAATGGAATGGAATGGAATGAAATGGAATGGAATGGAATGGAATGGAATGGAATGGAATGGAATAAACCCGAAAGGAAAAGAATGGAATGGAATGGAATGGAATGGAATGGAATCCACCCGAATGGAATGGAATGGAATGGAATGGAATGGAATGGAATGGAATCAACCGGAATGGAATGGAGTGGAATGGAATGGAATGGAATGCAATCAACCCGAATGGAATGGAATGGAATGGAATGGAATGGAATGGAATGAAATCAACCCGAAAGGAATGGAATGGAATGAAGTGGAATGGAATGGAATGCAATGGAAAGGAATGGCAGGTTATGTAATCAACCCGAGTGGTATGGAATGGAATGGAATGGAATGGAATGGAATGGAATCAAGTCGAATGGAATGGAATGGAATGACATGGAATGGAATGGAATGGAATGGAATGGAATGGAATGGAATGGAATCAACCCGAATGGAATGGAATGGAATGGAATGGAATCAACCGGAATGGAATGGAATGGAATGGAATGGAAAGCAATCAACCCGAATGGAATGGAATGAAATGGAATGGAATGGAATGGAATGGAATGGAATGGAATGGAATGGAATGAAATCAACCCGAAAGGAATGGAATGGAATGAAATGGAATGGAATGGAATGGACTGGCAGGTTATGTAATCAACCCGAGTGGTATGGAATGGAATGGAATGGAATGGAATGGAATGCAATGGAATCAAGTCGAATGGAATGGAATGGAATGAAATGGAATGGAATGGAATGAAATGGAATGGAATGGAATGGAATGGAATGAAATCAACACGAATGCAATGGAATGGAATGGAATGGAATGGAATGGAACGGAATGGAATGGAATGGAATGGAATCAACCCGAATGGAATGGAATGGAATGGAATGGAATGGAATGGAATCAACTGGAATGTAATGTAATGTAATGGAATGGAATGGAATGGAACGGAATCAACCGGAATGGAATGGAATGGAATGGAATGGAATCAACACGAATGGAATGCAATGTAATGAAATGGAATGGAATGGAATCAACTGAAATGGAATGGAATGGAATCGAATGGACTTGAATGGAATGGAATGGAATGCAATCAACCCGAATGGAATGGAATGGAATGGAATGGAATGGAATGGAATCAACCCCAATGGAATGGAATGGAATGCAACGCAATGGAATGGAATGGAATGGAGTCAACCAGAATGTAATGGAATGGAATGGAATGGAATGGAATGGAATGGAATCAACTGGAATGTAATGGAATGGAATGGAACGGAATGGAATGGAATGGAATGGAATGGAATGCAATCAACACGAATGGAATGGAATGGAATGGAATCAAACCGAATGGAATGCAATGGAATGAAATGGAATGGAATCGAATTAACTGGAATGGAATGGAATGGAATCGAATGCATCGGAATGGAATGGAATGGAACGGAATGCAATCAACCCGAATGGAATGGAATGGAATGGAATGGAATGGAATAAAATCAACCCCAAAGGAAAGGAATGGAATGAAATGGAATGGAATGGAATGGAATGGAATGGAATGGAATGGCAGGTTATGGAAGCAACCCGAGTGGTATGGAATGGAATGGAATGGAATGCAATCAACCCGAATGGAATGGAATGGAAGGAAACGGAATGGAATGGAATGGAATGGAATGGAATGGAATGGAATGGAATGGAATGGCAGGTTATGGAATCAACCCGAGTGGTATGGAATGGAATGGAATGGAATGGAATGGAATGGAATGCAATGGAATCAACTCGAATGGAATGGAATGGAATGAAATGGAATGGAATGGAATGGAATGGAATGGAATGGAATGGAATCAACCCGAAAGGAAAAGAATGGAATGGAATTGAATGGAATGGAATGGAATCAACCCGAATGGAATGGAATGGAATGGAATGAAATGGAATGGAATGGAATGGAATGGAATCAACCGGAATGGAATGGAGTGGAATGGAATGGAATGGAATGCAATCAACCCGAATGGAATGGAATGGAATGGAATGGAATGGAATGGAATGAAATCAACCCGAAAGGAATGGAATGGAATGAAGTGGAATGGAATGGAATGGAATGGAAAGGAATGGCAGGTTATGTAATCAACCCGAGTGGTATGGAATGGAATGGAATGGAATGGAATGGAATGGAATCATGTCGAATGGAATGCAATGGAATGAAATGGAATGGAATGGAATGAACCGGAATGGAATGGAATGGAATGGAATGGAATGGAATGGAATGGAAAGCAATCAACCCGAATGGAATGGAATGGAATGGAATGGAATGGAATGGAATGGAATGAAATCAACCTGAAAGGAATGGAATGGAATGAAATGGAAAGGAATGGAATGGAATGGAATGGCAGGTTAAGTAATCAACCCGAGTGGTATGGAATGGAATGCAATGGAATGGAATGGAATGCAATGGAATCAAATCGAATGGAATGGAATGGAATGAAATGGAATGGAATGGAATGAAATGGAATGGAATGGAATGGAATGGAATGAAATCAACACGAATGCAATGCAATGGAATGGAATGGAATGGAATGGAACGGAATGGAATGGAATGGAATGGAATCAACCCGAATGGAATGGAATGCAATGGAATGGAATGGAATGGAATCAACTGGAATGTAATGTAATGGAATGGAATGGAATGGAATGGAATGGAACGGAATCAACCGGAATGGAATGGAATGGAATGGAATGGAATGGAATGGAATCAACACGAATGGAATGGAATGGAATGGAATCAACACGAATGGAATGCAATGGAATGAAATGGAATGGAATGGAATCAACTGAAATGGAATGGAATGGAATCGAATGGACTTGAATGGAATGGAATGGAATGCAATCAACCCGAATGGAATGGAAAGGAATGGAATGGAATGGAATCAACCCCAATGGAATGGAATGGAATGAAATGGAATGGAATGGAATGAAATGGAATGGAATGGAATGGAATGGAATGGAATGGCAGGTTATGGAATCAACCCGAGTGGTATGGAATGGAATGGAATGGAATGGAATGGAATGCAATCAACCCGAATGGAATGGAATGGAATGAAATGGAATGGAATGGAATGGAATGGAATGGAAAGGAATCAAATCGAATGGAATGGAATGGAATGGAATGGAATGAAATGGAATGGCATAGTATGGAATCAACCAGAATGGTATGGAATGGAATGGAATGGAATGGAATGGAATGGAATCAATCGGAATGGAATGGAATGGAATGGAATGGAATGGAATGGAATGGAATGGAATGGAATGGAATCAACCCGAATGGAATGGAATGGAATCAACACGAATGGAATGGAATGGAATGGAATGGAATGGAATGGAATGGAATGGAATGGAATGGAAAAGAATGGAATGGAAACAACACAAAAGGACTGGAATGGAATGGAATGGAGTAGAATCAACCCGAATGGAATGGAATGGAATGGAATGGAATGGCATGGATTCAACCCGTATGAAATGGAATGGAATGGAAAGGAATGATATGGAATCAACCCGAATGGAATGGAAAGGAATGGAAGGGAATGGAATGGAATGGATTGGAATGGAATGGAATGGAATGGAATCAACCCCAATGGAATGGAATGGAATGGAATGGAATGGAATCAACCCAAAAGGAATGGAATGAAATGGAATGGAATGGAATGGAATGGAATGGAATCAACCAGAATGGAATGGAATGGAATGGAATGCATTGGAAGGGAATCAACATGAATGGAATGGAATGGAATGGAATGGAATGGAGTGGAATTGAATCAACCCGAATGGAATGGAATGGAATGGAATGGAATGGAATCAACCCAAATGGCATGGAATGGAATGAAATGTAACGGAATGGAATTAACCGGAATGGAATGGAATGGAATGGAATGGAATCAACCCGAATGGAAAGGAATGGAATGGAATGGAATGGCATGGAATGGAATCAACACGAATGGCATGGAAAGGAATGGAATGGAATGGAAAGGAATCAACACAAATGGAATGGAATGCAATCAACACGAATGGAATGGAATGGACTGGAATGGAATGGAATGGACTGCAATGGAATCAACCAGAAAGGAATGGAATGGAATGAAATGGAACGCAATGGAATCAACCGGAATGGAGTGGAATGGAATGACACGGAATGGAATGGAATAGAATCAAACAGAATGGAATGGAATGGAATGGAATAGAATGGAATCAACCCGAACACAATGGAAAGGAATGGAATGGAATTGAATGGAATCAACCTGAACGCAATGGAAAAAATGGAATGGAATGGAATGGAATGTAATGCAATGCAATGGAATGGAATCAACCCGAATGCAATGGAATGGAACGGAATGGAATGGAAAGGAATCAACCGAAATGGAATGGAATGGAATGGAATGGAATGGAATGGAATAAACCCGAATGGAATGGAATGGAATAGAATGGAGTGGATTGGAATGGAATCAATCAGAATGGAATATAATGGAATGAAATGGAACGGAATGGAATTAACAGTAATGGAATGGAATGGAATGGAATGCAATGGAATGGAATGGAATCAATCCGAATGGAATGGAATGGAATGGAGTGGAATTGAATGGAATGGAATCAACCCGAATGGAATGGAATGGAATGAAATGGAATGGAATGGAATCAACCAGAAAGGAATGGAATGGTATGGAACTGAATCAAACCAAATGGAATGGAATGGAATTGAATGGAATGGAATGGAATGGAATGGAATGGAATCAACCCGAATGGAATGGAAACGAATGGAATGGAATGGAATGGAATCAAGGCGAATGCAATGGAATGGAATGGAATGGAATAGATTGGAATGCAATGGAATGGAAAGGAACGGAATGGAATCAACCCGAATGGAATGGAATGGAATGGAATGGAATGGAATGGAATCCACTGGAATGGAATGGAATGAAATGGAATTGATTGGAATGGAATGGAATGTAATGGAATCAACCGGAATGGAATGGAATGCAATCAACTGGAATGGAATGGAATGGAATGGAATGGAATGGAATGGAATGGAATGGACTGCAATGGAATCAACTCGAATGGAATGGAATGGAATGAAATGGAACGGAATGGAATCAACCGGAATGGAGTTAAATGGAATGGAGTGCAATGGAATGCAATTGAATCAAACAGAACAGAATGGAATGGAGTGGAATAGAATGGAATCAACCAGAATGCAATGGAATAGAATGGAATGGAATGGAATGGAATGGATTGGAATGGAACGGAATCAACCCGAATGGAATGGAATTGAATGGATTGGAATGGAATGGAATGGTATGGAACAGAATCAACCCGAATGGAATGGAATGGAATGGAATGAAATGGAATCAACCCGAATGCAATGGAATGGAATGGAATGGAATGGAATGCAACGCAATGGAATGGAATGGAATGGAATCAACCAGAATGGAATGGAATGGAATGGAATGGAATGGAATGGAATCAACTGGAATGTAATGTAATGGAATGGAATGGAATGGAATGAAATGCAATCAACACGAATGGAATGGAATGGAATGGAATCAAACAGAATGGAATGCAATGGAATGAAATGGAATGGAATCGAATCACCTGGAGTGGAATGGAATGGAATCGAAATCATCGGAATGGAATGGAATGGAACGGAATGCAATCAACCCGAATGGAATGGAATGGAATGGAATGGAATGGAATGAAATCAACCCGAAAGGAAAGGAATGCAATGAAATGGAATGGAATAGAATGGAATGGAATGGAATGGCAGGTTACGGAATCAACCCGAGTGGTATGGAATGGAATGGAATGGAATGGAATGGAATGCAATCAACCCGAATGGAATGGAATGGAATGAAATGGAATGGAATGGAATGGAATGGAATGGAATGGAATGGAAAGGAATCAACCCGAATGGAATGGAATGGAATGCAATGGAATGGGATGGAATGGCATAGAATGGAATCAACCCGAATGGTATGGAATGGAATGGAATGGAATGGAATGGAATGGAATGGAATGGAATGGAATCAATCGGAATGGAATGGAATGGAATGGAATGGAATGGAATGGAATCAACCCGAATGGAATGGAATGGAATGGAATCAACAAGAATGGAATGGAATGGAATGGAATGGATTGGAATGGAATCAACCCGAATGGAATGGAATGGAATGGAATGGAATGGAATGGCATGGAATGGAATGGAATGGAATAAACCCGAATGGAATGGAATGGAAAGGAATGGAAAGGAATGGAATGGAATGGAATGGAATGGAATGGAATGGAATGGAATCAACCTGAAAGAAAAAGAATGGAATGGAATGGAATGGAATGGAATGGAGTGGAATCAAACCGAATGTAATGTAATGGAATGGAATGGAATAGAATCAACTGGAATGTAATGGAATGGAATGGAATGGAATGGAATGGAATGGAACAGAATCAACCCGAATGGAATGGAATGGAATAGAATGCAATGCAATCAACACGAAAGGAATGGAATCGAATGGAATAAAACCGAATGGAATGCAATGGAATGAAATGGAATGGAATGGAATCAACTGGAATGGAATGGAATGGAATCGAATGGATTGGAATGGAATGGAATGGAATGGAATGCAATCAACCCGAATGGAATGGAATGGAATGGAATGGAATGCAATGGAATGGAATGAAATCAACACGAAAGGAATGGAATGGAATGGAATGGAATGGAATGGAATGGAATGGAATGGCAGGTTATGGAATCAACACGAGTGGTATGGAATGGAATGGAATGGAATGGAATGGAAAGGAATGGAAAGTAATGCAATGGAATCAACTCGAATGGAATGGAATGGAATGAAATGGAATGGAATGGAATGGAATGGAATGGAATGGAATGGAATCAACCCGAAAGGAAAAAATGGAATGGAATGGAATGGAATGGAATGGAATCAACCCGAATGGAATGGAATGGAATGGAATGGAATGGAATGGAATCAACCGGAATGGAATGGAATGGAATGGCATGGAAAGCAATCAAACCGAATGGAATGGAATGGAATGGAATGGAATGGAATGGAATGGAATGAAATCAACCCGAAAGGAATGGAATGGAATGAAATGGAATGGAATGGAATGGAATGGAATGGAATGGACTGGCAAGTTATGTAATCAACCCGAGTGGTATGGAATGGAATGGAATGGAATGGAATGGAATGCAATGGAATCAAGTCGAATGGAATGGAATGGAATGAAATGGAATGGAATGGAATGAAATGGAATGGAATGGAATGAAATGGAATGGAATGGAATGGAATGGAATGAAATCAACTCGAATGCAATGGAATGTAATTGAATGGAATGGAATGGAACGGAATGGAATGGAATGGAATGGAATCAACCCGAATGGAATGGAATGGAATGGAATGGAATGGAATGTAATGGAATGGAATGGAATCAACTGGAATGTAATGTAATGGAATGGAATGGAATGGAATGGAATGGAACGGAATCAACCGGAATGGAATGGAATGGAATGGAATGGAATGGAATCAACACGAATGGAATGCAATGGAATGAAATGTAATGGAATGGAATCAACTGAAATGGAATGGAATGGAATCGAATGGACTTGAATGGAATGGAAGGAATGCAATCAACCCGAATGGAATGGAATGGAATGGAATGGAATGGAATCAACCCCAATGGAATGGAATGGAATGAAATGGAATGGAATGGAATGAAATGGAATGGAATGGAATGGAATGGAATGGCAGGTTATGGAATCAACCCGAGTGGTATGGAATGGAATGGAATGGAATGGAATGGAATGCAATCAACCTGAATGGAATGGAATGGAATGAAATGGAATGGAATGGAATGGAATGGAATGGAATGGAAAGGAATCAAATCGAATGGAATGGAATGGAATCGAATGGAATGGAATGGAATGGCATAGTATGGAATCAACCCGAATGGTATGGAATGGAATGGAATGGAATGGAATGGAATGGAATGGAATGGAATGGAATCAATCGGAATGGAATGGAATGGAATGGAATGGAATGGAATCAACCCGAATGGAATGGAATGGAATGGAATGGAATGGAATGGAATCCACTGGAATGGAATGGAATGAAATGGAATTGATTGGAATGGAATGTAATGTAACGGAATCAACTGGAATGGAATGGAATGCAATCAACTGGAATGGAATGGAATGGAATGGAATGGACTGCAATGGAACCAACCCGAATGGAATGGAATGGAATGAAATGGAACGGAATGGAATCAACCGGAATGGAGTTAAATGGAATGGAATGCAATTGAATGGAATTGAATCAAACAGAACAGAATGGAATGGAGTGGAATAGAATGGAATCAACCAGAATGCAATGGAATGTAATGGAATGGAATGGAACGGAATGGATTGGAATGGAACGGAATCAACCCGAATGGAATGGAATTGAATGGATTGGAATGGAATGGAATGGTATGGAATGAAATCAACCCGAATGCAATGGAATGGAATGGAATGGAATGGAATGCAACGCAATGGAATGGAATGGAGTGGAATCAACCAGAATGTAATGGAATGGAATGCAATGGAATGGAATGGAATCAACTGGAATGGAATGGAATGGAATGGAATGGAATGGAATGGAATGCAATCAACACGAATGGAATGGAATGGAATGGAATCAAACCGAATGGAATGCAATGGAATGAAAGGGAATGGAATCGAATCAGCTGGAATGGAATGGAATGGAATCGAATGCATCGGAATGGAATGGAATGGAACGGAATGCAATCAACCCGAATGGAATGGAATGGAATGGAATGGAATGGAATGGAATGGAATGGAATCAACCCGAATGGAATGGAATGGAATGGAATGGAATGGAATGGAATGGAATGAAATCAACCGGAATGGAATGGAGTGGAATGGAATGGAATGGAATGCAATCAACCCGAATGGAATGGAATGGAATGGAATGGAATGAAATGGAATGAAATCAACCCGAAAGGAATGGAATGGAATGAAGTGGAATGGAATGGAATGGAATGGATTGGAATGGAATGGCAGGTTATGTAATCAACCCGAGTGTTATGAAATGGAATGGAATGGAATGGAATGGAATGCAATATAATCAAGTCGAATGGAATGGAATGGAAAGAAATGGAATGGAATGGAATGGAATGGAATGGAATGGAATGGAATGGAATCAACCCGAAAGGAAAAGAATGGAATGGAATGGAATGGAATGGAATGGAATGGAATCAACCCGAATGGAATGGAATGGAATGGAATGGAATGGAATGGAATAAACCGGAATGGAATGGTATGGAATGGAATGGAATGGAAAGCAATCAACCCGAATGGAATGGAATGGAATGGAATGGAATGGAATGGAATGAAATCAACCCGAAAGGAATGGAAGGGAATGAAATGGAATGGAAAAAATGGAATGGAATGAAATGGAATGGAATGGAATGGAATGGCAGGTTATGGAATCAACCCGAGTGGTATGGAATGGAATGGAATGGAATGGAATGGAATGGAATGGAATCAACCCGAATGGAATGGAATGGAATGAAATGGAATGGAAGCGAATGGAATGGAATGGAAGGGAATCAACCCGAATGGAATGGAATGGAATGGAATGGAATGGAATGGAATGGAATGGCATAGAATGGAATCAACCCGAATGGTATGGAATGGAATGGAATGGAATGGAATCAATCAGAATGGAATGGAATGGAATGGAATGGAATGGAATGGAATCAACCCGAATGAAATGGATTGGAATGGATTGGAATGGAATGGAATGGAATGGAATGGAATAGAATCAACCCGAATGGAATGGAATGGAATGAAATGGAACGGAATGGAATCAACCGGAATGGAGTTAAATGGAATGGAATGCAATGGAATGGAATTGAATCAAACAGAACAGAATGGAATGGAGTGGAATAGAATGGATTCAACCAGAATGCAATGGAATGTAATGGAATGAAATGGAACGGAATGGATTGGAATGGAACGGAATCAACCCGAATGGAATGGAATTGAATGGATTGGAATGGAATGGAATGGTATGGAATAGAATCAACCCGAATGGAATGGAATGGAATGGAATGGAATGGAATCAACCCGAATGCAATGGAATGGAATGGAATGGAATGGAATGGAATGCAACGCAATGGAATGGAATGGAATGGAATCAACCAGAATGTAATGTAATGGAATGGAATGGAATGGAATGGAATCAACTGGAATGTAATGCAATGTAATGGAATGGAATGGAATGCAATCAACACGAATGGAATGGAATGGAATGGAATCAAACCGAATGGAATGCAATGGAATGAAATGGAATGGAATCGAATCAACTGGAATGGAATGGAATGGATTCGAATGCATCGGAATGGAATGGAATGGAACGGAATGCAATCAACCCGAATGGAATGGAATGGAATGGAATGGAATGGAATAAAATCAACCCGAAAGGAAAGGAATGGAATGAAATGGAATGGAATGGAATGGAATGGAATGGAATGGCAGGTTATGGAATCAACCCGAGTGGTATGGAATGGAATGGAATGGAATGGAATGGAATGGAATGGAATGGAATCAACCCGAATGGAATGGAATGGAATGAAATGGAATGGAATGGAATGGAATGGAATGGAATGGAATGGAAAGGAATCAACCCGAATGGAATGGAATGGAATGGAATGGAATGGAATGGCATAGAATGGAATCAACCCGAATGGTATGGTATGGAATGGAATGGAATGGAATCAATCGGAATGGAATGGAATGGAATGGAATGGAATGGAATCAACCCGAATGGAATGGAATGGAATGGAATCAACACGAATGGAATGGAATGGAATGGAATGGAATGGAATGGAATCAACCGAAATGGAATGGAATGGAATGGAATGGAATGGAATGGAATGCAATGGAATGGAATGAAATCAACACGAAAGGAATGGAGTGGAAGGGAATGGAATGGAATGGAATGGAATGGCAGGTTATGGAATCAACCCGAGTGGTATGGAATGGAATGGAATGCTATGGAATCAACTCGAATGGAATGGAATGGAATGAAATGGAATGGAATGGAATGGAATGGAATGGAATGGAATGGAATGGAATGGAATCAACCCGAAAGGAAAGGAATGGAATGGAATGGAATGGAATGGAATGGAATGGAATGGAATGGAATGGAATCTACCCGAATGGAATGGAATGGAATGGAATGGAATGGAATGGAATGGAATGGAATGGAATCAACCGGAATGGAATGGAGTGGAATGGAATGGAATGGAATGCAATCAACCCGAATGGAATGGAATGGAATGGAATGGAATGGAATGGAATGAAATCAACCCGAAAGGAATGGAATGGAATGAAGTGGAATGGAATGGAAAGGAATGGCAGGTTATGTAATCAACCCGAGTGGTATGGAATGGAATGGAATGGAATGGAATGGAATGGAATGGAATCAAGTCGAATGGAATGGAATGGAATGAAATGGAATGGAATGGAATGGAATGGAATGGAATGGAATGGAATGGAATCAACCCGAAAGGAAAAGAATGGAATGGAATGGAAAGGAATGGAAGGGAATGGAGTCAACCCGAATGGAATGGAATGGAATGGAATGGAATGGAATGGAATGGAATGGAATCAACCGGAATGGAATGGAATGGAATGGAATGGAATGGAATGGAATGGAAAGCAATCAACCCGAATGGAATGGAATGGAATGGAATGGAATGGAATGGAATGGAATGGAATGAAATCAACCTGAAAGGAATGGAATGGAATGAAATGCAAAGGAATGGAATGGAATGGGATGGCAGGTTAAGTAATCAACCCGAGTGGTATGGAATGGAATGGAATGGAAGGGAATGGAATGCAGTGGAATCAAGTAGAATGGAATGGAATGGAATGAAATGGAATGGAATGGAATGAAATGGAATGGAATGGAATGAAATGGAATGGAATGGAATGAAATCAACACGAATGCAATGGAATGGAATGGAATGGAACGGAATGGAATGGAATGGAATGGAATCAACACGAATGGAATGGAATGGAATGGAATGGAATGGAATGGAATCAACTGGAATGTAATGTAATGGAATGGAATGGAATGGAATGGAACGGAATCAACCGGAATGGAATGGAATGGAATGGAATGGAATTCAATCAACACGAATGGAATGGAATGGAATGGAATCAACACGAATGGAATGCAATGGAATGAAATGGAATGGAATGGAATCAACTGAAATGGAATGGAATGGAATCGAATGGACTTGAATGGAATGGAATGGAATGCAATCAACCCGAATGGAATGGAAAGGAATGGAATGGAATGGAATCAACCCCAATGGAATGGAATGGAATGAAATGGAATGGAATGGAATGAAATGGAATGGAATGGAATGGAATGGAATGGAATGGAATGGAATGGAATGGAATGGAATGGAATGGAATCAACCCGAAAGGAAAAGAATGGAATGGAATGGAAAGGAATGGAAGGGAATGGAGTCAACCCGAATGGAATGGAATGGAATGGAATGGAATGGAATGGAATGGAATCAACCGGAATGGAATGGAATGGAATGGAATGGAATGGAATGGAATGGAAAGCAATCAACCCGAATGGAATGGAATGGAATGGAATGGAATGGAATGGAATGGAATGGAATGAAATCAACCTGAAAGGAATGGAATGGAATGAAATGCAAAGGAATGGAATGGAATGGGATGGCAGGTTAAGTAATCAACCCGAGTGGTATGGAATGGAATGGAATGGAAGGGAATGGAATGCAGTGGAATCAAGTAGAATGGAATGGAATGGAATGAAATGGAATGGAATGGAATGAAATGGAATGGAATGGAATGAAATGGAATGGAATGGAATGAAATCAACACGAATGCAATGGAATGGAATGGAATGGAACGGAATGGAATGGAATGGAATGGAATCAACACGAATGGAATGGAATGGAATGGAATGGAATGGAATGGAATCAACTGGAATGTAATGTAATGGAATGGAATGGAATGGAATGGAACGGAATCAACCGGAATGGAATGGAATGGAATGGAATGGAATTCAATCAACACGAATGGAATGGAATGGAATGGAATCAACACGAATGGAATGCAATGGAATGAAATGGAATGGAATGGAATCAACTGAAATGGAATGGAATGGAATCGAATGGACTTGAATGGAATGGAATGGAATGCAATCAACCCGAATGGAATGGAAAGGAATGGAATGGAATGGAATCAACCCCAATGGAATGGAATGGAATGAAATGGAATGGAATGGAATGAAATGGAATGGAATGGAATGGAATGGAATGGAATGGAATGGCAGGTTATGGAATCAACCCGAGTGGTATGGAATGGAATGGAATGGAATGGAATGGAATGGAATGGAATCAAACCGAATGGAATGGAATGGAATGAAATGGAATGGAATGGAATGGAAAGGAATCAAATCGAATGGAATGGAATGGAATGGAATTGAATGAAATGGAATCAATCGGAATGGAATGGAATGGAATGGAATGGAATGGAATGGAATCAACCCGAATGGAATGGAATGGAATGGAATGGAATCAACACGAATGGAAAGGAATGGAATGAAATGGAATGGAATGGAATGGAATGGAATCAACACGAATGGAATGCAATGGAATGAAATGGAATGGAATGGAATCAACTGAAATGGAATGGAATGGAATCGAATGGATTTGAATGGAATGGAATGAAATGGAATGGAATGGAATGGAATGAAATGGAATGAAATGGAATGGAATGGCAGGTTATGGAATCAACCCGAGTGGTATGGAATGGAATGGAATGGAATGGAATGGAATCAACCCGAATGGAATGGAAAGGAATGAAATGGAATGGAAGCGAATGGAATGGAATGGAAAGGAATCAACCCGAATGGAATGGAATGGAAAGGAATGGAATGGCATAGAATGGAATCAACCCGAATGGTATGGAAAGGAATGGAATGGAATGGAATGGAATGGAATCAATCGGAATGGAATGAAATGGAATGGAATGGAATGGAATGGAATGGAATTAACCCGAATGAAATGGAATGGAATGGATTGGAATGGAATGGAATGGAATCAACACGAATGGAATGGAATGGATTGGAATGGAATGGAATGGAATGGAATCAAGGCGAATGCAATGGAATGGAATGGAATGGAATGGATTGGAATGGAATGGAATGGAAAGGAATGGAATGGAGTCAACCCGAGTGGAATGGAATGGCATGGAATGGAATGGAATGGAATCAAGGCGAATGCAATGGAATGGAATGGAATGGAATGGATTGGAATGGAATGGAATGGAAAGGAATGGAATGGAATCAACCCGAGTGGAATGGAATTGCATGGAATGGAATGGAATGGAATCAACCCGAATGGAAAGGAATGGAATGGAATGGAATGGAATGGAATCAACTGGAATGGAATGGAATGGAATGGAGTGGACTGCAATGGAATCAACCCGAATTGAATGGAATGGAATGAAATGGAACAGAATGGAATCAACCGGAATGGAGTTAAATGGAATGGAATACAATGGAATGGAATAGAATAAACCGGAACAGAATGGAATGGAGTGGAATAGAATGGAATCAACCAGAATGCAATGGAATGTAATGGAATGGAATGGAACGGAATGGGTTGGAATGGAACGCAATCAACCCGAATGGAATGGAATTGAATGGATTGGAATGGATTGGAATGGTATGGAATAGAATCAACCCGAATGCAATGGAATGTAATGTAATGGAATGGAATGGAATGGAATGGAATTGAATGGAACGGAATGGAATGGAATGGAATGGAATCAACCCGAATGTAATGTAATGGAATGGAATGGAATGGAATGGAATGGAATGGAACGGAATCAACCCGAATGGAATGGAATGGAAAGGAATGGAATGCAATCAACACGAATGGAATGGAATGGAATGGAATCAAACCGAATGGAATGCAATGGAATGAAATGGAATGGAATGGAATCAACTGGAATGGAATGGAATGGAATCGAATGGATTGGAATGGAATGGAAAGGAATGGAATGCAATCCACCCGAATGGAATGGAATGGAATGGAATGGAATGGAATGGAATGGAATGAAATCAACCCAAAAGGAATGGAATGGAATGAAATGGAATGGAATGGAATGGAATGGAATGGAATGGAATGGAATGGAATGGAATGGAATGGAATGGAATGGCAGATTATGGAATCCACCCGAGTGGTATGGAATGGAATGGAATGGAATGGAATCAACCCGAATGGAATGGAATGGAATGAAATGGAATGGAATGGAATGGAATGGAATGGAATGGAATGGAATGGAAAGGAATCAACCCGAATGGAATGGAATGCAATGGAATGGAATGGAATGGAATGGCATAGAATGGAATCAACCCGAATGGTATGGAATGGAATGGAATGGAATAGAATGGTATGGAATGGAATGGAATCAATCGGAATGGAATGGAATGGAATGGAATGCAATCAACCCGAATGAAATGGAATGGAATGGAATGGAATCAACACGAATGGAATGGAATTGAATGGAATGGAATGGAATGGAATGGAATGGAATCAACCCAAATGGAATGGAATGGAATGGAATGGAATGGAATGGAATGGAATGGAATGGAATGGAGTGGAATAAACCCGAATGGAATGGAATGGATCGGAATGGAAAGGAATGGAATGCAATGGAATGGAATGGAATGGAATCAACCCGAAAGGAAAAGAACGGAATGGAATGGAATGGAATGGAATGGAATGGAATGGAATGGAATCAACTGGAATGTAATGGAAGGGAATGGAATGGAATAGAATGGAATGGAATCAACCCGAATGGAATGGAATGGAATGGAATGGAATGGAATCAACTGGAATGGAACGGAATGAAATGGAATGGATTCGAATGGAATGGAATGTAATGGAATCAACTGGAATGGAATGGAATGGGATGGAATGGAATGCAATGGAATCAACTTTAATGGAATGGAATGGAATGGAATGGACTGCAATGGAATCAACCTGAATGGAATGGAATGGAATGAAATGGTATGGAATGGAATCAACCGGAATGGAGTTAAATGGAATGGAATACAAAGGAATGGAATAGAATCAAACAGAACAGAATGGAATGGAGTTGAATAGAATGGAATCAACCCGAATGCAATGGAATGTAATGGAATGGAATGGAACAGAATGGATTGGAATGGAACGGAATCAACCCGAATGGAATGGAATTGAATGGATTGGAATGGAATGGAATGGTATGGAATAGAATCAACCCGAATGGAATGGAATGGAATGGAATGGAATGGAATGGAATCAACCCGAAAGGAAAAGAATGGAATGGAATGGAATGGCATGGAAAGGAATCAACCCAAATGGAATGGAATGGAATGGAATGGAACTGAATGTAATGGAATGGAATAAACCCGAATGGAATGGAATGGAACGGAATGGAAAGGAATGGAATGGAATGGAATGGAATGGAATGGAATCAACCCGAAAGGAAAAGAATGGAATGGAATGGAGTGGAATGGAATGGAATAAACCCGAATGGAATGGAATGGAACGGAATGGAAATGAATGGAATGGAGTGGAATTGAATCAACACGAATGGAGTGGAATGGATTGGAATTTTATGGAATGGAATGGAATGCAATCAACCCGAATGGAATGGAATGGAATGGAATGGATTCAAACTGAATGGCATGCAATGGAATGGAATGGAATGGAATGGAATGGAATGGAATCAACCCGAATGGAATGGACTGGAATGGAATGGAAAGGAATGGAATGCAATGGAATGGAATAGAATGGAATAGAATGGAATGGAATGGAATGGAATGGAAGCAACCCAAATGGAATGGAATGGAATGGAATGGAATGGAATGGAATAAACCCGAATGGAATAGAATGGAATAGAATGGAATGGATTGGAATGGAATCAAGCGGAATGGAATGGAATGGAATGAAATGCAATGGAATGCAATTAACCAGAATGGAATGGAATGGAATGGAATGGAATAGAATCTATCTGAACGGAATGGAATGGAATGAAATGGAATGGAATGGAATGGAATCAAACCGAATGCAATGGAATGGAATGGAATGGAATGGAATGGAATGGAATGGAATGGAATGGAATGATATGGTATCAACTGGAATGGAATGGAATGGAATGGAATCAATCCGAATGGAATGGAATGGAATGGAATGGATTCAACACGAAAGGAATGGAATGGAATGAAATGGAATGGAATGGAATAAACCGGAAAGGAATGGAATGGAATAGAATGGAATTGATTGGAATGGAATAAACCAGAATGGAATGGAATGGAATGAATACGAACGGAATGGAATTAACCGGAATGGAATGGAATGGAATGGAATGGAATGGAATGGAATGGAATCACCCCGAATGGAATGGAATGGAATGGAATCAACCCGAATGGAATGGAATGGAATGGAATGGCATGGAGAGGAATCAAGCCGAAAGGCATGGAATGGAATGGAATGGAATCAAATGGAATGTAATGGAATGGAATGGAATGGAATGGAATCAAGGCGAATGCAATGGAATGGAATGGAATGGAGTGGAATGGAATGGAATGGAATGGAATCAACCCGAATGGAATGGCTTGGAATGGAATGGAATGGAAGGGAAAGGAATGGAATGGAATCAACCTGAATGAAATGGAATGTAATGGAATGGAATGGAATCACCAGAATGGAATGGAATGGAATGGAATGGAATGGAATGGAATGGAATGGAATCAACCTGAATGTAATGGAATGGAATGGAGTGGAATAGAATGGAATCAACCTGAATGGAATGGAATGGAATGGTATGGAATGGAATGGAATGGAATGGAATGGAATGGAATGGAATCAATGCGAATGGAATGGAATGGAATGGAATGGAATGGAATGGAATGGAATGGAATCAACCCGAGTGGAATGGAATGGAATGGAATGGAAAGGAATTGAATGGAATCAAACCAAATGGAATGGAATGGAATGGAATGGAATGGAATAGAATCAAATGGAATGGAACGGAATGGAGTGGAATAGAATGGTATCAACCCGAATGCAATGGAATGGAATGGAATGGAACGGAATGGAATGGAGTGGAATGGAATGGAATCAACACGGATGGAGTGGAATGGATTGGATTGGAATGGAATGGAATGGAAAGGAATGGAATGGAATCAAACTGAATGGAATGGAATGGAATGGAATCAACCCGAATGGAATGGATTGGAATGGAATGGAATCAAATGGAATCAACCCTAATGGAATGGAATGGAATGGAATGGAATGGAATCAAGGCAAATGCAATGGAATGGAATGAAATGGAATGGATTGGAATGGAATGGAATGGAAAGGAACGGAATGGAATCAACCTGAATGGAATGGAATGGAATGGAATGGAATAGAATGGAATGGAATCAACCCAAATGGAATGGAATGGAATGGAATGGAATGGAATGGAATGGAATGGAATGGAATGGAATGGAATCAACTGGAGTGGAATGGAATGAAATGGAACGGAATGGAATGGCATGGAATGTAATGGAATCAACCGGAATGGAATGGAATGGAATGGAATGGAAACAACTGGAATGGAATGGAATGGAATGAAATGGACTCTAATGGAATCAACCCGAATGGAAAGGAATGGAATGAAATGGTATGGAATGGAATCAACCGGAATGGAGTTAAATGGAATGGAATACAATGGAATGGAATAGAATCAAACAGAACTGAATGGAATGGAGTGGAATAGAATGGAGTGGATTGGAATGGAATCAACTGGGATGGAAAGGAATGGAATGGAATGAAATGGAGTGGGATGGAAAGGAATGAAATGGAATGGAATGGAATTAACTCGAATGGAGTGGAATGGAATGCAATGGAATAGAATCAACCCGAATGGAATGGAAAGGAATGGAATGGAATGGAATGGAATCAAGGCAAATGCAGTGGAATGGAATGGTATAGAATGGATTTGAATGGAATGGAATGGAATGGAACGGAATGGAATGGAATCAACCCGAATGGAATGGAATGGAATGGAATGGAATGGAATGGAAAGGAATGGAATGGAATGGAATGGAAAGGAATGGAATGGAATGGAATGAAATGGAATGGAATGGAATAAACCCGAATGGAATGGAATGGAATAGAATGGAATTAATTGGAATGGAATAAACCAGAATTGAATGGAATGGAATGAAATGGAACGGAATGGAATTAACCAGAATGGAATGGAATGGAATGGAATATAATCAACCCGAATGGAATGGAATGGAATGGAATGCAATGGAAAGGAATGGAATGGAAAGGAATGGAATGGAATCAACCCGAATGGAATGGAAGCGTATGGAATTGAAACAACCCATATGGAATGGAATGGAATTGAATGGAATGGAATGGAATAAACCCGAGTGGAATTGAATGGAATTGGATGGAATGGATTGGAATGGAATCAACCGGAATGGAATGGAATGGAATGAAATGGAATGGAATGGAATGGAATTAACCGGAATGGAATGGAATGGAATGGAATGGAATGGAATGGAATAGAATCAACCCGAATGGAATGCAATGGAATGGAATGGAATGGAATGGAATCAAGGCGAATGCAATGGAATGGAATGGAATGAAATGGAATGGAATCAACCCTAATGGAATGGAATGGATTGGAATGGAATGGGATGGCATGGAACGCAATCAACACGAATGGTATGGAATGGAATGGAATTGAATGGAATGGAATCAATCGGAATGGAATGGAATGGAATGGAATGCAATGGAATGGAATGGAATGGAATGGAATGGAATGCAATGGAATGGAATGGAATCAACCCGAATGGAATGGAATGGAATGGAATGGAATCAACGCAAATTGAATGGAATGGAATGGAATGGAATGGAATGGAATGGAATAAACCCGAATGCAATGGAATGGAATAGAATGGAATGGATTGAAATGGAATCAACGCGAAAGGAATGGAATGGAACGGAATGGAAAGAAATGGAATGGAATGGAATGGAATGGAATGGAATGGAATGGAATGGAATCAACCCGAATGGAATGGAATGGAATATAATGGAATGGAATCAAACCGAATGGAATGGAATGGAATGGAATTGCATGGAATCAACCCGAATGAAATGGAATGGAATAGATTGGAATGGAATGGAATGGAAAGGAATGGAATGGAATCAACCCGAGTGGAATGGAATGGAATGGATTGGAATGGAATGGAATGGAATGGAATCAACCCTAACTGAATGGAATGGAATGGAATGGAATCAACCCAAAAGGAATAGAATGGAATGATATGGAATGGAATGGAATGGAATGGAATGGAATGGAATCAACCCGAATGGAATGGAATGGAATGGAATGGAATGAAATGGCATGGAATGCAAGCAACACGAATGGTATGGAATGGAATGGAAATGAATGGAATGGAATCAATCGGAATGGAATGGAATGGAATGGAATGGAATGGAATGCAATGGAATGGAATGGAATCAACCCGAATGGAATGGAATGGAATGGAATAAACCCGAATGCAATGGAATGGAATAGAATGGAATGGATTGGAATGGAATGAACCCGAAAGGAATGGAATGGAACGGAATGGAAAGAAATGGAATGGAATCGAATGGATTGGAATGGAATGGAATCAACCCGAATGGAATGGAATGGAATGGAATCAACACAAATGGACTGGAATGGAATGGAATGGAATAGAATCAACCCGAATGGAGTGGAATGGAATGGAATGGCATGGAATCAACCCGACTGAAATGGAATGGAATGGATTGGAATGGAATGGAATGGAATGGAATCAACCCTAACGGAATGGAATGGAATGGAATCAACCCAAAAGGATTGGAATGGAATGATATGGGTTGGAATGAAATGGAATGGAATGGAATGGAATGGAATCAACCCGAATGGAATGGAATGGAATGGAATGGATTGGAATGGAATCAACCCGAATGGAATGGAATGGAATGGATTGGAGTGGAATGGAATGTTATGGAATAGAATCAACCCGAATGGAATGGAATGGGATGGAATCAACCAGAATGCAATGGAATGTAATGGAATGTAATGGAATGGAATGGAATGGAATGGAATCAACCCGAATGGAATGGAATGGAATGGAATGGAATGGAAAGGAGTGGAATGGAATGGAATGAAATGGAATGGAATGGAATAAACCCGAATGGAATGGAAGGGAATAGAATGGAATTGATTGGAATGGAATAAACCAGAATGGAATGGAACGGAATGAAATGGAACGGAATGCAATTAACCGCAATGGAATGGAATGGAATGGAATGGAATGGAATGGAATGAAATGGAATATAATCAACCCGAATGGAATGGAATGTAATGGAATGGAATCAACCCGAATGGAATGGAATGGAATGGAATGGAATGGAATGGAAAGGAATGGAATAAACCCGAATGCAATGGAATGGAATAGAATGGAATGGATTGGAAAGGAATTAACCCGAAAGGAATGCAATGGAATGGAATGGAAAGGAATGGAATGGAATGGAAAGGAATGGAATCAACCCGAATGGAATGGAATGGAATGGAATGGAATGGAATCAACCCGAATGAAATGGAATGGAACGGATTGGAATGGAATGCAATGGAAAGGAATGGAATGGATTGGAATGGAATGGAATGGAATGGAATGGAATCAACCCTAATGGAATGGAATGGAATGGAATGGAATCAACCCAAAAGGAATGGAATGAAATGGAATGGAATGGAATGGAATGAAATGGAATGGAATGGAAAGGAATCAACCCGAATGCAATGGAATGGAATGGAATGGAATGATATGGTATCAACTAGAATGGAATGGAATGGAATGGATTGGAATGGAATGGAATGGAATGGAATGGAATCAATCCGAATTTGATGAAATGGAATGGAATAGAATGGAATGGAATGGAATCAACACGAAAGCAATGGAATGGAATGAAATGGAATGGAATGGAATGGAATGGAATGAAATAGAACGGAATGGAATGGAATGCAATGGAATGGAATGGAATGGAATCAACCTGAATGGAATGGAATGGAATGGAATGGAATGGAATCAACCTGAATGGAATGCAGTGGAATGGAAAGGAATGGCATGGAGTGGAATCAAGCCGAAAGGCATGGAATGGAATGGAATGGAATCAACTGGAATGTAATGTAATGTAATGGAATGGAATGGAAAGGAATCAAGGCGAATGGAATGGAATGGAATGGAATGGAATGGAATGGAATGGAATCAACCCGAATGGAAATGAATGGAATGGAATGGAATGGAAAGGAATGGAATGGAATGGAATGAAATGGAATGGAATGGAATAAACACGAATGGAATGGAATGGAATAGAATGGAATTGATTGGAATGGAATAAACCAGAATGGAATGGAATGGAATGAAATGGAACGGAATGGAATTAACCAGAATGGAATGGAATGGAATGAAATGGAACGGAATGGAATTAACCAGAATGGAATGGAATGGAATGGAATATAATCAACCCGAATGGAATGGAATGGAATGGAATGCAATGGAAAGGAATGGAATGGAAAGGAATGGAAAGGAATCAACCTGAATGGAATGGAATCGTATGGAATTGAAACATCCCATATGGAATGGAATGGAATGGAATGGAATGGAATAATCCCGAGTGGAATTGAATGGAATAGGATGGAATGGATTGGAATGGAATCAACCGGAATGGAATGGAATGGAATGAAATGGAATGGAATGGAATGGAATTAACCGGAATGGAATGGAATGGAATGGAATGGAATAGAATCAACCCGAATGGAATGGAATGGAATGGAATGGAATGGAATGGAATCAAGGCGAATGCAATGGAATGTAATTTAATGGAATGGAATGGAATGGAATCAAGGCGAATGCAATGGAATGGAATGGAATGAAATGGAATGGAATCAACCCTAATGGAATGGAATGGAATGGAATGGAATGGGATGGCATGGAATGCAATCAACACGAATGGTATGGAATGGAATGGAATTGAATGGAATGGAATCAATCGGAATGGAATGGAATGGAATGGAATGCAATGGAATGGAATGGAATCAACCCGAATGGAATGGAATGGAATGGAATGGAATGGGATGGCATGGAATGCAATCAACACGAATGGTATGGAATGGAATGGAATTGAATGGAATGGAATCAATCGCAATGGAATGGAATGGAATGGAATGCAATGGAATGGAATGGAATCAACCCGAATGGAATGGAATGGAATGGAATTGAATGGAATGGAATGGAATCAACGCAAATTGAATGGAATGGAATGGAATAAACCCGAATGCAATGGAATGGAATAGAATGGAATGGATTGAAATGGAATCAACGCGAGAGGAATGGAATGGAACGGAATGGAAAGAAATGGAATGGAATGGAATGGAATGGAATGGAATGGAATGGAATGGAATGGAATGGAATCAACCCGAATGGAATGGAATGGAATGGAATGGAATGGAATGGAGTCAACACAAATGGACTGGAATGGAATGGAATGGAATAGAATCAACCCGAATGGAATGGAATGGAATGGAATGGAATTGCATGGAATCAACCCGAATGAAATGGAATGGAATAGATTGGAATGGAATGGAATGGAAAGGAATGGAATGGAATCAACCCGAGTGGAATGGAATGGAATGGATTGGAATGGAATGGAATGGAATGGAATCAACGCGAAAGGAATGGAATGGAACGGAATGGAAAGAAATGGAATGGAATGGAATGGAATGGAATGGAATGGAATGGAATGGAATGGAATCAACCCGAATGGAATGGAATGGAATGGAATGGAATGGAATGGAATGGCATGGAATGCAAGCAACACGAATGGTATGGAATGGAATGGAAACGAATGGAATGGAATCAATCGGAATGGAATGGAATGGAATGGAATGCAATGGAATGGAATGGAATCAACCCGAATGGAATGGAATGGAATGGAATAAACCCGAATGCAATGGAATGGAATAGAATGGAATGGATTGGAATGGAATCAACCCGAAAGGAATGGAATGGAACGGAATGGAAAGAAATGGAATGGAATGGAATGGAATGGAATCAACCCGAATGGAATGGAATGGAATGGAATGGAATGGAATGGAATGGAATCAACACAAATGGACTGGACTGGAATGGAATGGAATAGAATCAAGCCGTATGGAATGGAATGGAATGGAATGGCATGGAATCAACCCGAATGAAAAGGAATGGAATAGAATGAAATTGATTGGAATGGAATTAACCGGAATGGAATGGAATGGAATGGAATGGAATGGAATATAATCAACCCGAATGGAATGGAATGGAATGGAATGGAATGGAATGGAATCAACCCGAATGGAATAGAATGGAATGGAATGGAATCAACCCAAAAGGAATGGAATGGAATGATATGGAATGGAATGGAATGGAATGGAATGGAATGGAATGGAATGGAATCAACCCGAATGGAATGGAATGGAATGGATTGGAATGGAATCAACCCGAATGGAATGGAATGGAATGGAATGGAATGGCATGGAGTGGAATCAACCCGAAAGGAATGGAATGGAATGGAATGGAATCAACTGGAATGTAATGTTATGGAGTGGAATGGAATGGAATGGAATGGAATGGAATCAATGCGAATGCAATGGAATGGAATGGAATGGAATGGAATGGAATGGAATGGAATGGAATCAAACCGAATGAAATGAAATGGAATGGAGTGGAATGGAATGGAATGGAAAGGAATGGAATGGAATCAACCCGAGTGGAATGGAATGGAATGGAATGGAATGGAATGGAATAGAATGGAATGGATTGGAATGGAATGGAGTGGAATGTAATCCACCCCAATGGAATGGAATGGAATGGAATGGAATGGAATGGAATGGAATGGAATCAACCCAAAAGGAATGGAATGGAATGAAGTGGAATGGAATGGAGTGGAATCAACCCGAATGGAATGGAATGGAGAGGAATGGATTGGAATGGAATCAACCTTAATGGAATGGAATGGAATGGAATGGAATGGAATGGAGGGGAATTGAATCAACCCGAATGGAGTGAAATGGAATGGAATGGAATCAACACGAATGGAATGGAATGGATTGGAATGGAATGGAATGGAATGGAAAGGAATGGAATGGAATCAACCTGAATGGAATGGAATGGAATGGAATCAACCCGAATGGAATGGAATGGAATGGATTGGAATGGAATGGAATGGAATGAAATCAACCCTAATGGAATGGAATGGAATGGAATGGAATGAAATGGAATGGAATGGAATGGAATGGAATGGAATGGAATCAACCCGAATGGAATGGAATGGAATGGAATGGAATAGAATGGAATGGAATGGAATGGAATGGAATCCACTGGAATGGAATGGAGTGAAATGGAATTGATTGGAATGCAATGGAATGTAATGGAATCAACTGGAAAGGAATGGAATGGAATGGAATGGAATGGAATCAACTGGAATGGAATGGAATGGAATGGAGTGGACTGCAATGGAAACAACCCGAATGGAATGGAATGGAATGAAATGGAACGGAATGGAATCAACCGGAATGGAGTTAAATGGAATGGAATGCAATGGAATGGAATAGAATAAAACAGAACAGAATGGAATGGAGTGGAATAGAATGGAATCAACCAGGATGCAATGGAATGTAATGGAATGGAATGGAACGGAATGGATTGGAATGGAACGGAATCAACCCGAATGGAATGGAATTGAATGGATTGGAATGGAATGGAATGGTATGGAATAGAATCAACCCGAATGCAATGGAATGGAATGGAATGGAATGGAATGGAATGGAATGGAATGGAATGGAATTGAATGGAACGGAATGGAATGGAATGGAATGGAATCCACCCGAATGTAAAGTAATGTAATGGAATGGAATGGAATCAACTGATATGTAATGGAATGGAATGGAATGGAGTGGAATGGAACGGAATCAACCCGAATGGAATGGAATGGAATGGAATGGAATGCAATCAACACGAATAGAATGGAATGGAATGGAATCAAACCGAATGGAATGCAATGGAATGAAATGGAATGGAATGGAATCAACTGGAATGGAATGGAATGGAATCGAATGGATTGGAATGGAATGGAATGGAATGGAATCCAATCAACCCGAATGGAATGGAATGGAATGGAATGGAATGGAATGGAATGGAATGGAATGGAATGGAATGGAATGGAATGGAATGGCAGGTTATGGAATCAACCCGAGTGGTATGGAATGGAATGGAATGGAATGGAATGGAATCAACCCGAATGGAATGGAATGAAATGGAATGGAATGGAATGGAATGGAATGGAATGGAATGGAAAGGAATCAACCCGAATGGAATGGAATGCAATGGAATGGAATGGAATGGAATGGCATAGAATGGAATCAACCCGAATGGTATGGAATGGAATGGAATGGAATGGAATGGTATGGAATCAACCCGAATGAAATGGAATGGAATGGAATGGAATGGAATCAACTGGAATGTAATGGAATGGAATGGAATGGAACGGAATCAACCTGAATGGAATGGAATGGAATGGAATGCAATCAACACGAAAGGAATGGAATGGAATGGAATCAAACGGAATGGAATGCAATGGAATGAAATGAAATGGAATGGAATCAACTGGAATGGAATGGAATGGAATGGAATCAACCCGAATGGAATGTAATGGAATGGAATGGAATGGAAAGGAATCAAACCAAACGGAATGGAATGGAATGGAATGGAATAGAATCAAACGGAATGGAATGGAATGGAGTGGAATAGAATGGAATCAACCCGAATGCAATGGAATGGAATGGAATGGAGTGGAATGGAATGGAATCAACACGAATGGAAAGAAAGCATTGGAATGGAATGGAATGAAATTGAAAGGAATGGATTGGAATCAACCTGAATGGAATGGAATGGAATGGAATCAACACGAATGGAATGGAATGGATTCGAATGGAATGGAATGGAATGGAATCAACTCTAATGGAATGGAATGGAGTCGAATGGAAAGGAATCAACACAAACGGACTGGAATGGAATGGAAAGGAATAGAATCAACCCGAATGGAATGGAATGGAATGGAATGGAATGTCATGGAATCAACCCGAATGAAATGAAATGGAATGGAGTGGAATGGAATGGAATGGAAAGGAATGGAATGGAATCAACCCGAGTGGAATGGAATGGAATGGAATGGAATGGAATAGAATGGAATGGATTGGAATGGAATGGAATGGAATGTAATCCACCCCAATGGAATGGAATGGAATGGAATGGAATGGAATGGAATGGAATGGAATCAACCCAAAAGGAACGGAATGGAATGAAATGGAATGGAATGGAGTGGAATCAACCCGAATGGAATGGAATGGAGTGGAATGGATTGGAATGGAATCAACCTGAATGGAATGGAATGGAATGGAATGGAATGGAATGGAATGGAATGGAATGGAATGGAATGGAATGGAATGGAATGGAGGGGAATTGAATCTACCCGAATGGAGTGAAATGGAATGGAATGGAATCAACACGAATGGAAGGGAATGGAATGGATTGGAATGGAATGGAATGGAATGGAGAGGAATGGAATGGAATCAACCTGAATGGAATGGAATGGAATGGAATCAACCAGAATGGAATGGAATGGAATGGATTGGAATGGAATGGAATGGAATGAAATCAACCCTAATGGAATGGAATGGAATGGAATGGAATGGAATGGAATGGAATGGAATGGAATCAACCCGAATGGAATGGAATGGAATGGAATGGAATGGAATGGAATGGAAACAACACAAATGGACTGGACTGGAATGGAATGGAATAGAATCAACCCAAATGGAATGGAATGGAATGGAAAGGAATGGCATGGAATCATCCCGAATGAAATGGAATGGAATGGATTGAAATGGAATGGAATGGAAAGGAGTGGAATCAACCCGAATGGAATGGAATGGAAGGGAAAGGAATGGAATGGAATCAACCTGAATGAAATGGAACGGATTGGAATGGAATCAACCTGAATGTAATGGAATGGAATGGAGTGGAATAGGATGGAATCAACGCGAATGGAATGGAATGCAATAGAATCGAATGGAATGGAATGGAATGGAATGGAATGGAATGGAATCAACACGAATGGAATGGAATGGAATGGAATGGAAAGGAATGGATTCAAACCAAATGGAATGGAATGGAATGGAATAGAATCAAACGGAATGGAATGGAATGGTGTGGAATAGAATGGAATCAAGCCGAATGCAATAGAATGGAATGGAATGGAATGGAATGGAATGGAATGCAATGGATTGGAATGGGTTGGAATCAACACGAATGGAAAGAATGGATTGGAATGGAATGGAATGGAATGGAAAGGAATGGAATGGAATCAACCTGAATGGAAGGGAATGGAATGGAATCAACCCGAATGGAATGGAATGGAATGGATTGGAATGGAATGGAATGGAATGGAATCAACTCTAATGGAATGGAATGGAATGGAATGGAATGGAATGGAATGGAATCAACACAAATGGACTGGAATGGAATGGAAAGGAATAGAATCAACCCGAATGGAATGGAATGGAATGGAATGGAATGAAATGCAATGGAATCAACCTGAATGAAATGAAATGGAATGGATTGGAATGGAATGGAATGGAAAGGAATGGAATGGAATCAACCCGAGTGGAATGGAATGGAATGGAATGGAATGGATTGGAATGGAATGGAATGGAATGGAATCAACCGCAATGGAATGGAATGGAATGGAATGGAATGGAATGGAATGGAATGGAATCAACCCAAAAGGAATGGAATGGAATGAAATGGAATGGAATGGAATGGAATCAACCCGAATGGAATGGAATGGGTTGGAATGGATTGGAATGGAATCAACCTGAATGGAATGGAATGGAATGGAATGGAATGGAATGGAATGGAATGGAATGGAGGGGAATTGAATCAACCCGAATGGAGTGAAATGGAATTGAATGGAATCAACACGAATGGAATGGAATGGATTGGAATGGAATGGAATGGAATGGAAAGGAATGGAATGGAATCAACCTGAATGGAATGGAATGGAAGGGAATCAACCGAACTGGAATGGAATGGATTGGAATGGAATGGAATGGAATGGAATCAACCCTAATGGAATGGAAAGGAATGGAATGGAATGGAGTGGAATGGAATGGAATGGAATGGAATGGAATCAACCCGAATGGAATGGAATGGAATGGAATGGAATGGAATGGAATGGAATGGAATGGAATGGAAACAACACAAATGGACTGGAATGGAATGGAATGGAATAGAATCAACCCGAAAGGAATGGAATGGATTGGAATGGAATGGAATGGAATCAACCCGAATGAAATGGAATGGAATGGATTGGAATGGAATGGAATGGAAAGGAATGGAATGGAATCAACACGAGTGGAATGGAAAGGAATGGAATGGAATGGAATGGATTGGAATGGAATGGAATGGAATGGAACCAACCCCAATGGAATGGAATGGAATGGAATGGAATGGAATGGAATGGAATGGAATGGAATCAACCCAAAAGAAATGGAATGGATTGGAATGGATTGGAAGGGAATCAACATGAATGGAATGGAATGGAATGGAATGGAGTGGAATTGAATGAACCCGAATGGAATGGAATGGAATGGAATGGAATCAACACAAATGGCATGGAATGGAATGAAATGGAACGGAATGGAATTAACCGGAATGGAATGGAATGGAATGGAATGGAATAGAATGGAATGGAATGGAATGGAATGGAATCCACTGGAATGGAATGGAGTGAAATGGAATTGATTGGAATGCAATGGAATGTAATGGAATCAACTGGAAAGGAATGGAATGGAATGGAATGGAATGGAATCAACTGGAATGGAATGGAATGGAATGGAGTGGACTGCAATGGAAACAACCCGAATGGAATGGAATGGAATGAAATTAAACGGAATGGAATCAACCGGAATGGAGTTAAATGGAATGGAATGCAATGGAATGGAATAGAATAAAACAGAACAGAATGGAATGGAGTGGAATAGAATGGAATCAACCAGAATGCAATGGAATGTAATGGAATGGAATGGAACGGAATGGATTGGAATGGAACGGAATCAACCCGAATGGAATGGAATTGAATGGATTGGAATGGAATGGAATGGTATGGAATAGAATCAACCCGAATGCAATGGAATGGAATGGAATGGAATGGAATGGAATGGAATGGAATGGAATGGAATGGAATTGAATGGAACGGAATGGAATGGAATGGAATGGAATCCACCCGAATGTAAAGTAATGTAATGGAATGGAATGGAATCAACTGATATGTAATGGAATGGAATGGAATGGAATGGAATGGAACGGAATCAACCCGAATGGAATGGAATGGAATGGAACGGAATCAACCTGAATGGAATGGAATGGAATGGAATGCAATCAACACGAAAGGAATGGAATGGAATGGAATCAAACGGAATGGAATGCAATGGAATGAAATGAAATGGAATGGAATCAACTGGAATGGAATGGAATGGAATGGAATCAACCCGAATGGAATGTAATGGAATGGAATGGAATGGAAAGGAATCAAACCAAACGGAATGGAATGGAATGGAATGGAATGGAATAGAATCAAACGGAATGGAATGGAATGGAGTGGAATAGAATGGAATCAACCCGAATGCAATGGAATGGAATGGAATGGAGTGGAATGGAATGGAATCAACACGAATGGAAAGAAAGCATTGGAATGGAATGGAATGAAATTGAAAGGAATGGATTGGAATCAACCTGAATGGAATGGAATGGAATGGAATCAACACGAATGGAATGGAATGGATTCGAATGGAATGGAATGGAATGGAATCAACTCTAATGGAATGGAATGGAGTCGAATGGAAAGGAATCAACACAAACGGACTGGAATGGAATGGAAAGGAATAGAATCAACCCGAATGGAATGGAATGGAATGGAATGGAATGTCATGGAATCAACCCGAATGAAATGAAATGGAATGGAGTGGAATGGAATGGAATGGAAAGGAATGGAATGGAATCAACCCGAGTGGAATGGAATGGAATGGAATGGAATGGAATGGAATAGAATGGAATGGATTGGAATGGAATGGAATGGAATGTAATCCACCCCAATGGAATGGAATGGAATGGAATGGAATGGAATGGAATGGAATCAACCCAAAAGGAACGGAATGGAATGAAATGGAATGGAATGGAGTGGAATCAACCCGAATGGAATGGAATGGAGTGGAATGGATTGGAATGGAATCAACCTGAATGGAATGGAATGGAATGGAATGGAATGGAATGGAATGGAATGGAATGGAATGGAATGGAGGGGAATTGAATCTACCCGAATGGAGTGAAATGGAATGGAATGGAATCAACACGAATGGAAGGGAATGGAATGGATTGGAATGGAATGGAATGGAATGGAGAGGAATGGAATGGAATCAACCTGAATGGAATGGAATGGAATGGAATCAACCAGAATGGAATGGAATGGAATGGATTGGAATGGAATGGAATGGAATGAAATCAACCCTAATGGAATGGAATGGAATGGAATGGAATGGAATGGAATGGAATGGAATGGAATCAACCCGAATGGAATGGAATGGAATGGAATGGAATGGAATGGAATGGAAACAACACAAATGGACTGGACTGGAATGGAATGGAATAGAATCAACCCAAATGGAATGGAATGGAATGGAAAGGAATGGCATGGAATCATCCCGAATGAAGTGGAATGGAATGGATTGAAATGGAATGGAATGGAAAGGAGTGGAATCAACCCGAATGGAATGGAATGGAAGGGAAAGGAATGGAATGGAATCAACCTGAATGAAATGGAACGGATTGGAATGGAATCAACCTGAATGTAATGGAATGGAATGGAGTGGAATAGGATGGAATCAACGCGAATGGAATGGAATGCAATAGAATCGAATGGAATGGAATGGAATGGAATGGAATGGAATGGAATCAACACGAATGGAATGGAATGGAATGGAATGGAAAGGAATGGATTCAAACCAAATGGAATGGAATGGAATGGAATAGAATCAAACGGAATGGAATGGAATGGTGTGGAATAGAATGGAATCAAGCCGAATGCAATAGAATGGAATGGAATGGAATGGAATGGAATGGAATGCAATGGATTGGAATGGGTTGGAATCAACACGAATGGAAAGAATGGATTGGAATGGAATGGAATGGAATGGAATGGAATGGAATGGAATGGAATGGAATCAACCCGAATGGAATGGAATGGAATGGAATGGAATGGAATGGAGTCAACACAAATGGACTGGAATGGAATGGAATGGAATAGAATCAACCCGAATGGAATGGAATGGAATGGAATGGAATTGCATGGAATCAACCCGAATGAAATGGAATGGAATAGATTGGAATGGAATGGAATGGAAAGGAATGGAATGGAATCAACCCGAGTGGAATGGAATGGAATGGATTGGAATGGAATGGAATGGAATGGAATCAACGCGAAAGGAATGGAATGGAACGGAATGGAAAGAAATGGAATGGAATGGAATGGAATGGAATGGAATGGAATGGAATGGAATGGAATCAACCCGAATGGAATGGAATGGAATGGAATGGAATGGAATGGAATGGCATGGAATGCAAGCAACACGAATGGTATGGAATGGAATGGAAACGAATGGAATGGAATCAATCGGAATGGAATGGAATGGAATGGAATGCAATGGAATGGAATGGAATCAACCCGAATGGAATGGAATGGAATGGAATAAACCCGAATGCAATGGAATGGAATAGAATGGAATGGATTGGAATGGAATCAACCCGAAAGGAATGGAATGGAACGGAATGGAAAGAAATGGAATGGAATGGAATGGAATGGAATCAACCCGAATGGAATGGAATGGAATGGAATGGAATGGAATGGAATGGAATGGAATCAACACAAATGGACTGGACTGGAATGGAATGGAATAGAATCAAGCCGTATGGAATGGAATGGAATGGAATGGCATGGAATCAACCCGAATGAAAAGGAATGGAATAGAATGAAATTGATTGGAATGGAATTAACCGGAATGGAATGGAATGGAATGGAATGGAATGGAATATAATCAACCCGAATGGAATGGAATGGAATGGAATGGAATGGAATGGAATCAACCCGAATGGAATAGAATGGAATGGAATGGAATCAACCCAAAAGGAATGGAATGGAATGATATGGAATGGAATGGAATGGAATGGAATGGAATGGAATGGAATGGAATCAACCCGAATGGAATGGAATGGAATGGATTGGAATGGAATCAACCCGAATGGAATGGAATGGAATGGAATGGAATGGCATGGAGTGGAATCAACCCGAAAGGAATGGAATGGAATGGAATGGAATCAACTGGAATGTAATGTTATGGAGTGGAATGGAATGGAATGGAATGGAATGGAATCAATGCGAATGCAATGGAATCAATGCGAATGCAATGGAATGGAATGGAATGGAATGGAATGGAATGGAATGGAATGGAATCAAACCGAATGAAATGAAATGGAATGGAGTGGAATGGAATGGAATGGAAAGGAATGGAATGGAATCAACCCGAGTGGAATGGAATGGAATGGAATGGAATGGAATGGAATAGAATGGAATGGATTGGAATGGAATGGAGTGGAATGTAATCCACCCCAATGGAATGGAATGGAATGGAATGGAATGGAATGGAATGGAATGGAATGGAATCAACCCAAAAGGAATGGAATGGAATGAAGTGGAATGGAATGGAGTGGAATCAACCCGAATGGAATGGAATGGAGAGGAATGGATTGGAATGGAATCAACCTTAATGGAATGGAATGGAATGGAATGGAATGGAATGGAGGGGAATTGAATCAACCCGAATGGAGTGAAATGGAATGGAATGGAATCAACACGAATGGAATGGAATGGATTGGAATGGAATGGAATGGAATGGAAAGGAATGGAATGGAATCAACCTGAATGGAATGGAATGGAATGGAATCAACCCGAATGGAATGGAATGGAATGGATTGGAATGGAATGGAATGGAATGAAATCAACCCTAATGGAATGGAATGGAATGGAATGGAATGAAATGGAATGGAATGGAATGGAATGGAATGGAATGGAATCAACCCGAATGGAATGGAATGGAATGGAATGGAATAGAATGGAATGGAATGGAATGGAATGGAATCCACTGGAATGGAATGGAGTGAAATGGAATTGATTGGAATGCAATGGAATGTAATGGAATCAACTGGAAAGGAATGGAATGGAATGGAATGGAATGGAATCAACTGGAATGGAATGGAATGGAATGGAGTGGACTGCAATGGAAACAACCCGAATGGAATGGAATGGAATGAAATGGAACGGAATGGAATCAACCGGAATGGAGTTAAATGGAATGGAATGCAATGGAATGGAATAGAATAAAACAGAACAGAATGGAATGGAGTGGAATAGAATGGAATCAACCAGGATGCAATGGAATGTAATGGAATGGAATGGAACGGAATGGATTGGAATGGAACGGAATCAACCCGAATGGAATGGAATTGAATGGATTGGAATGGAATGGAATGGTATGGAATAGAATCAACCCGAATGCAATGGAATGGAATGGAATGGAATGGAATGGAATGGAATGGAATGGAATGGAATTGAATGGAACGGAATGGAATGGAATGGAATGGAATCCACCCGAATGTAAAGTAATGTAATGGAATGGAATGGAATCAACTGATATGTAATGGAATGGAATGGAATGGAGTGGAATGGAACGGAATCAACCCGAATGGAATGGAATGGAATGGAATGGAATGCAATCAACACGAATAGAATGGAATGGAATGGAATCAAACCGAATGGAATGCAATGGAATGAAATGGAATGGAATGGAATCAACTGGAATGGAATGGAATGGAATCGAATGGATTGGAATGGAATGGAATGGAATGGAATCCAATCAACCCGAATGGAATGGAATGGAATGGAATGGAATGGAATGGAATGGAATGGAATGCAATGGATTGGAATGGGTTGGAATCAACACGAATGGAAAGAATGGATTGGAATGGAATGGAATGGAATGGAAAGGAATGGAATGGAATAAACCTGAATGGAAGGGAATGGAATGGAATCAACCCGAATGGAATGGAATGGAATGGATTGGAATGGAATGGAATGGAATGGAATCAACTCTAATGGAATGGAATGGAACGGAATGGAATGGAATGGAATCAACACAAATGGACTGGAATGGAATGGAAAGGAATAGAATCAACCCGAATGGAATGGAATGGAATGGAATGGAATGAAATGCAATGGAATCAACCTGAATGAAATGAAATGGAATGGATTGGAATGGAATGGAATGGAAAGGAATGGAATGGAATCAACCCGAGTGGAATGGAATGGAATGGAATGGAATGGATTGGAATGGAATGGAATGGAATGGAATCAACCCCAATGGAATGGAATGGAATGGAATGGAATGGAATGGAATGGAATGGAATCAACCCAAAAGGAATGGAATGGAATGAAATGGAATGGAATGGAATGGAATCAACCCGAATGGAATGGAATGGGTTGGAATGGATTGGAATGGAATCAACCTGAATGGAATGGAATGGAATGGAATGGAATGGAATGGAATGGAATGGAATGGAGGGGAATTGAATCAACCCGAATGGAGTGAAATGGAATTGAATGGAATCAACACGAATGGAATGGAATGGATTGGAATGGAATGGAATGGAATGGAAAGGAATGGAATGGAATCAACCTGAATGGAATGGAATGGAAGGGAATCAACCGAACTGGAATGGAATGGATTGGAATGGAATGGAATGGAATGGAATCAACCCTAATGGAATGGAAAGGAATGGAATGGAATGGAGTGGAATGGAATGGAATGGAATGGAATGGAATCAACCCGAATGGAATGGAATGGAATGGAATGGAATGGAATGGAATGGAATGGAATGGAATGGAAACAACACAAATGGACTGGAATGGAATGGAATGGAATAGAATCAACCCGAAAGGAATGGAATGGATTGGAATGGAATGGAATGGAATCAACCCGAATGAAATGGAATGGAATGGATTGGAATGGAATGGAATGGAAAGGAATGGAATGGAATCAACACGAGTGGAATGGAAAGGAATGGAATGGAATGGAATGGATTGGAATGGAATGGAATGGAATGGAACCAACCCCAATGGAATGGAATGGAATGGAATGGAATGGAATGGAATGGAATGGAATGGAATCAACCCAAAAGAAATGGAATGGATTGGAATGGATTGGAAGGGAATCAACATGAATGGAATGGAATGGAATGGAATGGAGTGGAATTGAATGAACCCGAATGGAATGGAATGGAATGGAATGGAATCAACACAAATGGCATGGAATGGAATGAAATGGAACGGAATGGAATTAACCGGAATGGAATGGAATGGAATGGAATGGAATAGAATGGAATGGAATGGAATGGAATGGAATCCACTGGAATGGAATGGAGTGAAATGGAATTGATTGGAATGCAATGGAATGTAATGGAATCAACTGGAAAGGAATGGAATGGAATGGAATGGAATGGAATCAACTGGAATGGAATGGAATGGAATGGAGTGGACTGCAATGGAAACAACCCGAATGGAATGGAATGGAATGAAATTAAACGGAATGGAATCAACCGGAATGGAGTTAAATGGAATGGAATGCAATGGAATGGAATAGAATAAAACAGAACAGAATGGAATGGAGTGGAATAGAATGGAATCAACCAGAATGCAATGGAATGTAATGGAATGGAATGGAACGGAATGGATTGGAATGGAACGGAATCAACCCGAATGGAATGGAATTGAATGGATTGGAATGGAATGGAATGGTATGGAATAGAATCAACCCGAATGCAATGGAATGGAATGGAATGGAATGGAATGGAATGGAATGGAATGGAATGGAATGGAATTGAATGGAACGGAATGGAATGGAATGGAATGGAATCCACCCGAATGTAAAGTAATGTAATGGAATGGAATGGAATCAACTGATATGTAATGGAATGGAATGGAATGGAATGGAATGGAACGGAATCAACCCGAATGGAATGGAATGGAATGGAACGGAATCAACCTGAATGGAATGGAATGGAATGGAATGCAATCAACACGAAAGGAATGGAATGGAATGGAATCAAACGGAATGGAATGCAATGGAATGAAATGAAATGGAATGGAATCAACTGGAATGGAATGGAATGGAATGGAATCAACCCGAATGGAATGTAATGGAATGGAATGGAATGGAAAGGAATCAAACCAAACGGAATGGAATGGAATGGAATGGAATAGAATCAAACGGAATGGAATGGAATGGAGTGGAATAGAATGGAATCAACCCGAATGCAATGGAATGGAATGGAATGGAGTGGAATGGAATGGAATCAACACGAATGGAAAGAAAGCATTGGAATGGAATGGAATGAAATTGAAAGGAATGGATTGGAATCAACCTGAATGGAATGGAATGGAATGGAATCAACACGAATGGAATGGAATGGATTCGAATGGAATGGAATGGAATGGAATCAACTCTAATGGAATGGAATGGAGTCGAATGGAAAGGAATCAACACAAACGGACTGGAATGGAATGGAAAGGAATAGAATCAACCCGAATGGAATGGAATGGAATGGAATGGAATGTCATGGAATCAACCCGAATGAAATGAAATGGAATGGAGTGGAATGGAATGGAATGGAAAGGAATGGAATGGAATCAACCCGAGTGGAATGGAATGGAATGGAATGGAATGGAATGGAATAGAATGGAATGGATTGGAATGGAATGGAATGGAATGTAATCCACCCCAATGGAATGGAATGGAATGGAATGGAATGGAATGGAATGGAATCAACCCAAAAGGAACGGAATGGAATGAAATGGAATGGAATGGAGTGGAATCAACCCGAATGGAATGGAATGGAGTGGAATGGATTGGAATGGAATCAACCTGAATGGAATGGAATGGAATGGAATGGAATGGAATGGAATGGAATGGAATGGAATGGAATGGAATGGAATGGAGGGGAATTGAATCTACCCGAATGGAGTGAAATGGAATGGAATGGAATCAACACGAATGGAAGGGAATGGAATGGATTGGAATGGAATGGAATGGAATGGAGAGGAATGGAATGGAATCAACCTGAATGGAATGGAATGGAATGGAATCAACCAGAATGGAATGGAATGGAATGGATTGGAATGGAATGGAATGGAATGAAATCAACCCTAATGGAATGGAATGGAATGGAATGGAATGGAATGGAATGGAATGGAATGGAATCAACCCGAATGGAATGGAATGGAATGGAATGGAATGGAATGGAATGGAAACAACACAAATGGACTGGACTGGAATGGAATGGAATAGAATCAACCCAAATGGAATGGAATGGAATGGAAAGGAATGGCATGGAATCATCCCGAATGAAGTGGAATGGAATGGATTGAAATGGAATGGAATGGAAAGGAGTGGAATCAACCCGAATGGAATGGAATGGAAGGGAAAGGAATGGAATGGAATCAACCTGAATGAAATGGAACGGATTGGAATGGAATCAACCTGAATGTAATGGAATGGAATGGAGTGGAATAGGATGGAATCAACGCGAATGGAATGGAATGCAATAGAATCGAATGGAATGGAATGGAATGGAATGGAATGGAATGGAATCAACACGAATGGAATGGAATGGAATGGAATGGAAAGGAATGGATTCAAACCAAATGGAATGGAATGGAATGGAATAGAATCAAACGGAATGGAATGGAATGGTGTGGAATAGAATGGAATCAAGCCGAATGCAATAGAATGGAATGGAATGGAATGGAATGGAATGGAATGCAATGGATTGGAATGGGTTGGAATCAACACGAATGGAAAGAATGGATTGGAATGGAATGGAATGGAATGGAATGGAATGGAATGGAATGGAATGGAATCAACCCGAATGGAATGGAATGGAATGGAATGGAATGGAATGGAGTCAACACAAATGGACTGGAATGGAATGGAATGGAATAGAATCAACCCGAATGGAATGGAATGGAATGGAATGGAATTGCATGGAATCAACCCGAATGAAATGGAATGGAATAGATTGGAATGGAATGGAATGGAAAGGAATGGAATGGAATCAACCCGAGTGGAATGGAATGGAATGGATTGGAATGGAATGGAATGGAATGGAATCAACGCGAAAGGAATGGAATGGAACGGAATGGAAAGAAATGGAATGGAATGGAATGGAATGGAATGGAATGGAATGGAATGGAATGGAATGGAATCAACCCGAATGGAATGGAATGGAATGGAATGGAATGGAATGGAATGGCATGGAATGCAAGCAACACGAATGGTATGGAATGGAATGGAAACGAATGGAATGGAATCAATCGGAATGGAATGGAATGGAATGGAATGCAATGGAATGGAATGGAATCAACCCGAATGGAATGGAATGGAATGGAATAAACCCGAATGCAATGGAATGGAATAGAATGGAATGGATTGGAATGGAATCAACCCGAAAGGAATGGAATGGAACGGAATGGAAAGAAATGGAATGGAATGGAATGGAATGGAATCAACCCGAATGGAATGGAATGGAATGGAATGGAATGGAATGGAATGGAATCAACACAAATGGACTGGACTGGAATGGAATGGAATAGAATCAAGCCGTATGGAATGGAATGGAATGGAATGGCATGGAATCAACCCGAATGAAAAGGAATGGAATAGAATGAAATTGATTGGAATGGAATTAACCGGAATGGAATGGAATGGAATGGAATGGAATGGAATATAATCAACCCGAATGGAATGGAATGGAATGGAATGGAATGGAATGGAATCAACCCGAATGGAATAGAATGGAATGGAATGGAATCAACCCAAAAGGAATGGAATGGAATGATATGGAATGGAATGGAATGGAATGGAATGGAATGGAATGGAATGGAATCAACCCGAATGGAATGGAATGGAATGGATTGGAATGGAATCAACCCGAATGGAATGGAATGGAATGGAATGGAATGGCATGGAGTGGAATCAACCCGAAAGGAATGGAATGGAATGGAATGGAATCAACTGGAATGTAATGTTATGGAGTGGAATGGAATGGAATGGAATGGAATGGAATCAATGCGAATGCAATGGAATGGAATGGAATGGAATGGAATGGAATGGAATGGAATGGAATCAAACCGAATGAAATGAAATGGAATGGAGTGGAATGGAATGGAATGGAAAGGAATGGAATGGAATCAACCCGAGTGGAATGGAATGGAATGGAATGGAATGGAATGGAATAGAATGGAATGGATTGGAATGGAATGGAGTGGAATGTAATCCACCCCAATGGAATGGAATGGAATGGAATGGAATGGAATGGAATGGAATGGAATCAACCCAAAAGGAATGGAATGGAATGAAGTGGAATGGAATGGAGTGGAATCAACCCGAATGGAATGGAATGGAGAGGAATGGATTGGAATGGAATCAACCTTAATGGAATGGAATGGAATGGAATGGAATGGAATGGAGGGGAATTGAATCAACCCGAATGGAGTGAAATGGAATGGAATGGAATCAACACGAATGGAATGGAATGGATTGGAATGGAATGGAATGGAATGGAAAGGAATGGAATGGAATCAACCTGAATGGAATGGAATGGAATGGAATCAACCCGAATGGAATGGAATGGAATGGATTGGAATGGAATGGAATGGAATGAAATCAACCCTAATGGAATGGAATGGAATGGAATGGAATGAAATGGAATGGAATGGAATGGAATGGAATGGAATGGAATGGAATGGAATGAAATGGAATGGAATGGAATGTAATGGAATGGAATGGAACGGAATGGAATCAACCCGAATGGAATGGAATGGAATGGAATGGAATGGAATGGAATGGAATCAACACAAATGGACTGGACTGGAATGGAATGGAATAGAATCAAGCCGTATGGAATGGAATGGAATGGAATGGCATGGAATCAACCCGAATGAAAAGGAATGGAATAGAATGAAATTGATTGGAATGGAATTAACCGGAATGGAATGGAATGGAATGGAATGGAATGGAATATAATCAACCCGAATGGAATGGAATGGAATGGAATGGAATGGAATGGAATCAACCCGAATGGAATAGAATGGAATGGAATGGAATCAACCCAAAAGGAATGGAATGGAATGATATGGAATGGAATGGAATGGAATGGAATGGAATGGAATGGAATGGAATCAACCCGAATGGAATGGAATGGAATGGATTGGAATGGAATCAACCCGAATGGAATGGAATGGAATGGAATGGAATGGCATGGAGTGGAATCAACCCGAAAGGAATGGAATGGAATGGAATGGAATCAACTGGAATGTAATGTTATGGAGTGGAATGGAATGGAATGGAATGGAATGGAATCAATGCGAATGCAATGGAATGGAATGGAATGGAATGGAATGGAATGGAATGGAATGGAATCAAACCGAATGAAATGAAATGGAATGGAGTGGAATGGAATGGAATGGAAAGGAATGGAATGGAATCAACCCGAGTGGAATGGAATGGAATGGAATGGAATGGAATGGAATAGAATGGAATGGATTGGAATGGAATGGAGTGGAATGTAATCCACCCCAATGGAATGGAATGGAATGGAATGGAATGGAATGGAATGGAATGGAATCAACCCAAAAGGAATGGAATGGAATGAAGTGGAATGGAATGGAGTGGAATCAACCCGAATGGAATGGAATGGAGAGGAATGGATTGGAATGGAATCAACCTTAATGGAATGGAATGGAATGGAATGGAATGGAATGGAATGGAGGGGAATTGAATCAACCCGAATGGAGTGAAATGGAATGGAATGGAATCAACACGAATGGAATGGAATGGATTGGAATGGAATGGAATGGAATGGAAAGGAATGGAATGGAATCAACCTGAATGGAATGGAATGGAATGGAATCAACCCGAATGGAATGGAATGGAATGGATTGGAATGGAATGGAATGGAATGAAATCAACCCTAATGGAATGGAATGGAATGGAATGGAATGAAATGGAATGGAATGGAATGGAATGGAATGGAATGGAATGGAATGGAATGAAATGGAATGGAATGGAATGTAATGGAATGGAATGGAACGGAATGGATTGGAATGGAACGGAATCAACCCGAATGGAATGGAATTGAATGGATTGGAATGGAATGGAATGGTATGGAATAGAATCAACCCGAATGCAATGGAATGGAATGGAATGGAATGGAATGGAATGGAATGGAATGGAATGGAATGGAATTGAATGGAACGGAATGGAATGGAATGGAATGGAATCCACCCGAATGTAAAGTAATGTAATGGAATGGAATGGAATCAACTGATATGTAATGGAATGGAATGGAATGGAATGGAATGGAACGGAATCAACCCGAATGGAATGGAATGGAATGGAACGGAATCAACCTGAATGGAATGGAATGGAATGGAATGCAATCAACACGAAAGGAATGGAATGGAATGGAATCAAACGGAATGGAATGCAATGGAATGAAATGAAATGGAATGGAATCAACTGGAATGGAATGGAATGGAATGGAATCAACCCGAATGGAATGTAATGGAATGGAATGGAATGGAAAGGAATCAAACCAAACGGAATGGAATGGAATGGAATGGAATAGAATCAAACGGAATGGAATGGAATGGAGTGGAATAGAATGGAATCAACCCGAATGCAATGGAATGGAATGGAATGGAGTGGAATGGAATGGAATCAACACGAATGGAAAGAAAGCATTGGAATGGAATGGAATGAAATTGAAAGGAATGGATTGGAATCAACCTGAATGGAATGGAATGGAATGGAATCAACACGAATGGAATGGAATGGATTCGAATGGAATGGAATGGAATGGAATCAACTCTAATGGAATGGAATGGAGTCGAATGGAAAGGAATCAACACAAACGGACTGGAATGGAATGGAAAGGAATAGAATCAACCCGAATGGAATGGAATGGAATGGAATGGAATGTCATGGAATCAACCCGAATGAAATGAAATGGAATGGAGTGGAATGGAATGGAATGGAAAGGAATGGAATGGAATCAACCCGAGTGGAATGGAATGGAATGGAATGGAATGGAATGGAATAGAATGGAATGGATTGGAATGGAATGGAATGGAATGTAATCCACCCCAATGGAATGGAATGGAATGGAATGGAATGGAATGGAATGGAATCAACCCAAAAGGAACGGAATGGAATGAAATGGAATGGAATGGAGTGGAATCAACCCGAATGGAATGGAATGGAGTGGAATGGATTGGAATGGAATCAACCTGAATGGAATGGAATGGAATGGAATGGAATGGAATGGAATGGAATGGAATGGAATGGAATGGAATGGAATGGAGGGGAATTGAATCTACCCGAATGGAGTGAAATGGAATGGAATGGAATCAACACGAATGGAAGGGAATGGAATGGATTGGAATGGAATGGAATGGAATGGAGAGGAATGGAATGGAATCAACCTGAATGGAATGGAATGGAATGGAATCAACCAGAATGGAATGGAATGGAATGGATTGGAATGGAATGGAATGGAATGAAATCAACCCTAATGGAATGGAATGGAATGGAATGGAATGGAATGGAATGGAATGGAATGGAATCAACCCGAATGGAATGGAATGGAATGGAATGGAATGGAATGGAATGGAAACAACACAAATGGACTGGACTGGAATGGAATGGAATAGAATCAACCCAAATGGAATGGAATGGAATGGAAAGGAATGGCATGGAATCATCCCGAATGAAGTGGAATGGAATGGATTGAAATGGAATGGAATGGAAAGGAGTGGAATCAACCCGAATGGAATGGAATGGAAGGGAAAGGAATGGAATGGAATCAACCTGAATGAAATGGAACGGATTGGAATGGAATCAACCTGAATGTAATGGAATGGAATGGAGTGGAATAGGATGGAATCAACGCGAATGGAATGGAATGCAATAGAATCGAATGGAATGGAATGGAATGGAATGGAATGGAATGGAATCAACACGAATGGAATGGAATGGAATGGAATGGAAAGGAATGGATTCAAACCAAATGGAATGGAATGGAATGGAATAGAATCAAACGGAATGGAATGGAATGGTGTGGAATAGAATGGAATCAAGCCGAATGCAATAGAATGGAATGGAATGGAATGGAATGGAATGGAATGCAATGGATTGGAATGGGTTGGAATCAACACGAATGGAAAGAATGGATTGGAATGGAATGGAATGGAATGGAAAGGAATGGAATGGAATCAACCTGAATGGAAGGGAATGGAATGGAATCAACCCGAATGGAATGGAATGGAATGGATTGGAATGGAATGGAATGGAATGGAATCAACTCTAATGGAATGGAATGGAATGGAATGGAATGGAATGGAATCAACACAAATGGACTGGAATGGAATGGAAAGGAATAGAATCAACCCGAATGGAATGGAATGGAATGGAATGGAATGAAATGCAATGGAATCAACCTGAATGAAATGAAATGGAATGGATTGGAATGGAATGGAATGGAAAGGAATGGAATGGAATCAACCCGAGTGGAATGGAATGGAATGGAATGGAATGGATTGGAATGGAATGGAATGGAATGGAATCAACCCCAATGGAATGGAATGGAATGGAATGGAATGGAATGGAATGGAATGGAATCAACCCAAAAGGAATGGAATGGAATGAAATGGAATGGAATGGAATGGAATCAACCCGAATGGAATGGAATGGGTTGGAATGGATTGGAATGGAATCAACCTGAATGGAATGGAATGGAATGGAATGGAATGGAATGGAATGGAATGGAGGGGAATTGAATCAACCCGAATGGAGTGAAATGGAATTGAATGGAATCAACACGAATGGAATGGAATGGATTGGAATGGAATGGAATGGAATGGAAAGGAATGGAATGGAATCAACCTGAATGGAATGGAATGGAAGGGAATCAACCGAACTGGAATGGAATGGATTGGAATGGAATGGAATGGAATGGAATCAACCCTAATGGAATGGAAAGGAATGGAATGGAATGGAGTGGAATGGAATGGAATGGAATGGAATGGAATCAACCCGAATGGAATGGAATGGAATGGAATGGAATGGAATGGAATGGAATGGAATGGAAACAACACAAATGGACTGGAATGGAATGGAATGGAATAGAATCAACCCGAAAGGAATGGAATGGATTGGAATGGAATGGAATGGAATCAACCCGAATGAAATGGAATGGAATGGATTGGAATGGAATGGAATGGAAAGGAATGGAATGGAATCAACACGAGTGGAATGGAAAGGAATGGAATGGAATGGAATGGATTGGAATGGAATGGAATGGAATGGAATCAACCCCAATGGAATGGAATGGAATGGAATGGAATGGAATGGAATGGAATCAACCCAAAAGAAATGGAATGGATTGGAATGGATTGGAAGGGAATCAACATGAATGGAATGGAATGGAATGGAATGGAGTGGAATTGAATGAACCCGAATGGAATGGAATGGAATGGAATGGAATCAACACAAATGGCATGGAATGGAATGAAATGGAACGGAATGGAATTAACCGGAATGGAATGGAATGGAATGGAATGGAATAGAATGGAATGGAATGGAATGGAATGGAATCCACTGGAATGGAATGGAGTGAAATGGAATTGATTGGAATGCAATGGAATGTAATGGAATCAACTGGAAAGGAATGGAATGGAATGGAATGGAATGGAATCAACTGGAATGGAATGGAATGGAATGGAGTGGACTGCAATGGAAACAACCCGAATGGAATGGAATGGAATGAAATTAAACGGAATGGAATCAACCGGAATGGAGTTAAATGGAATGGAATGCAATGGAATGGAATAGAATAAAACAGAACAGAATGGAATGGAGTGGAATAGAATGGAATCAACCAGAATGCAATGGAATGTAATGGAATGGAATGGAACGGAATGGATTGGAATGGAACGGAATCAACCCGAATGGAATGGAATTGAATGGATTGGAATGGAATGGAATGGTATGGAATAGAATCAACCCGAATGCAATGGAATGGAATGGAATGGAATGGAATGGAATGGAATGGAATGGAATGGAATGGAATTGAATGGAACGGAATGGAATGGAATGGAATGGAATCCACCCGAATGTAAAGTAATGTAATGGAATGGAATGGAATCAACTGATATGTAATGGAATGGAATGGAATGGAATGGAATGGAACGGAATCAACCCGAATGGAATGGAATGGAATGGAACGGAATCAACCTGAATGGAATGGAATGGAATGGAATGCAATCAACACGAAAGGAATGGAATGGAATGGAATCAAACGGAATGGAATGCAATGGAATGAAATGAAATGGAATGGAATCAACTGGAATGGAATGGAATGGAATGGAATCAACCCGAATGGAATGTAATGGAATGGAATGGAATGGAAAGGAATCAAACCAAACGGAATGGAATGGAATGGAATGGAATAGAATCAAACGGAATGGAATGGAATGGAGTGGAATAGAATGGAATCAACCCGAATGCAATGGAATGGAATGGAATGGAGTGGAATGGAATGGAATCAACACGAATGGAAAGAAAGCATTGGAATGGAATGGAATGAAATTGAAAGGAATGGATTGGAATCAACCTGAATGGAATGGAATGGAATGGAATCAACACGAATGGAATGGAATGGATTCGAATGGAATGGAATGGAATGGAATCAACTCTAATGGAATGGAATGGAGTCGAATGGAAAGGAATCAACACAAACGGACTGGAATGGAATGGAAAGGAATAGAATCAACCCGAATGGAATGGAATGGAATGGAATGGAATGTCATGAAATCAACCCGAATGAAATGAAATGGAATGGAGTGGAATGGAATGGAATGGAAAGGAATGGAATGGAATCAACCCGAGTGGAATGGAATGGAATGGAATGGAATGGAATAGAATGGAATGGATTGGAATGGAATGGAATGGAATGTAATCCACCCCAATGGAATGGAATGGAATGGAATGGAATGGAATGGAATGGAATCAACCCAAAAGGAACGGAATGGAATGAAATGGAATGGAATGGAGTGGAATCAACCCGAATGGAATGGAATGGAGTGGAATGGATTGGAATGGAATCAACCTGAATGGAATGGAATGGAATGGAATGGAATGGAATGGAATGGAATGGAATGGAATGGAATGGAATGGAGGGGAATTGAATCTACCCGAATGGAGTGAAATGGAATGGAATGGAATAAACACGAATGGAAGGGAATGGAATGGATTGGAATGGAATGGAATGGAATGGAGAGGAATGGAATGGAATCAACCTGAATGGAATGGAATGGAATGGAATCAACCAGAATGGAATGGAATGGAATGGATTGGAATGGAATGGAATGGAATGAAATCAACCCTAATGGAATGGAATGGAATGGAATGGAATGGAATGGAATGGAATGGAATGGAATCAACCCGAATGGAATGGAATGGAATGGAATGGAATGGAATGGAATGGAAACAACACAAATGGACTGGACTGGAATGGAATGGAATAGAATCAACCCAAATGGAATGGAATGGAATGGAAAGGAATGGCATGGAATCATCCCGAAAGAAATGGAATGGAATGGATTGAAATGGAATGGAATGGAAAGGAGTGGAATCAACCCGAATGGAATGGAATGGAAGGGAAAGGAATGGAATGGAATCAACCTGAATGAAATGGAACGGATTGGAATGGAATCAACCTGAATGTAATGGAATGGAATGGAGTGGAATAGGATGGAATCAACGCGAATGGAATGGAATGCAATAGAATCGAATGGAATGGAATGGAATGGAATGGAATGGAATGGAATCAACACGAATGGAATGGAATGGAATGGAATGGAAAGGAATGGATTCAAACCAAATGGAATGGAATGGAATGGAATAGAATCAAACGGAATGGAATGGAATGGTGTGGAATAGAATGGAATCAAGCCGAATGCAATAGAATGGAATGGAATGGAATGGAATGGAATGGAATGCAATGGATTGGAATGGGTTGGAATCAACACGAATGGAAAGAATGGATTGGAATGGAATGGAATGGAATGGAAAGGAATGGAATGGAATCAACCTGAATGGAAGGGAATGGAATGGAATCAACCCGAATGGAATGGAATGGAATGTATTGGAATGGAATGGAATGGAATGGAATCAACTCTAATGGAATGGAATGGAATGGAATGGAATGGAATGGAATCAACACAAATGGACTGGAATGGAATGGAAAGGAATAGAATCAACCCGAATGGAATGGAATGGAATGGAATGGAATGAAATGCAATGGAATCAACCTGAATGAAATGAAATGGAATGGATTGGAATGGAATGGAATGGAAAGGAATGGAATGGAATCAACCCGAGTGGAATGGAATGGAATGGAATGGAATGGATTGGAATGGAATGGAATGGAATGGAATCAACCCCAATGGAATGGAATGGAATGGAATGGAATGGAATGGAATGGAATGGAATCAACCCAAAAGGAATGGAATGGAATGAAATGGAATGGAATGGAATGGAATCAACCCGAATGGAATGGAATGGGTTGGAATGGATTGGAATGGAATCAACCTGAATGGAATGGAATGGAATGGAATGGAATGGAATGGAATGGAATGGAGGGGAATTGAATCAACCCGAATGGAGTGAAATGGAATTGAATGGAATCAACACGAATGGAATGGAATGGATTGGAATGGAATGGAATGGAATGGAAAGGAATGGAATGGAATCAACCTGAATGGAATGGAATGGAAGGGAATCAACCGAACTGGAATGGAATGGATTGGAATGGAATGGAATGGAATGGAATCAACCCTAATGGAATGGAAAGGAATGGAATGGAATGGAGTGGAATGGAATGGAATGGAATGGAATGGAATCAACCCGAATGGAATGGAATGGAATGGAATGGAATGGAATGGAATGGAATGGAATGGAAACAACACAAATGGACTGGAATGGAATGGAATGGAATAGAATCAACCCGAAAGGAATGGAATGGATTGGAATGGAATGGAATGGAATCAACACGAATGAAATGGAATGGAATGGATTGGTATGGAATGGATTGGAAAGGAATGGAATGGAATCAACACGAGTGGAATGGAAAGGAATGGAATGGAATGGAATGGATTGGAATGGAATGGAATGGAATGGAATCAACCCCAATGGAATGGAATGGAATGGAATGGAATGGAATGGAATGGAATCAACCCAAAAGAAATGGAATGGATTGGAATGGATTGGAAGGGAATCAACATGAATGGAATGGAATGGAATGGAATGGAGTGGAATTGAATGAACCCGAATGGAATGGAATGGAATGGAATGGAATCAACACAAATGGCATGGAATGGAATGAAATGGAACGGAATGGAATTAACCGGAATGGAATGGAATGGAATGGAATGGAATGGAACGGAATCAACCCGAATGGAATGGAATGGAATGGAACGGAATCAACCTGAATGGAATGGAATGGAATGGAATGCAATCAACACGAAAGGAATGGAATGGAATGGAATCAAACGGAATGGAATGCAATGGAATGAAATGAAATGGAATGGAATCAACTGGAATGGAATGGAATGGAATGGAATCAACCCGAATGGAATGTAATGGAATGGAATGGAATGGAAAGGAATCAAACCAAACGGAATGGAATGGAATGGAATGGAATAGAATCAAACGGAATGGAATGGAATGTAGTGGAATAGAATGGAATCAACCCGAATGCAATGGAATGGAATGGAATGGAGTGGAATGGAATGGAATCAACACGAATGGAAAGAAAGCATTGGAATGGAATGGAATGAAATTGAAAGGAATGGATTGGAATCAACCTGAATGGAATGGAATGGAATGGAATCAACACGAATGGAATGGAATGGATTCGAATGGAATGGAATGGAATGGAATCAACTCTAATGGAATGGAATGGAGTCGAATGGAAAGGAATCAACACAAACGGACTGGAATGGAATGGAAAGGAATAGAATCAACCCGAATGGAATGGAATGGAATGGAATGGAATGTCATGAAATCAACCCGAATGAAATGAAATGGAATGGAGTGGAATGGAATGGAATGGAAAGGAATGGAATGGAATCAACCCGAGTGGAATGGAATGGAATGGAATGGAATGGAATAGAATGGAATGGATTGGAATGGAATGGAATGGAATGTAATCCACCCCAATGGAATGGAATGGAATGGAATGGAATGGAATGGAATGGAATCAACCCAAAAGGAACGGAATGGAATGAAATGGAATGGAATGGAGTGGAATCAACCCGAATGGAATGGAATGGAGTGGAATGGATTGGAATGGAATCAACCTGAATGGAATGGAATGGAATGGAATGGAATGGAATGGAATGGAATGGAATGGAATGGAATGGAATGGAGGGGAATTGAATCTACCCGAATGGAGTGAAATGGAATGGAATGGAATAAACACGAATGGAAGGGAATGGAATGGATTGGAATGGAATGGAATGGAATGGAGAGGAATGGAATGGAATCAACCTGAATGGAATGGAATGGAATGGAATCAACCAGAATGGAATGGAATGGAATGGATTGGAATGGAATGGAATGGAATGAAATCAACCCTAATGGAATGGAATGGAATGGAATGGAATGGAATGGAATGGAATGGAATGGAATCAACCCGAATGGAATGGAATGGAATGGAATGGAATGGAATGGAATGGAAACAACACAAATGGACTGGACTGGAATGGAATGGAATAGAATCAACCCAAATGGAATGGAATGGAATGGAAAGGAATGGCATGGAATCATCCCGAATGAAATGGAATGGAATGGATTGAAATGGAATGGAATGGAAAGGAGTGGAATCAACCCGAATGGAATGGAATGGAAGGGAAAGGAATGGAATGGAATCAACCTGAATGAAATGGAACGGATTGGAATGGAATCAACCTGAATGTAATGGAATGGAATGGAGTGGAATAGGATGGAATCAACGCGAATGGAATGGAATGCAATAGAATCGAATGGAATGGAATGGAATGGAATGGAATGGAATGGAATCAACACGAATGGAATGGAATGGAATGGAATGGAAAGGAATGGATTCAAACCAAATGGAATGGAATGGAATGGAATAGAATCAAACGGAATGGAATGGAATGGTGTGGAATAGAATGGAATCAAGCCGAATGCAATAGAATGGAATGGAATGGAATGGAATGGAATGGAATGCAATGGATTGGAATGGGTTGGAATCAACACGAATGGAAAGAATGGATTGGAATGGAATGGAATGGAATGGAAAGGAATGGAATGGAATCAACCTGAATGGAAGGGAATGGAATGGAATCAACCCGAATGGAATGGAATGGAATGGATTGGAATGGAATGGAATGGAATGGAATCAACTCTAATGGAATGGAATGGAATGGAATGGAATGGAATGGAATCAACACAAATGGACTGGAATGGAATGGAAAGGAATAGAATCAACCCGAATGGAATGGAATGGAATGGAATGGAATGAAATGCAATGGAATCAACCTGAATGAAATGAAATGGAATGGATTGGAATGGAATGGAATGGAAAGGAATGGAATGGAATCAACCCGAGTGGAATGGAATGGAATGGAATGGAATGGATTGGAATGGAATGGAATGGAATGGAATCAACCCCAATGGAATGGAATGGAATGGAATGGAATGGAATGGAATGGAATCAACCCAAAAGGAATGGAATGGAATGAAATGGAATGGAATGGAATGGAATCAACCCGAATGGAATGGAATGGGTTGGAATGGATTGGAATGGAATCAACCTGAATGGAATGGAATGGAATGGAATGGAATGGAATGGAATGGAATGGAATGGAGGGGAATTGAATCAACCCGAATGGAGTGAAATGGAATTGAATGGAATCAACACGAATGGAATGGAATGGATTGGAATGGAATGGAATGGAATGGAAAGGAATGGAATGGAATCAACCTGAATGGAATGGAATGGAAGGGAATCAACCGAACTGGAATGGAATGGATTGGAATGGAATGGAATGGAATGGAATCAACCCTAATGGAATGGAAAGGAATGGAATGGAATGGAGTGGAATGGAATGGAATGGAATGGAATGGAATCAACCCGAATGGAATGGAATGGAATGGAATGGAATGGAATGGAATGGAATGGAATGGAAACAACACAAATGGACTGGAATGGAATGGAATGGAATAGAATCAACCCGAAAGGAATGGAATGGATTGGAATGGAATGGAATGGAATCAACCCGAATGAAATGGAATGGAATGGATTGGAATGGAATGGATTGGAAAGGAATGGAATGGAATCAACACGAGTGGAATGGAAAGGAATGGAATGGAATGGAATGGATTGGAATGGAATGGAATGGAATGGAATCAACCCCAATGGAATGGAATGGAATGGAATGGAATGGAATGGAATGGAATGGAATCAACCCAAAAGAAATGGAATGGATTGGAATGGATTGGAAGGGAATCAACATGAATGGAATGGAATGGAATGGAATGGAGTGGAATTGAATGAACCCGAATGGAATGGAATGGAATGGAATGGAATCAACACAAATGGCATGGAATGGAATGAAATGGAACGGAATGGAATTAACCGGAATGGAATGGAATGGAATGGAATGGAATAGAATGGAATGGAATGGAATGGAATGGAATCCACTGGAATGGAATGGAGTGAAATGGAATTGATTGGAATGCAATGGAATGTAATGGAATCAACTGGAAAGGAATGGAATGGAATGGAATGGAATGGAATCAACTGGAATGGAATGGAATGGAATGGAGTGGACTGCAATGGAAACAACCCGAATGGAATGGAATGGAATGAAATTAAACGGAATGGAATCAACCGGAATGGAGTTAAATGGAATGGAATGCAATGGAATGGAATAGAATAAAACAGAACAGAATGGAATGGAGTGGAATAGAATGGAATCAACCAGAATGCAATGGAATGTAATGGAATGGAATGGAACGGAATGGATTGGAATGGAACGGAATCAACCCGAATGGAATGGAATTGAATGGATTGGAATGGAATGGAATGGTATGGAATAGAATCAACCCGAATGCAATGGAATGGAATGGAATGGAATGGAATGGAATGGAATGGAATGGAATGGAATGGAATTGAATGGAACGGAATGGAATGGAATGGAATGGAATCCACCCGAATGTAAAGTAATGTAATGGAATGGAATGGAATCAACTGATATGTAATGGAATGGAATGGAATGGAATGGAATGGAACGGAATCAACCCGAATGGAATGGAATGGAATGGAACGGAATCAACCTGAATGGAATGGAATGGAATGGAATGCAATCAACACGAAAGGAATGGAATGGAATGGAATCAAACGGAATGGAATGCAATGGAATGAAATGAAATGGAATGGAATCAACTGGAATGGAATGGAATGGAATGGAATCAACCCGAATGGAATGTAATGGAATGGAATGGAATGGAAAGGAATCAAACCAAACGGAATGGAATGGAATGGAATGGAATAGAATCAAACGGAATGGAATGGAATGGAGTGGAATAGAATGGAATCAACCCGAATGCAATGGAATGGAATGGAATGGAGTGGAATGGAATGGAATCAACACGAATGGAAAGAAAGCATTGGAATGGAATGGAATGAAATTGAAAGGAATGGATTGGAATCAACCTGAATGGAATGGAATGGAATGGAATCAACACGAATGGAATGGAATGGATTCGAATGGAATGGAATGGAATGGAATCAACTCTAATGGAATGGAATGGAGTCGAATGGAAAGGAATCAACACAAACGGACTGGAATGGAATGGAAAGGAATAGAATCAACCCGAATGGAATGGAATGGAATGGAATGGAATGTCATGGAATCAACCCGAATGAAATGAAATGGAATGGAGTGGAATGGAATGGAATGGAAAGGAATGGAATGGAATCAACCCGAGTGGAATGGAATGGAATGGAATGGAATGGAATAGAATGGAATGGATTGGAATGGAATGGAATGGAATGTAATCCACCCCAATGGAATGGAATGGAATGGAATGGAATGGAATGGAATGGAATCAACCCAAAAGGAACGGAATGGAATGAAATGGAATGGAATGGAGTGGAATCAACCCGAATGGAATGGAATGGAGTGGAATGGATTGGAATGGAATCAACCTGAATGGAATGGAATGGAATGGAATGGAATGGAATGGAATGGAATGGAATGGAATGGAATGGAATGGAATGGAGGGGAATTGAATCTACCCGAATGGAGTGAAATGGAATGGAATGGAATCAACACGAATGGAAGGGAATGGAATGGATTGGAATGGAATGGAATGGAATGGAGAGGAATGGAATGGAATCAACCTGAATGGAATGGAATGGAATGGAATCAACCAGAATGGAATGGAATGGAATGGATTGGAATGGAATGGAATGGAATGAAATCAACCCTAATGGAATGGAATGGAATGGAATGGAATGGAATGGAATGGAATGGAATGGAATCAACCCGAATGGAATGGAATGGAATGGAATGGAATGGAATGGAATGGAATGGAAACAACACAAATGGACTGGACTGGAATGGAATGGAATAGAATCAACCCAAATGGAATGGAATGGAATGGAAAGGAATGGCATGGAATCATCCCGAATGAAGTGGAATGGAATGGATTGAAATGGAATGGAATGGAAAGGAGTGGAATCAACCCGAATGGAATGGAATGGAAGGGAAAGGAATGGAATGGAATCAACCTGAATGAAATGGAACGGATTGGAATGGAATCAACCTGAATGTAATGGAATGGAATGGAGTGGAATAGGATGGAATCAACGCGAATGGAATGGAATGCAATAGAATCGAATGGAATGGAATGGAATGGAATGGAATGGAATGGAATCAACACGAATGGAATGGAATGGAATGGAATGGAAAGGAATGGATTCAAACCAAATGGAATGGAATGGAATGGAATAGAATCAAACGGAATGGAATGGAATGGTGTGGAATAGAATGGAATCAAGCCGAATGCAATAGAATGGAATGGAATGGAATGGAATGGAATGGAATGCAATGGATTGGAATGGGTTGGAATCAACACGAATGGAAAGAATGGATTGGAATGGAATGGAATGGAATGGAAAGGAATGGAATGGAATCAACCTGAATGGAAGGGAATGGAATGGAATCAACCCGAATGGAATGGAATGGAATGGATTGGAATGGAATGGAATGGAATGGAATCAACTCTAATGGAATGGAATGGAATGGAATGGAATGGAATGGAATCAACACAAATGGACTGGAATGGAATGGAAAGGAATAGAATCAACCCGAATGGAATGGAATGGAATGGAATGGAATGAAATGCAATGGAATCAACCTGAATGAAATGAAATGGAATGGATTGGAATGGAATGGAATGGAAAGGAATGGAATGGAATCAACCCGAGTGGAATGGAATGGAATGGAATGGAATGGATTGGAATGGAATGGAATGGAATGGAATCAACCCCAATGGAATGGAATGGAATGGAATGGAATGGAATGGAATGGAATGGAATCAACCCAAAAGGAATGGAATGGAATGAAATGGAATGGAATGGAATGGAATCAACCCGAATGGAATGGAATGGGTTGGAATGGATTGGAATGGAATCAACCTGAATGGAATGGAATGGAATGGAATGGAATGGAATGGAATGGAATGGAGGGGAATTGAATCAACCCGAATGGAGTGAAATGGAATTGAATGGAATCAACACGAATGGAATGGAATGGATTGGAATGGAATGGAATGGAATGGAAAGGAATGGAATGGAATCAACCTGAATGGAATGGAATGGAAGGGAATCAACCGAACTGGAATGGAATGGATTGGAATGGAATGGAATGGAATGGAATCAACCCTAATGGAATGGAAAGGAATGGAATGGAAGAGTGGAATGGAATGGAATGGAATGGAATGGAATCAACCCGAATGGAATGGAATGGAATGGAATGGAATGGAATGGAATGGAATGGAATGGAAACAACACAAATGGACTGGAATGGAATGGAATGGAATAGAATCAACCCGAAAGGAATGGAATGGATTGGAATGGAATGGAATGGAATCAACCCGAATGAAATGGAATGGAATGGATTGGAATGGAATGGAATGGAAAGGAATGGAATGGAATCAACACGAGTGGAATGGAAAGGAATGGAATGGAATGGAATGGATTGGAATGGAATGGAATGGAATGGAATCAACCCCAATGGAATGGAATGGAATGGAATGGAATGGAATGGAATAGAATGGAATCAACCCAAAAGAAATGGAATGGATTGGAATGGATTGGAAGGGAATCAACATGAATGGAATGGAATGGAATGGAGTGGAATTGAATGAACCCGAATGGAATGGAATGGAATGGAATGGAATCAACACAAATGGCATGGAATGGAATGAAATGGAACGGAATGGAATTAACCGGAATGGAATGGAATGGAATGGAATGGAATAGAATGGAATGGAATGGAATGGAATGGAATCCACTGGAATGGAATGGAGTGAAATGGAATTGATTGGAATGCAATGGAATGTAATGGAATCAACTGGAAAGGAATGGAATGGAATGGAATGGAATGGAATCAACTGGAATGGAATGGAATGGAATGGAGTGGACTGCAATGGAAACAACCCGAATGGAATGGAATGGAATGAAATTAAACGGAATGGAATCAACCGGAATGGAGTTAAATGGAATGGAATGCAATGGAATGGAATAGAATAAAACAGAACAGAATGGAATGGAGTGGAATAGAATGGAATCAACCAGAATGCAATGGAATGTAATGGAATGGAATGGAACGGAATGGATTGGAATGGAACGGAATCAACCCGAATGGAATGGAATTGAATGGATTGGAATGGAATGGAATGGTATGGAATAGAATCAACCCGAATGCAATGGAATGGAATGGAATGGAATGGAATGGAATGGAATGGAATGGAATGGAATGGAATTGAATGGAACGGAATGGAATGGAATGGAATGGAATCCACCCGAATGTAAAGTAATGTAATGGAATGGAATGGAATCAACTGATATGTAATGGAATGGAATGGAATGGAATGGAATGGAACGGAATCAACCCGAATGGAATGGAATGGAATGGAACGGAATCAACCTGAATGGAATGGAATGGAATGGAATGCAATCAACACGAAAGGAATGGAATGGAATGGAATCAAACGGAATGGAATGCAATGGAATGAAATGAAATGGAATGGAATCAACTGGAATGGAATGGAATGGAATGGAATCAACCCGAATGGAATGTAATGGAATGGAATGGAATGGAAAGGAATCAAACCAAACGGAATGGAATGGAATGGAATGGAATAGAATCAAACGGAATGGAATGGAATGGAGTGGAATAGAATGGAATCAACCCGAATGCAATGGAATGGAATGGAATGGAATGGAATGGAATGGAATCAACACGAATGGAAAGAAAGCATTGGAATGGAATGGAATGAAATTGAAAGGAATGGATTGGAATCAACCTGAATGGAATGGAATGGAATGGAATCAACACGAATGGAATGGAATGGATTCGAATGGAATGGAATGGAATGGAATCAACTCTAATGGAATGGAATGGAGTCGAATGGAAAGGAATCAACACAAACGGACTGGAATGGAATGGAAAGGAATAGAATCAACCCGAATGGAATGGAATGGAATGGAATGGAATGTCATGAAATCAACCCGAATGAAATGAAATGGAATGGAGTGGAATGGAATGGAATGGAAAGGAATGGAATGGAATCAACCCGAGTGGAATGGAATGGAATGGAATGGAATGGAATAGAATGGAATGGATTGGAATGGAATGGAATGGAATGTAATCCACCCCAATGGAATGGAATGGAATGGAATGGAATGGAATGGAATGGAATCAACCCAAAAGGAACGGAATGGAATGAAATGGAATGGAATGGAGTGGAATCAACCCGAATGGAATGGAATGGAGTGGAATGGATTGGAATGGAATCAACCTGAATGGAATGGAATGGAATGGAATGGAATGGAATGGAATGGAATGGAATGGAATGGAATGGAATGGAGGGGAATTGAATCTACCCGAATGGAGTGAAATGGAATGGAATGGAATAAACACGAATGGAAGGGAATGGAATGGATTGGAATGGAATGGAGAGGAATGGAATGGAATCAACCTGAATGGAATGGAATGGAATGGAATCTACCAGAATGGAATGGAATGGAATGGATTGGAATGGAATGGAATGGAATGAAATCAACCCTAATGGAATGGAATGGAATGGAATGGAATGGAATGGAATGGAATGGAATCAACCCGAATGGAATGGAATGGAATGGAATGGAATGGAATGGAATGGAAACAACACAAATGGACTGGACTGGAATGGAATGGAATAGAATCAACCCAAATGGAATGGAATGGAATGGAAAGGAATGGCATGGAATCATCCCGAATGAAATGGAATGGAATGGATTGAAATGGAATGGAATGGAAAGGAGTGGAATCAACCCGAATGGAATGGAATGGAAGGGAAAGGAATGGAATGGAATCAACCTGAATGAAATGGAACGGATTGGAATGGAATCAACCTGAATGTAATGGAATGGAATGGAGTGGAATAGGATGGAATCAACGCGAATGGAATGGAATGCAATAGAATCGAATGGAATGGAATGGAATGGAATGGAATGGAATGGAATGGAATCAACACGAATGGAATGGAATGGAATGGAATGGAAAGGAATGGATTCAAACCAAATGGAATGGAATGGAATGGAATAGAATCAAACGGAATGGAATGGAATGGTGTGGAATAGAATGGAATCAAGCCGAATGCAATAGAATGGAATGGAATGGAATGGAATGGAATGGAATGCAATGGATTGGAATGGGTTGGAATCAACACGAATGGAAAGAATGGATTGGAATGGAATGGAATGGAATGGAAAGGAATGGAATGGAATCAACCTGAATGGAAGGGAATGGAATGGAATCAACCCGAATGGAATGGAATGGAATGGATTGGAATGGAATGGAATGGAATGGAATCAACTCTAATGGAATGGAATGGAATGGAATGGAATGGAATCAACACAAATGGACTGGAATGGAATGGAAAGGAATAGAATCAACCCGAATGGAATGGAATGGAATGGAATGGAATGAAATGCAATGGAATCAACCTGAATGAAATGAAATGGAATGGATTGGAATGGAATGGAATGGAAAGGAATGGAATGGAATCAACCCGAGTGGAATGGAATGGAATGGAATGGAATGGATTGGAATGGAATGGAATGGAATGGAATCAACCTGAATGGAATGGAATGGAAGGGAATCAACCGAACTGGAATGGAATGGATTGGAATGGAATGGAATGGAATGGAATCAACCCTAATGGAATGGAAAGGAATGGAATGGAAGAGTGGAATGGAATGGAATGGAATGGAATGGAATCAACCCGAATGGAATGGAATGGAATGGAATGGAATGGAATGGAATGGAATGGAATGGAAACAACACAAATGGACTGGAATGGAATGGAATGGAATAGAATCAACCCGAAAGGAATGGAATGGATTGGAATGGAATGGAATGGAATCAACCCGAATGAAATGGAATGGAATGGATTGGAATGGAATGGAATGGAAAGGAATGGAATGGAATCAACACGAGTGGAATGGAAAGGAATGGAATGGAATGGAATGGATTGGAATGGAATGGAATGGAATGGAATCAACCCCAATGGAATGGAATGGAATGGAATGGAATGGAATGGAATAGAATGGAATCAACCCAAAAGAAATGGAATGGATTGGAATGGATTGGAAGGGAATCAACATGAATGGAATGGAATGGAATGGAGTGGAATTGAATGAACCCGAATGGAATGGAATGGAATGGAATGGAATCAACACAAATGGCATGGAATGGAATGAAATGGAACGGAATGGAATTAACCGGAATGGAATGGAATGGAATGGAATGGAATAGAATGGAATGGAATGGAATGGAATGGAATCCACTGGAATGGAATGGAGTGAAATGGAATTGATTGGAATGCAATGGAATGTAATGGAATCAACTGGAAAGGAATGGAATGGAATGGAATGGAATGGAATCAACTGGAATGGAATGGAATGGAATGGAGTGGACTGCAATGGAAACAACCCGAATGGAATGGAATGGAATGAAATTAAACGGAATGGAATCAACCGGAATGGAGTTAAATGGAATGGAATGCAATGGAATGGAATAGAATAAAACAGAACAGAATGGAATGGAGTGGAATAGAATGGAATCAACCAGAATGCAATGGAATGTAATGGAATGGAATGGAACGGAATGGATTGGAATGGAACGGAATCAACCCGAATGGAATGGAATTGAATGGATTGGAATGGAATGGAATGGTATGGAATAGAATCAACCCGAATGCAATGGAATGGAATGGAATGGAATGGAATGGAATGGAATGGAATGGAATGGAATTGAATGGAACGGAATGGAATGGAATGGAATGGAATCCACCCGAATGTAAAGTAATGTAATGGAATGGAATGGAATCAACTGATATGTAATGGAATGGAATGGAATGGAATGGAATGGAACGGAATCAACCCGAATGGAATGGAATGGAATGGAACGGAATCAACCTGAATGGAATGGAATGGAATGGAATGCAATCAACACGAAAGGAATGGAATGGAATGGAATCAAACGGAATGGAATGCAATGGAATGAAATGAAATGGAATGGAATCAACTGGAATGGAATGGAATGGAATGGAATCAACCCGAATGGAATGTAATGGAATGGAATGGAATGGAAAGGAATCAAACCAAACGGAATGGAATGGAATGGAATGGAATAGAATCAAACGGAATGGAATGGAATGGAGTGGAATAGAATGGAATCAACCCGAATGCAATGGAATGGAATGGAATGGAGTGGAATGGAATGGAATCAACACGAATGGAAAGAAAGCATTGGAATGGAATGGAATGAAATTGAAAGGAATGGATTGGAATCAACCTGAATGGAATGGAATGGAATGGAATCAACACGAATGGAATGGAATGGATTCGAATGGAATGGAATGGAATGGAATCAACTCTAATGGAATGGAATGGAGTCGAATGGAAAGGAATCAACACAAACGGACTGGAATGGAATGGAAAGGAATAGAATCAACCCGAATGGAATGGAATGGAATGGAATGGAATGTCATGAAATCAACCCGAATGAAATGAAATGGAATGGAGTGGAATGGAATGGAATGGAAAGGAATGGAATGGAATCAACCCGAGTGGAATGGAATGGAATGGAATGGAATGGAATAGAATGGAATGGATTGGAATGGAATGGAATGGAATGTAATCCACCCCAATGGAATGGAATGGAATGGAATGGAATGGAATGGAATGGAATCAACCCAAAAGGAACGGAATGGAATGAAATGGAATGGAATGGAGTGGAATCAACCCGAATGGAATGGAATGGAGTGGAATGGATTGGAATGGAATCAACCTGAATGGAATGGAATGGAATGGAATGGAATGGAATGGAATGGAATGGAATGGAATGGAATGGAATGGAGGGGAATTGAATCTACCCGAATGGAGTGAAATGGAATGGAATGGAATAAACACGAATGGAAGGGAATGGAATGGATTGGAATGGAATGGAGAGGAATGGAATGGAATCAACCTGAATGGAATGGAATGGAATGGAATCTACCAGAATGGAATGGAATGGAATGGATTGGAATGGAATGGAATGGAATGAAATCAACCCTAATGGAATGGAATGGAATGGAATGGAATGGAATGGAATGGAATGGAATGGAATGGAATCAACCCGAATGGAATGGAATGGAATGGAATGGAATGGAATGGAATGGAAACAACACAAATGGACTGGACTGGAATGGAATGGAATAGAATCAACCCAAATGGAATGGAATGGAATGGAAAGGAATGGCATGGAATCATCCCGAATGAAATGGAATGGAATGGATTGAAATGGAATGGAATGGAAAGGAGTGGAATCAACCCGAATGGAATGGAATGGAAGGGAAAGGAATGGAATGGAATCAACCTGAATGAAATGGAACGGATTGGAATGGAATCAACCTGAATGTAATGGAATGGAATGGAGTGGAATAGGATGGAATCAACGCGAATGGAATGGAATGCAATAGAATCGAATGGAATGGAATGGAATGGAATGGAATGGAATGGAATGGAATCAACACGAATGGAATGGAATGGAATGGAATGGAAAGGAATGGATTCAAACCAAATGGAATGGAATGGAATGGAATAGAATCAAACGGAATGGAATGGAATGGTGTGGAATAGAATGGAATCAAGCCGAATGCAATAGAATGGAATGGAATGGAATGGAATGGAATGGAATGCAATGGATTGGAATGGGTTGGAATCAACACGAATGGAAAGAATGGATTGGAATGGAATGGAATGGAATGGAAAGGAATGGAATGGAATCAACCTGAATGGAAGGGAATGGAATGGAATCAACCCGAATGGAATGGAATGGAATGGATTGGAATGGAATGGAATGGAATGGAATCAACTCTAATGGAATGGAATGGAATGGAATGGAATGGAATCAACACAAATGGACTGGAATGGAATGGAAAGGAATAGAATCAACCCGAATGGAATGGAATGGAATGGAATGGAATGAAATGCAATGGAATCAACCTGAATGAAATGAAATGGAATGGATTGGAATGGAATGGAATGGAAAGGAATGGAATGGAATCAACCCGAGTGGAATGGAATGGAATGGAATGGAATGGATTGGAATGGAATGGAATGGAATGGAATCAACCCCAATGGAATGGAATGGAATGGAATGGAATGGAATGGAATCAACCCAAAAGGAATGGAATGGAATGAAATGGAATGGAATGGAATGGAATCAACCCGAATGGAATGGAATGGGTTGGAATGGATTGGAATGGAATCAACCTGAATGGAATGGAATGGAATGGAATGGAATGGAATGGAATGGAATGGAATGGAGGGGAATTGAATCAACCCGAATGGAGTGAAATGGAATTGAATGGAATCAACACGAATGGAATGGAATGGATTGGAATGGAATGGAATGGAATGGAAAGGAATGGAATGGAATCAACCTGAATGGAATGGAATGGAAGGGAATCAACCGAACTGGAATGGAATGGATTGGAATGGAATTGAATGGAATGGAATCAACCCTAATGGAATGGAAAGGAATGGAATGGAATGGAGTGGAATGGAATGGAATGGAATGGAATGGAATCAACCCGAATGGAATGGAATGGAATGGAATGGAATGGAATGGAATGGAATGGAAACAACACAAATGGACTGGAATGGAATGGAATGGAATAGAATCAACCCGAATGGAATGGAATGGATTGGAATGGAATGGAATGGAATCAACCCGAATGAAATGGAATGGAATGGATTGGAATGGAATGGAATGGAAAGGAATGGAATGGAATCAACACGAGTGGAATGGAAAGGAATGGAATGGAATGGAATGGATTGGAATGGAATGGAATGGAATGGAATCAACCCCAATGGAATGGAATGGAATGGAATGGAATGGAATGGAATGGAATGGAATCAACCCAAAAGAAATGGAATGGATTGGAATGGATTGGAAGGGAATCAACATGAATGGAATGGAATGGAATGGAATGGAGTGGAATTGAATGAACCCGAATGGAATGGAATGGAATGGAATGGAATCAACACAAATGGCATGGAATGGAATGAAATGGAACGGAATGGAATTAACCGGAATGGAATGGAATGGAATGGAATGGAATAGAATGGAATGGAATGGAATGGAATGGAATCCACTGGAATGGAATGGAGTGAAATGGAATTGATTGGAATGCAATGGAATGTAATGGAATCAACTGGAAAGGAATGGAATGGAATGGAATGGAATGGAATCAACTGGAATGGAATGGAATGGAATGGAGTGGACTGCAATGGAAACAACCCGAATGGAATGGAATGGAATGAAATGGAACGGAATGGAATCAACCGGAATGGAGTTAAATGGAATGGAATGCAATGGAATGGAATAGAATAAAACAGAACAGAATGGAATGGAGTGGAATAGAATGGAATCAACCAGAATGCAATGGAATGTAATGGAATGGAATGGAACGGAATGGATTGGAATGGAACGGAATCAACCCGAATGGAATGGAATTGAATGGATTGGAATGGAATGGAATGGTATGGAATAGAATAAACCCGAATGCAATGGAATGGAATGGAATGGAATGGAATGGAATGGAATGGAATGGAATGGAATTGAATGGAACGGAATGGAATGGAATGGAATGGAATCCACCCGAATGTAAAGTAATGTAATGGAATGGAATGGAATCAACTGATATGTAATGGAATGGAATGGAATGGAATGGAATGGAACGGAATCAACCCGAATGGAATGGAATGGAATGGAATGGAATGCAATCAACACGAATGGAATGGAATGGAATGGAATCAAACCGAATGGAATGCAATGGAATGAAATGGAATGGAATGGAATCAACTGGAATGGAATGGAATGGAATCGAATGGATTGGAATGGAATGGAATGGAATGGAATCCAATCAACCCGAATGGAATGGAATGGAATGGAATGGAATGGAATGGAATGGAATGGAATGGCAGGTTATGGAATCAACCCGAGTGGTATGGAATGGAATGGAATGGAATGGAATGGAATCAACCCGAATGGAATGGAATGAAATGGAATGAAATGGAATGGAATGGAATGGAATGGAATGGAAAGGAATCAACCCGAATGGAATGGAATGCAATGGAATGGAATGGAATGGAATGGCATAGAATGGAATCAACCCGAATGGTATGGAATGGAATGGAATGGAATGGAATGGAATGGAATGGTATGGAATCAACCCGAATGGAATGGAATGGAATGGAATGGAATGGAATCAACTGGAATGTAATGGAATGGAATGGAATGGAACGGAATCAACCTGAATGGAATGGAATGGAATGGAATGCAATCAACACGAAAGGAATGGAATGGAATGGAATCAAACGGAATGGAATGCAATGGAATGAAATGAAATGGAATGGAATCAACTGGAATGGAATGGAATGGAATGGCATCAACCCGAATGGAATGTAATGGAATGGAATGGAATGGAAAGGAATCAAACCAAACGGAATGGAATGGAATGGAATGGAACAGAATCAAACGGAATGGAATGGAATGGAGTGGAATAGAATGGAATCAACCCGAATGCAATGGAATGGAATGGAATGGAGTGGAATGGAATGGAATCAACACGAATGGAAAGAAAGCATTGGAATGGAATGGAATGAAATTGAAAGGAATGGATTGGAATCAACCTGAATGGAATGGAATGGAATGGAATCAACACGAATGGAATGGAATGGATTCGAATGGAATGGAATGGAATGGAATCAACTCTAATGGAATGGAATGGAGTCGAATGGAAAGGAATCAACACAAACGGACTGGAATGGAATGGAAAGGAATAGAATCAACCCGAATGGAATGGAATGGAATGGAATGGAATGTCATGGAATCAACCCGAATGAAATGAAATGGAATGGAGTGGAATGGAATGGAATGGAAAGGAATGGAATGGAATCAACCCGAGTGGAATGGAATGGAATGGAATGGAATGGAATAGAATGGAATGGATTGGAATGGAATGGAATGGAATGTAATCCACCCCAATGGAATGGAATGGAATGGAATGGAATGGAATGGAATGGAATCAACCCAAAAGGAACGGAATGGAATGAAATGGAATGGAATGGAGTGGAATCAACCCGAATGGAATGGAATGGAGTGGAATGGATTGGAATGGAATCAACCTGAATGGAATGGAATGGAATGGAATGGAATGGAATGGAATGGAATGGAATGGAATGGAGGGGAATTGAATCTACCCGAATGGAGTGAAATGGAATGGAATGGAATCAACACGAATGGAAGGGAATGGAATGGATTGGAATGGAATGGAATGGAATGGAGAGGAATGGAATGGAATCAACCTGAATGGAATAGAATGGAATGGAATCAACCCGAATGGAATGGAATGGAATGGATTGGAATGGAATGGAATGGAATGAAATCAACCCTAATGGAATGGAATGGAATGGAATGGAATGGAATGGAATGGAATGGAATGGAATGGAATCAACCCGAATGGAATGGAATGGAATGGAATGGAATGGAATGGAATGGAATGGAAACAACACAAATGGACTGAACTGGAATGGAATGGAATAGAATCAACCCAAATGGAATGGAATGGAATGGAAAGGAATGGCATGGAATCATCCCGAATGAAATGGAATGGAATGGATTGGAATGGAATGGAATGGAAAGGAGTGGAATCAACCCGAATGGAATGGAATGGAAGGGAAAGGAATGGAATGGAATCAACCTGAATGAAATGGAACGGAATGGAATGGAATCAACCTGAATGTAATGGAATGGAATGGAGTGGAATAGGATGGAATCAACGCGAATGGAATGGAATGCAATAGAATCGAATGGAATGGAATGGAATGGAATGGAATGGAATGGAATGGAATCAACACGAATGGAATGGAATGGAATGGAATGGAAAGGAATGGATTCAAACCAAATGGAATGGAATGGAATGGAATAGAATCAAACGGAATGGAATGGAATGGTGTGGAATAGAATGGAATCAAGCCGAATGCAATAGAATGGAATGGAATGGAATGGAATGGAATGGAATGCAATGGATTGGAATGGGTTGGAATCAACACGAATGGAAAGAATGGATTGGAATGGAATGGAATGGAATGGAAAGGAATGGAATGGAATCAACCTGAATGGAAGGGAATGGAATGGAATCAACCCGAATGGAATGGAATGGAATGGATTGGAATGGAATGGAATGGAATGGAATCAACTCTAATGGAATGGAATGGAATGGAATGGAATGGAATCAACACAAATGGACTGGAATGGAATGGAAAGGAATAGAATCAACCCGAATGGAATGGAATGGAATGGAATGGAATGAAATGCAATGGAATCAACCTGAATGAAATGAAATGGAATGGATTGGAATGGAATGGAATGGAAAGGAATGGAATGGAATCAACCCGAGTGGAATGGAATGGAATGGAATGGAATGGATTGGAATGGAATGGAATGGAATGGAATCAACCCCAATGGAATGGAATGGAATGGAATGGAATGGAATGGAATGGAATCAACCCAAAAGGAATGGAATGGAATGAAATGGAATGGAATGGAATGGAATCAACCCGAATGGAATGGAATGGGTTGGAATGGATTGGAATGGAATCAACCTGAATGGAATGGAATGGAATGGAATGGAATGGAATGGAATGGAATGGAGGGGAATTGAATCAACCCGAATGGAGAGAAATGGAATTGAATGGAATCAACACGAATGGAATGGAATGGATTGGAATGGAATGGAATGGAATGGAAAGGAATGGAATGGAATCAACCTGAATGGAATGGAATGGAAGGGAATCAACCGAACTGGAATGGAATGGATTGGAATGGAATGGAATGGAATGGAATCAACCCTAATGGAATGGAAAGGAATGGAATGGAATGGAGTGGAATGGAATGGAATGGAATGGAATGGAATCAACCCGAATGGAATGGAATGGAATGGAATGGAATGGAATGGAATGGAATGGAAACAACACAAATGGACTGGAATGGAATGGAATGGAATAGAATCAACCCGAATGGAATGGAATGGATTGGAATGGAATGGAATGGAATCAACCCGAATGAAATGGAATGGAATGGATTGGAATGGAATGGAATGGAAAGGAATGGAATGGAATCAACACGAGTGGAATGGAAAGGAATGGAATGGAATGGAATGGATTGGAATGGAATGGAATGGAATGGAATCAACCCCAATGGAATGGAATGGAATGGAATGGAATGGAATGGAATGGAATGGAATGGAATCAACCCAAAAGAAATGGAATGGATTGGAATGGATTGGAAGGGAATCAACATGAATGGAATGGAATGGAATGGAATGGAGTGGAATTGAATGAACCCGAATGGAATGGAATGGAATGGAATGGAATCAACACAAATGGCATGGAATGGAATGAAATGGAACGGAATGGAATTAACCGGAATGGAATGGAATGGAATGGAATGGAATGGAATGGAATGGAATCAACCTGAATGGAAAGGAATGGAATGGAATGGCATGGAATGGAATCAACCCGAATGGCATGGAATGGAATGGAATGGAATGGAATGGAATCAACACAAATGGAATGGAATGCAATCAACACGAATGGAATGGAATGGGATGGAATGGAATCAACTGGAGTGGAATGGAATGGAATGGAATAAACACGAATGGACTGGAATGGATTGGAATGGACTGCAATGGAATCAACCCGAAAGGAATGGAATGGAATGAAATGGAACGCAATGCAATCAACCGGAATGGAGTAGAATGGAATGACACGGAATGGAATGGAATAGAATCAAACAGAATGGAATGGAATGGAACGGAATAGAATGGAATCAACCCGAACGCAATGGAAAGGAATGGAATGGAATTGAATGGAATCAACCTGAACGCAATGGAAAAAATGGAATGGAATGGAATGGAATGGAATGCAATGGAATGGAATGGAATCAACCCGAATGCAATGGAATGGAACGGAATGGAATGGAATGGAATGGAATCAACCGAAATGGAATGGAATGGAATGGAATGGAATGGAATGGAATAAACCCGAATGGAATGGAATGGAATAGAATGGAGTGGATTGGAATGGAATCAATCAGAATGGAATGTAATGGAAATAAATGGAACGGAATGGAATTAACCGGAATGGAATGGAATGGAATGGAATGCAATGGAATGGAGTGGAATCAATCCGAATGGAATGGAATGGAATGGAGTGGAATTCAATGGAATGGAATCAACCCGAATGGAATGGAACAGAATGAAATGGAATGGAATGGAATCAACCAGAATGGAATGGAATGGTATGGAACTGAATCAAATAAAATGGAATGGAATGGAATGGAATGGAATGGAATGGAATGGAATAAACACGAATGGAATGGAATGGAGTATAATGGAATGGATTGGAATGGAATCAAGCGGGATGGAAAGGAATGGAATGGAATGAAATGGAATGGGATGGAAAGGAATGAAATGGAATGGAATGGAATTAACACGAATGGAATGGAAAGGAATGGAAATTTAATGGAATAGAAACAACCCGAATGGAATGGAAAGGAATGGAATGGAATGGAATGGAATCAAGGCGAAAGCAATGGAATGGAATGGAATGGAATAGATTGGAATGGAATGGAATGGAAAGGAACGGAATGGAATCAACCCGAATGGAATGGAATGGAATGGAATGGAATGGAATCCACTGGAATGGAATGGAATGAAATGGAATTGATTGGAATGGAATGGAATGTAATGGAATCAACCGGAATGGAATGGAATGGAATGGAATGGAATCAACTGGAATGGAATGGAATGGAATGGAATGGACTGCAATGGAATCAACCAGAATGGAATGGAATGGAATGAAATGGAACGGAATGGAATCAACCGGAATGGAGTTAAATGGAATGGAATGCAATGGAATGGAATAGAATCAAACAGAACACAATGGAATGGAGTGGAATAGAATGGAATCAACCGGAATGCAATGAAATGTAATGGAATGGAATGGAACGGAATGGATTGGAATGGAACGGAATCAACCCGAATGGAATGGAATTGAATGGATTGGAATGGAATGGAATGGTATGGAATAGAATCAACCCGAATGGAATGGAATGGAATGGAATGGAATGGAATGGAATCAACCCGAATGCAATGGAATGGAATGGAATGGAATGGAATGCAACGCAATGGAATGGAATGGAATGGAATCAACCAGAATGGAATGGAATGGAATGGAATGGAATCAACTGGAAAGTAATGTAATGGAATGGAACGGAATCAACCAGAATGGAATGGAATGGAATGGAATGGAATGCAATCAACACAAATGGAATGGAATGGATTGGAATCAAACCGAATGCAATGCAATGGAGTGAAATGGAATGGAATGGAATCAACTGGAATGGAATAGAATGGAATCGAATGCATTGGAATGGAATGGAATGGAATGGAATGCAATCAACCCGAATGGAATGGAATGGAATGGAATGGAATGAAATCAACCCGAAAGGAAAGGAATGGAATGAAATGGAATGGAATGGAATGGGATGGAATGGAATGGAATGGCAGGTTATGGAATCAACCCGAGTGGTATGGAATGGAATGGAATGGAATGGAATGGAATGCAATCAACCCGAATGGAATGGAATGGAATGGAATCAACCCGAATGGAATGGAATGGAATGGATTGGAATGGAATGGAATGGAATGAAATCAACCCTAATGGAAGGGAATGGAATGGAATGGAATGGAATGGAATGGAATGGAATGGAATGGAATGGAATGGAATCAACCCGAATGGAATGGAATGGAATGGAATGGAATGGAATGGAATGGAATGGAATGGAATGGAATGGAAACAACACAAATGGACTGGAATGGAATGGAATGGAATAGAATCAACCCAAATGGAATGGAATGGAATGGAAAGGAATGGCATGGAATCAACCCGAATGAAATGGAACGGAATGGATTGGAATGGAATGGAATGGAAAGGAGTGGAATCAACCCGAATGGGATGGAATGGAAGGGAAAGGAATGGAATGGAATCAACCTGAATGAAATGGAACGGATTGGAATGGAATCAACCTGAATGTAATGGAATGGAATGGAGTGGAATAGGATGGAATCAACGCGAATGGAATGGAATGCAATAGAATGGAATGGAATGGAATGGAATGGAATGGAATGGAATGGAATGGAATGGAATCAACACGAATGGAATGGAATGGAATGGAATGGAAAGGAATGGAATCAAACCAAATGGAATGGAATGGAATGGAATGGAATAGAATCAAACGGAATGGAATGGAATGGTGTGGAATAGAATGGAATCAAGCCGAATGCAATGGAATGGAATGGAATGGAATGGAATGGAATGGAATGCAATGGATTGGAATGGATTGGAATCAACACGAATGGAAAGAATGGATTGGAATGGAATGGAATGGAATGGAAAGGAATGGAATGGAATCAACCTGAATGGAAGGGAATGGAATGGAATCAACCCGAATGGAATGGAATGGAATGGATTGGAATGGAATGGAATGGAATGGAATCAACTCTAATGGAATGGAATGGAATGGAATGGAATGGAATCAACACAAATGGACTGGAATGGAATGGAAAGGAATAGAATCAACCCGAATGGAATGGAATGGAATGGAATGGAATGAAATGGCATGGAATCAACCTGAATGAAATGAAATGGAATGGATTGGAATGGAATGGAATGGAAAGGAATGGAATGGAATCAAACCGAGTGGAATGGAATGGAATGGAATGGAATGGATTGGAATGGAATGGAATGGAATCAACCCCAATGGAATGGAATGGAATGGAATGGAATGGAATGGAATGGAATGGAATCAACCCAAAAGGAATGGAATGGAATGAAATGAAATGGAATGGAATGGAATCAACCCGAATGGAATGGAATGGATTGGAATGGATTGGAATGGAATCAACCTGAATGGAATGGAATGGAATGGAATGGAATGGAATGGAATGGAATGGAATGGAATGGAGGGGAATTGAATCAACCCGAATGGAGTGAAATGGAATGGAATGGAACCAACACGAATGGAATGGAATGGATTGGAATGGAATGGAATGGAATGGAAAGGAATGGAATGGAATCAACCTGAATGGAATGGAATGGAAGGGAATCAATCGAACTGGAATGGAATGGATTGGAATGGAATGGAATGGAATGGAATCAACCCTAATGGAATTGAAAGGAATGGAATGGAATGGAGTGGAATGGAATGGAATGGAATGGAATCAACCCGAATGGAATGGAATGGAATGGAATGGAATGGAATGGAATGGAATGGAAACAACACAAATGGACTGGAATGGAATGGAATGGAATAGAATCAACCCGAATGGAATGGAATGGATTGGAATGGAATGGAATGGAATCAACCCGAATGAAATGGAATGGAATGGATTGGAATGGAATGGAATGGAAAGGAATGGAATGGAATCAACACGAGTGGAATGGAAAGGAATGGAATGGAATGGAATGGATTGGAATGGAATGGAATGGAATGGAATCAACCCCAATGGAATGGAATGGAATGGAATGGAATGGAATGGAATGGAATGGAATCAACCCAAAAGAAATGGAATGGATTGGAATGGATTGGAAGGGAATCAACATGAATGGAATGGAATGGAATGGAATGGAGTGGAATTGAATGAACCCGAATGGAATGGAATGGAATGGAATGGAATCAACACAAATGGCATGGAATGGAATGAAATGGAACGGAATGGAATTAACCGGAATGGAATGGAATGGAATGGAATGGAATGGAAGGGAATGGAATCAACCCGAATGGAAAGGAATGGAATGGAATGGCATGGAATGGAATCAACCCGAATGGCATGGAATGGAATGAAATGGAATGGAATGGAATCAACACAAATGGAATGGAATGCAATCAACACGAATGGAATGGAATGGAATGGAATGGAATGGAATGGAATCAACTGGAGTGGAATGGAATGGAATGGAATAAACACGAATGGACTGGAATGGATTGGAATGGACTGCAATGGAATCAACCCGAAAGGAATGGAATGGAATGAAATGGAACGCAATGCAATCAACCGGAATGGAGTAGAATGGAATGACATGGAATGGAATGGAATAGAATCAAACAGAATGGAATGGAATGGAACGGAATAGAATGGAATCAACCAGAACGCAATGGAAAGGAATGGAATGGAATTGAATGGAATCAACCTGAACGCAATGGAAAAAATGGAATGGAATGGAATGGAATGGAATGCAATGGAATGGAATGGAATCAACCCGAATGCAATGGAATGGAACGGAATGGAATGGAATGGAATGAAATCAACCGAAATGGAATGGAATGGAATGGAATGGAATGGAATAAACCCGAATGGAATGGAATGGAATAGAATGGAGTGGATTGGAATGGAATCAATCAGAATGGAATGTAATGGAATGAAATGGAACGGAATGGAATTAACCGGAATGGAATGGAATGGAATGGAATGCAATGGAATGGAATGGAATCAATCCGAATGGAATGGAATGGAATGGAGTGGAATTCAATGGAATGGAATCAACCCGAATGGAATGGAACGGAATGAAATGGAATGGAATGGAATCAACCAGAATGGAATGGAATGGTATGGAACTGAATCAAATAAAATGGAACGGAATGGAATGGAATGGAATGGAATGAAATGGAATGGAATAAACACGAATGGAATGGAATGGAGTATAATGGAATGGATTGGAATGGAATCAAGCGGGATGGAAAGGAATGGAATGGAATGAAATGGAATGGGATGGAAAGGAATGAAATGGAATGGAATGGAATTAACACGAATGGAATGGAAAGGAATGGAAATTTAATGGAATAGAATCAACCCGAATGGAATGGAAAGGAATGGAATGGAATGGAATGGAATCAAGGCGAAAGCAATGGAATGGAATGGAATGGAATAGATTGGAATGGAATGGAATGGAAAGGAACGGAATGGAATCAACCCGAATGGAATGGAATGGAATGGAATGGAATGGAATCCACTGGAATGGAATGGAATGAAATGGAATTGATTGGAATGGAATGGAATGGAATGGAATCAACCGGAATGGAATGGAATGGAATGGAATGGAATCAACTGGAATGGAATGGAATGGAATGGAATGGACTGCAATGGAATCAACCAGAATGGAATGGAATGGAATGAAATGGAACGGAATGGAATCAACCGGAATGGATTTAAATGGAATGGAATGCAATGGAATGGAATAGAATCAAACAGAACACAATGGAATGGAGTGGAATAGAATGGAATCAACCGGAATGCAATGGAATGTAATGGAATGGAATGGAACGGAATGGATTGGAATGGAACGGAATCAACCCGAATGGAATGGAATTGAATGGATTGGAATGGAATGGAATGGTATGGAATAGAATCAACCCGAATGGAATGGAATGGAATGGAATGGAATGGAATCAACCCGAATGCAATGGAATGGAATGGAATGGAATGGAATGCAACGCAATGGAATGGAATGGAATGGAATCACCCAGAATGGAATGCAATGGAATGGAATGGAATCAACTGGAAAGTAATGTAATGGAATGGAACGGAATCAACCAGAATGGAATGGAATGGAATGGAATGGAATGCAATCAACACAAATGGAATGGAATGGATTGGAATCAAACCGAATGCAATGCAATGGAATGAAATGGAATGGAATGGAATCAACTGGAATGGAATAGAATGGAATCGAATGCATTGGAATGGAATGGAATGGAATGGAATGCAATCAACCCGAATGGAATGGAATGGAATGGAATGGAATGAAATCAACCCGAAAGGAAAGGAATGGAATGAAATGGAATGGAATGGAATGGGATGGAATGGAATGGAATGGCAGGTTATGGAATCAACCCGAGTGGTATGGAATGGAATGGAATGGAATGGAATGGAATGCAATCAACCCGAATGGAATGGAATGGAATGGAATCAACCCGAATGGAATGGAATGGAATGGATTGGAATGGAATGGAATGGAATGAAATCAACCCTAATGGAAGGGAATGGAATGGAATGGAATGGAATGGAATGGAATGGAATGGAATGGAATCAACCCGAATGGAATGGAATGGAATGGAATGGAATGGAATGGAATGGAAACAACACAAATGGACTGGAATGGAATGGAATGGAATAGAATCAACCCAAATGGAATGGAATGGAATGGAAAGGAATGGCATGGAATCAACCCGAATGAAATGGAATGGAATGGATTGGAATGGAATGGAATGGAAAGGAGTGGAATCAACCCGAATGGAATGGAATGGAAGGGAAAGGAATGGAATGGAATCAACCTGAATGAAATGGAACGGATTGGAATGGAATCAACCTGAATGTAATGGAATGGAATGGAGTGGAATAGGATGGAATCAACGCGAATGGAATGGAATGCAATAGAATGGAATGGAATGGAATGGAATGGAATGGAATGGAATGGAATCAACACGAATGGAATGGAATGGAATGGAATGGAAAGGAATGGAATCAAACCAAATGGAATGGAATGGAATGGAATGGAATAGAATCAAACGGAATGGAATGGAATGGTGTGGAATAGAATGGAATCAAGCCGAATGCAATGGAATGGAATGGAATGGAATGGAATGGAATGGAATGGAATGGAATGGAATGCAATGGATTGGAATGGATTGGAATCAACACGAATGGAAAGAATGGATTGGAATGGAATGGAATGGAATGGAAAGGAATGGAATGGAATCAACCTGAATGGAAGGGAATGGAATGGAATCAACCCGAATGGAATGGAATGGAATGGATTGGAATGGAATGGAATGGAATGGAATCAACTCTAATGGAATGGAATGGAATGGAATGGAATGGAATCAACACGAATGGACTGGAATGGAATGGAAAGGAATAGAATCAACCCGAATGGAATGGAATGGAATGGAATGGAATGAAATGGCATGGAATCAACCTGAATGAAATGAAATGGAATGGATTGGAATGGAATGGAATGGAAAGGAATGGAATGGAATCAACCCGACTGGAATGGAATGGAATGGAATGGAATGGATTGGAATGGAATGGAATGGAATGGAATCAACCCCAATGGAATGGAATGGAATGGAATGGAATGGAATGGAATGGAATGGAATCAACCCAAAAGGAATGGAATGGAATGAAATGAAATGGAATGGAATGGAATCAACCCGAATGGAATGGAATGGATTGGAATGGATTGGAATGGAATCAACCTGAATGGAATGGAATGGAATGGAATGGAATGGAATGGAGGGGAATTGAATCAACCCGAATGGAGTGAAATGGAATGGAATGGAACCAACACGAATGGAATGGAATGGATTGGAATGGAATGGAATGGAATGGAAAGGAATGGAATGGAATCAACCTGAATGGAATGGAATGGAAGGGAATCACCCGAACTGGAATGGAATGGACTGGAATGGAATGGAATGGAATGGAATCAACCCTAATGGAATGGAAAGGAATGGAATGGAATGGAGTGGAATGGAATGGAATGGAATGGAATCAACCCGAATGGAATGGAATGGAATGGAATGGAATGGAATGGAAACAACACAAATGGACTGGAATGGAATGGAATGGAATAGAATCAACCCGAATGGAATGGAATGGAATGGAATCGAATGGAATGGAATCAACCCGAGTGAAATGGAATGGAATGGATTGGAATGGAATGGAATGGAAAGGAATGGAATGGAATCAACACGAGTGGAATGGAAAGGAATGGAATGGAAAGGAATGGATTGGAATGGAATGGAATGGAATGGAATCAACCCCAATGGAATGGAATGGAATGGAATGGAATGGAATGGAATCAACCCAAAAGAAATGGAATGGATTGGAATGGATTGGAATGGAATCAACATGAATGGAACGGAATGGAATGGAATGGAGTGGAATTGAATGAACCCGAATGGAATGGAATGGAATGGAATGGAATCAACACAAATGGCATGGAATGGAATGAAAAGGAACGGAATGGAATTAACCGGAATGGAATGGAATGGAATGGAATGGAATGGAATGGAATGGAATCAATCCGAATGGAATGGAATGGAATGGAGTGGAATTCAATGGAATGGAATCAACCCGAATGGAATGGAACGGAATGAAATGGAATGGAATGGAATCAACCAGAATGGAATGGAATGGTATGGAACTGAATCAAACCAAATGGAATGGAATGGAATGGAATGGAATGGAATGGAATGGAATAAACACGAATGGAATGGAATGGAGTATAATGGAATGGATTGGAATGGAATCAAGCGGGATGGAAAGGAATGGAATGGAATGAAATGGAATGGGATGGAAAGGAATGAAATGGAATGGAATGGAATTAACACGAATGGAATGGAAAGGAATGGAAATTTAATGGAATAGAATCAACCCGAATGGAATGGAAAGGAATGGAATGGAATGGAATGGAATCAAGGCGAAAGCAATGGAATGGAATGGAATGGAATAGATTGGAATGGAATGGAATGGAAAGGAACGGAATGGAATCAACCCGAATGGAATGGAATGGAATGGAATGGAATGGAATCCACTGGAATGGAATGGAATGAAATGGAATTGATTGGAATGGAATGGAATGGAATGGAATCAACCGGAATGGAATGGAATGGAATGGAATGGAATCAACTGGAATGGAATGGAATGGAATGGAATGGACTGCAATGGAATCAACCAGAATGGAATGGAATGGAATGAAATGGAACGGAATGGAATCAACCGGAATGGAGTTAAATGGAATGGAATGCAATGGAATGGAATAGAATCAAACAGAACACAATGGAATGGAGTGGAATAGAATGGAATCAACCGGAATGCAATGGAATGTAATGGAATGGAATGGAACGGAATGGATTGGAATGGAACGGAATCAACCCGAATGGAATGGAATTGAATGGATTGGAATGGAATGGAATGGTATGGAATAGAATCAACCCGAATGGAATGGAATGGAATGGAATGGAATGGAATCAACCCGAATGCAATGGAATGGAATGGAATGGAATGGAATGCAACGCAATGGAATGGAATGGAATGGAATCACCCAGAATGGAATGCAATGGAATGGAATGGAATCAACTGGAAAGTAATGTAATGGAATGGAACGGAATCAACCAGAATGGAATGGAATGGAATGGAATGGAATGCAATCAACACAAATGGAATGGAATGGATTGGAATCAAACAGAATGCAATGCAATGGAATGAAATGGAATGGAATGGAATCAACTGGAATGGAATAGAATGGAATCGAATGCATTGGAATGGAATGGAATGGAATGGAATGCAATCAACCCGAATGGAATGGAATGGAATGGAATGGAATGAAATCAACCCGAAAGGAAAGGAATGGAATGAAATGGAATGGAATGGAATGGGATGGAATGGAATGGAATGGCAGGTTATGGAATCAACCCGAGTGGTATGGAATGGAATGGAATGGAATGGAATGGAATGCAATCAACCCGAATGGAATGGAATGGAATGGAATCAACCCGAATGGAATGGAATGGAATGGATTGGAATGGAATGGAATGGAATGAAATCAACCCTAATGGAAGGGAATGGAATGGAATGGAATGGAATGGAATGGAATGGAATGGAATGGAATCAACCCGAATGGAATGGAATGGAATGGAATGGAATGGAATGGAATGGAAACAACACAAATGGACTGGAATGGAATGGAATGGAATAGAATCAACCCAAATGGAATGGAATGGAATGGAAAGGAATGGCATGGAATCAACCCGAATGAAATGGAATGGAATGGATTGGAATGGAATGGAATGGAAAGGAGTGGAATCAACCCGAATGGAATGGAATGGAAGGGAAAGGAATGGAATGGAATCAACCTGAATGAAATGGAACGGATTGGAATGGAATCAACCTGAATGTAATGGAATGGAATGGAGTGGAATAGGATGGAATCAACGCGAATGGAATGGAATGCAATAGAATGGAATGGAATGGAATGGAATGGAATGGAATGGAATGGAATCAACACGAATGGAATGGAATGGAATGGAATGGAAAGGAATGGAATCAAACCAAATGGAATGGAATGGAATGGAATGGAATAGAATCAAACGGAATGGAATGGAATGGTGTGGAATAGAATGGAATCAAGCCGAATGCAATGGAATGGAATGGAATGGAATGGAATGGAATGGAATGGAATGGAATGGAATGCAATGGATTGGAATGGATTGGAATCAACACGAATGGAAAGAATGGATTGGAATGGAATGGAATGGAATGGAAAGGAATGGAATGGAATCAACCTGAATGGAAGGGAATGGAATGGAATCAACCCGAATGGAATGGAATGGAATGGATTGGAATGGAATGGAATGGAATGGAATCAACTCTAATGGAATGGAATGGAATGGAATGGAATGGAATCAACACGAATGGACTGGAATGGAATGGAAAGGAATAGAATCAACCCGAATGGAATGGAATGGAATGGAATGGAATGAAATGGCATGGAATCAACCTGAATGAAATGAAATGGAATGGATTGGAATGGAATGGAATGGAAAGGAATGGAATGGAATCAACCCGACTGGAATGGAATGGAATGGAATGGAATGGATTGGAATGGAATGGAATGGAATGGAATCAACCCCAATGGAATGGAATGGAATGGAATGGAATGGAATGGAATGGAATCAACCCAAAAGGAATGGAATGGAATGAAATGAAATGGAATGGAATGGAATCAACCCGAATGGAATGGAATGGATTGGAATGGATTGGAATGGAATCAACCTGAATGGAATGGAATGGAATGGAATGGAATGGAATGGAGGGGAATTGAATCAACCCGAATGGAGTGAAATGGAATGGAATGGAACCAACACGAATGGAATGGAATGGATTGGAATGGAATGGAATGGAATGGAAAGGAATGGAATGGAATCAACCTGAATGGAATGGAATGGAAGGGAATCACCCGAACTGGAATGGAATGGATTGGAATGGAATGGAATGGAATGGAATCAACCCTAATGGAATGGAAAGGAATGGAATGGAATGGAGTGGAATGGAATGGAATGGAATGGAATCAACCCGAATGGAATGGAATGGAATGGAATGGAATGGAATGGAATGGAAACAACACAAATGGACTGGAATGGAATGGAATGGAATAGAATCAACCCGAATGGAATGGAATGGAATGGAATGGAATGGAATGGAATCAACCCGAGTGAAATGGAATGGAATGGATTGGAATGGAATGGAATGGAAAGGAATGGAATGGAATCAACACGAGTGGAATGGAAAGGAATGGAATGGAAAGGAATGGATTGGAATGGAATGGAATGGAATGGAATCAACCCCAATGGAATGGAATGGAATGGAATGGAATGGAATGGAATCAACCCAAAAGAAATGGAATGGATTGGAATGGATTGGAAGGGAATCAACATGAATGGAACGGAATGGAATGGAATGGAGTGGAATTGAATGAACCCGAATGGAATGGAATGGAATGGAATGGAATCAACACAAATGGCATGGAATGGAATGAAAAGGAACGGAATGGAATTAACCGGAATGGAATGGAATGGAATGGAATGGAATGGAATGGAATGGAATCAATCCGAATGGAATGGAATGGAATGGAGTGGAATTCAATGGAATGGAATCAACCCGAATGGAATGGAACGGAATGAAATGGAATGGAATGGAATCAACCAGAATGGAATGGAATGGTATGGAACTGAATCAAACCAAATGGAATGGAATGGAATGGAATGGAATGGAATGGAATGGAATAAACACGAATGGAATGGAATGGAGTATAATGGAATGGATTGGAATGGAATCAAGCGGGATGGAAAGGAATGGAATGGAATGAAATGGAATGGGATGGAAAGGAATGAAATGGAATGGAATGGAATTAACACGAATGGAATGGAAAGGAATGGAAATTTAATGGAATAGAATCAACCCGAATGGAATGGAAAGGAATGGAATGGAATGGAATGGAATCAAGGCGAAAGCAATGGAATGGAATGGAATGGAATAGATTGGAATGGAATGGAATGGAAAGGAACGGAATGGAATCAACCCGAATGGAATGGAATGGAATGGAATGGAATGGAATGGAATGGAATCCACTGGAATGGAATGGAATGAAATGGAATTGATTGGAATGGAATGGAATGTAATGGAATCAACCGGAATGGAATGGAATGGAATGGAATGGAATCAACTGCAATGGAATGGAATGGAATGGAATGGACTGCAATGGAATCAACCCGAATGGAATGGAATGGAATGAAATGGAACGGAATGGAATCAACCGGAATGGAGTTAAATGGAATGGAATGAAATGGAATGGAATAGAATCAAACAGAACACAATGGAATGGAGTGGAATAGAATGGAATCAACCAGAATGCAATGGAATGTAATGGAATGGAATGGAAAGGAATGGATTGGAATGGAACGGAATCAACCCGAATGGAATGGAATTGAATGGATTGGAATGGAATGGAATGGTATGGAATAGAATCAACCCGAATGGAATGGAATGGAATGGAATGGAACGGAATCAACCCGAATGCAATGGAATGGAATGGAATGGAATGGAATGGAATGCAACGCAATGGAATGGAATGGAATGGAATCAACCAGAATGTAATGGAATGGAATGGAATGGAATGGAATCAAGTGGAATGTAATGTAATGGAATGGAACGGAATCAACCAGAATGGAATGGAATGGAATGGAATGCAATCAACACAAATGGAATGGAATGGATTGGAATCAAACCGAATGGAATGCAATGGAATGGAATGGAATGGAATGAAATCAACCCGAAAGGAAAGGAATGGAATGAAATGGAATGGAATGGAATGGAATGGAATGGAATGGAATGGCAGGTTATGGAATCAACCCGAGTGGTATGGAATGGAATGGAATGGAATGCAATGGAATCAAGTCGAATGGAATGGAATGAAATGAAATGGAATGGAATGGAATGCAATGGAATGGAATGGAATCAACCCGAAAGGAAAAGAATGGGATGGAATGGAATGGAATGGAATGGAATGGAATCAACCCGAAAGGAATGGAATGGAATGGAATGGAATGGAATGGAATGGAATGGAATCAACCGGAATGGAATGGAATGGAATGCAATGGAATGCAATCAACCCGAATGGAATGGAATGGAATGGAATGGAATGGAATGGAATGGAATGAAATCAACCCGAAAGGAATGGAATGAAATGAAATGTAATGGAATGGAATGGAATCCACTGGAATGGAATGGAATGAAATGGAATTGATTGGAATGCAATGGAATGTAATGGAATCAACTGGAAAGGAATGGAATGGAATGGAATGGAATGGAATCAACTGGAATGGAATGGAAATGAATGGAATGAACTGCAATGGAATCAACCCGAATGGAATGGAATGGAATGAAATGGAACGGAAAGGAATCAACCGGAATGGAGTTAAATGGAATGGAATGCAATGGAATGGAATAGAATCAAACAGAACAGAATGGAATGGAGTGGAATAGAATGGAATCAACCAGAATGCAATGGAATGTAATGGAATGGAATGGAACGGAATGGATTGGAATGGAACGGAATCAACCCGAATGGAATGGAATTGAATGGATTGGGATGGAGTGGAATGGTATGGAATAGAATCAACCCGAATGCAATGGAATGGATTGGAATGGAATGGAATGGAATGGAATGGAATTGAATGGAACGGAATGGAATGCAATGGAATGGAATCAACCCGAATGTAATGTAATGGAATGGAATGGAATGGAATCAACTGAAATGTAATGGAATGGAATGGAACGGAATGGAATGGAACGGAATCAACACGAATGGAATGGAATGGAATGGAATGGAATGCAATCAACACGAATGGAATGGAATGGAATGGAATCAAACCGAATGGAATGCAATGGAATGAAATGGAATGGAATGGAATCAACTGGAATGGAATGGAATGGAATCGAATGGATTGGAATGGAATGGAATGGAATGGGATGCAATCAACCCGAATGAAATGGAATGGAATGGAATGGAATGGAATGGAATGGAATTAAATCAACCTGAAAGGAAAGGAATGGAATGAAATGGAATGGAATGGAATGGAATGGAATGGAATGGAATGGAATGGAATGGAATGGAATGACAGGTTATGGAATCAACCCGAGTGGTATGGAATGGAATGGAATGGAATGGAATGTAATCAACCTGAATGGAATAGAATGGAATGAAATGGAATGGAATGGAATGGAATGGAATGGAAAGGAATCAACCCGAATGGAATGGAATGCAATGGAATAGAATGGAATGGAATGGCATAGAATGGAATCAACCCGAATGGTATGGAATGGAATGGAATGCAATGGAATGGAATGGAATGGAATCAATCGGAATGGAATGGAATGGAATGGAATCAATCCGAATGAAATGGAATGGAATGGAATGGAATCAACACGAATGGAATGGAATGGAATGGAATGGAATGGAATGGAATGGAATGGAATGGAATGGAATCGAGTGGAATAAACCCGAATGGAATGGAATGGAACGGAATGGAAAGGAATGGAATGCAATGGCATGGAATGGAATGGAATCAACCTGAAAGGAAAAGAATGGAATGGAATGGAATGGAATGGAATGGAACGGAATCAACCCGAATGTAATGTAATGGAATGGAATGGAATGGAATCAACTGGAATGTAATGTAATGGAATGGAATGGAATGGAATGGAACGGAATCAACCTGAATGGAATGGAATGGAATGGAATGGAATGGAATGGAATGCAATCAACACGAAAGGAATGGAATGGAATGGAATCAAACGGAATGTAATGCAATGGAATGAAATGAAATGGAATGGAATCAACCGGAATGGAATGGAATGGAATGGAATCAACCCGAGTGGAATGGAATGGAATGGAATGGAATGGAATAGAATGGAATGGATTGGAATGGAATGGAATGGAATGAAATCCACCCCAATGGAATGGAATGGAATGGAATGGAATGGAATCAACCCAAAAGGAATGGAATGGAATGAAATGGAATGGAATGGAGTGGAATCAACCCGAATGGAATGGAATGGAGTGGAGTGGATTGGAATGGAATCAACCTGAATGGAATGGAATGGAATGGAATGGAATGGAATGGAGGGGAATTGAATCAACCCGAATGGAGTGAAATGGAATGTAATGGAATCAACACGAATGGAATGGAATGGATTGGAATGGAATGGAATGGAATGGAAAGGAATGGAATGGAATCAAACTGAATGGAATGGAATGGAATGGATTCAACCCAAATGGAATGGAATGGAATGGATTGGAATGGAATGGAATGGAATGAAATCAACCCTAATGGAATGGAATGGAATGGAATGGAATGGAATGGAATGGAATTGATTGGAATCAACCCGAATGGAATGGAATGGAATGGAATGGAATGGAATGGAATGGAATGGAATGGAATCCACTGGAATGGAATGGAATGAAATGGAATTGATTGGAATGTAATGGAATGTAATGGAATCAACTGGAAAGGAATGGAATGGAATGGAATGGAATGGAATCAAGTGGAATGGAATGGAATGGAATGGAGTGGACTGCAATGGAATCAACTCGAATGGAATGGAATGGAATGAAATGGAACGGAATGGAATCAACCGGAATGGATTTAAATGGAATGGAATGCAATGGAATGGAATAGAATAAAACAGAACAGAATGGAATGGAGTGGAATAGAATGGAATCAACCAGAATGCAATGGAATGTAATGGAATGGAATGGAACGGAATGGATTGGAATGGATCGGAATCAACCCGAATGGAATGGAAATGAATGGATTGGAACGGAATGGAATGGTATGGAATAGAATCAACCCGAATGCAATGGAATGGAATGGAATGGAAAGGAATGGAATGGAATGGAATGGAATTGAATGGAACGGAATGGAATGGAATGTAATGGAATCAACCCGAATGTAATGTAATGTAATGGAATGGAATGGAATCAATTGATATATAATGGAATGGAATGGAATGGAATGGAATCAAACCGAATGGAATGCAATGGAATGAAATGGAATGGAATGGAATCAAGTGGAATGGAATGGAATGGAATCGAATGGATTGGAATGGAATGGAATGGAATGGAATGCAATCAACCCGAATGGAATGGAATGGAATGGAATGGAATGGAATGGAATGAAATCAACCAAAAAGGAATGGAATGGAATGAAATGGAATGGTATGGAATGGAATGGAATGGAATGGAATGGAATGGAATGGAATGGCAGGTTATGGAATCAACCCGAGTGGTATGGAATGGAATGGAATGGAATGGAATGGAATCAACCCGAATGGAATGGAATGGAATGAAATGGAATGGAATGGAATGGAATGGAATGGAATGGAATGGAATGGAAAGGAATCAACCCGAATGGAATGGAATGCAATGGAATGGAATGGAATGGAATGACATAGAATGGAATCAACCCGAATGGTATGGAATGGAATGGAATGGAATCAATCGGAATGGAATGGAATGAAATGGAATGGAATCAGTCCGAATGAAATGGAATGGAATGGAATGGAATCAACACGAATGGAATAGAATGGAATGGAATGGAATGGAATGGAATGGAATGGAATGGAATGGAATGGAATCAACCCAAATGGAATGGAATGAAATGGAATGGAATGGAATGGAATGGAATGGAGTGGAATAAACCCGAATGGAATGGAATGGAATGGAATGGAAAGGAATGGAATGCAATGGAATGGAATGGAATGGAATCAACCCGAAAGGAAAAGAATGGAATGGAATGGAATGGAATGGAATGGAATGGAATCAACCCGAATGTAATGTAATGGAATGGAATGGAATGGAATGGAACGGAATCAACCTGAATGGAATGGAATGGAATGCAATCAACACGAAAGGAATGGAATGGAATGGAATCAAACGGAATGGAATGCAATGGAATGAAATGAAATGGAATGGAATCAACTGGAATGGAATGGAATGGAATGGAATCAACCCGAATGGAATGGAATGGAATGGAATGGAATGGAAACAACACAAATGGACTGGAATGGAATGGAATGGAATAGAATCAACCCGAATGGAATGGAATGGAATGGAAAGGAATGGCATGGAATCAACCCGAATGAAATGGAATGGAATGGATTGGAATGGAATGGAATGGAAAGGAATGGAATCAACCCGAATGGAATGGAATGTAAGGGAAAGGAATGGAATGGAATCAACCTGAATGAAATCTAACGGATTGGAATGGAATCAACCTGAATGTAATGGAATGGAATGGAGTGGAATAGGATGGAATCAACGCGAATGGAATGGAAAGCAATGGAAAGGAATGGAATGGAATGGAATGGAATGGAATGGAATGGAATGGAATCAACACGAATGGAATGGAATGGAATGGAATGGAAAGGAATGGAATCAAACCAAATGGAATGGAATGGAATGGAATGGAATGGGATCAAACGGAATGGAATGGAATTGTGTGGAATAGAATGGAATCAACCCGAATGCAATGCAATGGAACGGAATGGAATGGAATGGAATGGAATGCAATGGAGTGGAATGGATTGGAATCAACACGAATGGAAAGAATGGATTGGAATGGAATGGAATGGAATGGAAAGGAATGGAATGGAATCAACCTGAATGGAATGGAATGGAATGGAATCAACCAGAATGGAATGGAATGGAATGGATTGGAATGGAATGGAATGGAATGGAATCAACTCTAATGGAATGCAATGGAATGGAAAGGAATGGAATGGAATGGAATGGAATGGAATGGAATCAACACAAATGGACTGGAATGGAATGGAAAGAATAGAATCAACCCGAATGGAATGGAATGGAATGGAATGGAATGGCATGGAATCAACCCGAGTGAAATGAAATGGAATGGATTGGAATGGAATGGAATGGAATCAACCCGAGTGGAATGGAATGGAATGGAATGGAATGGATTGGAATGGAATGGAATGGAATGGAATCAACCCCAATGGAATGGAATGGAATGGAATGGAATGGAATGGAAACAACCCAAAAAGAATGGAATGGAATGAAATTGAATGGAATGGAATGGGAATCAACCCGAATGGAATGGAATGGATTGGAATGGATTGGAATGGAATCAACCTGAATGGAATGGAATGGAGTGGAATGGAATGGAATGGAATGGAGGGGAATTGAATCAACCCGAATAGAGTGAAATGGAATGGAATGGAATCAACACGAATGGAATGGAATGGACTGGAATGGAATGGAATGGAATGGAAAGGAATGGAATGGAATCAAACTGAATGGAATGGAATGGAATGGAATCAACCGGAATGGAATGGAATGGATTGGAATGGAATGGAATGGAATGGAATCAACCCTAATGGAATGGAAAGGAATGGAATGGAATGGAATGGAATGGAATGGAATGGAATCAACCCGAATGGAATGGAATGGAATGGAATGGAATGGAATGGAATGGAAACAACACAAATGGACTGGAATGGAATGGAATGGAATAGAATCAACCCGAATGGAATGGAATGGAATGGAATGGAATGGAATGGAATGGAATGGAATCAACCAGAATGGAATGGAATGGAATGGAATGGATTGGAAGGGAATCAACATGAATGGAATGGAATGGAATGGAATGGAATGGAATGGAGTGGAATTGAATCAACCCGAATGGAATGGAATGGAATGGAATGGAATCAACCCAAATGGCATGGAATGGAATGAAATGGAACGGAATGGAATTAACCGGAATGGAATGGAATGGAATGGAATGGAATGGAATGGAATGGAATGGAATGGAATGGAATGAACCCGAATGGAAAGGAATGGAATGGAATGGAATGGCATGGAATGGAATCAACAGGAATGGCATGGAATGGAATGGAATGGAATGGAATGGAATCAACACAAATGGAATGGAATGCAATCAACACGAATGGAATGGAATGGAATGGAATGGAATGGAATAAACACGAATGGACTGGAATGGAATGGAATGGACTGCAATGGAATCAACCCGAAAGGAATGGAATGGAATGAAATGGAACGCAATGGAATCAACGGAAATGGAGTGGAATGGAATGACACGGAATCGAATGGAATAGAATCAAACAGAATGGAATGGAATGGAATGGAATAGAATGGAATCAACCCGAACGCAATGGAAAGGAATGGAATGGAATTGAATGGAATCAACCTGAACGCAATGGATAAATTGGAATGGAATGGAATGGAATGGAATGGAATGGAATGGAATAGGATCAACCCGAATGGAATGGAAAGGAATGGAATGGAATGGAATGGAATCAAGGCGAATGCAATGGAATGGAATGGAATGGAATAGATTGGAATGGAATGGAATGGAAAGGAACGGAATGGAATCAACGCGAATGGAATGGAAAGGAATGGAATGGAATGGAATGGAATGGAATGGAATCCACTGGAATGGAATGGAATGAAATGGAATTGATTGGAATGGAATGGAATGGAATGGAATCAACCGGAATGGAATGGAATGGAATGGAATGGAATCAACCGGAATGGAATGGAATGGAATGGAATGGACTGCAATGGAATCAACACGAATGGAATGGAATGGAATGAAATGGAACGGAATGGAATCAACCGGAATGGAGTTAAATGGAATGGAATGCAATGGAATGGAATAGAATCAAACAGAACAGAATGGAATGGAGTGGAATAGAATGGAATCAACCAGAATGCAATGGAATGTACTGGAATGGAATGGAACGGAATGGATTGGAATGCAACGGAATCAACCCGAATGGAATGGAATTGAATGGATTGGAATGGAATGGAATGGTATGGAATAGAATCAACACGAATGGAATGGAATGGAATGGAATGGAATGGAATGGAATCAACCAGAATCCAATGGAATGGAATGGAATGGAATGGAATGCAATGCAATGGAATGGAAAGGAATGGAATCAACCAGAATGTAATGTAATGGAATGGAATGGAATTGAATGGAATCAACTGGAATGTAATGTAATGGACTGGAATGGAATGGAATGGAATGGAACGGAATCAACCCGGATGGAATGGAATTGAATGGAATGGAATGCAATCAACACGAATGGAATGGAATGGAATGGAATCAAACCGAATGGAATGCAATGGAATGAAATGGAATGGAATTGAATCAACTGGAATGGAATAGAATGGAATAGAATGCATTGGAATGGAATGGAATGGAACGGAATGCAATCAACCCGAATGGAATGGAATGGAATGGAATGGAATGAAATCAACCCGAAAGGAAAGGAATGGAATGAAATGGAATGGAATGGAATGGAATGGAATCAACACGAATGGAATGCAATGGAATGAAATGGAATGGAATGGAATCAACTGAAATGGAATGGAATGGAATCGAATGGATTTGAATGGAATGGAATGAAATGGAATGGAATGGAATGGAATGGAATGAAATGGAATGCAATGGAATGGAATGGCAGGTTATGGAATCAAACCGAGTGGTATGGAATGGAATGGAATGGAATGGAATGGAATCAACCCGAATGGAATGGAATGGAATGAAATGGAATGGAAGCGAATGGAATGGAATGGAAAGGAATCAACCCGAATGGAATGGAATGGAATGGAATGGAATGGCATAGAATGGAATCAACCCGAATGGTATGGAAAGGAATGGAATGGAATGGAATGGAATGGAATCAATCGGAATGGAATGAAATGGAATGGAATGGAATGGAATGGAATGGAATGGAATCAAGGCGAATGCAATGGAATGGAATGGAATGGAATGGATTGGAATGGAATGGAATGGAAAGGAATGGAATGGAATCAACCCGAGTGGAATGGAATGGCATGGAATGGAATGGAATGGAATCAACCCGAATGGAAAGGAATGGAATGGAATGGAATGGAATGGAATCAACTGGAATGGAATGGAATGGAATGGAGTGGACTGCAATGGAATCAACCCGAATGGAATGGAATGGAATGAAATGGAACAGAATGGAATCAACCGGAATGGAGTTAAATGGAATGGAATACAATGGAATGGAATAGAATAAAACGGAACAGAATGGAATGGAGTGGAATAGAATGGAATCAACCAGAATGCAATGGAATGTAATGGAATGGAATGGAACGGAATGGGTTGGAATGGAACGGAATCAACCCGAATGGAATGGAATTGAATGGATTGGAATGGATTGGAATGGTATGGAATAGAATCAACCCGAATGCAATGGAATGGAATGTAATGGAATGGAATGGAATGGAATGGAATTGAATGGAACGGAATGGAATGGAATGGAATGGAATCAACCCGAATGTAATGTAATGTAATGGAATGGAATGGAATGGAATGGAATGGAACGGAATCAACCCGAATGGAATGGAATGGAAGGGAATGGAATGCAATCAACACGAATGGAATGGAATGGAATGGAATCAAACCGAATGGAATGCAATGGAATGAAATGGAATGGAATGGAATCAACTGGAATGGAATGGAATGGAATCGAATGGATTGGAATGGAATGGAAAGGAATGGAATGCAATCCACCCGAATGGAATGGAATGGAATGGAATGGAATGGAATGGAATGAAATCAACCCAAAAGGAATGGAATGGAATGAAATGGAATGGAATGGAATGGAATGGAATGGAATGGAATGGCAGATTATGGAATCCACCCGAGTGGTATGGAATGGAATGGAATGGAATGGAATGGAATCAACCCGAATGGAATGGAATGGAATGAAATGGAATGGAATGGAATGGAATGGAATGGAATGGAAAGGAATCAACCCGAATGGAATGGAATGCAATGGAATGGAATGGAATGGAATGGCATAGAATGGAATCAACCCGAATGGTATGGAATGGAATGGAATGGAATGGAATGGAATGGAATGGAATGGAATCAATCGGAATGGAATGGAATGGAATGGAATGCAATCAACCCGAATGAAATGGAATGGAATGGAATGGAATCAACACGAATGGAATGGAATTGAATGGAATGGAATGGAATGGAATGGAATGGAATCAACCCAAATGGAATGGAATGGAATGGAATGGAATGGAATGGAATGGAGTGGAATAAACCCGAATGGAATGGAATGGATCGGAATGGAAAGGAATGGAATGCAATGGAATGGAATGGAATGGAATCAACCAGAAAGGAAAAGAACGGAATGGAATGGAATGGAATGGAATGGAATGGAATGGAATGGAATGGAATCAACCCGAATGTAATGTAATGGAATGGAATGGAATGGAATGGAATCAACTGGAATGTAATGGAATGGAATGGAATGGAATGGAATGGAATGGAATCAACCTGAATGGAATGGAATGGAATGGAATGGAATGCAATCAACACGAAAGGAATGCAATGGAATGGAATCAAACGGAATGGAATGCAATGGAATGAGATGAAATGGAATGGAATCAACTGGAATGGAATGGAATCAACCCGAATGGAATGGTATGGAATGGTATGGAAAGGAATGGAATCAAACCAAATGGAATGGAATGGAATGGAATGGAATAGAATCAAACGGAATGGAATGGAATGGAGTGGAATAGAATGGAGTCAACCCGAATGCACTGGAATGGAATGGAATGGAATGGAGTGGAATGGAATGGAATCAAACCAAATGGAAAGGAATGGAATGGAATGGAATGGAATCAAACGGAATGGAATGGAATTGTGTGGAATAGAATGGAATCAACCCGAATGCAATGCAATGGAACGGAATGGAATGGAATGGAATGGAATGCAATGGAGTGGAATGGATTGGAATCAACACGAATGGAAAGAATGGATTGGAATGGAATGGAATGGAATGGAAAGGAATGGAATGGAATCAACCTGAATGGAATGGAATGGAATGGAATCAACCCGAATGGAATGGAATGGAATGGATTGGAATGGAATGGAATGGAATGGAATCAACTCTAATGGAATGCAATGGAATGGAATGGAATGGAATGGAATGGAATGGAATGGAATCAACACAAATGGACTGGAATGGAATGGAAAGAATAGAATCAACACGAATGGAATGGAATGGAATGCAATGGAATGGCATGGAATCAACCCGAGTGAAATGAAATGGAATGGATTGGAATGGAATGGATTGGAAAGGAATGGAATGGAATCAACCCGAGTGGAATGGAATGGAATGGAATGGAATGGATTGGAATGGAATGGAATGGAATGGAATCAACCCCAATGGAATGGAATGGAATGGAATGGAATGGAATGGAATGGAATGGAATGGAATCAACCCAAAAAGAATGGAATGGAATGAAATTGAATGGAATGGAATGGGAATCAACCCGAATGGAATGGAATGGATTGGAATGGATTGGAATGGAATCAACCTGAATGGAATGGAATGGAATGGAATGGAATGGAATGGAATGGAATGGAGGGGAATTGAATCAACCCGAATGGAGTGAAATGGAATGGAATGGAATCAACACAAACGGAATGGAATGGACTGGAATGGAATGGAATGGAATTTAAAGGAATGGAATGGAATCAACCTGAATGGAATGGAATGGAATGGAATCAACCGGAATGGAATGGAATGGATTGGAATGGAATGGAATGGAATGGAATCAACCCTAATGGAATGGAAAGGAATGGAATGGAATGGAATGGAATGGAATGGAATGGAATCAACCCGAATGGAATGGAATGGAATGGAATGGAATGGAATGGAATGGAAACAACACAAATGGACTGGAATGGAATGGAATGGAATAGAATCAACCCGAATGGAATGGAATGGAATGGAATGGAATGGAATGGAATGGAATCAACCAGAATGAAATGGAATGGAATGGAATGGATTGGAAGGGAATCAACATGAATGGAATGGAATGGAATGGAATGGAATGGAGTGGAATTGAATCAACCCGAATGGAATGGAATGGAATGGAATGGAATCAACCCAAATGGCATGGAATGGAATGAAATGGAACGGAATGGAATTAACCGGAATGGAATGGAATGGAATGGAATGGAATGGAATGGAATGGAATGAACCCGAATGGAAAGGAATGGAATGGAATGGAATGGAATGAACCCGAATGGAAAGGAATGGAATGGAATGGAATGGCATGGAATGGAATCAACAGGAATGGCATGGAATGGAATGGAATGGAATGGAATGGAATGGAATCAACACAAATGGAATGGAATGCAATCAACACGAATGGAATGGAATGGAATGGAATAAACACGAATGGACTGGAATGGAATGGAATGGACTGCAATGGAATCAACCCGAAAGGAATGGAATGGAATGAAATGGAACGCAATGGAATCAACCGAAATGGAGTGGAATGGAATGACACGGAATCGAATGGAATAGAATCAAACAGAATGGAATGGAATGGAATAGAATAGAATGGAATCAACCCGAACGCAATGGAAAGGAATGGAATGGAATTGAATGGAATCAACCTGAACGCAATGGATAAATTGGAATGGAATGGAATGGAATGGAATGGAATGGAATGGAATAGAATCAACCCGAATGGAAAGGAAAGGAATGGAATGGAATGGAATGGAATCAAGGCGAATGCAATGGAATGGAATGGAATGGAATAGATTGGAATGGAATGGAATGGAAAGGAACGGAATGGAATCAACGCGAATGGAATGGAATGGAATGGAATGGAATGGAATGGAATGGAATCCACTGGAATGGAATGGAATGAAATGGAATTCATTGGAATGGAATGGAATGGAATGGAATCAACCGGAATGGAATGGAATGGAATGGAATGGAGTGGACTGCAATGGAATCAACCCGAATGGAATGGAATGGAATGAAATGGAACAGAATGGAATCAACCGGAATGGAGTTAAATGGAATGGAATACAATGGAATGGAATAGAATAAAACGGAACAGAATGGAATGGAGTGGAATAGAATGGAATCAACCAGAATGCAATGGAATGTAATGGAATGGAATGGAACGGAATGGGTTGGAATGGAACGGAATCAACCCGAATGGAATGGAATTGAATGGATTGGAATGGATTGGAATGGTATGGTATAGAATCAACGCGAATGCAATGGAATGGAATGTAATGGAATGGAATGGAATGGAATGGAATTGAATGGAACGGAATGGAATGGAATGGAATGGAATCAACCCGAATGTAATGTAATGGAATGGAATGGAATGGAATGGAATGGAACGGAATCAACCCGAATGGAATGGAATGGAAAGGAATGGAATGCAATCAACACGATTGGAATGGAATGGAATGGAATCAAACCGAATGGAATGCAATGGAATGAAATGGAATGGAATGGAATCAACTGGAATGGAATGGAATGGAATCGAATGGATTGGAATGGAATGGAAAGGAATGGAATGCAATCTACCCGAATGGAATGGAATGGAATGGAATGGAATGGAATGGAATGGAATGAAATCAACCCAAAAGGAATGGAATGGAATGAAATGGAATGGAATGGAATGGAATGGAATGGAATGCAATGGAATGGAATGGAATGGAATGGCAGATTATGGAATCCACACGAGTGGTATGGAATGGAATGGAATGGAATGGAATGGAATCAACCCGAATGGAATGGAATGGAATGAAATGGAATGGAATGGAATGGAATGGAATGGAACGGAATGGAATGGAATGGAATGGAATGGAAAGGAATCAACCCGAATGGAATGGAATGCAATGGAATGGAATGGAATGGAATGGAATGGCATAGAATGGAATCAACCCGAATGGTATGGATTGGAATGGAATGGAATGGAATGGAATGGAATCAATCGGAATGAAATGGAATGGAATGGAATGGAATCAACACGATTGGAATGGAATTGAATGGAATGGAATGGAATGGAGTGGAATAAACCCGAATGGAATGGAATGGATCGGAATGGAAAGGAATGGAATGCAATGGAATGGAATGGAATGGAATCAACCCGAAAGGAAAAGAACCGAATGGAATGGAATGGAATGGAATGGAATGGAATGGAATCAACCCGAATGTAATGTAATGGAAGGGAATGGAATGGAATCAACTGGAATGGAATGGAATGGAATGGAATGGAATGGAATGGAATGGAACGGAATCAACCTGAATGGAATGGAATGGAATGGAATGGAATGCAATCAACAGGAAAGGAATGCAATGGAATGGAATCAAACGGAATGGAATGCAATGGAATGAAATGAAATGGAATGGAATCAACAGGAATGGAATGGAATCAACCCGAATGGAATGGAATGGAATGGTATGGAAAGGAATGGAATCAAACCAAATGGAATGGAATGGAATGGAATGGAATAGAATCAAACGGAATGGAATGGAATGGAGTGGAATAGAATGGAATCAACCCGAATGCACTGGAATGGAATGGAATGGAATGGAATGGAGTGGAATGGAATGGAATCAACACGAATGGAAAGAAAGGATTGGAATGGAATGGAATGGAATTGAAAGGAATGGATTGGAATCAACCTGAATGGAATGGAATGGAATGGAATCAACACGAATGGAATGGAATGGATTCGAATGGAATGGAATGGAATGGAATCAACTCTAATGCAATGGAATGGAGTCGAATGGAATGGAATCAACACAATTGGACTGGAATGGAATGGAAAGGAATAGAATCAACCCGAATGGAATGGAATGGAATGGAATGGAATGCCATGGAATCAACCCGAATGAAATGAAATGGAATGGAGTGGAATGGAATGGAATGGAAAGGAATGGAATGGAATCAACCCGAGTGGAATGGAATGTAATGGAATGGAATGGAATAGAAGGGAATGGATTGGAATGGAATAGAATGGAATGTAATCCACCCCAGTGGAATGGAATGGAATGGAATGGAATGGAATGGAATGGAATCAACCCAAAAGGAATGGAATGGAATGAAATGGAATGGAATGGAGTGGAATCAACCCGAATGGAATGGAATGGAGTGGAATGGATTGGAATGGAATCAACCTGAATGGAATGGAATGGAATGGAATGGAATGGAATGGAATGGAATGGAGGGGAATTTAATCAACCCGAATGGACTGAAATGGAATGGAATGGAATCAACACGAATGGAATGGAATGTATTGGAATGGAAAGGAATGGAATGGAATCAACCTGAATGGAATGGAATGGAATGGAATCAACCCGAATGGAATGGAATGGAATGGATTGGAATGGAATGGAATGGAATTAAATCAACCCTAATGGAATGGAATGGAATGGAATGGAATGGAATGGAATCAACCCGAATGGAATGGAATGGAATGGAATGGAATAAAATGTAATGGAATCCACTGGAATGGAATGGAATGAAATGGAATTGATTGGAATGCAATGGAATGTAATGGAATCAACTGGAAAGGAATGGAATGGAATGGAATGGAATGGAATGGAATGGAATGAAATGGAATGAAATCAACCCAAAATGAATGGAAAGGAATGAAATGGAATGGTATGGAATGGAATGGAATGGAATGGAATGGAATGGAATGGAATGGAATGGAATGGCAGGTTATGGAATCAACCCGAGTGGTATGGAATGGAATGGAATGGAATGGAATGGAATGGAATCAACCCGAATGGAATGGAATGGAATGAAATGGAATGGAATGGAATGGAATGGAATGGAATGGAAAGGAATCAACCCGAATGGAATGGAATGCAATGGAATGGAATGGAATGGAATGACATAGAATGGAATCAACCCGAATGGTATGGAATGGAATGGAATGGAATGGAATGGAATGGAATCAATCGGAATGGAATGGAATGAAATGGAATGGAATCAGTCCGAATGAAATGGAATGGAATGGAATGGAATCAACACGAATGGAATGGAATGGAATGGAATGGAATGGAATGGAATGGAATGGAATGGAATCGACCCAAATGGAATGGAATGAAATGGAATGGAATGGAATGGAATGGAGTGGAATAAACCCGAATGGAATGGAATGGAATGGAATGGAAAGGAATGGAATGCAATGGAATGGAATGGAATGGAATCAACCCGAAAGGAAAAGAATGGAATGGAATGGAATGGAATGGAATGGAATCAACCCGAATGTAATGTAATGGAATGGAATGGAATGGAATCAACTGGAATGTAATGGAATGGAATGGAATGGAATGGAACGGAATCAACCTGAACGGAATGGAATGGAATGCAATCAACACGAAAGGAATGGAATGGAATGGAATCAAACGGAATGGAATGCAATGGAATGAAATGAAATGGAATGGAATCAACTGGAATGGAATGCAATGGAATGGAATCAACCCGAATGGAATGGAATGGAATGGAATGGAAAGGAATGGAATGAAACCAAATGGAATGGAATGGAATGGAATGGAATAGAATGAAACGGAATTGAATGGAATGGTGTGGAATAGAATGGAATCAACCCGAATGCAATGGAATGGAATGGAATGGAATTGAGTGAAATGGAATGGAATCAACACGAATGGAAAGAAAGGATTGGAATGGAATGGAATGGAATTGAAAGGAATGGATTGGAATCAACCTGAATGGAATGGAATGGAATGGAATCAACACGAATGGAATGGAATGGATTCGAATGGAATGGAATGGAATGGAATCAACTCTAATGGAATGGAATGGAGTCGAATGGAATGGAATCAACACAAATGGACTGGACTGGAATGGAAAGGAATAGAATTAACCCGAATGGAATGGAATGTAATGGAATGGAATGGAATGGGATGGAATCAACCCGAATGAAATGAAATGGAATGGAGTGGAATGGAATGGAATGGAAAGGAATGGCATGGAATCAACCCGAGTGGAATGGAATGGAATGGAATGGAATGGAATGGAATAGAATGGAATGGATTGGAATGGAATGGAATGGAATGTAATCAACCCCAATGGAATGGAATGGAAGGGAATGGAATGGAATGGAATGGAATCAACCCAAAAGGAATGGAATGGAATGAAATGGAATGGAATGGAGTGGAATCAACCCGAATGGAATGGAATGGAGTGGAATCAACCCGAATGGAATGGAATGGAGTGGAATGGATTGGAATGGAATCAACCTGAATGGAATGGAATGGAATGGAATGGAATGGAGGGGAATTGAATCAACCCGAATGGCGTGAAATGGAATGGAATGGAATCAACACGAATGGAATGGAATGGATTGGAATGGAATGGAATGGAATGGAAAGGAATGGAATGGAATCAACCTGAATGGAATGGAATGGAATGGAATCAACCCGAATGGAATGCAATGGAATGGATTGGAATGGAATGGAATGGAATGAAATAAACCCTAATGGAATGGAATGGAATGGAATGGAATGGAATGGAATGGAATGGAATCAACCCGAATGGAATGGAATGGAATGGAATGGAATGGAAACAACACAAATGGACTGGAATGGAATGGAATGGAATAGAATCAACCCGAATGGAATGGAATGGAATGGAAAGGAATGGCATGGAATCAACCCGAATGAAATGGAATGGAATGGATTGGAATGGAATGGAATGGAATGGAAAGGAATGGAATCAACCCGAATGGAATGGAATGTAAGGGAAAGGAATGGAATGGAATCAACCTGAATGAAATGGAACGGATTGGAATGGAATCAACCTGAATGTAATGGAATGGAATGGAGTGGAATAGGATGGAATCAACGCGAATGGAATGGAAAGCAATGGAAAGGAATGGAATGGAATGGAATGGAATGGAATGGAATGGAATCAACACGAATGGAATGGAATGGAATGGAATGGAAAGGAATGGAATCAAACCAAATGGAATGGAATGGAATGGAATGGAATGGAATCAAACGGAATGGAATGGAATTGTGTGGAATAGAATGGAATCAACCCGAATGCAATGCAATGGAACGGAATGGAATGGAATGGAATGGAATGCAATGGAGTGGAATGGATTGGAATCAACACGAATGGAAAGAATGCATTGGAATGGAATGGAATGGAATGGAAAGGAATGGAATGGAATCAACCCGAATGGAATGGAATGGAATGGAATCAACCCGAATGGAATGGAATGGAATGGATTGGAATGGAATGGAATGGAATGGAATCAACTCTAATGGAATGCAATGGAATGGAATGGAATGGAATGGAATGGAATGGAATGGAATGGAATGGAATCAACACAAATGGACTGGAATGGAATGGAAAGAATAGAATCAACCCGAATGGAATGGAATGGAATGGAATGGAATGGCATGGAATCAACCCGAGTGAAATGAAATGGAATGGATTGGAATGGAATGGAATTTAATGGAATGGAATGGAATCAACCCGAGTGGAATGGAATGGAATGGAATGGAATGGAATGGATTGGAATGGAATGGAATGGAATGGAATCAACCCCAATGGAATGGAATGGAATGGAATGGAATGGAATGGAATGGAATCAACCCAAAAAGAATGGAATGGAATGAAATTGAAAGGAATGGAATGGGAATCAACCCGAATGGAATGGAATGGATTGGAATGGATTGGAATGGAATCAACCTGAATGGAATGGAATGGAATGGAATGGAATGGAATGGAGGGGAATTGAATCAACCCGAATGGAGTGAAATGGAATGGAATGGAATCAACACAAACGGAATGGAATGGACTGGAATGGAATGGAATGGAATGGAAAGGAATGGAATGGAATCAACCTGAATGGAATGGAATGGAATGGAATCAACCGGAATGGAATGGAATGGATTGGAATGGAATGGAATGGAATGGAATCAACCCTAATGGAATGGAAAGGAATGGAATGGAATGGAATGGAATGGAATGGAATGGAATGGAATGGAATCAACCCGAATGGAATGGAATGGAATGGAATGGAATGGAATGGAAACAAGACAAATGGACTGGAATGGAATGGAATGGAATAGAATCAACCCGAATGGAATGGAATGGAATGGAATGGAATGGAATGGAATGGAATCAACCAGAATGGAATGGAATGGAATGGAATGGATTGGAAGGGAATCAACATGAATGGAATGGAATGGAATGGAATGGAATGGAGTGGAATTGAATCAACCCGAATGGAATGGAATGGAATGGAATGGAATCAACCCAAATGGCATGGAATGGAATGAAATGGAACGGAATGGAATTAACCGGAATGGAATGGAATGGAATGGAATGGAATGGAATGGAATGGAATGAACCCGAATGGAAAGGAATGGAATGGAATGGAATGGCATGGAATGGAATCAACAGGAATGGCATGGAATGGAATGGAATGGAATGGAATGGAATGGAATCAACACAAATGGAATGGAATGCAATCAACACGAATGGAATGCAATGGAATGGAATGGAATGGAATGGAATAAACACGAATGGACTGGAATGGAATGGAATGGACTGCAATGGAATCAACCCGAAAGGAATGGAATGGAATGAAATGGAACGCAATGGAATCAACCGAAATGGAGTGGAATGGAATGACACGGAATCGAATGGAATAGAATCAAACAGAATGGAATGGAATGGAATGGAATAGAATGGAATCAACCCGAACGCAATGGAAAGGAATGGAATGGAATTGAATGGAATCAACCTGAACGCAATGGATAAATTGGAATGGAATGGAATGGAATGGAATGGAATGGAATGGAATAGAATCTACCCGAATGGAATGGAAAGGAATGGAATGGAATGGAATGGAATGGAATCAAGGCGAATGCAATGGAATGGAATGGAATGGAATAGATTGGAATGGAATGGAATGGAAAGGAACGGAATGGAATCAACGCGAATGGAATGGAATGGAATGGAATGGAATGGAATGGAATGGAATCCACTGGAATGGAATGGAATGAAATGGAATTGATTGGAATGGAATGAAATGGAATGGAATCAACCGGAATGGAATGGAATGGAATGGAATGGAATCAACCGGAATGGAATGGAATGGAATGGAATGGATTGCAGTGGAATCATCCCGAATGGAATGGAATGGAATGAAATGGAACGGAATGGAATCAACCGGAATGGAGTTAAATGGAATGGAATGCAATGGAATGGAATAGAATCAAACAGAACAGAATGGAATGGAGTGGAATAGAATGGAATCAACCAGAATGCAATGGAATGTACTGGAATGGAATGGAACGGAATGGATTGGAATGCAACGGAATCAACCCGAATGGAATGGAATTGAATGGATTGGAATGGAATGGAATGGTATGGAATAGAATCAACCCGAATGGAATGGAATGGAATGGAATGGAATGGAATGGAATCAACCAGAATGCAATGGAATGGAATGGAATAGAATGGAATGCAATGCAATGGAATGGAAAGGAATGGAATCAACCAGAATGTAATGTAATGGAATGGAATGGAATTGAATGGAATCAACTGGAATGTAATGTAATGGACTGGAATGGAATGGAATGGAATGGAACGGAATCAACCCGGATGGAATGGAATTGAATGGAATGGAATGCAATCAACACGAATGGAATGGAATGGAATGGAATCAAACCGAATGGAATGCAATGGAATGAAATGGAATGGAATTGAATCAACTGGAATGGAATAGAATGGAATCGAATGCATTGGAATGGAATGGAATGGAACGGAATGCAATCAACCCGAATGGAATGGAATGGAATGGAATGGAATGAAATCAACCCGAAAGGAAAGGAATGGAATGAAATGGAATGGAATGGAATGGAATGGAATCAACACGAATGGAATGCAATGGAATGAAATGGAATGGAATGGAATCAACTGAAATGGAATGGAATGGAATCGAATGGATTTGAATGGAATGGAATGAAATGGAATGGAATGGAATGAAATTTAATGCAATGGAATGGAATGGCAGGTTATGGAATCAACCCGAGTGGTATGGAATGGAATGGAATGGAATGGAATGGAATCAACCCGAATGGAATGGAATGGAATGAAATGGAATGGAAGCGAATGGAATGGAATGGAAAGGAATCAACCCGAATGGAATGGAATGGAATGGAATGGAATGGCATAGAATGGAATCAACCCGAATGGTATGGAAAGGAATGGAATGGAATGGAATGGAATGGAATCAATCGGAATGGAATGAAATGGAATGGAATGGAATGGAATGGAATGGAATGGAATTAACCCGAATGAAATGGAATGGAATGGATTGGAATGGAATGGAATGGAATCAACACAAATGGAATGGAATGGATTGGAATGGAATGGAATGGAATGGAATCAAGGCGAATGCAATGGAATGGAATGGAATGGAATGGATTGGAATGGAATGGAATGGAAAGGAATGGAATGGAGTCAACCCGAGTGGAATGGAATGGCATGGAATGGAATGGAATGGAATCAACCCAAATGGAATGGAATGAAATGGAATGGAATGGAATGGAATGGAATGGAGTGGAATAAACCCGAATGGAATGGAATGGAATGGAATGGAATGGAATGGAATGCAATGGAATGGAATGGAATGGAATGGAATGGGATGGAATCAACCCGAATGAAATGAAATGGAATGGAGTGGAATGGAATGGAATGGAAAGGAATGGCATGGAATCAACCCGAGTGGAATGGAATGGAATGGAATGGAATAGAATAGAATGGAATGGATTGGAATGGAATGGAATGGAATGTAATCAACCCCAATGGAATGGAATGGAAGGGAATGGAATGGAATGGAATGGAATCAACCCAAAAGGAATGGAATGGAATGAAATGGAATGGAATGGAGTGGAATCAACCCGAATGGAATGGAATGGAGTGGAATCAACCCGAATGGAATGGAATGGAGTGGAATGGATTGGAATGGAATCAACCTGAATGGAATGGAATGGAATGGAATGGAATGGAGGGGAATTGAATCAACCCGAATGGCGTGAAATGGAATGGAATGGAATCAACACGAATGGAATGGAATGGATTGGAATGGAATGGAATGGAATGGAAAGGAATGGAATGGAATCAACCTGAATGGAATGGAATGGAATGGAATCAACCCGAATGGAATGCAATGGAATGGATTGGAATGGAATGGAATGGAATGAAATAAACCCTAATGGAATGGAATGGAATGGAATGGAATGGAATGGAATGGAATGGAATCAACCCGAATGGAATGGAATGGAATGGAATGGAATGGAAACAACACAAATGGACTGGAATGGAATGGAATGGAATAGAATCAACCCGAATGGAATGGAATGGAATGGAAAGGAATGGCATGGAATCAACCCGAATGAAATGGAATGGAATGGATTGGAATGGAATGGAATGGAATGGAAAGGAATGGAATCAACCCGAATGGAATGGAATGTAAGGGAAAGGAATGGAATGGAATCAACCTGAATGAAATGGAACGGATTGGAATGGAATCAACCTGAATGTAATGGAATGGAATGGAGTGGAATAGGATGGAATCAACGCGAATGGAATGGAAAGCAATGGAAAGGAATGGAATGGAATGGAATGGAATGGAATGGAATGGAATGGAATCAACACGAATGGAATGGAATGGAATGGAATGGAAAGGAATGGAATCAAACCAAATGGAATGGAATGGAATGGAATGGAATGGAATCAAACGGAATGGAATGGAATTGTGTGGAATAGAATGGAATCAACCCGAATGCAATGCAATGGAACGGAATGGAATGGAATGGAATGGAATGCAATGGAGTGGAATGGATTGGAATCAACACGAATGGAAAGAATGCATTGGAATGGAATGGAATGGAATGGAAAGGAATGGAATGGAATCAACCTGAATGGAATGGAATGGAATGGAATCAACCCGAATGGAATGGAATGGAATGGATTGGAATGGAATGGAATGGAACGGAATCAACTCTAATGGAATGCAATGGAATGGAATGGAATGGAATGGAATGGAATGGAATGGAATGGAATGGAATCAACACAAATGGACTGGAATGGAATGGAAAGAATAGAATCAACCCGAATGGAATGGAATGGAATGGAATGGAATGGAATGGAATCAACCCGAGTGAAATGAAATGGAATGGATTGGAATGGAATGGAATTTAATGGAATGGAATGGAATCAACCCGAGTGGAATGGAATGGAATGGAATGGAATGGAATGGATTGGAATGGAATGGAATGGAATGGAATCAACCCCAATGGAATGGAATGGAATGGAATGGAATGGAATGGAATGGAATCAACCCAAAAAGAATGGAATGGAATGAAATTGAAAGGAATGGAATGGGAATCAACCCGAATGGAATGGAATGGATTGGAATGGATTGGAATGGAATCAACCTGAATGGAATGGAATGGAATGGAATGGAATGGAATGGAATGGAGGGGAATTGAATCAACCCGAATGGAGTGAAATGGAATGGAATGGAATCAACACAAACGGAATGGAATGGACTGGAATGGAATGGAATGGAATGGAAAGGAATGGAATGGAATCAACCTGAATGGAATGGAATGGAATGGAATCAACCGGAATGGAATGGAATGGATTGGAATGGAATGGAATGGAATGGAATCAACCCTAATGGAATGGAAAGGAATGGAATGGAATGGAATGGAATGGAATGGAATGGAATGGAATCAACCCGAATGGAATGGAATGGAATGGAATGGAATGGAAACAAGACAAATGGACTGGAATGGAATGGAATGGAATAGAATCAACCCGAATGGAATGGAATGGAATGGAATGGAATGGAATGGAATGGAATGGAATCAACCAGAATGGAATGGAATGGAATGGAATGGATTGGAAGGGAATCAACATGAATGGAATGGAATGGAATGGAATGGAATGGAGTGGAATTGAATCAACCCGAATGGAATGGAATGGAATGGAATGGAATCAACCCAAATGGCATGGAATGGAATGAAATGGAACGGAATGGAATTAACCGGAATGGAATGGAATGGAATGGAATGGAATGGAATGGAATGGAATGAACCCGAATGGAAAGGAATGGAATGGAATGGAATGGCATGGAATGGAATCAACAGGAATGGCATGGAATGGAATGGAATGGAATGGAATGGAATGGAATCAACACAAATGGAATGGAATGCAATCAACACGAATGGAATGCAATGGAATGGAATGGAATGGAATGGAATAAACACGAATGGACTGGAATGGAATGGAATGGACTGCAATGGAATCAACCCGAAAGGAATGGAATGGAATGAAATGGAACGCAATGGAATCAACCGAAATGGAGTGGAATGGAATGACACGGAATCGAATGGAATAGAATCAAACAGAATGGAATGGAATGGAATGGAATAGAATGGAATCAACCCGAACGCAATGGAAAGGAATGGAATGGAATTGAATGGAATCAACCTGAACGCAATGGATAAATTGGAATGGAATGGAATGGAATGGAATGGAATGGAATGGAATAGAATCTACCCGAATGGAATGGAAAGGAATGGAATGGAATGGAATGGAATGGAATCAAGGCGAATGCAATGGAATGGAATGGAATGGAATAGATTGGAATGGAATGGAATGGAAAGGAACGGAATGGAATCAACGCGAATGGAATGGAATGGAATGGAATGGAATGGAATGGAATGGAATGGAATCCACTGGAATGGAATGGAATGAAATGGAATTGATTGGAATGGAATGAAATGGAATGGAATCAACCGGAATGGAATGGAATGGAATGGAATGGAATCAACCGGAATGGAATGGAATGGAATGGAATGGATTGCAGTGGAATCATCCCGAATGGAATGGAATGGAATGAAATGGAACGGAATGGAATCAACCGGAATGGAGTTAAATGGAATGGAATGCAATGGAATGGAATAGAATCAAACAGAACAGAATGGAATGGAGTGGAATAGAATGGAATCAACCAGAATGCAATGGAATGTACTGGAATGGAATGGAACGGAATGGATTGGAATGCAACGGAATCAACCCGAATGGAATGGAATTGAATGGATTGGAATGGAATGGAATGGTATGGAATAGAATCAACCCGAATGGAATGGAATGGAATGGAATGGAATGGAATGGAATCAACCAGAATGCAATGGAATGGAATGGAATAGAATGGAATGCAATGCAATGGAATGGAAAGGAATTGAATCAACCAGAATGTAATGTAATGGAATGGAATGGAATTGAATGGAATCAACTGGAATGTAATGTAATGGACTGGAATGGAATGGAATGGAATGGAACGGAATCAACCCGGATGGAATGGAATTGAATGGAATGGAATGCAATCAACACGAATGGAATGGAATGGAATGGAATCAAACCGAATGGAATGCAATGGAATGAAATGGAATGGAATTGAATCAACTGGAATGGAATAGAATGGAATCGAATGCATTGGAATGGAATGGAATGGAACGGAATGCAATCAACCCGAATGGAATGGAATGGAATGGAATGGAATGAAATCAACCCGAAAGGAAAGGAATGGAATGAAATGGAATGGAATGGAATGGAATGGAATCAACACGAATGGAATGCAATGGAATGAAATGGAATGGAATGGAATCAACTGAAATGGAATGGAATGGAATCGAATGGATTTGAATGGAATGGAATGAAATGGAATGGAATGGAATGAAATTTAATGCAATGGAATGGAATGGCAGGTTATGGAATCAACCCGAGTGGTATGGAATGGAATGGAATGGAATGGAATGGAATCAACCCGAATGGAATGGAATGGAATGAAATGGAATGGAAGCGAATGGAATGGAATGGAAAGGAATCAACCCGAATGGAATGGAATGGAATGGATTGGAATGGCATAGAATGGAATCAACCCGAATGGTATGGAAAGGAATGGAATGGAATGGAATGGAATGGAATCAATCGGAATGGAATGAAATGGAATGGAATGGAATGGAATGGAATTAACCCGAATGAAATGGAATGGAATGGATTGGAATGGAATGGAATGGAATCAACACGAATGGAATGGAATGGATTGGAATGGAATGGAATGGAATGGAATCAAGGCGAATGCAATGGAATGGAATGGAATGGAATGGATTGGAATGGAATGGAATGGAAAGGAATGGAATGGAGTCAACCCGAGTGGAATGGAATGGCATGGAATGGAATGGAATGGAATCAACCCAAATGGAATGGAATGAAATGGAATGGAATGGAATGGAATGGAATGGAGTGGAATAAACCCGAATGGAATGGAATGGAATGGAATGGAATGGAATGGAATGCAATGGAATGGAATGGAATGGAATCAACCCGAAAGGAAAAGAATGGAATGGAATGGAATGGAATGGAATGGAATCAACCCGAATGTAATGTAATGGAATGGAATGGAATGGAATCAACTGGAATGTAATGGAATGGAATGGAACGGAATCAACCTGAATGGAATGGAATGGAATGCAATCAACACGAAAGGAATGGAATGGAATGGAATGGAATCAAACGGAATGGAATGCAATGGAATGAAATGAAATGGAATGGAATCAACTGGAATGGAATGGAATGGAATGGAATCAACCCGAATGGAATGGAATGGAATGGAATGGAATGGAAAGGAATGGAATGAAACCAAATGGAATGGAATGGAATGGAATGGAATAGAATGAAACGGAATTGAATGGAATGGTGTGGAATAGAATGGAATCAACCCGAATGCAATGGAATGGAATGGAATGGAATGGAGTGAAATGGAATGGAATCAACACGAATGGAAAGAAAGGATTGGAATGGAATGGAATGGAATTGAAAGGAATGCATTGGAATCAACCTGAATGGAATGGAATGGAATGGAATCAACACGAATGGAATGGAATGGATTCGAATGGAATGGAATGGAATGGAATCAACTCTAATGGAATGGAATGGAGTCGAATGGAACGGAATCAACACAAATGGACTGGAATGGAATGGAAAGGAATAGAATTAACCCGAATGGAATGGAATGGAATGGAATGGAATGGAATGGGATGGAATCAACCCGAATGAAATGAAATGGAATGGAGTGGAATGGAATGGAATGGAAAGGAATGGCATGGAATCAACCCGAGTGGAATGGAATGGAATGGAATGGAATGGAATAGAATAGAATGGATTGGAATGGAATGGAATGGAATGTAGTCAACCCCAATGGAATGGAATGGAAGGGAATGGAATGGAATGGAATGGAATCAACCCAAAAGGAATGGAATGGAATGAAATGGAATGGAATGGAGTGGAATCAACCCGAATGGAATGGAATGGAGTGGAATCAAACCGAATGGAATGGAATGGAGTGGAATGGATTGGAATGGAATCAACCTGAATGGAATGGAATGGAATGGAATGGAATGGAGGGGAATTGAATCAACCCGAATGGCGTGAAATGGAATGGAATGGAATCAACACGAATGGAATGGAATGGATTGGAATGGAATGGAATGGAATGGAAAGGAATGGAATGCAATCAACCTGAATGGAATGGAATGGAATGGAATCAACCCGAATGGAATGGAATGGAATGGATTGGAATGGAATGGAATGGAATGAAATAAACCCTAATGGAATGGAATGGAATGGAATGGAATGGAATGGAATGGAATGGAATGGAATGGAATCAACCCGAATGGAATGGAATGGAATGGAATGGAATGGAATGGAAACAACACAAATGGACTGGAATGGAATGGAATGGAATAGAATCAACCCGAATGGAATGGAATGGAATGGAAAGGAATGGCATGGAATCAACCCGAATGAAATGGAATGGAATGGATTGGAATGGAATGGAATGGAATGGAAAGGAATGGAATCAACCCGAATGGAATGGAATGTAAGGGAAAGGAATGGAATGGAATCAACCTGAATGAAACGGAACGGATTGGAATGGAATCAACCTGAATGTAATGGAATGGAATGGAGTGGAATAGGATGAAATCAACGCGAATGGAATGGAAAGCAATGGAAAGGAATGGAATGGAATGGAATGGAATGGAATGGAATGGAATGGAATCAACACGAATGGAATGGAATGGAATGGAATGGAAAGGAATGGAATCAAACCAAATGGAATGGAATGGAATGGAATGGAATGGAATCAAACGGAATGGAATGGAATTGTGTGGAATAGAATGGAATCAACCCGAATGCAATGCAATGGAACGGAATGGAATGGAATGGAATGGAATGAAATGGAATGGAATCAACCTGAATGGAATGGAATGGAATGGAATCAACCCGAATGGAATGGAATGGAATGGAATCAACCCGAATGGAATGGAATGGAATGGATTGGAATGGAATGGAATGGAATGGAATCAACTCTAATGGAATGCAATGGAATGGAATGGAATGGAATGGAATGTAATGGAATCAACACAAATGGACTGGAATGGAATGGAAAGAATAGAATCACCCCGAATGGAATGGAATGGAATGGAATGGAATGGCATGGAATCAACCCGAGTGAAATGAAATGGAATGGATTGGAATGGAATGGAATGGAAAGGAATGGAATGGAATCAACCCGAGTGGAATGGAATGGAATGGAATAGAATGGATTGGAATGGAATGGAATGGAATGGAATCAACCCCAATGGAATGGAATGGAATGGAATGGAATGGAATGGAATGGAATGGAATGGAATCAACCCAAAAAGAATGGAATGGAATGAAATTGAATGGAATGGAATGGGAATCAACCCGAATGGAATGGAATGGATTGGAATGGATTGGAATGGAATCAACCTGAATGGAATGGAATGGAATGGAATGGAATGGAATGGAATGGAATGGAATGGAATGGAGGGGAATTGAATCAACCCGAATGGAGTGAAATGGAATGGAATGGAATCAACACAAACGGAATGGAATGGACTGGAATGGAATGGAATGGAATGGAAAGGAATGGAATGGAATCAACCTGAATGGAATGGAATGGAATGGAATCAACCGGAATGGAATGGAATGGATTGGAATGGAATGGAATGGAATGGAATCAACCCTAATGGAATGGAAAGGAATGGAATGGAATGGAATGGAATGGAATGGAATCAACCCGAATGGAATGGAATGGAATGGAATGGAATGGAATGGAATGGAAACAACACAAATGGACTGGAATGGAATGGAATGGAATAGAATCAACCCGAATGGAATGGAATGGAATGGAATGGAATGGAATGGAATGGAATCAACCAGAATGGAATGGAATGGAATGGAATGGATTGGAAGGGAATCAACATGAATGGAATGGAATGGAATGGAATGGAGTGGAATTGAATCAACCCGAATGGAATGGAATGGAATGGAATGGAATCAACCCAAATGTCATGGAATGGAATGAAATGGAACGGAATGGAATTAACCGGAATGGAATGGAATGGAATGGAATGGAATGGAATGAACCCGAATGGAAAGGAATGGAATGGAATGGAATGGCATGGAATGGAATCAACAGGAATGGCATGGAATGGAATGGAATGGAATGGAATGGAATCAACACAAATGGAATGGAATGCAATCAACACGAATGGAATGGAATGGAATGGAATGGAATGGAATAAACACGAATGGACTGGAATGGAATGGAATGGACTGCAATGGAATCAACCCGAAAGGAATGGAATGGAATGAAATGGAACGCAATGGAATCAACCGAAATGGAGTGGAATGGAATGACACGGAATCGAATGGAATAGAATCAAACAGAATGGAATGGAATGGAATGGAATAGAATGGAATCAACCCGAACGCAATGGAAAGGAATGGAATGGAATTGAATGGAATCAACCTGAACGCAATGGATAAATTGGAATGGAATGGAATGGAATGGAATGGAATGGAATGGAATGGAATAGAATCAACCCGAATGGAATGGAAAGGAATGGAATGGAATGGAATGGAATCAAGGCGAATGCAATGGAATGGAATGGAATGGAATAGATTGGAATGGAATGGAATGGAAAGGAACGGAATGGAATGGAATGGAATCCACTGGAATGGAATGGAATGAAATGGAATTGATTGGAATGGAATGGAATGGAATGGAATCAACCGGAATGGAATGGAATGGAATGGAGTGGACTGCAATGGAATCAACGCGAATGGAATGGAATGGAATGAAATGGAACAGAATGGAATCAACCGGAATGGAGTTAAATGGAATGGAATACAATGGAATGGAATAGAATAAAACGGAACAGAATGTAATGGAGTGGAATAGAATGGAATCAACCAGAATGCAATGGAATGTAATGGAATGGAATGGAACGGAATGGGTTGGAATGGAACGGAATCAACCCGAATGGAATGGAATTGAATGGATTGGAATGGATTGGAATGGTATGGAATAGAATCAACCCGAATGCAATGGAATGGAATGGAATGGAATGGAATGGAATGGAATGGAATTGAATGGAACGGAATGGAATGGAATGGAATGGAATCAACCCGAATGTAATGTAATGGAATGGAATGGAATGGAATGGAATGGAATGGAACGGAATCAACCCGAATGGAATGGAATGGAAAGGAATGGAATGCAATCAACACGATTGGAATGGAATGGAATGGAATCAAACCGAATGGAATGCAATGGAATGAAATGGAATGGAATGGAATCAACTGGAATGGAATGGAATGGAATCGAATGGATTGGAATGGAATGGAAAGGAATGGAATGCAATCCACCCGAATGGAATGGAATGGAATGGAATGGAATGGAATGGAATGAAATCAACCCAAAAGGAATGGAATGGAATGAAATGGAATGGAATGGAATGGAATGGAATGGAATGGAATGGAATGGAATGGAATGGAATGGAATGGCAGATTATGGAATCCACCCGAGTGGTATGGAATGGAATGGAATGGAATGGAATGGAATCAACCCGAATGGAATGGAATGGAATGAAATGGAATGGAATGGAATGGAATGGAATGGAATGGAATGGAATGGAAAGGAATCAACCCGAATGGAATGGAATGCAATGGAATGGAATGGAATGGAATGGCATAGAATGGAATCAACCCGAATGGTATGGAATGGAATGGAATGGAATGGAATGGAATGGAATCAATCGGAATGGAATGGAATGGAATGGATTGCAATCAACCCGAATGAAATGGAATGGAATGGAATGGAATCAACACGAATGGAATGGAATTGAATGGAATGGAATGGAATGGAATGGAATGGAATGGAATCAACCCAAATGGAATGGAATGGAATGGAATGGAATGGAATGGAATGGAGTGGAATAAACTCGAATGGAATGGAATGGATCGGAATGGAAAGGAATGGAATGCAATGGAATGGAATGGAGTGGAATCAACCCGAAAGGAAAAGAACCGAATGGAATGGAATGGAATGGAATGGAATCAACCCGAATGTAATGTATTGGAAGGGAATGGAATGGAATCAACTGGAATGTAATGTAATGGAATGGAATGGAATGGAATGGAATGGAATCAACCTGAATGGAATGGAATGGAATGGAATGGAATGCAATCAACACGAAAGGAATGCAATGGAATGGAATCAAACGGAATGGAATGCAATGGAATGAAATGAAATGGAATGGAATCAACTGGAATGGAATGAAATCAACCCGAATGGAATGGAATGGAATGGTATGGAAAGGAATGGAATCAAACCAAATGGAATGGAATGGAATAGAATCAAACGGAATGGAATGGAATGGAGTGGAATAGAATGGAATCAACCCGAATGCACTGGAATGGAATGGAATGGAATGGAATGGAGTGGAATGGAATGGAATCAACACGAATGGAAAGAAAGGAGTGGAATGGAATGGAATGGAATTGAAAGGAATGGATTGGAATCAACCTGAATGGAATGGAATGGAATGGAATCAACACGAATGGAATGGAATGGATTCGAATGGAATGGAATGGAATGGAATCAACTCTAATGCAATGGAATGGAGTCGAATGGAATGGAATCAACACAATTGGACTGGAATGGAATGGAAAGGAATAGCATCAACCCGAATGGAATGGAATGGAATGGAATGGAATGGCATGGAATCAACCCGAATGAAATGAAATGGAATGGAGTGGAATGGAATGGAATGGAAAGGAATGGAATGGAATCAACCCGAGTGGAATGGAATGGAATGGAATGGAATGGAATAGAATGGAATGGATTGGAATGGAATAGAATGGAATGTAATCCACCCCAGTGGAATGGAATGGAATGGAATGGAATGGAATGGAATGGAAACAACCCAAAAGGAATGGAATGGAATGAAATGGAATGGAATGGAGTGGAATCAACCCGAATGGAATGGAATGGAGTGGAATGGATTGGAATGGAATGAACCTGAATGGAATGGAATGGAATGGAATGGAATGGAATGGAATGGAGGGGAATTTAATCAACCCGAATGGAGTGAAATGGAATGGAATGGAATCAACACGAATGGAATGGAATGGATTGGAATGGAATGGAATGGAATGGAAAGGAATGGAATGGAATCAACCTGAATGGAATGGAATGGAATGGAATCAACCCGAATGGAATGGAATGGAATGGATTGGAATGGAATGGAATGGAATGAAATCAACCCTAATGGAATGGAATGGAATGGAATGGAATGGAATGGAATCAACGCGAATGGAATGGAATGGAATGGAATGGAATAAAATGGAATGGAATCCACTGGAATGGAATGGAATGAAATGGAATTGATTGGAATGCAATGGAATGTAATGGAATCAACTGGAAAGGAATGGAATGGAATGGAATGGAATGGAATGGAATGGAATGAAATCAACCCAAAATGAATGGAATGGAATGAAATGGAATGGTATGGAATGGAATGGAATGGAATGGAATGGAATGGAATGGAATGGAATGGCAGGTTATGGAATCAACCCGAGTGGTATGGAATGGAATGGAATGGAATGGAATGGAATCAACCCGAATGGAATGGAATGGAATGAAATGGAATGGAATGGAATGGAATGGAATGGAATGGAAAGGAATCAACCCGAATGGAATGGAATACAATGGAATGGAATGGAATGGAATGACATAGAATGGAATCAACCCGAATGGCATGGAATGGAATGGAATGGAATGGAATGGAATGGAATGGAATCAATCGGAATGGAATGGAATGAAATGGAATGGAATCAGTCCGAATGAAATGGAATGGAATGGAATGGAATCAACACGAATGGAATGGAATGGAATGGAATGGAATGGAATGGAATGGAATGGAATCAACCCAAATGGAATGGAATGAAATGGAATGGAATGGAATGGAATGGAGCGGAATAAACCCGAATGGAATGGAATGGAATGGAATGGAAAGGAATGGAATGCAATGGAATGGAATGGAATGGAATCAACCCGAAAGGAAAAGAATGGAATGGAATGGAATGGAATGGAATGGAATCAACCCGAATGTAATGTAATGGAATGGAATGGAATGGAATCAACTGGAATGTAATGGAATGGAATGGAATGGAATGGAACGGAATCAACCTGAATGGAATGGAATGGAATGCAATCAACACGAAAGGAATGGAATGGAATGGAATCAAACGGAATGGAATGCAATGTAATGAAATTAAATGGAATGGAATCAACTGGAGTGGAATGGAATGGAATGGAATCAACCAGAATGGAATGGAATGGAATGGAATGGAAAGGAATGGAATGAAACCAAATGGAATGGAATGGAATGGAATGGAATAGAATGAAACGGAATTGAATGGAATGGTGTGGAATAGAATGGAATCAACCCGAATGCAATGGAATGGAATGGAATGGAATGGAGTGAAATGGAATGGAATCAACACGAATGGAAAGAAAGGATTGGAATGGAATGGAATGGAATTGAAAGGAATGGATTGGAATCAACCTGAATGGAATGGAATGGAAGGGAACCAACACGAATGGAATGCAATGGATTCGAATGGAATGGAATGGAATGGAATCAACTCTAATGGAATGGAATGGAGTCGAATGGAATGGAATCAACACAAATGGACTGGACTGGAATGGAAAGGAATAGAATTAACCCGAATGGAATGGAATGTAATGGAATGGAATGGAATGGGATGGAATCAACCCGAATGAAATGAAATGGAATGGAGTGGAAAGGAATGGAATGGAAAGGAATGGCATGGAATCAACCCGAGTGGAATGGAATGGAATGGAATGGAATGGAATAGAATGGAATGGATTGGAATGGAATGGAATGGAATGGAATCAACCCCAATGGAATGGAATGGAAGGGAATGGAATGGAATGGAATGGAATCAACCCAAAAGGAATGGAATGGAATGAAATGGAATGGAATGGAGTGGAATCAACCCGAATGGAATGGAATGGAGTGGAATCAACGCGAATGGAATGGAATGGAGTGGAATGGATTGGAATGGAATCAACCTGAATGGAATGGAATGGAATGGAATGGAATGGAGGGGAATTGAATCAACCCGAATGGCGTGAAATGGAATGGAATGGAATCAACACGAATGGAATGGAATGGATTGGAATGGAATGGAATGGAATGGAAAGGAATGGAATGGAATCAACCTGAATGGAATGGAATGGAATGGAATCAACCCGAATGGAATGGAATGGAATGGATTGGAATGGAATGGAATGGAATGAAATAAACCCTAATGGAATGGAATGGAATGGAATGGAATGGAATGGAATGGAATGGAATGGAATCAACCCGAATGGAATGGAATGGAATGGAATGGAATGGAAACAACACAAATGGACTGGAATGGAATGGAATGGAAAGGAATGGAATCAAACCAAATGGAATGGAATGGAATGGAATGGAATGGAATCAAACGGAATGGAATGGAATTGTGTGGAATGGAATGGAATCAACCCGAATGCAATGCAATGGAACGGAATGGAATGGAATGGAATGGAATGCAATGGAGTGGAATGGATTGGAATCAACACGAATGGAAAGAATGGATTGGAATGGAATGGAATGGAATGGAAAGGAATGGAATGGAATCAACCTGAATGGAATGGAATGGAATGGAATCAACCCGAATGGAATGGAATGGAATGGATTGGAATGGAATGGAATGGAATGGAATCAACTCTAATGGAATGCAATGGAATGGAATGGAATGGAATGGAATGGAATGGAATGGAATGGAATGGAATCAACACAAATGGACTGGAATGGAATGGAAAGAATAGAATCAACACGAATGGAATGGAATGGAATGGAATGGAATGGAATGGCATGGAATCAACCCGAGTGAAATGAAATGGAATGGATTGGAATGGAATGGAATGGAAAGGAATGGAATGGAATCAACCCGAGTGGAATGGAATGGAATGGAATGGAATGGAATGGATTGGAATGGAATGGAATGGAATGGAATCAACCCCAATGGAATGGAATGGAATGGAATGGAATGGAATGGAATGGAATGGAATGGAATCAACCCAAAAAGAATGGAATGGAATGAAATTGAATGGAATGGAATGGGAAACCACCCGAATGGAATGGAATGGATTGGAATGGATTGGAATGGAATCAACCTGAATGGAATGGAATGGAATGGAATGGAATGGAATGGAATGGAGGGGAATTGAATCAACCCGAATGGAGTGAAATGGAATGGAATGGAATCAACACAAACGGAATGGAATGGACTGGAATGGAATGGAATGGAATGGAAAGGAATGGAATGGAATCAACCTGAATGGAATGGAATGGAATGGAATCAACCGGAATGGAATGGAATGGATTGGAATGGAATGGAATGGAATGGAATCAACCCTAATGGAATGGAAAGGAATGGAATGGAATGGAATGGAATGGAATGGAATGGAATCAACCCGAATGGAATGGAATGGAATGGAATGGAATGGAATGGAATGGAAACAACACAAATGGACTGGAATGGAATGGAATGGAATAGAATCAACCCGAATGGAATGGAATGGAATGGAATGGAATGGAATGGAATGGAATCAACCAGAATGGAATGGAATGGAATGGAATGGATTGGAAGGGAATCAACATGAATGGAATGGAATGGAATGGAATGGAATGGAATGGAGTGGAATTGAATCAACCCGAATGGAATGGAATGGAATGGAATCAACCCAAATGGCATGGAATGGAATGAAATGGAACGGAATGGAATTAACCGGAATGGAATGGAATGGAATGGAATGGAATGGAATGGAATGGAATGGAATGGAATGAACCCGAATGGAAAGGAATGGAATGGAATGGAATGGCATGGAATGGAATCAACAGGAATGGCATGGAATGGAATGGAATGGAATGGAATGGAATGGAATCAACACAAATGGAATGGAATGCAATCAACGCGAATGGAATGGAATGGAATGGAATGGAATGGAATGGAATAAACACGAATGGACTGGAATGGAATGGAATGGACTGCAATGGAATCAACCCGAAAGGAATGGAATGGAATGAAATGGAACGCAATGGAATCAACCGAAATGGAGTGGAATGGAATGACACGGAATCGAATGGAATAGAATCAAACAGAATGGAATGGAATGGAATGGAATAGAATGGAATCAACCCGAACGCAATGGAAAGGAATGGAATGGAATTGAATGGAATCAACCTGAACGCAATGGATAAATTGGAATGGAATGGAATGGAATGGAATGGAATGGAATGGAATAGAATCTACCCGAATGGAATGGAAAGGAATGGAATGGAATGGAATGGAATGGAATCAAGGCGAATGCAATGGAATGGAATGGAATGGAATAGATTGGAATGGAATGGAATGGAAAGGAACGGAATGGAATCAACGCGAATGGAATGGAATGGAATGGAATGGAATGGAATCCACTGGAATGGAATGGAATGAAATGGAATTGATTGGAATGGAATGGAATGGAATGGAATCAACCGGAATGGCATGGAATGGAATGGAATGGAATCAACCGGAATGGAATGGAATGGAATGGAATGGACTGCAGTGGAATCATCCCGAATGGAATGGAATGGAATGAAATGGAACGGAATGGAATCAACCGGAATGGAGTTAAATGGAATGGAATGCAATGGAATGGAATAGAATCAAACAGAACAGAATGGAATGGAGTGGAATAGAATGGAATCAACCAGAATGCAATGGAATGTACTGGAATGGAATGGAACGGAATGGATTGGAATGCAACGAAATCAACCCGAATGGAATGGAATTGAATGGATTGGAATGGAATGGAATGGTATGGAATAGAATCAACCCGAATGGAATGGAATGGAATGGAATGGAATGGAATCAACCAGAATGCAATGGAATGGAATGGAATGGAATGGAATGGAATGCAATGCAATGGAATGGAAAGGAATGGAATCAACCAGAATGTAATGTAATGGAATGGAATGGAATTGAATGGAATCAACTGGAATGTAATGTAATGGACTGGAATGGAATGGAATGGAATGGAACGGAATCAACCCGGATGGAATGGAATTGAATGGAATGGAAAGCAATCAACACGAATGGAATGGAATGGAATGGAATCAAACCGAATGGAATGCAATGGAATGAAATGGAATGGAATTGAATCAACTGGAATGGAATAGAATGGAATCGAATGCATTGGAATGGAATGGAATGGAGCGGAATGCAATCAACCCGAATGGAATGGAATGGAATGGAATGGAATGAAATCAACCCGAAAGGAAAGGAATGGAATGAAATGGAATGGAATGGAATGGAATGGAATCAACACGAATGGAATGCAATGGAATGAAATGGAATGGAATGGAATCAACTGAAATGGAATGGAATGGAATCGAATGGATTTGAATGGAATGGAATGAAATGGAATGGAATGGAATGGAATGGAATGAAATTTAATGCAATGGAATGGAATGGCAGGTTATGGAATCAACCCGAGTGGTATGGAATGGAATGGAATGGAATGGAATGGAATCAACCCGAATGGAATGGAATGGAATGAAATGGAATGGAAGCGAATGGAATGGAATGGAAAGGAATAAACCCGAATGGAATGGAATGGAATGGAATGGAATGGCATAGAATGGAATCAACCCGAATGGTATGGAAAGGAATGGAATGGAATGGAATGGAATGGAATCAATCGGAATGGAATGAAATGGAATGGAATGGAATGGAATGGAATTAACCCGAATGAAATGGAATGGAATGGATTGGCATGGAATGGAATGGAATCAACACGAATGGAAAGGAATGGATTGGAATGGAATGGAATGGAATGGAATCAACTCTAATGGAATGGAATGGAGTCGAATGGAATGGAATCAACACAAATGGACTGGAATGGAATGGAAAGGAATAGAATTAACCCGAATAGAATGGAATGTAATGGAATGGAATGGAATGGGATGGAATCAACCCGAATGAAATGAAATGGAATGGAGTGGAATGGAATGGAATGGAAAGGAATGGCATGGAATCAACCCGAGTGGAATGGAATGGAATGGAATGGAATGGAATAGAATGGAATGGATTGGAATGGAATGGAATGGAATGTAATCAACCCCAATGGAATGGAATGGAAGGGAATGGAATGGAATGGAATGGAATCAACCCAAAAGGAATGGAATGGAATGAAATGGAATGGAATGGAGTGGAATCAACCCGAATGGAAAGGAATGGAGTGGAATCAACCCGAATGGAATGGAATGGAGTGGAATGGATTGGAATGGAATCAACCTGAATGGAATGGAATGGAATGGAATGGAATGGAGGGGAATTGAATCAACCCGAATGGTGTGAAATGGAATGGAATGGAATCAACACGAATGGAATGGAATGGATTGGAATGGAATGGAATGGAATGGAAAGGAATGGAATGGAATCAACCTGAATGGAATGGAATGGAATGGAATCAACCCGAATGGAATGGAATGGAATGGATTGGAATGGAATGGAATGGAATGAAATAAACCCTAATGGAATGGAATGGAATGGAATGGAATGGAATGGAATGGAATGGAATCAACCCGAATGGAATGGAATGGAATGGAATGGAATGGAAACAACACAAATGGACTGGAATGGAATGGAATGGAATAAAATCAACCCGAATGGAATGGAATGGAATGGAAAGGAATGGCATGGAATCAACCCGAATGAAATGGAATGGAATGGATTGGAATGGAATGGAATGGAATGGAAAGGAATGGAATCAACCCGAATGGAATGGAATGTAAGGGAAAGGAATGGAATGGAATCAACCTGAATGAAATGGAACGGATTGGAATGGAATCAACCTGAATGTAATAGAATGGAATGGAGTGGAATAGGATGGAATCAACGCGAATGGAATGGAAAGCAATGGAAAGGAATGGAATGGAATGGAATGGAATGGAATCAACACGAATGGAATGGAATGGAATGGAATGGAATGGAAAGGAATGGAATCAAACCAAATGGAATGGAATGGAATGGAATGGAATGGAATCAAACGGAATGGAATGGAATTGTGTGGAATAGAATGGAATCAACCCGAATGCAATGCAATGGAACGGAATGGAATGGAATGGAATGGAATGCAATGGAGTGGAATGGATTGGAATCAACACGAATGGAAAGAATGGATTGGAATGGAATGGAATGGAATTGAAAGGAATGGAATGGAATCAACCTGAATGGAATGGAATGGAATGGAATCAACCCGAATGGAATGGAATGGAATGGATTGGAATGGAATGGAATGGAATGGAATCAACTCTAATGGAATGCAATGGAATGGAATGGAATGGAATGGAATGGAATGGAATGGAATGGAATCAACACAAATGGACTGGAATGGAATGGAAAGAATAGAATCAACCCGAATGGAATGGAATGGAATGGAATGGAATGGCATGGAATCAACCCGAGTGAAATGAAATGGAATGGATTGGAATGGAATGGAATGGAAAGGAATGGAATGGAATCAACCCGAGTGGAATGGAATGGAATGGAATAGAATGGATTGGAATGGAATGGAATGGAATGGAATCAACCCCAATGGAATGGAATGGAATGGAATGGAATGGAATGGAATGGAATCAACCCAAAAAGAATGGAATGGAATGAAATTGAATGGAATGGAATGGGAATCAACCCGAATGGAATGGAATGGATTGGAATGGATTGGAATGGAATCAACCTGAATGGAATGGAATGGAATGGAATGGAATGGAATGGAATGGAATGGAATGGAATGGAATGGAGGGGAATTGAATCAACCCGAATGGAGTGAAATGGAATGGAATGGAATCAACACAAACGGAATGGAATGGACTGGAATGGAATGGAATGGAATGGAAAGGAATGGAATGGAATCAACCTGAATGGAATGGAATGGAATGGAATCAACCGGAATGGAATGGAATGGATTGGAATGGAATGGAATGGAATGGAATCAACCCTAATGGAATGGAAAGGAATGGAATGGAATGGAATGGAATGGAATGGAATCAACCCGAATGGAATGGAATGGAATGGAATGGAATGGAATGGAATGGAAACAACACAAATGGACTGGAATGGAATGGAATGGAATAGAATCAACCCGAATGGAATGGAATGGAATGGAATGGAATGGAATGGAATGGAATCAACCAGAATGGAATGGAATGGAATGGAATGGATTGGAAGGGAATCAACATGAATGGAATGGAATGGAATGGAATGGAATGGAGTGGAATTGAATCAACCCGAATGGAATGGAATGGAATGGAATGGAATCAACCCAAATGGCATGGAATGGAATGAAATGGAACGGAATGGAATTAACCGGAATGGAATGGAATGGAATGGAATGGAATGGAATGAACCCGAATGGAAAGGAATGGAATGGAATGGAATGGCATGGAATGGAATCAACAGGAATGGCATGGAATGGAATGGAATGGAATGGAATGGAATCAACACAAATGGAATGGAATGCAATCAACACGAATGGAATGGAATGGAATGGGATGGAATGGAATAAACACGAATGGACTGGAATGGAATGGAATGGACTGCAATGGAATCAACCCGAAAGGAATGGAATGGAATGAAATGGAACGCAATGGAATCAACCGAAATGGAGTGGAATGGAATGACACGGAATCGAATGGAATAGAATCAAACAGAATGGAATGGAATGGAATGGAATAGAATGGAATCAACCCGAATGCAATGGAAAGGAATGGAATGGAATTGAATGGAATCAACCTGAACGCAATGGATAAATTGGAATGGAATGGAATGGAATGGAATGGAATGGAATGGAATAGAATCAACCCGAATGGAATGGAAAGGAATGGAATGGAATGGAATGGAATCAAGGCGAATGCAATGGAATGGAATGGAATGGAATAGATTGGAATGGAATGGAATGGAAAGGAACGGAATGGAATCAACGCGAATGGAATGGAATGGAATGGAATGGAATGGAATGGAATGGAATCCACTGGAATGGAATGGAATGAAATGGAATTGATTGGAATGGAATGGAATGGAATGGAATCAACCGGAATGGAATGGAATGGAATGGAGTGGACTGCAATGGAATCAACCCGAATGGAATGGAATGGAATGAAATGGAACACAATGGAATCAACCGGAATGGAGTTAAATGGAATGGAATACAATGGAATGGAATAGAATAAAACGGAACAGAATGTAATGGAGTGGAATAGAATGGAATCAACCAGAATGCAATGGAATGTAATGGAATGGAATGGAACGGAATGGGTTGGAATGGAACGGAATCAACCCGAATGGAATGGAATTGAATGGATTGGAATGGATTGGAATGGTATGGAATAGAATCAACCCGAATGCAATGGAATGGAATGGAATGGAATGGAATGGAATGGAATTGAATGGAACGGAATGGAATGGAATGGAATGGAATCAACCCGAATGTAATGTAATGTAATGGAATGGAATGGAATGGAATGGAATGGAACGGAATCAACCCGAATGGAATGGAATGGAAAGGAATGGAATGCAATCAACACGATTGGAATGGAATGGAATGGAATCAAACCGAATGGAATGCAATGGAATGAAATGGAATGGAATGGAATCAACTGGAATGGAATGGAATGGAATCGAATGGATTGGAATGGAATGGAAAGGAATGGAATGCAATCCACCCGAATGGAATGGAATGGAATGGAATGGAATGGAATGGAATGAAATCAACCCAAAAGGAATGGAATGGAATGAAATGGAATGGAATGGAATGGAATGGAATGGAATGGAATGGAATGGAATGGAATGGAATGGCAGATTATGGAATCCACCCGAGTGGTATGGAATGGAATGGAATGGAATGGAATGGAATCAACCCGAATGGAATGGAATGGAATGAAATGGAATGGAATGGAATGGAATGGAATGGAATGGAATGGAATGGAATGGAAAGGAATCAACCCGAATGGAATGGAATGCAATGGAATGGAATGGAATGGAATGGCATAGAATGGAATCAACCCGAATGGTATGGAATGGAATGGAATGGAATGGAATGGAATGGAATGGAATCAATCGGAATGGAATGGAATGGAATGGAATGCAATCAACCCGAATGAAATGGAATGGAATGGAATGGAATCAACACGAATGGAATGGAATTGAATGGAATGGAATGGAATGGAATGGAATGGAATGGAATGGAATCAACCCAAATGGAATGGAATGGAATGGAATGGAATGGAATGGAATGGAGTGGAATAAACTCGAATGGAATGGAATGGATCGGAATGGAAAGGAATGGAATGCAATGGAATGGAATGGAGTGGAATCAACCCGAAAGGAAAAGAACCGAATGGAATGGAATGGAATGGAATGGAATCAACCCGAATGTAATGTATTGGAAGGGAATGGAATGGAATCAACTGGAATGTAATGTAATGGAATGGAATGGAATGGAATGGAATGGAATCAACCTGAATGGAATGGAATGGAATGGAATGCAATGCAATCAACACGAAAGGAATGCAATGGAATGGAATCAAACGGAATGGAATGCAATGGAATGAAATGAAATGGAATGGAATCAACTGGAATGGAATGGAATCAACCCGAATGGAATGGAATGGAATGGTATGGAAAGGAATGGAATCAAACCAAATGGAATGGAATGGAATAGAATCAAACGGAATGGAATGGAATGGAGTGGAATAGAATGGAATCAACCCGAATGCACTGGAATGGAATGGAATGGAATGGAATGGAATGGAGTGGAATGGAATGGAATCAACACGAATGGAAAGAAAGGAGTGGAATGGAATGGAATGGAATTGAAAGGAATGGATTGGAATCAACCTGAATGGAATGGAATGGAATGGAATCAACACGAATGGAATGGAATGGATTCGAATGGAATGGAATGGAATGGAATCAACTCTAATGCAATGGAATGGAGTCGAATGGAATGGAATCAACACAATTGGACTGGAATGGAATGGAAAGGAATAGAATCAACCCGAATGGAATGGAATGGAATGGAATGGAATGGCATGGAATCAACCCGAATGAAATGAAATGGAATGGAGTGGAATGGAATGGAATGGAAAGGAATGGAATGGAATCAACCCGAGTGGAATGGAATGGAATGGAATGGAATGGAATAGAATGGAATGGATTGGAATGGAATAGAATGGAATGTAATCCACCCCAGTGGAATGGAATGGAATGGAATGGAATGGAATGGAATGGAAACAACCCAAAAGGAATGGAATGGAATGAAATGGAATGGAATGGAGTGGAATCAACCCGAATGGAATGGAATGGAGTGGAATGGATTGGAATGGAATGAACCTGAATGGAATGGAATGGAATGGAATGGAATGGAATGGAATGGAGGGGAATTTAATCAACCCGAATGGAGTGAAATGGAATGGAATGGAATCAACACGAATGGAATGGAATGGATTGGAATGGAATGGAATGGAATGGAAAGGAATGGAATGGAATCAACCTGAATGGAATGGAATGGAATGGAATCAACCCGAATGGAATGGAATGGAATGGATTGGAATGGAATGGAATGGAATGAAATCAACCCTAATGGAATGGAATGGAATGGAATGGAATGGAATGGAATCAACGCGAATGGAATGGAATGGAATGGAATGGAATAAAATGGAATGGAATCCACTGGAATGGAATGGAATGAAATGGAATTGATTGGAATGCAATGGAATGTAATGGAATCAACTGGAAAGGAATGGAATGGAATGGAATGGAATGGAATGGAATGGAATGGAATGAAATCAACCCAAAATGAATGGAATGGAATGAAATGGAATGGTATGGAATGGAATGGAATGGAATGGAATGGAATGGAATGGAATGGCAGGTTATGGAATCAACCCGAGTGGTATGGAATGGAATGGAATGGAATGGAATGGAATCAACCCGAATGGAATGGAATGGAATGAAATGGAATGGAATGGAATGGAATGGAATGGAATGGAAAGGAATCAACCCGAATGGAATGGAATACAATGGAATGGAATGGAATATAATGACATAGAATGGAATCAACCCGAATGGTATGGAATGGAATGGAATGGAATGGAATGGAATCAATCGGAATGGAATGGAATGAAATGGAATGGAATCAGTCCGAATGAAATGGAATGGAATGGAATGGAATCAACACGAATGGAATGGAATGGAATGGAATGGAATGGAATGGAATGGAATGGAATCAACCCGAATGGAATGGAATGGAATGGAATGGAATGGAATGGAATGGAATGGAATCAACCCAAATGGAATGGAATGAAATGGAATGGAATGGAATGGAATGGAGTGGAATAAACCCGAATGGAATGGAATGGAATGGAATGGAAAGGAATGGAATGCAATGGAATGGAATGGAATGGAATCAACCCGAAAGGAAAAGAATGGAATGGAATGGAATGGAATGGAATGGAATCAACCCGAATGTAATGTAATGGAATGGAATGGAATGGAATCAACTGGAATGTAATGGAATGGAATGGAATGGAATGGAACGGAATCAACCTGAATGGAATGGAATGGAATGCAATCAACACGAAAGGAATGGAATGGAATGGAATCAAACGGAATGGAATGCAATGTAATGAAATTAAATGGAATGGAATCAACTGGAGTGGAATGGAATGGAATGGAATCAACCCGAATGGAATGGAATGGAATGGAATGGAAAGGAATGGAATGAAACCAAATGGAATGGAATGGAATGGAATGGAATAGAATGAAACGGAATTGAATGGAATGGTGTGGAATAGAATGGAATCAACCCGAATGCAATGGAATGGAATGGAATGGAATGGAGTGAAATGGAATGGAATCAACACGAATGGAAAGAAAGGATTGGAATGGAATGGAATGGAATTGAAAGGAATGGATTGGAATCAACCTGAATGGAATGGAATGGAATGGAACCAACACGAATGGAATGGAATGGATTCGAATGGAATGGAATGGAATGGAATCAACTCTAATGGAATGGAATGGAGTCGAATGGAATGGAATCAACACAAATGGACAGGAATGGAATGGAAAGGAATAGAATTAACCCGAATGGAATGGAATGTAATGGAATGGAATGGAATGGGATGGAATCAACCCGAATGAAATGAAATGGAATGGAGTGGAAAGGAATGGAATGGAAAGGAATGGCATGGAATCAACCCGAGTGGAATGGAATGGAATGGAATGGAATGGAATAGAATGGAATGGATTGGAATGGAATGGAATGGAATGGAATCAACCCCAATGGAATGGAATGGAAGGGAATGGAATGGAATGGAATGGAATCAACCCAAAAGGAATGGAATGGAATGAAATGGAATGGAATGGAGTGGAATCAACCCGAATGGAATGGAATGGAGTGGAATCAACGCGAATGGAATGGAATGGAGTGGAATGGATTGGAATGGAATCAACCTGAATGGAATGGAATGGAATGGAATGGAATGGAGGGGAATTGAATCAACCCGAATGGCGTGAAATGGAATGGAATGGAATCAACACGAATGGAATGGAATGGATTGGAATGGAATGGAATGGAATGGAAAGGAATGGAATGGAATCAACCTGAATGGAATGGAATGGAATGGAATCAACCCGAATGGAATGGAATGGAATGGATTGGAATGGAATGGAATGGAATGAAATAAACCCTAATGGAATGGAATGGAATGGAATGGAATGGAATGGAATGGAATGGAATGGAATCAACCCGAATGGAATGGAATGGAATGGAATGGAATGGAAACAACACAAATGGACTGGAATGGAATGGAATGGAAAGGAATGGAATCAAACCAAATGGAATGGAATGGAATGGAATGGAATGGAATCAAACGGAATGGAATGGAATTGTGTGGAATGGAATGGAATCAACCCGAATGCAATGCAATGGAACGGAATGGAATGGAATGGAATGGAATGCAATGGAGTGGAATGGATTGGAATCAACACGAATGGAAAGAATGGATTGGAATGGAATGGAATGGAATGGAAAGGAATGGAATGGAATCAACCTGAATGGAATGGAATGGAATGGAATCAACCCGAATGGAATGGAATGGAATGGATTGGAATGGAATGGAATGGAATGGAATCAACTCTAATGGAATGCAATGGAATGGAATGGAATGGAATGGAATGGAATGGAATGGAATGGAATGGAATCAACACAAATGGACTGGAATGGAATGGAAAGAATAGAATCAACCCGAATGGAATGGAATGGAATGGAATGGAATGGAATGGCATGGAATCAACCCGAGTGAAATGAAATGGAATGGATTGGAATGGAATGGAATGGAAAGGAATGGAATGGAATCAACCCGAGTGGAATGGAATGGAATGGAATGGAATGGAATGGATTGGAATGGAATGGAATGGAATGGAATCAACCCCAATGGAATGGAATGGAATGGAATGGAATGGAATGGAATGGAATGGAATGGAATCAACCCAAAAAGAATGGAATGGAATGAAATTGAATGGAATGGAATGGGAATCAACCCGAATGGAATGGAATGGATTGGAATGGATTGGAATGGAATCAACCTGAATGGAATGGAATGGAATGGAATGGAATGGAATGGAGGGGAATTGAATCAACCCGAATGGAGTGAAATGGAATGGAATGGAATCAACACAAACGGAATGGAATGGACTGGAATGGAATGGAATGGAATGGAAAGGAATGGAATGGAATCAACCTGAATGGAATGGAATGGAATGGAATCAACCGGAATGGAATGGAATGGATTGGAATGGAATGGAATGGAATGGAATCAACCCTAATGGAATGGAAAGGAATGGAATGGAATGGAATGGAATGGAATGGAATGGAATCAACCCGAATGGAATGGAATGGAATGGAATGGAATGGAATGGAATGGAATGGAAACAACACAAATGGACTGGAATGGAATGGAATGGAATAGAATCAACCCGAATGGAATGGAATGGAATGGAATGGAATGGAATGGAATGGAATCAACCAGAATGGAATGGAATGGAATGGAATGGATTGGAAGGGAATCAACATGAATGGAATGGAATGGAATGGAATGGAATGGAGTGGAATTGAATCAACCCGAATGGAATGGAATGGAATGGAATGGAATCAACCCAAATGGCATGGAATGGAATGAAATGGAACGGAATGGAATTAACCGGAATGGAATGGAATGGAATGGAATGGAATGGAATGGAATGAACCCGAATGGAAAGGAATGGAATGGAATGGAATGGCATGGAATGGAATCAACAGGAATGGCATGGAATGGCATGGAATGGAATGGAATGGAATGGAATGGAATGGAATCAACACAAATGGAATGGAATGCAATCAACACGAATGGAATGCAATGGAATGGAATGGAATGGAATGGAATAAACACGAATGGACTGGAATGGAATGGAATGGACTGCAATGGAATCAACCCGAAAGGAATGGAATGGAATGAAATGGAACGCAATGGAATCAACCGAAATGGAGTGGAATGGAATGACACGGAATCGAATGGAATAGAATCAAACAGAATGGAATGGAATGGAATGGAATAGAATGGAATCAACCCGAACGCAATGGAAAGGAATGGAATGGAATTGAATGGAATCAACCTGAACGCAATGGATAAATTGGAATGGAATGGAATGGAATGGAATGGAATGGAATGGAATGGAATAGAATCTACCCGAATGGAATGGAAAGGAATGGAATGGAATGGAATGGAATGGAATCAAGGCGAATGCAATGGAATGGAATGGAATGGAATAGATTGGAATGGAATGGAATGGAAAGGAACGGAATGGAATCAACGCGAATGGAATGGAATGGAATGGAATGGAATGGAATGGAATGGAATGGAATCCACTGGAATGGAATGGAATGAAATGGAATTGATTGGAATGGAATGGAATGGAATGGAATCAACCGGAATGGAATGGAATGGAATGGAATGGAATCAACCGGAATGGAATGGAATGGAATGGAATGGACTGCAGTGGAATCATCCCGAATGGAATGGAATGGAATGAAATGGAACGGAATGGAATCAACCGGAATGGAGTTAAATGGAATGGAATGCAATGGAATGGAATAGAATCAAACAGAACAGAATGGAATGGAGTGGAATAGAATGGAATCAACCAGAATGCAATGGAATGTACTGGAATGGAATGGAACGGAATGGATTGGAATGCAACGGAATCAACCCGAATGGAATGGAATTGAATGGATTGGAATGGAATGGAATGGTATGGAATAGAATCAACCCGAATGGAATGGAATGGAATGGAATGGAATGGAATCAACCAGAATGCAATGGAATGGAATGGAATGGAATGGAATGCAATGCAATGGAATGGAAAGGAATGGAATCAACCAGAATGTAATGTAATGGAATGGAATGGAATTGAATGGAATCAACTGGAATGTAATGTAATGGACTGGAATGGAATGGAATGGAATGGAACGGAATCAACCCGGATGGAATGGAATTGAATGGAATGGAAAGCAATCAACACGAATGGAATGGAATGGAATGGAATCAAACCGAATGGAATGCAATGGAATGAAATGGAATGGAATTGAATCAACTGGAATGGAATAGAATGGAATCGAATGCATTGGAATGGAATGGAATGGAGCGGAATGCAATCAACCCGAATGGAATGGAATGGAATGGAATGGAATGAAATCAACCCGAAAGGAAAGGAATGGAATGAAATGGAATGGAATGGAATGGAATGGAATCAACACGAATGGAATGCAATGGAATGAAATGGAATGGAATGGAATCAACTGAAATGGAATGGAATGGAATCGAATGGATTTGAATGGAATGGAATGAAATGGAATGGAATGGAATGGAATGGAATGAAATTTAATGCAATGGAATGGAATGGCAGGTTATGGAATCAACCCGAGTGGTATGGAATGGAATGGAATGGAATGGAATGGAATCAACCCGAATGGAATGGAATGGAATGAAATGGAATGGAAGCGAATGGAATGGAATGGAAAGGAATAAACCCGAATGGAATGGAATGGAATGGAATGGAATGGCATAGAATGGAATCAACCCGAATGGTATGGAAAGGAATGGAATGGAATGGAATGGAATGGAATCAATCGGAATGGAATGAAATGGAATGGAATGGAATGGAATGGAATTAACCCGAATGAAATGGAATGGAATGGATTGGCATGGAATGGAATGGAATCAACACGAATGGAAAGGAATGGATTGGAATGGAATGGAATGGAATGGAATCAACTCTAATGGAATGGAATGGAGTCGAATGGAATGGAATCAACACAAATGGACTGGAATGGAATGGAAAGGAATAGAATTAACCCGAATGGAATGGAATGTAATGGAATGGAATGGAATGGGATGGAATCAACCCGAATGAAATGAAATGGAATGGAGTGGAATGGAATGGAATGGAAAGGAATGGCATGAAATCAACCCGAGTGGAATGGAATGGAATGGAATGGAATGGAATAGAATGGAATGGATTGGAATGGAATGGAATGGAATGTAATCAACCCCAATGGAATGGAATGGAAGGGAATGGAATGGAATGGAATGGAATCAACCCAAAAGGAATGGAATGGAATGAAATGGAATGGAATGGAGTGGAATCAACCCGAATGGAATGGAATGGAGTGGAATCAACCCGAATGGAATGGAATGGAGTGGAATGGATTGGAATGGAATCAACCTGAATGGAATGGAATGGAATGGAATGGAATGGAGGGGAATTGAATCAACCCGAATGGTGTGAAATGGAATGGAATGGAATCAACACGAATGGAATGGAATGGATTGGAATGGAATGGAATGGAATGGAAAGGAATGGAATGGAATCAACCTGAATGGAATGGAATGGAATGGAATCAACCCGAATGGAATGGAATGGAATGGATTGGAATGGAATGGAATGGAATGAAATAAACCCTAATGGAATGGAATGGAATGGAATGGAATGGAATGGAATGGAATGGAATGGAATCAACCCGAATGGAATGGAATGGAATGGAATGGAATGGAAACAACACAAATGGACTGGAATGGAATGGAATGGAATAAAATCAACCCGAATGGAATGGAATGGAATGGAAAGGAATGGCATGGAATCAACCCGAATGAAATGGAATGGAATGGATTGGAATGGAATGGAATGGAATGGAAAGGAATGGAATCAACCCGAATGGAATGGAATGTAAGGGAAAGGAATGGAATGGAATCAACCTGAATGAAATGGAACGGATTGGAATGGAATCAACCTGAATGTAATAGAATGGAATGGAGTGGAATAGGATGGAATCAACGCGAATGGAATGGAAAGCAATGGAAAGGAATGGAATGGAATGGAATGGAATGGAATCAACACGAATGGAATGGAATGGAATGGAATGGAATGGAAAGGAATGGAATCAAACCAAATGGAATGGAATGGAATGGAATGGAATGGAATCAAACGGAATGGAATGGAATTGTGTGGAATAGAATGGAATCAACCCGAATGCAATGCAATGGAACGGAATGGAATGGAATGGAATGGAATGCAATGGAGTGGAATGGATTGGAATCAACACGAATGGAAAGAATGGATTGGAATGGAATGGAATGGAATGGAAAGGAATGGAATGGAATCAACCTGAATGGAATGGAATGGAATGGAATCAACCCGAATGGAATGGAATGGAATGGATTGGAATGGAATGGAATGGAATGGAATCAACTCTAATGGAATGCAATGGAATGGAATGGAATGGAATGGAATGGAATGGAATGGAATGGAATCAACACAAATGGACTGGAATGGAATGGAAAGAATAGAATCAACCCGAATGGAATGGAATGGAATGGAATGGAATGGCATGGAATCAACCCGAGTGAAATGAAATGGAATGGATTGGAATGGAATGGAATGGAAAGGAATGGAATGGAATCAACCCGAGTGGAATGGAATGGAATGGAATGGAATGGATTGGAATGGAATGGAATGGAATGGAATCAACCCCAATGGAATGGAATGGAATGGAATGGAATGGAATGGAATGGAATCAACCCAAAAAGAATGGAATGGAATGAAATTGAATGGAATGGAATGGGAATCAACCCGAATGGAATGGAATGGATTGGAACGGATTGGAATGGAATCAACCTGAATGGAATGGAATGGAATGGAATGGAAGGGAATGGAATGGAGGGGAATTGAATCAACCCGAATGGAGTGAAATGGAATGGAATGGAATCAACACAAACGGAATGGAATGGACTGGAATGGAATGGAATGGAATGGAAAGGAATGGAATGGAATCAACCTGAATGGAATGGAATGGAATGGAATCAACCGGAATGGAATGGAATGGATTGGAATGGAATGGAATGGAATGTAATCAACCCCAATGGAATGGAATGGAAGGGAATGGAATGGAATGGAATGGAATCAACCCAAAAGGAATGGAATGGAATGAAATGGAATGGAATGGAGTGGAATCAACCCGAATGGAATGGAATGGAGTGGAATCAACCCGAATGGAATGGAATGGAGTGGAATGGATTGGAATGGAATCAACCTGAATGGAATGGAATGGAATGGAATGGAGGGGAATTGAATCAACCCGAATGGTGTGAAATGGAATGGAATGGAATCAACACGAATGGAATGGAATGGATTGGAATGGAATGGAATGGAATGGAAAGGAATGGAATGGAATCAACCTGAATGGAATGGAATGGAATGGAATCAACCCGAATGGAATGGAATGGAATGGATTGGAATGGAATGGAATGGAATGAAATAAACCCTAATGGAATGGAATGGAATGGAATGGAATGGAATGGAATGGAATGGAATGGAATCAACCCGAATGGAATGGAATGGAATGGAATGGAATGGAAACAACACAAATGGACTGGAATGGAATGGAATGGAATAAAATCAACCCGAATGGAATGGAATGGAATGGAAAGGAATGGCATGGAATCAACCCGAATGAAATGGAATGGAATGGATTGGAATGGAATGGAATGGAATGGAAAGGAATGGAATCAACCCGAATGGAATGGAATGTAAGGGAAAGGAATGGAATGGAATCAACCTGAATGAAATGGAACGGATTGGAATGGAATCAACCTGAATGTAATAGAATGGAATGGAGTGGAATAGGATGGAATCAACGCGAATGGAATGGAAAGCAATGGAAAGGAATGGAATGGAATGGAATGGAATGGAATCAACACGAATGGAATGGAATGGAATGGAATGGAAAGGAATGGAATCAAACCAAATGGAATGGAATGGAATGGAATGGAATGGAATCAAACGGAATGGAATGGAATTGTGTGGAATAGAATGGAATCAACCCGAATGCAATGCAATGGAACGGAATGGAATGGAATGGAATGGAATGCAATGGAGTGGAATGGATTGGAATCAACACGAATGGAAAGAATGGATTGGAATGGAATGGAATGGAATGGAAAGGAATGGAATGGAATCAACCTGAATGGAATGGAATGGAATGGAATCAACCCGAATGGAATGGAATGGAATGGATTGGAATGGAATGGAATGGAATGGAATCAACTCTAATGGAATGCAATGGAATGCAATGGAATGGAATGGAATGGAATGGAATGGAATGGAATCAACACAAATGGACTGGAATGGAATGGAAAGAATAGAATCAACCCGAATGGAATGGAATGGAATGGAATGGAATGGCATGGAGTCAACCCGAGTGAAATGAAATGGAATGGATTGGAATGGAATGGAATGGAAAGGAATGGAATGGAATCAACCCGAGTGGAATGGAATGGAATGGAATGGAATGGATTGGAATGGAATGGAATGGAATGGAATCAACCCCAATGGAATGGAATGGAATGGAATGGAATGGAATGGAATGGAATCAACCCAAAAAGAATGGAATGGAATGAAATTGAATGGAATGGAATGGGAATCAACCCGAATGGAATGGAATGGATTGGAACGGATTGGAATGGAATCAACCTGAATGGAATGGAATGGAATGGAATGGAAGGGAATGGAATGGAGGGGAATTGAATCAACCCGAATGGAGTGAAATGGAATGGAATGGAATCAACACAAACGGAATGGAATGGACTGGAATGGAATGGAATGGAATGGAAAGGAATGGAATGGAATCAACCTGAATGGAATGGAATGGAATGGAATCAACCGGAATGGAATGGAATGGATTGGAATGGAATGGAATGGAATGGAATCAACCCTAATGGAATGGAAAGGAATGGAATGGAATGGAATGGAATGGAATGGAATGGAATCAACCCGAATGGAATGGAATGGAATGGAATGGAATGGAATGGAATGGAATGGAATGGAAAAAACACAAATGGACTGGAATGGAATGGAATGGAATAGAATCAACACGAATGGAATGGAATGGAATGGAATGGAATGGAATGGAATGGAATGGAATGGAATCAACCAGAATGGAATGGAATGGAATGGAATGGATTGGAAGGGAATCAACATGAATGGAATGGAATGGAATGGAATGGAATGGAATGGAGTGGAATTGAATCAACCCCAATGGAATGGAATGGAATGGAATGGAATCAACCCAAATGGCATGGAATGGAATGAAATGGAATGGAATGAAATGGAACGGAATGGAATTAACCGGAATGGAATGGAATGGAATGGAATGGAATGGAATGGAATGAACCCGAATGGAAAGGAATGGAATGGAATGGAATGGCATGGAATGGAATCAACAGGAATGGCATGGAATGGAATGGAATGGAATGGAATGGAATCAACACAAATGGAATGGAATGCAATCAACACGAATGGAATGGAATGGAATGGAATGGAATGGAATAAACACGAATGGACTGGAATGGAATGGAATGGACTGCAATGGAATCAACCCGAAAGGAATGGAATGGAATGAAATGGAACGCAATGGAATCAACCGAAATGGAGTGGAATGGAATGACACGGAATCGAATGGGATAGAATCAAACAGAATGGAATGGAATGGAATGGAATAGAATGGAATCAACCCGAACGCAATGGAAAAGAATGGAATGGAATTGAATGGAATCAACCTGAACGCAATGGATAAATTGGAATGGAATGGAATGGAATGGAATGGAATGGAATAGAATCAACCCGAATGGAATGGAAAGGAATGGAATGGAATGGAATGGAATCAAGGCGAATGCAATGGAATGGAATGGAATGGAATAGATTGGAATGGAATGGAATGGAAAGGAACGGAATGGAATCAACGCGAATGGAATGGAATGGAATGGAATGGAATGGCATGGAATGGAATGGAATCCACTGGAATGGAATGGAATGAAATGGAATTGATTGGAATGGAATGGAATGGAATGGAATCAACCGGAATGGAATGGAATGGAATGGAATGGAATGGAATCAACCGGAATGGAATGGAATGGAATGGAATGGACTGCAATGGAATCAACCCGAATGGAATGGAATGGAATGAAATGGAACGGAATGGGATCAACCGGAATGGAGTTAAATGGAATGGAATGTAATGGAATGGAATAGAATCAAACAGAACAGAATGGAATGGAGTGGAATAGAATGGAATCAACCAGAATGCAATGGAATGTACTGGAATGGAATGGAACGGAATGTATTGGAATGCAACGGAATCAACCCGAATGGAATGGAATTGAATGGATTGGAATGCAATGGAATGGTATGGAATAGAATCAACCCGAATGGAATGGAATGGAATGGAATGGAATGGAATGGAATCAACCAGAATGCAATGGAATGGAATGGAATGGAATGGAATGCAATGCAATGGAATGGAAAGGAATGGAATCAACCAGAATGTAATGTAATGGAATGGAATGGAATTGAATGGAATCAACTGGAATGTAATGTAATGGACTGGAATGGAATGGAACGGAATCAACCCGGATGGAATGGAATTGAATGGAATGGAATGCAATCAACACGAAAGGAATGGAATGGAATGGAATCAAACCGAATGGAATGCAATGGAATGAAATGGAATGGAATTGAATCAACTGGAATGGAATAGAGTGGAATCGAATGCATTGGAATGGAATGGAATGGAACGGAATGCAATCAACCCGAATGGAATGGAATGGAATGGAATGGAATGAAATCAACCCGAAAGGAAAGGAATGGAATGAAATGGAATGGAATGGAATGGAATGGAATCAACACGAATGGAATGCAATGGAATGAAATGGAATGGAATGGAATCAACTGAAATGGAATGGAATGGAATCGAATGGATTTGAATGGAATGGAATGAAATGGAATGGAATGGAATGGAATGGAATGAAATTTAATGCAATGGAATGGAATGGCAGGTTATGGAATCAACCCGAGTGGTATGGAATGGAATGGAATGGAATGGAATGGAATCAACCCGAATGGAATGGAATGGAATGAAATGGAATGGAAGCGAATGGAATGGAATGGAAAGGAATCAACCCGAATGGAATGGAATGGAATGGAATGGAATGGCATAGAATGGAATCAACCCGAATGGTATGGAAAGGAATGGAATGGAATGGAATGGAATGGAATCAATCGGAATGGAATGAAATGGAATGGAATGGAATGGAATGGAATGGAATTAACCCGAATGAAATGGAATGGAATGGATTGGAATGGAATGGAATGGAATCAACACGAATGGAATGGAATGGATTGGAATGGAATGGAATGGAATGGAATCAAGGCGAATGCAATGGAATGGAATGGAATGGAATGGATTGGAATGGAATGGAATGGAAAGGAATGGAATGGAGTCAACCCGAGTGGAATGGAATGGCATGGAATGGAATGGAATGGAATCAAGGCGAATGCAATGGAATGGAATGGAATGGAATGGATTGGAATGGAATGGAATGGAAAGGAATGGAATGGAATCAACCCGAGTGGAAGGGAATGGCATGGAATGGAATGGAATGGAATCAATCCGAATGGAAAGGAATGGAATGGAATGGAATGGAATGGAATCAACTGGAATGGAATGGAATGGAATGGAGTGGACTGCAATGGAATCAACCCGAATGGAATGGAATGGAATGAAATGGAACAGAATGGAATCAACCGGAATGGAGTTAAATGGAAATGAATACAATGGAATGGAATAGAATAAAACGGAACAGAATGGAATGGAGTGGAATAGAATGGAATCAACCAGAATGCAATGGAATGTAATGGAATGGAATGGAACGGAATGGGTTGGAATGGAACGGAATCAACACGAATGGAATGGAATTGAATGGATTGGAATGGAATGGAATGGTATGGAATAGAATCAACCCGAATGCAATGGAATGGAATGGAATGGAATGGAATGGAATGGAATGGAATGGAATGGAATGGAATGGAACGGAATGGAATGGAATGGAATGGAATCAACCCGAATGTAATGTAATGGAATGGAATGGAATGGAATGGAATGGAATCAACTGATATGTAATGGAATGGAATGGAATGGAATGGAATGGAACGGAATCAACCCGAATGGAATGGAATGGAAAGGAATGGAATGCAATCAACACGAATGGAATGGAATGGAATGGAATCAAACCGAATGGAATGCAATGGAATGAAATGGAATGGAATGGAATCAACTGGAATGGAATGGAATGGAATCGAATGGATTGGAATGGAATGGAAAGGAATGGAATGCAATCCACCCGAATGGAATGGAATGGAATGGAATGGAATGGAATGGAATGAAATCAACCCAAAAGGAATGGAATGGAATGAAATGGAATGGAATGGAATGGAATGGAATGGAATGGAATGGAATGGCAGATTATGGAATCCACCCGAGTGGTATGGAATTGAATGGAATGGAATGGAATGGAATCAACCCGAATGGAATGGAATGGAATGAAATGGAATGGAATGGAATGGAATGGAATGGAATGGAATGGAAAGGAATCAACCCGAATGGAATGGAATGCAATGGAATGGAATGGAATGGAATGGCATAGAATGGAATCAACCCGAATGGTATGGAATGGAATGGAATGGAATGGAATGGAATGGAATGGAATCAATCGGAATGGAATTGAATGGAATGGAATGCAATCAACCCGAATGAAATGGAATGGAATGGAATGGAATCAACACGAATGGAATGGAATTGAATGGAATGGAATGGAATGGAATGGAATGGAATCAACCCAAATGGAATGGAATGGAATGGAATGGAATGGAATGGAATCGAATGGAATGGAATGGAATGGAGTGGAATAAACCCGAATGGAATGGAATGGATCGGAATGGAAAGGAATGGAATGCAATGGAATGGAATGGAATGGAATCAACCCGAAAGGAAAAGAACGGAATGGAATGGAATGGAATGGAATGGAATGGAATGGAATCAACCCGAATGTAATGTAATGTAATGGAATGGAATGGAATCAACTGGAATGTAATGGAATGGAATGGAATGGAATGGAATGGAACGGAATCAACCTGAATGGAATGGAATGGAATGGAATGGAATGCAATCAACACGAAAGGAATGCAATGGAATGGAATCAAACGGAATGGAATGCAATGGAATGAAATGAAATGCAATGGAATCAACTGGAATGGAATGGAATCAACCCGAATGGAATGGAATGGAATGGTATGGAAAGGAATGGAATCAAACCAAATGGAATGGAATGGAATGGAATGGAATAGAATCAAACGGAATGGAATGGAATGGAGTGGAATAGAATGGAATCAACCCGAATGCACTGGAATGGAATGGAATGGAATGGAATGGAGTGGAATGGAATGGAATCAACACGAATGGAAAGAGAGGATTGGAATGGAATGGAATGGAATTGAAAGGAATGGATTGGAATCAACCTGAATGGAATGGAATGGAATGGAATCAACACGAATGGAATGGAATGGATTCGAATGGAATGGAATTGAATGGAATCAACTCTAATGCAATGGAATGGAGTCGAATGGAATGGAATCAACACAATTGGACTGGAATGGAATGGAAAGGAATAGAATCAACCCGAATGGAATGGAATGGAATGGAATGGAATGGCATGGAATCAACCCGAATGAAATGAAATGGAATGGAGTGGAATGGAATGGAATGGAAAGGAATGGAATGGAATCAACCCGAGTGGAATGGAATGGAATGGAATGGAATGGAATAGAATGGAATGGATTGGAATGGAATGGAATGGAATGTAATCCACCCCAGTGGAATGGAATGGAATGGAATGGAATGGAATGGAATGGAATGAAATGGAATGGAATGGAGTGGAATCAACCCGAATGGAATGGAATGGAGTGGAATGGATTGGAATGGAATCAACCTGAATGGAATGGAATGGAATGGAATGGAATGGAATGGAATGGAGGGGAATTTTATCAACCCGAATGGAGTGAAATGGAATGGAATGGAATCAACACGAATGGAATGGAATGGATTGGAATGGAATGGAATGGAATGGAAAGGAATGGAATGGAATCAACCTGAATGGAATGGAATGGAATGGAATCAACCCGAATGGAATGGAATGGAATGGATTGGAATGGAATGGAATGGAATGAAATCAACCCTAATGGAATGGAATGGAATGGAATGGAATGGAATGGAATGGAATGGAATCAACCCGAATGGAATGGAATGGAATGGAATCCACTGGAATGGAATGGAATGAAATGGAATTGATTGGAATGCAATGGAATGTAATGGAATCAACTGGAAAGGAATGGAATGGAATGGAATGGAATGGAATCAACTGGAAGGGAATGGAATGGAATGGAGTGGACTGCAATGCAATCAACCCGAAAGGAATGGAATGGAATGAAATGGAACGGAATGGAATCAACCGGAATGGAGTTAAATGGAATGGAATGCAATGGAATGGAACAGAATAAAACAGAACAGAATGGAATGGAGTGGAATAGAATGGAATCAACCAGAATGCAATGGAATGCAATGGAATGGAATGTAACGGAATGGATTGGAATGGAACGGAATCAACACGAATGGAATGGAATTCAACGGATTGGAATGGAATGGAATGGTATGGAATAGAATCAACCCGAATGCAATGGAATGGAATGGAATGGAATGGAATGGAATGGAATGGAATGGAATGGAATGGAATGGAATTGAATGGAACGGAATGGAATGGAATGGAATGGAATCAACCCGAATGTAATGTAATGTAATGGAATGGAATGGAATCAACTGATATGTAGTGGAATGGAATGGAATGGAATGGAATGGAATGGAATGGAATCAACCCGAATGGAATGGAATGGAATGGAATGGAATGCAATCAACACGAATGGAATGGAATGGAATGGAATCAAACCGAATGGAATGCAATGGAATGCAATGGAATGGAATGGAATCAACTGGAATGGAATGGAATGGAATCGAATGGATTGGAATGGAATGGAATGGAATGGAATGCAATCAACCCGAATGGAATGGAATGGAATGGAATGGAATGGAATGGAATGAAATCAACCCAAAAGGAATGGAATGGAATGAAATGGAATGGAATGGAATGGAATGGAATGGAAAGGAATGGCAGGTTATGGAATCAACACGAGTGGTATGGAATGCAATGGAATGGAAAGGAATGGAATGGAATCAACCCGAATGGAATGGAATGAAATAGAATGGAATGGAATGGAATGGAATGGAATGGAATGGAAAGGAATCAACCCGAATGGAATGGAATGCAATGGAATGGAATGGAATGGAATGGCATAGAATGGAATCAACCCGAATGGTATGGAATGGAATGGAATGGAATGGAATGGAATGGAATGGAATGGAATCAATCGGAATGGAATGGAATGGAATGGAATGGAATCAACCCGAATGAAATGGAATGGAATGGAATGGAATCAACACGGATGGAATGGAATGGAATGGAATGGAATGGAATGGAATGGAATGGAACGGAATCAACACAATGGAATGGAATGGAATGGAATGGAATGGAATGGAGTGGAATAAACCCGAATGGAATGGAATGGAACGGAATGGAAAGGAATGGAATGCAATGGAATGGAATGGAATGGAATCAACCCGAAAGGAAAAGAATGGAATGGAATGGAATGGAATGGAATGGAATGGAATCAAACCGAATGTAATGTAATGGAATGGAATGGAATGGAATCAACTGGAATGTAATGGAATGGAATGGAATGGAATGGAATGGAACGGAATCAACCTGAATGGAATGGAATGGAATGGAATGGAATGGAATGGAATGGAATCCACTGGAATGGAATGGAATGAAATGGAATTGATTGGAATGCAATGGAATGTAATGGAATCAACTGGAAAGGAATGGAATGGAATGGAATGGAATGGAATCAACTGGAAGGGAATGGAATGGAATGGAGTGGACTGCAATGCAATCAACCAGAAAGGAACGGAATGGAATGAAATGGAACGGAATGGAATCAACCGGAATGGAGTTAAATGGAATGGAATGCAATGGAATGGAATAGAATAAAACAGAACAGAATGGAATGGAGTGGAATAGAATGGAATCAACCAGAATGCAATGGAATGTAATGGAATGGAATGGAACGGAATGGATTGGAATGGAACGGAATCAACCCGAATGGAATGGAATTGAACGGATTGGAATGGAATGGAATGGTATGGAATAGAATCAACCCGAATGCAATGGAATGGAATGGAATGGAATGGAATGGAATGGAATGGAATTGAATGGAGCGGAATGGAATGGAATGGAATGGAATCAACCCGAATGTAATGTAATGTAATGGAATGGAAGGGAATCAACTGATATGTAATGGAATGGAATGGAATGCAATGGAATGGAATGGAATGGAATGGAATGGAATCAACCCGAATGGAATGGAATGGAATGGAATGGAATGCAATCAACACGAATGGAATGGAATGGAATGGAATCAAAGCGAATGGAATGCAATGGAATGAAATGGAATGGAATGGAATCAACTGGAATGGAATCGAATGGATTGGAATGGAATGGAATGGAATGGAATGCAATCAACCCGAATGGAATCGAATGGAATGGAATGGAATGGAATGGAATGGAATGGAATGAAATCAACCCAAAAGGAATGGAATGGAATGAAATGGAATGGAATGGAATGGAATGGAATGGAAAGGAATGGCAGGTTATGGAATCAACACGAGTGGTATGGAATGGAATGGAATGGAATGGAATGGAATGGAATGGAATCAACCCGAATGGAATGGAATGAAATAGAATGGAATGGAATGGAATGGAATGAAATGGAATGGAAAGGAATCAACCCGAATGGAATGGAATGCAATGGAATGGAATGGAATGGAATGGCATAGAATGGAATCAACCCGAATGGTATGGAATGGAATGGAATGGAATGGAATGGAATGGAATGGAATCAATCGGAATGGAATGGAATGGAATGGAATGGAATGGAATCAACCCGAATGAAATGGAATGGAATGGAATGGAATCAACACGGATGGAATGGAATGGAATGGAATGGAATGGAATGGAATGGAATGGAATCAACACAATGGAATGGAATGGAATGGAATGGAATGGAATGGAATGGAATGGAGTGGAATAAACCCGAATGGAATGGAATGGAACGGAATGGAAAGGAATGGAATGCAATGGAATGGAATGGAATGGAATCAACCCGAAAGGAAAAGAATGGAATGGAATGGAATGGAATGGAATGGAATGGAATCAAGCCGAATGTAATGTAATGGAATGGAATGGAATGGAATCAACTGGAATGTAATGGAATGGAATGGAATGGAATGGAATGGAACGGAATCAACCTGAATGGAATGGAATGGAATGGAATGGAATGCAATCAACACGAAAGGAATGGAATGGAATGGAATCAAACGGAATGGAATGCAATGGAATGAAATGAAATGGAATGGAATCAACTGGAATGGAATGGAATGGAATGGAATCAACCCGAATGGAATGGAATGGAATGGAATGGAATGGAAACGAATGGAATCAAACCAAATGGAATGGAATGGAATGGAATGGAATGGAATAGAATCAAACGGAATGGAATGGAATGGAGTGGAATAGAATGGAATCAACCCGAATGCAATGGAATGGAATGGAATGGAATGGAATGGAATGGAATGGAGTGGAATGGAATGGAATCAACACGAATGGAAAGAAAGGAATGGAATGGAATGGAATGGAATTGAAAGGAATGGATTGGAATCAACCTGAATGGAATGGAATGGAATGGAATCAACACGAATGGAATGGAATGGATTCGAATGGAATGGAATGGAATGGAATCAACTCTAATGGAATGGAATGGAGTCGAATGGAATGGAATAAACACAAATGGACTGGAATGGAATGGAAAGGAATAGAATCAACCCGAATGGAATGGAATGGAATGGAATGGAATGGCATGGAATCAACCCGAATGAAATGAAATGGAATGGAGTGGAATGGAATGGAATGGAAAGGAATGGAATGGAATCAACCCGAGTGGAATGGAATGGAATGGAATAGAATGGAATGGATTGGAATGGAATGGAATGGAATGTAACCCACCCCAATGGAATGGAATGGAATGGAATGGAATGGAATGGAATGGAATGGAATCAACCCAAAAGGAATGGAATGGAATGAAACGGAATGGAATGGAGTGGAATCAACCCGAATGGAATGGAATGGAGTGGAATGGATTGGAAAGGAATCAGCCTTAATGGATAGGAATGGAATGGAATGGAATGGAATGGAGGGGAATTGAATCAACACGAATGGAGTGAAATGCAATGGAATGGAATCAACACGAATGGAATGGAATGGATTGGAATGGAATGGAATGGAATGGAAAGGAATGGAATGGAATCAACCTGAATGGAATGGAATGGAATGGAATCAACCCGAATGGAATGGAATGGAATGGATTGGAATGGAATGGAATGGAATGAAATCAACCCTAATGGAATGGAATGGAATGGAATGAAATGGAATGGAATGGAATGGAATGGAATCAACCCGAATGAAATGGAATGGAATGGAATGGAATGGAATGGAATCCACTGGAATGGAATGCAATGAAATGGAATTGATTGGAATGCAATGGAATGTAATGGAATCAACTGGAAAGGAATGGAATGGAATGGAATTGAATGGAATGGAATCAACTGGAATGGAATGGAATGGAATGGAGTGGACTGCAATGGAATCAACCCGAATGGAATGGAATGGAATGAAATGGAACGGAATGGAATCAACCGGAATGGAGTTAAATGGAATGGAATGCAATGGAATGGAATAGAATAAAACAGAACAGAATGGAATGGAGTGGAATAGAATGGAATCAACCAGAATGCAATGGAATGTAATGGAATGGAATGGAACGGAATGGATTGGAATGGAACGGAATCAACCCGAAAGGAATGGAATTGAATGGATTGGAATGGAATGGAATGGTATGGAATAGAATCAACCCGAATGCAATGGAATGGAATGGAATGGAATGGAATGGAATGGAATGGAATTGAATGGAACGGAATGGAATGGAATGGAATGGAATCAACCCGAATGTAATGGAATGGAATGGAATGGAATGGAATCAACTGATATGTAATGGAATGGAATGGAATGGAATGGAATGGAACGGAATCAACCCGAATGGAATGGAATGGAATGGAATGGAATGCAATCAACACGAATGGAATGGAATGGAATGGAATCAAACCGAATGGAATGCAATAGAATGAAATGGAATGGAATGGAATCAACTGGAATGGAATGGAATGGAATCAACCCGAATGGAATGGAATGGAATGGAATGGAATGGAATGGAATGAAATCAACCCAAAAGGAATGGAATGGAATGAAATGGAATGGAATGGAATGGCAGGTTATGGAATCAACCCGAGTGGTATGGAATGGAATGGAATGGAATGGAATGGAATCCACCCGAATGGAATGGAATGGAATGAAATGGAATGGAATGGAATGGAATGGAATGGAATGGAATGGAATGGAAAGGAATGGAATGGAATCAACCTGAATGGAATGGAATGGAATGGAATCAACCGGAATGGAACGGAATGGATTGGAATGGAATGGAATGGAATGGAATCAACCCTAATGGAATGGAAAGGAATGGAATGGAATGGAATGGAATGGAATGGAATGGAATGGAATGAACCCGAATGGAATGGAATGGAATGGAATGGAATGGAATGGAATGCAATCAACACGAATGGAATGGAATGGAATGGAATCAAACCGAATGGAATGCAATGGAATGAAATGGAATGGAATGGAATCAACTGGAATGGATTGGAATGGAATCGAATGGATTGGAATGGAATGGAATGGAATGGAATGCAATCAACCCGAATGGAATGGAATGGAATGGAATGGAATGGAATGGAATAGAATGGAATGACATCAACCCAAAAGGAATGTAATGGAATGAAATGGAATGGAATGGAATGGAATGGAATGGAAAGGAATGGCAGGTTATGGAATCAACACGACTGGTATGGAATGGAATGGAATGGAATGGAATGGAATGGAATGGAATGGAATCAACCCGAATGGAATGGAATGAAATAGAATGGAATGGAATGGAATGGAATGGAAAGGAATCAACCCGAATGGAATGGAATGCAATGGAATGCAATGGAATGGCATAGAATGGAATCAACCCGAATGGTATGGAATGGAATGGAATGGAATGGAATGGAATGGAAGGGAATGGAATGGAATGGAATGGAATGGAATCAATCGGAATGGAATGGAATGGAATGGAATGGAATGGAATCAACCCGAATGAAATGGAATGGAATGGAATGGAATCAACACGGATGGAATGGAATGGAGTGGAATGGAATGGAATGGAATCAACACAATGGAATGGAATGGAATGGAATGGAATGGAATGGAATGGAGTGGAATAAACCCGAATGGAATGGAATGGAACGGAATGGAAAGGAATGGAATGCAATGGAATGGAATGGAATGGAATCAACCCAAAAGGAAAAGAATGGAATGGAATGGAATGGAATGGAATGGAATGGAATCAAACCGAATGTAATGTAATGTAATGGAATGGAATGGAATCAACTGGAATGTAATGGAATGGAATGGAATGGAATGGAACGGAATCAACCTGAATGGAATGGAATGGAATGGAATGGAATGGAATGGAATGGAATCCACTGGAATGGAATGGAATGAAATGGAATTGATTGGAATGCAATGGAATGTAATGGAATCAACTGGAAAGGAATGGAATGGAATGGAATGGAATGGAATGGAATCAACTGGAAGGGAATGGAATGGAATGGAGTGGACTGCAATGCAATCAACCCGAATGGAATGGAATGGAATGAAATGGAATGGAATGGAATGGAATGGAATGGAATGGAATGGATAGGAATGGAATGGAATCAACCTGAATGGAATGGAATGGAAGGGAATCAACTGGAATGGAACGGAATGGATTGGAATGGAATGGAATGGAATGGAATCAACCCTAATGGAATGGAAAGGAATGGAATGGAATGGAATGGAATGGAATGGAATGGAATGGAATGGAATGAACCCGAATGGAATGGAATGGAATGGAATGGAATGGAATGGAATGGAATGGAAAGGAATGGAATGGAAACAACACAAATGGACTGGAATGGAATGGAATGGAATAGAATCAACCCGAATGGAATGGAATGGAATGGAATGGAATGGCATGGAATCAACCCGAATGAAATGGAATGGAATGGATTGGTATGCAATGGAATGGAAAGGAAAGGAATGGAATCAACACGAGTGGAATGAAAAGGAATGGAATGGAATGGAATGGATTGGAATGGAATGGAATGGAATGGAATCAACCCCAATGGAATGGAATGGAATGGAATGGAATGGAAAGGAATGGAATCAACCCAAAAGAAATGGAATGGAATGGAATGGAATGGAATGGAATGGAATGGAATCAACCATAATGGAATGGAATGGATTGGAATGGATTGGAAGGGAATCAACATGAATGGAATGGAATGGAATGGAATGGAGTGGAATTGAATCAACCCGAATGGAATGGAATGGAATGGAATGGAATCAACCCAAATGGCATGGAATGGAATGAAATGGAACGGAATGGAATTCACCGGAATGGAATGGAATGGAATGGAATGGAATGGAATGGAATGCAATCAACACGAATGGAATGGAATGGAATGGAATCAAACCGAATGGAATGCAATGGAATGAAATGGAATGGAATGGAATCAACTGGAATGGAATGGAATGGAATCGAATGGATTGGAATGGAATGGAATGGAATGGAATGCAATCAACCCGAATGGAATGGAATGGAATGGAATGGAATGGAATGGAATGGAATGGAATGAAATCAACCCAAAAAGAATGGAATGGAATGAAATGGAATGGAATGGAATGGAATGGAATGGAATGGAAAGGAATGGCAGGTTATGGAATCAACACGACTGGTATGGAATGGAATGGAATGGAATGGAATGGAATGGAATCAACCCGAATGGAATGGAATGAAATAGAATGGAATGGAATGGAATGGAATGGAATGGAATGGAATGGAATGGAAAGGAATCAACCCGAATGGAATGGAATGCAATGGAATGGAATGGAATGGAATGGCATAGAATGGAATCAACCCGAATGGTATGGAATGGAATGGAATGGAATGGAATGGAATGGAATCAATCGGAATGGAATGGAATGGAATGGAATGGAATCAACCCGAATGAAATGGAATGGAATGGAATGGAATCAACACGGATGGAATGGAATGGAATGGAATGGAATGGAATGGAATGGAATCAACACAATGGAATGGAATGGAATGGAATGGAATGGAATGGAATGGAATGGAGTGGAATAAACCCGAATGGAATGGAATGGAACGGAATGGAAAGGAATGGAATGCAATGCAATGGAGTGGAATGGAATCAACCCGAAAGGAAAAGAATGGAATGGAATGGAATGGAATGGAATGGAATGGAATGGAATCAAACCGAATGTAATGTAATGGAATGGAATGGAATGGAATCAACTGGAATGTAATGGAATGGAATGGAATGGAATGGAATGGAACGGAATCAACCTGAATGGAATGGAATGGAATGGAATGGAATGGAATGGAATCCACTGGAATGGAATGGAATGAAATGGAATTGATTGGAATGCAATGGAATGTAATGGAATCAACTGGAAAGGAATGGAATGGAATGGAATGGAATGGAATCAACTGGAAGGGAATGGAATGGATTGGAGTGGACTGCAATGCAATCAACCCGAAAGGAATGGAATGGAATGAAATGGAACGGAATGGAATCAACCGGAATGGAGTTAAATGGAATGGAATGCAATGGAATGGAATAGAATAAAACAGAACAGAATGGAATGGAGTGGAATAGAATGGAATCAACCAGAATGCAATGGAATGTAATGGAATGGAATGGAACGGAATGGATTGGAATGGAACGGAATCAACCCGAATGGAATGGAATTGAACGGATTGGAATGAAATGGAATGGTATGGAATAGAATCAACCCGAATGCAATGGAATGGAATGGAATGGAATGGAATGGAATGGAATGGAATTGAATGGAACGGAATGGAATGGAATGGAATGGAATCAAACCGAATGTAATGTAATGGAATGGAATGGAATGGAATCAACTGATATGTAATGGAATGGAATGGAATGGAATGGAATGGAATGGAATCAACCCGAATGGAATGGAATGGAATGGAATGGAATGCAATCAACACGAATGGAATGGAATGGAATGGAATCAAACCGAATGGAATGCAATGGAATGAAATGGAATGGAATGGAATCAACTGGAATGGAATGGAATGGAATCGAATGGATTGGAATGGAATGGAATGGAATGGAATGCAATCAACCCGAATGGAATGGAATGGAATGGAATGGAAGGGAATGGAATGAAATCAACCCAAAAGGAATGGAATGGAATGGAATGGAATGGAATGGAAAGGAATGGCAGGTTATGGAATCAACACGAGTGGTATGGAATGGAATGGAATGGAATGGAATGGAATGGAATCAACCCGAATGGAATGGAATGAAATAGAATGGAATGGAATGGAATGGAATGGAATGGAATGGAATGGAAAGGAATCAACCCGAATGGAATGGAATGCAATGGAATGGAATGGAATGGAATGGCATAGAATGGAATCAACCCGAACGGTATGGAATGGAATGGAATGGAATGGAATGGAATGGAATGGAATCAATCGGAATGGAATGGAATGGAATGGAATGGAATCAACCCGAATGAAATGGAATGGAATGGAATGGAATCAACACGGATGGAATGGAATGGAATGGAATGGAATGGAATGGAATGGAATGGAATGGAATGGAATGGAATCAACACAATGGAATGGAATGGAATGGAATGGAATGGAATGGAATGGAATGGAGTGGAATAAACCCGAATGGAATGGAATGGAACGGAATGGAAAGGAATGGAATGCAATGGAATGGAATGGAATGGAATCAACCCGAAAGGAAAAGAATGGAATGGAATGGAATGGAATGGAATCAAACCGAATGTAATGTAATGGATTGGAATGGAATGGAATCAACTGGAATGTAATGGAATGGAATGGAATGGAATGGAATGGAACGGAATCAACCTGAATGGAATGGAATGGAATGGAATGGAATGCAATCAACACGAAAGGAATGGAATGGAATGGAATCAAACGGAATGGAATGCAATGGAATGAAATGAAATGGAATGGAATCAACTGGAATTGAATGGAATTGAATGGAATCAACCCGAATGGAATGGAATGGAATGGAATGGAAACGAATGGAATCAAACCAAATGGAATGGAATGGAATGGAATGGAATAGAATCAAACGGAATGGAATGGAATGGAGTGGAATAGAATGGAATCAACCCGAATGCAATGGAATGGAATGGAATGGAATGGAATGGAATGGAGTGGAATGGAATGGAATCAACACGAATGGAAAGAAAGGATTGGAATGGAATGGAATGGAATTGAAAGGAATGGATTGGAATCTACCTGAATTGAATGGAATGGAATGGAATCAACACGAATGGAATGGAATGGATTCGAATGGAATGGAATGGAATGGAATCAACTCTAATGGAATGGAATGGAGTCGAATGGAATGGAATAAACACAAATGGACTGGAATGGAATGGAAAGGAATAGAATCAACCCGAATGGAATGGAATGGAATGGAATGGAATGGCATGGAATCAACCCGAATGAAATGAAATGGAATGGAGTGGAATGGAATGGAATGGAAAGGAATGGAATGGAATCAACCCGAGTGGAATGGAATGGAATGGAATAGAATGGAATGGATTGGAATGGAATGGAATGGAATGTAACCCACCCCAATGGAATGGAATGGAATGGAATGGAATGGAATGGAATGGAATGGAATGGAATGGAATGGAATCAACCCAAAAGGAATGGAATGGAATGAAATGGAATGGAATGGAGTGGAATCAACCCGAATGGAATGGAATGGAGTGGAATGGATTGGAATGGAATCAACCTTAATGGATAGGAGTGGAATGGAATGGAATGGAATGGAGGGGAATTGAATCAACACGAATGGAGTGAAATGGAATGGAATGGAATCAACACGAATGGAATGGAATGGATTGGAATGGAATGGAATGGAATGGAAAGGAATGGAATGGAATCAACCTGAATGGAATGGAATGGAATGGAATCAACCCGAATGGAATGGAATGGAATGGAATGGAATGGAATGGAATGAAATCAACCCAAAAGGAATGGAATGGAATGAAATGGAATGGAATGGAATGGAATGGAATGGCAGGTTATGGAATCAACCCGAGTGGTATGGAATGGAATGGAATGGAATGGAATCCACCCGAATGGAATGGAATGGAATGAAATGGAATGGAATGGAATGGAATGGAATGGAATGGAATGGAATGGAAAGGAATGGAATGGAATCAACCTGAATGGAATGGAATGGAAGGGAATCAACCGGAATGGAACGGAATGGATTGGAATGGAATGGAATGGAATGGAATCAACCCTAATGGAAAGGAAAGGAATGGAATGCAATGGAATGGAGTGGAATGGAATGGAATGGAATGAACCCGAATGGTATGGAATGGAATGGAATCAACCAGAATGTAATGGAATGGAATGGAATGGAATGGAATGGAATGGAATGGAATCAACTGGAATGTAATGTAATGGAATGGAATGGAATGGAGCGGAATCAACCAGAATGGAATGGAATGGAATGGAATGGAATGCAATCAACACAAATGGAATGGAATGGAATGGAATCAAACCGAATGTAATGCAATGGAATGAAATGGAATGGAATGGAATCAACTGGAATGGAATGGAATGGAATCGAATGCATTGGAATGGAATGGAATGGAACGGAATGCAATCAACCCGAATGGAATGGAATGGAATGGAATGGAATGAAATCAACCCGAAAGGAAAGGAATGGAATGAAATGGAATGGAATGGAATGGAATGGAATGGAATGGAATGGTAGGTTATGGAATCAACCCGAGTGGTATGGAATGGAATGGAATGGAATGGAATGGAATGGAATGGAATGCAATCAACCCGAATATAATGGAATGGAATGAAATGGAATGGAATGGAATGGAATGGAATGGAATGGAATGGAATGGAAAGGAATCAACCCGAATGGAATGGAATGGAATGGAATGGAATGCAATGGAATGGAATGGAATGGAATGGCATAGAATGGAATCAACCCGAATGGTATGGAATGGAATGGAATGGAATGGAATGGAATGGAATGGAATGGAATCAATCGGAATGGAATGGAATGGAATGGAATGGAATGGAATGGAATCAACCCGAATGGAATGGAATGGAACGGAATGGAATGGAATGGAATGGAATGGAATGGAATCAACCCAAATGGAATGGAATGGAATGGAATGGAATGGAATGGAATCAACTCTAATGGAATGGAATGGAATGGAATGGAATGGAATGGAATGGAATGGAATGGAATCAACACAAATTGACTGGAATGTAATGGAAAGGAATAGAATCAACCCGAATGGAATGGAATGGAATGGAATGGAATGGAATGGAATGGAATGTCATGGAATCAACCCGAATGAAATGAAATGGAATGGATTGGAATGGAATGGAATGGAAAGGAATGGAATGGAATCAACCCGAGTGGAATGGAATGGAATGGAATGGATTGGAATGGAATGGAATGGAATGGAATCAACCCCAATGGAATGGAATGGAATGGAATGGAATGGAATGGAATGGAATGGAATGGAATGGAATCAACCCAAAAGCAATGGAATGGAATGAAATGGAATGGAATGGAATGGAATGGAATCAACCCGAACGGAATGGAATGGAGTGGAATGGAGTGGAATGGAATCAACCTGAATGGAATGGAATGGAATGGAATGGAATGGAGGGGAATTGAATCAACCAGAATGGAGTGAAATGGAATGGAATGGAATCAACAGGAATGGAATGGAATGGATTGGAATGGAATGGAATGGAATGGAAAGGAATGGAATGGAATCAACCTGAATGGAATGGAATGGAATGGAATCAACCCGAATGGAATGGAATGGAATGGAATGGAATGGAATGGAAACAACACAAATGGACTGGAATGGAATGGAATGGAATAGAATCAACCCGAATGGAATGGAATGGAATGGAAAGGAATGGCATGGAATCAACCCGAATGAAATGGAATGGAATGGATTGGAATGGAATGGAATGGAAAGGAATGGAATCAACCCGAATGGAATGGAATGGAAGGGAAAGGAATGGAATGGAATCAACCTGAATGAAATGGAAAGGATTGGAATGGAATCAACCTGAATGTAATGGAATGGAATGGAGTGGAATAGGATGGAATCAACGCGAATGGAATGGAATGGAATGGAATGGATTGGAATGGAATGGAATGGAATGGAAAGGAATGGAATCAAACCAAATGGAATGGAATGGAATGGAATGGAATAGAATCAAACGGAATGGAATGGAATGGTGTGGAATAGAATGGAATCAACCCGAATGCAATGGAATGGAATGGAATGGAATGGAATGGAATGGAGTGGAATGGATTGGAATCAACACGAATGGAAAGAATGGATTGGAATGGAATGGAATGGAATGGAAAGGAATGGAATGGAATCAACCTGAATGGAATGGAATGGAATGGAATCAACCCGAATGGAATGGAATGGAATGGATTGGAATGGAATGGAATGGAATGGAATCAACTCTAATGGAATGGAATGGAATGGAATGGAATCAACACAAATGGACTGGAATGCAATGGAAAGGAATAGAATCTACCCGAATGGAATGGAATGGAATGGAATGGCATGGAATCAACCCGAATGAAATGAAATGGAATGGAATGCAATGGAATGGAATGGAATGGACTGCAATGGAATCAACCCGAATGGAATGGAATGGAATGAAATGGAACGGAATGGAATCAACCGGAATGGAGTTAAATGGAATGGAATGCAATGGAATGGAATAGAATCAAACAGAACAGAATGGAATGGAGTGGAATAGAATGGAATCAACCAGAATGCAATGGAATGTAAAGGAATGGAATGGAACGGAACGGAATGGATTGGAATGGAACGGAATCAACCCGAATGGAATGGAATTGAATGGATTGTAATGGAATGGAATGGTATGGAATAGAATCAACCCGAATGGAATGGAATGGAATGGAATGGAATGGAATCAACCCGAATGCAATGGAATGGAATGGAATGGAATGGAATGCAACGCAATGGAGTGGAATGGAATGGAATCAACCAGAATGTAATGGAATGGAATGGAATGGAATGGAATGGAATCAACTGGAATGTAATGTAATGGAATGGAATGGAATGGAACGGAATCAACCAGAATGGAATGGAATGGAATGGAATGGAATGCAATCAACACAAATGGAAAGGAATGGAATGGAATCAAACCGAATGGAATGCAATGGAATGAAATGGAATGGAATGGAATCAACTGGAATGGAATGGAATGGAATCGAATGCATTGGAATGGAATGGAATGGAACGGAATGCAATCAACCCGAATGGAATGGAATGGAATGGAATGGAATGAAATCAACCCGAAAGGAAAGGAATGGAATGAAATTAAATGGAATGGAATGGAATGGAATGGCAGGTTATGGAATCAACCCGAGTGGTATGGAATGGAATGGAATGGAATGGAATGGAATGGAATGCAATCAACCCGAATGGAATGGAATGGAATGAAATGGAATGGAATGGAAGGGAATGGAATGGCATAGAATGGAATCAACCCGAATGGAATGGAATGGAATGGAATGGAATGGAATGGAATGGAATGGAATCAATCGGAATGGAATAGAATGGAATGGAATGGAATGGAATCAACCCGAATGGAATGGAATGGAACGGAATGGAATGGAATGGAATGGAATGGAATGGAATCAACCCAAATGTAATGCAATGGAATGGAATGGAATGGAATGGAATAAACCCGAATGGAATGGAATGGAATCAACCCGAATTAAATGAAATGGAATGGAGTGGAATGGAATGGAATGGAAAGGAATGGAATGCAATCAACCCGAGAGGAATGGAATGGAATGGAATGGAATGGAATGGAATGGATTGGAATGGAATGGAATGGAATGTAATCAACCCCAATGGAATGGAATGGAATGGAATGGAATGGAATGGAATCAACCCAAAAGGAATGGAATTCAATCAAATGGAATGGAATGGAATGGAATCATCCCGAATGGAATGGAATGGAGTGGAATGGATTGGAATGGAATCAACCTGAAAGAATGGAATGGAATGGAATGGAATGGAATGGAGGGGAATTGAATCAACCCGAATGGAGTGAAATGGAATGGAATGGAATCAACACGAATGGAATGGAATGGATTGGAATGGAATGGAATGGAATGGAAAGGAATGGAATGGAATCAACCTGAATGGAATGGAATGGAGTGGAATCAACCAGAATGGAATGGAATGGAATGGATTGGAATGGAATGGAATGGAATGGAATCAACCCTAATGGAATGGAATGGAAGGGAATGGAATGGAATCAACTCGAATGGAATGGAATGGAATGGAATGGAATGGAATGGAATGGAAACAACACAAATGGACTGGAATGGAATGGAATGGAATAGAATCAACCCGAATGGAATGGAATGGAATGGAAAGGAATGGCATGGAATCAACGCGAATGAAATGGAATGGAATGGATTGGAATGGAATGGAATGGAAAGGAATGGAATCAACCCGAATGGAATGGAATGGAAGGGAAAGGAATGGAATGGAATCAACCTGAATGAAATGGAACGGATTGGAATGGAATCAACCTGAATGTAATGGAATGGAATGGAGTGGAATAGGATGGAATCAACGCGAATGGAATGGAATGGAATGGAATGGATTGGAATGGAATGGAATGGAATGGAATCAACCCGAATTGAATGGAATGGAATGGAATGGAAAGGAATGGAATCAAACCAAATGGAATGGAATGGAATGGAATGGAATAGAATCAAACGGAATGGAATGGAATGGTGTGGAATAGAATGGAATCAACCCGAATGCAATGGAATGGAATGGAATGGAATGGAATGGAATGGAATGGAATGGAATGGAATGGAATGGATTGGAATCAACACGAATGGAAAGAATGGATTGGAATGGAATGGAATGGAATGGAAAGGAATGGAATGGAATCAACCTGAATGGAATGGAATGGAATGGAATCAACCCGAATGGAATGGAATGGAATGGATTGGAATGGAATGGAATGGAATGGAATCAACTCTAATGGAATGGAATGGAATGGAATGGAATGGAATGGAATGGAATCAACACAAATGGACTGGAATGGAATGGAAAGGAATAGATTCAACCCGAATGGAATGGAATGGAATGGAATGGAATGGAATGGAATGGCATGGAATCAACCCGAATGAAATGAAATGGAATGGATTGGAATGGAATGGAATGGAAAGGAATGGAATGGAATCAACCCGAGTGGAATGGAATGGAATGGAATGGAATGGATTGGAATGGAATGGAATGGAATGGAATCAACCCCAATGGAATGGAATGGAATGGAATGGAATGGAATGGAATGGAATGGAATCAACCCAAAAGCAATGGAATGGAATGAAATGGAATGGAATGGAATGGAATCAACCCGAACCGAATGGAATGGAGTGGAATAGAGTGGAATGGAATCAACCTGAATGGAATGGAATGGAATGGAATGGAATGGAATGGAGGGGAATTGAATCAACCCGAATGGAGTGAAATGGAATGGAATGGAATCAACACGAATGGAATGGAATGGATTGGAATGGAATGGAATGGAATGGAAAGGAATGGAATGGAATCAACCTGAATGGAATGGAATGGAATGGAATCAACCCCCATGGAATGGAATGGAATGGAATGGAATGGAATGGAATGGAATCAACCCGAATGGAATGGAATGGAATGGAATGCAATGGAATGGAATGGAATGGAATGGAAACAACACAAATGGACTGGAATGGAATGGAATGGAATAGAATCAACCCGAATGGAATGGAATGGAATGGAAAGGAATGGCATGGAATCAACCCGAATGAAATGGAATGGAATGGATTGGAATGGAATGGAATGGAAAGGAATGGAATCAACCCGAATTGAATGGAATGGAAGGGAAAGGAATGGAATGGAATCAACCTGAATGAAATGGAACGGATTGGAATGGAATCAACCTGAATGTAATGGAATGGAATGGAGTGGAATAGGATGGAATCAACGCGAATGGAATGGAATGGAATGGAATGGATTGGAATGGAATGGAATGGAATGGAAAGGAATGGAATCAAACCAAATGGAATGGAATGGAATGGAATGGAATAGAATCAAACGGAATGGAATGGAATGGTGTGGAATAGAATGGAATCAACCCGAATGCAATGGAATGGAATGGAATGGAATGGAATGGAATGGAATGGAATGGAATGGAATGGATTGGAATCAACACGAATGGAAAGAATGGATTGGAATGGAATGGAATGGAATGGAAAGGAATGGAATGGAATCAACCTGAATGGAATGGAATGGAATGGAATCAACCCGAATGGAATGGAATGGAATGGATTGGAATGGAATGGAATGGAATGGAATCAACTCTAATGGAATGGAATGGAATGGAATGGAATGGAATCAACACAAATGGACTGGAATGCAATGGAAAGGAATAGAATCTACCCGAATGGAATGGAATGGAATGGAATGGAATGGAATGGAATGGCATGGAATCAACCCGAGTGAAATGAAATGGAATGGATTGGAATGGAATGGAATGGAAAGGAATGGAATGGAATCAACCCGAGTGGAATGGAATGGAATGGAATGGAATGGAATGGAATGGAATGGAATGGAATGGATTGGAATGGAATGGAATGGAATGGAATCAACCCCAATGGAATGGAATGGAATGGAATGGAATGGAATGGAATGGAATGGAATCAACCCAAAAGGAATGGAATGGAATGAAATGGAATGGAATGGAATGGAATCAACCCGAACGGAATGGAATGGAGTGGAATGGATTGGAATGGAATCAACCTGAATGGAATGGAATGGAATGGAATGGAATGGAATGGAATGGAATGGAGGGGAATTGAGTCAACCCGAATGGAGTGAAATGGAATGGAATGGAATCAACACGAATGGAATGGAATGGATTGGAATGGAATGGAATGGAATGGAAAGGAATGGAATGGAATCAACCTGAATGGAATGGAATGGAATGGAATCAACCCGAATGGAATGGAATGGATTGGAATGGAATGGAATGGAATGGAACCAACCCTAATGGAATGGAAAGGAATGGAATTGAATGGAATGGAGTCAACCCGAATGGAATGGAATGGAATGGAATGGAATGGAATGGAATGGAATGGAAACAACACAAATGGACTGGAATGGAATGGAATGGGTTGGAAGGGAATCAACATGAATGGAATGGAATGGAATGGAATGGAGTGGAATTGAATCAACCCGAATGGAATAGAATGGAATGGAATGGAATCAACCCAAATGGCATGGAATGGAATGAAATGGAACGGAATGGAATTAACCGGAATGGAATGGAATGGAATGGAATGGAATGGAATGGAATGGAATCAACCCGAATGGAAAGGAATGGAATGGAATGGAATGGCATGGAATGGAATCAACCAGAATGGCATGGAATGGAATGGAATGGAATGGAATGGAATGGAATCAACACAAATGGAATGGAAAGCAATCAACACGAATGGAATGGAATGGAATGGAATGGAATTTAATGGAATCTAATCAACTGGAATGGAATGGAATGGAATGGAATAAACACGAATGGACTGGAATGCATTGGAATGGACTGCAACGGAATCAACCCGAAAGGAATGGAATGGAGTGAAATGGAACGCAATGGAATCAACCGGAATGGAGTGGAATGGAATGACACGGAATGGAATGGAATAGAATTAAACAGAATGGAATGGAATGGAATGGAATAGAATGGAATCAACCAGAACGCAATGGAAAGGAATGGAATGGAATTGAATGGAATCAACCTGAACGCAATGGAAAAAATGGAATGGAATGGAATGGAATGGAATGGAATGGAATCAACCCGAATGTAATGGAATGGAATGGATTGGAATCAACGCGAACGGAATGGAATAGAACGGAATGGAATGGAATTGAATCAACCGAAATGGAATGGAATGGAATGGAATGGAATGGAATAAACCCGAATTGAATGCAATGGAATAGAATGGAATGGATTGGAATGGAATCAATCAGAATGGAATGGAATGGAATGAAATGGAATGGAATGGAATTAACCGGAATGGAATGGAATGGAATGGAATGGAATGGAATGGAATGGAATGGAATCAATCCGAATGGAATGCAGTGGAATTGAATGTAATGGAATCAACCCGAATGGAATGGAATGGAATGAAATGGAATGGAATGGAATCAACCCGAATGGAATGGAATAGTATGGAACTGAATCAAACCAAATGGAATGGAATGGAATGGAATGGAATAAACACGAATGGAATGGAATGGAATATAATGGAATGCATTGGAATGGAATCAACCGGGATGGAAAGGAATGGAATGGAATGAAATGGAATGGGATGGAAAGGAATGAAATTGAATGGAATGGAATTAACTCGAATGGAATGGAATGGAATCGAATGGAAAGGTATAGAATCAACCCGAATGGAATGGAAAGGAATGGAATGGAATGGAATGGAATCAAGGAGCATGCAATGGAATGGAATGGAATGGAATAGACTGCAATGGAATGGAATGGAAGGGAACGGAATGGAATCAACCCGAATGGAATGGAATGGAATGGAATGGAATGGAATCCACAGGAATGGAATGGAATGAAATGGACTTGATTGGAATGGAATGGAATGGAATGGAATCAGCCCGAATGGAATGGAATGGAATGGAATGGAATGGAATGGAATCCACTGGAATGGAATGGAATGAAATGGAATTGATTGGAATGGAATGGAATGTAATGGAATCAACCGGAATGGAATGGATTGGAAAGGAATGGAATCAACCCGAATGGAATGGAATGGAATGAAATGGAACGGAATGGAATCAACCGGAATGGAGTTAAATGGAATGGAATGCAATGGAATGGAATAGAATCAAACAGAACAGAATGGAATGGAGTGGAATAGAATGGAATCAACCAGAATGCAATGGAATGTAATGGAATGGAATGGAACGGAATGGATTGGAATGGAACGGAATCAACCCGAATGGAATGGAATTGAATGGATTGGAATGGAATGGAATGGTATGGAATAGAATCAACCCGAATGGAATGGAATGGAATGGAATGGAATGGAATCAACCCGAATGCAATGGAATGGAATGGAATGGAATGGAATGCAACGGAATGGAATGGAATGGAATGGAATCAACGGGAATGTAATGTAATGGAATGGAATGGATTGGAATGGAATCAACTGGAATGTAATGTTATGTAATGGAATGGAATGGAATGGAATGGAACGGAATCAACCCGAATGGAATGGAATGGAGTGGAATGGAATGCAATGCAATCAACCCGAATGGAATGGAATGGAATGGAATGGAATGAAATCAACCCGAAAGGAAAGGAATGGAATGAAATGGAATGGAATGGAATGGAATGTCAGGTTATGGAATCAACCCGAGTGGTATGGAATGAAATGGAATGGAATGGAATGGAATGGAATGGAATGCCATCAACTCGAATGGAATGGAATGGAATGAAATGGAAAGGAATGGAATGGAATGGAATGGAATGGAATGGAATGGAATGGAATCAACCTGAATGGAATGGAATGGAATGGAATCAACCCGAATGGAATGGAATGGATTGGAATGGAATGGAATGGAATGGAAAGGAATGGAATGGAATCAACCTGAATGGATTGGAATGGAATGGAATCAACCCGAATGGAATGGAATGGATTGGAATGGAATGGAATGGAATCGAATCAACCCTAATAGAATGGAAAGGAATGGAATGGAATGGAATGGAATGGAACGGAGTCATCCCGAATGGAATGGAATGGAATGGAATGGAATGGAATGGAATGGAATGGAATGGAATGGAAACAACACAAATGGACTGGAATGGAATGGAATGGAATAGAATCAACCCGAATGGAATGGAATGGAATGGAATGGCATGGAATCAACCCGAATGAAATGGAATGGAATGGATTGGAATGGAATGGAATGGAAAGGAATGGAATGGAATCAACGCGAGTGGAATGGATAGGAATGGAATGGAATGGAATGGATTGGAATGGAATGGAATGGAATGGAATCAACCCCAATGGAATGGAATGGAATGGAATGGAATGGAATGGAATGGAGTGGAATCAACCCAAAAGGAATGGAATGGAATGGAATGGAATGGAATGGAATGGAATCAACCAGAATGGAATGGAATGGAATGGAATGGAATGGATTGGAAGGGAATCAACATGAATGGAATGGAATGGAATGGAATGGAGTGGAATTGAATCAACCCGAATGGAATAGAATGGAATGGAATGGAATCAACCCAAATGGCATGGAATGGAATGAAATGGAACAGAATGGAATTAACCAGAATGGAATGGAATGGAATGGAATGGAATGGAATGGAATGGAATGGAATGGAATCAACCCGAATGGAAAGGAATGGAATGGAATGGAATGGCATGGAATGGAATTAACCCGAATGGCATGGAATGGAATGGAATGGAATGGAATGGAATCAACACAAATGGAATGGAATGCAATCAACACGAATGGAATGGAATGGAATGGAATGGAATGGAATGGAATGGAATGGAATCAACTGGAATGGAATGGAATGGAATGGAATAAACACGAATGCACTGGAATGGATTGGAATGGACTGCAATGGAATCAACCCGAAAGGAATGGAATGCAATGAAATGGAACGCAATGGAATCAACCGGAATGGAGTGGAATGGAATGACACGGAATGGAATGGAATAGAATCAAACAGAATGGAATGTAATGGAATGGAATAGAATGGAATCAACCCGAACGCAACGGAAAGGAATGGAATGGAATTGAATGGAATCAACCTGAACGCAATGGAAAAAATGGAATGGAATGGAATGGAATGGAATGGAATTGAATCAACCCGAATGTAATGGAATGGAATGGATTGGAATCAACCCGAACGGAATGGAATGGAACGGAATGGAATGGAATTGAATCAACCGAAATGGAATGGAATGGAATGGAATGGAATGGAATAAACCCGAATTGAATGCAATGGAATAGAATGGAATGGATTGGAATGGAATCAATCAGAATGGAATGGAATGTAATGAAATGGAATGGAATGGAATTAACAGGAATGGAATGGAATGGAATGGAATGGAATGGAATGGAATGGAATGGAATCAACCCGAATGGAATGGAATGGTATGGAACTGAATCAACCCAAATGGAATGGAATGGAATGGAATGGAATGGAATGGAATAAACACGAATGGAATGGAATGGAATATAATGGAATGGATTGGAATGGAATCAACCGGGATGGAAAGGAATGGAATGGAATGAAATGGAATGGGATGGAAAGGAATGTAATGGAATGGAATGGAATTAACTCGAATGGAATGGAATGGAGTCGAATGGAATGGTATAGAATCAACCCGAATGGAATGGAAAGGAATGGAATGGAATGGAATGGAATCAAGGAGCATGCAATGGAATGGAATGGAATGGAATAGACTGCAATGGAATGGAATGGAAGGGAACGGAATGGAATCAACCCGAATGGAATGGAATGGAATGGAATGGAATGGAATGGAATCCATTGGAATGGAATGGAATGAAATGGACTTGATTGGAATGGAATGGAATGTAATGGAATCAACCTTAATGGAATGGAATGGAATGGAATGGAATGGAATGGAATCCACTGGAATGGAAGGGAATGAAATGGAATTGATTGGAATGGAATGGAATGGAATGGAATCAACTGGAATGGAAGGGAATGGAATGGAATGGACTGCAAGGTAATCAACCCGAATGGAATGGAATGGAATGAAATGGAACGGAATGGAATCAACCGGAATGGAGTTAAATGGAATGGAATGCAATGGAATGGAATAGAATCAAACAGAACAGAATGGAATGGAGTGGTATAGAATGGAATCAACCAGAATGCAATGGAATGTAATGGAATGGAATGGAACGGAATGGATTGGAATGGAACGGAATCAACCCGAATGGAATGGAATGGAATGGAATAGAATGGAATGGAATGGTATGGAATAGAATCAACCCGAATGGAATGGAATGGAATGGAATGGAATGGAATGGAATCAACCCGAATGCAATGGAATGGAATGGAATAGAATGGAATGCAACGGAATGGAATGGAATAGAATGGAATCAACTGAAATGTAATGTAATGGAATGGAATGGATTGGAATGGAATCAACTGGAATGTAATGTAATGTAATGGAATGGAATGGAATGGAATGACACGGAATCAACCCGAATAGAATGGAATGGAATGGAATGGAATGCAATCAACCCGAATGGAATGGAATGGAATGGAATGGAATGGAATGAAATCAACCCGAAAGGAAAGGAATGGAATGAAATGGAATGGAATGGAATGGAATGTCAGGTTATGGAATCAACCCGAGTGGTATGGAATGAAATGGAATGGAATGGAATGGAATGGAATGGAATGCCATCAACCCGAATGGAATGGAATGGAATGAAATGGAAAGGAATGGAATGGAATGGAATGGAATGGAATGGAATGGAATGGAAAGAATCAACCCGAATGGAATGGAATGGAATGGAATGGAATGGAATGGAATGGAATGGAATCAACACAAATGGACTGGAATGGAATGGAATGGAATAGAATCAACCCGAATGGAATGGAATAGAATGGAATGGCATGGAATCAACCCGAATGAAATGGAATGGAATGGATTGGAATGGAATGGAATGGAAAGGAATGGAATTGAAACAACCCGAGGGGAATGGAATGGAATGGAATGGAATGGAATGGATTGGAATGGAATGGAATGGAATGGAATCAACGATAATGGAATGGAATGGAATGGAATGGAATGGAATCAATCCAAAAGGAATGGAATGGAATGAAATGGAATGGAATGGAATGGAATGGAATGGAATGGAATGGAATCAACCCGAATGGAATGGAATGGAATGGAATGGATTGGAATGGAAACAACCTGAATGGAATGGAATGGAATGGAATGGAATGGAGTGGAATTGAATCAACCCGAATGGAATGGAATGGAATGGAATGGAATCAACCCAAATGGCATGGAATGGAATGAAATGGAACGGAATGGAATTAACCGGAATGGAATGGAATGGAATGGAATGGAATGGAATGGAATCAACCCGAATGGAATGGAATAGAATGGAATGGAATGGAATGGAATGGAATCAACACGAATGGAATGGAATGGAATGGAAAGAAATGGAATGGCATGGAATGGAATCAAGCCGAATGGCATGGAATGGAATGGAATGGAATGGAATGGAATGGAATCAACACGAATGGAAAGGAATGCAATCAACACGAATGGAATGGAATGGAATGGAATGGAATGGAGTCAACTGGAATGGAATGGAATGGAGTGGAATAAACACGAATGGATTGGAATGGAATGGAATGTACTGCAATGGAATCAACCCGAATGGAATGGAATGGAATGAAATGGAATGCAATGGAATCCACCGGAATGGAGTGGAATGGAATGACACGGAATGGAATGGAATAGAATCAAATCGACTGAAATGGAATGGAATGGAATAGAATGGAATCAACCCGAACGCAATGGAAAGGAATGGAATGGAATTGAATGGAATCAACCCGAACGCTATGGAAAAAATGGAATGGAATGGAATGCAATGGAATGGAATGGAATGGATTGGAATTGAATTGAATGCAATCAACCCGAAAGAATGGAATGGAATGGAATGGATTTGAATCAACCCGAATGGAATGGAATGGAATGGAATGGAATGGAATGGAATGGAATCAACCCGAATGCAATGGAATGGAATGGAATGGAAAGGAATGGAATCAAACCAAATGGAATGGAATGGAATGGAATGGAATAGAATCAAACGGAATGGAATGGAATGGAGTGGAATAGAATGGAATCAACCCGAATGAAATGGAATGGAATGGAATGGAATGGAATGGAATGGAATGGAATGGAATGGAGTGGAATGGAATGGAATCAACACGAATGGAAAGAATGGATTGGAATGGAATGGAATGGAATGGAAAGGAATGGAATGGAATCAACCTGAATGGAATGGAATGGAAGGGAATCAACACGAATGGAATGGAATGGAATGGAATGGAATGGAATGGAATCAACTCTAATGGAATGGAATGGAATGGAATGGAATGCAATCAACACAAATGGACTGGAATGGAATGGAAAGGAATAGAATCAACACGAAGGGAATGGAATGGAATGGAATGGCATGGAATCAACCCGAATTAAATGAAATGGAATGGAGTGGAATGGAATGGAATGGAAAGGAATGGAATGGAATCAACCCGAGTGGAAAGGAATGGAATGGAATGGAATGGAATGGAATGGATTGGAATGGAATGGAATGGAATGTAATCAACCCCAATGGAATGGAATGGAATGGAATGGAATGGAATCAACCCAAAAGGAATGGAATGGAATGAAATGGAATGGAATGGAATGGAATCATCCCGAATGGAATGGAATGGAGTGGAATGGATTGGAATGGAATCAACCTGAAAGAATGGAATGGAATGGAATGGAATGGAATGGAGGGGAATTGAATCAACCCGAATGGAGTGAAATGGAATGGAATGGAATCAACACGAATGGAATGGAATGGATTGGAATGGAATGGAATTGAATGGAAAGGAATGGAATGGAATCAACCTGAATGGAATGGAATGGAATGGAATCAACCCGAATGGAATGGAATGGAATGGATTGGAATGGAATGGAATGGAATGGAATCAACCCTAATGGAATGGAATGGAATGGAATGGAATGGAATGGAATGGAAACAACACAAATGGATTGGAATGGAATGGAATGGAATAGAATCAACCCGAATGGAATGGAATGGAATGGAAAGGAATGGCATGGAATCAACCCGAGTGAAATGGAATGGAATGGATTGGAGTGGAATGGAATGGAAAGGAATGGAATCAACCCGAATGGAATGGAATGGAAGGGAAAGGAATGGAATGGAATCAACCTGAATGAAATGGAACGGATTGGAATGGAATCAACCTGAATGTAACGGAATGGAATGGAGTGGAATAGGATGGAATCAACGCGAATGGAATGCAACGGAATGGAATGGATTGGAATGGAAAGGAATGGAATGGAATCAACCCGAATTGAATGGAATGGAATGGAATGGAAAGGAATGGAATCAAACCAAATGGAATGGAATGGAATGGAATGGAATAGAATCAAACGGAATGGAATGGAATAGTGTGGAATGGTATGGTGTGGAATAGAATGGAATCAAGCCGAATGCAATGGAATGGAATGGAATGGAATGGAATGGAATGGAATGGAATGGAATGGAATGGAGTGGAATGGATTGGAATCAACACGAATGGAAAGAATGGATTGGAACGGAATGGAATGGAATGGAAAGGAATGGAATGGAATCAACGTGAATGGAATGGAATGGAATGGAATCAACCCGAATGGAATGGAATGGAATGGATTGGAATGGAATGGAATGGAATGGAATCAACTCTAATGGAATGGAATGGAATGGAATGGAATGGAATGGAATCAACACAAATGGACTGGAATGGAATGGAAAGGAATAGAATCAACCCGAATGGAATGGAATGGAATGGAATGGCATGGAATCAACCCGAATGAAATGAAATGGAATGGATTGGAATGGAATGGAATGGAAAGGAATGGAATGGAATCAACCCGAGTTGAATGGAATGGAATGGAATGGAATGGATTGGAATGGAATGGAATGGAATGGAATCAACCCCCATGGAATGGAATGGAATGGAATGGAATGGAATGGAATGGAATGGAATCAACCCAAAAGGAATGGAATGGAATGAAATGGAATGGAATGGAATGGAATCAACCCGAACGGAATGGAATGGAGTGGAATGGATTGGAATGGAATCAACCTGAATGGAATGGAATGAAATGGAATGGAATGGAATGGAATGGAATGGAGGGGAATTGAATCAACCCGAATGGAGTGAAATGGAATGGAATGGAATCAACACGAATGGAATGGAATGGATTGGAATGGAATGGAATGGAATGGAAAGGAATGGAATGGAATCAACCTGAATGGAATGGAATGGAATGGAATCAACCCGAATGGAATGGAATGGATTGGAATGGAATGGAATGGAAGGGAATCAACCCTAATGGAATGGAAAGGAATGGAATGGAATGGAATGGAATGGAATGGAGTCAACCCGAATGGAATGGAATGGAATGGAATGGAATGGAAACAACACAAATGGACTGGAATGGAATGGAATGGAATAGAATCAACCCGAATGGAATGGAATGGAATGGAATGGAATGGCATGGAATCAACCCGAATGAAATGGAATGGAATGGATTGGAATGGAATGGAATGGAAAGGAATGGAATGGAATCAACGCGAGTGGAATGGATAGGAATGGAATGGAATGGAATGGATTGGAATGGAATGGAATGGAATGGAATCAACCCCAATGGAATGGAATGGAATGGAATGGAATGGAATGGAGTGGAATCAACCCAAAAGGAATGGAATGGAATGGAATGGAATCAACCAGAATGGAATGGAATGGAATGGAATGGATTGGAAGGGAATCAACATGAATGGAATGGAATGGAATGGAATGGAGTGGAATTGAATCAACCCGAATGGAATAGAATGGAATGGAATGGAATCAACCCAAATGGTATGGAATGGAATGAAATGGAACGGAATGGAATTAACCGGAATGGAATGGAATGGAATGGAATGGAATGGAATGGAATGGAATCAACCCGAATGGAAAGGAATGGAATGGAATGGAATGGCATGGAATGGAATCAACCCGAATGGCATGGGATGGAATGGAATGGAATGGAATGGAATGGAATCAACACAAATGGAATGGAATGCAATCAACACGAATGGAATGGAATGGAATGGAATGCAATTTAATGGAATGGAATCAACTGGAATGGAATGGAATGGAATGGAATAAACACGAATGGAGTGGAATGGATTGGAATGGACTGCAATGGAATCAACCCGAAAGGAATGGAATGGAATGAAATGGAACGCAATGGAATCAACCGGAATGGAGTGGAATGGAATGACACGGAATGGAATGGAATAGAATCAAACAGAATGGAATGGAATGGAATGGAATAGAATGGAATCAACCCGAACGCAATGGAAAGGAATGGAATGGAATTGAATGGAATCAACCTGAACGCAATGGAAAAAATGGAATGGAATGGAATGGAATGGAATAGAATGGAATGGAATCAACCCGAATGTAATGGAATGGAATGGATTGGAATCAACGCGAACGGAATGGAATGGAACGGAATGGAATGGAATTGAATCAACCGAAATGGAATGGAATGGAATGGAATGGAATGGAATGGAATGGAATAAACCCGAATTGAGTGCAATGGAATAGAATGGAATGGATTGGAATGGAATCAATCAGAATGGAATGGAATGGAATGAAATGGAATGTAATGGAATTAACCGGAATGGAATGGAATGGAATGGAATGGAATGGAATGGAATGGAATGGAATGGAATCAATCCGAATGGAATGCAGTGGAATTGAATGTAATGGAATCAACCCGAATGGAATGGAATGGAATGAAATGGAATGGAATGGAATCAACCCGAATGGAATGGAATAGTATGGAACTGAATCAAACCAAATGGTGTGGAATGGAATTAAATGGAATGGAATGGAATAAACACGAATGGAATGGAATGCAACATAATGGAATGGATTGGAATGGAATCAACCGGGATGGAAAGAAATGGAATTGAATGAAATGGAATGGGAAGGAAAGGAATGAAATGGAATGGAATGGAATTAACTCGAATGGAATGGAATGGAATCGAATGGAATGGTATAGAATCAACCCGAATGGAATGGAAAGGAATGGAATGGAATGGAATGGAATCAAGGAGCATGCAATGGAATGGAATGGAATGGAATAGACTGCAATGGAATGGAAGGGAACGGAATGGAATCAACCCGAATGGAATGGAATGGAATGGAATGGAATGGAATCCACTGGAATGGAATGGAATGAAATGGACTTGATTGGAATGGAATGGAATGTAATGGAATCAACCCGAATGGAATGGAATGGAATGGAATGGAATCAACTGGAATGGAATGGAATGGAATGGAATGGACTGCAATGGAATCAACCCGAATGGAATGGAATGGAATGAAATGGAACGGAATGGAATCAACCGGAATGGAGTTAAATGGAATGGAATGCAATGGAATCGAATAGAATCAAACAGAACAGAATGCAATGGAGTGGAATAGAATGGAATCAACCAGAATGCAATGGAATGTAATGGAATGGAATGGAACGGAATGGATTGGAATGGAACGGAATCAACCCGAATGGAATGGAATTGAATGGATTGGAATGGAATGGAATGGTATGGAATAGAATCAACCCGACAGGAATGGAATGGAATGGAATGGAATCAACCCGAATGCAATGGAATGGAATGGAATGGAATGGAATGCAACGGAATGGAATGGAATGGAATGGAATCAACTGGAATGTAATGTAATGGAATGGAATGGATTGGAATGGAATCAACTGGAATGTAATGTAATGTAATGGAATGGAATGGAATGGAATGGAAGGGAATCAACCCGAATGGAATGGAATGGAATGGAATGGAATGGAATGCAATCAACCCGAATGGAATGGAATGGAATTAAATCAACCCGAAAGGAAAGGAATGGAATGAAATGGAATGGAATGGAATGGAATGTCAGGTTATGGAATCAACCCGAGTGGTATGGAATGAAATGGAATGGAATGGAATGGAATGGAATGGAATGCCATCAACCCGAATGGAATGGAATGGAATGAAATGGAAAGGAATGGAATGGAATGGAATGGAATGGAATGGAATGGAAACAACACAAACGGACTGGAATGGAATGGATGGAATAGAATCAACTCAAATGGAATGGAATGGAATGGAATGGAATGGAATGGCATGGAATCAACCCGAATGAAATGGAATGGAATGGATTGGAATGGAATGGAATGGAAAGGAATGGAATGGAATCAACCCGAGTGGAATGGAAAGGAATGGAATGAAATGGAATGGATTGGAATGGAATGGAATGGAATCACCCCAATGGAATGGAATGGAATGGAATTGAATGGAATGGAATGGAATCAACCCAAAAGGAATGGAATGGAATGGAATGGAATGGAATGGAATGGTATGGAATGGAATCAACCAGAATGGAATGGAATGGAATGGAATGGATTGGACGGGAATCAACATGAATGGAATGGAACGGAATGGAATGGAGTGGAATTGAATCAACCCGAATGGAATGGAATGGAATGGAATGGAATCAACCCAAATGGCGTGGAATGGAATGAAATGGAATGGAATGGAATTAACCGGAATGGAATGGAATGGAATGGAATGGAATCAACCAGAATGCAATGGAATGTAATGGAATGGAATGGAACGGAATGGATTGGAATGGAACGGAATCAACCCGAATGGAATGGAATTGAATGGATTGGAATGGAATGGAATGGTATGGAATAGAATCAACCCGAATGGAATGTAATGGAATGGAATGGAATGGAATAAACCAGAATGCAATGGAATGGAATGGAATTGAATCAACGAGAATGCAATGGAATGGAATGGAATGGAATGGAATGCAATGCAATGGAATGGAAAGGAATGGAATCAACCAGAATGTAATGGAATGGAATGGAATGGAATTGAATGGAATCAACTGGAATGTAATGTAATGGACTGGACTGGAATGGAATGGAATGCAACGGAATCAAACCGGATGGAATGGAATTGAATGGAATGGAATGCAATCAACACGAATGGAATGGAATGGAATGGAATCAAACCGAATGGAATGCAATGGAATGAAATGGAATGGAATTGAATCAACTGGAATGGAATAGAATGGAATCGAATGCATTGGAATGGAATGGAATGGAACGGAATGGAATGCAATCAACACGAATGGAATGCAATGGAATGAAATGGAATGGAATGGAATCAACTGAAATGGAATGGAATGGAATCGAATGGATTTGAATGGAATGGAATGGAATGCAATCAACCCGAATGGAATGGAATGGAATGGAATGGAATGGAATGGAATGGAATGGAATCAACCACAATGGAATGGAATGGAATGAAATGGAATGGAATGGAATGAAATGGAATGGAATGGAATGAAATGGAATGGAATGGAATGGAATGGTAGGTTATGGAATCAACCCGAGTGGTATGGAATGGAATGGTATGGAATGGAATGGAATGGAATCAACCCGAATGGAATGAAATGGAATGAAACGGAATGGAAGCGAATGGAATGGAATGGAAAGGAATCAACCCGAATGGAATGGAATGGAATGGAATGGAATGGAATGGAATGGAATGGAATGGAATGGCATAGAATGGAATCAACCCGAACGGTATGGAAAGTAATGGAATGGAATGGAATGGAATGGAATCAATAGGAATGGAATGGAATGGAATGGAATGGAATGGAATGGAATCAACCCGAATGAAATGGAATGGAATGGATTGGAATGGAATGGAATGGAATCAACACGAATGGAATGGAATGGAATGGAATGGAATGGAATGGAATGGAGTGGAATGGAATCAAGGCGAATGCAATGGAATGGAATGGATTGGAATGGGATGGAATGGAAAGGAATGGAATGGAATCAACCTGAGTGGAATGGAATGGCATGGAATGGAATGGAATGGAATCAACCCGAATGGAATGGAATGGAATGGAATGGAATGGAATGGAATGGAATGGAATGGAATGGAATGGAATGGAATGGAATCCACTGGAATAAAATGGAATTGATTGGAATGCAATGGAATGTAATGGAATCAACTGGAAAGGAATGGAATGGAATGGAATGGAATGGAATCAACTGGAATGGAATGGAATGGAATGGAATGGACTGCAATGGAATCAACCCGAATGGAATGGAATGGAATGAAATGGAACGGAATGGAATCAACCGGAATGGAGTTAAATGTAATGGAATGCAATGGAATGGAATAGAATCAAACAGAACAGAATGGAATGGAGTGGAATAGAATGGAATCAACCAGAATGCAATGGAATGGAATGGAATGGAATGGAACGGAATGGATTGGAATGGAACGGAATCAACCAGAATGGAATGGAATTCAATGGATTGGAATGGAATGGAATGGTATGGAATAGAATCAACCCGAATGGAATGGAATGGAATGGAATGGAATCAACCAGAATGCAGTGGAATGGAATGCAATGGAATGGAATGCAATGCAATGGAATGGAAAGGAATGGAATCAACCAGAATGTAATGGAATGGAATGGAATGGAATTGAATGGAATCAACTGGAATGTAATGTAATGGACTGGAATGGAATGGAATGGAATGGAACGGAATCAACCCGGATGGAATGGAATTGAATGGAATGGAATGCAATCAACACGAATTTAATGGAATGGAATGGAATCAAACCGAATGGAATGCAAAGGTATGAAATGGAATGGAATTGAATCAACTGGAATGGAATAGAATGGAATCGAATGCATTGGAATGGAATGGAATGGAACGGAATGCAATCAACCCGAATGGAATGGAATGGAATGGAATGGAATGGAATGAAATCAACCCGAAAGGAAAGGAATGGAATGAAATGGAATGGAATGGAATGGAAAGGAATCAACACGAAAGGAATGCAATGGAATGAAATGGAATGGAATGGAATCAACTGAAATGGAATGGAATGGAATCGAATGGATTTGAATGGAATTGAATGGAATTGAATGCAATTAACCTGAATGGAATGGAATGGAATGGAATGGAATGGAATGGAATGGAATGGAATGGAATCAACCCCAATGGAATGGAATGGAATGGAATGGAATGGAATGGAATGGAATGGAATGAAATGGAATGGAATGGAATGAAATGGAATGGAATGGAATGGAATTGAATGAAATGGAATGGAATGGAATGGAATGGAATGAAATGGAATGGAATGGAATGGAATGGGAGGTTATGGAATCAACCAGAGTGGTATGGAATTGAATGGAATGGAATGGAATGGAATCAACCCGAATGGAATGGAATGGAATGAAATGCAATGGAAGCGAATGGAATGGAATGGAAAGGAATCAACCCGAATGGAAGGGAATGGAATGGAATGGAATGGAATGGCATAGAATGGAATCAACCCGAATGGTATGGAAAGGAATGGAATGGAATGGAATGGAATGGAATCAATCGGAATGGAATGGAATGGAATGGAATGGAATGGAATGGAATCAACCCGAATGAAATGGATTGGAATGGATTGGAATGGAATGGGATGGAATCAACACGAATGGAATGGAATGGAATGGAATGGAATGGAATCAAGGCGAATGCAATGGAGTGGAATGGAATGGAATGGAGTGGAATGGAATGGAATGGAAAGGAATGGAATGGAATCAACCCGAGTGGAATTGAATGGCATGGAATGGAATGGAATGGAATCAACCCGAATGGAATGGAACGGAATGGAATGGAATGGAATGGAATGGAATCTACTGGAATGGAATGGAATGAAATGGAATTCATTGCAATGCAATGGAATGTAATGGAATCAACTGGAAAGGAATGGAATGGAATGTAATGGAGTGGAATCAACTGGAATGGAATGGAATGGAATGGAATGGACTGCAATGGAATCAACCCGAATGGAATGGAATGGAATGAAATTGAACGGAATGGAATCAACCGGAATGGAGTTAAATGGAATGGAATGCAATGGAATGGAATAGAATAAAACAGAACAGAATGGAATGGAGTGGAATAGAATGGAATCAACCAGAATGCAATGGAATGTAATGGAATGGAATGGAACGGAATGGATTGGAATGGAACGGAATCAACCCGAATGGAATGGAATTGAATGGATTGGAATGGAATGGAATGGTATGGAATAGAATCAACCCGAATGCAATGGAATGGAATGGAATGGAATGGAATTGAATGGAACGGAATGGAATGGAATGGAATGTAATCAACCCGAAAATAATGTAATGGAATGGAATGGAATGGAATCAACTGATATGTAATGGAATGGAATGGAATGGAATGGAATGGAACGGAATCAACCCGAATGGAATGGAATGGAATGGAATGGAATGCAATCAACACGAATGGAATGGAATGGAATGGAATCAAACCGAATGGAATGCAATGGAATGAAATGGAATGGAATGGAATCAACTGGAATGGAATGGAATGGAATCGAATGGATTGGAATGGAACGGAATGGAATGGAATGCAATCAACCCGAATGGAATGGAATGGAATGGAATGGAATGGAATGGAATGAAATCAACCCAAAAGGAATGGAATGGAATGAAATGGAATGGAATGGAATGGAATGGAATGGAATGGAATGGAATGGCAGGTTATGGAATCAACCCGAGTGGTATGGAATGGAATGGAATGGAATGGAATGGAATGGAATGGAATGGAATCAACCCGAATGGAATGGAATGGAATGCAATGGAATGGAATGGAATGGAATGACATAGAAAGGAATCAACCCGAATGGTATGGAATGGAATGGAATGGAATGGAATGGAATGGAATGGAATCAATCGGAATGGAATGGAATGGAATGGAATGGAATCAACCCGAATGAAATGGAATGGAATGGAATGGAATCAACACGAATGGAATGGAATGGAATGGAATGGAATGGAGTGGAATGAACCAAAATGGAATGGAATGGAATGGAATGGAATGGAATGAAATGGAATGGAATGGAATGGAGTGGAATAAACCCGAATGGAATGGAATGGAACGGAATGGAAAGGAATGGAATACAATGGAATGGAATGGAATGGAATCAACCCGAATGTAATGTAATGGAATGGAATGGAATGGAATCAACTGGAATGTAATGTAATGGAATGGAATGGAATGGAATGGAACGGAATCAACCTGAATGGAATGGAATGGAATGGAATGGAATGCAATCAACACGAAAGGAATGGAATGGAATGCAATCAAACGGAATGGAATGCAATGGAATGAAATGAAATGGAATGGAATCAACTGGAATGGAATGGAATGGAATGGAATCAACCCGAATGGAATGGAATGGAATGGAATGGAAAGGAATGGAATCAAACCAAGTGGAATGGAATTGAATGGAATGGAATGGAATCAAACGGAATGGAATGGAATGGAGTGGAATAGAATGGAATCAACCCGAATGCAATGGAATGGAATGCAATGGAATGGAATGGAGTGGAATGGAATGGAATCAACACGAATGGAAAGAAAGAATTGGAATGGAATGGAATGGAATTGAAAGGAATGGATTGGAATCAACCTGAATGGAATGGAATGGAATGGAATCAACACGAATGGAATGGAATGGATTCGAATGGAATGGAATGGAATGGAATCAACTCTAATGGAATGGAATGGAGTCGAATGGAATGGAATCAACACAAATGGACTGGAATGGAATGGAAAGGAATAGAATCAACCCGAATGGAATGGAATGGAATGGAATGGAATGGCATGGAATCAACCCGAATGAAATGAAATGGAATGGAGTGGAATGGAATGGAATGGAAAGGAATGGAATGGAATCAACCCGAGTGGAATGGAATGGAATGGAATGGAATGTAATAGAATGGAATGGATTGGAATGGAATGGAATGGAATGGAATCAACCCCAATGGAATGGAATGGAATGGAATGGAATGGAATCAACCCAAAAGGAATGGAATGGAATGAAATGGAATGGAAAGGAGTGGAATCAACCCGAATGGAATGGAATGGAGTGGAATGGATTGGAATGGAATCCACCTGAATGGAATGGAATGGAATGGAATGGAATGGAATGGCAGGTTATGGAATCAACCCGAGTGGTATGGAATGGAATGGTATGGAATGGAATGGAATGGAATCAACCCGAATGGAATGGAATGGAATGAAATGGAATGGAAGCGAATGGAATGGAATGGAAAGGAATCAACCCGAATGGAATGGAATGGAATGGAATGGAATGGAATGGAATGGAATGGAATGGAATGGCATAGAATGGAATCAACCCGAACGGTATGGAAAGTAATGGAATGGAATGGAATGGAATGGAATCAATCGGAATGGAATGGAATGGAATGGAATGTAATGGAATGGAATCAACCCGAATGAAATGGAATGGAATGGATTGGAATGGAATGGAATGGAATCAACACGAATGGAATGGAATGGAATGGAATGGAATGGAATGGAATGGAATGGAGTGGAATGGAATCAAGGCGAATGCAATGGAATGGAATGGAATGGAATGGATTGGAATGGGATGGAATGGAAAGGAATGGAATGGAATCAACCTGAGTGGAATGGAATGGCATGGAATGGAATGGAATGGAATAAACCCGAATGGAATGGAATGGAATGGAATGGAATGGAATGGAATCCACTGGAATGAAATGGAATTGATTGGAATGCAATGGAATGTAATGGAATCAACTGGAAAGGAATGGAATGGAATGGAATGGAATCAACTGGAATGGAATGGAATGGAATGGAATGGACTGCAATGGAATCAACCCGAATGGAATGGAATGGAATGAAATGGAACGGAATGGAATCAACCGGAATGGAGTTAAATGGAATGGAATGCAATGGAATGGAATAGAATCAAACAGAACAGAATGGAATGGAGTGGAATAGAATGGAATCAACCAGAATGCAATGGAATGGAATGGAATGGAATGGAACGGAATGGATCGGAATGGAACGGAATCAACCAGAATGGAATGGAATTCAATGGATTGGAATGGAATGGAATGGTATGGAATAGAATCAACCCGAATGGAATGGAATGGAATGGAATGGAATCAACCAGAATCCAGTGGAATGGAATGCAATGGAATGGAATGCAATGCAATGGAATGGAAAGGAATGGAATCAACCAGAATGTAATGGAATGGAATGGAATGGAATTGAATGGAATCAACTGGAATGTAATGTAATGGACTGGAATGGAATGGAATGGAATGGAACGGAATCAACCCGGATGGAATGGAATTGAATGGAATGGAATGCAATCAACACGAATTTAATGGAATGGAATGGAATCAAACCGAATGGAATGCAATGGAATGAAATGGAATGGAATTGAATCAACTGGAATGGAATAGAATGGAATCGAATGCAATGGAATGGAATGGAATGGAACGGAATGCAATCAACCCGAATGGAATGGAATGGAATGGAATGGAATGGAATGAAATCAACCCGAAAGGAAAGGAATGGAATGAAATGGAATGGAATGGAATGGAAAGGAATCAACACGAATGGAATGCAATGGAATGAAATGGAATGGAATGGAATCAACTGAAATGGAATGGAATGGAATCGAATGGATTTGAATGGAATGGAATGGAATTGAATGCAATCAACCCGAATGGAATGGAATGGAATGGAATGGAATGGAATGGAATGGAATGGAATCAACCCCAATGGAATGGAATGGAATGAAATGGAATGGAATGGAATGGAATGGAATGAAATGGAATGGAATGGAATGAAATGGAATGGAATGGAATGGAATGAAATGGAATGGAATGGAATGGAATGGGAGGTTATGGAATCAACCAGAGTGGTATGGAATTGAATGGAATGGAATGGAATGGAATCAACCCGAATGGAATGGAATGGAATGAAATGGAATGGAAGCGAATGGAATGGAATGGAAAGGAATCAACCCGAATGGAAGGGAATGGAATGGAATGGAATGGAATGGCATAGAATGGAATCAACCCGAATGGTATGGAAAGGAATGGAATGGAATGGAATGGAATGGAATCAATCGGAATGGAATGGAATGGAATGGAATGGAATGGAATCAACCCGAATGAAATGGATTGGAATGGATTGGAATGGAATGGGATGGAATCAACACGAATGGAATGGAATGGAATGGAATGGAATGGAATGGAATGGAATGGAATGGAATCAAGGCGAATGCAATGGAATGGAATGGAATGGAATGGAGTGGAATGGAATGGAATGGAAAGGAATGGAATGGAATCAACCCGAGTGGAATGGAATGGCATGGAATGGAATGGAATGGAATCAACCCGAATGGAATGGAATGGAATGGAATGGAATGGAATGGAATCTACTGGAATGGAATGGAATGAAATGGAATTGATTGCAATGCAATGGAATGTAATGGAATCAACTGGAAAGGAATGGAATGGAATGGAATGGAGTGGAATCAACTGGAATGGAATGGAATGGAATGGAATGGACTGCAATGGAATCAACCCGAATGGAATGGAATGGAATGAAATTGAACGGAATGGAATCAACCGGAACGGAGTTAAATGGAATGGAATTCAATGGAATGGAATAGAATAAAACAGAACAGAATGGAATGGAGTGGAATAGAATGGAATCAACCAGAATGCAATGGAATGTAATGGAATGGAATGGAACGGAATGGATTGGAATGGAACGGAATCAACCCGAATGGAATGGAATTGAAAGGATTGGAATGGAATGGAATGGTATGGAATAGAATCAACCCGAATGCAATGGAATGGAATGGAATGGAATGGAATTGAATGGAACGGAATGGAATGGAATGGAATGTAATCAACCCGAAAATAATGTAATGGAATGGAATGGAATGGAATCAACTGATATGTAATGGAATGGAATGGAATGGAATGGAATGGAACGGAATCAACCCGAATGGAATGGAATGGAATGGAATGGAATGCAATCAACACGAATGGAATGGAATGGAATGGAATCAAACCGAATGGAATGCAATGGAATGAAATGGAATGGAATGGAATCAACTGGAATGGAATGGAATGGAATCGAATGGATTGGAATGGAACGGAATGGAATGGAATGCAATCAACCCGAATGGAATGGAATGGAATGGAATGGAATGGAATGGAATGGAATGAAATCAACCCATAAGGAATGGAATGGAATGAAATGGAATGGAATGGAATGGAATGGAATGGAATGGAATGGAATGGCAGGTTATGGAATCAACCCGAGTGGTATGGAATGGAATGGAATGGAATGGAATGGAATGGAATCAACCCGAATGGAATGGAATGGAATGCAATGGAATGGAATGGAATGGAATGACATAGAAAGGAATCAACCCGAATGGTATGGAATGGAATGGAATGGAATGGAATGGAATGGAATGGAATGGAATCAATCGGAATGGAATGGAATGGAATGGAATGGAATCAACCCGAATGAAATGGAATGGAATGGAATGGAATCAACACGAATGGAATGGAATGGAATGGAATGGAATGGAATGGAATGGAATCAACCAAAATGGAATGGAATGGAATGGAATGGAATGGAATGGAATGGAATGGAATGGAGTGGAATAAACCCGAATGGAATGGAATGGAACGGAATGGAAAGGAATGGAATACAATGGAATGGAATGGAATGGAATCAACCCGAATGTAATGTAATGGAATGGAATGGAATGGAGTCAACTGGAATGTAATGTAATGGAATGGAATGGAATGGAATGGAACGGAATCAACCTGAATGGAATGGAATGGAATGGAATGGAATGCAATCAACACGAAAGGAATGGAATGGAATGGAATCAAACGGAATGGAATGCAATGGAATGAAATGAAATGGAATGGAATCAACTGGAATGGAATGGAATGGAATGGAATCAACCCGAATGGAATGGAATGGAATGGAATGGAAAGGAATGGAATCAAACCAAGTGGAATGGAATTGAATGGAATGGAATAGAATCAAACGGAATGGAATGGAATGGAGTGGAATAGAATGGAATCAACCCGAATGCAATGGAATGGAATGGAATGGAATGGAATGGAGTGGAATGGAGTGGAATTGAATGGAATCAACACGAATGGAAAGAAAGAATTGGAATGGAATGGAATGGAATTGAAAGGAATGGATTGGAATCAACCTGAATGGAATGGAATGGAATGGAATCAACACGAATGGAATGGAATGGATTCGAATGGAATGGAATGGAATGGAATCAACTCTAATGGAATGGAATGGAGTCGAATGGAATGGAATCAACACAAATGGACTGGAATGGAATGGAAAGGAATAGAATCAACCCGAATGGAATGGAATGGAATGGAATGGAATGGCATGGAATCAACCCGAATGAAATGAAATGGAATGGAGTGGAATGGAATGGAATGGAAAGGAATGGAATGGAATCAACCCGAGTGGAATGGAATGGAATGGAATGGAATGTAATAGAATGGAATGGATTGGAATGGAATGGAATGGAATGGAATCAACCCCAATGGAATGGAATGGAATGGAATGGAATGGAATGGAATGGAATGGAATCAACCCAAAAGGAATGGAATGGAATGAAATGGAATGGAATGGAGTGGAATCAACCCGAATGGAATGGAATGGAGTGGAATGGATTGGAATGGAATCCACCTGAATGGAATGGAATGGAATGGAATGGAATGGAGTGGAATGGAATGGAATGGAATGGAATGGAATGGAGGGGAATTGAATCAACCCGAATGGAGTGAAATGGAATGGAACGGAATCAACACGAATGGAATGGAATGGATTGCAATGGAATGGAATGGAATGGAAAGGAATGGAATGGAATCAACCTGAATGGAATGGAATGGAATGGAATCAACCCGAATGGAATGGAATGGAATGGATTGTAATGGAATGGAATGGAATGGAATCAACCCTAATGGAATGGAATGGAATGGAGTGGAATGGAATGGAATCAACCCGAATGGAATGGAATGGAATGGAATGGAATGGAATGGAAACAACACAAATGGACTGGAATGGAATGGAATGGAATAGAATCAACCCGAATGGAATGGAATGGAATGGAAAGGAATGGAATGGAATCAACCCGAATGAAATGGAATGGAATGGATTGGAATGGAATGGAATGGAACGGAATCAACACGAATGGAATGGAATGGAATGGAATTGAATGGAATGGAATCAATCGGAATGGTATGGAATGGAATGGAATGCAATGGAATGGAATGGAATCAACCCGAATGGAATGGAATGGAGTGGAATTGAATGGAATGGAATGGAATTAACGCAAATTGAATGGAATGGAATGGAATGGAATGGAATGGAATAAACCCGAATGCAATGGAATGGAATAGAATGGAATGGATTGAAATGGAATCAACCCGAAAGGAAAGGAATGGAACGGAATGGAAAGGAATGGAATGGAATGGAATGGAATGGAATGGAATGGAATGGAATCAAACCGAATGGAATGGAATGGAATAGAATGGAATGGAATCAACACAAATGGACTGGAATTGAATGGAATGGCATGGAATGGAATGGAAAGAATGGAATGGAATCAACCCGAGTAGAATGGAATGGAATGGAATGGATTGGAATGGAATGGAATGGAATGGAATCAACCCTAATGGAATGGAATGGAATGCAATGGAAAAGAATGGAATCAACGCAAAAAGAATGGAATGGAATGGAATGGAATGGAATGGAATGGAATGGAATGGAATCAACCAGAATGGATTGGAATGGAATGGAATGGATTGGATTGCAATGGAATCAACCTGAATGGAATGGAACAGAATGGAATGGAATGGAGTGGAATTGAATCAACCCGAATGGAGTGGTATGGAATGGAATGGAATCAACCCAAATGGCATGGAATGGAATGAAATGGAATGGAATGGAATTAACCGGAATGGAATGGAATGGAATGGAATGGAATGGAATCAACCCGAATGGAATGGAATGGAATGGAATGGAATGGAATGGAATGGAATGGAATCAACCCGAATGGAATGGAATGGAATGGAATGGAATGGCATGGAATGGAATAAAGCCGAATGGCATGGAATGGAATGGAATGGAATGGAATGGAATCAACACGAATGGAATGGATTGCAATCAACAAGAATGGAATGGAATGCAATGGAATGGAATCAACTGGAATGGAATGGACTGCAATGGGATTAACCCGAATGGAATGGAATGGAATGAAATGGAACGCAATGGAATCAACCGGAATGGAGTGGAATGGAATGACACGGAATGGAATGGAATAGAATCAAACCGAATGGAATGGAATGGAATGGAATAGAATGGAATCAACCCGAACGCAATGGAAAGGAATGGAATGGAATTGAATGGAATCAACCCGAACGCAATGGAAAAAATGGAATGGAATGGAATGGAATGGAATGGAATGGAATCAACCCGAATGCAATGGAATGGAATGGATTGGAATCAACCCAAATGGAATGGAATGGAACGGAATAGAATGGAATGGAATCAACCGAAATGGAATGGAAAGGAATGGAATGGAATGGAATCAATCGGAATGGAATGGAATGGAATGGAGTGGAATTGAATGGAATGGAATCAACCCGAATGGAATGGAACTGAAGGAAATGGAATGGAATGGAATCAATCAGAATGGAATGGAATGGTATGGAACTGAATCAAACCAAATGGAAGGGAATGGAATGGAATGGAATTGAATGGAATGGAATGGAATGGAATGGTATAAACACGAATGGAATGGAATGGAATTGAATGGAATGGATTGGAATGGAATCAACCGGGAAGGAAAGGAATGGAACTGAATGAAATGGAATGGGATGGTAAGGAATGAAATGGAATCGAATGGAATTAACTCGAATGGAATGAAATGGAATGGAATGGAATACAAACAACCCGAATGGAATGGAAAGGAATGGAATGGAATGGAATGGAATGGATTGGAAGGGAATTGAATGGAAAGGAACGGAATGGAATCAACCCGAATGGAATGGAATGGAATGAAATGAAATGGAATGGAATGGAATCAACCCGAATGGAATGGAATGGAATAGAATGGAATGGAATCAACCCGAATGGAATGGAATGGAATGGAGTGGAATCAACTGGAATGGAATGGAATGAAATGGAATGGATTGGAATGGAATGGAATGGAATGGAATCAACCAGAATGGAATGGAATGGAATGGAATGGAATGGAATGGAATGGAATGGAATCAACTTGAATGGAATGGAATTTAATGGAATGGACTGCAATGGAATCAACCCGAATGGAATAGAATGGAATGAAATGGAACGGAATGGAATCAACCGGAATGGAGTTAAATGGAATGGAATGCAATGGAATGGAATAGAATCAAACAGAGCAGAATGGAATGGAGTGGAATAGAATGGAATCAACCCGAATGCAATGGAATGCAATGGAATGGAATGGAACGGAATGGATTGGAATGGAACGGAATCAACCCGAATGGAATGGAATTGAATGGATTGGAATGGAATGGAATTGTATGGAATAGAAACAACCCGAATGGATTGGAATGGAATGGAATCAACCATAATGCAATGGAATGGAATGGAAAGGAATGGAATGGAATGAAATGCAACGGAATGGAAAGGAATGGAATGGAATCAACCCGAATGGAATGGAATGGAATGGAATGGAATGGAATGGAATGGAAAGGAATGGATTGGAATGGAGTGAAATCGAATGGAATGGAATGAACCTGAATGGAATCCATGGAATAGAATGAATTTGATTGGAATGGAATAAATCATAATGGAATGGAATGGAATGAAATGGAACGGAATGGAATTAACTGGAATGGAATGGAATGGAATGGAATGGAATATAATCAACCCGAATGGAATGGAATGGAATGGAATGGAATCAACCCGAATGGAATGGAATGCAATGGAATGGAATGGAAAGGAATGGAATGGAAGGAATGGAATGGAATCAACCCAAATGGAATGGAATCGTATGGAATTGAATCAACCCATATGGAATGGAATGGAATTGAATGGAATGGAATGGAATGGAATGGAATAAACACGAATTGAATGGAATGGAATAGGATGGAATGGATTGGAATGGAATCAACCGGAATGGAATGGAATGGAATGAAATGGAATGGAATGGAATGGAATTAAACGGAATGGAATGGAATGGAATGGAATGGAATAGAATCAACCCGAATGGAATGGAATGGAATCAAGGCGAATGGAATGGTATGGAATGGAATGGAATGGAATCAACCCTAATTGAATGGAATGGAATGGAATGGAATGGAATGGAATGGAATGGCATGGAATGCAATCAACACGAATGGTATGGAATGGAATGGAATTGAATGGAATGGAATCAATCGGAATGGAATGGAATGGAATGGAATGCAATGGAATGGAATGGAATCAACCCGAATGGAATTGAATGGAATGGAATTGAATGGAATGGAATGGAATCAACGCAAATTCAATGGAATGGAATGGAGCGGAATGGAATGGAATAAACCCGAATACAATGGAATGGAATAGAATGGAGTGGATTGGAATGGATTCAACAAGAAAGGAATGGAATGGAATGGAACGGAGAGGAATGGAATGGAATGGAATGGAATGGAATGGAATGGAATCAACACAAATGGACTGGAATGGAATGGAATGGAATAGAATCAACCCGAATGGAATGGAATAGAATGGAATGGCATGGAATCAACCCGAATGAAATGGAATGGAATGGATTGGAATGGAATGGAATGGAATGGAAAGGAATGGAATGGAAACAACCCGAGTGGAATGGAATGGAATGGAATGGAATGGAATGGACTGGAATGGAATGGAATGGAATGGAATCAACGCTAATGGAATGGAATGGAATGGAATGGAATGGAATGGAATGGAATCAATCCAAAAGGAATGGAATGGAATGAAATGGAATGGAATGGAATGGAATGGAATGGAATGGAATGGAATCAACCCGAATGGAATGGAATGGAATGGAATGGATTGGAATGGAATCAACCCGAGAGGAAAAGAATGGAATGGAATGGAATGGAATCAACACGAATGGAATGGAATGGAATGGAATTGAATGGAATGGAATCAATCGGAATGGTATGGAATGGAATGGAATGCAATGGAATGGAATGGAATCAACCCGAATGGAATGGAATGGAGTGGAATTGAATGGAATGGAATGGAATTAACGCAAATTGAATGGAATGGAATGGAATGGAATGGAATGGAATAAACCCGAATGCAATGGAATGGAATAGAATGGAATGGATTGAAATGGAATCAACCCGAAAGGAAAGGAATGGAACGGAATGGAAAGGAATGGAATGGAATGGAATGGAATGGAATGGAATCAAACCGAATGGAATGGAATGGAATAGAATGGAATGGAATCAACACAAATGGACTGGAATTGAATGGAATGGCATGGAATGGAATGGAAAGAATGGAATGGAATCAACCCGAGTAGAATGGAATGGAATGGAATGGAATGGATTGGAATGGAATGGAATGGAATGGAATCAACCCTAATGGAATGGAATGGAATGCAATGGAAAAGAATGGAATCAACGCAAAACGAATGGAATGGAATGAAATGGAATGGAATGGAATGGAATGGAATGGAATGGAATGGAATCAACCCGAATGGATTGGAATGGAATGGAATGGATTGGATTGCAATGGAATCAACCTGAATGGAATGGAATAGAATGGAATGGAATGGAGTGGAATTGAATCAACCCGAATGGAGTGGTATGGAATGGAATGGAATCAACCCAAATGGCATGGAATGGAATGAAATGGAATGGAATGCAATTAACCGGAATAGAATGGAATGGAATGGAATGGAATGGAATCAACCCGAATGGAATGGAATGGAATGGAATGGAATGGAATGGAATGGAATGGAATGGAATGGAATCAACCCGAATGGAATGGAATGGAATGGAATGGAATGGAATGGCATGGAATGGAATAAAACCGAATGGCATGGAATGGAATGGAATGGAATGGAATGGAATCAACACGAATGGAATGGATTGCAATCAACAAGAATGGAATGGAATGCAATGGAATGGAATCAACTGGAATGGAATGGACTGCAATGGGATTAACCCGAATGGAATGGAATGGAATGAAATGGAACGCAATGGAATCAACCGGAATGGAGTGGAATGGAATGACACGGAATGGAATGGAATAGAATCAAACCGAATGGAATGGAATGGAATGGAATAGAATGGAATCAACCCGAACGCAATGGAAAGGAATGGAATGGAATTGAATGGAATCAACCCGAACGCAATGGAAAAAATGGAATGGAATGGAATGGAATGGAATGGAATGGAATCAACCCGAATGCAATGGAATGGAATGGATTCGAATCAACCCAAATGGAATGGAATGGAACGGAATAGAATGGAATGGAATCAACCGAAATGGAATGGAAAGGAATGGAATGGAATGGAATCAATCGGAATGGAATGGAATGGAATGGAGTGGAATTGAATGGAATGGAATCAACCCGAATGGAATGGAACTGAAGGAAATGGAATGGAATGGAATCAATCCTAATGGAACGGAATGGTATGGAACTGAATCAAACCAAATGGAAGGGAATGGAATGGAATGGAATTGAATGGAATGGAATGGAATGGAATGGAATGGTATAAACACGAATGGAATGGAATGGAATTGAATGGAATGGATTGGAATGGAATCAACCTGGAAGGAAAGGAATGGAACTGAATGAAGTGGAATGGGATGGTAAGGAATGAAATGGAAATCGAATGGAATTAACCCGAATGGAATGAAATGGAATGGAATGGAATACAAACAACCCGAATGGAATGGAAAGGAATGGAATGGAATGGAATGGAATCAAGGCAAATGCAATGGAATGGAATGGAATGGAATGGATTGGAAGGGAATGGAATGGAAAGGAACGGAATGGAATCAACCCGAATGGAATGGAATGGAATGAAATGAAATGGAATGGAATGGAATCAACCCGAATGGAATGGAATGGAATAGAATGGAATGGAATCAACCAGAATGGAATGGAATGGAATGGAATGGAATGGAATGGAATGGAATGGAATCAACTTGAATGGAATGGAATTTAATGGAATGGACTGCAATGGAATCAACCCGAATGGAATAGAATGGAATGAAATGGAGCGGAATGGAATCAACTGGAATGGAGTTAAATGGAATGGAATGCAATGGAATGGAATAGAATCAAACAGAGCAGAATGGATTGGAGTGGAATAGAATGGAATCAACCCGAATGCAATGGAATGTAATGGAATGGAATGGAACGGAATGGATTGGAAAGGAATGGAATGGAATGAAATGGAACGGAATGGAAAGGAATGGAATGGAATCAACCCGAATGGAATGGAATGGAATGGAATGGAATGGAATGGAATGGAAAGGAATGGATTGGAATGGAGTGAAATCGAATGGAATGGAATGAACCCGAATGGAATCCATGGAATAGAATGAATTTGATTGGAATGGAATAAACCATAATGGAATGGAATGGAATGAAATGGAACGGAATGGAATTAACTGGAATGGAATGGAATCAACAAGAAAGGAATGGAATGGAATGGAACGGAGAGGAATGGAATGGAATGGAATGGAATCAACACAAATGGAATGGAATGCAATCAACACGAATGGAATGTTATGGAATGGAATGGAATGGAATGGAATCAACTGGAATGGAATGGAATGGAATGGAATAAACACGAATGGACTGGAATGGATTGGAATGGACTGCAATGGAATCAACCCGAAGGGAATGGAATGGAATGAAATGGAACGCAATGGAATCAACCGGAATGGAGTGGAATGGAATGACACGGAATGGAATGGAATAGAATCAAACCGAATGGAATGGAATGGAATGGAATAGAATGGAATCAACCCGAACGCAATGGAAAGGAATGGAATGGAATTGAATGGAATCAACCCGAACGCAATGGAAAAAATGGAATGGAATGGAATGGAATGGAATGGAATGGAATCAACCCGAATGCAATGGAATGGAATGGATTCGAATCAACCCAAATGGAATGGAATGGAACGGAATAGAATGGAATGGAATCAACCGAAATGGAATGGAAAGGAATGGAATGGAATGGAATCAATCGGAATGGAATGGAATGGAATGGAGTGGAATTGAATGGAATGGAATCAACCCGAATGGAATGGAACTGAAGGAAATGGAATGGAATGGAATCAATCCGAATGGAACGGAATGGTATGGAACTGAATCAAACCAAATGGAAGGGAATGGAATGGAATGGAATTGAATGGAATGGAATGGAATGGAATGGAATGGTATAAACACGAATGGAATGGAATGGAATTGAATGGAATGGATTGGAATGGAATCAACCTGGAAGGAAAGGAATGGAACTGAATGAAGTGGAATGGGATGGTAAGGAATGAAATGGAAATCGAATGGAATTAACCCGAATGGAATGAAATGGAATGGAATGGAATACAAACAACCCGAATGGAATGGAAAGGAATGGAATGGAATGGAATGGAATCAAGGCAAATGCAATGGAATGGAATGGAATGGAATGGATTGGAAGGGAATGGAATGGAAAGGAACGGAATGGAATCAACCCGAATGGAATGGAATGGAATGAAATGAAATGGAATGGAATGGAATCAACCCGAATGGAATGGAATGGAATAGAATGGAATGGAATCAACCAGAATGGAATGGAATGGAATGGAATGGAATGGAATGGAATGGAATGGAATGGAATCAACTTGAATGGAATGGAATTTAATGGAATGGACTGCAATGGAATCAACCCGAATGGAATAGAATGGAATGAAATGGAGCGGAATGGAATCAACCGGAATGGAGTTAAATGGAATGGAATGCAATGGAATGGAATAGAATCAAACAGAGCAGAATGGATTGGAGTGGAATAGAATGGAATCAACCCGAATGCAATGGAATGTAATGGAATGGAATGGAACGGAATGGATTGGAAAGGAATGGAATGGAATGAAATGGAACGGAATGGAAAGGAATGGAATGGAATCAACCCGAATGGAATGGAATGGAATGGAATGGAATGGAATGGAATGGAAAGGAATGGATTGGAATGGAGTGAAATCGAATGGAATGGAATGAACCCGAATGGAATCCATGGAATAGAATGAATTTGATTGGAATGGAATAAACCATAATGGAATGGAATGGAATGAAATGGAACGGAATGGAATTAACTGGAATGGAATGGAATCAACAAGAAAGGAATGGAATGGAATGGAACGGAGAGGAATGGAATGGAATGGAATGGAATCAACACAAATGGAATGGAATGCAATCAACACGAATGGAATGTTATGGAATGGAATGGAATGGAATGGAATCAACTGGAATGGAATGGAATGGAATGGAATAAACACGAATGGACTGGAATGGATTGGAATGGACTGCAATGGAATCAACCCGAAGGGAATGGAATGGAATGAAATGGAACGTAATGGAATCAACCGGAATGGAGTGGAATGGAATGACACGGAATGGAATGGAATAGAATCAAACAGAATGGAATGGAATGGAATGGAATAGAATGGAATCAACCTGAACGCAATGGAAAAAATGGAATGGAATGGAATGGAATGGAATGGAATGGAATCAACCCGAACGGAATGGAATGGAAAGGAATGGAATGGAATTGAATCAACCGAAATGGGATGGAATGGAATGGAATGGAATGGAATGGAATGGAATAAACCCGAATGGAATGCAATGGAATAGAATGGAATGAATTGGAATGGAATCAATCAGAATGGAATGGAATGGAATGAAATGGAATGGAATGGAATCAACCCGAATGGAATGGAATGGTATGGAACTGAATCAAACCAAATGGAATTGAATGGAATGGAATGGAATGGAATGGAATGGAATGGAATAAACACGAAGGGAATGGAATGGAATATAATGGAATGGATTGGAATGGAATCAACCGGGATGGAAAGGAATGGAATGGAATGAAATGGAATGGGATGGAAAGGAATGAAATGGAATGGAATGGAATTAACTCGAATGGAATGGAATGGAATCGAATGGAATGGTATAGAATCAACCCGAATGGAATGGAAAGGAATGGAATGGAATGGAATGGAATCAAGGAGCATGCAATGGAATGGAATGGAATGGAATAGACTGCAATGGAATGGAATGGAAGGGAACGGAATGGAATCAACCCGAATGGAATGGAATGGAATGGAATCGAATGGAATCCACTGGAATGGAATGGAATGAAATGGAATTGATTGGAATGGAATGGAATATAATGGAATCAACCGGAATGGAATGGAATGGAATGGAATGGAGTGGAATCAACTGGAATGAAATGGAATGGAATGGAATGGACTGCAATGGAATCAACCCGAATGGAATGGAATGGAATGAAATGGAACGGAATGGAATCAACCGGAATGGAGTTAAATGGAATGGAATGCAATGGAATGGAATAGAATCAAACAGAACAGAATGGAATGGAGTGGAATAGAATGGAATCAACCAGAATGCAATGGAATGTAATGGAATGGAATGGATGGAATGGATTGGAATGGAACGGAATCAACCCGAATGGAATGGAATTGAATGGATTGGAATGGAATGGAATGGTATGGAATAGAATCAACCCGAATGGAATGGAATGGAATGGAATGGAATGGAATCAACCCGAATGCAATGGAATGGAATGGAATGGAATGGAATGCAACGGAATGGAATGGAATGGAATGGAATCAACTGGAATGTAATGTAATGGAATGGAATGGAATGGAATGGAATCAACTGGAATGTAATGGAATGGAATGGAATGGAATGGAATGGAACGGAATCAACCCGAATGGAATGGAATGGAATGGAATGGAATGCAATCAACACGAATGGAATGGAATGGAATGGAATCAAACCGAATGGAATGCAATGGAATGAAATGGAATGGAATGGAATCAACTGGAATGGAATGGAATGGAGTCGAATGCATTGGAATGGAATGGAGTGGAACGGAATGCAATCAACCCGAATGGAATGGAATGGAATGGAATGGAATGAAATCAACCCGAAAGGAAAGGAAAGGAATGAAATGGAATGGAATGGAATGGAATGTCAGGTTATGGAATCAACCCGAGTGGTATGGAATGAAATGGAATGCAATGGAATGGAATGGAATGGAATGGAATGGAATGGAATGGAATGCCATCAACCCGAATGGAATGGAATGGAATGAAATGGAAAGGAATGGAATGGAATGGAATGGAATGGAATGGAATGGAATGGAAAGGAATCAACCCGAATGGAATGGAATGGAATGGAATGGAATGGAATGGAAGGGAATGGAATGGCATAGAATGGAATCAACCCGAATGGTATGGAATGGAATGGAATGGAATGGAATGGAATGTAATCAATCGGAATGGAATGGAATGAAATGGAATGGAATGGAATCAACCCGAATGGAATGGAATGGAATGGAATGGAATCAACACGAATGGAATGGAATGGAATGGAATGGAATGGAATGGAATCAACCCGAATGGAATGGAATGGAATGGAATGGAATGGAATGGAATGGAAACAATACAAATGGACTGGAATGGAATGGATGGAATAGAATCAACCCGAATGGAATGGAATGGAATGGAATGGAATGGCATGGAATCAACCCGAATGAAATGGAATGGAATGGATTGGAATGAAATGGAATGGAAAGGAATGGAGTGGAATCAACCCGAGTGGAATGGAAAGGAATGGAATGGAATGGAATGGAATGGATTGGAATGGAATGGAATGGAATGGAATCAACCCCAATGGAATGGAATGGAATGGATTTGAATGGAATGGAATGGAATCAACCCAAAAGGTATGGAATGGAATGGAAAGGAATGGAATGGAATGGAATGGAAGGGAATCAACCAGAATGGAATGGAATGGAATGGAATGGATTGGAAGGGAATCAACATGAATGGAATGGAATGGAATGGAATGGAGTGGAATTGAATCAACCCGAATTGAATGGAATGGAATGGAATGGAATCAACCCAAATGGCATGGAATGGAATGAAATGGAACGGAATGGAATTAACCGGAATGGAATGGAATGGAATGGAATGGAATGGAATCAACCCGAATGGAAAGGAATGGAATGGAATGGAATGGCATGGAATGGAATCAACAGGAATGGCATGGAATGGAAGGGAATGGAATGGAATGGAATCAACACAAATGGAATGGAATGCAATCAACACGAATGGAATGGAATGGAATGGAATGGAATAAGCACGAATGGACTGGAATGGAATGGAATGGACTGCAATGGAATCAACCCGAAAGGAATGGAATGGAATGAAATGGTACGCAATGGAATCAACCGAAATGGAGTGGAATGGAATGACACGGAATGGAATGGAATAGAATCAAACAGAATGGAATGGAATGGAATGGAATAGAATGGAATCAACCCGAACGCAATGGAAAGGAATGGAATGGAATTGAATGGAATCAACCTGAACGCAATGGATAAAATGGAATGGAATGGAATGGAATGGAATTGAATGCAATGGAATGGAATGGAATCAACCCGAATGCAATGGAATGGAACGGAATGGAATGGAATGGAATCAACCGAAATGGAATGGAATGGAATGGAATGGAATAAACCCGAATGGAATAAAATGGAATAGAATGGAGTGGATTGGAATAGAATCAATCAGAATAGAATGTAATGGAATGAAATGGAACGGAATGGAATTAACCGGAATGGAATGGAATGGAATGGAATGCAATGGAATGGAATTGGATCAATCCGAATGGAATGGAATGGAATGGAGTGGAATTGAATGGAATGGAATCAACCCGAATGGAATGGAATGGAATGAAATGGAATGGAATGGAATCAACCAGAATGGAATGGAATGGTATGGAACTGAATCAAACCAAATGAAATGGAATGGAATTGAATGGAATGGAATGGAATGGAATGGAATAAACACGAATGGAATGGAATGGAGTATAATGGAATGGATTGGAATGGAATCAACCGGGATGGAAAGGAATGGAATGGAATGAAATGGAATGGAATGGAAAGGAATGAAATGGAATGGAATGGAATTAACACGAATGGAATGGAATGGAATGGAATGGAATGGAATGGAATAGAATCAACCCGAATGGAATGGAAAGGAATGGAATGGAATGGAATGGAATCAAGGCGAATGCAATGGAATGGAATGGAATGGAATAGATTGGAATGGAATGGAATGGAAAGGAACGGAATGGAATCAACCCGTATGGAATGGAATGGAATGGAATGGAATGGAATGGAATGGAATGGAATGGAATGGAATCCACTGGAATGGAAAGGAATTAAATGGAATTGATTGGAATGGAATGGAATGGAATGGAATCAACAGGAATGGAATGGAATGGAATCAACTGGAATGGAATGGAATGGAATGGAATGGACTGCAATGGAATCAACCCGAATGGAATGGAATGGAATGAAATGGAACGGAATGGAATCAACCGGAATGGAGTTAAATGGAATGGAATGCAATGGAATGGAATAGAATCAAACAGAACAGAATGGAATGGAGTGGAATAGAATGGAATCAACCAGAATGCAATGGAAGGTAATGGAATGGAATGGAACGGAATGGATTGGAATGGAACGGAATAAACCCGAATGGAATGGAATTGAATGGATTGGAATGGAATGGAATGGTATGGAACAGAATCAACCCGAATGGAATGGAATGGAATGGAATGGAATGGGATCAACCAGAATGCAATGGAATGGAATGGAATGCAATGGAAAGGAATGGAATCAACCAGAATGTAATGTAATGGAATGGAATGGAATTGAATGGAATCAACTGGAATGTAATGTAATGGACTGGAATGGAATGGAATGGAATGGAACGGAATCAACCCGGATGGAATGGAATTGAATGGAATGGAATGCAATCAACACGAATGGAATGGAATGGAATGGAATCAAACCGAATGGAATGCAATGGAATGATATTGAATGGAATTGAATCAACTGGAATGGAATAGAATGGAATCGAATGCATTGGAATGGAATGGAATGGAACGGAATGCAATCAACCCGAATGGAATGGAATGGAATGGAATGAAATCAACCCGAAAGGAAAGGAATGGAATGAAAAGGAATGGGATGGAATGGAATGGAATGGAATGGAATCAAAACTAATGGACTGGAATGGAATGGAATGGAATAGAATCAACCCGAATGGAATGGAATAGAATTGAATGGCATGGAATCAACACGAATGAAATGGAATGGAATGGATTGGAATGGAACGGAATGGAAAGGAATGGAATGGAAACAACCCGAGTGGAATGGAATGGAATGGAGTGGAATGGAATGGATTGGAATGGAATGGAATGGAATGGAATGGAATCAACGCTAATGGAATGGAATGGAATGGAATGGAATGGAATGGAATGGAATGGAATGGAATCAATCCAAAAGGAATGGATTGGAATGAAATGGAATGGAATGGAATGGAATGGAATGGAATGAAATGGAATGAAATCAACCCGAATGGAATGGAATGGAATGGAATGGATTCGAATGGAATCAACCTGAATGGAATGGAATGGAATGGAATGGAATGGAGTGGAATTGAATCAACCCGAATGGAATGGAATGGAATGGAATGGAATCAACCCTAATGGCATGGAATGGAATGAAATGGAACGGAATGGAATTAACCGGAATGGAATGGAATGGAATGGAACGGAATGGAACGGAATGGAATGGAATCAACCCGAATGAAATGGAATGGAATGGAATGGAATGGAATGGAATGGAATGGAATGGAATGGAGTCAACCCGAATGGAATGGAATGGAATGGAAAGAAATGGAATGGCATGGAATGGAATCAAGCCGAATGGCATGGAATGGAATGGAATGGAATGGAATGGAATCAACACGAATGGAATGGAATGCAATCAACACGAATGGAATGGAATGTAATGGAATGGAATGGAATGGAGTCAACTGGAATGGAATGGAATGGAGTGGAATAAACACGAATGGATTGGAATGGAATGGAATGTACTGCAATGGAATCAACCCGAATGGAATGGAATGGAATGAAATGGAATGCAATGGATTCCACCGGAATGGAGTGGAATGGAATGACACGGAATGGAATGGAATAGAATCACATCGCATGAAATGGAATGGAATGGAATGGAATAGAATGGAATCAACCCGAACGCAATGGAAAGGAATGGAATGGAATTGAATGGAATCAACCCGAACGCTATGGAAAAAATGGAATGGAATGGAATGCAATGGAATGGAATGGAATGGATTGGAATTGAATTGAATGCAATCAACCCGAAAGAATGGAATGGAATGGAATGGATTGGAATCAACCCGAATGGAATGGAATGGAATGGAATGGAATGGAATGGAATGGAATGGAATGGAATGGAATGGAATCAACCCGAATGCAATGGAATGGAATGGAATGGAAAGGAATGGAATCAAACCAAATGGAATGGAATGGAATGGAATGGAATAGAATCAAACGGAATGGAATGGAATGGAGTGGAATAGAATGGAATCAACCCGAATGCAATGGAAAGGAATGGAATGGAATGGAATGGAGTGGAATGGAATGGAATCAACACGAATGGAAAGAATGGATTGGAATGGAATGGAATGGAATGGAAAGGAATGGAATGGAATCAAACTGAATGGAATGGAATGGAATGGAATCAACACGAATGGAAGGGAATGGAATGGAATGGAATGGAATCAACTCTAATGGAATGGAATGGAATGGAATCAACACAAATGGACTGGAATGGAATGGAAAGGAATAGAATCAACACGAAGGGAATGGAATGGAATGGAATGGAATGGAATGGCATGGAATCAACCCGAATTAAATGAAATGGAATGGAGTGGAATGGAATGGAATGGAAAGGAATGGAATGGAATCAAACCGAGTGGAATGGAATGGAATGGAATGGAATGGAATGGAATGGAATGGAATGGATTGGAATGGAATGGAATGGAATGTAATCAACCCCAATGGAATGGAATGGAATGGAAAGGAATGGAATGGAATGGAATGGAATCAACCCAAAAGGAATGGAATGGAATGAAATGGAATGGAATGGAATGGAATCATCCCGAATGTAATGGAATGGAATGGAATGGATTGGAATGGAATCAACCTGAAAGAATGGAATGGAATGGAATGGAATGGAATGGAGGTGAATTGAATCAACCCGAATGGAGTGAAATGGAATGGAATGGAATCAACACGAATGGAATGGAATGGATTGGAATGGAATGGAATGGAATGGAAAGGAATGGAATGGAATCAACCTGAATGGAATGGAATGGAATGGAATCAACCAGAATGGAATGGAATGGAATGGATTGGAATGGAATGGAATGAAATGGAATCAACCCTAATGGAATAGAATGGAATGGAATGGAATGGAATGGAATGGAATGGAATGGAATGGAATGGAGTCAACACGAATGCAATGGAATGGAATGGAATGGAAAGGAATGGAATCAAACCAAATGGAATGGAATGGAATGGAATGGAATAGAATCAAACGGAATGGAATGGAATGGAGTGGAATAGAATGGAATCACCCAGAATGCAATGGACTGGAATGGAATGGAATGGAATGGAATGGAGTGGAATGGAATGGTATCAACACGAATGGAAAGAATGGATTGGAATGGAATGGAATGGAATAGAAAGGAATGGAATGGAATCAACCTGAATGGAATGGAATGGAATGGAATCAACACGAATGCAATGGAATGGAATGGAATGGAATGGAATGGAATGGAGTGGAATGGAATGGAATCAACACGAATGGAAAGAATGGATTGGAATGGAATGGAATGGAATGGAAAGGAATGGAATGGAATCAACCTGAATGGAATGGAAAGGAATAGAATCAACACGAAGGGAATGGATTGGAATGGAATGGAATGGAATGGCATGGAATCAACCCGAATGAAATGAAATGGAATGGAGTGGAATGGAATGGAATGGAAAGGAATGGAATGGAATCAACCCGAGTGGAATGGAATGGAATGGAATGGAATGGAATAGAATGGAATGGATTGGAATGGAATGGAATGGAATGGAATCAACCCCAATGGAATGGAATGGATTGGAATGGAATGGAATGGAATGTAATCAACCCCAATGGAATGGAATGGAATGGAATGGAATGGAATGGAATGGAATGGAATCAACCCAAAAGGAATGGAATGGAATGACATGGAATGGAATGGAATCGAATCATCCCGAATGGAATGGAATGGAGTGGAATGGATTGGAATGGAATCAACCTGAAAGAATGGAATGGAATGGAATGGAATGGAGGGGAATTGAATCAACCCGAATGGAGTGAAATGAAATGGAATGGAATCAACACGAATGGAATGGAATGGATTGGAATGGAATGGAATGGAATGGAATGGAATGGAAAGGAATGGAATGGAATCAAACTGAATGGAATGGCATGGAATGGAATCAACCCGAATGGAATGGAATGGAATGGATTGGAATGGAATGGAATGGAATGGAATCAACCCTAATGGAATGGAATGGAATGGAACGGAATGGAATGGAATGGAAAGAAATCAACCCGAATGGAATGGAATGGAATGGAATGGAATGGGAACAACACAAATGGACTGGAATGGAATGGAATGGAATAGAATCAACCCGAATGGAATGGAATGGAATGGAAAGGAATGGAATGGAATCAACCCGAATGAAATGGAATGGAATGGATTGGAATGGAATGGAATGGAAAGGAATGGAATCAACCCGAATGGAAGGGAATGGAAGGGAAAGGAATGGAATGGAATCAACCTGAATGAAATGGAACGGATTGGAATGGAATCAACCTGAATGTAATGGAATGGAATGGAGTGGAATAGGATGGAATCAACGCGAATGGAATGGAATGGAATGGAATGGATTGGAATGGAATGGAATGGAATCAACCCGAATGGAATGGAATGGAATGGAATGGAAAGGAATGGAATCAAACCAAATGGAATGGAATGGAATGGAATGGAATAGAATCAAACGGAATGGAATGGAATGGTGTGGAATAGAATGGAATCAACCCGAATGCAATGGAATGGAATGGAATGGAATGGAATGGAATGGAGTGGAATGGATTGGAATCAACACGAATGGAAAGAATGGATTGGAATGGAATGGAATGGAATGGAAAGGAATGGAATGGAATCAACCTGAATGGAATGGAATGGAATGGAATCAACCCGAATGGACTGGAATGGAATGGAAAGGAATAGAATCAACCCGAATGGAATGGAATGGAATGGAATGGAATGGAATGGCATGGCATGGAATCAACCCGAATGAAATGAAATGGAATGGATTGGAATGGAATAGAATGGAAAGGAATGGAATGGAATCAACCCGAGTGGAATGGAATGGAATGGAATGGAATGGATTGGAATGGAATGGAATGGAATGGAATGGATTGGAATGGAATGGAATGGAATGGAATCAACTCTAATGGAATGGAATGGAATGGAATGGAATGGAATGGAATCAACACAAATGGACTGGAATGGAATGGAAAGGAATAGAATCAACCCGAATGGAATGGAACGGAATGGAATGGAATGGAATGGAATGGCATGGAATCAACACGAATGAAATGAAATGGAATGGATTGGAATGGAATAGAATGGAATGGAATGGAATGGAATCAACCCGAGTGGAATGGAATGGAATGGAATGGAATGGATTGGAATGGAATGGAATGGAATGGAATCAACCCCAATGGAATGGAATGGAATGGAATGGAATGGAATGGAATGGAATCAACCCAAAAGGAATGGAATGGAATGAAATGGAATGGAATGGAATGGAATCAACCCGAACGGAATGGAATGGAGTGTAATGGATTGGAATGGAATCAACCTGAATGGAATGGAATGGAATGGAATGGAATGGAATGGAATGGAATGGAATGGAATGGAGGGGAATTGAATCAACCCGAATGGAATGGAATGGAATGGAATGGAATGTCATGGAATCAACCCGAATGAAATGGAATGGAATGGATTGGAATGGAATGGAATGGAATGGAATGGAATCAACCTGAATGGAATGGAATGGAATCAACCCGAATGGAATGGAATGGATTGGAATGGAATGGAATGGAATGGAATCAACCCTAATGGAATGGAAAGGAATGGAATGGAATGGAATGGAATGGATTGGAATCAACCCGAATGGAATGGAATGGAATGCAATGCAATGGAATGGAAACAACACAAATGGACTGGAATGGAATGGAATGGAATAGAATCAACCCGAATGGAATGGAATGGAATGGAATGGAATGGCATGGAATCAACCCGAATGAAATGGAATGGAATGGATTGGAATGGAATGGAATGGAAAGGAATGGAATGGAATCAACGCGAGTGGAATGGAAAGGAATGGAATGGAATGGAATGGATTGGAATGGAATGGAATGGAATGGAATCAACCCCAATGGAATGGAATGGAATGGAATGGAATGGAGTGGAATCAACCCAAAAGTAATGGAATGGAATGGAATGGAATGGAATGGAATGGAATGGAATGGAATGGAATCAACCAGAATGGAATGGAATGGAATGGAATGGATTGGAAGGGAATCAACATGAATGGAATGGAATGGAATGGAATGGAGTGGAATTGAATCAACCCGAATGGAATAGAATGGAATGGAAGGGAATCAACCCAAATGGCATGGAATGGAATGAAATGGAACGGAATGGAATTAACCGGAATGGAATGGAATGGAATGGAATGGAATGGAATGGAATCAACCCGAATGGAAAGGAATGGAATGGAATGGAATGGCATGGAAAGGAATCAACCCGAATGGCATGGAATGGAATGGAATGGAATGGAATGGAATCAACACAAATGGAATGGAATGCAATCAACACGAATGGAATGGAATGGAATGGAATGGAATGGAATGGAATCAACTGGAATGGAATGGAATGGAATGGAATAAACACGAATGGACTGGAATGGATTGGAATGGACTGCAATGGAATCAACCCGAAGGGAATGGAATGGAATGAAATGGAACGTAATGGAATCAACCGGAATGGAGTGGAATGGAATGACACGGAATGGAATGGAATAGAATCAAACAGAATGGAATGGAATGGAATGGAATAGAATGGAATCAACCTGAACGCAATGGAAAAAATGGAATGGAATGGAATGGAATGGAATGGAATGGAATCAACCCGAACGGAATGGAATGGAACGGAATGGAATGGAATTGAATCAACCGAAATGGGATGGAATGGAATGGAATGGAATGGAATGGAATGAAATGGAATAAAACCGAATGGAATGCAATGGAATAGAATGGAATGGATTGGAATGGAATCAATCAGAATGGAATGGAATGGAATGAAATGGAATGGAATGGAATCAACCCGAATGGAATGGAATGGTATGGAACTGAATCAAACCAAATGGAATTGAATGGAATGGAATGGAATGGAATGGAATGGAATGGAATGGAATAAACACGAATGGAATGGAATGGAATATAATGGAATGGATTGGAATGGAATCAACCGGGATGGAAAGGAATGGAATGGAATGAAATGGAATGGGATGGAAAGGAATGAAATGGAATGGAATGGAATTAACTCGAATGGAATGGAATGGAATCGAATGGAATGGTATAGAATCAACCCGAATGGAATGGAAAGGAATGGAATGGAATGGAATGGAATCAAGGAGCATGCAATGGAATGGAATGGAATGGAATGGAATAGACTGCAATGGAATGGAATGGAAGGGAACGGAATGGAATCAACCCGAATGGAATGGAATGGAATGGAATTGAAAGGAATCTACTGGAATGGAATGGAATGAAATGGAATTGATTGGAATGGAATGGAATATAATGGATTCAACCGGAATGGAATGGAATGGAATGGAATGGAATCAACTGGAATGGAATGGAATGGAATGGAATGGACTGCAATGGAATCAACCCGAATGGAATGGAATGGAATGAAATGGAACGGAATGGAATCAACCGGAATGGAGTTAAATGGAATGGAATGCAATGGAATGGAATAGAATCAAACAGAACAGAATGGAATGGAGTGGAATAGAATGGAATCAACCAGAATGCAATGGAATGTAATGGAATGGAATGGAACGGAATGGATTGGAATGGAACGGAATCAACCCGAATGGAATGGAATTGTATGGATTGGAATGGAATGGAATGGTATGGAATAGAATCAACCCGAATGGAATGGAATGGAATGGAATGGAATCAACCCGAATGCAATGGAATGGAATGGAATGGAATGGAATGCAACGGAATGGAATGGAATGGAATGGAATCAAACAGAATGTAATGGAATGTAATGGAATGGAATGGAATGGAATGGAATCAACTGGAATGTAATGGAATGGAATGGAATGGAATGGAATGGAATGGAACGGAATCAACCCGAATGGAATGGAATGGAATGGAATGGAATGCAATCAACACGAATGGAATGGAATGGAATGGAATCAAACCGAATGGAATGCAATGGAATGAAATGGAATGGAATGGAATCAACTGGAATGGAATGGAATGGAGTCGAATGCATTGGAATGGAATGGAGTGGAACGGAATGCAATCAACCCGAATGGAATGGAATGGAATGGAATGGAATGGAATGGAATGGAATGGAATGGAATCAACCCGAAAGGAAAAGAATGGAATGGAATGGAATGGAATGGAATGGAATCAACCCGAATGGAATGGAATGGAATGGAATGGAATGGAATGGAATCAACCGGAATGGAATGGAGTGGAATGGAATGGAATGGAATGCAATCAACCCGAATGGAATGGAATGGAATGGAATGAAATCAACCCGAAAGGAATGGAATGGAATGAAGTGGAATGGAATGGAATGGAATGGAAAGGAATGGCAGGTTATGTAATCAACCCGAGTGGTATGGAATGGAATGGAATGGAATGGAATGGAATGCAATGGAATCAAGTCGAATGGAATGGAATGGAATGAAAAGGAATGGAATGGAATGGAATGGAATGGAATGGAATGGAATCAACCCGAAAGGAAAAGAATGGAATGGAATGGAATGGAATGGAATCAACCCGAATGGAATGGAATGGAATGGAATGGAATGGAAAGCAATCAACCCGAATGGAATGGAATGGAATGGAATGGAATGGAATGGAATGAAATCAACCCGAAAGGAATGGAATGGAATGAAATGGAATGGAATGGAATGGAATGGAATGGAATGGCAGGTTATGTAATCAACCCGAGTGCTATGGAATGGAATGGATTGAAATGGAATGGAATGGAATGCAATGGAATCAAGTCGAATGGAATGGAATGGAATGAAATGGAATGGAATGGAATGGAATGGAATGAAATCAACACGAATGCAAAGGAATGTAATGGAATGGAATGGAATGGAACGGAATGGAATGGAATGGAATGGAATCAACCCGAATGGAATGGAATGGAATGGAATGGAATGGAATGGAATGGAATCAACTGGAATGTAATGTAATGTAATGGAATGGAATGGAATGGAATGGAACGGAATCAACCGGAATGGAATGGAATGGAATGGAATGGAATGGAATTCAATCAACAGGAATGGAATGGAATGGAATGGAATCAACACGAATGGAATGCAATGGAATGAAATGGAATGGAATGGAATCAACTGAAATGGAATGGAATGGAATCGAATGGACTTGAATGGAATGGAATGGAATGCAATCAACCCGAAAGGAATGGAATGGAATGGAATGGAATGGAATGGAATGGAATGGAATCAACCCCAATGGAATGGAATGGAATGAAATGGAATGGAATGGAATGGAATGGAATGGAATGGAATGGAATGAAATGGAATGGAATGGAATGGAATGGCAGGTTATGTAATCAACCCGAGTGGTATGGAATGGAATGGAATGGAATGGAATGGAATGGAATGCAATGGAATCAAGTCGAATGGAATGGAATGGAATGAAATGGAATGGAATGGAATGGAATGGAATGGAATGGAATGGAATGGAATCAACCCGAATGGAATGGAATGGAATGGAATGGAATGGAAAGCAATCAACACGAATTGAATGGAATGGAATGGAATGGAATGGAATGGAATGAAATCAACCCGAAAGGAATGGAATGGAATGAAATGCAATGGAATGGAATGGAATGGAATGGCAGGTTATGTAATCAACCCGAGTGCTATGGAATGGAATGGAATGGAATGAAATGGAATGGAATGCAATGGAATCAAGTCGAATGGAATGGAATGGAATGAAATGGAATGGAATGGAATGGAATGGAATGAAATCAACACGAATGCAATGGAATGTAATGGAATGGAATGGAATGGAACGGAATGGAATGGAATGGAATGGAATCAACCCGAATGGAATGCAATGGAATGGAATGGAATGGAATGGAATGGAATGGAACGGAATCAACCGGAATGGAATGGAATGGAATGGAATGGAATTCAATCAACAGGAATGGAATGGAATGGAATGGAATCAACACGAATGGAATGCAATTGAATGAAATGGAATGGAATGGAGTCAACTGAAATTTAATGGAATGGAATCGAATGGACTTGAATGGAATGCAATCAACCCGAAAGGAATGGAATGGAATGAAATGGAATGGAATGGAATGGAATCAACCCCAATGGAATGGAATGGAATGGAATGAAATGGAATGGAATGGAATGGAATGGAATGAAATGGAATGGAATGGAATGGAATGAAATGGAATGGAATGGAATGGAATGGCAGGTTATGGAATCAACCCGAGTGGTATGGAATGGACTGGAATGGAATGGAATGGATTGGAATCAACCCGAATGGAATGGAATGGAATGAAATGGAATGGAAGCGAATGGAATGGAATGGAAAGGAATCAACCCGAATGGAATGGAATGGAATGGAATGGAATAGAATGGAATCAACCCGAATGGTATGGAATGGAATGGAATGGAATGGAATCAGTCGGAATGGAATGCAATGGAATGGAATGGAATGGAATGGAATCAACCCGAATGAAATGAATGGAATGGAATGGAATGGAATGGAATGGAATGGAATAGAATCAACCCGAATGGAATGGAAACGAATGGAATGGAATGGAATGGAATCAAGGCGAATTCAATGGAATGGAATGGAATGGAATAGATTGGAATGGAATGGAATGGAAAGGAACGGAATGGAATCAACCCGAATGGAATGGAATGGAATGGAATGGAATTGAATGGAATGGAATCCACTGGAATGGAATGGAATGAAATGGAATCGATTGGATTGGAATGGAATGTAATGGAATCAACCGGAATGGAATGGAATGGAATGGAATCAACTGGAATGGAATGGAATGGAATGGCATGGACTGCAATGGAATCAACCCGAATGGAATGGAATGGAATGAAATGGAATGGAATGGAATCAACCGGAATGGAGTTAAATGGAATGGAATGCAATGGAATGGAATAGAATCAAACAGAACAGAATGGAATGGAGTGGAATAGAATGGAATCAACCAGAATGCAATGGAATGTAATGGAATGGAATGGAAGGGAATGGATTGGAATGGAACGGAATCAACCCGAATGGAATGGAATTGAATGGATTGGAATGGAATGGTATGGTATGGAATAGAATCAACCGGAATGGAATGGAATGGAATGGAATGGAATGGAATGGAATCAACCCGAATGCAATGGAATGGAATGGAATGGAATGGAATGCAACGCAATGGAATGGAATCAACCAGAATGTAATGGAATGGAATGGAATGGAATGGAATGGAATGGAATGGAATCAACTGGAATGTAATGTAATGGAATGGAATGGAATGGAATGCAATGGAATCAAGTCGAATGGAATGGAATGGAATGAAATGGAATATAATGGAATGGAATGGAATGGAATGGAATGGAATCGAATGGAATCAACCCGAAAGGAAAAGAATGGAATGGAATGGAATGGAATGGAATGGAATGGAATCAACCCGAATGGAATGGAATGGAATGGAATGGAATGGAAAGCAATCAACCAGAATGGAATGGAATGGAATGGAATGGAATGGAATGGAATGGAATGGAATGGAATGGAATGGAATGGAATGAAATCAACCCGAAAGAAATGGAATGGAATGAAATGGAATGGAATGGAATGGAATGGAATGGAATGGAATGGAATGGCAGGTTATGTAATCAACCCGAGTGCTATGGAATGGAATGGAATGGAATGGAATGGAATGGAATGCAATGGAATCAAGTCGAATGGAATGGAATGGAATGAAATGGAATGGAATGGAATGGAATGGAATGAAATCAACACGAATGCAATGGAATGTAATGGAATGGAATGGAATGGAACGCAATGGAATGGAATGGAATGGAATCAACCCGAATGGAATGGAATGGAATGGAATGGAATGGAATGGAATCAACTGGAATGTAATGTAATGGAATGGAATGGAATGGAATGGAACGGAATCAACCGGAATGGAATGGAATGGAATGGAATGGAATTCAATCAACAGGAATGGAATGGAATGGAATGGAATGGAATCAACACGAATGGAATGCAATGGAATGTTAATGGAATGGAATGGAATCAACTGAAATGGAATGGAATGGAATCGAATGGACTTGAATGGAATGGAATGGAATGCAATCAACCCGAAAGGAATGGAATGCAATGGAATGGAATGGAATGGAATCAACCCCAATGGAATGGAATGGAATGAAATGGAATGGAATGGAATGGAATGGAATGGAATGGAATGGAATGGAATGGAATGGAATGGAATGGAATGGAATGGCAGGTTATGGAATCAAACCGAGTGGTATGGAATGGACTGGAATGGAATGGAATGGAATGGAATCAACCCGAATGGAATGGAATGGAAAGGAATCAACACGAATGGAATGGAATGGAATGGAATGGAATGGAATGGCATAGAATGGAATCAACCCGAATGGTATGGAATGGAATGGAATGGAATGGAATCAATCGGAATGGAATGCAATGGAATGGAATGGAATGGAATGGAATCAACCCGAATGAAATGGAATGGAATGGAATGGAATGGAATGGAATGGAATGGAATGGAATGGAATGGAATAGAATCAACCCGAATGGAATGGAAACGAATGGAATGGAATGGAATGGAATCAAGGCGAATGCAATGGAATGGAATGGAATGGAATAGATTGGAATGGAATGGAATGGAAAGGAACGGAATGGAATCAACCCGAATGGAATGGAATGGAATGGAATGGAATGGAATCCACTGGAATGGAATGGAATGAAATGGAATTGATTGGATTGGAATGGAATGTAATGGAATCAAACGGAATGGAATGGGATGGAATGGAATCAACTGGAATGGAATGGAATGGAATGGAATGGACTGCAATGGAATCAACCCGAATGGAATGGAATGGAATGAAATGGAACGGAATGGAATCAACCGGAATGGAGTTAAATGGAATGGAATGCAATGAAATGGAATAGAATCAAACAGAACAGAATGGAATGGAGTGGAATAGAATGGAATCAACCAGAAAGCAATGGAATGTAATGGAATGGAATGGAACGGAATGGATTGGAATGGAACGGAATCAACCAGAATGGAATGGAATTGAATGGATTGGAATGGAATGGAATGGTATGGAATAGAATCAACCGGAATGGAGTGGAATGGAATGGAATGGAATCAACCCGAATGCAATGGAATGGAATGGAATGGAACGGAATGCAACGCAATGGAATGGAATCAACCAGAATGTAATGTAATGGAATGGAATGGAATGGAATGGAATCAACTGGAATGTAATGTAATGGAATGGAATGGAATGGAATGGAATGCAATCAACACGAATGAAATGGAATGGAATGGAATCAAACCGAATGGAAAGCAATGGAATGAAATGGAATGGAATCGAATCAACTGGAATGGAATGGAATGGAATCGAATGCATCGGAATGGAATGGAATGGAACGGAATGCAATCAACCCGAATGGAATGGAATGGAATGGAATGGAATGGAATGAAATCAACCCGAAAGGAAAGGAATGTAATGAAATGGAATGGAATGGAATGGAATGGAATGGAATGGAATGGCAGGTTATGGAATCAACCCGAGTGGTATGGAATGGAATGGAATGGAATGGAATGGAATGCAATCAACCCGAATGGAATGGAATGGAATGAAATCGAATGGAATGGAATGGAATGTAATGGAAAGGAATGGAATGGAATCAACCCAAATGGAATGGAATGGAATGGAATGGAATGGAATAGAATGGAATGGAATGGAATAAACCCGAATGGAAAGGAATGGAAAGGAATGGAAAGGAATGGCATGGAATGGAATGGAATGGAATGGAATGGAATCAAACCGAATGTAATGGAATGGAATGGAATGGAATGGAATCAACTGGAATGTAATGTAATGGAATGGAATGGAATGGAATGGAATGGAACAGAATCAACCCGAATGGAATGGAATGAAATGGAATGCAATGCAATCAACACGAATGGAATGGAATGGAATGGAATAAAACCGAATGGAATGCAATGGAATGAAATGGAATGGAATGGAATCAACTGGAATGGAATGGAATGGAATCGAATGGATTGGAATGGAATGGAATGGAATGGAATGCAATCAACCCAAATGGAATGGAATGGAATGGAATGCAATGGAATGGAATGAAATCAACACGAAAGGAATGGAATGGAATGGAATGGAATGGCAGGTTATGGAATCAACCCGAGTGGTATGGAATGGAATGGAATGGAATGGAATGGAATGGAATGCAATGGAATCAACTCGAATGGAATGGAATGGAATGAAATGGAATGGAATGGAATGGAATGAAATGGAATGGAATCAACCCAAAAGGAAAAGATTGGAATGGAATGGAATGGAATGGAATGGAATCAACCCGAATGGAATGGAATGGAATGGAATGGAATGGAATGGAATGGAATGGAATGGAATGGAATCAACCGGAATGGAATGGAGTGGAATGGAATGGAATGGAATGCAATCAACTCGAATGGAAAGGAATGGAATGGAATGGAATGGAATCAACTGGAATGTAATGGAATGGAATGGAATGGAATGGAATGGAATACAATCAACACGAATGGAATGGAATGGAATCAAACCGAATGGAATGCAATGGAATGAAATGGAATGGAATCGAATCAACTGGAATGGAATGGATTGGAATCGAATGCATCGGAATGGAATGGAATTGAACGGAATGCAATCAACCCGAATGGAATGGAATGGAATGGAATGGAATGGAATGAAATCAACCCGAAAGGAAAGGAATGGAATGAAATGGAATGGAATGGAATGGAATGGAATGGAATGGAATGGCAGGTTATGGAATCAACCCGAGTGGTATGGAATGGAATGGAATGGAATGGAATGGAATGCAATCAACCCGAATGGAATGGAATGGAATGAAATCGAATGGAATGGAATGGAATGGAATGGAATGGAATGGAATGGCATAGAATGGAATCAACCCGAATGGTATGGAATGGAATGGAATGGAATGGAATGGAATGGAATCAACCCGAATGGAATGGAATGGAATGGAGTGGAATGGAATGGAATGGAATCAACCGGAATGGAATGGAGTGGAATGGAATGGAATGGAATGCAATCAACGCGAATGGAATGGAATGGAATGGAATGGAATGGAATGGACTGGAATGGAATGAAATCAACCCGAAAGGAATGGAATGGAATGAAGTGGAATGGAATGGAATGGAATGGAAAGGAATGGCAGGTTATGTAATCAACCCGAGTGGTATGGAATGGAATGGAATGGAATGGAATGCAATGGAATCAAGTCGAATGGAATGGAATGGAATGAAATGGAATGGAATGGAATGGAATGGAATGGAATGGAATCAACCCGAATGGAATGGAATGGAATGGAATGGAATGGAATGGAATCAACCGGAATGGAATGGAATGGAATGGAATGGAAAGCAATCAACCCGAATGGAATAGAATGGAATGGAATGGAATGGAATGGAATGAAATCAACCCGAAAGGAATGGAATGGAATGAAATGGAATGGAATGGAATGGAATGCAATGGCAGGGTATGTCATCAACCCGAGAGGTATGGAATGGAATGGAATGGAATGGAATGGAATGCAATGGAATCAAGTCGAATGGAATGGAATGGAATGAAATGGAATGGAATGGAATGGAATGGAATGAAATCAACACGAATGCAATGGAATGGAATGGAATGGAATGGAATGGAACGGAATGGAATGGAATGGAATGGAATCAACCCGAATGGAATGGAATGTAATGGAATGGAATGGAATGGAATGGAATGGAATGGAATGGAATGGAATGGAATGGAATCAACTGGAATGTAATGTAATGTAATGGAATGGAATGGAATGGAACGGAATCAACCGGAATGGAATGGAAAGGAATGGAATGGAATTCAATCTACAGGAATGGAATGGAATGGAATGGAATGGAATGGAATGGAATCAACTGAAATGGAATGGAATGGAATCGAATGGACTTGAATGGAATGGAATGGAATGCAATCAACCTGAAAGGATTGGAATGGAATTGAATGGAATGGAATGGAATGGAATCAACCCCAATGGAATGGAATGGAATGAAATGGAATGGAATGGAATGGAATGAAATGGAATGGAATGGAATGGAATGGCAGGTTATGGAATCAACCCGAGTGGTATGGAATGGAATGGAATGGAATGGAATGGAATGGAATGGAATGGAATCAACCCGAATGGAATGGAATGGAATGAAAAGGAATGGAAGAGAATGGAATGGAATGGAAAGGAATCAACCCGAATGGAATGGAATGGAATGGAATGGAATGGAATGGCATAGAATGGAACCAACCCGAATGGTATGGAATGGAATGGAATGGAATGGAATCAATCGGAATGGAATAGAATGGAATGGAATGGAATGGAATGGAATGGAATGGAATCAACCCGAAGGAAATGGAATGGAATGCATTGGAATGGAATGGAATGGAATGGAATGGAATGGAATAGAATCAACACGAATGGAATGGAAACGAATGGAATGGAATGGAATGGAATCACGGCGAATGCAATGGAATGGAATGGAATGGAGTAGATTGGAATGGAATGGAATGGAAAGGAACGGAATGGAATCAACCCGAATGGAATGGAATGGAATGGAATGGAATGGAATGGAATCCACTGGAATGGAATGGAATGAAATGGAATTGATTGGAATGGAATGGAATGGAATGGAATCAACAGGAATGGAGTTAAATGGAATGGAATGCAATGGAATGGAATAGAATCAAACAGAACAGAATGGAATGGAGTGGAATAGAATGGAATCAACCAGAATGCAATGGAATGTAATGGAATGGAATGGAACGGAATGGATTGGAATGGAATGGAATCAACCCGAATGGAATGGAATTGAATGGATTGGAATGGAATGGAATGGTATGGAATAGAATCAACAGGAATGGAATGGAATGGAATGGAACGGAATGGATTGGAATGGAACGGAATCAACCCGAATGGAATGGAATTGAATGGATTGGAATGGAATGGAATGGAATGGAATGGAATGGAGTGGAATCAACCCGAATGCAATGGAATGGAATGGAATGGAATGGAATGCAACGCAATGGAATGGAATCACCCAGAATGTAATGGAATGGAATGGAATGGAATGGAATGGAATCAACTGGAATGTAATGTAATGGAATGGAATGGAATGGAATGGAATGCAATCAACACGAATGGAATGGAATGGAATCAAACCAAATGGAATGCAATGGAATGAAATGGAATGGAATCGAATCAACTGGAATGGAATGGAATGGAATCGAATGCATCGGAATGGAATGGAATGGAACGGAATGCAATCAACCCGAATGGAATGGAATGGAATGGAATGGAATGGAATGTCATGAAATCAACCCGAAAGGAAAGGAATGGAATGAAATGGAATGGAATGGAATGGAATGGAATGGAATGGCAGGTTATGGAATCAACCCGAGTGGTATGGAATGGAATGGAATGGAATGGAATGCAATCAACCCGAATGGAATGGAATGGAATGAAATCGAATGGAATGGAAAGGAATGGAATGGAATGGAATGGAAAGGAATCAACCCGAATGGAATGGAATGGAATGGAATGGCATGGAATGGAATGGAATGGAATGGAATGGAATGGCATAGAATGGAATCAACCCGAATGGTATGGAATGGAATGGAATCAACACGAATGGAATGGAATGGAATGGAATGGAATGGAATGGAATAGAATGGAATGGAATGGAATAAACCCGAATGGAATGGAATGGAAAGGAATGGAAAGGAATGGCATGGAATGGAATGGAATGGAATGGAATGGAATCAACCTGAAGGAAAACGAATGGAATGGAATGGAATGGAATGGAATGGAATGGAATGGAATGGAATGGAATCAAACCGAATGGAATGGAATGGAATGGAATGGAATGGAATCAACTGGAATGTAATGTAATGGAATGGAATGGAATGGAATGGAATGGAATGGAACAGAATCAACCCGAATGGAATGGAATGGAATGGAATGCAAAGCAATCAACACGAATGGAATGGAATGGAATGGAATAAAACGGAATGGAATGCAATGGAATGAAATGGAATGGAATGGAATCAACTGGAATGGAATGGAATGGAATCGAATGGATTGGAATGGAATGGAATGGAATGGAATGCAATCAACCCGAATGGAATGGAATGGAATGGAATGCAATGGAATGGAATGAAATCAACACGAAAGGAATGGAATGGAATGGAATGGAATGGCAGGTTATGGAATCAACCCGAGTGGTATGGAATGGAATGGAATGGAATGGAATGGAATGGAATGGAATGGAATGCAATGGAATCAACTCGAAAGGAATGGAATGGAATGAAATGGAATGGAATGGAATGGAATGGAATGGAATGGAATGGAATCAACCCAAAAGGAAAAGATTGGAATGGAATGGCATGGAATGGAATGGAATCAACCCGAATGGAATGGAATGGAATGGAATGGAATGGAATGGAATGGAATCAACCGGAATGGAATGGAGTGGAATGGAATGGAATGGAATGCAATCAACGCGAATGGAATGGAATGGAATGGAATGTAATGGAATGGAATCAACTGGAATGTAATGTAATGGAATGGAATGGAATGGAATGGAATACAATCAACACGAATGGAATGGAATGGAATGGAATCAAACCGAATGGAATGCAATGGAATGAAATGGAATGGAATCGAATCAACTGGAATGGAATGGAATGGAATCGAATGCATCGGAATGGAATGGAATTGAAAGGAATGCAATCAACCCGAATGGAATGGAATGGAATGGAATGGAATGAAATCAACCCGAAAGGAAAGGAATGGAATGAAATGGAATGGAATGGAATGGAATGGAATGGAATGGCAGGTTATGGAATCAACCCGAGTGGTATGGAATGGAATGGAATGGAATGGAATGGAATGCAATCAACCCGAATGGAATGGAATGGAATGAAATCGAATGGAATGGAATGGAATGGAATGGAATGGAATGGCATAGAATGGAATCAACCCGAATGGTATGGAATGGAATGGAATGGAATGGAATGGAATGGAATCAATCGGAATGGAATGGAATGGAATGGAATGGAATGGAATCAACCCGAATGGAATGGAATGGAATGGAATCAACACGAATGGAATGGAATGGAATGGAATGGAATGGAATGGAATGGAATAGAATGGAATGGAATGGAATAAACCCGAATGGAATGGAATGGAAAGGAATGGAAAGGAATGGCATGGAATGGAATGGAATGGAATGGAATGGAATCAACCTGAAGGAAAACGAATGGAATGGAATGGAATGGAATGGAATGGAATGGAATGGAATGGAATCAAACCGAATGGAATGGAATGGAATGGAATGGAATGGAATCAACTGGAATGTAATGGAATGGAATGGAATGGAATGGAATGGAATGGAATGGAACAGAATCAACCCGAATGGAATGGAATGGAATGGAATGCAAAGCAATCAACACGAATGGAATGGAATGGAATGGAATAAAACGGAATGGAATGCAATGGAATGAAATGGATTGGAATGGAATCAACTGGAATGGAATGGAATGGAATCGAATGGATTGGAATGGAATGGAATGGAATGGAATGCAATCAACCCGAATGGAATGGAATGGAATGGAATGCAATGGAATGGAATGAAATCAACACGAAAGGAATGGAATGGAATGGAATGGAATGGCAGGTTATGGAATCAACCCGAGTGGTATGGAATGGAATGGAATGGAATGGAATGGAATGGAATGGAATGGAATGGAATGCAATGGAATCAACTCGAATGGAATGGAATGAAATGGAATGGAATGGAATGGAATGGAATGGAATGGAATCAACCCGAATGGAATGGAATGGAATGGAATGGAATGGAATGGAATCAACCGGAATGGAATGGAATGGAATGGAATGGAAAGCAATCAACCCGAATGGAATAGAATGGAATGGAATGGAATGGAATGGAATGAAATCAACCCGAAAGGAATGGAATGGAATGAAATGGAATGGAATGGAATGGAATGCAATGGCAGGGTATGTCATCAACCCGAGAGGTATGGAATGGAATGGAATGGAATGGAATGGAATGCAATGGAATCAAGTCGAATGGAATGGAATGGAATGAAATGGAATGGAATGGAATGGAATGGAATGAAATCAACACGAATGCAATGGAATGGAATGGAATGGAATGGAATGGAACGGAATGGAATGGAATGGAATGGAATCAACCCGAATGGAATGTAATGTAATGGAATGTAATGGAATGGAATGGAATGGAATGGAATGGAATGGAATGGAATGGAATGGAATCAACTGGAATGTAATGTAATGTAATGGAATGGAATGGAATGGAACGGAATCAACCGGAATGGAATGGAAAGGAATGGAATGGAATTCAATCTACAGGAATGGAATGGAATGGAATGGAATCAACACGAATGGAATGGAATGGAATGAAATGGAATGGAATGGAATCAACTGAAATGGAATGGAATGGAATCGAATGGACTTGAATGGAATGGAATGGAATGCAATCAACCTGAAAGGATTGGAATGGAATTGAATGGAATGGAATGGAATGGAATCAACCCCAACGGAATGGAATGGAATGAAATGGAATGGAATGGAATGGAATGAAATGGAATGGAATGGAATGGAATGGCAGGTTATGGAATCAACCCGAGTGGTATGGAATGGAATGGAATGGAATGGAATGGAATGGAATGGAATGGAATCAACCCGAATGGAATGGAATGGAATGAAAAGGAATGGAAGAGAATGGAATGGAATGGAAAGGAATCAACCCGAATGGAATGGAATGGAATGGAATGGAATGGAATGGCATAGAATGGAACCAACCCGAATGGTATGGAATGGAATGGAATGGAATGGAATCAATCGGAATGGAATAGAATGGAATGGAATGGAATGGAATGGAATGGAATGGAATCAACCCGAAGGAAATGGAATGGAATGCATTGGAATGGAATGGAATGGAATGGAATGGAATGGAATCACGGCGAATGCAATGGAATGGAATGGAATGGAATAGATTGGAATGGAATGGAATGGAAAGGAACGGAATGGAATCAACCCGAATGGAATGGAATGGAATGGAATGGAATGGAATGGAATCCACTGGAATGGAATGGAATGAAATGGAATTGATTGGAATGGAATGGAATGGAATGGAATCAACAGGAATGGAGTTAAATGGAATGGAATGCAATGGAATGGAATAGAATCAAACAGAACAGAATGGAATGGAGTGGAATAGAATGGAATCAACCAGAATGCAATGGAATGTAATGGAATGGAATGGAACGGAATGGATTGGAATGGAATGGAATCAACCCGAATGGAATGGAATTGAATGGATTGGAATGGAATGGAATGGTATGGAATAGAATCAACAGGAATGGAATGGAATGGAATGGAACGGAATGGATTGGAATGGAACGGAATCAACCCGAATGGAATGGAATTGAATGGATTGGAATGGAATGCAATGGAATGGAATGGAATGGAGTGGAATCAACCCGAATGCAATGGAATGGAATGGAATGGAATGGAATGCAACGCAATGGAATGGAATCACCCAGAATGTAATGGAATGGAATGGAATGGAATGGAATGGAATCAACTGGAATGTAATGTAATGGAATGGAATGGAATGGAATGGAATGCAATCAACACGAATGGAATGGAATGGAATCAAACCGAATGGAATGCAATGGAATGAAATGGAATGGAATCGAATCAACTGGAATGGAATGGAATGGAATCGAATGCATCGGAATGGAATGGAATGGAACGGAATGCAATCAACCCGAATGGAATGGAATGGAATGGAATGGAATGGAATGTCATGAAATCAACCCGAAAGGAAAGGAATGGAATGAAATGGAATGGAATGGAATGGAATGGAATGGAATGGAATGGCAGGTTATGGAATCAACCCGAGTGGTATGGAATGGAATGGAATGGAATGGAATGCAATCAACCCGAATGGAATGGAATGGAATGAAATCGAATGGAATGGAAAGGAATGGAATGGAATGGAATGGAAAGGAATCAACCCGAATGGAATGGAATGGAATGGAATGGCATGGAATGGAATGGAATGGAATGGAATGGAATGGCATAGAATGGAATCAACCCGAATGGTATGGAATGGAATGGAATCAACACGAATGGAATGGAATGGAATGGAATGGAATGGAATGGAATAGAATGGAATGGAATGGAATAAAACCGAATGGGATGGAATGGAAAGGAATGGAAAGGAATGGCATGGAATGGAATGGAATGGAATGGAATGGAATCAACCTGAAGGAAAACGAATGGAATGGAATGGAATGGAATGGAATGGAATGGAATGGAATCAAACCGAATGGAATGGAATGGAATGGAATGGAATGGAATCAACTGGAATGTAATGTAATGGAATGGAATGGAATGGAATGGAATGGAATGGAACAGAATCAACCCGAATGGAATGGAATGGAATGGAATGCAAAGCAATCAACACGAATGGAATGGAATGGAATGGAATAAAACGGAATGGAATGCAATGGAATGAAATGGAATGGAATGGAATCAACTGGAATGGAATGGAATGGAATCGAATGGATTGGAATGGAATGGAATGGAATGGAATGCAATCAACCCGAATGGAATGGAATGGAATGGAATGCAATGGAATGGAATGAAATCAACACGAAAGGAATGGAATGGAATGGAATGGAATGGCAGGTTATGGAATCAACCCGAGTGGTATGGAATGGAATGGAATGGAATGGAATGGAATGGAATGCAATGGAATCAACTCGAATGGAATGGAATGGAATGAAATGGAATGGAATGGAATGGAATGGAATGGAATGGAATCAACCCAAAAGGAAAAGATTGGAATGGAATGGCATGGAATGGAATGGAATCAACCCGAATGGAATGGAATGGAATGGAATGGAATGGAATGGAATGGAATGGAATCAACCGGAATGGAATGGAGTGGAATGGAATGGAATGGAATGCAATCAACGCGAATGGAATGGAATGGAATGGAATGTAATGGAATGGAATCAACTGGAATGTAATGTAATGGAATGGAATGGAATGGAATGGAACGGAATCAACCGGAATGGAATGGAAAGGAATGGATTGGAATTCAATCTACAGGAATGGAATGGAATGGAATGGAATCAACACGAATGGAATGGAATGGAATGAAATGGAATGGAATGGAATCAACTGAAATGGAATGGAATGGAATCGAATGGACTTGAATGGAATGGAATGGAATGCAATCAACCTGAAAGGATTGGAATGGAATTGAATGGAATGGAATGGAATGGAATCAACCCCAATGGAATGGAATGGAATGAAATGGAATGGAATGGAATGGAATGAAATGGAATGGAATGGAATGGAATGGCAGGTTATGGAATCAACCCGAGTGGTATGGAATGGAATGGAATGGAATGGAATGGAATGGAATGGAATCAACCCGAATGGAATGGAATGGAATGAAAAGGAATGGAAGAGAATGGAATGGAATGGAAAGGAATCAACCCGAATGGAATGGAATGGAATGGAATGGAATGGAATGGCATAGAATGGAACCAACCCGAATGGTATGGAATGGAATGGAATGGAATGGAATCAATCGGAATGGAATAGAATGGAATGGAATGGAATGGAATGGAATGGAATGGAATCAACCCGAAGGAAATGGAATGGAATGCATTGGAATGGAATGGAATGGAATGGAATGGAATGGAATAGAATCAACACGAATGGAATGGAAACGAATGGAATGGAATGGAATGGAATCACGGCGAATGCAATGGAATGGAATGGAATGGAATAGATTGGAATGGAATGGAATGGAAAGGAACGGAATGGAATCAACCCGAATGGAATGGAATGGAATGGAATGGAATGGATTGGAATCCACTGGAATGGAATGGAATGAAATGGAATTGATTGGAATGGAATGGAATGGAATGGAATCAACAGGAATGGAGTTAAATGGAATGGAATGCAATGGAATGGAATAGAATCAAACAGAACAGAATGGAATGGAGTGGAATAGAATGGAATCAACCAGAATGCAATGGAATGTAATGGAATGGAATGGAACGGAATGGATTGGAATGTAATGGAATCAACCCGAATGGAATGGAATTGAATGGATTGGAATGGAACGGAATCAACCCGAATGGAATGGAATTGAATGGATTGGAATGGAATGCAATGGAATGGAATGGAATGGAGTGGAATCAACCCGAATGCAATGGAATGGAATGGAATGGAATGGAATGCAACGCAATGGAATGGAATCACCCAGAATGTAATGGAATGGAATGGAATGGAATGGAATGGAATCAACTGGAATGTAATGTAATGGAATGGAATGGAATGGAATGGAATGCAATCAACACGAATGGAATGGAATGGAATCAAACCGAATGGAATGCAATGGAATGAAATGGAATGGAATCGAATCAACTGGAATGGAATGGAATGGAATCGAATGCATCGGAATGGAATGGAATGGAACGGAATGCAATCAACCCGAATGGAATGGAATGGAATGGAATGGAATGGAATGTCATGAAATCAACCCGAAAGGAAAGGAATGGAATGAAATGGAATGGAATGGAATGGAATGGAATGGAATGGCAGGTTATGGAATCAACCCGAGTGGTATGGAATGGAATGGAATGGAATGGAATGCAATCAACCCGAATGGAATGGAATGGAATGAAATCGAATGGAATGGAAAGGAATGGAATGGAATGGAATGGAAAGGAATCAACCCGAATGGAATGGAATGGAATGGAATGGCATGGAATGGAATGGAATGGAATGGAATGGAATGGCATAGAATGGAATCAACCCGAATGGTATGGAATGGAATGGAATCAACACGAATGGAATGGAATGGAATGGAATGGAATGGAATGGAATGGAATAGAATGGAATGGAATGGAATAAAACCGAATGGGATGGAATGGAAAGGAATGGAAAGGAATGGCATGGAATTGAATGGAATGGAATGGAATGGAATCAACCTGAAGGAAAACGAATGGAATGGAATGGAATGGAATGGAATGGAATGGAATGGAATGGAATCAAACCGAATGGAATGGAATGGAATGGAATGGAATGGAATCAACTGGAATGTAATGTAATGGAATGGAATGGAATGGAATGTAATGGAATGGAACAGAATCAACCCGAATGGAATGGAATGGAATGGAATGCAAAGCAATCAACACGAATGGAATGGAATGGAATGGAATAAAACGGAATGGAATGCAATGGAATGAAATGGAATGGAATGGAATCAACTGGAATGGAATGGAATGGAATCGAATGGACTGGAATGGAATGGAATGGAATGGAATGCAATCAACCCGAATGGAATGGAATGGAATGGAATGCAATGGAATGGAATGAAATCAACACGAAAGGAATGGAATGGAATGGAATGGAATGGCAGGTTATGGAATCAACCCGAGTGGTATGGAATGGAATGGAATGGAATGGAATGGAATGGAATGGAATGGAATGCAATGGAATCAACTCGAATGGAATGGAATGGAATGGAATGGAATGGAATCAACCCAAAAGGAAAAGATTGGAATGGAATGGCATGGAATGGAATGGAATCAACCCGAATGGAATGGAATGGAATGGAATGGAATGGAATGGAATGGAATCAACCGGAATGGAATGGAGTGGAATGGAATGGAATGGAATGCAATCAACGCGAATGGAATGGAATGGAATGGAATGTAATGGAATGGAATCAACTGGAATGTAATGTAATGGAATGGAATGGAATGGAATGGAATACAATCAACACGAATGGAATGGAATGGAATGGAATCAAACCGAATGGAATGCAATGGAATGAAATGGAATGGAATCGAATCAACTGGAATGGAATGGAATGGAATCGAATGCATCGGAATGGAATGGAATTGAAAGGAATGCAATCAACCCGAATGGAATGGAATGGAATGGAATGGAATGAAATCAACCCGAAAGGAAAGGAATGGAATGAAATGGAATGGAATAGAATGGAATGGAATGAAATGGAATGGAATAGAATGGAATGGAATGGAATGGCAGGTTATGGAATCAACCCGAGTGGTATGGAATGGAATGGAATGGAATGGAATGGAATGCAATCAACCCGAATGGAATGGAATGGAATGAAATCGAATGGAATGGAATGGAATGGAATGGAATGGAATGGCATAGAATGGAATCAACCCGAATGGTATGGAATGGAATGGAATGGAATGGAATGGAATCAATCGGAATGGAATGGAATGGAATGGAATGGAATGGAATGGAATGGAATCAACCCGAATGGAATGGAATGGAATGGAATCAACACGAATGGAATGGAATGGAATGGAATGGAATGGAATGGAATGGAATAGAATGGAATGGAATGGAATAAACCCGAATGGAATGGAATGGAAAGGAATGGAAAGGAATGGCATGGAATGGAATGGAATGGAATGGAATGGAATCAACCTGAAGGAAAACGAATGGAATGGAATGGAATGGAATGGAATGGAATGGAATGGAATGGAATCAAACCGAATGGAATGGAATGGAATGGAATGGAATGGAATCAACTGGAATGTAATGTAATGGAATGGAATGGAATGGAATGGAATGGAATGGAACAGAATCAACCCGAATGGAATGGAATGGAATGGAATGCAAAGCAATCAACACGAATGGAATGGAATGGAATGGAATAAAACGGAATGGAATGCAATGGAATGAAATGGATTGGAATGGAATCAACTGGAATGGAATGGAATGGAATCGAATGGATTGGAATGGAATGGAATGGAATGGAATGCAATCAACCCGAATGGAATGGAATGGAATGCAATGGAATGGAATGAAATCAACACGAAAGGAATGGAATGGAATGGAATGGAATGGCAGGTTATGGAATCAACCCGAGTGGTATGGAATGGAATGGAATGGAATGGAATGGAATGGAATGGAATGCAATGGAATCAACTCGAATGGAATGGAATGAAATGGAATGGAATGGAATGGAATGGCATGGAATGGAATCAACCCAAAAGGAAAAGATTGGAATGGAATGGCATGGAATGGAATGGAATCAACCCGAATGGAATGGAATGGAATGGAATGGAATGGAATGGAATGGAATGGAATGGAATGGAATCAACCGGAATGGAATGGAGTGGAATGGAATGGAATGGAATGCAATCAACGCGAATGGAATGGAATGGAATGGAATGGAATGGAATGGAATCAACTGGAATGTAATGGAATGGAATGGAATGGAATGGAATGGAATACAATCAACACGAATGGAATGGAATGGAATGGAATCAAACCGAATGGAATGCAATGGAATGAAATGGAATGGAATCGAATCAACTGGAATGGAATGGAATGGAATCGAATGCATCGGAATGGAATGGAATTGAAAGGAATGCAATCAACCCGAATGGAATGGAATGGAATAGAATGGAATGAAATCAACCCGAAAGGAAAGGAATGGAATGAAATGGAATGGAATGGAATGGAATGGAATGGAATGGAATGGCAGGTTATGGAATCAACCCGAGTGGTATGGAATGGAATGGAATGGAATGGAATGGAATGCAATCAACCCGAATGGAATGGAATGGAATGAAATCGAATGGAATGGAATGGAATGGAATGGAATGGCATAGAATGGAATCAACCCGAATGGTATGGAATGGAATGGAATGGAATGGAATGGAATCAATCGGAATGGAATGGAATGGAATGGAATGGAATGGAATCAACCCGAATGGAATGGAATGGAATGGAATCAACACGAATGGAATGGAATGGAATGGAATGGAATGGAATGGAATCAACCCAAATGGAATGGAATGGAATTGAATGGAATGGAATGGAATAGAATGGAATGGAATGGAATAAACCCGAATGGAATGGAATGGAAAGAAATGGAAAGGAATGGCATGGAATGGAATGGAATGGAATGGAATGGAATGGAATGGAATCAACCTGAAAGAAAAAGAATGGAATGGAATGGAATGGAATGGAATGGAATCAAACCGAATGTAATGGAATGGAATGGAATGGAATGGAATCAACTGGAATGTAATGTAATGGAATGGAATGGAATGGAATTTAATGGAACAGAATCAACCCGAATGGAATGGAATGGAATGGAATGCAATGCAATCAACACGAATGGAATGGAATGGAATGGAATAAAACCGAATGGAATGCAACGGAATGAAATGGAATGGAATGGAATCAACTGGAATGGAATGGAATGGAATCGAATGGATTGGAATGGAATGGAATGGAATGGAATGCAATCAACCCGAATGGAATGGAATGGATGGAATGCAATGGAATGGAATGAAATCAACACGAAAGGAATGGAATGGAATGGAATGGAATGGAATGGAATGGAATGGCAGGTTATGGAATCAACCCGAGTGGTATGGAATGGAATGGAATGGAATGGAATGGAATGGAATGGAATGCAATGGAATCAACTCGAATGGAATGGAATGGAATGAAATGGAATGGAATGGAATGGAATGGAATGGAATGGAATGGAATGGAATGGAATCAACCCAAAAGGAAAAGAATGGAATGGAATGGAATGGAATGGAATGGAATCAACCCGAATGGAATGGAATGGAATGGAGTGGAATGGAATGGAATGGAATCAACCGGAATGGAATGGAGTGGAATGGAATGGAATGTAATGCAATCAACCCGAATGGAATAGAATGGAATGGAATGGAATGGAATGGAATGAAATCAACCCGAAAGGAATGGAATGGAATGAAATGGAATGGAATGGAATGGAATGCAATGGAATCAACTCGAATGGAATGGAATGGAATGAAATGGAATGGAATGGAGTGGAATGGAATGGAATGGAATCAACCCAAAAGGAAAATATTGGAATGGAATGGAATGGAATGGAATGGAATGGAATGGAATGGAATCAACCCGAATGGAATGGAATGGAATGGAATGGAAAGGAATGGAATGGAATGGAATCAACCGGAATGGAATGGAGTGGAATGGAATGGAATGGAATGCAATCAACGCGAATGGAATGGAATGGAATGGAATGGAATGGAATCAACTGGAATGTAATGGAATGGAATGGATTGGAATGGAATGGAATGGAATGGAATGGAATGGAATAGAATCAACCCGAATGGAATGGAAACGAATGGAATGGAATGGAATGGAATCACGGCGAATGCAATGGAATGGAATGGAATGGAATAGATTGGAATGGAATGGAATGGAAAGGAACGGAATGGAATCAACCCGAATGGAATGGAATGGAATGGAATGGAATGGAATGGAATGGAATCAACCGGAATGGAATGGAATGGAATGGAATGGAATGGAATGGAAAGCAATCAACCCGAATGGAATAGAATGGAATGGAATGGAATGGAATGGAATGAAATCAACCCGAAAGGAATGGAATGGAATGAAATGGAATGGAATGGAATGGAATGCAATGGAATCAACTTGAATGGAATGGAATTGAATGAAATGGAATGGAATGGAGTGGAATGGAATGGAATGGAATCAACCCAAAAGGAAAAGATTGGAATGGAATGGAATGGAATGGAATGGAATCAACCCGAATGGAATGGAATGGAATGGAATGGAATGGAATGGAATGGAATGGAATCAACCGGAATGGAATGGAATGGAATGGAATGGAATGAAATGGAAAGCAATCAACCCGAATGGAATAGAATGGAATGGAATGGAATGGAATGGAATGGAATGAAATCAACCCGAAAGGAATGGAATGGAATGAAATGGAATGGAATGGAATGGAATGCAATGGAATCAACTCGAATGGAATGGAATGGAATGAAATGGAATGGAATTCAGTGGAATGGAATGGAATGGAATCAACCCAAAAGGAAAAGATTGGAATGGAATGGAATGGAATGGAATGGAATCAACCCGAATGGAATGGAATGGAATGGAATGGAATGGAATGGAATGGAATCAACCGGAATGGAATGGAGTGGAATGGAATGGAATGGAATGCAATCAACGCGAATGGAATGGAATGGAATGGAATGGAATGGAATCAACTGGAATGTAATGGAATGGAATGGATTGGAATGGAATGGAATGGAATGGAATGGAATGGAATAGAATCAACCCGAATGGAATGGAAACGAATGGAATGGAATGGAATGGAATCACGGCGAATGCAATGGAATGGAATGGAATGGAATAGATTGGAATGGAATGGAATGGAAAGGAACGGAATGGAATCAACCCGAATGGAATGGAATGGAATGGAATGGAAGGGAATGGAATCCACTGGAATGGAATGGAATGAAATGGAATTGATTGGAATGGAATGGAATGTAATGGAATCAACCGGAATGGAGTTAAATGGAATGGAATGCAATGGAATGGAATAGAATCAAACAGAAGAGAATGGAATGGAGTGGAATAGAATGGAATCAACCAGAATGCAATGGAATGTAATGGAATGGAATGGAACGGAATGGATTGGAATGGAATGGAATCAACCCGAATGGAATGGAATTGAATGGATTGGAATGGAATGGAATGGTATGGAATAGAATCAACCGGAATGGAATGGAATGGAATGGAATGGAACGGAATGGATTGGAATGGAACGGAATCAACCCGAATGGAATGGAATTGAATGGATTGGAATGGAATGGAATGGAATGGAATGGAATGGAATCAACCCGAATGCAATGGAATGGAATGGAATGGAATGGAATGCAACGCAATGGAATGGAATCAACCAGAATGTAATGGAATGGAATGGAATGGAATAGAATGGAATGGAATCAACTGGAATGTAATGTAATGGAATGGAATGGAATGGAATGGAATGCAATCAACACGAATGGAATGGAATGGAATGGAATCAAACCGAATGGAATGCAATGGAATGAAATGGAATGGAATCGAATCAACTGGAATGGAATGGAATGGAATCGAATGCATCGGAATGGAATGGAATGGAACGGAAGGCAATCAAGCCGAATGGAATGGAATGGAATGGAATGGAATGGAATGGAATGGAATGGAATGAAATCAACCCGAAAGGAAAGGAATGGAATGAAATGGAATGGAATGGAATGGAATGGAATGGAATGGCAGGTTATGGAATCAACCCGAGTGGTATGGAATGGAATGGAATGGAATGGAATGGAATGGAATGGAATGCAATCAACCCGAATGGAATGGAATGGACTGAAATCGAATGGAATGGAAAGGAATGGAATGGAATGGAATGGAAAGGAATCAACCCGAATGGAATGGAATGGAATGGAATGGATTGGAATGGAATGGAATGGAATGGAATGGCATAGAATGGAATCAACCCGAATGGTATGGAATGGAATGGAATGGAATGGAATGAAATCAACCCGAAAGGAATGGAATGGAATGAAGTGGAATGGAATGGAATGGAATGGAAAGGAATGGCAGGTTATGTAATCAACCCGAGTGGTATGGAATGGAATGGAATTGAATGGAATGCAATGGAATGAAGTCGAATGGAATGGAATGGAATAAAATGGAATGGAATGGAATGGAATGGAATGGAATGGAATGGAATGGAATGGAATCAACCCGAAAGGAAAAGAATGGAATGGAATGGAATGGAATGGAATGGAATCAACCCGAATGGAATGGAATGGAACGGAATGGAATGGAATGGAATCAACCGGAATGGAATGGAATGGAATGGAATGGAATGGAAAGCAATCAACCCGAATGGAATGGAATGGAATGGAATGCAATGGAATGGAATGAAATCAACCCGAAAGGAATGGAATGGAATGAAATGGAATGGAATGGAATGGAATGCAATGGCAGGTTATGTAATCAACCCGAGAGGTATGGAATGGAATGGAATGGAATGAAATGGAATGCAATGGAATCAAGTCGAATGGAATGGAATGGAATGAAATGGAATGGAATGGAATGGAATGGAATGAAATCAACACGAATGCAATGGAAAGGAATGGAATGGAATGGAATGGAATGGAATGGAATGGAACGGAATGGAATGGAATGGAATGGAATCAACCCGAATGGAATGGAATGGAATGGAATGGAATGGAATGGAATGGAATGGAATCAACTGGAATGTAATGTAATGGAATGGAATGGAATGGAATGGAACGGAATCAACCGGAATGGAATGGAATGGAATGGAATGGAATTCAATCTACAGGAATGGAATGGAATGGAATGGAATCAACACGAATGGAATGCAATGGAATGAAATGGAATGGAATGGAATCAACTGAAATAGAATGGAATGGAATCGAATGGACATGAATGGAATGGAATGGAATGCAATCAACCCGAAAGGAATGGAATGGAATGGAATGGAATGGAATGGAATGGAATCAAACTGAATGGAATGGAATGGAATGGATTCAACCCAAATGGAATGGAATGGAATGGATTGGAATGGAATGGAATGGAATGAAATCAACCCTAATGGAATGGAATGGAATGGAATGGAATGGAATGGAATGGAACAGAATCAACCCGAATGGAATGGAATGGAATGGAATGCAAAGCAATCAACACGAATGGAATGGAATGGAATGGAATAAAACGGAATGGAATGCAATGGAATGAAATGGAATGGAATGGAATCAACTGGAATGGAATGGAATGGAATCGAATGGATTGGAATGGAATGGAATGGAATGGAATGCAATCAACCCGAATGGAATGGAATGGAATGGAATGCAATGGAATGGAATGAAATCAACACGAAAGGAATGGAATGGAATGGAATGGAATGGCAGGTTATGGAATCAACCCGAGTGGTATGGAATGGAATGGAATGGAATGGAATGGAATGGAATGGAATGGAATGCAATGGAATCAACTCGAATGGAATGGAATGGAATGAAATGGAATGGAATGGAATGGAATGGAATGGAATGGAATGGAATCAACCCAAAAGGAAAAGATTGGAATGGAATGGCATGGAATGGAATGGAATCAAACCGAATGGAATGGAATGGAATGGAATGGAATGGAATGGAATGGAATCAACCGGAATGGAATGGAGTGGAATGGAATGGAATGGAATGCAATCAACGCGAATGGAATGGAATGGAATGGAATGTAATGGAATGGAATCAACTGGAATGTAATGTAATGGAATGGAATGGAATGGAATACAATCAACACGAATGGAATGGAATGGAATGGAATCAAACCGAATGGAATGCAATGGAATGAAATGGAATGGAATCGAATCAACTGGAATGGAATGGAATGGAATCGAATGCATCGGAATGGAATGGAATTGAAAGGAATGCAATCAACCCGAATGGAATGGAATGGAATGGAATGGAATGAAATCAACCCGAAAGGAAAGGAATGGAATGAAATGGAATGGAATAGAATGGAATGGAATGGAATGGCAGGTTATGGAATCAACCCGAGTGGTATGGAATGGAATGGAATGGAATGGAATGGAATGCAATCAACCCGAATGGAATGGAATGGAATGAAATCGAATGGAATGGAATGGAATGGAATGGAATGGAATGGCATAGAATGGAATCAACCCGAATGGTATGGAATGGAATGGAATGGAATGGAATGGAATCAATCGGAATGGAATGGAATGGAATGGAATGGAATGGAATGGAATGGAATCAACCCGAATGGAATGGAATGGAATGGAATCAACACGAATGGAATGGAATGGAATGGAATGGAATGGAATGGAATGGAATAGAATGGAATGGAATGGAATAAACCCGAATGGAATGGAATGGAAAGGAATGGAAAGGAATGGCATGGAATGGAATGGAATGGAATGGAATGGAATCAACCTGAAGGAAAACGAATGGAATGGAATGGAATGGAATGGAATGGAATGGAATGGAATGGAATGGAATCAAACCGAATGGAATGGAATGGAATGGAATGGAATGGAATCAACTGGAATGTAATGTAATGGAATGGAATGGAATGGAATGGAATGGAATGGAACAGAATCAACCCGAATGGAATGGAATGGAATGGAATGCAAAGCAATCAACACGAATGGAATGGAATGGAATGGAATAAAACGGAATGGAATGCAATGGAATGAAATGGATTGGAATGGAATCAACTGGAATGGAATGGAATGGAATCGAATGGATTGGAATGGAATGGAATGGAATGGAATGCAATCAACCCGAATGGAATGGAATGGAATGCAATGGAATGGAATGAAATCAACACGAAAGGAATGGAATGGAATGGAATGGAATGGCAGGTTATGGAATCAACCCGAGTGGTATGGAATGGAATGGAATGGAATGGAATGGAATGGAATGGAATGGAATGGAATGCAATGGAATCAACTCGAATGGAATGGAATGAAATGGAATGGAATGGAATGGAATGGCATGGAATGGAATCAACCCAAAAGGAAAAGATTGGAATGGAATGGCATGGAATGGAATGGAATCAACCCGAATGGAATGGAATGGAATGGAATGGAATGGAATGGAATGGAATGGAATGGAATGGAATCAACCGGAATGGAATGGAGTGGAATGGAATGGAATGGAATGCAATCAACGCGAATGGAATGGAATGGAATGGAATGGAATGGAATGGAATCAACTGGAATGTAATGGAATGGAATGGAATGGAATGGAATGGAATACAATCAACACGAATGGAATGGAATGGAATGGAATCAAACCGAATGGAATGCAATGGAATGAAATGGAATGGAATCGAATCAACTGGAATGGAATGGAATGGAATCGAATGCATCGGAATGGAATGGAATTGAAAGGAATGCAATCAACCCGAATGGAATGGAATGGAATGGAATGGAATGAAATCAACCCGAAAGGAAAGGAATGGAATGAAATGGAATGGAATGGAATGGAATGGAATGGAATGGAATGGCAGGTTATGGAATCAACCCGAGTGGTATGGAATGGAATGGAATGGAATGGAATGGAATGCAATCAACCCGAATGGAATGGAATGGAATGAAATCGAATGGAATGGAATGGAATGGAATGGAATGGCATAGAATGGAATCAACCCGAATGGTATGGAATGGAATGGAATGGAATGGAATGGAATCAATCGGAATGGAATGGAATGGAATGGAATGGAATGGAATCAACCCGAATGGAATGGAATGGAATGGAATCAACACGAATGGAATGGAATGGAATGGAATGGAATGGAATGGAATCAACCCAAATGGAATGGAATGGAATTGAATGGAATGGAATGGAATAGAATGGAATGGAATGGAATAAACCCGAATGGAATGGAATGGAAAGAAATGGAAAGGAATGGCATGGAATGGAATGGAATGGAATGGAATGGAATGGAATGGAATCAACCTGAAAGAAAAAGAATGGAATGGAATGGAATGGAATGGAATGGAATCAAACCGAATGTAATGGAATGGAATGGAATGGAATGGAATCAACTGGAATGTAATGTAATGGAATGGAATGGAATGGAATTTAATGGAACAGAATCAACCCGAATGGAATGGAATGGAATGGAATGCAATGCAATCAACACGAATGGAATGGAATGGAATGGAATAAAACCGAATGGAATGCAACGGAATGAAATGGAATGGAATGGAATCAACTGGAATGGAATGGAATGGAATCGAATGGATTGGAATGGAATGGAATGGAATGGAATGCAATCAACCCGAATGGAATGGAATGGATGGAATGCAATGGAATGGAATGAAATCAACACGAAAGGAATGGAATGGAATGGAATGGAATGGAATGGAATGGAATGGCAGGTTATGGAATCAACCCGAGTGGTATGGAATGGAATGGAATGGAATGGAATGGAATGGAATGGAATGCAATGGAATCAACTCGAATGGAATGGAATGGAATGAAATGGAATGGAATGGAATGGAATGGAATGGAATGGAATGGAATGGAATGGAATCAACCCAAAAGGAAAAGAATGGAATGGAATGGAATGGAATGGAATGGAATCAACCCGAATGGAATGGAATGGAATGGAGTGGAATGGAATGGAATGGAATCAACCGGAATGGAATGGAGTGGAATGGAATGGAATGTAATGCAATCAACCCGAATGGAATAGAATGGAATGGAATGGAATGGAATGGAATGAAATCAACCCGAAAGGAATGGAATGGAATGAAATGGAATGGAATGGAATGGAATGCAATGGAATCAACTCGAATGGAATGGAATGGAATGAAATGGAATGGAATGGAGTGGAATGGAATGGAATGGAATCAACCCAAAAGGAAAATATTGGAATGGAATGGAATGGAATGGAATGGAATGGAATGGAATGGAATCAACCCGAATGGAATGGAATGGAATGGAATGGAAAGGAATGGAATGGAATGGAATCAACCGGAATGGAATGGAGTGGAATGGAATGGAATGGAATGCAATCAACGCGAATGGAATGGAATGGAATGGAATGGAATGGAATCAACTGGAATGTAATGGAATGGAATGGATTGGAATGGAATGGAATGGAATGGAATGGAATGGAATGGAATAGAATCAACCCGAATGGAATGGAAACGAATGGAATGGAATGGAATGGAATCACGGCGAATGCAATGGAATGGAATAGAATGGAATAGATTGGAATGGAATGGAATGGAAAGGAACGGAATGGAATCAACCCGAATGGAATGGAATGGAATGGAATGGAATGGAATGGAATGGAATCAACCGGAATGGAATGGAATGGAATGGAATGGAATGGAATGGAAAGCAATCAACCCGAATGGAATAGAATGGAATGGAATGGAATGGAATGGAATGAAATCAACCCGAAAGGAATGGAATGGAATGAAATGGAATGGAATGGAATGGAATGCAATGGAATCAACTTGAATGGAATGGAATTGAATGAAATGGAATGGAATGGAGTGGAATGGAATGGAATGGAATCAACCCAAAAGGAAAAGATTGGAATGGAATGGAATGGAATGGAATGGAATGGAAAGCAATCAACCCGAATGGAATAGAATGGAATGGAATGGAATGGAATGGAATGGAATGAAATCAACCCGAAAGGAATGGAATGGAATGAAATGGAATGGAATGGAATGGAATGCAATGGAATCAACTCGAATGGAATGGAATGGAATGAAATGGAATGGAATTCAGTGGAATGGAATGGAATGGAATCAACCCAAAAGGAAAAGATTGGAATGGAATGGAATGGAATGGAATGGAATCAACCCGAATGGAATGGAATGGAATGGAATGGAATGGAATGGAATGGAATGGAATCAACCGGAATGGAATGGAGTGGAATGGAATGGAATGGAATGCAATCAACGCGAATGGAATGGAATGGAATGGAATGGAATGGAATCAACTGGAATGTAATGGAATGGAATGGATTGGAATGGAATGGAATGGAATGGAATGGAATGGAATAGAATCAACCCGAATGGAATGGAAACGAATGGAATGGAATGGAATGGAATCACGGCGAATGCAATGGAATGGAATGGAATGGAATAGATTGGAATGGAATGGAATGGAAAGGAACGGAATGGAATCAACCCGAATGGAATGGAATGGAATGGAATGGAAGGGAATGGAATCCACTGGAATGGAATGGAATGAAATGGAATTGATTGGAATGGAATGGAATGTAATGGAATCAACCGGAATGGAGTTAAATGGAATGGAATGCAATGGAATGGAATAGAATCAAACAGAAGAGAATGGAATGGAGTGGAATAGAATGGAATCAACCAGAATGCAATGGAATGTAATGGAATGGAATGGAACGGAATGGATTGGAATGGAATGGAATCAACCCGAATGGAATGGAATTGAATGGATTGGAATGGAATGGAATGGTATGGAATAGAATCAACCGGAATGGAATGGAATGGAATGGAATGGAACGGAATGGATTGGAATGGAACGGAATCAACCCGAATGGAATGGAATTGAATGGATTGGAATGGAATGGAATGGAATGGAATGGAATGGAATCAACCCGAATGCAATGGAATGGAATGGAATGGAATGGAATGCAACGCAATGGAATGGAATCAACCAGAATGTAATGGAATGGAATGGAATGGAATAGAATGGAATGGAATCAACTGGAATGTAATGTAATGGAATGGAATGGAATGGAATGGAATGCAATCAACACGAATGGAATGGAATGGAATGGAATCAAACCGAATGGAATGCAATGGAATGAAATGGAATGGAATCGAATCAACTGGAATGGAATGGAATGGAATCGAATGCATCGGAATGGAATGGAATGGAACGGAAGGCAATCAACCCGAATGGAATGGAATGGAATGGAATGGAATGGAATGGAATGGAATGAAATCAACCCGAAAGGAAAGGAATGGAATGAAATGGAATGGAATGGAATGGAATGGAATGGAATGGCAGGTTATGGAATCAACCCGAGTGGTATGGAATGGAATGGAATGGAATGGAATGGAATGGAATGGAATGCAATCAACCCGAATGGAATGGAATGGACTGAAATCGAATGGAATGGAAAGGAATGGAATGGAATGGAATGGAAAGGAATCAACCCGAATGGAATGGAATGGAATGGAATGGATTGGAATGGAATGGAATGGAATGGAATGGCATAGAATGGAATCAACCCGAATGGTATGGAATGGAATGGAATGGAATGGAATGAAATCAACCCGAAAGGAATGGAATGGAATGAAGTGGAATGGAATGGAATGGAATGGAAAGGAATGGCAGGTTATGTAATCAACCCGAGTGGTATGGAATGGAATGGAATTGAATGGAATGCAATGGAATGAAGTCGAATGGAATGGAATGGAATAAAATGGAATGGAATGGAATGGAATGGAATGGAATGGAATGGAATGGAATGGAATCAACCCGAAAGGAAAAGAATGGAATGGAATGGAATGGAATGGAATGGAATCAACCCGAATGGAATGGAATGGAACGGAATGGAATGGAATGGAATCAACCGGAATGGAATGGAATGGAATGGAATGGAATGGAAAGCAATCAACCCGAATGGAATGGAATGGAATGGAATGCAATGGAATGGAATGAAATCAACCCGAAAGGAATGGAATGGAATGAAATGGAATGGAATGGAATGGAATGCAATGGCAGGTTATGTAATCAACCCGAGAGGTATGGAATGGAATGGAATGGAATGAAATGGAATGCAATGGAATCAAGTCGAATGGAATGGAATGGAATGAAATGGAATGGAATGGAATGGAATGGAATGAAATCAACACGAATGCAATGGAAAGGAATGGAATGGAATGGAATGGAATGGAATGGAACGGAATGGAATGGAATGGAATGGAATCAACCCGAATGGAATGGAATGGAATGGAATGGAATGGAATGGAATGGAATGGAATCAACTGGAATGTAATGTAATGGAATGGAATGGAATGGAATGGAACGGAATCAACCGGAATGGAATGGAATGGAATGGAATGGAATTCAATCTACAGGAATGGAATGGAATGGAATGGAATCAACACGAATGGAATGCAATGGAATGAAATGGAATGGAATGGAATCAACTGAAATAGAATGGAATGGAATCGAATGGACATGAATGGAATGGAATGGAATGCAATCAACCCGAAAGGAATGGAATGGAATGGAATGGAATGGAATGGAATGGAATCAACCCCAATGGAATGGAATGGAATGAAATGGAATGGAATGGAATGGAATGGAATGGAATGAAATGGAATGGAATGGAATGGAATGGCAGGTTATGGAATCAACCCGAGTGGTATGGAATGGAATGGAATGGAATGGAATGGAATGGAATGGAATCAACCCGAATGGAATGGAATGGAATGAAATGGAATGGAAGAGAATGGAATGGAATGGAAAGGAATCAACCCGAATGGAATGGAATGGAATGGAATGGCATAGAATGGAACCAACCCGAATGGTATGGAATGGAATGGAATGGAATGGAATCAATCGGAATGGAATAGAATGGAATGGAATGGAATGGAATGGAATGGAATGGAATGAACCCGAATGAAATGGAATGGAATGGATTGGAATGGAATGGAATGGAATGGAATGGAATAGAATCAACCCGAATGGAATGGAAACGAATGGAATGGAATGGAATCGAATCACGGCGGATGCAATGGAATGGAATGGAATGGAATAGATTGGAATGGAATGGAATGGAAAGGAACGGAATGGAATCAACCCGAATGGAATGGAATGGAATGGAATGGAATCCACTGGAATGGAATGGAATGAAATAGAATTGATTGGAATGGAATGGAATGTAATGGAATCAACCGGAATGGAATGGAATGGAATCAACTGGAATGGAATGGAATGGAATGGAATGGACTGCAATGGAATCAACCCGAATGGAATGGAATGGAATGAAATGGAATGGAATGGAATCAACCGGAATGGAGTTAAATGGAATGGAATGCAATGGAATGGAATAGAATCAAACAGAACAGAATGGAATGGAGTGGAATAGAATGGAATCAACCAGAATGCAATGGAATGTAATGGAATGGAGTGGAACGGAATGGATTGGATTGGAATGGAATCAACCCGAATGGAATGGAATTGAATGGACTGGAATGGAATGGAATGGTATGGAATAGAATCAACCGGAATGGAATGGAATGGAATGGAATGGAACGGAATGGAATCAAGCCGAATGCAATGGAATGGAATGGAATGGAATGGGATGCAACGCAATGGAATGGAATGGAATGGAATCAACCAGAATGAAATGGAATTGAATGGAATGGAATGGAATGGAATCAACTGGAATGTAATGTAATGGAATGGAATGGAATGGAATGGAATGGAATGCAATCAACACGAATGGAATGGAATGGAATGGAATCAAACCGAATGGAATGCAATGGAATGAAATGGAATGGAATCGAATCAACTGGAATGGAATGGAATGGAATCGAATGCATCGGAATGGAATGGAATGGAACGGAATGCAATCAACCCGAATGGAATGGAATGGAATGGAATGGAATGAAATCAACCCGAAAGGAAAGGAATGGAATGAAATGGAATGGAATGGAATGGAAAGGAATGGAATGACAGGTTATGGAATCAACCCGAGTGGTATGGAATGGAATGGAAAGGAATGCAATCAACCCGAATGGAATGGAATGGAATGAAATCGAAAGAATTGAATGGAATGGAATGGAATGCAATGGAAAGGAATCAACCCGAATGGAATGGAATGGAATGGCATAGAAGGGAATCAACCCGAATGGTATGGAATGGAATGGAATGGAATGGAATGGAATGGAATGGAATCAATCAGAATGGAATGGAGTGGAATGGAATGGAATGGAATCAACCCGAATGGAATGGAATGGAATGGAATCAACACGAATGGAATGGAGTTGAATGGAATGGAATCAACCCAAATGGAATGGAATGGAATGGAATGGAATGGAATGGAATGGAATGGAATGGAATCAACCTGAAAGAAAAAGAATGGAATGGAATGGAATGGAATGGAACGGAATCAAACCGAATGTAATGGAATGGAATGGAATGGAATGGAATGGAATCAACTGGAATGTAATGGAATGGAATGGAATGGAATGGAATGGAATGGAATGGAACAGAATCAACCCGAATGGAATGGAATGGAATGGAATGCAATGCAATCAACACGAATGGAATGGAATGGAATGGAAGAAAACCGAATGGAATGCAATGGAATGAAATGGAATGGAATGGAATCAACTGGAATGGAATGGAATGGAATCGACTGGATTGGAATGGAATGGAATGGAAAGGAATGCAATCAACCCGAATGGAATGGAATGGAATGGAATGGAATGGAATGGAATGCAATGGAATGGAATGAAATCAACACGAAAGGAATGGAATGGTATGGAATGGAATGGAATGGAATGGAATGGAATGGAATGGAATGGCAGGTTATGGAATCAACCCGAGTGGTATGGAATGGAATGGAATGGAATGGAATGGAATGGAATGGAATGGAATGGAATGGCATCAACTCGAATGGAATGGAAGGGAATGGAATGGAATGGAATGGAATGGAATGGAATGGAATGGAATGGAATGGAATCAACCCGAAAGGAAAAGAATGGAATGGAATGGAATGGAATGGAATCAACCCGAATGGAATGGAATGGAATGGAATGGAATGGAATGGAATCAACCGGAATGGAATGGAATGGAATGGAATGGAATGGAATGGAATCAAGTCGAATGGAATGGAATGGAATGAAATGGAATGGAATGGAATGGAATGGAATGAAATCAACACGAATGCAATGGAATGGAATGGAATGGAATGGAATGGAATGGAATGGAACGGAATGGAATGGAATGGAATGGAATCAACCCGAATGGAATGGAATTTTATGGAACTGAATCAAACCAAATGGAATGGAATGGAATGGAATGGAATGGAATGGAATGGAATGGAATGGAATAAACACGAATGGAATGGAATGGAGTATAATGGAATGGATTGGAATGGAATCAACTGGGATGGAAAGGAATGGAATGGAATGAAATGGAATGTGATGGAAAGGAATGAAATGGAATGGAATGGAATTAACACGAATGGAATGGAATGGAATGGAATGGAATCAACCCGAATGGAATGGAATGGAATGGAGTGGAATGGAATGGAATGGAATGAAATCAACACGAAAGGAATGGAATGGAATGGAATGGAATGGAATGGAATGGCAGGTTATGGAATCAACCCGAGTGGTATGGAATGGAATGGAATGGAATGGAATGGAATGGAATGGAATGGAATGGAATGCAATGGAATCAACTCGAATGGAATGGAATGGAATGAAATGGAATGGAATGGAATGGAATGGAATGGAATGGAATGGAATCAACCCAAAAGGAAAAGAATGGAATGGAATGGAATGGAATGGAATGGAATCAACCCGAATGGAATGGAATGGAATGGAGTGGAATGGAATGGAATGGAATCAACCGGAATGGAATGGAGTGGAATGGAATGGAATGGAATGCAATCAACGCGAATGGAATGGAATGGAATGGAATGGAATGGAATGGAATGGAATCAACCCGAAAGGAATGGAATGGAATGAAGTGGAATGGAATGGAATGGAATGGAAAGGAATGGCAGGTTATGTAATCAACCCGAGTGGTATGGAATGGAATGGAATGGAATGGAATGCAATGGAATCAAGTCGAATGGAATGGAATGAAATGGAATGGAATGGAATGGAATGGAATGGAATGGAATGGAATGGAATGGAATGGAATGGAATGGAATCAACCCGAATGGAATGGAATGGAATGGAATGGAATGGAATGGAATGGAATCAACCGGAATGGAATGGAATGGAATGGAATGGAATGGAAAGCAATCAACCCGAATGGAATAGAATGGAATGGAATGGAATGGAATGGAATGAAATCAACCCGAAAGGAATGGAATGGAATGAAATGGAATGGAATGGAATGGAATGCAATGGAATCAACTCGAATGGAATGGAATGGAATGAAATGGAATGGAATGGAGTGGAATGGAATGGAATGGAATCAACCCAAAAGGAAAAGATTGGAATGGAATGGAATGGAATGGAATGGAATCAACCCGAATGGAATGGAATGGAATGGAATGGAATGGAATGGAATGGAATCAACCGGAATGGAATGGAGTGGAATGGAATGGAATGGAATGCAATCAACGCGAATGGAATGGAATGGAATGGAATGGAATGGAATCAACTGGAATGTAATGGAATGGAATGGATTGGAATGGAATGGAATGGAATGGAATGGAATGGAATAGAATCAACCCGAATGGAATGGAAACGAATGGAATGGAATGGAATGGAATCACGGCGAATGCAATGGAATGGAATGGAATGGAATAGATTGGAATGGAATGGAATGGAAAGGAACGGAATGGAATCAACCCGAATGGAATGGAATGGAATGGAATGGAATGGAATGGAATGGAATCCACTGGAATGGAATGGAATGAAATGGAATTCATTGGAATGGAATGGAATGTAATGGAATCAACCGGAATGGAGTTAAATGGAATGGAATGCAATGGAATGGAATAGAATCAAACAGAAGAGAATGGAATGGAGTGGAATAGAATGGAATCAACCAGAATGCAATGGAATGTAATGGAATGGAATGGAACGGAATGGATTGGAATGGAATGGAATCAACCCGAATGGAATGGAATTGAATGGATTGGAATGGAATGGAATGGTATGGAATAGAATCAACCGGAATGGAATGGAATGGAATGGAACGGAATGGATTGGAATGGAACGGAATCAACCCGAATGGAATGGAATTGAATGGATTGGAATGGAATGGAATGGAATGGAATGGAATGGAATCAACCCGAATGCAATGGAATGGAATGGAATGGAATGGAATGCAACGCAATGGAATGGAATCAACCAGAATGTAATGGAATGGAATGGAATGGAATAGAATGGAATGGAATCAACTGGAATGTAATGTAATGGAATGGAATGGAATGGAATGGAATGCAATCAACACGAATGGAATGGAATGGAATGGAATCAAACCGAATGGAATGCAATGGAATGAAATGGAATGGAATCGAATCAACTGGAATGGAATGGAATGGAATCGAATGCATCGGAATGGAATGGAATGGAACGGAAGGCAATCAACCCGAATGGAATGGAATGGAATGGAATGGAATGGAATGGAATGGAATGGAATGAAATCAACCCGAAAGGATAGGAATGGAATGAAATGGAATGGAATGGAATGGAATGGAATGGAATGGCAGGTTATGGAATCAACCCGAGTGGTATGGAATGGAATGGAATGGAATGGAATGGAATGGAATGCAATCAACCCGAATGGAATGGAATGGACTGAAATCGAATGGAATGGAAAGGAATGGAATGGAATGGAATGGAAAGGAATCAACCCGAATGAAATGGAATGGAATGGAATGGAATGGAATGGAATGGAATGGAATGGAATGGCATAGAATGGAATCAACCCGAATGGTATGGAATGGAATGGAATGGAATGGAATGGAATCAATCGGAATGGAATGGAATGGAATGGAATGGAATGGAATCAACCCGAATGGAATGGAATGGAATGGAATCAACACGAATGGAATGGAATGGAATGGAATGGAATGGAATGGAATCAACCCGAATGGAATGGAATGGAATGGAATGGAATGGAATAGAATGGAATGAAATGGAATAAACCCGAATGGAATGGAATGGAAAGGAATGGAAAGGAATGGCATGGAATGGAATGGAATGGAATGGAATGGAATCAACCTGAAAGAAAAAGAATGGAATGGAATGAAATGGAATGGAATGGAATGGAATCAAACCGAATGGAATGGAATGGAATGGAATGGAATGGAATCAACTGGAATGTAATGTAATGGAAAGGAATGGAATGGAATTTAATGGAACAGTATCAACCCGAATGGAATGGAATGGAATGGAATGCAATGCAATCAACACGAATGGAATGGAATGGAATGGAATAAAACCGAATGGAATGCAATGGAATGAAATGGAATGGAATGGAATCAACTGGAATGGAATGGAATGGAATCGAATGGATTGGAATGGAATGGAATGGAATGGAATGCAATCAACCCGAATGGAATGGAATGGAATGCAATGGAATGGAATGAAATCAACACGAAAGGAATGGAATGGAATGGAATGGAATGGAATGGCAGGTTATGGAGTCAACCCGAGTGGTATGGAATGGAATGGAATGGAATGGAATGGAATGGAATGGAATGCAATGGAATCAACTCGAATGGAATGGAATGGAATGAAATGGAATGGAATGGAATGGAATGGAATGGAATGGAATGGAATCAACCCAAAAGGAAAAGAATGGAATGGAATGGAATGGAATGGAATGGAATGGAATCAACCCGAATGGAATGGAATGGAATGGAATGGAATGGAATGGAATGGAATCAACCGGAATGGAATGGAGTGGAATGGAATGGAATGGAATGCAATCAACGCGAATGGAATGGAATGGAATGGAATGGAATGGAATGGAATGAAATCAACCCGAAAGGAATGGAATGGAATGAAGTGGAATGGAATGGAATGGAATGGAAAGGAATGGCAGGTTATGTAATCAACCCGAGTGGTATGGAATGGAATGGAATTGAATGGAATGCAATGGAATGAAGTCGAATGGAATGGAATGGAATAAAATGGAATGGAATGGAATGGAATGGAATGGAATGGAATGGAATGGAATCAACCCGAAAGGAAAAGAATGGAATGGAATGGAATGGAATGGAATGGAATCAACCCGAATGGAATGGAATGGAACGGAATGGAATGGAATGGAATCAACCGGAATGGAATGGAATGGAATGGAATGGAATGGAAAGCAATCAACCCGAATGGAATGGAATGGAATGGAATGCAATGGAATGGAATGAAATCAACCCGAAAGGAATGGAATGGAATGAAATGGAATGGAATGGAATGGAATGCAATGGCAGGTTATGTAATCAACCCGAGAGGTATGGAATGGAATGGAATGGAATGAAATGGAATGCAATGGAATCAAGTCGAATGGAATGGAATGGAATGAAATGGAATGGAATGGAATGGAATGGAATGAAATCAACACGAATGCAATGGAATGGAATGGAATGGAATGGAATGGAACGGAATGGAATGGAATGGAATGGAATCAACCCGAATGGAATGGAATGGAATGGAATGGAATGGAATGGAATCAACTGGAGTGTAATGGAATGGAATGGAATGGAATGGAATGGAACGGAATCAACCGGAATGGAATGGAATGGAATGGAATGGAATTCAATCTACAGGAATGGAATGGAATGGAATGGAATCAACACGAATGGAATGCAATGGAATGAAATGGAATGGAATGGAATCAACTGAAATAGAATGGAATGGAATCGAATGGACATGAATGGAATGGAATGGAATGCAATCAACCCGAAAGGAATGGAATGGAATGGAATGGAATGGAATGGAATCAACCCCAATGGAATGGAATGGAATGAAATGGAATGGAATGGAATGGAATGGAATGGAATGAAATGGAATGGAATGGAATGGAATGGCAGGTTATGGAATCAACCCGAGTGGTATGGAATGGAATGGAATGGAATGGAATGGAATGGAATGGAATCAACCCGAATGGAATGGAATGGAATGAAATGGAATGGAAGAGAATGGAATGGAATGGAAAGGAATCAACCCGAATGGAATGGAATGGAATGGAATGGCATAGAATGGAACCAACCCGAATGGTATGGAATGGAATGGAATGGAATGGAATCAATCGGAATGGAATAGAATGGAAAGGAATGGAATGGAATGGAATGGAATGGAATGGAATGGAATGGAATGAACAAGAATGAAATGGAATGGAATGGATTGGAATGGAATGGAATGGAATGGAATGGAATAGAATCAACCCGAATGGAATGGAAACGAATGGAATGGAATGGAATCGAATCACGGCGGATGCAATGGAATGGAATGGAATGGAATAGATTGGAATGGAATGGAATGGAAAGGAACGGAATGGAATCAACCCGAATGGAATGGAATGGAATGGAATGGAATCCACTGGAATGGAATGGAATGAAATAGAATTGATTGGAATGGAATGGAATGTAATGGAATCAACCGGAATGGAATGGAATGGAATCAACTGGAATGGAATGGAATGGAATGGACTGCAATGGAATCAACCCGAAAGGAATGGAATGGAATGAAGTGGAATGGAATGGAATGGAATGGAAAGGAATGGCAGGTTATGTAATCAACCCGAGTGGTATGGAATGGAATGGAATGGAATGGAATGCAATGGAATCAAGTCGAATGGAATGGAATGGAATGAAATGGAATGGAATGGAATGGAATGGAATGGAATGGAATCAACCCGAATGGAATGGAATGGAATGGAATGGAATGGAATGGAATCAACCGGAATGGAATGGAATGGAATGGAATGGAAAGCAATCAACCCGAATGGAATAGAATGGAATGGAATGGAATGGAATGGAATGAAATCAACCCGAAAGGAATGGAATGGAATGAAATGGAATGGAATGGAATGGAATGCAATGGCAGGGTATGTCATCAACCCGAGAGGTATGGAATGGAATGGAATGGAATGGAATGGAATGCAATGGAATCAAGTCGAATGGAATGGAATGGAATGAAATGGAATGGAATGGAATGGAATGGAATGAAATCAACACGAATGCAATGGAATGGAATGGAATGGAATGGAATGGAACGGAATGGAATGGAATGGAATGGAATCAACCCGAATGGAATGGAATGTAATGGAATGGAATGGAATGGAATGGAATGGAATGGAATGGAATGGAATGGAATCAACTGGAATGTAATGTAATGTAATGGAATGGAATGGAATGGAACGGAATCAACCGGAATGGAATGGAAAGGAATGGAATGGAATTCAATCTACAGGAATGGAATGGAATGGAATGGAATGGAATGGAATGGAATCAACTGAAATGGAATGGAATGGAATCGAATGGACTTGAATGGAATGGAATGGAATGCAATCAACCTGAAAGGATTGGAATGGAATTGAATGGAATGGAATGGAATGGAATCAACCCCAATGGAATGGAATGGAATGAAATGGAATGGAATGGAATGGAATGAAATGGAATGGAATGGAATGGAATGGCAGGTTATGGAATCAACCCGAGTGGTATGGAATGGAATGGAATGGAATGGAATGGAATGGAATGGAATGGAATCAACCCGAATGGAATGGAATGGAATGAAAAGGAATGGAAGAGAATGGAATGGAATGGAAAGGAATCAACCCGAATGGAATGGAATGGAATGGAATGGAATGGAATGGCATAGAATGGAACCAACCCGAATGGTATGGAATGGAATGGAATGGAATGGAATCAATCGGAATGGAATAGAATGGAATGGAATGGAATGGAATGGAATGGAATGGAATCAACCCGAAGGAAATGGAATGGAATGCATTGGAATGGAATGGAATGGAATGGAATGGAATGGAATAGAATCAACACGAATGGAATGGAAACGAATGGAATGGAATGGAATGGAATCACGGCGAATGCAATGGAATGGAATGGAATGGAGTAGATTGGAATGGAATGGAATGGAAAGGAACGGAATGGAATCAACCCGAATGGAATGGAATGGAATGGAATGGAATGGAATGGAATCCACTGGAATGGAATGGAATGAAATGGAATTGATTGGAATGGAATGGAATGGAATGGAATCAACAGGAATGGAGTTAAATGGAATGGAATGCAATGGAATGGAATAGAATCAAACAGAACAGAATGGAATGGAGTGGAATAGAATGGAATCAACCAGAATGCAATGGAATGTAATGGAATGGAATGGAACGGAATGGATTGGAATGGAATGGAATCAACCCGAATGGAATGGAATTGAATGGATTGGAATGGAATGGAATGGTATGGAATAGAATCAACAGGAATGGAATGGAATGGAATGGAACGGAATGGATTGGAATGGAACGGAATCAACCCGAATGGAATGGAATTGAATGGATTGGAATGGAATGGAATGGAATGGAATGGAATGGAGTGGAATCAACCCGAATGCAATGGAATGGAATGGAATGGAATGGAATGCAACGCAATGGAATGGAATCACCCAGAATGTAATGGAATGGAATGGAATGGAATGGAATGGAATGGAATCAACTGGAATGTAATGTAATGGAATGGAATGGAATGGAATGGAATGCAATCAACACGAATGGAATGGAATGGAATCAAACCGAATGGAATGCAATGGAATGAAATGGAATGGAATCGAATCAACTGGAATGGAATGGAATGGAATCGAATGCATCGGAATGGAATGGAATGGAACGGAATGCAATCAACCCGAATGGAATGGAATGGAATGGAATGGAATGGAATGTCATGAAATCAACCCGAAAGGAAAGGAATGGAATGAAATGGAATGGAATGGAATGGAATGGAATGGAATGGCAGGTTATGGAATCAACCCGAGTGGTATGGAATGGAATGGAATGGAATGGAATGCAATCAACCCGAATGGAATGGAATGGAATGAAATCGAATGGAATGGAAAGGAATGGAATGGAATGGAATGGAAAGGAATCAACCCGAATGGAATGGAATGGAATGGAATGGCATGGAATGGAATGGAATGGAATGGAATGGAATGGCATAGAATGGAATCAACCCGAATGGTATGGAATGGAATGGAATCAACACGAATGGAATGGAATGGAATGGAATGGAATGGAATGGAATAGAATGGAATGGAATGGAATAAACCCGAATGGAATGGAATGGAAAGGAATGGAAAGGAATGGCATGGAATGGAATGGAATGGAATGGAATGGAATCAACCTGAAGGAAAACGAATGGAATGGAATGGAATGGAATGGAATGGAATGGAATGGAATGGAATGGAATCAAACCGAATGGAATGGAATGGAATGGAATGGAATGGAATCAACTGGAATGTAATGTAATGGAATGGAATGGAATGGAATGGAATGGAATGGAACAGAATCAACCCGAATGGAATGGAATGGAATGGAATGCAAAGCAATCAACACGAATGGAATGGAATGGAATGGAATAAAACGGAATGGAATGCAATGGAATGAAATGGAATGGAATGGAATCAACTGGAATGGAATGGAATGGAATCGAATGGATTGGAATGGAATGGAATGGAATGGAATGCAATCAACCCGAATGGAATGGAATGGAATGGAATGCAATGGAATGGAATGAAATCAACACGAAAGGAATGGAATGGAATGGAATGGAATGGCAGGTTATGGAATCAACCCGAGTGGTATGGAATGGAATGGAATGGAATGGAATGGAATGGAATGGAATGGAATGCAATGGAATCAACTCGAAAGGAATGGAATGGAATGAAATGGAATGGAATGGAATGGAATGGAATGGAATGGAATGGAATGGAATCAACCCAAAAGGAAAAGATTGGAATGGAATGGCATGGAATGGAATGGAATCAACCCGAATGGAATGGAATGGAATGGAATGGAATGGAATGGAATGGAATCAACCGGAATGGAATGGAGTGGAATGGAATGGAATGGAATGCAATCAACGCGAATGGAATGGAATGGAATGGAATGTAATGGAATGGAATCAACTGGAATGTAATGTAATGGAATGGAATGGAATGGAATACAATCAACACGAATGGAATGGAATGGAATGGAATCAAACCGAATGGAATGCAATGGAATGAAATGGAATGGAATCGAATCAACTGGAATGGAATGGAATGGAATCGAATGCATCGGAATGGAATGGAATTGAAAGGAATGCAATCAACCCGAATGGAATGGAATGGAATGGAATGGAATGAAATCAACCCGAAAGGAAAGGAATGGAATGAAATGGAATGGAATGGAATGGAATGGAATGGAATGGCAGGTTATGGAATCAACCCGAGTGGTATGGAATGGAATGGAATGGAATGGAATGGAATGCAATCAACCCGAATGGAATGGAATGGAATGAAATCGAATGGAATGGAATGGAATGGAATGGAATGGAATGGCATAGAATGGAATCAACCCGAATGGTATGGAATGGAATGGAATGGAATGGAATGGAATGGAATCAATCGGAATGGAATGGAATGGAATGGAATGGAATGGAATCAACCCGAATGGAATGGAATGGAATGGAATCAACACGAATGGAATGGAATGGAATGGAATGGAATGGAATGGAATGGAATAGAATGGAATGGAATGGAATAAACCCGAATGGAATGGAATGGAAAGGAATGGAAAGGAATGGCATGGAATGGAATGGAATGGAATGGAATGGAATCAACCTGAAGGAAAACGAATGGAATGGAATGGAATGGAATGGAATGGAATGGAATGGAATGGAATCAAACCGAATGGAATGGAATGGAATGGAATGGAATGGAATCAACTGGAATGTAATGTAATGGAATGGAATGGAATGGAATGGAATGGAATGGAACAGAATCAACCCGAATGGAATGGAATGGAATGGAATGCAAAGCAATCAACACGAATGGAATGGAATGGAATGGAATAAAACGGAATGGAATGCAATGGAATGAAATGGATTGGAATGGAATCAACTGGAATGGAATGGAATGGAATCGAATGGATTGGAATGGAATGGAATGGAATGGAATGCAATCAACCCGAATGGAATGGAATGGAATGGAATGCAATGGAATGGAATGAAATCAACACGAAAGGAATGGAATGGAATGGAATGGAATGGCAGGTTATGGAATCAACCCGAGTGGTATGGAATGGAATGGAATGGAATGGAATGGAATGGAATGGAATGGAATGGAATGCAATGGAATCAACTCGAATGGAATGGAATGAAATGGAATGGAATGGAATGGAATGGAATGGAATGGAATCAACCCGAATGGAATGGAATGGAATGGAATGGAATGGAATGGAATCAACCGGAATGGAATGGAATGGAATGGAATGGAAAGCAATCAACCCGAATGGAATAGAATGGAATGGAATGGAATGGAATGGAATGAAATCAACCCGAAAGGAATGGAATGGAATGAAATGGAATGGAATGGAATGGAATGCAATGGCAGGGTATGTCATCAACCCGAGAGGTATGGAATGGAATGGAATGGAATGGAATGGAATGCAATGGAATCAAGTCGAATGGAATGGAATGGAATGAAATGGAATGGAATGGAATGGAATGGAATGAAATCAACACGAATGCAATGGAATGGAATGGAATGGAATGGAATGGAACGGAATGGAATGGAATGGAATGGAATCAACCCGAATGGAATGTAATGTAATGGAATGGAATGGAATGGAATGGAATGGAATGGAATGGAATGGAATGGAATGGAATGGAATCAACTGGAATGTAATGTAATGTAATGGAATGGAATGGAATGGAACGGAATCAACCGGAATGGAATGGAAAGGAATGGAATGGAATTCAATCTACAGGAATGGAATGGAATGGAATGGAATCAACACGAATGGAATGGAATGGAATGAAATGGAATGGAATGGAATCAACTGAAATGGAATGGAATGGAATCGAATGGACTTGAATGGAATGGAATGGAATGCAATCAACCTGAAAGGATTGGAATGGAATTGAATGGAATGGAATGGAATGGAATCAACCCCAACGGAATGGAATGGAATGAAATGGAATGGAATGGAATGGAATGAAATGGAATGGAATGGAATGGAATGGCAGGTTATGGAATCAACCCGAGTGGTATGGAATGGAATGGAATGGAATGGAATGGAATGGAATGGAATGGAATCAACCCGAATGGAATGGAATGGAATGAAAAGGAATGGAAGAGAATGGAATGGAATGGAAAGGAATCAACCCGAATGGAATGGAATGGAATGGAATGGAATGGAATGGCATAGAATGGAACCAACCCGAATGGTATGGAATGGAATGGAATGGAATGGAATCAATCGGAATGGAATAGAATGGAATGGAATGGAATGGAATGGAATGGAATGGAATCAACCCGAAGGAAATGGAATGGAATGCATTGGAATGGAATGGAATGGAATGGAATGGAATGGAATAGAATCAACACGAATGGAATGGAAACGAATGGAATGGAATGGAATGGAATCACGGCGAATGCAATGGAATGGAATGGAATGGAATAGATTGGAATGGAATGGAATGGAAAGGAACGGAATGGAATCAACCCGAATGGAATGGAATGGAATGGAATGGAATGGAATGGAATCCACTGGAATGGAATGGAATGAAATGGAATTGATTGGAATGGAATGGAATGGAATGGAATCAACAGGAATGGAGTTAAATGGAATGGAATGCAATGGAATGGAATAGAATCAAACAGAACAGAATGGAATGGAGTGGAATAGAATGGAATCAACCAGAATGCAATGGAATGTAATGGAATGGAATGGAACGGAATGGATTGGAATGGAATGGAATCAACCCGAATGGAATGGAATTGAATGGATTGGAATGGAATGGAATGGTATGGAATAGAATCAACAGGAATGGAATGGAATGGAATGGAACGGAATGGATTGGAATGGAACGGAATCAACCCGAATGGAATGGAATTGAATGGATTGGAATGGAATGCAATGGAATGGAATGGAATGGAGTGGAATCAACCCGAATGCAATGGAATGGAATGGAATGGAATGGAATGCAACGCAATGGAATGGAATCACCCAGAATGTAATGGAATGGAATGGAATGGAATGGAATGGAATCAACTGGAATGTAATGTAATGGAATGGAATGGAATGGAATGGAATGCAATCAACACGAATGGAATGGAATGGAATCAAACCGAATGGAATGCAATGGAATGAAATGGAATGGAATCGAATCAACTGGAATGGAATGGAATGGAATCGAATGCATCGGAATGGAATGGAATGGAACGGAATGCAATCAACCCGAATGGAATGGAATGGAATGGAATGGAATGGAATGTCATGAAATCAACCCGAAAGGAAAGGAATGGAATGAAATGGAATGGAATGGAATGGAATGGAATGGAATGGAATGGCAGGTTATGGAATCAACCCGAGTGGTATGGAATGGAATGGAATGGAATGGAATGCAATCAACCCGAATGGAATGGAATGGAATGAAATCGAATGGAATGGAAAGGAATGGAATGGAATGGAATGGAAAGGAATCAACCCGAATGGAATGGAATGGAATGGAATGGCATGGAATGGAATGGAATGGAATGGAATGGAATGGCATAGAATGGAATCAACCCGAATGGTATGGAATGGAATGGAATCAACACGAATGGAATGGAATGGAATGGAATGGAATGGAATGGAATAGAATGGAATGGAATGGAATAAAACCGAATGGGATGGAATGGAAAGGAATGGAAAGGAATGGCATGGAATGGAATGGAATGGAATGGAATGGAATCAACCTGAAGGAAAACGAATGGAATGGAATGGAATGGAATGGAATGGAATGGAATGGAATCAAACCGAATGGAATGGAATGGAATGGAATGGAATGGAATCAACTGGAATGTAATGTAATGGAATGGAATGGAATGGAATGGAATGGAATGGAACAGAATCAACCCGAATGGAATGGAATGGAATGGAATGCAAAGCAATCAACACGAATGGAATGGAATGGAATGGAATGGAATAAAACGGAATGGAATGCAATGGAATGAAATGGAATGGAATGGAATCAACTGGAATGGAATGGAATGGAATCGAATGGATTGGAATGGAATGGAATGGAATGGAATGCAATCAACCCGAATGGAATGGAATGGAATGGAATGCAATGGAATGGAATGAAATCAACACGAAAGGAATGGAATGGAATGGAATGGAATGGCAGGTTATGGAATCAACCCGAGTGGTATGGAATGGAATGGAATGGAATGGAATGGAATGGAATGGAATGGAATGGAATGCAATGGAATCAACTCGAATGGAATGGAATGGAATGAAATGGAATGGAATGGAATGGAATGGAATGGAATGGAATCAACCCAAAAGGAAAAGATTGGAATGGAATGGCATGGAATGGAATGGAATCAACCCGAATGGAATGGAATGGAATGGAATGGAATGGAATGGAATGGAATGGAATCAACCGGAATGGAATGGAGTGGAATGGAATGGAATGGAATGCAATCAACGCGAATGGAATGGAATGGAATGGAATGTAATGGAATGGAATCAACTGGAATGTAATGTAATGGAATGGAATGGAATGGAATGGAACGGAATCAACCGGAATGGAATGGAAAGGAATGGATTGGAATTCAATCTACAGGAATGGAATGGAATGGAATGGAATCAACACGAATGGAATGGAATGGAATGAAATGGAATGGAATGGAATCAACTGAAATGGAATGGAATGGAATCGAATGGACTTGAATGGAATGGAATGGAATGCAATCAACCTGAAAGGATTGGAATGGAATTGAATGGAATGGAATGGAATGGAATCAACCCCAATGGAATGGAATGGAATGAAATGGAATGGAATGGAATGGAATGAAATGGAATGGAATGGAATGGAATGGCAGGTTATGGAATCAACCCGAGTGGTATGGAATGGAATGGAATGGAATGGAATGGAATGGAATGGAATCAACCCGAATGGAATGGAATGGAATGAAAAGGAATGGAAGAGAATGGAATGGAATGGAAAGGAATCAACCCGAATGGAATGGAATGGAATGGAATGGAATGGAATGGCATAGAATGGAACCAACCCGAATGGTATGGAATGGAATGGAATGGAATGGAATCAATCGGAATGGAATAGAATGGAATGGAATGGAATGGAATGGAATGGAATGGAATCAACCCGAAGGAAATGGAATGGAATGCATTGGAATGGAATGGAATGGAATGGAATGGAATGGAATAGAATCAACACGAATGGAATGGAAACGAATGGAATGGAATGGAATGGAATCACGGCGAATGCAATGGAATGGAATGGAATGGAATAGATTGGAATGGAATGGAATGGAAAGGAACGGAATGGAATCAACCCGAATGGAATGGAATGGAATGGAATGGAATGGATTGGAATCCACTGGAATGGAATGGAATGAAATGGAATTGATTGGAATGGAATGGAATGGAATGGAATCAACAGGAATGGAGTTAAATGGAATGGAATGCAATGGAATGGAATAGAATCAAACAGAACAGAATGGAATGGAGTGGAATAGAATGGAATCAACCAGAATGCAATGGAATGTAATGGAATGGAATGGAACGGAATGGATTGGAATGTAATGGAATCAACCCGAATGGAATGGAATTGAATGGATTGGAATGGAACGGAATCAACCCGAATGGAATGGAATTGAATGGATTGGAATGGAATGCAATGGAATGGAATGGAATGGAGTGGAATCAACCCGAATGCAATGGAATGGAATGGAATGGAATGGAATGCAACGCAATGGAATGGAATCACCCAGAATGTAATGGAATGGAATGGAATGGAATGGAATGGAATCAACTGGAATGTAATGTAATGGAATGGAATGGAATGGAATGGAATGCAATCAACACGAATGGAATGGAATGGAATCAAACCGAATGGAATGCAATGGAATGAAATGGAATGGAATCGAATCAACTGGAATGGAATGGAATGGAATCGAATGCATCGGAATGGAATGGAATGGAACGGAATGCAATCAACCCGAATGGAATGGAATGGAATGGAATGGAATGGAATGTCATGAAATCAACCCGAAAGGAAAGGAATGGAATGAAATGGAATGGAATGGAATGGAATGGAATGGAATGGCAGGTTATGGAATCAACCCGAGTGGTATGGAATGGAATGGAATGGAATGGAATGCAATCAACCCGAATGGAATGGAATGGAATGAAATCGAATGGAATGGAAAGGAATGGAATGGAATGGAATGGAAAGGAATCAACCCGAATGGAATGGAATGGAATGGAATGGCATGGAATGGAATGGAATGGAATGGAATGGAATGGCATAGAATGGAATCAACCCGAATGGTATGGAATGGAATGGAATCAACACGAATGGAATGGAATGGAATGGAATGGAATGGAATGGAATGGAATAGAATGGAATGGAATGGAATAAAACCGAATGGGATGGAATGGAAAGGAATGGAAAGGAATGGCATGGAATTGAATGGAATGGAATGGAATGGAATCAACCTGAAGGAAAACGAATGGAATGGAATGGAATGGAATGGAATGGAATGGAATGGAATGGAATCAAACCGAATGGAATGGAATGGAATGGAATGGAATGGAATCAACTGGAATGTAATGTAATGGAATGGAATGGAATGGAATGTAATGGAATGGAACAGAATCAACCCGAATGGAATGGAATGGAATGGAATGCAAAGCAATCAACACGAATGGAATGGAATGGAATGGAATAAAACGGAATGGAATGCAATGGAATGAAATGGAATGGAATGGAATCAACTGGAATGGAATGGAATGGAATCGAATGGACTGGAATGGAATGGAATGGAATGGAATGCAATCAACCCGAATGGAATGGAATGGAATGGAATGCAATGGAATGGAATGAAATCAACACGAAAGGAATGGAATGGAATGGAATGGAATGGCAGGTTATGGAATCAACCCGAGTGGTATGGAATGGAATGGAATGGAATGGAATGGAATGGAATGGAATGGAATGCAATGGAATCAACTCGAATGGAATGGAATGGAATGGAATGGAATGGAATCAACCCAAAAGGAAAAGATTGGAATGGAATGGCATGGAATGGAATGGAATCAACCCGAATGGAATGGAATGGAATGGAATGGAATGGAATGGAATGGAATCAACCGGAATGGAATGGAGTGGAATGGAATGGAATGGAATGCAATCAACGCGAATGGAATGGAATGGAATGGAATGTAATGGAATGGAATCAACTGGAATGTAATGTAATGGAATGGAATGGAATGGAATGGAATACAATCAACACGAATGGAATGGAATGGAATGGAATCAAACCGAATGGAATGCAATGGAATGAAATGGAATGGAATCGAATCAACTGGAATGGAATGGAATGGAATCGAATGCATCGGAATGGAATGGAATTGAAAGGAATGCAATCAACCCGAATGGAATGGAATGGAATGGAATGGAATGAAATCAACCCGAAAGGAAAGGAATGGAATGAAATGGAATGGAATAGAATGGAATGGAATGAAATGGAATGGAATAGAATGGAATGGAATGGAATGGCAGGTTATGGAATCAACCCGAGTGGTATGGAATGGAATGGAATGGAATGGAATGGAATGCAATCAACCCGAATGGAATGGAATGGAATGAAATCGAATGGAATGGAATGGAATGGAATGGAATGGAATGGCATAGAATGGAATCAACCCGAATGGTATGGAATGGAATGGAATGGAATGGAATGGAATCAATCGGAATGGAATGGAATGGAATGGAATGGAATGGAATGGAATGGAATCAACCCGAATGGAATGGAATGGAATGGAATCAACACGAATGGAATGGAATGGAATGGAATGGAATGGAATGGAATGGAATAGAATGGAATGGAATGGAATAAACCCGAATGGAATGGAATGGAAAGGAATGGAAAGGAATGGCATGGAATGGAATGGAATGGAATGGAATGGAATCAACCTGAAGGAAAACGAATGGAATGGAATGGAATGGAATGGAATGGAATGGAATGGAATGGAATCAAACCGAATGGAATGGAATGGAATGGAATGGAATGGAATCAACTGGAATGTAATGTAATGGAATGGAATGGAATGGAATGGAATGGAATGGAACAGAATCAACCCGAATGGAATGGAATGGAATGGAATGCAAAGCAATCAACACGAATGGAATGGAATGGAATGGAATAAAACGGAATGGAATGCAATGGAATGAAATGGATTGGAATGGAATCAACTGGAATGGAATGGAATGGAATCGAATGGATTGGAATGGAATGGAATGGAATGGAATGCAATCAACCCGAATGGAATGGAATGGAATGCAATGGAATGGAATGAAATCAACACGAAAGGAATGGAATGGAATGGAATGGAATGGCAGGTTATGGAATCAACCCGAGTGGTATGGAATGGAATGGAATGGAATGGAATGGAATGGAATGGAATGGAATGCAATGGAATCAACTCGAATGGAATGGAATGAAATGGAATGGAATGGAATGGAATGGCATGGAATGGAATCAACCCAAAAGGAAAAGATTGGAATGGAATGGCATGGAATGGAATGGAATCAACCCGAATGGAATGGAATGGAATGGAATGGAATGGAATGGAATGGAATGGAATGGAATGGAATCAACCGGAATGGAATGGAGTGGAATGGAATGGAATGGAATGCAATCAACGCGAATGGAATGGAATGGAATGGAATGGAATGGAATGGAATCAACTGGAATGTAATGGAATGGAATGGAATGGAATGGAATGGAATACAATCAACACGAATGGAATGGAATGGAATGGAATCAAACCGAATGGAATGCAATGGAATGAAATGGAATGGAATCGAATCAACTGGAATGGAATGGAATGGAATCGAATGCATCGGAATGGAATGGAATTGAAAGGAATGCAATCAACCCGAATGGAATGGAATGGAATAGAATGGAATGAAATCAACCCGAAAGGAAAGGAATGGAATGAAATGGAATGGAATGGAATGGAATGGAATGGAATGGAATGGCAGGTTATGGAATCAACCCGAGTGGTATGGAATGGAATGGAATGGAATGGAATGGAATGCAATCAACCCGAATGGAATGGAATGGAATGAAATCGAATGGAATGGAATGGAATGGAATGGAATGGCATAGAATGGAATCAACCCGAATGGTATGGAATGGAATGGAATGGAATGGAATGGAATCAATCGGAATGGAATGGAATGGAATGGAATGGAATGGAATCAACCCGAATGGAATGGAATGGAATGGAATCAACACGAATGGAATGGAATGGAATGGAATGGAATGGAATGGAATGGAATCAACCCAAATGGAATGGAATGGAATTGAATGGAATGGAATGGAATAGAATGGAATGGAATGGAATAAACCCGAATGGAATGGAATGGAAAGAAATGGAAAGGAATGGCATGGAATGGAATGGAATGGAATGGAATGGAATGGAATGGAATCAACCTGAAAGAAAAAGAATGGAATGGAATGGAATGGAATGGAATGGAATCAAACCGAATGTAATGGAATGGAATGGAATGGAATGGAATCAACTGGAATGTAATGTAATGGAATGGAATGGAATGGAATTTAATGGAACAGAATCAACCCGAATGGAATGGAATGGAATGGAATGCAATGCAATCAACACGAATGGAATGGAATGGAATGGAATAAAACCGAATGGAATGCAACGGAATGAAATGGAATGGAATGGAATCAACTGGAATGGAATGGAATGGAATCGAATGGATTGGAATGGAATGGAATGGAATGGAATGCAATCAACCCGAATGGAATGGAATGGATGGAATGCAATGGAATGGAATGAAATCAACACGAAAGGAATGGAATGGAATGGAATGGAATGGAATGGAATGGAATGGCAGGTTATGGAATCAACCCGAGTGGTATGGAATGGAATGGAATGGAATGGAATGGAATGGAATGGAATGCAATGGAATCAACTCGAATGGAATGGAATGGAATGAAATGGAATGGAATGGAATGGAATGGAATGGAATGGAATGGAATGGAATGGAATCAACCCAAAAGGAAAAGAATGGAATGGAATGGAATGGAATGGAATGGAATCAACCCGAATGGAATGGAATGGAATGGAGTGGAATGGAATGGAATGGAATCAACCGGAATGGAATGGAGTGGAATGGAATGGAATGTAATGCAATCAACCCGAATGGAATAGAATGGAATGGAATGGAATGGAATGGAATGAAATCAACCCGAAAGGAATGGAATGGAATGAAATGGAATGGAATGGAATGGAATGCAATGGAATCAACTCGAATGGAATGGAATGGAATGAAATGGAATGGAATGGAGTGGAATGGAATGGAATGGAATCAACCCAAAAGGAAAATATTGGAATGGAATGGAATGGAATGGAATGGAATGGAATGGAATGGAATCAACCCGAATGGAATGGAATGGAATGGAATGGAAAGGAATGGAATGGAATGGAATCAACCGGAATGGAATGGAGTGGAATGGAATGGAATGGAATGCAATCAACGCGAATGGAATGGAATGGAATGGAATGGAATGGAATCAACTGGAATGTAATGGAATGGAATGGATTGGAATGGAATGGAATGGAATGGAATGGAATGGAATAGAATCAACCCGAATGGAATGGAAACGAATGGAATGGAATGGAATGGAATCACGGCGAATGCAATGGAATGGAATGGAATGGAATAGATTGGAATGGAATGGAATGGAAAGGAACGGAATGGAATCAACCCGAATGGAATGGAATGGAATGGAATGGAATGGAATGGAATGGAATCAACCGGAATGGAATGGAATGGAATGGAATGGAATGGAATGGAAAGCAATCAACCCGAATGGAATAGAATGGAATGGAATGGAATGGAATGGAATGAAATCAACCCGAAAGGAATGGAATGGAATGAAATGGAATGGAATGGAATGGAATGCAATGGAATCAACTTGAATGGAATGGAATTGAATGAAATGGAATGGAATGGAGTGGAATGGAATGGAATGGAATCAACCCAAAAGGAAAAGATTGGAATGGAATGGAATGGAATGGAATGGAATCAACCCGAATGGAATGGAATGGAATGGAATGGAATGGAATGGAATGGAATGGAATCAACCGGAATGGAATGGAATGGAATGGAATGGAATGAAATGGAAAGCAATCAACCCGAATGGAATAGAATGGAATGGAATGGAATGGAATGGAATGGAATGAAATCAACCCGAAAGGAATGGAATGGAATGAAATGGAATGGAATGGAATGGAATGCAATGGAATCAACTCGAATGGAATGGAATGGAATGAAATGGAATGGAATTCAGTGGAATGGAATGGAATGGAATCAACCCAAAAGGAAAAGATTGGAATGGAATGGAATGGAATGGAATGGAATCAACCCGAATGGAATGGAATGGAATGGAATGGAATGGAATGGAATGGAATCAACCGGAATGGAATGGAGTGGAATGGAATGGAATGGAATGCAATCAACGCGAATGGAATGGAATGGAATGGAATGGAATGGAATCAACTGGAATGTAATGGAATGGAATGGATTGGAATGGAATGGAATGGAATGGAATGGAATGGAATAGAATCAACCCGAATGGAATGGAAACGAATGGAATGGAATGGAATGGAATCACGGCGAATGCAATGGAATGGAATGGAATGGAATAGATTGGAATGGAATGGAATGGAAAGGAACGGAATGGAATCAACCCGAATGGAATGGAATGGAATGGAATGGAAGGGAATGGAATCCACTGGAATGGAATGGAATGAAATGGAATTGATTGGAATGGAATGGAATGTAATGGAATCAACCGGAATGGAGTTAAATGGAATGGAATGCAATGGAATGGAATAGAATCAAACAGAAGAGAATGGAATGGAGTGGAATAGAATGGAATCAACCAGAATGCAATGGAATGTAATGGAATGGAATGGAACGGAATGGATTGGAATGGAATGGAATCAACCCGAATGGAATGGAATTGAATGGATTGGAATGGAATGGAATGGTATGGAATAGAATCAACCGGAATGGAATGGAATGGAATGGAATGGAACGGAATGGATTGGAATGGAACGGAATCAACCCGAATGGAATGGAATTGAATGGATTGGAATGGAATGGAATGGAATGGAATGGAATGGAATCAACCCGAATGCAATGGAATGGAATGGAATGGAATGGAATGCAACGCAATGGAATGGAATCAACCAGAATGTAATGGAATGGAATGGAATGGAATAGAATGGAATGGAATCAACTGGAATGTAATGTAATGGAATGGAATGGAATGGAATGGAATGCAATCAACACGAATGGAATGGAATGGAATGGAATCAAACCGAATGGAATGCAATGGAATGAAATGGAATGGAATCGAATCAACTGGAATGGAATGGAATGGAATCGAATGCATCGGAATGGAATGGAATGGAACGGAAGGCAATCAAGCCGAATGGAATGGAATGGAATGGAATGGAATGGAATGGAATGGAATGGAATGAAATCAACCCGAAAGGAAAGGAATGGAATGAAATGGAATGGAATGGAATGGAATGGAATGGAATGGCAGGTTATGGAATCAACCCGAGTGGTATGGAATGGAATGGAATGGAATGGAATGGAATGGAATGGAATGCAATCAACCCGAATGGAATGGAATGGACTGAAATCGAATGGAATGGAAAGGAATGGAATGGAATGGAATGGAAAGGAATCAACCCGAATGGAATGGAATGGAATGGAATGGATTGGAATGGAATGGAATGGAATGGAATGGCATAGAATGGAATCAACCCGAATGGTATGGAATGGAATGGAATGGAATGGAATGAAATCAACCCGAAAGGAATGGAATGGAATGAAGTGGAATGGAATGGAATGGAATGGAAAGGAATGGCAGGTTATGTAATCAACCCGAGTGGTATGGAATGGAATGGAATTGAATGGAATGCAATGGAATGAAGTCGAATGGAATGGAATGGAATAAAATGGAATGGAATGGAATGGAATGGAATGGAATGGAATGGAATGGAATGGAATCAACCCGAAAGGAAAAGAATGGAATGGAATGGAATGGAATGGAATGGAATCAACCCGAATGGAATGGAATGGAACGGAATGGAATGGAATGGAATCAACCGGAATGGAATGGAATGGAATGGAATGGAATGGAAAGCAATCAACCCGAATGGAATGGAATGGAATGGAATGCAATGGAATGGAATGAAATCAACCCGAAAGGAATGGAATGGAATGAAATGGAATGGAATGGAATGGAATGCAATGGCAGGTTATGTAATCAACCCGAGAGGTATGGAATGGAATGGAATGGAATGAAATGGAATGCAATGGAATCAAGTCGAATGGAATGGAATGGAATGAAATGGAATGGAATGGAATGGAATGGAATGAAATCAACACGAATGCAATGGAAAGGAATGGAATGGAATGGAATGGAATGGAATGGAATGGAACGGAATGGAATGGAATGGAATGGAATCAACCCGAATGGAATGGAATGGAATGGAATGGAATGGAATGGAATGGAATGGAATCAACTGGAATGTAATGTAATGGAATGGAATGGAATGGAATGGAACGGAATCAACCGGAATGGAATGGAATGGAATGGAATGGAATTCAATCTACAGGAATGGAATGGAATGGAATGGAATCAACACGAATGGAATGCAATGGAATGAAATGGAATGGAATGGAATCAACTGAAATAGAATGGAATGGAATCGAATGGACATGAATGGAATGGAATGGAATGCAATCAACCCGAAAGGAATGGAATGGAATGGAATGGAATGGAATGGAATCAACCCCAATGGAATGGAATGGAATGAAATGGAATGGAATGGAATGGAATGGAATGGAATGAAATGGAATGGAATGGAATGGAATGGCAGGTTATGGAATCAACCCGAGTGGTATGGAATGGAATGGAATGGAATGGAATGGAATGGAATGGAATCAACCCGAATGGAATGGAATGGAATGAAATGGAATGGAAGAGAATGGAATGGAATGGAAAGGAATCAACCCGAATGGAATGGAATGGAATGGAATGGCATAGAATGGAACCAACCCGAATGGTATGGAATGGAATGGAATGGAATGGAATCAATCGGAATGGAATAGAATGGAATGGAATGGAATGGAATGGAATGGAATGGAATGAACCCGAATGAAATGGAATGGAATGGATTGGAATGGAATGGAATGGAATGGAATGGAATAGAATCAACCCGAATGGAATGGAAACGAATGGAATGGAATGGAATCGAATCACGGCGGATGCAATGGAATGGAATGGAATGGAATAGATTGGAATGGAATGGAATGGAAAGGAACGGAATGGAATAAACCCGAATGGAATGGAATGGAATGGAATGGAATCCACTGGAATGGAATGGAATGAAATAGAATTGATTGGAATGGAATGGAATGTAATGGAATCAACCGGAATGGAATGGAATGGAATCAACTGGAATGGAATGGAATGGAATGGAATGGACTGCAATGGAATCAACCCGAATGGAATGGAATGGAATGAAATGGAATGGAATGGAATCAACCGGAATGGAGTTAAATGGAATGGAATGCAATGGAATGGAATAGAATCAAACAGAACAGAATGGAATGGAGTGGAATAGAATGGAATCAACCAGAATGCAATGGAATGTAATGGAATGGAGTGGAACGGAATGGATTGGATTGGAATGGAATCAACCCGAATGGAATGGAATTGAATGGATTGGAATGGAATGGAATGGTATGGAATAGAATCAACCGGAATGGAATGGAATGGAATGGAATGGAACGGAATGGAATCAAGCCGAATGCAATGGAATGGAATGGAATGGAATGGGATGCAACGCAATGGAATGGAATGGAATGGAATCAACCAGAATGAAATGGAATTGAATGGAATGGAATGGAATGGAATCAACTGGAATGTAATGTAATGGAATGGAATGGAATGGAATGGAATGGAATGCAATCAACACGAATGGAATGGAATGGAATGGAATCAAACCGAATGGAATGCAATGGAATGAAATGGAATGGAATCGAATCAACTGGAATGGAATGGAATGGAATCGAATGCATCGGAATGGAATGGAATGGAACGGAATGCAATCAACCCGAATGGAATGGAATGGAATGGAATGGAATGAAATCAACCCGAAAGGAAAGGAATGGAATGAAATGGAATGGAATGGAATGGAAAGGAATGGAATGACAGGTTATGGAATCAACCCGAGTGGTATGGAATGGAATGGAAAGGAATGCAATCAACCCGAATGGAATGGAATGGAATGAAATCGAAAGAATTGAATGGAATGGAATGGAATGCAATGGAAAGGAATCAACCCGAATGGAATGGAATGGAATGGCATAGAAGGGAATCAACCCGAATGGTATGGAATGGAATGGAATGGAATGGAATGGAATGGAATGGAATCAATCAGAATGGAATGGAGTGGAATGGAATGGAATGGAATCAACCCGAATGGAATGGAATGGAATGGAATCAACACGAATGGAATGGAGTTGAATGGAATGGAATCAACCCAAATGGAATGGAATGGAATGGAATGGAATGGAATGGAATGGAATGGAATCAACCTGAAAGAAAAAGAATGGAATGGAATGGAATGGAATGGAACGGAATCAAACCGAATGTAATGTAATGGAATGGAATGGAATGGAATGGAATCAACTGGAATGTAATGTAATGGAATGGAATGGAATGGAATGGAATGGAATGGAACAGAATCAACCCGAATGGAATGGAATGGAATGGAATGCAATGCAATCAACACGAATGGAATGGAATGGAATGGAAGAAAACCGAATGGAATGCAATGGAATGAAATGGAATGGAATGGAATCAACTGGAATGGAATGGAATGGAATCGACTGGATTGGAATGGAATGGAATGGAAAGGAATGCAATCAACCCGAATGGAATGGAATGGAATGGAATGGAATGGAATGCAATGGAATGGAATGAAATCAACACGAAAGGAATGGAATGGTATGGAACGGAATGGAATGGAATGGAATGGAATGGAATGGAATGGCAGGTTATGGAATCAACCCGAGTGGTATGGAATGGAATGGAATGGAATGGAATGGAATGGAATGGAATGGAATGGCATCAACTCGAATGGAATGGAAGGGAATGGAATGGAATGGAATGGAATGGAATGGAATGGAATGGAATGGAATGGAATCAACCCGAAAGGAAAAGAATGGAATGGAATGGAATGGAATGGAATCAACCCGAATGGAATGGAATGGAATGGAATGGAATGGAATGGAATCAACCGGAATGGAATGGAATGGAATGGAATGGAATGGAATGGAATGGAATCAAGTCGAATGGAATGGAATGGAATGAAATGGAATGGAATGGAATGGAATGGAATGAAATCAACACGAATGCAATGGAATGGAATGGAATGGAATGGAATGGAATGGAATGGAACGGAATGGAATGGAATGGAATGGAATCAACCCGAATGGAATGGAATTTTATGGAACTGAATCAAACCAAATGGAATGGAATGGAATGGAATGGAATGGAATGGAATGGAATGGAATAAACACGAATGGAATGGAATGGAGTATAGTGGAATGGATTGGAATGGAATCAACTGGGATGGAAAGGAATGGAATGGAATGAAATGGAATGTGATGGAAAGGAATGAAATGGAATGGAATGGAATTAACACGAATGGAATGGAATGGAATGGAATGGAATCAACCCGAATGGAATGGAATGGAATGGAGTGGAATGGAATGGAATGGAATGAAATCAACACGAAAGGAATGGAATGGAATGGAATGGAATGGAATGGAATGGAATGGAATCAACTGGAATGTAATGTAATGGAATGGAATGGAATGGAATGGAACGGAATCAACCGGAATGGAATGGAATGGAATGGAATGGAATTCAATCTACAGGAATGGAATGGAATGGAATGGAATCAACACGAATGGAATGCAATGGAATGAAATGGAATGGAATGGAATCAACTGAAATAGAATGGAATGGAATCGAATGGACATGAATGGAATGGAATGGAATGCAATCAACCCGAAAGGAATGGAATGGAATGGAATGGAATGGAATGGAATCAACCCCAATGGAATGGAATGGAATGAAATGGAATGGAATGGAATGGAATGGAATGGAATGAAATGGAATGGAATGGAATGGAATGGCAGGTTATGGAATCAACCCGAGTGGTATGGAATGGAATGGAATGGAATGGAATGGAATGGAATGGAATCAACCCGAATGGAATGGAATGGAATGAAATGGAATGGAAGAGAATGGAATGGAATGGAAAGGAATCAACCCGAATGGAATGGAATGGAATGGAATGGCATAGAATGGAACCAACCCGAATGGTATGGAATGGAATGGAATGGAATGGAATCAATCGGAATGGAATAGAATGGAATGGAATGGAATGGAATGGAATGGAATGGAATGAACCCGAATGAAATGGAATGGAATGGATTGGAATGGAATGGAATGGAATGGAATGGAATAGAATCAACCCGAATGGAATGGAAACGAATGGAATGGAATGGAATCGAATCACGGCGGATGCAATGGAATGGAATGGAATGGAATAGATTGGAATGGAATGGAATGGAAAGGAACGGAATGGAATAAACCCGAATGGAATGGAATGGAATGGAATGGAATCCACTGGAATGGAATGGAATGAAATAGAATTGATTGGAATGGAATGGAATGTAATGGAATCAACCGGAATGGAATGGAATGGAATCAACTGGAATGGAATGGAATGGAATGGAATGGACTGCAATGGAATCAACCCGAATGGAATGGAATGGAATGAAATGGAATGGAATGGAATCAACCGGAATGGAGTTAAATGGAATGGAATGCAATGGAATGGAATAGAATCAAACAGAACAGAATGGAATGGAGTGGAATAGAATGGAATCAACCAGAATGCAATGGAATGTAATGGAATGGAGTGGAACGGAATGGATTGGATTGGAATGGAATCAACCCGAATGGAATGGAATTGAATGGATTGGAATGGAATGGAATGGTATGGAATAGAATCAACCGGAATGGAATGGAATGGAATGGAATGGAACGGAATGGAATCAAGCCGAATGCAATGGAATGGAATGGAATGGAATGGGATGCAACGCAATGGAATGGAATGGAATGGAATCAACCAGAATGAAATGGAATTGAATGGAATGGAATGGAATGGAATCAACTGGAATGTAATGTAATGGAATGGAATGGAATGGAATGGAATGGAATGCAATCAACACGAATGGAATGGAATGGAATGGAATCAAACCGAATGGAATGCAATGGAATGAAATGGAATGGAATCGAATCAACTGGAATGGAATGGAATGGAATCGAATGCATCGGAATGGAATGGAATGGAACGGAATGCAATCAACCCGAATGGAATGGAATGGAATGGAATGGAATGAAATCAACCCGAAAGGAAAGGAATGGAATGAAATGGAATGGAATGGAATGGAAAGGAATGGAATGACAGGTTATGGAATCAACCCGAGTGGTATGGAATGGAATGGAAAGGAATGCAATCAACCCGAATGGAATGGAATGGAATGAAATCGAAAGAATTGAATGGAATGGAATGGAATGCAATGGAAAGGAATCAACCCGAATGGAATGGAATGGAATGGCATAGAAGGGAATCAACCCGAATGGTATGGAATGGAATGGAATGGAATGGAATGGAATGGAATGGAATCAATCAGAATGGAATGGAGTGGAATGGAATGGAATGGAATCAACCCGAATGGAATGGAATGGAATGGAATCAACACGAATGGAATGGAGTTGAATGGAATGGAATCAACCCAAATGGAATGGAATGGAATGGAATGGAATGGAATGGAATGGAATGGAATCAACCTGAAAGAAAAAGAATGGAATGGAATGGAATGGAATGGAACGGAATCAAACCGAATGTAATGTAATGGAATGGAATGGAATGGAATGGAATCAACTGGAATGTAATGGAATGGAATGGAATGGAATGGAATGGAATGGAATGGAACAGAATCAACCCGAATGGAATGGAATGGAATGGAATGCAATGCAATCAACACGAATGGAATGGAATGGAATGGAAGAAAACCGAATGGAATGCAATGGAATGAAATGGAATGGAATGGAATCAACTGGAATGGAATGGAATGGAATCGACTGGATTGGAATGGAATGGAATGGAAAGGAATGCAATCAACCCGAATGGAATGGAATGGAATGGAATGGAATGGAATGCAATGGAATGGAATGAAATCAACACGAAAGGAATGGAATGGTATGGAACGGAATGGAATGGAATGGAATGGAATGGAATGGAATGGCAGGTTATGGAATCAACCCGAGTGGTATGGAATGGAATGGAATGGAATGGAATGGAATGGAATGGAATGGAATGGCATCAACTCGAATGGAATGGAAGGGAATGGAATGGAATGGAATGGAATGGAATGGAATGGAATGGAATGGAATGGAATCAACCCGAAAGGAAAAGAATGGAATGGAATGGAATGGAATGGAATCAACCCGAATGGAATGGAATGGAATGGAATGGAATGGAATGGAATCAACCGGAATGGAATGGAATGGAATGGAATGGAATGGAATGGAATGGAATCAAGTCGAATGGAATGGAATGGAATGAAATGGAATGGAATGGAATGGAATGGAATGAAATCAACACGAATGCAATGGAATGGAATGGAATGGAATGGAATGGAATGGAATGGAACGGAATGGAATGGAATGGAATGGAATCAACCCGAATGGAATGGAATTTTATGGAACTGAATCAAACCAAATGGAATGGAATGGAATGGAATGGAATGGAATGGAATGGAATGGAATAAACACGAATGGAATGGAATGGAGTATAGTGGAATGGATTGGAATGGAATCAACTGGGATGGAAAGGAATGGAATGGAATGAAATGGAATGTGATGGAAAGGAATGAAATGGAATGGAATGGAATTAACACGAATGGAATGGAATGGAATGGAATGGAATCAACCCGAATGGAATGGAATGGAATGGAGTGGAATGGAATGGAATGGAATGAAATCAACACGAAAGGAATGGAATGGAATGGAATGGAATGGAATGGAATGGCAGGTTATGGAATCAACCCGAGTGGTATGGAATGGAATGGAATGGAATGGAATGGAATGGAATGGAATGCAATGGAATCAACTCGAATGGAATGGAATGGAATGAAATGGAATGGAATGGAATGGAATGGAATGGAATGGAATGGAATCAACCCAAAAGGAAAAGAATGGAATGGAATGGAATGGAATGGAATGGAATCAACCCGAATGGAATGGAATGGAATGGAGTGGAATGGAATGGAATGGAATCAACCGGAATGGAATGGAGTGGAATGGAATGGAATGGAATGCAATCAACGCGAATGGAATGGAATGGAATGGAATGGAATGGAATGGAATGGAATCAACCCGAAAGGAATGGAATGGAATGAAGTGGAATGGAATGGAATGGAATGGAAAGGAATGGCAGGTTATGTAATCAACCCGAGTGGTATGGAATGGAATGGAATGGAATGGAATGCAATGGAATCAAGTCGAATGGAATGGAATGGAATGAAATGGAATGGAATGGAATGGAATGGAATGGAATGGAATGGAATGGAATGGAATGGAATCAACCCGAATGGAATGGAATGGAATGGAATGGAATGGAATGGAATGGAATGGAATCAACCGGAATGGAATGGAATGGAATGGAATGGAATGGAAAGCAATCAACCCGAATGGAATAGAATGGAATGGAATGGAATGGAATGGAATGAAATCAACCCGAAAGGAATGGAATGGAATGAAATGGAATGGAATGGAATGGAATGCAATGGAATCAACTCGAATGGAATGGAATGGAACGAAATGGAATGGAATGGAGTGGAATGGAATGGAATGGAATCAACCCAAAAGGAAAAGATTGGAATGGAATGGAATGGAATGGAATGGAATCAACCCGAATGGAATGGAATGGAATGGAATGGAATGGAATGGAATGGAATCAACCGGAATGGAATGGAGTGGAATGGAATGGAATGGAATGCAATCAACGCGAATGGAATGGAATGGAATGGAATGGAATGGAATCAACTGGAATGTAATGGAATGGAATGGATTGGAATGGAATGGAATGGAATGGAATGGAATGGAATAGAATCAACCCGAATGGAATGGAAACGAATGGAATGGAATGGAATGGAATCACGGCGAATGCAATGGAATGGAATGGAATGGAATAGATTGGAATGGAATGGAATGGAAAGGAACGGAATGGAATCAACCCGAATGGAATGGAATGGAATGGAATGGAATGGAATGGAATCCACTGGAATGGAATGGAATGAAATGGAATTCATTGGAATGGAATGGAATGTAATGGAATCAACCGGAATGGAGTTAAATGGAATGGAATGCAATGGAATGGAATAGAATCAAACAGAAGAGAATGGAATGGAGTGGAATAGAATGGAATCAACCAGAATGCAATGGAATGTAATGGAATGGAATGGAACGGAATGGATTGGAATGGAATGGAATCAACCCGAATGGAATGGAATTGAATGGATTGGAATGGAATGGAATGGTATGGAATACAATCAACCGGAATGGAATGGAATGGAATGGAACGGAATGGATTGGAATGGAACGGAATCAACCCGAATGGAATGGAATTGAATGGATTGGAATGGAATGGAATGGAATGGAATGGAATGGAATGGAATCAACCCGAATGCAATGGAATGGAATGGAATGGAATGGAATGCAACGCAATGGAATGGAATCAACCAGAATGTAATGGAATGGAATGGAATGGAATAGAATGGAATGGAATCAACTGGAATGTAATGTAATGGAATGGAATGGAATGGAATGGAATGCAATCAACACGAATGGAATGGAATGGAATGGAATCAAACCGAATGGAATGCAATGGAATGAAATGGAATGGAATCGAATCAACTGGAATGGAATGGAATGGAATCGAATGCATCGGAATGGAATGGAATGGAACGGAAGGCAATCAACCCGAATGGAATGGAATGGAATGGAATGGAATGGAATGGAATGAAATCAACCCGAAAGGATAGGAATGGAATGAAATGGAATGGAATGGAATGGAATGGAATGGAATGGCAGGTTATGGAATCAACCCGAGTGGTATGGAATGGAATGGAATGGAATGGAATGGAATGGAATGCAATCAACCCGAATGGAATGGAATGGATTGAAATCGAATGGAATGGAAAGGAATGGAATGGAATGGAATGGAAAGGAATCAACCCGAATGGAATGGAATGGAATGGAATGGAATGGAATGGAATGGAATGGAATGGAATGGCATAGAATGGAATCAACCCGAATGGTATGGAATGGAATGGAATGGAATGGAATGGAATCAATCGGAATGGAATGGAATGGAATGGAATGGAATGGAATCAACCCGAATGGAATGGAATGGAATGGAATCAACACGAATGGAATGGAATGGAATGGAATGGAATGGAATGGAATCAACCCGAATGGAATGGAATGGAATGGAATGGAATGGAATAGAATGGAATGAAATGGAATAAACCCGAATGGAATGGAATGGAAAGGAATGGAAAGGAATGGCATGGAATGGAATGGAATGGAATGGAATGGAATCAACCTGAAAGAAAAAGAATGGAATGGAATGAAATGGAATGGAATGGAATGGAATCAAACCGAATGGAATGGAATGGAATGGAATGGAATGGAATCAACTGGAATGTAATGTAATGGAAAGGAATGGAATGGAATTTAATGGAACAGTATCAACCCGAATGGAATGGAATGGAATGGAATGCAATGCAATCAACACGAATGGAATGGAATGGAATGGAATAAAACCGAATGGAATGCAATGGAATGAAATGGAATGGAATGGAATCAACTGGAATGGAATGGAATGGAATCGAATGGATTGGAATGGAATGGAATGGAATGGAATGCAATCAACCCGAATGGAATGGAATGGAATGCAATGGAATGGAATGAAATCAACACGAAAGGAATGGAATGGAATGGAATGGAATGGAATGGCAGGTTATGGAGTCAACCCGAGTGGTATGGAATGGAATGGAATGGAATGGAATGGAATGGAATGGAATGCAATGGAATCAACTCGAATGGAATGGAATGGAATGAAATGGAATGGAATGGAATGGAATGGAATGGAATGGAATGGAATCAACCCAAAAGGAAAAGAATGGAATGGAATGGAATGGAATGGAATGGAATGGAATCAACCCGAATGGAATGGAATGGAATGGAATGGAATGGAATGGAATGGAATCAACCGGAATGGAATGGAGTGGAATGGAATGGAATGGAATGCAATCAACGCGAATGGAATGGAATGGAATGGAATGGAATGGAATGGAATGAAATCAACCCGAAAGGAATGGAATGGAATCAAGTGGAATGGAATGGAATGGAATGGAAAGGAATGGCAGGTTATGTAATCAACCCGAGTGGTATGGAATGGAATGGAATTGAATGGAATGCAATGGAATGAAGTCGAATGGAATGGAATGGAATAAAATGGAATGGAATGGAATGGAATGGAATGGAATGGAATGGAATGGAATGGAATCAACCCGAAAGGAAAAGAATGGAATGGAATGGAATGGAATGGAATGGAATCAACCCGAATGGAATGGAATGGAACGGAATGGAATGGAATGGAATCAACCGGAATGGAATGGAATGGAATGGAATGGAATGGAAAGCAATCAACCCGAATGCAATGGAATGGAATGGAATGCAATGGAATGGAATGAAATCAACCCGAAAGGAATGGAATGGAATGAAATGGAATGGAATGGAATGGAATGCAATGGCAGGTTATGTAATCAACCCGAGAGGTATGGAATGGAATGGAATGGAATGAAATGGAATGCAATGGAATCAAGTCGAATGGAATGGAATGGAATGAAATGGAATGGAATGGAATGGAATGGAATGAAATCAACACGAATGCAATGGAATGGAATGGAATGGAATGGAATGGAACGGAATGGAATGGAATGGAATGGAATCAACCCGAATGGAATGGAATGGAATGGAATGGAATGGAATGGAATCAACTGGAGTGTAATGGAATGGAATGGAATGGAATGGAATGGAACGGAATCAACCGGAATGGAATGGAATGGAATGGAATGGAATTCAATCTACAGGAATGGAATGGAATGGAATGGAATCAACACGAATGGAATGCAATGGAATGAAATGGAATGGAATGGAATCAACTGAAATAGAATGGAATGGAATCGAATGGACATGAATGGAATGGAATGGAATGCAATCAACCCGAAAGGAATGGAATGGAATGGAATGGAATGGAATGGAATCAACCCCAATGGAATGGAATGGAATGAAATGGAATGGAATGGAATGGAATGGAATGGAATGAAATGGAATGGAATGGAATGGAATGGCAGGTTATGGAATCAACCCGAGTGGTATGGAATGGAATGGAATGGAATGGAATGGAATGGAATGGAATCAACCCGAATGGAATGGAATGGAATGAAATGGAATGGAAGAGAATGGAATGGAATGGAAAGGAATCAACCCGAATGGAATGGAATGGAATGGAATGGCATAGAATGGAACCAACCCGAATGGTATGGAATGGAATGGAATGGAATGGAATCAATCGGAATGGAATAGAATGGAAAGGAATGGAATGGAATGGAATGGAATGGAATGGAATGGAATGGAATGAACCCGAATGAAATGGAATGGAATGGATTGGAATGGAATGGAATGGAATGGAATGGAATAGAATCAACCCGAATGGAATGGAAACGAATGGAATGGAATGGAATCGAATCACGGCGGATGCAATGGAATGGAATGGAATGGAATAGATTGGAATGGAATGGAATGGAAAGGAACGGAATGGAATCAACCCGAATGGAATGGAATGGAATGGAATGGAATCCACTGGAATGGAATGGAATGAAATAGAATTGATTGGAATGGAATGGAATGTAATGGAATCAACCGGAATGGAATGGAATGGAATCAACTGGAATGGAATGGAATGGAATGGACTGCAATGGAATCAACCCGAATGGAATGGAATGGAATGAAATGGAATGGAATGGAATCAACCGGAATGGAGTTAAATGGAATGGAATGCAATGGAATGGAATAGAATCAAACAGAACAGAATGGAATGGAGTGGAATAGAATGGAATCAACCAGAATGCAATGGAATGTAATGGAATGGAGTGGAACGGAATGGATTGGATTGGAATGGAATCAACCCGAATGGAATGGAATTGAATGGATTGGAATGGAATGGAATGGTATGGAATAGAATCAACCGGAATGGAATGGAATGGAATGGAATGGAATGGAATGGAATGGAATCAAGCCGAATGCAATGGAATGGAATGGAATGGAATGGGATGCAACGCAATGGAATGGAATGGAATGGAATCAACCAGAATGAAATGGAATTGAATGGAATGGAATGGAATGGAATCAACTGGAATGTAATGTAATGGAATGGAATGGAATGGAATGGAATGGAATGCAATCAACACGAATGGAATGGAATGGAATGGAATCAAACCGAATGGAATGCAATGGAATGAAATGGAATGGAATCGAATCAACTGGAATGGAATGGAATGGAATCGAATGCATCGGAATGGAATGGAATGGAACGGAATGCAATCAACCCGAATGGAATGGAATGGAATGGAATGGAATGAAATCAACCCGAAAGGAAAGGAATGGAATGAAATGGAATGGAATGGAATGGAAAGGAATGGAATGACAGGTTATGGAATCAACCCGAGTGGTATGGAATGGAATGGAAAGGAATGCAATCAACCCGAATGGAATGGAATGGAATGAAATCGAAAGAATTGAATGGAATGGAATGGAATGCAATGGAAAGGAATCAACCCGAATGGAATGGAATGGAATGGCATAGAAGGGAATCAACCCGAATGGTATGGAATGGAATGGAATGGAATGGAATGGAATGGAATGGAATCAATCAGAATGGAATGGAGTGGAATGGAATGGAATGGAATCAACCCGAATGGAATGGAATGGAATGGAATCAACACGAATGGAATGGAGTGGAATGGAATGGAATCAACCCAAATGGAATGGAATGGAATGGAATGGAATGGAATGGAATGGAATGGAATCAACCTGAAAGAAAAAGAATGGAATGGAATGGAATGGAATGGAACGGAATCAAACCGAATGTAATGGAATGGAATGGAATGGAATGGAATGGAATGGAATCAACTGGAATGTAATGGAATGGAATGGAATGGAATGGAATGGAATGGAATGGAACAGAATCAACCCGAATGGAATGGAATGAAATGGAATGCAATGCAATCAACACGAATGGAATGGAATGGAATGGAAGAAAACCGAATGGAATGCAATGGAATGAAATGGAATGGAATGGAATCAACTGGAATGGAATGGAATGGAATCAACTGGATTGGAATGGAATGGAATGGAAAGGAATGCAATCAACCCGAATGGAATGGAATGGAATGGAATGGAATGGAATGCAATGGAATGGAATGAAATCAACACGAAAGGAATGGAATGGTATGGAATGGAATGGAATGGAATGGAATGGAATGGCAGGTTATGGAATCAACCCGAGTGGTATGGAATGGAATGGAATGGAATGGAATGGAATGGAATGGAATGGCATCAACTCGAATGGAATGGAAGGGAATGGAATGGAATGGAATGGAATCAACCCGAAAGGAAAAGAATGGAATGGAATGGAATGGAATGGAATCAACCCGAATGGAATGGAATGGAATGGAATGGAATGGAATGGAATGGAATCAACCGGAATGGAATGGAATGGAATGGAATGGAATGGAATGGAATGGAAAGCAATCAACCCGAATGGAATGGAATGGAATGGAATGAAATCAACCTGAAAGGAATGGAATGGAATGAAATGGAATGGAATGGAATGGAATGGAATGGCAGGTTATGTAATCAACCCTAATGGTATGGAATGGAATGGAATGGAATGCAATGGAATCAAGTCGAATGGAATGGAATGGAATGAAATGGAATGGAAGGGAATGGAATGGAATGAAATCAACACGAATGCAATGGAATGGAATGGAATGGAATGGAATGGAACGGAATGGAACGGAATGGAATGGAATGGAATGGAATCAACCCGAATGGAATGGAATTTTATGGAACTGAATCAAACCAAATGGAATGGAATGGAATGGAATGGAATGGAATGGAATGGAATGGAATAAACACGAATGGAATGGAATGGAGTATAATGGAATGGATTGGAATGGAATCAACTGGGATGGAAAGGAATGGAATGGAATGAAATGGAATGTGATGGAAAGGAATGAAATGGAATGGAATGGAATTAACACGAATGGAATGGAATGGAATGGAATGGAATCAACCCGAATGGAATGGAATGGAATGGAGTGGAATGGAACGGAATGGAATGAAATCAACACGAAAGGAATGGAATGGAATGGAATGGAATGGAATGGAATGGCAGGTTATGGAATCAACCCGAGTGGTATGGAATGGAATGGAATGGAATGGAATGGAATGGAATGGAATGGAATGGAATGCAATGGAATCAACTCGAATGGAATGGAATGGAATGAAATGGAATGGAATGGAATGGAATGGAATGGAATGGAATGGAATCAACCCAAAAGGAAAAGAATGGAATGGAATGGAATGGAATGTAATGGAATGAACCCGAATGGAATGGAATGGAATGGAGTGGAATGGAATGGAATGGAATCAACCGGAATGGAATGGAGTGGAATGGAATGGAATGGAATGCAATCAACGCGAATGGAATGGAATGGAATGGAATGGAATGGAATGGAATGGAATCAACCCGAAAGGAATGGAATGGAATGAAGTGGAATGGAATGGAATGGAATGGAATGGAATGCAATGGAATCAAGTCGAATGGAATGGAATGGAATGAAATGGAATGGAATGGAATGGAATGGAATGGAATGGAATGGAATCAACCCGAATGGAATGGAATGGAATGGAATGGAATGGAATCAACCGGAATGGAATGGAATGGAATGGAATGGAATGGAATGGAAAGCAATCAACCCGAATGGAATAGAATGGAATGGAATGGAATGGAATGGAATGCAATCAACCCGAATGGAATGGAATGGAATGGAATGGAATGGAATGGAATGAAATCAACCCGAAAGGAATGGAATGGAATGAAATGGAATGGAATGGAATGGAATGCAATGGAATCAACTCGAATGGAATGGAATGGAATGAAATGGAATGGAATGGAGTGGAATGGAATGGAATGGAATCAACCCAAAAGGAAAAGATTGGAATGGAATGGAATGGAATGGAATGGAATCAACCCGAATGGAATGGAATGGAATGGAATGGAATGGAATGGAATGGAATGGAATCAACCGGAATGGAATGGAGTGGAATGGAATGGAATGGAATGCAATCAACGCGAATGGAATGGAATGGAATGGAATGGAATGGAATCAACTGGAATGTAATGGAATGGAATGGATTGGAATGGAATGGAATGGAATGGAATGGAATGGAATAGAATCAACCCGAATGGAATGGAAACGAATGGAATGGAATGGAATGGAATCACGGCGAATGCAATGGAATGGAATGGAATGGAATAGATTGGAATGGAATGGAATGGAAAGGAACGGAATGGAATCAACCCGAATGGAATGGAATGGAATGGAATGGAATGGAATGGAATCCACTGGAATGGAATGGAATGAAATGGAATTGATTGGAATGGAATGGAATGTAATGGAATCAACCGGAATGGAGTTAAATGGAATGGAATGCAATGGAATGGAATAGAATCAAACAGAAGAGAATGGAATGGAGTGGAATAGAATGGAATCAACCAGAATGCAATGGAATGTAATGGAATGGAATGGAACGGAATGGATTGGAATGGAATGGAATCAACCCGAATGGAATGGAATTGAATGGATTGGAATGGAATGGAATGGTATGGAATAGAATCAACCGGAATGGAATGGAATGGAATGGAACGGAATGGATTGGAATGGAACGGAATCAACCCGAATGGAATGGAATTGAATGGATTGGAATGGAATGGAATGGAATGGAATGGAATGGAATCAACCCGAATGCAATGGAATGGAATGGAATGGAATGGAATGCAACGCAATGGAATGGAATCAACCAGAATGTAATGGAATGGAATGGAATGGAATAGAATGGAATGGAATCAACTGGAATGTAATGTAATGGAATGGAATGGAATGGAATGGAATGCAATCAACACGAATGGAATGGAATGGAATGGAATCAAACCGAATGGAATGCAATGGAATGAAATGGAATGGAATCGAATCAACTGGAATGGAATGGAATGGAATCGAATGCATCGGAATGGAATGGAATGGAACGGAAGGCAATCAACCCTAATGGAATGGAATGGAATGGAATGGAATGGAATGGAATGGAATGAAATCAACCCGAAAGGAAAGGAATGGAATGAAATGGAATGCAATGGAATGGAATGGAATGGAATGGCAGGTTATGGAATCAACCCGAGTGGTATGGAATGGAATGGAATGGAATGGAATGGAATGGAATGCAATCAACCCGAATGGAATGGAATGGACTGAAATCGAAAGGAATGGAAAGGAATGGAATGGAATGGAATGGAAAGGAATCAACCCGAATGGAATGGAATGGAATGGAATGGAATGGAATGGAATTGAATGGAATGGAATGGAATGGCATAGAATGGAATCAACCCGAATGGTATGGAATGGAATGGAATGGAATGGAATGGAATCAATCGGAATGGAATGGAATGGAATGGAATGGAATGGAATCAACCCGAATGGAATGGAATGGAATGGAATCAACACGAATGGAATGGAATGGAATGGAATGGAATGGAATGGAATCAACCCAAATGGAATGGAATGGAATGGAATGGAATGGAATGGAATAGAATGGAATGAAATGGAATAAACCCGAATGGAATGGAATGGAAAGGAATGGAAAGGAATGGCATGGAATGGAATGGAATGGAATCAACCTGAAAGAAAAAGAATGGAATGGAATGGAATGGAATGGAATGGAATGGAATCAAACCGAATGGAATGGAATGGAATGGAATGGAATGGAATCAACTGGAATGTAATGTAATGGAAAGGAATGGAATGGAATTTAATGGAACAGTATCAACCCGAATGGAATGGAATGGAATGGAATGCAATGCAATCAACACGAATGGAATGGAATGGAATGGAATAAAACCGAATGGAATGCAATGGAATGAAATGGAATGGAATGGAATCAACTGGAATGGAATGGAATGGAATCGAATGGATTGGAATGGACTGGAATGGAATGGAATGCAATCAACCCGAATGGAATGGAATGGAATGGAATGCAATGGAATGGAATGAAATCAACACGAAAGGAATGGAATGGAATGGAATGGAATGGAATGGCAGGTTATGGAATCAACCCGAGTGGTATGGAATGGAATGGAATGGAATGGAATGGAATGGAATGGAATGCAATGGAATCAACTCGAATGGAATGGAATGGAATGAAATGGAATGGAATGGAATGGAATGGAATGGAATGGAATGGAATGGAATCAACCCAAAAGGAAAAGAATGGAATGGAATGGAATGGAATGGAATGGAATGGAATGGAATCAACCCGAATGGAATGGAATGGAATGGAATGGAATGGAATGGAATGGAATCAACCGGAATGGAATGGAGTGGAATGGAATGGAATGGAATGCAATCAACGCGAATGGAATGGAATGGAATGGAATGGAATGGAATGGAATGGAATGAAATCAACCCGAAAGGAATGGAATGGAATGAAGTGGAATGGAATGGAAAGGAATGGCAGGTTATGTAATCAACCCGAGTGGTATGGAATGGAATGGAATTGAATGGAATGCAATGGAATGAAGTCGAATGGAATGGAATGGAATAAAATGGAATGGAATGGAATGGAATGGAATGGAATGGAATGGAATGGAATGGAATCAACCCGAAAGGAAAAGAATGGAATGGAATGGAATGGAATGGAATGAAATCAACCTGAAAGGAATGGAATGGAATGAAATGGAATGGAATGGAATGGAATGGAATGGCAGGTTATGTAATCAACCCTAGTGGTATGGAATGGAATGGAATGGAATGCAATGGAATCAAGTCGAATGGAATGGAATGGAATGAAATGGAATGGAATGGAATGGAATGGAATGAAATCAACACGAATGCAATGGAATGGAATGGAATGGAATGGAATGGAATGGAACGGAATGGAATGGAATGGAATGGAATCAACCCGAATGGAATGGAATTTTATGGAACGGAATCAAACCAAATGGAATGGAATGGAATGGAATGGAATGGAATGGAATGGAATGGAATGGAATAAACACGAATGGAATGGAATGGAGTATAATGGAATGGATTGGAATGGAATCAACTGGGATGGAAAGGAATGGAATGGAATGAAATGGAATGTGATGGAAAGGAATGAAATGGAATGGAATGGAATTAACACGAATGGAATGGAATGGAATGGAATGGAATCAACCCGAATGGAATGGAATGGAATGGAGTGGAATGGAATGGAATGGAATGAAATCAACACGAAAGGAATGGAATGGAATGGAATGAAATGGAATGGAATGGAATGGAATGGAATGAAATCAACACGAATGCAATGGAATGGAATGGAATGGAATGGAATGGAACGGAATGGAATGGAATGGAATGGAATCAACCCGAATGGAATGGAATGGAATGGAATGGAATGGAATGGAATCAACTGGAGTGTAATGGAATGGAATGGAATGGAATGGAATGGAACGGAATCAACCGGAATGGAATGGAATGGAATGGAATGGAATTCAATCTACAGGAATGGAATGGAATGGAATGGAATCAACACGAATGGAATGCAATGGAATGAAATGGAATGGAATGGAATCAACTGAAATAGAATGGAATGGAATCGAATGGACATGAATGGAATGGAATGGAATGCAATCAACCCGAAAGGAATGGAATGGAATGGAATGGAATGGAATGGAATCAACCCCAATGGAATGGAATGGAATGAAATGGAATGGAATGGAATGGAATGGAATGGAATGAAATGGAATGGAATGGAATGGAATGGCAGGTTATGGAATCAACCCGAGTGGTATGGAATGGAATGGAATGGAATGGAATGGAATGGAATGGAATCAACCCGAATGGAATGGAATGGAATGAAATGGAATGGAAGAGAATGGAATGGAATGGAAAGGAATCAACCCGAATGGAATGGAATGGAATGGAATGGCATAGAATGGAACCAACCCGAATGGTATGGAATGGAATGGAATGGAATGGAATCAATCGGAATGGAATAGAATGGAAAGGAATGGAATGGAATGGAATGGAATGGAATGGAATGGAATGGAATGGAATGAACCCGAATGAAATGGAATGGAATGGATTGGAATGGAATGGAATGGAATGGAATGGAATAGAATCAACCCGAATGGAATGGAAACGAATGGAATGGAATGGAATCGAATCACGGCGGATGCAATGGAATGGAATGGAATGGAATAGATTGGAATGGAATGGAATGGAAAGGAACGGAATGGAATCAACCCGAATGGAATGGAATGGAATGGAATGGAATCCACTGGAATGGAATGGAATGAAATAGAATTGATTGGAATGGAATGGAATGTAATGGAATCAACCGGAATGGAATGGAATGGAATCAACTGGAATGGAATGGAATGGAATGGACTGCAATGGAATCAACCCGAATGGAATGGAATGGAATGAAATGGAATGGAATGGAATCAACCGGAATGGAGTTAAATGGAATGGAATGCAATGGAATGGAATAGAATCAAACAGAACAGAATGGAATGGAGTGGAATAGAATGGAATCAACCAGAATGCAATGGAATGTAATGGAATGGAGTGGAACGGAATGGATTGGATTGGAATGGAATCAACCCGAATGGAATGGAATTGAATGGATTGGAATGGAATGGAATGGTATGGAATAGAATCAACCGGAATGGAATGGAATGGAATGGAATGGAATGGAATGGAATCAAGCCGAATGCAATGGAATGGAATGGAATGGAATGGGATGCAACGCAATGGAATGGAATGGAATGGAATCAACCAGAATGAAATGGAATTGAATGGAATGGAATGGAATGGAATCAACTGGAATGTAATGGAATGGAATGGAATGGAATGGAATGGAATGGAATGCAATCAACACGAATGGAATGGAATGGAATGGAATCAAACCGAATGGAATGCAATGGAATGAAATGGAATGGAATCGAATCAACTGGAATGGAATGGAATGGAATCGAATGCATCGGAATGGAATGGAATGGAACGGAATGCAATCAACCCGAATGGAATGGAATGGAATGGAATGGAATGAAATCAACCCGAAAGGAAAGGAATGGAATGAAATGGAATGGAATGGAATGGAAAGGAATGGAATGACAGGTTATGGAATCAACCCGAGTGGTATGGAATGGAATGGAAAGGAATGCAATCAACCCGAATGGAATGGAATGGAATGAAATCGAAAGAATTGAATGGAATGGAATGGAATGCAATGGAAAGGAATCAACCCGAATGGAATGGAATGGAATGGCATAGAAGGGAATCAACCCGAATGGTATGGAATGGAATGGAATGGAATGGAATGGAATGGAATGGAATCAATCAGAATGGAATGGAGTGGAATGGAATGGAATGGAATCAACCCGAATGGAATGGAATGGAATGGAATCAACACGAATGGAATGGAGTGGAATGGAATGGAATCAACCCAAATGGAATGGAATGGAATGGAATGGAATGGAATGGAATGGAATGGAATGGAATCAACCTGAAAGAAAAAGAATGGAATGGAATGGAATGGAATGGAACGGAATCAAACCGAATGTAATGGAATGGAATGGAATGGAATGGAATGGAATGGAATCAACTGGAATGTAATGGAATGGAATGGAATGGAATGGAATGGAATGGAATGGAACAGAATCAACCCGAATGGAATGGAATGAAATGGAATGCAATGCAATCAACACGAATGGAATGGAATGGAATGGAAGAAAACCGAATGGAATGCAATGGAATGAAATGGAATGGAATGGAATCAACTGGAATGGAATGGAATGGAATCAACTGGATTGGAATGGAATGGAATGGAAAGGAATGCAATCAACCCGAATGGAATGGAATGGAATGGAATGGAATGGAATGCAATGGAATGGAATGAAATCAACACGAAAGGAATGGAATGGTATGGAATGGAATGGAATGGAATGGAATGGAATGGCAGGTTATGGAATCAACCTGAGTGGTATGGAATGGAATGGAATGGAATGGAATGGAATGGAATGGAATGGCATCAACTCGAATGGAATGGAAGGGAATGGAATGGAATGGAATGGAATCAACCCGAAAGGAAAAGAATGGAATGGAATGGAATGGAATGGAATCAACCCGAATGGAATGGAATGGAATGGAATGGAATGGAATGGAATGGAATCAACCGGAATGGAATGGAATGGAATGGAATGGAATGGAATGGAATGGAAAGCAATCAACCCGAATGGAATGGAATGGAATGGAATGAAATCAACCTGAAAGGAATGGAATGGAATGAAATGGAATGGAATGGAATGGAATGGAATGGCAGGTTATGTAATCAACCCTAGTGGTATGGAATGGAATGGAATGGAATGCAATGGAATCAAGTCGAATGGAATGGAATGGAATGAAATGGAATGGAAGGGAATGGAATGGAATGAAATCAACACGAATGCAATGGAATGGAATGGAATGGAATGGAATGGAACGGAATGGAACGGAATGGAATGGAATGGAATGGAATCAACCCGAATGGAATGGAATTTTATGGAACTGAATCAAACCAAATGGAATGGAATGGAATGGAATGGAATGGAATGGAATGGAATGGAATAAACACGAATGGAATGGAATGGAGTATAATGGAATGGATTGGAATGGAATCAACTGGGATGGAAAGGAATGGAATGGAATGAAATGGAATGTGATGGAAAGGAATGAAATGGAATGGAATGGAATTAACACGAATGGAATGGAATGGAATGGAATGGAATCAACCCGAATGGAATGGAATGGAATGGAGTGGAATGGAACGGAATGGAATGAAATCAACACGAAAGGAATGGAATGGAATGGAATGGAATGGAATGGAATGGCAGGTTATGGAATCAACCCGAGTGGTATGGAATGGAATGGAATGGAATGGAATGGAATGGAATGGAATGGAATGGAATGCAATGGAATCAACTCGAATGGAATGGAATGGAATGAAATGGAATGGAATGGAATGGAATGGAATGGAATGGAATGGAATCAACCCAAAAGGAAAAGAATGGAATGGAATGGAATGGAATGTAATGGAATGAACCCGAATGGAATGGAATGGAATGGAGTGGAATGGAATGGAATGGAATCAACCGGAATGGAATGGAGTGGAATGGAATGGAATGGAATGCAATCAACGCGAATGGAATGGAATGGAATGGAATGGAATGGAATGGAATGGAATCAACCCGAAAGGAATGGAATGGAATGAAGTGGAATGGAATGGAATGGAATGGAAAGGAATGGCAGGTTATGTAATCAACCCGAGTGGTATGGAATGGAATGGAATGGAATGGAATGCAATGGAATCAAGTCGAATGGAATGGAATGGAATGAAATGGAATGGAATGGAATGGAATGGAATGGAATGGAATGGAATGGAATCAACCCGAATGGAATGGAATGGAATGGAATGGAATGGAATCAACCGGAATGGAATGGAATGGAATGGAATGGAATGGAATGGAAAGCAATCAACCCGAATGGAATAGAATGGAATGGAATGGAATGGAATGGAATGCAATCAACCCGAATGGAATGGAATGGAATGGAATGGAATGGAATGGAATGAAATCAACCCGAAAGGAATGGAATGGAATGAAATGGAATGGAATGGAATGGAATGCAATGGAATCAACTCGAATGGAATGGAATGGAATGAAATGGAATGGAATGGAGTGGAATGGAATGGAATGGAATCAACCCAAAAGGAAAAGATTGGAATGGAATGGAATGGAATGGAATGGAATGGAATCAACCCGAATGGAATGGAATGGAATGGAATGGAATGGAATGGAATGGAATGGAATCAACCGGAATGGAATGGAGTGGAATGGAATGGAATGGAATGCAATCAACGCGAATGGAATGGAATGGAATGGAATGGAATGGAATCAACTGGAATGTAATGGAATGGAATGGATTGGAATGGAATGGAATGGAATGGAATGGAATGGAATAGAATCAACCCGAATGGAATGGAAACGAATGGAATGGAATGGAATGGAATCACGGCGAATGCAATGGAATGGAATGGAATGGAATAGATTGGAATGGAATGGAATGGAAAGGAACGGAATGGAATCAACCCGAATGGAATGGAATGGAATGGAATGGAATGGAATGGAATCCACTGGAATGGAATGGAATGAAATGGAATTGATTGGAATGGAATGGAATGTAATGGAATCAACCGGAATGGAGTTAAATGGAATGGAATGCAATGGAATGGAATAGAATCAAACAGAAGAGAATGGAATGGAGTGGAATAGAATGGAATCAACCAGAATGCAATGGAATGTAATGGAATGGAATGGAACGGAATGGATTGGAATGGAATGGAATCAACCCGAATGGAATGGAATTGAATGGATTGGAATGGAATGGAATGGTATGGAATAGAATCAACCGGAATGGAATGGAATGGAATGGAACGGAATGGATTGGAATGGAACGGAATCAACCCGAATGGAATGGAATTGAATGGATTGGAATGGAATGGAATGGAATGGAATGGAATGGAATCAACCCGAATGCAATGGAATGGAATGGAATGGAATGGAATGCAACGCAATGGAATGGAATCAACCAGAATGTAATGGAATGGAATGGAATGGAATAGAATGGAATGGAATCAACTGGAATGTAATGTAATGGAATGGAATGGAATGGAATGGAATGCAATCAACACGAATGGAATGGAATGGAATGGAATCAAACCGAATGGAATGCAATGGAATGAAATGGAATGGAATCGAATCAACTGGAATGGAATGGAATGGAATCGAATGCATCGGAATGGAATGGAATGGAACGGAAGGCAATCAACCCTAATGGAATGGAATGGAATGGAATGGAATGGAATGGAATGGAATGAAATCAACCCGAAAGGAAAGGAATGGAATGAAATGGAATGGAATGGAATGGAATGGAATGGAATGGCAGGTTATGGAATCAACCCGAGTGGTATGGAATGGAATGGAATGGAATGGAATGGAATGGAATGCAATCAACCCGAATGGAATGGAATGGACTGAAATCGAAAGGAATGGAAAGGAATGGAATGGAATGGAATGGAAAGGAATCAACCCGAATGGAATGGAATGGAATGGAATGGAAAGGAATGGAATTGAATGGAATGGAATGGAATGGCATAGAATGGAATCAACCCGAATGGTATGGAATGGAATGGAATGGAATGGAATGGAATCAATCGGAATGGAATGGAATGGAATGGAATGGAATGGAATCAACCCGAATGGAATGGAATGGAATGGAATCAACACGAATGGAATGGAATGGAATGGAATGGAATGGAATGGAATCAACCCAAATGGAATGGAATGGAATGGAATGGAATGGAATGGAATAGAATGGAATGAAATGGAATAAACCCGAATGGAATGGAATGGAAAGGAATGGAAAGGAATGGCATGGAATGGAATGGAATTAACACGAATGGAATGGAATGGAATGGAATGGAATCAACCCGAATGGAATGGAATGGAATGGAGTGGAATGGAACGGAATGGAATGAAATCAACACGAAAGGAATGGAATGGAATGGAATGGAATGGAATGGAATGGCAGGTTATGGAATCAACCCGAGTGGTATGGAATGGAATGGAATGGAATGGAATGGAATGGAATGGAATGGAATGCAATGGAATCAACTCGAATGGAATGGAATGGAATGAAATGGAATGGAATGGAATGGAATGGAATGGAATGGAATGGAATCAACCCAAAAGGAAAAGAATGGAATGGAATGGAATGGAATGTAATGGAATGAACCCGAATGGAATGGAATGGAATGGAGTGGAATGGAATGGAATGGAATCAACCGGAATGGAATGGAGTGGAATGGAATGGAATGGAATGCAATCAACGCGAATGGAATGGAATGGAATGGAATGGAATGGAATGGAATGGAATCAACCCGAAAGGAATGGAATGGAATGAAGTGGAATGGAATGGAATGGAATGGAAAGGAATGGCAGGTTATGTAATCAACCCGAGTGGTATGGAATGGAATGGAATGGAATGGAATGCAATGGAATCAAGTCGAATGGAATGGAATGGAATGAAATGGAATGGAATGGAATGGAATGGAATGGAATGGAATGGAATGGAATCAACCCGAATGGAATGGAATGGAATGGAATGGAATGGAATCAACCGGAATGGAATGGAATGGAATGGAATGGAATGGAATGGAAAGCAATCAACCCGAATGGAATAGAATGGAATGGAATGGAATGGAATGGAATGCAATCAACCCGAATGGAATGGAATGGAATGGAATGGAATGGAATGGAATGAAATCAACCCGAAAGGAATGGAATGGAATGAAATGGAATGGAATGGAATGGAATGCAATGGAATCAACTCGAATGGAATGGAATGGAATGAAATGGAATGGAATGGAGTGGAATGGAATGGAATGGAATCAACCCAAAAGGAAAAGATTGGAATGGAATGGAATGGAATGGAATGGAATCAACCCGAATGGAATGGAATGGAATGGAATGGAATGGAATGGAATGGAATGGATTCAACCGGAATGGAATGGAGTGGAATGGAATGGAATGGAATGCAATCAACGCGAATGGAATGGAATGGAATGGAATGGAATGGAATCAACTGGAATGTAATGGAATGGAATGGATTGGAATGGAATGGAATGGAATGGAATGGAATGGAATAGAATCAACCCGAATGGAATGGAAACGAATGGAATGGAATGGAATGGAATCACGGCGAATGCAATGGAATGGAATGGAATGGAATAGATTGGAATGGAATGGAATGGAAAGGAACGGAATGGAATCAACCCGAATGGAATGGAATGGAATGGAATGGAATGGAATGGAATCCACTGGAATGGAATGGAATGAAATGGAATTGATTGGAATGGAATGGAATGTAATGGAATCAACCGGAATGGAGTTAAATGGAATGGAATGCAATGGAATGGAATAGAATCAAACAGAAGAGAATGGAATGGAGTGGAATAGAATGGAATCAACCAGAATGCAATGGAATGTAATGGAATGGAATGGAACGGAATGGATTGGAATGGAATGGAATCAACCCGAATGGAATGGAATTGAATGGATTGGAATGGAATGGAATGGTATGGAATAGAATCAACCGGAATGGAATGGAATGGAATGGAACGGAATGGATTGGAATGGAACGGAATCAACCCGAATGGAATGGAATTGAATGGATTGGAATGGAATGGAATGGAATGGAATGGAATGGAATCAACCCGAATGCAATGGAATGGAATGGAATGGAATGGAATGCAACGCAATGGAATGGAATCAACCAGAATGTAATGGAATGGAATGGAATGGAATAGAATGGAATGGAATCAACTGGAATGTAATGTAATGGAATGGAATGGAATGGAATGGAATGCAATCAACACGAATGGAATGGAATGGAATGGAATCAAACCGAATGGAATGCAATGGAATGAAATGGAATGGAATCGAATCAACTGGAATGGAATGGAATGGAATCGAATGCATCGGAATGGAATGGAATGGAACGGAAGGCAATCAACCCTAATGGAATGGAATGGAATGGAATGGAATGGAATGGAATGGAATGAAATCAACCCGAAAGGAAAGGAATGGAATGAAATGGAATGCAATGGAATGGAATGGAATGGAATGGCAGGTTATGGAATCAACCCGAGTGGTATGGAATGGAATGGAATGGAATGGAATGGAATGGAATGCAATCAACCCGAATGGAATGGAATGGACTGAAATCGAAAGGAATGGAAAGGAATGGAATGGAATGGAATGGAAAGGAATCAACCCGAATGGAATGGAATGGAATGGAATGGAATGGAATGGAATTGAATGGAATGGAATGGAATGGCATAGAATGGAATCAACCCGAATGGTATGGAATGGAATGGAATGGAATGGAATGGAATCAATCGGAATGGAATGGAATGGAATGGAATGGAATGGAATCAACCCGAATGGAATGGAATGGAATGGAATCAACACGAATGGAATGGAATGGAATGGAATGGAATGGAATGGAATCAACCCAAATGGAATGGAATGGAATGGAATGGAATGGAATGGAATAGAATGGAATGAAATGGAATAAACCCGAATGGAATGGAATGGAAAGGAATGGAAAGGAATGGCATGGAATGGAATGGAATGGAATCAACCTGAAAGAAAAAGAATGGAATGGAATGGAATGGAATGGAATGGAATGGAATCAAACCGAATGGAATGGAATGGAATGGAATGGAATGGAATCAACTGGAATGTAATGTAATGGAAAGGAATGGAATGGAATTTAATGGAACAGTATCAACCCGAATGGAATGGAATGGAATGGAATGCAATGCAATCAACACGAATGGAATGGAATGGAATGGAATAAAACCGAATGGAATGCAATGGAATGAAATGGAATGGAATGGAATCAACTGGAATGGAATGGAATGGAATCGAATGGATTGGAATGGACTGGAATGGAATGGAATGCAATCAACCCGAATGGAATGGAATGGAATGGAATGCAATGGAATGGAATGAAATCAACACGAAAGGAATGGAATGGAATGGAATGGAATGGAATGGCAGGTTATGGAATCAACCCGAGTGGTATGGAATGGAATGGAATGGAATGGAATGGAATGGAATGCAATGGAATCAACTCGAATGGAATGGAATGGAATGAAATGGAATGGAATGGAATGGAATGGAATGGAATGGAATGGAATGGAATCAACCCAAAAGGAAAAGAATGGAATGGAATGGAATGGAATGGAATGGAATGGAATGGAATCAACCCGAATGGAATGGAATGGAATGGAATGGAATGGAATGGAATGGAATCAACCGGAATGGAATGGAGTGGAATGGAATGGAATGGAATGCAATCAACGCGAATGGAATGGAATGGAATGGAATGGAATGGAATGGAATGGAATGAAATCAACCCGAAAGGAATGGAATGGAATGAAGTGGAATGGAATGGAAAGGAATGGCAGGTTATGTAATCAACCCGAGTGGTATGGAATGGAATGGAATTGAATGGAATGCAATGGAATGAAGTCGAATGGAATGGAATGGAATAAAATGGAATGGAATGGAATGGAATGGAATGGAATGGAATGGAATGGAATGGAATCAACCCGAAAGGAAAAGAATGGAATGGAATGGAATGGAATGGAATGAAATCAACCTGAAAGGAATGGAATGGAATGAAATGGAATGGAATGGAATGGAATGGAATGGCAGGTTATGTAATCAACCCTAGTGGTATGGAATGGAATGGAATGGAATGCAATGGAATCAAGTCGAATGGAATGGAATGGAATGAAATGGAATGGAATGGAATGGAATGGAATGAAATCAACACGAATGCAATGGAATGGAATGGAATGGAATGGAATGGAATGGAACGGAATGGAATGGAATGGAATGGAATCAACCCGAATGGAATGGAATTTTATGGAACTGAATCAAACCAAATGGAATGGAATGGAATGGAATGGAATGGAATGGAATGGAATGGAATGGAATAAACACGAATGGAATGGAATGGAGTATAATGGAATGGATTGGAATGGAATCAACTGGGATGGAAAGGAATGGAATGGAATGAAATGGAATGTGATGGAAAGGAATGAAATGGAATGGAATGGAATTAACACGAATGGAATGGAATGGAATGGAATGGAATGGAATCAACCCGAATGGAATGGAATGGAATGGAGTGGAATGGAATGGAATGGAATGAAATCAACACGAAAGGAATGGAATGGAATGGAATGAAATGGAATGGAATGGAATGGAATGGAATGAAATCAACACGAATGCAATGGAATGGAATGGAATGGAATGGAATGGAACGGAATGGAATGGAATGGAATGGAATCAACCCGAATGGAATGGAATGGAATGGAATGGAATGGAATGGAATCAACTGGAGTGTAATGGAATGGAATGGAATGGAATGGAATGGAACGGAATCAACCGGAATGGAATGGAATGGAATGGAATGGAATTCAATCTACAGGAATGGAATGGAATGGAATGGAATCAACACGAATGGAATGCAATGGAATGAAATGGAATGGAATGGAATCAACTGAAATAGAATGGAATGGAATCGAATGGACATGAATGGAATGGAATGGAATGCAATCAACCCGAAAGGAATGGAATGGAATGGAATGGAATGGAATGGAATCAACCCCAATGGAATGGAATGGAATGAAATGGAATGGAATGGAATGGAATGGAATGGAATGAAATGGAATGGAATGGAATGGAATGGCAGGTTATGGAATCAACCCGAGTGGTATGGAATGGAATGGAATGGAATGGAATGGAATGGAATGGAATCAACCCGAATGGAATGGAATGGAATGAAATGGAATGGAAGAGAATGGAATGGAATGGAAAGGAATCAACCCGAATGGAATGGAATGGAATGGAATGGCATAGAATGGAACCAACCCGAATGGTATGGAATGGAATGGAATGGAATGGAATCAATCGGAATGGAATAGAATGGAAAGGAATGGAATGGAATGGAATGGAATGGAATGGAATGGAATGGAATGAACCCGAATGAAATGGAATGGAATGGATTGGAATGGAATGGAATGGAATGGAATGGAATAGAATCAACCCGAATGGAATGGAAACGAATGGAATGGAATGGAATCGAATCACGGCGGATGCAATGGAATGGAATGGAATGGAATAGATTGGAATGGAATGGAATGGAAAGGAACGGAATGGAATCAACCCGAATGGAATGGAATGGAATGGAATGGAATCCACTGGAATGGAATGGAATGAAATAGAATTGATTGGAATGGAATGGAATGTAATGGAATCAACCGGAATGGAATGGAATGGAATCAACTGGAATGGAATGGAATGGAATGGACTGCAATGGAATCAACCCGAATGGAATGGAATGGAATGAAATGGAATGGAATGGAATCAACCGGAATGGAGTTAAATGGAATGGAATGCAATGGAATGGAATAGAATCAAACAGAACAGAATGGAATGGAGTGGAATAGAATGGAATCAACCAGAATGCAATGGAATGTAATGGAATGGAGTGGAACGGAATGGATTGGATTGGAATGGAATCAACCCGAATGGAATGGAATTGAATGGATTGGAATGGAATGGAATGGTATGGAATAGAATCAACCGGAATGGAATGGAATGGAATGGAATGGAATGGAATGGAATCAAGCCGAATGCAATGGAATGGAATGGAATGGAATGGGATGCAACGCAATGGAATGGAATGGAATGGAATCAACCAGAATGAAATGGAATTGAATGGAATGGAATGGAATGGAATCAACTGGAATGTAATGTAATGGAATGGAATGGAATGGAATGGAATGGAATGCAATCAACACGAATGGAATGGAATGGAATGGAATCAAACCGAATGGAATGCAATGGAATGAAATGGAATGGAATCGAATCAACTGGAATGGAATGGAATGGAATCGAATGCATCGGAATGGAATGGAATGGAACGGAATGCAATCAACCCGAATGGAATGGAATGGAATGGAATGGAATGAAATCAACCCGAAAGGAAAGGAATGGAATGAAATGGAATGGAATGGAATGGAAAGGAATGGAATGACAGGTTATGGAATCAACCCGAGTGGTATGGAATGGAATGGAAAGGAATGCAATCAACCCGAATGGAATGGAATGGAATGAAATCGAAAGAATTGAATGGAATGGAATGGAATGCAATGGAAAGGAATCAACCCGAATGGAATGGAATGGAATGGCATAGAAGGGAATCAACCCGAATGGTATGGAATGGAATGGAATGGAATGGAATGGAATGGAATGGAATCAATCAGAATGGAATGGAGTGGAATGGAATGGAATGGAATCAACCCGAATGGAATGGAATGGAATGGAATCAACACGAATGGAATGGAGTGGAATGGAATGGAATCAACCCAAATGGAATGGAATGGAATGGAATGGAATGGAATGGAATGGAATGGAATGGAATCAACCTGAAAGAAAAAGAATGGAATGGAATGGAATGGAATGGAACGGAATCAAACCGAATGTAATGGAATGGAATGGAATGGAATGGAATGGAATGGAATCAACTGGAATGTAATGGAATGGAATGGAATGGAATGGAATGGAATGGAATGGAACAGAATCAACCCGAATGGAATGGAATGAAATGGAATGCAATGCAATCAACACGAATGGAATGGAATGGAATGGAAGAAAACCGAATGGAATGCAATGGAATGAAATGGAATGGAATGGAATCAACTGGAATGGAATGGAATGGAATCAACTGGATTGGAATGGAATGGAATGGAAAGGAATGCAATCAACCCGAATGGAATGGAATGGAATGGAATGGAATGGAATGCAATGGAATGGAATGAAATCAACACGAAAGGAATGGAATGGTATGGAATGGAATGGAATGGAATGGAATGGAATGGCAGGTTATGGAATCAACCTGAGTGGTATGGAATGGAATGGAATGGAATGGAATGGAATGGAATGGAATGGCATCAACTCGAATGGAATGGAAGGGAATGGAATGGAATGGAATGGAATCAACCCGAAAGGAAAAGAATGGAATGGAATGGAATGGAATGGAATCAACCCGAATGGAATGGAATGGAATGGAATGGAATGGAATGGAATGGAATCAACCGGAATGGAATGGAATGGAATGGAATGGAATGGAATGGAATGGAATGGAAAGCAATCAACCCGAATGGAATGGAATGGAATGGAATGAAATCAACCTGAAAGGAATGGAATGGAATGAAATGGAATGGAATGGAATGGAATGGAATGGCAGGTTATGTAATCAACCCTAGTGGTATGGAATGGAATGGAATGGAATGCAATGGAATCAAGTCGAATGGAATGGAATGGAATGAAATGGAATGGAAGGGAATGGAATGGAATGAAATCAACACGAATGCAATGGAATGGAATGGAATGGAATGGAATGGAACGGAATGGAACGGAATGGAATGGAATGGAATGGAATCAACCCGAATGGAATGGAATTTTATGGAACTGAATCAAACCAAATGGAATGGAATGGAATGGAATGGAATGGAATGGAATGGAATGGAATAAACACGAATGGAATGGAATGGAGTATAATGGAATGGATTGGAATGGAATCAACTGGGATGGAAAGGAATGGAATGGAATGAAATGGAATGTGATGGAAAGGAATGAAATGGAATGGAATGGAATTAACACGAATGGAATGGAATGGAATGGAATGGAATCAACCCGAATGGAATGGAATGGAATGGAGTGGAATGGAACGGAATGGAATGAAATCAACACGAAAGGAATGGAATGGAATGGAATGGAATGGAATGGAATGGCAGGTTATGGAATCAACCCGAGTGGTATGGAATGGAATGGAATGGAATGGAATGGAATGGAATGGAATGGAATGGAATGCAATGGAATCAACTCGAATGGAATGGAATGGAATGAAATGGAATGGAATGGAATGGAATGGAATGGAATGGAATGGAATGGAATCAACCCAAAAGGAAAAGAATGGAATGGAATGGAATGGAATGTAATGGAATGAACCCGAATGGAATGGAATGCAATGGAGTGGAATGGAATGGAATGGAATCAACCGGAATGGAATGGAGTGGAATGGAATGGAATGGAATGCAATCAACGCGAATGGAATGGAATGGAATGGAATGGAATGGAATGGAATGGAATCAACCCGAAAGGAATGGAATGGAATGAAGTGGAATGGAATGGAATGGAATGGAAAGGAATGGCAGGTTATGTAATCAACCCGAGTGGTATGGAATGGAATGGAATGGAATGGAATGCAATGGAATCAAGTCGAATGGAATGGAATGGAATGAAATGGAATGGAATGGAATGGAATGGAATGGAATGGAATGGAATGGAATCAACCCGAATGGAATGGAATGGAATGGAATGGAATGGAATCAACCGGAATGGAATGGAATGGAATGGAATGGAATGGAATGGAAAGCAATCAACCCGAATGGAATAGAATGGAATGGAATGGAATGGAATGGAATGCAATCAACCCGAATGGAATGGAATGGAATGGAATGGAATGGAATGGAATGAAATCAACCCGAAAGGAATGGAATGGAATGAAATGGAATGGAATGGAATGGAATGCAATGGAATCAACTCGAATGGAATGGAATGGAATGAAATGGAATGGAATGGAGTGGAATGGAATGGAATGGAATCAACCCAAAAGGAAAAGATTGGAATGGAATGGAATGGAATGGAATGGAATGGAATCAACCCGAATGGAATGGAATGGAATGGAATGGAATGGAATGGAATGGAATGGAATCAACCGGAATGGAATGGAGTGGAATGGAATGGAATGGAATGCAATCAACGCGAATGGAATGGAATGGAATGGAATGGAATGGAATCAACTGGAATGTAATGGAATGGAATGGATTGGAATGGAATGGAATGGAATGGAATGGAATGGAATAGAATCAACCCGAATGGAATGGAAACGAATGGAATGGAATGGAATGGAATCACGGCGAATGCAATGGAATGGAATGGAATGGAATAGATTGGAATGGAATGGAATGGAAAGGAACGGAATGGAATCAACCCGAATGGAATGGAATGGAATGGAATGGAATGGAATGGAATCCACTGGAATGGAATGGAATGAAATGGAATTGATTGGAATGGAATGGAATGTAATGGAATCAACCGGAATGGAGTTAAATGGAATGGAATGCAATGGAATGGAATAGAATCAAACAGAAGAGAATGGAATGGAGTGGAATAGAATGGAATCAACCAGAATGCAATGGAATGGAATGGAATGGAATGGAACGGAATGGATTGGAATGGAATGGAATCAACCCGAATGGAATGGAATTGAATGGATTGGAATGGAATGGAATGGTATGGAATAGAATCAACCGGAATGGAATGGAATGGAATGGAACGGAATGGATTGGAATGGAACGGAATCAACCCGAATGGAATGGAATTGAATGGATTGGAATGGAATGGAATGGAATGGAATGGAATGGAATCAACCCGAATGCAATGGAATGGAATGGAATGGAATGGAATGCAACGCAATGGAATGGAATCAACCAGAATGTAATGGAATGGAATGGAATGGAATAGAATGGAATGGAATCAACTGGAATGTAATGTAATGGAATGGAATGGAATGGAATGGAATGCAATCAACACGAATGGAATGGAATGGAATGGAATCAAACCGAATGGAATGCAATGGAATGAAATGGAATGGAATCGAATCAACTGGAATGGAATGGAATGGAATCGAATGCATCGGAATGGAATGGAATGGAACGGAAGGCAATCAACCCTAATGGAATGGAATGGAATGGAATGGAATGGAATGGAATGGAATGAAATCAACCCGAAAGGAAAGGAATGGAATGAAATGGAATGGAATGGAATGGAATGGAATGGAATGGCAGGTTATGGAATCAACCCGAGTGGTATGGAATGGAATGGAATGGAATGGAATGGAATGGAATGCAATCAACCCGAATGGAATGGAATGGACTGAAATCGAAAGGAATGGAAAGGAATGGAATGGAATGGAATGGAAAGGAATCAACCCGAATGGAATGGAATGGAATGGAATGGAAAGGAATGGAATTGAATGGAATGGAATGGAATGGCATAGAATGGAATCAACCCGAATGGTATGGAATGGAATGGAATGGAATGGAATGGAATCAATCGGAATGGAATGGAATGGAATGGAATGGAATGGAATCAACCCGAATGGAATGGAATGGAATGGAATCAACACGAATGGAATGGAATGGAATGGAATGGAATGGAATGGAATCAACCCAAATGGAATGGAATGGAATGGAATGGAATGGAATGGAATAGAATGGAATGAAATGGAATAAACCCGAATGGAATGGAATGGAAAGGAATGGAAAGGAATGGCATGGAATGGAATGGAATGGAATCAACCTGAAAGAAAAAGAATGGAATGGAATGGAATGGAATGGAATGGAATGGAATCAAACCGAATGGAATGGAATGGAATGGAATGGAATGGAATCAACTGGAATGTAATGTAATGGAAAGGAATGGAATGGAATTTAATGGAACAGTATCAACCCGAATGGAATGGAATGGAATGGAATGCAATGCAATCAACACGAATGGAATGGAATGGAATGGAATAAAACCGAATGGAATGCAATGGAATGAAATGGAATGGAATGGAATCAACTGGAATGGAATGGAATGGAATCGAATGGATTGGAATGGACTGGAATGGAATGGAATGCAATCAACCCGAATGGAATGGAATGGAATGGAATGCAATGGAATGGAATGAAATCAACACGAAAGGAATGGAATGGAATGGAATGGAATGGAATGGCAGGTTATGGAATCAACCCGAGTGGTATGGAATGGAATGGAATGGAATGGAATGGAATGGAATGGAATGCAATGGAATCAACTCGAATGGAATGGAATGGAATGAAATGGAATGGAATGGAATGGAATGGAATGGAATGGAATGGAATGGAATCAACCCAAAAGGAAAAGAATGGAATGGAATGGAATGGAATGGAATGGAATGGAATGGAATCAACCCGAATGGAATGGAATGGAATGGAATGGAATGGAATGGAATGGAATCAACCGGAATGGAATGGAGTGGAATGGAATGGAATGGAATGCAATCAACGCGAATGGAATGGAATGGAATGGAATGGAATGGAATGGAATGAAATCAACCCGAAAGGAATGGAATGGAATGAAGTGGAATGGAATGGAAAGGAATGGCAGGTTATGTAATCAACCCGAGTGGTATGGAATGGAATGGAATTGAATGGAATGCAATGGAATGAAGTCGAATGGAATGGAATGGAATAAAATGGAATGGAATGGAATGGAATGGAATGGAATGGAATGGAATGGAATCAACCCGAAAGGAAAAGAATGGAATGGAATGGAATGGAATGGAATGAAATCAACCTGAAAGGAATGGAATGGAATGAAATGGAATGGAATGGAATGGAATGGAATGGCAGGTTATGTAATCAACCCTAGTGGTATGGAATGGAATGGAATGGAATGCAATGGAATCAAGTCGAATGGAATGGAATGGAATGAAATGGAATGGAATGGAATGGAATGGAATGAAATCAACACGAATGCAATGGAATGGAATGGAATGGAATGGAATGGAATGGAACGGAATGGAATGGAATGGAATGGAATCAACCCGAATGGAATGGAATTTTATGGAACTGAATCAAACCAAATGGAATGGAATGGAATGGAATGGAATGGAATGGAATGGAATGGAATAAACACGAATGGAATGGAATGGAGTATAATGGAATGGATTGGAATGGAATCAACTGGGATGGAAAGGAATGGAATGGAATGAAATGGAATGTGATGGAAAGGAATGAAATGGAATGGAATGGAATTAACACGAATGGAATGGAATGGAATGGAATGGAATCAACCCGAATGGAATGGAATGGAATGGAGTGGAATGGAATGGAATGGAATGAAATCAACACGAAAGGAATGGAATGGAATGGAATGAAATGGAATGGAATGGAATGGAATGGAATGAAATCAACACGAATGCAATGGAATGGAATGGAATGGAATGGAATGGAACGGAATGGAATGGAATGGAATGGAATCAACCCGAATGGAATGTAATGTAATGGAATGGAATGGAATGGAATGGAATGGAATGGAATGGAATGGAATGGAATGGAATCAACTGGAATGTAATGGAATGGAATGGAATGGAATGGAATGGAACGGAATCAACCGGAATGGAATGGAAAGGAATGGAATGGAATTCAATCTACAGGAATGGAATGGAATGGAATGGAATCAACACGAATGGAATGGAATGGAATGAAATGGAATGGAATGGAATCAACTGAAATGGAATGGAATGGAATCGAATGGACTTGAATGGAATGGAATGGAATGCAATCAACCTGAAAGGATTGGAATGGAATTGAATGGAATGGAATGGAATGGAATCAACCCCAATGGAATGGAATGGAATGAAATGGAATGGAATGGAATGGAATGAAATGGAATGGAATGGAATGGAATGGCAGGTTATGGAATCAACCCGAGTGGTATGGAATGGAATGGAATGGAATGGAATGGAATGGAATGGAATGGAATGGAATCAACCCGAATGGAATGGAATGGAATGAAAAGGAATGGAAGAGAATGGAATGGAATGGAAAGGAATCAACCCGAATGGAATGGAATGGAATGGAATGGAATGGAATGGCATAGAATGGAACCAACCCGAATGGTATGGAATGGAATGGAATGGAATGGAATCAATCGGAATGGAATAGAATGGAATGGAATGGAATGGAATGGAATGGAATGGAATCAACCCGAAGGAAATGGAATGGAATGCATTGGAATGGAATGGAATGGAATGGAATGGAATGGAATAGAATCAACACGAATGGAATGGAAACGAATGGAATGGAATGGAATGGAATCACGGCGAATGCAATGGAATGGAATGGAATGGAATAGATTGGAATGGAATGGAATGGAAAGGAACGGAATGGAATCAACCCGAATGGAATGGAATGGAATGGAATGGAATGGAATGGAATCCACTGGAATGGAATGGAATGAAATGGAATTGATTGGAATGGAATGGAATGGAATGGAATCAACAGGAATGGAGTTAAATGGAATGGAATGCAATGGAATGGAATAGAATCAAACAGAACAGAATGGAATGGAGTGGAATAGAATGGAATCAACCAGAATGCAATGGAATGTAATGGAATGGAATGGAACGGAATGGATTGGAATGGAATGGAATCAACCCGAATGGAATGGAATTGAATGGATTGGAATGGAATGGAATGGTATGGAATAGAATCAACAGGAATGGAATGGAATGGAATGGAACGGAATGGATTGGAATGGAACGGAATCAACCCGAATGGAATGGAATTGAATGGATTGGAATGGAATGCAATGGAATGGAATGGAATGGAGTGGAATCAACCCGAATGCAATGGAATGGAATGGAATGGAATGGAATGCAACGCAATGGAATGGAATCACCCAGAATGTAATGGAATGGAATGGAATGGAATGGAATGGAATCAACTGGAATGTAATGTAATGGAATGGAATGGAATGGAATGGAATGCAATCAACACGAATGGAATGGAATGGAATCAAACCGAATGGAATGCAATGGAATGAAATGGAATGGAATCGAATCAACTGGAATGGAATGGAATGGAATCGAATGCATCGGAATGGAATGGAATGGAACGGAATGCAATCAACCCGAATGGAATGGAATGGAATGGAATGGAATGGAATGTCATGAAATCAACCCGAAAGGAAAGGAATGGAATGAAATGGAATGGAATGGAATGGAATGGAATGGAATGGCAGGTTATGGAATCAACCCGAGTGGTATGGAATGGAATGGAATGGAATGGAATGCAATCAACCCGAATGGAATGGAATGGAATGAAATCGAATGGAATGGAAAGGAATGGAATGGAATGGAATGGAAAGGAATCAACCCGAATGGAATGGAATGGAATGGAATGGCATGGAATGGAATGGAATGGAATGGAATGGAATGGCATAGAATGGAATCAACCCGAATGGTATGGAATGGAATGGAATCAACACGAATGGAATGGAATGGAATGGAATGGAATGGAATGGAATAGAATGGAATGGAATGGAATAAAACCGAATGGGATGGAATGGAAAGGAATGGAAAGGAATGGCATGGAATGGAATGGAATGGAATGGAATGGAATCAACCTGAAGGAAAACGAATGGAATGGAATGGAATGGAATGGAATGGAATGGAATGGAATGGAATCAAACCGAATGGAATGGAATGGAATGGAATGGAATGGAATCAACTGGAATGTAATGTAATGGAATGGAATGGAATGGAATGGAATGGAATGGAATGGAACAGAATCAACCCGAATGGAATGGAATGGAATGGAATGCAAAGCAATCAACACGAATGGAATGGAATGGAATGGAATAAAACGGAATGGAATGCAATGGAATGAAATGGAATGGAATGGAATCAACTGGAATGGAATGGAATGGAATCGAATGGATTGGAATGGAATGGAATGGAATGGAATGCAATCAACCCGAATGGAATGGAATGGAATGGAATGCAATGGAATGGAATGAAATCAACACGAAAGGAATGGAATGGAATGGAATGGAATGGCAGGTTATGGAATCAACCCGAGTGGTATGGAATGGAATGGAATGGAATGGAATGGAATGGAATGGAATGGAATGCAATGGAATCAACTCGAATGGAATGGAATGGAATGAAATGGAATGGAATGGAATGGAATGGAATCAACCCAAAAGGAAAAGATTGGAATGGAATGGCATGGAATGGAATGGAATCAACCCGAATGGAATGGAATGGAATGGAATGGAATGGAATGGAATGGAATCAACCGGAATGGAATGGAGTGGAATGGAATGGAATGGAATGCAATCAACGCGAATGGAATGGAATGGAATGGAATGTAATGGAATGGAATCAACTGGAATGTAATGTAATGGAATGGAATGGAATGGAATGGAATACAATCAACACGAATGGAATGGAATGGAATGGAATCAAACCGAATGGAATGCAATGGAATGAAATGGAATGGAATCGAATCAACTGGAATGGAATGGAATGGAATCGAATGCATCGGAATGGAATGGAATTGAAAGGAATGCAATCAACCCGAATGGAATGGAATGGAATGGAATGGAATGAAATCAACCCGAAAGGAAAGGAGTGGAATGAAATGGAATGGAATGGAATGGAATGGAATGGAATGGCAGGTTATGGAATCAACCCGAGTGGTATGGAATGGAATGGAATGGAATGGAATGGAATGCAATCAACCCGAATGGAATGGAATGGAATGAAATCGAATGGAATGGAATGGAATGGAATGGAATGGAATGGAATGGCATAGAATGGAATCAACCCGAATGGTATGGAATGGAATGGAATGGAATGGAATGGAATCAATCGGAATGGAATGGAATGGAATGGAATGGAATGGAATGGAATGGAATCAACCCGAATGGAATGGAATGGAATGGAATCAACACGAATGGAATGGAATGGAATGGAATGGAATGGAATGGAATGGAATAGAATGGAATGGAATGGAATAAACCCGAATGGAATGGAATGGAAAGGAATGGAAAGGAATGGCATGGAATGGAATGGAATGGAATGGAATGGAATCAACCTGAAGGAAAACGAATGGAATGGAATGGAATGGAATGGAATGGAATGGAATGGAATGGAATCAAACCGAATGGAATGGAATGGAATGGAATGGAATGGAATCAACTGGAATGTAATGTAATGTAATGGAATGGAATGGAATGGAATGGAATGGAATGGAATGGAACAGAATCAACCCGAATGGCATGGAATGGAATGGAATGCAAAGCAATCAACACGAATGGAATGGAATGGAATGGAATAAAACGGAATGGAATGCAATGGAATGAAATGGATTGGAATGGAATCAACTGGAATGGAATGGAATGGAATCGAATGGATTGGAATGGAATGGAATGCAATCAACCCGAATGGAATGGAATGGAATGGAATGCAATGGAATGGAATGAAATCAACACGAAAGGAATGGAATGGAATGGAATGGAATGGCAGGTTATGGAATCAACCCGAGTGGTATGGAATGGAATGGAATGGAATGGAATGGAATGGAATGGAATGGAATGCAATGGAATCAACTCGAATGGAATGGAATGAAATGGAATGGAATGGAATGGAATGGAATGGAATGGAATCAACCCAAAAGGAAAAGATTGGAATGGAATGGCATGGAATGGAATGGAATCAACCCGAATGGAATGGAATGGAATGGAATGGAATGGAATGGAATGGAATGGAATGGAATCAACCGGAATGGAATGGAGTGGAATGGAATGGAATGGAATGCAATCAACGCGAATGGAATGGAATGGAATGGAATGTAATGGAATGGAATCAACTGGAATGTAATGTAATGGAATGGAATGGAATGGAATGGAATACAATCAACACGAATGGAATGGAATGGAATGGAATCAAACCGAATGGAATGCAATGGAATGAAATGGAATGGAATCGAATCAACTGGAATGGAATGGAATGGAATCGAATGCATCGGAATGGAATGGAATTGAAAGGAATGCAATCAACCCGAATGGAATGGAATGGAATGGAATGGAATGAAATCAACCCGAAAGGAAAGGAATGGAATGAAATGGAATGGAATGGAATGGAATGGCAGGTTATGGAATCAACCCGAGTGGTATGGAATGGAATGGAATGGAATGGAATGGAATGCAATCAACCCGAATGGAATGGAATGGAATGAAATCGAATGGAATGGAATGGAATGGAATGGAATGGCATAGAATGGAATCAACCCGAATGGTATGGAATGGAATGGAATGGAATGGAATGGAATGGAATCAATCGGAATGGAATGGAATGGAATGGAATGGAATGGAATCAACCCGAATGGAATGGAATGGAATGGAATCAACACGAATGGAATGGAATGGAATGGAATGGAATGGAATGGAATCAACCCAAATGGAATGGAATGGAATTGAATGGAATGGAATGGAATAGAATGGAATGGAATGGAATAAACCCGAATGGAATGGAATGGAAAGAAATGGAAAGGAATGGCATGGAATGGAATGGAATGGAATGGAATGGAATCAACCTGAAAGAAAAAGAATGGAATGGAATGGAATGGAATGGAATGGAATCAAACCGAATGTAATGGAATGGAATGGAATGGAATGGAATCAACTGGAATGTAATGTAATGGAATGGAATGGAATGGAATTTAATGGAACAGAATCAACACGAATGGAATGGAATGGAATGGAATGCAATGCAATCAACACGAATGGAATGGAATGGAATGGAATAAAACCGAATGGAATGCAACGGAATGAAATGGAATGGAATGGAATCAACTGGAATGGAATGGAATGGAATCGAATGGATTGGAATGGAATGGAATGGAATGGAATGCAATCAACCCGAATGGAATGGAATGGATGGAATGCAATGGAATGGAATGAAATCAACACGAAAGGAATGGAATGGAATGGAATGGAATGGAATGGAATGGAATGGCAGGTTATGGAATCAACCCGAGTGGTATGGAATGGAATGGAATGGAATGGAATGGAATGGAATGGAATGCAATGGAATCAACTCGAATGGAATGGAATGGAATGAAATGGAATGGAATGGAATGGAATGGAATGGAATGGAATGGAATGGAATGGAATGGAATCAACCCCAAAGGAAAAGAATGGAATGGAATGGAATGGAATGGAATGGAATGGAATCAACCCGAATGGAATGGAATGGAATGGAGTGGAATGGAATGGAATGGAATCAACCGGAATGGAATGGAGTGGAATGGAATGGAATGTAATGCAATCAACCCGAATGGAATAGAATGGAATGGAATGGAATGGAATGGAATGAAATCAACCCGAAAGGAATGGAATGGAATGAAATGGAATGGAATGGAATGGAATGCAATGGAATCAACTCGAATGGAATGGAATGGAATGAAATGGAATGGAATGGAGTGGAATGGAATGGAATGGAATCAACCCAAAAGGAAAATATTGGAATGGAATGGAATGGAATGGAATGGAATCAACCCGAATGGAATGGAATGGAATGGAATGGAATGGAATGGAATGGAATGGAATCAACCGGAATGGAATGGAGTGGAATGGAATGGAATGGAATGCAATCAACGCGAATGGAATGGAATGGAATGGAATGGAATGGAATCAACTGGAATGTAATGGAATGGAATGGATTGGAATGGAATGGAATGGAATGGAATGGAATGGAATAGAATCAACCCGAATGGAATGGAAACGAATGGAATGGAATGGAATGGAATCACGGCGAATGCAATGGAATGGAATGGAATGGAATAGATTGGAATGGAATGGAATGGAAAGGAACGGAATGGAATCAACCCGAATGGAATGGAATGGAATGGAATGGAATGGAATGGAATGGAATCAACCGGAATGGAATGGAATGGAATGGAATGGAATGGAATGGAAAGCAATCAACCCGAATGGAATAGAATGGAATGGAATGGAATGGAATGGAATGAAATCAACCCGAAAGGAATGGAATGGAATGAAATGGAATGGAATGGAATGGAATGCAATGGAATCAACTTGAATGGAATGGAATTGAATGAAATGGAATGGAATGGAGTGGAATGGAATGGAATGGAATCAACCCAAAAGGAAAAGATTGGAATGGAATGGAATGGAATGGAATGGAATCAACCCGAATGGAATGGAATGGAATGGAATGGAATGGAATGGAATGGAATCAACCGGAATGGAATGGAATGGAATGGAATGGAAAGCAATCAACCCGAATGGAATAGAATGGAATGGAATGGAATGGAATGGAATGGAATGAAATCAACCCGAAAGGAATGGAATGGAATGAAATGGAATGGAATGGAATGGAATGCAATGGAATCAACTCGAATGGAATGGAATGGAATGAAATGGAATGGAATTCAGTGGAATGGAATGGAATGGAATCAACCCAAGAGGAAAAGATTGGAATGGAATGGAATGGAATGGAATGGAATCAACCCGAATGGAATGGAATGGAATGGAATGGAATGGAATGGAATGGAATCAACCGGAATGGAATGGAGTGGAATGGAATGGAATGGAATGCAATCAACGCGAATGGAATGGAATGGAATGGAATGGAATGGAATCAACTGGAATGTAATGGAATGGAATGGATTGGAATGGAATGGAATGGAATGGAATGGAATGGAATAGAATCAACCCGAATGGAATGGAAACGAATGGAATGGAATGGAATGGAATCACGGCGAATGCAATGGAATGGAATGGAATGGAATAGATTGGAATGGAATGGAATGGAAAGGAACGGAATGGAATCAACCCGAATGGAATGGAATGGAATGGAATGGAAGGGAATGGAATCCACTGGAATGGAATGGAATGAACTGGAATTGATTGGAATGGAATGGAATGTAATGGAATCAACCGGAATGGAGTTAAATGGAATGGAATGCAATGGAATGGAATAGAATCAAACAGAAGAGAATGGAATGGAGTGGAATAGAATGGAATCAACCAGAATGCAATGGAATGTAATGGAATGGAATGGAACGGAATGGATTGGAATGGAATGGAATCAACCCGAATGGAATGGAATTGAATGGATTGGAATGGAATGGAATGGTATGGAATAGAATCAACCGGAATGGAATGGAATGGAATGGAACGGAATGAATTGGAATGGAACGGAATCAACCCGAATGGAATGGAATTGAATGGATTGGAATGGAATGGAATGGAATGGAATGGAATGGAATCAACCCGAATGCAATGGAATGGAATGGAATGGAATGGAATGCAACGCAATGGAATGGAATCAACCAGAATGTAATGGAATGGAATGGAATGGAATAGAATGGAATGGAATCAACTGGAATGTAATGTAATGGAATGGAATGGAATGGAATGGAATGCAATCAACACGAATGGAATGGAATGGAATGGAATCAAACCGAATGGAATGCAATGGAATGAAATGGAATGGAATCGAATCAACTGGAATGGAATGGAATGGAATCGAATGCATCGGAATGGAATGGAATGGAACGGAAGGCAATCAACCCGAATGGAATGGAATGGAATGGAATGGAATGGAATGGAATGGAATGGAATGAAATCAACCCGAAAGCAAAGGAATGGAATGAAATGGAATGGAATGGAATGGAATGGAATGGAATGGCAGGTTATGGAATCAACCCGAGTGGTATGGAATGGAATGGAATGGAATGGAATGGAATGGAATGCAATCAACCCGAATGGAATGGAATGGACTGAAATCGAATGGAATGGAAAGGAATGGAATGGAATGGAATGGAAAGGAATCAACCCGAATGGAATGGAATGGAATGGAATGGAATGGATTGGAATGGAATGGAATGGAATGGAATGGCATAGAATGGAATCAACCCGAATGGTATGGAATGGAATGGAATGGAATGGAATGAAATCAACCCGAAAGGAATGGAATGGAATGAAGTGGAATGGAATGGAATGGAATGGAAAGGAATGGCAGGTTATGTAATCAACCCGAGTGGTATGGAATGGAATGGAATTGAATGGAATGCAATGGAATGAAGTCGAATGGAATGGAATGGAATAAAATGGAATGGAATGGAATGGAATGGAATGGAATGGAATGGAATGGAATGGAATGGAATCAACCCGAAAGGAAAAGAATGGAATGGAATGGAATGGAATGGAATGGAATCAACCCGAATGGAATGGAATGGAACGGAATGGAATGGAATGGAATCAACCGGAATGGAATGGAATGGAATGGAATGGAATGGAAAGCAATCAACCCGAATGGAATGGAATGGAATGGAATGCAATGGAATGGAATGAAATCAACCCGAAAGGAATGGAATGGAATGAAATGGAATGGAATGGAATGGAATGCAATGGCAGGTTATGTAATCAACCCGAGAGGTATGGAATGGAATGGAATGGAATGAAATGGAATGCAATGGAATCAAGTCGAATGGAATGGAATGGAATGAAATGGAATGGAATGGAATGGAATGGAATGAAATCAACACGAATGCAATGGAATGGAATGGAATGGAATGGAATGGAATGGAATGGAATGGAATGGAACGGAATGGAATGGAATGGAATGGAATCAACCCGAATGGAATGGAATGGAATGGAATGGAATGGAATGGAATGGAATCAACTGGAATGTAATGGAATGGAATGGAATGGAATGGAATGGAACGGAATCAACCGGAATGGAATGGAATGGAATGGAATGGAATTCAATCTACAGGAATGGAATGGAATGGAATGGAATCAACACGAATGGAATGCAATGGAATGAAATGGAATGGAATGGAATCAACTGAAATAGAATGGAATGGAATCGAATGGACATGAATGGAATGGAATGGAATGCAATCAACCCGAAAGGAATGGAATGGAATGGAATGGAATGGAATGGAATCAACCCCAATGGAATGGAATGGAATGAAATGGAATGGAATGGAATGGAATGGAATGGAATGAAATGGAATGGAATGGAATGGAATGGCAGGTTATGGAATCAACCCGAGTGGTATGGAATGGAATGGAATGGAATGGAATGGAATGGAATGGAATGGAAACAACCCGAATGGAATGGAATGGAATGAAATGGAATGGAAGAGAATGGAATGGAATGGAAAGGAATCAACCCGAATGGAATGGAATGGAATGGAATGGCATAGAATGGAACCAACCCGAATGGTATGGAATGGAATGGAATGGAATGGAATCAATCGGAATGGAATAGAATGGAATGGAATGGAATGGAATGGAATGGAATGGAATGAACCCGAATGAAATGGAATGGAATGGATTGGAATGGAATGGAATGGAATGGAATGGAATAGAATCAACCCGAATGGAATGGAAACGAATGGAATGGAATGGAATCGAATCACGGCGGATGCAATGGAATGGAATGGAATGGAATAGATTGGAATGGAATGGAATGGAAAGGAACGGAATGGAATCAACCCGAATGGAATGGAATGGAATGGAATGGAATCCACTGGAATGGAATGGAATGAAATAGAATTGATTGGAATGGAATGGAATGTAATGGAATCAACCGGAAAGGAATGGAATGGAATCAACTGGAATGGAATGGAATGGAATGGAATGGACTGCAATGGAATCAACCCGAATGGAATGGAATGGAATGAAATGGAATGGAATGGAATCAACCGGAATGGAGTTAAATGGAATGGAATGCAATGGAATGGAATAGAATCAAACAGAACAGAATGGAATGGAGTGGAATAGAATGGAATCAACCAGAATGCAATGGAATGTAATGGAATGGAGTGGAACGGAATGGATTGGATTGGAATGGAATCAACCCGAATGGAATGGAATTGAATGGATTGGAATGGAATGGAATGGTATGGAATAGAATCAACCGGAATGGAATGGAATGGAATGGAATGGAACGGAATGGAATCAAGCCGAATGCAATGGAATGGAATGGAATGGAATGGGATGCAACGCAATGGAATGGAATGGAATGGAATCAACCAGAATGAAATGGAATTGAATGGAATGGAATGGAATGGAATCAACTGGAATGTAATGTAATGGAATGGAATGGAATGGAATGGAATGGAATGCAATCAACACGAATGGAATGGAATGGAATGGAATCAAACCGAATGGAATGCAATGGAATGAAATGGAATGGAATCGAATCAACTGGAATGGAATGGAATGGAATCGAATGCATCGGAATGGAATGGAATGGAACGGAATGCAATCAACCCGAATGGAATGGAATGGAATGGAATGGAATGAAATCAACCCGAAAGGAAAGGAATGGAATGAAATGGAATGGAATGGAATGGAAAGGAATGGAATGACAGGTTATGGAATCAACCCGAGTGGTATGGAATGGAATGGAAAGGAATGCAATCAACCCGAATGGAATGGAATGGAATGAAATCGAAAGAATTGAATGGAATGGAATGGAATGCAATGGAAAGGAATCAACCCGAATGGAATGGAATGGAATGGCATAGAAGGGAATCAACCCGAATGGTATGGAATGGAATGGAATGGAATGGAATGGAATGGAATGGAATCAATCAGAATGGAATGGAGTGGAATGGAATGGAATGGAATCAACCCGAATGGAATGGAATGGAATGGAATCAACACGAATGGAATGGAGTGGAATGGAATGGAATCAACCCAAATGGAATGGAATGGAATGGAATGGAATGGAATGGAATGGAATGGAATCAACCTGAAAGAAAAAGAATGGAATGGAATGGAATGGAATGGAACGGAATCAAACCGAATGTAATGTAATGGAATGGAATGGAATGGAATGGAATCAACTGGAATGTAATGCAATGGAATGGAATGGAATGGAATGGAATGGAATGGAATGGAACAGAATCAACCCGAATGGAATGGAATGGAATGGAATGCAATGCAATCAACACGAATGGAATGGAATGGAATGGAAGAAAACCGAATGGAATGCAATGGAATGAAATGGAATGGAATGGAATCAACTGGAATGGAATGGAATGGAATCGACTGGATTGGAATGGAATGGAATGGAAAGGAATGCAATCAACCCGAATGGAATGGAATGGAATGGAATGGAATGGAATGCAATGGAATGGAATGAAATCAACACGAAAGGAATGGAATGGTATGGAATGGAATGGAATGGAATGGAATGGAATGGAATGGAATGGCAGGTTATGGAATCAACCCGAGTGGTATGGAATGGAATGGAATGGAATGGAATGGAATGGAATGGCATCAACTCGAATGGAATGGAAGGGAATGGAATGGAATGGAATGGAATGGAATGGAATGGAATGGAATGGAATCAACCCGAAAGGAAAAGAATGGAATGGAATGGAATGGAATGGAATCAACCCGAATGGAATGGAATGGAATGGAATGGAATGGAATGGAATCAACCGGAATGGAATGGAATGGAATGGAATGGAATGGAATGGAATCAAGTCGAATGGAATGGAATGGAATGAAATGGAATGGAATGGAATGGAATGGAATGAAATCAACACGAATGCAATGGAATGGAATGGAATGGAATGGAATGGAATGGAATGGAACGGAATGGAATGGAATGGAATGGAATCAACCCGAATGGAATGGAATTTTATGGAACTGAATCAAACCAAATGGAATGGAATGGAATGGAATGGAATGGAATGGAATGGAATGTAATGGAATAAACACGAATGGAATGGAATGGAGTATAATGGAATGGATTGGAATGGAATCAACTGGGATGGAAAGGAATGGAATGGAATGAAATGGAATGTGATGGAAAGGAATGAAATGGAATGGAATGGAATTAACACGAATGGAATGGAATGGAATGGAATGGAATCAACCCGAATGGAATGGAATGGAATGGAGTGGAATGGAATGGAATGGAATGAAATCAACACGAAAGGAATGGAATGGAATGGAATGGAATGGAATGGAATGGAATGGCAGGTTATGGAATCAACCCGAGTGGTATGGAATGGAATGGAATGGAATGGAATGGAATGGAATGGAATGGAATGCAATGGAATCAACTCGAATGGAATGGAATGGAATGAAATGGAATGGAATGGAATGGAATGGAATGGAATGGAATGGAATGGAATCAACCCAAAAGGAAAAGAATGGAATGGAATGGAATGGAATGGAATGGAATGGAATCAACCCGAATGGAATGGAATGGAATGGAGTGGAATGGAATGGAATGGAATCAACCGGAATGGAATGGAGTGGAATGGAATGGAATGGAATGCAATCAACGCGAATGGAATGGAATGGAATGGAATGGAATGGAATGGAATGGAATCAACCCGAAAGGAATGGAATGGAATGAAGTGGAATGGAATGGAATGGAATGGAAAGGAATGGCAGGTTATGTAATCAACCCGAGTGGTATGGAATGGAATGGAATGGAATGGAATGCAATGGAATCAAGTCGAATGGAATGGAATGGAATGAAATGGAATGGAATGGAATGGAATGGAATGGAATGGAATGGAATGGAATGGAATGGAATGGAATGGAATGGAATCAACCCGAATGGAATGGAATGGAATGGAATGGAATGGAATGGAATGGAATGGAATCAACCGGAATGGAATGGAATGGAATGGAATGGAATGGAAAGCAATCAACCCGAATGGAATAGAATGGAATGGAATGGAATGGAATGGAATGAAATCAACCCGAAAGGAATGGAATGGAATGAAATGGAATGGAATGGAATGGAATGCAATGGAATCAACTCGAATGGAATGGAATGGAATGAAATGGAATGGAATGGAGTGGAATGGAATGGAATGGAATCAACCCAAAAGGAAAAGATTGGAATGGAATGGAATGGAATGGAATGGAATCAACCCGAATGGAATGGAATGGAATGGAATGGAATGGAATGGAATGGAATCAACCGGAATGGAATGGAGTGGAATGGAATGGAATGGAATGCAATCAACGCGAATGGAATGGAATGGAATGGAATGGAATGGAATCAACTGGAATGTAATGGAATGGAATGGATTGGAATGGAATGGAATGGAATGGAATGGAATGGAATAGAATCAACCCGAATGGAATGGAAACGAATGGAATGGAATGGAATGGAATCACGGCGAATGCAATGGAATGGAATGGAATGGAATAGATTGGAATGGAATGGAATGGAAAGGAACGGAATGGAATCAACCCGAATGGAATGGAATGGAATGGAATGGAATGGAATGGAATCCACTGGAATGGAATGGAATGAAATGGAATTCATTGGAATGGAATGGAATGTAATGGAATCAACCGGAATGGAGTTAAATGGAATGGAATGCAATGGAATGGAATAGAATCAAACAGAAGAGAATGGAATGGAGTGGAATAGAATGGAATCAACCAGAATGCAATGGAATGTAATGGAATGGAATGGAACGGAATGGATTGGAATGGAATGGAATCAACCCGAATGGAATGGAATTGAATGGATTGGAATGGAATGGAATGGTATGGAATAGAATCAACCGGAATGGAATGGAATGGAATGGAACGGAATGGATTGGAATGGAACGGAATCAACCCGAATGGAATGGAATTGAATGGATTGGAATGGAATGGAATGGAATGGAATGGAATGGAATCAACCCGAATGCAATGGAATGGAATGGAATGGAATGGAATGCAACGCAATGGAATGGAATCAACCAGAATGTAATGGAATGGAATGGAATGGAATAGAATGGAATGGAATCAACTGGAATGTAATGTAATGTAATGGAATGGAATGGAATGGAATGCAATCAACACGAATGGAATGGAATGGAATGGAATCAAACCGAATGGAATGCAATGGAATGAAATGGAATGGAATCGAATCAACTGGAATGGAATGGAATGGAATCGAATGCATCGGAATGGAATGGAATGGAACGGAAGGCAATCAACCCGAATGGAATGGAATGGAATGGAATGGAATGGAATGGAATGGAATGAAATCAACCCGAAAGGATAGGAATGGAATGAAATGGAATGGAATGGAATGGAATGGAATGGAATGGCAGGTTATGGAATCAACCCGAGTGGTATGGAGTGGTATGGAATGGAATGGAATGGAATGGAATGGAATGGAATGCAATCAACCCGAATGGAATGGAATGGACTGAAATCGAATGGAATGGAAAGGAATGGAATGGAATGGAATGGAATGGAAAGGAATCAACCCGAATGGAATGGAATGGAATGGAATGGAATGGAATGGAATGGAATGGAATGGCATAGAATGGAATCAACCCGAATGGTATGGAATGGAATGGAATGGAATGGAATGGAATCAATCGGAATGGAATGGAATGGAATGGAATGGAATGGAATGGAATCAACCCGAATGGAATGGAATGGAATGGAATCAACACGAATGGAATGGAATGGAATGGAATGGAATGGAATGGAATCAACCCAAATGGAATGGAATGGAATGGAATGGAATGGAATGGAATGGAATAGAATGGAATGAAATGGAATAAACCCGAATGGAATGGAATGGAAAGGAATGGAAAGGAATGGCATGGAATGGAATGGAATGGAATGGAATGGAATCAACCTGAAAGAAAAAGAATGGAATGGAATGAAATGGAATGGAATGGAATGGAATCAAACCGAATGGAATGGAATGGAATGGAATGGAATGGAATCAACTGGAATGTAATGTAATGGAAAGGAATGGAATGGAATTTAATGGAACAGTATCAACCCGAATGGAATGGAATGGAATGGAATGCAATGCAATCAACACGAATGGAATGGAATGGAATGGAATAAAACCGAATGGAATGCAATGGAATGAAATGGAATGGAATGGAATCAACTGGAATGGAATGGAATGGAATCGAATGGATTGGAATGGAATGGAATGGAATGGAATGCAATCAACCCGAATGGAATGGAATGGAATGCAATGGAATGGAATGAAATCAACACGAAAGGAATGGAATGGAATGGAATGGAATGGAATGGCAGGTTATGGAGTCAACCCGAGTGGTATGGAATGGAATGGAATGGAATGGAATGGAATGGAATGGAATGCAATGGAATCAACTCGAATGGAATGGAATGGAATGAAATGGAATGGAATGGAATGGAATGGAATGGAATGGAATGGAATGGAATGGACTCAACCCAAAAGGAAAAGAATGGAATGGAATGGAATGGAATGGAATGGAATGGAATCAACCCGAATGGAATGGAATGGAATGGAATGGAATGGAATGGAATGGAATCAACCGGAATGGAATGGAGTGGAATGGAATGGAATGGAATGCAATCAACGCGAATGGAATGGAATGGAATGGAATGGAATGGAATGGAATGAAATCAACCCGAAAGGAATGGAATGGAATGAAGTGGAATGGAATGGAATGGAATGGAAAGGAATGGCAGGTTATGTAATCAACCCGAGTGGTATGGAATGGAATGGAATTGAATGGAATGCAATGGAATGAAGTCGAATGGAATGGAATGGAATAAAATGGAATGGAATGGAATGGAATGGAATGGAATGGAATGGAATCAACCCGAAAGGAAAAGAATGGAATGGAATGGAATGGAATGGAATGGAATCAACCCGAATGGAATGGAATGGAACGGAATGGAATGGAATGGAATCAACCGGAATGGAATGGAATGGAATGGAATGGAATGGAATGGAAAGCAATCAACCCGAATGGAATGGAATGGAATGGAATGCAATGGAATGGAATGAAATCAACCCGAAAGGAATGGAATGGAATGAAATGGAATGGAATGGAATGGAATGCAATGGCAGGTTATGTAATCAACCCGAGAGGTATGGAATGGAATGGAATGGAATGAAATGGAATGCAATGGAATCAAGTCGAATGGAATGGAATGGAATGAAATGGAATGGAATGGAATGGAATGGAATGAAATCAACACGAATGCAATGGAATGGAATGGAATGGAATGGAATGGAACGGAATGGAATGGAATGGAATGGAATCAACCCGAATGGAATGGAATGGAATGGAATGGAATGGAATGGAATCAACTGGAATGTAATGGAATGGAATGGAATGGAATGGAATGGAACGGAATCAACCGGAATGGAATGGAATGGAATGGAATGGAATTCAATCTACAGGAATGGAATGGAATGGAATGGAATCAACACGAATGGAATGCAATGGAATGAAATGGAATGGAATGGAATCAACTGAAATAGAATGGAATGGAATCGAATGGACATGAATGGAATGGAATGGAATGCAATCAACCCGAAAGGAATGGAATGGAATGGAATGGAATGGAATGGAATCAACCCCAATGGAATGGAATGGAATGAAATGGAATGGAATGGAATGGAATGGAATGGAATGGAATGAAATGGAATGGAATGGAATGGAATGGCAGGTTATGGAATCAACCCGAGTGGTATGGAATGGAATGGAATGGAATGGAATGGAATGGAATGGAATCAACCCGAATGGAATGGAATGGAATGAAATGGAATGGAAGAGAATGGAATGGAATGGAAAGGAATCAACCCGAATGGAATGGAATGGAATGGAATGGCATAGAATGGAACCAACCAGAATGGTATGGAATGGAATGGAATGGAATGGAATCGATCGGAATGGAATAGAATGGAATGGAATGGAATGGAATGGAATGGAATGGAATGGAATGGAATGGAATGAACCCGAATGAAATGGAATGGAATGGATTGGAATGGAATGGAATGGAATGGAATGGAATAGAATCAACCCGAATGGAATGGAAACGAATGGAATGGAATGGAATCGAATCACGGCGGATGCAATGGAATGGAATGGAATGGAATAGATTGGAATGGAATGGAATGGAAAGGAACGGAATGGAATCAACCCGAATGGAATGGAATGGAATGGAATGGAATCCACTGGAATGGAATGGAATGAAATAGAATTGATTGGAATGGAATGGAATGTAATGGAATCAACCGGAATGGAATGGAATGGAATCAACTGGAATGGAATGGAATGGAATGGAATGGAATGGACTGCAATGGAATCAACCCGAATGGAATGGAATGGAATGAAATGGAATGGAATGGAATCAACCGGAATGGAGTTAAATGGAATGGAATGCAATGGAATGGAATAGAATCAAACAGAACAGAATGGAATGGAGTGGAATAGAATGGAATCAACCAGAATGCAATGGAATGTAATGGAATGGAGTGGAACGGAATGGATTGGATTGGAATGGAATCAACCCGAATGGAATGGAATTGAATGGATTGGAATGGAATGGAATGGTATGGAATAGAATCAACCGGAATGGAATGGAATGGAATGGAATGGAATGGAATGGAATCAAGCCGAATGCAATGGAATGGAATGGAATGGAATGGGATGCAACGCAATGGAATGGAATGGAATGGAATCAACCAGAATGAAATGGAATTGAATGGAATGGAATGGAATGGAATCAACTGGAATGTAATGTAATGGAATGGAATGGAATGGAATGGAATGGAATGGAATGCAATCAACACGAATGGAATGGAATGGAATGGAATCAAACCGAATGGAATGCAATGGAATGAAATGGAATGGAATCGAATCAACTGGAATGGAATGGAATGGAATCGAATGCATCGGAATGGAATGGAATGGAACGGAATGCAATCAACCCGAATGGAATGGAATGGAATGGAATGGAATGAAATCAACCCGAAAGGAAAGGAATGGAATGAAATGGAATGGAATGGAATGGAAAGGAATGGAATGACAGGTTATGGAATCAACCCGAGTGGTATGGAATGGAATGGAAAGGAATGCAATCAACCCGAATGGAATGGAATGGAATGAAATCGAAAGAATGGAATGGAATGGAATGGAATGCAATGGAAAGGAATCAACCCGAATGGAATGGAATGGAATGGCATAGAAGGGAATCAACCCGAATGGTATGGAATGGAATGGAATGGAATGGAATGGAATGGAATGGAATCAATCAGAATGGAATGGAGTGGAATGGAATGGAATGGAATCAACCCGAATGGAATGGAATGGAATGGAATCAACACGAATGGAATGGAGTGGAATGGAATGGAATCAACCCAAATGGAATGGAATGGAATGGAATGGAATGGAATGGAATGGAATGGAATCAACCTGAAAGAAAAAGAATGGAATGGAATGGAATGGAATGGAACGGAATCAAACCGAATGTAATGGAATGGAATGGAATGGAATGGAATGGAATGGAATCAACTGGAATGTAATGGAATGGAATGGAATGGAATGGAATGGAATGGAATGGAACAGAATCAACCCGAATGGAATGGAATGAAATGGAATGCAATGCAATCAACACGAATGGAATGGAATGGAATGGAAGAAAACCGAATGGAATGCAATGGAATGAAATGGAATGGAATGGAATCAACTGGAATGGAATGGAATGGAATCGACTGGATTGGAATGGAATGGAATGGAAAGGAATGCAATCAACCCGAATGGAATGGAATGGAATGGAATGGAATGGAATGCAATGGAATGGAATGAAATCAACACGAAAGGAATGGAATGGTATGGAATGGAATGGAATGGAATGGAATGGAATGGAATGGAATGGAATGGCAGGTTATGGAATCAACCCGAGTGGTATGGAATGGAATGGAATGGAATGGAATGGAATGGAATGGAATGGAATGGAATGGCATCAACTCGAATGGAATGGAAGGGAATGGAATGGAATGGAATGGAATCAACCCGAAAGGAAAAGAATGGAATGGAATGGAATGGAATGGAATCAACCCGAATGGAATGGAATGGAATGGAATGGAATGGAATGGAATGGAATGGAATCAACCGGAATGGAATGGAATGGAATGGAATGGAATGGAATGGAATGGAAAGCAATCAACCCGAATGGAATGGAATGGAATGGAATGAAATCAACCTGAAAGGAATGGAATGGAATGAAATGGAATGGAATGGAATGGAATGGAATGGCAGGTTATGTAATCAACCCTAGTGGTATGGAATGGAATGGAATGGAATGCAATGGAATCAAGTCGAATGGAATGGAATGGAATGAAATGGAATGGAATGGAATGGAATGGAATGAAATCAACACGAATGCAATGGAATGGAATGGAATGGAATGGAATGGAACGGAATGGAACGGAATGGAATGGAATGGAATGGAATCAACCCGAATGGAATGGAATTTTATGGAACTGAATCAAACCAAATGGAATGGAATGGAATGGAATGGAATGGAATGGAATGGAATGGAATGGAATAAACACGAATGGAATGGAATGGAGTATAATGCAATGGATTGGAATGGAATCAACTGGGATGGAAAGGAATGGAATGGAATGAAATGGAATGTGATGGAAAGGAATGAAATGGAATGGAATGGAATTAACACGAATGGAATGGAATGGAATGGAATGGAATCAACCCGAATGGAATGGAATGGAATGGAGTGGAATGGAACGGAATGGAATGAAATCAACACGAAAGGAATGGAATGGAATGGAATGGAATGGAATGGAATGGAATGGAATGGAATGGAATGGCAGGTTATGGAATCAACCCGAGTGGTATGGAATGGAATGGAATGGAATGGAATGGAATGGAATGGAATGCAATGGAATCAACTCGAATGGAATGGAATGGAATGAAATGGAATGGAATGGAATGGAATGGAATGGAATGGAATCAACCCAAAAGGAAAAGAATGGAATGGAATGGAATGGAATGGAATGGAATGAACCCGAATGGAATGGAATGGAATGGAGTGGAATGGAATGGAATGGAATCAACCGGAATGGAATGGAGTGGAATGGAATGGAATGGAATGCAATCAACGCGAATGGAATGGAATGGAATGGAATGGAATGGAATCAACCAGAAAGGAATGGAATGGAATGAAGTGGAATGGAATGGAATGGAATGGAAAGGAATGGCAGGTTATGTAATCAACCCGAGTGGTATGGAATGGAATGGAATGGAATGGAATGCAATGGAATCAAGTCGAATGGAATGGAATGGAATGAAATGGAATGGAATGGAATGGAATGGAATGGAATGGAATGGAATGGAATCAACCCGAATGGAATGGAATGGAATGGAATGGAATGGAATGGAATGGAATCAACCGGAATGGAATGGAATGGAATGGAATGGAATGGAAAGCAATCAACCCGAATGGAATAGAATGGAATGGAATGGAATGGAATGGAATGAAATCAACCCGAAAGGAATGGAATGGAATGAAATGGAATGGAATGGAATGGAATGCAATGGAATCAACTCGAATGGAATGGAATGGAATGAAATGGAATGGAATGGAGTGGAATGGAATGGAATGGAATCAACCCAAAAGGAAAAGATTGGAATGGAATGGAATGGAATGGAATGGAATCAACCCGAATGGAATGGAATGGAATGGAATGGAATGGAATGGAATGGAATCAACCGGAATGGAATGGAGTGGAATGGAATGGAATGGAATGCAATCAACGCGAATGGAATGGAATGGAATGGAATCAACTGGAATGTAATGGAATGGAATGGATTGGAATGGAATGGAATGGAATGGGATGGAATGGAATAGAATCAACCCGAATGGAATGGAAACGAATGGAATGGAATGGAATGGAATCACGGCGAATGCAATGGAATGGAATGGAATGGAATAGATTGGAATGGAATGGAATGGAAAGGAACGGAATGGAATCAACCCGAATGGAATGGAATGGAATGGAATGGAATGGAATGGAATCCACTGGAATGGAATGGAATGAAATGGAATTGATTGGAATGGAATGGAATGTAGTGGAATCAACCGGAATGGAGTTAAATGGAATGGAATGCAATGGAATGGAATAGAATCAAACAGAAGAGAATGGAATGGAGTGGAATAGAATGGAATCAACCAGAATGCAATGGAATGTAATGGAATGGAATGGAACGGAATGGATTGGAATGGAATGGAATCAACCCGAATGGAATGGAATTGAATGGATTGGAATGGAATGGAATGGTATGGAATAGAATCAACCGGAATGGAATGGAATGGAATGGAATGGAACGGAATGGATTGGAATGGAACGGAATCAACCCGAATGGAATGGAATTGAATGGATTGGAATGGAATGGAATGGAATGGAATGGAATCAACCCGAATGCAATGGAATGGAATGGAATGGAATGGAATGCAACGCAATGGAATGGAATCAACCAGAATGTAATGTAATGGAATGGAATGGAATAGAATGGAATGGAATCAACTGGAATGTAATGTAATGGAATGGAATGGAATGGAATGGAATGCAATCAACACGAATGGAATGGAATGGAATGGAATCAAACCGAATGGAATGCAATGGAATGAAATGGAATGGAATCGAATCAACTGGAATGGAATGGAATGGAATCGAATGCATCGGAATGGAATGGAATGGAACGGAAGGCAATCAACCCGAATGGAATGGAATGGAATGGAATGGAATGGAATGGAATGAAATCAACCCGAAAGGAAAGGAATGGAATGAAATGGAATGGAATGGAATGGAATGGCAGGTTATGGAATCAACCCGAGTGGTATGGAATGGAATGGAATGGAATGGAATGGAATGGAATGCAATCAACCCGAATGGAATGGAATGGAATGAAATCGAATGGAATGGAAAGGAATGGAATGGAATGGAATGGAAAGGAATCAACCCGAATGGAATGGAATGGAATGGAATGGAATGGAATGGAATGGAATGGAATGGAATGGAATGGAATGGAATGGCATAGAATGGAATCAACCCGAATGGTATGGAATGGAATGGAATGGAATGGAATGGAATGGAATGGAATGGAATGGAATCAATCGGAATGGAATGGAATGGAATGGAATGGAATGGAATGGAATCAACCCGAATGGAATGGAATGGAATGGAATCAACACGAATGGAATGGAATGGAATGGAATGGAATGGAATGGAATCAACCCAAATGGAATGGAATGGAATGGAATGGAATGGAATGGAATAGAATGGAATGAAATGGAATAAACCCGAATGGAATGGAATGGAAAGGAATGGAAAGGAATGGCATGGAATGGAATGGAATGGAATGGAGTGGAATCAACCTGAAAGAAAAAGAATGGAATGGAATGGAATGGAATGGAATGGAATGGAATGGAATCAAACCGAATGGAATGGAATGGAATGGAATGGAATGGAATCAACTGGAATGTAATGTAATGGAAAGGAATGGAATGGAATTTAATGGAACAGAATCAACCCGAATGGAATGGAATGGAATGGAATGCAATGCAATCAACACGAATGGAATGGAATGGAATGGAATAAAACCGAATGGAATGCAATGGAATGAAATGGAATGGAATGGAATCAACTGGAATGGAATGGAATGGAATCGAATGGATTGGAATGGAATGGAATGGAATGGAATGGAATGGAATCCAATCAAGCCGAATGGAATGGAATGGAATGGAATGCAATGGAATGGAATGAAATCAACACGAAAGGAATGGAATGGAATGGAATGGAATGGAATGGAATGGAATGGCAGGTTATGGAATCAACCCGAGTGGTATGGAATGGAATGGAATGGAATGGAATGGAATGGAATGGAATGCAATGGAATCAACTCGAATGGAATGGAATGGAATGGAATGGAATGGAATGGAATGGAATGGAATGGAATCAACCCAAAAGGAAAAGAATGGAATGGAATGGAATGGAATGGAATGGAATGGAATCAACCCGAATGGAATGGAATGGAATGGAATGGAATGGAATGGAATGGAATCAACCGGAATGGAATGGAGTGGAATGGAATGGAATGGAATGCAATCAACGCGAATGGAATGGAATGGAATGGAATGGAATGGAATGGAATGGAATGAAATCAACCCGAAAGGAATGGAATGGAATGAAGTGGAATGGAATGGAATGGAATGGAAAGGAATGGCAGGTTATGTAATCAACCCGAGTGGTATGGAATGGAATGGAATGGAATGGAATGCAATGGAATGAAGTCGAATGGAATGGAATGGAATAAAATGGAATGGAATGGAATGGAATGGAATGGAATGGAATGGAATGGAATCAACCCGAAAGGAAAAGAATGGAATGGAATGGAATGGAATGGAATGGAATGGAATGGAATGAACCCGAATGAAATGGAATGGAATGGATTGGAATGGAATGGAATGGAATGGAATGGAATAGAATCAACCCGAATGGAATGGAAACGAATGGAATGGAATGGAATCGAATCACGGCGGATGCAATGGAATGGAATGGAATGGAATAGATTGGAATGGAATGGAATGGAAAGGAACGGAATGGAATCAACCCGAATGGAATGGAATGGAATGGAATGGAATCCACTGGAATGGAATGGAATGAAATAGAATTGATTGGAATGGAATGGAATGTAATGGAATCAACCGGAATGGAATGGAATGGAATCAACTGGAATGGAATGGAATGGAATGGAATGGACTGCAATGGAATCAACCCGAATGGAATGGAATGGAATGAAATGGAATGGAATGGAATCAACCGGAATGGAGTTAAATGGAATGGAATGCAATGGAATGGAATAGAATCAAACAGAACAGAATGGAATGGAGTGGAATAGAATGGAATCAACCAGAATGCAATGGAATGTAATGGAATGGAGTGGAACGGAATGGATTGGATTGGAATGGAATCAACCCGAATGGAATGGAATTGAATGGATTGGAATGGAATGGAATGGTATGGAATAGAATCAACCGGAATGGAATGGAATGGAATGGAATGGAATGGAATGGAATCAAGCCGAATGCAATGGAATGGAATGGAATGCAATGGGATGCAACGCAATGGAATGGAATGGAATGGAATCAACTGGAATGTAATGTAATGGAATGGAATGGAATGGAATGGAATGGAATGCAATCAACACGAATGGAATGGAATGGAATGGAATCAAACCGAATGGAATGCAATGGAATGAAATGGAATGGAATCGAATCAACTGGAATGGAATGGAATGGAATCGAATGCATAGGAATGGAATGGAATGGAACGGAATGCAATCAACCCGAATGGAATGGAATGGAATGGAATGGAATGAAATCAACCCGAAAGGAAAGGAATGGAATGAAATGGAATGGAATGGAATGGAAAGGAATGGAATGACAGGTTATGGAATCAACCCGAGTGGTATGGAATGGAATGGAAAGGAATGCAATCAACCCGAATGGAATGGAATGGAATGAAATCGAAAGAATTGAATGGAATGGAATGGAATGCAATGGAAAGGAATCAACCCGAATGGAATGGAATGGAATGGCATAGAAGGGAATCAACCCGAATGGTATGGAATGGAATGGAATGGAATGGAATGGAATGGAATGGAATGGAATCAATCAGAATGGAATGGAGTGGAATGGAATGGAATGGAATCAACCCGAATGGAATGGAATGGAATGGAATCAACACGAATGGAATGGAGTGGAATGGAATGGAATCAACACAAATGGAATGGAATGGAATGGAATGGAATGGAATGGAATGGAATGGAATCAACCTGAAAGAAAAAGAATGGAATGGAATGGAATGGAATGGAACGGAATCAAACCGAATGTAATGGAATGGAATGGAATGGAATGGAATGGAATCAACTGGAATGTAATGTAATGGAATGGAATGGAATGGAATGGAATGGAATGGAATGGAATGGAACAGAATCAACCCGAATGGAATGGAATGGAATGGAATGCAATGCAATCAACACGAATGGAATGGAATGGAATGGAAGAAAACCGAATGGAATGCAATGGAATGAAATGGAATGGAATGGAATCAACTGGAATGGAATGGAATGGAATCGACTGGATTGGAATGGAATGGAATGGAAAGGAATGCAATCAACCCGAATGGAATGGAATGGAATGGAATGCAATGGAATGGAATGAAATCAACACGAAAGGAATGAAATGGTATGGAATGGAATGGAATGGAATGGAATGGAATGGAATGGAATGGCAGGTTATGGAATCAACCCGAGTGGTATGGAATGGAATGGAATGGAATGGAATGGAATGGAATGGCATCAACTCGAATGGAATGGAAGGGAATGGAATGGAATGGAATGGAATGGAATGGAATGGAATGGAATGGAATCAACCCGAAAGGAAAAGAATGGAATGGAATGGAATGGAATGGAATCAACCCGAATGGAATGGAATGGAATGGAATGGAATGGAATGGAATGGAATCAACCGGAATGGAATGGAATGGAATGGAATGGAATGGAATGGAATGGAATGGAAAGCAATCAACCCGAATGGAATGGAATGGAATGGAATGAAATCAACCTGAAAGGAATGGAATGGAATGAAATGGAATGGAATGGAATGGAATGGAATGGCAGGTTATGTAATCAACCCTAGTGGTATGGAATGGAATGGAATGGAATGCAATGGAATCAAGTCGAATGGAATGGAATGGAATGAAATGGAATGGAATGGAATGGAATGGAATGAAATCAACACGAATGCAATGGAATGGAATGGAATGGAATGGAATGGAATGGAATGGAACGGAATGGAATGGAATGGAATGGAATCAACCCGAATGGAATGGAATTTTATGGAACTGAATCAAACCAAATGGAATGGAATGGAATGGAATGGAATGGAATGGAATGGAATGGAATGGAATGGAATGGAATAAACACGAATGGAATGGAATGGAGTATAATGGAATGGATTGGAATGGAATCAACTGGGATGGAAAGGAATGGAATGGAATGAAATGGAATGTGATGGAAAGGAATGAAATGGAATGGAATGGAATTAACACGAATGGAATGGAATGGAATGGAATGGAATCAACCCGAATGGAATGGAATGGAATGGAGTGGAATGGAATGGAATGGAATGAAATCAACACGAAAGGAATGGAATGGAATGGAATGGAATGGAATGGAATGGAATTGAATGGCAGGTTATGGAATCAACCCGAGTGGTATGGAATGGAATGGAATGGAATGGAATGGAATGGAATGGAATGGAATGCAATGGAATCAACTCGAATGGAATGGAATGGAATGGAATGGAATGGAATGGAATGGAATGGAATGGAATGGAATGGAATGGAATGGAATGGAATCAACCCAAAAGGAAAAGAATGGAATGGAATGGAATGGAATGGAATGGAATCAACCCGAATGGAATGGAATGGAATGGAGTGGAATGGAATGGAATGGAATCAACCGGAATGGAATGGAGTGGAATGGAATGGAATGGAATGCAATCAACGCGAATGGAATGGAATGGAATGGAATGGAATGGAATGGAATGGAATGGAATCAACCCGAAAGGAATGGAATGGAATGAAGTGGAATGGAATGGAATGGAATGGAAAGGAATGGCAGGTTATGTAATCAACCCGAGTGGTATGGAATGGAATGGAATGGAATGGAATGCAATGGAATCAAGTCGAATGGAAAGGAATGGAATGAAATGGAATGGAATGGAATGGAATGGAATGGAATGGAATGGAATCAACCCGAATGGAATGGAATGGAATGGAATGGAATGGAATGGAATGGAATGGAATCAACCGGAATGGAATGGAATGGAATGGAATGGAATGGAAAGCAATCAACCCGAATGGAATAGAATGGAATGGAATGGAATGGAATGGAATGAAATCAACCCGAAAGGAATGGAATGGAATGAAATGGAATGGAATGGAATGGAATGCAATGGAATCAACTCGAATGGAATGGAATGGAATGAAATGGAATGGAATGGAGTGGAATGGAATGGAATGGAATCAACCCAAAAGGAAAAGATTGGAATGGAATGGAATGGAATGGAATGGAATGGAATCAACCCGAATGGAATGGAATGGAATGGAATGGAATGGAATCAACCGGAATGGAATGGAGTGGAATGGAATGGAATGGAATGCAATCAACGCGAATGGAATGGAATGGAATGGAATGGAATGGAATCAACTGGAATGTAATGGAATGGAATGGATTGGAATGGAATGGAATGGAATGGAATGGAATGGAATGGAATGGAATGGAATGGAATAGAATCAACCCGAATGGAATGGAAACGAATGGAATGGAATGGAATGGAATCACGGCGAATGCAATGGAATGGAATGGAATGGAATAGATTGGAATGGAATGGAATGGAAAGGAACGGAATGGAATCAACCCGAATGGAATGGAATGGAATGGAATGGAATGGAATGGAATGCAATGGAATCCACTGGAATGGAATGGAATGAAATGGAATTGATTGGAATGGAATGGAATGTAATGGAATCAACCGGAATGGAGTTAAATGGAATGGAATGCAATGGAATGGAATAGAATCAAACAGAAGAGAATGGAATGGAGTGGAATAGAATGGAATCAACCAGAATGCAATGGAATGTAATGGAATGGAATGGAACGGAATGGATTGGAATGGAATGGAATCAACCCGAATGGAATGGAATTGAATGGATTGGAATGGAATGGAATGGTATGGAATAGAATCAACCGGAATGGAATGGAATGGAATGGAACGGAATGGATTGGAATGGAACGGAATCAACTCGAATGGAATGGAATTGAATGGATTGGAATGGAATGGAATGGAATGGAATGGAATGGAATCAACCCGAATGCAATGGAATGGAATGGAATGGAATGGAATGCAACGCAATGGAATGGAATCAACCAGAATGTAATGGAATGGAATGGAATGGAATAGAATGGAATGGAATCAACTGGAATGTAATGTAATGGAATGGAATGGAATGGAATGGAATGCAATCAACACGAATGGAATGGAATGGAATGGAATCAAACCGAATGGAATGCAATGGAATGAAATGGAATGGAATCGAATCAACTGGAATGGAATGGAATGGAATCGAATGCATCGGAATGGAATGGAATGGAACGGAAGGCAATCAACCCGAATGGAATGGAATGGAATGGAATGGAATGGAATGGAATGAAATCAACCCGAAAGGAAAGGAATGGAATGAAATGGAATGGAATGGAATGGAATGGCAGGTTATGGAATCAACCCGAGTGGTATGGAATGGAATGGAATGGAATGGAATGGAATGGAATGCAATCAACCCGAATGGAATGGAATGGAATGAAATCGAATGGAATGGAAAGGAATGGAATGGAATGGAATGGAAAGGAATCAACCCGAATGGAATGGAATGGAATGGAATGGAATGGAATGGAATGGAATGGAATGGAATGGCATAGAATGGAATCAACCCGAATGGTATGGAATGGAATGGAATGGAATGGAATGGAATGGAATGGAATCAATCGGAATGGAATGGAATGGAATGGAATGCAATCAACCCGAATGGAATGGAATGGAATGGAATCAACACGAATGGAATGGAATGGAATGGAATGGAATGGAATGGAATCAACCCAAATGGAATGGAATGGAATGGAATGGAATGGAATGGAATAGAATGGAATGAAATGGAATAAACCCGAATGGAATGGAATGGAAAGGAATGGAAAGGAATGGCATGGAATGGAATGGAATGGAATGGAATGGAAACAACCTGAAAGAAAAAGAATGGAATGGAATGGAATGGAATGGAATGGAATGGAATGGAATCAAACCGAATGGAATGGAATAGAATGGAATGGAATGGAATCAACTGGAATGTAATGTAATGGAAAGGAATGGAATGGAATTTAATGGAACAGAATCAACCCGAATGGAATGGAATGGAATGGAATGCAATGTAATCAACACGAATGGAATGGAATGGAATGGAATAAAACCGAATGGAATGCAATGGAATGAAATGGAATGGAATGGAATCAACTGGAATGGAATGGAATGGAATCGAATGGATTGGAATGGAATGGAATGGAATGGAATGGAATCCAATCAACCCGAATGGAATGGAATGGAATGGAATGCAATGGAATGGAATGAAATCAACACGAAAGGAATGGAATGGAATGGAATGGAATGGAATGGCAGGTTATGGAATCAACCCGAGTGGTATGGAATGGAATGGAATGGAATGGAATGGAATGGAATGGAATGGAATGCAATGGAATCAACTCGAATGGAATGGAATGGAATGAAATGGAATGGAATGGAATGGAATGGAATGGAATGGAATCAACCCAAAAGGAAAAGAATGGAATGGAATGGAATGGAATGGAATGGAATGGAATCAACCCGAATGGAATGGAATGGAATGGAATGGAATGGAATGGAATGGAATCAACCGGAATGGAATGGAGTGGAATGGAATGGAATGGAATGCAATCAACGCGAATGGAATGGAATGGAATAGAATGGAATGGAATGGAATGAAATCAACCCGAAAGGAATGGAATGGAATGAAGTGGAATGGAATGGAATGGAATGGAAAGGAATGGCAGGTTATGTAATCAACCCGAGTGGTATGGAATGGAATGGAATGGAATGGAATGCAATGGAATGAAGTCGAATGGAATGGAATGGAATAAAATGGAATGGAATGGAATGGAATGGAATGGAATGGAATGGAATCAACCCGAAAGGAAAAGAATGGAATGGAATGGAATGGAATGGAATGGAATGGAATGAACCCGAATGAAATGGAATGGAATGGATTGGAATGGAATGGAATGGAATGGAATGGAATAGAATCAACCCGAATGGAATGGAAACGAATGGAATGGAATGGAATCGAATCACGGCGGATGCAATGGAATGGAATGGAATGGAATAGATTGGAATGGAATGGAATGGAAAGGAACGGAATGGAATCAACCCGAATGGAATGGAATGGAATGGAATGGAATCCACTGGAATGGAATGGAATGAAATAGAATTGATTGGAATGGAATGGAATGTAATGGAATCAACCGGAATGGAATGGAATGGAATCAACTGGAATGGAATGGAATGGAATGGAATGGACTGCAATGGAATCAACCCGAATGGAATGGAATGGAATGAAATGGAATGGAATGGAATCAACCGGAATGGAGTTAAATGGAATGGAATGCAATGGAATGGAATAGAATCAAACAGAACAGAATGGAATGGAGTGGAATAGAATGGAATCAACCAGAATGCAATGGAATGTAATGGAATGGAGTGGAACGGAATGGATTGGATTGGAATGGAATCAACCCGAATGGAATGGAATTGAATGGATTGGAATGGAATGGAATGGTATGGAATAGAATCAACCGGAATGGAATGGAATGGAATGGAATGGAATGGAATGGAATGGAATGGAATGGAATCAAGCCGAATGCAATGGAATGGAATGGAATGGAATGGGATGCAACGCAATGGAATGGAATGGAATGGAATCAACCAGAATGAAATGGAATTGAATGGAATGGAATGGAATGGAATCAACTGGAATGTAATGTAATGGAATGGAATGGAATGGAATGGAATGGAATGCAATCAACACGAATGGAATGGAATGGAATGGAATCAAACCGAATGGAATGCAATGGAATGAAATGGAATGGAATCGAATCAACTGGAATGGAATGGAATGGAATCGAATGCATCGGAATGGAATGGAATGGAACGGAATGCAATCAACCCGAATGGAATGGAATGGAATGGAATGGAATGAAATCAACCCGAAAGGAAAGGAATGGAATGAAATGGAATGGAATGGAATGGAAAGGAATGGAATGACAGGTTATGGAATCAACCCGAGTGGTATGGAATGGAATGGAAAGGAATGCAATCAACCCGAATGGAATGGAATGGAATGAAATCGAAAGAATTGAATGGAATGGAATGGAATGCAATGGAAAGGAATCAACCCGAATGGAATGGAATGGAATGGCATAGAAGGGAATCAACCCGAATGGTATGGAATGGAATGGAATGGAATGGAATGGAATGGAATGGAATCAATCAGAATGGAATGGAGTGGAATGGAATGGAATGGAATCAACCCGAATGGAATGGAATGGAATGGAATCAATACGAATGGAATGGAGTGGAATGGAATGGAATCAACCCAAATGGAATGGAATGGAATGGAATGGAATGGAATGGAATGGAATGGAATCAACCTGAAAGAAAAAGAATGGAATGGAATGGAATGGAATGGAACGGAATCAAACCGAATGTAATGGAATGGAATGGAATGGAATGGAATGGAATCAACTGGAATGTAATGGAATGGAATGGAATGGAATGGAATGGAATGGAATGGAACAGAATCAACCCGAATGAAATGGAATGGAATGGAATGCAATGCAATCAACACGAATGGAATGGAATGGAATGGAAGAAAACCGAATGGAATGCAATGGAATGAAATGGAATGGAATGGAATCAACTGGAATGGAATGGAATGGAATCGACTGGATTGGAATGGAATGGAATGGAAAGGAATGCAATCAACCCGAATGGAATGGAATGGAATGGAATGGAATGGAATGCAATGGAATGGAATGAAATCAACACGAAAGGAATGGAATGGTATGGAATGGAATGGAATGGAATGGAATGGCAGGTTATGGAATCAACCCGAGTGGTATGGAATGGAATGGAATGGAATGGAATGGAATGGAATGGAATGGCATCAACTCGAATGGAATGGAAGGGAATGGAATGGAATGGAATGGAATGGAATGGAATGGAATGGAATGGAATCAACCCGAAAGGAAAAGAATGGAATGGAATGGAATGGAATGGAATGGAATCAACCCGAATGGAATGGAATGGAATGGAATGGAATGGAATGGAATGGAATCAACCGGAATGGAATGGAATGGAATGGAATGGAATGGAATGGAAAGCAATCAACCCGAATGGAATGGAATGGAATGGAATGAAATCAACCTGAAAGGAATGGAATGGAATGAAATGGAATGGAATGGAATGGAATGGAATGGCAGGTTATGTAATCAACCCTAGTGGTATGGAATGGAATGGAATGGAATGCAATGGAATCAAGTCGAATGGAATGGAATGGAATGAAATGGAATGGAATGGAATGGAATGGAATGAAATCAACACGAATGCAATGGAATGGAATGGAATGGAATGGAATGGAATGGAACGGAATGGAATGGAATGGAATGGAATCAACCCGAATGGAATGGAATTTTATGGAACTGAATCAAACCAAATGGAATGGAATGGAATGGAATGGAATGGAATGGAATGGAATGGAATGGAATGGAATAAACACGAATGGAATGGAATGGAGTATAATGGAATGGATTGGAATGGAATCAACTGGGATGGAAAGGAATGGAATGGAATGAAATGGAATGTGATGGAAAGGAATGAAATGAAATGGAATGGAATTAACACGAATGGAATGGAATGGAATGGAATGGAATCAACCCGAATGGAATGGAATGGAATGGAGTGGAATGGAATGGAATGGAATGAAATCAACACGAAAGGAATGGAATGGAATGGAATGGAATGGAATGGAATGGAATTGAATGGCAGGTTATGGAATCAAGCCGAGTGGTATGGAATGGAATGGAATGGAATGGAATGGAATGGAATGGAATGGAATGCAATGGAATCAACTCGAATGGAATGGAATGGAATGAAATGGAATGGAATGGAATGGAATGGAATGGAATGGAATGGAATCAACCCAAAAGGAAAAGAATGGAATGGAATGGAATGGAATGGAATGGAATCAACCCGAATGGAATGGAATGGAATGGAGTGGAATGGAATGGAATGGAATCAACCGGAATGGAATGGAGTGGAATGGAATGGAATGGAATGCAATCAACGCGAAAGGAATGGAATGGAATGGAATGGAATGGAATGGAATGGAATGGAATCAACCCGAAAGGAATGGAATGGAATGAAGTGGAATGGAATGGAATGGAATGGAAAGGAATGGCAGGTTATGTAATCAACCCGAGTGGTATGGAATGGAATGGAATGGAATGGAATGCAATGGAATCAAGTCGAATGGAAAGGAATGGAATGAAATGGAATGGAATGGAATGGAATGGAATGGAATGGAATGGAATCAACCCGAATGGAATGGAATGGAATGGAATGGAATGGAATGGAATGGAATGGAATGGAATCAACCGGAATGGAATGGAATGGAATGGAATGGAAAGCAATCAACCCGAATGGAATAGAATGGAATGGAATGGAATGGAATGGAATGAAATCAACCCGAAAGGAATGGAATGGAATGAAATGGAATGGAATGGAATGGAATGCAATGGAATCAACTCGAATGGAATGGAATGGAATGAAATGGAATGGAATGGAGTGGAATGGAATGGAATGGAATCAACCCAAAAGGAAAAGATTGGAATGGAATGGAATGGAATGGAATGGAATCAACCCGAATGGAATGGAATGGAATGGAATGGAATGGAATCAACCGGAATGGAATGGAGTGGAATGGAATGGAATGGAATGCAATCAACGCGAATGGAATGGAATGGAATGGAATGGAATGGAATCAACTGGAATGTAATGGAATGGAATGGATTGGAATGGAATGGAATGGAATGGAATGGAATGGAATAGAATCAACCCGAATGGAATGGAAACGAATGGAATGGAATGGAATGGAATCACGGCGAATGCAATGGAATGGAATGGAATGGAATAGATTGGAATGGAATGGAATGGAAAGGAACGGAATGGAATCAACCCGAATGGAATGGAATGGAATGGAATGGAATGGAATGGAATGGAATGGAATCCACTGGAATGGAATGGAATGAAATGGAATTGATTGGAATGGAATGGAATGTAATGGAATCAACCGGAATGGAGTTAAATGGAATGGAATGCAATGGAATGGAATAGAATCAAACAGAAGAGAATGGAATGGAGTGGAATAGAATGGAATCAACCAGAATGCAATGGAATGTAATGGAATGGAATGGAACGGAATGGATTTGAATGGAATGGAATCAACCCGAATGGAATGGAATTGAATGGATTGGAATGGAATGGAATGGTATGGAATAGAATCAACCGGAATGGAATGGAATGGAATGGAACGGAATGGATTGGAATGGAACGGAATCAACCCGAATGGAATGGAATTGAATGGATTGGAATGGAATGGAATGGAATGGAATGGAATGGAATGGAATCAACCCGAATGCAATGGAATGGAATGGAATGGAATGGAATGCAACGCAATGGAATGGAATCAACCAGAATGTAATGTAATGGAATGGAATGGAATAGAATGGAATGGAATCAACTGGAATGTAATGTAATGGAATGGAATGGAATGGAATGGAATGCAATCAACACGAATGGAATGGAATGGAATGGAATCAAACCGAATGGAATGCAATGGAATGAAATGGAATGGAATCGAATCAACTGGAATGGAATGGAATGGAATCGAATGCATCGGAATGGAATGGAATGGAACGGAAGGCAATCAACCCGAATGGAATGGAATGGAATGGAATGGAATGGAATGAAATCAACCCGAAAGGAAAGGAATGGAATGAAATGGAATGGAATGGAATGGAATGGCAGGTTATGGAATCAACCCGAGTGGTATGGAATGGAATGGAATGGAATGGAATGGAATGGAATGCAATCAACCCGAATGGAATGGAATGGAATGAAATCGAATGGAATGGAAAGGAATGGAATGGAATGGAATGGAAAGGAATCAACCCGAATGGAATGGAATGGAATGGAATGGAATGGAATGGAATGGAATGGAATGGAATGGAATGGCATAGAATGGAATCAACCCGAATGGTATGGAATGGAATGGAATGGAATGGAATGGAATGGAATCAATCGGAGTGGAATGGAATGGAATGGAATGGAATGGAATCAACCCGAATGGAATGGAATGGAATGGAATCAACACGAATGGAATGGAATGGAATGGAATGGAATGGAATGGAATGGAATCAACCCAAATGGAATGGAATGGAATGGAATGGAATGGAATGGAATAGAATGGAATGAAATGGAATAAACCCGAATGGAATGGAATGGAAAGGAATGGAAAGGAATGGCATGGAATGGAATGGAATGGAATGGAATGGAATGGAAACAACCTGAAAGAAAAAGAATGGAATGGAATGGAATGGAATGGAATGGAATGGAATGGTATCAAACCGAATGGAATGGAATGGAATGGAATGGAATGGAATCAACTGGAATGTAATGTAATGGAAAGGAATGGAATGGAATTTAATGGAACAGAATCAACCCGAATGGAATGGAATGGAATGGAATGCAATGCAATCAACACGAATGGAATGGAATGGAATGGAATAAAACCGAATGGAATGCAATGGAATGAAATGGAATGGAATGGAATCAACTGGAATGGAATGGAATGGAATCGAATGGATTGGAATGGAATGGAATGGAATGGAATGGAATCCAATCAACCCGAATGGAATGGAATGGAATGGAATGCAATGGAATGGAATGAAATCAACACGAAAGGAATGGAATGGAATGGAATGGAATGGAATGGCAGGTTATGGAATCAACCCGAGTGGTATGGAATGGAATGGAATGGAATGGAATGGAATGGAATGGAATGCAATGGAATCAACTCGAATGGAATGGAATGGAATGAAATGGAATGGAATGGAATGGAATGGAATGGAATGGAATCAACCCAAAAGGAAAAGAATGGAATGGAATGGAATGGAATGGAATGGAATGGAATCAACCCGAATGGAATGGAATGGAATGGAATGGAATGGAATGGAATGGAATCAACCGGAATGGAATGGAGTGGAATGGAATGGAATGGAATGCAATCAACGCGAATGGAATGGAATGGAATGGAATGGAATGGAATGGAATGAAATCAACCCGAAAGGAATGGAATGGAATGAAGTGGAATGGAATGGAATGGAATGGAAAGGAATGGCAGGTTATGTAATCAACCCGAGTGGTATGGAATGGAATGGAATGGAATGGAATGCAATGGAATGAAGTCGAATGGAATGGAATGGGATAAAATGGAATGGAATGGAATGGAATGGAATGGAATGGAATGGAATGGAATCAACCCGAAAGGAAAAGAATGGAATGGAATGGAATGGAATGGAATGGAATGGAATGAACCCGAATGAAATGGAATGGAATGGATTGGAATGGAATGGAATGGAATGGAATGGAATAGAATCAACCCGAATGGAATGGAAACGAATGGAATGGAATGGAATCGAATCACGGCGGATGCAATGGAATGGAATGGAATGGAATAGATTGGAATGGAATGGAATGGAAAGGAACGGAATGGAATCAACCCGAATGGAATGGAATGGAATGGAATGGAATCCACTGGAATGGAATGGAATGAAATAGAATTGATTGGAATGGAATGGAATGTAATGGAATCAACCGGAATGGAATGGAATGGAATCAACTGGAATGGAATGGAATGGAATGGAATGGACTGCAATGGAATCAACCCGAATGGAATGGAATGGAATGAAATGGAATGGAATGGAATCAACCGGAATGGAGTTAAATGGAATGGAATGCAATGGAATGGAATAGAATCAAACAGAACAGAATGGAATGGAGTGGAATAGAATGGAATCAACCAGAATGCAATGGAATGTAATGGAATGGAGTGGAACGGAATGGATTGGATTGGAATGGAATCAACCCGAATGGAATGGAATTGAATGGATTGGAATGGAATGGAATGGTATGGAATAGAATCAACCGGAATGGAATGGAATGGAATGGAATGGAATGGAATGGAATGGAATCAGGCCGAATGCAATGGAATGGAATGGAATGGAATGGGATGCAACGCAATGGAATGGAATGGAATGGAATCAACCAGAATGAAATGGAATTGAATGGAATGGAATGGAATGGAATCAACTGGAATGTAATGTAATGGAATGGAATGGAATGGAATGGAATGGAATGCAATCAACACGAATGGAATGGAATGGAATGGAATCAAACCGAATGGAATGCAATGGAATGAAATGGAATGGAATCAAATCAACTGGAATGGAATGGAATGGAATCGAATGCATCGGAATGGAATGGAATGGAACGGAATGCAATCAACCCGAATGGAATGGAATGGAATGGAATGGAATGAAATCAACCCGAAAGGAAAGGAATGGAATGAAATGGAATAGAATGGAATGGAAAGGAATGGAATGACAGGTTATGGAATCAACCCGAGTGGTATGGAATGGAATGGAAAGGAATGCAATCAACCCGAATGGAATGGAATGGAATGAAATCGAAAGAATTGAATGGAATGGAATGGAATGCAATGGAAAGGAATCAACCCGAATGGAATGGAATGGAATGGCATAGAAGGGAATCAACCCGAATGGTATGGAATGGAATGGAATGGAATGGAATGGAATGGAATGGAATCAATCAGAATGGAATGGAGTGGAATGGAATGGAATGGAATCAACCCGAATGTAATGGAATGGAATGAAATCGAAAGAATTGAATGGAATGGAATGGAATGCAATGGAAAGGAATCAACCCGAATGGAATGGAATGGAATGGCATAGAAGGGAATCAACCCGAATGGTATGGAATGGAATGGAATGGAATGGAATGGAATGGAATGGAATCAATCAGAATGGAATGGAGTGGAATGGAATGGAATGGAATCAACCCGAATGGAATGGAATGGAATGGAATCAACACGAATGGAATGGAGTGGAATGGAATGGAATCAACCCAAATGGAATGGAATGGAATGGAATGGAATGGAATGGAATGGAATGGAATCAACCTGAAAGAAAAAGAATGGAATGGAATGGAATGGAATGGAACGGAATCAAACCGAATGTAATGGAATGGAATGGAATGGAATGGAATGGAATCAACTGGAATGTAATGGAATGGAATGGAATGGAATGGAATGGAATGGAATGGAACAGAATCAACCCGAATGGAATGGAATGGAATGGAATGCAATGCAATCAACACGAATGGAATGGAATGGAATGGAAGAAAACCGAATGGAATGCAATGGAATGAAATGGAATGGAATGGAATCAACTGGAATGGAATGGAATGGAATCGACTGGATTGGAATGGAATGGAATGGAAAGGAATGCAATCAACCCGAATGGAATGGAATGGAATGGAATGGAATGGAATGCAATGGAATGGAATGAAATCAACACGAAAGGAATGGAATGGTATGGAATGGAATGGAATGGAATGGAATGGAATGGAATGGAATGGCAGGTTATGGAATCAACCCGAGTGGTATGGAATGGAATGGAATGGAATGGAATGGAATGGAATGGAATGGAATGGAATGGCATCAACTCGAATGGAATGGAAGGGAATGGAATGGAATGGAATGGAATGGAATGGAATGGAATGGAATCAACCCGAAAGGAAAAGAATGGAATGGAATGGAATGGAATGGAATCAACCCGAATGGAATGGAATGGAATGGAATGGAATGGAATGGAATGGAATCAACCGGAATGGAATGGAATGGAATGGAATGGAATGGAAAGCAATCAACCCGAATGGAATGGAATGGAATGGAATGAAATCAACCTGAAAGGAATGGAATGGAATGAAATGGAATGGAATGGAATGGAATGGAATGGCAGGTTATGTAATCAACCCTAGTGGTATGGAATGGAATGGAATGGAATGCAATGGAATCAAGTCGAATGGAATGGAATGGAATGAAATGGAATGGAATGGAATGGAATGGAATGAAATCAACACGAATGCAATGGAATGGAATGGAATGGAATGGAATGGAATGGAATGGAATGGAACGGAATGGAATGGAATGGAATGGAATCAACCCGAATGGAATGGAATTTTATGGAACTGAATCAAACCAAATGGAATGGAATGGAATGGAATGGAATGGAATGGAATGGAATGGAATGGAATAAACACGAATGGAATGGAATGGAGTATAATGGAATGGATTGGAATGGAATCAACTGGGATGGAAAGGAATGGAATGGAATGAAATGGAATGTGATGGAAAGGAATGAAATGGAATGGAATGGAATTAACACGAATGGAATGGAATGGAATGGAATGGAATCAACCCGAATGGAATGGAATGGAATGGAGTGGAATGGAATGGAATGGAATGAAATCAACACGAAAGGAATGGAATGGAATGGAATGGAATGGAATGGAATGGAATGGAATGGCAGGTTATGGAATCAACCCGAGTGGTATGGAATGGAATGGAATGGAATGGAATGGAATGGAATGGAATGGAATGCAATGGAATCAACTCGAATGGAATGGAATGGAATGAAATGGAATGGAATGGAATGGAATGGAATGGAATGGAATGGAATCAACGCAAAAGGAAAAGAATGGAATGGAATGGAATGGAATGGAATGGAATCAACCCGAATGGAATGGAATGGAATGGAGTGGAATGGAATGGAATGGAATCAACCGGAATGGAATGGAGTGGAATGGAATGGAATGGAATGCAATCAACGCGAATGGAATGGAATGGAATGGAATGGAATGGAATGGAATGGAATGGAATCAACCCGAAAGGAATGGAATGGAATGAAGTGGAATGGAATGGAATGGAATGGAAAGGAATGGCAGGTTATGTAATCAACCCGAGTGGTATGGAATGGAATGGAATGGAATGGAATGCAATGGAATCAAGTCGAATGGAATGGAATGGAATGAAATGGAATGGAATGGAATGGAATGGAATGGAATGGAATGGAATCAACCCGAATGGAATGGAATGGAATGGAATGGAATGGTATGGAATCAACCGGAATGGAATGGAATGGAATGGAATGGAATGGAAAGCAATCAACCCGAATGGAATAGAATGGAATGGAATGGAATGGAATGGAATGAAATCAACCCGAAAGGAATGGAATGGAATGAAATGGAATGGAATGGAATGGAATGCAATGGAATCAACTCGAATGGAATGGAATGGAATGAAATGGAATGGAATGGAGTGGAATGGAATGGAATGGAATCAACCCAAAAGGAAAAGATTGGAATGGAATGGAATGGAATGGAATGGAATCAACCCGAATGGAATGGAATGGAATGGAATGGAATGGAATGGAATGGAATGGAATCAACCGGAATGGAATGGAGTGGAATGGAATGGAATGGAATGCAATCAACGCGAATGGAATGGAATGGAATGGAATCAACTGGAATGTAATGGAATGGAATGGATTGGAATGGAATGGAATGGAATGGAATGGAATGGAATAGAATCAACCCGAATGGAATGGAAACGAATGGAATGGAATGGAATGGAATCACGGCGAATGCAATGGAATGGAATGGAATGGAATAGATTGGAATGGAATGGAATGGAAAGGAACGGAATGGAATCAACCCGAATGGAATGGAATGGAATGGAATGGAATGGAATGGAATGGAATCCACTGGAATGGAATGGAATGAAATGGAATTGATTGGAATGGAATGGAATGTAATGGAATCAACCGGAATGGAGTTAAATGGAATGGAATGCAATGGAATGGAATAGAATCAAACAGAAGAGAATGGAATCGAGTGGAATAGAATGGAATCAACCAGAATGCAATGGAATGTAATGGAATGGAATGGAACGGAATGGATTGGAATGGAATGGAATCAACCCGAATGGAATGGAATTGAATGGATTGGAATGGAATGGAATGGTATGGAATAGAATCAACCAGAATGGAATGGAATGGAATGGAACGGAATGGATTGGAATGGAACGGAATCAACCCGAATGGAATGGAATTGAATGGATTGGAATGGAATGGAATGGAATGGAATGGAATGGAATGGAATCAACCCGAATGCAATGGAGTGGAATGGAATGGAATGGAATGCAACGCAATGGAATGGAATCAACCAGAATGTAATGGAATGGAATGGAATGGAATAGAATGGAATGGAATCAACTGGAATGTAATGTAATGGAATGGAATGGAATGGAATGGAATGCAATCAACACGAATGGAATGGAATGGAATGGAATCAAACCGAATGGAATGCAATGGAATGAAATGGAATGGAATCGAATCAACTGGAATGGAATGGAATGGAATCGAATGCATCGGAATGGAATGGAATGGAACGGAAGGCAATCAACCCGAATGGAATGGAATGGAATGGAATGGAATGGAATGGAATGAAATCAACCCGAAAGGAAAGGAATGGAATGAAATGGAATGGAATGGAATGGAATGGCAGGTTATGGAATCAACCCGAGTGGTATGGAATGGAATGGAATGGAATGGAATGGAATGGAATGGAATGCAATCAACCCGAATGGAATGGAATGGAATGAAATCGAATGGAATGGAAAGGAATGGAATGGAATGGAATGGAAAGGAATCAACCCGAATGGAATGGAATGGAATGGAATGGAATGGAATGGAATGGAATGGAATGGAATGGAATGGAATGGAATGGAATGGAATGGCATAGAATGGAATCAACCCGAATGGTATGGAATGGAATGGAATGGAATGGAATGGAATGGAATCAATCGGAATGGAATGGAATGGAATGGAATGGAATGGAATCAACCCGAATGGAATGGAATGGAATGGAATCAACACGAATGGAATGGAATGGAATGGAATGGAATGGAATGGAATCAACCCAAATGGAATGGAATGGAATGGAATGGAATGGAATGGAATAGAATGGAATGAAATGGAATAAACCCGAATGGAATGGAATGGAAAGGAATGGAAAGGAATGGCATGGAATGGAATGGAATGGAATGGAATGGAATCAACCTGAAAGAAAAAGAATGGAATGGAATGGAATGGAATGGAATGGAATGGAATGGAATCAAACCGAATGGAATGGAATGGAATGGAATGGAATGGAATCAACTGGAATGTAATGTAATGGAAAGGAATGGAATGGAATTTAATGGAACAGAATCAACCCGAATGGAATGGAATGGAATGGAATGCAATGCAATCAACACGAATGGAATGGAATGGAATGGAATAAAACCGAATGGAATGCAATGGAATGAAATGGAATGGAATGGAATCAACTGGAATGGAATGGAATGGAATCGAATGGATTGGAATGGAATGGAATGGAATGGAATGGAATCCAATCAACCCGAATGGAATGGAATGGAATGGAATGCAATGGAATGGAATGAAATCAACACGAAAGGAATGGAATGGAATGGAATGGAATGGAATGGCAGGTTATGGAATCAACCCGAGTGGTATGGAATGGAATGGAATGGAATGGAATGGAATGGAATGGAATGCAATGGAATCAACTCGAATGGAATGGAATGGAATGAAATGGAATGGAATGGAATGGAATGGAATGGAATGGAATCAACCCAAAAGGAAAAGAATGGAATGGAATGGAATGGAATGGAATGGAATGGAATCAACCCGAATGGAATGGAATGGAATGGAATGGAATGGAATGGAATGGAATCAACCGGAATGGAATGGAGTGGAATGGAATGGAATGGAATGCAATCAACGCGAATGGAATGGAATGGAATGGAATGGAATGGAATGGAATGAAATCAACCCGAAAGGAATGGAATGGAATGAAGTGGAATGGAATGGAATGGAATGGAAAGGAATGGCAGGTTATGTAATCAACCCGAGTGGTATGGAATGGAATGGAATGGAATGGAATGCAATGGAATGAAGTCGAATGGAATGGAATGGAATAAAATGGAATGGAATGGAATGGAATGGAATGGAATGGAATGGAATGGAATCAACCCGAAAGGAAAAGAATGGAATGGAATGGAATGGAATGGAATGGAATGGAATGGAATCAACCCGAATGGAATGGAATGGAACGGAATGGAATGGAATGGAATCAACCGGAATGGAATGGAATGGAATGGAATGCAATGGAATGGAATGAAATCAACCCGAAAGGACTGGAATGGAATGAAATGGAATGGAATGGAATGGAATGCAATGGCAGGTTATGTAATCAACCCGAGAGGTATGGAATGGAATGGAATGGAATGAAATGGAATGCAATGGAATCAAGTCGAATGGAATGGAATGGAATGAAATGGAATGGAATGGAATGGAATGGAATGAAATCAACACGAATGCAATGGAATGGAATGGAATGGAATGGAATGGAACGGAATGGAATGGAATGGAATGGAATCAACCCGAATGGAATGGAATGGAATGGAATGGAATGGAATGGAATGGAATCAACTGGAATGTAATGTAATGGAATGGAATGGAATGGAATGGAACGGAATCAACCGGAATGGAATGGAATGGAATGGAATGGAATTCAATCAACAGGAATGGAATGGAATGGAATGGAATCAACACGAATGGAATGCAATGGAATGAAATGGAATGGAATGGAATCAACTGAAATAGAATGGAATGGAATCGAATGGACTTGAATGGAATGGAATGGAATGCAATCAACCCGAAAGGAATGGAATGGAATGGAATGGAATGGAACGGAATCAACCCCAATGGAATGGAATGGAATGAAATGGAATGGAATGGAATGGAATGGAATGGAATGAAATGGAATGGAATGGAATGGAATGGCAGGTTATGGAATCAACCCGAGTGGTATGGAATGGAATGGAATGGAATGGAATGGAATCAACCCGAATGGAATGGAATGGAATGAAATGGAATGGAAGAGAATGGAATGGAATGGAAAGGAATCAACCCGAATGGAATGGAATGGAATGGAATGGAAAGCAATCAACCCGAATGGAATGGAATGGAATGGAATGAAATCAACCCGAAAGGAATGGAATGGAATGAAATGGAATGGAATGGAATGGAATGGAATGGCAGGTTATGTAATCAACCCTAGTGGTATGGAATGGAATGGAATGGAATGCAATGGAATCAAGTCGAATGGAATGGAATGGAATGAAATGGAATGGAATGGAATGGAATGGAATGAAATCAACACGAATGCAATGGAATGGAATGGAATGGAATGGAATGGAATGGAATGGAACGGAATGGAATGGAATGGAATGGAATCAACCCGAATGGAATGGAATTTTATGGAACTGAATCAAACCAAATGGAATGGAATGGAATGGAATGGAATGGAATGGAATGGAATGGAATAAACACGAATGGAATGGAATGGAGTATAATGGAATGGATTGGAATGGAATCAACTGGGATGGAAAGGAATGGAATGGAATGAAATGGAATGTGATGGAAAGGAATGGAATGGAATGGAATGGAATTAACACGAATGGAATGGAATGGAATGGAATGGAATCAACCCGAATGGAATGGAATGGAATGGAGTGGAATGGAATGGAATGGAATGAAATCAACACGAAAGGAATGGAATGGAATGGAATGGAATGGAATGGAATGGAATGGAATGGAATGGAATGGCAGGTTATGGAATCAACCCGAGTGGTATGGAATGGAATGGAATGGAATGGAATGGAATGGAATGGAATGCAATGGAATCAACTCGAATGGAATGGAATGGAATGAAATGGAATGGAATGGAATGGAATGGAATGGAATGGAATGGAATCAACCCAAAAGGAAAAGAATGGAATGGAATGGAATGGAATGGAATGGAATCAACCCGAATGGAATGGAATGGAATGGAGTGGAATGGAATGGAATGGAATCAACCGGAATGGAATGGAGTGGAATGGAATGGAATGGAATGCAATCAACGCGAATGGAATGGAATGGAATGGAATGGAATGGAATGGAATGGAATCAACCCGAAAGGAATGGAATGGAATGAAGTGGAATGGAATGGAATGGAATGGAAAGGAATGGCAGGTTATGTAATCAACCCGAGTGGTATGGAATGGAATGGAATGGAATGGAATGCAATGGAATCAAGTCGAATGGAATGGAATGGAATGAAATGGAATGGAATGGAATGGAATGGAATGGAATGGAATGGAATCAACCCGAATGGAATGGAATGGAATGGAATGGAATGGAATGGAATGGAATCAACCGGAATGGAATGGAATGGAATGGAATGGAATGGAAAGCAATCAACCCGAATGGAATAGAATGGAATGGAATGGAATGGAATGGAATGAAATCAACCCGAAAGGAATGGAATGGAATGAAATGGAATGGAATGGAATGGAATGCAATGGAATCAACTCGAATGGAATGGAATGGAATGAAATGGAATGGAATGGAGTGGAATGGAATGGAATGGAATCAACCCAAAAGGAAAAGATTGGAATGGAATGGAATGGAATGGAATGGAATGGAATCAACCCGAATGGAATGGAATGGAATGGAATGGAATGGAATGGAATGGAATCAACCGGAATGGAATGGAGTGGAATGGAATGGAATGGAATGCAATCAACGCGAATGGAATGGAATGGAATGGAATGGAATGGAATCAACTGGAATGTAATGGAATGGAATGGATTGGAATGGAATGGAATGGAATGGAATGCAATGGAATGGAATAGAATCAACCCGAATGGAATGGAAACGAATGGAATGGAATGGAATGGAATCACGGCGAATGCAATGGAATGGAATGGAATGGAATAGATTGGAATGGAATGGAATGGAAAGGAACGGAATGGAATCAACCCGAATGGAATGGAATGGAATGGAATGGAATGGAATGGAATGGAATCCACTGGAATGGAATGGAATGAAATGGAATTGATTGAAATGGAATGGAATGTAATGGAATCAACCGGAATGGAGTTAAATGGAATGGAATGCAATGGAATGGAATAGAATCAAACAGAAGAGAATGGAATGGAGTGGAATAGAATGGAATCAACCAGAATGCAATGGAATGTAATGGAATGGAATGGAACGGAATGGATTGGAATGGAATGGAATCAACCCGAATGGAATGGAATTGAATGGATTGGAATGGAATGGAATGGTATGGAATAGAATCAACCGGAATGGAATGGAATGGAACGGAATGGATTGGAATGGAACGGAATCAACCCGAATGGAATGGAATTGAATGGATTGGAATGGAATGGAATGGAATGGAATGGAATGGAATCAACCCGAATGCAATGGAATGGAATGGAATGGAATGGAATGCAACGCAATGGAATTGAATCAACCAGAATGTAATGGAATGGAATGGAATGGAATAGAATGGAATGGAATCAACTGGAATGTAATGTAATGGAATGGAATGGAATGGAATGGAATGCAATCAACACGAATGGAATGGAATGGAATGGAATCAAACCGAATGGAATGCAATGGAATGAAATGGAATGGAATCGAATCAACTGGAATGGAATGGAATGGAATCGAATGCATCGGAATGGAATGGAATGGAACGGAAGGCAATCAACCCGAATGGAATGGAATGGAATGGAATGGAATGGAATGGAATGAAATCAACCCGAAAGGAAAGGAATGGAATGAAATGGAATGGAATGGAATGGAATGGCAGGTTATGGAATCAACCCGAGTGGTATGGAATGGAATGGAATGGAATGGAATGGAATGGAATGCAATCAACCCGAATGGAATGGAATGGAATGAAATCGAATGGAATGGAAAGGAATGGAATGGAATGGAATGGAAAGGAATCAACCCGAATGGAATGGAATGGAATGGAATGGAATGGAATGGAATGGAAGGGAATGGAATGGCATAGAATGGAATCAACCCGAATGGTATGGAATGGAATGGAATGGAATGGAATGGAATGGAATCAATCGGAATGGAATGGAATGGAATGGAATGGAATGGAATCAACCCGAATGGAATGGAATGGAATGGAATCAACACGAATGGAATGGAATGGAATGGAATGGAATGGAATCAACCCAAATGGAATGGAATGGAATGGAATGGAATGGAATGGAATGGAATAGAATGGAATGAAATGGAATAAACCCGAATGGAATGGAATGGAAAGGAATGGAAAGGAATGGCATGGAATGGAATGGAATGGAATGGAATGGAATCAACCTGAAAGAAAAAGAATGGAATGGAATGGAATGGAATGGAATGGAATGGAATGGAATGGAATCAAACCGAATGGAATGGAATGGAATGGAATGGAATGGAATCAACTGGAATGTAATGTAATGGAAAGGAATGGAATGGAATTTAATGGAACAGAATCAACCCGAATGGAATGGAATGGAATGGAATGCAATGCAATCAACACGAATGGAATGGAATGGAATGGAATAAAACCGAATGGAATGCAATGGAATGAAATGGAATGGAATGGAATCAACTGGAATGGAATGGAATGGAATCGAATGGATTGGAATGGAATGGAATGGAATGGAATGGAATGCAATCAACCCGAATGGAATGGAATGGAATGGAATGCAATGGAATGGAATGAAATCAACACGAAAGGAATGGAATGGAATGGAATGGAATGGAATGGCAGGTTATGGAATCAACCCGAGTGGTATGGAATGGAATGGAATGGAATGGAATGGAATGGAATGGAATGCAATGGAATCAACTCGAATGGAATGGAATGGAATGAAATGGAATGGAATGGAATGGAATGGAATGGAATGGAATCAACCCAAAAGGAAAAGAATGGAATGGAATGGAATGGAATGGAATGGAATCAACCCGAATGGAATGGAATGGAATGGAATGGAATGGAATGGAATCAACCGGAATGGAATGGAGTGGAATGGAATGGAATGGAATGCAATCAACGCGAATGGAATGGAATTTAATGGAATGGAATGGAATGGAATGAAATCAACCCGAAAGGAATGGAATGGAATGAAGTGGAATGGAATGGAATGGAATGGAAAGGAATGGCAGGTTATGTAATCAACCCGAGTGGTATGGAATGGAATGGAATGGAATGGAATGCAATGGAATGAAGTCGAATGGAATGGAATGGAATAAAATGGAATGGAATGGAATGGAATGGAATGGAATGGAATGGAATGGAATGGAATCAACCCGAAAGGAAAAGAATGGAATGGAATGGAATGGAATGGAATGGAATAAACCCGAATGGAATGGAATGGAACGGAATGGAATGGAATGGAATCAACCGGAATGGAATGGAATGGAATGGAATGGAATGGAATGGAATGGAAAGCAATCAACCCGAATGGAATGGAATGGAATGGAATGGAATGTAATGGAATGGAATGAAATCAACCCGAAAGGACTGGAATGGAATGAAATGGAATGGAATGGAATGGAATGCAATGGCAGGTTATGTAATCAACCCGAGAGGTATGGAATGGAATGGAATGGAATGAAATGGAATGCAATGGAATCAAGTCGA